>NC_091620.1:24855421-29855421 GCF_027580195.1 Bos mutus
GGGTGGACCTCTCCTCCACCACCCTCTCTCAGTTGTCCGAGGCAGCTCACCTGACCTCCCACATCCTGGGCCCGGTTTCTTCGTCTCTCCTGGTTTCTCCAGCACACGCACAGCAACATTTTAGCTACTCTCTATGACCCCTCCAGCTGGCCTCAGTTGTCTCCTCTGCTGTGTGCTGCCTTCTCAGTCCCCCATTCGCTGCTCAACCCAGTTCAGTCGTCTCTGCCTCGGACACACTCTGCTGAACTCACAGGCTCCACCCTCCAGCACATGCTACAGAGCCCGGCTGAGCTCACCTCCCAGGTCCCACAGCCCCTGTAACCTTTCATGTTTCCATGCATACCCTCGTCTCACACTCTGACACATCTTTCAGGGATCCTCAGTCTCTGATTCTTCTCCCCCTTCCTTTCGCCACAGCGCTCTCACTTCTCACCTTCTGCCCCCGACACCTCCACCCTCAGTCCAGACCTGCACAGAGCCCTCGGTCCGCTGTCCCCCCCACCTCCTCCTTCCCACTCCTAGCAGTCACTTCTCTCGCCAAATGCTCTGACCTCTCCCACCCGCTCTGCCTCTTCCATCGTGTGGACGTCCCTTCCCGTGCTCTATGCGCAAATACACTCAATGCTCCTTCCTTTCAGTCACCGTTTCCATCTCCCTTAGCCCTACTCAGAAGTCTTAAGCTCAGGGACACCATGCTTGCAATCCACTCCCAACCAACTGATAGTAACCACCTCCCCAGTCCCACCCCCAGCCCCCACCGTTCCAGGTGCCTTGTTGGCTACATCCATTTGCTCGCTGTCTGCCTGGTCCTGGGTCCTTTTCCTCCATGTGTGACAGTCTGGACTCTGATGCCTCCCTCTGCCCCACCCAGGGGCTCATCTGCTCACCCTTCACCTCTCTGCCCAGCTCTCCACCTGCCCTTCCCCCCAGTGATTCTCACCCGAGGATGCATGACCCCCAAGGCTGGCCTATCAGCAGCATCTCTGAGGAATGTTTTTGTGTTTTCTTTTTGCATGTTTTTGGGTTTGTTTTTGTTTGGAGCAGAGCGCTGCTCGCCCTCCGCCCTCCGATGTTCTGATAGGCCTCCCTTGGGGTCCATGCCCCAGCCCCCCCGCGGGTGAAAACCACCCCCCCCACCCCGGGGAAGAATCACTGCTGTGGAGGGCCAGCCTGCCTCCCTGGGCTGCACTCTCCCCTTGCCAGCTCCTCAAAGATCCCAGCTCTGCTGCCCTGACACTGGCCCGGCACTGTCCCCCTGGAACCCCCTCAATCCCTTCCACATTAGCTCCCTGACACCTGACGTGCCCCAGACCCCAGTCTGCATTAAACACTCTTCCTTTCGCACACACCTATGTACCCCTTCTACCCTTCATTCTTTATGACTTTCAGGGTTTGGGACAACGTCTTTGGTCAAACCTGTCCTTCTTGGCACTTGCCACTGTGCATTACCCTAAGTTACACGTCTTCATTTCAGAACTTTGACACCGTCCCCGTGGAGACACTGCCCCCCAGTCTTCCTGTCCCTCAGTGTTTCTACTTCTCCTTCCTCCCTTCTTGCAGCAACTCCCCTTTGTCCTTCCTGGGTGGACTCACTGATCTTCCCGGTCCTCAACCTGTAGTCATCAGCCCAACACTGGATGTGCCATCAGTCCAGAAACTCAGTTAAAAGTAGATGTTTCCAGTGCCTAACGATTGGCTCAAGTCCTCCCGCCCCAATCCCCTACCCCATTAGTTCCAACCCTGCCCTCCCCTAAACCCAGTCAAACCCAAGCCTACCCCTACCCAGACCCTCCCACCCCATCCCCCGCAGATCGGATCCGTAGTAGTAAAGAGCCTGGCCAAAAAGTTCTACCCTAGCCATAACACTCCAGGCTGCAGTAGCAGCCACTGCTCCCCCCCACCGCTAGCCACCCCTGTCTTTTCACACCTCCCTCCACAGACCTCTGCCCCAGCTGGCTGGCCTTGTAACTCTTAAGTCGTTCCGCCTGCCAGAATGCCTCTCTGCCACCTCCCTCTTCTCCTTCTTCCCCCTGCTGGTGTCCAGTCTGTGTCCCTTCCCCTGCCCTCTGCTCCCCGGGTGCCTCCTATCTTCTGGTCTGTTGCTGGTAGATGACTCTCCCTTGGTGCTGCAATTGAGGCCCCATGTGAACACTGCTTCCTGAGACCTTTCCTCATGTGACCCATTTCGTCCCTCTCCCTTCCTGACCCTGCTCTAGGGACTCAGCTCATAGGGAACTCCTCCATACTCTCCTCCCTCCATCCCTTCAGCACAGCACTGTTGCCTTCTGGCTTCCCTCTTGCTCCCACACCCAGCAACCGCAGTCTCACCCTGCTCAGAGCTCGGGTGCTGCTGTCCAGCCTCCTGAGCTTCTCCTCCTCCCTCAGAGCACTCATCTGCCCCAGACGCTCTCCCACACTGTCCTCTCCCGTTTGCTCTGCCCCTTCCTTCTCTAGGAAGAGTCTGCCTCTAGGGGCCCACGATCTCCAAGCTCGGTCATGTCTGTTACTGAGTAGCTTCAGGGCATCCCTTCTCTGTAGGGGTGCTCCCCCTGTGACCTGCTTTTGTGTCATACTCTCTTCTTCCCCTACCCTGCTATGTTCGCTCCGAAACCATCTGTCTCTTGTCAGGTCCTTCCACTGGGTCTAGTGTGCCTGTCTTTTTAGGCTTCCTAATCCTTATACCCACCTCATCTCACCTTCCTTACTCTTCTCTGTTCCCTTTTAATCAACCACTGACCACAGTTCTTTCCACCAGGCCCCCACTCCCCCTCTCCTCCTTCCCTCTCCACTGCTTCTCTCTCTCCCATCGGCCCTGGGCTCCACGCCTTGCCCCCCACTCCCCAGTGACATGGTCTGGATCTACTCCTTGCCCTCTTTCCCTCTGGGCCATGATCCCCTCCTGTGCAGATTTTAAGATCTTCCTCTTTCCATCCCATTCTGCATTGCCCCCTCTGTTGTTTCCTGGATTAAGGATCTCAAGCAAGAGTCCTTCACCGCCAAGCCCCTCCGTATCCCACCCACTGCCCACTCCCTCTGCTCCTTTGCTGCCCACATGATCTTCTCAGACTAGACCTCTGACACCCCACTGCTTTTGAAGGTCCCCCTCCTTCCATGTGTATAGTCTCTCCACCACAAGCTGCACTTGCACCCCGCTTTCCAGTGCCTGTCCCCCCGAAGAGCAAAAGCTCAAAATTGGTGATGGCTGGGAAATGTCAGCGCAGCCCTGCTTCTCCCTCACTGCCCGCCAGTTTTGCCACCCGCACTCTGAACTCCAACCATCTAAGTCCATCCAAAATCTCTGAGGTTATGCACTGGTGGTTCTCCGTAGGATCCTTCTTAATGTGCAGTGATGCCCGGTCACTGCAGCTCCAGGACCCCATCTGCTCCTGAGGACCTGAGGTTTTCAAATGCCTGGACAGTTAGGTCTCATCGCTGTGCTGCACCTACGTCCTGCCCCTTGAACCCTGAAATCTGCTGAAGTCTCCAGATTGAGCACTCTGTAGGCTGCCTTCCCCTTTCCCTGCTGAGCCCCTCACGCATCCCTAAGGCTTTCTCCCTCCCCTTTCTCTTGTGATGTCCATCCCCGTTTCTCTTCCCTTCCATCCTCTGAGCAACTCCCTACCATAGTCATGAGAAGTATGCAGTGTTCTTCTCCTTGACCAACGCTCATGCTCCCAGGATGGGCAATTTCTTTGTCCCCAGTACACTGTACTAAATCCATCTACTGTGTGGATTCCACCCTAGGCCCCATGCCTTTCTGTGCCCACCGCACTGGGGAAGGTCATTGCTTCTTTGTGCCCTTTCTACTAATCTTTCGCCATCTCCAGCATCTCCACCGCACCATTGCCTCTACCAGCCCATCCTGCGCTGGCCTCTTCCCACCTCTCCCACTTCCTCACTTGCCTGACCTGTGCTGTGCTCTTCCTCCTGCAGGGGCTTCCTCATGCCCTTGGCCCACTTTGGGGGGCAGGTTCTCCATACCCACTCTCTCCTAGCTCCCTGCCGTCCCTCTGGGCATAATGGGTTCCCGGATCCTCTGAACAAGCCTCCCCTCCTGTCCTGGCTGCCGGGCACCATCTCCTGCGGTTCCTCACTCTCTGGCCTGTCAGACAGAGGTGGACCTCTCCTCCACCACCCTATCTCAGTTGTCCGAGGCAGCTCACCTGACCTCCCACATCCTGGGCCCTGTTTATTGGTCTCTCCTGGTTTCTCCAGCACGCACACAGCAACACTTCAGCTACTCTCTGTGACCCCTCTAGCTGGCCTCAGTTTTCTCCTCTACCTTGTGCCCTTCTCAGTCTCCCATCCGCTGCTCAACCCAGTTCAGCCGTCTCTGCCTCAGACACATTGTCACACACTGTCTGTCCACATGTCCAGCCTCCAAAGCTCCTGTCCTCCCGTTCCCCTTAGTGTAACCTTTCCTGTTCCATTCAGATCGTTTCACACTCCTCTGACACATTCGTGGGGAACCGTTCCCTTCTGCCTTCATCCCTTCACCACAGTGCTGATACCTTTAGCCTCGCCCTGGGCTGCCACCCCTCCCTACCCCAGCCTCCCTCTGCACAGAGCCCTGGGCCTGCTGCCGCCCTCCTCCTCCCCTCCCTCCTAGCAGCCACCTCTCCCAGGCGCTCTCCTGCACTGACCTCTCCCACCCACTTCGGCCTTTCCATCAGTGTGGATGTCCCTCTGGTGCTCTCTGCCCGCGTACATACAACCTCTCTTCCTTTCAGTCTGCACTTGCATCTCTGGTCTTCATATCTCAAGCATCCTCAGCTCTGGGACCACCAAGTTGGCAATTCACTCTTGAACCATTAACAGCAATTGCAACACAACACCATCATTCAGGTGCCTTGTCGCCTACATCCATTTGCTCGCTGTCTGTCTGGTCCTGGGTCCTTTTCCTCCATGTGTGACAGTCTGGACTCTGATGCTCCCTCAGACCCGGGGACTCATCTGCTCACCCTTCTCCACAGCCCCACTGCCTCGAGCAGCCCATCCTGTGCTGGCCTCTTCCCACCTCTCCCACTTCCTCACTCGCCTGACCTGTGCTGTGCTCCTCCTCCTGCAGGGGCTTCCTCATGCCCTTGGCCCACTTTGAGGAGCAGGTTCTCCACACCCACTCTCTCCTAGCTCCCTGCCGTCCCTCTGGGCACAATGCTTTCCCGGATCCTCTGAACAAGCCTCCCCTCCTGTCCTGGCTGCCGGGCGCCGTCTCCTGCGGTTCCTCACTCTCCAGCCTGTCAGACAGAGGTGGACCTCTCCTCCACCACCCTCTCTCAGTTGTCCGAGGTAGCTCACCTGACCTCCCACATCCTGGGCCCAGTTTCTAGGTCTCTCCTGGTTTCTCCAGGGCGCACACAGCAACACTTCAGCTACTCTCTATTACCCCTCCAGCTGGCCTCAGTTGTCTCCTCTGCTGTGTGCTGCCTTCTCAGTCCCCCAACCTCTGCTCAACACAGTTCAGTCGTCTCTGCCTCAGACACACTCTGCTGAACCCACAGGCTCCACCCTTCAGCACATGCTACAGAGCCCGGCTGAGCTCACCTCCCAGGTCCCACAGCCCCTGTAACCCTTCATGTTTCCATGCAGACCCTCGTCTCACACTCTGACACAGCTCTCAGGGATCCTCAGCCTCTGATTCTGCTCCCCCTTCCTTTCACCACAGCGCTCTCACTTCTTCTCACCTTCTTGCCCCCACACCTGCTGGCCAGCCCCCGCCCCCGACACCTCCACCCTCTGTCCAGACCTGCGCAGAGCCTGGGCCTGCTGTCTCCCCCTCTTCCTCCTCCCCCCTCCTAGCAGTCACCTCTCTGGCCAGATGCTCTGACCTCTCCCACCCGCTCTGCCCCTTCCATCGTGTGGACGTCCCTTCACGTGCTCTACGCAAATACACTCAACGCTCCTTCCTTTCAGTCACCATTTCCATCTCCCTTAGCCCTACTCAGATGTCTTAAGCTCAGGGACACCATGCTTGCAATCCACTCCCAACCAACTGATAATAACCACCTCCCCAGTCCCACCCCCAGCCCCCACCGTTCCAGGTGCCTTGTCGGCTACATCCATTTGCTTGCTGTCTGCCTGGTCCTGGGTCCTTTCTCCAAGTCTGACAGTCTGGACTCTGATGCCTCCCTCTGCCCCACCCAGGGGCTCATCTGCTCACCCTTCACCTCTCTGCCCAGCTCTCCACCTGCCCTTCCCCCCAGTGATTCTCACCCGAGGATGCATGACCCCCAAGGCTGGCCTATCAGCAGCATCTCAGGAATGTTTTTGTGTTTTCTTTTTGCATGTTTTTGGGTTTGTTTTTGTTTGGAGCAGAGCGCTGCTCGCCCTCCGCCCTCCGATGTTCTGATAGGCCTCCCTTGGGGTCCATGCCCCAGCCCCCCCGCGGGTGAAAACCACCCCCCCCACCCCGGGAAGAATCACTGCTGTGGAGGGCCAGCCTGCCTCCCTGGGCTGCACTCTCCCCTTGCCAGCTCCTCAAAGATCCCAGCTCTGCTGCCCTGACACTGGCCAGGCACTGTCCTGGTCCTCCTGGAACCACCTCATTCCTGTCCATCTTACATGCCCCAAACTCCAGCCTTTTTTTCCCAGTTAAACTTTTCATTTTCTTAAGTCTGCCTTCCCTCTTGGTCAGGAATAACTGTTGAATGGGATTTTAATTCTTTCTTCATAAACTTCCTAAACCATCCCTCATTCATTCCAGTATTACAGTTTTCAAAGTGTTTCTTGTTCCCTGTGTTATAGACCCTGGAAATCTACTCATTGCAGCTCTCATTCTTTTGTGTATTTAATATTTTGCAGGAAACGCTCTAACCTTTCCTCTCATCCTTTGTTCCTCTACTACAGTCTCATTGCCAGACTCTTAATTTCTCTCCCTTCTAGATCTCGTTGAAAACTTGAATCTTCCTGAACCCAGATATTAAAAGGTGTATGTGAGTTTAACCCCTGTTCTTAACCTGATTTCACTCACATTCTCATTTAATATTTTCTTCTTTCATTAATACTTCAAATGTTTTAAGTTTATATACTGTAACGAGCTTGGCAGGATTCTGTGTTCTCCCACCTTATTTTACCCAGTCTTTGCTATTATCCTCCTCATGCATCGGGTGTTACTAGACTCTAGTTTTGTCATTGTCGCTATGTAATCCATGCAGTTTTCCTTTCCTTTGTTCTTCCTCTATTTCCATTATTACTGAATAAGGACATTTTCATCTCATTCTTGTTTCTTCTCATGGACTCCTTAATTTCTAGGTGTAACTCTAGTTTTGCTTATCTGTTTTGTTCCCCTTTCTCTTCTCTGCCATATTCCAAGCCTGCATACCTCAACCCAACCCCATTTCATAATTTGCCCAGTACCATCTTACCAAGTTATAAATCCTTTCTAGATGCGGATGTGCAGTTTTTAATTCATTCCATGGCATCCTTTCCCCCATGTCAGCTGAACCCCTCTTTGTTTATGTCTTCTTTTTTCACTTTGCCTTTTTGTAATATTCCACTCTAATGTATGCAGTTGCCTTCTGACTTGTTTCCATCTGCCTTCACTTATTTAATACTTTGACCTGTCTTTAATCCTGTGTCCATTTCTGCCCTCAGCAAGGATCTCCTTGTTGTGAAACTGTTTTCCCCTGTGTTTAATTTTGTTCTCACAAATGTTTTTATCCATACAGTGCTCTTTCCTTGATTTCTATCACCTACATTCTTCCTTGCTCCATTAGATACAATTATACCAAACCTTGTTTTTCAGCATATCATTGCTCACGCAATCTTTCCCATCTAAGGTTAGATTTTGCTTTTCCACCCATTCTCTTCTGTTTCTTCTTTCCCTATTCTACCTTTTATTAACCGTTTTATACTGAGTATGTTCCATTCTCACACACTCACTAATACCTCCCTCTTTGGTTCTTTTTGTTCTACATTCATTGCTCAATCCAGTTCCATGTTTGTCCTTTCTTACATATTTTGCTGAATTGCTTTAGTTTTCTATTTATTCCTTGGTTGGAGCCCTGCAATTTGTCTTGTTATAGGGCCACTTCACTGAGTTTCTCTTTGACCTTTCTGCCAACTACACTGTCTTATGCAGACATGCTTTCCCAGATCCTGTCCTTATGTCTCATTTTCAGTTATCACTTTATCTCCCCACCTTTCTTTTTTAATAAATGCCTCACCACCTAGTTCTCTTCCTGACTCAACTGCTTTATAAGGACAAGCAATTTTCATTATCTTTTCTTTAAAATATGCTGAATAACAGTTTTTCTTAGTAAATGCTTATATTGCAATATCTTAAATTCAAAAGGCCTGTAACCATCTTCATTAAAAAAAAAATCCAATGTATCTTCTCAACCATCACACAAATGCTATTATAAAAAACTCTTAAGTATTTCTTATAAACCACTTTCAAGAACAACTACATAATTATTTAGCATAAAATTCATTCACTAGTGTACATGTTTGTTTGTAGTGCAAAATGACCCCATACTATAAGACTGTAATTGCATTCTCCATTTTACACTGCATGGATAATGAAAGGTTCTCAAGAGAAATACCAAATGCAGATACATTTTTTAAATGCAATGTGTAAGAAACTTTTGGGAAACATTTACTTACCAACTGGTGAATTGCTGGAGTTGATCCACACATATTGTAGGGAAGACGACAGGAATAATGCACAACACATTTAAAACCCTTGAGCATAGGAAGTGAGCTTATAGATGGAGGAACTATATCTGCAGCAAACATATACTGTCCCAAACAGTACAGACTCAGTTTTTGCCAGCTTAAGAGTGCTGACTGACTGTACCAGGTTGCTGGAGCACATGATGATATGCAGGTTAAAAACTTTTCATGTTAACAAGTATTCTGATAATGTAGTAAACAGCTGGAGATACCCACATTCTTCATTCTGGTCCCAGGAATATTTGCCATTTTGCACCTTGCATGCTACATACCCAACCTACTTCATGCATCCCTCTCTAACCAGCATCTTCTCTCCCTTCCCCTTTCCTCTTTCTTTAATACAAGCGTTTGCAGTTGCTTCTTTCACTGTCAACCAGCTCTCATGTGACACCTTAACTTCTTGGCAAACTAACCTCATACTTACAGGCAAGTCTTCCATAACTCCTTTTGAACATCTGCCCTACCACATCTTAAACATTCTCCTTATCTTTCCCTGCAGATTCTGTAATATATCGATGAGTTTAGTACTATGAGGTTTGCTTCCTCATGATCTCTGACCACTCCTTAGTCAATAGCACTCATTTGTTCTACCAGAAAAAAGTATCCAATCCACGCCTCCTAAAAGGTCAATCAGTGGTGATATCTTTAAGTTTCCACCGATGCCTTCTTGTCAAGTTTTATCTTAATCCATGTCTTTCTAACATTTCTTCACAAGTAGTCACTTCAGTCATAAATTTCCCACGAACACTTCAAGAGCCAGCCTACCCAAGTCCTGTTCTTCTTTAGGCCCCAGATCCTCTTTCATTCTAAACACAGTTGAGGGACCTGATGGTTCTGTTTCTTTCATTCACACGTGATCTATGTTGTTGCCATTCTGTTTACTCAGAACTCCTATATAATTCATACTGTGCCCCTTTACTTACTTGCCATCCTCTTATTTTTTTCATATTCTGTCATTTTCTCATTCTGTCCGGCCTTAGTATGGAGTAATAGCCATTTCATTCATCACTATGACTATTCAAATAATGTCTTTCCATCTGCAAGTAACTTGAACATTGCTCTTCTATTCCTTTTCTGCCTCCTCCTTTTGCTGAAAACTCCCTGTGTTTCCTCCAACATGCCTTCTTCTTCCAGCTATATCATTCCAATGAATCTAATCATCTTTTCTGGATATGTATACTTCTAATATTCAGCACCCACAATTCCACCTTCATCCATCTTCCTTATTTCCTGCATTCCGTACTGAAATCTAATCAGGATTCCTGCTTTGGCCCATTTTAAGTCCAGCTGCATTTAATCACTCTCTAACTTCTCATTCTATTGACTACGCTGATTACTAAAAATCTTTTTCCAACAAAACTTTCTGGGCAGCAACACATCATACTCTTGCTCTTATTTAGCAATATTCTCACTTCTTTGCTCAGCTGGTTGATGTCTGGCTTACCATACAGTTCTTCACTGAACGTCCAGTTCTGACGGCCCTATGCTCCTCATTCTGGCTCTCTTTAGTGCCCTTGTTTGTTTAACATTTTGCGAAACTGCATGCTCTGCACCACAGCCTATATCTACTCCCTTCTCCTTACTTAAACCTCAGCCTCTGTTTTTCCCTACTTTTTCTTTCTCTCTCTTTAAAAATACGTATCTCAGCAGTTTCTCTCAGCCAGTCCTAACAGACTAATTTCTGAGCAGTTTAACATCATACTTCAACAAGTTCTTCCTGAGTTCCATTGATTATTTGCTCTGTCATATATGAACATCTATAATATTTTTGGCTGCCATCTCTAATCATAGTGAGGGACACCTCAAGTCTTCTCTTGAGGTGTACCCTTGAGGCATACTTACATTTACTTCTTAGCAAATACAGTTCATCCTTTCACCAGATAAACCACTCACCTGCACTTTCTAGTCAAACCAGTATCTTTCAGGTTGCTATCAATGACTTATCATCCTAACTTTGCCTTCTAAACATTCTTATCAACCCAGCCCTTTAAAATGTTTTATTCCCCCCAAATTCATACACCTACTGCCTCACTTCTTTATATCTTGATTTTATACTATATTTGATTGATATTTTTTAAAGGAACAGAACAGTGCACATATAATTGAGACTTATGTACCACCTAACCTCTTTCCTAAGAGAAGAATCACTAAATAATTTGATAAACTTTGTTATACTTTTCATAAATATTTATATACCCATAAATAATATGTAATGCTATCTTTGAGGGTTTTTTATATAAATTGTCCCATTTTTTTTTCCGTGAAGACTGTAAGTGCTAGTCTACTTTCTAACTCCTACTCATTCATATGCAGGCCTTTACTTCTCTCTCATTATACACACCACTCCCTGTCCTCTTTAACAGCAAACATTTTTAACCAATCAGACCCCTTCTGAGATGTGACAGACTTCTCCATTCCAGGTCTCTTCAGTTCCATATCTCATTTGCCTTTTTGCTACTCTACTGAGAACCCCATTCTAATTCATGCAATGCTCCCATTACTTAAGATTAAAACCCCCTCTTCTTTCCTATTCTTTTATGCTCTACCATATCTTAACTGTTTCAGCTACTGTCCTATATCACAGCAAAGGGCACAGTATTTTTCTGCTGAGGTTTACCTCCCTAGTGATTCCCAACCATTCCTCAAGAAATACAAATCATCTCTACAGAAGAACCACTGGCCCATGCTCCCTATTTGGTCAATCCTGATGTGTTTTAAGGTTACTAACAATGTCTTTTTATGAGAATTCATCTTAATAAAACCCCTTTAAACTCTATTAAACAAGCTTTTAATTAAAAAATTTTACTCACAGCATTCTAATTTACTGTGAGTAATTTACTCAAAGCATTCTAGTCTACTCTCTAATTCCCATTTTTATCTAGATCCTTGAAACTCTAACAGATACACCACTCATTACCATTGGGCCTTCCCATCCAATGTGAACATTTAAACTTATATCAAGATCTCCATTCTGCATCTCATTATTACATCCCTGATCTGTATTGCTGCCACTCCATTATTCTTAAGTCTTCTCTAGTTCATACAATAGTCCTTTATTCACTTCACAAACTCTCTTTTCCTTCTTAGTCCATTATAAACTTAGTCCAAAAACTGTACCATGACCCACCAGTCAATAAACACCATTCTTAAATCAACCCTCCACATCTGCAGAAAGCTTCACTGCTCTTTCATTCCTTTCCCTCTGTTCCTGTGTTGCCCTAGAGAAGCAAGCTTCCTGGTCTTCTGTGTCCCTCTTTTCAGCTTCCACCTACATTTACGCATGCTTACAGATACAGTTGTTGCTTCGGGACAGATATCCCCTCATGTTGGGCACTCACTGCTCAGCCCCTGCCATCTTCCCTAAGTGTCCCACACTCTTTCCCACAGCATTTGTTTGTACCATTGATTCAACAGAAACTTCCAGAGGGTTCCTGTCACTGGCCTACCTTTTGTGTCCATCCCACTTGCCTTGTTTCTGACCTTTCACTCTTATTGACCACACCCATTACTGCCAGTATTTTTCCAAAAAGCATCCTGGACCGCAGAACTTCATACTCCAGCTCTTGTTTGGCTACCTTTTAACCTCACTTTCTCTCCTTATTCATACACACCTCTGACACATCTCCAGTTCCCATTCGCTAATGTTCCCATTTAGCGCTCTTCATGCCCTTCCATGTTTATTCCTCAGCACTGCATGTTCTTCACCCTAATTCACACACACTTTCTCCTTATTTAGCTTCTAACCTCTTTTGCTCTTTCCTTCTTTGCTATATTTTCATTCAAGTCTCCCCAGGTGCTTCTCTTACCTTCTGTAAATTCTAATATATTTCTTTAACTTCTGAGTATATCTCATATAGTCAATTTTCCTTTGGAGAATTCCCCCATATATCTTCAACTTTCATAGCAATGAATGCATATTCTTTTTGAGGTTTCCTCCTCTCCTCACTCCCACTCTATCCCTCACTCAAAACCAATTTTCTACTCTTTAGACAAGCCTTTCCCCTAGACAGCTGCTAAGCTGTCTTCTTCCTTTTCATCATGGTCTCTGGCTCAGGTGTGGTGCCATATGCCTCCACGTGGTATCAGTGACAGTTTCTTCGTCAATATTAAGTGATACCGTCTCATCTGGCAGCAATGTTAACTTTACTATTGTACTCCTTTTTGGCTTATTAAAAATGGTACCTTATATTCAGCACCCCTCTTTGATTCAGAGACTGGGTACGTACATATTCCCATATCTAGATAAAGGAACATGTCACATTCAGCAGTCACGGTTCAGACCCTGGACTGGATTATATAGTTCCAGCCCCTGTAGCCTGTCTTCTGCAAAGTCTCCTGAACAGTTCCCCCCACCCATCACCTCAGTTCTTATGTAGCCACATTCCCTCCTTCCTCTGAGTGGTTGTGATCTAGATTAACAAAAATCACTGTCTTCAGGTTCCTCCTCTCCCATGTCCCAGGATTTCTCACTCTAGCACTCTTTCAATGCCCCTACTCGTTGGCCATGTTACTTCCTGCAAGCTTCCCACCCAAGTCTTAAGTCACACAGCCCCTTCCCTTTTTATAGCCACCATTCTCCCTTTATCTACTGTCTTTTCTTACAAGTCTCCTCAGTTGCTTATTTTCAACTAATCCTAGTATGACTGCTTGCTAGCAAAGATTTTTTAATCAGAATTACTCCTTATCTGCCTTTATCTAAAGCAGTGGCTCTCAAACTTCAGTTTGTTAAAATACAAATGACTGAGTCCCACTCGAAATTGCTGATTCAGTGGGTCTAGTGGGGCCGAAGAATTTTCTAACAAAAACCAACCCCTTTAATTTAAAATTTCCAACGAAGGCATCAGGAGCGAGTCTACTCCTGACTATCACTCCTTTTCAAGCCTGTTTCTCTCCCATTGTACAGACTAGTCATTGCAGTCTGGCTGACACCCAGCACACTGAGCACTTCGGCCCGTCCTCACACCTGCAGGCTTGCCCACTCTGGGAATCCTGAGGGTCCTGTGGTTTGCTTGTTGCCCTCCATTCAGAGTCGCCCTCTTGTCTGTGCAGCACTCCTCTTGGCTTTAACTCCCCTCGCCCCGTGCCCTCTTCTGTGTCTTTTGGCCCACATATGGGACCTTCTCTCTCCAGTCAATAGCTGTCATTCTTTAAATGGTATTCTTTTAATCTGGGGGCATCTGTAACGTCACTCTCCAATTCGTTTTCTTGTTACCTGTCTTGCCCTGAAGAACTGTGGTACCTTATCTTTAGCTTCTCTTCTTGTTTTAGCTACCATTCTATTTCACTCAAGTGGATCCAGTCTCCTTGGAAACAGCACTCCCTAGCCAGGTTCTCTCCTCTGTAGCTGTCTCTTCACTTTCTGAAAACCTTCACATGGCAGAGTAAATTCTAAGGATAACTTTAACGTGGTATCTGCATGATATTTGTTTGCATCTCCCTTTGGTTTTTGCCCTCCCACATCTTAATTACATATAGCATAATTTCCTTTACCATCTGTACATGAAAATAACAAATGAAGTTTTACTTTTCAGTTGGGTTTACAACTATCCCTGGCCGCTTACCTCATGATCCATGCTACAGAACCAAGTGCTCAGAGATTTATCTTGGTGTCGTTGAGGTTGCTAGCCTGTTTTTAATCCTCCTAACTAAAACATCCCATTACTTTTAGGCCCTGTTCTTCTCCCATTGTATATACTGCTTTTCAGACTCTGGCATTAAGAACCATCATTTGACCAATTAGACCTATTATAAGATCTTACAGGAGTTCCCATTCTGGGAAACTGTTCCTCATCTTATCTGCCCATGCCACTCCACCTGTTCTCAATTACTCTTCACGTAGTTCTTCCCTTGGGTAGTTTCCCATCTCTCTTCTTTCTTGTTTAATCATGATCTCTGGTACAAGTACAGTGCCAGCTCCCTCCTGCAGTACCTGCCAGTCTTCACATGACCCCATCTCTTCCGCAGGCTCCTCTGCTCTTTCCTTTGATTGACCCTAGAGAAACACTATGTTACCTACATCACTCGTTTTTTCAGCAACTACCTTTGTAGCACTCCCCATGGATTGAGTAGTGAGTGTTTTTCTTTCATCTTCCTTGTTTCCTGCACACTATTATGAGTACATTTGCACTCTTCAGTTCAGTACAGACCTTCACAGGATTCTGCCACTGGCCATGGCTCAGATCCATCACCTTTAGACTCTTGTTTTATCACTCAGTTGGTCATATTTGTTGCTTCAAACATCACTGGAGCAAAGATTCCCAGATTCTGTTAGGCACTCACTCATTAACACCAGCTCTCATATGCCACTTCCTCTTCACATCCTCTTTCCTCTTTGGTTGTAATCTAGCTTAGCTCCCATCTCTCTACTTAATACGCATCTCTGCCCTTTTCCAGTGTTCCTCCTTCTGGCCCTCTTTACTGCCCTTCCCTACTCTCACACACCTTACATTCAGCACCCCAACTTAAACCCTCTAACTTCTGTTTTATGCTTCTAGCCTCCATCTTCTCACCTGTCTCTTCCTCCAGAATTTTTTCCACACAAATCTCCCTAGGAAATGTCTGTCACTTTTAGCCATAATAGGGTAACTTCTAAGAGTAACCAATTTTAATGGTACCCTGCAGTAATCTACCATATCTCAGCTGTCTATCACCCTTTCATTTACCATCTGTCTACAGATGAAATGGATGCAAATACTTCTCTTCAGGTATATTTCCTTCAGAATCTTCACTCATCTCCCCATCTACTACAATAACCTATCCTCTGGCCAAACTACCTATTCACGTCCTCTAATAAGTCAAACCTGATCTCTAAAGATGCCAGCAGTGGGTTTTTATCTGCATTCATTGTAACCGGCTTCCTTATATACTTTCCTGTCACCCAAGTCCTTTGACAATTTCCCTCCAAATTGGTGCTTCAAGAGCTGATCTGCTCCTCCCTCCCACTCCAGTCTTTGGCCTCACACTTTGTGTACTTCTCATCCCCACACGGTCTTTACGTTCAAAACGTGTCCCGTTAGACCCTGCTGAGCTCTGGCAGGGTTTTTGATTCAAAATCTTTGTTCCACACCTCTCTGCCTTCTCTGCTTTCCACTGTACAGTATTTCCATTTCTTTGCCTCCAGTCTCTCTCTCCTTTCCTATTCCATCCTGACTTGTGGCCCAGGAGTGCTGTCTTACCCTTCCTGTTGACCCCTGTCATTCCTCAGTGGCTCCTCTCTGCCTGGGAGCAGTCTAATCTTTCGGTTCTGTACCTTTCTTCCTTGCCCCCCATATTTGTCCTAGAACAGCCTTATCTTCAGCACCCCTCCTGCCACGTGTGTAGCGTTTCCCTGGAGAGCACATATCCTCATTTTTGGCACTCACTGCCCCACTCGCTTTCTTTCATTTGCCTTGACTCCCCTCACTCTCTATGCACCGCTTTCTTCTCAGTTCAGTCCAGACCTGTGGGGAATGCTGCAGGTAGCTTGTGTTTCTGGCCCATCCCTCCTATCCTCTTATCTTCTGCCCCACTGACCACATCCTTCTCAGTATCTATCATTCCAGCGAAGCTTTCTGGAATCGCCGCATAATCCCCCTTACCTAGTCGCAGTCTTCCTTCCCTCCAGTGGCTGAGGCCTGGCCGCTCCCAACCTGCCATTTGTCATAGCGCATGTCCTGCTCCCCAGCCTGAGTCACACAGCTCTTGCCTTTCTTGTCTTCCAGCATCCAGCTTTTCTTTAATTCTGTGTTTTGGGGTTTTTTCCGTACAGGTTTGCTCAATAGTTATCTCCCATTTTCAGTCAGTCCTCACAAGACAAGCCTCCTTTCTGGGAACAGTTTTAATGCAGATCTTCAGGGCATTCCTCCCCTGTGCCCTTGTTATCTGCCTTGTGTGGCTCATGAAGCACTTATCTTTTTTATGGCAATATGCTCAGTCTTGTCCTCCTGCCATGGAAAGGCTCTCTCACCCACTCTCCTCATCGCTCATGTTAGTAGTCATCCTTTCTCACAATAATAAGCGATTGCTACCAGTGGGTTTTACTGGAGTTCACCTTAGAGTCCATGTAACTCTTCACTGTATCAACCAAACCATTTAATTGAAAATTTGCCACAAAAGTTTCAGGAACACTATCTGTATTAATACCACTCCCGTTTACTTTTTTAATCCATTTTTCCTTATCCTTGCTTATACATAGTGTCTTGTGTCTTTACTCATAATAAAATTTAACCAGGTAGCCCAGTCTCCGATCTACCATTGTTCCCATCTCTCTTTACTGCTCTTCCTCATTTTCCAGTGGCCTCGGTGAACCAGCATGGGATTCGCCATACCCCATAATCTTCTATGACTCAGCATCTGCCCTGCCTCTCCATTTTTATTTGACCTTTGTCCATACCATAGTCCCATCTTCTCCTTTTTTTTTAAAATAACTCAACTGACCCATTCTAAATTTCTGTTAATTTCTACTTTCTTCTTCCACCTTCCTCCTGCAGAAAACCCTACCTCAGTTTAACCAAGATCATTCATCAATGAACCCCCTACTGCACTGAAACAGATTCTGTAATTGATAGGTACACCCTTTCCTATGTGGGGCAATCCACTTCCACCATCTGTTTTCAGTATACTTGAGTAAATTCACTTGCTTTCTGAATTCAGGCCTATTATTCATAGGATTCCTAGCAGTGGCTTCAATTATCTCTAACATTTTAATCTCTTGACTGCTTAAGCTCACTAGAGCCTACTGCAAAATGTCTATTCTCCTCCTCCTTCCTTGGAAGTATAAAGTATTTCAGATTTGTTCCTAAACAGATTCTCTTCTCAGCACCTATGTACTAGCATCTCCTTACTGCTTCCATTTATACCATGCCTTTCTGGCCTCTTTCCTTTGGCTTGTGTACCTTCCTCTGCTTGCCGAAGCTCTTTTGCATCTTTTGAGAATCCGATTAAACTGTACATCCTTTCAAATTTGTTGTAATTTCCCCAGGCTGTTAATCCTGAACTCCCACATAGCACTCTGTTAAAGCTTACATTAAAGAGTCTATAGCATTGAATTGTAATGCCAACAGGTGTGTAGAGGTAGACCTCTCACACATGCTTATTCAACTCCTAGACAATCAGCTGTGGGGAGAGAGGTCATGTCTTAGTCATCTTTTTACCTAAGGGCCTGGCACATTTATTTGCACCTTTACATTATAAATATATTGACATTTTCTATATTTTTGAATGGAGGGAGTTTACTAAAGTTAAGATTGAGCAAATGAAAGTCCCACTCTCCAACCTGTCACACATGGTCTTTACATCTGAGCCTGTTCTTTCCTTTCCTAGCCTGTCCCCCAGCTTTCTAACTCCACAGTTTCACACACACACACTGTCCCCCAGCCTTCTAACTCCATAGTTTCTCTCTCTCTCTCTCTCTCACACACACACACACTGTCCCCCAGCTTTCTAACTCCAGTTTCATACACACACACGAAACTGTTTAAACTGTTAATCCTTTTCCAGTCCATGGACTAGACCCTTTGTGCCTTTTCTTCATCCATGATTAATAAATACCCTCCTTCAAACAATTTAGAAAATCCTGTCTTCTTCATGAAGACTTCACTGTCCTTCTTTTCTTACTGTTTCTGCTGATTATCTCAACACATCATTGCCCACTTGCTCTTCCACTGTACGACACTGACTGCCGACATTAGAGCTTCACTGCTGACCTACTCACTACAGGTTGAAAGTTGACATACTGCAAGTTCATTCTGGTGATCTGTAAATCCACTGTTGGTCCACAATCCCTAGATATGATTATTTGTAAAAGATACTGAGACTCTGATATACTTTGTCAGGATTAATGATCTGTGTGCTTGTAACTATCCATATTTTATGCTTTGTCAGCTCGTAAACCAGTGGCTTTTAATGTTTTGCCCGGTGTGGTGGAAAGTTCCTTGGGAAGTGTCTCCCCTGCTGCTTTCCTGATCCATAGTCAGATGCTTTACCACTGAGCTCGACCCCCTGCTTTCCTTATCTGAATATAAAAACAGAATTTTGCTCAGGTCTTGTTTTCTGTACTATTCTGACTTGCAGCAGGAACCAGATTTCAAAGTCCAGCCTACAGGCGTCTTGTGAGAACTATGACCCTAGAGAACAGTCTACATATGTTTCACTTGATAATTCAGAACACAGAGCCAAGGGCAGACGGTGCCTCCCAGGTGACTGCTGGAGACCATGTGCCTGTGCGGCCCTGACACAGGCTTGCCTGCTCTGTCTCCTCAGCTGCAGGCACCTTTAGCTGCACCATGAAGTTCACTGTCCGGGACTGCGACCCTGACACGGGGGTTCCCACCGAGGAGGGGTATGACGACGAGTACGTGGTGAGTCTCCCCTGCACAGAGGGACTCACTCTGACCCCTTGCTCCACTGAGTGACTTCTGTCCAGAGAGAACATTTTTATAGGAACATCTGACATGAACTTATGGGACTATATTCTTCTCATACACGCTACAGCTGAGGAGGACCTGGGTTAATCTGTCATGGGATTTACCCCATGACTGGTTAATGCAAAACTCACTGTTTCTAATGTCTTTGTTAATAGGGATAATTCAGAGATGAAAATAATTACATGATCTTCATTGAGATCAGTTTTATTTAAAGTATTGAGAATTGCGATTTTTTTGTTTTGTTCGGCAACTTTTAATTTACTTGTAGCCACATCATGGATGGCAAAGGCTTCAAAGAATTCAGGGAAAGTTTTATTATGGAAGAATCTACCTGTTAGAGAATGCAGAGTTCAGAAGGCCGCATACAGCCTGAACTCTGTGGTGATATGTGGGAACGTGACTGCTCTGTACCTACCCCAGTGCTACAGATGCTGATCTGAATACAGGTCTTGCCAAACAACCTGGTTTTTTGCTTTCCTTTGTCAGGGCCTATGCTGTTTGACTTATCCCCTATGCTGTTTGACTTATCCAGACTACAGAACTTCAAACTAGTCTGAAGTTTTAGTTGAGTTTAGTAGTTTTTCCTAGGTTCGTGCAAAGGATATAATGCAGGATGATAAAACCAAATGAACTAGTTTCTACTGTGTTTGTTCTGAATTGAGAGGGTGTTCATTTTCTGACCCCTGCTTGTTAACCTACTAGCTAGAAGATCTTGAAGTGACTGTGTCTGACCACATTCAGAAGGTAATGAAGCCTAACTTTGCTGCTGCCTGGGAGGAGGTTGGCAACACCTTTGAGAAAGAGGAGACCTTTGCCCTCAGTTCTACCAAAACTCTTGAAGGTAAGAACAATTTTCCTTAATAGTGTATTGCCTGATAACAGTCTAACACCTAATAGGCACATTTGTTATTCTAGAAGGACTCCCTTTTCTTAAATACTTCACCAACTGTTTCACTTAAGAGGCCAGAACCCTGTCTTCATCATCTGAGTCAGCCCACTTCCAGTCCAGTCACCTCCCTGCACAAACCACCACCAGTCCCCACCTCTATCGCCCACCCCGCCCCAAACTAGTACAGAGCCAAACCCCTATGCTGACCTTTTCTGATACTGCTGCATCCATCTTCTCAACACAGAAGCTGTCAACAACATCATCACATTTCTGGGCATGCAGCCATGTGAGAGGTCAGACAAAGTACCTGAGAACAAGAATTCCCATTCCCTCTATCTGGCAGGTAAGAACCTTTATCAGATTTCTTTATTTTGTTGCAGAATTTGATAGGAAGGGATGTGCATGGGCATCTCATGCCCTGCTACTGTCCCACTGTTAGCAGAGTTACAGCTTGAAGCCCCATCAAACTGAATAATGTTTTAGCTGTTTAATTTGCGTGCTGTCCTTAAGTTGTTCTCTTAAGATGCATATTTGGCCCAAAGCACTTAAATCTCTCCTATAGCTACCAATGCCCCCACCTTAAGTACTCCATATCAGTATTACTGAATACCTTCTATGTGCCTGGTATTATGGGAATATAAAAGAGTATTTAGAATCTGTATGTAGGATTCAATTCCCACCATAGGCATAAATCTCTAGAAAAGCTAAACTAATAGAAAGGAAATGCAGGCAGAGCATGAGAAGTTTCATTATTCAGAGCTTGTTTTGAGTTCTTAACATGGTTTCCTCACTTCTTTTCCTCTCAGGTGTATACAGAGGTGGCTATGATTTATTGGTGAGGTCCAGGCTGGCCTTAGCAGATGGGGTGACCATGCAGGTGACTGTCAGAAGCAAAGAGGGAACACCTGTAGATGTTATCTTGGCTTCTGTTGGATAAGGTTTTACTGGGCGAGTTGAAATTGATGTACCCTTCACTGTCGGTGGGCTTTCAGGCTATTGGCATGAATTTCCCAGAATCATACTTTTAAAAATTAATGATTTCAAAAAAAAGCAAATTAAATATTTGGCCCTGAGCCAGCAGATCAAGCAAACATCTGTCTTTGTGCATGTCTTTCTGTTGTTGTTCCTTTTTAATACACTTGGTCAGCTTTGGTATGATAGTACAGCTTTTGGTGAGCTTGAAAATCAAATACTATCCTCTACCCCAGCTGCTTAGCTTCATTGAACTCTTTAATGTGTGTCTGAAGGCTCCTGGCAGTGTTGGAAAGCTTTTATCCCAGAGGGGTGGTTGGGGAGGGGAGCCAGAGTCCACTTTTGTCAAAATTCATTTTTATTAATAGAAAAGAAACACTTATTCCAGTTGTTATACTTGAAGTTGCTAATAAAAAAAATATAAATCACCACTTAATGATCCTGCTTTAACTACTAAGACAATGAAACTGCGGCTTAAAAAAAAGTATTCAGCACCATTTGCTCATAGGCCTTTCAGACTGTGTTCTTTAAGTTTCTGGAACTTTCCTGTCTGTAAAGTACAGGAACTGCTGAGCTACATGAGGAACCCTCTCTGGGACAACCAACGAGAAGTTAAGCAGTCAGTATACATTCAGCCCGGTGACTTGGACTGTACAACGTTCCCCTCCTCTCCACTAGCTCAGGAGGGACAATGCTTCTATGCACTGAGGTATGAAGAGTCTGACTGTTATAAGCTGGAAGGATGAGTTCTAACAGCAAAATAACAGTAAATCTCTGGCACAAAGGCTACTGTCTTTAATGTCCTGTGATTTTAGGAAATTCTGTAAATAGCTTGGATTTAGTTCAGTTTACTCAAATGAAATGTTTAAGGTCTGCTAGAGTATCTGCTGGTTTAGTATCTTTATATATATAATAAGTGTAGGGAAATCATAGTCTTGAAGTATACTTAGAATACTGCATTATTTAAACCAAAGTCTAACAAAATGTCTACAACTAGAAGCAGCTAATGAAACTAAATCCAAAGTTATGACAAGGGAAACTCACTCTCACTTGAAGCTGTACCACTTAGAGAACTAAAGCCATTCGAGGCAAGGTGAAGGCAGCACCTTTAGATAATTCCAAACCAGGCCAGAAATCAGCATTTCCAAATACTTCAGAAAAGTCCACAGAAGTGTTTCAAAGACTTTTATGCAAAAGAATATCTATCTTTCTGCATCAGTGAGTGGTAGTGCCCATCATAATTTCCTGTGTAACACAAAGACAAAGGCAAGTCCATACACTTGATCAGATGTCAAAGGAATGGGAGGTGGACCATCCGGTCACCTTACAGCTTCTGCTGGCTTTTTACTATGTGCTGTTCACCAGTGTGAGTCAGGTGGACTTTAGTGAGAGAATAGTGTCTGGTGGCCAGGACCTCTTTTGGGCATTTCTTCCTAAGTGGATTACACGACAGATAAGGGAACAGGGGAGGGAATACAGGGGAGCTACTCTTTCCAGCTCAGAAGGAGTTGATGAAGCCCATATATGCATTCAAGAAGCCCATGGGATCCTCTAGCTGTGGATAGTGGCTAATGTGGTCATCCAGAATCGACACTGTGGACCGCGGCAGCGTTTTCCTAGTGGAAGAGAACAGCATGGAGGTGAACTTGAGGCTGGAGGGAGGGAGAGGGGTGTAAGCCAGTGGGCAGCCCTAGTAAATGCCCCTGTGGACATACCACACTGGAAAGAACCAACAAAGAGCTTATTCACCTTCTACTTTGGAATTTTATCTTTAGGCAGATAAACACGCCAATTCCATTTATAATGTATACAGACTAGTTTTTAAATATTCCAACAGACCACAATGTGAAAATGCAACACACGTGCAACATGGGTCAGAGCAGGATGACTCCCAGCTCCTTAGGTAAGTGGCCACTCAGCAACTCACTGTGAGTGAAGACAAAAGACCTTGCTTACCCTGAGGAGATGAGAGGGCAGTCTGTTTAAAATTAAATGCAAGCTATTTACTACTGGGTTCTTTCTACTAGGCCATGTGAAGGTATGGAACATTTTCATGTGACATTGTCAATCAAGCACTCATATTCCGACACCTTCCGACTAAGTACCTAGAGAGCAGAACAACCTGAGAAGGCACTTTTGCACAGCTCTCTCTTCCCGCACAGTCTCCGCAGCTGAGGCCAATGAGTGGCTTTACAGTCAAACTTAAAGCAAACAGTTAAAATATATCCACTTCCATTCCTTGGTTCACACAATAGCTTTTTCTTACCTGTACACCTTGGAACATGTAGAGTGACACATGTAGACTGATAACCATGATAGTGAAAACAGGCTGTATAAACCAAGAGAATGTATAACTGAATTTCTTCATTTTTACACTATGTGAGAATTAAGATTTCCCCAGTTCATCCAGTGAAGTCAGAGACAGGCTAGCGCAACAGCCCTCAATGGGCAGTCCTGTTCACCACTGTCAGGAAAACAAAGACCCCTGAGGGAGACTCACCTGTACAGCTCCAAAAACTCGGGATAGGGGTTCACCGGATCCAATGGCCCATAGATAAAATGAACTAGGAGAAGGGAGAGGAATGAATTATTAACAGCTCTCACACCATAAAATTACCCCTCAAAATTTTTTTCTTTAAATAATTTTTTAATAATAGAAAACGTAGCTTCTTTCAATAAGTAGTTTACAAGGAACATATGAGAATAAGCCTAAAAATTAGTCCATTTGAGACCTTTTCACCTATAAACACCCATTCATTCTCTTCCTCTCTTCTTTGCCCTGGACCAAAAGGTATAAGCCCCACTTCCAACATTTCCATTTTATAAATCCAGGAGACTGTCATTCTTTTAAGTCTCTCTTCACTTGTAATTGACCCTTGACATTTGAAATCAACCAATGATATCCTGAACACTAATTATTCTATGTGAGACCATGCACTGTTTTTCAATCCATAGGAATGAAAAGACAAATGAGCAGAAACCACCTATAAGCCTCTTGATTAGTAATCTAAACAGTCTGTCATCCCAGCAGTTCAGCACTGAACGTGGCGACTACCGACAGTGCACAGCACAGAAAGTGGTCTAATCGCACTGACAGACACCAGCGCCTTCTGTGATAGGAACTCAATATTTTATATACTTCTCTACAACACATGTCCCTGGTTTCCAGATTAAATACGGGGGGCCAGTTATATCTGAACTTCAAATAATGAATTTTTTTTAGTATGTCTCAAATACTGCACAGCATATACTTATCCTAAATACATATCTGTTGTTTATCTGAAATTTATTTTCAAATTTAGCTGGGTATCTTGTATCTTGATTTGCTAGGTCTGGCAATTATTTAAGCCCATGGTCCCTCAGTTTTCCTGCCAGGAAGTAACACAGAAATACTCACTGGGAATAGATACAGAGGCAAGGGCTCCCACCCAGCGTCTTCTAAACTTCTTCCTCTGATTGATGTACTGCAAGAGACTGCAGGACAGACAAGTCAGCAAGAGTATAACAGGAAACTTCTATTGTTTTGTGGATGCAAAGGCCTGACAGGAACCACAAGGAACACCATCTATGTTTTCTTAATCCAGAAGCACCTTGCTATTCCTGGGAATGGCCCGCTTAACTTAACTCATTTCTCTTAACCTCTGGAGTTCACTACTATGTAGCTATGGCAGTGATCATGCCTACTATCAATGTCAGAATTAATGGTTCTCTGTGTTTATGAAGCACGGACTGAGATCTAGGAAGGCTGGAAATTACTTTGGATTAAAAGTGACTAAAGTCTGAGTCTAAAGTTCTGATTTTGGCTGCACCACTAACTAGCTCTGTGACTCAAAAGTTGTTAGTAACCTTTCACCTCAGTTTTCTCATCTTTAAGAGGACTCAACTACAAGATCTGTAAATTGACATCTGCTTCTAAAATTCTCACGGTAGAAGAAGTTCGTGAGCACAAAGCTTCATCTCCTGCATTATCCACAGATAAAATGGAGGAGGAGCCCTTTCCCCACAGTGTAAGATGTCAGAACTCAAACTCGTGTGCTCTAATAACTGTGCCTGGCAACTGTTTTTGTGAACTTAAAACATCACCTTGTAGAACTTTCTTGAAAATACAAGGGAATTTTAAAAGAGGCCTTTGTTTTCCAATTTTTTTTATATTAAAATGAATCTTCAAGGATCCCAGGTGAGTTTGAGGTGAGGAGGAGGAATGACTCCTTTGACCTCACAATTTCCAGCAGAGCCACCAGTTAAAAAAAATGGAAGCTACACTGACCCAGCTGGCAAAGAGGCCGTATCCCAAGCAGTTCCAGATATCCTATCTCAAGGTCCCTTTGTGAAAGCAGCTACATTCTCATTTGAACCAAAGGATGGGAATTCTTTGTACAAGACAGAGAATCCTCCCTTCTCAGTCCCTGTTGCTATAGAAAGGATGCAAAAAAGTAAGAAATCTGTACTTTGAGAGAGGAATTAGGCACCTTTCAGAATTATACATTTTGAAGTACTTACTATTGCCAAAAAGTCCAAAGACAATTTACCAGTCAATCAGCCAGTTACAAACTGAATTAGCACTGGAATTTGCAGTTGTTTACCCAAACTTTTTGTACCAAATGGCTTAGGCTCAGTGGCTACTATTCTCAATTTCTTTCTTTCTTAGAAAGTACAGAGCAGGACTTCTTGGTTTGCCTCATACGTCATAAGCACTCTTCTTGGAAGTTATGAAAGCAAAGAACAGAACACAATCCCACATCTTTTCCCTACTTCCCCAAATAAGTGTCTCTGGAAACCAAAACAAAGGTTATTTCTTACCTGTCAATAACCAAGTTCCCATCATTGTTGCGTATCCCTGCCCACATGTCCCACAGCTCACTCTCAGAAGGTCGGGTGTATGGCCCAAAGACGGGGGTGAGACTGAATAAGTCCAAAAAAGCAGAAAGGTTAAGTGTGAGAAGAGCTCAGTACATCAAGTATGATTGGCACTTCAGGTCACCTGTGTCCAGCCCTTGACTGGTTTTTATGAATTCCTCCTACTACTTGCCTGGCAAGTGGTCAACACCTTTAAAGTATCAAGCCCTAAGATCTGGCCCAGAGCTTTAATGCAGCAACTTTTCACTACGCTGTTCCTGGGCTGAAGTAAGTCCATCTTTAACAATAACTTACCCTCGAGAGAATACGAAGAAGTTCATCAACCGTGTGAGGATGGGTGACAGCATGCCTCCATCTTTGAGAAGCTATAGGTATAAAAGTAAAAATCAGGATTCCAAGGAAAGAAGACAACTAGCCAGGATATAAAGTTTTATACTAGGAACTAAAAAAGGACTTTAACTAAATCCACTGGATTTCAGTTTCTTGATTTGCTTACCCACATTCTTTTCTCATAGATGACAAACCTACTTCTAATTTCCTTTAAGATTACATTCTACACTGATATATTTGATTTTAGGATCCCATTTTGTTGAAACATCATGCTAATATCCTAAGTCTTTAGATAGCTGTATTTCTCCAAAAATAGTTATTGATCTCAATTTCAGAAATAAAGCTTTGTTTATATAGGGTTACTTCTACTGCTTTGCTTTTCCTTTATTAAGGAAAAAATTAACTTTATTAACATGTAAGTTCAGGAAGAAATAGATTTTTTAACTACAGCCTGTGGCAGCAGGTATGGGCCCTTGTAAAGGTTCCAGCATTACAGAGATCAGTATAAATTTGAAAAACTATTAAAGAGCGGTCGATGGAGTAACCAACCTTTTGTAGAAGGAGAGGACGGTGAGTCTCAGGAAATATACCTGTAGGAGAAGAGACTTAAGTTAGTCATTTACCAACAATTTTAGGCCAAACAGAGACTCATCATCAAAGGCTAGTCACCCTATTAATCACCTTAGTGGCTGTTACTGCCAAAAACAGAATTACAAATAAAAACTTAGTACTGTCATTTATTAATTCTCCAGGGCATTGTGTTTACCAGGTCAGATTCTATCCCACTGGAATTACTTTCCCCACTGCAGAGAAAAGGGAAAAATATGTCTCAGTCATCCACACTGGCAATGACTAGACTTGCTCCCCTTAGTGATTCCACCCATTCCTTGGAATGCATAGTGTTGTTACTGTTTGGGGCTGCAAAGGAAACCAGAGATTTTTCAGGAAGTGTAGGTCCTTAAACCTAGTTTTTCCATTTCCTTTTTTTTTTTTCCCCCCCAGAGTCTGTGGGAGAAAGCTATGAGCATGACTGATAAAAAGATTCCTCTCCCCATCTGCCCTTAAGGTAGTCTAAGGTATTTGAGGGACACCTGGATATATTCATGGATTTACAAGCCAGGCTCAATGGCAGGCAAAGCACAGGAAACATCTCCAAAAGGTCTAATTAAGGGTTCTCTAACTTGCAACTGAAACTTGGCACTGCTGTGAATTGAGAGTTTCCGACACAAACCACGACAGTGTTAGAAGCACGTGTGGCTTCATCTTCAGTCTGCAGAACCCACTGCAGTTGTCGCAAAGATGGTGAAGCATCATCTGCACTCCCCACTGCTTCTAATTACAGCTGTTACCAGACCCACCGTGAGATCTTGCTGGAATATGCATTAAACACATTTAAAAATCTTACTATACCCTATCTTACGGTAACACATCTTTTTATTAACTTATATCAAGATAATCAGTTTCCTTTGTAATCTTATTTTCTATATTAAAAAACATTATTCTGAGAAAGGGTCAGTAAATCTCTTCAGACTACAAAAGTGGTCATGGCACAGGAGAGGTAAAGATCCACTCCTTTCTGTGGGTCTGTTTGCAGTACCATCAGACAACCATTTAGACGTCACTGCTGTTTCTAAACGTGGCCCTTCTAGGCTACACCTCGCTTCCCACCCTCCTCCATGCAATTACCTCCATTTGACAGACACAGACTCTTGATTGTAAGCCGACCAGATCGATTCTGCTTGAATCTAGAGATGGGAGGGAAACACAGCTAACTGAGCCAGTGAAGATGAACTCCCAAGAGGGAAAAGGCCCAGAAAGAATGTACTTCTACCATCTTAGACGAGTGCGACCTGTAGGAAAGTCAGCGCCTCACTGACCTGTAGAGCAGCTCCTGAGCCACGGTGTCCCCGTAGTCGTGAGACAACAGGTTGATCCTGCGGCTCTGGAGCCCCAAATGTCGCAGAAGTGCCTCCACGATGCTGGCCTGCTCAAATATGGAATAGTGATGTGGCCTCTAGAGAAAGGAGAGCCCAGACACACAGGATGAAGTCGAGGCTGCAGGTCTGTCTGCCAGGCCGATCCCTTCATCCTCACCTACCCCCACCCCTCAACGCTGTACCATCTAGATGCCGCTTACCGGTTTGTCACTGAAGCCAAAGCCTAGGAAATCAAGGGCAATCACTCGATGAAACCTGAGGGTCAGACCTTCCCAAATCTACAAAAGAGAAAGGGATGGTTTGGTCCTAATCCTTCTCCTCCTCGTCTCCAACCTACAGGAACAAAGGAGTTTCATCCCTATCTCAGCTTAACAGACAGCCTTTGATAAAGGGAAAGTCTCATGAAACCACCACAGGCCCACAAATGATCCTCTCGGAAAGTGCTTTATTCCTAATAATTAATCTCCATTGATGGAGGAACTCGAGCACTTTTTAACTTGGCAATGATCCCTCCCAGATTGCCAAAGACTTTTTTTTTTTACTCCCTTACAGTAAATGAGAAACTGTTCTACATTTAATCCTATTTTATTAAGCAACTCAGATACGTAAAAGCCTTCTGCTGTTGCAAGAAAATCCTTGATTTTGGATTTTAAAGGCATAGTAGGACCCAGAAGTCTGATTTTATTACCTTGTACCAATCATAGCTGGATGTTGGAAAGCCGTGTAAAAGCACGACTATCTCCGGACTTCCAACCACACCCACAGAGTCTGGGAAGGAGAGAGAACAGTTAGGCCAACTCTAAGAAAATAACTTTGAAGATGTAAAAAAAATCTAAGTAATCTGGTATAAAGGTCAAGAAACACTCACCAAATTAATGACATTAAAATAATACATTTCTTTTTAAAATGCAAGCTTATTGCTTTAGGTAAGAACAGGCATTTGATAACTATTTTCTTTTATCCAGTATACTTAAAAATTGTAAATACAGCTAATATTTTATACAAACTTTAAGTGGAGCATAGTCTATAAAAATACTGAATCACTAATGTTCTACACAGAAACTAATTGTAAATCAACTATACTTCATTTTAATGTAAATAGCTCACTTTATATGAAAATACTTGATGGCAGACTGCTTACTTTCACCTAGGTTTTTAAAATATTTCCCTATTTCTCCCTTTATTCTGTATTATTGTTATATAAATTGCTTTTCCACAGTAAAGTTTCACAGTTATTAAAAGTACACTCACAATTTACAAACTACAAGTTCTGTGCACCTATTAGTAATGAACAGCCTCACAAAAATTCCCTAAAATATAGTAACTCTTTTCCACTCACTGAGCTCAGTTTATGCTGTTTGCCCAACACTATCATTTCCCGCATTGGAGACTCAGTCAAATATTAAAAGCGTAATGCTCGACTACTGCAAAATTCTAACAACTATAAAAAAGGTTAATCAACATAATCATGAACATTTTTAAATTTATAAACATCTTTTATATTAGCCAAGCATTTAAAGAGTAAAGAGCCTTGCTAATAGTATTAGATTAAAACTGATAGATTCATATACCACCATTGGCATGAGAATTTGATAATGAGGTTTATAAAAATAATTTGTTAAAAGCAATTAAAAATTTTATATACTTTAGCCTAGACGTCTTAGTCTTGAGAATCCACACAAATAAATCATTTCATTTACAAGTAGTACTGTTTCAAAAAAAATAAGGAAAAAATTAACACATACATGAAGATTTCCCCTCAACATTAACTATTTAAAGCACTGAAAAACTGGAAAGAATCTAAGTGACCAACATAAAGAAAATTATATACTTACTTTTTATTGAGTACAGCAAATGAGAGGAGGTCAGGAGCAATAATGAAAAACGGTTTATGACAAACATTTTTCGTTATTGCTCTTGACCCCCGCCCAAAAGTAATCTTTTCCGATCTCATTTCTCATTTTCTCTACCTATAAAATGAGAAGAACAGCACCTACCTCCAAGTACTGTTGTAAAGATTAAATGAAATAATGAGGGTTGAAAACATAATTCAATGTCTACCATAAGGTAATAAGCAGTCGATAAGTAGCAGTCATGACAATAATTATTAGCAAGTTAATTTATACAAAGGTATAATATTTAAATCACATTCAGTTATGCATATAAGAAATAATCTTTATAGAAAAATAAAACTCCAGGGTAGGGGAGGACACAACCACTGGTAGCTGTGTCTATGAATGCTGTTTATATTACCTGACACTAGGGGCGCTCACAAGAGAAAAGCCAGTACTGTCTATCAATACAAACCAGACCGCAAAGTAAATGAACAAGTCAGTCTGCAGACAGGAATCTCAATTCCACCACCCTCTCTCCCTCCCAGCTGTTTTCTGTGAGCTTCCCTGCTGTCAAGGTAATGAGAGAAATTAGTCCATTCCTCCAAATGAACACTGCACAGGAAAAAAAAGGGTTTTTGCCTTCATCGCGGAGGGGCGACAGAGACCAATGGATGCAAAATAACTACCTCGGTGGGACCCGTGGGACCTTTTACATGCAGTGTTCCAAAGAGCCCTGTTCTTACCTTGGTAGAAGATGCGCAGTCCCTTGTAGGTGAAAAATTTGCCTGACGACTTCCATGAGTGAAGAGCGGGGGAAAGCTGCGGGGGCGGGATGTGCAGATAGGCCGCAAGCAGGGGCACCGCCAACAGCCCCACCTGTACCCACCACTCCCGCATCCTGTAAGAAAATCAGAAACCTGTTGTGAGCGGTCAGGTGACAATGCGCACGATCTGCAAGCCCCAAACCGGTCAAGTAGGGGGTGGATTTCTGCGCTGTGTGGTGACTGCCTTGTCCTCCATGTCAACCATGGCAGAAAATGTACTCTGCTTCCTACGGCCATTGCCGTATTTGGTCGTCGTTCTAATTTTAAGGGAAAATAGATTATTTTCATATGTAACTTTCCCCCTCAACTTCTCCCCACTTTAACTCTGCAGCCCCTCCCCTTGTGCTGTAGAGGTTTTTATATAAAGTAAAAGGAAGACAAGTTACTTAAGTAACTACATTGGCTTTTATCAAGGCATTCCTGGGGGGATGGGGGTATTTCCCTCATATTTACTTTAAAAGCTCTACAACCTACCCACTGGCCCCCGCCCCAGTAAAATGTTTTAAATATATATATTTTTAACTCATTAAAAAAAATACGTAGTGACATCACATGTCCTTAAGCAGAGAGCTGCTCTTGATTTTCTAGTGTTTATCAACCCTCTGACTCCAGTGAAGCCCAGTTTGATACTACTATATAGATTTGGGCTGAGAAACTGCTAGGGGTAAAGAGTGTGAAAGTAAGAAGATAGGTGCTTTGTACATTCCAACATAAGCAGCTTTGTCATGACCCTGAATATCTAATCTCTTAAGGCAGTGGAGCAGCAGATTTTATTTCTGCTTTTTTTAGCACTCTTAAGGAAGCACCCCTATTTATTTATTAGCATGCTCCTTACTCCCCATCTCCCCCCACACCCAAAAGGAGGCGAGAATCTGAGAACTGATTTTGTTTTGGGGAGGAGGGCAGTGATTTACACACCCAACTTTTTCATGCCCATGACTTTGAAGGTCCAGGTCAGTTTATCCACAGTAACAAGTGCTAAACAGGAATTAGAAACAGTCCCCTCAGTTTCTAGTTTATAACTCCTGAGGGTCACCAAAGAAAGAATTATCAGTTGAATGGATGTTCTCTTAAAAGTAGCCAGAATGGAAGGAAATACCTCCTAAAACTAAGAATTACGAAGAACACAGAACTATAAATAAGCGGAATTCATTGTGAAAGCCCTGGTGGAAATGGCTTTGTCTGGACACACACCCTTCCATCATATTACCTATAATCTGGTCACAATCCCTAACAAACTAATATTTATTTTAGAGCTTTTTTTTTTTTAATAACTTGTGGTTTTATGTCCACAGAGAACCTCAGCTCCTTTGCCTATTTTAAGGCATACCAAGGCAGTCTCCCCGCCCCCCGCCTCCCCGAAGTATATGTCCATAAAATAGTCAGTGACTTGGTTCTTTTAAGGTAGAAAGATTAAGAAATGATTAGAAAAAGTACCCTGAACATGATCATTATATCACAGTATTCACCCCATAACAGTAATAGGCTGCATCCCATTATCTCCTTAAAAGGTGAGGTGACAAAAGGTATTATTAGATTTAGGTTATCATTTCTCCGTGCTACCTGTCCTGGACATACATTTTCACCTGCGCATTTCATCCTTCCTGATCTCCCAATACTTCTCATTCATTTACAGGTTCCAGCAGCTGTGTATCTGCAGTGACTCAGCAGAGAGTCAGGGAGGGGATACTAGAGGAGGGGAGCAGGAGGCAGCTCCCCCCTCCATTTCTGGGGTTGAAGTGGTGGGGGGGGGCAGTGGTAGCCCCAGGAATGAACAGACGCTGTTTCTGGACACCACCATCCGCCACCTCTTCCTTCTCTTTTACTCTAAGAATGCAAAGAGGCAACCCCTCACGAAGCCATAAATTTAATTACTTCAGTAAAAATGCCCCTAATAATATTTTAGGATTGTTAGTATGAAAGCAGTCAGGCAGTCAGTAGGTAAAATGGATTAAACATTTTTTGACTAAAATCTCCATTATTTGATGAGCCAAGAATTAAGAATATAAATTCAGCAAATGCCAGTAACAAACCTTCCAGAAATTAATGAACATTTACGAGCCTTTATCTTGTAAATAGGAAAAATGCACACATTTAATACCACCAAACCTGCCCACTTTAGAGCATCGAGGTGAGACTATGAGCTACTTTGTGCGTGTGTGTGTGTGTGCTAAGTCGCTCAATCGTGTCCGACTCTTTGTGACCCCATAGACTGTAGCCCACCAGTCTCCTCTGTTCACGGAATTTTTCAAGCAAGAACACTGGAGTGGGGATCTTTCCTTCTCCAGGGGATCTTCCCAACCCAAGGATGGAACCTGCGTCTCTTGCGTCTCCTGCATCAAATGGAGGATTCTTTACCACTGCGCCATTTGGGAAGCCCAATACTTTGTAAACCAGTGCAAATAATTCATGTGTAATATTATGACAGTTTGGTCACATCATTCTCACTTGGCTTCCTGTTACTTAAATCTAAAAAATACTTACGCCTTGGTGATAACACACTGCCAGTTCTAGTCACACCTATGCGGTAACTCATGCCACAACGACCGCAGGGTCTTCAAACCCTAAATCACGCCAAAGCAAAACCCAGGTCTAGAAACCCTACATCGCGCCAAGGTGATGCCAGAGTCTAAACATCTTAAGTCGCGTCAAGTGAAACCCAGGTCTAGAAACACTCAATTACACCAAGACGGTATTGGGGTCTAAAAATCGTCGTTTGTGCAGGGGTGACGAGAGGATCTAAAAATCTTCTATCGCACCATGGCGATGCCGGGGTCTAAAAATTCCCAATCATGTCAGGGTGATACTGAGGTCTAAACATTCTAAATTACAACAGAGTAGTACCAGGGTCTAAAAATCTTAACCCTAGGGCATACCAGGGTCTAGAAACCCTAAATCTCACAGGGCGACGCCCAGGGTCCAGAAATTCTAAATTGCATCAGAGCAATACCGGGGTCTAGAAATCCTAATTTAGGACACTCCAGCATTCTTCTGAACGTTCTACAGCATTCGGGCGAGACATCTCCTCCCAAGCAGGTAGAGCGGGCTCAGAGGACAAGAACACATGCCCCCCCCCCCCCCCGACCTCCCGAGATTTTCCCCTCCAGTGCACAAGTGCCGGTCCGGTAGCCCCAGCTCCGACCGGCAACGTCTTACCTGCTAGCCCGCACCCTATTTGGGGACAGAGGCTCCAAGCCAGGCACACATTGCCACCGCCACCCCACCCCTGGCGCCCGCCACGCACCCACCTGCGGAGACGATCTCGGCGCACCATGGTGGTGTCTTAGCCCATGCCGCCTGCACGCCGGCCCAGAGCAAAGGGCGCGCTGCAGCGCCCGCAGCCGTGCAGGGCTGGCCGGCAGCAGGGCGCAGCCCACGGCCCAGGAGGGCGGCGCGGCCGCGGCAGGCGGCCACCGGGGTGGGCGCTGCGGCAATGCGCGAAGGCGCGGTTGCCGCAGAGGAGGCGCCACCCGCCGGGATGCACCGGGAGGTGCTCGTGGCCGCGGCAGCGCCGAGCGAGTGGGCACCGACTTTTAGAGCCCACCCGCGCCCCGCCCCTGGCCCGCCCACCGCGCCGCAGTGCCCCTCCCGCTGAAGCCACCTCCCCTCCTCGCAGCCCTGCTGCTGGCGCCCCTCCTAGTGCAGCTCCGGGGGGGGGGCGGGGGCACTTTCAGGGGTGTTGACCCCACCAGCACCCCACTGCTCCTTCACGGCCCCCTACCCTGAACCACAGGTTCTACAAACAAAAACCCTCCTCCGGCGAATTAACAATGGAGGTAGAGACCACAAATTCCTGAGACCCCCCCCCCAACACCACCCCCAGACCACCCATAAGCCCCCCCCAAAGCCCCAAAGGTGGCCGCTCCACCTCAAATGCAGTAAGACCCAGGGCTGTGGGCTGCTGCTTTTGCCTGGCGATCCTCGCGGAGGCAGGGGGACACGGCACAAGCGCCCGCGGCAAAGCAGCGGTCCGTAAACTCCCAGCACCTCCTAGGTCCCTAACTGCAGGGATTTAAGCTGAGCTGGGCCTACCTCTGAGCTATTCGGCGGATTCATGGGACGGCCGCTCAGAAGCAAAAGAAAAAGGGGTGGGTGGGACGGCAAAACTTGCGGAAAAGCAAGGCTCTTTTTCGCGCGGCCACGGCCGCGGGCTTGTCCTCTGCGGCAGCGCTACGTGGTCCGCACGCCCGAGCCCTGCCGCAGCCCTCCCGCGGTACCCACTCCCAGCACCGACCCGACCCGAGCCAGGAGGGGTGATAGGCACAGGACATGAGACTAAAGCGCCCTTTATTTGTGTAAGACTGAATCACAATGTGAGGGCCCCAATGGTACCGAAAAGAGGGAAGGGTTTTTTCCCCCTTCATCCACAATCCTTTAAAAGGCATTTATCAAGTACCTTTGAAGAGAAAAGTGTAGAGAATCAGAGTGTGTGTTCTGTTTTTTGGCTGTAAATGGAAATCCTGACAAACGTGCGGGCTGCGCTGCCGGCTCCCTCCAGAGGGGGCGCTGCAGGCCTCCCTTCCACTCGCGCCCACCGCGGCCGCTCCGCTGCCCAGAGCGCGGGCGAGCCAGAGTCCCGACATCCCGGGCTTGAAAGGCTCGGCCAGCCGAGGCCACCGGGCGCCTCACAGGGTGCCAGGGAGCTGAGGGGTGCCAGTTGGACACAGGAGAAACCGCTGTCTGTGAACGTTGTCACCAAAAACGTGCGGCGCGGTCCAGGGTTCACCTCTACTGATGTCGCCTCAGAGGTTCCTGAAACAGTGCTAACTGAGCACCTCCAGAACGCTAAGAGCTAACGGTGCAAAGGCCAAGGAGAAATGGCCCCGGGAACCGCTCCCCCCCCACCCCACCCCCACCCCCGCCAAAGCGAGATGCTGACCATCTGGTAGGGATGACACCCAAGAACTGACAACGGCTTAAAATTTCCCTTTAATTTCCTGGCAACGTTTTGTGACAGGTTGGTCCCCTCCCCTCAACACACAAGCCCCTCAAAGGCCGAGCCCAAGTATTATTCACCTTTTGTATCCCCAAGAGCCCGCCAAGGCACTGGCCACAAAGCAGGCCCCTAATAAATACTGCATGAATAAGTGCAAGAATTTGAGGGCGCACAGGGGAGGAAGTAATTAAGGAGAAGGGGGAAAGGGTTGTTTCGAATGATGAATAGACATTTACCAGAGACAAAGGGCATTCTAACCAGAGGGGACGGCATTCGAGAAGCACCGGAGGTGCAGGACCGCATGACCTTTGGGGAAAATTGCAAACCCTTTGGGCTACGGAGATGAGAGGCAAAAAATTAGGCTAGAAGGAGTATTTCATCTTAAGGAGTTTACAATTTGTCTTAAAGAATATGAGGAGCCACCGCTGGATTTAAACCCTTTACGGCCTTAATTGGTTACTTAATGAAATTTCAATTACTCCCCTTAACAAGCAGAGGATTACCTGTTTTAACGAACCGCCACCTTTTAAGGACGGAATTAATTACTGAGCAAGATTTAAATCAGTCCTTTCAACAAAATAAAGACTTTCCTATTTTAACTAAGAGAACAATATAAAACAAACTTGGCATTATAGTTTCTCATAGTCATTGTCAATGGAACCTATGAGTCCTACAAGCAATTCCCTACTTTTATTCTCACCACACCAGAAGCACCAGCATCCAAGATGAAGGAAATTTTGTATTTAATGGACTGTGTGCTCACAAAGGATCTTATTCTGAAAGCCAAGGAACATGTCCACCCACATGGAACAAGTGGGCAGACAGGAGGGGAGACCGCTGGGGTGGGGGAGGGGTGGGGACAAGGGAAGTGCTTAAAGACAAGTGAAATTCTAATGCTCTCCACAAACCCTCCCGGACACAGGGCTAGGAAAACGTTCCTTGGAGAAGTAAGTTGCAAAGGACTTCAAATCTCTAACTCGTTTAGCTGAAGGAGGCATTCCTGTTTGGAAGAACCTCCCAGCGCACAGGCAAGGAGTCTGAAAAATGAAGAGGATACCAGGAGAGATCAGCTTGGCTAAAGCCAGGAGAAAATGCTAGAGAATGCCCCAGGAGCCAAACAGTTAATGAGTTTTCTAACTGTGCTCGACTTACAGAGAGAAGCTTCCTCCACCAGGGGAGAATCTGGCCCAAAGTATAAAACATTTTAAGTGCCTGAGAAAACATGTAACCGTACATAAATCCAAAGCCTGCCTCTGGCTGGCTCTCAGTGCACTCTTTCAGCTCTTAGACACAAATACCACACTTGACCGAGATCACAGATAGCAGCATTCCCTCAACCCACAGCTTATCATACATTCTTGTCACATTCCAATTCTCAGACAGTCTCACATAGTAAGACCTCAGATTTGTGCAAGGATGAGGGTAGAAAGTTTGACATTTATTAGCCTGCTGATGTGCAACAGCAGTGCAAGATCAGCAGGGCTGGCACTGTGGGTTCAATAATATTTTTTGAACCCCAGTTTGAGACCCCAGTTTGTCATTACAATGACAAACACAAAGATATTTATGGAGACAACAGGACAGAACTGAGACTGCCACTTTCAAGAGCCAAAATTATCGATTCAAATAAAGAAGTTCAAGATGGGGGAAACCTGGTTGAACAGCAGCACATAAAGAGACTCATGATTTTAGTTGACAGTGAGTCTGTGATATGTCTCCAAAAAACCCATAGTAGACTGTAGACTGTAATTAGAGAAGCACCCAGAATAAGCTAATCCTGCTTTATTTGCTAGTTAGACCTCAAGGAAAGTGTTTTATTTTGTTCTACAGACCAGATATTATTAAGAGACACATAAACAGGAATTTGTTCAGAGAAGACTAAAATGCATTGCAAATTATGTCACTGAAGGTATAAAAGCTGTCATATTTTAAACTCCTACTATAGCATGAATCCTTATTCAGTTTATCCCTAATTCTCATAATAAATCGCTAGATAAGTATTTTCATCTACATTTTTCAGAGAAAGATACAGCAGCTCAGAGCACTGTTAGTATGTAAAGGACTGTGAACTGAACACAGATGCGTTCTGGCTCCAAAGCTGGCGTTCTTTCCACTACCCCACACTGCCTCCCTGTTTAAAATAACCGGGCATATTTAGTTGGAAGAAAAGAAGCCTTGTGGAATGAGTGGAAGAAGGAAATGTGTTAGCAGTGCTCAAATATTTGTGGAAGCAGCATTAGATGTTTAGACGTTTTATTCTGTATGGCTCCAATGAGTGCAAATTGTAGAGAAACAGATGTCGATTCAACATAAAGAATTTTCCAATAGTCAGGGTTGTCTAGAGAGACTGGGTATCTCAGCCATGTGGAGACGTGACAAGTTTGCCATCTCTAGGGGCTGGGCAGTCCTGTGGCAGGTATGCAAGTTCTGGATGAATGCATGAATGACCTTTAAGGTCTTGTCCCATCTGATAGAAACTAAGGCTCAGAGAGGTGCTGGAACTTGGCCAGGGTGACCCCCTCCCTGATGGGTCAGATCCACAACAAGATCTTTCCTGGGTGTTTCTCAGTCCAGAGCACTTTGTACAACATGATGCTTCAAGCTGGGGGCAAGACAAATTGAAGAAATTATCCATACAGTCATGTCAACCTCCCTCTCAATTCAATTTAACCCATATATCCAAAAAGCCACTGGTGTCTTCCTTTCCTCTTCAGGCTCATTTTTGGGGAGAAGCAAGGGAGCTGAATAACCCATTAACCAGATAAGATAAACCTAAGAGACAGATTACAGTAATACTGAGCACCCCTAAAGTATCTTTACACACCCTGTGCATTACTGGACACATCCCATAATCCCACATTCGGTCCTGTTTTGCTGTTCCACACCTGGAATACATCTTGCACACAGAGATAAATGAGTTTAAGAATTCGATATGAATCCTATCTTGCATTTTTATAGTTCTTTACACTTTCATGTATATTATCTCATCTGATGCTCATCACAGTCCTGTAAGGAAAACAGTTGTGTTTTTTTTTTTGTTTTTTGTGTTTTTTTTTTTTTTCCAGTCAGACAAGCAATTTTCTAGCTGCCTGGGGAAGAAAGGGCTACAGCACAGAACTCGCTTTTTTTTTTAAAACTACATTCCACATTAGATTATTCCTCCAGCCTGGATGAGTCAAACCAGAAGCAGGTGTTTTGCTTTTCCTCGATTGCTATCAACACCTCACACCTTCAGCTGTCCTCCTCCACCAGTCCCTCCAGTGCCCCCACCCCCGCTACTACCGCAGCGCTTTGTCATGAACCTGCGCACCCCGCTCTCGGCTGCTCCAACTCCCAGAGAGAGCCACCCACCCAGCGCCGCGCGGGTGCGCCCCCCGTATCCCCCCACCCCCGACATTCGTCCAGACCCGTGTGGCTGGACCTTCCCAACCACCCAGGATGTACCACGGCGGGAAGACGCAGCTTCCCGGCAACTCGAGACCCGATTTCCTGAAGGGGTGGTTAAGCAGGCTGAGCTTCGGACGAGGGTTAGTGGACTTTTGTGTTCTCGTCCGACCCTGAGGTTCTACGATACGATGACTGAGGAGGACCTCACCCACGTGGCCCTCGAGTGGTGCTCACACCTCGTGCGGCCACCCACCAACCCCAGCGTAGTCCGGCACGCCTCAGCCGGCCTCACGGCCTCCCGGGCCACTATCACTCACAGCTTGGCCCCAGGGTTGGTGTGGTCCACGCACACTAGTCACTTACCCCGAGTGTGCTCATTCCCACTCATCGGGTGGGCTGGGAGGGTAAAGGTGGCGGGACATTTCTTCCCTGCCCGTCTCCTAGCTGATTTAGTTAAGACTTGGGCTACAAGACTCCATGGTTGGGGGACCAGATTGCGCATGCGCCTCCCGTGGTGAGCACTCCTCAGTCTGACCCCGGTCCCAAGGAAGACCCAGCCAAGCCACCGAATACCCGGCTCAGGGCTAGAGCGTCGCCACCTCCGAGCTCATGCCCATCGCCCCCGAGCCAACCTGTGCTGCTACCTGTCGGGCGTCAGCGCCACCTATTGAGAAGGGTATGAAATGGCAGGCTGTGCCTCGAACAAGAAGAGGCTGAATAAACGAATAAACTTTTACAGGGCCCAATTTGCGTACTTTTATGTGATAAAACTGAAGGCCAAGAAGTGATACTTTGATTAGTTATTAACCGAGATCTTTGGTGAGCCTTCCATATCTCAACTATTTCCCTATCTTCATAGTTATCCTGCTGCTGCTGCTGCTAACTCGCTTCAGTCGTGTCCGACTCTGTGCGACCCCATAGACGGCAGCCCACCAGGCTCCCCCGTCCCTGGGATTCTCCAGGCAAGAACACTGGAGTGGATTGCCATTTCCTTCTCCAATGCAGGAAAGTGAAAAATGAAAGTGAAGTCGCTCAGTCGTGTCTGACTCTTAGCGACCCCATGGACTGCAGCCTACCAGGCTCCTCCGTCCATGGGATTTTCCAGGCAAGAGTACTGGAGTGGGGTGCCATTAGACTCCCAAATCTACGTCTCCGGCCCTTCCCTCTATCCCAAACTCTAGATCCATATATTTGACTGCCTTCTGTTCCTCTTCACATAAATGAAGAGGCCCACTTACGTCTTATAATCCACAAGGGCTAAGTGAAATTCCTTACCCTTTATGTATCTTCTCCTTCCCACACTACAAACTGATTCCTCCCCCTTCCCCAGAACCTGTGTTACCTTCTGTATTCTCTATCACTGTTAATGGCATCATTAGCCACTCCAATCTCCTCCAATACCTGTCGCCTGATGGAATGGGACTAAAAGGCAAGCAGCCTTGGGTACAAATCCGAGCAAGTTCCCTCCTTCCTCCTTCTTCCTTCCCCCTTCTCTTCAACTTACCTCCAAAGTATCTTGAATTCATCTAGCTTCCCTCTATTTGCAACAAACAGTTCCCTTGTTCAGGCTTCATTATCTCTCACCTGGACTACTGCCTCCTAATTGGTTTTCCAGGTCTCCACAATCACACCTTTCTAATCCAGTATTCACACACCTGCCAAAAGTGGCCTTTCTAAAATGCAAATCAGATCACATCTCCCTTCATCTGGAAACTCTTTACTAACTCCTATTTCCAATGCTAAATTCAAGCTCTGTCACTGGTCATGGAAAACACTTCAAAAATCTGGTCTTTCCTTTACTCTAGTATCTTCTCTCTTACACCCCTACCTCACCTACCTCCCCAAATTTCATAATCTGACCAAATGTTGCTAATTGTAGTTCTTCCCTGTGTGGGAACCACACAAAACAGTGTGGTTTCTATTCTCCATGCCTTTACACATGTTCTGTCCCCAAATACTTTATTCCCCACTTTGTCTATCTAAAAAGTTCATTCCTTAAAATTCAACTTTGGTGTCACAACCTCTTACAAGCCTTCCCCACAAGCTTCCTATAGATATATTACTCCCTCAGTGCTATCTCTGCCCCTTGTACAAACATTTGTTGATCACTATGTGCCAAACTCTTATGCTAAACTCTTTATGTACATTATATTATTTAATTCTGATGATAATGCTGTCAAGGGACTATTATTATCCTAATTTTATGAATGAGAAAATTGAGGCTTTGAAAGAAGAAGGTGCTTGCCCAAGGTTGCAAAGCTAGTAAGTTGTGGAGCCAGGATTTGAACCCAGATATGTCTGCTCCTGTTTATCTATTCATCAAAAAGTTTTGTAGAATTAAAATGATATTTGAAAAATCACAGATCACCTTTTAAAAGTATTAATGCTTACAGAATTTTTTAAAGGAAAAACACACAGCTGTCCTAGTCTAGTAGATGGAAATAAGAGTGTTCTAATTTAAACTGATGCTATAGAAGGCCAAATAAATAGCCTTGATGTCTGGAGAAGGAAATGGCAACCCACTCCAGTGTTCTTGCCTTGAGAATCCCAGGGACGGGGGAGCCTGGTGGGTTGCCGTCTGTGGGGTTGCACGGAGTCGGACACGACTGAAGCAACTTAGCAGCTGTTGGAGAAGGAAGTGGCAACCCACTCTAGTATTCTTGCCCGGAGAACCCTGTGGACAGAGGAGTCTGGTGGGCTGCTGTCCATGGGGTCGCAGAGAGTACGGATACAACTGAAGTGACTTAGCAAGCATGCATGCATTGGAGAAGGAAATGGCAACCCACTCCAGTATTCTTGCCTGGAGAATCCCAGGAACGGAGGAGCCTGGTTGGCTGCCTTCTATGGGGTCACACAGAGTCGGACACGACTGAAGCGACTTAGCAGCACCAACAGACTAAATAAGGAAACAATTCTGCTATTGTTCTGTATAATTTATTCTTATTATATGAATGTTGTGTGTGTTTTTTTTTTTTTTTTGGCTAAGGGGCTGTTGATTGTAAACCATTAATAAGTAGACTTTTTTTTTCAAAACTCCTTCTGGATAAGAGTAGAGAGAGAAAGCTAAATTGAACAAGTCATCATACAATGTTCAAAAACTTACCAGCGATGGGGATACCAACATACCGTGAGGGATGTATGATGTCTTAATAAGTTAATATGTTTGAAGAGAAGAGTTTCTAGCACAGAGGACATGCTATTGTTAAGAACTTCAATAGTTCCCAATTCAGTGGTAAAGACAAATACATAAGCTGATGAGTGACTAATATAGCTGTGAACAAAGCTCTGTGGGAGTTCCCAGAGGAGGAGGGGCCTGAGGATCAGCCAGGAATTAGGAAGTGGGGGCAGGGAACAAGATGGCACCCAGCAGGGAGCTAGTTGCTAGAACCAGAGCACCACCACCTAACTTCTGCAGAATCATTTTATCTGTTGATAGATCTTTTACTACTGAAACCTCTGTTTCTTAGAACCTCTAAAGTTTAACGTTTCCTTACTCTGGGGTCTTGGCCACCTGGCAAAAGAGCAAGACTTTCACCCAGATGACATGAGAGTATGGCGGAGGGGAGAAGATGAGACTGAAGCATGCGATGGGGTGACCCAGTACTCCAGAGAAGCCCCAGCCCCACCCACAAATCCAGTTGGGATAATCAGAACTCCAGGAGGTCCTGGGAAGAGGAAAACACACTTCCCAGGAAAGGCAAGCACATTCCCATCCCCAGGCTCCAGCCCTTCCCTACCAGAGGAGAAACAGATGGGCACAGACTTAGTGCTGTGTGCAGTGAGCAGGAAGGAAGGACTGAGGCCATCATCCAGCTTGGCAGGCCCTGCCCAAGAAGGCCCACCTTTTTCCGCCAAACCCATGCCAAGTGTTTAGTACACTAACTCAGTGTTTCCCAAGCCAAATGACATGGAAGGCTGCTTAAAAGTCTACATTCTTTACCACAGACCATTAACTTTATATGTAGGCAAAACATATTTATGTTCCTCCCGTTCTTCAATAAACAGAGTAAAGAAACTTTCTGTGGGTAGTTCACTCTGGACCAGTGAAATGAGAGCAGCTATTCTGATGGGAATAACTAATGAGATACATACAGGAAAAAAGAAGTTAAACATGAAACAGAGGAACACTGTTGGTAGAATTGAATAGATACAACTTTTTTGGAGGGCATTTTGGCAATAGCTATTAAAATCGATCCGGCAATTCCACTTTGCCAAATTTATTCTATGTGTATACTCCCTGACATGTGTCCAAGGATGAACAATGCTGCATTATTTGGAAAAATAATCTTTTTAACTGAAAACAATCTAAGTAGCCATCTATAAGGTGCTGACTATGAGGCTGAAAAACGTAAAGTTTTTCAGTTTGCATGAAAAAGCAAGGTTCAAGGTTCAAAACAGTGTATGTATTATAATCCTACTTGCATAAAAACACATGTGTACAATATAACTAAATATTTTTAAATTTACAATATCAATATATTTATATACGTATTAGAAATCCCTGGAAAGATCCAGATTTGGCAAAGTGGCAGCTTAGGTACAAATTTGGTCTACAGGGAGATTTATTTATTGTTTTTTATTTTGTTTTGTTTTAAATTTGAATGTGAATGCCTGTGGGAAAGGGCTCTCATAAAGTCCTCTTTACTCTCTAGTCTTACACCCTTCAGTTCCCCCAGTTGTTACTTGACCTGGCCCCTAAATGCAAGTGAGGATAGATGCAGGCCCTTTGTGGGTAGCTGGAGGCATGCTTTTAGTATTTACTTTCCACTTCTATTCTATAAGCAAACATGACATTTATGACTTAAGGGAGGGTGGAGTGGAGACTGACATGTTTCCATGTCAGAGAAAAGAAGGACTAGAGGAAAATAAGGATCCTGAAAGATGAGACACTGATATGGAAGCTATTGCTACAGTCAAGATAAGAAACAAGCAGAGTCTGAACCAGGCGGTAACAGCAAGGACGAATTGTGAAACCCAGATTTGAAACTCCTTTTAAAATCCCTTATCAGCCAGTGCAGTTAAAGGAATGTACAGGCTTTGTTTCCTCCTTCTTTCCTGTCATGAAAAATTGCAGCCTGTGGTTTATCACATGGGCCGCTGGGCATGGCCCTGTTGTGCTCTGCAGGAATCCAACTCTGTTCTTAGCGCTCCTGGAGAGCCTCATGCTCCTGTACCTGTGAGTTAATTTCTTTTCCTCCACCATGTTGGCACCAATGGGACAGAAAGTGGGAGTCTTTAGCACCAAAGATGCAGCAGAAATGAACCTTGGATGTGCCTGTACAGAGTCTACCAGAATGTACTGTCCTGGCCTCTATCTACCTTGTAGGCTCGTGGCTTCCACAGTTAACATAATATTAGAAACCCTAATAGTCTGAAAATAAGAGTAAAGCTTTACCTTAAAATAAGAACAAGGAAAACTTCCAAATGAAACGTTCCCTTGTTTTTGGCAGCTGCTAATAGCAGCTGGTATGAGAGTCCTGGACACCATACTTTGCTCTTTGATCTGCTGGAAATTCTTCAGTTGAATGAAATTACTTATTTGAAAAGATTTCGTTGAATTCAGGCTGGTATTTCACGGACTTTCTCTTCTGTAGTCTGAACAGTGGGGAATGCAGCATGGTGCTAAATTGGGGAGATTGGGTCACAAATAAAGTCCAATTCGTGGATTACTCTTTTTTTTTTTTTGCCTGGCTCGTTGAAAGAGAGAGAGAGGAACCAGAGGTTTTACAACCATAAGAGGGGGTACATTCCATCTATGATTCACGCTACCCCCATTCCCACTGTCTCTGTCCCACAGCATTATGCCTGTCATAGACATTCAGGTACTTCAGTGCAAATCCACTGAGTTCACACAAGTATCCCAAATGATCATCAGCTGAAGCATGGATACATAAAATGTGGCATATGCATATAATAGAATATTATTTGTCAACAAAAGGGACTGAAGTACTCATACATGGTATACCATCGATGAACCTTGAAAACATGCTAACTAAAAGAAGTCAGACACAAAAGACTACATATTATATGGTTCTATTTCTACAAAATGTCAAGACTAGGCAAATCTATAGAGACCTAAAGTAGATTAGTGGCTGCCTAGGGCTGGGATAGGAAGCGGGGAAGGGAGTCATTGCTAATAGTTACAGGGACTTTGGGGATGGAAGTGGTGAGTATCAAATTAGTAGTAGTAATAGTTATATAATTATATAATAAAACCACTTATATTTTAAATAAGTGAATATGTTATATAAAGTATATCTCAATAAAGTCATTATTGAAAAATAAAAGGAAGAAAAGATGAGTATAAAATAAAACATTAGTTTAAAAAGCTGAAGTGGCTTATAATATCAAAAAAAGATAAAAAGATTTTGTAACAAGGAACATTCCCATGGATAAAGAAGGATTTCACAGTGAAATGGGAATTAATTTACCCTCCCCCAAAATCCTATATGTGTATACATATGGTAATAGAGCTTCAAAATAAGCAAAAACTGATTATAATTTTATAATGATAATTATAGTTCTCTGAATTAGAGAAGAAATAGACAAATCCACAATTATAACTAGGGATTTTTATACTCCTCTCAAAAATTTATAGAGGAAATAGAAAATCAAAATACAAAACACTTGAACAACACTATCAACCAACTAGAACTAATTGCTGTTTAAAGAAAACATACAACAAAAGTAAAACACACAGTATTTTCAACTGAACATGAACTATTCACCAAGATAGATCATACTAAAGATAGATCATATTCTGGACCATATTGGATAGATCTCAATAAATTTAAAAGGGCTGAATTCAAATGAACATGTTCTCTAACCACAGTAGAATTAAATGATAAATCAGCAACAGAAAAATATATGGAACTCCTCAAGTATTTGGAAATTAAACAGTAGACTTCTAAGTAATAATCCGTGTGTCTAATACAAATCACAAGCGAAACTATTAAACATTTTAACTGAATGGAAATAAAAACACAATATATCAAAATTTGTGGGATACAGCTAAAGCTTTGCTAAGAATAAAATTTATAGCAAGGAATACAATAGCCCCTTGGTATCTGAGGGGAGGAATTGGTTCCAGGACCACCACCACACCAAAATACAAGAATGCCAAGTCCTTCTATAACATGACTGCAGTACAGTTGGCCCTCCTTATCCCTGGGTTCCTCATCATCTCATTCAACCAACTGGCCATCCTGCAGATAAGGAGGGTCAATTGTTTTTAATAAGAACTGTTTCAGATCAAAAACTTAATCTTCTACCTTAAGAAGCTGTAAAAAGAAGAGCAAAATAAACCCAAGTAAATAGAAGGAAGAAATGATAAAGAGCAGAATCAGTGAAACTGAAAATAGAAAAACAGTTGAGAAAATTTAAAAAAAAAAAAGCTAATTCTTTGAAAAGATCAAATTAATAGAAACCAGATGAATCAGGGAAAAGAAAAAAGACTTAATGGTGTCAGAAATAAATGAGAAGAGAATAAAGATCTTCACATATTAAAAGGATGAAAACAGAATATTATGGACAACTTTAGGCCAATAAACTTAATTTCAATGAAAGACAAATTCCTTGAAAAATGCAAACTATGAAGATCATTCAAGAAAAAAGAAACAAACACAATATCTCTATATTTACCAATTACATTGGACTCATGGTTAAAAACCTCCCAAAAGAGAAAACTCCAAGCATAGGTGACTTCACTGGTGAATACCACAAAACATTTCAGGAAGGAATAATCCCAATTTTACACAATAGTCTAGAAATGGAAGAGGAGAGGACACTTCCTAACTCGTTTTATAAGGCCAGCATTATTCTGTTCCAAACCAGACAAAGGCATTACAAGAAGAGATAACTACGAAACCAATATCTTCATGAACATAGATGCAGAAATCCTTAAGAAGTGTTTGGCAAATTAAATCCAACAATATATAATGGGGTTTATCCAAGGAATGTAAAATTTTTTAATATTCAAAAATCAATCAGTGTAACTCACCACATTAACAGACTAAAAAAGAAATACCATCTCAATAGATGCAGAAAGCATTTGACAAAATTCAAATCTAATTTCTAATGAATGCTCAGAAAACTAGGACTAGAAGGACACTTCTTCAACCTAATTAAGGGCATCTGTTTTCATTCCAATCCCAAAGAAAGGCAATGCCAAAGAATGCTCAAACTACCGCACAATTGCACTCATCTCACACACTAGTAAAGTAATGCTCAAAATTCTCCAAGCCAGGCTTCAGCAATTTGTGAACCGTGAACTTCCTGATGTTCAAGCTGGTTTTAGAAAAGGCAGAGGAACCAGAGATCAAATTGCCAACATCCGCTGGATCATGGAAAAAGCAAGGGAGTTCCAGAAAAACATCTATTTCTGCTTTATTGTCTGTGCCACAGCCTTTGACTCTGTGGATCACAATAAACTGTGGAAAATTCTGAAAAAGATGGGAATACCAGACCACCTGATCTGCCTCTTGAGAAATTTGTATGCAGGTCAGGAAGCAACAGTTAGAACTGCACATGGAACAACAGACTGGTTCCAAATAGGAAAAGGAGTATGTCAACGCTGTATATTGTCACCCTGTTTATTTAACTTACATGCAGAGTACATCATGAGAAACACTCGACTGGAAGAAACACAAGCTGGAATCAAGATTGCCTGGAGAAATATCAATAACCTCAGATATGCAGATGACACCACCCTTATGGCAGAAAGTGAAGAGGAACTCAAAAGCCTCTTGATGAAAGTGAAAGTGGACAGTGAAAAAGTTGGCTTAAAGCTCAACATTCAGAAAATGAAGATCATGGCATCCGGTCCCACCACTTCATGGGAAATAGATGGGGAAACAGTGGAAACAGTGTCAGACTTTATTTTCTGGGCTCCAAAATCACTGCAGATGGTGACTGTAGCCATGAAATTAAAAGACGCTTACTCCTTGGAAGGAAAGTTATGACCAACCTAGATAGCATATTCAAAAGCAGAGACATTTCTTTGCCAACAAAGGTTCGTCTAGTCAAGGCTATGGTTTTTCCAGTGCTCATGTATGGATGTGAGAGTTGGACTGTGAAGAAAGCTGAGTAACGAAGAATTGATGCTTTTGAACTGTGGTGTTGGAGAAGACTCTTGAGAGTCCCTTGGACTGCAAGGAGATCCAACCAGTCCATTCTGAAGGAGATGAGCCCTAGGATTTCTTTGGAAGGAATGATGCTAAAGCTGAAACTCCAGTACTTTGGCCACCTCACGCGAAGAGTTGACTCATTGGAAAAGATTCTGATGCTGGGAGGGATTGGGGGCAGGAGGAGAAAGGGACGACAGAGGATGAGATGGCTGGATGGCATCACTGACTCGATGGACGTGAGTCTGAGTGAACTCCGGGAGTTGTTGATGGACAGGGAGGCCTGGCGTGCTGCAATTCAAGGGGTCACAAAGAGTCGGACACGACTAAGTGACTGATCTGATCTGATGAAAAATCTACAGCTAACATCATCCGTACTGCCTTCCCTCCTCATATAGGGAACAATGCAAGGATTTCTACTCACCGTATTTCTGTTCAGCATTGTCCTGGAGGCCCTAGACTGTGAAATAATGCAATAGAAAGAAATAAAATGATACACATTGAAAAAGAATAAGTAAAACTACATCTATTTATATACAACATGATTGTATGTGTTAAAATCCTAAAGAATCTACAAAAAGCTATTAGAACCAAGAAGTGAGTTTAGTAAGATTTTAGAATACAAAGTTAATATATAATATCAATTGTATGTCTTTTTACTAGCAATGAAAATTTAAAAGCTGAATTTTAAAATAATACCATTCATAGTAACATCTAAAAATATGAACTACTTGGGGATAGATTAAATAAAACATGACAAGATCTGTACACTGAAAACATTACTAAGAAAATTAGGGAATATCTAAATAAGTGAAGAGTTGTATCATGTTCACAGATTAAAAGGCTCCGTATTATTAAAATAGCAATTCTCCCCAAATTGAGCTACAGATTTGACACAATCACAATAAAAAGCCAAGCAGGCTTTTTTTTTTTTGTGAGAAAATAACAAGCTGATTGTAAAGTTTATGTGGAAATGCAAAAAGTCTAGAATAGCCAAAATCATTTTCAAAATAGAGAACAAAGCTAGGAGGTTTATATTACCTTATTTAAAGACTTACTATAAAACTATAATAATCAAGACAAGGTGATACGGGTGTAAATATGGACATGTGGTGCAGCGTGACAGAGTAGAGTCCAGAAGTAGACCCACGTATGTATGGTGATTTGATTTTCAACAAAGTTGCCAAAGCAATTCAGTAGTGAAAAGATATTTTCAGAAAATAATACTGGAACAAGTGGATATCCATATGCAAAACACACATACACACAAGTAAGGAGGTATGAACCTGTTACAAAATTTTACCCCACCCCATTTACAAAATTAAATTCTAAATGAATTATAGCCTACATCAAAAATGTATTCAAAGTGGATTACATATCTAAACATTATGAGGACTATAACCATAATAGTTCTAAAGGAAAAACATGAGAGAAAAGTCTTCGTGGGCTTTGGTTAGACAACTAGTTCTTAACTAGAATATAAAAATACAAGACATAACAGGAAAAATGATAAATTGGACTTCATCAAAATTAAAATCGTTTTACTCTCAATAGCCATTATGATAAAAATGAAAAGGAAAGTGACACACAAAGTATTCACAATACATATAACTTACAAAGAACTTGTATCCAACATATATAAGAATCCTGCAACTCAATAAAAAGAAAACAACAATTTTTAAATGAGGAAGATTCCAACAGAAACTTCACCAAATAACACATATGAATGGCAAATAAATACATGAAAAGATGCTTAACATCATTCATCATTCAGATCAGATCAGTCGCTCAGTCGTGTCCAACTCTTTGCGACCCCATGAATCACAGCACGCCAGGCCTCCCTGTCCATCACCAACTCCCGGAGTTCACTCAGACTCACGTCCATCGAGTCAGTGATGCCATCCAGCCATCTCATCCTCTGTCGTCCCTTTCTCCTCCTGCCCCCAATCCCTCCCAGCATCAGAATCTTTTCCAATGAGTCAACTCTTCGCATGAGGTGGCCAAAGTACTGGAGTTTCAGCTTTAGCATCATTCCTTCCAAAGAAATCCTAGGGCTCATCTCCTTCAGAATGGACTGGTTGGATCTCCTTGCAGTCCAAGGGACTCTCAAGAGTCTTCTCCAACACCACAGGTCAAAAGCATCAATTCTTCAGCACTCAGCCTTCCTCACAGTCCAACTCTCACATCCATACATGACCACAGGAAAAACCATAGCCTTGACTAGACGGACCTTTGTTGGCAAAGAAATGTCTCTGCTTTTCAATATGCTATCTAGGTTGGTCATAACTTTCCTTCCAAGGAGTAAGTGTCTTTTAATTTCATGGCTACAGTCACCATCTGCAGTGATTTTGGAGCCCAGAAAAATAAAGTCTGACACTGTTTCCACTGTTTCCCCATCTATTTCCCATGAAGTGGTGGGACCGGATGCCATGATCTTCATTTTCTGAATGTTGAGCTTTAAGCCAACTTTTTCACTGTCCACTTTCACTTTCATCAAGAGGCTTTTGAGTTCCTCTTCACTTTCTGCCATAAGGGTGGTGTCATCTGCATATCTGAAGTTATTGATATTTCTCCTGGCAATCTTGATTCCAGCTTGTGTTTCTTCCAGTCCAGTGTTTCTCATGATGTACTCTGCGTATAAGTTAAATTAGGGAAATGCAAACTAAAATCACAGTAAAACACTACTTCAGACCCAGTAAAGTGACTAAAATGAAAAATACTAACAATCCAAGTGTTGACAAGGATGTGGAACAATTGAAACTGTCATATATTGTTGATGAGAATGCAAAATTATACAACCTCTTTGGGAGATGTGCTGTTTCTTATGAAGCTAACAATATACTTACTATATGGACTCAATTACTCTGATCTCTGAGTATATCTCTGAGTATATACTGAGAGAAATGAAAATGTATATTCACATAAAGACTTGTTGAATGTTCAGAGCAATTTAATTTATAAGTCAAATCTAGAAAGAACCCAGATGTCCTTCAACTTATAAATGGAGACATTATACACCATTAACTCAATTGAATAAAAGGGAATAAATTATTGATATATGCAACAATGTGGGTGTTTCTTAAAAGCATTCTAAGTGAAAGAAGCCAGATGCAAAACATTATAAAACTATGTGATTCTATTTACATACAACTCCTAAATTTTTGTGGATAGCAGAGATGTTCCATGTAACATGATTGTGAATGTGGTGAAATGTCTATATACAGTATACAGTTGGCTCTTAAACAACATGGGAGTTAAAGGCATCAACTCACCATGCAGTCAAAAGTCCAGGTATAATTCACAGCCAGCTTTCCACATTCTCAGATTTATCCAACCACATATAATGTAGTGCCATAGTACAGATCTGGTGAAAAAAAATCTGCATATAAGTGGATCCATGCAATTCAAACCTATGTTGTTCAAGAGTCAACTATACACTTAAAGTTATTAAAATTTATGTATATAAATTATACTTCAATAAAGTTAACTTTTAAGATGATGCAAAATATTTAGTATAAGTTTAACAAAAGTCTGGAAGAATGTATATTAAATTATTAACAATGGAGATGAGATTATAAAAGACTTTCACTTTGCTATTTCACTTTGTTATGTACTCTATAATGTTTCATCTTTTTCCAAAGAGATTTGTATATTAGTCAGGATTCTTATGATTGCTAGTGACAGAAACCCAACTCAAACTAACTTAAGAAAAGGCAGAATTTATTGATTCACATGCCTGTATTGGTTGAGGGGTAGCTTCAGACATAGCTAGATCTAGGTGCTCCACTGAAGTTTTTGAGAATGAGGCTTTCCTCACCTATTGGTTCTTCCTTTCCCTGCATTGGATTCATTCTCAGACTGTCTTTCTTCCTGTGATGATGACAAAGCAGCCTAGTACCTTAGCAACCCTGGAGCAAAAGACACACCAGGAAAAGTCCTGAGCCAACTCTTAGTGCAGGGCAGGATCCCATGCCTGGGACACATGACCTTTCCTAATCACTGGCACCATGATGGCCAGACATGGGTCACAGGACCATGCATGGGGCTGAGCAAGGGCAGGGTGGTCTCAGCCCCACACTGAAGAGTTGTTCTCAAAAGGAGAAAAAAGAAAAGAGGGTCTGAAACCAGAATAAAGGCAGTTTATCAGACAAAAAATAGCATATGACTACTATAATGTATGGGTTTCCCTGGTAGTTCAACTGGTAAAGAATCTGCCTGCAATGCAGGAGACCCCAGTTCGACTTCTGGGTTGGGAAGATCCCCTAGAGAAGGGATCGGCTACCACTCCAGTATTCTTGGCCTTCTCTGGTGGTTCAGATGGTAAAGAGTCCACCGGCAATTCAGGAGACCTAGGTTTGATCCCTATCTTGGGACGATCCCTTGAAGAGGGAATGGCAACCCAGTACAGTATTTTTGTCTGGAGAACCCCATGGACAGAGGAGCCTGGTACTTCATGGAGTTGCAAAGAGTTGGACACGACTGAGCAACTAAGCACATACTATAATGTCCTGCTTTTGGAATTAGGATAAAGTTATTTTGTTTTTATCTTTAGAATAATACAGCCCAAGGCGATATCCTCTGGTGCTTTTCTAAGAGAGCATAGCATAAAGCCCACTGTTACTAAGTGAATGTGTGTGTCCCCCCAAAATTCATATGTTGAAACTCTAATCCTCCATGGGATGATATTAGGAGGTTGGGCCTTTGAGAGGTAGTTGGGTTCAGATGAAGTCATGAGGGTGGAGCCTCCGTGATGGGCTTAGTATCCTTCTAAGAAGAGGAAGAGACTAGAAGTCTCTCTCTCCACCATGTGAGGATACAGTGAGGAGGTGGCCATCCTCAAACCAAGAAGCAGATGCTCACAGGACACTGAATCTTCCAGCACCTTCATCTTGAACTTTGTTATAGCCTCCAGAACTGGAAGAAATAATCCCTGTTGTGTAAGTCATTCAGTCTTTGGTAATTGTTACAGTGACCCAAGCCGTCTACATGCCCCGCATAGCAGCATTCTGTGATCAATGAAAGAGAAGTTAAGGAGGATGCCATCCAAGAGGAACCCTTTTCTTGCCCAAATAGAGGGGAAATGGCAGAAAGGAGTAGAGATAAGATTGGGCTTGGAGGGGAATGGCAAAGGTGGCTGACTAAAGATGAAAGAGGGACTTCTAAGTTCAGCTGAAGGTGGCCACGTGATACACAATGTGGCCATTCTGGGATGTGGGCTGGCTGAAACGATTGTGGGGTTACTTCCATGTGCTACCTGGACTCAAGCTCCAGGATAAGGATATTGAACTTCTGAAGTGTCAGGCCAATTTAGCTTGATGGTAAATAATTTTAAGTACTTTTATATTTGACTTAAAACTCAACATTCAGAAAACTAAGATCATAGCATCTGGTCCCATCACTTCATGACAAATAGATGGGGAAACAGTGGAAAGAATGACAGACGTTACTTTTGGGGGTTCCAAAATCACTGCAGATGGTGACTGCAGCCATGAAATTAAAAGATGCTTGCTCCTTGGAAGAAAAGTTATGACCAACCTAGATAGCATATTAAAAAACAGAGACATTACTTTGCCAACAAAGTTCCATCTAGTCAAGGCTATGGTTTTTCCAGTAGTCATGTATGGATTTGAGTTGGACTATAAAGAAAGCTGAGCGTCGAAGAATTGATGCTTTTGAACTGTGGTGTTGGAGAAGACTCTTGAGAGTCCCTTGGACTGCAAGGAGATCCAACCAGTCCATCCTAAAGGAGAACAGTCCTGAATATTCATTGGAAGGACTGATGTTGAAACTGAAACTCCAATACTTTGGCCACCTGATGTGAAGAACTGACTCATTGGAAAAGACCCTGATGCTGGGAAAGATTGAAGGCAGAAGGAGAAGGGGACGACAGAGGATGAGATGGTTGGATGGCATCACCGACTCAATGGACATGAATTTGAGTAAACTCCGAGTTGGCGATGGACAGAGAGGCCTGGCGTGCTGCAGTCCATGGGGTTGCAAAGAGCCGGACATGACTAAGTGACTGAACTGAACTGAACTGATATTAATACAAATAAGAATGTATTATGAAGTAGAATGCAAGAAACACATGTGATTTTAAGATAAAATACAGATTTCTTGCTTGCAATAAGCCCTTCAGGCTGCCTCTCATTCTCGCCTTAATGTGAATTCAGTTTCCTCTGCTATGCTTTGGTGGAAAATTTTGAGAGCTGTTTCTTTAAGGCATAAGGGATGTGCCTGGGGTTTTCACAGTGTCCAGACACTTTGCTAGAAGAAGAAATCAGGCAAGGGTTCAGAAAGATTTGGGATTTTGAGGGCAGGGCTAACATCTGGAGAGGTTGGCAGAACTGATGTTAGTATATGCATGAGGGACTGAGGTTCAGGGCCAGTCACGTAAATCCTAAGAGCAGCTGCATTCCTGGGTAACATCTCATGTGGAAAGTATGGGATCCTGCCCTGGCTTGGGGTCTGGATTAGCATCTCTTTGAGGAGTAGGAATCTAGTGTTCTTGGAGAGGCAGATTCATTTCTAGGGTCAGGAGGAGTTCATCTCTAAACAACAAGCTCTAGGCAGCAGCTTTTTGCCTCAGAATTGGTGGTGAGGAGAGATGGAGCCCAGAAGGTTTAGTGTTCACAGATTTAATACGATATGATAGATCTACAAAGGGTCATAAAAATAAAAGGACGTTCTAACACCACAGAAGTAAGGACAAAATGGAAATGACTGTCCTTCCCCAGAAAAGGACCATTAGCTGGCACCTGGTCTTTTTTTTTCCCCCTTTCATCAAAAGGAAAAGAAAAACTTTATCATAGATCACATCATTCTGAGGGACTGAGAACACCACAGTGAAGGACAGGATGGGTCCTTTCTTTTATTCATCTTGGGATGGCATGAAAATTGCCCCCCAGGAGGACCTGATTAAAAGACAGAGGGATGAGCTAACACTACTGTAGTCATCATTTTGCAATATTTAAATGTATCAAACCTACACTTTATACATCTTAAACACTGCATAATATTATATGTCAATTATATCTCAGTTAGAAAAAACAGGGAAAAAGACAAGCTCATGGCAATTAGGACATCTACAACCTGATCACAGGATAGTAAAGGGCACTGCTGCTTCAGTCTCTCCTGGGTGAGGACCCTCTGGAAACCTTAATCAATAAGTCTTCGCCAGGATGGCAAATTTTAGAGAACAAGGAACAAGAGGAGGTGGAGAGGAATGAGAGAATTAAACTGGAAATATAGATTCTTAGACTGAGGTGGATGAAGAAATTAAATAATTATAACCCCAAAGGCCAAACAAAAGAAAAAAACAATCAGCCTGCACCCAGAGCATTAGGTTCAGGAAATTCAATTTGCACATAGAGAGTGGAGGGGCCTTTGCTGAGCGCCGGCAGGGGGGCAGGAGCTGAGGCCTCGCTGGTGAGCAGAGGACCGTTGCCCTGGAGACAGTCTTAGCTTAGAAATGGCAAATAGGAAAATAACAGGGGCTTAAGGGAGAAAGAAGAAAAAAAGGCACTGCTTAGGATGGTTGATGTCTTAGCAACCAGACTATACTGCATGAAATAAATGTTCTTAAAAGGATAAATACAGATTTAACTGCTTTGAGAAATGAAGATAGGAAGAAGGAAACTATTTTAGTTGTTTCTGGGTTAGGATGGGTGGTCAGACACTCAAGACATTTAATAGAAAGAAAAAAAAAAAAAAGAATGTGTTAGGAGCAGAACCTGAGATACACTTACCTATCTCCTAGCCTCTGTTCCAGAATGTACTATTGAAATACACTTTGAGAAAGCTATTGATAGAGAAATAATATTAAAAATAAATCCAGGGAGCTTGCCTCTTAGTGCCCATGATAATAACTTGAGATGTCAAATTTAACAGAAGGAAGTCCAGAGATATTTAGCATAAAATCCACAGGTGTTAATTAGCAAGTTTCAAGGCAAGGCAGTGATTGCGGGGAGATGGCTTAGGCAGCCACGGCTAGGAGAATTGTGGGTTAAGATTTGGCCAAAGTGGTTCTGGACACCCCTCTTCAAGGTGGCTAAGGGTTTTGGTACTGAAATATTAACAGGAACTTCTTTGCCAAGAGGCTGGAGCTAGAGAAAGGGCTTCCTGGAGTGCAAAGAACCAGCAAGATGGGTCAAAGGGCTTGGAGTAAGGAACAACTGAAAGAACCAAGGATGTGCATGCAAGACAGATGGGAAGATAAACCAGTAGCCAATAAAAAAGGAAAGAGGAATAGGGACAGGAGGATAATACATTGCCTTGGGTGACTGCTGAGAACGGACCACAGCAGTGGTTCTCAACATGCAGTTCCCTGACCAGCAATATCAGCATCATCTAGAAACTTAGTCCCTCTGCATCAACAGCCCTGAGGATGGGCTCAGCAATTCGTGTTTTAACAAACCCTTGAAGTGAAAGTGATGGACACTCCAGTTTGAGAACAACACTACTGAAGCATCCCTGGCTTCTGAGGCCAAGAATCCAGGGAGTGGGACTCACTTAGACCTCCGGGTTGGCCTAACGTATGAATAGCTGATGAGACTCACTGGAGGGGAGCCACAAGAAGCCAGGTGTGGGTTTGACACTGGGATAGGACTAATTTGGGGAGAAGTTTAAAGCAAAACTAGCCAGCTCATAGGAAAGAGGTAGACAGGACTAACCTAAGTAATAGAACTTTGGGAAGAATCAGAATTCACTGATAATTTCTCCTATCAGAGAACTAGCTCTGGAAAACTACAGGCCTGTAATAGAATTAGTGAACCCAATAACAGAAAACAAACAAACAAAGGTGACCCTATGATCTGAATATTCATGACTGCCAGATTAGAAGGCCCCCACCGGAAATGGAAAAAGTACATTTTCAGCTTGGGGAGCTCATATAGTAAAGCAACAAGAAGCTTTAAACATCAGGAACCAAAAACATGCAGACATAACTGGATGGGGTCAGGGCACTAATGGAGAAGACTGCAAATGACTGTAATTTTCAGAGCTGTGAAGCCATAAATTGCACTGAGAGAGCTGCCTGCTATTAGTGTAGCACTCTCTGCTCTCAAGATGAAGCAGCTGGAGGCTATGAAATTGGTTAAAATGAGTCCCGGAAACAGAAAGAAAATAGAATATGAAGGAAAAGAGGTCTTCTGCCACCCTCTCAAAAGAGATAGGGCCCAAAGCCCTGGATGTAGCGGCCTGGACCATCTTCAGAGGTGAAACTGTCTTCAGTTACTGCATTCGAAGGATGGAATTAGGTTAAGGCTAAAGGCTCAAGAGCACTGGAAAGTAAACAGATGGCAACACTTGCTACATTTAAACTTTTGGTTTTATAGAGAGGCAACAGAAGGGCCTCAACCTATAGGGCCAGGGACCATACAGAGGATATATAGAGGGAACAGAAATTGTTGCTTTGGAAATGGTCTTAGCTTTGAAAATGACGAGAGGGAAGTAGGGATATAAGAGGGGCTTAAGAGAAAGAGTGAGAAGAACCAGTTCTCTTCGAGTTCTAACCCTATAAACTTCTGATGCAGCAAAAGGAAGTAGAAGCTAAGATACAGGGTCAAAATAAGGGAGAACCAGGCTGTTAGGAAACCCAAGACTGAGCATGAGGCAGAGCCAGGGATGGCTAACCACCAGAGACCAAATCCACTTAAAAGGTTTCCTCAGCCCTCTCTCTTTTTTTAAGGGTGAGTTTTTAACAGTTTTATTGATATGTAACTGATGTACAACAAATCACATATATTTAAAACAAAATTCATGAATTTTGATATATCTTTATATCCCCAAAGTCATCACCATAATCCAGTTAGTGATTATGAATATATCTGTCACCCCCAAAATTTCCTCCTGCTCCGTGTGGTGCACTTATTTTCCTCTCCTCAATTCCTATCCACCAACCCCATCCCCAGGCAATCAGTGAGCCAGTATCTGTCACGATGGGTTAGTTAGGCTTCTCTAGAATTTTACATAAATAAAATTCTTTGTATGTACTCCTTTTTGGATGACTTCTTTCCCTCAACATAATGATTTTGAGATTTATCCATGTTGTTGTGCGTATCATAACTTTGTTCCTTTTCATTGTTAAATAGTATTCCACAGGTACCTGGAATCAACTATCCATTTATCTAGTCATCTATAGATGAATATTTTGGTTGTTTCTGTTTTGAGATATTACAAGTTTAGCTGCTATGAACATTCATATACAAAGTTTTGTGTGGACATATTCCTCTTAAGTAAATGTGAATGATGTATTATTTGATTTGATTTCCTAAACATTTATGAAAATTTTTGACTATGTTCATGAAAGATCCCTGGAGAAGGAAATGACAATCCACTCCAGTATTCTTGCCTGGAGAATTTCATGGACAGAGGAGCCTGGCAGGTTTCGGCCCATGGGGTTGCAAAAGAGTCAGACATGACTGTGTGATTAACACTCGTGAAAGATAGTGATATACAGTTTTCTTATAATGTCTTTGCCAACTCTGGTATCAAGGCAACTCTGACCGAATAAGACAAATTGGAAAATGTTTCTTCTTCTCTTTTCTGATAAATTTTGTATAGAATTGGTATTTTTCTCCCTTAATTATTGGTAGAATTCATCAGTGAAGCTATCTAGACCTAGATGGATTTTTGTTGCTCAGTTTGTTTTTTGGGGAAGGGAGATTTTTAAATCTACAAATTCTATTTCTTTAATAGATATGAGACTATTCAGGTTACCAATTTCTCCTTGAGAAAGCTTTGGTAGTTTGAATCATTGTCAGATTTATTGGCATACATTTTCTTTCAGATATTTATTGGCATTTCTTTTTTCTTATGTTGATTGATTGATTGATATTTTGGTTGCTCTGGGCCTCTGTTGCAGGGCACAGGCTCTTCATTGGTGGTGCACGGGCTTGCTAGTTGTGGTGTGTGGGCTTAGTTGCCTCAGGTATATGCAATCTTAATTCTCTGACCAAAGATCAAATCCCTGCATTGGGAGCAGATTCTTACCACTGGATCACCAGGGAAGCCCCTGTTCTTATCTTTTTAATGTCTGTTGGAGTTGTAGTGATATCCCTTCCTTTATTCCTGATAGTGGTAATTTTGTTCTTTTCTTTTTGATCAGTATGCCTAAATATTTACTTCCTGTAAACATGCTCCCAAAGAACCAGCTTTTAACAATCTCAAAGAATGAGCTTTAAAGCAAGTTTCTAGAACCTTGAACCATTAACTTATCCCTTATCACAAGAGCATTCTAGACCCATGTCTAAAGGTACCCATTTAACTCAGATTGTCAAGGAATTATGCTAGAACATAAATTCACCATTCATCCCAATACAGAGATCCCCAGCATGATCAATAGCACTAGCCTTCCTAATACCAAGAAATCACACTTTTCACTGAGAATGAAAAATCTACAGGTGTTCTTAGACCAGTGATTTTCACTGCTGATTTTCTGGGCATGTTGTTGCTCCCTGAATGTCCCCTACTTCCCAGTAAGAACCAAATATTAGCACAAATAACCAAAAGAAAAAGAGAGAGAGAAGATTAAAATTACCAATATTAGGAATAAAAGAAGAGAAACCCCACCAATATTCAAAAGATAAGGCAATGTTAAAAACAACTCTAGGGCATACACACCAAGGAAACCAGAATTGTAAGAGACATGTGTATCCCAATGTTCATCACAGCACTGTCTACAATAGCCAGGACATGGAAGCAACCTAGATGCCCATCGGCAGACAAATGGATAAGAAAGCTGTGGTACATATACACAATGGAATATTACTCAGCCATTAAAAAGAATGCATTTGAATCAGTTCTAATGAGGTGGATGAAACTGGAGCCTGTTATACAGAGTGAAGTAAGCCAGAAAGAAAAACACCAATACAGTACACTAATGCATATATACAGAATTTAGAAAAATGGTAACAATGACCCTAAATGCGAGACAGCAAAAGAGACACAGATGTAAAGAGCAGTCTTTTGGACTCTGTGGGAAAAGGCGAGGATGGGATGATTTGAGAGCGTAGTGTTGAAATGTGTGTATTAGCACATGTGAAGTGAATCTCCAGTCCAGGTTCGACACATGAGACAGGGTGCTCAGGGATGGTGCACTGGGATGACCCTGGGGGATGGAATGGGGAGGGAAGTGGGAGGGGGGTCCTGGATGGGGAACACATGTTGTCTGTGGCTGATTCATGTCGATGTATGGCAAAAACCACTACAATATTGTAAAGTAATTAGCCTCCAATTAAAATAAATTAATTAATTAAAAAAATAAATAAAAACAACTCTATGTCTCAAAATTCAAAATCTTTGATAAAATGAACCAATTCCTTGAAAGACACACATTGCCAAAACTTGCCACAGAAGAAATAGATAAGGATAGTTCTGATAACCCTCTTATCTATTAGAGAAAAAAATAAATTTGTAGTTTAAACACCCCCCACAAATAAACCCTGTAAAAGACAGTTTCAATGTGAATTCTATTGAATATTTAATGGAGAAATAACACTGACTATGCATACTCTCTTACAGAAAATACAAAAGAAAGAAACACTTCCCAACTTATTTTATGAGACTAGAATTATCCTAAATACAAAAATCAAACAAAGACTGATTTCAAGAAAACTATAGACTAATATTTCTCATGAATTAGACACAAAATGCTAGTAAATTGAACCCACCAATGTATAAAAAGGAAAATACATATAACTAAGTGAAGTTCATATTAGGAATGCAAGACTGAATCAACACTTAGAAATTATCAATATAAAAGTATCTATAATTAAATGTTATCACCACATACACAATTATAATTATGTGACTGGATAGAGATATTAACCAACCTTATTGTGGTATTAATTTTGTAATATGTAGCTAATCATCAATGTACATCTTAAATTTACAAACGTTATTTGTAAATAACATCACAATAAAGCTGAGAAGAAAATAAATTAATATAATTCACATTAATAGACTAAATGATAAAATAATATGACCATATCATGTGGACATTGTGTACCTCCTGATGAGATGTGATGAAAAAAGCACTTCACCTCTGTGATCTTCCTTCCAAAACCCACAACCCATAACTATCAGAGAGAAAAAAAAAGTCTCCAAATCATAGAACATTAAAAAAAAAGACCTGAGTAGTACTCTTCAAACCTCTCAAGGTCATAAAACACAAGGAAAGACTGAGAAACTATCACAGACCCAAAGAACCTAAGGACACGTGAGTACTAAGTGTGACGTCGCTCCCTAGATAAGATGTTGGATTGGAAAGAGGATATTCATGGGAAAAGTTCTAGAATTTAATTAATATCATGTTGGTTTCTTAGCTTTGCCAAATGTATAATATTAAAAATAGAAGAAATCAGGAGGGACTTATGAGAATCCTCTGTTATCTTTGCAACTATTCTATAAATCTAAATTTATTCCAAAATATAAAGATTATTTTTAATGAAGGCGACATAGAGCCATTCTCAAACACAAAGCTGAAATAACATGTCTTCAGTACTACATACTACAAGAAATGTTAATGAAGTTTTTCAATCTGAAGGAAAATGATTACTTCTTGAAGGAAGAAACCTCAGATCTACACACACACACACACACACACACAGAGGCATCATAAGTGGCAAGTATGTGGGTTAAAATAAATAAATTTTCTTGTTTGTGTAATTTCTTTAAAGTATATTTGACTGCTTAAACTAGAATATGATTGATGTATTGTGGGATTTATATATGTACAAGTAAAATATGACAATGAAACCAAATATGGGGGTTGTATGTAGAAATATGGGCTTTCCAGGTGGTGCCAGTGGTAAAGAATCTGCCTCCCGATGCAGGAGACATAAGAGACACAAGTTCCATCCCTGGGTCATGAAGATCCCCTGAAGGAAGAAATGGCAACTGGCTCTAGTATTCTTGCCTGGAAAATCTCATGGGTAGAGGAGCCTGGCAGGCTACAGTTCATAGGGTCACAAAGAGTTGGACATGACTGAGCAGCTGAGCACACGTAGAACTATATAGTTGCATGCTTCATATTAAATATGATACTATATGAAGGTGCAGTGTAACACATTAAAGGTGAATATTATAAGACATAGGACAGTCACAAAAATGAAAAAACAAAGAGTCGTAACCAGTAATGCATTAGAGGAAATAAAATGAAACACTAAAAAATATGCAGTTAGGGCAAAAGAAGGCAGAAAAAAAGAAAAAGAAAACAAAAATCAGATGAGATAAATAGAAAAGTAGTAGCAAGATGGTAGACATAAGCCAGACAATATATGTCAGTTCAGTTCAGCTCAGTCACTCAGTCGTGTCTGACTCTTTGCGACCCCATGAATTGCAGCACGGCAGGCCTCCCTGTCCATCACCAATTCCCGAAGTTCACTCAAACTCACATCCATCAAGTCGGTGATGCCATCCAGCCATCTCATCCTCTCTCGACCCCTCTTCCTCCTGCCCCCACTCCCTCCCAGCATCAGAGCCTTTTCCAATGAGTCAACTCTTCGCATGAGGTGGCCAAAGTACTGGAGTTTCAGCTTTAGCATCATTCCTTCCAAAGAACACCCAGGACTGATCTCCTTTAGGATGGACTGGTTGGACTTCTAGCAGTCCATGGGACTCTAAAGAGTCTTTTCCAACACCACACTTCAAAACATCAATTCTTTGGCACTCAGCTTTCTTCACAGTCCAACTCTCACATCCATATGTAATTAAATGTAAATAAATGAAAATAATTATAAGGCAGAGCTTGTCTGAGTAAATAACGAAGCAAGGCCCAACTATATGATGACTATAAGAATCAGACTTGATGTACAAAGAAATAGACTAAAATAAAAAGATGGAGAGATATAACATACAAACACTAGTTATAAGAAATCTGGATCATCTATAGAAATATCAGAGAAAGTAGACATTAGAATAAAGTCTACTTTATTAGACTTAGAATGTTGCTAAGAGTTAAGGAAGAACCACACTGGTTTCCTGTTGCTGCATAATAAGTTACCACAAGCCTGGCAGCCTAAAACAATACCCATGTATTCGTTCACACTCTGTGCATTAGAAGACTGGCATAGCCTGACAGGTTTCTCTAGTTAAGACGTGACAAGGCTCAAATTAGTCAGGTTGAGTTTTCATCTGGAAACTCTGGGGGTAAAAAGCTGTTTTCAAGTTCGCTACTGTAGTAAGAAGGATTCAATTCCTTGTGGTTGTATAACTGAGTTCCCCATTTCTTTGTTGTCAGCTAGGGATCTCACTCAGCTCCTAGGGGTTACCCTCATTCCTTGTCATGTGGTTCCCTCCATCTTCAAGCCAGCAAAGAGCACTGAATCCTTCTCAAGCTGCAAATTCCTGACGCCTCTTCTGTGACCAGCTGGAGAAATCTTTCTGCTTTCATGTGATTAGGTCAGGCCTGCCCAGATAATCTCCCCAGTCTCAGGTCAATACAGCCAATACAATAGAACCTAATCCAGGTAGTAAAATGTGGAGCTTAGTTAGGTTACATAAACCAGAGAGGGAATGAAATTTTGTGAAGTATTTTAAACTTTTTCCTGTCTTAGAACATTTCAATAATGATAAAATAATCAAATCATCTAAGTATTGTATCTTATGGATTTACAAGACAATTTAAAAAACCTAAAATATAACATAATGGAATAATCATAAGCCTATATAGCCTTTGGTGAGGTTGCTATTTCCCGAGTTAATCTGACCAGGTAGTACAGAATTTATTTGCTTTGCTTTATTTCTTTGTTTGATTTTTATAGTATTAAGGATAATGCTATATATGACATTATGTCCTCTCTTGCTTTATATTTTGCTAAATATCAACAGAGTATATGTAGAAAAGCATGAAAATATTTCCCAATAGATGAATAAAAACTTACCTACAAGAAAAAAAATAACTAAAATAATCAAGTTATTTAGACATAGTAAAACTAAATACGTTTGCATCTAATAACAGAGCTTTAAGATACATGAAAGAAAAATTAGTGTAACTAAAAATATTATACAAATTCACAGTTGTGGTTGTGGATTTCAGCCTTCCTTTCTCAGTGATTAATAGAACAAAAGGACAGAAAATTAGTTAATATATAGAAGACTTGAACAACCCGATTAATCAAGTTGACCTAATTGACGTTTGTAGAGCACTACTTCTAATGATTTAAGAAAGGCTATTCTTTTCAAGTTCATATGATACAGTAACCATGATAAACTATATATTGGGCCATAAAATAAATTTCATCAAATGTAAAAGGATGGAAATTATACAGAGTGTATTCTCTGACTGCAAAGGCATTGAGTTAGAATGCAAAAAAAAAACAATCCTATTATAGCAACTCCACCATAACATGGAGATGCTCCAACGTTATGTTTGGATGTCAATATGACAGTGATCCTTTGGGATGATCAAAGAAATATTAATTGCTCACAGAGTGTGGAAGTTCCAAAGTGAGTGATGAGAGAGCAATTTCTCAGAGAAGTCCAGAACACAGAAAGACAGTGGATAGTGAATGTGCAACATTTTATAAAGAGAAATACCTGACAGAGTAAAATTTGAAAGAGGTTCCACCCAGCATGAAGAGAGGGAAAGAAGCAGTAAGAAGTCACGTGTACTTGTGGGGCTTGGATGCAGGTGAGCTTATTAGGATGCTACAGGAGGCAACAAACACAGGCATGCAATAAGGCTTAAAGATGTCTAACAATAAATCAAATGTCAATGGGAGTTTAAGTTTCTTTCATATGTTCCTCATAACCCCAAATAGAAGGAAAATAAACAAACATAAATGATTCATGGGTTAAAGATGCAATCACAAGGAAAATGAGGAAATATTTTTAACTGAATGACAATGAAAATACAACATATTAAAATTTCTAGGATGCAGCTAAGGCAGTGCTTATAGGACAACTTTTATCTTATTAAAAGAAAGAAGATCTGAAATCAATGACCTAAGCTTCCTTTAAGAACTGAATTAGAAGAGCAAAGCAAGCCCATGACCATAAAAGCAAAGAAATAATAAAGATAAAAGCAGAAATTAACAAGTGAGAAAAGAGATAGATAATGGAAAAATTATCAAAGTGAAAAAGTACTTCTTGGAAAGTTCCAACAAAACTGAGAAACCTTAGCTAGACTGATCCAGGACTAAAGAACCCAAGTCACCAATATCAGGAATGGAAAGATGCTAACACCACCGACCCTAAAGGCATTAAAAGGGTAATAAAATAACATTTTAAATAATTCTGACCACCAAGATGAAATGAGGAAAGTTCTCAAAAAATACAATTTGTAGTATTAACTGATGCCCCAAAAGGCAAGTATCCACAACACATATATCAGATAAATGGTTTGTATCCAGAATATATCTATAGATCCACCACAGCTTATTAACAAGAAGACAAACTACCAATTTTAAAATGAGACAAGATTTGAAGAGATCTTTACAAAATAAGACACATAGGCAATAAGTACATGAAAAGATAAATTTATATCAGTCATCAGGGAAATGAAAACTAAAAGTATAATAATTTACAACTACACACTCACCAGAATGATCACAGTTTTTAAAAGCTACCTTTCTAAGTGTTGGAGAAATTGTGGAGAAATTGGAACTCATATTGTGAGAAGGTAGAATGGTATAACCATTTTGGAAAACAGTTTGGCAATTCCTTATAAAATTAAACATACACTTACCATATAAACCAGCAATTCCATGCCTGTTTACTGAAGAGAAGACTTGTACATGAATATTGATAGCAGTTTCATTCATAATAAAGTCTAGAACAACTCAAATGTCAATTAACAGGTGAATGGATACACAAATTTTAGTATATCCACTCAGCAAAAAAGAAGAAATGATGGTGTGGTCACTCACCTATAGCCAGACATTCTGGAATGTGAAGTCAAGTGAGCCTTAGGAAGCATTATTATGAACAAAGCTAGTGGAGGTGATGAAATTCCAGCTTAGTTATTCCAAATCCTAAAAGATGATGCTGTGAAAGTGCTGCACTCAATATGCCAGCAAATTTGGAAAACTCAGCAACAACCACAGGGCTGAAAAAGGTCAATTTTCATTCCAATCCCAAAGAAAGGTAATGCCGAAGAATGCTCAAATTACCATATAACTGCATTCATTTCACATGCCAGAAAGATTATGCTCAAAATTTTCAGCTAGGCTTCAGCAGTATGTGAACAAAGAACTTTGAGATGTACAAGCTAGATTTAGAGAAAGCAGAAGAACCAGAGAGCAAACTGCCAACATACACTGGATCATAGAAAAACCAAGGGAATGCTGAAAAAAAAAAAACTGCTTCACTGACTATGCTAAAGCCTTTGACTGTGTGGATCACAACAAACTGTGGAATATTCTTAGTGAGATGGGAATACCTGACCACGTTACCTGTCTCCTGAGAAATCTGTATGCAGGACAAGAAGCAACAGTTAGACCTGGACATGGAACAACAGACTGGTTAAAAACTGGGAAAGGAGTACATCAAGGCTGTATTTTGTCACCCTGCTTATTTAACTTATATGCAGAGTACATCATGTGAAATGTGAGGCTAGATGAATCAGAAGCTGGAATCAAGATTGCCAGAAGAAATATCAACAACCTCAGATTTGCTGATGATACCACTTTAATGGCAGAAAGTGAAGAACTAAAGAGCTTCTTGAAGGTGAAAGAGGATAGTGAAAAAGCTGGCTTAAAACTCTACATTCAAAAAACTAAGATCATGGCATCTGGTCACATCATTTCATGGCAAGTAGATGGGGAAAATGTGGAAAGAGAGTGTCAGATTTCACTTTCTTCGTCTCCAAAATCAATGTGGATGGTGACTGCAGCCATGAAATTAAAAGACGCTTGCTCCTTGGAAGAACAGCTATGACAAACCTAAATATTGTATTAAAAAGCAGAGACATAACTTTGCCAACAAAGGTCCGTACAGTCAAAGCTATGATTTTTCCAGTAGTCACATCTCCAGATGCAAGAGTTGGACCATAAAGACAGCTAAGCACCAATGAAATGTTGCTTTCGAACTGTGCTGGAGAAGACTCTTGAGAGTCTTCTCATGGACAGCAAAGAGATCCAACCACTCAATCCTAAACGAAATCAACCCTGAATATTCATTGGAAGGGCTGGTGCTGAGGCTGAAGCTCCAATACTTTGGCCACCTGTGGCAAAGAACTGGCTCACTGGAAAAGACCCTGATGCTGGGAAAGACAGGGCAAGAGGAGAAGTGGGCGACAGAGGATGAGATGGTTGGATGGCATCACTGACTCTATGGACAAGAGTTTGAACAAAATCAAGGAGATAGTGAAGGACAGGGAAGCCTGGTGTGCTGCAGTTCATGGGGTTGCAAAGAGTCAGACACAACTCAACAGCAACCTATAGGGATAGAAAGTAGCTCAGTGGTAGCCTAGGATGAAGGGAAAGTATACTGTCTACACAGGGCATGGTGAAACTTTTAGAGAGATAAGGAATTACTTGCAGATGTAGTTATCTGAATCGATACACTTGTTAAAATTCAGGGGATTGTGCCTAAAATTAGTGCATGTAAATTATAACTCAGAGTTGAGTATAAAAAATCCTTCCACAAGGAAAACCCCAAGCCCAGATAGTTTCACTGGTTTTTATTAAATATTTAGGAAGAAATCATACCAATCTTACACAAGTGCTTTCAGGAAATAGGGGAGGCAACACTTCTCAGCCATTTTATGGGACCAACGGTACCATGATACTGAAACCAAACCCATTACAAAAAAACCCTCCAGGTCAATATTCTCCATGAAGAGATAAAATATTAATAAACTGCATGCAATATGTAAAAATGATAATACATCATGACCAACAGGGGAGTTTATCTCCCAAACAGAAGATAGGCTTAATATTTGAAAATCAGTGGATAGAGTCCAGTTTGTTAACTAAAGAAAAGAGAAAAAAAAATAAATGTGGCAGAAAATTTTGTAGGCACTCGAGAATACCTTTTAAAAGATTCTCTCTCCAGCTGAATCTTGTCTAATATGAGTTAATATTGACTCGACCCCACCTGCCAATTTACCCCACGCCTAATCACTGGCTGTTTTTTAAAAGAGCTTTCCATTATCAGTACCCCAGGCCCATGCCTGCACTGCATGTGAGGGTCAGAACAGGTTTTCAGATGAAGACCTTTGATGAAGGTCTTCAGAAGATGAAGTCAGAAATCACCTTTGCTTTCTGACTACTTTGTTAGAAGATTTTGTCTGTAGAAAGGGTTTGCATTGCTGTGGCAATCTCACTGGATTCTGGGATTTGCTGCATTTTATTTTTTTGATGAGAAACATCCAGATACTAGCCCCAGACAAGGAGAATTCCTGTCTGATACTCCTCTCCTCCCAAAATCTTAGATGCTAATGAAACATGAGGCACACCAGAGGCATCCAAAAATCACCACAGCCAGACTTTGCATTTAACAGCCACCCTGAAATCAGGAACCTGTTCTCAGTAAACTCCAGGCAACACAACTCAGCTTCTGTTCTTCCAAACCTGATTACTTACCTAAGTCCCTGAAGCCAACGTGAGTCTCTCTCTCTGTACTTTTGAAGAAGCTTCAGCAAAGCTCCTGACACCAAGACGACCATTATAGCAGAATTTCTTTCACCAGAGAACTCAGCACCACAAATTCCAACTCGAGGTGCCCAGAGAGGGCCTACCATGCGGCTTCTCTCACCAGTGATAAATGGGAAATGCCTGCAAGAGCCTGGAGACGGGTCTAAACTACCTGGCTAGCCAAGGCAGGTGGGAGAAGCATCTAGTGACTGCCTTGTAGCAACTCAGAAGGAATCAACCTTCATCAAGAACTCACCCAAGATGGCGATCCAAGAGATGCCTGAGAAACCTCTGTGCATTTGTTGGAGAGTCAGAATTCAGGACTTTGAATTGTTCATCCCCAGGGCCAGTCTTTGTACTAGACTGGCTTCCTGTGTGTTCTTGCAGCAGTCCCTGAGTATTCTCCTGGCTTCCTCACCGCCTGCTGCTGTCAATAACTAGAGTGGCCATAAAATTTATCATCCAAACTGGGACACTTGTGAATGTAAAGTGGGTGCTATGAAGTATTACAGTATGACACCAGGTATAAGCTGGGACTATCCCAGGAAAACCAGGACATATGGTCACTCTAATGATGACTTCTCTGGCCAAGGAGTTCTCTTTCTTAAAACTAACTGAAGAATCATGGTCACCACACCATTTTTTTTGCTGCCCCCACAAAAATGCAGGTAGGCTTTTCATTTTAAGGGCTTTATTTCTAATCATTAGAAGTAAATTGACAATGATAAGTTTAAAAAAAATCAGAGAAAATTAAAAGAATATTAATTTTCTAATTTATGGTCTGTGAATAGCCAAATACCCTGAGATGGCAACTAAAATTTCATTGACTTTAGTTCTAGATTTTATTTATTTTTCTTTATGTAAATGACAACTTATTCTTGCAGACACATCACATGTGTATTGTGAAAAATAAGAAAATATTGACAAACCAAAACTACAAAATAAAACACATATACCTAGAAATTACTGCTACTGAGTGATGTCAGCAAAAACAGTGGGCTAAGAACCTCAAAATTCTCTCTTCTGCAAAAACAATGGAAAACTAGCAAAAATAATCAGAATCAATTTTTTTCAGAACTCTGGAAATTAAATAGTTACAGTAATCCAAAAAGTATTTATTTTTAAAAAAGCTAAATCTCAGTAAGAACTGAGGTTTGTATAATAATTTAATTTGCCCTATTCCAATGCATGTCTTTCCAGCTCCACGGTTGTCTTGGAAACCAACACTTCACAATTACAGTGAAAACCCACCGCCTGGCAGCTACTAGAGGGGCAGAATGGAGCTGGAGCTCCTTCAAAGCTCACTCATAAAGAATTGTCATAATCTGATCTACCTGGTGGATCCTGGGAGATCTCACCTGCGAGGTTGGTTTTATTTGACTGACTCAGGGTTCATCTAATGCCAAAAACCTTTTCCCCAAGACAATTATCAAAAACAATTAGAGGTACTTGTTAAACTTCACAACTGCCTCATCCATTGGATAATGGATGGGGCAAATAACAGACTAACCAAAACACTTAACAGGAAAATTTGACAGTGAAACAATATGTAAAAATATTCCTGGATATCTAGAAGGCCACGTGTATATATTGGGTTGTGCTCATACCCAGGGCTGTGCATATATTTAGCAAAGACCTTAAGAACTAATTTTTACTGACCTTGAGTCTCTGCAAGCAGAAAGTGAAGTGAAAGTTGTTCAGTTGTGTCTGAGTCTTTGCAATCCATGGACTGTAGTCCATGGAATTCTCCAGGCCAGAATACTAGAGTGCGTAGCCTTTCTCTTCACCAGGGGATCTTCCCAATCCAGGGACTGAACCCAGGTCTCCCGCATTGCAGGCGGATTCTTTACCAGCTGAGCCACAGGGGAAGTCCAAGAATACTGAAGTGGGTAGCTTCTCCCTTCTCCAGCGGATCTTCCTGACCAGGGAATTGAACTGAGGTCTCCTGCATTGCAGGCAGATTCTTTATCAACTGAGCTATCAGGGAAGCCCGAGCAAGCAGGAAGTGAAGGCAAAGGAAGAATTTTCAACTGCCTAGCTGAGTGTTGAAGAAGTGCCCCAACATACACACTGAACTCTTCTGCAAAGACTGGAAGGCTTATTGATTCTAGAAATGTCTGCCTATTATTAGCTGACCACTAAGCAAAGAATATAGACTTTACAGAATTTGTTCAGAAAAGTCATTAAACAAACAATAACAAATAGAAACAGCAATGACAAACCCTGGGGAGAGGAGAGAATCTGATTTAAAGATTATATTCCAGATTGCCAATCTGAATTCCGGTTTGCCATTATTATTTTAAATGTCCAATTTTCATAAAAAATTGAGAGAAGAAAATAAATATGAACATAGGGTCAATTCAGTTCAGTTCAGTTCAGTTCAGTCTCTCAGTCGTGTCTGACTCTTTGCAACCCCATGAATTGCAGCACGCCAGGCCTCCCTGTCCATCACCAACTCCCAGAGTTCACTCAGACTCATGTCCATCGAGTCAGTGATGCCATCCAGCCACCTCATCCTCTGTCGTCCCCGTCTCCTCCTGCTCCCAATCCCTCCCAGCGTCAGAGTCTTTTCCAATGAGTCAACTCTTCACATGAGGTGGCCAAAGTACTGGAGTTTCAGCTTTAGCATCATTCCTTCCAAAGAAATCCCAGGGCTCATCTCCTTCAGAATGGACTGGTTGGATCTCCTTGCAGTCCAAGGGACTCTCAAGAGTCTTCTCCAACACCACAGGTCAAAAGCATCAATTCTTCAGCACTCAGCCTTCTTCACAGTCCAACTCTCACATCCATACATGACCACAGGAAAAACCATAGCCTTGACTAGACGGACCTTTGTTGGCAAAGAAATGTCTCTGCTTTTGAATATGCTATCTAGGTTGGTCATAACTTTCCTTCCAAGGAGTAAGCGTCTTTTAATTTCATGGCTGCAGTCACCATCTGCAGTGATTTTGGAGCCCAGAAAAATAAAGTCTGACATTGTTTCCACTGTTTCCCCATCTATTCCCCATGAAGTGATGGGACCAGATGCCATGGTCTTCGTTTTCTGAATGTTGAGCTTTAAGCCAACTTTTTCACTCTCCACTTTCACTTTCATCTGTTAAGGGGTTAGCTGCACTTTGATATAAATGAAAATGAAAACACAGCATATCAAACCTCTTGGGATGCAACGAAAGCAGTCCTCATATGCAAGCGTAGAGTTTAAATTGTTATATTTAAAAGAATAAAGTTTTCTTGACAACAACCTAACCTCCCATATTGTAAAACTAGTAAAAGAGAGCAATCTAAAGCCAAAGCAAACACGAAGATAGAAATAATAAAGCTTGAAAGTGAAGTCACTCAGTTGTGTCCCGAATCTTTGCAACCCCATGGTCTGCCAGGCTCCTCTGCCATTGGAATTCTCCAGGCCAGAATACTGGAATGGGTAGCCATTCCCTTCTCCAGCGGATCTTCCCAGCCCAGGGACTGAGCCCAGGTCTCCCGGACTGCATGTGGATTCTTTATCATCTGAGCCACCTGGAAAGCCCAAGAATACTAGAGTGGGTAGTCTATCTCTTTCGAACCGGGGTCTCCTAAATTGTAGGTGGATTCTTTACCAGTTGAGCTACCAGGGAAACCCCTGGTAAATAATGGAGCTTAGACCTGAAATAAATGAAATAGACAATAGAAAAATAATAGAGATAATCAATGAAACAAAAAGTTGGTTCTTTGAAAAGATCAACAAAATTGACAAAATTAGCTAGACTGACCAAGAAAATATGAGGTCACTCAAATTACTAAAATCAAGAATGAAAGACAGACAATACTAGTGTCTCACAGAAATAAAAAATGATTATAAAAATTGTTCTATGAATAATCGTATGCCAAAAAATTAGGCAGCCTAGATAAGATGCACACATTCCTAGAGAGACACAAACTATCAAACTGACTGAAGAAGAAATAGAAATTTTGAATAAACCTATAACAAGTAAAGAGATTGAATTAATAATCAAAAACTTCCTACAAAGAAAAGCCCAGAACCACATGGTTTTATCAGTGAATTCTACCAAATATGTAAAGAAGAATTAACATCAGTCCTTTACAAACTGTTGCAAAAAATACAAGACGAAGGCACACTTTCCAACTCATTCTATGAGGCCAATATTAACCTAATACCAAAACCAGACAAAGATATTTAAGAAAACTAAAGATCACTATCCCTTAAGATCTTAGACACAAAAGTTCTCAATAAATACCAGAAAATTGAATCTTGCCACATGGAAGAAGGCTTATACACTATGACAGAATATGTTTTGGTTCAATGTATGAAAATCAATGTAACACATTATATTAATAGAATGAAGCACAGTACCATATGATCATATGATCATCTCAATAGATACCAGAACAAGCATCTCACAAATGTCAACACCCTTTCATAATAAAAAACACTAAAAAAGCTATAAATAGAAGAGAACTTCCTCAGTCTGATAAAAGGGCATCTACAAAACCCCCTCAGAAGACATACTTAATGGTGAAAGACTGAAAGCTTTTCTCCCTAAGATCAGGAACAAGACAAGGGTGTCTGCTGTCAACACTTCTAATCCACATAGTACTGGAGGTTCTAGCCAGCACAATTAAAAAAAAAAAAAAAAGACACACAGATTGGGAAGGAAAAGGTAAAAATCTATCTCTATTTCTAGATGATATTATTTTGTATATAGTAAATCCTAAAACATAAACAAAATGTTAGCACTAATAAAATTTTAACAAGATTACAGGATACAAGATTTAAAAATCAGTTGTATTTCCACGCACTAGTAATGGACAACTCAAAAATAAAATTAAGGAAACAATTCCATTTACGGTAACATCAAAAAATACTTAGGACTGAATTTTACAAAAGAAGTGTGAGACTTTCACATACAACAAAACTCAAAATGGATTAAAAACCTAAATGTAAGGCAGGATGCTATAAAACTCTTGGAGGAACATTTAGGCAGAACACTCTTTGACATAAATTGCAGCAAGGTCTTTTTTGATACACCTCTTATCAGATCAGATCAGATCAGTTGCTCAGTCGTGTCCGACTCTTTGCAACCCCATGAATCGCAGCACGCCAGGCCTCCCTGTCCATCACCAACTCCCAGAGTTCACTCAGACTCATGTCCATCGAGTCAGTGATGCCATCCAGCCATTTCATCCTCTGTCGTCCCCTTCTCCTCCTGCCCCCAATCCCTCCCAGCATCAGAGTCTTTTCCAATGAGTCAACTCTTCGCGTGAGGTGGCCAAAGTACTGGAGTTTCAGCTTTAGCATCATTCCTTCCAAAGAAATCCTAGGGCTCATCTCCTTCAGAATGGACTGGTTGGATCTCCTTGCAGTCCAAGGGACTCTCAAGAGTCTTCTCCAACACCACAGTTCAAACGCATCAATTCTTCAGCACTCAGCCTTCTTCACAGTCCAACTCTCACATCCATACATGACCACAGGAAAAACCATAGCCTTGACTAGACGGACCTTTTTTGGCAAAGAAATGTCTCTGCTTTTGAATATGCTATCTAGGTTGGTCGTAACTTTCCTTCCAAGGAGTAAGCGTCTTTTAATTTCATGGCTACAGTCACCATCTGCAGTGATTTTGGAGCCCAGAAAAATAAAGTCTGACATTGTTTCCACTGTTTCCCCATCTATTTCCCATGAAGTGATGGGACCGGATGCCATGATCTTCGTTTTCTGAATGTTGAGCTTTAAGCCAACTTTTTCACTCTCCACTTTCACTTTCATCAAGAGGCTTTTGAGTTCCTCTTCACCTTCTGCCATAAGGGTGGTGTCATCTGCATATCTGAAGTTATTGATATTTCTGCCAGCAATCTTGATTCCAGCTTGTGTTTCTTCCAGTCCAGCGTTTCTCATGATGTACTCTGCATATAAGTTAAATAAACAGGGTGACAATATACAGCCTTGACATACTCCTTTTCCTATTTGGAACCAGTCTGTTGTTCCATGTCCAGTTCTAACTGTTGCTTCCTGACCTGCATACAGGTTTCTCAAGAGGCAGATCAGGTGGTCTGGTATTCCCATCTCTTTCAGAATTTTCCACAGTTTATTGTGATCCACACAGTCAAAGGCTTTAGCATAGTCAATAAAGCAGAAATAGATATTTTTCTGGAACTCTCTTGCTTTTTCCATGATCCAGCGGATGTTGGCAATTTGATCTCTGGTTCCTCTGCCTTTTCTAAAACCAGCTTGAACATCTGGAAGTTCACAATTCTCATATTGCTGAAGCCTGGCTTGGAGAATTTTGAGCATTACTTTGCTAGCATGTGAGATGCGTGCAATTGTGCGGTAGTTTGAGCATTCTTTGGCATTGCCTTTCTTTGGGATTGGAATGAAAACTGACCTTTTCCAGTCCTGTGGCCACTGCAGGCACAGGTGAGGCCGAGAGGAGCTACCCCACGTCCAAGGTCAGGGGCAGCAGCCATGAGGAGATACCCCATATCCAAGGTAAGGAGCAGCAGCTGCACTTTGCTGGAGCAGCCAGGAAGAGATACTCCGATCTAAGGTAAGAGAAACCCCAGTATGACGGTAGGTGCTGAGAGAGGGCATCAGAGGGCAGACAGACTGAAAACCACAATCACAGACAACTAGCCAATCTGATCACATGGACCACAGCCTTGTCTAACTCAATGAAACTAAGCCATGCCGTGTGGAGCCACTCAAGACAGAGGGGTCATGGTGGAGAGGTCTGACAAAATGTGGTCCACTGGAGAAGGGAATGGCAAACCACTTCAGTATTCTTGCCTTGAGAACTCTATGAACAGTATGAAAAGGCAAAAAGATAGGATACTGAAAGATGAACTCCCTAGGTCAGTAGGTGCCCAATATGCTACTGGAGATCAGTGGAGAAATAACTCCAGAAAGAATGAAGTGATGGAGCCAAAGCAAAAACAACACCCAGTTATGTATGTGACTGGTGATAGAAGCAAGGTCCGATGCTGTAAAAGCAATATTGCATAGGAACCTGGAATGTTAGGTCCTTGAATCAAGGCAAATTGGAAGTGGTCAAGTAGGAGATAGCAAGGATAAATGTAGACATTCTAGGAATCAGTGAACTAAAATGGACTACTGCTAAGTCACTTCAGTCGTGTCTGACTCTGTGTGACCCCATAGACGGCAGCCACCAGGCTCCCCCATCCCTGGGATTCTCCAGGCAGGAACACTGGAGTGGGTTGCCATTTCCTTCTCCAATGCAGGAAAGTGAAAAGTGAAAGTGAAGTTGCTCAGTTGTGTCCGACTCTTCATGACCCCATGGACTGCAGCCTACCAGGCTCCTCCATCCATGGGATTTTCCAGGCAAGAGTACTGGAGTGGGGTGCCATTGACTAGAATGGGTGAATTTAACTCAGATGACCATTATATCTACTACTGTGGGCAGGAAGCCCTTAGAAGAAATGCAGTAGCCATCATGGTCAACAAGAGAGTCCGAAATGCAGTACTTGGATGCAATCTCAAAAATGACAGAATGATCTCTGTTCATTTCCAAGGCAAACCATTCAGTATCACAGAAATCCAAGTCTATGTCCCAACCAGTGATGCTGAAGAAGCTGAAGTTGAATGGTTCTATGAAGACCTACAAGACCTTCTAGAACTAACACCCAAAAAAGATGTCATTTTCATGATAGGGGACTAGAATGCAAAAGTAGGAAGTCAAGAAACACCTGGAGTAACAGGCAAATTTGGCCTTGGAGTACAGAATGAAGTAGGACAAAGGCTAATAGAGTTTTGCCAAGAGAACGCACTGGTCGTAGCAAACACCTTCTTCCAACAATGCGAGAGACGACTCTACACATAGACATCACCAGATGGTCAACACCGAAATCAGATTGAATATATTCTTTGCAGCCAAAGATGGAGAAACTCTATACAGTCAGCAAAAACAAGACTGGGAGCTGACTGTGCCTCAGATCATGAACTCCTTATTGCCAGATTCAGACTTAAATTGAAGAAAGTATGGAAGATCACTAGAGCATTCAGGTATGACCTAAATCAAATCCCTTATGATTATACACTGGAAGTGACAAATAGATTCAAGGGATTAGATCTGATAGACAGAGTGCCTGAAGAACTACGGACGGAGGTTCGTGACATTGTACAGGAAACGGATCAAGACCATCCCCAAGAAAAAGAAATGCAAAGAGGTTAAATGGCTCTTTGAGGAGGACTTACAAATAGCTGAGAAAAGAAGAGAAATGAAAGGCAAAGGAGAAAAGGAAAGATATACCCATTTGAATGCAGAGTTCCAAAGAATAGCAAGGAGAGATAAGAGAGCCTTCCTCAGTGCAAAGAAATGGGGGAAAATAATAGAATGGGAAAGACTACAGATCTCTTCAAGAAAATTAGAGATACCAAGGGAACATTTCATGCTAAGATGGGCTCGATAAAGGACAGAAATGGTATGGACCTAACAGAAGCAGAAGATATTAAGAAGAGGTGGCAAGAATACACAAAAGAACTATACAAAAAAAGATCTTCATGACCCAGATAACCACGATGGTGTGATCAGTCACCTAGAGCCAGACATCCTGGAATGTGAAGTCAAGTGGGCCTTAGAAAGCATCACTATGAACAAAGCTAGTGGAGGTGATGGAATTCCAGTTGAGCTATTTCAAATCCTGAAAGATGATGCTGTGAAAGTGCTGCACTCAATATGCCAGCAAATTTGGAAAACTCAGCAGTGGCCACAGGACTGGAAAAGGTCAGTTTTCATTCCAATCCCAGAGAAAGGCAATGCCAAAGAATGCGCAAACTGCCGCACAATTGCACTCATCTCACACGCTAGCAAAGTAATGCTCAAAATTCTCCAAGCCAGGCTTCAGCAATATGAGAATTGTGAACTTCCAGATGTTCAAGCTGGTTTTAGAAAAGGCAGAGGAACCAGAGATCAAATTGCCAACATCCACTGGATCATAAAAAAACCGAGAGTTCCAAGAATCTACTTCTGCTTTATTGACTATGCCAAAGCCTTTGACTATGTGGATCACAACAAGCTGTGGAAAATTCTGAAAGAGATGGGAATACCAGACCACCTGACCTGACTCCTGAGAAATCTGTATGCACATCAAGAAGCAACAGTTAGAACTGGATATGGAACAACAGACTGGTTCCAAATAGGAAAAGGAGTACATCAAGGCTATATTTTATCACTCTGCTTATTTAACTTATATGCAGAGTAAATCATGAGTAATGCTGGACTGGATGAAGCACAAGCTGGAGTCAAGATTGCTGGGAGAAATATCAATATCCCCAGATACGCAGATGACAGCACTCTTATGGTGAAAGTGAAGAACTACATAGCCTCTTGATGAAAGTGAAAGAGGAGAGTGAAAAAGTTGGCTTAAAGCTCAACATTTACAAAACTAAGATCATGGCATCTGGTCCCATCACTTCATGACAAATAGGGAAACAGTGACAGACTTTATTTTGGGGGAGCTCCAAAATCACCACAGATGGTGACTGCAGCCATGAAATTAAGAGGCTTACTCCTTGGAAGGAAAGTTATGACCAACCTAGACAGCATATTAAAAAGCAGAGACATTACTTTGCCAACAAAGGTCCATCTAGTCAAAGCTATGGTTTTTCCAGTAGTCATGTATGGATGTGAGAGTTGGACTATAAAGAAAGCTGAGCACCAAAGAATTGATGCTTCTGAACTGTGTTGTTGGAGGAGACTCTTGAGAGTCCCTTGGACTGCAAGGAGATCCAACCAGTCCATCCTAAAGGAGATCAGTCCTGGGTGTTCATTGGAAGCACTGATGCTGAAGCTGAAACTCCAGTACTTTGGCCACCTCATGCGAAGAGCTGACTCATTTGAAAAGACCCTGATGCTGGGGAAGATTGAGGGCAGGAGGAGAAGGGGACAACAGAGGATGAGATGGTTGGATGGCATCACCAGTTCAATGGAGTTGAGTTTGAGTAAGCTCCTGGAGTTGGTGATGGACAGGGAGGCTGGCATGCTGCAATCTATGGAGTTGCAAAGAGTCATACACGACTAAGCGACTGAACTGAACTGAACTGAAGGTTTTAACCAAAATGACATATTACTAGATACACTTTTTTGAAGCCTTTTTTTTCCAGTCGTCTTGACCTTTCTGTAAGTTTCATTTAATCTAGTACCCAATACAAATTCCAATTTCCCCATTTGTTTAAAAAAAATGTTCTTTACAATTGGTTCATCTGAATCAGTATCCAATCCAGGACCCTAGAGAACCTCTTGTTTTTATGTCTCTCAAGTCTCTTTGAACATAGCACAGTCCCTTTTTCCATGACACTGACTATTGAAGAAGCCAGATCAGTTGTCTTGTAGAACATCCTACCATCAGGATTTGTTTGGTTACTCCCTCGTGGTATTGTTCGACTTGTGCCTCCATCTCCTGTTTTTCATACAAAATAAAACTTATATCTAAAGTATTTATTCAAGTGAGGTATATTTGGATAGAATGTATCATAGGTTATACTGTGTACTCAATATTAAGTCATATCATAGGACACATAACACGTGGATGACCATCTCTTAGAAACACTAAGACTGAGGCCAGGATGACAGTGATGACAGTCTAACACCTTTGCTGAACCCGTTTTTCACCTTACCACTGGAAATCTCTTTGTGGCGTGTTGCTTTGGTGCTATACAGGTATAAGCTCTTCAACATGATTCACCAGTCTTTTAAAATCAATTGACACACCTTGCCTGAAACAATATTTTCATTAGAATTTCCCAACTATTGCTTTTCTTATTGTGTAATTCCTTCTGCATTTATTTGCTGGCATTCTTCTGTTATCACTTTGCCTCATTGGCTAGGGCTATTTGCTTACCCTGAAACACAGTTCCTGCTGAAAAGGAAGGATAAATGCTTGAAAGTGAAAGTGTTAGTTGCTCAGTTATGTCTGACTCTTTGTGACCCCGTGGACTGTAGCCCACCAGGCTCCTCTGTTCATGGAATTCCCCAGGCAAGAATACTGGAGTGGGGTGTCATTTCCTTCTCTAGGGGATCTTTCCGACCCAGGGATCGAACCTAAGTCTTCTGCATTGCATGCGGATTCTTTACCATTTGAGCCACCAGGGAAGCCCTTAGTTACAAATTTTCCCTTAGAGTTCACCAACCCCATCTTCCTTTCCTCTACTTTCTATACAGCTTCCTTTCAGCCTTAATATGTATTCAAGGTCTCTCTCCAGCCTAGTGTAGATCCATTTGGCATTTCCTCTCAGCAGCTCCATTAATTTAGCCCCTAACTTTTTCTAGAACTCAAAACACCCCACAGAACACCCATTAGTTGTGGCCTTAGGCCTATAGAAATTGTCCAAGCATCCATTTCAACAAGAATAACAACCAAGTAGAGGCTGGAATCCATTTGTATCTTCCATGCTAATTGTGCCTGAGTTTTACAGGGTAAGTCCTCGCCAGACTCATATCAATTCTAACCATGTTCTCTTGAAATTATTTTGCCTAATCTCAGGCCTTTGGAAATGATTATTAAGATAAATAAACACACTGGCAAGGAATCATGGTATGGAAAGATGAGAACTGTATCATCAGCAGAGGCCAAAAGTTTGAAGAGGAGAGAAAGTTCTGATGAAAGACCCTGAGCAGCAGCTTAAGTTGTGGATCCAAAAGCCCTTTTCTTCTACAGGGAAGATGTAAGTCTGAACAAGAAGGGCTCAAACCTGGAGAAGCAGTGGCTGACTTGTGATACTTTGTCCTCAGCTCATGCCAAGGCAGGATGCAAGCAAAGGGGAACAGGACCTCGCAGGCAGTCTCACAAGAGCTTGGAGAATGAGCACCTCCGCAGCCCCCAGGGTGTATGAACTGACTGATGTATAAACCAGAACACCAATGCAATGCGTTCATATACAAAGAGGACGCTCCTTGCCAAAGAGACCAGATGTTCATGCTGACTGGTCAGCGTATTCTCTCCTGTTGGAAAATCTACATGGAAAGCCAAATTATAATCAAGAGGTTGTTTGTGAGCATGAAATCAGAACAAAGGGAGGGAATTGGACGAGCTCTGTGGCATCCATAGGGATATAGAGTGGACTGCATATTTGTGTCAAATGGTCAAAAAACAAGTCTTTCCCTTGACAGGGCTGGAGACATCATGACAAATGTTTGTTCCTTGGCTCCACTTTTCAGCACTCCCTACAGACCCCTCTTCTGCTCACATATTCCTTTTTCAGCTGTTAAGGCCATTGATTAGGTTACAGCTTTGCTCCACATTCCATCATGCCTTGATTAAATTTCCAGGAGCTGCTGCATCCTGTTTCTTAGGATGACATTTGCAGACATTTATTCACATTCATTTTGTGTGGATTTCACTAGTTCAACAATCAAATGCTAATATTATTTACCATTTTGGACGATACTTTACAACTGTGCCCTATGTACAGATATATTAGACAGCAGAAAAAAAGGTTAAAAATGACCAGTGTGATAAAGGGGAAGTTTTCCTATGGTTTGATCTCCCAAGTGCCTTCATGAACACTGTCACAGAATTTCATTCCTTTGACAAATATTTATTGTGTGCCTACTATATGCCAGGCAACGTATCAGGCACTGGAAATACAAAGAACTACATTCCTGCCTTCAAGGAGCTGATAAGGTAGTGAAGGAGGCAGGCACGGAATCATCCATCACAGCTCAGCATGGTAGACACGGTGTGTCTACCATGGAAGAGTTCCATGGAAGCATTTTGAAAAACCACTTCCCAGGGACTTCCTGGTGGTCTAGTGGTTAAGACTCCACGCTTCCAAAGCAGGGTGCCCGGGTTCAATCCCAGGTCAGGGAACTAGATTCTACATGCTGCAACTAAGAGTTCCCATGTTACAACTAAAAAAAAGAAAAATGATCCCACATGCTGCCACAAAGATCCTGCATGTCACAACAAAGACCTGGAGCCCAAACAAATAAATAAAAAAAGCACTTCCCAACGTCTGAGATGAGGGTAGAAGTTAGTCAGGGAAGGCTGCCAGGAAGAGATGAATTTTATTCTAAAGGGAGAGTGAAGAGTGAAAATAGGATTTTCCAAACAGAAAGAATAGCCAGCACAAAGACTCAGGGGCAAGAGACAACATGGCCCACTTGAAGCCATTCTATATGGTAAGAGATTGGGCTGAAATGGTAGGCAGAGAACAGAATTTCAAAGGTCTTATGTGTCATCTAAAGAATAAGATCTGGTCATAAGACTCTGGAAAATCACTGAAGGGTTCTAAAGTCTCCTTGGTGTAAAATTAATATAGCCAGTCCAACCTGTTATTTTGTTTTCATTGTGATAAAGTATATATAACAGAAAGCTTACCATTTTAAAATTTTAAAGTATATATTACATATATATATACATATATAGCATATTTTGTTTATTCATCAGTTGATAGAGACTTGGGTTGTTTCTACCTTTTGGCTAATATGCCAAATAATAATGAATAATGCAAATATGAACACTAGTATACAAATATCTGTTTGGGTCCCGTTTTCAACTCTTTCAGGTATATGCCTAGGAGTGGAATTGCTGAGTCACATGGTAATTCTATGTCTATGTTTTTGAAGAACCATCAACTATTTTTTCATGGACTTCTCCAGTGGCTTGGTGGTAAAGAATCTATCTGCAATGCAGGAGACTCAGGAGACACGGGTTTGATCTCTGGGGTTGGGAAGATTCCCCTGGAGGAGGAAAAGGCATCCCATTCCATTATTCTTGCCAGGAGAAATTCCATGGACAGAGGATTCTGGAGTGTTACAATTCTATAGGGTTGCAAAGAGTTGGACACGACTGAACTACTGAATACACATACACAAGTATTTTTACATAGGAGATGCATCATTTTACCTTCCCACTAGCAATGCATAAGCATTCCAATCCACATCCTCACCAACACTTGTTTTCCATTTTTTAAATAATCCTAGCCATCCTACTGGTTATCAAGCGGTATCTTATTTTAGTTTTAATTTGCTTGTCTCTAATGACTAATGATGTTGAATATCTTTTCATGTTCTTACTGGTCATTTGAGTATTTTCTTTGCAGAAATGTCTATTTAAGTCTTTGCCCTTTCTAAATTTTGGCTGTTTCTTTCTTTTGTTGTTGCTGGTGTTGATTTTTAAGAGTTCTTCATACATTCCAGATATTAATCTCTTATCAGATTCATGATTCTGATTATGCAATAATTTTTTTTCCTGCAAATATTTTCTTCCTTTCTGTAGCTTATCTTTTCATTCTGTCTACAGTGTCCTTTAAAGTATAAATGTTTTAGTCTTGATGAAGATCAATTAAGTATTTTTTCTTCTGTTGCCTGAGCTCTTGGCTCAGAAATCATTGCCCAGTCCAATGTTATAAAGATTTCTCCCTATGTTTTCTTCTAACAGTTTTATAGTTTTAGCTCTTGTATTTAAGTCTTTGATACATTTTGAGATAATTTTTGTATATGGTATAAGGTTTAACTTTGTTATTTTACATGTGAATATCCAGTTTTCCCAGCACAATTTAAAAATATTACTTTAGAATATAGTTGATTTACAATGTTGGGTTAATTTTAGGTGTGCAGCAAAGCGATGCAGTTATAAATATACACATATCTACTCTTTCAGATTCTTTTCCCATACAGGTTATTACAGAGTATTGAGTAGAGTTCCCCGTGCTACAAAGTAGATCCTTATTGATCACATATATCTACTTTATATATATATATATATATTATATTATATCTATATATATCTACTTTATATATATAATATATAGTAATGTTAACCCCAACCTCCTAATTTATTCCTCCCCACTAAGGCACCATTTGTTGAACAGACTTTCCTTTCCCTTGTCCAGCTTTCCTTTGATTAGTATTTACATGGTATAGTTTTTTCTATCCATTTACATTTAACCAATGAGTAGTTTTATATTTAAAGTATATTTCTTGTAGATAACAAATAGATGGTTTTCTTTAGCCAATATAATAGTCTTTACCATTTATTGATAATTGGGGTGTTTATAGCAGGGGTTTGTTTGAAAATATTTTCTGCAAAAGGCCAGATAGTAAGTATTTTAGGTTTGAAAGTCATCCAGTCTCTGTTGCAAATGCTTGACTCTGCCATTATAGTGAGAAGGAAGCCATAGGTAATGGATAAATTCATGGGCATGACTGTGTTCTAATGAAACTTATTTTACAAAAACAGGCAGCAGGCTAGGCTTGAGCTGAGGGCCATAGTTTACTGACTCCTGGTGTAGAATTATTTATATTTGTTTTAACTATTAGTATGCTTGGATTGGGCTTCCTGGGTGGCTCAGTGGTAAAATAATACATCTGCAATGCAGGAGTCGCAGGAGACACAGGTTCGATCCCTGATCGGGAAGATCCCCTGGATAAGGAAATGCCAACACACTCCAGTATTCTTGCCTAGAGAAGCCCATGGACAGAGGAGCATGGTGGGCTACAGTCCATAGGGTCACGGAGAGTTGGACATGACTGAAGCAACTTAACATGCACACACACACATGCTTGGATTGAAACCTAATATCTTGCTCTTTGTATCCTATTTGTTCCATTTATTATTTATTCTTTTTTTTTCTGCCTTCTTTGGAGTAGCAGTATTTTATTAATCTTGTTGTTTATGACTTTTTAAGTGTTTGCAATATGCATCCTAAACTTATTATAGTCTACCTTGAAATAACATACCACTCCACGTTTAGTTTAAGACCGTTACAACAGTACATCTCAATTTCCTCTCCTAACCTTTGTGCCATTGTTATATATTTTAATTCTGTATGTTATAATTCCCATAATACCTTGTTACTATTTGTACTTAGTAAATTTTCTTTCAAATAGAATAAATATTTAAAAATGTCTTTTATATTTATCCTCATTTTGTCATTTCCATTACTCTTCACTTACGTATGTCCAAATTTCCACTAGGATCATACTCTTTCTGCCAAAGAACTTTCTTTAACTTTTTGTGTAATACAGGTTTATTAGCAATGGGTTCGTTCAATTTTTGGTGTCTGGAAAAAGTCTTTATCATCTTCATTTTCAGCAGATATTTACACTGAGCATAGAATTCTAAGTTGACTTTTTCCTTTCTGTGCTTAAAAATGTCTTCTGTTCTGTATAGTTACTGACAAGGAGTTTGCTGTACTCTTATCTTTCTTCTTCTGTGTATAATTTTCGCCCCTTGGTTGCCTTTGAGATTTTATTCCAAAAAAGAGAAATCTTTAGTTTTTAGCAAATTGTGAGCATATAGGCATTTTTCAGAGATATCATGGTTTTGATTCCAGACCACCACAATAAAGTGAACATTGCAATACAACTAGTCACATGCATTTTTTGGTTTCCCAGTGCATATAAAAGTTATGCTTACACTATACTGTGGACTACTAACTGTACAATAGCATTATGTCTAAAACCTATATATATATATATATATATATATATATATATATATAATTTAATTTCAAAATCCTGTATTGCTAAAAAAGGCTAATCATCATCTGAGCTTTTCACAAGTTGTAGTAGTAATATCAAAGATCAATGATCACAGATCATCATAACAAATATAATTTGTTTGAAACAAGTTTGAAATATTGTGAGAATTACCAAAATGTGACACAGAAACATGAAGTAAACAAATGCTGTTGGAAAAATTGAAAATACACTTGTTCAATGTAAGGCTGCCACAAAACTTTAGTTTGTAAAAATTGCAGTATTAGTAAAGCACATACAAAATGACATATGATTGTATCGGTAGATGTGACTTTGTTTTGGTTTGGTTGTGTTTATGCTGCTTGAGATTCTCTGTGCTTCTTGGATCTGTAGTTTGTTGTATGTCATTAATTTTGGAAAATTCTTGGAAAATTTGGAAAATTCATTATATCTTTAAATATTTCTATTGCCCCATTCTCTACCTTCTCCTTGATATTGTCCCACAGTTTCACAGTTTTTTCTTTTTTTTTTTTGGCCATTTTGGCCATTTTTTGTGGGATTAGTTTCCTGACCAGGGACTGAACCCAGGCACTCGCAGTGAAAGCATCAAGTCCTAATCACTGGACGCCAGGGAATTTCCTGTCCTACAGTTTTAAAATTCTCACTTTTGTGCCCTCTTCCCCCACTTTTTTCTCCTTGTGTTTCACTTTGGATAATTTCTAATGTACTGTCTTCCAGTTATCTAGTCTGCTGATGATTCTATTACAAGAATTCTTGATCTTTGCTATTGTATTTTTTATCTCTCACATTTACTTTTTAGAGTTTCCATCTAGCTACAAAATTTCCCATATGTTCATTCATGTTTTCTGCCTTTTGCACTAGATCTTTAATGTATTAGTCGTAGACATTTAGAAGTTTCTATCTGATAGGCCCTTATTGCTGAGATCTGGTTCTGTTGATAGCTTTATCTCTTGATGATAAGGCTTCCCCTCTTGCTCTCATTTTTCCCTTTTTGTATTGTCATAATTTGTTATCAAATGCTGGACATTATGTGCAGAAGCCAATAGAGATGGAGGCAAATAGTGTTTATGCCTGGAAAGAGTCATGTTTCTTCTGTTAGGCAATTATTATGGGGCTTGAGTTGAGCTGGGAAAGATTGAGGTTAGGAGGAGAAGGGGACGACAGAGGATAAGATGGTTGGATGGCATCACCGACTCAATGGACATGGGTTTGGGTGGACTCTGGGAGTTGGTGACGGACAGGGAGGCCTGGCGTGCTGCGGTTCATGGGGTCGCAAAGAGTCGGACACGACTGAGAGACTGAACTGAACTGAGTTGATGTAGGCAGCAGTTGCTGCTGCTGCTGCTAAGTCACGTCAGTCGTGTCCGACTCTTAGCGACCCCATGGACTGCAGTCTACCAGGCTCTTCTGTCCATGGGACTTTCCAGGCAAGAGTACTGGAGTGTGTCACCAGTGCCTTCTCCCAGGCAGTAGTTGAGCTGGTTTGATTTAGTTGTCACTATCATTACCCTCGGTGTAGCAGCAAGTGCCATTGCCTTGTGCTTAGTATGGAGTAAGGATTGCTGGAGGATTTTCTCTCACAGTCTTGTCTCCACCTCAGCAACAGGCTGCTTGTTACCAGACCGTGCTGGAAGCAGGTGGTGGTCCCTGATTCTCCTGGTCCAGTCTCAGATAAGGCCTATGCATCTGCGCCTGGGGAGCGGGACCTTCTTAATGTTCCTACCCTCCTTCCCCACATCTCCAATGATAGCCAAGCTCTGCCTTGTGTCTTTGGTGGGGTTTGACCAGGAGAGAAGCATGTGTTTCTCTCCCAGTGGTTGTCTACCTCTGTTTTACGTTGGTGTAGGTTCTTGGACCCGTGGTTTCCATGATTTCTCTCACCCTCCCTGCACTGCCCCAGGAACAAACAGCTTCTGCTTCTATACTTCCTCCTGAAACAATAGATGTCCACTCAGCTCCTGTGAGTGAGAAATGATTTCCTGCCATCCCCCATCTGCAGATGGTCTTTGCTTCAACCTCTCTCCTGGTGACCCTGGGGGCAGGAGGGTCTACTGCCTCTCCTCCTGTGGCTTAAAGCTTTTTTGCTTTAATAAAGAAGGGTCAGATGACATGGACCCTGGTGGTGGTTTGTGCCTATTCCCAGCAGCAGCCAGTTACCTCTACAAACCTATACCTCCAAGGGGGCTCCCTCTGATCTCCTGTCCTGCCCCCAGTCTTCCTCAGGAGCACCTATTAACCACCCATGGAGAAGATTTTGCAAGTGAACAGAAACTCTCCTTGTGTCTGGGACTCTGTGCTAGTCAGGGTTCTCCAGAGAAACAAAGTCAGTATAAATACATATAGATACAAATGTATATTTATATATTTAAATATAAATAAGATTTATTTTCTCTCTCTCAGATATACATGGAGGCTGTCACAATTATGGAAGCTGGCAAGTCCAAAATCTGTAGGGTAGGCTGGCAGGCAAAAGCCCCAGAGGAGAGCTGATTCTATACCTCACATCTAAAAGCTGTCTGCTGACAGAATTCCCATTTCCTCCAGGGACCTCAGTCTTTTAAGATCTTCAACTGATTGGATATGGCCCATCCACATATAAAGGGCAATCTGCTTTATTCAAAGCCTATTGATTTAAATGCTATGTAAATTAAAAAACAAAACAAAACCTCTTCAGAAACATCCGGAATAGTGTTTGGCCAAATATCTGGGTATCACGCCTAGTCAAATTGATGCATAAAATTAACAAACACAGGCTCCCGGTTATTCTACACTGATCTGCTAGGCTAAACTCAGCCTTTAGGAATTAGTGAAGATTGTAGCTGATTTTTTCTTGCCCACTTCTATGGCCATCACCTTTTCTCCGGTGGTCTGCCAAACATAAAGCAGTCTGTGTGTCCCTCCTCTCCTCAGTACAACTTGTCACTTCTTGAAATTTGGTTATTTGGCTACCTTGTGATCTCAGCACTCTGAAGGATTTAAGAAAACATGATTTTGTAGATTATTCATTTTTTTCTTATTGTTAAGATGTGAGTGATGTCCTTTGCTGCTTCCTCCATCCTAAATAGAAGCAGGGCTTCCACCAATGTTTGTTTGTTTTTACCTTGGGTATGATCTTGATTATTTAAAAACCAAGAAGCACAGGAATTATATTTACAGAGTCTAGCACAGGGGTTGTGAATTAGTGGCCTGTAGATTTCACATGAGAATCCAGGTTTCTAGATTATTTTGAGAAATGGGACCATATGACACACTTGAGCCACTTTTACTGGATTTTTATGGGGCACAAGCTCTCCAGCTGACCATTGTGCCCAGAGTGACACAGTTAACTCCGAACACTGACTTCTCCTCTATCACCTTGGGGCAGACCATTCTGAGACCCATGTTGGCTGCTCAGAGTCCACTTGGAACTGGTTCCATGGCAAAGCATTGTTCTATGCAAATCCCAGAAGCAAAACATGACATATGACAACTAAATGTGCTAGGCTCACAAGTAGTAAAGAAGGTCTTGGATCTCCCTGGGAGGAAATGCTATAGTGTAGTATATAGTGTAAGAGACTCATGTGGCTCTCAGAAGTGGCTGCAAAACTGTACACGTGGGAATGCCAATCCGATCAGGTAAGGAACCAGCATGCCAATTTTTTTGTTTCGCCAGTGAGCAATGTAGCCAAAGAAATTCTGGGAGGTAGGAATTACTCCCGTGGAAGGGGCTGCATGGATGCTGGAGGTCTTTGGGCCCAGATAAAGCAATTTAACTGTGTCGTAAGCTGGAGAAGGGCAAGGGTCAGCTATTCAATCAATGGTTAATGTGCTCCTTCCTCGGTACATTCCACCACCAGGTAAGAACGACATCAAACTGTTACCAGAACTGTAGAGACCTCATTCCGGGGGTGGGGGTGGGGGGGGCCCGGTGGATGGGCGTGGGGGCGGCCAATGGATGGATGGTTCACTGCCTCAGGGATAGTTTCATTTCTGGGGGCTCAGGGAAGGAACCCAGGACTGGACTGGATTGGAGAGAATTAGTTCCTTAACATCTGGAAGTGCACATCATTTAGGGAATGAAGGTAAATGAAGCCAAGGAAGGGAGCCAAGGCCCAGATCCCAGAAACATTGTCATGAGACAGGTCTGAGGGGAGGATGCTGGGCTCTGAGCAGGAAACTGGGCTGAGAGCTGGAGATGGAGAGCTAATGGCATGAGACTGAAGGAGAGGATGGATTTGGCATAAAGGGGTCCAGAAGGTTTTAGCTCAGAGAGGGCCAGTCTGCTTGATACGCAAATACCCATCTAGTTGTTGGGGAGAGGAGGCTGGGTGGAGGGGACTGACCAAGCACAGGAGTGCCTAAGACAGTAAGTAGCCCTAAACCAGCAACACTTACCTACCTGGGGTTCACATTGACTCTGTAGAGACCAAAAGCTTTTTGGAACATATACAGGGTTAAAAAGAAGACATCCAACAAATGGAAGTTCACAAGAGCACTTCTAACTTCATGAAAAATAAGTTAATCAGTGAAAGTAGGAACTTTTAAAGAAAAGAATCAGAACTTCTTCTCTTACAAACAAAGCTTGAACCTCTTAGCAATCATGACTCTGATTGCAAGGATCTTACTCAAGTGCCTAGAGAGTCTTTTACTGCCAAGAACGGGAGAGCTATAGCTCTTCAGAGAGCAGAATTGCGTAGAATTCAGTTCAGCTCTAAATTGGCCCAGACAAAGACCAGAGACAATTTTCAGGCCGAAGTCAGAATTAAGTTTTTTGCTTCTTATGGAGAGAATGGTTTTTATTAAGATATAAAATTAATTCACAGTCCCTGAAGCAGATTTGCAAAATGCACAAAGTGTAAAGAATAAAATAAATAACTGTATTCCATAATCTAGAGATGGTTTACATTTTAAATATTTTTTGCTCAGATTTTTTTGTATATGGGAATACCTATGTTTTTCTCCACACAAATCAGGAGTCTATTAACTAAAAAATTGTTTCCAGCTCTTTCCATTTCCTCTGTCAGGAACAGTTAGTTCTCCATTGCCTTCATTATTCCCTGAAACATATTTTTTAATGGTTCCATAATATTACTCATTATGGATATGCCATTATTTATTTTAATCATTTTTAAACTAATGATCAATTAGGTTGTTTCAGTTTTTCATCATTTAAAATAAGATTCCAGTGAACATTTGTGGGTGTAATGTTTGTGCAGCTCTCTGATTATTTCCTCAGGAAGAATTCTCAGCATATTAAAATTAGAGGGCTTTTTTGATACCCACTCTTGAATTACTTTTCACTTCTTTGTATTCACACTCACAATGTACGAGCACGCTTGTCTCACAAATTGTTAGCCAACACTTAGCATTTATCATTAAAAGAAGAGAAAACAAAACTTTTTCTATTTGTTAGTCAAAAAACGAGATCTAATTGTTTTATTTTTTATTTCTTTCCCTACTAGTTGGATATTTCTTCACAGTTTATCAAATGCTTTTCTTCTATGAATTACTATGTTGTGTGATTTACCTACTTTTCATATTGCAGATAGCACCTTGCTTTAATTTTGAAGCAGTTTTGCTATAGCAGGACCCAAAAGAAATCCTAAAGAGAAACTCATGATGTTAAAAACTTTTGATTTATAGCTTTAACCTTTCCAAAAATTCCACTGAGGCAAAATGGAAGGAAATATTAATAGGAGGCTCTTTTAGTCTCTCAAGGTGTGGCCCTTGGACCCTGTGCATCAGACTCAGGGGTGGGAGTGGGGGAAGACACATTTAAATTACAGATTCCTACATTTCTACCCCAGACACAAAGAGTCAGCATCTCTGACAATTGGACCTGAGAAGCCACATTTCTGTAATATCTCTGATTGCTTTATATGCAGCCCGAATTTGACAACCACGACTGCTGAGGCAAAGAAACCTGATATTCCCATTCCCTCTGCAACACAGGGGAGCCAACCATACAGAGAAGTGAGTCCAAACACTGATAAATGGAAGTTGAGCTTCCAACTTGGATGAGCTACTGGGTCTTGTACTTTCTGTTCTTTTGATTTCTTGACATCCGTTGTACTTTAACTTGATTAATGCATTATCACTATTATCCATTCAGTCTCCAAGGTATAAAAATGATAACCATCCTTGATTCCTTCCTATCTCTTGCACTCCTTACCTCTTCTCATGTCTTTAAATCTCGTTTCCTCTTTCTCACAACCCCGTAGTTTAGTCCCTTATTATTTCCCTCTCTGCTTTCCCTTCTCCTGTTTATTCTACCCATAATGTCTTATCACCACACCACCCCCACTGCACCAGGTAAACATCTAAGTTGTAATGTGTCCAGAAGCCTCTGCTTGCTATGCAAAAGCTTCTAAATATACTCCCACCTCCAATGGAGTCTCTAAACTCTTCCTTATTTTAGTGGAGGGGAGAAAAACTGGTAATTGCAAATAGTGGAAGGATTTGAGATAACAAGGAAGTTAAAACTCAGGAGGCATGAACGTGCAAGAAGACAGCTGTGGCCAGTTTAAGATCTTGGAGATCAAGCAGCTCTGAGTGACAATACGACTCAAGATTTGACTGGAAGGGTGGGTTGCTAAGGAGTCTGAAAGGACAAGGGCATGTCACACCATGTTGTTGAATGGGTCATCTGCCCAGACCCTGAAACAGCTCAGATGTATGCTATTATTCACAAGCAGAGAGCTAGCCAGTATGAACAGTTCAGGGTAACCTTTCTCCATTCCTGGAAAAACAACTTAAAGCAAAGGACAAAGGGTTACTGTGTTTGTTCCCCCCGTGTAAAAGGAAATAATAATTTTGATGGATTTGGTGGGACATTTTGGAGCCAAGTCAAACTGTGTGTGTGATTGTTTTGTAAAGGTGCTAGGACTTAATTTTCAGATCTGGAATAAGAACAGGTGGTGGCTGATGGCAGGAGTCACAATGGTTTCCATGACAACGGGACTGGGTCTTAGTCATCCTCCCATCCTCCACAAAACCTTCTGCAGCTTTTCTCATAAGGTGCTTATTAAATATTTGTTAAATGAATGAAGACTCACAGAATGATGTGTGTGCTTTGCAATTAAGGCTGCCGTTCTGTTGCTAGTTAAAAGCTTTTAAAGCAACAATAATGCCTGTATTTCCACATGATATTTTGCACAATTTGCATATTAACTTAACCTGAAAATAAACTACAGATTCTCATCCCTGCTGAACAACCATGTCCCATAACTATCCTTTATTGTGGAAGAAGTATCCAGATGTTTGGCTAAAAGAGCCCTAAAGGGGGGCGGCCCTGCGCGGTGTTTGTGCTTCCACCTTAGCTAGAAACACTTGCTTTTTCCACGCTTTCGAGCCCCTCCCCCCTCGACTCTCCGCAGCCGCCCACGCGCTGTCTGCAGCTTCCCCTCCCCCCGCGTCCCTCATCCCGCGCGGAGGCTGGAGTCTGCAGGCCCAGGCGAGAGCACAAAGAGCCTCGCCAGCCGGCGTCCCGCGTTGCCCTTGGCAACCATTGAGCAGCGTCTCTCTCTCCCTTGACCCTGCAATGAGAGAGTAAACAGGGCATCCATTGGCTGGCAGGGGAAAGCAGGCCAATCGGAGAAGAGGTTGTAGGGAGGCGGCTGAGCGGGGGTTGTGGGGGTAGGAAGCTAGGGTTAGAGGCTACCGGTGAGGCTAGAACCCCGGGCGTGGTCGGTTGGAGCAAATATGTCTGTCCGGAGGCACATTGGGAATCCTGAGGTGAGGGCCAGGTCCGGATCGGAGAATCGGAGGGGGCGGGCGCACCGGAAAAGGCTCCACGTGGGCGGGGAAGAGTAGTCAGCGACTTCCGCCGTCCGGAAGGCGGGAAGCGGCGGTGTGAGGAGGGGTCTGGAGGGGGAGGGAGGTGGGGCCGGTCTAGGGGGAATGAAATGCCTGACCCTTATCCTGCGGCCCACAGGCCACCATCCCGCACAGGCTCATTGTGTTTGTCGCCAAAAGAAGCGAAGTGCATGAAGACACAATCCTTTCCCTCAGAGGGCTTACAGTCTAAGAATGGCAGCTAAAAAATAAGTAACATCAGGATGAAGCCCAAAACACTAAAGGAACCAAATCAAAGGAACCATCATTTCTGATTATGGGGATACAGAAAGAGCAGGAATAAGTAGACTAAGCTAATCGGAAAGGACGCAAAATATGACATAAATTTTACCTCCTCCTCGATTAAGACCTTTTACTTACTTGGCAGTTTCACACTCAGTTGCCCTCTGCATATGGGGTCATTTCACGGCAACAAATGTTTATCGGATTCCTACTGTGCAGGGGGTGCTAGAAATACAAAGAGAATCAGACAAGGCCTGTTTATTAAGTCTAGTGAGGAAGACATAAACAATTTGAGTTCAATGTGTTTGGAGAATAGATGTTAGGAGAGCAGAGAAGAAAGCTAGGGCTCACCTGAGGGAATGAGAGAAGTAGCCTGGAGATGATCCGAAGTCTCAAATTACTAGGCAGATGAAGAAACATCCCAGGCAGAGAGGACCGCCGGAGCCAAGTTAAGGAGATGTGAAACGCTCAGGTAGACAGCACCTCGTAGAGAGGCAGGGCCTCTGTGCCTTGCCAGTGTAACAAACTGGAGTTGCAGCTTGTTTGATCTCATGATGGATGTCTATGAGTTTTGTTGAGAAAGTTGCACCTTTGTTGAGAAAGGTTGAATTTAGGCTCTGCAGGGGAGTGCCATGATCCATTGTAATGTCTACCATGGATGTAGGGGAGGTTGGTGTGAAGAGTAACACTTTGACCAAGGCCTGCTGACTGCTGGTCAGAATTTGAGAAGCTTTGGGGTTTTAAGCAGCCCAGTGCCATGATCAGTTGCGTGTTTTAGGTGGTAGTTGTAATCACACTGCAGACAATGGATTTGAGGGGGCTAGGACTGGGGCTAGGGAGATTGGGGTTAGGTGGTTGTTATGATACAGAGCTCAAGTAAGGCTGTGGAACTAGGGTCAGAGAGAAATACTTAGGGGATAAAATAATCTTGACTTAATGATTAACTCTGAGAAATGAGAATGTGATGGATGACTTTGAGCTTGGGCTACTCATTAGTGCTGATGCCATTAATGAGATCAGAAATATGGGAGAAAGAGGATGAATAGTCTTACGAGTGTAGGGGTAGAGGAACAGGGATGCCCTCTATGGTTGCATGTTTGTGTCCTGGATAAAGATGTTCAGCTTACTCTCTTGTTTTCATGGAGCACAACTGCCAGTTGTTTTCTTAAGAAAGATTGCATAAGAAATAAATATTTTAAATTTATGTCTACAACATTAGGCATATCTAAAAATTTTATTTTACCTTCATGTTTATTTGCCTGAGAGCTTAGTTAGGTATGGAATTCTTGGTTAGAAATCATCAGTCTATTGGAAACATTGCATTGTTGTCTAATAAGCATTCACTTTTTGTTGTGGAGATGTTCAAAACCATTCTGTTCCTTTGTATGCCACTTGAGTGTTCCTTTCTGGAAGCTCATAGAATCTTCTCTTTGTGACCAGCGTTATGATGTTTCACAAAGATATTTCTTGATAGTGTTTGTTCTCACTTTTTTGGGGGAGAGACACCAGAAACTCATGTCTTTCTATTCTGTAAACATTTTTAAAAATTGTTGACTCACGTCCTCCATTTTCTCCATCCTCTCTTGAATTCATTATTCTGATATTGCTTCTATATGACTGGTTCCCTAATTTTCTTAAATTTTATCTCCTATTTTCTACAGCTTTGTTTTCTTGTTCTCTTTGGAAGATGTAACTTTATCCTCCAGTCTTTCTATTGAGTTTTTAATTTCTGCCATCATGTTGTTAATTCTTAAGAACTCTGATTTGAGCTCTAATGTCCTTTTAAAAAAACCTTTATTTTTAAATAAATTCACAGGAAGTTTCCAAAATAGTACAAAGTGACCCCATGTACCCTATACCCAGTTTCCCTCAATGATTATATTTTATGTAAATATAGTACAATATGAAAAGCAGAAATTTGACATTTGTACAATATGTGTGTAGTTTGGAGCTATTTTATCACATGTGTAGATTTAATATAATCAAGATTTGCATGAGTGTTGATTTACAATCAAGGTAGAGAACTATTCCATCGCCACAAATCTCTCCCTCAAGCTACTCATTGCTAGTCACACCCACTTTCCTCCTCACCATCCTAACCCCTGGCAACCATTAATGTGGCCTCTTATTTCTGTAATTTTGAAAATGTTACGTAAATGGAAATCGTACAGTTTGTGACCTTTTAAGACTCGCTTTTTTCACTCAAAATAGTACTATTAAGACACATTCATGTTGTTGCCTGTAGCAATAGTTCATTCGTTTTTATTGCTGATTAGTATTCTGTGGATGTATACCAGTTTGTTTAACCATTAAACTATTGTAGGATATTTTGGTTGTTTTCTGTTTGGGCAACAAACAGAACAGAGATATGAACTTTGGGGTACAGTTCTTTGTGTGGATGTTACTTTTCATTTCTCTGGGATAGATGCTCAAGAGTGCAGTTGCTGGGTGGTATGGTAAGCTTATATTTAGGTGTGTTTCTTTTTAAAATATTTATATGGCTGTGCAAGGTCTTCGTTGCGGCATGTGGAATGCAGGATCTTTTAGTTTCGGCATTCAAACTCCTAGTTGCAGTATGTGGAATCTAGTTCCCTGACCAAGGATTAAACCCTGCATTGGGAGCACAGTCTTAGCCACTGAAGCACCGGAAAGTCCCATCTGTTAAGTTTTTTAAGAAACTGCCAAACCAGTTTTCCAGAGCGGGTGTAGCATTTTGCATTTCCAGCCCTAGTGTTTGAGAAATCCAGTGTTTTTACATTCTTGGCAACATTGAGTATTAGAAGCATTTTTTATTTTAGTTGTTTTAATAGGTGTGTAGTGATGACTTCCCTGGTGGCTTAGACAGTAAGGCGTCTGCCTACAATGCAGGAGACCCGGCTTCAATCCCTGGGTCGGGAAGATCTCCTGGAGAAGGAAATGGCAACCCACTCCAATATTATTGCCTGGAAAATCCATTGGACGGAGGAACCTGGTAGGCTACAGTCCATGGGGTCGCAAAGAGTCGGACAGGTCTTAATTTGCATTTTCCTAACTGATACTGGGGCTTCCCAGATGGCTGAGTGGTAAAGAAGTCACCTGCCAATGCAGGAGATGCAGGTTTAATCCCTGGGTAAGGAAGATACCCTGAAGTAGGAATTGGCAACCCTCTCCAGTTTTCTTGCCTGGGAAATCCCATGGACAGAGGAGCTTGGCGGGCTACAGTGCATAGGGTCGGAAAAAGTTGGACACAACTTAGCAACTAAACAACAACAGTATCTGCACAGAGTTGTGCAGTCATCACAGAAACCAATTTCAGAGCATTTTCATCACCCCCAAAATAAATTTTGTAACCTCTAGCTGCTGCTGCTGCTGCTAAGTCACTTCAGTACGACCCCATAGACAGCAGCCCACCAGGCTCCCCCGTCCCTGGGATTCTCCAGGCAAGAACACTGGAGTGGGTTGCCATTTCCTTCTCCAATGCATGAAAGTGAAAAGGGAAAGTGAAGTCTCTCAGTCGTGTCCGGCTCTTGGTGACCCCATGGACTGCAGCCTTCCAGGCTCCTCCATCCATGGGATTTTCCAGGCAAGAGTACTGGAGTGGGGTGCCATTGCCTTCTTCGTACCTCTAGCTATCACTCCTTAATCCTCTCCTGTCTGTTTCTGTCTCTGTGGATTTGCCTGTTCTCTACGTTTCATGTAAATTGAATTATGCAAAATGTCTTATGTGACTAGCATCTTTCATAATGTTTTAAAAGCTCATGCATGTTGTATTATGCTTTGATATTTAATTTCTTTTTATTACTAAGTAATATTCCTTTGCATGGATATGCCACATTTTTTTTCATGCATTCTTTTATTGATGGACACTTTCGTTGTTTCCATTTTCGGACTATTATGAATGATGCTACTATGTGTATTCGTACAGGCGTATTTTGTTTTATTGCATTTAGCAGATACTGCATTTTCAGAAATTGAAGGTTTGTGCAATTCTGTATCAAGCAAGTCTTTTGGCATCATTTTCCCAACAGCGTTTGCTCACTTCATGTCTCCGTGTCACATTTTGGTAATTATCACAATTATTTCAAACTGTTTATTAATGTTTGTTATGATGTTCTGTGATCTTTGAGTTACTACTACAACTTGCTTAAAGCTCAGATGATGGTTAGCATATTTTAGCAAAAAAGTATTTTTTAATTAACATATATACATTTTTTAAGACAATTCTTTTGTACACTTAATGTTGTTCAGCTGTGTCCGACTCTTTGCAGCCCCATGGACTGTAGCCCTCCAGGCTCCTCTCTCCATGGAATTCTACAGGCAAGAATACTGGAGTGGGTAGCCATTCTCTTTTCCAGGAGATCTTCCCAACCCAGGGATTGAACCCGGTTTTCCTCTATTGCAGACAGATTCTTTACCATCTGAGCTACCAGGGAAGCCTGAGAGTAGAAGCCTAGTTGAGTTGCTGGAGAAATTAAAGTTAGGGGCTAAATTTCAACATGAGTATGCACCAGTCACTTAATATCCCTATTTTCAGTAATGATAGCCTTTCCCTATGTCTGGAAACCATCCCGCCCCAAGTCCAAAAACCCTTTTCAAGAAATAACTCTATGGATAGCTGCTGTGGTGAGGGAAGGGCAGTCACCCAGTGGCACAGAATGAAAAGGTTTTGAAGATCCACTAGCTTCTTATTCAAATTTCAACCAATTTTGCTTATTTCAGCCCTTTTACTTCTGGAGGTGCCTGGAGCTATCAATTTCTGGGCCTTTTAAGAACTTTTCTTGGCTTTCCCTTCAATTTTCTTGAGTATATCAAGTAATTTTCACTTGTTGATGGGCTTCCTAGACTTCTAAAAACACATGTTATCATTTCTCCTACACTCGCTCTCTCTTTGGGGGGCTTTATGTCCTTAAAATAATATCCTTTTAATGAGGTTTTTACTGAGGTTTTGGAAGGAAGTGCATTTGTTTAATATGCTATCTTCACCCAGTAGGTCATGATCTGTAATTATTTTTTTTGCTTGTCTATTTCTGGCACATCTACAAGAAATGATAGGGATCTTGTCTGTACTGTGCCACTGCCTGGCACACAATTGTTCTTTAAATATTTGTTAAGTGAGTAAATGAATATATCTCAGCTGGGAGAAGTCAAGGCTGCTGCTGCTGCTGCTGCTGCTAAGTCACTTCAGTTGTGTCCAACTCTGTGCGACCCCATAGATGGCAACCCACTAGGCTCCTCTGTCCCTGGGATTCTCCAGGCAAGAATACTGGAGTGGGTTACCATTTCCGTCTCCAGTGCATGAATATGAAAAGTGAAAGTGAAGTCACTCAGTCGTGTCTGACTCTTAGCGACCCCATGGACTGCAGCCTACCAGGCTCCTCCGTCCATGGGATTTTCCAGGCAAGAGTACTGGAGTGGGGTGCCATTGCCTTCTCCAAGAAGTCAAGGCTAGAGTTCACTATTTGGAAATTAGAAGCATGTAAATAGAATTAAGGCTAAATGGCCCACAGAGAACTTACAGATTAAGAAGATGGAATCCTAGGGAAACAGTGTTTAAATGGCTAAGAGAAGGATCCATGAGTCATTGGAGAATCAGGAGAGAGCCATTATTGAAGTCAAGTGAAAACTGAAGAAGATGGGACTATATAACACTGTGCAGAAAGGTCATGTGAGTTAGAGGCTGAAAAGTAGCTTATATTTAGCAGTAGGGGATCTCTGACATTGGCTAGCTCCTCCAGGAACCATAGTAGAATGATGTGGACAGTGGCCACGTTGCAACGGATGGAAGAGTAAGATGCAGTTACTTAGTGTAGGGTCCCCCCACCAACAAGGAGCATAGCTAGAGGGACTTCCCTGGCAGGCCAGTGGTTAAGATTCTGCACTTCAACTGCAAGGTTCATTCCTGCATTCTGCACAGGTTCAATCCCTGGTCAGGGAATTAAGATCCCACATGCTGCATGGCACAGCCAAAAAATATAAATAAAACAAGGAAGTTAGCTAGAAGGTAAAAAGGGTGAGATGGCGTTCCAATTATCTGTTGGTTTGTCATGAGTTTTCTCAGTATTTAGTGGCTTAGAACAACAACAAACTGAAGAAGGTAGGATCATGACCTACTGGGTGAAGACAGTGTATTGAACAAATGCACTCCCTTCCAAAACCTCAGTAAAAACCTCATTAAAAGGATACTATTGTAAGGACATAAAGCCCCCAGAAGAGAGAGAGTGTGTAGGAGATGTAATAACTTGACATTATTATTGGTCAAGTTCTAGAGGTTGACTAGGTTCAACTTGGCAATTACTTGGGCTCTCTCATGTGGTTTTGCAGACAGACAGAAACTGGGTCTAAAGTTATCCTGAAGGCTTTTTTCACATCAGATTGCTGATATAGTCTGTTGCTGGGACCTCAGCTGGTGCTGTCAGCCATGCCACCTACATACGACCTTTTCCATGTGACTTGGCCTTCCCTGTGGTGTGAGCTGGGTCCCAAGAACAAGTGTCTCAGAAGAACCAGGTGAAAGCTGTGTTGTCTTTTATGATCCAGCTCAGAAGTCCTGTGGCATCACCTCCATCAGTCACATGCCCACCCAAATTCAAGGGGAAAGAACATAGGTCCCCACCCCTCATTGGGAGGAGTGTCAACATCACAGCGTAAGTGGGCTGGGAAATCCTGTTGTGGCCATCTTGAAAAATACAGTCTACCACAGGTGGTAGCTGCTGGCAGAGTAAGGGCTGCTGCACATGCAACGTGGGTCCAGGCTGGTGTTTAAGATCAGCAGAATTGGACCAGATTAAAACTCCGATTAAAAAAAAAATCTCTTTTAAAATTGATACCTAGTGCCTTCATTTTATTGATTTTCTCTTTATGCAAATGAGATAAGTAGAGAAATTCTGAACAAAATATGTAATGGAATTTTTTTTAAGTCCTTAATTGTAAATCATACATTGTCATTTTAATGTGAACAACCTTGTGAATTTCATTTGAAAAGAAGTGGGAAGTCAGAAAAGCTTATTCGTTTTTGAGTGACCTGTGATTCAGACAATCTCCCTCATTTTTTTTAGTGATTTTCCTGCAGAAAAACCCCACTGTTGACATCTCATTCTTTTCCCTTCTTCCCCAACATCCATGTGTTCACAAATACATGGTCTTACCTTGCATGTAATAGTGATCTGCCAAAATACTCCTTTGATTGTCTGGCTCATACTTCAGTGTTTCTGGTATCTTCCATCATCTCCAGGGCTAGTCCAGACCCTCAGACCTTGCTATTATAAATTCAGGGGTTTCCACCTGGTGCTTCTGTATCCATGTCCAACCTTACGGCATAGGATTCTATATACCTGTGATTCTTAACCATTTGGTGATAGACCCGTTTGAAAATTTGGTGAAAATCAAGGACGCTTCCCCTAGAAAAATGCACATACACTCGAAGTTTTTACATACAGATTCATGGGACTCATGGACCTCCTAAGTTCCATCCATGGACCCCATATTCAGAACCGCTGCCTGAATGAGGCTGTGCAGTAGAGTAAGATTTCAAGTTCTAGAGCCAGACTGTCCAGTTTAATTCCAGGTTCTATCACTCTTACCAGCTAACCTCAGAAAGTCACTTCACCTCTTTATTCCCATTTCCTAATATGTAGAATGAGGCTAACACTAGTATCTACTTTATTGGTGGTTGTGAGGATTAAAGGAGAGAATGGGGAGAAATGCTTAGCTGAGTGCCTGACAACACAGTTAAGTGCTCAGTAAATGTTAGCAGCAATTACCTTTATTATCGTTGGGTCTTCTCCAGCAAATAGAACAGTTTGCTGTTCTTTCAACATGCTTTTGGGGCTTCCCAGGTGGTGCTAGTGGTAAAGAACCCACCTGCCAATGCAGGAAACATAAGAGACTCGGGTTCGATCCCTGTGTTGGGAAGATCCCCTGGAGGAGGGTATTGCAACCCACTCCAGTATTCTTGCCTGGAGAATCCCATAGACAGAGGTGCCTGGCGTGCTGCAGTCCATAGGGTAGCAAAGAATCAGACACGACTGAAGTGACTTAGCACTCATGCAAACATGCTTTTAAAAGTGTCCTTGCTATTATAATTTCTTCCACTTAGAATACTTTTTCCATCCGTTTTCCCCATTTTGTTATCCACAGAAGTTCAACCCTTGAAACACAGCTCCAGTGCCATTTCTTCCATTCAGTCTCCTGTATCACCCCCAGTGTGAGAGCTCTCTCTGTTCCAGGTTCCTCCAGCCCTTGATGTCAGTGCTGCCCACAGGGCACTAGCACTCACACTGCATGTGGCTCAGGTCTCAGGACCACCTCCATGCATCTGGCAGTACTTAACTCCTCTCACGCTGGCGCAAGGCCCTGTACCAGGTACAGAGGTAGAGCCTCTGTCCCAGTGCAGGCAGTGAGGGGTGTAAACGGTACAAAGTGCTGTGACAGTCTAGGCAGGGAAGAGATTTCTATCTGGCTGCACTCCCCAGAGGAGGAATCTTCCTGGAAGATGTGCTTGTGCTGGGTCTTGAAAGCTGACTAGAAGTTAAACTAGATAGCTGACTACCTGCTATCTAGGCAGGTAGATGGGGAGGGTATTTTCTTTCGACCCTCCCTAGAGATGTAAGCCCTCAAAGGGCCTCTGACACTTTTGGTTGCTTTCAAAGAGCCTGTACTAATACCACAAACATGAACTTTCTCAACTTTCTCCCTCCTCCCTCCCGTTGAACCTTCATCATGACCACCTATCTTATTTCATTATTTATTGGCTGCACCACAGGGCCTGTGGGATCCTTTTTCCCCCAACCAGGGATCAAACCCACCCCCCTGCATTGAAAGCACGCAGTCTCAACCACTGGACCACCAGGCAAGTCCCCTTATTTCATTGTCTTAAATATATTTCCAAAGCTGCACGTTCCGCCTGGGCTCTGGGCCTCATCTTCTCCTACTCCCTCGTTTTCATAACTTCTCGCCTCATTTTCAGCCTTTTATTCAGCCCATTTGTTTATAAACATCCTCGAACCTCTCCTTCCTTCAGACAACAAAAACTACTCCTTAGCGACTCTGAAGGAAAAAAAAAAAAAAAGACCCAACTGGCTACTATGCTCCCTTCTCATACACTTAACTTGCTTTTTCGCTTTTCTTGGTGTCAGTTTACCGTAACGGCACCCAGCAGGGTCATCAACCACTGTTGGTTCATTCAGTCCAAATGCACTTTTCTGTTTTCTCTTCCTTGACCTGCATTCTTGTTCACTTGTTCATATTTGATCTCCTGTTCTCTGACTTGACAGCATCAATCGCTGTTGACCATTCCCTTCTTCCTGAAACTCCTCTTTAATTCTCATGACCCACTTTCTTGTGGCCTCTTGCAAGTTTCACCCACAGTGCTTTTCTCCACCTGACCATAAACGTTGGGGATTTTTCCCCCTCAGCCTGTACATTCTCCAGTGGTGATTCTGTCATTCCCATGGCTTCCCCTGCTGCCTGCATGCTGACAACCCCCAAATCTTGTTTTTTCTAGTTCAGAAATCTCTCTTGGTCTGCAGACCCCCTAGATATCCAGCTTGCCACTTCCATTTTGGATAACCCACAGATACCTCATTTTCAAAATGCCCCAAACAGAATACATGATGTTTTCCAATATATGCTTCCTCCTTAAGTCCTTTTTTGGGGGAATGGTATCACTGTCCTTTGGGCTTGCCAGATGGCACAGTGGAAAAGAATCTGCCTGCCATTGCAGGAGATGCAAGAGACACAGGTTCAATCCCTGAGTCGGGAAGGTCCTTTCAGTTCAGTTCAGTCGCTCAGTCGTGTCCGACTCTTTGCAACCCCATGAACTGCAGCACACCAGGCCTCCCTGTCCATCACCAACTCCCGGAGTCTACCCAAACCATGTCCATCGAGTCGGTGATGCCATCCAACCATCTCATCCTCTGTCGTGCCCTTCTCCTCCTGTCCCCAATCCCTCCCAGCATCAGGGTCTTTTCAAATGAGGCAGCTCTTCACATCAGGTGGCCAAAGTATTGAGTTTCAGCTTCAACATCAGTCCTTCCAATGAACACCCAGGACTGATCTCCTTTAGGGTGGACTGGTTGGATCACTTTGCAGTCCAAGACAACCCATTCCAGTATTCTTGCCTGGAAAATTCCATGGACAAAGGAGCCTGGTGGGCTACCATCCACGGGTCACGAGGAGTCGGACACGACTGAGCAGCTGAACGACAATGACAATCACTGCCCTTCCCCTGTTATACTGGTCAGTTTTAAAGATTTTATATCTTAAAGACTTTTTAAAACTGCCTCTCACCTTTACTGCCACTTTCTTAGGACCACAGATTCTCTGAGCACAACCTCTTACCTGATCTTTGTACCTCCACTCTTGACTATGATCCTATTAGTTCTCCAGGGTGCTGCCAGAGTGATCTTCCTAAAATGGAAATAGGATCCCATCCCTTCTCCCTAAACCTTCCTCAGTTACTCCCGTCAACACCAGGGTTCCTCAATTTAAGCACGATCGACATTTGGAGCCAGCTAATTCTTTCTGGGGGTTGGGGGTTCCTCCTGTCGTTGTAGGATATTTAACAGCATCCCTGGCCTCTAGTTACTAGATGCTGGTAACTTACCCACCACCCAGTCCAGACATTGATAAATATCCCTGTGAGTTGGAGGAGCAAAATGGCCCCTTTTGATGTACAGGATCCATAGTGATCTACAGAATAAACTCTAGGTTTCTCAGCATGAGTACGAGGCCCTTTGTGCTCTGCTCTCGCCCTCTCTAGCCCCACTTGGCCCCATACTGCCCATAGTCCCGCAGGTCTGACGGTTACCAGGAACCCTGCAGCTCCCACTACTAGTTCAGCTTGACTGACTTCCTCAGCCCTCAGGTTTCAGCTCAGAAGTCACTCCTCAGGAAGTAGTTCCAATCTTAGCACACACCCCCTGCTTCCCTCTGCTTGTTCATCATGCAGTGTGACATCTGCTCGCTTGTCTCACATCCTAGCATCAGAGAGAGCTGGATGGCAAGGACTGGGTTTTGTTACCTCTGTGTCCTCAGCATGGCAGTTTACTCCTAGTAGGCACCCAGTAGATGTCGACTGAATGAATGGTTGGTGCTCAATAAGCCTTTGTCGAATGAATGAATAGTCCTCCTTGAAACAGCTGCTTTTCTCAGCTCTTTCACTTTCCACCATTCCATCCTGTTTATGTAATTGAAAAAAAGAAGCTAGTTGGTCAGTAGGTCAAGAAACAGTCACCCTGAAAGCAAGGATTTTAAGGAAAAAAAGTCTGGCAGTTCCATAAACTGTGTTCTGCATATGCTAGAACACGAGAGTTTTATGTTATGGTTGGTACCAGAAAGTCAGGAACAAGGATTTGGACCAAAATGGGAAAATGGGCAAGAAACACTACATTTTTGTCCTGTAACATATGGATTTCTCATTAGTCTATGTAAGGGAAAACCGGGGGCGGGAAAGGCTCAGCCATTGCAGCTGTCCACACTCTCTCCCCCCATCATTCTGCTGCCACCACACCTGGTCCCCAGAGACACCCTCACTTCTTAGCTATGTTGGCTGAGGTATGGACAAATCCCCCTGGTTCAGCAGAAACTAGCCTGGAATCTTTCAAAATAAGCTTTGCTAGGAAACTAGTGGGAAAAACAAGAGTAAAAACAGGAAACAGTGTATAGAAACTATAAAAATACAGCGTGTGAAGGGAAGAAAGAAAGGGAAAGACAAAAAAGAAAACCCCTTAGCCTGCAATAACTAAATTCGAGTTTTAGCTTTCCTTGACTTAATTTAACAGGCACATATTTTCCCTGGGTTTTTGTTGTTGTTCGTTTTGTTTTGTTTTGCCACAGTATCGTCTCCCTCTGGGGAACTCATCCTATAGTCCTCTTTTCAGTCTTTGAATATTTTCCGTCTCTCACTTAAGAATCTTCTCTGTCTTCATCTTAGACGTTAGAGTCACTTTTTCTTACCGACAGCGGGGTTGCTGATCAGATGGAGCTTTCCAACCTGTCTCAGGATAAAGAAGCTCGGGGGTTCCACCTCTGAGTACTCATGCCAAGTGTCCATGACAAAGGTTTTATTTGCCTGGGGTGAAATGAAAAACACAGACAATATCAATGAGTTTTTTAATAACACTGTAGAGCTGATCTTTTTATTCTAGGATTTTTTCTTTCTTTTTAATATTAAAATAGCAGATGGAAATTGTGAGGTTTTACTTTGTTTTTGTTTATGTCCTTGTCAAAATTAAATGTGGATAATTTTCTGTAGGTATCCCAATTTTAAAAAATTCTCCCTGGTTTACAAAATCAAAAACTCTGACTAATAGATATTCTGTAAGACATATATATATATATATATATATACACCCTATTTTTTATGCTTTGTGAGTCATTTGAAAAAGTATTTTAACATGTGGATTTGTTTTTCAGTCCTCCCAACAGGGCATGCTGTAATTTAACTATGTTTTCAAGGGCAAATGATATAGGTTTTAAAATCTAATGTTCTCTTCTAAGAAACTAAATAGTAATATAGTAATATAATCCTCACAATAAAGGACAAAAACTGTATGGACCTAACAGAAGCAGAAGATATTAAGAAAAGGTGGCAAGAATACACAAAAGAACTATATAAAAAAGATCTTAATGATCCAGATAACCACAATGGTGTGATCACTCACCTAGAACCAGTCATCTTGGAGTGCAAAGTCAAGTGTGCCTTAGGAAGCATCACTACAAACAAAGCTAGTGGAGGTGATAGAATTCCAACTGAGCTAAAAGATGATGCTGTGACAGTGCTGCATTCAATATGCCAGCAAATTTGAAAAACTCAGCAGTGGCCACAGGACTGGAAAAGGTCAGTTTTCATTCCAGTCCCAAAGAAGGGCAATGCCAAAGAATGTTCAAACTATCGCACAGTTGCACTCATCTCACATGCTAGCAAAGCAGTGCTCAAAATTCTCCAAGCTAGGCTTTAATAGTACATGAACCATGAACTTCAAGCTGGATTTAGAAAAGGCAGAGGAACCATAGATCAAATTGCCAACATCCATTGGATCCTTGAAAAAGCAAGAGAATACCAGAAAAACCTCTGCTTCATTGACTGTGCTAGAGCCACTGACTATGTGGATCACAACAAACTGTGGAAAATTCTTAAAGAGATGGGAATACCAGACTACCTGACCTGCCTCCTGTGAAACCTGTATACAGGTCAAGAAGCAACAGTTAGAACTGGATATGGAACAACAGACTGGTTCCAAATTGGGAAAAAAAGTACATCAAGGCTATATATTGTCACCCTGCTTATTTAATTTATATGCAGAGTACATCATGAGAAATATCAGGCTGGATGAAGCACAAGCTGGAATCAAGATTGCCGGGAGAAATATCAACAACCTCAGATATGGAGATGACACCACCCTTATGGCAGAAGGTAAAGAGGAACTAAAGAGCCTCTTGATGAAAGTAAAAGAGGAGAGAGAAAAAGCTGGCTTAACAGTCAGCATTCAAAAAATGAAGACCATGGCGTCTGGTCTCATCACTTCATGGCAAATAGATGGGGAAACAATGGAAACAGTGGCAGACTTTATTTTGGGGGGGGCTCCAAAATCAGTGCAGATGGTGTTTGCAGCCATGAAATTAAAAGACACCTGCTCCTTGGAAGAAAAGCTATGACCAACCTAGACAGTGTATTAAAAAGCAGAGACATTATTTTGCCAACAGAGGTTCATCCAGTCAAAGCTATGGTTTTCCCAGTAGTCATGTATGGATTTGAAAGTTGGACCATAAAGAAGGCCAAGCACTGAAGAGTTGATGCTTTTGAACTGTGGTGTTGGAGAAGACTCTTGAGAGTCCCTTGGACTGCAAGGAGATCGATCAAACCTAAAGGAAATCAATCCTGAATATTCACTGAATGGACGGATGCAGGAGCTGAAGCACCAATACTTTGGCCACCTGATTCAAAGAGCCGACTCATTAGAAAAGACCCTGATGCTGGGAAAGATTGAGGGCAGGAGGAGAAAGAGATGATAAGAGGACGAGATAGTTGGATGGCATCACCAACTCAATGGACATGAGTTTGAGCAAGCTCCAGGAGATGGTGAAGGATAGGGAAGCCTGGCGGGCTGCAGTCCATGGGGTCAGAAAGAATCGGACACAACTGAGTGACTGAACAGCAAACAACAAAATCCTCATTCTAGATATTTATTTATTGGTTGAATATCAGTAAATGTGCCCTCCATGTGCTAGGTCCTGGGTGAAAACAAATTTGAGTAAGTTATCATTCCTACCCTCAAGGAAATCCTAGGCTAGAAAAGAAGGTCAAGGTATAAACAATACTGCAGGGTTCAGTCGTCTAGGAGCCAGAGAGAAAGTAGCTAATTTCACCCTGGACACCTTTATAGAGGAAGTGAAGTTTTACACATGGACAGTTGACAATTTGCTAAGACTGGAAACCTGAGTGAACCTGGTACATTTGGAGAACATTTGGGCAACTTCAACCCAGGAACATGTGGGAGAGAACAGAAAATGAAGCTGGAGAGATATTACCCAGTTCTAATCTCAAATTCCACTGCTACCTGTCACTGAACATCTGCTTTTCATACTTGTAGGCCAGAAAAAAAGCCTGAGCAAGAAAATTGTATTTTGTAATGTCTTTATTCATTAGCCTTCCCTCTCTTAATGGCTTTTGAAAATGCCACTGAAATTTAATATGGGTAAATGCCTTGTACTTAGATTCAGATTTACTACCAAAGCACAGGACAGGGGAGACCTGACAGCTTTTTACTGACCATAAACTTTCCCTGAGCCCATGATACACCCCAGCTGCCGTGAGAGCAGATGCCATCACGATGACATCTGTGAAGCTTCAACTCAAGGGGAGTTGCAGGAAAGACCTGCCAAGCCGGGTCCTGACCTGGCAACATCTGGGCAGTGTGCTCAGGTCTGCGTGCCATTTTTTAGAGGTTGCATAGATAAAATCTAGAGGGCATCCAGAGAAGACAGCCTTCAAATCATCATCTGAAGGGGAAAACTAAAAAGGAGAAAAGAGCTGCCTTTAGTTATTTTAATGGCTTGCTTGAGGCAGGGTGGAATGGTTCATTCTAGGTTGTATCAGTGGACTGGGTGGAAATTAGATCAATTTTGGCTCAATGTCGGAAATCATTTTCAAGAGCTTTTTTCCTAATTGCATAGTGCTATGAGATTATTTTGACAAAATATGGAAATGTTTTGACAGAACATGATAACCATCTTCACCTGTGGAGAAGCTGTAGTGAGGAGCCCAGTTGGACCTCTAGAGCTCCTTCCATCTTTAAATTCAATTAAATTTTAGAATTTGTTCTAATTGTTAAAGTACATTGTCCCTTTCCCAACAGTAACCCAATTATTTGTGAATTTTCTTATTTTTTAGTATCTGACCAGAAGGATACCACAAAACCCAAGGTATCAGCATGTCAAGTCAAGACTAGACACTGGTGAGTAAAGATTAACAAATTAAAACTTTAAAAAAATCTTAATAGCTGATTATTGACAAAAAGCAGTATGTCATGCCTGATAACAAATCATAGCTAAAAGTTTCTCACTGTCTTGTCTGATGTCTTTTTGAGTTCAGGACTTATGAAAGCTATTTTTCATTTTATCTTTAAAAACTCCACTCACATAATTGAGCTTACTATAAATTGCAAAACTGATTAAAAAAAAACAAACAAACATTGTTTAATAAGTTACAGGACTGAGGCTAATAAAAATATCAGGACGTCACCTCTATCTTGGAACACCTTTAAGTATATTAAGCAATTTAAGTATATTGCTTATACCTGGGAGTAATCGATTATACTTTGTGCATGTTCAATTCCCTATTTGCAGAGTGAAGCTACATGCAAAGTTCTGGGCTATGGGACATGTAAAGATGAGTGTGAACTGTTGATTATTGCAATCAAAGAGCTTAGATTCAAGTGGAGGCAGACAGACTTGAATGAGTAACTAAAATACCAGACAAAATTAAATTAGTGCTGCAATTCAGGTAAAATGAAATTTAAGAGTGCATTACTGCTTATTTCCATGCTGTTGACATTTTTCAGTGTCAGGATGAAAACCACTCCCCAATCCCCTGGTGGATTTGCAGTCTTGTGAGATTTTGGTTGTTTGTTTAGTTTTTTTCAACCTCTTAAAGTCTGCTGTGGAAAATCCATCCTATTAAGATGGCTTTGCTAGTAGATTGGAGTACCACATGCCTTTAGCAATACTGAATTTTCTACCTATAACCTCAAGACAACTAAGAAAATAAATTGATATGTTGACTGTTCAAATCTCATTCATTTTCTTTCTCTTTCTCCTAGTCTTCTTCAAAATTATTTTCTTCTGTTATGCATTTTTCCCCATATAAAATGGACTTAAATGTTTTAAATGAGCCTGTTTTGCAGATACTTTCTTGGGACCTTTTTTTCAAACATTTTTGTGCTGTTCAGATATCTGTCCTTGCAAATATCCTGTTTTATGGGAGGAGATAAAAAATGTTATCTCTGTCTTTGAGGAAGAGGAAATCTTAGTCCAGAGATTACGTGATTTACTTAAAGTTCAATAAAGGAGACAGAACTAGGATTTGTGTGCAGGATAAAAAAGTCAACTTTGGAGACCTGGCCTGAGGTCCTGTGTCCTGTGTCTTTGGCTACGCTGTCCCAGTTATTTCCTCCAGCCTCATTTCTTCTACCACCAGTGCCCTCAGCTCCTGCGTCTCTACCTATCTCCCCATAATTGCAACTGTGATCCACCCTTCTGGAAAAAGTTATTCTGAGAAGGAAGTACTTTTATTAAAAATACATATTTTCTCTGAGAAGTACAGATAATGTTTTAAAGACTGATTAATGCTTTCTTTTGGAGCCTTCTCAAAATTAAAATTTGTAAGAGCTGAGATGTTTTTCAGCTATATAGATTTGTTTATTACATCATTTTTTTTTTCCTCCTGGAAATTGAATTGTGTTTTATGATGAAAACCCATTTCTTTCTCCTCAGTTCCTCAACTCATAACCAAAGTTTGACTCAATTATGATATCTGAAAATAATTCAGTTTTTTGGAAATTGAGATATTTGTATTTTCTTTTTACAATACAAAATAATTGCCTATATCCTTTTATATTCTGAGAATTTTTTAATCTAGTGTTTTTGTTAATTAAACTTGTTAGTGTCTATAGATAGTGTTAGTCACTAAGTTGTGTCCAACTCGTTGTGACCCCACGGACAGTAGCCCACCAGGCTCCTCTGTCCATTCTTGCCTGGAATTCTCCAGCAAGACTACTGGAGTGGGTTGCCCTTCCCTTCTCCAGGGGATCTTCCCAACCCAGGGGTCAAACCCAGGTCTCCTGCATTGCAGGCAGATTCTTTACCATCTGGGCTTTTGAGGTCACTGTAGATTCACATGGAATGGTAAGAAATAAAACAGAGATTCCATGTACTTTACCTAGTTTCCTATAGTAACATCTTGCAAAACTATACTGCACTACCCCAACCGTGATACTGGCAGTGATAGATAGAGTCTGGATATAGAACTTTTTTTCCATGACCACAAGGATACTTCATATCCACTTTCCACCCTCACCTGCTCCTTAACCCCTGGCTCCCACCAATCTATTCTTCACTTCTATAATTTTGTCATTTCACAACTTCTATATAGATGGAATCATACAGTATATAACTTTGACTGGATTTTTTCCTCAGGAAGTTCTCTGGAGATTTAACCAGGTTGTTGCATGTATTAGTAGTTCATCCCTTTTTATTCCTGAGTGGTGGCTCAGATGGTAAAGAGTCTCCCTGCAGTGCAGGAGACCCAGGTTCTATCCCTGGGTTGGGAAGATCCCCTGGAGAAGGAAATGGCAACCCACTCCCGTATTCTTGCCTGGAAAATCCCATGGATGGAGGAGCCTGGTAGGTTACAGTCCGTGGGGTCGCAAAGAGTCGGAAACGACTAAGCGACTTCACTTCTTAGGAATATTCCATAGTACGGATGCACCATGGGCTTCACAGGTGGCAGAGTGGTACAGAATCCGCCTGCCAATGCAGGAAATGCAAGAGACTTAGGTTCGATCTCCTGGAGTAGGAAATGACAACCTCTCCAGTATTCTTGCCTGGGGAGTTCCATGAACAGAGGAGCCTGGTGGGCTACTATCCATGGAATTGCAGAGTCACAAGTTTAATCATTTTCCTATTGAAGGACATTTAAATTGTTTCCCCTTTTTAATTGTTACAAGTAAATGTGCTATAAACATTTGAATACAGATTTTTGTGTGAAAATAAGCCTTCATTTCTCCGGGATTAGTGCCCAGAAGTGCAGTTACTAGGTTGTTTGGCAGTTGCATTTGTAGTGTTTTAAGAAACTGCCAAACTGTTTTCCAGAGTGACTGGACCGTTTTACACTCCCATCAGCAGTGTGATCCAGTTTCTCCATATCCTTAGCATTTGGTGGTGTTGCCATTTTTAATTTTAGCCATTCTGATAGATGTGTAGTAGCCTATCATTGCCCTTGTGTTTTGCATTTCTCTAATGACTTATGATGTTGAAGATCTCTTTGTGTGCTTTTTTGCCATCTATATATCTGTATTTCATCTTCACTGAAATGTTTGTCTTTTTTGCCTGTGTTCTAATTGAATTGCTTGCTTTTTAGTTGTTGAGTTTTGAGTGTTCTTTATATATCCTAGTTACTAGTCCTTTGTTGGATACATGGTTTGCAAATGGTTTCTGCCAGTCTGTAGCCTGTGTTTTTATCCTCCTACAGGGTCTTTCAAAGAGCAAAAGTTTTTAATCTGGGTAAAGTCCAGGATATTAGTATTTCCTTTTATGGATCTTGCTTTTGTTGTCAGGCCTAAGAATGCTTTGCCTAACCTAGATCCCAAAGATTTTCTGTCATAATTTTTTTAAGTTATGTATTTTAGGTTTATATGTTTTTATTTGTTTATATTTATAAACAAATAAACATATTTGTTTATATGTAACAAAATGTTTCCATGATACATTTTGAGGTAATTTCTGTATAAGATGTACAACTTAGATTGAAATTAACTTTTGCTTGAAGATGTCCAATTTCTCTAGCACCATTTGTTTAAAAGGTTGCATTTCTTCCATTGAATTGTATGTTCACCTTTGTCAAAAACCAGTGGGCATATTTATGTAGATCTATTTCTGGTTTCTGTATTCTCTTCCATTGATTTTTTTAAAAAATTAATTAATTTATTTTACTTTACAATATTGTATTGGTTTTGCCATACAATGACTTGAATCCACCATGGGTGTACATGTGTTCCCCATCCTGAACCCTGCTCCCACCTCCCTCCCCATCCCATCCCTCTGGGTCATCCCAGTGCACCAGCTCCAAGCACCTGTATCATGCATCGAACCTGGACTGGCGATTCATTTCACATGTGATAATTTACATGTTTCAATGCCATTCTTCCATATCATCCTGCCCTCACCCTCTCTCACAGAGTCCAAAAGACTGTTCAGTACATCTGTGTCTCTTTTGCTGTCTCGCATACAGGGTTATTGTTACCATCTTTCTAAATTCCATATATATGCATTAATATACTGTATTGGTATTTTTCTTTCTGGCTTACTTCACTGTGTATAATAGGCTCCAGTTTCATCCACCTCATTAGAACTGATTCAAATGTATTCTTTTTAATGGCTGAGTAATATTCCATTGTGTATATGTACCACCACTTTCTTATCCATTCATCTGCTGATGGACATCTAGGTTGCTTCCATGTTCCATTGATTTATATGTCTATCCTTCTGCCAATACCACAGTCTTGATTACTGTAGCTGTATATAGTAAATTGGATATTGGTTAGATGGATTATTCCCACTTTATTTTTCTTTACAAAATTACTTTAGCTACTCTAATTCCTTTGGCTTTCCATGTAAACTGTAGAATAATCTTATTTACACTTTAAAAATACTGATATACATTTGATAGGAATTTCATTCAACCTGTCTTATCAATTTGGGGAAAATTGACATGTTCCTATGTTGAGTCTTACATTCCATTAATATGCTATTTCTGTCCATATACTTGACTTTTTGTTTCTTTCATCAGCATTGTACAGTTTTCAGCATATAAATCCTATACATGTTTTGTTGGATTTACAGATAAGTATTTCTCTTTTTCTGAGCAATTTTAAATGGTATTGTATTTTTAAACTTCAGTGTCCATGTTTTCATTGCTGGCATATAGAAATACAGCTTAATTTTGTGCATTTAACTGGTATCCAGAGATGTTGCTAAAAGTACTTATTAGGTAAGGGAGGAGTTTTTGGTAGATTCCTTGGGCTTTTCTATGTAGACAATCATGTCATCTAAAAAAAGAAAGTTTTATTTCTTCCTTTCCAGTCTACATGTGTTTATTTCCTTTTATTGCCTTATTGCACTGGTCAGAACTGGCAGAGCTATGTTAAATGAGTGATTGGAGCAAACATCCTTATCTTTACCCCAGACTTACAGGGAAATCATTGTCTTTCATTGTTCGCTGTATCAGGTTGAGGGAGTTTCCTCCTGTTCCTATTTTTCTGAGAGTTTTAATCCCGAATGACAATTGAATTCTATTGAATACTTTTTTACTACCTCAACTGATATAATCATACATATTTTTTCTTTATCTTGATAATACAATGGATTACTTTTATAGATTTTTAAATATTGTACTAGTTTTGCATTCATCAAGTAAACCTCACTCAATCATGGTATAATAATTCTTATTATATATTACTGAATTCTATTTATTATTTCATTAAAGATTTTTGTGTCTCTATTCATGAGGGACATTGGTTTGTAGTTTTGGTTTGTTTTTTGGATTGTCTTTGTCTGGTTTTTAGTATTGTTGTAATACTGGTCTCATAAAATGAGTTGGGAAGTATTCCCTCCTGTTTTTCTGGAAGAGATTGTATATTATTAGTGTCAATTCTTTCTTAAATATTTGGTAGAATTCTCCAATAAAACTGTTGTGCCTGGAGACTTCTCTTTTGAGAGTTTTTAAATTTTGAATGTAATGTTTTAATAGTTAAGGGGATATTCAAATTGTTTGTTTCATATTAGATGAGTTGTGGGTTTGTGTTTTTTGAGGAATTCATACATTTCATCCAAGTTTTCAAATTTATGTGCATAGAGTTGTTTGTAGCGTTTCCTTGTTATCCTTCTGATATCTGTAATGTCTGAAGTGAAGCCTCTCTTTCATTACTGACATTGGTAATTTGTGTCTTTTTTTTCTTCACTATAGATTTATCCATTTTATTGATCTTTTCAAAGAACCAGCTTCTGGTTTCATGAATTTTCTCTGTGTTTTCTGTTTTAAATGTTATTGGTTTTTCTCTTTATTATTTCCTTTCTTCTGCTTGCTTTGGGTTTATTTTGCTCTTGTTTCTAGATTCTTGAGATAGGCATTTAGATTATTGATTAAAGATTTTTCCTCTTTTTAATGCATATAGCTAGTAATACAAATTTCTCTCAGCACTGATTAATAGCTATGTCTCAAAAATTTTTATATGTTGAATTTTCATTTTCATTCACTTCAGTGTATGTTTTTACCTCTCTTAAGACTTCTTTGATCCATGGGTTATTTAGAAGTATGTTATTTAGTTACAAGTATTTGGAGATTCTCCTGTTATCTTTCTGTTAATGACTTCCAGTTTGATACCACTGTTGTTAGAGAATGTACTCTGTATATATTATTTTTTTTAATGTATTGATGTTTATTTTATTGTCTAGGATGTGGTCCATCTTGGTATATGTTCCATGGGTACTTGAAAAGAGGCATAGTTTTGCTTAGTGAATTCTTTTTTTCATGATATTCTGAGATACCTTCTTTTATCTTTTCCTTTCTAATTAGAGAGCTTCCTTTAACCATTCTTTAGGATAGGTCTAAAAACCAAGAGAGTTCCAGAAAAACATCTATTTCTGCTTTATTGACTATGCCAAAGCCTTTGACTGTGTGGACAATAAACTGTGGAAAATTCTGAAAGACATGGGAATACCAGACCACCTGATCTGCCTCTTGAGAAATCTGTATGCAGGTCAGGAAGCAACAGTTAGAACTGGACATGGAACAACAGACTCGTTCCAAATAGGAAAAGGAGTACATCAAGGCTGTATATTGTCACCCTGTTTATTTAACTTATATGCAGAGTACATCATGAGAAACGCTGGACTGGAAGAAACACAAGCTGGAATCAAGATTGCCGGGAGAAATATCAATAACCTCAGATATGCAGATGACATCACCCTTATGGCAGAAAGTGAAGAGGAACTCAAAAGCCTCTTGATGAAAGTGAAAGTGGAGAGTGAAAAAGTTGGCTTAAAGCTCAACATTCAGAAAACGAAGATCATGGCATCCAGTCCCATCACTTCATGGGAAATAGATGGGGAAACAGTGGAAACAGTGTCAGACTTTATTTTTTTGGGCTCCAAAATCGTTGCAGATGGTGACTGCAGCCATGAAATTAAAAGACACTTACTCCTTGGAAGGAAAGTTATGACCAACCTAGATAGCATATTCAAAAGCAGAGACGTTACTTTGCCAACAAAGTTTGTCTAGTCAAGGCTATGGTTTTTCCTGTGGTCGTGTATGGATGTGAGAGTTGGACTGTGAAGAAGGCTGAGCGCCGAAGAATTGATGCTTTTGAACTGTGGTGTTGGAGAAGACTCTTGAGAGTCCCTTGGACTGCAGAGATCCAACCAGTCCATTCTGAAGGAGATGAGCCCTGGGATTTCTTTGGAAGGAATGATGCTAAAGCTGAAACTCCAGTACTTTGGCCACCTCATGTGAAGAGTTGACTCATTGGAAAAGACTCTGATGCTGGGAGGGATTGGGGGCAGGATGAGAAGGGGACGACGACAGAGGATGAGATGGCTAGATGGCATCACTGACTCGATGGACGTGAGTCTGAGTGAACTCCGGGAGTTGGTGATGGACAGGGAGGCCTGGCGTGCTGCGATTCATGGGGTTGCAAAGAGTCGGACACGACTGAGCAACTGAACTGAACTGAACTGGTAACAAAGTCTCTTAGTTTTCCTTAATGAGAATGTCTTGATTTCTTTTCTTTCCTAAAGGGTGTCTTCTCTTCGTATAGGATTCCAATTGACAGTTCTTTTCTTCCAGCACTTGAAAAATATTGTGCCACTTTCTTCTGGACACCTGATTTTTGATGAGAAATCTTCTGTTATTCAAACTGCTTTTCCCATATAGGTCAGGTGTCATTTTTCTGTTGCTGCTTTTGAGATTTCTTTCTTTAGTTTTCAGAAGTTTGACTATGATAACATCTTACTGTGGATTTCTTTGGAGTAAACGCCAAACAGTATTTCCTTCTATTATAAATCTGAAGTTTATATTACTTGCCAAATTTGATAGTGTTGAAAGTATTAGTCTCTCAGTCGTGTCTGACTCTGCAACCCCATGGACTGTAGCCTCTGTCCATGGAATTCTCCAGGCAAGAATACTGCAGTAGATTGCCATTCCCTTCTCCAGATCTTCCCAACCCAGGCATCAAACCTTGGTCTCCCAAATTGCAGGCAGATTCTTTACTGTCTGAGCCACCAGGGACTGATAACAAATTTGAAAAGGTTTCAGCAATTATATCTTTGAGTGCATTTTCAGCCCCAGCCTCTTTCTCATCCTTTTTGGTACTCTGATAGCATCTCATCACAGCCCAACAAAGATGAAAATCAAGATTCTCCATCTGGCCTTTATGGGCAGGTAAGGGTAAGACATAGCTTTTCTGTGGAATGCAACTGGAATAAGGTAGTTATTATCTGATAGTTTTCTGTCTTACTGTCCTTTGGCTGGAGATAGCAGATTTTTGTTAGGAATTTTTTCATCTGTTGGTATATTTGGATTTCTGGCTTCTTCAGCTCCATGTTGAGGGTAATGAGACAAAAAACAAACACACACACCCCCAGGTAGCTCAACCATTATGTCGTTGCTCAGGTCCCAAAGTCCCTAGCCAATCTGCCTTCCTTGCTCCACCTATCAGAGTCTTCTTATGTTTGTTTTATATATAATGTCCAGTATTTTTTAAAATTTTAAGTATCAGTTCAGTTCAGTCGCTCAGTCGTGTCTGACTCTTTGTAACCCCATTAATTGCATCACGCCAGGCCTCCCTGTCCATCACCAACTCCCAGGATTCACTCAAACTCACATCCATCGAGTCGGTGATGCCATCCAGCCATCTCATCCTCTGTCGTCCCCTTCTCCTCCTGCCCCCAATCCCTCCCAGCATCAGAGTCTTTTCCAATGAGTCAACTCTTCACATGAGGTAGCCTAAGTACTGGAGTTTCAGCTTCAGCATAATTCCTTCCAAAGAACACCCAGGACTGATCTCCTTTAGAATGGACTAGTTGGATCTCCTTGCAGTCCAAGGGACTCTCAAGAGTCTTCTCCAACACCACAGTTCAAAAGCATCAATTCTCCGGCAAGGTGATTTATAATGTCATGTTAGTTTCTAGTGTATAGCAATGACTCAGTTTTATACATATATATATATATATATATATATATATATATATATACATAAAATGTATTTTCTTTTTCAGATTCTTTTCCACTATAGGTTATTATAAGCTATTGAATATAGTTGCCTGTGCTCTACAGTAGGACCTTGTTTATCTATTTTATATATAGTAATATGTAGCTTCTAATCCCAAACTCTTAATTTACCCCTTCCAGGATTTTCTTTTTCCATTCAATCTTTTTTTCTAACTGGGTATGTTTTCTTAAATTAAGATATAATTTACAACCATAAAATTCAACCTTTAAAAATGTACAATTCAGACATTTTTAGAACATTCACAAGGTTGTCAGACCATCAATACTATCTAACTGTAGAATATTTCTGTGTGTGTGTGTGTGCACGCATGCTCTGTCATGTCCGACTCTTTACAGCCCCATGAAGCCTGCAACTGTAGCCTGCCAGGCTCCTCTGTTCATGAGATTTTCCAGTCAAGGATACTGGAGTGGGTTTCTGTTTCCTTCTCCAGGAGAATCTTCCCAACTCAGGGATCAAACCCATATCTGTTGCATCTCCTGCATTTGCAGGTGGGTTCTTTACCACTAGCGCCACCCGAATATTTCCCATTAAGAAACCCCATACCCAAAGCAGTAGTTTCCTATGCCTTACTCTTACCAGCTCCTGGTAATCACTAATCTATGTTTTGTATCTCTGACTTTGCCTCTTCTGAATATTTCATAAAAATGGAATCATACAGCATGTGACCTTTGTATCTGACTTCTTTCACTTAGCATAATGTTTTCAAGGTTCATCATTGTTCTAGCATGTGTCAATACTTTATTTTAATGCTAAACAATATTCTTTTATATAGCTATTCCTGATTTCTCAGATGGTAAAGAATCCTCCTGCTGTGCGGGAGACCTGGGTTTAACTCCTGAGTTGGGAAGATTCCCTGGAGGAGGGCATGGCAACCCACTCTAGTATTTTTGCCTGGGGAATCCCCATGGACAGAGGAGCCTGGTGGGCCACAGTCCATGGGATCACAAAGAGTTGGACACGACTGAGCGACTAAGCACAGCACCACAATTGGTGTATCTTCTCATCATTTGATAGATGTTTGGTTTATTTATGCTTTTTGACCATAATGCTGCTAAAACATTAGCATACATGTTTTTTACCCTGTTTTCAGTTCTCTTGGTTATATACCTAGAAGTTGAATTCTTGGTCAGATGTTAACCCTGGGTTTAATTTTTTGAGGAACTACCAAACTGTGTTCCAGAGCAGCTGCACTTTGCATGCCCACCAGCAGTGTAGGAGGGCTCTTTTTTCCTCCACATCCTCAACAATACTTGCTGTTGTCCATCGTTTTGATTATAGTCATCTTTGTGGGTGTGATGTGGTATTTTCATTGTGGTTTTGATTTGCATTTTCCTAATGAGTAATGATGTTGAGCACCTTTTAATGTGCTTATCGGCAATTATACATCTCCTGTGGAGAGATGGCTATTCATATCCTTGGCCGGTTTTCTTTTTTCAGTTGGGTTATTTTTCTTTTTATTGTTGAGTTACAAGAGTTCTGTTATATACCCTGGATAGTAGACCCTTATCTGAAGGATAATTTGCAGATATTTCCTCCTATTTTGTGGGTCATCTGGGGATTTTGTTGTACTTAGCTGGAGGAGTAGAGAAAAGTACATCCTACCTCATCTTCCTGGAAGCAGAAGTCTAGTTTTATAATACCTTTGGAAGGGCCAAAGTGTGCTTCATTGCCGGAAACCAAGTGTATTTTAAAGTCGGTATGGAAGAAATGTAATTCTAGTGTTTGATTTTTTGTTTTGGATTTTAAAAATTATGTTAAAGTCAATTTAAGGGAAAGATTTTCATTTTTTTCTATTCATTTTGTGTGTGTGTGACTTACCTCTCTGTATATTCAGTACAGCAGCCTATGGGTTACTGATCTCTTTAGCCCTGTGGCTAGCCATCAGGGCCTGAGACAGCCCAAACCTCAGTGTTGTGTCCAAATGTTACCACTTATGTGTGTCTGCCATAAGGCGAAAAGTGTGAGGAATCCTGGCTGTGAAAACACCAGACTGACTTTAAAGGTCAAGTAAAAGTAAGGAATTCCTGTCTGAGGTATGATTTTTAAGCTCTGCAGTCAGAGCAGTAGAAATAGGCACAGGAACAAATGAGCATTTCTCATTTCTAGGCTAAATAGATGGGTCTTTAATCTTTTCTTACCAAACAGTGAGCAACTCAGAGTTAATCCCAAGAAATCAAGAATTTTGTGGCATCTCCAATCTTCACCCAAATCGCCTTCTACTGATTTCTTCAAAGCCAGATATCTTCTTCCTGGGTAAAGATAATATTTTATTTCTGTCCTTCTGACGCTACTTCTCTTATAAATTCAAACACCATTGTATAGCCATGGCTAGAAATATCGGAATTATTTTGAACTTCAAATATTTCTTTTGTTCCATAGGTTCCTGAGTGTATCTTCCCAGCTCCCCAGCACTGCCAGACTGTGCCCGGAATGGATTATGCTTCCGATGAAATCCCTGCCGGCGTTTTGTTCAGCCACCGCCGCAGGGCCCTTGTGTATTCTCAAGCACCCTCTCTGGGTTTCTGTCTGTAGCCCTGCAGGCTGATTAAGGGACAATTTCCAAACCACAGGGCTCTCCCTTTGTTAGTCTCCTAAACGCTTTCATTCCTGGCATTATTCTCTCATTTCAATCTATATTCAATCTAATTTCAAATTTCTTTAGCTCTCTAAAATTCCATAGACTATCTCCACTCAGTCTTTTGTAGCCATTTTTTATTTTTTAAAAATTCATCTTACTTTTCTTATCTCCATACAAACTAGTCATTTTCTTTTTTTCTTCTTAGTCTTTACTTTTCCTGAATATCTGCTAATAGCCTTGATCCTAAGCACTGAAACTCATTACAGACTAGGTACTCTTCATCTTTGCTTGGTATTTAATTCTGTTTCTTATACCAAAGGAAGAAATGTATGTGAAAGCCTTTTACAAACCAGAAAGCGCTATGCGCTCGTGTAACTTATTGAGATTAACAAAGGACCTCTGTGCCTCTTTTCACGCTTTCTGCTCCTTCCGAGCCAAAAGAACTTCTCCATAGAGGAGGGAAATATTGAAGAAAAATAAAGCAGTGGAATTGTCTCTTAGCAACTGAGTTCCTGCCTTATAAATCTTAACCACTTTAGATTACTGCTGCTCAAAATCACTTGCTTTTCTTACTGGCTCAGTACAAATAAGGTTATTACATTATAGGAAAACAAAGGAAAAACTCTAATGAATGAGCCCCTCAGTTCGTTGATTGTGCTGTATCTTTGCTTAGCAATATCAATATAGTTGTCTCTTTCTCTTGATTCCATTTGTAAAACCTTTTTATATATCTCTTTTTGGAAACTTAAATTATAAACTAAGTAGAGGCTAAATACCACCTTATACATTTCTATTACCTGAGTCCTGAAACAATATAGGTCATTTAAGTAGTACGTAACATATATGTACTATATATAAATCAAGTTGTGTATAGCTTAGAGAAAATCAGGCATCCAAAAACTCAAAGCAATTTGGGATATGATTATTTACATTATGATATGATCCATTATAAGGATTCTTCAGCTAGTACATCTTCATAGTATTTCTTATTTAGCAAATATTTTTGAGTGCCTCCAACACTAGACAGTGGAAAGGATAAAGATATTCTGTGTGTGTGTTTGTGTGTCTATGTGCGTGTAAATAGTTATTTAGGGCTTTCAGTATAATAAGATAGATAAGACTTACACACAAATAAGGCAGTACAATGATAAATGCCTTGTGAGCGGTAAGCTGAGTGTTATAGAAGTTCAGAGGAGGGAAAGGTCACTTCCAGCTGGGTGAGCTATTATGATTATGTGGGCAAGGTGACATATTAGCGAGCCAAAGACTCACAGAGTTTGTCAAGTTTAATAATTAAGGCAAGATTGAAGAGGTAGGTAAGATGTTGGCGCCTTCAGCAGTAGAGCAAGGAGTTTAAACTTCAGTCAGTAAGCAGTGGGGAGCCACTGACTTTCTTTTTTAATCAAAGTCTTGTCTAGGAAAATATATCTGGCGGTAATGTGTAATTTCAATTAAAAAAATTATTCTGTTGATAGTCTTTTAGCCTTCTTACTTTTGTATAAAATAAAAATATGTTTATAAATAAGTCAATTATAGAATTGATTCATTTGTATTCTTTTTAAAAGGTCAAAAAGCTGTTTTCCGATGAAATTAGATCCAGTAAGATGAGCTGCTTAGTTAAGATACAAGCAGTACATGAGGTGGGGTAAAAATACTACTTTTCGTACTTTCTAAAATCATTTTTAGGGATTTCTCTTGTGTTGATTAGTCATTTCTCCAATTGAAGCAATGCAGAAATCTTCCATTTTCTTTTATTTCCCCCCTACAGGAGAGAATGAATAGCCATAATGAAAAAAGCTTCTTATCAATAGCACTCTTAGATTTATTCCTAATTTTGCCAAGTATTTGTACACCTCTGCAAAAGACTTTGTATCTGCCTTCTCCTTTAGTGGAAAAAATAATCAGTAGGAATGAAAACATACCTCACAGGGTCATTGTGAGGCTCTGCTGGTACAAGATGAAGTGCTGTGTAAATATTCTGAACATGTTGTTAACTGACTGAGAAATGGATTTTAGACACATTGTTAGTGGAAACTGCTATAGACTGGAAATGCAGTGTTTTAATAATAAAGACTATCTGATAAGGTTGGCTATTGTTTCCCATGCATAGCATGCCTCAGGGAATTTGAGAGCATGAAATGGTTCCCACCTGCTACTATGAAGAAAGTAACACTTCCTACGTATTTACCTCACAGTGAAATCATGTTTTTAAAACAGCACAGCTAGAGAAGCAGTGTGTTTCTGTGAGCCATGTTAGAAACCAGGAGGTTGGGAATACTAATCTCGATTTAGTTACTAACTTGCTGTCTCCGGACAAGTCAGTGGACCTTTTTGTACCTCAGTTTTTCGGCAATTCTGGAAGGAGACCTGAAGCTTGCTTCTCCAGTGAAAAGAAACTAACTGCCACGTCAACAGCCTGGCATTGAAAGGGGCCTAGGAATGTGCAACCAGAAGCTCCTGTAAAGTCGTTTAAGAGTAAGCCTGTGGGACAGTGAGGAGCATGCCATTTGCCCTGTCTTCTAACCCAAGTACTGACCAGTTGAGTTCCCGCCCAAGTGCAGACTTGCACAGGAGAGGCTGTGAGTCTGGGAAGGATTCATGGTTTCCACTGTGGAGATCTGGTCAACATCTCAGGTTCATTCCAGCCTGAAGAACCTAGAAAAGATCATATTTGATTCCAGCCTTGGGCTTTGGGCCTTTTCGGATCTCTTCTGAGGTGTTCTCAGTGTCTGTCTTGAGAAGCCTCAGGCCTTCTGAGCAGCCCTACTACTGTCACGTCTCTGAGCTTCTGGAAGGATACGGTCTGGGTCCAGGACTGCACTGAATCAGTCCTGCTCTTCGGTTCTGATCTGGGGACTGTGTGTTGCCAGATGAAAAAAGAATGTTCTAACTCAGTGAAATTTTATTCCATGATGGTATAGATTTAATAATAACAAGTGATGTTAAGTTGTTTTTTGAAAATGTGCTTTGGGTTTCAGAGAAATAATTTTCTTTCTCTGCTTGTCACCTACACATGAAGAAAAGTTCAGAACAGTGCTGAAAACCATAAGTTCATACCATTAATCGGGAGCACTTCTTTTACCCAAAGTTTGTGACTGAAACTGACTAGTTGTTCTCAAGGCTTAAAAGTTAGGAGCACAGTTTTAGAAATGAAAAAGTATTTTTAGTGTTTTCCTTTTTTTTGCTATACATGTTAGGTGCCAGATAGAGCTTGCTGTGCTGAATTGAATCAAATCGAAGTATGCTCGGTAAAAAATAATAGCCCCTGGCTTGAGAACCAGACTTTAGTTCATTTGGAAACCATAAGGATCCTGGCCCAGTTTTAATGCATGAAAACTCTCCAAACCACCTTGGCTAGAACCTAGTGTTATAGAACCGGGCCATAAAACATGAGGGTGGGGGACTCCCCACAGTGCTGAGGATCTGCTGTGATTTCTCAGCAAATCAAATCCATGGTGAATGCTGGTGTACAGACTGTGTGGTCTAGTTCAGGCTGCAGTATCAGCATGAATAGTGGAAGACCAAGTTCAGGGAAGAGAAGCAAACCACAAAGATTCAGTGAAAAGGAAAGGGTTACTTGGCCGGGCCCGGCAGCTCATTTTAGACATTCAGAGGTTGTTGCTTCTTTCTCTTCCTCTGCACACCTTCCCCACAAAAAAAGCTTATGGGGCAAATAAATGGAGGATGAAGGGCTTAACTCAGAAACAAAAGAAATTACATAAAGCGATCATTTGTAGTGCCTGGGGGGACTTCTTAATGTTTATTGGGTGTGCACCTCAGCTTAGCACATTTGACCAAAACATTTCCCGGGATTCCTTATCTTTTAACAATGCCGTATAAAGACTGTTTACTATGTCTGATCCATTTGTCTGCTGCAGTTCTGTAAAAACAGGATGGGAAGGCTCAGACGTCATTTTCTTCCATTAAAAGCATATTTAAAATCCTTCTCTTTTTAGGTAACAGTATGACTAAATACATTGAGAAGCTAGAAGAGATCAAAAAAAGTGAGTAAGACTATTTATGGTGTGGGGTAATGGAACCCTATAGTGGCTCTGGAAGTTGGTTATTAACAATCCTAACCATACTCTACAGGTGACTCACATACAAAGCTATGGGAGTCAGGTGAGCATGGCAGATGCCCTGAAGGATGTGGGGAACACTGTACCATCGGGTCAGCTGCTGAGGCTGTGGTCTTTGGGTCTGAGTTCTGCCCACCTTAAATCCCATGGGAGATATTAATGTTGGAATATGAAATAATCTCTAGCTAAGCAGTGAGAACCCCAGCTTCTAGTTTCATTGCACTGCAGTCTTTATGATCTGTATTCAAGGTACTTAATCTTTCCTATTTTCTTATTTTCTCTGTACCTGAGATAGGAGTAATAATATCTTATTTCATGGCATTCTTTTCAGTATAAATTCGACAGTATTCACAAAAGAGAGGTGTGAGAAAGAGCTTATTCTTAAAGTAGTGTTATGCATTATAAATTCATTGCAGTCAGCTTTCTTTTAATTAAAAATCATATTTCATACACATCCTTTTAAAAAACTAATCTTTGGCAAAGATATGCTTCTAGTCACTGAGTGCATTGCGCTTGCACAAAATTATAATTTTTCAATCTGTGTCCAAAACAGATGTAAAATGTACACATCATGGCCAGAATCAGAGAAGCAGGGACATCTGTTTTCTTAGATGGATTTGCTCATAGCTTCAGTAGGAGAACCCAGTGCTAGGGCAGTATTGAGCAGAGAGGTGCTCTGATTGGTAGCAGTTCAGGACCTGGCTCTGGTAGAATATACCTTCTGAGAAGAAAATATTACAAATCCAGAATTCACCAGAACTTTTGTTTTTACATACATAGCAGGACTTTTAATTTAAATGATAATGTTCCTGTTCCTTTTGAATTGCTGCAGTATTGAGAAACCCCAGACAATAGACATGGACTCAGGAGCAGCTCCTGGAGAAGGCAATGGCGCCCCACTCCAGTACTCCTGCCTGGAAAATCCGTGGACAGAGGAGCCTGGTAGACTGCAGTCCATGGGGTTGCTAAGAGTCCGACACGGCTGAGTGACTTCACTTTTATTTTTCGCTTTCATGCATTGGAGAAGGAAATGGCAACCCACTCCAGTGTTCTTGCCTGGAGAATCCCAGGGACGGGGGAGCCTGGTGGGCTGCCGTCTATGGGGTTGCACAGAGTCAGACACGACTGAAGCGACTTAGCAGCAGCAGCAGCAGGAGCAGCTCCGTGCTGAATCTGTTATTTGCTACATTCAGCTATAAGGACTGATGCTATAGACATTTGTTTTTTAATGTGTAATATCACAGTATCCTTTTTTTCTTATATATTTTATACTTTATACATTTATGCTATATATTTAAAATGTTATGTATCTGCAAAATATTCCACTTTACATTCATACATATGTGTATATTAAAATTTTAAACTATGAAAAAAATCTTGTTTACTCACCTAAACTTTATTGTTGTCATCCTTAATTCATCCACTGGGCGCAAAATTCAACTGGCCTGCTTCTGTTCTGGTTTGTAGCCTTTTTCACCGCCTAAGCAAAGGTAGCCGAGTGTAAACTCACCCATCCACACCAAAATTTGTCCCATATAAAAATTGTCCCATGCCACCCAGCTTGCTGAAACCCTGTTTAAAATATTCCTCATAAAAGCACAATGTGGTTTCTGTGATATATCAACTTTAAATGGAGCTTATCTCCCAAAAGAAATACCTGTGGGTTAGAGTCCTTGAAAATGCGTACTTCACCTTCCCTCTTCAGAAGTTGTGGGCTTCCTTTTAGTAAGACAGGAGGTTCCACTCACCTTGTTTCACACACTTTGTGCTGATTCTCCAGCTAGAATTACTTCAGATTCTGGTTTGGGATCTACATCTTGGAAAATATTTCCTTCTCTTTTCCCATCTTCTGTTGTAGGTGTTCTTTTGGGTCAGAAGGAGGAGAGAATGTTGCCTTGTTTTGTGACACCCTAAACCCATCTCTTTTCTCAGATTACCTTAGATGCCATGTCTTTCTGTGAAATCACAAACCTTGTCCTGTTACTTCCTTTGATTTGTCTTCCACTGTGAGCCCAACTTCCCTTTGCTAATAACGCGTTTTAACAGAACCCTGAAAACGCAGAATTCCTTTGTGATCTGAATATTCTTTCAACTCTGCCTGGGGAAAATAGACACCCTGTGTCTATTGACCATTCACAAAGCCCATTCTTGGCTTCTGGTGGTTAGATGACACTGGTTGGACCCGGTGTGAAGCATCCTAGATAGTTAGGTCTCTGTCCTTCCAGTAACTCGAGAGAGACACACTTAGACTCCAGACTTACCGGAGAAGCAACACTTGATAACATATCTGAAACTAGGATTGTTTGTCTCCATTATAGAGTCCGGGAGAAGCTACAGTAGCAGAAGCTCCATTCTTGAAGCTCTGTTCGCCCTTGCAGGGACAGACTGACAGAGCTTTCCAAGTTATCCTTTTTATAAAATTTAAGACTTACTGTAAAGTGTCTAGCTTAATCTTTTATCTGAGTAATAATGTCAGAAAGTCCTCATGATGGCTGTCCTTCTAAACCAGAACCAGGTATGTAGAGTTCAGGTTCAAACGTGCAGTGCAATTTCTAGTGGGTATGAGAGGATGCTGGAAATGCCGATCATTAGAAAACAGCAGTGCCTGTTTTCTTATTTAAGGTGATTTCTATATAAAGAGGATTTTAATGTGTGTATTTTGTACATAGAATGTGAAGAACTAGAGTAGTACTTCCAACTATGTTAACTATACCAAAAGAATAGCAATGGATAAATGCCACAGTGCAAACTCCTTTTAAAGCTATTGACTATTTTCATTGGCTGACTTATTGCCGTTTTGATTTACATAAATGACTTTGGGTGGGCAAGCTGATGGCAACTGAGAGAAATACTGTAGTTGAGTTGCACTTTCTAAAGCTTCTGCTCAGCTTATTCGGGTCTGCATTCTGATGTGTTTTAGAAGCTACTTTGCGTCTGGGTTTGTTATCTTGTTGTATCTAGAAGAAACTGTTTTAAGAATTTCCAGGAAGAAAAATCAATTTTTAGCCAAATTGCTATCTTTAGGACATTTTAGAACAGAGAAGCTTTAGTTCCTCATCAGAAAGAGTCTTGAGGTACTTAGAGAAGGCATGTTTTTAAGATCCTATCATTTCCCGACTCTGAGCTTCAAGGTGTTTGGTAAACCATGCTCACATTATCCTCCAAAGTAGCTATCTGGTGTGCGCTGGTGTTTTGGAAAGTTCGTGGGAATGATTAGTATAACCAAGTAAATAATATTAAGTACCTTTAAGCCTTTCCTTTGCTAGGATTCTTTGTTTATGAGACTTGAGTAATTATCCAGCTAACCTTCAGTAATTCTGAAATAATGAGGTAGTATTTAAGGAGTCAAGAATGTCAATATATAAACTAGAAGAAGAGTGAAGAGTAGGGGTGGGCAGGAGTTCCATGCTGGAAACTCTTCAGAATTGGCAAGTCTTCTTCAGAAAAGTTTAGGGAGGCCAGCTTTTAACATGCCTCTATGGGACAAATAATAAAGTGAGTTTGGCTGTATTTCTTAACTGTTTAACAAATGGATGCAAAAGTTTGAGTTCTGTCTCAGAATTGTAAAGCTAGCATTGAATAAATATTGATGTTTTCCGTTGATTTTTCTTTTTTTTCTAATTTTGGTTTTTAAAAAACCCACAATACAAGATTTACCATTATAAATCTTTGATTATAAATTTTTCAGTGTACAGTTCAGTACTGTTAAGTATATTTACTTTGTCGTACAATAGATCTCCAGAACTTTTTCCTATTGCAAAACTGCAATAAGTTGATTTTTATTGAAGTAAAGTTGAAGGAAAATTGATATAAGAGATTATCAGGACCAATCATAAGTTTGTGCCCAGTATTGACTCCAGGAAAAAAAGGTCTTCCTCCATTTCTAGCATAGTTTGTAACCTCAGGAATAATTATTCTCTTTCTAGGACAGAGACAGAATACTGGGGTATAAATGTCTTACCAGCTTTTGACCTAGGGCACCTCAGCTTCTCTGGGTCTCTGTCCTCATTTGTAAAATTCAGATATTTATCCCCTGCTTGTTCTGAAAAGGATTTAAAGGACTTACAAAAATGTATGCTATACAATGAGGTCAAAGTAGAGACAGCATAGTAAGGATAGTTGTAGACCAATAAAAATAAAGGGAAGAGGTAAAATTGCTGGACCCAAAAAGGTAGCTTAGAATTTCAGCTGGAGGCTTCTCCTGGCCAAAGCAAAAATGATATAACACCTGCCACATTTAATTCTGAGGGTATCAGGAAGATCAAGTGAGGTAATGCAAGGAAATACATGTAGATAACTGGAAAAATATACCATTTTTTGGTACATTTCTTGATGAAATTTCTTGATGACTAGAAAGAATTAGTACCTCCAAGAAAGCAAAATAAACCTGGAAAAATATTTGTCCCGTTCTGCTTTGCAGATTACAGATACAAAAAAGATGAGCTTTTCAAGAGACTAAAAGTAACAACTTTTGCCCAGCTGGTAAGTTTAATGGTCTTCCACTGGAGTAAAGACTATCTCATTTGTGCTACTTTCTGTGTTTCCAAATTCAACTCTGAGTGGTGTTTGCAGAGGGTTTTCTTCTGCTTCTTTATATTTCACCTATGAGAGGGCTAATTGGGATGAAACTTTTTTTCTTTGAAAAGAACTTTATACAGTAAAATATAAATTCTACTTTTTAATCATCAAATTTGTAGTTTAAGTTTTACTTTTCCTTGTCAATTTATCTTAATAATGAGAATCTAGAATTCTGGGTTCTTTATTGCTTGGACATATTTCTCTGTGGAAAGCAGGTCATCTCCCATCTATGACTGTACTCTTTTTTCCAAGTCTTTCTGCCATGGGCTATTTTGTTACTTTAGGAAAGTCACTTTCTTCTTTCATTTGAAAATTATGGACAAAATGTCTCTCTGGCCCCCAAACAAAAGTTCCAGTGATATGCAACTCAAGGTGGATGTTAGTCTAATGAGCTAAGTTGTGAAAAGTGATTTATTTATTTTTTAATTTGAATTTTACGTACCATTTTTTAAATGTTTATTGGAGTACAGTTGATTTATAATGTTGTGTTAGTTTCAGGTGTACAGCACAGTGAATCAGTTATTATATGTATATATATTCTTTTTCAGATCCTTTTCTCATATAAGTTATTATGGAATATTGAGTTCCCTGTGCTATACAGTAGGTCCTTGTTAATTATCTATTTTATATATAGTAGTATGTGTATATTAATCACAATCTCCTAATTTATCACTTCCTACAACAGAAAAGTACTTTAAAAAACTATGTATTGGGTGTACAACATTGTAATCAATATATCCATAATTACATTTATTTCTTCACTGAATAATTTCTAATACAATGCTGTTATGCATTTTTTAAGAAATAGCATGTTATATTGAAACTAGAATATACATGAAGGCAGTTTTAAACCCTTATTTATGTTTCTTGTCCAAAATTATCCTTTTGGTCTTTTGAGTTTATTGTGTAATGTTTTAAACAAGTTTTTTCTTCTGGAATTAAGAAAATGTAATGTAATTACTGCCGTCAAAGTAAGAAGACCTGAGATTTAGTCTTCAACTGGGAACACTGACAGTTTCTTAAAACAGGAGATCTTTGATTGATATTTCCTCATCTTCTGTTAAAACCAGAATTGCCTCTGTTTAAAGACAAACATACACACATCTACACATTTCATTCTGTTTTCTATCAGGTCATCCAGGTTGCGTCCCTATCTGATCAAACACTGGAAGTGACAGCTGAGGAGATTCAAAGGCTAGAAGGTAATGAGAATTGAGGATTTGGGGAAAATAACAAGTTGACCATTTGACTGTGGGATCCTGTGCTATTGTGTTCACAGGGACTTTGATGTATCTGTCTGTAATTAGATTGTGACTCTCTGAGAAATGCTATCTGCTGCTTTGCTAATTCTTATTTCTTTAAAAAAAAAAAAAGCTGTCTGGTTTACTGGTTGTAACATTTTTAGTCTTAAATGTTTTAAATGTGTTTAATATACTAATTAATTTTTTAAACAAATATTTTTACTGCTCTCTGTATATGTACAGGCCACAGAGTTAGGTGCTATGGGACTACAGCTGAAGATGAAAAAGACACAGCTCTGCTTACATGGAGTCATGTGAATTTCTGTCATATGAGTAACCTTGTCTTTCTGTTGTTATTTTCCTCCCCAATACATGTGTGCACGTGCATACCATGGCCTCCAGGGCCTGGAATCTCAACAGGTGCAAGTTAAGGGTGAGACTGTCTCAGGCTGAGGAGCAGCCTGAGCAAAGGCACGGAGAAGTCCAAGCGTGTTTGGGGAATCACATAACCCAGTCTGGCTGGGGTCTGAGTGAGGGTTATGAGATAAGACTAGCAAGACAGATAGGCACCAGATCTCCTTTCTTAAATACCAAGTTGAAAAGAAAGCCTCTTAGGTGTACTGTCATGAAAAGAATCCACAGAGCAAAGGTCTTTATTCATCCTGAAGTCCTCAGCTGTCAGTGTGCGGCTGCTTGTTGAAGGGGGATGTGTTTTGTTAAGGTTGATGTAGGCCAGGAATTTGACTTCTGATTTCAAGACAAGTTTCTCAGGAAGACTGAACACTGGGTTTGTACAACTCAACTGTCATTTCCCTGGGCTTGTTTTTGTTAGGGAGGATAAAGAGAATCTGAAAAAGGCAGGAATTTATCTTTTGACGGATGCCTCTCACACTGCAGAGAAATAAGGGCTCTTTGTAATAGAGATAATTGAGTCTCCTCATACGAGTACTCCCAGTTTTAACCTGGTTATTATAAAGTACCTGGATTTTGTCCTTTAATTCATTGTCGAGATTGCAACACCAGGACATATGGGCACATGCAATTTTCTCTTCTGAGATAAATTTGCAGAGCAAAATAGGCTCTTGTAAAGTAGGACACCATAATGTGTGAGTAATATTAGTGTTTTTAGTGCTCTATACAGAATAATAACTCACTCAGTAATGCTTGTAGAGCAGATTGTATCTGTATACACATTGGCTGTTTTTGAAGGAATAAAATAACTCCTTTTATAATATTTATTTTTTCCCTGCTTTAAAATATATTTCTAGAAAATCAGAAACCTGTTAAAAAAATATAAAGAAGAACATTAAAATAACTAATAAACCCTATTAACATTTTGGTCTATTTTCCCCACCCAAATCCATACTCTTCGTATATAGTTTTGTATTATACTGCTATCATTGAACATTTTATCATGAAAACTTTGCTATTAAATAGATTTCAAAGCTCAATTGTAAAGGCTGTGTTGTCATATAATGTCTAGCCTTTAGATATGCCATGATTTATTTAATTATTCTCCTATTGTTGGCCATTAATGTTTTTCTGATTTTTCATTTTTATGAGAGAATGTTGTAATGTAAATACATAAATTTTTATATGGTTCTGACTTATTTCCTGAAGATAAACTGCTGCAGAGGGTCAAAGGGTGGAACCGTTTTAAGATGCTCAGCGCTGATTCCACATTATCTCCAGAAAGGTTCTACTTGTTTGTATTCCCACCGAACAAATAAGAAGACCCATTTCTCCCCATCCTAGCCAGTGCTGAATAGTTCTCACTTTTGTAAATGTTTCCCAGTTTGATGGATGAAGAACGGTATATAATAGTTTTAGTTTTAATTTATCGGAAAACGAGATCAAGCCTTGGCATACATGTCTGTGTTTGTTGGCCATAGATATTTCTTCTTTTGAGGACATGTCCTTTCTTGCTTTTTTCTAATGGAATGTTCATCTTTTACTTACTGATTTGTAAAATCTTTAAATGATTATGATCTCTTTATTCATTGGAAACCAATATAGCCTTGAAAATAAATGAGAAAAATCTTTACTTGATGTTATTAAGTTAAAAAAAAAGTAAACAACAAACCATAGTGTAGAGCAGTATGAATAGCGTCTTTCTGGATATGTAAGAAGAGGAGAAATAAATATATGTAAAATATGTAGTTGTTTCATTTTTGGAAGGAGACAAATATTTGAAGGTAGTTCCCTTGGGGGAAGGGGCCTGATGGCCTGCAGTTCTGGAGTGCAAAGAAGGCTTCCTTTCCGTGTTAACAGTTTTATCTTGATTGCATTTTTATTTTGTGCATACAATCTTTTTTCTACTAAAGAGCTAGTTTTAAAATATTAATGAACTAAGTATATTAACCTTTTCTCACTTACACATGTCATGGATTTTTTCCCTAATTTGTGATTTTTAATTTTCTTTGTGTTGACTTTTGACATATTTGAGGTTTGCATTTTTTATGATTAAATCTGTTAGCCTGATGTATTTTCATTTTGGTGCTTTAGAGTCATAAAATCCAAAATAAGAAGAGGTTATCTAAGGTTGCTTTTTTAAAATAGTTGGCAGATTATCCCAGCACTATTTATTTAATAGTTCTTACCTACTGGTTTTTGTACCTTTAACATACATTAGATTTATATATATATATCTATCTCCTAGGATTTGTTTCTGTGTTCTTTGTAATTTTCCATTGTTCTACTGCACTGTTTTGATCCTTTACCTTTTCAATATATGTGACTACTTGAAAAGGCAGATTCTCCGAATTACATATACATATATCTTTTTTCTTCTCATCTTTAAAATCCTTTTAAGCTTTTTTTTTTTAAAAAGTCCATTGGGATTTGTTTTAAGGCTGAAAATTAAATTAGGAAAGGATTAACATCACTTTACTTTAATCACTAAGTCAGGAACATGCACAATATGTCACTCTCTCTTCATTCAGGTCTTCTTTAATGTCCCTAAGTAAAATTTTTATAAGACCTATAAAGCACTTATCAGTTTTTATAGGGCCTTTACATTCTTTAATAGGTTAATTTTCTAGGACAGTATATTTTGTAACTAGCTGTTATCGTAAATGAGATGTTCTTCATGTTATTTTCTTACTGGTATATAGAAAAAATATTTTGATTGTCAGTATTTATTTATTTTATAAATAGCTTATTTTTTTTAATTAACCTTACAATCTAGATTAATTTTAAAATCTAACATATTTATGAATATTCTCCTTATTTTCATAGGATTCTCTTAAAGTTTCTAGGTATGTTATATGCAAATTAAAATTTTATATTCTCTTTAATAACTACACTTCCTATTTCTATTTATTCTCTCATTATACTGGTTAGAACAGCACATTCTCAAGCCTTTTGGTACTAGTCTTCCTCTACACTTTATTTTTGACGACCTCAAAGAGTTTTGGTTTTTGTGAATTATATCTATTAATACTTGTGATATTAAAAATTTAAATAGAATTTTAAGAATATTTATTTGCTATTTACCTTAAAAATAATAATATTAACCCCATTGCAAACATAAATAACATTTTTATGCAAAATAGCTGTGTTTCCAAAACAAAAATATATATGAAGCATAACATTGTTTCACACTTTTTGTAAGTCATGTTAATGTCTGTTTTAACAGAAGACAGCTAATATCTCATACCTTCTGCATTCAGTCTGTTGCAATATACTCTTTGGGCTGAAGTAACCTGAAGAAAATCTGGCCTCACCCAGATCTTAATTGAACAAAGGAAGAACATTTTAATAGCCCTTTCATATAATATGAATATTTTTCTTTGACACTACATCAAAACTTGATAGCTGGTACCTTCTTAAAGGTTGGTTGTAGTGTGGAATCTGAAACCATATCAATGAACTTTTCATACCCTGTTACATTGAGCCCATTGGTCTGTTTTGAACTCTGAATGTATTTTTTACTCATACATAATTTTATAATATCATTCATTGGTCATTTGGAAAGTACTGATGAGGCCTTCCCTGATAGCTCAGTTGGTAAAGAATCCACCTGCAATGCAGGAGACCCCGGTTCGATTCTTGGCTCAGGAAGATCCCCTGGAGAAGGGATAGGCTACCCACTCCAGTATTCTTGGGCTTCCCTTGTGGCTCAGCTGGTAAAGAATCCACCTGCAATGCAGGAGACCTGGGTTCAATCCCTGGTTTGAGAAGATCCCCTGGAGAAGGGAAAGTCTACCCACTCTAGTATTCTAGCTTGGAGAATTCCATGGACTATATAGTCCATGAGGTCGCAAAGAGTTGGACACGACTGAGCGACTTTCATTTTCACTACTTTCACTGAGTTAAGAGTTATCTTCCAAATGTTGACAGATTTCACTACACAATATCAAAAAGTCACATTTATTAACCTCAACACCCATCTTACCAGGAAAGTCATTAAGATGGTAAAGAAGTCAAGCTCTTGGTGGCAAATAGTTTCCAAAATTCTATTTTTGTTTAAAATTTAATCATTGCAACAAATACCATTGGTTGTTTTCCTTGAAATGAGAAATTCACTTAGATCATCTTTTAGAAAATATATGCCAAATGCACAAACCTAAATAACTATAGTTTTCATGTCAATTTTTCTTCCACATAAAAGTGGAGTTCAAGGCAAAAGCAGCACGAATCCCACACATACTTTCCCTTGAAACACCAATGGGATGTTAGTATGTAGCAAATTTGTTGTGTGTGGATTCTCCCATTTCATCACACAGAATATTTTAAAGATGTGTTATTTAAGGAGGACATTTAATAAAAATTATGATTACTACTTTATCAGGGACTTTTTAAAAAATGTTACTGCCATGGTTACCCTCAGTGCAAACCGCAGCTTGATAAAAAAGACAAATAACATTGTAGTATTATGAAAATAGTTTTCACCTTTCAGATCCCCTGAAAAAGGGTCTTTGGGACTCCTGGGGTCCACAGACTACAGTTTGAGAATCTGTATGTTAGAACTTAGAGAACAGTTTAATAATGATCATATGAGTTCCTTTTCTCCACCTACTTTCAGTGGAACTACCTAACAAGTAAATACAAATTCTGAGGTTAAATTTATTTATTTATTCATTTTAGACAATGATTCTGCAACTTCAGAGCCTGATGCTGAAATCACTGCCAAGACCAACGGGAATGGGAGCCCTGGGGAGCAGTCGCCAAGCCCCGTGCAGTTCATAAACAGTGAGGGAGCCGGGGACTTTAGCCGCTCAACTCTTCAGAGGTGCTCTTATCAGATTCATGTTTTCACTGCATTTTACCTTCATTAATCTATGTACCATGTCAATGATTTAATTACCTTAGAAACAGGTTGGTGTCGTGAAATCCCACATTTTCATCCCAGCCATTTGATTTTCTCTATATATAAATGCCACCTCCTGAATCTTTTCACAGCATTCTTAGTTAATGCAAGCATATATTGATAGGAGAGCTTTAATTTTCACTCCTCAACCCCTTTCTTCTGAGCTTTCACATATGCAAGTTTGCTATTAGGACTTAGTTTTACAACCACTGTCTTTTGACTCAGAGTATGATTCCCCCCTCTCCTTTTCTGTCTGCTGCAGCTTATAATTACCCTGTCTAGAATCAGAAGAAAAACAGAGCGCCACACATAGTGCTCTGATATTAAATAGGTGCAAAGGAGAGTGAAAGCAGCCTTGATGTCAGCTCTCCAATGCACGGGGCAGTTTCACGGTGCAGCACGTCCTCACCTGTATTCACTGTCGGTTATAAGATGGTACTAATGTTCTGCACGTATCCATCTCTTCTACTGGTAAAACAGGTCTACCAGACAAGCTAGTTCTACTGGGGACAGCACTGCTCTTGTCAATCGCACTACTATTATTTTCATGACTACTTCTGTGCAGGGACTCTAAAATTGCATTCAAAACAAGATAGACGAACAAGGCTTCCGTGAGGATGTAGTTTCATATGACATAGTTTTTTCTTCTTTGATCAACAAAATATGCACCATATGGCATAGAGTTGTAGCTTTTCATTGGATTTAAAGGCAGACTTCGACTTGCTGTGATGGGAGAGGAGCTATTGCTACAGACCAACCAGCCTGTGGTTTGGCATGTGTGTCTCCATATTACCAGAAGAGTGATCATCTTCTTATCCCAGTGCAGATATTTCACTGCTTGGCATTTTGCTCATAACACATGTTTTCTCCAACTCATGTTTGTGCCACATTTTGCCTATATTAACCTGGCAAGCAACTTTGGTAATTCTATGACTTCAGAAATGGGTCAGAAACAAACCTTCCTCATTTTAATCGTAGTTTTTCCACCGTCTTATCATATGCCACAAAATCTAAAAGCCTCTTCAACCTTAACCTCATAACCCATAAAAATTTAAGTGACTACAGATAACTATTAAAGACATTGAGGATAAGACATACTGGATAAGTCACAGTATATGAAATATATTAAAACACCATTGTTACTTTATGTTATATATAATATACATAGAAATGTCTTCAGTTTTCCTGTCCGGTCAACCTTATTCTTTCCTTTTGCTCTGCTTTCTTACACTCATCAAAATTCCATTGGATTAACTGTTCGCCTCTTTCTTTCTCTGAATGCTGCCCTTGTTGCTGGAGGCAGCATGTGCCCTACAGTTTCTGCCCCCTCTGCCATGCTAATGACCTAACATGCACTCTCTGAAGGTGAGTATGGACAGTGGATCCCTTCCTTGGTGTCCAGGGTGATAGAATAAGAATCCATCCATAGTACCTTGCATTCAGAGACAGAACTGAGAGCCCATATCCATTTTCCTTTTCCTTTGAAGTGTTTTTTGAAAAGACATTGAGCACTCTTGTCGCCATTCTGAAGAAACGCATTTGACCTTTAAGCCACCCACCCTGACTAGTGTCTGCCGACCTACTTTTGCACTTGCAGCGTCATCAGTGGTGTTGGGGAACTGGATCTAGACAAAGGGCTTGTGAAGAAAACAGAGCCCAATACCAAAGACAAACCTTATCCCGACTGCCCTTTCCTGCTGCTAGATGTACGAGATAGAGACTCTTACCAGCAGTGCCACATTGTTGGAGGTAAGAGAGAAAGGCTTTTCAGTGTCTCACTCCCAAGAACAGAGCCCGGTCCTGAGCCCAGGCAGACTCGACCCACACCCCGTGGTCAGCACAGTGCTAGCCAGAGGGGTTCCGGGAACCTGTGAGTTGGCTCCACCGCATGCTCTGAGAGAGGCTGGGGAAATTCTCAGAGGGATCAGGGGCCCAGGGCTAAATGTCAGAATGCTTCCTGTCCTTCACTGTGTCCTGTTCTCTTCTCTCTCACAGAAGCATTTAGGTTTATCACTAGTGAGTTTGAAAATATGTTTAACTCTTAGGTGTTAAACCAGCTAGGGATTGGAGCCAAGTTGTACTGAGAACTACAAACTTCCTAAGCTTTTTCTTCTCTTTGCAGCTTACAGTTACCCAATTGCAACTCTGTCTAGAACAATGAACCCTTACTCAAATGATATTCTTGAGTATGTATCCTTTGTTGTACTTTAAGGAGTTGGGTGGTATAAGGATTGTAAGAATCAAATTTATTACCGATATTAATTAGCTAACTTAGCATATTTTAGAATTTGGATCTTTAGCTATTGCTGAGGCTGCTTTCTAGTCCATCCTGCAGTTGGACAAGAAACGTTAGATTAACAGTTAGGATCTATTGACAGTTAATCCTAAGACATTTTTTTCCCCAGAAAGCTTTTTTTTTTTTTCATTTTCCCCAAGTAAAATATAAGGATTGAATTTTTTCCTTCTATTTTAATTTTTTTCTTCTTAAAATTTTAGTTTGCTTTGCTCATAAAAATTGTACAAATAGAAAATTTAAATACTGAAAAATATAAAAAAGAAAACTGAAATCCCCGATAACCACACAACTGCATAAGAAACTCTTAGGGAATCTTTTGTGTATGTTATTCCAGGCGGTCTTCTATGTAGTCTTTTTAACAAAGTGGAAGTCATACTTAGATATATAATTTAGTGTGTTGCTTCCCCCACTTCCTATTACTTGAATTTCCCCACACTAACACAAGCTCTGTATAAACTCTGTTTTTGGTGCAGTAAAATATCTGATCTTAAGATTTACTGTAGTTTACTAAATAATTCTTCTCTGGAGGACTGGACTTTTAGGCGGTTCCCACTTTTTTACCGTTCTCAGTAAGGCTGCAGTGCACACACCGGGCACTCAAGTTTTTATGTTTCCTCATCTGTAAATGGAGTTTATAATAATTGCTCTCCAGGACTGTACAGATGAAAGGGCCAAAGAGTATACAGTATGTAACTAGTGCCATCTTGGAGAGAGAGATATATATATATAGAGAGAGAGAGAGAGAGTTATGTGTACACACACACACACAAGAAAAGGATACCAGCTTGTGCTGGTTTTCAGCACAGGAAAAAAAATCCAGGATGCCCTGAAGAGGGGTCATCCCGTGCTCCCTGAACTCAAGATAGGCAAACCTTGACTGCTTTCCTTCCTTCGGCATTTCTGTATAGTCTAGGAGCATTAGCTCAGTGTGGTCAAACCTTAACTCATGTGACTGTTAGAAAAATGCCCACGGCAAGATCATCATCCTGTATGACGACGACGAGAGGCTGGCCAGCCAGGCGGCCACCACCATGTGCGAGCGGGGATTTGAGAACCTCTTCATGCTTTCTGGAGGTGAGGGGCTACGTTCTGCTTAGCACTTAAAAGGCAAATACTTGGACTCACACTCCTTCTGCTTCACTCCTAGAGTTTCCCCCCTCCCCTCCCCTGCAGAGCTCAGAATTCAGTATTCTGGAAATAGAAAAAAAACATGCTGGCGGAAGGGAGTCAGGATATGTGAAACTTCCCTTACCTCAATCAGCACATGTTTCTAATTCCTGAAAGAATGATGTTGCTTTATGGTTCTGTAAGAAAGCCTTAATGCTGAAGACTTGAGCAAAGCAATTTCTGGTGGAATTCTCAGAATCCCACATAACAACGGACATTTTCTGGTGTAATTTACTTAATGGTGAAGCAATTAAGAAAGATTTCCCGTCCTTGTGTTGAGGAGACACGTGGGCTCCTTTCCAGGTTTGCCTTGGCCTTACCATGCTAACAGTGCTTTTTCTGATGATCTTCCATACCCAGGTCTAAAAGTCTTAGCTCAGAAATTCCCAGAAGGACTGATTACAGGTTCCCTGCCAGCATCTTGCCAGCAGGCCCTTCCTCCTGGTTCTGCCCGAAAACGATCCAGTCCCAAAGTGCCACCCCTACCAGCTGAAAATAAATGGAGATTTACCCCGGAAGACCTAAAGAAGATAGAATATTACCTGGAAGAGGACCAGGGTCCTGCAGACAATCCTAGTAAGATATTTTGACCTTTGGAAATAATGTTTCTGTAGAACTTGAGATTTACAGCTTTGAACATCAACCTCATCATATGAGAAGCTTGATCTCTTATATTCAGATTCTTAAAATATTTGCAGGGGGGAGGGAAATATGCAGGTGCTATGTGAGGAGAAGGGAAATGAGTGAGCGGAGGTGCTCCCAGATGATGGCAAGAATTAGGCATTGCACACAGACAACTGAAAGAAAAGTTTTCAGTCAAATAAAGTGGGTATCTTAGGAGGAGCTGAGAGGCTAAGCCAAAGCATTCAGATTCCTTCTTGGAATACAAAGCATTCCATCTTTCCCCTCATCATTACCATTGTTTAGTCGCTAAGTCGTGTCTGACTCTTTTGCCATCCCAAGGACTATAGCCTGCCAGGCTCGTCTGTCCATGGGATTTTCCAAGCAAGAATACTGGAGTGGGTTGCCATTCCCTTCTCCAAGAAGGTCTTCCCAACCCAGGGACTGAACCCATGTCTCCTGCATTGGCCAGTGGATTATTTACCAGTGAGCCACCGGGGAAGCCCTTGATTCCTTCTTGGAAAACTTTGCTTCCTTCTGCTGCTGCTTCTTACACTTCCAGCCTTTCCTTTGACACAGTGCTTTCTCTTTCTCCTCTAGTCGTTCCTGTTCCTTCTCTAGTGAGAAGGAATGACGAATAGGCGAGGTTGGTTGGGACAGTGGAGAGGAAGGAAAGAACAATAATCTGGGTTTCCTTCCATCCCTACCTTCTTCCCCACCTTCTAATTGATCTCAAGGCTCAAGAGTAAGTTTTAACCTAAAGAAGATGCTGAACAGAACTTCATTAGCTTAAAAGTGGTGTGTAGCATAAGACTTCATTAGTTTAAAAGTATACTTGGCAGATTGTCTCTGCAATCATTTTTGCAGCTCTGCTCCCTGCTTTCTTGCTTCCTCCAGGCCGGCTGAGCCAAGCTAACGCTTCTGGAAGAGATGCCAAGGTTCCAGGCACCCGCAGCGGTCAGAACCTGCCTGCCGGGGGCCCTGCCAGCCACCAGAATCCCCGCTCACTGGGCAGTGGCCACCTGCAAGGCAAACCCTGGAAGTAAAGGACCTTGTCTGCCTTAGTCAAATAAATGTTTTCTCTCCTTTTGGAACCCCGAGCAGTTCCCAAGTTGGTCATTTCAGAAACTGCTGCAAAGACCTCAGCATGTGTGCCAGGCCCTCTTCCTATCTCCAACTCCTTTCCCACATCCAGCTTGGGAAGGATTTTTACAAAAACCAGAGGCATGACAGGCTCTAGTGTCCTCCCTGTTGTTTACAGAATATTTAAGTCTCTGAAACTGAGTAGGAAAAAAGTCTTAATTTTTTTAGGCTTTCATTTTTTAAAAAATAAGGTCGAGTTTGTTTTGGTCTGTGTCCTGCATTGTTTTGTAACTACTTCAGGCACATCTGTGTGTCCTTCCCAGCCAGTTCTTTTTCACTCAGTGTTCTTGGTTTCATGAAGGTTCTCTAGGTAGGCTTTGCAGCCTGAGAAGCTGCCCCTAGGGGTGCAGATGATTCAGAGCCGCCACCAGGGTCTCCATCAGGTGTGGACCCGCTGGCTGAGGAGCTTTTTGCCCAGCACCCACCCGATGCACGTTCTGTCTTGAGTTTGGAAGCCGATACCTGTAAGCATTACTGAGTTAAGACTTAGTAGCCGCTCTCACATGTGTGCGAAGCTCCCCCTCACGAGATGTTCTGGGGCCAGCACAGGTGATGATGTGTGCTCAGCCACCCTCATGGGAAAGCCCTATCCACTGTACAGGGCTGGGTTGAGAGCCATTCATTGAAGCCCCCTGGAGTCGCCCCTCATTTGTGGTTGGTTTATTAGTTGTAAATTTCCATTATCCAGCTCAGGCATATTCATATTAGATGGGTAGAAATCATGGCCCCTTGAAAACACTGGCTTTGGTTGGGTCACCACCAGCACACAAGGTGAGGACGACTCCACAGCCCTTTGTCAGAGCTGACAACCCCTGAAATCCTTGCTTAGAAATACAGTATTAGTCTAATTGAGTAATTAGTGCAATTTCCTGCTTACTTTTCATTCTCATGACTGAGCTGTGATTAGGAGGTTGTGATTATAGATTCTTGTTTGGCCAGAATTTTGAATCGGCATTAATTGAATTGCTAGATGACTGACATTCATTCCATTTAATTGGGGGAACAAAAGACCTCAGGTAAGGATGAGGAACTCTGAAATCATCAGGAAAAGGAAAAAGAGGCTTGTTAATTTTTATGGTCTGTGATCTGTAGTTGTGATAAGGGACTGAGGAATAAATTGTGCTCTTTGTCATGGCAACCAGCCTCTGAAAAGCCAGCTGAAAATTGCCTATCCTTAGGTGGTTATTGCTGCTGGGGAAGATTTGTCTTAACAGGACTCTTTTTCTCACCACCAAAAAAAAGGTATCACAGTATTTCCAGCATGGGAAGCTGTATTTGTAGGAGAAATAAAGGTAATAAATATCTTATAGAGACATATGGAAAAATAACTTTCAGATTCAGCCCAGTTCTATTTTAGTGTGTTTATTCTTCTCTACTTGATTTCCAAAGTGCAACATTTTCCGATGCTTTAGAAATCAAACAAACCAGGGACATTGTTCAGATGTCAGGCCGTGCCCAATTTTCCATAAGATTCAAGAATCTTGTATAAAATTCAGCCAACGTACACAAAGCTTTAATGAGGAGCCTGTCATGTTTCCCCATAAATTTATTGCCTGAGAACTAAGTTCAGCCTTTTGCTAATGCCAAAATGCTCTGGCTTTTTATTTTCTTTACAGCATAGATTTTTTTTAATGCAAATTTTTCCACATTCAACTTTCCCCTAGCATGGACAAGATTTTCAGCCATTTTGGACACATATACATTTTTAAGAAATTTTTTTTCTCTGTGACAGAGTTCTGTTTATTCCATTTTCAAGTCAACTAGTCAGGAGTCTAGATTTCCCCCACTGGATTCAGTTTTACAAGTGAGTGGTAGCCCCTTTTGTTCCTATTCTGCATTCCCATCACCACACAACACTAGAGCGTTTGAAATGGCTGTGTGTGTGTGTGCACAGTCGGTGTAGCCGATCCTATTAGAGTTGCTGTGCGTTTACTGGAGAGACCTGGCAGGTTGACTGTACTGACGTGTGTCTCTCCATAGTGCTTTGCCTGTTGGTAGGGGTTTTATATAACTGCTCCTCAAAGACCTGCTCTCATTCTGTACTTTTTGTGTTAAGTGTCACTCGCAGACAGTTTTTACACGCTCACGGTATTGCTCTGAATGTTCTGCATGACTAGTTTCTTCATTAGATTAACTGACATGTATTATTTAAGTGATCTGTGATACTCTGTGCAATTATGAATGTTGACGATTAAAGTACATAGTTGTTAATTTGTTGTTTGCTATTAATATGCTGAAGTCTGCCAACTTCTCTCTCCCTCTCTGTTGAGATGATCTGTGGGGAGTCACATGAGCCTGGGGTGATTGGAAAGTGTACTTCTTTTTGCTGTATCTCCCAGGAACGCCTAGTTTCTTTGTATAAATGAATCAGAAATCATTCCAGTTAGGGCAGGAGACCTTAGCTCTCCAGTTAGAAGGTCTGGGTTTCTCTCCATGCCCAGCAGGGACTGATGGCCACCTTAAACACAATACCATGGGACTCTCATCAGTGTTGCAGAGGCTGGCGAGCTGCTCTTGCCTGGGAACTTAGGACCCCCTGGATGGAAAATGCTTGCTCGAAGTACAGCTACTCCTCTCTCTGAGCAACAGTGATGGTCAAAGTCTAACTAATACATTCAGTACTCTAAAGAAGGAAAGGAGGGGAGGAAGGAGGGAAGCGTGAAAGCAAGAAGTGAAGAGGGAGGAGAAGGCAACATTACTCATTCGAGTACAAAAAGAACATCTCGGGCTGTAATGTCAGGTTTAGTCTACTGAAAGACATAGAATGATTTAAATGGCCTAAAAGTAATTTTATTTTTCACCTTTAGTAGAAAGTCAGAACTAGCACAATCATATTGGACTAGGGTATAAGTCAGAATTAAAAGAGAGCAAATAGAGTTCATTAGTTGCTGAGGGATTTTTCCCGCAGTGCTATTGAGATTATACAAAAATTCATAAGACTTTAGGCTACTCACCAAGAACACAGAACAAAACAAAACTTCTTTTCTCTAATTCCCTTGTGGAATATAAGTGAAGTCAGAGTCCTGGGCTAGAAAGAAATATGTAGGCAATTTTTCTTGTGTTGGTTTTGGTTTCTGTCACGTTATATATTCGTTGTAGATTCTGTCTTTTATGTTCTCTGACTTTTTTAGGGGGGATAATTAATTTCTGTCCACCTGGATTTAAATCCATGACTCCCTTCCTGTTCTATCCTGAAGATAATCATTAAGAACCTTTCTTTCTCCAGTTCTAAAATACTCCCAGTATCTATAATGTGCTTTTATTTTTTCACAGTTCTTTCAAAGTTGTAACTCCCATGATACTCTCCTTTTTCTTTTTTCAAGAAACATCAGAAATGTGTATTTTACATCAGTTTATGTGAGCATGATGATATGCTTATCTTCTATCCAATTATTTTTTTGATGAAAATTAATATGTTTTTCCTATGAAAACAATAAACAGGACACACTGTGCTTCCCAAGTGTTCAAAATACATTTGGGTAGTAGTACTTTCCTAAAATTGCAGTAATTATTGAAATTGCTATTGCCATGTGCTTAAATCGGCACGCAGGTCAGTTATGGCATAAAATGTGTAATGGTGGCAATTTGTCAGCACTGAATCCTGGCAGAACGGGATTCAGTGCCTGATTTTATGTGTTTACAGAACTCTACTGCCTCCTTCCCCCGCCATCCCATCCCCTTACGGCCTCACTCTCTGGTGCTGATCCTCTTTGTTCCGAAGGCAGACTCAGATTCTCTTCACATGCATAACATCCTGAGGTACCTGGTGAAATGTTTGGCAACAGAGGTCACTTACTAGACGCTACGGACTGATTGACTACATTTTTAAAAATTATTTTGACTGTAAGCTCCTAGAAGGTAAAAATCACCAGCTACGTGACAGTGCCCCTTAATAAGCATATGTGAATAAGTGAGCTAAAGAAATCCGTCAGGACTGCAGTCTGGGATGTCAGGCCCACCGTGGCGGTCACCCAGCCCTGGCCTGCCATTCTGGAGACCGGAAAGGCTGTTACCCTTGTCCCCTTGGACGTCCTTTCGTAGGCGAGGCATTCGTAACTCTGAGAGTTGTAGATTACCCCCTGCAGGAGGTGCCCGGGAAGCTGTGAGGACCTTTACTGTTACCCTGGCTGTCTACAGTCTGCCTGTTTCCACGGTCCCCTCAGGCTCAGCATAGCCTTCAGAATTCATCAGCTACGGGTTATACACCATCTCCCCATCTGAGAGCAGGTTTTACTTTCTCTTTGGTTTCAAGTCTTAAAGATTTCCAGGTATTTATGCTTATAAACATTTATGGGGCGTCTACTATGTGTTAGGTAGTATTCTTAGAGTCTTCATTTTATGTTTTGACTCATTTGACCATCCCAACATCCCTACAAGGTAGGCGCCCCCGTTCTTAGAGGGAGAGACTAAGGGTCGAGTGGAAATTAAGCAACTTGCCCTTGAGTCACTGAGCTGGAAGGTTGAGAAAACTGCACTGCTCTGGGCTTCCCCCTCTGGGTGGGCCCAACACCCTCTCCCTGGCCATGCCTCCAGTTCACCAACAAAAATGTAACTTTCCCTTGGCTGTCCGCCTCCCTCCCTTCCCTGTTACCTGAGATTCCACTGAAAGCCTTCCTCCTCTACCTACACGAAGGGCAGTGGGAGTTCAGGGACAGAAGCATGTGCTTCTGGGACCATGAATTTCCCCGTTCCACCGCTGTCTGTGTCTGGTGACCTGTCTTGAAGACAGGTGCCCCAGGGTTTCTGAGATTTGTTTTGGTTCTCAGCGTGTCCCTAATGAGGTATCACTTAGGGAAGGGGAGTTACAGGCTTTTCAACAGATTGTACGGGGAAAGTAGGCTGTTTTCCTGATGGTTGAACTCTCCAATAAAACCATATTGATATGATTTGTGTCCGATCTTCTCTTTCCTTTGTGGCTATGTTTCTGATGTAGGCTGAAACATAAATTGTGTGAATTGGCTCATGGTTACAGGCCTAGGCTTCATGGGAGGAAGCAGCAGCAAACCTCTGCACCTCTGTCCGTGTGTGAGCAGAGCTCTCATTCCACTGCAGTCCTCTAAAAATGTAGCTGAACACACCACTGTGGTTACAAAGAAGACTTTTAACTTTCTTCTTTTAGTTTGGCAGTAAACATTTGGCCGTCTTTGTCTCTGGGGTTGGTAGATGATGCTCACAGTTTGAGTTGCCAAATGGATCCTGAAAGCTTTGGGGAGAATTCATTACCCTTTGACAGTTTTTTTCAGATTTGACGGGTGTTCTGTGCTTCCTTCTCAGAGCTCTTCCTTCATCTGGCCAGTTTGAATGTTTTGGTTGGTCATATCAGTTTCCTGTAAGGAGCATCTGGGTCTCAGTGTGTTCACAGAATGATGTTTCTGACCTTAGAGTCCTTAGAGCAAGAATCCATCTGCATCTTCAAATCCACCTAGTCCCACATGTCCTTGCAAAACAATCACTGAGATGATGAACAGCCCTGCACTGGATGAGGGACTGGTGAGGTCATATCTGGATTGTGTTCAGTGACATTTCAATTTTAACTTCAGGCCAAAGCTAGACATACATATCTTGGTGTTAATTCAAAAGACCACCCAAAGGATTCTTATGGACCACCGATGGCTTCACAGGCCACACTGAGAGCCATGGATAAGGGTCTAAGAATGGAGTAAATGAGTTCATTTTAAAATAAAGATTTTTGAAAACTCCTGGAGAATAGGCATTAGCCTAATTAATTCCCCAGATTGCTGCAGGAATTGAATGTGAGCGGCAAGGGCTCCTGGGATTTGTCACCTGCACCACCTCTGGCCCCAACAAGGAGATGTTGGTACCCTGCCCTTGGTAGGGCACTTACTTCCAGCTCTGTCTGGAATATAAACTTTTCCAAAAGTAAGACAATTACCTTGTTCAGGGCGACAGCAGAAGAAATGACTTTAGACAAATTATGAAAAAGAATCTGGGCACAAATTAAGACGGTCATATAGATGTTTGATTTTGATAATAAGTTGATACTAGGTAACGTTACCCACAGGTGATCTGGTGTGTTTGAGTAGCTTCTTTCATTGCAAGAAACTCAGAAAAGTGTAAAGAGGAAAAACCATCACCTAGGGTAACCACGATTATTATTATTGGAGAATATCTACTTCCAGGCATAGTGGGTATATGTTTTCCAAACAAAAATGAGATTCATACTCCATATACTATATTATAGCCTGCTTTTTAAAAAACTTTGTGGAAATACAAATCATATGCCATAAAATTCACCCATTTGAAGGATACAGTTCAGTGGAGTTTAGTAAATTTACAGGGTTGAGCAAGCATTACCACAATCCTATTTTAGAATATTTCCATCATGTGACCAGCTTGTCTCACTCAGTATATTGTGACCATTTTTCCATATCAATCACAGACTACAACGGCTTCCCAATATTCCATTATGTAAACATGTAATATCCATATTAATACTGGTATCTATCTAGGTTCTTTTCTATTTTATTTAAATTTTTATTATTGCAACGTTGTACATGTGTTTATTTGAACTTCTCAGGGAATTTTTATAAAGTAAATTCCTCCAAGTGGACTTACTGAGTCAAAGCAGCAATATGTTGAAATGTTTTATTTATATCACCAAATTCCCCCTGGGAAGGTGGTATAAATTTATCCTCCCACCAGCAGTATATGACAGGTCTTATTTCTTCATACTCTTGATAATACTGAATTGTCAGTCTTTCTATTCTTTATCTGATGGGGAAAAAAATAATATATTTTTCTTTAATGTACAAAAAAAATTGCCCAGAGAAACAGTATCTTTCTCTTATCAACTTTTTGTATTTCTTCTTCGGGGAAGAAATCTTCTATTTTTCTTTTGAAATGTTAAGTCTTTTTTTTTTTTAACCCCTTTTACTTATAAAGGCTCTTTTCCTCTCAGGGTTATTAATAATTTTTCATATATGCTGTATGAGTTTCTAAAATTATCATTTCTCTTTTAGCATTGTTTTATTTAGAAAATAAAAACTTTTAATGCATAGATTTATAAAAATATGTATCTGCAAAGTATAAAGTTAAAAAATTTTAATTTATTTCCATGTCTCCATTTGAGAAGCATTTATTAAGTGCATGATACGTGTCATGTACTTGGCCAGTCACTAGAAACCGAGTGTTGAGCAAAATGGCACAGTTCCTGCCCTCGTGGCATTTTCATTCTGGTGCTATGCTTCTTGTCTTTTCAGCTTTCTTAATACTTTTACTTGTTCAGAGCATTACTTTCTAAATTGCAGCTCAGAAAAATTCAAAATAACTTGCAAGCCTACAAAAATACAGACTATAAAAATGAAAAGTTTTCTAGTAAATGTGGAGAACATTTGTTCAACAAATATTTATTGAGTATCTGTATGTCAAGTACTTCTGAGGGTTTTGCAGACTGAATACCAAACCAAGTAGCCTCTGCTATCAGGGAATACAGTTTACTTTAGATTAAGCAATTCTATCCTGGATCCCTAAGTAATCCAGTTTTAATAAGAGGATACACTATCTTGCTAACTTAATATTTTTTCATTTATCAGTCTGTATTAAGCAGTGAGATCAGTTTTTTCCTTGTCTTTTTTTTTTTTTTTTTGCTGAGCCATCACAGTGGGTTTCAGCTTATCTACATAAATTGAAGGGAAATGCTTCCCAAAAGATAACATGAAGGAAGGGTTATAAAATCTTTAGATCATCTTTCTGTAAAGACTGAAACACCGTTTCACCTTGCCTCATAAACTTATATATGTGTAAGTTTGTGTGTACTATATGTATAGTCAGCCTCATCCTTTTTATTTTTCAGAATGTTTGGTAGAAAAACATATTAAAATAAAAAATGAATGGTGTGTAATACATAAAAATTTTTAATCCCTATTTTGTATACCTGAAACTAATATATATATATTGTAAATCAACTATACCTTAATTTTAGAATATCAAAGATTATTTTAAAAACTCCAAGATGAAAATTCCTTAATGGGCCCTTAAAAAAAAGCATTTGAACTTCAGGCTACTGTATGTGAAAAAGACACAAATTTTTAAGTCACTGGAGTTGGAAGCATTGTACTTTGTCTGGCTGATACAGGGAAAGGCTGCCATCCTTACCCCAGCTCCCCTGTTTGGGGAGCTACCAAGCCATCCCCCTACCTCAACTTCCCAGTAACTTCTTAGGACTGACTCCCTACTCCACAGTCACACCTTAAGAGATCTGGAAGAAATGAATATAGATTCTTGCTTTGAAAAAAAGTTGAGATATATGCTACGTGTTTGTGGTGCTAGCCACTAAGGTGATATCGCAGACACCAGAATCACCAAGCCCAAGGAGGGAAGCCAAGTTCTAGGCGCTGAGGAGGCGATGTATCAAGAGGAGAGTCTTACGTTTGAGAAATTCTGCAAATGATCAGGAGCGGTGGCAGGTGGGAGAGGAGACAGGGTGCAGACAGTGTACTAGAGATGCTAGAAAGCGTGTGGCAGTGAGAAGTAAACTACTTCTGTCTCTAAAGGCAAAGTCTTTGCGATAAACTTCAATTAATAAAAATGCCCTGGGATTGGTGTTTGTTTTTTATCTTTAAATGATTCCGTTTAACGCAATTGTTTTCTTCCAATTTAGTTCAGGAGTGGGAGACCATATTTTGCTGTATAGAAAGCTTTGCCTGACTGTGACATCCATCTGGGAAAGCAGTGACCACCAGGATTATTCTATTTCATACTCAGGGTTATTGCTTTTGTAGATGAATGGATCCAACTAGCTAGACTATTGTACAAGCTGAATTCCTTACCACGGCGGGGTGCTGGGCATTTGGTTAGCAGCTGTGGCTGCTGCTTGCTCCTAAGGTATGAACAAATCACCCCACTGACGAGCTGAGCTCAGGGTGGTCTCATTAAAACAGATGCCACTTGGATACAACTTCACAGGACCTTGGAATGCAGGGAAGTTTAAGGGTCATCTAGTCCAACCACCCACACATTTCCACTGAGATCTGCAGGAACTAAATTACTTCTGCCCCAGCTTGAAAAGACAGACATGCCACATGCATCCCCACACGAGAGTCCATTCTGTTCCATGTACTCTCAGACTTTATTTGGTTGCCTGGGTAGGGCTGAAGAGGAGGAGGAAAAGAGTGCTGGAGGGCTGGGTCAGTAAAGATTATTCAACGTGTGCTCCATGATGGTCAGAACCCCCAGCCACGTCTCCTGGGCTGTGGGGATGATCTGGGAGGCTGGCAGCAGGAAGCCATAGCGCCCCGTGTCCCGGAGTTCAAAGGTGAAGGAGTACTTGATGCCTTGGTTGTAGGACCAGTCAATGCTGCCTCCACTGGCTTGGTCTGCGGCAGGAGCAGAACCGGCAGAACAAGGTCACTCACTTGAAAATATTTGCATGGGCCAAGCTAACAGTCCCAAGCCGAGAGCCTCATGCAGTGTCGACTGGAGTCAGCCTCTGCTACCTTCCGGCTCTTGACCAAGCAGCCTGGCTTCCTCCCAAGAAGCTCCCCTGAAAGACTGCAGTCCAAGAGGCCCAGAGAGGCAGACCAGCAATGGTTCTCCTCTCACTAGGGTGTGCAAGGAAGCTCCCATGATTTTGAAAGCCGCCTCCATCTAATAGTAGCTTGGGTCAAGCCCCCACATATTCCAGAGTTGCCCACTTGGGTAACCAGGATTGTCCCCCAGGGTCCTGCTCTGCAGGGGGAAAGTGCAAAGGGCCAGAGTCATAGCAGAAGCCCTCGGCTGTCTTTGGCAGACAGCTCTGCAGTAGATAAACAAAGCTCCTGAGGAACTGGGCTGGGGAGGAGGAGGTGGCTCCAGGTCAGAATTGAACCCCACAACACTCTGAACAAAGCAAAAACCTTTTCATTCAGGGTTGAAACAGTCTCCAAACAAACTCTAAACAGTCCAAAAACAAGGCCAGCCAGAGGTGAGATGGTGACCCCACTTGCCCCCCAAAACTGGGCAATTGGGGCAGGAAGTCAGACGTGTGTCCCTGTGCCCTGCTTCTTCAGGACTCTTCCCTGAAGAGTGAACCCCAAATTTGCTGTATCCCCCCAGGGCCCTACGGAACCTCCTCCACCCCCGACCCGTCTCTGCTGCAGCCAGTGAGTCTCTGCTCTTCCTGCTGTTCCCAAAGCACACCACCCCAGAGCACGTGGTAGGGACTTTGTTCTAGAAGATTTCTCTGCCTAGAATCTCTTCCTCAAATAGCCTCTTGGCTCCATCCCTCATTTCCTTCAACACTTGCCCAAATTTTGCTCTCACTGAGGCTCCTGCTTCCGTCCCACTTCTACCCCCATTACTTGAGTCCCCTCACCCTGTCCTGGGAGTTCTTTTTCTCCTAGCATTGATCACTTAACACACAATATCATTTCCTTATTCATGTTTATTGTCTAGAATAAATTGTCTGTCCCTGACTAGAATAGAAGTCTGCTTATTTTATTCCCAACTGTATCTCAAGCACACAAAACAAGCCCTAGTGTATCATAGGTATCCAATAAACATTTGTTGACTTAATTCTATTTGATACATTGCATGGATAAGTAAGCTGAGCAAAGATAAAATATATTCTGTAATAGATGGGCATTGGAGGAGAAGTATTTTTTAAGTTGAATTTCTTGGGGGATCTACAAAGCCAGCAGAACTCTCTACCTGCTCCATGTATGAAGCTGGATTTAACCCCAAGATAAGGGGACAAGAGTTCTCAGAGGAACTGAAGTGTTCGTCTGAAGGTATCAAGGAAAGCAGAGTTCACGTCAGGAAAGGGCCCGCTGCCCACCAAGCCAACAGTCAGCCGGGGCCATTCTCCTTGTCCATGCTCCCCACATTGGGGCACCCCTGGCTACTTCCTCCGGGAGAGACACTCCCGTGGGCAGGAAAAGTCAACTGAGCTTCCTCCCAGGACCACCCACGAGACCGTGCACACTTACAAATTGTTGTGATGATGCTGCCATACTTGTAGCTGGTCCCATACAGAGACTTCAGGGCCTCAACAGCGGACTTAGCCACCTGATTCTGGAGAAAACGCCAAGCAAGATGACTTGTCACGGCCAGCAACCCCAGATCCCCCATAACCACAGTGCCAGGGTATCCTGGGGGCTGGCAGGGTGACCCAGGAGCACACGCCCTGCAGAAGCCCACCCCCAGCAGACAGCATGGAGCCCACTGGGCCTTGCAGGGTCAGTCTCAGGAACTCAGAAGCCCTATGATTCTGAGCTTATGGGCTGTCTGGCTGGTACGTCACTGCCCTTTGGTCATTCTGCAGCTCCAAGTGTGAACTTGTGGTCCTAGCTCAAAGTCCAGCCCTGCCCTTTGCTCTGTCATGTGACAAGAGTGACTGAAGCACTCTGTGCCTCAGCTTCCCAGGCGGAGAGTCTAATCAGCCTTGCTGGTCTTCCCAAGCCATCAGGGGTCCATGGGAGAAAGGGGTGCCAGGCACAGCGTAGGCCCTCGTGCCTTCAGCAGGTTTGATGGGCCCGCCCAAAGCTGCCTTTGGGATGCGAGGGCAAGCAGACCTCAGGTACATACCAGCTCAGTCTTGTCAGGGATTGATTGTGTTGTGTAGCCATAGGGATAGAGGAGGAGCTGGGAGTAGCTGTGGATGGAGAGGAAGGCCTTGAAGTTCCCATGGTCTTTCACAAAGTCCACGATGGACTTGACCTCCACTTCAGAATTGGCATACTTGCCATGATAAGTCTCCGAGCAGGGGCTGCTGCTGGCTCCTGCCTCTGTGGGAGGGGAGAGAGGAGAGCTGGCATTCTTTATACCTGAGTAGTTGGTTTCCAGGGGCTTCTGGTCTTTGCACGAGGTGAGATGTACGAGGCCTAACCCCCACCCTGGATAAGGAAAGGGCAGAGGCCTTTTATAACCTGGGGGTCCTGGGCCTCCCTCCCCAGCCAAACTTGGACAGAGCTGATGAACACACCCAGAGAGGTAAGAAGGGTCCTCATGTGAGACTGCTCCCTGCAGTGCAGTGACCATGGACGGAAGGGGCTGAAGTTAGACTAGAAAACCCCTGGATGGGTTTCAGACCTCAGATCCATTGGGAGGACTTTCCTTTTACTGGCAAGTAGGTCTCAGAGGCCACCTTCCTCACTGAGTACCTTGGAGGAGGGCCCGGCATTCCCCACGTGCCCCCATGGCAGGGGCAGGAGCAGGGTGGAGCAACATGACAAAGGATGGTAAAAAACCATTCTGGGGGTCCCGTCCCTGCTCCCCAAACCACACTGGGCCTTACTCCCAAAGCCGGCATCCCAGTTCCGGTTGGCGTCCACCCCAACACAGAGGGAGCTCGACGTGACAGATCGAGTCTTGCGCCACAATCGATTCTGAGAGAGGAAAATGGTTAGCCACCCCATAGGGGTCACAATCAACACAGAGCTTGGGTGTGGACACAGTAGGGGATCAGAAACCATTTACAACTGGTTTTCAGGGAGGAAGATCTGCAAAGGAGGCTCTTGGCTGAAGGAAAATGGAGGAGATGATAGGTGGCACTTGGCAGAGGGTTCTACTGGTGGAAAGTGAAGAAGGCATGTGGCATTCCCCCAACCCCATACATAGCTGATTGGTCGCAAGTTGTCCCATAGAAATAAAATAGAAGCAGGAAATAATTTCTGGGGAGTATGTCTCCACTGGGGACAGTTCTGTCCCCCACAAGCTGGAGATGTTTTCAGTTGTCTCATCTGGGGGCTTGAGGAGGTCAGAATGCTGTTTACGCAGGACAGCTCCCGACACACCAAGAATTATCTGCCCAAACTGTCAAGAATGCCAAGGTCAAGAACCCCTAGTCAAGGAGAAAAGGTCTGTTTGTCCTTCCCTCAACTTCTAGGGGCTGAGATTAGAGGAGAGTAGCTTGTGGGGCTCAGAGGACAGAGGCTTGCCCCGCTTCCCCCAAGAACAGGAGAAGGGCTATACCTGGCTGTGGGTGAAGGCAAAACCATCAGGGTTGGTGACAATCTCCAAGAATATGTCCATGCTGTCAAGAATGGCGGTGAAACTCGGGTCCTGGCCATAGTCTTCTGTGAACTGGGATCAGGGGGAGGGCGGTGTTAGGGAGCAGAGGGGCAGAGCAGGCCAGGCCATGCATCTGCTGCACTGGACCAATGGATGCCTGCCCTTAGCCTCCCTCTGCTTCCAGATGGGAGGCAGGGGCCAGGGCTCCTGTGGGCCGTGGATACCAATGCACCACCAGCTGAGAGCACCCTCACCTCCCCAGGCTCACCTTCTTTGCAAACCAGACCCCAGTGGCCTGGGTGATCCACTCCCTGGAATGGATGCCTAAGTCGATCCAGATGGCTGGACGGTTGCTTCCCCCAGTGCTGAACTGGATGAGAAGAACAGGAAATAGTTCAGCTGGGGCCCCATCTCGCCCCCCAGAAAGGGAGTGCACCCTAGGCTGTCTGGTCTCTGTACCCCAGGTTGAAGCTCCATCTGAGGGGCCATCACTCAGGTGGGAGACGGAGGTGGGTCTGGACAGGGATCCTGCAGAGCCTAGCTTCCTGCCCTCAGCTCAAGTGAAAGTGAAAGCTGCTCAGTTGTGTCCAACTCTTTGCGACCCCATGGACTGTAGCTTGCCAGGCTCCTCGGTCCATGGAATTCTCCAGGCCAGTATACTGGAGTGGGTAACCATTTCCTTTTCCAGAGGATCTTCCCGATCCAGGGATCAAACCCAGGTCTCCCGCATCGCAGGGAGATTCTTTACCGTCTGAGCCACCAAGGAAGCCCAAGAATACTGGAGTGGGTAGCGTGGGGCAAACATGACTTGGCCAGACTCCCGGGCCCCACCATGTTCCCAGGCCCACACATAGCTCTGTCGAAGGTCACGAGCAAAACATTTTATTTGGACTACCCAACTCTGGGATACTTTGCACAATGTGCCACCTTACTGGGAACAGGGGAGTCACCTAAAAGTTTAAATTGTGTGTACAGGTGTGTGTACACCTGTGCTACACACGGAGTCTGTATAACTGTGTTTTCTGTCACCCTGGGCTTATGCACAGATGCGGGCATCCATTCTTGAGGAAGTGCCCACATACATGCACTGGCATGCACCCATTACCTTCAGCACGTAGATGGGACGGCCTTCATAGCTGCTGCCAATCTGGAGTTTGCTGACAAGCTGTGGGTGCTCGGCCACCAGCAGGTCCATGAAGTCATAGATCTGAAGGGGCAGAGGAGGGAAGGCTGCCTTCATGGCTTCCGAAGGGAGCCTGGATGCCTCGCTTAGCAGCTCCCTGAGCGAGCCTGCTGTGAGCCCTGAATGTGGAGCAGCTGCAACCCAGAGCCTCCAGGCAGCGTGGAGACAGGGCAGAGGCCACACACATCCAGGCTGGCCCTGATGTGATCTGCCAGTCTGACCAAGAGCTTGGTGCTTGTGGGGAGCAGTGCCCTCCCGGGGTCCCTTACCTCATCCAGGGTGTGGTAGGTGGCGTAGTTAAATGTGTTGGTGCTGCGGGCCCGGCTCTGGGAGGCGAACATCTGCTCCTGCTCCTCGTCTAGCAGGGATTGCACGTCCTCGATCATGATCCTGTATCTGATGCCATGGGCTTCCAGGAAGACTTTAACAGCCTGGAGGCTGGGGAAGGGCACTCGGACGTCGATGGGGGAGCCTGGCTGGCCAGGGCCCCTCCAGAAGTCCAACTGGGGAAGACAAAAGCCACTGTCACTGCAGGCTGGGGAAGGACACCCATGGGAGGGAGCGTTGGCGCCACAATTTCCCATATAACTGAGGATAGGGCATGAATATGAGGGGAAGAGGATGAAGGGAACCCCTGGGCATGGCACAAAGTCGTCTGGTCAGGTGAATGGCCCAGGAAGCAGAGTGGAGGGGCTTGGAGGCAACAAGGGAGAGACAAGAACTAGAAGTTGGGACGGAGGAGGGTGGGGGAGGCCCTTTTGTTCAGATGCGCAAAGGCAGCAAGATTCCAGAATTGGGAGGTTTAAATCACATCCTAACAGGGATCATTGGTCCCATGGCTCATTCCTGGGTGGCTGGGGAGAAAGAGCCCAGGTCCCAGGTGGCCCCAGGTGGGTGGAGGTCTGGGGCAAGCCCGTCTGCTCTCAGAGGTACCCTGGGGCCTCAGGGCTGCTCCCACGTCCTCTGACCTGCAGGTGCTCCAGGTCCTCCAGCTCCTTCACCGTCTGCACCTCGGCCTCATCGGCGGCAGTGATTCGGAGCACCTGGTGGCTGGGCAGAGCGGGAGGGGAGGCTGAGGGCCTGAGCAGCTCCTACGGCCATGCACGCTCCCCAGGCGGGAGCAGGGGGGCTGGGCCAAGCAGGGGAAGCACAGGGGATCCCAGCAATGGGAGGCCTAGGCTCCCTGGAACCTTCTAGACACTGCTGCTGTCACCGCCCCAGCTTAGACTCTTTCTCTCTCCAAAGACCGCCAGGCCTCCTCCTGCCTCCTCTTTTGAAAATTCCTCTTCAGGGCTCAGATTCTCCAGGGCTCACGAGGCTGTCCTGAGAGACTGGACCCTTTCTCAGCCCTGGTCCCCCGTCAGCCTGCCTTCTGGGATGTGCTAATTTGCTACCCTCTGGCCATCTTCCCATGTATCTCCCCCAGGCGCTGGCTGGCGGATGAATGCTCCCCCATCTCTCCTCTGAGCACCCCCTCCTCTCCATGCTCCTACCCCACAAAGTCCTCTTTGCCAAGGGCAGCCCCCAGCAGCACACTCAAAATCAGCAGCCCCTGCATGCTGCAGTCAGTTGGGAAGGTCAGCTGATGCGGAGAAGGTCCTGGGGCCTTTTAAACTCTCCCAGGACAGAGGTCTCCCAGCTAAGCCCAAGCGTAGTCCTTCTACTCACACCTGGGCCCTCTCCCACGGGCAGCGGGGAGGGGAGTTCCGGGCTCTGACACCGGCCCACCCTCCATGATAAAGTGGCAGGGAACAGGGCAGCTGGAGAGATAAGCCAGGCCTCAACCTCTGGCCATGAGGGCCCAGCCTGGGCCTGAGGGTCAGCTAGGGCTTGAGGCCTCCCAGCTGGAAGCCTGCTTGCCCACAGATCCTCCAGTCCTGTTACTGACCCGGCAATGGAGAAGAAGCCGGGACCCTGTAGCCTGGCCACACCAGCTGGGGCCTTGTGTGGGGTGTCCCCTTCTCCCACGTTCCCGAACGCCAGCTCTTTTGTTCCCACAAGAGAGCAAGCTGGGAGCCAGACTTGCTGGCTCCTCAACCACCCTGGTTTTGTCTAGGGTCGCCTGACCTGTAAGGGCACAGCCCTGGGAAGGAAACTTCCCAGCCCCACTCCCACCAGTCTCGGCGGCCTTGTGGGAATCAGGCCACAACACAGGAGCAGAAGCTCCCCTCCCTCCCTGCTGCTCCAGGGCTTTGGGAATCAAGGGTTGCCCTCGGTGGGAGCTGTAATCAGATGTCCTCTGAGCAGAAAGTGTGATGGTGGGAACCAGGGCCAGACCCCTGTGGGGACTGCACAGCATACAGGATGCTGACCTCACTGAAGAGACATCTAACACAAATCCACCCTAATCCGCAGGGGTCAAGCGGTTCCCTCGCGGCATCTGGGGGCCCTGGTCTGCGTCAGGGCCTCAGGCTCGGGCACTGATGAAACAGCCAAGGCGGCCCTTTCTGGTTTCCATCTGTTCCTTCTGCCTCTCCAGCCCACCCCCTACCTGGCCAAATTTCCTAGGCCAAGGCAGAGGGACCCATTGTGTTTACCGACAACTCTCCCGAACATAGCTCCGGGAAGGTGATAAAGCACTGAATTCATCCTCAACAGATGTTGAGCCTCCATGAAAACTGTTCCTTTCTATACTCTGGCAGCCTTGCCTGGCCTCCACACCCCAGGGAAATCTTACCTCCTCCCTGAAGCTTCCTCTGGCTTCTCTCCCACCTCTCTGTCCCATCTCTGAATGAATGCTCATCTCTTTGCTCATTCATCCTTCTGGGCCTGGTCCTCCGCTCCACCCTGATATGATGCCCAAGATAGATGGGCCCCTGATCTCATGGAACTTGGTCTGATGGGGCACACAGAAGTAACCAACTTGCTTGTATTCTCTCAAGTTTTCCAAGATGCTTTCAGTCACCGAGACAGAATTAAACACGCATGACATTCATGGGGAGACATACCCATGAGAGATAAAGGGGAGGGGGAGAAGAGCCTTCACTCGCTGCAGAACTGACATCTGGGAGAGGAGCAGAAGGCAGATTGGGTGGGAGGAATTCAGGCAGCAGCACAGTTCTGAGGACATTTCAGCCAGGCCGACGCGGAACCTTGGAGCCAACACGGCAGCTCAGGGAATCCTGTCTCCAACAGGAACGCTGGTACTAGAGCTGTGCTGTGCTCAGTCACCAGCTGAGAACAGCCCAGGGGACACGTGGGCCTCATCACACCACAGCGATGGGACCATCGGGCCACTAGGCTCCCCAATGACTTGTTAGGATGCTGACAGAGATCTAGTGGGAAAGACAGAAACAACCAGCCAACGTGTTGGTTCTCCAATAGGTCTCCAAGAAGTTGTCATCAAGATAGGATGAAATATGCAAGACACTCCTTGGGCCGCTCTCCTTGCTATAGGAGACCTGAGCATCGCATTTTCCATAATGTGGTGTGAAAGGCACCAGGAGGGCTGTGGACTCAGAACTGTGGACCCAGCCAAGAGTGTCCAGCAAAGACTTTACCAAGAAAGTGAAATCTGACCTGGGTCTTGATGACTGGATTTTGCCAGGTAGGGCAGGGAAGTGATGTTTATCACACTGTTTGGTGCTTGAACACAAACACACATTTATTTCTCCTTAATCATTCCTAAAGTGTTATTTCTGTCTCCCCAGTGAGACTATACACTTCCTGATACCAGGAACCATGTCTCACCCATCCCTCATAGTCCCCCTCATCTCCTAAGTATCCTACAGGGCTCTCAAGATGTTCTAATCGGACCCCCACCCCCCCACCCCCGCCCCAGGAAAGGTTTTGTAGAGCCTTTCTTTAGTTTGCATTATGAAAACAATATTTCTCTTTTTAAGTCAAAAGCTGCCCTATAGTTTTTAATGTTTCATGCACACTACCCATGTTGAAGGGGGTGCTGGCTAATTCTTGGTCTTTTGTGAATTCCCTTCAGAAAAGACAAGCCCGTTGGAAAGGGGGGAGCAGTAAGGGAGGGTGCCACAAGCCGAAATTAGGGTCAGCACTGAGCAGCAAGCTGAGAGCACAGTGGCAGAGGAATGTGGGTCTCAGATAGAGGTTAAGCCTAATTTCTGGGGTCCCTCCAAATGCTGAACATTGCCTTTTGGTAAAGACCAATTTGCTGGACTGGAACCCGGGGCAGAGAGCCACAGCTCTGCCTTTCTACCCACGGGCACGTTTCACATCAGTCCAGAGTGAGGGCAAAGATGAGGGCCATTGGGCTGAAAGCTGGGGGAACAGGCAGAGCACCAAGACCTGGTCACATGAGAAAGAAAACAGGCTGGCATCTAGACTCAAGGACAAGCCACTGGGCAAGTGCCCGAGTGCAAACAGACGGCCCTGCTGTCACCACATCGACCGGCATTCAGTGCACTCAGTGTTCCTCCTTCCTGCTGCTGAGCTGGCTGAGCAAACCCAGAGTGTATGTGGGTGCCACCCCTCAGCAAATCACCCCATTCCCAGCTTAGGAATAAGGTCTAAGATTGAAAGTGAAATGAAAGTCATTCAGTCGTGTCTGACTCTGCAAATTCTCCAGGCCAGAATACTGGAGTGGGCAGCCTTTGCCTTCTCCAGGGAATCATCCCAATCCAGGAATCGAACCCAGGTCTCCCACATTGCAGGCAGATTCTTTACCAGCTGAGCCACAAAGGAAGCCCAAATTCTAAGATTGGTCTAAGACAGTCTTCAAAGAATCTCATTCTATTTTGCAAGTGATTGGTTAGAGGTAGGCATGTGACCCAGTTTCGTCAATGAGATATGAGGGGAAACCAGCAAGGAAACTTCTAGAAAACATTTCCCCATTCTTGAGAAGGAGATACCTTTCTCTGGACATTGTCCAGTCTGTTGCCCCACCTTTGGACTGTATAATATGAAAGAATATACATTTTGTTTTTATTAATTGGGATTTCTGTTGTTCCTGTAAAAAGCATTCTAACTGATGCACTGACTAAGGTAAGCATACAGGTATTTTTAAAGTACCTGTATTGTCAGAAGACAATAAATTTTAGCCCAGGAGAGTCTTTATGGGAAATGGAGAAAGACAGCCCTCCCGCTCTGGACAGACATCATTCCTTGTCCTAAGCAGAATACCTTTCTGCAGTGCACAAGCTGGACAAACATCCATGGCAGCCCTGTTGCCAGAAAACACCCAAGCATGGTCAATAGGAGCTCTAAGACAATGCTTAGAGATCCCCACAGCAAAACCTAGAAAATGGGTTGCTAAAGCAGCATAAGGAGACACAGTCCCCCATGTCCACTTTAGAGATCAAAGGGGGCCAGTGACAAGGGAGATCTTGGAAGAGAAGACAATGGGTGCAGTCAGAGTGGCTAGGTGCAGTAAATGCATGAGACAGCAGCTGTCTCCCTTTGGCAGGTGTGTTTAAGGCTGTACGTGCTAACACAGTGTGCATGGGAAGAGACATCTATGGGAATCTGGGGCAGCCAAGTGGTGGACTGTAAAGGACATCTCTTATTTGCCCACCCAGTATCCTCCTCCTGCTGATAACAGCACCTTCATTTTCCCCGAAGGTCCACCCTTCCCAACTCTGAGGTCACGTGACTCAGGTGGACAGAGCCACCCTGCCCCCACCCCAGCTTTAGGGATGAGCCAACAAATTCTACTTCTTTCCCACAAGCTTTTTCAGGTTGGTTTTCTGTCACACGTGATTGAAAAATGTATCTAGCTATAAAATAGATAACTAATAAAAACCCACTGTAAGCACAGGGAACCTTGCCCAATACTCTGCAATGGTCTATACTGGGAAGAATCTAACAAGAGTGGAGAGAGAGAGATATATATATATAGATTCACTTTTCTGTGTACCCGAAACTAACACAACATTGTAAATCAACTATACTCCAATAAATTTTGGTTTTAAAAAAGAACCCACCTAATACAGACACTGTCTAACTTCAGAAGAGAGAAAAATGGGACAGCAATGCTTTGTACAGTGATTGCCACAAACCAGCATATGATTTAGGGCAGGTGCCTGCACATCCCTGGACCTCAGTTTCTTCATCTACAAAATGAGGGAGTTGGTCAAAATGATCTCCACAGTCCCTTACAGCTGTGACCCTTTATGATTCTAGGACATTTATATTTTTGCCCTGGGCAGAGTGGAGAGAGGTCTGCCAGGTTTGTGGCAAGGTCAGAATAGAGACAGAGGGGCCCTGGAGTTCTCAGTGGGTAAGTGCTCCCAGGGCAGTGTAGGTTGAGAGGGACCACGTCCTGCTAAGGTTGTATTAGGGAGGGCGGTCTTGGTGGGAGGCACGGAAGACAAGGAGAAAAAGGTCCATCAGCAGCCCTCCTTGAATTCTACTTTCATAACTGAGTGCCCAGTAGAGACTATTTGTTTGCTTTCACGTTATGGAGCTATCACTTTAACATAGCTAGCAGTGTTCATCCTTAGAATGGAGGCAGAAATTTTCTTTGGAAGAAGAGTCACCTGCAGAAAGAAGCACTCCAGTGGGTCTTTAGGAAAAATCAGAAGAAAAAAAAAAGTCAAAATCAGAGCCCAAATCTCAGAACAGAGATGCAGAAGAGAGCAACATTGAGCGGGGGTGCCCCAAGTGCACAAGGAAAAATGTTCCTGACCCAGCCTGAAAGAGGAGCTGGGGAGCACTTGGGGGTGCATTCCTATCCTTAGCGGGCAGGATGGGCTGCCCCAGCAAAATAGGAACAGGCAGAGGAAACCACCTCTGAATTCCAGTGGCAGCAATCTCCAGCATCCAATTTAGGTGTTTTATTTTCTACATTGCATTTCCCTTCTGTGTTCCCAAGGAAAATTTCGTGAGACGTTACCCCTGGTTTTGACTCTGTTTGGGGGAATTCAGGGAGGTGGGCTGATGGGTAAGGAGGTGAGGTGCAGATGGAGAATCACAGAACTTGGTGAAGCTAGTTAGTTAGGACAGAGCAAGAGGCCGAGTGCAGACCCCGGGGAGAGGTTAGCAATGGACAAACGAATAGATTTGCAACCCTGTCATCATTCCCAAGGATGGCCCTGCATCCTGGAGGATGGACCCTCCAAAGGCAAACAGGCTGGAGCTGTTATTCAGGACACACACCCCACCAGCAAGAGGAACATGGCCTCGTTCGTCAAGCGCTGACAGGTCCCACGTCAGCTGGGTTCTCCCTCAGTTTGTACTGTGTGGCTGCCTGGGCCTTCTTATTTTTCTAGGGAAGCTTTTAAAATTTTTACTTTATCTTTCAGTAAAGTCATTTTCTCTCTGACCCTGTCGGGGCCATGCAGAGGTGAGAGGGAGGAGGAGGGGGAAGTGGACAGCACCTCGCTGGACTCCCAGGACCCCAGCCATTAGCCCATCACCCTCGGCCCCTGCCGCCCGCGCTGCCCTCACACAGGACTCTTTCACATTCCAAACTGCCTGCCTAGTTTGTTTTTCTAAGAAAGCAATAACCACAGCACATTCACTGTGGTTCTTTATAGCTCTCCATATGTATAATCGCTCTTTCTCCCTTCAGTTTTTCCAATGTTTTTTTTCTTTCAAATAAATGCTCATAAATTTTTCTGGTGAAAAGGATGAAAAACATACCAAAAAAGGACAGTCTGTTGGGAGAAAAAAAACAAGCAGAATGCAGGGGGGAAAAAGTCTTGTTTAGTATTATATACCTAAGAAATGGGGCGGCGGGGGGTGGGGGGCAGTTCAAGCTTTATGAAAAAGAGATTATTCTGTAATAGCTCCCAAACTTGCATGTCTAAGTCTTGAGCTTTTACTTGATAAACCTAAACCGCACCCCAGGCCCCGCCGCCATCACACCCTGGGCTTGCTAGAAGAGACCCCTCAGTCCCGGGGGACGGTCCCTGGCTTCTCTCAGCCATTAGGGTTATGTGGGGCCTTGCATAAGTCGGATGATCCAAAGGCCTCCAGTCTTTATAACAGCAAAGTGTTGGATTAGAAACTTTCAAAGGACTCCTTAAGCTGGAAAGTTCTATGGCTTTATGATTCAGTCAGTCACTTGATGAGCTAGAGCAAAGAAATGGATTCAGAGGTCCCTGAAAATCCTCTGCCCTCTCAGAGAAGCTGCAGCAGAGTCTGCCGGCTGCCTTTCCAATATCCATACTCCCCTTCCTCCTTGCCAGCAGAGCTCCAAGTCTGGGGGGAGGGTCAGCAATGTGACCAGCTAGGAAGCAACTTTCCAGCCTCTCTTGCAGGTGGGCCTGGCCACCTGACTGTCCCAGCCAATAAGACGTACATTTAAGTTCATGGACAGTCATCTCAGCCCCTTACCCTTCCTGTCTGGAATTCAGTCATATGATGGCGACAGACTAGCGGTCAAGAGGATCGCAGAGTGGCAAAACAGAACAGGCCAGAGGGGTCAGGGTCCCCAACGCATCATGGACACACTGAACTAGCCCTGGACTGCCCACCTCAGATGACTTGTTAAGAGAAACAAAACCTTCATCTGGTTAAGCCACAGTAAGATGGGTTTGGAGAAGGAAATGGCAACCCACTCCAGTACTCTTGCCTAGAGAATTTCGTGGACAGAAGAGCTTGGTGGGCTGCTGTCCACGGGGTCGCATAGAGTCAGACACGACTGAAGCGACTTAGCATGCATGTATGCATTAGAGAAGGCAATGGCAACCCACTCCAGTATTCTTGCCTGGAGAATCCCAGGGACAGGGGAGCCTGGTGGGCTGCCGTCTATGGGGTCGCACAGAGTTGAACACAACTGAAGCGACTTAGCAGCAGCAGCAGCAGCAAGATGGGTTTCTGTCACCTATGCTAAACCCACACTAGGCGGAGGAGAAGAAACACCCCTTCAATAATGAGTACCTACTGTGTGCCTGACAGGAGCCGAGCGAGAGGGAATAACCCAGACAGGGTCAGTACCCTCATAGGCTCTCAAATAGCAGTAGACAGAACCACAGATAAAGAAGTCAATTAGTATCACTGCTGTCAAAGAAATTAATCAGTTCAGTTTAGTCACTCAGTCGTGTCTGACTCTTTGCAACCCCATGGACTGCAGCACGCCAGGCCTCCCTGTCCATCACCAACTCCCGGAGTTTACCCAAAGAAATAAATAAGGTTTGAGAAAAGGAAATGATAGACCTACTTCTAGTGGGTGGTCTGAGAAGGACTAGTGAGGAAATTATACTGAAGGGGAAATCTTAAGGAGCGGGACACATGAAGGAAGACGAAGAGGACACAATATTGCAGATGAGGAGGAGCAACACGTGCAAGGCCTCTAGTTGGGAAGGAGCTGAAGGAACAGAGAGAAAACTGGAGAGGCTGGGCTGATGAATAAGGCATTAAAACAAAGGTGAGACATGGCTGGCCACCTCGCAGGGCCAGCCAAGCAATACCTTGGGTGGGTTTTAAGTCACTGAAGGATTTTTAAGGGGAAAGTTACCTTTTAAGAAGACCACCCTCTGGAAAGCCGTTTCAGCTTCAACTTCAGAGGGCCTGTTGGCTGCACAGAGATCTTGCCAACGTGGCTGTGAGAATGAGTTCCTGGCCCTGGTCCTGAAGAGCTTCGAGCATGACTAGGGTGACCTGCAGGCCTGTCCCAGGCCTGCCACTCAGTAGCTGTGTGCCTTTTAAAAGCCAACGTCCAGTCTGAGTCTGAGCTTCCTCTTCTGGAAAATGAAAGACAGTACTAGCCTACCTCTTGGAGCTGTGAGGAGGCAATGGGTTGAATCCCTGGAAACATTCCTGGTGTGTAGTGTGTGCCAGAAGACAGTTGATTATTTTCACGGTTACTGGGAAGCCCATCAGAGTCCATATCTGCGGCCTCTAGGACAGTGCTTCTCTGACTAGGCTTTAGCATCACCTGGGTCCCCTCCTCAGAGATCCTGATTCAGGAGGGCTGGGGTGGCCGGAGAACCTGCCGTTCCAACAAGCTCCCAGGTGATGCTGATCCTTGTGGTCTGCAGACTACGCTGCACTAGGCTAGGGTCAAGGCAGCCCCTGGGAATATTCTGGAGAAGGGTGACTGGCTCCCCAGTGTTGTAGCCACCTTCGGCCCTAATAGCAGCAGAGAGTAGGAGGCCCAAAGCCCCAGGAGTCCCTGGGAGACTTGAACATGCTCCTTCAAGTCAGGGGAGTCAGGGGAGCAGGGATCAGAGGTCCTCAGCCTTTAAGAAACCTCAGATCTTCCGGGCAAGATGGTAAAAAGGTGAATTGGGGGCCCACCCCAGAGAGTCTGTTTCAGTCTGGGGGTGGAATCTAGCCACCTTTATGTTAAATGACTCCCTACAGACTCTGCCCTGGGCCACACTAAGACAAACGGTGACACGGTGGGTTTGGAGTTGGACAAACCCAAGTTCAGATCTCCAACTTTCCATCTGCGTGGCCTTTGATGACCTTTAAAACCTCTCCAAATCACGCTCTCCTTATCTGAGCTTATTAATGAGTCTATACACCAGGAATATCCTCCCCTCAAGGCTGAAATAAAAATATTTGTGCAAAGGGCATAAAAGTTATAATCACAGACTCCAGTGTGCAAAAGTATGACTTGCTTTATTTATCTATAGCTTATATTAACTTAGCCCACAGCCTCGGGTTTCTGTTAATAGCAGAAAAATTCAGCTTGGAAATTCTAGGCCGCTTCCAGCTTTGAAAAAAAAAAAAACACACAAAAACTCAAGTCTCTTTAGGGGAACTCTAGCCCGAGTCAGGACTCTTTCCTCCTCTGTCGCTGGCCTTTTTCCTGGAGATGATCTAGATATAGCTGGCCCTGGACACAGGCATGCCCACCATGCCATCATGGCCACTGGCTGCATGGCCCATCAGCTCAGCCTTCTTGCCTCTACCTTAGGCCTTCTCACTTGCCAACCTTCTCATTTCTTTGCTCAGAGCTCTCAACAGCTGCATTACTGATGTGTACCCAGCCATATGGCTGCCTCTAACCACCTGTCCAGACCCCCTATCAGCCACTGTTAATCTTTGGCTCAGGCGCCATATTGGACATGGCCCGTACCTAGAGCTTTGATCACCACTGATGCTCTCTTTCCACTAACTGGTCCAGCTTCTGTCTTCTTCTACAGGTTGGGTGGGAAGCAGAACTTGCTCTTATTCCCACCATACCCCCTTTTCTTCCCTGTCTGTAAAACCCTGCATTCTTTGTGTCCTGCAGGGGCTGACTCATGGGTACCCACAATTCTGTTTTTTTTTTTTCTATTTTATATTGGAGTTGTGAAAGTTTCAGTGGCACAGCAAAGTGACTCAGCCATACACATACATGTATCCATTCTCTGGTACCCACAATCCTTTAGCAACAACAACAAAAGTCTGGCCCTTGTAAATGAAGGTCTTGCTTTCTGCCTCAGACTTACACAACCCCACTCAGCTCTCTAGTTGACCTCCTCTTCTTGGTGGTACCTGCTTGCCCCTGAAGGCAGGGCAAACAGACCCACTATCCCTGCTCCCTAGTGATGGGGTAACGCAAAAGGGACAAAGCAGCCTGAGGATGGTAGAAGGCAGCTCATCTGTGTCTTAGAGTCTCTCCTTGAGATAAAGTGCTTTCTTAGTAAATGGCCTTGCCTGGACTAACTTCTTAGTGCATGACGACTGTGGTGAGGAACAAGAGGATCTCTCTCTCTCTGGATGTACAGCGCTTTGCTATACTGGCTCTGACTGGCTGAAACTCTGCTCCCAAGACCAAGGGAGCATCTGAGGGTGCCCAGGAAGAGTAGGTCACAAACCAGTGACTTGTTCAGTTTTGTTATCCAGGTGACGAAATGGGGGACTCTGAACAGGTCACTCCAAAATGGGCAACTCCTCCCTACCCAGGATGGGAAATGTGGCAGGAAGAGGAGGTCACCTGTCTGTACCCACCTCTCACTCAGGGTGCCAGAAACGCCGCCCCTGGAGATCCACTCCTTCAGATCAAACACTGCCCCTTCCAGGGTCCTCTTAACATTTAAGTGCCAAAGGGATGATGTGGATATTAGTAGCTCCAAGGAGTGTGTTATCTGTTTGGGGCCCCGAGACCATTATAAGAGGAGAAAAGGGAATGCCTGCTAGTCTTGCCTTTCTCCTGGGTACCTAGAAGGCCAAGAGGCATTTTCAAGGCCCCTGTACCTTCCTGAACCCAAAGGGGTGTCAGCCAGCACCAGAAGCTACCAAGCCTCTTCAAATTTGTTTTTATTTCCTAAGGAGTCAGGGCAGGGATGGGGAAGGGATCCATAACTTGGGTTTCAGGAGGAGCCCAGGCCTCGGAAAAGAAAACCACTCCTCTGGCTCTCCCCTCAGCAGTTCTGTCAGTAGGGATGATGCAGTGTGTGCTCCATGATGGTCCGAATGGCCATCCATGTCTCCTGGGCCGTGGGGATGATCTGCGTGGCTGGCAGCAGGAAGCCGTAGCGCCCCGTGTCCCGGAGCTCGAAGCTGAAGGAGTACTTGATGCCACTGTCATAGGCCCAGTCAACTGTGATCCCGCTGGCCACATCTGGGGACAAAAGGAAGAACAGGGTGTGGTCACAAGGCACAGAGGCTTCCTGCAAAGACAGTGTGCCTTGGAGACCAAACCCCCACCCATCCCAGACCACACCAAGCTTCCTGGCCCGGGCTTCAACCCGGGCCACACCCTGCTCACCCAGTGCATGCTCTGCTCTAGCAAAATGAAAGCTCCTGGAGGCCACCAGACTTGGGATATTTACGCCTATGGGGCATCGCAGTGAGCCAGCCGTCAGGAGCTGTGCACTAATTAACGCTTCAGAGAAGTGGGTGCTGGGTCTAGGTACCACCATTCACCCTCGTACTCAGATGTGGAAATCAGCTCTGGCCCAGCCCCGCTGGATCTGTGGCACAGCCCTGTGGCCAACCAGGCCTGCCAGCCAGCAGAGCCTGCACCTGCCTGAGCCCAGGTGGATGTGGCGCCTGCAGCAGCAGCAGCCAGGGGACGGCTCACTCACAGAGGGTGGTACTGATGCTGCCATAAATGTACTCGATCCCATGAACCTCATACAGGGCCTGCACTGCATCCTTGGCAAGATGGTACTGCAAGATTCAATCCAGAGAGTGAGAGGCAGTGGGTCCCCACTCCCCCACACCCTCACCAGCTGCTGTGAACCAGGGACTTAGGAGTCTTGGAAGCTGAATGTGTAGATGGCTCTTGCGGGAAGGAAGCACAGCATCTCCAGCTGCGAACTTGATCACATGTGAGAACAAGCCTCTCACCCCCACCCTGCTCCCTACCAAAGGGCCAGCTGAGAGTCTGTGGGATGCCTCCCCCAAGCCCTAAGCAGCCAATCTCACCAACTCCTCCTGGTTTGAAACAGGCTCCAGAGAGTGGCCATAGGGGTACATGAGCATCTGAGAGTAGCTGTGGATGGAGATCAGAGCCTTGACGTTCCCATGGGACATGATAAAGTCCACGACGGCAGCCACTTCTGGCTCTGACTGAGGGGAGGGCCCATGGTAAGTCTCTGAGCAGGGGTTGTTGTTAGAACCGTTTCCTGGAAGTAGAATAAAGGCACCCACAGGGTTCAAATTCCCAGGCGTCGGAAAGACTCTCACAAATATTCTGTATTCCTCTCTAATCCTAGCCTTCTTTGCAGTTTGGTTGAGGTCATGTGGCTACTTTTGACCAACAAGAATGTGAGCAGTAATGATAGGTCACCTCTAGTTTGAGGCTAAGAGCAAGTATGACCTCTTGATACTCTCTTCTGTGTGGTTAAACCAACAACAACAAAACCCTCTAAACGGAGACGTGTCCCGGATCTCTCTGTCACCAATGGAAGACAGCTGTCAAGGAGGGTTACCTACCCACAGTGGACTTTACGTACGTGAAAAATAAAAGTTTTTACTGTGTTAGGCCGCTGAGACTTGGAGGGATGCTTGTTACTGCTGCATACCCTGGTCTAATACATCAGAGGAGTGTTGCCACACCACAACTCAGCAACTCTGTGGCCCTGCAGAGTGCTCCCTTAGCTTGTCTTCTGGTTAAGTCCTGACTGTGGTTCCATTAGAAAGTCAGGCCTGCCTCAGCAGTCGCCACTAAGTCTCCAGCCTGGCTTCCCCTATGAGCAGTGACCCCTGTGAGCTGACCCTTCTCTCCCGACCCTCCATTTCCATGGGGAAGGCTTGGGTCAGTTGAGTGCTCAGATATAGTGTCTGCACAAGCTGTGCCAACCCAAGGACAGCATGGACTTGGAGCTGGGGAAAGAGAGAACAGATCACCATAGTTGCCTAAGACTACTTTGGGAAGCACAGATGCAAAAAACGCTTGAAAATTCTTCTGAATGGGGACCTAAGTTGGAAGGAGGGCAAAGAGTAACTGTTCCTCTACTTTAATTTGTTCCCATCTCCTACTAGATTCTTCGCTCCCCATCTCTTTTCTTCCTCTCTTGTTTTCCTCTCTTCCCCAGTGGCCAGTTGGTGGAGGGCTAGGCTGGGCTGGTCAAGATTTGGGGGTTAGGAACACATGAAAGGAGCATCCCAGGCCCTGCTCTCACTTCTCCTCCCTGAAATGACTGCACAGAAGCCCGGTCAGAAGCCAGGGGCTGCCCAACTTCTGAAGCCTCCTGAGGATGCCAGAGCACGCCCCTGACCCGCAGGGCAGTGAGTTGGCTGCAGACCTAGGTGGCTGCCCATGGACTGGTTCAGATGCTGTTCTAGGACTGCAGCAAACAGGTCCTCCCCAAGGGTACAGGTGAGGGCGGTATAGGTGGGAAGGATGATCTACAGATTACTCATTATGAGAAATCAAATTAAGGCAATAATAAAGTCATAAACAAAATCTTCCTGCCTGAGTCACTAACCAGATACTCGCTATTTCTGGCCACAGGCAGGCCCAGAGGCAATTCTGTCTCCTGAAAGTGCATCCCCTCTTGGTCTGCACGACCTCGCAGGGGGTGAGAACTGACCCTGGTTGGAAGGGGGTGTGCCTGCAGGGAGCAAAGGGGTAGGAGCAGCCTGGTGGGCTGGAGCTGGCCCAGCAACAGCGGCCCTATTTGTTGTGTCTGCTGGGAGCTCCTGCACCTGCTGCACTTGATGAATGACAAGCAGCAACAGATGAGCGGAGCGGGGGAGGCTGCGAGCTTTGTCTGCGTTTGCAGCCCACGCACGGAGAGCGGTTCCCCTGCCAACGACCAGGTGGCTTTGCCCAAATATGGAGAAACACTTCAGGCCATTAGTTCTGGTTTGAGCTAAGCAGAATAAACTAATCTTCCCCTGACCAAATGGGAATTAGCTGCCTGCCTCTCTCTGACGTTCACAAAGTCCTCCGAGCCTGCCTGTTTCACAAGTACCTGCTAATGGGTTCATTAGCTATTTATTTTTCCTTCTCAAAAATGTAATTTGTAGGAAGGGGAACTGGCTGGAAGGACATGGTAAATTATTAAAAGCAGTAATCTTTGGGCAGTGGGATTATGGGAGCTTTTTGTCCCCTCTGGGCTTTTTTTTTTTTCCACTTTTTTTTCCACATTGTGTATATACTGATTTTTTCCCCCCTGTGGTGAAACCCACAAAAGATATTTTCTTTAAGAGGTAATTTGTCTTTCTTCTAGCCAGTCTGTCTCAGGGTAGATAGGCACTCACTTCAGCCAGTTCTAAGGGGCCCACGTGGATGCTTTCTTGGGACAAATGTCTGGTTATTTGGAGATGGAAATGCCTAATTTTACACAGCTGTGTTTCCTTACACAAGCAGTTACAAGTACAACCCAGATTCTCAGGCGACCCCTACACTGTGGGCTGACTGGTTTTGCTCTGTAGACTTCAGAGCTATCCTTATTTTCACAGAACGGATTCAAAGAAGCCAGATTTTTGAAACAATGGGCATCTGGATCTAGAATGTTCTGCCTTGTTGGGTTAGCCAACAAACAGGTCTGCAGATCTGTTTTTCAATAGCACTGTCTCCTGTGGAGCTAAACTCTGACTCCTGGTATAGTGTGGCAGCCACATCTGGAGGCCAAGGGCTATGCCTATTCAACCCTCTGCTTTGGAGACTGTCCTGGTTAGACCCAGCATCCCACCCATCAAGCTGCTGCATTCGCAGGGTTCACATACTGGTCTCTGTTTCAGTTTCCCCGTGTGGTCCTTATGCCCCTGGCACGGCAAGAGAGATGATAAGGAAGAACACCAAGGGAACTCAGGAGGAAGCTGCCCACTCCTCCCTAGGATCACAGGGCCCTGTGGATACACAACAGCCCAGAGTCATAAAGTAATTGGACGGAAAATAAAAGCCAGGCTTAAGTCAGTGTTGATGATAAGAAACTAGCTTATTCTATATTTAAACCTTTGTCCCGGCCTCCCCAGAGGGCAAAATTCGGGTCACAGTTCTCAGGGAATGAGTTTTGAGACCTTTTCTTGTGGCATGCTCCCTTCAAGGAAGGGCTAGAGATATTCAGGGGGCACCATAAATCCTGGGTTTTGAACAACAAGCAAGACTACTTTGAACCTCCTTAAGCCTTTCTCTGCCATATTTAGGATCTGATCCTTGCAGTTAGTCCCCATTCAAGGAGCTGTTTCCCACGAAGGTTTAGCATATGTATACATTTAACAGACATATGCAACCTCTCCCCATATATCACAGCCAATCCTAGGCATGTGCCCGCCTGTCCCTGCCATGACTCACTCGCATTAGCTAAGTGCTCTGCCTCCCCGGTTATGCGTCAACATAATCTGTGTGGGAGATGTGCCAAGGACCAAGTTCTCTCCAGCCCTGCCCCTGGGGTGCAGCAGACTGAGGTACCTCCAAAGCCTGACTTCCAGTTTCTGTTAAGATCCACACCAATGCAGAAGATTCCTGGTCTGGTGGACTTGTTCTTCCGCCACAAGCGGTTCTGAAAAAGTGCAAGGCAGGTGACTCATTCACTGAGCCCTTTCTGGGTGGGAGCCTCTGACATCCTAGGAAGCGGGTCTGGTGGGACAGGGAGGGACGAAAGGAAGCAATCTCTAGGGCAGGATGGGGCTGGCATACTGAGCCATGGCTGCAGATTAAATGCTTTGTGGTTAAAGCTGGGGTATGGCGAGAGGCTTGAGCACAACCAAATAACAGTGGACTTCCCTGGGCAGTTGGAGGGCAACATTTGCAGCCACAGCACCTGAGCAGCCCGCCTGCCTCATGGAGACTCTGCAAGGAGCCCCCAAAGGGTCTGTCCCCAGGGAACCTCAGCAGAGCATCCCAAAGCCACTGTGACCTTTCTTTGCTCCATTCCCCCCAGAGCTGACCCTGATCCCTAAGCCCCTCCCTCTTAGGTGCTCTCACCATACTGTGGGTATAAGCAAACCCATCGGGATTAGAGACAATCTCCAGGAAGATGTCCATGGCATTCAGTACATCTGTTACGATACGGTCTTTGCTGTATTCACTGACAATCTGCAAGAAAGGGCTGAGTGGGTACAGACTGAGGGACAGGAGGCCCTGGCGGGCTCCCCTCCAGAGCAGAGCAGGATATCCATACAGCCACTGGCTACAGGCAGGGATGGCATCAGGTCATCAGGTTCATCCTTGTGCAGAACCGAAGACTTGGATTTTCAACAACTAGAAGGTGGGGGCTCTGGGCTGCAAATGGCCAGAGCACGTGGCGGCTGTTCCACAGGGCAGGTGTGCAGAAAGCACCCCAAGTCAGATGAACCAAGTAAGTTTTCAACTGGAGGTGCCCTTAAATAGTTGAGCAGCTTCAATCCTCCACCTCATCCCAGCCCCCATGGTCCATGCTGACCTTCTTGGCAATCCAGACGCTGGTGGCATGGGTGATCCACTCCCGGGAATGGATTCCAGAATCAATCCAGATGGCCGGGCGCCGAGAACCTCCAGTGCTGAACTGGGGAAAAGCACCAGGCCCCACACAAGTTTGAACCACAACAGCTACAGGGCTGTCCCCAGACTGCCTAGAAGGAGGCCCCAGATGTATCTTCAGGGCCTGGGGTGGCTCCCTGTTCCTGAGAGGGGGGTCATATGTGCGGGTACATGTGTAGGAGCCCATGGAAAGTGCACACAGGTGGGGACCTTGGCAACACAGTGATGCTCTTGCAGGGCAAAGTGATCTAGTCAGAAGCACAGAATTGCCCAGGTCTGCAAGTGTTTTAGACTAGTGCTTCTCAAACTTTCAAGGGCATGTGAATCCTCCAGGGATGTTACTAAAATTCAGATTCTGATGTAGTAGATCTGGAAGGTGAGGTTGGTAATTTCTAACAAACTCTCAGAAATGCTGCTCCTGTGGGTCCAGGGACCACCCTGAGTAGCAAGAGCTTAGACAACATTAAAGAGAGAACACAGGCAGCCCTTATGAGAAATCAAAGCAGGCACAGGTGAAGTCAAGTCCCACGTTAGCCGAGGCCAAATGACCCTTCAGAAGAGTCCCCCAGGGCACTTGTGAGGACAGCAGAGTCTGCCTTCTCTGAGAGCTGCGTGCCAAATGACCTGCATGCTCCACACTCTCGAGTGCCCTTCAGGGCACATACAAAGAACTGTTTTCCAGTATGCTTCACACTTCCACCGCTCCTGCCGCCTTCATGGCCAAGGGCACTGCTGCCGCCAAGCGTACTGGAACCCTGTTTCCAGTGGGCTCTGTGAAGGGCTAGAAGGTCTCCTCATAGACTCAGGCCTATCCATGGGGCTGCCTAAGCCAGAGGGCCTCAGTCATTTGTAAATGAGGCCTCTGTGTACCTCTCTTCCCATTGACCAGATGAAGCAGCTGAGTTAACAGGAAGAATGCTGATTCACTCACACTCACATCCCCAGTTCAAGGTGATGACTGCCATTCTGCAGTTCCATTTCCTTAACAAACCTCCCACCAGATTCCTGACCCAGGACCTGCCTGGTTCACTTCACTGCCGACTGTCCACACCTACAAGGGGTGGGTCCCTGAACACCACCATCCCAAAGCTTGTGCATCACCTCAGGACAGGAGTGTACACATCTCTCTCCCCAAACGGACTGGCTGACTCCCACCCAGCCACAACCCCACACGAGCTCAGTCTTATGCCTGAGGCACTCACTGTACAGTCTGGTAGTCAACACTCCCAGCTTTTACCTTCAGAACAAGGATGGACCGATTTTCAAAGCTGTGGCCAATCTGAAGTTTTGAGACAACATCTGAATGCTCAGTTACAAAGGTGTCAATCCAGGTATAGATCTGGAAGGAATGAAGTTTCTCAGATGGGCAGTTAAGCAGGGAGGGAGCAAACCCCAGGGTCTCTCTGAATATTCTCATTCCCTGATCCTACCACCTTCTTTAATGCTTTCCCACCTCCCTTGAGGATCTAAAAGAACTGCAAAAATCAAAGACTACCCTCGGGTCTAAGGCAGGAGCTGTGGTCAGCCTGGATTCCCAGACTTTTCACCTCCGTGCAGTGCTATGCCTTTGCCTGGAAGAGCAGCATATGCTGAGCCTACTCAGTCCCCTAGGGTTAGCCTGCAAGGCTCTCTCTGGTGGAAGTTTCTCTTACTTCCATTTTATTGACCCCTTCAATCCACTTACAGATCTCATAGTCCTTGCAGTGTTGTTTTTAGTCATCCTGCCCCTTTTAGATTCTAAGGTTCTTGAAGGCAGGATTATTTATCTCAGACATCAATAACTTTCTCCCAGTGTCTGCTCTACACTTTCTAGGCATCAGCTCACAGTCTCCTATAGCCCCAGAGCCCTGAGTCTGGACAACCCGAGGGTCCAAGAGGACAGCAGAGTCTAGAGCTTGATGGGGCAGACCCACCTCCTCCAGGGTGTGGTAAGAGGAGTAACTGAAGCTACTGGTGCTTCGCTCCAACCGGCGGGACTTCGCCATGGCTTCTCTCTCCTCGTCCAGCAGCACCTGGGAGGCAGAAGCACATACTGGAAGGGAAGGCGAGGCTGGGCCAGGCATGCCACTTCCGGGCCCTGCCTCAGCTGGCTGCACAAAGACAGCGTCGACACAGCAGAATGAGCCGCCATGAGTGTGAGCTGTGCAACAGGAGATGCCAGGTTGCGGGGTGATTCTTCTGCTTGGCAAGCTGGCATTCACCCTGCCTTCTCCCAAATGAGCATGGATGGGTCAAGGAGTCTGGAGAATGTGGTCCTAAGTCTGCCACTGCCACTCACTTGCTGTGGAACCTTAACCTTGGTTTCCTCAGCTTGAAAATTGGGACTTCCCTTGCCCATTTCAATAGGATAAAATGTAATAACAAATACCAAAGGGCTTTGGAAAAGATGCTCATGGGTGGCTGCCAACATTGCTTTTGCCCTCTGTGAACACTCTGTTGAGCGAAAGCCCAAGCTGAACTATGGACACTGACCCCTGGGAGAGCAGAGGGCTCACCTGGCCCACATCATGCACTCTACTCCAGGAAGTAGCCCTGACAGTTGACATCCAAGCCATTTGAAAAGCCTGTCCAAACCACTTTACCTAATGTGCCAATAGTCTTTCACTCACCACTTTAACTGCCTCTTAAACACAAGTACAGATGAGCCAAAGCAGCATCCTTACTTGAGTGGCAATTGGGAGCTGGCTCTCAGCCCTTCTGTGGTACTTCCCTCAAAGAGGGCAGTATAGTGCCTGAGTTGAATTGACCTCCCACATCATCCCGGGGCATTTTCCCCACTTTTGAAGTCAGTGAAATGGGCAGGTGCCCTTCATCCTAAATTCATACCCTTACATTGTCACCCAGGGATGAAGACACCCCAGGACTCAGCGATGACTACAGCGTGGGAGGGGTCTGGGCCTCTTTGCAACAAAAGGGAAAGCAAAGGCCCTCAACCCAAAGTCACCCTGGTTTGCCCCTCTGTGGTTGTTGCGTAGTCACTCAGTCATGTCTGACTCTTTGCGACCCCGTGGACTGAAGCCCACCATGCTTCTGGGTCCACAGGATTTCCCGGGCAAGAACAGTGGAGTGGGTTGCCATTTTCTTCTCCAGGGGAACTTCTACATCCAGGGATTGAACCTGTGTCTCCTGCAATGGCAGGCAGATTCTTTACCACTGAGTCACTGGGAAAGTCCGTGCACCTCTGGGTCACAAGTAAATCCTGATGATGCCTTGCTTCAGGCCAGGGCCTTTTAGTTTACCAAGCATCTTAATACTCATCATTCCAGTTAATCTTATGACCTGATGACAGGGCAAGAATTAACTATTCATGTTTTAGAGATAAATCAAATTAGAGAGATAAACAGACTTAACAGCAAAGCTAACAAGGGACAGAGATGAGATAAAAATCCAGATATCCTAGTTTCTAGCACTATGTCCCTTAAGGCCAGCTGGCTAGCAAAATTAAAGGCAAATAAGAATCACACACACACACACACACATACATCTATGTATCTGTGTGTGTGTGTATGTGTGTGTATGTGTATACATAGAGGGAGAAAGAGAAAGCACATGTATAAAATACTAACAACAGGTCAGAAGTCCATCATACTATTCTTATAATTTAAAAGTGCTTTAAAATAATGAAAAGGCAATACCCTAAGCATAGGAAAACAAGACAGTAAAATGCCAAAAAAATTTACCCAAATGCTAACATTATTGTTAGGATAGAAAGCTTGTGATTTTAAGCAATTTTTCCTTTTCTCTATTTTTACATTTTTCACAGCGTGCTCATATTACTTCAATAAGTAAAATCTTCTAAATGAATAAATACTAAAACAAAGGCAAAAATGCCCCAATGTCTAAAAATGAAGGAGCAGCCATTCATGGAGTCTCCAGTCCCAGGGCTAGAAGACAGCCCCTCTCCATCCCCCACTGCTGAGGCCGAGGTCACTGCCGGGTGACACTCTCACCCCACTCCCCCTGTCAACTTACTCACAATCCTCAAAGCACAAATTTAAAAATGGGAGTGGAAATCAAAGCTTGGGGGCTTATTTCTTTTTGAGCACCAACTACACATGTGGCATTTATAATTGTGATGTTTTCTAGCTAAACTTGCTGGGCTGGGGACGTTCCCACTTGGGCAAAGCAGGGATTGCTGGTTTGCAGAGAGATGGCTGGGGGAGCCCCAATCTTCACTGGCACAAGCACCATCCCGGGAAGTCCTAACAAAGGAAATTTGTTTTCTTCCCAGAAAATCGACGGAAATCTCAGCAGCCCCCATGACCGACGTGTGCCCGGCACCATGGGCCAGGCACAACCAGCTGCAGTGAGCAGCAGAAAGAGGTCGGGCCGACGTACCTGGAGTCAAGGCCGGTTCTGTCCCATGCTGGTCCCACCACCATGAAGTTAAAGGACTAACATCCTAGGGGTGGAGATGGTGGGTGAAGATGGAGGAGAGAGAAGACAGGACTGGAGGACCCAGTTCTTCCTACACAGCCCAGGGACACCCACAGGAAGAGAGTTCACACAAGGTTGTCCTTTGTTCTACACAACAGCTTGGAGGCAAATGGGAAGTCGGCACCCAACTGCAAATAACTTTCCAAACACCCTCACAGCCTTGTGAATGGATGTGACACCCGCTTACAAATTGGAAATGCTCAGCCCTCACAGCTGGGCCCTGGATTCCAGGAACATGAATCTGTCCTGGCCTGAAAAATACACAGATGTTTGCTCCCTTCACAGGGCTGAGGGAAGGGAAGGAAGGGGACGGGAGATCTAAGAATGCAGTCTCGTCTCACCACAGCCCTGTCAGGCTTCTTGGAGAAAAAAACAGACTCAGAAGCAAGCCATTTGCCTCCTGGAAGCCATAACCTGACAGAAAAAGTAGTACCTTAGTGTAAATTAATTTATGACAGTTGTAAGGAAGGATGGGGACATTAAGAAGTGCACCTCCAAGATGGGGGGGGGGGCAGACTGAGGGCCCCTAAGGTGAAGATGACACCTGAAAGGAATCTGCATTCACAGCTCTCTCCAACCGCAGACGTGAAATGGAAGCAGCTCCCGGAAGCGGTGGATGGGGGACAGGAGACGGCTCTAACACAGCTCTGTGAAGAAGGCAGTCACTTCTCCTTACCCACCCCTGACCTCCTCTGCAGGCCTAACATTTGCAGTGGTAGCTGCATGGCTGGTAGCAACCACAGTCCATGCCTATGCTGGGATGTGGGGCTGGGAGGGTACAGATCTGGGGTTGTAAGAATGAACCCTTCGGAAGTCAAGACTGAACTGGGGCTTCACTATCCTAAAGGCAAAGTTAAAACACCATATGAACAACAGTGACACCCACTAAGGAGGCAGACGGCATAAGAGTAAAGAGTCCAGGGCCTGGAGTCAGGCTATCTCAGGTTAAATCCTTTGTTGTCACTGATGGGCAAATGACTAAGTTCTCTGTGCCTTGGTCTCCAAATTACAAATTTTTCTGAGCTTTCATAAAATGGAGGTCATGTTATCATGTACTTTCACACATACTTGAAGTGTTCTTGTGAGGATTAGAAGGATGAATACATGTAAACTGCTTAGAACATTGCCTAGCACACAGTAAATGCCAGCTATGATGACGAGGGACAATAGGATAACAGTAACTCTCGAGGTGACTCCAGGACTCCGTGGTGGAATAGTCATTACAGGGCATGACCAGGAAACCTGGGTTCCTCCAGAAACCTGGTGTCTGCCGGACTTGGACAGTAAGTGGAGCATCAGTGGTCACTTGGGTGACCCTGCCCCTGCCCTCTGCAGGACCAACAGAGGGGCTGGCCCTTCTGTCCCTGTCTCCCCACCCCCTGGACCCTCCTCAACCCTCACCCCCAGGCAGCCAGCCTCTGCCTCTCCCTCAGGAGCTTGCCCATGATTCCTTCCTTTCCTCACCTATTCCTGTCCTCCTCTCCTCTTTAGAGCTGCCACCCACCCAGACCCCAGCCAACACAATTCCCACATTTTAATCTCTTCTGTTCAGCAGACTGGGCTTCCCAGGTGGTACTAGTGGTAAAGAATCCAGCTGCCAGTGCAGGAGAGATAAGAGACTCGGGTTTGATCCCTGGGTTGGGAAGATCCCCTGGAGGAGGGCATGGCAACCCACTCCAGTACTCTTGCCTGGAGAATCCCATGGACAGAGGTGGGCTACAGTCCATGAGGTCACCAAGAGTCAGACATGACTGAAGCGACTTAGCATGCACACACATTCAGCAGAGTAATGTCTGTGATGCACACACTGGGCACTAAAGACACAGCAGTCAACAAAACGAAACTGCCTGCCCTCATGCAGCCCTACAATCTGGTAGAGGAGACAGACGATAAACCAGACAAAGAAGTGAACCACAGAGGATATTAGAAGGCCGTAGGTGCCAAGAAGAAAAGTGAGGGAGGGAACTGGGGGAATGTGGGAGAAGGGCACAACTTAACATAAGGTGAAAAGTTGACATGTGAGTCAAGTTTTAAAAGCAGTGAGCCACATGCTGATATTTGCAGAATCAGCATTCCAGCAATATAGGGCCAGCAGTGCAAAGGCCCTGAGGTATGATCCTAGCCAAAGGCATTGAGGCAAGGGTAGCTCAGGCAAGCTGGAGGAATGTCAAGAAGGTGATGGTGCCTGGAGCAGAGTAAGCAAGAGTCAGCAGTGCAGGGCAGCACATGGATCATGTAGAGCCTTATAGCAGTTTTAAGGACTTTGGCTTTTACTGTGAATGAGGTGGGGAGACACAGAGGGTTTTAAGCAGAGGACTGATATAACAGGACTTGCATACTGACTGCTGTGTTGAGAGTAGGCAATAAAGAGGCAAGGGTGCAATCATGGAGAACAGTTAGGAAACTACTAGAATAATCCAGGTGAGGGCTGATGGGGTATTGACCCATGGTGCTAGCATAGAATTTGCAAGATACATCTCTCTACATCTCACTATCAGAAGGGAGAACTGATAGGATTTGCTAATGGACTGTCTGTGGGACAGACCACCTGACCTGCCTCTTGAGAAACCTGTATGCAGGTCAGGAAGCAACAGCAGAACTGGACATGGAACAACAGACTGGTTCCAAATAGGGAAAGGATTATGTCAAGGCTGTATATTGTCACCCTGCTTATTTAACTTCTATGCAGAGTACATCATGAGAAACACTGGGCTGGATGAAGCACAAGCTGGAATCAAGATTGCTGGGAGAAATATAAAAAACTTCAGATATGCAGATGATACCACCCTTATGGCAGAAAGTGAAGAAGAACTAAAGAGCTTTTTGATGAAAGTGAAAGAGAATGAAAAAGTTGGCTTAAAGCTCAGCATTCAGAAAACAAAGATCATGGCATCAGGTCCCATCACTTCATTGCAAACAGATGGAGAAACAGTGGAAACAGTGACAGACTGTATTTTTTTGGGCTCCAAAATCACTACAGATGGTGACTGCAGCCATGAAATTAAAAGACGCTTACTCCTTGGAAGGAAAGTTATGACCAACCTAGATAGCATATTAAAAAGTAGAGACATTACCTTGCCAACAGAGGTCCATCTAGTCAAGGCTATGGTTTTTCCAGTGGTCATGTATGGATGTGAGAGTTGGACTGTGAAGAAAGCTGAGTGCCGAAGAACTGATGGTTTTGAACTGTGGTGTTGGAGAAGACCCTTGAGAGTCCCTTGGACTGCAAGTAGATCCAACCAGTCCATCCTAAAGATCAGTCCTGAATGTTCATTGGAAGGACTGATGTTGAAGCTGAAACTCCAATACTTTGGCCACCTGATGTGAAGAGCTGACTCATTGGAAAAGACCCTGATGCTGGGAAAGATTGAAGGCAAGAGGAGAAGGGGACAACAGAGGATGAGATGGTTGGATGGCATCACCGACTCAATGGACATGAGTTTGAGTAAACTCTGGGAGTTGGTGATGTACAGGGAAGCCTGGTGTGCTGCAGTCCATGGGGTCACCAAGAGTCGGACACGACCGAGTGACTAAACTGAAGAACTGTCTGGGGGATGTGAGAAAAAGAGTCAAGGATGACTCCAGGTTTCTTGTCTGAGGGACGAGAGGACGGCATTGCCATTTGCTGCACTGAGGGAGGCTGTGGAGGAGCAGGCCAGGGGAGCTGGGTTTGTACCTGTGAAGTCTGAGATGCCCATTAGACACCCAGGTAGAAATGCCAAGTAGATGGTCAGAGATGTGAGCCTTCAGTTCAATTCGGATATGAGAGGCTGGCTGGAGCTACCAACATGGGAGTGCTCAGGAGGTGGAAGATATTCAATTCCATGATCCTGGATGAGGTGACAGAGAAGAGGTCGAAGGACAGAGCTGGGAAACAGGAGAACAATGTGCAGAGAAGCAGCCAGGAAGATGGGACCACCCAGGAGAGTGCGATGTCCTGGAAGTCCAGAGAGGAGAGGGTGATGGGTCAGGCTACAAGCTGGAAGCACGATGCACACTCAGAGCTGACTGCTGAGGGAACCTGGGAGCTGTGTGTGACGCTGTGTATGACAACGAGGGTGAAGGTAGCGGTGGACAGTTTACCCAAAAAGAGGGATGAAGATGGCATGTAGAGTCAACATTTCCTGGAGTTCTGGTCTTGGAATAAGAGGAGAAGTGGGGTGATAGCTGGAGGTTGGGGGAAGGGATCAAGAGAGGACCTTTTTAAGATGAGAGAAATAACTCTATATTTGTATGCTAATGGGAATGATCCAGGAGAGAGGGGAAAATTGGCCAAGCAGTATTTACACTAAATTGTATTTTACTCTAGAGCGTGCTCGGAGCATGGGCGATTTTTGTTTTCTCCTTTGTGCTTTCCCTTATTTTCCGAATTATCTACCATGAATATTTATTAATTTTGTAATCAGAAAAAAAGCCATTAAAATCCACAGAGCTGATTGCTCAAGTGAAGCCTTTCCATGGTGACTCATCCCAGGGAAAAAAAAAAAAAAGGAAAAAAACCAAAGGGCCAAAAAGAATGAGGAGGTGAAGAAAAATTAAATGCAAATAGAGCTCACTCAAAATCAGATAATTTCTTTCCTGGCCCACTGCAATTTCCTCACTACCCTCCTGCCTGTCAGTCTCTCCCTGCTCCTGTCCCTAACTCAACACTGTCAACATTGTCACTGTCAGAAGGATTTTTCTTAAATGCAAATCTGATCATGTCAGAGCCCTCCAAAGGCTCCCCCATGGTTTTCGGGATTTTCTCTCAACCTTTTCACCTGGTGGAGGGTGCCCTTTGTGCTCTGGTCTGGCCTCATTGCCAATCATGGGCCCCTTCCCCTCCCCGGCCCTCCCTTCTCCTGCTCTTCAGCCACACCGTAATTGCCGCCTTCTCAGAGCCTCAGAGCGACCATGCAGTGCCTCTTGTACTCGCTCCCATAGCAACCTGCTCCACTCCATCAGCGCATCATCCACTCCATTGTAATCACTGATTTACTCCCCTCCGCTTCCCCACCCCCACAGCACTCCAGCTCCCCTGGATACAGGGACTGGATTTCTTTATCTTTGTTTTTCCAGTACCTTGCCTAATACCCAGCACGCAGTTGGCATCTCTGTGTCTGTGGGCGGAAAGAATGAGTCCGCCTAGTTTATCTCAAGCATCTTTCTGATCACAAGACAGGAGGGAGTAGGGGGCACTTCCCTTCCTCAAAAATCTCCAGTATCTCTGGCCAAGGTGAAAGCTGGGATCAGGGTTTTTCACACTTTCTCTCAGCCTGGTACTAACCAGCAAACACACCCTCTTTCCTTTCCTTCTCACAACCATTAAGTGAGGCAACATTTACTAGTGCTGTGCTGTGCTTAGTCACTCAGTCATATCCGACTCTTTGCAACCCCATGGACTGTAGTCCACCAGGCTCCTCTATCTATGGGATTGTCCAGGTAAGAATACTGGCGTGGGTTGCCAGGCACTCCTCCAGGGGATCTTCCCAACCCAGGGATTGGACCCAGGTCTCCCGCATTGCAGGCAGATTCTTTACTGTCTGAGCCACCAGAGAAGCCCAAGAAAACTGGAGTGGGTAGCCTATCCCTTCTTCAAGGGATCTTCCCGACCCAGGAATCGAACCGGGGTCTCCTGCATTGCAAGAGGATTCTTTTCAGCTGAGCTACCAGGGCAGCCATTTACTAAGTCCTACCTAAATGGCAGGCCCTATGGTAGACGCTGGGGTATAAAGACAGATAAGGCAAATGATTCTATACCTTGAGGGGCTTGGGGAGGGGACTCTTGAGACAAACACCAATATATTAATCAGGTCTCTCTGAGCAATTCATTCAGCACACAGTTACTGAGGGTCCTGTGCAGGAGATGCTATGCCAAACACTGGGGTGAGAAGATCCAGAAGACAGAAAGCTAGCAGTCCTGTGCATCAATAACTAAAACATGAGACTGCCGGCCAGCAACCTGAGGGGTGCAAAGCCCTTCCCTTCTGTTAACGCCTCTGAGTTTCCCTCCTCATGGACACCTTCCCCCATCATCACCACAAATCAACTCAACACAGCAGTCTCCCCCCAGCCCCAGCTTCCTGGAAGCCAAAATGTGATCTCAAGTACGACAATCAGAGCTTGATGCATTGCAGACAGAGCAAGTTGCTGGTGAAAATCCTGCCTGACTGGGTTAGCGCCCAGAGTCCAGGGCATTCTACTGAGAGGCAGTAAAAAGCTCCCCTTTCCCTATCCTTAAAGGGAATCCAGGGCTGGGGGTGACAGGAGAGGACAGCCCCAGAGGAGCCAATGATTCAGGGAGACTCCCAGGTGCCTCTGGGGCCACTCCTGATACACGAGTCAACAGAAAGAGTTTAGAGACCTCTTCATATCTGTTTGCCAAATACTGCAGAGTCTCCAGGGCAGGGCTGATGCATGGAAATGAAAACTTTTAAATGCAGGCACAGGTGAGAAATGAGGATTGAGCACTGAATTTTTTGATGTGGTAGCCTCTATTGTCTATGCGAGTTTCCCCATTTTTGTTTGTGGGGGATTTAATTGGACAAAGAGCCTACTCCCAGATGTTAAGCAGGAAACAGATGTGCCTGAGGAGGAGGAAAGGTCTTTGAATGGACCACAGTGCCCCAGCCCTGTCCTTGCATGAAAAGGAATGCACCTAATGCGTTTATCGCCTGGCAGGCGGAGAGTGTGTGCACTCCGGGGACTGTGTGTTCCCACACTCAGAGCCCGTAGAGGAGACTAGCGGCAGCATGACATGGCTGGGCAGGAACCTGTGTGTATACAAATCTACAGGTACACAGCAGCATTTGCAGAGGGCTGCAGCCAGAGAAGTCTAACCCAGTGGTGCCCCAAAAGAATCATTTTAGGAAAGAGGCTCCTTGAGGGTATTCTGGAAGACAGATCAATTAAAACAGAATTTCATGATGTTCAGAAAAGATGCCATTAAGATGCAGCAACGAGTGAGGGTGGGGAGAGAATGGGGTGCCTGGAATGAAGTCTCCCTTCGCCCTAACCAAGGGCAGGTCTGTAGTCACTTCTCCCAGAGCTGTTTTTCTGGGAGAGTCCTGCCCAGGAGAGACGCCTGGTACTGAGAGCCAGCATTGGAGGCGACAGGAAGGAAACCACAGCAGGGTTCACAGGAGCGGCTTCGCTCACCTCTTCCTGCTTCTCTGGAGTGAAGGAATTCCCTGCTATCGAACGGGTGAGACACACAGGGACAGGAAGGAACAGTCAGAAACGCAAAGGGCGCCGTCCAGAAGAGCCCTCCCTGCCCTCAATGCCCAGGAGACAGCTGAGCTGCCCCCTCCTGTCTCCCTTCTCCCTGTCTTCTCCTTTGCCACGAACTATAGATTCCTCCATAAGAGAACTCTCAAAAACACAACAAATTAGTGAATATAACAAAAGAGAAGCAGACTCACAGATCTAGAGAATAAACTGGTGGTTAGCTGGTGCGGTGCAAAGGGGCAAGACAGAGGCAGAAGAGTGGGGAGTATAGACTGTGAGTGTAAGATAGGCCCTGTGATGTAGGGTACAAGGAATACAGCCAATAAGTTTTGTAATAACTCTAAGTGGAAAGCAACCTTTAAAACTATATAAAGTTAAAAAAAATTTTTTTCATTGAAGAGGACTCCACAAGCTACCCTGACCTGTGAATTATGAACTCTTTCTTGGATTTTTCTTACATTTAAATTTTTTAGAAAGATCTTTCTTAGATTTAAATTTTCTTTGACTAGTATGAGGTTTCATTCCTTTCCTGGAAGGTTCACAAAAATGCAGATGAAACTCCAGAAAGAAAACATCCACTTTAACCTTGGGTATTTTTCCTCCAGGTCGGGCCCAAACCTGCAAGGGATGTGAAGGTGAGACCCCCCAACCTCAGTGTTGGGGCAGGACCTCACCTGGATGTCCTTTATCATGATGTTGTAAGCAAGGCCGTGAGACTCCAGGTAAGCTTTGATGTCTTTCAATTCAGAGAAGGGAACCCTCATGTCCACAGGGAGGCTGGGCCTGGCTGGGCCGCGCCAGAAGTCCACCTTAGTCACAAAGGAGAAAAAAACAATAGGCAAGTGTACCAAACATCCTGCAGGCACCTACAGAACCGATGATCTTCTCTTATACAGTTGAAAGGGCCCCGGTTCCAAAATGAAACCCTTAAGGCAGAGCAGAAAGACGGAGACAAACAAAATCCCCAGGTCATGGAGTTTCCTTCCCTAATACTAAGCACCTTTGTCTCCCAGCCTCACTCACTCCATGTAACTTCACCCAGATCCAAAGAGCCCACAATAGTTTTCTAAAGGTGAGACAGCGTATCATCTGGGACATTCACGTGGTCAAGAACACTGGGGAGAAAAGGGAGACATCACTGCCCCCGAGCCCCAAAGAGGTAGGAGAGGCCCGATCCGGAGCCCTGTGCTGTCCGATTTTCATTTTGTAAAATGGAGAGAATTATTGTAAAGTGTTCTGAGTCCTGGTTGATAGGGGCACTCACACAAATAGGATGGTGGGCTTTGGGGCACATCCAGAAATATCTGGTTGTTTCAACAGCCCTCAGACCAAACCCTTCTATATTGAAGAAAACGTCTTGCCCAGTGGAATACTTGTGGAGGACACACGTTCTCAGAAACCAGGGCTCGGGCTGAGGGACAAGCCCAAATAAAACAGGTTTGCCAAGCTAAGCCACTTCAGTCGGGAAGCAGATGTGTCCAGTGCGTGCAGCATGGCTTCCCACCCAGAGACTCATGCACCTCTCGCGTGGCTTTAGGACCTTCCAGCCGTTTTCAGAGCAGCCCTCCGTTACAGGGCAGAGGGGAAAGCCAAGCAGGGCTGCCCCACCTTCTGGGCCAGTGTTCCCAGCCTCTCCTGAAGAGAAGCCGCGCTTGATTCTCCCCCTGTGCTGTCATCTCCGGCAGGCATACCCAGAGGGCCAGGTTTGGGGTGGAGGGAATGGGACAGGGAGCCGAGGGTGCAGGCCGCTGTGAGGGAGGAGAGGACATGGCCCCAAGCCCCGCGGATTCCTCACCTTCTGGGGCTTCAGGCCCTCCAGATCCCTGAGAAGTGAAAGCTGCTTCTCATTTTTAGCCAGGATTCGAAGAACCTGGTCACTGGAAAGACACAGAGGAGACCGAGGGAGCTTCTCGGAGGGGTTCCTCAAAGGCTGTGCAGCCTGGAGGATGCAGAGTGGAAAAGAGAACCTGGCAGGATAGCTGGGAGGCGAGAGGACCCCTGGGCAGAAGGACCTGCGGCTCTGGGAAGCTCCAAACTCCTTTAGTCTGAGGCCAAGGGGTCTCTCCAGACCCAAAGATAGACCACCGGGGGACTCCATAAAGCCTGTCAGTTCTGCTGATGAACCCACTGCCCAGACAGGGGAAACAGGACGGGTAAGTGGTGGAGAAGGGAGGAAGAAAAAAGAGGAATGAAGGAGAGAAAGGGATAGATACAGGGAGTCGAGGTACCGATAGTGGCCCCATGCACTCTTTATACAAGGATCCAGGCCATGTCTGCCCCAACCCCACTGCCTTCTCTCAAGAGCTGGAGGACATGGAAGAGATGAATCTCACCCTACCTCACAGGGGGAAGCTGAGCCCCTCCCCATCCCCCTGGAGGGGTGGGAGCCGGGGCAACTGAGCAGCCTATAGTGTAGCCTTTGGGGTCTGAGCCAGGATGGCCATGGCTCCCTCCCTGGCCGGCTCTGATACCCTGGATGATGAACCCCCCTCTCTAAGCTTGCGTTTCCTCTTCTCCACTATGGAAATACTGTGGAGTGCTCACTTTGCGGGGCCTTTGGAAGGCTGAGAAATCATGTCTGTAGAGGGCCTGGTATGTAATACTCATACTTAATTTTACTCAAAGGACAATACCACACCCACACATTAGGAACACAGTCTTTGGGGGGTTATGACTTTTTTAAGAATCAGAGGAAAGTTATGAACACTGGAGAAAAGTAGATACACAAAATTTTACACACGGTTTCAGGGGATTCTTGGATTCTTGGGATTCATGCAGACTAAGAACTCTAGATTTGGGGAGGAATAATAAGACACTTGAGCGTCCTGCCCTCACATGCAATATTGGGAGGTGAAGGAGTAAGAAGTGGGTTCAGGATGGGAAATGAAATCCTGAATCCCTCTGCCCTGATCAGGTCCCACTGGGCCACCAAGTCACCCAACTCCTGGCAATCCTCTCTCCCACTAAGGAGCAGCCACTCACCCTGTGAAATTCATCTGGCCCAAAGCTGCTGCCAGGATAAAGCTGCAGACGAGGAGTGTCCGCCTGCCCACAGGGTACAACCTGCGAATCACGCCTCCTCCAGGGGAACTCTGCATGCTTCTTCCTCCAGGCGAACTTCAGGGGTTTTCCTCGCACACAGGCATGGCCAGGCCTCAGGACAGCAGAGTACCTAAAAGCCAGCAGGCCCGGCAGAGGACGTGCGTTAGGCTCTCTCTGGGACTCCCACGTCAGGCCTTCCAGAGGTGGGGCGTCCCTCCCCACTTCTAGGTGAGTCCTCTCCTGGGAAGGTGTGGGGGGCAGGGGTAGGGAAAGAGGAAGTCAAGGCCTTTAGCTGTTTTCCTTCCCAGAGGTTTACTGGGCTAGCCTCTCGTGAATATGGAATCCTCCATCTCCAGAGAAAGGCTGAGAGAAGCCATAGGCCCAAAGAAATCACTCCTTTCCAGTCTCGTGCTGTCTTTGTGCTCCTTCTCCCTCCCCATCCACTCACACATATGATCCTTGAACATAAGGGTGTGGACGCCATTGAAACAACACCAGGTTTAGACACAGAGCTGGGTACTCACTTCCTGTCTAAAAGATCCGGGGCAACTGACCTAGTCTCTCTAAGTCTCAATTTACTCATCAGTCAAATAGGGTTAATAATATCTCCCCTCCCTACCTCACAGGGTTTTCTGGGGGATATTAGATGAGACAACTTGGGTGAATTGGCTTGGCAAAGCCTGCAAAATAGAATGTCTTATTATCTCAAAGCATTAGCTCTTAGTCACAGCTGCATCTTAGGTCAGGACTCTAGCTGCAGTGGAGAGAAGGGGAGAGAAGAAAACGGAGCGAGGAACAAAGGAAATGTCTATTCTATGAGAAGGAATTCAGTGAAGGGTCCCTTTTCGCTGTGTTCAGGTGGTCACCATTATGCCAGGATAGGTAGTGCATTTTCTACTTAGACATGAAGGTCACTGCAGTCATTATTATAGTTCTCAACAGAGAGCAGAGTCAATTTCTCAGTCTGCTGAAGCCCCACACAGCCCCCTTTATGGTCTGGGAACAGTATGAATAAAGCAGAGTCCAGCATACAAAGCAGTCATATTAGAAGGAGAAAGTGAAAGATGATGCCTGAATGGTAAATGATGAATCTAACAGAAAATCCGCAGGAGGTGGAGGAAAGGCAGAGACTAAATCCAACAAAGTTGTTCAGCAGAGGACGTCAACAAAAGGCCACTTAACTGTCACCGGCGATTCTCAGAAGCCCCCCTCCCCATCCATGCTTTCCCAGAATGGCCAATTAACCGGCCATGTGTGCAGAGAGGAGAGCTCTTTTATTGAGAGAATGCCCTGCTCCCACACCCCGCCGGACCTACTCCATTATCTCGCAGTTCAGCTGTTCAGACATGCCAAACTCTCCTAGAACCCTGGCTTTGAGAACTCTCAGACTGAAACATTAGCAAAGAGTTTAAGGACCTAGAAAAGAAAGCAATTAGGCTTTCTACTCAAGTAACATTCAGCGTCAGTAGAAATTTGGAATAAAAGAATATACTAGTAAACAATAGCTCAGGAATTTAAAAGAAAAGCAGTGGGATGGTACTAGTCACCCAAAGTACCCAGCATCTTCTTGTTCAAAAGCATCATTATAAGTCACTAATAATAAGACAACCCCTGCACTTGCTTTAGGGGTGGGGAAAGAGACAGAGATAGATCGAGAGCAAGAGCAAAAGAGAGACAGAGGCACAATTAAGAATTCTTGAGAATTCTACGGCAGCACGTGCAATAGAACTTTCTGTGATAATGGAAATGTTCTACGTCTGCAGTATCCAATAGGATAACCACCAGTGGCTAGCATGACTGAGGAATTTCAGTTTTTAATTAGCTTTAGTTGATTTAAATAATTTAAATGGCCACATGTGGCTAATGAGTGCCGTATTATAAGACGGCACAGTTCTGTGGGAATTCACCAGCCCTAAGTACTGACTCCATGGCTGGATCTGAAGCAGACACACACAGCTGTGTTTAATACCTAACACCCGCTTCTCATTCAAAATTAATTACTCATTAATTAATTTTTATTTGTAGACATTAGTTAGACATTAGATAATGTCTAATTAAGTAGACACTATTTACTCAGTAGATGCTTACTGAATACCTACTATGGGCCAAGCACTTGCTAAGGTGTGGAAATAAAATAGAGTGATACAGATCTGGCCCTTAGGTTTCTATTGGGGTAAGTAGACAACTGAAAGAGCATACAAATAAATGTGAAAATATAGCTGATGTATGTGTTACAAGGGGAAGGTACAATGTGCCAGAAGGACAGGTAACATAGATTCCATATAGACTGAAGATGCAGGGAGACTTACTCTAAAGAAGTTGTTAAAAGGACTTTCACCTCCTGCCATATACCTGACCAATCCTGCCCAAATTAAATTAGTAAAACGCTAGATAAAATATTTTTAATACAACTTTTCTTAATGCCTTACTGGGTTGGCATAAAAGTAAGAATCCACAGATCCAAAAGAAGTAAAAGCAAGACCCATGAGAGGTAAGCAAACTTTTCCCATGATGAGTAGAGGTCTTTCAACTCTGTTCTTGATCTTCCTTCTTAGAAGAATATACCTTGTATCTAGGGTCATTTTCGTCCTACTTGAAGTATATATTTAAATGTTTCCTTCAGTGAAAAAAAAAAAAGCTCTTTGTTTTTATTTGTTTGAAAATTCTTTATTTGCTTTAATTCTTGAAAGAATCTCACTGAGTATAAATTCTAGGTTGATTATTGTTTTTCTCTCAACACATTGAAAACATTATCCCCCAGTCTTCTAGCTTCCACTTTCACAGTTAAAAGGTAATCAATTAGTCTATTTACTGTTCTTTAGTATGTGATCTTACCTTTGGTTGCTTTGAAGACCTCTTTGTCTTTGATGTTCTGCAGTTTTATCTTCATGTATTCTTCGGATACACAATAATGTGTCTAGGTACAAATTTCTTTTGGTTTATCCCACTTGAGATTGGATTCCTGTACCTGGGGATAGCTATCTTTCCACTATTCTCATAAATTTTTCAGTCATTATATTTTTTAACATTGGCTTTTACCCAATCTATTACCTTCTGTAATTTTATTAGGTATATGTTTTGTGCTCTCATTCTATCCTTTAAGATGTAGTCTTTCTATCATATTTCTATTTCATTGTCTCTCTGGGCTCCAATCTGGATAATTTACTTACGTTGAATATTGTTTCTTTAGTCCAGTTAACTGATTCTCTTATCAGCTGAGCTTAATCTGTAATTTAATCAATCTGCTAGATTTTTAACTTTCAATTTATATAGTTCATCAATTCTGAAACAACTTTTCTCTCAGATTTAAACACCCCTGCAGTCCAGGAGCATCTTATAATCAGTGGCATCTTGAATGATAACTGGCAGTGTTTTTGATGGCCCATAAAATTATGCTGCATCTTACAATCTTATTTTATAGTCAACACAATATGGTATTTCTTTTTCATTTTTTGGAAGTTCTATTTGATTCTTTTTGAGCCCAAAAGACTTGCAATTATTATCTATTTTAGAACCTCTTGTTTGTTTTTTTAAACTTATAAAACTTAGTAATTTTAGAATCTGTCAGATAACTGCAGTATCTGAAGACGGCAAGTCTATGTCTACTGCATATTGTTTCTGCTGGTTCTTATTCAAAGTGCATTGTTTTCTTGTGCCATTTATCTGTGAGTCAGTCATTTCCTTTGGACCTTTATCTGTGGAATTCCTGAGGCCTAGATTGAAGTTGAGTTCCTCCAGAGAGGATTTGTATTTACTTTTATGAGTTGCTGGTGGCAGGGGGGGGGGGGCACTACAATCTGAGATCACTCTAAATTATTTGCTTGAGTTATTTTGGACCGCATAGTTAGCATAAATTTAGACCACAGACTCACGTAGAGGCTTACTTATTGTTATGAATTCTTGGAAAATACTTTTCTCTGGATTGCTTAACATCAATATTTTAAATCCTGCACAATAAAGCAAGTTACTTGCAAGTAGATAATCAGAGTTAGTGTTTAAGTGTTTTAACATAGAACTGTTGGAAGAAAGGGTAGATAGTGATAATTTTCTAGACTTAGATTAAGTATGTATGTTCAATTTGCTAAAGCAGTAACTTCCAAACAGGTAGAAAGGGTAAAGATGAAATAAAATACTGGGGGGAAAATAAATCAAAAGATGAGAAAGGAAAGTTAAAAAGGCAGAGTGTAAAAGTAGGACAAAGAGAGCATAAAAAGAAGAAACTTATCTAAATATATATTTCAATTTAAATGTAAATTATTTTAACTCTCTAGTACAAGACAAAAATTATCAGAAGAGATTTTTTTAACCTAGCTATATGTGTTCACATGAGCTATGCTTAAAGTATAAGAACTAAAGAAACTAAAAGTCAAAAGTGGGGGGGAAAAGATATGTCAGGTAAATGTTAACCAAAAGAAAATATCTGTAGCTTTATTAATATAAGATAAAAATAAACATCAAGGCAAAACGCATTATCAGAAACAAGAGGGTCATTGCTGCTGCTGCTAAGTCGCTTCAGTCGTGTCCGACTCTGTGCAACCCCATAGATAGCAGCCCACCAGGTTCTGCCATCCCTGGGATTCTCCAGGCAAGAATGCTGGAGTGGGTTGCCATTTCCTTCTCCAATGCATGAAAGTGAAAAGTGAAAGTGAAATCACTCAGTTGTGTCCAAAACGCTTCGCAACCCCATGGACTGCAGCCTACCAGGCTCCTCCATCCATGGGATTTTCCAGGCAAGACTGGAGTGGCGTGCTATTGCCTTCTCCGAAGAGGGTCACTACTACTTTCAATTTCCCAAGAATTTTTAACATATAAAAATATTTATGAATTATTCTAACAAATAATGTGCAATCCTTCCTGAAGATAATTATAAAGCTTTACTGAAAAATGCTAAAATTTGAAATAAATCTGAGGATATACTTTATCATAGGATAAGAAATTTCAATGTCATAAAATCACATCCTTCCCAAATAGATTTAGAGATTCAATATAATTCCAATCAAAAACCCAACAGCCCACACAACTTCATAAGCTGATATAAATGTATATGAAAAAATAAAGGCCATAAGAAGAGTCAGACTAATCCTAGAGAACTAATTAGGAGAACTTTCTATATCAGACACTAGTACATATTATAAAACTATATGAGCCTGTGCTCTAGAGCCTGAGAACTGCAACTACTGAAGCCCATGTGCCCAGGAGCCTGTGCTCTGCAACGAGAAGCCAGAGCACCGCAGCTAGAGAGTAGCCCCTGCTTGCCACAGCTAGAGAAAGGCCCACACAGCAACGGAGCCCCAGCACAGCCAAAAATAAATAAATAAGTAAAAATTTAAAAATAACACAAAACTATAGTAATTGAGATGGCATAGTATTGGCACAGATAAACAGAACATAATAGAAACAAACCCAAGCGTATTTGGAAATTTTGTTTTTTTGCAGACTTGGCACTCCACATCATTGTGGAACAGAAAGACTATTTAGTAAATGTTGCTGAGACAAACATAGATCTATATGAGGAAAATGGCATTAAATCTCAATCCTACCACATACAAAAATCAGTTCCAGGTAGATTAAAATACTTAAATGTAAAAGACAAACTATAACACTCTCAGAAGACAACATACACAATATTTTATGACATTGGAATAGGTAATAATTTTTCTAAATAAGATGTGAAAGGCAAAAAATAAAAAACATAACTATAAAGTTTCCCATAAATGGAAAAAATGAGTAAAATCAACTATATTATAATTAAGAAATTTGCAACAGAGAATAGAAAATAAGCCTCAACCTGAGAGGATTTTTTGGTAATATATAAAACTGGAAAACAATATCCATGATATAAAAAGAACATCTGTGAATCATTTTTTAATGGGCAAAGAACACAAAAATCCATTTCTCAAAAGAAGACTCACAAATGATCTATGAACATATGAAAATTATACTTAGTAATCAGGGAAAAGAAAATTAAAACCACAGTGAAATTACCATATCATACCACCAAATTGTCAAGAGTTAAACGTCAGTCAATACCAAGAGTTGAGGGCAAGAGCACCTCTCATCACTCCTGGTGGAGCTTTAAAGTGGTGAAATCACTTCAGAACACAGTTGTTACCTAGCAAAGCCGCATATCCTACACCCGAATAATTCCACACCCAGCTATACGCCCTGAAGAAACTCTTGTGCCTGTGCAGCAAGATTTATGTCCAAGATTGTATTTCTAAAATGGAGACGTAGCTGTAATGCAACAGAGGAGAGAAAATGAACCAATTACAGCTACATGCATCCAGCAGACAAACCTCAAAACAGCGATGTTGAGTGAAAGACGCCAAATTGGAACACACACTGTGTGTTTCCATTATATATGTTCAGACAGGTAAGACAGAACAATATATTGTCCAGGAACATGTGCACACTGATATTACAAGGGCAAGGAAGGAAATTATTATCATGGATTTGTGGTTTCATCTGGGGAAGGGAAGGGAGTGCAAAGAGGCTTCTCAGGTGTGTCTGTTCTTGTTAATGCTGAATGGTGGGTAAAAGAGTTAATTTTAACAGGCAATGAAAGTTTTACACAGGCTCTTGTACAAATACTTCATAGTAAAACCTATTTTAAAGGTAATATGGGAAAGCTAAATTCTTATTTTTCATAGTGAGGAATCAATAGAAAATGCCTAAAACTTAAAAAAGCAAGAAGTAGCAATATAAACACCACATTGAGGTTTATGGGTGTGAATGCCAAGGCTAAAAGAATTCAATTGGGTTGTTGCTGGAGAGCAAGATGTGGGAAGAAGGAACGGGGAGCGGGACTTAGCTGCTTTTTACAACTTTTGTAGAACTACTTGACTCTTTAAACCATGTGCTGTAAAACTGATTTAAGTAAAAATGAAGTTTGAGAAGTGGCATTTGATACCTAGAACAGTCAAATGCATAGTGACAGTAGAATGGTGGTTACTGAGGGCTGTGGGGGTAAAGGATCACAGGGGTTAGTGGTTAATGGGTTCAGAGTTCCAGTTGGGGAAGATGACAAGATCTGGAAATGGATGGTGCTGATGGTTGTACAACATGTGACTGTACTAAATGCAAATAAACCATACACTTAAAAACAATTCAAGTGGTAAATTTTATGTTATGTATATTTTACCACACACACAAAAATTTAAGCTCAAAATAAAAAAAAAGAGAGAGACTGGAATTTGAGCTATGTTAGGCAGAGTATGAAGGAGTTAACCATCCAAGGCAGGGTGAAGAGGTTGTAGGAAATCTGATTCTTGCCCCGGATCTTTTCTTCATTAAAAGTATTAATTCCCACTTCTGGTTAGAGACCTCCCTAAGGATCTCCAGAGATCATGTGAGGTGCTCCAACATTTCCAAATAAAACTCACAAACTAAATTATGTTTAATTTCCAAAATTCCTCCTTGGGTGCTTAATGGAAATAAATACATCAAATGTAATCTTAAAAAACAGAAAAACTCGAGTATCATTATTCACAGTACAAAAGGATTCTTTCACTAACAAGAGGATTTACTACAGTCGCTTAATATAACTCCCCCAGGACACTCAAAATGTGATTTAATTAACACAAAACAGGCTTATCCCACCTTTCAGAAATATGCCAAACAGGTGCTTTCAAAGGAAATTGAGAACTGAAAATCCAAGAAAACAATGACCCACGATAAAGTGGGTTAAGGCTGCTCTAGCCTAGAGTTTCTAAATCAACTTTATTATTGAAAAATCCCACACTGGGATCATCCCCACAAGGGAAGCTGTAGCTGACCAACCATATCTCCAATCATACCTCATGCCTCCCTCTAACATCACACACCATATAAATTCTAATTCTTCACAAGAATCCGTCTAATACGAGACAAGCTCACCGTGGGCTGGGGCTGTGTCTTCCATCTGTCTGACCCCAGGACATCTGCATACAGCCCAGGCACTGCCCAGGACCTACTTATTGATTGATTATGTTGATCCACTCATTCTACCGACTGCCCAAAGCCTAGGAAAACAAACCCTTCTTTCTTGGCCTTTGTTCTTGCCTGCATCTACCAGCTCTGCATCCACAAGCTCAGAACCTAAATCTTTGCTCTGTTCTGCTCCCCACTTTTAGTTACTGGACTCCTTTCTTATCACGCACAGTCAGAGACCTCACATGGTATCATACTTGAGTATAATCCTTGGATATCAGGGTCTTGCCTTCCCCTCCCCCAGAATTGGTGTCCATCCCCAAACCTAGGTCCAGCAGTTAATGACAGGCTCTTGGGTCATCCTCTGCTGCATGGCTGCCTCCACTTAGGCACCCAGCTGGCCTCCTCTCTATTGCAGTACACCCTCCCTCTGCCTTACCAGTTCAGCCACCTAATGGGGAGACCCCAGCTCTATTCCATCTCCACTCAGTCCCTGAAGGGGAGAGGGTTTGCCCAGTGACATTCCCTGGCCCTCAGTCCACAGGTCTCATCGCACTGTGGCTGAGGGTCTGGCCACACCAGGACCACCAGCAAATGATGATGAGGTGTCCCAGATCACAGGACAAAGAGCTTGCTCCCCAGTGAGGCAGAGGGTTGGCAGCCACCACCCAAGAACCCACTTCCTACTCTTTGGAGGAAAAGCATCTGCAGCCAGGGACCACCCCTACAGCCAGGGAGCCCACTATATAGCCCTGGGAGGAGCGGGTGAAGACCCTACTGTGTGGAAGAAAGGCAAGGTGACCAGACACCTTCCCTATCTGTGGGCCAGCAGGACCAAATAGTAAATATTTCAGTCTTTGGCAGGGCGGGGAGGGGTGGGGGAGGGCATGAGGCAAGACAGAGTAAGTATTCTCACCCAACAGTCTTTCTTATATTTAAAACTATAAAAAAGTTTTGGAGCTGTACAAAACTAAGTGGAACTAGATTTGGCCTGCAGGCGTAGTTTGCCCACCCCCTGGTGTGGCTGAAGAGGCAAGAATTCATTTACAAGACTATTAGAAGCTATTAGAAAGCTCAAGGGAAATCAGAGACGTGCGTTAGAACCCTTCTTCAATCAAAGCCAATGATTTCCAAAGCTATAGAAGCCTTCTTCAATCAAAGCCAATGATTTCCAAAGCTATAGAAGCCTTCTTCAATCAAAGCCAATGATTTCCAAAGCTAGGCGTTCACTCCTACTGGGGAGAAAGGAAGAAATTAATGACTTCTAGTGTATAATCCCAGGGACGGTGGAGCCTGGTGGGCTGCTCTCTATGGGGTCGCACAGAGTTGGACATGACTGAAGCGACTTAGCAGCAGCAGCAGTGTATATTTTTATCTCATACTTTTTATTTCAATTTTTGTATTTTATAAAATACATGATAATACAATGGTATATATACAGAATTTATAGATATGTAATTACATATATTGGGTGTGATGTACTAAAAACTTTTTAATTGTAGGAGTGCAGGGTAAAAAAAAAATCTGAAGAATGCTGGCCTAATGATCTGGCACTAATTGATTTTGAAAAATCTCACACTGTCATGCCTTTATTTCTATGAGTACCTCTTTTCTAACATACTGTTGAGTTTTTTTTTTTAATTAAAATTTATTTAAATCACTGTTGACAGATACTAGAGGATTTCCCTGTTTTGAAATCAACATATTATGAGCGGGGTGGGGGGGAAGCTATTTGAGCACTGCTATGAGCAAGCTTCGGGCTTCCCAGGTGGCACTAGTGGTAAAGAACTCGCCTGCCAAAGCTGGACACGAGTTTGATCCCTGAGTTGGGAAGATTCCTTGGGGAAGGGCATGGCAACCCACTCCAATACTCTTGCCTGGAAACTTCCATGGACAGAGGAACGTGGCAGACTACAGTCCATGGGGTCACAAAGAGTTAAACATGACCGAAGCAACTTAGCATAGCACAGCATACAGCAACAAGGTTCTGCCTTTGGAATCCAATGTGTGGTCAAGATATTGAATCTTCACTGCTCCTTTTTGTCGTGTAGCATTAGAACCATCTTCCCCTATGGAAGGCCTTAGGATCAAGACTTTTAAGACTACTTCTGGGTCCATGTTTACTTCATGAACCTTGAAGGACTGTGGTCAAGGATCATGCTCTCCTTGACTTACACCAACTGCATAGTAACACTTCCTGTATGTGCTGAATTCAGCCTCTTTTGCAACAGAAGGAATTGCTGGGGTTGTGGGTGGGCGGCGGGGGGGGGAGGGTGCCTGCAATTTATCTCCTCACCTTACCTGATTTCATCCAAATGGCATCATTTGTACATTTTGCCCACATTTTGTAAAAATGGAAAATAACAAACTGAAAATTGTAGTGCCAATGATTAAACAGTGGAGATAGACTTGATGCAACTGAGATAAACATGAATGGAAATAAACATTCTGGAAACAAATAGCCTCACTTGGACACTTATTGCATAACCCAGGTAGCTAGGTATTGATTTGGACAGGAAAAGATTAAAACTATAAAAGATGTTGTCAAGGACACTGAAAGGCCAAATTTTTACCCCAACTTCAAATTAAGTTGGCTTGCCACTGTTTCATGGGAGCCAGCAAAAGACACAAAACCCTGGGTCACAAAGGATTTTATTACTCAGGGTAATATCAGCTCTAGTGCCAATTCCCTGAGCCCTGTTTTATACAAAGAGAGTCAAGTGACATCTGCCCAGGTAATACATCAAATTATAGGAGAGGAATCCTGAGTGTAGGGAACCTGAAATCTATGATTTCTAGTTTAATTTTTTAAGTTTTTTTAAAATTTTCTGGCCATACTATGGTTTGCAGGATCTTAGTTCCCTGATCCAGGATTGAACCTCTGTCCTTGGCAGTGAGAACATGGAGTCCTAACCACAGGACCACCAGGTAATTCACAAGATTTTTGTGTGTATATGACCCAGAATGTGGCTTATCTGCTGTTGGATGAAGTGTTCCATAAATGTCAATTAGACCAAGTCAACTGATGGTGCTGTTTAGGTCAACCATATTCTTTTTGATTCTCTGCCTGATTAACCTAAAAATTACTGAAAGAAGAGTTTTGAAATTCCCAACCAGATAGCAGATTTGTCTATTTCTCCTTGCAGTTTTATAGTTTTTGTCTCATTAATTGTAACACTGTTAAATGCAAACATGCTAAGAACTATTATATAGTCTTGGAAAGTTAAATTATTTATTGTTATAAAATGCCCCTCTTTAATCCTGATAAGTTTGCTTTTTCTGAAGTCCACTTTGTCTGTAATTAAGACAGCTACTACAACTTTCTTTTAACTAGTGTTAACATGGAACAGCTTTCTCCATCACTACCCTTTTAACATATCTGAACCTTTATATTTAAAGAGGGTTTCTTGCAGGTAACTTAAAAGTTGGATCTTATTTATCCAGTTGATAATTTTGGTCTTTCAATTGATGTATTAGACTGCTGCTGCTGCGTCGCTTTAGTCGTGTCCGACTCTGTGCGACCCCATAGACGGCAGCCCACCAGGCTCCCCCATCCCTGGGATTCTCCAGGCAAGAACACTGGAGTGGGTTGCCATTTCCTTCTCCAGTGCATGAAAGTGAAAAGTGAAAGTGAAGTCGCTCAGTCGTGTCCGACTCTAGTGACCCCATGGTCTGCAGCCTACCAGGCTCCTCCGTCCATGGGATTTTCTAGCCAAAAGTACTGGAGTGGGGTGCCATTGCCTCACATTTAAATTTATTACTGATATAGTTGGAGTCAATATTACTTGAACTATCATTGGAGTGAACTATTACTGATATAGCTGGATGAATCACAAGCTGCAATCAAGATTGCCAGCATAAATATCAATAACCTCAGATACGCAGATGACAACCACCCTTATGGCAGAAAGTGAAGAGGAACTAAAGAGCCTCTTGATAAAGGTGAAAAAGGGGAGTGAAAAAGCTGGCTTAAAACTCAACATTAAAAAAACTAAGATCATGGCATCTGGTCCCATCACTTCATGGCAAAGAGATGGGGAAACAATGGAAACAGTGACAGACTTTGTTTTCTTGGGCTCCAAAGTCACTGCAGTGACTGCAGCCATGAAATTAAAAGACAGTCACTCCTTGGAAGAAAAGCTACCACAAATCCAGACAACATATTAAAAAGCAAACACATCACTTTTCCAACAAAGGTCCATATAGTCAAAGCTATGATTTTTCCTGTAGTCATGTACCGATGTGAGAGTTGGACCATAATGAAGGCTGACTGCCGAAGAATTGATGCTTTGAACTGCGATGTTGGAAAAGGCTCCTGAGAGTCCCTTGGGCAGCAAGGAGATCAAACCATGCAATCCTAAAGGAAATCAACCCTGAATATTCCTCTGAAGGACTGATGCTGAAGCTGAAGCTCCAATACTTTGGCCACCTGACAGGAAGAGCTGACTAAATCGAAAAGACCCTGATGCTGGGAAAGATTGAGGGCAGGAAGAGAAAGGGGTAACAGAGGATGAGTGAGATGGTTGGATAGCATCATCGACTCAATGGACGTGAGTTTGAGCAAACTCCGGGAGACAGTGAAGGACAAGGAAGCCTGGCTTGCTGCAGTCCATGGGGTCACAACGAGTAGGACACGACTGAGCAGCTGAACAACAACAACATAGCTGCAGTGATATCTACCATGATTGTAACCGTTTTCTATTTGTTACACTTGTTTTCGTTTCTTTTGCTCCCCTCTTTACCTGCCTTCTCTGTTTTTTAAAAAAATATATTTATTTATGTATTTGGCTGTGCTGGGTCTTAGTTGCTTCCTGCAAGATCTTTAGTTGTGGCATGTACACTCTTCATTGTGGCACATGGGATCTAACTCCCTGACCAGGGATCATACAGGACCTCCTGTATTGGGATCACCCACCACTGAACCACCAGAGAAGTCTCACCTTCTCTTGTTTTAATTGAGCCTTTCAAAGAACTACCCTGGTGGCTCAGATGGTAAAGTGTTTGCCTACAACGCAGGAGTTCAGTTCAGTTCAGTCGCTCAGTCGTGTCCGACTCTTTGCGACCCCATGAACCACAGCACACCAGGCCTCCCTGTCCATCACCAACTCCCGGAGTCCACCCAAACCCATGTCCATTGAGTCAGTGATGCCTCCAACCATCTCATCCTCTGTCGTCCCCTTCTCCTCCTGCCCTCAATCTTTCCCAGCATCAGGGTCTTTTCAAATGAGTCAGCTCTTCACATCAGGTAGCCGAAGTATTGGAGTTTCAGCTTCAACATCAGTCCTTCCAATGAACACCCAGGACTAATCTCCTTTAGGATGGACTGGTTGGATCTCCTTGCAGTCCAAGGGACTCTCTAGAGTCTTCTCCAACACCACAGTTCAAAAGCATCAATTCTTTGGCACTCAGCTTTCTTTATACTCCAACTCTCGCCTGGGTTCAAACCCTGGTTTGGGAAGATCTCCAGGAGAAGGAAATGGCAACCCATTCCAGTATTCTTGCCTGGAAAATCCCATGGATGGAGGAACCAGGTCCATGGGGTCGCAAAGAGTCAAACACGACTGAGCGACTTTCTTTCTTCAAAGAATTCCACTTTATCCTCTCCCTTGGCGTATCAAGAATGCTGCTTTTAAAAATTATTTTAGTAATTGCCCTAGAATTTGCAATGTACACTTTTAACTATTCTATGTCTGCCTTCAAACAACATGGCTTCACATGTGGTGTGGGTACTTTAGAATATTTTCAGTTTCTTCCTCTTGCCCCTTATAACATTGGGGAAATATAGTTTGTTTCACATATCCATAAACTGTAATCTAATTGTTACTATTTTTAAAGTTATCTTTTAGATCACTTAAGAGGAAGAAAAATAAAATATTTTATTTTACCTTCTTTTATTCCTGCCACTTTCTTTATATAGATACAAAGTTTTGACCTATGTCATTTTCCTACTCCCTGAAAAACTTTAAAAAATATTTCTTGCAGAGCCGGCCTGCTGCAATGAATTGCCTCAGATTTTGTTTGTCTGAAAAAGTATTTCTTCTTCACTCTTTTTTTTTAAAGAAACTTTCATCTTTGTCTATTTATTTGATGTCTTAGGCCAGGCTGTGCACGGCATGCGGGATCTTAGTTCTTCAACCAGGGACTGAACCAGTGCCCCCTGCACTATGGGAGCCCAGAGTCTTAACCACTGGACCTAAAGGGAAGTCCCCTTCCTCTTTTTTTTTTTTTTTTTGCCTCTCTGCTTGCCACCCCCTCACTCTTTTTTTTAACATTGATATTTAATTATTATCCTGAAGAAGGAAATGGCAACTCACTCCAGTATTCTTGCCTGGAGAATCCCATGGACAGAGGAGCCTAGCGGGCTACAGTCCATAGGTAGGCAAGAGTCGGACACAACTTAGTGACTAAACCATTTAATTATTATATAAGTTTCAGGTGTACAGCATTATAATTCAACATCTGTATATACCATAAAATAAGTATCACAAATCTAGTTACCATTCATCACCATACAGTTGACCCCATTCCCTCTATTTCACCCACCTCTCAACTTCCTTCCCCTCTGGCAGCCCCTAATCTGATCTCTGTTTCTATGAGTTTATTTTTGTTTTATTTGTTCATTTGTTTTATTTTTCAGATACAATATATGAGTGAAATCATTGGTATCTATCTTTCTCTGGCCTAGTTCACTTATTTCATAATACCTTTAATATCTATCTATGTTGTTGCAAATGGAAAGATTTCTCCTTTGTATGTCTGAGTATATTCCATTTTGTATGCACACATCTTCTTTATACATGCATCCATCAATGGACACTTAGGTTGTTCCTTATCTCGGCTATTGTAAATAACGCTGTAACGAATACAGAGGTGCATGTATCTTTTTGAGTTAATGTTTTCATGTTCTCTGAATAAATACACAGAAGTGAAATAGCTGGGTCAAATGGTAAGTCCAGTCTTAATTTTTTTGAGAAACCTCCATATTGCTTTTCATGGTGGTTGTACCAATTTATGGTCCCACCAACAGTGTATGAGGATTCCCTTTTCTCCACACCTTCTGCAACATCTGGTATTTCCTGTCTTTTCAATCATAGCCATTCTAATAGATGGGAGATGATCTCTCATTGTGGTTTTGATTTGCATTTCCCTAATAATTAGTGATGTTGAACATCTACTCATGCATGTTGCCCATCTGTGTGCCTTCTTCAAAAAAATATCTATTCAGGTCCTGTGCCAATTTTTTAATCAAAGTTGCTTGTTTTTTGTTGAATTATATGAGTTCTTTATATATATATATTGGGTTGGCCTAAAAGTTCATTCAGGTTTTCCTTTAAGATGTTACAAAAAACTTGAATGAACTTTTTGGCCAGCCGAATATTTTGGGTATTAGCCCCTTATCAGATATATGATTTGCACATACCTTCTCCAGTCAATATGTTGCCTTTTCAATGTAAGACAGTTTCCTTCACTATACAGAAGCTTTTTAGCTTGATATGGTTCCATTTGTCTATTTTTGCTTTTGTTTCCCTTGCCTTTGGAGTCAGATCCGTAAAACGTTACTGAGATATCACTACATGTCTTCAAGGTTGAGTGTTAAGTGTTACTCGCTCAGTCATTTCAAACTCTCTGTGACCCCATGAACTGTAGCCAGTCAGGCTCCGCTGTCCATGGGATTCTACCAGCAAGAATACTGGAGTGGGTTGCCATTCCCTTCTCCAGGGGAACTTCCGGACTCAGGAATCGAAATCGGGTCGCCGGCATTGCAGGCAGATTCTTTACCATCAGAGCCACCAGAGATTACCTATGTTTTCTTCTAGCAATTTTGTGGTTTTAGGTCTTACATTACATTTTAATCCATTTTGAGTCAACTTTTGTGTACAGTGTAAGACAGCGAGACCACTGTTTCATTCTTTCATTCTTTTTCATGTGACTATCTAGTTTTCCCAACACTACTTATTGAAGAGACTATCCTTTTTCCTTTGTATGTTCTTTGTTCCTTTGTCATAAATTGTCCTTACACATATAGGTTTATTTCTGAGCTCTCACTTCTGTTCCATTGGTCTGTGTGTCTGTGTTTGCCAGTACCACATTGTTTTATTATTAGATCTTTGTAGTATAGTTTGACATCAGGGAGCAGGATATCTCCAGCTGTGTTCTTTTCTCAAGACTGTATAGCCTTTTTGAGTCTCTTTCAGTCCTGAAGGATAATCTCACTGGGTAGGAATCCTAAGTTTGTCTTATTTTCTTTAAAACTTTAAATATCTCACTCCACACTCTTCTTGCTTTTATAGTTTCTGACAATTTCACTGTAATTCTTATGCTTGTTGCTCTGTAAGTAGTAAGGTAATTTTCCCCATTCTTGCTTTCAAGATTTTTTCTTTGTCTTTATTTTTATGCAGTTTGAATATGATGATTATTCTACTACACTGAACAGTAAACAACTGTTTCCTTCACTCCAGAGGGAACATTACCTCCATCCTCCAAAGCTATTTACTGTTCTAACATCCTTGAAAAGATCATCTGGATGTGCAGAAAGATAAGATATCCATGGAGAATTTATCCACGGATAAAACATTGTGAAAATTGCACTGGAAATTGTGTTCAAAACAATGTCCTCAGGGAGAATTCCCTGGTGGCCCAATGGTAAGGACTTGGTGCTTTCATTACTGTGGTTCGGGGTTCGATCTCTGGTCAGGGAACTAAGACTCCTGCAAGTTGAATGGTGCAGCTAAAATTTTAAAGTGCTCTCAGCCTTGGTTGTCCATTAGTATCAGCTGAGACCTTTATAAGCCAATGCTCACAGATTCTGTTTCAATTGGTCTGGGGTGGAACCCAAGCCATCAGTAGTTTGCAAAATCCCTGGGTGATTCTAATGTACAACCAGGGTGGAGAACACCTGTCTAAAAGATGCTGAGGTGAGGTATAATTAGTAAATATATTTTTAGCTCAGTGCTTCTCAAAGTTTACTGGGCATGTGAATTACTTGAGAATCATGTTCAATGCAGACTCTGATTCAGTAGGTCTGGAGTGGAACCAGGGATTCTGTTTCTGACAAGCTCCTGGATATAGCCTAATGCTGTCATTTGAGTAGAAAGGTTACTGGGATTCCCTGGTGGCTCAGACAGTAAATCATCTGCCCGCAATGCGGGAGACCCGGTTCAATCCCTGGGTCGGAAAGCTTATCGCTATAATATGTGTCTACTGTAAACTTTTGTATATATACATGTTCAGAAATTTACCATATATGAAAGGAGAAGGCAGCTTGACTCTGGAAGATGGTTCTGCGGTAAGGGTGAGACCTTTTGGTTCCCAAGATCACAGAAACACCTTGGGTGTTGAGATCGTCAAAAATTTGACAGACGGTTCAGGGTGTTAACAAAAACACAGAGATTTAGAATACATGGCCATTAAATCCTAAACAACTTTACTCTGAATCTCACATTGCTCAAATATCAGATCAGATGAGATCAGTCGCTCAGCTGTGTCCGACTCTTTGCGACCCTGTGAATTGCAGCACGCCAGGCCTCCCTGTCCAACCAACTCCCGGAGTTCACCCAGACTCACGTCCATCGAGTCGGTGATGCCATCCAGCCATCTCATCCTCTGTCATCCTCTGTCATCCTCTTCTCCTCCTGCCCCCAATCCCTCCCAGCATCAGGGTCTTCTCCAATGAGTCAACTCTTCGCATGAGGTGGCCAAAGTACTGGAGTTTCAGCTTTAGCATCATTCCTTCCAAAGAAATCCCAGGGCTCATCTCCTTCAGAATGGACTGGTTGGATCTCCTTGCAGTCCAAGGGACTCTCAAGAGTCTTCTCCAACACCACAGTTCAAAAGCATCAATTCTTCGGCGCTCAGCCTTCTTCACAGTCCAACTCTCACATCCATACATGACCACAGGAAAAACCATAGCCTTGACTAGACGAACCTTTGTTGGCAAAGTAACGTCTCTGCTTTTGAATATGCTATCTAGGTTGGTCATAACTTTCCTTCCAAGGAGTAAGCGTCTTTTCATTTCATGGCTGCAGTCACCATCTGCCGTGATTTTGGAGCCCAGAAAAATAAAGTCTGACACTGTTTCCACTGTTTCCCCATCTATTTGCCATGAAGTGATGGGACTGGATGCCATGATCTTCGTTTTCTGAATGTTGAGCTTTAAGCCAACTTTTTCACTCTCCACCTTCACTTTCATCAAGAGGCTTTTGAGTTCCTCTTCACTTTGTGCCATAAGGGTGGTGTCATCTGCATATCTGAGGTTATTGATATCTCTCCTGGCAATCTTGATTCCAGCTTGTGTTTCTTCCAGTCCAGCGTTTCTCATGATGTACTCTGAATATAAGTTAAATAAACAGGGTGACAATATACAGCCTTGACGTACTCCTTTTCCTATTTGGAACCAGTCTGTTGTTCCATGTCCAGTTGGTGATAGCTGAGGAATGGTCCACAAATTTGGATTCAAGTGCCAGAGAAATTCTGATACTACTAGAGCAAACAGTCCATCAGGTTTGAGCAACCCAGGGAAACACTGATCAATGTGTTATTATTTCTCCTTCTATGGGAGTATGAAAAATTATCTCTGGACTGCCTCCTCTCAATCTTTCAGTTTAATTTCCAAAGGTTATGATACCATTGACCTCTGAGCCCGCAGAGCTGGCACTTATATCTCTCCCCCACCCTGCAGCCCTGGCAAAGAGTAGGAGGGGAAACCCCTCTTCCAGGGCCAGTGCTATTAATTAGCAGGCCTTCCCCAGCCTCAGCAGTAAACAATCTGCCTATAATGCAGGAGTCTCAGGAGACATGGGTCCAATCCCTGGGTCAGGAAGATCCCCTGGAGAATGGAATGGCAACCCACTCCAGTTTTCTTGCCTGGGGAAACCCATGGACAGAGGATCCTGGTAGGTTACAGTCCATGGGGTCACAAATAGTTGAAAACAACTGAAGTGACTTAGCATGCACGCATCCCAGCCTAGCAAGTTGTCCACTTTCAGCCTGAACAAATATCTTTCTGCCTACAGGAGTCCCTTATTTGTATTCCTGAGTAGACAGAAGGCTCCTAGACTTCCTGCCAGGCATCAAGGAGCCTAGAGGACATAAAGAAACATGCCTATAAGATATTTATCCTATTGATGGCCCTGGGGCAAAAGGGAGAGAGGAGATCCGGGGCCTTCTTTGACATGCCTCCTTAGCAAGTTAATACCTGTTTACCACCAACTGCAGCTAGAAGTATCTAGAAATACCACTTTAGGGACTTCTCTAGTGGTCCAGTGGTTAGGAATCAGCCTGCCAACGCAGGGGATGTGGGTATGATCCCTCACCTAGGAACAAAGGTCTCATATGCTGCAGGGCAACTAAACCCATGCACCACAACTCCAGAACCCAGGTGCTTCAACTAAGACCTCACACAGCCAAAAACAAATAATAAAATATTAAAATACATATGTATTTTTTTAATTTTAAATAAGGAAATAATACCACTTCACAACCATGAGATAGGTCATCCTTCCTTTCCCACTGAGCCTGACTTCTCTGAGTTTTCTCATACAGATTTGCTGAAACGAGAGCAGGAGGTCTTCGCTTTCCCTGACCTCTGGGCTTCTCCCATCCATCAGATAAGAAAAATACCATGGCCAGGTACTCAGAGCCAAGGAAGGGAGACTGCCTCAGCCCATTAGCCGAGTGGATCAGGTGTGAAAATGACACTGCTGTAGGGGTCACCAATTTTTGCTCACGTACTATGGACCCAAAATAAATAAAACCTTGGCTCTGACCTTGAGAGTCCAAAATCTGAGTTAATGGCTTCCTAAGGTTAGGTCAAGTTGTTTAAATTCTCAGAATATATCTGTTTGTTGAGAGCGGTAGGCATTTTGTCATCCAAGGTTTCAAGAAGCTAATAGTTAAAGATGGGAGTGGGCGGTTCCGTAGGCTGTCTAATCTCTGTGAAAGTGCACGAAGTCCCTAATGTATGGAAATAGTGTCTTTGGTCCATTCCAGATGTTTTATAATAATTAAAATATTGTCCCTTGATGACAATGTTAGGTGAAGGCACAGGGGGCAGACCCATGGGAACCACACAATGCCTCTCAACTGTGGGTGTCATCAGCCAGCAATGGTAGCCAGAGAGGGAGAATGCGGCTCCTGTTTCTTCCCTAAACTCCCTCTTATCACTGCAAACCTAGAAACTCAAAGCTATCAGAGGACAGGAAGGTAGTACAGGGTTGTGAGACCAAAAGAGCTGGAGGAACTCTGTGCATTTTAAAAGCATTCAAATTACTTTCTCCGCAACAATTTCTAGAGCTGGCCTAGAGAATCTGCTTCACCATTTCCATCTGTTTTTGTTTGGACATGTTTCTTCACCTCTTTAATTCTTTGACTCCTCATCAGTAAATAGGGACAGGAATACCCAGCCTGCATGTATCCCCAGGTGGTTGTGATAATTTAATTATCCAGTATAAATAAAAGCATTTTTTAAATATAAATCATTACAAAAATGCAAGCAACTTAGTATCAAGCCTTCCTTATCTCTGAAGGTTTAATTTATGTTCTGTTTCTCTTAGAACTGAGGGATATACATTCCTATTTTCCAGAATTCCACTGATAATATTTGTTGGAAAAAGTACTCTTTTTCTGCTGCCCGAACTTGTTGAGAGTACAGCTTATGCAATTGTTAACTTGCTGCCCTACAGCAAATCAAATCAACAAATATTTACTAGCTGCTGAGCTCAGCTTTGTAAGAAATACAAAAACTATGAGATTCACTTTCTGCGTTAAAGGAGCAAATTGGCCAGCTGCACATGGTACCCATATATTCTAAGGAGGAAAAAACCGCCTATGCTCTCTGGATGCCACCAGTACACCTGGAGCTTTACTTCAAATACAAGAAACAGCTGGTGCTCATGATTTAAGGTTCAATACAAACAGAGAGAATTTATTTTACAAGCTGTCTGGTTTGGCAAAATTCCAGAAGTCATCAACTAGAAAGATAAGGATGATGATGATAACGATAAAAATGATTCTTCATAGTTGGTCTGAGGATAGTGACATTAAAAAAAGTACATCTACATAAGACATTCCAAAACTGGAACATATCCTCAACTTCACCCAAAATAGACTTATAGCAGGCAGCACCAGTAAAAACCAATGGTAACCCTACACACTTGACACGGCTGTGCATGGAAGCTGGACCTATGGAAGTTTCAGGCCATGTTCCCTTGATTAATCCTTTTACTGAGAAGGGCATCAATATCTGTTTAACGTAGAAAAGCTCCCAGAGAAAGAACCCTGCAACTTCAAAACCCAAATAATACTCAAAATGGAAACATCCAACCAGTGCTTTTCTGTGAATTATTGAGATCTTTAAGTCTTAAGATAAGTCTAAAAAAAAATATATGGCTACTATGGGACTTTCCTGGCAGTCCAGTGGCTAAGACTCTGTGCTTCCACTGCAGGGCACACTGGTTTAATCCCTGGTTAGGGAACTAAGATCTCACATGCCACGAAGTGTGGCCAATAAATAAATAAGGGTTCTAATAAGGGGAAATGCCAATGCCTCATTCATAAATGAATTTTTAACATTTGGTGAGAAGAATAATTCAAGCAACATATGTGGAGTACTTCCACCTGTAGGTAAAGTGCTGAAGACTTTCACGCATTAGCTTACTGAATCCTCTTCATAAGTTACTATAAATACAGTCACTATCCTCATCTTAAAGAAAAGGAAACTGGGGCTCCCAGAGGTTATAGCACGGCCCAAGGTCACATGACTGAGTGAAGGAGTTGGGCTATTTGGCTGCCCCTTGCCATGTGTAACACAGACAAGTGGATGTGGTCTGCCTTGAAGTCCCCAGATGGCTGCAGTTCAATAAGCAGCTGGTTTCAAGTAGCTAATCCCATCCACAGCCATGGACCATACCCTTACCTATTATTTACTTCACAGAAGGTCTTCTTTTGGTCCCCAATAGGACTGGGTATAAGACTTGAAAATGGCTCAGCAAGCCCCTTCCCAGTACTACAAAAAGAGAGAATTTAAAATACTTTTTTTCCATTATCAATGGATTATCCCTTTTCTATCCTCTTCAATGTCCTTAATAGTGAAAAATTCCATGGAGACTGGTTTGATGAGGTATCAGAGCCTTTTGAACTAAAATATGATTCAGAAATTCAAGTTGTGTCCATGAATGCTTATCATTTAGATCTTCTCTTTTTCAGTGGGGTCTTCACTTAGGGAACAGAAGATACTGTTTGTTTTGGGCAAGAACCTTATTGCTCTTCAGATTTTCCACCTGTAAAATGTGGATAACATTAGCCCGCATTTTTCACGTGGTTTGGGGGAGTATAAAAGAATACAAGGAAGAGAGGTAAGAATAATTTTATAATATTATACAAGCTAGATGCCATCTTCTCTAACATTTCCAATCTAGAGGCCCCACCACCACCCATCACTCTCCTGACAGCAGCTGGTTTTATTTATAGCATCTTGCATTACCCAAATTAAAATTTATTTTATTTGGCTGTGACAGGTCTTAGTCTCAGCACATGGGATCTAGTTCACTAACCCAGGCCCCCTGCATTGGAAGCAAGAAGCCTTAGCCACTGAACCATCAGGGAAGTTTCCCAAATTAAAATTTTAATTTAACAGTTCTCTTGAGAACTTACTGTCTCTCCAACTAAAGTGAAATTCCATGCAAGAAGGGATTTTTGTCTTTTTGTTTAACATCACATTGCCAGCATCTAAAACTGTCCCTGGAATACATTAGATTCTCAATAAATGCACGTTGCATGTATGTTGCACAGTAAAACCTTAAAAAAAAAAAAAAAACAACAACAACTGTATCTTTGTAAACATTTTTAAAAATTGGATTTCAGGTCCATGCGTGCATGCTCAGTTGTGTCTGACCCTTTGCAGTCCTATAGACTGTAACCTACCAGGCTCCTCTGTCCATGGGATTCTCCAAGCAAGAATACTGGAGTGGGTTGCCATTCCATCCTCCAGGGGATCTTCCCAACCCAGGGATCAAACCCATGTCTCCTGTGTCTCCTGCATCTCAGGCAAATTCTTTACCCACTGAGCCACCTGGGAAGGCCTAGAAATAGATTAATTGTCAGTTCAGTCGCTCGGTCGTGTCTGACTCTTTGAGACCCCATGGACTGCAGCATGCCAGGCCTCCCTGTGCATCATCAACTCCCAAAGCTTACTAAAACTCATGTCCGTTGAGTCAGTGATGCCATCCAACCATCTCATCCTCTGTCGTCCCCTTCTCCTCCTGCCTTCAATCTTTCCCAGCATCAGGGTCTTTTCTAGTGAGTCAGTTCTTCAATCAGGTGGCCAAAGTAATTAATTGTAATTAATCCAAATTGATTGCAATTGTAATTACAAATTAATTGTAATTAAGGATTAATTGTAATCCTTGGTTAATGGCTGCCTTCTTTTGTTATTTAGCTGTTGAATTAGGTTTTTTACCTGAAAAAAAAAGAAGGTAACCTAAAACAAAAGCTCAGGTCCTTTACCTCACCAAAGGGCTTTGACCCTTATCTCATGTCCCAACCTCTTCCGATCTAAGGTAATCATCATTCAGAATCCCAGGTTCTCCATTTCCCTACAAGTAGAGCCTGAGATGGGATTCTTGTTTAGATGATTTACTGAGGGAGTTCTCAGGAGAAGGAGAGTTTGGGAAGCAGGGATGGAGAGGGAAAAATAGCTAAGCAAGGATGTGGAATTTGCTGGAGCCTGGATTCAGAGCTCTCAGGCATACAGTGAACCAGAACATTGACTCTACCTTGAAGCAAAGACTACCTGTTTGTACCCAGAGTCAATCAGTGATGGACTGACATTTGGGGAAGTGATAAACAGAAAGCAGGTGCATGGCTTCCTGGGTAAGGCAACCCCCATTGGCTAATGGCAATACTCCAGAGAGGGATGGGGCCTGATATGCTGACAGCCAACATTCACAGTAGTTAGGGATAAGTGCACTTGACCAGGAAAAGGGGTCTGGGTGTGTCTACTGTATCTTGCTTCCCTCCTATCCTTTTTATTGAGTTATAGCTGATTTACAATATTGTATGTTTTAGGTGTACAACAAAGTGATTCATAATTTTTAAAGATTATATTCCATTTATATTTATTATAAAATGTTTGCTATATTGCCTGTGCTGGACAATATATAGCCTTGTAGCTCATTTATTTTATACATAGTAGTTTGTACCCCTTAATCCCCTACCCCTATCTTGCCCCCTCCCCTATCTCCCCACTATTATACACTAGTTTGTTCTCTGTATCTGTGAGTCTGTTCCTTTTTGTTATATTCACTCATTTGTTTTATTTTTCAGATTCTACATATAACTGATAACATATAGTATCTGTCTTTCTGTCTGACTTATTTTACTATTGCTTACTTTTTTACATAGCTTTACCAAATTTTGTATGTCTTCCTTATAAATGTGTGTGTGTATATAAATTTTATATATATTTACCTCCCAATTACTTGGAACTTTCTAGAAAGGAAATCACACTAAGTTTTGTTCTGACTGTAGTATAATATTTCAGTATGTGAAAATACCATATTTATTCACCCACTGTCCCACTGGTGGACTTTTAAGTTGTTTTTAGGTTTTTGCTGTTATGAACAGTGTTGCTGTGAAGATTCTCATATATGTCTCCTGTTACATACTGCAAGAATTTCTTGGGTTTATAACTCTGGGAGACAGTGAAGGGCAGGGGAGCCTGGCATGGTGCAGTCCATGAGGTCGCAAAGAGTCGGATACAACTTAGTGACTGAACAACAATGCCTGGGATGGAAGAGGTGGAAGGGATGGATGGAAGTGTGAAATTTAGAAGATAATGCCAAACTATTCTCCAAAGTGAATTTGCTAATTCACACACCCACCAACTAGGTATAAGAGATCCTGTTATCTACCTCCTCTCCAACTTTTCTTTTTTTTTTTTTGTCTGCACTGGGTCTTCATTGCTGCTTGTGGGCTTTCTCTAAGAGTCTTGGCTAACGGAGGCTGCTCTTCGTTGCCGTGTGCAGGCTTCTCATTACTGTGGCTTCTCTTGTTGCAGAGCACAGGCTGGAGGCACATCGACTTCCATAGCTGCACCACACTGGCTCAGTAGTTGGAGTGCGAAGGTTCTAGAGACAAGCTCAGTAATGTGGTGCACAGGCTTGGTGGCTCCATGCCATAAGGAATCTTCCCAGACCAGGGATCGAATCAGTATCCTCTGCTTTGGCAGGCAGATTCCTATCCACTGTCCACCAGGGAAGTTCTCCAACTTTCTGACTTATATAAACTGAATGAGTATAAAATGGCTTTTCATTTTGGTTTTGATTTATATGTCTTCCATCAGTAATCATCTCTTCCTGAAAGTGTCAGTCACTCAGTTGTGTCCAACTCTGTGATCCCAGGACTGTAGCCCACTAAGCTCCTCTGTCCATGGGATTCTCCAGGCAAGAATACTGGAGTGGGCAGCCATTTCCTTCTCCAGGAGATCTTCCTGACCCAGGGATTGAAACCATGTCTCCTGCACTGCAGGCAGATTTTTTACCACTGAGCCACCAGGGAAGTCCACCCTCTGGACTGTAGCCTGCCAAGTTCCTCTGTCCATGGGAATCTCCAGGACAGAATACTGGAGTGGGTTGCCATGGCCTCCTCCAGGGGATTTTCCTCACCCAGGGATCGAACCTGCTTCTCCTGCAGCTCCTGCATTGCAGGCAGTTTCTTTACCACTGAGCCACGGGGGAAGCCCCAATCATCTCTTCCTATGTTATCGGAATACCTGTTACCGCTTCTTAAGTGAAGTGCTTGCTCATATCTTTTATCCACTTTTCTATTGGATTATTTGTCCTTTTCTTACTAATCTGTAGTTCTTTGTATGTCCTTTGTCTTTTGAGTGTATTATGAATATTATGGCTATCTTCTAATTTCCAACTTGTTTTCTCATTTTATAGTGTCTTTTAATGATATCTCTTAATGTTATTATAATCATAGGTATTCTTTTATGGTTTTTTATGCCTTGTTTAATAAATCTTTCTCTTAAGGAGTCTAAAGGACCATTTCAATCTTGGGGGTGGGCAAGGGGTTCCACAAACAGAGGTTACAGGCAAGTCACAGAGGCAAGCATGTTATATCTACTGAGGCATTGTCTGGTCTGCAGCAGCCCTGACTAGCCAGCACAAGCGACCAGCTGGCTGGCAGGTGTGCTCTGGTTATAGAATTGGATGTATCATGCTATTAGAGCTGGATACCATTAAAAATTCTAATCATAGACTGTAATTAACTTTCCTTGCTCTGACGCCCCGCTCACTAAACAACCTTCTGATTATAATTTGGCTTCCCATGTATCTTTGCCTACAGGGAGAGAATGTACTGTTCAGGCCGACGTGAGGATCCAATCCACTAAACAGTTACATGCCATGATGTAAATTAATAAATTTGTATTCTGATTTTATCATGTGCCTCATCTGAGCTCTGTAGGCGTGAGTCAGCATCCCCAAGTCTAATCAATACAGACACAAAAAATATCAAGCCTCTGAGCTGAAAGACTAAGAACTAGACCCAGGACCAGAGTGCAGTCACCAAGGTAACAGTACCCTGGAGGCCCCTTAGCCTGATGGAGAAGGATATGTCATGTGATATGTGGACAGGGATTAAAATTGACTTTTGACATTATAAAGAGCTGCATATTCAAAACCATGGCTTGGTTGCATTCAGGTGAAGGCAAAGAATAGAAGATGATCAGGAGACTCATATTGAATATTTATTGGCTTATGAGCACATACCAGATGCTGCACAAATCCTAGGCAGAAGGGTAAGATTTACAGACATGTTTGAAAAGAGCAAATTAAAAAAGAGAGAGAGAGAAAATAAAAGAGGCAGATGGTACATGCTAAGGAAGAATGTAACAAGAGGAGCCTGACTGATGAATCTTTGCTCCACCTTGCTACCCAAGGTCCAGGATGCAAAATAGAAAAAGCAACTTTAAAGATCAAAACCAAAAAATGAAAACCAGGAGAAGGAAACAAGGTACACCAGAGAACAAATAGGGATGTGCAAGGGTAGTAAGATTACCCAAGCCAGAGGAGTGAGTTAGGACCAACAGGGTGAGAGAAAGATCTCTGAAGTAAGTTCAAAAGGCAAAGTAGAGGTGAGCCCATCAGGACAGATGGGGATAATTTAGCTATCCTGCTATTATATTAGATCAGCACTTAATCCAGGCTTTCTAAGTGAGCAGTACCTGAGGACACAGATCACCTTCTGGATCCCAGTTACACTGAATAACAAAGGGGAGAATGTGATCAGAATTGTAATATCTGGGAATTTTTGACCCAGTTATGAGACGTGAGTCTTATATTCAGACTAAGAGCGAACAAAAACAAAACAAGGGGATGACCTGTACTGATGACCCTATGGGATTTATTTTTCAAAGAAAAATATGTTCAAGAAGGAGTGAGATCAGTTAAAGGAAGTTCTGTGACATCTGTGAGACCAGTCTAAAAGACAAGCATTACCTCCCACAGCACTTCCCTTGGGGCCCCCACCAGAGCAAGGCCATGGGTGTGGCTAGATCGGATGAAACTAGAGAACCATTTCACATACCTTTTGATCTAAACATGAGGTAGAGACATGCCACCCAGTAAGGGTTGATCCTAAGTGTGGCTTGCCCACCCAGCTACGTGGAAGGAAAGGCATACAGAGGGCTCATTGAAACAGCAGAACCAAAACACAGCAGGCTGGCAGAAGTGCTTCTCTCAGCGCACGGCCAGAATGCACAAACTACAAGGAAGGGGGCTGGCCGGGGGCTGACCTGTGTTCTCTACAAAGCCAGAAGACTCCGACTCATGTGTGAAGGAACAAGCTCTCTTTAATAATGGCCTCTGTGTGTGTGTGGACAAGGGAATACAAAATGTAGACAGAGCAAGGCTCTCTTCTAGATGTTGTTCCGCACATGCTCCATGATGGTCTTGAGCCCCAGCCAGGTCTCCTGTGCAGTGGGGATGATCTGGTCGGCTGGCAGAGCGAAGGCATAGAAACCAGTATCTCTCAACTCAAAACAGAACGCATACTTGATGCCATTATCATATGCCCAGTCAATAGTGTTCCCACTAGCTGTATCTGTTAAGTCAAAAAGAGAAAACACTTTGAAGCCTAGTTCCTTTCAGGGTTAGACGGGATGGGGCTCGGAGCGCTGCCAACCTGTGGTTCCTCAGTGATCTACAGTTCTTTCTGAAAGTCATCAACCTACAACACACAAATGTTGACCTGATCCCTGTGTCTCAGGCCGTCCTGCACCAGGAAGGTCTTCACCAGTCTCAATCCAGGAGATTTTAAATCCGCATTTCCATTTTGTCACCAATTCACTGTTTGGACTCCTTCAGGTCACTGGAAGCCAATCTCTGCAGAGTGTGGGAGGCAGCCTCCATCACAGCCACAATGATCCTATCTCCTAGTATTCACATCCTTGTGTAATGCCCTCCTATACTGGGCAGGGCCAACATGATCTGTTTGACTGCAGAAATGAAAGTGTGCACCCTTCAAAGCTAGGTCATAAATATCATGGCTTCTGCCCTTGCTCTCTCTTGGGTTACTGGCTCTGATAGAGCCAGCTGTTATGTTGTAAGAACACTCAAGCAGACCTTTATAAAGAGGTCTATGTGGTGAAGAACTCACTGCCAACAATTAGCAATCACTTGGCAGGCACCAGAGTGAGTCTGAGAAGCAGATCCCTCAGCCCCATTAAGCCTCTAGACGACTGTAACCCTGGAAGACATCCTGACTGCAACCTCCCGAGAGTGCCTGAGCCAGAGCCACCCAGCTAGGCAGCTCTTGAGTTCCTGACACACAGAAACTGTATAAGAAAATTCATGTTTATTGTTTTAAGCTGCTAAATTTTAGGATAACTTTTTGCATCTCAAGAGGTAACTAACAACACAGAGGGAAGGAAGCACTTGGGACTTCCCTTTGTCAAAAGGCCAAGGAGGCAAAAGGCCCTGCTTCTTCCAGTCAAACTCTAGCAGAAACTGGATAAAGGTGTAGTGTAGATGATACTGAATAATAAAATAACAATGTCAACAGCAGCTATCATTTGTTGAACATCTACCATAAGCCAGTCATCATACTGGTAAGTTTACATTTAATCTTTAATAAACCAGTGAGATGGGTATTACTGTCCTTGTTTTTCAGATAAGAAAAAAATCCAGGCTCAGAATAGAATACTTTGTCTAAGAAAACATAGATGGAAAATGGCAGGGCTGGAATTCAAATCCATCTGATGACAAAGCCCATGCTTTCTTCAACCTACTTGGGGTTCAGTTAGAATGTTTTATATATAAAACATATGGTGGTGGTGGTTTAGTTGCTCAGTTGTGTGCAATTCTTGTGGCCCCATGGACTGCAGCCCACCAGGCTCCTCTGTCCATGGGATTTCTCAGACAAGAATACTGGAGTGGGCTGCCATTTCCTTCTCCAAGGGACCTTCCTGACCCAGGGATTGAACCTGTGTCTCTTGTGTTGTGGCAGTCTCCTGCATTGCAGGCAAATTCTTTACCAACTAAGCTACCAGGGAAGCCCATAATATACACATGTCTGTTAAAATATGGGTCCCTTTATTTTTCCATTGTTCCTGAATGTTGTTTCTTATGATACCATTTGTGATTTTCTAGAGATGCTGCTTCACGGAGAAGGCAATGGCACCCCACTCCAGTACTCTTGCCTGGAAAATCCCATGGACAGAGGAGCCTGGTAGGCTGCAGTCCATGGGGTCACTAGGAGTCAGACACGACTGAGTGACTTCACTTTCACTTTTCTCTTTCATGCATTGGAGAAGGAAATGGCAACCCACTCCAGTGTTCTTGCCTGGAGCCTGGTGGGCTGCCGTCTATGGGGTTGCACAGAGTCATACACGACTGAAGCGACTTAGCAGCAGCAGCAGAGATGCTGCTTCAGCTGCAATTACATGTTCCCTGAGGTTATGGAATAGGCTCTCCTAATCTCTCTGAAATTCCTGTATAATTCCTACAGATTTTCTCTACCTGGAGAAAAATGCTGAATAATAAACAGACTATGGCACCAGCAAGTTACATAGCAAGCTCAAGTATTTCAGAACAGGTTTTAAATTCAGGAAGAGGGCAGGAGGACCTCTGCTGAACAAACTGATCAGATTCAAGAACTTCACTTTACTTGGGTCCTTGCTAAGTCTACCTACCTACTCTTTTTTAAACATAACTGGGAACATACTAATAACACTGGTGTGCACACTCTATTTTTCAATTAACAATTGAAGATTATTTCCTATTAGCACATACAGATCCACCTCATTCACTTAAGGGCTGCATAATGTTTCACTGTAAATGAGGTGAAGTTGCTTAATCATATCCGACTCTTTCTGACCCCATAGATTGTAGCCTGCCAGGCTCCTCTGTCCATGGGATTTTCCAAGCAAGAATACTGAAGTGGACTGCCATTTCCTTTTCCGTTTCACTGTAGGAATACACCAAATGCATTTTCATCCAGTACTCTACTGATAAACATTTAGGTGCTTCCCAGTCTTCTATAACTAAACAATGCTGTCATGAACATCCTTAAAACTCACAATCTACCCATGAGCCAAACAAGCTCAAAGACTTTGTTTCTAAGCCCTTAGTAGATCAGAATCTGTGAAGAGGAGGGGAAAGGGTTGCTAGAGGAAGGTGGCCTAAGGAAGGAGACATGAAAATTCTAGAAAGTAGACACAAGAATTAAAGAAGCAAAACAAGCTGGGCTATTTAGCAAAAGGATTGAACAGTCCAATATAGCACAGAAGGCTTTCAAGATACAACAACTGACATTCAGAAAGCCACTCAGTCATGAAGAAAGGAACTTAAATCTCTTCTACATGCTCAAAGAAGGCAGGAGAGTGTGAAAATCCATTTTAGAATTATTTATATTTATACAAATACAAATAATTTGTATAATTGAATAATATATACAAATTTTATAATTCATCTAAAAGTATTAATCTAAGGAAAGGGTCAGCACTTGAAGGAACAAATGTCAAGTACTTACGTCCTACACACCCTAACCCAGAGAGTGAGAGTATTTTTATACAAAAATTGATTTCATTTTGGGGAAGAAAGGAGGGCAGGCAAAGCCTGTAAAAAATACAGAAGATGGGCTCTTGAAAGAGGTAGAAAATATTATGTCTCTTGATAACACTCAGGAGAGCCTTTGTCCTACTCTGTTGGAGCAATCTGATGAGTATCTCTTACTTTGACAACAGCTTATGCTGGGAAGAAGAATGTTTTTTGATATGGGAGGAAAAGGCTATTCTTTTTTTTTTTTTTCTAATTTTATTTTATTTTTAAACTTTACATAATTGTATTAGTTTTGCCAAATATCAAAATGAATCCGCCACAGGTATACATGTGTTCCCCATCCTGAACCCTCCTCCCTCCTCCCTCCCCATACCATCCCTCTGGGTCGTCCCAGTGCTCTATTCTTTAAACTGGCGTTTAGACCCAAAATCCAGGACTCTGGTGACCTGCAGAGATCTTTGGAGAGGACCTCCTCAGAAGGCTCCTGCCAACTTCCTTTAGCTCTCTTTGGCATAGGGCTCAGTTCTGACTAATTAAATAGAAGGTGGTGAACCTCTCCTGATGTGTTTGTTCTCAGAGGTGCTCCCATTCAACAACACTAGTAATGATAAACCATGAGTAATTACTAGCTTGTTGATGCAATTAGCAACACAAACATCAACATCCTGCTAAGTGCTTTATGCAGCTTGGTGGCATGTGAAATACAGACAAGAGTGCTGAGGTCAGAGTATAGATGAGGACCTAGGAGGTGGGATGGAGAATCTTTGCAGAAGAGGAAGACTGAGGAGAACAGCAGTTGAGGGCAAAGTAAGTAGGATGGGAGAGCGAGTTACAGTATGGAAAAGGAAAGCAATATCGGCAAGTTTTCAGGGGCTTTGAGGGCAGACCAACTGTTGGAAAACTATTTACAGAGGAGGCACCAGAGGGGGAAAAGAAGGGCACTTGTTTGAAAGGAGCTTAGCTCCCCATGTTTTGTGTTTCTATTTCCCATTTATAGCTAGGGCCTTGGAAAATAATCATATCCTTCAATCTGATCTAAAAATTTAAAGATCAGATCACAGAATAACGGAACTAGAAGGATCTCAGCAGGAACAGAGTGAAATGCTCAGATGAAACACTTCAGCGAGAAACCAAAACAAAAGTATTTCCTGAAACTGAGGTTGAGTTGTAGGTCATGGGTCTCAAGACCCTCATCAGGTCTGCAGTCTTCATAGAGTTTTTTTGTTTTTTCAGCTCAATGCTAATGACTGTCCAGAGGACCTCCTAAACCAAGCCTGCTATGCACATGTTCATTTCAGACAGGATGGTGAAGGGGTCCCCTCCACGCCCTGGTACCACCACCCCAGTTCGATGAAGATGGTTGCCTGCAACAACTACCACCACACGGACTTGACATAAATTCAGCCTATCACTAGCAACAAAAACAGGTTACAACATAAAAAAAGGCTGTCTTGTGGCTCTTCTCCAGCTTCAAGTATCCTCTCCAAGTGTTCCCTAGTAACCAGTAAACTCAGGGAGTACTTACAGACAATGGAGCCGACAGAACCCACTCGGTACTGAGTGCCCGACAAGGAAGCCATAGCTTTGGATGCATTCCGTGCCACCATATCCTAGGAGCGGGAGATCATTAAAGTGAGAAAGAATGGACTCTGAAGCCAGACATTCCTCAGCTGTTCTGTACTGCAGTGGATTGGAAGATTCCCGAACCCCCACCCCCCAACCCCTCCCCACCACCCAAAGTTCCCTTCTGGTCTCCTTCTTTCCCATCTGACCAGAGCCAAGGCCTAACTATAAAGTGAGAGAAATGGAATGGTTCCTCCAACTCCTTCTATCACATCCTCAGTTCTTTATTTCCAGTTTGGGGCCAGGGTAAGGAGAGAGGTGGAAGAAGGCCAGATAAGTGCTCTGAAAACAGGTGTATTGTAAACTCAAGTTGGGGTGCTGTATTGCAGCTCTTTGCAGATCTGGAGGGCTGTTCACCAGCCCATTAGAAATCTAGTAAAGGCATCACCATGTTCACCTAACCTGAGGGAAGGGAATGTCATGTTCATGAAGACAAGGGAAGGGCAAGTATGTTCAAGCGAAAACCTTTTAAGAGTTTGGGTGTTCTCAGAGTGGAGGTGGAGAAAGGGCCATCATATATGGATGTGCCCTACACAGAGGACCTGCTTGAGACCAAAGTCTAGACCACACCTAGTCATAAGCCCTGTAGCTGTGACCCCTGGCAGAGGGGCACACTCAAGCAAACCAGCAGAGAAAGAGAGGCCTGCAGTCACTCTGCAGGTGTCAGGCCCACTCCAATGAGTTTACCCTAAGTGTCTGCTCACATCCTGGGGTGAATCACTGCATGTGGTACAGAGCACCCCTGGGCTGTGGCCTGCACCCTACTTAAATTCTACCACACCCCGAGTGAGGAGCACCTCCCCCTTGGACACCACAATGCCGTCCACAGTTCTTGACAAGCAGTGGATCTGCAATACATTTTGGTCAGAAAGACAAGTGAGAAGGAAAAACAGCATCCAGTGTGGATCTTGGAACTCACAGCAAACACAGAAATAAGGAGGATCATCTTCTTCCTGTTCCCAGTAGGCCTGATGGCACATTGCAGAGAAGAGAGAGAGAACACTGGGCCCTTCTGGAAACAAGCCCAGCTTCTGGACTTTCTCTACAAAGCTCGAGAACCACCACTGTAGCAGCACGCAGAGGAAACACATATACCACTTACCAGTTCATCAGCATCCGGGACTCTGCTAGTTGTGTAGCCATATGGATACATCACCAGCTGCGAGTAGCTGTGCAGGTCGATGAGGCATTTGAAGTCCCCATGATTTGTAATGAAATCTGCCACCGATTTCACCTCCACTTCTGAATGGGCATGGAGTCCATGATACGTATCAGAGCAAGGGTCGTTACTGGTTCCCACTCCTGTGGGGAGTGACCCAAGCAGAAACGTTAACCCATGGGCTATGGAAACAGAAATGCAGGATTCTCCACCCAGAGGAGAGGCAGAAAGCGTGCACAGGCCGCTGCTGGCTGCCCTGAGAATCTAGTCCTCAATGTGTATATATTGTGGGGAGGGTGTGGAAGTGGGGTGCTGAATCTGCCAGTGTTGAGCAGGAAAACTGATAACTCCTTTAATGGATAGAGTTGACCTTGTACTGTATCACCAACAATTAATGTCATATTTTACAGAGTAATTAATATGTATTCTTGATAATTAATATGAATACTAATTAATAATGAAAATGACTCCATTTATTCTCCAACTAATTCTCTTGGTTCAGATCTTAATGGCCAAGTGCTGCCAAAAATAATCCATTGTTGTGGCTAAAATCTCTTGATTATTTGACAGATATTTAAAATTATTGCCTTCTATATTACCTCACAATATAGCCCCCTAAGGTATCTGACATGTATGTGAAAGCATCCCTGTTGTGACTTAGCTTTGATGCCCTCAATTGCCACATTTTTATCAGCTCCTTTCCCACAGTCACATTATTTTTCCCCCAATGGTTTGTGTGGTATTTCTACACAAGTAAGAAAATTAAAACCATTACATTAAAACATCACATCAAAAGCAAAACATCAGTACAGCTGTGGAACAGTGAAAGAGAACCACCAGAATTTGGAATTGAAAAGTGAGTTTAGATCCTAAATCCTATCAACCGTATGCTCTTGAGATTGTCGCTGAGCTTCCATTGTCCCATTTCCAATAAGAAAACTCACTCTCTAGGTCAGAAGAATAAATAAGATAATATATGGGAAGCTATATAGCATATAGTTGGCACTACTGTGGGGGTGATTTTTAAATAGCTGGAACTCAGAATCCACGTCTCCTAATTCTCATTTTCGTTCCGTAACATCAAAGGGCAGAGGTTCATATTAATACATCTAAGGGTAAACTGCTATAGTTTAATCTTCACAACGTCATCCTGCCTGTTGGGGTAATAGTGCTAATTGCTCTCTTCTGTTACCACCAAGAGCCCTTCCACCATTCAGTAACTTGCCCAGGAACCAGGATGGCCAGGTAGAAGGTCAGCTCATGGATTTGTATAAGATAGAATAGTTTTAAAGATAATAGTGTTCTCTCAGGAGGACAGAAACTGCTCAGTCATTCCCTTTCAAAATTACACTGAACAATAATATAGAGTGATACACAGAATAAGGGATTTGCCCAGTTTCTCAGTGAACCAGCAATGGAGATAGCCTACAAACCAGTTCCCTCACTGCCAGCTCAGAGACCTAAGGACAAGGCTACCCAGAGGTATCAGGATTTAACAACTGTCTCCCCCACCTACCTCCAAAATGAGAATCCCAATTTCTATTTGGATCAGCACCAATGCAGGTGCTTCTAGGATTTACAGACCGTGTCTTCCTCCATAATCGGTTCTGAAAAATTCATCAAGGAAGAAACAGCATTCAGAGATGGGTCCGGGCACAGAAGAGGTAAAGCTTTTCTTTGGGGGGGCCTATGATAGAGATGGCACCATAGATGGGGCGAGCTGCCTGAGTCCTGGAGGCAACTTCAGAGATTTGAAGGATCATCGGGGTTTCAGCCTTCTCTAACTGCAGAGTCTCCTCTCCTTCCCCAGAAGGGAGAATTAGCCTCCTGATCGGGAGAAAAGGACTTCCCCAAAATGACCTGATGCCACCTGAATCCACTGAATAATTTAGGGCTTCAGTCAAAGTGGAACAAATGGACATTATCGGCCTCAATGATAACTGACGTGATAGCAAGTGCACAGCAACTATTGAACCCTTGCCTAAAAAACTGACCTGACTCCAATCGAGCATCTAGATCTGACCGCAAGTGAACAGGAAACACAGGGGATGAGGGAATAAATTAAATGGCACAGAACAAAGAAGTCATCAGGCAAATTCAGAATGTGACACATTTTACATGACAATTTACTTGGGTTTCTCCAACAAATGAATGACATTCTAAAAGACATGTGGGGGTAGGGTAGGGATGGGGAAGACGTTGTATAATTTAAAAGCCTGCATAGTTGTAACAACCAAATACAGGTACAGACCTTATCTGGATCCTAATTTCAACAAATTGACTCAAAAGACATTTTAAAGATAATTAGGGATATTAGATGATATTGAAAAACTTCCATCCAATTTTTTTACTGTTGATAGTGGTGGTGTTTTAATTATCATCAACTAGAGATGAAGATGGCAACCCACTCCAGTGTTCTTGCCTGGAGAATCCCAGGGACGGGGGAGCCTGATGGGCTTCCATCTATGGGGTCACACAGAGTCGGACACGACTGAAGTGACTTAGCAGCAGCAGCAGCAGAGATGAAGACTAAAGAAGTTTTGAATGAAGTAACCTGATGTCTGGGATTTGCTTTAAAATACATCAGAAAAAAAAATATGTAGGAGGGAAAGAAATGAAAAGAAGATAGGTAAAGTGTTGATAATTGCTCAAGATCCATAATAGGAAGTTCATTAGACGATTCTTTATAAGAAAAAAAACATACCCTGGTAACCCTCAGCCCAGAGAATGACTGGAAAATGAGACCCCCCAAGGAAGCTCCTAAAGTGCACATTTTATGGAATTTTTATTTAAGGTCATAGATAAAGGTCTATGCAGTCACAAAGCAAGGAAATCAACAAACAGGTCTTAACTCCAAGCCCAGCCCATCTGTCAGTATTACTCACGTGAGTATGAGTGTACACATATCCATCAGGATTGGCCACCGGCAACAAGAATATATCCATTTTCTCCAAGATGGAGGTGATGACTAGATCTCTCCCATAATCACATGCAATCTAAGCAAAGACAACATGCTTGTCAGCTATGTCTTTGCAGGCTGGGTTGCTAGATCTAAGTCAGAGTATCTTCCCCAGATGCCCAGCTCCTAGAACAGCATCTACCCTCTGGCAGTCTCCCTGCCACCCTTGTAGGTGCAGCTCTCTGCAAAGCCCACGGAGCACTTCAAAATCTGAGGGAACATGGCTACCTGATGACATCAACTTCAATGAGTCCTGGGCTGCCTGGTTTATTCTTCCTTCCAGGGGGTAGGAGCAGGGGAAGGGAGAACCACACATCATAATAGTTATTAGGAATATGAGCCCCTGTGCTAGGGTTGGGGAAGATGGATCCTCCACTCGCACCACCCCTCCTCCCTGGAACTGGCTTCAACTAGACTTTCCAGAGGGACAGAGCATGGAGATAGCATGAGGTCCCTGAGGGCCAGGAGAGCCTGAAAGGGACTGAAGGTAAAAATTATCTGAGCCTTGCTGCTGAGCAGGACTGACTATGTGTCAGTGTTTCAGGGCCACCTCTACAGCTCATTAGTATGCTCACTGCTATGAGCGGACATTGCCATTTAGCTAAACTATGAGGCTGACTGTGGGGCTCTGATCTTTTGTTTCTCCAATTTGAAAAGACTCCCCCAGCCTATTGTTCCTGTGAGAGTACCCTCCTAACCTACCACATCCCACCCCCTCCCAGGTACAGCTGCATAGTACAGTACAGGGCACCCCTGGCCCTGCAGAATGCTGGGCTAATACTAGGCGACATGACCTTTCTCGCAGTCCAGATTGCTGTGGCCGATGAGATCCACTCCCGGGCATGGATGCCTGCATTCAGCCAAATGGCCGGGCGCTGCCTGCCTTTTCCAGTGCTGAACTGGAAGGAAAAAGAGGCCAGAAAATTACCCTTCTGTCTGGCTGTGTGTCTACTCACCTCTCCTCTCCTCTTCCCAGTTCGCCCCTATTCATTTAAACCATTTAAGATCATTCAGAGGCCAAATGTTCCTGAGGGCACCATCCATTTATCAGGCTTCTCCAGGTCGAGGAGCTTAATTGACTGGCAGGGCCGAATTGCAGCACCACAGCTCCAGGCAGCTTGAACCACTCCAAGGTTGGAAGCAAATGGGAAGGGGAAACAACTGCTATTGTGAATTATAATTTCAGTGTGATTAGAGATAATATTATGTCTCTTAAATGGACTTCCTGGTGGCTCAGATGGTAAAGCGTCTGCCTACAATGCAGGAGACCTGGGTTCAATCCCTGGGTCAGGAAGATCTCCTGGAGAAGGAAATGGCAATCCACTCCAGTATTCTTGCCTGGAAAATCCCATGGATGGAGGAACCTGGTAGGCTACAGTTCATGGGGTCACAAAGAGTCGGACATGACTGAGTGACTTCACTTTCACTTTATGTCTCTTGAATGACCTCAAATGGTATCTCAACAGAGAGGTACACAAAAGTGCATGAACCAGCCTGTTCTAGCTGATGCCATAAATGAAATCAGTTTTAAAATGAGGAAGGGGGGTTCACTATTGCTTACTGCATGAAATGAATTCTGACTGCTCCCTTTTAGTGTTGGGTCCCCTTGGGTCAGAGCTTGGTGCTAATGAAGCAAAGGTCTCCATCAGTTGGCAAATAATCTAAATTTATGTAGATTATTTGACAGCAACCAGCTCAAAGGCAGGGCTTCTCCCACTGGTAATTTCACCATTGCTGTAAGCCTGGATCCCTCAGGACCTGTATGGATCTAAGGGTTTGACAAATTCTAGGCACCATCACTTGTTCCATGGTTTATATCTCCAAATTCCTTTTTATTCATTTGGCTGGATTATTTATGTAATTTATGTCACTGCCATAAATTCTTTGCCTCTTTTGCCAATATAGACCTAAAATCTGTTAGAAATATCTGGAAATTAGGCTTGATGTAGCCAAGGATCATAGACTGGGCTTAAAATTACACCAACCTCAAAATTACCGTCCTAGATTGCTTTTCCAATAAGTACCCTAAAAAGCAGAATGGAATTTTTAGACCCATCCCAATTTGTCTTCATATTTACAGAAGATGGGAATGGAGGGAAAAGACTGTGGCCAATCTGAAAGCTTTCTGAAACACTAACCACCTCCCACTTCTTTCATTTTTAAGTTTTATTAGTTTTCTTGGCTGCCCTGGGTCTTCATTGCTGTGCATGGGCTTTCTCTAGCTGTGGTGACTTCTCTTGCTGCAGAGCAAGGCTCTAGGGCTCACGGGCTTCAGCAGTTGCAGGCTCAGTAGCTGTGGCACACAGGCTCTAGAGCGTCGGCTCGGTAGTTGTGGTGCACGGGCTTAGTTGCCCCTTAGCTTGTGGAATCTTCTTGGACCAGGGATTGAACCCAGGTCCCCTGCATTGGCAGGTGGATTCTTAACCACTGGACCACCAGGGAAGTCCACTCACCTCTTCCTGATCCTGCCTTTCAGCCAAAACTTGGAAAGGGATGTGCTCCTTCTAACTCCATTCGCAACAAGCAGAAGCAGGGGACCCTGTGTCAGAACAACTTCTAACCCGAGCAGAGGTGTCCCCACCTCACCCTCCTCCCTGAAGTCAAGGAGGTCCTTACAATCTGCCTCTTTCAAAAGTGTGAGGGCTGAGTCCTAGACACAAGGAACCAGGAGCCTGAGTCCAGTCGGGCTCTTCAAGGTGCATGGAGCCTCACCTTCAGGACATACATCAACCGGTTCTCAAATGAATGCCCAATCTTCACTGCGCTTACCAAGTGAGGATAAGATTTGACAATGCTGTCCATCTCTTTGTGAATCTGAAGTGTGAAAAAGTAAACACAGGGGCATTTAAAAAATTTGTTCAGCTCTAGATGGGTATCTGTGAACTTTATTTTGTTGATCTTAATGATTTTTTTATAGTCCCCTAACCTTGGGGTTGACAATATGAAATGCTTAATATTAAGCAACTGCCTAAGAATCCATGTCTATGATTTTCTAGAGAAAAACACATTTGTCCACAAAATTATAGTCCGTTAAATGAGAGTAGAAACACGTATACAAATACTGCTTCAAAAGTGTGGCCCTTTGCACTATACTAGTCTAGGCTGTATATTGTCACCCTGCTTATTAAGTTATATGCAGAGTACATCATGAGAAACGCTGGGCTGGATGAAGCACAAGCTGGAATCAAGATTGCTGGGAGAAATATCAATCACCTCAAATATGCAGATTACACCACCCTTATGGCAGAAAGCAAAGAGGAACTGAAGAGCCTCTTAATGAAAGTGAAGGAGACTGAAAAAGCTGGCTTAAAACTCAACATTCAAAATAACTAAGATCAAGACACCCAGTCCCAACACTTCATGGCAAACAGATAGGGAAACAATGAAAACAGCAACAGACTTTATCTTCTTGGGCTCCAAAATCACTGCAGAAGGTGACTGCAGCCATGAAATTAAAAGATGTTTGCTCCTTGGAAGAAAAGCTATGACCGACTTGCTGCTGCTGCTGCTAAGTCACTTCAGTCGTGTCCGACTCTGTGCGACCCCATAGACGGCAGCCCACCAGGCTCCCCCGTCCCTGGGATTCTCCAGGCAAGAATACTGGAGTGGGTTGCCATTTCCTTCTCCGATGCATGAAAGTGAAAAGTGAAAGTGAAGTCGCTCAGTCGTGTCTGACTCTTTGCGTCCCCATGGACTGCAGCCCACCAGGCTCCTCCATCCATGGGGTTTTCCGGGCAAGAGTACTGGAGTAGGGTGCCATTGCCTTCTCCGATGACCGACCTAGACAGCATATTAAAACCCAGAGACATTACTTTGCCAACAAAGGTCCATCTTGTCAAAGCTATGGTTTTTCCAGTAGTCATGTATGGATTGAGTTGGACCACAAAGAAAGCTGAGTGCCAAAGAATTAATGCTTTTGAACTATGGTATTGCAGAAGACTCTTGAGAGTCCCTTGGACTTCAAGGAGATCAAACCAGTCAATCCTAAAGGAAATCAGTCCTGAATATCCATCGGAAGGACTGATGCTAAAGCTGAAGCCCTAATACTTTGGCCACATGATGAGAAGAACTGACTCATTTGAAAAGACCCTGATGCTGGGAAAGATTGAAGGCAGGAGGAGAAGGGGACAACAGAGGACCAGATGGTTGGATGGCATCAAGAACTCAATGGACATGAATTTGAGCAAGCTCCGGAAGTTGGTGAAGGACAGGGAAGCCTGGCATGCTACAGTCCATGGGGTCACAAAGAGACAGGAGTTAGCAACTGAACTGAAGTGAGTCTAGATAACCACCTAGGGCCCCATTTAGCCAAGATTCTTGAAAGAACTCCCCTCCTTTTTTTTCATCACTTTTCCCATCAGTTAGGAAGAAAATTCAGCATGTACTATAAATATGTATAATACCACACAAGTATATTATGTACATTATAAAACAAAAAATAGAAACAAAAGTTGTTACATTAATAATAAATTCAAATATATGTAGAAATATAAATAGAAATTGCAACAGTTTATTCCTCCATTCCAGTGGACTATCTTGCTTACACCCCACTGTACAAGCACTCCACTTTGGAAGTGATTCTTCTAAAGACTTTGATCTCTCAATTGAAGAGCTGTAACAAAACAAGGTTATGAATGCTTTTATTTGCCTTCAGGGATAAAAAAAAAAGGGTTTGCTTTAAATGGAATTCATCCACCTTAGTTGTTCAAACTTTTTGAGGGCTGAAATAAAGAAATAAATGAATTTATATTTAGACCTTAAATTTGAAAGAAGGAGCTTTACAGAGAAGGAAAGTGTGCAATCAATACAGAATAAAATCAAGCTTAAAGGGTTTATCAGACTTGCAGTCATTATGGCAGACTGAGCAAGAAACTCGCTCTCAAATATATAGGCAAGCCAGATAAAATACTATGAAAATGAGTCCCAGACAAATTTAAAAGCCAAAAAAAAAAAAAGGAAAAATTGTGCCAGAAATGAAGAGAGAGCAAGCTAACAGAGTACAGGACAAAAGGTGAAGCCCCAGGGCTAGATATCCGTCTTAGGTTCTGAGGGTTTACAGCAACCAGGAAGAGGAGTAGAGGGCAAAGGACCCTGCCTGGAGCAAGGAGCAAGTTCCAACTTGAGAGCTGGAAAGTGGTAATTATGGCCATGAAAAGGGCCTGGAAACTCTACCCACCGACCCTAGAAAGTGGAGCAAAAGCCAGATGCCTGCCTGAAGTTATGAGAGGAGAGTTACTCAGGAAAAGTTAAAACAACAAGCTGTGTCCAGACATGGGGTTGCAAATTCACAGTGCCAACACAAGGGGAAAGCTTACCCACAACAATAACAAAAGTAACTGCCACCACAACAATACGCACACAGGGTCTTAAATTAGAAACCCTGGCAGAAACAAACAGGAAATTCCCTTTAGAGACCTAAGAAGGTTCAAGTGATTGTGGGATATGTGCTTGTAAAAGCTGTTTTTACAAAGAACTGAATACGAGTAGCCTTCTGCTGCAAGCCAGATGACAATGATACCTCAAGTCAGAGAACAAAATTGAGTGGATAGGAACGTGAGGATCCTGCAGCAGTCAGGTGAGGGGATGGTGTTTCCAGAATCTTGGGTGACATTTGCAACCTGTTAGCTCAGCTCGGGAGTGCCCCGTGTTAATGAGGCTATCGTCACGGGCTGGATCCCTGTGTGGGCCTCAGCTCCATTTTCGTCCATGGCCCTGGACTGAACTCCTGACTTTATCCAGCTGTTTTGCAGATGTATGTCAGTGGTCACAAGAGGGATCAAGGGGCAGTGTGGCCAAGTGTACACAATAAACAAAGCTACTGACAATCCTGGGAAAGAAGTGGAAAAAAAGCTTGGGGAAAAAACCTCATCTGAAAGAAAAATAATTCAAAGTATATGCCTCATGAAAAGCATGCCAGGAACTCTATCTTTGGATATATATTCAGCCATAGGAAACAAAATACCAGTTTAGATTTGGGGTTTGTTCCTGAGTTAGTAGAGAATTTCCAGACTAAGGAAAAAAACATTAGGGGCCTAAGAAAACCATAGGCTACGTGATTCAGTTCCATTCCAGTCCTTCTTGGTTCTTCAAATTCCAATATTACATTAAATTATTCTGCTCCAAATTTCTTATTTGAAGGGTTGGCTTACCTTGAAAGTCATTTATATAAGTGATTTCTAACTAAACACAGCACCAACATGTATTATGGAACAAATACACATTATAAGTAGTCATGATAAATGAGTGGAAATATTTGGTTAACCTTGGAAATAATCACTTGTCTATTTGCCTGGGATAAGTAACACTTTAATCTGGGTGAATAAAGTACAGGGATTCTGGTGGAATATAACAAGGTTGAATTACGAGGACTGAAAATGGTTGCAATTACTTCATGGTTTTCTTTGAGGGGTTGCTTAAGAAAAGAAGGATGCATGTGGGAGTAAATGTTCAGTTTGCATTTCACTCTGCTCTTAGGAGATAAACAACCCAAGAATCAGAAAGAAACTGAAGTGTACACATTTTAACCCCTCATTGTAGGCGTACTGTACTAGGGACTAACACCTCCTGGAAGTAAGGAGAGGGGTTACAAAACCCAAAAGGCCAATGATCTGATCTTCACCTGCTTTGAAATACTTACATCTTCCAGGGTGTGATAGGCCCCATAGTTAAAGCAATTATTGCTCAGTTCTTGACGTACATTGCGTTGTAGCTGTTGGTGTTCACTATCTAAAACGTTCTGAAACAGACATGGCAACATTACAAAGTGATTCTCTGGGGGCAGAGGTTCATGTTGTTTCCACTCTTCCTTGGGATATGGGCTGGCCAAGATGGCAGCACCCTCAGCACACATATCAAGCAGCACAAACGTCAAGGTATAAAAGGGGGTCAGATTTCTTCCCCGTATCTATAAAATCTTACTTCTTGGAGCCCAACGTACAACACCTCATTCAAAACTCACTTTCTCCCTGGAAGCAACATATGTGCCATTTGGTTATTCTATACTATGAATTCTCTAGACGTCAGCCTGCATCTGGTATCCAGTGCCTCTGAAATACCCAGCTTGGGAAACCATTCAGAAACAAAGAAATTCTTACAACCACTCCTACTTTGAAGGCTCCTGGCAGATGTCTGTGACATGTGAGGATGATTAATAAGCTCACAGCTGCTCACACCATCAGGAAACTCCCAGGCCAAATCACCAATTAGCCCACAACCCACCTCGGTGAAGGAGAGAACGTGAGCCAGACACTGTCCTGCTGTTCAAATACAGCTCGTGAGGCTGGTGTCTGACTTGGGCAGTGACGCTGACTCTGCTAGGGGCTGCTGGTAACATTCTCCCTTTCACCAACCACGCTTATTATTTATTTTTGCCCATGCCACATGGCATGAGGGATCTTAGTTCCCTGATCAGGGATTGAACTTCTCCCCCTTGCAATGTAAGTGTGAAGCCACTGGACCAGCAAATAATTCTCAAAGGATATTTTTTATGACTGGCCTTCAGCACCTCCCCACCAGCACACATTCTATTCTTCCCTCTTGACTTCAAATAAAAAAAAAGAGACTTAATACTTGTGAGATAGCTATGACATACCATGCACTGTTAGATATTTTATGTACATTTAAGCACTTAATCTCAATTAATCGTATGAAGTAGATATAACTATTACCATTTTACTGATGAAGGAACAGAGTCTCAAGAGGGTAACAGTTTGTCTGAAATTACACAGCTAGTAGTTAGCAAAATCAGGATCTGGATCCAGATCTGACTGGTTTGCCATGTAAGCCCTTTCTAGCACAACATGTTCCTCTAACAAGTCACTGCACTTTACTTCCATATACCTCAATGTCTTTATCTGTTCAATGGAGAAGAATGAGGCCAGAACTTGAAAATGTTCCAAGTCCACTCTGGCTACTTGGTCCTATGCAAGACCAGTGGAGGGACCTTGGCCTACCCACCTGCAGGTCTTCAATAGCCACTGAGTACTCTAAGCCATGGTCCTCCAGGAAGGATTTGACTTCCTGCAGACTGAAAGAAGGGACCAGGACATCTGCAGGATGACCGAGGGTAGAGGGAGATTTCCACAAGTCGAGCTGAGGAGAAAAGAAGTAAAACCAGGTTAAAGGATAGTTCAGGTAAAAAGCACAAAGAACTCATTCTTCTAGAACAACTGCCAAAAGCCTGGGTGGTCCCTGAGAAGCTGAGTTCTGCACAAGGGCAAACTTCTGCCATTGCAGTTTTATCTGGTCAGGCCTGCCCAGCAGGCAACACATGGCAAAGCTCAAGGAGTGACAAGTCAATGGCAGAAAGATGAAGCCCTCTGCTAAGGACCCCATCTCCCTGGAGAGCACTTCCCCACCAACTCTCTCCATTGTATAAAGACATGTTGATTAATATAGGATTATACACAGAAACTCTTCAGGAATAACAATGCCAGTGCTGCAAGAGTCTTCTCCCACCACGGTTAACTGATACTCAAGATAAAGAGAACTAGGTACCTTAAGGTTGTCTGAATTCACTAGCCGATTGAGTTTGCTGATCTCATCTTCATTTCTGATGTTAATTCTGAAAACTTGGTGCCTGGAGAAAGTGGGGGGAAAAAAAGCAAAAGATAATGGTAAAGCTTTCAGCTGGCAAATAAACCCCAGGCCTACTATCCCAGACATAATGAAAGGAAATGGTCTAGTCTTTGGTTATAATATATAGCCACTAAAAATAAGGCTACGTGGCAAATATGAAAAAGTGCTTATGGTATATAACTTTCAGGAAAATATTAAGTGAAAGAGCAGGACACAAAATTGTATGTATGCCATGACTGTAAGTATGGAAAAAGCAGATGCATTGGAAGAAAAACAGACAACGGAAATATAGCAAATGCTGACAGTGCTTATGTTCGGGTCATGGGATTATGGATGACTTACTTTTTTCCCCTCGTATCTGTTTTCTGTAATGTGGTCATATTACTTTATAATGAAAAACATATATATTTTGCAGAAAGGAATGTTCCTGAGCTACACGCAAAGCTAACTCAAGACACAAAGAGGCACTTCTTCACTGTCAAGGTCTAGGACTGAAACTGGCTGAATGTCCACGCTGGAAAGAGCAAGGAAAGAGAACAGACCTTCCATCCTGGGAGGGTTAGTTATTTTTCCTCTTACCAAAGAGGGGAGAGGCTGGGTGCTCTCCAGGCCCTTCCAGCTCCGGAATCCTACACAAATGCATGGTGCTGGGGCTGAATTTGGGATTCATCCCCCCAATGGGGCTCTGACAGGGCCCAGAAGGAAGCTGGCCAGTCCCAAGCCCCCCTTTGTTGTTCGTCCTGCACTTGTTTCCTATACATCATTTAGCTCCCGCGGCAGCAGCAGGGGTAGAGGCCCCCGAAGTCCTGTGTGTGGGTGGGAGAAGGCCAAGCCTGAAAAGCTGCCTTTGTGCTCTCAGCCGGCTCAGAGAGCCAGGGGAGCCATTAGGCCGTTGCTAGGTGACGGCCCGAATGAATCGGCACTCAACACTGTCACATGCGTCATCCCTTTGACACAAATGAATGCGGGAAGAGCTGCTGGAGACGGCTGTGGGCTGAAGGACCTGTTGACAGAGAAAATGGTTCTGTCACAGGGAGCTAAACGTGCAGCCTCACGTGGCAGATCAGCATCTCCTCATCAGAAAACCGGTCTAATCCGGATGAACTCTCAGAGCTTAACTTTGTTCTGGGAGCTTCTGGGGGGTCTCCAAGGGGTCTGGTCTAGCCTCTAGGGAGGTAAGGTCCGCTGCAGAGTTGCTTCCGTTGCAGGCAGCAGATTTGAAGGGAACGCCATTGCTGAAGCCTCACTTTCCCCCTGCTCATCTGGTCTCCACAGGGTCCTGGGAGGTGGGCAGCCAAATGCATCCCATGGGAGTCTCTGAGCCCACAGTGGAGAAGCCACTGGCTGGCAGGTATCAGCCCGAACCTGACAGACTTGCTACATATTGGACTGCAGCCCTGGGAAGATGGGAAATCAAACCACCATTTCCCTGATACAGGCAAGCAGCCTTGCAAAAGTAACAGGTTTAAGACAAAAGGGAAACCCTTCCTCCTAGCTGAGTACCAGGACCTATCTGTAGAACTCATGCTCTGTCACAACCTGTCCTCAATACTCCAGAAAAAGGGGCATCTTAAAAATGGGTGTTCTGCCTATTTGCAGGGCAGCAATGGAGACACAGATATAGAACAGACTTGTGGACACAGTGGGAGAAGGGGAGGGTAGGATGAATGGAGAGGGCAGCATGGAAACATACATTACCAAACGGAAAACAGACAGCCAGTGGGAATTTGTTGTTTGACACAGGGAGTTCAACCGGGACTGTGTGATAACCTAGAGGGGTGGGATGGGGAGGAGGCGGGGTGGAATGGGAGGGAGGTTCAGAGGGAGGGGACATATTATATCTATGGCTGATTCATGTTGATGTATGGCAGAAACCAATACAATATTGTAAAGCAGTTATCCTCTGATCAAAAATAAATAAAATTTTTAAAATGGGTGTTCTGAAAAGTGCCTGTGCACTGGCATCTCTGTTAGCAAAATGAGGCATTGGTAAAATACAGCATTGACTAGAGTATCACAAAGAGAACAAGGAAGGAGAAGGAATACGAAGAGAAAAAAAGGAACATAAGAATAATGGGCTCTTAAGAATATTAAAACCATGTTACACATTCATCCACAACATGTGCTTTAATTCTCCCAAAGTGGTAACTTCACAGCAGAACTTTCATACTCCTGGGCACAGTCCACAAGGGAGTACAGGGAATCTAATTGGCCCTGATGATGATTAAACTCACAGCTCATTTCATTACATCCTAATTAGCCTAGCTCCAAAGGATAAAGACACATCTGTAACATGCAGACAGGCAGGGCGGAAAAGCTGGTACAGAATAGAGTCTTTCCCCACATGTCTCTCCTCCGTCTCTCCCTCCTACACATTCTTGGCTCCAGCTTCACTCAAATCCCAAATTCACCATACGTTTTGCCCTCCTATGCCTTTGCACATGTTGTTTCCTCTGCCTGGATATCCAGCCCTTTTCTTTATCTGCCTAGCCAATCTCTCACCCAGGCTTTAGGACCAACCTTCATCACCCATAAGGTTTTCCTCAACCAGAAAAGACAATGTTAAGGACAATCTTCAGATGGCACTAAAAACTGGCAGGAGGCAGGGAGGATCTAACATTATTCTCATGAACGTAAGTTCATCCATACCTAGAAGCAGAAAAAACGTAAGTGGGTGCCAGGTGAAGGGCAGCCTTTCTCTTGCCCTCACCAGCTTTGTCTCTATTTGGAAAATGCACCCTGCGAGTGTGGGTGGTGGAACATAACCTATCTCCACCATCTGGAAATCTTTTCAAAGATTTAAGCTCTTTCTGAAGATGGAAAATTGGCCTGGGGAAGGGGACATGCTGGGGTTTGCAGGTTGCCATGTTTACCCTTCCTACTCCACACAGGTAAGTGTTCCTACAGCTCTTCTTAACTCTGGTGCTCTCCAATACCCAGACTGGCAGCTGCTGCCAACACAATGGTCAGTGATCCACTCTCAGCATTTTCACACTCATCCCATGTGCTGGACAGTCAGTAGTCACCTTGGTTCTGAGGTTCTATCCCTCCCCCTTTCACCATGTGGGTGGCCAAGCAGCACGTTCTTTGCGCCTTTCTTACTTGCCTCCCCAGCCAGTCTTAGAAGCCACCACATCTGAGATGATTTCATGGAACTCTTAAATGCCTACCAGTTACTGCCAATGCTACAAGTTCTGCAACTATTTCCTGTTCTCTGCCTGCTGTACACCTTTAGGCATCCTGGCCACCATCCTATCCTTAAGATGAGTGGAGCCCAGGAGAGAAGACACCAGCAGAATGAGAGAGACTGGGGAGGTGGGTGAGTTAGGTGGAAGGAGCAGAGACTGGGGCTGGTGGGGGGATGAAACCATCGCCTCCATCTCCATTGGCACTGTTGCCCCTACAACCCAACCTGCTTCCCGGCTATCCAACCACTCGAATGCTCAGAAATCAACTTCCCCTGGCTCTAGATGTTCACCAAGTTGGGTGTCTAGGCTATGTTTATGGACCTCAGGAAGAATTCCTCCACCTTTGCTGGTTTCCCTACTATAAGGCGAGAAAGATTTGAGAAACCTATATGCAGGTCAGGAGGCGACAGTTAGAACTGGACATGGAACAACAGACTGGTTCCAAACAGGAAAAGGAGTACGTTAAGGCTGTATACTGTCACCCTGCTTGTTTAACTTATATGCAGAGTAGTACATCATGAGAAACACTGGGCTGGAAGAAGCACAATCTGGAATCAAGATTGCTGGGAGAAAATCGATAACCTCAGATATGCAGATAATACCACCCTTATGGCAGAAAGTGAAGAGGAACTAAAAAGCCTCTTGATGAAAGTGAAAGAGGAGAGGGAAAAGGTGGCTTAAAGCTCAACATTCAGAAAACAAAGATCATGGCATCTGGTCCCATCACTTCATGGGAAATAGATGGGAAAACAGTGGAAACGGTGTCAGACTTTATTTTTGGGGGCTCCAAAATCACTGCAGATGGTGACTGCAGCCATGAAATGAAAAGACACTTACTCCTTGGAAGGAAAGTTACGACCAACCTAGCTAGCATATTCAAAAACAGAGACATTACTTTGTCAACAAAGGTCCGTCTAGTTAAGGCTATGGTTTTTCCAGTGCTCATGTATGGGTGTGAGAGTTGGACTGTGAAGAAAGCTGAGTAACGAAGAATTGATGCTTTTGAACTGTGGTGTTGGAGAAGACTCTTGAGAGTCCCTTGGACTGCAAGGAGATCCAACCAGTCCATTCTAAAGGAGATCAGCCCTGGGATTTCTTTGGAAGGAATGATGCTAAAGCTGAAACTCCAGTACTTTGGCCACCTCATGTGAAGAGTTGACTCACTGGAAAAGACTCTGATGCTGGAAGGGATTAGGGGCAGGAGGAAAAGGGGATGACAGAGGATGAGATGGCTAGATGGCATCACTGACTCGATGGACGTGAGTTTGAGTGAACTCTGGGAGTTGGTGATGGACAGGGAGGACTGGCGTGCTGGGGTTCATGGGGTCGCAAAGAGTCAGACACGACTGAGCGACTGAACTGAACTGATGACACTATTGATTAAAACTGTCTGCAATTTGCTCAGGCACACAGCACTTTCTGTGTAAGCTCCTATGGTAAGCACTCCAGAGCCCAGCCAAGCAGTATCAACCCAGGTGTCCACTGCATTATATGAGAAATCTGTATCTTGAGAAATAAAAGTTTTTTTTTCAGCCACGTGAATAGATGCAGCAGGAGCCTGAGAGCTTTATGCGTCAGCCCACATAGCAGCAAATGTAGTTATTACACACTTACTGCTGAGCTGCCTGTGGAGAAATCTCCTTCCCTTACCACCTGTTATGCCTAAGCGCTCTGAGCTATTTGGCAGTAGAGACCAGGTGTGAACGGAAGTCATCACCATAAAAATTACTCAATCACACATAAGTAATTACTTCAATAAACAATCTCAAAGTCCCTTTAGCCAGATAGTATAATGGAGAGTTAACTAACAGATATAGACAAATCAGTTAGATATAGGATTCTTTCTGGAGATTGTTGTTCAGTTGCTCAGTCATGTCCGACTTTTTGTGACCCCATGGACTGCACTTGGGTTTTGCATTCAGAGTTCCAACTCCCCTGCTTACCAGCTGAGTAGCCTTGGGCAGGTTTCTTAATCTTCCTAAGGCTGAATTTTTTTCATGTTTAAATTGAGGAAAATAACACCCCTGCCTGGCAGAATTGTGTGATCCAAAAGATAATGTACGTGACAGCTCTTTGCAAATGGCAAAGCATTATGCAGTAATGAGTTATTAGAATTCAATCTTCCAGTAGGGTACCACAGCATCCTTTCATCTCTCCTACCTCCCAATGTCCTCTCCTTTGTAAACCAAAAGGCATTCCACGTGGAGCACATGTGCCTGTGCACGCGCACATACCGAATGAACAGGTGTACTGTTGCCTTTCACAGCTAAGGCTAAGCAAGACCCATCAAATCTCCACATGCTAGATGCTACCAAGAAGGGTCTGCCAAACTTAACCGTTAACAGGAAGGTGAAGCCAAGAAGCCTGTGACCCAGGTTTTCCTCTAAGTATGGCATAAACTGGGCTTCCCTGGTGGTTCAGCGGTAAAGAATCCACCTGCCAATGTAGAAGCCTCGTGTTCAATCCCTAGGTCAGAAAGATCCCTGGAGAAGGAAATAGCAACCCACTCCAGTACTCTTGCCTGGGAAATCCCACAGACAGAGGAGCCTGGTGAGCTACAGTTCACAGGGTTGTAAAAGTTAGACACAACTCAGCGAATAAACAACAACAAAACATAGCAGAAATTAGAAACAACTGGTAAGTCCTAGTAGTTCACACAGGAGTAAGAAAGTAGGAGATGCCTAAAACTGACCTTAGGAATAAGAACCTGGAAGAAAGAACTGGCGGGAATTATGGGGCTGGGGAGGGACCAAAGACCACCTAGTTTTGACACGACAGCTAAAACTGAGCCTGAGAAAGAAGTAATTGGTCCAAGATACAAGAGCAGAGCTGGGACAGGAATCCAGGTCTTCCCTCTCAGCACCATACCACCTGAGGTACAATCAGCCATTCATGTCCAAATCTATTTGGTGCCTGTATCTCTGAACTAAGTAATAAGTCCAAAAGGAACTTACCCAGAAAATGTTTCTCGGTCACAGATGCCAGACCCAATAAGGGCCCCAAAGAACAGTATCCACTTCATGTTCCAAGGATGCCAGTCATAGAGTGGTTGAGTCAAGCTGTATTTATAAGGAGTCTGAGGCAGACTCATGTCCTCAAAAATGTTAATATGATTCCTAAGCACCCTTGCAACTCTTGACAGTACATCAGGTGGGTCTTTGATGCCTCTTCCATTCCTTGTGAGTGATAAAGGCCAAGCCTCTTGACCTACAAAGTCAGAAATCTGCTCCTCAGGCTGGAAAAGTCTGTGATAAGCGTTCTGTATTGCTTAACACTTGGTTTTAAGGATTGTTTTTTGAGTAAATAGGGAAGTCCCACAGGGCTGGATAGAACTTACACTGACAGAAGAGGCCAGATTATAAACCTGAAATTGTGTTAGCTCTAGAATAAAAATAAAGACTGTCAAAGAAACCCCAAGTCAACTCCAAGATCACACACTTCACACACTTGACAAGCCCTTCTCTGGTGAGAGTAGATCATGATGGAAAGTTTGTGGCTTCTGTTTTGAATCTAACACTTAATTTTTCTGACTCCACTAAAAAGGCAAAAATATATGAGGTACACGGTATAGGAGAAATGTGTTAGTCTTAATAAATTATCAGTTTTCCTTGGAATCTAAAAAGATAAGGCTTAATAGCATTATTAATAAGACTTTCTTACATTTACTAGGTTCCGAGTCTGGTGTCCTTTCTACCAAGTCACAGAAGAATAAGTGGAAGACACTCATGATCTCCACCACTTCTTAAGGACTCTGGAGCCTTTCAATCCGCCCAAGGTGCCCCAGATTGCACAAGCCTCCCCATTCTACTGTCCCCCATCCACATTCTTTCTGTATTTTCTCAAGGGGAGTGGATTCAACCAAGGGTCACGGTTGGGAGTGCTAAAGAAATGTTATTCTGACATTTGTTACAACTGTAAGAGAGACTTCATTCAAGATTATTGCAACAAGACTTCCCTGGTGGTCCAGTGGTTAAGACTCCATGCTTCCAACACAAGGCACACAGGTTAGAGCCCTGGTTGGGGAACTAAGATCCCACGTGTTGTGCAGTGTGGCTAAAAAGGAAAAAAAAAAAAAATGGTTATTGCAATAGAGGTCATGCAACAGGACAGATTAACTGTGTTCAACTTCAAATCTATTAAATATAGCAGAGCAAGGAGGTCAGTGGATGGAAAATTGCTAAGAGGAGACATAAAGTATAGGGAGAATTTTTGCTTAACTGGCCTAACAGGATTTGTGCAAAAGGCAGGCTACAGATTTAGACATCAATGGTAGAGAATAAGGAACCTAATCAGATATCAAGGACTGAGGGATGACTTATCAGTATTCTTTGCTAAGACTGACTTAGGGTCCAATGATAAAGCTAGTAGAAAGAGAGCTCAGGGAAGTCTGTCTATGGTCTGGTCAAGAAGAGCTGGTCAGGAGTTGTGGAGCTGGGGAGCCTCTATTGAGGCTCTTTTGTCCTTCCAACACTGAAAATGAACGCCTAGGCCCACCTTGATCTGTCAAAAAAGCTGGGCTCTACTTCACCAAGATAGAGTTCAGCCTGAGAAGCTGAGACCTTAATCTGTAAGAAATCTGAACTAAGTAATCAAGCACTCAGAATTCCAGGCAAGGTGAAATTCACTTCCCACCTGTATCTCCCAAGGAAAGCCATTAACATGAAGAAAATCCAAATCTCTAAAGGAAGTCAATGTCTAAAGAGAAATGATATGGAATCGGAGACTCAGGTTGATGGAGCAGCCTGGAGGGAGGAATGTCATTGGTTTGCCATCACTAGCTTTTATCATGCAGTGTATCAGAAACAGAAATGCGAAAGTCAACAATGGACCCAGAGTATGCAGCACCTAGCAGGATACTCGGCACAGTCTAGTTGCTTAACTAGTATTTATTGAATTAATAAACTCAGAAGTCTCTTTCTAGCTCTAAAATGTTACTCTATTAAGATGAAGGAGCTGACATATACCACAACATGGGTGAATCTCAAAAACATTATGCTAAGTGAAATAAGCCAGTCATGAGAGGACAAGTACCATATGATTCCATTTATACGTGGTACCTAGAATAGGTAAATTCATAAAGACAGAAATAGAATAGAATTACCACAGGCTGGAGAAAAAAAAAACAGGAAGTTGTTGCTTAATGGGTACAGAGTTTCAGTTTGGGATGATGGAAAATTTCTGGAGATCTATGATGGTGATTATTGTACAACACTGTGAATGCACATGAGCTGCACACTCAAAATGGTTAAAATCATTTTATGATATGTATATTTCACCACAAATTCTTTTAATTTTTAAAGGATGTTGGTAGCATTTGCTTTAAATGGGATTTTAAAAGATAAAGGTTTTTAAAATATCAGTTTGCTGTGTTTCAGGGCAACATAAATCAATGATATAATGTTCCTATATCAGGATTAGAAAAAGGAATAATCATAACCCAATTTTACTTCCAATCAGAGAGGTTTTAATGGTATTTAGTCCCCAGAGTCCTAATGAGGGCGGTCTCACACAGGCTCCATGATTGTCTTCAAGCCAAGCCAGGTCTCTTTTGCTTGTGGCTAAGATCTGATTGGGCGTCCCAGGTGGAACAGTGGTAAAGAACCTGCCTGCCATTGCAGGAGATAAGAGAAGATCCCTGGAGAACAGCATGGCAATCCACTCCAGTATTCTTGCCTAGAGAATCCCACGGACAGAGGAGCCATACTTTGACCACCTGATGTGAAGAACTGACTCACTGGAAAAGACCCTGAAGCTGGGAAAGATTGACGGCAGGAGGAGAAGGGGATGACAAATGATGATATGGTTGGATGGCATCACTAACTCGATGGACATGAGTTTGAGCAAGCTCCAGGAGTTTGTGATGGACAGGGAAGCCTGGGATGCTGCAGTCCATGGGTTGCAAAGATTTGAACACGACTGAGTGACTGAATTGACTAACTGAACTAAAGATCTGATTGGCTGGCAAGAGGAAGCCATATCAACCTGCCTGTCTTTCAGTTCAAAGGCAAATGAGTATTTGATGCCAGAGTCATAGGACCAGTCAGTACTTTCTCCACTGGCTTGGTCTGAAGAGTAAATGAGAATAAATTCTGGTTATACTATTCCCACTGGCCTCTCACAGCTATGCAACCTTTATATGAAATTCCCTCATTATCAAAAATAAGTCCAGCCCCTATGTGCATGAACCTTGAGAACAGGGATAACTTATAGAGGGCCATGCTTATGAAAAAAAAACAAGATTAATTTGAAAAGAAAAAAAGGTGTTATTCAAATAGAGACTATACTTAGCCTTCCTTTGGTGTTCTTAGGAGCTTCTGGCTTTACCCACCCATTTGAAATCCTGCCTGCTCTCCTCATTGGCATCTTCTACATCTTAGGGAGGCTGCGCCACTTCCTTCTTTAGTTGGGTTCTAGGTACAAATATTTTTTCCTCCAGTGGGAAAGGAGGAATCACAAAGGAAGAGATGGAATTCCCTGGCAGTTCAGTGGTCAGGACTATGTTTTCACTGCCTAGAGTGCAGGTTCAATCCCTGGTCAGGAAACTAAAATTCCATAAGCTGCATGGTATTACCAAAAACAAAATAAAACATTAAAAAAAAACAGAGGAAGACATTTGGCCCCTACCCTTAGGGGACTTTCAGTATAAGGACAGAACAGGCTTTGTTCTGATATAAAATAACGTGCCCAGCACCTATATGCATGGGTAAAATCAAGAATGTGCACCTGTGTAATATGTGGACACTGGTATGTGACATATGATAAAGGAAGGAAGCAATAGCCTACAAAGACTTCTGGCAATCGTGACTCAGAAGGGCTGAGCAATGGGCCAATGCTGAGGCCCCTTCCATGGAGGGCTGGTAGAGGTCAAACAGGAGATGGCTGGGGAAGAGATGGAGGAAGTCACCTAGTCCCTAAGAATGAGGCTGGGCAAAGGTGAAGACCAGACAGGTTATACCAGGGGAAAGTAGAACTAGTGGTTAATACTGGGAATTAACACTATGAACTCTTATTTCTTGAGTCTTTGCCTTCACCCACAGAAGGTGTAGTAGCACCTGGTTATTAACAATTACCAAATAGTTGCTTATTTGACCTATCTTCCTGGGTACCAAAATTACTTACCCCTTTCATGTGGCCACATGACACAGATAATCCCACTAAGAGCTCCACAGTGCACCAAACCCTGGCTTCAGATTCAATCCTGATTCTGCGTCATCAGCTGATCATCGTAAGTGATCTAAGGCAATCACTCAATCTGAGTTCCAAATGCTTCTTCTGTCAAAAAAGTATAGTAATACAACTTATTTCGCAGGGCAGTGAGAATTAAATAGGATAATATAATGGTTATGAGTCTACCACTTGTTGAGTGCTTATTAAATGTGTTAAACACTATGCTAAATTGGTTTGTTTAATCCTTACCATGTCACAAGGTAGACATTAGTATTATCCCCATTTTACAGATGAGGAAAACTGATTTCCTCTGAGGAAATCTCAGAAAGATTAAGTAAAGGAGCTGAGATCATGTACATAGAATAGGCATTCAATAAATATCAGTTGTGATTATAATCATCAACAAATGACCAAGATTCCACCAAGGGACCATATTACGGATCAGAGGTATCTGGATTAGCTCCATCAGGAAGCTAATTCACTTCAATTCACTCAGTCATGTCTGACTCTTTGCAACCCCATGGAATGTAGCACACCAGGCTTCCCTGTCCATCACCAACTTCCAGAGCTTGCTCAAACTCATGTCCATCAAGTTGGTGATGTCATCCAACCATTTCATCCTCTGCTGTCCCCTTCTCCTCCTGCCCTCAACCTTTCCCAGCATCAGGGTCTTTTCCAATGAGTCAGTTCTTCACATCAGGTGGCCAAAGTTTTGGAGTTTCAGGCTCAGCATCAGTCCTTCCAATGAATATTCAGGATTGATTTCCTTTAGGATTGACTGGTTTGATCTCCTTGCAGTCCAAGGGACTCTCAAGAGTCTTCTCCAACACCACGGTTCAAAAGCATCAATTCTATCCCACTGCTGGGCATACACACCAAGGAAACCAGAATTGAAAGAGACACGTGTACCCCAATGTTCATCGCAGCACTGTTTATAATAGCCAGGACATGGAAGCAACCTAGATGTCCATCAGCAGATGAATGGATAAGAAAGTTGTGGTACATATACACCATTAATGGAGTATTAGTCAGCCATTAAAAAGAATACATTTGAATCAGTTCTAATGAGGTGGATGAAACTGGAGCCTATTATACGGAGTGAAGTAAGCCAGAAAGAAAAACGCCAATACAATATACTAACACATATATATGGAATTTAGAAAGCTGGTAACAGTAACCCTGTATGCGAGACAGCAAAAGAGACACAGATGTATAGAACAGTCTTTTGGACTCTGTTGGGGAGGGAGAGGGTGGGATGATTTGGGAGAATGGCATTGAAACATGTATAATATCATATATGAAACGAATCGCCAGTCCAGGTTCAATGCATGATACTGGATGCTTGGGGCTGGTGCACTGGGACAACCCAGAGGGATGGTACGGGGAGGGTGGAGAGAGGGGGGTTCAGGATGGGGAACACATGTAAACCTGTGGCAGATTCATGTTGATGTATGACAAAACCAATACAATATTGTAAAGTAATTAACCTCCAATTAAAATAAATAAATTTATATTTTTTAAAAAAAGCATCAATTCTTCGGTGCTCAGCTTTCTTTATGGTCCAACTCTCACATCCATACATGACTACAGGAAAAACCATAGCTTAGACTAGATGAACTTTTGTTGGCAAAGTAGCGTCTCTGCTTTTTAATATGTTCTCTAGGTTGGTCATAGCTTTTCTTCTAAGGAAAGTGAAAGTGAAAGTGAAGTCGCTCAGTCGTGTCTGACTCTTTGTGACCCCGTGGACTGTAGCCTACCAGGCTCCTCTGTCCATGGGATTTTCCAGGCAATAGTACTGGAGTGGATTGCCATTTCCTTCTCCAGGGGATCTTCCCAACCCAGGGACTGAACCCAAGTCTCCGGCATTGTAGACAGACGCTTTACCGTCTGAGCCACCAGGGAACTCCTTTCTTCTAAGGAGCAAACAACTTTTAATTTCATGGCTGCAGTCACCATCTGCAGTGATTTTGGGGCCCAAGAAAATAAAGTCTGTCATTGTTTCCATTGTTTCCCTATCTATTTGACATGAAGTGATGGGACCAGATGGTGACTGCAGCCATGAAATTAAAAGATGCTTACTCCTTGGAAGAAAAGTTATGACCAACCTAGATAGCATATTGAAAAGCAGAGACATTACTTTGCCAACAGAGCTCTGTCTAGTCAAGGCTATGGTTTTTCCAGTGGTCATGTATGGATGTGAGTTGGACTGTGCAGAAAGCTGAGCGCCGAAGAATTGATGCTTTTGAACTGTGGTGTTGGAGAAGACTCCTGAGAGTCCCTTGGACTGCAAGGAGATCCAACCAGTCCATTCTAAAGGAGATCAGCCCTGGGTGTTCTTTGGAGGGAATGATGCTAAAGCTGAAACTCCAGTACTTTGGCCGCCTCATGTGAAGAGTGGACTCATTGGAAAAGACTTTGATGCTGGGAGGGATTGGGGGCAGGAGGAGAAGGAGACGACAGAGGATGAGATGGCTGGATGGCATCACTGACTCGATGGACGTGAGTTTGAGTGAACTCTGGGAGTTGGTGATGGACAGGGAGGACTGGCGTGCTGGGGTTCATGGGGTCGCAGAGAGTCAGATACGACTGAGCGACTGAACTGAACTGATGGGACCGGATGCCATGATCTTAGTTTTCTGAATGCTGAGTTTTACGCCAGCTTTTTCAGTTCTGGACTGGGTTGCCATTTCCTTCTCCAGGGTATCTTCCGAACCCAGGGATCAAACCCATGTCTCCTGCATCGCAGGCAGATTCTTTACCTACCGAGCTATCAGGGAAGCCCCCTGTTGCCCTCCTTCATTGCAAACCCCTTCCACTGCCTAACATCTCCTTCCCATCCTCCGCCCAGGGCTTTTCCTACTTCAAATGGTCTCCTTGTTTTCCTGTTCCAACTACCCTATCTATGTCAACTACCTCTAAGTCTCTCTGCAGAATCCCAGAGCCACATAGCCCAACGCTTACAGGACATCACCACCTGAAAAACACCACCATTATCTCAATCTCAATAATCCATCCCTCCTTCACCTTCCTGGCTATCTCCCTCAGTTAATGGCACCATTCAGTGACCCTCAGTGGGAAACTCTCCACTCCTAATAAATGAAAAAAGCCTTTTGATTTTACCCTCTAAATGTTTCCCTTCCATCCTCACTGGCCTCAGAAAGTCTAACAGCAAGCTCCCAAGCTCTGTTCCTGCCCCTGCTATTATTCCTGACTTGTCCTCTTCTGTTTCCCCTAACTCTTCATGGACAAATGGCTGCAACAGAGTTTTTCCACTGAAACCTCTGTGTGCTCTTAAAGAGCTGCATGCATTCCATCCCCACACAGTCCATGGGTTTATTTAGGGTGTGAGCCTCTTTTAGCCAAGACATGTGTAATTAATAAAAAGTAATCATTTAGGACCAAGTTTTGATAAATGCCCATTTTCAGGCAAGAAGATCCCAAATAATGAGAGTGAGCCATAAGAATCACGACAAACACAGCAGGAAACACAGAACTTTTCTCTAAATACAGAGTAACTAGCAGGAAACCCAGAACTTTGCTCTAAATTCAGGTAACTAGCAGGAAACCCAGAACTTTGCTCTAAATACAGGGTCAGTTCAGTTTAGTTCAGTCGCTCAGTCACGTCTGACTCTTTGTGACCCCATGAACCGCAGCACGCCAGGCCTCCCCGTCCATCACCAACTCCCGGAGTCCACCCAAACCCATGTCCATTGAGTCGGTGATGCCATCCAACCATCTCATCCTCTCATCCCTTCTCCTCCTGCCCTCAATCTTTCCCAGCATCAGGCTCTTTTCAAATGAGTCTGCTCTTTGCATCAGGTGGCCAAAGTATTGGAGTTTCAGCTTCAACATCAGTCCTTTCGATTAACACCCAGGACTGATCTCCTTTAGGATGGACTGGTTGGATCTCCTTGCAGTCCAACGGACTCTCAGGAGTCTTCTCCAACACCACAGTTCAAAAGCATCAATTCTTCTGTGCTCAGCTTTCTTTATAGTCCAAATCTCACATCCACACATGACCACTGGAAAAACCCATAGTCTTAACTAGATGGACTTCTGTTGGCAAATTAATGTCTCTGCTTTTCAATATGCTAAGATGGTCACAACTTCCTTCCAAGGAGTAAGCGTCTTTTAATTTCATGGCTTCAATCACCATCTACAGTGATTTTGGAGCCCAGAAAAATAAAGTCAGCCACTGTTTCCACTGTTTCCCCATCTATTTGCCATGAAGTGATGGGACCGGATGCCATGATCTTTGTTTTCTGAATGTTGAGCTTTAAACCAACTTTTTCACTCTCCACTTTCACTTTCATCATGAGGCTCCTTAGTTCTTCACTTTCTGCCATAAGGGTGGTATCATCTGCATATCTGAGGTTATTGATATTTCTCCTGGTAATCTTGATTCCAGCTTGTGCTTCTTCCAGCCCAGAGTTTCTCATGATGTACTCTGCATATAAGTTAAATAAGCAAGGTGACAATATACAGCCTTACTGTACTCCTTTTCCTATTTGGAACCAGTCTGTTGTTCCATGTCCAGTTCTAACTGTTGCTTCCTGACCTGCATACAGGTTTCTCAAGAGGCAGGTCAGGTGGTCTGGTATTCCCATCTCTTTCAGAATTTTCCAGTTTATTGTGATCCACACAGTCAAAGGCTTTGGCATAGTCAATAAAGCAGAAATAGATGTTTTTCTGGAACTCTCTTGCTTTTTCCATGATCCAGCAGATGTTGGCAATTTGATCTCTGGTTCCTCTGCCTTTTCTAAAACCAGCTTGAACATCAGGAAGTTCACGGTTCATGTATTGCTGAAGCCTGGCTTGGAGAATTTTGAGCATTACTTTTCTAGCGTGTGAGATGAGTGCAATTGTGCAGCAGTTTGAGCATTCTTTGGCATTGCCTTTCTTTGGGATTGGAATGAAAACTGACCTTTTCCAGTCCTGTGGCCACTGCTGAGTTTTTCAAATTTGCTGGCATATTGAGTGCATCATCTTTTAGGATTTGAAATAGCTCAACTGGAATTTCATCACCTCCACTAGCTTTGTTCGTAGTGATGCTTTCTAAGGCCCACTTGACTTCACATTCTAGGATGTCTGGCTCTAGGTGAGTGATCACACCATCGTGATTATCTGGGTCATGAAGATCTTTTTTGTACAGCTCTTCTGTGTATTCTTGCCACTTCTTCTTAATATCTTCTGCTTCTGTTAGGTCCATATCATTTCTGTCCTTTATTGAGCCCATCTTTGTATAACATGTTCCCTTGGTATCTCTAATTTTCTTGAAGATATCTCTAGTCTTTTGCATTCTATTGTTTTCCTCTATTTCTTTGCATTGATCAGGGTAACCAGCAGGAAACACAGAACTTTGCTCTAAATACAGGGTAACTAGCAGGAAACACATAACTTTGCTCTAAATACACAGTAACTATCTCCTGGAAGAGATCTAGCCTCAATGAAGAATACTGGGTAAGGCTGGGTTTCATGTACTTTTAAGGTCTTTCATATCAGTGCATTTAAAGGCTTTTACCCTAAATTACATGGTGCCTGCTGGCTTAGTAGGCAAAGACACATTAGATATCTACATTTGACTGAGGACATAGGTCCCACTTTGTATTTGGAGCTGTGCAGGCTTGCCATAGTTTGCGCTGCCTTTGGGGCACATCATTCTATTGGGGCACATCATTCTAGAGTGAGGGAACCAGGAAAAAGGTGGATGAATAGTGCTTGTTTCTTGGAAAAACAGAAGCCCAATAGCAGAATGTAAAAGGGACAGTCTGATGAACTGGACTCTGGTTAATTAAGCATAACATTGTTTTTGTTTCAATCTTTTTCACTGGGAAGTGAGCACAAGTTCACTTCTTTTGGCTCTGAAAATGCAATAGACCTCATTGTTTATTTGATCATCCAGGTGTTTGCAATAAATACACCAGGGTCATTATTTTGCCACCAGCTTTCCTCATTCAGGAGTATGGGAGGAAACAGAGTGGGAGTAAGGGACTAAAGAGAATGTGTACTGACCCAAGGATGTACCCTGGAAGTTGGAGTTTTTTTTTCTTTTTAACTCAGTCCCTGTTGTTGGTGTTCAGTTGCCAAGTCTTGTCTGACTCTCTGCAAACCCATGAACTGCAGCATGCCAGGCTTCCCTGTCCCTCACCATCTCAGAGTTTGCCCAAGTTTATGTCCGTTAAATTGGTGATCCTCACATTGGATTATTTCCCTATGATTGTCTCTTTTTCCAAGAAGTAAAGCTCAACAAAGTATTTTCCATTATTTGAGGGTTCCAATTTTGGCCGATGGAGGCTTTACTGTCCCTTCTAGGGATAATTCAAGGTCTTGAACTTGGATTCAGGAAAACAACTGTACAATTACCAGATGGGGGAAACCTGGCTGGGTGGAATCCTCAGAGAGCCTGGGGGTTTCAGCTGTCAATGAGCCCAGCATGAGTCAATGGTATGACACTACTGCCAAAAAATGAATATGACCCTCAACTGCATAAGCTGGATGAGGGCACTTATGGTCATGCTCTGCTCTGTGCTTGTTAACATACACAAGTTCTACATTCACTTCTGGGAGCTGCCCTTGAAGAATACAGACAAAGCAAAGCACATTCGTGAGATAGCAACCAGAAGGGTGAGGGGAGTTAGAACCATATTCTGAGAGCTTGAAGGGACCGGGGTACTTAGTTAGGATAAGGAAAAACCTAGCAGAAGCAGTTTATTAATCTTTAAGTAATTAATAAATTTGTCTCTCAGCGGGAAATAAGCTTGCTCTCTGGAGCAAGACGGTAAACCAAGGCTGGTACATGAAAAACATAAGCAGAGGGTTTGAGCTCACTATGAGACAGAATTCAAACAATCTAATCTTCCCAACATGGAATAGGCTGCCTTAGAGACAGGGAGTGATCCAATTATAGGCTGGAGGACTATTTTGTAGAGATGAAAACACCAGATTTGGATAATTTAAGGTTATCTAGAGTTACTAAGGAGAAGGCAATGGCAGCCCACTCCAGTACTCTTGCCTGGCAAATCCCATGGACCGAGGAGCCTGGTAGGCTGCAGTCCATTGGGTCACTAAGAGTCGGACAAGACTGAGCGACTTCACTTTTACTTTTCACTTTCATGCATTGGAGAAGGAAATGGCAACCCACTCCAGTGTTCTTGCCTGGAGAATCCCAGGGACAGCGGAGCCTGGTGGGCTGCCGTCTATGGGGTTGCACAGAGTTGGACACTACTGAAGGGACTAAGCAGAGTTACTAAAGGGCTTCCCACGTGACTCTAGTTGTAAAGAATCCACCTGCCAAGGCAGGAGACATAAAAAACTCAGGTTCTATCCCTGAGTTGAGTCAGGAAGATCCCTTGAAGGAGGGCATGGCAACCCACTCCAGTATTCTTGCCTGGAGAATCCCACGGACAGAGGAGCCTGGCTCGTTACAGTCCATAGGGTCACAAAGAGATGGACATGACTGAAGTGACTTAGCACATGCACAGAGCTACTAAAAGTACCTTTGACTTTCAACCCTGACATTCTTTTTGCCCTGATTCAATGTTAAGTGGTAACACTCACCATCAAACCCTGAAAATTGCATAACAGAACTGAAATACAACTATGAGATAAAAGATACACCTGAATTGGAATAATCTATTCCATTTCTCGCAGAAGGCAATGGCAACCCACTCCAGTATTCTTGCCTGGAAAATCCCATGGACTGAGGAGCCTTGTGGGCTGCAGTCCATGGTGTCACTAAGAGTCGGACACGACTGAGCGACTTCACTTTTACTTTTCACTTTCATGCACTGGAGAAGGAAATGGCAACCCACTCCAGTGTTCTTGCCTGGAGAATCCCAGGGATGGGGGAGCCTGGTGGGCTGTTGTCTATGGGGTCACACAGAGTCGGACACAACTGAAGTGACTTAGCAGCAGCAGCAGCAGCATTCCATTTCTGCTAGCTGCTGACAACAATCTACCTGAAACGGACCAAAAGGTCCCATCTCAGAGCTTCTCTCTAATATATGGGCTTCAAAAACCAATCTTAAAAGCCAAATCGGAAATATTTGCACCTTCTCTTCCGCTAGGGATAGCACTTTCTCAATTATAAACAGCCCCCTGAAACATCACCATCTGACTTAAGGCTGCCACCAGTCTGCTCATTTCTGAAATGGGAAAGATGTTGGAGGGTATCAAGTGATACCTTAGAGAAGTGTTTTATGCCCAACATACACCAGTACAGCATGATGATGGGTGACAGAGCCTAAGACACCAGCAAGGTATGAGGCAAAGTTGGGAGCATAGGGAAACTGACTATAGATCCAAGACTCTCAGGTCCAAACCCAAGTGGTTATTTCCTAAGCAACAGAAAATGCATCCTGGGAATTTATAGTCAAATCAGGTTCCTGCTCATCTACATTAAGGCAATAATAATTTCATGAATCCTGTTTCTCAAGGAAACTTAATTCAGGAAGTCCGTAACCAGCGTTTTAAATCTTTGCCTGAGTCAGTCTTCTCCAAGGTTGGACATATTATGTCTCATTCACCTTTGTAACCTGTCACTAGTCCACCCAGATCTCAATACCTATCTTTATGACTGAAACTTAACCTGTCCACACCATGGATGTTTGTTTCCAAGCTGAAATGAAGTTTCAGAAACTTAACAGCTCATCGAAGTTATGTGACTTGGCACATAAATATTCAAAGGGGAACATCAGCAGCTGTGAATAGCTGTGGAAGGTAATGAAGCCCTTGACTTTCCCATGACTCTTGATGAAGTCCACTATGGATTTCACTTCAACTTCAGAGTTGGCACTGGGTCCATGGTATGAGTCGGAGCCAAGAATTGTTGCTGGCTCCAGGTTCTCACAGGATGTGGAAGAAGCCAAGTGAGAACAGTGAGCTTTAAGAGGACAGTGTATGGAGGCAGTTACCATGTATCACTCAGTTCCTCCTCTGGAAATCAGAGCAAGATTGTCATGGTATTAAATTGAGATACTACCTAAAGGCATAGTCAGAAAACCTAACTTAGGAGAGTCTGGACACATCTCTCCTCTTTAAAAACATGGTTCCTCTATATGGCAGAAAGAGCAAGTTAAATCATCTCCCCTCTGTGGGAGTTGTTGGAAGAAAAGCTAGATTTAACATTATAGATGGAATTCCTGCATCGGGTGGGGGTTGAGCAAGCTCATTTTCTGGGATTTCTTCCAATTCTTAGAGCCCAAGAGTAGAAGATTCTATGCATCTGTACTTCTAAGTCACAAACCCACACATGCAAAGAACCTCTGAAACCCTTTCTGTGGTAAGGAAATCACAGCCACCATCGACAACAAGGCTACCTTCGGCCTCATTTCCTCAGCTACGGGAGTTACTTATGACCACTGAAGTGGGCCCACTGTGGCCTGGCCAAGGCTAGAGAAACTCTGAGGGGACAGGTAGAGGCTGGGACTCCCCAGGGTCTCTAAACAATATGGACAAAGTATATATGCAACCTATCATCTCATTTTGAGAATATTTAATAAGAACAACATCCCAGGAAAAAGTCTGACTTTGAATTGCTAGACATTGTTCAACATTTTGGATCTGATGCTTTGATATTTTTCTTTCCGACACTAAAAAAAAAAAAAGAAAAGAAAAGAAAAAATTGGTAAAAGTAATGAATGAAGTTGCCACTCGTCCATATCCTGTCACAGCTCCTTAGGGTATCCTTTCTTGGTTCAATGATTCTCATTAATTCAATGTGTCTTACAAGTATTTATTGATTGCTTTCTATGTGCCAGACACTGTGTCAGGTGTTAGGAACACTATTTCTAACTGCACTATTACATCTAATGAGGAAAAACCAAGCTCAGCTTAACTGATTAGAGAAACATAAGGGGTTTTAACTGGTGCCTGAAAGCAAAAAGAAGCCCCCCCTCAACCAGCCTTTCGGCATTAAACTCTCAAAAATCAGAGCTACAAGTCAACAAAGGCAGAGCAGGAAGTGAGTATTTTCTCTTTGAATCTATTTTGATTTGTACTTCATTTTAGTTTTCCTTCTCGAAGCATCCATAGATGATGTAGTGCGTCTCCTCTTTTAGATCCCAACCCCCTCTAGTGGTTGGTTCAGGGCTGCCTGAGCCTTCCTGCCAGCATACAAAGTCTTTGCTCTAGAAGCTCAGAAGCTGAGCTGGGATACAGCTTATGTGAAAACCAAGATGTGAGACAAAACTATATTAAATGCTCCTCAAACTCAGTGACAGCACTGTGAGCCTGTGAACAGAACTTAGTGAAGTGGATTTTTTTTTTTTTCAGATAGATTTTTAAATAGCTGCAATCCTGAATGGGCTAAGCAAGCTGACAGCAATGCAGAGCCATGCAAATAGCTAGCTGGCCAGACAACATCTGACTATCCCCAGGGGCAAGCTCCTGTGCTCTGCTCAACCTCCAAACCCGAGTCTCAGTTCTGGTTTGAATCAGCACCAACACTGAGGTTTCCAGATACCTTCGACTGGGTCTTCCCCTACGTACAATTCTTTAAAATCCAATGGAAAGACAATACAGAAAAAAAAAAAAAAAGATGACTGTTCAGTCTGATGAGAAAGTTCCTTTAGAATTCTGTTTATTGCTCTCGTTTCCTCCCTGGAAGGCCCCTTTGGAACTGCACTCATGCCCTCCCTTGCCCACAGAGAGACCAGTAGTCTTCACACAGGGTTCTGCTTGGAGCTTCTCAGCCATGGCTGTCTCACCGATGCAAGAAGTAAATAATCTCTCCATCTCCTCAAATGAATACCTGCCTCTAACCATGTTCCGCAGAACTATAGTCCGGCCAAATGTTAACAATACAGTAACAAAAAACAAGAGCAACAGAAAACAAAAATTAAAAAAAAAAAAGTGGGGAGAGAACAAGGGTTTTGTGGTCGAACATTTTGGGAAAATATAGGGTTAAATTGGCTAATTTACTTCAGAACTCCTAAAGGTGTTTTTTTTTAATGCTTTAAAGTTTTTAATGAAGTGCCAATGAGGGATACTGGGGACTGTACTTCTCAAACTTGATTGTGGAAGCCTTTATTCTCATGAGATGAGTACTAGTATTTGTACAAGTTCCTTTTGAACACGCATTGAAAAACACTATGATAGTTGGCTCTCTCCAAAAATAAACCTGAAGCTCTGATTCATTTTTAATATACGTGGGTCACAGTTGCCATAATGGTGTTCTATAATGAGATTTTATAAGAAAAACTACAAAACTCCTTTTTGTGATATTACAGAGGATTTCTACAGGTTTTAAGTAAAATGCCAGATGCATTGTACTGCCTACGTAAATCCTTACAGCAATCTAATTGTCAGCAGGTAACATCCGCCTCCTCTTTTCTATCAATCTTACCACAAAAAAGCAGAGACAATTGGAACAAATCTCCTAGGTGACTCACAGTGAACACTGAACTCTAATAGCCCAGCCTAACAGCTGAAATGGGCTCTGATTCAGGCAATACGGAAAGATATCATGTGCTGGGAAAAGAAATGATTATAAATATCACTATATGCCTCAATTCTGGCCACATCTAAGAGATAAGGCATTCTGTTTAGGGTAAATCAGAAATAGAAAGATTACTTTTATTTTGTTTTGAAGTTCCTACACATCTCCTTAGATTCTTGTTGAAGAGAAAAAGTCAAGCTTACTTTGAGAGAACACATAGCCATTGGGGTTGGTGACCCGAAACAGGAAGATATCCATCATACCCAATCAAAGTGATGAATGGATCATTTCCCTAATCAGAGGCAATCTGAGCAGAGACAACAACATATATGTCAATCTCATACTCCCCTTTCACCAGGGAACAGAGAAGAGACTATTAAGGCAATGTGTTTTTTCCAAACATGAACTATCACTAAAGGTCAATTAGAGTCTTCCAGGACTACAGCCCATCTCCAGTTAATGTGCCGAAGTTGATACTTCTCCTTCCAGTCAGAATAATTTACTTATATTAAATAAAAATCAGGAATCACTTATCCATTCTCTCTTAAAAGCAGAATTCTTCCAATTAATTTTGGTGAGACATTTTGCAATGCTGGGGAATGGTGTATGCAGCTTATAGGGATCTGTGAACCAAAGAAATTTTTTCAGTTTCCTAGTTTCCTTAATCACCACACAGACTATAGCTTTCCCAAAGTACTCACAACCAACATCAGATTACTAAAATATGCAGACTTTTCTAAAGATCCAGAGAACCGGTTAAATTCCATTTGGGGAATTACATTTCTACTTGTGATCAATTGCAGTAGAGTTGAAGTTTCTGCTGGATTAAATTTTATTCATTTCCTGTGCTCAGCCATCCTAAGGCATTATTATTCAACTGTTAAATATCCATTTCATAATACCCTAAAGGTAACCGAATTTTAATTGAAGGGGAAAATGTATCAGCTGGTATGCACGTGGTTGCACATGCTTGAATGATCTGATGTGGATTGATTTCCTTTGCTCATGAATTAACATTCTGATTTATAGCATGTCATTTTTGAATTACTTAAGAAATACCAGAGTAGGTCACACCCAGCACGGTGTCCGGACTCCAATATCAATGAACATGTGGAAGAGAGGTATCACTACACCCTAACTTTAAATCAGATTTGGAAAATTTTCAGAACAACCCGAAAACCCTTAACAAGTTCCACTTCGGATCTGCAGGTCAAAGTAAACTCTTCTAGCTCCTATTTACATTTTCTATCTGAGCTCCTTTTGTGATTATATACATTTCTAGTACACTGTGCCACAGCCCTCTGAACTCCAGGCAGCAAAGCAATTTTCTCTAGTCTGTTCTTAGGCTGAAATCTGACCCACCCCCTTAATCTCTTCTTCACAGAGCACACAGTGGCCAGCAGGCCAGAGGAAGACTGGGGTGCATGCTAGGGTGCTGGGTGGGGCAATATCAAATTAGGTGTGAATAGGTCTATTTCCTGCCTTATGACAAGAGAAGAGGTTGGGATGACAGTGTTAGCTGTTAGGACCACAGATATTGCTTTGACGTTAGGCGGGCCCTGACCCCAGAAAGACATAATAATCGAGGGATAGGGGGCAAAATTACCTTATTTGCAGTCCACAGCACAGTAGCTTGTGTAACTCACTGGCGGGCTTGGATCCAGGCTTGGATCCCGTGTATGTCCTCCCTCCCGTGCTGAGCTGCAAAAGGAGCGTGGAAATGGGAATGGCTTCACTGCCGCAGAACCCTTGTCTGTTCCTCTTCCTGTACTTGATGTGGTTGAGAAGAAGGAGGTGTAGACAGTGGTGCTGTAGATTAACTTTTCATTTAACGTGGGTTTTTTTTTTTTTGGGTCCCCTTCCTTTAATGTAAACTTAAATTCTGGCTAACAAGAGGAACTTCCTTTGATGTTTGTAAAAAATCATTGTGGGAAACGTGATGACATGAAAATATGTTTATCATATGTTTTAAATTTTTAAAAATAGATTATCAAATAGTAAGTGCCATTTGTAAAAGGCTAGCTCATGTGTATGTATATATACAACATACAAATACAGGAGAAAAAGGGGGTCTGGAAAAGAGAGGAAGAAATAGATATACAACAAAATGTTAATGGTTAACAATCCCATAATTGTAGAATTAGTAAAATAGGGATGTTTTTCATTTTTTTCTCTATTCTACATTTTTTGCAATGATTGTATTATTTTTGTAATAAAAATGCTTTCGAGTCCTTCATAAAACCAGGATGGTAAGCTCCGGAGGTGCTTTCCAGAGTTTAAATTTTATGATCTAAGTGCCTCAGTTTTATTTGGAACTGTGGCTTTGCCAATTGGATCAGTAAATGGGGAGGAAAAGATTATTTTTGCACCATCAACTTCTGTCTTCGTGCAGCGTTCTAAACATCACAGATAAGGTAAATGAGAAATGCAAATCCTTGCTAAAAATAACTTTTCACCCGCTTTGGGAGTTTTAGTTGGAAATGTTTTGCGCTTTTTCCTCTAAAGGGTTCAAATGCAAAAAAAAAAGGGAAACTTCGGGAAACAAATATTTTCAAGCATGAACCAAGGAACCATCCGGGAGAAAGAAAGGCCAGGAAAGTTCAAGAGGGCAAGAGAATCTGCGGTTTCCTGATCCCGTTGTAGGAGAAACCGGGAAAAGGAAATAGAAAGAAAAGAAGGTAGTAAATATGAGCAAATGTGTCACGGTGTCATAGAATAGGCAAAGCACTCCTCCGAGGCCTGCTTTCTGAGAACCGCTCTGGAGATATCCATCTGTCCCAGTGAGTCCGTTGGTTCTCAGCCATAACGTTTCCAAATTTAGCAGGGAGTTGTGACATTATTTTTTTTTTTTCTTAACGAACTCTTTCTAGGAAATAATTTTCACTTTTTAAAGGCAAGGTGAAAAAGCTTAAAATTATCTGCACTGAGACTTGCCAGCGCTTACAGGTTGGAGTAAAACCATAACCTTTTCTGGCTCGCACCTAAAAAATGCCTCCGTTTTGGGGCAGTTGCCTTTGCCGTTTAGTTGCCCGTCGTCCCGCATCACGGGAAGAACTCTTTTGGTTTTAAATGCGGCTCGGGCAAGTACTTGGAGCTTTTCTTTCTTCTTTCTTAAACTCCCGGTTGAAAGGGGAAAAAAAGGAAACCAAAACACACACACACACACACACACAAACACACCCCAAGGTACAGAACTGCTACCTTGATTAATTACAGAATTCCTTCCCCCATCCTCCCTAACCCTGGGGCTCCGCACTACCTCACGCATCCCCCGCTCACACGGGGACCCACACCACCTTCCCAGCTCTCCTCACCCTGGGGCCCACGCCACCTCCCCCTTCCTCTGTTCCTATTGGCGCATACGCCCTTGTTTCCCTGAGAGCAAATCTATCAAGAGGAGAGCATTAATTCACTCCTGCAGACCTGCGTCAGCTTGCGCAGTTAAGAGAAAGAAAAGCGAGGGGGGCGGGGGTAGTAAGGAGGTGAATACTCAAAACCAGCAAGGACCGGTTGGGGGTTGGGGTGGCGGCGGAGGAGAAAAACAGCTCTGCAGGCGAAGCTGGGACTGACAGCTCGCCTGGAAGGAACAAGATTCTAGAAACATCGAGAGGAAAAAAAAATCAGCGCTGCACCTGTGTACCTTGAAGCGTGTTCATGGGCCGGTTTTTTTAAAGAATAGCCAGTGTTCAGTTTGCTCCCTAGACTAAGGTGCTCAGCAACCGAGGTTATCCACTTCTTGGGAAATCCGAAATGTTTTAAGATGCAGAAATAGATATTTGCAAATGAATAATCATAAAGTGACTTTTCTCTCTCCTCCATTTCCAGTCCCTGCCTGCGGGAATGGAGAGGGCAGCACGGCAGATGCTGTGGGGCTGGGGACGCTGGAATCGAAGCTAAGCGACGATGAGTCACCGGGCATCCGCAGTGGATGGGAAAGGGGAAGCCATTTTGCCGCAGCAGAGCCGGCTATTTCCAGTTTCGTGCTTCAAGCAAGATAGTACTGCTCGGCCTATGGTTTGCCTCAGCCCAGCTCGAGGTGAACTTAGCCAGCCACAAAGCCTTTTGCCCTCACTAGCAGAAGAGCACATAATGGAATGGTACACACACATTCTCCTCCCACCTCCCCCCGCTCCACACACACCACCACCAAAAAAAAAAAATGAGTGGATTTAGAGGTATGCGCTGGCAACCCACCGCAGTATTCTTGCCTGGAGAATTCCATGGACAGAGGAGCCCGGCGGGCTACAGTCCATGGGGTCCCAAGAGTCCCACACGACTTAGCGACTAAACCAAACCACCGCTACAAAACGCAGCAAGGCTGGGTCAAGCCAGGGCGGCGGGGTGCCTGCCTCAGAGGCACGTCTGCCACCAGCTACTTCAGCTCCTGTTTGCAGGGCTGATTGCAAGTCTGTGCAGCTGGGGCACCCAAGCTGTGTGCATTGCTGGGACTGAGACATGTCTGGGCCTGTCTGAATAGGGATCAGCATGAAGCGGCCGCTGCAGCTGTTGCCAACATTTGCTCTCCGCAGGACACAGACATCAGTTTGTGAGGACGGGCCGAGAAGAGAGCACATCGTGTTTCCAACACTCCGTTCTTTTTCTCTCAGTCTCTGTACTGGTCCACAGTTCCTACTCTGAAAACCCTTAGGTTTCAAATTAACAATTTGAGGACGGGGGTGCAGTTTTAGAAAAGTAGGAAGGTGTATTTAACACATGTGGCAGTGCTTCATACTCAAACACGTTAATATTTCTGGCAGTGAAACAAATGAGTGGTAAGTCAGTTCAGGTCAGGTTTTGGCCCCTAAATGAGTTTAGGTCAGGTCAGGGTGTGCCACCAAATAAATTTGGGGGGAAAAAGTGTTTTCAGAATTCTTTGTATTTTAGAATTGCAGATTTGGGGAATCATTTCTTTCCACATATCTCCTCCCTGGCTCTTTCCTGCTCTCTCAGCACTCCCCTTAAGCCTCAACCCCCTATCTTCTCATCCCCTCCCCCAACCTACCTCGCAAATCAGTGCAGATCCCGTGCCGCCCCCTCCCCCCAAGAAAAGTTCTGTGTCACAGAGGCAAGTGCAGCACTGTCCAGGTGATCCAGATGAAGGGGGCTTTCTTCATACCAACAAAACAGGAGAGATGGCACAAGACTTGGCTGCTATCAGTCTAGGAGCATTTGGCATGTTGGGAGACTCCACGGTGGCTGTAAGGCAGAGTATCAAGGTGTCCCTGGATTCTATCATCAATGGCAGCCATTAAGCACAGCTCTTGGATGGGTTGTGGGTAGCAAGGTCAGAGTTCAGCAAGGGAACCTTGAGGGGAGAGGATAAGCATGAGAGGCTGTTTTGTGCTAACTTAAGCTGCTCCTGGATGCTTCTAAATAAGGCAGTGACTGCTGGGATGGGCAGGTGGGCTTCAGGGCCTGACCTAAGGCAGTGACACTGATACTGGCTGTAAAATCTTAGGGAAGCTTGGAGAAGGCAGAAAATAATATGAGTGCAATTTCCAGTAAATCACGAAGTGGAAGCACAGGCCTTGTTATCAGAGTAGAGCATGGCCCGTTTCTCTGATGTTCATGTTGAAACACTTACCTTTTCCAATGTATGATAAGTTTCAAAGTTGAAGTTACCATTCCATTCTTTTCTCTAAGTAACATTTCTTCATTCTGCGTGTCAAATAGAACCTAAGATAAGATCACAGTCACACATATGAGTGGTTTATACCAACGCATTTGAATCTACAATTGTGAAGGAAATGGTGACATCCAGTCCCAAGCATTCTTTCTGTCCTATAGGTGTTGGGGTCATGTCTTTCCCATATTCTGGCAGCACCCTAAAATGGGCTGGGACATTAATGGGTCTTGTGGCCAGACAGATGCTGTAAATATAGGATGACAGTCCTGTGATTGTCTTTTGGCTTATTCTCCCTTTCCAGGAACCCAGAGTCTGAGATAATCTCAAAAACTAAATGCGGGGGCTTCCCTGGTGGCTCAGCGGTAAAGAATCCATCTGCCAATGCAAGAGACACAGGTGCCAATCCTGAGCTGGGAAGATTTCATATCCTGTGGAGCAGCTAAGCCCAGTGTGCCACAACTGTTGAGCCTGTGCTCTAGAGCCCGGGAGATACAATTGCTGAGCCCACCTGCCACAACTACTGAAGCCCGAATGCCCTAGAGCTCCTGCTCTACAACAAGAGAAGCCACAGCAATGAGAAGCCCGAATGCTACACTAGAAATAACCCCTCTCCCAGCTCATAACTAGAGAAAGCCCGTGTGCACCAACGAAGACCCAGCACAGCCAAAAATAAATTAATGAAATTATTTTAAAAATAACTAAATGAGGACCTCCCTGATGGTCCATTGGTTAAGAATCTGCTTGCCAGTGCAGAGGACACTGGTTTGATCCCTGTGTGCCGCAATTACTGAAACCCACTCGCCATAGAGCTGCTGCTGCTGCTGCTGCTGCTGCTAAGTCACTTCAGTCGTGTCCGACTCTGTACAACCCCATAGATGGCAGCCCAACAGGCTCCCCCATCCCTGGGATTCTCCAGGCAAGAACACTGGAGTGGATTGCCATTTCCTTCTCCAATGCATGAAAGTGAAAAGTAAAAGTGAAGTCGCTCAGTCGTGTCCGACTCTTTGCAACCCCGTGGACTACAGCCTATCAGGCTCCTCTGTCCACGGGATTTTCGAGGCAAGAGTACTGGGCCATAGAGCTAGTGCTCTGCAACTAGAGAAGCCACTGCAATGAGAAGCCTGCACATCACAACTAGAGAGTAGCCCCCACTTGCTACAACTAGAGAAAGCCCATATGCAACAAAAAAGACCCAGCACAGCCACAAATAAATAAAACTAAATGAGTAACATCTTACTTTTACCTACTTTGAGTCACCCTCTTCAGATTGCACTTTGTTTTTCATGTCAGGCTCTTTTTTGCCCTTTTCATTACACTTTTTATTATCGTATCCCACTTGCACAGTATGCTTAGGTGCTCAGTCGCGTCTGACTCTGCGACCACGTGGACTATAGCCCACCAGGCTCCACTGTCCAAGAGGATTCTCCAGGCAGGAATACTGGAGTGGGTTGCCATGTCCCCCTCCAGGGGATCTTCCCAACCCAAGGATCGAACCCAGGTCTCTGGCACTGCAGGTGGATTCTTCACCACTTGTATCAAATGTGAAAAACAGAGGGATAGAAACTTCCTACCACTTTGCAGGGGTGGTTCAGAGCTCAGAAGGCCCTAGTGGCACCCACACATCCCTTCTGTGGAAGAAGATACCCAGAGATTAAAGAGGATGGACCTCAGTTCATACGGATCAGAAAGCCTCTGGAAGAGTGGGCTGTGGGATAATTACCTGAACATCTTCAGTCATGATGGAATAAGCAGTTCCCTGGGACTCTAAAATAACTTTGACTGCCTGGATGCTGACAAAGGGAATTTGGACATAAGTTGAAGCAGAAGATATTAAGAAGAGGTGGCAAGAATATACAGAAGAACTGTACAAAAAAGATCTTCACTACCAAGATAATCATGATGGTATGATCACTCACCTAGAGCCAGACATCCTGGAATGTGAAGTCAAGTGGGCCTTAGAAAGCATCACTACGAACAAAGCTAGTGGAGGTGATGGAATTCCAGTTGAGCTATTCCAAATCCTAAAAGATGCTGCTGTGAAAGTGCTGCACTCAATATGCCAGCAAATTTGGAAAACTCAGCAGTGGCCATGGGACTGGAAAAGGTCAGTTTTCATTCCAATCCCAAAGAAAGGCAATGCCAAAGAATGCTCAAACTGCTGCACAATTGCACTCATCTCACACGCTAGTAAAGTAATGCTCAAAATTCTCCAAGCCAGGCTTCAGCAATACGTGAACCGTGAACTTCCAGATGTTCAAGTTTTAGAAAAGGCAGAGGAACCAGAGACCAAATTGCCAACATCCGCTGGGATCATCAAAAAAGCAAGAGAGTTCCAGAAAAACATCTATTTCTGCTTTATTGACTATGCTAAAGCCTTTGACTGTGTGGATCACAATAAATTGTGGAAAATTCTGAAAGAGATGGGAATACCAGACCACCTGACCTGCCTCTTGAGAAACCTGTATGCAGGTCAGGAAGCAACAGTTAGAACTGGACATGGAACAACAGACTGGTTCCAAATAGGAAAAGGAGTTCGTCAAGGCTGTATATTGTCACCCTGCTTATTTAACTTATATGCAGAGTACATCATGAGAAACTCTGGGCTGAAAGAAGCACAAGCTGGAATCAAGATTGCTGGGAGAAATATCAATAACCTCAGATTTGCAGATGACACCACCCTTATGGCAGAAAGTGAAGAGGAACTCAAAAGCCTCTTGATGAAAGTGAAAGTGGAGAGTGAAAAAGTGGGCTTAAAGCTCAACATTCAGAAAACAAAGATCATGGCATCTGGTCCCATCACTTCATGGGAAATAGATGGGGAAACAGTGGAAACGGTGTCAGACTTTATTTTTGGGGGCTCCAAAATCACTGCAGATGGTGACTGCAGCCATGAAATGAAAAGACACTTACTCCTTGGAAGAAAAGTTATGACCAACCTAGATAGCATATTGAAAAGCAGAGACATTACTTTGCCAACAAAGGTCCGTCTAGTCAAGGCTATGGTTTTTCCAGTGGTCATGTATGGATGTGAGAGTTGGACTGTGAAGAAGGCTGAGTGCCGAAGAAGTGATGCTTTTGAACTGTGGTGTTGGAGAAGACTCTTGAGTGTCCCTTGGACTGCAAGGAGATCCAACCAGTCCATTCTGAAGGAGATCAGCCCTGGGATTTCTTTGGAAGGAATGATGCTAAAGCTGAAACTCCAGTACTTTGGCCACCTCATGCAAAGAGTTGACTCATTGGAAAAGACTCTGATGCTGGGAGGGGCTGGGGGCAGGAGGAAAAGGGGACGACAGAGGATGAGATGGCTGGATAGCATCACCGACTTGATGGACATGGGTTTGAACTCCAGGAGATGGTGATGGACAGAGAGGTCTGGCATGCTGCAGTTCATGGGGTTGCAAAGAGTCGGACACGACTGAGTGACTGAACTGAACTGAATTGTCTTTCCTAAGATGGTGGTGATTTCCAGAAAACAAGCTGAAATGGCTAAAAGGTCAAGGCAATGACTGGGTCATTCTAGGGAAGTGGACATTTCAGCATGGATAGATTTCAGGAAATTAGTTCATATCTATCTTAACTCAAGCCTCCAAGACCAGAATCATTGTGAAATCACTGTGAGGTTGCAATAAGGGTTTTTAAATATCCAAGCATCAGCATATATATTATATTCTTCCCCCCATATGGTTAGATATTAAAACTGGCAGAAGGTAGAGATTATTTTAAACTATGGCAGTTTTTTTTCACAGTTGACATTCAAGTGATCCAATTAATTTCATAACAGAATATTAACATTATAAATTATTTAGGGAAGAAATAATGCATTGAAGGTGGCAATAATTTTTCAAAATAACTTTCAGATTTGATCTCTCTTTTCATTCTTATAAAACACCTGTGAGATACAAGAATGGTGTATTTATCCTCATTATATCAAATGGGATCTGTAACACAGGGTCTGTAGCTCAGTTGGTAAAGAATCTGCCTGCAGTGCAGGACACCCAGGTTCAATCCCAAGGTCAGGAAGATCCCCGGGAGAAGGAAATGACAACCCAGTCCAGTATTCTTGCCTAGAAAATCCTAGGGACAGAGAAGCCTGGGGGGCTACAGTCCATGGGGTCACAAGAGTTGGACACCACTTGGCAACTAAACCACCACTACATACTGAATGGGAAAATGCAGAGAAGGTAGATGACTCAGTGTCATATAGTTGGGACAAGAGCCCAGCTGTTCTGGGTCCCAGCTTCATGGGTTAGCACTCCACAATTCTCATTAGAGAAAACAATATACAAATTCAAAATAAGAGATCTCTATCATCACATCTAATTGTGAACTATTCACTTCTGGAAAGCAGAAGTCCCCTCAGGACAGAGACCTGAAAATGTTCTTCATTCTCCAGTTCCACCAGATTTTTTATTTTCTTTTCATTCTTTTTATGATCTCAAGAACTTGGTCTCTAAAAAATATTAACCACAGACACGACCTTAAAAACAAAACCTGGACACTGTTTCCTGTTGCTTTCTTCGCCTATAAGTCTCTACATATAAAAGGTTAATGCAGTAGTCAATAATCTCTTTGACAATCAAGAAACTAATAAATAGTATATTGACCCACAACCTCAGAATGAGGAGTTGATAGAATGGCTTTTACTTCCCCTAAAGAAATATTATTTAAATGATAATTAAGAGCTATACCCATGCCTAGCAGGAAGTTTTGCCAATAAAATTATCCTTTCTTTAGCTAATGATTATTTACCAAATAACACCTGCTGCTCATAAAGCATTGGTTTGTACATCTCGTCTGTTCCTGTTTTTCAGAAATTAGCTTCCAAAAGGTAGAATGATTAATTTGGTGCTTATAAGTGCTCAAAAAAGGAATCAAATTTACATTTGAGTAGACCTAAGGTGTTTTTGTTGTTAACTGAAATGTATCAGTATTCCATCTCCAAACCCCATTCATGCAGCCCAAACTTGGGGTATTGCTAGGGACAGTTGAGACCTGGATAAAACATGGTATGTGTGTCTCTTTCTCTCTCTTTCTACACACACACACACAATGAGGAATGAAGGATATCAAGGACATCCTGGCAGGAAAGAGAAGTTGCAAAACAAGCAAATACATACCCTCTAAAAAAAAGTTCAGTAGTAGAGCTAGATTCTTATAGCCCTTCCTTGGTGACAGGTGTTTCCTTTCTCTGAGTAGGCTGACTTCCCTACTCTTTCTGTAGTTACTGCCCTGCCCATTTGTGCAGAGGGGAAGGGATAGGTACAAAGAGCCATAATAAGGTACTAGAACCTAGACTCTCTAAAACCAAATACCACCCAATTTCCAATGAACTCCAGAGGAATACTTAAGTGACAGAATGTGAGCCCTTCAAAGCTCTCCTGCCTCCTGGCCACAGATGGTCTGAAAATTCTTCCATTTGAGTCTCATTCCTTCTAGCTAATCTGTAGACTCCCGGGTGTCCTTTAAAATGAAAAGGCACTGGGAAAATAATATGCTGGGCCAGTATTTCCTGGTGCATGTCCTAAGGAATAATAGCCCTTTGAGTTGTTCAACATAAAAAATAACAATAAAGGTGGGGAAAAGTTTGATGATCAAAGAGAAATGGATAGCTGCAGCAACCTAGATCCCCTCTTATAGATTTACAATGCACACTAATTTAGTTAAAGTTCCTAGAAATTCTATAATTTGTTTAAGCCTCTGATTCCCAAATTTACTTGACCACCTGTGTTTTGGGGCCAAATTTATTTGGCTATTTCATTCATTCTCTGAAACACTCTTCAAGAAATGCTGCCTAAAGCTCTTCATTTGAATCTTGAAAGTGACGTAATTTGGAGCAAAAATGGATACAAAGCCATGAGAGTTGGATTTGGACTGAAGTTTGAAGCCCTGGTCCTCCCACTTCATGAGCTCCCACTGCCTAGAAACTAAATCTGAAGATGAGGCAGACTTGAGCTGACTTGAAAGATAAAATTCAGAGAGGTAGAAAGGAGGACAAGAGTAACCCAATCATTTACTGAGATGACACTGAGATAAACGACCAAACAGCTTTTTTTCACTGATTCTGTCATCACCACATTACAATCATCAGAGGGGAAAATGATTAAGAACAAACAGAAATAGGGTACCTGTGTTCTGTTTTCACTTTTTTTTCTTTAAATTCATTTATCTCTTTCTTTTTAATCATTCATTCTTATTATTTCCATTACTCCCTCTCCAAATCTAAAAGAACTCTAAAAATGCCAAACACTTACATTCATTATTCTACAACAGTTTAACGTGATACTCTGTCAATCAGGTAAACAAAATTCAAATAGGCACCAGAAAGCATAACTTACCCTACAGATGTTTCTCGACAGTAGATATGCCCTAAAAGGGCACCAGAAAACAGGATCGATCTCATAGTCAAAGATCTTCCAAGAATCCAGAATTAAGTGTTACTCCTGAACTTTATTTATAGAGACCACAGCTAAGGCTGATCTGTTGGCAGTCTAAGAACTCAAGTAAAGTTCCCAAATGGTAAAATTCCTACCTGCAGATCAGATTCTCAAGGTTGCAGTCACCCACCTGTGTGATATCACCAATCCATACATTTTACATTCCTACAATGAGATAACAATCTTTGAGGGAAAGAAAACAAAATTACTAGAGCATATCAAGGACAAATCACACGTTCATGATTTAGAACATAAAGTGCCACTAACTATGACCAGTAATAGAAGCCAGATTAATAGACCTAGAGGCTCAAGTCCTTTCTGGGTCTCTGACAAAAAAAAAAAAGGGCACAGCATTTATAGTAATTATTCAGGCATCCCTTCTATCACATTCCATTAATTGGCTCATTTGTTTATTTTTATAATGTTTACCCTGAAACACTGCAATCACTTAGTCCACATCTGCTGAATCTCCCTGTAGATATGGCCCATTCCAGTCCTCACTCTATATTAAAACAAAACAGAAGGCCATTTAATATTCAATTCTGAACTGTTTCTAAAGTGATCCATCTGCATTTGTACCAAATTGATGTCCCTGTTTCTGTGCTTTTTCCTAAAATGAAAATGTCTTTCTAATTATGACAATGAAATTGCTTGTTATAAAAAGTTTGGATTAAAAGAAAGTGTTTTATTTAATCACCAGTAATTCCTCCACCTTGACTTCCTACTTTGCTGAATCTGAAGCTCTAATACTTTGGCCACCTGACTCAGCCAACTCGTTGGAAAAGACCCTGATGCTGGGAAAGATTGAGGGCAAGAGAAGAAAGGAACGACAGAGGATAAGATGGTTGGATGGCATCACTGACTCAATGGGCATGAGTTTGAGTAAACTCTGGGAGTTGGCAGAGAAGGCAATGGCACCCTACTCCAGTACTCTTGCCTGGAAAATCCCATGGGCGGAGAAGTCTGGTAGGCTGCAGTCCATGGGGTCACAAAGACTTAGGGGTCACAGACTTAGCGACTGAACAACAAAAATTCCTCCACCAAAAGAAAACTATTTGGTGTGTATCTCTCCAAACTTCTTTCCATGTTTTAGAGCTTTTTCTAACAAAGAGTAGACCATCACAAGTATTCTGATTTTTTTTTTTCTTTTTGACTGTGTTGAGTCTTAGTTGCATTGTGGCGTGCAGGATCTTTCATTGCAGGGCAAGGACTTTCTAGTTGTGGTGGTAGTGTGCTTAGTTGTTCCAGGGCATGTAAGATCTTAGTTCCCCAACCAGGGATTGAACCCATGTCCCCTGCATTGCAAGGCAGATTCTTAATCACTGGACCACCAGGAAGTCCTATATATTCTGATTTTTAAACAAAGGTTATCTTTCCTTGTCTATAAACATACATCTACATAAATCTGACTTTGTTCTTCATTGCAAACAGAGAAAATACACCTTTCTATTTTTAGGAATCATATTTTATTATATTTTAGCCATTCATATACATTATATTAGCCTAGCAAGTGTCAACTGACACAAGGAAATTTTCATCTGTCCTTCATGTGACGAATTCTTTATCTGCACACATTCTAAATCCCTGGGTTTGTCAAGGCTATGGTTTTTCCAGTGGTCATGTATGGATGTGAGAGTTGGACTGTGAAGAAAGCTGAGCACCGAAGAATTGATGCTTTTGAACTGTGGTATTGGAGAAGACTCTTGAGAGTCCCTTGGACTGCAAGGAGAGCCAACCAGTCCATCCTAAAGGAGATCAGTCCTGGGTGTTCATTGGAAGGACTGATGTTGAAGCTGAAACTCCAATACTCTGGCCACCTGATGTGAAGAACTGACTCATTGGAAAGGACCTTGATGCTGGGAAAGACTGAGGGCAGGAGGAGAAGGGGATGACAGAGGATGAGATGGTTGGATGGCATCATCGACTTGATGGACATGGGTTTGGGTGGACTCTGGGAGTTGGTGATGGACAGGGAGGCCTGGCATGCTGTGGTTCATGGGGTCACAAAGAGTCGGACAGAACTGAGCGACTGAAGTGAACTGCACTTGAATTTTCAAGTACCAACTTTAAGGGGAAAAGTATTATATGTCAGGGGACGTTCAGCTTTAAGGAATCCAATATGTTGCACTTTTCTTCCTTTGTGTGCCATTTCTCAAGGATTCTCTGTTCCTTATCAGTTCCTATTCCGGGAACAAGTACAGCTGCACACAAGTCTCAGGACTGAGATCATGGGAAAGGGTACCTGCTTGAATTCCTTTCAGTAACTCCCTTCAGTGACTCTTCAGCGTCAGCAACCTTAAAAGTATTAGACTATCCATTTTGTTGCAACTGGTGGAATTTCATTCTTCATAATAGCTGAGTAATCATTTTACTAAAGATATATAAACCTGCATTTCTGCTAATAAAATACCCTTGCTCCACTAGAGACCTGGGTCCCCTGTATCCTGCTTTCTGTCTTCATTCTCGTTGGAGCGTGGGAACCTACAGAGCTCACTTTCTCGCCCAGGCTTTCAAGACCTCCTTGAGAGGACGTCCTGTGCCTTCGTGAGCGGTACAAGTCCTGTGTATGGGCTTTATTGGTTTTCCACGTAACCCAAGAGATACTGCTCTCTCTCTCTTTTTCTCTCTTTCTTTTCGTCAATTCTGGTCCACCAGGTCCCGGTCTGTAAAGAAGACCAACAGGTATATATACAGTGTTTCTGGTTTTTTTTCATTCTGTTGGGTATTGGGGAGAAGAAAGAAACCAAGTGGTAGAAGCCATAATTCATCCTCATGTCCCCAGAACCTATCAAGTAAACAGTAGTCATATGAATTGAAATTAGCATACTTGCAGAATCAGTAAAATGTTCTTGGAAAAAATGGAGCCCTAGCTGAATCTTAGGGCAGGTAGATTTCTGGTGGTTGGGAAACACGTAAAAGGTAGAGAACTGGGAGAAAATGGTATACAACAGAATTGGGAGGAAATTTGACCCACTCAGGCAGATTTGACCCTGGGCATGGTGGTGAAGGTAGAATACGAGAAGACAAGGACTAGGTGGTACAGGGTCTCACCGTGCAAACAGAAGAGTTTATACTTGATGAAAGGGGCAGATGGAGAGCCTTGGAAGATTTTTGAGCTGACTGCAGTCTTGAGAATGATGAATCTTGCAGCATGGTTGCAGGGCAGAAAAGTTTTAAGCAGGGAGTCAAGCAAGGAGCTTCCTGGAGAAATCTAGATTTTTAAATGATGCATATGGACTGAGTGGTGCCAGAGGGAATGCAGAAAATGGGCTCAAAGAGGTATTTCGGTGGAAGGATCATGAGTCCCTGGTGAGTGACTGGTATCTGACTGAGCATAGAAGAAGTCAAGAAAAGAATACTTAGCAGTGGGTGGGAAAGGAGGGGCAGAGCCCACCTCCACAACAGCCTCTGAGCATTTCCTTACCCAGCTGTCACTGTATGAAGTTCCACTGTAAGAATATATTTTGTCTCCCTTACTGTGTACTTTCAAAGAGGAATTTTTGCTGAGAGGTACTACCCAATGAGTTGAGTTCACTATAAGAGTTAGGAACATGATAGCTCTCTTCTTTTCCTGAAAAAGATGGTGGTGATGAGCCTAGAGACACAGTAAAGTCCAAATGAAGCTTGGACCCCCTCGCTCCTAAACCTCAGGCATTCCAAAAAAGAGCAGAGACTGAAGGATGATGCCTGAGATGAAGAAAATGAACATTTCCTGGAATAGATGAAAATAGTAATTAAAAAAAATAGAAGCTGGGGGAGGAGAAAGCACAAGCCATAGTAGGAAGCTGTAGGGAAAACTCTAGAAATCACTGTTGTTTCTCTCTCTCACTAACATAAACAGATGCTTATCAGAATAGAGTATTATCCTTTCTATTGCCTCATCATTCTAAAAGTTGGATAAAATTTTTTTTAGATAGCTGTATTGACATATATGTGACATACACTAAACTGCATGTATTTTAAAATATGCCATTTGAAAAGCTTTGACATATGAAACCTTCACCACAACCCACATCATGAACCTATCCATCAGTTGCAATAAATCTGTTTTCGAGAATCACTGAGAAAATCTCCAGATGGAAAAAGATCACTGAAGTCCATTGCTTTGCAGATGAGGAAATTAGGCCCCAAGTGGGGAAATGACTTACACAAAGACCCAGGAGTGACCAGGGTGGAGCAGGCATCCTTGGACCCTGAGTCACTGCTCCAACACTCTGGGCTATCCAGTCATCCAAGGTATTTCCACTCAGTTCTAGGAAAACACCACTTTAGACCAAACACCTCTTTATCAACCCATCCCTGGGGAAGCTGTAATTGAGAAAGAGTAAGATGATAGCTGTCTTTGGAAAAGTGCCCTCATGGCATGTTACTTCTTTTTAAGAATGATGTTAGCCACACTTTTCACTTTTGCCCTTTAGCCCTAGAAAGTAAGTAGCCTGATAGTAGGGAGAGTAAGATACTAAATGAAACCATAGGAGACAGGACTGCAAATTAAATCCTTCAGTAGAGTTACCAGACTCCAAAGCACTTCAAAATCAAAAGTTTGAGTGCCTTTGCACATAGAAACATTATGATTCGTAGTTTTAAAAAAAAGTTCTACAGCTCTATTAGTAAACTATTAATATGTTTAAGTACATTATAGATTACATAGACTTGCATGGAAAATGCACAGATATCTGAAAAAAGTGTGCTCCAATTTTTAATCAACCAAACTGTAAACTTTATTTTGACCAATATTCTATGGTTATATACAGTAGCTCACCCTTATCTGCAGTTTTGCTTCCCAAGGTTTCAGTTACCCAAGGTCAACTGAGGCCCAAAAATATTAAATGGAAATTTACAGAAATAAACAATTTATAATTTTAAATTGTGTGCTGTTCTAAGCAGTCAGATGAAACCTCTTGCCATTTTGCTCCATCCAAGCCATGAATCGTTCCTTTGTCCAGTGCGTCAGGACCACTAGTCGCCTAATAGCTACTTCAGCTATCAGATCCAGGGTCGAAGTATCACAGTGCTTGTGCTCAAGGAACCCTCATATTACTAATAATGACCCCAAAGCACAAGAGTAGTGATGCTGGCAATTTGAATATGCCAAGGGTAAGCCACAGAGTCTTCCTTTGAGTGAAAAAGTGAAAGTTCTTGACATAATAAGGAAAGAAAAAAAAGTATATGCTGAGGTCTACAGTGAGAACAAATCTTCTACTCATGAAATTGTGAAGAAGGAAAAAGAAATGCATGCAAATTTTGCTGTCACACTTCACACTGTAAAAGTTAGGCCACAGTGCACAAGTGCTTAGTTGAAATGGAAAAGGCACTAATTTATACAAGATATTTTGAGAAAGACTACATTCACATAACTTTCATTACAGTATGTTGTTACAATTGTTCCATTTCATTGATTATTGTTGTTAATCTCTTACTGTGCCTAATTTATAAATTAAACTTTATCATAGGTATCTATGTGTAAGAAAACACATACTATATAAAGGGGTTGGTACTATTCATGGTTTTAGCCATCTGTCCACTAGGTCAAGGGGGACTACTGTAAGCTGTTAACATTAGGGCAAGTGGAGTGAGAGGTATGCAGGAACTCTCTGTACTATCGTGGCAACTTTTCTGTAAAGTTAAATTATTCTAAAAATTACTGAAAAATTAAAGATTTAAAAAAAAAAAAAAAAACCTTGTTGAAGCCACATATGAAAACAATGAAAAGGCAAATACTGTAAAAGTGGGAAGTATTTGTAGCATATATTTTAAGGTTTAATATCCTTACCATGTAGACAGCACTTACAAAACTCTCCAAGTAAGTATCTTGTAGAAAATGGACAGTCACAAAAATAGGCAGGTCAATCTTGCACACATACAAATAAATGGCCAGTTTTGTTTTTTTTTTTAATCCAACATCTGTAGTAACCAAAGAAATGCTGTTTTAAAAACTGAGGTGCCATTTTCTTTTTTCACCAGTCAAGTTAGCAAAGTTGGGCTTTTGGCTATAGTGGATGCTGCTGGTTTGTTTTTAATGTTACCCAGAATTGATGAGGGTTTGGGGCACTAGGTGCCCCAAACAGGTGGAAGAGCGTACATTGTTACAGGCTTCAAGAGAGGGATTTAGCAATTCAAATCCAAAACTTATAGATACTAACCTCTCACCTAACCATTCTACTTTTAGGAATTTATTCTAAAGAGATCACCATGCTATGCTATGCTATGCTAAGTCACTTCAATTGTGTCTGACTCTGTGTCGACCCCATAGATGGCAGCCCACCAGGCTCCCCCGTCCCTGGGATTCTCCAGGCAAGAACACTGGAGTGGGTTGCCATTTCCTTCTCCAATGCATGAAAGTGAAAAGTGAAAGTGAAGTCGCTCAGTCGTGTCCGATTCTTAGTGACCCCATGGACTGCAGCCTACCAGGCTCCTCCGTCTATGGGATTTTCCAGGCAAGAGTACTGGACTGGGGTGCCATTGCCTTCTCCAGAGATCACCATAAATATACACAAAGATTTACCTAGTATTTATATTGTTTCAAATGGTGAAAAATCTTAGTGTCTTCTAACTGACAGTTGGTTAAATCAAATGGAACAAATCCACACCAACCAAAAATAAGGGGCCCATTAAAAATGGTGTATAAGAATACTAAGAATAGGACTTTCCTGGTGGTCCAGTGATCGAAAATCTGCCTGCCAACGCAGGGGACATGGGTTCGATTCCTGGTCCAGGAAGATTCCATATGCCACAGAACTACTAAGCCTTTAAGCCACAACTACTGAAGCCCACATTCTAGAGCCCACTGCCTAAAGACTGTGCACCACAGGAGAAGCGACTGCAATGAAAAGCCCTCACACGACAGCTAGACAGTAGCCCCCTTCCCTGCTCACATCTAGAGAAAGCCCACAGGCAGCAATGAAGACCCAGCACAGCCAAAAAATAAAATAAATAATTTAAAAAAATAAAAGAATATTAAGAATATGTATGGCAAATAGATGGGAAAACAGTGGCTGACTCTATTTTGGGGGGCTCCAAAATCACTGCAGATGGTGATTGCAGCCATGAAATTAAAAGACGCTTATTCCTTGGAAGGAAAGTTATGACCAACTTAGACAGATGGCACCCCACCCCAGTACTTTTGCCTGGAAAATCTCATGGGTGGAGGAGCCTGGTAAGCTGCAGTCCATGGGGTCGCAAAGAGTCGGACACGACTGAGCAACGTCACTTTCACTTTTCACTTTCATGCATTGGAGAAGGAAATGGCAACCCACCCGAGTGTTCTTGCCTGGAGAATCCCAGGGACAGGGGAGCCTGGTGGGCTGCCATCTATGGGGTCGCACAGAGTCAGACATAACTGAATCGACACAGCAGCAGTAGCAGCAGCAGCAGCAGCAGATAGCATATTCAAAAGCAGAGACATTACTTTGCCAACAAAGGTCCGTCTAGTCAAGGCTATGGTTTTTCCATAGCTGTAGTCATGTATGGATGTGAGAGTTGGACTGTGAAGAAGGCTGAGCACCGAAGAATTGATGCTTTTGAACTGTGGTGTTGGAGAAGACTCTTGAGAGTCCCATGGACTGCAAGGAGATCCAACCAGTCCATTCTAAAGGAGATCAGCCCTGGGATTTCTTTGGAAGGACTGATGCTAAAGCTGAAACTCCAATACTTTGGCCACCTCATGGGAAGAGTTGACTCATTGGAAAAGATTCTGATGCTGGGAGGGATTGCGGGCAGGAGGAGAAGGGGACGACAGAGGATGAGATGGCTGGATGGCATCACCGACTCGATGGACATGAGTTTGAGTGAACTCTGGGAGTTGGTGATGGACAGGGAGACCTGGTGTGTTGCGATCCATGGGGTCCCAAAGAGCTGGACACGACTAAGCGACTGAACTGAACTGAACTGAAGAATATGTAAAGACATGGAAAGATGTTTACAGAATATTAAGATGTTTTTTAAAATCCATTTATAAAATAAAAATGCATTCAAAATAATGATTATATAGGAAGGAAATACACTCAAAAGTTAAACCAGTGATTTGGTTACACACTTCTATGAGGTTAACAGTAACTTTAATTATCAATTTGCTTATAATTTACATTAAAAAAAAAAAAAAAAGACCAAACCTCCCTCTAAGTTGGGATGGGAAGAAACAGATCCTGGCATCTTTCCTTATACCTTGGTCCCAACTGGGTTTGCCATCCTTCCTGATACTGTGCTTTACAGACTTGGCTTTCCTTTTGGTCTGCAAGTTCTTGACTTGGGTTCACCTTAATACTCCCCCCATTTCCCATCTACCCACACTTTGGAACTCCTCAGAGCTCACCACCATCTGTGCTGCCCTCATTTGCCACCAACAGACAGCCACTACGTCAACTCAGTAGGACCCAGTTTATACTGAGCCCTGGCCTTCTTCCAAACACAACCTCTGCACTTGCTTAGGTCTAAAAGTCCATGTCACAAATTCTTGTTTATATTAAGTCAGGAAAAACAAATAGAAATTCGTTGATCATTTGTTGTTTGCAAACACCAGGCTCAAAAAACCTCCGATACAGTAACTATTTGTCTTTCTTCAGCTGGAAGATAACCACCCAACTCCATACTTGTGAAGGTCTTCTTATCCTTCTCAGTCTGCATCAGGTTCCCATTTATGGTCACCCCAACTCAGGTTTATGAATGGATCCCTCATTTATGAAATAGCTACTATGTGACAGGCACTGTTAAGTAGGACTCTGAAGATGAGCTGATTTTATCAGTCAAGAGCTCAGTGTCTAGACTAGCACTATCCAGCAGAACTTTCTGCAGTAGTGGAAATGTTCTATATTCGCATGGTTTCAAGTATGTTGCCACCGGCCACATGTAGCTATTGACCACTTGAAATATGACTACTATGACTAGGGAACTGAATTTTTTATTTTTAATTAATTTTAACTCAAGTTTAAAAACTGAAGCAGTGTAAAATATTCTTCCTTTAAAAACAATGTAATGTTTTGGTAGGATATTTTAACTGTTGAAAATTTAGCATCCAAGTTAAGATATGCCGCAATATAAAGTACACACCAGATTTCAAAGACTTAGTATGAAAATTAGAATGTAAAATGTTATTAATAATTTTTATATTCATTACATGTCAAATGATAGTATTTTACATATATTGGATTAATAAATTATTAAAATTAATCGCATGTTTCCTTTTACAAAAAAAGTTTTAAAAAACTACATTAAAAAATGTAGTTAAAAAAAAATGTAGTTACTAGATAATTTAAAATGACATAGGTGGCTTGCATTAAATTTCTATTGAATAGCACTGATCTAGAGAAAAAAGGAAAGTGATATCTAAATAGTCTCTAACTAAAATACATTATATGTTTCTAGAAATGTATACAAAAGTCTAACACATAAAAGTTAAGCAATAGACTTATCTGATATAACATGGTGGGGTAGTTAATTCTCAAGACCTAAAAAATATTATAAAATCCATAATTTCAATATGCATTGAATAATGACCCTTCATTCCAATTGCAAAAGTAATTCATGCTGTTCATTAAGAACTGAAACATTACAGAAATAACTCAGAAAGTTGAGATATTTAACTAGATATAATTAACAATTTGAGCTATATAGAAACATATCATTATTATTGGTTCTTTGTATAAGTGTGCTGCTGCCGCTGCCAAGTCGCTTCAGTCGTGTCCGACTCTGTGCGACCTCATAGACAGCGGCCCACCAGGCTCCCCCATCCCTGGGATTCTCCAGGCAAGAACACTGGAGTGGGTTGCTATTTCCTTCCCCAGTGCATGAAAGTGAAGTTGCTCAGTTGTGTCCAACTCTTAGCAACCCCATGGACTGCAGCCTATCAGGCTCCTCCGTCCATGGGGTTTTCCAGGCAAGAGTACTGGAGTGGGTTGACATTGCCTTCTCCAGTATAAGTGTGAGATGATACTATATTTGGGGGAGAGCTAAACTGTATTCCATAATATGGATATAATTTATTTAACCAATCCCTTATTTATGACATCCAATTTTTTGCTATTTCAAAGCATAAGGAACACTCTTATATTTGTATACTTTTTATATGTTTTTCTGCTTCTAAAATAATATTCTTATAATAAAAATATCCATATATTGCTGAAAATTATAGCAAAAAAGTGACTACCTCTTATGTTGTCACCCACCTTGTCCCAATCTTCCTCTGATGATTATTGCTGTTATTGTTTAGTTGCTAAGTCATCCAACTCTTTGCAACCCCCACCAGGCTCCTCTGTCCATAGGATTTCCCAAGCAAGAATATTGGAGTGGGTTGCCATTTCCTAATTCAAGGGATCTTACCAGTTGGTTATATACATTTTATCAGAATTATTTTCCATGTATATATTAACCAGGTTATTTTTTTCTTTTATAAAATTTTAGACAGACTATACATACTGTCCAACTTTTTAACTTAAAAATAAATTAAGCAACAAAGTTATACTATATAACATAGGGAATTATGCCCATTATGTTGTAATAACTTATAAGGGAGTATAATTTGCAAAAATACTGAATCACTATGCTGTGCATATGAAATAAACATAATATTGTAAATCAACTATATTTCAATTAAAAATGATAAAAAAAAAAACAACATTTGCACACACACAAAAGTGAAATCATTATTTTTCTCAACTCATAGAGACTAGCAAGGGTTGAAACCTCAGAGGGCAGGCTTGGCCTTTATAAATCCCTGGGCTTAGCGTCCAATCCAGGCTCAGACATGGGTTCTGAAGGTTTCACTAAAACAAATACTTGTTACATTTACTTTTCCACACTTCTTCCCATCATATATGGAGAAGATCAGGCTCAGGGGAGAGCCTGAAACATGCTCAAACAGAAGATCCAGTGTTGTAGGCTATTTCCCCTGAGAAAATCCAAATAAAAAAAGATGTGTTTTTAACTTTCAGGCTAAGCTCTCATCTATACTCTCTTGATGAAATTGTCAAACAATGGTAATAGATACGTAATTTTTACACCTGTGGAATTTAGCAGTTGCTTTATTTGTATATACCATTTACAGAATTAAAAATTTTTTTAAGATGTCAGTGACATTATTTCAATTAGTAATTTTCTTTCAAGATCTTCATCAAGATTATATTTTAAATGCCAAGAAACTTTTTTGAAGAATAAAAAAACCTCCTGATTTGCTCAAAAAATGTATTATTTGGGCAAAGGGGGTCAAAAGGTTTAAAAAAAAAAACAACTACAGTTGATGTAAAAGAGACATAAAATTTTGAATCATATTTAAATTTAAATAAGTAAAAGAGTGGATTGCTGGGTCCGAGGGTAACTCTATGTTTAACTCTTTTAGGATCTGCCAAACTGTTTTCCAAAGTGAGTGATGAACATTTTTATAGGCATTTTGGAAAACACAGAAGTGAAGACAATTCTTGCAATTTCAAAGGACTTACAATTTACTGTAGATGGAGAGATGCAACTAACATGGACACATTAAAAGTATAATTATATCTTATAATTAAGAACCAAACCATGCAACTCTAAAAGTTATACATTCTTGAGCTTTCCAGGTGGTACTAGTGGTAAAGAACCTGCCCGCCAATACAGGAGACATAAGAGATGAGGGTTCAATAGTTATGAATTCTTAGAGCTGAAAGGGAAGACAAAAGAAATACATATACATCCTACATACACATGTATAACTCATTTGGACACTTTTCCATGTCAGTACATAAACTAAGGTTACCCAAAAATGCTCATCAATAAGAAACTCATTCAATAAATGATAGAGCTATGCAAGAGAATGCTTCTCCTGTGGCTTAGTGATAAAGAATCTGCCTGTAATGCAGGAGATGTGGGTTTGATCCCTGAGTGGGGAAGATCCCATGGAGAAGGAAATGGCAACCCACTGCAGTATTCTAGCCTGGAGAATCCCGTGGACAGAGGAGACTGGTGGAGTACAGCCCACAGGGTCACAAAAGAGTCAGACACAACTGAGTGACTAAACAATGGACTGCTATGTGGCCATTAAAAAGATATGAGATAGGTCTTTATGAACTTAGATGGAATGATGTTAAAAATATATTTATAAGCAAAAAAAAAAGCAAGTTGTTGAATAGTGCATATTAAAATTCAACTTTTGTGGAAAAAAATCATATAATTATCCCTGGCTATCTAAATTTTTATTTATTTCTGAATTCAGACAGCAAGAATTAAAGTTTGGTTAGTGAATTCAGATAGTGAAGGATATTAAGCTTTCTGAATGTATTCAGCTTGTCAGTTTCAGATAGCTCCTAAGAGTTGGGATGAGGAGAAATACATCTCAAAATATTTATCTGAATCCAACCCGTTCCTAAGTTTAGAGAAAGCAAGGGTTCAACTTATTACATATGTTTATGTTCAAAAATGGCCTGGAAATAATATGCATTGAACTGTTAGCAGTTATCATCTTTAGGGTAGAATTTTATTTCCGTTTTAACAAAATTGCATTATTTGAATTTCATACAATGCACATGAGTACTTCTAATCAGAAAGCACATAATAAAAATGTCATTTCTAAAAAGTAGATTTTGGGAATCTGGCAACCTAAGTAGGTATATAATACTTCAGTGAATATTCTTAGGTATGCAGCTACATTTTTTTTTTTTTTTTGCACATCTGAAAGGATGTTACCAATTCTTAATCATGGAACTGCTACGTCACGGAGTATGATCATTTTTTATATTCCCAGGTTGTCCTCCAAACAAATTATACCAATGTTCTTTCCCACCAACATTGCTTTGAAAGGGCCTGCTTTCCACAGCTTCCCAATATTGGTATCATCACACATTAGACCTACGCAAATCTGAAATAAAAATATTTCACTGTTTTAGTTTTTATTTCTTTAGTTGTTTGTGAGGTTGAACAACTTTTTGTGTACTTTTTTTTTTGTCATTTGGCATTCCTCATCTATGAACTTTCTATTCATATACTTTGACCACTTTTCTACTAACTTATTTGACTTTATCTTATTGTTAAAACTCTTTATATATTTGGGATATTGAGGTCTGCCCTAATTTTCTTACAAAAATTTTCCCAGTTTGTCTTTTCATTTTATTTATTGAGTTTTTTCTTTTTTTTTCAATTCTCTCTCTCTCTGCTGCTGCTACTGCTAAGTCACTTCAGTCATGTCCGACTCTCTGTGACCCCATAGACAGCAGCCCACCAGGCTCCACTGTCACTGGGACTCTCCAGGCAAGAACACTGGAGTGGGTTGCCATTTCCTTCTCCAATGCATGAAAGTGAAAAGTGAAAGTGAAGTTGCTCAGTCGTGTCCGACTCTTAGCGACGTCATGGACTGCAGCCTACCAGGCTCCTCAGCCCATGGGATTTTCCAGGCAAGAGTACTGGAGTGGGGTGCCATTGCCTTCTCTCTTTCTCTCTCTCTCTCTACGAAAGTTTAAATAGTTTTATTCAGTCCAGGTATCCGTCTTCTGCCTTAAGGCTTCTAGACTTTGTATTGTGCTTGGAAAAGTCTTCCCTACTTGAGATTAGAAAATTTTTATTAGTGTGTTTTTCTAGTACTTTTATAGTTTCCTTGTTTTATCTTTCAATCTTGTTCCTTCTGGACTCAATTCATATATAAGGAATTAGATCACATCCCCTTTCAGATATATTCTTCAGGAATATATTTTCCAGCACTTTATATGTGTTCTTTAATTCTGATCTTTTTTTCCACAAATGAGCAAAGTCAACAGGCTTAACCCCTGGACTGGACTAACTGACGCTAAAACATACCCCTTCAAGTGTGTCCAGTGATTTCCAACTTTGTCTCATGAACTAAAGTTATGATATACTCTTCTTACCACTAACATCAACACATTCATTTTTTCATGTATAAATGTCAAGGAGTAACTATTCAAATAGGTGTACAAATTACCAGTGCACCAAGACATTGAAGTCATTGAACCTAAACAATGCATGTGAAATGTTCATTCATGAGCTCAAGTACAAAAATCCAAGTTCTGGGATTTAGGAGTGTCAATGCATATTGTCCAAAAATTCCAGTTTTTGAACATCAAACCTATGAGAGGAAAGATTGGGGGTTCATGACAGCAAGATGGGTTATACATACATACACAGGGGTCTCAACTATGGGAACCCAACTTTCCTGGGAGATCCATAGGAAATGTTAGAGGAGTGAGCTTTGAGATTGGTCTTAAAATTGAGGAGCAGTTCAACATTTGAAGAGTCCAATATTTGAAGACTTGGTGACTGGTGTTTCAGGCCAAGCAATCAAGTGTGGGAAGGTGGCTAGGCTTGGAAGGGTCTTCTTAAAAGTCCTGATACCATCTTTCTCCATCCCTCCCAACTTGCTGTCTTCAAGAGGAGGGAAGGATCCGATACCAGACTTACTGATTATTTGACCTCATTCACAATAAAGTCATTACTCCAACCTTACATATACATTTTACACCTTATCTTTAATTGTATAACAAAAGGTTTTTTCCTCTTTAAAGGAACTTCAGACAAAAGCAAAGCAGGTCAGAAGATTTTACAGATTGTCAAAATGACCTAATTTAGTCTTTTGTTGGAGTGGTGGCCAGGGGTACCAGGTAGCCTTAACTTTTCACCCCTAGGAGCCCTGTCCTCACTTGCAGAGGTGATTTTCTCCTTTTTGTCAAGGCCTGGACCCTGCCCTTATCTAGGTCACCCTCTTCTACATCTTCCCAGCTACACTCCCAGCCTCTTCCCCTTCCTCAGTCCAAGCTCCCTACCTCCCGCCTAGTGCCAACACACTCAAATCATTACAATACTTTAAAAAGTATTTTTTTCAATATTTAAAGACTTAATCCTACTTCCTCTACTCCCTGAGTCCCAAGACTCTGCACATTTAAAATTAATGAAAAGATTTTAATACCAGAATTCCCAGCTTAGCAGCCTTTAGTATATATCCCTGAACCTCCTGTTTAATGGATTTTCTGAAAAGTGTGCCCTGTGATGTATTCGGTAGGCAGTGGCATACTAGAGCCTTCTCAAACTGGCTCACCAGAACCAAGGTGCTCATCTCTTCCCAACTCCACATTCAGTGATGTCTCTTCAGTAATTTGAAATAAGCTACAGTGGGAGTATTTATATCATAGAAATCAGCAAGTGCTACAAAATCAAGGCTTTTAACAAAGACAATTGTTAAACATCTACCAGCACACCACCATTTTAAGGATTCTTTTAGTTTCTAGTAAAAGAAATTCACTCGAGTTAACATAAGCAAAAAGGGGAACTTATAAGATTCAGCTAGTGAAGTGTCATGATGCCTATAAGTGGGCAAACAGATGAACCTTGGGAATAAACTGGAACCAGAGACTTGAAAACCATCAGAACTTTCCATTGCATCTCTCTGCCCTTCTCTGTGTCATTCTTTTGTTCTTGTTGCAACCTGCTTTCCCTGGTTTCCAATCTACATAAAGGGAAATGTGAAAACTTGCTCTAAGCCCAGTCACCTAAAGAGACTGATCTCTTTCCTATTCCCAATTCCAAATTCCCAGGAAGGAATTTCGATTGGAAGAAAGTTCTACTGAAATCAAAGCCTGGATAAGATGAAGGGGTGGAAACAGGCAGGGTCACACTGTAACAACATGCATGAGAATCAGGGGAAAAAACTGATGGAAAAGAAAAGGGATGAAACAGTCAACTCAAAAACCCACAACATTTATAAATGTTTTTCATTTATAAATGTTTTCCTTTTCTCAGCTATTAACTGCTCTCAGTAACACCACCACAGGCTCCATCAAAGGAGTACATGTCTTATTTAGCATTTATTTAATGTCTGAGTACTTTATAATAGGCAAAAGGAGTTGTTTTAAAAGTTATAGAGGAAAAAGATGACGAAGACTCCATAACAGCTGCAAGAAAAGCCAACTTAAAATGTTTAAGGGAAAATTTCTTGCCCAACAAGAAGTCCAAAAGTAGGATGGTTCCAGAATGTAACTCAGCAGCTCAGGATCTAGGTTTTCCACAGTCTCACTCCAAAATGTTTAGACTAATGTCCTTATGGAAACAGGTAGCTGTCACAGTTGAAGTCATCAATATCATCTGCTAAACAGAAAGGGACCATTTTGCCTTTTCGTTTTTAAGACCAAAGAAGGTTTTCCCAGAATGTCTCCACTAGCAAGTGTCCCTTTCCAGAATTAGATCACATGCCACTCGGTGACAAGCGGAATGGCACCACCTTGATTGACTTAGACCAGCTGGGACCTAAGTCCTATGAGGGAAGGGGAAGAAAGGGACAAAATGGGAAGCTGCTAACAGAAGGATAAGGAGAATAGAAGGAGAAGGAGAACAGAAGGAGAACAATCAGTGGAGGCTACCACAGACTCTTGCTGCATCTGAAGGGGTGCAATCAAAGAAAAGAGACAAAAGACTCTGGCCCTAAGTCGAATTTCTCTAAGCCCTTTTGTCTCATTCAACTCTCTGACCTGCCACATCGGTCTTACTAACCCTGGCTGCAGCCCCTTCCACGGGGACCTGGTTTTTATCTCCCTGCTTCCCCCTTTTGATTTACACTAATTAGTAGCAGAGTTGGCTCCCTGCCTGATGTTCTCACTGCTAAATCAAGATTTTGAACACACGAAAACTTCATGGTGACAGAGGGCCCTAATAAACAAAGACAATTACAGACAACAGGCCCCTGTAATCAGGCAGACCGAGGATCTGCCTGTGAAAGAGGCCGAGCTCAGAAGATAAAAGATAAGAACTAGAAAACCGGATTGTCTGGGATTATAACATTTTTAAGTATTTCATGCATTTCCTTTTGCACACTAAGTGGAAATCTGCAGTGAGGGATAAGTTATACAAAAAAAAGACAAGCTTAATTTTTTTGTAATATGTGCTTTCTCTGCCAACTTCTCTTGAACCCCCTCTAATAACTGCCGGAATGCATACAAAAAGGTTTAGTTTTCTATTTCCATCTGTAGCTTTGTTAAATTTAGATATAAATTGCAACTCTTCTTTACACTATAAAGTGCCTACAATTTGAACACTTCAGTTGGTATATATTAGATACTAAAAAAAAAAAAAAGAGAGAGAAGGGTCCTTTTCTCCCTTTTGTCTCCTTTACTACCCTGCATGTTTGCGCCTGATTTGTATTTCCTCTTACCCTCCAATGCACCTCTGTGACCACATGTTCCTGACAGATAGAGAATATCCAGGTGGCCTGGTACTTGGAAACTTGTCAGATGTTATTCAAAGCAATAAAGAACACATCATACAAGTCTTTGGTATATTGTTACAGGGAAAACCCTGTTTAGAATTCACTAATTGGGAATTTGTGATAATTTGAGGAAAGGCTGGCTGAAGTTAACCTTTGTACTATCTATGGGGGAAAAAAAAAGAGTTCACTGCAATTCTGAATAGTATAAACAAGATTGGAAAGGGAATAATTATCTACTTAAAAGAACCAGTTGTTTTGAAAAGCTTTAGAAGTATCCTTTTACATACAAACAGGGTAATTATGATTTAAACAAAGGCTAGCCTGTTTCTAAGGCTTCTTTGAAATGTCAATTACAAATTACTCGTGTTTATTCACCAAGGCAAAACCCACCCCAGTGTACCAAGCAACAGTTGGTTAGCTTGCTTTCACTTACTCTATTTGAAAATAATAAATCTCAAGTTCTTTCAGAGTTGTATAATTTAATTCAAGCTTTTCACTAATCTAGACAGTTGGTCCATCCTATAGGGTAAGTGAAGATTTACTAATTACCAGCATACAACAACCGCGAATGCGTAGAGTGACACCTGCCTTCACTAACTGAGTGGAATAGGTGGCAAATACAGAAAATTGACAAAGAAAACTATTCCAGAGCAGTGACTTTTATTTTCTATCCTACCAGAGTAAGAAGCACATTTTACAGTGATTGCAGCTTGGTACACACACTGAAACAAAAACAATACTTGTCCTTATTTTGTGTGACACTGTTACTTTCTATTTATTTTTAAATAAATGTTAGTTACTACCCACTAATTTCATAATCTATTAATGGGTCGCTGTTTTGGAAACACTACCCTAGAATCTGGTGGCGCTAGTGGAAAAGAACCCACATGCCAATGCAGGAGACGTAAAAGACGCGGGTTCGATCCCGGCATGGGGAAGATTCCCTGGCGGAGGAAATGGCAGCCGACTGCAGTATTCTTGCCGGGGGAATCCCATGGACAGAGGAGCCTGGCGGGCTATGGTTCATAGGCTTGCAAAGAGTCAGACACGACCAAAGCGACTTAGGACGCTCGCATGCACCCTAGAATCTGTTGGGAGATAGTATTCTTTTGTGAGAGAACAGGGTAAGCGGTGATGTCACCAGAAAAGCCCATTAAAAATTCCTAGGAAATAAAAATAGAATCTTGGTAATAAAGTCTAACCTTTTTTTTTCTTTCTTGTCTTTCCTTTCCTTTGTGCTTAGTCCAGTTTCACTTGCTTATGGAGTGCTGCCTCACACCCATCACTTCAGCCGAGAGTTTCTATGCAAAATGGCTGCTCGGACACCTCAGCTCGGATGGCCCGGTGCAGAAGCTCTGCGCCGAACACTGCAATTCAAGATGGCGGCAGAGTGGGCCGTGTGCAGACACACTGCTCCCGGCAATGCAACCTGGAGCTTGGCGCACAGCAGCTGTACCCACACTACAAGATCTCTGCCCCATCACTGCTGACAAGATCCCTCTGTGCAGCCCCGCCCAGGGCCTCTTGGGAAGTGTGTGGACTCTAGAGGCACAAGTTGCCACCTCTCCATTCTTTGACGGGAAGAGCACAGCGTCCCTTTACTTCTGAACCCAGCTCAGCCTCATTCTATTGGTTCCAATGACACGAGGCAGGAGGACCCTTTTGGGGACCTGAGATAGGAGGATCAGTAATAATAGAAGGAACTGTAGCTATCTGATTTTCTCCGCCCATTCTTCTCTCAAATCCTTGCCCATCAACCTCTCTGCTCTAGTCACTACTGCCTCCTGTTTCTCAACATTCACTAAAAAGCTCATTCCTACCTTCATCTACCCTTCCAGCTAAGTTTCCATTTCCCTTCTTTTTTCAAAAGCCTACCCTGAGTTTCTGCCTGATCTACTGATAGTCATCCAGGCTTACCCACTGTAGGTGAGACAAGATGATGCTGTCAGGCCTCTCCACTCAACAGTGTGAACCCTTCCCTGCTTCACTTAATTGCTCCCGTCTCAGCTCAGTTTCTGGCTCTTGGCTCCATTTTCCATGAACAGTCCTTCTCTATCTCTGGACTTAGTTTGGTATTTGGTGTCTGGTCTTTCAAGTTCTTATCTAATTGCTCTCCATTAAGAACATGGATAATGTGTTATCACCACCATAAAAACAAAATCTTTGGGATCAGACAAAATCCAAGACACTCACCAGCTATATGATCTTGGGTATATCATTTGATTTCCCTGAGCCTCGGTTACATCATCCATAAAACTGGATGCAGGCTTGTGAAGGGTAAACTAATCCTTAATGCCTGGCATATAGCAAACACTCTCTAAATGTCATCTATGATCAGTATTATTACTGTTGCTGTTATTATTGGTTTAACCTACTGGCTTGTTTCCCTTCCCACCCAAACTACAACATCCGGTCTTTGAAAGACAGAGAGGTTCAGAGTTTGAGACTACCTAGTGTAGCTGTACTTTCCAGTTCCCCTATTCCCCAATTTCTCTCCAAACATCTCCTGTGCGTATAGTATCATTTTTCACTATATCTATCCCAGTTAGAGTCTTCAATGAATCCCATAGTTCCCTCCTTCATGGTTCCTGACAAGAGTTGTGATGCATGATGTAGGTGGACATTCCTACAAAGGTCAGTTCTGATCATTTCTTGCAATGATGGACCATAGATAGGAAGTAAGCCCAAGAATTCCACGCCTCCCCACAAGCAAGCCACCCAAACAGGTTATAACCTTCTACCATAAAAACCAGGTGTGGCCAAATTTATCCCATTCAGCAAGGACAGACTGAAGAAGGGACTGTTATGGAGCCCATGGGACACCCTGACAGCTCGCACAGGCTCTGCGTACAATCAACACCAAGCCAAAACTAGTATTTGCAGCCTTAGTTTCATGAACTATCTCCCACTTCACATGTTCTGTACCTCACCCATTAATACAGTTCCAGTGAGCCTGGCCATGCTTTTGCTCCTCATCCTTCCATGTCCTTGCCCTTGCCTTATTCCTTTGATTCAGTGTATTTCTCTCCTTGGCTTTGGCTGTCCTTCCAGCTATTTTTGGTCTCTGCTTTGGGTTTAATGTACTTACAAACCACCCTAACTAACTCCTTCATATTTATACCCCCTGATTTAACTTGTCCATGATTCCTTCTTCCAATATACAGCTATCACTCACCCCCAACTTTGACCTGTGTTAGCCCCATAGATGAGACCATGAAAAGTAGCAATCTTTGATATAAATGACTTTTTGGATAATAGTTCATCAATTATATTTTTGGATCTACAAGCAAAACATCTGGGGCATGGTCACTTACTCTATTATCTGGAAAATTGTCATTGTCCTCCTTTTCCTGATGAGATTATATCAGCTTGGATATGGGGCTTCTCTGGTGGCTCAGTGAAAGTGAAGTGAAAGTCTCCCAGTCGTGTCTGACTCCTTGCGACCCCATGGACTACACAGTCCATGGAATTCTCCAGGCCAGAATACTGGAGTGGGTAGCCTTTCCCAACCCAGGGATTGAACCCAGGTCTCCCGCATTGCAGGCGGATTCTTTACCAGCTGAGCCACAGGGAAGCCCAAGAATACCTATCCCTTCTCTAGGGGATCTTCCCAACCCAGGAATCAATCTGGAGTCTCCTGCATTGCAAGCAGATTCTTTACCAACTGGGCTATCAGGGAAACTCAGACAGATTGGTAAAGAATCCACCTGCAATGCAGGATATCTGGGTTCTATCCTTGGGTTGGGAAGATACCCTGGAGAAGGACATGGCAACCCACTCCAGTATTCTTGCCTGGAGAAACCCATGGACAGAGGAGCCTGGCAGGCTATATAGTCCATGGGTCACTAAGAGTCAGACACAACTCAGTGACTAACACTTATTTTTTTAATCACTTATGGCTGTGTAGGAGGTGGTAATTGACTTACCTTGAAATCAGGATCTTCCAGCTTCAGAGAATAGTGGTTAAGATCACAGTAATTAAGAACCCAAACTCCAAAGTCAGATGACTCAGATTTAAATCCTGGTCCATCAACTTACTACTATATTTTGAGCCTTTTATTTTTTAATTTGTTTTCTTGGTAATTGGGGTTTGATTATTTGGGTGCTATTTAAATAAACAAGGCAACAAGTATCTTGATCATATCAAGTTAGAAATATCAGAATCATTCAGTAAATTTTAGATATTGGCTCCTCTGCTTTCTTTGCCTCTGCTCTCCTCAGTTTCTCTCTTTTGCATTCATGAATTCCTTTGCATATTGATTCAACTAAATTATTTATCTATCATGTTGTTTGGCACTGTGCAGGGTCAGAGAAATACAAAGATAAGTCATGGACTGTACCTTTAAAGTTGAATAATATATATTTATCTTCCCAACCCAGGGACATATATATAAATGACAGAGGCAAATAAATACAGGCATTAAAATGCTAAGCGTGATGAACTTCCCTGGTGGTCCGGTGCTTAAGAATCCACCTACCAATGCAGGGGACACAGATTTGACCCCTGGTCCAGCAGGATGCCACATGCCACAAGGCAACTAAGCCTGTGAGCCACAAGCACTAAAGCCTGCATGCCTAGAGACTGTGCCCTGCACTAAGAGAAGCCACCACGGGAAACCCATGCACCCCAACTAGCGTGGCCCCCACTCGCTGCAACTAGAGAAAAGCCCACACAGCAACAAAGACTCAGCACAGCCAAAAATAAATTTTAAAAAATTTTAAAACCTCATTACCTACGAGCCCCCAATTTCCCTTAAAAAAAAAAATGCTATAGGTGCTGAGATAGAGAACGTTTCAAGGTACACTGGAGCATAAGGGAGGGCACAGGTTACACCTGAGGGGACAAAGTGAAGGACAATATCAAGAAGTAAAGGAAGTCTTTGTGGAAAAGGTTGATGCCCAGCTCAAATCTTGAAGCTGTCCTGCTTTTCACTTGCAGCCTCAGACCAATTCGAACCCTGAGGAAATCTGATTAAGACAGTCTTTACAAAAAAGCTCAGAAATGTCACCCCATGTCCTGGATTCCAGGGGCCTAGTTCCAATGGCTGGGGCTCCCACATTGCCTCCCTGGTCTCCTTGTTGGCATCAGTTAAGGAATTTGAAGTCATCAGGAGTAATCTCCAAGTCCACAGTCATAGCTCTGTTGTATCTCTCCCAATACCCCATAAAAGGCTCAGTTCTTAGTATTTAGCTAGTCTTTATCAGTGTGGTATCCAAATCTTTCCCGAACACTTAAGCCCTTCTTAAGTGATCAGAGCCCTTGTGGCTTGTCTTTGCCAGACTCTTCTCTGGGATCTGGGTCTTGTTTTGTATCCCAGTTGGAGTTCTGCCATCCTCCCGAATGGCCAACTATCTACTAGCTCTGCTTGAATTCCTGGCCCCACACTGGGGCCCACACTTAACTGGAAAACTTAGCCCAAGTATATCTGGATTGAGACTAACTTTCAGTAAAGACTCTTTCTTTGACAAATTCTAGTTAGTCTCCTCTGACCCCTCTTCTTACCCTGATCTCACCCTTGGTGCCCATCCTGCCTTTGGCTGCCCAGACCAGTTTTTGCAAGAATTCTGCTAAGTAAGTTTAATGTTTCCCACCCTTGATTTCTGATCACCCTTGACATCTGATCAAGTTCCTCATCCTCCACTTTTGATGTATAAGTCCTTGGTCTGCCTTTTGTACAAGAATCATGCTAGGTCAATTGAGCACAAATTCTCCTACCTTTGGTGGCTCCTTGTAGGAATTTTCTATCCCATCCACTGATACCCTTCCCTTGGCTACAAATCTCCACTTGAATTTGCTGATTTGGAGTTGAGCTTGATTTCTCTCCCCAGTTGCAATAGATTGGACACCTATTACAAGTAGTCGTGAATGAAGTCTTCCTTACCATTTTAACACTGTCGGAATAATTTTTGTAACACTTGTCATGCCTTTTAGACAATAATCATGGATAGCCCATGGCCCAGCTGTCCTTCTGGTCTACTGTAGGAATCGGGCCTCATTCCAGCTCCTTCTCACCAGCCCCAAGCTGACACATACACAACAATACAGCTCACGTAGGAAATTCCCTGGTGGTCCAGTGGTTAGGACTCCATGGTTAGGATGCCATGCTCTCACTGCTGAGGGCCCAGTTTCAATCCCCAGTCGGGAAACTAAGATCTACAAGCTGTGCAGCCAAAAAAATATACAACTCAGGTAGACTCACCTGTAAATATGGATCTGGGGAATTGGGGCCAATTCTATTCCGACCAACATTCCCTAATTCATTCAGTCAACTGGATAATCAAAACATATGAATAAATTTAAGTGGTTTCTAAACATAAATATATTTTCAAAGACCTTCCTTATTTGTATTACAGACATTAACAAAATACATACACTCAAGGCATAAAATATCTGTCTGGTGCTCTTTTGCATAAAAAAAATCATAGTGGATACAGATCTCTGATGCTTCAGTGGTGCCATAAACAAATTCACTGGCCTGTTTTTGGACAAAGAATTATCTGAAATTTTACCTCTTGGGTTCCAAGAATGTTTTTGTTGTTAGTAGAGAGACTTTATTGTAAAAGCCTCCTCATCTAGACCTCTGGTGATTTTTCATGTTTTATTCATCTCTTTCATTTGGCTTCAAGTGAGGTAAGGACTTGATAAAATTCAAAATTTACTGAATTTTGTCTTAATATCAGGTCCAGAATTTTCATCTCCCTTCACTGAGCTTGTTACTGAAGCATTTTGAAGGAAATGGCGAGTTAGCCATTCATTGGTTCTCATGGCTTTGCAGTGGAGGCAGGGCCTTTCCCTGATTTGGTAACCTCCCATATTCCTTTGCCTCTGAGCTATTTTTCTCTTCTTAATACCGGCTGGTGATGGGCGGTGTTCACTTTCACTCTCCTTCCATGAGGAGGCTCCGGAGTTAGATTCTTCACTGTCACACTCAGTAGTATCACTGTCATGTGGGGTCCGATTCACTTGACTGAATTCAGAATAGCGCCTCGCTCGTCTTTGTTCAAGACAGGCATTGACCAAAGCCACTTCTGAGTCAGTTACAGGGGTAAGTTGGCTCTGCTTTGGTTTTTTCATCATTTGCAAAGAATCCCAGGCATCCTCTTTGCCTCGCCGCTTATTGGAAATATCTTTGCTTTCTAACAACAATGAAAGAAATCAACAAGTTAGGCACATTTTTGGTTACTATAACCTCATCTTACCTAAAAAGGAAGCCTATGGTGTGGCTCACTCTTTGCTGCCATTTGCCAAACCACCACTTTTCCCCACATATTTTCAAGTGTTGGCAGCTGACTTCATTTTCCAGTGCCATACCAAAACTCCTAAAAACCAAAAGGATCAAATAGATGCTTGACATATTACTTTTGAAGTTTCATGGACCCTTGAAATAATATCAACAGAAAGGTCTCCAAACTTTTCTGAGGAGGACCCTTTTAACTTTTGCCTTGATGTTTTTTTTTTTTTTAATATTTATTTTTATTTACTTATTTGGCTGCACAGGGTCTTAACTGTGGCATGTGGGATCTAGTTCCCCAACCAGGGATCAAACCGAGGACCCCACATTGAAAGATCAGAGTCCTAGCCACTGGACCACCAGGCAAGTCCCTACCTTGATGTTTTAAAGATTCAAGTGTGTGTATGAATGTGATTTGGGTAGCAGAAAATGAAAAAGGATTTTCTCTGTATACACTGGTGTACTGGACTTGGCTCATACCAGCCAGCTCACAAGAAATGATAAACTTTCCAGAACCTTGCAAGACGGCTGCTAAATGTAGCCATTAGTCAAAATTAAATTATACATGCTTACCACTAAATCAATTTGCTACAAATAAATGTAATAAATATTCAGAACTCATCACTTCCTTAATTATTTTACTACATTTCATTATGAGGTTTGCTCTTGAAACTACTATTTATGTCTGTTCTTTCTGGATATTAAAAATACTATGTAATGATGTGCTGTTATGCATCTCTTCCTAACTCCCATGTTCAGTGACATTATGTTGGTAACCTGAAAGTAGTTTTGATGGGATAAAAATCAACAAGCACTAAGAATCAGGTATTCATTTACGTAGATTTGTCAAGACAGGTTCTGTAGATTGTCTAGACAGGCTTCCCAGGTGGCACTAGTGGTAAAGAACCTGCCTACCAATGCAGGCGATATAAGAGACCTAGGTTTGATCCCTGGGTTGGGAAGATCCCCTGGAGGAGGAAATGGCAACCCACTCTGGTATTCTTGCCTGGAGAATCCAATGGATAGAGGAGCCTGGTGGGCTACAGTCCATGGGGTCACAAAGAGTTGGACATGACTGAAGCAACTTGGCACACAACCCAAAGTAGTGGAGAACATGTTACTGATGCAGATAACATTTAAAGGTATCATGTCTATAGCCGCTATAATGTGAACAGCACCCAAAAATGAGGAAATATTCTTCCAGAGTATTCTAAAACTATTATCCAGCTCAGCAAAGAAGTCATTCACATCATTAACAACCAAGTTAAGTTCCAACATACCTCTTTGTGTTTCTTTTGTCCTATTCCTTAACTTAAAGGAAAGTAACAGTCATATTGGAACTAAACCCATTTATCTATTGTAACTATAGGTTGGCTAAGGCTGAAAATGGCCAAAATCAAAGAAGTACTTTGTGAGAATCAGCGGTCTATATGGAATTTACCCTAAAGTATATTATATATTTTATTATTTGTAAATTATCTGATATACATACTTTATACTAGTAAAATTTTAAATGCTATATACTACACACATTTTTGGAGAGCCAGTTGTTAAAGACTTATCAGCACACCACTGCTTGTGCGTGCTTAGTCACTCCAGTCGTGTCCGACTCTCTGCGACCCCATGGACCATGGCCTGCCAGGCTCCTCTGTCCATGGGATTCTCCAGGCAAGAATTCCAGAGTGGGTTGCCATTTCCTTCTCCAGGGAGAAAGTATGAAGTGAGTGAAGTGAGTGAAGTGAAGTCGCTCAGTCGTGTCTGACTCTGCGACCCCATGGACTGTAGCCTACCAGGCTCCTCTGTCCATGAGATTTTCCAGGCAAGAGTACTGGAGTGGGGTGCCATTTCCTTCTCCACCACTGCTTATAAGTTATTCAAAAAGATGTCAGGTATAGCTCATAGCCTCGCAGAAACACTAGCAATAATTATGTGTGAAAGGCAAGCTGTGTGATGGGAGAATGCTGAGAAATGAAAAGACAGCTTGAGCTCTACCTACCAGTAATGTGTAGCCTCTAGCAGCTCTGCTGAAGTAGCTAAGCTGTCCTTCTGCACCAAAGCAAAGTGCTCATCCATGGGCCACCAGAGGTCTGGGGAGGCTCTATAATGCTCTTGGCTATTTATCTCTGTTGTCTGCTTTTCACACCCAACACATATTTTTTTCATCATAGTCCAATATCAAATAAGTGCTGGCTCTTACCTTTACTTGGTGAAGTACTTGTCCCATTGTCTTCATCCTTTTTCTTCTCAGACATCTATTTCAGAAATACAGATTAGTAATAGTGATCTCAGTTGGTTGTTTTTCACTCATATTTACTTAGACAGTGTCTAATTTTAAGCAGTCAGTGCGGTCCAATAACAAGAAGGCAATGGCACCCCACTCCAGTACTCTTGCCTGGAAAATCCCATGGATGGAGGAGCCTGGTAGGCTGCAGTCCATGGGGTCGCACAGAGTCGGACACGACTGAAGTGACTTAGCAGCAGCAGCGGTCCAATAAATACTTATTGAGTTCCTATTATAGTGATCCTACTTCTGCAGCCCATTAAGAAGACCATGCTTTGACAGCAGGATCTACCAAAATGTTTTGAACAGCAAAATGGAAAAAAGATCGAGAGAAAATAAGACCAATGACAACTTATAAGTTATAAAGTTTTCCTGAACTCACTGACATTATAGAGAAATACTGTTTAAATGTCATTTAAAAATGACTCAGTAAAGAATCTGCCTGCAATGTGGGAGACTTGGGTTCAGTCTCTGGGTTGGGAAGATCTCCTGGAGAAGGGAATGGCTACCCACTCCAGTATTCTTGCCCAGAGAATTCCATGGACAGAGGAGCCTGGAAGGCTACAGTCTATGGGGTTGCAAGCAGTCAGACACAACTGAGCAACTAACACAAAACATAATCTTAAAAAAATGATAGTACTAGGATTAGTTTTAAATTGCTTTTTAAAGGGCATTTTATCAGGTCACATTATGATAATTCTTTAAGATCTTTATATGAATTTATAGACTTACTATCTCCTAAATCCTTCAGAAACATTATTCCAAAATGCAACCATAATATATTACTTGTGAACTTGGCAACCAGAAGAAATTGATTTCTTTGAAGAATTCCAATTTCAAATATTCTGCCCCAATATTCCATAAATATATTTGTCCCATTTTTCAGATAAATATTCCACTTTTTGATGCTAAAAATTGTTTTGCCAAAAACTACACATACAAAGCAACTCTTTCAGAATATATCAAGTACTTTATAAATACTCATAACACTTTTGGCACATAATAATTCTGGGAATCTATGACTGAGAAATAAACTCCAAAAGAAAGTTTTATGTACAGACATATTCTCCCAATGTAATTAGGATAATATAAATACAAAATTCAAAAGTAGAAATAGTTAAATTATGACACAATCATATCATATATAGTTATAAAAATTATTATAATAAGGTTACGTCATAACATGAGGAAATGAATGTTATAATATTAATTTAAAAATCAAGATGCAAATTTGTATATGCAGTATGATCACAACTTAGCTAAAAATGTGAAAAGAAGAAATACTAAGGAATGTACACAAGAGTTAGCAATAGCAGCTTTGAGAGTTGAAACTGATTTTTTTTTCCATCTAATCCTTCAAACTGTCTACAATTAGGGGAAAAATGAATTTATGTAGAAAGCCAAACTACCTTTGGATTGAAAAGTACCATACTTGGGTATTTATAACTGCAGTCTGAGATCTTTGGCCCATTCTTTTCTTAATACTCCATCTTCACAATGTTTGATAAGTTTCTCTAATGAGGTGCCTCTTTGTTTTTGAGTTACTGAAATAATTTTCTGAGAATTTTGAGTGGAATCCTCTTTAAGGATACCTTTTTAAGAATGTTTTTGGGTGGGCTTATTTTAAATGTAAAATGTTTAGAGATGATTATGAAGATATTAGAAGTTTATGAACTTTAAAAAGTTAGGTTTATTTTCTTTTCATGGAAAGCTTCCATATTTGAGTTGACATCAAATCAAAATAAAATCACAAAATCTAAAGAAAGACTTTACATCAAGCTAAGTGGAATCATATGAACTATGGTTACCAAAAGTATTTTATTAAGTGTCTCTGGGTTTGACTCAGTTGAGTGAAAACAGCAGAAGTGCCTGCCCCAAAGGGGAGGTTAGGATGGTGGGGAGCTCTGGGATATGGCTCTGCCTTTCTGCCACTGGGATTTTACCAAGCCACTTAACCCCTTCTAAGCTCCACTTCCACATACGCAAAAAGAGGAGCTTGGACTGGGACTGGGACTGTTTGGGAAAATACCAGCACTGTCTGAATAAACACTAAACATATAAACTAAATATAGCATATATAGTCTGGCAAGAATACACAGAAGAACTGTACAAAAAAGATCTTCACGACCCAGATAATCACAATGGTGTGATCACTGACCTAGAACCAGACATCCTGGAATGTGAAGTCAAGTGGGCCTTAGGAAGCATCACTATGAACAAAGCTAGTGGAGGTGATGGAATCCCAGTTGAGCTATTCCAAATCCTGAAAGATGATGCTGTGAAAGTGCTGCACTCAATATGCCAGCACATTTGGAAAACTCAGCAGTGGCCACAGGACTGGAAAAGGTCAGTTTTCATTCCAATCCCAAAGAAAGGCAATGCCAAAGAATGCTCAAACTACCACACAATTGCACTCATCTCACACGCTAGTAAAGTAATGCTCAAAATTCTCCAAGCCAGGCTTCAGCAATATGTGAACCATGAACTTCCAGATGTTCAAGCTGGTTTTAGAAAAGGCAGAGGAACCAGAGATCAAATGGCCAACATCCGCTGGATCATGGAAAAAGCAAGAGAGTTCCAGAAAAACATCTATTTCTGCTTTATTGACTATGCCAAAGCCTTTGACTGTGTGGATCAGAATAAACGGTGGAAAATTCTTCAAGAGATGGGAATACCAGACCACCTGACCTGGCTCTTGAGAAATTTGTATGCAGGTCAGGAAGCAACAGTTAGAACTGGACATGGAACAACAGACTGGTTCCAAACAGGAAAAGGAGTACGTCAAGGCTGTATATTGTCACCCTGTTTATTTAACTTATATGCAGAGTACATCATGAGAAATGCTGGACTGGAAGAAACACAAGCTGGAATCAAGATTGCCAGGAGAAATATCAATAACCTCAGATTTGCAGATGACACCACCCTTATGGCAGAAAGTGAAGAGGAACTCAAAAGCCTCTTGATGAAAGTGAAAGTGGAGAGTGAAAAAGTGGGCTTAAAGCTCAACATTCAGAAAACGAAGATCACAGCGTCCGGTCCCATCACTTCATGGGAAATAGATGGGGAAACAGTGGAAACAGTGTCAGACTTTATTTTTCTGGGCTCCAAAATCACGGCAGATGGTGACTGCAGCCATGAAATTAAAAGACGCTTACTCCTTGGAAGGAAAGTTATGACCAACCTAGATAGCATATTGAAAAGCAGAGACGTTACTTTGCCAACAAAGGTCCGGCTAGTCAAGGCTATGGTTTTTCCTGTGGTCGTGTATGGATGTGAGAGTTGGACTGTGAAGAAGGCTGAGCGCCGAAGAAGTGATGCTTTTGAACTGTGGTGTTGGAGAAGACTCTTGAGAGTCCCTTAGACTGCAAGGAGATCCAACCAGTCCATTCTGAAGGAGATCAGCCCTGGGATTTCTTTGGAAGGAATGATGCTAAAGCTGAAACTCCAGTACTTTGGCCACCTCATGGGAGGAGTTGACTCATTGGAAAAGACTCTGATGCTGGGAGGGATTGGGGGCAGGAGGAGAAGGGGACGACAGAGGATGAGATGGCTGGATGGCATCACTGACTCGATGGACGTGAGTCTGGGTGAACTCCAGGAGTTGGTGATGGACAGGGAGGCCTGGCGTGCTGTGATTCATGGGGTTGCAAAGAGTCGGACACGACTGAGCGACTGATCTGATCTGATCTGATAGTCTATGAAAGCAAAAGGGTAAATGTGTCTTAAAAAGTGGCAGATCCAGAGGAGATCATTGTGCTTTATGTTGGAGGATAATTATCACCACATTTCCATCATGATTTTACCATTACTTCAAGGTTTGTAAATAAAGGTTCACAATTTAGCAGAGAAAATTAAGTTCAAAGTGAAGGAAAAATTTCATCCTTTTTGACTAGCTCGCATGTGGTTCTCAGATTTCAAATCTGGGACCCTTTAAGCTGCCATAAGGGTATAAAGAGAAAGACAAAACCTCTAAGATAATTAAGGCTTTAATCAGCACTTCAGTTCAGTTCAGTTCAATCCCTCAGTCATATCCGACTCTTTGCGACCCCATGGACTTTAATCAGCACTGAATAGATATAATTCAACATTTCAACTATGCTATGAAACAAACAAATGATATGGCAGGAAACCTGGGTCTATTCTGTCATAACCACTCATGACATTGGACAAGTCACTTAATCTCTTTGGGCTTTATCGATGGAAAACAAACAAACAAAGGAAGGATACCAATATCTTCCTTGCCTACAAAGAGGAGGCTGGACCATATGCTCTTTTGAGGTCCTTGAAGCTCATTGCTCTATGACTCCGAAGAGCTGGTGCAAGTATGGCAGCAGAGAAATAGCTTAGACTTCTCAAATGGTCTTCATGATGAAATTGTCAAGAATCATTTTCAATTTTTTATTAATTTTCTAAAGTAGCTTTTCTTGCCAATCTAGACAAATTCAATGTACTTAGCTAGGGAGTCTAAAGACCTGTATAAGTTATCAGTATTCTGAATATTCTTTTGGCAAAATATCTACCTTAAGCATATAGACTGTAGATAAAACTTATTTTTATGGGGAGGAGGTAGAGAATAGTCTTTGATTATTATAATGGAATCTAGCTGGCATAGACATAACATGCCTCCTCCTCTCCATCCATCTAGAGCTGATACAGCACTCAGTTTAGCTGACCATTGCCAGCCCAGTGCTCTGGCTGTAAGGCTAAACGGTAGTGGTTTTATTAATCATCAGCCTGGTAATAATGGCCAGCAAGGATTCCATATCAGTGACTTATAAGAGCTCGGTTACTCATAATATATGGGAGCATCAAAGCTCTGATTAAGTGGACTATCTCACTCTTTTTGTGTATGTGTGAAAGTTGTTCAGTCATGTCCAACTTTCTGTGACACCATGGACAGTAGCCTGCCAGGCTCCTCTGTCCACGGAATTCTTCAGGTAAGAATATTGGAGCCGATGAAAGAAAGAAAGTACAAATCACTCAGTTGTGTCCGACTCTTTGCAACCCCATGAACTGTAACCTACCAGGCTCCTCCATCCATGAGATTTTCCAGGCAGGAGTACTGGAGTGGGTTGCCATTTCCATCTCCAGGCAATCTTCCCAACCTGAGGATCAAAACCAGGTCTCCCACATTGCAGGAAGATTCGTTACCATCTGAGCCACGAGAGATGACCAAGATGGCATTTTCTTCTCCTAGTAGTGGTCCAGAAGGGTGACTTTAGCTCTGTTTAGTTTAGTTCTGGATCTTATTCTGTGTGGATAATGTACTGCCTCATTCCCACAACATGTGTCCTATAAATATGACAACTTTGGTATCTTTGATTAGAATTACATCCAAAGGGAATTTGGAGGTCATTAACCAGTAGGGAGATCAGCCCTGGGATTTCTTTGGAAGGAATGATGCTAAAGCTGAAACTCCAGTACTTTGGCCACCTCATGCGAAGAGTTGACTCATTGGAAAAGACTCTGATGCTGGGAGGGAAAAGACTCTGATGCTGGGAGGGATTGGGGGCAGGAAGAGAAGGGGACGACAGAGAATGAGATGTCTGGATGGCATCACTGACTCGATGGACGTGAGTCTGAGTGAACTCCGGGAGTTGGCGATGGACAGGGAGGCCTGGCGTGCTGAGATTCATGGGGTCACAAAGGCTCAGACACGACTGAGCGACTGAACTGAACTGAACTGAACCAGTAGGGAAGTTTATCCCAGCTTACTTAGCATGTGGAGAATTTAGCAACTGAGAACAATCTAAATGTCTCAAAATTGCAGATTTGCTATGCTGCAACCGTAAGACAAAATTATGCAGTCATTAAGAGTGCTTCTTCTGTGTGAAAATAATTTGATGAAGTATTACAACATAATGTTAAGTTTAAAAAAGCAGGATATGAAAATATATACAACACAATGCAAACCATCTAAGATAAAAAATAGAGATGAAGAGAGATATACTATGATACAAAAAAAAAAAAAAGAACTAGAAGAACATACTCCAAAATGTTAACAGTGGTTATCTCTAGGAAATAAGAAACAGTACATCAATTTTCTTCATCCTTTACTATATTTTTGGATCCTCTAGAATGATACTGCATTATTTTCAAAACTAGAAAACAAACTTGTAAAAACTAGTTTCACCACTGTAAAATTTATTTTATGGAAATTCCCTAGTATACAGTAAATCTATTTAAATATATATTATTTAAAATGAAAAATCAAAAATAAAATGAAAAATCATATCCTACCCAGACAGAAGCCCTAGAGAAGAACATCAGGACCAGTATAATGACAAAATACCAAAGCAGGAAGTTCCCTATTGTCCCACAAGAGTCATCCTTCCGGCATTCATAATCTTGATTTGGAATGGTAAAACTTATAGGAATGGCGGGAGGATCCACCTCCCAAAATAAAGAAAAAAGATCTCCCATGATGACTTCTTGCTTTGAAAATAAAACATGCTCATAGGGATGAAGATGACTGGGAAGTACTTGAGGTGTATGACAACTTCCTTGGCAACCTATTATGACATATACACTTCATTAATTGTGACAGGAACTGACAAACATTTCTTGGATTGCTACATTTTTGGAAGATTTGTGTAAGTCACATCTATGAAAATTTAAGGTAATTCCCCATACCTCAATATGGTGCATTCTGCCTTAATCTTTTTGTGTATGTGTCTTGAAACTTGTATACATGGTATTTTCTTTACGTAAATCTAAGTCTCTAAGGTATCCATTCATTTTTCAGTCTCTTTGATATACATCATACCATTGTAATCTAACATACATAGTTCTAATGTGTTGTAGACTGAACTGTGGTCCCCAAAAAGCCTATGTTGAAACCTCAAGCCCCGATTTGACTATAATTGTAGATAGAGCCTAAAAAGAGGTAATTAAAGTTAAATGAAGTCATAAGGATGGGGCCCTAGTCCAATATGACTGGTGTTCTTATGAGAAAAGGAAGAGACATCAAGAACGTGCAAGCACAGGGGGGAAAAAGAAAAGGCTATGTGAGGACACAGAAGAGGGCCATCTGCAAGCCAAAGGACACAGGCTCAGGAGAAATCAATCCTGCTAGCACCTTGATCTTAGATTTCCAACCTCTAACTGTGAAAAAAATTAATTCCTATTGTTTAAGCTATGTAGTCTGTGGTATTTTCCTATGGCAACCCTGGAAAACTAATACATAATGCCAACAATGTATCTAAATTAGGTAGTAGTAGTGTTCCTTTCTAAGCCTTGAATAAATGCACAGTAATTCACAGATTACATTAAGAAGGAAAACATAGATGTGTCTGTTGTGAGTTACATGAAACATGTACAGTTTCTTTCAGACATGTGTTGGGGAGGAAACTGGTATTCTAATTTTCTGTGTGTGTTAGTCGCTCAGTCATGTCCGACTCTTCTTTGAGATCCCATGGACTATAGCCCACCAGGCTCCTCTGTCCACGGATTCTCTGGGCAAGAATACTGGAGTGGGTTGCCATTTCCTTCTGCATTCTAATTTTGAACATTTGAACAATTTTCAAGTTAGTTCATCCCTAAATCTAAAACTAGAGCAAACCACAGTTGCTGCTAAGGCAATCTGCTGCTGCTGCTGCTGCTAAGTTGCTTCAGTCGTGTCCGACTCTGTGCGACCCCATAGACGGCAGCCCACCAGGTTGCCCCGTTCCTGGGATTCTCCAGGCAAGAACACTGGAGTGGGTTGCCATTTCCTTCTCCAATGCATGAAAGTGAAAAGTGAAAGTGAAGTCGCTCAGTGCTGTCCGACTCTAGCGACCCCATGGACTGCAGCCTACCAGGCCCCTCCATCCATGGGATTTTCCAGGTAAAAGTACTGGAGTGGGGTGCCATTGCCTTAAAAGTATAAAAACTCCACTTTAAAAAAAAATCAGTTAGATCTTTAAGAGCATAGCATATCTGCAGATTTTCATTAACATGCAATACCACAAGAAAACTTCATTTTCTTCTGTTGAAACTTAGAAGCATTTTAGGAAAATTTCTGGCCATTGGGACGTGCTGTGACAATCCACTGGTTTATCAGAACACAGTGTGATGTTTTTATTAGAGACACGCTTCTTTGCATCCCCACAAGCAAGTCTCCAGACCTTGTGCATCCTGAACCTTGACTGTTTCAGGCCCGTGTCACCTCCTCCAGGAAGCTTGCAGGGATCTCTGGCTGGGCCCACCACGCTTCCTTAGGGCTCACTGCACTCCACCTCACCTACCTTTCTAGTGCACCTTCCCGCCTCCCCGTTCCACCCCAATCCCCTCTCTGAGCTACTCCAGGCAGAAACCAGGGAAAGTTTTACTTTCACATCATCCCGCGCGGTTCAGCGGCACATTGTAGGCATCTATATTTGTTAAATAAAAGTAAACTGAACTCCCTGATGAATCTTTTCCTCAGGATTAGAAGTTCTTCCAAAGAATATGCATGAAAAGTAAAGACTGTTTCTTTTTAAAACCTCAAAACCACTAACAACTTTAACAAAACACAATTTGGTTTTTCTTGTTACTGCTGCAACCTCATTACACGGATATTTAAAAATTTACATGGGGTCAGGACACATAATTTTTTTTAACACAGAGGTGTGAAAAATGCTTTCTCATTGCTGAAGGTGTCTGGACACATTACCAAGTACTCTGTATCCTACAGTTACCCACATTGCTTAATAAAATCTGCTCAAAAATATAAGTCCATAAACGCCCAAAGGAAGCTAAAATGATATTAATATATAGAAAATCAGCTTGTTATAGTTATTACTTTTTACTGTGGGTTCAGAACCTGGTCTGAATTTTTGCTGCTCAGCTTTCTCCCCGCACCAGAGTGGGAGCCACAGATCCAGAGACTGTTTCCCTGGTAACGCTCCTAGCCTTTCCCCCGCCCCTCCTCCTCTTCCCGCGAGAAGAGACAGTCCCGTCCTTCCGGTAACTGGAGACGCACGAGCGGGTCGATTTCGCTGTCTCGCTTGGTTTCGCGCATGTGCGGTGGAGAGTGGCGCGAACCCGCCGCTTCCGGCCGAAGAACACGGTGCGTTTTCGGGGTCATCTTTGTGCTTCCTGGACTAGGAGTCCGCGCGGGCCGTAGGAGTTTCGCGCCTGCGGACCTGGCGAGGGTTCAGCCAAAGGGGAATGTGGCCAGACCACCCACTTCCCGTAGTGGAAGGGAGGAAAGAAGCCATAGGAGTTGCTAAAGTTTGTACTGGGACAGCCAGGGAGGGAAGCTTTCTGCACTGGGGATTATTGACTCCTGGTCAGGGTGGCGGGAAGGGTACTGATCTGTACTTAATGGGATACGACTCCCTAGAGCAGGAACAGGCCTTAACACTTGTCTGCAAAAGATTGGCCCTAGCGAAACAGAGGAAGTATACATCCCAATGTGGACCAAAACTGCTCACTGTCCCCACTCACCCTTATTCCGTTCACACCGCGAGTATTCGCCCTTCTAAAACCTAAATCCTTGTACTTTTATTAGCAACACAAAACGGAGATGGCCTGGGTGCAGAGTTGGTAAAGATCGTAGGCAGTTAATGATTTCTGCACAGGCATGTAGCAGGAGAATAATGACGTATTTTATTTGGAATATTTTCTCACCAAACTTGGTATTTTGGATTTCTTATAGCTCTTGGCCTGGTCCTTGTTACATATTCCAAAAACACAACACTAATCCTTGAATTGCAAAGTAAGACAGTTTTCTTTATTGGGAATGTTAAATTATTCTCTGAAGGGACCACCCAGTTCTCTGTGGTGCCAATGAAGCTGTCATTTAGGGTTCCTTTTTCATATTAAAGGGTATTAATTAATATTAAAGGGTATTAACTAATATTAAAGGGGAAAAACATTTGAAAGATGAGGAAAAGTATGTGCAATTTTAAGTTACCCACTGGGTGACTGAACAACAATAATAGACACAAGTTTGATTTCTTAAATGGAGCAGTAGTTCCTTTTGATTAATTCCTAAGCTTTTTGATTTTGAACAGATGCAAGGGGAGCCAAACCCAAGTGCTTCCCTTATTGACAGAACCATCAAGATGAGAAGAGAAACAGAAGCTAGGAAAGTGGTTTTAGCCTGGGGACTCCTAAATGTGTCTATGGCTGGAATGATATATACTGAAATGTAAGTTAATTAGCCAAAAAAAGTGGGAAAAAAGTAAAAATTGAAGAGGCCAACAGTTGATTCCACAAGTTTTGTGTTTTGATTTTTTGGGGGTGTGTGTGTCTTAATATTAAAAAGCCTTTCTGATTTTTTTCAGGACTGGAAAATTGATTAGTTCTTATTATAATGTGACATATTGGCCACTCTGGTATATAGGTAAGTAATTTTCACTGTGATTTAGAGTTACTCCCAATGAAAAACTGCACTCAAGTTGAATTCAACTTAGTATTCATTCCTTTATTCAACACATATTTGAATGCCTGCTATGTTCCCAAAACTGGGAATACACTAGGAAGGGAACAAGGTCCATACCCTCATGGGAGGAATACTCTAGTAGAAGAGACAATCAGTTAATAAACAGTACAATTCCAGGTAATCATGAGTTCTGTTAAGAAAAATAAACTTTGGAGCTGGTAAGATTTGTATTTGTTATTCTCCCTGAATTGCCTTCCTTACTTCTCTATGTTTTCACCTTTCAAGACCAACCAGATTTTTTTCCCATTGATACCTTCCTCGGTTTCCTCTCTCTGTTCTTCAGTAGTTCTTAGGTATAATGAGTCTTTGTGGCCATTAAAATTCCAAAGTCTAATACATACATTAAAGTCTTGATAGGGAAGTGATGGGGCAAGTGGAAGAGCAAGAGTTTTGAAATCTGTATACCTGAATTAGAATCATGTCTTCAGTGACTAGCTGTGTGCTATCACAAAAGTCACCTGACTTCTTTACACCTGTTGGCAGAGCTTTAAAATCAAGGTGAAAATGTTTATTGTAAAAGGATTAATGATAATATTTTGAAACTCACTGGTAAATGCCCTAATAGACATTCATTAGATGTTAACTGTTAATGAGGAATAAGAATATAGTTTTTAATTTTTTTGTTTTTAATTTGCTAAAGTATGCATGGTTTTCTTTCTCCCATTTAAATGTTCCACTCCCCTTTTAAAAAATAAATTGTTCTCTTCCAGAGCTTGCCCTTGCATCTCTCTTCAGTCTAAATGCCTTATTTGATTTTTGGAGGTATTTCAAATGCACTGTGGCAGCAACAAGTCTGGTTGTTAGCCCTGAACAGCAAACACTTTTAGGGCTGAAAACAGCTGGTAAGTGTTTTATACCTTTTGCAAAGGTGAGGGGAAAGTTTGGCAGTAAATCTCTCAATTTAATTTTCTCATAAACTCAGCTAGAAGGGATTTCTAACGCCATCTGATTCAACTCTATTAAACAGTTTTACAATAAATTGTCTTAAGATCAATGATTATATTCCTATTTATATAAATTAAATAACATTCATAGCCTCATGGAAGTTTGTTCCATGGTTTAATTACAGTTAAAATTAAATGACTAATTTTTGCTGCATTAAAGCCAGTTTCTTATTTTGAACTTGATGGAAAATGGTACACAACCATTTGTGTCTTTTGGTAATAATACTTTATGTAATTTAACAACCAAGTCACACTTACTTGCCATTTCCCTGACAAAGATTCAGTTCATTGCATTTGTTTTCATAGAAATTTTATTTACTGTATGTGTGCTCAGTTGCTCAGCCGTGACGGATTCTTTGCAACTCTTTGAAACTCACTGGTAAAATTTTTGATCTATGGACTGTGGCCCTCGGGGCTCCTCTGTCTGTGGAGTGGGTTGCCATTTCCTCCTCCAGGGGATCTTCCTTACCCAGGGGTCGAACTCTCATCTCTTGTGTCTTCTGCATTGGCAGGCAGTATACTTACACACAATTATTTGTTTGTTCCTTCTAGTTGTACAGACTACTCCTCCACATGATCTGGCAGCAGCCCAAATCCCTCCCTCTCCACCTTCTCCTTCAATTCAGGGTCAGAGTGTGTTAAGTTACAGCCCATCTCGCTCACCCAGTACCAGCCCCAAGTTCACCACCAGCTGTATAACTGGATATAGCCCTCAGCTGCAAGGTCTGTCATCAGGTGGCAGTGGGTCTTACAGCCCCGGATTGACCTACTCACCCATCAGTGGTTATAACAAGGTAGGCCTCTTATCTCCTACGATTTGACTTACTGTTTCTATTACTACTACTATTTTGATTACTATTTTAAAAGTGGGAGGTTTGAATTGAAAATCACCTAGTGAGTCAAAACTCTTTTTTTTTTAATCAATGAAGAAACCCAGAACCAGTGGGTAATTGACTTGCCCAAATTTGCCTATTTAAGAGCCAGGAACAGGGCTTCCTTGGTGGCTCAGTGGTGAAGAATCTGCCAGCCGGTACAGGAGACATGGGTTTGATCCCTAGTCTGGGAAGATTGCCATGAGACTACTAAACCTTGCACTGCAGTCACTGAGCCTGCCCTCCAGAGCCCGGGAGCCACAACTACTGTGCTGTGTGTAGCAACTGCTAATAAGAGAAACGACTGCAATGAGAAGCCCGCACAGGAGAGGGAAGCCCCCAGTCTCCACAGCTAGAGGAAAACCTGCACGCACAGCAGTGAAGAGCCAACACAGCCAAAAATTTTAAAAAAGAGCCAAGAATAGAACCCAGATTTCCTGACACCAGTTAGAAGTTCTTTATATCACATCTTAAAAGAATCCTCAAAAAAAAAAAAAAAAAGATTTAGCTTTTGCAAAAGACAATGTACTGAGGGTCACCATCTAGGATTTTTCTGCAGACTCTGTATTTATTTATTTGTTTAATTTTATTTTGGGGCGTACAGCATGGCATGTAGGGTGATGGTTCCCTACTATCTCTTGTTAAGTGAGGAGTGTCTGGCAATGAAAACAAGACCTGTGTGCAAGTCTTTGTATGGGTATAAATTTTCCGCTTTTTTGGGTAAATGCAAAGGAGCAGGATGTTTGCTATTGTATGGTTTAGTTTTGTACGAAAGTGCCACACTGTCTTCCAAAGTGACTACCGTTTTGCATTCCACCAGCAATGAATCCAAGTTCCTGTTACTCTACATCCTTGCCAGCGTTTGATGTTCAGTGCTCTGGATTTTGACCATTCTAGTTGGTGTGTTACTTTTTGAAAGTTCAAAAACCAAAACAAAGAAGTATCAATTAAAGAGAAATAAAGTCAAGTTCTTTCACTTTGTACAGCTGGCAAGCTATAGTCCCTCTCCTCCTCCTCCGTATCCTACGACCGTTGGTCCAGTGGAGAGCAGTGGGCTGAGATCTCGCTACCGCTCCTCACCCACCGTCTACAACTCCCCTACTGACAAAGAAGACTACATGACCGACCTGCGAACCTTGGATACTTTCCTTAGAAGTGAAGAAGAAAAACAGCAGAGAGTTAAGCTGGGTATGTATATATTTTACTTGGAGCTAATATACATATTTGGGGTGTTGGTTATTGTTCATATATTATTTTTCTTACTTTGATCCTATGCATAATTGTTTCAAATCTTTTTACTAATACACCTTGTGTAGCTTAGCAGAGGAATTTATTTTGTTTTTGTATTTTGTGCTGTTGGAGAAGGCAATGGCACCCCACTCCAGTACTCTTGCCTGGAAAATCCCATGGACGGAGGAGCCTGTTAGGCTGCAATCCATGGGGTCGCTAAGAGTCAGACACGACTGAGCGACTTCACTTTCACTTTTCACTTTTATGCATTGGAGAAGGAAATGGCAACCCACTCCAGTGTTCTTGCCTGGAGAATCCCAGGGACGGGGGAGCCTGGTGGGCTGCCGTCTATGGGGTCGAACAGAGTCGGACACGACTGAAGCGACTTAGCATAGCATAGCATAGCATTTTGTGCTGTTAGAATCAAGTTCATCAAAATTTAAGATGTAAAATAGAGCTGAGCTAACAGAAATCTTAAACCTTTCATTTACGATTAAAAGCTTTTTTGTATAACGTAATTTATAATTTGTTTAAAAGTTGAGGTTATAAAGTGTTTTTGAAGCGGTGTGTGGCAGGGCGTGGTGAAGTGAGGGTTGTCTCTTGGGGTAGTTCTTGTGAAGGTTGGTGTAGCAGGGAGAATGGAGGGAGCATGGATTTACACCAGACATGCTGCTGTTCTTCAGAACATTTTTTAACTTGTCTCTTGTTTACCTTGGGAAACAATGTTAGCAAATCTTAATCTCTTTGGGGTGGATTTGATTATTACAAAGTCAATTATTTGAAACCAAATTAGGTTATCGAGCCGAGTAATGATTTTTCCCCCTCAGGAACTTTAACAGAAAGCGCCTTCGGTGCTAAAGCACGGCCGCAATGAGGAAGCCAGTTATTGGACCATGGCTCTTTGTGTCACTCGAAGTCTCTCTATTGATTTTTAATTTAATTTTGCCTGAAAGTGCCACAGATGTCAAAGAAACAAATCAATATTACCTTGTTATTTGTCGATACATGCTTTTTCTTCTTTTTAAATTTGGAAATATTTCAAGGAAACCGAAAATTACAGAGTAAAATACAAAGAACCCTGTGTACCCTCTACATTGCCTTTGTCACAGCCAGATATTTTCTGGCTTCCATTTTTATTTCTTCTTTAACCTATACAAGTTATTTAGAAATACTGTTTGGAAGTATTATTGGTGATTGGTGTTGCTTTGAATTTCCAAATATGGGAAATGAAAGGCTTCGTTATCTTTTTTTTCCCTCCCCTAAGTTAATTGTACGGTGACTAGAGGTTTTGATCTGTACCCTATTAATTTTTTCATAGTTTTTGAAGCCTGTACCTAGGCCTGCTATTTATGACCACTTTTTGTGAGTGGATCTTAGTGTGTTGAAAAGAATGCATAGTCTATAAATATTGGGCTTCTTGTTTGTTCATTGAGTCAAGCTTCATAATGATATTCTTAAATTCTTTATTAATTTTTATCTGCTTAATTTATTACTAAGAAAGTGTGCTAAATGCACCCACTGATTGTTTCCCAATAAATGTCTCCCTGTAACTGTCAAATTTGCTAAATGTTTATGAGATTCTGTTATATGCATATAAATTCAGAATATCCTTCTAGTCAGTTACTCCTTTTATCTTTATCTCTTAGGCTTTTTGCCTTTGAGTCTGTTGTGTCTGACACTAACAGCTATACTAATTTTCTTTTGGGTATTATTTGCCTGTGTATCTATGTCCATCTATATACTTTTAAGCCTTCTGGGCCCAGAGGTTTTAGGTAATTAAGTATTTTGTATGAATTAATCTGTATTAATATTTTGTGGAAAACTACTTTGAGACTATAAATATCCTTTTCTTTATCAAATTTTCACTTAATAGCTTTAATACCCTTTTAAGATTCTTTTCAAAGTTAATTATTACTGGTTGTCATGGTACTTCTCTAATTTTTCATTCCTTTTTTTATTTATCCCTTTTTTGTTTTTTATAAACTTTGTGTGTGTGTGGTTAAATTTACATAAGAGTTACCATTTTAAACATCTTAAGTGTATCATTTAGCATTACGTACATTCAGTTTGTTGTGCAGCCACTTCTTAAATATACATATTTGTTAGTATTCTCTTGTAAGGTAGAGCTTCTTTCCTCCAGTTAGGTTATTTTGATGCTTAGATTGTCTCAGATTTGGCTAGTGTGATTGTCTAGCTTCTGTGTTCTTCTGGTATCATTCTTTGAACACTCCTCCCCCCTCCCCCAACCCTACCCCCAACCCACTTCCCATAAGATTTTCCAGGCTCTTCTTTCTCTAGTAACTAGCTTTGGAATTAGTCTGTTTTTCTGAGGGGTCGTGTTTGCTTTTAGTGGAGAAAGATATTTTGTAATTAATGTCTGTGCACTGGATATGCCATGGTTAATCTTAAGTCCACTGGGCAGACAGCTGGGAAACAGATATGGAAACACTCACACACACACACTTGTATATTTCTCCATCCGTCCGTGAAAGTGAAGTCCGTCAGTTGTGTCCAACTCCTTGCAACCCTACAGACTGTGGCCCACCAGGCTCCTCCGTCCATGGGATTTTCCAGGCAAGAATATTGGAGTGGGTTGCCATTTCCTTCTCCAGGAGATCTTCCCGACCCAGGGATCGAACCCAGCTCTCCTGCATTGCAAGCAGACTCTTTACTGTCTGAGCCACCAGGGAATCCATCTATATGTATTAAAAACCATAAGTTCCTGTGATACCTCCAATTCCAGTCCAACTATACAGGGTTTGTCTTAGCCTCCTTCCTTTACAGATTTATAACTCCTTTCTCCAATAATGAGAAAATGGACACTCACATATACTGTTTGTTGTTCAGTCGCTAAGTCGTGTCCGACTCTTTGTGACCCCATGGACTGCAGCACGCCAGACTCCTCTGTCTTCCACTATCTCCTAGAGCTTGCTCAAATTCATGTCCATTGAGTCAGTGATGCTGTCTAACCATCTCATCCTCTGTCGTCACCTTCTCCTTTTGCCTTCTGTCTTTCCGAGCGTCAGTCTTTTCCATTGCGATAATTCTTTGCATGAGGTGGCCAAGGTATTGAAAGCCTCAGCTTTAGCATCAGTCCTTCCACTGAATATTCAGGGTTGATTTCCTTTAGGATTGACTGGTTTGATTTCCTTGCAGTCTAGGGGCCTCTCAGGAGTCCTCTCCAACACCACAGTTCAAAAGCATCTATTCTTCAGCACTCAGCCTGCTTTATCATTGAACTCTCACATCCATACCTGACTACTGGAAAAACCACAGCTTTGACTTATACACACCTTTGTTGTCAAAGTGATGTCTCTGCCTTTTAATACACTGTCTGGGTTTGTCATAGCTTTCCTCACAAGGAGCATCTTTTTATTTCATGGCTGCAGTCACTGTCTGCAGTGATTTTGGAGCCCAAGAAAATAGTCTGTCACTGCTTCCACTTTTTCCCCTTCTGTTTGCCATGAAGTGATGGAACCAGATGCCATGATCTTCATTTTCTGAATGTTGAGTTTTCAGCCAACATTTTCACTTTCTTCTTTCACCCTCCTCAAGAGGCTCTTTAGTTCCTCTTCATTTTCTGCCATTAGAGTGGTATCATCGGCATTTATGAGGTTGTTGATATTTCTCCTGGCAATCTTGATTCCAGCTTGTGCTTCATCCAGCCCATCATTTCACATGATGTGCTCTGCGTAGAAGTTAAATAAGCAGGGTGACAGTATCCAGCCTTGCTGTATTCCTTTTGCAATTTGAAACCAATCTGTTCCATATCTGGTTCTAACTGTCGCTTCTTGACCTGTACACAGGTTTCTCAGAAGGTAGTTTACATGCATCTCCTAAGAACAAGGACATTTTCCTTTCTGACTACCATATGATTTTCATATTTAAGTTACTACTATTCTTCATATTTACCTTTCCTCCAGTGGACCCAATAACGACCTTGGTAGCTCTTTTCTTTTATTGATGGAGGATCCAGTCAGGGACCACATATTTCATTTAATTGTCATGCTTCTTTAGTCTTTTTTCATCTGGACCATTTATGAGTGTTTGTTCTCTTTTTTGTCTTTTATGACATTTACATTTTGAAGATACAAGGCCAGTTTGGTAGATTTGTATTTGTGTGATGGTTTTCTCATTGTTAGATTCATTTTAAATATTTTTTGGCAAGAATAAAACTTAGCTGGTGGTATGTTCCTTTCAGTGCATCACATCAGAGGATACATGATATTATTTGTCCCTCTATTGGCAAAGTTAAATTGGATCTCCTGGTCATAGTGATGGCACAGTTTGTTCATAGTAGCTTTTCCCTTCTGTAATTTATGAACAATCTATATAGTATGATGCTTTTGAGACTTAGGACTATGCTGTTCCCTTAAGCAGTCTTTCCCTCCAGCAGTTTTAGCATCCATTGATGATCCAGTGTTACTACAGTAGTAGTTGCAAAAGGGAGACTTTCTAATATTTCCATTTCTTCAGTGTACATTTAGTATTTTGGCATTCTGCTATAAAGAAGAGCATTCTGTTTTATTCCTCACTCCACAGTTTGTTTTATCCAGTTAGGACTGATGGTTCTGTCTTTTTAATTTAAACTTTAAACTGCTGTTTAACTCATTGAGTTTTTTAATTTGTCTTTTTTTTTTTTTTTTTCTGGTTTCAACATTTTATTTGCTTCTCTTTGATATATGCCTGATTTATTTTAGAGTATCTTGCTTTGTTCTTATGTTTTCCATTCTTTTTCTTATCTCAGTCACTTTAAGCATACTTTAAAATTCCTGTCCAGTAGCTCCATTATCTAAAGTTCTTGATTACATACTAACATTTTTTTCTTGTTGATGCATTTTCTTGGAGATATGTTTCTTTGTGTTTTACGCATTTTTCATTTTTGGTAAGCCCGTCTTCGGTAGAGTTTCATCTGTGCTGTTTCGGTCTTAGGCAGGCTGGATGGAAGCCTTTTGTTTCCTCCTAGCAGTTTCATATTTGCCTCTATCCGGTGATTGAGGAATATCATTGATCCTGAATTAATTTAAGTAATTTCTGGGCTTGGAGGTTCCTGGACCTTACAGGGAGTATAAATGGGTGCAGTAAACCCACATGAAGGCGGAGCTGTAATTTTTAAATCTCTGGGGATTTCTTTTTAAAAACAACCTAAGAGAGACAGGCTTCCCTGTTACCTCCTGGTGTCAGTGAACAGATGTTCTTTTCCTTATCCACTGAGAACACAGCCCCTTGAGGTCCTCAGCTGTGTGCCAGGTGCAGGGAATAGAGGTAGGAAGGAGGCCTCAGTCTAGCCCGATACCTGTATGCACATTTCCAGTTCCCAGGCACTGAAGTCCACACTGATAGGTTTCCCAAAGCCTACAAAATTCTCCAGAGCAACCGCAGCATCACTTCACACACAGACCACTGGCCACTCTGATTTTCAATTCCCTCTTCATTTTTAGCAGCTATTCCTATTACATATTTGCAAGCTCCATTATTCATTTAAATTATATGTTTTATTATTCTTACATCTTTGGGGTTGTCCAGTTGTGGATTTTGTGCTATTTTGGTGGTGATGGTCATTATAGAGAGGCCCTGTTGTGTCACTTCTTGCTATATATTTTCCTTGTACTTTAGCTCATGTACAACAGATATAAAACTGTATTTCTGTCATCTACATAGAACTTTTGTCATCTAAAGCCAGACTTCTTTGAAATTTTCCTTAAGTTCAGGTTTGCCCTCAGAAAGCTTGATTACTGTTTTTAAAATTAACAGTCAAAATAATTAGTCAAAATAGGGTAAACTGTTTGCTCTTATCATGACCCCATGTCTCTTCCTTTTTTATTCCCTATGTATTCAGTCATTGTACTTGTTTAAAACTTTTCTTGACAGTATTCATTCTTCTAAGTCAATGTTGCCAGAAGTTCTACTTGGAAATATCACACCAAGTGTGATATTTCTTTATTATACATAGTTATTATCTTTATGCCAGTATGGAGCATACTTTCACCAATGCTACCAGCACAAGACTGGCTCACCTCCAAGGTTTTGATGCTGTGACTTGAAATACTGCCACATGTCCCTTTCATTTCTCATCCTCCATGCCTCTAAACATCAAAAGAAGACCAGTTTTATTATTTTACAATCATGCCTTTTAAAAATACTGCTAAGATTAAAAAAACTAGTCTCTCTTTGTGATTTTTCTGTGAGGGTACTAAATATCAATTGATATTTTAACATCAGTTAAACTTTGAAAAAAATAAACTCTTCCTAAGCATCAGTGGACATGAGTTTGACCAAGCTCTAGGAGATGGTAAAGGACAGGGAAGCCTGGGGTGCTGCAGTCCATGGGGTCACAGTCGGACATGACTGAGTCAGACACAACTGAGTGACTCAACAACAGCAAAGTATCATATAATTGTCATTGAAAATTTGCTGTTTATTAACGACTTGTCCTAGATGTTGGGCTTCCCAGGTGGCGCAGTGGTAAAGAACCCGCCTGCTAATGCAAAAGACGTGGGTTCAGTCCCTGGGTTGGGAAGATTCCCCTGGAGTAGGAAATGGCAACCCACTCTAGTATACTTGCCTGGAAAATTCCATGGACAGAGGAGCCTGATGGGCTACAGTCCATGGGGTTATAAAGAGTCAGACACGATTGAGCACACACGTACTAGATACTAGGGGGAAAAATACTCCCTGCCCTCGAGGACCTCAAATTTTGTTTGGGAAAGGAGACAAACCTTAAAATGTGGTAAGTACTGTGGTAAAGTCCCCTGTGGTATTAAGTCCCTAAATGTGACTGTTTACATTTCCTAAAAGTAAAATGATAAACCTAGAAGTGTAATCAGCAGACAGTCTCTTAATACAAGACAAGAGTTACTAAACTATAAATAGACCACAGTGTAGCGCTGGGAAGAGTGAGTTTAGCTGGTAGCCAAAAGACTAGTATATTAATAGGAGGCGGTAGTTATCCCATTCAGAAAGAGCTTCTAAAAATTCAAGCAAGAACTTAGCCTATTTATTTCCTGATGAAATTTGTCTTTTGTTTCTCTCTGAATCATTGGAAAGTCTTAGAGAATGAAACAAGCTTAATTTTACAACAAAAATAAGCAGACACTTTCAACCACTTAGAAATCTCATGGCTGTTAAAGTGATACTGCTCAGAAAAAGTTCTTTTTAATGTTTAGCATGAGCACTCCATTTCTCTAAAGAAAAGATAATGTTGGGAGGAGAGAAGACTTTGTCTTGGGTTGCCATTGCATAGGTTCCTAGATACCCAGAGCTCATATACCAGCCCCTTATATCAAAATTACTACACCATACTGTGATACTCCTTCCATTCATCGTTGTAGGAAGCCCAGATTCTACTTCGCCTCCCACCAGTCCTACTTTCTGGAACTACAGCCGTTCTGTGGGGGATTATGCACAGACTTTGAAGAAGTTTCAGTATCAGCTTGCCTGTAGGTCTCAGGCGCCATGTGCTAACAAAGATGAAGCCGATCTCAGCTCTAAACAAGCTGCAGAGGAGGTAAATGGAAAATGAAAGTGACTTGATGTTTGTGATTTACAGGTTGTTTGAAAGTCTTCTTTTCTACTTCTGGAAATTGTTTTCTGTAACATCCACTTTTACTGGCTAGAAATGTAAATCTGGCACATGTTGTACACTAGAAAGGGGCTTTCCTGGGGGCTCAGATGGTAAAGAGTCTGCCCGCAGTGTGGGAGACCTGGGTTCAATCCCTGGGTCTCAAGATCCTCTGGAGAAGGGACTGGCAAACCACTACAGTCCATAGGGTCTCAAAGAGTCGCACACAACTGAGCGACTTCACTGTCACTTTCTCAAACACTAGAAAGACCCCTAGCTAACTTGTGTATTGAAAATTGAATTATATTCTACATTTTACTCTTTATGACACAGAGTTAACATTGGTGTCCTACCTAAAACATTTTGTGGCACTCATTCATAAAAAGATACCTCAGGTATCTATTTGTACTTAACACATACAAGATTCTTGCTCTTAAAATAACATTTGGATTAGAACATTTGACTAGAATATACATTTGATATGGAACATTTTGTAGTTTCATCAGTTTAGTACCAAATAAAGGATTTTGAATTTTCTTCTTAAAAGAAAGAATATTCTTTGAACATACCAATGTAAGGAATTTTAAATGTATGTGCATGAATAGCACCTGATTAACATGTTAATCAGGTTAATCCGGTTAGTATTGATGTTAATCAGGTCAGTATTGATGATCGTGAAGTTTTTTAAAAAGTATTCAAAATATATCTGAGGGTGGGGGAAGGGATGACTGATAACCTGGCAAGACTTTTCCTCACTGATTGTTCATTCTAAACATTTTTTTTTTTTAACAGGTTTGGGCAAGAGTAACTATGAATAGACAACTTCTTGATCATATGGATTCATGGACAGCTAAGTTCAGAAATGTGAGCTTTGACATTACTCTGTGGACAATGTTTGTGCCTCTTTATATACAAAGTATGTTATTAGAGTATCAGTTAGAGATGTTAATTATTAGACTATCAGAATTAAATATTACTAAAACTGCACTATGGGTGACACACACAAGGATGAAGAAGACGTTTACCATATGGTGTCTGCATTCTTGGGACTTTTCCCCTCAACACTTAGCAAATCACCGTATTTTGAGTGGATAAAGGAACAGTGTATTTAGTTGTTAAGATCTTCCCTTTCCCAACATCTCAATTTTGCTTTTCAGAGAGCTTTCCTATTAGAGCCTGTTGTGTGTCTAGACATGTGAGGGAAGCAAAAATGAGGTCATTATTCTCTGAAAACTTCAGTGTTAAAGAACATAACATATACTTGAAGCTGCTTCAGAGTGTATCCTTTTCTTCAATTTTTCATGAGAAGAGCCTTCAATCTTTGGCCTGGAGGTTGGCAAAAGCCAGCTCTCGCACATACAGAGTGAGTTTCCTGGCTTCACCCCTACCTCATTCTATTGCTCTCTGTAGTACCCACATGTCCCCAGTCTGGGGGGTAAATTGGCCCCTCCCCCACTGCAGGAAGCCCCACTTCGAGTCTGTAGAAGCTTCTTCCACTGTTTCATCCCCCACCGTTTACTCGCCAACTCCCCATCTTCTGGAAATATTATTTGTTGAAGTCATTTATTTGTACTCATTTTTTGTTCTTTTGCTGTAATTTACATAGGGTATCAAGAGAGGGTATGGTGAAAATAGTAGGCTACTTTATTGAACCAGAAGCCTGGTTGGCTTTCTTGAATAAAAATTCCGTAGCCAGCCCTAGAACTACTCAGTGAGGCCTCCTAGGAGTGAGGCCTCGATTTCTCTCCTGCACCTCAGACAATTTTGTTGCAGCCTAAGTGTGGCTGGCAAGTAGGATACATTTAATAAATGTTGGAAGAATGAACAAGTGAAATGATGTCCTAGGACTGTACTTCCTTTTATTTCCACTTATAGGCTTATCTAAAAATGCTAATATATTTAAAAGACAAAGTCTTGGTCAGGAGTATTAGCTTGGAAGAAATGCAAACACAATCCTTGATCTGAATTCCTTAGGCTACAATGTTCTGAAATTTAGGGGATTTTATGTAGTTTCTTTTGAAAAGCAGTGTATACATATACCATATATTTTATAATACAGTAGCAGGGTCTTTTTAGTACTCAGTAATCAACCACATTATTGTTTCTGCAGCAAAATATATGAGCAATCATGCTGAGTAAGATAAAGTCTAAAAATAGTTACACAGGAATTCAATTCAGGTCTTGCCAATATATCAAATTTTCTTGCTAACTAAATTATAAAAACACATCATTTTCAGAGGTTTTTTAATTCAGAAATTTTATTAAGAGTTGTATAACTTGTATTTGATCTGAAACTTTTTTTCATCCTTCTGCTATATGGTTAAACAGAAAGGGTAGTTGAAGTAGTGATAGTGGAAGGTAGTGGAAGCAGAAAGGGTAGTTGAAGTTGGTGTTGAACACACACCCAAAACCCATAACACAAAACCAGGTTGGGTGTGGATTCTTTGAACAGTCTTTTCACATACCATGCAAAGTGGCGTTTGAAATTCCTAGTCCTAAAATGAATAGTATAATATTTACAAACTAGTTTTAAATATAATAATATCCATTTTCCACATGGTTAGGGAATTGAGGGAGCCTGCTGAGAGATAATCAGTTATGCTAGTTTTAAAAACTATTATACTAAAAAAAAAACCTATTATACTAATCACAAACCAGTAAAAAATATGTGACTAACTACCCTAGAAATAAAAACTAAAGATGATCCTTTTAGCTAAGTATTAATATATAATCATAGAAGAATTTAAGAAAAACTTAACATGTAACTGTAAATTTTATATCTTCAAAAAACAGGCAAACAGGCATATCTGATTTAAGAGTATAACTTCATTAACTTGCATTCTGTTAGCATATTTACTTAACTCTGTAACTGTGGCTGCTGTTACTTCCATTCTCTTTCACTATGTACTCTATTAATATTCAAGTACAAGACGGTAAAAAAAACTTTCACGAAAATAATCTTTTGAGAAATGCTTTAAAATTATGTGTGTAAAATCATTCATCTCATTTCTCCCTAGTGGATCAACGAGACAATATTAGTGCCGCTTGTGCAAGAGATTGAGTCTGTCAGCACGCAGATGAGGCGAATGGGTTGTCCAGAGCTGCAAATAGGAGGTATGTGAGAACAGAGCCCAGCATTTGAGTTCCTTCAGTGAATCTGCCAAGTGGAAAATTTCTTCTTGTAATGGGCTATTTAACAGCATCCTTTGTTACCTTTTTTCTTTTTTCTTTTTTTTTTTTTTACATTTTCCTGATGGCTAATAATACTGAGCATCTATTCATGTGCTGAGCCCTTTGTATATCTTCTTAGGAGAAATACCTTTTCAGATCTTTTACCCATTTTATTCCCCCCCTTACCCATTTTTAAATTGAGTTGTCTTTATTATTGAGTTGTAGGTGTTCTTTATATATTCAAGATACAAGTAGCTTATTAGATATTAATTACAAAATTGTACAAAGCATAAAAAATGTATAACAATGCTAATTTAAAATCCCCCATTTTCAATTATCTGCTAAAAATAAAACTTAAAGTTTAGTGTAATATAATTTGCCTAAAGTATATATACTATAACTTACTTAGTGCTAAGTAGTGAAGTTTAAAAAATGTAAGGAGTATTTTAGTCAACCAGATCTTTCTAGAGAATGGATTTCTCTTTGAAATATGTAAAAGCTTTGGATTGCATATTAACACTTTCCACTTGCTTTGGGTATCTTTTCATCAGTCTTTATTCTCTGGGTTAAGTATAAAATTGTACATTGCTAAAGTACTGGCATCATTGACTCAGTGGACATGAGTTTGGGCAAACTCTGAGAGATAGTGAAGGACAGGAAAGCTTGACGTGCCACAGTCAAGGGGTCACAAAGAGTCAGACACAGCTGAGCGACTGAACAACAAAGTACCAATTTACTAAGTACCCCAGTTTTTTTGTTTAGTTATTTGGCTGTGCTGGGTCTTACTTAGTTGCAGCATCTGGGATCTAGTTCCCTGACCAGGGATCAAACCTGGGCCCCCTGCATTGTGGAAGTCCCCAGATGTTTTATATGTAGTGTACACAACATTCACATTAACCTTGAAAGCTAGCTTTTAGTGCCTGTTTTATGGAACAGGCCACTAAGACTCAGAGAGGTAAAGTAACTAGCCCAGTGATTTGAGGCCAGAGCTCTCTGACTGCAGAGTTAGAAGGGTTACTTCCTAGGTCTTGGTAGTATTATTTGAACTTATAGTTAACTTTTTTGAGATTTTTTATAAGCTATAAAAATAAGTATCTTTCATATTTTACCAATGTGATGTGTTTTTTAGGAAAGAACAGCATTGTTTTATCACTGCAAAAACAACATGTGTATGTTCAGTGTAGAAAATTTGGAAAGTGGGTTTTCCTGGTGGTAAAGAATCCACCTGCCAGTGTAGGTTCAATCCCTGGTTTGGGAACATCCCCTGGAGAAGGAAATGGCAACCCACTCCGGTATTCCCCAGTCAGTCAGTTGTTTTTTTGTTTTGTTTTTTACTTTAATCATGAAAACTGTTCAGTTTTAGTTTTCATAGAAAGATCTTTCAAGAGGGAGGGGACATATGTATCAGATCAGATCAGTCGCTCAGTCGTGTCTGACTCTTTGCGACCCCATGAATCGCAGCACGCCAGGCCTCCCTCTCCATCACCAACTCCCGGAGTTCACTCAGACTCAAGTCCATCGAGTCAGTGATGCCATCCAGCCATCTCATCCTCTGTCGTCCCCTTCTCCTCCTGCCCCCAATCCCTCCCAGCATCAGAGTCTTTTCCAATGAGTCAACTCTTCCCATGAGGTGGCCAAAGTACTGGAGTTTCAGCTTCAGCATCATTCCTTCCAAAGAAATCCCAGGGCTGATCTCCTTCAGAATGGACTGGTTGGATCTCCTTGCAGTCCAAGGGACTCTCAAGAGTCTTCTTCAACACCACAGTTCAAAAGCATCACTTCTTCGGCGCTCAACCTTCTTCACAGTCCAACTCTCACATCCATACATGACCACAGGAAAAACCATAGCCTTGACTAGACGAACCTTTCTTGGCAAAGTAATGTCTCTGCTTTTGAATATGCTATCTAGGTTGGTCATAACTTTCCTTCCAAGGAGTAAGCATCTTTTCATTTCATGGCTGCGGTCACCATCTGCAGTGATTTTGGAGCCCAGAAAAATAAAGTCTGACACTGTTTCCACTGTTTCCCCATCTATTTGCCATGAAGTGATGGGACCGGATGCCATGATCTTTGTTTTCTGAATGTTGAGCTTTAAGCCCACTTTTTCACTCTCCACTTTCACCTTCATCAAGAGGCTTTTGAGTTCCTCTTCACTTTCTGCCATAAGGGTGGTGTCATCTGCATATCTGAGGTGATTGATATTTCTCCTGGCAATCTTGATTCCAGCTTGTGTTTCTTCCAGTCCAGCGTTTCTCATGATGTACTCTGCATATAAGTTAAATAAACAGGGTGACAGTATACAGCCTTGACATACCCCTTTTCCTATTTGGAAGCAGTCTGTTGTTCCATGTCCAGTTCTAACTGTTGCTTCCTGACCTGCATACAGATTTCTCAAGAGGCAGATCAGGTGGTCTGGTATTCCCATCTCTTTCAGAATTTTCCACAGTTCATTGTGATCCACACAGTCAAAGGCTTTGGCATAGTCAATAAAGCAGAAATAGATGCTTTTCTGGAACTCTCTTGCTTTTTCCATGATCCAGCGGATGTTGGCCATTTGATCTCTGGTTCCTCTGCCTTTTCTAAAGCCAGCTTGAACATCAGGAAGTTCACGGTTCACATATTGCTCAAGCCTGGCTTGGAGAATTTTGAGCATTACTTTACTAGCGTGTGAGATGAGTGCAATTGTGCGGTAGTTTGAGCATTCTTTGGCATTGCCTTTCTTTGGGATTAGAATGAAAACTGACCTTTTCCAGTCCTGTGGCCACTGCTGAGTTTTCCAAATGTGCTGGCATATTGAGTGCAGCACTTTCACAGCATCATCTTTCAGGATTTGGAATAGCTCAACTGGAATTCCATCACCTCCACTAGCTTTGTTCGTAGTGATGCTTTCTAAGGCCCACTTGACTTCACATTCCAGGATGTCTGGTTCTAGGTCAGTGATCCCACCATCGTGATTATCTGGGTCGTAAAGATCTTTTTTATACAGTTCTTCTGTGTATTCTTGCCATCTCTTCTTAATATCTTCTGCTTCTGTTAGGCCCATACCATTTCTGTCCTTTATTGAGCCCATCTTTGCATGAAATTTTCCTTTGGTATCTCTGATTTTCTTGAAGAGATCTCTAGTCTTTCCCATTCTGTTGTTTTCCTCTATTTCTTTGCATTGATCACTGAAGAAGGCTTTCTTATCTCTTCTTGCTATTCTTTGGAATTCTGCATTCAGATGTTTATATCTTTCCTTTTCTCCTTTGTTTTTCGCTTCTCTTCTTTTCACAGCTATTTGTAAGGCCTCCCCAGAAAGCCATTTTGCTTTTTTGCATTTCTTTTCCATGGGAATGGTCTTGATCCCTGTTTCCTGTACAATGTCACAAACCTCATTCCATAGTTCATCAGGCACTCTATCTATCAGATCTAGGCCCTTAAATCTATTTCTCACTTCCACTGTATAATCATAAGGGATTTGATTTAGGTCATACCTGAATGGTCTAGTGGTTTTCCCTACTTTCTTCAGTTTAAGTCTGAATTTGGCAATAAGGAGTTCATGGTCTGAGCCACAGTCAGCTCCTGGTCTTGTTTTTGCTGACTGTATAGAGCTTCTCCATCTTTGGCTGCAAAGAATATAATCAATCTGATTTCAGTGTTGACCATCTGGTGATGTCCATGTGTAGAGTCTTCTCTTGTGTTGTTGGAAGAGGGTGTTTGTTATGACCAGTGCATTTTCTTGGCAAAACTCTATTAGTCTTTGCCCTGCTTCATTCCATATCCCAAGGCCAAATTTGCCTGTTACTCCAGGTGTTTCTTGACTTCCTACTTTTGCATTCCAGTCCCCTGTAATGAAAAGGACATCTTTTTTGGGTCTTAGTTCTAAAAGGTCTTGTAGATCTTCATAGAACCGTTCAACTTCAGCTTCTTCAGCGTTACTGGTTGGGGCATAGACTTGGATTACTGTGATATTGAATGGTTTGCCTTGGAAACGAACAGAGATCATTCTGTCGTTTTTGAGATTGCATCCAAGTACTGCATTTCGGATCTTTTGTTGACCATGATGGCTACTCCATTTCTTCTGAGGGATTCCTGCCCGCAGTAGTAGATATAATGGTCATCTAAGTTAAATTCAGTCCAGTTCAGTTCGCTGATTGCTAGAATGTCAACATTCACTCTTGCCATCTCTTGTTTGACCACTTCCAATTTGCCTTGATTCATGGACCTGACATTCCAGGTTCCTATGCAGTATTGCTCTTTACAGCATTGGACCTTGCTTCTATCACCAGTCGCATCCACAGCTGGGTATTCTTTTTGCTTTGGCTCCATCCCTTCATTCTTTCTGGAGTTATTTCTCCACTGATCTCCAGTAGCATATTGGGCACCTACTGACCTGGGGAATTTCTCTTTCAGTATCCTATCATTTTGCCTTTTAATACTGTTCATGGGGTTCTCAAGGCAAGAATACTGAAGTGGTTTGCCATTCCCTTCTCCAGTGGACCACATTCTGTCAGATCTCTCCACCATGACCCGCCCATTTTAGGTTGCCCCACGGGCATGGCTTAGTTTCATTGAGTTAGACAAGGCTGTGGTCCTATTTTAGATTGACTAGTTGTCTATGAGTATGGTTTCATTGTGTCTGCCCTCTGATGCCCTCTTGCAACACCTACCATCTTACTTGGGTTTGTCTTACTTTGGGCATGGGGTATCTCTTCATGGCTGCTCCAGCAAAGCACAGCCAATGCTCCTTACCTTGGACGAGGGGTATCGGGACATATGTATACCTATGGCTGATTCATGTTTTTATTTGGCAGAAAGCAACAAAATTCTGTAAAGCAATTGTCCATCAATTTAAAAATAAATTTAAAAAAAACATGGAGAATCAGTCAGTTTTAGTTACAATTGTGTATTCTTTTTTGGAGAAAGATACTATGATAATCAACTATATATATCAGTTGTACGTTATATCATAATTTAAGAACATTAAAATGTGGAAAGTATGTATTTGGGAGTTGAGCAAATAGTATGTATGTGTATATGTTTTTAATTGAATTAAAGTCATACCTCCTTTTTTCCCTCCACTTTTTCTTTTTGCTAAGTATTCTCCAGTACTATTTTTATGGCTAGTTTATATTTCTTTTCTATGTATGTAATATATTGTATTTAACTGATCTTTGTTATTTAATAGAAGATTTTCCCCTTACTGTTACTAATAGTGCTGTGAGTAAATGTCCTTAAATATTTGTGTACATTTATAATTACTTCTTTAGGATAATTTCTGAGAGGTGAAGTTGTAAGTTCAATAGATATAAATGTATTAAGCCTTTGTACATAATCCTTCAAAAAGCTTAAAACGAATTTATATTCTAGCAATAATGTCACCTATAAGAAAGCCTCTTTTCCCAACACTGTATAGTAAGGTTGGGCATTTGAAACTTTCTGTTGGTTTATTAATTTCTTTGGATAGTAGTCTTGCATGAAATGATGAGAGAAATCACTGTCATAAAGTTTTCACTTGTCAGTGGCAGAATAGACATCTTTTAACTCAATCTGATTTTGAAAGCTATTGTGTATCTTTTTATTAATATATACACCCTGCAAGAATCTCCTGTGTATTAGTTGTTTATATAGCTGCCACCTTGCTAGAAATGGTCAAGTAAATTGTAGGTGAAGTAGATTATGCAGGTTGTTAAGATAAACTGTCATTGCTTTTATTTATTCTTCAACATCTATTCAGGGAAGAGCATTTGAAGTTTTTTTGAAGGTCCCCACGAAGAATAACCTGTGTGTCCTGTGTGTTTTAATTTTAACAGAGGCTAGTATTACTAGCTTGAAACAGGCTGCTTTAGTCAAAGCTCCACTCATTCCAACTCTGAATACAATCGTGCAGTATCTAGACCTCACTCCAAATCAGGAATACTTGTTTGAAAGGATCAAAGGTAATTATTGATTTGAAGGGGGAAAAAAATGAGAGCTGTTTCAGTACTTTGAAATTTTATAAATAAAGGTAACATGGGAAAGAAATTTTTTTTTATTATTAAGTATCACTAAGTATGGTCTTACTTTATAAATACACATTATGGCTTCATTAAGGCTAATACTTGAACAGATTTGGGTTTTATATTTTATATGCTTAAAAATGATCAAAATAATGTAATTATCCTTGAATACAGTAATAATTTTGTCCTATATAGGGAAACTTAAATATGAGCTAAATGGGTTCGCGTGAATATTTCATTCATTTTCTATTCTTAAACCACCAAGAATGGATGCCACAATGACATTCTTTATAATTTTAGTATGCTGATCTTCTTTCTTTCAGTTTTTATAGGTCATATGTAATATGTTGCTTCTTTATATGTCTGTTATATCCTGATTATTTGGGGAAAATAATCCTGGTTATTTTCCTGGGTTGGGAAGATCCCCTGGAGAAGACAAGAGCAACCCACTCCAGTATTCTCGCCTGTAAAATCCCATAGACAGAGGAGCCTGGAGGGCTGCAGTCTGTGAAGTCTCAAAGAGTTAGACATGACTGAGTGACAGAGAGTGTGCACGTATATACACGTACACAGTCTTCTCAGGAGCCTGACTTGAGAATCAGGATATTTAGCCTCCCTGATACCCCCACATACTCTGTTTATGCCTCCCTACATTCATTTGGATAGACTCTGTAAAATGGTCTCATCACTAAAACAAGTTTTAGAAATATTATTTCACTTTTCAGATTTATCATAAATCTTAATTTACGTTATGTGTTATGTTGCCCCTTCTGTATTCTAGCTTTAGACTAGGGTTCAGGAATAAACATTTATCATGACTTTTTTTTTTTGAGTATAATTGTTTTATAATGTTGTGTTAGTTTCCACCATATATATATCCTCCCTTACTTCCTGAGCCTCCCTCCCACCAGTCCCCCCAAGTCCCACCCATCTGGGTCGTCACAGAGCACCGAGCTGAGCTCCCTGTGCTGTGTGGCGGCTTCCTGCTGGCTAGCTGTTTGACACATGGTAGTATATGTCAGTGCTACTCTCTCATTCATCCCACCCTCTCCTGCTCCCCAAAAACGTTTTGTATAAGGAGAATTCAAATGTACTTAAAACTAGACACAAGAGTCTGCTCAGCCTTCTTATACCAGCACCCAGTTCTAGCAGCCATCAGTCCCTGTGCAGCCCTCACCCTTTGCATGTTCCCATCTACCTCCTCCCTTCCTGCATTATTTGAGGCCAGTTCTGTATGTCATCATCAGATTATCTGCAAGGATCTTGATATGTGTCTGTAGAAGAGGATAAGGCCTTTTAAAAAGAGAACCACAAACAGTGATCACACGTCATACTTTTATAGTATGAAAAATACAGCTTATATACATAGCCAGGTGGCACAGTGATAAAGAATCCGCCTGCCAATGCAGGAAGACCCAGGTTTGATCCCTGATTCGGGAAGATCCCCTGGAGGAGGAAATGGCAACCGACTCCAGTATTCTTGCCTGGAAAATCCCATGGATGAAGAAGTCTGACAGGCTACAGTCCATGGGGTTGCAAAGAGTCAGGCACAACTGAGTGACTAACTCTTCACTTTGCCTCATAGCTAACAAGATATTTATACATCCAAAAAAGACGTGTGTGTGCACATATATACAGAGTGTGTATACACATATATATATATATATAAAGTTTTATATGTCAAGTATACAAAAATGTTTAAAAAACAAAGTGAACATTTATATGGGGCTTCCAGATTGAACAATTACCATCCTTTCACAATATTTGATTCTCTCTATATATACATACGCACATGCATTTTACATATACACACACACATTTTTTTGCTCTAACATTGTGGACATCATTATTTCTCAGCACATGAGTTCCTAAAAGTAAGAACATTTTACATAACTGTAATAGAATTGTCAGACCTTAAGAATGAATATTTCTATATCTGATAATCCAGTTTATATTCAGATTTCCCATTTGTCCAGAGACTGTTATATACCCTTTTTTTCCCTAACTGGAATAGTTTATGTTCACACATTACATTGTATTGCTGTCTCTTTTTTTTAATCTCTTTGTCTAAAACAGTTCTGCCAATTTTTCCCCCCAACGTGACATTGCCTTTTTTAAGAATCCTGAATAGTAATCTTGTCTTACATTGGATTTATCTTACTCTTTCTTCATGGTGCTATTTAATTTTTTATATTGTGTATTTCTTTGTTTGAATGTTTTGATTGGGTTTTTAAGATGACATGCTTTCCTTGTTGTAACCCCTTAGCCTGTTTCTCCTTCTTTAGTATACATTCTTAGCTTTTTTTTAATCTCACCTCTGTTGCTACAGAACTTTCTCAGGGAGGCTGTATGAGCTCGTTTCGATGGAATAGAGGTGGAGACTTTAAAGGTCGCAAGTGGGATACAGACCTGCCCACGGATTCTGCTGTAAGTCCTCAGTTTTATTTTTATTTATTTTATTTATTTTTATTTATTTTTCTCAGTTTGACATTTTTGTTATGGGTTTATTTTTCCATTATAAAATAAGCATTAAAAGAACTTAGAGGGAATTCCCTGGTGGTCCAGTGGTTAGGACTCACTGCTTTCACTGCTGTAAGCCCAGGTTCAGTCCCTGGTCAGGGAACTAAGATCCTGCAAGCTGCATGCTGTGGCTGAAAAAGAAAAAAAAAATTGAAAAAAATGTTTTTAAATAAAAAGACTTTAGAAATTAAGTAGAAATAAAAAATTAAAATTGTACTGGCATCTTAACCCAACCACTATTAATATTTTGGTGTATTTTCTTATTTTTTCTTTACTTAGACTGTGCTATTTTTAATGTTTTTTATCACAGATGTAATTATAAAATTTGTATCCTGCTTTCTTTCACTTTTCAGTGTTTAAGTATTTGCATTATTACTCACTGTCATTTAACTGACCTTAAAGTTTTAGAAATATGTAGTGGCAGGGGGCGGATTTTTGTTTTTCTGTCTTAAATACTGTTGGGAGTAACATACTGCATGTTTCTTTCTAATTTCGGGTTATGACTTTAAGACAGATTCCTAGAATTAGATTTATGAGATCAAAGACTAAAGTTTTAGGCATTTAAAAGTTTCTCAAAATTATGTTTGTTTTTTTAAAATGACTGTTGCATGTGAAAATGAAGTTTTAAATGCTGATAGTCAAGAATGGACTATATGTGTATTTTATCTTCATTTTGCTGTTAATTAACTATATGAGGGTGAATAATCCACTTAACACAAAATTAGGAATGTGTTTTATCTTTTCATTTTATAGATTTCAGCTTACAAATATAATCACTTGAAAGCATTTTTGCTAATTCTTTCTCAGGGGAAAAATTTAAAAATTGCAATCATTATAAACAGATGTTTGAAAAGTACCACACATAGGTTTTCATGCTGACTTTGAAAAATTATTTCCTTGTCTTCAGATCATCATGCATGTATTTTGCACCTACCTTGATTCCAGATTACCTCCACATCCTAAATATCCTGATGGAAAAACATTTACTTCTCAGCACTTTGTTCAGACACCAAATAAACCAGGTATAAACAACCTCTCCTAAAAGAATGAGTTGAGCTTTTCACATAAAATAATGTAGTGGAAGCTTTTCGTTTGTTTTTTAATGTAGCCTATTTCGTTTACAGATGTGACGAATGAGAATGTTTTTTGCATTTATCAGAGTGCTATCAACCCTCCCCATTATGAGCTAATCTACCAGCGTCATGTCTACAATCTTCCAAAGGTACTTCTATTTAGAAGCAACAGCAGTTGCTATTACTAATGTCATGGATGACTTACTTTGATATTTCTTTTAAAATTAGATTCTCTTTATGAAATAGGTAAACTTCTTAAGTTAGGGGGAAAGTGCTATTTTTATATCCCTTTTTTTTAAATTCTGAAAGTAATATATACTTAATTTGGAAAAGTATGAAGAAAAGGAAGAAAAATTCATTCCATTACTTAGAGGAAGCTGTTACTATTTGGTGTTTTTGGTTTTTTTTATTTTTTTTTATTTTGGTTTTCTCTGTACTTTTTTATGGGTTGAAATCATATTGTTTGTATAGTTCTATATCGTTTTAAAAATTAACATTATAACATAATTTTCCATGACTTTAAAAGTCTTCATAAAAACACTTTTTAATGACAATTTTAAAACTTCATGATAAAGATATAATTTATGCAACCACTCCCTACAGTTGGACATTTTGGATGTTTCTAATTCTTCATTGTCATAAATACCTTTATGCATATAACTATATGTATTTTGGATAATTTTTTAGCTCAAAGTCCAAAAGTGGAATTCTAGGTAATAGAATATTTTCAAGGCTGTTAAAATATATTATCAAATTACTATATGAAAAAATTTATTGTACCAGTTTATACTTCTATCCAGACATTTTACTCTTAATTATAAACATCAGTTCTGTTGATGACCTTTGTGGTTATTTTGTTACCAGCATCTTTACTAAAGAAATTTTACGTAGACTAAATCATAAAATTATATTCTTCATTCTGTCAGATACCCAGGAGAGAATATTTCTTTTTTTTTTAAGTTTAATATTTCAACTTTGTAAGTGTAAATAATTTGGGCCATTTAAAGAAACACTGTCTTTAAAAATCATATATCCTAAAGATATTTTAGTCAAAACAACTTAAATCAGAGTGAACAGGTATAAGTTAATCAGTAAACTGAAAATCTAAATCAGGAGCTATCAGTAGTTTGATTTTAGTGCTAGCAAAATACTGCCTTGTCCCTTGTAGATAAAATAAATTTACATTTAATATATTACTTATACTGTATGTATCATAATGTATTTTAAAGCGTGATTAAAGATTTTTTAATCTCAACACTTTTGTTTAAACTGTTGATTTTGGGGGTAGTGTTTTGTGTGTAGGATATAGCGTACCAACTTCAGAGTATCTCCCAGCCAGTCCTTCGTAAATGCTGCTCCCCTTGTGTGGGAACTTCCCAGTGTGTTTATTTCTGCTTATCTTTCAGGTCTCAACTTAAAAATATCTCTTCTCAGGGAGGCATTGCTTCACTGCTCTGGTTTTTATGTATTTGTTCCCATGGCACCCTGCACCTCCTCCTCTCTCATAACATTCCTCACACGTTAGTTCTGAGTTTCCTGTCTGCCTTTCCTTCTGCTAGACTTTAAGCTCCTTGATTACATGGATCCTCCCTGTTTTATTCACCACAGAAGTCCCACTTATAGCACAAAAGTAGGGACTTTGTTTAATGAATCAATGAAAGCCTGAATTACATGGAATTCTGAATTAGTAGAATGTAAATTGATAGGACCCACACTTACCTCTCAGGCTGAATTTTTGTTCTGGTTTGGTTTAAATCTTGCTGGGTTTTTTTGTCTTTGTTCCAGGGCCGAAATAATATGTTTCATACACTGTTGATGTTCCTCTACATTATAAAAACCAAAGAGTCAGGAATGCTTGGGTAGGTATTTATGCTTTAATACAAGTACTTATTTTATACACTTTTTCTTATGTTCGGATTCTGCAGAAGGCAGCATCATATACTGAAAAGATGTGTGTACTAAACGATACAAGGCATGACTTCTAGTACTGGCTCAGCGCTTTTGCTAACGATTTCTGCCATTTTGAGCAAGTCCATTAATTCCTTAAAACCTCCATTTCCCTATTGATAAAAAGGCAATTCGACCACGTTATTGGCTTTTACAGTGGTGTCCCCCAGAGGGACAATTCAGATATATCAGGCTCTCGCCACTTGAAAATTAAAAAAACAAACAAACCAACTGGAGTCTTGTTTGTTCAGGCTATCCCATTTCAGACACAGAGCCTTCTACAAAATATTTACACTTCCAAAGAGACTTAAGTCAGCACCCATTCCATAATATTGTTAATTGGAACGGAAGAATGGTCAGTTGAAATTATTTACTTTGTGTCATCTAAATACTTAGTAATGAAGCTCACATACTGTTACAGTAAACTCAAAATTGCTGTCTTGTCATTTTGGTGATTTGAAATTTCAGTGCTTCAAAACAGTATGTGAAGTAAATGGACCCTAGCTAATGCTGGGTAAATCTGGTAATGCACAGGCTGGAAGTCTGAGAATCTGGGTTCTGGGTGCATCTCTGCCTGCACTAAGTAACCTGAGGCTAAAAAAATGAAAAGGGAAGAGCTGAGTAGAAAGCATCAGTCTGTTCAGCTCTGATCTTCATGTTTCTGTTGAGTTCTATGCATGTCCTATTTAATACAGGTTTAGAACGGCACTGTCCCACACAGCAGCCACCAGCCACATGGGTGTGGCATTGAGCATTTGAAATATGACTAGTCTAGATTGAGATGGGCTGTCAGTGTAAAAGATCCCCTGGAGGAGGAAATGGTAGCCTACTCCAGTATTCTTGCCTGGGAAATATCATGGACAGAGGTGCCTGGAGGGCAACAGTCCACCGGGTTGCAGAGTCAGACGCGACTGAGCATGCACACAACGCGCTATAGTGTGAAATACATAGACTAGAATTTAAAGACCTAGTATCAAATAATAAAGTAAAATATCTCTTTAATAATTGTGTATATTGATTACATGTTGAAATAATATGTTGGATATACTGAGTTAAATGAAGTATATTATTAAAATTATTTTCACCTGTTTCTTTTTACTGTTTAGTTTTTAAGGTTATATATTATATTTCTGTTGGACAGCACTGCACTGGAGAAAGACAAACTCCTATCCTTAATTAAACATATTAGATGCAAAGATTTTTAGGACATAAACTGAAATTTATAAACAGCTTTCTAAGAAATTTATCAGCTTCCTGTAGCATGTATTTTTTTTAATGTAAGAAAGATTAAGAAACTCACTTTTGTCAGGCATCTCTGCTACCATGGTTCTTTTTTATTTTTTAATTACGAAAATAATGCATGCTCAATACAGAAATATTTAAACAATTCAGCAGTGTATAAACTAGTAATTGAAAACTCCCCTCTGATCAACTGTCTCTCAGTGCCACTCCTTCAAGGTATCCACTGGGTTATCAGTTGGAGGTGTATGTTTTTCCAGTTACTTTATGGGGAAAGTGGATTCTGTTTTTATTTTTCATTTTATTTAAAAATATATTGTACCCAAACATATTACCTTGTGAGCTGCCTTTTGATCTTATGGTGTAGCTTGGATATTTTTCTGTGTCAATAAATAGACTTTTTTCCTAAATTTTCTAGCAGCATTTGGTTATAGATACACATATATTAGAAAGATGGAATGTGCTATGGCTTTGTAATTCTTCATTTAAAAGTGTTTCTGGAAGGCTATTTTGAAGTGGGGAATTAATTTAGCAGTATTTTAAATAGTGAATTTTTTATTTTAATTGAAAATTTATCTTTTCCTCAAAAAATCTAAATTGATAACTGATACAAGCTTGTGTTGAGTGCCATATATAGTTTGTCAGATACATACAAATGTAAAATCTTTAAAGTACTTAGTGGGACAGTGATTTACTCAGAGGCCCAAAAGAATTGATACAGTTCTTAAAGTGCTTATTTTAACTGAATGAGCCCCTTATATGTGGAAACATAAGTGAAACATTTTAGACTAAAATTAATCTTTTTTATTTATTTGATTTTTTTAATCCAGGGGAAAAAAACTGAAATTACTAGCTTTTAAAATATGATTGATCTTTTTAATACATTGTAGAACAACCAAATGTTAAAAACTGCCCTCCTGTGTCATAAAGGAAATAAGCAAGTGGCTCAAATATAGTCCACTTGGAATCATGCCCATAATACAGCAGATTGATACAAATACAGTATCAATTCAGTGCCACTTATTTGTGCAGTTACTAGAATGATATGAATGTTTTACTTCCAAGAAGGAAAAAAATCTAGACAGAATTGACTGCACAGTAAAGTGTCCTGTTTAGCAAAAGACACCATAAATAAAGTTTGAAACTAAGTGACAAACTGAGACAAAATGCTTAGAGCAAAGCCAAGGTAATATCCATCATACATAGAGAGCGTGCACATTAGAAAAGAAAAATACAGAAAATCGTCAAAAACATGAACGAAATACTTTTTCATAGAAGAGTGTTGTGCAAGTGGTTAACAAACATGAAAAAATGCTTAGTCTCATTTACAAGCAAGCCAAAATTAAATTTTTTCTTTCCCTATCATACTGAAATTTCTCATTTGCCATGTTGTTGAGGGTATGGAGAAAAAACACAGTTGATGAAATTACCCTTTTTGAAGAGTATTTTTGGTACATTTTAAATTTTTTTATTAAAATGAATACATACTCATAATTTTAAAAGTCACAGTGTGCTAAAATTTCATGACAGAAATAAGGCATTCCCAGAACTTCCCAAGCCCATCTCCCAAAAGCAACCGCTTAGAACTCTTCTGGCTCCAGATGGTAGAGATGTGTAGTTCTCCTTTGACTGCCATCCTGTTAGATGAGTCCTTGTTCTCTTTTGGCCCTCTTCTCCTTCCTCTTACTTTGAATACAGTTGTATTACTCTATGGAGTAGATTTTTCTTTATATTATGTGCAGTAAGGCTTAATTTAAGCTATATTAGTAATACCCATATTTACTGAAGCATCCCAAATAATTAGAAAACTCCTAAATGAAATCAAATATGTAAAGTTCTCTAAGAGGCCTAGCATCTCTAAATCTCCATTTAAAAAAATTTAATTGACACTTTTACTTACTTGCTAAAATTGTCCTGTTAACTCCATCTGTTGTAGTAGTTCTTGAGTTCCACTGAAAAATTAATTTTCAACACTCCATAAACCATTTATTCTAAATTTGGGTTTTAAGCACAGGTAAGAAAGTAATAACTGTTACTAGAATTCATCTGATAAACCATGTATAACATAACTGATTGCAGAAAAGCACTAAATGTCAATTAAACTTGTATTCCTTGTAAAGACTCCTGTTATTTGGGGGGGAAAAAAAGACCTTAAATGCTTGTCAATCAATTTCACTAATTTTTTTTTTTTCTTTTTTTAGGAGAGTTAATCTTGGCCTCTCTGGTGTGAATATTTTGTGGATTTTTGGAGAGTAGTGGATAATTTAATTCCAAACATTTGGACTTTATTTGACTGAATCAGAAGTTGAATCTAAGCATCTGAGTCACTGCCTCTTCTGAAATAAGATAGTATATGCATGTTACAGACTCTTTAGATGTAACAGAAAATAGCTAGTGTGAAACATATTCTACACCAAGAAAAATTACCTTCAATTTTTTATCATTTCAGAAAAAACTACAACCCTTCAGATTTTTGTTGACACAAAACAGTGCGGTTACCCCTTAATTAATTCGAGTCCTTCTTCATTGTAACCACCAAATAAGAATCATTCACCATATTGTTCCCCACAAAAGTGTTTTTTCAATTGAGTTATTTAGTATAAATAATTAAAAAGAAACAAGCAAATTGCTCATTTTTTTTAATGTCTGTATTTCCCCAGTGTTTGGCAAATCAGCCCAAGGCCCAGATTTAAAGAAATGAGATAAACTTCTAAATAATGTTAATTCATGTGTATTTTTAAAATATTATTGAAAGAGATTTGATGGTATTAATGTTTGAAAAGTCAGCTCTCTGTGAAGTTCACAGTTTTTGAACATGGTTTGAAAAATGCTGCATGGTCTTTTCTGTGATGCCCTCGCCCCTTCCACTCCAGTCTTGCCTTACCTCTCTCCTTCCCTGCCCCAGCCAGACTGGCCCTCTCAGTGGCCTCCATGCACTCCCGCTGCCTGAGACATTCCTGCCCCACTCTTGGTCTTTCTGACCCTCCTCAGCACCCTTCTAAGTTCTGCCTAAATGTTGCTTTCCCAGGGGACTATCCCCTCCCCTTCCCCACCACCACCAGCCAAGTCCCCCAGACCCTCTGACTGTTATCTCTCCTGGTACCTTTCAACTTAGCTTATCACCAAGAAGTGGTTTGAAAGCACATGTGCACATGCATCTCTTTCTGTCTTTTTACACCTGAGCTGTTCCATTACAGCAGCCACCTAAGGCTATTAAGCACTTGAAACACACCTTGTCTGATTTGTAATGTGCTGTGAGTGTAAAATTACATCAAAGACTTGATGTGAATAAAAGACCGTAAACTAAACAGAAAAATAAAAAGTCAACTTGGGTTAAATTTAGCTGATAGAATTAAACTATTTAGGTCTTAGTCAAGAGACTGAAGACATCAAAAAAAACCAATTGCCTTGGTTTTAATAACTCAGTTTCACTATTCTCTAATATTGAGTTCCCTTCTTTAAGATCATATTCTATCTTATCTGTTTAAATTTCTTAGATGTGTTCAAAATATCTGGAGAGTAGGAAATTACCAAATTTGTAAGTTTTGCTTGACCCTCCCATCTATTTTTTTAAATGTATAAGTAGTATATCTAAGGCTAGCTAGCATCTGTATATGTTTTCTGGGTTGACATATTATTAGAGACTGCTTTACCTGGAAAACCAGTGTCTTCTCAAAAACTCCATGTCGGTATTATATATGCTGCTTCTTTTGTATAATTTGTAAATCTTGTTCCTGTTTTTAAAAAGTCAGATGTCCAAAAGAAAGGAGGTTTCTATCTTATAACTGCTTTTAATATGTGCTAAATTTGTTAGGATAATACCAATTAAACATGTTAAATATAAGAACATGTTACAGTCTAAGTCTACCATTTCAAAAGTTTGTGTATCTACTTCATAATTATAAAAAATAATATATCTTTTCTTATATTAAAGTTTATGTGTCATGCAACATACAGTAAATATTTCACATAAAGTCTAATGGTACATGTTAAAAAAGGAAAGATTTTGTTTCCCTACTAAGGGTGGTATGGGTTACTATGCTCTGGGTAGCTTTCATATATTTGTCTTCACAAATGTTTCAGCCAACATATACTTACTATAGTTTTTATTAAAAATACTTTAATGAATTAGTTTGACTTCATACTTCAAGAAGACACTGCACTGAAAATGTGGTAAATTTTGGGGTACTTCTGTTAAAAATGAGTAAATAATCTTCTTTTCTCTAATTAAATGTTATTTCTCAAATTTTTTTTCACTTGACTCATCCTTATGGGGTCAAATACACAATCTCATAGATTATGTTCACTGTATCATTCTTTCTTCTTTATGAAAATCAGCCTTTTCTTCAGCCAGATTTGTTTTAGAAGCATGTTTAGGTGTTTATAATTTAGTTCCTACTATGACATAAAAATACTGTGTTGCTTGGCCTTCTCAAACGGATACACACTTTAAGCTGATACTTCAGTGGTGAAGACAAGCAGCATGTATATAGTTGGCACTTCTAAACTCAGCTTTGTAAAATATATAAATAAATCCTTTGAATGCGGGCATTCCTTAAAGGTCAGGCTTTGGTCCTCTGCTTTTCCTTAAAGGTCTCATTCTATGACTTACTCTGCACTTGATTCCCAAGCTCATCACCAACCATAACTGTCTCTCCTGAGCTCTAGTGTTAAATTTCCTGTGACCTGTCGGACATTTCCATTTGGAAATCCTGCACATTCTTCATGTGTGGCACTGAATTCATATGTACTGAAACAGCTCCCTCTTCTCACATCCCTTTCTCTGTTCATTGTCCTACCAGTCGACCATGCTCAAAACTCTGCTTTCATCTTGATTCCTTGAGCTCCCTGGGTCCCCTGTCCAATCAGGCAGCGATCTCATCCATTCTTTCTTAACAATGTCTCTTGCAGCTGTCCCTTTCCATCTCTGCTGCCACTGTGCTCATTTATATCCTTATCAACTCGCATAGGACTACTACAACAGCCTAATTAATCTCACAGCTTCCTAATTGTTGCCATGCTTCCAGATTTTCCAATTTATCCTGCACGTCCCCTTCAAATTCATCTTCCTAGAACACTTGTTTGATCGGTTTTGTTCTGGTAAATTGCTTGGCCTGACATTTAAAGCCCTCCACAATATGGCCCCAGGCTAGCCTTATCCCCCTGGATCCTTGGCTTTAGCCAGTGTAGGCTGCTCCTTGCTGGGCTCTCTGCATATGTACCTCCTCTTCCTGATTTCTGGGGATGTTTCCTCCCCCTCTGCCCTTCCCTTAAAACTTTGCTCTAATTAAACCCACTATTTTGGGGGGTTGATCCTGACCACTGCACATGGCACTGATTTCTCCTCCAAAGTGATTAGGTCTTTCCCCTTTTTTCGGCACTCAGCAGCCATATGAGTGAATCCAGAAGTGACGTATAGTCTTGGTGGGTTCTCATAGCTTGTCTCATTCTCATGAAAGACTAGTGTTCTACTGGTCTGAGCTGTGCTGCTGTTCAGGAAGAGTTTGACGATGGCTAAAGCTACCTTTTGGGAAAGGCTTGAGTTCTTTTCAAAGGATATCTTTTGAGCAGCAAGGAGCACTGGCTTTTCTTTTGCAGCTAGACTGTAGCCTGCTAGGCTTTTCTGTCCATGGAATTCTCCAGGCAGGAATACTGGAGTGGGTTGCCATTTTCTTCTCCAAGGGATCTTCCTGACCCAGGGATCAACGGTCTTCTGCATTGCAGGTGGACTCTTAACCATTTAAGCCACCAGGGAAGCCTGTAACACTAAGAAGGAGGAAACATTTCCCAGGCCTGAAGAGCTGCAGCAGGGACACTGCCTAAAAAGTATAGGCGTTAGGAAAATACACAGCCAATTCCTTGTACTCTTGGGGATCTTCCTTAATGACCTGGAGTGAGGTTGATGCACTTAGCAGCAGCACATTGGCCCAGATGCTACAGGGTCCACTGTGAGGAGCTGGGAGAGGTCAGCTGGCCCAACCATCTGTCCAGGTGGCTTCAGTCACAGCAGTCCCCAGGTTATAGATACAGCCAAGCAGCAGAGGGCTGGGATCTCTAGCAAAAAGCCTTTTGGGAAGGATCTGGGAGGGGGCAGGGGGAACGTGTGGTTGTCTGGCAACTTGGAGTGAGAGCAGCTTGCACAATCAGCACCTGTGCTTCTTAGGCCCCAGTGACATTGCCACGTCTCACTGTGTATGCCAGTGGCTTTGTGCTGAGACTGCAGGATTGTTAGGCATTAGCTCTGAGCCATGTCTCTAATTTGATCCCTGAATGGTCATCAGTAATTTCATTTCCACACCGAATGAACTGCACTGGCCCGGGGAATAGGTTATGGATTCTATGGAGGGTGGCACCTCGGTCGGCCTTAGGAGGAAGAATCCAGTATGGCAGGATAGGTATGGAGAACAACCTCATGTGTGCCCAGAATCCTGTTTACCCAGGACAGCAGTGACCCCAGAGATATTCCACAGCTAAGTCAACATGCAAACAATCTCAGCCACTGCTAAGGATGCAATGTAGTTATAACTAAATCCTTTCATGCCCCCAAAGCAAACTGAATATTCCACAGTTCATCTGGCTAGAAGAGCCACTGGCTTGAACCAGCTGGGACTTGGGAGGACTGAGCTCTGTCACTGTTGAGGCAGGGCAGTTAACCTTTTACACTGATTTCTGGGCATAAGAAAGATATTCATACCTCAGTGATCACTGAGAAGCTGAATGAAAATAATGGATGACAGTGTGCTTTAGGGTAAGGGGGAAAATGGACTTAAAAAGTCTTTCAGGGGACTTCCCTGGTGGTCCAGTGGCTGAGACTCCATGCTCCCAATGAAGGGAGCCCGAGTTCAATCCCTGGTCAGGGCACTAGATCCCACATGCGGCAATGAAGATAGAAGATCCCACATTCCTCAACTAAGAGCTGGCATGGCCAAATAAGTTTGTTTTTTTTTTTAATAAAAAAGTCTTTCAGAATAACATTAATATAAAACTAGGAAATGGCTCTTTTGGCATTGTAAAGCAAGCCTCTCATTCTTGGACTGTGCTGAGATGTATATAGATCCTCATGCCTTGACACACTCAAACCCACCCCTACTCTCCTAGCCCAGCCATATCTGCCTCCTGCTTCCTATTTTCTTCCCCAACCCCAAACCTGGCCATTCCCAATCAGAGACAGTACTGCCCTTGTATCTTGAAGGCTGGGCTTTCTGGTCTACCAAGAAAACACTGTCTCCCTCCTTTACCATTTCTAAACTGGAAGGAAAAAATAACAACCCTGAATCAGACTCTGCTTTCATGAACTGCATCCCACAGGAGGAAAGTCAGAAGGTGGCAATCTGCTCTGTTGGGGGCAAAACTTGTTTTTTCAGGAGTCAAAGCCAGGCATGATTCTTCCTCAAATACATGGTGTGTAGACTGGAACCAGGAGCTCTGTGATAGTTTTGGCTGGGAATACAGGCATTAACTGGCTGAGCTGCAACTCCAAAGAAAGGCCCCTTTTGTTCCTAATGGGGAGGGTATCATCCACTGGGCACCCTGAGGGGCAGAGGAGTAGTCCCGTTAACTTGTCAAAGTGAGACTTGGCATAAGGGAGTCTGTACTAAAGCCATCAGTCGCCAGACCTGGTGGTTTGAAAAGGTGTTTTACGGCTTCCATCTCAAGTTAGTTAACCAACATTAAAAATAAATTCACTACAATGCTCTGCTTCCAGTTAAATGCTCTGCATGAATTCTTCAAAGTTTTTTTTATGCCATCTTGAGAATTCCTGGAGTTCACTGCCTTAAAGTGGTGGTTAGACTCCACTTAGACCAAGTGCCTTGGATAGAACCTGGAGGCAAAGTCCACATCCTAAAATACAGTGTCTCTTCAATAAAACACTAGGTGTTTTTTTCTGTGTAGCCAGAGAAATGATTTTTCATTTAAACTACTGTATCTAAGTTGCTACTTTTTCCCACCTCGTTATATCCCACCTCCAACTCTTTGTGACCCCAGGGACTCCAGCACACCTGGTTTCCCAGTCTATCACCATCTCCCGGAGTTTGTTCAAACTCATGTCCATTGAGTCAGTGATGCCATCCAACCATCTCATCCTGTTTTCCCCTTCTCCTCCTGCCTTCAATCTTTCCCAGCATCAGGGTCTTTTCCAATGAGTTAGCTCTTTGCATCAGGTGGCCAAAGTACTGGAGCTTCCACTTCATCATCAGTCCTCCCAGTGAATATTCAGGGTTGATTTCCTTTAGGATTGACTAGCTGTGCTGTCCAGTCAGTCCTAAAGGATTTGATCTTTGTGCTGTCCAAGGGACTCTCAAGAGTTTTCTCCAGCACCACAGTTCGAAGGCATCAATTCTTTGCTGCTCATATGCGTCAAAGAGCTCTTTTCCAGCTTTCATATCCATACATGACTACTGGAAAAAATCATAACTTTGACTATATGGACCTTTGTAGGCAAAGTAATGTCTCTGCTTTTTAATATACTGTCTAGGTCTGTCATTGTTTTTCTTCCAAGGAGCAAGTGTCTTTTAATCTCATGACTGTAGTCACCATCCACAGTGATCTTGGAGCCCAAGAAAATAGCCTGGCAGTTTCCACAGTTTCCCCATCTATTCACCATGAAGTGATGGGACCGGATGCCATGATCTTAGCATTTTGAATGTTGACTTTTAATCCAGTTATTTTCACTCTCCTCTTTTTCCCACCTCACAACTCTTATTTTCCCACCTCCTACCTCTCCACTCAGCCAACCCCAGGCTGACTTGCCCTCTTGACCTTGACCTGGCTCCTGTAATAGTGGGGCTATGCTAGAACAAGTACCCAAGAAAAATGGCAAGTCTCTTGATTGGACAGAACTCCTATGAGTTATGAACTTTCTGTTAGACTGTGACTTCCTTATCATTCTTGAGGGCAGGTGCATGTCAGGTGTTCAGTAAATATTTGTTGAATTAATAATGGAGTTAAGTAGAATTCACTTGAAAAGCAATCATTTATTTTTTTGACTGGAATTTTTTATGAGTGTGCTTTCCATGCTAAAGACCATCATTGGGAATGCAGGCAGAAGGCCCACATGTGGCCTCTACATGTGACCTTCCTCATAACACAGTGGCTGAATTCCAAGGGCAAGTATCCTGAGAAAAAGGGAAGTAGGTAGAGGCAGAGCATATTACTTTTACAATCTGGGCTTGAAAGTTCTGTGTTTCTTTCACTGCTTTCTGTTGATCAACATAGGTACAACTGAACAGTTTCAAAGGGAGAGGATGTAGGGAGAGCTCTCTGGCCGGAGAGTGGAAGTGTGGCAGAGAAGAAAGGAAGCAAGAAGCTGGCAACTGGCAGTGGATCTAAACTTGTAGAAGGAAAGGCAGAGGGCCTGCTCTACATTTCCATGCATTCCTTTGTGCCGAGCTCTATGAAAATTGATTCAGTAGTAAAGAGTAGGCATGGCGGTGGGAGAAATACCATCTAGATACGTATCTGCTGGTAGTTTCTCACTAGAAAGCAAAATTGGTGGCATCGTGCAATCCCTTACAGCTGGAGCTGTATTGGGAGTGGCTGTAAGGTTTCAGGGCTGGGAACACTCTGATCCATTATCAGAGTGGATACCATTATCCCGTTCCCTGACACACTGTATAGTTTCCTCCAAGCCTGTGTGTAATTGGACCAGAGCATGTGTTCTCTGAGCCACTTCTCTGGAATCTGCTTTCTCTAATGAGGAAACCAAGATAGCTTCAGTCTACCACACAGTCAGACTCTGTGCTTCCTGGCCAGGACAATGCATACCCTAGTTATGTATACTTCTAACAAATGTACAAATGGATAAACATTTACCAAGTGCCTGCTAAGAACTGAGAATAAAAATGCAGTGATGTATCCCCTCAAGGAGCCTACAGATGAGAAACAGAGATGAGATTTACAGACTTTGAGGTCAATGCCCACAAAGAGGCCACACATCGGGGCTCTGGAGGTTGTGGTGAACCTGCAAATTACTACAAGTCTTTTGGAACACAACATGGGACTATGTGTGTGTTTCAGCCACTTGTGCTGCATAACAAATTTCCCCCGAACAATGATCATTGGTATCTCTCTCTGTGGATCAGGAATTCAGATAGGGTACAATGGGATTGGCTTCTCTCTTCTCCACAGTGTATGCGGCTGGATGACTGAATCATCTGAAGGCTGTTCACTCCTACGTTCAGTGGTTGATTCTGGGTATTGACTGGGGACATCATTGGGAATACGGGCACAAAGCCCACATGTGGCCTCTACATGTGGCTTGGGCTTCCTTGTAACATAGTGGCTGAACTCCAAGAGCAAGTGTCTTAAGAAAGAGGGGGAGATAGAGACAGAGCCTATTATGTTTTATAACCTGGGCTTGAAAGTTCCATGTTTCTTCCACTGTATTCTGTTGACGAGATGGTTGGATGGCATCACTGATGTGATGAACATGAGTTTGAGTAGGCTCCAGGAGTTGGTGATGAACAGGGAAGTCTGGAGTGCTGCAGTCCATGGGGTCACAAAGAGTCTGACACGACTGAGCGACTGAACTGAATTGATTCTGTTAATCAACACAGGTATAAAATAAATGAACAGTTTCAAAGGGCGAGAATATAGATTCCACCTCTCAATGGAGGGATATCCCACATCATAGCATGTGGGATGGGACATATATCGACGTGACCATTTTTGAAAAATACAATCTGCCACAATGTGCAAGGGCTTCCCAGGTAGCTCAAACGGTAAAGAATCTGCCTGCAACGCAGGAGACCTGGGTCAGGAAGATCCCCTGGAGAGGGGAATGGCAACCCACTCCAGTATTCTTGCCTGGAAAATCCCAAGGACAGAGGAGCCTGGCGGGCTACAGTCCATGGGGTCACAAAGAGTTGGACATGACTGAGCAACTAATACTTTCACTTCACAATGTGCAAAGCCCCCCACAATGTTAATTTTGTATTAAAATATTTTATATAAGATGTTAATGCTCTTTTAGCACTCTTTGGCTGGGAAAATATTCAACAGAAAAAAAGTTATGTCTAAGGATGTTCACTGTGTGCATTTGTTTATCCATCCACTCAACAAATACTGATTGAAGTAGTTAGCGAGGTGCTAGGAAAAGAAGCCTTAAGATTTCCTTTTTACTTGGAAATAGCTTTCTAGTCTATTAACAGCTGGGCTATAACAAAACCCATCAAATGTCAGTGATAGATGGTCTTATAAATTATAGTACATCAACTCCGTAAGACACTTGGAGGTGGTGGTTTAGTCACTAAGTCGTGTCCAACTTTTGCGACCCCATGGACTGTAGCCCACCAGGCTCCTCTGTCCATGAGGATTTCCAGGCAAGAATACTGGAGTGGGTTGCCATTCCCTTCTCCAAGACACTTACACACTTATTTTGACCTCTTTTAAAAACTCCTACAACTTTGGAAAGACTGTGGAAAGATGGGGGGAATGTTGGGTGGAAGTGAAAAGAAATCAGAATTGTATGTCTACTATGATTACAATTATGTAAAAATATGCATGCAGATCACCAGAACTAGAAAAAATAGCCAAATGTGAAATCAACTTGTTGAAATAGGAATATGGATGATTGTTTTTCCATTTTCAGAACTTGTCTCAATGTTGTATTCCTTTTACAATCGCAAAAGTCCTGGAAAAAAGTGACATGAAGACGATCCTGTAGGTCAAAGGATGAAAAAGCTCTGCTGAGCGAGGAGCTGAAGAAAGGCTTCATGAGAAAGAGGGCAATCGAATTCCAGGAGGAGGAGGAAGCAGAAGGAATCAAGACATGAAGACAGGAGAGGAAGGAGCTGTCTTTGGAAAACTGCAAAGAATCCAAATAAAGATGTACTCAGAAGAGCATGGGAAGATGGGACCAGAAGGAAAGGTGGACCTTAGTTACTAGGCTAAAGATTGCAGACTTTATTTGTAGAGACTCTGAGGCTTTCTGAGCAGAGGAAGTCAAAGTGGTGCTGCAGGAAGATGACTGAGCACAGTCTTGAAGATGGCCAGAAGCTGGAGCAGCTACAGGCAGGGAGACCTGTGAGGAGGCTGCTGCAGTAATCCAGGGCTGGATGCCAGGGGTGGCAGAAAAGACTGGAGAGCATTTGTAGAAGAAAAATGGTCACAACTTGGTAACCTGGTACACACAATGCCAACATTTCAGTTTAGGTTATTATGATATGAAGATAGTGGCACTAACAGAAACAGAGGAAGAGGAACTGGTTTGGAGCAGAAGAGAAATTTTAAACATGTTGAGTTTGAGATGCTATTGGGACATCGAGATGGAGATGACAACTGATAGTTGGAAATACAAGTCTGATTCTCAAGAGACTTCCACGTTTGGCAGAACAATTTGACTGTATCCTTTCCCCCAAATGTTCTTACCCAGCTATCTGTAACAGCTAGCTCCTCCCTGTCTTCACTAAGCCCTCTCCTCAAAAATCACCTCCTCAGACCCTTTCATGTTACCCTTGAAATGACATCCCTGGCACTTACCATCCCCATACGCAACGTGCTCAGTTCTTCTTCATTGCATATACCTGAGATTTTACTTATTATCTGCTCCCCCCACTAGCATCCCCTTAGAGATGGAATGCTAGTCTCATCTTCCTGTTTGAGGAACTATACACTAAAGGGCACCCATGTATCAATTAGGCTTCCCAGGTGGTACAGTGGTAAAGAATCTGCCTGCCGATGCAGGAGATGCAAGGTGGATCTCTGGGTCAGGAAGATCCCCTGGAGTAGGAAATGGCAACCCACTCCAGTATTCTTGTCTGGGAAATCCCATGGACAGAGGAGTCTGACAAGCTACAGTTCTTGCAGTTGAGAAGATTTAGACATGACTGAGCAACTGAGCACACACCACATTTATAAATTCATTCCTAAATAAATCTCTACTGTGAAATGATAACAACTAATAGCATGTGTTTTTTCTTCAGATCCTAGTCTAAAAGTTTCAAACTTTTCTGCGATGTTACAGAAGTAAAAACACATACCAATGGGGTGGTGGCACACACCTCCCACTGACCAGCACTTAATCACATGGACAGGACTTCCCTGGCAGCCCAGTGGTTGGGACTCCGTGCTTCCAATACAGGGGGCACAGGTTTAATCTCTTGTTGGGAAACTAAGACCCCATATGCTGCATGGCATGGCCACAAAAAACATCACACAAACATAACTAACTGCAAAAGAACCTGGGGAACATTGTGTTGTTTTTTTTTTTTTTCTGGCCATGGCCAGCTAATAATCCTAGCACTACAGAAGAAGCAGATAATGGGCATCAGGCAACAGTAGTAGTCTTTCCCTGCAGGAGATGTCTGAATCAATCTCCAGAGCCCTGGCTGCACCTAACTCCAAGAACAGTAACTGTGGATGCAGAACTCCTGGTTCCTTTGAACAATTTAACTCTCATCAAGTGCTTCCTTAATTGTCTCACCCTCTCCGCCTTCCCCAGGGAACTGAAAATGAGGAACTGTCCAACATTTCTATATTCCAGATGCCACAATTCTATAAAACAAAAAACACTGCAGACTTGTCCATGGTTCTCCTTGATCAACATTCTAAGTATTTGTAGCCAGCATCAGCGTCAGAATTGCAAGATCCAGTGTAAAATAAATATGTGGGGCCCTTGTACAAAACTTATCAAGAAGACTTTTAAGACAGCCACAACAGAGCATTAAACCCAACACAGGGCCGTTCAAAGTGTGGGGTTCTGTGTGACTACCCAGGTCACAGGCCTGTGAAGTCATTTCTCTATTTAGCCTTTAAAAAAAAAAAGGAGTTGTTTTATTAAATAAAAAAATTTTTTTTTATTTATTATTGTGAAACCCATAGGCAAGTAATGTTGGCTTTTCAGCCTGCTTCAGCTTTTAGGGGAGTTTTGTTTGTTTTTTTCTTTTGTCATGGCTCTGAAAACATAGAAACGGCCCTGGGAATCAAACAGTTGGACTGTTTGATTTTACAGAAGCCCAGAGAGGATCTCGGGGCTTCCCTTATAGCTCAGTTGGTAAAGAATCTGCCTGCAATGCAGGAGACCTGGGTTCAATCCCTGGGTTGGAAAGATCCCCTGGAGAAGGGAAAGGCTACCCACTCCAGTGTTCTGGCCTGGAGAATTCCATGGACTGTCCACAGGGCTGCAAAGAGTCTGACTTTCACTTTTACTACTTTCACTTTCCGAGAGGATCTGTGAGTGTCCGGGGTGCGGCTGGGTGCTGGTACCAGAGGCCACTCCAGAAGTCTGACCCCTACACTGTGCCCCCTGGGAGCCCTGAATGCACTGCAGGAGGCAGTCACTTTTCCCATCAGGCAGGCTCTGTGGTGTCAGGTCACAGGCACACTGGACAGTCTTGAGACCTCCCATTGCTTACTTGGGCTAGACTCCTCTTCCCCCCTCTGGTCAAAGCAGAGAAAAAAAACAATCATAAAGTCACCTTGTTCTTGATTCCCTTTAGGGAGGTACTGCTGGTCATGGAAAGGCTGAGTGGTTGGCCTGAGAAGAAAGAGCTTGGCCACTGCGCTCCCATGCTCCCTCCTCAGATACCTCCTGGCGGTGGGTCTGTGCCCCTCTACGTGGGCAGAGAGGTTACAGGAGGGCTGCCTGACACAGCAGAGGGCTCACCCTGACTAACACTCGCCGGGGTGAGGTACGGGCACACAGACAGTCATCCTGGCGGAGGCTGGAGCAGGAGGCAGCAAGCTGGGGAGGGCAGCGTGGGGGCTGTGCAGAGCAGAAGCAGGGGCAAGGACAGATGAATGCGTCACGGAGAGCGGGCGCGCGAGTTGTCAGATGGGCACGCTTTTCTCCAGGGGAAGGAAGGCTGTGCGAGACGCGAGACGGGAGAGGGAGGAGAGCGGAGTGATTAGCAAAGCAGGGATTGAGTCACGCATCCCGTCCCCAGGGCAGCGCGTGCAGGCTGCGGGCCCTCCCGGGTGCAGACGTGGTGGCAGGCAGCCCAGCAGGCTCCGGGAGAGGTGCCAGGCTTCCTGCGGGGCCTCGCGAGGTGGGGCCTGGAGCCTGGGGTCTGATGGCCACCTGGCTCCTGGCTGGGATCCAGAGACCGCGGGCATCTTTGCCTCTGGGCGTCCTCGCTGGCCTCAGACACCTTCCCAGTGAGCAGGCCTGATGTCCCTCCCCCGCGTCACCTTCCCCTCCACACTCTAAGGATTCGGGGTTTCTGAAGAGCTCGAGAGAGGCAGAACTCTCCCCAGGCTCCCTCCCAGCACCACTCTGGCCCAGAGAACAGAACCTGCACCCCCTGGGTGAAGGAGAGAGCGTCCAGGTCTAACACACACCGAGGTGCTGGCGGTCATGGCCACACCACCGCGGGCAGTCCCTGCCTCTCCACGACTCCTAGGCCTGTGTCCACTAGGTTTCTGGCGCCCTGGGGAGTTGTGGTAAAGAAACCCCACTACTGCTCTTCCCCGGAGGCTGGAGAGCTGTGAGTGGCTCCCCATGCCGCCAGGCCCCTCATCGCCCGGGCTCCCGGGTCCCCACAGGCCCGGAAAATGAACGTCCTGCGGCCCAGTTTCTAGAATTCCCTTTTCAGAGCCGATGGCCCCGCCCCCCTGGGCTCTGCTGCTCGGGGGCTCTTCAAAGTTGGGGAGCGCGGAGAGCCGAGGCCGGGGGTGACAGGGAGCCCACGGGGAGGGGCTGTTCAGAAACGCAGGGCCGAGCGCACTTCTGAAGCCGTGCCAATGTCTCCTCGAAGACCAGGGAGTTCTTCACACCCTAGCCTGGTCACTGCTGCTCGCCCCTCTGCTGCCAGAAGCTTCTCTGCCCTTGCTGAGGAGGGGTGGGGGAGGGGTGGGGGTGGGGTGGGCGTCCAGGAGGAGGAGGCCACACCGCTCCGGCCCCAGCAGGCGAGGGCTGGCCAGGCCTGCCGGCCTCTGTCCCCAGCTCGACCCCGCACGCGGCCCTGTGGTCCTCTCCCTCCTTCCGCATCCCTCGCGGAGGCATGGACCGTTCTGAGGCTGGGGCTTCAGAAGCTGCTTTCACCTTCCGCTCACGTTCCCCGCCTTCATTTTCTCTGTTTGCAAAATGAGATCAATACATCTCGGCTCTGAGGTAAGAGGCCCTCCCAAAGGCATAGCTTGGGAGGGAACAACAGGCCCGCCGCTCCAGGCAGTGACGCACTTTCTCTCCAGACAGCGAGCCGGCGAGCCGGCCTCGTGCTGCTGCCTCCTGCGTCATTGGCGTCGGGGGGCCAACTCCCCAACCTCTCCTAGAGGCCGGGACAGGGGTGAATGGCGCGCGCGTGTGTGGATGTGTGTGTGTGTGGATGTGTGTGTGTGTCTGGCTGTCTCCCTGGTATATTTGGTGTGTGTGTGTATGTGTGTCGGTCCTTGGTATATGTGAGGTGTGTGTGTGTGCCCCTGGTGTATTTGGGGGGTGTGTGTGTGCATGTGCATGCCCTAGTATATGTAGTGTGTGTGTGTTGTGTATTTTGTGTGGTATATGTGGAGAGGTGTGGTGTGTGGCTTGGATTTGAGGCTGGGACCGGGGTGAATGGTCCTAGTATATCTAGGACCCTAGTATATCTAGGATCTGTAGGGGGCTATCTGTTTCCTGTGGTGTATGTGGAGGGGTGTGTGTGGTGTGGTGTATAACTTTTCTGTGGTGTGGTATGTATGTCTAATGTGGGACTGTGTACACAACTGGTACTAAACCGTTTATGAAATAAAAAGCGGGCAGGTGAGACTTTTAAGAGGCTGTGGGGGTCCTCTTCCCTGTGCTGTCCCCTCAGCCCCTTGGTCTGCCCCCCCAACCCTCTTCATTAGATGAAAGTTGGAGAGGAGGCAACTCCTGACAGACCTAGAGCAGATGTGGGTGCAGCTGGGGCAGGGCAGCAGGTGGCCGTCCTTAGCCGGCACGCCCTGGGTTGACAGCCGGGTTCGGTGCACCCACTGCTGGTGGGCTGCCAGGAGCTCTTCTGCAGGGAACAGGACCTAAAGCTGCACCCCACCATTAGACCCCAGGCAGCAGGATTTGGGGGAGGGTGTAGCATAGCCTCAGTGCCCCCCTCCAGGATTATATGCCAGGCATCCCTCCGGGGGAACAGGAGGAATTCGAGGTTTTCAGGGTCAAATGTCTTGACAGGCTCTTAGCCTCCCTCTCCCCAGTCGGTTGTTGTTTTTATTCGCTTAGTTGTGTCCGACTCTGTGACCCCATGGACTACAGCACGTCAGGTTTCCCTGGCCTTCACCATCTCCCCAAGCTTGCTCAAACTCTTGTCCATTGAGTCAGTGATTGATGCCATCCAAGCATCTCATCCTCTGTCGTCCCCTCTCCTCCTGCCTTCAATTCTTCCCAGCATCAGGGTCTTTTCCAATGAGTCAGCTCATTGCATCAGGTGGCCAAAGTATGGGAACTTGAGCTTCAGCTGGAGATTAACTCATGTTATAGCAAAAGCATTTAGGTTTTGCATTCAGAGCTCCAACTCCCCTGCTTACCAGCTAAGTGGCCTTGGGCAGGTTTCTTAACTGAGTCAGATTTTTAACTGAAGCCTGTGAAGCCCAAAGTCATACGGAAACTATTATGAGAGCTTTCTGGAAAATAGAGACTGACAACACTCCCTGTAGGGAGGAGCTGTGAAAGTCATTCACGGCTCACCAAGCCCTCTGGACAACGAACTCCAGGGCACCTAGCCAACAGCATCTCCATCCTCTGTCCTATCCGAGTCCTCTCCCAATCCTGATCTCATGAAAAGGAAACCAGAAGGGCTCTATTACTTGGCTTCTATCTGGGGTCTTGAGATTTAAGGACTTTAATCAGTGGAACGTTAAAGAGTTAAATAGTTACAATAACAAAAAAGCTGCCAGCTGGCCCTTCCAGTGACCTTGCCAGAGTGCAAGGGAAATGGCTGGCACCATCTGGGTTTGACTTCCCTCCTGGGGAAAAGTGAGTGACTGCAACACTTTAGGATCCAAGTTTACCCAAAGATAAGCTGTGGTCCCCAACAGCTTATATCTAAAGTATCATCTGCTTCCTGCATCCCACTGCCCCCACCCCACCCCAGCCCTCCGCTATGCCCTGTTCCAGGTCCACAGTTCCAACATGGCATCTTTGGGAAAGGCTTATGGCACCACAAGAGGGCTCCCAGGGAAGAAATGTGGAAGTCTTAAAAAGCAGAAGTCAACAACACTGATTGAAAAGACAAGAAAAGGGGTGAATTCTTTCCTCAAATCCAAGTCCAGGATTTCCCAGGCCTCTTCTGGAGGCCATCCTGCTGTCACTGGGGGAACTTACAGCTAAATCTGTGAAGGAAAGATAGAACAATCTTCCCAGCGGTGACCGTAGAGGCAGGAGCGAGAAGGAGAGTTCCTTTTTTGAGGAACCACTGACAGGAAGCCTGAATTTGGAGACTGGGAGGCCGCCCCTAAACTCCCATGCCTCCCCCCACCCCAAACCCCAGCAATGGCTGACTAACCCCTGCCCCACCTTGTCCCTGGAAGGAAGAGGCTAAGGGAGCAGGAAGAAGGCAGGATTGAAACTCGGGCTGACGCTCAGGCTCTGCTCTTGGAAGCGCTACCGTAAGGGGATGGGCTCTTCTCTCCCAAAAGGGATGTAGATGATGCAGCAGTTTGGGGGACATCTCCCCACTGAAGGACACACTGCAGCCTTGCACCACTTGGCCAGCTCGCCCTCTCACCTCGCTGCCCCTCAGACTCCTTCCTGCAGCCCTGGAAGCTTTGTCCCCTTTGATTGGTAGGACACCACAAGCCGGCCCTGGAGGTCGTCAGAGTCTCGTCCACTCGTGCCCTTTCTGAAGGAACTGACCGTCAGTCATCCTCCCAGTGAGCAGCTTGAGCTACAGAGGTTGGGGTGGCCTGACTGTGGTGGGAAGAAGTGGTGATGAGGAAGAGCTCGCTTCCTGAAGCACGAGAAGCAAATCCCAGAGAGGGAGCCTCAGGAGGTCAGCAAGGGCTTGAGGTGGGAATGGGGTGGCAGCTGGGTGGATGGTGCGGCTCCTGAGGCTGGGACTGGAGCTCCTCCCAGGCTGTAAAGTATGACGTCAACCACCTAGGAAGAATCTAATCAGATACCTGCTGACACTGGCACTTTACAGGTCTCTCTTTTTTTCTTCTTGGGCTAGGGTCTCATAACCTTTGGAGGGCAGTTTTTCTCATTTTAGAGAGGAGGAAAGCAAAATCCAGAAGATCACATTCTAAATCTTTAAAGACTAAATCTTTGAGTCTAAATCGTGAAGACTCAAAGTCACGTTTGGTTTAAAGCTCATGTAACTAACCCCTGGGGCCTGGCCAGCTGGGTCCAGGCGCACCCAGGGCGTCAGAGCCCACTCAGCCGCTGGCTTGTCCTTTTCAGGGCAGGCTCTCCACAGGCGGAAATCACATGACCCAAGGCTCAGCACCACCCATGCCAGTAAAAAGACACTGAGTCTTCTTTTTTAATCCTTTAAGAGAAAGTATAGAGAATACTCTTATACTTACTACTCAGATTTGTCTTATACCTACAACTCAGCCCTGAGTTGGTGTTGAAAAAAAATTTAAGAAAAAAAATAATAGATAAACTGTAGTATATCCAGATAGAGGAGTATTATTCAGCACTTAAATGAGCCATCAAACTATGAAAAGACATGGAGGAAACCAAGTGAACCAATCTGAAAAGGCTACATACTGCATTACCCCAACTATGACATTCTGGAAAAAGCAAAACTATGTAGACAGTGAAAATATCAGTGGTTGCCAGGGAATGAGGGGAGGGGAGGTGAATTGGTAATGCACAAAAGATTTTTAGGGCAGTGACATTATTTTGTATGATACTGTGATGATAGATACATGTAACATGTATCTGTCTCTTTTTTTTAATATGAAACACTTCACAAATTTGCATGTCATCCTTGAGCAGGGGCCATGCTAATATTCTCGGCATCATTCCAGTTTTAGTATATGTGCTGCTGAAGCAAGCACTGTAATATGTATCTTTAATTTTTAAAAAGTATTCTTTAATAAAATACATATATGTACAAGAGTGAACCCTAAGGGAAACTGAATTATGCCTGCTTGTGATGTGTCATTCTTTGCAACAAACGTACCCCTCTGGTGGGGGACGTTAGTAGTGGAAGAAGCTGTGGCTGTGTAGCGGCAGGGAGTATATGAAAAATCTCTGTACCTTTCTCTGTTTTGCTGTAAACCTTAAACTGCTCCAAAAAAAGACAATCTTGTAAAAAACAAAAAGTACAGAAACGTCAAGGACAATAACACCTAAGTCTTGATGACACAAAGCCTCTACAGTGCCCCCATGGAAGTAGTTCTGTAGGTCAGTCATAACAACATACCACAAACCTGGTGACTTCAACAGAAATTGTCACATAGCTCTGGAGGCTACCAGTTCTGGATCAAGATTTGACAGGGTTCATACCTCTCTCCTAGCTCTGGTGGTTGGCTGGTAATCTTTGGTGTTCCTTAGCTTGCAGATATGGCACCCCACTCCAGTACTTTTGCCTAGAAAATCCCATGGATGGAGGAGCCTGGTAGGCTGTAGTCCATGGGGTCGCTAGAGTCGGACACGACTGAGCGACTTCACTTTCACTTTTCACTTTCATGCATTGGAGAAGGAAATGGCAACCCACTCCAGTGTTCTTGCCTGGAGAATCCCAGGGACGGCGGAGCCTGGTGGGCTGCCGTCTATGGGGTCGCACAGAGTCGGACGCGACTGAAGTGACTTAGCAGCAGCAGCTTGCAGATATATCACCTGTTTCTGCCTTCACATTCACATGCTGTTCTCTGTGTGTCCGTGTGTGTGTTCAAATTTCCCCTTTTTCTAAATACGCCAGTCATGCTGGATTAGGTAGGACCCATCCTAATGATTTCATTTTAATTTACCTCTGTAAAGACCCTATCACTGAATATGGTCACTTTCTGAGGTACTACAAGTTAGGACTGCAACATATCTTTTTTTGGGGGGGGACACGGTGCAACCCATAATGCCTGCTGAGGACACAGCCTTGCTCCAACATGTGGCAGCTGGTTGAGTGCTACGTTGCTATGGAGCCATTCAGACAGTGTTTATAACTAGCCCCGGCCAAGCAGATTTTATTCCATCTCAGAGTCTCACAGGTTATCTCACAAGCAGACTGCCACTCACACCTGCTCTCCCATTAGAGCAGCCTGTCAACCTGCAGCGTGGTGAGACACATTTTCCAGGTGTCACTGGACAGTTCTACACGTGGCAGGTCAGCCTGCATTCAACAAGCACAGACAAGTCTCCACCAGAGGGTCTCAGGGAACCTGGGCACTCTCAGAGCTTTTCTCTTTCCCATCTGTCTCTGTTGCACAGAAGCCATGCCAGACATTCCACCAGTGAGAATTTTCTCAAGATCTATTGCCCAAAACACACTTACTGTCTGACACAGTCGTTTTTATATCTTTTAGAGTCCCTTTTCGCACTGCTGACTCCAAGAAAGCTAATTAATTATTTTAGACACCACTATTAAATTGACACAGTGATTAATCTGATCATCCTTTTTATGAAATTACCTCTGAAATGCTAACTTCTCGTCTTCTGAAACTCACTGTGTAAATTACTCTGAAGATTACATTGTACCAGCTTTTGGCTCTGTAAATCTTAATAGCAGTTTTTTGTTTTTTTGCCGAAAGCAATAAAAGCTGTCCCGAATTTATCAGGTTAATTAGGAAAGAGGTGGGCAGCAGGAAATTGAAGGTGACTCACACCGCAAGTGGGAGTTAGACTGATGGATTGTTAGAACCTTCTGTTGCTGGTTACCATCAGGGGACTTGGCATCAGTGAGTCAGTGAGCAGTACACAGGCAGCCTCATGAACCAGAGGGACGTGTGGAACCCACAGTTGCAGGTGTCAGGGCTCCAGCTCGAGAGAACTAGTGTTCTAAGAGTGATCCCTCCCCCCACTCTCCTCACCCCCTCCACTGCCTTTCTTGCATTTTCTCAGTGCACCTCCTGAGTCTCTTGGTGTCCCATTTGGACTCAAAGCCCACAGAGAGCTGCCTCATGGCTGCCCACCCTGAGCAGTCCCCAAAACTCCTAGGCCTGAGGAGGGAGCAGGAAGCACACCTTAGCTACTGCCCTCCACCATGCTTTACTCCACCCAGTGGGCAGGCTCCTGGACTCCAGGCTCCATCAACGCTGCCCCACAGAAGGAATTTTAAAGCCTGCAGAGGCTCTCAGGCCTGGTAGAAATAGCAGTGTCAATCTTCCTTTTTTTTTTTTTTAAAGCTAGTTTTCCTTCTTTTTTGTAGTAAATCCTGAGCATCCCATGTGTGCTAACCCTAACCCTAACCAGGAGAGTGTTAGAGGTCACACTGCCAGTCCCTTCTCAGGCTGCATGCAAAACACCTTTTACTTGTTTTGAGAACAGCTGAAAGACAGAACACACTGAACCTGTATCGGGCTTCCCACTTCTTTGCCAGTGGCAAAGAATCCACCTGCCAATGCAGGAGACACAAGAGACACAGGTTCGATCCCTGGGTTGAGAAGAATCCCCTGGAGAAGGGAATGGCAACCCACTCCAGTATTCTTGCCTAGAGAATCCCATGGACAGAGGAGCTTGGCGGGCTACAGTCCATGGGGTCTCAAAGAGTTGGACACGACTGAGCACACTGAACCTGTGGCCTCATTTATCCATCCATCAGCCCATCCATCCATCCATCAGTGTATATTGAGCAACCTACTGCATGTAAGGTGCTGCTCTAGGCTCTTGGGGAAAACAGAACGAGAACATGGCAGAGATGATTCCTGCCAGTATCTGTATCCAGAGATGATACTGTTAATAGAGAAGTTGGACAATAAGATAAATACTAAGTAAGATGGTGTTCCATGCTTTCGGATGAGGATAGGGACTACTAGTGTAGGTGGCAGTCTACAGTTTTAAATAGAAGAGTCAGGGAAGGCTGAGTTGCCTCACTAACCTCACCCTAGCCCTGGCTCTGCCTCATGGAGAAGATGACATTTGAATAAAGACCCGAAGGAGGTGCTAGGCTGAGCCATGCATAAACTGGAAGGAAGAGCCTTCCAAGCAGAGGGAACCTTCCAGTGCCAAGGCCCTGACACAGGAGAATGCCTGACTGGTCGAGGAACAGCGAGGAGGTGCTGTGGCTGGAAGAGGGTGGCAGGAGGTGCTGTGGCTGGAAGAGTGGCACGGGCCATGGAGAGAGCTGAGTAAACTTGCCACTCGGGTGTTTAAAGGAAGAAAGCATCTCTGTGTCTTGTTCCCATGCTCCCCTGGGGTTCTGGCCTGCCCTGAAGGTGTCTATCCGCAGGCAGACCACAGCCCAGGCTGAGAAGGGTTTGGGCCGGAGAGCATGCGGAGGGGGCGGGCTCTGAAGCTCCGCTGCCGGATTCTCCACGGGCCTGAGGAAACTGAGGTTAGAGGGCCTCTCCCTGCGGCTCCCCCTGTAGTGTCACTAGGGCAGGCTTCGCCTCTGAGCAGGTTCCTTCTGCTTCACTGGGGCAGGAAGTTTACCACCTACAAGCTACCTCTGTCGGGGATTTTTCTCCCATTCCTGCGCACACAGGTGCGAGATAAAGAAAGTCCCAGGAGCTGCTGGGCCGACTCCTCCGGTGGAAGGCGAAGCGGTTAAGGATGCCCTCACATTCCACTCCTGAGGGCGGAACACGGTGAGGTCAACAGCTGGAGCGAGGCGCGGTGAAAGGCAGTCCCTGTCCTCTGGAGGGCTGAGGGGGGCACTCCTCTGTGACCCCCACACCCGAAGTCCTGTGTGGAAGTCAGCCTGTTGTTTCATTACCCTCACCCCTTCAACAAAAGGATGACTTTTCCAGTCATGACGCCACATTGAGGGGTCAAAGCCTTCCCGGGGTCTGAAGGAGGGACAGGAAGAGCCCAGGAAAGCTGAGAGGAGCATGGTAGGGAACGCAGTGTGCCCCCTAGCTCTCCTGCGCAGGCTGCTCGTTTCAGACAAACCCTGTCTTTGGGCCTGCGGCTCGGGATCACATCTGTGACTGCCCCTCTGCTGAGCTGCCCCACGGAAGGATTCTTCTGGAAAGGGATAGCGAAGTTTGAGTCCGGGGAGGCTGGGAGAGCTCTGGCAGCTGTTTTCTGCTCCCCTGGGTTTGAGGATGCGTGACAGCGCCATAACTGTGTGTGTCCCCTGCCCTCTGGCTTATCTGCCTCTTCCCCCCGAGAGGGCCCAACTCCTGCCTCTTCTCCTCCCCTCCTCCAGGCCCACACCACGTTCCAGAACAATCCCCCCCACCCCAACCGGGTGCGTGGTGGAGCCGGCCTTCCTCCCCGTGGCTTTTCTTGTGAGCCTTTCCTTCCCCCACAAGTCACGCTCACATACCCGAGAGCGCCATTATCGACGGCCCTCAGGGTTGCCATGGAAACAGAGCATTCCTCCCGCCTCCCCTTCTCTCTGTTTACCTTGGTAAGAGACTGCGGCAAAAACCAGCCTGCGGCGGAAGGGGAGGAAGGGCGGAGGGACGGGGAGAGGGAAGAGAGAAAGCCAGCCTGCTCTAAACCAGATCATTCCGGTTCAGAGTGGTCCCCACCCCCTCTCCCCCGCCTCTTTCCAATCCCGGGAGCCGCTCGGCTGGGCCTGGAGGTCTGCAGTGGGAAACTCTGGGCCCTCCGGTAGCGTTAGTGGAGAGGGTCCGAGGCTCCTCTCCCGGCCTCTGGTCAGAGCTAGACAGGTGTTCACTACACAGGGGCACCATGCTGAGGGTGGGAAGGGAGGAGGGTTGAAATCCAGCCCTGACCGGTGTGCCCTGGCCGGCCGGAAGCGTCCTCACCCTGCCTGGACCACTGCCATGACTTCCCAACAGAGTCCTACTTCCTCTCGCGCCCTCCCTGGGGCAGCCAGAAGCATCCTTCTGATTTCTCCCTGCCTGAAAAGCGTCTCATTTGCTCTTAAATAAAAGTCAAACTGTTTGCCCAGCTCTTCTTGATCTGCCTCACCTGCCTCTCCTTTCTCGCATTCCGCACCTCTGCTTCCGGGTTCCCCTTGCTCCTTCCTTCTAGAAGACTCCAGGAGGTGGGTTTTGTCCGTGTCAGGTTCGTTATAACAACATTTGAAACGCTCTGGTCCGTTATAACAACATTCGCCCTCACTGGCGCTTTCTAGCTTCCTGCACATTCAGTGGGTTCCTACGTTTTTATCTAGCTTTTCTATGTAAAACGTAAAATAGTTCATATTTACATCAGCCCCATTCCACCCACCCCAGATGGGAGCTCCCTGAAGGCAGGGCCATATTCCCTGCTGCATGGCGCACCAGGAGGCGATTGCCGCCTCTAGGGGAGCTCCATTGGTTTCATTTCTGCTGATGGGGAGAGCAGGGAATTGGCAGGGGAGCCACCCAGACAGCTCTTCAGGATGCCTGAGTTGAGCACCAGGCCACCTTTATTTTTTTGGCCTCAGCATTGGGTTGCAGCATCTTAATTCCCCAACTTGGGACTGAATCCGTACCCCCTGCATTGGAAGCTCGGAGTCTTAACCATTGGACCACCAGGGAAGTCCCCACCAGGCCATCTTGCTGCTGACAGAGAAACACTGCCCAGTGTGTGTGCAGCAGGCATCCCCAACCCTGCCCAATGGGGAAAAGCCAGGATGGCAGGGCGGCTGGAATCTCAGTCCTGGAGTGGAGGGGGCATGCGGGGTACCCTGCATCCTGAGGTGTAACTCCAGTGCCAGGGCTTCACCGTCCCAAACGGCCCACCCCCAGGAGGTGGGGGTGGGGGGAAAGGGTTCTCCAGATGGCCTTCCACTAGGATTTTCTTGGTCATGACCTGCTGTCTGCAGCCAGGCCCTGCCTGGTGGATGACAGTTCTTACAGAAAACCTCTCTGAACTGTAGGCAGGGCGCCCTTTCTCTGGGCTTTGCAGGTTTGGGTAACTCTCGTGGCAAATCACGTAAGTTGGCTTGTCTTGGTTTCACAGTCTGTGAAAGGAGGGTAAGATTTCTCCATCCTTTCAATCATCCAGTCATTTACAAGCAGACTTGGCCAGAAGGGACCCAGAGTTACAGTATCTTGAAGAACTAAATTGAAAGAGCTGCACAGGGTTCTGCATTATAAAGGAAAAAAAAAAAAAAAACCCAAAATCCAAGAACACACACTTAAGGAAACAGCAGCTCCCTCTGCAGCCCATCTTATCTCCCAAACTCTCTTACAGTTATTAGCTCTTTCGTCTGTTTTTTTCCTCCATTTCTTCTTTTTTAAAATTTATTTATTTAGGCTGTGCTGGGTCTTGGTTGCTGCTCAGGATTTTCTCTAGGTGTGGGGCATAGGGCTTCTCACTATAGTGGCTTTCTTCTGTGGAGCATGAACTCTAGAGTTCAAGGGCTTCAGCAGTTGTGGCTCCCCAGCTCTAGAGCACAAGCTTAGGAGTTGTGGTACATGGGCTTAGTGGCTTTGCAGCATGTAGGATCTTCCCATGGGATCGAACCCGTGTCTCCTGCATTGGCAGGCATATTCTTTACCACTGAGCCACCAGGGAAGCCCCGTTTCTTCTTTACATTTCTAATTAATATGCTTCCCTGGTTACTTTAGGTATTCTATGTATTTCCTTCCTGACATGGAAAATGAGGATTTATCTCTCTTCCAACACTCACTCTCTCTACTACCTCAGCTTCCTCTATTTAGTTTCTTTACTGGGTTATCTTTATAATTTTAATAAGTAAAGGTACTTCACCTTTATTTCTTATTCCATCATCTCTAGAGAGCAACCTAATAATGCTTATTATGTGCCGAACATCATTCTGAGCACTTTACACATATGTTTAAGCCACACGATAATATCAAGAGATGGGTTATAGTTATCAGCCCCATCTTAGGGAAAAGAAAACTAGGACTATTTTACTATTATCACTAGTGGTTTACCAAGAGGGACAGTAGATAAACGTGGGTGGCCAATCTGCCATCTGTGCACTCAGTTCTAACAGGGAAAGTTTTTGGAAGCATTCATTTTGGTCTTTGCTCTAGTTCCTTGTTGGGCCAATAAGTGTGACGGTGACAAGTAAGGTACAGAGGTCTCCTGGTCACCTCAGCCAGCACCAGGCAGTTAGCTTAGCTGTGGGACAGGGATTCCCAAATGTCACTGATAGCTAAAATGCAATCAACTAAAGAGTTTGTTAAAGTAACTCACCTACAAAAACAATCTTTGAGATTTGGACCTAGGAATCTCTGTTTTTAACAGTCATGCCTCATGCTTAGAAACCAGTGGTTTTTCCCTTGAATCATACAGATGGTCATGACTCTGTACGTAAAGATGCACGTTTTTCCTCTGAATTCCCTGTAGCTTCTCCAACCCTTCGAAAGTCTTGGTACATCCATATAAATTTGTCTAGCAGTGGTCTGGGGAATATATGGGACGAGACAGTAAAAGGGAATATGACTTGCGCCGCAGTCACTCCCTTGCTGATGTCCTGGAGGGAGCCGAGTTGTGTTGAGGGGACTACGTATGTCCAGGAGTTCCAGAACGGGAGCAGAGAGAAGGCACACACAGTGCCTGCGGGCATGAAAGGTGGAAGACACACAGATATTACAGAGAAAAGCTGTTCCTGTGGGTGGTAAAGGACATGGTGGCGGCAGGTGGGACTGATGCTTAGGTCATACAGGTGAGCTCACATTACCATCAGACAATCATATTACCATCAGACAATCAAGGTGGCCTTAGACCAAATAGATCTGGATAAGATTTATTGATCAGATTGTTTTAGAAAACCAACAGCAAAACACTGACAAGATACATAAATACAGATTGGACATTTTAGGGTAAATTCACTATATTTCCTACGCTTGTAGGAAACCAGGTAAGGTGGAAAAGCTGTCCTGATCATATGGCATGCACACCAGACTGCAAAAGGACTTCCACACTATTTAACAGGGCTGTGGCAAATAGCTTTAAGGTAAGGCAAGCATCATGTGTGGCCTAAGCATACCCTGTACCAAGAGCCAAGCCCAGGCTCATTCTCAGAGACTGTTGAGTGGGGGTTCCCTTTTGTGCCCATGTCCTTCCACTGAAAGCCTCACTGGCAGGTGCCATTAGAGGGAGATGCCTGGCACTGTCCCTGCTCAGACTCTGTGTACAAGGAAGTGGCTTTAGAGAAAGTCAGTGTGTTTCTGATGCCTCCTTTGTATTCTAAATGTGCAACTAGTAAAACAGCAATTACTACAGCTTGGTGAAACTGCCTCTGACTCACCCTGTACAGTGACTAAGCAGGTCCTTTTCAAATCTTATAAAAAGTGAAGAAGAAAAAAGATAAAAACATTAAAATTATACTAAAAAGATGGTACCACTTTTTGAAGCACAATTTAAAACTTTTTTTCTTAACACCAGATGAGGGAAGAAGTCACTTTCCACCGAATCTAATGACCTTAGAAGGGAAACACCACTGCTGGGCATGAGCTGGTGGCGACGCACAGAGGTCATGGAACTCTACCAAACCTACCTCAGGCCCTGCCAAGGCCCTGGAGCCCCAAGGCATTTGGGGAACTTAAGCAATTGAAGCCAATGGTGACTGGTTTTGGAAGCTTATGATCTCAGGACCATAAACCCTCATCCATCCTGGAGCTCAATGCTAGAACAATGAAGAAGAAGGAAAATGGCTTATTGTACTACATGAGAGTGCTGGCAGGTAGAGAATTCAATAACCTATACAGCCTTCTAAACATCTGTAAGACACATAAAAACAAACTGGTTTTAGAGAATTAAGACCAACATAGTCTTAAAGGATAATTTAACCTTTCCTACAAGCCAAGCTGTATGGCTGGAAAAGGTATCTCCTAAGGAAAATGAAGGTTCCTTCAAGAACAGTGGAAAAGCAAGTGTTTGCAAAGAGAGCCAAAGAAATGTATTCAAATGATGGGATTTCTTGTGCATCATACACAGCTTTTTCTTCTAATATGTGCTAAGAGTTCTTTGGTGGTTATAGGAGAGACAGCCTAGAACTCAGGGCAGGAGACTATGCCAAAACAGAAGAGCAAAGAGTGATATCTAAACTCAGCATTAACAGCTGTCATCTTGTTGACCAATTACAGCTAACTGAGCTGTTTTCATGTTTGCTGGTTTCTAGCCCCTCCAGGATTCCTGCTTTTCCATTTCTAACTATGCATTAGCCCCACTCCACTGAAAATGAGGTACTTGTGGGAAAGGGGTAGGGAGAAGGAAGAACTATAAATCAATCAATTGTTTGATAGGAAAGTTGAAACACTGATTATCTATGGATTGCAATTATCTGTGCTTTAATCTGGTTACTCTGGGTAACCAAAGGTCACTGTTAATATACCTTTTGCTTAGAAATGTTAATGTTTATTATTATATTTTAAAATTAGCTATATATTGGACATGAATAGTTTAGAGCAAATTTTTATATCATGTTCCAGGGCCCTGAAAAAAAGAAGATTCTGCCAGTAGAAAGGGTTTCAGTTTGGCCCCTGAAAAACAGTTAAAATTTCAATCTATTCTATATTGGTTTATAGATTTTCCAGAATATGGAAAATACTTTATTAAATGAAGAAAGTCATCATTTTCTTCAGGTAATAAAGTATTACATTCACAGATAAATTAGTATATACATGGGAGAACTGATAGTATTAAATATTAGGTTTTAATTCTCCATTTTAAAAACTTCTTACAGGTAGACTTCCTTGTTCCTGGGCAAAGAAATTTAAGAAGATATGCAAACATGAGATTGAGTACAAAGATGACTGGGGAAAAGTCTCAGTGCTAATAAGCCCAAGAAACAATAAATCTCTAATAGTTGGAGTAAGGAGACACTGGACTTGAAATCCAGGTTTGCCAAGAGTTGGCCTAAGTCAGCCAATTACATCTCAAATTTCTGGTATAATTTTAACTCTAATGTAGTGAGCTGGCTTCCCCAAGACAGATACAAAAAAGTAGTCTACCTGCTTTACAGTCACACCCTATATATAATCTGTATATATCCATATGTGTTTCTATATATTGCACTTAAACTTATAGGACTGCAGTAAGATGGCTGGGAGTACCTCAAAGAGGCAGAGAAGCAGCAGGCATAAACTTTTCTAAATCAAGTAACAGTGTCAGGCATTCAGAGTGCTGGTTATGGATATACTAAATGCCTGGTGATCCCCTATATAAAACTCTAGTCATCTACATTTAAGTCATCATACACACAGTCGCATTTGGCATCCAGAACATGTGCACCTGTGTGGTTCTATAGCACTCAGAGCTGATCATACTACATCATTTTCACTAGTGTTATATTAAAAGAAGACACTTTAGACCAAGGGTATGTACTTTTATGAAAATGTCACACACAAGGTCTTGGATGTCAGGCCTCCGAAGTCCATGTCAAAGAAGACTACCTTCAGAAGGCTTTAAAAAGGAGGCTAGCAAGTGTGGATTGAATCCGTCTCTCTTTTAGCTCTCTGGTGTCGCAGAAGTAGAGACCTGCTTATGCCCCAAGACAATGGAAGGATAAGCACAGAGGCTGAGCATTCAGTCTTTGTACCCTATGAAACCATGACAAAGATCTTTCTGCCACCCTGAGTAGTATGACTTATTTATGGATAGTCCCCCCCGCCTCACCCCAAACATCCAGAGACTAGACTGGAGTCATGCAGCAAAGCTTTGTTTTGAACTAACAGAGCTGCTCAGACTGACTTGGTCTGGAGAGAGCTCCTCACAGGAACAAGCCTAGCAGTCGGTGGTAAGAGGTTAAAAGGCCAGACTGGTCATGGCAATGTGGGGGTGAGGCCTCCGGAGGAATTGCTCCTTTCCTCCTCTCCCCTACTCCATCATCCCCACAAAGGACCCAAACTCACAGATGAAAGATGATAAGACCCTTCAGAACACAGGCTCCATGAACTCAATCCCACATGGTTGGGAGGTTATAATAAGGCCTGGAAGTTAGGAGTCCAAGTCCAGAGGCCAAACAAAACCAGATAGTAACTTTTCAGCTACAACTCAAAGGTGATTTTACATCCACACATGAGCCTAAGAGATTCCCTTCTGAGATGAAGGAAAACAAGAATAATCTTAAAAGTTAAGTGAAAAAGAGGCACTTAAAGGAAAAATATGTCCCCAGTCTGTCTGAGTCTCCTGTTGTGATGTCACCAACGGGATGATCAGCACTGTCCCCGCCTGCACACCTTTAGCACCTTTCATACACGTAAGGACCTTCAACTGCTCGTGTCTCAGTAGGTCACTGATGGCCAAGCAAGTGAAAATTTAAGTCATTTCTGTTTTAAAATTAAAATACAATATAAAACAAACCAGAACTAAAACTTCACACCAAAGAAGTGAATGATTCTCAGTTTCTTTTCTTCCGCATGCTAGTTTTTAAAATGATTCTTAATTCTTCAGGAAGAATGACTTGTGGCTTTTCCCCAAGACCTTTTATCCAATTACTAGGCAATTACAGCACCATGCACATTAAAGCAGACAGAAAACGAGGCAAAAAGCTAAGAGAAAAATCAAGGGCCAATTGGCTTTCTAGAGATAAAACCCATTGCCTGAGAATATGGTAGGTGCATGGCCCAGAGTGAAAAAAGAAGCATTCTAAAAGGAAATGGCCAGCATGACAGCCAAAGCTCACAGCCCAAGAGCAGAAGCCCTTCCTGCCCTGCTCTTCTCTGGCCTCTCACGAACTTTATGTCCCACGGCATGAATGCCACACCTGTTTAGGGTCTGCAGTTCCCTATGATGGAGTCAAAGATACCTGAAACCATTAACAGGCATAGGAGAATTTAAAAACTTCCCAGAATGAAGAACTTTGACCACCATAAGTTTCTTGATTTGAAATGTTCTCATGTCATAATTTCTAAGAACAACAAACAGCACAACCACCACACACGATGAAGTCTTTAGACAAGTCAACTCTAACCACTGCTGGCACCAGAAGGATGAGAAAAGAAATCACTGATTGAGAGTTGTTGAGCTGCTTAATTTCCTCTTAAGCAAGTTAAAAGATAGGTTATGAGCTGCTTAACTATCCTCTAAAGTAAGTTAAAGGATAGGTTTGGGTATCTAGGCTGAAAGATACCAACCACTGCTGCTATTAGATCCAGCTACTCAATTAGATGTACCTTTGAAAACAGCAAGTTAAACATTGAGCTTTCCCTATAATCTGCAGGATTCTCAAGGTTAGCCTTCTTGTTCTATCCCCAATGCTACTTCTCGTTGTTGCTGGATTTCCTTTTTGTAATTTTTGTTTTTATTGACAATGTTGCTTAATTTATAGAGCAATGCCTGACATGGCCATATGTTGAGAGTCCCTTTAACATTTTCTTTATCTTATCTTGATTCATTTAACGTTATGAAGGTACTTTCAGACTCTCCCTCAACTTCCATCAGGGAAGAGGGAGTATGTGAGTATGTGTGTGTACTGGGGCAGAAGGGAGAGAAGCAAAGAAAAAAGCACAAGGGAAAGTGAGATTCCATAAACTTAAAACAATTTACAGAAAGGCATCTGATGTATTTTCTGAATAAGGCCTTGATCAGGGTAACCAATTCTCTCTGTAGCACATTCTACACTGCCCATAAATAAAGGAGTCTCTTTAAATTAACATTTCCAGTATCAATGAACAGTCCAGTAATCCTCATTTCAAGCGCTCGATGAGTCCCTGTGTGAGTCCAAGGTGCAGAAGCTGTGTTCGGGAAAGGTTTGCTAGGTTGGGGAAGGCCGCAAGCAGCTTCTCCCACGCCAGTTCCAGCAGGCTAGGAACCACCAGCCAGATCTTAAACAACGACCCAGTCCGTTTATTTTCGTGGATGTTCACCACTCCTCCATGAATGTACATGCAACCAGCCTATGAACAAATGGCAGTCAAAAGAGGATAAATAACAGATACTTAAGCTGAAGATTCAGCAAAAAAAATTCATGGCAGGCTGAACTGAATGAAATGAAATCAAAAATTTCTCACTGATCCCAACACAGTGCAGAGATCAAGAAAGATTTAATAATGAATGAGTTACTAAGGGAAAAACTAGAGATTACTTTTACTTCAACAACTTTGACATCGTTAAACTAAGATTATATTAAGTACCCATCATGCCAAAGATAAGAATACAGAGTTTAAAATAAAGCTCTTAGCATTCAAGAAGCTAGTAGAATCTTCAATAACACAGCATTTTGGGGGTAAAATTATTCTGCCCTCCCAGGAAACATCTTTGACATCACTGTCAGGGCCTGAATACCACATGCAGCATTTCTTTTACATTTTATGCAGCTCTTTTAAGCTTGTTTATGATGGATTTTCTCCCTTTTTCTCAGAGGAAGAGCTAGCTTTGGAAGAAAGGTTTTAAAAACACATTCTTAATCCAAGCTTTGCTAATATCAGACATCTTTTTTTCTTGCTCTATCCCTAAAAGTATTTCCTTATCATCTGCAACTACATAAAGAAGATAAGAAAATGAAAACTTACTGGTGTAACAGCTGCACAGTGAAAATAAACTGGCTCCGGCATGGTAGCTGGGAGCTTAACCCATTGAAAAGTCTGCAGATTCAGCTTCCAGATATCTCCCAGGATCACTTCTCCATTATAGCCCCCGCAAATAAACACATCTATCAGTGGAAGAGAAAACCAAAATCAGGCAAAGGAAAAGAGCCACGGTGACAGCATGTCCTGTCGTAGCTCTCATGGCTAGATGACATGGGGCCAGTCCAGTTTCCATACCATAGGGGACTTCAGCTGGTGGGCTGCTCATTCTGCTGCCTTGTCCCTCACTAGAGTCTGAACTCAGTGTTTGGATTTTTTCTAGGGCTAAGGATGCAAGCCTCTGAGGAGGCTTCATGTCCAGGTTCTTAAATTCAAACATCTTCAGGTACCAGGGATAGGAAGTCAATGAGCAAGAAGGTTCAGGGAAAATAGATAAGCCAGGTAACAAACAGGAATGCACTTGCTCTAACGGGGAAGACGGTGATGCAGCTCCAGCTGATGGAGCTACGCAGGACTTAAGGTCAGCAATGGCCAGACCTTCCAATTTTGTAAGAGAAGTTGGAAATTCAGATTGATTTTTTTTGAAAAATGAAACTTTTTGGTTTTTAAGTATTGGCCACTAATTCAAAAACTGTAATACACACATGAGCCAAACAAAACACAACTGCAGGCCACCAGTTTGCAAACCCTTCTTTTAAATAATGTCCCTAAAAGGATAGACATTTATCTGCCCATAGAGACAAACATTCTCTATGTAGACAACTAGCCTGCAATGTTCAGTTCGGGGCACAGAGGTTTTTCCAAGCTTTCTTCAGCCCAAAGAGAACAGTCTGAAGCCCAAATTGATCTGTGCTAGTTATTAATGTCAGGAAAAAACCTTCCCAAAATCAAAGTTTTTTTTTTTTAATCGCTGTTATTTTTCTGTTTGTTTTTGTAAAATCAGTTATAACCAAGTATACAACATGTACCAAAGGCTATCAAACTGAATGCTCAGAACTACAGCTGAGTGCAGCTTGTATGGTGCCTGGAGTCAAAGAACCAAATGAACTCTTGTCTTAACTCAGGTCTAGATCAAGTTTAAGCCAATACCTAATTAAACTACAAAATACACTAGAAACATTTTTGGCTCGGATTCAAAAAAAAGTATGGTTCCATTTTTAGAGACACAAAGCTGAACAATGCCACTATCTATAAATCTTGCCCAAAGAGCAAAAGCATAATAAAAAGCACCTCTGTTCTAGAGATGGCAGCATAATCCTAGTAAAATCTGAACTAAGCTGCTAAAAGGATATAGGCTATCAAACTCGTTTATACACACCTTCTTCCTCTCCAAAACTTTAAGGCAGTATATCCAACTATAAAATAAACTGTAAATTAAAAGACAGGAAGGTTGTCCAAAGAGGAGTCATTTATCATACTTAGATAAAGGAGCTGCAGCTGCTTTCTGAAGCCATACAATGCCTGTGTTGTAATATGGCCAGAGAATGAGCTAAGAGTTCTATTTGGCATCAGATGGAGAACAGAATAAACTTTATGAAATAACACTCTGAAGGAGTTATTACAATGTTAATACAATGTCTACCAAGGTCTCTATTGTATGTCAGGATTATTAGTGTTACCCATAATAACCACAGACATCTGTTAAGGTACAGTGCTGAAAGATTAGGTGGTATAGTAAAAGCTTACTTATCGCTTATTTTTGAGTTCTCTGATAAGAAGGAACCCAAGCACATTAGTTTATTTTATGAAAATTCCTGAGAGAAGCATAACTTTATGGATTTCCCTTTAAGTATAAACTACAAGAAATAGACTCTCCCCAAAGGTATGCTATGACTCTTTTAGGGTGATCATTAAGAAATAAGATATTCTCAGAATATACAGTTACAAAAATGGAAACAGCATGCTATTTGAAATCCTTACCATTTTTTATCTGAACACAACTGTGACATCTCCGGGCTGCAGGAAAACCTGCCAAACATATAAACATGGAAATTCCATTATTCATAAGATACAGCAAAAGACAAACTATGAATAAGTTATTTAAAACAACCCCTTTGTTGCATTAAGCAAACACTGACTAGTCCTTCCAACCCTCCCTTATTTCACACTCAAATAAAGCCATCAGAAGTTCCATCATAATGATATAATGTTAAGATGTCAGCAAAATAAAGTGAGGTGGCAGTGGGCAAGGGTTACCAGTGGCTCTCCCAAGCCCTTTTACCTACAAAGAGACAGGTACATCTTGATTTAAGTGCCTACTTCTTATCCTACCCAGATTTCCCTCTGCCACAGAATTCAGCAATCCCCATTAAAAGTCTTTGCTCAGCTGCTGAGGAAGAATAATTGGGCTAAGGAATATAAGTAATTTCTTTCTTTCTTTTTCCTAGTTCCCCAACCAGGGATCAAACTCGTGTCCCCTGCAGTGAAAACACAAGTCTTAACCACTGAACCGCCAGGGAAGTCCCATAAGTAATCTCTAATACCAGTTCAACAGATATTTTTCTTGTCATATAATGCAATAAAATCACTTTTTCACTTTCAGAACCAACTATAAAGTACATTTATTAAAGATAAATGAATCAATATTTTAAATTTACCTATTTTTTCATGGGGTTTTGTTGCAATTTCCTCCCATGCATTTGTTTCAAGGTTGTATGCATGAATCTTGGAGACAGAAAATAAGAAGACACACAAATAACTTTAGTTAGCCCAAAAACTGGATTTTTCACAACAGCCTGTACAAACATATTCCTGGTTGAAAATGCTTCTTCTCCTTTGCTATTCTCTGATCTTTCCTAATTCTAATATAAAGCAAAACATTAAGTGAAGCAGTTGAAAGTTAAGCACATACATAATTTTATTATTTTTAAGTCATAGAAAAAAATGAGGAAAAAAGTTGGAATTCTGCTGCTTCCACATTTTCTGTGATAAACATATATAATTTTTATAACAGAAAAAAGCAACTGTTTGTAAGTAAATATGAGAATGCAGTTTTGACAAAACTTGGAAAGGACCATTAAGATTCCAAAGCAGACCAGGAGCTCTGAGGCCTACAGACTTCCTCTGGGACATGTGGATTTAGAAATGCCACAGGGATGGATGAACAGAAGCCCTTCAGAGCTCAGCTTTCTAAGGTTAGTGATGTGTCGTCCTAAACATGCCTGTTCTTTTTAGATACGCAGCACTGACAATGAGAGCAATGTGACATTCTGAGAATCCTGGTTCCAATTCTAATTAGTTGCTCCATTTGAGCTACTGTATCTTTCTTTTAATATCTTTTCTCATCTAGCACAAAGGGATAATTCTAATAAAGGATTTTCAGTTTGTGGTTATACAACTGTCAACGGGAAAGCACATTAGGGGCAGAGTTCAACCTTATATTATAAAGAGCATCCAACACAAAATAGGTCTTCATAAAGAATCTGCTTGAAAATTAAAATGTCTACCATAACAGAACTGTTACTTATTATGCTCAGTATAACAATGCCTTTCCTCTGGCCCTCTTCCTCTCTCTCTCCTTTTTAATGTACCTTGTTTAAGGAATAAGCTGTCCAAGAAGTACCACCTCCCAAGATGTAAATCCTCTGCCCATCATGTGCTATTTCATGTCTGTACCTGAAAATATACAATAAATACATTTATAATTAAGGGGGAAATGACCTACGTAAGAGTTGGCTGCAAGACTTTTACTGCATCATTATTTATAATAATAAATTATTGGAAATGACTCAAGTGTCTAATAATAATGAATTGGTTAAATAAATTATACAATATAAAAAATGGATTAGTATGCAACCAATAAGAATGTAGACACAGAGGATGTTAATATACTGAAAACTTTTCATGTCATTGACTGAAAAAAATCAGTTAGATAAGAGCAGATAGGTTATAATCCTACTAAAAATTTACAGATATACAAATAATGCTCAGAAAAATGACTATAAGGATACATGTAAAATGTTAACCCTGGTTATCCCTGAGTTTAGATTTTATTTTTTTATTTTCTTCATTTTGCTTATTTGTATCTTCTAGATTTTCTATAATCTTTTTGTGATAACTGTATAAGGGGGGAAAATATTACAGAGTTTTAAAAAGTGATCTGCCTACATTTAATCAGAAAGTCTAGACTATGAGTTTTCAAATTAAGACGCTTATTTAACAGATACAAAGATTATCAGGAAAAATCATGCTACATAAAGCTGTGAATATAATATGAAACATCTACCAGAACTTTTATCCAAGTAGTTTAGCTAAAAGCTGAAACAATTTATAATATATCCATAAAATTACTCAAATAAGGCAACTATGTGAAAATACTTTGAAAACTTAATCTAGTTTCTCCTTTCCTGAAGGCCTTGGTGCTGATAAAATATATTACATCAAAATGATTCCCTGTACCAAGCCACCTCCTAAGTCCTCCTGTGGTAGTTCTGCAATAATCAGAGCACTAAGATTCTACAATAGAGATAAATCTTCCTTAGCACCCATATGCCATTTTTAAAAAGCCAACAAATAGTCTAACAGTAAATAAAAAATTGTTTACTGTCTTTGCTTTTAAACCAGAAGGGAGAAAAAAAAAAACACCTCTTTAAGTTTTCTGGTGAGTTTAATTCTAAGAAGAGGCAACTGCTATTAGGAAAGAAAAATGAAATATAGTTTATTTAGGACTGCTACTAAAAGGTAACTAAAGAGAATCATGTGATGTCTGAGTGTTTAATAGAGCACTTAAAATACACAATCTTCCCTCCCTTTGTTCCATTCATCCAACCACCCATTCAATCAACATTCACTGAGTACCACATGAGCAAGGCACTGTGTCCTTCCTGGGGATAGGTTGTTAAGCAAGGGAGCCAAAGAATCCTAATACGCAAGTTAAGAAGGGAAATCAAAAAGTAACTAGAAAGTAACTGTTGTGTGGGTAATATGAAATTTAGTTACAATTGTTACCACTGGTTTTTTTTTAAAGGGCTACTACTTTCTTAATGCAGGAAAATTGAAGCATAAAAGGAAATAACGTGAAAAAAAATGCTATAGTTCAGAGGGAAACATCATTTCCTCACCAGAAAACCCTTCTTTAATGCTGAACAGGGATCTAATAGCCAGTGAGCTATTTCAACCAGGGCAAAGGGCTTCTTCAAACCATACTGCCAATATTCTAAAAAAAAGTAAAATCTTAGCAAGAAAGAATATGCTTTAATTCTAGAATCTCACCTCTCTTCTGGTAGATCACAGGATAGGTTGTTTGGTTTTAGTTGTGTCCACTCTCTGGTATTGAGATCTAATTTGTGCAGGTCTGTGCTGTAAATATAGCCAGTTGTCCCTCCAAATACATAAAGGGAGCCATTGATGATAGCCATAGCCTGGATAATGAGGAGATGTGAACAAGACTGGCTCATTAACACGTGATTAAAGAATGTAAACTTATTAGATACCCAAAAATCAAGTTTTATGAAGTTTTCTTGTACTTTTTAATCTTCTAAAAATCAGACCCTTAAAGGATTAAAGATTTTAGAGAACACAGAGATTGTTTTTAGAAAAATAACTTCTGCTCAACTGGAAAGCAAGTTCTGTCTAGATGGGCAAAGGGCTCCTTAGGGGTCTTAGCCAACCAAAGAATTTACAGATCATGGACATGAGCATTTCCACTGAAAGCTGCTTCATTTTTTAAGCAGTCTAGAGAAAAATGTCTTTAAGAAGAAGGGGCAGATATGAAAATAAGACCCCAGAATCCCTAAAGTAAGAAAGTTCTCAAAACTTGACATGTTCCACCAGATTCTTCTCAATGTAAGTTTGGCTTTTGCTATAGTCATTTCTTAGCGTTTTAACCTGTGGTGGGATACAGTCATCCAGTCTGTGCTTCTACACACAGTCCAGAAGCTACGTATCAGTATCAATGCCAGCTAGTTGAGAAAGAAACCACTGCTTTGGCTGTTTTAAGTTCAGCCCATTATTCTCAAAGGGTCTCTGAGGTATGATGAGTTTTTTCCTACCTTTTTGCATATAACTTTTCAAACCTAAGGTCTGAAGTACTAGAACCTAACTGGAAGCTAATTTCTGTGTAATCTGTGTTTTAGCCAAGATCTGTATAAAAGTCTCTTAACCAAGTGCAGGGATCATCTACTCTAAACTTAGGTTAGAAAGCTCTTCAAAGCATCATATCACTCTAAAGACGATAGAACTTGGGCTATATATATAGCCCAATCTCTCACTGAGGGTAAGTGAGGTCCTGACATTTAAGGAAACTTCCATATAGGTCTAGATCATTGATCCTAAAAGTTGAGTAGGAAAAAAAAAAAATAGGGGGGAAAAGAACGGAAAGAAGAAGGCAAGCAACCAGACTCACAATTTCACACTGGAACTGAAAAATCAAATAGTAACAATGGATTTATTTTCCATTTAAAAAGTTGGTGGTAATATATTCTGACGTTGTTCCTGGAACTAAAGAATCTGAACAAATTCATCCACCATGACTGGCCATAGATTGGTACCTGTCCATATATACGACTGGGTTTCTTCCCCCGACAGCTGAGCAAAGCCCATCTCTTATATTTCACGTTGCAGACGTGGACGTCATTGCCATTGCTCTCACCAAATGGGATGCCAGTACCTCCAAACACTAACAGGTTGTTTCCATGCAGCACAACTGGGAAAGAAGAAGCATGAATTTCATTTTCGTACTGGCTACTTGCATGGTACTCCCACATTAACCCAGGATATCTGAAAAACTCAAAAATGTCTGCTTTAATGCTTTCAGAAAATAGCTCAAACCACTGACATATAACTACTGTAAGTTCTACAGAAAAAGATCTAATTCACACTACATCACATGGCTCACTCTTTGATACGTGACAGGTATTCAATACACAGTTGTGGAATTCATGAAACATTGTATATAACAATACAGAATGATATGAACTACAATCCACCACTGCTGCTTAACACAGTTCAAGTACACAGTAGAGCAGAAGAAAATGAAGGCTCATCTTTGCCTTAGCAAAGACCCAGTGGGACTCAGGATGAAGGGATAAAAGGATCATTCTGTTTTTTCCAGGGGAATGATCTCTACATGTTAAATTATAGTTTCTGTCATCTTAATCCTACACCTGATAAAAAGAACATGAATATCCTGCTGGCAACTTTCTGTTCCTGTCATCAAACACACTTGTATATTCTTTCTCTTGTAGCAAATATTCTGAAAATACAGCTACTGTATCATTTCAGTGATTTTTTTTTTTTAACCAGTTCTTCAATTGATAGTGTTAAGAGTCAACAGCAGGAGCTCTAGAGACAGTGAAAGCTGGGTTTTAAGTCTCATGTGACCTCAGGAAAGTTATTTAATCTCTTTAAATTAATCTTTCCAACAACCCTATGAGGTAGGAACTATTATTCTCTTCTTCATTTTTATAGATGATGAAATAGAAAGTGGTGAAAGGTTTAAATAACTTGTTGAAGGTTTTCTAAAAAGAACCTTGCCAACCTAGGGTTCAATCCCAGGCAGTCTGGCTCCAGAGCCTGCACTCACAGCCACTGTTCTTAGGGCCTCTCTAAAGCCTCAGTCTCCTCATCTGTACAATGGCAAGAATTCCAGTGTTGACACCATAAAGATGCTGTGAGGATTAAACAGATGCCATGTGTGAAGCACTTTGCTCAACAGCTGTAAACCCCATTTGTTGATTTTCTACTACATTTTGCCAAGCTTATGTATGATGCTTTATGTTGTACCCTCTAGATATTAATCCCATTTTATGGGTAAGGAGCTAGAAGTGGAAAATCATTAGGCAAGTACACAACATACAGCCAAATTCAAACTCAGGACAATCCAACTCACAATTAATTCTGCATGCAATGCTATAGTATTATCATAGTGAGAGTCTACCCATTAACAGGGCTTAATCATATTACTATTATGATTTAGTATTCTTAAAAATCATTAACAAGAAAAACACCTAACATTGAACCAGACCTCTCAGATATTTCATAAAGCCCAAAGTTCAGAACTGCTTGCACTCACGTGACATAGATGCCAATTCTCGGGGCATGTAGCCATCTGTGCCCATCTGGTGCCATACTCCTGTAGCAAAATGATACCTCCAAAGCTCCCTGAAGAGAGGATAGTCTTCATTATCTGGCCCTCCTGATTCATCATAATCTGGGTTATAACCTCCAAACACATACAGATTGGTATTATCTGCCACACAACGATGTCCACTTCGTGCTGGTGGAGGTCTGTGGCCTAGGAGAGAAGAGGACAGTTTTCTACAGGTGGCCCAGCAGATTAAAAGCACACACAAAATTTGGTAACAAGCATTTTATCTTTAAAAAGGTAATCAGGGAAAATTTATGATGTGGATGCACTTTTTTTAAACTAGGTTATTTTTTATGTTCACACATACTACTTAGGATTTTAAGGAGCTAGTCTCCATTTCTATTTCGTAGAACTATTTTCAAATTTTGATAACTGGAAAAGGATTTTTCCCAAGGGAGGCAAAAGAGCATCATAAACTTGAGAAAATGGCTGGTAACGGAATTTTCAAGAAGAGGAGGAGGAAGGGTTTAAAAATCCAAAAGCTAAAAGGACGAATTTTCTATTTTCTTAGAGGAGGAAAAACACAGGCCAACTAAATTAAACTGAAAGTATTAGAGAACTACATAAATATAATCACAAATGTGAATGAGTCATGTATAAATAAAAATACACATACATATAACCTGTAATTTTTCTACAATATATAATTATACACTTAAAAAGAAAATTGGCTTTCAAAGAGTTATAGCAAAGTTTAGGATTTAAACACACTCCAGACATTATGGTAGTTAACAAAGAATATCCCTGTCCTTATCTTAAAGAGCATCTTTCATCCTATTAAGAACTTTATTAAGAAAAGCTATTTCAAGGAATTCCCTGGTGGTCCAGTGGTCTGGATTCAGTACTTTCACTGCCGGGGCCCCAGGTTCCATCCCTAACTGGGAAACTAAGATCCCACAAACCACGCAAAAAAAAAAAAAAAAAGCTGTTTCTACAATCTATATTTGCAAGCTCTCTGAAGTTTAAATTGTCAACTAGTTCAATAGAAGTTACTTCGATTATTTTAGAGTAAAAAACCCCCAAATTTATATTATTTCTACTAGCCTCACAATTTTTGTACCAGTCTACACAAATCCTTACATAGCTATTAGAACCAAAGATGATGAAATATTCACTGGATGAAGTAAGGTACTAGGTCTGTCTGTTATCCTAAAGACTTCTCTACTTTCATATATTATGAATGGATACTAGTATAACATTAGTATTTATGACAATGCTGGACACCTAACACACACTGTTATAGAATACATTACCAGCCTGATACAGGCCTCACATGTATCTTTTTTTATCAAAATCTTACTTCCTACTTTATGCTTTGAAACAAGAACTGAAATGAAACTGCACAGGTATAGAAAAACTAAAAGCCAGATGAACAAACCATGGCCATTGAATCACTCAAGTCCAACCTGTAGGTCCTGAGAAGTTCTCAAACAGCAATTCAGAGCCTTCCATGCTCCTTCACACTCCTGCCTGTTTAAGTTTGTCTCTCTGCTTGGAAAGCCAAGTCCTTCCCTTAGCCCTTGACCTGGTCTACCTAGCCTTCAATGTCTGGTGTGGCAAGACCTCAGGGCTCAGTCCATACAGCTATCTCATCAATAAAACTTTATAGCCCTGGGAGTTCCCTGGTGGCCTAGTGGTTAAGATCCTGGGCTTTCACTGCCATGGCCCAGGTACAATGCCTGGTCAGGAAACTGAGACACTGCAAGCTGTGTGGCACAGCCAAAAAAAGAAAACTTGCGCCCTTACTATTCAGTACCACACCACTCAAATGTTACGATAGATGTAGACAATTAATAAGATGATTACATCGTAACTAGGTAAGTACATAATAAATATATTACACAAACTATAATCAGTTTGGAGTTTACTCATGAGCTATGATTTATCTCAAGTGAAGAGCTAAATTTCTATTTCTAAAAATCTTGAAGCAGAAAATGTGATGTGGAAGGAAGAACAATAACATATAAATATCTAGATTTGAATCCAGGTTCTAACTACTTCCTTGAGCAAGTCATTGACCCTCACTGAGTCTCAGCTTGCTTTTGTATGAAGGAATATTATTTCTGTACTTCACAGATTTATTATACTTGCTATTTTGTTAAACTACGTTTATTGGTTAATATATGCATCTTCCTAGGAGGCAATCTCTTGCCTGGAAAATCCCATGGACGGAGGAGCCTGGTAGGCTGCAGTCCATGGGGTCGCTCAGAGTCAGACAGGACTGAGCGACTTCACTTTCACTTTTCACTTTCACGCAGTGGAGAAGGAAATGGCAACCCACTCCAGTGTTCTTGCCTGGAGAATCCCAGGGACAGGGGAGCCTGGTGGGCTGCCGTCTATGGGGTCGCACAGAGTCGGACACGACTGAAGCGACTTGGCAGCAGCAGCAGCAGCAGGAGGCAATAAACTATTTGAGGGAAACAGAATGTATTTGTATTTATCTTTCTATTACCAGGCCTAAGGAACACAGGAACTACTGAACAAATTTACAAATTTTAATTTTCCTCTATTCATTAATATTTATTTTTCTTCTCCAAATAAAGGGCAAATATCACATATAGCAATTATTTCTGTATCACCACAACATCTAAAACAGAGATGTATAACAGACACTGGAAGTCTCATTGATATTAACTTCAGGTCAAAGTTTACAGTAACAGGGATGATCAGAACAGTGTACAGCTCTCAGTGGACTTTGATACTGTACTTAGAATGAGATACAATTTGGGGGACAGGAATTGGATTATGCAATGGTCTTCTTAAAACATAAATGCTTATAAGGATTAGCAAGACAAATTTAATGAAAAAAACTCAATAGAGTTCCTATGGTCAACAGATAGGATTCTCTATAGTGTCATTTGCTTGATTACCTGGAACCAACAGAAATTTCTGAAACTGCCTTTGGGCAGATATGAAAAGACATATAGCATATTCCAGAATTTTCTCTAAATGACTGCACAGCAGTCATTCCATTTTATGTTTACTGCCAACTCTTTTTGAGACAAATATAACTTATATGATTAAAGGTTGAGAAGTCAATGAAAAGATGACTTTATATTTATCCATTTATTCGTTGAGCCAAAAATATTATTGGGCGCCTGCTATATGGCAGGTACTGTGCTAGGTGCTAAGGACACAATGATAAGATCATTCCTCCTTCTGTCCTCTGGGGCTTAGAGTTAGCCCTGTGCTGTCCAACACGGTGGCCACTAGCCACATACGACTCCCAAGCATCTGAAATGAGGCTAGTCCAAACTGAGTTATGCTTTAATTGTAAAATACTCCCTGGATTTAACAGACTTAGTATCCAAAAATGAATGTAAAGTTCAGTTCAGTTCAGTAGCTCAGTTGTGTCCGACTCTTTGTGACCCCATGAATCGCAGCACGCCAGGCCTCCTTGTCCATCACCAACTCCCAAAATTCTATCTGAATATAGGTATAGTGATATTTTTGATCTCCTGATCAAATAAAAATTAAGATTAATGTCACCTGTTTTTTACTTTTTTCATAAGGCTACTAGAAAATTTAAAATTTTGTGGCTCACATAATATTTATATCAAAAGCACTGGTCTAGTTCAATTGCTGGTTTCTGTAAATAATGCCATTATCTATGCAAATTAAACTGCTGAGTTATGAGCATCTGATCAACGTTTCATAAATATTAAACATCCCGTCAAGAAGTCCTAGGGCTGGGAGTGAAAAGCTAACTATTCTTTCTCTAGTCAGTGACTAAAGATTTCTTTGGGTCTGGGGTCAAAGGAATATACACTTAAAGTTGTCACAGATTCAGCGGGTTACAACTGAGCTATATTACTTTTCAAGAAGACTGGAACAATGTATACACCCAACAACAGTGTATAGAAGTGCCTATTTCTTCATGCCCTCTTCAACCTTTTTAGTTTGTGCCAATCTGATGGGTGAAAGTGAAAGTGAAGTCGCCCAGTCGTGTCTGACTCTTTGCGACCCCATGGACTGCAGCCTCCCAGGCTCCTCCATCCATGGGATTTTCCAGGCAAGAGTACTGGAGTGGGCTGTCATTTCCTTCTCCAAGGGGTCTTCCCGATTCAGAGACTGAACCAGGGTCTCCCGCATTGCGGGCAGACGCTTTACCCTCTAAGCCACCAGGGAAGCCCAATCTGATGGGTATCAGACCAATTTGCATTTCCCTGATTATCACATGTTTATCGGCCCATTTGTACTTCTTCTTTGGGGGAACCACCTGATCATATATCCTCTGTCTACTGTATTGTCTTCTCACAGATTTGCAGAAATTATTTATTCTATTTCTTTCTTCCAGCCTACTCTGGTCTTTTAATTTTGTTTATGGTATATTTTAACATATGGAAGTTTTTGTACAACTGAATCTCTCAGTCTTTCAAGGCTCCTTTGCAACAACAGCAACAAAAGGCTCATTTGCTTTACATCTTACATTATAAGATCCTTGTGCCCTTGTGCTCCTGTTCAGTTGCATCTGACTCTTTACGATCCCATGGACTGTAGCCCACCAGGCTCCTCTGTCCGTGGAATTTTCCAGGCAAGAATACTGGAGTGGGTTGCCATTTCCTACTCCAGGGATCTTCTCGAGCAAGGGATTAAACCTGCATCTCTTGCACTGGCAGGCAGGATTCTTTTAAATCTGTGCCACCTGGAAAGCATAATTATAAGATTACTATTTTCATTTACTTCTAATAAATTTTTAGTTTTGGTTTTTCATATTCAGAACCTGAATACATTTAAAACATATTTTTGTATATTTTATGAGGTAGGGTACTAATATTTCTCACAAAATGGATAGGCTGTTGTCCCTGAACCCCTTATGGAAAGCTATCCTTCCAACACTGAACTTAAAAGCTGTCTTTGAAGCTATAGTAGTGTGTGCACGCTAAGTCACTTCAGTCGTGTCCAACTGTACCATTACCCTTAGTCTTTATTGTATACTACACTGACAAGTTCTAGAGTAGAATTAGGAAAATCTCAATATCCAGGTCTAATCACCATGGACACAAAATCTATTGCTCTTTAAGAATGCATACAATCAACATAAAAACTCCACACACTCAAATGCAAAAGCTTGTAAACAGAATATAACATTTTAGCTTAATAAGCCTATCACTTACAAGATGAAGCCACCTCTTGATGTGCTATGAAACATTTGTGGTAAGGTCATTGTTAAAAAAAAAAATTAAGACCTTTACTTCTAAAAGCATTAACTAGTTATAAATATCATATAGCTTAAAGGATGAATTCAGTTTAACTGGTTGCTTTTGTTCAGTTCTCAGTCGTGTCCAACTCTTTGCGACCCCATGGACTCCAGCACGCCAGGCTTCCCTGTCTTTCACCATCTTCCAGAGCTTGCTCAAACTCATGTTCATTGAGTCAGTGATGACATCCAACTACCTCATGTCCATTGTGTCCGGAGTGACATCCAACCAGTTTAACTGGTTACTTCTTTCCAAATATAAAGCTTACCATTACCTTTACCTGAGAAGACAGGTCTTCTGTTGTACACTTGGAAGCCTGGACTGTGCCAGCTGGCTCCCACCCCTGACTGGTAGGCAGGCCTTCTTACTACTCCTAGAGTCCAAGCTGCTCAGGCAAAGGCCATCCATTAACAGCAGCACACAATATTCTTGGTTATGTAAGCGTTTCCTACTGCAGGGCTTCCATACCCTGTGTAAGACTTACATAAGATCTGGTTTCTAAGAGCAGAGTAATCTTAAGTCTAAGTTGGCAGCAATAAAAGAAACTTGGTCTGACAGACACTGGTGCTGCCATGAGTTCGTTTCAAGTGCTGAGCAAAGTGTACTTGTGATAGCTGTCACTACATACTTGCCTGGGTTTCTGGGCTCTGTTCAGTCCTGCTATTTATTACCTGTACCATTACTACACTGTTTTAATTATGACAGCTCTGAAGTATCTTAACATCTAATGGGACAAATTCCCTGCTGTCACTCTTTTTCAAAACTTCTCAGCTACTTTTCTCCATGTACTCTTGCATTGGGTTTTAGAATCAGTATGTTAAAATCTATGAGGCCCCTTGGGCAGATACCATCGTATCCAGGTGATCAAAGTTCACATCACCAGTAATGGGATAAATCAACACCACATGCAATGAAATGAACACACTATTACTTCAGTTGGTATTTCAGCCCAAAATGTATAAGCTGAATGTAATCATGAAAAAACATGAGAGAAACCCAAACTGAAGGACATACTACAATATGACTAGTCTGTACTGTTCAAGAGTATCAATATTAAGGCTTAAGATACATGAGAACTGAATTCAACACATGATCAGGGATTTTATTTTACTATAAAGGACACTTTTGGAAGAACTGGCAAAATCCAAAATGAGGTCTATAAAGCTGATAATAGTGTTAATTCAGCCCATTATGTATAGTGTTAATTTCTCAATTTTAATACTTGTTCTGCAATTACATAAGAGAGTATCTGTTTTCCAGGAACAGACACCAAAATATTTAGGGGTAAAGGAGCATTGTGTCTGCAGCTTAATCTCAAATGATTCAAACAGAAAAACAGTATGTATATGCATATGTATTAGATAGAGAGGGGAGAAAGGGGAGAAGAAACAGAGAAGAGAGGGAGCAGGATAAAGCAAATGTGATCAAATGTTAACATCTGTGGGATCCAGGTAAAGAATATAGGAAAATTTTATCATTCTTGTAACAGTTCTGTAAGTCTGAAATTATATAAAAAGAATATAATCTCTAACCATTTATCCTCATCTTTTTGTATCATCAGTATGCTTTGTTTTCTTGATTTTTATGCCTAAGTACTTTAAAATTTTCTGTACAACTGTAAATAGACATCTATTTTTTAATTTAGTTCAGTTGCTCAGTCATGTCCGACTCTGCAACCTCAAGAACTGCAGTACGCCAGGCTTCTCTGTCCATCACCAACTCCGGGAGCTTGCTCAAAACTCATGTCCATTGAGTCAGTGATGCCATCCAACCATCTCATCCTCTGTAGTCCCCTTCTCCTCTTGCTTCAATCTTGCCCAGCATCAGGGTCTTTTCCAATGAGTTCTTCGCATCAGGTGGCCAAAGCATTAGAGCTTCAGCTTCAGCATCAGTCTTCCAATGAGTATTCAGGACTGATTGCCTTTAGGATTGACTGGTTTGATTTTTTAATTGGTTGTTAATATATGGTCTGTAGCCCACCAGGCTCCTCTGTCCATGGGATTTCCCAGGCAAGAATACTGGAGTGGGTTGCTATTTCCTTCTCCAGGAGATCTTCCCAACCCAGGAATAGAACCCAGGTCTCCCACATTGCAGGCAGATTCTTTACTGTCTGAGCCACCAGGAAAGCCCTCAGGCAACTGTTAATATACAGGAAAGTAATTCATCTTTAAAGTTTAAATTTTATCTAACTAAATTTTCTAAATTCTAGTATTAGTTATCATTAGTTAATTGTCTTTTGAATTTTATAGTAGATAATCATCCTGTTACTAATGGCAATTTGCAACTCTTTCTAATATACATACCTTTTTTTTTCTCCATCTTTTATTGTATTGGCTGAAACCTTCAGAACAAGGTTGAATGGTGGAGATGACAATGGGCATTTCTGTCTTGGTTTTCACTTTTTCAGTGAGGATATTAGTAATGTTTCACCATTATATATAAAATTTGCGATTGGTTTCTTATAGATGGTCTATCAGTAAAACAAACTTTCTTTTATTCCTGGATGTCTACAAATTTTTTTCTTAACCAGGGATGAGTATGATTTAAAATAGTATTTATTAAAATGTATATACAGAAAAGGGTAGATATTATAACCAGGAATGAGTATGATTTAAAAGTCTTTATTAAAATGTATATATAGAAAAGGGTAGATATCTTAAGAGTATAGTTCAATGGATTTTAATAAAATGAACGCATTGAGTATCAAATTTTATTAAATGTGTTTTTTGATATCAGAAAAATCAAATTGTTTAAGCTTTTAAAGTACATTTCACAGATAAACCCAATTTGATCTTCATTTTCTTTATATTACCCCTGCCATCTTATATACATATATACATACATATATATATATACACACACACACAGTTTTTAAAAAAATCTGTCATTCTTATTGTTTCATTTTCCCACTTACCTAATCTTACTAAAATAATCAAGGTTTCTTTTTTTCCTCAGGAGAGCTACATACTATTATCCCCTAATATTCTTTAAAAACCCATAAATTTGTATTTCTCTAACAATACTAAGAGTAAACGAGGCCTGGAAAGAAACTTGGCTATTAACAGTGGTTACTTCTGGGAAGGGGAATAAGGTGAGGAGTAAAGATGTGAAATGGCATCTTGCTTTTTTAAGTTCTTTTATTGTGAAATGTAAGACATGTATAGGTATGTCAAATATAAGACATACATAATTATAAATGTATAGAAATGGCAACCCACTCCAGTGTTCTTGCCTGGAGAATCCTGGGACAGGGGAGCCTGGTGGGCTGCCGTCTATGGGGTTGCACAGAGTCGGACACGACTGAAGTGACTTAGCAGCAGCAGCAGCGGTTTAACAAATTTATCAGAAAGATAACATGGAACCATCATCTAGGTCCAAAAATAGAATATTGCCAGCACACAGATGCCCCCCTTACCTGCCCCTTTTGATTACAACTCTCTCCATCCCATTGGCTTCACTTTTAGAGAAAACCTATTTCCTAATATTTTATAGCAATCATAAAACTTGCTTTAACAGCCTGATTATACCTAAGTATGCACCTCTAAACAGTCCTGTTTATTTTGGCCTAGTTTTACAGTGTATTTGTATAGAATAATACAGTATGTTTTCTTTCTTGGATCTTTCATTCACTATTGTGTTTCTGAGATTCATCCATGTTGCTGGGCTTAGAGGTGGTCTGTTCATTTCCACTGCCAAATAGTGTATGTCTTTGTATGAATACATACAACAATTTACCCAGTCTATGTTGCGTGAATGGACATTTGGCTTGTTCAAATCAGTGGTTCTTAATGTAGCTATAAACACTTTTGTACATGTTTTCAGGTGTAGAGAGACCTGTATTTGTTGGCTGTAAATGCAGAAATGGAATTTCTGAAGTCATAAGCTATGAAAATCTTTACTAGATAAGGCCTGTTTACAAATTATTTAGTATTAATGTCTTCAGTCTTTTTAATTTAGCAATTCTTGTAGACCTAGTTCACCATGGTTTTAATATGCATTTATCTCATTACTAATGAGGTAGAGCACCTTTTCTTGTTTACTGGCCAACTGGATTAATCCTTTTAGGAAGTGTCTGCTCAAGCCTTTTATACATTCTTGTACTGAGATGTCTTTTTCTGATTTGTTATATATGCTTGAGATAAGGACATTCATTTTTCACCCTTTATATTTCCGTATTATTTTAATTTTAATAAGCATACATCATACCTATAAATCCTAAAACAAAAAATTATAAGATCTTTAGCAGTTTTACTTTCTCCCTAGTTTATTTAAATCATCTGAAATGTTAGGAAATATTTCATATATATATATATATATATATATATACACACACACACACATATATATTTTTTATCATTATTCTGTGTATTTAGAAATCTTTTGTTATCAATTATACCATCCTTCACAGTTCCTGTATTTCAATGTAACTCTAAAGTTTTACTGTGTTTTTTGCACATCACCACTTCTTGTGTCCAAATTTTCCTCTTTCTTGGATTTGTTTTCCATTTTAGTGGGAATATCTCAAGTAATTTTCTCAAAAAAGGTGTGTTCACATATTTTCAGAGTCCTTATTTATTTTGACCCCTATTTAAACATTCAAATATTAGTGAGGCTAGGTACAGTTCTGTGTTCAAAATAATTTTGCCTCAGAACACTGAAGGCACTTATTTTCTAGAAACTATCTTATATCCAAAACCAATCTGATTCTTAGTCTTGAGTCTTTCTAGGTAGCCTGTTTTCCATCTTTGGAATCATAAGTAGTTCAGTAATGTACAGATAGATGCTTTTTGCTTTTACATTTCTCTAGCTTGTTCCCTGGTGGGCTCTTTATACTTGAAAATTCAGTCTTTCTTCAGCATAGGGAAATAGTCTTTAATTTTCTCTTTCACTGTCTTTCCATATGTACCCTTATAAAATGGATACTGGATCACTTAGATCTATCCTAATAGCGTAATTTTCCTTTTGTACTTTCTCTTTTTGTCCTGTTGCTTTATGGTCTGTAAATTTCCCCTACTTTAGTTTTGTAAAAATTGGTCTTAAGTCTGTGTACTATTTGAGTTGGACACGACTGAGCGACCTCACTTTCACTTTTCACTTTCATGCATTGGAGAAGGAAATGGCAACCCACTCCAGTATTCTTGCCTGGAGAATCCCAGGGATGGGGGAGCCTGGTGGGCTGCCGTCTATGGGGCCGCACAGAATCAGACACAACTGAAGTGACTCAGCAGCAGCAGCAGCTGTGTACTATTTAACTAACTGCATTTTATTTCAGCAAATTTCAATTGGAACTAATTCTTTAACCACTCCTTAATTTTCTCTTGACTCTGAGGGAACCTGCTGTGATCAGAACTTCCTCAAGTTCCATTCTGTTTCCTCGGTATCTCTATTTCCATAGTCAGCTGTTTCATTTATTCAGCTTACTAATCTTTTTTCAAGTTTTGTTGTTGTTGTCCAGTCACTCAGTAGTGTCCGACTCTTTGCGACCCAACTGAGCATCCCAGGTTCAGCAGCACTCCAGGTTCCTCTGCCCTCTACTATTTCCCCCTTTGCTCAAATTCATGTCCATTGAGTTGGTGATGCTATCTACCCATCTCATCCTCTGCCACCCCCTTCTCCTTTTGCCTTCTACATCTTTCTCAGCATCAGGGTCTTTTCCAATGAGTCTGCTCTTCAAAATAACAGATTTCCTCCACAGTTGTATTACTCTGTCTCCAAACTTCCAAATGGGAGATATGTTTGACTGTGGGTCTCTGCAGGAATATGGTATACTCACAGACAGGTTTCTCTTTAGAAGTGGAGAAAAACCTCCGTTTTTCCAAAATAAGGAAGGCTGTATTTTGATGGTACAGTCATTTAACATACCTCAGTCTTCAGTGGTGCTCACTTTCTTCTTCTCCCACATTCCATCCACCTCATCCAATCTGTTGTGGAGATCCACTACCTAAAGCTCTGCTTTGCGTTCACACTCTCCAATCCCAGGTCCACTGTCTGCTCAACCCTCCCTCCAACAAATCCCCTACTTTGCTTGAAGAACTGTCCTCAGAGCAAAAGCCACTGCTCTTCCCTGCTGGCTCAAAGGTAAAGAATCTGCCTGCCAATGCAGGAGGTGCAGGTTTGATCCCAGGGAGGGGAAGGTCCCCTGGAAAAGGAAATGGCAACCCACTCCAGTATTTTTTTCTTGGGAAATCCCATGGACAGAAGAACCTGGCAGGCTATAGTCCACGGGGTGGCAAAGAGTTGGATGTGACAAACAACAACAACAACAAAGCCATTGCCAGGGAGGGACAGAAGAAGTAGAGGAAATAAGAGTTTTGAAGGCAGTCTCTTAATTATTTGCCCTGATGTTCCATTTTTCCCCAACCTTCTCCTTCCTCCTACACCTGCTGATTCTAGGCTTAGAGTTTCAGGAAAGAAGTTCCATTAAGAAATTCTCTTTCAGCATGCAGCGGGAGTACCTACTTGGGGTTGCATTTTATTCTGTTCTGGTTTCTCAATCATTATAATTCCAACTGTTTTCTATTACCCTGAAATTCCACCAATTTTCTGGTATTATAACAATAGCAAGAATGACAGCAGCTAACATTAAGTCAATACTGGCTGAACATAAAAGCTCTTGAGTGCTTTGCACATGTTACCTCTCTTGATACTCACAGCAACCCTACGAAGCTGGTATCATTATCATCATCCTAATTTTGCAGATGAGGAAATTGAGGTTAAAAAAAAAAAAAAAGAATAAGCAACTTGCCCAAAGTCACATAGTTGGTAAGTGCCAGAGCCTGGATTCAGACATGGGTAATCTGGTTTCAAAGCCTCCCTTTACTGTTGTTCAATACAATTATGATTCATTCTTTTTTATATGTCTGTTTTGTAATTTTCAGTGATATATGAGAAGTATGGGAGAGGAAATGGGTATAATCAAACCATCATTTTGCAATGAAAACACGCTGTCTTCACTACACTGATATTGTTTTCACAGTACTTTTTACACAGATAGAAAATAATTAGAAAAGATACAGGATCTAGTGAAGGAATCTAGTGACAGAAAATGAGTACTATGAAACTGTTTAATCAGAATCAAAAGAGGTAATGTGTAGGAGTCCCAAAATGAGAGGCTTAAAAGTGGCAATTTCAAGACTATAGATAACTTAAAAAAAAACTAAGGAAACACTAAACTGCATTTTCATATTCTCAGCAACTCATTAGTTTGCTGTCACTATCACCAGAAGGAAGTAAAAAATGTACTAAAATTTTAGTCCCATCCTATTCTCCTGACAGCAGCTTCACAAATAACAAATTCAACTCAAATACATGTGATACACCTACCACATGCACCGTGCTACAAACTGGAGATAAAGAAACGAAAGGCAGTGCTCCACTGTCCCTGCCCTCACAGAGCTTACAGTCTAAGGCAGGCACACAACAAGTAAACACATGACTCTAATTCAGTGTGCTAAGTATTATGATATAGGCAGGTACACAGAGGGTGCGATCAAAACAAAGAGGCAGGCTTCCAAAGAGGCTTCCCTAGAAATAACTCTTAGACTGAGTGTCCAAGGACATGCTATTGTTGGTTTGGGGAGTTTAAACTGAATTTATTATCTTTTCCCTCAACCTGCCCTTCCATCCATCTAATACAACACCTGTAAAGAGAAAATGGTCCACACAGAAAGCTGAAGCTTTCTTGGCTTTTCCCTCCTCCTCTTCAAGTGGTCACCGAGTCTCATCTAATTCCACCTCATTACATTTTAAATTGATTACGTACTCTCTAGTCCTACTATATGTAACTACCTTAGTTGTAGTCTCCATCATTTCTCACCTTGATAACTCTAACAACCTTGTAACTGGTCTTCCAATTAAATCTCTTTGCTAGTTAAATAAACTGATCCTAAAAACTTGCTGGGGACAGTGCCCGACTTGATCTGGACCCTCTCCAGCTTCTTCTATCGCACTCTTTCCCACTCTGCTGAACTTCCTACAGTTCCTCTGAAAGACCATACTCTGTTCCACCTAACTGCCTTTACTCAAGCTGCTTGGTCCCCATGTGAGACGTTCCAACTCTGCCCTGTTAACACCTACTCAGACTACTCAGTGTTATCTCTTCTGAAAAGGCATCCTGATGACTTCCCTTCCTCTGTCCTTCCCACATGTTGAGTCAGGTACCTCTTCTTGCACTCCCACACTCCCACTACCTCATCAGGACATTTACCACAAAGAATTATATGTTCAAATTATTCTGTAATTATTTCTTTACCTGCTTCTCTAGTATCTAGATTATTGAGCTAGCATAGAGCCTGTTACTCAGGAGGCAATCAAAAAATACTGAAAGAATGAAAGCATGAATGAACGAACAAGGTTAGTTAAGTCTGTGAAATCTGATGAGATAACAGGAGGAGATAATGGAGAGGACAGAATGTTGGAGTAATACCCATCTTTAGTGAGCAGGAAGAAAAAAAGCTAGTATAGGAAACGGAATGAACAATCAAAGAGGTTGGAAGAAAACATCTCAGATTGTACATCAAGGTATAACCCAAAAAGAGAGAAAAATTTAAGAAGGTGCAGGTGGTCAACAGATCAAACACTACAAACAGGTCAAAGGTGAGAAGTAAGACAAGGCCCCTGGGTCAGTGGCGGCCACTGGGGGTCCTGATGTTGCTGGTGCTGAGTTTAGTCCCACCTCACTCTTCTCAGCACAGTCAGTCCATCTTCCTCAGCCATTTTTTGAGGCGATTTAGGGCTTACAAAAATAACCAAAGGTATGAAACTTACCTGTACTAATCTCTTTTTTCCATGATTAAAACATTGAAAAACAGAGCATAAACAAAAGAAAACAAAATCCCACCAACCAGACAAAATGTTATTTCACCATTTCCTTTTTTTATGTTTATACAAAATTGATATATTGAATTTTATATCCTAATTACACAATTGCTTGATTATACTTGTTTAGTCAGCCTAAGTTAGCTTTCTCATTATAAATCAATAAATTAGCATTTTAATCTTTTAAATAGGAAAAAGAAAAATCATGTTATAGAATTTGATGTACTGCTTGGCCACGTGTACACAGTGGTTTGTTTGTTTTTTTTTTTGGTCACATAACACTAAAATTATCTCTTAGTTTCTATTAATAAAATTATTTTTGCTAGAAGGTAGCATAGCAGGAATTCCCTGGTGGTCCGGTGGTTATGACTAGGTGCCTTCACTTCCACGGCCCAGGTTCAATCCCTGGTCAGGGAACTAAAATCCCACAAGCCATGCGGTGCAGCCAAAAAATAAAAGAAAAGAAAAAGAGAATTTTTAAAAAAGGTAGCATAACACTCTCTGTATCTTATCTTGACCTATTTATTTTTTCATCATCTGGAGCTTGGCTGCTAAAAATAGATTAGGCACTAGATATAGGAAATGTCTTTAGCTGCTGCAGGACTTTTTTCTAGACTTTAAAAAAAAATAATCTCTTCAGTCAAAATTAGATAAATTGGCTTTTAAATAAGGTCTAAATTATAATATTAAGAATGCCTGTCTGACAATTTGTTATATCTAGAAAAATAGTGTGAACCAGAGTTTTCAACCCTCTTCTGAGATTTTCTTTTTTTCAGTAGGAATATGTTTTATTGAAAAAAAAAAAAGAAAAACAGAAAGAATGAAACCTAAAAGTAAGGTTACTAGGTCAAAGGATGTGAACATTTTTAAGGCTTTTGATACATACTGCCAAATTAAATCCAGAAAGGCGGTATTAAATTTATACTTCCTTCAGTATATGAGTTTGGACTTCCCCATACCATTGCAACACTGAGTACTCTTATTTTTAGTCTTTGCTGACCTAATAGGCAAAAAATCTTATTATTTCAGTTATGTTTATAACAATAGTGAAAATAAACATCTCATATTTATTGAGCTTTTTATTATTTTTTATTAATTGTTCATGTTCTTTTGCCTATTTTTCCAATGGGTATTTGTTTTTAAACTATTAATTTGTAAGAGCTCTTTATATATTCATGATACTAACCATTTGTTACAAATATTTCTCCCTTTTATCTTATTAATGGCTTCTGACATACAAATTTACAGTCATATAAATTTTATTTCCTCCTTAAAATCATATTAGAAAAGCATTTCCCATACCCTTATTTTATAAATTATTCAAAGTTCTTTTTAATATACTTACAAGGGAATAATACTGATAGTGAGATGATTTATTTCTACCATCTAATACACATGAAGTAATTCTAACTTCCCAAAATTTATAATTACAGTTCCAACAGTGTTCAATATGAAATACAGGTTTAAAATTAAAATTCTAGACTTCCCTTAATCCAATTTTAGCTGTTCAGACAATTTTTAAAAACCAGAGTTTTGAGTTTAGAAAATTCAAAGCTCCCTTTAACCCATATGAAGCACAGATCTCTTGCTAGTTATCACCCACCTCTCAAAAACCTGTTAGGGATCCTTATGATGGGACAGGACTGAATGAAGCGCCTCCTAACTGGGTCCCATCGTATTTTCTTCTTACCTGTTACCACAATTATCAGCAATAAGTCAGACACATACAACACATGGCAAATAATACATAGCAACTGCAGTTATAAAGACAGAAAAACAGGAAACAAAACAATACTTGAATACAGAAAGAAATGATGTAAAGTAGCATTTAACCCTGTTTTGAAAGTCAAAACAAAATCAAATTAATATATAAGCAGTGATGAAGGTTTTCAATTCATCCCCAAAAGAATATGAACAATTATGTGCACCATTTTTCAAAATTCTGGTTCAATAGAACATGCATTCAATAATCACCAATGCCATCTTGTGGCAAAAATTTACCAGGAGCTTTATAAACAGATCAGAAACGATGACATTTTTAAAAGTCAGTGAATGTTAAAAAGGGAGCTCTTACTAAAACTAATTTGATATAACGTAGGCTCCTGTTCTCTTCTGGGTTTGGTGTTAATTCTTTTATCAGTTTTATGGTTAACAGGATAAAGCAATGGGCATCATTCTTTAAATATGAAATAAGCTGATCTCGCTAAATTAAAATTTTATGATAGCAAACGAATAAAACAAACATTTAACATTTGACAATTCCCCAGTGGGGGGAGAAAAATAAGGAAATTTTTCTGTCTTCACAGGAAGCAAATTAACTGCACATTAATCCCAATTAAAACTTGTTCTTATAATATAGAAGAAAAATGCAAAGTGTTAATGGGATAATTTTGTCTCTTCTCAAAGTGCTGATAGCTCCCAAAGACAGCTCTTATAGGCAATAAAAACAATTAACATTGGTATTGAATTTAAAGTTACAAAGAGCTTCTATACATGTTATCTCATTTGATCCTCACAATAAGCCTGTACGGTTTCAACAGTCATTTCATTAAGCACCTGCTCTGCTGTGAGCCCCAGGCCAGAGGACGATATGACTCCTAGCCTCAAGAACTCATGGTCTTCTGAGGAAGGCAGATGCCTAAACAAATAATTACATTTCACTGAGGTAACTGCTATTAACAGGGGCAATAAAAACACTTCAAGGAAGATATTATCATCTTAATTTATAAGTAAGGAAGCTAAAAAAAAAAAAAAATTAAGTGACTTAATGCCAAAGCCAGGAGTCAAGTCTGGGCAGTCTGACTCTTAATACGTGCCTTCTTTCTACTGCATCACACTTAACCTGTCTCAAATTCCTTAGAAAGCATATAGTTTTTTATTTTGGCAACTGGAAATATCTTAGATGTAGTACTTGTACGTAGAGATACACAAATTCTGTGTAATGAAATGGCATTACCTGTACATGTATACTTAATATTGTGGAGGAGAGAGACTTGTGGGCAAAGGAAAGAATTATTTATTTTGCAAAGAGTTTATCTGTTAGTCCTCTAAGTCTTTTAAATCAGCAGTTCCCAAATGTTGGCCTATGGACCACTGCTAGGCTAAGGTAAAGATTTACTAGTACAACACAAAATAAGAAAAATATGGACAAGGCAGTAAGTTTTTTAAATGCTAAAATGTTCCATTTAAAAGTCTATTCTTTTTTTCAGAAATTAGAAACTTCTGTTATTAAATATTCTTTTGTGAGATGAAGGTGATAAAAAATGGTAGCTGATTTTGTTTTTTAATATTCTTTCTTAGAAAAACAGAAATTTTGCAAGCCTGTTTGTATCCCCAAATAGATATATGTTTTTTAATTTATAGGTTTATGGCATCCAAAAATTGGAAAACCACAGCTTTTAATCAATACAATACTTGTCGATCACTCATAAGTCCAACATTGTAAAACCACACTATCAAAGGATACATAAGATGCATAAGAAACTTCCCTTGCCCTCAAGGAGCTTATATTCTAATTAGGGAGACAAGACAAACACATAAAACAATTAGCAATACGAGACAAAATATAACAAGTGATTAGCTTAAAATTTGACATCTTTATGTATCAAAAGCATTGAAATGTACATACCCTTTGACCCAGCTATTCCACTTCTAGGAATTTATTCCTAAAGAAACAATCATAGATGCATGGAAAGACGTATGGACAAAGATACTACGGTATTATTTATAATGGTAAAAAATCTGAAACACTTTCAGAGTCCAATCATAGGGAAATGGTTAAGTATGCTAAGTAAACATACTTAAATATATTCACATTCTACACACCACTAAAAAATACACACAAGAGTATTTACTAACATGAGAAGACATTCACAATATATTGCAAATGAAAGTACAGGTACAAAATAGCAGTAGCGTATTATACCATATTAACAAAGAAAAAAGTATATATAGTCATGAAAAATTCAGGCAGGATATACATCAGATTTTAATTGTGGTTATCTTTGGGCAGTTATTAAGAGCAATTTTGTTTTCTTTTCCTAGTGCTGTCTCTATTTTCCAAGCTTTCTCACTGAGTAGGTATTACTTTTGGACGGGAAGAAAAACAATACCATATTACTAATTTTTTTTGAAGCTATGATAAGAAAATACTATAAAGAAACATATCAAAGTGCTAACAGCAGTTATGATTCAGGTTGAGGATTATCACTCCTTTTATATTATCCCAAAATTCTAAGACATACATTATTTTATAGTGGAAAAATATAAAACAAATTTAGATAACAGTGAGGGAGTAATACTGAAAATTACTGAACCAAAGTTGTAATCAAAAATGCTTTTTGATGTTTTTTCAGAATTTGTCATACATCTTTGGCCTGCTTCTCTGTCAGCAACCAACATAAGTCTGTCAAAGGCACGGGCTAATATTGACTCTGCAGAGGGTTATTCAGGCGAAGTAGGCACTAACTTCAGAAGCCTTGTTTTCTTCCTTTAGCCAAAGAGCTGATAAAATGAGAAACCAGCAACATACCAAATATATCTTTCCAATTTCAAGTAAACATATTCCTGAAATTTTGTTTATTGAAGCTTTAATTTTTATATATTTGAGTGTCAATCTTCATTTGTGATTGCTTCTACTCTTCGAAACAAAAACCATAATTTTCCAATCATTTCATCAAGATTTTATTTTTGGCTAGCTTTTAAGTTTTTCCTGTTTATTTATTACACTATAAATATGATGTAGTCATCAATAATCAAGACAGTAGGCTGAGCACACTGCAAGCAACTCCCCTCTCCCCAAAACCTCACAAATAACACAAAAGCCATTTAAAAAATATATAATCAAAAAAGAGCAAGAAATGGTCTTAGTCAATCACTGAAAAATGAAAAGCTGATAGAATCAGCTTAAAGGAGGTTTATCACAGTCCTACACACCCAGAGTAGAAGGCTATTGCAAGTGATCTGAACAGCCCTTAGAGTTAACTAAATAAGCCCAGAGGTGAAAGCAGAAAGAACAGAAATAATTTACAGAATTTCAGCATAACTGGTTAGGAGTCGTTGCTTCCAGATAAGAACAATGGCATCAAACTAGAAAGGTGTCACTCCCCAGGTAGGAACAATGAGTATATAAACACTTGGATCAAAAAGACAGGACAGGAGGGAGGAGGGTTCAGGATGGGGAACACATGTATGCCTGTGGAGGATTCATTTCGATATATGGCAGAACCAATACAATAAAGTTTAAAGATAAAAAAAAAAAGACAGGACAGAGCTTTGAGTGGATATTAAATCCTAGGAAAAAGGGGACAGACATTAGAGAAGACTGGCAATTGCATAGTCCATCTCTACCCACAGTCAGTGGAGACTTGCTGCAGTAAACAGATCTAACATTCACAGGAAGGCTAACCAGGACTATCAAATAAAGATGAGTGAGCACAAAACCAAGACCCAAACATGAAAAAGTTATTAATGTTACAAAAAGAACTCACACCCAAAGAAAGAGAGCTAACAAATTAAATAGAGTAAGACCTTAGATTAGGTACAATTACTATCCTGAGATATACCAGACAGTAATATTGGGATTTCTTTGGAAGGAATGATGCTAAAGCTGAAATTCCAGTACTTTGGCCGCCTCATGTGAAGAGTTGACTCATTGGAAAAGACTCTGATGCTGGGAGGGATTGGGGGCAGGAGGAGAAGGGGAAGACAGAGGATGAGATGGCTGGATGGCATCACTGACTCGATGGACGTGAGTCTGAGTGAACTCCGGGAGTTGGTGATGGACAGGGAGGCCTGGCGTGCTGCGATTCATGGGATCGCAAAGAGTCGGACACGACTGAGCGACTGAACTGAACTGAATACATTTATTTAAGAAGAAATAAATTGGAACTTTTAGAAATTAAATTTTGATCATTTAACTAACAAAAAAATTAATTAAGGATGATAAAAAAGAACGAATTAAATTACTAGTTAAAAGATGGAGCCAAAGAAATTCACCTGAATACAGTATAAAAGGAAAAAGAGGTGGGAAGCATTTTAATAAGATATAAAAGGGAATTGAGCAGTTATTATAAAAATTCCACCTGCTTTTTTTTGCAGAAACAGACAAGCTAATATGAAACTTCATATGGAAACACAAGGAACTCATAAAACCAAAATAATCTTGAAAAAGAACTGAACTGGAAGACTTATACTTCCTGGAGTCAAAGCTTACTGCAAAGACATAGTATTCAAAACTGTAGTACTGGCATAAGGATGGACATGTGTATTAATGGGACAGAATTAAAGAGTCTACAAGTAAATCCATATACATCTGGTCAATTGACTTGACCAGGGTGACAAGATTACTCAATGAGAAAAGCATAATCTTTTCAACAAATGGTCCTGGGACAACTAGATATACTTTTAAAATGAGAAATCTGTATCAACTCAAACTCTCAGTCAATTATGAGAGTGAAATTAAGACATTCTTAAAATTTTTTTATTATTATTTTTTGGCTGTACTGCATACCTCATGGGATCCTAGTTCCCCAACCAGGGATCAAACCCATGACACATGCAAAGGAAACATGGAGGTTTAACCACTGGACCACCAGGGAAGTCCCTCCCAAGACATTTTTGAATGCACAAAGACACAAAATTTTTGCTTCTCTCAAGAATTCTGGTGAAAGAATTACTCAGAGATATATATCTAGAATTTTTTAAAAATTCAATAATCATCATCAAAGTAAAAGAAAAGAGTAAGCAGAGAAGTGCTGACTTACTGAATAAGTGTTTTAGTAAAACAAAAGCTTACTAACATTCACAAGTGTACTCTCAGGTGATATTGACAAATAATTGTAAGGGTAAAAAGAAGGGTTGGGAGAAGGGTAAGTTCATGAATGGTTAAAAAAAAAAGATACAGAGGGTGACTAATATAGATATTGATAGAAAATATAAACTTAAGTATTATGTAAAGACTTTAAGATGGCATCATTCCAAACATTTAAGGCAGACACAAATGCTTACAGAGAATAGAGAATCTTCTCATTTATAAGACTAGTAGAACCATCATATCAAAGTCTGATAAAGATATTAAAAATCATTACAGGTCAACACCTTTTAGAAACACAGGCACAAAAATTCTAAACAAAATATTATCAAATCAAAATTACATAGAAAGGATAACATCATGATTAAGTGAAATTTGTCCCCAAAATGAGACTGATAAAAAATTCAAAAATCAGTATAATTCACCACAAAAAACAGAATAAAGAGGAAAAACTATACCATCATCTCAATAAATGCAGAAAAAGCATTTGATAAAATTCAACACCAAGCAAACTGGGAGAAAAAAAAATAACTTATGCTTACACAAAAACCTGTCCATAAATGTTCACAGAAAGTTCATTCACAACAGCCAAAACCTGACCAACTTTCCAATGAATCAGAATGGGTAAACAAACTGTGGTTCCGTCTATGCCATGGCAGACTACTCAGTACCAATCAACTACTATTGATGGGGGCAACAACTTGGATGGCTCTCAAGGGAATTATGCTGAATAAAAAAAACCAGCGTCAAAAGGATACATGGGAAAAAAAAGAGGTTACATGATTCCACTTATATAACATAACTGAAATGATGAAACTATATAGAGATGGAGGACAGACTAGGGGGTGCCAGAGGTTTGCCAGGAAAGGTGGCTGTGCCTACACTTGAGGGGCCCTTGTAAATGGATCTGTGCCGTACCTTGACTAGGCAGCCATGAAAATCTACACATGTGACAAAATTACACAGAACTCAAAACACATGCATAGACACACACATGAATTAGTGCATATAAAACTAATGAAATCCGAGTAAAGTAAGTTGATATCAATGTCAATTTCCTGGTTGTTACTATGCGATAGCAATAAGATATTACCATCTGGGAAACTGGATGAAGGGTATATGGATCTCTCTGAATTATTCCTTACAACTGCATGTAAATTTACAATATTCCAAGGTAAAAAGTATGGAAAATAAAAACCAGAATGAAGAAGAAAAACCTAACTATGTTGATATGGAGCAGACTGCATTCAAAATGACCTATCAGAAACAAGAATGAATATTTTAACAATCAGAACTATTGACAGAGAACTCGATCTAAGAATTCTAGTTTAGATGATATGGTCCTACTGCTTTATACAATTTAATATTCGTAACGAATTTCCAAAGAGAAGCAAATTAATACTGTATTCAGAATCACTGCATGGTTGTGCAGACTGTTACTGCATGAGAACTCCATGCCAAGTGGATAAATGGGAGCTAAAATTCAGCCTGCACTCTACTCCTAATGTACTCGCAGAACTATGTCTACCTGTGCCACGGCATACTTTGGGCTGACAGTGACCAATTTGTTAAGTAAATTACTTCCTTTTAAACATGAGAGAAATGACATGTACTGAGTATACACTCTATTTGCAGCATGTATATACATTCATTTTAAAATGTCTGCCTTTGCCTTTCAAAATAAGATCTGAACCTGTATCGATTCTGCTGTGCTGCCTGGGTACAGAGTATTTTTTAAGAGACTTTGGTTCTGCCTCAAATCCTTTTTGAAACAAAGCAGTATATAAATTAATACAAACCAAAATATGAGTTACAGTGCTACACTGTACTGTGTTCTGGTTTGGTCATGCATTATGTATATGTATATATGTCTGTATGTGTGTGTGTGAAAATAACTGTATTCCTTAAAAAAATTCTCTTCCAAGAACTCATTTAGTCCTTACCACAACTCAGAGATAGATAAAAATTATGATCCCAAATTTACAGATGAGGAAACTAAGACACAGAGAGATTAAGTAATTTGCCCAAGGTCACTTAGCCAAGTAATAAGTAAAAACTCCAGGATTCAAACCCATGCAGTCAATAATGCTCATAACCTCAATTCAATTTGGCACCTGAAAACAAGTATGTGTAATAGAGGCACTTGATAAATACTTGTTAAATGAATGAATGAATATTGAGGCAGTAATTCTCAACCAAAGATACACTCTCCCAACTCCTTAAAGAAGTTACTCTCCTCTCCCAAGATGCTCCATTATACAGTCATCCCTCAATTTCAACTGAAGATTGGTTCCAGGACCCCTTACAGATACCAAAATCCAAGGATGTTCAACTCCCTTATTCTATAAAATGGTTAAGGCTTAAGTATGCATATAATCTACTCACACATCTTCCTCTATACTTCAAATCCACTCTAGATTGATAATACCTAATACAATGTAAATGCTATGTAAGTAGTTGTAAATACAATGTAAATTATCTGTAAATAGTTGTGGGAGTGAAGCAGATTCAGATCAGATCAGATCAGATCACTTGCTCAGTCGTGTCTGACTCTTTGCGACCCCATGAATCGCAGCACGCCAGGCCTCCCTCTCCATCACCAACTCCTGGAGTTCACTCAGACTCACGTCCATCGAGTCAGTGATGCCATCCAGCCATCTCATCCTCTGTCGTCCCCTTCTTCTCTTGCCCCCAGTCCCTCCCAGCATCAGAGTCTTTTCCAATGAGTCAACTCTGCATGAGATGGCCAAAGTACTGGAGTTTCAGCTGTAGCATCATTCCTTCCAAAGAAATCCCAGGGCTGATCTCCTTCAGAATGGACTGGTTGGATCTCCTTGCAGTCCAGGGGACTCTCAAGAGTCTTCTCCAACACCACAGTTCAAAAGCATCAATTCTTCGGTGCTCAGCCTTCTTCACAGTCCAACTCTCACATCCATACATGACCACTGGAAAAACCATAGCCTTGACTAGACGAATCTTTGTTGGCAAAGTAATGTCTCTGCTTTTGAATATGCTATCTAGGTTGGTCATAACTTTCCTTCCAAGGAGTAAGCGTCTTTTCATTTCATGGCTGCAGTCACCATCTGCAGTGATTTTGGAGCCCCCCAAAGTAAAGTATGACACTGTTTCCACTGTTTCCCATCTATTTCCCATTAAGTGATGGGACCAGATGCCATGATCTTTGTTTTCTGAATGTTGAGCTTTAAGCCAACTTTTTCACTCTCCACTTTCACTTTCATCAAGAGGCTTTTTAGTTCCTCTTCACTTTCTGCCATAAGGGTGGTGTCATCTGCATATCTGAGGTTATTGATATTTCTCCCAGCAATCTTAATTCCAGCTTGTGCTTCCTCCAGTCCAGCGTTTCTCATGATGTACTCTGCATGTAAGTTAAATAGACAGGGTGACAATATATAGCCCTGACGAACTCCTTTTCCTATTTGGAGCCAGTCTGTTGTTCCATGTCCTGTTCTAACTGTTGCTTCCTGACCTGCATACAAATTTCTCAAGAGGCAGATCAGGTGGTCTGGTATTCCCATCTCTTGAAGAATTTTCCACCGTTTATTCTGATCCACACAGTCAAAGGCTTTGGCATAGTCAATAAAGCAGAAATAGATGTTTTTCTGGAACTCTCTTGCTTTTTCCATGATCCAGCGGATGTTGGAAATTTGATCTCTGGTTCCTCTGCCTTTTCTAAAGCCAGTTTGAACATCAGGAAGTTCACGGTTCACATATTGCTGAAGCCTGGCCTGGAGAATTTTGAGCGTTATTTTACTAGCGTGTGAGAGGAGTGCAATTGTGCGGTAGTTTGAGCATTCTTTGGCATTGCCTTTCTTTGGGATTGGAATGAAAACTGACCTTTTCCAGTCCTGTGGCCACTGCTGAGTTTTCCAAATTTGCTGGCATCTTGAGTGCAGCACTTTCACAGCATCATCTTTCAGGATTCGGAACAGCTCAACTGGAATTCCATCACCTCCACTAGCTTTGTTCGTAGTGATGCTTCCTAAGGCCCACTTGACTTCACATTCCAGGATGTCTGGCTCTAGGTGAGTGATCCCACCATCGTGATTACCTGGGTCGTGAAGATCTTTTTTGTATAGTTCTTCTGCGTATTCTTGCCATCTCTTCTTAATATCTTCTGCTTCTGTTAGGTCCATACCATTTCTGTCCTTTATCGAGCCCATCTTTGCATGAAATGTTCCTTTGGTATCTCTGATTTTCTTGAAGAGATCCCTAGTCTTTCCCATTCTGTTGTTTTCCTCTATTTCTTTGCATTGATCACTGAAGAAGGCTTTCTTATCTCTTCTTGCTATTCTTTGGAACTCTGCATTCAGATGCTTATATCTTTCCTTTTCTCCTTTGCTTTTCACTTCTCTTCTTTTCACAGCTATTTGTAAGGCCTCCCCAGACAGCCATTTTGCTTTTTTGCATTTCTTTTCCATGGGGATGGTCTTGATCCCTGTCTCCTGTACAATGTCACGAAGCTCATTCCATAGTTCATCAGGCACTCTATCTATCAGATCTAGGCCCTTAAATCTATTTCTCACTTCCACTGTATAATCATAAGGGATTTGATTTAGGTCATACCTGAATGGTCTAGTGGTTTTCCCTACTTCCTTCAATTTAAGTCTGAATTTGGCAACAAGGAGTTCATGGTCTGAGCCACAGTCAGCTCCTGGTCTTGTTTTGGTTGACTGTATAGAGCTTCTCCATCTTTGGCTGCAAAGAATATAATCTGATTTCGGTGTTGACCATCTGGTGATGTCCATGTATAGTCTTCTCTTGTGTTGTTGGAAGAGGGTGTTTGCTATGACCAGTGCATTTTCTTGGCAAAACTCTATTAGTCTTTGCCCTGCTTCAGTCTGTATTCCAAGGCCAAATTTGCCTGTTACTCCAGGTGTTTCAGTGTTTGCTATTTCGAATTTTTTATTTTCCCGAAATATTTTGGATCCAAGGTTGGCTGAATCCATGGATGTGGAACTCGTGGATAAAGAAAGCTAATTGTATCATTATACTGCCACTTAAGAATAAAACCATAGTAAATTATTCCTAACTACTGGAATCAGATCAGATCAGATCAGATCAGTTGCTCAGTCGTGTCCGACTCTTTGCAAACCCATGAATCGCAGCACGCCAGGCCTCCCTGTCCATCACCAACTCCCAGAGTTCACTCAGACTCACATCCATCGAGTCAGTGATGCCATCCAGCCATCTCATCCTCTGTCGTCCCCTTCTCCTCCTGCCCCCAATCCCTCCCAGCATCAGAGTCTTTTCCAATGAGTCAACTCTTCATATGAGGTGGCCAAAGTACTGGAGTTTCAGCTTTAGCATCATTCCTTCCAAAGAAATCTCAGGGCTGATCTCCTTCAGAATGGACTGGTTGGATCTCCTTGCAGTCCAAGGGACTCTCAAGAGTCTTCTCCAACACCACAGTTCAAAAGCATCAATTCTTTGGCACTCAGCCTTCTTCACAGTCCAACTCTCACATGCATACATGACCACAGGAAAAACCATAACCTTGACTAGACAGACCTTTGTTGGCAAAGTAATGTCTCTGCTTTTGAATATGCTATCTACTGGAATAACTGTTAATAATTCCCATCCCTTAGGTTTTTAGGAGTCAAAATTTGTGAGGAACAACTGTGCTGGCAACTTGAAGCTCACTCTGATTCTTTTAGGGGCCTTCAAGTAGTGTGCAAGCAGCTGTTGACTACTTGCTGGTTTCTACTGTACTTCCCAAATACATGCAAAGGAAATGTATCTTTAGGGAACTAACAATATTGAGGCAAAAGCAGCAATTTGCTCCCCCAGACATCAGATATTGTATCTTCTGTTTTTTAACCACACTCCTTATTTATTTTAAATATTCCATTTTCACATGTATCTGCTTATAAGCCAACTCTATAAATAAATGGTAAATGAATGAAAATTGCTGGTTCTCGCCTTTTTGTTGTTTGCCATTTCTACTGGTCATTAAAACATATTCATTTCCCTTGCCGTGCTTCATTTTTCTGTTTTCTTTCACTTTAGTCTCTTTGTTCTTCGGACACTACTCCTCTAACACGTGTAGCAAAAGGTAGGCCGATCATAGATTTCTTTTATTCTATAAAAATTAAGTAATCACAGTACACTGAGAGACATCTTCAAATCTTAAGCTATTCTTTGTCATTTCAGTTTATATTATTAGTTATTCAAGTACTACTTTACTGAAAAAAAAAAAAAAAAGGGCTTGCTGGGTGAGTAGTTTTGTCTTCAGAGGAGAGAGGGAGCACAGGGGGAGCTGTAATTAAACTGTTCCAAAAGGTAGCCCGGAAACCAGTGTTCATAAATGATACTATCCTTCCTTAGAAATAGTAAAAACAAAAGAGGCTAAAATTTTTACAGATTAAAAATTAATCAAAAAGTATTGTAATTCATAAACTTCTGTTAGATTGAAATACTATATCAGGATCTAACAAACACAAATTCTAGGAACACTTCTAATCTAAAATAACATCATCACAGGCTCCCAAGACTTTGAAATAAAGTTTTAAATAAAAACCCCACCCTCTTGGACCAGTTTAATCTTTTGATAGGAAGGATATAACTATAAGCACATCACAAACTATATATATACTAGACTATCTCCAAAGCTCTAAAAATTCTACCATTTTCAACAGAATCAGAAAGGCTTTAATCTTAGAACTTACCCAGTACAATGGTTCCTGAGATGCTGGACTAGATGGCTCATTGCAAGCTTATTAAAAAATACAAAAACAAAAAGCAGATTACCAGGTCCATTCCAGTAGGTCCAGATTACCAGGTCCATTTCAGTAGGTCTGGTACATTAACTTTGGTAGGGAATTGGGTTCCACTGAGACTAATAAAAATTATGGCTCTCTTCCCAGAAAAAAGCACATGTATGTTCACAATTTTACATATGATACAATCCTCTGAAGACTATCCACAGACTTGTGAATTTATAGACCCCCAAGTTAAAAAATCAAAAAGAATTTAGACCCTGAAAGTTACAATTGTTTTCAAAGGGTAGCTAAATGAAGAAGGAATGGATTTATTCCATATTCTACTAGAAGATACAACTGAAAAGACTTTAGACCCAGAATGTTATAACTGTCTTCAAAGGGTAGTATTCTACCAGAAAACACAACTGGGAGAAACTCAAAGTTGCAGCTGAATTGAAGGCAAATCTTTGTAACAATTAGAGACAACAAATAATCTGACAGCTCTCTGCAAATAGGCAACCCATTAACTGAAGAGATCAAAATAAGAAGATCTCTTTAAACAGAGATTTTTTTTTTTTTTAATTAGACCTATTGTGAAAAGGATTTCCACAATGGGTAGAAGATAAAGCAAGATGACTTCCAAGGTCTTTTTCAATTTTAATATTTTATGATTCTAAGGCATTTTAGAGGAGGGGAAAAGCGAAAAATTAAAAGTCATTTTAAAACTTTTTTTTTACTTCTTATAGGTTGTTTTCTATGTTTAAAGATTTAAAAAAGAGTCTGCATTTGTGCTCTAAGTTATCTGTGTCAATGTGGCTTTTTTTTTTTTTTGAAGTATAGTTGATTTACAATGTCGTGTTGATGTGCACCTGTCTAGAAATGTAAACTATAGCAAAAGGATCTGTATTAAGCATATTAAGCTAAAATATCGAATATTTTTCTACAACCCTAAAAAACAATCTGATCAGTTTCTTTACTAACAACTACATATCTGAATCCTAATTATACTGAAATGAAAATTTATAGTAATAATTCACCCAAGAGCTAGACTACACTGTTTGGTCTTTACTTGCTCCTGGATTTCTTGTACTCTGTAACTTGAATTTCCAGAGAATAACCTCTTTCCCAAAAAACATTTCTGAGAGAAAGAGAGAGAAAAAAAAGACTACGTACTCTATGAGTACAGATGTTAGGAGACTAAATATGAAAAACAGATTTTTAAATCAAATCATTTTGACAAAGCCTGCTGATCTAAAATTTTGCAACCTCCCTCCTTTAAGGAACACTGAAGATGGGTAGCTCCTTACAGACAGAGTCCATGTTATTTCTGCAAGTGAAACTGAGGAACTCCTAAGGAGAAGGAAATCCAAAAATTCCAACAGTCAAACAATTGTATCCAGAAATGCCATTTATTATTTTTGCTATTCATTGTTTCTTGATTAAAACTAGAAAAGTGATCAGTTTTGAAAGTGAAGACACAACTGTTTTATATAAATTAACTTTGCTTTCTCTCAAGTCACCATTTTCTATTGGTAAATGCAGTGTCTTCCAAGAAAAGATCTAGACTTGACCAATGGCAATGAGAGCTTGTGGTGGACTAATCTTCCCAAAAAGAACAAAATACTCATTAAATAATTAATTTTTAACATTGGATTTTTAAAAAACTCTTAAAATTTGGTATTTAGAAACAAACTATCCTGAAAAACTGATAATAATCCTGTTATGTAATAAGCAGAGAGCCAATATCTTAAATGCAAAACTAAAAAAATGCCAGATATTAATACAGCCAAAGTACACATGATTTCTAGTAAGATATTTGCATGAACCATTATATTCAGAAATAGCTGTTCTTTACTTAGAAACAAAAATTACAAAAAGTAACATTTCACAAGAACACTTGTACTGAAGTATTCTTTCTAAAAAGGCACAAATTTTGGACTTAAAATCAAAACTGAATAGAAAAGATTTTGTTACAGCTTTGAGAAGTTATTTTTCTCCCTGAATGCTTTCCTCAATGTTTTCCTTTGTATATACATAGTATTTAAAGCTAAAGACATTACCTCTTTTAAAGGTACCCAATTCACATTCAGTTCAGTTGACTCAGTCGTATCCAACACTTTGCGACCCCATGGACTGCTGCACACCAGGCTTCCTGTCCATCACCAACTCTCAGAGCTTGCTCAAACTCACGTCCACCGAGTCGGTGATGCCATTCAACCATCTCATCCTCTGTCATCCCCTTCTCCTCCTGCCTTCAGTCTTCCCCAGCATCGGGGTCTTCTCCAATAAGTCAGTTCTTTGCATCAGGTGGCTAAAGTACTGGAGTTTCAGCTTCAGCATCAGTCCTTCCAATGAATATTCAGGACTGATTTCCTTTAGGATGGACTGGTTGGATCTCCTTGCAGTCCAAGGGACTCTCAAGAGTCTTCTCCAACACCACAGTTCAAAAGGATCAATTCATCAGTGCTCAGCTTTCTTTATAGTCCAACTCTCTCATCCATATGTGACCACTGGAAAAACCATAGCTTTGACTAGACAGATGGCAAAGTAATGTCTCTGCTTTTTAATATGCTGTCTAGATTGGTCATAGCTTTTCTTCCAAGGAGCAAGCATCTTTTAATTTCAAGGCTGCAGTCACTATCTGCAGTGATTTTGGAACCCAAAAAAGTGAGTCTCTCACTGTTTCCATTGTTTCCCCATCTACTTGCCATGAAGTGATGGGACTGGATGCCATGATCTTCGTTTTCTGAATGCTGAGCTTTAAGCCAGCTTTCTCACTGTCCTCTTTCACTTTCATCAAGAGACTCTTTAGTTCTTCTTAGCTTTCTGCCATAAGGGTGGTGTCATCTGCATATCTGAGGTAATTGATATTTCTCCCAGCAATCTTGATTCCAGCTTGTGCTTCATCCAGCCCGGCATTTCACATGATATATTCTGCATATAAGTTAAATAAGCAGGGTGACAATATACAGCCTTGACATACTCCTTTCCTTTCCAACAACCAGTCTGTTGTTCCACGTTCAGTTCTGTTGCTTCTTGACCTGCATACAGATTTCTCAGCAGACAAGTCAGGTGGTCTGGTATTCCCATCTCTTTCAGAATTTTTCAGTTTGTTGTGATCCATACAGTCAAAGGCTTTGGAAGTAGTCAATAAAGCAGAAGTAGATGTTTTGCTGGAACTCTCTTGCATTTTTGAAGATCCAATGGATGTTAGCAATTTGATCTCTGGTGTCCCTGCCTTTTCTAAATCCAGCTTGAGCATCTGGAAGTTCATGGTTTGCATACTGTTGAAGCCTGGCTTGGAGAATTGGGGCATTACTTTGCTAGCGTGTGAGATGAGTGCAATTGTGTGGTAGTTTGAATATTCTTTGCCATTGCCTTTCTCTGGGATTGGAATGAAAACTGACCTTTTCCAGTCCTGTGGCCACTGCTGAGTTTTCCAAATTTGCTGGCATATTGAGTGCAGCACTTTCACAGCAGCATCTTTTAGGATCTGAAATAGCTCAACTGGAATTCCATCACCTCCACTAGCTTTGTTCATAGTGATGCTTCCTAAGGCCCACTTGACTTGGCATTCCAAGATGTCTAGCTCTGGGTGGGTGATCACACCATCGTGGTTATCTGAGTCATGAAGATCTTTTTTGTATAGTTCTTCTGTGTATTGTTGCCACCTCTTAATATCTTCTGCTTCTGTTAGATCCATACCATTTCTGTCCTTTATTTTGCCCATCTTTGTAAGAAATGCTCCCTTGGTATCTCTAATTTTCTTGAAGAGATCTCTAGTCTTTCCCATTCTATTGTTTTCCTCTATTTCTTTGCATTAATCACTGAGGAAGGCTTTCTTATCTCTCCTTGCTATTCTCTGGAACTCTGGTATACCTTTCCTTTTCTCCTTTGCCTTTAGCTTCTCTTCTTTTCACAGCTATTTGTAAGGCCTCCTCAGACAACCATTTCACCTTTTTGCATTTTTTTCTTGGGGATAGTCTTGATCACTGCCTCCTGTACAACCTCTGTCCACAGTTCTTCAGGCACTCTGTCTATCAGCTCTAATCTCTTGAGTCTATTTGTCACTTGCACTGTATAATCATAAGGGAATTGATTTAGGTCATACCTGGATTGTCTAGTGGTTTTTCCCTACTTTCTTCAATTTAAGTCTGAATTTTGTAATAAGGAGTTTATTATCTGAGTCACAGTCAGGTCCCGGTCTTGTTTTTGCTGACTGTATAGAGCTTCTCCATCTTTGGCTGCAAAGAACATAATCAATCTGATTTCGGTATTGACCATCTGGTGACGTCCATGTGTAGAGTCTTCTCTTGTGTTGTTGGAAGAGTGTGTTTGCTATGACCAGTGTGTTCTCTTGTCAAAACTCTGTTAGCCTTTGCCCTGCTTCATTTTGTACTCTAAGGCCAAATTTGCCTGTTATTACTGGTATCTCTTGACTTCCTACTTTTGCATTCCAGTCCCCTATGATGAAAAGGACATCTTTTTTGTATGTTAGTTCTAAAAAGTCTTGTAGGTCTTCATAGAACCATTCAACTTCAGCTTCTTCAGCATTACTGGTTGGGGCACAGACTTGGATTATTGTGATATTGAATGGCTTGCCTTGGAAATGAACAGAGATCACTCTGTCATTTTTGAGATTGCATCCAAGTACTGCATTTTGGACTTTCATTGACTATGAGGGCTATTCCATTTCTTCTAAGGGATTCTTGCCCACAGTAGTAGATATAAAGGTCATCTGAGTTAAATTCATCCATTCCAGTCCATTTTTAGTTCACTGATTCCTAAAATGTCAATGTTTACTCTTGCCATCTCCTGTTTGACCACTTTCAATTTACCTTGATTCCAGGTTTGTATGCAATATTGTTCTTTATAGCATCAGACTTTACTTCCATCACCAGTCACATCCACAACTGGGCATTGTTTTTGCTTTAGCTCCGTCTCTTCATTCTTTCTGGAGTTATTTCTCCATTTTTCTCCAGTAGCATATTGGGTACCTACCAACCTGGGGAGTTCATCTTTCAGTGCCATATTTTTTGCCTTTTCATACTGTTCATGGGGTTCTCAAGGCAACAATACTGAAGTGGTTTGCCATTCCCTTCTTCGGTGGACCACATTTTGTCAGAACTCTCCACCATGACCTGTCCATCTTGGGTGGCACTACACAGCACGGCTCATTGTTTCATTGAGTTAGACAGGGCTGTGGTCCATGTGAACAGTTCGATTAGTTTTCTGTGATTGTGGTTTTCATTCTGTCTGCCCTCTGATGGATAAGGATAAGAAGCTTATGGAAGCTTCCTGTTGGAAGAGACTGACTGTGGGGAAAAATGGGTCTTGTTCTGATGGGTGGGGCTATTCTCAGTAAATGTTTAATCCAATTTTCTGTTGATGGGCAGGGCTGTGTTCCCTAACTGTTGTTTGACCTGAGACCAAACTATGGTGGAGATAATGAAGATAATAGTGACCTCCTTCAAAAGGTCCCATGCATGCACTGCCACACTCAACCCTGCAGCAGGCCTCCAATGCTGCAGCAGGCCACCGCAGACCCACGCCTCCAATGGAGACTTCTGGACACTTACAGGAAAGTCCAGGTCAGTCTCTTATGGGGTCACTACTCCTTTCTCCCAGGTCCTGGTGCACACAAGGTTTTGTTTGTGCCCTCCAAGAGTCTGTTTCCCCAGTCCTGTGTAAGTTCTGGCGGCTCTATGGTGGGGTTAATGGCGACCTCATCCAAGAGGCCTTATGCCACAGCCAGGTCTGCTGCACCGAGTCCCTGCCCCTGCGGCAGGCCACTGCTGACCCATACCTCCACAGAAAACACTCAAACCCTCACAGGCAGGTCTGGCTAAGGCTCTGTGGGGTCTCCTTGTGTGTTCCAGGTTTTGTTAGAGCCCTCTGAGAGTCTCTAGTGGGAATGGGGTTTGGTTCTAAACACAATTTTGCCCCTCCTACCGTCTTGCTGGAGCTTCTCTTTTGTCCTTTTTAATTCACATTAGAAAATTCATATTCCTGCATCAAGTTTGTGTACTTCCGTGTGTTTTAAGGAATTTATTTTATGTGACACCAAGATGTTTGCAGCTAAGCTTTGATCAATTACACATCTGATTCAAATTAACTGGGTTGATAGTTTGCTGATGAAACCATATGGCAAGAGACACTAAGTAAAAAGGGAAAGCAACTTTTCTAAAAAAGCACCATTCAACTGCAATGACTGTTTACCTCATCTTTTTTTTTTGGTTTAATTACTTCTAATTTCATTGTCTAGTCTTTAGACAACTCAATGATCACACCTTAGATAAAGCTTGGAGCAAACTGACTGACAGTACAGCAATATAAAAAAGAAGAGCATGAGATAGAGCTGAATTCTAAATGCAGCAGGAAGGTACTAAGGATTTTGATCTGGGAAGCAATAATCATAGTTACACTTTGGGCAGATTAATCTTGTTTCAGTATATAGAATGAAATAGAAAAGGAAGACTGAAAGTGACAAAAACATTACAGGTTTCCCCTGTTATCCTAAAGCAGACCGTTCCCAATGAAACCTTTCCTAAGCAAAATGGTGTTATGCAAAGAAGCAATTACCTTAATTACCTTTGTGCTAACTGATGTACAAAATAAATCCTGATAAAGCCCAGATACTCACAGACACAGTGCAAAGCTATGGTGGCCTGATGCTGAGATGATGAGTGTAGTTTCCAGAGAAGGGGCCTGGAAGGGCCACTCATGCTGCTTGGGGTGTGTGCTGCCTCTGTACCAGGTCACTGCAAAACAAATGCTGAACCCATATTTTTGCTTTATCATAAAAATGACAATCCTCTTCCAATTTCTTTCAGTTAGTGAAAACAGACACTAACATAGGACTTTCTTAAAAGTGGTGTAAAGTAAACTTGGACAAGTGGGGAATAACCCATATTTGTGTTGTCTATTTGTCTTCTTAGTTGCTAAGTCATGTCCAACTCTTCAGTGACCCCAGAGACTGCAGCCTACCAGGCTCCTCTGTCCATATTTCCCAGGCAAGAATACTGGAGTGGGTTGCCATCTCCTTCTCCAGGAGATCTTCTCAACACATAGACTGCACCTGCATCTCCTGCTTGGCAGGCAGATTCTTTACCACTGAGCCACTGGGGAAGCCTTTACCTGTATTAATAAAGTCAAATTTGAGGCAATGAACACCTGAATTATGGCACTACTGGGAAAGACAGGCAACAGAGACGAGGACAGCACAGAAGTTAAAAGCATGGACACTGGGACCACATTGCCTGCATCCAACTCATAAGGGTTCTGTCCCTTGTGAATTATATGGCCTTAGAAAAGGTGTTACCCTCTGGGCCTCAGTTTCTTTCTCTATGAAAAGGGAACAATAACAGTACCTACTCCTCATTAGGTTATGAGTAAATGTTTATAAAAATTCTTAGCTAATAATAGTTACTATATGTGGATAAAACACAAGGGCTTAAAGACTAGCTGGATGGGAAAGTTGAGTAAGGTAAAGAGATAACTATCAGTGTGAGTTTTAAAATTCTATAACTTAAAGAAAACTTTAAAAACACAGATATTGAAGGGCAAGTCAGCAATATTTACCACCATGCATTACACAATCTTTTTAAAGAGTAAAAGACCAGACAAAATGTAAATATCTATCAATTGTGTGGCTGGCACTTTGCTATATACCTTGAAAAGAACACAATATTGAAAATCAACTATACTCCAATAAAATTGTTTTAAAAAGACTGTGTAGCTGATAAATTACTATACATCCATACAATGCAATACTTTCAGCCATGAAGAAGAATCAGATCAATCTAAATATACTAATATAGAACAATTCCTACAATATATTTTTAGTAAAAATAAAAATAGGTGCAGAAAGAATATGTACTCCAGAAAGAATATGTATTCTTTATGTATTTACTTTAATTTGTTCAAAAATAAAGATAACATATCTACATGTGAAGCAAAAGTGAAAGTCACTCAGCCGTGTCCGACTCTTTGCAACCTCATGGACTATACACTGCATGGAATTCTCCAGGCCAGAATACTGGAGTGGGTAGCCTTTTCCTTCTCCAGGGGATCTTCCTAACCCAAGGATCGAACCCAGGTCTCCCACATTGCAGGCGGATTCTTTACCAGCTGAGCTATGAGGGAAGCCCAAGAATATTACAGTGGGGAGCCTATCCCTTGCCCAGCGGATCTTCCCAACCCAGGAATGGAACCAGGGTCTCCTGATTGCAGGCAGATTCTTTACCAACTGAGCTATCAGGGAAACTCCATACTTATATGTATACATATGCAAATTTTAATTCTGGAAAGATACACTAAAAACTAACAGATGTGATACCTCTGGAGAATTAGTGATCTAAGGAGAAGAGAGATTTGGTCTCCCTTGTATACTATTTTATCACGCTTATAGAGTGTTTTTCAGTTTAACAAAAATAATTTTTAAAAAATGACAGGCAAAAAAAAAAAAAAAAGACAGGTAGGTAAGGTTGAGTTCAATAATAAGAAATCATATTTACATACGTAAGTGAGCATAACTTTTTATGTGTTCTACAAGTTTGCCCAGTATAGATACTGGTAACAGTCTAATGATCTGGGTGTGCAAAAATACTAAAGACTGTTTTTTGTGTGTTTTTTTTTAAAAAAGATCTTAAAAACAGCATCTGTTGTTGTTTGGTCGCTAACTCATGTCTGACTCCCTGCGACTCATGGACTGCGGCATGCCAGCCTTCCCTATCCTTCACTATCTCCCGGAGTTTGCTCAAATTCATGTCCACTGAGTAGGTAATGTCATCCAACCATCTCATCCTCTGTTGCCCCCTTCTCCTCCTACCTTCAGTCTTTCCCAGCATCAGGGTCTTTTCTAATGAGTCAGCTCTTAGCATCACGTGGCCAAAGTGTTGGAGCTTCAGCTTCAGCATCAGTCCTTCCAATGAATATTCAGCATTGATTTCCTTTAGGAATGACTGGTTTGATCTCCTTGCTGTTCAAGGGACTCTCAAGGGTCTTCTCCAGCACCACAATTCGAAAGCTAATTCTTTAGTGCTCAGCCTTCTTTATGGTCCAGCTCTCACATCTGTATATGGCTACTGGAAAAACCACAGCTTTGGGTGTACAGATCTTTTTTAGCAAAGTGATGTCTCTGCTTTTTAATGCACTGTCTAGGTTTGTCATAGCTTTTCTTCAAAGGACCAAGAGTCTTTAATTTCAAGGCTGCAGTCATTGTTCAGTGATTTTGGAGCCCAAGTAAATAAAATCTGTCACTGTTTCCATTGTTTTCCCCATCTATTTGCCATGAAGTGATGTGACCAGATGCCATGATCTTAATTTTTTGATTGTTGAGTTTTAAGCCAGCTTTTTTATTCTCCTGTTTCACCTTCATCAAGAGACTCTTTAGTTTCTCTTCACTGTCTGCCACTGAAGTGGTATCACTTGCATATCTTGCATATCTGAGGTTGTTATTTCTCCTGGCAGTCTTGATTCCAGCTTGTGCTTCATGCAGCCTGGCATTTGCATGAGGTACTCTGCAAATAAGTTAAATAAGCAGGGTGACAATATACAGCCTTGACGTACTCCATTTCCAATTTTGAACAAGTCCGTTGTTCCACGTCCGGTTCTAACTGTTGCTTCTTGACCTGCATACAGGTTTCTCAGAAGAGAGGTAAGGTGGTCTGGTATTCCCATCTCTTTTAGAATTTTCCACAGTGACTGTAAGTACCATCTGCATGCTAATAATTCCGAAATTTATATCCTGAGCCTCTACCTCTCCCTTGATTTGATTATATATGGGGATTGTTTACCTTATATCCTCTACTTAGATGTCAAATAGGCATGTCAAGCTTAACACAGCCAAAAGAGAACTCTTGACTGACTTCCACAATCCTTCTTGTCTCAGTCTGCTCCATCACATTTAATGACACCATCATCCATCCGGTTGCTTAAGACAAAAACTTTGCAGTCATCCTGATTCTTCTCTTTCCTTCATATCTCATAATAAATCCTGTTCATACCATTTTCAAAATATATCTCATATTTAATTATTCTCACCACTTATACCACTATACCCTGTTCCAAGCCACTACCATCTTTTTAGGAGACTATTGCAGTATTTTTCTAAATAGCCTTTATGCCTCACTTTTACCATTTCCCACAATCCGTTCTCTACCTGGCAGTTACAGTAAGCTTTAAAAAATGAAAATCACACATACACAAAAAAATGTAAATCACATCACATACTCCCTTGCTTAAAACTGTCCAATAGTTCCCCCCTTAGAATAAAGAAACGTCACAAATTCCGTTTTAGACATGCTGAACTTGAGGGGTAAATGCCATGTAAGTGGAGACATGAAGAAGGCAACTATTTGGCCCTCAAGAGCGATTTAGGCAGAATTACAAAGTGGCCTGATTTCTTCATATATAACTGAAAAATGAACACCATGGATTTAGGAAAAAAATACCTAAAATAATCTGAAAAAAGAAGGGCAGAGGCATGGGACCAAGACTTGAGAACTCCAATTCCTTAAAGGCCTGGTAGAAGAAGGATCAACAAAGAAGACTTAGTATGAGTGGCCAGACACAAAAAGAAAACCAGAGCTGATGCCAGAGAAGCAAAGGAAAAAGGATGTTTCAAAATGAAGAGAGATCAGGTAAGGTGGAAACTGAAAAACATCACCTGATTTGACAACACATAAGTCACCTGTGACTTTAACAAGAGCTACTTCAAAGAAAAGAGGGGGAGATATGCAATGAAGACCTCAACTCTAGTCAATATTTTCACAAACTTGGCTCTGAAGAAAAGGGCACAACCAGAAAGATAAAACTTGAGCAAGCTCAAATGCTAAAGGCATGACTTGATCAACAGAAAGGGTCAGAAGACAGGTAAGTGATAAAAATGTAAATATTCTGAAAAGTCTGAAAAGGCAGGAAGGGGTGGAATCGCGGAAAAGACAGAAGGATACAACAACCACTGATAAGATTAGACATAAAACTGTACTTGGAAAAGCCATGCAAAAACTGTATGTGCTAAATTCCTAGGTTAAAGAAGTTTATTTAGCCTTATGTAATGTAAAATAACCTAAACTCAACTCTTCTGCCTGAGTAACTATAGATATTGACAATTACTAATACATTCAATAAATATTTATGAAAAGTCTGCTATAAATGGGGCAGTGTTCTAGTCCTGTGGAAGGTGACAGAGAATAAAACGTTATTTTTCCCTTTAAGAAGCCCACAGTTACACAGGAAGCTCAGTCCCCAATGCTTTGTGACAACATAGAGGGGTGGACTGAGGAGGGGGTGGCAAGGAGGCTCAAGAGGGAGGAGATATATGTATGTATACTAACAGCTGATCCACATTGTAAGGCAGAAGCAAAGCAATTGTCTTCCAATTTTTTTAAAAAAGCCCATAGTTAGATAAGTTCAAAAACAAATACTTGCAAAGCAATTCAATATAAGTACTGTGATCCTTTGTATAAACAAAAGAAAGTGATGGCACAAAGAAGAGGCACAATAGCACAGACTCTGAAGTCTAAGAGACAGTCTGAATCCTAACTCTGTCATTTACTAGCTATATGCACTTCTTGCAAGTTCTGCAGCTTCTCTATAAGCCTCAGTTCTTCATTACAGAAGGGGATGAGAAAGCTAATTACCTCACAAAGTTATGAGGATTAAATGAATTAATATTTGTAAAACACCCTGAACAGAGGCAGACACACAGTAACTACTCAGTATAAGTAATCTATTTGCATTAAAAGAGAGAACAGAAAAACAGCTGTGTAACGTATACTTGGGTGGGTCTTAGAAGGGATTTAGGAAATGGCAGTCTAAGAAAAAATGGTTATGTGCAGAATCATGACACAGTGTGGTACTGCAAGAAATTGCAACTTAAAAAATATCTCCTTCCCAACCTAACTTCTTCTAAGAACTTAAAGCAACTAACTGCAAATAGTTCTATAGCTGAAATATAAAATGAAACACATAAGTGGTGAGGCTGTAGTGGTAGAAAAGGTCAGAAAAATTAGAGTAAAGAGGAAAAACTGGCAAGAGTTTGTAACCAACTGTACAAGAGGTGAGCAAAAGAAAGGAATCTAATGTAATTCTCAGATTTCTGGCTTGATTCACTAAATTGATGAGGTAGCCATTAAATTAATCAGAATAAGGAACACAGAAGCAAGAACAGGTTTGGCAGGAAAGATGATGAAATTGTTTTCAGACAAGCTGAATTTAAGGCACTCATTAGTCACTTGAGTGGCACTGTCTAGTAGCCACTGGCAAACAGGCCAGGAAAAGAGGTCTGGTCTAGAGACAGATTTGTATGTTGTCAGGATATTAATGACATCACCCAGGGGAAAATATAAGAATGAGGAGGGAAACAAACAGATATACTCTTGGATATCAGTATTAAGCACCAGATAAAGAAAAACTAATGAGAAATTCAAGCAATAAAAAGGGTAACTAAGAGCTCTTTAGGAATACAGACTGTGTCTAGTTATATATTCCCAGACTTTAGTAAAGGGGCTAGTCGAAATCAAAATCTAGAGAAACTGGGTAGGATGAAGACTAAGAGATATCTAATGAATTTGGCAGTTAATAAGTTATTACCTTAGCAAGAAGACTTGAGTAGAACAATGGAGGCAGAAGTGAGAAGTGCAATAGACTGAAGAGGAAAAAAAGAAATTAAACAATTGAGTCTATTCTTCCAAAACCTTGGCTGTGAAGAAAAGAAGTAAAATAGTACATCAGCTAGAAAAAAATCTAAACAGTTATTCATATGATAAATTGAGGAGAAACAGAGTCTACTTGGTAAAATAAGAGAAAACATTTAAATACAGAACAGGTTTAAGAGAATCCCAAGTTGCCACTAGTAGTATGTAATGATTTATATAATATTAAATAAAACACAATTCACTGATAAAGAACTAAAAAAGCAAAATATCAAAATGCTGACACAAGTATCAAATGGAATTACTATAGATGATTTTCTCCTTGTTTCAAGTTTTCAATATTTTCCAAATTTTAATAATGAGCTGTATTCCTTTTTTAAAAATTGAAGTATAGCTGATATACAGTATTATGTATTTTACAGATGTACAATATAGTGATGTACAATTTTAAAGATTATATTTCATTTACAGTTTGTTACATTCCATAGGCTGTATAATATATCCTTGCAGCTTATTTTCTACCTAGTATTTTGTGCCTCTTAATCTCCTACCCCTGTATTGCCCCTCCCGCCTCCTTTACCCCATGGGTAACTACTAGCTTGTTCTCTGTATCTGTGAGCTTGCTTTTTTTCCTGCTCTATTCACTAGATTGTTGTGCTTTTTAGATCCCGCATATAAGTAATATCATACAGTATTTGTCTTTCTCTGTTTGCCTTATTTCACCCAGCAAAGTGCCTTCCGAGTCCACCCATGTTGCTGCAAACAGCCAAATCTCATTCTTTTTTATGACTGAATAGTATCCCATTGTATATATACAGCACATCTTCTTTATTTATTAATCTGTTGATGGACACTTAAGCTGTTTCCATATACTGGCTTTTATAAATAATGCCACTATGAGAGCTTGTATTCCTTTTACAGTGGTGGTAGGAAGTGGAAGACAATAAGCTTTACTAAAATTAATGCTGCCTCAGGGGCAGAAAAGACAAGTAATTCTAACTTGAAGAAGACAAGATAACAGAGACAAAATATCAGCAGGCAGAGAACAGAAAAGAAATGGAAGGAAAAAAATAAAACCAACGCAGAAATGAAATCTTCATTGTAACCAATACAAAGGAGCACAAACCCTGCTGAAAGCAGAGTAAAGCACCTGGACAACATTTTCTTGCTTGAGAAAGGCAAGCGAGATATGAATGTAAACAAACTCTGGAAACCATAAAACATTGTTGAAAGAATTAAAGGAGATCCAAATAAATGGAAAAATATCCCACGTTCAGGGATTAGAAGACAACGTTAAAAGACGGTGACATCTTCAAACTGATGTACAGATGGCAATCCCTATGAGAACCCCAGCTGAGTTCTTCCTACAAACTGACAAGTTGATTCTCAAATTTATATGGAATTGCAGGGACCCAAAATAGCCAAAACAAACCTGAAAAAGAATAAAGCAGGAGAACTCACATTTTCTGATTTCAAAACTAGGTCCAAAGCAACAGTAATTGAGGCACCATGGCACTGGCACATGGACAGACATACAGATTAATGGAACAGAATTAAGAAGTCCATAAATAAGCCTATACATGTTTAAGGTTGACAGGTTTTCAACAAGAATGCCAAGACTATTCAATGGCGGAAAGCAGTCTTTTCAACAGGACAGTCAATTAAGATAACCTTTACCACATGCATAAATGTTAGAACAAAACTATAAAATTCTTAGAAAAAACACAGGTCTTCATGACCCTGGATTTGGAAAAAGATTCTTAGACATGACAACAAAAGCAAAAGCAAATAAATAAATAACAACAGTAAGATAAACCGGTCTTCACCAAAATTTAAAACTTTTATGCTTCAAAGAGCACAATTAAGAAACTGATAAGACAACCACAGAACAAGAAAAATATTTACAAACCATATATCTGACAAAGGACTTGAAATACATAAAATATACAATGTAGAGAGAGGCTGTGGTACATATACACAATGGAGTATTACTCAGCCATTAAAAAGAATACATTTCAATCAGTTCTAATGAGATGGATGAAACTGGAGCCTATTATACAGAGTGAAGTAAGCCAGAAAGAAAATCACCAATACAGTATACTAATGCATATATATGGAATTTAGACAGATGGTAACAATAACCCTGTATGCAAGACAGCAAAAGAGACACAGATGTATAGAACAGTCTTTTGGACTCGGTGGGAGAGGGCAAGTGTGGGATGATTTGGGAGAATGGCATTGGAACATGTATAATATACGTGAAACGAATTGCCAGTCCAGATTTGATGCATGATACAAGATGCTTGGGGCTGGTGCACTGGGATGACCCAAAGGGATGGTATGGGGAGGGAGATGGGAGGGGGGTTCAGGATGGGGAACACGTGTACACCTGTGGCAGATTCATGTTGATGTATGGCAAAACCAATACAATATTGTAAAGAAAAAATAAATAAATAAATAAAGGAACTTTGCGATTATGTTAGGCCCACCTGGAAAAAAAAAATGTAGAGAGAGCTAAAATGTATAAGGAGTTCTTACCATTCAATAAAGACAAATAATCCAATTAAAAATTGAGCAAAGGATCTAATAGACATTTCTCCAAAGAAGACATACAATTAGCCAACAAGTACATGAAAACATGAACAATGTCAATCATACCTTAAAAGAAAAAGAACTAGAAAGGAGGAGGAAAGAAAAGGGAAAAACAAGGAAAGATGCTTGACATTATTAGTCATGAGGGGAATGCAAGTCAAAAAGTACAATGAGATGCCACTTCATACCCACTAGGGTGATTAAAATCAAAAAGTCAGATAACAACAAGTGTTGACAAGGATGTGGAAAAACTGGAACCCTCTTACACTGTTGGTAGGAATGTAAAATTTCACCCACTTTGGAAAAGTTTGACAGTTTTGAAATGATTAAATGTCAAGCATAGTTACTAAATGACCCAACAATTCTACACCTAGATATGTGTGTGTGTACATGTGTGTATGTAAAGCTGCTTGGTCATGTCCAGCTCTTTGCCACCCCATAGACTGTAGCCTGCCAGGCTCCTCTATCCATGGGGTTTCCCAGGCATGGATACATTTCCTTTTTGTATTGATACATTTGTTTTAAATACAAATACACCACCTTCCTACCCACTGCAATGGGAGCACATGCCTGGCAGGGTAAGAGGCCCTCCCAGAAAATGTGCTGCACACAGAAGGGTTTGCTATCTGCTTTATCCACACCTGTAACCGCATGAGGCTGAGGCTGCCTCTCAGCTGGAAAACTGAGATGTATTTCAGGACACAGATCCCTGTGTCCTGACACAGGGATCGAACCCTCATCTCATGTCTCCTGTATTGGCAGGCAGGTTCTTTACCACTGCACCACCAGGGAAATCCTACTTAGGCATGTACCTAAGAGAAATGTAAACATATGTCCACACAGAGATCTATACACAAATGTTTATTTACAACAGCCAAAAAGTGAAAAACAATCTATATGTCCATTAATGGATAAACAAAATGTGATCTATTCATACAATGGAATATTATTTAGCCAGAAAAAGGAATGAAGTGCTGATATCTGCATCAAATTAATAAACTTAAAACAGTATGGAAAGTGAAAGATGGCAGTCAAAAACACTATGGTTCCACTCATAGGAAGAAGTCCATAACAGGGAAATATAGAGAGAAAGAAAGTATATTATGGTTATTTAGTGGGTGGGGGAAAAGAGGAGCAGGAAGATAAGGGAGGGACATAGGGCTTCTTCTTGAGGGGATAAAAATATTCTAAAATTGACTGTGGTAATAATTCCACAAGTCTGAATATACTAAAAAATCACTGAATTGTACACTTTAAATAGTGAACTGTACAGTATGTGAATTAAATCTCAATAATGCTACTAAAGCCATATAAATGGACATGTTAAAGTTTAAAAGGATTAACTACTCTTGTGCTAAAGAAAATAAATAAAAAATTGAACTACAAAAATATTCAGAAAATAAATACAAGAAATCTATAACTTACAAGACACATCTCAAGTACTGTTCAGAAGAAAACTTAAAATTTAACACCCAGGTGGTGCAGTGGTAAAGAATTTGCCTGCCAATGCAGGAGATGCAGGTTCAATCCCTGGGTCGGGGATATTCCCCTGGAGAAGGAAATGGCAACCCACTCCAGTATTCTTGCCTGGGAAATCCTGGATTCTCTGTGGACAGAGAATCCTGGTGGGCTACAGTCTATGGGGTCACAAAGAGTCAGATATGACTAAGCACGCACACAAACATACACAAACAGAAGAATGAAAAGACCATTAAGGATTCCACATAAGAAGACAGGAAAACAGCCACAAAATAAACATAACAAAAGCTAAAGGAAGGATTTAAAACAGTGAGAGAAAAATATAAATAAGAAAAGAGAAAATAAGAGAACTAATTTTTTAAAAAATCCAAGACTTGGTTGCAAACAACAACAAAAGGGCAAGGCCTCACATATACTAAATAAGAAGTGATAATGAGGAAAATGACAGTGTAGTCACAGACACAGGAAATTTTTTTAATCATAAAAGAGTACCTTGCTCATGTTACACAAATACTTTTGAAAAAGTGGGTGAATCAGATTATTTTGTAGGATAATATAAATTGACGAAGCTTCCTCACAAAGATATAAACGATAAGCAGTCAAATTATCATAGAAGTAAAGAGATAATTGTCAAAGAGCTAGTCTCCTCCCAAAATACTCAAGGTCCAATAATCTCACAGGCAATTCAACCAAACACTTAACTTGAAGGCCATTTAACCAGAGAGGAGAAAAAAGCATAGAAAAATAAAAGTTTGAAATTATTTTTATGAAAGTGGCATAATCCAACAAAGATAAAATACATAAAAGAAAACTACAAAGCAATTTAGCTTAAGAGGAGTGATGCAAAATTTCTAAATAAAGTTTAGCAAACAGAACCCAATTGCACATATAAAATAATACACAATAAAGCAAGGATGGTCCAGTAACAGTAAATCTATTAGGACAACTCACCACAATAGTAAACAAAGGAGAAAAATCACACAATTCCCACAGAGGCTGAAAGTTTAACTTCCATATTTTAAAAAATCTTTGTAAAATGGTAAGAGCTGACTACTTTAACATAGTATGTACACTTTAACCTAAAGTCAGGCTTAATAGGAAAGCATGAAAAAACTCGCATTTAAGTCAGGAGTAAGACAAAAATCCACTACTATTTTACTGTTTAATATTTTTGGAAAGTACTAACCAAATTGATTTGCCAAAAGAAAGAAATAAGTATAAAAACTGGAAAAGAGAAGATAAAGTTATCTTTATTTGCTAACGATATTGTGTGCAGTCACCCAGTCATGTCTGACTCTGTGTGACTCCGTGGACGGTAGCCCGCCGAGTTCCTCTGCCCATGGAATTTTCCAGGCAAGAATACTGGAGTGGGTTGCCATTTCCTCTTCCTAGGGATCTTCCCAACCTACGGATCTAACCTGCACCTCCTGCGTCTCCTGCATTGGCAGGTAGATTCTTTACCACTGAGCCACCTGGGAAGCCCAGTGATATTATTTAACTGCAAAACTTTAGAAAAACAACTGGAGAACCATAACAGATAGTACTGGGATTCCAAAGGTGGCCAAGTACAAAATTAATGCTCAGAAATTAATAGCATTACCATAATCAAAGAGCAAGATAAAAGATATAACAGCAATAGAAGCCCCATTTACAATAGCAACAATAAAAGGTAAAATACCAGGAATACATACAAAAGAAATGTAAAAGGTCTACATGAAAAAAACTTTAAATTGCTGTCGAGGGATACAAAAACAAATTTGAAAAACAAGAAATGAATGTACACCCTCTTCCTGAACAGGAGACTGAATCTCAAAAAGAAGTCAATCATCTCTAAATCAATCTTCAAATATAATGCAGTATCAATAAAAATACCAGAAGATGGGGGGAGGGAGCTCAATAAACTAAGTTTTACAGAACAAAGAATATCCAGGAAAACTCCAAAAAATAGAATGAAAGAGGATTATAATCAAAGAATGATGTCATTAGGTATAAATAAGTAATCTGATAAATCAAACAGAATAAAAGTCTAGTAAAAATACCAAATTATATATAGAAACTAAGCACACCTATAGATAATATTATAATCTATATAATATTACAATATTATAATTGATTATAATATTATAATATTATAGATAATATTTCAATACTGTGATAACTGGGTAGCCACCTAGAAGAAAAGTGAAGTTAAATCCTGCCTAAATACTTTACCTAACTAAATTTTGTACCAATAAATTCATTTAACTTAAAAATAAATTATAAAAATACCAAGAAAAACACAAGAATTTTAATTTTAATTAGAAATATCAATAATATTGAAATAGGAAAGGCCTTTCTTATGATCAAAAAAACCTAAAATCAAAAAAAAGATTAATAATTAAACTACACAAATATTTTAATTTCTGCTGAAAAAATATATTGTAAACAAAGTCAAAAGCTAAATGAAACTGTGACAAGTATCTGCAACACATAACTGAGACAAGGAAATAATTTCTGTAAAACAGAGCTCCTGCAAACAATATTAAACATTCCAACAGAAAAAATATAACCAGGTAAATAGGAAATATAAGCAGATGTTATAAATAAAGGAAACAAATATGGCTGTATGGCTTTTATACCTATTGAAAAAATGAAGAAAATATACCTTTTAAATTGGCAACATAAAAAAAGTTTAATAACCCACTCTGTTACCAAATCTATAGGAAGCCAGAACTCCAACACCAATTAACACAATCTGGCACAACCTCTATGAAAGGCAACAGATAATATCTATCAAAATTTAAATAGCACATATCCTTTGACCCAGCAATTGTACTTCTAGGAATTTATTCTAAAGACAGACTCACTAATGTGCAAAATTATATACATACAAAAATATTAACAGTATCATCCTTTGTGTTAGTAAGACTGTAAACGTTTTAAATGCCCATCCAAACAAAGAAATGCTACCATTTTTCTTCCCTCCAACACACACACTCACACACTTTTCTGGAAAAGATACATACAAAATCAGTTCCTTCAAGGGAAAGAAGCCAATTATTGGTCAAAGGAAGAAGGAAAATTTGCCTTTTACCATTTGTGCCTTATATTATAAACATATATCACAAGAAAAATTCTCAGTTAATATTTTCAGTATTATTTTTACCCAGCTTTACCAATTGTTGTATTTTTCCTCCTTTTTCTTTGTCAGTTTTCCAGTCCCCATATTAGCAACATCATTTAACTGTTTCCCTAGGTAACACATGGCATTCACTCAAATTTACACACTTAAATCACAATAATAAGTGGGTTCCACTGTCCCCATGATCTCCATGCCCCTGAGCTCTATGACTGCAAGAGCACTGTCCCTGTTCTGTACTGCGTGTGGAAAGATTGAGTAGGGAGAAACCCAGGTCTGAGAAGCTATGAATTTCTTGGCCTACGGGGCAAATGCATAATCACTACTGTAATTTAGGAGACAGAAAAAAGGTGAGAAGCTGTTCAAACAAGGTTTCACAAAGCATTATTTGTGCTGCCACCACAGATGCAAAGTCTAGTCCACTATCTTTACGTTCAAGAAACTGATTGTATCCATTTGTCCAGAGTCAATGGGGCAATACGGAACTGAACCACACTAATCAATCACATTCACAAGAAATTAACTGTTTACACATAATGCCAATGTATTAATTTAGAATTTTAAAATACATATATGCCTGTATATGAATACATGTATATACACATATATATTTGATCTATGTGTGTGTAAATATATGTAAAGAGTAGCACATCATGCATATCAAAGAATTACATACAAATGGAACCACATGGGGCTACTAGTGTGTATGGAGAGAACAAATAAAAGGTCAGAGATGACTTTTCTGAAAAACAGTGTGATCAAGCTGAGATCCAATGGGAGAGAAGCTTAAAAAGAGAGAGAGAGAACAGAATGAGGATTAAGAGGGTTGCTAGATGACGGAACAGCAAGTACAACGGTCCTGTGGCAGAAGGGAGCATAATCTAAAGATCATGGGAAAAGATCAAAGAACAAGACAACATGATGTAGGGTTATCTGGAGAGCTAGAGAGGGGCCATACCACTCAGTGGCTTTTAGGCCACGTTGAGGATTTCTGCCTTATTTTAAGAGGAACGAAAAGCTAGTAAGGGGTTGTAAGCTGAGAAGAAAACAGACTCGTACTTGCAAAAGATTAGTGTGCTGTACAAACTGGAGGGCAAGAGTATAAGCAGGAAGACTGCTTAGAAAGCTAGTGTAGGAGACCTAAGGCAGGGATGATGGCTGCATCGACTGGCACAAATCAAATAAATAGGACTTGGGGACTGATTATACCAGAAATGCAAGGAAGAGGAAACCGTTAAGAAGGACGCCCAAGTTTCAGGCTTGCATAACTGCAGGGATAAAGATGCTATTGGTGAAAGAGAGACAACCCCAAGACCAGATAGTCCTGTTTTTGTTTCATTGGTGGCTGGAGGAGGGTGTATTGTGTGCATGCTCAGTCGAGTACGATTCTTTGACCCTATGGAATTAGAGCCCGCCAAGCTCCTTTGTTCATGGCATTTTTCAGGCAAGAACACTGGAATGGGTTACTATTTCCTCCTCCAGGAGATCTTCCTGAGCCAGGGACTGAACCTGCATCTCCTGCATTGGCAGGCAGATTCTTTACCCCTGAGCCACCAGAGCTCCCTGGAGAGAGGGTAGATACGCAAAAAAGTAAGAAGGGTTGCTCAGTGCCCGGTACCTGAAAATCTTGGTAGAGCAGGAGGAAAAATGTTAAATGGGATTAGAAATCAAAGGTGGCAGAAAGTTACCTACAAAGATGTATTATTCCTATTATTTTTTCATCTCCAGGGTCAGCCATAAAAAAAGCCTAGATATTTCTACCCCTCCCTTTCACTTAAAATCTTGTTGAATATCTCAAAATAAAACCTTTCAATCAAGGAGAGAGGTAAGGCTTAAAATGAAATGCTTGGGGAGAAAAAAAAATAACTGGTGTGAAAGAATTTCAAAGTATATTTTGAAATATCAGATGTTACCAATTTTTGAGAGTCAAGAGAAGACTGAGGCTTTCTACTTGGGGAAGAAAGAATGAAACGCCAGTCAAGGGGGAAAGAAAGCAGAAAAAAGAGCTAATGGCCCCATTGCATGAATTTTCACAGTTTAAACACGTTTATCTTTACCTCTGGACAAATGGCTGCTACTGGTCTTGTGTGCAAAGAGAATGCAGAAATAGCTCCACACTGAAGCCCCTTTTCAGAAACCAAGGCTTCCACTGCCATCAAGTGGTGGCAATGAGGAAGTGCACCAACCAGTTTCTTGGAGCCTGGGAATGCCAATATGAAGTCTATGGTATAATTAATGTAAACTCAAAGATTTAAGATTGCAGTAATAGAGAACAAACTAGTTACAGTCTTTGGTATCTTCTAACCTGTCAATATACAAAAATGAAAGTTTTTGCTATTACTTTGGAGTAAAAAAAGAAGATTTCTCCTTTTTCCTTTTTGATGTTAAAGAGTACATACTTAGCAATTTTAGAATACCCAGTCTGATACAATCATATCAAACCCAACTCCTGGTGTATTATATATAAATACTGCTTCACAGTTAATTTTAATCGTGCATATAAACGGATTAATGTGCATTTCTAGCATAAATCAATAACCTTATCACAAACGCATAAGCAAGTATCGAACTGAATATGCAAAATTCCCTTTCTCTTCAAATTAATCAAATAATTTTTTTACTACTTAGTACAAGGCATGGTAATAAACACCCTCATTCTCAAAACTCATCAGCTAAACAAATATAAAATCACTGATAAAATCAACTTCAATCTTATTCACAAAAAACATGGTGAATGATTAACACACATTCTTGATAGTTCTCTTCATGGTAAAAATAAGCTTGCCTAACATAATATTTGACATTCTGGGCAGTACACCTTCATTCTCTATACTGACTATTCACCTACAAATGTAGCTCTTTAAAATTTGCTGCACACACACATCGATTTGATTTGTTTTTCAAGGCATCGGAACACAGGGATAGTAAATTTACACAAAAACGTTAAATAATCACACTGGGTACATTTTCCAGTTTTCAATAAGCTGTTTTCATATGAGGTGTGTGTGTTTAGTCGCTAAGTAGGGTGCGACTCTTTCGCGACCCCCTGGACTGTAGCCTGCCAGGTTCCTCTGTCCATGGGATTTCATATGGTAGACACAGCATAATTTTGTCACTAACAATATTCTTGATTTTCATTTTTTCCCGTTAAAATCCATACACGCTATCCATTCTACATATATTCCAAAATATTAATAATTCAATTAGTTTCCCTAATTCTCTTGGTTCTGTCTCATACCCACCTCCCACCCACCCCCTTCTTCCTCCTTTCTTGTTTCAGAATGCCTAACTCTTACACACTCGAGGTGGTTTTTACAAAAATCACTCCTTGGAATGCTCTTCCCTCTTTCTTTAAAAATAATTTCCCACAGCTAGGCGCCAATGTCTTTCTTTTACAAGATCAAACTGCGGAAGAGGACGAGACTGGGAACCGAGTAAGCCAAACATTTGGGAATGTCAATGAGACGACGGCCTCTCCTTTGAAAAGAAAACACAACAACTTTCAACACAGAGCTTTCAACAGATCAAAAATACTTTTTTTTTTTTTCCGCCGTGCTCCTGTTCCCTCCCTGACCTCAAAGAAACCTTTCCTTTTCTCTAAGCCCCCCATCGTTCTGCTGTGCGTGGGGCCTGCCTTTGCTCCTCCCAAGGAAAAGAAAGGCAGGGAGAAAAGAAAAGGGAGCAGTCACCTTCCCACCCCGCCTGCGAGCTGTCAGGACCGTGCCCCACCACTCACCTGGCAGGTGCGGCCGCCCGGAGAGTTGCACGAAGCGGTTGAGCTGACCAGTCCCCCGACCCCCGTTGCCCCCACTGCCCCCGCCGGCCCCGCTACCTCCGCCGCCACCGCCGGCTGCGCCTCCTCCCCTCCGGCGGTTCCTGTCCCAGCCCTGGGCGGCCGACATGACCGGCTAACGACTGCCGCAGCCTGGTCGCGGCAGCCCGTGGCCCGGCGGCACTAGCGGAGCCTCCTTCCTGGGCTCCTCAAGAGACCCGGGAGACCGGGGAAGGGGGAGCGCCCGGTCTCACCAGCGGCCAATGACCGAGTAACTTGGTGACAGATAGCCAATGGCCAGTCGTCTTCTTGGTAGGTGGAGGGAGGCGGGGAGAGACGTGGTAACCATAGCTATGGCTTAAAAAAAAAGAAAGAAAAAAGTTGGGGGGGGGGGTTGGAGAAAGGCAGAAGCAGCCACTCATCAGTCGCATCCACCACGCTAAGCAAGGCGCGGCGACTCCTGAGGGGTCAGGCGGGCCAATCGAAGGCCGAGTGAGAGAGGCCACGCCTGCAGAGAGTCCCGACGATAGCCGGGAATCCAGGCGTATTCAAGACTCAGGAACTCTTCCCCATAAACAGTGAAACCAGAAACAGGACGCTGACACAATACCCATATTTTGAGGCAATACAGTGTTCTTCAAAGAGCTGTCTTCGACGGGGGAAAAAAAAAGCAGAGGCAGAGTCAAAGCTTAAATGTAAGAATGAGATTTCATTTGTCCTTTCAGTCCACTGGCGAATTCCTCCCTGATTCAATACAAGCCACGTCTCACACAAACGAACAATTTTAAACCTGGTTAACAAATGTGGGAAGATGTTCGAGCTCACCAATAACCGTAGAAATACAAATTGAGATCCCAATGAGAAACCATTTCAAGTTTATTACGTTAGATTCCTTAAATAACATCCAGCAGAGAATTAGAGTGCCAAGAAAAAGGTTCTTTCGCACTGTAAATGTTTTTGCTGAAACTCCTTTTTGCTCGTAGGAAATTCGAACCAGCTGGAAGACAGGAACAGGTACAGAGGATGAAGATCAAAGAAAAATGTAGATGTAGAGATCAGGAATTCTACTGGTCCAAAATTAAATGGAGAATTTGACTTTGAACTTAACTAGGCACAGTGCAAAGTAGGAAAATAGATTGTTCACTGATGTTTATGAATGGTAAGAGAAAACCATATGAATTCCTCAAGAGAAACAAAACTTTTCAAGATTTTTAGATCAGGTGACTTTTTTTTTTTCATACAGGAGAACCTTACTTGATGCGGAGAAAAAAGAAAATCTGCTGGAGCTGAGGATGTGTATCCTCTTGGTGCATGTTTGGAGTTTCACTGTCCCTGCCTCCTTTTGTTATTTTTAGGCCCCGTGGGCAGATAATTTTTCCCATGAAGCATTAGATAGCACTACTTAAGAAAATGTTTGAGATCTGGGGAGTCTCTGGCTCTAAAATATTAAAATTAATAAAATGTTAATATTTATAAAGAATCTAAAATAATAGTAGATGAAGAAAATTTTCTTTTTAAAATTCCAATAAAATGATTGATAAGACTATTTATTTTGTAAAAATTGAATCTTGACATCAACTATATTATCACAAAAAGTTGAGACATATGCCTTTAGAATGGAAACATAGTACTAGAAAAAAATTGAATCAGATAAATTTTCTTTTATAAGAAATATGGAGGCCAGAGAAACATTAAAAAATACTATAGAGATGCAAAAAGCAAAATCTAGACTATGAATATTCTACAGGATAAAGCAAATTTCTTCAAAAAAATTACAAAGGAAAAAGATTTGGAGATTTCCCTGGTAATCCGTGGTTAAGAATCTGCCTGCCAATGCACTGGACCTGGTTCAGTCCCTACTCTGTAAGATTCCACATGCCTGTGATTGACTAAGCATCAACCCACACCCCATCAACTATTATGTCCTCCCAAAAACCCTGTTGAGACACCTATGCCTGTCCTCCCAAACCCACACCCTGAATGGAAACCCTGGCACCTGTAGCCTGTCCTTGTCAAAAAAATTGAACTAGAATCCCTGGCAGATATCTATATCTGCTAACCCTACACAATTTATAAAAATATGGAGCCAGAGAAACATTAAAAATACTATAGAGATCCCAAAAAGCCAAACCTAGACTATGAATATTCTGGCAGGATAAAGCCTGTTTCCCAAAAAAATTACAAAGGAAAAAGATTTGGCATTTCCCTGGTAATCCCAAACCCACACCCTGAATCTGCCTGCCAATGCACTGGACCCCTGGTGCTCCCTGTCCCTACCTGTCCTCTCAAATTCCACATGCCTGCAACTGCTGACCCGGCACCAGTCTGCCCTCCCAAACCCACACCCTGCAACTGCTGAAGCCCTGGCACCTAGAGCCTGTCCTCCCAAACCCACACCCTGCAACTGCTGAAGCCCTGGCACCTAGAGCCTGTCCTCCCAAACCCACACCCTGCAACTGCTGAAGCCCTGGCACCTAGAGCCTGTCCTCCCAAACCCACACCCTGCAACTGCTGAAGCCCTGGCACCTAGAGCCTGTCCTCCCAAACCCACACCCTGCAACTGCTGAAGCCCTGGCACCTAGAGCCTGTCCTCTCAAACCCACACCCTGCAACTGCTGAAGCCCTGGCACCTAGAGCCTGTCCTCCCAAACCCACACCCTGCAACTGCTGAAGCCCTGGCACCTAGAGCCTGTCCTCGCACCGCAACTAGAGAGTACCTCTTACACAGCAGCAAAGAACCAGAGCAGCCAAAAATTAAATACATAAAATTTTTAAAAGAAAGAAATAAAAAGAGATTTGGAGGAAAAAAAATCTCAACTAAAAAGAGATTTATGATTGTTGTATAACTCTGCAATATATTAAAAATCACTGACTGGTATTGGCTGCACGACTTTGTGAATATATTAAAAACCACTGAACTGTACACTTGAAAAGAGTGAGTTTTCTGGTATGTGAATTGTAGCTCATTAAAAAAAATTAATAATAATACAAGAAGGGAGAAGTGGCTGGGGAGCTGGCCCATCTTTGTATATATTAAAATTCTTCATAATAAAAAGGAAAAAAAGAATCTTCAAAAATAAGGTGATATTAACCAATCAACTGAAAACCATCTCGTATAGTTACATAACTAATTTAAAATTCCAGTAACAAAATGAAAATTTTATTCTGAACTAAATTTAAAATTATGAAATTAGTTTAAAAGTCTTTAAAAATGGTTAAGTTTTAACTTTTTAATGTAGAATATGGATACAATGATGAATACAGACATGATTTGGAGAGAGGCCTTCAAAATAAGTGCACGTGAATAATACGTACCTGCTCAAATGATGTACTATGAAGTACACAATATCACCTATGAAGTAATCATGCCAAAAACATTAACTTGAATTAATGAAGATTTAAGTGCTACTATCCAGTTTACAGGAACTTTCAAGGGTCAAAGTAACAAGTTAAATGGCATGTGAAATGATCTAATAAATCCAAGGAGACAGTCTCCGTAATATCTAGACTGATCTTGTCTGTAAGTCAATGTCAAGAAAAACAACATAAAAAAAATGAGAGGATCGTAACCCCTTGTGACATAATAGTCCTTGGCAATGATAATCAAAGCTGCTAGCATAACAAAAAGAAACAAGACATTATGTTGGTGAGTATTTGTACAAAAAAAAACACAAAACTGAATAAAATCAAAAGTTTTAGCAAGAAAAGTTATGACCAACCTAGATAGCATATTGAAAAGCAGAGACATTACTTTGCCAACAAAGATTCGTCTAGTCAAGGCTATGGTTTTTCCAGTGGTCATGTATGGATGTGAGAGTTGGACTGTGAAGAAAGCTGAGCGCCAAAAAATTGATGCTTTTGAACTGTGGTGTTGGAGAAGACTCTTGAGAGTCCCTTGGACTGCAAGGAGATCCAACCAGTCCATTCTGAAGGAGACTGGCCCTGGGATTTCTTTGGAAGGAATGATGCTAAAGCTGAAACTCCAGTACTTTGGCCACCTCATGTGAAGAGTTGACTCATTGGAAAAGACTCTGATGCTGGGAGGGATTGGGGGCAGGAGGAGAAGGGGACGACAGAGGATGAAATGGCTGGATGGCATCACTGACTCGATGGACGTGAGTCTGAGTGAACTCCGGGAGTTGGTGATGGACAGGGAGGCCTGGCGTGCTGTGATTCATGGGGTCGCAAAGAGTCGGACATGACTGAGCGACTGAACTGAACTGAACTGACCTGGTGGCTCAGACGGTAGAGAATCTTCCAGTGACCTGGGAGACCTCGGTTGGATCCTGGTTGGGAAGATCCCCTGGAGGAGGGCACAGCAACCCACTCCGGTATTCTTGCCTGGGAAATATCCTATGGACAGAGGAGACTGCCAGGCTACAGTTCATGGAGTCATAAAAGAGTCAGACACAACTTAGCAATTAAACGACAACAACAAAGAGACATACCAGCCAAATGCAGTGTTTGAGCCTTATTTGCACTTTGATTAGACTAAGCCAACTATTTTTAATGGGAAAATACGCCTGGACGTTGGATTATGTCCAGGAATCATTGTTAATTTTTTGAGGGGGGTACTGTAGTTTTTCTTTTTTTAAAGAACTCAACTTCTGTAGAAGCAGACTGAAATATGTACAGGTAAAATGCTATGATGTCTAGGATTTGCTTCAAAATAATCCAGGAAGTGGGGCATGGGAAAGACGATGCAAATGAAGATTAAACAAGAACGGCCATGAGTTGATGCTTGGTGTTGCTAGGTGATGGGTACTTGGAGTTTGTCCCACTATTCTCTCTTGGGGTTTTTTTTGTGTGTGTATATTTGAATTTTTCCCTTGTGAAATGGTTTTTTAAAAATAGTTCTTCAAAAAACAATTCCAGGTTAAAGGAAATTTACAACAAAATGTATGTGGTCCTCTTGAAAAAATCAACCTTAAAAAACTGGTGGGGGACAGCTAGAAAAATTGGAATTTGGAAAGATTATTAGAGGATCAGTTCAATTCAGTTGTGTATGACTCTTTGCAACCCCATGGACTGCAGCACACCAGGCCTCCCTGTCCATCATCAGCTCCTGGAGTTTACTCAAATTGACGTCCATTGAGTTGGTGAAACCAACCAACCATCTCGTCCTCTGTCGTCCCCTTCTCATCCTGACCTCAATCTTTCTCAGCATCAGGGTCTTTTCAAATGAGTCAGTTCTTCCCATCAAGTGGCCGAAGTATTGAAGTTTCAACTTCAGCAAGTGTCCTTCTAGTGAATATTCAGGACTGATTTCTTTTAGGATGCACTGGTTTGATCTCCTTGCAGTCCAAGGGACTCTCAAGAGTCTTCTCCAGCACTACAGTTCAAAAGCATCAGTTCTTCAGCGCTCAGCTTTCTTTATAGTCCAACTCTCACATCTATACATGACTACTGAGAAAACCATAGCTTTGACTAGACAGACCTTTGTTGGCAAAGTGATGTCTCTGCTTTTTAATATGCTGTCTAGGTTGCTCATAGCTTTTCTTCCAAGGAGCAAGTGTCTTTTAATTTCATGGCTGCAGTCACCATCTGCCAGTGATTTTGGAGCCCAAAAAAATAAAGTCTCTCACTGTTTCCATTGTTTCCTCATCTATTTGCCTTTTAGTGATGGGACCAGATGCCATGATTTTAGTTTTCTGAATGGTGAGTTTTAAGCCAACTTTTTCACTCTCTTCTTTCACCCTCATCAAGAAGCTCTTTAGTTCTTCTTCACTTTCTGCCATAAGGGTGGTGTCATCTGCATATCTGAGGTTATTGATATTTCTTCTGGCAATCTTTATTCCAGCTTGTGCTTCATCCAGCCCAGTGTTTCTCATGATTTACTCAGCATATAAGTTAAATAAGTACGGTGACAATACACAGCTTTGACATACTCCTTTCCTGATTTGGAATCAGTCTATTGCTCCATGTCCACTTCTAACTTTTGCTTCCTGACCTGCATACAGATTTCTCAAGAGGCAGATCAGGTGGTCTGGTATCTCCATCTCTTTAAGAATTTTCCATACTTTGTTGTGATCCACACAGTCAAAGGCTTTGGCATAGTCAATAAAGCAGAAATAGATGTTTTTCTGGAACTCTCATGCATTTGCGATGATCCAACAGATGTTGGCAATTTGATCTCTGGTTCCTCTGCCTTTTCTAAACCCAGCTTGAACATCTGGAAGTTCATGGTTCACGCACTGTTGAATCTTGGCTTGGAGAATTTTGAGCATTACTTTGCTAGCATGTGAGATGAGTGCAATTGTGTGGTAGTTTGAACATTCTTTGGCATTGCCTTTCTTTGGGATTGGAATGAAAACTGACCTTTTCCAGTCCTGCCACTCAGCCACTGCTGAGTTTTCCAAATTTGCTGGCATATTGAGTGCAGCACTTTCATAGCAGCATCGTTTAGGATTTGAAATAGCTCAACTGGAATTCCATCACCTCCACTAGCTTTGTTCATAGTGATGCTTCCTAAGGCCCACTTGATTTGGCATTCCAGGATGTCTGGCTCTAGGTGGGTGATCACACCATCATGGTTATCTGGGTCATGAAGATCTTTTTTGTATAGTTCTTCTGTGTATTCTTGCCATCTCTTCTTAATATCTTCTGCTTCTTTTAGGTCCATACCATTTCTGTCCTTTATTTTTCCCATCTTTGTATGAAATGTTCCCTTGGTACCTCTAATTTTCTTGAAGAGATCTCTAGTCTTTCCCATTCTATTGTTTTCCTCTATTTCTTTGCATTGATCACTGAGGAAGGCTTTCTTATCTTTCCTTGCTCTTCTTTGGAACTCTGCATTCAAATAAGTGTATCTTTCCTTTTCTCCTTTGCTTTTTGCTTCTCTTCTTTTCATACCTATTTGTAAGTCCTCCTCTGACAACCATTTTGCCTTTTTGCATTTCTTTTTCTTGGGATATTAGAGTATTAATGTTACATTTGGTAGGTGTGATAATGATATCAAGATGCTGTAAGAAAATTCCTTTATTTTTTAGACATGTGTAATAAAAAATTTAAGGTTGGACAATCAGTATGCAAGAATAAACCAGTCAATCCTAAAGGAAATCAACAGTGAATGTTTATCAGAAGGACTGATGCTGAAGCTAAAGCTCCCACCCTTTGGCCACCTGATGCAAAGAGCCAACTCATTAAAAAAAAAATACCCTGATGCTGGCAAAGACTGTGGCCAGGAAGAGAAGGTGGGGACAGAGGATGAGATGGTTGGATGACATCACAGACTCAATGAACATGGTTTGAGCAAACTCCGGGGGACGGTGAAGGACAGGGAAGTCTGGCGTGCTGCAGTCCATGGGGTCGCAAAGAGTTGGACATGACTCAGGCACCAAACAACATCATTACATCTCTATGCCTTCAGGCAGCAGGACCATCTCTACTCACCTGAGGCTTACCCATGATCATGATATGCAGGTAGAACTTGCAACAAATTCCAAATCAGAAAACAAGTCAGTCAGAATTAGCAAGAAATCTACATTGAGAATACTTTCCAAGAAATTTTGTTCTATAATGTTAAATACATACAGTGATTCAAACAAATTTCCAGAATTATTTTCCAGCAGAGATTCTGTAACTACAACATTTGATGTAGTGAGGAAGCAAAGGACTGGGTAAGTAGTGACAAGTACTTACTGTATATGAAATCGAGTTTTATTTATCATATTGATGTCTTAAACTCAACACTGCACTGGGAAACCCAGAGACTGTCAACACTGACTGCATTTTGGACTAACCTTAGACCATGTTGGAAAATACTGATATTCAGGTTCCATTCAGACCAATTAGATCAGAATCTCTGTAGCACAAACATTGGCCATACTTTTTTTAAAATTTCATTTTATTTTGGTTACTTGTTTTATTTTTTACTGGACTATAGTTGCTTTACAATGTTGTGTTAGTTTCTACTGTACAGCAAAGTGAATCAGCTATACCTATACATATACATATAACTCCTCTTTTTTGTATTTCCTTCCCGTGTAGGTCACCCTGTGCTATACAGTAGATTCTCATTAGTTATCTATTTTATGCATAGTATCAATTGTGTATGTGCGTCAATCCCAACCTCCTAATTCATCCCACCCTCTTCTCCTTCGTTATCCATAAATTTGTTCTCTACATCTGTATCTCTATTTTTGCTTTGTAAATGACCATGTTTTTAAAGTTCCCTGAATTATACTAATCTACAGCCAGAGTTGAGGAAACAAATGCAATCAATCCTTTGAACCCCAGTTTTATTACATGCAAAATGAGAGTAATATCTTGTTTTAGCAATATCTTAGTGTTATTGTGAGAAATCAATGAAATAGCATATGTGAAAGTACATGGAAAAGTATAATGTTTCACCTGAATGTAAAGTCATATTACCATGTTAACAATCAAGGTACAGCAATCCTTTAAAAATGTTTACTTCTTGGATTGTTGGTTATTGTCATAGATTAAATGTAACCCAGGATCATATGAACTCTTTGGTGAATAGTCAAAGGTGATAACCACCCATCATTGCACCATGCACTGTGTGCTCAGTCATGTCTGACTCTTTTGTGACCCCATGGACTGTAGCCCGCCAGGCTCCTCTGTCCATGGGATTTCCCAGGCAAGAATACTGGAGTGGGTTACCATTTCCTCCTCCAGGGGACCTTCCAGACCCAGGGATCAAACCTGCATCTCCTGCATTGGCAAGCAGATTCTTTACCACTGTGCCACCTGGGATCAAATGGGGCATTGCTACTAAGAAGCCCAAAGTAATGAGTCTTAGTTTACTTAGTTATGAAAAATTATAAGCATTTACACATACAAGCTGGAGTAGGAAATGGCAACCCATTCCAGTATTCTTGCCTGGGAAATTCCATGGACAGAGAAGCCTGGCAAGCTACAGTCCATGGGGTTGCAATGAGTCAGACACAACTGAGTGACAGAGCATGCATGCACACACACACAAGGATTACACACATATACATCACGTATATATAGACATCATAGAAGCACAAAGTACAAATTATAGCTAAGACTGCCCTAGGGAAAGAAAGAAGAGGGTTTCCAACTGTTGGCCACCTTTTATAAACTAAATACTTTGTGTATTATCACTATGGTATTTTTTGAGACATTAAGTCATGAAATTACTTTAGTGGGTTATGACCAGTAACTTCTTTTTTTACAACTATAAGTCTAGCTATGACATGTCACCATTCAAAGATATTACAGTGATTGACTATGTTCCCCACACTGTACATTTCATACTCATGACTCATGAGCAGAATGTCTTACATGAAATACAGTGGAAAAAGAAGAATAAAAATATGAACAGGAGAAAAGGACCCAGGAAATCTTAAAACACCTTGTCTAGGGACTTCCTTTGCTCCTTGGAAGAAAAACTGTGACAAACCTAGATAGCATATTAAAAAGCAGAGACATCACTTTGCCAACAAAGGTCCATATAGTCAAAGCTATGGTTTTCCCAGTAGTCATGTATGGATGTGAGAGTTGGACCATAAGGAAGGCTGAGCACCGAAGAATTGATGCTTTTGAACTGTGGTGTTGGAGAAGACTCTTGAGAGTCCCTTGGACTTCAAGGAGATCCAACCAGTCAATCCTAAAGGAGATCAATCCCAAATATTCATTGGAAGGACTGATGCTGAAGCTGAAGCTCCAATACTTTGGCCCCCTGATGTAAAGAGCCAACTCATTTGAAAAGACCCTGATGATGAGAAAGATTGAAGGTAGGAGGAGAAAGGGACAACAGAGGATGAGATAGTTGGATGGCATCACCAATTCAATGGACATGAGTTGGAGCAAGCACTGGGAGATGCTGAAGGACAGGGAAGTCTGACGTGTTGCAGTCCATGTGGTCACAAAGAATCAGACAGGACTGAGCGACTGAACAACAGAGGGACTTCCCTGGCAGTCCAGAGGTTAAGACTCTGCACTTTCAATGCAAAGGCCACCGATTTGATCTCTGGTCCAGGAACTGGGATCCCACATGCTGTGTGGAGAGGTTGAAGAAAACACCTTATCTATAAGTATTCTTGTTTGAAGAGCCTGTTGGGGAAGAACGGGTAGACTCTACAGCTCTTACCCTCCCCTCTCATGATTCTCAGGCAGGTATTTGATCAACATTAGAGGTGGCAACTAATATGTTTAGCAAAGTTTTAGGTTCTCAGAAGCCCCGTCTCAGAAATCAATCTGCAAATTGTGAAGGCAACTCTTTGTCCCTCTCCTACACCCATTTAAAACAAAATAAGGAAACAAAATGAATTTCAAAGCTCTCATGTTTCTTTGTGTAGCTCTGTGGGTAAAAGCCTGAATTTGCCGTTGAGGTTTGGAAAAACTACCTTGGGCTTTGCAAAGGTAAAACCAAGATTTCTTTCTGGACTGGGGAAGGAGTTAAACAACTCTACTTGAGATAACATTGGAAAGGTAAGCCTCTTCCAGGAGCTTAGATTGAATCCTAATGGAGCGGGAAGGAACTGAAGGCTTTAAGCAGAGAGGTGACATGATCAGATTTATGTTGTCAAAGATCACTCCAGTGAATTGGGTTGAGGATTTATCCTGGAGACTGTCTACCCCCACAGGTGCACCTGCCTATAGGCAGCAGCCTCAGGGGAAAAACCTCTACTCCCAAATATCCTCTACCTGCCTCACTAAAGATCTATCAGCTTACATTATGCATGTTTGCAAGCAATGTAACTAAAGATTGGAATTCTTGTTTAGGCTATGATTTAAATGCAATAGTGTTCTAACACTGAGCCTCAAGGTCTTATAACCTTGAATTATGAAGACAATATTTTTGTAGTGGTGTTCTGTAACTGAAAGCTGAACAGAATTAAAATTCGTTATTTAATACGTTAGGTTTTTTACTTGCCATCAGGAAAATGACATAATGTAATGCTCTGCTGTGCTTAGTCGCTCAATCGTGTCCAACTCTGTGCGACCCCATGGACTGTAGCCCACCAGGCTCCTCTGTCCATGGGGATTCTCCAGGCAAGACTACAGGAGTGGGTTGCATGCCCTCCTCCAGGGGATCTTCCCAACCCAGGGATCAAACTCAGGTCTTCTGCATTGCAAGTGGATTCTTTACCATCTGAGCCACCAGTGAAGCCCAATGTCATGCAGTAATATCAATTACTTTAATTGTTGCAGGCTAATGAGGACAAGGGCTGACATATAACATGTAAATGTTCACTCTTAACAAATGAAAGCTATCTGACATCACAGCCCCAAAGCAAGTCAAGTCCAATAAAAAGTATAAGATTATTTAAAAAAAAAAACTGAATAAGAGTCAATCATTCTTAATTATGCAAATGAGTCATTTGAGTGTTTACTTCCTTCAATAATCTAATAGAAAGTTCTGGGCTAAAACTAGACAATTTTTTCTAACATCTGCAATATTGAACTTGAAGTCCAGATATTATTCCCTGTTCCCAGTTCCAGAACAGTTGCCTTATATACTCATTTAATGCAGATTTAAAAAACACTAATTCAACTACAAGGGAACAAGACAGTTTTATGAAGATGTGAACTGACATCTCATTAAATTGACCTTAGAGGAATGCTGTCTGGCACAGATTTCTGAAATATTGGGTCAGATTATCCTGAACAAGTAAACAAAGCATTGAAATTATTAATATCATTTTGTATTTTTGATGTGACAGGCTTGCGTGAACAAGCACTCTCTGCATGTGTTAATATCAGTGAAACTGAATTACACAAGCAAATTAAATAAAGAACCTACACTGGGATATATTTTTCTATTTTTCTCCAATATTGGTGATTGTAGTTCAGCAAAGCAACATCATTCATCAGAGTCATATCATTAATGTGAACTGTTTTGAGTTTATGGTTATTTACTTTACATGTGTATTCTGATTTTATAAGTACTATAAGCATAAGGAATTTTAAATAATTTATGTGTTTAAGTAATATTCTGATAAAAATAACTTGTCAACAAGTTGAGGAGGGGACTTTTTCTCTATTTGAAATAAGAACAAAAAACATGGAATGAACATTACTCAATTTTAAGAAATACTGTTCTACCAAATTTTTCTTCTCAAGTTAAATTAGGTTTGTTACCTGAAGTCAATAAAATCCTAATTAATACACTATCTCTAGAGTTGTGAGAAATAGATGCAAACCATAAAGTAAACAATAAATGTGAGATATTTACTACACAAAATAGATTAAGAAATGCTTTTTAGCTGGCCAGCTAAGAGAGGCAAATATTGTTCTTTACAGCATCAGACTTTACTTCCATCACCAGTCACATCTACAACTGGGCATTGTTTTTGCTTTGGCTCCATCTCTTCATTCTTTCTGGAGTTATTTCTCTACTCTTCTCCAGTAGCATATGGGCACCTACCAACCTGGGGAGTACATCTTTCAGTGCCATATTTTTTGCCTTTTCATACTGTTCATGGGGTTTTCAAGGCAAGAATACTGAAGTGGTTTGTCATTCCCTTCTCCAGTGGACCACATTTTGTCAGAACTCTCCACCATGACCTGTCCGTCTTGGGTGGCACTACACAGCACGGCTCATTGTTTCATTGAGTTAGACAGGGCTGTGGTCCATGTGAACAGCTTGATTAATTTTTTCTGTGATTGTGGTTTTCATTCTGTCTGCCCTCTGATGGATAAGGATAAGAAGCTTAAGGAAACTTCCTGATGGGAGAGACTGACTGTGGGGGAAACTGGGTCTTGTTCTGATGGGTGGGGCCATTCTCAGTAAATGTTTAACCCAATTTTCTGTTGATGGGCAGGGCTGTGTTCCTTACCTGTTATTTGACCTGAACCAAACTATGGTGGAGGTGATGAAAATTATGGCAACCTCCTTCAAAAGTTCCCATGAATGCACTGCCACACTCAGTGTCTCCAACCCTGCAGCAGGCCACCACAGACCCACGCCTCCACCAGAGACTCCTGGACACTTACAGCCAAGTCTGGGTCAGTCTCTTGTGGGGTCACTGCTCCTTTCTCCTGGGTCCTGGTGCACACAAAGTTTTGTTTGTGCCCTCCAAGAGTCTGTTTCTCCAGTCCTGTGTAAGTTCTGTAATCAAATCCCACTGGCTGCTGAAGTCAAATTCCCTAGGGGTTCTCAATCCCTTGCCCAGATCCCCAGCTTGGGAAATCTGTTGTGGGTCCTAGAACTTTCTTAACAGTGTGAGAATTTCTTTGGTATAATTGTTCTGCAGTTTGTGGGTCATCTGCTCAGCAGCTCTATGGTGAGGTTAATGACGACCTCTTCCAAGAGGGCTTATGTCACAGGCAGTGTCTCCACGTCTTCTGCACTCAGAGCTGCTGCCCCTGTGGCAGGCTATTGCTGACCCATACCTCCACAGGAGGCACTCAAACACAGTTCTGGCTCAGTTACTGTGGTGTCTCTGGGACCTGGTGCACACAAGGTTTAGTTTGAGCCCTCCAAGCGTCTCTAGAGGGTATGAATTTTTATTCTAAACGTGATTTTGCCCCTCCTGCCATCTTGCTGGGGTTTCTCCTTTGCCCTTTGATGTGGGGTATCTTTTTTGGTGGGATCCTATATTCTCCTGTCAATGGTTGCTCAGCAGCAAGCTGGAATTTTGGAGTTCTCATAGGAGAAGATGAGCACACATCCTTTTACTCCACTGTCTTAGTTTCTAGAACAACATTGCGTAGGAACCTGGAATGTTAGGTCCATGAAACAAGGTAAATTGGATGTGGTCAAACAGGAGATGGCAAGAGTGAATATTGACATTTTAGGAATCAGTGAACTAAAATGGACTGGAATGGATGAATTTAACTCAGATGACCATTATATCTACTACTGTGGGCAAGAATCCCTTAGAAGAAATGGAATAGCCATCATAGCCAACAAAAAAGTCTGAAATGCAGTACTTGGCTGCAATCTCAAAAACGACAGAATGATCCCTGTTCATTTCCAAGGCAAGCTATTCAATATCACAGTAATCCAAGTCTATACCCTGACCAGTAATGTTGAGGAAGCTGAGGTTGAACGGTTCCATGAAGACTTATAAGACCTAGAACTGACACCCCAAAAAGATGTCTTTTTCATCATAGAGGACTGGAATGCAAAAGTAGGAAGTCAAGAGACACTGGAAGTAATAGGCAATTGGCCTTGGAGTACAAAGTGAAGCAGGGTGAAGGCTGACAGAGTTTTACCAAGAAAATGCACTGGTCATAGCAAACACCCTCTTCCAACAACACAAGAGAAGACTCTACACATGGTCATCACCAGAAACCATCACAGTAGTTAATACCAAAATCAGATTGATTATATTCTTTGTAGCCAAAGATGGAGATGCTCTATACAGTTAGCAAAAACAAGACTGGGAGCTGAACGTGGCTCAGATCATTAACTCCTTTTTGTGAAATTCAGACTTAAATTGAAGAAAGTAGGGAAAACCACTAGAACATTCAGGTATGACCTAAATCAAATCCCTTACGATTATACAGTGGAAGTGACAAATAGATTCAAGGGGCTGCATCTGCTAGATAGTGCCTGAGAAACTATGGACAGAGGTTCTTGACATTATACAGAAGGCAGTGATCAAGACCATCCACAAGAAAAAGAAATTCAAAAAGGCAAAATGGTTGTCTGAGGAGGCCTTACAAATAGTTGTGAAAAGAAGAGACATTAAAGGCAAAGGAGAAAAGGAAGATATACCCATTTGAATGCAGAGTTCCAAAGAATAGCAAGGAAAGATAAGAAAGCCTTCCTCAGTGATCAATGCAAAGAAATAGAGGAAAACAATAGAATGGGAAAGACTAGAGATCTCTTCAAGAAAACTAGAGATACCAAGGCAACATTTCATGCAAAGATGGGACAGAAACGGTATGGACCTAACAGAAGCAGAAGATATTAAGAAGAGATGGCAAGAATACACATACGAACTATACAAAAAAGATCTTCATGGCCCAGATAACCACGATGGTATGATCACCCACCTAAAGCCAGACATCCTGGAATGCCAAGTCAAGTGGGCTTTAGGAAGCATCACTATGAACAAAGCTAGTGGAGGTGATGGAATTCCAGTTAAGCTATTTCAAATCCTAAACGATGCTGCTATGAAAGTGCTGCACTCAATATGCCAGCAAATTTGGAAAACTCAGCAGTGGCCACAGGACTGGAAAAGGTCAGTTTTCATTCCAATCCCAAAGAAAGGCAATGCCAAAGAATGTTCAAACTACCACACAATTGCACTCATCTCACATGCTAGCAAAGCAATTCTTAAAATTCTCCAAGCCAGGTTTCAACAGTATGTGAACCATGAACTTCCAGATGTTCAAGCTGGATTTAGAAAAGGCAGAGGAACCAGAGATCAAATTGCCAACATTTGTTGGATCACTGAAAAAGCAAGAGAGTTCCAGAGAAACACCTACTTCTGCTTTATTGACTCTGCCAAAGCCTTTAACTGTGTGGATCACAATAAACTGTGGAAAATTCTTCAAGAAATGGAAATACCAGACCATCTGACCTGCCTCTTGAAAAACCTGTATGCAGGTCAGGAAGCAACAGTTAAAACTGGACGTGGAACAATAGACTGGTTCCAAATCAGAAAAGGAGTACATCAAGGCTGTATATTGTCATCCTGCTTATTTAACTTATATGGCGAGTACATCATGAGAAACGCTGGGCTGGATGAAGCACAAGCTGGAATCAATATTGCCAGGAGAAATATCAATAACCTCAGATATACAGATGACACCACCCTCATGGCAGAAAGCAAAGAAGAACTAAAGAACCTCTTGATGAAAGTAAAAGAGGAGAGTGAAAAAGCTGGCTTAAAACTCAATATTCAAAAAATGAATTTCATGGCATCCAGTCCCATCACTTCATGGCAAATAGATGGGGAAACAATAGAAACAGTGACAGACTTTATTTGGGGGGCCTCCAAAATCACTGAAGATGGTGACTGCAGCCATGAAGTTAAAAGATGCTTGCTCCTTGGAAGAAAAGCTATGACAAATCTAGACAGCATATTAAAAAGCAGAGACATTACTTTGCGAACAAAGGTCTGTCTAGTCAAAGCTATGGTTTTCTCAGTAGTTATGTATAGATGTGAGAGTCAGACTACAAAGAAAGCTGAGCACTGAAGAACTGATGCTTTTGAACTGTCGTGCTGGAGAAGACTCTTGAGAGTCCCTTGGACTGCAAGGAGATCCAGTCAGTCAGTCCATCCTAAAGGAAATCAGTCCTGAATATTCATCAGACGGACTGATGCTTAAGCTGAAAACTCCAATACTTTGGCCACCTGATGTGAAGTACTGACTCCTTGGAAAAGAACCTGATGCTGGGAAAGATTGAAGGCGGGAGGAGAAGGGGATGACAGAGATGAGATGGTTGGATGGCATCACCGACTCAATGGACATGAGTATGAGCAAGCTCTGGGAGTTGTTGATAGACAGGGAGGCCTGGTGTGCTGCAGTCCCTGGGGTTGCAAAGGTCGGACGTGACTGAGTGACTGAACTAAACTGAAGCGAGGCAAAATAAGATAGTAAATATAAAAAGTTGTAAATACTTCTAAGATAGTTTTATTGCCCAACAGCTATATGGATAACTATACTGTGTCTTTAAATTAAACTTAAATTTTTTAAATAATGAATATAAACATTGTATAATCTTCAATAAATGGAAGAGGACATAAAAAAAATTAAACTCTCCCCTTCACCCTCCACTCAGTCCTACTCTCTACTCCAAAAGACTGTTAACAGCTCAATGTCTAGCCTTCCAGGTTTTTTTCTATGTATTGACATGTATGCACATGTGGACCCTGGCATCTATTCTATTTTAGCTCCTTACATCTTACAGAATGTCTTCTGCATGGCTTTTGTTCTTTTTATACAATATGTCTTGAGTACACTGGATACATTTGTATTCATTAACAGGTCATTCTTTTTTTAAAACCTGCAGCCATTCTTCTGTCCCCTTTGGTGAAAAAAAAAAAAGAGCCAAGACCTTCAAGCCCCAAATCAGCACATTATCTTTTGGAATGTAAGTTTACAAACACAGCAAAAACAAACAAGAAGGTGTTAAAGAAATCCAAGGATTCCAAACAAATTCAAGCAAATTTATAGTTGCCTTCAGCACCTGAAAAATCTTTTCCTTCAAAAAAAAAATTACAGGTTGGGAGGGGGAATTTCTCCAAATGAGAAATACAGCTTTCAAGGTCTCAGAGGATCTGGGAATACCCTTGTTGATTGCCCTTGCACAGTAGGTTGAAAAGCCCCACTGACTTTCATTTCCCTGAAAGACTTGTTCACAGGACAATATTCTGGTTTCTCCATGCAAATTTTACTTACATCGGGGGTTTTGAACCTCTTTCAGTCTGGTGATGTCTGTGGATACTTTTTCAGAATAATATTTTTCATGCCTAAAACAAAATTTGTGGCCAAAGAAACCAATTACACTAAAATGTAGCTATCAAAATATTAAAAGAATTAAATCTGTGATATAGCAGTTCATGTACCTCCCTATCAACACATTAAATAACAAGGTCAAATGGGAATCTAATAACTACTATAATTTAAAATAGAGCATAAACAATACTTCAAGATGTTTGCAGTAAGTGTAATGGGATACAAAAATATCTGGATTTCTACTGGTGACAAAGTCACAGTACAGTTAATACCACTGTAGTTTGTTGCTTACACTTATAATTGATAGATGGGACCAGATCACTTCATGGCAAAAAGATGGGGGAAAAGTAGAAACAGTGGCAGATTTTATTTTTTTGAGCTCCAAAATCACTGCGGGTGGTGACTGCAGCCACAAAATTAAAAGATGCTTCCTCCTTGGGAGAAAAGCTATGACAAACCTAAAAAGCATATTAAAAAGCAGAGACATCACTTTGCTGAAGGAGGTCAGTATAGTCAAAGCTATGATTTTTCCAGCAGTCAAATATAGATATGAGAGTTGGACCATAAAGAGGGCTAAGCACTGAATTATTGATGCTTTTGAACTGCAGTGCTAGAAAAGACTCTTGAGAGTCCCTTGGTCTGCAAGGAAGTCAAACCAGTCTATCCTTAAGGAAATCAACCCTGAATATTCATTCATTGGAAGGACTGATGCTGAAGCTGAAGCTCCAACGTTTTGGCCACCTGATGCGAAGAGCTGACTCATTAGAAAAGACCCTGATGCTTGGAAAGATTGAAAGCAGCGGGAGAAGGGGATGACAGAGGATGAGATGGATGTGACTCAATGGATGTGAGTTTGAGCAAACTTTGGGAGATAGTGAAGGACAGGAAAGCCTGGTGTGCTACAGTCCATGGGGTCACAAAGAGCCAGATTCGACTTAGTGACTGGGCAACAGCAACAACATAATTGATGTAAATGCTAACTTTCAGTTAGAGAATTTTTAAAATAATGGTATTTTTGCCCTATCTATATTAGTTTTTTGGTATATTAATTTGATAGGCTCCATAACAAAATAACACATCCTAGAGGACTTAAAGGAGAAGTCAATGGCACCCCACTCCAGTACTCCTGCCTGGAAAATCCCATGGACACAGGAGCCTGGTGGGCTGCAGTCCATGGGGCCACAAAGAGTCGGACACCACTGAGCGACTTCACTTTCACTTTTCACTTTCATGCATTGGAGAAGGAAATGGCAACCCACTCCAGTGTTCTTGCCTGGCGAATCCCAGGGACGGGGCAGCCTGGTGGGCTGCCATCTATGGGGTCGCACAGAGTCGGACACGACTGAAGCGACTTAGCAGCAGCAGCAGCAGAGGACTTAAAACACAGAAATTTATTTTTTTCTCACAGTTCTGGAGGCTAGAAGCCTGGGACTTCTCTGGCAGTCCAGTGGTAAAGATTCCGCACTTCCACTGCATGGGGCACAGGTTTGACCCTTGGAGGGAAAACTAAGATCAAGCATTTCCAAGCAGTGCAGGGAGGGGAGGGTGGCAGAGAGGAACAAAAAACTGAAGCCCTGGAGGCTAGAAATCTGATATCAAGCTAACAACAGGATCAGTTCCTTCTGGAGGCTCTGGAGGAATATCTGTTCTGAGCCTCTCTCCTAGATTCTGGTGGGGTTGCTGGCAATCCCTTGCATTCCTTGGCTTGCAGCTGCACCACTCTAGGCTCTGCCTTCATCACCACATGATGCTCTTTCTGTGCATCTCTGTGTCCAAAGTTTCCTCTTCTTATAAGGACATCCGTAAGGACAGACATATAGGATTGAGGGTACACCCAAATCTATTGTGATATCATCTTTACTAAGTCCGTCTGCAAAAATTCCATTTCCAAATAAGGTCACATTCAGAAGTTACAGGTGGACATAAATTTTGGGGGGACACTATTCAACCCAGTATACCATCCAAGTTCACAGACTCCCTAGCTTAAATGGAATCAGTACTATGTTTGCAAGAGAGAAATGATGGAAAATTCTAATGATTATCGTGTTGGAGAGTGAAATTATGGAATTTTTTCTTATCTCTACTTTCAGAATGTTATAAAATATGATTATATTACTTTGAGAATAAAAAGTTAATAAAGAAATAATGATGGTATTGATTCTAAGCATTGGCAACTTTTTAGATAATAATTTTTCCTGAATTCAACCTTGGATAATTTCAACAGCATAAAGACAAAGGGACCTGGACAGCAAGAGGAGTAAGACTCCTGATTTTATACATCTGTGAAGTTTCAGATTAACCTGAAAAAATCTCTCTCAAAGAAAAAATATAGTCATGTTTAATTCTTTTGATATAAGAGAAATGTTACCAAAGTCTCCTAGACTTAGGCATCCTTGGACAAAAACAAATTACAATTGCCATGTAACAGTGAGATTAAAAACACTAGTCAACATGCCTTGTTAGAAAGAGGCAGGGAACCATGCATTTATGGGCAATGAACTTTTGACAAGTGTCAAGTGCATTCAAAGGGGAAATAATAATCTCTTCAACAAATGGTACTGCAGTAACTGGATTTCCACAGGCAAAGGAATCAAGCTAGACCCCTAACTCACACCATATACAAAAATTAATCCTCAGTGGATCAATGACCTACATATAAGTGCTAAAACCATAAACTATTAGAAGAAAACAGAGGTGAATCTTCATTCTCAGATATGACACCAAAACATGAGCAACAAAAGAAAAAATAGTTAAATAGGATTTCATCAAAACTTAAAAATGTTTATGCATCAAAGGACATTATCAGAAAAGTGAAGAGACAACCTACAGAATAGGAGAAATTAATTGATAGTTGCAAATCATAATAAGGGTTTAATATCAAGAATACATAAAGAACTCCTAAAACTCAACAACAAAAAGACAACCCAATTTTTAAAATGGGCAAAGGATTTGAATTGACATTTCTCCAAAGGAGATACACAAATGGCCAATAAGAACATGAAAAGATGCTCAACATCATTAGTTGTTAGGGAAATGCAAATCAAAACCACCTGAGATACCACTCCACATTCCCAAGGATAGCTAAAATCAGAAAGACAAGAATAAATGTCAGGGAGGATGCAGAGAAATTAGAACACTCATACATTGCTAACGGGATTATAAAATGGTACCACCACTTATATTTTTCAGAGTTAAACATATGACCCCAAAATTTCACTCCTTGATTTCTATTTAAGAGAACTGAAAACATATCTACACAAAAACTTGCACATATTCATAGCAGCATTATTCACAACAGCCCCAAAGTGTAAACAAACCCAAATGTCTATCAACAGATAGAAAAACAAAATATGATATATCTTTACAATGCAATATTATTCAACCATAAAAAAGAATGAAGTACTAATACATGATACAACATAGACGAACCTTGAAAACACCATGCTCAGTGAACAAAGCCAGACACAAAAAGCCACATATTGTATGACTTCATTTGTATGAAAAGTCCAGAACAGGCAAACTCATAGTGACTAAAACATAAGTGATTGCCAAGGGCTAGGGGAAGGGAGGAATGGAAAGTAACTGCTGTTGGGTATGGATAGGGATGGATAGGGTTTCTTTTTGGAGTGATGAAATGTTCTGGAATCAGATAGTGATGATGGTTGCACAACCATGTGAATACACTAAAAACTGCTGACACGCACACTTTATTAAAGGGGGGATCTTGTTATTTTAGTCATATATCAATAAAAAGTAGCTCATAAGAAATCACCAGCTGATTCAAAGAGCCGACACACTGGAAAAGACCCTGATGCTGGGAAAGACTGAGGGCAGGAGGAGAAGGACAGGGAAGCCTGCCATGCTGCAGTCCATGGGGTCTCAAAGAATCAGACAAAAAGTCACAAAGAGTCGGGCTTAGTAACTGAACAACAACATAAGGCATCAAAATGTTTGATAAATGTGTGGCCACTTAAAAGCCTATTGAGTATCATGTTTTATAGAAACTAAATCTTCACTAAAAATATAAATTTTGCTGTTTGGTACATTTTTCTACTTCATGAAAGAATGATATGAGCAAACGTAGTATGTTTGGCATATTCCTAAGAGTACAGGTCCTACATAGCAGAATAGGCTTATCCACATACATTTTTTGTATATTCTCACCACCCAAAAAACCCACAGCAAAGACGGTGTGACAGCTGGAGCTATCAGCAGAGTTGTTAATTTCACAGGGACAAAAACAAATGGATAAGCTGATCCTGAGAGGGTGATTAGCATGATGCAAGTTTTGGGGGAGGGCACATGGGAACACTATGGAAAGGAGTGGGAGGAAGCAGGATGGCAGGGGGAGGGGCAGGACTGGGATGCAGTCTTAAGGGAGGCCCCAGGGGCCCCTGGGCAACTCTAAAGCTAATGGCCCTTCAGCATCGTCCAGAGTTAGGAAGAGGTTAGGCCTTTTAAACATCTGTCTTGGTTAATCTCTGGATGCAGGATGCCCTTGGGAAACAGTATTAGGTTGAGTATATAAAGTGGGTCTTATGTAGAAATGGGCTTCCTTGGTGGCTCAGATGGTAAAGAATCTGCCTGCAATGTGGGAGACCTGGGTTTGATCCCTGGGTTGGGAAAATCTGATGAACAAACAGCTACCCACTCCAGTATTCTTACCTGGAGAATTTCATGGACAGAGGAGCCTGGCAGACTACAGTTCATGGGGTCCCAAAGAGTCAGACACACTTTGGGTCTTCACGACCCAGATAATCACGATGGTGTGATCACTCACCTAGAGCCAGACATCCTGGAATGCCAAGTCAAGAGGGCCTTAGGAAGCATCACTATGAACAAAGCTAGTGGAGGTGATGGAATTCCAGTTGAGCTATTTCGAATCCTAAAAGATGATGCTGTGAAAGTCCTGCACTCAATATGCCAGCAAATTTGGAAAACTCAGCAGTGGCCACAGGACTGGAAAAAGTCAGTTTTCATTCCAATCCCAAAGAAAGGCAATGCCAAAGAATGCTCAAACTACCGCACAATTGCACTCCTCTCACACACTAGTAAAGTAATGCTCAAAATTCTCCAAGCCAGGCTTCAGCAATATGAGAACCGTGAACTTCCAGATGTTCAAGCTGGGTTTAGAAAAGGCAGAGGAACCAGGGATCAAATTGCCAACATCTGCTGGATCATTGAAAAAACAGAAGAGTTCCAGAAAAACATCTATTTCTGCTTTATTGACTATGCCAAAGCCTTTGACTATATGGATCACAATAAACTGTGGAAAATTCTAAAAGAGATGGGAATACCAGACCACCTGACCTGCCTCCTGAGAAACCTGTATGCAGGTCAGGAAGCAACAGTTAGAACTGGACATGGAACAACAGACTGGTTCCAAATAGGAAAAGGAGTATGTCAAGGCTGTATATTGTCATCCTGTTTATTTAACTTATATGCAGAGTACATCATGAGAAACGCTGGGCTGGATGAACCACAAGCTGGAATCAAGATTGCCAGGAGAAATATCAAAAACCTCAGATATGCAGATGACACCACCCTTATGGCAGAAAGCAAAGAAGAACTAAAGAGCCTCTTGATGAAAGTGAAAGAGGAGAATGAAAAAGTTGGCTTAAAGCTCAACATTCGGAAAACTAAGGCATCCAGTCCCATCACTTCAAGGCAAATAGATGGGAAAACAGTGGAAACAGTGGCTGATTTTATTTTGGGGGGCTCCAAAATCACTGCAGATGGTGATTGCAGCCATGAAATTAAAAGATGCTTACTCCTTGGAAGGAAAATTATGACGAACCTAGACAGCATATTAAAAAACAGAGACATTGCTTTGTCAACAAATGTCCATCTAGTCAAGGCTATGGTTTTTCCAGTAGTCATGTATGGATGTGAGAGTTGGACTATAAAGAAAGCTGAGTGCAAAAGAATTGATGCTTTTAAACTGTGGTGTTGGAGAAGACTCTTGAGAGTACCTTGACTGCAAGGAGATCCAACCAGTCCATCCTAAAGGAGATCAGTCCTGGGTGTTCATTGGAAGGACTGATGTTGAAGCTGAAACTCCAATACTTTGGCTGTCTGATGAGAAGAGCTGAATCATTTGAAAAGACCCTGATGCTGGGAAAGATTGAGGGCAGGAGGAGAAGGGGACGACAGAGGATGAGATGGTTGGATGGCATCATCAACCTAATGGATGTGAGATTGGGTAAAATCTGGGAGTTGGTGATGGACAGCGAGGCCTGGCATGCTGCAGTTCATGGGCTCGCAGAGTCGGACACAACTGAGCGAATGAACTGAACTGAATTCTTTGTTGTGAGAGGCAGTTCTGTTCAGCAGCAACCCTAGCCTCTACCATCACCCCACTGGTAACAAATTAAAATGTCCGTAGAAATTGCCAAATATCCCCTAGAAGGCAAAATTGCACCCATTTGAGAAACACTGAGCTATAGTAACAAGAGGAAAGGTAAAGTGCTATCAGAGGATAAGCCAACCTCTCAATATATGAAATGAAAAGACAAAGTGAGATTTTTATGACCAATCTAGAAAACATATTAAAAAGTAGAGATATTACTTTGCCAACAAAAGTCTGTCTAGTCAAGGCTATGGTTTTTACAGTGGTCATGTATGGATGTGAGAATTGGACTGTGAAGAAAGCTGAGCACCGAAGAATTGATGCTTTTGAACTGTGGTACTGGAGAAGACTCTTGAGAGTCCCTTGGATTGCAAGGAGATCCAACCAGTCCATCCTAAAGGAGACCAGTCCTGGGTGTTCATTGGAAGGACTCATGCTGAGGCTGAAACTCCAAGACTTTGGCCACCTCATGAGAAGAGTTGACTCACTGGAAAAGACTCTGATGCTGGGAGGGATTGGGGGCAGGAGGAGAAGGGGACGACAGAGGATGAGATGGCTGGATGGCATCACCAACTCGATGCACATGAGTTTGGGTGAACTCTGGCAGTTGGTGATGGACAGGGAGGCCTGGCATGCTGCAATTCATGGGGTCACAAAGAGTCAGACACGACTGAGCGACTGGACTGGACTGAACTGAACTGATAAGCAGTGTGGCACAAGCTCAGACAAAAAACCAAACTGCTACTCTTATACTGGATTTTGAGCAAGTGGGGAGTTCAGGGATTGGTGACCTTTCAGAGGTCTAAGTGTGTTGACATTCTCCCTACAAGTGATAACTTGGGTGAGACTATTATTGATTGGTTGGCATTTGGTGGCATGTTTATTGAAGACTTCCCTGGTGGCTCAGATGGTAAAGCGTCTGTCTACAATGTGAGAGACTTGGGTTCAATCCCTGGGTTGGGAAGATTCCCTGGAGAAGGAAATGGCAACCCACTCCAGTACTCTTACCTTGAAAATCCCATGGATGGAGGAGCTTGGTGCAGGCTACTATCCATGGGGTCCCAAAGAGTCTGGGCATGACTGAGCGACTTCACTTTCACTTTCACTTTATTGAAGTGAGCCTGTGATTGGCTGATTTTCAGAATCAATGAGTTGTCTTTGGGTTTGCAAAAGCTCCTTCACTGGGATGAGTTATCAATTGATTGAACTTAAAACTGGTTCTGATTTCTGGCTACTACCATGAGAATGAAAAAAGAAAAAAGTGAAAATGTTATTCGCTCAGTCCTATCTGACTTTTTGCAACCCCATGCACTATAGTCCGCTAAGCTCCTTCATCTTTGGAATTCTCCAGGTAAGAATACTGGAGTGGGTAGCCATTCCCTTCTCCAGGGGCTCGTCCCTGACCAGGTCTCCTGCATTGCAGGCAGATTCTTGACCATCTGAGCCACTAGGGAAGCATACTACCATGAGAATATGGGAACTTAAAAAAAATTCTCAGTACTCTATACGCTAATGGGTAGATGTGGAGTGGAAATTTGTGAAAGTTCTCTTAGGAAACAAGGACATTAGCAGACAGGGAGGATGGATTCGAAGAGATGTGAAAGTCACCTATGAAGGCAGGAGAGGAGGTACACTAGGGAAATGTAGTATGATTACTGGGAAAAATTAAGGGCCCACTTGAGGTCGAAAATAAAGAGAGACAAATCAGCATGTCATTCATTTTTCTTTAACCATATTCAGCTAACAGGGTTCAAGAGCAGAGTGGTGGAACACTGAATTCTATTGTGATTGAGGTTTTGCCAAATGAGAACTACAAATCAAGAAAGGTTCAAAGAAATTGAGAGTACATTCAAGAGAATGTATGCTTTTTAGCTTATATATTTTGCTTTTTATTATGACATTGTCAAAAATACCCAATAATATAAAGAATAATAAGCCCTCATCTATCACCCAAAGCCAACAATTCAAAGCATTTTGAAAAAAACTTTTGCCATCTTTTTTCATCTATTCTTACATTTTCTTTTCATCCAGAATTTTAAAGTAAATTCCAGACATCATTCTAGTTCATCCCTAAATATCTCAAAATGTACCTAAGGACTTTTAAAAACCATAAATCACAATGCTACTATCACATATAAAAGGAGCAATAAGTTTTTAATATTAACTATCAGTCCACATTCAAATTTTGCAAAGGAATGATAATAATGATTGGCAATGAACTAAAGTTGGCTAAGAAGAGAAGAAATACGACAGGTGGTGGAGTTAGTTAGGATCAGTGGAAAGAGTTAGAGCCATAGGTAAAAGTCCTGGTGGGTGGAAACATTATTGGCGTTAGGAGCCCACAGAAAGTGAGCTAGAAGGGTCGGAGTGGTTCCACTTTCAACTTTGCCTATTGCTCACTCATATCAGTCTTTTTTTTCCTCTTAAGAGTCTGTGTATTTCTCTTTTCCACCATCTCATCTATTTTAATTCCGGCACTGATGCTCTCAGGAGAATCTGCAGACTGAATTAGGTCCTTTATACCCTTGGTATTTCTTTGAAGCACTTTTAATTTCAAAAGTTCACGAAAACTTTTTTTTTTAATGTCTAACTCCACTAAGAACTATGTCTCTTTTATTCACTGCTGTCATTGCCATCGCTGAGCACAGCGTCAGTAGAACACCCTCATTAAATATTTTTTGGACAAAGCAGGGAAGAAGTGTTCAATGATGGCAAATACTGGAAACTTCTAAATCCACCCATAACACTGTTTCTAAGAAGAATTCGAAATTATTTACTCTCAAGTCGCCATTCTGCCACATGTAAAAAGATACAACTTTAAACCTTTTGAGTTAAATATTTTAAACCTTGAGTTAAACCTTTTTAAACTTATGAGTTAAAACTTTTAAACCTTATCAGTTAATTACCTTAAGACTAAATCGAGCACCTCACCCCTGCTGAACTCGGAGAGACAGCGCTCTAAAAACCTATCAACCCAGATATGCTCGTACCTAAAAGAAACGATTAAACTTCGTATTTAACCAGAGCCCTCCCGCGAGGGTCTATCTCGTTGTGGTTTTTTTTTGGGGGGGCGGGTTGGGAGGGGGACCACGCTGCACATCACGCGGGATCTTAGTTCCTGCGACCGGGGATCTGAACCCGCCCCTTCAATGGAAACGCGGAGTCCTAACCACTGGACCTCCAGAGAAGTCCCTAGCTCGCTCTAAAACGAGAATTTGCTTCCTTCTAACGTGGCCAAGAAGCGCTGGGCCCCGCGGTGAGGCCCCACAGGTCTCTCGGGCTAACAAGCGGGAAGCCAAAGAACGATCTTAACCGCCCAGAACGGAAGTTCCTGAGCCTTCACACCCGCGGGGAAGTAACTCGGTCACGGACCAAGATGGCGGCGCCCAGTGAGGGGACTGCCTTTACTGCGGGGGTCGAAAAGAATTGGAGTGCGGTTGTTCGCTCTCCAGAAGGGACTCCCCAAAAAGTCCGGCAGCTGATAGATGAGGGAATTGCCCCAGAAGAGGGAGGCGCCGAAGCGTGAGTGCAGCCTGTGTCTGGCGACGGCAAATTGAAGAGGGTTTGGGGGACTCGGAGCAGAGGGGATAGATACCTGGGTCTGTAACTCAGGCGGTGGGGGTGGCTTCGACCCGGGTCTTGAAGAGACTGGGATTACTTCGCCTTGTCGCCTTTAATCTTCTACTCAGGAGATACTGGATCCCACACCGCGGGCGCAATTTTGCCTTAAGCAGATTTTTTCTTTTTTTTAAGCGGGGCGGGAGGAAAAAAAAGGACCGCTAACTAAAAATGCGCACCCGATTCCTTTTGGTTGGACTTCTTAACCTTTTTAAAGTCTTAGACACTTTTGGCGGCCTGGTAAAGTTTATGAACACCTCAGAAAGTTATATTTTTCAATACATGAAGTAAATACATAGGATTATAAAGGATACCACTTACTTTGGAATGCAAAGTAAGGAAGTAAAAGATTAAAAAAGTGATGCAGTAAAACGCTTCATTAGTAAAACGCTTAATTATTAGTAGTAGATATGTTGTCTACTGTAATTTTGAGGTAGTGTTAAGCATAAATGGTATTTCAGAACATACGCAATAACCATAATGTGGTGACAAAATATCTGTGACTTCCATGGTGACGTTTACAGATACTGCTGGTGCTACTGTGTTTTTTTAAATTATCTTCATTCATAATGGAAAGAAATGCTGCATTTCAGTTCAGTTCAGTCGCTCAGTCGTGTCCGACTCTTTGCGACCCCATGAATCGCAGCACGCCAGGCCTCTTTGTCCATCACCAGCTCCCAGAGTTCACCCAAACTCATGTGCATCGAGTCGGTGATGCCATCCAGCCATCTCATCCTCTGTCGTCCCCTTCTCTTCCTGCCCTCAATCCCTCCCAGCATCAGAGTCTTTTCCAATGAGTCAACTCTTCTCATGAGGTGGCCAAAGTATTGGAGTTTCAGCTTTAGCATCAGTCCTTCCAATGAAAACCCAGGAGTTAGAGGTTACTAAAATAAATGTCACTTTTTTCTATCCAGATTTCTGAATCCTCTGAATTTTTTCCAAGATCCAACCTCCCTAAGGCTCTCTGTGACTCTCAGAAGGATTCTTAGAATAAATTACTTTTGAGTTATAGTAATTGATGTAATCTTGAAAGTGAAAGTCGTTCAGTCATGCCCCACTCTTCGCGACCCCATGGACTGTATAGTCCATGGAATTCTCCAGGCCAGACAATTGGAGTGGGTAGCAGTTCCCTTCTCCAGCGTATCTTCCCAACCCACTGGTGGAACCCAGGTCTCCCACATTGCAGACGGATTCTTTACCAGCTGAGCCACCAGGGACAGCCTGATGTAATCTTACTTTTATTAAAATTACTTTTGTGTAACACAGTTCTTCCCTTTACCCTATCCAGGCTCTGCTGAAGTGCCTTTCATTGATTATAAAAGAATTGTTTTGCTGTTTTTTTCTCCTTGCATTTTTTCATGAAATAGCCTAAAAATCTTTACTTAGATTTAAAATTTCAAATTAGTTCCTTTGGGGGAAAAGTGGGTATCAAGTATCAATCTAGGTAGAAATATAAAAACTTATTTTCTGCTTGTTAAAAGAGTTGAATTTGAAAGGTGGTTCAAGTTGTATAATGGATAGAAGCCTTGAGTCTTGTTTTGTGTTTACAAAAGTTATGCAAAGTGCTGTCAGAGACCAGAGAGTGAGGTAAAACAGTTTACCAGTACAGGATTAGCAGAGCATGGTGGAAGTAGAAATTGCTTGAAACTTAGTTATGGCCAAACTGTAAAGAGATTTGAATGCCAGACTAAAGAATTTGGATTCTGTGAAACTACTGAAAATGTTAAGTAGAGAAGTAAAATTTAGAAAGTTTAAAATCTAGAGTGGTGTGATTGATATTATGATGTACAGAGAAGCCAGATACAAAATGTTTAGGCAAAGTGATGCCTTGAAAGGATTACCAGTAGTTCTGCCTCTTTATTTTAGGAAGGACACATCTGCCACATTCCAGTCAGTTAATGGATCACCCCAAGCAGAAGAACCTCCGTTGGAATCTACAAGCAAAGAAGCCTTCTTTAGCAGAGTGGAAACATATTCTATATCCTTTTAGGTTCGTGTGAGTTGCATGTTCTCCTGCTGCTGAATTATTGGGTTTTTTTTTTTTTTTCCAGGAATAAGACCACTTACTCTGATGTTTTAATTTTTAGAATTAAACTTGGTAAGAATTTTTTTTAGGAAAATTAACATCATAAAATATTAAGGGACATTTGGCTTCTAATCTTTTTTTTTTTTTTCACAGAAGAGAAAACTAAGAGCCTGAGAGAAAAAGGAATAATAACTGACATTGTATATAGTGTTTTCATGTTTATTATCATATTTGAGCTTCATCTTAAACATATGAAAATAAGTATTCTTAATCTCATTTTGCAAAGAGGAAACAGTTCAGGTAGATTATTTGATTTACCCAGGGTCAACTTGCTAGTAACTGGTAGAACCAGAATTATGGTGTAAGGCTCTTAGTGCTCAAACCTAATATTATTTTAGACTACAGTACATTTCCTGTCTCTTTCAAGATTTTCCTCTGAAAGTTATCCATGGTTGCACAACAAATTATCCTCAGACTTAGTAGCTTAAAACCACAAACACTTATTATCTCACGTTTTCTGTGGATCAGGAATCTAGGTACAGCTTAGCTGAGTCGTATGGTTCAGGGCCTCTCTCAGACTGTCATCAAAGTATTGGCCAGGGCTAGACTAGTAAAGGATCTACTTCTAAGCTCACTCATGTTGTTGGCAAGATTAATTTCTTCATGGCTATTGGACTGAGGGTTTCAGTTCTTTACTGGCTTTTGACTGGAGCTACATGGGCCTCTCACAGGGATATTTACAACATGGCAGCAGACTTCAGTCAGAGTGAGCAAGCAAGAGAGAGCAAGATAGAAGCTAGATTATTTTTATAACCTAGTCTCAAGCAACATCACATCACTTTTGCTGTTTTCTATTTGCTGCTGCTGCTGCTAAGTTGCTTCAGTCGTGTCTGACTCTGTGCGACCCCATAGACATCCTTCCACCAGGCTCCACCGTCCCTGGGCTTCTCCAGGCAAGAACACTGGAGTGGGTTACTGCTTCCGTCTCCAGTGCATGAAAGTGAAAAATAAAAATGAAGTCGCTCAGTCGTATCCGACTCTTCTCGACCCCATGGACTGCAGCCTACCAGGCTCCTCTGTCCGTGGGATTTTCCAGGCAAGAGTACTGGAGTGGGGTGCCATTGCCTTCTCCTATTTGCTAGACTGTTTTTAATTTAAAAGCAATTACAGACTTAATAGAAAAGTTGTACAGGTTATAAAGAACCTTCTTTTGAGTACTTGAAAGTAAGTTGCCAAAGTGACACCTCATGACTCCCAAATATTTCCCACAAACAATGACTTTCTTTTACATAACCACAATGAAATCATCAAAATTGGGAAATTCACATAATAAATTACCACCGTCTAACCCTCACATCATAATCATTCCATCAGTTGTCATCATAACCTTCTTAAGAAGATCCAGTTAAAATCTTCAGTTTTTCTTTGAATTTCATGACCTTGATACTTTTGAAGATGATAGGCCAGTTATTTTATAGAGCGTATCTCAGTTTGCATTTGTCTGATGTTTGGTTATGATGAGACGCAAGTTGTGATGCTGTGTTCTCATTGCATCCTGTCAGGTGGCACATGCTTTTGATATGCCCCTTTACCTGGATGATCATTCTGATCAGTTGATTAAGTGGGTGTTTACTGTTGTAAAATAACTTTTTCCTCCTTTGTAATTAAGCTGTTTTGTGGGAATGTGCTTTGAAACTACGTAAATATAATTCCTTATCAAACTGTATGTAACTTACTTGTTTGTAGTAGCTTGGTCTCTGATTTCCTTTTTTATTCAATGGATTTTAATCCATTACTATTATTATATATTTTGAAATTCCAGGTGCCCCTGATTTGGTGAGTGGGCGGCTTGGCTACAGCACCCCAGGGTGCTCCAACTTCCCCCTCTATGGGGACTCCCTCTTTACTTCGGCTTTGATGCCTTGCCCTGAGCTGTCTCCCTCACCCTCCTGGCTTATTCCTCTGCCTTGCACCCCCTGGTGGCTTTAGGACTAAATTGTTCAGGAAGGAGAAAGTATTTTAACCATCCTTGTACTGCTGTTCCTTGGATTAATTCCTAATATTGATACAGCATTTAAAAATTATTTCATTTTGTTATTTTTTGTTCTCAGTGAATTTAATTTGATTGCCACTTTGATATGATAATTATTTATTTGACCTAAGCTAGTTAAGTGATTCTCTGACTTTTTAAAAAAAATTTATTTAGTTTTTAATTGAAGGATAATTGCTTCACAGAATTTTGTTGTTTCCTTCTTTTATTCTACAGAATTCAAACTCCTTTAACATTTATATCTAGATTCTATTTCTAGCCTTCAGTCCTTTTGCTGCTATTAAAATGTTTTCAATTTCCAATATCCCTTGTAAAAATACAGAACTTTCCTGCAACTTTCATGTTTTCTCCTTTTTGTGTGTGTGTGCTCTGTAAAACAAGAGCTCTGTAGGTAAACAGAAAAAACCGAGTGTTGAATGTTAAAGATCAATAAATGATTTTATTTTTCCCATACTGTAGATGCTCTTAATGCTCTCGGCCTATTTAAAACACACATACCACCTACACACATTAATATATAACAGTCAAATTTAGGGCAGGGATGAATAATGAATATTTTTAATTTTACTGACTTTATTCTTCAGAAGGTAAAAGCAGCAGTACAGAGGAGTGATAAATATTTCTGTTGTTTGACCTTCACCATCCCCTGTTGCTCAGGCAAATTCGGGTACTTTCACTAGTGTTTTCAAATCCTTAGAATTTTTTTATTTTATTGTATTTATTTATGGCTGCAGTGGGTCTTCATTGCCGTATGCAGGTTTTCTCTAGTTGTAGCAAGCAGGGGCTACTCTTCGTTGCAGTGCACAGGCTTGTCATTGTGGTGGCTTCCGTTGCAGAGCACGGGCTCTTGGGTACTCAGGCTTCAGTAGTTGTGGACCTCGGGCTTAGTTGCTCTATAGCATGTGAGATCTTCTTGGACCAGGGGTCAAACCTGTGTCTCCATCATTGGCAGATGGACTCCCAAACACTAGACCACCAAGGCTGCTGCTGCTGCTGCTAAGTTGCTTCAGTCGCCTCCGACTCTGTGTGACCCCATAGACGGCAGCCCACCAGGCTCCCCTGTCCCTGGGATTCTCCAGGCAAGAACACTGGAGTGGGTTGCCATTTCCTTCTCCAGTGCGTGAAAGTGAAAAGTGAAAGTGAAGTCACTCAGTCGGTCCGACTCTTAGCGACCCCATGGACTGCAGCCTACCAGGCTCCTCCATCCATGGGATTCTCCAGGCAAGAGTACTGGAGTGGGGTGCCATTGCCTTCTCCGACTCCATCCCACAACTCCCTCTGAATGTGTTTATTCCTAACTATACTAAGAGTGAATTAAAGTTTTCATTTCTGACTTACTCATTTTAATGTAGTCATGTTTTTCTTAACATGAATACTCTCTGAAATGGGCAGGCAAGCCCTCTGAGCTGTCTCCACTGGTCTGTGCAAAATACGGCTGGGTCACAGTTGAATGTGATATGCTGAAGTGCTCCAGCTGTCAGGCTTTCCTCTGTGCCACTTTACAACCAGCTTTTGATTTTGACAGATGTAAGTATAAAGTACAAATTACGTTTTTCTCCAAGTTCAAAAGATATCTATGCTAGCTTTTCTGAAAAGACTAGCCACTTGTGTTTGATCAAAGAATGTATCCTTCTATATATAACAAGGTAAATTTGTGATTTTCTTCACCTTAATTATTAGCTTCAGTCATTACTTTTTTTTTTAAAGCTCAGCTACTTTAGAGTGAACCTGTCTGTACGCATTCTGGGAAACTAGCAGCAGTATGTTTATGTTAGGATTCTGAAATTTATACTTTAGGCTCAGAAACACAGGGCATTAATGAAGGCTCACATTTTTTAATGATCTGCCTTATAAAGATACATAATAGCTCCTTGTTAACTGGTCTTAGAATCTTGATTTAAAACTTGTGACAAATATTAAGATGATGCAGTTACTAATATTTCATATCTTTAAAAATTGCCTTAGTTATTTTTATTTTTAGTTGTATCTATACTCTTAAAAGCTCTTGGCCATTGGATTTTGAATCTGTGATAGTGTTTTTTAAGGCATTGTTACCTGTATGGGTTTCAGATAAGGAGCGATGTGCTGAGCTGAAGAAAGCCTTATGTACTGCCCATGAGAAGTTCTGTTTCTGGCCAGACAGCCCCTCTCCAGGTACTTATTCCCAGCATTTCCCCATTATCATCTCTTTGGTCATTGCATTTCTAGTATTGTCTATTTCTTTGTAAAAATCTAGTCTTTGAAGTTTCTCTTTCCTCCTTTCTATTTGTGCTTTACAAGAAGCACTGACATTAATTTATTCTTACGTCATTATTAAATGCATTTGACATGACAGAGATTAAACTATGCCTACGTTATCCTGTTTAATCCTTGCAGGGGCCCTGGGAGGTAGATATTATCAATCTGATTCTTAGGTAAGGAAACTGAGAATCAGAAATCTTAAAACCAACTAGTGAGGAGCCATAACAGTGGTTTTATCTGATTTCAAACTCTGCCTTTCTTACGTAGCAAACCAGCCCCATGTTCTACCCAGGCCTCCTGGTACACTAATGGCATTAATGGTGGCAGATAACAGGTTCATTTGCTAAGGAAGACTCACAGGACTGCACATGAGAGTGATTACAAATCTCCAGTTTATGACAGTAAAACAGCACAATGTATCAGTAGCACTGAAGTGAAGGTATCACAGGGGCTTCTCAGGTGGCCCAGCGGTAAAGAACCCACCTGCATACAGGAGACTCCAGAGACGAGCCCTGGGTTGGGAAGATCCCCCGGAGGAGGAAATGGCAACTCACTCCCATATTCTTGCCTGGAAAAATCCCATGAACAGAGGAATCTGGCAGGCTACAGTCCATGGGTCACAAAAGAGTCGGACATGACTTAGTGACCAAACAACAACAACAAAGGCTATCACAGCCAAGGACTCCCCCGCCGTAAGGAGTATGGAGAGGCCAGGTGCAGGCTCCTCTCGAGCTTCCCGTGGAAGAGCTATGGCAGTACGCCCTTTCTCTTGAATCAGAAACCACTCATGTGTGCATAAAGCTCTTCAAAACAAGGGAGCCCGAAATGTAGTCTCAAGTGGTACTTGTTTATATTTTGCTGGTCTCGGAGGCATATTGTTGAGTAAAGCCTCAAGAGCACAGCCTTCTGGGGGACTCACCAAGACCAGAGACAAAACTCTTTGGACCCATAGAAAGTGTCTCTGTTTTATTTTTAACTTTTTAAGTAATTTCTAAAATTTTAGTGTTTCAAGTATTAAAAAAATGTAAATAGTAATATAAGAAGCATCTCTGTATCTACCACTCAACCTCACCAATTACTACATTTTGCTACCCTTGTAAACACCCACCTTGCATTCTTTCTGTTGATCAGGAAGAATTACAAATACAGCTGTGTAGTCCTCCCCAGCCTCATTCCCTGCCTCCCTGTCCTGCAATAATTACTATCGTGAATTTAGTGACCATGATTTGTTACATGGTTTCTGTATCTACAACATTTTCAAGTATCTAGAGGCAGTGTATATGGTACTATTTATTTGTTTTACATTTTTCTATAAATGTTATCATTCTGTATATATTCTACAACCTATCCTTCATAGGGGGAGTCAGCTTTTTTGAAATTAATCCATGTTGGCATATGTAGCAGGCTTGAAGCTTTATAGTTGGTAGAACCATCTAAAATGTTAATCTGAGAGCTGAGGAATAGTGTTTATCTAGTTGATTCTCCCTTTGGGAACACTGGCTTATTCATTTTAGAACCTCCTGTCAGACCCTCTTTCTACATTATTGTTGTGTGTGACTGTAACTTGAACACCCTTTTCACCAAGTTACATGTCATCACAGGTGTTAATCAAGCTTTCATTCTTGGTACACTTCCTACTTACTCTAGCATAGTGGCTCTTTCTCTGCTTACACAGATTTTGAGCTTTTGGATGTACAGATTAATGTTTTTAATCAAATTTGGGAAGTTTTCAGATCATATTTCTTCAAATATTGTTCCTGCCCCTTCTGGGTCTCCCATTATGCAGCTGTTGGTGTGCTTGATCAGGTCCCACAGGCCTCTGTTCATTTTCCTTCATTCCACATGGATGCTCCTTCTCTCCATCCTTGTGCCACTGATATCTTAGAGGGATTACTACTTCAGATCACCCCACTGTCTGCTAAGCTTATTTCTTTGCATCTAGGCTAACCCCTTAGTCTCTAAACTAGTGCATATATTCTATATATTTTTCCTTTAAAAAAATCTTCCAGTAGTTTCTCATCAACATACATTAATAAAATTATGGCCTGACTGCTGTCTATACTTTAACCTTCTCTTCGACTCAGCTCCCCACAGGAATAGTGTGTTCCAAGTCTGAGAAACTATTTAAAATTCCCCACACGTGCTGTCCCTTAGGGCTTTACTTTTACACATTGTTGTTGGTCTTTCCAGTTCAGCTAAGACCTGACTACTTCTGATAAACCTTTCCTGAGACTCTGCTTTCTAAATATAATCACAGGGACTTCCCTGGTGGTCCATTGGTTAAGACTCCACACTCCCAATGCAGAGGGTACAGGTTCAATCCCTGGTCAGGGAACTAAGATCCTGCATGCCCCACAGTGCAGCCAAAAAATAAAACAATCACAAAAGTATCATCCCAGCCCTATCCAAAAAAAATCGGTAATTTCTTAATATCATCAAATATCATCCATTTTACATTTCCCCTGCTGCTCTATGCATGCTTTCTTCTTAAAAGTAATTTGCACCAGTATATCTTCAGTTTACTATTTCCACAGATCGATTTGGAATGTTGCCATTGGATGAGCCCACTGTTCTTGTTAGTGAATTCCTAGATCGTTTTCAAAGCCTTTGTCACTTGGACCTCCAGCTTCCTTCCTTGAGGCCAGAGGACTTAAAAACTATGGTGAGTTTTTCTTGGCTAGCATACAGTGGCCTTCAGTTGTCACCAGCATGAAGCATTTCTTTTAATGACCAGAGGATGAAGATAGCTAAGAAGAGAACTACTTGTTTGTCTCTCAGCTGACCTTTTCCAATCTCTACTGGAAAGGTGACTTGAGGGTTTAAATAAATGAGTTCTATTTACACTTTTAGATATGATGCTCTAAGTGGCATAAATTCAATTTTATCTCAATTTGTTACTTAACAGAAGATACTGAAATGTGGCTTCATATGGCTTATTGCATACCATTTTCCAAGGAAAGTGTTAGAAAAGTTATAAACTCCCTTCTCCCTTGTAAACAGAAATTTTGAAATGCTTTGGCCCATCTGTACTTTGAACATTTACTGTCCCGTTTGTCATCGTGTGATTATTCTATCAAGACAGACTTTAAGGAAATAGAAGCTATTATTTTGCTTCTTCAATTGAGAAGCTGTTACGTATTTTAGCATCAGACTATAAACATCTGATGCCTGTTATAAATGTCCATTTGTCCCTAGCCAAGGCAAATTTTATTCACTGTGTCATGGTTCTGTATTATTCTTGGAACAAAAGTAAAGATTCTGGCAAGCTCTTCTGTTGTGTCAAAAGCAAATTCAGGGCTTCCTTGGTGGCTCAGAGAGAAAGAATCCACCTGCTAATGCAAGAAATACAGGTTTGATCCATGGTCCAGGAAGATCCCACTTGACGTGCAATAGTTAAGCCCACGTGCCACAACTATTGAGCCTATGCTGTAGAACCCAGGAGCCACAACTATCGTGAGCCTACATGCTTTAACAACTGAAGCCCACATGCCATGGAGCCCGTGCTCCACATCAAGAGAAGCCACTGCAGTGAGCAGCCGGCACACCGCAACTAGAGAGAAGCCCAGGAAGCAACAAAGGCCCAGCACATCCAAAAATAAAGTAAATTCAGTGTCAGGGCAAGATATAAGTGGTAGTCGTTACTTGGTTTACAGATTTCAGAGAAAATATGGAGTTGGTAATTTGAAAGCAAGTTGGTACTAAGAAAAGATGAGGTAGTTCCAGGAAAACTGTTCCCTTTCTCACAGCAGACCCCGGGCAGGTCACGAAGTGCCTGTGGATACCTTAGCCTCTGCTAGAAGTAAGTCTACCTGAGTGAAGAGAATTGTCTTTGTGTTTATCATTTTTTCCATGACTTTTGCCTTGTACCATCTAGATGCATCATTATCTATGGCTTCTGTTCATGGTGGTTGAAATTTGTGTAAGTCTTTCATGTTGGTTCCTTTGTAGTGCTTGACAGAAGACAAGATCAGTCTTCTCCTGCACCTGCTTGAAGATGAACTTGATCACCGGACTGATGAGAGAAAAACTGCAACCAAATTAGGCTCAGACATCCAAGTGCACGTCACTGCCTGTATTCTCTCTGTGTGTGGCTGGGCGTGTAGGTTAGCGAATGTGCCTGGGGACATAAACCGTGATGACACTATATACCCATGTATATCAGTTACTCTTAACATTTGTAGATCACGTGGTATTTGTGTGAGAAAGGCAGTGACAGAGAAAACCTAAGTGGGTGGAAGAGGGATAGTAAGAATTAGCAACCAAACCAGAATGAGAACTCAGGAATTCGTGAACACACCTGAACTTTGTTTCTTTTACTGTCACTTCCCAGTAGGAAATTTGTGTTCCTGTAAACAGTGAAGCTCCTTTCCAGTTTTAGAAAGGAAAAATCAGTTTAATTGATGAAATCTACCAAGGAAGCACCAGCTGAATCCTCTAGGCCCCAACTTGGTGTTTCCATTCCAGCTGCTCAGTTTGGCACAGAATCCTTCTGAGACAAGACTGTCAGACCAATTTTGATTTACTTTAAATATGCTTTCTTTGGTACATTAAGGACTATTCTTTTATAGGGAAAAACTTTTAAAAGGGACATGAGAAATTTATAAAACATATCTTTAAAATGGGGCTTCCCTGGTGGTTCAGACAGTAAACAATCTGCCTGTAACACAGGAGATCTGGATTTGATCCCTGGGTCGGGAAGATCCCGTGGAGAAGGGAATGCCTACCCATTCCAGTATTCTTGCCTGGAGAATCCCATGGACAGAGGATCCTGGCAGGTTACAATCCATGGCATCACAGAGAGTCGGACACAACTGAGTGACTTAACACTTTCATCTTTAAAATAATCTTGCCATAGATGGCACACTAAGACCCCTAGATCTTCCTATAGGAAATTCATAACAGGTGATGAAGTTAGGTGCTGAGATTGGAGGATAGGGGCCCTGAGAGGAGGTGGTCCCCAGGCCATTGGACCGCCCAGAGATTTGTTTGATGAGATGGAGCATACTCACAAATCATCATGCTTAGTCCCTTGGCAGTGTTACCTTCTGAGGAAACCCACTCTCTTTTCTTTTCTCACATAGTTCTTTGTTGGAACCCATGCAGCTCTCCCTGATAACTTGTTCACAGTGTATGAGGAAGGTGGGGCTCTGGGGCTTTCAGCAGATCGAGTCGTCCATGACCGACCTGGATGCTTCCTTGGGCCTGACCCCTTCCCCCGTCCCGGGATCTGAGGGCCGGCCAGAGCGCTCCCCTCTGGTGCCCGAGTCTCCTCGCAGGATGGTGACTCGGAGCCAGGATACCATCTTTTCCCCAGGCTCAGAGCAGGTATAGACTCCTTTGGCTTGTTTGGGGTGGACTTTTTAAAAACATCATTCTTACCAAAAATGTTGATGAAAAATTGGATATTAACTTAGATTAATTGATCAGAATACCATAGAATGGTTTTATTCATTAGTTGCACTGGAGATGCTAAATTCATTATTGTGTATGGAAATCTGTTATTCTTTGAAGAGTTCGGTTACATAGTTCAGAAACTAAATTTTATAGTTTTTAAAATGTTAAAAATAAATGTTAGCTTTCACATACTTCTAGAAATATTTCTCCTGACCATAGTCATTAATTTCATTGTCCAACATCTCCCCTTTCCTTCAGGCTGAAAAGAGCCCAGGTCCCATCGTCTCCAGAACTCGGAGTGGGGACTCCTCCAGTCCTGTGGACCGTCCAGAGCTGGAGGCTGCTAGCCCTGCCACCAGAACCCGCCCAGTGACCCGCAGTATGGGAACAGGAGACAGCGCCGGCCTGGAAGTGCCATCTAGTCCTCTTCGAAAAGCCAAACGGGCTCGCCTCTGCTCCTCCAGCAGCTTGGTGAGCCCACCTGCATGCTTGGAGGTCCCTGAGCACGGCCGCATGCGAGCCCTCACCGTGTATACAGCGTGGAGAAGCAGGCGCGAGCCGAGCCTGGTCCTGCGGCTGTAGGAGGCTGTGGGAATAAGTTTAAAGATGGGACAGTTGGGTGACTAGAGAGGGGAAAAGAAATTAAGGGTTTTGCCTTTTGTTTCTTTGGGATGGCTACTGGAGACATGATAAATTTGTCTAGCCCAAGGGACAGTAGTGAGAAAGGGGAACAGACCTGATAAGTTGTAGTTTAACACAAAGGGAGTGAAGGGATTTTTAAAATGAGAGGGAAGTAGATGGGCAGAGTTTAAAGAAGAACATAAAACTAGAAATGTGAGCGTCATGAGATTCTGAATTTTATGACTTAGAGCAGCGCCTCCCTGAACTTACACAGTGTCTGCCCTTCTTTAACACTGACTGCTCTGCCTCCTTCCTCAGGACGCCTCTTCCCGAAGCTTCTTTGATCCCACGTCTCAGCATAGAGACTGGTGCCCTTGGGTGAACATCACACTCGGCAAAGAAACCAAGGAGAATGGTGGCACGGAGGTGGATGCCAGCACTCCGGCAGAGCCAGGCTGGAAGGCAGTGCTGAACATCCTCTTGGCCCACAAACAGTCTAACCAGCCCGCTGAAACCGACTCCATGGTGAGATAAGCCGTTGCCCTGATCATGTGCAGCGCTTGCTGTTTATGAGATGAGAAGAGGCTGTTCCTATAATTAGCACCCTGCCTGCCCTCAGTTTTCGCAAGTCAAGATGGACTCAGTCTGGGTTCATCCCAGAGAACAAACACGGGACTGGTTCAGTGTTTCTGCAGTTTAGCATTTGGCATTCCACCAAATTCTGATAAATACTTTGTCTTTTCTACTTAGATGACTCGAAGTAGAAAAGAGAGAGAGAAACAGCAAGAGGTAACAGGCCGCTGCTCCAGCCTCGTGTTGCAGAGCAGCTGCTTTTTCCACCTGAGTTGCTGTCTCTTGGACTTGGAGCCCTGGCCCGTTAACGTAGCTGTCTGCACGGAGCTCTGTGCTCTGCTACCATGAGCACAACTTCATTCCTCATGGCGGGCACCTTGCTTTGCCTGTGTTCCGAGGCCCCAGGCTTGTGTACCGACCCTCAGCTGCCATCACACAAATGACTGCTGCTGGTTCCGCTTGTGGGTAAAAGCAAACCAGTCACGAAAGCTGAGAAAGCAACTCAAGCATTTGCTCTATGCCAAATATGGAAGCGAGAGGACGGTGGGCATTAAGGAATCATTAAAACTGCATTCTCTTTCCTTTGCTGGCTCATTTCCAAATTTGCCATGTCACCTGCTTGATACAAATATAGTAATTTCTGACTTCTGTTCCCTCCAAGGACAAAGTAAAATAATACTTGCCAGCAGCTGTTTATCAGAAGCATTCCCAGATTCATGGTTTTGTAGGGTTATAGGATTCCACTGGAGGGAGCTGCTGTGATGCTAAAAGCTCAAGAATGTACATTCATACCCTTAGTAAATATGCAGGTGATGGTTTTCCAAGTTTTTGCCAAAAAAAATTAAAAACCCTGCATTTTTCCAGTTTAAAACCTTGGAAATACATAAAGCAATCTGAAGACAAATGTTTTGGCCCACCTTGCAAATGGGAGAGATTAGGTCTGTCTTTGCATGAGTTCTTTTGCCTGGATCCTCATGAAAAAATGTATGGCAGTTCTAATTAACTCCCCTCTGTCACTGTTACGCTAACTGGAAACCCCACGGGGCTTTTTTTTTTTTTGGTAGTGGGAAAATTTGGCCTCATAAGTGGCCCTGAGTTCCAGGAGTTTGAAGGTCTGTTTTGGCAACTTGTCTGTTAAGATTCCCCACAGCTGTTGTGTGACTGGGAATTATAAAATTTAAGAGGCTCTCCTGTAAAGGATCTTGAAGCTAGAAAAAAGTTTACACTGTTTTCCAACTTAAATTTCTTTCAATTTTGTCACTGTATTAACTAAATTGCCCTCAGTCACGAGTAAGAGTTCAAACTTTGCCCTCCTAGAGCTTTATTAAGACATTCAGCCACAAAGAGGATAAGGAAACAGTGAAAATGTCATCTTCTGTCAGACGTTGGAGGGAACTTTGTGGGTTATCTTGTTAGATGTGTTTGTGCTCTCACCGAGACCCTGTGCTCATCTGTGACTCTCCAAGGCAGAGGGAACCAAGTGTTCTGCTTCCCTGAGAACTTTTATCTTTCAGTGAACTGTTTTGTCTCCCTGTAACACCATTTCTCAGAATCTCAGATCACTTCGCAGGCATGATCAAGTGGCAGTGAGATTCTTCCTATTATTAGCTCTGCTGGCGAAAACAGGAAACTGAGAAGGCCAAGGTCATAGCTTAAACTCTTCAGAGTCATTTAACTTTGTTTCATTCCTCAACCTTAGATTATTCCATGAGTACCAGCTAGGCATCTTATGAATATGAATCCTTGTTCACAGGGCCAGTTCAGCATCACAGATGAGAAGTCAGTGCAAAGTGTGTGGTGCTACACTGATGGCGGGTCACACGTGTCATGCTCTCTCTCATACAAAGATGAGGACACATGCGGATGCTTGGAGGAGGACATAAGCCGTATTGTTGAAGCGCCGAGTGTGTTAGCAGTGGTATCACAGCAGACTCAAGCTGTTTGATTCTTAGTCCAGCTTTTAGCTACCCAATCCAGTATTCTTGGGCTTTCCTTGTGGCTAAGCTGGTAAAGAATCCTCTTTGAATGCGGGAGACCTGGGTTTGACCCCTGGATTGGGAAGATCCCTTGGAGAAGGGAAAGGCTACCCACTCCGATATTCTGGCCTAGAGAATTCCGTGGACTGTATAGTGCATGGGGTCGCAAAGAGTCAGACATGACTGAGCGATTTTCACTTTCACTTTGTGTATAGCACTGTATACAATTAACTTGTTTTATTTACTCCTAGACATATCTAGATCATCGTGGGAGAAATTTACAGACCACATCTTAAAGCTATTACCCTTTGTCTCTGTAAAGGAATTTAATCTCTAATAATGAACTTTTCTATCTACAGAGTCTCTCTGAGAAATCAAGGAAGGTATTCCGAATATTCCGGCAGTGGGAATCTCTGTGCTCATCCTGAAGATATCCCAGCCCTTCCTGCAGAGAAGTGGAATGAGTGGCTTTGAAAAATAAAGCCTAAATTCCTTTTTGAGCAGCTGATGCTAACGTTTTCTCCATTCTGGTTTAATCACGAGGAGCCCCTGCCCTTGCGGACGTGTGTCACCACCTGCATCTGACAGGAGGAAATCTGTTTGCAGCACAGGGATGCGGGCAGGAGAGGCGGGGCGAGCCTGGCTCTAGCAAAGGAGTGCACGATTCCAGAACTCCAGAGAGGACCCCAGCCTTGAGCGGGTTTCATGTCTGAGGTCGGGGCAGTGTTTTGAAGACTCTTATGTCCCAGGAATATGTAAGTGTGTGTTAATAAAACATTTGTTAAGATTCTTACAGTTGGAGAACTATTTTCCTCCTTGTCTAATGGGCTGATATAAAGGAAGCTGAGACTGAGAAAACTACTACAGTGGAGCAGTAAACAAAGCCAAAATTTTAGTTTTCAGATTGGCTGCAAAGCCTGGAGTTTATCTGTGGTTCTAGTCAAAGAGGTATTCCTGAACAGAGACAAGACATTGTTTCCTGCATCACCAGACCTCCTGATGCGTTATAGTGAATGGTAAGCTCATGGCTTTCTCCCTTCACTTGATAATAACAAGAATGAGAGATGCCGAAGGGAGGAAGGCTCTTCAAAAGACCTCCTCCATGCAAGGCTCCCTGCGTGGGGCTCCCCAGGGCTCTTTCACTGCTGGTGGGGAGTTGTCTCCAGGGTGGAGAAGTTGACCCTGACCTGCCCCAACTAAAGAGACTACCCACCGAGAGAGCAACCATGAAGGAAACTAGGTATTCTGCCAAATGTCATATTTTCTTTTAGTAGCTGCAGTAGGTTGGTTTTATAACTCACTTCTTTTATATTGAAGTATTCTAGGAACATAGTATGTAATATAATACTCCACCCATGCTAAACTTTATATCTCTAAAATAAAAAATTTTTTTCTATGTATTGCACCCAACAAAATAAACCCTTAATATCATCTAATACTCAGTCCATATACAAAATTCCCAGTTGTTCCCAAAATGTCCTTTACATTTGATTTGTCCATAGCAGTATCCAATTCAAAAAATAATGGATTGCATAAATCTCTTTAGTCTAAAGGACAGCCCCCTTTTTTTCATGTATGTTAGATTTTAAATCTGTTATTTTTTTCAATCCTGACTTTCAAAGAGGGTACATAGCGTTGAATTTGCTCTTAAGCTTCCATCAGTGGGTAAGACTGGTAGAGGTTGCTTCCAAGTTATTTTTCTAGGGGCACTCCTTTGCCTTTGGCACTGATGAATGGCTTGACTGTTCATTCTCCATGGTCCCCTTAGAGTTTGGTTAACAGGTAACTTTGTAATGTTCTAGTAATGAGACTTCTGGCCTAGGATGGGAAGCCATCTGCTGACTAGTGACTGTAGAAGTCTGCTCACTAGAAGCTCATCGCCTCTAGGTCACAATTTCTTAAGGAATAGTGTTGAGACATTAACACAAGGTATTCAAATGGACTACAAGCCTAAGTTTCAGATTATAATAATGTGGGTATTTCTTTTGAGTCTTTATATTATAATTTTAATTCATACCTCCCACCAAAAAAAGATTTTTACTCTTCTTTAAAATAGAGTTCCATACTATTTTTGGCTTTGTGGGATTTTTTAAAATTACAAATGGAAGCAAATTTTGGATAGACTTGATATCATTTAAGAAACTTAAGTCTCGTGTGTGTGGCACTGTCCAAGCCCTTATATAACAAGCGTGAGTGATCACCTGGTTTCCACCCTCAAGAAGTTCCACCCTCCAAGTCCAGCCTGGAAGATATATGTGTACATAAATGTTACACGAGACAAAGAGTGATAAACAGAGTATAAAATAAGTTAATTCTCATCTATGGACTATATGGAATTGGAGAGAAATTGGGGGAAGGTGTGGATTTGGGCTGAGCCTAAAAGATGAGTTGGAGATGTAGGCTCTATGAGAACAGGGACCTTGTCTGTCTTGTTTTATCATCTCAACACTTAAAACTGCCCTGCACATGGTGAACACTTAATGAAAAAAGGATATTTGAGGCTTAAGGAACATTGAACAAAGGAGCAGAATTTCCTATGTTCCTGAAAGAGCAGGTGTTCTGCCGTGACAAGACCTTTGCATTGAGTAGAAGAGAACAGCTGAAAGAATGCAGTCTGGGCCAGTTTGAAGTCTCATGTTATACTGAGGCAGTTCTGTGGGAAGAGAAGCCGTGGAAGAATGTTTTGAGCAGGGAAGTGACGTTTCTGCTCAGGAGGACAATCCTGGTGTGTGTAGCGCATGCACTAAGGGAGACGGGAATCTGAGGGCCGTGTGATGGCTGGGAAAATGGGTGCTTGGATAGAAATGTCAGTGGTGACTTCAGCCTTGCTTTGGGGTGAAGAAGATGGAAGGAGTCACGGATGGCCCTGAGGTTTGTGGCCTGCCCTATCAAGGCAGAGAGCTCAGGTGTGGAGGGAAGACAGTCGTTTTATTTTTAAACATTGTGAGTTCAGTTATGTAAAAAGACCTGTCTGGAAATGGTGTTTTAGAGGTCAGGAGAGTTCAGTGCACTAGTCAAGGATCATTGTTTCAAATGCTCAGAATATGTAGACGCTAAAGCCGCATATAGTGATACTGTCACCCTTATCACCTCACAAGGACCTTAATGCCAGCCTATTTGTTTGTTTTGGTTGTGCCACATCACCAACTGAGATCTCCGTCCTCCAATTAGGATTGAACCCAGGCCATGGCATTGCAAGCCTGGAAACCTCACCACTAGGCCACCAGGGAACTCTCAGTGCCAGCTTGTTTAACTATGTGCCTGTGCCTGAGGGCTTGAGGCTGCCTGTCAAGTTTCTGGTGAATATGCTACTAGACTGGATGAGTATACTTTCAAATAGTAGTGTGTGGTCTCAGATGGGGTGATGATTAATTTTATGTGTCAGTTTAACTGGTTAATGGATAGCTGGTAAAACATTATCTCTGGGGACTTCCTTGGTGATCCACTGGTTAAGAATCTGCCTTCCAAGCAGAGGACACCGTTTAGATCTCTGATTGGGGAACTAAGATCCCACATGCCATGTGTGCAACTAAGCCAAAGTACCACAGCTACTGAGTCCACATGCCACAATGAAGATCCAGCACAGCCAAAAAATAATATTATTTTCCGATAATATTATATTATCAGCCTGTGAGGGTGTTTGCAAAACAGATTAGCATTTGAGTTGGTAAACTCAGTAAAGAAGATCACCCTTACCAATGCAAGTGGGCATCACCCACTGAGAGCCTGAGCAGAACGAAAAGGCTAAGGAAAGGCGAATTTGCTCTCTTTGTGGGCTGGAACCTCTGTCTTCTCCTGCCCTGGAACATTGGGGCTCCTGGTTCTTGGGCCTTTGGAGCTGGACTGGGACTCCACCACTGGCTTTCCTGGGCCTCCAAGCTTGCATGTGGTTGGTAATAGGATTTCTCAGTCTCTGTGATCATGTGAGCCACATCCCATAATAATTCTTTCTTTATATGTACTCTATTGATTCTCTTTCTCTGGAGACTGCTGACTGATAAAGATGAGTGTGAACTTACGAGCTTCATCTTCCAAAGCATTTGATTTCTTTCACACACTAGGACTCCACTTCAAGTTATTATTCATTCTTGTGGGTTGTTCCCCTAGAAGTGTTTGGTTTGACGTTTCTGGTAACCCATTTTTCCTTGTTTGATTCTTTATTTGAAAGAAAAAAATTATTTCACTTGGCAGACCCTTTTAAAGATGGAAATTGCTATCTTAAAGATAGCATTATAAATCATCATTGTAAAGAATTTCCCCGCTTATACCTAGCCAAACTAGGTAGCTTACAGAGGTACCATATAATCTCTGTGTTATCTACTGCTGGCTTTCTCATAGGTAAATAGAATTACCAACACCTTCTTCTCTCCCTCCCAGGTCAGAACCTTTTGCAGTCTGGGTCCCAGGGGTCAAGGCAGATGGTACCTTGAAGACCCCCAGCTGTTCAAGTCTATTCAGACTTCCTAGTTTGGCCAGGCCTGCCAGCCTTCAGATTCTCCTTATATTATTTTTCTCCACTGATGCCTCTAGGATTCTGTGTTTTGTTCTAACACAAGTTACACTTCCCATCCAAGTAGATTATGTTTTTTTCACAGGTTAAGATTGGCACTCAGACATTGAATAACATCTTGCTCTGTCATACAGCTAGAATGTGACAGTGTGTATGTGCTAAGTCGCTTCAGTCACGTCCGACTCTTTGCAGCCCTATGGACTGTGGCCTGCCAGGCTCCTCTGTCCTTGGAGTTTTCCAGGTAAGAATACTGGAGTGGGTTGCCACACCTTCCGCCAGGGGATCTTCCGGATCCAGGGATAGAGCCCACATGTCTTGCATTTCCTGCATTGGCCAGGGGGGTTCTTTACCACTAGCGCCACCTGGGAAACACAGAATGTGACAGAGCCCCCACTTAAACCCATGTTCCCCAGCCTCTGTTCTTTGCATTATGACACAGCTTGGAATACTTTTCAGCGCAGTGAGTCTTAAGATTTTCCTTTTCTGAGCATCAAGTCAAGACCTGCTCTCACAGGAGAAAGGAGTATCTTAAAATCTCTAATGGGATACCAGTACCAGAATGCATCTGTCACGGGGCTCTTGGATTTTAGCCAACTCGCATAGACTTAGCAGGTGGAACATTCTCTTTGGGGGCTTTCCTCATTTACTCATCAAACTCTTACACCAGTTGTGGCTGCTTTGGAGAGAGCTTTTAAATCCCTTCCACCCCGTTGCATCTTAGAACAGAAACAGCTGCTTGTATAACTTGACCAAGGGCAAAAGTACAAACACTTCTTCCTCCTCAGTTTTCCTTGCTATTTTTAGTTTTATTCCTATTTTAGATTTTTCTCTGGCTTTGTGTAGCTGTTATCTGGATTGGGTGACCCATACCCTGGAAATGAATGCTGCACCCAAGCCGTTTAATTAAAGGCCATCATTCTGTCTTTATCCCATGCTGTCTTTTCTCTCATTGCTTCCTGGCTGAAGTGGTGGTGGTTACTGTTTTTCTTTTCATAGTGCCTCTGGTTGAATTGACCATCGTGTCACTAAAGCCACCTCGGATGAGAGGAAAAGGGGAACCTGTAGGAAGGTCTCTGAGGAGGACTGGTAGGTCATGGAGATTGGTGGCATATCCAAAAATTATCCAAAGATTCAGACCACCTTAATATGCTGTTAAGCTTTTTGTCCTTACTTCAGTCAGCTACCTAGCAATAGAGTGAGATATGGGAGGAAAAAATGGACTGTTTTCTAGGTAGGTCAGTAATAGCCCTCAAGAGGGTAAAAGAGCATAAAATACTAGATTTGGAAGGAATTCTAGATATACCTTCAGGGCCTTCACCATTCTCACGAGGAAGCCAACATCACAGAGGCAAAATCATTTTTAGCCTCCAGCTCCATTTCCTAGCCAATCTTGTCCAGCTTAACAAAACCACGGGAGGGGAAAAGTCTTGGGTGGCAGGATGGATTTTGAGCCATTTTGAAGTGACAGTGAAGTAAATACTGTAGCTAGAGGCTGTGTCTTAGACTTGAAAGGGGAGACAAGAACAGTCTAGAACAGGAGAGCCTCTGAAAATTGATTTTCCTACTATGACAAAGAGCTGTTACTCCAGATACGTACTAAACTCTGCTTAGTGTTTAACCAAGCACTGTTCTAACACTGCCTTCAAAGCCTGTGTCCCTAACACTACTGTCTGTCTCCTAACCAGGAGCCTAGCCCAAAACAGCAGAAATTACATACATGAAAGATGTTCAATACATGAAAGATGTTCAATACACGCTTACTTACAATAAGAAGCTGACAATAACCTAAACATCTAACAGTTGGAGAATGATTAACTACATAGAGTATAAATTTGTGGAATATAATTCAAACTATTAAAATGATAGTTGTAATTATTCTGTTGGTATAGAAAGTTGTTTGCAATATCCATGAAAAACAATGCCAGGTCTTATATCTCCACTGTGATTTATATACCCATGTCTAGAAGAAAACTTGAAAAAATCAAAAGTCAAAGTATTAAAATAGAATTATATAATTTTCTTTGGATTCTTTTTGTCACATATACTGTTTGTGCAATGAAATTTTTTTTGTTTCCGTTTCCTCATAGCTCAGTTGGTAAAGAATCCACCTGCAATGCAGGAGACCCCGGTTCAATTCCTGGGTCGGGAAGATCTGCTGGAGAAGGGATAGGCTACCCACTCTGGTTTTCTGGCCTGGAGAATTCCATGGACTGTAGAGTCCATGGGGTCGCAAAGAGTCGGACATGACTGAGTGACTTGAAATAATAAATAAATCTTTATAATTCTGTAACCAGTAATTTGTGGCCTAGCAAAGATTTCTGGTAAACTTTATGTTCTTTTCTTAAGCCATAGATAAAAGTTTTTATATTTTGTTTTTCCTGTACTTTTTGTTTGCATTTGATATAGGGTAGGTGAGAAACGATAAAAGTGATTAATAGCATTAAGTGAAAACGTTAAGATAGAATACAATGAAGTGTTAGCTTGAAAGTTGCCACATACATTGCCTAGTTGTGGTTTATGTTTTATCTGTAAGCACATAAGAAAAGAACCATTCTTGGTAATTTACTGGCTGTACTGGATATCATTCTACACAGTTTATAGACTGAACAGGAAAGCTACCTGTTCTATATCATAGAGTAGTAAGAATAGAGGAGCTGGGCCCTTCTTTCCTACCTTCCTCTGTTCACCTTCAACCCACCTTCACTCGAGCGCACCATCTAGTCAAATCCTTTCTGAGCTGAGTATCTGCATAGCTGTTAAAAAGGAGATGGGTACACACCCATATTCATCGAAGCATTATTCACCATAGTGAAGAGGTGGAAACCTAAATGTCCATAGAGGATGAATCAATAAAGAAAATGTGGAAAATATGAAGTGGAACCTTCAGCATAAATAAAAATTTAAAAAGAAAATCCTGTCATATGTTACAGCATGGAGGAGTCTTGTAAATTCTCCTAAGAGAAATAAGCCAGTTGCAAAAAGACAAATGCTTCTTGATTCCATCTACATCTAAAAGAGACAGCTAAAGGAGTCAGACTCCTAGAAACACAAAACAGAATGTGGTGACCAGCTGCTAGGAGGGAGGGGAAATAGGGCTTAGAATTTTAGTTTTGCAAAAAGAAACAATTGTAAAGATCTACGCACTACAATATGCATGTAGTTCACACTACTTCTTACTCTCAAAAATGGATCAGATGGTAAATTTTGTTGGTATTTTAAAACCACATTAAAAAGAAACGGCCACTTCTACCACCCCCTGCTGCTGCTCCTGCCGCCAAGTCGCTTCAGTCGTGTTCGACTCTGTGCGACCCCATGGACTGCAGCCCACCAGGCTCCTCCGCCCATGGGATTTTCCAGGCAAGAGTACTGGAGTGGGGTGCCATTGCCTTCTCCGTACCACCCCCTACCTTTTCTGTATACAGAGCAGGATCACAACTTGAACCCTGTGCCCTTCATCCTTCCAGTCTAGGCTTGGGCAGCTTCGTCCATCATCCCTTTTCCTTCCGCTGGCATGTCTGGGTGCATCTTTGCTCTGAGGCTCTTCAGTTGGGCCATGGCCTTGATTATCTGTGAGCTTGAAGTTGCTCCTTCTCTAATATGGGAAGGAAATGGGTGTGAAACCCGATGTGAAAACTTTATTCTGTACATACAAAAAAATGAGATGTCAAGTGAAAGGCGGCTTATCAGATACTAAGTGACTAAGGGATATCTCTCTCCCCTAATTATCAGACCAGGAAGACATCTACACAGAGTCAAGATCAGGGATGTTGAGCAGCAATGCAGCAGTACCTTCCGGAGCCAGTAGGTGGCCCCCATGCTCCACCCCTGACTTCCCTGCTGCGTGGACCAGCCGAGGCAGGACACCTGGCCTCAGCCCTTGATGGCTCATCACTAGCAGAAAAACAGTGGCGGAGAGTCAGCACTTATTTTTCCAAAGGGCTTATTCTCATTTTCAGCATCATTCCTACTTTGTTCTTATCTTGTTACAGGCCTTCTCCTAACCAAACTTCTCGAAGGCGGAAGCTATCTTGTTTCTGCTGTAGGCTTATACAGAGTGGAACAAGAGAGACAGACTGAAAGCACTGAGACAGAGATAAAGGGAGAAAATGGAGCCACAGAAGTAAAAAAGTTTAAGGTCAGGGTTAGGACCCTGTGTCCAGGATTAGGGGAACAAGTAGCAAGGACAAGAAGCTGAGTGAGAATTCAGCTGCAAGAGGAAACCCAGGGGAAGATAAAGCCGTTGGTGGGGAACATTGGCACTCATGAGGCAGCCCTTCTGTGCCCCATCTCAGCACCAGGACTCAGGGCTGGGTCACCCCAGGGCCAACCCACAAAGTTAGGCAAGCCACTCATGAAGCTTTGCGGAGGTGTTCTTAGAAGCACAGGCCAGAGTGCTGTGTCACCAGGGCCACAGAGCAGCCTGAACCCAGCAGATGACCCTTTCCTTGTGAGGATTCCAAGGTCTGTGACTCACGCTAATTAACCCTGACTCACTGTAGCACGGAGCACAACAAGGTCATTGTCGAGTTGAGTGGGGAAACTGAGGAATGGAATGGGGAAGCAGCTTTGCTCCATGAGTGGCAGCTGGCCCTGAAGCAGCAAACACCCATGAAGCTGCCCTTGAAAACCAGGAGCAAACACTTCCCAAGAGGGGTCCAGAGGAGGAGGGGGAGGGGGGACCTTTAATTTGTGCTAGTTCCTTGTTGGGTAGAGCCATAAAACTCTACAGTTCAGTTCAATTCAGTTGCTCAGTTGTGTCCGACTCTGCAATCCCATGAATCACAGCACGCGAGGCCTCCCTGTCCATTACCAACTCCCGGAGTTCACTCAAACTCGTGTCCATCGAGTCTGTGATGCCAACCAGCCATCTCATCCTCTGTTGTCCCCTTCTCCTCCTGCCCCGAGTCCCTCCCAGCACCAGGGTCTTTTCCAATGAGTCAACTCTTCGCATGAGATGGCCAAAGTATTGGAGTTTCAGCTTTAGCATCAGTCCTTCCAAAGAACACCCAGGACTGATCTCCTTTAGAATGGACTGGTTGGATCTCCTTGCAGTCCAAGGGACTCACAAGAGTCTTCTCCAGCACCACAGTTCAAAAGCATCAATTCTTCGGTGCTCAGCTTTCTTCACAGTCCAACTCTCACATCCATACGTGACCACTGGAAAAACCATAGCCTTGACTAGACAGACCTTTGTTGGCAAAGTAATGTCTCTGCTTTTCAATATACTATCTAAGTTGGTCATAACTTTCCTTTCAAGGAGTGTCTTTTAATTTCATGGCTGCAGTCACCATCTGCAGTGATTTTGGAGCCCAGAAAAATAAAGTCTGACACTGTTTCCACTGTTTCCCCATCTATTTCCCATGAAGTGATGGGACCAGATGCCATGATCTTTGTTTTCTGAATGTTGAGCTTTAAGCCAACTTTTTCAACTCTCTTCTTTCACCTTCATCAAGAGGCTTTTAGTTCCTCTTCACTTTCTGCCATAAGGATGGTGTCATCTGCATATCTGAGGTTATTGATACTTCTCCTGGCAATCTTGAATCCAGCTTGTGCTTCTTCCAGCCCAGCGTTTCTCAAAATGTACTCTGCATATAAGTTAAATAAACAAGATGACAATATACAGCCTTGACATACTCCTTTTCCTGTTTGGAACCAGTCTATTGTTCCATGTCCAATTCTAACTGTTGCTTTCTGACCTGCATACAGATTTCTCAAGAGGCTGGTCAGGTGGTCTGGTATGCCCATCTCTTTCAGAATTTTCCACAGTTTATTCTGATCCATATAGTCAAAGCCCTGGCATAGTCAATAAAGCAGAAATAGATGTTTTTCTGGAACTCTCTTGCTTTTTCGATGATCCAGCGGATGTTGGCAATTTGATCTCTGGTTCCTCTGCCTTTTCTAAAACCAGCTTGAATATCTGGAATTTTCACGTTCACGTACTGCTGAAGCCTGGCTTGGAGAATTTTGAGCATTACTTTACTAGCGTGTGAAATGAGTGCAATTGTGCTGTAGTTTGAACATTCTTTGGCATTGCCTTTCTTTGGGATTAGAATGAAAACTGACCTTTTCCAGTCCTGTGGCCACTGCTGAGTTTTCCAAATTTGCTGGCATATTGAGTGCGGCACTTTGACAGCATCATCTTTCACGATTTGAAATAGCTCAACTGGAATTCCATCACCTCCACTAGCTTTGTTCGTAGTAATGCTTCCTAAGGCCCTCTTGACTTGGCATTCCAGGATGTCTGGCTCTAGGTGAGTGATCACACCATTGTGATTATCTGGGCCATGAAGCTCTTTTTTGTACAGTTCTTCTGTGTATTCTTTCCACCTCTTCTTAATATCTTCTGCTTCTGTTAGGTCCATACCATTTCTGTCCTTTATTGAGCCCATCTTTGTATGAAATGCTCCCTTGGGATCTCTAATTTTCTTGAAGAGATCTCTAGTCTTTCCCATTCTGTTGTTTTCCTCTATTTCTTTGCATTGATCTCTGAGTTAAGGCTTTCTTATCTCTCCTTGCTCTTCTTTGGAACTCTGCATTCACATGCTTATATCTTTCCTTTTCTCCTTTGCTTTTCACTTCTCTTCTTTTCGTAGCTATTTGTAAGGCCTCCCCAGACAGGCATTTTGCTTTTTTGCATTTCTTTACCATGGTTGTGGTCTTGATCCCTGTCTCCTGTACAGTGTCACGGACGTCCATCTCTGTTAAAACTCTACAGTGCCATGTAAAACAACAGCAAGTTGCTGACTATTTGCCCTCACCGGCTGCTTCTACGATGAGGAATCTGAAGGCCAGAGTTGGGGGAGAGAGGGCCAAGGTCGCACATGGGGTATTGTGGCTGCACCAGGAATCTCGAGGTTCCATGCTCAGTCCTCTCCCGCTACAGCCCCGCTGTCGGGGGAAGAGGCAGTAAGTAGAAGAGGGGGTAAGAGCACTGGCTCCAGATCCTGTAGCCTGGGTTCAAATTCTAGATCTGGTTACCTGTGTGCTTCTGAGCCAAGGACCCCATTCCTCAGTTTCGTCTGTAAAAAGGTGATAATGCTAGTAGCTGTCACAGGGATGTCTGAGAATTAAGCGAGATATGTGAAGTCCTTAGAATAGTGTCTGGCATGTAGTAAGTGCTAGGTATACTAGTTTTTTTTTTTTCAGTGTTATTTAAATAAGGCAGGTATGACAACGCATGTGTGTGTGCTAAGTTGCTTCAGTTGTGTCTGACTCTTTGTGACCCCATGGACTGTAGCCCACCAGGTTCCTCTGTCCATGGGATTTTCCAGTCAAGAGTACTGGAGTGGGTTACTGTGCTCTCCTCCAGGGGATTGTCTCAACCCAGGGATGGAACCCACATCTCTTACATCTACACTGGGAGGTGGGTTCTTTACCAGTAGCACCACCTGGGAAGCGAGGTATGACAGCACTTAGCTGCATATCCAGCCACTCAGCCATCCCATTGGCTTCAGCTCAACAGTCTCCCTGGCCAAGTTCCTCCAGTTCACCTGGGGTCTTGTCAGGGAAGAGAGCACTGAAACAGCAGGTGTTGGGTCAGGAGGAGGAGACCCATCAGAGTCTCTGCAGCACACTGTCCTTGCTCTGAGTAGGAGGGCTCTTAGCCCAACAGCCCCTGTGACGTCATCAGACCGTGCAGGTGCTGGTGACTCAGCTCCAAGCCCAGCTGTAGAAACATCAGGGAACTCCTTGGGCAAGAAGACACAGAACCAGAAAACCACATTCCTGCCAGTCTCCTCGGGTCCTGGCTCCAGGCCTGGCAAGCCCACTTTCAGAAGGTGGTGGTGCAGTGACGACAGGAGAGCTCATTACAGCCGTCATCCTGCCAGGATAAGAATACGGGCTTGTTTGTCCAGCACAGCTCACCTGAGTCATCCAGCCTGTAGCCTGTAGCCACCTGGGCTTGGAGCTGGACCAGCAGGCTGCCAGGAGTCTGGAACACCTCCTGTGTGCTGCCCTGGCGAGTGCCAGCACTTTCTGCTTGTTCTCTCCTCAGAAAGCAAGTCGAGACACAGCTCCAAAGTGAGTGAAGAGCCTAGAACGGGGCTTGACAACAAGCCAAAGGCTCCAGGGCCCGTCCTGGGGTGAGCAGAACCAGAGGCTTCAGAATCTTCAGAAAAACGCTTCCAGGGATCTGAGATGAAACTGAGATGGGGCGACAGCTTCCTCCTCGCCTCTGCGTCACCCCCAACACCACTGAGCCACTTCTTGGCGCCCCTGGCCCTGGGATGGGTGGCAGGCACGTTTGCCAAACCCCAACACTGCCCAGGCCACCCCCGCAGATTGTGCAGTGATCTGAGTCACCTCCCACAAGTTCGGTCTGGGTTTTCTCCAAAGTAAGATGAGGAAGAACATAGGGGCTGTATTTCACACACACACACACACACACACACACATTTTTAAAATTACAATAGAATTAGAAAATGTTTTTCAAAAGATTTAATAAATGAGGATGAAACTCCCCTGTTCTCTCTCTGACTCAGTGGGTGAGGGAAACAAGAGGACTGACTGAAGAGAAAAGGTGCGCGAGGCCCCAGGAGGAAGAAGTTTACTGCCTCGAGGTGATTTCCATAGCAGGGGAGGAGGGGACCCTCTGTGGCACAGCCAGGGAAGAGTAGCCTGAAAAGGCCTATTGAAGACACCTGTGGATGGGACAGGAGACACGGGGAACAGCGCCCTCAGACAGCAAATCTCATCGGCCCAGGAATGCGGCTCTCCTCTGGGAAAGAGCTAAAAAGCCCCATGAACCGAAGCGCTGGTCAGGATGCCAGCTTCCCTGGGGACCTGAGATGGGGACTCCGTCAGGCTCGCTCCCCACAGCTGTAGCTGTGGCTGGGGCCCCTCTGCTCCTGTAGCTCCCTCAGGAAACTGGAGGCTTGGCAGTGACACCCCATGCTGTGCAAACTGTGAACCCTTAAAGCTTCTCCATTTCTGTTGCCCACCCATTGCCCCTCGTCTTTCTAGTTTGGTGGGAAGTGAGGCTGGTGACAGACTGTCTCCTGAGGGAAGGGAGAGGCAGGTGGGAGGGGAAGACTTAACTCTAATAACTGGCTTTCTGGTTAACTTACCAACCTGAGGTGACTCCCAGCCCTGACCTTTTCAACAGCCTTATAAAGAATGTCGTGGCCTTTCCCAGAGCCAGTTGGCTATGAACACCGAGCGGAAGCCGCATGGTCTGTTCTGAACCAGCCTCAGGTTACCCAGAATCACTTCCTCTGTATTGTGTGGGCTACCAGCAAGTGATGAAGGTCAACTCAAATCCAAAGACAAGCATCCCCACCTTTCAAAGACAGGAATGTCGAACAGTTTGAGGACATCTTTTAAAATACTACGCCTCCCTTGTCAACTTCTCTGGGATGAAAACATTAAAGGTTAAGGGTGTAAGTGAATTCTTCAATTAGAACAAAGGTATGAGAGAGAGAGGTGGTGGGCGGTGGGGGGGTGGGGGCGGTGTGCTTCCCTGGTGGTTCAGATGGTAAAGTATCCACCTGCAATGCGGGGAGACCTGGGATCGACCCCTGGGTTGGGAAGATCCCCTGGAGGAGGGCATGGCAACGTTCTCTAGTATTCTTGCCTGGAGAATCCCCATGAACAGAGGAGCCTGGCGGGCTATAGTCCATGAGGTTGCAAAGAGTTGGACATGGCAGCACCTAAGCACAGCACAGCACATGAGAGAGAGAAGAGAAGCCAACTTCCTGGAGGTTAAGGAATACAGTGGAATCACCTGTGAGAGTTCACACAGGAATAAGGAACTCAAGGACAGAACTCCGGCTTGAATACCATCAGCTTAGTCCACATTCATCCAAGGCAGCCTACTGAATGGGAAAAAAAAAATGTGCAAATCATGTATCTGAGAAGAGATTGATATTCAAAACACATACAACTCAATAGCAAAACACTTAAATAATCCAATTAAAAAATAGACAGTATATCTGAATAGACATTTTTCCAAAGAAGACATACAGATGGTCAGCATGTTCATGAACTGATGCTCTACATCATTAATCATCAGGAAAATGTCAATCAAAATCACAGTGAGATACCACCTCACACTGTCAGAATGGCTGTCATCAAAAAGATAAGAAATAGCAAGTATTGGCAAGGATGTGGAGAAAAGGGAACCTTTGTGTACTGTTGGTGGGAATGTAAATTGGTGCAGCCACTATGGACAATATGGAAAATAGAATGGAGGTTCCTCATAAAAATTAAAAATGGGATTACTATACTATCCATCAGTTCCAGTTCTGGGTATTTATCCAAAGAAAACAAAAACACCAATTTGAAAAGATATATACCCCTGCCACGCCATGTTCAGTGCAGCAATAGTCAAAATATGGAAGCAACCTGTGTCCATAGATGGATGAATGGATAAGGAAATCATAGTATATATATATTTTCATATACAATAGAATATTATTCAGCCATTAAAATGAATGAAATCTTGCCATTAGTGATAGCATGGATGGATCTTGAGGGCAATATGCTAAGTGAAGTAAGTCAGACAGAGAAAGACAAATACCATATTATTACTCTTACATGTGGAATCTAAATAAATAAAGTAAAAAACTAAGTTCACAGATACAGGGAACAGATTGGTGGTTGCCAGAGGTGGAGGCTGGGGAAAGGGAGAAACAAACAGGCACACTGTTTGTTTTGTTCTTATAGTTCAAATAGAATTTTTAAAAAAGCAGGTGAGTCTCTATTTTAAATTTTATTTTATTATTTGAGAAGCAGATGAGTCTTTTATTTTACATGTCCCATTACAGAACAAGCATTGAACTCACGGCTCACTCACTAACTTTTTAAAGATCAGATGCCAAACAGGACATCTATGATTAAGAATCCAGGTCAGGAGTTGTCTATTCAAAATTGGAGTTGGAGCCAGTGACAGTCTATGTCCAAAAGAAACAAAATTGAGTCAATAACCAAGAATAAAAATTGTTCCCAAAGACTTTGGCCTCAGAACCTTGGAAGAAGTAATACATCTGGCCCAGAATAATGTATACAAAGGAATTTTCTAGCCATGGTATGCCATTCTTATCATTTCTTTCATAGTCCCATGTCTTTGGGAGATGGGTAACATTGTCTATAGATTTAAATTTATTTAATATTCTTTATGCTGTTGTGGTTGGGCTTCCCTGGTGGCTCAGTGGTAAAGAATCTACCTGCAATGCAGGAGATGCAGGTTCAGACCTTAGGTTAGGAAGATCCCCTGGAGGAGGGCATGGCAACCCACTCCAGGATTTTCACCTGAAGAATCCTATGGACAGAGGAGCCTGGTGGGCTACAGTCCATGGGGTCGCAAAGAATTGGATATGACTGAGCACACACGCATGTATGCTATTGTGGTTATCCTGTTATATTTCCCAAATCTTGAGAAAAAGTCATACATGTTTCAGCATGTTGAAAGAAGTGTCCCTAGTGTAGCTATGGGGCTACACGATATATACACAGGGGGCTCCAGATACATCAGGTCATTGTATCCTTCCCCATAAATGCTGCTGCTGCTGCTAAGTCGCTTCAGTCGTGTTCGACTCTGTGCGACCCCATAGACAGCAGCCCACCAGGCTGCCCCGTCCCTGGGATTCTCCAGGCAAGAACACTGGAGTGGGTTGCCATTTCCTTCTCCGATGCATGAAAGTGAAAAGTGAAAGTGAAGTCGCTCAGTTGTGTCTGACTCTTAGCGACCCCATGGACTGCAGCCCACCAGGCTCTTCTGTCCATGGGATTCTCTGGCAAGAGTACTGGAGTTGGGTGCCATTGCCTTCTCCGTCCCCATAAATAAATATGTGTAAATACCAAACAAATACCAACCTCCATCTTCTTTCTTTTTTCTTTCTCTCTTCTTTCTTTTCTCTTTTTTAGTTTCAAATGATAGCAGTTTTATTTTGTTTTTATTAACAATTCAACTTGCAATCTCAGAATATGCTTCAATTTAACAAGGTATGCTGAGAGATTTTCCACAAGGTGTCCTCTTCAAAAATATTAAATTGGCAGCACATGGTACTGCAGCAATGGTCTCCAGCAGCTTTAAATTGGGGAACATACCTTGACATGTCCATTGTTATTTAAAATGTGTGGTAATATGGATTTTATTACAGCTTTTTAGATACCTGAAACTATATAAAAAATAAAAACTGTAATTAAACATTTGAAATGCTAAGGGCTGTGTAGAATACACTGTAAATTTCTCCTCTCCCCTTTCTACGCGTGGGTGCATCCGTGTGTGCTCACATACCATTTCTTTTGCAAATTGAGACTTGTGTGCTGCACGGAAACTCACTTCTCTTGTTCAGCTCAGGTTCACATATCTTTATTTTGCTGTTCAAAACTATTTCCTTCACATAGATCCTCGGTTTCCTCTGATATCTCATTAAGTAACTTTTCTATTTCTTCTCTCTGACATGTCCAAAATTTTAATGTATACTGACTCTTCTAAAGAATTATGAATTCTTAAGAATTAAAGGATCATGAAATATGTCTTAATCCTCAAAAAATTTTGGTCTGTGTATTTTTTTCTTTTCTTCATCCTCTATTTCCACCAAATCTTAGTCAATAATTATCAACTTTATCAAATCCAATATACTTTTTAAATTGACAAATAATTGACCTGTAACATTGCGGAAGTTTAAGGAGTACACTGTGTTGATTTGATACATTTATATGCTGTGAAACAGTTACCACCTTTGAGTTAGTTAACACCCCCCTCCCTTCATGTAATTAATTATCTTTTTTTGTGTGTGGTGAGAATAATTAATAATAATTAAAATCTAGTCTCTCAGCAGTTTTAAGTATATAATACAGTATTATTGACTATAAGCATTACACTGTGCATTAGATCTCCAGAATTTTTACATCAACTAGTTGCAAGTTTCTTAGAAAATGAAAGGCTTCCTGACTGGCTCAGTGGTAAAGAATCCACCTGCCAATGCAGGAGACACAGGAGACGTGAGTTCGATCTCTGGAGTAGGAAATGGCAACCCACTCCAGTATTCTTGCCTTGGAAATCCCATGGACAAAGGAGTCTGGAGGGTTACATAAGGACTTGATTTGGGGATCAAAAGTGCTACCACCAGAGGGGTAGGGGACAACAGATGGGGGACAGCTGCATCAGGAACAGGGAAAGAGCAGAAATGAGAGATGATGGTGCAAAGTCAAGGACCAGAGGAGAACCCTGAGAAACAGCTCTGGGGCTGTGCAGCTCTGAGGCTGTGCAGCTCTGGGGCTGTGGGTTGGAAGAGAGAAGAGAGTCAGGTGGTGCCCTGGGTAGGGATCATTCTCTCCCTGCAGCTTCTGGAGGCCTGCAGGCCTGCAGTCAGTGCCGGGCCTGCCAACTGAGGCACACGATGGCGGGGCTCCCAGGCCATGCGGGGCTCGGAGCCACTGCTTGCTGAGCTGGAAGCAAGCCACAGAGGCTGACAGACCGCTGTGAAAGCCAGACCTGACGCCAACTCTGTGGAACAGCTCACCAAGTCCAGGTTTTGGGCCCATCCTTGACAAGTAAGACAAGCCTCTGAGGGAATTCTGATGTTTGGCCCTGTTGACTGCCCAGGCTGGAAATTAGTGACACTCAGAATCCTCAGATCTTTTCGGGAATCCCAAGAGAGTGCTTCACACATGTCCACGAGCCAATCTGTCACAGGGCATCTTCCATCAAGCTCTTTGTCTCTGGCTTCGTCTCCCACCAGCCGACCTCACACAGCCCAAGGTCACTTGAGGGAGCCAAAGCTGCCATGCTTCGGGCACCCCGAGAGGTTGGGCTCCTTGTCTCTCTGTCTCCCCAGTTCAGTACCAACACTGTCAGTACACCCTGAAGCTGCAGTGCATGGTCCAGTCTTAACACCCTTTGTTATCGGTTTGGTTAGCTTCTGGTTCTCTCTCTCCAACCACGAGGGCCTAATCCTAGACCAAGGATTGTGGGGAGGGACACCCACCAGTCAGCCCGCCTCCTCTCTGCTGGGATCCTCCCTCCGACCTCTTAGCACCCAAAGCCCATTGTAGCTTCCTGGCATCAGGACACAAAACAGCTCCATTTCAGAAGAAGCTGTTCTTTATGTTTCTATTTCTAAGAGATCAAATTCAATTTCTTTTTCCTTTTTTTGCTATGCTGGATCTTAGTTGTGCCACGCGAACCCAGGGATCGAACCCGGGCTCCCTGCATTGGCAGTGTGATGTCTTAGCCACTGGACTACCAGAGAAGACCCTGTAAGACTGATTTTAGTGCTTTTTTCTGAAATAAAAAATGGTGCCCTCAACGTTTTCCAGCAAGAAATTGGTTTTGATTGTTCCCCTGGGCTCTGAAAATCTCAGGACTGAGTTGCAACAGGGCTCAGCATTACGTAAGGGCAGGAGGGATAGACAAGACGAGGCGCGTGTTGAGTGTTGAAAGATGTGGAACCACGTGGAAGAGCACGCGGGTCTCTCAGAACTTCTCAGCAGCTTCACCTACCCTCTGCCCCATGGCTCGTCCCCAGTGTTTATCCCCAGGGACTGGCGCACAGCGCTCAGGAAGGATTTACCGCGTAAATGGACGTTTGCAGTTGGTGTCGGTGTTTGAAGGCAGAACTTTGTATCGCAGCCCTGGTGTAGGATTGAGAGGTCCCCTTCCGGTCCTTTGAAAGGGGTCCGAAGACAAGATCTCCCCTTCTGCTGATGAGAAGAGGGCAAAGCCGTCTAGGAAGCGGAAGGGAAAATTACCTGAGGGCTGGAAAGGGGAAATTTGGGGCTATGTTTAGGCTGAGAAATGAAGAGGGGAACCATGAGTCCCAGCAAGTATGTGGCCTGACTTTGGTAACATTAGGAAAGTTTTTGATATAACATACACTTCTATAATCAGGGCTTCCCAGGTAGCACAGTGGTAAAGAATCCGCCTGCCAATGTAGAGATGTGGGTTCGATCCCCAGCTCAGGAAGATCTCCAGAAGTGGGAAATGGCACCCCGGAAAATTCCATGGACAGAGGAGCCTGGTAGACTGCAGTCCATGGGATCGCAAAGACTCGGGCATGACTGAGCACACGGGCACACTTCTGTAGCTTCTCACGGTCTCAACATGGCACAGGTGAGAGAATTTATGTGCAAGTGGTTCGTTTTTTTTTTTTTAATTAAGGGTAACTAACCTTGTAATGAGTTTTACCACTCACAAAACCCTAACATGTACAGTTGTCTCATCTGACCCTCCAAAACCTCCACAAAATTTAGGTGTAGTCTCACCTTCCTTTTACAGATGAGAAAAGTGAGAACTGCAGAGTCAGGAAAGGGAGTGAAGACTCCAACCAGGGCCTATTCAACTCAGAGCTCTACACTCTTCCTACTGTGTGTGTTTCACTTTGTAGTCTTTGTATTACAACACTACAACAGGGAATTAAAGAAAAATTCATTTTAAAAACTCCTTGTAAAACATAAAGCTTTATATATACATAAAAGTTTTTTTAGTTATGATAATACAGCATATGGCCAGGGCTACTGCTGGTCCATATGAAGTCTTTCTAGCAGATCATGAACTGTTTATACAGTGAACAACCCGCCCAACTGGTATATATTTCAGGGTACGGGGGAGGGTAGCAACAGATGTGAATTCGCAAAATCTGGGGGTTTAGTTCCAGTTCTGCCCCTATTAGCTTTGCCACAGTAAGCATATCATTTTGCCTCTCTGAAATTCAGTTTCTACATCTGTAAAATTTAGATATTAATTATGCTCTTACCTTTATCACAGTATTATGAGATTTGAGTTAAGATATTATATGAACGTTGTTTTACAGATAAGGAAAGACTTGCCCCGGTATGTATGTGTATGCATATATCTATATATCTATAGATATTGCTGTTGTTTTGTCGATAAGTTGTGTCTGACTCTTTTGTGGCCCCATGAACTGTAGTCCGCCAGGCTTCCCTGTCCTTGGAATTTCCCAGGCAAGAATACTGGAGTAGGAATGCCATTCCCTTCTCCAGGGGAGTTTCCTGATCCAAGGATCGAACCTGTGTCTCCTGCAGTGGCAGGCAGTTTCTTTACCACTGAGCCACCAGGGAAGCCCCATATCTAAAGATAAAGATAGATATAAAAACTAGAACTGACTTTTTGCCCTTTGTTCTTATTTTGTTTCCTTGGGGAATAGTGGACTAGTCATCATCCACCCGTTTCCCCTTCTTCTTTCCCAAAAGGTCTCAGCTTTTCTTGGATCCGGAGCTTGGCTTATGTGTCTACCCCAGCATTGAAAGGTCAGAGCTCTACAGCCTCAAGTCTATGGAGGGTATGTACTTACCCTGTGGGCAGAGCTGTGTGCACAGCCTTGATTGGCTTCAGGGATGAGATTTTACAAGGTGGATATCTGAGAATCTTTCTGGTTTTTGCTTACCCTTCATTCAACAAAGATGACAATCAGGATTTGGGTCTGAGATCACAGAGGGGAGAAGACTGATAAAGGAGCATATCTGGGGGAGATTCAGGGTTTTTTGTTGTTGTTGTCACACCCCATGGCATGTGGGATCTGAATTCCCCAACCAGGAATCGAACCCATGCCCCCAGCAGTGAAAGACTGGAACTCTAATCGCTGGACTGTCAGGGAATTCCCAAGAGTTTTCATTTGATCATAGATAACTTCTGAGATGCTCATTAGAAATCCATAGCAAGACAGTATGAGAGCACTGAGGACCATGGGGTTCACTATTCTATATGTTTGCATTATTCCATAATAATAAAAAAAGAAAAAAATCCATCACAGGAATCTGGAACTCCAGGAAGAGCTGGAAACCTTTTACAAGAGGTTGTAAACTTGGAGGTCATCAGAGTACACTTGGTATTTAATCATGGGCCTGGAGGAAGACACCTAGAAGAATCATGGAATTGAGCCCTGGGAACTCTGATTGTTTAAAAGTCAAGAGATAAGAGGGGAAGAGACAGACTTGAAGAGAGTGTGTCCTGAAAGACAGGTGATGGGGGAGTTTTAAGGGGGAATGATCAACAATGTTGAGTGCTCCTGACCATTTGAATAAGATGAGGACTGAGAATTGGCCATGGCTTTGGCAAGCTGGAGGTTGTGGTTTCAGCAGAGTGATGAGGGCAAAATCCTGATTAGAAGGGAGGAGAAAGAACACTGGGGGAGATGAGAAATGGAGGCAGTGATAGGTAGCACCATAATGAGGCTTCCCAGGTGGCGCTAGTGGTAAAGAACCCACCTACCAATGCAGGAGATGTAAAAGATGCCGGTTCAATCCCTGGGTCGGGAAGATCCCCTGGAGGAGGGCATGGCAACCCACTTCAGTATCCTTGCTTGGAGAATCCCATGGACAGAGGAGCCTGGTGGGGCTGCAGTCCATAGGGTCGCAAAGAGTTGGATACGACAGTGACTTAGCAGACACGCATGCGTGCAACACCATGATGGGGTTTTGCTATAAAGAGTTTTGGAGTGGTAGCCAGACAGGAACTCTGCTTGTGTTTTGTTACAAGATAAAGATACTATCAAAAGTCTTTTTGCTGACAGAAATAATCCAGTAGGGGTGGAAACACTGACAATGAAAAGGGTGCTACAAAAGGGGGAGAGTTAAGTACTGTTGCAAGGTGTTTGAGTAGAAAGGAGGGAATAGTGTGCAAGTGAAAGAGAGCCATAGTGAGGAACCAGCTCTTTGCTTCCTTCAGACAGCTGGTTAGCCAGAGCTGCTGCGACCATTTGTGGCCACCTGAGGATAAAGTCTGTGCTGAAGGCTGCAGGATAGAGGGACAGTTCAGTTCAGTCGCTCAGTCGTGTCCAACTCTTTGAGACCCCATGAACTGCAGCACGCCAGGCCTCCCTGTCCATCACCAACTCCCAGAGTCCACCAAAACCCATGTCCATTGAGAGCCATAGTGAGGAACCAGCTCTTTCCTTCCTTCAGACAGCAGGTCAACCCCAGAGCTGCTGCGACCATTTGTGGCCACCCAAGGACAAAGTCTGTGGTGAAGGCTGCAGGATGGAGAGACAAGAAGCACCAAAATGCTCTGATGGGTGGGGTCCCTGGGCCACTAACCTGCAGCCTGCCCTACCGCAGGACCTGCCATTACATGAGACGGTAAACTACCTTCTTGTTTAAGCTGGCTCAAGTCAGGCATGGTTGTTGTTTTAACTTTATTTTGAGATATGATTACCTCCAGGAAAGTTGCAATATTAGTAAAGAAAACACCTATATACTTTCGGTCACTAATTTTTAAATGTTTGTGTGTGTGTGCATGCATACACTTGTTTTCTGGATTATACTAGAATGGACTCCGTATTCATGTCCCTTTATACTTTAGACCTCTACTTCGTCGGTGTATTTCCTAAGAACACGCATATTCTTGTTCATGGTCCAGTTATCAAATTCAGGGACATTTACACTGATACAATACTTTTATTTATGCCACAGTCCATATCCTAATTCTGTCAATAGTCTCAATGATGTCCTTTAAAGTTTGTTTTCTTTTCTTCCTAGCACAAGATCTAATTCAGGATGAATAACTGTCATATGTTTAATCTCTTTTAATTTTGATTTCTCAACCTTTTAAAATTTTTCATGATGTCATTGCCCTTTTTAACAGACTAGTTATTTTATAGAATGTCCCTCAATTTGATTTGTCTAATGTTTCCTCATAATTCTGAACTGAACTGAATGTTTTCTCATGATTAGATTCAGACTGGTTTTTCCAGTAGTCATGTGTGGATGTGAGATTTGGACCATAAAGAAGGCTGAGCACCAAAGCATTGACACTTTCGAATTGTGGTGCTGGAGAAGACTCTTGAAAGCCCCTTGGACTGCAAGGAGATCACACCAGTCCATCCTAAAGGAAATCAACCCTGAATATTCATTGGAAGGACAGATGCTGAAGCTCAAATACTTTGGCCACCTGATGTGAAGAGCAGACTCATCATAAAAGACCTTGATGCCAGGAAAGATTGAAGGCAGGAGGAGAAGAGGCAACAGAGGATGAGATGGTTGGATGGCATCATCAACACAATGGACATAAGTTTACGCAAACTCCAGGAAGATAGTGAAGGACAAGGTGTGCTTGTGTTCATAGGGTGCGCTGCAGTTCATAGGGTCACAGAGCCAGACACAGCTTAACGACTGAACCACAGCAATATATTTATGACTGGAATTATATGTGACATTAAATATTTATATATGATGAGGTATCCTTCTCAGGGTACCACAAGGGAAGCCGTGATACCTTTTTGCCCCTAGTTTTGATCACTTGGTTAAGGTGTTATCTGGTTTCTCTACCCAATGATTATTACTTTTGTAATAACCTTTTGTAATTAATATGTAATTAGTGGAGAGGGAAATGGCAACCCACTGTAGTACTCTTGCCTAGGAAACCCCACAGACAGAGAAGCCTGGCAGGCTATCATCCATGGGGATGCAAAAGAGTCAGACAGAACTTAGCGACTAAACAACTAAACAGACAGAGCTTAGCGACTAAACAATAGTGGGAACATAGTTTGAGACATGTAAGTATTCGTATGTGTCTTATCAAAGCCCCTCCCCTATTTAGCATCCATGACCATTCTTGCCAGAACCAATTTTACTATGACAAGGGTTGGGTTTTTTGTTTGTTTTTTTTGATAGATGTGGCCCCAAACCTTCTAACGCAGGGGTCCCCAGTCTCTGGGCTACAAACCGGTATCTCCTGTCCATTCAGCAGCAGCATTAGATTAGAAATAAAGTGCGCAGTAAGTGTAATGCACTTGAATCATCTCAAAACCATCCCTCCAACCCCCCCCCCCAGTTGGTGGGAAAATTGTTTTTCATGAAATTGGTCCCTGGTGCCAAAAAGGTTGGGAACCGCTGTATAACCAACATCTTAAAAAGTGTTCGGTATGAAAAATTGAACCTTGTCCTTTTGAACTAAAGAGAAAAGGAAATTTTTTGCAACCTGTCAGGCCAGGGAGGGCTCAACCCCGCAACTGGCTGGCAGCATGCGAGTATCTGGCAAACAGGGGCCAGAGAGCTTTGGAGCTGTGAGTGGGGGCCCCAGAGTTCCTCTCCTGACAAGCTCCTCTTTGTTTGCTTTATAGGAAGATTTTTTTTCCCAATTTTTCTTTCTCTAGCACAGACAATTTGCTCTGCTCCTTGCCTTCATTTCCAACAGCCTCCAGGACATTTCCATTGGGATGTCCTGTTGTCACCTTAAACTCCACGTGAACAAAGTCATTTCTGGTGTTCCAACAGTGTCATAATTATCCCAGTCACTCAGGCTGGAAACCTGAGTCACCTTTGATGTTTGGTATCTCCTTCTCTCTCATCACTGTCCATCAGTCCCCAAACCCTGTTGTCTTGTTCTTCCTGCATCTCTCACAGCCCCCCAGCTTTCCTTCCCACGCGTACTGCCCTCCTCCCCTGGCCCGGGCCCTCTTGGCATCCTGTCTAGATTGCTGTTCAGAACAGCTCTGCCTCCAGACTTTACCAGGCCTAACCCGTCTTGCACACATTCTTGCCAGATGAATCACTCCAAATTGCTTTTACCAAGCCACTGTCATTCTCAATATTCTTCAACAACTTACCATTAGGTAATGGGACTAGGGTTTTCTCAGTCCGGTGTCAACAACCTTTGTAAATTCATTCAGCTCACATACCTCACCGGCTCTGAACTCCTACGGTATTCTCTGCCTGCAATGTGTTTATTTATTTCTTGCTCACTTATCATCTTGCAACATCTTTGCTCTGCCAAAGTAATTAAGAATGTAAACTATGGAGAAAAAAAAAAAAAAGAATGTGGGCTCTAGAGCACAATACCCTGAGTTGAAATCCTGACTTCCATTTCTTGAGTAAGTTACCCAACTTCTCTGTGCCTCCATCCATCAGATGAAGATATTAATATGATTCACTTTATAGGATTTGATGTGATGAATAAATGACTTTTTATGTAAAAAGTGGGCTTCCCTGATAGTTCAGTTGGTAAAGAATCCACCTGCAATGCAGGAGACCCTGGTTTAATTCCTGGGTCGGGAAGATCCGCTGGAGAAGGGAAAGGCTACCCACTCCAGTATTCTTGGGCTTCCCTGATGGCTCTACTGGTAAAGAATCTGTCTGCAATGCAGGAGACCTGGGTTTGATCCCTGGGCTGGGAAGATCCCCTGGAGAAGGGAAAGGCTACCCACTCCAGTATTCTGGCCTGGAGAATTCCATGGACTCTATAGTCCATGGGGTCACAAAGACTCGAACATGACTGAGTGGCTTTCACTTAACTTCACTATGTAAAAAGTAGGACTTCCCTGATGGTCCAGTGGTAAAGACTTGGCACTTCCACTCCTGGGGTCATGGCTTTGATCCTTGGTCAGGGAACTAAAATCCTGCGTACCTTGCAGCACAGCCAGTAAACAAATAAGTACTTTTAAACATAGCATGGCTATATGATCCAGCAAATCTATTTCTAGATGTGTACCCAAAAGAATTAAAGGCAGGGACTTGAACAGATACCTGCACATCAAAGTCCGTAGCAGCATTTTCACGATGATCGAAAGGTTGGAACAACCCAAATATCCTTTGGTTAATGAACGGATAGACAAAATATGATATCACATACAATGGAATACTATTCAGCCTTAAAAAGGACTGAAATTCTTATAGATAATGTGTATCAACTCAGTTCAGTCACACAGTCGTGTCCGACTCTTCGCGACCCCATGAATCACAGCATGCCACGCCTCCCTGTCCATCACCAACTCCCGGAGTTCACTCAGACTCACGTCCATCGAGTCAGTGATGCCATCCAGCCATCTCATCCTCTGTCGTCCCCTTCTCCTCCTACCTCCAATCCCTCCCAGCATCAGAGTCTTTTCCAATGAGTCAACTCTTCGCATGAGGTGGCCAAAGTACTGGAGTTTCAGCTTTAGCATCATTCCTTCCAGAGAAATCCCAGGGCTGATCTCCTTCAGAATGGACTGGTTGGATCTCCTTGCAGTCCAAGGGACTCTCAAGAGTCTTCTCCAACACCACAGTTCAAAAGCATCAATTCTTTGGCACTCAGCCTTCTTCACGGTCCAACTCTCACATCCATACATGACCACAGGAAAAACCATAGCCTTGACTAGACAGACCTTTGTTGGCAAAGTAATGTCTCTGCTTTTCAATATGCTATCTAGGTTGGTCATAACTTTCCTTCCAAGGAGTAAGCGTCTTTTAATTTCATGGCTGCAGTCACCATCTGCAGTGATTTTGGAGCCCCCCAAAATAAAGTCTGACACTGTTTCCACTGTTTCCCCATCTATTTCCCATGAAGTGATGGGACCGGATGCCATGATCTTCGTTTTCTGAATATTGAGCTTTAAGCCAAATTTTTCACTCTCCACTTTCACTTTCGTCAAGAGGCTTTTTAGTTCCTCTTCACTTTCTGCCATAAGGGTGGTGTCATCTGCATATCTGAGGTTATTGATATTTCTCCCGGCAGTCTTGATTCCAGCTTGTGTTTCTTCCAGTCCAGCGTTTCTCATGATGTATTCTGCATATAAGTTAAATAAACAGGTGATAATATACAGCCTTGATGTACTCCTTTTCCTATTTGGAACCAGTCTGTTGTTCCATGTCCTGTTCTAACTGTTGCTTCCTGACCTGCGTACAGATTTCTCAAGAGGCAGGTCAGGTGGTCTGGTATTCCCATCTCTTTCAGAATTTTCCACAGTTTATTGTGATCCACACAGTCAAAGGCTTTGGTATAGTCAATAAAGCAGAAATAGATGTTTTTCTGGAACTCTCTTGCTTTTTCCATGATCCAGCGGATGTTGGCAATTTGATCTCTGGTTCCTCTGCCTTTTCTAAAACCAGCTTGAACATCAGAAAGTTCACGGTTCACGTACTGCTGAAGCCTGGCTTGGAGAATTTTGAGCATTACTTTACTAGCATGTGAGATGTATAAACCTCAAAAAATTATGCTAAGTGAAAGACATAGATGCAAAAGGAAAAATATTGTATGATTCCTCTTATGTGAGGTACCTGGACTAGGCAAATTCGCAGAGATAGAAAAGTAGAATAGAGGTTCCAGGAAGGAGAAATGGGGAGTTACTATTTAATGGACATAGAATTTCTGTTTGGAAAGATGAAAAACTTTTGAAAATGAATAGTGCACAACACTGAAAGTAATTAATGCCACATGCGTGCTAAGTCACTTCAGTCATGTCCAACTCTTTGGGATCCCATGGACTGTGTAGCTCGCCAGGCTCCTTGGTCCATGAAATTCTTTAGCAAGAATACTGGAGTGGGTTGCCATGACCTCTTCCAAAGGATCTTCCCAACCCAGGGATTGAACCCATGTCTCTTACATCTCCTGCATTGGCAGGTGGGGTCTTTACACCTAGCGCCACCTGGGAAGCACTAAATTGTAAACTTAAAAATGGTTAAAATGGAAATTTTTATTTTATATGTATTTTACCACAATTTAGCCCCTCCCAAATGCTTAGAACAATACTTGGCATATATAAATGTTTAACATTTTTTAGCTGTTAACATTTATAGTAATAAATAAATATTATCTCTCATATTTCTGCCTTTGTTAAAACTTAATAGATGTCAAAGCGAGAAGGTGGCAGCGGTTTGGAGATCACTGTGGCTGGACCACACGGATCCAACAGTATGACATTATCAGTGCCTCTGGAGTTGATCATGCTTAGGAAAATCGACTCCTTAAGTCAATTCCCTAGCAATTCAACTAGACCATCAGATGCACATGCTCAGAAAGCCTCCTTGAAAAACAATCACCCTGGGATCCTTCACTAGAGATCACACCAACTAGTTTTTTGCCCTTCAACTGCCTTTTTTTCCAAATTGCAGGTAGATTTCCCCACCTGCACTCTGTTGAACATCCTGTCTTTAGCCAAGTTATCATTGTTCTTTAGTTGCTAAGTCATGTCTGACTCTTTTGTGACTCCATGGACTGTAGTGCACAAGGCTCCTCCGTCCATGAGATTTCCCAGGCAAGAATACTGGAGTGGGTTTCTGTTTTCTTCTCCAGGGGATCTTTCCAACCCAGGGATCAAACCCACATTTCCTGCATTGCAGGGGATGTCTTTACCACTGAGCCACCTGGGAAGCCCTTAACCAAATTACAAAACCATTAATTCACTTATAAGCCCTTTTAGTTCTAAATCTGATAGTACACCCTTGAATGGCCCTCAGGGCCTCCTGAGTCTTCATCAGCAACACACTGAACCCCTGAAGCCACTTTGAGGGGAAATACTTTGCATCTGGCAAATGTGTTCTTTTTCATTTCTCTGGGGAGGTAACTGTCTCCAAATTCTGATGATACCCGACAGATATACACTGCCTACAATCTTGCTTTGCTGGTTAAAGCTCCTAATATTACTTGGTGCATCAATTCATTCATTCATCTAACAAGCGTTTATTGAGCATCTACTATATATCAGGCATTGTGCTAGGTGCTGGAACAACAATAGTGGGCAAAATGGACATGTGCCTCCAGAGCAGACAACCTAGTCTGCTAGGAGTGGACAAAAGATGACCATAAGGCAGTGAGATTGATTTTCTAACCAGCAAGGGTAATTGAGGCATCCAACTCTCCTCCAACGGTCCCAACAGGAGATGATACCTTCCTGCCCACCTCTAACCAAGCTGCCACTGCTCAGAGGGTTTGATTTTGTTTAACTTTTCCCATGAAATAGCTTTTAGAGCCTCTGGTGTATTCTTTTGAGTAACCTCAGTGGTGGCAAAGCCCTGAACAGTTTACAGCAGATCTGACTTTCAGAAATAGTTAAAAGGTATTCAGAGTTAAATCTGGAAAATAATTTGTAGGATAAAGTAGGGAATAACACTGTGTTTGGAAAAAAAAAGTTTTGTGTTTTTTTTTTAATGTAACTCTCTGGAGACTTCTTGTCATGCTCAAAAACTGCATCTGGAAGCAACTCCAAAACTGGAAAGCCAAGAATGTTTGGAGCCATGACAGCATCACTTCTAAAGGTGAAAGGGTAACTCTTATTTGGATACGAAGTTCCAGAGAATGGCTGGGTTGTTCATGCCACACCATTTGAGTTCCCTTTAAACTTGAGAGCCTATGGCTCTATTTTTATACCAAAACCAATCTCATTACTTCATGAACTCCCAGGAGGAGGAAGGGGCCTCAGGAAGCATCTTCCTAGCCCCCAGGCTGTGGCAACCACCTTGAGGACAGTTTAGTGCCAGGGTGATGGCCCAGCTCCAGGTGCCAATTCACATGCCAGCTCAATCCCTTGCAAGTTGTGACCCAGGGCAAATAGCATAGTCTCTCTCTGCCCCAGTGTCATCTTTAGAATAGGAATAATAATAATTGAGACTACCTTGTAACCACTGCAGAAGATAGCTGTGAAAAAGAAATGAGTTAGGACATTGTAAGACACTGAGAATAGTGCCTGGCACACAGTCAGGCTCAGGAAGTGAACGAGTGATTTCTATTGTCAGTTCTTCAGGAGCAGGGACCAGGCATGCTCTTTTGGGACTCAAATGGTTCCTAGCATGGAACTATCAACATAGTGCATGCATGCATGCTCAGTCATGTCCAACTCTTTGAAACCCCATGGACTGTAGCCCATCAGGCTCCTCTGTCCATGGGATTTTCCAGGCAAGAATACTGGAGTGGATTGCCATTTCCTCCTCATCAACGTGGTACATGCTCAATAAAAACTTATTCCAGGATAAAGTGCATGTATGCGTGCATACACACACACACACACACACACAGCCATGCCTCCAAGAGCTCTGTTTTCTGACATACACATCTATTTAAGCTCCTTTCGTCTTGGGTACTTTCACTGCAATAATGTCTCCCCTTCTGCCCAGGTGCAGTCAGTTGTCTGCTCCCTGGCAGGCCGACAGCAGGTGGAGCTGAAAGCAGGGTGAGCCAGGGGCAGGGTGGGAGCAGGAAACAGGGCCCTCTGTTTTAAGCACTTGCTTCAGCTATTCCATGGGACCCGTCCTATTAGGACTGAAAACAAAGCCCTCCTGGTGTGCCAGGGTACGCTCCCAAGGACCACTGGGGCCCAACTCATGGCAGTGAGACCGAACCCTGCCAGCCTGACTGGCTGCTCTGGAGAAGAGTGGCTTTTTCTTGGGGTCAAGTCATGTAGCTGCCTGACGTGGTGGGCGCTACCAGAGGCAGTGTGGAAAGGAAGCTGTGACTTACAGAGGACTCCTCGCCTCCGAGGCCTCTCTGTTGTCTCTGCAATGCCTCAGAGGCCTCTCCATCACCTGCAAGGGCCTCTGGGTCCCTAACCAGGTGGCTTCTCGCTGGCTTGGCTCTATTTTTAGATACTTGCAGTAGGCCAGACTATCTCCTGTTCTGAACATCCTCCCCAGCCACAGCAGAACTTACAGCAACTCAGGCCACGTCCATATTTTCTCCCAGAAATGACCATAAAGGTCACAGCGCAGGGTGAAAGGTCAAATGCTCGGCTGCCTCTCGGAGGGTGCGGGTCCTAAACTGTGGTGATGGTTTGCTCTTTTTTCTTTTAATAATTTTATTTATTTTTGTCTGTGCTGGGTCTTCATTGCTGCAAATGCTTTACTCTAGTTGCAGGAGAGCGGGGGTTAGTTACTCTTGGTTGCAGTTCAGGGGCTTCTCATTGCGGTGGTTTCTCTTGTTGGCAGAGCATGGGCTCTAGGGGACGAGGGTTTCAGAAGTCACAGCACATGGGCTCCGTAGTTGCAGTTCCTGGGCTCTACAGCACTGATTCAGTAGTTGTGGCACCGGGGCTTAGTTGCTCCGAGGCCTGTGGGATCTTTCCAGATCAGGGATGGAACCCATGTCTCCTGCAGTGGGAGGTGGATTCTTTACCACTGAGCCACCAGTGAAGCCTGACTGCTTGCTCTTCATGCTTGATCTGGTGCAACTGTACCCAAACAGAGACTGGCACCATCTCCCAGGCCTCTGTCCCTCCCGGCCCCAGGGCAGCTGAATCCAGCCGTCTTCCTCAATTCAGACTCCTCCCGCAGGCCCTAGGCAGGTCATTCTCAAAACACAGGTGGCTTGTTAAAATCACCTGGGTGGCTTGTTAACAATTCAGAGGCCTGGGCCCCATGGTTAACCCATTAAATCAGAGTCTCAGCGGTGGAGCCAGGCGTCTGAATTATTGAAACAAGGTTCCAGGTGATTCTGATTCACGCCAGAGTCAGTGCCTGCATCCATCAGGTTCTCTTTGATCCTCACTTCCTTGTTTGACTGAAACTGGAAACCCCTGAGGCTCTGACTGGACCCACATATGATTTCCGCCTCTCTAAAAAGTAAGGTTTTCTGTTGAAATTGTGCAGATACCAGGTCTCCAACATGAAGAACTTCCTGATTGCCTACGATTGGCATTTCCTGCATATCAGACTCTACTTTTTAAATATAAAACATGAGGGTGATTAGCAGGAGTGACAGAGTCAGGAGAGATGGCCTTGCCTGATTCACGTAAACCAGAAGTGTAGCTTGAGCGGCTGTTCTAAGCCAGATATGATTCTATGCACCAGGGATCCAGCATTGAACAGGCCAGGCTGGGTCCCTACCTTCATGAAGCTGACATCCTAGTGAGAGAGACAGTCAATAAATGAGCAAATAAGTAAGCAAGATAATGTCAGGCAGTCATTGAATCAGGTTGTTCTGCAGCACAAGTAACGGAAGATCCCAAAGGACCGGGCTTAAACGATAAGGGTGATTTCTGGAACTTCCCTGGAGATCCAGTAGTTAAGACTTCACCTTCCAATGCAGAGGGTGGGGCTCGATCCCTGTTGAAGGGCTAAGATCCCACATGCCTCGCGGCCAAAAAACCAAAAACATAAAATAGAAACACTATTGTAACCAATTTGATAAAGACTTTAAAAATGATCCACATTAAAAAATCTTAAAAAAAAATAAGAGTGCTTTCTTCCCCTACTGTTAGGGACTGAATTGGCCCCTGCCCCAAGTCCTAACCCTCAGCACTTCAGAATGTGACTGTATTCAGAGGGCCTTTAAAGAGATGACTGACTGAGCTAAAATGAGGTCTTTCGGGCAGGTCCTGATCCCGTGTGACTGGTGTCTTTATCAGCAGAGGAGATTGGGACAGACAAGTGCAGGGGAAGCCCACGTGAGGACAGAGACAAGGCGCTGTCTGCAAGTCAAGGAGAGAGGCCTCGGAAGGACCACCCTGCTGACACTTTGATCTCAGGCTTCAAGCCTCCAGAGCTGTGAGAAAATAAATTCCCATTGGTTTAAGCCACCCAGTCTGTGTTACTTTATTATGGCAGCCCTGACAGACTAATACACCCACCCAACGAGAGCTGCTGAGGTCAGACAGCTTCGGGCTTGCAAAATGCAGGGGCTCAGAGCCTTCATCCTTTGGCTCTGTCTCTCTGCCTGGCCCTCAGCTCCTCACAGGGTTGTAAGCTGGTTGGTAAATTTCCAGGTGTCACACTCAGGACAATGCTCCCTGGAAGGAAGGAGGAACTCTTCCAAGCCATGTGTCTCTCCTGCAGAAAAATAAAGTGTTTTCCAGCAGCCCCCTGTAGACTCCCCTCACATTTCACTGGCCAGAATGTCATCCTGTGCTCAGTCCCAAACCAAGCACTGGCAATGGGATGGGAAGCAGTGTAATTGGCTTAGATGAATTAGGATTTACTCCTGAGATGAGAGGGCTTCCTAAGCGGATCAGTGGTAAAGAATCTGCATGCCAATGCAGGAGATGCAGAAGACTCAGGTTCTATCCCTGGGTTGGGAAGATCCCCTAGAGAAGGAAATGGCAACCCACTCCAATACCCTTGCCTGGAAAATCTCATGGACAGAGGATCCTGGTGGGCTATAGTCCATGGGGTCTCAAAGAATCAGACATGACTGGACACACATGAACACACGCCTGAGATGAGGGTGAGGGCAGGAATTATCACCTGAACAAGTCACAGTCCTGTGGGCAAGGTGGAAGGAGAAATAAGCCTTGGGGAGACAGTTAACAGTGCCTGCTATGAAGTGCTCTGCAGAAAAGGAAAGCAGACTTTTCTAACATTTTTGTTCCTTTATTACTTACTTGACTTCATCGAGCCTTAGTTGTGGCACTCAGGATCTTCCTTGTGTAGTGTGGGATTTTTGTGTTGGCACTCGGAGTCTCTAGTTTTAGTGCATGGGCTTAGTTACTGCTCTACAGCACCTGAGATCCTAGTTCCCCCATCAGGGATCAAACCCACGTCCCCTGAACTGCAAGGTGGATTCTCAACCACTGGACCATCAGGAAAGTCCCAAAAGCAGCCTGATGTGATAAAGAGCGATGCAGGTAAGGGTTGAAGGTGACAGGGTTAGACCAGGAGGTCGGGCAAGGCCTCTCTGAGAAGATGCGTCATCTGATTTCCAGTTGAAAGGAAGGAGCCAGCAGCAAAAACCAGGGCTCAGAGCATCCAGGCAGTGGGACTGCAGAGGCCCAGGAGTGTAAACAAGCTGGCTGTGTTCCATCAGTGGTAAGAAGTAGGACTGCACTACCTCCAGCAAGACCTTCCATTCCCTCCTCTCCTCCCTTTCTGCCTCAGTCTATCTACCTGAAGAGGGGGTTGAATAAAGATTGTCACCATGTGCCTGAGTCATCACTGGGGTGGACTCCATTCTGGTTATTGTCTCTGATGTCACGAGAGCAGAAAGCCCAGTAAAAACCACGTGGGTGTTTTCTTCCAAGGAGGATGGGAAACCTCCACAAATGGAAGCCAGTCAAAGGACCCTTGTGGGTGAGGACCCGGAGTTTTGAGCTTTCCTACTGGAGGAGAATGTGCAGAGCTTGGTGAAGAAAAAGGTGTATGCTTGGGTCCTTTGAGAAACGTGTGTGCGGGTCCTCCAGGAAGGTAAATTTCATGTGCCAGCTGTTCACATCCCCCTCTGTCTCATTCACATCACTTCTGCCTAGGCAGGGAGCAGGGGAGAGTGTGGGGAGCAGACCCCAGTCTCTCAGAACTCAGGGCTGTGCATCCAGCATCAGGGAAAAGGCATGGCCTCACCAGATGTCAGGCTGGAAGGGACGTCTGGTGTCATCTCTCTGCCTGCTTCACCTGCTGTTTTTCTTTTCTTTAACTACTAGTATGCCTTTATATTCTCATTCTTAAACAGTGAGCATAAAGCAGTCATACCCAGAATAAATAAGGTAAAGTCCCATTGGCACATTGCTATGGCCACTTTGGAAGTTAACCTTACTTCATCAAGTTGGGTATGTCCATATCCTGTGGCCCAGCAATCCCTCTCCTAGGTGTGCACCCAGAGAAACTCATGTGCTTGCAGAAGGTGTGTGCAAGGATGTCTGTGGCAGTATTGTTGGTAGGAGCGCAAAATTGGCCACCATACAATGTACGTGCTAAATCACTTCAGTCGTGTCTGACTCTTTGTGACCCTGTGGACTGTAGCCTGCCAGGCTCCTCTGTCCATGGGAATTGTCCAGGCAAGAATACTGGAGTGGGTTGTCATGCCCTCCTCCAGGGGATCTTCCTGACCCAGGGATCGAACCCAGGTCTCCTGCATATATAGAAAACTAAAGAAAGTAGAGGAAAGAGGTTCTCACTGGGTGGAGGAAAAGGGGCACAAAGCCATGCATGGTGTGCCCTTTGGTAGGTGGGGTGGAAGGTGCATTGGTAGTCATTTTGTAAAATTGTTCTTTTTTTTTCCCTTTTGGCCACACCATGCAACATGTCAAATCTTAGTTCCCAGACCAGGGATTGAACCCATGATCCCTGTGGTGGAAACTCAGAGTCTTAGCTTTGGATCACCAGCTGCTGCTGCTAAATCATGTCAGTCGTGTCCAACTCTGTGAGACCCCATAGACAGGAGCCCACAGGCTCCCATCCCTGGGATTCTCCAGGCAAGAATACTGGAGTGGGTTGCCATTTCCTTCTCCAGTGCATGAAAGTGAAAAGTGAAAGTGAAGTCATTCAGTCCTGTCCAACTCTTCGGGACCCCATGGACTGCAGCCTACCAGGCTCCTCTGTCCATGGGATTTTCCAGGCAAGAGTACTGGAGTGGGTTGCCGTTGCCTTCTCCATTGGATCACCAGGGGAAGTCCTAAAATTGTTCTTTAAGGAACTTCTGCTTCTGGCAAGATGGAGTAGACAAAATTTTACCCATTCCTTCCACCACTATAACTAAAAAGTCTGGACATTAAATAAAAAGAAATATAAAAAGACTTTGAAAGGTAGAGAGAAGAAGGCCAGCTTCATGGGAACATCAGGCCCCAAAGAAGGACACACTGGTGTGCTCTCTGAATCTTTCATTACTTCCTGTATCCCAGACCAAGCTGCAGGAGCCAGCAATGAGAATGGGCCCCGAGAAAGAAAATCCAGCAGATCCTACTCTCCCTTGCTGCCCTTGGTTCAGAATCTAGCTCCAGTCCAATTAACTGTGGACATGGGTAGCAGTCTTGTCTAAATGATGGCTCCTACAAAAACTATAATTCAAAAAGATACATGCACCCTAATGTTCATAGCAGCACTATTTACAATAGCCAAGACAAGGAAGCAATCTAAATGACCATTGACAGAAGAATGGATAAAGAAAATATGGTGTGTATATATTTATATACACACAGTGGAATAGTCAGTTCATTTCAGTTCAGTCGCTCAGTCGTGTCCGACTCTTTGCAACCCCGTGAATCACAGCATGCCAGGCCTCCCTGTCCATCACCAACTCCCGGAGTTCACTCAGACTCACGTCCATCGAGTCAGTGATGCCATCCAGCCATCTCATCCTCTCTCGTCCCCTTCTCCTCTTGCCCCCAATCCCTCCCAGCATCAGAGTCTTTTCCAATGAGTCAACTCTTCGCATGAGGTGGCCAAAGTACTGGAGTTTCAGCTTTAGCATCATTCCTTCCAGAGAACACCCAGGACTTACTCAGCCATAAAAAAGAATGAAATAATGCCATGTGCAACACCATGGATGGACCTAGAGATTATCATACTAAGTGGAGTAAGTCAGCAAGAGAAAAACAAATATCATATGATATGTGGATCCAAAATATGATACAAATGAACTTATCTACAAATCAGAAACAGGCTCACAGACATAGAAAACAAGCTTACAGTTACCAAAGGGGAAAGGGGGAGGGGGAGGGATAAGATAGGAGTTTGGGATTAACATATATAAAATGGATAAGCAACAAGGTCCTACCATACAGCACAGGGAATTATATTCACTGTAGTCAATATCTGGTAATAAACCATAATGGAAAAGAATATTAAAAAGTATATATACATACATGTAGATGTGTGTGTGTGCTAAGTCACTTTAGTGTCAAACTCTGTGCGACCCTATAGACTGTAGCTCACTAGGCACCTCTCTCTGTCCATGGGATTCTTCAGTCATGAATACTGGAGTGGGTTTCCATGCCCTCCTCCAGGGGATCTTCCCCACCTAGGGATCGAACCCACATCTCTTATGTTTCCTGCATTGGCAGGCAGGTTTTTTACCACTAGCACAACCTGGGAAGCCCATGTATATATATATACACACACATGTATATATATGTGTATATATATACACACACACATGTATACACACACACACACACACATATATATATATCTGAATCACTTTGCCATATACCAGAAACTAATACAACATTGTAAATCAGCCATATTTCAATTTAAAAAAAAGAACAAAGTATGGCTCCTTCTCAGAGTTGGTGATGGACAGGGAGGCCTGGCATGCTGCAGTCCATGGGGTCGCAGAGAGTCGGACACGACTGAGTGACTGAACTGAACTGAACTGATGGCTCCTTCAGCGCCTGTGAGAGCAGGCATGTTCCCAGAAGGGGACATGGGAGGGTGGGTCCTTAAAATATGCCAAGTGTAGAGGGAAACAAGTAAGCATGTAAATTATAGTTGACTACAGTTGGTACCAATGAGCCAAGGTCTAGGTGAACCCAGGCCTGGGAGTCAGGGAAAGTTTCCCAGAGGAAAAGGTCATCTGCAGGAGGAGCAGGTGTTTGCCAGGGAAATACGGGAAGCGGGCATTCCAGGAGAGGACTGTGTGGGCAAGTGGAAACTGTTGTCAGAGGTCATGGCCTGCTCAGAGCAGGGAGACAAGTGCAGGAAGACTAAAGTAAGACTGGGGTGGCAGAGATGGGAGGGAGGCTAGGCGGGATCAGACAGCAAATGACTTTGTAGAGCCGGGCTTCATCCCACAGGCAACTGGAGCCAGACTACATTTATTACACAGGGAGGTAACATGAACTATTGTTTTCTGGACTCAGGCTCCATGTTGCTCATAGGATCACCACTTCCTGCCATTGTTGGGCTCTGATACAACATCAAGGCTACTGCATGGGGTTCTTTTTCCTATGGGGGAACAGTCTTTCTTTTGGGGTGGGGGCCTTCTGTCCCGCTAATTCCAAACTCACCAGAAATATGTCTCCAATTGTGAGGGGGAGTTCAAGTAGATAGCCGGGAGTTTCATGGGAACGGGCACCCCATCTTTAGGACAATGGTAACTAGCTAGGGCTTTCAGGTGGTACTAGTGGTAAAGTAACCACCTGCTAATGTAGGAGATGTAGGAGACCATGTCCAATCCTGGATCAGGAAGATCCCCTGGAAGAGGAAATGGTAACTTACTGCAGTATTCTTGCCTGGAAAATTCCATGGACAAAGGAGCCTGGCAGGCTGTGGTCCATGGGGGGGCAAAGAGTTGGACAAAACTGAACACAGCACAGCTATAGCTAAGCTGAAGGTTAGATTAGAGGAGAGCTTAGAAGAGGGGTCTATTAGGCAACTGTCCTAATCGCCAAGGGCGAGATCTAATCAGAGGTTAGGAAGACCTGATCCAGGCTAGCAGGAGATGGGGTGGGGGCATTGTGAGAGACATTCTCTGGTGGGATCATCCAGGGCACTTGATAATCTCTGGGATGAGGATGAGGCAGAGAGAGGAGGCACCTAATGTGGGTGAGTGGGAAGAGAAGGGGCTTAGAACACACCAGCAGGCTGCAAGGTAGACACTGGATAAGGTTTTGAGCCTGCTATTTGGAGATTTCAAGCAGACAGTTGGAAATGTGGACCTGGAGCTCAAGAGAAAAGTTTTTACCTTCGCACTTCCTCTGCACTTCAATCTATTCTACGTGTTTAGCAAAGATGTTGTAAGTCATCTGTTCCATCAGTGTAACCACTGGCTGGTTTTGACGTCACTTCAGATCCTTCACTCAAGCTGTCTGGACCTGAAACTGTGGTCTCTGCCCAGGCAGGCTTTGGTTCTGTAACTTATCTTTCAAAATCTGCCCCCATCTTTGAGTCTTTTCCATTCAGTCAGCTCAGAGAACATCCTCCCAAATTGCTTCAGTGCCTCTCCTTCCTGTGACCCTCTTCTTCAGTAACAGTCTTGCAGCCCGGGTAAGGAGCCCAGAGAATCAGTCTCACTCAGCCCTGGGAGAAAGGAAAGGAAGGAGCTGATGGAGAGGGTGGCAAGTAGGAGTGGCTGAAGCTCTGGTTTTCTCTCCCTCCAGATGGTCTCGCAACCTGTGTGTGGATTCCCTTGCCTTCCTTAGGCCCATGGTGGGGCTGTCTCTGATGCTTGAGCAGAAGTTCCACCTTGAAAGGCTTTACTCTACCACCTCTCCTGCCCCCCAAGGAATTCAAACACACACACACACACACACACACACACCTGGAAGGAGATGTTGCACCTCTTATATCAGGTTCTCCAGTCAAGTTTGGGAGATAGAAATGAGCATTGCTCTCATCCTGCCCCCAGCTACCTATTAAATCTCTTGCTTCTATGGCTTCTACCTTTGGAGCCTCCCTGTGGCAGAGACACTCTCCATCTTCCTGTCCTCTCCTCTTTCCTTGCCTTCTCTAAGTGTCTTCCAATCCTAGAGCACCACGCCACACAATTGAAAAGGCTGGAGGTCTTAGCTCAGGCTGCTGTAACAGGAAAATAGATGGGTGGCTTAAACAACATTCATTTCTCACAGTTGTAGAGGCTGAGAAGTCTAAGATCAAGGTACTGGCAGATTAAGGTGTCTAGTGAGGGCTGTCTTCCTGGTCACCTTCGTGCTGTGTCCTCACATAATTGGGAGAGAATGTTCTGGTCTCTCTCTCTGCTTACAAGGGCACTAATCCCAACATGGAATTAGTAGGTTCTATCCTCATGACCTCATCTGAACCTAGTTACCACCCAAAGGTCCTGCCTCCAGATACTATCACTTTAGGGGTGAGGTCTTCAACATGGACTTGGGGTGGACACAAGCTTCCAGCTCCTGGTACCCAGGCTCTCAGGTTGAGCATGGGAGAAGAGTAGGGTTGCAAGTACTTGCGCTCTAATATTTTTGACCCTGTCACATTCTGCTTCTGAATTTTATCTCTGTATATGTTTCTAAAACCATCCCATGACCTGCCTTCCTTTGTCACCACTAGATTGCAAACTCCTTGAACACAGGTAAAACCTCTAAATTAAATACATCTGAAGAGCCTGGTATACAATCATCTCTCTTTGGGAATCCTGACACCTAAGTGGATGGAAATCTGGGTCATGGCCTTGCTTGCCTCACTGAGTCAGAGGTGGTCTGCAGTGAGCAAACAGAGGTTCAAATCAGCTTTCCCACTCACTGCATGTGGTGAGCAATCCACTTCTCTCTTCTAAAAAATTAGAATAAATAACACCCGGCATGCCTTTTTTTTTTTACAGGATTCCTGTGAAAATCAAATCAAATATGGAAACACTTGTAAAAGCCCTATGTGAAGTGCGGAAAAATCCTAAACAGTGTGAGATATTGTGATTATGTGGGGCACTGGAAAGGCGAGAGCTCTATAGATAGATACGGGGTTCTATATAGATAGGATTGTACAGTTATCCTGTGTGACTTAGTCCTGACTCTGTCCAGAGTGTCTGTTTGCCTATTTTCTCAGCTTACTAGTGATCCAAAGCTGTACCAGCTTGACTAGTGTTTGGCTGGGAGGCTAAGAGAGACAAGAGACAGGGAGAATGAATGATGCTGGAAGCAGAGGTAAATGGGCAGACCTCACCTGGCTTCAGGACTGGCTGGGATTTTCCAGGGTGTGTATCACAAGACTTTCTTACCCTTCTTCATTCAACAATGAATGGCTGTCAGGGTTTGAGTCTGAGTTCACACAGAGAGAGCGCATAGCGAACTGACATGCCTGGAGACTCTGTGGAATACGGACTGTGGAACCTCTCTCGCTCCTCCTTCCCTGTACTCCAGCCACATTAAACTATCAGCAACTCCTTTAACAGAACTTCCCTGGCAGTCAAGGGTTAAGACTCTACCCTTCCAATGCAGGAAGTATGAGTTCAACCCCTGGTTGGGGACTAAGATCCCATATGTCCCTTGACCAAAAAAAAAAAAAAAAAAAAATGGAATTCATCTAACATCCTGGGCTCTTTAGGTTTTGACACTACTATCTCCTTCCTGCTCCTGCTTTTTAAATATACACATTTTTAATTTTAAAAATTATTTTTATTGGAGTATAATTTATAGTGCTGTGTTAGTTTCTGTTGTACAGCAAAGTAAGTCAGTGAATCTACTCTTTTTTAGATTTTTTTGCCCATTATAGGTCATTACAGTTGAGTAGAATTCCCTGTGCTATACAGTAGGTCCTTATTAGTTATCTATTATATATATAGAGAGGAGAAGGCAATGGCACCCCACTCCAGTACTCTTGCCTGGAAAATCCTATGCATGAAGGAGCCTGGTAGGCTGCAGTCCATGGGGTCACTGAGGGTTGGACACGACTGAGCAACTTCACTTTTTTCACTTTCATGCATTGGAGAAGGAAATGGCAACCCACTCCAGTGTTCTTGCCTGGAGAATCCCAGGGACGGGGGAGCCTGGTGGGCTACCGTCTATGGGGTCGCACAGGGTCGGACGCGACTGAAGTGACTTAGCAGTAGCATATATGTAGTGAAGCTTCTCAGGTGGCTCAGTGATAAAGAATCCGCCTGTCAATGTAAGAAACACAAAATACTTGGTTTCATTCCCTGGGTAGGGAAGAGCCCCTGGAGAAGGAAATGGCAACCTACTCCAGTATTCTTGCCTAGAATAACCCATGGACAGAGGAGCCTGGAGGACAGTCTGCAAAAGAGTCAGACGCAACTGAGCACAGCACAGCAGCATATATATTTTTATATATAGTAGTGTGTATATGTCAGTCCCAGTCTCCCAATTTATCCCTCTCCCCTCTCCTGCTCTTTAATTGTGTTTCTTCTCCTTCTTCCCTAAATACCTCTTCCCATGCCCCAAATCCTGCCTTAACCTGGCTCACTTACCTGTTCTTAGGCTTTGGCCAAAGGGTCACCTCCTCCAGGAAGCCTCCCTGAATTCCTCACTTTGGGTTAGGGGTCCAGACTGAGCATCCCACACAGGTAGTAGATATGAACTGTTCAACGATTAGGTACCAATTATGGTATTTTAAAAATGTTCTTGACATTAACTAGAACTACCTTAAGCCCATCCACCTAAATTGAAGAGAAATTCGATACCAGTTGTTCCAGAGATGGGTTCCACCACCTTGGCTCATTGGTCAACCCTGGAGTGCTTAGAAGGGGTCCCCCGGACTCCCCATGCTCCAGCCGGAAGAGGCCTGGGTGGTTCTGCTGCTTCAAGCCCTGTTCCCCACTGACTCTCTGTCACTTCTGTCCCATGGATCCTACAGCCTCCTGCTCCAGCTCCCTGCTCAGACCTTAAGGATGTCCCCCATGGAGGCTGGCTCCACAGCATCTCCACCCTTCTCTAAACTCTGAGAGCTCTCCCACCCAGTTCTTCCTAGTGCCTGAAGCTCTCCTCAGAGATGGGCACAATAAAAGACAGAAATTGTGTGCACCTAACAAAAGCAGTGGAGAAGGCAATGGCACCCCACTCCAGTACTCTTGCCTGGAAAATTCCATGGACGGAGGAGCCTGGTAGGCGGCAGTCCATGGGGTCGCTAAGAGTCGGATACGACTGAGCGACTTCACTTTCCCTTTTCACTTTCACGCATTGGAGAAGGAAATGGCAACCCGCTCCAGTGTTCTTGCCTGGAGAATCCCAGGGACGGGGCAGCCTGGTGGGCTGCTGTCTATGGGGTCGCACAGAGTCGGACACGACTGAAGCGACTTAGCAGCAGTAGCAGTAACAAAAGCAGAAGACATTAAGAAGAGATGGCAAGAATACATAGAAGAACTATACAGAAAAGATCTTCATGACCCAGATAACCATGATGTGATCACTCACCTAAAGCCAGACATCCTAGAATGAGAAGTCAAGTGGGCCTAAGGAAGCATCACTACAAACAAAGCCAGTGGAGGTGATAGGATTCCAGTTGAGCTATTTCAAATCCTAAAAGATGATGTTGTGAAAGTGATGTACTCAATATCCCAGCAAATTTGGAAAAAGCAGTGGCCACAGGACTGGAAAAGGTCAGTTTTCATTCCAATCCCAAAGAACGGCAACGCCAAAGAATGTTCAAACTACCTCACAACTGCATTCATCTCACATGATAGCAAAGTAATGCTCAAAATTCTCCAAGCCAGGCTTTAACAGTATGTGAACTGTGAAATTCCAGATGTTCAAGCTGGATGTATGAAAGGCAGAGGAATCAGAGATCCAGTTGCCAACATCCGTTGGATCATTGAAAAAGCATGAGAGTTCCAGAGAAACATCCAGAGAGAATACAGTCAACATTCTGCTTTGTTGACTACACCAAAGCCTTTGACTGTGTGGATGACAACAAACTGTGGAAAATTTTTAAAGAGATGGGAATACCAGACCACTTTACCTGCCTCCCGAGAAATCTGTATGCAGGTCAGGAAGCAATATTAGAACTGGACATGGAGCAACAGAGTGATTCCAAATAGGGAAAGGAGTACACCAAGGCTGTATATTGTCACCCTGCTTATTTAACTTTTATGCAGAGTACAGCACGCAAAATGCCGGGCTGGATGAAACACAAGCTGGAATGAAGATTGCCATGAGAAATATCAATAACCTCAGATACACAGATGACATCACTCTTATGGCAGAAAGCGAAGAACTAAAGAGCCTCTTGATGAAAGTGAAAGAGGAGAGTGAAAAATTTGGCTTAAAACTCAACATTCAGAAAACGAAGATCATGGCATCCAGTCCCATCACTTCATGGCAAATAGATGGCGAAAAAATGGAAACAGTGAGAGAGTTTATTTTCGTGGACTCCAAAATCACTGCAGATGGTGACTGCAGCCATGAAATTAAAAGACACTTGCTCCTTGGAAGAAAAGCTATGACAAATCTAGACAGCATATTAAAAAGTAGAAACACTAGTTTGCCAACAAAGGTCCGTCTAGTTAAAGCTATGGTTTTTCCAGTAGTCATGTATGGATGTGAAATTAGTACTATAAAGGAAGCTGAGTGTCAAAGAATTGATGCTTTTGAACTGTGGTGTTGGAGAAGATTCTTGAGAGCCCCTTGGATTGCAAGATCCAACCAGTCCATCCTAAAGGAAATCAGTCCTGAATATTCATTGGAAGGACTGATGCTGAAGCTGAAACTCCAATACTTTGGCCACCTGATGTGAAGAGCTGACTCATTAGAAAAGGCCCTGATGCTGGGAAAGATTGAAGGTGGGAGGAGAAGGTTGGATGGCATCACTGACTCAATGGACATGAGTTTGAGCAAGCTCCAGGAGATAGCGAAGGACAGGAAAGCCTGGTGTGCTGCAGGGCATGGGGTCACAAAGAGTCAGACATGACTGAGGGATTGAACAACAACAATATAACTGAATCACTTTTCTATACACCAGAAGCTAATATAGCATTGTAAATCCACCATATCTCAATTAAAAAAAAAAAATCAAACCTTCACAGCTACTACAACTCTGACAAAAAAACTGGGCACTGTGGCCCAGCCAACTTGACACATGAAATTAACCATTGAGGAACTTTCCTGGAGAAGGAGAAGGGCAAGGGGACGACAGAGAATGAGATTGTTGGATGGCATCTCCAACTCGATGGACATGAGTTTGAGTAAGCTCCGGGGGTTGGTGATGGACAGGGAAGCTTGGCGGGCTGCAGTCCATGGAGTCGAAAAGAGTCAGGCACGACTGAGAGACTGAACTGAACTGAACTGAGGCTCCCCTGGGTCTGGCTGATGCCTCTTTCCTACCCCCTGAACCTCCACCCTTTTCTTAGACAAAGAAATCTAATTTCACTCATAGGAGATTACACAAACGACCCTCACCACTTCCTGTGGTCACCTTCTGGAGGTGAAGATTTCTCAGGAATCTCTTTGTGACCCCACAGGCTGTAGTTCATGGGCTCCTCTGTCCATGGGATTTCCCAGGCAAGAATACTGGAGTGGTTGCCATCTTTTCCTCCAGGGGATCTTCCCAATCCAGGGATTGAACCTGCGTCCCCGGCGTCTTCTGCATTGCAGGCAGACTCTTTACCACTGAGCCACCAAGGAATCTGAATAGAGGCCTGCTTACCATCCTGAAAGGGGGAAACGTCTTCCATTCTCTTCTAGGGCATCCACAGAGGCAAAATCCAATTCTTAAGCGATTACTCTGTTTCAATGTCGCATATTTACATCTCATCCAAACCCAAAAGAAAAGAAAACAAGAAAAAGAAGGTTCATTTGTACTTTAATTACTCGTTTCAGTCTCTTTAAAAATAGCTTTATAACTATCTTGAGGACAGATCTTTCTATTCCCAAGATGAGTGCTTAATAAATAAATGTTGGATGAACAAATGAATTGCCTGTGGAATTCAGAACTCAGTGCAATCTTGTACTCACCAGCCATGTTACAAGCCTTAAACATCAAGGTCTATTTGGCATTCTCTTTTACTGACAGAGAACTGCTTTTCAGAGCTTGAGAGCAGCTTGTCTCCTAGACTGGGGAACGAGTTTGTCTGAGACAGAATGCTTGTATAGGAATTTTATATCATGTGTGGCCAAGTCTTTGCCAGCTTGTGAACATCAGTTCCATGGTCAGTCAATAGACTTGACCTTCGTGATTCCAGGCAGTTAATTGCCAGTGTCAATAATTCAGCAAATCATTTAGTAGAACTTGAGAACAGTTGCATCTGAGGAAAGCACTGGAAGGCCATTCACGTGCTTGGGCAAGTGTTTCGTTTATTCATGTGTTTATGTAAGTGTGTTGGGGTGGGGGGTGCGGTTGTTTTGTTTTTGTTGTGCTTTGTTTTGGACTTGCTCCATCAAAACCTTGGCTTCAGGGTGTTAATAAAACAGGCCAAATATTAATAATAAACAGTTGAATCAGCAGTGCCCCAGAAACCAAGGTGCCATGGGATGAAATGTTTCCACCTGTGCTGAAAAAGAACATGAGAAGCCCAAATGACCACAGCAAGCAGAGTTTTCATTCCAGAAGGTACGCAGCCTAAGGAGGGCTCCTTGGCACGCTCTTCTTGGCACCTGTGACTCCAGACCTCCACCCTCCCCCTGGAAACAGAGAAGGGCTCCGGAAGGCACTTAGTTATCTCAATAACAGGCAAAGTGTTATCCCTCGGTGAGAGAAATTTAATTCCAGTGATTTGTGTGTGAGAGCTCAAGGGATACCAATCAAAACCCAGCTGGTTTGAGAGAGTGAGATATCTAGTAACCAACAAACAAGTTGGTTATTTCTCCAAAACAGGTCACACCGAACACATTTATAGACTCTTTTCTTTTTTCCTTGACTTAATTACTGATCTGGTAGATAGCTGGAATGCAGTGGGAAGCAAACCCTCCAACTATAATCAGAAACACTCCCTCTCGATGCTAAAGCAGCTGCACTCAGGTTAGACGTGAGCTTGTTGTACCTGGGTGACAGCAGGTGCATGGTTGGGGCAGAGCACCAGAGCACCAGCTGGGGGAAGTGGAAGGCTCCTTGCGGAAAGGGGCCTGTGGGAAACCCGTGCCCGGTGGGGACCCTGTGAATCTACCACACACAGAATCCAACAAAGAGGGGATTTCTCTGCTGGTCCAGTGGTTGAGGCTTCGCTTTCCAATGGGTGCAAGTTTGATCCTTGGTCAGGGAGGGAGCTAGACATGCCTTTTGGCCAAAAATCCAAAACATAAAACAGATGCAATATTGTAACAAATTCAACAAAGGCTTTAAAAATGGTCCCTATCAAAAAAAAAAAAAAAATCTTTTAAAAAAAAGAATCCAACAAGGAGAAATGAAGAGGATGGGGAGTCATTGGTGGATTGAATGCCTGTCTACTACAGGAATCCCCAAGGGCTTCCTTCGATGGTAAGGAAGTTGAGGAGAAAAATTCTCCGTGTGAACCCGGACAGTGGCCTCCAGACAGAACTGAGGAAAAGGGCCTGGTGAAATAAAAAAGGTGAAGAACTCCATCTAAGCATCAGTTAACAACTAATTATTGAGCACATGATTACAAAGGCCAGTGACTCTGCTGGGCGCCAAGAATAGATTGTAAGAGAGATCTGGTTACACCCTCATGGAGCTTCCTGTACTGTGAGAGATCTGGACATCGGTTAATTAATTCTACAGAGACAGTCATGGACTTTGACATTCCACAAATAATTCTAGTCTCCTGGTACTGGCCACTTGCCACCAGCTGCTTTCTCCAACTATGACCAAAGACAGATTCAGCTCAAACGCAACATTCTGAAGATCTCACAGGATTATCTCCTTTCTTCTCTCAACGCCCAGAGAGGTGAACTGTTCGTGAACAAAATTAAGCTCATTTGGGATGGAGGCGGATGTCAATTATTGGTATAAATGTTATTGCTGGTGGCTGTAAAGCAGCCACTTGATTTCTGAAAATCAAGACTCTCGCTGGTGGCTCAGATGGTAAAGAATCTGCCTGTGATGCAGGAGATCCGGGTTTGATTCCTGGGTTGAGAAGATACCCTGGAGAAGGGAATGGCAACCCACTCCAGTGTTCTTGCCTGGGAAATCCCATGGACAGAGGAGCCTATCGGGCTGCAGTCCATGGTATCACAAAAAGTTGGATACTACTGAGCAACTAAAACACATATACACATGGAGTTTTGCCCAGGGGCTCCACTTTATTTGAAATGTAACTTGAGAAATTCTTAAAAATTAGTTGTATGCATAAGCATGCAGTGCTAATTACAGTTTGTTGTTGTTATTCAGTAGCTAAGTCATGTCCAGCTCTTTTCGATCCCATGAACTACAGCACACCAGGCTTCCCTGTCTATCACCATCTCCCAGAGTTTGCTCAAACTCTCATCCATTGAGTCGGTGATGCCATCCAACCATCTCATCCTCTGTTGACCCCTTCTCCTGCCCTCCATCTTTCCCAGCATCAGGGTCTTTCCCAATGAGTTGGCTCTTCCCAGTAGGTGGCCAAAGTATTGGAGCTTCAGCATTAGTGCTTCCAATGAATATTCAGGGTTGACTTCCCTTAGGATTGACTGGTTTGATCTCCTTGTTGTAATAATAATAACAACAATAATAAAGCATACAAGTGCTCAGGAACCTCTCAACAGTTAAATGCATCCACATGATGGAATAGTTTGCAACAGCTAAAAACAATTGGAGCAGGTGGTCATGATCTAGTAAGTGAAAAAAATTGATACAAACTCATATATACAATATACTTCAACTATGTAAAAATATATGAACATAAAAATGAGAATATGCCAAATATTAAGGAAGTTTGCTCTGAGAAGTGAGATTACAGATGACTGCTATTTTTTTTTCCCACATGTTCTAAGCTTTCCCCACTGGGAGGAAATCACTTTTAAAATCAGAAAAGGGTTATTACCAACGAAAAAGAATAATTTCAGGCCTATAAACAGCTGTAGTTGAATTTGGAATTCTAAGTTTTTCCTCCGTTTTCCTGCTGCCTCCCTCTTCGCTTTGTTTCCATTTGAGGAACTAAAGGCCTGCAAGGTGAGGGTGAGTATTTGGTTTAGTAGTTTTGAAGGGCCTCCTGGCACCCCTGGAAAACAGCCACTCCCCAGGGCTTGGCCACCCTCTGAGGGAGGAGAGCAGATGACTCCACACCCCACTGGTGGGGGAGGAGGAGAGGGAAGGGGAAGGGGAGGGGGAGGAAGAGATGGAGGGGGAGGGGGAGAGGGAAGGCAGGGGGAGGAAGAGATGGAGGGGGAGGGGGAGAGGGAAGGGAGAGGAGGGAGAGGAGGAGAGGGAGGGAGGAGGAGGAGATAGAGGGGGAGGGGAAGGGAAGGGGGGAGGGGGAGGAGGGAGGAGGAGGGGAAGGGAGAGGAGGGGGAGGGGAAGGGGCAGGGCAGCTGGGGCTGGGCAATGAGGTGTCTGGGGTGGGAAAGGCAGAGACCGCTCTGGGGACTTTGCCTAGCACCTTTGTGGCTCAGCTGCTTGCAATACGGGAGACCTGGGTTTGATCCCTGGGTTGGGAAGATCCCCTGGAGAAGGGAAAGGCTACCCACTCCAGTATTCTCACCTGAGAATTCCATGGACTATACAGTCCATGGGGTCGCAAAGAGTTGGACACGACTGAGCGACTTTCACTTCACTTCACTTCCTTACACTAAAGACAAGCATTCCCAGCAGCTACCGACTGTGTTCATTTTCCTCCTTTTCAAGGTGAGAAAGGAACATTTGCAAATTTGAGGTAAAAGCTAGACATCAGGAATGAAACAAGGGAAGTATCAAGTATGATAGATAAATCCTAGGTGAGTCTGGGCTGGGTGAACTGTTGTACCCAACTGGAGAAAATATTAGTTGCTCTGTTGTGTCCAACTCTTTGTGACCCCATGGAGCCCACTAGGCTCCTCTTGTCCATGGAATTATCCAGGTAAGGATACTGGAGTGGGTAGCCATTCCTTTCTCCAGAGGATCTGCTTGCAATGCTGGAGACCTCGCTTCGATCCCTGGATCAGGAAGATCCCCTGGAGAAAGGAATGGCTACCCACTTCAGTATCCTTACCTGGAGAATTCCATGGGCAGAGGAGCCTGGCAGGCTGCAATCCATGGGGTCACAAAGTGTCGGACACGACTGAGCGACTAACAATTTCACCTAAATGGTAAGCATTGGTAAACCAGTAACCAGCCTTCTCAGTGGAAGAGGCCAGGCCAGTGATTCTGAGACCTTCAGTGTGTTTCAGAAGCTCCTGGGTACTGGATGAGGGAGCTTTATCCCCTGTTTATGCGCTGGTGGAAAATCCTGGGCGAGAGACAGTTTAGACAATGCAGCACGTACTGGGATCCTTCCACAGTGCAGGAGTGTTTCCCGTCTTTAAGCAGTGCCAGTGAATACCAGAAGGTTTTCTTTTCAGGAGTTCAAAATTCAAGCAGCCCAGGGATGAACAGGGCTGCAAACAAAGGCACAGCCAACTACTGAGGGGAGGAGGAGGAGAAAGGTGAGCACTAGGGCCTCCTGGGGAAACCGGGATAATCTATTTAGAGGTGGGAGGGAAAAGACGCTGGCCTCAGGGGACCAGAAAGTTTACCATTAACTTCAAGGGAGGTGGAGCCAGAGCCTCTATTTGTGTCCAGAGATGCAAATAAGGAAGGAAGAGAAGAGAGATCTCTTAGGGCTGGAGTGGAAAGGCTTGAGGGGGAAACTCCAGACAGCCTTCCCTTCTTCCTCCTGCAGGTCCTCCAGTTCTACCCACCCAACTCCATCACCCTTTTCCAAATCACCTCTCTGTGCAGGTTAATTGGGTTTGTTTCCCCAGAGGGGACCATAAGAAGACACAGGTTGTCTTCGTTTTGTATCACTGCCTCTCTGATTCATTCAGCAACTATTCCTCTGACCTGCTTCTTCTATCAATAATACCCAAACATTTTCAATTAGCAGGCCACTTCAGGAAAGGCAAAATAGCCCCTATGGAAGTGTGATTTATCTCAGTGCTGGCCAGGTTTTTCTGTGTCACAGCACACGTCATGGTAAACTTTAATATTTATATGACAGGAAGGATAAATTGATTGTGTAAGGCTGGAAGCTGTCACCAGGAGCCAGCCAGGGTTGCATGGGTTCATCTCCTCAACATGCCTGTAAACCACATCTTGGCACACTATTGGGAACCCCCAGTCTAACACTTGGAGCCTGGCCACTAAAAAATAAAATCCTTACAATTAATAAATGGAAGACATGTCTGTCAGAGACACAGTGACCTAAACTATATGTCTTAAGTATTGGGTATGTGTGTGCTCAGTTGTGTCCGACTCTGCAACTCCATGAACTGCAGCCCACCAGGCTCTTCTGCCCGTGAGATTCTCCAGAGAAGGATACTGGAATGGATTGCCATTTCCTACTCCAGGGGAATCTTCCCAATCTTGGGATCAAACCCAAGTCTCCTGAGTCTCTTGAATTGGTAGGCAAATTCTTCAGTGCTGTGCCACCTGGGCACACATTTTCAATTTAAGCCCAAAAGAAAACAAGGACATTTTAATAGGATGCTGAAGTCCCCACCTGTAGGCTATGCCTGGACTATGTTGGGAGAGCCCTGGTGGTCTAGATGTCTGTTCTAACCTGGGGGGAGAACTAAGGGCTTATTATCATTATTGTAATATCCATAGCAATATCCTTTTAACCACTACTGGTTCTGAACCAAAAGAGAACAAATCTTAGGAATGTGAAAAATTGAAATGAAAATATAACTTTCTTTCTGATAAAGCTAGATTGGAAAAATGTGGCTGATCCGTCCATCCAAACGGGCTTCCTACTTTTTCCACTCAGATTTAAACTTACCCACACGTCTTCAGCCAAGCAGCTGGATCACCACAGGGCAAACAACCCCCCATCCTTCCTGCCAGGATTGGCTGCTTACCCCATGGGGTGCGGGAGGTCTTGAGAATTCAAGTTATTTTTCCAATACCATTCCCTCCCAGAGAAACCAGCAGAAGTTTCTATTTAATGGGGCAGGATAGGAATGCAGGGTGATGAAAACAGCCCAAAGAGCCCTTTGAGGGTTTATAAACCCTTTACCCTCAAGTACATGCTGAGTGTGGCTTGGCTTCCTGGAAAACAAAGCTTGGGCAGAGCCGAAGGGTTAATGTTTCAGTGCAGAGGTTGTCAGCCCTGAGCAGCAAAGTGAGGAAGAGAGGTGAGGCCAGGAAGGAGGGGAAGCAAACACAAGGTCATGCGTTATCAAACTGGCAGCGGCCTCACAAGAAAATACACTGAGCGGCTCACTCCCTCCCTTGGGACTGCTCAGGGATTGGCAGAGTCAGTTGGGGAGAAAGAAGCAGGGCGAGCAACGGCCAGCCCCTCCTAGTCTCCTCTCCTTTTCTGGTCCAAGTTTATCCCCTGGCTGTTAACTCCCCTCATCTGGGTGGTATAAGCCCTCCGAACAGCAGCTGGGCAGGCAGAGGTCCTGGTGGCCAGCTGGGCTGGACTTGGATGCTGTCCCCTGGCTCCTTCGGGGCAGCTGAGGTCACACCTGACCAGGACAGCAGCTGTGGCTGCAGGGCCACAGAAAGAAGCCAGCACTTCTCTGGCTGGGAGGCAGGGCAAGATGAGACTGAAGGGAAAAAAAAGGTGGGGCTTAGTCAGTCTGGGAAGGTATATAAACTGGGTTCAGACAGTCCCTTAGGAAAATTCATTTTGGGCCCCTGATTGTGAACTCGCTCAGGCCCCTGATGCTCTGGGCAGTCAGATGTCTTTTGATGGCAACTTTGGTAAGCACGGACTGAAACAAAGAGCTGTGCTCTCTCCTGATGAAATGCTGCTGCAACTGTCTGCAAGGACCCAGAGCCTTGCACGTTTGAGCCCACAACAACACAGGAGCCTGGGCCATGGGTCCAACTGCTTACCAGGTAGCCAAACACATGGCATTGGTATGGCATCATTTTTTTTTAAGTGGAAGGAGAATCTGCTTTATTGTGTCATCAGAATATGATGATTTTTTTTTTAGAGGATCATTGCTTTATGGATGCTGTGTTGGTTTCTGCCATAGAGTAGTGTGAATCTGCCAGAACTATACATATGTCCCCGTCTCTCTTGAGCCTTCCTCTTCCCCTCCACCATCCCACCCCTCTAGGTTGTTACAGACCACTGGGTGGAGCTCCCTGTGTTATACAGCAACTTCTCACTGAGTTTAGTCATCCAGTCGTTCCAACTCTTTGCGACCCCATGGACTATAGCCCACCAGGCTCCTCTGTCCATGGGATTCTCCAGGCAAGAATACTGGAGTGGGGTGCCATTTCCTTCTCCAGAAGATCTTTCTGACCCAGGGATCAAACTTGCATTTCCTGAATTGGCAGGCAGATTCTTTACCATCTGAGCCACCTGGGCTTCCCAACTACCCATTCGCTGTCTATTTTACATATGGGTACAGCATCATTTTAAGTTACTTATTTATTTCAAGCTGTGTATGGTTTACTGTTTTTTTAGATAGAATTCTCATAGTTTAAAATTCTTTTAAAATATACGGTTCATTTGTTTTAGATCATTCACAAGATTGTGCAACCAGCAACATAATTAATTTTAGAACATTATCATTAAAAAAAAAAAAAAGAACATTATCATTAACCCAAAAAGAAATCCCATCCCCATCAGCCATCTCTTTCCATTTTCCATTCCCCCCAGGAAATCACTAATTGACTTTCTTTCTCTGTGAATTTGCCTATTTTGGACGTTTCATATGAGTAGAATTATACAGTACGTGGCCTGTTGTGACTGGCTTCTTTATTGAGTCTGTTTTCAATGTTCATGGATGTTGTGGCATGTATCAGAACTTCAGTACTTTTAATGCCTGATTAATAGTCCATCTTGGGCTTCCCAGGAGGTGCAGTGGTAAAGAACCACCTGCCAATGCAGGAGATATAAGAGATACAGTTTTGATCCTTGGGTCAGGAAGATCCCCTGGAGGAGAGCATGACAACCCACTCCAGTATTCTTGTCTGGAGAGTTCCATGGACAGAGGAACCTGGCAGGCTCCAGGGAATCATCTCGAACCCAGGGGTCAAAACTTCGTCTCTTATGTCTCCTGCAAGCTTTTTGTGTTTTAATTTCTCTTGGGTACACACCTAAAAATGAAACTGCTGGGTCATACATTAACTACATGCTTAACTTTTTGAGGAACTGCCAGACTGTTTTCCAAGTGGTTGCACCATTTTACTTTCCTACTGGCAATCTATGAGGCTTCTACGTATCCTCACCAGCACTTGCTGTCTGTCTCCTTTATTATAGCCATCCAAGTGGGCGAGAAGTGTTTGCTGTTGTTGTTCAGTTGCTAAGTCATATCCGATTCTTTGCAACCCCATGGACTGCACCACACTAGGCTCTTCTGTCCTCTCCTATCTCCTGGAGTGTGCTCAAAGTCACGTCCATTTAGTCAGTGTTGCTGCCTAACCATCTCATCCTCTGCTGCCCTTTTTTCCTTTTGTCTTCAATATTTTCTGGCATCAGGTCTTCTCCAGTGAGTTGGCTCTTCGTATCAGGAGTACGTCAAGGCTGTATATTGTCACCCTGTTTATTTAACTTATATGCAGAGTACGTCATGAGAAACCCTGGACTGGAAGAAACACAAGCTGGAATCAAGACTGCCGGGAGAAATATCAATAACCTCAGATATGCAGATGACACCACCCTTATGGCAGAAAGTGAAGAGGAACTAAAAAGCCTCTTGATGAAGGTGAAAGTGGAGAGTGAAAAAGTTGGCTTAAAGCTCAACATTCAGAAAACGAAGATTATGGCATCCGGTCCCATCACTTCATGGGAAATAGATGGGGAAACAGTGGAAACAGTGTCAGACTTTATTTTTCTGGGCTCCAAAGTCACTGCAGATGGTGACTGCAGCCATGAAATTAAAAGACGCTTACTCCTTGGAAGGAAAGTTATGACCAACTTAGATAGCATATTCAAAAGCAGAGACATTAGTTTGCCAACAAAGTTTCGTCTAGTCAAGGCTATGGTTTTTCCTGTGGTCATGTATGGATGTGAGAGTTGGACTGTGAAGAAGGCTGAGCGCCGAAGAACTGATGCTTTTGAACTGTGGTGTTGGAGAAGACTCTTGAGAGTCCCTTGGACTGCAAGGAGATCCAACCAGTCCATTCTGAAGGAGATCAGCCCTGGGATTTCTTTGGAGAGAATGATGCTAAAGCTGTAACTCCAGTACTTTGGCCACCTCACGCGAAGAGTTGACTCATTGGAAAAGACTCTGATGCTGGGAGGGATTGGGGGCAGGAGGAGAAGGGGACGACAGAGGATGAGATGGCTGGATGGCATCACTGACTCGATGGACGTGAGTCTCAGTGAACTCCAGGAGTTGGTGATGGACAGGGAGGCCTGGCATGCTGCGATTCATGGGGTCGCAAAGAGTCGGACACGACTGAGCGACTGATGTGATCTGATCTGATCTGATCAGGTGGCCAAAGTATTGGAACTTCAGCTTCAGCATCAGTCCTTTCAGTGAATATTCAGAGTTAATTTCCTTTAGGATTGACTGGTTTGATCTCCTTGCAGTCTAAGAGACTCTCAAGAGTCTTCTCCAGCACTACAATTCAAAATCATCAGTTCTTTGGTGCTCAGCCTTCTTTATGGTCCAACTCTCACATGTGTACACAACTACTGGAAAAACCATAGCTTTGACTATACGAAACTTTGTAGGCAAAGTGGTTTCTCTGCTTTTTAATATGCTGTCTAGGTTTGTCATAGCTTTCCTTCTGAGGAGCAAGTGTCTTTTAATTTCAAGGCTGCAATCACCATCTGCAGTGATTTTGGAGCCCAAGAAAATAAAATCTGTCACTGCTTCCACTTTTCCCCCTTCTATTTGCTATGAAATGATGGGACCAGATGCCATGATCTTCGGTTTTTGAATGTTGAGTTTTAAGCCAGCTTTCTTCACTCTCCTCTTTCACCCTCGTCAAGAGGGGGTCTTTAGTTCCTTTTCAATTTCTGCCATCAGAATGGCATCATCTGCATATCTGAGGTTGTTGATATTTCTCCTGGCAATCTTGATTCCAGCTTGTGATTCACCCAGGGCGGCATTTCACATGATGTAATCTGCATATATATTAAATAAGCAGGGTGGCAATATACAGCCTTGACATACTCCTTTCCCAATTTTGAACCAGTCTGTTTTTCCATGTCTGGTTCTAAGTGTTGCTTCTTGACCCACATACAGGTTTCTTCAGTTCAGTTCAGTTCAGTTCAGTCACTCAGTCATCTCTAATTCTTTGTGGCCCCATGGACTGCAGCACGCAAGGCCTCCCTGTCCATCATCAACTCCTGGAGTTTACTCAAACTCATGTCCATTGAGTCGGTGATGCCCTCTAACCAACTTATCCTCTGTCATCCCCTCTCCTCCCACCTTCAATCTTTCCCAGCATCAGGGTCTTTAAAATGAATCAGTTCTTCGCATTGGGTGGCCGAAGTATTGAGTTTCAGCTTCAGCATCAGTCCTTCCAAGGAATATTCAGGAATGATTTCCTTAAGGATGGACTGGTTGGATCTCCCTGCAGTCCAAGGGACTCTCAAGAGTCTTCTCCAACACCACAGTTCAAAACCATCAATTCTTTGGTGCTCAGCTTTCCTTATGGTCCAACTCTCACATCCATACATGACTTCTGGAAAAACCATAGCCTTGACTAGACGGACCTTTGTTGGCAAAGTAACGTCTCTGCTTTTCAATATGCTGTCTAGCAACAACTTTACTTCCTAGGAGCAAGTGTCTTTTAATTTCATGGATGCAGTCACCCTCTTGCAGTGATTTTGGAGCCCCAAAAAATAAAGTCTGACACCGTTTCCACTGTTTCCCCATCTATTTGCCATGAAGTGATGGGACCAGACGCCGTGATCTTACTTTTCTGAATGTTGAGTTTTAAGCCAACTTTTTCACTCTTCTCTTTCACCCTCATCAAGAGGCTCCTTAGTTCTTCTTCACTTTCTGCCATAAGGGTGGTGTCATCTGCATATCTGAGGTTATTGATATTTCTCCTGGCAATCTTCATCCCAGCTTGTGCTTCATCCAGCCCAGTGTTTCTCATAATGTACTCTGCATAAACGTTAAATAAATAGGGTGACAACATACAGCCTTGACGTACTCCTTTTCCTATTTGGAACTAGTCTGTTGTTCCGTGTCCCAGTCCTAACTGTTGCTTCCTGACCTGCGTACAGATTTCTCAAGAGGCAGGTCAGGTGGTCTGGTATTCCGATCTCTTTCAGAATTTTCCATAGTTTGTTGTGATCCACACAGTCAAAGACTTTGGCATAGTCAATAAAGCAGAAGTAGATGTTTTTCTGGAATTCTCTTACTTTTTCAATGATCCAACGGATATTGACAATTTGGTCTCTGGTTCTTTTCTAAAAGAACTGCTCGTTTTAGCAGCCTTTTCTAAAACCAACTCAAACACCTAGAAGTTTACGGTTCACATGCTGTTGAAACCTGACTTGGAGAATTTTGAGCATTACTTTACTAGAATGTGAGATGAGTGCAATTGTGTGGTAATTTGAGCATTCTTTGGCATTGCCTTTATTTGGGATTGGATGAAAACTGACCTTTTCCCGTCCTGTGGCCACTGCTGAGTTTTCCAAATTTGCTGACATATTGATATATTCCAGGTTTCTTAGGAGACAGGTGAAGTGGTCTGGTATTCCAACCTTTTTAAGAGTTTTTTAGTTTGTTGTGATCCACACAGTCAAAGGCTTTAATGTAGTCAGTGAAACAGAGGTAGATGCTTTTCTGGAATTCCCTTGCTTTCTCTATGATCCAATGAATGCTGGCGATTTGATCTCTGGTTCCTCTGCCTTTTCTAAACCCAGCTAGTACATCTGGAAATTCTTGGTTCACATATTGGTGAAGCCTAGTTTGAAGGATTTTGAGCATTACCTTATTAGCATGTGAAGTAAGCACAATCGTGCAGTAGTTTAAACATTCTTTGGCATTGCCCTTCTTTGGGATTGGGATGAAAACTGACCTTTTCCAGTCCCGTGGCCATGGCTGAGTTTTCCAAATTTGCTGACATATTGAACACAGCACTTTCACAGCATCATCTTTTAGGATTTTAGATAGCTCAGCTGGAATTCCATGGTAGCTCAGTCAGTAAAGAACCTGCCTGCAATGCAGGAGACATGAGACCCAGTTTCAATCTCTGGGTTGGGAAGATTCCCTTGAGAAGGAAACACCGATCCACTCCAGTATTCTTGCCTGGGAAATCCCATGGACAGAGGAGCCTGGTGGTTTACAGTCCATGGAGTCACAAAGGGTCAGTTATGACCTATGGATTAAACCACAGCCACCACCAATTCCACCCTTATGCAAAATTCAAGAAAGGCATTTACATAGATTTTGTCAGATACGTGTTTGCAAATTCTCCACTCTCTGGATTCTCCTTCTGCTGTCTTGATATGTCCTTTGAAGTACAAAACTTTCAAATTAAAAAATATTTTGAGGCACATCTTTTTTATTACTTTATGTATGCATATATCAATGTGTACTGTATAAAAAAACTCAGTAATATTTGACATAAGATTATATTCACTTCAGATGTACAATATAGTGATTTGATATATGTACATATTTCAATATGATCATTTTTAACCAAGAAGAACGTTGATTGAATTAAAGCTATCATCATAAAGTTTGGTAACATTCCCCTCACCTCTACCCCGCACCTACCCCCACACACCACCATCTGCCTTTGTGGGCCAGTGAGCTGAGGGCACCCCTTTGTCACGTGACCACTGGAATAAGACCCAAGCAACCAGAGTGCCTGGGGAAAACCAAACTGCCTCTTGAGATATTGGGAGAAAGTCAGAGGAGGAAAATTTAGGAAGGAGAAAGAACCAGGAGTCCTATTTTCTCACTTTTTGCTTTTTCTCTGCTCAACTCAGCAGATTCTCACATCTCACTTTCCCCTAAGACAATTCCATTTCTCCTCTTGTATAGCAAAAGAGACTTGGCTGGCATTGAGAGGAATAAGAAAAATTTGGTTAAGTCCTTTCAGACTTAAAATTTCAAAGGTCCTGACTCAAAGTATGTGTAACCTTCCTGGTATTAGGCCAATTTCCCCTAGTCTATCAGGGTCCAGCAGATGAATTCCCAAGGTGCCCTGTGACAGCTGGGACTGGAATTCAGAACCTCAGATTTTGAAACCATCTGCCTCAGGGCGGGGCTTCCCAGGTGGTGCAGTGGTAAAGAATCCACCTGCCAATGCGGGAGACACAGGAGATGTGGGTTTGATCCCTGGGTTGGGAAGATCCCCTGGAGGAAAAAATGGCAACCCACTCTGGTATTCTTGCCTGGAAAATTCCATGTACAGCAGAGCCTGGCGGGCTACAATCCATGAGGTTGCCAAGAGTCAGACATGACTGAGTGACTGAGCACACGCACATTCACACAGACACGCACGCACGCCTCAGAACCAGAACCTCTTCCTCCCTTCAGAGAGCCAGGTCAGGGCACTGGGTGTGGAAGCCTTGTCTCCACACGTTCTGCCTTTTAAGTGCAAATGTCTGTTTTAGGCACAGAAAATATAAAGAGGAATGAGACAATTCCTGCTCACAGTGCAGTAGGGAAGCTGTAGCAGAAACAAGTAGCTATGCCAACCATGTGACACCCACAAGCGAGAAGTGCTGGGCACACACGGAACCTGGCAAGCTGCCTGTAACTCCAGTCGATGGTCTCAGATGGGCAGCTGTGTGTGCCCTTGCAGGGGACCTGTGCCTCCCGCAGCCCCGCACACTGGAAGAAAGGGTAAGCCCCACATTTGGTGGGACAAGAATGGGGAGTTCTGCCCCAGAGAGGGCAAAGTAGGACATTCAGTGAAAAGAAAAGCTGTGGCTCTTTAAGTCGAGCAGAGAACAGAGGACAGGAGAAGTTGAGAGAGGAGGGAAGAGGATGCTCGGTCAGCAGTTGTTTTTGCTGTGACCCAGTCAACAAGGAAGAGTAGGGTTTTGCTTTGTTTTTTTTTAAAGTAGTATCTTTGTTGAGCTGTAAGCCACATACCATACCATCCACTCAAAGTGTGAAATTCAATGTTGTTTAGTACATTTACAGAGTTTTACAATCATCACCACATTATTAGAACATTTTCATCACCTTGAAAAGACACCTCTTCCAGTCAGTGGTCATTCCCCCCATTCTTCCTATTTCTCCAAGGCTAGGCAACTATCAATCTACTTTCTGTTTCTGTACCTAGTTCCATTCTGACATCTGATATAAAAGAAATTTTACAATGTTTTTGTGAGTGGCTTATTTCTCTTTGCATCATATCTTTGAGGCTCAACCAGGGTGAGTTAGTATTTCATTTCTCTTCACTGCTGAATAATATCCCATTGTATGGTTATACCATTTTACTTATCCATTCATCAGTTGATTGACATTTGGGTTGTTTCTCCCATTAAGAATAACGGTGCTTATAAACATTCATGGACAAGATTTATATGAAAGAGTAGGACTTTTCAATTAGTCCTTATCAATTATTTATTGACTGCCTCTGTGTATACAGCATAGTGATAGCTGTAGGGGTGAGAGAACAGATGTAGGAGGGTTGAAACCCAAAGAACTATGTTTTATTTTATTTATTAAAAAAATTTTTTTTCTATTCTTTGGCCATGTTACGCTGCATGTTGGATCTTATTTTGCTGACTAGAGATCATGCCTGCACCCCCTGCAGTGGACCACCATGGAAGTCCCCTAAGAACTATAAATATAAATATAATTCCCCAAATGTCCTCTGACTAAAGAGATATAAAATCAAAATACATCATGTGACTCTTCAATGGATTCTGGCTCAAAAAAAAAAAAAAAAAAAGCCATAGAGGGAACAGTTAGGAACATCTGATTATGAACTGGAAATTAGATGATATTAGAGGCAGTGAATAAAAGCATCCCAAAGAAAAGGAAAAGCAAGGAGGCAAAGTGGTTATCTGAGGAGGCTTTATAAACAGTGGAAGAAAGAAGAGAAGCAAAAAGCAAGGGAGAGAGAGAAAGGTGCATCACATTTAAATGCAGAGTTCCAAAGAATAGCTAGGAGAGACAAAAAGGTCTTCTTCAGTGAACAGTGCTTAATAATAGAAGAAAACAGCAAAAGAGGAAAGACTAGAGATCTGTTTAGGAAAATCAGAAACATCAAGGGAGGATTCCACCCCAAAATGGGCACAATAAAGGATAAAAATGGTAGAGACCTAGTAGACGCTGAAAAGATCAAGAAAAGATGGAAAGGATACACAGAAGAACTGTATAAAAAAGATCTTAATGAACCAGATTACTATGATACTGTGGTTAGTCACCCAGAGCCAGATACTCTGGAGTGTGAAGTCAAGTGGGCCTTAAGAAGTACTGCTGTTAATAAAGCTAGCGGATGCGATGAAATTTCAGCAGAACTATTCAAATCCCTAAAGGATGATGCCATCAAGGTTTTGCATTCATTATGTCAGCAAATCTGGAAGGCCCAGCAGTGGTCACAGGACTGGAAAAGGTCAATCCTCATCCCATGCCCAAGAAGAGTAGAACCAAAAAATGTGCTAACCATTGAAGTTGCACTCATCTCCACATGCTAGTAAGGTCATGTTTAAAATCTTGCCTGTTAGGCTTCAGCATTATGTGAACCAACAACTTCTAGATGTCCGAGCTGGGCTTAGAAAAGGAAGAGGAACTAAAGTTCAAATTGCCAACATTCTCTGGATTAGACAGAAAGCAAGGGAATATCAGAAAAACATCTATCTCTGTTTCATTGACTACAATAAAGCCTTCGACTGTGTGGATCATGACAAACTCTGGAAAACTCTTAGAGAGATGGGAATACCAGACCATCTTACCTGTCTCCTGAGAAACCTGTATGAGGGTCAAGAAGCAACAGTTAGAACTCTGAATGGAACACATGATTGGTTTAAGACTGAGAAACCAGTACAACAGGGCTGTCTGCTATAACCTTGTTTGTTTAATCTATACCCTTAGCACATCATGAGAAATGCCAGGCTCAAAGAGTTACAAGCTGGAATCAAGATAGGCGGGAGAAACATCAACAATCTCAGATACTCAGATATGCAGATGATACCACTCTAATGGCAGAAAGCGAAGAGGAACTAAAGAGCCTCTTGATGAGGGTGAAGGAGTAAAGTGAAAGAGCCGGCTAAAGAGTATTAAAAAAAACTGAGATCAAGGCATCCGGCCCCACTACTGCATGGCAAATAGAAGGGGAAAAGGTGGATACAATGACAGATTTCTTCTTCTTGGGCTCTAAAATCACTGCACAAGCTGGAATGAAGATTGCCAGGAGAAATATCAATAACCTCAGATATGCAGATGACACCACCCTTATGGCAGAAAGCGAAGAAGAACTAAAGAGCCTCTTGATGAAAGTGAAAGAGGAAAAAAAAAAAAAGAAAGTGAAAGAGGAGAGTGAAAAAGTTGGCTTAAAACTCAACATTCAGAAAAGTAAGATCATGGCATCACTTCATGGCAAATAGATGGGGAAACAGTGGAAACAGTGACAGACATTATTTTGGGGGGCTCCAAAATCACTGCAAGAGGGTGATTACATCCATGAAATTAAAAGACACTTGCTCCTTGGAAGAAAAGTTGTTGCTAGACAGCATATTGAAAAGCAGAGACACTGCTTTGCCAACAAAGGTCTGTCTAGTCAAGGCTATGGTTTTTCCTGTGGTCATGTATGGATGTGAGAGTTGGACTATAAAGAAAGCTATCTGTCAAAGAACTGATGGTCTTAAACTGTGGTGTTGGAGAAGACTCTTGAGAGTCCCTTGGACTGCAAGGAGGTCCAACCAGTCCATCCTAAAGGAAATCATTCCTGAATATTCATTGGAAGGACTGATGTTGAAGCTGAAACTCCAATACTTTGGCCACCTCATGCGAAGAACTGATTCATTTGAAAAGACCCTGATACTGGGAAAGATCGAAGGCAGGAGGAGAAGGGGCAGACAGAGGATGAGGTGGTTGGATGGCATCACCGATTCAATGGACATGAGTTTGAGTGAACTCCAGGAGCTGGTGATGGACAGAGAGGCCTGGTGTGCTGCAGTCCATGGGGTCGCAAAGAGTCGGACACGACGGAGTGACTGAACTGAACTGAACTGAAAATCACTGTGGGCCGTGACTGCAGCCATGAAATCAGAAGACAATTGCTTCTTGGCAGGAAAGTGATGACAAACCTAGACAGGGTGTTGAAAAGTAGCGACATCATTCTGCTGACAAAGGTCCATATAGTGATCACGTATGGCTGTGAGAGCTGGACTGTAAGGAAGGCAGAACACCAAAGAATTGATGCATTTGAACCGTGGTGCTGGAGAAGACTCCTGAAAGTCCCTTGGACAGCAAGGAGATCAAACCAGTCAATCTTAAGGGAGATCAATCCTGAATATTCACTGGAAGGACTGATGCTGAAGCTGAAGATCCAGTATTTTGTGGTCATCTGATGCTAACAGATGACTCATTAGACGTCTCTGATACTGGGAAAGATCGAGGGCAGGGGAGAAGGAGATGTCAGAGGATGAGACGGTTGGATGGCATCACTAATGCAATGGACATGAACTTGGGCAAACTCCAGGAGATGGTGAGGGGCAGGGAGGCCCGGAGTGCTGCAGTCCATGGGTTGCAAAGAATCATATATGACTGGGTGACTGAACAACAACAACAGAGACTCATTGCTTATTTTCTTATGTGTGATAATGATATGGTTATAAAGGAAAATGTCCTTGTTTGCAAGGTATGCATGCTGATGTATGCAGGGCTGAAGTGTCATGGTGTCTGAAGATTATTTTCAAAAAGTTTAGCCAAAAAATGTACATATACATACATGCCTGCTGCTGCTGCTGCTGCTGAGTCGCTTCAGTCGTGTCCGACTCTGTGTGACCCCGTAGACGGCAGCCCACCAGGCTCCCCTGTCCCTGAGATTCTCCGGGCAAGACCACTGGAGTGGGTTGCCATTTCCTTCTCTGTTGCACGAAAGTGAAAAGTGAAAGTGAAAGTGAAGTCGTGTCCAACTCCTAGCGACCTCATGGACTGCAGCCTACCAGGCTCCTCCATCAATGGGATTTTCCAGGCAAGAGTACTGGAGTGGGTTGCCACTGCTTTCTACATGCAAGTAAAACAAATATGGCAAAATGTTAACAGTTGTGAAATTTGGATGGTGGGTATTTGGGTGGTCATTGTTGTGTTTTCTCATATTTTGAGCATATTTGAACATTTCCAAAATAAAAATCTAAAATAAAAATAATTACAAAGCAAAAGATCTAATGCAGGTAAGGAGATAAAGGTTAGGGGTGTATCTTTTTTTAATTTATTTTTTATGTATTTGGCTGTGCCATGTCTTAATTGTACTGGACTTTCACTGGGGCATGCAGGCCACGTGGGATCTATTATAGTTCCCTGACTAGGGCTAGAACCTGCACACCCAGAACCCGGGTCTCCTGCACTGGGAGCATGGAGTCTTAATCCCTGGACCAGCAGGGAAATCCCAAGGGTAAATCTTTTTACAAAAGGGGGTCAGAGAAGGCCTCTCTGAAGGCAGACATTGACTAAATGCATTAAGGAGGGAGTTGGCCACAAGGATTCAGGACAGGGCATTCCAGCAAGAAGGAACAGCCAGCTCAGAGGCCCTGATGTGGAAACAGGCTTGGTGTGTGGACACAAGCACTGAGAGAGCCTGAGGGTGTGTCATCGAGGCAGGAAATGAGGTTGAAAAGGTAGCCTAAATCCAGATTATATAGCATCACAGAATTGAGATTTTAGTCTACATTTAAGGATGACCTACTAATGAATCATGAGTGAGGAGTTCCTTGGGTCAAATTATATTTTAAAACATCTCTCTGGCTCCTGGGTGGTGAGTGTGGTGGTCAGAAGGAACAAGAGAGGAAGCAGAGAGGCTGATAAGTAGGATTTATTGCAGAGCTTCCCTGGTGGCTCAGATAGTAAAGCATCTGCCTACAATGTGGGAGACCCGAGTTCAATCTGTGGGTCGGGAAGATCTCCTGGAGAAGGAAATGGCAACCCACTCTAGTATTCTAGCCTGGAAAATCCCATGGATGGAGGAACCTGGTAGGCTGCAGTCCGTGGGGTCACAAAGAGTCAGACATGACTGAGTGACTTCACTTCACTTTACTTCATGGCGTTTCAGATTAGGTGATGGCACAGGGCAAAGGACTTAGTTTTGCCAAGTATGTCCCAGAAGGGGAGTTCTTATGGAGTTTGCTGATGGGCATGGGAATGAAGGGAAAAAACAGTTAAGGGAGACTCCAAGGACAGCCTGAGCCTCTGGCCAAATGGTGGTGCCGTCTGCTGAGATGGGAACTCTGGACCGGAGGCACAGACTCTTCCTTTACAGAGGAACATTAGTTGGGTTTAGAATGGCCTGAAAGTCTTCATGGTCATGGAGGAAGTGGAATTGGGGTCGGGCTTCAGAATAAGGAGTTCATCAATGTCAGCAAATGAAGGTTTTCATGTGAGTTAACAAACAGGGTTGCCCAGCTGATCTGAATCCTGGTGCTGACATTTACTGGCTATGTGACTGGGGGCCAATCACTTACCTTCTTTGACCTTGAGGTTCTTCATCCATAAAATAGGCAAAATCACATCTGTCCTTTCAGGTGTTAGGTTGTAACACACCTTGGCACAGTGCCTGGCACAGAGAAGGTACTCAACATACAGGGTTTCCTGCTACTCTGTAGAGGGCATTAGGAAGGAGTAACTTTGTGAGCATCCAAAGGACTGCTTTAAGCTGCTTATTTTTGGTTGCCTTTTTAGCTAGAGTCGTCCTTTCTTCCTTATATTTATATGATATTTGAACACTATGTGCCACATGCAGTTCTAGCCATTGCATGAATTGCAGTGAGTGAAACAGACAAAATCCCTGCCTTCTTGTAGCTTACATTTTGGTGGAGGGAGAAGACAAACATAACTAATTAATAGACAGTATGTAATGTATATATGCTGCTGCTGCTGCTGAGTCGCTTCAGTCGTGTCCGACTGTGCAACCCCATAGACGGCAGCCCACCAGGCTCCCCCGTCCCTGGGATTCTCTAGGCAAGAACACTGGAGTGGGTTGCCATTGCCTTCTCTAATGCATGAAAGTGAAAAGTGAAAGTCAAGTCGCTCAGTCGTGTCCGACTCTAGCGACCCCATAAACTGCAGCCTACCAGGGTCCTCTGTCCATGGGATTTTCCAGGCAAGAGTACTGGAGTGGGGTGCCATTGCCTTCTTCGAATGTATATATGAGATGGTGCTAAGTCCTAGGGAGAAAACAAAACAGGGAAGGGGAAGAGGAGACACTGGGGTAGAGCTAGGACTGCAATTTTAAATAGGATGCCAAGAGAAGACTCTACTGAGAAGGTGACATCTCTGTAAAGCCCTAAAGGAGAGAAGGGAGGAAGCCAAGTTTTTTAACTAAATGTAGAATGTTTTAGACAAAAAGAGGCAAGTTCAAAGGCCCTGAGGCAGGAGCATACTTGGTACGTCTGAGGAACAGCTAGAAGGCCAGTATGGCTAGAAAAGTGTGAGTGAGGGAAGAAGGTAAGAGCAGCTTCTATATGGCATGGGAAGCCTGCAATGGTTTTGGCTTTAGCGTGGAGTTAAATGGGAGTCCTCAGAGGATTTTGAACAGTGGGTATCTGGTTTATGGTTTAAAAGGATCACTGGTTTCTATCTGTGTGAATTCAGTGGTTAAAGAGAGGAGGCCTGTTGGGAAGCAATTCTAGTAAGGATGATGATTTCAGTATTAGAAGGAGGGGTCAGGGATTGTAAAGTCCATGGCCTTTGACCTCAGCAGCTGAAGGATATATTTAGTTGAACCAAATGATGTTGCTGGTATTTGATTGTTCTTGGCCTTAAAAAGTAACCATTTCATATATCCAATTTCAGTTCAGTTCAGTTCAGTCACTCAGTCGTGTCTGACTCTTTGCGACCCCATGAATAGCAGCACGCCAGGCCTCCCTCTCCATCACCAACTCCCGGAGTTCACTCAGACTCAGGTCCATCGAGTCAGTGATGCCATCCAGCCATCTCATCCTCTGTTGTCCCCTTCTTCTTTTGCCCCCAATCCCTCCCAGCATCAGAGTCTTTTCCAATGAGTCAACTCTTCGCATGAGGACGCCAAAGTACTGGAGTTTCAGCTTTAACATCATTCCCTCCAGAGAAATCCCAGGGCTGATCTCCTTCAGAATGGACTGGTTGGATCTCCTTGCAGTCCAAGGGACTCTCAAGAGTCTTCTCCAACACCACAGTTCAAAAGCATCAGTTCTTCGGCGCTCAGCCTTCTTCACAGTCCAACTCTCACATCCATACATGACCACAGGAAAAACCATAGCCTTGACTAGACAGACCTTTGTTGACAAAGTAATGTCTCTGCTTTTCAATATGCTATCTAGGTTGGTCATAACTTTTCTTCCAAGGAGTAAGCATCTTTTAATTTCATGACTGCAGTCACCATCTACAGTGAGTACCCAATTTAATAATGGCCATTTACTGAGAAGGGAAAAACTATGTGAGGAGGTGGTGGGGAGGGTATCAGCAGTTTATTTTTGCACGTGAAAAGATGTTGAACAGGCAGCCATATATTCATGTCTGGAGTTCAGGAGTGAGGTCCCAATCAGAAATGTACATTAGGGAGTCAGAGCACAGAGGGCAGTTATAGCTCTGAGACTGGATGAGGTCACATAGGGATTAAACGTAGACGAAGGAGAACAGAGGCCTCTGCTCCCCAGAGGCCTGGGGAGCAGGCCAGGGGCCTCTAGCATTTCCAGATCGGAGAGATGAGGAAGCAGCAAAGGAAACACAGGAAGCCACGACTGGCAAAACAAGGGTTCCAAACAGGGAACTGGCCTCAATGAATAATGTAGGTGTGGATAATTTCCAACCTCCCTCTATCCTTGAGCCTTGGCATTATGGAGTGCTTGTGTGTGTGTGTGTGTGTGTGTAAGAAGGACATGGTAATATCTTATCCAAGGCTAGATCTTTAGAGATTACAGCATCTCTTCTTCTATTTGATCCAGGCGAAAGTAATGCAGGTGCTATCATCCCATTTTACAGATGAGTAAACTGGGACATGAAGATTAGGTTTCTTGCCCAAGTTACATTTCTGTCTCCAAGTTCCACATTCTCATTGAATCATGCTTGTTTGGTGTAGGTGGGGGCGTGTTGGTGTTTCCCCAGGGGGCCTGCTGTCAGAGGGAGTGTGCAGAGAATCCCAAGGGAATGACAGCAGTGTAGGAGATGCAATCTTGCCATCCTGGCCACTGCTGGCTATTGGAGCCCTACTGACTGGTTCTGTGGGGACAAGTTGTAACAGGGTTACACGGAGGAGACTTGAAATGAGTTTTAAGCTTTCATTTCCTGGCAGCAAGAAAACTGCTGAATTTATTGCCCTCTTGAGGGCTCTGGATCTGTGATCTCTGATACAAAGAGCTCCAAACTAAAAATGAGACTATTTCACGACAGAAATGGTCAAACAGAATCAGAAGGCCTTATCTGGGGGACTTTCACATCTGGTGGGGACAGTGATAAATCCACTTTAGTTTTAGGGCCATTGTGTTAGTAGGGACCTTCGGAGATAGAGAAGCTTCTGGGCTAGGTTCTTTTACATACTCCGCTGAATGATGGGTTCATCTTACTCCGTCTGAATGTCTTGCTCAAAGCAGTATATTCTCTGCAAACTTGTTTTCTTGCCTTTGAGAAGCTGCTCCTTAGATCAGAGGCTCCTTTGGTCAAGCTTGGCCCTGCCCTGGGGAGAGATAAACAGGCCTGAATACATTTCCCAGATTGCAAAAGTGGCGAGTCAGTCAGGGCTGAACAGCTGTGCCCTCGTAGCGCCACTGGTTGTCCCTGATAAGGAAGAACATGGCTCATTCTAGCGCACTGCCATGAGTGCACACACATAAACAGACACTCCCAGGCCCTGGTGTTATTTTAGAGTAAATTATTGACATTCTGAATAGCTGAAACCTTGGGGGGAAAGGTGAGCATAAACTTACTCTGCTCAAGAGGAGCTCCAGGTCCAGAAGCCAAAAGATGTCAAACCAGGGCTGTCACTTGGCACCATTTTGGAGCCACTTTTTGAACCTATGTGGTCAGGGGCGGGTTCAGAAGCCCTCTGAAGCTCCAGAAGGAGGAGGGAATGGAGAAGAAGTCAGAAAGGGAGCGGTGGATTTATGAAGGAGCAGATGGCAAAATGCCCAGAGAGAAACTCAGTAAAAATGTGAACATACCTTCACCGCAAAGATGGACCCTATGACATCATTAAAACAATACCAGAAAAGGGAATTCCCTGGCGATCCAGTGGTTAGAACTCCATGCTTCCACTGCAGGGGCCACAGTTTCCATCACTGGTTGGGGAACTAAGATCCTGCATGCCATGCATGACCAAATAAATAAATAAATATTAATAAAATTAAAAATACCCCCGAAAGTGAATGCTTTTCTTCTTATATGACTTACAGCATATAAGGAGTGGGGCAATGGGAGACTGATATTAATAATACCACCAGTAATATCGTCACACTTATAATCATGAAAAGCAATTTATAGTTTACAAGTGGCTTTCACATTAATCTTTTCCATTGATTCCACCAACCCACTCAAGTGGGTAGGGCATTATGAGCCACATTTTACAGATGAGAAAACTGAGGCTCAGGGAGGATATAAGCAATTAACTGAGGCATAATTATGGTCTGGGGAGGGGCAGGTTTGTCCTAAGTAACCCAGAGCTAAGATGCTTACTATGAAGGGTGATTCCTTTTCAAGGATTGCTCAGAGGCTAAATGCATTCTTAGGTAGAGCAGCCCCACCTTCCCTAGAGTGATCCAGAGCAAGCCTCTCTAATCACTCCCCTGATGATTTTTGCTTAGTACTTAGGTCACAGCAGCATAACATCTGTGAAGATTAAAGCATCAGGGAAAATGTCTAGATCCACCCTATGCCCTTCTTTCTCAAATGTTCTACCTTTGACCAGCTCTTAGGAAAAAATACCTTCGGGTCCTCTATAAGCTTGCTAACTTGATCTCAGGTGGGGAAGAAAACATCCTTATTTACATAGGACATTATGGAAGCACAGGACCCACCTAGAGGGTCAGGCAGGTGTTTTGATAGTGCTGATGCCTATTGGAATCTTCCAGCAGTGGTTCTCAAACTTTGGCCTGCATCAGCATCATCTGGGGAGATTGTTAAAGACTTGGATGTCCAAGCCCCATCCCAGACCTTTGGAATCAGAATCCCCATGGGTGGGCTCTGGACATTTGTGAGCTTAACAAGCTCCCCAGGTGATTCTGAAGCACACCAAAGCTTGGGAATCACTCAGGTGAAGGGGAACAGGGAACCAGGCGGGGAGGGGAGGGAGCAGCAATGGGAGCCTGGAGAGCCTGAAGGAGACACAGTCATGAACAATTCCCTGCTCTAGCCTTATCTCCCTTTAACAAAGTGGTCAAATAAAGGGGGTTAGAAATCTCGTCATTCAAACATGTGTTCCTTCTGACAGAACTGCAATGTGCAATAGGAAAGAGCAATACAGCCCTTTTAAAAGCAATTAAAATAGCCTGTATTTGTCAGACAGAATAGAGGTGACCAGGCACTGCGGAGAGTGAGAAATAAGTAAGAAATGATTGTTTGATGGATACAGAGTTTCTGTTTAGAGTGATAGTTCTGGAGATAGGTAGTGATGATGATTGTAGTACACTGTGAATGTACTTAATACCATTGAATTTTACTTTTTAAAATGGTTAAAATGGCAAATTTTGTGTTATGTATAATTAACACACACACGCAACAATAACGGGTCTTTTGGGGGATGAAATGATAGGCACACACAACATTCAATTTTAAGTGCTGCTGCTCCAGGTTCACGTGTGTGTGTGTATGTTTATGTGTGTGTGCATTCGAGCGTGCATAGGAGGTTACATAAGGGGACCCAACTCACAGCACGTGGTTTGACAGACAACAAGCGTGTTCATGGGGACAAGGGAATAGATAAAAATTTTGAAAATAGATGGCAGCGAAAATGTGATATAAATACAGGAGCTGCCTGGAACACTCCTTCCTGGCCCCTTTGCCTGGTTGACTCCAGGATTCCACATCAGTTCTTTTGGAGTGCCTTGTAGAGCTGCTGCTGCTGCTGCTGCTGCTGCTAAGTCGCTTCAGTCGTGTCCGACTCTGTGCGACCCCATAGACTCCCCCGTCCCTGGGATTCTCCAGGCAAGAACACTGGAGTGGGTTGCCATTTCCTTCTCCAATGCATGAAAGTGAAAAGTGAAAGTCAAGTCGCTTAGTCGTGTCCGACTCCTAGCGATCCCATGGACTGCAGCCCACCAGGCCCCTCTGTCCATGGGATTTTCCAGGCAATAGTACTAGAGTGGGTTGCCATTGCCTTCTCCGCCTTGTAGAGCTGTGTCTCTCAAACTTTACTGCACAAAGGAATCACCGGGGGACCTTGTTAAACTGCAAATTCTAATTCAGTAGGTCTGAGGTGAAGCTCTAGCCTGTGTTTCTAACAAGTTCCCAGGTGATGCTGACAGTCTAGATCTAGACCACACTGGGAGGGCTGTGTAAATTTAAAGTTCACCATGATATCCTCATGTCCACCAGAGTGATTACCACACAATGGGTGATCAATAAATGCTTACTGAATGAATGATGAAGTTATAGGTTTGCTCTAGGAGTTTGGAAGGCAGAACAAACTGTCCTAAACAACAGTATATTTGGGGTACTTCTGCTTCTTTCAGTCATTCACTTTGTGAAATCACCTCATACTGTGTAGATCAGAGATGTTACAACCAAATTGCCATCATGCTGTCTCAACTCTAATCCTTGAAAAAATGACCCTATACACATGAAGGATAGCAAACCCTGATTTGCAAGCTTGAAGAAGCCTGGCTATTCTCTCCTTTCAAGGTGGGAGCAGAGGGCAGGGAACCTGCTGGTTTAGGAATTTCTAGATTTTGGTGCCTGTTTGGGTTAATTGCCACCTTGGCTTCCTTAAATCAAATAAACAGACTTTTTAACAGTGTATGTGGGAAGGAGGTTCATTACCCTGAAACATGAATATGATGATACTGCCATTATTTAACCATTATCGTTTTTGATGATGACAACGACGCTGACAGTTGAGCGATTAAGTGTGTGAGGGAGTTGGGGGAGGGGGCAGAAAGCTGGGCAGGCAGGAAAAAGAGGAACTACAACTCCCAGAATCCCCAGCTAAAGCCCACGCCTCCGCCGCCGCGGCACCCCACCCCTTTCGCCAGCTGGGCCCGCCCCGCCGATGACGTCACAGAGGTGACGTCACGGCGCCCAGAGCGAGGCTGGGGTAGAGAGGCCGATTGAGCAGGAGTCGTCCGCTTGTCGTGGAGGCGGCTTGGGAGCCGGCGAGAGGGTGAGCGGGCGAGCAGGCGAGAGAGCTAGAGCAGGCAGGAGGGAGCGACGCGCGGCGCAGAGGAGCGCCAGGTCCGGGCCGCGGCGGAACCCACAGCCGGAGAGGGGCAGCCCGAGCCGTGCGCCGCGGGGTCCCCACCCCCACTCGGCCGGACAGTGCCCGGTGTTCCCCCCCGTGCGGGGGGCGGCGGCGGCGGCGGCGGCTGACGGGACCAAACAGGACCGCGGGGGTGTTGCCACCTCCATCGAGGAGCCGGCGCGGCCGCGGGCTCCTCAGAGCCGGGGCCCGGGGCCCGTGACAGGCGGGCTGAGGAAGGGCGAGAGGCGGCGGCGGCGCAGGCGACGGGGAGGCAGCGGCGACACCATGTCATCCCCTAGTCCGGGCAAGAGGCGGATGGACACGGACGTGGTCAAGCTGTATCCTTCGTGGAGGGGGCGGAATTCGGGTTCTACGTGGGGGACGATATGGGGATGCCCGGGGCACCCCCTGAAACCTAAGCAGGGGCCCAGTGGCACTCCAGCCCACTGTCCAAGGCTTCCTCCCACCCCTCCCTCCTCCCAGTGCCTACGGAGGCTCCTTGGCACCTCCCAGGAGCCGAGATCCTTCTCAGCTCCCCCTTTATCTGCAGCACCCCGAAATGTGCGTTGTTCCACGCTCTTTCCGCACCCCTAGTCCCCGTGACTTTTCTCCACGACGTTTGGACTCCCAAATGGGTCTTTTTTTTTTTTTTTTTTTGCAGTACCAGCCCTCTCTCTTCACCACCAAGCCCACCTTCTTTTTCCTGTTTGCTCGCTCTGAATTTGGGGACTCGAGATAGAAATTCCCTAGAGCGAAGCCTTTCTCCTTTTCTTGAGATGCTTTCATTCCCTCCTCTCACAGTGCTTCTTGAACTGGGGTAACTCAAGTGACCTCCTTTATCCCTAATTCCTTTCTATATTAGGAAGAGAGTAGTCTGCTCAGTGCCCCCCTCTTGTATTAAAGAGCTCTGAATATTTTAGATCAGCTACCCCTATTAAGCTTTCTGGTCCTTAGAAGAACCCCACTCTTTTCTTCCTACCGACAAAGCCTATCCCACCCATAGTATGTGGTGAGGACCCCCAGGCCCTCCAGCAAGCCACCCTCCATATTGTGGCTATGACAGCTGAGGGGGAAGGAGAAAAGAGGATCTCCTTGACCAAATAGCCCCTGCACTAGCCAGTTAAGCAAACTCCCTGTATGAGAATAAGGTGCTCATAATAACTGCCCTGTTCTTGCCAAGTGACACCCTTTATTTTCCTACTCCCCCCACCCCCAACTTTATGTACTTTGGAGGTAGCAGTGGGAAAGCTCTAACTGATAAGAGTCCTTCAGGCAGTGGTTTTGGTTGGAGTCCAGACCGATTATTTCATGACCAGCTAGAGAAATTCGCGAAGGTTCCTGTGATAAATCGAGACATATTTTGAGGGGTAATTTAGAGAGTGATGAGAGAGAGGAGCCCAGGGTTCCAAAAGACTAAATCCCTCGGAAGAGGGGGAACCCGGGGCTGGAGAGTGGTAGTGTGTGAAACGCAGTTTAAAAAGTCCTGTCTCCTGCTTCTGTTTCTCCTTTACCCCCATCCCCCCACCATTTCCCCCTGTTGCTGGGTTTTGTTTATATAACTCAAGTTGTTTGGCTAGATTCTTCAGGTGAATTCCTTCTTTCTTCCTTTTATTGTTACTGTTTTTGATTGGATGTTTTACCCGTTTGTAGAGATCGATGATTATTGTTGAACAGTCACTTAAACAATTCGCTGAAGTTTTAAAAAAGTAGTTTTTTTCATTTGGTTTAGAAGTGGGGGATGGAAGGGAAGTTGCCTGGGCAAGTGATTCTTCTCCCCCACCCCCCCCAACTCCATAATCTTTTCAGGAATAAGATGTTTTTCTCTTCACTCAGGAAAACTTGATTAGAAATTAGAAACAGTACATGAACGTCTCAGTTTAGGGTTAGAAGTTTAGAATTTGGGGGAGGTGGGAGTGGGAATTAGAGGAGCAAGTAATAAAGTATATATTATGTACCAAATATATGTTTAGGCACAAGTGAAACTGACTCTTTATGAGCTGTTTGTGGCTATGATTGAGTTTTGTAAATGTGTGAATGATAGCCGTAATGTTGGCTTTTCATAAGGTGGCAGGAAAACTTGTAACTATGGCTGTGTGTACATTTTACACAAAGCAGTTTCGGGTTTTATTTTTGTTTAGAAACTAGGAAATGACATGGTGGCAGAATCTTGAGTTATTTTTATCTTGAATTGAGACTTACTGTCACACCTAATGCAAATTTCTGCCTAATGTTTAATTGGGATGGGGGTGAGAGAGAATTCCAGCTGTCTTTGATCAGTGTCAGATTCTCAGATTATATACTTCCATATATTTTTTTAGAAGGCTGAGGATAAAGAGGGTGAGGCCTTACTTGACCTGATGCCTTTTCCATACAGTGCCTTTTGTTCATTTAGTAGTTGTGGCATCTAGAATGATTACCGTATTTAGGAGTCGGGGTGTGGGGGGTGGAGAGGGGGAAGAAAACAGACAAAGAACAGCAGGGTGTCTTTCTTTTTTTTCTTCCCCTAAGTGGCTTATTTCATAGCTTATTTTTAGTAGAAGATGAAGAAAGGCAAAGATGCATTGGCCTTCTGTTCTTTCCCCACCTTCCTCCTTTCTGACAAAAGAAAGCAGAGGCGCTTTAGAATTGTACATGTCTGAGATAGGAGGACAACAGTCTCGGGATTTAAAAGCCAGAGGTTATCTTTGTTTCATGTTTGTTATTTTCTGGTCTGAGTTAAATTTTTTGTATTTCCTTTTGTTGTGCATGTGTGTTGGGGTGGGTGTGTGAGAGATTTTGTGGCCTCGTTTCTCTGTTGAATTCACATTAGTAGGCCCAAATGGAGACAACAGTTTTTTGAGCAAGGTATATTTACCATGAAATTTAAGCAAGGTGTATTTACCAGGACACTGCTAAAATGAATACAATTGTGTGAAACAGTCGAGGGTTGAAAATGAAAGATGGTGTGGAGGAAGTAGGAAAGGTCTGGAGGAATGTACTTGCTTTTTGCCCCTCAGTGCCCCCTTGATTTCTTTGGTGTGTAGGCTGATAGCTGGTTTTGTTGAAATCTCCTGTTTCAGCCCATTTTTGGATGTCTCCTGAGCATAATTATGCCACCAGGATTTACAGCCTGGCAGGGAATCTATATAGTAGGAAAGTAGTGCGTGGGGGTAGGGAAAGAAGAGGATGTGTAACTAATTGGCCACTGCCTTCCAGCACCTCGTTAGGTCCTTTCAGAGACACCGTCTCTGGTTGTTGTTTGGAGTCGGTGATATTTCTTTTGTGACGGGTTGGTAGGAGGAGAGCTGACTTCCAAGTTATGGAGGGAGTGAGTGTTTTGCACCAATGCACTTAATAGTCTGCTGGGCGATTATGTTCTGAAACTCTGACTCATTCATTGTTTCTCTTCTGATCCTTTGCTGAGGGTTGTGCAAACCTCTCCAGGAGCCTAGAAACTGATGTACATGACTTGGGCCCTGTAGGAATGTGTCCCAATCAAAAAACTTGCAAAAAGCCCAAATCCTGTGGAATGGTGGTTGAATAATAGTGTTGCCATTTGTTTTGCAAAGTGAGGTGGGTGGGTGATACTGTGCTGTTCTCAGCCTGGCAAGCTTTGAGGTTTCTATCTCGAACCGGCTGATTATTTAGATTGTCTGAGACCTGGGACTCTGGTGACCTTAAAGCGTGATTTGCCCTAAAGGAATATCGGTTTAAGTTCTCCTGGGTAGAGGAACAAACAAGCTCAGATTACACGGGTTTCCTTGTTGGTGGGGGTTACTCGTCTCACCCTGTTGCACAGCCTGGTGATCCTTTTATCTGTGAACCAGTGGCCCCTGCTGAAGGCTGGAACTGCTTGTTTTGGAAAAGCCTATGCAGGCAAAAGGCCGTAGGCACAGCTCCTCACAGCTTATTGGCTGCTCTGTTACTACCCGGAAAAGGAGGAGGGGCGGAGCTACCAAACAGCTGATGGGAATGTGTGACCAGTGTGTTTATATACAAAAGAAGTTGGGGCTGGGGAGGCCTTGTGAGTGGTGTCACAGGATCAAGTGTATTTTCAAGGGGTAGAAAGAGGAGAGGAAAACCTGACCTGTTAAGAGTACAAGAAATATTCAGGGTTAAATCAGAAAAGTGGATTGATGGTAACGAGAACTTGGCAAGCACTGTGTTATTGGTGTGAAATTTTGGAACTTAATTTTATAATACCAAGAGTTTTCAAAGAGTCCCTTTTTCAGAGGGAGTGTGGTAGCTAAAAACGGATAGTCACGACTTTAAATGTAATTAACCGACTCCTGCAGGGATTCAAAAGTATGGTAGAAAAGTAAGCTTCCCTTGTAAAAGCTTTAAGAGCAGTGATCAGAGAGGGCCAGTGTCCTATACTAAATTCATTATCAGCATTAGTGAATCTTATAGAATCCTAGTTGTCTGCCTTAGGGTTTCAGAAGCTTTCAGTAACAGGTTCATCCTCTCAGTCATTTCTGCACTCTTCTCATGCCAGCCTTGGGGCTAGATGCTGGGGGTTTCGTAGTGAAAAATTTGGTGTGTGCTTATGTAACTAAAACAAAAAAAGTCAAAGTACGTGTTGTGTTATAGCAAGTGAGGACTGTATGTGTCACCTTTTTTTTTTTATTTTAATAACTCATATTTACTTTCAGAATTGACTTTTCAAGGAATAGAAAGTTTAAAGCGAATTTTATATGATGGGATATATGGGGATCTCTCTCCCTGTTATTTAAAAGATTGATGTTAAAAACTGAAAAACAAATATTAAAATGTGTAGCCATTTGTCTTCAACTTGGGTGTTTTGCTGTTGATCCATAGTTATTCTGTCCCTAAGTTAGTAGTGTTTGTTGCTCTTTTATTTGTGCTGAAAGTGTAGATGGTTCTATTATCTTTTAACTAACTCCAGTGTCATTGGAAAAGTGTGGTTTGCCTTTTACTTCCTGTGATCTCTGTTTTAGTGAGATGAAAAGATGGAAGGTGGAACAGTTTTATGGTCTTCAAGCTAAAAGTTAAAGCTTTGGCAACTCTCAGTGTTCTGAATTTGTCTTCTCTGCCTAGATTTTGGTGACAAATATAACATACTGGCACTTTGGTTAAGCAGGAACCTGCATGAGTAAGCATTCACAGCTTCAGAACATCTGATTCCTGCACTGCAGTTCTAGTAAATTACACACAAGCCTAAAAATTCAGCTTTTAGGGGAAAACAATCTTTGCAGATGTGACCCATAAAAATCCCTTACCTGTTTGCGTGTGTGTGTATGAGTGTGTTAAAGGAACCTGGATTTGTTGGTTTTCTAGTATTGTGCAGTTTCCCCAGCACCTTGACCTGTACATATCTACATATATTATAGATATATAATTATATGTAATTTAGTATCTTGTTTCAGTCTTACCAGATTTTAATGGTTCCAAGAATCACTGGATTTTTTTGGCATATGATTCAGACCTGCGAAAGTGCTTATAGTGGAATAGCTTTTTAACTGTAGACCTGCAGTGTACATTTTAGTAAAATACTTAAATGAAAAAACTTTAATTGGATTATACGAGTAGTAAGATAATTGAGGAAAATATAGGTTACAAAAAGGGAAAGAAAACCATCTCCCATAAGCCTATCCTTTAAATAAATACTGGTTCTCAAACTTCAGTGTGATCTTAACGACTTGGTGGTGGTGGTGGTTTAGTCGCTAGGTCGCATCTGACTCTTGGGATCCCATGGATTGTAGCCCGCCAGGCTCCTCTGTCCATGGCATTCTCCAGGCAAGAAAACTGGAGTGTGTTGCCATTTCCTTCTCCAGGAGATCTTCCTGACCCAGGAATCAAGCTCAGGTCTCCTGCATTGCAGGCAGATTCTTTACCGACTGAGCCATGGGAGAAGCCTACTTGGAGGGTTTGTTAAAATGGGTCCCACCCCTGAAATAGTGTGATTCACTCAGTCTAGAGTGGGGCCTGTGAACGTACATTTCTGAGAAGTTCCCAGATGATGGTGATGCTGTTCTGTCCAGCAACCACAGTTTGAGAACCATTGTCCTGAAATGTTAACATTATATAGTTTTTTCTTATCAGTGCTTCCCCCCACACCCAGGATATATTATTTTCAATCTGTTGATCATATTGTATGTGCCATGTTTTTGCTTAATATTTTTGCAGCTGTTTTTCCCATTTATAAATATCAGATATAATAGTTCATGTAATGGGCTATTACAAGAGCTAAACCATGACCTAAAGCATGCCTGTGCCATTGATTTAATTCTTTGCCTTTTTCCTGTGATAAATAAGATTGAAATTAACATGCATAAGGCTTTTCTTACATTTTTGGATTATTTCTCTTTTCTAGAAATGATATTCTAGATCAGAGAAGGTAAGCTTTTGAGTTAGAATATTTATTTAAAAATCTTGAGGTCCCACACCCAGTGGATTCTCACTTTGTTATATTGTGTTTTGGCTGGTGTCCTTACAGCACTGAAGCAGTCAGCCTGGGATAGTAATGAAAAATGAGTTCTGATCTCTTTGTTTAAACTTTCATGTTGTTTTGTGTGTGTTTGAAAATAGTGATTCTTACATTAGGGATACTTTTGTACTTCTCAAAGTGCCTTCTCTGAGTTGGTAGGTTGCACATAATATATTCATGAGCTGTCTGAGTGGTAAGAGCTGTAGAGTTTTGGTGACTTGATTATTTTTCCTTTTTTTATTGAGGTATAATTGACATAAAATAACTATACATGTTTAAAGTGATAGATTTGGTAGGTTTTCACATAAGTATCACTCATGAAGCCCATTGACACAGTCAAGATCGTGAACATACTCATTTTCCCACAGTTTCTCTTGTCACTGTAGATTATTTTGCATTTTCTAGAATTTTATATGAATGGAATCATATACTGTATTGTGTGAATTCTTTCCTCATATTTTTTAGATCCCCCCTTGTTATCATGTAGTTTTTTTTTTAAACCACTGAGTAGTATTTCACTGTATGGCTGTACCATAATTTGTTTATGCGTTCACCCCTTTGTGGACATTTGGGTTGTTTTCCGCTTGGGGTTATTACAAGTAAAGCTGCTCTGGACATATGCTTCCTTTTCTTTTGGGTAAATATATTAGAGTGGAATAGCTGGATCATGTGGTAGATACAGATTTAACTTTATAATAGGTTGCTTGAATTTAAAAACGTAAATGAGGATGGTTGTGGCATTGAACTCTTGTTTCAGTTGTGTGTTTTAAAGGAGTCCCATTAAATAACATAAGTCTAAACACTGACTTCTGACCTAACTGTCAAAGCTAGTTCTGTGGCTGCCCTTCCCTTTCCCTCATTCAAAGTTAGTTAAATTTTCGTTGTGAAATATTTTTGTTTTGTGGCCCTTTGAAATGGTACTTCAAGAAATATGGTCACAAATAACTTTTATTTTTGCATTTGCTAATAAGACTGTATTTTTGTGAGATGGTAAGCACCCTCTTTGTTGATGGTACCTTTTTCTTGCTTTTTGTAAAGTATTGATAAGAATTTTTTTAACATTAGTTTTACTTAGCACCTCCAGTTTACAAATAATCACATAGGACCCTGTTAAGGTCTAAATTGGTCATATGGACTATGTATGCGTTTAGTCGCTCAGTGGCGTCAGACTCTTTGTGGCTGCATGGACAGCACCTCACCAGGCTCCTCTGTCCACGAACTTTTCCAGGCAAGAATACTGGAGTGGGTTACCATTTCCTACTCCAGGAGACCTCGGACCCAGGGATTGAACCTGCATCTCCTGCATTGGCAGGTGGATTCTTTACCAGTAGCGCCACCTGGGAAGCCCCTTCCTATGGACTAAAAACTCAGATAAAAAGAACCAAGAGGAACCCAGTGGCAGAACTGGAAACAGATTCTAAGAGGGTATCCCTTAATATGTTTTCCTGGAATCTTTTTTTAAAAAATTAATATTTAGCAAAATAGTGGGGTTTCTTGTTTTGCTTTTTAACTTCTGGCATCCTATATAAGTGATTTGATAAGTTAATTAATGGACATTGCTATAATAATAAATCAAATGTTGCTTTACTATCACATTTTTATACATTACCAACGTTTGAATGTATACTAGTTTATATGCATGTTGCTTAAAAAATTAACATCTTAGCTACTGACAACTGGAATTTTTAGCTTGGCTAACAAGAATAAAGACAGCCTGTTTTATGTTGGAGTCAGTGACAGTTTATTCACTGGGTGGACTTTGGTTCAGTCCTCAAACATGAGGATGGTGCTCTGAGCATATATGTTAGTATTATTTCCAGATTGCCAAAGTGTAATTTAAGTGCAATGTAGAAATCTATGGAAACACAGGCAAGTCAGTGTGTACTTTTGATAGGCTATTGTTACCTTGGTAATTCTCAGGTGTATGAGAAGAATTGTTATATTTTTATGGGGGTGGAAATGGCAACCCACTCCAGTATTCTTGCTTGGAGAATCCCATGGACAGAGGAGCCTGGCGGGCTACAGTCCCCAGGGTCGCAAAGAGTTGGACACGACTGAGCGACTTCACTTCACTGCACTTCATGGTTATTATAATTTCTTCTCTGTACCTCATCGGATGCTTGGGAACCTGGCAGGTTGTTCGCAGGCTGGTGCCTGTGGTGGCACCTGCCCATGCCCGACAGAACCCAAATCCTTAAGACCCAGGTGGTGGAAAGTCCCACGGGGCAGTTACATGCTCATGAGGGGTGAAGGATCCTTTCCGCCTTACCCTGCCTTTTAGGTATCTGGGGCATCAAGTGGGTGGTTTGAATAGGTGCTTACTGATCTTTTGACCTGTCCCGCAGAGCAGCCAGGAGGCATAGGAAAGCCATGTGATGTGAAGACGCTTGGCTGCACTTTGTCAGGACAGGCATGACTGGTGGGTCTGTCTTTGGGCTCTCAAAAGATACCTGGGCTGTTGCATATTTAGGGATTCAGAATATTATTTAATTGATAGGAAATTGAATTGATAGGAAATGGAATGGCTTTGTTCAGCTTCCTGGTTTCCAACTTGTAAACCACTTTTAAGAAGGCATTATGTATCAGAGTAAGAGATACTCCCTATATGAGAAATTGTTATTAATATTGTAAATTGTGCATTTTGGCTTTAGTATTAGGCAAAATGTTTCTTTTTCTGTGTATTATGTTTTTATCATGCATGCTTTTCAAGGCTTCTTGGATGATAAAATCTTAGTTGATCAGTAATATAAACAGAAAATTAGATACAGTGTGTGCCTGGTTCATGTTACTTCAGAAGCAATTGGGTTACTACTCAGCTTAGTGAATATAGATTTAATTGTTTCATTCAGATGGTTCAGTATAACTTTGGTTATCTGAATTTTGCTTTTTAATCAGTTGACTTTCTGTTGTGTAGATTAATTTGAAGGATTGATTAGTTCAAAGATTTGAGTAAACCTTTCTGTTGTAGTGTCTGTCTGTAGAAAGTTGACTTGGTGAGAACTGTGTTCATAAGAGATCACTAGGTATAATATAGTTAGATACATTGTTTTATGGTTTTACAGACTACTGAATGTTTAGTACCCTTTTGCTAATCTATTAATCTAAATCTGTAAATAAATTAATAAGTCTCCTTGGCAACAAAGCTTGAAACTAGGTCATACTTTTTATTTCATTCCAAAGGAAAGAGACTGAATTTGCTTTTTTCACTAACAAATGGTCATCTTGAGAGTCCTACAAGTGGGATTTGGAACTTGGTCACATTGTTAATGCAGATTAAGGCTCCGACAATGAAATCATCCCATGAATTTCTTGTACATTTTGGGTCTTTATTACAAACTTAGATGAAATGGATAAACACAGAAGGGAAATGCATTTTAAATGCTTGTGGTGTTTTCTTATGAGAGGAGTTTTAACTGTTTATCTTAATTTGGTGACCCATCTCAGTGTTGCTTTTGAGTATATTTAAGTAAGTATATTAAAATGTAGAACATAATGTGTATTTGATAACAGAATCACTGATCTTGACAACTTGATTTTGGCATTATTAGCATCTGTTGATTTTACCAATTAATTCATTCAGTTCACCAGAGCCACCACCATCTTGATAATAAGAAAAAAACAAACCCTGTATTTTGCTTTTCTATTCATTTGTATCCTCAGAAATTAAAAAACAAAATACTTTTCTTTTAAGTCAGGTTTATTTTATGAATGGAAGAAGGAGAGGAAGTAGACCTTTAAGTGTGTTCTTTAGTCTAATTACCTGGATTGCTGCCCATTTCTTCTGGTAGTGAAGAAAGGCCACCCTTGAATGCTGCCTTTGATTATCAAAAGATGTATATTTGAGTATACCTGTATTGACTCATTCACCTTCTTGTGAACATTTACTTGCTTTTTTCTTTCTATAGGCTCTTAGAGTAGACAGATTCTATCAATCTTTGAGTAATTAACGTGGCTTTTCCTTTGTTTGAGTTTTAGCCAAGAGTTTTATAATATGTTAACAATGACATATCGGGAAGACTATTGGTGACTCAGAAAGACTAAATTCTTTTCATATATTTCATTCTGTATGTCTGTTTTCTATTAGTGTGCCTCTCTTATACTGTGACTAATTTCTAGAAATCAGACAAAAGAGTTGAATTTACTGGCAGGAAAATACACAAATAAACCTTTGGAGAGAAGGTATTTCCTTAATTAAAAGTAGAAGTAAAGTCAGATTATTTTTTCTAGAAGTTAGAAACTCAGAATATGCTTGGCCTATTTCACTTTGTGCAATTTGGCATTTATTTATCAAACTTGAACTTACTTATGCTAAAAACATATAGTAGTAGTTTACAACTTTGATACCCATTCTCCAAAGGTAAAAATAGGCTGTGCCTTAGATTTGCCCTAACTCTGTTCAGTGAAGTTGAGACATGGTGGAACTTGGCACCTGAATCTTGAGTTCTTACACTTTAAAGATCTTCATCTCTCATCGCTATAGAGAATTTGGTTTTTCTAACTGGTTTTATGCAATCTGGCCAGTGTTGGAGATTGAAGAGCTGCTATTTTCTTTAAGTCCTCAAGGTAGGGAGTCTAGAGGTCTCTCTCAGCATCCTCCTGTGCTCTTCAGGCAGGGTAAATGGGAGTCTCCTGCCCCTTGGGAGCTTACTCCCAGGTTTAAATTTTAGCCCTTTTACATTTTTTTCTTTTTTGGCCACACCACACAGACATGCAGGACCTTAGTTCCCCAACCAGGGATCAAACCCATGCCCCATGCAGTGAAAGCATGGAATCCTAACCACTGAACCTCCAGGGGGTTCCCCCCTTTGCATCTTGTAACTCAAAGAATGACTAACAAAATACCTATCTACTTGTGCTTATTCTCCATTTTGGGGGTTGATCTGATCTGTGTGCTTAAGCCTTTGAACTGGATTATCTTAGTTGACAAGAGATACATGTCTTATCTTTCTGCTTAATGGGAAATAGAAATCTTTTTTATAGAATCAAAAATTAGTGTATGATTTATGCTTTTAAATTGGGGCTTATTATTTGAAAGAATTGGGAAAAATGTAACAGTTTTAGTCTGTCAGTTCTGGCTGGTTTAGTTCTCACATGTCATTCTTAGAGTGTTTTGTCAGCTCTGATGAAGTTTGATGGCATTTTATTATTTGAAGTTAAATTTTAGTAGATGTTACACTTTCATAGATATTTTAACCTGTTGTTCTACTTGGAGTAAACTTGGAATGCAGATAATAGTATTACAGAGCCCTTTTTAAATATGAGGGCTCCTTGTAATTGAAAGTTGAAAGTAACAATTGTATTCTTTTTAGGGAATATCATTTGTGGCCTTAGGTAACACTTTGAGAAATACTAATGCTTGGCTGTACTACTTCAGATTTGGAGAGTAAACTCTGGTAACTTTGTTTTTGTTATTGATAGAAAAAATAGAACCCAAAGTTGATATAGGAATCTGTTTTTCATCTGTGACTTATAAAATCAGTTTTGCTACTTATAGTCACATTTATTACGTGAAAAATAGAGTTAAAGCTGTATATAGCCCAATGCGTCAGTTAATCCTATTTATGAATGTATCATAAAGAAAAAAATTGACTTAAATAGCTTTTAATATAAATGTTCTGATATCTCTTTATAACAGTAGATTAGATGGCATTGAATTTGGTATTCTTGAGATGTCTGAATTGTATGTGCCCTGTCAATAATTTTAGAAGAAAGTAAGCCTTGTAAAAGTACCTGATTTATGGAAGCTTTTATCAAGATAGAATGGCAGCATGCTGTTCCTTTCAAAATTTTATGTATTTAATTACCTGAATTATATTTCAGGTTTTAAAAGGTAAACTTAGGGAATGTGGGTATAATTGAGTAAAAGAATATGCCCAGCCACAACAGGATCCCATAAGAGTTTGAGACAGTTCAGTATTTAAGCATCTAAATATTTTTTTACCTTTGTCCTTTTTTTTTTTCAGATCATAGTTTAAATTTTGACACAGATATTTCTGTTATAATGCCACAAATGCATTACTGAAATACCTTGCATTCTGCAAAATCATGAAGTGGAAATAATAGTGCTTAGACACCTTTATGTCTTAATACTCTCCAGATATTGAAGATATATCTGTTGAAGAAAATTTAATTGCCAGCATTTTTATTGATATTTAAACTGAGTGTCTGTAGTGATTCAGTTTTGCTTTGTGTTATGGTAATTTTAATTATTAGTCTCAAGATGGTCAAGGATGTACAAACACTTTAGATGCTTAATTTTTTAAAAGTTGGGGTGATTTTAACAGAAGGCTTGGGATGTAAGCTGCCCTTCTTATTTTCTACTGATTTGCCTTAATGTTTTGATAGCTTTTATTTTTAAAGATAAACTTATAATTTTAGATTTACAGTACTTTACAGGTACTGCAAAGATCAGAGAGTTCTTATGCCCCACCTAATTCTCATTACCCCTGTGTTATTTATGTTACTGAGGCACGTGTTTCAAAACTAAGAAATCAGTGTTGGTATGTTACTATAAACTAAACTCCAGGCTTTATTCAGATTTCACCGGTTTTTCCATGAACATGTTTTTTCTGTTGCAGGTTTTCCGTGTTAGTGGTCACGTCTCCTTAGCCTTCTCTAGTCTGTGACAGTTTCTCTTTGTTTTGCGTGACCTTGACTGTTCTGGAGCACTGGTCAGGCAGTTTTTGGAGTGCTCAATTCCAGTCTATCTGATTTTTTCCCCCTCATGATTAGGCCTCATAATAGTGAGGTATTAAAATTTAGCCAAACTTCTTGTGGGTTTTGGAAAGAATACTGCAGAGATGAAGTGCCCTTTTTATCACAAGTGGGGTGTGTATTGGGGGGAGTACCTATGTCCTCGTAACCTCACTGGTGATGTTAACTTTGATCCACTTGGCTTAGGTTGCACTTGCCAAGTTTCTCCACTGTAAAGTTACTGTTTTTCCCTTCTGTGTTCTGTTCTTCAAAAGCTAGTCATCAAGTGTGAAAGTGAAAGTTGCTCAGCCGTGTCTGACTTTTTGCGACCCCATGGAGAATGCAATGCATGGAATTCTCCAGGCCAGAATACTGGAGTGGGCAGCCTTTCCCTTCTCCAGGGGATCTTCCCAACCCAGGGATCGAACCAGGTCTCCCGCATTGCAGGTTGATTCTTTACCAGCTGAACCACAAGGGAAGCCCAAGAATACTGGAGTGGATAGCCTATCCCTTCTCCAGCTGGTCTTCTCAACCCAGGAATTGAACCAGGGTCTCCTGCATTGCAGGCAGATTCTTTACCAAGTGTTAGCTGACTTGCATGGAGAAAGCAATGGCACCCCACTCCAGTACTCTTGCCTGGAAAATCCCATGGACGGAGGAGCCTGGTAGGCTGCAGTCCATGGGGTCGCAAAGAGTCGGACACGACTGAGTGATTTCACTTTCACTTTTCAGTTTCATGCATTGGAGAAGGAAATGGCAACCCACTCCATTGTGCTTGCCTGAAGAATCCCAGGGACGGGGGAGCCTGGTGGGCTGCTGTCTATGGAGTCGCACAGAGTCGGACATGACTGAAGCGACGTAGCAGCAGCAGCAGCTGACTGTCAAGGAGGCCAGAGGAGGTAGGCTTCACCTCCCGGAGGGAGTAATTGTTTTTGACTTCTGATTGTAACACAGTAGTGCATTAATCTTAGTTATTAGTGGATTTTGTACAGAACTTACTCTTGAGTGTAAATGGTACTGCCTTTTTTTAAAAATGGGATGTAGATATATGAGAATGTGGTCTTGGAGCACACAGATTTAGTGTGTTTGGTTATTTAGCAATTTGCATGGCAAATTTACCTTTCAGCATTTGGCTGTTTTTAGATCTAGAATAACATGTGGAAATGAAGATAAACTTAGGATGAGTTGCAACCTTAGTGTTAGTTAAAACCTTATAGTTCAAGAAATTCTATCATCTTGAGTTTTAGAGCAGAAAGAGAACTTGGGTGTGAGATAGTGATAAAAGTTATTACATTCTGTATATCTTTCTGTTATTAACTAGTTATGTAGTTAACTTATAACAGAAAAAAATATATTATTAGCTGTGAATTCTAGCAAAGGGTCCTTATTTTGACCCATTGAAACATTTTATTCTATCTTAAAGGGGTGTATTTTTCACCATTTCAATATCTTTTTCTCTTGTTTTTTTGGCAGTTCTATTTGTAGTTTCAATGAAAACTTTGATATAATTATAGTTGACAGTTTTAACCCAGGAATTCAATTATTATGGAAAGATAAACTGCATAGAACTTCTTGAGAATTTTCAAAGCAAGTCTTCTTTAATTAAGAGAACTTGTTTACTCTGACAGTTTTTGGTGTATTTTATTTTGACTCTTCTTTTTTTGCTGTTTTCTCCTTTCTCCCTAGGAATAACACTGATTTTCATATGATAAAAGTCTTAAAGTATTTACAATACATTGTTTTCTTGAGCAGAGTATATTTATAGTTGAGGTTATTGGGTAGGTGACTTCTGAAAAAGTAATAATGAGATATTAAAATTTGACCAAACCCATTTGATTTCTAGGCTCAAAAGTTAAGCTAAAATATTTAGCTCTCAGGGGCTTCCTTGAAGATAGTGAGGAAGAACAGTAGAAACTGAATGTTAATGGTAAATATCTTGCTAGTTATAAATATTATAATATTTGTAGTGGTAATAAATTAAGACTGTAGGGAATAGTTCAGAATTTGTGTTTTCAACTCATGAGGACACCTGGGTTTTTGGTATGTAAGTCAGAAGTGTTTGTAACCAGCTGTTTATTGTTTTAGTAACTCTGGTGGTGCATTTTTAGACCTTTGACCTCACGCCAGCACCTGCTTGTCACGCCAGTGCTAAGAGTCAGTGGTGTAGCGCTTAGTGACATCTTACTGGTTTGATGACTCTGGGCAGATGTTCAGCTGGTTTTTTCTTTTGTACTCCTTTTTTCTTTGCTCACTTTCTCAAGTTTGAGTACCCTGGAAGGCCTTTTTTTTTTTTTTTAAGTTAGTTTGTTTGTTTATTCATTCATTTTGGTCATGCTGAGTGGCTTGTGGGATCTTAGTTTCCTGACCAGGAATTGAACCCTCACCCTTGGCAGTGAAGGTGCAGAGTCCTAACCACTGGACCAGCAGGGAATTCCCAAGAATACTTTTTTAGAGCAGTTTTAGGTTCACAGCAAAATTGAAGGGAAGGTACAAAGATTTCCTGTATCCCCTTGCCCCACTCATAAACAGCCTCCCCTCTACCAGTATCCCCTTCCAGAGTGGGGCATTTGTTACAGTTGATGAGCCTACACTGACACATCATTATCACCCGGAGTCCAAAGTTTATACTAGGGTGCACTCAGTGTTGTGCATCTGTGGGTTTGGACATGTGTATAACAACATGTATCTGTCACTGTGGTATCATACAGAGTATTTGCACTGTCCTAAAAATTCTCTTACCTTGGCCACCTCATGCAAAGAGTTGACTCATTGGAAAAGACTCTGATGCAGGGAGGGATTGAGGGCAGGAGGAGAAGGGGACAACAGAGGATGAGATGGCTGGATGGCATCACCGACTCGATGAATGTGAGTCTGGGTGAACTCCGGGAGTTGGTGATGGACGGGGAGGCCTGGCGTGCTGTGATTCATGGGGTCGCAAAGAGTCGGACACGACTGAGCGACTGAACTGAACTGAACTGAAAAATTCTCTGTGCTCTTCCTGTTCACTCTTCCCTTCCCTATCACAGCCCCTGGCAAGTCCTTATCTTTTTTACAGTCTTAGTTTTATCTTTTCCAGAATCATACAGTAGGTAGGCTTTTCAGATTGGCTTATTTCACCTAACAATTTGCATTTAAGTTTCCTTCATGTCTTTTTTTGGCCCAATAACCGTTTCTTTTTAGAGGTGAATAATAATCCGTTGTCTAGATGTGCCACAGTTTATCCATTCACCTTGGTGAGCCATTTTTTTGTGACCAGAGCTAATAATAACTCTTTTAATTGTTTTTCCAGATTTGCTTTTGTGCTTAAAAACAATAACAACAAAAAATTAGTAGCAAGTAGCTGAATTTTATACAGCTGCCCTGTTCTATCCTCAGTTCTACCTTTCTTATCCCCTGATACTTGTTTTATAATGGGCTACTTCTCATTCTAGTCTATTTCACATTTAGTCTGTTAGAAGCCTTGTGTTTTGAGATGTTATGACCCACTTTTTATGAGCTGCACAGATTGGTTGAAAGTGCTGAGATGATAGCATTAAGTCCTTCTAGTGACAGGTCTGGAGCCTGTGAGAGTTTCTCATGCTTCCGTCCCTTCTAGCACATATTCAGCTTTGCATATGAAGTAGGTGCTCAGGAAACACCTGCTCAATGAATTCTGATAAATAATATACCACAGGTTTCCACCAAGTCCTCGCTTAGATCAGTTTTAGACTAAACATTGTTTCTCCAAAGAAGCAGTATGGAAATCTCGAGGAGAGAGGCGGATCCCCCTAACTTGAAGAGGACTGGAGTTCCTTTATGTGCAGGAGCCATCTGCCGTTTCTGCACATTGTTCATTTGTCCACATGTAATATGTATTTGTGTTCTTAGATTGTCCCAAATGGTAATACTTTCGTTTATTAAATGGCATTTTCAGGGGAGTTCTTCTTAAAGATTCTTTGATTGCTGGTTTTATTTAAGATCAAGGGAAATTTTTAAGATTGGGAAAAGAAACAGCTGAAACTTTGGTTATTCCATTTGTAAAATTGAATACCTTAAACTCATCATATCATTTAGCTTATTAATACTCTTATTTTGTACTTTATAAACTGTTTCACGTTCTCCCTTACAAATTAGTAGTTCTAGAGATGACTTTTACTGTCTTAATATTTGATACCGTGAACTTATTGGTCTGTTCAGGATTTCATTGAGGACCTTCATTTTGTATTTATTTTTACCTTTTACCCATACTCTGTAAGGAAAGAGAAGATTTTAAGAAGTGCTTTAACAGCTCACACATGCTATAAAAGTTATACGTGGCCTATTTTTAGTTAGGCAGAATCATGGAAGGAATACTTTGTAATAGGTGGATTTTAAAAGAATACTTTTTATTGAAGTATAGTTGATTTAAAATGTTGTGTTAGTTTCTGTTATACAGCAGAGTGATTCAGTTACATATTATGTGTGTGTGTGCTTTTTCATATTCTTTTCCGTTATGGTTTATCCCAAGGTACTGAATATAGTTTTCCATGCTCTACATAGAACCTCGTTGTTTATCCATACTATATATTGATATGGTAGTTTGTATCTGCTAATCCCAAGCTCCTAATCTGTCCCTTTCCCCTTGGGTAACCTTGTTTTCTATGTCTGTGAGTCTGTTTCTGTTTTGGAAATAAGTTTGTTTGTGTCACACTTTGGATTCCACCTGTTAAGTGATGTCATGTATGCGTACATGTCTTAGTGTCATTCTTCTTCTGTATGATGATCCCTAGGTCCATCCATGTTGTTGCAAATGTCATTCCATTCTTTTTTGTGGCTGAGTAGTAGTGTATTATGTGTGCCACATCTTTATCCATTCATCTGTCACTGGGTGTTTGCTTCCATGTCTTTGTTATAGTGAGATATTTAAAATCTCATTTTGCAAATGCAGAACTTTAATGATATGTTTAAACTGTATATACACATGAGTATACTTTTTTCTTTCTGTGTGCATGCACAGGCTCTTAGGGAAGAACAAATTTTTGCTCCTTAGGTTTTTGGTAAGTTCTTCAGTCGTTTGAATTCTCTAATGCAGAGGTTCCAGAGTTGCCTGCAGGCCCCTGGGGATCCCCAGGATACTTTTAGGGAGATGATAAAGCAAAAACTTGTTTCATAGTTACATTAACTTTTTTCCCCTTTTCTGCTTTTTTTCAGTAGTGATGTTTTGTACTGATGATGCAAGGCCAAAACCAATAATGGATTAAACTATGAAAGCCTTGGGACTTCTCTAGCGATCCAGTGGGGCGCAGATTCAGTCCCTGGTGGAGAAACTAAGATCTTGCAGGCCACAAGCCACCAGCCCCCCACCCCACCACAAAGTACACCATCGAACCCGTAGCACACCAAAACCATATTAGTGGTTGTCATATTTTTTGCCACCATACATCTACAGTTTTTAAAAAAGGCAGTTTCACTTGAACATGCTCTTGATAAGGAGTAACTTATCAAGACAGGTACTCGAAATTTTGACAATTACTCAGAATTTTAATTCTCAAGTACCTGTCTCCTTACTATATTCTGTGTGTTAAAATGGGGAGCACTTTTCCTGCATACTGAAAGTATGGTGGTGGTTTCCAGAAAAAGCACATAGGTGACTTGCTGGCCAAACTAGCTGCTTTTTTTTTTTTTTATTAATGGAACACCATTTGAACTTGAAAGTGTGACTGGCTGACAAACTGATTATTCAGACTTTGATGTGTGGCAGATGTTTTCTCAGAAAGGAACAAAGTGAGCCCATCACTTTAAGCAAAACTGATAATGTATGTTGCCAGTGATAATAATATAAGCTTTAAAGTGAATATCAGAATTTGGAAAAACTTTTATCTGCACCACATGCTTGACAGTTGTCTAATACCTAGACATTTCTGATGAGATCAGTGATGATAGTAATGTGATTTTTTTGATGTTGTGTAATGAAATGTGTCAGTGTTGGGAAGATTTATAGAAGTCAGTAAACTAGTATTTTCTAAATGGCATGATAGGAAGTCATGTGTTGGGTAAAAGATTTGTTTAAAATACAAGGTAGAGCAGTGGGTTTTAATGTAACTATGAAAATTTCATTTGTACTATTTCAGATTCCACATTGCAGGTAGCCTTTAGGAATCTACCACTTGTCAAGTTTCGGTGTGATACCAGAATGTTCAGAATTTTCTGAAAAATCTGTTAAACTACTCTTCTGTCTCCTAACTACATTTGAAACATATTGTACCAAGTTGAATGCAGAAGCAAATTTGAGAATCCAGCTCACTTCTATTAAGCCAGACATTAAAGAGATTTGCTAAATTGGTTTTTTTTGAAATGTTTTTCCATAAACATGTTAACATGCATAAGATTTATTAGTACTTTTAAATGGATTAATGTTTAAACATTTTTCAGTGATAAATATCAATAGATATATATACCAAAAAAGCTCTTTGGGGTCATCAATCTTTTTTTAATTAAAAAAAATTTTTCAGTTTCTTGCCTGCGCTGAGTCTTCGTTGCTGTACACAGGCTTTTTCGAGTTGTGTTACATGGGCTTCTCTTGTTGCAGAGCATGGGCTCTGGGGTGCACAGACGTTCGTATTTGCATCAGGCAGGCTCAGTAGTTGTGGCACACAGGCTTAGTTGCTCTGTGGCATGTGAAATTTTCTGGGACCAGGGATCAAACCTGTATCCCCTGCTTTGGCAGGCAGATTCTTGACACTGAACCACCAGGGAAGTCCAGGGTCATCAATTTTATAAGTGAAAAGGGTGCTAAGACCAAAAAGTTTGAGAACTGCCACTCTAACAAACGTGTGTCAATAGAGAAGTTGTCATGTTATTATAAAGCCTAGGATGCGCTTTATTTGTACCTAGCATAGCGTTGGCAAAATAGTAGGTTCTTTAATAACATGTTTGAATCAGATTGAATTGAATTATACAGTAAACCATGTAAATACACATTTACCCAAGAAGGAAAATAGGTGTGTGAAGATTGCAGGTGTTTTTATATTAGTAAAGAATGCCAGGTTTACACCATGTTTCATAGATTCTAAGGCATTTTTTTCCCCTTAACATCTCTGAGACGTCTTAGAGTTGGTTGTGAGTCAGTTTGTCAGCTCTTTTCTCTCTTGGTGTGTCATAGATGTCATGAAATAAGATAGAGCTTGTGTGGGGATGAGGAAACACACTGGATAGCAGTTTACTTCTTGGGCTTCAGGGTATGATGCATTAAATGTTTTTTATCAGGCACCAAGTTGACAATGGGCAGTTGACAGTGGGTCCATTGTCAGAATGTTCCATTCGTAAAGCATGTATCTTTATTCCAGGCTGGAAGACTATAATCCTTGAATTCAGGCTTTTAAAATAAAATGTAAGACATGATGTTAATTTTGTTTTTTATATATAAAGCTTTTTGTTTTTCTATTTAATCATAATGTTGGACCACAGTGGTGAGTAGTGAGTTATTTCCATTTCTGTTGTAAAGCAGGCTTTGGAAGGTTTTACTGTGTAGCTCTTAGAAAATGAATGAAGGAGAGTAGCAGAATTGAGGTTTTTTTTAAAAATTTTTTTCTTCTAATTAAAAATTTTAATCTATTTACTGAAGCTTGAGGAAATTTACAAGTTTACTTTTGGCACCTTTTTTTTTTTTTAATCGACATTTATTTATTTATTGGCTATGCTGGGTCTTTGTTGCTGCTTGGGCTTTCTCTAGTTGCTGTGAGCAAGGGCTACTCTCTAGTTGCCATGCACAGACTTTCATTTCTGTGGCTTCTCTTGTTGCAGAGCACAGGCTCTAGAGCACGGGCTTCAGTAGTTGTGGCTCATGGACTTGGTTGCTCCTCAGCATGTGGAATTTTCCTGGACCAGGGATTGAACCAGTGTCCCCCGCGTTGCAAGGCAGATTCTTAGTGACCACTGGACCACAAGGGAAGCCCTAGCATCTGTTACTCTAAGTCTGAAGACTGTTAATATGTATTCTGCATGATTTCATGAGGACCTGCGAGGTACAGATGCTTGTTTCTTCATCTTTAGAGCATTTTCTGTTCTGTTAAATAATTCTAGTAAAAGATAAATTACTAGGTTCTATTATTAACCTTGTGCCTCTGTTTGTGGTGGTTTCGTTGCTAAGTTGTGTCTGACTCTGAGACCCCATGGACTGCAGCCTGCCAGACTCTTCTGTCCAAGGGCTTTCTCAGGCAGGAATACTGGAGTAGGTTGCCATTTCCTTCTCCAGTGCCTCTGTTTAATTCTGTGTCTATAAATAATGAATAGGACCCTAATATGAAGATATAAAGATATTGTAGAAATAGGTATCCTTAAAAATAAGTTTAAAAAGAGAGAGCCTGGAAAAGTGAGGAGTTAAGTCTGTTAGAGAAGGAGGAAGCTGAATGTCATAGAGACCGGAGGTAAATAAGCAAAAAGGCGCCTGTGGGGACGGCAGGTGGTTGGTGGCTTAGATTGATGAAAGGATCAGAGGCTGTACATTTGTCACTGTAAATATGTATATATTAGAGTGCAGTGTGTGTGATCAGGATTATATGGTTGCTATAAGGTGAATAGGCTGAGCTTTTTCTTTTTTTTTTTTTTTACCTTTTATCATCTAATGGACACTATGGAACCAGTAGTGTACACCTGATATTTGCTAGAGGTATGATCTCTCATCTTTAGTCAACCAAAGAAGGACTCTTGGTAAAAAGAATTTACACACATAGGTTGTTGAAATCTGATCGTGAATTGGCAGGATTTTAATGGTGTTAGTAGAAGGGAATGCATGGATTTTATGGCATGTTACATGAGAATGATTAAGGTAATGTTTTGAAATGCATATACTTTTCTAGATATGTACTACTTTTGAAAAATTACAGTGGGATGACTGTGGTTTCAGTGACATACTTGGATTTGCATCTGCATTTGGTTTCCTTATCCAAAAAATGAATAAAATACCACATTATAGAATTGCGTGAAGGATTATTTGAAATAATGTTTATAAATGCGTTACTATGTATTTGCTTAGTTAACTCAGAAATTGTAGTTGGCTAAGGTGGCGCTTTCCAGTACTCTTGCCTGGAAAATCCCATGGATGGAGGAGCCTGGTGGGCTACAGTCCATGGGGTCGCTAAAAGTTGGACACGACTGAGCGACTTCACTTTCACTTTTCACTTTCATGCATTGGAGAAGGAAATGGCAACCCACTCCAGTATTCTTGCCTGGAGAATCCCAGGGACGGGGGAGCCTGGTGGGCTGCCATCTATGGGGTCACACAGAGTTGGACACGACTGAAGGGACTTAGCAGCAGTAGCAGCAAGGTGGTGCTAGTGGTAAAGAACCCACCTGCCAGTGCAGGAGACATAAGAGATGCAGGTTCGATCCCTGGGTCTGGAAGATTCCCTGGAGAAGCGCATGGTAACCCACTCCAGTATTCTTGCCTGGAGAATCCCATGAACAGAGGAGCCTGACAGGCTACATTCCCTAGGGTTGCACAGAGTCAGACACAATTAAAGTGATGTCGCACGCTAGTAAAAGATCTAAAATAATATATCTGTAACATAGAGTTAGCAGGTTGGCAGATAAGGACAGGATTGATGTTGGCAAGGACCCAGCTTTCTTCTGTTTTTTTTCCCCAACCGTCTTTGTGTGTGGCTCACTTCCTTAAGAGGTCTTTCCTATCATCACATTAATGTTTCATGCAAGAGGAAGAAGAAAGGAGTGAGTAAGGTGAAAGGGATATGAACTAGCTAAGACAGCCCTTCCCCTTCCCTCGACTTCTAAGGAGATTTTCTGAGCATCCTTTCCTACAAATTGCACTTCTTATATCCCAGGCACGAAATGTCAACTGACCAACCTTAGCTGCAAGGGAGGCTGGGAAACACTGCTTTTTGACTACCCTTAATAAAGTCAGAATTTTATTAGTAAGAAAGAAGGGGAGAACAGGTATTGGGCTGAGAAACCAGCAGTATTTGCCACAGTGAATGCTAAGTTGTTTTTTTTTTTTTTCTCTTTCATACATATTTGAGAGCATTATCATTTTAGGCTTGGTTTTCCATGCCTTGAGTTTTGGCTCACAAAAATTGATCTTTTAACCCTTATTCCATGTCTTCTAGGTTCTGCTTTGTTGGGGGACTGGGATTGTATGATAAATTATTTACTTGGGCATTAAAGGAGAAGGAAGAGCGTTCACTTGGCACTTTTCATTTATAATGTAGCTGGTATCTTCAAACTGTAACTCAGAGGACCTAATTTGGGAGTTCGGTCACGGGAGGTTGGTGGAGAGGCAGCACGTTAGTGTGAAGGAGGACTCCCTGAAAGGCTTGCCCTTGGCTATGCTGCTGCTTGCTGTGAAGTGTACCTTTCGTGTTCTTCTGGGGTATATCTGTTTCCTCACCTATCAAAGAAGGAGTTGGCTTAGACATTTTGAGTCTTTGCAACTTGAATATTTTGATTTTATCTGAAGGCATTTTGTATATAACTCTTAATTATATATGTATGTATGTATATATATGTAAAGGAAGTGAAAGACCTTCACAGCCATATGTATACCTGGCATTGCCTTCTAGGGACTAGAGAGTTGAAAATAGCTTTATAGCATAAATTTAAAATCTTATTTTGAATCTTACTATTTTTGCAGATAGGGGTAGCAAAAATAAGTAAGTTTTTGCAGTTTAGTACTTTCTTGGTATGAATTTTTACTAGGGCTTTTAGAAGTATAAAGTAGGAAACCCCGACATCTTCATTTCTGACTCTGAAATATGGTAGTAAAATGTTGCTTCATATTTATAAACCTGCATTAATGTTAAGTTTGTGTAGGAAAAGCCTGTTAAATGCTCTTTCATTTCTAAAAATGGATCCTTGGAATTAGTTGAAGTATTATGAAGGTATAATTATTCAGACTCTCTTCAGTGTTAACTCATCACCTATTTACCTGAGAATACAAGTGCTTTGTTTACCATGTTTAGGTCAAATTTTGACCAACTCTGTGAATGAAGCAGCTGTTATCATTATTGTAGATGATGAAATTGAGGCAAGATGTTATGGTCCTTCATTGATAATGGGGAGCAGCCAAGTTAAGAATACACTCTGATTTTGTCCAGGGGGTGAGTGTGTCTGTTCATTGTATGTTTTAGGAGAGAGAAGCTTGTGGTTACCTCATGTCTTGTTTCAGTTTTGTTTTTTGTGTAGAGTATGTTTTGAGAAGCGGTATGGTATAGTAGATGGGAGAAGGCCTGTGTTAGAATTTCTTGAAATAATGTAATTTCAATCAGTAAATTTCTTTCATCTTTGTTCTCTGATCCTTGGCATTATGAACAATATTTGAGAATGCAGCCGTGTTTTAGAACCAGTCCTATCTAATATAAATCAACTCAGATATCTGTAACTGCTTTTATGGATATTTTCACTGATAGATGAAACCAAGGTATTAAATTATAGATCCTTTTACCAAATTTTGGCTTATTGGAAATGTTGTGATTGAGAAAATTGGTTGTCAGTTTTATGATTTTTCTAAATTGCTACATAACTTCTAATCACATAAAAAGAGTCTAAGCTTGTCCACGCTGCCTTAAATTATGACTAATAATACTAAGGAACCAATTCTAGGTTCTCAGTAATACTTACTGGTTAAAATATATTGGTATGCCTTGAATTTGGCTACATTGTAAATATTTTTTCTTTCAGCTATACATTTTTATGAATAAAACTACAAAAGCAGGTAAAACTTCATTATATTCTGGTTGTTAATTGATAAGGGTAATTCAGATAGAATTGCATGATGTTGGCAGTATTAAATTTGCACAGCAGGTATTGACCAGAAATTTTTCATTGTAGTTTACTATGAAAAATCTCAGATAAACAAGGGTGGGAAGAATATAAATAAATTCTGTATATCTTCCTGCTAGACTCAATAGTAAGTGTTTTGCCATATTTGCTTAATTATATATTTATAACTAATAAATATATAATTATATATTTAATATAGATAGATAACATTTTATAAAAATATATTTATATATAAATATGTAATTATTGGAGAAGGAAATGGCAACCCACTCCATTGTTCTTGCCTGGAGAATCCCAAGGACGGGGGAGCTTGGTGGGCTGTCGTCTATGGGGTCCAAACAGAGTTGGACACAACTGAAGCGACTTAGCAGCAGCGGGAGCAGCATGTAATTATATATATTTGGTTGAATCATTTCTAAGTTGCAAAAATAATGGCATTTTAGCTTAATTACTTTTAATATACATCCTCAGAGAGTCAGGACTTTTCCTATATAACCATAGAACCATTATCACATCAAATACTTTTAACAATAATTGCACTTAAATCATGTAACTTCCACGGAGGAAATATTCAAGTGATGAGACTGTTTATTCATTTTCAGAGTAAGAAAGCATATTTTCTTTTTTCTTTAAATAATTTAACAGTATTAAAAAGACAAAGTACCAAAAGAGTACTTTAAAATCAATGCTATCCTAGTAAAGAAAATACTTTTCACACATTCTAATAATTTGTAAATTCAGCATTTAAATTAGAATTTAAATTAGCTGTTACAGCTGCTTATCTTCTAAACATTTAGCAATTTACATAGAATGAACTTGACGTGTACCTATATTCATTGAATTGATTTTTTAAAGCAAAGCAACCAAATGGAGCCTAGATTAGCATTCATTCATTGTACATATATTTATTTTTTACAAAAAGCTGCAAAGGTAGGATACATTTTAGTAAATTTTCAGTTGTGTATGATTTTGGAGTAGATTCTTTGAATTAATTGAAAGTTGAGCAGAAGGAACCCTTTATTAGATATATTAAAATCTTTAAAAAATAGATTAATCCATTTTTCTGCCCTCAGAAAATGTGGAATGGTAAGTACAGTTGGACCCTCAAGATTAAAGACCAGAGGCAGCGATGCAGTCATCCTAATAAAAAATAATAGTGACTGGCACAGAGGCCATTGAATCAGTTAAGTGAGACTGTATTCTTAAGGCTTATCGCAGTGTCTGATCTATAAGCATTCAAATTGAAGGAAAAATGTGGAATGTGTATTGATTTGAAGCTGTAAACCAGGACATTTACAAGATTGCCTTTTTTTTTTTCCTTTTAATGTATTCTATTTATTTGCTTATTTAAGAATGTTTTTGAAATGATGAAATTTTTTGAGCACCACAACAAATATGAGGAATAAGGGAATGATAGTAAAAGAGAATCCGTTACCCAATTTTGTCTGATCTTAACATTTTGCCTTACTGCTTCAGAAGGTTGATTGATAACTTGCGGGTTCTTAGTTTCCTTGACCAGGGATTGAACTTGTGCCCTTGCATTGGAAGCACAGAGTCCTAACCATTGGACTGCCAGGTAATTCCCCAGAAAATTTATTTTTAAAAAAGAAATAAGATCTGATTACTTTCACTCCCCCTTGGAATCCTCCTGGATTTCACTTCCCTCTCTCTCTTCATGAAGTAGAGGTAGCAACTTTCTTGAATTATCTTTCCAATCATTTTAAAAGACTTTCTAATATGTGTATGTCCATAAATATGTAGCATTATCTTGCATGTTTAAATGATATCAGTATTTACTACTTTTGAGATTTGATGTTGACAGGAGTAGATCTACTTCATTTGTAACTCATTTTTTTTCCATTATAATATTTATTACAAATCATCATTCTCATTTTTGGTACTTTTACTGCTGTTGCAGTGGGCAGGGAGAGGCAGGCATTTTTGGTGGTCTCCGGTAACTCATTTGTAAAAGTTGCATGCATTTACCATATTTTACTTATTCATTTTGTTAATGTACATTTAGGTTATTTCCAGTTTTTCACCACTATATATAGTGCTGTAAAGAACATTTGTGAAAATCTTTTTGACCACATATGTTTCTCTAGGTCACTGTTTATCAGGCTTTTTTGCTTATCGAACACAATAAGAAATGTACTTTACAATGAGATGCAGCATGTATATAAATAAAATGTATATATGTATACATATATATAAAACAGAAACTTTCCTTTTGTAATAATATTTACCCTGAAAAAGTGATTACTCATAAACCCTTGAGATACCTCTCTCAAAAAATGCTAATCAGGCTCTACATTTGACAGATAATGGCTCAGTGTATATAACTTGAAGCAGAATTGCTGCTCTTAACGGTGCACATCTTCAGCTTTGATAGACATGAAAAAATTGTTCTTGAAAGTGGTTGTACCAAACTTTACATTTCAGCAGCCTGTGAGACTTCCTGTTTATTCATACCCACACCAGCACTTGTCTAGCTTTCTAACATTTGCCAGTCTACTGGATGTGAAATGGTATCCCAGGGTTTTCTCAGCCTGTTTTCTAATCAAATATTTTGAGTGCCTTTTCTGTCAGACCCTTTGCAAAGCAGTAAAGATGCTACCAAAAGAAAAGACATGGCTTCTCTGTTCTGGGAGAGAGGGGTGAACTTTGCCAGCCTATGACTGGCAGAGGCGCAGAGGAAGGAGCAGTATGCAGCCCACAGTGTACTGTTGTTGCAGTACAACAGTTGGCATGATCTTGAAGAAGTCTGACCTTGGTCTTGAAAGATGAGCAGGCATTTTCAGACAGCACATAAAAGTTGAAGGACATTCCAGGTGGAGAGGAGGGAGCTAGGCAAAGACACAGAGGTGTAAAACCAATCATTCCAAGGATTGACTGAGTGTTCATGATCGTGGAGAGTCCCAGAATTGGGCGGCCGAGGGAGAGGAGAAGCTGTGGACGTGTGGGCAGGCTGAAGGAGCTGAGCACTGCCTGCATTCACAGTCGTCAGTGAAAGTTTTAAGCAGGGTATTAAACAGGAATTGTGTTTTTTTTTTTTTAGTCTAAAAATGAATTTTTTGTATTTTAAAAGTTAATCTAGTTTTTGTTTTTAATTTCGGTTTCAGGCTCATTAGCTTGGCTCTTTATTTATTACTGCCTTTTGAAACGGATGATAGAAAGTGATATTTTTCCTCTGAACTGGAATTGGTCATTTGCTTTCCAAAACAGAAATATCTGTAGCTTTGCATGTGATGCATTTGCTCTCATCCACGCTGCTTGGTTTTAAGTGGGACAGCAAACGGTCTTCATGGTATTTTCTTTCTATCGTCAAATGGGTATAGGTTTGCATAGAATTGGTAACTTTAGGAATTTGTGGTTCTGGACAATCTTTCATGGTGATATTTTCAGTCTTCATCTCTTTCACTGCTTCATAGCAAATATGAGTGTAGTTGAAAGAATTTCCTTAAGAAAGCTTGAGTGTTTTCTGTCAGTCAACTCTGTGTGTAGTATAGATGATATGAGAGGTCTTTCTGAGGTCCTGTCTGCTTTTGGCATCCCTCAGCTGCCAGTTCTTTTTCATAGTAGCATTTCATAGGAGCATTCGTCTTGCTTTAAGGCGTGAAAGTTGAGGCCTGCCAGCACCTAATTTAAATAGGACAATTTTAGAGACCAGGTTGGAGATACCAAATGTGTTTTGAAATTCTCCATGCCTTAAAAGAATAAATGTTAAACATCTAGCACAGAACAGTTAGCACTCATAATAAATGTCACACTTGGCATTTGTTTTAAGTAGAGGTATGTTCTTTGAGATGCTGGGTCAACACTGACTATTGCATAGATGTTATTTTTAATTTAGGAAAATCATATGCAAGTAGATACCTAAAATAACTTTTCTAAACTTTACAGTGCAAAGTCTTTGTTGTTTTTCCTAGCTACTTGATACCCTAAAAATACCCATTTCCCTCCATGAGATCTCTAAAAAATGCTTTTTATTAGTTTAGGACTTAATCCAGGGAGAGCTATAATTGAGGGAATCATACTTGGGATTAAAAGAACTAGACAGAAGTTTGTGTTGCCCAGTTATCCTGCCTGTGTCTTTCGTCTCAAAACCCCCCACAGTGTTGATTCTCTCAGCCTCATCCTCCTATCACCCACCCAGCCTGTAACACACGCGTGAACACACACACATGCGCACACAAATACACACAGTTCATTGAGTGAGGGAAGAGAGGGGTGTGAGGGTCTGTCCTCAGGATGGGAGCTGGGCCTGTCCTATTTACTTTCTGCCTTTAGCAAGTATAATACATGTTAACACCTTGGCAGCAGAAGTAGGCTGGATCAGTTGGATACAAGGTGACTGTTCTAAAATAAACAAAATGAAACAGTGTAATCTTGAATTTGTGGGCAACATGTGAGACTGAGCAAAGGAGACTTTTGCAGATGGTTTGGCCATTAACTGTAAGCATGCTGGGAGTATGTTAGGCAAGTGGACAGGATGTTCTCTGTGTGTACTGTATAACCTTGAAATCTTGCATCTATTTCCATTTCCCCAGGAATGAAATCTAAAACAGAAAAGCTACTTCCCTTTAGCTTTCAAAACAAAAATCAGGTTAATAATCTGAACTAGACTATTTGCTTAGTGCTGGAGATGATGGCTCTGGTCTTGGAGTTGATTTTTGGGGAGGATTTCTCTTTTTAAAAAATTCTGTTAGAACTTGAGCACAGATAAATGGTTTTGGAAGAGTGAAAGGAAAGCCACGGACTTAATCACTGTGCATATTCTGTAGAAAATGGCTGAGAAATATAAACCAAATCTGTTGAGAGCTGTAAAGGCTGAGCTCGTTGATTTCTGTGTTAGATAAAACCAGTGCTGTATCTGAAGACTGTTTTCCCATTTTTCTTAGATCTATTTGGAATTGGATATATTTAATGGCAGAGGATTTCTATGTTAAGCCAGTTATAGTGCCCATTGAAACTTTATGTTCAAAGAATGAGAGTCCTTAAAAAAAAGAAAAAGCAGAAGTCATTTGAAGGAAAATGAACAGGTGCAGCGCTATAAGCCATTTGAAAATGTAAAGTGCATCTGAGAAAGCCTTCTGAGAGTCAGAATGTTTTATGGATTTCTTCTGTCTTGCCATTAATAATTGAACTTGGTGTGAAAGATATATTTTAGCTGGATGGACTTACAAGACTGGTAAAGGACAAGGAATTTTTTAAAATTATAGTTTATCTTTGCAGTTTCTTTGATCTGTTTCTGTATCTTGAGCTAATGATTGAAAGAAAAATCTGTGGAACTCAGTATTTTTATGGCTTTTGAGATGGGGTGGGGCTTAAAGGGTACTGCGTGTTAGGGCGAGGGGAGTTCTGGGCAGGGGTCGTGGCCCACTCAGCCTGTGCTTCTGCTCTGGCCACAGGTGCACGCAGACTGTTTTACAAAGAGTTAAAGTTCTGCTTCTAACAGATGCCTTTCCAGTGTTTCTTCCTGGTGCTCTGAAAACCATATGTGGGGGAAGAGTCTTGTTCTGTTTAAAGGTTAAGGGCGTTGCCCTCCTGAAAGCACCAGTAGTATTATTTAATATTTATTTTAAGGTTTGAGGCAAGAGATGAAGAAAACTTCTCACATTTAACAAAATGGAGCCAAGCCATCGTTTGGTTTTTTTTTGGTGGTTGTTCTTGGGGGAGGGGGGGTGGCAGTGTTTTTTCTGTGACTCCTTTAAAGCTATAAAAGTTAATGTCATATCCTTAGGGAAAGATGTTGCCTCCCTTAGAGATCTGTTCTAGGAGGGTTGGAAGCTGACTTGTCATTAGGTAACTTAAAGTGATAAAAAGTGGGGTTTTGGTTTTTTTGAGTGTTTACTACATGCCGGGCATTGTGCCTGTGGCGCTTTCGATATCATAGTCCTCAAAATAACCCCAGAAGGAAATCCTACTGTCATTTTTCCTGTCACTGCCGAGAGACCTGAGGTTTAGGCTGCAGGCTTCCCTGGTGGCTCAGTGGTAAAGAATCTACGTGCAATGCAGTAGATGCAGGTTTGATCCCCTGGAGAAGAGGAAATGGCAACCCACTCCAGTGTTCTTGCCTGGAGAATCCCACGAACAGAGGAGCCTGGTGGACTGTAGTCCATGAGGTCTCGAAAGAGTCTGACATGACTTAGCGACTAAACAGCTTATGCCAAGTTAAGTTGCAGAGCTGGATGATAAACCCAGTCTCTCTGACTCTGAGCCACTCAATTCTGTAGTACCGGTATTACCCCAGACCACGTGGAGAGATGGATGGTCTTATTTCCCGGAGGTTGTCTACTCAGAAAAGATAAGTAGTTTACTGTCATGAGGCTGGTGTTGAAACAAGAATTCAAACCTGGGTCAGTTTAAAGGGAATACCCATGTTCTTTCCATTAAGTGTATTGTATTACTTCTTAGAGTACATTATAATATCTGATTATTATTATTATTATTATTATATCTGATTTACTGAGATCTTTTTATTTCTTGTGTTGGCTGCCCTCAGTTTACACAGAGAGTTGATTAAAAAGTTCATTTGTGAGATGGTAGTTTGGAACTCAGAGTACGTTGTCTTCTGGCAACAAGTGTTGTACCTGGTTGTCTTTCCAAGGCCATAGCCCCTTAGGGCAATCGATACATTTCACCTTTTTATGCCTGTGATACCAACCTGGGTTCTAAGATCTTTGAGTTTCAAGAGAGTAAGAGAAGCAGATAGGTATGTGTTCCTGGTTGTTTCCAGGTTCCGTTTGTCCCTTTACAGATTTTATCTCCCTTGGTGTGGGTAACAGACTAAAAAGAATGGGTTTTAGGATAAGTCCAGAGCCTCTGAGGTCAGACCTGGTTCTGACTGGCCGCACTAGTGACCGGTTCCACCTACTCTCCACTAGGAGACTGAGATGAGGCTTTTACCCTTCCTCAGGCTGAGTTTCCTCATCTGGAAGATGGATGGGTACCATCGCTGTAGTGCTGGAATGAGAGACGAACAGGCATTGAGTGCTCAGCGTAACGTCTGAACATGAACGGTGTTCTGGAAATGATGGCAGTGGTGATGGAGATGATGCTGTTTTATTCTGCTTCTGTTACCGTCTCTTCTGTTACCAAAGGCTTTTGTAGCGGTGAATACTTTCTGGAGTAGACTGTGCTGTAACCTGAATTGGATTTAAGGTACAGTTTGGGATTCCGTTTATTTTGTAGTCATGGGAATCAGTAAATTGCTTTGTAATTTAAATACTGCATTCTTAAATTATGTGTTGTAAATTTTTATATACTTTAAAACCTTGATTTTAACTGGAAATACATTGGTTGATGAAAGGCTTTGATATTAACAACTTTTATGAGCCTTTTAAGTTTTTGCTGCATTTAAAAACATAATGTACTTTTTTCAAATGGAGAAACTGAGGTACGAAGTAGGGATGGACTCTTGCCGAAGGGCTGTTAACTAAAACAGGGATAGGCCAAATAGAAATATTCTGTAAAGAACCAAATAGTAAATATTTTAGGCTTTGTCAACCATACAGTCTTTTTTTGCAACTCTGCTCAACTCTGCTGTTGCAGCACAGAAGCCGCCATCAGCTATTTATAAGTGGCTAGGCTTGGCATGGTAGAGTCAAATTATATTTGTAGTAACAGATGATGGTTCATGGTTTGTGGACACCTGGACTAAACAAAAATGCTTGGTTCAGTCTCATTTTAAAGCCCTGTCTTGGTCCTACATCTCTCTTTGTAGGTTGATGTAGATTTTTTAAATGTTGGTTTTCCCATGGGCTTGATCCTCATTCTTCTTTTCACATAACTTTCCCTTCCATAAAATGATTCATATATATAACGCATTGGGCTTCTCTGGTGGCTCAGCAGTAAAGAATATACCAGTGCAGGAGACACGGGTTCAGTCCCTGGGTTGGGAAAATACCCTAAATGGGAAATCCATGCGCGTGCACACACACACCTTCAGCTGAATTGTTTCCCAAACTCTAGATTAGTATAGCTGCCTGCCTTCCAACTTCTCTCCAAGAATAAATATCCCAACAAGCCCCTTAACATTTCTGATACTGATTTTAGTACTGTATGCTTCAAAGTCAGACTGTAGTCTTTTTATGTGTGGTCAGTCATCTGTTTCCAAGTGGGAAACCGGAATGTTCCCTTAACTCCTCCCTCGTCCTGTTTATTCTGCCCCCCTTGAAATCTTTACTCCCCCGCTTCTCCCCATCCGTACCACCACTGCTTTATTCAGCCTCACGTCATCTCCCTGGACTATTGCGAATCACCTCACTTCAGGGCTCCCTGTGTCTAGCCTCTGTCTCCTTCCAGTCTGCCTTTCATTTTGCTGCTAGAGTGATCCTGTTTTTAGTATTACGTCTGATCATACCACTTTCTGCTTAAAAACCTTCGGTTGTTCTTCAGTCCCTGTGGTTTAAAGCCTGCCCTTGGTGTAAAGGTCATTTCAGTAGAGAGGTATTGCCTTCCTGCTGTGAGAGTCTGAGATGCAGTGCTGCACCCGCTTTGCAGTACACCAGCCTTTGGAGAGGACAGTTCCTAACTTATCTATGTAGTTCCTTTCTCTTCTTTTGGCTAACTTTGGTTTATTCTTTTTTTTTTCTTTGAATTTTTATTGTAATGACTAATCTTCCCCCCCCCCAGGATTTTTTTCCTTAATATTCTCTCAAAAATGATCCAGTCTATGAATTCTTATATCTTTACTAAGAAGTCCTTTGCTGTCAATTTCCACTCCTCAAGTCTTGGTTCTTCTTCAAACGCCGCATCTCTGTATTTGCCTTAGATGCTTTCCTGCCTTCTGCATTATTTTAATAGCATCCTTTGTGTTCCCTTCAGTTTATAATCAGTTTGTGCTTGTATATCCAACTCCCATCTCTTTAAGCTGCTCCTTGGAGAACAGATCCTGAATCTTTTATACCTTTGTCCCCCGCTGCTAGAACTGTAGCTGGTACACCTGGGCTTGGACATTTTGAAGAATGGTAAATGTTCATTAATAAAGAGGTAGGGACACATGTACGTTTTTCTTTCCTTTTTGGGGAGTTCTTATTTCTACTCTTCCAAGGGAATTAAAAGCCTAAGGAAAGTGTCAAAAGGAAAGTTTCGGCTAGGGTCTGTGGTACAAAGAATGCTCAGTGAACAGGCCTGGGGCTTAGAACCATCCCCTTGTGTACTCTTCATGGCCTGGCAGCTCACTCCCTAGAGCAGTGGAGCTTCAAGGAGTGTGTGCACACGTCTGATGAATCCCTAGCCCCCACTGTCCCCACTCAGTTATCAGTAGGGGCAGGGGATGTTAATATCCTGGTAATTGTTATTTCTCCCACCTGATGTTTTCTCCCTGCTCCTTCCATTTCAGAGTTCTTCATGATGATGGTTCTATATCCTACTTCTCTTTTTCTGACAGAGGGGCTCTAGATACAGTGAGGTTCAAATAATGATGTTAGCATCTTAGTATGGATGTGTGTGTACTTTCCAATAGAAATGTTGGTATAGATGAGGATTAACAATTCAAAGTAAAATAGTATACTTCAGAGTTTCAGTTCAGTTCAGTCGCTCAGTTTTGTCTGACTCTTTGTGACCCCATGGACTGCAGCATGCCAGGCTTCCCTGTCCGTCATCGTCTCCTGGAGCTTACTCACTCATGTCCATCAAATCAGTGATGCCATCCATCCATCTCATCCTCTGTTGTCTCCTTCTCCTCCCACCTTCAATCTTTCCCAGCATCAGGGTCTTTTCCAGTGAGTCAGTTCTTTGCATCAGGTGGCCAGAGTATTAGAGTTTCAGCTTCAGCATCAGTTCCTTTCAATGAATATTCAGGACTGGTTTCCTTTAAGATGGACTGGTTGGATCTCCTTGCAGTCCATGAGACTCTCAAGAGTCTTCTCTAACACCACAGTTCAAAAGCATCAATTCTTGTGTGGAGAAAAGGGAACCCTCTTACACTGTTGGTGGGAATGCAAACTAGTAAGCCACTATGGAGAACAGTGTGGAGATTCCTTAAAAAACTGGAAATAGAACTGCCATATGACCCAGCAATCCCATTGCTGGGCATACAAACTGAGGAAACCAGAATTGAAAGAGACACGTGTACCCCAGTGTTCATCATAGCACTGTTTATAATAGCCAGGACATGGAAGCAACCTAGATGTCCATCACCAGATGAATGGATAAGAAAGCTGTGGTACATACACACAACGGAATATTACTCAGCCATTAAAAAGAACACATTTGAATCAGTTCTAATGAGGTGGATGAAACTGGAGCCTATTATACAGAGTGAAGTAATCCAGAAAGAAGAACACCAATACAATATACTAATGCATATATATGGAATTTAGAAAGAAGGTAACGATAACCTTGTGTGCGAGACAGCAAAAGAGACACAGATGTAGTGAACAGTCTTTTGGACTCTGTGGGAGAGGGCGAGGGTGGGATGATATGGGAGAATGGCATTGAAACATGTAAAATATCATATGTGAAAAGAATTGCCAGTCCAGGTTTGATGCATGATATAGGTGCTTGGGGCTGGTGCACTGGGATGACCCAGAGGGATGGGATGGGGAGGGAGGTGGGAGTGGAGTTCAGGATGGGGAACACATGTACATCCATGGCGGATTCAAGTCAATGTATGGCAAAACCAATACAATATTGTAAAGTAAAAAATAAATTAAAAAAATAAAGATAAAAACAAAAAAAGCATCAATTCTTCAGTGCTCAGCTTTCTTTATAGTCCAGCTCTCACATCTGTATATGACTGCTAGAAAAACCATAGCTTTGACTAAACAGACCTTTGTTGGCAAAGTAATGTCGCTGCTTTTTAATATGCTGTCTAGATGGGTCATAGCTTTTCTTTCAAGGAGCAAGCATCTTTTCAATTTCATGGCTGCAGTCACCATCTGCAATGATTTTGGAGCCCAAGAAAATAAAGATGAGTTTAATTGGCTTTTATTTGTGAGAAATTAACATTCTGAGTTTTAAGTAATGAACTAAAGAACTTTTGAAACAAAACTTGTCTGTTCACTAAGGGCTTGCCTGCTTGGCGAACATCAACCTTTGCCCTTTGTTGTACCCCAGCTCTTTGTGGACCCTGATTGCTTAGCTTTGCAGGTGACCTAGGGGCTCTATGGGGCTTCCCTCATAGCTCGGTTGGTAAAGAATCTGCCTGCAATGCACGAGACCCCAGTTCAATTCCTGGGTCAGGAAGATCCCCTGGAGAAGGGATAGGCTACCCGCTCCAGTATTCTTGGGCTTCCCTTGTGGCTCAGCTGGTAAAGAATCCGCCTGCAACGCAGGAGACCTGGGTGTGATTCCTGGGTTGGGAAGGTCCCCTGGAGAAGGCACAGGCTACCCACTCCAGTATTCCGGCCTGGAGAATTCCATGAACTGTATAGTCCATGGGGTCGCAAAGAGTCGGACATGACTGAGCGACTTTCACTTGCACATTCACTAGGGGCTCTATAGAAAGGCAGCCTTTCTTGGGAGGAACTCCAGGTTGGCCCCTGGAAGGTGGGTTGGAAAATAGGAAGGAGGTGCATGTTTGTACTTTCTGCAGTTAAATCAGAAAGGTTCAAACAATTATTTGCTGTCATATTTAGAGTACACTTTGCTCGTTTTGAATGTAAGCCTATGCAGATAGTTAGCTGGAGCCTCTAAAGAAAAAATCTCTTTATTCCTAAGTGACTGCTTAGTAATCTACATAACAAATGAGCCATTTTGCTTCAGAGATGTGAAATAGGCATCTATAAGTGAATAGTTTTTGAAACTAAAGTTGTTAAGACAAAGTTCATCTTTTCACAGTAGGGTTTCCCCAGAAAACCCTCTGAACTCTATTGAAATGCAACTAGTTTGAACTTGGAAAGCATATTCCAATAATAGGCCCATGCAATTAGCCTCTACTATATTGGAGTGAATGCTGGAATTTTTTGTGTATTATCATCATCAATTGGTGTTAGTCCCAGGGCAACCACATAATAGCTATAAAACCTTGATTGAGAGATGCAGACAAAGGTTTCTGTCTTACTCATAGGCATGCTTTAGTTCTTGAAACTAAATAAATGTTAGGCTTTTAAAATCTTAATACTTTTTTGGTAACCATCTGTCGATGGTAAGATTAAGAAATGGTGCTTCAGAACAATGTCATTATTTTGAATTAGACAAAAGTGTCAAGGGACTCTTCATTTAGTGCCATATTCATAGGAGACCTTGTGTAGAATTGACACAGTGGTGTGCTGGTGAATGCTGAACAACCACCCATGGGGGGATAAAGCCCTTATTTGTAGCAGTTACTGATTTTTGAGGTATAAATACTCCATCATGCCTGATTTTAGACTACAGATGGGAGGTCACTGAACTTGAGAAGAGATGCATGTGATCAGCAGGCTTCAGCACACTGTTGAATTCACCTCAGTCACTAAACGTTTGGTTTTACAGCCTGTACTTTTAATGCTTGTCTCATTCCTGACTTGGCGATTGTCCTTTGCTTTCCAAAAATTAGCATCGGGGATGTATAATGTATTAATACATACAATAAAATTTGGCAATTTCAAGTGTAGATTTGGTGAGTTTTGACAAATGTATAGCTAGTGAGCTAGTGAATTCGCTCAGTCACGTCCGACTCTTTGCGACGCTGTGGACTGTAGCCTACCAGGCTCCTCAGTCCATGGAATTTTTCAGGCAAGAGTACTGGAGTGGGTTGCCGTAATGTATAACACACCGCAGTCTTGTTACCGTCTACCTCTTCTCCACGCAATTGCCAGATTGGTTTTTCCAAAAATCTTGCTTTGCATCCACCACCCATCTGTGCATAAAACCACCACTGGCCATATACTGTCCATAGGATAAAGGACATGGCCTTATGCTCAGCTGTCTTGCCACTTGTTGGCTTCTCTGGCCTTGTTTATTACGGCTCAACTACAGGAATCTCTTATTCAAAAAAACCAGAACCAAACAAAACCTGTTCAGCTGATTCCTGGCACGGTTCCTGCATCCGTCCCGTTGCTTATATCTGTACTGTGCTCGTAGCAGTGCTGTAACTTCACTTTGCCTTTTTTCTTGACTGTCTTGCCTTTCTGTAAATCTGGCTTAGACCCCATTTTCTTCTTATACAATCAGGTCTTGAGTAATTATGCCGTCATCTGACTGAGTGTACTGCTGTTCGGCCTTTTAACTTTGCGATCTATATTGAAATCTCAGGTTTTTTATGGAGTAATTTGGTCTTGTCTAGTAAACTTGTTAACTGCAATAGGGTAGAAAATGTTGTATAGCTCAATTTTCAGCACATGGCTTTGCTTTTAAAAAAAAAAAAAAAAAGACAATAAATTGTTCTTGTTGACAGTAAACTTTTCAGTGGCTCTTCAAAATCAGTCACCAGCTCAGTGACACTGTTGGGGTGAATAGTACTGTGCTGTATTATAGATCTCTTAGGGGATGAAAGTTTGATTTGTCACAGAGTGAAAAAAAAATGTATAAATGGACAGTCAAGTTTCTCAAAACCAGTGTTAGTCATTAAGATGCACATTGGCGCTTTTATCTCTGCCTCACACATTCATCCAAAGGTGGTTAGCATCATGGACTTTGAACTCTTGGCAAGACTTAAACATTTAAAGTAGGTCCCAAAAGAAAAGCCTTTGTTCCTTTCAACCAGCCTTATTTCACTTTTTCAAGTCCTAGTAAGAAGTCAGTAGGGTGTATCTCATTGATTTCCTTCCTGTTCCAGGAAGCCATATTATGGTATTCTGAAAGAACTTTTGTGTCTTTTTTAGTGACTTTACTATAAGCAATTTGTTTTACTTTATCTGTTTAAAAAAAAAAATCGCAGATGTGCTTGTTGAAATCTGACATTGAAGATAACCTAACAAATATTTAGGACAATTATAGGTGCCTTTCTCTGTTTCACAGCCTACCTTGCAGATTTCTTTTCTTCCATCCTTTAAATAATGGATGTATTCAGGTTCCTCATCTTTTGGTAGTTGGCATGCCTTTCTTGGGTGCTTTCATCTATGATTGCTCAAATACAAATGTCTCCAAATTTAAAAAATTCCGTGTCTCTCGCGTTCCAGTCTCGGATAGCCAAATGCCTATGGACATCTCCAGTTACCTACCCTTCAGAGACTACAGATTCAACACGTCCTAAATGGTACATCGTCTATAAGTCTTCTGCCCACTCTCATGCTGTTGCTTTCTTGCTGAATGGTATCAACCATCCCCAGATAACTGAAGCTAAAACCTTGGACTCATCCTTAGCATGTCCCTTTTCCCTCACCTTCCCAATCAGTCAGATCCACCTCAAACATTTTCCTTAAATCCTTTTCCTTAACTCTGTTTGAAGATAGGCTAACCTCATGCTTTGTTGGGAGAGTCTTTAATTGGGGGGTGAACTAAGAGCAGATCCATTTCCCTGGCCTCAAACTAACCAAACTCGTGAGTCTGAAATTGGAAAGCTAGTATATAATTTTCAGTGTATTCTCTCCTAGACATAGCTAGAAGCCTATACCATAATTAGAATGTTATCCGAGAAGGAATCAGAACAAAAGCGATGCGATGAATCAAGTATTTAATGGCTTGTCATGATCAAATGATGCTACCGTCCGTCTTGTAACAAACAGGGAGATCCTTTGTGACCAGAAAACTCATCCGTGAGCAAAAGGTCCTCCTCTCCTGCCCACTTACTTCAGTGGCCCCTACCAGCCTTTCTCTTTTCCATTGTTCTTCAGTGCTTGCAGGGCAGACCCTTGTTGCTGAATACCTTGTTTCTTTCTTTCTTTTTTAAAAAAATATTTACTTATTTATTTGGCCTTGCTGGGTCTTAGTTGTAGCATGTGAGATCTAGTTCCTAGACCGGTGGTTGAACTGGGCCCCCTGCATTGGGAATGGGGAGTTTTAGCCACTGGACCCCCAGGAAGAAGTCGCTGAATACCTCGTTTCTTTACATATATAAGTACATATATATATGTAAAGTATATAAGTACATAATATAATATATATATATAGTATATAAGTACATAATATATGTAAAAATATATATATATTCTTTACATATATAAGTTTCTTTCTGGCTCTGCTTGAATCTTGTTACGCAGCAAACCAGGCTTTCTGTTTTAGATGGCTTGTGCCTCTCTCTTATTAGCCATTATGAGTTGATCTTGAGTGGAACTTTGAGGGCCTTCTTATTTCTTATGTTTAGAGAAAACTTCATTGTAGCTGCCAAGAGCAAAAGGCTCATCTCCCCTTGGGTTTAGCTAGCATCATTACCTCCTGAAAACACCTTCTCCGTTCCCCACCCTCCTGAATCTAGAGCATCCTCTGTGCTCCTCTGTAGCACTTCTGGGTAACCCTTACCGTAACATTCACTTATTTCACTACTTGGTAGTTGGTTGCCTATTTCCCCACAAGAACTTGAGCTGTCTGAGAGCAGATCCCACTTTGTAGCCATGGTGCCTGGCGCTCACTTTATTTACTTTAACCAGTGTTTGTTGAGCACCCACCATACTCCAGACAAAGAATAAGTCAGATATTAGGTTCCCTGCCATCTTGGAACTTAAATTTTCTGGAGGTTAGGGAGAATGAGATTAGACAAAATAGTACTATAGTAAGACCTAGAAGGAAACAGACCTTAGGCTGAAGTAAAGAATAGTTGGGGGTCTGTTGGGGTATACACTCCAAGTGATGAGAAAGATCAGTGAGTCAGTGGCATTTAAGACACAACATAAAGGATAAGAAGAAGCAAAGTATCTGTAGAAACAGGGAGGTTAAGGCTAGCCAGAAGTAGCCATTGCAGAGGCGCTGAGAAGGGCCAGAACTGGTATTGCAGGGAAATGAAGGACCAGCATAGCTTGAAAGGGAGGCAGAGTAGGGCATGAATGTGTCAGTTATATTACGGGTTTGGATGAGTAAAATAAGACAGCTGTTGATATGGTGATTCACACAGGTTAAGATTTGTTTGCAACTGGATTCAGCATTATTTGTTAGAACTTGTGATTCTAGATGTTCTTTTTGTGTATTCTTTTCTGGAAAGATAGTTTTCACAAATAATGATTGGAAGAGAACTGAGAATTTCAGTCTTAATGTGTGAAACATAGCTTACAGTTGGCCAGACACTCATAGGAAGTGCCTTTTTATGCCTAAATTTATCTCCCTAGGAACCTATAATACAGCCAGTTTAGCCTTCTGTATCATTGAGAATTTTTCTCTTAGTCTTACTGACCATCATTATTTTCTGCTGGTCCACCTACTATTTCAGCACCAAGTCCTCTCTCCCCTCACATAATTTGTCATAAAGTTCATTCAGCTCTTAGAAATCTCTTTGAAACGTGGCTTCCTTTCTGTCCTTCTGCTCCCAGTCAAGCTCCTCCCTGTTCTTGCTGATCAGATCCCAGCTGGCCTTCCCATCACTGGCTCCCAGACAGCTCTGCAGCCTCAGTGGAGTTAATCTTCCTAAATCAAGACAAGACTGAGCATACTCCACCCTTCTCCAAAAGCTCTGGTCTATATGCTGAGTGGCTAAGAGCACTGACTTGAATTAGGCTGCCTGGGTTTCAGCCCCAGCTCTACAACTTGCTGGTTGCAGGAGCCTGAGAGGGTTACTTAGCCTGTCTTTGTAATAACAACTCGTCTCCCTGGGCTGTTGTGAGGGTTGTAAGTACAAAAGGCTTAGAATGGTGCTCAGGGCATTGTAAGTGTTGAAAGGGCTAGCTGTTAATATTTGTGACTAAAGGGGAAGTAGCAATTTCTTAAATTGGGGAGGGGCTGCACCAGCATAGAAATTGGGCTGAATGCTATCTTTGGAACAAATTATAGGTTAATTATCCCCTCATTAGCAGTTGCTAACATCAATATGATTAAGGACCTAGGCATATTAAAGGTAAAAAGTCATTATGTGCTTAACTCTTCTCAAGATTGAAGAGCTGTAATTTCAGCTTTGTTGGTTAGTAACTAAGGTAGATTAGATGAATGGATGTACCTTGTTAAATCTGAGGTTACTGTCTTGGAAGTATTCATGATAATAGCAAATACTGAGCCTTAACCTTAATCCTACAATATTTACTGTTGCCTCCTTTGTGCATTGAGGGAAACGAAGGCACGGGGAGGTTAAGTGGCCTGCCCAAGACCCGTGTGGCATCTTGAGATTCACACTAATGAACCCCCTCTCTAACCACTAGAACTCCAGACAGTATTATTGTGAGATCTCTATTCCTGGAAAAGAGCCCTGTTCCTTTGGGGAACCGGAACTCTGCAACCCAGTGATGTGGTGAAACTGAGTGGCAGGGATTGGTACGAATTTTCTGCCACCCTGTCAGTCTCCAGCCCCTGCCTATGCAGCCCTGGATTTTACTGTCTGAATAATGCCGATGCTGGATATTGTCTTTTGCTGTTAAAGTGATTGTAGTGGTTTTAATAGAAAAATTCTTCATTACACTCAGCAGAGTAGTCAGGTATTGGTCCCTGGGCGGCTTCCTTTCTGTCAGCTGGGATTCGTGAGTCACCTTCCTTGGCTGTCTAGCCAGCGTATACTTGGGGAACACATGCCACCTGATCAAGCCTGAAGAGTGGGGAAGGTAAGTTTTTGAGGGAAAACATTCAAATGCAGATACTCAGATACTCATCTTGATGGGTTTAAGCATCAGGAGACAGTCTGTTGCAGTTGAAGGACAAATAATGATAGATACATTTATTTCTTTGTTTGCTTAGTTTTTTTAGGGTGGTGATTATTTCTTTGGAAAAAAAAAATCCTGAAAAAATCTTATAGTACTTTGTGACTTCAGTTCAGTTCAGTCCCTCAGTCGTGTCCGACTCTTTGTGGCCCCATGAACCTCAGCACACCATGCATCCCTGTCATTAACCAACTCCTGGAGTTCACCCAAACCCATGTCTGTTGAGTAGGTGATGCCATCCAACCATCTCATCCTCTGTCGTCCCCTTCTCCTCCTGCCCTCAATCTTTCCCAGCATCAGGGTCTTTTCAGATGAGTCAGCTCTTCGCATCAGGTGGCCAAAGTATTGGAGTTTCAGCTTCAACATCAGTCCTTCCAATGAACCCAGGACTCATCTCCTTTAGGATGGACTGGTTGGATCTCCTTGCAGTCCAAGGGACTCTCAAGAGTCTTCTCCAACACCACAGTTCAAAAGCATCAATTCTTCGGCTATCAGCATTCTTTATAGTCCAACTCTCACATCCATACATGACTACTGGAAAAACCATAGCCTTGACTAGATGGACCTTGGTTGGCAAAGTAATGTCTCTGCTTTTTAATATGCTACCTAGGTTGGTCATAACTTTCCTTCCAAAGACTAAGCTTCTTTTAATTTCATGGCTGCAGTCACCATCTGTAGTGATTTTGGAGCCCCAAAAAATAAAGTCAGCCACTGTTTCCACTGTTTCCCCATCTATGTGCCATGAAGTGATGGGATCAGATGCCATATCTTCGTTTTCTGAATGTTGAGCTTTAAGCCAACTTTTTCACTCTCCTCTTTCACTTTCATCAAGAGGCTTTTTAGTTCTTCTTCACTTTCTGCCATAAGGGTGGTGTCACCTGCATATCTGAGGCTATTGATACTTGGCTTAGCAGTGAGTAATATTTATATGCCCATTATTACAAGATCTTTCTTTTGTTTTCTGTAGTCGGGTAAACTGTGTCATTTAGTAATTTGGAGACTAACATAGTTCTTTAAATGTTGACTATCTGTTGTTGAGGGATTCAGTTCTGTAATTCTTTTGTGAGAATTCATTACTTTGTATGCTGTAACAGCAAAAGTAGTTCGGTCTAAGGAGAGCTATTTAAAATATCAGAAGCACCCAAGAAATAAGAAGTTAACATTCTACTTGAGGGGATAAGTAAAAGTATAAATGATTTAAGTATTTAGAGAAATAAGTAAGATACTACTCCGGTCATTTAACTGAGTGATGCCATGTTAGACTAAACTTGCCTTGTTTTCAGTTTTTTTTGCCCAACATAGTGGATCCTTTTCTTCTGGGTGACCCAGCCAGGGCCACACTTGAGTTGGTGAGAAAGAGCACTGGCCAGTTTGAAGCGCAGATGGCAATTGGGGTAGTTTTTAAAGATTAACTTTGTTTCACTTTAAAAGCTTGAGTGCCAATTCTGGTGAGAGTATCAGGAAAACAGGTTGGCTCATATTGACAGTGTTATAAAGTGATTGTACACAACCTTTTTTGAAGGACATTTAGGCACTGTCAAAAGTACAGCAAGATTCATGTACTGAGATGTTCATTGTAACATTGCAATAGCAAAATACCAGCAACGACCTACTGTTCACTAATGGATGCTTATTTATTTAATTTATAGTACAGAGATATTTCACAGGCATTTTTTTAAGGGAGCTTAGGTCTGTATGTACTAATAAAGACGTTTTCTGTGTATAACCCAAAGAAAGGTGTTTGCAGAAGAGTTTACACCTGTGTGTCTGGGTGTGCATGATGATGTTAATGTGTGTATATATAAGCCTTAGTATAAACAGTAGTAATATCTGGGCAAGTGGGATTAGAGAGAGGAATGGGGATGCTGCTTTATGCCCCAGTCACATTTTAAAAGACAATTTTTTAAAAGCCTAAAACTCAGTGCTTCACCGCCAGAGATCATTTGGTCGTACTATAAGGTGTTCTCAGAACTGCGCTCTGCCCTGTGATTTTGGGCCCGGAACACTGTCTCACTTAGTGGCACCTGAGCCTGTCAATCCTCCCTGTCCCCATGGTGTAAACACAGGAGAGGGAAACCTAATAGATTTGTCACCTTTTCAGTGCCAGGTTTTCTTACTATATATACACCCACTGTTGTGTATGTCTGGGTTTATTTTTTCTTGTTTTGCTAAATAACTTGATTTTTTTCCACATTGTTTGATTATTCAGTAAGTAATCCTTGTGAGAACCTTGATTTTTTAAAATTTCCTAGCAATGACTCATAGCAATACAGCCTTTCTTCTATTTACTGTTTGTATATATTTAAATGTCAAACCTCTGTTTAAATTATTATTAAGCTAGCTTCCATATCACTTACTTAGCATTCCCATGTTTCTTCATTGTACCCAACAACCCATTTCTTCCTATGCGCTAACCATTTCTGTTGGTCTCAAGCTAGCAAGCTCACTAGCATGGCAAGAAAGCTTCCTCTCGCAGCTCTGTCACCTGCTCCTTGGACGGTGCTTTAAATAGCGGCAGCCTCCCTGTGGTTGTATCGCATTGCACACCTAGTGTACAGTTCACTTTCACCTCACGTCTCTTGACTTTCCAGGGTTTTCTACTGTTCAGTCATATTGGGGTTATTTTCTTATGGTAGGATGTTTCTCTAAAAGCAGCTCCCCCCCACCCACCCCCACCACCATTTTAAAGTTTCTTTTGCTTCTTTTCAGTATGGACTTTTTTTTAAAGCAACAGTCCAGTTTCTGTTGAAATTTTTTATCCGAGTTTTTTCATTCTAATTGTGTATAAAGGTAATAAATGAAGGCAGCTAGCTACTTGATCCTATCAAATAGGACATTTGCCTACTCAATACCCTTTTATATACTATGGTTTTTAAGCAGAATTTCAGTCGAGAAAACAATGCTATTTTCTATATCACTTTAGATTACTTTTTAATCCTTTTCTTCCCCATACTTTATCCAGGCCTTTATTAAATTTCCAACAGAGCTATTACCTCTCATAAGTCTTCCAAATGGGTAATGGAGACTGGGCTCAACTGAACGAAGGCACATTCATTTGTTTTGGAATGCAGAGTTCTCTACATGGTGGATTGCACTTTAATTTAGCATCCTATCCAGTGTATGTATCTGTAGTTCTGCCTTTTTCAGTGTAAAGTCTTGACAATGATCTTGAACCTGTTACTTATTCCTTTGTTACATATATTGCTTTAAAAAGCCTGAGTCTGTGCTGCTCACTTCCAACTTATAATTTTCATGAAATCAAGGTTGTTGTTAATGCTTGACGTCCGCTTTGCCCAGTGGACGTGGTGGAGGAGTAAAGGGAATGGCAGGCGTTGGTCATTCATGTTCTGGGAAAGCAGCATGGGGTGAGGAGGCTCTGAGACCAGGGCCATGGAGCAGTGATTTGTAAGAGCAAGCCAGTTGTTATCTTCCCCTCTTTCATCTGGGTTTACAGGCATTTGTTTTAATTTTAAAGAGCTTGCTTTAAGAAATTTTCCTTGAGATTATTGAAGTCATAAAATTATGATGGGGAAAAACTGGTCTCCAGAGACACAAGCTCGTAATTAGCCAGTGCCGAGAGGGAAGGAGGAAGAGCCATGACCGGGTTGCACATCTAGATCTTTCCATCTGTAGCTCCATGACCTCAGGATGTGTTGACTGTTCTTCTTTTCTTTTTAAGAGATGACTGACTGTACATTGATACCTAAGATCTTCTCCTCATTTCTGTGATCCATTTGTTTTTCACTTGTCCATAATCTTCATCTCCTGAATGGGTACCACTGCTCAGTATTTATTAATTTCTGCACATCACTTTGCAGTTGTAATATACTATATGTCACTTTTAGAGTACAGAGAAAATATTTCCTTTAAAATGTCACTGCTTACTGCGAATGAATATGCCTTGATTAGAATATCTGTTATGTGTTATGAAACACATAACTTAATTTTATTTTCATTGATTGGCATTGTACCTATATGTCAGGTGTTAGGGTAAAAACTGCTCTGCTACATTTAAAACCAACAGGAAGTAGGTTGTCAAGGATTTTCTGAGAAGAGAAGAATGCTGGAAATACGAATATAAATATACTGCATAGATATTGCATAAATCCATATCAGCTTCTTATTGAGAAGTTGCTTCATGATGTACATTGCCCTGCACTGTGGATGGCTTGGTGAAGTAGCATGCATCACAGAAGAGGAGGTAGAATGTGTTTTAAATAGATGTTTCCATTAAGATTTTGCAGATGACCACTCATGTTTCTTTATCATCTCTGGGGAAATTATACATTGCCTGTAACTCTGAAGTTTTCAGGTATTATTGTCATCTGTAAGGTTGTAATTCATGTGTTTTTTTCCAGCCTGCTGTGATTAGGTAGTATGCCTTTGAAATGACGGGGTTCTTTTTTCTGTTTCCTTCTGTGGCATGTGAAGCATGGTTTCATGTACCTCCATACTGAGGACAGGAGAACTGGAGATTGTAATTAAGTACTGGCATCTTTCAGTACTATATTTCTGCCAAGCAGAAAATGTGGGTTCAATCCTTGGGTCGGGAAGATACCCTGGAGAAGGAAATGGCAACCCACTCCAGTATTCTTGGCTGGGAAATCCCATGGACAGAGGAGCCTGCTGGGCTACAGTCCATGGGATCAAAGATTCAGGTACAACTTAGTGACTAAACTACAACAATAGCAATCTTTCAATGTGTCCTATCTCTAAAATTTTCCCCAGATTTTTTTTTTTTTAACAATTTATCTAGATCATTGGTTTTGATTTTCATTGTGGACTTGATGTCTCAGGAATGTTCTGTGACTTGAGAATCTTGCCAGTCTTATTTTTTTCTCTGCAGTTCAAAGGTGTATTCCAAGTTTGCAGATTTAAATTGGACATTTGACCAGTTGATTTAGTTGACAGTAAGGGTCCCCTTTCCACAGAAGTATAGTGTAGTTAAATATATATATAGGCTTCTGATTTAAAAAAATGATAAGTATTGGATATTAAATAAAAAATAATTTAATTAAGATGTTCAAGTGTACACAAAACTAAAGGTTTAATGAATGCGCATTACCCAAATTGAAATTTTGTTAATTATCAATATTTTCTCCCACATCTGTTTCTCTTCTTTCTGAAATATTTTAGGGCAAATCCCAGACATTGTTACCTGCATCTATCAGTAGGCCCCTCTTAAAAATACTAATATTTTCTTAAATAACCATAATAACATTATCACACTAGGGCAGTGATTTATTTTTAACATGCTGTGAATCAAGCTGTAACAAACCAAAGTACGAAAAATTTTATGACTTATTGAGAATCCCATGGATGGAGGAGCCTGGTAGGCTATAGTCCATGGAGTCGCTAAGAGTCAGACACAACTGAGCGACTTCACTTTCACTTTTCACTTTCATGCGTTGGGGAAGGAATTGGCAACCCACTCCAGTGTTCTTGCCTGGATAATCCCAGGGATGGGGGAGCCTGGTGGGCTGCCGTCTATGGGGTCACACAGAGTCGGACACGACTAATGCGACTTAGCAACAGCAACAAGCAAGAGTAATATACTATTAGGTAATACATTATTAATTTGTGTACATGGATTTATACATTTTTAGTTAATAATGAACAATGTGTTGTTGCCATAAAATAGCAAAGCATCAAAATTTGTAAAATAAAGTGCTGTTGCAATTTTATCAGTAGCCTTCTAAATATTTTTAGGTGGTTAACCTGAATTTTCACTTTTTAGAAAAGTTTCTAGTTTTTACAGCTTTTTAGAAAATGTAAATCTTATTTCTGTTTTGACTATATTTTCTTGGTCTCAAGATGGTATCATTGTTTTTCCATATTTCCCTTTGCTTTCTCTCACTTCTGCATCTGGGTCATCTCTGACTATTTGACTTTGTAAACCTGCTGTATAAAAATTTTTGTGGAGTTGGAGTGGGGCTTAGATTTCTTACGTGTCTTTCTGATACACTTCCTTTTTCTAAAACCTACCTCAAAAAATTATTTTCCATAACATATGACTCTTAATTTTTCTTTTGAGTTTTTTTCTTTATTATTTGTGAACTTAGTAGCGGAATAATGCTTCTAGGGAAGAGCTAAGTTATAATGATTTTCCCATTTAAAAAAATAATGTTTACTTAGGTCTTGCCAGTGTTTGCTTTGGTGTCTGACATGGAAGCTTTAAGTAAAAGCATAAACTTGAGAAGAAAAAAATACCCACACACAGAAAAACTCCAAAGGATAATGTAATTTATAGAGTGCTGGGTGGTAATGAACATGCTTGGTTTTTAACTTAATTTTTGGACTATCTTTGTTAAATTTAAGAAATCATTCATGTTACTTTTTACCACTTAGATAATGAGGCTTTCAGTGTTCAGTATATCATAGTAAGTTGTCAAATTTTTTGCTCTACTTACTTCCGGACAGTACATATTTACTTTGAAGAAGGTGTTTTTATTATTTTTTTAATTCTGGCTGTACCATGTGCCTTGTAGGATCTTAGTTCCTCAACCAGGGGATCAAACTTGTGCCCCCTGCACAGGAAACACAGAGACCTAACCACTGGGCTGCCAGGGAATTCCCTGAAGAGACTATTTTAAAGTAAGTCACATCCCCTCCGATAACCACACATTGGGCTTCCCACCTGGCACTAATGGTAGAGAACCCGCCTGTCAATGCGGGAGACACAAGAGATGTGGGTTCGATCCCTGAATTGAGAAGATCTCCTGGAGAAAGGAATGGCAACCCACTCCAGTGTTGTTGCCTGTAAAATCCCGTGGGCTGAGGAGCCTGGTGGGTTCCAATCCGTGGGGTTATAGAGTCAGACACAACTGAGCGCACATTTCCCTCCAGAGTTGTTTGGCTTGCTTTAAACCTGAAAACATAACAGCTAAAAATTATGTATTGGAGAATGTCTTACTTAGAATTACTTACCCTTTTTTAAAAAATAAAATTTCATGAACTTTGGTTATCTGATTTTTGTAAGCTACCATAGATCCATTTTAAGGAATGGTAGCCCAGTGACAGCTCTCAAACGTGGCTAAAGGAGGAAGAGAAACTAGGAAAAGAACCTGCCAATCTCTTCAGCCTAAGAGTATGGGAAATTTCTATTTCAGGAAAGAAGTATATTTCTTAAAGGGCATCATTGTATTTTGTAGTACTGTATAGCAGCAATCCTTTGTTTCCATAGCAAACCATCTCTCTGTCTACCTAGCTGCACTGTTTCTACTCTAAACTCTAATACACTTTATGCAAACTTTTTTTTGCGTTTACTTGTACAGATCTTACGTTCTTTTGCTAAAATTTAAGCTTCTTGAAGGCAGGTTCAGTTTCAGAGTGGTTTTTATTTGCCTTGTAGTATATGTGTGGGAAATGTGTAGCATAACTTTCAGTAGAAATTAAAGCCTGTGATCTTTGTGAATTTAATAGATGCTAACATTATACTCTCCATAGCCCAGCTTATAGATTTCTGTTAAGTCATGTAGAAAGTGTAAGTATTTCATGGGGGGTGGGAAATACAAGGAATAAAACTGCTGAACTTAAGAGATAAGGCCCAAATACATTGTTCTGGTGATTCCTCTTGACATTGTATTACACATTGTATTGTACATGGTGTGTGTATATTTCCCTCTTACTACCTTTCATCTTTTTTGCCCTATGCTTATTTTCTCAGTAGCTTTTATTTCTGCTATTTTTATTTCTCCTTTGAATAGAAGTCTCCCTTCCTCTTAACACAAAGAACACAAACATTTGAAAACTTTTTAAAAAAATTTAAACTTTCATCTCAACAAGGAGCCTTTGATATTACACATGACCCGTTTTTTTCTTATAATTTAAGCAAAGCCATGTCTGTAATTATTATTTTGCCCAGAGGCTATTTGTCATGAATATGCAGAAGCCATGCTCATCTTCCTTCATTGTGGTTAGATTTTTCTTAGACATCCTTTTGAATCCACTTAAATTTGATTCTTCTAGAATTTGGCCATCTTGACACAGTATTCTTCTCTTTCAGTATGAAGTCTTTGTTTCCTTAAGTACTAGATCACTTGCTAAATTTTTTGTTTTTGGGCCACACCACATGGCACTCAGGATCTTAGTTCCTTGACCAGGGATCCAGCCTGTGCTCCCTGCAGTGGAAGCATGGAAACCTAACCACTGGACTACCAGGGAAGACCTGATCATTTGCTAATTTTTTTCTTCCTCAAACTAAATATTGGACCTCAGGAAAATATTGGATTATTTTGTAAGCCCTTAAAAGAGCTACAGTAGCTAAGTTCTTCTAAATTGTCATGCTTGTTAAATACTAAAGTTCTGATAACTGACTACATTAAGTTTTCAGAACTTATAACAAAATTTCAAATGCGAGAGAACGCATAATGAACCCCCATGTACTGATCATCAGATACAGTAATTGTTGACTTAAGGTCAGTGTCCTGTCTTCTGTACCTCTCTCTCCTAAATGAGTTATTTTGAAATAAATCCTACACATATGTTTTAATTAATAAATATTTCAGTTTATATCTCTGAAGGAGAAGGATTCTTTGTAAACATAATGCCCAAAGTATTATCTTTGTTATTTTTGAACATTACTGGATTAATAGACATACCATATTTTTATCAAGAAAGCTAGGTAGAGAAAGTTGCTTAGTTTCTTGAACTTTCGGAATGTAGTTAATCTCAAGGAGAGTTGGAAGCAGACTGATCTGAACATGTAGATAGAAAGCCATGCAAATAGCTTTTACCTTCTTCACAAAAGAAGCCCATTATTTATCCTGGTCACTTACTGCCATGGACACAGCTCAGGGAGGTCACCATCTTTTATCTTAATAACTCATTATCAGCAAATTTAGGAAACCATGCCGTCTGAATCCTTGACCTGTTTAACAGACTTAGCCCTTGACTCGCTTTCTGGAAAATCCCAGAACTACTAAAAATCATTTCTAAAATCCCAATAGACACGTTTTGCCAAGAATGTCAATTGTCTCTTTTTTTTTTTCTTTAAGAATGTCAATTGTCTCTTGACAGTTTGGCATTAACCTTTAAATATTAGATTGTGTAATCATAGTGCCATTCAGGGAAAATAAAGTGGTGGGTGGCTGGCATTTTAAAAGTGAAATGAACTTGGGTTCCTGGGAATGTTGATCATTATTCTACTGAAAATGCTGATATTCCTTAATAGTGAAACACTAAGTAAGTAAAAAGCAGTATTTTACAAATAACTTAGAGGTGAGTAAAATGCGGGTTTTATGGATTTAACATATTTTTACCAGACCAGTATCTGAAGGGTGTCTTATATTTTCAGACTTTGAAAGTGAGACAGTAATGAAGGAACCTTCTAGTGAGTTCCCGCCAGGCTACTAGTCTGACCAGCACATATCCAAAATAGATCATTATTTTTGTCATTGTAACCTGCCTTCTCATTTGCCTTCCTCGCCCTTGACTTTACAGCAGAGAGCAGAAAGAAACTCATGGCCTGTACCGTAAATACACATGGTAACAGTAGTCAAGTAATTTTATAGTTTTTCTGGGTAAGTCATTCATTCATGGTGATGGAATGACTTATTTTTAATGCAGTGTTTTTCTTTCAACTAAACTTAAAAAAAAATTTTTTTCCCATCTGATTTAGTGTCTGTGCCATTGCAAGGTAGCATAAATTTAGCACAGCTTCTTCGTTTTACCAACTTTGTAGAAGTGTTTAAAGGTTTCTTTCAGTTTACTTTTAGCTTTTCATACGAAATGGACTATAAGAACTCTTTAATTTACAGTATAAGTGTAATTAAAGACAGACCCAGTGTTTCTGGAATGTGGGTTATACCTGGGATCCTGGGAAAGAGGAGATTTGGAGCATTAATTTCTAATCTCGTTTTAATATGACCTTTTCGAAAGGAGAATCTTTGGAAAATAGATAAAAGCATGAACTAATCCCAGACAGATCACAAAATGAAAGAAACTCACATTTACTGCATCCACCTAAAGGATAGAAAAGATATCTTCAAGTTTCTAGAGGGGACATTCATGTAGATAACATACTTTTAAATAATTAATTAACTAATTGCTATAGATCAATGTCATTCATAGCAAATTAGGTCTGATAGGGAATGCTGCTTCTACAGATTTTTATATTGTAAAATTAGTTTGACTTCTTTTATTAAACTCATTTAATCCTCTGCTGCTGCTGCTAAGTCACTTCAGTCGTGTCCGACTCTGTGTGACCCCATAGACGGCAGCCCACCAGGCTCCCCCGTCCCTGGGATTCTCCAGGCAAGAACACTGGAGTGGGTTGCCATTTCCCTCTCCGATGCAGGAAAGTGAAAAGCGAAAGTGAAGTCGCTCAGTCGCGTCCTACTCTTTGTGACCCCATGAACTGCAGCCCACCAGGCTCCCCCATCCATGGGATTCCCCAGGCAGGAGTATTGGAGTGGGGTGCCAGTGCCTTCTCCAATTTAATCCTCTACCTTACTCCATTATTATCCTTGCAGTTTTTTTAGTTGAAGATCTGGGATATCTTATGTGGCACTACAGTATATTCATTTTGACTATTTCTGGATGCCTCCCAATTAAACAGAAGCATATATTAGAGGAGCTCTAGATGGTGAGAAGGCACTAGTATACACTAATAGACACTAATAACAGCCTGTTGTATAAATGGCTTGTAATTCTTCAACCAGTTTCCTAGTCATAAATACTTAAATTATGGACTTCCCTTTCAGTCCAGTGGTTAGAATTCTTTCACTGCTGAAGGCCTGGGTTCGATCCCTGGTTGGGGAACTGAGATCCCACAAGCCTCGTGGCATGGCCAAAAGAAAAATTCAAGACAAAAAAATACTCAAAATATTCAAATTATTTTCATTTTTAAAATTTATGGTAAAAAAAATTATACATGCATCAGATAGTCTTACTTTTAGTAAACTTTTTAATTAAATAGATATACAGAAAGTGCACAAATCATTTTTGTAACTCACTGATAAATGGAAGTGTAAACGTGTAATCTGCACTCTGGAAATCCCCTTCAAACCCCTTTACAATGACCACAGACCCCACTAGTGGGTAACTGTCCTAATTTCTAGCATCTTGATTGATTTAGCCTGTTTGAACTGTGTGTAAATGGAATCACACTGTATGTGCTCTTTAGTATCTGGCTTCTTTTACTCAACTGTAATGTCTGTGAGAGTTCATCCATTTACTTGTAGTGGTGGTTTTTATTTTTGTTTTTTTCTGATTATACTGTAGGGCATGTGGGATCTTAGTTCCCCCAGCAGGGGTCAGACCCTCACCCCTTCCGCTGGAAGTATAGAGTCTTAGCCACCGGACCACCAGGGAAGTTCCAGGTTCAGTTTTATTGCTGTGTAATACTCTGCTGGGTGACTGTACCACTGTTGTTTAGTCGCTAAGTCGTGTCTGATTCCTTTGTGACCCCACGGATTGTAGGCCACCAGGCTCTTCTGTCCCTGGGGATTTCCCAAGCAAGAATATTGGAGTGGGTTGCCGTTTCCTTCTCCAGGGGATATTCCTGACCCAGAGATTGAACCCAGGTCTCCTTCACTTGCAGGCAGATTCTCTCCCACTGAGCCACCAGAGAAGCCCAGCTGTACCATAATTTATTCTTTTTATTGTTGATGAACTTTCGGGTTGTGACCTAACTTTTGGATATTACACATAGGGCTATATGAACATTCTTTTTTAAATTTTTTAAATTTATTGACTGGGCTGAGTGTTTACTGCCTCGCAGGCTTTTTTCTAGTTGCGGCAAGTGGGGGCTCCTCTCTAGTTGAGTGCAAGGGCTTCTCACTGTTGCTGAGCACAGTCTCCAGGACACCTGGGCTTTGGTAGCTTTTTGGTTCCTGGGCTCTAGAGCACAGGCTCCATGATCTTGGTTTATGGGCTTGGTTGCCCTGAGGCATGTGGGATCTTCCTGGACCAGAGATCGAACCTCTGTCTCCTGCACTGACAGGCAGATTCTCTACCTTTGACTAAGCCACCAGGGAGGCCTTTTATGAACATTCTTAAACATGTATTTTGGTGAACATAGCTCTTCCTGTCTACTACCAATAGTGCTGATGGATATAGGGTGTATCTGTGTGCAGCTCACCGTGCCAGCAGTTTTCACGTGGTTGAAACTGTGTCACTCCTGCCAGCAGTGTTGTGTTTTTTTTTTTTTTTTTTTAATAATTTCAGAGAAGTGAAATTTAAGTGAAAGAGTAAATTCATTTTAAGTTTTAGAGTATAGTGTTTAAATTTGTTCTCAGGAATGCTAATTTATATTCCACTGAACACTGGGTTTTATCCAGCTCCTTCATCTCTATCAATTAATAATGGAAAATATCTCATTTTTAAACTACTTTGATGACTTGGGCTTTTTATAGCTTAATTTCAGTTTTCTTAACTTGGCTGTTCTGGCCTTTTCTTCCTAGTTTGTGCTTTGTCCTTGGTTTTTTATAATAAAGAAGTTTAAATGTGTATGTGTGCTTGCATCTGCTAGTTTTTCCCCCTGTGGTTTCTGCCTTTGGTGTCATTCTTAAACCTTTTTATCTCCAAAATTTTTTGGTTTGTTTTCTTTGAGAATGTAATTGTTTGTATTTAATTTTGTTTATTGTAACTAGATTTGACTTTTTCTTTCACTAATGCAAGGGAGCTTTTTTGGTTGTTTTTGTTTTAAAGCAAGCACTTACTTTAACTTACTACATTAGCATTAGCTTTGAAATATTTGTAGAGGGGTGTAAGAGTGTGACTGGCCAGGAAGAAGTTAGTACACCAAAACTTACATTCATGTGTCATCTGACCATGAGAAATGAAGCCAATTTTCCAATGTGGTTGCTATTTGAATCCTTTCAATGTGCATGTTATTAAAAGTAGTTTTTGTTTAGAAAAGAATGAGATCAAATAGACTACATTATCTTACTTAATATCTCTAGTTGCTCTTAAGCAAGGACTTTGCCAAAAATACACCTGACCTCTGTTCTGTGACCTACAGGACAGAGGATTTGGAGAGTCAAATTTCAAGCCTTAAAAAATAACATTTTTCTCTATTTAAGAGATCACTTAAATTTTATTTAGCATTTTTCTTTTTGTATAATAGTACACATAATTAAAATGTAATTTGTACTTCTGATTGAGAAAGATGAGGCCATATCTTCTTGTGGTGGGTTGTTTTTTTTTTTTTTAATGTTCCAGTGGGATTTGAGAGTTCCCCAAAGCCCCCCACCACCTAAAATTTTTATCACTAAAGTCATTATTGGGGTAGACCACAAAGCAGAGACAAAACAGAAATTAGACCAGAAGCCCTATCATCTGGAAATGGGTTGTTTTGGTTTCTGTAATTGAATCTTAGGAGCTTAAAAGAATGAGTCTCAGGACACATAAAATTGACGAGGAAGAGAACACAGAAGTGCCGGTGCTCTGTGATTCGAGCCCCCAAACACACACAGAACTAGAGGCCAGCCTAAGGAGGATAGAGTTTTGTGAGTGAGGAAAAGAATAGCTGAAAATAAATACTACAGACAAAGTTTAAAATATATATATATATATATTTTTTTTTTTTTGCTGTTTTTTTGCATTTGGCAGTGCTACTTATAGCACAGTTACATCACTAGTCATTTCAATTATTCTCTAAGCCAGGAGGAAATTATCAGGACTTCCTTAGAAAATCTGTAATTTTAGGCACGCATTTCCAGTTCAAGAAAATCAGCGTTTTGCTGAATGCTTGAATTTGACTAAAGGGAACACTGGGTTTATATTAAAGGATCATTGGGGAGAGGTTGGGGTAGGGAGAGAACAGAGGGGAGAAAAGCTAAAATTAAGTTCCTGTTTTTCATTTACTTACATACACAATGTAGTCTTACACATATTACATACTTAACCCATTTATTCTTCACAGAGGTCTGTAAAATGGTGTTTTCCTGATTTGCCAAAAACAAAAGGCTCAGGGAGTGAGTTTACATTATTTTGTCTAGCCTCAAACCCACCAAATGGCAGTCCTGGGATTTGAGCACCAATCTCTCTGAATCTAAAGCTCATTCATATTCTTTTCACAGGATTATATATTGCCTTTTAAACTACCAGAATTATTATCATATTTTATATTTTATTGGTTTCTTGTAGAATGTTGGTAACACTTTCATTGGCATATCTTAGGGGTACCATCTTTAGTTTTGGGTAACATAAAGCCTGTGTAATTTCCTTTACCTTCCACCTTAGTATTGAGAGTAAGCATGAGGTTACTATCCTAGGAGGACTCAATGAATTTGTAGTGAAGTTTTATGGACCACAAGGAAGTAAGTATATGTGTTGGTATGTGTTTTTCTATTTTACTTATATTCCTTAATAGACAATGTGAATATCAAGATAGATGGTGATATGTATAGTTCTTGAAAAGTAAATTTAATTGAATTCTAGAACCAGTAAGGAAATCTTGCTATTAGGATAAATATTCTATATGCTTTTTCTCTTATCTCTGTGTTAGTGTGACTTAGTCACTTAGTCATGTCCAACTCTTTGCGACCCTATGGACTGTAATCTGCCAGGCTCGTCTGTCCTTGGAATTCTCTAGGCAAGAATGCTGGAGTGGGTAGCCATTCCCTTCTACAGGGGTCTTCCCAACCCCGGGATCAAACCTGGGTCTCCTGCATTGCAGGTGGATTCTTTACCATCTGAGCCACTAGGGAAGCCCTATGAGACAGTATTAAACATAAATTGTGAATTCTGGGTTTTGTGGAAATGTTTTTGTTGTTTGGGGGGAGAGGTGGGTTAGGCACAGGATAGACTGAGATAGTTAGCTATTACTTACCAAATAATTGAACAGTGTTTGAAGAATCAGGTAAATTTGAGAGAGAAAATGAATCTATGCTAATTCTAGATTTTTTTTTAAAGGAAAGTATTACCTTTGAACATAGAGTACCTACTAGTTATAAGAGTTCCCTGACTTTTGAAGGAATTAATTTGCAAGATTCTCAAAAGAGATTAGAATTTAATGTTTAACTTACAGTTGGATTCTGTTTTCTAATTTGGAGACAATTCTGATGTTTTAACATTTTTGCTTTTATTTCAGCACCGTATGAAGGCGGAGTATGGAAAGTTAGAGTGGATCTTCCTGATAAATACCCTTTCAAATCTCCTTCTATAGGTATGTAACTACCCATTTTCTTTCCTTAGAGAATTTTGAAATGGAGGGAAAAAAAAAAACAACAAGCCTACATTTTATGGGAGTTAGTTAATTCCAGAAGTATTTGCTCAACTGAATTTTCCCCCTTTTTTTGGCTTAGGTTATTTAGTAATTTTAAGGAGGGACTTCCATAGTGTGATAAAAGGTGTTTAAATATATCCTTTGCATGCTTATAATGACTGTAACTCTAGATTTTTCTGTCTTTTAGGGTCAGATTAAATAATTTTAAGACCCACTGTCCATTCAGGCTATTAGCAGTAAAATAATAAACATCTTAAATCTCATTTTAAATGCCAGATTGTTGAAATGAATATTATATAGTGCCTATTCTAGTTCTGTCATTTAAAAATCCTCCTTATTCCCTACTTTTGTTTTTGTTCACTCCAACTCTGTGTACCTTTTTCCATTCTTTCCACTCCAAATCTTTTTAACCCTCTAAACGGCTGAAGAAAGTAGAATAGAAACAAACCTCAGTAGGGTTACATAAAATACCCTCAGTGGGGCAGTTTTTCCTCACCTTCATCTTGTGCCATAGTTAGTGATATTAACTTATCACCCCCATTAAGGCATTAACACTTTAGGTATTAGCATCAGATGCTGCGGGGATATATTTTGGTTGAGCTTGATACCTTTAAATATTTTGAGACTGTAGAATGGTAGTAACTTAGCTAACTTAAGCCAGCTTTAAAAATTTTCATTCTGTAGATGATTTTTAGATATTACAAAGAACTGGCCAATTTTAAGAAGGAAGAAGAAAATAAAATTGGAGTATGTTTAGAGCGTTCTCTGTCACAGTGAATCACTTATTCAGAATTGTCAGAGCTAATGCCAAAACTCTTGGAATTTACACTTCTCCCTTGCCCCCGAAAAAGGGTTTTTTAAAAGAGGTGAACCAAAGACATTCCGAGCTTTGTGTTTTAATTCTAAGCCCCCATATTTCTGTCTGGGATAAATAATGTGAAAATGTTAGTAATTCCCAATCAAATGCAGTGACCTGTCCCCCTAGCATCTAGCTACTTTATATGTTTTACAATTTAAGGCTATAAAAATACTATAGAGCATCTATAATTCCTTTTTAGTCTGGGAACTCTTAATGTTCATTTTAAGAATAAACTGGTGATTTCCTCTGAAGGGCCCTTAGCTGAGTTTTAAACTTGGTAATTAACAAGATGGGCTTGCCTCTCTGATGGCTCAGTGGTAAAGAATCTACCTGCCAATGCAGGAGACACAGGTTCAGTCCCTGGGTCGGGAAGATTCCCTGGAGAAGGAAATGGCAATGCACAGCAGTATTCACACCCGGAAAATCCCATGGACAGAGAAGCCTGGCGAGCTGCAGTCCATGGGGTCAAAAGAATCAAACATGACTTAGCAACTAAACAACAGTTGAGGAGATAGTTTATGGATAATTGAATTGGAAATCTCCCATTGCTATCAGAACCTGCAAACTGTAGAGTTATCAGATGGTGATATAGGAAGGGTACTCTGAGGTGTTGAATCTTTGAGACAATTCCTGAGTGTATCTGACTTAATACCTTAGCACAGGTGGGACAGCAGCTGTTTCTCAGTTCCTAGTGTGGTGGAATGTAGGTAGAATCTTTAAACCTTTATAAACAGAATATCCAAACCATATAAATTCATTCAGGTATATTTCATAAGTAACTATTTACCTATAGAACTGAAATTTTGCTTGCTAAATCTAGCAGTAAATTTAGTTTTGTTACCCTAGATTCCTAGTCAGAAAGGAAACAGTATAGCTTGATGAAACTGACAATGAACCGAGAAGTGCAATTACATATCCTACAGAAATGTAAGATTCTCAAATCTTAGCCTGTTTCCAGGTAACAGTTATTTCATCATAACTTTCAAAGCAAAACTATCTGAACTTCAGACATTGTTTGTTAACTAGTGATGCAACAGAAGCCTCTGTACTTTCTTAAGTTAATGATGTAACATGAAATTGGTTAGGACAAATGACTAGGCTAACTTAACTTCTTGATAATTTTTCCTTTCCCTTTCTGTGTGCTTTTAGACCTTGATGATACCTACAAATGTGTATGTACCATCTTCTCTTAGGGAAGTAGATCTAGTTGAAATATTTTACAAGCTATCCTTGTTTCCTCCAGAGGAAGATTGCGTAAGAGTTTTAATCAGTCATGTGGGGTGACCCATTTTCAGGTCATCAACAATGTAATTACTGTTGCAATGTGCTTTAAACATTTTGAGAGGTAGTGGGTCCTGCAGAGTAGGCAAGGGTTTGTTTTTGAATTGTATAGATAGCTGCAGAACTATACAGAAGAGGAGATAAGATAAATCCAACCTCACTGTTCTTTCTAAACCCTGCCTCCATAGATTAAGTGTTTTGATGATTAGGTCTTGCTTGGGGTTTTTAAATATATATCTATGTATACTTTTTTGTTTCATGTTGCTATGTATATTTTTTAGTTGTATAAATGCTCCTTATCTATAAGAATGTAAGAAGGTCCAGGTGAGCAAAACTAAAGAAAAACTAAAATGTCTTATAATCCTGTCCCTCAGTGGATATTATTATTTACATAAAGTACGTAAAAATGTATTTTAAAACATTTTTCTCTAAATATTTAAGTGTATATGCAATGTACTTTTACAGGTAGACTGTAAACTCCAAACACAGTTTAAGGGAGTTTTCAATAGTTACCTGACTGCTTGACGTGTAACTGAAAAAGTCCTTTTAAAAACAATTTTCATCCTTAAGTAAGTAAATTAACTCCTTAATTTACTTACATCTTAACTCCTCTTTGGAAAGAGAAGGAATATTAACAGCCTCCTGGGGAAGTTACCAGCTTACTCTTACAAAGCCGTCATTGTTCCAAACATCTTAATAAGCTCATCTTTTGGAATTTTACATTCTCTTTGAATATCATGAGTGATGGCAAGTCTTGATGCTTTGAAGCTGGATATAAATTTTTGAAATGGCTAAAGGTCATTTAATTCCAGAGAATAAGATGAATTGAAAAACTGAGTAACATCAGTTGAAGTCTATAATGATATATGATTATGAAACTGACTGAAGTTTAAGAGTTATGATTTACTTTTTAAACTGGCCCTTTGGGCTCTTTCAGAAAGAAATTCTAAAACTCCTTTAATCAGTTGTAACATCATTGAAATATTTGCATCGTTTTCCAGAGAGACTGCTTTGATATAAATCATGTTTGAATCACTGAGTTCTGGTCTGTTTGAAGGTCCAGACTTTGCTCTCCTCATTCAGAAACTAGAGTGAGAGCAGCACTGCTGGGCGTGTCCCCGTGTAGTTAGGAGGGTCTGATTGGTCAGTGGACGGGTTATCAGGAAAGAATGGTTCTGGCCCCAGTTCTCCTTGACTCTGGTGATACTTAGCTTTTTGTTTCCTCTTCTAGAAAATGAGATAATGTAATTAAATGGACTGTGCATGTTTGGTATTGATCGATGTATTAAATATTCAGGATATATGATATATGGCATTCCACCAGATACTTAGGAAGGCTGTATATACGGCTTTCACCAGATGGGAGGGAAAAAATATCAATGTATTTAAAATATTGCATTTGCTCTAATGATAGCATTTCATTGCTTTTTAGAAGTGTGACTCAGCACCTCAATTGAGGAAGAGAATATATGGAGGAGATAGATGTTTACACAAGTTGTATCTAATGTATTGAGAATAGAGTCTTTACAAAGCTTCAGAGAGGTGAAGGTGAACATAAGGACTTTATAAATACTCTTTCAAAACCACAAGTAATGCCCAGTCCATGAAGATTTTGTTCTATCCAAAGAAATTGCTGCGGAGACTGTCATATTCCGTATTTCTCTAGATTCACACTTTTCAGTCATTACACATGTGCTCAACTAAGAAAAAGCTTTTACCCATCTAAGGAAACAGACTTGCAGTTGCTGCCTGGGGGGAAATAAAGATGAGTGATCCCATGTATAAAGACGTCACATACAGCAATGTTTTCCTAAAAATGAAAAATAACCAATTAGCATAGGATACAAAATAGTTTTGTATCCAATCCAAAGAATGCAAAGATTGAAAAATGAGAAAATATATGACTTTGTAAATTGGCAAGTTAAACACTGTTGGCAAAGGTATTATGATACAGCCAACCTAGCAGTACATATTGATAGAATTTTATATCCTTTGAATGATTTTACTTAAAATAAGGAAATATTCAGACCTGTACACTAAGATTAATGCACAAGAGTATGTAAATTGCAGTGTTATTTTTAAAACTTAAAAGTTGTAAGCAACCTAACGACTCAGTTGATAAATAAAGTAGTTAAATTTTGGTTCCTTTTATCCCCCCCCTTTCTTAGGCCACATAGCATGTAGGACCTTTAGTTCCCCAACAAAGGAGAGAACCCATGCTCCCTGCAGTGGAAGCATGGAATCTTAACCACTGGGTACTGCCAGGAATGTCCAAATTACAGTACATTTTAATGGACAAAATGTTTTACAGCCATTACTTATATTTTAATATTTTTACCACTATGTTTATTTTTTATTTATTTTTTAATTGAAGGATAATTGCTTTACAGAATTTTGTCATCTTCTGTCAAATCTCAACATGAATCAGTCATAGATATACATACATCCCCTCCCTTTTGAACCTCCCCGCCATCTCCCTCCCCATCCCACCCCTCTAGGTTGATACAGAGCCCCTGTTTGAGTTTCCTGAGCCATACAGCAAATTCATGTTGGCTATCTATTTTACATATGGTAATGTAAGTTTCCATGTTACTCTTTCCATACATCTCACCCTCTCCTCCCCTCTCCCCATGTCTATAAGTCTATTCTCTGTTTCTCCATTGCTGCCCTGTAAGTAAATTCTTCAGTACCATTTTTCTAGATTCCGTATATGTGTTAGAATACAATAGTTATCTTTCTCTTTCTGACTGACTTCACTCTGTATAATAGGTTCTAGGTTCATCTACTTTATTAGGACGCAGATGCGTTCCTTTTTATGGCTGAGAAATATTCCATTATGTATATGTACCACTACTTCTTTATCCATTCATCTGTCAGTGGACGTCTGGTTGCTTCCATGTTCTAGCTATTGTAAATAGTTAACACCATCTTTAATGAAAGAACACACAAGAGGGAATCCTCTGGTGGTCCAGTGGTTAGGACTTGGTACTCTCACTGCCAGGGGCCCAGGTCAGGGAACTAAGATCCTGCAAGTTGCACACAGCACAACGAAAAAAAAAAGATAAAATAGTGTAACTATAATTTTTTTCTATGCAAACACCAAGTTTGAATGCCAAATTTTGGCTATAGTTATCCATTGCTGTTAAAGGAATTAAAGCCATTTTCCTGTAATTCCCAAATAGTCTATACGAAGTTCCCTTTTATTATAAAAGTAAGTATTTAAGAAACTTAGGGCAAGTGTGTGTCTTTCGGATGTCCTGTCTGCATCTTTGTCTGAGTCTGTGCTTTACCTGTCTGTTGTTCCAGAAAGCCATCAAGCAGTCCTTGGTCAGAATTCTCAGTTTGCTAAGGGCCTCCTGGCCCCCATGTTTCCCACCACTCCCCTTAATTTTTTTCCTTCAGTTTTAATTCCTTGTGCATGTAAGTGTGACACAACTGAAGCGACTTAGCAGCAGCAGCGTGTAAGTGTACATGCTGTGTCCTTTGTCTCTCTCGCTTCAGTTTGGTTTACTCCCTCTTGGAGCATCTTTGCACCTTTCCATGTAACCATTCTCCACTCCTTTCCTCTCCTTTTGGCCTTCCCCTTTTCCCTTGTCCTGTCCTGTTACTTTGAGCAGTTCTTACCTGCTTTTTTCAGTCTGACTCTTCCACTTGTTCTCCTTTGTTCCATTTTTCTCTTCATGTGAACCAAAAAGACCCCTTTGTAGCTATTAATAACAGTAATCCTTTGATAAACCTAACCCAAGGGGTAAAAATTATGTCTTTAATAAAATATGACATAAAATATTGGATTTAAGGCTTTTAGCCTTTAAAGGTCTTGAAAAGGTCACTTCAAGATCTGCCTTAGTATCCATCAGATCTACCTATGTTACTTGAACAATAGCATTCTAGAGAATATTTTAAAGTTGTGATTGAACCTTATTTTTAAATGACTACTGGCTAATATATTAAGAGACATGCATTCTACTGATTTCAGATAGAACTATAGAGTATTACAGAATCTTTTGTAAGTAACCTTAAGACAAGCTCAAGAACTCTGTCACCATTGATACTTTCTTAAAATGGAAAACTGTTGTAAGAGCCAGCTAACAAGTCTAGAAACTGAGTACGAAGTACTACATGTGTGTATCTCCATGTGAACAGTGAGGAGGACCTTCTCCCAGGAGCAGGCTACATGCACTGTGTGTCTGGACTGTAATTTGATGATACCAAAGCTGACTGTGTAAAAGGAGTGGTTGGTTGAGAGCAAGATTCTGGAGAGACCACATCATGGTTTGCCAAGTGTTGATAGAATGGCTAGGGGAAAACCAAGCTCATTCCACAGTATAATTGATGTCAATAGCATATGGCAGGAGGTAGTCAAATCCATTTAAGTAAATAGAAACAAAATGAAAGTCATGGGCAATAACAAAAATTAGAATGCTATTTTGAGCCACACCAGTGGCCTTTACTAGTTCAGACTATCATCTAAATAGAATGGTTTTAGGTCATTCTGTTCCAAAAGGAAACTAGACTAGATAACCTCTCAGACTTCCTTCTGAATTTCCCAGTCTGCTGCCAGTTCTTAATTAAAAAGGTATTCTGATGATCAGTGTACCATGTTCTTTTTACTTGTGCCAGTGGTTAAGGGAAATGGTTTCACCTTTTTCATTGACAGATTTAGGAGACTCTTCTGGCATAATACACTTTTTATTTCACCATGGCCAGAAATTACCTCACAGTATTTTTGGAATGGAGTTCTGTAATATGGTGTATGACTAACTCTAGAGCTTAGAATACTTAGCATTTTCCTTTGCATCTTCCTGGTTGGAAACATTGTATAGTTACTTCCTCAGGAACTAGTGTGAGTGACTTTAAGTGAGTGATGTTTAGTCAGGAGTGGACCAGGATTTGAAATAGAGAGGAGTGTCATTCATGAGAGGTTTGGGGTCAGTCATTTAACAAAGACTGATTTGAACCACTGTATTTCCACAAATAGAATGAATTCTTAGACTGAGGAAGCTAAAGTCCATTAAGATCACCAGTATACTTCTCTACTTTTATAACTTTGGGTTTGAATGTAGTTCCTGTTTAAAAATAGTTACTTAAGTGCTACTGTGTAGTGATCTATATTTTTTGAATTCCAATAGAAACAAGGTTCTAGTAGAAGAATTTCTTAAAAAAAATGTTAATGCTATGAGACCATAAGCCATTGTTAAAAGCTCTCTTTTTACTGGTGTTGTGAAAATGAAATTTTTGGGGATATGATTTTGAAAAGATTATGTTTGGCATCTGAGGTAGAACCTACTTTCTCATAAAATGGATACAGCTTATATTATTTCTTCAAATCAGCTCCACAAATTTGTCAGCTACCAGCTATGTGCAGGGCATTATTCTAGGTGCTAGGGACACAGAAGTGAACAGATTGGTCTCTTGACCCTTAAATCCTTTTGGGGAAAATGAGGATGGGGGGCTGATAAAGCAAAATTTTTAATGTCTTGATAGGTTTATTTAGAGAATTGATGTAATAGAATTGACAGTCATGATAGCTGTCTTAGATTAGGTGTTCAGGAAAGGGATCTTTGACAAAATAAATTTAAGCCGGGGTTTAAATGAAAAGGGGAAAAAAGCCAGCCCTAATCTTCCAAGGTCAGAGATAGAGCATTTTAGGCAGAAAAACTGTGAAGACAAAGACACTAAGGCAGGAACTTAGCTGGCATGCTCAGGGAAGAGAGATGAGGCTGGAAGGCTGGATAGAGAGCGAGATACGAGAAAGGGTCCAAATTGTAGGCAGGGCGAGGCCCTATTAGGACTTCGTAGGCCAGATTAAAGGGTTGAGTTATATTTTTAATGTAATGGAAAAGATCATTGCAGTGTTTTAAACAGGTTCAGTGACCACTCTGCTGTTGTGGGGAAATAGTAGAGGTACTAGTGGGTTGGATCAAGGTGCCAAGGTTGAAAATCTGTGATGTAGATCCACGTTACTTTGAAGAAATCCGTCTGTATTAAGTAAAGCATACAAAGGAGGCTAGTACCTAGAGGAAGATAAAAGGAAGGCTTTGCTTTCTATTTCTTGGAGATTTCAAAGGATGTTTATATGCTCATTGTAGGGAGTTGTCTAGAAGAGAGGGAAAGCTTGGTGATGTTTGAGGTCAGGAGGAGGATGAAGGAGTGGTGCCTTTGACACTGTAGGAAGGGACAAGATAGGACTGGTACTTGAGAAGACCATGGACATATGAGCAAGCTGTTCAGACAGGAGAAATTAGCATGGGGGGTTGTTGGGGACAATGAGGGGTCCTGCTGATTAGCACCCACTTTCGCATGAAAAATACACAGGGCTATTAAGTCCTATTAAGTGAGAAATGGAGGACCAAAGGGAAGGAGAGATTTGAAACCTACTGGTAAAATGTACAAGTCATTGGAGGATGGGGGAGCAAGCTACTACAAAAAGGAGAGAGGAAAATTATAGGGAATGTTGAGTCCACAAGAGATTATAGAGTGTATTTTTAAAAACTGGTACATTTGTTTACTTAACATCTCTTCTCCCTGCCAACCCAGTAGATACAAACTCCATGAAGACAGTCCCTGGGTATGGTTCACTAAAAATCTATCTCCCCAACTCAGGACTTGGTGCATTGCCTGTTCTGCAGAAGAATATTGTTTGAGTCAGTGAGTGAATGCCTATTTAGTGGCATCCTCAAGTCCAAGTATAGACAGTTGTGAATGATTGGTGTCCTTCCATTGTAGACGGGCATTTTGGAGGGGAGAGGGCAGGGAATTAGTAGAGTGCTAGAGAATGATGATGGTGATAGCTTTTAGACTTAGTATGGAGAAGGAGTGAAAATAGGGTGGTAGGTAGGAAGAAGGCTACAATCCATAGGGTTGCAAAGAGTCAGAGATGACTGAGCACATGTGCATGCGTGCACATACACAGGTAGAAAAAGGGGAGGGCCAGTGGATTAGAGTTCACAGGCCAAAGAATTGTTCATGGGGGTGGGAAGCGCTTTGACAAGGATAGGAGACTGTCATTGGAGAGGGGATGTCTGAATTTGTGATTTTGAAAGTGAAGCCGTCTGTAGGGATGACAGACTTCAAAAGCATGTCCTGGGAGTGTGAATGAGATAGAACTGAGGAAAGATCATTGAGGAGAAGCTGAGATAACTGAAAGGCTAGGGTATGATGAGGATGCTCTGTATAGGCAGTTGTATCACTAAAAATGATAGGAGTTGATGGGGGAGAAACTTGGGGGCCAAGTGCTGAAGTTCTCAGTGATGGCAGAAGTCAGTTGCCAAATTGGCCCTTTCATTGAAAAACCTGTTGTGCACAGTTTGCAATATCTAAGTCCACTTAGCTTCATCTTGCTGTATAGCCAGAGTAAAAATAGTAGTCGGTTTCATTTCCCTTTCCCATGTCACCTCTGAGGGGTAGCTTTGCTTTTATTCTTGCTTGCCTCTGTGAGAAGATTCACCCATTTCCTTCCTGAAGCTGGCTGATGTCAGTTTTAATTCTACCTTTGGCAATTTATGATTATATAGTCTTTCCATTTGCTGCATAGAAATCCTACCTCACTCACTGTTTAGGTCAGGTCCTACTTTAACTATAGTAGATAACCTCTAGCTTTAGAGCTGATTAGTTATTCTGACATTTTCTGGGCATAAAATTCACTTTCCCTTTAGGACTGGTGGTCTAATGAAAACATATATTCTTAGCTTCATTTTTCTTTAGTTAAATGAAATTCATTTAAAACTTTAAAAACTAAATAATATCTTGGTTCCCTTGGGAAAGCTTGTTCATGCAGTTGAAGATTTTGTTCATATTCTTGTGAATACCATGGTTGGTGAAAACCATATTGCTAGAAGGAACTTTGGTGTTTTATACCATCCAGTTCCCTTATTTGAAAGATGATAAAAATGAGACCTAGGAAGGCAGAGATACAGAATTGCTGACTAGTTGCAGAGTCTGCCTTCTAGCTTCCATTCCAGTGTTCTTGCCATATGCCAATGCAATCAGAACAGTCTTTTTAATAATAAATGTTAGAGTAGATGTATTTTCCATTTCCAGTGTGATAGGGTTATTAAAAAAAAACAAACTAATATCCCATAATCAAAATACCTTCTAATGCGCTTGACAATTCCTGAAGGATTAAGAGAAGGTTATATTGGGGCAGATACTTTCATTTTTAGGATGAGGAAAGTGATATGAAATTATGTGCCTGAACTCTGTCAGCTAATAGTAACATTACTGAGTACTTACTGTGTGCCAGTTACTGGTCACATGCTCTGCATATATTCATTAAATCTTGGTGACACTCCTATGATGTGTGGATACCATTACTTAACCCAGCTTTATGAACAAGGAGACAGAAAGGCTAAGAGATTCAGTAGGTCTAAGTGGAACTTAGGCAGCCTGACTGGAGCCTGATATTTTAACCCCAACTTTGTATAGTAAGTGGCAGAGACTTGAAATTAAGTCTTGAAATTTCATGTCCAGGATGTTCTGCTCATACTCCCCTGCCTCTGACCATGAAAATAAATCCTGCCTGATTGAGTCAGTGTGGTTATGAGTGACCAGGAGAGTGAAAGATAAACTGTGGAGACAGGAAAGAGAAGGCGATCTTCCAAAAAATGGAACTGCCAGAGAGTAGGTTTTGGTAATCTACTAGGCTGGTAGAAGAGTTGTACTGTTGAAGGATAACACTTCACCTTTTCTTAGTTATAAATAAACTTTTCTTATCCATCCAGCCCATTCCTCAGATTCTATATTATCAGAGAGAAAGGAAGAAACAGAAAAGAGGACCCCTTGTTGAGTTTAGATCTCCTGAACACACACAAGATCAGTTCAGAATTTCCCATGACACAGGGCAATGAGAGTGAGCTCCTTGCTTGGTTCCTCACCCAAGAAGAGACCGGCCCAGGTCCAGCTGTCCTGAGTAGGAAAGGCTCAGCTCTCGGAAGAGACTTCTGCCTGGGTGCAGGCTGCCACGGGCTGGGCCTGGCTGTCTGAGGTAAGCTGAAAAATCTATCTGAGGATGCACTGATGCACAAAGCTGGCAGCAGAGCTGTCGCCATGAAGCTGGCAGCATCCACACCCCTTTTTCAGCTGGAGCATCCTAATTCCAGTTACCTCCTGCACGCTAGGAATGAAGACCCAAGTTATTGCCCTTAAAAATTTATAGTCTGAGACACTGCTAGGGAAGATAGGATTTAATCTTTAATAAATATATTTTAAATAATTCTATCTACTTTAAAAATAGAGAATTGATCATTTTTATTCTGAATGGTCTACTTTATGTGGGTATTTGTCCTGAAGATGGAACACCAGAGTAACTTAATACTTTCTCACAGAGATTCATAAGCTTATAATTAAATTGTATCAGCCACAGCTGCCCATCTGAAGTCCAGGTTCATTTCTTCTCTAGGATAAAATTCTCATTTCTGCCTTTCGTGCTTTTCACCCATTTACCTTAGGGTGGATTTACCTTGTTTCATGAGTCACCTTGTTTGACCTCTCATTTCAAGATTATTCTGGATGCAATTTCTGAATAGGTGATTGGCCCTTGGTATTTCATTCTATCCACAAATTTGATCACTAAAAATATCCCCACGAATAAAAGGAACAAAGATGGAAATTTGGTTAATTTCTGCCTCCTTTATTTACATATTGATCCAGTATCAGTTATTTGAAAGTGTGTACAACTTTGTACAGATCCCCTCCTGGGATTGGATACAGAAACAGTCTGAAATTAACAAAAAAAAAAACGTTTTCAGCATGACTCGGCACGGTATTATTTACTTTCTCTGCTTATTAGCCTGTGGGTCAACTCTAGAGCAGTTGAGTGTTGGAGTGAGTGAAACAAGCAAAAGCATGGCATATTTTTCTGTTTTAATAATCTGTGCTTTTATTTTCTAAGATGTGTAGTTTTGCATCAGCTTAGCATGGTTTGGCTTCCTCCTCCAGAATTACAAATCTGATTTCCTTCTGATAAAAGATAAGAGGACAGAGGGGGTAAGCTGTTCAGCTAAACGTTTGTACCTGTTGTCCCCCTTTTTATAAGTGCTTGAGCCATACCAGAGAATAACTGTCCAAAAAATTGGAACGAGTTCTGAATTTTATCTGAACAAATCACTGAAATGTACCATTAGAACATGTCTGGTAGTGAATAAAATCTTACGTGGATTAAAAATGACTTGCTGCTTCCACTTGTCATGTTTCCATAAAAGCAGTTTTCAAAACATGTTCTCTTAAAATATCTTCAAAATAGTTCCTGGTCGAATGGAAACAAGTGTTGGGAAAATTCTGTTGTTGCAGACAAATTCATTAGGGTGGTGATAGCTTTGCCAAAAGGAAGGAAAACGTGCCAGGGCAAACACGCTCAGTCCTGAGAACGTTCCTTCCCTGAATTCCTAGCTTATTCTTTATCCGTCTCCTCCCCTCCTTGTGCAAAAGTTCCACTGTTGCCATCATTATCCAGAATGTAAATAGCTTTGCCAGAAATGCTTCCCACAGCTTGTCCAAGAACAAATGTAAAGGACGTGTGTGTATATATATGTGTGTATATGTGTGTGTGTGTGTGTATATATAGACACACACACATACCCCTTTCCATTTATTTGCATCGGGTAATTTTTCTAACAATAGAAAAAACTGGTGTAGGAGGAGATGACTGTACTGTGGAAATTGTTTTTTTGGTAGAGTTGGTCTGGCTGTGCTTGTTTCTCAGTGGCAGGGTTATAAACGCCATTTCTGCCTACTTTGGAATAGTCAGCAGATTTTTGTATCTCTTTGTGGTATTTTAGCATGTTAGAAGCTTTGTATTACATTCTCCAGAATACTTCTGTACCTAAAATGTGCCCTCACAGAATTAATTTCCTTAATGGACTTAACCATTGGCCATTTCTCTTTAAGTTCTCTGTTCTCAGAGCTCTGGCCATTGTTATTAAATCCTAGATTTTAGAACTGATCGTCCTTTTACAAACAGAAATAAGAGTAGGGGGTTTGGAGATCATGTCGTCCAGCTTTCTGTCTTTGCAGGTAAATAAACAGGCCCACAGAAGTGTAGTGACCTGATCAAGGCCTGCAGTTAAAAGGCAGAGTTGGGACTAGAAGCCAAGCCCCTATTAGCACTTTGACCCTTCCAGGCAGGTTCTGCTCTCCACATCACACCTAGATGGGGTTCAGCAGGGACAATGGGGACTGGGCTCCAACCCATTTGTTACTGAAGAATATGTTTACTGAGCCCTTTTTGGTTCTCTTTTTTATGTAGTTTTGAACTCAACCAAACCAAAAATTAGATTTAATTGAAAAATAGTGTGGAAACTGTATTGATGCCAAATGTCATCTCCAGACCTTGTACAAGGAGTCAGGCACCTTATTCTTTTAGAGATAGTTTTGATAAACAATTCAGGCTTGTTTCACCATGGCTGTTTCCTTGACTTACACTTTTGAGGTCCCTGGTGACATCACATTATTGAAGCTTCATTCTTTTATTTTTATTATGGAAATATAGTTAATTTACAATGTGGTGTTAATTTCTACTGTACCAAGTGATTCAGTTATACATATATTTTCTTTTTTTAATACACTTTTCCATTGTGGCTTATAGGATATTGAATATAGTTTGCTATCCTATACAATAGGACCTTGTTACTCTCCATCCTGTGTATAAAAGCTTACATCTGCTGACCCCAGCCTTCCTTTGGCAACCACCTATCTGTTCTCTACATCCATAATTCTGTTTCTGCTTCATAGATGGACTCATTTGTTCATATTTTAGATTTCACATATAAGGGATATCATGTGGTATCTATTTGTCTTTCTCTTTCTGACTTACCTCACTTAATATGATAATCTCGAGTTGCATCCATGCTGCTTCAAATGGCATTGTTTTGTTCTTTTTTATGGCTAAGCAGTATTCCATTGTATATGTGCCACATCTTCTTTATTGCTTCATCTGCCAGTGCACATTTAGGTTGTCTCGTGTCTTGACTGCTGTGAATATGCTGCTGTGAACATGGGGGGTGCGTGTGTCTTTTTGAATTAAGAGTTTTGTCTGGGTATAAGCCAGGAGTGGGGTTCCTGGATTAAACAGTGATGCTTTATTTAGTTTTCTGAAGGTTCATTCCTTCTAGCCCATTTCCATTGCTGTAGTCCTACTTCTGGTACAGAGGTGGAGGTGGTTTTTTTTTTTTTAGTTGGTGGATAATTGCTTTACGGTGTTGTGTTGGTTTCCGCCATACAACAGCAGGAGTTAGCCATAAGTGTACATATGTCGCCTCCCTCTAGAGTCTCCCTCCCACTCCCCATCCCATCCCACACCCTCTAGTTTGTCATTAGCTAGCTGTTTTACTCTCGCAATTTGTCCCACCCTCTTCTGTCCTCTGCTGTGTCCACAAGTCTGTTGTCTGTGTCTGCGTGTCTATTCCTGCCCCACTAATAGGTTTATCAGTACCACTTTTCTAGATTTCATATATGTGTGTTAATATACGATATTTGTTTTCCTCTTTCTGGCTTACTCACTCTGTGTAACAGGCTCTGGGTGTGTCCACCTCACTAGAACTTGTGGAGAAAATATCCTCACCCCTGAGAATGAAGCACTGTTAATATTTGTACATTTTTGTTTCCAGTTTTCTTTTCAGTATGCACAAAAAAAAAAGAGCAAATAATATGTAAGCACATTATCTCTTTTTAGTATATGTGCTGCCAAAGCAAGCACCATCTCCTTTTTAAAGGAGTGTAGTTCTATAAATTAAATTCATCCTTGATCACTGTTCCCCATTTTGTTCCCCATTTCCACCATGACCTTGACCCTGCACCCTCACTAAAATAATCGCTCTTGTAAATGTGGTATATGCTGGTCCAGTAGAGTTTTCTGTTGTTGTTACCATAGAGAATATGCAGTGTTGCTTTGTTTTCATTTATCTGAACGGTGTCATGATGCGTATATATATCATCCTGCAGTTTTTTTGTTTCCCCTCAGCCTTGGCTCGATCCTAATTGATACATACCGACCTAGTTCATTACCTCAGCTGTATAGGACTCCCAGTACAAGGATGTGCAACATCTCTCCAGTCCCTGGGTGATGGGGTTGGACTTAGTTCTTGGTTTTTATACTACAGCAAAAGATATCCTCACGAGTCTTGTTGTATACATGTATTAGTGTTTTTCTAAGGTTAGGTAGAACTTCTATCCTGCCTTTTCTTCTCTTAACATTAAAGCATGAATGTTTCCATCGGCTTACTGTAATCTCCGTATAAACACATACTTTGTGAATCTAGACTTTGAGACATCTTTAATGAAAAATTAATATGACATAGTAATTGGACACAAATCCTTTTGCATCAGAGTAATTTAAAGATTGCATGGACTTTCTTCATAGTAGGTAGATAAAGCATTAAGCTATTTTAATACCAAAGATTAAAGAACAAAAATCGGAACCGTGATTAGTACTTGGAGTGGCTTGAGCAAGTAAGGGTTGGAAGGCCTGGAACTTCATATAGTCTAATCCCCATTTTCTAAGTCTAGAGAAATTTCTTAGATTTTTGGCGCTGACCTCTGTCACTCCTCATCCTTGAGAATCCTCCTTTGATTCCGCTTGTCTTCCTCTTTCCTGTAATCTTCCTCTCCTCATGCATGCTTCCCTGTCACCTCTTTGTGCATCTTGCAATTATTCTTCATGTCTCCTGTCCCATTGCTCCTGTCTCGTGACCTCCTCAAGAATAGTGTACTGTCTTTATTTGGTTTTGTACCCTAAATAAGCACAGTGCCTGATACACAGATGTTGAACAAATATATTTTGAATGAATGAAAGAGGTGAATGTGAGCTATGGGGTGAGGCAGGGTGGGATTGGGACGTGGTGATGCTCACCTTAATAAGGAACTTCAATTTATTGAAACTAGGGAACTGAATAAGGAAGTCTTAAAAGGAAGTTAGGCGGTAAAGATGACAAAATGACAGCTTTGACAGTGGCTCTCTGCTCTAGAGGACTGTCATTTGCTTGTATACATATTTATTAAATCACTGGTTTTATGTTAGAAAATAATTTCTTTTCAGAAGTTAAATACCAATACATTTGTTTAAAAGTCTATACCTACTTGTTTTTCTAGGAATAAATCAAAAAGCTTGAATCCCCGACAAATATAGCCATCTTACAGAATTTTTTTAAACACCTTGCCCAATTTCTTGGTTGCCCCAATTTTAATCAAAACTGGGTTTCCTGGAATGAGTAGACTAAAGTTAAAGGCAATATTTTGGTCACTGTTCTTATGAAATCCTTTGTGGTTTGGAAGCAGTACTCCTTCAGTGTTTCAACAGCTTCATTCATGTTCCGCACACTGTAGCACAATGATGCCAGTAACTGAGCTTCAGAAGGAGAAGTTCAAATGCAGAACCTCCACATTTAGAAATTGAACAATAAAACTTTCGGAGAGGAAAGTCAGAGTAGCTTTCTTAACTTTTATCATGGCACTAGTTATAAATCATTTAATACTATACATTTTCTTGGCAAGTATCATCATAACTCAGAAAATTCTTTTAATGATTATTAGAAGCTTCACTAGATTATTCTAATAATCTAATGATTATTAGAAGCTTCATTGCTCTCAAAGTTTGCCCATTTGATTAATAGAACACTGATATATTTTAAGTTATTGACACTGTCAGGAGAATATAGTCTAATCAGTAACCAAAGATCTAAGATTGAAAGTAATGAGTTATCCTAATACTGAAATTATTTCCAACACTGAAATACTTTAATTGTTCTCTGGATACTTTTTGCTGCTAATTAACATCTCTTTTTACAGGATTCATGAATAAAATTTTCCATCCCAACATTGATGAAGCGTAAGTAACTATTTTAAAATATTTAAATCTTAGCAGCAACTGCTCTTGATTAGAGTTTATGTATTGTAAAAAAGTCTCAATTATCTTTTTGGATTTTATCAACAGATAGGACTGTCAGAAAAGTCACTGACACTATAGAATCCAAGAATATGATATTCTAAACCACTTAGTTCAAAGTCTGCTATTGGACTCCTTGGTTTTTTCCATTGTCACAAACGAGTCCTTCATTTCCCTTGATATCCAGCTAACATTTGTACTATTTCACATCTCCATCTCTTTGTATAGACACAGTCCAGAGATTGGTCTTCATTGTACAGAGTGTATTATTTTCAGCCCCTGAAGTATTTCTCAGTTCTTGAGAGTAAAGCAAACAATTAATCAATCACAATTACCCCTTTCTTCCCAATATTTTCTTAGTGGTATTTTAAAATGTGCTAAAAGTGCCTCCTATTTTCTACTTCCAGGGCAATTTAGAGTACTGTTTGTCCCACAGTTTTTCCTTGTCATAGCATTAAATTTTGATATTACGTATATACACACGTGTATACATGTGAAGTATTCTGAACTCTGAGAGGTTGTATGTATATATATGTGTGTGTGTGTGTGTATCATGCCCCATTGTCTTTTAAAACTGTCAATCATCCTAATAGGGATAGTCTCTTATGTAACTGCAATATAGTCATAAGATTCAGGAATATGAATATTAATGCAGTACTTTTTCATCTACTGCCATATTCTGGTAATGTACTTTTTAGCACCTTTTTCATTCATTAAAGGATCCAGTCTAGTATCATCTACTGCATTTAGTTTTCATGTTTCTTTAAAGTAGTTCCATCTGAAACCATTCCTCAGATTTGTACAGAATTGACATTTTGGAAGAATAAAGACCAGTTATGTCATAGACTGTCCCTCAATTTGGGATTGTCTGGTTTTCCCTTATTAGGTTCAGAGTATGCTCTTAAGACCGGAAAACCGAAAGATAAGATTGTGTCCTCCCCAGGGTATTCCATTTGGCGGCACACAAGTCTGTCTACCCTGATTACAGTGTTAATTCTCATCACCTGGTTATGGTGTTGTCTGGTTTCTCCACTGTATAGTTACTGGTTTTCCCTTTCAGTCTGCAAAGAGACACTTAAGACTTTATGTATATTCTGCTCCTCATCTTGTTTTTACCAATTGGGATTCTTTGGAGTTGTTTTTTTTTTTTTTTTTCCAATGATCTATTAAAAATATTTCTGATGATAAAATTAGTTGTCTGATACATGCAACTAACTTTCTGATTTTTTTTTTTTAATGCCATTCTTTCCATCTGTTTCAGGTCAGGAACTGTGTGTCTAGATGTAATTAATCAAACTTGGACAGCTCTCTATGGTGAGTTTGGCCATGGAATATTTTTTAGAGATGTTGAGACAATGCCTAAAAAAAATTGTTTGGATTTTCTTCTCTGGTTTAAGATGTTTTGTTGGGAATGTGAAGGGATTTTGAAGGCCTGGTGGGAAAGTTTAATCAGTGAAAAAACATATTTTCTCATGAGTACAGACTTGGTTTAGCAGTGAAAGTTTGAAATAATCTTTAAGATTCTGAAGTGAAGGTATACTGATACTCACATGTAGACACACAAATACAAACAGAAACATATATGTGTTATTCTGAAGCACATTGTATACATGTTTATCTGATGCCTTAGTTTTGGAAAAACCCTTAGGAATGTCCCTTTGAAATGAAATGATGTAATTAGGAGGTTTGGGAGATCATCTGTTTCAAAAATCAAAACTTTGTTATGAAGCAAAGAATCATTTAGCCTTACCTTCATTGCTGAAACTGACATCTCTCACAGTGAATCTGCACGTAAATTGAGGTCACAGAGAGAGAGTATCAGGTCTTATTTCCCTGAGCTTATAACTTGGTTGGGGAGCTAAAAATATTTTAAAATATATTTAAAGCTAATTAGGGAGACAACAAATCAGTCTGTGTGTTCTCCCCACATGACCAAGTTCTCAGGCTTCCCAGAGTCTCCCTGTTCTCATGCCCCCACTTCATCAGCATCCCCTGATGCTCCAGCTGGAAGTAATCTTTGGACATGGCTCAATTTTACAGCTCTTTTTTGGGGGCGGGGGAGGGCGGTGGTGCTGGCTTTTGCTTTCTACTTAGTGTTTGTTGTTTGCCCCGACATTGTCTGTGCTACTGGATTATTTGCTGCCCTAAGGGCTGGCAAGGCACCCGTCCGATTGGTCTTTTAAGTCCTGGCATGCCTAGCACAGCGCCTCGCACCAGTGTGTTTGTAAGAATGAATGGTCCAGACAGCAAACACTTACTGAGAGGTGCAGAGAGGGAAAGATCACATCAGGCATGGGTTAAGCAGAGACGGCCGCCTCTTGTTATGAGACCTTCTGGTGGTCTGAAGGTGCACAAGACCCCTTATTCCAGGGGTTTTGGTGACTCCATCTGTGAGTCAGCTTGCAATGACCTGGTGATAAGAACCACAGAGGTTGGTCATCAGCAGCACAGTTAATCCTTCTTTTTCCCTCCTCCCGATTCTTTCAGAAATAATTTCCTCTCCCTGGAGTTGTCCTCCCTGATCTCTGTGTGGTTGGCACCTTCTTTTCTCATCTCAAACATGCTTCCTTAGAGAAGCCTCCTTTCCTGGCCACTTCACCTAAAATAACGTCCCTCCATAGTGCAGCACCCTCTATTTTAAAAACCTTAAAATTTGTTTATTGTTCATCTTGTCCTATCAGACTGTAAGCTCCACCAGACCAGGGACTTCGTCTCGTGTGTGTATGCACATAGGTACAAGTGCCTAAAGCAGTACCTCGTGTACAGTAAGGGTTCAAATATTTGTTGAATTAGTCAGTGACTTAACCATGCCCAGTACTGTTTAACATGAGAGTTTAGGGAAACGGCAGCTTATAAGGAGATGAGGCAACAGGAAAGAACATACACTCTGAGGTTTATTAAATGAATTCCCTTCAAGATGGATTTTTTGGTAAAAATGTCTCATGGCAGGCTGCCTGGAATATCTGATGTAATGATGTGTTGTCTTAAACTGCATTCACATTTTAGAAATGTACATAACTAAATACTGCAAGCTGGTTCCAATTACAATAAAGTAAATTGGACTTCAGTTTGACTAATTCTTTTACTATTGACCAGAGGAGCTTTGGGGAAGAGGTTCGCTGATTCTCAAGCATCTCACATCTCAGAATAGATTTTTTTAAATAACTGTTTTATTGAACTTTAATTCACATATGTAAAATACACACATGTAAAGTGTATAATTTGATAGTTTTTAGTATATTCACAATTATTCACTACACCACTGCCACGTTTTTATCATAGAATATTTCCATCACTTCAAAAGGCAATCCTGTACCCTTTAGCTATCACCCCCTCATTTCCTAGCCCCTCCCCCAGCCCTAGGCAACAACTAACCTACTTGTTGTTTGTATAGATTTGCCTATTCTGGAAATTTCTTATAAATGGAATTATATTAATATAATATATGGTGTTTTGTGACTGGCTTTTTCACTTCTTGCAGTGTTTTCAGGATTCATCTATATTGTAGCATGTATCAGTATTTCATTCCTTTTTATGGCCAAGTAATATTCTACAGCACAGATACCATTTTTATTTGTCAGATGATAGACATTTTAGTTGTTTATGCCCTTTAGCTATTATGAATAATGCCTCCATAAATATTTGTCCACACATAGTCTATGTGGATATGTCTAGGGTGATACAATAACTTTGTTTAACCATTTGAGGAACTATTTTCCGAAATAGTACCATGTTAGATTCCCACCAACAGTCATAATATATGAGGTTAATAATAGAGTTTCAAGCATAAGGCCAATATGACTAAGGTTTCATCACATCTACAAAATTTTAGAATATGTTCTTGTATTAACTTGCAAAGCACTTAGTAACAAGGATTAAACCACATTGATCAAAGCAAATTTTGATTTCCCAATCACATGTGTATGAGTTACCTTTAAGTGTTCCATAATACAAGAACATGAACACATAGGTAAGTGTAGGAAACCAGGAAGGAAATATTTTTAGAGTACAGTCAAAATTATACTTATCACGGGAGAATTGTTTTGACATTTTGCTCAAATCCAAACTATTCCTCAAGAAAATCCAGCATTTCTTCTATGAAAAGTCTTATTAGGAGCAGGTAACTACAATTTATGTATTTAATAAAAGTACTGGTAGAAAGGATTGGTTCAGGTGACCTTGAAGTTTCTTTTAGACTTATCTGACCTTGAGATCTGAACTGAATTTGTATTACAAACTGCTAAACCCTCTGGCTGAAGGTTAGTTCATAATTGGTAAATTCTGAATCACTCAGTCTCCTGCTGTGATTCTTATTCTAGTTCAAAGGACAAAAAAAATCTAATCGAATATGAAACAACTAATAGGAGAAAGTTGGCAAGTTAACATGGATGTTCAACTGAAAAGCAAAAGGCTTAGCTTGGTAACCAAAACTTGTTTCAGCACCTCTACTGTATAATATGGTAAGGAGCAGGGAGGTACTTGTGAAATTTCCTGCAATTAACTCTGCCTTGGGTATGTACTGTGCAATATGTATACATATTTTTATTGTAATGGCAATTTCTAGTTGAAATTTCAGATTTATACTCATCATTACCTAATAATAAACAGTGTTTATGTTGGTAGCAAATTTAGTCCTTTATTCCTCTACCACCGTGACTACCACCTGCAACCCTGCAAAAGAAAACTGATTTCTGGCAGCCCATTTGACTTACTGCCTCTGTTCTCCTCCTGCTTTTCCTTTACCGAGTGTACATGCAGTTTGTTCATTCAGAAGCTCAAAATTGGTATAATTGTAGTTGAATCACGCAGTAATTTTGAATTTTATGTACCTCACCAGAGAACGAATTATAGTAGGTAATATGGTTAATTTTCTAAAGATGCTGCTTGTCATCAATATGAAGTTATCTGACGAGTTTGGAGTTACTATTGTCACTCTTTGCAACATCAAAAGGAAAGTAGCATATGCCATCACAAGATTGATTTCATTTTGGCGTCCGGTATGATAGCATCCTTTTTTTATATCCCTTTCTGCTCTTGCAGGCAGCAGTGATAAAAGCTTGGAAAACTTACAATTCAGCCAAGGGAATCTGGATTTCAGTTTGAAAAACAACTGTAATTTTAAAGACTGGTGAAAGGAAAGTTCATTAAGCTGTAGGTAGCTTTCTTAGCTCCTCTTCTGTTGTCCAGTCTTCCTTTTTACTCCAAAATATATTTTATCCATCATTGTATTTTTAACCCACACTCCTGGAAGGTCAGGTACCTTTACTGCATTATACAACTTGAGTTTCTCTCTCACTCTTCTGGCCCATGCATACCTGATCCTCGCAAATTATGTTTCAGTCTCTAGCCTTCCTTTTACTCATTTTTCGACTGACTTGATAAATTACTTATTTGTGGATTAAGTGTGAACAAGTAATGTGGAAGACAATTTTCTTATAAAATTGGGCAGTTTATAATTTTATTCTCACCCTTAGGGTTGCTAGCCAATGGACTGGATACTCCTCTTATTTTGCTGGTGAGAATAATCAACATTTGGGAAATTACTTCCCCTGGAGTCATTTGGAGAGTCAATAACAGACAAATGAAGTTGACTACAATGAAAGGAGTACTTCGGGGACTTTGAGATTGGAATTAGGCAGAAGAAACAATGCTTCTTTTACTAGGCATTTAGAAAAGTTTTAAGTCATAAATTTACTTAATAGTACTGTGCTATAACTTAAGGACTTTAAGCTGCTAAGTGAATTTAAGCCTTTCCATATTGGACATACATTGTTGTTACACCCCTGTTTTCAATCAGGTAGTCTGTGAATCTTTCCAAACTACTCAGATTGTACCTGAGGGTAACTGTATCTTACAATGATGCTTTAGGCTGCTTTAGAGTTTTGCTTGGTATGTTTCTAGACATTTTAGTGTAGTTGTAGAGATAAGAGATACATTTATCTGTCTGCATGGATGATTGACTCACCAACAACTACTGTTTGAACAGGCTTGAGAGCTCAGTATTGATCCGTGTTGGAATCACAAATGTCATCCTGCTTTTGGAGCAGCTGGATTTCATAATGAGTCTCCTAGACTGAGGCCAGGTAGAACAGTTTGTTTCTTAGACTAAGGGAGAAATGTCACCTGCAACAGATATAAAAGAAATATGCTGGAGTTTGGGATTTGATGGTTTCTACAGTGCTAGCTTCATGATCCACCTCCTTTGTGTGCTTGTAGATATTTAGATTTGGTGTTGGCCTGTGGCCCAAGAATTTAATTAGCTATGCACAGAAAAATGGGGCCTTCTTGGGTTGAACAACTTAGCAGAAATTCATTAAAAACACCACATTCACATCTGCTGACGGTCAGCATTAGAACCATGGAGTAGTCCAGGCTTTGTGGATCGTGGGACATGAACCAGGCTATGGTCCTGAAAGATAGCCACAGCCATGTTCTTCTTTCTTTGGGGCTATAGCTGCAAAGAAAGTGACTGTGACTTTATAGATTTGTTTTCTCTTTCTTTGCTTGTGATCACTTTGTCTAGGTAAAATTTTTCCCCATCCATGGCCACTTACCTTATAATTCCATGAAGTTATCTTGTTCTTTTCTGACATTAAAGACAAACTAAATTATTGCCTAGTAATTTAAAACTTTAAAAATGAGTTTTAGTATGACTGTAAGAATATCCAACTAGCTGCTGCTACTGCTAAGTCGGTTCAGTCGTGTCCGACTCTGTGCGACCCCATAGACGGCAGCCCACTAGGCTCTTCTGTCCCTGAGATCTCCAGGCAAGAATACTGGAGTGGGTTGCCATTTCCTTCTCCAATGCATGAAAGTGAAAAGTGAAAGTGAAGTCGCTCAGTCGTGCCTAACTCTTAGCGAGCCCATGGACTGCAGCCTACTAGGCTCCTCCATCCATGGGATTTTCCAGGCAAGAGTACTGGAGTGGGTTGCCATTGCCTTTTCCAATCCAACTAGCTAATTATACATTAACTGCCCTCATTTCTAGAAGGCTAATAACAAATCCTATTACCATGTTTTAGCTTGCAATCTTTTAAGGCAAGCAGGGTCATGCCAGGTTTAAACTAGGATGAATGACCTCTAAAGAACACCCAGGTAAGGTGGAAAGTGTTTCGAGATTGATATGACAACAAGGGGAATGTTTTTGTTGAACGAGGGTCTCTTTTATTCCTTCTGATCTGTGTAGTAGCATTCATTTCATTCTGCAGATCTCTGCAGTTTAAAGACATTATTGGGAAGGGATGTAATTAGGCAGTGGATGAAAGATGATTTTCTAAGATAGCAGAATGCTTTAAAACATTCCATGTTATAAAACTACACCTCTGATCAGTGACCTGGTGATCTGACACTTGGCAGAATGTATCTGGTATTCCTCCAGGTTTTAATTAGCACCCTGTGTCCTTGACATTGCTCTTTCCCACATATGACAGGAATACTTGTTTTTAGCTTGGAATACTTAAAAAGTGTAATGCTTTCAATAATGAGATTAAGTATATCATGAATATTTCAAAAATTCTTCAAGTGTTTATTAATTCTTACTAATTCCTACTAATTCTGTGTAGAAGGTATGAGGAGGGAAGTTGCTTTTTTGCATGCATGAGACCTTATTCTATCTTTAAAATATCCCCATGGACTAACATGGGTTTCCCTGGTAGCTTAGCTGGTAAAGAATCTGCCTGCAGTGCAGGAGTTTGGGAATATTCCCAAGAGAAGAGAACAGCTACCCTCTCCAGTATTGTGGCCTGGAGAATTCCATGGACAGAGGAGCCTGACGGGCTGCAGTCCATGGGGTTGCAAAGAGTCAAACATGACTGAGTGACTTTCATTTTCATGGTCTAACACGAGAACACGCATAAATCTAATGAGTTCAGACCTTTCCTATTTATCCACACAGGAGACCCTCTCAGTAAAGTGATTGGATACATTCTTGAGTTTGTCATCTAGCATTTTGGTGTGCCGGATATAGTATTCCATTAAAGCATGTTAGCATTTGGTGTACTAAATACAAACCTTGTGGCCAGCTGGTTCTGTGCCACAGTACCACAGCAGGTCTTCATAGTAATCTGCTTCAGTTTGCCACATATGTGCCCTCAAACAGCTATAGAAATAGGCTTTCCATATTAAGTTAGGTTCGTGTTAGTTAGAGAATGTTTCATCTTAAAGCCACTTCTTTTTTCAAGTCCTCCTACCTATCTGAGGGCATTCCTCCTGATTGGCATTAGTATTCACAGACTGTAAGCAGAAGGAAAAGTTTAAAAAAACTCAAATCCATCATTAGTAGTACAGCTTCTTAGGAGCTGACAAGAGTAGAAAAGTAAAGATCTATTAATTAACCCCAAATTCTTAAATAACCTGAGGAAACCTGGAAATTGTATTTGCCCTGATTCAATCTTACAAATGTTGACTATCTGTATGTTAGTGTGTTTTTATACATACAGATACCACCCACCTACCCCCTCCCCCCCAAAGAAAAAAACTTGAGTAAGCAAAATGGAATTTTATGGTTGGCTTTTTTTTGAGCATATAACTGTAAATCCATAGCTTACTTAGCAATATGTTGAATTAATTCTTCATAAGATAAGCAGAGTCAGTCAGTGGGGTTTTAAAAGGTCAGCTGCTGATTTTCTCTGGCAAATCAAGGATAACATAGCTTTAATTCCCTGGTGATCTCAACTTATTTAGCCATCAGCTTCAACTATAATGGCCTAAAGCCATGGAAAGAGGAGGTCACAGAGTCGAGAGTCCTAAGCCACCAGAATCTATTCCCTGTTGCTTTTGCCCATCTTTTTACCTCTCTGATTGTAAGGGGTACTTTTCCTTTTTGACTCTTCTTTTAGCCCTGCTTCCTATTGAATTACAAAACAGTTAAACACCTTAGGGAGTTGTGGCTAACTCAGTGACTCTCAGCTTGGGAAGCCAGGGGTCCTTCTCTTGGAGGGAGAGGGTCAGTAAAATATAAGTTTGTTTGGATAACATGCTTCTGGAATACAAATTACTGTAGGAAAAATGAGAGGAACTTGCTCTTGATGGGAAATAACCTGAGTGATTGTTTTAAGGACATGTTCTCTGGTTCCAAAGGCTAGCGTTTGGAGACTGGAAGGTTGAAGCCAGAGATGGTTGTCCTGATGCAGATCTAGAAAGATAGACTGGGAGACTTCCCTGGGGGTCTAGTGGTTAGGACTTGGCGCTTTCACTACCATGGCCCGGGTTCAATCCCTGATAAGGGAATTAAGATCCCAAAACTGCGTGGTGTGGCCAGAGAGATATATTGGACTTGATATGGTTACATGCCAGGGGAAATAGAAGAGGAACTAGAGGCATTTCATTAAGGTAAATAGTGAGTCTGGAAAATTGATTGAATACATGGAATAAAGGGGAAAAAGCTAACCAAGGTCCTTCCAGAGGTTTAGAGCAGTCAACGTAGGTATTAGGAGAAAGGCATATTCAGGGAAATAATTGTAGGCCATGTCGAGTTTAAGACCAGAAATGTAAAAGATGGTTTGGTAGTTATCAGCATAGACTTAATTTCTTTAAAATTGTGAGATGATGAACTTCCTGGAATAAGAGTGTAAAATACACTCTTTATATTAATACAAAGACCACAGAATTCACATTGCTGTGCAGGTGGCTGATGTCTTTCCAAACAAGTTTTTCTGTGTGTTGTTTGTTTAGCTTGAATAAGAAGGAACCCAGGGCCTTGGGCATCTGAAGGATGGTGAGAAAAGCGGGCATGAGAGGTGGCATTGGAGAATGGAGGCGGGCTCTTACGGTTGGTGGTACCTGTCCATGACTGTGCTGTACAGTGGTGGTATTTTCTGAGTCACAGCATTTTGGATGTTAAATATGAAAAACAGACGAAGATTATGATGTTTAGGTCTCTAAGAGGACTGCCTGCTTGGTAATTGTGGTTCCTGGTGGGGCTGACCACGTCAAGCTTTGGCATCCACAGGGTTTTAACCTGAAGATAGCAGCATGCTTTACAAAAGTTTCCATTTTAATGTTCAAAGGAAATAGAGGCAGAAGAAATAACTTATGGTCATTGGTTCATAAACAGCCAAGAATAAAACGTGAGATACGTGATTCATCCTCTCCTGTGTGTCTTCTGCCTTAAGCCACGTACCCATCTTTTTGTGAGTCACCTGGAGTAGGGTGGCTTTACTTTAAGAATTGGTACATTTTTGTGCGTGTGATTCATTTTGATTTTTAATACGTATCACTTGAGGGATGCAGGTAACTGAAACTTCTTCTGGGAAGATAGCATATTTGTATTAATATTTTAGTCTAAATTAATATTTTGGTGCAGTTCAAAGACTATTTTACAGTCATTTTTAGAGATGTGCTGGGGTCCAGCCCTGGTGGATCCAGGGAATTCGAAGCGGGGACGGCGTCAGCGAGGATCAGGAAACAACTGCTTAATTAAATGTTAATTAAGGATATAAAGAGTAATAGAATAAGGATAGCTCAGTGAGGAAATTCAGTGGAGAAAAGAGGCTGAATAATTCAGCCAGAAGGTGAGAGAAAGAATGACATGGGGAGACCAAGTTTCGGTGAACAAGGCCCGCACTTTATTTTCCGAAATAGTTTTTATACCTTAAGTTATGCATAGAGGATAATGGGGGAAGGGGTAGAGTCATGCAGCAAGCCAGGCTTTCTTCCTGCAAACTTATCATATGCAAAAGCTTAGGTGATTTGCATCATCTTCTGGCCCAGAGGCCTGTTAACATTTTAAGACCCTTTCTTCAGAAAACTTTTTTTTCTCTAAAGGTGATAAGTCAAGCGCCACCCTCCAAAAGCATTAGATAAAGTTGCATTCCTACAGAGCAAAGGTGTGGTGGGCTATAACAAGAAAAAGAATTAACTCAAGTGTCCCAGGTTACAAACATTAAAGCTACTATTTACACCAATTATATTAATCAATACACTGCCAGGGACACAGCAGGTAAGGGATATGGAAACTTAGCAGCAAACATTGGCCCAAAAAGTGAAAATCCTTCACCAATACAATTTCTAATCAATCTTTTAACTACTCAAAGGAATCTGTGTTTAGACAGTTTAGAACATCTCATGCCTCTCACAGTTGGGAGGCTCTGAGCAATCACATGTGGCTGGAAAAACCTATTCAGGCAGGCTAGAGGATTTCCAAAGGAGTTTGTAGGTTGAAACACTGTCACACCCAGGAATTAACTGGAGCTGTAAGCTAACTCTTGTTTCAGAGAGAGGTAGTGGGGGACAGCCCCCGTACAGTCTGAGGGTGTAGGTGAAAGCACAAAGCAGAAAGTAGGCAGACTCTGGTTTTGGGGGTAGATGCTCGAGAATTTCCAGGGAGACTCCTGAGGCTTGATCCCGCCTTTGCGTATGCCAAGCCTCCTTCCTCAAGACCTTTGCCAGGGGCGGAGCTCGCTCCCCGCAGATATATATTTCTTGTAAGGAATTGTGGTATTATACTTCTCTTTTTGCAGATGAAGAAATTGAGATGCAGAGAGGAAGAGACCTGCCTTTCCTACTTATAGTTTTTGGAGTGCTTCCACTTGGAGGAAGTGATGGTGATAGCAGTGTGCAGGGAAAAAAAAAATGATGAGAGGGTCAGGGAGGGCCGCTAAATTAGAGCCTCTGCAGCAGCTTAGCTGCCAAGACCTAAACATTTTCTTGAGCTGAAGAACCCACCAGCACATAACTGTTTTCATTTGGTCATTGCGGGTAGGGTAGGTGGTGCATTTCTGTACACATATCACACATGCTGATGCCAACCAATCCTAAATCAGAATCCCTAGGGTACATAGGAAAAACTCCATGGGTAATTCTAATGGATGGACATCCAGGACCTAGACTCGCTGAAGAATCATTGCTCTAGACCAAGTTGGGTAACTGCTGCTTTTGGTGAGAGATCAGTATGATTTGAGTGTTTTTAATAATTCGGTTCAGTCACTCAGTCGTGTCTGACTCTTTATGACCCCATGGACTGCAGCACGCCAGGCTTCCCTGTTCATCACCAACTCCCAGAGCTTGCTCAAATTCAAGTCTGTCCTTCAAGTTGGTGATACCATCCAACCATCTCATCCTCTGTCGTCCCCTTCTCCTCCTGCCTTCAATCTTTCCCAGCATCAGGGTCTTTTCCAATGAGTCAGTTCTCAGGTGGCTAAAGTATTGGAGTTTCAGCTTCAGCATCAGTCCTTCCAATGAATATTCAGGACTGGTTTCCTTTAGGATGGACTGGTTTGATCTTCATGCAGTCCAACAGACTCTCAAGAGTCTTCTCCAATACCACAGTTCAAAAACATCAGTTCTTCAGTGGACAGCTTTCTTTATGGTCCAACTCTCACATCCATACATGACTACTGGAAAAACCATAGCTTTGACTAGATGGACCTTTGTTGGCAAAGTAATGTCTCTGCTTTTTAATATACTGTCTAGGTTGGTCATAGCTTTTCTTCCAAGGAGCAAGCACCTTTTAATTTCATGGCTGCAGTCACCATCTACAGTGATTTTGGAGCCCAAGAAAATAAAGTCTGCCACTGTTTCCATTGTTTCCCCATCTATTTGCCATGAAGTGATGGGACCAGATGCCATGATCTTAGTTTTCTAAATGAGTTTTAAGCCAGCTGTTTCGCTCTCTTTCACTTTCATCAAGAGGCTCTTTAGTTCTTTTTCACTTTCTGCCATAAGGGTGATGTCATCTGCATATCTGAGGTCATTGATATTTCTCCCTGCAGTCTTGATTCCAGCTTGTGCTTCATCCAGCCTGGCATTTCTCATGATATACTCTGCATATAAGTTAAATAAGCAGGGTGACAATATATAACCTTGATGTACTCCTTTCCCAATTTGGAAGCAGTCTTTGTTCCATGTCAAGTTCTACCTGTTGCTTCTTGGCCTGCATACAGATTTCTCAGGAGACAAATCAGGTGGTCTGGTATTCCCATCTCTTGAAGAATTTTCCACAGTTTGTTGTGATCCACACAGTCAAAGGCTTTGGTGTAGTCAATAAAGCAGAAGTAGATTTTTTCTGGAACTCTCTTGCTTATAATTAAATATGGCTATAAACCATTAGTTTATATGCCTAAACTGAGCTATATGGCTTCCCTGGTGGCTCAGATGGTAAAGAATCTGCCTGCAGTACTGGAGACCTGGGTTCAGTCCCTGGCTCGGGAAGATCCCCTGAAGGGAATGGCTACCCACTCCAGTATTCTTGCATCAACTCAATGGACATGAGTCTGAGCAAACTCCTGGAGATAGTGAAGGACAGGGAAGCCTGGTGTGGTGCAGTCCATGGGGTCACAAAGAGTCGGACATGACTAAGTGACTGAACAACAGAACTGAGCCTATGAAGGTAGTAATATTGTTTACATTAATACTGTAAGATCATGCTGAAGACTCAGTCCTAATGGACTGCATTTTGTTAAGTGCTGATTTAGTTCAAGGGAAAAGGAAAACTGTTTGCTCATCATAAACCATACTTCTCAGGGATCTTGGGACTTGCTTTAAAAATTAAGGTATCCAGTAATGGAGCCAGATGACTGTAATCTCTAGATTGGGTGATCCATGTCTGGCTCTCTCCCTTTCAAAAAGTGAAAGGTCAGTGTTTTTTGAAAGACTTTGGAACTGATCAAAAAACTAGGGGAAAAAAATTTTATTATGATGGATTTTTCCAAAGATGAGTATCTTTATTTGATACTTGGTTTATGGTTTACGTCTCTCCTGCCAAAATATTTCTCTTGAAGATATTGTGCACATCTGCATGTTTGAGAGATGTTTCTTTGGGGAGGGCCCTCTCAGTGGTTAGCCGCTCTGACAGCCGCTCTCAGGAGTGCTTTGCTGCTTTGCAGTGGCCGTGGCCGCAGCATCTTGGCCTCCAGAAGCTGCCATCGTCCCCAAAACTGGGCTGCATACTTTCCCTTTTCTTTTCTTCTGTCTTTAGAGGTGTGACTAAGCACCTCTGTAAAATGGACCAAACGTATATTAATATAGGAAGACAACAGACACAAGAAGGAAAAAGCAGTAATTGTTCTTTTATTTGTTTGGAACAAATACATAGGCAAAGCCATCTGTTGATAGCTTGAAAAACTTTAAAAGTAGTGGGGAAGGGTATAAAGTCTTTCCTGGAACACTTGAAACACCTAGTTATATGAGACATGTTGTCTGCAATATTTCTCAAGTCCTGAAACACTTTTGAACTTACAAAGAGTAAAATCTTCAAGGTTTTGTTTTGGTTTTTTTTTTCCCATTTGATAGGAACATTCAGCTGTTACTCTTCTGGGGGCGGCGCCTAGAATGCTCATGTGGCAGGAGAGGCTCCCAGTTTACTATGTGTGTGTATCTGTGAGTGGCCATGACTCCTTCCTGGGGCTGGGCTACTCGAAGAAACAGCTGACAGTTCAACCAAGAAGCTCCTGAACATTCTCTGCTTAGAGACCATCCTGTTGGCCTTGAACATACAAGAAAGAAAACCTTCAGGGAGGGGGATGGCCAGGGATGTAGGGAGCTTGTGCCATCATGGTTGGGAACAACGTTCCTTTAATCCACTAACAGAAGCAGCATAGTGCAAAAGCCCAGGTTTGAAACCCAGTCCCATGGACACCTAACCCCTCTTTGCCTCATTTCCCCTGTATGTAAAATGGAGATGGTAATGGTGCCTACCTCATTGGCTGTAGTGAAACGAAGAGTATGTATGTAAAGTGTTTACAGGGCCTGGCTTGTAGTAAGGGCTGTGTAAGTGTGAACTCTTACTGCCCGTACTATTACCGTTACTATCATTAGTGTTATTGTAACTCTTCACTGTGCTGGGATCTTGTTTAAGCTGTAAAGCTCGAGGTTCACACCCCTTGTTTTTTTTCCCAGTTTGCTTGGTGCTAAGTCACTTCAGTTGTGTCCAACTCTGTACGACCCTATAGGCTGCAGCCTGCCTGACTCCTCTGTCAATGGGATTCTCCAGGCAAGAATACTGGAGTGGGTGCCCTCCCTCCAGGGGATCTTCCTGACCCAGGGATCAAACTCACATCTCTTATGTCTACCTGCATTGGCAGGTGGGTTCTTTAGAGCACGTCCTGGGAAGCCCAGTCCAGGGGATCTTCCCAACCCAGGGATCAAACCCAGGTCTCCCGCATTGCAGGCAGATTCTTTACCATCTGAGCCACCAGGGAAGCCCATGAATACTGGAGTGGGTAGCCTATCCATTCTCCAGGGGATCTTCCCATTCCAGGAATCGAACCAGGGTCTCCTGCATTGCAGGCAGATTCTTTACCAGCTGAGCTACCCGCAAAGCTACCCTTAATTTGCCTACCTTTTAACATTTTCTACCATTGCCTTGATAACCCACCTACTAAAGGATAAAGAGAGGAAAAAATTTTTCAGACTTGTCATATTTTATTAAATGTTTTAAACATATGTAAAAGTAGAAAGTACATATTTTAGGCAAATGGCTATTTTTAAAGGTTAAAAAAAGGTAAAGTGTTATTTGAAGTGTGAAAAGTAGAAATTACAAGCCTGTTGTAATTTGACATAACTTTAAAAATATTCTTGTGCATCATACTGAGTACCTCATTGTAACTCTAGAGAACATAATATTCTACAGACTTTCTCTATTCAGTATTAGAACATAAGCATTTTTCTCTGTCCCTGAGCTTTACAAATAGTTTTCAATGATTTCGTACCATCAGTTGGTTTATTAAATATGTTGCTTCCTTAAAAAAAAAAATAAAACAGCAGTGAAAAATCCTGCTGGACGGTTGGGGCTATCTTGGAGGATCATTTTGGTTTTCTTTTTTGACTAAGGATATCCACATTTGTTTTCTGGTATGTGAGAATTGTACTGTAATGTGGTTCTTTGGAAAGTTAGCCTCATCAGTAATACCGAGTCCCTAACTTGGGGTTGAAGGTAAACCTGCTCTGCGTCAGTGTCTGTACATGAGAATAGGACTGTGCTAGGGGTTTCCCTATTGGCTCAGATGGTAAAGAATCCGCCTGCAGTGCAGGAGACCCCAGGGCCAACCCCTGGTTGGGAAGATGCTCTGGAAAAGGGGATGAATGGCTACCCACTCCAAAATTCTTGCCTGGAGAATTCCATGGACAGAGGAGCCTGGTGGGCAGGGTCCATGGGGTCACAAAGAGTTGGATACGACTGTCTGACTAATACACTTGGCCATCATGGGACTCTCCATAGATCACTCTCCAGACCTGAGTTGTCCAATATGGGATCTACTAGCCACATGTTATTTAAATTAAGGAGAATTAAATAAAATGAAAAACTAAGTCCTCACAGTCAAACCAGCTATATTTCACGTGCTTAGTAGCCACGTTTCTAGTGGCTACCATATTAGTAGCAGATCCAGAACATTGTCATCATCGCAGAAAGTTCTGCTGAATAGTGCAGTTATAGGCTTTGTTTTGTTTTTCTGTTTCTTGTTTTATTGCAGTATAATTGACATATGACATTTCAGATGTACAACATGATTTAATGTTTTTATACATTTGAGAAATGATGACTGCATTAAGCCTAGTTAATGTCAGCCACCATACATACTAAATGAAAGCATTTTTTTTCTTGTGATGAGAACTTCTAAGATCCCCTCTCTTAGCAACTTTCAAATATGCAATCCAGTACTGTTAACTGTAGTCACCGTGCTGTGCATTACATTCCCAGGACTTGTTTACTCCATAGCTGAAAACGCATGCCTTTGACACCCTTCGCCATTTTGCCCGCCTCACCTCCACTGTCTCCGGCAGCCACCAGTCTGTTCGCTATTTGTTTCTTCCTCTTTCTTTTTTTTTTTTGAGATTCCACATGTGAAACCATACAGTATTTCTTTGTCTGAATTATTTCACTTAACATAATGCCATTCCAGTCCATCCATGATGTCATAGAGTTTTTTGAGTGCTCAGCTTTTTAACCTTATAACGACAAGGACAATCTGCTTCTTGTAGGATTTTTCTAGAGCAGAGGTCAGCAAACATTGGCTGCCTGATTTTGTATGTAAAGGTTTATTGGCACACAGCCACACCCATTTGTTTATCAGTTATCTATGGCTTCTTTTGTGCGCTACATGGCAGAGCTGAGTGTTGAGTAGCTATGACTGACCAAGTGTGGCCCACCAAGCCTAAACTAGTATTTGCTCTGGCCCTTTTCGAAAGTTTGCTGACCCCTTTTATCTAGACCAGGGTGTTTCACTGTTGACATTTTGGTCCCAGATAATCATCGTGGAGGGCTGCCCCGTGCACTGTATTGTAAGACGTTTCAGCAGCATCCCCGGCCTCTGGCCACTAGATGCTAGTGGCACCCCAGCCTCCCCTACTTCTTCCCCCACACAGTTGTGACAACCAATGATTTCCCTAGACATTGCTAAAGTGGCCGCTGGGAAGCAAAATCACCCCTGGCTGGGAATCACTAAAGTGACATGGCTTGACAAAACATTCACTTATAATACTGCATGAGAGCGCCCACTCTAAAACAAAATCCATGAAAAGAGCAGAATAAATTGAAAAGTAGTTCTTATGCTACTATTCTTCAGCATTCCCTCCAGAAACAGAAATGTTTTTTATAAAACATGGTGACTAACTTAGAGTGGGCAAAGAGATGGAAGTGCTAAGGTTCCACAGTCCACTGTCTGCTAACTGAGCAGCGAACAGGATGGAAGTCAGAGCATCTCTAAAGTTACGTGGCTGTGCTAAGAAGTTTTCAAGGCCTGCTTCCTTCATAAAGCGCTAGGTAACCGCAGGGTTTTGTTGCTTTTGCTGTGAATGTAGATGTCATCCGTGTACACCCAGCACCTCATGCTGAATCTGGCAAGGAGGGAGTTAATAATGTTTATTTAAGTGAGTATTAATAAAAGGAGGAAGTTGGTACTTACCTGTCTTACAATGGTTTATGATTTTAAATGGTCCATATAGGTTCCTACCCTCATTGCCCAGAATAATTGAAAAACTGATTATATTTACCTCCATTAGAAGTTAGGAGAATTGAAGTAAGTGTCAAGGCCCATAATATTGTATTCAGTTTTTATAAGACCTGGTGCTTGAATACTTTTCAGAATGGGGATTTCCAAAATCATAGAAAATGTCGATGCTAAGAAATTAACTGCTCACTTTGTAAGAATGTAGAGTGCTTATACGGTGTTGGGGTACAAGTTTTAATAAACCTTGTAGTATTTCTGAATTCACAGTTTACAGAGTGGAGTGAATTAGAATTGGGACAGTTGCCTTTCATAGAGAATATCAAGTGTACCTTGATCTGTTTCTTCAAATTAAATTTTAAAATTGGTGTTGAAACGAATATGTAATATAAGTCACATGTAATAGACCACAGTTTTATGGAAAATTTCCATGTAGTTAAATATGTTGGAAGGTAAGAAGCTTTGACTACTGAAGTCAAGTGAATCTTAGGTGAACTTGGCATACTTGACGCACATGACATACTTCTGTTTGTTTTTCAGATCTTACCAATATATTTGAGTCCTTCTTGCCCCAGTTGTTGGCCTATCCCAACCCCATAGATCCTCTCAATGGTGACGCTGCAGCTATGTACCTCCATCGACCAGAAGAATACAAGCAGAAAATTAAAGGTAAGGCAAATAGCTTAGCCTGGAGACAGAAGAACTTAAGTCTGTTAGGTGTTCATCATTAAAAACCCTTCTTAGTTACTCATAATTTTTCTCAGGCCTAAAAAGAGACAGCTCTGGGCTGAAGCAGAGCTCACTACCCTCTGTAGCTTCAAGGGCCTGAGACACCTTTAAAAAGCGGAAGGTTTCAAAGAAGAGGAGAAAGCAGAGTAACAAAGGATGAGGAAGTGGAGACTTACCAGTTGGGTAGAAGCAGACATAACCCTGCTAGAAATCCCTGTGACCCCCTATCGGAAAGAACTTTTGCCTTCACTTGCTTCTTCTTGTCTTGTAATTTAGAAAATTTACTTGAGGGTAAAGTATTAATTGAAAGGCATAATCTCACATTTTTGAAATACATGAAATCATCTTGGCCTTTCAGGACATCAGTTAACTTTGAGAGTTGGGGAATAATTATTGAATTCATCATTAGAATTTTTTTTTTATTATATCATTTTACCCGTTGATTAAAAATTACCCAACTACCCAAGAACTCTTTTCTTGTTCCCATACTGGCTTGCTTGCATTTGGGGAAGTTTACATCTAAGGTACTTTTCTCTCTGCTGCAGGGATTTGTCCCAGTGCTTTGGTGCTGTGGATTTTTCTATCAAAACTTGAGAATGTGCTGTTGAAGCTGAGATCTGTGCCAGTGGTAGTGGCTCATCCTTCAAGACTTAGAATCCTGTTTTCCCGTTCTTAAGCGTACGTGCGAACGGGACACGAGTCTCATTAGAATGAAGGTGGGGTTGTGAGAGAGCCGCTAAAGCGACACACTGGGTTACTGGCATTCATCACATTCTTTTGTCTCTTAGATGTTTGAGAACTGTCGTAGTGGAAGGTCTAGATACATAAAGTTCTACAAGAAAGGAGAGGCCTTCAAAGTCCATGAAAACAGGCTCTTAACAAATGGCAGGCATTGGTTTTTACCCAGTTTTTAGCTTGACTTGTTCATCTGCAGAGCTGCTCAGAATAGGAGCTTCTGCAAAGTGGCCAGCCCCTCTGAGTACATTTGCAAGCGATGGCAGTAGAAATAATTTGAGAGCCCAGAATGCATAGGTGTTCAGTCTCAAATGTGAAAGTATGAGACAGATGGGCTCATCTGGGGCTATTTGTTGAACAGTATTTTTCCTTCGTTTTCTCATTCTTCCCTAGTCTCTTAGGGTATTTGGTACTTTGTGTTGAAATAAAATACAAATAAATCTACTCTCATTAACTTACCTAAGTCTCAAGTGCTTTGCCAATTAATATCTAATTTATGTAGCCAGAATATTGACATAGCCAAAGAAACATATATTTCAAGAAAACATGTTTTTCCTTTTCAACCAGATAAAATTCTGTTACGAGACTGTATTATTTTGACATAAGAATCACTTAGTGTCTGCAACCCACAGATATCTCTGCAGAGCATATTTCTATAGTTCTTACAGTCATTATGCCTCTCTGTTTAGCACTTTTCCTGTTTTAGTACATATCTGCTATAGGAACCTAACTTCCTTTTTTTATCTTTGAGCAGCAAGCTCCAGCTTAGGGGGCTCTAGATCCAAAACATTAGTCTCACTTTGTGTTCCTTAGTAACCTGAGAAGATCATGACTACCAGACCTGAGTGCACCCCAGCTTCCTACTGTACCTTCATACATATATATATTTAAAGGTATATATATATATTTATAGGTATATAAATTTACCTTATATATCCCCATCTTTTCTGGTTCCTCCTATAGGAAATAGGAGATCCTGTCTTATTTCTCAGACCCAGTCCCCCCACCAACATGATCTTGTTCTCCATTTATCCCCTTCCTCTTAGCACTGTTAGTCTTCCTCCTCCTCCTGGTTCCCCCCCATCCCCAGACTGTCAGAGGTCTCCCCGTGTCAAAAGCCTTCTTCTGCTCCTGTGGACTCCTTTAGAGTCCTGCTGTTTATTTCCCTTAATTTTCAAACTTCTCGGTTCCTTCCCTGAAACTCATGGAGTCTAGCTTTAGCTTCTCTTCCTCTCTTCTGCTGAATCTGTGACCTCCTCTCTTCTTAATCATTTGGGTTTTTCTCAAGACACATTTCCCTCCGTGCAGCTGTGGTATTTTTACAAACCCTTGCCTTTCTGAGAACTTTGCCCATCCCAGACTTCCATTCGGTGTCTCTGTTCACCGCTCCACTCCACCTACCCATTAGGAAGCTAATTCACCCCTTACTGCTTCAGTCAGCGTAGGTAAGTGTAACCTTTCTTACCGTGTGCATGATTCATAGTTAGTTGGTGCTGTTTTATCTTGTAGATACTGAACTGTCTGTAGGACGGGGCACCACTGGAGCTTTCTGAAGAGTTTCGGATACCCAACTGTATCTGCTTCCGTAGTTGGTCAGAGAGTTTTCAACCATGCAGAAAAGCAGAATAACTTAACTATGTACCCACTATCCAACTGTAGCAAAACCTGTACCTTTTGCCTTGTTTGCTTCAGATTTTTTAAAAGAAAAAACAAACGTAGTTCTGTCTGAATGTGTCTCGACATCCCCGCCACTTCCTCCTCCCCATGCTTGGGGCAGGGCTGTCTACGCCTTTCCCCTGGGGTGGCATCTCCTGTGCTGCTTCAAGGAGCTGCTTGAAGGTTCAGGGCAGATACTGCCTTCCTGGCTCTCCAGGACCACAGTCCCTTCCTCCCGCATCCCTTTGCCTGGCACTGAACCCCCTACCTAACTGCTTTTTTGTGTGTCTCCTGCTCATCAGTGACCTTGCTCTGCATTTCTCTGTCTCCTGAAAAGCCTCCTCCCAGTAAGCCCTTAATACAGGATGGTCTCCTTGAATGCACTGATAGTGTGGAATTACAGTGTCCGAGAGCAATGTCACTATGCAGCAACTTCTTTCTACAAAGAAACAAAATAGCCAGCCCATCAGAGAGTAAAAATAAAATTTCTAAGACTTTAGTAAACGTTTCTCTCACACTAAGAAGAATTAAGGCAGATTCCTACCTAGCCAGGGGCTTTTGAAATCCTGTTTTCAGCATGAAATTTCATTGTAATGAATCTGTAGGGGTGTAAGTCAGAACCCTGCAAACTTTTTCTGTTAAGGCCCAGATTTGGTCACATACGGTCTCTGTCACATACTCTTCTTTCTTTTCTTTTCTTTTTTTTTAAAACAATCCTTTGAAAATATAAACAATACTTTTCCCTGGCCCTGCACCGAATCATTCAGACTTGGCCCATTTACCTTCTCTCCTCACCACCACTACTCCGGAGGGGGAACAGCCAGCATACGGACGTGAGGACGTGTTTTTCTGGGTGGGAGTCTGTCCTGCCCTTTCACATTATGCGTAGGCTGTTTACTTGAAAACCGTCTGCACCTGGAGCTTTTAGGAAAAGTTTGTTTATTCAAACTTCTTAACATTTTTTGAACCAGCAGATTCAGCCTAGGCTACAACAACGTAAATCTTCAGGTAAATAAATGAATAAGTGGTGAAGTCACACTCAGGCTCTCTGTGTCCCCAGATAGCAGCTCATTCCTGAGCAGATCGAGAGACTGTTTTCACCCGCTGCTTCAAAACCTGACAGGCAGGATCTGTTTAGACTAAAACCTACTTCTAAAATAATAGATTTGGGCTGACTGTAATTACATAACTGCAACCCTAAAAAATGATGGGGGATTTCCTTATACATGACTATGAAATCATAATTAGCCCTGTTCTGTCCGGGGAAGGGGGGAGCGGTGAATAGTTTTATGAATATAGGAAGTAAAAAGAAAGTGTGGGGTTTGCATTTCCCTGGTCCACCAAGTTTGGAGGAGTGCAGCCATATCAGTAGACAGCAAGGAGAGAGGGAGAGCACCCTGGCTGGAGGACAGGGTCCGGGACGTGTGCCAGCTGTCCTGAGCCTTGCTGCCGATGCCAGCGGTGGTCAGCTATCTCCTACATGCCCACGGGGGAGGTGATGGCCCACGGGAGACTTGAGGGTGGTGCAGTGTCTACTCCCCTGCAAATCAAGTGTTCAGCTCTGCCTCTCTCACCAAGGGGGCAAAATGCATAACATCCAAAGACATCTCCCTGTGCAATTTTCCCCTTTGCTTATAGTCTAGTGACTATAATAACTGTCATCTTTGTCTGTCTGTCCCCCCACCCCTGCAGCACAGGGAGAGCGTGAGGCTCCCTTGGACTCGGCAGCTTTGGGGGTCACTGAAGCACGTGCCCGCCCGCTTACTGTGTTTTCTCTTCCCCACCCCCTGTGCAGAGTACATCCAGAAATATGCAACGGAGGAGGCACTGAAAGAGCAGGAAGAGGGCACTGGAGACAGCTCATCGGAGAGTTCTATGTCTGACTTTTCGGAAGACGAGGCCCAGGATATGGAGTTGTAGTAGAAAAAGCACCTGCTTTTCAGAAAGACTATTATTTCCTAACCATGAGAAGCAGACTATAATATTCATATTTAAACAAAGCAATTTTTTTTATTACTAAACAAGGTTTTTATGAATAATAGCATTGATATATATATATTATATATCACCCTTTAGATCTTGATTTCTTGGTCATTTCTCAACCTGAGGTGCATAGCATATTCCCACATTCCATTTTGGTAGCAATATGCGGTCCGAATGCATGCATTGATAAGTCCATTTGGCCAAGTCAGCCTGTGTGCTACTGAACTGTCAAAAGGAATAGCCGCTCTGATAGATAGGCCTGAGTCAAAATAACAGGAAAAAGTTGCTTCTTTTATTGATGGTTCCAAAGAAACAAACCAAAACCAACCAGCTCTCGGACGTGAAGATAGAATAGTGCTTTTTCAAAACGGAAAGGAAAAAATTGGGGAGGAAAAGGCCTGCTGTGGGAGCATTTAGAGCCAGCCACGTTAGGATCAGAGCTGCTCCTTCCTGTGCATCCCAGGTGGCCCCACTTCTGTGGAGTAACAATATAAAACAGGGAGCTCATTGGAGTATTGAAACTTAAAACGATTTTTTTCGACTTGGATTTTAAGTACATTTTTATATGTAGATTTCTGCCCTTCTTGCTACCAGGCCCTGCAGCCACAAGTGTTTTGTGTTTTTTTGCTTTGGAGAACCTTTTGGAAATGGTTTTGCTGAATCTGATTATTTTTTCTTTGGGGTAGAACTTATATTCCAGACCATTTTTTGAGAGGACAGGACAGGAGGAGAAAAGTGACTGGGAAGAAGTTTCCTCTCCTGCGGCAGAGTCTGCCCTCATCGTGCTGTTGGCCACTGTCAGACCGCTGCCCTGGACTAAGAGCTTTAACTTTGAGGGTGCTCGTGGGGGGTTTTGTTTCAAGGTTTCGGGTTGTTGGTGGTGGTTTTTTTTTTTTTTTTTTTAAATTTTGGTGTGTGTGCGTGTGTGTGCATCGTGCTTAGGTTGCACATTTAATCTTCACCTTCCAAGAGATGGCCTCCCCCTTGGACAGCCGCTCAGCGGACTGTTAGACTCGGGAGAAGACCCTGCTGGCGGCTGTGCCTCCTGGGTCCTCTTGCTCACGCTTTGACTTTATGTTCCCTTCTGCTGGCACTCTTGACAGTAGCCTGGTCATCATCTGCCTGTGGAAATGGGAAACGGGTATTGTAGACCCAGCACACATTCTAAATTTATAATGAGTAATAATTGGAACAAATAAAGGTTCTTGTACCCAAAGTGACTCTCCATGGGAAAAACAGCTTTTTTTTTTTTTTTTCCCCCTGAGTGAGACTGAATAGGAGGAAAGGATTCAGAAATACGATGTAGAACAGGTTTTGAGGGAAGAGAATTTTCTCTCCTGTGTATGTTAAAAGGAAATCAGACAGTTTCAATGCCTGCTAATCAAATGTTTACTCAGCTAACCATGTGTCCAGGTTGCTGGCAGAGTTTCTTTCAGATCCGAGTGTTGCCTGCTGAATTTGGAGAACTTCAGACAGTAGCTCTGTGGACTTTTGTTTTTTGCCACAACCGATAGGACAATAGCAGAATCAGCCAATCCTAAAATCTTCTAAAGATGATTTTTGAATGTCCTACTGGGAAAATTTAATCTTTCTTTTTGATGTGTGTTTTTAGTTTTAGAAGTGCTATATTCCACAAGATATGAGTCATTGAGGTTGGAAGATACCCTATCTTTTTTATTCAGAAAGCACAATCAGTCTTTTCTTTGAAAATCTATATAAAGTACAACCTGCTTTTAGCATGATTATTTTCCTGAATAAAAAGCAAATAATTTACTTACGTTAATTACGGGCATGAAGCAAAAGGTTTTCTTTAAAAAAAAAAAAAGCGCAGTTAAGTAGGGCTGTGGTTGTTCACGTACTGAGCTCTCTCTAGCATTTGTGGCTTGTTGGAAGGGTAGTAGTAACTATTTAACATGTAATGGTGTGCTTTAACTCTTATCTAGCACGTCGTCTTCTCATTACTTCGGGGGAGGGAGGGTCTCTGCTGGCACTAACTTGCTTACCTGCTGAATTAGCAGTTTGCTTGTGCTATAACCGTAATCTGTAGGTGCGACTTAGGGTAGGCTTAAAAGTGCTGGGTGGTGATTTGAGTTCAAACAATAAAAAATTGTATTTTTTCAATATTGTATAAACAATAGTGTTCTAATTACCTTTCGGAAAAAAAAAAATAATGTCCAGATAAAAATTGCTTTTAATCTTGTCAGAAAACAAAGAAACAAAACTAGCAGAAGCAAGTTTAGGGAAGGTTCGCGAGCAGTGCCACAGCTCTCCTCCCCAACTTAAATCCATGTTGATCTAACAAAAAGACACCAGCTCGCTGCACTTGAGAGCACCGGCACTAGGAGTCTGGTGGTGCAGAATTTCCCAGTTGGAGATTTGTTGGGGGCGGCTGCAGGGGTTCAGAAGCTGGTACGAGTATGGCTGCAGTGTGTGTGTGTGCACGTGTGCGTGCGCGCCCACCCAAGTCTGTGTGGTGACGGTGCCCTTAGGCTTCTCTGTGAGCACTGGAAGCTCCTGGAATAGCTGCCCGTGTCACGCTGAACCCCCTCGCCTTCTGTTCAAGCCTGTGCTTTCTGGGCACTAACCTGGGTCCCGTGCATGTGTTGGGCTCTGTGTGAAGCTTTTTCTCTCCACGGGGAAACTGCCTTTTGATAAGCTGAACAGACTCCCTTTTTACACTAACTTTTGTCCCTTCCCAGTGCCTGAGAGAGGTAGGAGAGGAAGCTGGAAGAGGGTCTGGCTGTGATTCTGAGGACTCTAGGCCCCCAATAACAGATGGTCAAGTGAGTCTGGAGCAAGGGGTGGTATGACACCAAAAGCTTTTTTCCACGTTGTCCCATCGCAACACTCTTGAGAAGCATCCAGAGCCCCTCAGGAAGGCTGCACATTTTTAAAGGTGGTAGTGGTAGATCAGAGCTGCTTCCGGCAGGTTTCCCTCCCCTTCTTTAGTACCCCTCACTTTTGAAATCCTACCTGGTGGTTTATCAGCACAAAGCATTCTTTGCCCCTGTTCAAATGACTGAGCTCCATCTCTCACCAAACACAACAAATGAGATGGCCGCACCACGGCCCACTGCCCTCCAGCCTCCCCAGCACCGGGGCCTCACGGGCTGCATTTTATGGTAGCCAACCTAGACACTGGCATTTATGCGTTTTCGTCAATTGTATCGCCCTCCTTGAGGTTACTGTGCAGGTTACCAGCGTTTGATATTAGTGAGATAATTATCAGAAGTTGCCATATATCTCTCCAGTACCTAACATTTTTCTTCCACTCCAAAAGCGGTTCTAATTGCCAACAGGCTGATCTAAGCTCCAGAAGAGTATCTCCCTCTGAAGCAATCTTTCTTTCCCCCTCACAAGGCTCCCAGAAGCCCTAGTTGGCCTTGACCTGACACTTCCTTTTTATTAGGCGTCCTGTTGGGGTGGCTGAGAATCATGAAAAACAGATCCTCTGCTAGCCTCCATGATGAAGTTGTTAGACACCAACTTTCTGGGAACTCGTGTTTGATTTTTAAATGGCATATGACCCTTCTGTGTTCTGGGGACTCAATCAGAAAGGTAAAAGCCATTAACAAAAGTTAGTAAGAGTTTTATTCATCTCATATCTTCCTGCCTGGGTTCACGGCCTTACTGACTGAAATAAAATCATTTCTGATTGGATGCAGACCTGCGTTTCTTTGGACTTCTGAATCCATGTTCATATTTTCTCTGGCCACTGAACACCTTGGAGATTCCATTAGGGACTGGATGGAGTGGAGGCCCATTGGGGAAGGGGTGCAGGTTCTCCACTCACCTGAGGAAAGGCCAGGACTCTCTTAAGTCAGCAAATAATTGTCTTGGCTGTGGGCTTGGGAAGAAATGGCCGTTATTTACTGATTGTATTTGGTACATATTGTGTGATACTTGAAGAGATAAAAGGGATTTACCAGCCCTTAATTGAAATCTAAGCTTTTTATCACTTATTTTTTCCTTGCCCCCTGTCCTCCCTCCCACCTTTCTCCTTGCATTGTGATGATCTAGTGGGCACGTCTGTCAACAGGACAAATGCCTCTTCTGACTATAACCTCTTAATAGTTGTGTATAATGAAAAACTGTAAACTTTTTTTAAATAAAATGTGTATATACCTTGGCAAATGGCTGGACCTTGATCAATAAGATAATAGCCCCTGTGATTACTGATCCCAATTTTTTAAAAAACATCTGCCCTGTTCATCTGGCTCCTTTGAGCAGCAGACATTGACTTTTTTTTTTTTTTAACTGAGAATTTCTTACAAGGCAGATGACTGGGTTAGTTTGGGAAGGGAGGGTCGTGTGTAGACAGTAGAAACTGCCTACAGAGCCCTGTCCCTACGCCTGGAGTGTCAGGTGACTACCGGCTATAAACGGGGCTGTCTTTGAGGCTTCTCTACTAACGTCTTGAAAAACCATCTATTCTGTAGGCTGGAGGACCCGGCCTAACCCCACGTGATTCAGCAGGCGTGGCTCCTGTGTTGCTCTTCAGCCCAGACCTCTAGACCCTGTTAACTCATGCTGAGCAAAAGGCACCCCCTTGGCCTGGAGTTCACAGGCAGTACAGCTTCCTGCCAGGGCTCATCTGCCTCAACAAGGAAGGGAGGAAGCAGTGGGTGTTGGGTCGGAAGCTGATCAGTGGATTAGCCGGACATTTCAGCTCTTTTTCTACAGCACTTGCCCACGTCGGCCAGCAGGTGGCGATGTTTCCTCATTTGTCCTGTGCTGGATTAAGTTCGAAGACCCTTCAGACAAAGGGAAGAGTTTTCCTTTGGTGACATGCCCTTGTCCCCCCAACTCTCTTGCACTGTTTTCTCCTTACTCATCTCCCCCACACTTCTTTTTTTCTTCACTGCATCCCAGTGCATTCAACTGTAGGCACAGCTTTTTATCTACCAGAGAGGAGGGCAAGACCACCTAGGAACCCTGCTCTGGTGCCAGCAAGCATCTCCAGCTCCCCTGGCTGCCCGCAGTGCTCAGAGACAAAACAGTTGACAGCCGGCTCTGACAGCTCGCTAACTTCTCAGCCAGGGGAGTAGGGGACCGAAGAACTGGACCAGCTGTGAGTCCTGGTCCCATCTCGTCTGTTGAAACCAGCTCTGTGGCCTTGAGCTCCGTGGACCTCAGGTTCATTTGTAACATCAAGTCCCTAAACTAATAGGCTTTGACATTTTTTATGACTCACAACTCCATCTGGACTCTGAAATGATATCATATCTTAGTATCCTGAGAGAAGAAGATGTCTCGACCTGAGAAAACACCAAGGTTTCAAGACCAGAGGTTAGAGGTTTTGGACCTAAAGACCAGGAGTTCAGAGCACCCATTTTCGAGCTGAAAGAATTAAGGGTGATGTGAACCAGCATCCTATTGATAACCACACAGGCAGCTGCTGTAAAAAACGCCACGAGGAGAGTCTCAGAGCGTCCAGTGCTGGGTCCCTGCCCGCCATAGTCTCACCCAGCATCACTTACTTCTCAGCCTCAGTCCAGTTGCTTCCTGAGTGGCAGGGGGCTCTTGGTGCCTGCCTGAGGCACTGCCCCTTTCCTGAGAAGGGAATGCTGGGTTTCGGAAGTATACTGTCCTGGAACAGAAAGTTATGGGCTCAGAGCCCCTTATGCTTGCTTTAAACTCTTATCTCCAAAGGCTGCTCTCTGCCTCAGGGAATAGATTTCTGTGACACTGGACCCTGGTGTTTTCTGCTCTCCACCTAGTACCACAGCAAAGGGCATTTGTCTGGCTCCCACAGTCGTTGGATCTGCAAGGTCCTGCAGTCCTGGGAGCCACTTGACAGACCAAGCAGCCTTGTTTAGGGGGAGCTCACAGGCTTCTCAGGGATTCAGACACCCCAGTGAGCCTGGGACAATCTACCTGGGGCCAAGCCTGCCCCCCAGTGCCTCACGTTACAGGGTTTGTGCACTCAGAACTTAGAACTGCAGTTACACAAAAAGGAGCCGGATCATGTCCCCTCTCACTGTGTGTGTGGGGTGTGTGTGTGCAAGTGTGGGTGTAGACCCATATAATGAAGGATGTTTATTTTTCAAAAGGGTCGGGGCACTTCTGTGAACCTGGGCTCCTCAGAGCACTTTGGGGCTCAAACTTGGCTTCTAGTGTCAAATGACTCGGGGTGGCAAGAACAGACTTGACCTCCCTAAAAGAAAAAATTGGCCCTTCTGGCCACCCCATCATTGATGATTAACTTGGGAAGGGGCGGCTGGACTGCTGGTGGGTTCTGGCCTTCCGATCTCACTCAGCTCCCCTTCCCTCGGTTCCTGTCACCCAGGTCAGCCAGCGCTGAGCAAGCAGCTCGCTTTGAGAAGCTTCAGGCCAAATTCAGTTCTCCCCAGCTCTGTAAACAGTGGGTCAGGTACCTGCGAATGTGCAAGTAAAAGTGTACATTAAAGTAAAGCTAAGCTTTTAAAAGATGTACTTCTACAGATTTCCTCCAAAGAATTCTGTGCTGCTAACAAAAGGACATTCCAGAGACCCATGAAGGTCTTCCACAGCGCTCTCTTGCAGAGATAACCACCATGAGCTGTGACCCCTGGGGGCTTCCCCATGCCATCCTCACACTGGCCCTAGAAGCCCCTCAGAAAGTAAACCAGGCCTTGGCCCCACTTTGCACTAACTCCTTGTGAGGTGCCAAGAGACCTGGGCACACAGTGTGTGGCATGACCCATGCTGGATGGACCTATATCTTCAGGTCATAGACAACTTTCTGTGCTCAACTGGGTCTGTGGGCACCTGGGTCTCTGTGAGCCTCATCCTGCCACCTGGGGCTCCTTCAGGATGCCTCCTGGTTGACCTGGTGAGGCTAGCTGACCTGTCCAGAGACCCTGTGGGCTTGATCCGTGAGGGTCAGGGCCTTTCCCCACATACATCCCCATTTCCACTGATAGCAGTGTCCCCAACCTCTGGGCCCTGGAGTGGAGTCAGGAAACTCAGATTGAAACCTAGAGCAGAAATATAAAAATAGAATACCATCTACATCAATAATTTAAATTTTTCTAGTAGCCACATTTCTTTTATAAAAAAAAAAAAAAAAAAGTAATGTTTTATTTAACTCGATATATCCAAAATATTTCAGTGTGTAATGACTATTTAAAAATGCATGAGATATTCTGCATTCTTATTACGGTGCTAACTCTTTTTAAATACAGTGGGTGTTTTACACAGCACATCTCAACCTGGACCCTGCTGGTTTTGAAATAGTTAATTACAATCAAATAAGACGAAAAATTCAGTTTCTCAGTCACCACCTGGCACGGGCTCAAGAGCCACAAGTGGCTGGTTGGCCACCCACTGGACCGCGCAGCCCTGGACGGCTCGGGGTGGAGAAGGAATTTTTAGGACAAGAGAACAAATCACAAGAGAGACTTCACGGGGCGCAGAACCCAGACCCGCACACCCAGACCCGCGGAGAGTGTTTTGGGATCGTGCGGACCCCGCAGCGGGATCGTGGGCGAATCATAGCAGCGGCCGGGGTGGAGGTCGGGGTCGAGGTCGGGCCCGCGGCCACGGGTTCGTAGTTTCCAGGACGTGAGGGCACCCCTGGCCGTGCGCCCCGCCGCGCGCTGCTGGCTGGAGCCTGCGACCCCAAGCTACAGTCACTCCGGGGGCTCGCAGGTGTCCCCTGCGGGGACGGAAGTGCCTCCTCCCTCCTCCTCGACTCTGGGGACTCTGGGGACTCAGGGGACGCTGCCGCGGGCCGGTTGGGGCGGGGGTCCGAGGCCGGCGCGGAGGGGCGCGGCCCACCCCGGGCCATTTTAGCGGGTCCCGCCTCCGGCACTAGAGGGCGCGCGAGCCTTGCGCTGCGGCCTCGGCTTCGGGCGGACCCGCCCTTCAGGCCCTGTACCCGCCCAGCTGGCCGGGGTGGGACCGGGAGACCCGCGGTGCCCTGCGGTTGTCAGGAAGAAAAGCAGTGAGGTCACCAAATATGAGCCTTAGATATGGCCCTCCCCACTCCCCGGTGTTCCCCGTTGGTGCCACAGAGGCCGCCCCTGGCTCCCCTTCCCTGGCCTGGACCGTCCCTGCCCATCTCAGTAGGAGCCAGAGCCTCGAAGCCTGACTGTTGCCTTAGCCGTGGCTCCTGGTGGTCAGCGACAGATGAATGTGCTTAAGTAAGCAGCGGCTTGTTGGAATGTCAAGGCGGGACCCCAGAATTCCTGGGGGGCTGTATGACCAGGCTTGGGATATGAGAGGAGCTGAGGGACTTTGGAGACCGGTCCTCAAGAGCAACCCGGCCAGAACAAGTCCTCCCTAACAAAAGGCCCGGCCACGCGACCTGGATCTAACCATCCCTCCTTTCTGCATCACCTGCGGAAGACAGAGAAGCCCCAGCGGAAGCCAGGACCATGTGCTAGTGGGTGGGGGCCCAGAGGTAGGGATATAAACCTCTTCAAACGTGATCCCTGTAGGGAAAGAGCCCCCAGAGCAGCCAGGGAATTCAGCACAGAGGCACCAAAAGCCAGGTACCTACACTACCACTGTGCCAGCCACTCTCCAAACCCTCTGCTACTCTCCGCCTCTCCAGCTGACCTTTGGGGCAGGGAGGAATAAAGCTTTCCAAAGAACCACAAAGAGGGGACTTCCTGGAAGAGAGGATTTGATCCATCCTGGCTGGATGGGGAGGGATTGTATAAAGAGAGAAAGGCCCAGGGTGGCCCAGGTAAGGAGTGACCAGGGGTGTCTAAGGAGATGGGAATAGATATGGGGGGAAGATAGAGGAGGTGTCTCAGAGCTCTGGCTGGCCTTGAGGTAGGGAGCGAAAGGAGATTGAATGGTGGCTTGGGGCCAAGTCAGCCATCAGAGGCACAAAACAAAAATACAGAGGAGACAGAGAACAGTGGACAGGGGCCTGAAGAATTCCCCAGCAGCAAGAGGACTGGGCAAGGAGGGACAGTGACACAGGCTGCAGGGGCAGGTGGGGCTAGGAGCGCTGGGGGCTGGAGGATAAGAGAGGCTTGAGGATGTTACTTCTGAGACTAAGTAGACCACAGCCTCCGCCTTGAGTGCCCTGTCTTGCTCTGTCTTTCCATCTTGGCCCTCTTGCTCTGGAGGAGCGGGGAGTCAGCTCATGTGTTTTGAGCTGCGCTATGGAGAGACTCACGTGGCTGGGAATTGAAGCCTAAACCAGAGGCTCCTCCAGACCCAGTCAAGCTAGGAATGACTGCAGCCCAGGCCTCATGAATCCCAGATTCCTGACCCTCAGAAACTGAAAGACAGAGGCAGTGTTTGTAGTTTTAAACTCCTAAGTTTGGGGTGGAAGTTACACAGCCATCAATATCTAATACTCTGTGACCCTGTGGAACCACTGTGTTAGCACAGGACTGCTTGTTCAAGACTTACGTTACATGAGAGAGGAAAGTAATTTTTATCATATTTAACCCATTGCTTTAAAACTTTTTGTTTTGTTTTCTATGTTTTACAACTGGACCTAATGTTAAATTATGCTATAATAAAGACTAGGAATAACAGTGAAGTGGGTTCCTTGTCTCTTCTCTGTCATCCTCACTTTGGCTTCCACTTTTCATATGTCACCTCATAGTCCAAGATAGCTGCTGGAGCTTCAGAAATCACATCCCAAGTTCTAGGCAGTAGGAAGAGGGAAGGAGAGAAGGAAAAAAGGTCTTTATCTCCCACCTGACAACTCTTTGAACAATCTTAGGGACTTCCTTGGTGGTCCAGTGGTTAAGAATCCACCTTGCAATGCAAGGGACACTGGCTTGATCCTTAGTCCAAGAAGATGCCACATGCCTGAAGGCAACTAAGCCCAAGTGCCACAACTACTGAGCCCACGGGCTGCCACTCCCGAAAGCCCTAGAGCGTGTGCTCTGCAACGAGAGAAGCCACTGCAGTGAGACGCACGTGCACCAGAACGAAGAGCAGCGCCCGCCTGCTGCGACTATGAAAGCCCACACGCAGCACAGACCCACCACAGCCAAAAATAAATAAGTCTTTCAAAGAAAAAAAATTATGAAACAATCAGGGAAGTTTGAACAACGAGTGATCATATTCAGTTCAGTTCAGCTGCTCAGTTATGTCCAACACTCCGCGACCCCATTGACTGCAGCACGCCAGGCTTCCCTGTCCATGACCAACTCCCAGAGCTTGCTCAAATTCATGCCCATCACATCAGTGATGCCATCCAACCGTCTCATCCTCTGTCGTCCCCTTCTCCTCCTGCCTTCATCCCAGTATCAGGGTCTTTTCAGATGAGTCAGTTCTTTGCATCAGGTGGCCAAAGTATTGGAATTTCAGCTTCACCATCAGTCCTTCCAATGAATATTCAGGACTAATTTCCTTTAGGATGGACTGGTTGGGTCTCCTTGCAGTCCAAGGGACTCTCAAGAGTCTTCTCCAACACCACAGTTTAAAAGCATCAATTCTTTGGCACTCAGCTTTCTTTATGGTTCAACTCTCACATCCGTACATGACTTCTGGAAAAACCATAGCTTTGACTAAACGGACCTTTGTTGGCAAAATAATGTCTCTGCTTTTTAATATGCTGTCTAGGTTGGTCATAGCTTTTCTTCCAAGGAGCAAGTGTCTTTTAATTTCATGGCTGCAGTCACCCTCTGCAGTGATTTTGGAGCCCCCAAAAATAGAGTCTATCACTGTTTCCACTGTTTCCCATCTATTTTCTATGAAATGATGGGACCAGATGCCATGATCTTAGTTTTCTGAATGTTGAGTTTTAACACAGCTTTTTCACTCTCCTCTTTCACTTTCATCAAGAGACTCTTTAGTTCTTCTTCTCTTTCTGCCATAAGGGTGGTGTCATCTGCATATCTGAGGTTATTGAGATTTCTCCCGGCAATCTTGATTCTAGCTTGTGCTTCATCCAGCCCAGCATTTCGCATGATGTACTCTGCATATAAGTTAAATAAGCAGGGTGACAATATACAGCCTTGATGTACTCCTTTCCCAATTTGGAACCAGTCCGTTGTTCCATGTCTGGTTCTGTTGCTTCTTGACCTGCATACAGATTTCTCAGGAGGCAGATAAGGTGGTCTGGTATTCCCATCTCTTTAAGAATTTTCCACAGTTTGTTGGGATCCACACAAGTCAAAGGCTTTGGCATAGTCAATAAAGCAGAAGTAGATGTTTTTCTGGAACTCTCTTGCTTTTTCTATGACCCAGTGGATGTTGGCAATTTGATCTCTGGTTCCTCTGCCTTTTCTAAATCCATCTTGAACCTCTGGAAGTTCTCAGTTCACGTACTGTTGGAGCCTTGCCTGGAGAATATTGAGCATTACTTTGCTAGCGTGTGAGATGAATGCAACTGTGTGGTAGTTTGAGCATTCTTTGGCATTGCCTTTCTTTGGGATTGGAATAAAAACTGACCTTTTCCAGTCCTGTGGCCACTGCTGAGTTTTCCAAATTTGCTGACATATTGAGCGCAACACTTTCACAGCATCATCTTTTAGGATTTGAAATAACTCAGCTGGAATCCCATCACCTCCATTAGCTTTGTGTTCATAGTGATGCTTCGTAAGGCCCACTTGACTTCACATTCCAGGATGTCTGACTGTAGGTGAGTGATCACACCATCATGATTATCTGGGTCATGAAGATCTTTTTTGTATAGTTCTGTGTATTCTTGCCACCTCTTCTAATATCTTCTGCTTCTCTTAGGTCCCTACCATTTCTGTCTTTTACTGAGCCCATCTTTGCATGAAATGTTCCCTTGGTATCTCTGATTTTCTTGAAGAGTTGTCTAGTCTTTCCCATTCTATTGTTTTCCTCTATTTCTTTGCATTGATCACTGAGGAAGACTTTCTTATCTCTCCTTGCTATTCTTTGGAACTCTGCATTCAGATGGGCATATCTTTCCTTTTTTCCTTTGCCTTTAGCATCTCTTCTTTTCTCAGCTATTTTTAAGGCCTACTCAGACAACCATTTTCCCTTTTTACATTTCTTTTTCTTGGGGCTGGTCTCGATCACCGCCTCCTGTACAATGTTACAAACCCCCACCCATAGTTCTTCAGGCGCTCTGTCTATCAGATGTAATCCTCTGAATCTATTTCTCACTTCACTGTATCATCACAAGGGATTTGATTTAGGTCATACCTGAATGGTCTAGTGGTTTTCCCTACTTTCTTCAATTTAAGTCTGAATTTGGCAATAAGGAGTTGATGATCTGAGCCACAGTCAGCTCCCGGTCTTGTTTTTGCTGACTGTATAGAGCTTCTCCATCTTTGACTGCAAAGAATATAATTAATCTGATTTCAGTATTGATCACCTGGTGATGTCATATTGGGAAATTATTATTATTTTTTATAGGTGAGAAATGTATTGTTTAATACTGTGTGTATATATTTGTTCAAAGACTACCTACCTTTTAAAAATACATATTGAATTTATGGGTGAAATAATATGATTTTTTAAATTTGTTTTAGAATAACCCAATCATGGGAGGGCATGTAGTAGATGAAACATAATTAGCCCTTTATTAACAACTTCTGAAGCTAAGCTGAGTGATTGGTACATGGGAATTCATTAGACCATCCTCTCTACTTTTAGAAAGTCACTCAGTCATGCCCAACTCTTTGTGACCCCATAGATATACAGTCCATGGAATTCTCCAGGCCAGAATACTGGAGTAGATAGTCTTTCCCTTCTCCAGGGGATCTTCCCAACCCAGGGATTGAACCCAGGACTCCTGCATTGCAGGCAGATTCTTTACCAGCTGAGCTACCAGGGAAGCCCAAGAATACTGGAGTGTGTAGCCTATCCCTTCTCCAGGGGATCTTCCCAACCCAGGAATCAAACTGGGTCTCCTCTCCTGCATTGCAGGTGGATTCTTTACCAGCTGAGTAGAGGGAAACCCTCTCTACTTTTAAGTACTTAGAAGTCCCTTTAAAGTTCTGGGACTTCCCTGCAGGTCCAGTAGCTAAGACACCGAGCTCTCAATACGAGGCTTTGATCACGAGTTTGACCCCTGGTCAGGGATTTAGATACCACATGCCACAACTGAAGATCCTGTGTGCCGTAACTAAGACCCGGCACAGCCCAATAAATAAATAAATAAATAAATTTTTTAAAAAGAAATTTCTTTAAAGTTTTGCTATTAGGTAAAAGCATTGATATTAATATTTTAAAAATTTGGGTTCTAAACCCTTGGAGCTCTATTAGTAAGGAATAGGTCTGGGGACACACAGCTTAGCTCAGTTCCCAGCGTGTCTTATGCTCTAATGTCCCTCCAGGCGTGACACCTGCTAGACACTCCCATTGCCTGGTACTTACTGGATCTTTCTGTGTGCCTAGATTTGTATTATGGGTCGGGGAGGATAGGGGTGTCACTGAAGGCATATGAGGCCTAGGGCCCGGTCTCAACAGTTTGTGATTTATTTGAGCAGACACTGCCAATTGCAGCAGCACCCACACTGCATAGTCACGCCAATATAGGAGATGGATAGGTGGCAAACTGTTCTGTGTGTGTTCCTTTGGCAAGAAGCGTGAGGCCAAGGTGTGCGGGAGGGCTGCGTGGATGAGGAGAAGGGGATGAACTGGCCCTTGATTTGACTTGATAAGGAGAGGAGGCCCATCTGACAAGAGGAGCATGAGGTCTGGAAATGGACCATGACAATGATTGCAGAGGATGAGATGGCTGGATGGCATCACCAACTTGATGGTTGTAAGTCTGCGCAAACTCCGGGAGTTGGTGAAGGACAAGGAAGCCTGGCGTCAGACAAGACTGAGCAACTGAACTGAACCGAACTGATGGTTTCACAACTTTGTGAATGTACTTAATACTACTGCATAGAACACTTCAAAATTGTTTAAATAGTATATTTTATATGTATCTTAACCAGACAAATGAATAAAATACGAAAAAAGAAAGAAAAGGTAGATACCTGATAAACACACAAGGAGAAGTATATATACAGGTGGCTCAGATGGCAAAGAATCCGCCTGCAATGCAGGAGACCCAAGTTTGAACCATGGTCAGGAAGATCCCCTGGAGAAGGGAATGGCAACCCACTCCAGTATTCTTGCCTGGAGAATTCCATGGACAGAGGAGCCTGGTGAGCTACAGTCTGTGGATTTGCAAAGAGTCAGACACGACTGAGCAGCTGACACTCACTTTTAACACTCTCATATACTCCATACCCTGGTGGAAAAGACAGACCCAGGACTGGACAGTTATAAACTCTGCAGAAGGGGCTGTGATAGAGACACAGCTAGGGTGGCCTGGGCCATGGTAATCAGGGAGGACTCCTTGGAGGAGGAAGACTTGAGCTGCATCTTTTGAGCTGAGTGACAGCTGAGGAGGCTGAGGGTGAGGGTGATGTTCCAGGCTGAGGAAGAGGCATTTATTTAAGCCTGAGGGTAACATACTGCATATTGATCCTGCTGTGTGTGGCGAGGTGGGGGTGGGCAGGAGGGTGTTGGAGGGGGGGTGAAATGCCTGGAGTGGAGGTACAGGTGGGACCACCAGGGATGGGGCGAACCCCGGTAGGAAGCAGGATTTGATCCTAAGACGTGGGATGCAGATTTCGCCTGAAGCAGGGGAGGATGTGAGCAATCAAGCGCAGAGCAAACAGTGCCGTTCTGCAGGCCGGAGCCCAGCCAGGGGCTGTCAGAGGTTTCAGGATGGTGTTGACTTGGACCAGAGTGGAGTCCAGGCAGATGGATCTCATAAAAAGCAGTTTCTGCGATGGAATTGGAAAGATTTGATAATGTGAGACAGAGGAGAGGAAGTGAGTGACTGAAAATCGCTCAGTCATGTCCGACTCTTTGCGACCCCATGGACTGTAGCCCGCCAGGCTCCTCTGTCCACGGAATTCTCCAGGCAAGAATACTGGAGTGGGTTGCCATTCCCTTCTCCAGGGGATCGTCCCATCCCAGGGATCAAGCCCGGGCTTCCCGCACTGCAGACAGATTCTTTACCTGTCTGAGCCCCCAGGCACAGAGGAGAGGGAGAGGACGGAGGCAGCTGTGGCAGGGTCACAGCTGTGGGGAAAGCAGGGCTGGAGAAGCAGGTTTCAACCTAGTGAGGGGGCTGATGAGACCTCGGCGGTGTGGAGGAGCTCTGGGGAGCCCAGGTGGAGGGCTGAGGGGCTGGCAGTTGGCCTCCCACAAGGAATCAAGATACCCAGCGTTGCTGAATTATTCAGCAGCTGCCTCTCAGCCATGACTGTGCCCCCTCCAGGGCCGTGGCTGGTGCTGGAAACCCAGGTTACTCTGGGCTGCCTGGGAAGTTGGGGACAAGAGTGCCCTAGGTCTCCAGGGAGAGCACACCTCCCCTGCTGCCGGGCCTCTGAGCCTGGCCAGGCTGGGGCATTGTCTCTCTGACACCCTCCCTCCTGCCCAGGGGCCTGGTGTCCTGGGTGGGCCAACGATAACCAAGCTCCGAGGGTGGGTTGTGTCCTCACCTTGGCCCAGGGCCTCAGGCCCCACCATCCATCTGCTGATCCCTCTAGTTCTGCCACCAGGACCCCCAGGCCCAGGGTGGTAGCACTTAGGTAAGCTCTAGGTAAAGTGGTCACAGGGGCAAAGCTAGGCAGGTGCCACAGCCTCTGACCCCCAGAGCCTGGTGTTGGGCAGTCGGTTGAAGCTCTGGGCTCTTGTAAAAGCTCCAACCAGAAAAGACCGCTCTGGTCATCCTGCCCTGACACCCATCTCTGCCCCCAGCCTCCGCCCTAGTGGACCCAGACATCAGCCTCCGCACGTAGAGGCAGCTCTGTTTGGAGCAGTCTCGAGATACACCCTGGGCCACGGGTGGGTGAGCAGAGGTGGACCGACGAGGGTCATGGTGGCATTAAGGTCGCACAGCTGGTCCCCTACGGAGCCTGGGCTGGCCCCGCCCTCCTGCTTCCCTCTTGTCTGCACTTTCTCAGTCTTTGGGCTGCCCGAGCCCCAACTTGCCCACCTCCTCCCCCAAAGTTTCCCCTTCCTACGCAGGCCTATCCATCCCTCACTGATGGCCTCCTTCCTGGAGGTGTTCTTTCCCCAGTGTGATGTGTTCAGGTTAGGTCAGACACGACTTAGCAACTGAACAGCAACAATAAGAACAGCAATGCCTGGTCTCCCACGGGGGAACTACAGGACTCCTAGAAGAGGCATTTTAGGGTGGCCAGAACCTCCCCCCACCCAAGGACAGCTGTCAGAGCCAGTCCACGGGCCCAAGGACAGAGCTGGGGATCCTTGGGGACACCCCCGAGCTGCTGTGGGGGTGAAGGGTGGTGCAGGGGAGAGGCAGGGAGAACTTCGGCCCTGGGAATGGAGGAGGCCCTTTCTGCAGGCCCAGGGTGAGAGGAGCGCCCCCAAAGCTTCCTCGCTCCCTCCTGGGCCAGAGGACAGTGGTGTGTGAGCAGTGCCTCCTGGACCCCGCCTCTCTCCTTGAATCTTACCACCCTCCAGACCTGCTTGGTCTAGGATGCCCTCTCAGGAGCCTCCACAGCTGGGCTGCTGCTGCCCTTTGGCACACATACTTTATCTGCTGTGGTCTGACGGTGGCCCTGCTGTGTTCCCACCACCCACTGCGACCCCCATTAGGGCAGGAACCAAATCCCAGAGTCCCTGGAAGCCCAGCCTCAGAACAGAGATGAACACTGAACAGTCCACGTGAGGAAACTGAGGTCCAGCCTGGGAAGGACTTGTACCCGAGCCGAGGTGCCCCTAAGAGGCCTCCCAGGTCACCTCCTAACTCTTCCACCTTGGAGAAGCCTCTGAAAGAAGCAACAATATGAATTCGGAACGTTCAGGATGTCAGAGGAAAAATAGCGTCTTTGCTTTCCATTCTGATGCGGAGATCAAAGACCAGGAAAAGAAGAGGTGTCCGATAACCCCACCACAGGGAGGAGTCTGGAAAGCAGGGGGTACCTGGGCTCCGGTTACTGTCCCCTTCTGGAAACAGGGTGTGGGGCCAGCAGGATCAGTGGCCATTACTAATGCATGTGCTGGCGGCCAAGCGGCCCTCTCAGCCTCTCCAGCTGGGCCCGGGGAGCCTGCGGGCTGGGGGTTCAGGAGCCTGTGTTCACCTGGCTCTGGCCCCAGAGACAGCCTTGGGGAAATGCCAGACTGGTCTGTGAAAACAGCCAGCCCCCATGTTCTGAGAGCTCAGACTGGCAAGAAAGAGGGTAGAGTCCCTGAGCAGTGCCGTCATGTGACAGCACCGTCCACACCTGTCCCCACAGCCTCCCTGGACACGTCTGTGCCCAGCTGTCTTCCCTAGACTGATACAACCTGAGATTTGAATTTCGTTTTGCAAGGGAAATAACCTGCGATTCTGGACAGACAGTCCTAGCTTTTCCTGGGGTGCCTGGCACCCCACAGGCCACTCTGTCCCACAGAGCACCCCCACACACTCCAGGCAGCTCTCTCCCCCTAGAGCCAGGGTCAAGATGTTCCCAGGGGGACTTCCCTGGTGGTCTAGCAGTTAAGATGCCACACTTCCACTGCAGGGGGCATGGGTTTGATCCCTAGTCCGGGAACTAAGATCTCACATGGAATCCATGTGACCAAAATAAATAAACAAATAACAATTAAAACAACAACAATGCTGTTCCTGGGATCCTTGGGCTGGGCCTCACTGTCCACCCTGCACCCAGATGCCTTGGGTTTTTTTGGTCTGTTTGTTTATACTCTGCCTTGGAGAAAGGATTTCAGGCACAGACACTTTGTACCTAGTAACAAAGTTACTGCATCCTGAGAAACGCAGAGGGTGGATTCCTGCCCTGTGGGACTTGAGCAGCCACTGATGCTTCAGCTCAGAGTTTAAATGACTTGCTTAAGGCCAAGCAGAACCCATCCAGTGTCACACACCAGCCTCCTTATAGATAGCCTGGGGTTCTTTCCACTGGGCTCTATGCCTTCCCATGAATAATTCGTGCCCGGCTGGCAGGACAGTCACCAGCCACATCCCTCTTCTCACTTTTCTGGAACATCAACACTGGCCTCTCTGATCTCCCTCTGGCAGCTCCCCATCCACACCTGGGAGCTGGAGGACCCATGAGTTCAAAAATTCTTAACTTCCTTCCCCTCCAAATACTGTCTCCTTCCTTCTCATGTGAGCATTTCATCTCCTGAAGCTGCCTGTGTCATCCTGATAAGAATCTCATTCATAAAATCATTCATTTGGTTCTGGCCCATGCAAATGCGAGACATTCACACACACACATACACACACACTCTCTCCATCAAGCACTTTGCAGGAGCGCCTACTATAAAACATTTCTAATTCATAATTTGACACTTGCGAAAACAAGAATTAAGAGGAAATGTACCTTTGTACCCTACATGCAAAAAAGCATTGTGTAAATAAGTAGCATAATTGAAGGCGGAGGTGGGGGGCAAAGCCTTATTTAATATCCTACGAGAATTACACACACAAGGTTCTTCAAGGTTGCCCTTAGAGTTCAGGGCAGGGAGACTGGCTGACTGGAGAGTGTCTCCTCAGCTGATCCCTGGGTCCTGAGACTCCTCTGAAGGAACAAATCCCAGGGCCATTTGGGTACAGCTGGAGCACTTGTGACCTTCCTCCGTGTATGCTAAAGGAATTCCTTCCTGAAACAGAGGCTCTGATTGGATCCTTGATCACCTTCAACGTGGAGAGCCCCAGTTGGGCCGCCAGGGAAGCCCAATGTGTCTCCAGAACTCCTCAAATGTTCTTGGCTTCCCTGAGGTCCAGTCTGTGGTCCAGTGGGTGGCTCAAGCCTCTATCCTTGGCCCTGGACAGGCTAGTGAGGGGGACTTCTCTGAAATCTGGGACATGTTCTGGAAAGAGTGCCTGGTGGCTTCTACAGAACAGGGCCAAGGGTACAGAACCTCTAAAAATACCAGACTTGACTGTTTCCAGGTGCCTCAGAAACAGACGTGACAACTATTTGTAACGGCAAAACACTGGCCACCACAAAGGAGCAATGGAATAAACCATGATATATTTACATATTGCAATGGTTAAAAAATAAAAGGCATGAAAAATGTCTCTACTTCCATAAATGGATATAGAGTGACCTCCCAGATATATTAAATAAAACTTTAAAAAAATTTAAGGTAGATCTCTTCTTCTTACTCTTATTTCTTTTTCTTCCCTTTCTGAACAATTCATTCCCAAAGCCATGAAGTGGGCTGAATGAGGTAAGCACATGGTGGAGGTGGGCCCCTGAGTCAGGTAAGCCCAAACAGGGTGAGAGAGACATTCCCATGGGAGGCCCACCCGTCGTGGAGTGTCAGAGATCCAGGGGAATAGGCGGGTGGACTAGAGTGCTGTATCCGACTAGAGGATACCCCACTCTAGGGATAGAGCTTCTGTTCCACTAAGAGGACCTGTAGGGGAGAAGTGACTGCAGTTTGAGATTGGTTGCACAGAGGAACTGATCAAATAAGTCAAGATTTTAAGAGATTAACAGGAACCAGATTTCCCACTTTTGGAGGAGAAGCTACAAATATGGAAAGAAGGAAAGCTGGGAGAAGCTATGGAGTTGGAAAACTTGTGGTATTTTGTCATGTGTACATCAGTGTAGAAATATGGTTCTAGGTAAATATATATTTGCATCGATAGATCCAAGAATAAATATAAATGTAAACATATTTCCTAGCACTCCCCACCAAAAGGGCATGGGATCAGTGATAACAGTGATAGCAAAAGTTACTTTGCACCTTGATGTGCCCACGATACTCCTAGGATGAGCAGTCGCCATCCTCAGTGCCCAGACTGGTTCTAAGTAACATTTTCCACTAAAAGGAACTGGGACTCCTTGGAGCAATGGTTGATTTTAGTCCAAGGGCAAGTTACAAATGGGACTTCCTGGTTGTAGTCAAGACTCCATGCTTCCAGTTGAGGGGGCACAGGTTTGATCCCTGGTCAGGAAACTAAGACCCCACAAGCCGCGTGGTACAGCCAAAAAAAAAAATTTTTTTAAAGAAATGTACAAATGAGTCTGAGACATCTTGCACCAAAAAACAAGGAAGTGCCCAAAGAAAATAGAGATGTGTTAAAAGGATCCAGAAGTCCTCTTGAAAGGGCTCCCACTGGCCAAATATAAGACAATAAGCATCAAAATAATGATAGTAAAGTAAAAGATTATAATCCATTGAATAAAATATCAATCTGTGACTCTACTGATATAAACACACAAATTGAAAGTTTGATGAGGGACAGGGTACTTACATGGTTTCCCAGTGGCTCAGCAGTAAAGAATCTGCTTGCAATGCAGGAGACCCAGGTTCTATTCCTGGATTAGGAAGCTCCCCCGGAGAAGGGCATGGCAATCCACTCCAGTATTCTTGCCTGGAAAATTCAATGGCCAGAGGAGCCGGGCAGGCTACAGTCCATAGGGTTGCAAAGAGCGGCCACACCTGAACAACTCAGCACACGCACACACCTACACACACAGGGTCCTCACACAGGCTCAAAGAATCTCCTACAAAATACTTATTAATAACAAAGGGGAAGAGAGTATGTTCATGGCGTGGGAGGGGGAGCCCTGCAGACAGGATCTAAGTGAACATCATCAGTATCGGAGCAAAGAATATTGCACCTCCTGATGCAACAAAAAGGACACAGAGCTACTTTTGAGATATTTATGCAGAAGATGCATCACCTGAGGGATCCAATCATGAGGAACCATCAGCAGACAAACCCCCACTAAGAGCCATTCTGCAAAATCGTGGGCATGAAATTTTCAAAATTGTCAAGGTCATGAAAGTTAAGGAAGGACCAAAGAACTCTTTTGGATTAAGGGAGACCAAAGAGATTTGACAAGTAAATATGATGCAAGAGTGTGAGCTGGAGCCTTTTGTAATTAATACAAAGGACTCCATTGAGACAACTGATAAAACTGAGTGGGGTTTGAGGATTTAGTGACTATCAGCCATATTTTCTTGATTTTAATGTTTGTATTCTGGCTATGTAGAAGAATGGTCTTTCTATAGAAAATATAAAAAAGTATTCAGAGGTGATACAGTATTCACCATTAGAATATCCATTATTCTCAAATGGGAACAAATGTTCTTTTTACTGTACTGAAAACTTTTCTGTAAGTTTGTAATTATTTCACATTAAAAAAAAATTAAATCAAGGTAGAGAAAAGTATGTGTTGTATGCTTCATTTATCTAAGAAAGGGAAATAGGAGTGCATATATGCACATGCTTCCATTTAAAAAAAATGAAAGAAAAACCTAAACAAAAATTTTAAATGGTTATTTACAGGGGCAGAGTGGTTATATAGGGTGGAGAGAATGGACACCAGATTTAATTTTTTTTTTTTTTTTTTTAGATTTGGCTATGGAACTGTGTAAATATTTTACAAAATTATAAAACAATTAAATGTAAACCATTTGTAATAACTCAAAACATTTTACAAAATTATAAAACAAAATTAAATGTAAACCATTTGTAATAACTCAAAACAACTAAAATGTTAATCAGTGGTGAACTGGTTAAAACAGTTTTGCTACATTCATAAAATGAATTCTATGCAGCTGTAAAAATGAATGAAGGTGACTTTTAGTTACTTTATGGCATGACACTGTGCTGAACGATGTATAGATAAATCACAGTTATATAATAATGAATGTAATCTATATTCATATTTGCCTACATTTCAACAAACTCTCAAAGGATACTCAAGATGCCAATAAAAATGGTTGGAAAGGGGAAAATGAAAAAGAGGTTGGAAGATTTTTTGTTATCTTTTTTTGTTGTCTTGGGTTTGACTATATGAACGTATTATCTCTTTAATCTTTATTTAAAAATTTTTAATCATATATTTATTTACTTATTTTGGCCGTGCTGCACAGCATGCATGTGGGATCTTAGTTCCCCAACCAGGGACTGAAACTGAGACCCCTGCTGTGCTAAGTCTTAACCACTGAACCACCAGAAAGGTTTTTTAATTGTGTGTGTCCTCTTTTAAAAAACAAAATTAGTTAAAATGCCATTTAAAAATGAAATGTTAAAAAAAAAGAAATTCCTAAACATCAAAAATGGACTAAAACAAAGGAATCTGTGTATCTAGTTAAAGGGCATACCCACAATGAGCGACTTTAAATCACAATACGTAATTTGACTTTATAGTCCTTGTAGAAAATACTCAACAGACTAAAGAACTGCAAACACTTAAATTTAGCAATCATGCTGTTGGTGGTGGGGTTGGCTTTGTCACTCTGAGCTGTGTTGTGTGTGGCCTGTAGAATAAAACAAGTGAGCAATTATTTGGTGTCACTGAGGACTGATATGGTGTTGGCACGGAAGAAAGCAGACAGATGATCGATAGGGTTAATTAAAATATGGTTGGGTCTTATATTTGAACAGACAATTTTAAAGAATTTATTTTTAAAAAAAATTGTTCTTCAAAATGTGGGACTTTCCTGATGGTCCGGTGGCTAAGACTTCATGCTCCCAAATCAGGGGGCCCGGGTTCAATCCCTGGTTGGAGAACTAGATCCCACTTGCCGCAACTAAAGATTCTGCATGCTGCAATGATGATCAAAGATCCTGAGTGTGGCATCTAAGACCCAGCACAACCAAATAAATATATTAAAAAAAAAACCAAAAAACTGTTAAGACAAATAATATTTCCAAGTTCAGCGACTGGAAAGCACCGGATATAATGACCAATCCAGTCGCAATGAGATCCCTGACACCCAGATTCTAGGCTCGGAATATTACCTCCCACTGAAAAGAAACAGGTATCTGTGGAGGAAATTGATTGATTCCAGGTCTGGGGGTGAGGGTGGGGGGCGGGGCAGAAAATGTCCAAGGTGAATCCAGAACACATCATACCAGTAAGTAAAGATGCTCTCAAGAACAACAGGTCACTGAGTCAAAACAACTCAGGAGCTAGCCTGAATAAGCTGTTTGGCATCATTAGTTACCAAGGAAATGCAAATTGAAACCACAGGTGAGATGATGTGAATGTCATTAAGGATGATAGATACCTGAAGCCCACATGCCCTAGAGCTCTGCTCCATAACAAGAGAAGTTCCAGGCAATGAGAAGCCCGCATCCACAGCTAGAGAGTAGCCCCCTCTCACCGCAACTAGAGAAAGCCCGAACAACACTGAAGACCCAGCGCAGCCAAAAAAATCAGCCAATAACATTGTTTTTTTTTTTTTGCATATTTCATGGTACGCGTGTAACATAATTTATTCAACCATAGCTCCTGTGATGGACATCTGTGCTCTTTCCAGTCTTGTTAGCACCACAAATAATGCTGCAATTTCATGTACAGAGTATAGACTGATGCTTTTATTTCTGTAGGCCACAATCCTCAAAGTAGAATCCTATGTAGAGGGTTTTGTGTACTGCACATTTTCAAGAATACCAAATTTAGAAGGCCAAGTTGCCTTCTGAAAGGGCATAACAATACTTGATTATTCATTTGCCTAAGTCCTTCCAGCAGGCTTCCCACATGGTGCTAGTGGGGAAGAACCAGCCTGCCAGTGCAGAAGACCCAAGAGACGTGGGTTCAATCCCTGGGTCAGGAAGATCCCCTGGAGAAGGAAATGGTAACCCATTAATGCACTCCAGTATTCTTGTCTGGAGAATCCCATGGACAGAGGAGCCTGGTGGGCTACAGTCCATGGGGTTGCAAAGAGTTGAACATGACTAAAGCGACTTATCCTTACAGCACTTGATGTTACCAATATTTAAAATTTTTTTGCCAGTCTGTTGGATAGAAAATGGTATCTTTTTGGAACTTATATTTCCTTGGCAAGGCTGCTTAGTATAGTGTCTAAACATTATTTTTTTTTTAAAAGAAAATGAAGGGGAATCTGTCTTAGGATCGATTAGAAGAGATAAGAGACATACCAACCAAGAACTAGGTATGGACCACATATGGATCCCAGTTCAAACAGAGGGAGTGTTATGGACAGAATGCATGTGTCCCCACCCCCCTCCCAAATTCAAATACTGAAGCCTGCATCCTTAATGTGATGTATTTGGAGGTGGGGCATTTGGGAGGTAATTAGGTTTAGATGAATCTTAGGTAAAGAATCTCCCTGCGATGCAGGAGACTGGGTTTCTATTCCTGGATTGGGAAGATTCCCCTGGAGAAGGAAGTAGCAACCCACTCCAATATTCTTGCCTGGGGAATTCCATGAACAGAGAAGCCTGGTGGGCTACAGTCCATGGGATCGCAAAGAGTAGGAGACGACTGAGCCACTAACATACTTTCTAGGTTTAGATGAGAGTATAAAGTTGCAACTAGTGTCCTTAAAAGAAGAGGGAAGGACCAGAGCTCTCTCTCTTCCTGCCACATGAGGACACAGAGAAGGTGATGGTCCACAAACCAGGCAGACAGCCCTCACTAGACCCCATATCTGCCAGCACCTTGATCCTGGACTTTCCAGCCTCTAGAACTGTGAGAAATAAGTGTCCATTGTTTAAGCTACCTGGTCTATAGTATTTTGTAAAAGCAGCCCAAGCTAAGGCAAGGGGTCTTGAGACAGGGCAAATCAGGAAAAGCCTGCTAACAGAGACAATGCTTGCTCTGAGTTTGGAAAGATCAGCAGGAATTGTCCTGGCAAAGAGTTGGGACCAAGTGTTCCGGAAAAGGTACATCCTCATTCAGGGAATTGCAGTAGTTCAGTGAAGCAGGTGGATGGGGAGCACTGGGGAGGGGAGAGATGGGCAGGTGGGGTAGGGAGGGCCAGTTCATGTAGACTGTGTGTCCCAGAGAGGAGAGAGATGAGGTCAGCTCTGTTCCAGGAAGCTCGCTCTGGCTGCAGAGGGGAAGTGATTAAGAAGGGCTGGATGTTCCCTCCCACTGATACCTGGCCATGCAGGGGGCAGCCAGATCCAAAGCTGGCCACAGTCACTGGTCACAGTGGACTGTGCCCATGTGACATCTGGCCAGTGTTATAGAACCGTCAGACATGGCATGAGGCCTTGGTAAAGTGAAAAAAAGCGAGTGTTAGTCACTCTGCTGCTGCTGCTGCTAAGTGGCTTCAGTCGTGTCCGACTCTGTGAGACCCCATAGATGGCAGCCCACCAGGCTCCCACGTCCCTGGGATTCTCCAGGCAAGAACACTGGAATGGGTTGCCATTTCCTTCTCCAATGCATGAAAATGAAAAGTGAAAGTGAAGTCGCTCAGTCATGTCCAACTCTTCTCGATCCCATGGACTGCAGCCTACCAGGCTCCTCTATCCATGGGATTTTCCAGGCAAGAGTACTGGAGTGGGGTGCCATTGCCTTCTCTGGTTAGTCGCTCAGTCATGTCCAAATCTTTGTAGCCTACCAGCCTCCTATGAACATGGAATTCTCCAGGCAAGAATACTGGAGTAGATACTAGCCATTCCCTTCTCCAAGGGATCTTCCCAACCCAGGGACCAAACCTGGGTTTCCTGCATTGCAGACAGATTCTTCACTATCTGAGCCACCAGAGAAGCCCAACACCCTGGTGACATGCTAACAAGAATCATAACCTTCAAGACAGGTGACAGTATGCTGATGGCAGTTTGGGGATCAATATAAAATAATTATGCTGGAGTTTCAAGGTGACATACCAGGGGGATAGAGGCTTGGTAAGCCCCCACTTGGGGCTTCCTCTAGAACCTCATTTGGGACAGGCTGACAGGTAGCCACCAAGTGGAACATGTCTGCCAAGGGCAAAGAAAGGAGCCTGGAGGAGTAGTATCCCACCAGCAGGTATCTTGGGAATCGAACCTGGCTCCTTCACATGGGACATAGTAAGCTACATGAGAAAGAGGTGTCTGAGGGTCACCTTCCCCAGACCTCAGGGCTAATTTAAAGGTGTGGACTTGGGACTTCCCTAGTGGTGCTAAGCCTATGCACTCCCAATGCAGGGGGCCTGGGTTCCATCCCTGGTCAGGGTACTAGATTCCAGATGGTACAACTAAGAGTTTGCATACCAAGACTAAAGGACCCACATGCCGAAACTAAGAGCCAATGCAGCCAGATAAATAGATATTTATTTTTAAATGCAGTGGTGGAGTGTAAATGAAGAGGTCAGTAAGGCGGTTACTCCCAGGGAGAACTGCTGGTGCCCTGCACGAGGGTGCCATCCTTGAGGTGGAAAGACCTGGAAGGCCTAGGAGCTCCTTGGCTGAATGTGGAGCAAGGCAGCTCTCCCATTTCTGGGAGGGGAAGTCTGGGAGAAGAAGCAGGCTATAGGGTTTTGTTTTGTTTTTTAACATGTTGGCTTTGAGGTTCCTGTGAGACAGGCAGGGGATGGTGTCCACAAGGCCACCGGAATAGAGATCTGGTAAAGTGAAAAAAAAGTGAGTGTTAGTTGCTGAGTTGTGTCCAAATCTTTGTAGCCCACCTGCCTCCTCTGTCCATGGAATTCTCCAGGCAAGAATACTGGAGTGGGATGGAGACCCGCAGAGAGAGACAGATTCAGCCGTCAGCAGCCTCCAGGGTGGTGGGGGTCTCTGGGTAAAATGTACTAGGACACCCGCTGTGTTTATTTCATGAGGCTGCTATAAAAAATGACCACAACTGGAGGGTGGAGATCAACAGAAATCGGACTTGCCTGATGGTTCACTGGCTAAGACTCCACTTCCAATGCAGGGGGCCTGGGTTCGATTCCTATTCAGGGAACTAAGATCCCACATGCTATGCAAAGCAGCCAAAATATAAACAATAGAAACACATTCTCTCTCTCAGTTCTAGGGCCAGAAGTCCAAAATCAAGTTGGTAGGGTCCCTGCCTCCAGGAGGAAACCTGCTCTGCGCCTCTCTCCCAGCCTGTGGGTTGGCCGGCAGCCCTTGGCCTGCCGTGGCCCGTATCTACGTCACTCCCATCTCTGCCTCTGTTATCTCTCTGCTGCCTCCTCTGTCATTTCTGTCTCCTCTGTGTCTCCTGTAAGGACACTCATCACTGGATTTAAGGCCCACGAGGATAATCCATGATGATCCCCTTGTCTCAAAAGTCCTTAACTTGCTTCCATCAGCAAAGACCCTTTTTCCAAATAAGGTAACATTCACAGGTTCTAGGGATTAGGCCATGGATGGGCACATCTCTTTTTTTTTGAGGGGTTGAGGGGAGGCAGCATTCAACCCACCACACCATCCTTTAAGGAGAAGAAATATGCAAGAACCCTGCGAGCGGGAGCTTCCCTGCAGGGCTGGACCTCAGATGCAGCAGGACTGCAGAGGGACCCCTCGGGGACGAGAGAAGGTGGGAGTAGATGATTCTACTTTGTTTGCTGTGATGGTTCTACTCCTTGGCTGCATTTCCTTTGGAGTTTAACAAAGTCCCTTTTGCAGGTTCTAGTCCATCTTGGCTGTGTTGCAAAACCTGGTTCCTGGACCAGAGTAACAGATGGGACTCAGCTTACCTGTGCCAAGGTGGTGTCAGCAGACATCGAAGTGAGGCCCTGACGTGGAGGAAGTGAGGGCATCGTTGGCTCCTTGAGGCACATGGGCTGCCCTCCTGGAAGCCTCCTCTCAGGGTTGAGCCTTGGAGAGTCAGGGTTCTGTTCCATTAAGGAAGGTGGTGTCGTTTACACAGGCTTCCAGCCTGAGAAGCCTCTGAATACTGGTGATGCTAATACAGAAAAAAAGAAGGCGGAGAAGGGGCAAAGGTGGGGGTGGGATGGGAGAGGGAGGGACATGGTGTCCAGACCCTGCAAGTTCCGGGTGTCCCTCCTCCTTACCAGGGAAAAGTCCCTCCAGACCAAGCCCCTCCAGAGCCCCAAGAAGGCTGGGAGAGCCCCTTAGCCACCCCCAACATCAGCCACACAGGCCTCTGCACCTCGGCCCTGAGCGAGATGTGCAGGGCGGTGCGGAGGGAGGCAGGGTGCCCAGGCCCAGCTCAGCCAAGCTTCTCTCTGAGCTGGAGGCTGGAGGCAGGTGGGGAAGGAGCTGGCAGTTGAGAAACACAAAGAACCAGGCAGCCCACCATCCAGATACCCGCCAGAGTCTCAGATCTCCAACGAGAGGTACAACAACAGTGCGTGTGCTGAGGGCGATGTTGGGGGAGTAAAAAGGGCTGTTGCTATGACGTTTTTAACACACACACAAAGTGGTCACTAGTGAGGCACTGGGGCGATAATACACTTCTCTGAGGTAACCTCCCCCAACCTAGAAAAGTGGCAGTTCATGTCCTGAAAGCAGAGAAGCCCCTTTAAAGAGGAATATCTGCATGACTCTCACAACTCAGGTTACCCGGTGGGGTGGGGCATCATGAAGATTCATGGGTACCCTAGGGGAAGACCCCTTTGTTTGATTCTGATTCCCCAGGCCCAAGAGCCTTTCCAGAAGAACTTAGGGAGGAGATGCCGCCCCTTCCTTACATTCCAGATGTCTGGCACCAGGAAGTTCTGCTTGGTATCTCTCCTAAGGCCCTCATGCTGCACCCTGGCAGATACCCTGTGTTGGGCTGGGATACACAGACCGAGGGTCTTTGGAGGGGGAAAAAATACAACAGAACTTGAGGACTCTGCCCAGCTCCACAGTGACCACTATACCCCCCTTGACTTTGGCGGACAGGCAGGCAGGTGGGGAGGGATCCAGTTGCCACCTGGAGGAGACAGCCATTCTTAGAGTTCCATTCTCGTCTCTGCTGCTGCTGCTGCGTCGCTTCAGTCGTGTCCGACTCTGTGCGACCCCATAGACGGCAGCCCACCAGGCTCCCCCGTCCCTGGAATTCTCCAGGCAAGAACACTGGAGTGGGTTGCCATTTCCTTCTCCAATGCATGAAAGTGAAAAGTCAAAGTGAAGTCGCTCAGTCGTGTCCGACTCTTAGTGACCCCATGGACTGCAGCCCACCAGGCTCCTCTGTCCATGGGATTTTCCAGGCAAGAGTACTGGAGTGGGTTGCCATTGCCTTCTTTGTCTCGGTCTCTATCAACTTCAAAAGCAATTTCCCTTATTACTGGTGCCATTGGCTGGAACCCTGGAAGAACAAATTAATGTTGGAAGCAGGTGGGCACAGTTAATACCTGCGTATGGCTTTATGATTCTCTCAGTGGTAAACAAAGATAACCTGAACGCTAAACAGCCATATTCGGGCTGCCCACCCAGTCCTTCCCACCCACGGCAACTTTGCTCAGCAGGTGATGGGCTTGTTTGTTTAAAAGACCCCAGGGCCCATCCTTCACTCTGTCCAGGTTCAGGGCAATGGAATTGCAGGATTCCATAAGGAGGGGCCACCCTCACCCTGCCAGGGCCGCAGCTCTGCGAGGAGGCTCCCTCCTGCCACTTCCCAGCCCTCACCTACCCCAGCCTCTCACTGCCCCGTAAAACAGAAGTCCTGCTGTACTGCAATTACTGCCGCGATCCTGTGACACCTGGAGCCTCCAGGGCAGGCTGGTAGAGGCATCTGGGCACCCCAGCCCTGGCAGCACCCCACCATCCACTGAGCTTGGGCTGTTCCTCCTTCCTGTTGGGCTCCTGCAGCCTGTGTTCAGGAATATATCTCAGTGAATCTCATGGCCCAGGTCGTGGGGAGCATCATGCAGATTAGTGGGTACCCTAGGAGAAGGCCCTCTTGTCTGACTCTGATACAAGGATCCTTTCCAGAAGAATTTAGGGAGGGGATGCCATGTCCTTTTCTGCTTTCAGGACCTGAACTCCCACCTTCCTAGGTTGGAGGAAGGCAGGTATCTCAGGCTGCTCACCACCCCAACTTCCCTCTCCCAGATTCCATGGGTCTGAGGGCAGGATGTTGTCACAACTCAGCAGGTCCCTCCAGGGGCTGACAGCGCAGAGCCCCACTGTCAAGGGTGCCCTGTGGTACTTGAGGCTGACCACATGGGGGTCCCAGAGCAGAGCCCCCCACCACTGATGCCTGGAAGTAAGAATACTCATCACTAGCTTTTGCGTACTTATCATGTATGTGCTGAATGCCCCACATACCGGGGCTCACACAGCTTCTAAGGTGGGTCCTGAGGAAGAGGTGGGCTCAGGAAGCACTGAGGCAGGAGATTGACATGGGCACAGCTGAGGTAGGAATGCTGGGTTCGGAGGCCTCTGGCCAGGAAGCAGCCCCTCAGAACACACGAGTGGGCACTGCCCTCCCTAATATCCTCAGGAGGGTCTTGGAAGCCCCGGAATGGCAAGTGGGAAGTGGGGTGTATTAAGGAGCTGCAATACTGACAACCTTCCCTCTGGTGGAGGTTTCCAAACCCCTGAAGGGTGACTAGGGCTGGAGACTGGTTCCAACTCTGCTACTAACCTGCTGTTAGCTTGGCGACGTCATACCTGCCACTTAGTCTCCGTGTTCTCAAAGGTAATATGGGGACTGGTTTGGGGCAAATGAAACCACTAGTCATTTTTCCAAAATTTTTTTTTAGCATTAGAGCCTGGAAGCTTTTCCTTAAAGGAGATTTTCCTTGGGAACCTTTAGAACAATATATAAAAATGGAGTTGTGCTAACTGACGGCGGCGCGAGGGAGAAACCCGGGTCCTGATCAGCGTACAGTCTTGTGTCCGCCCTAGGAGGCTGTTCGACAGTCTCTGGGTTTGGTATCTGTCGTGACAGCAACACCGCGGTCCTGACCCCGCCCCACGATGGTCCCTCGACCCCCACCGCGCATCCCCAGCTCAAGCAGGTGACCCCGCCTTCGCGCTGGCCCCTCCCGGGCTGTATCGCAGGTTTTGGACGGGGACAAACGCCCTAAGTCCCAGACCTGGAAAAGGAGTCGCTCGGCTCCAAGTCCCCGGGGAATCGGAGCTGAACTGTCCGGTTTTTTTCGTGCGTCCAGAACCCCTGCGGCTCGGAGCGGGGTGGGGAGGGGAGGAGACGGCAGGGAGCGGGGAGAGAGGACCGACAGGATCCGCCCGGTCTCCGGAGCCGCCCTCAGCCCCGCCCTCCGCGGAGCCTGCCCAGGGAACGCTGTTCCATCGCCCACGGCTGTGCCCGAGCACCTGCTGCTGCTGCTGCTAAGTCGCTTCAGTCGTGTCCGACTCTGTGCGACCCCATAGACGGCAGCCCACCAGGCTCCCCCGTCCCTGGGATTCTCCAGGCAAGAACACTGGAGTGGGTTGCCATTTCCTTCTCCAATGCATGAAAGTGAAAAGTGAAAGTGAAGTCGTTCAATTGTGTCCGACTCCTAGCGACCCCATGGACTGCAGCCTACCAGGCTCCTCCGTTCGTGGGGTACCCCTTAACATTTATGACAGTGTATGTGGCCTCTGTGATATGAACCAGTAATGTTTTAAATTTGCACGTTCTCTATTTATTTATCAAATGTAACTTTTTTTAAAAAAATACGGATTTTTTTTTTTTTAATAGCAGGAAGTTGGAAACTGCCCATATGTCCTTAAGATGAGCTGGGTAAATAAAGGAACAAGCACAGGATGAAATATTGCAGTAACGAATTGTCATAGAATGTAATCTTCCCAAGAAGGAAAGGTTACTCTGTGAGAAAAGTGAGATACAAAATACGATATACAATATGGTCTCTCTCTCTTTAATTAAAATGCACGTTGGGAAAAGATGGAGGAAGCCTGCATTGGGTGGTGGCCCGCGGGTGGTGATATGTTGTTCTCTGTCTGCAGTTTAGGGGTTACTTCTGTGATGGAAAGATAGCGCACATTAGTTTTAAAAACGAATTAGCGAAAAGGGAAAAATATAAAAACCCAAAGAACCAAACAAATCCTGCCAAGTGGCACACCCCTGGGCCTGGCACTTCCATGGCTCTCCCTCCCTTTTTCCTAGGCTTCTCTGTCACTCAGGTAATTCGATCCTCCTGGTGAGGAGAGTCTCCATCTCATGGGCTCCTCTCTCTGAGACCAGCTGCGTTTCCTGGACCCAGGGCTCAGGGCTTAAGAGGGAGACGCTGGCTCAGTCTGTACAGCTAGCCCAGGTTGAGAGGAAAGTCCTCTGCTCCAACACGCACTGTGTCCAGAAGTTGAAGTGGGTCTGCAAGACCTGAGTTTGGGTGGTCCTGTCTGCCAAAGGCTTCCTCCCCTTTGGCTAGTTGTTCTGTAGGAAGACACTGGAGGTGGCTCCTGGTCTTCAGAGACAAAGAGGAGAAACTGGTATCAAGGCACTCCCATTTCTGTGTCCTGAACTCAAAGCTCTACATAGATCATTGAACTTAAGTCTAACATTCCTATGAAGTAGATGAGTTTTATTCCCATTTTGTAGATGAGGAAACTGAGGCTCACAGAGGTGAAGGAGCTTGTTTCAGGCAGCAGCAGCAGCCAAGAAAGCCAGAAGATGCTCCTAGCCGCTGGCAGGGCTCAGTCCTGGTCTCCCAGGCTTGTTCCAGTGGGGCCAGGTCTTAGCCCCTTTCCTGGGTCAGGAAGGCAGCAGGAGATCTCTTCTGCTCCTCCTTAGCTGAGCCCCTGGATGGGACAGATCTGACAAGGCCCTCTGCTCCCAGGCTCAGCCAGCCCTGCTGTAGGCGGGTGCGGACAGTGAGCCTGGCCATGGACAGGCTGTTCCTGCTACCTGCCCCTCATTGGGTACAGAATGGACTGTGTTCACCCCTTCAGGGCATGTGCCCAACTGCCCTTGGGTTTTTTTTTTTTTTTTGTATTTTGGCTGCACTGCACATCATGCAGGATCTTAGTTCCTGGACCAAGGATCAAACCTGTGTCCCTTGTAGTGGAAGCATGGAGTCTTAACTACTGTACCACCAGGGAAGTCCCCCAGCTGCCCTTTGGATAGGCTCCAGCCTGTAGCGGGGTGAAGAAGGGTGTCTGGAGAGACTGGGCTGCGTGGCGGTGTGGCCTGAAGGCCCAGGTTTATACTCCTCACATTGCAGGGAGCCAGGCCTGATCCCCACGCGCCCTTCACCCCTCTGAGGTCTCACCTTCCCAGCTGTGTGGGCTGCCCTTTGGGATGTGTCTGTGCCCCAGGCTCTTAGTTGTGCTGACCAGAGTCACCTTGGAGGACAGAAGGGTATATGGGAGGGGGCCGAGGGGAGAACGTCTGAGACAGACAGCAGAGGACAGGAGAGCAAGAGTTGATCATGAGACAGCAGTGAGAGAGAAACAGAGCCAGCAAGAGCAGACGTCAGAAAGATTCAGAGAGGGACGTCCCTGGTGGTCCAGAGACTAAGATATCACGCCTGAGATGCAGGGGGCTCGGGATTCGATCCCTGGTCAGGGAACTAGATCCCACATGCCACAACTGAGAGTTCCCATGCCGAAACTAAAAAGATCCTGCTTGCCACAACTTAAGGCAATGAAGACCTGGCGCAGCCAAATAAATAAATGAATATTTTTTTAAAAAGAAGAAGAAGAAAAGACTCAGAGAAACTGGTGGAAAATGCAGGAGGACCCCCACTGGGCCAGCAGCTTCAGGGACTGTGGCTACGGTGGAGAATGAGCCCAGGCACAGTTGACAGATTTAGCACATAGAAATATAAGATTCCCAGTCCAATTTCAATTTCTACAACCCAGATAATCACGATGGTGTGATCACTGACCTAGAGCCAGACATCCTGGAATGTGAAGTCAAGTGGGCCTTAGAAAGCATAACTACAAACAAAGCTAGTGGAGGTGATGGAATTCCAGTTGAGCTCTTTCAAATCCTGAAAGATGATGCTGTGAAAGTGCTGCACTCAATATGCCAGCAAATTTGGAAAACTCAGCAGTGGCCACAGGGCTGGAAAAAGCCAGTTTTCATTCCAATCCCAAAGAAAGGCAATGCCAAAGAATGCTCAAACTACCGCACAATTGCACTCATCTCACACGCTAGTAAAGTAATGCTCAAAATTCTCCAAGCCAGGCTTCAGCAATATGTGAACCGTGAACTTCCAGATGTTCAAGCTGGTTTTAGAAAAGGCAGAGGAACCAGAGATCAAATTGCGAACATCCGCTGGATCATGGAAAAAGCAAGAGAGTTCCAGAAAAACATCTATTTCTGCTTTATTGACTATGCCAAAGCCTTTGATTGTGTGGATCACAACAAGCTGTGGAAAATTCTGAAAGAGATGGGAATACCAGACCACCTAACCTGCCTCTTGAGAAATCTGTATGCAGGTCAGGAAGCAACAGTTAGAACTGGACATGGAACAACAGATTGGTTCCAAATAGGAAAAGGAGTGCGTCAAGGCTGTATATTGTCACCCTGCTTATTCAACTTATATGCAGAGTACATCATGAGAAATCCTGGGCTGGAAGAAGCACAAGCTGGAATCAAGATTGCTGGGAGAAATATCAATAACCTCAGATATGCAGGTGACACCACCCTTATGGTAGAAAGTGAAGAGGAACTAAAAAGCCTCTTGATGAAAGTGAAAGAGGAGAGTGAAAAAGTTGGCTTAAAGCTCAACATTCAGAAAATGAAGATCATGGCATCTGGTCCCATCATTTCATGGGAAATAGATGGGGAAACAGTGGAAACAGTGTCAGACTTTATTTTTCTGGGCTCCAAAATCACTGCAGATGGTGACTGCAGCCATGAAATTAAAAGACGCTTACTCCTTGGAAGGAAAGTTATGACCAACCTAGATAGCATATTCAAAAGCAAAGACATTACTTTGCCAACAAAGGTTCGTCTAGTCAAGGCTATGGTTTTTCCAGTGGTCATGTATGGATGTGAGAGTTGGACTGTGAAGAAAGCTGAGCACTGAAGAATTGATGCTTTTGAACTGTGGTGTTGGAGAAGACTCTTGAGAGTCCCTTGGACTGCAAGATCCAACCAGTCCATTCTGAAGGAGATTAGTCCTGGGATTTCTTTGGAAGGAATGATGCTAAAGCTGAAACTCCAAGGGTCACGGACAGTATGGTTCCGCTGGTGCAGGTCTCTCCGCTCATCAAGCTCGGCCGTTACTCCACCCTGTTCCTCGGCATGGCCTATGGCGCCAAGCGCTACAATTACCTGAAACCTCAGGCAGAAGAGGAGAGGAGGCTTGCAGCCGAGGAGAAGAAGAAGCGGGATGAGCAGAAGCGCATCGAGCGGGAGCTGGCGGAAGCCCAAGAGGATACCATATTGAAGTGAGCCTGCCCTTCTCCTGAGCAGTGTGGCTGAATAAAGTTTTCTGTGCTCTGTGGAAAAAAAAAAAGCTGAAACTCCAGTACTTTGGCCACCTCATGCGAAGAGTTGACTCATTGGAAAAGACTCTGATGCTGGGAGGGATTGGGGGCAGGAGGAGAAGGGGACGACAGAGGATGAGATGGCTGGATGGCATCACTGACTTGATGGACGTGAGTCTGGGTGAACTCTGGGAGTTGGTGATGGACAGGGAGGCCTAGCGTGCTGCGATTCATGGGGTTGCAAAGAGTCGGACACGACTGAGCGACTGAACTGAACTGAACTGAACTATGTGCTCAGTCGTGTCTGACTCTTTGCAACCACATGGACAGGCTCCTCTGTCCATTGGATTTTTCAGGCAAGAATACTGGAGTGGGTTGCCATTTCCTTCTCCAGGGGATCTTCCTGACCCAGGGGTCAAACCTGCGTCTCCTGTGTTTCCTGCATTGCAAGCAGATTCTTAACCTGCTGAGCCATCAGAGAAGCCCAGTTTCAAACAACAATGAATACTTTTTTTTTTTTTAAGTGTAAGTGTGTCCTATGGGATACAGTTGACCCTTGAACAACACAGGTTTGAACTGCATAAGTCTACCTACATGCAGATTTTTTTCAATAGTAAATATGACAGTACTACATCATCCGAAGTAGGTTGAATATCCTCAGAGAAACTCGGATGTAGAGGGCGGACTGCAAGTTTCAATTGGGTGAAGCATCCGCTCCCTTAATCCTCACCTTGTTTAAAAGTCACTGATTTGGGGACATATTTATACCAAAAAAATGATTAATTGTTATCAGAAATTCCAATGTGACTGGCCTTCTGGGTTTTAAATGGCAAATCTAAACCCAGGGTCTACATTTCCCTCAGCTGCCCAGGCCAGTCAGAAGGCATTTATTTGCCCCCTCTGGCCACTGACACCCATCCTCACACAGTCAGGAAGGGGCCCTCCCCGTCCTGTGACAAGCTCAATTTTGTGGAGGAGCTCAGATGGGCTGAGGTGGGTTCCTCAAGGGATGAATGGCAGCAGATGGTCTGGTCCAAGCACCCAGAGGATGCACAGCTTCTGCTCAGGGGCCCAGGCAGAGGGGGTGAGACCAGGGAGATCACCCAGCCCATGCCAGGCAGTCTCTTGGAACGAGCATAAAACACCTTAGCTGAAAGGGAGTTCCCACCCTGCTCAAGGGAGGAGCGTCTAGAGGCCCGGAGAGGCAGGTCTGGGTGCAGAGCCCAGCCCCTTCGGTCCCCAGGGTGGTGCTTTCCACTGGCATGTGGAATGTCGCTGCACCACTGTGGCCTGTGGCCATGACATATTACTGTCCCTCGAGGGGACCTGTGGGTGCTCAGTCGCTTCAGTCATGTCCAACTCTTTGCGACCCTAAGGACTATAGCCCACCAGGCTCCTCTGTCCATGGGATTCTCCGGGCAAGAATAATGGAGTATTGCCATTTCCTCCTCCAGGGGATCTTCCTGACCCAGGGATCAAACCCATGTCTCTTTACATCTCCTGCATTGGAGATGGATTCTTTACCACTGAGCCACCAGGAGAGCCCTCGAGGGGACTTAACATTTTCTATTTAACAAAACAAACTTCTCTCCCCACCTTTGTCTCATTTGAGGTGCACGGCCACCCTAGGTGCAGATGGAACCACCACACTGGACCTGTTGTTACAGATGCAGACACTGAAGTACATACAAGAAATTGCCCACAGTCTTTATTTTTCTTTTTTCCCTGAAAGATTTATTTATTTATGGTCGCACTGGGTCTTTGTTACTGTGTGAGGGCCTTCTCCAGTTGCAGCGAGCAGGGCCTGCTCTCCAGTTTTGGTGTGCAGGCTTCTCATTATGGTGGTTTCCTCTTGTTTCAGAGCATGGGCTCCCAGCACACAGGCTTCATGAGTTGCAGTGCGTGGGCTCACTTGTCTCAGCACATGGGCTTGGCAGTCCTGAAGCACGTGGGATCTCCTGGGACCAGGGATCGAACCTATGTTCCCTGTATTAGCAGGTGGATTCTTTCCCCCTGAGCCACCAGGGAAGCCCCAGAAACTAGCCCAAAATTCGTCCAGAGAGGTGGTGGTGGAGGTACAACCAGAACCAGAGCTGTCTCAGCTGGAGGCAAAGTGAGGAGCCCCAGGGCAACTTGTTACTAATTCTTCAGCCAGTCTGGGTAGGCACCCAGGGAAGTTACCTAGCTTCCACCAACAGAAACTCAAGTTCATAGGCATGCCTAAATGATGAAATACTTTGTGCTATTTGCAAACAATCCCCCACCCCGGAGAGTCTTGGAAGATTCCAATTCATCCAAGAAGGGACTCTGCAAACTTGAGTAAGATAACAGAGGTGCCTCCAGCAGCAACCCACCCCCACAGCCCCTTGCTGGCCAGTGGAGACCCCCCCCACCTTCTGCAAAGGTGGGGGCTGGCCTTGAAGCCCAAGACTCTAAACTCCCCGCTGCCTGCTCCGCTTGAATGGATGCCTTCTGGTCCTCCCCTGCACCTCAGCTTCCCCACCAGTGAAGTGGGTGGAGATACTCTGTCATCTCAGGCTCGCGGCTCCCAGAGAGATAGATGCCCCATTTGATTACAAAGTGGATTAAGTCCTGGGTACTTGATACGGGTAATTCTAGCCTGTACATGGATAGTCTTGTTGAAAAGCAACCTCAGGTGGCCTTTCACCAGCCTCCCTGCCCCTCCCTTCAAGCCCCCATGGAATGGGTTCTGAAGGAAAGTGAGATGGCCGATAGGCTCCTCCTGGCGCTATGAGGTATCTCTGTGGCTGTTCTTTCTCTCAGAGGGCTCCTAGGACGACCCTGGGGGCTGGGCGCGCCTAAGCCAGGCAGGCCCCTGTTCCTGCACCATTCCTCCCAAGCTGACAGCTGGTCTTTCCCAAACAGGGCCATCATGACCAGACAATGGGCTCAGACCAGAGGACCAGTGTTCCTGCAGAACACGGGGAGGTGCTCAGGTGTCCAAACACATAACCCAAGCTCAGATCCAGCCTTTGGCCAAGACCCTCCTAATCCCCTGGGCATTCGGGTAAGAGGGAGAGTGTGAGCTGCCCTCTCACAGGGGAAGCTGCCACCCTGTTGCAAGACCACGCTTAGCCAGTTCCTCACAACACAACGTGGGAAGGACTGACTGGGAGCCCTGGAGGCAGTGCAGAGCTAAGTGTTCAGTCACCGCCATGGTAGCTGGTGGTTAGGTGTGCTTCCGTCTCCCTCCTTGTGTGAGGGTTCCACTGTTCTTTTCCTGTGCGGAGCACTTCTGCAGACTGTCGTTCATCATCTGCCCCTTTTAGAACAGGCCTCGAATAAACAAGTGCACACGTGACACGTGCCCAGTGGTTTTCAGGCAGCTGGACATTAATGGAGCAGCATTCCCGTCCCCACGACGGCCGCCATCTCCCTTCCCATTAGCTGCTGCCCCGGCCTCTGGTGGCCGTGATCAGGCGAAGCCACAGACTGCAAATAGCTGCTGCGTGCAGACCAATGCCTGCACTGGCTGAAACAGTGGGGCTGGCCTCTCCGATTTCAAATGCATGGAAAGTCTCCTGGACTTTATACTTTGACGCAGAGTGACATTCTCCTTGGTTATGGCCAATGCCTAAATTCGGAGACACAGCTCCAAAAGAAAGTTGGAAACCCGTAATTTTTTTCAGATTGATTTTTATTGTGTATGGTTGCTTTACAATGTTGTGTTAGTTTCTACTGTACAGCAAGAGAGTGAATCAGCCACACATATACATGTGTGCATGCTAAGTTTCTTCAGTCACATCCAACTCTTTGCAAACCTATAGGCTTTAGCCCGCCAGGCTCCTCTGTCCATGGAATTCTCCAGGCAAGAATACTGGAGTGGTTTGCCATGCCCTCCTCCAGGGGAGCTTCTCGATCCAGAGATTGAACCTGAGTCTCTTATGTCTCCTGCATCAGCAGATGGGTTCTTCACCACTAGCACCAGCTGGGAAGCCCATACACATACATATGTCCCCTCTTTTGGGGATTTCCATCCCATTTATGTCACCACAGTGCAGTAAGTAGTCTCTGTGCTATACAGGAAGTTCTCATTAGTTGTCTAGTTTATACATAATACCAGTGGTGTGTATGTGTCAATCCCAATCTCCCAGTTCCTCCCACCACCCGCCCTTTCCCCCTTGGTATCCATACATCTGTCCTCTACCTTTGTGAAACTTCTAGTTTTGTGACCAGTATCTACCCTCACTGGCCAGATGGAGCCAAGGCCTGTAGGTCTGGAGCTCAGGATGTGGGGCTGCCTCCCTGCCTGCTGGAAGCCAGAGGTCTCTCTAGGAATATCCACACTCAGTCTCCCCACATACACGGACAGAGGGTCAGCATGGCACTCAGACAGACTTGGTTGGAGTCCTGGCCGCACCCCATCCTGGCTGAGTGGCCGGAATACTGAACCTCTCAAGCCACAGTTTTCTCACCCATAAAGTGGGCGTAATACCACTAACCTCACACAGCTACAAGGAGGAGGGTAAAGCACACACCCAATAAATGTAATTTCCCACCTCCTAGGTTTTTTTAAATAAATTACAGACCAGAAAAAGAAACCATGTTCGTTAACAAATGCCATGTATATATTCAACAAACGCTTAACAAGTGCCTACTATATGCAAGACAGTTACCATTAACACCTGAGCTCTGAGACAATTGGCAGGGAACTGGGGGCGGGGGTGGTCCTGAGCTTACAGGTAGGAAGTACACACAGGGACGTGTAGCCTGTGTGGTCACAAGGCATTTTGTGTTTGGAATTTCATGTGGAAAATAGAAGTTTCACCAAATGTGACAAGAGTCTTCAGGAGGAATATCTTCGTTTTCTAACCTCTAGATTGAAGGCAACCTGAAGCAAGGTGTCCGGGGGTCTTTGAGGCAAGGTCAAAACTACCATGTTAAGAGGATAGTTCTATGAACATGACTCAGCCAGAGCTAGCATGGGACTGGCTGAAACCTAGGCAGATGGCCTGAGTAAGCTCCTATTGCAGCCTCCAGTAGACCTGAGTGGGATGGAGTCAGTAGACCTGACTTCTGGGATCCCAACAGCCAGACATCTAGGGTTCAGCCCTGCCGCTCACTACTTGTGGGATGTCAGCAAACCACTCAGTCTCCCAGAGCCTCAGTGTCCTTACTGGTGGAACAAGATTGTCCTGAGAATCCGATGAGACGAAGTGTGTGACAGCTCTTTGTAAACAGCCAAGTGCCATTGTTGGGGCTGGGAGTAAGAAAACCCAGGGCTGAGACTTCATCTGCCCTCTTAGTGAGCTTGGAAAATGCACACTCTCAGCAAACCTCAGATCTTCCCATGCCACTGAGATCTGAGGGGAGAATTTTATAAGCCATGATCTATCCAATCTCAGTCAATCACTGGCCCAGGTGCCCCAGGATTCCCTGGGGGCTCCAAAGTGTTGGAGTCCTTCACTGTGGTACTTTACTCAGAACATTTCCTCAGCATAGACAACAGATTTGTGGTTGCCAATGGAGATGGGGGCGGGAGGTGGGGGGCGTGGAAGGGAGGGATGGATTGGGAGTTTGGGGTTGGCTGATGTGAACTAATATACAGAGAATGGATAAGCAACAGGTCCTGCTATATAGCACTGGGAACTATATTCTATATCCTATACTTAAACCATAATGGAAAAGAATATGAAAAGGAGTGACTGAATGAAGTCGCTCAGTCGTGTCCTACTCTTTGCGACCCTGTGGACTGTAGCCCCCCAGGCTCCTCTGTTCATGGGATTCTCCAGGCAAGAATACTGGAGTGGGTTGCCATTTGCTTAAACCATAATGGAAAAGAATATGAAAAGGAACGTATATATATTTATGTATTACTGAATTATTTGGCTGTATAGCAGGAATTAACACAACAGGGACTTCCCTGGCAGTCCAATGGTGAAGGTTCCACATTTCTAATGCCAGGGGCAGGGTTCGATCCTTGGTCAAGGAAGAATATATATTTTTACTTATATATTTGGCGGCACATGATCTTCCCTGTTCATTGCAGCATGTGGGATCTAGTTCCCTGACCAGGGATGGAACCTGGCTCCCCCTGCATCAGGGAAGTCCTGGGCAAGCGATTTTAAAGCAGGAAGATGTACTGCATGTTACACCTCCTCCAGGATAAGCCAGGGCCTGCTGGAGTCAAGGATGAAAAGAGTGGGCAGGGGTCTCTGTCCCATTCAGTGGCTGTCCTCGCCACCTACCCTCTGCCTGAAGAAGTCGCTAACCTGTGGAGCTGACTGACAACACTTACGTCCTTTCCCCCAAAGCCTGGTGGAATGGAGAGAACTGGGGTCATTGATGCTTAGAGGGAAAATGATAGGGGGTGGGGTGAGGACAGGGAGGGACCAGGACCAGGTCATTATTCACCATGTGTGCTTAAAGCGTTAGCATATGGCAGATAATGACCAGATGTTCTCTGTTGGTTCCAGATGGAGTCAGAGAAAAATGGCCTTCGTTGGTAGCATGAAAGATTTAGGTGAGATATGGTGATGAACTTCCTGAGAGAGTTCTTGAGAAAGTGGACACATGTGTCCACTCCTGCAGGTGCGTGTGTGTATGAAGGGGTGTGTGTGTGTCTTGTAAAACCAGAGTAGGAAGAGGGCACTGGGTCTACATAATTCCGTTCTCTGAAACACTTCAGGAATTCAAAAGACAAACCTCATTCTTAAATGAGCCTGGGTCCCTCTGGGCTGGGGACAGAGCGATGGACTCAGACCCTTTCTCTAGGTACCTTGGAGGGCAATTAGCTGGCTGATCCATCAGTAAGACCCCCTAAACCAGAAGTCTGTGGAGCCAGATGGGTACTTACTTCCACAGCCCGGCCCCCTCCCAGACGGCTCTGTGCACTCTCTTCCCCATTAGTGCAGAAAAGACCATCCATCACCAGCGGGATGGTGATGTCACAGCTGCAGGCCTCCGCGCGCATAGGAAGATCGCTCTGGCCTCCTCGGAGGTGCTAAATCATTCATGGGGTAGAGAGCCCGGGTGACAGGAGATTTACTGCCTAGGAAACACTTCAGGGACGGGTGGAAATCAATTCTTTAAGAGACCCCATCAGCTAGCAGGTGGCCTAAGGCTGAGGCTTGGCCATGTGATGGGGACCCAATGAAGTGAGTCCAGGCAGCCGGTGGGGTCAGCTTCCCAATTCCAAAGCAGAGGATGGAAGAGAGCCCAAGGCTTGGGGTCCAGGGTGGGTCTAAAGGGAAAGCATATCCCCAACACTCTGGGGGTGTGTAATAGGAGGCAGGCTCCCAGCTTTCCAGCTATGGCTCACACACGCCTCTTGTCATGCCTCTTGTCACTGCTATGGGCTTCGGTGCTCATACCCACAGGGCTCTGCAGGTCAGTAAGACAGAACGAGGAACGCTGGAAAGTGTTTGCTAAGCCTCTTGGCTCTTTGATCTTGGGCTACCTCATTCCGCCCAGTCTCTGCCAGAAGGAAAGTTCTAGGCTAACTTCAGTTTCTCTGAAGTGAAAGTTGGAGTATTACCGAGCATTCATCCTCTCATCTCAAACAGACTGTGAGCTCCTTGAATGCCCAGTCTGTTTTATGATCTAGAATTCCAGGGCTTGATTCAGCTCCTGGGGTACCATGTGCTAATTTTTTTAAATAACGTTTTTTTAAACTAATGTATTTATGTTGGGCTCTACTGGGTCTTCATTGCTGCACGGGCTTTTTCTCTAGTTGCGGTGAGTGAGAGATAGTTTCGAGTTGTGGTGCATGAGCTTCTTACTGCAGTGGCTTCTCTTGTTAGGAAAAACAGGCTCTTGAGCCTGCGGGCGTCAGCAGTTCTGGCACGCGGGCTCAGTAGTTGTGGCTCCCAGGTTCTAGAGCACAGGCTCAGTAGTTGTGGCACACAGGCTTAGTTGCCCCTCAGCATGTGGGATCTTCCCAGATCAGGGATTGAATCCGTGTCTCCTGCATTGGCAGGCGGATTCTTTACCACTGAGCCACCAAGGAAGCCCACTGTGTGTTAATCTATGTGACATCCAGAACAGCCTGGGACTCCTGCTGCCCCACACCATGTAGCACACAGTAGGAGGTTCATAGCCAGCACAGTAGAGCTCTTCTGGTCTCAGCCCAGCTCATCTGCCTCTGTTTCTATGGCTACAGCATACTTCCTCCATGTGTCTTGTACAAGAAAAACTCAGGGTTAAAGGAGTGAAGGAACAGCATGTATAGATCACCTTTAGAAAAGCAGATATAGCTCCAAGGTTTCCTTTACAGATGAGGAAACTGCAACCTAAAGGGGGAATAGACTTGTCCAAAGGCCATGACATGGGAAAACAGGAAGAGAAAAAGCCCCCCAGAAGTCACACTGAGCAGTTTCCACCTCTCTGGAGATGACCCGGGTCACTGCTGCTAAACGGGTGAAGGAGAGCAGGCGGCTGTGGTGGGGAGGAAGCCTGGGACAGGTTGTGGTCCTTGTTCTGTTGCCTTGACTCCGGTCAAAGCCGCTTCCTACGGCAGGGACCACACAGCTTTCAGGACAGGGCTCCCAGTTACCGTATAAGCTGCATCCCCACTGCTTTGGCTCATCCCTCCTGCAGCTGCCCTCAGTCTCAGGAGCATCCGTTTGAACTGGTTCCCACAAGGCAGGAGCCAATGCTGGACTCTCGTTCTTGGAAGAGCTCTGTGAAGGTCAGAATCCAGGAGAATCAAAGAGATTCAGGAATTCCTGATCTGCCAAGCCACAACCGCTCCCATCCTGCCCGCCCCCGCCCCCGCCCCCGCTCCCGCCCATCACACTTCGCAGGAGGGGATCTTGGCTGGTAGCCAAACACACGGAGATTACCCTCCTTGTAGGCATCCCAGCACTTGCTTCTCACTCACCCCTCAGGTTTGTCCTTAGGAAAATCTCAGCATATTCGAGGGTCTCCTCAAGTCTCCTCAGCTCCCCACTCTTGGCTAGATGCCCAAGCCCACCTAGGGAACCTGGGTGTTTCTGAGGCTGGGAGCTCCGGTGGCGGGGGTGGGGTGGGGGGGCACCATAGAGGGTTCCTCGGTAATTTTTCTTAACCAAGCACTCATCTCTAGGAGTTCTCTCTGGATGCGCCCAACTCAGAAGAGGAAAAAGCCCCAGGCTGGCATCCGAGAACCCTGCTCTAGTCGCCGCTCTGGTCCGAACTGGGGGCCTAGCTGCGTCTCCCATCCCTCCTGTGAAAAAAGCTGAGGGATTGGATCAGACAATCTCTGTAGCCCTGGGGAGGTTGGAGGAGACGCTCGGCAAGCCAGATGGACCCTAGCGCCACCAGCGAATGTCCGCGAAGATGCGGGGGCGGGTGGGCTGCAGGGCATCCAGGAAGCTTCTGCAGGGAAGCGCGCACCTCAGGCACAGGGCACGGGGGACCGGGCGTGGGGCGGGGGGCGGTGCGCGACGGAGACGCTTCCCGCTACCACGCCCGGAACGGAACGCCTCGCGCCCGCCACAGTTGCCTGCGCACCGGGAAAAGACCATTTGGAGGTGCCGGTTCTCAACCAATAAAGGCGGACAACTTAACCCCCTCGAATCTGGGAAGACTGAAAAGAAGTGTTCCCGAAGAAATACTTTGCAGCTTCTAAAGCGCTTGCAGAAACATTTCGTTATTCGATTTCTCCAATGGGGCGACAGAGGATGAGATGGTTGGATGGCATCACCGACTCAATGGACATGAGTTTCAGCAAACTCAAGGAGAGAGTGAAGCACATGAAAGCTTGGCGAGCTGCAGTCCATGGGGTCGCAAAGAGTCCCACACGACTTAGAGACTGAACGACAACAGTTCTCTGACTTGGGCAAGCTCCCAATTGACCGATGAAGAAACTGAGGCTCAGAAAGGTCAGACAGGAGCCTAACAAATACATACTTGTTAGATGGTTAAAAATGGAGATTATTCTAATTTAAGACTATTAAATCCTCTCTTTCCGAAGCATCCTAAAACAGAAATAAAAGTCTTTGCCTGATTTTGGGGCCAAATTATTCAGCTAAATTCTGCCTTGGACGTAGGAAGTGAAACATAGCCCTTGGCCAAAACCATATCTGGGTCACCGACCTTTGGATAATCTGAAGGCTTTGGGACCCCTCCCCCACCAACTGCAGATACAGTCTCTGCTTAGAACCTCAGAGTTCCCAAGCCCTGGATCCCTGCAGCCATCCCCCGGCTTCAGGTTGGGGTGGGGAGCTAGGTTTCTAGACCTGGAGGAACCCTGGCCTAGCTCTGGCCCAAGGGCTCCTCTCCAGGGCCATGAACCAATTTTCTCCTTGGATCTTCCAAAAGAACATGTGGCGGGTGTTCTCAGTTTATTTCAGGTAAGAGGAAATGGAAGCTGTTCTCAGCCCCAAGGGCTGAGCTCCCACCCAGAGATCAGTCCCCTATGCCCGCCAGCAGCTGCCTCTGCTGACTCCAGTCAAGGACAACTCTGGGGTGGGCACTCAAGCCTCAGCGCTGTGGGGGCCCAAGTCAGCCTGGGTGCCAGCTGATGGGAAGGTAGGAGACGGAAAGGTGCAAAACTGCACAGGCCGTGCCCTCTGGCTGCCCTCGGCCCTTACTCTGAGCAGGAGTTCTGGACCTATGTCTCCCCGGAGCAGAGAATCCCAAGGCGCCCCCTCCACCCCACCCCTGCGCTCTCCTAACCAAGCTCACCATCTCTGGGGCTCAGCTCTCTCACTCTATGATTGACTTCTCCTGGCTTCAACATCTCAAATCAGATTTTTATAAAACCAATTCCTGAAGTTGCTTTTTTAATTGAAAAATGTAATACAAGCATGTGATAAACACATCGGCTTCAAATAATCCAGAAGGACATATAGCTGAAAGCCCCCTGCCCTCTGGCCTCCAGTTCTCCTACATGGAAACCACCCCTATTTGCTGGGTCTTGCGTCTCCCGGCAGAGACTTTCTGCGCATAAAATAAATGACACCTAGATACCCCCTCATTTATATTTTTCCACGAACAGAAACCCATGTGTCTTTTGCGTTTTTCACTTAACATCCAGAATATTTTCCAGGCTATATAACCACTGTATATTCCACCCCACCCCCCCACTTAAAAAAAAAGCTAAACAGATCGCCTTTCATTTTGTTTTTCTCATTCTTTCTCCATCCTCTCATTCACTCTTTGCCTTCGGCCCCACACCCCAGCCGGAGCTGAATTTCCGGGGTTCCCTGCCCTTTGAGAACCTTACAGAGATGGCTGCACTGCCCGAAGAAAATACGCGGACACACAAACACACTACTTTTCGAAAAATGTCGGGGGATTAACTGGGTTTCGAACATCCCTGCGCGAGTCGACGAAGCACATCACATCTAAGATTCTAGAACAAAGGCCCGAGGGCTGGGCCTGGGCCAAGATCGAAAGACACCGCTGCGCCCCCGCCCCAGAGGACTGGAGCCCCCAGCACGAGGTCCTGACAAGGAGTGGGTGGTGGTGGTGAGATCTCCCAGGGCGGCACCCGGAGCTTGGGGTGCGGCTGCGGGGTGAGGCACCCGGAAGGCATCTCGCAGGCGGGGATGCAGAGTCCGCTACAGAGATAACACTGGGGGTCTGTAATTTGTAGAGATATACGGGTCACGAAATACCGGCGAGCCTACGCGAGCATTCTTTTTATCCTATGGAGAGGTGAGAGTCGCTCGACCCATTTTGCAAACGGGGAAACTGAGGCTCTAGGCAGTGAAGTGAATCACCGAAAAATGCCCACCTGGTAACTAGAGCGCAGAAGGACTTGAAGCCGGGGCTGGGTCTCACTGGGGGATGCTAGTTACCCACCTCTTGGGGCGGAGAGCCAGGGTCCGTGCCGGACCGCGGCCAGTCGGAGCCAGGCCAGCGACTGTGACAGAACTGCCCCAGTCCGGGAGGGTCTAGGTGGGGTTCGGACGCCTGCCTCCCCCACCCCCGCCACCCCTGCCTTGTAGAGTGGGAAGAGAGCCCGAGGCCAAGGCGGATGGATGACCTCTTCGCCCAGCATCTTCATCACAACGGGGAACTGCCATGAAGAGGGCGAGGTTGGGGGTTATTAGGGAAGCAGAGTGGGGCGTGGGCCAGGAAAGAACTGAGATGGCCGGAGACTAAAGTCGAGACTCCGAGAGAAAGGGGCCGTGTCCCGGGTCGGAGCTAAGGGAGCCGAGTCCTCCAGGGTGAAGTAAGTAAACCAGTCCTTCCTAAAGATTCTGGGGTCCTTCCTGAGCCTGACCCGAGGGTCAAGAAACTCAAAACTACACGTCGCGGTTGCCCGGCTTCGGGCTGAGTCGGGTGATGTCTGCGGCAAAGACGAAAGGGTCTCTGTAGCTGGAGGATGTTGCCGCGGGCCGAACAAGACGGGGGACCCCCTGATGGGAAGGCAAGAAGCAGGAATGGGGTGTGCGGGACAGGGCAACAAAGTGAGGACCTGAGGTGGCCCAGAGCCGAAAGGGATCCGGGGTATCGGGTCCCCAGGGGCCGCCCCCTCACCGTCGGGGTCCAGCTCGGGTTACCGGCCGGGCTTTACTTCCTAAAATATGTATGAGTCCTTGCGGGTGCAGTTTCGGTGCCCCTCCCGGAGTGGGGCTGGGGGCGTCGGGGTGCTCGAAGAGCCACGGGGGGAGAAAGCAACGCTGGCTCCCGAGGCCAGGGCCGTCTCGACTTTCAGCCGCGCATTTAAGAAAAGGGAAACTGGATCTGTCTCGGCTGCGCCCCCGCCCCGGCAGCCCCGACGGCCGGACCGCGCGGCCGGGTGGCTCGCTTTGCGCCGCGCGGTGTCCGGTTCTCAACAGCAGGTGAATGGGCCCGGGCGGGGCGCACCGCGCACGGGGGGCGGGGCGCGCTCTATAAAGGGGGGCGCTGCAGGCCGCGGGGGCCACTCGAAGCCGGCGGGGTCTGCGCTACCTCTTTGCGGTCCCGGGCACACCGTGCGCTTACCACCAGCATCCTACAGTCCTTGGGGACCAGGTAGGGCGCAGATGGGGACTGAGCTAGGGAAGCTTAAGACGACCTGGCTGGGTGAGGGAATGCTTGCGGGCTGGGGAGGGCTTAATGTGGAGCCAATCCCCTCCCCCGCTTTGGCCTGTTGGTCCCTGTGCCTTGCTCCCGATCTCCCCAGTCCTGGCCCTGACTCACTGAAGCCCCATCTCTGGCTGTATCGCAGCCCCGCGACTTGCCAAGCCAGCCTGCCTGGGGTTGAGGGTCTTGCCTCCTCCTCTGGCGGCGACTCCCGGGGCCTGAGTAGGCCCCGCCCAGGAGTCGGACCTATTGATGGGTTGGTAACCTCACCCGCCTTCTCAGCCCCTCCCGGCTCCGCAGGGGCGAGGGTGCGGAGGACCGTAGATCTCCACCCCATCCCCGGCCTCACCACTCCTTACGCCCTTCTCTTCAGCCTAGGGCCTGGTGCTATCTTCAATCTTAATACAAGAGAAGTTTAGAATTGGTAGGGATTCGACTAGACACATCCTTTTGCGCGGGGGCGGGGGGGGGGGGTCGCTTCTCAACCGCCAGACAGACGGGGTTCGATCAGGAGAACTAGTGGCTAAAACGGAGGAGGACGGATTAGCGTTTATTTTAATCTGGTTTTGTCCTGCGGTTGCCGTCTGCGGCAGCCAGGAGGGGCTGAGGCAGGGAAGGGAGCCCAGAACAGCAAGGGTTGGGAGCGTTCGGGTGTTAGGATGCTGGGGAAGGAGGAAGAGGTCACCTCAAACGCTGACAGCCTGGGAGTCTCCTAGCCCCTGCCCCGCCCCTCAGAATGCTCCGGGTGCTACCTGAGCGAAGGACCGCTGAAAAGGATCTAATCCGCGTCCGCGCCCCAGCCTTGGCCTGCCCCGCCCCCTCCTGGGGGAGCCATTGCCGCAAAGGGGGCGGGGGGGAAGAAGAGGGGTGGGAACGAGTCTGGGGGCGGCTCCCCTCCCCCTCCCCCTTCTAGGACAGGCAGCCTTTGTTCGCGGCGGCGGCAGTGGCCAGACACCTGTGGGGCCGCGGAGCTGCCCGACTGTAGGTGGGTGAAGACGTGGCGTAAGCCCTTCGTACCCACTCCAGCCCTGCGCTCCGGCGGGTCCGCTGAGACACCTCAGGCTTGCGCACCTTTCTGCGGGGGAGACTGCGGAGATCCGTCCAGTGGCCCCACAGTGCGTCTCAGCTCCAAACGCACTTCCCTTCCCCCAGTCCAGGATCGGATTTCCAAGCTTGCTACCCTACGCGCACCTCGGCCATCTCCCGGCTCCGAGGGCGATGGGGTAGCCGAGCGTTGGGGGCGCATCTCGGCCAGCTGCACCTTGGCCTGAAGGCAGGATGCAAGGAGCGAGGGCAGGCGGCGAGACCCCTTGGGTCCAGAGCCGGCCGAGCTGGACGAGCTGGCCGGGCTCCCAGCGTCTCCGCAGTCCCGGTCGGGCGTGCCCTGCGCTGTGCACCAACCGGAGCCACATTCAAGGTGAATCATCCCCGGCCCGCCCCCTGCCCCTCCCCCGCCTCTCGGCACCTGAGCCAATGGCGTGGCGCAGGGGGCGGGCGGGGCTCAGGGGGCCTTGAACCTCCCAGAGTCATTATCCCTGCACTCGGTGTAGCCCCTGCACCTCTGCGCTGGAGCCCGTGAGCCTCTCTCAGGCCGCGCCGTCCAGGGTACCCTGCGCACGGTTTTCCCGGGCTCCGGGGTCCCCTTGCCTCTCTTACCCTACCCCGCCAGGCCCGCGGAGGCTGCTCCTCCTCAGGTGGCCCGGCCGGGGCCTTCCCCCCGCAGACCTGTCACCCGACACCCAGGAAGCGCGCGGCCCCATCCCGGCTCCTCTTTGTTCCCCCGCCGGGCTCCGCGCTCGGGCGCCGCCTCCTCCAGCGTCGCGCTCTGGAGGTTCTGGGCGCCGCCTTCGGGGCGGCCCGGGAGCTCCTTGGGTTCCGTCCATCGGCCCCCTCCGAACCAGGGTGTCCTTTTTGCCTTGTTTCTCCGATGTGGACTCCTCTCGGAGCTAGGAGGCGGCGGCGAGCCCAGCCCGGAGCCGGCGCAGGTGAGTGTCCGGGGCGGGGCCAAGTGGGGCCAGCGGCGGGCCGGGAAAGGAAGGTGGACTCGGGCGCCCCGGGGCGAGCGGTGCTAGATCCGAGTTGCGGGCAGGTGGCCGCGCAGGTCGGCCTTCGGGAATGACGCGGCAGTGCGGCCTCCTGGCTCTTAAGCGCCTTCCAGCGGAGTCGCCCACGAGGCCCCGTGATCCAGGGGTCCCCCAGCGGACCCTGCTGTGCGCCCAGGGCTGTGCCCTGCAGTTGGGGCGGCAGCGCGGCTTGAGTGCGGCTGGGGTTTAGCGAGGTGCTTATCCACGGTGGCCCACGCACCTCCGTGGGGAATCGAGCTGGGGTCGCGTCGGCGTTTCGCCGCCCTGGTGGGCTCGGATGGAAGCGCAAGGCTGGGAGGAGGGCTGCAAACCGGCGCAGGGAGGGAGTTCCTGCCCTGAGAGCTGGTTTCTTCAGCCTCTTCTCTTGGCATCACTGCAAGTCGTTACCGCTTTTGTGGCCCCCGGGCGGCCCCGCCCAGTCTTAGGGGGCAATCCGTTCTTGGACCTCTGGCTCCCTTCTGTGTCGTTGCCACCCATCCTGGGAGCGTTGGAGCACGCGCCTGAGACACTCTTCCCCCTCGCCCCTTCTCCCATCCCTGTTTGCGCTAGCCAGCCACCGAGGCCCCTGAGCTCTGCCCTGGGTGGGCGGCTGGACGGCGCGTCTCCTGGCCTCACCGGCAGCGCATCCTAGGAATTGGGCTGGGAGGGTGCCGCCCCGGAGTCAGGGATCGTCCCCATTCCGCGACCCCCTCCAGGCCGAGCCATTCACTTTCCCATCCCCCAGTCCTGGCATCCCTACACTGTGTAGACGTACCCGCCAGGGGCTGGGAGTGCTAATACTGGCTCAGGGCGATTAGGAAACTGGAAGCCGGCGGTGCCCTAATCAACCTCCCCACCCCCACCATCACCCCCATCAGTTAGGTGAGGACCGAGCCTCTCTATATTCTGCCCGGCTTCGCAAAGCTCTTGCGGATTAAAAGCCTGATTTCCTCCTGGGGGCCAGGTGGCGCATGTCTGCGTTATGCCCCTGGTTCTCTGGCTGGGTCACTGGGCTCACTCATCCGGGTGTGCATCACCCTCTGCCCCGCCCGCAGCGGGCCCAACGGGCACAGAGTGGGCAGTTCTTCCAGCGGAGAAAGAAATCTATCCTGACTGGGGCCGAGCGCACCCAAAGGAAGGTGGAGGCCCCACGCCCAGCTCTCTGCCACAACTGGCCAGCGAATTCCCTTTGAGGTTGGTTCTTGGTTCAAATCCTGGCTGCTGAGCCGCAGCCTCTGCTGCTGGTCTCTTTATTGCTCAGGACCTCCCTTCCAACACTGGAAATCCTGGTGCTGGCTACCGGGAGTGAATGGGGAACCCCTGGAGTCGGTCTTAAGTAAAAAGAGAAAAAATTCTGGGGTACCAGTCTCACTTGTCAGAATTTCGTTTATGCCTTTTTCCTCTGCCAACCGGGTTAATGGAGCTAGAGAGCTCCTACCTCTGTGTTAATGGTGGGTGCTCTGGCATCCAGGGCAGCGAGCGAAGCAGCTTTGGCCCCTCCCCTAGGACCTCTGGGGAGAACAACGGCAGGTACCGTGCCCTGGGCATATCTGAGAGCCCCAACCGCCCCTTAGACCTTGGGGACATTTGTCCCATCCCTGCCGGAAGTGGTGGGCACAGCTGGGATCCAGGACTCCAGAATCGTTGTGTAGAAGTGGAGAGCCTCTGGGCTTTCGGATGGTCAAAGACTGAGATCTGGAAGGGTTCAACCTCTTGACCTCTCTGAAGCCCATAGCACTGGAGGAGAACAGGAGACCTGCTCTATGTTTCAAGGCATCTGCACTGAGGGAGGGAAACAGACCAAAGTGTCAAGGCTGTCCCAGCACAGTGCAGGATGGAGCTGCGACCACCGAGGAAGGATTTGTCAGTAGAGACCTTGTAGGGTGTGTAGGATACATGAGACCCTCAAGTATTTGGAGCACTTTGGTGGCACTGTGGGCAGGACAGGCCCACCCATTTGGCCTGCAGGTCGGACCTGCACCAGTTCTGGGGGCTTCTTTCTTTGCCAGGAGCTCACTTACAGCCAAGGTGGGAGACAGGGACCAGCCTCCTTGGGGACCTTTTCTTCATCTTCCCACACCCCAGGTGGATTCCTGTGCCTTTGGATTTCAAAGTCGGGGCTGGGTCCCCTCCCCCAACCCTGTCTGCCCAGGGAGGGTAGGGGGAGGTTGCTTGAGGACTCCTCTTAAACCACAGGCCTTGGTTTTCCCTCTTAAACCTTTCAAATGAGGTTTTTGTTGATTACTACCCTCCCAGCTCCCCTTGTCCCCAATTTCCGCAGAGCAGGCAGACCCTGATTTCCCAGGGCCCCTGCCCGAGCTCCCCGGAGTTGAAACTGGAGATGTGCTGCAGGGCCCTGGGGCTTGACCCTAGCTGGGGTGGCAGTCGCGGCCCCACCCCGGCACTGCGGCACCAGGGCCTGCCGCATTCCCGTTAGCCAGGCGGGTGCAGGGGAGGGGCCGCGCCCAGCTCTGCACCGAGCAAGGGAGGCTGGAACAGGATTTGGCCTTGTTAGCCATTCTCGGCATTCTCTCCCTAAGCAGTGGCAAAGGTGAGAACAGAGACTGAGTGTCTGCGCAGAGATGCCACATTAGTCAGGAAAGCACCTAAGAATCTGGTGACCCTGTGCTCTTACCTATGGTCACTTGTATTTCCAGGGCAGGGCAGAGGGGAATCCATAGCTACAGTCCTCTCCTCAGACCCCAGTCTGCTCCTTGGTTGCCTGGGGCCGGGCTAGTGCCCAGTGTTGCTCCCCAGAGACAAGAAGGAAAAGGGAATTCAGGGTTCTGTTTAAGGACGCCAAGTAAGGCTTCTCCTCGCTTGGAGGAGAGGCTTTGGGAAAGAGCTCCCAGACACTTCTGTGGGAGGATCTTCGTCCCCTGCCGTGGAGGGACCCGGGTTCCTATTAGCATGCAGATTTGTGGGTGTGCCCATCCATCTACATCTCAACAGCCCCTTGGGTGAGCCTGCTGGTTACACCCGGAGAGACCTTGGAAACTACCTCCCCTAGAGCCACTGTCTTGGCTAACAAGGCTCCCAACAACTCCCTTCCCCCACCTCCACCTTCGTCTCTTCTTTCCTTCTGCAAGGTTTGGAGTTTTATGGGGGAAACTGAGACAGACTGCCAGGCAGTGACTTCCAGAAACCTCCTTCCCACCAGGCTGGCTTGGTTCTGGAAGACCAGAGCCCAGCAGGGGCCTGTGTTCTGGCAGGGTGGGGAGTCCCTAGGGGGTGGGGAGAGTGGAGCATAGAGCGTAGAGTGGTGATTTGGGCTCCCCTAGGTACAAGTGACATGGAGAAGGCAATGGCACCCCACTCCAGTACTCTTGCCTGGAAAATCCCATGGACGGAGGGGACTGGTGGGCTGCAGTCCATGGGGTCGCTAGGAGTCCGACACGACTGAGCAACTTCACTTTCACTTTTCACTTTCCTGCATTGGAGAAGGAAATGGCAACCCACTCCAGTGTTCTTGCCTGGAGAATCCCAGGGACAGGGGAGCCTCGTGGGCTGCCGTCTATGGGGTCGAACAGAGTCGGACACGACTGAAGCGACTTAGCAGCAGCAGTAGCAGGTACAAGTGACAAGGGCAGAATTGGTTGAGGATTTGGCGTAGGTGCCAGCAGCCCTGAGGTCCCTGGGAGAAGCATCATCAAGGAGTTTTCATAATTTCTGGACCAGACGACTCTCTCTGACCCTTCCAGGGGGCCGCCCTGCCCTCCGCTCCAGGCTGGCCCAGAGTAGGCCAGAATTACCATTCTGCAGAGCTCCCAGCCCTCTGCCCGAGCACCGGCTCCTCTGGGACCAACCCTCACTCCCTTCTTCCCCTTCCTTCCCCAGGGAGCCTGGCACCAGAGGCAGGAGCCTCCACAGCAACTTCTCTCTAGGCAGCCGCTCTGGCAACCACTGATGCAACCTTTTCAGCCCCTCCCTTGCCTCCCTGCCTCCTGCTTTCCTCTGTGGTTCCCTCGGAGCCAGACAGAAGCCGCTCCCCTTGTTAGAGAATGCCTCCAGCCCTTGTTAGAGAATGCCTCCAGCTCCATGCATGCTGCCCCCTGGCCCTGGGTCTCCTGGCCCCCCGCCCCTCCTGTCCAGGCTTTTTCCTGCCTGGGTCCCAGCTGCGGTCCAGCAACAGAGATGGCCAGCTTGCACAGTTCACAGTCTGGTCAGGTTTGGGATGAGAGTGGCCGGTTTGGTTGGCCCCCTGGGGCTCCTCTGGCCACCGTGGGGCAGGCTGGGAATGGGGGATGGAAGAGACTGAGGCATCTTGGGACAGGACTGCTGGTGTCCGCTCAGAGGCCAGGAGAGGCGCCCTGGGTGTCCTGCTGGTCACTGTTCATTTGGGGCCTGGCATGATGGGCAGAGAGGAGGCTCCGGCAGCTGAGCTGGATGTGGGCTGGGGGACAGGAGAGGGACTTCGGAGGGCTTTCAGGCCGAGACAGGAAACACCTTGATCTGGATACCGCCCCCCCTCCCCTCACCCTCTTCAAAGCCAGGAGCTGGGCGCCTCTCCTCAGCTCAGAGGTCATCTTTGGTTGAGACATGGCTTGTGGAACTTGTGAAGGTGCTGGGTGGAACGAGGGGGCGGCTGACCAGAGGGTGGGAGGCTGGGCCTTGGAGCGGGAGTCTCTCTGCAGGTCGGAGGCCAGAGAGCGTGACTCCTGTTCTGTGTATGGCACTGGTAGAATTCACTGTGAACAGTCTCGGTCAGTGAATTACCGAAGGGCCATAAACAGAGCAGAGACAGATCCGCGAGTGTCTCAGGAGCACCTCACCCTCCGTCGCCACCCCCCCTCCAGTGGGCCTGGACATCGGAAGCGGGCGATGCTTGAGGTACCATGTCCCTCCAGCAGGTTCCCCCCGGGTCCGCACCACTACCGTCTGCTTGGCCGACTTTGGCACTAGCACATTTTTGCTTGTGTCTCTCCGCTCTGAGCAATCATGTGCAGTGCCAATATGGGAAAAGCAGGATGCCACAGCCGTTCACCCCCGCCCACCCCACCCCTGCATCTTGTGTCCAGGTCCCCATTCTCCTCAGCGGCTCCCTGGCCCATCTGGCTCAGCTGCTGCGAGGGCCGCGGCGGCCCGTGGGCAGCCGGATCGCCTTACACTGCCTGGGGCCACAGCAGAGCTGGACGCCGGGCAATCTGAGCTGGGCCAGCAGATGGGGCTGCCCATGGCCATGGGGGGTGGGGGGTGGTCACCATCTGTGGGCCAGCCTGGGCGGTACCATGGGTCGCAAAGGCGGTGCCATGGGTGCTGGCTTGGCTCCCAGCACCCTCTTGGGGTGGGACCTTGCTTGGCAGCACAGGGCCTGGCCTGCTGCTGCAGGAACTGAGGGGGCAGCCCCTGGAAGGGGGTGTCCTTGAGGTTAGGCTGGGTGCAGAGGTGGTGGGGAGAGCTGTCGTCCCTCAGGGGAGAGCCTGCCATGGAGTGGGTTGTCTGGATGGCACCGTGAGCAGGGTACTTGGTGAGCTTAGAGTCCCGGGGTGTGGTTCAGGCCTTGTGCCTGGAAGGTTCTGGGGTGGAGGTGAATGGTCCCCTTCACACTCTACATGCTGGAATGTGGCTCCCTGGGTTGGGGCTGTCGGTTTTGAACCTTTGCCATCACTGGTGTATCAGGCAACATTACGTAAGTCCCCTCATTGATCTCCATCACAGCCGTGTAAGGAAGTCATGTTGTACACAGAGTAGCAGGCTCGGAGAGAAAAGACCCAGCTGAAGGGCCCAGTCTGTGAGTTACAGCTGGGCCTGATTGGCACTTCAGCCACAATGTGTATGGGGTCAGCCTCGTTGATGGGTTTTGTGCTGTGGGCGCCCCCCTGTCCCCCAGGGCTTGGAGGCACTTCAGCTCTGAATCTATAGGCCTGGTTTCCCAGACAGCGGAGAATGAGGCTGAGAGGCCTGGACACAGCCGGGGACAGTGGTCAGCAAGAACTCCGTCAGCTGACCTGGGATACTGACCAGCGGGGAGCTGTCAGACCCGAAGTCACTGGCCCTGTCCGTGATGGAGCTGCTTGTCCCTGAGGGGGCGAGCCTCAGGCAAGGACTTAGACTGTACCAGTAAGAGCCCTTTTTGGTTTCTGAGCCAAGAAGTGAAGTGGTGGTGGTGGTGATGGGGGGGTGGGAGTTGTGTGGTTGAGGCGGTCAGTCAGTGGAGGATGGCTGGATCCCATGGGCTGCTCACAAACCCTCCTGCCCAGGAACTACGGACCACCTTGGATGGGTCAGGCCATTTCTCTGCTGGTTCCCTACCTGGGAGGAGCCCCCTCCTAGTCCCTCCTGGGTGTGGCGATAGTGTCCCTAGGCAGAAGGTCTTCCAAGCCCCCGAAGAGAAACGTGGTGTTTTTGCTGGTTTCAGGACAGGAGGGGAAGGACTTCTGCCCGGGCCAGCTGCTGCCCTGCAGCTGGCTGTCCCCTCTGATGGCCCAGCCCCCGCAGGGCTGGCCGCCCTGTGCCCTCCTCCTCCTGTGTCTGCTCTAGGCCTAAGATGGCTGACCTGCTGCAGCCCTTCCCCTCCAGAACTCAAGGGCTCCTGGACTGAGGGGCGGCGACAAGGGGCTGACCCCTGGCCAGCAGGGTGGGGGTGCTGGAAGGCGGCTGGTGTGATGGCGCGTCCCTGGGACTTCCGGAGGGCAGCCCTTTGCGATGGGCCCTCAGACCCTGGGTGGCAGCCAGCTGGGCTGCACTTCTTCCTGTGGCTCTGCTTCTGCTCCCCCCACCCGCACACCTGCCCAGGTGGGCGCCTCTGCTGAGCCTGTAGGTTGGGAGTGTAGAGGGGCCGGTTCTGTGCCTCCAGCCAGCCTCCGTGCCCCAGCCCCGCCTCTGGGGGCCCAGCTCAGGGATCCCCCGGGGGAAGCCTTCAGGCCCCAGTTAGTTTCAGTCCCAGTGAGGCCCCAGCTCCTTCTGGCTTGGAGAGATGAGTTCACCCGCAAGAGTAGGGACCCCAGGATAGGACCCCTGCAGCTGGCACTCCTCCCTAAGTTTGGGGTGGGGGGGCCCGCCCCCATTTTGCCTCCCCAGCTGCTCTCACTTTTGTTCCTCACCACCCATTACAACGGGGCCTGAATCCTCTGTGTGTTTCCCGGAGGAAGAAGGGCTCCACCCATTCAGCAGGCACCTCTCAGTTTGGGAGATGTTTAGCCCATCCTAATGCCCTGTGTCCCCTAGGAACTCCTGCAGCCTGACTTAAGTCCCTGCCGCTGCAGCTGAAAGCATTTTCTTGTCGGAGTGGGAAGGTCTCTGGGAAGGACTTTGCTCTCCATTTTGGTGTTTTTTTCAAGAGCAGCCACTCCCCGGGTGTCAGCCTCCCAGTGCAGGGCCCCTCGTCCGGGTAGCCGGGGGTGGCAAGACGGGGAGGGGGAGCCTGGGGCCGCTGGAGATGGCAGCTCCCGGGAGGGGCGGTGTGAAGTGGATTTTCCAGACTCCTCGCCCCTCCCCCACACTCCATTTGCTTATTCAATCCCCGCCATTATCCCAGTCCCAGCCCGGCTCTGCGAAATGTGATCTGGCTCCATTGATTGCTGGTGGGGGCTGTGGTGCTGGTGCTGCTAGAGAAGCCGGGCTGGTGCGTCTGAGGCAGAGAAGAGCCCCCCTCCCCAGGCGCCCACCAGCCTGCGGGCGTGGCCGATGAAGGTGGAGAGGGCCCGACCTTGCCCAACACACACACACACACACACACACACACACACACACACACACACGATGGTGGGGGCCTCGGGGCCTTCCTGGCCAAGTTGCTGGTCCCTGGGAATACTCCTGGACACAGAGCCCACTTTGTGCTGGTGCCCCCACAGGCCTCAGTGCCGTCACCGTCACCACCAAGCAGACTTCCCTCCATGGGGGTTCCTCTCCCAGTAAGCATGCCCAGGCCCACTGGCCCTCCCCCGGCCTGCAGCCACCCCACCCCAGTGGGGTATCTGTGGAAGGCCTGGCTCTGTTTGCACCTCTCTTCTTCCCCGTGGCAGTGGCTGCTGTCTCCCTGCCCCTGCTCAGGCCCCCAGCCCTGTGGAATGGGACCAGTCTCCAAAGCCCAGAAGCCTGGGCTTCTGGTTTGGAAATGGGCCCACTTACTGCCCAGGGGGCCTGTAGGGCAAATAGATCTTTCCAGCCATGGAAGGTTGGGCCACCCTGCTGATTGAAGACTTGAGGACCCAAGAGGCTTCCATGCTCTGTAGGAAAGGGCCTCCCCACATCTGGGGGATGTGGTACTCAGGTGCTGGCTGTCCTTGGGGTAAGTTACCTGGAGGCCTGAGGAGGTGCTACCTTAGGGAACCAGGTTGCACTAACCCTCCAGGAGTGTATGGAGTGGTGGGGCGGGTGTGGGTGTATGTGAATTCCTTGGTTGAGGAATTCTGTGTGGACAGGATAAGCTGGTTCTGGTTTGGCCATTCCTGCTACTGACCAGCCAATATGAGTGATGTCAAGGGCCCAGCAGCTACCTGAGCCCAGTCGTGGGGGGAAGGCCCTGCCCAGGTGTTCACTGACCATCTTTAGGGAAGAGACCCCACACATGGACTGATTTGCATCTTTGGGGCTTGATGATAGGGAAGAGTATTTTGCTTCCTTGGTGGCTCAGTCAGTAAAGAATCTGTCTGCAATGCAGGAGACCAGGGTTCAATCCCTGTGTTGGGAAGACCCCCTGGAGAAGGGAATGGCTATCCACTCCAGTATTCTTGCCTAGAGAATTCCATGGACAGAGGAGCCTGGCGGGCTACAGTCCACGGGGTCGCAAAGAGTTGGACGTGACTGAGCGGAGCCACTAACACAGACACATACAGGGAAGAGTATTATGTACAGAAATACACCTTCCTACCTGTGGAGTGGAGCGCCCAGCTGGTGACTTTTAAGCTCTAGGGACTGTCATGGGAGGGGTCTTCCTGGATCAAATGGGACCGTGACATGGAATGCCTGGTAAATAGCAAAGCACTGCCACTTCAGCTGTCTCTTCTTTCAAGCCCAGGCAGAGGTTTAGAGAGGCGCCCCAGTCCCCAAACTCCTCTGTCCTCCTTAGCACACCTATCTCCTGCTGAACCACCAGCTGGTGGCCTGGAGTGGGGGCGCCCTGTCTGTGGGATCTCCTTGAGAGTGGGTGGGCATAGCCTCGGGGCCTGGGCTAGTCCTGATCGCTGCACTCCCCTCCCCCGCTGTCTCCCTTCTGCCGTACACAGGGGTCTTGAGGAGAGGGAGGGCCTGAGGAGAGGTTGGCTCCCCTCCCAGGGCCACCACCAGGAAGGACACCATAGTGACCTCGTCCTAGTCGTGGGGAGGATGCCTCCCACCAGCCCTCCGTGAACCACGCTAACTGTCCCTGTCTCCTCCCCCAGCTCGCGCGGTCCCAGGTCTGCCGCCGCCGCCTGCCTCCCACCATTTTTGGCAATGGTAGAACTCACACTGGTAAGGTAATGGGATCCGGTGGTTCTAGACTTGCCAACTATGGTGCGAGGGCTTGGCCAGCAACTCCGCCAGCCGCCGAGGGATGGTCCATGCTCCACCTAGACCTGCTGCCCCGCTGCGGAGGAGGAGGGGACTCCGGTCCCCGGACCACCGGGCAGTGGCAGAGGGCGGCGCAGCTGGAAGTGAACTCAGCATCTCCCTGCGCCCCCCTAGGTCACAGGTCTCTGAATCAGCCGGCAAGACGTTCTCCGGGGCCCTCAGTGCCACTGAGAGGGCTGGGGTCCAGGCTGAGGTGAGGGAGTGGGCGGGCTGCAGGGCTTAGGAAGGAGGGAACACTGGGGGTCCACTGCTCTCACCCACCTCTTCTAGGTGAGGAGCCTCCTCACCCTTTACCTGGAGACCCTCTGTTCAGGGTGGGCTCTGAGGCCCCAGGGGAGGGCCCCCTTCCCTGTCTCGCTAAGAGCAGGTCTCTCCCTTAGGCTGTTGTCTGGGGGAATGAGGGCAGAGAGAGGACTGGCCGTCTGTCCCCAGGCATCCTTCCTGACACAGTGGTGGACAGGAGGGTAGGACAGAGGCCCTAGAGATGTGATGTTTAATCTATTTGCATAAATAGGGGAACGGGTCCCTTGGAAGTTGGTGGCCCCTGGGGTGAAGCCCTGCTTCCAGCTGCAGCTCTCTGCTGGGTGGACGGCGGGTGTGCCTCAGGGTCTGCTGACAGATGGCACCCAACTTCCCAGGGCCCAGGCTGCAGCAGGAGCTCCTTCAGACAGACCCTGGGGTCAAGAACCTGGCTTGGGTCAGGAGAGGTGGGAGAGTAGTGGGGGGCAGGCCTGTTGGGGAACTTTCTGCGCCTACAGAAGGCTCAGGGGCAGTGGGACTAGAGCTCCAAGTGTGTGTGTGTGTACACATGTGCGCACACACATGTATTCTGACTCAGTGAACTGTACAATTACAGATGCAAAATCCTTCCCCCTGCTCCCAAGCCCCCAGACCTGCTCAGCCCCCGATTTCTGGGAAGACCCCGTCCCCTGTAGCTCTAGCTGTCCTTCCCCGCCTCCTGCCCTCAGGGTGGCCAGTGGTTCCAGGCACCGGGGCTGATGGCGGGCAGGGGTGGGCAGCCCACTCCAGGCTTGCCCTGGTCCATGTAGCTGCAGCCTTTCAGGATGAGATGGGCCGAGTGAGGAGTTCTGGGCGGGGTGGGGGAGGTGTAGGCTGTTGAGGATGCGTACCCCAGAGGAGAGCGTCTGAGCCCAAGCTCTTAAGAAAGAGAAGGGGACCGTCCACTCACAGGAGTTTACAAAACCTGATAAATTACAGCCAGGCACAGGGAGAGTGTGGGTTTCTGCCTCATGCCGGACATTTATTAAGCACTTACGGCATGCCACACTGTGTAGCTGGAGTAGGCAGCATGCAGGGTATGAGGGGCACTTGCTGGGACGTGGGAGCCCTGGGGGCTGAGTGACATGGGACTTGGATGAGGACGAGGAGGAGGAACGGAGCCTGTTGGAGAAAGCCCAGATTTCCTTGGGGACCACACCAGGCTGGAAGGCAAGAGGCCATTGTTGAGGGCCTTAGGGGCTATATTTTTGCCCTTGAACCTGAGGGCAGTGGGAGCCATGGAAGGCAGAGAAGTGATGCGACCAGGTGAGTGATTTGGCAAGACCACCTGCAGTAGGTAGAGGAGTAATGGAGGCAGGAGACACGGGCACAGGTCCCTGGTGGGGGCAGTGGTCTGGGCTTTGGTTCGAGGAAGAGATGGTGGTCTGGATGGATGGAGGCTGTGGGGCTGGACTGGAGTGAGAGCCAGAAACACTGCCTGGGAAGATGAGTGAGGGAACATGGGTCTCCTGCCTTAGAGGGCTTAGTTCCTAAGCCTGCGAGTGGTGAGGGGCGGTGAGCTGTTGTGACAACACTGCAGGCCCCCTCCAGGGACAGCCTGGGGTGCGCTTGGTGGGGGCCCTGTGTGGTGCTCCAGGGTGAGCAATGGGGAAACAGCCCGATGAGAATAAATTATCGTCAAAGCCGAGGAGCTGGGTGGAGCAGGATGTCAGGCCGTCTGCAACAAGACCCCAGGCCTCTTCCCTGCTCAAGGCTGGCTCTTTGAGGCCTGGAGGGGCAGACAGGAATGAGATGATCTGGGGTCTTGGGGAGAGTTGAGGAAATCAGGAGTAGGGATGGGGAACTTTGGACAGTTATAGTCAAGGAGAAAGCTACCGATCTTTGAGCAACTTACAATGTGTATTTTTGTGATTTCAATTAATCCTCACAGCCGTGGGCCAGCCAGGATCAGGACGGATGACGAAGCACCTTGACCTCATCCAGGGAAGCAGAGCCCTGGCCATCTGCCTCCCGAGGTTGTGAACGCCGCTCTGCACGCAGGAAAGGAGCTGCCCGGGCTGTGGCCCCTTCAACCACTGCGGAGGCCCTGCCCTCTCGAGGGGCCATGGTTGCTGGGGTGATGAGACCAGAGCCAAGTCTGATGGGGAGCACCTGGGCACTGTCTCCATGGCCACCTCTCAGCCCGGCCCCCGGATTGTCCTCGGTGCTAATCTAACCCATGGCACCCCCCCCCACCACCCCAGGATAAAGCCAAGCGCCTTATATGGTTTATGAGGCCTCGTGTGACCTGGCCTGCCTCGGCAGGCTGGCCCCTTGTCACTGCTCCTGACTTCCCTTTGTCTTCTGCTAGGAGAACCCACATGGGGGGTCTTGCCCCTCCACCTTTATCCGTGCTCATGAATCTATGGTCTGGCAGCTATCTGAATGCCCAGGACACACCTCTCCCCCCAGTCCTGGCCGCCTCATTGAAAGCACCTTCTGGGAGGTCTGCTTCTCCATCCGTTGAAAGCTATTTGGGGACCTGGCAGGATCTCACTCATACCTTCATGCCCAGGACTGGCAAGGTGTGTAACAGGGAGTGTAATGGGGAGGCCCTGGAATGCAACAGGGTATCAAGTTCCAGCTTCCACACTCTGCATGGCTCTGCTCTCACCTCCAGGATCATGTTCACCCCCAGATCCCAAGTTCCCCAGGACTGGAAGGAACACTCATGGTGCATGTAGCCCCTCGGCCCCTTAGGTCAAAGGGAGGTGCTCCCTTGAGCCAACTGATAACCCTGTTGGACCCTAATGCAAAGGGCTGGGCTCACTGATGAAGGCCCGGCGGCCAGTGTAGGCGGGGCCTGTTTCAGCACATACAGCTCAGCTGGGGTCCAGGACAGGTATGAATAGCTATGTGGATGGAGGGCAGGTCTGTGCCATGGAGATGGTAGGAGGCACTGGGCCCAGAGAGGAAGGCATGGTCCCCACGGCAAGGCTGATCCTGTGGGCTCTGAGTAAAGGTAGCACCTAGATTGAGCCTTCGGAGAAGGCGATGGCACCCCACTCCAGTACTCTTGCCTGGAAAATCCCATGGACGGAGGAGCCCGGTAGGCTGCAGTCCGTGGGGTCGCTAGAGTCGGACACGACTGAGCGACTTCACTTTCATTTTTCACTTTCATGCATTGGAGAAGGAAATGGCAACCCACTCCAGTATTCTTGCCTGGAGAATCCCAGGGACGGGGGAGCCTGGTGGGCTGCTGTCTATGGGGTTGCATAGAGTCGGACATGACTGAAGCAACTTAGCAGCAGTAGCAGCAGATTGAGCCTTAGAGAAGAGGATCATGTGGAGAGGGACGGGGGCAACAGCCAGCTCCAGGAGGACCAAGCTGTAGCCACGAGATGCCAGAAGAGTCGGGAAGGGAGTAGCGGGAGGTGAGGCTGAGGAACCCTGGACTCGCCCCTCTGCTCAGGCTGGAGGACACAATCCTGCTCCCACCACAGTCATTTGCCATAGGATATAGTCGGAGCATGTGGTTGATACATCCAGGACAGCCAGAACAGTGGTCTTGTGGGGGCATTCTTGCCCCTTTGGGCAACATTGGGCAAAATGGAGATACTTGATTTCAACTGGAGTGGGAGAGCGTGGAGACTAGGGACGTTGCTCAACACCCTACAACGCACAGGATCGCTCCCCACGGCAGAATGATTGACCCAAATGTCAAGAGAGCTGAGGTTGAGAGAGCCCAGGACAGAGTGATAGGTGAGAAGCACCAAGTTGACATCTGAGAAGGAAAAGTGTAAAACCCTACGTTTAGAAGAAAAATCAGTTGGACAAGGGCAAAAATGGAGGAAACCAGACTGTAATGAAATGTGGGTGAAAGGAAGAGCTGATGACTCTGGTTAACTACATATTCACCTGAGATGATACTGAAGGAGGGACAGCATCAGGTCATGGGGGTGGGATGGGGGATGGGGATGGGTGGGTGTGAATAGACTGTATCTGTGCCTCAGTCAGGGTCTGGTGCCATCTTCAGAGCACCTGCAGTGAGCTGGACCAGACCAATGACAGTCTGGGGAGCAAGCTTCCCATTTGCAGATTGATTATTGCTAGCTCGGTAATACATTTAAAGATGTGTTTTTAAAAATATTTTTAAAATGCAGCTCTTTTGGTTTTCCCTGGGAGGGTCATTCAGGACATCTAGTCCACTTTGTAATTAGAAACAGCTCACCACTCTCTAGGAAATGTTGGAACTGGAGATTTTAGCCATGAAAAAGGGTGGGAATGTGAAAGCTGTTTTCAAGTATTTGAAGGCATGGAGACCTTCACAGTTCTTTGTGGCCCCAGACACAATAGAAAGACTTTACAGAGAAGCAGATTCTGTTTGTCTCACAGAACTTCCAGGTCAGGTCAGGCTGTGACTTAAGATGGGTTAACTCTCCGTCTCTGGAGATGTTGCACCCTGGTGTTGGGGTGCTGTGGGGGATGGCAGCCTTAGATGGGGGCTAGACCAGATATCTCTGTGACATGTCAGGTTTAGACTTGGGCTGGTTCCTCAGCCAAGGTGGGAAGGGGGTCTCTTGCATCTCCTTAAGCTCCCTGACCACAATCTAGGTGTTAGCTCACAGTTTCATTTTTAATATTTATTTATTTGGCTGCATCGGGTCTTGGTTGCGGCACGCTGGACCTTCATTCCATCATATGGGATTGTTGTGGTGCACGGACTCTTTAGTTAAGGCATTTGGGCTTAGTCGCCCTGTAGCTTGTGGTATCTTAGTTCCCTGACCAGGGATCAAACCCAGGGCCCCGCATTTCAAGCCAGATTATTAACCACTGGACCTCCAGGGAAGCCCGTCACACACAGCTTTTTAAATGTTTGCAAGTGCTGTTGTGGTGAACAAACTGCAAATTAATGCACGAGTTTTGCATGCATGGCAGATGTGTCTCTCTCTTCTCAAACACCAGACACTGGAAAGCCAGTTGCTGCAGTGGAAGGGCTGGTGGGCTGTGGGTTTTTGATGGTGGGTTAGTCTCATATAAGGGTTCTCAAAGCTCTGCCCTAAGTGTTCCGATGGCTGACCTGAACCTTCCAGGACTGGCAGTCATCCCCTGCACTGGCTCCATTGGGGCTTCTCAGGGTAAGAGGCCCATTGGAAAAGGAGACAGCTGGCTTGGGGAGGGTGATGGAGGTGGCAATGAAGCTTCCCTCTTCTCAGCCTGGGCCCCCAGCTGAGCTCCATTAACAGAGACACTTCTGGAGGGTCTAATGTGTGTGCTCCCCATCCCCTGATATCTGCCCTGCCCTGGAGGTCTCTCTCTTCTGGGAGCCAGACTTCTGCCTTCTCAGCTCTCCTGGGAAGGTGGCATGGGGGAAGGGCGGGGGCTGGAAGCCTTTTGGACCAGAACAAGGACAACTTCCTCTGAAGATTATCAGGGGAGGTGAGATGCCCGAAGAGGCACCCCCTTGTGTGGAAACAGAACCCTTCATTGCCACTGATGAACCCCCAAGTCTGAGGTGTCTTTTATGAAACCAAAGGTATCTTGGTGGGTTTAAACACAAGGTGGGTTTTACTTTCCGCAGTCACTGCCTTTGCCACGTTCTGCTGACTTTCCCTTTTAATTCCTTAATGAGGTTTTGAGTGAATTCCATAGCTTTGTAAATATGGTGCATCATTAGGCCCAGACCACGTGAAGCTTCAGTCTCAATACTGACTTCAACTTCACCCTCTTCCGTGCTTGGAGGGAAGGCAGGACCTGCAGTATTTGGGGATGAGGGTGTGGTCCAGAGCCTCTAGAATGGGGGGTGGAGCATGGTTTTGCAGAAATCCTGTTAGTTATAAGCACTTTTCTCAATTCCAAGGACCCCAATCGCGCCTCTCCAGTTCCTTGCAGGTCTTATACAAATTGGGGAGGGATCAGCTGGAGTGGTGCCTGGAGGCAGCTGGGCTTGTTTTGCCTCTTAGTAAGCCCTGGTGGTTCAGTGGTAAAGAATCCACCTGGATTCTGGGTTGGGAAGATCCCCTGGAGAAGGAAATGGCAACCCACTCCAGTATTCTTACCTGGGAAATTCCATGAACAGAGGAGCCTGGTGGGCTATACAGTCCATGGGGTTGCAAAAGAGTCGGACACAACTCAGTGACTAAACAAGAAGCCCTGGTGGAGGAGTGGCTCCTATGATTGGTGGTTTTCTAGAGAACGTAGGGGTTTGAATGTCCTCAGCTGTGTTTCCCAATGACCAGGGAATGGGTGAGCCCCGAGCAGCCTCCAGCTGCACCGTTTCACATGACTCAGAGTGGTCAGCTGCTCATCATGCTGGTCTCTCCTCCTCCCTTTCCTTAGCGATCTGCAAATAACTACCTACAGCCTCTCCCAGAATAATTTCAAAATTGAAAGCACACACATAAGACCCTCCTGAAGTGCCTCTGTTGATGGAGCTAGGCTGAGTGCCCAGGCTGGGAAGAAGGAGCCTTTCTTTGGCCTCCACTGCCCTCCCCAAGCCTGCGGCCTCGTTTTCTAGCCAGCCTCTCACCCTGAGAAGCCCCAGTGGAGCCAGTGCAGGGGGAGACTTCCATTCCTGGAAGGTTCAGATCAAGCTTCAGCCAACACTTATGGCAGAGCATTACTTTAAAGTAATGCTCAATGGTTGAAAAAACGTGGAAGATGCTGAATGTAGTTAGCATTAAACTTAAAAAAGAATTTTTTTTTTTGGTGCTTTTTGAATAACTGATGACTTGTTCCTTTCTTCTAGTTACAGGAACCCCATTACTGGGAGCGAAACAGGAACCTTCATCATATCACTATTTTGACCCCACAGGTGGCAAACGTGTGACCTCCTTTTATTTGGTCTTGAGTTCCTTTTTTTAAAATCTCATTGCACACATCCTTTATATAACCTGCTTCAAATTATTTTTCGAGAAAAATGTTTAAAAAACCAAAAAACCTTTTCTTTTGGGGATGATGAAAATGTGAAATTCGAAAATGTTGTGTAGTGGTTACACATTGTAAATACACTGAAGCCCCTTGACTTATGCCCTTAAAATGAATGCACCTAATAGAATGTAAATTACGAATCATTACAACTTTTAAAAAACCTTGAGGTTATTGGGGGTGGTGGGAGCAGAGAGACAGGACACACTATTGATTATCCAATGACTCCTAATTTTCTGACTTAAGACATTCACAGACTCAGGAGGATCTTCGTAGAGGCAATGAAGGGCAGTGCGGAAGCTGTTAGGGATCCCAGCTTCACTGTTCCCTGGCTGATGCAGGTTCGGTGGGAATGATGGCAACTGCCATGCGGTGGATCCATATCCCAGCCCCTGCAAGGGCTGCTCTACCTGTGCGAGGGCCAGCCCCGCAGCTGGGTTCGGCTACCCGGCCCCAAGGCTGATTAGTCCGGAGACACACGTGACTTCAGCGGGCCAATCAGCTGTGTCCTCCCCGATACCACCCCTCCCTGTTGGGGAGTGCGAACTTGGGTTCCGAGGACACCGGTTCGTCTTTGTCAGGCACCTCCGGATTTCTGCTGTTCACATCCAGAGCGGTTTTGATCACCAGTGGACCCCAGGAGCTTTCAGTGTCTCATTCAGTCTGTGCAGGTGGGCCGGGCAATGCCGGGGCATGTCAGGACTCACAGTCAGGATGCTCGGCCTAGACCAAGCCAGCTCCCCTGGCTCATTTGCGGAACAGGAGTGACACCCGACTCAGCCACTTCATTGGGAGAGGCAAGCGACTCCACACTGTTGGTGATATAGATCTCCAGAAACGTCTGTTGTCCATGGAGTTTAACCAGTGTTTTGTACCGATGAGAACTGTGGGTTAGGATGAAGAATCCTATTCTGTCTTTCGTCTCTCTTAAGTTTACTCTTGTGAATTAAAAAAAGAAAAAGCTCTCTATAAAAATAGCTCTGGTAAGGGAACTAGAAAATATTTCGGGTTTTGAGAGTCTGAATGGAAAAGCCAGAGAAGGCACTCAGGGAGCAGAGGGCCGTGGGGGTACGGATGACTTCCACTGTCAGAAGTCTGGGAACAATGCCACCAGTCACGGGGCCCTGGGCTTCTCCGTGCCTGTAAGCTTAAACTTCATGGCCTAAATGATGGGTGACGGCTAATGTCCCTCCCAGCTTTAGAGGTCTCTTGCACACAAGGGTCAGGGGAGCCCAAAGACTGGTTGAGGTTTAGGCTTAACTGAAGACATCACAACCCAGCTTTGCCAAGATTTGGCCTGGCTTCCTTGCCCAGAGCTTCCTTGGTTTTAATATTAACTGATCTCTCTCTGACTTTGGGCCCTGGGGCTTTTGGTTTTATTTTTTTTAACTTAGTTTTTAAATTTTCTGGCCACACTTCCTGGCATGTGGAGTCTTAGTTCCTTGATCAGAGGTTAAACCTGTGCCCCCTGCAGTAGAAGCTTGGAGCCTTAACCACTCAGATGCCAGGGAAGTGCCCCCTGGTGTTTTTAAAGAAAGCATAACGTGGGACATCCCTGGTGGTCCAGTGGTTAGGACTCTGAGCTTCAGCTGCAGGGGGGCACAGGTTTGATCTCTGGTCTGGGAACTAAGATCTGCATGCCATGCAGTGCAGACAAAAAAAAAAAACGTAACATGACTGTTCATACTCAAGAATGTTCTAGCACCAGCAACTTCACTACCCTCCACCCTTGGCACAATCTCACAGGGCTGATTTTTCTTAGCAATAAAATCAACATTTTTACATCAAACATTATTTTTACATTTAACAAAGTTAACATTGGATTTTTGCAGAACTATTTGGAAGTAATGAGAATGTGGGAATGGATGTTTTTGGGGTTCTGTGGATTTTCTGATTGAATAAGGAACCCCCGGGAAACTAAGGTCTCTCATTCAGTGGGATGTAGTGGTTGCTTGCCTGTATACAAGTTCCTGTGTGTGTTCGGGTGCGTGTGCGTGCGTGCATGGGTGTGTGCATGTGATGAAAAAGCCCAGCCACTGTGAGGATGCTCCTGGTATGGCACGCTCGGGTTAAGGACCATTAGCTCCTGCTCAGAACACACTGACCACTGGGAGAGGCTGCATATGGGCTGAGCTCAGGACTCAGCCGGAGGTTCCTTTAAAAATGAGAATCTAGGGGCTTCCCTGGTGGCTCAGTAGTAAACAATCTGTCTGCCAATGCAGGAGACCTGGGTTCAATCACTGATCCGGGAAGATCCCGTGTGCTGCGGAGCAACTAGGCCAGTGCGCCACAACTATCGAGCCTGTGCTCTTGAGCCTGGGAGCCGCAAGACCGTGGGCCACAACTGTTGAAGGCCCGCGTGTCAGAGCCCCTGCTCATCAACAAGAGACACCAATGCAATGAAAAGCCTGTACACTGCAACTGGAGTTTGCCAACCGTACACTATCCCCTCTTGCTGCAACTAGAGGAAAGCCTACAAGGCAATGAAGACCCAGCACAGCCATAAGTTCTATATATAAAACATGGGAATCCAGATGTGCAGCTCATTTTATGTCACCTGTCCCCTGAGAGCTTGGCACAAAGAGCTGAGCTTCTGGAGGGAGGCTTATTAGTCTGACCCCAGCTCTCCTTTACTAGTTCTCGGAATTGGCCGAGTCTTAGTTCCCACACCTGTAAAATGGAATCTAACCTCCATCTGAGGTTGTGGAAAGGATTAGAAATAAAGAAAGTATTTTGCATAGTGTCTTGTGCAGAGCAGCCATTTAATAACTGACAATTATTAGTTTCTTAAAGGGTAAATAAATTCAGAAGAAATTTGAGTTGAGACCCAGTTAAGTTACACCAACAATTTTATTGACAAGCGCATTAAGTTTGGGGAATATTTCTAGCTCCCCTCCCCAAGTATTAAATAAGCTACCTCTTAACCTCTTTGTGGTTCAGTTTGCTCATCTGTAAAGTAGGGAGTAACAGAGCTTTTGCAAAGACTAATAAATAACAACGTATAGTAACTCTCTTAGAACAAGGCACACTGTAAGAGCTGTACAAGTGCTCACTATTTTAACTGCTACCATATCAACACTCTGAATTGCAGATAGGCCATGGTTCTCATAAACTAGAGCTACGAAGGCTTTTGTACAGGGCTAGGGCGCAGGCCTGTCCTTACCGTACAAGGTGGCTCTGGAAGACCTGGGTTTTGGGGGTCCTGGCCCTGCTCTGCAGATGAGTATTATCCTGGTACCTTTGCCCTCCCATCTCCAACTCTTTGCAGAAATACACTCCAGTACTCAACAAACATCCGCTAACAGCCCACTGGTTTCTCAGGAGGGAGAAACTCAAATTCAGAGTGGGTTGGGGACTCATTCAGGGACCCAGCAGCAGCAGGAGCAGAATTCTCCAGCTATTTCAGAGTCCAGTCCTAATGCCGTTATCTCCCCGCTCTGTGCGCCTCCTTCCTCTGGGCTGTCTCCACTGTCCCGGGTGGATCTTCTCCAAGAGCTGCCAATCTGGAGCAAACAGCAGAGGCCAGATGGGATGCACTGATGGGTGTCCTTGATGCTAGCATCTGAGCACGAGCTGTGCGGAGGCCACAGGCTGGCCTGGTCTGAGGACCTGGGCGGCCCACAGCCCACTGAGATGGAGGTGCGAGAGGAAATGTAGGCTTGTCTTCCTCAGCCCACGAAGCTTCTGCTCCAGATAAGCTTCGACGTTCCCCCCGATACCAAAAAGGCCTACCACAGGCCCAGAGCTACTCCATCCACAGCTGATGCTTTGCAGGGGGCTGGGAGGGTGCTGATAGAGGAGAGAAGAGGAACAGCAGCGGATAGGAAGGAAGGCGAATGCAGAAGCAGGCCCTCTTCGATGTGAGAAGTGGCTGGAAATGAGCCTTGTCTGGGTCTGAGTGAGGCCCAGGGCACACTGGCAGCTGGGGCTCTTCTTACAGGGTGAGTAGTCCCTTCTCTTCCCTGCCCTTCTGGTTCTCCTCGGCTCACTCATCTCAGTTCAGATGGCTCCAGTGGTCACCAGCATCGCCAATGGATCTTCTCAGATGTAGGACTTAAAGGCAAGAATTCCGAGCCCGAGGTGTTGGTTTCGGTGAGCACCAGATCCTTGTCTGGAGCCTAGATGATAAACTACTTATTGCAGAGGACCCTTCAGCAGATAAAATGAGATAACAGAACCCCTTCTGCCACATCACGCTGTCCAGATGGCACCTTATCACGCTGGGCTGCCGTGGTTTGTTCACACAAAAACATCTCGTCTCATCCTGTTTCTTGGGCAACTGCTATGCTTCATTCACCTGGCACATGGTAGGCATTCACTAAAGCAAAATTGACGCCTGGGGCCAGAGCTGGTCTACAGGTGGGTTTTCTTTTGTTGGCAGAGTATGTAAAAGACTTTTGATTTATTGTTGAAATCAGGAGATTCATGCACAAATCTGGACTCCTCAGTTTCTCTGGAAAATTTAGAAGTCAGGACTGTAGGGCCCATGTTCCTCCTGCTTGGAGACAGTCCACTAGCACTCAGGAGAGGCCACTCTCTTTAGAGATGCTCTCCACTCTGCCCATCTCCATCACTCCTTCCCCTCTCACAATGGAACGGCTTCCGCTTTACTCACTGACTCCACCTGCCGGGGCCCTGCAGGCAGCTGAGTCAGCAGCTCCTGCTGTGATTTGGGCAGTAAGAGAAGTGAAGTTCTCCATCAGCCCCACCAAAGAGAGTTTCAACACACGCTTGTTTAACAGGCAGCATCTGGGTCTTGCCAGGCAAACAGAATTACTGTGCCTATGGAGAGACACCATCCCCACAGAGGGACTCTAGACAGCCAGCTGTTGCAGGGGTGCCCAATGGCAATGATGTCTGCTTCATCTGGCTGCCACCAGTCCTTTCTCTGGCTCACCCTCTCTGGTGACAATAGATGATGATGTGCCATTTGGGCAAGAAGAAGGGAGAAGGGTGGCACTGGCTTTATGGAGCCACCGTCAGTCAGCAAGGAAAACATCTCTGGCCTCCCGCATTCAACTATTGTAATCATTATTACCAGGAAACAGACCCAAACACCTAACAAAAGGAAAGAAGGGTGATGGAGGTGGCAAGGAGAGCATCGTTTTGAGCTGAGGAAAGCAGCGGGCACAAGCATGGGAGTGCAAAGCCACTGGAGCTTTAGGAAGGGCCCGAAGCTGGGGGTGTGGCAGGAGGTAGGGACAGAATGACAGCTGCCACATTAAAGCAGTGAGCTGTGAAGGAAGCCAAGGAGGGCGGCCTTAAGGGAACAAAGGCATGGGGCCCCCACTTCAAGAAGGAAAACCCACTGCAATACTGAACACCACTCATGTGGGGAGGACACAGATGGACAAGTACCACCACCCACCCTGATTTTAATGTGGAATGCAATTAACCCCTAAAAAAGGAACTCCAGAGAAGAGGTTTTCTAACCATCTTTAGGAATTTTTAAACTAGATGCCCCCCGCCATAACCCCCCTGGACAGCATTCTGTAAAACTGATTCAACAGAGCTGTTCTGGTGAGGGAACACAGGCAGGAACCACCCCTTCCCCTTCTGCACTCCCCTTACAGGGCTCCATAACGCCAAGGAACACGGTTCAAAGATCACGGAGCTTGAATAGAAGCACCTATTCCTTTTACAAAGCAGAATAAGCCACCCCAAAAGAGAGCTCCTAAGAGGCTAAGTGCTCCTACACAGACGAACAGCTCCACTTCCTGTTGCCACATTGTTAACTATTTATTGAATGAGGCAGTAATAGACAGAATGGAAAACGACACAGAATCCATGCTCTGCTACTGGGGTTCTGCTTTTCTTCTTCTTCTTGGCATTTCTCAAACTATCAGGAGGGTATTTCACCACAAAGGAACACGGACTTTAAAGCCCCTGGACAGTTTCACAACGATGATAAAAAATAATAATTAAAAAAATAACAAATTGTAGAACTAGGACTGTTTTATGTAAATTTCCCTTCCCTCCCCCCATTACGTACAGGAAAAAAAAAATACAAAGAACACTGGATAGTTTTATATAAAACAAGCAAATACAAGAATCTGAAACTTTTCTCAAAGGCTGAGCAAGACGTGAAGAATCTTTTTAATGTCGCGTTAAAAAAAAAAACAAACATTAAATACACAGTCACACATGGGAGTGGGGGCGGGGGGCCCAGGAAGAGGGAGGAAGAGTCGTCCCTGTACTCAAGGAGCAGAGATTTGGCCTGTCAAAAAGTCAGGTGAATTTAACCCCTGGAGACTCAGGGCTTGTGGCTGAGAAATCACAGAATTTCGTTACAAAGAACACCCAGACCAATTAACAGCCGTGAGAAGAAAGCTGTGGGGCCCGGGCCTAGCATGATGCACCTTGGGACAGCTGCAGGGTCCCTTCTGAGATCGGGCCTGATCCAGGGGCACAGGACGCACCCTCAGCCCTCTTCTCCCCAATGCCCCTCAGTCCGGTGACCAGCCTTCCTCGAGCCAGGAGCCCCTGTCAGTTCTTGTCTCCTCTGTTAAGCTAAAGGAAGTCACAGGAAGGGAAAAAGGTTGCTCCCATTGGTGCACCCTGGTCTTCAAAAGATTTTTCTCTCCCTCCTTCCTTTCCCCTTCCAACTCCTCCCACCGCCTCATTCTCTCTCCACAATGCACACACCCACAAGCACACGCAGCGCGCACGCACTCCTCAAACCCTTAATACTTCTGTCACCCTCAGTTCATATACATGACCAATTCAGGACTGACCTTAAAACCAAAGCGACGGGTTAATAGCTGTGAGACCGAGAAGGTTTCCTGGGGAGGGGAGGAGATGGGAGGCTGAAGAAAACCCTCTCGGTCCTGCCTGGGAGCTTTAAAGACATTTCATTTGCCTGTGGCAAGGTCAGCATCTGGGCCAGCCCGAGGAGCGTCTCAGCTGCCAGACCACGTGGCCCCTGGATCTTGCAAGCACAGTTTCTGGACCTCACCCCAATCCAGAACCTCCGTTCTCAGGTGAGCCCAGCAGGGAGAGTTCTGGGTGGCCACTGGGAGGCAGCTTTGGTGAAGGGCATGGTCACCTCTGCCTGAGTTTGTCAGTAGCTCAACGCATGACCCTGGTATGAACAAAACCAGGTGGCTGTCTGGCCACGTACCCTACACCCACTAAACTGGGTGAATTATTTTTCCACAGCTCACCTTGATTTCATACAGATAATTCCATGCGGGTTTCTTTTATATATATATATATATATATACATACACATATATATATATATACTTTATATATATATATGTAAATGTGTATATTCATATGTACACATATACATATATTCACACTCACACATACACACACCGAAGTATACACACGTTTCCGCAGAAAGAAGTCCTGCCACAATTTGGCTTTTTCGGGACTGTGAAATTGACAACACAGTATCTTATTCCACCAATCCCAGAAAATCAAGAGTGGTGCTTTTTAAAAAATGCAATTCCAAAATCCACTGCCTTTCTTCCTTTTTAAAAAAAAGGTTAACAAAACTTTTCTTCCAAAGTCGAGAGACTTAATTCCATTTGATTGCACCTCTGCAAACGTGTAAAAAATTTTGAAGTAGACTAGAAAATGATGCCACGGTATGGCTGCATGTCACTGCTCCAGTGTCACCACCTCCACAGCCTGGCCGTCCACAGTGACTGCGCTGTCCGATATCCTGGTGGCCACAGGGGCCATGGCCACCTGCACCGGCCCGTTCCCCTGGGCGAGGCTGGTCACCACAGTCTGGTACATGCTCACAGGGATCTGGACCAGTCCTGGGGAGAAAGGGGAGGCCGTTAGTGCCGCGCATGGGTTCCCAGATGATGGCTGGACAGGGCAATCGGCTCCAGCCCTTGGGGTACCACTGTCTGCAGCCGCAGGTAACTGCATACCCACTGTCCAGGCACAAATACATCCCTTTCCCCACCCCGTTTTAATTCTTTAAAACAGACTATCAGGAAAGAGAATGTGGAGAAGTTGTAGAAACATGCCTCAGAACAGGGCCTCCCCAATGTGCCAAGAGATGACCCCACTTGCCTGCCTCTCTCCAACTTTAGAAGGCTCGCACAGACCCCTCAGGGACGAATTCTCCTCCCAACAAGCCTGTCTCTTCTGACTGCCTTCCTCTCTAGAAGGGGCCACCACTCATGTTCTTGGATATTCTGCTACACTGACTTCTTCAACCCTCTTTCTGCCTATGCTCAAATTTCTCTCAGCTTGAAAAAACTTCTCCCTTAAACTTAGCCTGCCTTCTGGCCATTGTCCCTCTCCTCTGGGTCAGCTTTTTTATTTTTCTAAAGCCTAGGTCATTAGTTTTCTGATTTTAGATTTCATAGACCAGTATAAATTTAAATACATTCTGGGGTCAACTTAAAAAAAAAAAATCCCAACTACCTCCTAATATCACTATTATTTCACAGTAAAAAGAAGTGTTTAGTAGAAAGAGAGGAGGAAGTGAATAATTTCAGAAAAGGGCAGTCCTTCCAAAGAAAGGAAAACTGACAATTTTATATGACATATTAAAAAAAAAAAGAATTTCCAGTTAAATAAGACAGAATAAATGCACATATAAAATTCTTCTTCCTCATAAAACAAAAATTATAGTGAAGGAGAAAAAAAAAGATATGAATGAGAGATGGCAATATATTGGGTTGGCCAAAAAGCTGACTTGGGTTTTTAAATAGCATCTTAGGGAAAACACAAACTTTTGGGCCAACCCAGTATATTTCTGGAAGATGCAAAGCATACATAAAGTGGTTCTGACATTAAAGAAGGGGAAGCTGCAAGTCCTGTGTCCTGGAGTTCTCAGGGCCACTGCAGACTGAGAGGAAGAAGTGAAAGACAGGAGTTAGCTGACAGTTTGTATTCAACTGACTGGACCAGCAGGTCCTACCAATCCCAACACCCAGGCCTTTGTTGACCAGACACCTGAAGTTCATCCACTGTATTGAGAAGCTGACCTGGAGAAGCCCCAGGAAAGATCTATGAGGTATCTGGTGGGTGGGCAGGGGAGGGGTCGGGGGTGTGGAGACAATGAAAGATCTGCCACACAGTCCTGATACTCACCACCCCGAGCCCTGCAGGCCGCCCGCTCTGCCCTGCACAGCCCAGCAGCTGTGTTTCAGTGCCTCACTCTTAAGGAACCCAGAGGCGACAGACAATGTGGGGAGCAGAAACAAAAACAAATGGCCCTAAACTCTAATATCTTCAGAGACAGAAAAGATTTGTATCATACAAACGGATACTTTTATTAAAATGAGAGAAAATGTGTTAAAGAAATCAAATAGATGAAATACATTCCACAGAAAGATGAGACGGTAAAGTCAAGGAAATCTTCCAGAGAGCAGAAGAGATTAAAAGATGGAAAGTAGGAGACCTTAAGAGGTCCAATCTCTGATAAAAAAGATTTCTAGAGACTAGAAAAAACACAAGGTAGGAAATTATCAGACACATTGCAAGTAAATCCCTAGAACTGAAAAACATGAGTTTCAGATTGAAAAGGCCCCTTAGATACCCAGCAGAACAGAAGAAAAAAGATCTGGATGCTAAGACACAGCTTTGTAAAATTTCAGAACACTAAGGATAAAGCAGAGGTCCCAAAGGATTTGAGAAAGGGTAAAAAAAAAAGTCACATACAAAGAACTGGAAATCATTATTGGATTTCTCAAAAGCAAGCCTGGAGGCTAGATGATGATGGAGCAGTAGCTTCAAACCTCTGAGAGAAAATGCTTTCAGCCTAGAATTCTCTCTCCAGCCCATGAAATGACACCCACGCCAATTAAGTGTGGGGACAGAATAAACACCTCTTCAGACTTGTAAGGGCTGCAAAAGCCGGCTACCCGTGCACACTTTCTTTGGAAGCTCTGAAGGTTGTTCCCCAAAGAAATGAGACAGGAAAACTTAAGAAATAAGTGGCTGTGGGGTCCAGGAGACAGAGAACCCACTGTAGGGATCTTGGGGACAGGAGGAGGGCCCAGGACGGGGGCTGTGCAGTACGTCTGGAGGACACAGGGGATGTGGCATGAGCTTGTGGGATAGAGTACCTCGAGGGGTCTTCCAGAATTGGGTAGAACCGGTGATTACTCCTTAAAAAGTAGAAGAAAAAAAAAAGCAAGGATTAACCATACCCACTCGTCGTGGCAGTGAACAAGTTTTACCTTTATAAAAATTTTATGTTTATAACAATATAAACATAGAAACTGAGTTATTGAAAATTGTGATAATGTCTCAAGAAATAATTAATATGACTATTATTTAGAATAATACACATACATACCAGAAAAAAGAACATGGAGTGTTGCCTCTGGGGTACATATAAATATATATATATATATATCTATTTTTTTTAAAGGCCTTTTAGTTCTTTTTGTCATTTAAAACTGTGTATTACTTTGATGAAAATAAAAATTAATTATAAAAAGGGATGTTTTACCAGCATACTTCCTAATGCCAAAAGAAGTATCAAACATAAAATAACATGTCAATTTTACAATGTTAAATTGTATCTAATTGTTTTCCAGGGATAACTGTTGACAGTTTGGAAACAAGTATTTGTTGATGCTTCCCTGGTGGCTCAGACCAATGTAGAAGACCTGGGTTTGATCTTTGGGTTGAGAAGATCCCCTGGAGAAGGGAATGGCTACCCACTCCAGTATTCTGGCCTGGAGAATCCCATGGACAGAGGAGCCTGGAGGGCTACAGTCCGTGGGGTCAAAAAGTTGGACACGACTGAGCGACAAACACAATACAACACCGTAACATTTTATGATGCAACCTGAAATGAGGCTAAATGTTCTGTTTTGTAGCGTTTTTAGGATTCCAGGCTTACCCTGCTATGTGTTAATGAGAATGGAAGGCATGGCCCACAGTCCTCACACTGAGATGCTGGGGCCTGAAAGGGGAAGGAGGGGGCCAGCCCATACATCAGCTTCAGAAGGCTGTTGGCTTCAATGTTTTTCACCTAGACCTTTGCAAACAGCTTTCACATCTCTCTAGTCAGTTCCTTTTTCCATTCACTCCTTTCTGCCGCCCAAGTTATCTTTCTGTAACATGTCATTTCCCAAGCTCAAACTTTTCAAATTCCCTGATGCTAGTTAAAAGGTTCCCAAAGCCTATAGTAAAGTTCAAATGTTGGGCCTGGCATTCAGGACTCTTGTGATTTGTCCAGCCTTACTTCCCTTACAGCCTTGATTCCCTGTGCTCTGGGCATCACCCTGGACTATTCTCAATTCTCCAACACATTGGTAACCTTCCTTTCTCTGGGCCTTTGCTCAAGCTGTTTGCTACCTGGAATTCCCTTACTGCCCACCCCTTCCCTTTTAAAACCCTCCGCTTGGAAGCCTATCCCAGCTCTAGTCAATACTGAGAGCAGCCTCCTTGGGATTCTCAGTAAGCATTGGACAGTAGGATATAATCTGGTAGGTCTGGCTAATGCATGTAGCTAGGTCTTCCCCATCTACCTAGATTGAGCCCTAGATTGAGGGCTCCTTCAAGGTCAGGCCTGGCTCTGGCTCATGTTTAGTATGAGGTACAAGGTATGCCAAATACTGGCATCAGCACAGCCTCAAGGGCAGCAGGTCAAGGGATTTTATTGCGGGCCCTAACCAACGTGTGGCTGGGCTCTAGTCCCTGGCATCCAGACTGTAGGAATGGGCCTGAGTATATGTGAAGACCAAGACCCCCTTCCATCATCCTAGTGGATCTCCATCATCACTTTCATCCTGTCTTCTGGTCAAAACAGACAAAGTTAATAAAGTAACATTTTTTGCCAAATGCCCTGTGGCAAAACCAGGACACCTCCAAAGAACCCTCACACTGCTGCTGCTGCTAAGTCGCTTCAGTCATGTCCCACTCTGTGTGACCCCATAGATGGCAGCCCACCAGGCTCCCCCGTCCCTGGGATTCTCCAGGCAAGAACACTGGAGTGGGTTGCCATTTCCTTCTCCAATGTATGAAAGTGAAAAGTGAAAGTGAAGTCACTCAGTCGTGTCTGACTCTGAGCGACCCCATGGACTGTAGCCTACCAGGCTCCTCTGTCCATGGGATTCTCCAGGCAAGAGTACTGCTAGCAAACAGCAACCAAAACCAGAAGCAAATATCAGTCTTATTTCACTGTTCTTGCTTCTGAGACTGATTCAGTTCAAAAGCTCTAAGCTGGGATAACAAGTTACAAACTTTACAAATACACTGAATACTGTGGGACCTTCTTACTGACTACGAGCAACGGTCCTGGGTCAGTGCTGGGATGGAGAGAAACTGGAAGAACTGTTAGAATTAAATCTCTTTCTTACTGGTTTATGATGTGTTTGGGTTACCTATGATGTGGGTCCATGTCCCACACTGTTGTTGAAACACTTTTTAGTATCATGGAAGATTTGCCCTAAAATAAAATGGAAAAGGGTTCAAATGCAGAAATTCAAACTAGCTGACACTGCTATAACCGGAATAATCTTTTGAACACAAACTGATTTTGTTCTCCTCTTTTACAATTCTTCACTGGTTTCCAATGGCCCATGGAATATAAAGTCCAAATCCCTTTGGAGGTATTTCAGCCTTTCACATCAGCCCCTGTCGCTCAGTTAGTTCAGCCTGGTGATACGTGAATTCCAGGAAGGTGAACGACTTGATTGAGGCTCTTTCCACACCTGCCTCCATGGTGTGCACACTTTCTGACTTCTGCCTGGAATGACTGTTGGCTTGTTCCTTGAATGGGCTTCTATTCTTCCTTCAGCTGCAGTCTCTCCTTCTCCTGTCTGAGCTCCTCTTCTCCCAAGGGTCCACAGCACTTTGCACTGGTCTCCATGGAGGAGGTGATGGTCATATACTTTATCACTGGTTACTTGTCTTATCTCCAGGGAAACTGTAAATTCCTTAAGGGAGAGATGGAATCTCCGTATTTGAGTCCCTAGCAATGAGCAGGTGTTTTCTACACAGTTGAATGAAACCTGCCTTCTGAGATTGCACAGGTGTCTACCTTCCCCCCAACCCCAGGACAGAATGATTGACATGGGTGAGCCTTCAGGTGATTAGGAAGTTTCCAGAAAAAGCAACACAGAAACAACTCCATTCAAAGCTCATCCAAATAAAACCATTTTAAAAGACCTCATATTCTGTACTTCACAGCTTGGGAAGGAGTAAATTTGGCCTTAAACAACTGGGTGATGACTCCCATACAAAGCCGTCTCGAGAGTGAATGACTAGTGACAGCGACTTCATATCTAAAAAGCTTCTTGGAGAAATCCCATATACAGGGCATTTCATAACCTCGGATGCCTTGAAATCCAAGGCGTTACTCTCTACACACAGTTTCAGTCTGCCTCCACCTTAAATAAGTGCATTACCATCCCACTGTGAGAGTTTTAGAATCTCACACACACAGCCATTTTGACATGAGATTAGATTAAATCGTCTCAGTGTCTCTGACCTAGCAGCCTTTATGTCCATGGCAAGGAAAGGGGGAGGGGGCTAGAGGCTTGGAAACCCAGCGCGCACTAAATCGGCTGGCTGCCCTTGCAAGAGAGATGATTAAATGTTGAGGTTCAGTAATCAGGCCAGGATTGTCCCTGCATCTGCTCAGCCTGCCCCTGATTAGCCCTAATCTAGAAGGCGTATGTTAATCTCAGCTTGTATTCTAGGTCATTTCGACTGATTAAGCAACAGGAAGCCTTTCCCATTCTACATTAGGGACTTGAAGTTCTCCTTTTTGTTTTTCACAGAGACCCTGCACAACCCTAGTAAGAAAGCTCTCCTGGCATTTGTACAGTGCTTTTCAAAGTCTTCTCACCCCCACTGCACAGCACTCGCTTCCTGCTGAGACTCTGGAGCAGCAGGCAGGGCAGGTATTCTTCCCTTTCACAAATGATAGGCAAGTACTGTTGGGAGAACCATGGACTTACCATAAAAGCACACACTTATAAAAACCTGGAGCTTTTAGTACCCCAATCTCTAGTACCTCATCTTTCAAAGCTGTAAGAAACCATAGAGTTCTTCAGTTTAGAAAATCTAATCCCCCCTTTTCTTTAAATTCCAAAGCATATGGGTAAAAAGTTGATTTAAACAAAACAAAACGTGGACTGAGGGAGACTGAGTGACTAAGCCGGTGGTAAGGCAAGGCAGCTGGGAGTCTCTGCAGGTACCGGCAAGCCTTTACCATTGACCACTACAGCCAGTAGGGACCTGGAAGGGAGAGGACAGTCCCTTTTGGGCTCACTGCTGCCTCTCCTCTCAGGCTTCTTGGTAAGGTTTACAGAATTGGCAAAAATGGAAAAAGAGGCCAAAAGAGACTTGGGAACTTCAGGTCCCAGTGCAAGGATTTCCTTGGCCAATAGCAGTCAGCCCCCAAATCCTGGAGGAACTGCTGGCCCCAGAACAGAAAGAGGAGTCCTGACCCTGCTCTATTTTTCTACCAGTTGGGTATCATTCTTGAGCCCAAATGGTCAAACACGCTCCTCCCATCTTAACAAATGGCAATTACATTCTTTTAGTTGCTCAGGCCCAAAACTTGGAAGTCAGGCCATTCTCACGCAATTCATCAGCAAATTTTCTCGTTTCAAAGATAAACCCAGAACACAGCCGCCATTGGCCGCTGATCCCCTGGGTGAACTCCTATCCTCTCTTGCCTGGACTACGTGTTAGCTTCCCTCCACATTGCCCTGCGTCAGCCCTGGCTCCAATGCACTCTCTGCTCCCCAGACAGAAGCCAGAGGGATCTTCTAAAACTTCCACACGATGGACATGGGGACACACATTCTGAAAATTCAGATATTTGCTTTTCCTTGGTTTCTGCAAAACGGGTTCCGCAGTGCTCTGTCTCTGAACGTGTCACCAGGGGAGGCTTTGTGGTAGACCACGGGCGCCAGCGAGAGTGACTTCAAGGTTAGGGTCACTGCCCTGACACTCTGGATTCATCATTCCTGAGCTGATCTACTCTATTCCTGGCCTCTTCTGAGGTAATGAATGCCATCACTAACCTACCACATGATGAGTCTCTCTCTCACACACACACATGCATATAACTGGAATTTATTTACTGACGGGAATTCATTTATGGCACCCCACTCTAGTACTCTTGCCTGGAAAATCCCATGGACGGAGAAGCCTGGTAGGCTGCAGTCGATGGGGTTGATAAGAGTTGGACACGACTGAGCGACTTCACTTTCACTCTTCACTTTTGTGCATTGGAAAAGGAAATGGCAACCCACTCCAGTATTCTTGCCTGGAGAATCCCAAGGACGGGGGAGCCTGGTGGGCTGCCGTCTACGGGGCAGCACAGAATCGGACATGACTTAAGCGACTTAGCAGCAGCAGCAGCGTTTTGAGATCTGATGAATAAGTCTATACATCACAGTTAGCTAAATCTTGAGATACTGTTTGACAACAGCTACTCCAACTCCCCCCGCCTTTTTAGTGGCTCCCTACTAAGGGAAAATAAAGTCCAAATAGCCAATAGATGAGGGATTATATCAGCCTTTCCCACAAATACTCTACCTTATGCCTTCATCACAACTGTACCTGTCTCCTCAGTATACCCTAGCCACCACATGTATTTACTCAGGCAGGTCTCTCTGCCTAGAATTACCCCTGCCAACCTACGTCCTGTTCTTTCCCTGTCTTTCAGGGGTTCCTCCAGACCTAACAGCCTACCGGGTTCTCTCCTTCTGGGGATTTTATTGCTTCACCACTCATTTGGCACCAGATCTGTGCTAACCTGTTCCCAAATAGGTACTGTTTTTCTCTATACAAACACTGCTTACTTAGATCTTGGCAGGACGATGTTCTTGAACAGTGAGCAACTTGAACACAGTAGACGTTAATACCTGAATATGACAATTGATCACATTCTTCATGATTTTCAGAAACTTGATTACATTCCCCTTAGCTGTGGTCTCTGGCCCGAAGCCTTTTACTCCGCTTTGGAATGAGTACTGTTGTCCCCACAACACTCTTAAGGCAGCAGCCGAGTGCTGTATGGCAGTTCAGTGCATTTGATGTGAAGGTGGAACAGGCGCTTGTATTTCCATTAGCTTCCCAGTCAGAAAGAATCCTGGCTCTGCCACTTACAGGCTTATGAAGTCTCACTTTCCTCCTACATGAAATGGTAATTCCTAATATTCTCAGGGTTTTTGAGAACTAGATGTGCTGACGTGGGTAGAGTCTGGCACAGTGCCTGGTGCACAGTAGGTGAACACTGTCAGCTGCTTTCCCAGATGACTTGGAATGAGAGGTCTGATAAAGCCTGGCTGGGGTCACAGATGTTAGACTACAGCTCTCAGGAAGCAGAAAGGAAAGCAGAGACAGTGCAGATCTCCTTTCAGCTGCGATTTGCTCCTGCCAGGAAGCACATCATTCGCCAAAGGCCTTCAAAGATGTAAAGATTAGAGATAAAAGCCATGAAATCAGGGCAGATGGACTGGAGGGCTGCTTCCTTTCTGAATGCAGCGATGGTCAGCACAGGCACTGGAACCACATGATGACATGTATGCAATAGCTGCTGATTCGGTATAGCAGTAAAGACACAACCTAGGCTAAACCACTAATCAGTATTAAGATCAGGGTCAGTATGATATGATGTCACCATGCCGATAAACTTCTAAACCCCAAAACTAACGGCACACGCTGGAGCCCAGCAGAGCTCAGAGTTGCAAGCCTAGTCAGGGTCACCCAGAACCACAGGCTGCCCTCCCCGCACCCCACACCACGACAAGACAGAGCGGACAGACAGCCTGAGGAAGAATGGGCCTTTCATTTGCTCTCACAATCTGGGAAACCTTTGGGAATTGTTGTTTGCTGTAACTGAACCTTTCAGCCCAAAGGCCTTCCTAGTTGGTCATGGAAATATCTTTTAGTTTGGGAAAAAATATTGATGGTTGTGAGAGAAAAGTAGCTAAACAAATAAATTATCAAGTAAACGTAACAGTTGGTGAAAGAGCAATAATTCTTAAAGCTGAAAGGAAAAATTCACCATGTAATACTTTCTGTGGTTTATGCATAAGAAAGTGAACTGTATGTATTAGGAAAATGCTGGCTTAAATGGGGAACCTGTGACTGTGACTGGAAAGGAGAGGAATAAATAAGAAAGTGAAATCATCTATTGTTATTACCTAAGTTACTTCTACAGTTTTTAAAGAGCCATCAAAAATATCTATAAGTGTCCTTAGGGAGGACAGGAAGGAGGGAAGTCCTTTAAAAAATCTTATCTCCAGGCCTGGAAAGAAGTTACATCAGTGCCTGACATCTAAGGAAAGCCACTATTATATGAAGAAAAATAGGCATGGTGTGTCCTGGCATAGAGATGGGAGAACATGATGGAAAACCAGGTAAAGAAGCTAGTAGGCAGGCAGCAGGCAGATAAAGAGGCCGAGAAACACAAACAAGGACCACATGGAAAGAGGACAGATGAGGGCAAGAAAATGAAGGTCATGAAAAGAACAATGATATCAAATGAAAAGGAGAGCCAGGTAACCCTCATAATAGTAAGACAAGGGAGAAATAGAAAAAGCATTTCTCTCTCAGTGGTTCTGTTTCTGCTATATTAGCTGCTCCTGGGACATTTAATCTTCCTTTTCCGTGTTTTTAAAGTCCATGGCTTTTGAGGGCATTTGAGGGATTTATGGATTAAAATATGTATTACATCTGGCAAGTACTGAATATTCTCATGAAGCCAATAGCAGACTCAGAGGTACCCTGGTGTAACAGGCACTTCTCAGCACCCAAGATTTCTCTCCTCTGACCAGACAATCTCAACCTGCTCTTGGAAAAACCACTTTCTGGAATAACTTCCATAGCAGTGGCCTTTTCTGGGTAGGGCAGTTTCACTGTGTCCTTAATCTTGATTTTGCAGACCACAAGAAAATTGTCTTGCCTGCATCCCACAAGCCAAACGTTAAGAGTGAATTCACTTTTACTTTATTAGTGAATGTATTTCAAAACATAATTTGTAGATATAATTTTACCATTCCCTCTTGAAATTACTAGAGTCCCCAGGAACACGAACGAAATCAGGGTTTTGTCCTTTAGTGTTCAGAATCACCATGGGCTACATCCTGGAGACTGAAATCCCAATGGAAGACTGAACAAACTAACTCCGATCCATGCTGTTCTGACCAAGAGGGCTTTAAACCAAAAATGGCAGGAGAGAAAAGTGTTGAAAGCTTGCAGGACATGTAGGTACTCAGGAGGATGTCTGACCAGAGATGTACGGAGAAGGGCGGGAGCAATCCAGTAAAGCTCCAGAGATCACTGGGAGGGGTGGGGAAACACTCCACATCTCCAAGGTCTGTGTAGCAGACAAGGTGTGAACAATACGCAAAGAGTTGGTATTTTTAAACATTAAATGCAGCCCATCTGACAGAAACCTTAGGAGAAAGTTACCAAGCTGTTTACCAAGAGTTTGCAATAGTCGGGTGTAGAAATGGACCAATCAGAAGACCAATAGGTCTTCTTACCTAGAGTTAAGAATGGAGATTTATTTTTCTGTTATTATGTTCAAAATTTTTATTACAGAAAATTTCAAATAGGCACAAAAGGAGAGAGACTAGTGTAAGGACTCCCACCCTCTGTGCCTACCACCCAGCCCTTGCCTCCTCCATCTGAACAAGGACAGACTGAGGCAAAAATCTGCCGAAGGTGCTCTCCTGATTTTTCAATGCCTCACTTAGCCCAATCTTAGAGCATCATTTAGGGGTTTCCCTGATGGCTCAGATGGTAAAGAATCCACTTGCAGGAGACCCAGGCTTGATCCCTCGGTCAGGAAGATCCCCTGGAGAAGGGAATGGCTACCTACTTCAGTATTCCTGCCTGGAGAATTTCATGAACAAAGGAGCCTGGTGGGCTATAGTCCATGGGGTCGCAGAGTCAGACATGACTGAGTGCCTCAGCAAAATTTGCTTTAGACACAGTCAGACACCTAAAGACAGTAGATTAGAGGTGGAAATAAACAGTTAAGGGGTCTGACAATCACAAAGAAAGAAATCTATCTTATAAACTTCATTTAAATTGAGTATTATTCCATCTTTCCTCTGGACTGTAGTTAGCATAACCAAGCTGTTAATGGGGACAAGTTCTTTATAAAAGAATTCCAGCTAATAAAGGCAGAGGAATGATAACACTAGAGAAATCACTAGTTTGAAACTTCTAGTGAAATAATGGATCTACATAATATCATTAATGGTTACTAAAGCCACTGGGGCTTCCCTGATAACTCACCTAGTAAGGAATCCGCCTGCAATGCAGGAGACCCCGGTTCAATTTCTGGGTTAGGAAGATCCCCTGGAGAAGAGATAAGCTACCCACTCCAGTGTTTTTGGGCTTCCCTGGTGGCTCAAAACCATTAGGTGACCGGGTGATGAGGACTGTAGAATAAAGAAATGCCACCACCCATGCAGGCTGCAGTGCCTGGAAGGGTAGCCTCTTAAGTCTACCCTCCAGCCACTTCCTTCTTTCCACAAAGATGAAGCCCCTGTGGCCTGTTCAGCATCCATTCGCAACAGGCAATTTGCTATACAGAGGCCTGACAATGACACAGAATTTTCAAAAGCATTGGGCAAAAAGGGCCACCAGAAAGGGCAGCAGCAGGAAGTCTGCTTCCCATGCACACCTGTGCCTGGGGTACAGAGGTGTCTTTGACATCTACCCATGGGGTTTACAAATTCCTTTGGGAAACGTGCCAGCACACTGAGTGCTAATGATGCTCATGATATAAAGGTAGATCTTTATAGTCACCTCTTAGTTGAACCAAAGGAAGGATGGGTCATTTCCTCCACAGTGCCCCCGCTAAACTCTGATTTCATGATGTGCTTTTCTTGTCACACTTATTTTCTAATCATGTCTTCTTTAAGCTAACATGAAAACTAATTTGTATTTCTTAAGTATGCAGCAGCTGGGCAGGGGGTGGAGGAGATGGTTCAGGCTTTACCCTGGCTTGCTTAGAGACACTGTCCAAGGATTTAAAATGTGCCATGAGTGATTTGCATGACAGATATTCGGTGTATGGCAACTAAGAATTGACTATATTTACATTTATAAAACCAACAGGGCCATTTCTGTTTCATAGGGCTGCTATGAGGATAAGTAACATTATATTTAAATAATTTAAATTCTTGAGAAAAGAGATATTGTCTAAATTTGAGGTAGTATGGGTGGCTCACATGGTGAAGAATCTGCCCACAATACAGGAGACCTGGGTTCGATCCCTGGGTTGGGAAGATCCCCTAGAGAAGGGAATAGCAATCCACTCCAGCACTCTTGTCTGGAGAATTCCATGGACAAAGGAGCCTGGTGGGCTACAGGCCATGGAGTCGCAAAGAGTCAGACACGACTGAGTGACTAACATACATACACATCGTTATTTCATAAAGGTTTTCTCCCAGGAGTCAAAGCCACCATGTAGTAGCTAACAGAGACGGACATATGGAAGAAACAAGCTTAAAGGTCTGCCCTTACTCCCCAGACTTGCTGAAAATCGAAGATGCCACCAGCTCAGTGCTCAACCCTCAGGAATATTGTCCACACTCCACATTGTACACCAAATGAACAATCCATATACACACTCTTGGCCCCCAAGTGTTCACATGCCCTCTTGTCAATGAGAAGCTCTGTTTAATGAGAAAAGAATTCTTCAGGCAAACAGTGGGGCTGTGAAAGCTGAAGGAAGGGAAGGCCAGGGAGCAGGTCAGCTATAAGTAGACATTCCAAACATTAAAGTCTTTTCTCATAGTTGCAATACATTTTTAGTATCACTATTATTACTATTTTGTGAGAAGTTGGAGGGGCTGAGGAAAGGACACAAGATTCTTGGAGGAAAAATAATTTTAAGGTGAAAAGACAAAGATCATAGTTAAGAAACACCATTGGAAGCTGATCCAAAAATAATCAGGCAAGTTTCCTTTTCTCCTTCCAGCAAGGCTGAAATATTGGGGTGGCCAAAAAGTTTGTTCAGGTTTTTTCCTTAAGTCCAAGGCTCACTTAAGCAGTCAAGACATTTCAGGAGGTTCAGACCAATCTCTACAACAGTCCTGTCCATGAGAACTCACTGTGAAGCAGGGCACAGCGTACCTGTGAGCACCTGACACGTGGCTAGTGTAATTGAGGAGCTGAGTCTTTAATTTTATTTGATTTTAATTAATTTCAGTTTATAAAGGGCTAGAGCAAGGCTCTAAAACCTTCCCAGAGCTTTCAGTGAGCCAACTCCACACCTTAAGCGTGCTTCAACTGCATACACACTGCAGAACATGCTAAGAGTTACTTTTGTTTAGATGGAAACTCAATCTGAAATTAGACACTCTGCATTCACCTAAAATATATTTTCCTGGCATTTCCCTTATTTACATTATAGCTTTTTTCTTTACTGCCCGACCCCATCAACTTATTTTAACATATCCTGCCTCCTGGGTGCCCAGGTGAGAAACTCTGCCAGCACTGGAGAGTACTGCAGTGGAGCTATACATTAGGGCACTACAAGCAGCAGGGGAGGCTGGGTTGGGCACAGTCAGAGAACTGCTGGCCGCCTTGGTGAGCCAATCTGATAGCAGGTCTTTGTAGTCTCACTCACAGCAGTGTCTCAGCTTCCATATTGAGACCCCTTCAATGATTCTCAGATCCATTTGCTAGCTTTACAACAGAAAAGATGTTTCTATCAATTTTACTTTTGAAAACCCCATTTAGGCTCTGAAAACCTCTAAATTGGGGCCTTTCTAATAATGAAGATTTGGTATAATTATAATGTCACAGGCAATCGTGCTGACAAAGCAAAACCAGTATGTCTCCTCGCTGGGCCTTTGCTCTCAACTCTGACCAACAGGAGGAGAAAAGAGGCTTTGTCAGGAGCAGATGTACAGTGGGAGGCCCCGGGAAAGCAGATCTGGTGAATGAAGCAGGTGCCACTTAGACATTCACTTTACTGACTCCAACCACAACCTTCCTTTCATTTGATATCCTGCTCTTGGCAGGAGGATGGGGAAAGAGCATCACACAAAGAGGAAGCATGTTTATCCTGTTCAGATTACTGCTCTGCTAGGCTGCTGCTGCTGCTGCTAGGTTCTGCACATTCGCTCTTTATTAAGCAAATGGTAGAGCTGAGAAGTGAATCCCTGTATTTACACAGGTAATCTGAGAGCCAGAAGGGCCCCAAAACCATAGTGGCTGTGATGTGCAGGCTATCAGAGTTAGAAACAGTGTGCTGACATTCCTTCAAAATCTTAATGCAAGCACAAATAAAAAGAGAAAAGTACACTTAACCAAGAACCTTAAAAACTTTATAAGAATTTCTCCTGTTATGATAATCTAGTTCTTGTGTGAACAGTGATTAATCCCCCTCTTACATGCTTAATTAAAACTGCTTTTTCATCCACATATTGAATAGTAATGATTCCAATTAAACTTGTCCAATTATGGCTCTAGATTTGGTATGCAAAAAAAAAACAAAAACCCTTTACAGAATATTACCTGCAATGACAGGCACCAAGATTCTGTCTTGGTTACAAGGAGCTGGAATCATCTAAGACCAGAATCTGTCTTTCGAATACAAAGACTCAGAAAGATCTGGGGACCTAAAGGGAAGGAGAATGAAATAACGAAACATGTAACTTGGCCTTGAGGACGCTGGAGGTGGAGAGGATGCCGTGGTCAGTGGTGTCTGTCTGCCAGATGGCGGGTACCTTCTCGGCAATCTCTGCCCTGAAGCCCTGACCTGAGAGTCCTCTGCCCAGAACGCCCCTAACTTGTCAAGTTTCCCCAAGCTGAGAATACCAGACACAGACCAACCTGGCTTCACACGTGTGCTAATTCCCTCTGGGGTCCCAAGGAGCCAACTCTGAAGACATTCAGCTTTCAATGTGAAAAACACCTCAAAGCATCTGAAGGACCTGGCCATGGCTCAGATGAGTACTAAGGATCAAGACCAATGTATAGGGGTCATTTCATTGTAAAGGCCCTACCTTTCTCTGAAGGGCCTCAATTAGTAGCAATTCCTTGTGTAAAATGATGAATGCCTGAGGCCACTCCAGTTTATGATGGTGTAGAGGAGATGACACATCCCCTTTGAACTTGCAGACTCTGCAAGGAGAAAGAGGACTCTAAACATCACAATGATACTTTCTTTTTCTTTGGTTGTGCCATGTAGCTTGTGGGATTTTAGTTCCCTGACCAGGGATTGAACGCAGGCCCTCGGCAGTGAGAGCACTGAGTGCTAACCACTGGACCAGCAGGGAATTCCCCACAGTGACACTTTCAAGAGGCAGTTCTGCTCCTTCGGAATGTATCCACAGGTCAGCATCTTTGCAGGAGACAAAGGTACCAAAGAACACCAAAACTAAAAACTCCTTGAGCTGTATAGGCAATGTCTGATGAGTGACAGAAAAGACTTGGTACTTCTGGAGAACTGGGTCTCAGTTTTGTCTGCCCCAGCATGCCTCAGGAATACAATCTTTGTCTATTAGTGCCAGAGGCTTTCTGAAGCAAGGATTCTCAGTGTGAGATTCACTTCCTTCTTCCAGCTCACTGTACCAGATCCTAAGAATGCATCCCAGAGATGTTACGAGTGAACCCTCTGAAGACTAAATCCCTTCCCATTCAATGTGAGTGTTTAATAACAGTAATAGTAGTAGTAGTAAACAGTTATTGTATGCTCACAATGCCCCCCAAATTAGTGCCATCAATGTATATCTTGGGGGAATGGAGGGGGTGGAGATCAGGGTGTCAAAAAAACTGCTACTTCCCTCTGAGAGCTATTCTGGAAGGCATTTTGGACCTCAGATCATAATGAAGCGGGTGGGGAAGGAGGACAAACCTCTATGGTACAAAAGGGCTGGATGAGTAACATACATGAGACAGAGAACTGTAACCCTCTTTGGATTCTAGAATCAAGAGCGCCATCACACATCTCCACGTTCCCATTTCTCAGAAGCAGCCACGTTTCACTGTGAAATCTGGAATTCATCCAATGCTAATGGCTTCTTTCAGACTGTAACCCACAAGGCTCTGGATATTTCATCCTTTTGGGGGCCATGATAAGTCCATTAGCATACCTGCGTTGAAGACGGCTGCAGCTGAGAAGAGGAATTTGCACTTGTGGATCATCCAAGTGGAAATGGGCAAGTGGCCTTGGTTGTGAATACAGGGACCAGAAAGTGAGTCTAGGTGTCGCCACTGCTTCCTGTCTCCGATTTTCCTGCTCAGGACTCTGCAGTGCACAAAAATAGGCCAGCTCTTCTTGCCACCCTCTGCCCAGCTGTTTACTGGCTGCGGATTACTGGAGTCACGTGGCAGGTTTTTTTTAGCAAAGCTCTGCTGTCTCTGAGCTGAGAAGGTCGCTGGAGGAGGCTTATGATGCACTTCTGCCGCCCTCCCCTGTGCAGGGTGGCACAACCTGCCAGAAGGCCACAGTGCTTTTGCTGCGGTCTTCAGAGCAGCACTGTCCAGCAGTGGTGGGGATGCTGCGTATCTGTGTCCTTTAGTAGTCACTAGTTGCATGTGGCGATTTAAACTTGAATGTGAATAAATTAAAATTAAATAAAAAAACTAGTACCTCAGGTCACATATGGCTAACTGAGCACTTTGTGGCTAGTGTGACTGAATAACTGAATTTTTAATTTTATTCAACTTCCATTTAAATTCAAACAGCCACATATAGCTAGTAGCTACCGTACGGGGCACTTTATTTTAACAAATTTTTGGCTGCACCATGCAGCTTGAGGGATCTTAGTTCCCTGACCAGGGATTCAGTCTGGGCACTGGCAATGACAGGTCGAGTCCTAACCACTGGATCGCCAGGGAATTCCCAGGATATAACGTTAGATCTTGGATTTTGACTCCATTTACTTGTTTGCTTCTGTTAAGACTCATCATGACACTGATTTCTAAAGTGAGCAACACATGGCTATGACCATCCCTCAAAACAAGTCTGAAAAACGTGAGCCACACCAAGTAACAGTTTGATCAGATACAGTAAAGATGATGATTTTCATCTGTTTTATACCGTCTTTAGTTTCTTGGTTGAGTGGATTGGCAAAATGGAGTGAAGTGGGGCGAAAGGAGCCCACAGAGGCAGTACAGAGTCCTGGAGATCTGGGTTTGGTTTCACCGTTCAGCAGCTGAGTGACCCTGGGCAAGTCCTAGTGTAGCTGCCTCTACAAAACAAGCTATAAGCTCTGTTCTACCCACCTTCCTGGGTGAAGGGAGGTCAGTGTAGAGTACTTACTTAGTCAACTGCAAGGTGCAGTGGTAGGGCTAGTAGTAGGAGTGTTGATTAAAAAAAAAAAAGAAAAGGAAAGAAGGTAGGAAGAAAAGAAAAAGATGAAGGCCCTAAATAATAATGTTTAATGCACACTGTCAAAAGGCAAATAAGGAGTGAAACTGAAATAGTTATTCTCCTAGTATGACATCTACCAACATGTTTCCCAGAATGAAGATGAATCATCTTAGGAGAAACGTTCAGTTCAGTCACTCAGTTGTGTCTGATTCTTTGCGACCCCATGAATCGCAGCATGCCAGGCCTCCCTGTCCATCACCAACCCCTGGAGTTCACTCAGACTCAGGTCCATCGAGTCAGTGATGCCATCCAGCCATCTCATCCTCTGTTGTCCCCTTCTCCTCCTGCCCCCAATCCCTCCCAGCATCAGAGTCTTTTCCAATGAGTCAACTCTTCACATGAGGTGGCCAAAGTATTAGAGTTTCAGCTTTAGCATGAGTCCTTCCAAAGAACACCCAGGACTGATCTCCTTTAGGATGGACTGGTTGGACCTCCTTGCAGTCCAAGGGACTCAAAGAATCTTCTCCAACACCACAGTTCAAAAGCATCAATTCTTCAGCACTCAGCTTTCTTCACAGTCCAACTCTCACATCCATACATGACCACTGGAAAAACCATAGCCTTGACTAGACAGAGAAATGTTAGCTGACTTAAATGGGGAAGCCCCTCTCTGCAGACAGTGTTTCTCAGGGTGGCCCTTGGAGGACACTGCGCAGGGTCCCACTCTGAGCTCTGCCCTGGCTGCCGCATTCCCCGGTGTGGCACCAGCTTCCCAGGCAGCCCCAGTTCATGGGCTCAGCCTCACCGTTCTTTCTGAGCCACAGCTCAGAGCTCTCCTTATCTGTCCTAAGAAGTGATCGTCCCGGGTCTCTGAGTATGTCCCACACCCCCTCCATTTAAAGAAAGACTTGTGATTCTGAAGGGGAAAACAGCTGTATGACAGATGAATCTTCCTGTACTTTTTCTCACAGAACAGGTAATGCCTTGGCTTGGTCTGACTGACACCATCCTAACATCTTAGCTTCCCCTCAGGTCTCCCTGTCAGTGGAAAAGAGGGCCATTTACTTTACAGGATGGTGGCCTGAAAACCCACAGCTCCTGCTCTCAGGGGGCTTGCAGCCTGAGGCTCTCTCCTCACACACACAACCCTGGGGCTCAGGGGCTCACTGCTTCCAATCTAGGAGGCACTGAACTCCCCACTTTTTCATTAAAGGTACAGACAGTCTCACAGTGTCAAAGTAACAACAGTTATTTTAAAGCTATTATCACGCTTTATGGTGACTGAATATGCACATTTACAGTAAAACTTTACTTAATACAGTTTACTTATTTAAAGTTTAAAATATTGAGGCAAAGAGTGATTTAGTGCACACAAGAATAGCATATCCGCATCTTTTGGAGGCTGCAACATTGACATATTTCCTAAGTTAATTAATACTTACATCTTCACTGACTCTTCTGGGAACAAGTCCATATATTAATGGGTCCAGAAAACGAGGACCATAGGAAAAGGGAGAAGGTGAGATGTATTCTATAGTTTATCAAGATGAGCACTGGCACTTTATCTCTTACTCTTAAAGATGAGCTGGAACAAAAGGACACGCTGCAAATAATAATGGATGATGGTGGTGGTGATAATACAGAAAAAGTGAGAAAAAAAAGTCACCCTTTGTGATGGAAGCTGAAATGCTGCTGGAAGAGAACAGCAGCCCTGGACCAAGGAAGGTGATATAACCGACCGCAGGAGCCATTAAACAACGTCACCTTCAATTTCCTTCACTCAAGGTTATAAAAATACTCCCATATATTCCCATTTTTACAGTATTCAACTCTGGACCATAAATCCTTCAACTGTGTAAGGTAAGCACTGGGACCTGTCCTACAGACAGGAAAGCTGGGTCTACTGAACAGTACTGTGCGCTCTGTACCACTTAATGTATTTGGGGGGATGCTTGAGAAGAAACTGATGCTGGCAGCTAATAATAATTTCACATTTATGAATGATGGATCTATGTGCCAAGCACTATGCTAAGTACTTCACAGGAATCTCTTTGTTTATTTAATGCTCCCGACTACCTCATGGTAGTATTATCCTCCTAACTATATAGCTAAGGCTTAAGGAACTTGCCTGAGAGCACAGAGCTCGGCAGTGGTACAGCTTTCAGAGGACCCATCTAGACCTGAAGGTCCTCCCACCTCCCCGCCCTTCCTTTCATTCTCCATGCCACACCAGATACCCTCCGTGACCCTAGCCACAGTTTCTACGGTAGAGGTTCTTCATCTCGGTGGGGGGTGGGGCAATGGGAGCTCTCTCTGATCTACTTGCACTTCTGATCAAAGCTGCAGATTCCAGATAAATCTAAAACTTTTGTGCAGAATTTTTCGCGATCCACAGATCCAAGTTAAGAATACCCTAAAGGTTTCTATAATACACATAAAGCAGGTTTCTACAGAAAGTTAACACACACATGTTGCCTGCTGCAGGTCCAGCTGGGCTGATCTCTTTATAGTAAGTACAGGATGGACCTTTCAGCCATCCTGTCTCACGTGGGAGGCCCTGCTGGATAGGAATGTGTGTTCTAATCTCTCATGCAAGGACCCCACTCAAAAGTCCTGCTCTCCCTTATCTGAACTCTATGTTACTGTCCTCATCCATCTACTCTTTTATCCCCTTTGCTAAAAACACCAATTAAAAAAAAAGTATTCCAGTGATCACGGTTGAGATTAAATTCAACTGGGAAAACACATGCATATTTTTAAAAGTTTTTAAAAAGGCTAAAGAAAAACAAGGAGGTGAAAAAGTGATGACATGGTCAATGTGAAAGGAAGATCAAGGTTTTTTCCTCAAAGAATTTGAAAACTGATTTAGTGTGATCTGGCAGTTGGAATGGATAGTAGAATGTACATTTGTTTATAGTGCAGCAAGACTGAGCGGGGTCTTCAGGTTGTAGGAAACTATGTTGATGAATCTGGGGCAAGAGTCAACATTAGCAAGGCTGTTGCCAGGGCCAGGCCAGAACAAAGAGGGGCATGTGGTACTGAAGAGAAATGAGAAGGGCTGCTCCTCTGTGTGTAATGTAAATGCCTTGTAACAACCAGCTTCAGTGTTCAGAAGACCAGCCCTCCAGCCTACTTCTCCATGCCCCACTTCAGGGCATGGGGAAGGCAGCTGTCTCAGGAAGGACAGCACAGGCAGGGGACAGTCTCTGGGTGCCGGATAGTAGAGATGTATTTTATGAACACTTTGGGGAATGAAATCAAGGGCTGGACGCAGAGCCAAAGGGAAGGCTGCAGTGAGCAGGAGGGGAAGCAGTGGGCCAGTCAACTTGCTCCAGGCAGAAATGTACACCCCCCCAAGCTCTTTCCCACATTCCCCAACCGTACCACCTTGGTCTCTGTTTCCCTGGAGACAGGTGGGGAGACTGAAAGAGCCCGGGCACATACTGAAGGGCAGCAGGAGGGCTTGGGCAGAGGATTCTGAGGAAACAACTCTTCACCTGAGTTTACTTCCTCCTGACCATGATCTCTGTCTCCCTAAACAAGCTCCCCTCATTCTAAACAGCACCCACCCAGGAATCCCCTGGTGGTCCAGAGGTTAGGACCCTGAGCGTTCACTGCTGGGCCCAGGTTTGCTCCCTGGTCAGGGAGCTAAGATTCACATTCTTACATAATGCCATACACCAAAATAAATTCAAGATATTTTATAGTATTTAAAATAAAAATTGAATCCATAGAACTGGAATGTAATTAGATATTGATCTGATTTGGGTCAAAGAGAAACAAGGAAACAAAACTAAAAGTAACAGAAGTGAAATAAAAATAAACTGGGAAAAGCTTGCAACACACACAATAAAGGGATTATATCTTTCTCCTACTGATTTGGAGAAACTCTTTATATATTAAAGACCTCAGTAGAAAAATGGGTGAAGAACACAAATAGACAAATACTAAAATATATATGTGTAGATAAAAACATGGAGAAAAGAGTAAAAATATCTTTCACTAATATTAAAAAAATGCAAATTAAATAAAATTCAACTTATTGCCTACCAAATAGGTATACACATACAAAGTAAATTATGCTAATATCTAATGTTGGTGAGGAGTAACTAAGTGGGTTCTAAACAGTTCTGTTGGAAGTATTAGGAAGGATAAGCTATGTAGAGAGCAAAGATTCATAGGTGTGGGCAAGATTTTGTACCAAGATGAACACTATTATTCATGTTGTAAAAAATTACCAATAACCTAAATTATTGACAATAGAGGACTGATTATTATGATGGATAATATGATGATATATTAGCAAGTATTAAAGTGATCTTTTCAAAAAACATTTAGCCAGATGAAAGTGGTTAAGATATTTCAAAACAAGTTATAAAATAGTACAACATGATCCTAATTAGATTTAAAAAGTTATGAATGGGGTGGGGGAGGCTATATTTTAAAAAACTCAACAAAAACAAAAACAAAACAAACCCTCAAAAAACATTCTGTGTAGCGTGATCATAGATGAGCTTTATAATCAGGACCAAATCAACCCCCCCACCCCCCGCAAGAAAATGCTATGCTCCCCTTTTTTCCTGTGATATTATTAGAAAAGTGCCAACTATTTTAGAAAACACTGATCCTTTCTAAGCAACTCTGGTAAGAAGCTTGATGGACAATAGTTGAAGCAGATGATTCCCATTACCATTATTGATTAACGATGAACTTCAGTTATTTGTTTTGTTTTTTCCCCCATCTAGATTTTTGTCATTTTGTTGTTGTTGTTGAAACAGGGAGGAAGATAAAAGATCTGAAGTGGTCCTGAAGTCCATTATTATTAGCAAAGGGGGTTCTAGGGTACAGAGGATGGTAGAGAGAAAGGAAACCAATGGGCAATTCAAAATTGTACAACCTCTTAAGGTGCGCTGTGGGGGTAAAGCAAGGGATAACTGTTAAAAAGAAAGAAAAGAAAAAGGCAAGGAAAGAACTCAACCAGAGCCCTTTCCCAGCCTTACACATTTTGAAGAGAAAGGCACCTGTGAAAACCTTTTAACTGCACCAAATCATGAAACACCATCATAAAAGACAAAAGACTCATTTATAACTATTTAAAATGAGAGAACACAAATGAAATAGAGTAATGCTAGTGCTTGAGTAGTCCCTTTAGTGTTGGGGTGGGACAGGATCCAGAAAAAAGGAGAAGGCTTCAGGTACAAGGTCTTTGTCAGGTCTGCCTTGATGCCACTGACCTACACTGCCCTGGCTGTCTCGCACTGGTTACTGTGCTCTAGCAAGTTTCATACGCAGTGGTCCTCCATCCCTGGTGGTTCCATCCTAGAAGACGCTGAAATTCTTGCTTCAGGCCTGAACAGGCCAATATCCACACTGTTCTTATAAGAGTCATCTGCTAGTAGGATTTTTATTTAAGTCATGCTCTGGAATCTGGGATGTATTTTTTTTCTCCCCAGTTATGTCTGTTACCAAATAGCAACTTGTTCTGCTATCATCTGGTTCTTCCTGGTAACAATTCTTGATAATAAATTGGGTCTACTGGCAGATACCATAAGCTTGTCATCACAGAAGTGACAAACAATGCCAACATGACACAATCTGAAATAATGATGAAAAAAGAACCCTTAAAAGTCCAGACAGACAAATTAGTTGGTTAAATGAGAATAATTTGGTTCCAAGTCCCAGAGTAAATCCTACAGCACTCTGGGTAAAAATGTTAGAAGACAGAAGAAGGTGTATCAGAATTACTTGGGTCATATCCAACATTTGATTCATCTTCTGAATTGCCAAGGTATAGATGGCATGATGTGAGCCTTTGTCTAATATTAGTAGGATGTGGCACAACTCAATGGTCTGATTTGATGGCTGAGTAGACATATCTACTTGGCGGGAGACCCAGAGAGTTCTTACACTTACCTATTAACTCCTCTATCTGAAAAGGTGAGCCTAGGGAGGAGACAGAACTACAAAGCAGTCTCTTCTTGCTCAGACAGGTCAAGACCATTAGAAGGGATAACAAAGTCTCCCATCAAATCCACACTGGGAAGTATTTTCAGCAGTTTCATAGTGAAAAGGGATAGTTCCCAGGTGGTACTAGTGGTAAAGAGCTCGCCTGACAATGCAGATGTAAGTGATGTGGGTTTGATCCCTGGGTTAGGAAGATCCCCTACAGGAAATGGCAACCCACTCCAGTATTCTTGTCTGGAGAATCCCATGGACAGAGGAGCCTGGTGAGATATAGTCCATAGGGTCACAAAGAGTTGGACGCGACTTAGCATGCATGCACGCATAGTGAGTAACAGTAATTGCAATTCAGAATGTGACATAATCAGATATCCCATCCTTCTCCATTTAAGGTAGATGAAGACTCAGATATGGAACAGAAAAAGAAAAGAAAACAAGAGTAGGATTCTAGCTAAAGAGGGAAGATTTCCTTAATTCAAACTATGGTTCATTTCATCCTGAATATACATGGCTGTAAGATGCCCTTTACTTTGCAGTGCTCTGGTCAAGATCAACTCTATCTCTATTTGGGTTAGTTCACAAAAGCCCCTAGCCCTACAGAAAAAGCAGGCTGTCATTGTAATATGTTTGTTTGTTTGTCTGTATGAAGAAAATGATGCTCAGAAGCCACACGGTTCTTTACATTTCCTATTGTTCTCTGGAAGACCGAAGTGCTTTCTTCTCCCCACTTTTGAAGAATGATGCAGCATTTTGTCTTTCTTCAAAGACTTTTCCACTAACATATTATTCTGTTCTTAGGAATCTATCCTTCAAAAAGTGCCAAGGGCTTTTCTTTTAGCCACTCATGCCACTAAGGAATTGTCTGCCTAAATAAAAGTATGTTATTATTATCCTCTTTCTAGGACTTTAAACTACAGATCTCCAAAAACCATAGAGTAGTTAATTTGTCCTACTTAAACATTATATGTACATTTTAAACGCTCAATAAACAGTTGCACAGAGTCTCACAGAGCAAGGCTGGTCCTCCTGTTGACCAGACTTCTGAGGCACTTTCCCAGGCAGCCCAGTTTTGATAACTGACTCCCAAAGCCTGCTGAAATGGATTCAGAGAGCTGCACTGGAGCTGGAAATCCCTGTCAACGTATTTCTATGAACTTTATCTCTTTTGTTTATTCAGGATAGCACCAATATCCAGAAAATCAAAGAGCTGGGAAAGAAGGGCAGAGTAGTGGCATGTTATTGGCTCAGTCCAGAGGTCTTTGGTGAGGCCGCACTGAACAAGAAGCAGAACGCATAGCATCAACCAGAAAAGCGCCTTTATCACAGCCTGCTGGCTGACCTTGATATGAGATGGTGCTACCTTTCTCAAGATGGTCAGAACACTCTTTGTTACCCCAATGCACTCGCCCACAAGAGAGTCTCTGCTCTACTAAAGGACACTCCTCTACACCATGGGAGAAAAAGGATAAAATGCACCTCACAGAAAAATTTTAAATCCTTCTCAGCAAGTCCTGTCACAGCAAACAGTTACTTCTCAAATAAGCCATTCAGTTAGGTAGCCACTATTTTGACTCCTTCCTCCCCCACAGGAAACCCAAAGTCTCCTACTAGGGAAAGCAATCAGAGGCTCCTAGAATTTTTCTAGGTATCAACTGCCTACCAATATAAACTCAAAGTTCATCTTCATTCTGAAGGGCTTGTCAGTCATGTCATGAAGGTTTCGGTGGAAACAGGGAAGAAGTTCGATAAAATATTCATGCTGTCTTACCATTAGCATCTTGGACTCCAGTAAGTGCTCCGACAGCTGCTGCGGTTTCCCCAGACAGGACGATCTGTCCCCCCCCTTGCAAGGTGGCCTCGGCCAGGGTGGCGACAGCATGGGCGGCAGCTTCGCTGTGGGTACAGGAACAGGAGGGGGATGTGTGAGGCGAAGGAGAACAGTGCTGCAGCAAGACAAACCAACTTCCAACCCTTCCTAGGATGGCTCCCTGACTCCATGTTTGAGAGCCTCCCAGCAAACAAGGGATTCCAGTGTTACTGAGAGAACCAGAGCAATTTTTAAATGATAATAGTAAATAGCTAGAGAAATGCCAAGTCTTTCATACTTATACAGCTAGAGTGAGGCTTTTCTTTAAACCTAGCAAATGGGTGTTTGAGGACAGACGGCACTCCTTCCCAGTCTCTTTTTTATCAGTATCAACAGAGTGCTTGCAAGTCATAGTGGGAGCTCTGATACAAAGTCACAATGCAAAAGCCATTTTGGTTGTGGATCACAAGGTTTTCTTTTTCTCTTTTCTCTTACACAAGGAGGACCATCTGAAACTGCCCTTTTATGGCCAAGCATGGATGATAATATGAGGAGTCAGAAACCTGGTTTTTTTAATTCAATTAATATTAAATAACAACTGTTCAATACTCTATAGTAACATATATGAGAAAAGAATCTAAAAAAGAATAGGTATATGTGTAACTAAATCATTTTGCTGTACACCTGAAATTAACACAACATTGTAAATCAATTATACTCAATATAAAACAAAAAAATTAAAATATTCATAAAAATATATTAAATAATAACAACTTGATTTACATCTATGATTCCAAATACAGAGTAATGGTTGACTGGTATCTTGCAAAGTTCACCCCTTCCTTTTGCCTCATGTATATGTAGGCAACACTAAATTAACACTTAAAAGTTTAAATTATCATTATAAGCCCAAACTCCTTGATTCAAAACTTAATAAATAAATCTTCCTTCACTGCAAAGCAAACACTTTGTAGAACAGAAAGATATTAGCCATCTCTTTACACGCTATTCTAACAGTTTGTATCTCATTTTTCTTTTCTTTACTATATACATAAATATTCATTTTTACTGATTCTGTGATGATACAAACTATAAAATGTATTATTACTGTTTTATGTGCCAATAAAAAAGAAAAGTTCCTGTGAATTCCCTGGTGGTTCCCCTGGTCAGAGAACTAAGATCCCCAAGCCACGTGGTGTGGCCAAAAAAAAAGTTCCTGACAATTGTAATCATAAGATTATAGTTTACCATCCAAACTTCAGAGATGTTAAAATATCGGGTGCTGGGGGAGAGCAAGTGACGAAATACTAGATAAATTCAGCACCTCTCCTGGGAAAGTATCAGGTACCACTTTGCAAAGGTACTGAGGGAATATCAAAAGTGGGCCTGGAGGAGAGAAGGTGGCGTCACTTAGCTTATCAGAGGTGGACGAAGTTCTGGGTCAGACACTGCCTAAGCCAGTGGATTCAGCTTCACTATAGCTGCAGACTCTGCCGTAACTACGGCAGTCATCTTGAAGGGCAAAGGGCTGTGGACTGCTGAGGGCAAACGTGCCATGACTGCGGGCAGAGCAACATGTACCAAACTCAACAGTGTCATGTCCACCTGAGAAAGTCAACAAACAAGTAAAGCAACTGACATAATCGTTCTTCTGGGGAAGACTTCTTTAACACTATAAGGATTCTGGAAGAAGTCTGAGAAGTCCAATGGACAAAAAAGTCTCATTAAATAGAAAACTCTCCCCTCTTGCTAACTTGCTTTGCTTTTTAAATTATGTGTGTTTAAAAAGTTATTTTTCTCTGATAATAAAATGCATGGAGAAACTCATAAAAATTTCATTAAGTATAAAAGAAAATTTTAAAACTTCGAGTTACTTTCCTAATAATCTTAAACACTTTAACCAGATAGTCAAGATCATACTGTATTACAGTTTTATCGCCTGCTTTTCTTACCTAACTTTGTATTTCCCCATGTAAATATTCTTTGACATTTGTTCAAAATAATAAGAGCAAAATTGCTGATTTTCCCCACTTTCCTAGTTGCTCAGCTGTGGATGTTTTTAATTTCCAGCCTTCTTTGTCTGACTTAGTCCAAGATATTATACATTTCAATTTTTTTACTTCCTTTATAAAAAAATTTGGGGATGGAATTGAGGTTGAGCAAAAAAGCTGGACAAAATCAGAGCTTCCATACAGCCCCTTTAAAAGTCAAGATCAATCTCTACGCTAAAATGTACTTCAGATCTGATATCAACAGCCAGTCATTCCACAGTACCTGTAACATGAATTCAGAGGCAAAGTGGACCCTTGACCTGGAATTACTACTAAGGCTACTCTTTACATTTTACAAGGTAGATTTTAATTTTAGGGTCCATCATAACTATTTATTAGAGATGGTAAAACAAATGATTATTTAGTGCCTAAGACCCATAACTTTGCATATTTTTCTGAGAAACTTGTATCAAATACTACCAGACAATTCAACAGTGTTCAGCTATCACTTATTAATGATAAAAATATTTAACACTCTGACCTGAGACTTCACGGAAAGCCAAAAAGTTGAAAAGGCTTCAACTATGTGGTACTCTGAAGAAGAAAGCTGGTTTTTGAGAATTGTTTATATGGAAATAGGAGCTTTGTTTACAGGTCGCCTCACGACTGCTCATTCCCCACAGTTTTTTTTTAATCACAATCTACAATAATCTTATTTCTACGACCATCAGAGGTGCTGCCCTGCCGCTCTCGGATGCATGCTTCCAGCATGGGGTTTCCCAGGCTCCAAGAGGGGAACAGTTACCCAAGCCCTGACCTGGAAGAGTCCCTGTATCCAGTCACACCCATTTTATGATGCCTGAAAATCTAAATATTTGAAGTCATTTTCTTTGATACCTTTCTAAAGTATGTTATGCGAGGAGAAAAGCTGTGAACCAGCAACGACTAAGGCAACCTGGGGAGCCAGGGATGAGCGGTCTGATGGGGTGACAGGTCTGCACGTTGGTGAGGTTACTTACTGCATGCCCCGTCAGGAGTCAGGGGCAAAGCAGTGACGGATGAATCTTTCACCTGGAGCATGAAGACAATGGTGCCACCAGTGGTCAGCAGACAATTATTTCCAAATCTACTCTAACCACTTACACTAGACTTCATGGGAAATGATCAAATGATATGCTGCTAGAAAAAGATTACCTTTACTTAAAAGGTGAATCAGGATCAAAATGTCACTAAGCCACTACTCTACAATTTTTTAACAAGTCATTTCCAAACCAGAATTACAATGAGAAATTTCCATCAACTCCCCCCTCTCCCTTTTTTTCCATCAACTTTTTATCTGCAAGTGTCTAACCTTCATCTACAGGAAAAAGAGGCAGCTGCATTCTCTGCCCTCCATTTCCAGATAAGATTTCTGAACTAGGTTGTCCATCCCACGTTAGTGGACAAATAAATACAAATCTATATATTAAAGCCATGCTTTGTTTTAATAATACCTCTAATTTTAAGCCAATATTTTCCTTTAAAAAACGGTAAGAGTAAATTTTTCTTTAAAAATAGGATTCACTTCCTTTTTTAAAGCCAAGCCTCTTCACTGCAAAAGAACAGCAACTCTAACTTCCTGGGGCATTTCTCTCCCCACAGCACTGAGTCACAGCACCATACACAGTAGAGACGCAGTAAAAACCATCTCCCTGTCAACAACACAGCACACATTTATAGGAGGGCAAACATCGATTCAGTCTACCCATATTTATCATGCATCCTTATGTACAAAGACTGTACTGACTCTGCAGGACCTAGAATGTAAGTCTAGGATGACTTAAACCAACAGACTGAAACTTGAATCACTGTACTGCAACTAGCAAATTGTGATTTCACTTGCTTTCACGTTGGCCTGTTCAGGGTGAACAGTTTTTTTTGTTTTTTTTTTGAGTTGTGATGCTCTGCTTTTCATTTGTTCATTTTGACTCTCTATCTCCTTCCTAGAAGTACTGATTGATTCTGTATTTTGAAAATAATTAAAATTAACAAGTTTCCAAGGTATTCAATGACGATTTCTCCATACCCCTTTTCGGTTATTGTAAAGCCGGGGTGGGCGACAGGTTGTGACCCCAGGGCCCTCAGTCTAACTTGCTATACAAAACTGCTAACAGCATGGCTGGAAAAAAGAAGGCCTGTTCTGCACCTGCCCGACCGCCTTTCCCATTAGCAGCTGAGGGCGCCCTCTGTCTTGTGCCCACCTGCCGTTCCACGTGGCCAGCCTCTCTCTCTTTAGTCTGTGCCCACACCTGCTGCTTACAGTGCAGCAAAGGTGCAGGTGACTGTTAAGAGAACCAGGCCTGTTCCACCTGCACCCGAAAGAGATGGCTGGAAGAGAGCAGCTCTATGAAATCGTGTTACCACAGGAACAAAGCCCAGATTCACAGTATTTTTCACCAACCACAGAGAAGCAAACACCAAGGGCTTGTGTTTCAAGCCCAACCCTCCTGACATTAGACAGTGATAACAGCTCCTGGAATTAGGAGCCCATGATGTTCCCCTAACAGCCTGCAATGTCTAGTCATCACTGCCAGGCTTGGTTACTTCACCTCCAGCAGAGGCTGCAACACACCATCCCCCAACACTCACTGGGGCCATGATTGCAAACAGATTTCAACATCTCTTTACTCCTCCTTCATGCCACGGTGAACCATATTCTCCTTCCTTTGGAGTAAACACTGTAGCTGCCTCAGCTGCCTCTGAGTTTGTTAACAAGCCCCCAGGGGAAACCATTACCCTCCTTGTCTTTGGAAAAAAGCCCTGGTCCTCACACTAAAGGGAGCCAGAAATGTGCCTCATATTTTCCAGCATACAGGGTTCTCAGGACACATACTTCACTGGACCGTCCAAGGTGCTGGCTCAATGACATGAAATTTTTCTGGCCTTCAATGGTGGCCTGTTAAGGCCCCGTCCATCAGTGAGGGGTTACCAAACCAAAAGGAAGGAGTGTCTCACTCTGGTCTTGGTTTTCAGGAAGTTTATCTGTGTCTTCTCTCAAAGGTACGAGTGGGCTTGAGTCACAGTGCAGGAGACCAAATAAGACTTTCATGTCAGTGAAAAATGATACGGTTCAATGGGCTAAGAAAAAAGTTTCTGTTCCAGGTCTCTCAGGGACTCACTGGTAATTCTGGAAGGATAAGCATGTATATGTTTCAGTTCAATCACCAAGTCCTGGCCATACTTCCTTCAAAATCCAGTCACTTTATCTCCACTCTTACTAGTAGTTTCCAAGCCTTTGACAAGTCACAAGTGGACCACCTCTTCTCAAGTGGACTTCCATTTCTAATCTCTTCTTACTATAAGCAATTCTGAATAGATGAATCTTAAAATCTAAGTTAAATGATAATAAATATAAATCCTGAAATGCTGACTACAGGCCAGCCAGTTTGATGAGACTTATATCCATCATTTCAATGAATCTTTACGGTTCTACATGATGAAAATTATCCTTATTTGATGAGACCAATGCTCAGGGGTGAAATTTCTCAAGACAGTATGACAACTATATGGCAGAGGAAGGATTCAAACCTGAACCAATATGACCTCAGAAATGGTCTCAGCAACTGTACTATACAGCCTCATGGAAACCTGTACCTAACTAAGCCTATCAAGGCCTTCTACTGTCCATCACAGCCAATCTAAACTTTATCTGATGCTTATATTTTGAAGGAGGTGATCCCCTTCTGAATTCCCCCTATGTTCATAGTCTACACTATACAATTATACAGTGAATTACACTCTAACTAATATGTTTGCTAAGTGTTTTACTGAAATCAATCTACCAACCACATTATTATTTCTTTAATGGCAGACATTGTATTTTAGAGCACTCGTTATATACAATCTTACCTAGTAGAGTGCTGGCATGTCACAAGAATTCAGCGACCATTTGAGACTAACAGCTGCTGCACATAATGATAACAGCAGCCTTACCATACGCTGGACACTAATCTGAGGCTCTCATATGCACTGGCTTTTCCAACTCTCACTCTAGTTCTCACAGTAGGTACTGTCTTTACCCCCGTTTTACACAGAGGAAAGCCTGGGCATTGAGGTCAAGTAAACTGCCCAAGTCAAACAGCTAGTAAGGGACAGAGATGGGATTCAAACCCAGGTAACCTGGCCTCAAAGCACACCCTCTTAACCATTATTTAAAGTATCTGGGTCCATTGAAAATAAAATTGTGTTAGCAATGAACAAGAAGAATAATAATATGGGGATGATTTTTTTCTGTCAACAATCAATAGAAGGAACAACATGGAAAACAATACAATTTCGTTTTGGGAACTACTTCTTACTAGAGTATTCCATTCACAGTATCCTTCCTAAGTATATCTGAAGAAAAAAGGTTCAGTTTTTCCCCAATAATCCAAAACTTATTTTATTTCAAAGGCACTGATAAGCAAAGAACAAATTTCTTGAAAAGTCAGTAAAGTTAGCTCCTGATCAGCTAAAACACGGATTAATATCCATAACAAAAAGCAGTTTCTTTGTAGGGTAAAAGGAAAATCAATCCCAAAGCTTCTTGATTTTTTTTTTTTTTTATTATTACATCCTTTGGTCCCTTTAAAAACACAAGGTACACCTTGCTGTTGCTTTTGGTCTGTTAATGATCACAGAACAGGATACAGCAAAAGGGACCCATATCCCTGACCAGCAGGTTTTAGCAGGAAGTCAGAAAGGCTGAACTGGTTGCTGGGGGTGGAGTGGAATGGGAATAGGGTGGGTGAGGGCTGATTACAAGACAACTTTACAATATCTTATGGGTTAAGAGTATTAAGTTTCAAATGCCAGTTGTGACAAAGTGAGGTACGACGTTTCTCTTTACATCTGTATACAGGGACAGAGTCACCCTCCTCTTTTATTGCCCACCCCTGCCTCCACCTGTTGAGTGCCATGGTGACCGTAGCTCCCTGTTGCATCTCCTGAGAAGCTGCAACTGCGGCCTCTGCCAATGATGCTACCGCCTGGGTGGCCTCTGACGCTTGCGTTGTCTGGATGGTCATCTCACCCCCCTGTAACGTGGCCCAGTTTTGTTCCACCTGAGGCAGAAAAGGACAGGCTAGTTAAAAAAATCAGTCACAAGAGGATGGGGATTATGATTTCAAAAGTCATATTTCTAAAAAATTGCCATGTGCTCAGCCAAATACATACAAACTATAAATTAACATGACTTACAATGTATAGGACAGGGTTTTTAGCATGATATTTTTTGGGTTAAAAAGGAGGTATTAGAATATATATTTGAATTTGCTTACGTTTGCACAAAGAAATTCTGGAAGGACACAAAAGAAACCAATGAAAATATTTTCCTTAGTGTGTGTGGAGATGTGGGAATAGGTTGGATAGAAAACAGAAAGCAAGATTTTCCACTGTATCCTTTCAAATAATTTTCAAAATATCTGAGTTTTTGAACAAACCATAAGTATACTTCTAAAAAAACATTCAACCTGGACCAAAGGGGATACAGTGCCAGTATTCCAGACTCTTTGCCAAAGGCCACTACCATCACCTGTTTCTCCATTTCTCCTGCATTTCTCTGCAGGGATATTCTCTGATATATGAGCGTATTTAGACACACACACACACTCTGAAGAAAAACTGCAGCATATGCTACATATATTCTTATACCCTGCTTTTTTCACAAACAATACAGCTCTGAAATGATTCTAACTTGGAATGTATCAAACTACTTCACACGTTCATGATTCATAATAATGGCTGCATAGCATTACATAGATACACATGATTTATTTAACCAGTCATTTTTTTAAAGGGCATTTAAGTAGCTTCCAATGCTTTGCTATTACAAACAGTACTGGATGATATATAGTACTTTGTATAGTTTATGTGAGTCTACTTATTCAGTAAATTCCTAGAGGTAGAATTATATATCAAAATTACTTATTTTTATTTTTGATGGAAACTGCCAAATTTAATAAATAAATTTTTTTAATGTAGCAAAAACTGTTTTTTTTTTACTGGTGAGGAATTATGAAGAAACAAAACAACCAACAAAACAAAACAAAAAACCATACTATCTGGTTATTCGAGTAGATCAAAATTCAGCTTTTTTAGATCTAGCACAGGGTTTCTCAGCCTTGGCACTATTGACATTTTAGGTTAAACAATTCTTTGAGTTCTGTCCTGTGCATTGTAGGAAATTTAACAGCATCCTCCCCAGTCATGAGAATCAAAAATATCTCCAGACACTGCCAAATGTCCTCTCTGATGGGCATAGGGGTGTATCTGGCTGACAATGACTGACTTCAGTATAATGCTTTGCATTAAGAGATTCCATCCCCCCATCCCCCAGTTCTGGATACCTGAATCTAGCTACTTCAGTCCATTTTGTTCAATAAATACTGTTGAGTATCTCTCCCATCCACCACCACCAAAACCCAAAAAGCAGCAGGGGCAATGAAAGCCATTTCAGTTCTAAAACATGGCAGGTGATAAGCCAAGCAGCTCAGGTATAGTATTTCTACAGATTCAGGTCTTAGGATGCTAGCTCTTCTTACTGGAGCTCCCACGGGGGCCCAGTGCTAGTTCACTTGTGCTGGGACATTACCGTGTCCCAAAGAAAGTATCACAAGCTCTAAGAGAACAGATCCTTAAAATGCCTCCCTCTTTGGTTCTATTGCTATACTTTGATTATCACAGTGCTTCTCCAAATGTTTGTCAAAGGCCCCCCAGAGAATGAGACACCCCTCTGAGCTACCTTAGTATGTGCCCTGAGTTCTTATGGGCAGTGGGTTGTGGCTGCAAGCCTTCCATGCTCTAAGAGCCAGAGACATCCTACTTCTTTCCTTTAAAGCTGCAAAGGTGCCCACTCAGGAATTCACAAAACTCTTGCTTCTTAAGATATTATCGCTTTGATCTTATTACCCCAATGAGCATCACAGAAAACAACATCATTTGAGATGATGAATTACATTCCCAATTTCTAGATGGCCGATGATTCTATTCTGAAAATCAGCTGAAGCTGGCCAGCCCTGTAGCATTTCCTCTTTCCAGATCTGCCCCACTATACTTCTGCCCACCCTGCTGCAGAGTGTGGCCCTGTGCAGCTCTCCCAAGTACTCAGGCTCAACTCGCAGCAGCAACTTCATACACATGCATTTAGTTACAGCTATTATTTGCAGTGGAAATGGTATTAGAATGTTGCCATATACAGTATACGTTAAGGAAGTTGAATTTATGGCACAGATTAATGGATTGTGGTGAAGGGTAGAGAAGAAGTAGGAATAAGAAGTACATGAAGAGATTTTTATTCAGAGTATTGATAGGCAATACATCAACCAGCTTAGGTGTTAACGTTTCTCTGGAATTTCCTATTCTTGAGTCTCAGTGCTTTGGTTGTGCTTGCTTGGGCTCTTGCTGACTCCCTTGCCATCTTTTGGGAACCACTCTATGGTTATCTATGCCTGGGCGTCACCATGTCCCAGAGAAAGGGCCACACACTCTAGAAGGGAAAGATATTCAGAGGACGTATGGTCAGCTTCTGTGCTTTTCTGAGACAGAGCCACTACAGTGAGGCCTTTCAAACCGTGGCGACCTTGTCGCTCTGGCCACCATGAACCACCTGTGGCTCTCCCCCACTGTCACACTGTGATGTGCTGCGTGTGCTGCTCCCTTTGACAGGAACACAGCTCCCGTCCTTCCTGCCGTTGCTTCCTATTTACCCCTCCAATCTGAGACCAGGTGAGATGAGAGCTGGGACAGCTCCGCTTGAAGACAACTCCCTACAGCCAGCCCAAGGCTCAGGACCTCTCATCTTGTGTCCCACCACATCCTCGGCTGGCTTCTACTAGATCCTTATCTCATTGCCATTTTCTCTGATGTGTTTTTCTCTACCAGCTACCTGTGGGCTCTTTAAGAGCAAGGAAGGTCTTTATTTTCCTCTGCTGCTGCTGCTGCTAAGTCGCTTCAGTCGTGTCCGACTCTGTGCAACCCCACAGACGGCAGCCCACCAGGCTCCCCCGTTCCTGGGATTCTCCTGGCAAGAACACTGGAGAGGGTTGCCATTTCCTTCTCCAATGCATGAAAGTGAAAAGTGAGAGTGAAGTTGCTCACTTCTGGTATATATAGTGCCTGGCACAGAACTCAGAAAGCATTTACTTAACGGCCAGATGAAGAACATGTTCCATTATTCATATTTCCCTGCTTGTTCTTCAGTGTGCCCATACTTCAAATAAATTGATATTCATAAAAAGCCCACCTAAAATAGGCTATGCAACTTCAAAACTGTTAACATGTGTTGATGGTTCAGTTTAAAGTTCACATCTCTAATGTGTCCATAGTTCAGCTCTTCTGCTGCTTCTTCAACGGAATCATGTGTACCACTATTATCAGATATCATAGTGATGCAACTAACTGGATGTTGAATGCAGTATGATTTAATCTAAGAGCTCTTACTGGCAAGGCTAGGATAACACAATGACCATACAACTTCTAAAAGTATAAGTACTGTCTATTTCTGTAAAGTACTTTCTGTTCCTGGGAAGAAACTATGCTAAATACAGGCAGAAGGATGTTTCTCCTGAGTCATCTGATGCAATGCTTTGTTGGCTTCATGTGGTCTTACCTTTCCAAGCCTGTGAGATAGTCTGACTAATCACAGCACTCATGGCTCAAAACTAAGATGCTTAACAATCATGTCAACATCTAAGAGAAATCAGAAGGCAAACAGAAGCGAACCATAAAATCTAAAACATTTTGCCACTTTTTGAGACAATATATGCTTCTTTTCTTCATATGCTTTTTGTTTTATTGGAAATATAGGAAGGGTGAGAATTTTTAAAATCTGACTGAATTTGGATATTTACCAACAGGTTATTTGTGTATGTCATTCACACACTTCCATAAAAATGACTTAAAATGATGTTAGTCTGTTAGAAAAGCCACAGACACATGACTAAGATGTTTTTTCCTTCATATTTTCCATGAACTTTTGAAAGTGTTGATTACGTGTAGTTATTTTGTAAAACAGGTTTCAAAAAACTCATCTCTAGAGAAGTGTTTAGGTTTAAATAGAAACTCAAAGTTACTTTCTTTAAACCTAGGAAACGTTCAGTAGGGAGATATGGTTGCTGCTACTGCTGCTGCTAAGTCGCTTCAGTCGTGTCCGACTCTGTGCGACCCCATAGACGGCAGCCCACCAGGCCCCACCGTCCCTGGGATTCTCCATGCAAGAACTGGAGTGGGTTGCCATTTCCTCCTGCAATGCATTAAAGTGAAAGTGAAGTTGCCCAGTCGTGTCCAACCCTGAGCGACCCCATGGACTGCAGCCTACCAGATTCCTCCATCCGTGGGATTTTCCAGGCAAGAGTACTGGAGTGGGTTGCCATTGCCTTTTCCGGGAGATGTGGTAAATAACTTCAAAAAGTAACCAATCCCACAGACGTACCAACCTGTGTCTTCACTACCTCCTTCACACTTCAGGGAGTGTCTGTCCTTTAGTCTTAGTGTTTGGGGACTGACAACTTTCCCCCTCAGCTAGTCCATTCTTCCATATCATATGGAAATTGATAAGTCAATTTCCTGTTGACTTTTACCTTTCTATACTGGGAAACCAAAGGCCATCTCCTGCCCCAAATCCTCCCAGTCTCGGTTACCAGAAACATTCTATCCTGAAGGTACCACTTTGTAGCATCTCTTACAGCCAGGACTACAGTTCATTCACACAGACCCCTCTCTGAGAGCAGGGTTCCTGTGTAATTCAGCTCCATACATCTAACATCTGAACTGCAGCATGGCAGGGGCTCACCACACACTGGCTGGCGGGAGCCTGCTGTAATTCTCTTCACCTCACTAGCCATGAAATGCAGCAGTTCTTTATCTTTCCTGAGATGCACAAATTATAGTGATTTTGTGATGTTCTCAGTCTATGGTTTTGAGCAAAGAGGAGATGGTATTTTTAGTTTCATTTCTGAAATGGCTCTTTGACATCTGTTGGCTAGTTTTCAAACTTCAGGAGTACAACCTTTAGGGGAAAAGCCTACGGTCACTTAACAAACCCTTTCCTGAACTTCACTGATGGCTCAGAGCTTAGACAACATTTTTCTAAATGTGTTACCCAGCTTGCACACTTAGGTTACTCTGTACCTTTAGACAAGTCACTAACCTTTCCCCTTTTTATCGTGTAAAAAGCGAAGATGATAACAGAACCTATACTTCTAGAGCTGAGAAGTGCTTAGTTGACTGAGTGCTCAATAAAGGTTAACTACCTTTAAGTTTATATCTCATAATTAGATCAGTTTTGATATGGAAGAATTTTCTTGCTTTTTTTATTTTTGCTTCTTTGAGGGTTTTCTTGACTGTGTCACACAGCTTGTGGGATATTACTTCTTCAACCAGGGCCTGAACTTGGACCATGCTGTGAAAGTGCCGAGTCCTGACCACTGGACTGCCTGGGAATTCCCAAGGAAGGATTTTCCTGTGAAGTATTTTCAAAGGCTCATTTACAATGCAATAAATCATGTCTACTGATTTACAAATATATATACATATATATATCCCTTCAAAGAATGTTTTAGTCAGCTTGTTTTAATGATCTAATTTTAAAAAATAAAGTCTAAAGATTAAATTCTTTGGGATTCACAGCATAAAAGTATTTAATGGATATAAAATGCTATGTTGCAAATGTAAAATTTTAAGTTCCTGACAGTTACGTCTGAATCATAAAGATCCATTAATTTCAACTGTCATACACTGAGTATGCTATTTGCAAAACTGGCATGGAATGATATTTTTAGAAGGTTTATATAAGACAATGCTATAGATGTCTAGGCTACTTACAGTCTCTTCATATTCTGGCCCCTCCCTTCTCTTCCACCTATACATTCAAGCATCAAGTGAAAACAGACCGAATCCTCTTTCTTACCTCTCCATCAGCCACCGCCGAATAATTCACCTGGGCGACAGTGACTGTGGTTGGCAATTCTGAAGCATCAGCCAATGTGGCTACTGTTGCCCCTGTACCAACCTAAACAAAAAATTGAAGTAATAAGTGTCGATTAATGGTTTCTTCAACCTCTCCTTTGCTCAGAAGTAAAGATTCATTCAATCCCAAATTCAGCAGAGGTAATGATTAATACGCATTGAAATATGAAATCAATGATTAAAATAATACATCAGACACTAACATGAGCTTCAGAGTTTTACTTCAATCAAATAAGTCAATATTAGAAGCCATCATGTTTCATCACTGGTGCCTTATGTTAGCTAACCAACTTTCTCTTCTCACCCCAATCTGAATTTTAGAGGTTCCCTATCTGTTTCTGCTTTATTGACTATGCCAAAGCCTTTGACTGTGTGGATCACAATAAACTGTGGAAAATTATGAAAGAGATGGGGATACCAGACCACCTGATCTGCCTCTTGAGAAACCTATATGTAGGTCAGGAAGCAACAGTTAGAACTGGACATGGAACAACAGACTGGTTCCAAATAGGAAAAGGAGTACGTCAAGGCTGTATGTTGTCACCCTGCTTATTTAACTTACATGCAGACTACATCATGAGAAACGCTGGGCTGGAGGAAGCACAGGAGGGAATCAAGATTGCCAGGAGAAATATCAATAACCTCAGATATGCAGATGATACTACCCTCATGGCAGAAAGTGAAGAAGAACTAAAGAGCCTCTTGATGAAGGTAAAAGAGGAGAGTGAAAAAGTTGGCTTAAAACTCAACATTCAGAAAACTAAGATCATGGCATCCGGTCCCATCACTTCATGGCAAATAGATGGGGAAACAGTGGAAACAGTGGCTGACTTTATTTTTGGGGGCTCCAAAATCACTGCAGATGGTGATTGCAGCCATGAAATTAAAAGACGCTTACTCCTTGGAAGGAAAGTTGTGACAAACCTAGAAAGCCTACCGAAAAACAGAGACATTACTTTGCCAATAAAGGTCCGTCTAGTCAAGGCTATGGTTTTTCCAGTGGTCATGTATGGATGTGAGAGTTGGACTATAAAGAAAGCTGAGTGCCTATAAAGAAAGAATTGATGCTTTTGAACTGCGGTGTTGGAGAAGTCTCTTGAAGAGTCCCTTGGACTGCAAGGAGATCCAACCAGTCCATCCTAAAGGAAATCAGTCCTGAATATTCATTGGAAGGACTGATGTTGAAGCTGAAACTCCATCTTTGGCCACCTGATGTGAAGAGCTGACTGATTTGAAAAGACCCTGATGCTGGGAAAGATTGAGGGCAGGAGGAGAAGGGGATGACAGAGGATGAGATGGTTGAATGGCATCACCAACTCAATGGACATGGGTTTGGGTGGACTCCGGGAGTTGGTGATGGACAGGGAGGCCTGGAATGCTGCGGTTCATGGGGTCGCAGAGTCGGACACGACAGAGCGACTGAACTGAACTGAACTGATCTACCAACAAATTGTGTTTTACCACAGAAGAGGTAATTCAGAAGGACTATTTCCTGGCCACTAACAGAGTAAAATAACAAAAAATGAAAACCTTTTTTTTTTTTTAACAGAGCTTTGATTTGGAAATACACAGAAAAGCTATCTATAGCTCTGTATTTAGCAAAATACAAGCAATTTAAAATATTATTTAAAAAATCAAGTTCAGGTAGTAAAATCTTAGGGAGCTGTATAAAGTTCATATAAGAATTTATGTAAATAAAACTCTCTAGTCTGACCTGCTTCAGAAATCACAATCTGATTTACTCACCGTAAGGTTTACTCACCTGGATAAGCGAGACAGTGCCATCAGGGTTACTAAAAGTCTGGACTACAGTCTGTGATGGTACCAGGTGGGCTATACTATGTGTGGTTGTGGCCTGTGTTTGTGTTTGTTGATCTTCAAAAGCATACAAAAGGTCCTCCCGCCCATGCTGTTTATAACAGTTTTTAACTATGGTCCGTAGTGCTTGGGTCCATGAAACCTGTCATCAAAAGACCAGAAAAGCACATAAAGTCACAAAGAACGCTGGTTATTTAGTTCCACTGGGGAATAAGCAGCTGGTTAGTTATCAAACAAACCAAATCAAACTGGGATGGGGTAACTCTCTTCAGGATACTTCTCACAGACCCTTTTGAACACAGGGAAATTCAGCACCAAGTACCAGAGATTTCACACTGGTTTCCTTCCTGATCAAGGTCTGGATTAGCTTTTGGGTTTTATACCCTACTCTAACCTGAGGTCAACTCGTAAACCTCTCATAAAAGAAGGTTACTCTTTTGTCAAGAATTTTATATGAGATTCTTAGTAAAATTTAAAAGCTAACCAAAAAACAAATATGCAGAACAAGTAAGGGAGGATATCTGGTTTAGTCTTTCTTCTTTTTTAAAATGTTTCATTATCATCAGACTTGACTAGTTTCACATCTCTCTATATGTATTTTCAACAGTGATTCTTGCTAACCAGAAATAAGGACATTTCTGAGTCTTCAAAGTGATTAATGGGGCTTTCCAGGTAGCACTAGTGGCAAAGAAGCTGCCTGTCAATGCAGGAGACTTAAGAGACATGGGTTCAATCCCTGGGTCGGGAAGATCCCCTGGAGGAGGGCATGGCCACCCACTCCAGTATTCTTGCCTGGAGAAACCCATGAACAGAAGAGCTTGGAGGGCTCCATCCATAAGGTCGCAAAGAGTTGCACACAACTGAAGCGACTTAATATGCAAAGTGGTTAATACTTTTACTTCGAGTTTCTTTAGTTTTCCAAGCACCTTATAAAATTACAATAGTCCAAAAGGCAACTGCAGAGAGGAATATAAATTAATAGACCTATCCCAAGTCTTTATGGTGATGGACTGATAAACGGGAATCAGTGGATATCAAACTTCTTTTCGAGGATAGGTTTGACTACTACACATATTTTTAGACTTTTTATAGCCTAAGAAGTAGAACAACAAAAATGAGCTGGTTGATTCAGAATAAAAAAGCAATAGGAAACTCAGGCTAGAGAAACCTCACCCTTTGCTTCTGCTCTTCCGTGCGCACATCACTCCGAACGTTTGCCCATGGGATATCTTCAGGCCACCATATGGGCTTGCAGCTTTCTTTGCCCCAGCCTGGTTTCCCCCGACCTGTAGAGTACTTCAGCATCTCTGGGATAAATGCCCGAAGCTGGGCCTGGAAAACAAGAGCACAGTCATCAGCAGTCATAAAATTCATCTGGGATGTGTTTGTGTCTCCCACAAATTCTAAGATTATAAAATAAAGAGCCTTCCTGGAGGGTCCTAGAGAGTTCCAAAATGTGATGTTAGAACTGACTGCTTCCCACAGGTTACTAGAGCTCCATGAGTGATAGAGAATTATACGTACGTTGATAAAGTGCACCTTAAGCTGCATGTCATAGACTTGTTCCTATAAGAATATCTAGTCCTGTGTTTGATTTCTACCCCCTAAGGTTCTATTGATGCTATAGCTCATCTCCCTTCTAGAACATCTATGCATATAAGGTGTCAAACAAAGTCAACATGTTTTCAGAAAAAAAACAAATGTGTTGTTCTGGAGACAGTAATCAGAACAATAAGATGAGTGAACTAAGAGGTGAGGAACAGATGAAAATCACTGTTATTTGTAAATAGTATGATTGTGTATCTGGAAATCCCTAGAGAATAAAATGAAAAACCACTATAAACAATAAGAGAATTCAGTAACACGACTGACTATATGAAAATATATGGAAAAAAATGGGATTTACTTAATAAAAAGGGAAAATAACTCTAAAACTCTTCTACAAAGTTTTTAGTAAGGTAGTCCAATGTCTATGAGTCTGACATATAGATAAACATAATGACACCTGTGTTGACCTTAAACATATTATGGATTTCACCCAAATTATTTTACAAATCAAATCCAGACCAAACAGTTAACCACAGAGACAACTACCATTCTTTGTTTTCTGGCATGGTTACCACGATGGGCTTGTATGCTGGGGGAGAAGGGGAGGCTACTTTGTGAATATTCTTAATTGCTAACAATGATTTTTGGCAAGAGAATCAGTTTATCAAGTTACAGTCTTCCCCCTCAGACCTCCTGCTTTCCTCTGAACCTGAGGGTCTACAGTACTCCAGACATAAGCAACATCTTCCATCTAAGGACACACTTACATTGCCTCTTATGACCAAAATGAGAACAATTTTAGCATGAGTCAGACCCAAGGACATGGACTTGTAGCTTGTAGAGAAAGAAAAAAAACAGAAATGGGAATACTTAAGTCTTATTGAGAGAATGAGTACAGCAACCCTTGTATTGAAGAACCTACTTAAATATCAAGCTTTCTCATTTAAATATTATTTAATTGAAAGATGATAGAAAAATATGGAATCACAAACCCAAATCGGTAATGTTCAACTAATAAAAAGTTTTGGTTGACAGTATTTACATTGCTAATTCGTGTCCCAAGCCTGCTATTTCACCTCTCTTTCTAAGCCCCCCTTGTCTCCCAGACAGTCTCCAGCCTGCAGGATATGATATAATACACTCTGTTATATATTTGGCTCTGTGGCATCAAGCAGCAGGCTAATAGAAATGTATCCATTTGCAAACCCAGGCTATCAGCTGGCTCATGAGGTCACTTCTTCAGTTATTTTAAGAAAGTGCATCTCAAAGTCATTTTTCCCTTTATCCTGGCTTCCTAGGAGTGTGTCTTTTTCTAGCCTCAGTTATATAGAGAAGGAAAAGTTTCAATCCTCACAATATTTACATTTCTTCATACAGAAAAACAATAGCTTTCTCAGATGCGTAAACAAAATAGACTCGTATCACAAATTTTTACGTCTCCCCTTTCTTTTAATTCCATTAACAGTCTTCAAAAGGAGAGTTCTTTATATCCATAGAATGAGGAGATAATGAAACAAGAAGACCAAATATCTCTAAATTAACAAAAAAACAAAGTTTTCATAAAAGTCTGAAAAGATGTTTTATTTGCTAGAACTTCTAGATGGGAAATATTTCAAAGCCCTAGGAAGAAGATAGTAGAGGCTAATGAGAGGCAGCAGAAACAGAAGCAGCACAAAGGAAAGGTGACTTCCACAGACAAAAAAAAAGAAAATCCCATTAAGTTAAAAAATGGACCCAGAGTGAAATTAACAAATTTCAATACAGAGTCAGATCTTAACTTTTTAAAGTACCATCAACTGTACAAAATTTGCCTCTATATCAAAATAAAAGGCAAAAAGCACTTTCTACCAGAAAAGTTAACTTTACAAGTATGTACAGTTTAGGGATGAAGGACAATTTTTGCATTTAAATGCACAGAGATAACGTGATAAAGGCAATTTTCCACCACACTATTTTTATACTGTTCCACATAATGAGTGTTCACAAAGGGATATTAATAAAGGGAAATGAGCTATCTAGTATAGAAAGAGTTAAATGATTTCTTTCCAGAATTCAACACTGTGCTCTCATTACCAGTTGGATTAATTACTGGTCCTGGAGAGTTTTGGAAACCCAAGCTACTCAATGTGCTTGTTAAGGAAGGTTTGTCTTTAATCCGCAGGGGAGACAATCAACAGGATGAGCAAAGGTAAAGCCTATCCTCTCCGGCTGTCCTTTAATTGGGCTGCAACAAGCTTTCCTGGCCTCTCATTCTGATTTAGGGCTCAAGATGGGCTTCAAGTGTCCAGCTTGGTTAGTAAGCCCACCTCAAATCAGCAGAGAATAGAAAACACCACTCCTTCCAGGGCACATTCAGCAAAGAAAAAATATGTTACATTTGTGCCAGTGGCAATCAAAAATAAAGATTATATAGAAACCACAGGTAGTTTTTAAGAAGATTTTTCTAACTCTTAAAGTTTTAATCTGGCCAAAATGAAACAATACATCTTCTTATGCTATAAATTTTCCACTTGTAAATTCAGCCACTCTTTGTGGTCCAACAATACATCAGCCTTATATATTCCCAACTACTCTTCTCATTCCCTCTCTCTTTGCTCTGCATGTACCCGAGATGAAGAATTTTGAGGCTTCAGGTGTCCACTTAGGTTCAGTTACCAAGAAAAGGCCTTTCAAAATAAAATGTTTGCCAACCCCATATCTACTGAAGAGTTTGGAGAATATGCAACATATTTCAAGAGAGAACAGCTAAAATCAAGCCACATTAAAAGATAATGTTTTCTACATCAAACAGGAAAACAGCCAACAGAGCAGAGAAGGAAAACTGAAGAACTTTCAAACTGTGGCTTCATTATTTTAATTTAAAATTGTGAACTTCCAGTTGACAGTCCCTATCATACTCAGATGGATATTTAAAGGGCATTAGAAAATAAAAGCAAAATGATTTTTTGCTCATTATTGGGAATTATTTGTACCCCTGACCTCTGTTCACAGAGGTAATGAAAGTGGTTTTCCCTACTAGAAACACCAATCCTACGTCCCCACATTCCCCAGGAGGGCCAGCAGAAACACTGGTTTCTCTTCATCTCATTTTCCCATAAAACACACTTTCATGGAAACACAGGAAGAACAAGTTTGGAAGGAAAGATAAAATCAGAGAATTCAAGGGACAGCCAATGAAGACATTCCTCTCTCAAGCCAACACTTCTGCCTCTGTCTCCATACAACATCAACCCATTACACTGTCTCTCTCCCATTAATCAAAACATTCTTAAAATTCTACCTTCTCTTTGAAGGAGTCTCAGACTGGTCAGTTTCTGCTACCTTATCCTAACTGTGCTCTTCTGTATAAAAATCTAAATAACACGGATAAGATAAGGTCAAAACCCTCTTCTTGATCCACCCTTCCCTAATCTAGTTACCTGTCCAGAGACATTAATTTGATGAACATCCTTTCTTACAGGTCAAATTCTATGCATTTGCACAGATACATGCTGGAAAGGCACAGTTTTATATGATGAAAAAAACACATATGTTAGTATAATTCACTTTTTCTACTCAACATTTTGCCATAGAGATCTGCTTGTGGCGGTACAACTAGAATAATCTCATTTTCAAAAAAAAAGTAGTTGCCTAGTATCCATAGGACAGATTTTTTCCAATTTACTTAACCATTTTCCTATTGATAAACATTTACGTTGTAGCTCAGTCAGTAAAGAATCTGCCTGCAGTGCAGGAGACCCTGGTTCGATCCCTGGGTTGGGAAGATCCCCTGGAGAAGGAAATGGCAACCCACTCCAGTATCCTTGCCTGGAAAATTTCATGGACAGAGGAGCCTGGTGGGCTGCAGTCCATTGGGGTTGCAAAAAGTCAGACATGACTGAGCGACTAACACTAACACAACACAAAGTTGCCTGGACATGCTTCTTTGAGCACACCTGTGAGTATTTCTCTAGCAGAAAAGAATTGCTGGTTAAAGGGTATATGCATTTAACATTTTCAGATACTGCATGACTATAGTCCTAAAAGATTTTGTCAATCTTATTCCCACCAAAGGTGCAGAACAAAACCCAGTATTTCAAAACCTCCCTTCACTTTTCACATTTTTCCTTTGTTTTGCTTCCAAAAGGGAAGAAGCGCATAGCTCCAGCACCTGTGCACTGTCCAAAGCTGCTGGGCTGAGACAGGTCCTGGCTCCTGCCTGCCAGCTGCCTCGAGAGCGTGGGGGGAACGGGACTTCACATGTAGCCTCCTGAGCTGCCTTCACATTTTCTAATTATTCTTTTTTATTTTGGCTCGTTGGATATGGGAGAAATGATTTATTTTCATTATCATTACTAGTGAGGCTGAGACTTATATGTGTACTGATTATTTTTCTTTACAATTTTTAAGACTTTATTTTTCTAATTATCTTTTCACTAATTTGAAAGAAACAGTCATCTGCTCTAGATATTCTTTGCCATACAGTACACAATTATTTTTCTCTAATCTAGTTCTGTCCTGAATATGGAATATAAATGCATGTTCCCTTCCCTTAGTATTCCTGAATATACCCTGAATTATTTTACTCTACTCAAAACAGGCTGTGCTCTATATAAGAACACAGCCAATGTTTTTGTTATTTTTCTTTTCTCTTGATTGCATCCTGCCTACCTAACATCTACAAGATATGTAATGGAATCAGATACATCAATACTTTTTGATCATTTTAGACAGTAAGAAAAGCCTACTCTGCACAGAGATTCTGACATGACAGTAGGAGAAGCAGTCAGGACCTGTGATCCATAACAGTGGTTCTCAAAGTTGACTGCACAATGGAACTGCCTGGGGAGTTTAAACACTGCAGAAGCCTAAATCTCATCCCCAAATATTCTGGTCCAATTGGTCTAGAGCATGACCTGGGCACTAGGATTTTAAGTTCCCATTGTGGTTCTACTGTGCAGCCAAGTTTGAGGACCACTGAACTAATTACTTCTTATCCGACCTTATTTAAAAATTTTTTAAATTGTAGTAAAATATACCTGAGATTTATCATTTTAAAATATACAGTTCAGTGGCACTAAGTACATTTGCAATGTTGTGCAATCATCACCGCTATTTCCAGAGCCCATTCACCATCAAACAGAAACTCTCTATCCATTAAACAATACTTTCCCATTTCTATTCCCCCAACCCCTGGTAACCTCTATTCTACTTTCCGTCTTTATGTATTTGCCCATTCTAGATACCTCATGTAAGTAGAATCACACAATATTTGTCCTTCGTGTTTGGCATATTTCACTTAGCATAATTTCCTAGCCTTTGAGGAGAAAAGGGAAAATATATGCTTTTTTAAAACAAAGCAAAGCAATACTCAAAAAAACTTAACTTGATAACTGATGAATGTTTTCTGAGTAAAACCTATTAATCCCTGTGAATAATTTCTTTCAAAGAAGTAATCACACTTTGCTGAATGTTTCTGAAGATTCCCCTGAAAACTGGTGAAGAATTACTATCCTGTTGCATCATTACTCCAAGGGGATATTAAAGCAACAAAGACTGCCCCAGTGAGAGTAAGAGGAGGGCAATAAGTTCAAGGAAGGAGAAGAAAGGGAGAGGTGAAAAGGAGTGGATTTTAACCAATAATACTGGGCTGTTCTTTCCAGAAGTATTTATTCTATAATTCTTTGCCTGGATATTTTCTAACACAAATTCTAAAAAGATTAACAACCTCCCAAGAACAAGAAGACTCCTATAGAACTCAAATGTGGTAAAGAACATAACTGATTTTCCACCAGCGAAATCGTAATTATTAAAGACTCTACAAGAAATGATTTAAGTCCTTAAACTCAAAGTACAGTCTGAGAGCCAACAGCACTGGCATCACCTAGAAGATAGAAAGCAGAATCTCAGGTCCCACTCCAGACCTGATCTATAATCTACATTTAAACAAACAAGACTCTCAGGTGATTTCTTTGTACACTGAAGTTTGAAAAGCACAATTAGGCCATCCTCTGGTCTCTGGTGTGAAATATCCTAGAAAATTTTGCTAAACTGGCTTTCAAAACCTCTGAAAAAGATGATTTAATTATTTCATTGTAAACAAGGTTGCAGAATCTATATTAAATTAATGATTTCTTCTCCTAAGCCTTTTCTCAACCTCCTTCAATTCTTATGCAAAGAGGCAGACAGAAATGGGATAAAGTCTAGCAACTGTTCTTAAAGGAGCCTAGAAATTCACGTTTTCATTTTTTCACTAAAAATACTACAGAGCTGTGTGGTTTTTGCCGGATAAACATAAAAATATCAGAATCAAGATATATTTATAACACTAAAAACAGAAGCTTTTCAGGTAAACAATCTATTTATTCATATAGAATTATACTTTTACCAAAAATAAGCAAAACATAAAAAAAAAACCGAAACTAATAAGCTGATTCCTAAAAGAATCAGGGCATTCAGTTCACACAGAATTTAAGATACTATGTTATTAGTATCTTAATTTCAATCTGTTGTAGAAGGCAATTTTGATGATTGTTAGAGAAAATCAAGAAATTGTTTTATAACAGTAACTGTTCAGTGTAGATGACCTGAAACGCTCAATCTGAGTGATGATCCCAATATAGTTTTACACAAAAAAAGAAGAGAGAGAGTAACAGGAGTCGGGGGAGAGACAGAGAGGGAGAAGCAAGCACTGGCAGTATGGACTCCAGTCTAAGTTCTATTCGTTTGTCACTAGCTTGCTTCAGTCCCTAGGTTGTTTTCTCTCTTTATGCCTCAATTCTTTAATACCCTGTGAACTGTACTGTTGTACTTCACTGCTGAGCAAAATCAAAATTCTAAGTTCATTAAGTTTCTCTAAGTTAAAAAATGAGTGAGAAATGTTATGTTCAGGTTATTCAATATAGGTAACATATATATCTAGCATTTCTAATTAGTAGTAATACTTTGTGTGATTCCTTAGTTTTCAAAGTACTTTTCAATATAACACCTCATTTTTTCTACCTCCAGCTCCATAAGGTAGGAAGGCATGTTTTCTCACTTTCATTAGATGAAACTAGGAACCAGGGCTACTGTGCAGTAGAGCTGGGACTTAAAGACTAGATCTTCTGACTTTAACTAACTATGCTAACTTTCTAATTTTTAAAGAATCAAAATAAAGAAACACAAGAGAGTTCCAGAAAAACATCTATTTCTGCTTTACTGACTATGCCAAAGCCTTTGACTGTGTGGATCACAATAAACTGTGGAAAATTCTGAAAGAGATGGGAATACCAGACCACCTGACCTGCCTCTTGAGAAATTTGTATGCAGGTCAAGAAGCAACAGTTAGAACTGGACATGGAACAACAGACTGGTTCCAAATAGGAAAAGGAGTACATCAAGGCTGTATATTCTCACCCTGCTTATTTAACTTATATGCAGAGTACATCATGAGAAACCCTGGGCTGGAAGAAGCACAAGCTGGAATCAAGATTGCTGGGAGAAATATCAATAACCTCAGATATGCAGATGACACCACCCTTATGGCAGAAAGTGAAGAGGAACTAAAAAGCCTCTTGATGAAAGTGAAAGTGGAGAGTGAAAAAGTGGGTTAAAGCTCAACATTCAGAAAACGAAGATCATGGCATCTGGTCCCATCACTTCATGGGAAATAGATGGGGAAACAGTGCAAACAGTGTCAGACTTTATTTTTTGGGGCTCCAAAATCAATGCAGATGGTGACTGCAGCCATGAAATTAAGACACTTACTCCCAGAAGGAAAGTTATGACCAACTTAGATAGCATATTCAAAAGCAGAGACATTACTTTGCCAACAAAGGTTCGTCTAGTCAAGGCTATGGTTTTTCCAGTGGTCATGTATGGATGTGAGAGTTGGACTGTGAAGAAGGCTGAGCACCGAAGAATTGATGCTTTTGAACTGTGGTGTTGGAGAAGACTCTTGAGAGTGCCTTGGACTGCAAGGAGATCCAACCAGTCCATTCTGAAGGAGATCAGCCCTGGGATTTCTTTGGAAGGAATGATGCTAAAGCTGAAACTCCAGTACTTTGGCCACCTCATGTGAAGAGCTGACTCATTGGAAAAGACTCTGATGCTGGGAGGGATTGGGGGCAGGAGGAGAAGGGGACGACAGAGGATGAGATGGCTGGATGGCATCACCGACTCGATGGACGTGAGTCTGAGTGAACTCCGGGAGTTGGTGATGGACAGGGAGGCCTGGCGTGCTGCAATTCATGGGGTCACAAAGAGTCGGACACGACTGAGCGACTGAACTGAACTGAACATTGAAACAATACTGAATGCAACTTACTCTCTTTGGATGATTCAGAACTCATTTTCAGTCGTATATCGAATTATATTTCTAAAGTAGTCATCTCCATAGCATTCAGTGCAGATAAGATGATTAGTTGAGCTGTCTGGTTAACCCAAGTCCATCTCTATTCTAGTGCACTTTTATAAATCTGGAATTTTATCACTTCAAGGAAATCATGGTCTCTAGAATTGGTATACACTTAAACTTAATTTAGTATCCAAAATTGGTATCCACTTTGTCCTTTATTGTTACAGATCATATCTGAGCTCTTCTTCCTTGATTATAAAATAGAAATTATATACATACATAAACACTCTCACACTGGACAGCAAGGATTAAATGAGATACTCCTGTAAAGAGTTAGTATTGTGCCTTCCAACACACAGTAGCTACAGAAGAGAATTAAAAAAAAAAAAAAACAGTTGACATCTTCACCAGAACACTAAAAAAAAAAAATTGTTGGACAAAACAAAGCAGAAACATCATAAAACTTGCACTTTAAAAAATTCAATTTTGGGTTTCTATGGTTATAAAAGTAATTCATGCTTATTACACAGAGACAATGAAAATCACCCATAATGCCACCACACAGTGATAATCACTGTTAATATTGGTGTATACACCTTTAAAATTTCACACACACAAGCTCAAGTTTTGTGTGCATGTTTTAAACAAATGAGATCATTAATTCTGTATTCCCTGAATGGAAAAATCTAGCCCCCTAGTAGAAACAAACAAACAGAAATAAAGCCCTAAACTCCTCAAATTATACGGTACATAAGAAATGCTATTTTATAATCAGTTTTTAATTTAATATACCACAGTATTATTCTACTGTGATAGAGAGATAATCATCATTTCTAGCATCCAATATCTCACTGCATATTCACTTCCAGTCTCTTCTGGGCTAAGCTGCTCTTCTTTCCAGGTAAACACCACTACTATAATTTATTCAGTCACATTATTCTCAGATTTTCCTTTTGTAAACAATGCCATGAGCATGTATCTTTGCTTATTTGGAGGGCATGACATGTACATTGAAAATTTTGCCAACCTGCCCTCTGGAAAAATTTTACCAATGTACATTCGATTGCTGATGCTTTATATTCCCATCACCTTGCCTATCTAGGTTTGGTTTGAAATTAAACTCTGCTTTTACTACCCTTAATAGTTTTAGGATCAATAGGTTAAAAAAACTTTTTTAAAGGGAGGTATTTGTCTCACATTAAGAAATTATTTGAGGAAAACAAAATAAAATACAACTAAATAAAAAACAACTGTGGGGGGGCCACCCCCAGGATTGGAATACTCAGAAATTTCCATTCAGCTGGGAGCTGGGTTTTTCATCGTTCTGCTCACTCCTCCTCACATTTGTTTTGTTTGCTACGTGTTATTTTTCACTTGTCATCTGTGGTGAGAAGGGTACAGAGGGAATGTACAACCATAAAGAAGACGTAGCTTCCAACAAAGCACTTCTGAGACTGACTCATGACTTGGTACCAGCTTCCCTTGGATGCACCACTGCACCAAGCTCTACTGAATGCATATTTCACAAAAATGAAAAAACAGTTTCAAATGTTTTACCCCCAACATGATAATTAAACTGTTTGCTCTGACTTCTATGATCATCAGCAAACTTTCCTAATTATCAGTAGTCATGATTTAATATAATAAAAATCTCAGATTATTTCAACTAAACACACCAAATGTGACAAAGAAGCAAAACACTCCCATGGCAGGAGAAGAGTTTCTTAAACATGTACATTCCTTCTTCTTAATGATTAAGTAAGCCTCTTAATCAGAAGCTTAGTCAGCTTTAGATGTACTTTATATCTGAGACAGAGTAGATTCTTTACATTAGTCAGGTAAAATTCACCTTATGTTTTCTTTAACCAGTCAGAATAGCCCAACGTATTAATAATAGCAGGTATGAAGTGACAGGAAAAAAGTTTAGGTAATGTTTTCCTCTTTGAACCACTATCTAGAGATGCTTCAAGTATCCACAGAAAGATCTATGAATCCAACAATCAAAAGATTACAATTTAGCTTTATATTTATAAAATACTGCATTACTTCAGACCAAGTTGCTAGTTTAGACTGGCTCAGACTTAGGGGGAAAAAAACCAGGCGCCACCCCTTGAGCTGCAGCATCAACGTCTGGACTGCATGAATGCCTACTCAGGAGCCTCGCGATCCAGTTACCCATGATACTGGACTCATTTCTGTTCTGACCTTCAGGTCATCTAATGAACAGATACTATCACTAGAGCAGTCCCTTGGTATCTTCGGGGCATTGGTTGCAGAAGCCCACCATAGGTAGCCAAAATTAGAGGATGCTCCAGTCCCTTCCGTAAACTGGCACAGGATCTGCACATAACCTACACACATCCTGCTGTGCACTTTGAACTGTCTCTGTATTACCTGTAATACCTAATACAACGTACATGCTATGTCAACAGGTGCCAGTGCTGCAAATTCAAATTTTGCTCTTTGGAACTTTCTGCAATTTTTTCCCAGTTGAATCCACAGATGCAGAAATCACAGATACACAGGGTCAACCATATTTAGAATACAGATATTATCTGATGCCAGGCAGCTATACTGGACATGGTGAAGAATGGAAAGAAACTAAGCCCTTGCTCTCAATTCTAGCTGAAGAAACAGATCATACACAAGTAGAAATTTAACAAATAAGACAGTTTCAGGTAGTGATAAGTCTTGCAAAGACAGTAAAATGGGGCTGTATTAATCTGTGACTTGGTGGTGAAGAGAAAGCTTCATTAGATGGGATAATCAAGAAAGGCTTGTCTCAGGAGGTGATATCTAAGCTAGACTTTGAATAAGGTAAGGTCAATCATGCAACAGTCTGGGAGAACAATGTTTCAGGTAGGGGAAATAGCAAAAGCGAAAGAAAGAGTTTGGGGTGTTTGACAGAAAGGAGGACGAGCATGGCCAGAACACAGTGACTAAGGGGGAGAATGAGAAATGAGGTAGAGGCCTGGTTATATAGGGCCTCAGAGGCCTTGGCAGTGTCTGAATTTGATTCTAGGAAGAGTGGAAAGCCATTAAAGGGCTGACACAAGAGTGATATTACCTGATTTAAGTTTTTTAAACAATCTCTGGTGTCTCTGTAGAGCATGGACTGCAACAGAAAGGAGATTAACAGAACTGATCAATGGAAAGAGTCCATGCAAGAAGCTAAAGGTTTGGGCAAGGGTGGCGAAGGGGACCGAGACGAATGGTCAGACTCAGAGTATGTTCAGAGGTGAAATGACATGACTTGCTGAAAAACTAAATGTGGTTGGTGGGTAGTGAGGGCAAAACAGGAAACCAAGGATTACTCCTATGCGGGGACTTGAGCAACCAGATGGACTGTGCAGCCGTTAGCTGATGAGAGGGTACTAGGGGGAGGAACAGATTTGGAGCAGGGAGTGGAGGCAATTAAAGTTCTGTTTTGGGCCTGTCTGGTACTGAAAATCTACTAGTAATATAAGCTGGAGTACAGACCACACACAGATGGGATATAAAGGCCATCTGACAGGATGAGATTACTTTAAGAAAAACTACAGACAGAGCCCTGGGACACACCAATACTGGTCAAGTGAGAAGAGGAAGCGGAGCTAGCAGAAGAGCTGAGAGGGAGCACGCAGAATGGCAGGAGGATATTCAGGAGAGTGTTGGGTACAGAAACTGAAGAAGAAAGTTCTGAGAAGGAAGGAGTATGATAAATGCTGCTGAAGTCGAACAAGATAAAGAAAGAAGGGACTTCGCTGGCGGTCCAGTGATTAAGAGTCTGTGCTTCCACTGCAGGGGATGCAGGTTCAATACCTGGTCAGGGAACTAAGATCCCGCATGCCATGTGCCACGGCCAGAAAAAAACAAAAACCAACAACAAAGATAAGAAAAGAAAACTCACAACTGGATTTAAAGCTAGAAGTATTAATAAAGAAAAAAGGTAGGAAGATATGTTATTAAAAAAGGCATTTGATCTTGATCAAGCTATCACTTTTAGAGCTAAAAAAACAAAAGGAACAGTCTCAGCAAAACCCCTGAGGTTATGTTGATTTACCAGGATTAGCACATTTTGACTTTCCCTCTCTAAGGGAGAGCAGGGAAGCAATGACCCAGGAGGGTGTTCTTATTCCCTGGAGAGGGGAGGCCCCTGTGGCATCAGTGTGGTAGAATTCAGAATTTATATGGAAAGAGGACCAGCTCAGCTCAAAAGAGACTGCAGGTCTCTTGCCCCATTTGATTGTGATTCATCAAAGTTCTAACAGTCTCCTGTCCAAACCAATTCCAGCTAAAAGTAACCCAAGGGCCCAACTGAAAGGAAAAAACTGCCAACAGGAAGAGAAGACCACATCCATGCCCTGGGCTGGGGGCATTCTTCTGGCCTACATTTTCTTTCCCAAGGTTGCTACTGTTTCACTGTCAGACTCCAGCCTGCATCTTCCTCTGATGGTGGATCACTGAGGACAAAACTAAAAGGCGATGTGAGGCCCGCCCACACCTGAGTCACTTGCTTCTCCTCCTCACTCCCCGCCCCTTACTTACCTGGGTCATTTTGTCTACAGAGACTGGGATTCCATCTATCGTGAGAGGCGGCAGCTCTGAGTTAACCTCCTGTGGTGCAGGGGCGTGCTCTGCCAGGGCGGACTCCAGGTCTTCCAGGATCATGCTCTTGTACTTACGCACCTGCAGGGAATTAAGGGCAGAAGTAAACAAGATGCCCAACAACCAGGGAGGGTTGATGCCAAGCAACCAGAGAGTGGGTGGGGCTGGACTCCCTTAGCCACTGCAGAGCCCTAAGAACAAACATGTCTACAACTAGCAGGTAAAAATACCCGCTGGCCCCAAAGACATCACATCGTACAGAATTAAATGAAAAGATGACGAAATTACAGGTAACAATGGGATAAAGAAGCAAGAGGAAAGAGTTTTCTAGAAATACTGCTCCTCAGTTAAAAATCACATTTTCTCAGTAAATGCTGGCCCCATTACCTGTTCCAGATCTAACAGGAATGGTATTCATATTCTGCATTTCCCAGGCCATCTGATAAAACCCAGCTGAGGCAGTTAATTACGAAAGTCATTTCCAAGATCACTGAGGATTTATGTCTCTAAAACTCTAAGCACCCTCTTTGAAACTTTGCTATGCCCGCTGTTTTCCTACAAAGCTAGATTACCAAACAGGAGATCAGCTGTACAAGAGGCTGGACTAAAAGGCATCAGAGAAAAAAAACAAGACGTGTATACTGGGTGTCACAGTGCAGCTGGGTGTCACAGGCGCCACCATCAGTAAGGCCTGGGGCCAGAGAGAGCACCACAGGTCAAGTCCTCTTCCTTTCTGTCAGGGACTCCCTGGAGACAGAGGTGGACTTTAAAACCATGAGGCCTCTGTAACTCTGACAAGGCCATGTCTGAACCAGATACTTTTGCTCTGACTCCATTCCTTCCACTATTAGTGAAAGTCTCACAAAAAACAGAACAGCAGCAAGTTGCACATGTACACATTCTTCTATAGAATGTAGAGAGTTCACTGGATTCTACCACCATCAATAATGGGTTCACTTACTTATAAGAAATAGATCAGGGGGGATGAGGATACTTTAGGGATAGTAAAGGAAGCCATGGAGTTATAAAAATGTAACAAGATGGGATAGGAAATTAACTTGCTTTCAGGGCTCAGGCCATCATCATAGAAAAAAAGGTAAGAGAATATGAGGTTTACTCAGAAGTTGTAACAATGTTATAGTCCTGGACTGAACTCTCAGTCACCATATACTTCCCTAGAAATATCTCATTATAAAGATTAGAAGAGAAAAATCCCCATACTCCACCTTAAACATATGGAAAAGTAAAAATTATTGGCTACGATGTAAAACTTTTATAGAAATTTCCAACAGATCAACAACAAAGGTGATGAAAGAAAAATAGTGCAAACTTATAGAATCATTATTACTCTAGAGATTCAGTTTTATCCTGGTTTCTAAAAAGAAAGTTTCAAAAATTATTGCCAATGTATTTACTGTAAATAGCTGTGTTGCCATGACATCTTCAAGGATATATATTTTCTGATTTCTAGGTTTCTACATCATAAGTAGAGTTCTTACACTACCGACCCACAGAAAAACTGAGTAAGCCTAGGTTATAGTCTTTGAACTTTAATGTATTAGGTTAAACCATTACATCAGTATATATGCTCATAGTAAGAGTAAATGAAAATAGTAAAAAAAACTTTCATTGTGCAGAAACATCTTGCATTCAAAGATAAAAAATCATTAGCTTATTACTATTATTACATTAATAGCTAGTTTCAAACAATTTCAGCCGTTTTATGGGTCAGTAGAATTCCAGAAATTCAGATCCAGGCATTTTGCTAAATTTATCCATTATATCTTGATTTTAAAAAAAATGCTGGGAGAACATCCTTCAGAGTAATTTACAACTTCAGGTTGTGACCACAGTATTTCTAAGTTTGCTTAGTAAAGTTAACTAACTTTCCCAGAGTTATAAAGCTAGCATTCAATTCTACCTAATTTATCAATCCTGAGATAATCTCCCTCCCACCCCCCACCATTTATCATTCCTCTGGAAACTCAGATACCTCTTAAAATTGCTATAGACAAAGTGGTATGGGGCACAGCAGTCATGGCCTGCACATAAGTGAACATGGTTGCTATGGAGGCACAACTGCAACCCCCAGGCCTTTTCAATCAGCAAACCATTTAGCACCATTTCAGAACGGAATGTGAACCTTGGGTGTTGTCTGATAACTTTACCAGTGATCTTTCCGTAAGACCAAAAAGCACCAGCATCAAACTTGTCACAGCTGAGAAAAAGTCTCAGAGACAATAGCAGAGCTCTTTTTACAGAAATGCAGCATCACCCATGCTCCTGATGGTAAGGAAGACAATATATTACATGCAACCATGCAGACAATGATGACTCTGAAACAGGAAGTAATTCAGAATTGGACTCTGAATGTGAAAAAGTTTTAGGACTAGTTAAAAACAATTTCAGAAATTGGAAATTTATTTCACTTAAATTTTCCTTTTTACATATTTACAAAAGCAGTATGATCAAAAGCTGTCTAAGTGAGCCTGAAAAAGCTCTTTCAATAAGTATAAAATAAAAATTCTAAGTGATAGTAAGCGCTATGTCAAAGTTTATCAGTGTTTTTTCTTTCTTTGTGGCACATAAATAATGGTGCATCCTACAACTCATGGTATCACAGATATGATGAAATACAGGTTTGTTTTAGAAACTTCTACTTTCTATTCCAAAATCCACAGCTAAAGCCTTTGTTATTTCATACCAATATGTCACTGACAACTAACTGGTTTCACAATTAAAGTTAAAAACCACTTAAAAACAAATTCAGTTGGTCTGCCTACCAAGCTCTCCTCCTTCAATTCATTCTCTCTACTACTGCCATTTAAAATTTCTGAAAGATTGATATAATAAAATACCATTTATTGAATACTTGCTGTGTGTCAAGCACTGCATACATTCAGTTAATTCTCACACAGTTTTATAAAGAAACTACCATTATATCCATTTTGCAGATAAGAAAATTCGGGTTAAGTAACATTCCCAAATCATATAGGAATATAGCAGAAAGTCAAATTAATTTTTAAGTAGTTCCAAAGCCTGTATGTTCAGCCACTTCCGATCGTTTATCTTTTTTTCTCAAAAATAGTCCTACAGTGCCCCACTTCTTACAGGATTGCATTTCAACCATTCTGATCATTCCTTGCTTTCCCAATACTCTCTGCCAAGGCCACCAACTACAGCCGTGCATGCTCAGCCCTGTAGATTATGAGAATAAGCACCCTCTTGAGTTCCCCATGTATAAGCCAGAGTCCTACTAGGCAATTTTGTTCACCATCCTTCCTCTTTAGCCGGCCAGCCTCCTCACTAACTTTTGCATATAGCAAGTTCTTTTCTATCTCTATGGAGAAGGAAATGGCAATCCACACCAGTATTCTTGCCTGGAGAATTCCCATGGACAGAGGAGCCTGGCATGTTTCAGTACACGGGGTTGCAAAGAGTTGGACATGACTTGAGCGACTAACACACTTTCTATCTCTGGGTCTTTAATTCTGTTTCTAATTCAAATACTATCCATTATTCAAGACCAACTCAATTCCCACTTTCTCTGAGAAAACTTCCCAAGTGTTCTTGCCCTAATTCTTTTACTCTTTTAAATGCCAACAGACTCAAACAATCGTGTGTCACTTATGCTGGTCTATGTTGCACACAACCAGTGTTATGACATCACTGAGCACAGGAACCAGACCTTTTAACATACATTACGAAACATTTCACATATTCAGACTTGTACAGATAAAACATTCTCATAACTACCAGCGATGCCGAGTTTAGGGTATTTATAGGAGACTTAAGAGTTCTGGGCACAGAATGAGCTTGTTGAGGATTAGGAACTGGTTGCTACAACCATAAGGTCAATGGGCCTTTACTGAGGTTGCAAAAATAATCTCAGACAAGATATCAAAATCCTTCTGCACATTTGCTTTTCTGGATAAAAGAAGAATCTTCAGGAAGGTCTCAAAAAAGATTTTTAAAATTATTTTTTACCTATGAGCTCCTCTGTGATTAAAAATACACTGTCATCTGATGAATCTAACAAAGAGATGCCCAAGCACAGGGCTGCCTTCAGATCAGGGATCCTGAAGTACACTTGGCACAGAGCCAGGCCACAAGCTGTGGCCCACAGAATCTGCTGGCTTCATCCTCTTCTCTCTCCAGTCCCAATGTCAGCCTCTTTCCTCTCCTGCCTCAGTCCAGATCTCTTTTTCCCCAACCCCTTGGATCCCTTGTTCTGAATCTTGAAATCTCAAAAGACCTGGATGGAATTCTTACCTCATACTTTATATCTAACAGTCTTAGCCATTTGTTGCATAACTTAATAAACAAGCAACAGGGCTTTTACTTTATTTTTTATATTATTATTATTATTGCCTGTGTCATGTGGCATATGGGATCTTAGTTCCCCAACCAAGGATCTAACCCATGCCTTCTGCATTGGGAGCTCGGATTCTTAACCACTGGACCATCAGGGAAGTCCCTTACTTTATTACTTTTTAAATATGCTTCCACGTTTTAAGCAACCTGAAGCCATCTTTTAAAAACTTACCTAAATAAGTGAATGTCTTAGAAGAAGAAATCATGACCAACTCCAGAGTCAACTTATCTACTGGGAAGGTGGAATTAAACGAAGGCAGAAGGATGATTTCAAGGAAATATGTGATATAGCAGTAAGTCATAAAGAGAGTGTTCTTACGACTCAACAACGTTAAAATCTACCATTTACCAATTCCCATTAAATACAAAGTATGAGATAAGAATTCCATCCAAGTCTTTTGAGATTTCAAGGTTCAATTCCTTTCATGTCAGTTCTTCATAAAGACTACATATAGGAGAAAGATAATAAACTTTAATTTCTATTTCTCCCCAGTGAGGTTGCTATTATCTTTATTTCACACATGAGGGCACTGAGTCACATAAAGGAAAAATCAGTGTGGGAAATCACTCACAAAATCAAAACTTAAACACAGTTTTCACCAAAGTGAAGTTTTTAGCTATATACATTAACACCAACCTATGTGCATGATTCAATTAACTTGTCTAAAACTTACAATCCAATTGTGGGCAAGGATGTAATATGGGCAGAACACAGCATAGAGAAATAAATGAAAACCTGGAAACCATAAGAAAAGCTTCAATACCATCTATTAGAGGGCCCAGTAAAATTTTCAATTCTCCTTTGACAAATTTGTAAAAAACTGATAATTTTGAGTCTGAAATCCATATTCCAAAGATGAACAGCCCTATGGAATTTAAAACTTCCAGAGTTCCCAGCAGCCTCCAGAAAAAAGAGCAAGAAGAAAGGTTAATGATGGCTTCAGGCAGGAGGACAAAATGCAAATACCAGAGTTTTAATATTATTTAATGAGATAATACATGAAAACTGCTTATAACTTATAACCTAGAACATAGCATTCAGTAAATGTTAGACATTATTATAAAATCCAAATAATTTCTTTTACTGTTACTAATATGAGATTATGCAGAGTATACTGTATAACTGATTACAGTAAATATGAGCTCTGATTCTTTAATACCACCCTGTATATCAATATATATATAAGATTAAGGAATATTCTATACTTTGAAGGTTTAACGGAAGTCACTCGAAATAATCAGGAGTGTAGTATCCCTTTGAGAGATATGGTTTAATTACTTTTTCAATTTTGTATGTGTTTATTGTCTTACTGGTTTGGATATATTTGGTTATTTTTTTATTAAATTATCCACTTGGTTGAGGTTTTTTAAAGAAGAGAATTAATGCATAGCATTTCCTTACAATGTTCAATCTATTTTTTATCTGCAACTATAACTCATCTCACTTCTAAGACTGTGTATTTGTTTTCTTCATCCTTTTTCTCAATTAGTATGCTCGTTTATCTATTTCATTAGATTTTCATAGTTCAGTTCAGTCGCTCAGTCGTGTCCGACTCTTTGCAACCCCATGTACCGCCGCACACCAGGCCTCCATGTCCATCAGCAACTCCCGGAGCCCACCCAAAGCCATGTCCATTGAGTCGGTGATGCCATCCAACCATCTCATCCTCTGTCGTCCCCTTCTCCTACTGCCCTCAATCTTTCCCAGCATCAGGGTCTTTTCCAATGAGTCAGCTCTTCGCATCAGGTGGCCAAAGTATTGGAGTTTCAGCTTTAGCATCAGTCCTTCCAATGAGCACCCAAGACTGATCTCCTTTAGAATGGACTGGTTGGATCTCCTTGCAGTCCAAGGGACTCTCAAGAGTCTTCTCCAACACCACAGTTCAAAAGCATCAATTCTTCGGCGCTCAGCTTTCTTCACAGTCCGACTCTCACATCCATACGTGACCACTGGAAAAACCATAGCCTTGACTAGACGGACCTTTTTTGGCAAAGTAATGTCTCTGCTTTTGAATATGCTATCTAGATTGGTCATAACTTTTCTCCAAGGAGTAAGCATCTTTTAATTTCATGGCTGCAATCACCATCTGCAGTGATTTTGGAGCTCCAAAAAAATAAAGTCTGACACTGTTTCCACTGTTTCCCCATCTATTTCCCATGAAATGATGGGACCGGATGCCATGATCTTCGTTTTCTGAATGTTGAGCTCTAAGCCAACTTTTTCACTCTCCTCTTTCACCTTCATCAAGATGCTCTTTAGTTCTTCTTCACTTTCTGCCATAAAGGTGGTGTCATCTGCAAATCTGAGGTTATTGATATTTCTCCCAGCAATCTTGATTCCAGCCTGTGCTTCCTCCAGTCCAGCGTTTCTCATGATGTACCTTACATATAAGTTAAATAAGTAGGGTGACAACATATAGCCTTCATGTACTCCTTTTCCTGTTTGGAACCCGTCTGTTGTTCCATGTCCAGTTCTAACTGTTGCTTCCTGACCTGCATACAGATTTCTCAAGAGGCAGATCAGGTGGTCTGGTATTCCCATCTCTTTCATAATTTTCCACAGTTTATTGTGATCCACACAGTCAAAGGCTTTGGCATAGTCAAGAAAGCAGAAATAGATGTTTTACTGGAACTCTCTTGCTTTTTCCATGATCCAGAGGATGCTGGCAATTTGATCTCTGGTTCCTCTGCCTTTTCTAAAGCCAGCTTGAACATCTGGAAGTTGATGGTTCACGTATTGCTGAAGCCTGGCTTGAAGAATTTTAAGGATCACTTTACTAGCGTGTGAGATGAGTGCAATTGTGTGGTAGTTTGAGCATTCTTTGGCATTGCCTTTCTTTGGGATTGGAATGAAAACTGACCTTTTCAGTTCTGTGGCCACTGCTGAGTTTTCCAAATTTGCTGGCATACTGAGTGCAGCACTTTCATAGCATCATCTTTCACGATTTGAAATAGCTCAACTGGAATTCCATCACCTCCACTAGCTTTGTTCATAGTAATGCTTCCTAAGGCCCACTTGACTTCACATTCCAGGATGTCTGGCTCTAGGTGAGTGGTCACACCATCGTGATTATCTGAGTTGTGAAGATCTCTTTGGTACAGTTCTTCTGTGTATTCTTGCCACCTCTTCTTAGTATCTTCTGCTTCTATTAGGTCCATACCATTTCTGTCCTTTACTGAGCCCATCTTTCCATGAAATGTTCCCTTGGTATCTCTAATCTTCTTGAAGAGATCTCTAGTCTTTCCTATTCTATTGTTTTCCTCTATTTCTTTGCACTGATTGCTGAGGAAGGCTTTCTTATCTCTCCTTGCTATTCTTTGGAACTCTGCATTCAAATGGGTATATCTTTCCTTTTCTCCTTTGCTTTTCGCTTCTCTTCTTTTCATAGCTATTTGTAAGGCCTCCTCAGACAGCCATTTTGCTTTTTTGCATTTCTTTTCCATGGGGATGGTCTTGATCTCTGTCTCCTGTACAATGTCACGAACCTCCGTCCATAATTCATTAGGCACTCTGTCTATCAGATCTAGCCCCTTAAATCTATTTCTCACTTCCACTGTATAGTCATAAGGGATTTGATTTAGGTCATACCTGAATGGTCTAGTGGTTTTCTCCACTGTCTTTAATTTCAGTCTGAATTTGCCAATAAGGAGTTCATGATCTGAGCCACAGTCAGCTCCTGGTCTTGTTTTTGCTGACTGTATAGAGCTTCTCCATCTTTGGCTGCAAAGAATATAATCAATCTGATTTTGGTGTCGACCATCTAGTGATGTCCATGTGTAGAGTCTTCTCTTGTGTTGTTGGAAGAGGGTGTTTGCTATGACCAGTGCGTTCTCTTGGCAGAACTCTATTAGCCTTTGCCCTGATTCATTCTGTACTCCAAGGCCAAATTTGCTTGTTACTCCAGGTGTTTCTTGACTTCCTACTTTTGCATTCCAGTCCCCTATAATGAAAAGGACATCTTTTTTGGGTGTTAGTTCTAGAAGGTCTTGCAGGTCTTCATAGAACTGTTCATAGTACCATTTCTTCATAGAACTTTTTCATAGTACCATTTCTTAAATAACAATTCTGTTTACAAAATCATTAATTCCTTCTACATGTTTACTTACTGTATATCTTTCTCAGATGAAGTTTCTTTTCTTTCTTTCTTGTATACATAGAAAAAAAATAAAGGCAATAAACATGCTTTGGAGCATCTGTTTAGATCATAATTTTTAAGGCTATTTAAAATTTGTTTTTAAATAGTTCACAGATTAAGTTTTTCTCTTAAGTGTTTTTGTATACATATAAGTGATTGGCTTTGCTGTATAGCAGAAACTAACACCGGAGAAGGCAATGGCAACCCACTCCAGTACTCTTGCCTGGAAAATCCCATAGACGGAGGAGCCTAGTGGGCTGCAGTCTGTGGGGTCACTGAGTCAGACACGACTGAGCAACTTCACTTTCACTTTTCACTTTCATGCACTGGAGAAGGAAATGGCAACCCACTCCAGTATTCTTGCCTGGAGAATCCCAGGGACGGGGTAGCCTGGTGGGCTGCCATCTATGGGGTCGCACAGAGTCGGACATGACTGAAGCGACTTAGCAGCAGCAGCAGCAGAAACTAACACAACATTGTAAAACTACTACAGTAAAAGGTATTTTTAAATTTCCATGTGGCTGAAAATTTCTGTCAATCTTTCTTATATTAACTTCTAAATTTTCCATTCTTTAATAAAAAATATGACCTGTGTAATTTTCTATCTTTACAATTTATTAAGATTTACTTTGGGACCTAATAATAACACAGAGTCAATTCTTATAATCCATTCATGTAATTTTTCAAATATGGTATATTCTCCCTTAGTATGGTATCAATGTTAAATATGTTAACCTTTTATATTAACCTTATTAATTCTATTCTTCAGATATCTATATTCTTATTTATACTTTTCTTCCTTGAGTGACAAAGATATTAAAGACTCCTACTACCACTGTGGTTTCTATTTTTTTCCTCCCATTACTAATTTTTGATCTATATTCTTTGCTTTAATGTTGAGACATAAAAGGTTCATTATAAATTTATACTGCTTATCAATACTAAAGGACCTATGGTCCTCAGTTAAGACTCATTTGTCTTGAGAATTTGGCTTTGTCTGATATTAATGCTGTGATCCATGATTTATTTTTGTAGGGATTTGTCTGACATTTGCTTTGCTTATTGTTTTGCTTTTAAAATTTAAACATCCCAGTTCACCAGCCCCGAACATCCTGTATCATGCATCGATATTAAAAAAAAAAAGATGAAAGTAATATTAAAAAAAAAAAACAAAAAAAAAATTAACAGCTTTATTGAAATATAATTAATATGCCGTACATATTAGCTTCCTATGGTTGCCACAAAGTATTACAAACTTGGTGGCTTCTATCAACAGAAATTCATTCTGTTAGTTTCATAGGCCCAAGTTGTTGGCAGGGCTGGTTGTTCTGGAAGCTCTAGGGGAGGTACCATTTTCTCATCCTGCCTAGCTGCTGTTGAGCACATACTGCTTTGCTTCTGACCCGTTCCTTGCACCCAACCTCTTGCTTCCGCTGACACATCTCCACCTTCTGTATCAATCTCCTTTTGGCTCCCTCTTACATAAAGACACTGTGATTAGATTTAGGGCCTACCTGGATAATCCAGGGTGATCTGGATTATCTCAAAAATCTTTAACTTAACCACACCTGCAAAATCTTTTATGTCATATAAAGATTTGGATCTGTGTATCTTTGGGGGCCATTCATTATTCAACCTACCATACAATACCATACAATTCACCCATTTGAAGTGTATAATTTACTCTTTTAAATATTTGCACGGTCACGTAAGCATCATTATAATCTATCCCCCATGAAAGAAACTCCAAACTCACTAGCTGTCACTTTCTATTCCTCCATTCCCCCCCCCTTTCAAATCTGGCAACCACTAACCTACTTTCTGTCTCTTGAGATTTGACTACTCCAGATACTGCCCATAAGTGAAATCATACACTGTGTGGCCTTTTATGAATGGATTCTTCCACTTAGCACAATGCTTTCAAGGTTCATCCATATTGTAACATTTATCAGTACTTCATTCCTTTTCATTGCTAAGTAATACTATACCGGATGGATAATACAACTTTTTTTATCCATTCATCAGCAGATGAACATTTGGGTTATTTCCACTTTGTAGCTATTATGAATAATGCTTCTACAAATATAGTGCACTGGTTTTTATATATAAGTTTTGTTGCTATGAACACTGTATGTATAAGCTTTATTCTCAGCTCTTTTGTGTAAATGTAGGAGTAGAATTGTTGGGTTATATAGTAACTGTTCTTTTGATATTTTGAGAAATTACCAAATTGTTTTCCAAATCAGCTGCATCATTTTACATCTCTAACTGCAATGTATGGGGGTTCCAATTTCTTCACATCCCCATCAACATTTATTATTGTCCATCTTTTAAATTATATTCATCATAGTGGGCATGAAGTATCTCTCTGTAGTTCTGCTTTTCATTTCCCTAATGATTAAGTTATTTATCAAGTGCTCATGTGCTTGCTGGTCATTTCTATATTTTCTTTGGAAAAATATTTATACAGATTCTTTGCCATTTTAAATTCTGTTAATTGTCTTTTTTCTGTTTTTGGCCATGCTGCACGGCTTGCCGGGTCATCGTTTCCTGACCAGAGACTGAACCTATGCCTGCTGCAGTATAAGCACGAAGTCCTCTCCACTGAACACCAGGGCATTCCTGGATTAACTGTCTTGTCACTGCTGAGTTATAAGGGTTCCTTATATATTCTGGATACAAATTTCTATCAGATATATTTTGCCAATATTTTTTTCTTTCCCATTCTGTAGACTGTCTTTTCACTTTCTTGATGGTATCATTTGCAGCTACTTTAAACACTTGTGAGTCACTGTAAGTATGTCACATAAATTGAATAGAATTGGGGTTTGATGTGGATTGTTTCTGCTCCAATCTAAAATAAAATCTTTAACAATAATATAATTATAATATTTATATTATGGTTTATAACAGAATTAACTGGTTTCACTTCCATTACTTTGTTAGTCAGGTATAATTTTGAACTAGAAAGCCATCTACCACACTCCTCTCAGGAAAGGTCTTAATATGCGTCCTATTCTAGGGACTCAGGAATCTGAGGAAAAACTCAAACTCAAAAATGTTTAGAAAGAATCACAACATCTGTATATGGGGAAAAAAATACAATAAACAAAATCTCAACTGATTACTAATTCTGAACTCTTGAAATATCTATGTTCAGTATGGGGAAAATCTAATAAATTAATTTTAAGCTCAGAAATTTTATCCTAGTAAAAATAAAATGCAATTTAATTCTGGACAGATCATTATTCTATTAATGATTTAAAGTTACTTTATCCAAAGAAAGAACAATTCACATAGTAAAAGTATCCAAGAGTAAAATATTATTTTTATAAAGTTAGCTATAGATAGGGATATAATCAAAATATTCAACTATATTTCAACACTGAAGGATTAAATCAATTATTTGAAGAAATAAAAAGGATTTAAAATACGCAATTCAGATATCAGTGATCAGTAAAATGCCTCAGGAAGTTCACATCTTGAGAAAATACCATTTTGTTTCAGCAATTTTCCTACAAAATCTTGCACTGGTTTCTTAAGGAATACAATATCATTTTTTCCCATTGCATCTGATGAGGTAAAATAGCTTGCTATGAAAAGGAGAAACAGAAATGATCCATTTTACTTTGATCTGCATAAAGGAGTTTGAAAACCAGTCTCAATTCCCACCCCTGGATGAAGGGAAGATAAAATAACTATTGTGCTAGACAAAGGATCAAAAGAATGCGAACAACAACTCACAGAAAGCAAAGGGTATCTGAGAACACACACAGTTTTCTTACCACATTCTCCAAAGGAGCTGCGCCGAACACTTTAAAGACAGGGTTGGGTTTGGAGGGAGAGATACAAAGGACAATGGCTTGCTGTCCCACTCGAGTAGTATATTCATCTAGTGTGGCTCGAAGTTTCCTGAATTAGAGAACGAAAAGACAGAAATTATGTGACACAGACACAAGATTTCCTTTGACTTGAGACAATTTATTCTAATTAGGTATGTCTTCTTTTACCTGAATTGTGAAAAGGGTGTGTGTGAGGTTTAATATCCTGTTCAGCAGAAATATGTACATCCCTTTGTACTAAAGACCCGTGACTAGCCCACTGACATGAGAGTCTACCCCAGGACACAGCCGTGACACAATGTTGAATACAGACAGTATCATACTTCCTGATCTCAGCACCAAAAGTGTGCTGCTTATAATAATAAAGATTAATACTGAGATGTCCTCCTATAGACTTTACTATATCATCTCCATGCTTACTGAAGGGGCCTAAAATGAACTGCTTCTGATTTCTTTGACTGATATAATCATTGTTTATGTCTTGCTCCGATGCTCAGTCACGTCCAACTCTTTGCGACCCTATGGACTATAGCCTACCAGGCTCCTCAGTCCATGGGATTCTCTCAGCAAGAAAACTGGAGTGGGGTGCCATTTCCTCCTTCAGGCAATCTCCCTGACCCAGGGATTGAACCTGCATCTCTTGCGTCTCCTGCATTAGGAGGCTGATTCTTTACCACTGAGCACCTGGGAAGCCTATTTATATCTTACTACTTCAAAATGTTGTCATTTCCAGATTTTCACTGTGATATAAACAATAATTCTTAGTCCTGAAGTATTTTACAAATGAGGATGGAGTAAAAGAGCTTTTTCAAATACATCAGCACTGTATTAAACAGAAACACTGTCCTCTCCTGGAAGTTATGGGAGATTATTTTAAAGTTCTACATTCCATAATTCTTCTGTGAACACAGTCTACCCTGTCAAGGGACTGGTGAGTCATGTCATTTCAAATGAAGCAAAGCCAACAAATCACAAGAAAGTTTTCCATCTTTCTCCAAAAGCACTGTCTATGCCCCTTTTAGAAAAGATGGCTCTATAAAAAATATATTCAATTCCTCCTGCCTGTACTATCATTAAAGGTAGTAAGATTTATCATTAAAGGAAAGGAAATTTTTTTGCCCATCTAGTGGTATATAACCTCTGTGTTAAAAACTACCATTAAGTATTTTCTGGATTTTCCCTTCAGTTTCTTATAATCTTACGTTCTTAATATAGACTATATTTTCTAACTTTGGCCCCATATCATTTACAAGTGCTGGTACTCCATTTGGATTCAACATTCCAATAAACATCTTAACAATTTGGATATATAAAATACTACAAGAAGAAACTACTGAAACATTTTATAGACTAAATTTTTTATTATACATGAATGCATGTTGAGCAGCCTGTCAAAATATGAAGTCCTCCGTGAAACGCAGATGTGTAATAATCTTTCTTTGCAATCTACAAACTCTTCAGAAGAAATAAAAACAAGTGGAGGAAGTGATAGTGAAGTCGCTCAGTCATGTCCAACTCTTTGTGACCACATGGACTGTAGCCTACCAGGCTTCTCCATCCATGGGATTTTCCAGGCAAGAGTACTAGAGTGGATTGCCATTTCCTCCTCCAAGGGATCTTCCCAACCCAGGGATTGAACCTAAGTCTCCCGGTTTGCAGGCAGATGCTTTACCATCTGAGCCACCAGGGAAGCCAAGTAAAGGACCACATAGCAAACAAGAAATCCAGTGGCATTCCTTGAAACAATGATAAGAAAACACATTCACTGTCTCCAATTCCTCTCTTCCCATTCTCTCTTGAAGACCCTTTAATCCTTTCATCCTTACTGCTCCTCTGAAAACACATTATCAAGTTCAATCATGATCTCCATGTTGCTAAATTTAATGGTCAATTTGCATCTTAGTCAACCTGTCAGCACCATCTGATAGTGCTGATCACAAGTCCTCCTTCTTGAAACAATTTTTGCACTTGGTTTCCAAGACACCATTCTCCTGGTTTCCTCCTGACTCACTGGTCACTTCTTAGACTCTTTGATAGTTCCTTTCCTTTCTTTAACCCCTTCAGTGCACACTCATTCCCTCAGTTCAGTTCAGTTGCTCAGTTGTGTCCGACTCTTTGCAACCCCATGAATCTCAGCACACCAGGCCTCCCTGTCCATCACCAACTCCTGGAGTTCATTCAAATTCATGTCCATCAAGTCGGTGATGCCATCCAACCTTCTCATCCTCTGTCGTCCCCTTTTCCTCCTGCCCCTAATCCCTCCCAGCATCAGGGTCTTTTCCAATGAGTCAACTCTTCGCACGAGGTGGCCAAAGTATTGGAGTTTCAGCTTTAGTATCAGTCCTTCCAATGAACACCCAGGACTGATCTCCTTTAGGATGGACTGGTTGGATCTCCTTGCAGTCCAAGGGACTCTCAAGAGTCTTCTCCAACACCACAGTTCAAAAGCATCAATTCTTCGGTGCTCAGCTTTCTTCACAGTCGAACTCTCACATCCATACATGACCACTGGAAAAACCATAGCCTTGACTAGATGGACTTTTGTTGGCAAAGTGATGTCTCTGCTTTTCAATATGCTATCTAGGTTGGTCATAACTTTTCTTCCAAGGAGTAAGCATCTTTTAATTTCATGGCTGCAATCACCATCTGCAGTGATTTTGGAGCCCCCAAAAATAAAGTCTGACACTATTTCCACTGTTTCCCCATCTATTTCCCATGAAGTGATGGGACCAGATGCCATGATCTTCGTTTTCTGAATGTTGAGCTTTAAGCCAACTTTTTCACTCTCCTCTTTCACTTTCATCAAGAGGCTTTTTAGTTCCTCTTCACTTTCTGCCATAAGGGTGGTGTCATCTGCATATCTGAGGTTATTGATATTTCTCCTGGCAATCTTGATTCCAGCTTGTGCTTCTTCCAGTCCAGCATTTCTCATGATGTACTCTGCATATAAGTTAAATAAGCAGAGTGACAACATTCAGCCTTGATATACTCTTTTTCCTATTTGGAACCAGTCTGATGTTCCATGTTCAGTTCTAAATGTTGCTTCCTGAGCTGCATATAGGTTTCTCAAGAGGCTCCCTTAAAAGAAATGGAGTAGCCATCATGGTCAACAAAAGAGTCTGAAATGCAGTACTTGGATGCAATCTCAAAAATGACAGAATGATCTCTGTTCATTTCCAAGGCAAACCATTCAATACCACGGTAATCCAAGCCTATGGTCCAACCAGTAACACTGAAGAAGCTGAAGTTGAATGGTTCTATGAAGACCTATAAGACCTAGAACTAACACCCAAAAAAGATGTCCTTTTCATTATAGGGGACTGGAATGCAAAAGTAGGAAGTCAACAAACACCTGGAGTAACAAGCAAATTTGGCTTTGGAGTACGGAATGAAGCAGGGCAAAGGCTAATAGAGTTTTGCCAACAGAACGCACTGGACATAGCAAACACCCTCTTTCAACAACACAAGAGAAGACTCTACACGTGGACATCACCAGATGGTCAACACCGAAATCAGAATGATTATATTCTTTGCAGCCAAAGATGGAGAAGCTCTATACAGTCAGCAAAAACAAGACCAGGAGCTGACTGTGACTCAGATCATGAACTCCTTATTGCCAAATTCAGACTGAAATTAAAGACAGTGGAGAAAACCACTAGACCATTCAGGTATGACCTAAATCAAATCCTTTATGATTATACAGTGGAAGCGAGAAATAGATTTAAGGGACTAGATCTGATAGACAGAGTGCCTGATGAATTATGGACGGAAGTTCGTGACATTGTACAGGAGACAGAGATCAAGACCATCCCCATGGAAAAGAAATGCAAAAAGCAAAATGGCTGTCTGAGGAGGCCTTACAAATAGCTGTGAAAAGAAGAGAAGCGAAAAGCAAAGGAGAAAAGGAAAGATATACCCATTTGAATGCAGAGTTCCAAAGAATAGCAAGGAGAGGTAAGAAAGCCTTCCTCAGTGATCAGTGCAAAGAAATAGGGGAAAACAACAGAATGGGAAAGACTAGAGATCTTGTCAAAAAAATTAAAGATACCAAGGGAACATTTCATGGAAAGATGGGCTCAATAAAGGAAAGAAATGGTATGGACCTAACAGAAGCAGAAGATATTAAGAAGAGGTGGCAACAATACTTACAAGAACTGTACAAAAAAGAGCTTCATGACCCAGACAATCATGATGGTGTGATCACTCACCTAGAGCCAGACATCCTGGAATGTGAAGTCAAGTGGGCCTTAGAAAGCATCACTATGAACAAAGTTAGTGGAGGTGATGGAATTCCAGTTGAGCTATTTCAAATAGTGAAAAATGATGCTATGAAAGTGCTGCACTCAGTATGCCAGCAAATTTGGAAAACTCAGCAGTGGCCACAGGACTGGAAAAGGTCAGTTTTCATTCCAAGCCCAAAGAAAGGCAATCCGAAAGAATGTTCCAACTACCGCACAATTGCACTCATGTCACACGCTAGCAAAGTAATTCTCAAAAATTCTCCAAGCCAGGCTTCAGCAATACGTGAACTGTGAATTTCCAGATGTTCAAGCTGGTTTTAGAAGAGGCAGAGGAACCAGAGATCAAATTGCCAGCATCCACTGGATCATCAAAAAAGCAAGAGAGTTCCAGAAAAACATCTATTTCTGCTTTCTTGACTATGCCAAAGCCTTTGACTGTGTGGATCACTCATTCCTAGTCTGCTTCAAATGCTATGTATGTGCTTCTATCTTCAGCCTTGCTTTCATTCTTGTACCCTCAGTCTATTCTCAACACAGTAGCCTGGGTGATACTTTTAAAATATAAGTTAGATTATATCATTGTTTTAATCAAAAGTCTTCATTGACTTCCTATGTCACTTAGAGTAAGAGTCAAAGCCCTTAGACTGGTCCAGAAGACGCCATGGCGTGGCTTTCCACTACTATTATGACCACACCTCTTCTCATTCTTTCTCTAGCTGCTCCTCAAACATACCTAAGACATGCCTTCCCACTTCAGAACCTTTGCTTTTACTACCCATCAGCCCCAAAAGTTCTTCCTGTAGATATCAACATGGTTTCCCTTAAAATTACTTCAGGTCTCTGTTCAAAGGTTGCCTTAACAAAGATCATTTCTATAGAAAAATAAAAACTACCATATCCCTCCCAATCCTCTAACCTTTCTATTTTATTTTGCCTTTTTTTTTTTTTTTTTTACTTTTCATCATCTGATGTATCATATATTTCTTATTCCCTCCACTAGAATATAAGCTCTTTAATTTATCTTGTTAGCTGTTAGGTTCCCAAGGCCCAGAACAATAGCTGGCACATGGCAGGCATATATTAATAAATTTTCTCTGAATGAAATAATATAATTCTATACATCTATACAGGGAAGTTAGGGCTTCCCTGGTGGCTCAGTGGTAAAGCATCTTCCAATGCAGGAGACATGGGTTCAATTCCTGGGTCAGGAAGATACGCTAGAGAAGGAAATGGCAACCTACTCCAGTATTCCCGCCTAAGGAAATCCCATGGACAGAAGAGCCTGGTGGGCTGCAGATTACGGAGTCACAAAAGAGGCTAATAAGACCCAGCAACTAAACAACAACATACATCTGTTAATCATAGTTACAGTTTCATTTATTTTTGTTTAGAGTACCTTAAAGTCTAATTCTGTCATGAAAGAATTTAATTTGGTATCCCTTGATGAAGGGCTTCCCTGGTAGCTCAGCTTGTGAAGAACCTGCCTGCTGGGTTCAATTCCTGGGTTGGGAGGATCCCCTGGAGAAGGGGTAGGCTATCCTTTCCAGTATTCTTAGGCTTCCCCGGTGGCTAAGACAGTAAAGAATCCACCTGCAATGTGAGAGACCTGGGTTTGATCCCGGGTTGGAAAGAGCCCCTGGAGGAGGGCATGGCAACCCACTCCAGTGTTTTTGCCTGGACAATCCCCATGGACAGAGGAGCCTGGTGGGCTACGGTCCATGGAGTCACAAAGTCGGACATGACTGAGCGACTAAGCACAGCACACCACATCCCCTGATGAACCTAATAAGGTATATTCTGTCATCCATACCATAAAGTATTTGAGGAACAGCAACAATATGGATAAGGAAGCCCTCACCTAAGCAAACGTGTTTGCTGTCTCTTCCGGATAGATGGATTAGATTCAAACACATGAGGACGTTTCCGTTTCTTTCCTGTTGCCACAGCAGCAGCAGCAGCCATTCCCACAGGACCTGAAACAATAACATATGTGCTGAGACCAGGCAGAGTCTGTTAACTGCACCAAGCAGAAAACAATTAGATGTACAAAAAAGTAGCATTTATTTCCTAGTATATTATCAATAAGTATAGAATATTACTGATAACCAACAATATACTTCACTCCTATTCAACATGGATCATATTTTAATTTACCATTAAAACTTACAATGAAGATTTTTAAAAAGTTAATGACTTACACCTCCCCACCACATACTAGCTTGAATTTTATATAATGTTTTTTGTTTTATCAGCATATCCGTACTGTTAAGGCAATATTCTCAAAGGTGCTAGATGAAATAGCACCAGAGAGGAAGAGCTTGCCAAGACAAAAAAAGTTACAGATTTCAAATTTCATTTCCATTCCTGGGCCCCTCTTTCCGTTACAAGGCACTGACAAGTTAGAAAGTCAGAGATAATCACTCATATTTGGAACCCCAACCCTACCACCACCACCACATATTAAGAGGACTATCTAGAAGAATACCGTCTTAAGTGGAAAATTTTTTGTTATATATCTGAGAATTATGCCCTAAATGGAACTGTTAACCACAAGGTCATGTTGATGAAAGCATCCCGGAAGGAAAGTAATAAAAACTGTCGTACTCTAAGGGGAAAATGTTAATAAGATTTGGTCTGGTTTGCCCTGAAACTAATGACTAAAACAAAGGGTAGGCCTTAAGGAATTATTAGTCTCTGATTCACCCAATCTCAACATATCAGTGGCATTCCTTTTATTTTTTAAAACAGACAAACCATCTTTATTTGTGAACCCCCTAAAAGGTTTAAATGAAAATCAGGTTTAAGTGCTCACATTTATCCTGGCATATTATGTTCTATAAATGGCTCAATTACAATAGGCCTCCCTGAAAATCTAGATGAGCCTCTCTACATGTTATTTAGTAGTATACTCAGTCTGACTTAAATAAAACCTCTCTAAAGAAGACTCTTGAGAGTCCCTTGGACTGCAAGGAGATCCAACCAGTCCATTCTAAAGGAGATCAGTCCTGGGTGTTCATTGGAAGGACTGATGCTAAAGCTGAAACTCCAGTACTTTGGCCACCTCATGTGAAGAGTTGACTCACTGGAAAAGACCCTGATGCTGGGAGGGATTGAGGGCAGGAGGAGAAGGGGACGACAGAGGATGAGATGGCTGGATGGCATCACCGACTCGATGGACATGAGTTTGGGTGAACTCCGGGAGTTGGTGATGGACAGGGAGGCCTGGCATGCTGCAATTCATGGGGTCGCAAAGAGTCGGACACGACTGAGCGACTGAACTGAACTCAAAGAGCCCCAAAATAAGCAAGAAATAAGGTAATGCCTTTTACCTTCCTTTCCATTATAAACAAACAGCTGGTAGAAGAAAAAATATTACTGATGCATTTTTTTCTAACATTTAATTGTTTAAACTGTGGTAATGACACAACATATGAGATCCACCGTCTCAACAAACTTTAAGTCTGTTAACTACAGACACAATGTTGTAGAGCAGATCTCTAGAACTATTCATCGTGACTGAAGATGACTGAAACTTTATGTTCTTTAATGGCAACTCCCCATTTCCACACCCCAGCCCCGGCCAACCCCATTCTACTATATGCAGAGGAGAATAAGAGTTTGAATATGATACTTCATGTAAGTAAATCATGCAGTACCTGTCCTTTTAACCTGGTATATGTTACTTAACATAATGCCCTCAAGGTTCATCCATGTTGTCATATATGGTAGGATTTCCTCCTTTTTAAAAAAAAAAAAAAAAAAAAGCTAAATAATATTCCATACATACATACCACATTTTCTTTATCTATTCATCTGGAGAAGGGACTGGCAACCCACTCCAGTGTTCTTGCCTGGAGAATTCTATGGACAGGGAAGCCTGTTGGGCTACAGTCCATGGGGCCACAAAGAGTCACACATGACTGAGTGACTAACACACATTCATCTGTCAATGGAAATTTAGATTGTTTCCACATCTTGACTACTGTGAATAATGCTTCAGTGAACACAGCAGTGCCAATACCTCCATGAGATCCTGATGTCAATTCTTTTGAATAAACATCCATAGGAAGAACTGGATCATATGGTAATTCTATCTTTAATTTTGGGGGAGGACTTTCATACTGTTTTTCATAGGGGCTGTATCATTTTACATTTCTACCAACAACATATAAGGGTTCCCATTTCTCCATATCCATGCCAACACTTATTTTTTTGTTTTCTGGTAACAGCCATGTTAACAGGCGTGAGGCAGTATCTCATCATGGTTTTGATTTGCATTTCCCTGATGATTAGTGATGCTGAGCATCTTTTCATACACTTATTGACCATTTGTATGCCTTCTTTAGGAAGATGTCTACTCAAGTCTTTTGTCCATTTTTTAATCAGGTTGCCATTATGTTACTGAGTTGTGTGAGTCCAACATTTTTATTATTATTATTATATTAGAAGTTTCAAATATATTTTTTAAAAACTTTAAAATACATAGCAAAGTTGAAAGAATTTTATAGTGAACATTCACCTATCTACCAACTAGATTCTACTAATATTTTACTATATGGATCTATCCACCTTCCTACCCATTCATCAACCCATGTTGGGTTTTTTAAAATACATTTCAAAGTAAACTACAGTATGATCCCACTATATACTTCAGTAGAAGTATCATTAGCTAGAGTTCAATATTTGTAAGTTTTTTCTTTTGAGATAAAATCTACATATAACAAAATGTACAAATCATTCAATAAATTTTTTTAAAAACATACAACTATGAAACCCAAACCCCTACTAAGATATGTAACATCATCACTACAAATAGTTCTCTCCTGTACCTTCCCATCAGTTCTTCTCTGTACTTCCCACCATAAGGACACAATTCTTGTTTGTTTCACCCTACATTAATTTTGCCTATTCTGCTGTTGCTACAGCTGCTAAGTCGCTTCAGTCGTGTCTGACTCTGTGCGACCCCATAGACGGCAGCCCACCAGGCTCCACCGTCCCTGGGATTCTCCAGGCAAGAACACTGAAGTGGGTCGCCATTTCCTTCTCCAATGAATGAAAGTGAAAAGTGAAAGTGAAGTCGCTCAGTCGTGTCCAACTCTGTGCGATGCCATTGACGGCAGCCCACCAGGCTCCCCCGTCCCTGGGATTCTCCAGGCAAGAACACTGGAGTGGGTTGCCATTTCCTTCTCCAATGAATGAAAGTGAAAAGTGAAAGTGAAATTGCTCAGTCGTGTCTGACTCTTTGTGACCCCATGGACTGCAGCACATCAGACCTCCCTGTCGATCACCAACTCCCGGAGTTTGCTCAAATTCATGTCCATATTTATATAAAAATAAATAATATTTATTAATTCTAAATTTTATTTTTAAATACCTTTTTATATGAATGTTTATTTTGAAATGTTTAACTTAATAAATCCTATCAAGAACAACCTATTCCCTCTTTCCTAGGAAATAAACCCTATTTATTTATTTATCTGGCTGCACCAGGTCTTGGTTGCAGCACATTCGATCTTTGTTGTGGTGGCATGCAAACTCTTAGTTGTAGCATGTGGGATCTAGTTCCCTGACCAGAGATCAAATCTGGGTCCCCAGGATTGGGAGGGCAGAGCTTTAGCCTCTGGACCAACAGGGAAGACCTGATTCTAAAATTTAAATGGAAATGCAAAGGGCTAAAAACAGCCAAAGCAATTTCTGAAGATTTTAAAAAGGAAGCAGGGGCACTCATCCTACCAAGTACCAATAGTTACTATAAGGCTACAATCCCTTATGACAGTGTAGAACTGACTGAAAAGATAGACAAATAAATCAACATAACTTACTCGAGAGTTCACAAACACCTTGCTGTGTCAAAAGACAGAGGTGGGAAAAGGATGGATGATTAAAGATCTGGTGTCGGAGCAACTGACTGTCTGCATGCAAAAATAGTCAAAGTAGATCGATACATCATACTATACAAGAAAATAAATTCCAGGTAGCTTAAAGGCTTAAATGTTAAACAAAAACATCAATAAAATAACAACAAACTATGTAACTTCTACAATAAACTACTGGAAAGTATTTACAAACACAGGGTTAAGAAGAACTGCTTAAACAAAACTCCAAAAGGATAAAACACCAGTAACTGCACAATGATATAAATCCAAACCACTATGAACAAAAAGAAATAACAAAAAATTGGGCGGGGAGTGGACAACTAAGAGAAGAAGATAATTACAATAAATATTCACCAAGAAAAGATTAGTGCTAAGAAAAAATCAGTAACTCAAAAAAAAACCTGGGAAAATGGACAAAGGAAAATATGCAAAATAAGAATAGTCAATAAAGTTCTGAGATAATACTCTATTTTATTTTCCTGCACTGGCTGGAATCTCTTGCTCAAACAAGCATATTAAACCAACACTGAGATACTATTTCATACCCATCAGACTGGCAAAAATAAAAACAATTGACAATACCAAACGTGGCGAGGATGAGAAGCAAAAGGCGCTTGAGTACACTGCTGGTGGGAATGCAAACAAATAAAAGTATTTGGAAAGACATTTGGGATACCCAGTAAAGTTGAAAATGTGCCTATCTTTGCCCTCCTGAGTATACCCTGAAGCAGCGTTTTTCAAACTATGAGTAGTTTTTTCTTTGTTTTAATAACATGGAATAAAGTGAAAGATATCAGAACATATCAAAGAGTGTGTTACTTGCAGTAGAAGTTAAGTATCACTTCATGAGAAATTGTTATTTCAATTATATGTGCGTATTTATTCTAGATCACAATGTATTACTGTGGCACACTGTCAAAAGAAGTTTGAAAACCAAAGCCAAGAGCTCTCTCTCAATATGTACAAGAAAACATACAAAATAATTTTTATTTGTAGCAACTGTAAATAGTAAAAGATTATAGACAACCTAAGTGTTCTCCCAATATATGACACATTCAGATAATGAATGGATACTAAATAACAGTTAAAATGAAAATTATCCAGCCATATTATCAACATAAATAAATCTCAGAAAAATAATACTGCATGAAATAAACACTTTTAGACAAACAATACCAGAGTGATACCATTTATATATAATTTAAAACATGCAAGTGAAAGTGAAGGTCACTCAGTCTGACTCTTTGTGACCCCATGGACCATACAGTCCATGGAATTCTCCAGGCCAGAATACTGGAGTGGGTATCCCTTCTCCAGGGGAATCTTCCTGACCCAGGGATCGAACCCAGGTCTCCCGCATTGCAGGCGGATTTTTTACCAGCAGAGCCTCAAGGGAAGCCAAAAACATGCAAAAACAATGCTAAATATTGTTTACTGATACACACAAAAAAATATGAAAGAAATCCAAGAGAATGATGATGATCAAATTCAGAATAGTGGTTACTTCAGCAGAGGGAGACAAGGAAACAGGAATAGAAAAAGAGGGTAACCAGCTACCCTTCCCTCTCCATTTAAAGTTCATTATATTCCTCAGAGAACTCAGTGGTTTTGAAATTATTTAACTTGGTTATATGTACCCTTCTTCCTATCACTGGTCTGTAAGGTCCTTTAGGATCAAGTTCTTGCCTGTCTTGTTTATAGTGTCTATGTATACTAATATAAAGTATGTAATAATTTCTCAATCACTGTTGAATGATTAAATCATTTCTATCAGTTGGGCCTCAGTTTCCACATCTGCCACATAAGAGGGTTAAAGTTCTTTGCTAATCTTAACACTATGACAATGCAGTACTGTATTATAGCAAAACTATGTCTCAAAAACACCTTCCTTCCTAGGAAAGAAGTTGACTTTGATTCATTATGTTAGGATGCCCTCTTCTGGGAAGTATAAAAATTTCAAAATATATCTCACAAACATGTTTTATGTATTTTGCCACTAAATCTTATTTTTAAATTCACTATTTCAGAAAAATACAGTGGGTAACAACAGACAGCAAAAGTTTATTTTCATTGTAACTGTCTTCTTTCACTTAAATACAGCATATACATTTTAAAAAAATGTAGTACTTTGGCTATTTCTAATCATTGATTTCTTGTCCATCTTTTCCTAAGTATCTTCAAAAGCAGTGTTCCTTATACAATATTAGATCCATCCAGATATGTAAGTTTACACTTACATACAGTGTAAACTGTAAAGAGAATGATACAAAATATCACCCAGCTTTAAGTCATTTAGGGGCCCAGAAAATCTCAAAACCTTAAACTGGATTAAGATCATCCAGGATTGCTAGTGCCCAGGCACTGGCAGAAGCAAACAAAAATCCTCGCTAGAAGACAATAATATTATTCTAGATCCCAAATTATTCTAAAAATAGTTTCCTAAACACACACACATCCAGCATTCATCCAAATAGAACCAGAACATGAGGAGAAAAACCAACATAAAGCAAGCTGGATATAAGAGGGAAAATTAATATTAAGTATGTATGAAACAAAAATAATAGCACAAGTACATCTAACTTCTAAACTAACAAGAAAAAAAATGAAAAAATAAAAAACAAAAACACCTTTTAATCACTCCAAAAGAAAATCGAAAGGAAAGTAAACAGGACAATGAGAAAGCATATAGTAAACATGATAAATTTAAACCCAAATATATCAGTGATTACATTTAACGTAAATCGACTAAATGAGTTAAAAGTAGGGCTTCCTTGGTGGCTAAGATGGTAAAGAATCTGCCTCCAATGCAAGAGACCCGGGTTGGATCCCTAGATGGGGAAGATCCCCTGGAGAAGGAAATGAAAACCCACTCCAGTATTCTTACCTGGGAAATCCCACGGACAGAATAGCCTGGTGGGCTACAGTCCAAGGGGTCACAAAGAGTCGCATATGACTGAGCTGTTGAGTTAAAAGTAAAGAGTACTGGAATGGATGAAAAGGCAAAACCAAAGTTCATGTCATTATATATGACATGTTCATGTTCATGTTACAGTATATGAGTCTAGAACCTAAGTACATGGATCTAAGTATATATGTCACAAGTATATAAGTCTAGAACCTAAGTCTCAGTGTAATACAGGTACAAGTTGAAAATGCAAGGCTTTTCACACAAGAACCTAAAATGCAAGGCTTTTCACACAAGAACCAAAGTATATATGTCACAGTATATGAGTCTGGAACCTAAGTCTCAGTGTAATACAGGTACAAGTTGAAAATACAAGGCTTTAAAAAAATCATGAAGATACGATATGAAGATATCTGAATGCCTGTATCCTTGGCTCTTTCAGATAAGCACAGTACCAGAGTTAAGCCAAAAATGAAGAGATTCCAATCCAAACATTACCTGCAGCAGCCAGATGGGCTGTTACCTCATCAGCCGCTGTGGAGTTAAGTATGTCTGAATCGTCATACGAGGTGTCCTCAGGAGAAGAGGGTGAGTCTTCATCAGCACTCAACATACTGTGTTCGGTGTAGGTGGCCACATGGACCTGCTGAACTTGTTGGGCCACTGCGTGAGCTTCTATGGTAGCCATGTGCTCAGTTTGGGTCACTCCGTGTTCCTCCATGAAGATCCACTATTGGAAAAAAAGGTAAAGAACAGGATTCAGTATGTAATACAGGTTAATACTTAAACTAAGAAAGACTTTCCTCAAGGGAAGAGGAACTTCGACAAGCCTTTCATTTTACTATATACCTCACCACACCAAATCATAGGAAATGGGCAGCATCATTACCGTATGACATAAAAATGGTAGAACATTTTCCTTGCATGAAACTATTCTGATGGAAATTCACTGCGTTAATTTTATATTTAAAGTCACAAAACAATAAATATCTTTGGTATTATCCCTAATGATAAAAAAGATATTTAAAAGGTCCTGGTGACTTGCATTTGACACTGTGCACATAAAAACGGTAAGTAAAGTACTTAACAGTTCCTTTGTAATTTAAACACATATAGGAGCTAAACATTTTTTTCCCAAACTGTGATCATTCAAATTGGTTTTTCTGCTTGTAACACTGTGTTTCTTATACACCCTGAAATGACACAGTAACAGGACTAAGGTATGCTCTCCTACAGACAGCACTTAATGCTCTGTTCTCTCTTCCCCCTGCCCTAACATACAGAGAGGTACATTATCCTTAACAATCTTTTGAAGCATACATACATATGTATGATTTAAAATAAAAATAGGTTCACAATACGTACATTATTCTGTGACAAGATATCTGGACATTTTGACATGTCAAAACAGACACACACCTTTCTATATAGCTGAAGAATACTTCACTTGATTGATTATTGATGTGCCATAATTATGCAATCAATCACCTACTGATACATAGGAAAGTGAAAGCATTAGTCACCCAGTTGTATCTGGCTCTTTGCGACCCCATGGACTGTAGCCCGCCAGCTCCTCTGTCCGTGGGATTCTCCAGGCAAGAACACTGGAGTGGGTTGCCATTCCCTTCTCCAGGGGATTTTCCTGACCCAGGAAAAGAATCCAGGTCTCCCAGGGAGATTTAGCATCCGAGCCACCTGGGAAGCCATGATATATAGGAAGGCAGCTTCCATATTTTTGCTACTATAAACATCAGTGAAGTGAACTTCCTTTTATATCAAACTATGCATATCAGTTTCTCAAAAAACTTTCAGAAGAATTACCATATGATCCAGCAATTCCACACTTCTGGGTACTATATATGCTGGGAGAACTGAAAGGAGGGTCTGAAAAGGCTTTTTGTACACTGATGTTCACAGCAGCATTATTCACAATGGCCAAAAGGTGGAAGCAACTAACTATCCACCAATAGATGAATGGGTAACAAAATGTGGACAAACCTCCAATTAAAAATAAATTTACAAAACTAATTAAAAAATAAAATGAATTTGAACCTTAAAAAAAAGTGGACACAAGAACAGTGGAATGTTAGTCTTAAAAAGGAAGAAATGCAAACTATGAATAGAGGGCATCTTTTTCAACTTGATAAAAAAAAATAATCTAACTAACTAACTAACTACTAACTAACTACTAACATCATGCTTAATGGTGAGAAACTAGATAGAATTTTGAAGATTCGAGATACCCCCAGATTCGTACATATCTAAAAAGGAAATTTAATGCACCATTTAAGTCATGCAATTAAACACAATATATGAAAGGAAGATACCATTAAAATACTATTTTTCCATCCATTTCACTGTTCTAGTCTGAGACAAACTGCCTAGGGCATTTTAGAATTCTGGGTACTCCAAAATTGTTTTTAAATGATTTGGGATTAGATGGCATCTAAATCCTTTTCAAAAGGATTTGTACGCTATGCACTTGGCATAATGGATTTCAGTTCTTTTCTCCAGAACAGCAGTGCACAGAATAAATCAATAGGGATGTCTGTTTCACAGGCTTGTCACTCCTACCCAGAGCCTCATCTCTTTCTAGGTCTTTCCCCAGGCCATCCTTCAGCCTCACTAACCTGTCTGCTGACACTCTGTAAAAAGCAAAGGCAAGATCATTTCAGACTTCTTTGAACCAGAGTGGGATACTTGTAAAGGATGCTTTAAATGGTTTCATAATTTAGTAAGCAAAACAGGTTGTCTAAAGCCGGATATGACTGGCATACACATACTACAGGCAATTGTCACACCCCATCCCACTTAAGTCATTTTTAGTGACGAATTCCAGCTTTCATCCTCAAAAAGTCAGATTCTCTGGAGAGCAAAAATGATAGGAACTTCTGATAGATAAAAACATTAGATAATATGAAAATTTAAAAATAGCACAGGCTATTACCAGACATTCAGAACTCCTTGACAAGTTACTTAACCTGTAAGCCTCAATTTCAACCTTTTTTTTTTTAATGATAAAGAAAAAAAAAGTAGTACCTTTCCTCAAAAGGAAGGGGGTTAAAGGAAACTTTCCAGATACGGTGAAGAACACATAAAAGCTCAACATTAATTATTATGATGCCAGAATTCCTATGTCTTCATGATTCTATCCTTCTTGACACATTACCTGACTTGTCTCTCAAGGACTGGGCCTCAATTACCTCATCTTTAAGCTATGCATCCATCTCTGAGGATATAGCTTTCTTGCTGCTGCTGCTGCTTTGTCGCTTCAGTCATTTCTGACTCTGTGCGACCCTATGGACTGCAGCCTGCCTGGCTCCTCTGTCCATGGGATTCTCTAGGCAAGAGTGGGTTGCCACGCCCTCCTCCACTGGATCTTCCCAATCCAGGGATGAACCTGAGTCTCCTACACTGCATGCAGATTCTTTACTACTGAGCCACCAGGGAAGCCCCATGGCTTTCTTAACTGCATGCACAAGATTTTGAGTCAAGCATCTAAAAAGACTTTATTACATTAACTTCAGCGACTCAAATACTAGACTCCAAAACATTAACATAAGGAAATTATAGGGAACACCTCTAACATAATTTCATGAGAATGCACAAAACAGAGAATAGACCCGATAGTGATTCCTCTGAATAGATATGAAAAGCAAGATGAAAGGACAGACAACAGGTAAGTGTGATTCTAAACATTACATCCAAATAAAAAGGCATGTCTATTACCTGGAACCAGTGATGTTCAGCAGATTAGTCACACTCCATTTTTAAAAAAGCATTCCCCCCTAAAATAACACAACTTGGTAGCAATTTTATTAAAGCCTGTTTCTTAGCCTAGATCATTACCTGTGGTGCAACATATACTTCATCTGAAGGTTCTTCTTTAACATATAATCTATAAGGGAATGGGGAACTTCCCTGTGCAGAACACATGGGTTCAATCCCTGGGTCAGGAAGATCCCCTGGAGAAGGAAATGGCAACCCACTCCGGTATCTTGCCTGGGAAATCCCATGGACAGAGGGGCCTGGCAGGCTACAGTCCAGGGGGTTGTAAAGAGTCAGACAGACTTATTGACTAAGCACACATGCATAAGGGATTGGAGAACGGGAATTTTAGACAGAGGAGTTCCTATTTTTGCCACTGTGGACCAGTAGGCATGGGACTAAAGATAATGGGAGAGAACTCAGAAAAACAGATTTTCTGTTCAGAAGCATCCTGTTAGTTGTAGTCAACAGTATGTAAGGAGCTACTGGAATTTGGATGAAATGTCCAAGGGCAGTTAAATTTAGTCTAATCCACACATAATGAGATTAAGTGTAGAGTATTAAAAAAAAAAAAAAAAAACAAAGTGGAAGAGCAGGCTGAGAAATCCAATCAAGGTATAAATAAAAGTAAGAGAAAGCCTTAGACTCACCAATAGAATTATCACATCAAAGGAAAAGCTGTAAGAACAGCCTGGGGGAAATTCTCAGAGCAAGACAATGTCCACAGACAAAACCGGGGACAGAAAAGCAGAGAGGTTCGATTTAATTCATAGACATGTCCAGAATCTAAATTTCATGACTGGGATAGAAATTTTACTAAACAAAACAGCCTTTCCCAAAAAAGCCTAAAGCCAAAGACAATAATTTGATTCTTGAGGGACACAGGGTAATGGATCAAAATTGTACCACACCAGGAAAAACTTTAAAACAACTGCAACAAGAGAGTCAAAGTGAAAATAGAAACAAGGTAAAATGTGGTTTAATTCTGAGTAATAAATGGAGCTTAAGAAAAAAGGAATCCATTTGACCTTCCTAAGAATATTCTCTTTCAAACAGCCCAAGGGTGTTATAGGACTTGCAGAGGAAGAAGAAAACACACATACACACAATCCTCATATCACTGAGGTCTACAGAAAAAAAGAACAAGCCATAGTCATGATGCAGCTTCTTGCTTTCCGTTTTCAGACTCCAACTATACTTAAAAATCCAGCAGATTAAATATAACACAAAGTAGAATGTAAAAGTTATGAACCCTGGCAATATGAAGGCAAAGATCAGGCTGAGAGAGGTAAGGAGGCAGGAGACGGTAGAGAGGTTGGAGAATGGCTGGGAGTGTAACATCCTATCTTCACACAGTGAGGGAATCAGACCAAGAGCAGAGAGATCTCAGTATCACAATGCAACTCAGAAACAGAGTGGAAAGGAAGTACAGCGAGGTAAAATGCCCCAAGCTTGATAAATCAAGAAAAAGTAGTACAGGTATGTTTTCTAAAGTTATGGAGGTAATACTGTTTGATAATACTATTAACAAAATAGTTAAAACTATAAACAGAAACAGTTAAAGTAACTTGTCTCTGAACAGTGGGACTAGGTGCAGGTGAAGAGTGTGGCAAAAGGCCACTGATTTTTTATTATAAATCCTTCTATTTGAACTTTTCTTATAGGAATGTATTACTTTGAAAAATGAACCTTAAAACCAAATAACCACAATATAGCCTTCCAAACTGATCATTTTGAAACTTTAAAAATTAAACATGCTAGAGCAAACCATCACTAGAAAAATCAAGACCCTTTCTCATGCTCAGATCAAGAGAACAGCACAGTTCAAGTTTAGAAATTGTCTTACCTTGAGTAAGGCTAACTGCCTAATTTATGACTGGAATCACATATTTTTCATTCCAATGTGGATAAAATTTGTAAATATTCATTAGTAACAACCAAAGAGTTCACATACTACTTTTATACATATGTGAAAAAAACAAGCTTTAACACACAACTTCATAATGACTTCAGGGTGAGTGGATGGTTTTGTGAAAACAATATTATAAGTTCATGGCAGGCAGGGCCTGGGTACTAAAGTCTCTATGAATAGCAGCCATCATAATTTGTTCCCTAATAAATGCTTGTGGGTAACTGGTTGCACATTATAATTAGTAAAGCTACAGCCAGGCAATTACAGTTTCCATTAGTTCTCCTATAATACTGTGCTAGCCATTCATCTCTTCTCTCAACTTCCAAGCCCTCTATTCTATACTTGTACTGAAATGCTCTCTAGCCAATTCTGGGCTGGGTCGGCAAACTTTATTCACCAGCTTCATATTAGGTGTTACCAAGGAGAGACAACAGGGTAAGATGGGAAGAAGTGGAGAGAAGGGATTGCCTTGCAGTTTTCATTTCTAATAGAGTTGCTCCAATGACCAAGGACAGCCTCATCTCCCAACTCCAGCTGTGCCCCTCTCTCCGTTGGCTGAGCACCAGCTGCATGACATCCCACTCGGAAGTGAGATTACCAGCTGTGTGGGGGCCCCTCTGAACTCTTAGGTTCCTCTATTCTGTTCCCTCAGCCCAAGGGGAGCGGGAGTAGCTGCTTCCCGTGTTACCTGGATTAACTCAGTGTCTGCTTTTGCTCTTCTGGTCTTCCAACACCTGTGTAACCAATTCCAGAATTAAATTCACTGAAATACCTCACATGGTTTACAGGTCCTGACTGATACAAAGGGAAGAAAATATGTACCTTTGTGGAAATTACTGAAAAGTGTGAATAAGTAGCAAAATTTTATTTTGATTTAAGTCAATACAATAAAATGTATTGATATTTTTATACTATCATTGAAGTGATTGAGGGACATTTTTATAAGGACACTACTATGGTTTGTTTCCATATGCCGATGGAAGTTGAATACAAAATCTTGAGTTTGATTAATCATTAAAAAGAGGCTATGATTTTGTATTCAACTTTCATCGGCATATGGAAACAAACCATAGTGGTGTCCTTATAAAAATGTCCCTCAATCACTTCATTGATAGTATAAAAATGCCAATACATTTTATTGTATTGACTTAAATCAATATAAAATTTTGCTTCTTATTGACACTTGTGAGTAATTTCCACAAAGGTACATATTTTCTTCCCTTTGTATCAGTCATCTAGTTAAGGCTATGGTTTTTCTAGTGGTCATGTATGGATGTGAGAGTTGGACTGTGAAGAAGGCTGAGCACCGAAGAATTGATGCTTTTGAACTGTGGTGTTGGAGAAGACTCTTGAGAGTCCCTTGGACTGCAAGGAGATCCAACCAGTCCATTCTAAAGGAGATCAGCCCTGGGTGTTCTTTGGAAGGAATGATGCTAAAGCTGAAACTCCAGTACTTTGGCCACCTCATGTGAAGAGTTGACTCATTGGAAAAGACTCTGATGCTGGGAGGGATTGGGAGCAGGAGGAGAAGGGGACAACAGAGGATGAGATGGCTGGATGGCATCACCAACTCGATGGACGTGAGTCTGAGTGAACTCCGGGAGTTGGTGATGGACAAGGAGGCCTGGCGTGCTGTGATTCATGGGGTCGCAAAGAGTCAGACATGACTGAGCGACTGAACTGAAGTTAAGAGTATAAAATGCCTCAGGAAGAGAAAAATGGGACATAGAAGTGAGAAGGGGGTACAGACAGGAAGAGAAAAATGGGACACAGACATGAGAAGGGGGTACAGACAGGAAGAGAAGAGTTATACAAACACACAAACTTTTATCTGTTTATGAGTCTATCTTACCTGCTCTTTTAATAAAGTACTTAATAAGTCTAACATTCCAGTAAACCTCAAAATCAACATCACAATAATAAATGCCTTTTTATGGCATATATGGAAATAATAGTGACAATCACAAAAAGATCTGTTACATTATTCAATAAATACACTGGGTCCAGTGTCTGGACAAACAGATGAAAATGTGGTAGTAGTGGCAGCTGTGACCATTATCTACCACTCTAACTTCTTGGGCAGACTGACTGTACAGCTAGATCTATGTATATCTGCTGAAAATAATAGGACGGACTAACTATAATTTCCAGTGTGGCTTGCAGAGATTGAGAGTTTCGTTTTCTTATTATACAACTAGCCCCAAGGAATTTAGTACAAGAGCATGCCAAGAGTATGCAAGGTGTTGTCCTCTCCATTCCACCCCATTCCTCCTTGAAAGCTCATCCTCACTTCCACAGCAGAGTGGTTGAGATTACAAACTCTGGAGCCAGAGTACTGAGTTCAAGTCCTTGCTCTGCCACTCTCTACCACCTTAGACAAGTTCCACTTGACTTCTACACCTTAGTTTTACAGTCTTTCAGTTGGGGAGATTAATAGAAACTACTTCATAGAATTATTGTAAGGACAAAATGAGGTTTTGGACCAACTTTTATAAAAGGGCTTAAAATGGAACGTGGTATATAATAAATGCTAGTTAAGTGTAACCTTTTATTACTAGTATTACTATTCCACATAAAGACAGATAAAGCATAGAAATGTCAAAGGGAAAGTTACAGGATTTATTTTTACATTGGGAGAAAAGGTGCTTATAAATCACAAATTGGGAGTTTATGATCTAAACAAAGCTGAAACACTAGAGGGTGCCACAACCAAGGAAAAATGTAAGGAAAGCACAGGGAATTTCAAGCTGTGCTTGAAATTAAAATTCTTCAACTGGAATAAACATCCTTCTGTATTAAATAGGTGAATCTACTCCACCAAGTGCTTCAAAATACATCAATTCTTCTATAGGTTCTGGACAGTACTGCTTTAGAACCTACAGAAGAGTTGATGAATTGTCCAATAGGAATTTCTGCAATGATGGAAATGTTCTCAATTTACACTGTCCAAAATAATAACAGTTACTAACCGCATGTGGTTAACTAACCAGATGCGCCTACTGACCACATGAAACGTGACAATTAGTTTTAAATAATTTTAATATAATTAGCTACAAGTGGCTGTGACTGCCATGATGAACAGTACAGTTCTTCTACATTCTATTTTTAAGTTTTGAAATGACTTGCTTCTAATCATTGTTAGAGAAATTTCTAATAAAATAGGTTCATACATATTTCAAGCAAATCCATCCCTTGTGGTAATTCAACGCTGCAAAGATAGGAAAAGCGACTGTCTGTGTCACTCCCTCACCCTAAAGGTGTTCAAAATCAAAAGCAAAGCTTTCTTTTACTCATTATAGAAATTTTGCCTACCCAATTCCTTGACTGTATTTCTTGGACCCTTGGTTAAAAGAGCTTAAAAATAAGTACAAATTGATAAAATTAACTTAGAAGGCTTTTTGCCTTTAAAAAAGCCTTTTTCCAGGACTTTCCTAGAGGTCTGGTGGTTAAGACTCTGTGCTTCCAATGCAGGGAACACAGATTCGAACCCTGGTCAGGGAACTAAGATCCCACAGGCTGCTCCTCAAAAGATATTTTTTTTTAATAAATAAAAACTTTTTCCTTAAAAAAGAAAAAATCATATTCTAGTGATAATCATCACCAAAGGCTACGGGAGCACTGAGAAGAGAGGACCACAAGGGCACTGAGTAGGTATCGTGAAGGGAGGACAGTCTTCAGCCAGGAGTCTGTCGGGTGCCAGAATGAAGGAAGGGGGCTGGCTACAGGCTGAGGCAACGGCTTGTGAAGGACGTGGCAAAGAAGAGGACAGGAGTGAATATCCAGACGGCAGACTCAGGAGTCTGGGGACCAAAGGTACGGAGCTTTCAGCTGCTTTCACACCAGATTCTTTCTTTACATTGTAATTTAACCTGCTAAAAACAAAATGATTCTAAGGATAATGCTGACCCACCTGTCAAAGAGGAAAGTCGTCTCCACATTACAGCTTACAACCCTGTGTCTGTCACAGTGCCCTGAGTGAGAAGGTACCTAAGCAATGTTGATGACAATGATAAAAAGGATTAGAAAATGCATTCTCAAATATTCAGATGCTTATCAACAGCTACAAATATCAGTTAAAAGGAAGTGAGTTGCTGAAGCTATCGCTGGATCAGAAACATGGTGGATAGGAAGCTTAGTATACTCAGGCATTTTCAAACGGGTAAGAATGCAGCTGGCTCCTTTTTGCAGAAAAATCATGTGTCCACAGCTGCTCCCCAAATTGCCAAAAAATCAAATAAGTAGCTGTCATGTGACAGCAGGATTAGAGGCTGCCTCAATTTCCATTAAGGAGAAATAACATGAATGGCCCCAAGTCCCACCCCTCAGTCTCAAAGCACAAAGGACACTTTTATTCAGATCCTGCTTACTGTGAAATATAGCACTGTTGCCTGGCCGCTTCTGTAGTGGGCCTCGAGTCTGCTGGATTTGCCATTACACAACCAACGTTCAGTTAAAGCCATTTCTTAGATTTTTCAATGCATGATTTTTCTTTTGAGATAACTAGGACTTGCTTCTGGATAAAACTGTGAATGTATAAGTGTCAGTGGGGATCCAGAAACCTCTGGAATCAACTATTCTCTCATCCACTTCACAAATATTTACTGAACCTTATTGGGTACTCCTAGATTATTTTAATACACTATTTCAAGAAAAACTGGCAACTCTAATTTTTTAATCTTTAGCTTAAAAACACATGTTCTTTTTGGGTAACTGAAAAAATACAAGTCAGAAAAAAAAGGAAGAAACAGAAATCAGCACCACCTGAGGTGCCACATTACCAAATTAACAATTCGGCATGCCTGCCTCTGGGCTTCCCTGGTGGGTTAGGGGTTAAGAATCCACTCGCCAGGGCAGGATATGCAGGTTCAGTCCCTGGATCAGGAAGATCCCCTAGAGAAGGAAACGGCTACCCACGCCAGTATTCTTGTCTGAGAAATCCCACAGACAGAGAAGCCAGCCGGGCTACAGTCCATGGGTCCCAATTGTCAGATATCACCAAACGAATAAACAACAATTCATGCTTCTAGCATTTTCCCCTGAGTTTCTTACACGGTTGCTTTGTGTTTTCTTTTTTTTTTTAAGACAAAAGTGAGGCTATAGTGTATATATTGTTTTAGAAATATTTTAAAACTTACTATAGAACAGAATTTTTTATGTTATTAACATTTAACATCATTTTTTTTTAATGTTTAAAGGGCATTCCCTATAAAAATGCATAGCAGAGATTTTACTAACTCCCTGAAGTCGTTTAGGTTGTTTCCAATTTTTCACTATTTTAAATTCAATTGTGATGACAAGTCTGATATTCAATAAATATCTGTTGAATAAATGTGTAAATGAATGGTTTACTAAGTTAAGTCTTTAAGTACATACCCAATTACTTCCTTAGCTCTTAAGAGACATAAAACTTTTGAGTATTCATACAGTTATGATTCTGGACATGGCCATTAAAGAAGGCAAAGAAATGTAATGTGGTAAAAACAGTAATCTAAACATAAAGATAAGCACATAATACTTGGGGGATGGAGGACAAACTAAAAATATTAACCATAATGATGTAACAGTCAAGTATGGCTCCCAGAACCTGGAATACTAGAAAGAGGGTTAGTGCATGGGGCACTTATAATGCCATTCTACAAAATGGCAAGTTGGTGGACTGAAAGTTGATGGATCAAAAAATAAGTCTATCAATTTGAAACTATAATTAATAAAATACTTTCAAAAATATAACTATCAAAAAATGGGGGCTGGAGAAAGGAGGAAATAGAAAAAGTGACTTAAATTCTTATTTTCATACTAAAAAAGTCCACAGATATGGTCTAAGGTTGGTAATTCAAGAAACAGAAGTTTACACATATTATTAAGCCTCATGGAAGTAATTCTAAGAGAAGCTAAAAACAAACAGTGAAATCATTTTTAAAAGTTGTCTCTGGACCATAGGGCTATGGGGTGGGAAGGAGAGAAAAGGCAGGAGACTCATGTGTTTTTTTCAATCATAAATTTTCCTCTGCTATTTAATTTGTTAGTAAGTACAAAGAATACCCTATATAATTGGCTGAAAACCTGTAATTATTCACTTTGGATCCCCTAACTATATATGTCTTCTTTATCTTGATAATCAGTCAGACCTAGATGCTCACAAAGAGTTATCTTTAACCAGATGCCTAAGACCTTGGAGGCCAACTAGTCTGATTTTCTCATTTTACAGACTGAGATGCAGAAAGGCTAAGACCCAAAGTCACAGCTCCACTTTGCAGCAAAACTAAAACTTGAACCCACATCTCCGGCCTTCTAATCAAGTGCTCCATCAAAGCTCCCTACTTTGTCCCAGAGCACAGTATCTGACCATAACATGCTTGGGCATGTTAACTCTATCCCACACTATCCTGTGTATATCTTCAACCCAAGATTTGGATCTTACCGATTGGTCAGAAAACTAACCAATCTGATCATATGGACCACAGCCTTGTCTAAGGCCATTCAAGACAGACAGGTCATGGTGGAGAGTTCTGACAAAACGTGGTCCACTGGAGGAAGGGAATGGCAAATCACTTCAGTATTCTTGCCTGGAGAACCCCATGAACAGTATGAAAAGGCAAAAGGATAAGACACTGAAAGATGAACTCCTCAGGTTGGTAAGTGCCCAATATGCTACTGGAGATCAGTGGAGAAATAACTCCAGAAAGAATGAAGAGATGGAGTGAAAGCAAAAACAACACCCAGTTGTGGATGTGACTGGTGATGGAAGTAAAGTCCAATCCTATAAAGAGTAGTATTGCATAGGAACCTGGAATGTTAGGTCTATGAATCAAGGCAAATCGGAAGTGGTCAAATAGGAGATTGCAAGAGTGAACATAGACCTTTTAGGAATCAGTGAACTAAAATGACTGGAATGGGTGAATTTAATTCAGATGACCATTATATCTACAACTGTGGGCAAGAATCCCTTAGAAGAAATGGAGTAGCCATCATGGTCAACAAAAGAGTCTGAAATGCAGTACTTGGATGCAATCTCAAAAACGACAGAATGCTCTGCGTTCATTTCCAAGGCAAACCATTCAATATCACAGTAATCCAAGTCTGTGCCCCAACCAGTAATGCTGAAGAAGCTGAAGTTGAACGGTTCTATGAAGACCTATAAGACTTTCTAGAACTAACACCCAAAAAAGATGTCCTTTGCATTATAGGGGACTGGAATGCAAAAGTAGAAAGTCAAGAAATACCTGGAGTAACAGGCAAATTTGGCCTTGGAGTACAGAAGAAAGCAGGGCAAAGGCTAATAGAGTTTTGCCAAGAGAACGCACTGACCATAGCAAACACCCTCTTCTAACAACACAAGAGAAGACTCCACACATGGACATTAGCAGATGGTCAATTCTGGTAACAGATTTATATTCTTTGTAGCCAAAGATGGAGAAGCTCTATACAGTCAGCAAGAACAAGACTGGGAGCTGACTGGCTCAGATCATGACCTCCTTATTGCCAAGTTCAGATTGAAATTGAAGAAAGTAGGGAAAACCACTAGACCATTTAGGTATGACCTAAATCAAATCCCTTACAATTATACAGTGGAAATGAGAAATAGATTCAAGGGTTTAGATCTGATAGAGTGCCTGAAGAACTATGGATCGAGGTTCGTGACATTGTACAGGAGTCAGAGATCAAGACCATCCCCAAGAAAAAGAAATGCAAAAAGGCAAAATGGTTGCCTGAGGAGCCCTTATAAATAGCTGTGAAAAGACGAGAAGTGAAAGGCAAAGAAGAAAAGGAAAGATATATCCATTTGAATGCAGAGTTCCAAAGAATAGCAAGGAGAGATAAGAAAGAAAGCCTTCCTCAGTGATCAATGCAAAAAAATAGAGGAAAACAAGACTAGAGATCTCTTCAAGAAAATCAGAGATACCAAGGGAACATTTCATGCAAAGATGGGCTCCATAAAGGACAGAAATGGTATGGACCTAACAGAAGCAGAAGATAGTAACAAGAGGTGGCAAGAATACACAGAAGAACTGTACAAAAAAGATCTTCATGACCCAGATAATCACGATGGTGTGATCACTCACCTAGAGCCAGACATCCTGGAATGCGAAGTCAAGTGGGCCTTAGCAAGCATCACTATGAACAAAGCTAGTGGAGGTGATGGAATTCCAGTTGAGCTCTTTCAAATCCTAAAAGATGATGCTGTGAAAGTGCTGCACTCAAGATGCCAGCAAATTTGGAAAACTCAGCAGTGGCCACAGGACTGGAAAAGGTCAGTTTTCATTCAAAGCCCAAAGAAAGGCAATGCCAAAGAATGCTCAACCTACTGCACAATTGCACTCATCTCACATGCTAGCAAAGTAATGCTCAAAATTCTCCAAGCCAGGCTTCAACAGTACGCAAACCATGAACTTCCAGATGTTCAAGCTGGATTTAGAAAAGGCTAAGGAATCAGAGACCAAATTGCCAACATCCGTTGGATCATGGAAAAAGCCAGAGAGTTCCAGAAAAACATCTACTTCTGCTTTATTGACTATGCCAAAGCCTTTGACTGTGTGGATCACAATAAACTGTGGAAAATTCTGAAAGAGATGGGAATACCAGACCACCGACCTGGCTCCTAAGAAATCTGTATGTAGGTCACGAAGCAACAGTTAGAACCAGACATAGAACAACAGACTGTTTCCAAATTCGGAAAGGAGTGTGTCAAGGCTGTATATTGTCACCCTGCTTATCTAACTTATATGCAGAGTACATCATGAGAAACGCTGGACTGGATGAAGCATAAGCTGGAATCAAGATTTCTGGGAGAAATATCAATAACCTCAGATATGCAGATGACACCACCCTTATGGCAGAAAGTGAAGAAGAACTAAAGAGCCTTGATGAAAAGTCAAAGAGGAGAGGGAAAAAGTTGGCTTAAAACTCAACATTCAGAAAACTAAAATCATGGCATCTGGTCCCATCACTTCATGGCAAACAGATGGGGAAACAATGGAAACAGTGACAGACTCTATTTTGGGGGGCTTCAAAATCACTGCAGCGGGTGACTGCAGCCATGAAATTAAAAGACACTTGCCCCTGGAAGAAAAGCTATGATCAACCTAGACAGCATATTAAAAAGCAGAGACAGACGAGATCGGGCGCGTTCAGGGTGGTATACAGTATACTAACGCATATATATGGAATTTAGAAAGATGGTAACGATAACCCTGTATACGAGACAGCAAAAGAGACACTGATTAAAAAAAAAAAAGCAGAGACATTACTTTACCAACAAAGGTCCATCTAGTCAAAACTATGATTTTGGCTATAAAGAAAGCTGAGTGCCAAAGAATTGATGCTTTTGAACCGTGGTGTTGGAGAAGACTCTTGAGAGTCCCTTGAACTGCAAGGAGACCCAACCAGTTCATCCTAAAGGAAAGCAGTCCTGAATATTCACTGGATGGACTGATGCTGAAGCTGAAACTCCAATACTTTGGCCACCTGATGAGAACTGACTCACTAGAAAAGACCCTGATGCTGGGAAAGATTGAAGGCAGGAGAAGGGGACGACAGAGGATGAGATGGTTGGATGGCATCACCGACTCAATGGACACAAGTTTGAATAAACTCTGGAAGTTGGTCATGGACAGGGAGGCCTGGCATGCTGCAGTCAATGGGATCGCAAAAGTTGGACAGGACTGAGCAACTGAACTGAACTGAACCGAGAGACCAGTGAATTTGCATTATAAAATATGCACATCGAATTGATTTTCAAACTGCATCTGCAGTCACTCATCCCAGTCCCTCTAACATGCCTTCCAGTCCCCTCACCCTTCAACGCCCACCATCACTGCCTTAGTGTGCGTGCTCAGCTGCTTCAGTCACGTCTCAAACTTTGCAACCGTATGGACTGTAGCAAGCCAGACTCCTCTGTCCACAAAATTCTCTAGGCAAGAATACTGGAGTGGGCTGCTGTGCCCCACTTCCCGATCTGGGATCTTCTCGACCCAGGGATCGAACCCACATCTCTATGTCTCCTGCACTGGCAGACAGGTTCTCCACCATAGTGAAAGAATAGTTTCTACAAACTGAAAGACCTGACAGCATTCTTCCCTGCTACAGGAATGAATGTTAACTCATAAGCTGCCAAAGCAATGTCTTTCAAAGCCACTGTCTTCCGTGAACACCAGGGTGGTCAATTGGTTTCATGTTTTTCTTCATTTGTATTAAATGACTTATTTAGCCAACTACCCACTCCCACTTCCAAAAAGTGGGAAGAGAACAAAATTGTTGCTGTTTTGTTTTAAAAAAGAGGACAAGGGACTGACTTTTGGGGGGAAAAAATGAAGAACTGAGCTCACATTTTAATGCTTGTAATCATTATACCATTTTATAAAAAATATTTTAAATTGAATTTTAAATGGTATGAAAGTCCCTACTATTTATATAAATTATTATTTGCATAGATTATTATTTATGTAAATTTAGAAATTTAAAAAAAAACATGTAAAAATGGGAACCAGATTAGTCACTAGAAATTAAGTATATGCAGAAGGGTCAAAATCTAAAAACCAAAACCCCAGTACTGAATGAATTTTCCAGAAATTGTGCATAATTTATGGATACTGTATTGTCTCCTTAATTTAAATTAAATAACACTTAAAGCATGCTTTCTCACACATGGAGTTGCACATAATGAAATCAGTGGGGCAACAGCAATACTGATTAATATTGAAAAGCAGGCTAAGCAGTGAGCCTAACACTCATCATTTCCTGGTTTACTTCCTGCATTTTACTTCCTCTGATCCACTGTGAAACTAAAGACTAAGGGACACATACATACAGTTTGATGGTGGCAGCATCAGTTGAAATTTAAAAAGTCAACAATAACACCTTATAACTGCAATATGCTACAGAAACGTAAGGCATTATTTTGCTTTATTTTATTGTGGAGCAAGAAAATGAAGCAGAATCGGAAATGACTGTTGCCATCATCCTTACAACCATCCATCCAGCACTGGAGTACCAGGATCGTAAGGGTAGGATCATAAGCAGTTCCAGTTCTATTCAGAGAGAAACCACATAAACCAAAGCAGCCCCTCATACGTGTTTTATTTGGTTTGCACTGTTTTTTGTTTGTTTTTTTAGTGTGAATGAATTGCCAACATTTTAAAATAGAGAAACAAAATAAAAGTTCCAGATTTCTGACTTTTCCTAAAAAATCAGGACAATCTGGGTAAGCCAGTAAGCAGTACTGTGTTACAGCTTGGGCTGGAGAGTCAGTTCTGTCATTTGCTAGAGCGGTTACACTTAACCTCTCCATGTACAGCAGTTACCCTATTTATAAACTGGTAATCATGTATTAATACCTTCCTCATAGTGTTAATGTCAGGATTAAATGAAATGAAGTAATTAAGGACTTGGAAGAGTGCCCTCCACCTCCTTTAAATGCTAATTTTTATTATCATTTCAAACTGGCAACAACTGACTAAGTGGAGGGAGAAGAAGATGCTCTTACCAACAAGATCTTCAAGATGTCCATTCCTGGACTGCCTTGACCATTCACAATGCCCGCTCGTTCCAGCACTGGAGATTGCAAATTCAACAATGCAATGTATAAAGAGGAGAGGGTAGATAATCCAATCAATCAACAAATATTTAAGAAGACATATAGATCGCTAACACATGAAAATGTGCTCAACATCCCTAAGCATCAGAGAAGTGCAAATCAAAACTACAGTGAGGTATCACTTCACACCGATCAGAATGGCAATCATTTAAAAAAATCTACAAACAATAAATGCTGGAGAGGGTATGGGAAAAAGGGAACTCTCCTACACTGTTGGTGGAAATGTAGAATGGAGACCAGCATAGAGGTTCCTCAAAAAATTAAAAACAGAGCTACCATATGATCCATTAATCCCACTCCTGGGCATACATCTAGAGGAAACCATAATTTAAAAGATAAATGCACCCCAATGTTCATTGCAGCACTATTTACAATATACAGGACATGGAAGCAACCTAAATGCCCGTCGACAGACGAATGGATAAAGAAGATGTGGTACATCTATACAACGGAATATTACTCAGCCATAAAAAAGAACAAAATAATGACACGTGCAGCAACATGGATGGACCTAGAGAATTTCACACTGAGAGAATCAAGTTAGACAGGGAAAGACAAATATCATACTATATTGCTGATATGTGGAAACTAAAAAGGAGATGCTGGAGAAGACTCTTGAGAGTCCCTTGGACAGCAAGGAGACCAAAGCAGTAAATCATTGCAAGGACTGATGCTGAAGCTGAAGCTCCATACTGTGGCCACCTGATGCAAAGAGACGATTCATTGAAATAGACCCTGATGCTGGGGAAGACTGAGGGCAGGAGGAGAAGGGGCGACAGAGGATGAGACGGTTGGATGGCATAACTGACTCAATGGACATGAATCTGAGCAAACTCCAGGAGACAGTGGAGGGCAGGGAAGCCTGGCATGCTGCAGTCATGCAGTCTGGGCTCACTGAAATCATTCCTTTCATATACATCTCAGCTATCTGGGCCAGTATCCTGTCGCAAAGAGTTGGACACAACTTAGCCACTGAACAACAAAAAGGGGGTACAAATGAACTTATCTACAAAACAGAAATGGTTATAGACGTAGGCAACAAACTTACGATTACCAAGGGGTAAGGGGGGAGAATAAATTGGGAGACTGGGATTGACATATACACACTGCTGCTGCTGCTGCTAAGTCACTTCAGTCGTGTCCGACTCTGTTCGACCCCATAGACGGCAGCCCACCAGACTCCCCCGTCCCTGGGATTCTCCAGGCAAGAACACTGGAGTGGGTTGCCATTGCCTTCTCCAATGTATGAAAGTGAAAAGTGAAAGTGAAGTCGCTCAGTCGTGTCTGACTCTGAGCAACCCCATGGACTGCAGCCTACCAGGCTCCTCTGTCCATGGGATTTTCCAGGCAAGAGTACTGGAGTGGGCTGCCATACTATATATAAAATAATAAATAAGGATCTACTGTACAGCACAGGGAACTCTACTCAATAATGAGCCTGTCGACTTAAAAAACAGTCACAATCTTAAAGTTGAGAGTTCTGTTTTACTCAGCAGGAATTTTTAGGACTTCAAGCCCAGGAGACAGCATCTCAAATAACCCTGAGAGAACTGCTCCAAGGAAGTGGGGGGAGGTGGGGGCACAGAGAGTCAGATTACATAGAAGTCTGAAACAAAAGGCAGGTAGTCTGAAGTATTTTTGTGAATTAAAGAAAACCGGGTATTTGGCACTTTTCCCTTTTCTATGTATGGGAAGATGCAAGAGTCTGGGCTCATTGAAATCATTCCTTTCATATGCATCTCAGCTATTTGGGCCAGTATCCTGTGTTTTTCCTCAGTGCTCACTGTAGGGAGTGGCTGCAGCCTCATGGCTGCTAGATCACAGGTATTATTTTGCTTCCTGGTGCCCCTTAGGGCTCAGAAATTCACATTTGGAGGGTCGAAATTGCTGATAACTGTGACATCCTTGTTTACTGATATGGCAGGAATACTCCATTTCTCAACCTATATGGGAGAGACAAAGAGTGGATACATGTATATATATGTAACTGGTTTACTTTGCTGTACATCTGAAACTAACACAACATTGTAAATCAACTATACTCTAACAAAAAAATTTTTTTTAATTTACTGGGAACCAGGTTCTAGGAAAGAGACACAGTGATAAGCAAGAAGGCAGAGTCTCATCTCAAAGAACTTACATTCCAGAGGAAGGAGCCATGACAATAAAGACATAAAGGAAAAAATAAGAATTTCTGCTATGCAGAGGATAAAATAAGGCAATATGATAAGAAAATGGCTGCGGAGGGGGGTGGTCTCTGATAAGGCACATTTGATTTGTGACCTGAATGGGTAAGGAGGCAGTCAGAGGAAGAGTTTGGTGAAAAGGCAAACAGTAGAGGGAGATAAAATTGGAAAAAATCAAGTAAGGCCTTTATAAGCCTTGGAAAGGAGTTTGGATTTTATTCTGATCAGGAAAGATGTTACAGAAGTAGCTATTTGAGAGGTGTCACTGGGAGCAGGAAGGAGGCTGGGGTGGAAGTATTCAGAGCAGAGGAAACAGTGTAACATATGGAGCATGACCAAGCTGCAGTATACCAGAGGTTCAGCTGGGGGGAAGCCAGATGGTGGGGGCCTTATCTACTGTGCAAAATAATTTGTAGTTCATCTTATAGCTCAGTGGTACTCAATATTATGGAAGATCCATTTATAACAACCAAAGGAAGGAAGGGAGGGATGGTCTGAGAGGGAAGCGGGGGGTGGGGTGGGGGGAACAAATTATGAAAAGAGTATACTATAAATCACTTGAAAGTGAAAGTTGCCCAGTCGGGTCTGACTCTTTGTGACCCTATGGACTATACAGTTCATGGAATTCTCCAGGCCAGAATACTGGAGTGGGTAGCCTTTCCCTTCTCCAGAGGATCTTCCCAACCCAGGGATCAAACCCAGGTCTACTGCATTGCAGGCAGCTTCTTTACCAGCTGAGCCACCAGGGAAACCCATGAATCAGGTAGTTTATTTGAAAACACAAATGTAAGCAATACTTTCGAGAGAGAGAGTATTTATCAGTTCAGTCTAGGAATAACCACAAGTCATGAAAGCCCACTGCAGTAACTCCCAGTCACCCTTAGGGTTCTAGACTACAGAATGAAGCATTACTAAAGGTGGTAAGGAGCAAACAGTCCTCCCAGGCGTGTGAAGAATCACTTGGAGAGGACTGAGGCTACAGGCAGTCAAACCGGTCAGGTAACTAATGGTCAATGAGGGAGGGTTAATGGGGCCCTGAATTAAGAAAATGGAGATGGAGAACATGTGTGAAATATTTAGGGGGTGAAAATGTAAAGGATTTAGTGAACAACTTGATGAGAACAGTGAAGAAAAGCTAAATCCAGGATGACGCCAGTGTTCTGGCCTGGGTTAAAGAGTGGCTTATTAACCAAGGTAGAAGAGTAAAAGAGCAGATTTGCAGAGGAAGACAGTGCATGACAATATTTACAGGCACTGTCCAAAGAGATACCCAGATCTGGAGCTGTGATGCACAGATGCCTCTGATGCAGGTGTAATTTGAGACTCATCAAAAATGAGATGGTAATGAAAGCACAGAGCATGAACAAAACTGACCAGGAATAATTAATGTAAAGTAAGTGATAAAAGAAGCAAAGGAGACTATTCAAAGGAACGTATTGAGGAAGGAAAAAAACAACAGGTGAAGACAAATAAGCTGGAAGGAAAAAAACAGAATCAGGAGATAGCAAGTATCATGGAGGGCAAATGAGAGAAGTCAATAATATCAAATGCAGTGGAAGAAGAACTGAGATGACTTGTCAAGAAATTCAAATCATTCAATCAACATATGCATAAAAATCACCTACTGTGTGTCAAGCATTGATGAAGACACAGAGGAAAGAGCCATGAATTTTTTTAAAAGTCCTCGCCTTCTTGGATTTTACATCCTACCAGAAGGAGATAAACTAAACAAGTATATACACAATATTTTAGGGAGTGGAGAGGTGGGGACGAGAGAGGCTGCAGGCCAAGAAATGCCATTCTGACCATATCTGAGCTCAGATCTGTAGGAAGTAAAGGAGACAGCATGAAACATGTGGGGGGAAAGTATACAAGGCAGCAAGAACAGCAAATGCAAAGACGCTGAGATAGGAGCATGTTTGATGTGATCAAGAAACAGCAAAATGGCCCATAAACCTTAAGTATCCTAAGCTAGGGGAGAAGCAGCAGTGAGATTAGCCAGGGTCAGGCTTGTGGGACCTTGAAGGCTACATAAGATCTTTGGATTTTACTCTGAATGAGATGGGAAATGTTTAAAGGTTTTGAGCAAGGGTAAAGATGTAAACTGATTTTCTGGGCTGGTATTTGAAAGTAGACTGAAGGGAGGAAAGGGTGGAACCAGGAAGACCAATTATAAGGTTTCTGCAAGATGAGCATGGCTTGGACCAGGATAGCAGCATCAGAGGTAATAAGAAGTAGTTAGATTCTGCATGTTTTGAGGATACAGCTGTCAGGATTTCCTGACAACTGGGATGCAGGGTAGAGTAAAAGAGGGTAGTCTAAAAAAAATGATCCCAAGGTTTTTGGTTTGAGCAACCGGAAGAACTTAATAGCTATTTACTGAGATGGGAATGAATGTCAGAGGAACAACTGAGATGTTCATTATATATCCACAGGAAACTGTGGAGTGGCATGTTGTGAACTGGAGGCTTAAGTGTGCTATTTTTTAAACTGCTTTTAGGTGCTTTTAAATGTTCTTTAACATTTATTTTTGCTCCTTTTTGGAAGAATATAATTAAGAACTGCACTTGCATTCTTAAAAATACTGAGGTAAACATTTATTATTTGGGTTCATTCATTTCTGGACAAATCGGCTATAAAAGTGCCACTATTACCCTTTCTAAGGTAACAATATAACACTAGGTCACAATTACTTATCGTATCAGATTTCTGTCAAATAGTTTTCTTTATGGATGTCAAAACAGTCTATCAAAACAGGATAAGTAACAATGTTGGAGAGATTCAAGGATATACTCTACAAATTACTATATGAATAGTCTTTCTTTCTTCTTCTTTTTTTTCTTTCTTTCCCTGATAGCTGTAGTGTAAGCAAAGAGAAGCCAGAACTTGGAATCAGTAATGCCTGGTTTGATTTCTAGCTGCATAACCTTGGAATCAAATCCTAAAATCTCTATGAGCTTCTGTTTGATCATCTGCAAAACTGACAAGGATGATGCCTACCTCATAGGGTAGTAACGGTAATAATAGCTAACACTTACTGAGGCCTTAACTATATGCTAGGTACTTTTCTAAGGACTTTTTTTTACATATATAATGACATTATAATGTATTATATAATCCTCATGACCCTAGGATCACTGTCATGATGAAGTGAGGCACAATGAGGTTAAGTAATTGTTCTAAAGCAAATAGTAAATGATAGAAACAAAATTCAAGGTTTGTCAGTGTGCATAATAGTGCTTTACGATTAATAAAACATGTTCATATCTTGTTTTTAAAGGTAGGTATAACACAGTATTGGGCTTTGCCAGTGGCTCAGCAATGAAGAATCCATCTGCAATGTAGGAGAGGCAGGAGACGCTGGTTTGATCTGGGGTCAGGAAGATTCCCCTGGAGAAGGGAATGGCAACCCACTCCAGTGTTCCTGCCTGGAAAATTCCACGGACAGAGGAGCATGGCTGCCAGGCTACAGTCCGTGGGGCCACAAAGTCAGACACGACTAAGCACACACACAACACAGCATGAGACAGAACAATGTGAAACTGCTTCAAGATCCAAAACATCAGCAATTTCATATGGTTCAACCAAAATTATTATGCTATAGCCACTTTAAAAAATGAAATGTGAAAATATTTTTAACTGTCAAGCACTAGGGAAGGTATCATTTTTAAGCAGCAATAAATAGATCCTCACTAAGAATTAACACAGTTGTGAAAATGAAAGTGGTATGAAAGGGAACAGACAGTAAATATGACCCTAGTGGTTGAGTCACTAAATTGTGCCCGACTCTTGCAACTGGATGCCTGTATTTACATTCAAATTGCAATCAATGATTATAGTCAGTCAGAAGTCCGTTATATATCCAGCCCAGGTTTCCCCTGCAGCCTTGGTATGTTTGAGGATTAACTGTCTGAAAGATATGGGGACAATCTCAAGCTGACACAATTTTCCCCTCGGAATATTTATCTTTTTATTCAACCCATTAGAAAGTAAACTCATGGGGGCAAAGATTTTTCTGTTTTATTCATTCAGTGTTATCCCCAGCACCTAAAACTGTTCAAGGCTCCCAACAATTACTCAAATTTGTTTACTGAATGAATGAGAAATCAGAACCTCCTAAATTGGACAATAACATATGAAATACATTTTAAGACAAAGATAAAGAATACTCAAGAGGTTTTATATAAATAAATAACAATAAAGAAACCTTTCTAAAGAGCAAAATAATGGTCCCTACCATAAACACTTCAGTGTCAGACATCTAAATCTAAATAGTATCTATTCAAAAATAAAAATCTCCATATTTACATAATCCATTAAAACAAATTATATATTGAATTCCTTCCAAAATTAAAACCAGAATAGCATATAATCAAAGTTTTAAAATCTTAGAATCCTAGATGAGGAAAGAAAGAGAAAAGTAAAAAAGCACATATGTTTCAAGAATAAAATTTGCAAAGTGGTTGAATATAAAATTAAAATGACTTCACTTCAAACTGGGAATAACATTTCCATTTTAGAATTTGTTTAACCTGTACAAGATATGCCTAAAGTTAAAAGACGAGGGAGAAATGCTATCCTAAGTTTCTAAAGAAATACAAGCTACTTAAAAAACATTTACACTATATTTCCTGCTCAAAAAAAAATCACCAAATTTTTCCATGACTACAGAAATGTTGCATCTGTTTAGAAGAAGTTATTTGAAAAATGACAGAACACTGTACAAAAAAAGTAATAACCATCCTATAAGAATAAAAAAATAAATATTTTTCTCACTACCAATTTCTCAACGTGATCTTTGATAAAATTTTAAGAAACGAAAGGGGGAAGGGACCATCACATGTAATTTACCAGATACATTTATTAGCAACCGCTTAGTCCTGGCCACAATAGACACCCTGCAGCTGCCTGTCAAACCACCAAAAGCTGCTTGTCACCCACCTTCCTAGGCGCTTAGAACTAAGCTCACTTGGGTCAAAACAATTCAACTAACTGCTTTTCTCATCAGTAGTAATATACTGGAATAAAAGTATAATTCTGTCTGCCAAGATTCTGTTCTTAAGAACAGTCTTGTAACTATTAAAGGGGACACTAAATTAGAGCTATTGCCTAAAACAAAAGGGTTATCTGTATCTATAGCTTCACTGGGATAATACTTCTGAGGTTATGATGTATAATCTAACCAGAGGAAAGAGAAGCAACTGGAAAAAAATAAATATCACAATCCCCAAAAAGAGTTAATAAAGAGTTAACTGCTGAAAAAAATGAGTATACCAGTAATAAGATGTAAACAAAAGTAGGTTCATACTTTAGAACAGATTCCACATGTTGTGCAACAAGGAATATTCCTCTGACTTAGTTTAGTTACAGATCACTGGTCAGAGAAATATTACAGAAGTATTAAAGGATTGAAGTAGACTGACAGGCACTGACACAGAAAAATGTCCACAATAAACTGCTGTAAACTGGAAAAACAAATAAACAAAACAAACGGACAACAAAAACAAAAAAACCAGGGTAAAAAATCTGCAGAATGAATGTGGTCTCATTTGAAAAACAAAAGTTACAGATATGATTATGGAAAAACAAAAGAATCTAGAAAGGTACATTGAAGCTGTCAAGAACGCTTTTCCGCTGTGCACAATGGAACCATGAAGACTTTTTACAGATTTTTTTCTCCTTTTATGTAGTTACTTTTACAATGGGGGGATGGTGAGTGGGGAGTTAATCCCAGATCTGGGACAGAAAAGACAAACAGCATGATAAGCCCCTCTCCCCCTTCAGTGAATGAAAAATCTGAAGGTGACCCCTAAGCTCATGGAATCAGAGAGACTCATATATAGACCATCAAAACTGCCCAATGTCCTCTGAGAACTTTCTTTAAACAGAATCCAATGTAGAACTTCAAAATGTAAGACAAAAGTAGAACACTTCCTATTGAGAAGGAGCTGGGGAATGCTGACAACATAGGTATTCATCCCCCTCACCTCCTGCAGTACCCTCTGAGGCTCCTTAGGACTCCACAGAGGACAAGTGAACACTCCCTGATTATTCAAATCTCCCATCATGCAGTTGGGAAACTAAGACCCAAAAATCAGCCTCCTGTTAAGACCTCTGCCTTAGGGATTGGCCCCAGGGTCATGTTATATACTAGGCACGATAGCCACAGTCCTTGGGACTTGCAAGCTTTTCAAACGCACACAGAAAAGTTTAGAGAAAGCTGAAAACACAGAAGAATTGGCTTCAAAATACCAAAAGAATGAATAATCGAAATTAATAAACGTCAAAGAAAAATAGCTATAAAGCTTCTTAATGTTCAACATGATTCAGGCACACTACAGTTTCCTAGGGGCTCTGCAAATGTTTATGTCTTTCTATTGTTTGAGGTTCATGTTTAGCTATACATATTCATCAAAGAAACACAAGATGGCATGTGAAACTGAGAAAGACAAGTAGGGGAAAAAAGGCAACAATTGTTTTGGAAACTGAAAAGAAACAGAAAAGATATGTTAATCAAATAAGTGGATAACTAGAGATGCAAGAAATAGGAAAGTCTGCACTTGAAGGGTAAAATCAAATTCCAAAAAACTCAAACAGCCTAAACGAATGAGTAAAATCTCACAGGATAAATTAACAAGCATAAACATAATATTCTGAACTTTGGCTTAAAAAACCCCATTGCAGAAGAACACAGGATGATGAATACTTGTGTCATCATCACAGAAAAAAACAAAACAAAGAAACTCAAGGGAGTGCTGATTCACACTAAATTTAGTATGGAAATAAGAATCATGACAAGCATCATATGCAGACTATGGATAACGAAAGGTGCTTTCTGCATCAGCTTGATCACACTTGTATTTAGTGCTGGGCACTTTTTTTTAGGAAAACATATTTTTATTCTTATACTTTGATTAGAAGAAAATGAACAGTAATTTTAAGGTAGGTGTGAAAGGATATTCTACCTGCACGTCACCCTCCCTTCCCTTACCACTCAATATTCACAACTGTCTCTAAAGTCAGGAATCATATTTTTTGGGGGGGGATTATGTTTTTAAATTGTCATTTTGGGAGCATTTTTATCACCTCAAGATCAAATTTCAGAACTGGACATTTCCCATTGTCATTGTACTGTGAGCACTTTACTTTTTAAAGATGTTAAAAATTAAAGTACATTGGGACTGTGAAAAAGTCAATTATTATAAGGAAAGGAATACTGAAAAAAATGGAGAGGTCTAAACCTAGAAAAGAAAGGGCTTTACCGAAAATGACCTCTCATTTAATATTAAAGAATTATTAAGAGGAATTATAAATATTACGTGACCTCAATAAGAACAAATTGGCAAGAAGTTAAGGTAGGTAAGGCAGAATTCCTGCAAACAGACCATTCTTCTAACAGGGGTGTGAAGACAGAGCTGGTTGTTGCTAGGAAGCAATGAGCTCTCCCATCAACAGGCATCCTCCTGCAAAGCAAGGACAACCACTGGGGGGCACTGGAGAGGTGGTTTGCACCTATCCTAACAAACTAGCATGCAGAAAGTAAGGAGCAAACCAAAACAACTCCAAGATTCTGCACCAGGAGATTTTCAATCATGAGGTCCAAAATGTGTATTAGGAAGACTGTCTCAGGTGAACTGGATACATACCCAGATAAGATCTGATATAGTCCTATCGATACACAATTCTGCTGCAGTTTGGGGAATGTACAAATGTACACACAAACAGAATTATATCGTTATATAGATCTTTAACTAGAGGTCTGGTCCTCTTTAAGAACTCTAACAGTGGGGCTTCCCTGGTGGTTCAGCAGGTAAAGAATCTGCCTGCAATGCAAGAGACTAGGGTCTGGTCCCTAGGTAGGAAGATCCTCTGTAGGAGGGCATGGCAACCCATTCCAGTATTTTCGCCTAGAAAATCCCATGGACAGAAGAGGAACCTGGCGGGCTACAGTCCATAGGGTCACAAAGAGTCGGACATGACTGAAGCGACTTAGCACACACTCATGTCTTTCTTGGCTTTGACTCATTCCTTTTTAGTGCTAAATAATATCCAACTGCATGGAGGTACCCGTTATCAATTCTTTCTTTCATGGGTCGTGCCTTTGGTGTATCTAAAAAGTCATCACCATACTCAAGGTCATCTAAATTTCTCTGATGTTATCTTCCAGGAGTTTCATAGTTTTGTGTTTCACACTTAGGTCTATGATGCATTTTGAGTTAATTTGCATAAAGAGTATGAAGTCTGTGTCTACATTCATTTTTTGGCTGGTAGATATCCAGGTGTTCCAGCACCATTTGTTGAAGAGACAACCTTTGCTCCATTGTATTGCCTTTGCTCCTTTGTCAAAGATCAGTTGACTATATTTATAGGAATCTATTTTGGGGCCCTCTGTTCTGTTTCATAATCTATTTGTCTGTTGTTTCACCAATACTGCATTGCCTTGTTTACTACACTTTACAGTGGGTCTTCGGAGAAGGCAATGGCACCCCACTCCAGTACTCCTGCCTGGAAACTCCCATGGACGGAGGAGCCTGGTGGGCTGCAGTCCATGGGGTCGCTAGGAGTCGGACATGACTGAGCGACTTCACTTTCACTTTTCACTTTCATGCATTGGAGAAGGAAATGGCAACCCGATCCAGTGTTCTTGCCTGGAGAATCCCAGGGACGGGGGAGCCTGGTGGGCTGCCATCTATGGGGTCGCAGAGTCGGACACGACTGAAGCGACTTAGCAGCAGCAGCAACATAGTGGGTCTTGAAGTCAGGCAGTGTTGGTCCTCTAACTTGGTTCTTCTTTAACAATGTATTAGCTGTTCTGGGTCTTTTGCCTCTCCATATAAACTTTAGAATCAGTTTGTTGATATCCATAAAATAACTTGCTGGGATCTTAATTGGGACTGCACTGAATCTACAGATTAAGAGGGGAAGAACTGACATCTTAACACTATTGAGCCTTCCTATCCATTAATACCTATTTTAGCTCTTCTTTCATTACAGCTTTGTAGTTTTCCTCATATAGATCTTGAACATATATTAGATGCATACCTACATATTTCATTTTCATTTTAATCAATAAGTTAAAACCAGAAAAGTACTTAATATTTAAAGAGGTATCATTTATCTGCTAAGTTTACTACAAAAATTTCAGAGTTTTAAATTTTGAAAAGATGTTAATACTATCCAACTCTTCCCAGATGCAACTTATACAGTGTTTCCACACTAAGAAATACACCATCAATAATTGATATAGATAGCAAATTTACTAGGCGTATGTGGAATACCTGGTCTATGTGGAACATCTAATATGGAAAGCTCGTTTTCTTTTTCAACTAAAAAAGGATTACAGCCCTTATGTGGCTATTTTGCAGTTTTATGTAATCCATAAAACTGTATCCCATTCATATTAAAATGTACCCAGAAAATGCATAAATGTAAGTGGGAAGCAGGGTAATCAAAGGGAACTGTGGTATCTCTGGATAACAGGGCTACAAAATTTTCATCTTTATATTTTATTTTCAAAATTCTCTTCAAAGATTATATACTACTTTTATATGTCACTGAATCAAATACTATACAGCATGTAAAATGAGTAACCTATAACTACTTGCATCAATCTCATGTAAGTTTAAAAACATACAAAACAATATTATCTTTCCTATGGATAAAACACATAAAGGTAAAGTTGTTGTTGTTTTTTTTTAATGAAGGGGGATGATAAACATCAAATTCAGAATAACAGTCACAGATGGAAAGGGAAAGAATGGGGAAAGAATGGCCAGGAGGCTTCAATATCATCTGAGATATTTTATTTTTTAAGCTGGATAGAAGATATATGGTATTCATTATATTGTTCTACATCCTTATTTATGCCTTTAGTATTTTAAAAAATTTAAAGGTGGTAGCTACAGAAGTCATATCAAAGTAGTAAGTAGTACTTAACCTTCATTGCAAACTACTTAACTGGGATATGGTACTACAGGAATAAGAGTTACAAATGCATCTTTTATAAGTGAGAAAATTCTCTGGAAAATTTAAAGTAGGAGTCCTAAAAGTAGGTTTTAATGTGTATATTTACAGGCAAATAACAATCTGAAACCTGTATTCCATAAAAGATCTATAGCAACCACTCCCATTGGTGCCTTGCACACAGAGCTCAAAATTAAATCTGTTCAGGAAATGTAATACATAAATTATCTTTAATTTGTAATACATGGATTATTTTTAATTTGACTTTATTTTACATTTCCACTTACAACTCTGAAAACAGACTTTTTACTTTGGTTAGTTTTAAAACAGAATTTGGTCTTTCAAGGATGTCATAAAAATAAAGTTAATCTTATTTTTATGACAGCCTTAAAAGGTGACTGGTAGTTTCCAGTTTGGTGATTTTAAATGGTTTCTAACCAGGACATGGCACCTACGACAAGAAGCACACATAAATGACTCTCAAATAGTAACTCACCCCTGTATTAGCTGAATCCTCTCTTACTGTTAAATAGGCATGATGATGACCAAAGTTTAGCTAGTGCCTACCTTATCCAACTTTTTGGTAGTATTCACTCTAAACAGAAGTAATGACTTTCCAAAGACTAAAGGACAAAAACTTACAATATGTTTAAAGGAGACTCAGGAACTTTTAACATGAAACAAAAAAGTGTGTGGTTTTGATGGTTAGAAATGCCTTACCTCTTATAATCTTTATTTGAACTAGGAGTGAGAAGTTTTTTAAAAGTAGGGATTGGGGGTGGGAGCAGAGAAAGACCTGGGATGGTTTAGAACTAACACTGTTCCTTCCCATTTCAAATCCCAATTTACTGCCCATTCCTATATCCTAGCCCTAAACCAGAAAACCTGTAACAAACTAATCACTTCAAAACAAGAGAAGTACTATTTAACAAATTTTGAGATTATCAAAACTTAGCTAGATGAACTTAAGCTTCTACACTTAAAAGAGGGTATAAAAAAGGCTATATCACACCGTCTTATCACCCAATTTCTTGCCCCAAAATACACAGTAGGGTATTCATTGGACATATTTCCTTAGAGAGGAAAATGACTACCGGGGTACGCAGTTTATTTAGACCACGGATTTTTAGTCACTATTCTTCATAAAAAGTGATTTGTTTTTAACATTCACCTTCAATAACTCTTTTTGAAGACTTTACTAGATCAAGCACAAGCTGTGACCTATTGAAATTTAAATGAGATGTTTGCTTGTCAGATCAGATCCATCTTGAGGATCCTTTCTTAGACCACGACAAATTTAAAGACTCAAAAAGTAGAAGACTTTAATAGATACCTAATAAGGCTCAAAGTTGGCTTTGTAGGAACTTGTACATGTGTATCCTTTCCTGTGCATTCCTGAAATCAGTTAATTCTAATTTCAACATCACCTTATATTCAGGTATTTCATCATTTGCATTTACCAAGTATATTATCATCCACATTCCATTTGTTCACCCTGTTCTCACCAATGTCTATGGGAAAGCTGCCTGATCAAGCCTGCTTGGATGGATAGAGGCAGCTACATAAATTTACTCATCAAGTTTTGTCCTGTTTAAATGTCATCAAATCACATTCATTAAACAAATATCTTTTGAGCACCTTTTCTGTGTAAAATCCTGGACCAGAAACTGAAGGGGGACGTGTGGGATGATTGGTTCAACCTTGAAATAGCTTACAGCAGCAGTTCTCAAAGTGAACCTTAGAAACCTGGGGATCCCTGGGTCAAACTATTTTCATAATAGCCAAGACATTCTTTGTCTTTTCTCACTGTGCTTATATTTGCACTTAGAATGCAAAAGCAATGGTAGGGTAAAACTACTCGCAATCTCAGCACAATTTAAGGCAGTGGCACTGAACGGTACTGGTTGTCATTATATTCTTCACCCTCATGTACTCTTGATAAAAGAATCAACTTCACTATTTAAGAATGTCTTCATGAAGGAGTAAAAATTATTTTATTAAATCTTCACCCTTGAATTCATGTCTTTTTACTATTCTGTATAATCAAAATTATACATGAAATTAAAAAGGCTTCCCTGATAGCTCAATTGGTAAAGAATCTGCCTGCAATGCAGGAGACTCCGGTTCAATCTCTGGGTTGGGAAGATCCCCTGGAGAAGGGAAAGGCTACCCACTCCAGTATTCTGGCCTGGAGAATTCCACGGACTGTACAGTCCATGGGGTCACAAAGAGTCAGACACAACTGAGCAACTTTCACTTTCATACATGAAATTAAGACGCTTGCTCCTTGGAAAAGAAGCTACGACAAACCTAGACAGAATATTAAAAAGCAGAGACATTACTTTACCAACAAAGGTCCATCTAGTCAAAGCTATGCTTTTTTCAATAGTCATGTATGGATGTGAGAGTTGGACTATAAAGAAAGCTGAGCACTGAAGAACTGATGTTTTTGAACTATGGTGTTGGAGAAGACTTTTGAGAGTCCCTTGGACTGCAAGGAGATTCAACCAGTCCATCCTAAAGGAAATCAGTCCTGAATATTCATTGGAAGATGCTGAAGCTGAAGCACCAATACTTTGGCCACCTGATATGAAGAACTGACTCACTGGAAAAGACCCTGATGCTGGCAAAGACTGAGGGCAGGAAGAGAATGGGATGACAGAGGATGAGATGGTTGGATAGCATCACCAACTTGATGGATATGAGTTTGAGCAAGCTCGGGGAGTTGGTGATGGACAGGGAAGCCAAGCGTGCTGCAGTCCATGGGGCCGGACATGACTGAGCAACTGAATGGAACTGATAATCAAAAAGTATACAGAGTACTTCTGTATTCAGAAGTATGATGGTTATTTCAAAAATTTTTAGGCTTTTTTTGCCAAGGAATACCATTTTTACTTGAAAGAGTGGCTAACAAACTATGTGGCTATTCAGACCTGGGTAACTGACAGACATTTTTCCAAAAATGAACAAAGTGAGCCCATCACTTCAAGCAACTGAGAGCATTTGTTGTCAATGATAAAACTGGGTATTTCAAGTGATAATCAGAACTTTGGAAAACTTGTATCCACCACAGGGATGATTTCCCATTACTTAAAAGCCTTTTCTGATGAGATCAGTGGCAGGGTTCATGAATGTGACTTTTATGCCAACATTCGGAAGATCTGCGTAAAAACCATGCATGGGTTAAAAGATCCAAAGTGCATGACAACCAATATATTTTAATGTAACAAAGCATAGATAGATGTGCTTTCAGATTCTGCATTGCAATTAACCTTGAAGAAATTAACATTGCTGAATTTTAGTATAATATCAAAGAGTATCATCTACAATAATCTGAAAATGCTCTTAAAATACTTTCCCCTTTTCCAACTACATATTTAGTATGAGGCTAGATCTTCTTCTACTTTAACAGAAGTTGTAACATACTGCAGCAGACTGAATGTGAAAGTAGACAGGAGTATCCAGAGGTCTTCTATCCAGCCAGACAGAAAAGAGATTTGCAAAAACTGTAAAATATTCTTCTCACTAAATTTCTGTTTTGGAAAATATGGTTTTTTTAATTACAATGTTTCACTTATTTTAACATGTATTGGGTATGTTATTATTTTTAAATTAATAAACATGTTTTAATTTCTAATATAATAAGTATCATAAGTTACAACCCATATAAACAAAAGCTCTTGAGTTCTCAATGACTACTAAGAACCACTGGCTTACACTGTAACAAAAAAGGGAGGGGAAAAAACCCCAAGTACAATAAACCAAGGTAGAATGTCCAACAGATGAATGGATAAAGATGTGGTGTTATTTAATGGAGTACTGCTCAGCCATAATAAAGAATGAAATAATACCATCTGCAGCAATATGCATGGACCTATAGATTACTGTGCCACGTGAAGTAAGTTAGACAAATATCATATGATATTGATTGTATGTGGAATCTGAAAAATGACACAACTGAACTCACTCACAAAACAGACTCACAGGCTTAGAAAACAAAATTATGGTTACCAAATGGGAAAGGTGGGGGAGAGGATGAATTAAAAGCTTGGGATTGACATACACACACACTGAATATAAAATAGTACTCAATACTCTGTAATAACCTATATGGGAAAAGAATCTTAAAAAGAAGAGATATATGTATAAATAAACCACTTTGCTATACATGAGATGAATACAGCATTGTAAATCGACTATACTCCAACATTAAAAAAAAAAAAAAGGCTCACAGTGACTTACACTGTAACAAGAGGGAAAAAACCCATAGGTAATAACTCAAGGTAGACTACTACAGCTACCACAACCCTTCTATTTTGGAATTTTCCAGCTCTCAACTAGACCTATACTATCTACCTGGCTCCTGAAATAATTTCACCCTGCTGTCAATATAATAAAAATAAGTAATTCATTTAGCAAGCATGAAAAGGCCTCAAGCACTACCAAGATAATATGTTAAACCAATTTGAATTGATGAGCTTTTCTTTAATCATTTTCTAAGTAAGTGGCCTGAATTAAAACTGGTTTTACTTCCCTGGTATAAACTTAGCCTATAGAGAGAATTCTTTCACAAAGAACTATATAATATACAACACACTTGGAAATGCATCCCACACAATCAAATCAGTGATGGGAAGCTGCAGAATCTAGTCTCCTGCTTCTCAACAATAGGGTATAGAAAAGAAAAAGAAAAAAAAAATCTAGAAATCCTACACTTGGGCTGCTGAGGATGAAAATACAAAACATGGCATTCAAAAACATATTAGTTGTGTCAGGCACTGTGCTTGGTGGTGAACACCAACATGATGTCTATTTTCATAAAGCTTACAATCTGGTGGGAGGGACAGACATATACCAAGTAATAAACCAACAAATGTAAAATGACATATACAGACATACATGGTGAAGAAAAAGTACAAAATAAGGGAAATGTGTAAAACTTCCCTGAGGAAATGAATAAAATTTTTAAGATTTTACCAGAGAGAAGAAAGGAAAAAGGTTTCCAGGCAGAAGGAAGAGCAATGGGAAGGCCTAATGGGGAGGGCAGCACGTCTGACATGACATGAGCTCAAAAGGCGGCACAGCCCCGGCAAGGAGGTCCATCTTCATCCTAAATGGGGACATGACCAAACTTGTGTATTCGGAAAAGTTCGATTAACTCTATCTGCAATGAGGAGAATGGACTAGTTTTCAGCCAGTGTGGATGCAATGTTAAGTTACAGGTTATAGGTTAAGTTATAGGTTAACTTATAGTTAAGTTATAGGTTATCGCAACAGTCCAGAAAAGAAACTACTCAAATGGAAGTGGTAATGGTAGAAATGAAGAGGACAATTTGAGCTTATTTAGAAAATTAAACACGATCTGACAATATGAAAAGACCAGGTTTCTGTTCTGAGAAAATAAATGAAATAGTGATACCCTTCACTGAGGTAAGTAAGAATGGAACAGGGCCAAGTTTGAAAAGGGCATCTCATTTTGGGATGAAGTGCATCTGAGGTACCCAAGAGATGTCAATTAGGCCACTGGATATAGAGTTCTTACACTCTGCGGGTAGGCCAAATCTGAGCATACATATTTATATGGAACAGTTGCATATTATTTTATCTTTTAGGGAAAACAATTATTGTCATAAAATAATCACTATTCTTTAAGAAATAGAATTTCAAAACTGTGCTAGCCTAAAAGATAAGAACCACTACCTTACCAAAGGCCCTAAATTAATACTAGCCAAAGATTACCTGGGAGAAGGCAATGGCAACCCACTCCAGTTCTCTTGCCTGGAAAATCCCATGGACGGAGGAGCCTGGTAGGCTGCAATCCATGGGGTCTCGAAGAGTCGGACACGACTGAGCGACTTCACTTTCACTTTCATGCATTGGAGAAGGAAATGGCAACCCGCTCCAGTGTTCTTGCCTGGAGTGTTCTTGCCTGGAGAATCCCAGGGACGGGACAGCCTGGTGGGCTGCCGTCTGTGGATCGCACAGGGTCGGACACGACTGAATCGACTTAGCAGCAGCAGTAGCAGCAGCAAAGATTACCTATTTAAAGTACACTGGATATATACCACTCATCTAGCTACAAAATGGATCTCTTTGGCATGAAAACAACACATCTCAGTGGATTCCCAAGCTAGAATTAGCTGCTACTCTCACATCTTTCGGACACAAACACCAGAAAAAAAAAAGTTTGAGGCAAAAAGTCTTACTTATTCCCAGATTGTCCACCTACTCCTATGTCTGAAAGATACTGATTTAACCATCTAAATTGTCAAGTATAAATGATAAAGTTTTTCTCCTAGAAGTTTCTAATTTTCAAAGTAGAAGGGAAAAGAATGAACAAATCAGACTTTTTTCCTTCCAGCATATACTTCCATAGGCTTTACACTATACTTCGATGAAAACTGACTAGACAACTTTAGGTATTAATTGTGATAACTAAGGAATAAACACAAAGGACAAACAAACCATCTTCCAGAAAGACTAAAGCAGAACTAACAGGAGTAGGCAAGAAAATTGGGTTATATTACTAACTTTTCTAAAGAGAATCCACTGCACAAAATCTTTAAGAAAGGTGAGAAAAAGCCAGTATTATTTACATGAAACTAGAATTATATACATCACATACTTATTTGAGACAGAGCATGGATTAGACTACACAGCATTTTATAAACACAGATATTTGTATTTTACGTACATAAAATCTTTTGAACCTTCCACAGATAACGCTTTTTTGAAAAAATAAGCATTTAACACTTCTGTTTTAAATGATTGCTGCTACTAATATCAACTTATTCTCAACGGGAATATAACAATTTAGAAGGTCTCAGGACAAAACAAAAGACTAGCAACATTGACACAAACCAGAAACTATCCTATAAATAGGAATCCTGGCTCAGGAACTGTGAGGACAGAGTGGAGAAAAAGCAAGTTAATATGTGAATGAAATTGAGGTTAACCCAGGATTTACCTTTCATTCTTCATTAAGTAAGCTTTCACAGGCAAGCCCTTCCATTCTTACTCCAAGTTACCCTTACCTCAGCAAAACCATACAGAGCATGAAACAGGCAGTAAGCATTCCTGGACAAATGTGTATTTTGACAGAAACTTTCAATGTCTTTCATATTTCATTGAAATGGATTTAATAACTGTTCCATTAAGAATGTCCCAAGGCAAAATCAACAAATCAAACATCCTTAGACATTTCTGGTTCAAGACAGTATACAGAGTCCTATTTCATATTATCATACAGTACATACAAGCAGTGTGAGTGCACATGCAACATACATGTATACTTAGAGAATACCTAAACCAAATAATTAAAAACACTGTTAAATATCTATGTAAACAATTGTAAACTGTTTATTTACAATTTTAAAATTTTTTCTTTGCTACAATGAACATATTTACACATTTTACAAGAAGAAAATATATTTATTAACACATCGTAACACAACTCAGAAATAATTTTAGAAGGAACTTTTTATTTAGTAAGAAACTTTACCATTTCTGTACTCTTCATTTTTCAAATGGGGAAATAGGCCTAGTGAGAATAATTGACTTGCGCGCCCAAAATCTGTTAGCGACTCCCTACGGCGGTAATTACATTATGGCCATAATCATACTTTTTATTTTTTCTAATTATAAAAATGAATGCATTTTCATTATGAGCATATATGCTCATAAACCAAAGATAACCACTGATTTGGCTGCTTCATTTCTTTTCTAAAAATTTTCACTACAAAAATTATACATTTTCAATGTAGAGAAACTTTCAAAATAGATTAAAAATTAAGGAAGACAAAAATGTTAACAATCAATCACATAATTGGTGATACTGGAATTATTTCTTCAAATTTAGTTTCTAAATTCAGTTTAGGGTCAAAAGACCTTAAGGGTAGCTCAGATGGTAAAGCACCTGCCTGCAATGCAGGAGACCCAGGTTTAATCCCTGGGTCGGGAAGATCCCATGGAGAAGGAAATGGCAACCCCGCTCTGGTATTCTTGCCTGGAGAATTTCATGGACAGAGGAACATGTCAGGCTACAGTCCATGGGGTTGCAGAGAGCTGGACACGACTGAGGGAGTAACACACACATGATGGTGTTTGTATGGAGCAAACTGACTCTTTCATTTGTGATTATGTGAAAGATCTACTACTGAAAATTTTATTTAACAATTGTTTAATGAGACAAAGGGCTTCCCTGATAGTTCAGTTGGTAAAGAATCCACCTGCAATGCAGGAGACCCCAGCTCAATTCCTGGGTCGGGAAGATCTGCTAGAGAAGGGATAGGCTACCCACTCCAGTATTCTTGGGCTTCCCTGGTGCCTCAGCTGGTAAAGAATCCACCTGCAATGTGGGAGACCTGGGTCTGATCCCTGGGTTGGGAAGATCCCCTGAAGAAGGGAAAGGCTACTCACTCCAGTATTCTGACCTGGAGAATTCCATGGACTACGGGACAAAGAGTCGGACACAACTTGAGCGACTTTCACTTTCAAAGACAATCCACAAACACAAGCCCAACTGCAAGCTGCATAACACAAATTTTCTTAAGATTATCCAACATGTTTACTCATGTAATTCTTACATTTACCAATATTTTTACAGGGTATCCTATACAACTGCCAGCTGGCATTAATTACAGAAAAAAACATGAATTATAAGCAAATATATTTACAAAAACAAGCAAATCAAGCTCACAAATTACTGAACCATCATTAGCAAGTCAATTTTTACCTGATTCTTTTAAAATGTTTACCTTCTACATATTTTATAATGCACATAAATATATTAGTACAATAACAGGAATACCATCTATAAATAAATGTTTTTCAGAATGCGTGCTCAAAACTTACTTGTAAGGGTGACAACAAAAGTTAGAGATCACTGACTAGAATCCAGGGCCTAGCTGACAAAATTGCCCCCTAATCTAATTAGGATCCAAAGATTAGAAGAAGAAAGTAAAAATGATCAATTATCTAAAATTCAGAATTAAATATTTTGGGAGTCAAGTAAAGTTCTAGTATGAAACATTATTAAATAATCTGCTTAAATTTCTGCATTTTATCAATGATTTAAGAAACATGGACACTAGCAATTTGTTACCATTGTATCTTAGATCTTAAAACATTCCTAAATTGTCATATTTTATACAGACTCTATAAAACAAGCCAATGGTATTTTCATTTCACAGTTAGAAAAATTAAGCAAGCAGAGAATAAATGTCTTGTCCCAGATCACCAGATTGATACGTGTACATTGTAGAAGTTTTCTATGGACTTCCCTGGTGGCTCAGATAGTAAAGAATATATTTATATGTGTACTTTAGAAGTTTTCTAAAGTGCATATAAGCAACCTTACAAATGAATTTGACTTTGCTGTATGCCTGAGACTAACACAACGTTATAGATCAACTACTCCAATGTAAAATAAAAATTAAAATTTAAAAAGTGAGTTTGATTGTAACCTAATGAACTATTTAGCTTTCTTTCAAAACTCACTTTCTCTTTAAAACAATAGTAATTTGATCCTCCCACAAAGCCTATTGTATAGAGTGCATGAATAGTCATATACAGTACAAGTATAAATTCTGGAATATAAAAAAGCAAGGAATTCAGATGACTTGACAAAATTCTAAAGCTGGTTAAGCTTTGCTTTGGCATTCCTCCCACCTTCCTTCTGGCGCTCCTACTCTTCTCTCCGAAAGGTACCTTCCATCTTCCCAAGTTCCTCACCCCAAACACCTACTCAAAATTTCTTTCCCTTGCTTGATCTAGCCCAGTCAGGATAACTGATTTCAGCCAACTAACATAGCCAACATTTACATTACCAAGGGCCAAAACGGCCCTTAACTTTTCTGTGTCAAGAACCCCTTGAGAATCTTATAAAAGGACCCTCTTCGCAGAAAAATCACATAGGCCCACACAGTATTTTTCAAACAATTTCAAGACCCAGAATCTCATAGCCAAAATATATCCATGAACCCCAGAATTATAAAACCCAAGTTAAAAACCCCTGTCTGTATCATATAAATATAAAACCTTGAAACCCTTCAAAAGGAATTTCTGTTTTAAGAGATGATAAGCTCAAAAATGCTACACTATATATACTCAAAGACATAAACTCTAATTGTTAAAATTTAAGTCATCTCCCCAAGTTTTTAATGCTGTAATTCTCCTGAATAGCAAGACCTATTTCTAAACACTCGTCATCCATTAATATTAACTTGTGTTTTAAGGCTCTACCTCTATATTCAATAAGACTCTGTAAATCTGTTTAATTATCATGATTCATGACAAAATAATACATACATACATACACATAAACATATTCTGATAAAATCCAGTTTTTGCCTCAAGGAGCTCTGCAGGATTCCCCACGTTGCTATACCCTGTTAAAATTCCCTTAATCCCTATCCTCTTCAACACTATACCGTTTACCCTCTCTCTTCAGGCATTGGTTTTCAACTTCCCTTACAGGCCTCTGTTCTTCCACTTGACCTTTATATAGATGCTACCCAGGCTGCCCTCAGTTCCTTCCTCACTCTTGATATTATACTCTTTGGCAGTTTTTACATCACATTATGCCCAAAATACAAAGATCCTAACAGACCCCTCCATCCCCATTTTCCCTTGATCTAAAGTCCAAATCATTAGGTACCTAACTTTACCTATTCAGCATTATATACTCCCTAGCATCATACATCATATCCTATTTACCTTCCTCCTCAAGCTCTGTTCTCCCTATACATTCCTTACTTTATTAAAGGCATCATCATTATCCATTAACCAACTATAATCTTTAACTCCATGTTCTTCCTAATCAGGCCACAATCTCACCAGCTTCATTTCCCAGTACTTCCCCAAGTACAGCAAAATCTACTTGGTGTTTCTCAAATCAGACCATCAATGCCCTTCCTCTAGACTCTTCTTTCTCATCAGTAAAGCAGCTACTCATCCTTCAAAGTCCTAATGGGTTGGCCAGGAAGTTCATTCAGGTCTTTAAGATGGTATAGAGAAGCCCAAACCAACTTTTTGGCTAAGCCAATACTTAAAACACCCACTACATGAAAAGTCTTCCCTAACCTCGCTTAATCTCCCTGCATCACACTCATCCCTTCCCCCAGAATTCCATCCCTTCTTCTATAATCCCACACCACTCTTTCTTCATTTTAGTGCTCAACAAGTTGTATTATAGTTAGTTGAACCCTTATCTTTCTTCCCTATAGACAAAGCCCATGATTTATTTGTTCCTCTTGCATCTAGAACATGTCCAGAATATAGTATATATTTAAATGCTACCTGGTGAATGAATGGCAAAACTCCAGAGTGAGGACACACTTAAGGTTATTTCCCAGTGGAAACGATGCCTCATTCTCTTTTGAACATAAATCAAATTAAGTCCCCTAGCCCCTAGCCACCAGTCAATCCTAAAGAAAATCAGTCCTGAATATTCACTGGAAGGACTGATGCTGAAGCTGACACTCCAATACTTTGGCCACCTGATGTGAAGAGCTGACTCATTAGAAGACCCTGATGCTGGGAAAGATTGAAAGTGGAAGGAGGAGGGGAAGACAGAGGATGAGATGGTTGGATGGCAAACCGATGCGATGGACATGAGTTTGAGTAGGCTCCAGGAGTTGGTGATGGACACAGAAGCCTGGCATGCTGCAGTCCATGGGGTCACTAAGAGTCGGACATGACTGAGCGACTGAACTGAGTCCTTAGCTCTCTACTTCAAGTCCACCGCTTAGTTTTTAAGCAATGTTTCATGGGGATATTTCTTCATTTCCTCTTGTCTTTTGTAGATTTAGCTGTCAGCCTAACCACATTAACATTCAGTGGCAGCAATGAAACAGACTCTCCAAGTTCTAAAAAGCTAAGACTTTACAATTACCAACAGTAAATACAATCTCTTTTAAAAAATGGTCTTAACATTTAAGCACACAAAGTTCATTCTTCATGATTCTGAAAAAGGCTTGGCATAGTTTATCCAACAGGCACCACTGAAAAGTTCTGATGAAAATTTCCACTTAAACTGTCAGCCAAACTTTTCACATTTGTAACCACAGAGATCAGCATACATGAACAAATGTGAATACTATACTGATATAGTTTACTGTCTGAACTACCAGGGAAGCTGATATACTAAATAATACACTGCAAACAGCAGACACCAAATCATGTATATCATCAAAATGACCCATACAGAAGTAGCTCTTTTAGCTTCTTTTAAAACTACATCTCCAAAATTTCAGTGATCATCCAATGAATAAAAGCAGATTACCAGTTTCATCTACCTTTTCCCCTCTCCTCCCTACCCTCTCTCCCCCAACACACACACACACTCCTCCCTTACTAGGCATGGCTTCCTCAGAAATTATCTAATGGCTCAGAAACAGTTTGATAAGGAAGGTTATCAAGTTGGAATTCTGGAGAAGATTCCTTATGGTCGGTTTATTTTCTAAGTGACTGCTGTTGATAAAGTACAGACTGACCTCAAAGGATCACAATGTAGTAGCCTGCCTTCAATGCCCCCTGGTTTTGTTTTACCTTTTTAATGGGGGAGGGGCAGTCTTTTAAAAATATACTAGAATATCTTTATGAAGTTGTATTTCTGACTTTTCTTCAGTTCATATAAATGTTCACATTTTAGGACTAAAGACCACGTGATGAAACATTTTTGAAGGTTCAGTAATTAAACCGCTCTGAGCAGGATTGAAACATTTTAGCTTAATTATGAACCACACTGCAGGGGAAAAAAAAAAAAACATACATATACACTCCAAGTGAAGTCGCTCAGTTGTGTCTGACTCTTTGGGACCGCATGGACTGTAGCCCGCCAGGCTCCTCCGTCCATGGGATTCTCCAGGCAAGAATACTGGAGTGGGTTGCCATTTCCTTCTCCAGGGGATCCTCCCAACCCAGGGATTGAACCCAGGTCTCCCACATTGCAGGCAGACGCTTTAACCTCTGAGCTACCAGGGAAGCCCGTATATATACTCCAAGGTATATATAATCCACTTAGCAATCATAAATTCTGTTCATTGTTTAAGTTTTCTCCATATTACATCAAAATAACTTCAGACAAAGCATTCTTGTTGCTCCAGGATTAAAAGTTTCCAGTAGCTCAATGTGGTTATAATCGTCCGGAAACACCTGAAATTGATTTGTTTCACCTCCTTTACTCTTTCTCTTCCAGCCTGACCTCCTTAATAAAATACTGATAGATAAAAGTACTACCTGAAAAGCCAAGAAAGTAGATAATCCACCAGGGAGTTAATAAGGAAGAAACTATATGATACATAATGCTCAAAAGTTAACATGTATCCAGAGCCTAAAAAAATACTGATTGGACTTGGTCTAAATAAAATGTTTCTAAAATAAACTTAACAAGTGGGTTTCTTTTCCATTGCTGTTTTACTAAGTATTCATGAAAAATTATATCTGGGTAAGCTCAGGCTGAAAACACTGGCTTCAGCTCTCAAGGAAAATAAGAAAGAGCACAGAGAAAATGTACTTCAGTATAAAGCATTTTCTGAAATGCTTTGTATAAAACCAAAGATTGGTATTCTTCGGTAAGAATGATTTTCCAAATACTATATATATATATACACACACACACAAACATATTAATAAACATCACACTTGGTCACATATAAACATCTAAATTCAAATATCGAATTTCTTGGATTAATTACAGCCCTACAGAGAGTACGCGGAAACTCTTGAGATTAGACACTTCTGTGACTCAACAACCCAAAGAGCTCCCCCTCTACCCTCCACCTTTACAAAGGGGCACTGAGTGGATGAAAGAGCCCACTGCAACATGAAGGACTGAGCTTGCCTAAAGATATCTGACAGAAGCTGAATGTATGCAATAACTTCCGGTTCTCCAGAGACTGGGGGGTGTGCTTCTAAAGGCTGGCAGTTTAGTCCTTCAAGAAACCAACATGCCTGTTCAAATACTTGTGGAAAAAAATTTAATTTCAATCATTATGCTCCTCATATTATCATCATTCCCCAACTAACACTGATTGAATGCCTTATTACATATAAGGAAAGAGGTATAAAAAATTTAACCCCAGACTACAAGGAGCTTAATTTCCCTTAAAAGTCACCCACTTCCTATCATTTCACATAAAATACTTCTTGAAGAAAGTCTGCTTGAACCTATGATGCAATGCAAACTCATATCCTAGGAATTTGGTCTTCAGCTACCTAACAAAATTAGAGATGGATACATTAATTGCGATTTAATTTAAAAAAAAAAACCTACAATTTTGGGTTCCATTGGAATACACAAGAATTGGGAGGGAAACCTGAAATTCCTTCTCCTTTAATTCCCTCTACATCTAGACAAGGGCCCTCATTATCTCCTACACTTAGAGATATTTCCCTAAATCCAGGAGCTGAATTTGCTTAAAACATGGTTAAGAAAACTCCTGGCTTGGGAATAAGAAATCTTCTTTCTCCCTAAATGAGAATATGATTACAACTTCCAAGCAAAAAATCCTTTTCTTCATGTATGCTGAGTCTGAGATGGGGGGAGGAGGAAAGCGTGCACTGAAATCAAAGGATTTCAAATAACGATGAACCAAAAGAGAGTAAACAGTAATTCTTATCTTGATGGACCCCGTTGAAAGGCACATCTAACTCCTGCCGAAGGGGGAAAAAAGGTCCTGCAAAAAAATTCGGCATGCAGTTTTGGACCCAAGTTAAGGTTAAATATACTACATTACATTTGATAACTGCATGTTTGCTTCAGCGCTCATAAAATATGGAAATCTCACTTGGATGCACAGATAAGGGTTAGTCACATTTTCACTATGAAATAACACATCAAGAACTTTCAAACACAATTCTAGGGAGTCAGGCTACTACTAACTTATGGGAAGAAAAAAATCCTAGCATCTCCCAGCCCTCGTCCCCACCTCCCTTGAGTGAGGAACAATCCAGTAACTTACTGTTCAAGGCCAAAGGAAAAGGAATTTTTTTTTTAAACTGGGGGAAGGTGAAATGGGGAAAGGATCACTGTGACAGCAGATGATATCCTGCAACAAAAGGTGTGAGATGTGCATACCCATTCTCTTGCAGAGCACTGTCCAAGCTGACAGTCTCACTCACACTACCTTTCACGGTAAGAGTTTCCAATACCCTGTTTCTACACACTTAAGAAAATGTGAATTTTACTCTGACCACAGAAAGAGTTAAGCACAACTGACATCAGCTCTAAAACAAGCAATTAATATATTCTAATCTAATGCTTAAAAAGGGATGGAGACCAGGCAACCGCTGGACAACTGGCTAGACCAGTTATCATTTGAAGCCTTAAAAATATTACAATTTTTTAACAACTTCAAGTTTTGATGGGCACAGTCAGATGGACCGTCGAAAGTTTAGAACCAACAGCAATGGCACAACAGGTGAGAGAGGAGGTGGACATCATGGCCCAGTTAAGTGGCTAACATGCAAGGGCAAACCCTTGAGTTCCCCGAAAGGCTGGGGTTGTGGGATAATACCCATGCACAAGGCCATCCAGAGCTCCTGTCTTCCCAGTGTCATAGGTTTGGTCCCTTCCCGGGTCGCGCCACTCCCCCTATCCCTCCCCCTGGGGACCAACACCCCAAGCACAGAAAGAACCCAGGCCCCTCCACCCGCAGCATCTTAGCTAGGGAAGAAAACACAATGTCGCTCCTTATTTCTGCGTACAAAAGGACTCCGCGCCCTCCTCCTTGAACTGCCGCCGCTGCCGCCTCCTAACTTGCAAGAAGGTGGGCAAAGCGCCATATTCCAGCGTCCCCCAGTCTACCTGGGTAACAAGCCCACGCCACCCCGGCGGGAGGGAAGCTTCGGAGGTTGCCCGAAGAGCCAGCCTCCTCTCCCGCAGGAGACAGCGGCTCCCGCGCCCCGGCCCAGCCCGCCGCGCCGCGCCGCGCCGCGCCGCCCGCGGACCAGAGCCGGGAAGGGCCGAGGAGGCAAGCTGGGAGCCGCCGCTCCGGTCCCGCGCAGCCCGCCCACCTCCCACTCCCAGGCCAGCGCGCTCTCCCGGGCCACCAGCTCCCGAACCCACGGGAAGGCAGGGCCGGGGCCCCGGGTTCCACGACGGAGACGAGGCCGCGGCCCCGAGAGCCTTAAGCGGCAGGGCAGGCCGGAACCCTGGGGCTCTCGGGAGGGCAGCGCCTCCCTCCCGAGCCCGCCAGGACGCCTGGGGCCTAGTGCGGCCTGCGCATCCTCGGGGTGGCGGTTTGACTGGGCCGGGCCGGGGCCCCCCGCCCGAGGCGGGCCGAATCCGGCGGGGGCCCAGGCCTGGAGCCGGGGGCGGCAGGGTGCTGGCTGCGGGGCGGGCCGGCCGGCCGGCGGGCGGGCGGCGTGTTGCGGCTGCGCCGGGGCTGAAATAGCTGGAGATTGCGCGGTAGGGCACTCACCTCAGAGCGGCTGCGCTACCGTGGGCCTGCGCCGTGGAGACTGCGACCGCGCCGGCTCCTCGCAGCCTCCTGCCACCAGCGGCAATGGCGAGCGCTGCCGCCTAAGCCGCCGCCGCCGCCGAGGAGGGGGAGGGGAGGGAGAGGAGGCACGCACGCGACGCACGGGCTCGGCTTCCCCGCCCGGCCGCCGCCATGATGGGGAGGTCGGCGCTACTTCGGCGGGGCATCCCGGAGGGGGCTTGGGCTCGGGCCTCCGCAGCCCCCCGAGTCTCCCTGCGTTCACATTTCCCTTCAGAGTTTTGGATCGGGCCGGAATCGCAGAGGCAACAGTAGTAAAGTCAAATGTGGACGCCCGGGGAAAGTAAGGCAGGCAACCCAAGATGGTTGCTAATCCGTAAATAGTCACATTTTTCGCCCCCCGAGTCCCGGGAATTAGGACCTCCCGAGTGTGCCTCGATCACCGGCATGGGGCTTCCCCCGCCTTTTCCTCCCCGCTGCCTTGCCCGTCGCATCCTCACCCTGCCTTTGGAATGACCTTTGCTTCTCTATTCAAACCCTGCCGAACTATTTAAAAGCTAAAGTTTTTGTACCAAGCAATCTATAAATGTTTTCGCCCATTCATTCGTTTGGCAAACATTTCTAGAGGGCCTGTTCGTTGCCAAATATTTTTCTGGGCGCCCTGAAGATGTATTTACTTGTTAGGATAAAGGAAGTCCGCACTGTTAGCAACATAATCGATGAGTGGAGGCAGTCAGAAGCAATAGGGACCCCCCCAAGCAAGTAGAGAGAGCTCAAGAGTAGAAAAACTAATGTTAGGGACACCGGAGAGTGTTCTTTGTTTTTTAAATTGTGGTCTGGAGACTACCTGCATCGGGGTCATTCAGGCTAATTATTTAAATTCTGGGGTCCAAATGGTTTCTCCAGAATCTTAGCTTCTTAGCCCAGGAACCCACACTTCTAACACCCCTCTCCATTCCTCCCCCACCCGTAAATACACATGGTTGTCAAGCACCATAGTTTAAGAACCAGTTGTTTTAGGGACTTAATAAACATCCCAAAGGGTATCAGGAAACAGTTTCACAAAATCCGGATACTTTTAATTTTCAGCAAGATTCCATTAATCTCAAAATGCAACGGTAACTAAAAACGAAATGTCTTTTTTATCCAGCATTTCTAATAGAGTGAGTGTCACCACCTACCACCTAGGTGTTCAAGCCAGAAACCTAGGAAAGATCCATTACTCCTTTCTCCCTCAAATGCCATTATCCAGTTAGATCTTTAGAAACAGTTGTTCCATCTCATTTTTTCCTTGGTCCAGGTGACTCGCATCTCTCATCAAGATACTGCAGTAGATCCTTCATGGTCTCCCTGTTGCAGGAATTGCCTTCTCCAATCCATTCTCCACCCTCCAGTTTGAATGGTATTTCAAAAAAGTAAATCATGTCATTTCTCTACTTAACAGGCTTAATAAGATCCCATTACACATAAGTTAAAGTTTAAAACTCTTTGAGGTGCCCTCAGGGCCCTTAGTTTCTGCTTTAGCCTAGCCGCTCCATTCTTTCTGGAGCTATTAGTAATTGCCCTTCTCAGTAGCATACTGGACATCCTGGGACCTGGGGGTTATCTTCCGGTATCATACCTTTTTGCCTTTTCATACTGTTCATGGGTTCCCAGCAAGAATACTGGAGTGGTTTGCCTCTTCGCCATGACAAGGATGTGACCCCGAGCTGCCACCTCTAACCTCATCTGCCACAGACTTCTCCCTCAGACTACAACCAAACTGGGAAGCTCTCTGGTTATAGGACAGAGGAAGTTCTCCTGTCTCTCAACATTGCAAGGACTGCTCTCTGCACAGAGCTGCTCTCTCTTCTATGTATCTGCTTAAAAGTGCCCCTGAATAATTCCTAGTACCTCTTTAAGGTCTCCTCCAGGAAACATTCCCTCCTTTCCTCCTTCCATCATCACACCTGGTATTTAACACCTATGTTTACTGAGCCTTATTTTACATTCCTTATACACATTACCTCCTTTCTTACTTCTCAAGTGGAGTCTATGAGGTAGATACCAGTATTATTATTATCTCATTTTGGTGATGAAGAAGCAAGATTAGTAAGAGATTGCTTGCTCAAACCCAGAGAGTAAAAGATGGAGCCAGGTCTGAAAGCCATCGTAACCATTACCAGCTTTTTTCAGACTGTAGATTGAGAGCCACCAAAATTAACTTAGTGAGTCATGAACAACATTCCATAAAAGAAATAGAAAATATCAGAGGACATCAAACCCAGTCAGACTCTTATTCTATGAAACTCATTTCAGGTGTATAAATGTATGTACATATGTGTGTATGTTTGTGCTAGATCATGCTATAAAATACATTTCTTCTTGGCTTACAGTTGCAAAAAAGTTTGAAAGCACTGGATTATACTTTCTATACAGTACTTCTCCAACCATGTATCTTCCACAATTCAGAAGTTGCATGAGGGTAGGGATTTTGTTTATAGGGTATGCAGGATCTTAGTTCCCCAACTAAGGATCAAACCCGTGCTCCCTACATTGATGGCATGGAGTCTTAACCACTTGACAACCAAGGAAGTCCCAATAGATCTTCAATAAACATGATGAAAGATCTGTATCTACCCAACTCAGAAAAATAGAAAAATAATACAAATTACAGTTGGCCTGTGGCTCTCAGTATCAGAGGAGTTGTAGTTTTAGGACGCTAACAGATAACAAAATCCCAAGCTATTCAAGTCCCTTATATAAAATGGCATACATGCTAGTATTTGCATAGAACCCACTCACATCTTCCCATCCTCATATACTTTAAATCATCTCTAAATTACTTATAATACCTAATAAAATGTAAATGCTATGTAAATAATTGTAAATACAATGTAAATGTGATGTAAATAGTTGCCAGTGCATAACAAATTCAAGTTTTGCTTTTTGGAATTTTCTGCAATTTTTCTCCAAGTATTTTTTTTTTCCGAGTATTTTTGATCTACCATTGGTTGAATCCACACATGAGGAACCTGTGGGTACAGAAGGCCATTGAACTTTCCAAAACAAGTGAGCCTGGGAACTCCAATTGCTCTGACCAAAAGGCTCAACAGAACCTGAGATTCTAGAATCAGTCTCAGAAAAAATATGGAAAAATCTACTGTAAGAGATTAAAGAAGATTTTCTTTATTGACTACAACAAAACCTTTGACTGTGTGGATCACAACAAACTGTGGAAAATTCTTTAAGATATGGGAATACCAGACCACCTGACCTGCCTTCTGAAAAATCGGTAGGCAGGACAAGAAGCAACAGTTAGAACTGGACATGGAACAACAGAATAGTTCAAGATTAGGAAAGCAGTACGTCAAGGCTGTATATTGTCACCCTGCTTATTTAATTTATATGCAGAGTACATCATGCAAAATGCCGGGCTGGATGAAGCACAAGCTGGAATCAAGATTGCTGGGAGAAATACAAAAAACCTCAGATATGCAGATGACACCACACTTACAGCAGAAATTGAAGAAGAGCTAAAGAGCCTCTTGATGAAAGAGGAGAGTAAAAAAGTTGACTTAAAGCTCAACATTCAGAAAACTAAGACATGGCATCCAGTCCCATCACTTCATGGCAAATGGATGGGGAGACAATGAAAACAGTGGGATACTTTATTTTGGGGGGCTTCAAAACCACTGCAGATGGTGACTGCAGCCATGAAATTAGAAGACACTTGCTCCTTGGAAGAAAAGCTGTGACCAACCTAGACAGCATATTAAAAAGCAGAGACATTACTTTACCAACAAAGGTCCATCTAGTCAAAGCTATGGTTTTTCCAGTAGTCATGTATGGATGTGAGAGTTGGACTACAAAGAAAGCTGAACACTGAAGAACTGATGCTTTTGGACCGTGGTGTTGGAGAAGACTCCTGAGAGTCCCTTGGATTGCATGGACATCAAACCAGTCCATTCTAAAGGAAATCAGTCCTGAATTTTCATTGGAAGGACTGATGCTGAAGCTGAAAGTCTAATACTTTGGCCACCTAATGTGAAGCACTGACTCATTTGAAAAGACCCTGATGCTGGAAAAGATTGAAGGCAGGAGAAGGGGATGACGGAGGATGAGATGGTTGGATGGCATCACTGACACAATGGACATGAGTTTGAGTAGGCTCTGAGAGTTGGTGATAGACAGGGAGGCCTGGCATGCTGCAGTCCATGGGGTCGCAAAGAGATGGACACAACTAAGTGACTGAACTGAACTGAGATACCAACAAAGTTGGTTCTTAAAGAAGGAACTAGATACCAACAAAGTTGGAATGCTCATTTGATTGACTCATTACCTATAAAAAATTGTACTGTGTGCTAAGTACCAAGTGAGTAGGGATACAAATGGTAATCAAAATGAAGCTATGTGAGAACTAGGGGGAGGTAGAAACAAAGAGAGATGAGCCAGAGCAACTGTTTTCACAGGGGACTCTTCAGGACCCACTGATAAACTGCGTGGAGCTCCAAGAGCAGTAGCAGCTGCCCCATCTCTAGTTAGGAATGTGCACAACTCCAGCCCTACAAGGATGGATGGGACCTTGGCACTATGGAAGCAACTTCAAGGAGTTTTGCCTCTTTGGGAACTTCAAGGGCTGGCCCAAGAAGGGTCTGCATTACTAGAGAGTGCTGGCCGCAGTCAGCATGAGTGCTGGAGTCAAATTCCCAGTTCAAAGCCTGGACATACCACTTCCTACCTGTAAGACTTTGGCAAGTGGCTTAACAGTTTAAACTTCGTTTTCTTCACCCATGACATGGAGGTGAGGAGATAATACTCACAAAGGACTCAGGACAGTGCCTGGTGCCCAGGAAGCACATAGTAAGTGCTGGGTATTATTACCTCTTTCCAATTACCACTAATTATGTCAGTTGCTTAGTACAAAATATTCTTTAGTCACTAAATCGTGTTCTATCCTTTTGTGACCCCCATGGACTGTAACCCACCAGGTTCCTCTGTCCCTGGGATTTCCCAGGCAAGAATACTGGAGTGGGTTGCCATTTCCTTCTCCAGGGGATCTTCCTGACACAGGGATCAGACCCGAGTCTCCTGCATTGCAGGCAGATTCTTTACTGCTGAATCACCTGGGAAGTCCCAGTACAAAATACAGATATGATAGGTGGTGGCTACTGTGATGATAATGATGAATGAGTGTTCGTGAGCACATGTCACTATCCCTGGGTACACCCCAAAAAAGTTAGGAAGGATATTCAAGGAGTGCCAAGACGAGGGACTTGTGTAAGGGAACAGTGTAACAAGCTTAGATATGTCAAGATGAGTTCTTTTATACTCATAAGGTGATTTTTGAGAGAGGGGATGGAAAAGACTATTTATTGTTACTTATTTTTTGACCATTTTGACCATGCTGCACAGCATGTGGGCTCAGCATGTTCCCTGACCAGGGCTCAAACCCACATCCCCTGCAGTGGAAGCACAGAGTCCCAACCATTGGACCCCCAGGGAAGTCCCATTATTTTTTTTTTATTAATATTTGCTATATTAAGGTAACAGCTTTTAAAACCAGTCTTTCTTTACACCTTTAAGTTTAATTCACTAATCTCATCTGTTTATATATCTAGGGAATTTTAACAATCATTTTCAAGGGCCCTCCTCTCACTGAACCCAAGCTCTGCTGATGATCCCCTGAAATATGTATCTCCCGTTCCAAACTCTTTCCCTGGGCGTCTGCCCTGTGTGAGACTTCAAACTGAGCTCATGTCTTACAGACGCCATACGTTTAGGCGTCTTGGGAATGAACAAATTCATACAAGAGCTTGCAATACTGTTTGACTTTTAATGAATGCTTAGTTATTGTTATTATTAAGAGGGTTTTTTTGAGGAGGTATATATGAGGAGGGTTTTTTTTTTTTGTTAGATCATGCATTTAATTATAGTATTTAAAAAGCAAGGTGAGGGACTTCTCTGGTTAAAGGGAAAAAGCCTGCCCTCTTTATCCTCCCTCAAAGCTCCTCCTCCTCTTGTGGTCCTTGTCTCAATTCACAGTGTCTATGGGTTGTAACGGGCTTCTCTGGTGGCTCAGCGGTAAAGAATCCACTTGCCAGTGCAAGAGACATGGGTTTGATCCCTGGGTTAGGAAGATCTCCTAGTGTAGGAAATGGCAACCCACTCCAGAATTCTTGCTTGGAGAATCCCATGGGTGGAGGAGCCTCACAAAAGAGTCAGACGCAAACTTAAAGACTAAACAACAACAAATGGGTTATAACATCTTAAAATCTTTTTTACACAACTTCTCAGTTCAGTTTAACACATATTTATTGGGCACCTGTTAGGTACCAATTGCCTTAGTGCTGGGGTTATAGTGGGAAACATGGACCTTGTCCTTGAGAGGAGGCTGATTAATGCTCCTTCAACTCAGCTAAATACGCTAAGCTCCCTTTGATAACTCCTTCACTTACACCAGGGCTTCCCTGGTAGCTCAGAGGTTAAAGCATCTGCCTGCAGTGCAGGAGACCTGGGTTCGATCCCTGGGTCAGGAAAATCCCCTAGAGAAGAAAATGGCAACCCACTCCAGTATTCTTGCCTGGAGAATCCCATGGACGGAGGAGCCTAGTGGGGTACAGTCCATGGGGTACAGTCCATGGGGTTGCAAAGAGTTGGACACAACTGAGCAACTTCACTCACTCATTTACAACATTATTAATAAAATCCCCTAAACATTTTAAACATCATTTACATACATAATATAATGACTTGCTTTTTTTTTCTGCCATGCCCATGGCACTCAGGCTCTTAATTCCCCAACCAGGGATCAAACCCATGCATGCCCCCTGCATTGGGAGCATGGAGTCTTAACCACTGGACCACCAGGGAAGTCCCTCACTTTGCCTTTTAAATACTACATTAAATACTATTTAAATAATTAAATGCATGATTTAACCAAAAAAAAGAACCCTTCTCATATACTTAATTGGGCTTCCGTGATGGTTCAGACAGTAAAGAACATGCCTGCCAATGCAGGAGACCCAGGTTCGATCCCTGGGTCAAGAAGATCCTCTGGAGAAGGGGATGGCAACCGATACAGTATTGCCTGGAGAATTCCATGGACAGAGGAGCTTGGCAGGCTACTGTCCATGGGGTCGCAAAGAGTTGGACATGACTGAATGATTAACACTTTCACTTTTCATATACTTAATAACAAGAATAACTAACTTCTCTGAGGATTCATTAAAAGTCAAACAGTATCACAAGCTCTTGTATGAATTCGTTCATTCTCATGCAACAAACTGGTATTATTATTATACTCATAGGTGAGAAAACCAAGGCAAATAGTTCAAGTTGCTTGTTCGATAATCAGATATCTAGCAAATAGTTATTAATTGAATACTCTTATAAATCTAATAAACTTGTAAATATAAAGAACGTCAGATTATCTTTCAGTATTATTTGCACACCATTAAAATCTCTAGTATGAGTCTAAAATCAGTTATTTAATTATGTATCTTATAATGGAATCACAAGGCTCATTTGTCATATTCTCAAATTAATACATTATCTAAATCCTACAAACATTCGAAATGCCAAATTACATAGAATACTACTAAAGTTAACGTGAAAATATGAATACTGTGGATTTGGTGTATTTCATCGTTCTCATATTTAATTCTGAACTGTCTTAGGATTAAACAACATTTACCATCCGGAGCACATTCAGGTTACTTCCTCAAGCCTCCTGGACTTACCTTTGCTGGAGAATGGGAAGTCCTGTCTCAGCAGCCTGAGGTTGCTTTTTAACCAAGACGTGTCAGAGAGATGAGATTCTTCTGCCACCACTGTGAACACGCCAAGTCCCTTCTATGTGATGCTAGGTCAACAGGGTATTTTCAGACCCTACCACACTAATTAGATTCCCAAGATGCTTTACTTAGTTTTTCTGGACCTATTGATTAGGTTATGATTCCTAAAAACATCTAGTAACCACCCAAGTTCTCTCCCTTCTTGATTAGATCCAGCTAACCTCTTCATTGGGTGATTATGTTTGTGTTATTTTCTATTCTTGCCCTGTATGCCATAATCCTGTGCTCAGGTGCTCAGTCGCTTCAGTAGTGTCCAACTCTTCGGGACCCTGGGGACTGTAGCCTGCCAGACTCTGCTGTCCCTGGGATTCTCCGGGCAAGAACATTGGAATGGATTGCCATGCCTTCCTCCAGGGGATCTTCCTGCCCCAGGGATTGAACCCATGTCTCTTACGTCTCCTGCATTGGTAGGTAAATTCTTTACCACTAGTGCCACTTGGGAAGGCCCCTGCATTGGCAGGCAGATTCTTTACCACTGAGCCACCATCATTCTAACGACAAAAAAAAAAAAAAAAGGTAGGTTGAGACCATAGAGGGTCCTAATAGCTGCCTTAAGAACTGATTCTTAACTCAAAAGACAACAGATAGCTTTAGACAGTTTTGAGCAAAGCACTAACAAGATCACAATAGTGTAGACTTGTACATGCATGCTCAGTCGTGCCTAACTCTGCGATCCCATAGACTGCAGCCCACCAGGCTCCCCTGTCCATGGGAGTTCCCAGGCAAGAATACTGGAGTGGGTTGCCATTTCCTTCTCCATGGGGTTCTTCCTGATCCAGGGATCAAACCTACATCTCTTACACCAGCAGATGGATTCTTTACCACTGTGCCACCTGGGAAGACAGTGTAGGTTCTCTAGAATTCAAATATGAGTTGAGCCACTGGTCCCTAGAGGGCACTCAAGACTCTCCCCTTCTTCACCCTCTTTAGCGTGATGTCGGGGAGTTGAGCAAGAATTTTCATCCCACCCTACCCCACCCCCATAAAAGAAGAAAACCTTGCTAAAATTGGAGAATATGGACTAAGTTATGTTTTCCAGGCGTAGAGTCGTTAAAAGGTTAAAGGTTCAGCATGAGTGGATGCAGTCTCCCATCTTCAACACATCCTCAGTGGTAACAAGGGCTACCCTTGCCCTACTAGCTCAGCTGGTAAAGAATCTGCTTGCAATGCAGGAGACCCCAGTTCAATTCCTGGGTCAGGAAGATCCCCTGAAGAAGGGATACGCTGCCCACTCCAGTATTCATGGACTTGCCTGGTGGCTCAGATCCTAAACAATCCTCCTGCAATGTGGGAAACCTAGGTTCGATCCCTGGGTTGGGAAGATCCCCTGGAAGAGGGCATGGCAACTCACTTCAGTATTCTTGTCTGGAGAATCCCCATGGACAGAGGAGCCTGGCAGGCTACAGTCCATGGGGTTGCAAAGAGTCAGACATGACTTCTGTATTCGGAAGCACCCCAGCCAGCATCCTTTCTTTTCCTCTTCTACAAGCCTAGCAGGCCCAGTTATGAAGGCTTGGGACAGCCCAAGCCTTTGAGCCAAGAGACTTCGGATTTGTCTTTCTCCTCATTTTCTCTGTTGAGAGTGGCTTTTTGTCCCACTAGGCAGTAAGATTCTAAGACTCAAATTTGAGTATTGACAGAGGAGAATAGACAGAGATGACCAGGGTCCCGCCTGTCTTTCTTGACTTCCGTATTGTGATTTAAGGCCAAATACCCAGCCAATGGGATTCCCTTGTGGCTCAGCTGGTAAAGAATGCAGGAGACCTGGGTTTGATCCCTGGGTTGGGAAGATCCCCTGGAGAAGGGAACAGCTACCAACTCTGGATACCCAATTCTGGCCTGGAGAATTCCAAGGACTATACTGTCCATGGGTTCTCAAAGAGTTGGACACAGTTGAGGGACTTTCACACTCACTCACTCACACAGCTAATAATAAAGTAAGTTCTCTTTTGCCTGGTTGTGTTATTGTTCCCTGTACATATATGTCCTCCCCAGGACCTCACAAAGAGGAGGTGCCTGGCCAAGGCAGGATTCAGGCATTCCCAGATCCCCAACCAAATATCTTCTCCTTATTCTCTTAATATCAGTCCATGAAAGATAAGCTGAACAGGCCAGAATTCCATTGGAGATGGCTAAAAAAAAAAAAAATGAAAATAAAAAGATCAGTGAGGGAAATTAAGGAAAATTCAACACTGCTTGATAACTGATAAGATATTGAAGGACTAGGAGGGCAAAGGTCAGAACTTATCCCAAAGTTTTAAGAATTAAATGATGGAGGGCTTCCATAGTGGCTCTAGGGTAAAGAATCTCCCTGCCAATGAAGAGCATAAGGTTCAGTCCCTGCTCCAGAAAGATCCACGTGCCTGTGTGTCACAACTGTTGAGCCTGTACTCTAGAGCCCAGGAGCCACAACAGGAAAAGCCACCAAAGTGAGAAGCCCTCATACGGCAACTCAAGAGTCACCCCTGCTCTCCACGACTAGAGAAAATGAAGACCCAGCAGAGCCAAAATTAAAAAAAAATTTTAATGTACATGAAAATAATAATTAAAACCATTTGAAGCTTAAGAAAAATAGATATATGGAACAAAAGAGTTTAAAATGAATATGTTTATACACAAATTTAGGTAGCATTTTAGATGAGTGAGATAAAGATGCATTAGTCAGGGATATGTGACTATTGGGATAATTAAACAGCTCAAGCTGGGATACTACCACACTTCATACGCCAAAAAAATTAAATGATGGAAAGAGGGTGGTGTTATTGATAGTCCTCTAAACACACACACACACAGAAGTCACTCAGTCGTGTCCGACTCTTTGTGACCCTGTGGATTGTAGCCCACCAGGCTCCTCGATCCATGGGATTTTCCAGGCGTGAATACTGGAGTGGGTTGCCATTTCCTTCTCCACAGTCCTCTAAAGGGATAGCCAATTTAGATGGAAAGAGGCTGTGTTTGGTTTCAGGCAGACTGAGTGGCAACAGGGAATTCATGTGTAGTGGGAAGGTTACTGTGGGCGCAGCCAGCAACGTGGAATGAAGGCAAGGAGGCTGAGGTGGAGCAATCAGGCTTTGAGCGAAAATTTGTGTGTGGAGGCGCAGCGAAATAGGAGGGAGGGGAGGATTTGAGAGACAGGGAAGAAAGCTTAATCAGGTCTTGGAGACTGATTAGATTTTGAGAGTGACGAGTGAGTGAGTTATCCAATAACTCCCTAAGACTTACCTAGTAGCTTCGGACAGTTGCTCTTTTTCAAGGGATTCTTTACTCATTTATTTATTCCACAAATATCTTGTAACAGTCACCTTTGAGTGCGACTTTGGCTTGGACGAGCTCAACAGATTTCCCCCTTCTCTGGAAACTGCTGCTATTTACAGAGTGGTCCCCAGAAGTCAGGACTGCACTTCAGAAACACCTGCCCCACCCCACATTAGTGAGCAAGGCAGGCATAAAATCATCTGACCCATGCTGTGCCAACTTTAGAAATTTAGCCCGTTTGCCTAAGAGACACAGAGACTGGAAGCACGCTGGTCACAAGGGACGGAGTTACAGATGAAAAGCCCATGAACGCCACTGAGGCCCTCGAGGCGGCAGGCTTCCTATCGTGCCTTCTGGCCACTGGTGATTAGCCCAGAAGCAGGTACCAGACTAAAGCTAGACTAATCACATCCCTTCGTGAAGCTATTGACACTGATGTTGTGATCTCTCTCTCTCCCCTGCTCTTTTTCCCCCATCCCTTCTCTCTTTCTCTCTCTTCTTGATATTAAGGTTGGGAACTGGAGACAGGGGCCCCTTGTGCATGCTAAGTTGCTTCAGTTGTATCCGACTCTTTGTGATCCATGGATTGTAGCCCACCAGGCTCCTCTGTCCATGGGATTCTCCAGGCAAGAATACTGGAGTGGGTTGCCACACACTCTCACAGATGAACTGGCATCTCCTGCATTGGCAGGCAGGTTCTTTACCACTAGCGCCACCTGGGAAGCCCCGGAGACAGAGGGCATTTTCCACCGAATGAACTGGAAACAAACAGTAGTGAGAGAAAAGTGGGGCAGACACAAGCAGAGAAGCCAGTATGAGATAGTACTTCCTGGGGTCACCAGCATGCTCTTATCTCTGGTTCTCTTCCTAGAACCCACAGGGTCTCTGTCCTGGAGATCTGTAAGTTCTTGAGTATCCATCCTTCTAATCAATTCCCTTTTTTTCTTCTTTTTTTTTTTTGGCTTAAAGCACTTTGAGTAGATTTTTTAATGGGTAGACACTCCAACCTTGAGTTCTAATGAATATACATCTGTGTATGAGGCTCTGGGCATGGCACCAGGGATCAACATGGATCAGGCTTGGTTCTATACTCAAGGAACTTTGAACACTGGGGAGAATATAAACTCTGTTATCAATAACTACTTTACAGGTAGGAAGAAAAAGCCCACTAGACATGTATGAAGCAAGCTCTTTGGGGATTTAGAATGGTTTAACACTTGCCCCACCCTGAGAGTGAGTATGTCCTTAAATTTTGCACCCCAGACTTATAGTGAGGGTCAAGAGAACTTCATAGAAGAATTAGTATCTGAGCTAACCTAGGGGCAGGGAGGATTTGGTTTTGGTGTCAAAGTCATACACCTCAAGGTAAAGTAACAGAATAGAAAATACTTCCGTGAGAAATCACAAGAGCTGCTCTAGGGTTATCAGACTCTTCAGGATGACTTAAGTGTTCAAAGCATGAAGGAAGTGGGGAGAGTAAGAAAAAAAGGAGGGATCATAGAGTCACATTCTGCAGGCACCAAAAAAATTGTGATGACTATTAAGCTGAGAAATTACTTAATCAGAGTTTGTTCTTGTTGTTCAATTGCCAAGTTGTGTCCAATTCTCTGTTACCTCATGGACTGTGGAATACCAGACTGTTCTGTCCTCCAGTATCTCCCAGAGTTTGCTCAAATTCATGTTCATTGAGTCAGTAATGCTATCTAACCACCTCATTCTCTGCCACCCCCTTCTTCCTTTGCCTTCAGTCTTCAATGATAGCATCAGGGTCTTTTGCAATGAATTGGCTCTTCGCATCAGGTGGCCAAAATATTGGAGCTTCAGTGTCAGTCCTTCCAATAAGGGTTGACTTCTTTTAGGATTGACTGGTTTGATCTCATTGCTGTCCAAGGGACTCTCAAGAGTCTTCTCTAGCACCACAATTCAAAAGCATCAATGCTTTGGCACTCAGCCTTCCTTATAGTCCAACTCTCACATTCATATATGACTACTGGAAAAACCATAGCTTTGACTATATGACTGACCTTTGTTGGTAAAGTGATGTCTGTGCTTTTTAATATGCTGTCTAGGTTTGTCACAGTGTTCTCTCCATGGCTGAGGTCACCATCTGCAGTGATTTTCCAAGAAAATAAAATCTGTGACTGCTTCTACTTTCCCCCTTCTATTTGCCAAGAAGTGATGGAACCGGACGTCTTGATCTTAGTACTTTTTAATACTAAGGTATTTCAAGCCAGCTTTTTCACTCTCCTCTTTCACCCTCGTCAAGAAGCTCATCAAGCAGGATGCTACAGATATTCTAGATTTTTCTCAGAGCAATAACTGTTTGAGTCCACGCAAACTACTAGCTTAAGGTAGCGTCCTTTCCATGTTAGATTGCACCACATTCCTTTGGATGACATATTTTTACAGTTATGTGATTTTTGTTCTTTTAACACTGTTTCTTGTGAAAATCAATGTGAAGTGGGAAATAAGGGTTATGGTATTGTTTCCAACCTGATTCCAATGCCTGAAAGGTTGTGCAGAGCATTGTAATTATTTAAAAATGAAATACAAATATTATTTTTTTCTTTCTGTCCTTTGAGTATTAAAAAAAGAATATTAGTTGAACAGAATAGCATGAACTAAAGGAAGGGCTAAAGTCTGGGCAAATAGTGGAGGCTATTGTGTTAATCCAGGCAGAAAGGTGAAAGTCTAAACAAATTGGCACTGGGAATGGACAGACTGTAGGAAAAACAATGTACAATCAATATAACTTGGCAGTTGATGGAGTGTTGGAGACAAGGGAAGAGAGAAATCAAAAATACCATTAACAAAGCATGAAAAAGCATTTGATGAAAACAGTGTCCAAGATATGTATATGAAAAATGCAAGGGGTAGAACTGTGTATATGATAGTTTACCAGTGGTATTTTTAAAAGAGGAAAATAGCTAAATAAGCCTATTTGCTTACATATGCAAAATATATGTAGATATCCTTAAAGGAATTCACACAAACCTTATAGCATTAGTGGCCTCTGAGAGTGGAAATGGGTGGCTAGGGTCAGTAGTAGAGTGTTCATCATTGAACCTTTTGAATCTTAAACCATTCAGATATATTGCCTAATGAAAACAATCGAATAAATTGCTAAACAAGGGCTTCCCTGGTGGTTCAGTGGTAAAGAATTCCCTGCCAGTGCAGGAGCCACAGTCTCAGTCTCTGATCCAGGGAGATCCCGCATGCCACAGGGCAACACCTAAGCTGGTGCTCCACAACTACTCTAGAGCCTGCGTTCCATAACAAAAGAAGCCACTGCTTTGAGAAACCTGCGTGCCGCAGCTAGAGAGTAGCCCCCGCTGACCACAACTAGAGAAAGCCCGTGCCACAGCGAAGACCCAGCCAGCCAAAATGTGACTAAAATAAAATAAAAACCCAAACTGCAACAGAAACTGCCAACCACTTAATTTTTGTTTTCAGTTGTATAGACCAGGAGTCCCCACCTCAGGGATGTGATGCCTGATGCTCTGAGGTGGCGCTGATGTCATAATAATAGAAATAAAGTACACAGTATCCTGAAACCACTCCACCCCCACCCTGGTTCATGGAAAAATTGTCTTTCATGGAAAAATTGTCTTCCAGGAAACTGACCCCTGGTGCCAAAACAGTTGGGGACCACTTTTATAGACAATTTCAGATGTAGAGGCGATGAGATCAAACAGAGCAAACCTCAGAATGATTCTCCACTGGAGCACTGTGTCAACTGCTTAAGGCACTGAGCTTTGAGTATGATCTTTCAAAATTATTTCAACAAAGATTACATGTTTTATTAGAGACTTGTTTATCTAAAAAGCATTTTATTTTTAAACTTCAAATAATTTTTAAACTTCAAATAATTTTTAAACTTCAACAACAGTAGGAGCATACATTTCATAGTTTAAACATACTTGGATGTAAAATGAATTCAACTTTGGTTTGTGTGTTTGCAGAAAAGTATCAGCCACTTAATTTTTAAATTTTATTTAAGTTTTTGAATATATTACTTGTGGTTCAAACATTAAAATGTATATAAAGGCATACAATTAAAAGTCTCTTTCCACCTCGATCTTATCTCTTGGGGTGCATATTTTCCATGCACCCCAAGAGATAAGTACTGCTAGTGCTTTCTTCTTTTTCTTCCGGATATTTTTAATACATATATAAGCTACCAGGAAAATACATTTTCCACAATAATAGTATGCTCTATACACTCTTCTGTACCTTGTTTTTTTAAAAAACAATGACAACATATAAAGATTTTTCCATAATAATACAAAAAGAGTCTTCATTCGTCTACGTAGCTGCATAGTGTTCTGTTATACATGTATTATATGTGTATCATAATTTAATTACCCTGGTGATGGACATTTAGTTTTTGTCTTTTGCTGTTATAAGTAATGCTACAATGAATAACTTTGTCTGAATGGCACTTTACCTGGGAGGGAGTATAACTGTAAGATACATCCCTGCTGCTGCTGCTGCTAAGTCGCTTCAGTTGTGTCCGACTCTGTGCAACCCCATAGACGGCAGCCCACCAGGCTTCCCCGTCCCTGGGATTCTCCAGGCAAGACCACTGGAGTGGGTTGTCATTTTCTTCTCCAATGCATGAAAGTGAAAAGTGAAAGTGAAGTCGCTCAGTTGTGTCCGACTCTTAGCGACCCCATGGACTGCAGCCTACCAGACTCCTCCGTCCATGGGATTTTCCAGACAAGAGTACTGGAGTGGGGTGCCATTGCCTTCTCCGAGATGCATCCCTAGAAGTGGAATTATTAAGTTAAATAGTTTTCTTGACCAGGTACTAACAGATACTCTTAGAGATTGTTCCAACCTACCCTTTCATGCTTGCTTATTTGCCTGGAATAATGCAGAATAGTAAAACAATCAAATATATGTAATCACATTACACATTACCATTTTTAAAAAAGATTTTTATGGCCACTTATTGCAAAAAATGAAAACTTTATCATAAGTGGAATACACTGCCTACCTCAAATCTTAAGCTCTTTGTGCTCCATTTTTCCTTTCTTTTCAAATGGATGATTCTTTACTTCCCCATGGCCCAAAATAATTCTGACAAGTGTTTTATCTATTTTAGAAATAATATTTATCACTTTAATAGCATAATAAGCCTTAAAATTTTTTTGTTATATAAAAATTATTCTCCCATTACCCAGCTTCAACTCAATTCATAGCAGATCTTATCCACATCTTCCCTACTCAGGATTATTTCAAAGCAAATCTCGTACTTCATATCATTTCTCTAAAAATATTTCCAGGTGGATCTTTAAAATATATGGGTAGAACCACACTAGGATTATCCTACCCTAAAAAAATGACAATAATTTCTTAATATCATTGAATATCCTATCAGTGTTCATTTTCCCCTGATGTCTGTTTAAATTTTTTTTTCTCATTGTGTATTTCAATCTTGATTTGAACAAAGAATATGTATTATGATGGGCTGAAGTGCAAGTTGCTCAGTCATATCTGACTCTTTGCAACCCCACGAACTATGCAGTCCATGAAATTCTCCAGGCCAGAATACTGCGGTGGGTAGCCTTTCCTTTCTCCAGGGGATCTTTTCACCCCAGAGATCAAACCCAGGTCTCTAGCATTGCAGGCGGATTCTTTACCAGCTGAGCCACAAGGGAAGCCCAAGAATACCGGAGTGGGTAGCCTAGCCCTTCTCCAGCGGATCTTCCCGACCCAGGAGTCAAACTGGGGTTTCCTGCACTGCAGGCAGATTCTCTACCAACTGAGCTATCAGGGACTATCTATGATGTTCTAACATTCAAAACTGCCTAAGAATTCTCCACTCCCTCCCTCTTCCTCAGGGAAGAAGGTGACACTCATCAATTGGTAATCCTAGAACAGAACCTTTTAGAGAGGTTATCCTCTGGGTGCTAGGATGCAGGCCTCCACGTGGTCAGCTCCAGAGTATGCTCTGTCCCTGCAGAGGGCAGTTCTGTTCTACATGGTGACTCTAATATGAGGGAGAGACCCAGCAGGAAGTATGTGACTACAGATTTAAGTCCTGTTCTCCAATCCCTTTTATCTGATAATGTTGATATTTTATCTCTATTTCTGCATTGCTTCTACACTCAGAGGGTGCTATAGGCTGAATATATCTGTGTCTCCCCTTGCCCCCCAAATTCATATGTTAAAAACTAACCCCCAATGTGATGGTATTAAAAAGCAGGGCCTTTGGACAGTGATAAGGCCATAAGAATAATAATGGGGGGGCCTCCTGAATAGAATTAGTGCCCTTATAAAGAGACTCCAGAGAGCCCCCTCACCCCTTCTGCCATGTGAGGGCACAGCATCTATGAATGAGGAAGTAAGCTCTCACCAGACACCAAATCTGCTGGCACCTTGATCTCAAACTTCTCAGCCTTCTGAATTGTAATAAACAAATTTCTGAGGCTTATAAACCACTCAGTCTATGGTATTCTGTTATAGCAGCCTGAATTTCCCTAAGAGGGAGATTGTAAACACTGCAGATTATCTGATATGTTTGTATGAGAAATTCAACCGAAAGACTATTAGAGGGTGTGCTTCCTAGAAAACAAATTAAATGAAAAATCAAGGTAAATATTAACTTAGAGGGTGTGTGTGGAGAGGGGAGATTGTACAAACAATGAAACCAAAGCACAGAAAATCAGCAGGCTCAGTATTCATTCATTCCAGATATTTACAGATAGCCTTCTACATGCCAGGCATATTCCTAGGCCTGGGGGACACAGTGGTAAGCAGAATCCCTTCCTTCAACAAATATATAGTCAATATTTAAATCAGTATGTATGTAAAATAATGTCAGGGTGTATGTGTGATTAAGCTTGTAAAGAAAAGTAAAGCTGAAAAAAAAGATGGAGGAGGGGAGTGTCATTTTAGTTAACATAGTCTGGAAAGACTTCTCTAGTCAGGTGATATTTGAGAAGATTCATGACTGAAATAAGAAAGCAGGTCAGACAAACATCAGGGACAGGTGTCTTCTGATAGAGGGAAGAGCAAGTGCAAAGACCCCGAGACTCAAGGGCACTCAGTGTGGTCACAGCTCAGTGTGGTCATAGGTTTGAGGAATCACAGAGGCCACTGGTGCTGGGGAGAAGTCATGGAGAGAGAAACAGCAGGAAGAAGAGGGAGGCAGATCCTATAGTGCTTTGCAGGATGTGGCACAGACTTGAATGATTCATTAGCAGGATAAAGTATGCAGTGAATACTGATGTAACTAAAACTCATGAGAAGAGATGGAGATTGTCCAAAATGTCAAATCCTCATTTACTACAACAGAAAGTCAATAGATAACATCTAGAAATCCCGCAATATGAAGAATTAGCATATTATTTGGAAATACAGAGATAAATACTAGAAGAAACAGCTAAAAGAGTTGATAGTGATTGCCACCAGGGAGGAACTAGGCTGGATGGCAAGGGAGTGGGAAAGGAGGCCATTGTTTATTATTGTAAGGCTTTTAGTATGGTGTAATTTTTAAAAGCATAAACCATATCACTCTGACAAGATTAAAAAACAAAACAAGAAAAAAAACCACCGAAAAACCAACGTGACCTCTCATGTCCTAGTTGCACAGGCAACGAAGGGGTGATCTTCTTGTCTTGAGGGGAAGTCTGGCCCCTGTAACTGCCACCCATTGGCCTAGTGCAGCTGTTTGGAAAGAGCTGAGAAGACTGCCCCCTCCTCTCCGTGAAGCAGGTCTCTCAGAAGATCCTCTAGGACGGTCCAGCTGTTTCATCTCTTCCTCCCAAGACAAGGTTTCCTCACAGAACCAACTCAACTCAGTGATAAGCAGCAGCCCAGATGGGCAGTCTGGGGGCTAAGATAAGGGACAGGACAGAGTTTGAACTTAAAACCCAACCCACCGAGGCATTCCTACCCGGTTTCACCAGGCTGGGCCGTGTTCAGAGGGAGAAGTTATGAGGGAAGAGAACTTACGTTCACTGAACATTCACTACGCTTTAGTTTTAAAAGCCAGAGGCTTTACATATGTTATTTTCATTTAAGCCTCAGAAACAACCCTATGTGTTCAATACCACTGAATTGTAGATTTAAAAATGGTTCAGATGGATGTGTTGTATAACACAGGGGATATGGCCAATATTTTTGTAATAACTGTAAATGGGAATGTAACCTTTCAAAACTGTATGAAATTTTTTAAAATAAAAACAAAAAATGGTTAAGATGGTAATTTTGTTATGTGTATCTTACCAAAATTTAAAAAAAAAAAAACAACAAAAAAAAACGTTGTGTGGAAAGCATTGTCCCCATTTTTCAAAAGAGGAAACAGAGACCCAAGAAATTGAGCACTTGTAAATCAACTATACTTCAATAAAAACTATTTTAAAAGAATGAAATTAAGCAACTTGTTCAAACTACCCAGCCAGTAGCTGTTTGAGCCAGGGGTATGTGTATGTGTAGAGTCGCTTCAGTCGTGTCTGACTCTTTGTGAACCTATGGACCATAGCCCGCCAGGCTCCTCTATCCATGGGATTCTCCAGGCAAGAATACGGAGTGGGTTGCCATGCCCTCCTCCAGAGGATCTTCTCTACCCAAGGATCGAACCTCATCTTTTACATCTCCTGCACTGGCAGGCAGGTTCTTTACCACTGGCGCCACCTGGGAGGCAAAGGAGCTGCCTGTGTCAGGCTTCAAAGCCAGTGACTTTCTGCCCTCTGGGAGATCTCAGGAGATAAAGTAAATGCCAAGGGAAACAGAAGGAGTCAGCCCCAAGAGGGGTTCATGGTCTTTCTCCAGTGTCTCTCAGTTTTGCCCGCTGCCAGCCTGGCACTCCTCCCTGTAGATGTGAACAAATGCGAAGTGAGGCTCATTAATTCCCATTCCCCCACACTCAGCAGCTCTGGGAAGGGGGGTTCTATCAGTCTGTCTCTCACACATGAAGGCCACGTCCACGAAAGGCGGCCCAGTCTGCGGCAGGGGAATGCGCATCTCTGAGACTTCTCAGCTACTCTGCGGGAGGCTCCTTTCGCTTGATTTCAGGTTCCAAATTAGCTGAATTTTTAGATGATGCAAATCCAATTCTTTCCCCGCTGGAGCTGGAGGAAATGACAAGTACTTGACAGAGGGCAAAGAGAGCATCAGCATATCATTAAAATCCAGTTGGGAGAGTGGGGGTTGGGAGAGGGAAGGCTTAAGGAGGACAGGTGAAGGTGGGAAGAATAATTACAATAATAATGCCATCAAACACTTTTATAAAGCAAGCCATTTGCAGACACTCTTCTAAGCACTTTATATGTATTAATTCATTTAATTCTCATGACCATGCTATGGGGTTATTATCAGTTAGCTAAAGAGTACACAGTTTATAGGCCTCCCCAGGTGAAAAAGAACCCCTGCCAATGAAGGAGACATAAGAGATGTGGGTTCAATCCCTGGGTCAGGAAGATCCCCTGGAGGAGGGCATGGCAACCTTCTCCAGTATTGCCTGGAGAATTCCATGGACAAAGGAGCCTGGCAGGCTACAGTCCATAGTGTTGCACAGAGTTGGACAGGACTGAAGTGACTTAGGGAGAAGGCAATGGCACCCCACTCCAGTACTCTTGCCTGGAAAATCCATGGACAGAGGAGCCTGGTAGGCTAGGAGTCGGACACGACTGAGCGACTTTACTTTCACTTTTCACTTTCACACATTGGAGAAGGAAATGGCAACCCACTCCAGTGTTCTTGCCTGGAGAATCCCAGGGACGGGGGAGCCTGGTGGGCTGCTGTCTATGGGGTCACACAGAGTCGGACACGACTGAAGTGACTTAGCAGCAGCAGCAGCAGAAGTGACTTAGTATGCATGCATAACAGTTTACAAAACATTGAATTATCCTATATGCAAATTTCCACCTAAGAAAGTGGGAGAAATAAGTATTGATAGGGGGCTTTCCTAGTGGCTGAGATGGTAAAGAGTTCGTCTGCAAAGCAGGAGACCTGGGTTTAATCCCTGGATCGGGAAGATCCCCTGGAGAAGGAAATGGCTACCCACTCCAGTATTCCTGCCTGGAGAATTCCATGGACAGAGGAGGCTGGTGGCTACAGTCCATGGGGTTGAAAAGAGTCGGACATGACTGAGAGACTAACACGCACATGTACAACTATTGATAGAAACTGCCTAAAGGTCTGATAACAGGGAGTATTAAAGCCATGGAATTTATGCAGACAAAAAGGATTAATAATAACATTATTTCCTAAGTGCTTGTGATACATACATTACCTCCTTTCATCTTTAAACAACCCTTTAAGGGAGGTCCCTGTAGGAGTCCATTTTACAGGTATGCAGACAGGCTCAGAAGCCTTAGAAGGTTCACTGGAGTAGATCTGAAACTCAGCCTCATCTAACTTCAGGACTCAAGCTCTTACATACGACATTGTCCTGCCTCTGAAGACTGGAAGGTCAAAAGTGTTGCACAAAACTGTTATTCACCAGGATTACAATCACACAGAACCTGAGGCTGTGGGAAAATGCCAGCAGTGACCATAGTATGTGAATTCAGTAAGGCGGTCATTTGAGTGAAATGAGTAGAAGTTGTTCTTTCTAAATACAGTTGTTAAAAGAATCCCTGAACAGGGTATTCTCTTCTCTGCTCTCATGGTTAACAGTTCCCCTTACATAGTCACTATGCTCTGTCCCACTTTGAGCATCTGGGCCTTCATGTCCGAGGCACCAAAGCGAGAGAGATGGCACGATATAGGACTTTTCCTTTCCTGATTCCCCTGGGACCTGCAGACCTGCGCTGACAGCTCTGTGCTGAAGTTACCCCTGCTTGGAGCAGATGACAGTGGCCCAGGTGTCTCTGGGCCACGCTTCAGTTGAATCCCAAGCCTTCTGGGAGCCCAGGACTCCATTTACAAGCCCCCTCTCTGCCATGGGCACCCACGTCCTCATACATACCACCAGTGGCCCAGGGTGTCTCAGGGCTGAAAGCTGGCTCTTCCTTGACTTCCACAGACCACTCCCCCAGAGCTTCTGTTCGTGTAGCTGAATTTCCTGACGATTTCAAGAGAGCAGACCAGAGAGGTTCATGTCGCAACCACACGCTGTCGTCACCTTTCTCCACAGTCTTTGGCCTTTCTCACCTGTGCCGGCTTCTGGCCACCTCTCTGGCTCCTCTACCTGTCTTCTGCCTACCCCCTCCCTCATCTCTCCTTTCACCACACGGAGTCGGACCCGACTGAAGTGACTTAGCAGCAGCAGCAGCTCCCTGTTCAGGCAGCTTCTGATAGCTCAGTTGGTAAAGAATCCACCTGCAATGCAGGAGACTCTGGTTCGATTCCTGGGTTGGGAAGATCTCCTGGAGAAGGCATAGTCTACCCACTCCAGTATTCTTTGGCTTCCCTTGTGACTCAGCTGGTAAAGAATTTGCCTGCAATGTGGGAGACCTGGGTTCGATCCCTGGGTTGGGAAGATCCCCTGGAGAAGGGAAAGGCTACCCACTGGCCTGGAGAATTAGCAAAGAGTTGGACACAACTGAGCGACTTTCACTTTCACTTTCTCCCTGTTCAGGAGCAAAGCCAGTAATTTCCCCCGGCCTCTTGCAAACCACTTCCCCTCCTCTCCCTGCTAACTCCATTCCCACAAGTCACACCAGATCCCTGGGAGACTCAGCAAGGGTCTTTTCCTCAGAAGACACCTCCTTTCTGAAGAGGAGTTTTAATAACAACTATGACCAAAAAATGACAGGTTAAAAACCAAAATAACAACAATAACAACAACGAAAACTGTTGAGATCATCCGAGTGCAGGAGATTTATTGGGATGTGCTCCTGGGAACAACCCCGTGAGAAAAGCAAGACTGAACACTGGGGGAAGTTGAGCTTCGATGCAGTTGCAGTAAGAGTCCTCTGCCAATCTTGAAGAAAGTTCTGGAACTGGAATATCCCTTTGGAGTCATAGCGCTGAGACTAGAGGGCCAGGCCTTTGTGCTCCCATCTCCACATGCATATTGGCAGCCAGTCACTGTGTCAGACAGTTCCCTCAGCAGAGGACTGGTCTAGATGGGGACACAGCAGACAAATTCCCAGTACCCCGGGGAAAGGAGCTCCCAGCTCCTGAAAGGACCATATGAATGGTGGACATTGCAGTAATAAAAAAAATTTTTTTTAATTAAGTCTTTATTGAATTTGTTACAATATTGCTTATGTTGTTTATGTCCTGGTTTCTTGGCCATAGGGCATATGGGATCTTAGCTCCCAGACCAGGGATCGAACCTGTACCCTCTGCATTGGAAGGTGAAGTGTTAACCACTGGACCAGCAGGGAAGTCCCCAAAATTTTTTTTAAGTAGAAAACAATCTAAATGCCTATCTATTGGGGATTTGATAAATCAGTAATGGTACAGTCATACCAAAGAATACTATGCAGTTGTTAAAAACTCAGCCCATTTACTGACATGGAGTGGTATTCTAGATATGTTCTTAGGTGAAAAAGCAAGCTGCAAAATTATCTCATTACTCCGTTTTTGTATTTAATTTTGTATTTAATATATTAAAATGTAGACATACAGTCTAAAAATATCCAGTCCAAACTTTTAACACAGACTGTCTCTGGAGAGGCAATTATACTAAAAAATTAATGTTTGGGGGGAAAAAAGTCCTAGTCAAATGAAACCAGGTAGCCATTGATCAAATTTAAGCCAAGGAAGTGACTTTTCTTGCTGCCGACTTGAATTTCTCTCTCCATCAGTTTTCTGTAAGAAACGGCATTTCTCTCCACTTCCTGCCTTAAATTGCACTGCAGCCTGAGCAGCTGTTGACCAGCTGTCACATTCTGTTCCAACACAGAGGTGGCTGTGAGCACCTAATGGGAAGGCTGTTGGCTTGGTGTCCAGTGTGGGAGGCACCGGAAGAACTGGGGTTGCCCAAATTCCACAGATTTGTTGCCATGCAACAAGCTCCCAGGCGGTGGCTCCCTCTCAGTGTCCCTCGGAGGCAGGAATCGTGGCAGCTCTCGTCATCCGTCATCCTTGTCATCATCGTCATCAAAAGAACAATGACCACTTAAGGAGAGTTCACCACGTGCCAAGCGATGTACCAAACACTTCCTATTCACCGTCTCATTTCTTTCTCGCAACAGTCTGATGAAGTTATATACAATTATTCTGTTTTACAGACAAGAAACAGAAGTCTTCACATTTTTTGTGACTATCCTAAAAGCCATTGAACTGTACTTTCTTGGCATGTGGATGCTTCTTCAATGCTTTGTTTATTATTTATTTAAATGAAAAATACAGAGCTTTTATTAGATACTTTGCCCAGCCTAGGTATATGAGATCTAGTGATGACCAAATGGTGCAGAAGTTTATTAAAGTTTATTTTTTAAAAAATATATATTTCTTTGGCTGAGCCAGGTCTTAGTTGCCATGTGAGATCTAGTTCCCTGACCAGGGATGGAACCAGGGTCCCATGCATTGGGAGTGCTGAGTCTTAGCCACTGGACCACCAGGATGTCCCTCAAAACTTTTTTTAAAAAGAGAGAACTACAGTCCATATAGGTTAGATAACGCCCAGGATCACAGAGTTACAAAGTGGCTGGATACTGTCAGTAAGAAAGAAATAGGCGGTGGAGGCTTGCAGTGCCTGCTACGCTAGAACCTCCTGCCAGCGGGCGGCACATGCTGCAGTGCTCAGTGTCCCTGACAGCCTGAGTAGGGGCTCTGGGTTGGGCAAGCTCTCTGGGCAGTCCTAGCTGTGAGCAGCAGCCTCTGGACTCCTCAGAGAGAGGCCCTAGCGGTGTGGGGGTGGGGAGGGAGCTGTAAGAATGGGAGTGAGAAAAATGAGTGACATTATCGCAGGAAGCCCCCTGCCAAAAGTGCGTCACTGGGTGGAGGGCTTCATCAGTAGCTGCTTGGATCGGGCCACACATGAGATGGAGTAGGGGCCGGAGGAGGTGCAGCAGCAGGGGGTTTCTGTTGCAGGCCCCTGGGAGCCTGGCATCCCACGGAGTCGATAGAGAGAGGGGCTTCTGCAACCCTAGGCTGGCTTGCAAATCTCTGTCTTCACCCTTGCTGGAACCTGTCCTTCTGTGCCAATGTGCACTCCCAGCTGTGGATCCATGCCGGCTATGTGGGTTTTACTCTAAGGACACATGCATGTGCTGCTAAGCAGACTGGCAGCATTATCTTGAAACAGTTAGTGGGGAAAGTTTGATGAGTTTGAAATCCATTGCCTTATCACAAGAAATTTCCATAAGAGCTGTTAAACTCTGTAAAGATAATTTTAAATTCCTTAGAACTTTGAAGGATGGTAAAAAGCCTTTCCATTTTTTTATCGCCTGCCTGGGCAAAATTTCTTACTGATTGCTAAGGACTTGAATGAATCACCATTCAAAAATCTTCATTGGCAATTATTTATTGCTATTGCAAGCATATAAAAAAGGATAATGGAGGACTTCTCTGGAGGTCCAGTGGGCACAGGTTCAATCCTTGGTCAGAGGGATAAGATCCCGCATGCCACAGGGTGTAGCCAGAAAATAGGGAAAAAAGAAAAGAATGTTTGAAAGAGTTATGTTCATGCTATATTTACCATCCTCACTGCAGGGCAGTGTGGTCCAATCAGGAAGCCACACGGGGCCACTGAGCACTTAATTGTGGCTGGCCCAAATGGAGATGTTCTGTAAGTGAAAAATACGCACTGGACTCAAAGACCTAGTAAGAAAACAAGAATGTAAAGTGCCTCATTCATAATTTTTATATTGATGACATGCTGAAATCATAACATTGTGGCCATAAGTTAAACTATGTCATAAATTTTTTAATGTTATGTTCATAGAAGCAAGCTCAAGTTTCTCAGTAAAATTTGAAAATATTTTATTTGGAAAATATTTTATATGAATTCAGTATGTAATATGTTCTCTGGTTACTTTATATTTATTTTTATAATTCTTTAATATAAAGAAAACATAATTATTTTTTCCATCAAGCCTCGTACAGATGTCCTCAAATCCCCTCCGGTTTACTTGAACAACCCATAAAAACATGAATGCTTCCTGTGAGGGCGATAACATTAAATTATTTAAAAGAAGGCATTTTTGAGCATCTTTCAGGTTTGGAAAGGCATTTTTGAGCATCTCATAACTCCTGGAGCCATGCTGGATTCTGTGGATACACAGAGTTGTAGAAATGGTATATTGTATTGTATTGGGTTGGCCAAAAAGTTCCTGTGTTTCAACATCTTATGGAAAAACCTGAATGAACGTTTTGGCCAATCCAATATACAGAGTGACATATATTCAGCGGTGCTTATGGTATATTGTATGCTGTGTGCGTGGTAAGTCGTTACAGTCCTGTCTGACTCTTTGCGACCCTATGGACTGTAGCCCGCCAGGCTCTGCTGTCCTTGGGATTCTCCGGGAAAGATTCAAGGGAAATTTTTGTTGTTCCACTAAGGAAAGAACATCTGGTAAGAAGCTCCCAGCAACTTGCTCTGTTGGCCACAGAATCCGTGGGCATCTTAGCAAGGCTTGGACCAGCCACAGACCAGTAGGTCAGGAGGCCTCAGGCTGAATGGAGTGACAAGGAGAACTGAGGCCTTTTGCGTTTTTTGAGTCTTATGTTTGAGTGGAGCCTCTGGCCCAGCTCCATATTACATGTTTTCTGGACATGAGGGCTTCCCTCTTTCCTCCTGTAAACTCCAGAAGCCCTGGCTCAGCTGCCGAGCATCTGTGCGCGTTTCCTATAATTCACATGCCTGAGGCAAGGTGTGTTCAGAAGTCAGAGGCCAGGCTACCCAGGTGATTGTAAACGTGTTTAATTTTTGCATGTGTGGCTTTGGCAAACCATTTCGTCCTCATTATGGGCCAGCTGAATGCCAGGGCTGACTCTGTTTCCAGCTCTGCCCCCCTGGGCGGAATCCTGACTCCATAAAGGGGCTCCAAGGTGCAGGACACCCCTTGTGTACCCCGACTTGTGTAAGTGGAGATGTTAGCATTTTCTCAGCTCCTCTGAGGTGAAGCCCAGGAGACAGTCCATTTAGAAAATCATCAGGGAGCTCTGAATGTGATGGAAATCAGTGTTAGATCCTAGACTTTAGATTCACTTCCTGGAAATGCAGAGAAGCAGTACAGCGTGAGGTCAGATGAATATTTCTTTCTCGAATTCTGTGTGGCCATGGGACTGTTCTGTGATATAACTGTCATACTTTCCCCATCTTTGCCCCCATATACCTGTTACTTGTGCCTAAAGCAACCGATATACAAGTGTAGGTGGTACATATTACCATAAAAACTGTGTATATGTGTGGATGTACATTGAGGGGGAGGACTTAGTGATAAGTGTTGTATTGAGATGACAAGGGTCCTGGATGTTGTTTATTAAGTCATTTAATATTAAACAAACAGTTAAACTTTAAAAAACTGTCCAGTTAAAGGCAAAAACTAATAAAACCCTTTGAAGAAAACTAAAAGAATTTCAGCCAATTAACTGTCCAACAATAGGGGAGCAATTAAGTAAACATAGCAATTAAATAAACATAATGAGTAACGGCTTACTGTACCCTTTACTCTGTGTTAGGAACTAGTCTAAGTGTTTTATATGCTTTATTTAGGGCTTCTTTGATGGCTCAGATGGTAAAAGAATCCACCTGAAATGCAGGAGATCTGTGTTTGATCCCTGGGTTGGGAAGATCCCCTGGAAAAGGGAATGGCAGCCCACTCCAGTATTCTTGCCAGAAGAATCCCATGGACAGAGGGGCCTGGTGGGCTACAGTCCATCTGGTCACAAAGAGTTGGTCATGACGAAGAGACTCACATACACACATGTATTATTCACTTCTTCTTAAGTGCTCAAAATGTCCCAACAGAAGAGGACTATAATTATCACCATTTTCATTTTCTAGACAAGAAAACTGGGGCATAGAGACATTCAGCCACTCACCAAAGACCACATATCTAGTTAATAGCAGAGGTGGGATCTGAACCCAAGACTGCTGGGTCCTATGACCAACTGTCAACCACTAGGTTACCAGACAGCCCACTATCACACAAGTGTGGTAAGTTTCATAGTCAGGCACACTATAGGTGGGACTACTAATGGTTCAGTTCAGTCGCTCAGTCATGTCCGACTCTTTGAGACCCTATGAATCACAGCACGCCAGGTCTCCCTGTCCATCACCAACTCCTGGAAGCTTCTAAAAAGAAGGCACTTTTGTGGCATCTATCCGAATGTTAAGCTGCACATACCATTTGTCACACAATTCCACTACCATCGAGGAGAAGTTGCATAAAGACAGTTGTACAAGTGGTTGGAAACATTGTCAATGTCCATTAACTGGGAAGTAGCAAAATAAATTTTGCCACATTTATAGATGAACCATGTGGCAGCTTTCTTAAAATGCAGTGGATTTTCCTATGTTCTGATAAGGAAATGTCTTGAAGACATGAAAAAGCCAGTTGTAGGAACATTTTTAAAAAGCTGTTTTGCATGAATACATAGAAAAGTCTGTAAGGATAAAAACTACACTGTTAGAAGTGGTTTACCTCTGAGGCATACCAGGGAAAGGAGAAGTGAGGGAACAGTCTCCTTTTTCCTTTTTATATTTCCAAATTGTTTTAATTCTTTACAGTGAGTATGTATTACTTTTGTAATTAAAAAATAATATGGAAAATTTTCAATATTCTCAACCAATTTTTAATGATATGGGAAAACATTGTAACAAGTGAAAAAAATTAGAGCATGAAATTATATATACTGTATGATCTCAGCTACAGAAAAATGCATGTAAAATCCAGGAAGGAAATATATCAAAATATTAATAGGGACTGCCTCTGGGTGGCAGGATTAGAGATGGTATATAATATATATATTTCTTTACCTTTCTATACTTTCTAAATATGCTCTAATATTTTTATAGAAAAAAAATTAAGCAGGTCTGCCAAAGGTGCATGGCAGGTTGTAAAACACAAGCAGCTGCTACCCACGCTGGGTGGCGTGGTGATCTAAGATCGCCAGCCACCTAAGGAAAACTTCCTAATTGCAAGGGGATGGATAAGCAGAAAAAGATGGGTTTTCTCCATTCTGCTTTTCTGATGAAATTTCAAGAGGGAGAAGGAGATACCCAAAGAAGATAGAGTCTCCCAGCAAAGAGGGTGAGACTCAGAAATGGGGCCAGAATGAGCTTGTGAAGATGAGAGCACCAGATCCCCGAGGGAAGGTTTCTGATCCTGGAAGTCAGTGACGGTCTCTCCTAGGAATTGGGGGACCACTGTGGCTTTCATAGTGTCTGCATTCAACAGCTGAGTGGATGGAAGGCAGGCGCCACACCAGCTGAGGGAGCGTGTGTGGTTCCCAGAGACTGGCCAGGATGCTGCAGCGACACGGCGCGGAGGTGGGGTGGCGGTGGCTGCAGGGGAAAGCAGCTCTGTCATCTGACCCCTATGCCCCTGTGGATCCCATGATTCTGGAAGCACGGCTCCGAGACTGTCTGGGATTCCTCCTGAAACCCAGCGATCTAAGATTCTGGAGGAAAGGACCTCTCTTTCTACAAGTAATCTCTCTCCTTTTGGTAAAGAGCTCTTGGTTTACATCCCCGTTCTAGGCCTGTTAGCACCGGATGCCTTTGCTGCTCTTCTTCTCCACACCACACGTAAATCAGGGCTGCCCCATGAAGCTGGTTCCAGGCTTCCTTTTATCAGCTGGATTCTGACTGCTCTTAGCCAGTGGAAGGCGGCAGCGTCAGGAGATGGGAAGACAGGAAGCAGGGAGAAGCCGGGGTGTTTCTCCTCCACCCTCTGCTGGTGATGTCTCTGCCAGCAAATGAGTTTCCTCCATGACAACGGCCAGGTACTCTTGGTCTCCAGTGACCCCACTTCCTCTCTGTCCCCCTCAGCATAGGGGCAGAGGTGACTTCCTGTTGTTGCCTCTGGCTCGTTTGAATTCACACTCCTTGTTTGGCTTCGCAATCCTTCTATCACATGTGTAATCAATTCCCTACTATTAAATTCTCTCTATTGAAAGTACTTTAAAAGTGATTTCTGTGGTCCTGCTTAGATGCTGAGCTAATACCTTCTCGGTCTAGGTTTGCCCCTGTAAAGAGAATCCCGAGATGAGAAAATCGAAGAAGAGGTATTATGTACCACTGGCTTACGCGCTCCCTTACCGTGTCCCTCAGGGGTGCCCAAAGCGTCTCAGCTTTCACTTTACATACATATAACCTGGGGAGCTTGTTAAATGTAGATTTGAAATCAGTAGGAGTGAGGTAGGGTCTTTACAGGTTAGAATCTGTATTTCTAACAAGCTCCCGAGTGATGCTAATGCTGTTGGTGCAGACCGGCCTGAGTAGCAAGACACTGTATCTGTGTCTTGAACTATATCAGAGAGGGAAACACCAGCATCCTTTCTTAGCTCAGTGGCTTTCGTCCTCTGTGGCACTTCCACTTGCTGAATCTGTGTCTCTTAGAGGCAACACAATCCACATTTGAATGTATTGTTCTGACATATTCGTTGAGTGAGGGATAGAAGGTGGAAGCCAGCTACCTGGTGGCAGGTTGACTACATTCATGTAGCTGCTAGTGTCTGACATCTTTATTATGACATCTAGAGTTGTGATTACTATTTATTTAGCCATGCCACGTGGCACAGCCTTAGTTTCCCAACCAGGGATCAAACTTGTACCCCTTGCAGTGGAAGCACACAGTCCTAATCACTGGACCACCAGGGAATTCCCAGCATTTGTTTATTTAAATATATTTTATTTTTTGTGTAGTCAAAGTTCATATAGTCAAAGCTATGGCTTTTCCAGTAGTCATGTAGGATATAAGGGTTGGACCATAATAAAGGCTGATCACCAGAGAATTGGTGCTTTCAAGTTGTGGTGCTGGAGAAGACCCTTGAGAGCCCCTTGGACTGCATGGAGATTCAACCAGTCAATCCTAAAGGAAACCAACTGAATATTCATTGGAAGGACTGATGCTGAAGCTCCAGTACTTTGGCCACCTGATGCTAAGAGCTGACTCATTGGAAAAGACCCTGATGCTGGGGAAGATTGAAGGCAGGAGGAGATGGGGACGGCAGAGGATGAGATGGTTGGATGGCATCATCAACTAACAGACATGAGCTTGAGCAAACTCCGGGAGATAGTGAAGGACAGGGAAGCCTGGCATGCTGCAGTCCATGGGTTCCTGAAGAGTCTGACATGACTTAGTGACTGAACAACAACAACAACAACTTTCTTTTTAATAAAATATAGCTTTATTTTCCCTTTACTACACAGTTAGGAATACATGTATATGTATATTCTTAAAAATTCTGGTTATAGTTAGGATACTTACTTCTGAATTTCATTTTCAGGGTAGTAAAAGGGATGCTACGAAGTATTTGCTTTACAAAGAGGCCTTGGGGTGGAAGAAGGTTGAGACCACTGGGTTAGAGGATCTATCGCAGGATGTAGTGGACGGTGGCACCACCCAAAAATCCTGGTCCAGAGGCAGAAGTGGGCACTGACAAGACTCTGGGTTGCTTCCCTTTCTGGGGGATGGGAGGAATGCACACACTCTTAATTAAACAAGGGGTAGTGTCACTGTGTCCGTGCAAAGCATTTTCACTTTCGAAGTGTAAGAATTGGGAGAATGAATTACCTTGCTGCCAAGCAGTCAGGGACGTGGGTTCTGCTGGGCACCTGTCATTCCTCTTGGGCTCCTGAAAACCTTTCCTCTGGGCTGGGCCGGCCATTCCTCATCCTTGGGGTTTCAGAGCCTGCCTGTCAGTGCAGATGCTGCAAGCCCAGATACTCACTCTCCCGGGCCCCCTTGTAGCCGGGTGTGGCCACACAGAAGAGATGCACCTGCCCAGAAAAGAGAAGAAACTCACATTTCCCACGTTCTGGGGCAGGCTCATCCGGCACCTCCCTGAGCATCTGGTCTGGCCACATCCACCGCTCTGTGGGTGGCCCTGATTTTTCAGTCACTCCTTATGGCAAATGCCTTGTGTTATTTGCTTTCTCTAGTTGGTCGATGTCTTCAGTCACATTTTTAATTCTTAATATTTATCCTAGAAAGTAACGCTAGTTTCATTTTGGGGGAGTTTTGCCTATCCTGCCATGGTCTTCTTGCAGAGTGTGATGTGTGGGAGTAAACCGCCCATCAGTCTTGCACTGAAGAAGGGCAGAGAGGCTACTGTGTCCAAGGCTTCTTCTCAACACTGTTCATGTAAATATCACATGGATGGTCCTCAAGAGCCTCTAAGGTCACTGGCCTGAGTGCCCTGGGGTTAGAAAGCTGCCTGCCCATCCTGCCAGGGCCTGGAGAGCTTAGAAGCCAGTGGGTAATGAGAGATGATTGGATGGCATCACCGATGCAATGGAGATGAATATGGGCAAACTCCAGGAGATGGTGGGGGACAGGGAGGCCTGGTGCGCTGCCATCTATGGGGTTGCGAAGAGTCGGACACGGGTTGGTGACTGAACAACAACAGTGAGAGCAAAACAGCCTCCCATATTCCTGGCCTCGTCCCTGCCCAGGCAACCCCTTCTCCTGCTGCCTCACACCGAGCCTGCCAAATGCACAATGTCAAGAGAACCAACCTCACATGGAGGAGTTTTCACACCCTGTGGCCAGAAAACATTCTGGAGCAAATAGGTGTCCCCCCACCTCCCCTAGAGCCTGGGGTAGATTCAGCAGGAGCTGGTGTGAGAAAAAAGGAAAACAGGGGAAATAAAGTCAAGGTTGGTCCTGATCGGGGCCCAGCCTGGCTTTTCTCTAAACCCAGACCTGGCCTGTAGGCTTCAGGGGGCGGGGGAGGCAGGAACCAGAGGAAGACCAGAGAGGAGAGGCTGAGGCTGGTCGTAGGAGGATGAATTTTCTCCCCTGAGTGGGAGAGAGGGCGCTGCCGTGAAGTGGCCCTCCTCTTCCCTCCATTTAAAAACGAACCAGGATTTTGCTTTTACTCAGTTGTGGTGAGGCTGACAGATCAGGAGACGACTGCCATTGATGAAAAGTTGCTGCCCACAGTTCCCAAGAGGAGAGGCACGCCACACTCAGAGGCAAGCTGTTCACTATTTCTAGAATGTTGGTAACCTTGGGAAGGGCAGTCCCCATCCCACCACAGGTGTACAAGGCCCCAAGAGGTCACAGCATTATAAAATACAGAACAGAAACAGCAGAATATCAGGGACTTCCCTGGTGGTCCAGTGTCTAAGACTCTGACATATGGGGGACACATATTTGCTCTGAGTTCCCAAAGCAGAGAGCCCGCGTTCGAATCCTGATAAGAGACCTAGATCCCACAAGTCACAATTAAGACCTGATAAAGCCAAATAAATAAATATTAAAAAAAAAAAAAAGCAATGGCTTCCCTGGTGACTCTGTGCCAATGCAGGAGATATGTGTTCGACCCCAGGTCTGGGAAGGTCTCACATGCCTTGCACCACAACTATCAAGGCTGTGCTCTAGAGCCCGTGAACCGAGGGCAACTACTGAACCCACGCACCGGATCTACTGAAGACCCCACACCCTGGAGCCCGTGTTCCATAACAAGAGGAACCACCACAGTGAGAAGCCCACCCACCACAGCTAGAGAGTAGCCCAAGCAGCAATGAAGACCCAGCACAGCCAAAACAAAATTATTATTTTTTTAAAAAGCAGAATGTCGGAACATGCCAGAGCATCTGTGTGTCTTTGCAGGGACTGTACCCTTTCCAAGTTCCCCACCCAATGGGGTAGAGCACGTGAGCCAAGATGGGGATGTGAAAGTAGGGTGTGCCCAGCCAGGTCCCCACATTTAGCCTAAACTGGGGGAGACCTGCCTTTCCCCCTGTTCTACAGGATGGAGTAGGGGATGGACTAGAGCTTTGGCATCAGACAGATCTGACTTGAGTTACACCTGGTCCTCGGGTACTGCTGTGTGACCACGGGTAAATTACTTCCCCGCTCTGTGCCCAAGAGCATCCTGTTATAGAAGCTTCTCTACTCTAGCTTCTGGCTCTGTGTGTTCCACCACCCAGAGACGGCTCCAGCAACAAAACACAGCTTTCCTGGCTCCACCCAGATGTTCTTATGGCCGGTGCCTGTGCGATGCTCAACACGTGGTACAGGGATGACCAGACCAGAAGGGACTGTGCGAAGGAGACATTTCAGGGAACAGCAGGGAGACACTGAGGCAAAGCCAGGTCACTCCAGCTGAGCGGAGACCTGGCCAGACTGAGTGAGCCTCATGGCTTAGGCTGCAAGTGGACTCTGAGGCCCCAGGACACAGACTGTGAGACGCTCTGCCGCACACAGGAGGCCGGCGCACCTCGGCTGGGTCCAGAGACTGAAGCCACACGTGTTCGCTGAACACAGGACCAGGACCCATGTACAGCTCTGTTAGGCCCAGGATGAGAAATAAAGCCACATTCTGAGAGGGAAAGGGAAATATCACATCCTTTTCAAGTTCCTGGTAGCACCTGTACATTCCAAACTGTGGAGAATGGACCATTTACTTATTTATTTCTTTAAGAATGGACATTTAAAAACATAAGCTCATTTTTCCCTGGTCATCTTTTCTCAACAAATTCCAAGAAGGCTGAAACTCTAGAGCTCACCTCTAACAGTCCTTAATCCTGCCTGTTCCCCAACACAAGGATATCTTTGTGGGATTTCTGATGAGAGAGCTGCGTTTCTCTGAGGTGGTTTCACAGAATCCTGGAGTCGACCCTCTCTCGTCTCCCATCTCCCAGCTGTGATGGAGCGAACTCAGACTTGGGGCCCCAGGGAACCCCTGCTTTCTGAAATGCCTGACTCATCCTACCCAGGCTTTCTTGAAGAAAGTGAAGTGAAATTATACCCTCCCACACTCCTTTAAAAATGTATACTCTACATTCCAGTTGTCGCAGTAACATCTTCACGCTGCCCCGCGGCCTTTTATATATTTCAGCGCTGATGGACCATTAGTTACCATGAGAACAGGAATGATTTCAAACACAGCCAGTCTTGTGGTGCTTCTATTTGTGCCTTGTAAAAAGCAAAACCCACGTCCACAGGGACAGCTTCAGCAGAGCTCAGATAGTTGACCAATGGAAGGATGCGGTCCTCAGTCAGTGGATCCTAGAGACCACTAGAGGGTCACTTTATTTGTCCTCTGAATTGTATTTTAAAGAAAAGGTGTATTTTTTTTTTAAGATGCACTTGCTCTATTCATTGTCACTTTTTGGTAAGTAGATTAGTTTCAAATGCATGTTCCAACCCTCAGCCTTGAAGACAAATTTGTCACTCCTGCCCCACAATTGTCCTCGTGCCCCGAGCCATGCTTCACTCTACTCCAGCCTGACCCGGAGACTCACGGGTGACCAGGCAGTGCTATTTCAGGGGCTAGTTCAGACCCAAGGTCTGTGCATTTATCCTTTCTTTCCTAGTTGAATGTTTGGAAAATGTAAGCCCTCTGAGTTCAAGGACATAACTCTTGAATCTTCAGAATTCTCTGCACAGTCCTATCTGTTAATTGACTTGACTTATAAGCTTTCCATTCTGATGGAATTAAGTTTCAGCTGAGAATTTTAAGTCATTTCAGAGGATCTGTGTGTGGGAACAAACCTGAAGGCAGATACCAACCCCACAGTCTGAACAGCAGGCTGTGACACATTCTTTAATTAGTCCTATTCCCATAATGAACATGTATTGCGTGCTTACCACGTGCTGGGCACATGGCGAAACACGTGACACATATTATCTCATTTAATCTTCATAATACCCTATGACGTACACTGTTTTTAAGGTTTTTAAAATAATGTTTATTTCTTAGAAGTTAACATGTGCATAATAGGAAACCAAAAAACACAAGAAGCAAACACCAAAGTCGTTCATAACCACAGGCAGTTCACCGTTTGTCCTTCTGGGTCTCTTTTGTGTATTGTCACAACTAAGCACCCATTTTTATGTAAGTTGTTTTTAATCTTTCGTTTTATGAAAGAGAAAACAGAGCCACAGATATTAGACAACTTGACCCAAGTCACACACTAACTACCCAGTGGAGCTGGAATTTGATTTCGAGTGTCTTGCTCCACAACCCATGCACTTGCTCACCAGGCCAAGAAAACCTGTGCTACAAAGACATCCTCAGACCAAGGTCCCTTGTTCAGCTGTGCAAACTCAGCAGCAGATGGCAGCATGGAGACCCTGTAGAAACTGGCCATTCCCTGTGTTCTGGCTTTCCTGCCTTACCACTTTGCCACTCCTGCCCTGGCAGAATTCATTGCCCCTTGAATCAATTCCTGGTCCTCTGGGAAACAAGCTGGTCCCTAAAACAGCAAGGGGCTCCATAAAAGGACTTCAATTTTTGACGCAATACGCTCATTCATTGGAACTTAGTCTAAGAAAATTATTCAAAATGAACCTAGACACAAAAAGGCATTCATTCAGCATTATATATCATAGCAAACGTTGGAAGCAACATCAGTGTCCCACTGTACTGGATCTTCAGGTAAATTATAGTACACCAATGAAACATAATATCACACAGCCATTAACAGACAGCTATGAAGATGAAACCACCAGTTAAAATTTTGTAATTCAACACATATACTCAGTTCAGCTGCTGAAAATTAACCTTCACCTAAGACTATGGCAATGTTTTATCTTTTTAAAATGTTTATGATTAGTGAAAAGCAGAATATAAAATGTTTTCAATATATTTAAAAATTAAAATATTTTAATATATTTAATAAAATATATTCTGTAATTAAAATTGTGTAAACAATGAATTGGCTCTGCAAAGAGCCTGGAAAGACAGGGAAAAATATGCAAAAAGAATAGGCGTCAAGCCTGATTCATCTTGGTATCCCAATACCTAGCTGGTGCCTAACACACATGAGCTAATCAATATTTTTGGTTGAATCTAAACTGCTATATCAGTATGGGAGAATCAGGTTACTAATTTTTCTTCCCTTATAATTAATGTAATACTGTTATAATAATGTTAATACAATTTTTAAAAGGCAGTGTGCTTAGAGTCTTCTGGATTGGAGGTTGAGCAGTGTATCAGCCTGCTTGGGGGGGCCATAAGAAAATGGTGGTTGGGGATTTCCCCGGTGGTCCAGTGGTTAAGACTCTTCCTTCTAACGCAGGAGACACAAGTTTGATCCCTGGTCAGGGAGCTAAGATCCCACATACTGTGTGATGCAGCCAATAAATAAATAAATGGGTGGTTTAAACAACAGAAATTTATTTCTCCCAGTCCTGGAGGCTGGGAAGTCCAAGACAAAGGTGCCAGCAAGGAAGTGGGCTTACTGGATCCTAGGATAGTTCTATTATTAATTTTCTGAGGACTCTCCATACTGTTTTCTGGTGTCTCTGGGTTTTTTTTTTTTTGGCCACCCTATGCAGCTTGTAGGATCTTAGTTCCCTGACCAAGGATTAAGCCCTGGCCCTGGTAAAGTCCTAACCACTGGACTGCCAGGGAATTCCTTGGTGTCTCTTCTTATAAGGATACCAATCTTACTGTACCGGGACCTCACCTTCATGACCTCACTTAACCCTAATTACTTTGCAAAGTTCCTATATCCAAATACGCCACGTTGGGGGTTAGGGCTTCAACATATGAACTGGGGGGCAGGGGACACAGTCAGTCCGTAACAAGCAGTTAATGCCCAAAAGAGTTTTCTGTATCTGATAGCAGCTGGAGACCATTCTGGGCGAGGCTGACCCCAGCGGTGATGGTGGCAAGTCCCATGGAGAGACTGGACAGGCATTTTGACATCCCTTGTTCATCCATGGAGCCTGCAAGGGACTGAGGTCAACTTAGGGGCTCTTAGGAGACAGCAGCACCCTCCAGTAGGACCAGCGAATAGAGGGATCTGGGGAAGAGGCAAAGACCCGGGGCAGTGGGGAGGACGGCCAGACTTCTACCACACCTGGTGGCTCTGACGGGGCACGGTGGTAAGCCAGACTCATAATCCAAGGAAAGGGCTAGTCAGTAAGCCACTTCATTTGGACTGGAGGCCAAAACCAGCAGGGGAACTTAAGCTGATCCATCAAACAAAGCAAAGCTGGGCAAAGAGGTTCTTCAACCCACTATTGCCCCCATGATAACTCTTTTCCCTCCTTTCATTGTCTCTCAATTGATTCTCAAGGTCAATAAGCAGCCACACCTTCACACTCCATATCGGTCCTGAATAGACAGTGATTTCCATCTATGCCCATGTGGTGGTGGTACACAACACACACACAGCCTGCTGTACTGCAGCAACAGGCTGCCTTTGTCGCCTTGTGGGTTCTGGGAGGTTGACTGCAGCTGTGCTGCTGAGCTCAACAATCTTACAGAACAGAAGCCCACAGGCTGCTGAAGAGGTCAAGGTGGAGGGCACAGGGAGCCTGAGAAGAGATCAAGTGATTCTTGCCTGTTCAGTTTCCACAGTCAAAGGGCGGACTCAGAAGGGTGGACGGTGCTGTTTCTAGCTCTCCTGCTGACCTTTCGTGACAAGTACGATGGTGACTGGTGCTCCAGAAGCCAGAGACCAGGCAGCCCAAGAAGATGCGGTCTGAGGGACCCCCCTTTCCCGTGGGGGCAGTAGCCCTCAGTCTGCACTCTCCTTGCGCTGACACTGCAGCAAGCCTGGCCTCTCATTCACAGCATCTCTGCCTTGCTTATCATTAACTCACTTCACATGCTAAGCAGGGAGAGAAAACACAGGGCTGAAATAACTGGAGGAGGCCGTTCACAGAGCAAGGGGAGGGAGGGCTGGCGGCAGGTGGTGTGCTTCGGGGCCTGGAGGGTGAGCCCTGCGGGAGGACAGAGAGGCACTGTTCTCTCTACAGCACAGAGGAGACACGTGCACTCTGGCTGCCATGTGCCAGGGGAGGGAGCCAGGGGAGGTCCTGGAGGGGATCATACCTGCCCCTGTCACCTCCAGCTGGAGAGAGAAAGCCTTCTGTGGGAGGTCTGCCCTGCATATGCCTTCCCCTCCCACCTCTACCAGAGATCTACAACAAAAAAGGAAAATCCTTCATTTAAAAAAAAAATTGTGGTAAAATACATGTACCATTTTAACTGCTGCTAAGTCTACACTTAGTGGCATAAAATACATTCTCAGGAATTCCCTGCCAGTCCAATGGTGAGAACTCCATGCTTCCACTGCAGGAGGCACGGGTTCGATCTTTAGTCAGTGAACTAGGATATCACGCAGTGTGGCCAAAATAAATTTATGGATAAATACATTTACAATCACCGCTATCCATTCTTTATCATCCCAAACAGAAACTCCATACCCCTCAGACAACAGCTGCCCATTCTGCCCTCCCCTCAGCCCCTGGTAACCACTATTCTACCTTCCATCAGTATTGTTGCTGTTGTTCAGTCGCTCAGATATGTCCGACTCTTGCGACCCCATGGACTGCAGCACACCAGGCTTCCCTGTCCTTCACCATCTCCTGGAGCTTGCTCATGTCCATTGAGTCGGTGATGCCATCCAACCATCTCATCCTCTGTTGTCCCCTTCTCCTCCTGCCTTCAATCTTTCCCAGCATCAGGGTCTTTTCCAATGAGTCAGCTCTTCGAATCAGAGGGCCATAGTATTGGAGCTTCAGCTTCAGCATCAGTCCTTCCAATGAATATTCAGGATTGATTTCCTTTAGGATGGACTGGCTTGATCTCCTTGCAGTCCAAGGGACTCTCAAGAGTCTTCTCCAGCACCACAACTCAAAACTATCAATTTTTTGGCACTCAGCTTTCTTTGTGGTCTGACTCTCACATCCATACATGACTACTGGAAAAACCATAGCTTTGACTATATGGACCTATGTCGGCAAAGTAATGTCTCTGCTTTTTAATACACTGTCTAGTTTGTCATAACTTTTCTTCCAAGGAACAAGTGTCTTTTAATTTCACGGCTGCAGTCTGCAGTGATTTTGGAGCCCAAGAAAATAAAGTCCGTCACTGTCAGTATAAATTTACCTATTCTAGATAACTCATGTAAGTGAGTCTACAATATTTGTCCTTGTGTCTCTGGCTTATTTCACTTTGTGTAACGTCTTCAACGTTCATCCACACTGTAGCATGTGTCAGAATTTCATTCCTTTTCCAGGCTAATATTTCATTGTATGTATAGACCACTTTTTTTGATCCACTCATCTGTTGATGGACATTTAGATTCTTGCCATCTTTTGGTTATTGTGAATAATGCTATGAACACGGGTGTGCAGGCATCTGTCTGGCCCCCTGCTTTCAATTCTTTTGGGTATGTACCTAGAAGTGGAATTGCTGGATCATATGGTAATTCTATGTTTAACTTTTTGAGGAACCGCCAAATTTTCCCACAGTGACTAAACCACGCCTTGAGCTATTTAAATGAAGGATGAATCTATCCCAAAAGCCTCATGTCTAATGTCCTGTCCTGGAAGGATGAGCCAATGTCCAGAAAGGCATAGTCTCACTGTGCTGGGAAATGTGGGTGCCCATCTTAACAATGGGGGCAATGGAGAACTGGTAACAAGTAGGAGAGGGCGACCAAGAGGGGTCATGTCAAGAAAAGTGGTTGACTTCCAAGTAGTTCAGACACCCAAATTTTCACCACCAAGGGCATGGGTTCAATCCCTGGTCAGGGAACTAGGTTCTACATGTCACAACTAAAAAAAAAAAAGTTCTGCATGCCACAACTAAAGATCCTGTATGCTGTGACTAAGACCTGGTGCATCCTAATAAATAAATATATTAAAAAAAAAAACCACTGGGTGTATAGATGCAGCATCTTGAGGACACATTTCTTTAACTAGATACCCAGTACCACTTGTCCCTTAGCTTTATTTCCATTTTAATGTTTTCTGAGTCCTATTTCTTACAAAAGTAATGCACTAATACAATAGTTACTAGTGCTAATAGTTACTAATAGTGCAGTCCAGCAAATATTTCTGGTTTTCCTCTGGGGCATGTTGGGTATTGTGGTGTCAGACTTTATTTATTTGGGCTCCAAAATCACTGCAGATGGTGACTGCAGCCATGAAATTAAAAGACGTTTACTCCTTGGAAGGAAAGTTATGACCAACTTAGATAGCATATTAAAAAGCAGAGACATTACTTTGCCGACAAAGGTCCATCTAGTCAAGGCTATGGTTTTTCCAGTGGTCATGTATAGATGTGAGAGTTGGACTGTGAAGAAAGCTGACTGCAGAAGAATTGATGCTTTTGAACTGTGGTGTTGGAGAAGACTCTTGAGAGTCCCTTGGTCTGCAAGGAGATCCAACCAATCCATTCTAAAGGAGATCAGTCCTGGTTGTTCATTGGAAGGACTGATGCTGAAGTTGAAACTCCAATACTTTGGCCATCTCATGCGAAGAGTTGACTCATTGGAAAAGACCCTGATGCTGGGAGGGATTGGGGGCAGGAGGAGAAGGGGACGACAGAGGATGAGATGGCTGGATGCCATCACTGACTTGATGGACATGAGTTTGAGTGAACTCCGGGAGTTGGTGATGGACAGGGAGGCCTGGCATGCTGCGATTCATGGGGTCGCAAAGAGTCAGACACCACTGAGCGGCTGAACTGAACCGAACTGAACTCCTTTAAAGGTAGGTGTGGCCACTGTGACTTACCTTAACCAATAAAATGAGAGATGCAACCTGGGTCATTCAAGGTGGGAACTTTAAGGGCTGGTGTGCAATTTCCACTTCTTTCTTTCCTTCCTGGTGCCTGGGGCAGCCTGTGACATCCCTCGTGGTGGCTGCTGAGTAAACCTGAGTCCCTGAGTGAGGAGAATGGGAACAGGCCCCCAGCTCACCCTCAGTGGACACACAGCCTGAAGGAGAAAGAAAACTTCCAGACAGTCCTCCATGAACTGCAGCCTTAATAAGCAATAAACCATGCGTTGTTTAAAGCCACTGAGATCTGGAGTTTATTATCATGGCATAGGTGGCTTGTTAGCAAAATCCTTCAATGAATATTTATGTGCCAAGGTGCTGTCAGTGCAGCTGGGACCAAGAAAGCCATTAATAAGCCACCAAGCCCCTCTTAACAGACAGCCAACTCCTAGCAGGAACGATAACTACTAAATAGTGAATCATACAATTAACTATTTCACTGTAAAATGTGTGGAGGAGCACAGGGCCCTGAAGAGTGTGAACAGCAAATGACCTAGTTTGGTGCGGGTTCAGGGAGCCTTCTTTTGGGAGGATAGAAGGAGGGGCTCTAGCGGCTAACTGAAGTCACCTGGGTGGAAGAAAGGACAGTGTTCCAGGCAGAGGGAACAGCGGGAGCAAAATCCCTGAGGCAGAAGGGAGCTTGAGCATCAGGGATGCTCAGAACAGGGCAGCGAAGTGCTGGGAGGCCAGAGGTAGGGACCTGACCACTCAGGAGCTTTGGGCCATGGTGGGAAGCTTGGTCTTATCCCAAGAGCGATGGGGTAGCCACGAGAATATTCAAAGCAGAATTATCATGTGATAACTGTATTTTTTTTTTTTTGGTAAATATTTCTTAAAAAAAATTTTTTTTAACTGAAGGATAATTGCTTTACAGAATTTTGTTTTCTGCTGTATTTTTAAAGAGCAGCGGCTAACACAGTATTTGTGTGGGGTTAAGAAACGTCACGGAGAAGGCAATGGCATCCCACTCCAGTGTTCTTGCCTGGAGAATCCCAGGGACGGGGAGCCTGGTAGTCTATGGGGTCACACAGAGTCGGACACGACTGAAGCGACTTAGCAGCAGCAGCAAGAAACGTCAGGTGGGGAGAAAATCGATCCCTGGGTGGCCCGGACCCTCAAGACCAAACACAGACGCAGCCTCTAAACACAGCATGCGGGCTCAGCCTCCGGGAGCCCAGGCTACACTGAGCGATCCTGTTGCAAGCTGGCGGTCGCGGCTCAGGGACACATGCTCCATCCTCCCACCACCAGGGGGCGACGAGGAGACGTGGGCTACGGCCTGCGGGGCTGGCGCAGACGGGAATTCTGACACCTGCAGGTTTTGGTTTGTGCGCCCACGGAAGCCCCGGTCCCTCCCTTCTACATTTACCTTCATCTCCTGTTTTATAGAGGAGCCTGAGAACAAGAGGACCCCTTGTCTAGCAGATCACGGTCCCTGTTCCCGTTCCCCACCCTCCCTGACATCTCTGCCGCGTGCAGCCCCACAGATTCCCTTTTTTCCAGGTTTCCTCTTCTTCTCTGACTCCTGCTCCTAAATCTAAGGAGGTTGTCTGCCAGATTTCTAACTTGCTGCCCCTTTCTCATCTCAGCACTATGCTGATAGGCGGTCGGTCCCATGTGCGCTTGTGCTGAAGTTAAGTCTGTCTAAACCTACACACCTGGCCAACAACTCTGTCCTGAGCCCTGGTCCCCAAATCCTGAGTGCCTGTAGGGCATCTCCCTGAGTTTCCGTGCCACCTCAGGGCCCTTAGGGAGAAGGTCTGATTCATGTAGTTCAGGTTTTACAGTTAGGTGGGCGGCAGAAAGTGGGAAGGAGGCAGAAGCCATAGAGAGCACAGCCAGTGTGGAACGGCAAGGGAAGAATTAGCATAGAAATAGAGTCCACAGAAGTAAAACAGATGTAGAAGTACAGGTAGAGGTAGGGGAGCCAGGAGGGACTGTGTCAAAGAAGTCCAGACGGAAGAGTCTTGAGAAGAAGGGAGTGGACAGAAACAGGGTACTCAGTTCAGTACAGTTCAGTTGCTCAGTGGTGTCCGACTCTTTGCGACCCCATGGACTGCAGCTCGCCAGGCCTCCCTGTCCATCACCAACTCAGCCCCGGAGTTTACTCATGTTTAGTCATGTAAGCTCATGTCCATTGAGTCCGTGATGCCACCCAACCATCTCATCCTCTGTTGCCCCTTCTTCTCCCACCTTCAATCTTTCTCAGCATCAGGGTCTTTTCAAATGAGTCAGTTCTTCCCATCAGGTGGCCAAAGTATTGGAGCTTCAGCTTCAGCATCAGTCCTTCCAATGAACACCCAGGACTGATCTCCTTTAGGATGGACTGGTTGGATCCCCTTGCAGTCCAAGGGACTCTCAAGAGTCTTCTCCAACACCACAGTTCAAAAGCATCAATTCTTCAGCGCTCAGCTCTCTTTATAGTCCAACTCTCACATCCATATATGACTACTGGAAAAACCATAGCCTTGACTAGATGGACCTTTGTCAGCAAAGTAATGTCTCTGCTTTTTAATATGCTATCTAGGGTGGTCATAACTTTCCTTCCAAGGAGCAAGTGTCTTAATTTCATGACTGCAGTTACCCTCTGCAGTGATTTTGGAGCCCCCCAAAATAAAGTCAGCCACTGTTTCCCCATCTATTTGCCATGAAGTGATGGGACCAGATGCCATGATCTTAGTTTTCTAAATGTTGAGTTTTAAGCCAACTTTTTCACTTTCCTCTTTCACTTTCATCAAGAGGCTCTTTAGCTCTTCTTCACTTTCTGCTATAAGGGTGGTATCATCTGTGTATCTGAGGTTACTGATGTTTCTCCCAGTGATCTTGATTCCAACTTGTGCTTCATCCAGTCCAGCATTTCTCATGATGTACTCTGCATATCTTAGTGGTACAGAAAATGATGGTATGGTTTGCAGTCCTTGGAATTTTAGAATTAATGGAACAATGACGTTTATCAAGCAATTTTGCTGGAGCAGCAGAGGCAGGAGTCTGACTGTAACAAGTTGAGAAGAGGACATTTCATGAAACAACTGGGTCTAGATGCTTGCTCCTTGGAAGAAAAGCTATGACAAACCTAGACAGCATATTAAAGAGATGTCGCAAAGAGTCAGACACAACTGAATGACTTCACTTTTTCACTTTACCGACGAAGGTCCTTATAATCAAAGCTATGATTTTTCCATAGTTGAAGGAGATCAAACCAGTCAATCCTATAGGAAATCAGTCCTGAATATTCATTGGAAGGACTGATGCTGAAACTGAAACTCCAATACTTTGGCCACCTGATGGAAAGAACTGACTCATTAGAAGACCCTGATGCTGGGAAAGATTAAAGGTGGGAGGAGAAGGGGACGACAGCGGGTCACATGGTTGGATGGCATTACGGACTCAATGGACATGAGTTTGAACAAGCTTCGGGAGTTGGTGATGGACAAGGAAGCCTGGAGTGCTGCACTCCATGGGGTTGCACAAAGTCTGACAGGACTGAGTGACTGACTGAACTGACTGAGACCAAAAATGTCAACATCAGAGAGCTCCCTGGGTGGCCCTGTGATTAGGGTTCTGGGCTTTCACTGCCACCGCCTGGGGTTCAGTCTCAGGTTGGGGAATCAGATCCTGAAAGCCAGCAGCACAGTCACCCACCTCCCCCCAAAAATAAGTATCATAAATGATTCCCTGCCAAAAAAGGAGGAAACTGTTTCAGATTAACAGAGACCACAGAGACATGATAGCTAAACACCATGTGTGATCCTTGATTAGATCTCTGATCAATCCAACTAACTGGGATAATTTGGCAAAATTGATGACAATTAAAAAATCCCTGATGGTTCAGTGGTAAAGAAGCTGCCTGCCAATGCAAGAGATGTTGGTTTGATCCCTGGGTCAGGAAGATCCCTGGAGAAGGAAATGGCAACCCACTCCAGTATTCTTGCCTGGGAAATTCCATGGACAGAGGAGCCTGGCAGACTATAGTCCATGGGGTCACAAAAGAGTCAGACAGGACTTAGCAAGTAAGCAACAACTGGGGTAGTTTAAAAAAGCAATACAGATTAATATTGTTTTGATGTCAATTTCTTGACCATAAAAATCCTACTGTTGTTATAAATGAGAAAGTCCTATTATCAGGAGCTAAGTATTTAGGAATGAAGATTAATGATGAACACAACTTACTTTAAAATAGTTCAGAAAAGAAAAATGTGCGTGTGTGTATATATATGTGTGTGTGTGTGTGTGTGTGTATGTATGTGTGTATATATATACCCTTTTACATATTTTAACATTTTGCTACATTTGCTTTCCATGTATGTAAGACCTACATAGATGTATATATGCCACATATACATTATATGTATAATATGCATATTAAAAATAAATAAATTTATTTATGGTTGCACTGGGTCTTCCATGCTGCATGCTGGTTTTCTCTAGCTGCAGTGAGTGGGGGGCTACTCTTTGTTGTGGTGCACAGGCTTCTCGTTGTGATGACTTCTCTCGTTTCAGAGCAGCGCTCAAAGGTACATGACTTAGTTGCCCCGCTGCATGTGGGGTCTTCCTGGACCAGGGATCAAACCCATATTCCCTGCATTGGTGGGCGGATTCTTCACCTCTGGACCACCAGGGAAGCCCTGCGTATGTTTTATACAAAGATTCACAATTTAATAGCTGCCACTTACTCTGATTATCAGTATATAAGAAATATATATATAGATATACATGTATGTTTGTATTTATATTATATATGTATATAATATATACACATGTGTACATATACATACTCTGATTATGTGTATATAAGAAATATATGTAGTATACAAATGTTTACCTATATATTTGTATTATACGTGTGTAGGTGTGCAAATGTGACAAAATGCTAGGGCAATGGTTTCAACTTGGAATGACTTTGCCTCCCAGATATGATGATGTCTGGAGGTATCCGTGTCCTTCTCAGTTGAACTGGTGCTACCAGCATCTGGTAGGTGGAGACCAGGGGTGATGCTGAATATCCCACAGTGCACAGGACAGGCTCTCAGGACAACCAGTGATTCAGCCCCAAATGTGAATAGAGCCAAGCTGAGAACTGTGATTTAGGTAAAAGGCCTAGGTGTCATTGCACTTCCTCTTACTCTTTTGGTAAGCTTGAAATTAAAAAAAAACAAACAACTCTTATTGTCCTTTCTGTACTGTGTGCAGTCCTTAGTTGCTCAGTCGTGTCTGACTCTTTCCGACCCCACAGACTGTAGCCCACCAGGCTCCTCTGTCCATGGGGATTCTCCAGGCAAGAATACTGGGGTGGGTTGCTATGCTCTCCTCCAGGGGATCTTCCCAACCCAAGGATCGAACCCAGGTCTCCTGCTTTGCACGATTCTTTATGGTCTGAGCCACCAGGGATTTTTTAATTGTCATCAACTTTGCAAGGGGTACTTCCTTTCTAAAAAATGTCCTCTCTCGGGAATTCCCTAGCAATCCAGCTTTTAGGTCTTTCACTGTTGAGGGCCCTCAACAGCGGCCAAAATAAATATACATATCCTCTCTCCACATGCATTGCCACATCTTCCTTCCCCTTCCATGGACATTTTGCATGTTCTTGGAGTTTCTGGCCATGGGCCCTGCCTCCTCCCTCACACTGGAACAGCGCTTCCTTCACAAACGGCTCCAGTAGCCTCACAGCAAGGAGGCTTGCCTCCCAAAAGCCCACGTGTGGCCTGTGTCTGGACTTTCCCGTCACGGCTCCTTTCACAGGCTCCCCTTTGAATTCTCATCCATAGGAAGGATCAGGATCCTGGTTGAGTTGGGTTTAGGAGAAATAAAAACCGCAGGGTTCGAGGACCTATTTTATCATCAGAGGCCCCCCAGGTGTCCTATAAAGGCTAGTCTCACCCTCTTCTTAATCACCTGCATAAACCAGACGATGAATGTGCTTTATCCAAGTGGAAATAGAAATGCAGCTGCCACCACAATGGAACCTGGGCATCAGCCCCCTTAACCAGGCTGGGAGCACCTGAAGGGTAGGGACCCTGTCTTACCTTCCTAGTATCAAGTATAGAAGATACTCAAGAAATTGTCAAAATGAGATAATTTTATTGAAGAAAATTTTAGAGTGTTTCACCAAAAAAAATTTTGTTTGAAGTAAAATGTGCCACAACTTTTATATGGCTTGTGTGTGATAGTTCATGTCATACACCCACTATACCACCGCCACAGCTATTCAATTCAGAACTCCTAAGGGCTTCTCAGAACCCCAGCACTGCAATGAGCACAATACTAAATAGCCACTCTGCTAAAACCTGGGTGGAGACTCCGAGTACACAGCACCCCATCCAAGCCCCTGTTCAAATGCTTCCAGTCCTTTCTGCATGCTGATCATTTAACCATCTCAAAAGAGGAAGACATCACCACCTCCATGATCCACTCAGCCCACAGAAGTCTGTGACTGGCACGTCTGTCCCCCCTTCAGCCACGTTCTCCTGCTGTGGAGATCAGAAAGCAGCAACACAGTTGCCACCTCCCTAATGTTCAGATAAACACAACGGCTCAGACATGAGCTCCTGAAGCCCAAGAGAGGCAGAGTAGGGCCTCAGACATCCTACAAGGTCAGAGATCCGTCAGGTTTTTCAGCAGCTGGTGAGGCAGCAAGAACTAGAGTGGGGCTTCTCCAAGGGTCCTGCAGCAGTGCAACCTGGGAGTTTAGTGGAAACACAAATTCTTGAACCCCACCCTTCCTGCTGGGTAGGGCCCAGCAACCTGAGCTTTTGGGAGTCTTCTGGTGACCATGGTGCACACCCAGGTTTGAGAAGGACTGGACTAGAGCTGGTGTGTCCACAGAAACTGCTCGGATACAGCACTGCAGTGTCAGCAGAGTGGGAAGGTTGCCCCGTTTCTCAGGAACAGACAGGGTCCTTTCAGGTTAAGAGGAGCACCATCTTTCACCTGACCTGAGTCAGGGTTCCCCTGACAGCCAGCCAAGGGCTCACACTAAGTCCACACAGACGACACAGCCAGACAAGTGTCACCCCCAGCTTGCGGATTCTGAGCAAAATCCCCCTTCTCTGGTACAAAGATTCACATACTTGCTTTTCTTCTCTGATATTTACAAAATCTCTGATAGCTATGGGATTCAAAGATGGTGCTTATACTTAAAGGCGCCTTTCCTTCCATGTTACATATTTGGGGCTTTTAGGTCTTTGGGGGCCAAGCAGAACCAATTGCGGTTTTCTCTCTTAAGTATCTTCACACAGGCTGGGGAGATCCCAGAATATCAGTAGAAGGCAAAAGGCACATTTCCAGTAGTGACTCCAAGAGTCAGGGTCAGCCAGGCTTAAAAGAAAGGGCTGCAGAAGGTGGGAAGATATAAGTGTGGAGAAAAAGAGGATGAAGAGTTTGGTCAAAGAGAGAGAGGGACAAGGGCTAATTTCTCTCTTTCTCCCTGTAAATGCCATGGACAGAGGAGCTGGTGGGCTACAGTCCGTGGGGTCAAAGAGTCGGAAATGACTTAGGGACTAAGCATGAGCACCCTGCACCTGGACCACCCACCTGTCCTTCCTTTGAGCTACTGTTCCCGAGGCCTAGCGAGGTCAGAGCAGGGCTGACCACCCCGGTCTCCATCGGTGTCTGCGGGTAATTCAAGTCAGACAAGAGTCAGGCTGCTGAGAAGAAAATGGTAGTAACAAAAAAATATTTATTATTTTTCTAGAAAAAGATGAGGGAAGGAAACTGTGGTCGAAAGAGGGACCCATGAGCAAATGCAATGCTTTTTGTCATGTCTACTTTAAAAAACAAAACCCCTTTGGGCAAAAGAAAACTCGTGAAAGCTAGAACTGCCCTTGGACAGCGAGGTTCAATTCTAACCCAGATTTATAATAACTTTTAAAAGTTCTATCAATTCCACCACATTGTGTGGGAATTACCGCACACTTTCTCCCCCCCACCCCTTAACTTCTGAAAAACCAAACTGGCTCACTCACTCATATCTGGGTTTAGCTGAGGAAGTAAAATGCGTTTATCATTATCTACCACAGAAAAAGCACACTCAGTTTGCATCTCAAGATTGTCTTCAATAAAGTCTATTTTGCTTGCAACGGTGGCATAATCCTGCTTTTTCTTCCCCAGGTTCTGTTCTCTGCAGGATAGAGGGGCTGGGAAATGCTCTCGCTTAAGTCTTGCCTTTCCCCTTCTTTGTCTTGGCAGCGCCTGGCCAGCGGAAGCCGCGCAGCTGCAGGCAGTCGGCCACGTTGTGTGCGATGTAGTAGAGGTTCAGCATGGCGGCGGGGCTGAGGATGTCCACTTCCGGCTTCTTCTGCTTCTTCCCACGCGACTTGCCCCGGCCTTTCTTCTTCCCTTTAGCTGGCTTTCAAAGACAAGTATATACAACGGGGCAAAAGTTAGTTCTTATAACCTTGAAAATATGTTGAAATATGTTGAAAATATAACATTTCCCACCGAACTTAAGGGGAAAAAAGTTCCTACAGGGAAAAAAAACTGACAACAAAAAACGTTTGTATAAAGCGGTAAGAGAAGTCATATGCATCCCGATGCAGCGACTGCTTATCAGGCACCGTCCCGAGACCCAACGTGATTTAAGCGCCCAGAGACTGGGAGAGCAAGGCGGAGAAACTGAGGCACAAGACCTATACATTGCGGGCTGTGTCATTCCATGAGAGGGTGAAGTACAGGGAGATAAACCGGGGCGGGAGAGAGAAGGTCAAGGGCCAGAGGGGAATGCGTGTAGGGGGAGGGGAAGGCTGTGTTCCAGGCTTCCCCAGCGCCTCCCCAAAGATGCCCTCCCAAGAAGAGAAGCGGCCTTCTCCTCTTTACTTTTGTTAAAACAGAACAAAAAAACTCCAAAAAACACAAAAAACTAAAATAAAAGCCCCAACCTATGGCAATTAGTATGTGGGTCTTGTTTGCAGTTTGATTAGAACAAACCATAAAAAGGCATTAAAAAAAAAAAAAAAAAGCAATTGAGAAAATGACAATATCAAGTAATTATTAATTCAGTTAGGTCTGAGAGTGGCTTTGGGTCATGGAAGAAAATGTTCACACGTTCCAGACATGCATACTAAAATCTGTAGGCATGAAATGAAGCCTGAGATTTTCCTTTAAAATACTGCACCTTGCCCACCCCCACCCGACCAATAAAACAGATGAAGCCAAGGTGGCAAAATGCTTACAATTTCTGAATCTGAGATACGACTATATAGTGATTCATTTTACTATTCTCTTTTTGTGCATGTTTCAGAATTTTCCTAATAATGATTAAATTAAAATGTATTGGCTAATTAGGATCAAATACATATTTTGGCATTTGTTATGTGATACTCTCAACCTCATTAAGCAGTCATGAGGATTAAGGGAGACACGAATCTCAGGCACATAGCAAGTATCTGACACTAAGCACTTAATAAAGGGCGTTGCCATCACTTTTATCATCGCTAATCCTCATGAGTTTCAAGGGAGGGAGGTATATTCGTATCTTAAAAATGGAAAAGCAGAGGCTCGGCAAGGTCACAGTGCAAACCAGCATTCACCAGGCTCGGGAGCAGTGCTCTTGCCACAATCACACTGCCTGGTTAAGGCCCTGTGGGCAAAGGAATGGATACCATCCTAACCTGGGAACAAATGATTCCCCAAGTTTTGCTACAGCCACACGAGGCTGCGAGGAATTCTCTATTCCTATGACCCACCCATACAGAAAGTAACAGATGGGAGTATACTACAGAAAAGGTGTCTCTTCTAGGCAAGGGAAAGGAGGAGTGTGTACATTATCAAGGATGCCTGCAAGGGCTAAATGTTTGTATAAAACAGACGTCCTGTTCATAGCACTTCACTTTAAAAATGTCCTCACTTAAACAAAGAGAAACATAGTCAATGTGTTAAAAATACTAAAATACATTTTTGTTAAGTGAAATGGAGGATGTTCCTAGATATGAAATGCAGGAATGAAGATGAGACATTATGTTACAACACAGTGGCCTGGCTTCTGTGAGGAAATCCAAATGAAGAGAGACAATATGGAGCCCATATGATAACTGCATCTCCCGATAAAGCATCCTGGTGGGGTATCGGATGTACACTGCCATAAGCTCTTAAGGATTCTGAGTCTTGGCTTCCTTTATGATTTTATACTCTTTTGCATGTCAAACACACTTGACTTACCTGGAATAACTGCCAAAAAAAAAAAAAAGTGTGTTTTAATCTCTAAAATGGTTTGAGAACTAAGATTCACACAGAGTTTGACATTTTTATTCAAGGTTCTCATCTTTCTGTAGAAATTGGCAAACTGATTCTAAAATTCATATGGAAATGCAAAGGATATAAGACAGAGGTTTGACATTTTTATTCAAAGTTCTCATCTCTTTGTGGAAGATTCTAAAGTTCATAGGGAAATGCTAAGAGTTTTAAAAAAGAAGAACAAAGTTGAAGGACTAATACTACCTTATTTCTAGAATTATAAAGCTATAGTAGTCAGATGGTATTAGTGTTAAGATAGACAAATAGATTAATAAAGTGCAAACTAGACCCACATGTATATTTAGATAACTGATTCAAATAACTGATTCAACTGATTTTCAACAGAAGTACCAAAGCAGTTCAGTGGAACAAGGATAGGATAATCATTTCTATAAATGCTGCTGGAACAATGAATATCCATGTGCAAAAGAATGAACTTTAATCCATATATGTTCCATATGCAAAAATTAACTCAGAATGGTTCACAGACCTAATGGCTCAAAATTATAAAACTTACAAAAGAAAATACAGAGAAAATACTTTGTGACCTCGGATTAGGCAAAAATTTCCTAGATATGATATCCACTTTGATGTCTGTAAAAGAACAAATGGGTAAATTCACCATCAAAATGAAAATTTACGCTCTTCAAAAGATACTGAAAGGAGAATGCAAAGCAAAGCCACAGACTGGGAGGAAATACTTGCAAATCGTATGTCTTGAATGTGGTGATGGCCTAATGTCTGTACACCTATGCCAAACTTATCAAACTGTACATTTTATATATGTACAATCTATTGTGTATCAACTCTAGCTCAATAAATCTGTTAGAAAATTACTATAAAGGAATGAAAATTTTCAGTTCTGAGCTGGTTGGGTTGGTTGACTACAACCCCATGGCTCTTGGCTATTCTGGTCTCAGAACACAGAGCTCTCGACTTAAAACTCTCTGAAATCTTTAATGAAGACCATTTTAGCTTCAAGCCACACTTGCCTTCCTTCTAGTACCCAAATGCGCCAAGATCCTCCCTGCTCCCTCCTCTTCCTGCAGATCTCCACAGCGGGCCTAATTTGTTTCTTATCTTTGTGCTAGCCTTTGCTCAAATATTACCTCTTCAGAAAAACCTCCCAGACACCATGCCTGTATTCTTTCTACTACTAAGGTGACCATATAATTCATTGCCCAAACCAACACACTGCAACAAGCATTAACTGGGACTGTCCCAGGCAAAGAGGGAGGAAGTACAAATGGCCTCCCAATAACCCTCCCAGCACTGTCACTTCCTATCTCCTTGCCCCAAGCACTCTTTACTATTTAATAATACTTTTTGTTTATATATTTATTGTATGTTTCCCTACCCAGAGGTTTTATCTATGAGTTCGCTTAATTCCCCAGGACCTACAACAATGTCTGGAACACTGCAGGGATGAATAAAATATGGTGAGTGAATAAAATGCAACTCAGATGCAAGACAAACAGCTGAGAAAAGAAGAGAAGGAAAGGCAAAGGAGAAAGGGACCAATACAGGCAACTGAACGTAGAATTCCAGAGAACAGCAAGGAGAGATAAGAAAGTTGTCTTAAATGAACAATGCAAAGGCACAGAGGAAAACAACAGAATGGGAAAGACTAGAGAGATCTTCAAGCAAACTGAAGATACCAAGGGAGCATTTCATGCAAGGGTTGCACAATAAAGGACAGAAATGGCAAGGACCTAACAGAAGCAGAAGAGATTAAGAAGAGGTGGCAAGAATCCAGAAGAGTGATACAAAAAAGTCTTAATGACCTGGATATACATAATGGTGTGGTCACTCACCTAGAGCCAGACATCCTGGAGTGTGAAGTCAAGTGGGCCTTCGGGAGCATGAGTACGAATAAAGCTAGTGGAGGTGATGGGATTCCAGCTGAGTTATCTCAAATCCTAAAAGAGGATGCTGTTGAAGTGCTGCACTCAATATGCCAACAAATTTGGAAGACTCATCAATGGCCACAGGAGTGGAAAAGGTCAATTTTCATTCCAATCCTAAGGAAGGGCAACGCCAAAAAATGTTCAAACTACCGTACAATTGCACTCATTTTACATGCCAGCAAGATAATGCTCAAAATCTTTCAAGCTAGGCTTCAACAGTAAATGAATCAAGAACTTCCAGATGTACAAGCTGGATTTAGAAAAGGCAGAGGTACCAGAGATCAAATAGCCAACATCTGCTGAATCATAGAAAAACCAGGGGAATTCCAGAAAAACATCTGCTTCATTGACTATGCTAAAGCCTTTGACTGTGTGGATCACAAGAAACTGTGGAAAGTTCTTAAAGAGATGGGAATACCAGATCACCTTACCTGCCTCCTGAGAAATCGTTTGCAGGTCAAGAAGCAACAATTAGAACGTTACATGGAACAAAAGACTGGTTCCAAATAGGGAAAGGAGTACATCAAGGCTGTATATTGTCACCTGGCTTACCTTATATGCAGAGAACATAATGTGAAATGCCAGGCTGGATGAATCACAAGCTGGAATCAAGACTGCCAGGAGAAACATCAACAACCTCAGATATGCAGATATTACCACCGTCATGGCAGAAAGTGAAGAGGAACTAAAGAGCCTCTTAATGAGGATGAAAGAGAAGAGTGAAAAATCTGGCTTAAAATTCAACATTCAAAAAACCAAGATCATGGCATCCGGTACCATCACTTCATAGCAAGTAGATGGGAGAAAAGTGGAAACAGTGACAGATTTTATTTTCTCCAAAATCACTGTGGATGGTGACTACAGCCATGAAATTAGAAGACTCCTGCTCCTAGGAAGAAAAGCTATGCTAAACCTAGACAGCATATTAAAAAGCAGTCACTTTTTAACTTGGTCAACAAAGGTCTGTATAGTCAAAGCTCTGGTTTTTCCAGTATTCATGTAGGGATAAAGAAGGCTAAGGGCTGAAGAAGTGACGCTTTTGAGCTGTGGTGCTGGAGAAGACTTTTGAGAGTCCCTTGGACAGCAAGAAGATCTAGGCAGTAAATCCTAAAGGAAATCAACCCTCAATATTCATTGGAAGGTACTGATGCTGAAGTGAAGCTCCAATACTTGGCCATCTGATGTGAAGTGCCCACAAACCGGAAAAGACCTTGATGCTGGGAAAGACTGAGGGCAGGAGAAGGGGGAGAATGGGGCGACAGAGGATGAGATGGTTGGATGGCATCATAGACTCAATGGACATGAGTTTGAGCTAACTCCAGGAGATAGCGAAGGAGAGGGAAGTCTGATGTGCTGCAGTCCATGGGGGTCGCAAAGTTAGAAACGGCTAAGGGACTGAACAATAACAACAGTCCACAGAAAGAATCCCACTTGGGACCCTAGACAGGGCAGCAGAAGCCAGGTGCCTGACTAGTCGCTCTTGGTATGTACTGGCGCCCTGGGCATTTTCTCGGTGTGAAAATTGCTCCGCACAACCAAAGGACTTCAACCAACCAACTCACAAAAAGAGGGCCTGATTCTGCGGTTACAGTCCCCTTCGGCAGGCGCAGACCACCAAGAAAACCCCTCTCCCCCCTCATCTTTACCCAGAGCGCTCAGATCACTGGGCTGGACACCGCCACCCCACGACCCTTGGAGATGAAGGCGCCAATCTCTTGGCCCGGGCAACAAAGCTTAGTAAAGCGTGCCTCTACAAGACAAACGGTACTTAAACCAATTTAAAAAGTGCCTCGGAACCTCTTAGACGTAAGTAGAGTGTATTACCATGGTAATGCGTTCTCAGTTGAGCCGGTGAGTATGGCAAGGGTTCCCAATCCTGAAAGAAAGACAGAGACCCGAGTTCTCCGCATCGCCTGGGGGCGGCGCCCCCGCGCCCATTCCTGCCGCTCACCGGGCTGCCGCCTCTGCACTCGCCAGCGAACCGCTGCCGGTCCCGGGACCTCGCCCCGTTTGTCTGGGACCGGCTCCCGCGGAGCGGCGCAAGGAGGCCGAGGCGCTCAGGGGAGCCCGGCGGGGCAAGGGGGCCGTCAGCCACCGAGCGGCCGCCACGCCGGACTGCGCACCCGCCGCACGGATGTTCCGGGATGCTCGTCTGCGACAAGTGCGCCTCTCGGGCGCTGGAGAGCCGCGCGCACAAACGTCGGGAGGCGCGCGCCGCGGGGGCGGGGCCGCGCAGTGTCTACCTGTTGCCTGGACACCCGGGCCTGGCGCCCGGCCGTTGGCAGAGTCCGACCCGCCCACCCCGTCCGCGGAGCCCTGCCCGCCTTCCTGACAGACGCCGCCAGCCCTCCCGGATACGCCGCGTTGGCCGGGCCACTGTCCCTCGAGCGACTCTGGCTAAGGTTGCGCGCGCGTGGAACTCAGGCTCGGCGCAGCGGCGGCTGGCTCCGGGCCACACCCGGCCGGACGGGGCGGGGGTACCGTCTTGGCCTTGGAATGGGCGGATTCAGCTGTGAGTGTGAGCTCTGCCACTCACTGACTGACCTTGGAGAAGTTAGCCAAGACTCCAGTACCTTTTTTGGGAAATGAGATAAAAGCCTTTGAGGGTTGAAGTGAAAACAACATGCGGAAATGTCTTAAAAGAGCCTGTAATAATAGAAACATTACAAAATTAAAAAATTTTTTCATGATTTATTTTGGCTGTGCTGTGCGCAGGCTTTCTCTAGTTGTGGCAAGTGAGGGCTACTCTCTAGTTGCAGTGCTCTGGCTTCCCATTGTGGTGGCTTCTCTCGTTGCAAAACACAGGCTCTCGGCACTTGGGCTTCAGTAATCGTGGCACACGGGCGTAATTGCCCCACTGAGATGTGGAATCTTCCCGGATCAGAGATGGAATCCATGTCCCCTGCATTGGCAGGCGGATTCTTAACCGCTGGAGGAGCAGGTTTGAAGTCCTACAAAATGGTTTTTAAAAGAGCCTGAAAAAAGTTCTTATACCGGTTGTGGGATAAAGCAAGAAAGGACCCAGTAGAGGGAGTTGTGCTTCCAACCGTCAGCTCATCCTGACATCCTCCCTGCGGAGGGAGAATACAGTTTTGGACCAGGAACCTCATTCATTTTAATGACTCATCTCCTTTCTTTTTATTCAAGTTATCAGGCATCTATCATGTGCCTGACACTCAGTTTTGGGCCCAGGAATTCAGCCGTAAATGCAACAAAGTTCCTTTTTTCTTTGGGTGAGGGACAGGGAATCATGTGGGGGGCATGGCAGACATAAAAATGATAGGTGCAACAGGATGTATTACATTGAGTTTATTAAATTGATGTGATGATGGCTGACAATTCTTAGACTGGTGGATGGGGAAGGTCTCTCTGAGGTTTAGCTGAGATTTGGACGATGAGTCAGCTATGTCAAGGTCAGGGGACAGGACATTGCAAGCCCAGGGCAGGAGGAGGAGACTGGACTCAGATGCAGGGGCGGGGTCCTGAAAGGCTCTGCAACCAAGGTCAGGTGTGTTTTTGTTTTCCTTCATATGTTTGATGAACTGGCTTCCAAAGGCGGGGTATTTGTGCACCAAGTTCTCATATATTTCCTTTCTCTAATCCTTCATCAGCAAAGCAAACCCAAGTTCCAGCTACTTTTAGGAGACCTGTGCTTTCTCCTCTGCTGGCCCCTCTCTTAATCCCTGGGTTGGGGCAGCTCATACTCTTTGCTTACAGTCAATGGGTCATCACAACTTTCTCAGGTTAATGTCTACCTGGCTTAGTTTCAGATCTGTTCTAGTCCTGCTTTTCCTGAGTTCCAGATTGGAGGTCTGAAAAAAAAACAAACAAACATAAAGCACAAGAAAGCGTGAAAGTGGACAGGTGGAACATAAAATGGATGTCTAGTGACAACTGGTACAACCTCAATGGCAGCACCATTTTCCACTGACCGAAAGAGTCATCAGTCTTTGCACTGGAGAAAGCCTTAGCACTGACCTGCAGGAGGTGAGGAGGGCTGCTGAGGTGTGGGGCTGAAAGGCAGACTTCCTTACAACAAAGAGCACAGGTTGCTGTCAGAGTCAAAGGAAACTGTCATCGACAACATAAGCATTTTTCTTAAATACCAGTCCACTTAAGAATCACTTAATGTTCAGGACTTAAGATCCATTTGTTCTACAAGAACTGAACAAATCTTCCTGTGTAAACTGGAAGATGATGTTAAATTTAGACAACTATTTAAACTCACATTAGAAAAGCACTAGTTAATTTTATCTGTTTATGAGTACACATCCTTATGTCTTCTTTATAAATAGTAACATTAACTGTGCTGTTCTTAAAAAAAATTGCCAGAAATAAAGTGTGCATTCTTAGAATATTCAAACTTAGAATATTCTGTCACTATCTTTCTTAGAAGTTACATTTAAAAATTCCTATTTCTTCCTTTTTACTCTGGTGGTTTCTTCCTTCCTCCCTCCCTCCTCCCCTTCCTTCCTTCCCTCTTTTTTTTTTTTTTTATCTCATTAAGTTCAACAGTATAGCACTGCATTCACTTCATCCATTGTAGCCTGAATTTTGAAGAGGAAGTTGTAGAAAAAATAAAATTCTTTGTAGATAATCTCAAGCACTAGGGGCCCAACAGTGAGAACCTTGGAGTGCAGTAAGACCAGGTGGGGCAGACTCAGGAAATTATCTAGGGCTGGGGCTGGCAAACTCAGAAAGTAAATGTTTTAGGCTTTTCAGGCCTTGTATCCTCTTTTTCCAACTACTCAACTCTGCTGCTATAGAATGAAAGCATTTATAGACAACACATGAACAAATGAGCGTGACTGTGTTCCAATACAATTATTATGGAAACTAAAATTTAATGTCCCATAATTTTCATGTGACATATTTTTCTTCTATGGATCCCCCCCACCCCACCACCTAAGCATTTAAGAATGTAAAAACCATTCTTAGCTCACAGGTTGTATAAAACTGCCGGTGGGCCAAATTTGGGCTATAGTTTGCTAACCCCTGAGCTAGAGAATTTAAATTTAAATGTTATTCCTGCTGGAGGATTCTTTAATAGGGTGGGAATAACCAGTAATTATTGAATACTCATGTTTAACAAGCATTATTCTAAGCACTACTATATTGATGCATTTAATCCTTATAAAGGAAAGTTATGACCAACCTAGACAGCATATTAAAAAGCAGAGACATTACTTTGCTGACAAAGGTCCATCTAGTCAAGGCTATGGTTTTTCCAGTGGTCATGTATGGATGTGAGAGTTGGACTGTGAAGAAGGCTGAGCGCTGAAGAATTGATGCTTTTGAACTGTGGTGTTGGAGAAGACTCTTGAGAGTCCCTTGGACTGCAAGGAGATCCAACCAGTCCATTCTAAAGGAGATCGGTCCTGGGTGTTCATTGGAAGGGCTGATGTTGAAGCTGAAACTCCAATCCTTTGGCCACCTGATGCAAAGAGCTGACTCGTTTGAAAAGACTCTGACACTGGGAAAGATTGAGGGCAGAAGGAGAAGGGGACGACAGAGGATGAGATGGTTGGATGGCATCACTGACTCAATGGACATGAGTTTGGGTAGGCTCCGGGAGGTGTTGGACAGGGAGGTCTGGCGTGCTGCAGCTCATGGGGTCATAAAGAATCAAATACAACTGAGTGACTGAACTGAACTGAATCCTTATAATTCTGGTGAAAGTCGGTAGTATTATTACCCCCATTTATAGATGGGGAATCTGAGGCATTGGAGAAGGAAATGGCAATCCACTTCAGTATTCTTGCTTGGAGAACTCCGTGGACAGAGGAGCCTGGCACGCTACAGTCCACGGGGTCACAAAGAGTTGGACCTGACTGAGCGACTAACACTACTACTAATCTGAGGCATAGAGAGATGAAATAACTTGTCATTTACCATACAGCTCATGGGGGCAGAGCCTGGATATGCCAACTCACCAAGTTGGGTGCTGTACCGTCAATCTGAGCCCTTATGCTGTATGGCCTTTCTGGGTAAATTATCTCACATCTTGCAGCAAAGACAGATTTTCATAGGCATCCACATGGAGGATCTTTGTCCTGCTAGCTCCATTAAGCATTTGAACAAAAAGTTACAGAATATTCAAAGTAATGTTTCCATTTGGAGGCAAGGGGACAGATGGTGCTGTCTTATTTAGTAAGAAAGTCACTGTCACCAAAGGTGTTTGGGCAGAGGTGGGATGACTTTTGTACTCTTGCAGTTCCTTTGAAAGGCTTTGGTTATTTTCTTTTCCATAAAATAAAAGTAAAAATTTTAAATCTTGCTTTTTGAAATTTAAGTCTGACTAATTACTAAAGGAGCAAACAGGCTATGCATCCCCCACAGCCCACTCAGACACAATCTCATTCAGCTTACAGGAGCTGAGAGTCTGAATGGCCAGAAGAACTGCTGGTAGCAAATTGTATTTCAGCTGCTGCTGAGTCACTTCAGTCGTGTCCGACTCTGTGAGACCCCATAGACGGCAGCCCACCAGGCTCCCCCGTCCCTGGGATTCTCCAGGCAAGAACACTGGAGTGGGTTGCCGTTTCCTTCTCCAATGCATGAAAGTGAAAAGTCAAAGTGAAGTCACTCAGTCATGTCCGACCCTCAGCGACCCCATGGACTGCAGCCTTCCAGGCTCCTCCATCCATGGGATTTTCCAGGCAAGAGTACTGGAGTGGGGTGCCATTGCCTTCTCTCTAGCTTTGGCCTATTGCTGTGAGAACTGAGTGAATCTCTTAACCTCATCCCCAACACAACATACACACATGCACACACCCTGTCCTTCCCGTCTATACCTTTTCTTCTAACATTTCTTTTTAAAGTTAACCTCTTTTCTTTTTGGCTGCACCACATATGGGATCTTAGTGACAGAGGTTGAACCTGTGTTCCCTGTAATGCAAGCTTGGAGTCTTAAGCATTGGCCCTAACATTTCTTAGCTGGAAAATGCTGGAAAGCAGAGTTAAGGAAGAATTATTTAATTATTTGATATATTAAATTTAACCATACAAGAGAATACTGATATAGAAAAAGAGATCTACAGGATAAATAAAAGAAAGAATAGAACAGTACATTGTGCTCCTATCTGTAAAAAAAAAAAAAAAAAAAAAGTCGATGACAAAGAGATGGATATGGGAATTTTCTGAAAGAATAAAAAATAGAAAAAAACACTGACAGTGATTAATTCTGGGGAACAAGATGAGATCTGGGTTGAGAGATTACATTTTCCACTGTGTACTCTGAAAATTATTTGAATTTTTTACACGTACCTTCTTAATAAAAATACCAACACATAAATGTATTCTTCAGTTTTACACATGTTCCCTCATGTCATATCCTCTACCCAAGGCTAAAATTTTCTTTACTTGAATCTCTTTTGGCTGCATCAATAGCTGCAAGTATTTTCTTGCATTATACCTCTAATACTGATAGAGTGAATGAACCAACATTGCTATTTGTTAGTGTCTGATGAGTTTCAGTGGGTTGAATGGTGACCCTCTAAAAGCTATGTCCATGTCTTCATTCCTGGAAACTGTGAATATGGCAAAGATGTAAGTAAGGATATTTAGGTGGCTACAGAGCTCATCAACTATAGCATCCAATGAGAGCAAAGTCATGAGTTTGATTGTATAAACCAGTGTCATTTTTGTCCCAAAATCACAGGTGCATTCTTTTTTTTTTTTGGCTGTGCCATGCATCTTGTGGGATCTTAGTTCCCTGACCAGGGATTGAACCCAGGCCCTGGCAGTGAAAGCATCGAGTCTTAACCAGTGGACTGCCAGGGAATTTGTCACAAGGACATTCTTAATCTCAGCTATTTTTATTGTAAATACGGGTCATCTCAAGAAGGACTAGAGAAAAAAGAATTCTACTTGGAGGGAAAACAGAAAGCACGGAACACTGGTCTTTATATGACAATGATTAATACTTTTCAGGTGGAAGAGCCGGGGATCTATGGACAAGGAAGGTCAAGAAAGCTACACTGAACATATCAGCAAAAAACACTGAAATGGGTGGTTTGAAATATTCATTGGAAAGCTGTTGATATCCTCAAGAAGAATCTCTAGGGAGTTCCCTGGTTGCCTAGTGGTTACAACTCCTGGCTTTCACTTCCATGGCCTGGGTTCAATCCCTGGTTGGGGAACTGAGATCCTGCAAGACAAACAGCGCAGTCATTAAAAAAAAAGCATCTCAGAAAGTCCCACCACCAATCTCAAGGGCAACCTGGGAAGCTGCTGTGACTCACTGTCTACCCGTATGTCTGGTTGCAACTGCCTCCCTATAGGTAGTACGCTCATCCACGTCAACTGCTTTTTGTCAGTAGAATATGAGCAATCTGGGCTTCTCTGGTGGCTCAGATGGTAAAGAATCTGCCTGCCATGCAGGAGACCCAAGTTTGATCCCTGGGTTGGGAAGATCCCATGCAGGAGGGAATGGCAATCCACTCCAGTAGTCTTGCTTGGAGAATTCCATGGACAGAGGAGACTGGCGGGCTACAGTCCATGGGGTTGCAGAGAGTCAGACACGACTGAATGACTAACACTTTCACTATGGGCAATTTGACCTGTGCCACACCCAAGCAGGAGCTTTAAATGTGCTTGCATGGTATGGTTCGGTCTTTTGCTCTGTCCTTAACTATAAGAACACCATGTTCCAGGTAGGGACTATTCCATCAGCCTAGTGCCTGAATAAGACAGCATCTGGAGTAGAGCTAATCCAGAAATTTAACCTGAGTTGAGCAGAGTAGCAGCTACCTGCCAGGACCAATAATGAGAGAAAAAGCTTTGTCAGAAGTCACTGAGATTTTGCAGTTGTTTATATTAGTCTACCCCCAGGCATCCCTTTAATTTTAACTTTCCTTTCTAGATCTAATGTCTTTAAGATTCCCTTGTGTTGAAGAAGTCAAAGACCAATTTCTAACTCCAGTTCAATTCTCTTTTTATTAAAGTGCTTCAGTAGATATATAGTGTTACGAACAATCAACACAAACTTTACTGAAACATTCACAAATAAAAATCTTCTACTTTATAAATCACTGAAATAATGTTCTTCCATGTTGTAACAGTAATCATCATTGATTGATTACTCTGAATTTATTCCTAACCACACACATGTATTCTCAAATAGGGTGATTCAAATCAATTACTGTAACGTATGGGACTGGCTTTCAGTACCTGAATGCTAATCCCAGCAAGTCAGTAGAAAAATGATGTGATTTGAAACTAATCAAATATCCTTGGTGCCTCAGTTTTCCCATCTGCACTGAGAATTAATCTTCCCTTAGAGACGATTTATTTAAAGACAGTACGAAATGTTAAAGTTTAGTATACATCTATGCCTTAGAAAGCATTCATGTGCGTATTTTTAAGAGTAACCTCTGTTCTTGACTAAATTAAATACTATATACTGTGTATTCAAAATAAATAGATGATTGCTCTTTCCTTAAAAGTTGTCTTTTCACTTAAATCACATTAAAATCATAAAATAGAGATTAATAATGATATACTCAGTAAATTTTAATTGCAATGAAGACTGCTGTGCTACTCAGGCAAAATTTACAGACTATTTTAAGTTTCATCCATTACAGACTTAACATTCTTCATGATCTCACCAGAAAAAAACAAACAAAAAGAAATCCTGCTACTCTACAGCACAAGGAGGTAAAATCCAAGCTATGATCAGAGTTTTGGTTTAGTTTCTTTGGGAATTATTAGCAACTCTAACATGACTTCCAAGAGAGACTCTGGTTGACAAGGGGGGAGTAAATAAGCTGATTTTGACTAGACCTCCTGGCACCATAAGAGAGGCCTGGTGCTATCACTAAAAAGATTCAGTAGAGTCCTTATTGCAGGGAGGGGGCATTTAAAGTAAAAAAGCTTGAAACTACAGATGCCATAACTTTGAGGACAGATGAGAAATAAGATTATCCTGACTGAATCAGAAACTTCCCTAAAAACTGTTTCAGTTGGGAAGCATGTGATTCCCAACTGAGAGAGAAGTTTAAAGAGGTTGGTACATGAACCCTTACATTTTCAAAGAAATGTGTAATACTTTTAGGTAGAAACAGAATTGCTAAATATCCACAGGACACTTTTTACTGCTAGCAGTAAAAAGAGGGGGGGACAAAATCACCAATCAAAATAGGAGAAAAAGAAAAATGGTAAGCTGTGATGCTCTTGGTGTTCTATTTCATTAAAAAATAAATTGATCTTGAGCACTAATGGATGTGTCATCTCAATAAATAAAAACTCCTATAGTTAACTTGTCATTTAAAAATTAACTGGGTGAAAAGGATAATTTTCTGCAATGTACTCAGTCATTTTAAGACTGAAGTGGTTTCAGAAACACATGAAACATCCTTGGAGGAGGCCTGACTGTTTCATATCGGTTTGTGGCAGATCACTCCATGCTGTACATAGACTACACGAGGAAATTTCACATTGAACATAGATCTCTTAAGGAATAAAGAAAAAATACTTTAAATGATATACTTTTCTCTAACATGCAGTATTTATGTAACAGTAAACCATCATCCTTCCCAGAGAAGATGCAGGTGCTCTAAAGATCATCTTAGAGCAAATTTTAGAAAGAGGTGTCAAAATGTTAACTTTTAAAATACAGACTTAATTTTAATGTTAGGTTTGCAAACCCTCCGGTAATCCAGGGTGAGCAAGAAGAAAATGTCCTCTCTATTTTATGACCTGCAGTTCCTATTACCTATGATGAATGCTATAAGTCAAATGCCATAATAAACTTATTCCTACTCTTGGGGCCAGTAGAGGCTAGCCTGGTTCTAGGCAAGACTAAAGAAGGGAGCGGTCCCACATAAGAGCCTGGCCAGGACTGATCCAGTAGGAGATTTCAAGGCCAGCTGGGCACCCAAGTGACCCCAGGGCAAGGAAATCAATTTTTTTTTTAATCACCCAGGATCCCAGCCTTCTACTATCTCCAGGCCTAACTGTCCCCAGAACAGTCCTGAACCACGCTGGGTGTCCTAAGTCTAGGCCAGCTCTACCCTGAACAAGCACTCCCAGGGCTGGAAACAAAGGCTGAGTGGGCAGGGTTGGCAGAGCACCATTTATTGGAGCCAACCCCCACCTATCAGATGCTTGTTGACAAGAGCTCAGTCAGTGATTCTGGAGCAGCTCCTCCCAACAGATGGGCTGTGAAAACACCTCTCTCTCCAGCCAGAGCTCATAGGAATAGTGGAAATCCTCAGGCAGATCCAACCTCTGCCCCAGCACACTCTGCAAGCAGTTATCCACAGGTGAAAACTCAGAGTCCTGGGGTCTGTCATACCGGCGGCTGTTAAAAGCTTCAATGTTGGCCCTCAAGGTGCATTCTTCCGCTTGGAAGTCCCATGGCCTGGCATCGATGTCTGTGTTGGGAAGATTAGAAAGAAAAAGATGTACACAACTCAGGACACTCCTCATCTTAGCACAGAGCATGGTCTATGGGACACCAACAATGGAACAGCTCAGAGTTCCCTTTTTTGCAAAGAGCAATGTACAAAGTCAGTACATAACATGCTGCTGGTCAGGTTTAAGAAATACATGCCCATGTACATATGCTTATATGTGTAGAGACTATTTTTGGAAGCATCTAGAAACTGGCTAACAGTGATAACCACTGACAGGGAAATGAGGGCCCTGAGGGAAATAAACTTCTTTTTATTGTATTTCCTTTTCATTATTTCATTCTGTTACTAATTATATATATTTTCCCAAAATAGCAACTCAATTCCCTCTACTGAACTTTCCTTGGGAATGGAAGTTACCCATTTGAAAGAAATCACAGTTTTCAAGGAATGGTAAGAGGCAGGAAGGGGAACAAGGAGAATCAGCATGGACTAACTACTAAAGACTTTCCTGACTCCCTGGATCCACCTCCCCCAACCCTGTGCATGATAAATCCATATGCAGCTTATGTTAATATTATGAGGTGAAGTCTTCCAAGAAAGTTAAAACAGAAAACAATCTGCTTTGCTTCTGTTTACCCCATTTAGACGTTTATTTCGGGGCCAGAGGTATGTATTTCCCAGATTTTTTAACGTCTCGCACTCAACAGGTGCAGCTTGGGTTTGGGCTCATGATGGCAGCAGTGACAGATTGCCATTTGTAAGATAAAACATGCCCATGTTTTAAAAACCTAGAAGAACTTAGGCGTTAGGCTTCCCTGGGTAAAGAGTCTGCCTGCAATGCAGGAGACCCGGGTTCAATCCCTGGGTTGGGAAGATCCCTTGGAGAAGGAAATGGCACCCCACTCCAGTATTCCTGCCCGCAGGATCCCCATGGACAGCGGAACCTGGCAGGCTACAGTCTATGGGGTCTCAAAGAGTCAGACATGACTGAGCGACTTCACTTTTACTTTCTTTCACCTCACAAGAACTTGAACAGTTAATTGTGCTTTAGGTCTTAGAGAAGTTGCATACTGGCTTATTATCTGCTAATCATATGGTTCCCTTAGTTCTCTGCACTCTATTTACAGCAGCATCCTCTATAGTCAAAAGAAAGTGAAGTTGCTCAGTCGTGTCGACTCTTTGTGACCCCATGGACTGTAGCCTACCAGGGTCCTCCATCCATGGAATTTTCCAGGCAAGAGTACTGGAGTGGGTTGCCATTTCCTTCTCCAGGGGATCTTCCCAACTCAGGGATCAAACCTGGGTCTCCCACAATGCAGGCAGACACTTTACCATCTAAGCCACCAGGGAAGCCCCATCCTCTATCTTCAGGCAGGTGACAAATCCCAGCAAAGACAAATCATTAGTCATCTAACCAATAACTCTTAAACACAATTATGCAAATGATGGCCAAATCCCACTACAGCTCTTCAAAATAAATTCTTCCAACTCTGGTAAGCCTATAATATCTTGGTAGGTCAATCAGAAATATAATGTCTCCTGATACAATATGTGATATGTGATATAATATGCAGTTCACTATAGTATAACACATTACCTAGACTGTACTATAGCTAAAAAGATTTAAGTTGAATTAATCAAACCTTTAGATCTACCTTTTAGCCTACAGATAATGCCAGAGATAGAGAAACAAGGTAAATGAAACCACAAAGAAGCAAGCAGACAAGTCCAGAAGGTGGACATTCTGTAGAAGAGCTGGTCTAGTTCTTCTTTGTCAGTGTTATGGAAAAAAAAAAAAAAAACCCTGCTAGATTCAAAACAAATAAACGGACATAACAATCAGATGAAACTTGTGGTCCTGGGCTAGATTATGACTTGGAAAAAAAAGGCTTTAAAGAACATTTTGGGGCAACTGGGAAATTCTGAACATGGACTTGATTATTAGATAAAATGAACATATATTGATATGGAAAGAGATAATGTTAACTAAAAAGAGAAGATTATAAAATAGCATATACAATTTGCTTTCATTTAAATAAAACCTATACATATATGTAGAAGAAAAAGTCTGTAAGAATATATGATAAGATTTCTGTTTCAATCTTTGGGTGGTACAAATGTGGCATAAATATGATAATACAGTAAAGTGTTTGCTTCCTTGTATTTTCTAACTGCTTTGTAATAATTAAAGGTTATTTTAATTTTATGGCTTCCCTGGTGGGTCAGACATGCAATGTACGAGACCCACGTTCAATCCCTGGGTCAGGAAGATCCCCTGGAGAAGGAAATGGCAACTCACTCCAGTATTCTTGCCTGGAGAATTCCATGGATAGAGGAGCCTGGTGGGCTACAGTGCATGGGGTCGCAAAGAGTTTTTTAATCTTAAAAACCTCTCAGAGAAACCTGTCACTTAAAGGAACATTTTGAAAAAGGGTAATTATCCCTCAAGTGACTTGTTTTATAATAATGAATTACCATAGCTTACATGGAATAGGGTACATGGCAGTGCCTTACTGTTTGTTATAGCAGCACCTGACTATAGTCACATATTTTCTCATCTAAAATATGTTAACAGTTCATACCAAAAGAGTAGAGAGGTCTAATTAGCTTTGTTTAAACCCTGGGCCACTCCCAGAGGCCAAAAGCTCTGAGAATACTCACCATTCCCGTAAGCCCAGTCATCATTCATGCGGTGGCGTACTTTCTGATAAATGGCTGACATGGTTTTCATGTTGCTTTTCCTCCACTGGCGCCCCAGGTACTTGGTCTGTATTTTCAGCAGCTTCAGCACATAAAGTTGCAGCATGGCCTGTTTGACCTTGAGGGCCCGCTTTAAGATTGGAGCAGATTTAAATACTACCAGCATCTGTCCATTTAAAGAGGGATAAGGATGAAGAAGATAGATAAGGATCTAATGTTTCCTGGAATTTCCAACTCACAGATAAATTAAGCCAAACCTGGCTAACCTCAGACTACCGTGGGGAGCTTTGGGAAATCTATAGTCCAGGCTCCATTTAGACTTAGTCTTTAAGAAAAGAAAGGAAGCACTCCATTTACATTTCACAATTCAAAATATCTAATATGCAAAGTGTCAAAAAATTTTGTCAGCCACACATGCCATTTTTACAGTTACCAGTGTATGTTCTGGAGGTAATTGTATATATGTGTGCATTACTTTTATTAACAAAAATGATAGCAAATACATACCCTTTCACACTGTTCCATACCTTGATTTTTACTTAACAATATAACTTGAAAATTATTCCAAAGCAGTATAGAACTGTCTCATTCTTTTTAATGGTTGTATTTACATTCTACTGTAATGATGTACCATAAATTATTTAACCAGTTGGTATTAATGAACATTTATGTTGCTTCCAATCTTTGATGATTACAAATAATGCTGCAGTGAGTAATCTTAGACTTGTATCATGATTATAATGCATGACTATAATCCAAAAAACAATGCTAACTTCCTTACCAGAGCTGCCCTGAGGGAGGGTCCATATTCTGTTCCCCGAAAAGAAATGGATTGGGAAATAATTATAAAATAAGTGCCTAGAATTAGGAGGTTCCAAGTCTTATGGAGCATTCAGTGTCTGTCTATAGAGCTCACAAAGCAGGAAGTCCATATTTATTAAAAATTTAAAAAATCCAGTTAGTGGACACCATGATCTGAAGTCCTACTCACCATGGTTCTCGAATGCTTCCATTTGGTCAGTTTATTGAGCAGCCTCAGGAGATTGATGCAGGAAAAGAGGTTTCTCCAGCAGAACTGGTTGTTGTCTCCAGCTTCCTGTAATAGGGCATGTCCATCATTATCTCATGGGGCTTCCCTGGTGGCTCAGATGGTAAAGAATCTGCCTGCAATGCAGGAGATCCAGGTTCACTCCCTAGGTCGGGAAGATCCCCTGGAGAAGGGAATGACAACCCACTCCAATATTCTTGCCTGGAGAATTCATGGACAGAGGAGCCTGGCAGGCTACAGTTCATGGGGTTGTAAAGTCAAACACAACTGAGCAACTAAGACTGAGAGAGCATTATCTCAACCCTTCACGGATCATAGCCTTGTTGTGGCGAAGGGGCTTGCGTAACTCAATGAAGCTATGAGCCATGCCCATGCAGGGCCACCCAAGACAAACGGGTCACAGTGGAGAGTTCTGACAAAATGTGGTCCAATGGAGAAGGGAATGGCAAGCCACTCCAGTATTCTTGTGGTGAGAATCCCATGAACAGTATGAAAAGGCAAAAAGATATGAGACCTGGGAAGATGAGCCTCCCCAGGTTAGAAGGTGTCCAACATGTTAAAGGGAAGAGCGGAGGGCAATTACTAATAGCTCCAGAAAGAATGAAGCATCTGGGCCAACATGGAAACGACCCTTAGTTGTGGATATGTCTGGTGGCAAAAGTAAAGTCTGATGCTGTAAAGAACAATATTGCATAGGAACCTGGAACGTTAGGTCCATGAATCAAGGTAAATTGGATATGGTCAAGCAGGAGATGGCGAGAGTGAACATCAACATTTTAGGAATCAGTGAACTAAAATGGACAGGAATGGACGAATTTAATTTGGATGACCATTACATCTACTACTGTGGGCGAGAATCCCTTAAAAGAAATAGAGTAGTCCTCATAGTCAACAAAAGAGTCCAAAATGCAGTACTTGGGTGCAATCTCAAAAATGACAGAATGATCTTGGTTCGTTTCCAAGGTAAACCATTCAACATCACAGTAATCTAAGTCTATGCCACAACCACTAATGCTGAAGAAGCTGAAGTTGAATGGTTCTGTGAAGACCTACAAGACCTTCTAGAACTAGTACCAAAAAAAAGATGTCCTTTTCATCACAGGGGATTGGAATGCAAAAGTAGGAAGTCAAGCAGTATCTGGAGTAATAGGCAAGATTTTTGGCCTTGGAGTACAAAATGAAGCAGAGCAAAGGCTAATACAGTTTTGTCAAGAGAACACACTGGCCATAGCAAATATCCTCTTCCAACAACACAAGAGATGACTCTACAATGGACATCACCAGATGGTCAACACAGAAATGAGATTGATTATATTCTTCACAGCTGAAGATGGAGAAGCTCTATACAGTAAGCAAAAACAAGACCTTGAACTGACTGTGGCTCAGATCATCAGCTCCTTACTGCAAAATTCAGGCTTAAACTGAAGAAACTAGGGAAAAACCGATGGGCCATTCAGGTATGATCTAAATCAAATCCCTTGTGATTATACAGTAGAGGTGATGAATAGATTTAGGGGTTGGATCTGGTAGAAAAAGTGCCTGAAGAGCTATAGAGAGAGGTTCGTAACATTGTACAGGAGGCAGTGACCAAAACTATCCCAAAGAAAAAGAAATTCAAGAAGGCAAAGTGGTTGTCTGAGGGGCTTTACAAATAGCTGAAGAAAGAAGAGAAGCAAAAAGCAAGGGAGAAAGGGAAAGATATACCTATCTGAATGCAGAGTTCCAGAGACTAGCAAGGAGAGATAAGAAGACCTTCTTAAATGAATAATGCAAAGACGTAGAGGAAAACAACAGAATGGGAAAGACTAGAGGGCTCTTCAAGAAAACTTAAGCTATCAAGGGAACATTTCATGCAAGGATGAGCACGATAAAAGGAAATAAATGGTAAGGACCTAACAGAAGCAAAAGGAATTAAGAAGAGGTGGTCAAAAAACACAGAAGAACTACACAAAAAAGGTCTTAATTACTTGGATAACCACAATGGTGTGCCTAGAGCCAGACATCCTGGAGTGTAAAGTCAAGTGGGCCTTAGGAAGCATTAGTACGAACAAAGTAAGTGGAGGTGATAGAATTCCACCTGGGCTATTTCAAATCCTAAAGATGATGCTGTTAAAGTGCTGCACTCAATATGTCAGCAAATTTGGAAAACTCGTCAATGATCACAAGACTGGAAAAGGTCAGTTTTCATTCCAATCCTAAAGAAGGGCAATGCCAAAAAATGTTTAAACTATCGTACAATTGCTTTCATTTTGAATGCAGTAAGGTTATGCTCAAAATCCTTCAAGCTAGGCTTAAGCAGTATGTGAACCAGAATGTCTAGACGTACAAACTGGGTTTAGAAAAGGCAGATACCAGAGCTCAAATTGCCAACATCCACTGCAACACAGAAAAAGCAAGGGAATTCCAGAAAAACATCTACTTCTGCTTCATTGATTATGCTAAATCCTTTGACTGTGTGGATCACAACAAATTGTGGAAAGTTCTTAAAAAGATGGGAATACCAAACCACCTTACCTGTCTCCTGAGAAACCTGTATGAAGATCAAGAAGGAACAGTTAGAACCACACATGGAAAAACTGACTAGTTGAAAACCAGGAAAAGAGTATGACAAGGCTGTAATTGTCATCTTGTTTATTTAATTTATATGAACAGTACATCATGTGAAATGCTGGGCTGGATGAATCATAGGCTGGAATCAAGATTGCCAGGATGAATCACAGGCTGGTATCATCAGATACGCAGATGATACCACTCTAATGGCAGAAAGTGAAGAGGAACCAAAAAGCCTCTTGATGAGGGTGAAAGAGGAGGATGAAAAGCTGGCTTGAAACTCAACATTCAAAAAACTAAGATCATGGCATCCAGTCCCATCACTTCTTGACAAATAGAAGGGGGAAAAGTGGGAACAGTGACAGACTATTTTCTTGGGCTCCAAAATCACCGCTGACAGTGACTGAGGCCATGAAATTGAAAGATGCTTGCTCCTTGGATGAAAAGCTATGACAAACTTAGCTTATTAAAGAAGCAGAGACATCACTTTGCCAACAAAGATCCATATAGTTAAAGCTAAGGTTTTTCCCCTAGTCATGTACAGATGTGAGAACTGGACCATAAAGAAGGCTGAGTGCCAAAAAACTGATGCTATTGAATTGTAGTGCTAGAGAAGACTCTTGAGAGTCCATTGGATGGCAAGGAGATCAAACCAGTCAATCCTAAAGGAAATCAACCATGAATATTCATTGGAAAGACTGATGTTGAAGCTGAAGCTCCAATACTTACTTTGGCCACCTGATACGAAGAATCAACTCACTGGAAAAGACTCTGATGCTGGGAAAGACTGAAGGCAAAAGAAGAGGGTGCAGAAGATGAGATGGTTGGATAGCATAACTGACTCAATGGACATGAATTTGAGCAAACTCTGGGAGACAGTGAAGAACAGGGAAGCCTGGTATCCTTGGGGTTGCAAACAGCTGAATAGGACTTAGTGATTGAACAACAACAATCATTATCTCAACACCTACAAGGCTTTCCTTCCCAGAATCTGGAAGTCACGGTTGGTCAGTTCAAGTGAAGCCTTCCATATGAAATGCTATCTCCTTTCCATCCCACTTCTCACATCCTCCCTTCTCCTCAAGGCATGCAGTATCCTTCCTCTGAAAACACACAGCTGGAAGACACGATCCTGGAAGATTCTGTACCGAGAGCAAGTACTGGTTAGAAAGATGATATATGAACATAGGAATATCATTTGAGCAAGATTTCTCGTGTAGCTTTCTGCTTTAGGATCAGAAAAGAGATGACAGAATTTTACCCCCATATACTTTGCATTTATGTAAGCTATGTTGGTAATTGCCAAGAATTATTCCAGCAGATTTCAAACAGTATTGGATGGATCTGATATTCATTACAGTTAATTAAAAAAAAAATCAACCTCTGCCCTCCTTTATCAAACCATATTGCAGTAAATTACTTAATTCTCTAGCATGGTTGGAAAAATGGCAGATGGTTAATTTGAACCAGGTGTTTCTCTTGACTGTTTCTTAATAGCTTGTGAGCACCCAAACAGATGGATGTCAGATCAGAAACAGGTAATTACTCACAGCAACATCTTTCAGGGACAAAAATAAGAGTCTTTATGGATTCTGGGGTTCGTAAATATATATTGGTATCAGAAGCTACATGAATCAGTTAACACATATGGTGGTCAAACTAACACCTTGGAAGTTCCTCAAGTCTTCAGTGTGAGAGGAGAATGTGGAAGTGAGGAATGAGCAGAAGTCAACTGCTTTCTGGTGAGTGGGAGATTACCCCCCAACACACACAAATGAATCTGAAGCAAGCAAGGTAGACATACGTCAACTGTGAGATGAACAGCCAACACCTGTAAGGATATTAGGCTCTCCTAAAAATAAATAATACTGAGGATCAAGAAGTTGCAGGGAAGCTTTTCAGAAATATTGTTTAGAAATAATGTTCTCCCAGGATGGTCCCTGGTGGTCCAGTGGTTAGGACTTGACATGTTTACTACAGGGGCCCAGGTTCGATCTTGGGTCCGGGAACCAAGGTCATGCAAGCCACATGCAGTGATCAAAATAATAACAATTTCTTTCCTCTAGCAAATGTTCAATATTGTGTTTAGAACCGGTCCCATGAAAACCACCTGTTTTGTTCTAAAAGAAACTTCCGTGGGAGTTTCCACTCAGGTGCATTAGCTAATCCTGCTTGCCCAAAACACAGATCAGGTTTTATAGATGTTACATCTTGTGTGGCTAACAGAGGAGACAGACTTTTATATGTTTATTTTTTAAAATAAGAAGCAGTGAAACAAAAAAACATATGGGAGAAGTAACTATATTTCCATTGTGGGCTTCCTTTATCCTGACTTCCAATATGCATAAAAGCCTTGCGTTCCTTATGGAGTACGGAAATAGCGGCCTGGTCTTGTAGAAGCAGCCCTGGAATAGGCACCAGGACACCTGGGTCATGGCTTTGACCCCGGCTGTATCATCTCAGGCAAGTAATTTCCCTGTTTCCTATAAGAGGTTGAACTAAGATAACCTTTAAGATCATTTTAGCTCTGACCATTCAATAATTCTGTGGCTTACCTTCTCCAGTTGGTGTAAAAGTTAAAAAGCTTTGAGTGACAGAATGTTGACTGTGGCTGCCTTTTCCTGAGAGCTGAGTCTCAGGAGTCCTACGAGCTGCGCTAGTTCCCCCTGAAGGCAGTCTCACCTGCCCAGGGCCTTGCTCTGCTTTCCTTCTAATGACGCTTCCCTGATGTCTGTAAGTAGGCCCACTTCTGGCATCGTGGAGCAGGCATCGAAAGCACACATACTGGTCAGTGGCTCGCCCAGGCTTGTCTGCTTTGTCAGAGCCTTGCCCAAGCCTTCTCCCTTCTTCCAACCCAACAAATTATTATTTTTTCCAGAAAGCCTTTAGGTCTGTGAGTACTTATTTGGATTTGCCAGTCTGTCTGTCCTTTTTTTTTAAGCCGCACTTAGTTATGACCAACCTAGATAGCATATTGAAAAGCAGAGACATTACTTTGCCAACAAAGGTCCGTCTAGTCAAGGCTATGGTTTTTCCAGTGGTCATGTATGGATGTGAGAGTTGGACTGTGAAGAAAGCTGAGCACCGAAGAATTGACGCTTTTGAACTGTGGTGTTGGAGAAGACTCTTGAGAGTCCCTTGGACTGCAAGGAGATCCAACCCGTCCATTCTGAAGGAGATCGGCCCTGGGATTTCTTTGGAAGGAATGATGCTAAAGCTGAAACTCCAGTACTTTGGCCACCTCATGCGAAGAGTTGACTCATTGGAAAAGACTCTGATGCTGGGAGGGATTCGGGGCAGGAGGAGAAGGGGACGACAGAGGATGCATCACTGACTTGATGGACGTGAGTCTGAGTGAACTCCGGGAGTTGGTGATGGACAGGGAGGCCTGGTGTCCTGTGATTCATGGGGTCGCAAAGAGTCAGACACGACTCAGCGACTGAACTGAACTGATTCTATTTATTTTCTGGATGCACAGCATGGCATGTGGGGTCTTATTTTCCTGACCAAGGATGGAACCCACACCCCCTGCAGTTTAAGGGCAGAGTCTTAACCACTGGACCACCAGGGAAATCTCTAGATTTGCTGGTCTTGAAGATTTTTTAATGTTCGTTTAAAGCAGGTCACCTTTCTTTCTTTCTTTAAGAACTCAGCATATTAAGTAAGATGCAAACTTCTGTTGGGGGATATATTTTGTGAACAGCAGCACTTGGCTGGCTATATTCTCCTGTTCCTGGTACTTAACAGTATTCAAAGCAAGAGCTTAACTCACTTTCAGCCAGCTAAAATTAAAAAAAAGTATTTGCCCATGTTCCACTCTCACAAATAAATATTTGCATACACCTTTGGTCTGAAGATTCAGTTCAGCAATCACATCCTACCCTTTCAGAGCATTTCTAAGGCACAAGGGTTCTGTTCTCAAAGATCCATCCACAGCTCTGCTGAGTGAGCCAAGCCAAACAAAAACCCAGGCTTACGCCAATTAAGTGGATAATTAACTCATGAGGAAAGGAAGAACAGAGTGTTTCTTCCTTTCGTACTGAGATCAGATTGGTAAGAATCTGAGCGCTGAAAGAGACTCAACTGTTCTGGTCCCAGTCTGTTATCCATAGAAGCAAAGCCTGAGACCCAGAAGGAGGAAGGCAGTTTGACTAAGGTCACATGGTAAGCGCCCAAACCAGGGCTTAAACCTAGATTTCCAGTACTCACTGAATTCTAACACTCTGTCTTTAGTTACTATTCATCTTCTGATCGCACTTAAGGAATTCCAGACATAATTACTAAAAGAAAATATGGTTTGACCTCATTCTTTCTCAGGGTCTTTCAGACCTAATGGTAGAGCTCTTTCTTATGTCCTACTGTAATTCTTACTTCAAACAAGCAAAACCAACAACAACAAAACATTGAAGTTTCCTGCCTTAAAGGGGAGTGACTGAGCCTTTAAAGAAATGCTGCAAAGTGTTAAATATAATCTAACTCAAACCTTCTCAACAGGTTTTTTTTTTTTTTTTAAAAATATTTATGTATTTGCTCTGCTGGGTCTAGTTACAGCACTCAGGATCTTTAGTTGCAGCATGTGGGATCTAGTTCCCTGACCAGGGATCAAACCCAGGCCCCCTGCATTGGGAGTCTTAGTCACTGGATCACCAGGGAAGATCCTTAACAGCTTATTAAAGTCCCGAAGTGATGACACTACTTTCAAATTGAAAACCAGCTCTTCATTGAGAAACTGAAATTGTTCATTTTTTTAAAGAGTAAAAAGTTTACTGAAAGGAAAAATACATGTGGAAAGGCTCATGGGTGAGCTCATAGAAAGAGAGTTGCACCTTTGGGAAATTTAAATCCTTTATAAAGGGGCAGTTCTCTGTGTCTTTGTCTTCCCTCAGGCAAGAAATTGAAATTATTAATAGTAACTTATCTGTTTTATAATGAATCTAGAATTCTATAGCCTAAGGAAAGCTGATGCTCATCTAATTCTAACCTCTCTTTCTTTTATAGATGAAACTCCTACAGCCTACAGGAAACTTGCTCAAGATCACTTAAAGCTGTAGTGGCAAAGCCCACTGTCTGCCTTTTCTATATTACAAACTCGGGTTTTTCATGCCATGTCAGTCCTGCAGTTATTTGAACCTATTTGCAAAAATATTTGTGAAGTTATAATACTTAGTGATTGAAAATTCACAATAATAGTCATTTCTTGGTAAATGATTCTTTTAATTTATTATGGTTCACATAACTGAAAATGAAATCCTATTATTAGCTTACATCTTCTTTTCCCACATTGTTTTAGAATAACTTTCTTATATGAATTTCTGACAATTAAGTTCCTGCTAGATTAAGGACCTAGATCTAGGTATAATAAGAGTTATTATTCTTAAAAGTGATGTGAGGAGGTATGGAGGAAAAGAAAAGAAAATTCAAAGTCATCTGGGAAGCTTTAGCAAACTATTTGTGCTTTGAGGAGGGATCTGGGAATGTGAGTTAAAAAAAAAAAAAAAAAAAACACCTAGCACTCATTACAGAAAGGGTGACAACCAGGAAAATTGAAAAAAATGCAAAAACAAAAAAACAACCCACCATTTATCCATGGTCCTTCTTTTGTATAAATACCTCATGGAAAATGGATGTATACCTTATGATATGTTCACATTTGATCTAGAATAGAGAAACAATAATGCTAATTGCATTATTAGCAATGCAATTGCATGGACGGCTCCTCCGTCCATGGGATTTTCCAGGCAAGAGTACTGCAGTGGGGTGCCATTACCTTCTCCAGAGACCTTAATACCTGAACATAAATAAAACAAAAATGAAAACAATAACACAAAAATCTTCTGGAATATCTGTAAATATCTGGGTTAGAAACTAATACAGAAAAAGAGAGAAAATAATAGAGATAGATGAAAGGATCAAGCATATAAATTTAAGTGATATGAACATATTTGTATAGGTATTTCTGAATATAAATCAAACCCAAATTTGAGGAATTTTGTGATGAAGTACCTTTTAAGAATTAACTTAGGCCTTCCTTGGTGGTCCAGTGGTTAAGCAATTGCCTGCCAATGCAGGGGACACAGGTTTAATCCCTTGTCTGGAAAGATCCCACATGCCAGGGGACAATTAAGCCAGTGCACCACAATTACTGAGCCTGTGCTCTAGAGCTTGGGAGCTGCAACTACTGAGCCGAAGGTCTGGAGCCTGTGCTCTGCAACTAGAGAAGCCACTGCAATGAGAAGCCTGCACACCACAACCAGAGAGTAGTTCCAACTCGCCAAAACTAAAGAAAGCCCCAGCGCAGCCTAAAATAAATAATTTTTTTTTCAAAAGAACTTAATAATTTCACTTGCTTGATCTAAAACGAAATGTCAAATATTTCTTTGCAAATGGCCAGGTCATGTACATTCTGACCCTCTGCTTTGGATAACACTTCACCACTCCACCTGTTTCTTTATGAGCAGAGGGTAAGACTGGGCAAAATACTAAGAAACTTCTAGCTCTGATACTCATTGACTTCAAAATATAATGTATGTTTATTTAGAAATTATAAATGTATTATCGTATACTGTATTGGTGTTTTTCTTTCTGGCTTACTTCACTCTGTATAATAGGCTCCAGTTTCATCCACCTCATTAGAACTGATTCAAATGTATTCTTTTTAATGGCTGAGTAATACTCCATTGTGTATATGTACCATAGCTTTCTTATCCATTCATCTGCTGATGGACATCTAGGTTGCTTCCATGTCCTGGCTATTATAAACAGTGCTGCGATGAACATTGGGACACATGTATACCTGTGGCGGATTCATTTTGATATTTGGCAAAACTAATACAATTATGTAAAGTTTAAAAATAAAATAAAATTTAAAAAAAAAGGTAAAAAAAAAAAGTTTCCATCATTGAAACACATACACACACAAAAATGTATTATCGTAATAACATGATATGTTATAAAGTACACATAAAGTTAAAAGGATATTAATAAATATAAAAGATCTAATATATTTCACTCCTAAAGCATCATGTTACATACCTATTTTTCATACCATTGCTCAAAACAACCACCCAGATGCTGAACATCCTACAATACTTGTTGAGGCCATACCCCCTGCCTTTGCTAGCAACCTCCTTCCAAAGATCACACCTAACTTCCATACAGTCATATGTACATCATCCTTCTCTTATATTTGGGATTTAATTTTAATTTTTTCCTAGTTTAGTGGATTGAATTTGAACATAGACTTTTGGAAATTTAGAAACTGTAAGCCTTCCTGTGCCAGGGGGTGAGGAAACTGTTCATTACATAGGTAAAGATGGCCTATTGCAGAGCTAGATATTTTTACAAAATGAGAATTTAGAAATTAATGTGCCACTAACTTTGCCTTTATTTCATGTCCATTATATACGTAGTTTGGAGAAGGAAATGGCAACCCACTCCAGTGTTCTTGCCTGGAGAACCCCAGGGACAGCGGAGCTTGGTGGGCTGCCGTCCATGGAGTCACACAGTCGGACACAACTAAAGCGACTTAGCAGTAGCATATACATAGTTAGAGTTCCAAATGAGGTTGAACTCAGTTCAAACTCAGAAAACTGAAAAAATATGAATCAAGACTACCTTAGCCAAGTAACTCCACTTCTAGAAATCTATCTTAAGGAAGTAATCAGAGATAAGGTCAAAGATTCATGTGCAAGGATGTTCATTTTGGAGTTATAGGAAGAACACTGTAATAAATGCCCAATAATAGTATGAAACAATCGTTTTTTTAAAAAATTAACTAGTGGAATATTATGTGCAGCTATGTGAATGGAAACATGTAAAGTCCTTATTTTCTTAAATATGTGTGTGTGTGAGTGAATATATATATATATATATATATGAAAGTGAAAGTGAAGTTGCTCCGTCGTGTCGGACTCTTTGCAACCCTATGGACTGTAGCCTACCAGGCTTCTCAGTCCATGGGATTTTCCAGGCAAGTGTACTGGAGTGGGTTGCCATTTCCTTCTCCAGGGGATCTTCCCAACCCAGGGATTGAACCCGGGTCTCCCGCATTGTAGGCAGACGCTTTACCCTCTGATACATGGTTGCTGCTGCTGCTGCTGCGTCACTTCAGTCATGTCGGACTCTGTGCGACCCCAGACACGGCAGCCCACCAGGCTCCCCCGTCCCTGGGATTCTCCAGGCAAGAACACTGGAGTGGGTCGCCATTTCCTTCTCCAATGCATGAAAGTGAAAAATGAAAGTGAAGTCGCTCAGTCGTGTCTGACCCTCAGCGACCCCATGGACTGCAGCCCACCAGGCTCCTCTGTCCATGGGATTTTCCAGGCAAGAGTACTGGAGTGGGGTGCCATTGCCTTCTCCAGATATATGGTTAATTGCAACCAAATATTAACATTGGTTATATACAAGTAGTTTGGGCTTCCCAGGCGGTGCTAGTGGTAAAGAACCCACCTGCCAATGCAGGAGATGTAAGCGACATGGGTTCGATCCCTGGGTCGGGAAAATTCCCTAGAGGAGAGCATGGCAATCCACTCCAGTATTCTTGCCTGGGGGAATCCCATGGACAGAGGAGCCTGGCCGGCTACGGTCCATAGGGTCGCAAAGAGTCGGACACGACTGAGCAAATGAGCATGCGCACAAGCATGCACAGATGCAAATAGTTTACTAAGGGTATTTTTATTTTCTTTCCCGTATTTTTCTGTATTTCCTCAATTTTCTTCAATATATATCGATTTTAAAGTCATGGGGAGGGGGGACTTGAAATGTTATTTAAAGAAAATACTATGTACTTAAAACGCCAGTATGCTGTGCTTACAATTAATTCACTGAGCCTGAAAAAAAGAGATAAATCTTACTCATATAAACACTAGTCCTCTCTAAGGACAGAAGCCATTAGTTTAGACAAACAAACCACTGTATTGAGGATCTATGTGGAGTAAATTAGCTAGTTAAGTCCATGACTGGGCTCAGGGAAGTACTTCTAAAAAATAAAAAATCTGTGGTTACCAAATGAAACCACCAGGTGCCACTGTAGCTTCACAGAAAGAATAAGAACACCTAGCATGAAATCTGTTTTTCATTATGAAAAGGTATGTGCTTTCACCCCCTCTTAGATAACAACAGTCTTCTCAGAGGCATAACAATTATTTCAATAATTTTATGTTCATATCCCAAAAGGTTAATCGGAAGATATATAAAAGTATGCTGCTGCTCAAGTCGCTTCAGTTGTGCAACCCCGTAGACGCAGCCTCCCCCGTCCCTGGGATTCTCCAGGCAAGAACACTGGAGTGGGTTGCCATTTCCTCCAATGCATGAAAGTGAAAAGGGAAAGTAAAGTCACTCAGTCGTGTCCGACTCTTAGCCACCCCATGGACTGCAGCCTATCAGGCTCCTCCATCCATGGGATTTTCCAGGCAAGAGTACTGGAGTGGGGTGGTATCGCCTTCTCCGATACAAAAGTATAGTTTCCATCAATCCCTAGTTATGGGATTGAGAAGATGACTGTGTTTTGAAATACCCTATTCACAGTAGAGCTTTAATGCTATCCGTGCACCGCTGTTTCTGTTCGAAAGGGCGGTCCTCATTTCAGTCTGATTGGTGGGGCTGCATGTCTCCACCCTGGCTCTTTACTTTCAACTACTTTTAACTTCTCCACCTATAAAGCACCGATGACAACCTCATACAGTTGTTTTAAAGATTGAATAACATCATAAACAGGATTAGACAACTCATTACCTCTCTCTGCAGAGGTAAGAAGCTCCCAGCTTGCTTCTCTGCTGAGGCCATATCTAAAAAAGTCAGGGAATCTCTGCTCTGGTGCTTAAAAAGGAGCTAGACTTGGTGTCTTAGGACATGGCTCTTCCTCTCATTCAAGGTCTGTCGGCTATGAGGAGTGGACCTGACAAGTCACTTCAACCCTCAGGTTTCTCATCTTTGAAATATGGGGTTGGGCCAAATGCTTCTCAGGTCCCCTCCAGTCACAAACCTTACAGTTCTGTAAAACCTGTGCCACACAAGGTACAGGTACTTTTTGCACAATGAAGTTTTCTGATGTGACATTGTGCAGGTATTAAAAGTTGGGGACAAGGGGTTGGGGCACACACAGGTGCCATCATCTGATCATTTATTAAGCTCCTTTCATGTACTGAACATGGTGCTAGACTCGGGATATAACAGAAAGATGATACTATCTCTTCCTTCAGGGAGTTTTCAGTCAAATGGAAAAACAGATACAGATAAGCAATTCCAGTGCAACAGCGTACGGGGATGGGCTTAGGTACACCGAAGGAGCTGCAGCAATAATACATGAGGAGGTAGATACTTGATTTCAACGTGCTGCCTATCAGTCAGTTTCATGGGATTCAGAAGGACTGAGGGACTTTTCTGATTTGCCTGGAACTGCTTCTGGCATGAGGAACTTTCTGGGTCATCCTTCTGTGGCCATATTGAATTTTGCCTCAGAAAGACCCAGGCAAGTATTTTCTGAAGTACACACCCCAGGGTTTATATAACCTTATGAAAATGAGACAAGCCTGTGACACAGAAGAAAGAAGACAATTAGGCTAGAGCAGCAGAGATGCACCTGCCATTCAGAACAGCTGTTTACACTCAGTTTCAGCCCCATTATCTTTCTAAATTCCCTCTCCTCTTCAGTGTTTTTCACTGACCCTTTTCTCTACAAAATGCTATGCTCAGCTTTTCCAAATCTTTCTCGACTGGGTCAGCAGATCTAAGCCCCTACTACCTCTGTGCTCTTGCCAATATGCTTTTATTCATCTAAGACTCCCAAACCAGGGCATGAGGGGGCTAGAAAAGAAAAGGAAGAGCAAATGCCAACCTCTGCCACATGGCAATTTCAAAGGCTACCAAATCCCTACTTGCTTACCAGGCTCTCCGTAGTAAGCTCCGGCAAATCCTGGATGGTACAGCATGGGTAATCCAGGACCGAGATGCTGCAAGATGCAGAGATAAGAACAGGCTTTAGGTAAATGGCAAAGGCAGCAAACGGCTACATCCGAAAGGGCAGGAGGTTATTTCTCTTCAGCTAGCCCCATCTATTTCCAGAATTGCTTAGTGACTTCAGCTGAAACTGAGGGTTCTGGTGCCAGGCACCTCCAGATCCAGTCTCCTCTCCTCATAGCCATGAGAAGGACTGACAGAGTTCTTTCAGAGGCAAGAGAAAGCGCCTCGGCATAGCCACAGTTCTCTTCTGTTCTTTAAAGAAATACATAAGGTCGTATACATTTGTGTTTCTGTGTTTAAGTGTATATTTGTGTGTATATAATTGTGCGCCCAAAGATGTTGCCCAAACTCATCCCACTTTACACATTATTGACTGAAGGAGTTTTGCAGAAACTAATGCCTGTGGCTGGCGATTTGTTATGAAAGTGAAGTGAAACATCTCCAGTCAGTAACGTTAAGGTAACAAAAAGATGTATTAATGTGTCTCTGGTCAGTAAGTTAATAACAACCTGTGAGAATGAAGACCTCTCCTGTGTCTTACCAGATGTTTCGGAAAGCCAGGACCTCTGGGGAAAAACCACAGAAGCCACTCCAAGAGGAAGCCTGAGACAGAGGCAGCTTCCTGCAGCTGGGCCCATCTAGTAGCTCAAGGATGGTAACCGCATCTGCTCCCAAAAGAGACCCTGGCTGACCGCAAGGGAGCTGGAGGCTCTGCGGTGAGCCCAGGGAGACAGGCATGAGTCAGCAGGGGAAGGAACCACCGCATGATGACGGGGCCCCGGCCACTCCAGCTGACAGCTCTTTCCTCCTCCCTTTTTCATGGGTACAATGCAGCATTTAGACTAGCTAATCTAATCTCTAATGCTCTTTCTGCTTCTGACATTCCATGAGGTTTGTCTTTAAAAGAAAAAAAACTTTTTTGGCCAGGCTGAGGGGCATGTGGGATCTTAGTTCCCTGACCCAGGGATCAAACCTGTGCCCCCTGCAGTGGAAGCGTGGAGTCCTAATCACTGAACCACCAGGGAAGTTCCTTTTTTTTTCCTCTCATGAGGTTCTTTTTTTTTTTTAATTTATTTATTTTAATTGAAGGCTAATTAGTTTACTCCCATGAGGTTTTAAACACCAAACCACTCCAGTTAGAATAACTGGACATGGATAAACGACGTTGGCAAAGCATAGGATATAAATAGGAATATGGGGCTCCTTGGACCTCTTCTATATTTCAAAGTCAAAACTTCTATCCAAGCAAAAGGCAACAATTTATTTGACTAGAAATGTTGACCTTTGTCCAAGAAACCCCCAAAGATAACCTAAGGGAATCAGGGCAGGAGAGGAGAGGGCTGTGGATGTACCTACTAGGTTCTCCAGGGTTGCCAGTTTCACACTGCTCCATTAGGATAAAGATTCCTGGCTGGCTCATCTACTTATCTACCCACTTTCTACTGACAAAGCCCCATGGCAAAGTAGGTACTGGCAACCGGGAAATAAGGGTGGGGAATCCAAGATGGATTTGTTTCAATCTCATTGTATTAAATTCTACCAGAGCCCAAATTCTACCCTAAGGGGGCATAAAGTTCCAGGTTTCTAGTATATCTAGATTGTAAGAGCTATGACGAAACTGCAGTAGCAAGCAGAAGGCGCTCAAGTTCTTGAGATTATGCAACAGTAAAGCTCATAGGTAACGCATAAGAGGAACCCTGTACCCAGGCTGACCTCAGCAAACAGCGCAGTTTGGTACTACCACTCTTCCAGCTCCAAATGGAACCCGAAGGGCACCTATTGGATTGTCTGCCCCCTACTTCTAAGCCCACAGTGCGGGGGCACCAAGCTCCTGAACCCCACTCCTCAGCCACAGTTATTGATCCAAGGGTGGACCTCGAACCCTGGGCATGTGGAACAGGGATCAAGAGCCAATTCAGTCTCTGAAGTGGTACAGGAGCATGTTTAGCTCAGGCAGGCATATTTTCACTAAGTGGCTTAGACATATTTCACTTAGTCGCTCAGTTGTGTCCAACTCTCTTGTGACCCCATGGACTATAGGTGGCTTGCCAGGCTCCTCTGTCCATGGGATTTTCCAGGCAAGAATACTAGAGTGGGTGGCCATTCCTTTCTCCAGGGCATCGTCCCGACCCAAGCAGGGATTGAACCTGGGTGTCCTGCATTGCAGGCAAATTCTGGTTTAGGAAGCAGACAAAACTATTTGTCAGTGAGAGAGGAAAAGTTGGAGCAGAGGTGCAGAGGCCGAGTGGCCACAGATTGGAGGCACATGGCCCCCTGGGTTCTGTGTGCTACAGGCTGACCTTGAGGCCCAGAGCTGCACCTCTGTCTGAGGTTCTTCATTTCCTCCTAACAAATCCCCATTCTGTGTGAGCTGACACACACAGGTGCCTTCATGAAGCTGTGGCCCTTCCCCAGCCTCACAGACACTTTCAGTTTTCCCTGGTGAGCAACTAGCACGTCTTAAGTGCCATTTTTAAAGGGCAGAAATCTCTTTGTAGTGAGGATAAACCCATTCTCTAGTGCTTCCTCCAAACAGGAAAAGTAAAGCGCTCTCATGTATGTTTATCCTAACTAATGCTTATAAAAGTCTATGATAGAGTCAGAGTAGGTATTATTCTCACTTTAAAGATGAAGATACTGTGGCTCAGAGAAACACAGTGTCTTACACTTGAAATGACACAGCTAGCAAGTGGCAGATCCAGGTCAGGAATCCAGGTCCTGTGACTTTGGGTTCTGTGTGTGTTTTAAGCTACACAGAAGTAGGCTGTCTCTCCAGGGTGGAGTTTCTGGCAGTGCTGACAGACTGTGGGGCCAACATCTCCTAGCCCCTCTCCAGCCACCTCAAGTGTCACGTCAGCCTTCTTCTATTTTAGGAACCTTGCCTCTGGTAAAGCACTTCTGGTCAACTTTACTGATTAACACGCTTCCGGTTTTTGTGTAAGCAGCAAACTGAGGAACAAGGGCCTACTCTGTTAACCCTCCAAGTCCCCACTTGGCTGGAGCAAGCCATAGCAACTGTGTTTTAACCCTGCCTCTTCTGCTTACTTAAAGGGTCTCTCTGGTGTGCTATCCTTATAAGTCAGTCAACCTTTCTGAATTTGTTTCCTAACTGAAGAAATGGGAATAAAACTTGTTGTGATATGTCTTAGCACTGATGAGGAGATTAAATGAAATAATGGATGTGAAAATACTGCAGTTTTTAAACTACAGATTGATCTATCGAAGTAAGGGTCTATTGTTTACCTTAAATTACAAATTCTGTATAACCCTTTACAAATTTAATTCAATTTATGATTTATATTAAAATCAGGGCTGGCCAGACAAGCCAGCTGCTTCACAAAATAACATTCAACTTGGTGGGGAGTATGTGGATCCACAGCCAGACGGGTTGGTGGCCTGATGGGCCTTGCCAGTACATGTCAGTGTGTCCTGACAAGGCTACAGACATGTCTCAAACTGAAAGATGTTTCCCATCACTTGACAGTAGGTTTATTTATTTATCGGTGAAGCTTATTTTGAGTTATGGCATTACAGTTTTCAAAACTATTAAGTTACAAATATCTTTGTGAAGAGGCCAAATCATACACCCCACCAGTAATACCTCAAGAAAACGAAATTTGACAGTGATAGCTCTAAGACAGAAAGGACCAGGGAGAATGGAAAGGTGGCTCAGAGACAAAATAATTTCTCAATCCCCAAACACCTTTTGAAATAAACCTGTCCAGAGTCCTTACCCATTTTTGGCAGTGATGTAGGACAAGATATTTTGATTGAAGAACTTCAGGATCAATGGGATGCAGTTGGCAAATACCAAATGTTGTGATACATATTCAAACTGAAGTAAAAAATCAAAGCAGAAAGGAAGTTTATCTTGGGGAGAATAGAAGGTCTATATGAAAAATAAAGAGGCAAGTACAATTCTGATACCCATTCCTAAGAATGTCCACTGTCCACTTGTGTTAACAGTCTTCCTGTCTGGGATGTGGGGAGAGCCCTCTTCAGCCAGCCTAGCCAACATAGAAGGGGACAGTCTGCAGTGCGTGTATGTTGCAAGCGCCTCACCAAAAGCACAAAATGTACACAAGCCAGAAAGAAAATCCCACTCCAGATAAACAGAAGGAATTGCTGTGAGATTTGTTCCTAAGCTCTACAGCAAAAGGAAGGCTCCCCAAGGGAGTTGCCTCCCATACCAAAGCTCTGGCTCACAGAGTTTCAACTGTGATGGATATGCCAGGAACAGGTGCAGCCCAGCAACTGTTGGCATCACTCAGTCAGGATGGATACGGTGCGTGGTAACCAAATGAACCACTGGAGCGTGGGCTCCAGGGTGGGTCTGGTTCACTGGACTAGCCCCTATACTTAGAATATCAGTATTTTAATGAATCAACAGGAGTCCTTCAGTCAACAAATAATGCACTAAGAATAAGCCCAAGATCTTTTTGATGGGTTAAACAATAGAACATAGCGCTCCACTTCACTCTCTTGAATTTGGATGGGGTTTGCTTCCAGGAAGACCTCCTGGGGCAGTGTCATCCGGCTTTTGCCCATGATACACTGAACAGCATCACACACAGTTTGTCTCCAGAATCTAAACTACTCTAAGTGTAGAAACTGGTTGAAAAAGCACAGAACTGCAGTGTTTTAAATCCCTTAGCTCTTATTGATTCCTGATCACCAAAAAATAGCCATGGCAGCACACTCAGCTGCCCTCTCCCGAGGTGTGTGGTTAGAAGTGAGGAGTCAGCTTGTGTTGCCCAGTTCTCTCTTCTGCTCAAATATCTTCTCCCTGGCAGCTGAATCAGGGTATTTTGCAAAGCCTCAGGTGCAGGAGCCAATACAAACCTACTGTCAAGTGATGGGAAACATCTTTCAGTTTGAGACATGTCTGTAGCCTTGTCAGGACACACTGACATGTACTGGCAAGGCCCATCAGGCCACCCACCCGTCTGGCTGTGGATCCACATACTCCCCACCAAGAGAAGCAGACAGAAGCACACACACGCAGATCTCTTTCTACTAGGAACACTATTTCTCACTCATCCCTCCCTATTCCTCCCAGCCCTGCTGCTGCTCTGCAAATATTGGTAGAAGAAGTGTGTGTCCTCGGGGTACCCTAACACACTACAAGATGTCTCTGAATGCACTAAAGTGGATACATATCCAGGTTGTACAGTTGAACCTGCCATGGACACAGACTCTGCAGGGCCTCCCTGCACTGAGCTCCTGCTGTTTTAGCAGCAAGCTCGGTTCTGACTTCTCAGGAGGGCAGAGCCTCTGTGCAAGAATGAGAAGCTCCGCCTCCTCTCCATGTCTCACCACAGAGAACACTCACTCACTGCCCCCATCTTCTCCTATGTCTTGGCAACACCCACAGCACCAAGTCCAAACTCCGTGGCATGGCAAACATTGCTCTTATGCGGAAGCAGGTTCTTAACCTCTTTTAGCCTCAGTGGAATAAAATAAGACCCACCTCGCAGCGTTGAGAGAATTTAATGAGATCCCAGATGAACCGATTAGAGTGCCGGCCACAGTGTAAGTACCCACTAACCGTGTGCTAGCACAGGTATTGCTGTCTGCTCCCCACCGTCCTCTCCAGCTTCACGTTACCACTAGACCTCCCCGTCTCCCTCTACCCCATGCAGAACTCCAGAAACATTTGATTAGTTTCCAAAGGTACTTTGCCCTCTGCCCTCAGGAGTTTCACAAATCAGCTTTTCTGCTTTAAATGCTTCCTGCCATCATTCCCTGACAACTCCTGCACCCTGGCTAACAAGTTTTCTGTAGGACTCAGGTTAGGAGTCACAGCTTCTCCACCTCAGGCTGGATTAGGTGTTTTCATAGCAGCTAATGCTTACCTGTAACACAGCACTTATCACTCCATAATTGCCTGCTTTACATCTGTATCCTTTATAAAACTTCAAAGCCCTTATGAGCTAGAGAATGCCTTATATAGAATTCTATCTCAAATGTTAGAAGAATGCTTCACATACAGAAAAGTATGCTTGGCACCCCCCCGCTCCCCTTTTGGCGGCATGCTTGAGTCCTGTGTTCCATTGCTTCAAAGCTGGCTGGGCATATTCCCAAGAAGCTAGGGATTCCTACCTACGACCCCTGGATAATGTTCAAAGGACACAGATGTTTGCAACTTTCTAGGACAATTCCCCACCTTGTGCCCCAAGCTTGTGCAACACGTATCTGGATTCCGTAAGACAGAGAACGATGCTCTGCTGGACTCCAAGGCCCTTGTGTTCTTCCTCTGGGCGGCAGGACCTGGAGGACACCTGAGGGGTGTGGAGAAGTGCTCTGAGCTGCTCACCTGGTAGATGTGGTTCAGTTTGAAGTGTTTGAGGAGCAGCAGGAGCAGGGCAGAGATGCTCTTTACAATGATCTCCTTGTGCCTGTTCACATCGATGCCCAGCTTCATGCTTTGGAGAACAGTGATGCTGCAACGGGGAAAGGAAGAGTCAGTGCAGAAGGTGGCCTTCGAGAGAGGCCTACAAGGACCCAGGTGTTTGGGACACATACAGTACACACCAGTGAGCCAGAACCTGAGAAACCTGGGCTGTGCTAGGGAAACCTCCAGAGTTCCCACTTGTGAGTCTGTCTGGAGGTTTGTCTCTCTCTCGCCTTTGGCAAGCTTGTCCCTTAGCAATGTCCACCCACATACACATGCAGCCAGTCACTGGCAATGATGTGGCCCTCCAGACCCTCAGTTCTGGGCTTGAGAGAGCACTGCAGTGGAAAGGGGCCACTGGTGGCAGAGAGGAGATCTCCTTGGAGACAATCCCCGTAAGTGTTAACGAGGTGAGGCAGGGATGAGAGAGACTGCAGACAAGACAGTGAGTGTTCAGCAGCTGCTCCCACTGAAGCACTTACGGCATCTCCTCAGGCAGGACGTCTGCCAGGATATTGATAGAGTCTGTCTTAGCCTTGGAGGTGGGGGCTGCAGCCAGTAGAATCTTAAGCAGAGCAATCTAGGAAGCAGAAAACGAGGAAATCTACCCCATTCAACAAGGCTATCCTTCCACAACTCAACAGCTCCAAGAGAAGTGTTTGAAATCCTTGCTCCAAGTTCCTCACTCAATAACCAAAGCTCCCTACTTCCGGAAGGGCAAACTGGTGCCCAGTCCTGACGGGCCTGGGAGGCTAAGGAGCCTGAAGAGATGTGCTTACAGACTGTTCTGCGTCAAGACTGCTCTTTCCAAAGAGAATGAGAGAAGGAGCAGAGAGTGGGGGCAATGCCTAGAAATTAGGTGGGAGGGAAAGGCAAGATCCACCCCCCTCACCCTCTTCCTTCCTCTCCCTCAGACCATCAGCATTCTCCCCTGGAAGACTGAGGCCAATTAGGACACCAGAGGCCACCCTGGACCTCGGAGGGACTAAGGTGCTTACTCAGGAGAGGCCCCTGGTGCATCCTGCATGGAGCCTACCCCATTCCCCACCTCTCCCAAACAAGGACTTGGAGGTAGAGACAAGTCCTCCTTCCTCTGGAGGAGCCCCAAGGGGAGATCAGAATTCTGAAGGCTCAGGAAGCAAACTCAAGTGACAGAGGGCTCAGCTTAAAAGGGCTCTCCGCCATCTCTTCTTCGCAGCTGAGAAGCTCTCACAGCCCGGACCCGGCCGTCTCCTTACCATGTACTGGGGGAGGCTATACAGCATGCCCTGGTAGAGGATTTCACATGGCGTCTCTGGTACCACCTCTTCCCCCTACAGCAAGAAAACACACAGTTTGCCCAGACCATTTTCCAGTTGACCAAAATCTATCTTTCCTTGGCTGTGGAGGATGGCAGGACAAGAGCTGGGAGTCAGCTTCGTACCCGAGCTGCATTCATGAGTCACTGCAGGACCTTGGGTCAGTTCCTTTCCCTCTCTGAGACCTAATCTCCTCTTTCAAGGATCAGAGAGCTAGTCTGGATGACCTTGGAGCACTCTTCCAGCCCTGAGAACCTATGATTTTAGCTGTCTCGTTATCTGGAATCTATCTAGAGTTCTTTCTATATCGCTTTCCAGGTCAGAGTCAGAACTCCCACCGAGGATTTGGCTCATATTACTGCTTTGCTGTACATAATGGGCTTAACTCAGGCCACAGGTATGCCTGGGACACTGGAACTGACACCCCACACAGAGGCACTTCCTCTGGTGTCAATCTGAGGCCATCTGAAAGCTTGGGGAGGCTCTGAAGCCAGGGAGGAGAGGTGGATGACTGCACAGAAAGGGTTAATAAAGGCCTGCAGAAACAGTGAGCAGGGAAGAGTTTAGGTGGACGCTACTTTCTTTCCTTCTCCATTACCCTCTACGACAGCCCTGCTTTCGGACCAGCCCCTTACGCACAACTTTGTCCTTGTGATGACCCCATTTAAGTCCTTTATCAGAGTGGGGAGACAGGGGCCTCTAGTGCTCAAGAGGCTACTCAGGCCACTGTCACCTTTGGCCAGTGCAGTCCGTCTTCCTCCCGTCACAGGGTGACGGGACAAGGGTCACCACCATGAGACCCTGAGGTAGAGGGATAGCCAGACCCCTTCTATCCCACACAACGCTGCTGCTGCTTAAATGTACACAAGTCTTAACGTCCTGGCGACCCTGCATGTTTATATTCTGCTTTCTAAAAGGCCTATTTCATACATTCTCCCCTCTCTTCCAACCAACACCCTCAACCCACAGCCCCTCAACAGTTGCTGACCCTACTTCTAAGTTAACGGACAAAACAGAAGCAATCAGATAGGCACAGCCTCATCTTCTCAACACCAAATCTACCAGAGTCTCTACCTTCCCATGTGCCATGAAGGATGAACCGGGTACTCCTATCAAAGGCCATCTGCCACTGGTGCTCACACACTTTCATTTTGTTGAGTGCTTCGGTTCTGTAATTGTCTTTCTCCTGGACCATCCCTCTTAGGACATAAACATACTCCAGTATCTCCTCCAATAACACTATAAAACATTCCCCTGACCCCACATTCTCCTTCAGCTACCACCCCATTTCTACCTTCCTTTTCACAACAAAATTTCTATGTGGTTTGTCTATGTTGACTAAGCCCACCTCCTTTCTTTACATTCCTTTTTCAATACACTCCAACTTGGCTTCCAGTCCCACCACTTCCCTTGAGATTGCTCTTATCAAGGTCACCAGTCATTTCTACGTTGCCAAAGCCAATGGGTACCTCAAGTCTTATCAAGCTCCATTTGTCAGCAGCATTTGACACAGCTGATCACCTCCTTCTTCTTGAAAGGCTTTCTTTTCTTAGCTTCTGTGGCATCATACTCTCCTGGATTTCCTACCCTCTCACTGGGTGTTTTTCTTACTCCTCTTTCCTGGCTCCTTTCCTGGCTCATCCCATCCTCAACACACTGGTGTGCCCCAGCGCTTGGTGCTGGGTCCCATCCTCTTCTCTCTCTCCTTCCTCCTCAGGTTACCTCAGCAAGTTCCAAGCTTTTAACACCGTCCATGAGCAAACAGTTTCCAAATTTATTTCTCTTAGTCAGTCCTCTCTCCTAGAACTCTAGGCCTATATATCTAATTGCTTGGCTGCTCTACATGGGTAGACATCTAAAACTCAGTACAACCCAAATAGAACCGTTGATAAAACAGAACTCCTGGGAATTCCCTGGCAATCCAGTGGTTAGTACTCTTGTACTTTCACTGCTATGGGCCTGGGTTCAATCCCTGGTTGGGGAACCAAGATCCTGAAACCCATGCAGTGTTGGAAAAATAAAAGAAAAATAGGGGAAAACACATTTTAAAAAAAGAAAACAGAACTCCTCATCTTGACAAACTGTAGTTACTCTTATTTTTTTTGGCTGCACTGAGGCAACATGCAGAACTTCCCCAGCTGGGATTGAACCTGTGCCCTCTGCAGTGGAAGCGTGGAGTCTTAACCACTGGACCACCAGAGAAGTCCAAATAATCAAGTACTTATTCTTGATTGCCCTTTATGTCTCTGTATCCACATCCAATGGAACTGCAACTCTTGTCAGCTATACCTCCAAAATATAACCCCAATTCATCCCCTTCTATCTCCACAATTTGTTGTTGTTCAGACGTTAAGTCGCGTCAGACTCTTTGCGACCCCATGGACTGCAGCATGTACCACAATTACTACCTTGGTCTAAAACACCATCATCTCTCATCTTGATCATTTTTAGTTTCCAAAACTCCCTGCTTCAACTCTTTCCTCGTCAAGCCTTTACAAAGTAGCCAAAGATTTTTTAAAAAGATAAATCAGATCATGTCACTCCTGTTTAAAATCTCTGAAGGCTTCCCTTTGTCATGTCAATCAACTTCAAGCTCCCTATCTTTGCTTAAATGTCCTGTGTAAAGTGGCCCCAGACCACCTCTCTGACTCTGTCTCATACAACCCTCATTCCCGTGCTCCATCCATAACAGTCTTCATTCACTACTTCTAACACTTAGCTTGCTCTCACCTTGTTAATAAGGCTGTTCTCTCTGCTTGGAATGCTTTTCGCCTTGATGTTCTTATGGCCAGCTCCTTCTTGCACCTCAGATCTTGGATAACTGTCACTTCTCAGAGGTCTACATACCCTGACTGCCCAAGCTAAAGTAGTCTACTACATGGTATGTGATTCTATGTTAATTTTCTTAACTGTATCTGCTGCTGCTGCTAAGTCGATTCAGTCGTGTCTGACTCTGTGCGACCCCATAGACGGCAGCCCACCAGGCTCACTGTCCCTGGGATTCTCCAGGCAAGAACACTGGAGTGGGTTGCCATTTCCTTCTCCAATGCATGAAAGTGAAAAGTCAAAGTGAAGTCACTCAGTCGTGCCCGACTCTTAGCGACCCCATGGACTGCAGCCCACCAGGCTCTTCCGTCCATGGGATTTTCCAGGCAAGAGTACTGGAGTGGGTTGCCATTGCCTTCTCTGAAAATCTTTGTTTCTTAATTACTATTGTTTTCTCCAACCTTATTGTGAAAGTAGAGACCGTGCTTGCCTAGCATGCAGTAAGAGTCCCACAGCAAGCACACAAGTTCTCTGACAGCACTGCCGAGACTTGCCCCTGTGCAGGCTTTCCCTGGACTTACCAAAGACATCGGGCACTTCTCCAGCTCCTCCTCATTCTTGATCTGAACATCTGCGATGGAGACGTACTTGTGCTGGGAACACAAGATGTCAACAAGGGGCTGAGGGCCTTGATCACATGTGTACCAGCCTCTTGCTTAACCTCCCCAATGACGAGGAAGTGCCCTATTTATGGGTCTGTCACCTCAAATAAACCATGCACTCTTTGAAGGCAGGAGTCTTACTCACCTTTGCATCATGAACATCAGCACAGTTCTTTAATACAGTATTTTTATTTATTTCATATTTCCACATTGGATGGGCAGCAAATACTTTAGCATCTACCTTCAACCAAAGTGCAAGGGGAAGAAAAGAACAAGCCCAGGCCTAGGACCACTGCTCTGAGAGCTCTGCTGCAGATGCCTGTATGTGTGTGCATGTGTGAACGGAGTGATGATGGAGAGGTGAGGCTGGGCTCAAGGTCTGTGCAGGGAATACACTACTCTTCCTCGTCCTCACACACTCTCCGGATACAAAGCAGACTGCTACTTGATCCTGGGCCTGCGGAAGCTACTGAGCCTCTAAGGAGTGAGAAGTGAGAGGAAAGGAAGTGATAAGTGGGAAGAGGGAGAGTAGGGTGGGAGGAGGGAAAAGCAATGAGAGAAGAAAGGATAACTTTTTCATCCATCTAAATGTAGGACACTGAATAGGTAGGGAGAGACCTGATTTTTTTTAAATCTGTTTGGCCAAAACCCTTGCAGAGGAAATACAGAATAACAAGTTCAGAACATGTCTAGTGGAAGAGCCCTACCCAGGACCCAGGACCCTACTGGGGGTCATCTAATTTGTACTGATGGGTCCCTATCTCTGAAGACTGACAGCCCAACCTGCTCACCTGCTTGAGGGTCTTCACACTCTCGTGGATGGGCCTAGGTAATCCAACCAAAGTATCTGTATCCCTGTGAACACAAGATACATAAAGGTCAGAAGTACAGAGAACTACCGATACTCCTGGAGTCACGTGGACCAGGCCACTTTCACCATCTGGTTGCCTGGATCTTTCTCTGCAAGTTACCAGGTCCCTCATTATTGCTTCAGGACACAAAAAGAACAATGGTACAGAGAAGAGTCTCTGTAACTTAGGGTTTCTGTACAGTCTAGTGGGGACTCACTTTGTCTGGGAGTAGGTTCCTATTTAAAAGGGCATGTTGCCCAACAACACTTTTGACAGCAAAACAGCAGTAAGAATGGGTTCTGAGGTTTTGTAGTGACCAGTGGAGATTCACAAGGGTAGGGAGATGGGGAAAGATTGGATCTGTTCCCACCACGTTGCTTCTTCACAGAATTCTCTAGGAAAGAGCCTGTAGGGACCATCTCATAACACTCTGATGAGGAAATTGATTCCCATAGGGAAATGACTCGATCAACATCCTATACCTGGCTGAGAACATAAAAGTTCTAGGAAACTGGAAGGAAAAAACTAGATGGCAAGAACCCAAAGCAGTCACTGGGAGCTGCCCAAGGCTCTGGGTTGTATCACCATGATTAGGCAACATTTCTCATTCTAAGCCACCCACTCCTCTGGCCCCTAAGAACCCCTCTATATAGCCAGTTCTGACCATCCAGTCACTTACTGCCCCAGAGTGAATCCGATGAACTTGTTCCTACTCATCTCCAAGAAGTGCTCAATGTCCTTCTGTCTGAGAGGATGGTGGACAGACAAATCCCAGAGAAGGGAAGAATAGCAAACCTTGAGAGAGAGAACCTTACTGGGCTCCCACCCCTCCAGATGGAAAACTAGAACAGGAAGGGAAGCCAATAAAGGAACTCCCCACCCAGGAGTTCTAACTCACAGCCCAGCTTACTGAGCCTTGAGTACACAGACCACTCCGCCCTCAGCCTCCAGTGACTAGAACCCTGAAGCCCAGGGTCCCTGGTGTTATCAAACCTACCTGACCTTTGGGGCCCAGGGTAGGCCCTTGGGAAAGGCCACCCGTTCAGCAGAGAGGGGTGCCTGTGAGGGTGGAGGGGGTACTAGAGGGTCCTGCTCTAGCAGGTCTAACTCTCCATCCAAAGTGCGTTCTCCATCGCTGGCAGATTCCTCTTCCTCCTCTGTGGCTGGTTCCTCAGTCTTAAAAAGATCTCTTTCGTTGTAGATGTCCAAGCTGTCCTGCTTAGTAAGGAGTTGCTGGGGGGCGAGGAGGGTGGGTAGAAGGAGAGAGGGAAGGTGTCCAGAAATCTCAGTCTGGGCATCCTTGTCTGAGGCTACCCACTACCCCCAGGCCGCTGACTTCAGGGAACATGGAGTAAGAACCCACCCCTAGTGAGAACTTTCTCTTCCCATCTCAACCCTACTGTCCCCACCAGGCCCAATTCCAGGACAGGCAGCTCTCTCAAGCAAGCACACAAATGGCTGGGAGGCAGAGCACAGATAATCCCAGAGTCACACTTAGGTTTCAGAAAGCACTGATGCTTTTTTTTTTGCCTGCACTTTCCTTCCTAATTATGCTCTACTTAGGTGAACATTCAATTAATTTGCCTTCTGTGAGCATACACCAGCTGGCTGACTGAGGAAGAGGAGAATGGGAGCTTGCTGCTAGGCAGAGGGAATTGAGTTTGGAATTTTAAATCTTGTCACAGAAAGACAAAAAAGACTGGACAGAAATAGGCCAAAAAGTTAACAGTGACTGCTTCTGGTTGTTAAGATTGTGGGTGACTTTTTTTCCCTCCCTTTTCACATTTTTATATTTGTTCTAAATTTTCTATAATGAGTAAGCATTACTTTGTAAAACAAAAAATAAAGGTTAAAAAAATATCACACTGCAGATAATGTAGACTAGATTACTGAGTGTGACTGTCTGGACCCGTCAGCTGTAGTTGGTGAAGTCAGGTAGATCAGGCAGGCGGGTTCTTGGGAGCATGGTCAGGTCTCAGTGCAAGTTGTACCTGTGACCCTTCTAGGGACGCAGACTATCTAGAACCCTAACCAGTCATCTTTAAATGTAAGCCTCTGGCTGGCTCAGAGTAAAACTTCTTACTGAGAAGAAAATGATAAAGTGCCTCTACCAGGTACCTATGGCCAGGATTATACCCCAACTGTTGTTTGGCACACTAGGGAACTCCAGGCTGCTGCTGCTGCTAAGTCACTTCAGTCGTGTCCGACTCTGTGTGACCCCATAGACAGCAGCCCACCAGACTCCCCAGTCCCTGGGATTCTCCAGGCAAGAGTACTGGAGTGGGGTGCCATTGCCTTCCCCAGGCACTGAGGTCTAGGTCAATGATCCTTAGTAAGACGTGAATCTATGAGTGATATCACAGTGTGACATACTGACAGCCAGGGCCCCATCAGGGCTTGGGGACAGAAGCCAAATTATAGTCTCCATGATTTCAGGTTGGTCACAGGGCTGGTCAGGGGTAGGACAGCAGAGTCATTTGCTGCTCTTTCCTAACATATCCAGAGCTGCTTAGAATCTCAACTTTTGGCCAGCCAGTATCACAACACCACTGTCTGCTTTAGTCCATACCCTTCGAGAACCACGGCGGCCTCGCAGTTTGGAGGGTGGAGGTGCCAGCTGAGACTCCCCCAGGTCGAGGGTGTAGGAGGGCGGGGAGGCAGCCCGCATGCTCTTCACCACCTGGATACTGTCCTCCGCCAGTGGAGGCAGGCCCAGTTCTGCCCGCTTCTGTACTTTGAGAGCCTGCAGATGCTCAAATCCACCGAGGGTAAACTGAGATTTGAACAGGAAAGGGGCAGAGAGGAAGGAAGTCAGAAAGCAAGGTCAGGGAAGTGTGGACAGAGAGAAGAGTCACAACCTCCAGTTCCCAAGACCCCCTCAATTAGGAATTAATACAATAGGAGAAGGCAAAAAGAATGTGGTGACTGGGCCCAGTCTCAGAGGTGGCTACTATCCCTTAGAGCTCAGGGGTCAGGATAAAGTATTATTTACTGACCCAGGGCTGGAAACATCCCCAGAAATTAGGAAAGGGACTACTGAAGGCCTCCACTGGGGGATAAAAACAGGAAAATGTACCCCCCTTTAAGGAATACATCTAGATACTATACACCCCTAGAATCACTCAAGGCCTGCCCTGGAGGGTAGGTTGTTCAGCCAGTTCTGTGGGGTGGGAGCCAAAGAGGAGGAACCGGGTTGAATAATTAGTAACAAAACTGCAACCAGACACTTACAAGGACTTCCTTTTATGAAAGCAAATCCTCTATCTGGACGGAGAGCAGGCACTAAACCCTATATTTTATAGCTAGAGAAACTGAGACACAGAGCATTGCCCAAGGTTCCTCAATATCAACAGAGGTCAGATCTCCCACCTCTCAGCCAGTGTTCTTTCCACAAAACATTAGCTCTATCAGGGAGAGGCGCAATAACACCCTACCTCGAAAAGTGGCATCTCCCATCAGTCCAATAGAAAAAGGTAACCTGCCCTGAAACAGAACCTCTGATTTCTCCAGGACAGCCCTATTGCCCCTCCACTGGCTAACAGCTGCCCTGTTATTCTGCCTAGCTCCAGCCTCCTGGAATCAGACCAGAAAAAACTGTGGTGGCAGAAGGCACTGCCTGTCTGATGAGACGGGAGAGGGAGAGAATCAGCCACTCACCATGACTACTTTCCAGAGCAGAAGCAGGACCTTCTTTATGGGGAAGTGGGGAGCCAGGCCACTGCAGAACTTGGTGACCATAGAGAAAAGCAGAAGGGCAAAAGGCTCCTGATTATGCGTGGAGAAGCCTGGGAAGTATGGAGAGAGGCAAGTGAGAAAATGAAGATGAAGCCGCTGAAATCCAGTTCCTGTAACTCTGCTTCTGGACACATTGAGGAAGGCACTCACCTCCTTGCAAAGAATTTGAGGACTTGGTTCTTAGAAGGAGACTTAGAGAGCCCCTTTGGGGAATCCCCGCCCTCCCCTGCCAAGGGCAGGATAAGAGAGGTCGTGGAGGTAAAATGCTTGGGGGTGGATGTCAAACTAGAAGTTAACAGTAATAAAGATGCTTTCTGGCTGAGGAACTCAAACATTTTGTAGATCACAATTCACCTTCCCACATCAATAAATGTATTTTTTAAAATCTCAAAGGCCTTCATATCTCATCCCTGACTGAGGGCAACACCAACTTATATTTTCAAGGTAAGGCACCTCATTTTTTCATGTGGGATTTGTAATGGAAGGGGAGAGGGATGAATTCCCACTTATAGGAATAAAGAAAACCAAAATACAGAGAAGATATATGAGTGGGCCTAGCTCACAGACAGAGAGGCATTCAAGCCAGGCCGTCACACCTGCCACATAGAATCTCTGTCCTAAAAGAAGGGATGTTAATTCTTAAAAAGAAGAAGACAACAAAAGAAAACTTGTCTGTCCGTCGTGAGCAGATGCTATGCTTCCCGTCCGCCCTAGGCTCCTTGCGTGCCACTTCTTACTCAATTCAGTGCGGAAGGTCTCCCGGGCTGTCCTCCACCCACAGGAGTCTGTCTCTCGCTCCAGGCGGATATTTTCCACCATTAGGTACAGGACACTCAGCAGCACCCTGAGGTTACAGAAGGGTCACAAGAGGTTCCCATGGCAGTTTCCAATCTGTGGTCTGAGACCTCAGGCATGGTTTCTGTGGGGGTCCAGTCCAGCGGAATTAGGAACTTCTAGCGGTCTGGGAGCATCTGAAATCTGGGCAAAGGTTACCCATTGCTAATGATCCCCTGTTCCAATCCCGTGGGCAGCCCTACTCACCTGAGTTCTGTGCTGTCAGCAATGGAGATGGCTGGCTTCCGAAGAGCACTGCTACAGGCCTGGCTGTTGCTGCCACAGGGACGAGGGAGAAAACAGGGACCTATTAGGCCTCTTTACTCCCTGTATTCCGCTCTTACCACATGCACAAACATAAGTACCTGCCATTCCCTGTCCATGTAGCTAAAGAAATTGGTTTAAGGTAGAGAAGCCCATAGAATTCTTCCTGCTATCTCAGCAAATCCTTATCTACAGTGAAGACGAGAAAGGGTAGGGTCTATGATATTCACTTGTCTTAAAATCCCCACCGTGTCTAGCACTGTGCTACACACAAAACAACGCTTGGTGAATAATAAACAGAATTAACCCCATCTAAAACATCTGAGTGATAGGGTGAGACAAATATGAAGTCTTAGTTGCTCAGTCATGTCTGACTCTTTGCGACCCAATGGACTGTAGCCCACCAGACTCCTCTGTCCATGAGATTTCCCAGGCAAGAACACTGGAGCAGGCCCATTTCCTTCTCCAGGGGTCTTCCTGACCCAGGGATCTAACCTGGGTCTCCTGCATTGTAGGTGGATTTTATTTTTACTGTCTGAGCCACCAGGGAGTCAACATGAGGGGGTCACTAGAGTGGGAGCAGTAGATAAGGCCACCTTTGAAGCTATAACCATGGGGGAAAGAACTGGGCACAGCCATAGGAACTGGTCCCGTCCCTCTGTGTCATGTTCTCAGGGAGAACAGTTTTCTTCATGGATTCCGGAGGGAGGCTGAGCTGAGAAGGTGTCTGAATGAAAAAGCAACACAGGACAGGCCCCTGAAGCCCAGTACTGAAGCTGTACACAGGGTAGAAGCTGCTGATGAGCCCAACCTCAGGGAGGAGGACAGACTACCAGAGGGCAGGGCTGGTGGAGGGGAACTGTCAGTGGGCTCTGGACTGAAATGTGAAAAAAGAAGGCTCTACACTGACGGAACCTGCTGAGGACATGAGGCAACCTTCAAGGAAGGGGGTGGCCAGCCCTCCCCGAAGGCTTCTCACTCGATTTCCATGTGGAGTAGCTCCAGGAAGGCCGAGAAGGTCCCCATCTGATAGAGCAGGAAGCAGTTGTACCTGGACCAGTGGAGCACATCGACCTCTGAGTCACATTCCCCAAAAGTGCCTAAAGGACCAGACAGGGCCACAGAGGGTGAGGGGGAGGGCGTTATCCCTGTTCTTTCCACCTTGCCCCATAATCTTGAGACTGTCTTCTAACACTCTACCCAACAATTAGGTGGACAAAGGTAGGGCAGGAGCTGCCCAGAACTTCCCAGAATGAGGCAGGGGAGAGGAGAAGCAGTCTGCAGGGTGAGGTCCAATGTGCTCACAGCTGGGCTGTCTTAAGTGAGTTCCCTGAGAAGGAAGTCCAGAGACAAGGATTCAGGTGCAAGTAGTTTATTTGGGAGTTGATCCCAGGAGTTATCAGTAGAGAAGTGGGGGAGTGACATAGGGAAGAGAAGGCAGCAAGAACTCAATCCCAAGTGAGGAGAAGCTCTGGAGAACAGTATAAAACAAACAACTTGGAATCATCCCACCCAAGAGGGCTGAGGCAGTCGGGCTGTTCCCCCACTAACTCCTGGCAGGTGCTGAGGAATGCACTGGATAAGGGGAGCACATGAGTCCCCCAGTACTTCTGTGGGCTGCATGGAAAGCCCTCGGGCAAAAAGATGAAGCGACTGGCAGCTGGAACGTGGCCAAGGCACCAGACCCAAGACAGAGGGCTGGGCACTGCCTTGTTTGCTACAGTTTTTCCTTCGCCAGATACCTTTCTTTCCTCTCCAGTTACGATTTTTTTTTTTTACAGTTTTTTTTTTTTTTTTAATTTCAGATATACACATGCTCCCCATCCTGAACCCTCCTCCAGTTTTTTTTTTTTAAAGCTTCTAAATAGTTGGTTCTGCCAACAGCCCTGTTATTTATGATCTCAGGGCTTTCTTTTACTACTTCAGCTAAGCTATCTCATTTCTCTTTCCAGCACCTGGCTCACAGGTGCCTTCTGGGAAGCTTTCATCAATTAATCTCACCGAGCTCTGATCATCTCAGTGACAAATCACTCACAGCATCCTCTCCTGCTGTTGTGTTGGCTTGGACCATGTAAACGCCAGTGAGAAACAATGTGTAAATTGGCGGCATCCCGCCTCAGAGCCAGGCCGCACCTGGAGAAAGAAAGCTCAGCGGGTGGTGGTACACTGTCAGCTCTGACCACAATGACCCTCTCTATAAATGATTAGAGCCTGTGTTAAGGAAAAAAAGAACGCTGTAAGAAATCCTGGCATGCCTGCAAAGAAAAAGGTTGATTCCAAGGGATCCAGAGCAGGATCTACCACTATCTCCTCTTCACGTAAGTACAAGTCTGCTCCTAGCACACGACACGACTGTCCTCGAGAGGCAGGGACCTGGCTTTCCCAGCATGATTTGCGTCCTCCTAGCCCTGATGACACCATCTCTCTCCCAAGTCTCCACCCCTCTCAAGTTGGCAAAGATGGCTGCTCACCTTGGGCCAGGTAGAGGACAGCTCGGGCCACCTTCAGTCTCCGTTCCCTACTGACCACCTCCAGCCGGTCTAGGAGTCCCATCACATAGGCCTTCTGGGCATCTTCCTCCAACTCCAGCCACTCCTCACCCTGCACTGAGGACAGAAGGCCATACAGATGCAGTGTCAGCTGTTGCCTCTCCTTCTTGGAAAGGCTTCTGAGAGTGTGTGCACCTCTGATGCCAGGCCCCTTCAACAAATTCTTCTCTTCAAAAGCTTTACTGAGCTGACAAAGAATAAGGAATGGAAAAAGAAACCAAATGTTCTTGCCTGAACCCACTCTATAGCCTCATCTTCCTCCACACCCCCTCTATCTTTCTGTCTTTCCTCAAGGACTTCCCTCTGTCTCCCTACATATCCAATTCCTATACATCGTTACAAGTTCAGTACAGAATCACTTCTTTTCCACTAATGCTCCAGCCAGAAGCTTTGCCCATGATACTTTTTACTTTTCTAATGACACTACTCATTTTCCTCTTGGCCTCAGCTAGTTTTATGATGTATACATTTCCCCTCTGCTATCTAACTATAATTTCTTTGAAGATACTGTAAATTTACCTCTACCCCTGCCTCCTGCATCTCTGGCACAAACTGGATACTCACCACACATGTGCTGAGCTGAACACTGAACTGACACTGACCAAGTAAGGAAATGGAGGTCTGAGTGGGTCACAGTGTGGGCACATGAAATTATTACTCCTGATGGTGTTGGGAGTGAGGCAGAGTGGAGATGGGTTGAACGCTAAGGTCAAAGGCCAGGCTGGGCACAGGGTTACTAGCCTGAGTGGGGCACAGTGTGAGCACATGAAATTATTACTCCTGATGGTATTGAGAGTGAGGCAGAGTGGAGATGGGTTGAACGCTAAGGTCAAAGGCCAGGCCGGGCACAGGGTTACCAGGTAACAGGATAGCAGTCCAGCCCCACCTCCTCACCCCTTTGACATCAGGAAAGGCCCCAGCTCAGGCTTCTCTTGCTTCCACTCTGTGACTTCTCTACTTGATACAGAAAACCCATATGCAAGAAGGAATAGAGAAATTATATGGTTGTGGAGAGGAGAAAGAAGGATCATACTTTATTTTAGGCTTTTTCTAGATCAGCCTGGGATTTCACATACAGAAAAAGCAGATCTCAATGAATAAGGATCTGGGATCACCTTGGGTCTTGAAATCCTCTTCAAAGCACCTCCTGTTAGTGGTAAATTCTGGGTTTTCGGTGTAGCTGTACAATTCTGTGGCAGGAAAGATAGGACAGAATTATAAACATTTAGCAGATCTTTACAGAAGGGGCCTGGGATGGAGACAGTGGCATGAAAGAGCTAAAGCTTCCAACACGTTCCTGTGTCCAATTCAATCCAGAGCCAGCTTCCTCCTTTTCGGAGGTTAAAAATAGCCACTTGTGTCCCTGGGTGATTAAAGCATCAAACCTGTCCTCCTCCTGCCAGCTGGCTGCTACGGCAGAGAAGGCAGCCTTCGACATTTGCTGAGGGCCAGGAGGAGAGCTGGGACAGAGAAGGTTTAAAGTCATCATTCCTGTTTCTTAGGGCTGCATCCTTTTCTGCTTGTCAAGCTAGACTGGAACTATCTTGTCTCTAGGGAAAAAGCAGACAATACAACTCCTGAAATTTAGATGCCAGATCCTTGTGCTATTCAAGGAGCCAGGGTGAGGGCTGGAGAGGATGAAAATATTAGAGGGCTCTTTGGGGTTGGAGCCAGTTCATTCTCTCCCTGTGGAGTTTCCTTGAAAGGTATAGAAGTTTACATTCCTGCCCACGGCCACCTGGGCAGAAACAGCATCAAACCTTGTACAAGCAGCTTTAATTGTCAAAGGGCCGCCTGTGCCCAGGAAAATCTAGTGAAAATCTTTGCTGACAATAGCCTCTCAATACAAAATGCAGAGAGCTTTTGAGAAAAAAAGAAAAACACCCTTTCCTACCTATACACGTTTACATCAGAATATTTCATCAGTACTCTTGTCTTACAGAGGATGAAGTAGTAGTGATTAAGTCAAAAGGTGCTTCCTCAAAACTCTGTTCCCTAAGATCTGGCTGGAAATTTAACTAGGTCACAGATAATTCACAAAGCAAGAGACATTCACTTATGTTCCAGCCGGCTGTCTTACTGGTCAAGAAATACCTTGTCTGGGAGCCAGGGCTTTTGCATTCTGAGTTCCAGAGTCCTAGAGTGACCAGAAGCAAATCTCAGCTCTGATTGTGAAATTCTTCAGTCATTAGTGAGTAGTGTAGATTTATATTTTTAAGTAGGGCACAAACCCACTCAAAAAAAGGGAGAAAGGCTCTTAGGTACTGACCTTTGCTTTTGTCTTATTTTTAAATTTCAGATCATGAACTTTCGTACACTACAGGTAAATATAGAATGCATAAGAGACGCTGTGTTTATCTTTTCAGATTAAACAAGTGTTAAAACTTGTCATATCTGTTTCAGACATCTAAAGCCCCTTCTTCCTCCCTGGTCTTATTTCCCTCTCTAGAGATAACCACTATGACGAAACTGGTGTGTATGCTTCACATGCCTATTTTTATACTTTTAGGATATGTGTACATGCCTGTCAACAACACATGACATTGTTCTGTTTTTAAAGCTTTTATCCAAGTGGTATCATATAGTATGAATTATTTTTACTTAGGAGTGTTTTTATTTTTCCTTAGTATTTTTTATTAAGTTTTTCAAGATTTTCCATGAAAAGCAGTGTGATGAACAGATCCCTTCATTTAACTGACACGGTTCTCAATCAAGTGTGCAAGCAGACGTCTAGAAACATCTTTAGACTTGGGTGTTTAAGCAGTTTTTTCCCCCTTGTTTCTAGTTGTTTACTCTCATAAGAATGCTTTCTTTTTAAGCTAAAGGATAATTACTTTACAATATTGTGATGGTTTTTGCCAAATATCAACATGGATCAGCATTGGTATTTAAGCAGTATTTTGGATGCATGTATAAATTATTTTGCCACTGTTTCTTCTACCCCTCAACATATTTCTAATATTTTTTGACACTGAAGCATACTAATACAGATCAATTATTTTAATGACTATACAGTAGCTAATATATTGATACACTACAGTTTACCCATTCCCCTAAGTTGTTTTCAGTTGTTCCCAATGATGACAATAAACAGCCCTTTAAGTGTTTTCTTGGGCTCAAGAGTTTCTTTTAAAGTGTACCAGAGTTGTTGGGTCATAATATGTGTGAATTCAACTTTGCTAGATATGACCAAAACTGCTTTCCAATTTTATACTCTGTTCCTGCAAGCCAAGCAATGTATAAAATGTATAAAAAGTAGTCACTTCTCTGCACCTCACCATCCCCAGACTTTTAAATTTTGCATCTGATTATTATTTTATTTTTTTTTGCTGTGCCAAGTCTTAATTGTGGCATGTGGGATCTAGTTCCCTGACCAGGGAGCAAACCTGGGTCCCCTGCATTGGGAACTCGGAGTCTTAGTCACCGGACCACCAGGGAAGTCCCTGATGATTGCTGAATAATACCTCATCATTTTGCTTTTCCCTATTTCCTAACATAACTGAGTATCTTTTCATGTATTTATTTGACCATATGGTTTTCTATTCTGTGAATTCCTATTCATATTCTTTGACCATTTATCTATTGTCTCTATTGGATTTCTCTCTCTCTCTGTGCATTCATATTCTGGATTCTAATCCTTTGATGTTGTTGGTTATTAAACTTAGCTCTCTATTTCTGTCACTCATCACAAAATTTGTTCCCTATGCTTATTCATAAGAACTTTTTGAAAGTCTCTTTTCTCTGAAAAAGCATGTCTTAAAGTGTCACTTCCATGTGACAGAATATTTAACATTCACACCATTTCTACACAAAGCTTGTTTATTAATAACTGGCATTTATAGCATGTGTAACATGGAGGCCCTGAACGCAAGGAGATCACGTTTAGCTTAAGCTAAAAATCCAGGCAGAGAGAAGCAGCCCAGCATTGAAAGAAGAATGTGATCACTTCACTCCAGCTCAGAAACATCAAACCAGAACTCCACTATGATGGATACAGGTGACATGTCCAGCCTTGCTCCGCTGGCCAGTTGTCTATAGAGATTTTCTTTAGACATTGCTGAGACTTTAGTAAGAGGCAGGTATTAGACGAAGGGGGCGAGATGGAGGTAGAAAAGGACAAAGAGATGGAAAGGGAAAGAAATGGAGAGGGTGGCAGAAAGAAGGGGGCACACAGAGACGGGGTGAGCACAGGAAGACAAAGAAAGGAGAAATGTGGAGACAGTGGAGAGAAAACAGATTTGAAAGTGTACCAAAAGAAAATAAAGAAGGGTGAGCAGAAAAGAGTGACAGAATGAAGAATGGAGAATACCATACACAGCCAAGAAGCACTCACAGAAAGAAATGTGAAAGCAAACAAAGAGAGATTTACCACTGGAGGCTGGAGAGAAATGGGAATGTGGAGAACAGACTTTGTTCTACAGCCACTTGCTGAGAACAGACAAGCTGCCAGGGGACGTCACAGGCATCTTTGCTCTCCTCCTGGCCACCCCTCCACTCTACAGAGACCCATCTACCTCCTACCTGACAACTCTGCTGCGTGCCCATCTGCATCTCCATACTCAAATTCCAGGGTGGGGCAGTCCACAGAGCCCTGTAATGGAGAAATCTTTGTGGTAACTTGGGAACAGGGTTGACCAAAAGGAGCTTATACCCTCATTTCATCTTCTTCCTCTCTTGGAGGCCAAGGTTAGATCAAGAAGACAACTAGAAGAGCCCCATCTGGGCCTTTCAGCCAGGAAATAACCCCCACCCCCACCCCAAGCTAAAGCAAAAGCTCACTCAGTGCAGGGTTGGGCTGAAGATTCCTATACAGAATCAGAAACTCTGGGCAAAGGCCCAGGATCATGAACAGATATGAAAGCTACAATCTGTGCCCATATCTGATCTACATAAACACAGAACTGAAGAACATCTAGCTGATCTCTAGAAAGACAAGACAGATGAAAACCAAAGAGGTAAATTGGATTCTGACTTCAGCTCTCTGTCATTAACCCATTGTATGATTTTGAGATCATTCTCTGGATCACAGTTCCTCATCTATAAAAAGAGTTCCTTCGGCTCCAATATTCTGCAATTTTAGGATTGTCAAATAAGGTAGCATTTCTACTTCAAACTGTATTAAAGGCTAGATTGCCTATGACATATGTATAAATCTATAGTCCCATTTAAAAAGTATTTTTAATATAATCCTCCCTCCTAATCTCTTTAAACATTTCGGGGTATTGCCTACCAATATATTAACAGACATGAATTTTTAAAACGTTGAATCTCACCTCTTGTCACATACACTGTTATATATTATGTGATCTTGAACAAGTTACTTAAGCTCTTTGTACCTCAGTGTGGTATAAAGATATCCTTGATCTTTGCCCCCTCACCCTACTCCCTGGTACAGAGCTCCTAAAACCTTTGGAATTTTTTGAGTGATGGGAGTGTCTATTATTCATCCCTGTCAACCACACTTGAGTTTATACTAACGAGGTGACTCACAGTGAGAGTTTCAAAAAAGGGGCTCCAAAGAGGGGAAAAGACTGGAGACTGAGTTTAATTAAGTGGCCAAGGCTTAACCTTGGCCTAGGTAACCAAACTTCATATAAAAACCCTGAAACAATGTGATTTGGGCACACCAGTGTGCTAGGAGGGTAATGCACCAGAGAGGGCATGGAAATTCCATACCAGTCCACCTCCACACCTTATCCTATGCCTCTCTTCATTACATTGTTCCTGAGTTGTACCCTTTATAATAAAATTGTAGGCATAAACATAGCACTTTTCTGAGTTCTGTGAGTTGCTTTAGCAACCTGAGAGGGACAGTCATGGTGACCCCTGAAGTACTCTTGCCTGGAAAATCCCATGGACGGAGGAGCCTGGTAGGCTGCAGTCCATGGGGCTGCACAGAGTCGGACATGACTGAGCGACTGAACTGAACTGAACTGAAGGAGAAGTGCAGGTGGTTTGGGGATCCCACTGTGGGATCCCCATTTGACCCCTTAACGTGTGGGCTCTGTGCTAACTACAGTTACTGTCAGAACTGAATTGGTATCAGGCAATTGTTGGAAAATGACATTTAGTTTTCTCATCTGTAAAACAAGGATAATTCATAGGGTTATTGTAAGAACTAAAATGAATTAATACAGGAAAAGCAGTTAGCACACCAGCCAGAACTTGGTAGCACTATGTAGATGGCTACTCTACTTAGAATTTTACTTATTCTGCTTACAATTTTAATATTATAAAGGCATTTTTCTCATATTATTATAACTTTCCCTTTAAACAGAAAACTGAGGAGTTTCCTGATAGCCTAGTGGTTAGGATTCAGCACTTTCATTGTCACCATTCAGGTTCAATTCCTGGTCAGGGAACTGAGATCCTGCAAGCCACATGGCACGGCTAAAAATCAAAAGGAATTAATTAAAAATAAATAAATAAGCAGTTAAGTGGACAGATTTCTACTGGCTTACTTAATCAATCCTCTATTGTTGAACATTTGTTTTTATTTTTCTTTACATGTAACTGTAATACATGCATACATTTTTTCATATTTATGATCTTCTCTAAGGATAGATTCTTATAAAGGGAATTAATGCATCAAACTTTCTTAATATTTGTATGGTTCTTTGTACATGTCAAGTTGTTTTCCAAAATCACTTTGTCAACTTACACTTCTAACAAGGCGATTTGTGTTTAAATCTGCTATAGCAAAGAGTTCCAAGCTTCTGTATTACAGAGACCAATAAGAAAAAAAAAAAGGTAGACAGTGGGGAATGACATAAAATTTTTGATGTTTTATTTTGCTAAGCAGAAACTTTAAAAAATCTCTTAAAATACATATATGTATTTTTTAAAAAAGTTTAATACCCCCAAAATGGAAAGGTCAAAATATCAGCACGTGTCATTAAAAGCAATGTTTTCAAGCTTTTTTGACTATACGTCAAAGCAGAAGTAAATTTTACATCACGTCTCAAAACACACAAAACTGGAACAAAAATTAACAAAATATTTACCACTACTATATGTGATACACTAGTATTTCCTATTTATCTATTTCTTTAAAAAAAAAAATTGGTCTCAACTCACAGGTCTCAACTCCTTACAGTTTGAAAAAAACATCGTTTTAAATTACATGCATCTTTAAATTTAATGTATTGAATTACATTTTATGGAAAACTTACTTCAGTGTCTTGAATTTTCCTCATTTTTCTACAAACCAGTTAAACTTTGTCAAGGTCTTTGGGACCCAATTAAACCAAGGAATCTGGTTGTAAAAGGCCTGAAGTGAATCCTTTGGTTAGGTTAAGAATCTTTTTATGAAGCAAACAATCATTCTCTAGCTTCCTTTTAAGGTTAGGATATCTATACACTAAGCCACTGGGAAAGGGTAGGTCAATGGTGCCCCTATAAACACAGTGATGTACGAGGCTCTCTTGTGCCAACAGTAATTCTCTTCAGGTAATTCTTAAAGCTGTAGAGAGTAAAGAAAATCATCTTCCCCAGGACTGTCTTCCACAGGTATGCGAAAGGAGGGAAGGAAGGAGAAGCAGATGGTCATTCTTTCTGAGAGTCAAGCAGAGTGTGGTCCCCGGGTTTTGCGGCTACAGGGGATACACTGACAGGTAAGCGCGGCTCTTCTGCTGCAGCGGGAGGTGAAGGAAAGCTCATATTTCCGGCCAGCCTTTGGGGAGGCAATGAGCTAGGATGGAGAGGATCACTAGTTATTGACCACCACATGAAAAGTGCACCTGCAGACAATCAGGAGGCAAACAGCAGTGCAGGTGGAAAGCTGAGGCTCTGGAAACTGAACACCCCGGCAAGAGTAAAGTACTATCAGAGCCTTTTCCAGAAGGAAGACTTGATAAGTAGGGAAGGGCCTCCTGGTTCAAGAGGAATTTTAATTCATCATAGAACATATCATTCTGAAAATGTTTTACTCACTCCCACATTGTCTGTCTCTCTGCCTCCACAAGAAATGTTAGCTCCACAGGGCAAAGACCTTATCTTGTATATTGCTGTACCTCTAGCACCTAAAACGGTGCTGGGCATATAGAGAGGACTCAATAATTGTTGAATTAATAAAAGACTCACCTCCCCATGCCTCGCCTCACCTCACCTCCAAAAAGCCATCTGAACAAGAACAAGGTCTCTGTAGGGGAAGGAGGCACAGGGTACCCTAAAGACCAGATTCATGCTGAGGCAGGGAGGGAGACCACACGATGCATAAAACCTTGATCTAGTATGGCAGGATGGCTGAGCTCTGCCTCTGAAAGGTGGTGTGACTTCGGGCCAGTCTTTCTACCAATTCCACTTCTCTCTTCTAAAAAATAGATGCTTGTCAGTATCGAAATAGAAAGCATTTGTGAAATCCCGTTGGAACTGAAATATAATTCAAATGGTAAACCGTTGACTGGGATGCCTAAGACCAGGCTGTCCCTTGATGATGAAAACATAGTACTAAGGGCTACTATGTGCTAACCAACTACATGCACTGTGCCTGCACTAAATTAAACATTTCACATCCATTTATCTCATTTTGACTTTATCATAACCTTCTGAGGTAGGTAGTATTAACCTCATTTTACAGAAGAGGAAACTGGAGCTCAGAGGTTGGCAATTTGACAGAAGTCAAATGGAGAGTAGATGGCAGGGCTGGGATTCAAACCCTCAAAAACCTGGTCTGACTGACCCCAAAGCCTGGTACTCCTGGCCACTGTGCCGTATGTATGATCTTGGGCAAGCTGCTACTGTCTCCCACTTCTGTAAAAGCCAGGGCTGAAACCAGGCCTGGGTCTGGTTTCTACAGACCCTTTGACGTCTGACATCTTGTGGTCTGTTCCGACTCCCGGCTCAGATCCAGTTCTACTCTTGGCTACTTGATGGAAACTGGCTGGATGAAGGGGGTTGGAGAGGTGATGTTAATTCACTCCTTTCATCCTCCTAGTTAGGATTTAAGAACAGAGAACATTTACACCCCTATCTATTGGTCTGTATCCTGGAGTAGGTCCACTCACTCGCTCTGGAACTGACCCGCCTGACTCCTGTCTCATTATAACCCTTACGAGGAAGGGGCACTGATCCCATGGAAAGCGCTCCTTCCAGGGCCAGCCAGCACACGGGGGTAACGGGAAGGGCCGAAGTCCCGCGGCTCCTCTGATCGGCGCGGGTAGCCTCGGAGTGGGAGGGTGGCGGCCCCCCCACCACACCAGCCCCTCTTCACTGCGGCGGGGATCGGGCTTCCCACCCCTCAGGCCAGTCCCTTCACCACCCCGCGCCTGTTCCCTCCGCTGTAAACCAGCTTGACGAATTCCCACTTCACGGGGCTACAGCGATGAAGCGAGATAAATAACTGAAAGTATCTGGGACACTGGATATCACGCTCTATCTTCGCGCCCCCAAAGGGAAGGCTAGAGGGCCGGGAAGCCCCCGACCCGCACGAGGAGACGGGCGGAGAGGGTCAGGGGCTGCAAAGCCGGGAATTCAGGCTGCGGTTGGCCCCGCAGGTGCCCGCTTTGCGGAGCGGCTCAGGGCGCGCCGGGGGACGCGGCCGAAGCACCTTAGCCACCGCTTCCCGCCCCGGGTGTCTCCCGGCCCTAACTGAAAGCCCTCCGGGCTCCTCACCTCCGACTCCCGCCGTTGGCTTCTGAATGCTTCCCGGCCCTTAGGCGCCGCCGGCTTCCCTTTCCCGCCGCCGTTGCCGTTGCCATTGGTTGGCGGGTTCCCAGCCCCCGGCGCCGCGGGGTCCTCCATGCCGCTCCAGTCTGCAGCCCCGCTTTGCCTCTCTGTGCTCCCTGCCCGGGGCGACCCCGCCGCCGCCGCCCCGCGCTGGGAGCCCGGCCCCGCCCCCTCCACAACGACTGGCTGCGACCGTCATCCGCAGCTCCGCCCCACAGCGCGATTGGCTGTTACACTTGGCCGAGCGGGACTTGGAGGTGGTGGGGGGCTCGTTCAAGGGATTTTTCTCCCCCTCACCTTTTTTCCTCAGTCCTGCGGCGTTACTGGTAAGCCTGACACTCCTGGGTCTGTTCCCAGCTCCACCTCCCAAATCCTGGGCCTTGAGCTTTAGCAGGTTAGCTCTACTTCTCACTTGGTGTCCCTCAGCCCCCACCCCCTCCCAAATAGAGATTTTTTCGGGGAGCTCTAGTCTCCGCTTCCTGCTCCACTGCAGTGTCAGTTTCCCCAGTATCACAGACCTCTGCCCCCCAAATCCTGGTTCCTGAATACGTCCCAAATCCCGCTTCAGTCTAAGGGGAGGGATGGCACCAATGGTTAGTCAAGGATACTGCAGGAAACCAGGGACTCTCTTTCAGGCAAACTCATTCCATTTGGAGTGAGGACTTGACTGGGAGACTGGAGGTTGAGGGATGGGGTGGGGCGTTTTCACTTTACAGAAATTTCTGGTGCCTTACCGAGTTGTTCCTGGCCATCTGCCTTTCTCAGCTGAAGGGGGTATCTTTCTTCTGGTGTGAACTAGGGAGTAAATGTTGATTGGAGAGCAAGCCCCTACCCCAACCTGTTCCCCAGTCCTTTCCTTCACTCTAGGATCCTTCCTAAGGGCTGTTACCTGGGGCAGATGAGGCTGTGTGGTTTGCCCACTCTAGAATTTAACTAAAAAGAATCTTATTGTAAATATGTATACAATCTGGGATGGTGATCAGATCATATCAGTCGCTCAGTCGTGTCCGACTCTTTGCGACCCCATGAATCGCAGCACGCCAGGCCTCCCTGTCCATCACCAACTCCTGGAGTTCACTCAGACTCACGTCCATCGAGTCAGTGATGCCATCCAGCCATCTCATCCTCCGTTGTCCCCTTCTCCTCCTGCCCCCAATCCCTCCCAGCATCAGAGTCTTTTCCAATGAGTCAACTCTTCGCATGAGGTGGCCAAAGTACTGGAGTTTCAGCTTTAGCATCATTCCTTCCAAAGAACACCCAGGGCTGATCTCCTTTAGAATGGACTGGTTGGATCTCCTTGCAGTCCAAGGGACTCTCAAGAGTCTTCTCCAACACCACAGTTCAAAAGCATCAGTTCTTCGGTGCTCAGCTTTCTTCACAGTCCAACTCTCAGATCCATACATGACCACAGGAAAAACCATAGCCTTGACTAGATGAATCTTTGTTGGCAAAGTAATGTCTCTGCTTTTGAATATGCTATCTAGGTTGGTCATAACTTTCCTTCCAAGGAGTAAGCGGAAGCACCAAATGAGCAGCCAGAGGGGAATGGGTAGAATTGGGGGAGGGGGGTTGTTGAACTGCCACTGTGTTCCAGACATCGAACTTGACTCTTCGCAGATCTATCATATCTCTCTGACAGGTTTTCATTAATCCAATACTACTGATAAAGAAACAAGGACTCTCAGAGACTAATTACTCCTTGCTTGCAGCTCGCAAGCTCAGCTGCGACCTGAGATTGTAAAGAATCCGCCTGAAATGCAGGAGACCCTGGTTTGATCCCTGGGTCAGGAAGATCCCGTGGAAAAGGGATAGGCTACCCACTCCAGTATTCTCAGGCTTCCCTAGTGGCTCAGATGGTAAAGAATCCACCTGTAATGCAGGAGACCTGGGTTTGATCCTTGGGTTGGGAAGATGCCCTGGAGGAGGGCATGGCAACCCACTCCAGTATTCTTGCCTGGAGAATCCCATGGACAGAGGAGCCTGGTGGGCTACAGTTCATGGGGTCACAAAGAGTTGGACACAACTGAGAGACTAAGCACAATGTAGTTCCCAAGCTATCATATTCTATCTTGTTTCAGTGTCTCTCACTGGAGGAAACTCTGCTCTTCTCTTGGCTAACTTCTTGCTTAAAAATTCTATTTAGTCATCACCTCCTCTTCCAGAGAGTCTATCTTTTGACCCTCAACCCACTCAGGCTGTGCTAGTGTCAGTCAAGTCTGGCTGGATCCACAATCCTCATATTTTCTACTATATCCCCAAAGTAAGGGGCCGAAAGGAATTATCCCCCTTCTTGGATCATTTCTATCTTTCACACTTTCTTCTGCTAATTAGTAAGTGACAGATCCAGGCAGAGTTGAGAGAGAGCACTCCTTGGAGCTTTCTGAGTTCCTTTCTCTCCCTGGTCTCCAATATCTCCTTACTCTTCCCACTCATAATTTTCCTTTCCTCTCCCCACCTCCCACCCACCTCAACCTGGATATAAGCTCTTTGAGAGTAGCTTTTGTTCATTTGTGTTTGCTTGTTTCTGTGTTTAACACAGGCTTTCCTCTGTACTGTCGACTGAACAATATCTTGTGGGGGGCTGTCCTGTGCATTGTAGAATGCTTAGCACAATCCCTGGCCTCTCTTTACAAGATGCCAGCAGGACCCTCCCCCTACTTGCGACAACCAAAAATGTCTCCAGATACTGCAAGATGTCCCCTGAGGGGCAAAATCTGTGCTTGAGACCCACTGGTTTAAACAGAATTGAATTGATATGAATTTCCAAGAAAGTCTCTGGCTCAAGGCCTAAACTACTTGATTCTGGAAATTTTTTTTTCAGGGTAAAATTTTGTTAAGCTCTTAAAGATTCATACTCTGCTTTAAAATTCACAACCCACGCCTAGCTCATCACTGCTTCAATGTGGTAGGCCTGCCACAGCATAGCCTATTGGGGCTTCTTAATGAAAGAATTAATTTTTCTACCTTCCCTCTTCCCTGTACCTCTCCTCCTAAGCAGTCAGAGCTCTAGGATTGACAAGCCCAGAACTTCATATTCTTTTGAGTCTAGTCAATCAGCAGGATCCCTAACAGTGATGGCAGACACGAGTGGCCCCTTTGGAGTCTTTGTTCCTTTTCCATCCTATCTTGAGAGTGAAGGGAGCAGAGTCATCTTCAACTGGGAATAGAATTGAGGACAGCAGTCAGGTCCCCTCTGGCCTGTCTGTAAAGCCATTTGCTGAGCCTAGAGCTCCATCTGGCTTCACTTTGGGAGATGGGGTTTTAAAAAGTGGTGCTATGGAGATTACAAAGAATCAACATGGGGAGAGACCTCACTCCAGTATCTTTTCCACACTAGTCGAATGGGAGACAGTGAAGATCAGACATCTATCTGATCATTAGAGGCCCAGACTCTGAGAGCTTATCATAAAAAAAAAAAAATAAATAAAAAAAAAAAAAAAAGAGAGCTTATCATAAAGAGGAAGATATCTGGAAACAACTACTGGAAGAAGTAACAAGGAACCACAGATTAACTTAAAACGGAAACTGTAGGCCACGGAATTGGTACACACTGTATTTCTTTTAGCTTATTTGTCAACAAAGGAGTGGTAGCCATCAACATCATTGATCACAGAGGTGCCCATAAATATACCTTGGAGCTAATTAGGGGCTGGTGTACATCTTGCAGAGATGGCTCCTGTGCTAGTTATTTTTAAAACTACATTACCACTTTCCCTGTCCCAAAACTTAGGTATTGTGAGCTGCTGGCAGAGGGCTAGAGAAAGGTATAAATAGGTATAGTTACAAGGACCAAACATGCCCATTTCCCCCATAAGCACTCCACTTTAATCCAAAGGGTCAGATTTATGATTAAATAGATAACACCCAGTACTGAAAAAGCTTAAAAATAAGACTGCAGGAAATCTTAAAATACGTAGCTTTGAAGATATTGGGAAGTCAGGATAAAATAGTAGGAAAAGGATAGAATACCCTCCTCGCTCCATCAAGAACACATGTGGCTGTAATAAGGCAATTGAGGCTGTAGGGCCCTAGATTGAGATAAGGAATTGGTATTTATACCAATTAGGTGTCTGAGTGTCTGCTGGGTCTTTAAGCAGTATTTTAAAAATGAAATCAGGTCATTAAATCTTTAGGAGATAAACATTATCCATTTGACAAACAAGAAAACTGAGGCTCTGAGTGGTCAAATAATTTGGCTGAGCCACACAACTTGTAAATGGTAGAGTTGGTCAAGTCAGCCTGACCCCAAGCTCTTTCCACAATACCACAAGATAGAGAAACTGCACTGCAGTGGGTGGCCTGGAAGGACCCTGTGAACCTAAAACAGACCGAGGCACTCAAGTTTCCATCTTTCACAAAAGAGTCAAACCTTGCTGCAGTGGAGCAAACCCTATAGCTGGCTCACAGGCTCCATTGCTGGCTGCTGCATCTGCTTTGAGAAAGGGCCAGCTTTGAGCCATTACCAATTACCTTACTACTATATCTAGCCAAGGAGAAGAAAGGAATGTGGCAGAGAATTGTCTCTAAGGCAGGTTTTACCTGACTAAATCATAATAAGGGGATGAATCCAACTGCTTGTTCTTTCTCAACTCCCAGTAGAGTACCAAGATGGTTTATCCAGCCCCATGGCCCTTAGTTTAGATACAGAGGTCACAGAGGTGTGAGATTCCAACAGGGAAGAAACCATCTTGCATACAGGATGTAGAACTAGTTTAGGTTGTCAAGTAAAGAAAGTGGCTATCTTTAGTGGCGATTTCTCAAAATGAGAAAGAACAAATAGCTGGACTGATCCTTTGGTTATGATTTAGTCAGGCAAAACCTGACTTAGAGACAATCTTCTGCTAGATTCCTTTCTTCTCTGGTTAGAGGTAGTAGTCAGACCCTCTAGTCAGGATCTTTTGGGCCCAAACCATAGGATGCTGCCTTTCTGTGCTCTCCAGCTAAGGGCAGCACAGAGAGGCTTGGGGAACCAAGAACCAGGCTTTATTTAGTTTCTCTGCCTTAAGCCTATATGTCTCAACTCCCCAGAGGGGTGGCTCCAAGAAAGCAGGTTCTTTATACACATAACAGGGTGGGAAGTGGGGGGAGGGTGACATTTATGACTGGATTGATCCACCACGGGATAAGGGACTCAAGGCTAAGGCCGCCTATTGGTAAGTGCTTCAGCTTTTCATATCCTTGCGCTACAGCGGGCTCTCTAGCCCGTTGCCCAGAAACCTCTCTCATCTCTGAATTCCTAGTTTACTGAAGCAAGGAATACTCTCAGTACCAGAATCCATTTTAAGAATATTTTATTTATCTTTTGAGATTACATATTCATTATTGCTGATCTAATACAATCACTTAGACATAAAGATTTCCAAGAGCCTCTCAGAAATGGCAATCATTAGAGGTTTTATTTCCTTTCAGTAAGATGACAATGAGAACTAGATGATTATTTATATATATATGTATGTATATATAGTTTAGAACTTGTCCACATATAATTTGCTGGTGTTGCCTATTTTTTTCTGTAATTTTCCTTTATTAAAAAAGCTTAATGCAACAATGCATTTTGATTTCTTTTTTTTTAAAACCATGACAAAGTTAATTTGGCGAAAACCACAGGAGCAGCAGTTTCAGATCTGTTCAGAGAAAAGCCAAGCAGCAGAAAAGCTTCGTAGGAGCATGTGGCCATGGGGAGCCGTGGCCATGGGGAGCCGTGCTCATATAGGAGGGAAGGATTAGAAGCCAGGAGGGCAGAGGGAAAGTAGACCATATACCAATTTTTTTTTTTTTTTTTTTTTTAATGAGAAAGAGAAAATATTTCTATTAAGAAGGCAAAAAAAAATCCTTGAAAATGAGCACAATTCATTGCAGAGAAAATGGTAAGACCTTACAGGCCAGGGCCACATAAAAAGAGATCATTAGTCTTCTTTCCCAGGCTTCCAGATACCTAGAAATGCATTTAAGGTGAGAGCTTAAGATGCATCCAGATACCCAGGATGCATCTAAGTGAGGGAAGAAGACACTTTTGTTCTGATTACCTGGGCAGAAAGAATAATGACCGAATTCCAACACCAAAGTAGAACCCATATACTTAGGAGGCCTGGACCCCCTTCTCATTAATGGTCATGACACAGAGTCCCCAGAAAGAAAGGACGAGTGGTCACCTGAAACTCAGGCAAACACCTCACCATGGGCAGCAACATGGGCAACCTAACCTAGCAGCCCAGTGTGGCTCCTTCTTCATGTGGAATGGTCTCTTCACTATGGCAAGGCGGAGTATGCGCTGACAGGATCAGCACATGCTTGTGGGTTCCACAGGCAGCTGCCAGGCTTTGCTGAGAAACAACAGGTTATGACTTTTGGCTTAGGAACATAATAGGTTAGGGCCCAGATATCTGCCTAATAGAATCATCTCTGGATATAAGATGAGATACAAATCTCATCTTTTGAATCTTCTGCAATTAATCCAGTTAATGAATACAAAAGCCAGAACTGGGTAGGCAAAAGGAAGAACTGAATGGCCTAGTGGAATTTTCAACATTTATGATCTTCTCCATGAAAAAATATAGCCACGTATATGGCATTTTTCCAGTACTTGCTAAGATATATGGCCTCTGAGGAACCAGATTCTATGAGTTGAGACTGTACTATTTAATGAGGCAAATAGCCATTTACCTAAGGTCTACCTTCCTACCTCCAAAAGGAAGGTCATTTCCAGATTAGCTCTGTGGGTATATGTGAAGAGCAGGAGAAGTTAGAGAAGGTAGAAATCGGAGGGCAGAATTAGGTTGGGAAGGTTATGGTGATTCTGGGTGCTCTGTTGTTTCCTTGAGTCACCCTAGTCTTGAGACTTTGAGGCAGACCAGGATAAGAGAAAAAACAGAAAAACAAACAGTGTTAAACAGGATTGGCAGAGGGGAAAAGGACTGATTTCATTCCAGATACCTAGGGCCACTCCAGACTTTACCTCTTGGAACCAATCCGGTCCCAATGGAACCCTTGAGACTAACAGGTCAGTCTCCAAAAGGAATTCAGCTCTTAGGTGGGACACAACATTTCAGGCTGCTCATATTACATTTTTTTTTGTAATTTCAGAGTTTACTTAAGAAACTACCTCCAAAACACAGAATCCCAAGATAGAAAAGGGCAGAACATAAAGTGATATCCCAGCAGAGAAGAAAGACCACAGACCAAATTGCAGAGACATTAGATCTCAGTTTCATCAATGGCAATGGCCAAAGGGATGAATATTTGATGAGGTTCAAATTAGTCAACCTAGCTGTGATCACATAGATTCAGTTTACAGTGTCTTCCCTATATAGCTTAGCCAGTTAAGCTTCAAAGCCCTTCCCAGGAGACAAATAAATATATTCTGCTTCTTTAGGGTGCTGAGCTGTGGGCTGCATTTCTGAAGCCCTGATCTCCCGGGTCCCTTGGAAAGTAAGCCACTTCCTGCTCAGCTTTAGAAGGAGTTTTAGGCAATTGAAGGAAGTTTCTGGAAGCAGTGTTTCACAACAAGCCTCCTTTTTTCTGAGATAGTGCCAATCTGGAGGGGGCCTCCTGGGAAACTATCCAGTTAAATGACAAGGAAGTAAAATTATGGGCCCCAGTGGGGCTGGCCCTCATTTCCTGAGCAGAGGCTAGGTGGGTTAGAAAGATGGCAAAACAAATGTCTGACAAACATCAGAGCTGCTGAGGAAATAGTAGAGGCACATTCCTCTTGGAACCTGAAAGTGTTAAAATGGACATAAATATTCAAGGGGAAAAAAAGGAGTCCTGGGTAAGGAAGGAGACTCCCAGGAAGCACAGGCACAGCTGAGATCTCGGTGCAGTTTGCCAAAGACACAACACTCCTTCCTTCCCAGCCATTTTATAAAGAAGGCAGTGATAGTGAGGGTCAAGGCTGGGAACCCAGGCCGTGTTAACTCAATGGCTTCCAAAAGGCCTCACCTGGGGAAGGGCCAAAGCTAAGAAAGGCAGCTGCTAAAAATTTATTCCAGAAAACCCCAGAAAACAAGGAGTCTGAAATCCACAGATGAACTCCTGAGCCTGGACTACAGAACGATGACCAGTGCTGAGGATTCTGAGTCAGTGGGGAATGATGCAAAAGATGCACCGGGAACCCCATTTCTTTCCTTCCTCAGCCTGTCCCCTGTGGCTCTCACAGCCCTTGGGACAGCAACCACACTCTGGGCCGAGGAGACAGGCACAGGATTCTAGATTTTAATAAATAAATAACCTAACATAGAGGGTGAGCACGGCGGGCAGCTTATTGGAGAAGCAGTTTGCTGGGTTCTTTCCTGTATAGGAGTGGAGAAAAGACTTGGAGTTGTATTCCTTAAAACTTCTGGCTTGAGTTACAGGAACTTAATACCTATAGGGAAAAAGAAAGATGAGACTGTGATGTTATCAGCTTGTGGGGATGCTGGGACATGAAGAGACTGCCTAAAGGTGTAATGAGGAGGCAGGCACTTTTCTGGAGTGCGTGGTGAGGGTAGATAAATGCAGTGCTTTTTCATATCAATGAAAAAGGTCAGATTTTCTCTAGACAGGGATAAACATCATATCAAGAAGATGAAATGACAAATCAAGAAAGGGAACACTATTTAATGTTTGGACATGGCTTCAAAGAATCCTTTGGGGGTGGCAATGGGGAAAGTGGGTTTATTTTTCTGAGTTCATGGAAATATGGTGATGGATGCCAAGACCAACTCCAGTGCAGGAAGCTCATGATTACCCAGGCTTCCCCATTTTTAGGGAGTTCAAGGTACCTGTAGTAATTGGGCTTGAAGGGCCCATTCTTGTTGAGCCCTAGATACTTGGCCTGTTCATCTGTCAGCTCAGTCAGGTGGGCATCAAAGGTGGGCAGGTGTAGGCTGGCCACATACTCATCTGAAACAGATCACACAAGACCCGGTATAAGCATTCATGCCTCTTGTCTGGCTGTTCTCTCCAGCCTTAAAAAGTGGAAAGTGTCAGTCACTCAGTCGTGTCTGGCTCTTTGAGACCCCTTGGACTATAGCCCGTCAGGCCCCTCTGTCCAGGGGATTCTCTGGAGTGGATTGTCATTCCCTTCTCCAGGAGATCTTCCCAACCCAGGGATTGAATCTGGGCCTCCTGCATTGCAGGAAGATTCTTTACCATCTGAGCCAGAGAATGTCCCAAGACACCTTCTAATTCTTGGAGCTCAACTTTTGCTCACTGGACCCCAATTCTAAGGAATGGTTGCTTGGGCTTAAGCCCAGTGCTTTTCAAAAGCATAACATTTCTTCCTTACAAGCTATTTCAGCCTGGAACCTTTCCTTCTCCACAGAAAAGTGAGCGAGAAATGAAAGCAGCAAATCAGCCTGAGAATGCAAAAGAAAGGATGGGAGAGTGGAGGGACTAAAAAACAGGAAGCTCCTGTGTTAGTTCTGCCCTAAACTTGATACTCTGGGTCACTCAGGAAAACTAACACCTGTGGAGCTCTGAAAAGAGTGAGCGAGGACCACCCTACACTATTGGCTTTGTTTTCAGTCCCCCTAGTTCTTAGGGGTTTTTAGTTATATTCAGAATTTTGTGTCACTTCCTATGTATTGGTTTGGTCTCCCTAACTTCATCATACATTCAGTTATGGACTATTAGACTTCTTTATATTCATCCAAAGTGTCTACTAAAGGGAGAATATATTGACTGCTCACAGTTGCTGTGCATCTAATGCTGAAGCAAAACAAAACCAGAAGCTCATTTACTCCCCCGATTTTTGGTTTGGGAGTTTATAAACAGACTCTCAGTTCAGGCGCTTGTGACAGTATTCTTTAAAAATTTAAGGCAGTTTAATGTTTCTCTTATATGAAACAGCCACATAATTAAACTCTTAACAGAAGCTGTTCAGAGTCTTTCCTTTGGCCTGAAATAACAGGGTCAGAGTTAGGAGGCGGGAACAGAAAAGTTTGGTAGGGGCCATTCAGCAGCCCAGGACTGGAGCAAGTCAGATGCCACAGGGTTTTCCTCTCTTTTGGGGGGAAGACTTTTTTTTTTCCTTTGAGATTCTCTTTTTGTATAATAGATACTTTGAGAAAGTCCTAAAAATTCATAGACAGGTAAACTAAATCACAGCAAAATGTCCTGACTTCATCAGGGCAACCTATTTGGAAAATGTGATAAATCAACTGGGGATGGAGTATAGGAAGTCTAGCTCCTACTTTACAAGATGCAAATATCCTTTTTTTACTCCTAAGAAATATAATGTCCCCCAACTTCACTTAGTCTCTGACTCTGAGCTACTTGGTAGGGAAGAGGATAAAAAAGCTCATGCTTACCCATTTTCTTGGGCAACAGGTAGACATCTTGCTTATAGCGACCCTCGGGAGCATTGTAGAGCTCTATCAAGGCTAGAGCCTAGAAAAGCAGAGATGGATGCTGACAGGCCACTCACAGCAACCTACCTTGTTTCAAGTGAAACCTTCATAGGCTAGTGCCCTTCTCCAGCCCACTGCTTTCCCACTCTGGAGGCCTTACCTGAGTTGTAGCAGTGATTGAGAGCACAAATGTAGGCACTGTGGAGCAGCTTAGGTTCAGCAGACGGCCCTAGAGTGCAAGGGTTAATACACATAGGGGTTGGTTAGACAGAGTCTCTGACTTGGTGCAATGTGAGAAGAACATGATTGCCATTTTCCAAACACTTCTCAACTAACATGCTGGACAAAAAGCAGTTGTTCAATCAATGGAAATGAACTGGTTGACCTTTGAGTGAAATGTTAAAAAGTTCTGGAAAATCTGATGAAGGTAACAAGATAAAAGATCTCTAGGTTTATGTAAAAAAGAATGGAAAAAAAATAGAGGTGGTCACTTGACACAGAGGCTTATGCCAAGGAAGGCTATATTTCCCTTGAATTTTTACTTTCTATTACAGAATATCTTCCTTCTGGGGCATTGCTATTGCTTTGAAAAAATGTCCTAAACAACGATCTGGTCAAATTCAAGGGCAATCTCTCCAGGTTGTGATGGGAGATATTTTTTGCTTTAGGAGGCTGCGATAGTTTCTGTGCTTCTTCTTCAGCCTGCTTCTCCTGAATTCAAGGGCAGTCATGTATTTCCAGTGGGTGATTCAGAGAGTTAGAAGGACTAGAACCTTACCCCAATGCCATCCTTTACTACTTTATTTCCTAGGAAGCTTGACCACAGTTTTTGCTCAACCATAGTAGCCAAAAACAACTGTGGTGCTAGCTTTTGTCACCAAAATTACTAGATGGGACCTCTCAGGGCAACTAGAAATAAGTCACCAGACAGTGGGCTGACTTTAAAGCAGTCAGTGAATATTTAACAATCTGCCCATCCTCTCCCTGTACGTACTCTTGTACATATGTTATAGATGCCCTAAAGTATTTGAGAAGGTGAGAAAAGGTGAAGAGAATAGGCAGAATACTCCAAAATTTAAAGGTCCTTAGGTGAATACAGCATATGTTTTACATTTTTATATTGTTTCTTTAATTAAGAAATAAGACTGAAGATCAAAACTAAGGAAAGTATTAGTATTCTCCTTGTAACCTTGGTATCTTTCCCTGAAGAAGGGAAAAGTGTCAAGGTAAAAACAGGGCATTGTTACCGCTGTCAGAAATCTAGGATAGGGAAGAGAAGCTGTCAAGAAAGGGAATGTGGCCAAACACTGACATGGAAGTCTAAGTGGAATGAAAAGGCAGACTTCCCTGGTGGCCCAATGGTTAAGACTACACTTACAATGCAAGGGTTGCAGGTTTGATCCCTGGTTGGGGAACTAAGATCCCACACGCCATGAGGTGTGGCCAGAAAAAAAAGTGGAATTGAAGTCAAAAGGAAAGCTGAACTAGAAGTCATGAACGTGAAAGTGAAAGCCATTCAGTCATGTCAGAATACTGGAGTGGGTAGCCTTTCCCTTCTCCAGGGGATCTTCCCAACCCAGGGATCGAACCCAGGTCTTCCCGCATTGCAGGCGGATTCTTTACCAGCTGAACCACAAGGGAAGCCCAGAAGAAGTCATAGGGAATTATCAGTCACACGACCAATACATAACTGGCTGGCTCAACTTAGGGGAATGGACACTCAGAAACAAGGAACCTATTAGCAAAGACAGGACCTTCCCAGAGTTTGCCTAAGACTGTCTTAGTTACAGTCAGGAATATCTACTTTGTGCCTACTGATTAAACCATCCCACAAATGACATTATCTCTTTGTAAGCATCACTCAAAGTGTCAATGGTTCTACCCATTAATTCCTTTTACAGTAATGTCATTGTCTGACTCAACCTGCAGAGTGACATGGAGACAGGATAATTGGTGAAAAGTGGGGAACCAAAATAGTTTTCTTAATTGCTGAATGAAAAGACCTTTCACAATTAGATATAAAATCCATTTGGTAAAGTAGTTAAGCCTCTTCTTAAGAGGAGTTGAAAGCATGAGAGAACGTGAGGGAGAGGAGACCTGGGTACTGCAGTTTCTCCTGCCAGGGGAGAATCGCTCTACCAGCTACAGATCTTACCTCTGCCAACAATACTATCCTCTTGCCGTCAGGCCATATTACATGATCAACTTGGGATCTCACTCGCTCCCACGTCAGTTCTGGTGTCCGCAGACTTGCCTGGAACACATACAGCAAGCACATCATCAGCTGTGCCAAGTCCCACTTTTTGGATGGAAAGATGTTGAAGGGAGCCATTTCAAATAGCAAGTTGAAAGAAGCAACCAACATGCCAGATGGAGAATACCTGTCCTGGGTTGATTAGGACTGTTCCATTTCAGGGGATTTAATCTTAGGCCCAGCCAGGGGAGGGATCACTCAGGATGTCATTCCACAACATATATTGTGCGCCCACTCTCTGCTGAGCACAGTAAAAGGTGCTATGGGAAATACAAAAGAAACCAAAGACATGGTTTCTGCCTTCAACAAGCTTGTACTTTGTTTCGGGACACAAAACAATACATTTGTGAGGGGATAAATGCCTTTAATACTTATGAAGCAACATGCAAACAGTGCAAATTAATACAGTGCAAACTGAACACGTAAGTGCTGAAGAGACACAGGAAAAGGAGGGTCAAAGCTGAGTGAGATTAGTTAGAGAAGGCTGAATGCCCTACAAAGAGCATGCGGGGGCCCAGGGTTCTGCCCTCATGTTCCAACGTCCCAGGTTCCACCTTCTCAATGAGGGTGGTTCACCCTAAGGTTACAGAAGCTTTGTGACCTAGGTGCAAATGTGAGGTAGCCTTTAGAGCAATGCTTCATGGTAGAGTAAAGCTCCCAGTGGCTCACCCTCCTTCCATTTCTGTATAGTGTATATTCCGAGAACAAGAGAAGAAATGTTAAGTTTATTAACGGCAGCAATCAAATAACAGTCACAGGGTTTAGACTTAAGACCACAACTTCCCTCCTCCAAGAGGCAATGCCTAAAATAGAAAGGGAGTCTGTACTCTAAGACTCATTGGCTCAAGTTGGTAACACTGAGAAGTTCTGCCAAATAGTAGTTTTCAGACAAAGAAAGAGAAACACTAGTTATACAACAATCATTTACTAGAGTATATACTATATTCTAGGCATTTTAGCAAAGAACACTATTATAGATAAGACTGTGGACTCCCCTACTGGACTATGAGCTGTTTATTGACAGAGACTGTATCTTTTCTTTACTAATCCAGTGGGAAAGAAAGACATATAATTATAATTATATTCAGTATATTTAGGACTTTATTAATGGTCTGGACCAGTTCTTTATTAGGTAAATGGGAAATATAAAATCTGTTGAGATGTCAAGTTTCATAAATTAGTTCAACTTTTCTAGAGGGCAGTTTGGCAGTAGCTAACAAAATTATTTATTTTACCTAATCAAATCACTTTGCCCAATCAAATTCACTTTTAGGGCTCTATCTTATAGAAATACTTGTTCAAGTTCAGAAATATAAGTGCCCAAGAATGTTTAGCCCAACATTATTTGTAATAGCAAAAAATGTATATCAACATGGGAATGGCTAAGTAAATTAGGATAATTCCATACAATGGAATATAATGTAATTCTTAAAAAATATTAGTAGATCTGTATTTGTTAACAAGAAAACTACACATTATTGTTAAGTGAAAAAATCTAGTTGTAGAAATAATATACTATAATCTCAATTTTGTAAAGTTTTTACTCCTTTAAGATATATTTATCAATATATTGCTTGAATTTTAAATTAAGCAAGCATTACTTTAAAATTAGAATTTTAAAGAGAAATTTTATAAATAAACACTGTAAATAGAATTTTAAAAGAATTTCAACAAATAGGCCATTTTGGGAAGTTAAGGATATACAAAGTAATTCCTTAGCTTTCAGAAATATTACCATGGAGGACAATAATCATGTAGAGACAAGAGATAATCCTTGGTAACACTAGCAACTTTTTCATTGAGATAATGGGACTTAAAGTATTTCAAGTTCTTGGTGTTTTATATCCCTAATCTTCCACGGGACAAGCAATCCTTGTGATTGGAAGTAAAGAGCCGACACAATAACAATAAAAGTCTCAAAAAAAAAAAAAAAAACCAACAAAAACACAATAAAAGTCTCTTGTTTTAGGAAGTATTCCCTGAAAAAAAAGATATAGTAGAATCAAGAAAAGGGAACTTCTTAGGAACATCATAAAATAATCCATGTTTAGTAGAGGTGACTTATGACAGAACTGGGATGGCTATGATGCAAGCAAAAGACCTGAGGGTTTCAAATGGGGTTTGAAAGGAAACTTGGTTAAGTGACCCCTGGCACTGCCCAGGCGACTCCAATAATCTACTGAAGTGTATTTGCCATTCACACTCCTTGAGAGAAGATTTCCTATGGCTAGCAATTTTACAAGAATTTCACCTAGAGACATCCAATGCCTTTTCTGTGAATTTATAGTCACTAAGCAATCTACAATGAAAAAGATTCTCTATGCTCACTCCCTTCCCAAAGGGTACATCCCACTGTAAAGCCAAGAACAACTGTGGTTCTAGTCCTGTGAAGCATGGAGTCGGTAGCAAGTCTCAGGTGGGAAGTCTGTGGTTGGCAAAAATTTTCAAAGAATGTGCACATAATGGTTTAGCTACTTGAACTGTGAAGCTTACAATCATACAGGTTGTCTGTGCGACACATATGGGTAAGCAGGTCTCTTTTCAAGAGAAAGGAAGTATGTGAAAGAAAGACTTGGCCAAAAGGCAGCTGAGAGTACAATCTCCATCACAGGTTCCCTGAGTATTCATGGTCTTATTTTTCAGAAAATAACATAGGTTTCCAACTCTTTCCATGGGCGATTCCATCTTAAAAATGCAGCAGTCAACGTTTCAAGGTTAGGTTAACTGTAAATTCTTTCACAAAAAAAAGACCCTTACATTTTTTGTCACTAAAAAATCTGGATAAAAATTTACCAAACCATTCTCCTTTGCAGTTTTGCTGAGTTAACTTATAGTGACTCTCCTCTCTTTTTATCACACTCTGCATCCAGTCCATGTAGCAAATCCCATTGCTACACAATATATCACTTCTTCACAATATACTGCTACCTTCACATCACTTCTAACCACCTCCATTGTTTATCCATCCATCTAACCCAAGCTACTGCCTACTGTTGCTGGAAATACTGAAAAGAGTCTTCTATCATCTCTATCACTACTCAAGCTCCGTAAGTATTTCATCATGTAACAGCCAGGGTACTCTTTTAAAACATAAGTCAGATTTCATTAGTCATATGCTCAAAACCTTCCAATGGCTTCTCTAGTACAAAGAATAAAATCTAAAGTCCGAGCCACGGCCTAAAAGCACTACATAACCTCCTACCTCCTTGCTGCCTGCCTCTTATCCTCATCCCCTTATCCATTTTGTTCTTGCCACAATGGCATCTCTTCTGTTCCTCAAACACATCAAGCATGTTTCTACCTCATGTTCTTTACTCATCAGCCTCTCTGAATAGTCATTCACGCTATGCCATGCTAAGTTGCTTCAGTTGTGTCCGACTCTGTGCGACGCCATAGACAGCAGCCCACCAGGCTCCCCTGTCCCTGGGATTCTCCAGGCAAGAACACTGGAGTGGGTTGCCATTTCCTTCTCCAGTGCATGAAAGTGAAAAGTGAAAGTGAAGTCGCTCAGTTGTGTCCGACTCTTAGCGACCCCATGGACTACAGCCTACCAGGCTCCTCCATCCATGGGATTTTCCAGGCAAGAGTACTGGAGTGGGGTGCCATTGCCTTCTCCGAATAGTCATTCAAGCTTTGTGCAAATGTTATCTCCTCAAAGAGCCTTCTTTGACTGCCCTACCTAAGCAGCATCCTCAATGCACTCATCTTTCTGTTTTACTTCAGTATTAGGCACTAACTGACATAACTGTCTGTTTAGTCACTGTTTCCCACACTAGAATACAAGCTCTAAGAAAGGAGGCATATTGTCCACTGCTACTTCTTCAGCCAGTTAGTACTAAGCACGGAGCAGAGCAAGAACTCAACACAAATTTGCTAAGGAGTGAACGAACATTCTGGAATCCACGATTACTTGAGTTTGCTATTTCCTTAAATTTCATTTATGTGCCCTGTGACACTACCATTGAAGACAGAGTAAACTTTTCCAAAGTGATTCAATCATAGGCTGGACAGTTTAGAAATATTAATATCTTTGACCACTTAATAAAGGGGCAGTATCACACAAAAGTAAAACTTAACCAAAAACAAAAAAAAACCCAAAACCAAAAAATCCCCCACAAACCTCAAAAATAAAAACTAAACAAATTACTCATTATAAGCAAAATATCATGGTAAGACAAAGTAATGGAGTCATGCCACTCAAAAACCTCAAGGGTAGAAAGAGGCTCTGGTAGGTTGTTTTTTTCCCAGCTATTTTTAATAACAGAAGAATAGAACACAGAGTTAAAAAGAGAAACCATTTAAAATAGATGTCCAACAAGCTCCCAGTATATCCACTGATCCTTACCTGGCAACGCTGAAGCTCAATCAGAGCAGCCCTCAGTGGAGATGAAAGCATGCTTTGCTTGAGCCATTTACCCAGAGAGAAATATAGCTGTTCCAGAAAAGTGCCAGAAAAATGTAAAACCAGAGGCAAAGTCACACTGAGAGATACTTTGGTAAGTCTAATAAACAGCACTTCTATTAACTATTACTTGGGCAACTTGGTAGGATCAAGTGTTCTGTTGGATTGGAAAATTTTTGATGACTATAATAAAACTAGAGAATCAAGGCGATAGATTTTCCAGGGTTGAGGAACACATGCTACTGAACTGATTGTGACACCTGGAGATCCAACACTATAGTTTGGAAAATACATTAAGGGAAGAGTTAGCACCATGAAAGAGGGAGATAAAGAAAAGAAACCACAATATTTGATAGACACAGTCAATCTTAAGCAGTATTCTCATTCCAGCCTATAGATTTCTCTGCCTTGACTTGTTTCCTTAGACCAACCTACTTGTTTCACTTTTATAGCAAATTCAAATATCCCCCAAATACTGACTAGGATACTGATTCACATTTATTATGTCCCTTTTTGCTCTTAATCCTAAACACAAAGATGAAATGGCTTACAGTACAAGTAGGCATCAAGCTTAGGTGGAAAAACAATCATTTGAAATGATTAAGTTGAGATGAAGAAGCTTTGTAGAATCCATACACAAAGGCCAAAAGGCTAGTGAGTGAACAGACTGTGAACAGCTCTGCCAGTACAGCCATGTTTAGGATGGCTGGTGACCCTGCTTCTTCTTCTAGTTTATGTTTCTTGGGAAAGAGGGAAAAAATAAAAGCCCCCAGTGATAAGTCTCTTGATCTTACCACATCAATCTCCGTGTTGGAATGTCCCATGTTACAAACAATGCAGCTATTCTTCATACGATCTAAATGCTCTCTGGTTACCACATTCTTATTACCTTAAAAACAGAAGAGATATCCACATGAAAAGGAATGAAGTTCGACTCTTTCTCATACTATATGTAAACTGAACTTAAAATGGGTCAGAGACCGAAATGTAAGAATTAAAACTATAAAACTCCAAGCAAAGCATGGGAATAAATCTTTGTGACCTGGGTTAGACAATGGTTTCTTAGATAATAATACCTAAAGCACAAGCAACCAAAGGAAAAAATAAACTGACTACATTGAAATTAAATCATGTGCTGCAAATGATACCAATAAGAAAACGAACTGACAACCTATACAAAGGGACAAAATACTTGCAAATCATATATATGATAAAAATTCTTACAGATCAATAATAAAATTTCTACAGAACTCTTACAACTCAAAAATAAAACAACAACTCATTTTTTAAAGAAAGTTTTTGGCTGCACCATGTGGCATGCAGGATCTTAGTTCCCCAACCAAGGCTCAAACCCTGCCTGTGCTGGGAGCTCCCCTGTATTGGGAGCACAGAATCTTCAACACTGGACCATTGGGGAAGTCCCAAAGACAACTCATTTTAAAAATGAGTAAAGGATCTGAATTAACATTTTCAAAAGAAGATGTACAAAAATGTGTTGACATGCACATGCAAAGATGCAAATCAATACCACAATGACACAGTACTTCACACATACTAGGATGGCTATAATCGAAAAATCAGAAAGTAACAAGTGTTGACAAGGATGTAGAGAAATTGTAACTCATGCATTGTTGGCCGGATGTAAAATAACGTAGTTACTTTGGAAGGTTTGGCATTTCCTTGAAATGTTACAAGTAGAGTTATCATATGATCCACTTGTAGGTATACATCCAAAAGAACTAAGGACACGTTCACATAAAACTTGCATACAGTGTTCACAGCAGCATTGCTCATAACAGCCAAAAAGTAAAAACAACCCAAGTGTCCATCAACTGAAGAATGGACATCACTGAAATGTGATATAATCTTAAAATGGAATGTTATTCAGCAATCAAAAGGAATGAAATACATGCTACAACATGCATGAAAGATGAAAATATTAAGCTAGGTATAAAATGCCAGTCACAAAAGAAAAACATAATGTATGGTTATATTAAATTACCCAGAATAGGCAAATCTATAGAGACAGAAAATTTAATCGTAGCCTAGGGCTGGGGAAAAGTGGAGGGTAGAAAGAGGAGTGACTGCTAATGATGTAAGACTTCTTTGGGGGATGATAAAAAATGTTGTGGAATTAGATAATGGGATGTTGTACAACGTTAGTAAAAATCACTGAACTATATACTTTAAAAGGTGATTTTTACGGTATGTAAATTACATCTCAATAAAAAAAATTAGATTCTGATGGTTGTATGACCTCATGAATTTGCTAGAAAACAGAAATGTATGGTAAATGAATTACACGTCAATAAAGTTACTTACAAAGAAAAGAGATTGAGGGGTTGATGTGAAACAAGAACAGTTTCTTATGGTCCCTCTTTGCCCCCAGCACCCCCTTTAGGCTATAAATAATAGTTTTATTCTTAAATATTCTGATTTTCCTCCTTTAAAATAGTTATAAAAGAAATGCAATATTCCAATGGAAAGATAATAGTATGTATCTCAGTATAAGGAAAGTAGCCGTATCTCATATTACTCTCTAAAACTCAAAACCTACCTCTTTGGGAATTAACGTCGCTACCTTGCCCACTTTCTCCAACCATGAGAAATTTTGCTCTAGCCTTGCTTTAGTTATAGGGACTAGAAAGAAATACACATCACTTTTGGAAGTAAAAATTTTTTTTAAATGTACAAATTTAAGATCTGGCTTCCCAAATAAAACCCATTGGTAGCCATCTGCTAGGTAACTGAGGATGGACAGAGATATAAAGCAGTTAAAAGGGCTAGAGAGAAACTTTTCCTCTAGGGATGACCTAATGGTACACTTCTGGTCAGATCTCTAAAGAGGTGGGAAGAACAGGAAAGATTGGTTTTGTGGACTACTATCTCTGGCTTTCAGAGTTTGGTTTTGTTTAGAGCATTTCCAGTCATTTTTCACTTGTTCCATGCCAAGTGTTCCCAAATGCCATCCCACTGTCTGTGTCACAATCATACCTGTACAGGTAATAACAATATCCACTTGTCGGATGACCTCATTTAATTTCACCAGTCGAAATCCATCCATACTGTAGAAATAAAGTACGATCAGTTAACCTAAATAGGCAGCTGGGAAGCCTTCTGCCACATAACCTCAAAAGCTAGTACCCAAGTTGCTTTGGTACCTATGTCACTTTTTGGTATGGCTGGACTATTCTTAGCAGTGAAAAATTCAAACTGCTTCCTTAGTTCACATAGGACAGAAATAAAAGGTTCTTTCTACCACCGGGACCTCATTCTTCTTGATAATAGAGAGACAGGGTTAACTGTGAAACCCCAATCAACTTCCAGGAAGTGTCATTCTACCTGAGCCTAGTGCCCCACTGAAACTGCTCTCCCCAAGATCATCAATGATCTCCTGGATGCCAAAAGCAAATTTTTCTTGAGACTCTAATATTACTTGATTTCCTCTGTTACATAAACATTATTTGCCTTTTTAAAACTCTATTGTCCTGGAGTCCATGATGCTGTTTTCTCTTGGTTTTCCTAATTTTCTGATTGCTCCTTCTGGATCTCAGTCAATCCTTACATGTTGGTACCCTGTGGGGTGTTCTTTTCCTCTCTTTTTTCAGCATTTATCCATTCTTGCCCCTTGGATATAAATGATGCCTCACAGGCGGCTTATTTTCACATTGATATCTTTAGCTTAGATCTCTCCAAAGCGTCAGAGCCATGGATCAAATTATCCACTGGATAGCCCCTCCTCATGTCCCACAAAGACCTCAAACTTATTATCTTCCCCACTCCACCATGCCTATCTGTCTCTTCTATGTTTTCTACCAACCCTATCTATCTCTTCTTCTATATTTTGTGTCTTAACCAACAACACTGCTGTTCGCCCAACTCTAAAAGTCAAACTATAATGTCCTAGCCTACTGCCTCTCTCTAGTTAAAACTGTCACCAAATTCAGTTGATTCTTTTTCCTTAATTCCTTAAAACCTCTTTAATCTATACCGACTCAATAGAGTTTGAACAAACTCCAGGAGATAGTGAAGGACAGGGAAGCCTAGTGCACTGCAGTCCATGAGGTCACAAAGAGTCAGAAATGACTTAGTGACTAAACAACAATCTAGTCCCTCTTCTTTACACATGTAGGCCTGACATTCAGATTGTATTATTCCTTGCTATGGTAGACTCTGGCCCAATCTCATTGCCTCTAAGTTTATATCTAATTCATTTTTCAGAGTGATTTCCTGAAATGCAGTCTGGATCAGGTCACTTGCCTGCTTAAAATATTAATACTTCAGTGAGATTGCTTAGTATCAAGATAAGACAGGAAGACTTAAGTTGATATATGTGGGCAGCTCCATTAAGATTACTTCCAGCTTCTTAAATATAAACGTTATGCTCTCTCCTTCCTAGGAGACCCTTGAAAATGTTCCCTGTACCTGGAACTTACTTTCAAACTAAGAAGTCACTTAAACAAGTTTCAAGACTCAGCTCTATTGACACCTCTTTCTACCCTACCCCGCCTTGCTCTATCTTTTATTTATGTTTAATGGTCATTTTTTTTTAATTGGAAGTTTTTAAATCTCCTGCTCTTTAGTTAGATATTCCTCCTTAGTGCCCCCACAGAAGCATGTGCTATTTATCTCTATCATTGCCCTTATTACACTGCATGGCGGTTATTTGTCTGTGTGCTTCTAAAAGCAGGAATTTGTTTCATTCTTCCACTCATCCTATTCATTCTCACCACAGAGCAGAGTACCTAACATAGAATAAGTGCTCAATTCACGTTTATAAGGTAGTTTGAATCAGTATCTCAATCAGTATTAAAGCATGTTTAGGTTTTTCTAATAAACCCTGAAAGTGCTAGAATGGTGACAGTTCCCCTTGTGTGCTGGGCCTTGACTTAGACAAAGTCAACACCTCTGTTGGAGAAAACTGTGGGTTGATGGCTGGCATGTGTGAGGAGTGGTAGGCCAGGGGAAATGTCATGCCTCATCTATCGTGGGTGCCTTCCTTGGGCGGGTTAATGGTAAAGACTGAGTGGGTTATTCAGGCTACAGACACGGGGACTGTGTGGTTGTTTTCAGGGACAGTGGTACTAAGTTGGCCAAAAAGTTCATTTCATTTTTCTGTAAGATTTTATCCAATATTTCTATCCTGTTGAGGGTGGCAAGAGACAATTTTAATAAGTTACCACTTAGTGGGCATGTACTATGTGACAGCCCCTCTACACTGTGCATAGTTATATATTTATTATAATGTATGTGTTAGTCATTCAGTCATGTTCAACTCTTTGCAACACCATGGACTGTAGCCCACCAGGCTCCTCTGTCCATGGGATTCTCCAGGTAAGAATACTGGAGTGGGTAGCCATTTCTTTCTCCAGGGGATCTTCTCGACCCAGGGATTGAACCTGGGTCTCCTGCACTGCAGGCAGATTCTTTACCATCTGAGCCACCAGGGGAGCATTATCATAATAATTATATAATTATTTTCTGAACTTTCATAATTGAGGTAGATAAGATTACACACAATTTACAGATGAGAGGAACTATTTTTTAAATTTTAACTTTGGAATCATTTCAAGCTTAAGAATTATAAGCACAGTACAAACAACTCCTGTGTATCCTTCAATCAGAGTTAGTAGATTTTACTCGTCACTTGGTTTGTCTGACATTTCTTCCTGATCACACTGAGGTGACGCATCTGGGGGAGGCATGTGACAGAAGTGCTCTTTTAGGTGCATCACTTTGGAAAGGATCTGACGCCAGCCTATTTCTTTTTTGATCATTGTTTTCAAAGGGAGAGGGATGGCATGTGGAGCTGGGAAGGGGCTACCTGTTTTCTGACTCAAGGTGTCCCCTGTTACTGCTTGCACAGGAGTTGCAAATTCTAGCTTCTCTGATAATCTCTGTTCTCCCAGAGCAGAGCTCCTAGGTCTTTGAAAGACGGGTGCTTACAGTTAATACCAGCCTCTCAGGATCCAGGCCCCTCCAAGAGAAAATGTTACGTTAAAAGGCCATTCTTTGGAGGCAGTTACAAGATCACATTAGACAGTGCTGCAAAGGAAAAAGCAGATCTCCTTGTGCATGCTTACCAGGCTTGAAGAGCGCAGATGGGGTCGATCTCAGTCACATACACAATGGAGCCCATAGCTTTCAAGGCAGCACAGCACCCCTTCCCGACCTGGAGAGAGGAGAAAGAACGCATGATAAGGAAAGTCACGAAGAAAACAGCTCCTCAAAGCTTCTGGAGAAGTGTACCCTCCTTTCCGCCCCCAAAGGGAATTTCACTGAATAGATTCATGCTTGGGGGAAATAGGAAAAAAAATAAATGAATGCATTTCATAAACAAACTCTTCAGCCCTGCTTAGCACATGCATGTGCACAAGTACACCCACACTCACGATTTATAATCAAAACACAAGCTAAAAGAACATCGCAAACAGCGCATTGGAACAGTCAGAAAATCAACTTAAGGAAAAAATAGCAAAAATGCAAAGGGAAAAAGAAAGATTGTACTTTAACCAGAGGGCTTCTGAAGTTACTTTTTCCCCATTTAAAATGGTAAATGAATGTAGTTTGATGTCCACAGAAGTGAAAAGTTCTAGTATATTTCTGCAAAATACATTTTAAATTCCTAATAACTGAAAGATTAAATCTTACCTCTCCATAGCCACAGACTACCACCTGCTTCCCACCAAACATCATGTCTGTTGTTCTTTTAAGTCTACAGGGGAAGAAAAATTCAATCAGAAAAAATCTCTAGTTTCTCCCTTAAGATTAGATTGAGTCCCTTTGTTTTCATGGTGGGTTTTTTTTTTTTTTTGGTTTTGGGTCTTTGTTTTGAATGTTGAAAGTAAGCCTGGTTTCTATTCTAAAGAAACTATTTAATGACTAGAAAGAAAAGCTCAATAAAATATGCATTTTCTGACTCCATGCTATCCAATCAATTCCATCTATATGTGAGGGTTTTTTCTTTTTTTTCCCCTTGTCCTGGGAGTAGTGCAAAAGGGAAGAAGTTATAGACCACAAAGTAACTTTTAAACATAAAAGCAATATATATTTATTATATAACATTTAGAATATATAATATTTGGAAATAAAGATAAAAAGTAAATAAAAATAATGTAATTTTATTTAGGAGGTGACAGAGCTCTGGCTTAATGTAAACTTTCTAGCTTATTGAATGAGATACATAAAATATAATATTGATAAATGAGTCTTATATTTAGTAGTATCACAATGGCCAATAGGTCCCACATTAATTCAGGTAGGGTAATAGGCAACAAGGTGGAGAAGAGCCATGAAACATGCCAACATTGACTGCATAAGCAGTGAGTTTTCTGGGCTGAGTCCTTTGCAGACATGTTCTACTTCTTTGTCTCTGAGTCTCTATGAGGCTAGAATAAAGGTCCTTACTGTTTTCAGGCTCTCTTGGAAGAAGTTGTAGGAGCAGTTTCTGGTTTCTCTTTAGGTCTGGTTGATCTCCCTTCTCTAGGAAGCCCTGGCTAGGCAGAAGAAACTTTTCAACTAAAATCTGCCATTCTGAGACAGTTCTGACAAATGTCTGTGGGTCTTTCTACTCATCTATCTGGTTAACCTCTCCTGTTGAAAAGAGTCTAAAAATGCCCCAAGGGAAAGTAGAAATCTATCTTTTTAATGACTTGACAACTCCACTCACTAGGAACTAGTGTAACTCCATGAACCCTGATAAGACTCAGTAACTATCAATTAAGTGCAGAGGCAATTTCTGTCAAGTGATGAGGGTAAGTCTGGTTGGCGACAACCGTATTCAACAGTCATGGCTTAGAATGGTCCTGGACTGGCTCAGCACCAGCAAGGAAATCACTAGTGCCTGTGGTGTTCCAATCTGCCTGATGTTCAGTCTGGTAATGTGGCCCACAGGCCCTTTCTTCACTTTTCCATTAACCTATATATGATGGAAACCATTTGGTTTGGCAGTATTCTAAACCAACTTAATGCTTTCATACATAGAATTATTGAGTCATCTTAGCAAGAAAGAAGAAATGTCAGGACACAAGTGCAGACAGCAACTGGGTTCTGGAAGAACACAGTTTTTGGTATATTATATCTAAGTAGATTTTTTTTCAGACTTGTAGTCCTCACAGATTTGCCTCTGGGAAATGACCCTTTGCTCACCATGATTTTCCAGATGGCCAAAGAACTGTTATGATGGTTGTAACTTAAGTCATGACAACATGACCTGGAAGAGAAATACCAGGAACCTTTTCCTAAATCACCAAAGATACTTACTTATACTGACTTTAGTTACTGACTTCCAGTCTTGATAGGATGACAAAGTAAAAACTGTCACCAAAAGACAGGAGTTGGTCTGATTTTTTAAGTAAAATAGATTCACTTGCAATAGCGATAGCAATGGTAACTCTATGTCATAAAATACTGAGTATTGAGTATGATGTAATAGTGATAGCAAAGGTATCTTTGGGTTATAAAATATTGAGTATGATATGTGTTATAAAATATTATGTCTAAGATACAACTAGTTTCATCCTATAAGGTATATATATAGAAACAAAGAATACATTTTCAGAGTCTGTATACAGCTTAGAGGTGCTACACAAATCATTTCCAGAAACAACCAAAACCAAAAAATTTAGAACCTCAATTCAACAACTGAAGTTCACTCCAAAGATAATCCATTACCCATCAAGAATTGATTCACGGCAACAGTAGAGGTTGTCAAATTTCTGTTTCGTGACTGAGTCATTGACATTCATGGCTGGAACACACAGCTTCCCAGCTTTGGATAGCTGGTAGAGCCTAAGGAAAAAGGAAATAAAAAAGAACATAAAATAATGAGATATTACAATCCATCAGTTTCATATCAAATTTTACAAATAAGTTAATTGAGTAGGCATGAGAGCCTGAGACACAACTAGTTTCATCCTATAAAGTATATATACAGAAATAGAGAATACTTTTTCCAGAGTCTATATACAGCTTAGAAATAAAGATCTTAATCAAAAGGCACATGGGGAAAATCTTTAACCCACCTCTAAATTTTAAGGATTAAAATGTAAAACTTTAAATTGCTTATTAGTTTTATCTCTTTTTAATTATGAGAAACTTTTAAGTACTGTTTTAATCCCACTACTCTAAAGCAACAATTTTAACTTTCAAATAGTCTTAATTTCATAATTTCAGTATCAGATCAGATCAGATCAGTCGCTCAGTTGTGTCTGACTCTATGCGACCCCATGAATCGCAGCACGCCTGTCTATCACCAACTCCCGGAGTTCCCTGAGACTCACGTCCATCAAGTCAGTGATGCCATCCAGCCATCTCATCCTCTGTCGTCCCCTTCTCCTCCTGCCCCGAATCCCTCCCAGCATCAGAGTCTTTTCCAATGAGTCAACTCTTCGCATGAGGTGGCCAAAGTACTGGAGTTTCAGCTTTAGCATCATTCCTTCCATAGAAATCCCAGGGCTGATCTCCTTCAGAATGGACTGGTTGGATCTCCTTGCAGTCCAAGGGACTCTCAGGAGTCTTCTCCAACACCACAGTTCAAAACCATCAATTCTTTGGCGCTCAGCCTTCTTCACAGTCCAACTCTCAGATCCATACATGACCACAGGAAAAACCATAGCCTTGACTAGACGGACCTTTGTTGGCAAAGTAATGTCTCTGCTTTTGAACATGCTATCTAGGTTGTTCATAACTTTCCTTCCAAGGAGTAAGCGTCTTTTAATTTCATGGCTGCAGTCACCATCTGCAGTGATTCTGGAGCCCAGAAAAATAAAGTCTGACACTGTTTCCACTGTTTCCCCATCTATTTCCCATGAAGTGATGGGACCAGATGCCATGATCTTCATTTTCTGAATGTTGAGCTTTAAGTCAACTTTTTCACTCTCCTCTTTCACTTTCATCAAGAGGCTTTTGAGTTCCTCTTCACTTTCTGCCATAAGGGTGGTGTCATCTGCATATCTGAGGTTATTGAGATTTCTCCCGGCAACCTTGATTCCAGCTTGTGTTTCTTCCAGTCCAGCGTTTCTCATGATGTACTCTGCATATAAGTTGAATAAACAGGGTGACAATATACAGCCTTGACAAACTCCTTTTCCTATTTGGAACCAGTCTGTTGTTCCATGTCCAGTTCTAACTGTTGCTTCCTGACCTGCATATAGGTTTCTCAAGAGGCAGGTCAGGTGGTCTGGTATTCCCATCTCTTTCAGAATTTTCCACCATTTATTGTGATCCACATACTCAAAGGCTTTGGCATAGTCAATAAAGCAGAAATAGGTGGTTTTCTGGAACTCTCTTGCTTTTTCCATGATCCAGCGGATGTTGGCAGTTTGATCTCTGGTTCCTCTGCCTTTTCTAAAACCAGCTTGAACATCTGGAAGTTCATGGTTCATGTACTGCTGAAGCCTGGCTTGGAGAATTTTGAGCATTACTTTACTAGCGTGTGAGATGAGTGCAATTGTGCGGTAGTTTGAGCATTCTTTGGCATTGCCTTTCTTTGGGATTGGAATGAAAACTGACCTTTTCCAGTCCTGTGGCCACTGCTGAGTTTTCCAAATTTGCTAAATATGTATATCTACACGCATACTAAGTCGCTTCAGTCATGTCTGACTCTGTGCAACCCTATGGACTGTAGCCCACCAGGCTCTTCTGTCCATGGATTCTCCAGGCAAGAATACTGGAGTGGACTGCCATTCCCTTCTCCAGAGGATCTTCCTGACCCAGGGATCAAATCCACACCTCCTGCATTGGTGGGTGGGTTCTTTACCACTAGCACCACCTGGGAAGTCCATATATCCATATGTAGGGTTATTTATTTTTTTAAATTCAGTCAACTAAAAGTTAGAACCAGATGTTTTATTCAAAACTCACCTCTTTCTAAAAGTTTGAAAATTTGGGACAATTCATAGTTTTATACATTCAAAAAGATCACAATATAATGAAAGCAGTGATAGTGGCTTATTCAGAATTTATTTCCCTAAAACTTTCTTACTTTAGCTCTTTCTGGGTAAATAATAGGAAACAGAAATGGTTAAATTGTATTCAGGGAATTAAGACTCATTTGAGAAACAGAACCCTAAATACTTGCTCTCTGTGTATGAATGTAAGCTCTCTGAGGGACCAGAATTTTTTTCCCCACTGCAAGATCCCTAGCATGGTTTTTAGAGCAGTTATTGGTTCAATGCAGAAGTTCAATAAGTGAATTTGTCCAAAAAAGACAAGCAGTCATTGTATTACAGTGCTAGAAAACATGAGGCCCACACTGTTCCGCTATCCACTCCTCACTATTTAAGTTTGTTATTTGTGTTGTTAATTTAAAACACAAGTATGTGGATTCAGATCTCATCATTTCAGAGCATCATTCTAATTTTTAACATAATGTAGTCTATAAGTGGGCTTCTCTGGTGGCTCAGTGGTAAAGAATCCACCTGCCAATGCAGGAGACTTGGGTTTGATCCCTGGGTCGGGAAGATCCCCTAGAGAAGGAAACGGCAACCCACTCCACTATTCTTCCTGGGAAAACCCCATGGACAGAGAAGCCTGGTGGGCTACCATCCATGGACTTGCAAAGAGTTGAACATGACTTAGCAAATAAACAGCAACAACAATTCTGTAAGTATGTGATTACATGAACATATGTCCAGGCTGTATAAAGCCAGCATGCCTATGTCAAATCTTACCTATGAACTCCGGTAACACTCTCCTCCACTATGCCCTTGATTTTCTTAAACATGTTGGGATACTTCTTATAAATCCAGTGAGTAAGATCCCCTCCATCATCCAAGATCTGGAATAATAAGCATCAATAATGTCATATTTAAAATTTTGTAAATGGTTAAACAAAGTAATTTACAGTGGTCATTATACAGAAGAAAACGACAGTGAGATGAAAGGTCAACTGTAATTCTCACAGCCAAGTGAACTTCCCAAATGACATACCTACGAGGATCAAACTATACAGCAATGCCATGAGGATTTTCTTATGGACTAATAGCTTAAGTGATCATCTAGACCACTAGCTCCTGACTGTACTATAGTCAGAAAGCTTAAACCTAATAGCATATTTATAGTAGTTAAATTCAGGACTTTGAATATAATCAGTGAAAGCTTAGTAAAACCAGATAATTAGTCTCTCTCCCAGAACAATGGCTTATAAAACTGTATTTGTTAATCCTTTACTTCTCCCAAAGCACAGGCATTCTCCTACCCAAAATGCTCAGGCAGCACTGTAGGGTTTTGCCTAGCACAACCTCACACTCTCTATAAACCAAATTAAAAATAACTAGGGAACTGTGCAGCATGTAGGTGTGCAAGCATGCCTCTGAACAGCTCATCACTATTTCAGGTTGGGATTAAAGACAAACACAAAGCTGTGCCCACTGGAGCTTTCATCAGCAGAGGAAAGTTTCTGAATTATAAATAAGCTAAAGAAAGATCAGCTTAGAATACGATTAGGCAGTAGGCTGTGGCATTTCAGCCCTTTACCTAGCTGTCAGAAATGCTTGGCAGGACTTTCCAAATTGTCACATCCACTCTCCCAGAAAGACCCACACGACTGAGCTGCCCTCTGCTGGCACGTGCCCATTTTGCAGTTCCATCAGTTAACTCCACAAGTGTCAAAGGCGCCATCCTGGATCCCTGCCTACACACAATCTCCGATCTTGTGTCTAATACCTGACCTCTTTTTTGCTTCTGCCCTTGTTTTTTTGTTTTGTTTTGGGCAGCACCACTTAGCTTATGGAATCCTAGTTTCCTGATCAGGGACTGAACCCAGGCCCTTGGCAGTGAGAACATGGAGTCCTAACCACTGGACCGCCAGGGAATTCCCAATTCTGCTCCTGCTGTTAATCTATTTTCTCTGATTCCACCAAACCTTATTTGGGAGTAGAGATCCAAGGCTGGACTCACTCTTACACTTGCTCCATACTGTAAGTCAGTGCTCCATTTTTCTTGTGGTAGAAACCCTCAGAACAGAGTCCCTAAGGAACAGAAAGGGTCCTCTGCATTTCTCTCTCCCTTTTTACATGTATGAAATCCCTCATGGCATTTTTCCTTGCAGCCTCTGATCCCTAGCATACAAAACATGCTATACAGGAAAGACAGTATCTTAGAATAACTATTCTCATCCACTTTTTCCTCTTAACAAAGATTTTGAATACAGGCAGGTGGTTGCTATCCCTAATATTTATTTAATGAATAAAGCCTATAATTATCAGTCTGTCATTCTACTGCAGAAAATTCTTGTCACTCAGGAATCTTCCTGAGGTTAGCGAGCAAGTAAAAGTACTAGATCTTTACAGGATCCAAAAAGATTATGGGTACTGTTTTCTGGGGTCACAGTTCTTATTCTTGTCTTACTCACTTTGTCAACCTTTCCAGCAGTTTGTGCTGATCTACAATCTGTAAATGCTTGCTATGTACAATGCCCTGTCCTCCCTATGTTCGTGACTATACCATTAATATTTTATTCCCAGTAGAACCTCTGTCAGTCACACTCTGTGTGCTGGAATGAGCTGACTCATCATGCAGCCAACTCCTCCCTCCCTTTGAGGATACAAAGGTTTTAACCCAGCTTTCCTCAAATCAACTCTTGGTGCATTATGACCTGCATCACAGAATCTAGAAAGACAGGCTGCTTCTCCTTCTGTCTCCCAGGTAAAGCCTGCTCTGCAGTCTTTAGCAGCAAGTAATAGTTGGACTAGAGCTTCAAGGATTCTTGTTTTTAGTTGATTTCCTTAATTTCTCCTCTCACTCCTATCCAGAAAGGTTTGCAAAGTAGGAGTACATTGTACTTGTGCAGCTTTGTGCTTCCCCTTATGAATCTAATATGCTATCAGACTTCAAGCACTTTTAAAAAAAGTGAAACAAAAATAAAAACTAAGCAAAAATTAAAAGCCCCAACTTCCTAAGGTGAGAAATGAATAAAGAAGAAATTTGAACTTGGATCCCTTCAGGTTTACTATAAATTTAGCATGTGATTCTAGAGAGAAAGCTATGTACCACTGGAGCTGTGTGTGTTGGGGGAGGTGCTGGTGAGCAGTGTTAGGGGATAGTAACTCATTCATCTTACTTTTTAACCAGTCATGTGTGAACCCAGAGTAGTATTTTAACGCTGCTGATGAATATGAGCACTTCTAAGATCAGCACTGACAATTATAAGCACTTTGAGGCTATAAAGAGGTTTAATATTCTTGGGATGTCCTAAGCATAAGCATCTAGTTCTGCTGGAAGCCCAGGTGCATCAGATGAAAAAGGAAACATCTTCCTTCCTGTTGGGAAACCCTCTCCCAGGCTACATCCTCCCTCCCTGTACCCCCAGGTCCCAATGAACTATGCTAACAGAAACCTAACACACCATGTTTGGCTGCCAGCCCTCCACATTCACACATCTGTCAATGCACCACCAGAAGTCATCTTCTGACTCTCCTTTCCAGGCAAACACAGGAAATCCTGAGAAACAAGAACAAAGAGAAACCATTAAAGCCTGAAAAAAGGGCTGACCCTCAGTTTTGGCAAGAAGATGAGATGCTAGTTTTTCCCAGTTCCAAACTTGTTTTGCCGTACTTCGTAGGCTGATGTTCTTCACTGATTAAATATTGTCTTCAGCCCCCTTTATCCATTCCTTCGTCTTTGATGGTCGTTTTATTCTTGTTAGACCAAAGAGGACAAACAAAAGGGCCAAGAGTATGAGGGATGCTAAAAATATGACTAAAGGCAAAAAAGAGGAAACTAGAAATATGTACTTTTTCATCTAGTCCAACTAGAATTCCCACCATTTCCCAACTACATTTTGATCTTTCTTTGCTTCTCTACCTTAGTCATTCCACCTTCTTCATCAGGAAAACTCTTACACTCTTCTTCTTCTGTTCAAATGTTGCTACACTTCACTGGCCAGTTAAGTGGCATGTTCCTAATGAAGCCTTATTAACTCAGCTGTAAGTGATCTCTCATGGAATCTGATCTTTTATTAGCCCCTTGCTGGTACACTGAATGTGGACGTATGATCTGTTGTGGCATTATCATATATGTCCTTGTATTATCATTGTTTGTAAATGTGTCTTTTCTCCTCAACTACAATATAAGGTTCTCAGTGCAAAGACTCTCTTATTTGCCCTTAGAGTCAGTCAATAAGCATTTGTTGGAAAAAAAATGAATGTATATGTACAATTAATTGAACTACATATTTATATATGTGCACTTTCTATACATAATTTACACATTAATAAAAATCTTACAAATTAATGTAAATGAAAGAACAAATAAAATGTTGACAGTGTTTGCAAAAGGAGAGATACATGCACTATAGAACTTTCCCAGAATTTCTCATGAGCTCTGATGCAAATTTTTGTACCCTGATCTGTGTTGTGCTGTCAGAGAGGGAGTGCAAGAAACCGGCAAAGTCCACACTTCTCTATTTCTTTTTTTCTGACACAGTCATTTATTCTTCTTGCCATTGGCAAACACTCCCCAAATCTTACTCACCAGAAATTAACAGAGCGTCTCCATTTTCCTCCCTGACAATCCTTATGAATGGAAAGGGCTTTAAGGGAGCAACTGCCAGTAACAATGTCGAGTGGATAGACCATGTCCTTCCTTTGTTTCAAAACTACCCATTCTGGCAGTATCCCAACCAGGTTTCAACGCTCCTGTGTTTCAAAGTGGTCTTCACAAAAGCCCACATTTTAAGGCTATATGGAGGAGCACAGAGAAAAGTTAATAGTGGTAATAGCCTTGTAGATTTTGAAAAGGCAGTATTAGTCCACATCAGGGTTAAAGGGTCTCTGGCTTTTAATGTGGTGTAAGCCACAAAAATTGGCAATAATATAGAAGACCAATATTTACGGAAAAGGGGAAGAGAATTCAGAAATACAACAGAACTGCTCTAATCAATGCTCCAGGAAAAGCCATCCTGAAGGAGAAACAGCCTAACAGATACTATAGGCTAGGCAAGAGGTTCAGAAAAAGAACTCTTCTTTCCAACTCCAGATAAATATCTACACTTGGTGTCAAAGTGTCAGGTTATAAAGAGGACAAAACACAATGTCTAAAAAAGAGGGTAGAGGACAACATTCTCAGAAAATGCAGACAGACAGACCTTGGCTAAAGGGAGATACGAGAACTTAAGAGGGCTGACTAACAATCAGGTCAAGTCCAGGGGAGAAGGAATGTACACTTGGCTACCAATCTTCATGGCACTACCAGCAATATTAGGGTTCTCTGTCAAATATCAGAGGCAAAAGGGTATTACTCCTCAATCCTCAAAACTGTAGGAACAAGATAAACTGCAGGAAAGTTGATCTGAGGTGGTATTTATTTGTGCTGCTTTCTTCTTTCCAGTCATTTTATGTGAGACATATTTCTCCTAAGGCTGCACATCATGCCTGTGGGTCTGGTTACCAACTGCCACCTGGGACAAAGTATTTCCCAGGAAAACTTGTGTCCAGCGGGTCTAGCTTTATTATTCTAAGTATTTTCTCACTTTCAATCCTAAAACCATAATGAGACAACAGCCTCCATAAATTCTGTCACCCAGGCAGACAGGGGAACCTTATTAAAGGAGTGACAACAATTCTAGGTTCTAGGCTTGTTATATCACAAATACAAAATCATCAGTTGGTATGGTTTTGAAAAGTTAGTTTGTGGAGAAGGGAATGGCAATCCACTCCAGTATTCTTGCCTGGAGAATCCCATGGACAGAGGAGCCTGGCAGACTACAGTCCATGGGGTTGCAAAGAGTCGGACAGGACTGAGTGACTAACACTACTAAAAGCCTAGCTGACACCACACTCAAAGCTGAACAGTTGCTTAGGTTCTTTGGTCTGTGGCTGAGGGATGGAGCTATTCATATGTGGAGATGTACTGGATTTAAAATCAGCTTTGTAAAACCATTCTGGAATAAAGCTCAACTGGAAAAGTGAAAAAAAAAAAGTTAGTTTGGAATCATTTTATAAGATAGATGATGGAATAACTACGGAATCAATGGCACTTCCAAGAACATTCTATAGCCCAGTATGGAAAGGCTAATCGAACAAGTTTCTTAGTCTTGTACAGGGCAAGAGGGCCTACAGTGGACCTTAAGGGGGAGCTCTTTGGGCAAGAGGAGAGAAAATAGGGGGGCTCCAGTGAGAATATCAGGAAAATCTACCAAGAAGAAGATGGGGGTGGGGGTAGTGGAGGGTTCACAAGAATCAGTAGAAGAAACAGTGAAATTTACACAGGAGCAAGGACCTGAGACTGTCACAGCCTTACACAAACAGCTGAAATAGTAAACTTCTCTTTACTCGGCTCCCGTGACTCAGGCCTCTCCACACAGGTCCCTGTGACAACAGCCTTCCATCTACTCTCCCAGGAGTGCTTTCACACTGACCGCCTATTTCCTTCCTCATTTATGACTCGTCTTTGGGGACTTGATTTTCTGGAACTGTGTTGGCACTGGCTTCTGTTCTGGTTGTCTACAGTATGTACATCTCTACAGGGTGTCGCCACTAGCAGTACCTCATGATTCCTCCTCTGATCCTTCCCTACTCTAAGACTCGGCTCTGTCTCAGGAAGCTCAATGCCGGGCTGCTGCCGCCACCTTAGAAACCATCGGCTCCTGGGCTACCACATCCACTTCTCTTCTTCTTGCTGTTGCTGTTTTATCTTCACCAGCTTCTCAAAGCTTTCGGTTGTTGTTGGGTTGACAACAAACCAATCCTCAGAGTGGACAGAGTTGACGTGATACGTGACACCACTCTCTGACACAAATTCTTTCTGACAGAGAAGTGAAGTGAAGTGAAGTGAAGTGAAGTGAAGTCGCTCAGTCGTGTCCGACTCTTTGCGATCCCATGGACTGTAGTCTACCAGGCTTCTCTGTCCATGGGATTTTCCAGGCAAGAGTACTGCAGTGGGTTGCCATTTCCATTTTCTGACAGAAGACACTTGTATTTTCCAGCCACAAACGTTCCCAAAGTACAAGAGCCCAGGTGAGCTTTAAGACCAGATGCACTACTGTTGACAGCCTCACAACCCTGGTTAGGACACTGAATGCGATGATACTTCTGACTTCTATTTGTGTAGTACTTCTTGGCTGAAGGTCAGTAGCCCAGGACAAGTATATTTTAACTTCCAATCATCAGGTACCAGATCCTGAAGCACCTTTCTCTCAGGCCATTCCTTGGCCAGTTCATCAGAAGCCAGTTCCTGCAGGTGGTACACAGCTATCTGCCTCTGAACTCGGTCTCCACTCTTTGACTCCAAGCTCATGTCCTTCAAGCACTCTGGCTGTCCTGACTCTGGAAAGAAGAATACAGTACTATGCTCTTATATACAAGTGATATACGAGTCCAGTCTTCAATCTATACAGCTTTCCACAGTGGTGACATTTCAGGTCATCTTCTCCAGCTCAGCAGCCCCTTTGCTCATTTTCTCACATGGTACAGATATCCCACGATGCTGGTGAAGCTACTAGAGCAACTCTCATGCATGCATCTCAGCTTTCCCAGTTTCTTGAGAACTGTTCAGAGACGTTCCCTCTCACTTGGCTCATCTATTTCATCTCCAGCCTTAAAATGGGGAAGCTATTATGATTTGCCATGACATGATACTTCATCTCTGCTAGTGAAAGAAGCTGTTTCCCACAATGACGACAGGTAAACATTTCCTATTTACAGTTTCCCTGTGTTTCTTTAAGCCCTCTATGGTCTCCCTACTGCCTGGCAGGTAGGACAGGAGACACTGCCTTCATCCACAATTTCTAAGTACCACTGTTCCTCTAAACTGCCTGCTGCATAAGCCGGTGGTTCCTTCCAAATACGGTGAGTCTGGGCTTTGGGATTAGGCTGAGCTTTAGGCTGCTGCTTCCTCCCATAAAGCTTATGCTTCTTCTGTGGAAATTCTCTGATAGTCTTCATCTTCTTCCTGCCTGTGTTTCCTTTTTCCTTTGGTTGATATTCCATCTGACCCTTCTACATGGGAAGCAGCAGCTGACTTGATCCTTCTCATCTTCACCCTGTAGGTAGATTTTCGGAAGGATGCTAGAAAATCACTCCCTGGTTCACGAAGCAGATGATGAACCGCTTAAGGAGTCATCATGAGGGATAGTGTACTGGAAACTCTTATCCTTTATGGAGGATTGGGTTCTGCTATTCTTAGCTTCCATGATCCTCGTGCTTCTCTGCTGCTTAAAGGGTGTGGGTCCCGGGGTAGCGGGCACTGCACAGAGTCTGGAAGACATCACTCCCTCTCCTCGCCTAACAAATTGACCCAACGGCTCCAGCCAGACAATGCCACTTCCGCTCTCCTCTCCACTCCCAGATGTGGAGTCGGGGCCGCGAACCCTCTCTGTTTCTTTTGTCCTTCAAGTGTCAGTGGCTGTTGTGTTCAAATATTAGTCTGCCAGGTCAAGTCCTGTTTAGTGCTAAAGCAGAAGTACCAAACATTAAATCAGAGCACACTGCTGAAAAACCAGTAGGACCACAAAATTATATCTGAAGCATTTTCTTTTCTAATCCATATGACCTGGAAAGTGAAAGTCGCTCAGTCGTGTCCGAGTCTTTGCAACCCCATGGACTATACAGTCCATGGAATTTTCTAGGCCAGAATATTGGAATGGGTAGCTGTTCCTTTCTCCAGGGGATCTTCCCAACCCAGGGATCAAACCCAGGTCTCCTGCATTGCAGGCAGATACTTTACCAGCTGAGCCACAAGGGAAACCCCATATGACCTTAGACAGTGAATGTGTTCACTGGTGCTCTAATATTAGCAAGGCAAGGCAAAGCATTAACTAATAATGGAATATCAGACATAAGAAGATATTTGTGGCTGTAAAGCAATACAGTTACCTTGATCATATTTAACAAAAAGAAGTTCAGAAAGAGAGAAACCTCATCAAGAATAGGGACCCACCAAAACATGGAGACAGTCTAAGTGTTCATCAACAGATGAAGGGATAAAGAAGATGTGGGGGGTGTGTGTGTGTGTATGTGTGTGTATATATATATAATAGAATATTACTGAGCCTTGAAAAAGAATGAAATAATGCCATTTGCAGCAACATGGATGGACCTTGAGATTATCATACTAAGTAAATTAAAATATTAAATAATATCACTTATATGTGGAATCTAAAAAACAGTATACATGAACTTATTTACCAAATGGAAAGACTCACAGACATAGAACACAACTTATGGCTACCAAAGGGGAAGGTGCAAGACAGACAAATTAGGAGTATGGGATTAACAGATACACACTACCATATATATATATTAGATAAACAACAAGGATTTACTATATGGCATAAGAAAACACATTCAGCGTCTCATAATAACCTATAGTGAAAAAGAACTGAAAAAAGAATATATATGCGTACATATGTGTGTACACACACTTTACTGTATACCTGAAACTAATACAATATTGTAAATCAACTATACTTCATTTAAAAAAAATGAATATTTCTTCCAAGACAACTTTAAATGTCAACTTTCCTTACAGATTTACATCAAAACAATGGAACTTTTTGAAACCTTTAGCCAGAGACAAAGAATGTGCAAAAGGTCTTACCACTTTCTGCTAGAGCAGCAGCCACTTCGTTGAGGGTGGAATAGATGTTGCAGGCAGCCCATCGGCACTGTGCTCCCAGAGCTCCCAGAGTTTCCATAAGCACCTGTATTAAAGAGAAAGCAGGAGATGAGCAAGCACGGGCCAAACAGCTGGTCAAGGAATTAAGTTTATATATTTGACAATGAGAAAGTACATTATGGAAGCTCCCAGAGTTTCCATAAGCACCTGTATTAAAGAGAAAGCAGGAGATGAGCAAGCAGGGGCCAAACAGCTGGTCAAGGAATTAAGTTTATATATTTGACAATGAGAAAGTACACCAATGATTTTCAACATGTGCTTTGCAGAAACTTCAGCACTTTGAGAATGGGGCAGGGGTTGAGGGTAGGCATGAGGAAGGCTCCCACTGAGCTGTATGCTTTTACTCATTTAACCTACTGGTCCTCCCTATAAGATTCAATTAAACCAAGGATTTCAGAGCCATACATCTTTTCAAAAACCACCAATTTATGATTCTGCTTCTCTTTACGATGTAGAAAGCCGAAAGAGAAGCTTCCACTCTAAAAACAAGAAAAAGCTGCATAATCTACCATACTGTAACGTTTCTTGAGCCTATCAAACAGCCGAGGTCATAATGCAGCCAATGAACTCCAGAGAGCGCCAAATCCCTTTAGGGAGAGAGGGAACACAGTTTTATTCTTGTCAGAGTGCAGGAGGAAGAGGTGGCTGTCATACAATAGAGTAAGAAAAAATTAACTAAAATGTTAATGAATTAGTAAAGACTGAGTGTGGGAAAGTATCAATATGTCAGTTTGGAACTTCTGGTGGCCTGAGCCACAATGAGATTTCATACTCATGTGAAAGGGCTTTTCTAGGGGCTTCCAACCAGAGCTCACAAAGGAGACTGGGGGCAGGGAGCTGATTGCCTGTGCTCGACAATAAGCATGAAATCTGGGCACTTCCCCAGTCTTCTCTCAGAGGAAACAAAAGTCCTAAACTGTAGCAAGAAGAGCGGGAATTATGCCTGCCATGAGGGACAAGACAAAGACCCATTGCTTCTGGCGGAGGGTAGAAGTAAAAACTCTCTGCTCCTTGGGGAGTAGCTGAAAACCATCTTGGGCCCAGGACTAGGTATGCTGATACAAAGTAAAAATCACTGCCTCTCCAGGAGGGACAGGAAAATATCTCTGCTCAAGACCTACCACAGGAGAACACTGGAACCCACTAAAAAAAGATACCCCAGTCCAAGGACAAAGGAGAAGCCACAATGAGACAGTAGGAAGGGCACAATCACATTAAAATCAAATCCCATGACCCAGAGGGATGGTTTGGGGAAGGAGGTGGGAGTGGGGTTCAGGATGGGGAACACGTGTACACCCATGGCAGATTCATGTTGATGTATGGCAAAACCAATACAATACTGTAAAGTAATTAGCCTCCAATTAAAATAAATAAATTTATATTAAAAATAATAATAATAAAATCCCATACCCATCAGGTGGGCGACCCACAAACTGGAGAACAATAATACCAATAAGTTCTCACACTGTTGTAAAGGTTTTAGGTGCCACACCAGATTTCCCAATGTGGGGATCCGGCAAAGGGACTGGTAATCTCCAGGGAATCTGACTTTGAAGGACAGTGGTATTTGATTATAGAACTACCACAGATACAAGAAAAAATTTGACAGAAGTGGCAGGAACACTGAGAAAGTCCCATTTTCACGGAGGCTGGCCTAAGACTGAGATTGGACCAGAAAAATTTAAGAAGCCCAATTGCTCTCACTATGAGCCTAGGTCCAGAAAACAAGCAGTCTTCTGCTGTGGGGGGACATGCACTTGAAGAGAGAGCCCCCCTGTGGCAAGCATGTGCAGAAGTAGTTGACAGCCTGAGGGTGGAGCAGAAATACTGAGAGCCCTCTGGCTTGGAGGAATCTGTAGCCTTCGGTACGGAACAGAATTGAAATCCAGACCAGTTCATGACAATAATGGGAACTAACATACTACCATTCAATATAAAAGTTCAAGACACACCAAAAAAGTGAAAAACCCAACCCACAGTCAGGAAAGAAAGTATTCAAGAGAACCAGACTCTGAGATAAGCTAATGTTTGATCAGACAGGAACTTTAAATATGATTATCATATTTATGTTGAAGCAGTCGAGAGAAACAGATCGACATCCATGAACAGATAGAGAATTTCAGCAAAGAAATGGAAACTGTAAAAAACAAGTGAAATAGAAACATTAGAATTTTTTTTAAGGTATCAGATTTAAGAATTCTTTCATTAGACTTATCATACCAAACTGGGCATATCTAAGGATAGAATCAGTGAGCTTGAAGATAGATCGATAGAAATCCGCAAACTGAAATAGAGAAAGAAAAAAACAGTCGGAGAAAAATCAGAAGAGAGTATCTAAGATCTATGGGATACCATCAATGGTCTAATTTACATATAACTGGAGTTCTGGGAGGAGGAGAGAAGAGGGCAAAAGATATATATGAAGAGTTAGAGATCAAATTGCCAATATCTGCTGGATCATCGAAAAAGCAAGAGAGTTCCAGAAAAACATCTATTTCTGCTTTATTGACTATGCCAAAGCCTTTGACTGTGTGGATCACAATAAACGGTGGAAAATTCTGAAAGAGATGGGAATACCAGACCACCTGACCTGTCTCTTGAGAAACCTATATGCAGGTCAGGAAGCAACAGTTAGAACTGGACATGAGACAACAGACTGGTTCCAAATAAGAAAAGGAGTACGTCAAGGCTGTATATTGTCACCCTGCTTATTTAACTTATATGCAGAGTACATCATGAGAAACCCTGGGCTGGAAGAAGCACAAGCTGGAATCAAGATTGCCGGGAGAAATATCAGTAATCTCAGATATGCAGATGACACCACCCTTATGGCAGAAAGTGAAGAAGAACTAAAGAGCCTCCTAATGAAAGTGAAAGAGGAGAGTGAAAAAGCTGGCTTGAAGCTCAACATTCAGAAAACAAAGATCATGGCATCTGGTCCCATTACTTCATGGGAAATAGATGGGGAAACAGTGGGAACAGTGTCAGACTTTATTTTTTTGGGCTCCAAAATCACTGCAGATGGTGATTGCAGCCATGAAATTAAAAGACGCTTACTCCTTGGAAGAAAAGTTATGACCAACCTAGATAACATATTCAAAAGCAGAGACATTATTTTGCCAACAAAGGTCCGTCTAGTCAAGGCTATGGTTTTTCCAGTGGTCATGTATGGATGTGAGAGTTGGACTGTGAAGAAGGCTGAGCGCCGAAGAATTGATGCTTTTGAACTGTGGTTCTGGAGAGGACTCTTGCGAATCCCTTGGACTGCAAGGAGATCCAACCAGTCCATCCTAAAGGAGATGAGTCCTGGGTGTTCATTGGAAGGACTGATGCTGAGGCTGAAACTCCAGTACTTTGGCCACCTGATGCGAAGAGTTGACTCACTGGAAAAGACCCCGATGCTGGGAGGGATTGGGGGCAGGAGGAAAAGGGGATGACAGAGGATGAGATGGCTGGATGGCATCACCAACTCGATGCACATGAGTTTGGGTGAACTCCAGGAGTTGGTGACGGACATGGAGGCGTGCAGCACTGCGATTCATGGGGTCACAAAGAGTCGGACACGACGGAGCGACTGAACTGAATTAAACTGAATGGGCAATTATTTTTGAAAATTAATGAAAGAGGATCCAGGAACAATACTATTAACACTCCAGTAGCAAAGAGCACAGTAGTGTACAGATCCACTAAAGGAAAAGGAACCAGCACTCCATGGAGAAGAGGCTTATTCCAGGGATAGGACAGGGAACGTACAAGATGAGCTTAGAGCCTCTTGTACCAGAAGCAAGGAAGTGCTCAAAGAATGAAAGGGATATGTCAAAAGGCAAGGCACAGAAGCAAGATTTAAGGGGTTCCTTCTGGCCAAAATTTCAATAATTTTTATCATAATAAATAATGATAGTAATGGATTATAATCCATTAAATAAAATAGGAAACAATGACTCCATACCAAAAAAAAAAAAACCTGAATAAATAAATGGAAAGCTTGATGAAGAATGGGATATTCACACAGTTTCTTATATCTACCTCACAAAATACTTATTATTACAAAGGGGGAAAAATAACTTTTACAATAGAAAGTCTGACAGATACCACCTCCATTGAAGGGATCAAAATGAAGTTCAGTTATGGGACAAATTGAGATCAAGTGCCAACTGATAGGATTAAGTGGGAAAAAAAAAAAAAAGGCAGCACCATTTCCTACCAAAGGTACATAACCTGAATCTAATAATGAAGAAGCATCATAAAAGTCTGAATTAAGGACATACTGCAGAATAACTTGTCTATAATCTTCAAAGTGTCAAGGTCATGAAAGTCAAAGACTGATCAACTGCCAGCACTGAAGAAGACTAAAGAGAGATGACAATTAAATGAGACATATAACTAGGGATGAGATCCTTTGGTTATAAAAAGTATTTGGACAATTAGTGAAGCTCAAATGGGACCTAAGGATTAGACAGCAATTATGAATCAGTGTTAATTTCCTAATTTTGAATGGTTGTATTCGTTGTATAGGAGAATATCCTTGTTTATAGAAAATACACACTAAAGTCTTTGTGGAAGCACCATCAGGTTGGCAACTTACTCTCAAATGGTTCAGAAAATAAAAAGTTATCTGGTACTATATTTGCAACTTTTCTATAAGTATGTTTATTTCCAATTTAAAAAATTATTATAATAAATTTAATCCACTGATTTAATCCTGACTTACCTTCACTTCAATCTGTAAGATGGAGACAGGCAGACAGGCTTCTTTTTAAGAAGGTAGTGTACCACCCCACTATTTTGACTAAGAGTTATTTCAACAAGGACAAAGGTTTGGTGAAAAAGTTTTAAAATTTCCTGATGGTAGTTAACTTTGGGTATTGATAATTTTCATTTTAAAAAATTTGTATTTTCTAATATTTATATACTAAATTAAAACTCTAATTAGAAATATGCTCTACTTAAAAAAGAACACTTGCAAACAGCTCCACTAATGTAGGCGAACATCCTCACATAATTTATCTAAGGTCATATAGTAAGTTAACAGCAGAACTACTCTACTGTCTTAATTTCCTTACCTTTCAATATCTGATCCCATTTTTTTCTCTCCTGTTTTGCTTTTCACCTTAAAGAATTTCTGAATTCCTATAACTAGGATTTCTGAGTGTGTCAAACAAAAGAATCATACTGAAACATACCTACAAAGCAATAAAAATAATCTAGAAAAGTGACTGGGGCCAAGAATACAAGAACTATTTAAAGAACTATGAGTCAAGACTGCTTGCTGGCTATCAGGGCTCAAGCAGAAGTACAGGCAGGTGGAAGTGAGAGGGGGACAGAGGGTAAAAGCTGGTTCAACTTGATTTTAAATCATTACTGTTTAGAAAGAGTAGCTAAGAAATATGATTGGAAAGAACTATGGAAACACACCTAAAAAATATAAGTAGATCCAAGTCTTAATGAAACATGGACAGGAAACTGTTAACTATGATAGTTATTTCTGGAGCACAGGATTATAAGAGACTGTCTTTCTACATTATAGACTGTGGTAATGCTTGAATGGGCTTCCCCAGTGGCTCAATGGTAAAGAATCCACCTGCAATTCAGGGTGGGGAAGATCCCCTGGAGAAAGGCATGGCAACCCTCTCCAGTATTCTCACCTGGAGAATCCCCATGGACGAGGAGCCTGGTGGGCAACAGTCCATAGGGTCATGAAGAGTTGGACATGACAGAAGCGACTTAACACACATACAATGCTTGAATATTGTAAAATGAACATGAACTACCTTAGTAATCAGAAAAAATAAAGAGATTAGAAATAAAACAAAGCAAAATTCCACTGTAATTGTTTTTTAAAGGATAAAGAAAAATGTGGTGAGGGAACAAGAAAATAATAAAATTGGTAAACTAATTTTCATTACTCCTTTCAGGAAAAAAAAAATAACCTTGAAGAGTGGTAATATTCAGTGAGCCAGGGGGTAAAAAAGAAACTAGTTGTAATTTAGCAACATGAGACAGGACAGAAGCACTTACTATTTTAAGTCACCACACTGAAGTCTCATGTCCCTGACCGGGGAAGCCCAAAAAAGGTTCCAAGATGGTTTCTGCCTTCATTTATCAGTCTACAGTTCCAAAAAGAGTAGCTTTTCAATTTATTATACTAATTTTGGGTCGCCAAGGTACTCTTCCTCAGAGAACATGTAACCCAGAAAAGTCTCATAGGGAAGATGCTAACAGCAGCTGTCTGTGTCTTGAGGAATCTCTGCTGTTCTTAATAAGCAATGTGAATATGTAAGTGTTGCACTTAGGAGACAATCTTTCAGAAGTTAATCTAGCCATACAAGTGATCTGGATCTTATAAATCCTATAAAAGATTCCAGACAACTTCTCAATACACTAATTTCCTGTAGAGGTCTCATTAGGGTAGGCAACTTAATATGTATTATTACAGCTTTGATGATGACTCTAAGTCAGTGGTTCTCAACAAAGCAACTTTGGTAGACTATGGGGGCATTTTTGGTTGCCACAATAATTGGTAGGGGCGTGTTACTGGCATTTAGTGGGTATGGCCAAGGATCTTGACATTTTGAAAGTGTAGAACAGGGACTTCCCTGGTGTTCCAGTGTCTAAGACTCCATGCTCCTGATGCAGGCGGCCAGGGTTCGATCCCTGGTCAAGGAACTAGATTCCACAGGCTACAACTAAAGATCCCACATGCCATAACTAAGACGCCTTGCAATCAAATAAATAAATAAATATTTTTAAAAAGAAAAAGAAAGTATAGGACAGTCTCCTAGAGAAAAAAAACAACAACAACAACAACAACAACAAAACCCATGCCATATCTGGTATGACTTTCAAATATGCCAATGAAAAGTTCGCATGAGTGAGAAACTTATTTATACTGATCTGAATTTAGAACTTTATTCCACTTTACATATCAACACAAATATGGCTGTAGTTTTAATATAAGAATGCAAGGAAAAAAAAAAAAAAAGAATGCAAGAGTTTTCCCAAGAATGCAACAAATGTATAAATCAAGAGAAAACACATACTTTATATTGTTGTTGTTATTCAGAAATTATACAAAAAGTTGTTTATAATTTCATAAAATTATATAATCTGGCAATATTGCTCTGATACTCTGGAACCAGTAACACATTTCTATTATATACATTTATATCACTCATTCAAACAATGCTATAAGTACAATTATCTGACTATACTTGTACCCAAGCACTTACATACTGAAATATGTTATTTTATTATAAGTTACTTTCCTTTTAATAGTAAAAAATAAATGTAAAACCTTACATTTATTTTTTACTATTACATGTACTTAGCTATGTTATGTCTGAATTTCATTTCAAAAAATACAGGGGCACTGCAAGCTATTTTTTAATGAAAAGGGGTTCATTTAATCTGATAAAGGTAAAAATTATGGATCTAAACCCATCATGGTAACCCCAGTTCCCTTCCAGGACTGGTGGGGCATGAGCATGTGATCCAGTTCTGCTCAATGACATGACAGAGTGTTCTGGAGGACCTCTGGGAGAGGTTTCCTTGCTCTTGGGAGAGAGGAAGAAACGGTCCTTCTTCCTCTTCATGTCCATCTGGGATGGCTTATAGAGCTGTCACCATCTTGTTATCAGCCTGAGGATAAAGTGAGCACAGAGAGAAGGCAGCTCCAGAAGAATCACAGACAGGTGAAACTGGAGCCCTGAGAGCCTTCTCCTGAAGCCCACCTTGCCTCTGGACTTCTAGCTATGTAATGTAATGAGTTCCTTTATGCATAATCCAGGTTGAATCAGGTTTTCTCTTATTTGCAGCTGAAAGGAGCCTACACAGAGATGCCGTCTAGAAATGACACTGAAAGGGAAGGCAGGGGCAAGCAGTAGAGAACAATGGAGAAAGAAAAAGTATGGGAATCAGATATGTTGAAGTTTAAATCTTGATTCTGTGGTTTACTAGCTGTATAACATTGGACAAATGTTATACAGCTAGTAAACTTCAACTCCCTGAGCCTCAGCTTCCTCATTTATAAAATGGAAACAGGAATATGTGTTTTTAGAAGGCCATTATGAGGGTTAATGAACTAACACTCGTTAAGCTTTTAACCTAATGCTTGGCACGGTGCAAGCCCTCAATAGCTGGTGGCTATTATTAACTACTGTTACTTGGAGAAAGGAAAAGGACTCACAGCAGTCTGGGCAGTGATGTGTGTGCAACCCACAATCTTGGCGCCGGCCAAAGGTTTCTCTCCTTGAGCTCTCTTCCGCAAAGCCATCAGTGCTGGCATTTCTGAAAAGACCCAATACATACACAGCAATATTAGAGAAGGGGGATGAGAGGCAAAGAATAATTCTCTTAAGATAAGACCCTTCCCGATCAGGTTCTCTGTTATACTAGTTTTGGGTCTCTCAAAGGATCAAGATGCTGATTTTTCTGTTATAAGGGATTTTCAGAGGTAAATACTCCAGTGTTTGATTCATGTATCTCAGTCCCCTCATCTAGTGTCTCTCCCCTCTTCTTTGTACGGGGGTTCCTTCTAGACCCACTAGAGTTTACTCCCTCTCTACAGTGTTTTCTGAACTCGTATCTCTTTTGTTATAAGTTTCCTTCAAAATTACACTGACATTTCACAAACTACTAGACCCCAGGATGTAAAAGGGAATTAACATAGACAAAAAGACATAGGCAACTCAAGAAGAAAAAGGCGGTTGCTTTCATTACCTTGCTCAGCAATTTCAATTTCTCTTCGTCCAAACTCTGCCTGTTTGATGTTCTTGACACAGAAGTCACTGTTCCCCTTAGAGTTCTTTTGCTGTTTGTCTCTAGGAGAGGTCTCATCATCAGAGCTATCTGTATATGAAGCCGCTGGAAAGACAGAATAAAATACCTTCAGGGGAAAAAATGGCTTCCTCCCTAACCCCAAACCATGGAGTGAACTGAGGCTCTTTGGCAATCAGCACCTTGTAAATGTACACGTTTAGGAAGCACTTAAGTGGCACTGAGGAACTGTCTCAGTCATCACCTATCCACAGTCATCACCTGTGGAAAGTGCTATCCACAGGTCAGAAAAGGAAGCTGAGAGAGGTTGCCAAAGATATTCCCCCTGGGTAGCATTAACTTAAACTGCGGCTAACTTTATCTTCAGAACATGCACAGGTTCTTGAAAACGAAGAAAGAGGCTATTCCATGGTAGCAATAGCTTCAAAGTCTTAATTCAGGATGATGGTGATTAACCTATAGGTTTATGGGATCCTAGCTACCCTTCTCTGTTTGCTGCCTAAACACTGATGTAATTTGTGTTTTAGTACAGTAGCTGAACAGATAAGACCTAGAAAACAAGGAACCCATGAGAAAATAATTAAGAACCACACAAAAAGTGCTTGGCTGACAAAACAGAGCCTTCTTTTTCAAGACTGGCTCTGATGAGGCTGAACTGTGCCTGTAGACCCAATTAGACATTGACAATGAAATATTCAGTATGCTCTCCCTTCTTGCTGGCCTTAGTGGGTCCAGCATTAGGCATCTGAGATTCCCAAAGAAGCAGATAAATCCTCCTTCAGTGTAATTAAATGCTCTAATGACTAAGCGATTTAGCAATATACACTAGAGGGTGGAAGGTCTAAGACTTCTGACTGTGGCTAACAGGCAGCTGTTGCTCTTCCCACGTTTGAGGTCTTTTCAGTCTTCATAGAATTCTGTAGTTACTAATCATTGGCTGGATGATTTGAAGTAATTTCTTTCTTTGATTTACATTTAAGTTCCTGAGGATTGTTTCTTTCTAAGTAGTCCTCAAGGTTTTGGGGTGGGGGGACATAAAGCACTGTCTATATAATATAAAGCATTACACATTTCTCAGTGAGATAAGAAGTACTTTCACTTTTATGGGAAGAAAGCTGCAAAAGTTCAGAGCTCCTAGGGTTGCCTGATCTGCTTATATCCAGAGATTATGGCATTTCTAGGATTTCTTAGCAAAGGGTCTATCTCTGGGAGGGCTGGAAAAGGCAAGTCTGACCTTGCCCAGTTAATCAAGCATGGTGCTACAGAATGTTTGGGCAGCAGGGAACGACGTGTCTCTCTTGGAGCTGGAAAACTGCCCTAGAGCAAAGTCCTAACACAAAGCAACAAGAATGAACATGGGCACCAGGGGAGGTGAGAGAATTAGTAAATCCCCAAAGGGATTTTTGTTCTTGAAAGGAGCTAATCTGTACAAAAAGTTTATGGTTCTCCCTCCTAGGGAGTAAGAGCTCAAAGTACCTTTGGCAACAGAGCCCAGAGATAGTTCCCTGGGCAGTCATCTGTTTCACCAATCAATACTCAGAAATGGCTTATGAGTTAGAAGCTTAAGGGAACCAAGCTTCTGCCCTCTGAGAGAAGAAAGATAAATATAGCCATCCTAATCCTGATCCAAGTGTATAGAAAAGTTGCTTTTGAAAGAAAGTGTTCACATTCATAATACCCTGAAATGTCAAATCCTTTTCCAGAGCCATGATGATTTTTATGCTCTTTATTTGTTCTGGAGTCAGAGAAACTTTGCTCTGGTTCTGGGTATATAAAGCGGAGGTGAAAACAGGATCTGGTGGCTAATTCATTCATGTTTTCAGTCACGCACTCAATCAATTTTTATTGTGCATCTACTGTGTCTCCACAGTCTACGTGCTGGAGATACAAAATGGATATGGATTGTCTTTGCTTTCACAGGGTTTTCAGTCTAGTAGGTGAGTCAGACATGAAATAACTAATTACAGAATTATTTATTTAGAATTCTTCTTTCCATGTGGTTGCAATATGTGCTATGAAAAAGACTATATAAAAGGCAGACATGATTTGTCAGAGTCAAGTTGTTGAGAAGATTAAATAAAATAATGTAAGTAAAGTGCCTACTGCAATACTTGGCATAAAGTAATTCAGCATGCAGTCAATGATACTTGATATTATCACTAGGTTTTGTACATATTTTTAAAGCACTAGTTTTCTAGTGCATGCATGATCAGTTGTGTCTGACTCTTTGAAATCCCATGGACTGTTGCCTGCCAGGCTCCTCTGTCCATGGAATTTTCCAGGCAAGAATACTGAGTGGGTTGCCATTTCCTACTCCAGGGATCTTCCTGACCCAGAGATCAAACTTGCATATCTTGTGTCTCCTGCACTGGCAGGTGGCTTCTTTATGCTTTTCTTCACTGCTGCTGCTGCTGCCAAGTCGCTTCAGTTGTGTCCGACTCTGTGCGACCCCATAGACGGCAGCCCACCAGGCTTCCCATCCCTGGGATTCTCCAGGCAAGAACACTGGAGTGGGTTGCCATTTCCTTCTCCAATGCATGAAAGTGAAAAGTGAAAGTGAAGTCGCTCAGTTGTGTCCGACTCTAGCGACCCCATGGACTGCAGCCTACCAGGCTCCTCCGTCCATGGGATTTTCTAGGCAAAAGTACTGGAGTGGGGTGCCATTGCCTACAAATATAAAATCTTTCAGGGTCCTTACTTAGCTTTAGGATTTTGAATGGGAAAGGAATGACATACATACAATATTATTCAGCAGTTTCTTTTTTTCTACCTCCATCATCTATCAGTTTTACCCAAGCAGCAGGTGGTTGGCTGGCAGGGATAATAAAGGTTGAGAGTGCAGTCCTACTCTATCTAGAATAGCTCTCCTCTCCTATGCTTCTTTGGCTTTTAAGGATGAGCCAGGTGGGAAAAGTCAACCAAACAGCAACAAAACCTCCAAAATTCTTCTTTCAGAGAAGTACTCAAAATTTTTCCAACTCAAAGAAAAAAATTATTATACCATTTCCTTTTCTAAAAGAAAAAAAAATGGTATTTTCTTAACAGTTGTCAACCGGTTATAGTTCAACCACTGTTTTTCTTTGAACCAAAATGGATTTGTTTTCAAAGAGCCCTTCATACAGATCTTTGTTGTCTAGACTGTACTAATATGTGAATGCAAGCAAAATGGCCGACAAACCTGGACTTAGAGAGGGTTATTTTTGCAAACACAGAGGAAAGATTATTCCTGAACTAGCACAACATTTATTTTTTGAATTTATAACTCATTTCTGTCAGTATATTTAATAGCATATTCATGAAAATAGTTGAGATAGCATTCAAAATTCTTCCTAGGAAAATTTAGAGAAATTCAACACACATGTACACATATCCTTAAACAGCTTCTAAAGCATTTGTAATTGTCAGTACACTCTGAAGCCCAGGGTCATAATTTAATTAAAAAATGAACAACTGATAAGATAATAACCTAGTGAAGTATAGGTCTGAGACCTAAGCTTTTACTTCACTTCTAATTGGTTAAGTGACCCATTTTCAATTTATCCAACCACAAAATAGGAGGTATAACACATCCTCTCTCTCCCATGCTCTCCCTTTCCCCTAATTCCCATCAGAAGAATCTTATGAATAAATGAGATAATCACAAAAGAAGGGTTCAGTTTCTAGATGGAAAAGTAATACAAAGTACAAAATAACTTTATCATGAGATGTTCTGTTTCATGATATCTTAGGACCAAAACATAATTTGGTGAATCACTCATCCACAACTGACCCCATGGAACATGCATATATATGTTCTATGGCTCAGGCTGATGAAGCCTTTCCCCCCAGCAGCTGTGATATTGTGGGTTACTGCCAAGAGAAGAAGAGACTCCTGGTCAAATTGGTCCTATTACACTATTTTAAATCAGGCAGTTCCTCCTGGGCCCAGTCTAGTCACTTGGTAACTGAATAATAGTAATGACCTGTGTGTCAACGTGCTGCAGATTTCACTGATGAATAACTTTGGAAATATTTGAAAAGCCAGGTTAGCAGCCAAAATACAGAGCAACAAAACTTTGTTATTTGGAAAAAATCTGAAAATACTTCAAGCTTTAGAAAAACCAGTTACTATGAACTAAGGGACTTTAGTCCTCTTTCCTTATCCTTAACCAATTAACTTACTGCAAAGACAGCTTTTTCAGAAATATATCACCGAGAATCATTTGACTTTCCAGAAAAGTCGCTTCTATTCATTTTTTTTACAAGGGTTTTTCACTTACAGAAAGTTTTTAGAAGTCATTTTTTTATAAAATAATTTCAAGGACTAATACAGCCCTTTTCAACATGGGTTCCACTAGAATTAAGCCCTACTGTCTTGAAGCATCCATTGAATATATGAATAAACTTCTCTCCTATACATCTAGATAGGAACTAGTTATGAACCATCCTTTTCTATGTTCTGCACTTCACAGGAGGAACCCAGTTGAAAAGGCTGGAAGGCGTTCCTAAATAAAACTTAATATTAGGATCATTAGGAAGGGAGAATTGGCCACAACCTTAGTAAGACTTTAAGTATCTTCAGCAAAACAAGCACTTTGGATAGGAAGGTACCTTTTTTTGAAATGTCATAAAACTTCTTCTAACTTTTCACATACATAGAGTTTACCAGAGGTCTATTTCCTTCACAGGGATGTCAAGTAGTATAATAAGAACGTCTCTGGACACCCTTCCCCAGTGTTTATTTGTTGAGCACCTCTCATGTGTCAAACACAGTTCTAAGTGCTGGGAAGAGAACAACACAAAAGAGATAAAAATCTCTGCCCTCATGGATCTCATATTCAAGTAAGGGAAGAAAGACACAATAAATTACATGTTATATGATAATAAGTGCTATGGAGAAAAACAGAGAAGGAAAATTTGATGACAGGGAGTATTGGGTGGGGTGACTATACAATTTTAAAAGAGTATCCAGGATAGGCCTCAATGAGAAGATGATCTTTGATTAAGAACTGAAATGAAGGAGGCAAGATACACAGTGAGGGTATTTTAGAGCATTCCAGGCAGAGAAAATAGTAAGTGCAAAGGACTTAAGGCAGGAGAGTGCCCGGCATAACAAAATAACAGTTTCAAAATAACAGAAGGACAGCACAACTGGAGTGAAAAAACAGCTGAGGGAGGAGGGAAATTTGGAAAATTAGAGATGTGATTAGAAATATAACGTGAGGGTGGATGGTATAAGGCCTTGTAGGCCACTGTAAGAACTTTAGCCCTTTACTTAAGAGTGAGACTGGAAAGCCATTGGAAAGTTTTGAGCTAAGAAGTGACATGACCTGACTTATTTTAAAAAAAAATGAATCTGGCTGCAGCATTGAGAACAGACTGAAGAGGGGCAAAGGCTGGAACTCAGCAATTCAGTTTTTAGGACATGGGAGGGTTGAGATATCTGTAAAACATCCAAGTGAAAGGCCTGAACAGGCATTTGAATATCTGGGGCTAGTGTGCAGAGAAGAGATTTGGGCTAGAGATAAAATTTGAAAATCAAACACCAATATGTGGTATTTAAAACTATGAGTCTGAATGAGTTCACCTGAGAAGAGATAAACAGAGAAGGGAAGAAGTCTAATCAATCAATCTTTGGGGCTTTAATTGACTATAGAAACTAACATTGCTAAAGTATAACATATGCTGAGAATGGGTTCCAAGTTCTTATTGACATGCACTTGCGTATCTTCTCATATTTAGAAAGCTGTGAGTAATTCTGTTATTCCTGCTTTTCATCTGATGAGTATGAAGCTTTTTCTGTATCACCTCATTTAACTTTCCCACTGCCTCTGCTACAAGCATTGCAGGCGTCAAGAGTTTTCCCGGATCACACAACAAATCACACATTGATCAAAGCCTAGAAACTAGGTCTGTCCTAACTCCCAGTCCAAGACTCAAGGCAATAGGCAGCCCCATCCATAGTTTGTTTAAAAGGGTTTGACAACTGCTCATGTGGAAATAAGACAAGGTAACAGTGTGTGTGTGTGACACAGCTGCAAAAAAAAGGGAAACATAATCTTAGGTTTCATTCTAAAAGCACTGAGTTTATGGAAATAACACCTATTTTACAGAGAAGGCAATGGCACCCCACTCCAGTACTCTTGCCTAGAAAATCCCATGGACGGAGGAGCCTGGCAGGCTGCAGTCCATGGGGTCGCTAGAGTCAGACATTACTGAGTGACTTCACTTTCACTTTTCACTTTCACGCATTGGAGAAGGAAACGGCAACACACTCCAATGTTCTTGCCTGGAGAATCCCAGGGACGGGAAGCCTGGTGGGCTGCCGTCTATGGGGTCGCACAGAGTCTGATACGACTGAAGCGACCTAGCAGCGGCAGCAGCATAGATTATTTTGGACTATACCTAGAATATTATATTCATAGGCATATATTTTTAAAAGGACACTTAGTCTGGAATATAACCAGATGAGGTTAACCAGGACAGTGGGATGCCCCCCAACTCAGACAACGAAAAATGAGGATTTTTATTTCTAAGTAAAACCTTTAAATCTCAGAGGCTGTATAAGAACTTATTGTGAGCAAAACTATTAGATTAAGAAAGGATCACCCTATAATCTAAAATGCTCCCAAGGAGGCCGGATAGCCATTTGTCAGGGACGCCACCAAGGCAATTCCCGCATTCAGTGGGAAGTGAATAACTGATCTTTATTTTCCAAGTTCCAGGATGGTTTGACTCCATGCTCCTGAACTTAGTATCCTTAAAGGAATACATAAGGTTTTACTACAGAAATGGCAATGTCACATAGTTCAATCTAAAAGGTCTGACTTTCCCAGGCTGACATGAGCCAGTATCACTCACCAATGAGCAATACCAGGCAACTATATGTTCACTTAGAAACTAAGGGCGTCAAACTCACTCTTCCCTACGTACATCAGTTCAGTTCAGTTCAGTAGCTCAGTTGTGTCCGACTCTTTGCGACCCCATAGACTGCAGCATGCCAGGCCTCCCTGTCCTTCACCAAATCCTGGAGTTTACCCAAACTCATGTCCATTGAGTCAGTGGTGCCATCCAACCATCTCCTCCTCTGTCATCCCCTTCTCCTCCTGCCCTCAATCTTTCCCAGCATCAGGGTCTTTTCAAATGAGTCAGCTTTTCACATCAGGTGGCCAAAGTATTGGAGTTTCAGCTTCAACTGAAACTACCTACCTATCCCTACGTACATAGACACTTTGTAATTATCTTCCCTGCATATGGGGCTTCTGTGAGAAGGTTTTCTCTGCAGGAGCATAGTTGGAAATACAGATCCAGTGCGTAGGGAAGAGATTGAGCTGGAGTTAAATTGAGTACTGTTACTGTTTAATTTCAATTTTTAGATAACATGAACAAACTCAAGTGTTTAAATTGTACATACTCTTTTTTATAATTTACATTTTCACAATTATTACAATTTCCAGAGGTTTATTACCTGGTTCATGAATTTTCAACAGCTATTAAAAATTATTTAATTTATTTATTTATCATTCTGCTGGCTCTTTCAGCAGAATAAGATAGTTACAAAATTCAGTAATCCCTAGGGATTTACATTCTGTGCTTTATATTATTCAGTTATGTGGGGAGAAACATAAAAAAAGAAATGCTAATATTAAGAGTGTAAATAACAATTCACGCAACCTAAAAGTTACAGTGTCTCAAACAAGCTTTCTTCAACTTTACAAATACTACTTTCCTATTTGTGTGAAAAACAAAATTTTAGGTCACGATGAAAATTTTCTAACGAATATTACTATTTATAATGTAAGAGGTAATTAGGGCAAACATTCAGCTTCCTACCACATTCCTACATAAGAGCAAAATAAAATGGCTCCAGATTAGATCAGACACATACTTGGCACTGCTGCATAAATGGTTACTGTTGACAAGTGATTCACAAATTAATACTCATCTGACATTAAATGGCAACTCAGGCCTAGGATCCATGTATTGGACTTAACTCACTGCCAAGGAAGGAAGGAGTAACAAACAATACAATGTTCCGGCTTAGAAGAGAAAGTGAAGGGCTCTTCACTAGCTGCAGTGATTTCACTGTTTCTCAGGGCATTTAAGATTTCCCAGTTGGAAGGATGAAGAAGCCCTCTTTCATTTTCAAAGAGTAGAAAAAACACAAGTGTTCACACATGCTGCTCAGTGAAGGTCAAGGGTGAGCAACATATCCTCACCCTCTGAATAAATCAGACTCAGTTTCCTTAATCACCTTCTTCTGTATTAACTGGAAGAGCATGCCTCTATTAAGCTCCACTCTGAATCCCCAAGAGAAACCTAAAGATTTCACCTAGAATTTTGGTCTAAATTTCAACTGAGAATGAAAGTGTTTATGCCAGAGCACAGGCTTTGATTGTGCTTAATTAGCCTTAGATAGACAGGAGGGTCCATTGATCATACTTAATTAGCCTCCACAGGTGGGTCCAGAGCCGTTCAGTCCTCACCTGAGCTGTAGCTGTCAGTCGATGACTGGGAAATCGAACGAGACAGAGAGCGACGTCCAATTTTGGTGGGACGTTTATTGAATTCTTGCTTCTGATCAGCAAATTGGATCTGCTAAGAGAAAGAACTCTAGTTACGTAAAGGAAAAGAACATCCATTTTGAGATACCAAATCAATGCTTGCATTATAGGATCTTACCTTCCCTCACAGCTGATCTGTTTGTATTGACCCACATATGGAATCTTAAGAGACTCGTTGGAGAAAATGATTTTTCATTCTTCTCTGTTTCTATCAAGTTTAAATCCTTGAACCACTCTCTGACTATGTATCTTTTGCGATAAAAGGGAGAATGGGATATTCTGATTAAAATAAATGGTTAGAAAGCTGAGTCATACTCAGCAATCCTTTCTATAGTTTCACTGAAAATTAAAGCTGGAAAGAATCATTGAGACTACCTATTACAATCTTCAGGCTTCCCAGGTGGCTCAGCAGATAGAATCCACCTGCCAAGCAGGAGATGCCATTGACTTGGGTTCAATCCCTGGGTAGGGAAGATCCCCTGGAGTAGGAAATGGCAGTCCACTCCAGTATTCTTGCCTGGAGAATTCCATGGACACAGGAGGCTGGTGGACTACAGTCCATGGGCTGCAAAGAGTTGGACACAACTGAAGCTACTGAGCACAGACATACACATTCCAACCTTTTAAGATATGAAACTATAAGATTAAGAAAGGTAGAGTGACGTGCCTTAAGATTCTCAGGAAACAGTATGGTATAAAGAAAAAAAAAAAGCTTTCTATTCATACAGACCTTTCTGGAACTGCATTCAAACCCTGGTTATGCCACTCATTAGCTGTATAATGTTCATCAGGATGTTTTGTGACCCCCATTCTTCTCATAAATACAACAAAGATGAAAGTATTTCGAAAGTTTTAGAGAGGGTTATACAAAATAATGTATGTAAACTGTGAAACTCAGCAGGAGATTCAATTCATCCCTGGCTCCCCAACTCCCACCCCTACAAATCTTCTGTTCTCGTAACTACTGCAGGTAGTCATTTTAACTTTTCAAAGGCTTTCTAAAATGCATCAATTAGCTTTTCAGTACTAATAAGTAAACATTAATTTATTATTTTTAATGTTTGGTATCACAATAAACTAAAAGCTACAAAGTTGATAACTTATTAACTATAACAGATGTAGGAGTAGATAACTAGACTGAATATGTATAAACCTCAATACTCCAGAGGTTGCATTTTGAACAATATCTAATAATGACTTTCTTGCAATTTTATCTTTTTCTCCTACTGTTGGAAGTTCCAGCTGATACTTTATAACACTTTACAAGTCAAAGTTTGTATCATTAAGCAAATATCTTTTCTTTTTCTATTTCCCTAATTGAATGTTTGCATAACTGCTTACATTATTCTGGATCCAACTGGCATGGAGGTGGGGAAAATCAAAGATCTGCCAACTGATTCTGCCTTTCCTGGTAAAAAAGATGGTTGCTTACATGAAAGCAACAACTATTGGCTACATTTCCTGCATTTAGAGGTAACTATTGAGTCATTTGAGTATTCAGACCAAGGCCAAATCAACTAGTATGCCTTCTAGGGGAATTCATAGCACTGTCATAGCTATTGTTGTTCAGTTGCTCAGTCATGTTTGACTCTTTGGACTGCAGCACGCCAGGCTTCCCTGTCCTTCACTATCTCTGGAAGCTGTTCATAGCTTTAACAACCAATAAAGCTGGCATAGTACTTTAGAGTTTGCAAATTGTTTACAGCAACAGGAAAATTCACTAGGTTAGAAGCATTTCCCAAAATGAAAAATAGCGAAATTAATTATTTTACTAAAATAGCAATTTATTCCAAAAAGAGAAAGTGCTCTTTCTATGCACTCCCATGTAATGTACATGAACTCCCATCTACTTCTATCATTGTACAAACTAGGCTCCATAAAGGCAGGAGCTATGTATATTACTCGTCCTTATATCCTCAGACACAAACCCCTGACATAACAGTCAACCTTGTGTCAAAACAATGAACCTTACCCTATCTTCACAGTCTGTACTTGACTGAATATTAAGTAACCATAAATCAAATCTAAAGTTAAAAGAATTAAGGGGAAAACAAAAGTCAGGAAGGGGAGGAACGTAAGAAGATGAGGAGGGGAGTAGCAGTCAAACTCAAAACCCTGGCTTCCATTTCACCAACCTTGTTCAAGACAATGATATATCTTTTTCTTTTTTAGAAGCCCATCAAGTAAAATGAGTCGTCATTGACTTTCCAAAGGCTACGATGAGTCATTAATTTCAGCAGAGCCTACTTTTAAAAAAGTAGAACAGACAGACCAGACCCTGCCTTAGATATATACCACCCCCTCCCATTCACACACCACCAGTGGGGGCCACTCTACTTCTCTAGATTTGTAGGATTGCAGAGGGTGGGCACACATCCATTTGTTGTTTAGTCACTAAGCAATGTTCAACTCTTTGTGACCCTGTGGACTGTAGCCTGCCAGGCTCCTCCATCCATGGGATTTCCCAGGCAAGAATACTGGAGAAGGTTGCCATTTCCTATTCCAGGGGATCTTCCTGACCCAGGGATCGAATCCCAGTCTCTTGTGTCTCGAGCACTGGCAGGCAGAGTCTTTACCGCAGAGCCTTCAGAGAAGCCACATACTCATTTACCCCAACAACATAGCCATCTAGCTGCACCATTATCTTAAACCAGTTTCCTTAAATTGAGTTCTCTCCTCTATTAAGCTCCTCACTACTTACAGTACTTCCTCCCACCTAGGTCACATTTCGGCTTTTTTTTTTTTTTGGCCACACCTTGCATGGGATCTTAATTCCCTGATCAGTGATGGAAACTGTGCCCCCTGAAATGCAAGTGCGGAGCTCTAACCCCTGGCCCCCACTAGCCCACCAGAGAATTCTTGAGTTCAGGTTATTTTGGGCACTAAACATCAGGCTGTGTAGGCTTTCTCCACTCAGAGACATAGGGGTCTAAATCTTGTTACTCGTCAGACACTGACCTCAAGTTTCTTTAAGACAGAAGAACATTAGAAAGAGGCTAACCACTTATATAAAATAAGCTATATAATTTCCCCAAGAAATAAATGTTTATCTTTTACAGACAACCCATCATCCCTGGTGCCCACCTCCCATCAATAGTTAGAGTGCCATTACATTTTTCACTCTTACTTGTAATACAGTAATCTCCCTACCCTAGCTGGGGTACCCTGGTAGATTCTACCCCTAACTCTTCTATCTTAACTGAAATCAAAAAGTCCTTTACGGGACCCCTCCTTATCTGTTTCAGAGAAGACTGACTCATTCCAACAGGCTTCAAGGCAAGGAAGGGAAAGAGGTTGTAGAGGAGCAGCTCACCTTGTGCCAGAAGAAGGGACGAAAGCAGGAAAGAAGGGGAAAAGCAACTGGCCTTTTACAATAGTGGCTATAGCGGCAGCAAGACTGTAAATAAGAACTTAGCCTCACCTGGGCTTTAATCCCAGAGTTGCCATTGACAATGTATTTCTTCTTGCTGCTCAGCATAATGACATTATCAGCCCTACAGCCACCTCTCCAGTCCAGGGACCCTTGTGGCTAGGCCTTTAAACTTTCCTCATCAGCAATTCTGTTGGCTCTGGTTCCAGCTAGTTCTGTATGTGTGTGCGTGCGTGGTGGTGGTGGTGAGGGGGGGTTTGCCTTCCCTGGAAACCCTGAAGCAGCTCCAACAACCCCTCCAGCAGTAGAGCCCAATTTAATAAGGCATTTCTGTTAGTGGTTCATCAGCCATTCCTAATTCTGGTGGCTGTTTTGCTTTTATTATTTTTTTTCCCCTAAACACCTAATTACATGGATCCTCTGACCTCTAAACCTTAACAAGTCCCTTGACAAGGCCCAACTTGCACGCGCGTAACAATAGCTTATTTATATAACTGGTGTACTTTTCTTTTGCCTGCTATAATTAACTTGCTAATTAGGTTCCTTTTTAACCTTACCTCCTCCTTTTCCAAGTCAGATGACTTTAGTTAACCTAGTCTCATTAGAAAAAAATTAACAGAGGCACTAAAAGCAGTGAGGAATTTATAAAAACGGTAAGAAAAAAAAATGGAGCCAAGTACTCAGGCAGGCCCTAACCTACACTCTGTAGCCTTCTGTTGGTCAGAGTGGGGACACTGGTTTCAGGTCTGTTACCAGGAAAATCAGCTTCCACAGACCAGTGCTTTACTCTTAACTGTGCACCTTTTTATGCAGGTTTTGACATCTCGTTTCTAGTCCCATTTGAGGAGTGTTGCTGATTAAGTGTCCGGTGATCTGCTTGCCTTTTTTTTGTCATTATCCCCATTGACAAATTAGGAAAATACAAATGTACTGAGAGAACAAATGATTTGCTTGAAGTCTCACAGCAAGCAAGGAGGACTAGAAAGTGAGCCTGTGTTTATGTCAGAGCCGAAGCTCGCTCTACTACACCAAACCCTGTGATACTGATCTGAAGATCAAAAACTTCCCTGGTCCTAATTCAGGGTGTACTCAGCCCCACCTCATTCCTCTTAATTTATCTTGCTGTGTTGTGCTTAGTTGTTCAGCTGTGTCCGACTCTGCAAATCCATGTACTGTAGCCTGCCAGGCTCCTCTGTCCGTGGGGACCCTCCAGGCAACAATAATGGAATGGGTTGCCATGCCCTCCTCCAGGAGATCTTTACAACCCAAGGATTGAACCCACAACTCCCACATTGCAGGCAGATTCTTGATCAGCTGAGCCACCAAGGAAGCCCTAATTTATCTTAGATTTATTTAAAATTACTCCTTAAATTTACTTTCTTATTGGATTAGGTTTTAGAAAGGATATCATCCCAGATTATCTTGAGGCTCTGATCAAACCACAGTTCTGAAATGGCTAAATCATATAAGGATCTGAAATCTAGCAGCCTTTTAATTAGCAACTTTGTCCAATGTCACTACCAAAAATTGAAATGGAAATTAAATGAACTCAAATACAGCTATTCACTGTCATCCACAACAATCTTGGTCTCTTATTCACAATTTCAGGAAATGAGACACACCAGTATTTTTCTGCTTGCTTGATGAGTTTCTAATCTGCTCCTCCTAACCAAGGATATGCACCCTAGTACACTCAGCTGGTTCCTCACTCAGATGAAAAGGAACTCCTGGTCTAATGCCTTAAGTTCCTGGGCCTGAGCAAAGGGAGCTGCAGATCTACACCAAACACAACCAGAAGACATTTTAGATTACTATTACTGACAGGAAAAGCCTTACCACTTAACAAGTTTATTTACCAAAGTAATTCTCAAATTTTAGATACATCAAAATCACCTAGAGGGTTTATTAAAACACATTGCTAGGCCCTGCTCCAGAGCTTCTGATTTAGTGAATCTGGGTAGGGCCCAAGATTTTACATTTCTAACAAATTTCCAGGTGATGCTGATGCTACTGGCCTGGGGACCACACTTTAAGAACCACTGCTGGAACACTCCAAGCATGATTAAAGTCACCGTAATTCTTAACTCTCTCCTTAACCAACCATGTTATCCTACCTATGGCTGTAACCATGGAGCATATTCATAGGCAAAAAATGTTATTTCAAAGATCAGAGAAAGGAATGAGGTGATCCTTTCTTTATATACAACATAGGACATAAAGAGAACTGGATCTAATTCCGATTTCCACAAATTAAGTCTAAGAATAGATGAGTAATGCATTAAAAAAAATCAGGACTCATGGGGAGGATAGAAGATTTATTTACCCTACAGAGGAGCACATCAAGAGAAACAAATTAATTCCTTTTCAAATACATAAAGTAGTACTACAACGAATGGTGATCAGTGGTTCTCTCTCTGTATCTCCATTTCTTAACATTTCCAGTACTGAACATCAGTAACCCTGATTTGTAAAATAAGAACAATAATACCTACTTTGTCTGTCTCAAGTGTGTGCTGTGAAAATAAAATAACGTATGTGAAAAGGTTTTGGAGGTGACACACTGGTACACAAATATAACATATTAACATTTCTATTTTTTTTAGAAATGTTCTAAAATCCATGGACTCTTCACCTAGAGTCCATGGATGTCCAGATGCTCTAAAACAGAATATGAAAAGTTTGTGTGTCTATTTTCCTGGGGAGTGGGTCCACAGTTTTCATCAGTTTCTCAAGTGGGTCTCTGCTTTAAGTGTCAATTTTGATCCAGAATTACAGTGAAACTACCTCTACTATCATTTAGCAGATACCTTAAAGGTTTTCGTCCCACTTCCAAGTAGATATGGTTCAAGCATTCTTAGAGACATTGCTCCCTTCCAAGCCAAATGAGCTGTTGGAACAAATTCTTCAACTATAAAAGGGATTACTTCTAGCCAAAAGAAAATCAGGTAACCAGCTGGCTGGGTACTCAATCAAGAAAGAGAATCAGATTTCCTACGGAAAAGTACTAGGTACTACGAAGAGCTTAAGTGGGAGGAGGAAAAATTAAGATGTAGAAACTTAAAAAAAGGTTACTGCTGATCTCCATGCTCATAAGAGAGGAGGTATTTTCACCTACCACTAGGGACTAAAAATTTCTCAGGGGAAGTGAAAATATATTAATAAGGACAATCTTTAAAAGGATGAGTTTCCCAATCTTTTAGCAGTTAAACTGCCTGAACAAGCTATATGAAAATAGCTGGGGAGCAGAGGCTCTAGCAGAAGTTTTCCAGTGACTGATGGAATAGTAACTCGAAGGTCTACTTGTCAAGTCTCAAGAATGTTCTTCAGATTTCGTCCTGGCTTATTCCCTGCTAGGAGTCAGAGATGTGAGTACTATCAGCTGCTGTTTGTGGTCTTGAGTCCTCTCTTCTGAGGGATATGCCAGTCCCTTTTTGCTACAGATCATTTATAAGAAGGGAGGTATTATAATCCACCTTTTCTGCTAAATTTTCCCCCTGAAAGAAAGTTTGAGAGCCTTGTCATATTTCCTTCGGGGGCAAGGATAGTCCTCAGCAGAAAGTTCATTACGTTAATATGTAAACTGGAACATGAGTCATTTGTGAAAAGCTTTCTTCGATCAAAATTTTGACCCAATGTGAGAACTGGCACCAGGGTTTCCTCTTGGGGATTAAAAGGTACTCCAACATGTCACAGGTAAGGTCTGGAAATCTATAGGCAGTACGCTAGAGAATGCTCAGTGGCTCATTTTGGTGACTAAGTAGATACTGGTGGCAGCCTAAAAGAAGCACTTCCAGACCAGGTCAGAAATGAACAACTGTGATATCTGAAAGCAAGCCTCAAGAGGTTAATCTCTGGCAAGGGAATAATTCAGAGGATAAAACTGAGTTATTGACGCCAAGCCCCTCCCAACTTTGTCTCATCATTGCTAAAAAAAAAAAAAAAACTGATCAAAGATATTTTCCTGATTTTTGAGAGACAGAGACCAGGAAATTGCTAAATAAAAGAGGTGCCATGTTGAAAACAAAGCAGAGTTGTACTTTATTAAAGAAAATTTTCTAAAAGCTGAGAATTCTTAGGTCGTATCTCTTGAGCAGTAGTCACAATAACTCCTTTAGGATAGTTATCCTGTTCAGGTAAATTAAGAGAAGGTGAGGAGGTGAAAGTCTAGTGGGAGCTCCTCTTGAGAAGATGTGCTTGGCAGGTAAGACAGCGAGGTATATTATTTATGAGAATAAGAGTTACTGTAAAACTTGTGTTGACTGAGTTGACATACTAGGGTTCTGTGAAATTCTTCTGTAATATTCTCTTATAGAAGTAACAAAGGTTAATATCTTCATGTGGGCTCTCACTTAAGAAAACCAGAATTCCTATTTCCCCTTCTTGATATCAGTGAATGGCTGGAAATTCAAAAGCAAACTTAAAAATCCAACTAGAGGGACTTCCCTGGTGGCCCAGTGGCTAGGACTCTGTGTTCCCAATGCAGGGGGCCTGGGTTCAATCCCTGCACAGGGAACTAGACCCCACACGGCACAACTAAAGACCCAGAGTAGCCAAATGAATAAAAATGTGTATTCATAAAGAAATTCAACTAGAATTATTATTTGAATTTTTTCCCGTTATTCGAAAACACTATACTATTTGAAATAAGCTTGTGGATGGGTAGGATTTCTTTAGATCAAATGTTTTAAAACTGAGTACAAGGTTCTGGAACAACACTAAGAACAACAACAGGAATAACCCTAACAGAAATAATAACAGTTGGTATATGAATCGAAATGTGGGCTTATCAGTTGGGCCTCGGTTAGGTCTACTATATACTCAGACTCATTATTGGTGGTCACTTATGTAAGTCCACGATTCCATAAACATTGAAAAGAACTTGGAATGTGTTGAATATAGTCTATGCAGTTTTCAATAGGGAAATATATATACATTATACATATTTTATGGGGCTTCCCAGGTGGCGCTAGTGGTAAAGAATCCACCTGCCAATGCAGGAGATGCAAGAGACATGGATTTGATCCCTGGGTTGGGAAGATTCCCTGGAGGAGGGCATGGTAACCCACTCCAGTATTCTTGCCTGGAGAATTCCATGGACAGAGGAGGCTGGCGGGCTAAAGTCCATGGGGTTGCAAAGAGTTGGATACGACTGAAGCAACTTGGCATGCACACATACATATTTTATACACACATACACATATATATATAAACTACAAATTGGTATATAGACTGTAAGAAATCAGGCTAAACCTGGAAGAAAGCAGTTAGGAACATAAGGGTGATCGCTATTTTTATATAAAAAACTAAAGTTGGATCAAAAATACTAGGTTTTATGTGCTGGTTCTTATCAACAAATAACTCATTAAAAACATTCATCAAGCAAATAAAGTATTTTAAAGAATAGTACCAAAAGAGCTATATAGGGACTTCCCAGCAGTCCAGTTGTTAAGACTCGGTGCATCCACTGCAGGGGGCATGGGTTTGATCCCTGGTTGAGGAACTAAGATCCCACGTGCCCAGCATAGCCAAAAAATAAATTAATTTAAAGACAGTTTTATAGTTCCTGCCTTTTAGAAAGACATGTACAAGAATACTTGGGGAAATGTTTTGACCGGCAGGAGAAAACTAGGCAGACAGGGGATAAACTACTTAAATCTTTTCAGACTTGAGAGACAGAGAGCACATCATTTCCACAAGTTGTTTTTGTTTTTTTCCCCTCTCTCTATTCTTTTTCTTTACCCCCATGAGAAATAAACTAAGCATCTACTTGTAAACAGAATGCAAAGCAATCACAGTGTAACACAATCCATGCAGTATACCAGGAGCAGTGGGGAAGCTCCAGCCCAGCCCAGACAATCAGGCAACAGGCCCTTCCAGCTCACTCATAATTTAAAAATAATTTTTAAAAAAGAAAAAGGAAAGAAAGCAGCAGGAGTGACCCAGGAATTAATCAGAAATTACAGTAATAACTGTTTTCCCAATCACAGCTCTTGGGAGGGACTTCTCACAACGATCCCTATTCTTGTCATTATCAAGAAACAGAGGGAAAAGCAAAGTGACCAAAGAACTCACCATCCACTCAGGCACGTGAAAAGCTGAGGCGCCCTCATTACCGTCCCCATTCTCCATAGTGCAGGCTTGGGTAATCTATGTCCTGAAGCAAATGGGAAAGCTGGCTTGGAAACGCCCGAGTTAGATTCTGAGTGTCCAAAAAGCAGAGCCAAATCTAGTGATTCAGGAGTTCACAGTAACTAGCAGAAGCTGCATCCCCTTTAAAAGGCTTCCTATTAAAATCAAGATCATTAGTCAACTGCCTGACAAGCCCCTTGACTGGCCAGCTGCAAACCTTCTGCTTCTGATTCAAAATCAGAGCAGATATAAGGTTCTACACCCAGGCACTGAACTTTCCATGGAGCACTCACTATTTAATGCTACCCAAACAGTATCCCCTCCTCCCCGGTGGGGACTTTCTGTAGCAGCAGTCAGGCTTCCTCTTTTTCCCTGTGTATAAGGCACTTGTTAACTTTCTCCCGCCCCTCAGGATGCGTCACTGGAGGTGCTGATACCAAGATCAATAAGGATCGAGGTCAAGAAGGCACACCCATTTCTGGAGAGTTGCTTGATTTGGATCTGCATGGTAAACAGGCGTTTCCTTGAAATCGAGTTCCTTATGGCTTTCAAGTTTAAACTGTTATGCAGAAGCTCCCCATCTGCTCACACCAGGGGTCTGGCACCAAACCCAGGCATATCTCAAGTTAAATTCTTACTGCACAGGAGATTCGGATGGAGCTGGAGAGGATCTCTGGCAAAATCAAAACTTAGACGCTCTAAAGAAAGTTCTAGGACCACGGCTCCCTCTGCTGGCTTGCTGTGCTATGCACATGGAAGTCTAAGGGCCTTTAGCTACAGAGATAAAGATGCCCACTATAAATTACCTGCTTCCCTGAGGCTAGTCAGGAGCTACCAAGAGTAGGTAGGTTTAGGGGAAACCAGCACTTCCAAGTCAGACTAGTGCTGTCTCTTTATTTTATGCACAGGAGTTTATGCCTCCAAATCCCCTATCCCTCTTTCACTTTCCTCACTGGTAACCAGTCCCATCACTTCATGGCAAATAGATGGGGAAACAGTGGAAACAGTGGCTGACTTTATTTTTGGGGGCTCCAAAATCACTGCAGATGGTGATTGCAGCCATGAAATTAAAAGACTTCCTCCTTGGAAGAAAAGTTATGACCAACCTAGACAGCATATTAAAAAGCAGAGACATTACTTTGCCAACAAAGGTCCATCTAGTCAAGGCTATGGTTATTCCAGTGGTCATGTATGGATGTGAGAGTTGGACTATAAAGAAAGCTCAGCGCTGAAGAATTGATGCTTTTGAACTGTGGTTCTGGAGAAGACTCTTGAGAGTCCCTTGGACTGCAAAGAGATCCAGCCAGTCCATCCTAAAGGAGATCAGTCCTGGGTGTTCATTGGAAGGTCTGATGTTGAAGCTGAAACTCCAATACTTTGGCCACCTGATGTGAAGAGCTGACTCATTTGAAAAGACCCTGATTCTGGGAAAGATTGAGGGCAGGAGGAGAAGGGGACGACAGAGGATGATAGTTGGATGGCATCACCAACTCAATGGACATGAGTTTGGGTGGGCTCCAGGAGCTGGTGTTGGACAGGGAGGCCTAGAGTGCTGCAGTTCATGGGGTTTCAAAGAGTCAAACACGACTGAGTGACTGAACTGAACTGAACCACTACAGGGACTTCCCAGGTGGCGCTAGTGGTAAAGAATCCACCTGCCAATACAGGAGCTGCAGGAGATGTGGGTTTGATCCCTGGGTCAGGAAGATCCCCTGGAGAAGAAAATGGCAACCCACTCCAGTATCCTTGCCTGGGAAATCCCATGGACAGAGGAGCCTGGCGGGCTACAGTTCATGGGGTCTCACAGAATTGGACATGACTGAGCACACACACATTGCACATACAGGAATATAGCCAATACTGTAAAATAACTTTCAGTGGAGTATAATCTATAAAAATATTAAATCACTATGTTGTACACCCGAAACTAATATAATATTGTAAATCAACTACACTTCTTTTTTTTTTTTTTTTTTTTTTGCCACACCACATGACTTGTGGTGACTTAGTTCCCTGACCAAGGCCCTTGGCAGTGAGAGCAGGAGTTCTAGCCATTGAATCACCAGGGAATGCCCTATATTTCAATTTTTAAAAAAGATTAGTGCCGCCTATAAGCCCCTATTCAATGCTGTTTTTTATTCACAGGTCTGGTTTCTGAAACAGGATGCCAACACAGTAGTCTTTAGGACCTCAGAAGCTGCTTCCTCCTCATGACCCCATACTAGTTCCCTCCTCCCTACACACTTCAGAAATTTAGAAATAAGACAAAACTAGAAAAAACGTGACCTAATCTTTTTTCTGTGTGTGGTCAGTCATATCCAACTCTTTGCGACCCCATGGACTGTAACACACCAGGTTTCTCTGTCCATGGGATTCTCCAGGCAAGAATCCTGGAGTGGGTTGCCATGCCCTCCTCCAGGGGATCTTCCCAACCCAGGGATCAAATCTGCATCTCTCATGTCTCTAGCACTGGCAGGTGGATTCTTTACCACTGTGCCACCTGGTAAGTCCCTTCTATTTTACCTTCTTAATTAACTCCTAAAGTATATTATCCAATGAGAGTACCACAGATTTCATTTGGTCCCCTTTAAGAACCCGGGACTCTTTACAGTGTTAAGTCCCACTGCAGAGATAATTTCTCTGGAGTTGACAGTCATAATATTGTGATTAGGATTATAGGCTCATTGCCCTTTAGGGTCTTTCCTGGTTAGGAGAATGGTCCTTTAGATACAGAATGAAGGACAGGAAGCAAACTTCTAGGGAAGAAATGTCAGAAAGGGCAGAATTCAAATGACTGACCTGGAGGTCCAGACTAGAGAAAAAGGCAATTGAAAACAGAAGGGGGCCACTGGACCAGGTGAATGCAGAGGTGTCAAAGGATTAGAGATCACATGGCAGGTGGAGAGCAGGTGCAATAAGAAGAGAAAATAGCAAGGGTGGAAGTAAAGGAAGTTGTGGTCACGGAGCAGCTATGGAGTGAAGCAATGAATGAAAGCAAGATAAAGAAAGTCAATGAAATGAAGGCATGATCTGAGGTCATGGTTTCAGTTTTGATAAGGCCATCTGTGATCAGAGTGTCAGATTTGATAAAGTGGATTAAAAGGAAGACCATTCTTTTAGTGTAAGGTTTTAACTAAAATAGACTTCATTTGAAAACTACAACCTTCTTATACCTTATACTTAAAACCTTCTTTCTGTAATGACTTTGAAACAAAAATAAAACAGTACCTATTACAATTGAGAACTGAAAGTCTATTAACTGAGTAGGACTGTATTAGGCACAGGGTGTAGGTTTAAGTACTATGAATAGTTGTAAAGTTGTTTTCATTCTAATTTAATTTTACTATAAAGTGCCTTAAAAGATATACCTATAGCTAGAGCAGGAGTGAGACCCCTGCATGTGATTATAATAACCAGCCTTAACATTTAGGAGTTTGCAACTTCAAAAGGATACACAAACTGCACCTGCTCCTGTGGCCTTCAAGTTTTACAGAAATTGACTGTGTCAACAGCTCAAAGGAATCTCATTTTCATTCTAAGAAGAAGATCAACCTGAAGTTCTATGTGCCAGGGGTGTTCCTACCTTGACACTAGTATCATCATGAAATTAATCAGACAACTTGCTGGAGAGAGTATATGCTTGAGGCTGGAGAGGAAAGGACAAAAAGTTAATATGTCCAGGGCCCAAAGTCAAAAAGAACCAGAAGTAACTACAATGTGGTGAAGAAGCAACTACGATGGCAGAAGAGTTTTAGACAGCGGGCAATAAATCTGAAGCCCAGAGAGTCGTAAGGCACAGGGCAAAGAATACAGGAATGTGACCCTGCCCTCTATTCTTGGCTTGTCACTAACAGTTTTATTAGGTTTTGGCAAGTCACCTAAAGTACTCTCTTCTTCAGTTTCCTTATTACAAAATAAGAGGGAGGTAGGTAAGAGAGCACTGTGGAAGGTGAGAACTGGTTCCTTCCAGTTCTGACATTCAGTATTTCTAATCCATCTGGTTTCTCAAGGTCATCAGTCAGTCAGTTAGTCAGTTCAGTCGCTCAGTCATGTCCGACTCTGTGCAACCCCATAGACGGCAGCCCACCAGGCTTCCCCATCCCTGGGATTCTCCAGGCAAGAACACTGGAGTGGGTTGCCATTTCCTTCTCCAATGAATGAAACTGAAAAGTGAAAGTGAAGTCGCTCAGTCATGTCCAGCTCTTAGCGACCCCATGGACTGCAGCCCACCAGGCTCCTCCGTCCATGGGATTTTCCAGGCAAGAGTACTGGAGTGGGGTGCCATCGCTTTCTCCGTCTCAAGGTCATAAGAAAAGGCAATAACTACTCCTTAGTCACCTAAGTTACAGCTTATTGTAGACGTTAAGGTTCCTAACCATCAGAGTCCAAAGTTCCATCTGGTCAATTATGAGGCTGGCTGAAATTGCTAGACTTTTAAATCTCCTTTGCACCTTCAAACTTGAAATGCCCACGTAACCTGAGCAACTGGAGTTGTTAAGTTCTCACACCCCCAACTTAAATGTCAGACATTCCATCTCTCGGTTCCTCAGTGATCTTAAGACTCATATCCCACAGGTATTTTTATATTCCAGACGTGGTCTTAAAGACCACAGGCTTTAAGAGTTGGATTGTTGTTGTTCAGTCGCTAAGTCATGTCTGACTTTTATAACTCCATAGACTGCAGTATGCCAGGCTTCCCAGTCCTTCACTATCTCCCAGAGTTTACTCAAACCCATGTCCATTGAGTCAGTGATGCTATCTAACCATCTCATCCTCTGTCAACCCTTGGGTTTAAACACTGGCTCCACTACTTAAAAGCAGTGTATCTATCTTTGGTAACCTGTATAACTTTTTGAGCCTTTGCTTCCTCATCCATAAAACATGTAATAAAACTCTCCTCACACTGATGTTCAGTTCAGTTACTCAGTCATGTCTGACTCTTTGTGATGCCCATGGACTGAAGCAAGCCAGGCCTCCTTGTCCATCACCAACTCCTGGAGTTTACTCAAACTCTTGTCCATTGAGTCCGTGATGCCATCCGACCATCTCATCCTCTGTCGTCCCCTTCTCCTCCTCCCTTCAATCTTTCCCAGCATCAGGGTCTTTTCCATTGAGTTAGCTCTTCCTATAAGGTGGCCAAAGTATTGGAGTTTCAGCTTCAGCATCAGTTCTTCCAATGAATATTCAGGACTGATTTTCTTTAGGATGGACTGGCTGGATCTCCTTGCAGTCCAAGGGACTCTCAAGAGTCTTCTCCAACACCACAGTTCAAAAGCATCAATTCTTCAGTGCTGAGCTTTCTTTATAGTCCAACTTTCACATCCATACATGACTACTGGAAAAACCATAGCCTTGACTAGATGGACCTTTGTTGGCAAAGTAATGTCTCTGCTTTTTAATATGCTGTCTAGGTTGGTCATAACTTTTCTTCCAAGGAGCAAGCATCTTTTAATTTCATGGCTGCAATCACCGTCTGCAATGATTTTGGAGCCCCCCAAAATAAAGTCAGCCACTGTTTCCCCATCTATTTGCCATGAAGTGATGGGACCAGATGCCATGATCTTAGTTTTCTGAATGTTGAATTTTAAGCCAACTTTTTCACTCTCCTCTTTCACTTTCATCAAAGACTCTTTAGTTCTTCTTCACTTTCTGCCATAAGAGTGGTGTCATCTGCACATTGATGTTATATAGATTAAATAATACATGTAATGGGCTTCCCAGGTGGCATCAGTGGTAAAGAACCCATCTGCTAATGCTGGAAATATGAGACGTGGGTTCAATCCCTGGCTCAGGAAGATTCCCCTGGAGGAGGATGTGGCAGCTTCCCACTCCAGTGTTTGTTCCTGGAGAACTCCATGGACAGAGGAGCCTGGTGGGCCATGGTCCATATGGTCGCAAAGGACATGACTGAAGCGATTTAGCACACACCTATGCAATACATATAATACACAGCACTCAGCATAGTGCCAGGGAACTATTTTGTCCGAAACTAGGCACAGCAGAGTAGTACCAGGTGAATTTGAATCTTGATTCATCAGTTACCTACTGTGTAACCTTAGGCATATTACTTATGCCTTGTGCCTCTGTTTTCTCATCTTTAAAATAGGGACATTAAGAATCTCTTCTTATAGGATTGCTAATAATATCAAATAAATTAACATATATAAAACACATAGAACAGTGCCTGGAACTCATCAGTGCTATTTAACATTTACTATTATTATTAATACATATAACAATTACATTCCCCCAACACACTCAAATACATATTTTCTTCTTATACACAGTAAAATCTTTCAACGGAACCACAGGTATTTACTGGGTGCCTGTCATGCACCAAGCAGCATAGAAAGACAGTCCCTGCCTTCATGGTGCAGGAGAGAGACAGGCAATTAAATAATTACCAAAAATAAAGTGTGAAAAGGGATAAAGTAAAATTGTTACAGGATACGGGGAGCGAGCTCCGCCCCTGGCAAAGGTCATGAGGAAGGAGGCTTGGCATACGCAGAGGCGGGATCAAGCCTCAGGAGTCTCCCTGGAAATTCTCGAGCAATCTACCCCCCAAACCAGAGTCTGCCTACTTTCTCCTTTGTGCTTTCACCTACACCTCTGACTTTACGGGGGGCTGTCCCCTACTACCTCTCTGAAAAAAGAGTTAGCTTACAGCTCCAGTTAATAATTCCTGGGTGTGACAGTGTTTCAACCTACAAACTCCCTTGGAAGTCCTCTAGCCTGCCTGAATAGGTTTTTCCGGCCACATGTGATTGTTCAGAGCCTCCAAACTGTGAGAGGCATGAGATGTTCTAAACTGTCTAAATACAGATTCCTTTGAGCAGTCAAAAGATTGATTAGAAATTGTATTGGTGAAGGGATTTTCACTTGTTGGGCCAATATTTGCTGCTAAGTCTCCATATCCCTTACCTGCTGTGTCCCTGGCAGTGTATTGATTAATATAATTGGTGTAAGTAGTAGCTTTAATGTTTGTAACCTGGGACCCTTGAGTTAATTCTTTTTCTTGTTATAGCCCACCACACCTTTGCTCTGTAGGAATGCAACTTTATCTAATGCTTTTTGGAGGCTGGCGCCTGACTTTAGAATAATCACCTTTAGAGAAAAAGGCCTCCGGGCCAGAAGATGATGCAAATCACCTAAACTTTTGCATATGATAAGTTTGCAGGAAGAAAGCCTGGCTTACTGCACGACTCTACCCCTTCCCCCATTATCCTCTATGCATAACTTAAGGTATAAAAACTACTTTGGAAAAAAGTGCGGGCCTTGTTCACCGGAATTTGGTCTCCCCATGTCGTTCTTTCTTTCACCTTCTAACTGAACTTTTCCTCTGAGGCAGGGAAGCTCGTCAAGCCTACTAATTTTGCCTGGGCTTCTAAGATCTGACCGGGGAGGCCTTAGTGTCTCCTCTCCTTCGGGAGAACGGGAGGACGCCTGCGGCCTTCGTAGGTGACGTATATTCCCTGCTTTGGAATTTTATTCAGCCTCTTTTCTTCACTGAATTTCTTCGCTGAGCTATCCTTATTTCACCACTCTTTATATCCTTAATAAATGTTTAATTAAGCAGTTGTTTCCTGATCCTCGCCAACGCCGTCTCTGCTTCGAATTCCCTGGATCAGCCGGGGCTGGTCCCCGGCAACGGGAGAATATGGTAAGGGTACCAATTATGCCTACTGGGAGTGTCACATCAGAGAAGCTCTGTTTAAGCTGAAAGGTAATGGATGAGGAGGGGTACCTGGCGTGCCTTTGGTGGGAGGGTGAGTGCAATTCCACATAGAAGAGCATCTTCTCCACATACTCCCCTGCAGTCTGTCCTGTGGTCTTCACACCAGCTGTCTAAAGCCTGACCATCATCCTATCCATCTAAATCAGTGCTTCTTAAACTTGAACGTGCCTACAAATTGTTTGGAGATCTTGTTAAAAATGCCAATTCTGATTTAGTCAATATGGAATAGGTCCAAGCTTCTACATTTTTAACAGTTCTCAGATGATGCCAACACTGCTGGGACTACACAACAGGGCCTAGGTAACTCCATTCCTGTAACACTCTACTTCAATTCATTAAATTAACTTACTCATCCATGATTATCATCAGCACAATTATTTTAAAGTCTGATCACATAATTTCCTCACTTATAATGCCTTAATAGATCCCCACTATCTTCCAAATACAATCCAAACTCCTTAGCATGACATACAAGACCCTTCATGATTTCAGTTCAGTTCAGTTGAGTCGCTCAGTCGTGTTCGACTCTTTGCGACCCCATGAATTGCAGCACGCCAGGCCTCCCTGTCCATCACCAACTCCTGGAGTTCACTCAGACTCACGTCCATCGAGTCAGTGATGCCATCCAGCCATCTCATCCTCTGTCGTCCCCTTCTCCTCCTGCCCCCAATCCCTCCCAGCATCACAGTCTTTTCCAATGAGTCAACTCTTCGCATGAGGTGGCCAAAGTACTGGAGTTTCAGCTTTAGCATCATTCCTTCCAAAGAAATCCCAGGGCTGATCTCCTTCAGAATGGACTGGTTGGATCTTCTTGCAGTCCAAGGGACTCTCAAGAGTCTTCTCCAACACCACAGTTCAAAAGCATCAGTTCTTTGGCGCTCAGTCTTCTTCACAGTCCAACTCTCACATCCATACATGACCACAGGAAAAACCATAGCCTTGACTAGACGGACCTTTGTTGGCAAAGTAATGTCTCTGCTTTTGAATATGCTATCTAGGTTGGTCATAACTTTCCTTCCAAGGAGTAAGCCATGATTTAGCCTCTGCAAATCCCTGAGCCTCAGCCCTCAGCTCTCTGAATTCCCTTGATCCCTACTCTGAACACACACACTCTAACTTCCTTCAGCATGTATTACCAGCTCCAGGTCTAGGTTAACAATCAATTCTAGGGAATTCCCTGGTGGTCAGTGGTTAGGACTCTGTATTCTCACTGCCGGGCATCTGGGTTCAATTTCTGGTTGGGGAATTAAGATTCCACAAACTGCGTGACATGACCATAAAAAAAAAAAAGAATCAATTCAATGAGTTATTGAGTAATCACCCAAACTGATCTCGATTACTGCACATATCAGTGCTGATACTATAACTAAACGTTTATCTATTTCCACACTAGAACTATAATTTGAAGGAAGAGATTATGTGTCTCATTTCTGTATTCTAAGCACATAGCAAATACCAGTGAATATGTGCTGAATTTTTTTAAAAAAAGTGAACTTACTCAAAGAATGGGTAGCCTAAAGCCCCAGATGAATAAAACATGTGACAGTCATCTGAAGGGTAAAAGGAAGGAAAAGGGATACAGGTGTAAGAATGGACAAAGCCATAAACAACATCATAACAAAATTATGCCTGCTGCTGCTAAGTCGCTTCAGTTGTGTCCGACTCTGTGCGATCCCATAGACAGCAGCCCATCAGGCTCCCCCGTCCCTGGGATTCTCCAGGCAAGAACACTGGAGTGGGTTGCCATTTCCTTCTCCAATGCATGAAAGTGAAAAGTCAAAGTGAAGTCATTCAGTCATGTCCGACTCTTAGTGACCCCATGGACTGCAGCCTACCAGGCTCCTCCGTACATGGGATTTTCCAGGCAAGAGTACTGGAGTGGGGTGCCATTGCCTTCTCCAAAAATTATGCCTAAGTACTCCAAATCTCCTTACTGCTGACTAATCCAGTCACTGTTACAATTAAGCAATTCAGAGACTACAGTACACTAAATGGTGCATGCTGTCTTTCCCCTAGACTGTTAAGTCCCCTAGAATCTGGGAGTGGAGTGTGGACTTAAATCCTCAACCTCTATGACACAGCTCCTAGGGTTCCACTTAGGTCAGAGTTCAGTTTGCTGCGTGGTTAGCACCTTGAGCTAAAACTGTCCTCAAAAAGAAGTCAAGCTTAAACTTGAAAGCTTCTTCTTAAACATGAAAACATGGAGAATCAGAGCAGACAGGGATGTGAACTTAGGGCTCTGAATTCTCTCACAGAGTGGAAAGTAGGAGGAGGGTAGGAAGGGTGTAGGATAACATAATGAAGCACAATGCCATTAAATAAATGTGGAATGTAGACCCCTCACTACATTATTTTTTTACAAATTTTTTTCTTACTACATTATTTTTTAAAGATACTTTAAATTGAGGCATAACACCTACAGAAAAGTACATAGGTCAAAAGTTAGTTTGATAAAATTCCAAAAGTCAACACAGTTCTGTAACCACTATTCAGATAAGGAAACAGAACATTACCAGCACCCTAGAGTCTTCTGCCTGTCCCCTCTCAGTCATCACTCCTCCCTAAAGATAATCTCTGATTCCTATCACAACGTATCAATTTTGCCTATATTTGAACCTGATATAAATACCATAAAAGATGCACTTTTTTTCCTGCTCAATATATTTCTAAGAGTTATCTAAGTCTGTTGATTTAGCAGGAGTTCATTTATTTGTGAAGTGAAAAAGTGAGTGTTAGTCGCTCAGTCATGTCTGACTCTTTGCAACCCTGTGGACTGTAGCCTGCCAGGCTCCTCTGTCTGTGACATTCTCTAGGCAAGAATACTGGAGTGGAAAGCATTTCCTTCTCCAGGGGATCTTCCCAACCCAGAGATCGAACCCTGGTCTCCTGCACTGCAGGTAGGTTCTTTACCAATGAGCCACCAGGGAAGCCTAAAATACCCCCATTGCATGAATATTTGTAATTTATTGAATCCAGTCTCCTGTTGAAAGTTGGTTTCAGTTTGGGGACCTTAAAAATAATGTTGCTGTGATTGTTCTTGTATATGTCATGTGGTACTCACATGAAAATATTTCTGTAGGACACAGGTATGTATGTAGGAGAGGAACTGCTTAGGTTAAAGGGTATGCATATGTCCAGCTAGGTAGATAATATCAAGCAACTTTCCAAAGTACCAGTACTATTTTGTAGTCCTACCAGCAGGATATCCATGCTCCAGTTGCTTCATATCCTTGCCAGTGCTTAGTATGGTCGATCTTCTACATTTTAGGCATTCTAAGTAATGGTGTCACCCTGTGATTTTTCATCTGTATCTTATCACCAGCACTACTACCACAACCACAACTGAGCACATTTTTTTATGACCCATCAGAAATGCACAAGGGTTCCAACTTGGAGAAGCTGGAACTCTCATGTACTGCCAAGCATATCTTTATGCTTATTGGCCATTTGGATATCCTCTTATATGAAGAGGCCTTTCAAGTATTCTACCTGTTTTTTTAACAGATTGTGGATCTTTCCCTTGTTAATCTGTATAAGTCATTTACAGATTCTGAGTCCTTTGCAAACATCTTCCACTCTGTGGCTTACACGCCTTACGTTGTCTTTTTAAAAATTTGTTTGTTTTGTTTTGAAATAATTATGGACTTAGAAAAACAATTTGTAAAAATAGTGCAAGACTTTTTTTTTCATATACACTTCACCCACATTCCATATACACTTCCTCTAATGTTAACAGATAAAACCACAGTAATTATCAAAACTAATGAATTAACATTGGTACAATACTATTAACTAAATTACAGGCTTTATTTAGATTTCAAAAGTTTCTCCAAATGTCCTTTTTCAGTTCCAGGATCCACATCACATTCAGTTGTCCTGTCTCCATAGTCTCTTCCAATCTATGATAGTTCCTCAGTCTTTCATGACCCTGACAATAGCAGTTGGCTAAATCCTGAAATAAAGCTATGCATTGATTGGATTTAAAACAAAACAATGGTTCAACATTTTTTATTAAATTTTTAGTCCCCTCCCCAGTTTTACTGAGATAGGGGCTTCCCAGTGGCGCTAGTGGTAAAGAACTTGCCTGCTAATGCAGGAGGCATGAGAGATGTGGGTTCAATTCCTGGGTTGGGAAGATCCCTGGAGGGAGGATATGGCAACCCACCCAAATATTCTTGCCTGGAGAATCCCATGGACAGAGGAGCCTGGTGGGCTACAGTCCATAGGGTCACAAAGAGTCGGACTTAGTGACCAAACAACAAAAGCCCAATATAATCAAAAGCTTCCTTATACTTGGAAGAAGGAGGCAGAAGAATGAGAGCCAGAGAGAGATTTAAAGATGCTATCATGCTGGCTTTGAGGATGGAGGAAGGGGCCAAGGAATCCTGGCTGCTTCTAGAAGCTGGAAAATGCAAGGAAGTAGATTCTACTCTAGATGGAATACAGCCCTGTTGGCATTTTGATTTTAGTCCACTGAGACCAATGTTGGACTTCTGACTCCAAGAATTATAATTAAATACACTTGTATTATTTTAAGCTATAGAAAATTAACACATAAGGGCTCTGAAATTTTAAGGGGGAGAGGGAGAGATTAGCTCTTCGGTCTTAAATATCTCATTTGCAACTAACTACTCATGAATGCTCAGTTTGGCTGGCAATATTTTCATAAATGCTAAAATTCTGCACATTACAGTGACTAATATTTTTAAAAGTGCTTGGGAATAGGATTCCATTTTTACCAAATCCTTATTTGTATAAGAACACTGTCAATGAGAGAGAGGGTTAAATGTGACTGGAGAGGTAGACAGGGCTTGACTGACCATGTAGGGTTTACAGGTCACAGAACAGTTTTAATTTTACTCAAAGAATAATAGGAAGCCACTAGAGATTTATGTTTTTAAAAGATTACCATGGCTCCATAAAAAGAGAAAAACTAAACAACCATGAATGGAAATGAGAAGAATAGTTAGGAGGTCATTAAAATACATGCTAGATGATGGTAACCTCAACAATGACAGCAGTAAATGGATTTAGGACAAATATGTTGGTGGTTGACTCAGCTGGACCTAGTTAACAGACAATGTAAAGGGTAAGGAAGGTGTCAAGAATGAGCATCAGTGGGGACTTCCCTGGTGGTCTCATGGTTAAGAATCCACCTTGCAGTACAGGGGATGAAGTTTTGAACCCTGGCCAAGGAACTAAGATTTCACATGACACAGAGCAACTCAGCCTGTGTGCCACAATTAGAGAGCCCATATGCCACAGTGAAGGATTCCTGCATGCCACAACCAAGAGCCGGTGCAGCCAAATAAGTTATTTTTTTTTTTTAAAGTAATGACCATCCTTTTCCTCGCTTTAGCAACTGGTTAAATAGGGGGTGACACTGGTTAAAATGTGGAAGAACAGGGGAAAAATAGATGTGGGAAGGATACCAAGACTTCAATTTTGACCCTGTTAAGTTTGAAACGTCTATAAGATATGCTAATGCAATCAAAATAGCAACTGAATACAGTCTGGAGCTCAGAGGAAAGCCTAGGCTGAAATAAAAGAGTTAAGATTTCATCCATCTCTGTAATTTAAATCCCATGTATACACAGATATAAAAATTCTTGGGAATGGATAAAAATTGCCTAGAGAGCAGAAAAAAAGCAAAGAAACAAACAGAATTCAAGTCTGAGCTCTGATCCATGATATACCACACAGGGTAGAAGAAGAAGAAAAACCAGCAACTGAAATTTAAGAAGCAGCCACCAGAAAAGTAAGAGGAAAAATTCAAAGAAGTCAAGAAAGGAGATTCCTTCAAGAAGGAAAGAGTGGTCAGCTATTACTGACCACTAAATACTCAGCTATTACTGACTCACTAAATACTCACTAAATACTGACAAGATAAATACTGCTGAGAAGTTTAACAAAATGACAGCTGAAAATAGTTCGTAGGACTTGGCAACATGGAAGTTTTGATGACTTGAGGGAGTAATGTGGGTAAAACAGGATTAGGGAAAACTGAGGGATGACTGAGAGGTTAAGAAGCAGAAACAGTTTGAACAGACAAGTCTTTTGAAAAACTGGGCTGAGATATGGAAATAACCAAAGAGAGATTACAAGCCAAAGGGACTTGTGTGTGTGTGTGTGTGTGTCTGTGAGAGAGAGAGAGAAGGTCTTTGTTCACAAGACAGTTACTAAATCTTGACTGAACTCTGAAAGAAATAGAGGGTGGAAGATAAAAATGTGTGCATCTGTGTGTATGTATGTGAATGTGTGTGCATTTAGAAGTGTAAATAAAGAGAGGGGTACACAGGGTTGCTGGATAAAATTTAGGACACCCAGTTATTTTTGAATTTCAGATACACCACACATAATTTTTCAGCATAAATGTGTCCCAAATATTGCATGGGACATGCTTATACTAAAAACTATTTATAGTTATCCAAATTTCAAATTTAACTGTGTATTGTGTTGCTGTTTTTTGCCAAGTTTAACAACCTTGGGGGCAAATCAAAATTAAGACTTGTCTGAGAAAGTCATTTCCTTCTCCAGGTGATCTTTCTGACCCAGAGATCAAACCCGCATCTCCTGCATGGCAGGTGGATTCTTACCACTGAACCACCTGGGAAACCCCAAAGACAACTGGTTTATAATAATTTAAAAACAGACAACTAGCAGCCACTGAAAGTTTCTAAGTAGGGCAGTAATATCTCTGCAGAATGACATGATAAAAATACACTAAAGTAAGATGCATTCAAGGGAGAATGTGGCTGAAGGAAATGAGAACAACTTTAAGGTCAACCTTGAAGATGGTTAAAGTCTGGATTTCCAGATTACTACTATGTGAATGAAAAATAAAGGACAAATTTGAGAAATTACATAAAACTAGAACTAGCAAGATGTTGACAAAGATCTGGATGCAGAATTGAAGGGGAGAGATGTTCCTATTATGTCATAAAAATATATCTATAGAAAGCCATTTTCAACACAGTACATTCAAAAACCATGCACTCAGCAACTTACACCATTACTGCTTTTATGTTTATGATAATAACCACTATGACTATTTTTCCTCACCTGCCGATTTTCTGTCAGAAAGTTCTAACTGCCTTCCAAAATTTTTTCTCTTTTCACCTTTCCTCATGAAAGTCAAATAGGAAATATTTTGATGAGTTTCGAAGCAAATCAATGATGCATAACTTTAAGGAAACAGCTCTTTTTACATCCAATAGCAAGATATATTTAAGAGATTCCTTACAAGAAACAAAAATTGTCCTAGAATCTGAACATTAAAGAAAACCTGATAAGTGGATTGCTCCCCCTCAACATCCTCCATATAACAAAATAAATTACTGTCTAGCAGCGATTTTTAAAAGTTGTGTTCATGACTGGGCCAATGTCTTTAAGATACTCTAAAGTTTTTGAAGGAAAGAATATATAAAATGCAGCAGATTCTCACTATTCATGGTCAACGCTGAATCTTCATTGTAAGGACTCATGTGAAGCTGAAGCTCCTATACTTTGACTACCTGATGTGAAGAGATGACTCACTGGAAAAGACCCTGATGCTGGGAAAGATTGAAGGCAGGAGAAGAAGGGGGCGGCAAAGGATGAGATGGTTGGAGAGCATCACTGACTCAATGGACACAAGCTTGAGCAAACTCCAGATGATAGTGGAGGACAGGAAAGCCTGGCATGCTGCAGTCTATGGGGTCGCAGAGTCAGACACAACTTAGTAACTGAACAATAATATTGTAATAAAGTCAAAATGAACACTGACTTAATCAACACTGAAGCTCTGGTCCTATGGAAAATACAGGGATAGACTTCCATAAGTCTCTTCATCACATTTTTGTCAAATGATCAACAGATAACCCTGTTTTATATGTTCTGTTTAGACACATTATTTAACATGTATTTTGATTCATGAACACTGAACTCACAGCCAACAAACAGCACTACAACTCATGGCTAAATGAAGCTAATCTAACATACATTTTTCTCTATAAAGCACAGCACAGCCATTTTTGTGCTTAGGGACACTACACAGCACTTTGCTAAGTTGCTTCAGTTGTGTCCAACTCTTTTAAAGGCAACCCCATGGACTGTAGCCCACAGGCTCCTCTGTTCATGGGATTCTCCAGGCAAGGATACTGGAGTGGGCTGCCATGCCCTCCTCTAGGGATCTTCCCAACCAGGCACTTTAGCACTACATTTAGGAGACATTTTAAACAATGAACTCAACAAGAAAAAAAGTACAAAAATGTGGCACTAAGTAGACCATGTAAAGGACACCTGGATGAGAACATGAGAGCTTTAATAAGGAGGCAGAGCACTGCCTTGTTTGACCTCAACTGGGAACATACATGTTAGGTGACTCAAATTTGGTGGGGTTACAAATAAATTTTACCAAGTAGGCAAACTTGCAAATACAGAATCCAAAAATAATGGGCATCAACTATGCTGGTGTGTTTGCTTGATTCCAAGGCAGGTTTGCTTGGATGGGATTATTGTCCTTCTAAAAAGAAGAGACACTAGAAAGCACTCTCTCTATATAGCACACAGAGGAATGGATGTGAGGACCAGGGAGAAGGCAGCCATCTATAAACCAGAAAGAGAGGCCTCACCAGAAACCAACCCCGACTTTCAGCCTCCAGAATCATGAGAATATAACTGTATTGCTGAAAGCCACCCAGTCGGTGGTATTTTGTTACGGTAGTCTGAGTAGACTATTACACCACCTAAATATAACCCCTCCAGGGACTGCCCTGGCAGTCCAGTGGTCAGGCCGCCGTGGGGCTGGTCAGGGAGCTAAGATCGGCCAAAAATCAATCAATCTAATCCCTCTAACCATCTGGATCAAGTTCTCTGTTCCCTTTTAGGGACTGCTCTCTGTCAATTAGCCCCTCTCACACATGGTTCTTCAGTGTTTACCCTCCACTGACTTCTTCCCACCAGGACAGAGTATGTTCAGGTTTCTCCTATTCCCAAAATAAATAAATCTTTCATCTTCTTCTTTTAGCTACTGCTCTCTGTACTTAATTTCAGAGCAAAACCTCTTGCTTCCTATGCTTGCTGTATCCCCAATTTTTCACTTTTTATTCACTCCTCAATTTACTACAGTCGAGCTCCTGACAGTCCACTGCAACTATTTGTGCCCAACAGCTTTCTGTTGCTAAACCTAATGAGACTTTTCAGCTTACTTTACTTCACACGATTGTGACACTGTTAACACCTTTTCCTTGAAAGACTCTCTCCCCTTGGCTTTTCTAATATTATATCTATCTTTTCTTTGATCTCCAAGATAACTTCCTTCTCAGTTTCCTTTGTAGCTTTTTTTTTTTTTTTGAACTTCTGGCCCTTTAAATGTAGGAGTTCTTAAAAGATTCTAATCTCTGTTGTGATCTTCACTCAAAACATTCTTTATCCATATTCATGGCTTTATGTACTTTTAATGTACAGGTAACTTCTAAAACTCTAACACCTCTCTGAGCTTTAGTTCTCTGTGGACAATGACTATTGGGTCTATTTAGTCTGATGCTCCCATAGGCACATCCAACTCAACATATCTAAAATTATTCATTCACTTCTTCCAAGGGATATAAAAAATAAATAGATGAAACAGTTAAATTTATGGTAAGTGAAAGGAAATGAGAAAGAGCCTAAAATATAAAAGGAAGAAACTATCTTCAATAGAATAGTCAAGAAAGGCCTTGTATAGGTGGTAACACTTAAGGTAAGACCAGAATGATGAGAGAAAGCTTGTTCTTCGAACAGAAGCAAATAGTAATTGTAAGAGAGCAAAATTGTAAAACAGAAGCAAATTGTAAAACCTTGGTATGTTTAAGGAATAGAAAGAAAGACAATCTGTACAGCAGGAATTTCATGAATGATAAGAAGAATGAGGTTGCAAAGAAAGTCAAAGGCCCAATCACGAAGGGTTTTATAAACCAAGGTAAAGATTTTAGATTTTATTCTAAGTACACTGGATGTCACTAAAGGATTTTAAGCAATATAATGACATGAACCAATTCATATTTACATTTGCTGCTGTATAGAAAATGGATTATGGACAGGCAAGAAGGGGAGAGTAATTAGAAAGTTGAAGTAGGTCAAATGAAAGACACTGGTAAGCTGGAGTAGGCTGATAGCAATAAACATGAAGAAAAGCAGACAGGCTTGAAGTAATTTCAAAGGCAGAACTCATATGACTTGCTAATGGAGAGGCAGGAGGTGAGAAAAAAAGAAATAAAGAATAACTCCCAATTCTAGTTTGAACAACTGGGTTGAAGGTGATTTATCAAGATGAGAAAAACCTGGGTGGGGTAAAAGAGATAAAGTTTTATGGAAGAAATCAATGTCCACTGTGGACAGGTTAAGTGGAACATCTGTGAAACATTTACATGGATACATAAAGCAGTAAGTAGATATGAGAATCTGGAGCTCAAGTAAGAGGTCTACACTGGAGGCAGCTTGACTGGAAGTCGTCAAGCTTATGGGAACAGATTTGAATTTTCTGAAATTCTAATTTTCATTTGAAAGCTTCAGTGTTATCACTGAAACAAATAGTCTATTTTCCTTGAAGTGACAGATCCACTTTGTTCATTTTCCAAAAAATATCCAGTGTCTGAATAACTGTGGTTTGTCCGTCAGTTGGTTCTTTCAAGCAAAAGTGGTATGCCACAAAGAAGAAAAAGCTAGTTCAGCTTGCAACTCAAAAACATGAGTGCTTTACCTCAAGAGAACCATCACACTCCAGCATGCAGCAGAAGTGCTTTAGGTGTGCTTCCCATTTCATTAAAGACAATGAGAAATAAAAATAAGAGAGAGAACTGTACTCTAAGGTTTATATTTAATAAAATAAAAACTTCAACTGCTTCAAGAACATTCTTAATTGAAGCTAGAAAGAAACCTTTAAACTACGAGTGTATGGCAATGCAGAATACAATGACAACTAATAGTCCGGTGCCACTGTCTTGACTCATGGAAAGGCACTGGCAGTTTTATCAACCGTTGCTAATGTACCATTAGTACAAATATCCAACACAATGAAAATGGTAAATAACATGCTAATATTATTATGAAAATAGTTTTGACCTCACAGACCCTGTGAAAGCGTAGCAGGGACTCCCAGAAATCCACAGACCACATTTTGAGAACCACTGCATAAGAGGTGCTGGGAGACCAGTGGGAGATGAACAAAGGCTTATTGTAAGATGGCAACATGAATTTTTTTTACCTGCTAAGGGTGCCTCAGAAAAGTCTTTTTCTTACAAACTTCCATAATCTCTACCAGTAACAGTGAGGATTTTCTTCTTTTTACCTCCCGCCTATTTTATTCAAAGGGCCTTCAGGATCAAAACTATTTTCATAATACTACTAAGATGGTATTTGCCTTTTTTACTTTTGTCTGTATGATGTCTTGTCATCACTGTGCTGTCTAATAAAATGTGTGCTTCTGTATTTTTGTTTTTTTTTTTAATTTACCAAGGAGTTTGGTTTAGGGTATACATAAATTGTTTTCAACTCATTGCTTCTACTGTGCTCCTACTGTCTATCTTGTTACACTGGCTATAATCTCTGCAATTTCATTATCACCCAATAAATTTTTAACAATATTCTGAAATAGAGGAAAAGTATTTATAAATTTTTTTATACTCAAGTATGAATTGTTTGGGGCTTCCCTGGTGGCTCAGTGGTAAAGAATCTGCCTGCCAATGAAAGAGATGTAGCTTCAGTCCCTGGGTTGGGAAGATCTCCTGGAGAAGGATATGGCAACCCACTCCAGTATTCTTGTCTGGGAAATCCCATGGACAGAGGAGCCTAGTGGGCTACAGTCTATGGGGTCGAAAAACAGTCCTCACACAACTTAGTGACTAAACAATAACAACAACATGAATTGTTTGCTTTAAAAAAGGAGATTAGAAAACTTCTTGTTTTCAACCTATAGATGTGAAAGTCAAAGTGTTAGCTGCCCAGTCATATCGAACTCTTTGTGACCTCATGGAGGGTAGCCTCCCAGGCTCCTCTCCTGGAATTCTTCAGGCAAAAATACTGAAGTGAGTAGCCATTCCCTTCTCCAGGAGATCTTTCTGACCCAGGGATTGAACCTGGGTCTCCTGCATTGCAGGCAGATTCTAAAATAATTAATATATGTAATACTGAAAAAGATGAAACTAACATATCAGAGTTCTCTGACTCATGAAAGAGAAGAATCCATCCTCAAAGAACCTGAGAAATTTTGGAAATAAAAATACAATGAAATCTGTATTTCCCTTAGATTTGTTGATAATAAGTTACTTTATTTTGCTTTATCCAACAGAATATTTTTGAATAGCATTATGGTGCCAGTTAAAGAGACGAGAATACCAGACCACCTTGCCTGTCTCCTGAGAAACCTGTATGCAAGTCAAGAAGCAACAGTTAGAACTGGACATGGAACAACGGACTGGTACAAAATTGGGAAAGGAGTAGGTCTAGACTGTATATTGTCACCCTGCTTATTTAACTTCTTTGCAGAGTAGATTATGTGAAATGCCAGGCTGGATGAAGCATAAGCTGAAGTCAAGACTGCTGGGAGAAATATCAATAACCTCAGATATGCAGATGACGCCACCCTTATGGCAGAAAGCAAAGAGCCTTTTGATGAAAGTGAAAGAGGAGAGTGAAAAAGTTGGCTTAAAACTCAACATTCAAAAAACTAGGATCATGGCATTCGGTCCCATTACTTCATGGCAAATAGATGGGAAACAATGGAAATAGTGACAGACTTTATTTTCTTGGGTTCCAAAATCACTGCAGATGGTGACTGCAGCCATGAAATTAAAAGACGCTTGCTCCTTGGAAGAAAAGCTACGACAAACCTAGACAGCGTATTAAAAAGCAGAAGTATTACTTTGCCAACAAAGGTCTGTATAGTCCAAATTATGGTTTTTCCAGTAGTCACGTATGGATGTGAGAGTTGGACCATAAAAAAGGCTGCATGACAAAGAATTGATGCTTTTGAATTGTGGTGTTGGAGAAAACTCTGGAGGGTCCCTGGACTGCATGGAGATCAAACCAGTCAATCCTAAAGGAAATCAATCCTGAATATTCATTAGAAGGACTGATGCTGAAGCTGAAGCACCAGTACTTTGGCCAGCTGATGCAAAGAACTGACTCATTAGAAAAGACCCTGATGATGGGAAAGATTGAAGGCAGGGGGAGATAGGGATGACAGAGGATGAGATGGTTAGATGGCATCACTGACTCAATGGACATGAGTTTGAGCAAGCTCTGGGAGATGCTGAAGGACAGGGAAGCCTGGCGTGCTGGCGTCCACGGGGTCGCAGAGTCAGACACAACTTAGCAACTGAACAATAATAACAATGGTGCCAATTAAGTTATAGTATCATTTTGAGACCAATCATTTCAATTCCTCTTTTGAAAAAAAAAAGGAATTGAATACTTTCAGTGGAAATAAAATGAGCTCTTTGTGTCACACAGCATAAAGACTGACTCAATACAAAGATAAAATGACCCCAAATCACCACTTAAATGAGTCATCTTGAACTCTTCCAGAAAAACCACAGATGAAAAACCTGAATAAAACAGAAAGATAAACCTATAGGATTAGAGGTAGAATCTACTTAGGAGTTACATGTTTTGTGGAAATAATTAGTAGACAGTATTGGGGTATGCTGTTCTTCTAAAAATAAGAATTTTCTTTAATTCTGATTCAGCTAGGTACCTGACAAGAAGAGAAAGAAAAAAAAATTTACGTGACCTTCATGGTGGAAATCCCAGAACCACTGCAATCTGAAAGCCCAGAGATCCAATGACTGAATCCTGATTCTGAGCTGCTCTGCCTTTTTTTTTTCCCTCTTTTTTGGGGGGTCAAGAAAACAATAGAGGCCTGGGCATTCAGAAACAGATCCTTGCTAAAGTATTTATGCAACAAAGTCATATTAGGAGAGAACTGGTTCTTAATTCTGATAGTTAACGATTCTGTTTGACTACTTATCTGTAGCTTGCCACGTTCCTCTGTCCATGGAATTCTTCAGGCCAGAATACTGGAGTGGGTAGCCATTCCCTTCTCCAGGGGATCTTCTCAACCCATGATTCGAACCCAGGTCTCCAACCCAGGTCTCCTGTATTGCAGGTGGATTCTTTACCATCTGAGCCACTAGGGAGGCCCACATATCTACTTGTTCTACAGCTCAATGTGGAATCCAGGGAACTTAGTTTGCTCACAGAAAAATGTACTCTGACCCACCCATCTAATGAGACCCTTTAATTCAAGAAACTGAATCCTGCCTCTCTGACTAACCACTACAGCAAGGGCTATTTCTTGAGGTAGTCATTAACATTATCAAGGATATTCTGACTGTGGGATAATAAGATCATGTTAGCTCTCAAAAGAAGAGTGGTGTGAGGTCATCACTGTGCCACCAAACAGAGGGCAAACAGAGAGCATGACATTTTTCCAGCTGCAACCTAACTTTGGGGGGACTAAATTCTCTGGTAAAAGTTCCTACTTTTTTCAAAATACGTGGGAAATCTCTGAACTGACTACTGTTTAGAACTCTCAGATAATCTATTATCGTGACTAACATATTCTTAGTACTTACAGTGAGGCTTGCTTCAAACATACCACTTCTGAGAGGGTGAAATGAAGAAATGCACAGCACATACACCCAAGAGGAATGTCTAGGGATGGTAATATTTTGTTTATAAAATCCTGGGTATCAAATTAAAACATCGACAAAGAATGAAATTCTCCTTAGGTTCAAAAAAGTCAGTTCAAAATCTCACTCTTAAGGGGAGAGAGGGAAAGCAGAAGAGCTATTGTTGCAGCTGTAAGTATAGAATGCGAATGTAAACTAAATTCAGCAATTACCAGTCTAAGGTAACCTGAAGAAAACGATCAAGAACACAATCAATACTCTAAGTGAATGGAGTTGTAGAAAATATTTTATACATAATCCAAGTTCATCTTTTAGGTCTCAACTCAAATGTCATCTCTTCAAGGCCTTCCCTGCTCATCCTATCTGGCCCTGCTCCCAGGCCCTGCCTCTGAACCACCACCTTATTATCACTATCTATCTTTGTTTTCTCTTTCTGGAATTTAGTATATGGCCTCCACCTTGGAAGGTCTAAAGTGCAGTAGCAAGAGAGAAGACAATAACAATCAAAGAGCTGCAGGAACACAGTTCAACACCAGTGAGATCTAGTAAGGCCTCACTGGGGAAATAATATTAGATTCGGGACTTGATGAAATAATACCTAACTCTGTAAGTCTCCAAATTGTCACAGCGCTTTACATCTTCATGTTTTTTATAGCAACAGCATGAAAAAAGGAGACAGGCTATTAACATAAAGAGAAATGACAGCGGAGTATTTTTTGGTGTTAATGTAAAATAGCAAAATGGCTTAGATTAACGTCTTAATTTTTTTAGGGCCATGAGACCCTCCTTGGAAAATATGATGAAAATCACAGACCCTCTCTAGAATCTAGAGAGTTTGGTGTCTGCTTATACAAAATTTGAAACACAATTTCAAGGAGTTCATAGATCTATTTAGACTGATAATCTGAATTCACTTAAGTCTAGGTGAAGCAATAAATCCTACAAAGAGTAATTATGCAATTGGAAGGGGAAAAAACAAGAACAAAGGTGATCATTTATATTTACTATATGACAGGCAGTACTGCAAGAGATTATATACATTATATAAATGATTATATGCATTTAATCCTCAGGACAACCCTAAAAATAGGTTTTTAAAATCTGGATTTTATTTTTTTATTTGTTCTTTTGTTTTAAACTAGGTAACAAAGGTTCATGGCACAAAGTTCAAGAGACATAAAGCGTAAAAGGTAAGTCTCTCTTTCTATTTCCTTCCACACCAGATTATCCTCTCTAAAAGGAAAATTCCAGTTCTTGCACATTCTTCTAGAGATATCTTTTGCATATAAGCAAATAGGTGAAGTAATTGGCTCAAAACTATAATGAATATTCATCTACATAGGATATTTCATACATGTGTGAGAACACCTATCAGATAAATGTCTGGAAGTAGTAATTATTCTCTTTTATGGAAAAAAAAAAAAGACTTTTGCCATTCCAACCCATTCCCAAACTCTGGATGCAATAAGAAAGGAGGGGAGTGTGTCTACCAGCCAATTACTTCACCTTAGTTTTACAGGCTTCCTTGTATATATGAACTCAGTAATACCCCTTTTCCATCTTTTCAGAAATTGTTTTGGAACTCACAGAGGGAAGCAGGCCCTGGTACTCATATAAGATTAATGTGTAGTATCTATCTGAAAAGATTTCAAGCAGGAAATAGTACTTAGATGTAAAAATCCAGACACTAATATCTATACGTTCATTAAGCTAGATCTTTTCAAGGGGTGTAATTTTATTCACTACCACTGTAAAAAAACTTGATGGAAGTGGTGAAGTTGAGGAAGGGAAGCAAAACCCTCCCCTTAAGCAAACAACTGAAAATAAAGATCAAGGGATCCTACAGTATTTACCAAGTGATTTGAAGTTCAGACCAGTAGTCCTGAGTTAGACAGACTTTATTTTTTAGAGCAATTTCAGGTTCACAGAAAAACTGAATGCACAGACTCTGAATGTACAGAGCTGAATGCACAGCTCTCATGGAACCCCTCCCCTCTAGCACACACAGCCTCCTCTACTATCAGCATCTAGCCCCAGAGTGGTACGTTTGTCACTATGGATGAACCAATGCTGACAAATCATTATCACCCAAAGTCCAAACTTTACATTAGGGTTCATTCTTGGGGTTATGTATTCTATGGATTTGACAAATGCAAAATGACATGTATTTACCACCATTATATTTCATTTTCTTGAGCTCCAAAATCAATGTGGACAGTGATGGCAGTCATGAAATTAAAAGACACTTCCTGCTTAAAAGAAAAGCTATGACAAACCTAGACAGCTATTAAAAAGCAGGGATATCACTTTACCAACAAGATTAGTATAGTCAAAGTTGTGTCAAAGCTAATTAATTCCAGTAATTATGTGTGGATGTGAGAGCTGGACCATAAAGTAGGCTGAGCGCCAAAGAATTGATGCTTTTGAACTATGCTGTTAGAGAAGACTCTTGACAGTCCCTTGGACAGCAAGGAGATCAAACTAGTCAATCCTAAAGGAAACCAACCCTGAATATTCATTGGAAGGACTGATGCTGAAGCTGAAACTTCAATACTTTGGCCACCTGATGCAAAGAGCCAACTCATTGGAAAAGACCATGATGCTGGGAAAGGTTGAGGGCAAGAGGAGAAGGGGATGACAGAGGATGAGATAGTTGGATGGCATCATCGATTCAACGGACATGAGTTTGAGCAAACTCAGGGAGATAGCAAAGGACAGAGAAGCTTGGCATGCTATAGTTCATGGGGTCGCAACTGAACAACAGCAAATACTATCATACAGAATATTTTCACTGGCCTAAAACTCTTCTATGCTCTGCCTATTCATCTCTTCCACCCTCCACTCCTGGCAACCACTGATCTTTTAAGTGCCTCCATAGCTTTGCCTTTTACGGAATATCATATAGTTAGAATCAAAAAGTACATAGCCTTTTCAGATTGGCTTCTTTCACTTGGTAATATGCACTTAAGGTTCTTCCGTGTCTTTTCATGGCTGGATGACTCATTTCCTCTTCGTGCTGAATAATATTCCATTGTCAAGATGTATATTCCACTGTCTAGATCTAGATTCCACTATAACTTATCCATTCACTTATTGAAGGACATCCTGGTTGCTTCCAAGTTTTTGCAATTATGAATAAAACTTCTATAAACATCAGTGAGTGGACATAAGTTTTCAACTCATTTGGATAAATACCAAGGAGCACAACTGCTGGATTATATGGTATATTTAGTTTTGTAACAAATTGCCAAACTGTCTCCCAAACTGGCTGTCCCATTTTGCACTCCTGCCAGCAATGAATGAGAGTTCCTATATTTATTCTATATTCTTACCATCTGGTATTGTCAGCGTTCTTGATTTTGGCCATACTAATAGGTGTGTAGTGGCATTTCATTGTTTTAATTTGCATTTCCCTGATACACATGATGTGGGACATCTTTTTATATGCTTATTTGCCATCCATATTATCTTCTTTGGGCTTCACTTGTGGCTCAGCTGGTAAAGAATCTGCCTGCAATGTGGGAGACCTGGGTTCAATCCCTGGATTGGGAAGATCCCCTGGAGAAGGGAAAGGCTACCCACTCCAGTAATCTGGCATGGAGAATTCCATGGACTGTATAGTGTATGGGGTCACAAAGAGTCAGACACGACTGAGTGACTTTCACTTTATTTTCTTTGGTAAGGTTTTGTTAAGGTTATTTTTGTCCATTTTTTAATTGGATTGTTTGTTTTCTCATTGTTGAATCCTTTGCATATTTTGAGTAACAGTCCTTTATCAGATAGGTCTTTTGCAAACATTCTTTTCCAGTCTGTGGTTTGTCTTCTTATTCTCTTGATACAGTTATTTTCAACAAATCAGAAAATTGAGGCTCAGAAATTTATCTGCTAAAGGCATACAGAAGGCAATGGCAAAGCCAGGCCCTAAATCCTGGTCTTATCACCATTTTATGTTTGCTAGGGCTTACTTGGAAAAGGAGACAGAATACTGAAGGAAAACAAAACAAAACACCAACCACCACCACCACAACCATTCTGGTTGTGAAAAAAGGAAACCGCACACTCCCTCCCCTTCTCTTATCAAACTCCCTCTGATAATCTCTTCTATCACCATGTTTCAGTTATCATCTACATGCTAACAACTCCTAAATCTCTATTTATTTATTTCATTTTGGGATGCACCACATGGCATTCAGGATCTTAGTTCCCTGATCAGGGATTGAACCTGTGCCCCTGCCTTGGGAGCACAGAGTCTTAAACACTGGACTGCCAGAGAAGTCCCCTAAATTTTTATTTAAAGCCTAGATCTAAAAAAAATAAATAAATAAAGCCTAGATCTCTCAGATTTGTATATCCAAATGCCTTTGGACATCTCCACTCATATACTCTGTAGTTCCTCAAACATAGTCTGTTCAAAACTGAGCAAACCAAACCTGTATTTCCTCCCAAATTCATTCAATAAATGGACTTCTATTTCAGAAACCTCAAAGTCACCCTCAGATCACTTCCTTTTAACCAGCCGTTTCATGCGGAAGTAGCCCCAATTCATAAAATTCTGTCCTTTCTCCAATGACATCATTTTCTCACAATCTGTCAACCCCTTTTTTAGTTACTTCCCTCTCTGTCTAGTCTAGATTTCCTGATCCATCTTGAAAGTAACTCATGAATAACTTCATTCCCTCTCTCCTTTCATTCAAAACCTACTAATCTATCTACTTCATCTTTGGGCCCAAGCTGCTAAATTTTGCAAGAGATAAACCACATGACCAAGCTGACAGGTTTCACTTTGAATTCATCTTCCCAAAACTCAAATGCGTATCAATAGTGCCTCAGTCATTTTACAAAGTTTCTTTAGTGGTACACACTCCCTCTGTCCCTTCCCAGGAAGAATAGTTCATGTTTGTCCGCTCAAACTTACACCCTTACTTTCAAGTGACAGCCTTACCTTACAGAAATAAAAGAGATTAAATAGAAGGGGAAAATATCTGATATAAACTTACATTCCCAGCACCAGGCCTACCTCATTTGCCACACTTCACCTTCTTCCTCCCTTTTACTGAAATAAGGGTCTCACTTTGTGCTTACCATCCATTCCATCTCAATTGAGGACTTAACTCTTTCCACATGATCTAACCCTTATCTCTCCAACTCCATCTCCCATCATTTACCCTCTGCTTAAAAACACTCCACAGAAAACCAACCTTTTTTTCCAGTTCAAGGCCTTTGTACATGTTTACTATGCCTTCTTTGCTTCATAATTTGCAATTTTTTTTTGTTAACTCAGTTGCTTATTTTGTCTACATCTGTGCAGTTGACTCACCACCCCTGATGGCCTGTGGCAACCACTGATCTGCTTCTTGTTACTCTAGAGAGACTCGCCTTTTACAGAATGTCATATAAATGGAATCATAAAAAATACTCTTTTGTGTCTAGTTTATTTCCCTTAGCATATTTGAGACCTTTATCCATATGAATCATTCTTTTTTATTCCTAAGTAGCACTCTTTTATATAGGTGTACTATATCCATTTAATTGTTGATGGATTTTGGTGTTTTTCCAGTTTCGAGCCATTATAAATTAAACTTTTATCAACATCAGCATACTAGGTTTTGTGAACACAGGATTTCATTTTCCTGGGTAAAGACAAAAGCAGGGGTAGAACTGCTGAGTCATTTGGTTAAGTATAAATTAAATTCATAACAACACATGTTGTTACCAGTAATGCATGACCATCCCAACTGATCCATAGTCACATCAATATTAGGTATTGTCAGTCTTTTAGCCATTTTGGTGGGCTTCCAGTATCTCATTGTGGTTTTAATTCACATTTCCCTAATGACTCATCATGTTGAGCAACTTACGTGCTTACTGGCATTTGCATAGCATCTATTGAGGCATGTCTGTTCAAATCATTTCTCCATTTAAAAACTGAACTGTGTATATCATTACTGAGTTGTAAGAGTTCTTGATGTATTCTAGATACCAGTCCTTTGTCTAGTATATGTATTGTGAATATTCTCTCTGATTCTGTGGCTTGCCTTTTTATTTATTTAACTATGTGTTTTGAAATAGGAAATTTTTGCTTGCCCCAAGGTTATGAAGATTTTTTTTCCTTTGAGTTCTTCTACAGTCAATGATCCATTTTGAGTTAAATCTTATATATGAAACGAAATAAAGGTAAGTTCACTTCTCTCCAAAATGGAGAGAAGTGATATTCCGGCATCATTTGATTTTTTTTTAAATGTCCTTTCCCCACTGATTTACTTTGGCTTCTTTGTCAAGACTTAATTCACTGTCTATATGTGTCTATTTCTGGACTCCCTCTTCTGTTGCGCTGACCTACATGTACGTACCCATCCTTTTCCCTTTAGTGTCAGTACCTTTTGTAGAGTAAGAAAAGGTAATAATTGGAGTCCCAAAAGTTCCAAATTCTTTCCTGTCTCTCCAAGTCCTCCTTTTCTTTTTCTTCTTTAAACATTTCGCACAAAATAGTCTTCCAAGTCAAAACTGCTAGCACAAACGGTACTACGTGTGAGTGTGTGCTCAGTTATGTCCAACTCTCTGTGACCCCATGGACTAGCCCACCAGGCTCCTCTGTCCATGGAATTCTCCAGGCAAGAATACTGGAGTGGAGTGCCATTTCCTAATCCAGGGGATCTTCCCGACCCAGGGATCGAACCCACGTCTCCATTGGCAGTTGGATTCTTTACCACTGAGCCACCTGGGAAGCCCCAAAAGGTATACATCAAACATAGTTTGACCTCAGGATGATGATTTTATGCATATTAAATGTAGAAAAATAAGAAAAATACATAAATTTAAATTCTAAATTCACTATAAACAGTCCACTAAAAACAAACAATATTCTGGTGCCCTCTAGTGGGGAGAAACTGGAAGGCTATAACAAACTAAGAAATGTTACAGAAATGGAATACCGAATACTGACAAATGTGATTACTATTTCATTTATTTTCCTTACTCCCTCCAAAACAAAAAAAATTTTTACGTAAAAAGGGAAATGTTTTGCAATTTTAATCCAATGTGCATGCAGTGAAATAAAAAACTGGTTTGAATAAACAAAATGGATGTTTGAAATCTGTATTCTCACAGTATATTTTCCTATACAAAGAAAATGTGGACCAGAAGTTAGAGGAAAAGAGAAAGGATTTTACATAACTGAGCAAGGATGTAAACTAAACAGTTTCAAGATATGTAGTTTAAATACACTGTCATGATATATGCTAATGTATACTTGTATACAATGTAACATAATAATGTATGGTATTGTTTTCTGGAATGGAGCACAGGAAGTGCAGGAATTGGGGGAGCAAGGAGAAAAGGATTTATACATTTATATAAATGGCAACCCACTCCAGTGTTCTTGCCTGGAGAATCCCAGGGACAGCGGTGCCTGGTGGGCTGCCGTCTACGGGGTCACACAGAGTAGGACAGGACTGAAGTGACTTAGCAGCAGCAGCAGCATACTTTAAATACACTTTTAAAAATGTAGGTCAATCATTTTGAAACAGTGAAACAGAATTCTACATACTTACACAGGAGTCCCTCCAAATAGGTGGCAAGAGATACTTTGTTGAGAATAGTTCTAACAGTTGGTTATAAGTAACCAACTCTTGTTAGGTCCCACAGAGTACCATAGCTACATTAACCTCCAATATTCTCAAACATGCAAAAGTAGAGAAACAATAAATTAAAAGTACTTTTCAATATCAATTTTGCCCAAGAATTTAATCCTTTAAATATTTCCATTTCCTCACAACATCTCCAGGATCTGAAGGAGGAAATTCAAAATATCTGTTCTCTGCCTAATTCATTCTTGGGCAGATTCTTGTGCTCCTATTAGCTCTAAAGTCATTTTTCCAAATAGTATATCTTAGTTTCCCATTAGGTCTTGAAGAATTTCCAGCTGAGCCTCAAAGTCTTTTGCTAATTCTACATAAACCTCCACCTCTGAGGAACCCCAGCCTCACTGAGCCAATGAGCCTTATACTTAATCAAAATTTTTGGTATATTCACCTACTTTTTTCTCCTTCCATCCTGTTTTTAAAGAAAAAGGTCTTTCTCCTCATCTCTCCTTTCAAAATACCTCCTTATTGTCACTTTTACATTTTTAATCTGTTAAATTTTTTTTTTAATCGCTATTATTAGTCATGTAGGTCAAAAGTTGAGTCATTACTCTTCCTCTCCTCTTCTTGATATTACCTTTAAGTGAACTCAACAGGGAGAAGATTCTCAGGTTTCTGCCACTCTGCTACCAGCTGAAAGATGGAAACAAGGACCAGAAATACCTATAAGGCCCTCCCTGTACCTTTTTAATTTCCTCAGTCTAAGATGCCTTCTCTGTTTCCTTCATATATACTCTATTTACTTCCTATCCTCCTTCCCTACTTTTCTTTTAATGCCAAAGTGAATGTGCTTTTTATCTGAAGCTCTACCTTTATATCCTTGGAGATGATTTTTTCTTCTAAATTTCTGTTTTAATTACAGCCCATACTACTTAACTGGCTTGTAACACATGGCTCCTTTACACTGACATTCTTCCCTTTAAGTACTTGCCAAAGCATTCCAACTGTTAAATTCTCAAGCGTATAAACAGATTTCATATTTCTTATTTCCACTATCTTGCCCCAAATATATATTTAAATGATACTCATATGTGTGCCATCCCACCCTAGAATTTCATAGAATTCTACACACTCAGTCCTCCACTTCCTCCCCAGGGGGGCCCCACCACTCTCCCCCACAACTGCTCCCTCCCTTCCTTCCTATATCTCTTCTCTCTCTCTCTCTGGTAAATGGTACTAAAGAATTATAAGCTATGCTTTCAGTTAATTCTTTCTGAAAGTGAAAGTGAACGTATTAGTCACTCAGTCGTGTCTGACTCTTTGTGACCCCATGGACTGTAGCCTACCAGGCTCCTCTGTCCATGGAATTCTCCAGGCAAGAATACTGGGGTGGGCTGCCATGCCCTTCTCCAGGAGATCTTCCCAACCCAGGGATTGAATCCAGGTCTCCTTCATTGCAGGCAGATTCTTTACTGTCTGAGCCACCTGGGAAACCCCTCTTTCTGTAAGGTTAACTTGGAAAAGTGACTTGTATTTCCAACAGTATGAAGTACTGGAAAAGGTCTGTTTTTATTTCAATCCCAAAGAAGGGCAATGCCAAAGATTGTTCAAACTACTGCACAATTGCACTCCTATCTCTTGCTAGCAAGGTAATGCTCAAAATCCACCAAACTGGGCTTCAGCAGTACATGAACAGAGAACTTCCAGATGTACAAGCTGGATTTGGAAAAGGCAGAGGAACCAGAGATCAAATTGCCAACATCTGTTGGATCATAGAAAAAGCAAGAGAATTCCAGAAAAACATCTACTTCTGCTTCATTGACTACTCTAAAGCCTTTGACTGTGTAGCTCACAACAAACTATGGAAAATTCTTAAAGAGATGGGAATACCAGACCCCCTTATCTGCCTTCTGAGAAACCTGTACACAGGTCAAAAAGCAACAGTTAGAACTAGACATGGAAAAATGAAAAAATGAACTGTTTCAAAGTTGGGAAAGGAGTCAGACAAGGCTGTATATTGTCACCCTGCTTCTTTAACTTCTATGCAGAGTACATCATGCAAAAATGCTGGGCTGGATGAAGCACAAGCTGGAATCAAGATTGCTGGGAGAAATATCAACAACCTCAGATATGCAGATGACACTAATCTAATGGCAGAAAGGGAAGAGGAACTAAAGAGCCTCTTGATGAAGGTGAAAGAGGAGAGTGAAAAAGCTGGCTTGAAACTCAACATTCAGAAAACTAAGATCATGGCATCGGGTCCCATCACTTCATGGCAAATATATGGGGAAAAAATGGAAACAGTGACAGATTTTATTTTCTTGGACTCCAAAATCACTGCAAATGGTGACTGCAGCCATGAAATTAAAAGATGCTTGCTCCTTCGAAGAAAAGCTATGACAAACCTAGACAGGGTGTTAAAAAAGCAGAGATATCACTTTGCTGACAAACATCCATACAGTCAAAGCTATAGTTTTTCTAGTAGTCACGTATAGACATGAGTAAAAAGTAAAAGTCACTCAGTAGTGTCTGACTCTTTGCAACCCCATGGAATATACAGTCCACGGAATTCTCCAGGCCAGAACACTGGAGTGGATAGCCATGCCCTTCTCCAAGGGATCTTCCCAACCCAAGGATCAAACCCACGTCTCCCGAACTGCAGGAGGATTCTTCACCAGCTGAGCCACCAGGGAAGCCCACAGATGTGAGAGTTGGACCATAAAGAAGGCTTTGCCCTGAAGAATTGATGTTTTTGAACTGTGGTGCTGGAGAAGACTCTTGAGAGCCCCTTGGACAGCAAGGAGATCACACAAGTCAATCCTAAAGGAAATCAATCTTGAATACTCATTGGAAGCACTGATGCTGAAACTGAAGCTCCAATACTTTGGCCACCTGATAGGACGAGCTGACTCACTAGAAAAGACCCTGATGCTGGGAAAAAGGGCAGAAGGAGAAAGGGGTGACAGAGGATAAGATGATTGCATGGTGTCATCAACTCAATAGACACAAGTTTCAGCAAACTCCAGGAGATAGTGAAGGACAGGAAAGCCTGGAACGCTGCAGTCCACAGGGTCACAAAGAGTTGGACATGACTCAGCGACTGAACACAACATGAAGTATTAAATATACAGAATTATCCTCCCACTGGAAACAACTAAATATAAAATACAAACACCTACTTAAATAAATTGCTTGGTTGGCAAAAAGTTATGAACTGGCAGTGCTAAGATAGAGACTCCCAAGTGCAAACAGTCCAGCTGAGCCATTTACATAGTCCTGACCCACAAAACTATCAGCAAAGCAAAATGTTTATCTCAAACCTCCAAATTCTGGCAGCAATTTGTTATGCAACAGTACTAACTATGATATTACACAGTACAATAGTAGACAAGCTCTCTATATTATTTGAAGTCAATATAGAATCTTGAAGACATTCTGCTTCACTTCTTCTTTTTTCTTTTCTATTTTTTCTTGCCTTAGAACTTCAGAGATATTTTTGTTAAAATTCCAAACCACTCATAGGTAAGGAAACTTAGGCCCAAAGAAGTGAAATCACAGAACAAATTACAGATCAAATTCGTAGTAGAACATAGATCAAATCCATGCTTCTTAATCCTCAATGCAGTGTTTTTTGTTCGTAACCAAAATGTTTTTGTACCTTGTCTTTCTTTTCTTTATTCCACTCTTTTTCCTCGTGGCAGAAGGGCAGCCAAAATAATGTCAATCAACCAGCTTTTTATGCTTCCCTCCAAAAAACCCAGACCTATTTCCAATTCGAAGATTTAAATAGCATTTCCCAACTAACACAACATTTTAAATCAACTATATCCCAATAAAAATTTAAAAAGAAAAGAAAAGAGCATTTCCCAGTTCTGCCTGTCTCTAATCTTGTTGAGCCTCTAGCAATGTATGGTGCCAGCTTCCTGGACCAGGTGATAAATCTGTATGGATTATCACCAACAGAATGCAAACTTGCTACTTAGTGTGCCTGGGTAACAAGGGAACAATGACAGAAGGGCATTATCTGGGTAATAAGACTTACAAAACTTCCAGCAAAGTAACACACAGTGAATCTCAACCTCACCTGGACTGAGAACTGCTCTCTTTTGGCAACTGTAAATTGTGCAAGTTACCTGCAAATCTGACAATTTCCTAACAAAGGTCTAAGTAGCAGTTAGAGAAGCTGGCATATTAGATAGATCAGGAAGGAACCAAGAAAAGAAAATTTTAAAACAGAAAATAAACTAATCGGCACCAGAAAAACAGATGATAATAAAAGAAAAACAAAGTAGGGTGAGGTTGCATGAAGGGAATGTAACTATGAAGCTATGCAGACATCTTCACCTAGCCCAGATTAGAACTAGAGCTAGATTTGCAGTTTTTCATTTATAGTCAACTGGTTTCTATGTATTAATTTTTGTAGCCTGGTCTCAAAGTAAGATTGCTAATAAGTTGGACTTTTATTAAAATTTACTAAATTTATTTACTAAAAATTTCAGCTTAAAACTATTTGAAACCACTCAAATGTCTATCAGTCGAGTTTTGATTACACAAACTAAGGTACGCTCAAACAATGGAATGTTATGTATCTGTTTAAAAAGAAGCTTTTTTGTACTTATATGGAAGGTTCTTATTATGTGACCCTTGCTGTAAGAAAGGGGGAGAACAATGAATAAATGTATTACTTATATTTGCATAAGGAAACAATAAGAAATGATGACTAGACCATGAAAAAAAGGTTTTGGCTATTTACATGTAAGTTCATTAGCAACCTTGCTGCCTAGATAGAGACTTAATATCAAAATAATGACACTTCTTATTTAACTTTTGCTCTTTCTAACTTAAGGATGAACTGGATGAGAATGTTTAACTTTAGGCACAATAGGGCCTGATGCAGATCGATTTCCAGTCTCCTCAGAGTACATAAAATACGACTTTTCCCCCATGTCTGGATTAAATGGATAACTGCCACATTCATTCTTTCCCTTTCCACAATAATGTATCACCCCATGTTTACCTCCACTAACCCCTAATCAATATTCAGTTTATTAATAATATCTTACTAAGTTCTTACCTAATTTCTGGCCAAGTGTCTTACGCTTCTGCTGTTACTATCCTTCCAATTGTAACTGTAAATGCTTATCAGTTACTGACCAGCTAGCTCCATGTATCTTTGCATAGTGCCTCCAGTGCATGTTTTATTAGACACCCTGGAACCATGTTTTTATGCCAGTTCCCCAAATATAACTCTTATATAGCCCAAAATACTAAACATTATGTCACGCCAAAAACTTTTTCCTAGGTTTTGCATTCCTGAAAGACAGCAATAATGACAGTTTCCAAGGTACAAACGAAGAAAAAGTTACTAGCTACATCTCTCAGCCTCTGGAAAACGTGATTAAAGGCCATACAAACAGCTATAGGGAGCACATTCTAATCTTAGAGACAAAGAGAGAATCAAGAACAAGAATGTAAACACAATAACTCTCTTTCCTCAATTTCTACCCTTCCTTCAAATCCTTCCCAATTACCTTCCCCACGCTTTCCATTCCTCTAGGGAGGGAGGCTCAGGCAGCAGCTGGTTTATTCACAGCTAGCTCAACGGCAACCCACTCTAGTACTCTTGCCTGGAAAACCCCATGGACCGAGGAGCCTGGTGGGCTGCAGTCCATGGGGTCGTGAAGAGTTGGACACAACTGAGCAACTTCACTTTCCCTTTTCACTTTCATGCACTGGAGAAGGAAATGGTGACCCACTCCAGTGTTCTTGCCTGGAGAATCCCAGGAAAGGGGGAGCCTGGTGGGCTATGGGGTCGCACAGAGTCGGACACGACTGAAGCGACTTAGCAGCAGCAGCAGCAGCAGCAGCAGCAGCTCCCTGGTGGCTCAGACAGTAAAAAATCTGCCTGCAATAGGGGAGACCTGGGTTCGATCCCTGGGTTGTGAAAATTCCTTGAAGGAGGGCATGGCAACCCGTTCCAGTATTGTTGCCTGGAGAATCCCCATGGACAAAGGAGCAAAGAGTTGTACACAACTGAGCAACTAAGTCAGTTGAGCGACTGAGCACAACTTTATTTGATTTATTGATACATGGCAACAGAAACACACAATAAATCAGGCCCAAAAGAGAGCTATTCATTTTTGATTGGTTCAAATCCTTTTCAACCAGGCAAAAAGACCCATAAACTAACAACAACAAAAATTGTAAGAAAGGAGAAATGAAGAATTTTTCTGGTAAAAAGCTAAAGACAGGGGTCTGGAGAATTACTAATTGTAAACTTCTAGGCACTGTACTTATGGTTTCTGAATCCTGTTTCTAATGGCCATGGTCCCAGATCTAGGGATCAAACTGAGCAATGGTTATAATGTTATTATTTAAAGACCTTTCATCTGTTCACATCTTGTGGATCTCAGAATAACACTGCCCTTGCAACCTTCCAGTTTTTATAAACTAGAGCCAAGAGAAAATTACAGGCAACATCAAATGTGGATACACCCAAACTCAGAAATATAACTCTTCAGAAACAGAAGGGAAGAAGGGACGATTATTTTTTTAACCCACCCCACCGCTAAGCCATGAAATGAATATCCCTTTAAAAGCTTCAATTATAAAAGTTATTTACGTTCATAGTGGAAAACAATAACAAGAGACAAAAATCAATCATAGTTCTAACACTCAACTATTATCATTGCTGACATGTTAAAATGCATCCTTCTGGTAAATTTTTGTAAGCAAAAAATGAGATGTTATAACCTCTTTTCATGTAATATATTATTATGTATTTATGTCTATAAAATCATTAAATACTGTAACTGAGAGTGTGGATTTTGAAGTCAGACAAATAACTGGGTCCCACCTCTCTTACTTACTGAGTGATTTCATGTAAGTTATTAGAAACTGTTTATACCTCACAGGTTTATCCTGTGTAAAATTTTTTATCTATTATTAAATAATAAGAGAAAGAATAAATCCAGTACATAGTAAGCACTCAGCAACATAACATATGCTGCATACATTTTGTACTTTTACAACATTCTATTAAATGTATCCTAGCTTATTAAAAACCCCCTATTGTCAAAATAAGTGAAAGTCACTCAGTCGTCTCTGACTCTTTGTGACCCCAGGGACTAAACAGTCCATGGAATTCTCCAGGCCAGAATACTGGCATGAGTAGCCTTTTCCTTCTCCAGGGGATCCTCCCAACCCAGGGACTGAACCCAGGTTTCCCGCATCACAGGCAGATTCTTTACCAGCTGAGCCACAAGGGAAGCCCAAGAATACTGGAGTGGGTAGCCTATCCCTTCTCCAGCAGATCTTCCTGACCTAGGAATCAAACAGGGGTCTCCTGCACTGCAAGTGGATTCTTTACCAACTGAGCTATCAAGGAAGCATTGTCCAAATAAAGTTGTTTCTAAATATATAATATTATAAATAACAATGCAACAAACACTAAATCTAAATCTTTACATGTCTATGATTTTTTTCTTTAAATTCCTAGAAGTAAAATTACAAATCAAAGGGAATAACATGTTCTTTATTACCAAAGTGCCTCCAGAGAAGTTGTACTACTTTATAATTCCATCTGCATATATAAAAGTTTTCACTCCTCCATCCACAGAGATTTTAAAATATTTTAAAAATACCACACATATCTTTTTATAATCTGCTCTTACGAATTCTAGGGCTTCCCTGATAGCTCAGTTGGTAAAGAATCCACTTGCAGTGCAGAAGAGCCCTGTTCGATTCCTGGGTCAGGAAGATCTGCTAGAGAAGGGATAGGCTACTCATGCCAGTATTCTTGGGCTTCCCTTGTGGCTCAGCTGGTAAAGAATCTGCCTGCAATGTGGGAGACCTGGGTTCGATCCCTGGGTTGAGAAGATCCCCTGGAGAAAGAAAAGGCTACCCGCTCCAGTATTCTGGCCTAGAGAATTCCTTGGAATGTAAAGTCCATAGGGTAGCAAAGAGTTGGACATGACTAAGCGACTTTCACTTACAAATTCTAGATTTTATGTCATATTTAGAAAATAACCACTGATAGCTTCTTTCAGTATCTTTATAATCTCATTTTTATTTATGTGTGCTTAAAATATAGAAGTAACTCATGAATATGTTCATTAAAAATTCAAATAATACATAAATATGAAGAATGAAAAGTGAAATTCACCCTCACTCTTTCCCAGCAGTGACTGTGATGATTAAAGTTCATCCTTTAACAATCACAGATCTTTACCTGTGAATTTACAGGCAGATAATTCAGTTTATTTTTGTTTAATATAAATATGGTCATATATCATCACACCCCAAAAACTGGCTTGCTGACTTTTTTTTTTAAGTTACCTGAGTACCCTGGAGGGCTTTCTATGACTGAATATATAGATCAACATCATTCTTTTTAAACACTGGATAATATTCCCTTGAATCAGGGTACTATTCTCACTTAATCATTCCTCTATTACTCTGTTTCCAGTTTTTCCCTATTGTAAACAATGCTGCAATAAAAAAATTCTTATACCAGTGCCCTTGTGGATTATGTGAATATTTCTCTAGGAAAAATACTAAAGAACACAATTGGTGAGTCACAGAATCAGTTCAGTTCAGCTCAGTTCAGTCAGTTGTATCTGACTCTTTGTGACCCCATGGACTGCAGCATACCAGGCTTCTCTGTCCTTCACCAATTCCCAGAGCTTGCTCAAACTCATGTCCATTGAGTCAGTGATGCCATCCAACCATCTCATCCTCTGTCATCCCCTTCTCCTCCTCCCTTCAAAGTTACCTGACATCAGGGTCTTTTCAAATGAGTCCGCTCTTTGCATCAGGGGGCCAAAGTATTGAAGCTTCAGCATCAGTCCTTCCAAAGAATATTCAGGACTGATTTCCTTTACGATTGACGATAAGGTTTGATCTCCTTGCAGTCCAAGGGATTCTCAAGAGTCTTCTCCAACACCACAGTTCAAAAGCATCAATTCTTCAGCACTCACCTTTCTTTATGGTCCAACTCTCACACTCATACATGACTACTGGAAAAACCATAGCTTGGACTAGATGGACCTTGTCAGTAAAGTAATGTCTCTGCTTTTTAATATGCTGTCTAGGTTTGTCATAGCTTTTCTTTCAAGTAGCAAGTGTCTTTTAATTTCATGGCTGCAGTCACCATCTGCAGTGATTTTGGAGCCCAAGAAAATAAAGCCTATTATTGTTTCCATCATTTCCCCACCTATTTGTCGTGAAGTGATGGGACCAGATGCCATGATCTTAGTTTTTGAATGTTGAGTTTTAAGCCAGCTTTTTCACTCTCCTCTTTCACTTTCATCAAGAGGCTCTTTAGTTCCTCTTTGCCTTCTGCCATAAGAGTGGTGTCATCTGAGTATATGAGCTTATTGATATTTCTCCTGGTAATCTTGATTCCAATCTCTTGAATCAGAGAATGAGCATTTCTAATAGCTACTACCAAAGTACCTTCCAAAGAGGGTGTAGAAATTCTTCTGGCACCCCTGCACAGGGAGTGTGGAGTCTTCACTGGACCACCAGGGAAGTCCCTTTCTTGTCTTCTTGATGACAGCCATTCTAACAGATGTAAGGTGATATTTCATTGTGCTCTTGATTTCCATTTTCCTGATGATTAGTGTTGTTGAGTATCTTTTCATACATGTTGGCCATTTGGATGTCTTCTTTGGAAAAATGTTGCTTGAGTTCCTCTGTGCTGTGTGCTCAGTCACTAAGTCGTGTCTAATTCTTTCTGACCCCATGGACTATAGTCTGCCTGGCTCCTGTGTCCATGGGATTTCCCAGGTAAGAATACTGTAGTGGGTTGCCATTTCCTTTGCCAGGGGATATTCCTGACCCACAGACTGAAGTCGAGTTTCCTGCATTGGCAGTGGGTTCTTTATGGCTGAGCCACCAGGACGCTCATTTAGTTCCTCTGCTCATTTTTAAATCAAATTATTTGGTTTTCCTTTTTGTTATTGAGTGTATGACTTTATACTGGCTATTAACCACTTATCCAATATACAATTTGCAAATATTTTCTCCCATTCTGTAAGATGCCTTTTTATTTTGTTGACTGTTTCTTTTTAAAAAATATTTATCTATTTATTTATTTGGCTGCACTGGGTCTTAGTTGTGGCCCGTGGGATTTTCACTCGTGGCATGTGGGATCTAGTTGCCTGACCAGGGATCAAACCCAGGTCCCCTGCACTGGGAACACAGAGTCTTAACCACTAGACCACCAGGGAAGTCCCTGCTTGTTTCTTTTGCTGTCAACAGCTTTTAAGTTTTATATAGTCCCACTTGTCGAGCTTTGCTTTCACTGTCTGTGCTTTTGGTGTCATAGCTAAAAAATCATCACCAAGATCTATGCTGAGGAGATCCGTCCCTATATTTTCTTCTTGGATTTTTATGGTATTAGGTCTATGTTTAAGTCTTCAGTCCATTTTGAGTTAACTTCTGTGAATGCTATAAGAATATAATTTCTTTTCTCTCCATGTCTTTATGCAGTTTTCTCAGTACCATTTGCTGAAGAGTACTATTGAAAAGTACAATCTTTTCTCCACTGGTGTTCTCGGCTTGCTTGTTGAGTATTCGTTGATGGTATATGAAAGGGCTTATTCTGGGCTCTCTATTCTGTCTCACTGGCCTATACATCTATTTTTACGGAAGTATCATTCAGTTTTTAATTACTATACCTTTGCTCTATGGTTTGAAATCAGAAAGTGTGATGCCTCTGGCTCTGTTCTTCTTTCTCATGACGGCTTTGACTATTTAGGGTCTTTTGTAGTTCTATACAGATTTTAGAATTTTTTTTTTTATCTTGGCTGTGCTAGGTCTTCATTGTTGTGCACGGGCTTTCTCTAGTTGCAGTGAGTAGGAGCCAGTCTCTAGTTGCGGTGCATGGGCTTCTCATTGTGGTGGCTTCTTTTGTGGAGCACAGGCTCTAGGGTGGTGGGCTTCAGTAGTTGCAGCACGTGGGCTCTACGGTTGCAGCTACCAAGCTCTAGAACACACACTCAGTAGTTGTGGCCCACACTTAGTTGCCCCATGGCATGTGGGATCTTCCTGCGCCAGGGATCAAACTTGTCTCCTCTGAATTGGCAAGTGGATTCTTTACCACTGAGCCACCAGGGAAGCCCAAGAATTTTTTAATTCTGTGGAAAATACCATTGAAATTTTGATAGAGATTGTGTTGAATCTATAGATGACTTAGAGTAGTATGGACATTTCAACAGCATTCATTCTTTCTGACCCATGAATATGGGATATCTTTCCATCTGTTTGTGTCTTGTTTCAATGAACTCTTGTACACTATTGATGGGAATATAAATTGGTCCAGCCAATATGGAAAACAAGATGGAGGTTCCTCAAAAAATGAAAAATAGAGCTATATATGATCCAGTAATTCCACTTTTGAGTATATACCAAAAGAACTGAAAAAAGGTATCAGTATGCAATATGCAATCCCACACAAATAATCCAGCATTATTCACAATAGCCAAGATAATTGAAAAAACTTAAGTGCCCATCAACAAATGAATGGATAATAAAGATGTGATATATATGTATATACAATAGAATATTATCTAGCCACGAGAAAGAAAGAAATCCTACCATTTGTGACAACATGAATGAAACTTGAGGACATTATGCTAAGTGAGACAAAGAAAAACAAATATTGAATGATGTAACTTATATGCGGAATCTTAACAAGCCAAACTCATTGAATCAGAGAGTAAATGGTGGCTCCTAGGGGCTGGGAGGTAGGGGAATATGAGAGAGGTTGTTTAATGGTATAAGATTATAACTAGTAAAAAAAAAAAAAAAAAAAAGATTATAACTAGTAGAAAAATAAGACCTGGAGACCTAATATACAACACAGTGATTATAAGCAATAACATTATAAACATCACACTTGCTAAGAGGCTACATCTTAATTTCTTCGACCACACAAAAAAATGACAATTACGTGACATGATTCAGTTCAGTTCAGTTCAGTTGCTTGTCATGTCTGACTCTTTGCGACCCCACGGACTGCAGCATGCCAGGCCTTCCTGTCCATCACCAACTCCCGGAGTTTACTCAAACTTATCTCTATTGAGTCGGTGAAGCCATCCAACCATCTCATTCTCTGTCGTCCCCTTCTGCTCCTGCCTTCAATCTTTCCCAGCATCAGGGTCTTTTCAAATGATTCAGCTCTTTGCATCAGGTGGCCAAAGGATTGCAGTTTCAGCTTCAACATCAGTCCTTCCAATGAACACTCAGGACTGATCTCCTTTAGGATGGACCAGTTGGATCTTGCAGTCCAATGGACTGTCAAGAGTTTTCTCCAACACCACAGTTCAAAAGCATCAATTCTTCAGCACTCAGCTTTCTTTATAGTCCAACTCTCACATCCAGACATGACTACTGGAAAAACCATAGCTTTGACTAGACGGTCCTTTGTTGGCAAAGTAATGTCTCTGCTTTTTAATATGCTGTCTAGGTTGGTCATAACTTTCCTTCCAAGGAGTAAGCATCTTTTAATTTCATGGCTCCAGTCACCATCTGCAGTGATTTTGGAGCCCCCAAAAATAAAGTCAGCTACTGTTTCCACTGTTTCCCCATCTATTTGCCATGAAGTGATGAGACCAGATGCCATGATCTTAGTTTTCTGAGTGTTGAGCTTTAAGCCAACTTTTCCCTCTCCTCTTTCACTTTCATCAAGAGGCTCTTTAGTTCTTCACTTTCTGCCATAAGGGTGGTGTCATCTGCATATCTGAGGTTATTGATATTTCTCCTGGCATTCTTGATTTCAGCTTGTGCTTCATCCAGCCCAGCATTCCTCATGATGTACTCTGCATATAAGTTAAATAAGCACAGTGACAATACACAGTCTTGATGTACTCCTTTCCCTATTTGGAACCAGTCTGTTGTTCCATGTCCAGTTCTAACTGTTGCTTCCTCACCTGCATATAGGTTTCTCAAGAGGTAGGTCAGGTGGTCTGGTATTCCCATCTGTTTCAGAATTTTCCACAGTTTATTGTGATCCACACAGTCAAAGGCTTTGGCACAGTCAATAAAGCAGAAATAGATGTTTTTCTGGAACTCTCTTGCTTTTTTGATGATCATGATAGAGGATCTAATATTAGAATGGCAATCACATTGCAATATGTATCAAACTGACATGTCACATACCTTAAACTTATATAATGTCATATATCAAACACATAGCAATTAAAAAAAATTTAATAAAGATGTTTCTAAGAAAAAAGTTTATAACAAATAGTTAATTAAAAGGTATTGTTGAGCTATACGGAGAAGGCAATGGCACCCCACTCCAGTACTCTTGTCTGGAAAATCCCATGGATGGAGGAGCCTGGTAGGCTGCAGTCCATAGGGTCGCTAAGAGTCAGACATGACTGAGTGACTTCCCTTTCACTTTTCACTTTCATGCATTGGAGAAGGAAATGGCAACCCACTCCAGTGTTCTTGCCTGGAGACGGGGGAGCCTGGTGGGCTGCCGTCTATGGGGTCGTACAGAGTCGGACACGACTGAAGCAACTTAGCAGCAGCAGCAGCAGCAGTTGAGTTATATGCAGAAATACAAAGGATGGGTAAGGAGATTATATTACACTATATTACACTATTATAAGATTAAAACTCTATGTCAGGGGTTCCCAACCTCCAGGATCTAATGCCTTATGATCTGAGATGAAGTTGATGTAGTAACAATAGAAATAAAGTGCATAATAAATGTAATGCACTTGAATCATCCTGAAACCTTCCTCTCTCCGTCCCCTGGTCTGTGGAAAAACTGCCTTCCATGAAACTGGTCCCTGTTGCCAAAAATGTTGGGGACCGCTGCTATATGTGAAAGTCTCATTACATCACACGAATGCAATCTCTAGTAAGTTAAAAATGTGCCCAAAACAACAACTAAAGAAGAGAAAATAAAGAATTATAGCTAATAAACCAGCTGGGTGATAAAACTAAATTAATTACTACAAAAGAAATAGGAGAAGGGGAACAAAGGGTAAATGGGAAAAACAGAAAACATATAGCATGATGGCAGATATACACTCAACCACGTTAACAATTCCCTGATGGCTCAGATGGTAAAGAAACTGCCTGCAATGTGGGAGACCTGGGTTCAATCCCTGGGTAGGGAAGAGTCCCTGGAGGAGGTATGAAAATCCACTCTAGTATTCTTGCTTGCAGAATCCCCATGGGCAGAGTAGTCTGGTGGGTTATAATTCATGAGGTCATAAAGAGTTGGACACAACTGAGTGACTACCACACACATATATTAACAATCCAGGTGGTGCTAGTGGTATAGAACCTGCCTGCCAATGCAGGAGATGTAAGAGACACAAGTTTGATCCCTGGGTTGGGAAGGTACCCTAGAAGAGGGCATGGCAACCCACTCCAGTAGTTTTGGCTGGAGAATCCCATGGACAGAGGAGCCTGGCGGGCTACAGTCCGTAGGGTCTCAAAGAGTTGGACAGAACTTAGCATGCATGCATAGTAACAATCACATCAAAGGTCAATAATCTAAGCCTCTAATTGAAAGGCAGAGATGGACAGACTGGATAAAAACAAGATCAATCTGTGCTGCCTACAAGAAATACAAATAAATATAAAGATACAAGCACACTAAAAGAAAAAGAGTACAAAAAATATATGTGCTAATACTAACCAAAAGAAAGCTGAAATGACTACCTTTTATACACATTCTTCAGTGATTTCAAACCTGATTGTGTGATGATGAGACACTCAATATTTACCAGCTTCCATTTTATTAATCATGCCTAATGCATTTCTGAGGATTAAAGGTCTGAGTCATTAAAAATTATATGCCCCATTTAAGCAGATTTTCTGCACACTTTACTCAAGATATATAAATTATATATCTTGTTTATGATTTACCAACATTTAAACCTACCATATAAATGGATGCCTCTCAGCCTCACATGCTAGTGTTGCATAATTCCTGAAAACAGCAAACTTAAGCAAAAAAAAGACATCCATGCACTGCGTCCCCCACTTTCTTGAGGCAATTATTCTTGGGGGTAAATATCTCAGAGTTGTAAATTCTTTTTATAAGCCTAGATATTTTAACCTTCTTTCATGAAATACAGAAACTAGAACTCCCTCAGTAAATTGAACCAAATGATTATTTCAAAATACAATCTTGTGACTTTTAAGTGTGTGCATATTTTTTTAATTAAAATATAGTTTTTAAAATTAAAAAAAAAAAAAAAAGCTGAAAAGGCTATGTTCCTATCAAGCAAAGTATATTTCAGAGCAAAGACTATTCCCAGGAACAAAGGATATCATTTCTTAATCATAAAGTGGTCAGTGCATCAAGAGGACATAATTCCAAGTGGTTCTATATCTGATAACTAAGCTTCAAGATACATGAAACAAAAACTGATAGAATGCCAAGAGAAACAGAGAAATCCACAATTCTAGCCAGAGATTTCAATACCCTTTCCTTAATTGATAGAACAGCTGACCAGGAAGGATTATAAAGACTTAACACTTTCTCAACCAACTTAACCTAACTGACATTTGTCACTCAACACAAGAACAGCAGAAAATACATTCTTTTCAATAAAGACTTAACACTTTCTCAACCAACTTAACCTAACTGACATTTGTCACTCAACACAAGAACAGCAGAAAATACATTCTTTTCAAGTGCACATTTAACAAGATAAAACTCATTGTGGGTTTTAAGACAACTTTAAGACAAGTTTAAATAAATTTAAAAGAATTCAAGCCAACAATGTACATTTGCTGACAACAATAAAATTAAACTAGAAAACAGAAACAGAAAGATATCTGCTAAATCCTCTAAACATTTGAAAATTAAAAGAAAAAAATAAGGAAATTAAAATATATTTTAAGCTAACTGAAAACATAGCATATCAAAATTTGCAGGATACAGCTAAACAGCACTTAGAAATATATAGCACTAAACACTTTTATTACAAAAAAAACAGAAAAGGTCTCAAGTCAAAAACCTCAGTTTCTGCCTAAAAAAGCTGGAAACAAAAAAGCTAATAAAACCCAAAATAAACAGAAGAAAGGAATAATAAAGATCAGAATAGAAATCAATAAAATACAAACTAGAAATACAAAACAGAGAAGATCATTGAAACCAAAAGCGAGTATTTTAGATGAATGAAACAGATAAATCTTTAATCAGTTTGATGAGAGAGAAAAAAAAAAAAAGAGAGACAGAAGGTCCAAATTAACAATATTAGGAATGAGACAGGTGACATCATTACAAAGACAATATTAAAATATTATGAAAAAAAAAAGAAAATATGAGTAAATTTTTTTTCTAACAAAATCAATCAATTTCTTTTTTTTTTTTTTTTTTTCCTGTCTTCCCTGGGCATCACGGCGGTGCGTCAGGGATTGCCACGCAGGGTTTAAAGACGATGTCACTCACACGAGGACGCCTGGCCCAATCAATTTCTTGAAAGACACTAAGCCCACTCAAGAAGAAACAAATAAATCTGAATAGACCTATATCTATTAGAAAAAAATGAATTTGTGGTTAAAAACCTTCCTCCTCACATACAAAAAAACAGGCTCAGGTGGCCTAACTGGTTAATTTCACCAAATATTTAAAGAAAAAGTAATACAAATTCTAAACAAACTCTACAAAGACATAGTAAGGGAAAACAACTAGAAACTAATTTTTCTAACAGATTCAAATATTTTTTTTACTTTATTTATTTTTTAATCGAAAGATAATTGCTTTACAGAATGTTGTTTTCTGTCAAACATTAACATAGATTCAAATATCCTTAACAAATTTATAGAAAATCAATTCCAACAATATATAAAAATAATAATACATCATAACCAAGTGGAGTTTATCCCATGATAGAAGGCTGGCTTGGCATATGAAAATCAATTGATGTAATTTATCATATTAATAAACTAAAAAAACCTTCATAAATCAATAGGTACAGGAAAGCATTACATACAAGTCTTTGTATGTACATATGCTTCCATTTTTCTTGGGTGAATTTCTCAAAGTAGAATAATCTGGAGTATAATTCCTCCTCATATAGAATTGCCCTAATAGGCAACTTTTTCTGGGGGATTCCACATCTGCCTGACTGAGATTTTTCTCAATTGTGCTGTGGTCTGAAGTTCTTCCCACCCAATCCTTCCTTCCCTGTCTTCCTTCACAAGCTGTTAGACTTGGATCACATTCTGAAAGCTCTCCCGGACTCTCCTGGCTCCCTTCCCTCTCTAGTTCACAGGTATTTCCTCCAAGAAATCCTGTACCTCTAAACTATCCTGACATCTGCTTCGTGGAAGAGCCAGACTGATGATATAGGCAATATAAGATAATTTAATGGGTCCTAACTCCACATTCTTCATACCCAATGTTATGTTTAAAATTGCAACATGGATGGCTTCTCTAGATAAGCAGTTAAAAGCCACGGAGCCCAAATATGAGGAAAGAGAAACAAGTTCTTTTGAATCTCAGTATACTGTGGGTTCTTTTAACTATTTCAACTGGACACTCAAATATATCTGCCTCTGGAAACAAGGTATCTCTAAGTGAATCACCACATTTTTCCTTGTCCTGTCTTGAACTTAGAAATAACTCAGAGATCTGGCCAGCACAAAACGGAACTACACCACTCTCTGGCATTTAAGAAGTTATGAACAACAAATATGTTATCATCCCCATCCCTAAGGAAACTCTAAAATCTCACCCCAAGGACACATATTGTGCCATATTGTGACAGAGCACTCATTCAAATAGGATTTCATGTTTCTTTTTCTTTTTTTTTGACATTTACATTTGGCTTACTTCTACCATCATTCAGTTCTATTTCTTAACGAAATCTGCCAAAGTTTCTAAATTATCGAAACAAATTGAGAATGCATAAAGGCTATAATGACCAGTGGTTTTACTTTAGAACTTCAAGAATCATGTTGCCTTATTGTGTATAGTGCTTGATATACGAGGCATGACTAATAAACGCTAAACCAGTCCTCTGTAATCTGCCTCATAGGACAAAACTCTCTTTAACCATAAGATCAAAATATAGCAATTTCTCAAGGGAAAAAGCTTCTTAAATCTTACATTTTGGCCTTATAGCTTCATACTATAAAAGTTCTGAGGGATGAAGGTGACACCATTACCCCAAAACTATACCAGGACATTACTTTTAGAAACATATAAATTCTCCTGCCCTTAGTATCACCTTCTTACAAAGTTTCCTAGTCCAGGCTAAATAATTCCTCTCTTGCTCTAATGTTAATAACCTTCAGATATTTGGGAGTGTATCTCTCCTGGATCTCACAGTTGCCAGATTTTAGTCAACTCTGCCTGCTTAAATTTTTAAATGATCTTTGTAAATTCATCTATGCACTACAGTTGCTCTCAGAATTCACCACTTTCTGCTTCTATCATGCTGACATTGTGCTAAATGTAATACTCCCAGTGGGCTCTTGCCAACTCCCTGTGCTGTGGCGCAATTCTTCTTTGTCCACTGCCTAGAATAGCATGAGTTTTCCTTTGACTGCCAGATCACATTTCAAGCAGAAACCAAGTTTGTTATCTGCCATTACTGTCAAGACTCTCTTGCTCTCTGGGGTTTCTTTCTCTCTTTTTTTTCCCCTGTCAGATTACTTGTATCTCCTCTTCAGCCTCTGTAACAAGAGTAGAATTGTGCCCTAATGCTAATTTCCCAAATGACTATTATCCATATTTTGGCCTACTGGTACTAGAAACTGCTTACTGATAATGTTCATAACTTAGTTTTCCTCCCTGTTGGATTCCCACTAAAGATCTTCCTTTGTTAAATCTTCACTTAAATCTACACCCTCCTTCTAGTAACTATTTTAGGTAAAACAAAACAGACTGTATATTCTCCACAGTTCATTTAATTCAATACACTTTAACTAAGCATCTAGTAGATGCAGGAGTTGTGAATAAGGATGAATATATCACTTTTGCCCTCAAACAGTTCACAGTCTTATTTGAAAGACACATGTATCTATATTTATAAAACAGCATAACACAATAATGGAAGATTATACAAACTAAAGAGCCTCTTGAAAGTGAAAGAAGAGAGTGAAAAAGTTGGCTTAAAGCTCAACATTCAGAAAACTAAGATCATGGCATCCGGTCCCATCACTTCATGGCAAACAGACGGGGAAACAGTGGCAGACTTTATTTTTGGGGGCTCCAAAATCACTGCAGATGGTGACTGCAGCCACTTGCTCCTTGGAAGAAAAGTTATGATCAACCTAGACAGCATATTAAAAAGCAGATAATTACTTTGCCAACAAAGGACCGTCTAGTCAAAGCTGTGGTTTTTCCAGTAGTCATGTATGGATGTGAGAGTTGGACTATAAAGAAAGCTGAGTGCCAACGAACTGATGCTTTTGAACTGTGGTGTTGGAGAAGACTCTTGAGAGTCCCTTGGACTGCAAGGAGATCTAACCAGTCCATCCTAAAGGAAATCAGTCCTGAATATTCATTGGAAGGACTGATGCTGAAGCTGAAACTCCAATCCTTTGGCCACCTGATGCAAAGAACTGACTCATTGGAAAAGACCTTGATGCTGGGAAAGACTGAAAGCAGGAGGAGAAGGGGGATGACAGAGGATGGGATGGTTGGATGGCATCATCGACTCAATGGACATGAGTTTGAATAAACTCCGGGAGTTGGCGATGGCCTTCTGGACAGGAAGGCCTGGTGCGCTGCAGTCCATGGGGTCACAAAGAATCAGACATGACTGAGTGACTGAATTGAACTGACTGATACAAAGTACAAAGGTCAGGAAAAGTGCTAACTTTAAAACGAACAGGAATCCATCAGACCCGAAAGGAGAGGACACTCCAGTTAGAAATTCCAAAGCAAAGGCAAAGAATGTTGAATAGTGTGGAATGCTTGGGAAACAAGTAATAATGGTGTTACACTGGAGCATGAAGGGTGGGCAAGGGGAAAATGACAGGAGACATAAGAGGGGAATTAGAAGAGGTGCCCTGAAGCACCTTGAAGCTCAAGCTAAGGAGTTTGGACTTAACAATGCAAGCAATGAGCAGAGGTTAAAGAAATATAAAAAAAAGGAGGATACATGACCAATATTTTAGAAGAATCTCAAGTGCAGAGAAGAGAATGGAAGGAGTGGGTACAGAGGCAAGAAAATCTGTCAACTGTTAACTGCAATAGTCCACGTGAGATGAAAGGGCTTTAAATCTGAAAATTTTCAGAAAGAAAAAAATCAAGATGGTTATTATCAGCTTAACACTTCAGTTCAGTTTAGTTGCTCAGTTGTGTCCGACTCTTTGCAACCCCATGAAACGCAGCATGCCAGGCCTCCCTGTCCATCACCAACTCCCGGAGTTTACCCAAACCCATGTCCATTGAGTCGGTGATGCCATCCAACCATCTCATCCTCTGTCGTCCCCTTCTCCTCCTGCCTTCAATCTTTCCCAGCATCAGGGTCTTTTCAAATGAGTCAGCTCTTCGCATCAGGTGGCCAAAGGATTGGAGTTTCAGCTTCAACACCAGTCCTTCCAGTGAATATTCAGGACTGATCTCCTTTAGGATGGACTGGTTGGATCTTCTTGTCACTTACTGAGCATCAATTATGTGGAAAGTGCTGTATTATAAGATTCTGGTATTTTATCCCATTTAATGGTTACCATAACTCTGTCAGGTAGATACTAGCATCTTTATCCAATATATAAGGGACCTGACTCAGAGAAAACAAAGTTCAAAAATGCAACAAATAAACCAACCATCAAAGAGAGTCAAATTTAATAAAATGTCCTCTGTATGATCAACATGGCTTCTAGAACACTATTTCAGAGCATAACTTTAATCTAGTCACAGACAGCCTTATTTTCTCAATTTTAATTCATTTACTAAGCAGATAAAAACTAGTACTTAGAATGTGTTAGCACAACATCACACTACAATGAGTTTACAACCAGATAGGAGAGAGACATATAATCACATAATAACATCGAGAAACTACTAAAGAATCATAAAAAGGTATAGGATATTTTGAGACAGTGTAAGTTGCTGTTGTTTAGACACTAAGTCATGTCTGACTCTTTTTCGACCCCATGGACTGTAGCCCACCAGGCTCCTCTGTCCATGGGATTTCCCAGGCAAGACTACTGCAGTAGGTTGCCATTTTCCTTCTCCAGGGCATCTTTTCCACTGAGGGATCAAATCTGCGCCTCCTGCATTGGCAGGCAGATTCTTTACTGCTGAGTCAGCATGGAAGCCCATGAGACAGTCTAAGAGGGGAACTTAATTTAGACTTGAGAGAAGGAGATATAAAGGAAGGTCAACAACAACTCCTGAGCAAGTGACATTTAAGACCTAAAGGAAGACTGACTAAAAAGGATGACCTGAAGGTGAAGTTGTTATCCTCTACCTCTCTGTACTGTTACTTCTAGTCACTGCATCTCAATGCTGGAAATTCTTACAACTAACTCATGACTCTAGGTCTTCAAAATTCATGGCACAATGTATCTTATCAGAGGCTTGACCTCTGATTCCTTTTTATCTTCTCCAACAGCCAGACTCTGATAAACCTGTCAGTACCTGTAACTTCTACATGTTTGGAATCTAAAATTTAAATACCACATTTTATCATATCTGCTGCTGCTGCTGCTAAGTTGCTTCAGTCGTGTCCGACTCTGTGTGACCCCATGGACTGCAGCCCACCAGGCTTCTCCGTCCATGGGATTCTCCAGGCAAGAACACTGGAGTGGGTTGCCTTTTCCTTCTCCAATGCATGAAAGTGGAAAGTAAAGTCACTCAGTCGTGTCTGACTCTTAGCGACCCCATGGACTGCAGCCTACCAGGCTCCTCCATCCATGGGATTTTCCGGGCAACAGTACTGGAGTGGGGTGCCATTTCCTTCTCCTCATCATATCTAAGATGCTATAAATTGGAAGACTCATTATTTTACATACCAGTAAGAAAAAGCACTGCCAATTAAACTAACATCTCAACTTCAGAGATAATAAGATGAAAAAAAAAATCCTAAAATCAATTAATTATGGTATCTTAACTCTGATGGCACCTGCTAATCTTTCATCAGTCTCTCACTCTTATGTTTTCCATTATATCTCTTTGACCTCAACTACACTTCTGGAAACTTGACCTTTTCTTACTGTCACAATCTGTTAGCTTTTGCCTGTTAGCAAAGACGGAGACTGGAATTTAGAGACATGAATTTAGAGAGGCAACAATCCATCTATAACTTCATAGCACCAGTTGCATAAGCACAGAAAGGAACAGAGAAAGCAAACTACATATAGGAATTTGTGGACTAGTAGACGATAAAAGTCAAGCGAGTTGAAGGTATTTACAGGTGACTAATTGAAATGTATAATTCAATGCTCTAAAATACTTATGTCCCAAAATGTAATGTCAGTGGTGTTCCACACTATTAGCCTGCCCACATTATGTGGTCCATGTGCTCTGGCACCAATACCACATGCCCCTTACCACAGCAAATTATTCCTCATTATAATAATGATTTTTTTAAAATCACTTTAGAATAATTTCATTATGTGAATGTTTCCAACTTTTAAACTCACATAAAGAATCTTCTGTATACACAATTACATGCTAAAACATCCTTCAGGAAAACCTTTCTGGTGTTTTGGATTTAAATTATCTTAACTGTAGAAATACAATAAAACCAGAACAGATCAGATCCCATTCTTGTGGATAAACAATCATCTTCTATGTATACAAAATTGTGAACCTCTATGCTGTATGGTGAATAGGTAAAACATTCACCTGGTGAGAGCATGAAAATACTCCTAAAAGTTGGGAAATTCTCATCTAGACGATAACCTCCATGGGATATGAGAACTTACTGGTGGATTTTTTAAAAATGCGTTTGAATATAAAGCAGGGGTCAGCAAACTATGGCCCACAGAACAGATTTCGCACACTGCCTATATAGCTCACTAAGAATGGTTTCTACATTCTGAAATAATCTTTTAAAACCTTAAGACAAATCATATACCATGGCACATGGAAATTACATGAAATTCAAACTTCAGTTTTCAGAAAGACAGTTTTATTGGAACATAGTCACGCTCATGTGTTTACATGTTGTCCACGGGCTTTTGTGCTACAACAGAAGAGCTAAGTAGTTGCAGCAACAATGTGTGGCCTGAGAAGCCTAAAATCCCTACTATCTGACACCTTACAAGAAAAGTTTGCTGACATATAACCTGCCTCCCCCCAAAAAAGTCTTATTTTATTATATAATTTGGTGGTGACAATGACAATTATTTCCAGACGGGCACAAGAGCTTAAACCAACAGCAATCTGGAAAATGATAATCTTAGTCAATTAGAATTAACAAAAATTAAATAGTTGAGTAAGTTAATTAGTCCTAATTAAGTTGGTAGAATGACAGGTACCTAACATACTATTGCAAATGTGCCACTTACAAGAATTAATCTCTTCAGTTTAGTTCTCATAAGCTGTTATCCTGTTTCTCTTCAATTATTGCCCTTTTATAGGAACTCTCCAAATCTCCTCTAGGAGTCTGAGGGAAAGCCACATATAGTATTTTGTCACTGCAACCCTACCTAGGTAACTTGTGTAGCTGTCGTACTTCCATGCGTTTCAGGAAAACAAGACAAAACTGTGTCATCATTAAATGTCAAGTGAATTACGGCCAGTAGATGGAGACAGTTTTTAACCAAACTAGAGTAGCAAAATTTGATATCAAGTTGCAGTGGAAATTTAAAATACTATCTGTAGATTGTTACCTTGAAATATTTAGTTAATTAGATAGGACAAAGTGATTTTTTTTCCTAGTTCAGCAGGAAAATCAAGCGACTTTCTATTTCTTAAGTCAGATTTCACTAAGGGATCAGAAGTAGAAAGACTGGATGTTGAACACTCTGATCCCTGTAGAATATGAATCTACTCTAATCGGCTAGAATCCAATTTTTTTTCTCTCGCCAATAAAAAAGGAACATTTTCCAATCATTTACTCTCAATCAGGTTAGCATCTTTCCTCTCAAATCAAACTTCAGGCCTCCTTTTGTACTACTCTCAAGCTACTTGTTTACATAAACTGAGAATAATTGGCTATGCAACAGATAACAATTTTGATAAGCACTCCAAATCACCTTATCAAGTACTATTCACCTTCACTAACTAAAAAAATAGTCTTCTCAAAGATTTCTCTCAATTTATAAGCAAAAAAAAGTTTCACCTGTATACTAAAAGGAAAGGAACAGAATTGTGATCCTAATTATTGGGCCACTAGTCCAGAGCCATGTGGCTTCCCTGGTAGCTCAGCTGGTAAAGGTATGCCTGCAATGCAGTAGACTTGGGTTTGATCCTTGGGTTGGGAACATCCCCTGGAGGAGGGCATGGCAACCCACATTATTATTCTTGCCTGGAGAATCCCCAAGGACAGAGGAGCCTGGCGGACTGCAGTCCATGGGGTTGCAAAGAGTCAGACATGACTGAGCGACTAATACCACAGCACAGTCCAGAGCCATAAGGCAATATTTCTAGCAGCAGGCAGGAGAAGGAAGCTGTTTCTATCAGGCCCCAGGCAAAAGCATTCTAACCCCAGGCACTCAGTACCTAGTATCAGCTCTAAACCACCTAGTACCAGCAGGTTCTGACATTTTTATTTTACCTTTCAGGTTATGTGAAATATAGGTTGCTGTTGTTGTTCAGTTGCTAAGAAGTATCCGACTCTTTGTGCCCCATGGACTGCAGCATGCCAGGCTTCCCTGTCCTTCACTGTCTCCCAGAATTTGCTCAAATTCATGTCTAATGAGTTGGTGATGCTATCTAATCATCTCCTCCTCTGCCACCCTCTTCTCCTTTTACCTTTAATCTTTCCCAGCTATAGAGAAGGCAATGGCACCCCACTCCAGTACTCTTGCCTGGAAAATCCCATGGATGGAGGAGCCTGGTGGGCTGCAGTCCATGGGGTCATTACGAGTCGGACACGACTGAGCGACTTCACTTTGACGCATTGGAGAAGGAAAAGGCAACCCACTCCAGTGTTCTTGCCTGGAGAATCCCAGGGACGGCGGAGCCTGGTGGGGTCACACAGAGTCAAACACGACTGACGCGACTTAGCAGCAGCAGCAGCAGCAGTTTCCCAGCTACAGGGTCTTTTCCAGTGGCTCATCCCACCAGGTGGCCAAAGTATTGGAGCTTCTGTTTCAGCATCAGTCCTTCCAGTGAATATTCAGGGTTGATTTCCTTTAGGAATGACTAGACTGATCTCCCTGTAGTCCACTACTAAGCTGCTAAGTCGCTTCAGTCGTGTCTGACCCTGTGCAACCCCAGAGACAGCAGCCCACCAGGCTCCCCTGTCCCTGGGATTCTCCAGGCAAGAACACTGGAGTGGGTTGCCATTTCCTTCTCCAATGCATGAAAGTGAAAAGTGAAAGTGAAGTCGCTCAGTCGTGTCTGACTCTTAGCGACCCCATGGACTGCAGCCTCCCAGGCTCCTCCGTCCGTGGGATTTTCCAGGCAAGTGACTCTTAAATAAGCACCTTAACCTTTCCATTTTAACAAACTCCAGGCATTTGCTCTCCATCAGTTTCATGTATCACCCTAGGAACCCAAAATGTTTAAGTCCAATATGTAAAAGACAACATGGCACCTGAAAATAATTTTGTCTTTCTTCCGTAGATGTTTCTGATCTTTTGATCAAGTATCTAATTGGAAGGAAAACTGTGGTTGATGGTAATATTAAGGGGTTCAATGGTTCTTCATTGTGTCCTTTATATAGACTCTCCTCTGCTCCTCCTATTAGTTCCTTGTTTAAAGCAGATGTCTATTTTGAGTATCTTACATGATTCCCCCAAAATGAGAATCTTGTAACCACATTTCCAAGTCTCCAATCAGTTCCTTGATGTGTCTGGAAGTAAAGATGGGAGAAACAGAGCCAAGCAGCTGTCATAAGTTACTAAGAACCCTGGGTCTAAAATTAGTTATATTTATCCAAAATGTGTTTAGTAAATAAAAGCAACAGTGTGAGTGTAGAGAACCTTTAGAAAAACTGACTAATCTACTTCTATCCTGTCTTTATGCAGAGTTCCAAAGAATAGCAAGGAGGGATAAGAAAGCCTTCCTCAGTGATCAGTGCAAACAAATAAAGGAAAGCAATAGAATGGGAAAGACTAGAGATCTCTTCAAGAAAATTAGAGATACCAAGGGAACATTTCATGCAAAGATGGGCTCAATAAAGGACAGAAATGGTATGGACCTAACAGAAGCAGAAGATATTAAGAAGAGGTGGCAAGAATACACAGAAGAACTGTACAAAAAAGATCTTCACGACCCAGATAATCACGATGGTGTGATCACTCACGTAGAGCCAGACATCCTGGAATGTGAAATTAAGTGGGCCTTAGGAAGCATCACTAAGAACAAAGCTAGTGGAGGTGATGGAATTCCAGTTGAGCTATTTCAAATCCTAAAAGATGATGCTGTGAAAGTGCTACACTCAATATGCCAGCAAATTTGGAAAACTCAGCAGTGGGCACAGGACTGGAAAAGATCAGTTTTCACTCCAATCCCAAAGAAAGGCAATGCCAAAGAATGTTCAAACTACCGCACAATTGCACTCATCTCACGCGCTAGTAAAGTAATGCTCAAAATTCTGCAAGCCAGGCTTTAGCAATAGGTGAACTGTGAACTTCCAGATGTTCAGGCTGGTTTTAGAAAAGGCAGAGGAACCAGAGATCAAATTGCCAACATCCGCTGGATCATGGAAAAAGCAAGAGAGTTCCAGAAAAACATGTATTTCTGCTTTATTGACTGTGCCAAAGCCTTTGACTGTGTGGATCACAATAAACTGTGGAAAATTCTGAAAGAGATGGAATACCAGACCACTGACCTGCCTCTTGAAAAATCTGTATGCAGGTCAAGAAGCAGCAGTTAGAACTGGACATGGAACAGCAAACTGGTTCCAAATAGGGAGAAGAGTACATCAAGGTTGCATACTGTCACCGTGCTTATTTAACTTATATGCAGAGTACATCATGAGAAATGCTGGGCTGGATGAAGCACAAGCTGGAATCAAGATTGCCAAGAGACATATCAATAACCTCAGATATGCAGATGACACCACGCTTATGGCAGAAAGTGAAGAAGAACTAAAGAGCCTCAAAGAAAAAAAGAACTAAAGAGCCTCTTGATGAAGGTGAAAGAGGAGACTGAAAAAGTTGGCTTAAAACTCAACATTCAGAAAACGAAGATCATGGCATTGGGTCCCATCACTTCATGGGAAATACATGGGGAAACAGTGGCTGACTTTATTTTGGGGGGCTCCAAAATCACTGCAGATGGTGACTGAAGCCATGAAATTAAAAGATGCTTACTCCTTGGAAGCAAAGTTATGACCAACCTAGACAGCATATTAAAAAGCAGAGACATTATTTTGTCTACAAAGGTTCGTCTAGTCAAAGCTATGGTTTTTCCAGTAGTCATGTATGGATGTGAGAGTTGGACTATAAAGAAAGCTGAATGCCGAAGAATTGATGCTTTTGAACTGTGGTGTTGGAGAAGACTCTTGAAAGTCCCTTGGACTGCAAGGAGATCCAACCAGTCCTTACTAAAGGAGATCAGTCCTGAGTGTTCACTGGAAGGACTGATACTGAAGCTGAAACTCCAATCCTTTGGCCACCTGATGTGAAGAGCTGACTCATTTGAAAAGACCCTGATGCTGGGAGGGATTGGGGGCAGGAGGAGAAGGGGACGACAGAGGATGAGATGGTTGGATAGCATCACTGACTCAATGGATTTGAGTTTGAGTAAACTCCAGGAGTTGGTGATAGACAGGGAGGCCTGGCGTGCCGTGGTCCATGGGGTCGCAAAAGGTTGAGCCCGACTGAGTGACTGAACTGAACTGATCCTGACTTTGACCAAATTACCCAAACCAATGTTCATATATACCCCCAGCAATGCCAGCAACTGCTGAGAGAATAAAAGATTGAGCAACCTTCCAGGGATGCCTGTTGTTTCTGGAATGCACGGCCATTCACTGACCTCATCTTAGGATAATAATTAAGCATAATTCTATAATTGTTTTTATGAAAACATTCAAGCATTTACTTATTATGTGCCTACTCTGTGTTGAATGTTGTGTCTTTATTTTCTTATTTATATAACGGAAAAGTCCATGAATCAGCTCACTAACAAAGGTCTGGAGAAATACCAAATAACACTTAGATGGGTACTCAATTCTACAGTCCCTACAATTGGGCCCCCTACTGTCTATTCTTCTGCTTTCAAAATCTAGGCTTATTTTCAGTATGCTATTGAGGACTGTTCCCTAAGCCTAAACTAGCTTCAGTTTACTGTTCTCAACCTAGGGACACAGACTAATTCATATGTAACATTTTTAAAGCTGCTGCTCTATGGTGGACATCCCTCATAAAACCTTAATCACAATAAATTTGGTTAAATCCTTTAAAACCAGATTGCTCTAGCTTCACAGAAAGTCTGGCTGCCAGATTCAATTCCCTAGAGAGAAGGGACAGGCTCTACTCTATTATGAAACCAGCTTGCCTAATCAAATTACCTTTCAGAGAAAGAGGTCAAGGAGAATAACTGCTGTGCTATTTTCAATCCTTCCTTCCAAGAAATGACTGTGATTGACAGATGCTATTTCTTTGAGTTCCAATGGCCTACTGCCAAGATCAACTAATTGTTCCTTAGTTAAAAGAATGATACCAATCCGCCAAGCTACACAATTCCCCATTATCATAATACATAATACTTTACATTTGTAAAAGTTTTACAATTTTCAAGCTTATACACACCCACACACACAAACACACACTTTCTCTTTCTCCACACCCTCCTGGAAATGTAGAACAGATATTATCCTCATTTTAAACACTGGGAAAATGCAACAAAGACAATATATCACTTGTCCAGCGTTAGGTGTTGGATCAAGTATGTCATTCTCCTAGAGTCCTACGATTTCGTACACATTATGTATCTTTGCAATCTCTTTAGTATGTCTTATTAATTTTATTATCTGCTCCAACTTATTGAAACATTTACCAACAGAAGATAGCATGTTCAGTCGTGTTAGTACATACAGATGCGTGTCATGCAGTAGAAAAAGTGGTTTTTGGAAACTAAGATAGGTTCAAAGTCTTAGCACTTAAGGTGTAAGATTCAGGGTAAATTGATAGCTAGCCTTAATTTCTTTACCTGTAAAATCAGCATACTATCTACTTCACAAAACTTTAAGAATTAAATGAGTTAACACATGTTAAGTGCCTGATACATAAAAAGCACTTAAATGTTAATTCCTTTCCTTGTAACAGTTCTAAACAGATCACCGGCCCTTGAGAGAGTCTAACTCATCGGATTTCAGCAACCTCTAAAAGAGATGGGGATTAGGGAAACTGGAATGTTAACACTTTCCTGGCACTTCCCTCAGACATGTGGGGTTTTTTGGCTGTCAATCTAATGAACAGCTTTTAGAGATGTAGTCAAACCAATTAAGAAAATAATAGGAAAAGGCAAATGTGTCAAATAAATAACATTTATCATGGGTACACAAAGTAATTGTTCTACCAACTAAAAATATACTTGAATGGCAGCTAGAATACATCATTCAGCCATCCAATACAGAAGAGCTAAATTAATGTTACTTCAACTACAACTAACTGGTTAGATCCATACAAAAAGATATAATATGAACATTAATCTAAATACTCCTTCTCCGCTATGACCAAATAAGCCAAAGAGGATGAAGCACTTTTCACAACCAATAATTGAATTGACTATGTAATAAGTTCCTAAAAGTGAATTAACAGTCTCTCAAATGAATTTCTTAGTTTAGGATAAATCACATCTGAGTCTTATTCTCAATAACATATATAACTTCATAGTAAGCCATTTCTCTCCCTGGATTACTATATTTGGAAAAACAGTTAAACTATCACAACATTGTTAATCAGCTATATTCTAATAATAAAATAAAAAGTTAAAAACAATAAAAATAAGAAAAATAAAAATAAAGGTTAAAAAAAAAACTCCAGTAAATATTTCAGTGACTTCAACATGTTAAGTCCCTCACACATAAAAGCTAATATTTGTTGTTACTATCTTCATTATTTTTGTTTGAAGAAAGTTGGATATGTGTTGGGTTCCCTCAGATGAATTTTATTCTGTGGTCATAATCAATTCATGATTTCAACTAGAACATTTTCAAGGCTATTTTCAGACACTGATATTAGTTGAAGGGCATACATATATTTGTAAATAACTTTTATATGCTGCAGAATATTTTTCATCTCTCAGACATTGGAAATAAGTAACATATTACTTATTAAAATAAATTTAGCATTTTACTTCTTGGTTTCCTTTTCTAAAACTTCCTTTTCTTCAACCATTAAAACTGAGCTTCCCCAAAACAAAAGTTTCAAAAACAGAAAGAAAAGAATGCTACTAGAGGTCTCTGCTATATCAGTTTGAAGAAAAGTGGTTAAGCAATATGCTTCATGGGTAATGTTTCTCCAACACATTAGATCAGATGGACTTAACAGATATACATAGAACATTCCATCCAAAAATAGCAGAATACACAATCTTTTCAAGTACACATGGAACACTCACCGGGACAGATCACATGCTAAGCCCCAAAGCAAGTCTCAGAAAATCTAAAAGGACTGAAATGTCAAGCATCCTTCTGATGCTCTGAGACTACAAATCAAATACAAAAAAAAAAAAAGCTTCAGAAAACACAGATAATGTGGAGACTAAACAATATGCTTCTAAACAAACCAGTTGGTCATTGGAGAAATCAAAGGAAAAATTAAAAAACAAACACAAATGAGGCAAATGAAAAAAATTCAAAATCTATAAGACTCAGAAAAATAAGTTCTAAGAGGGAAGTTTATAGCAATAAAAACCTAACTCAGGAAATAAGAAAAATCTCAAATAAACAACCTTAACTTTCCACCTAAAAGAACTAGAGAAATAAAAACAGTGGTGGTCTAGCGGTTAGGATTCCAGACTTTCGGTGATATGGCGCTAGGTTCAATCCCTAATTGGGGAAACAGATCCTATAAGCCATATAGAAAAAGAGAAAAAGAAACAAAACCCAAAGTTAGTAGAAGGAAAGAAGTACAAAAGTCAGAGCTGAAATAAATGAAATGAGACTAAGAAAACCAATAGAAAAGATCAGTGAAACTAAGAGTTGGTTCTTGAAAAGATAAACAAACTGATAAACCTTTAGTGAGACTGATCAAGAAAAATAGAAAGTCCAAATAAAGCCTGAAGTGAAAAAGAAGTTACAACCAACACACAGAAATACAAAAGACCATGAGGGATTACTATGAATAATTATACACCAACAAAATGGACAACCTAGAAGAAATGGACAAATTTCTAGAAATATACAATCTCTCAAAACTGAATCAAGGAAGAAACAGAAAATATGAACAAACTAATTACCAGTAATGATACTGAATTGGTAATTAAAAAGAAAACAAATTCACAACTAACAAAAATCCAGGACCAAACAACTTCATAGGTAAATTCTACTAAACATTTAGAAATAGTTAACACTGTCCTTCTCAAACTATTCCCAATAATTGTAGAGCAAAGAATGCTTCTGAACTCTTTCTACAAGATCAGCATACCTTGATACCAAAACCAAAGATATCACACACAAAAAATAAAATCTCAGGCCAATATCATTGATGAGCATAGATATAAAAATCCTCAACAAAATATTAGCAAACCAAATTCAACAACACATTAAAAAGGTCATACACAATGAAAAAACAAGGTAATGTTTCTCAAACTAGAAGTCAAGTTGTAAAGCTGTGTCCCAGACAACCTATTCATAATAATACTTAACATCTTTTTATAAATAAATTATATTCAAAGTTTTCTCTATTAATGGCACTTTCATTCTCATACCACATTCAATTTTACTGAGAGGGAGAGAAAGGAGTAACATATCACCAGTCAGTAAGGAATTTTGCACAACCAACAGACTCTATTATATATATTATAGCCTTAGCTATAAAACTGCTGATTATTACAGTCCCTTTGAGTTATCTTCTTTTTCTCATGTATAAATTCATATTAATAGTATGATAGAAGCAAAGAGAGATGAAGGAACTAAGACAACTGCCTCTTCAGGGCTCAGGTAGAATGCTGCTGCTGCTGCTAAGTCACTTCATTGTGTCCGACTCTGTGCGACCCCATAGACAGCAGCCCACCAGGCTCCCCTGTCCCTGGGATTCTCCAGGCAAGAACACTGGAGTGGGTTGCCATTTCCTTCTCCAATGCAAGAACGTGAAAAGTGAAAGGGAAGTCGCTCAGTCGTGTCCAACTCTTAGCAACCCCATGGACTACAGCCTACCAGGCTCCTCTATCCATGGGATTTTCCAGACAAGAGTACTGGAGTGGGGTGCCATAGGTTGAATGCTATGAACTTGTAAGTAATAAAACAAGTTATAATTACCTGAGCAAATGGAAAGTGAGGGCAAACAAATGTTATAAGTACTGTTATCCCTAAAAATGTTTGAGATTTCCAAATTCCATAAATCTAACTTCTTATAAATAGAGAATAATAAGAACTTGTTCATGCTTATTTGCTTTAATATAAAGTAAATGAAACGACGACTTGGGGAAAAAATTAAGACTGACTTTGCTCAGTTGGTAAAGAATCTGCCTGCAATGCACAAGACTCCGGTTTGATTCCTAGATCAGGAACATCTGTTGGAGAAGGGATAGGCTACCCACTTCAGTATTCCTGGGCTTCCCTTGTGGCTCAGCTGGTAAAGAATCCGCCTGCAATGCAGGAGACATGGGTTCGATCCCTGGGTTGGGAAGGTCCTCTGGAGAAGGGAAAGACTACCCATTCCACAATTCTGGCCTGAAGAATTCCATGGAATATAAAGTCCATGGGGTCACAAAGAGTAGGCCACGACTGAATGACTTTCACTTTCACTTTCTAAGAATAAAGTTATGTTAAAAAAAAAAAAAAAAAAAACTGGTTTAGCCATAATTACTTATCATTATAAAATGAGAGATTTGTTACACTAAATAATTTTACCTTATGACCATAAAATTCTTTTATGAACATCCTCCCATTCTGCAATAGTCTGCAGTTAAGTCACTAGAGGGAATTGAACAGCCCAAGCTCTGGAGAAAGAATACACAATTTGAATCCTGGCTCTAATATTCACTAGTTGTATAACCCTGGGCAAGTTACTTAATTTCTATTCTTCTATTACTTCATCTAAAAATGGAGAGGATGATAATAATCCTATCTACTTAATATGGTTTTGGTAAGAACAGTAAAGGCCAGAGAAGCCTGGTGTGCTGCAGTCCTTGGAGTCGCAGAGTTGGACACAACTTAGCGACTGTACAACAACAAGAATAAATTATACATATTCTACGCAAAAACGCTCAAACAAGTGCCTAGCAAATGGTCGGTACTTAGTTTTGCATTACTGTCCAGAAATATTTTTTTATAGAGTTTTGTAAAATAAAAGGATAAACCCATGGGGAACGTGTGCTTGATGAGGATGTATATCTTTGCCATTTATATTAAGGGAAGAAAGAATGGATGGGGCAGGGGTGGGGAGGGTGCTTTTTAAATGTTATTTATCTTATAGCAAGAGCAGTGAAAAATTATGATTTATTCCTTTGGACAAAAACTCAATGAAAAGACTCAATGGAAATAATGGAGTAAACAATTCAATGTCTTCTAACAATCAGCAATTAAATAGCATTTACTTTTTTAAAAATGCCTTTTTCTTTTACATTCACCCAGAATATTTTTCACTGTTATATTAGCTTTTCTCAGATCAAGCAGAGAAACCATATTTGACACTGTCCTCAGTCATGTCTCTAAAATGAACTCCTATTTTAAAATGCTGCTCAGAACATTCATTCATTCATTTAAACATTTACTGAAAGCCATGTGCTAGGTACCAGGGTCACAAGGATAACTAAGAAATGTCCTCATCTTCAAGTTTAGTCTATTAGAGCAAATATGTAAAATTACTAGAAAAGGAATAATGTGTAATTATGACAGCAATGGATTGAAATATATTTTTAAAAACTTTAAATCCAGGCATTCATAATGATACCAAAACCAAACAAAACCAAACCAAAACTAACTGGTCACATCTGGCATATGCTAGTGAACCAATTTCTTATTCTGAAAATAGATGAATAAAAGAAAGAATCAAGCATTCATCCTGACTTTCTTACATGAACTATATAGACCCCTGGGTAATCAAATAGTAGATAAGGGAAAGTTTCTTGTTCTAGAAGTATTCCATCCAATAAATACAGAATAACAGATTAGAATATCACCATTTTGAAGCTATTAACGATTTAATGGATCTAAGCAAAGATCATTAATAGCTACTGACATCACAAAAAGAGAGATAGTACCTCCGATGGAAGTTCTTAACCACTCATGAACAAGTCTGAGCAAAGTTCTAAATTTAAGTACCAATTTACAGGAAATGCAGAGGGGAAAGGAACATGCTAAAAGTACCACAGAGATGCAATCAGCAAAATTCAGACTCAAGGAAACTCTACAAGACATATGACTCAGAAAACTCTTGTTTTTCAACAAGTAAAAATTATGAAAGAAAAGAGTAAAAATTATGAAAGAAAAGAGAAAGAAACAGACAGTCTTAAAAAGATGAATCAACTACTGTACTGTACAAATTTATTTGCATCTCAATTCAAACACACCGGGGAAAGAGTATGTATATATGATACAATCATGGAAATGCAAAACACTCACTGGGTTCTGATGCTATTAAAGAAATATTGTTAAATGTTTAAGTGTGATAATGGAATTATGGTTATTTATTCAAAGCCTTTATCTTTTAGAAGTATATGTATGTGGAAATGTTTAGAGATGATATTATAAAATGTCTAGAATTGCGTCCAATAACCTAGGTAGGAGAGTAGAGTGGATAGAGATAGTACTAAGTGAGTGATACGGTACATAGTTGACATTGTCCACTATAAAAAAATTTTTTAAAGAAACAGTAAAGATCAAAATAACGAGAGAGAGAAACTGTATGTAAAGCACTTGGTCTGTACATCACAAGTACTACTTGTAATTATTACAATGCTCAAGGATTGGATTAGATGACCTCTTGGGTACTTTTCAATTCTGAAAGTTTAAAATTCTATGACTAGATTATTTTCAAAGCTCATTCTTATCTCTCAAATTCTTCGGTGCATCCCCAGGGATATGGCTCAATTTTCTTCTCCCATTGGTTAACAATAGCACACAAAAACACTGAACAATAACAACTTTTAAAAAGCACATGAACTGGGACTGATTCCCAGTTCAGTGCTTGGGGGTTTTGGCTATACCACCCACTTAAGTTCTAGAGTCTGGATGTTATACTGCTTAATTAGTAGGTTAAACAGCCAGTTCTGACTAAAAACATGGAAATTTTGCTTTATCCAATGGTGATAACTTCTGTGCTTCTATTTTCCTACAAACAGTCTGGTAAGAGTGGTTTGGAACCTGCTGGAGATAGCAAGGCACTTTCAGGAGGTGCCTGAGATCAAAAGTATTGTGGTGATAATACTAAGATGATATTTCCCTTTTTTAGTGGAATTTTCCAGATGATACACAACATGTGGAAACATACCAGATCAAATGCAAAAGCAGATATAAAATTCAAGTTATTTTTAATGAAGTCAGATATCAAAGAGATTTGCAAAAATATTAAACAGTGCCTTTCTTCCCACTAAACGTTTGCCTGTTTTGGAAAATATAATCATTTTGCATGAAAATGTTAATTATGCTAACATGTAATGGACTGATTATTTCTAAAATAAAATATGTAAAAGTGTTTAAATTTCTCAGTTTTAAATACATAGTAACATGATATATTTATTATTACTATATTAAATAAATAAAACAAATTTAAATTCTCAGTTTTAATTCCTAACACAGTACATACTGATAGATATAAAAAGTTACATAAAAGCTCTTTGGGATCCCCATGTTTTAAGAGCATACAGGGGTCCTGAGACCAAGAAGTTTGAGAACTACTGAACTAGAACACACAGAACTCTGATCATGACTATAACTATGCCATCTTACATTACATTTTATGTTCAGTTCAGTTCAGTCACTCAGTCATGTCTGACTCTTTGCAACCCCATGGACTGCAGCACACCAGGCTTCCCTGTCTTTCACCAACTCCCAGAGCTTGCTCAAACTCATGTCCATAGAGTTGGTGATGCCATCCAATCACCTCATCCTCTGTCGTCCCCTTCTCCTCCCACCTTCAATCTTTCCCAGCATCAGGGTCTTTTCAAATGAGTCAGCTCTTCACATCAGGTGGCCAAAGGACTGGAGTTTCAGCTTCAGCATCAGTCCTTCCAATGAATATTCAGGACTGATTTTCTTTAGGATGGACTGGGTGGATCTCCTTGCAGTCCAAGGGACTCTCAAGAGTCTTCTCCAACACCACAGTTCAAAAGCATCAATTCTTCACCACTCAGCTTTTTTTATAGTCCAACTCTCTCACATCCATACGTGACTACTGGAAAAACCATAGCTTTGATTAGATGGACCTTTGTAGGCAAAGTAATGTCTCTGCTTTTTAATATGCTGTCTAGGTTGGTCATAACTTTCCTTCCAAGGAGCCAAGTGCCTTTTAATTTCATGGCTACAGTCACCATCTGCAGTGACTTTGGAGCCCATGAAAATTAAGTCTGTCACTGCTTCCACTGTTTCCCCTTGTATTTGCCATGAAGTGATGGGACCAAATGCAATGATCTTAGTTTTCTGAATGTTGAGTTTTAAGCTGACTTTTTCACTCTCCTCTTTCACCAACATCAAGAGGTTCTGTAGTTCCTCTTCACTTTCTGCCATAAGGGTGGTATCATCCGTGTATCTGAGGTTACTGATATTTCTCCTGGCAATCTTGATTCCAGCTTGTGCTTCATCCAGCCCGGCATTTCGCATGATGTACTCTGCATATAAATTAAATAAGCAGGGTGACAATATACAGCCTTGACATACTCCTTTTCCAATTTGGAACCAGTCTGTTGTTTCATGTGCAGTTCTAAATGTTGCTTCTTGACCTGCATACAGATTTCTCAGGAGGCAGGTAAGATGGTCTGGTATTCCCATCTCTTGAAGTATTTTCCAGTTTGTTGTGATCTACACAGTCAAAGGCTTTGGTGTAATCAATAAAGCAGAAGTAGATGTTTTTCTGGAATTCTCTTGCTTTTTCTATGATCCAGCGGATGTTGGCAATTTGATCTCTGGTCCCTCTGCCTTTTCTAAATCCAGCTAGAACATCTGGAAGTTCACAGTTCAACATTTTATGTTGCATAAGCTCAATTCTTTCATTTGTATCCTAAAAGAACACTGCTCTAAAATTAGTTCGTTTAATATACCTAAAATTTAAAATTCATGGGAGAGGGTATCCTAGTTTAAAGAGAGAGGATTACTGCTCACAATTATAAAAAGAAATGAAGAATTTTAATCACATGGACTCTACAAGGTCAAGAAGAACATTTCCCTTTGGAGGGAGATTAGCACTTAGTCCAAGGATCTAAATTCTTTCCTTTGTAATTTTTTTTCCTTTCCATTAAGACTTGCCAAAGTTAGAGTCCTCAATCCCAGTTCCCTGACACCATGGGAAGACTTTGGCAAAATAATCCTTCCTGGTCAGGATAGGAAAGCTGGTCATCTCAGGACACAGAGAACTGTTCATTTCTTTACCCAATGAATTCTCCATTAGGCATCTCTAAGCAGTGAACTCTGCCTAATCCTAACAAAATTTAATTCAGTTAAACAAACCTGGGTGAGCTCCTGAAGGAATGACTCAAAGAAACCGCAGATGGGAGAGAAAGAAAAGAACGCAACCTTAAACACAGCTGATGGTAGCTGTATAATACATACATATATACTTATAATACATCATAAGAAAGGCTGTGTACATAAATGTATCAAGGAGGACACAGACAGGAAAGAAAGGGAAGACTATAGCCAGAAACAGCTAATGCTGGCTATAAATACATATAAATGCAAACACCTAGAGCTGGCTGTCCCACCCTCTCATTCACCCTTAAGCAGCACTGGACTCCTCGATAACATGTCTTCTAATCTTTGATACTCCTAGGCATTCTTTATAAAAATATTGCAGGGCTTCCCTGGTATCCTTAGTGGTAAAGAGTTTGCCTGTCAAAGCAGGAGACATGGTTTCGATCCCTGATCTGGGAAGATCCCACATGCCATGGAGCAACTAAGCTCCTGCAGCACAACTACTGAGCGTGTGCACTAGAGCCCAGGAGCCACACTACTGAGGCCGTGTGCCACAGCTATGGAAGCCTGTGCGCCCTAGAGCCCGAGCCCCACAATGAGAAGCCCACACACCACAACTAGAGAGCAGCCCCCACTTGCCACAACTAGAGAAAAGCCTGTGAAGCAGCAAAGACCCAGCACAGCTAAAAAAAAAGAAAATTGTGAAAGAAAAAGAAACTTGTCCACCTTCCTAGAGCTATAATTATATAAATTGATACAATAAAAACTGCACTACTCCTGTTTGCAAAACAAACAAACAAACAAACAAACCTTCAGAAACTAACGATGTGAATTTTCTTTTTTTTTTTTTTTTTGTCCATGCCACGCAGCTTCTTGTGGGATCTCAGTCCCCCGACAAGGGACTGAACCCAAGCCCTCAGCAGTAAAAGTGCTGAGTCCTAAACACTGGACTGCTAGGGAATTCCCCGAAATGTCTATTTCTTGATATACTTTACTGCTATGGCAAAAATTTATTTAAAAAAAAATTTCCATTCCTACTCCTTGTCAATTAATCAACAGTTGCATATTCAATATGGGGTGTGGGGGGAAGCAAGAGTTAAAGTGGTAACCTAGAAGAGAATTCCTCACCCCTAGAAAGGTGAGACTCACGCTGCTCCAGAACAACCACCCAAAGAGACATTCTAAGCTTTTTCTATCCCAACTAGAAGCTGAATTTTCCTATTCCTCACTTTTGTCAGATGACCCTACTTCCTCTCTGAGAAGACTGGCCAGCTCTCTCATCTCAACTTCAGAATCACTCTCTACTCAAAATCAACTCCAGCCCTTGTTTTTCTTTCATTAGGTCCACTAGAAAACAGGAAATCTTGAAAATAAATTATTCACAGTAAAACAATAATCCAAATTAAATAATTCATTAACCAGGCTGAATTACTCCATTGTAGAAAAGTTTAAACATATTTAAACAGCTTGAATATTTGGATCTCCATTTTGTTTTTTAAAGCCTCAGGATGTCTTTTTATTCTTTTCCTGGGAGGTTTCTTTTCTAAGGTCACAAGATCAAATCAGACCAGATTAGTAAACTGGTTTCAAAGTAAAAAATGACCACCTGGTGCTATTTGGAAGCTAATATGAAACAAGATAGTGATATGAGTTCAGGCCTCAAGGCCTGTAGTACACAAGTACTGCTCTATTCATAAAACCATAGAAATAAATGACGAATCGCCAGTCCAGGTTCGATGCATGATACAGGATGCTCGGGGCTGGTGCACTGGGATAACCCAGAGGGATAGTACAGGGAGGGAGGTGGGAGGGGGGTTCAGGATAGGGAACACGTGTACACCCGTGGCAGATTCATGTTGATGTATGGCAAAACCAATACAGTATTGTAAAGTAATTAGTCTCCAATTAAAATAAATAAATTTATATTTAAAAAAAATAAAATAAAAATAACCAGTGAATGCTAGTAGAATCAAAGCAAAAGGAATTACCTGAAGAACACCCAAAATATAAAGCTTTAGTCTCCCGAAATGTTTGATAAATTAAAGTTTAACCCAAGTCTGGCAGTCTCTAATCACTACCTTACCTCTGACAAATATACTTGTTTGGCTTATATATTTATCACAATACATTTTAAGTATATTGAGCTATAAAAAATAGGGGACTTCTATTTCCTGCCAATATGGGGTAACATGTAAAGGACTGACCTATCTGCCTCAAAGAACAAACAAAAGAACAAAAATATACCACGAAATGTTTTAAAGACACTGCTCATCACACAATGAACAAAGGACAGTGATGCCTGAGAGACAAGCAAGGTGAGTTCTAGGAATGCCTCAACTTACTTCCTTGAGACTATTTTCAGGTCCTAGTCAGGGAGCCCAGCAGAATAACTTAGTTGAGGAGATGAAGTTGAGACTTAGCAGGACAGAGTGCTGGAAAAGAGAGGGCTGTAGACAGAGAATACTCTGGAGACAAGTGTTCAGAATCTCCTTACGTATTCAGATGAGTGGAAAACCCCATAATTTATAGAGTACTGGGTAGAGAATAATTACCCTAGAGGGAAAACTGCTCTGGCTCTACCTAACAAATCTTAAAAGCAAGACCAGAAAGGATCAAACTATCAATGACTGTGATACAAAACAAAGATAAAGACTCAGTACTCAACAAGGTAAAATTCACATGTTTGAAACATAAGAGGGGGCTTCCCAGGTGGCGCTAGTGGTAAAGAAAAGAATCTGGTTGCCAATGGAAGAGACACAAGAGACTAGGGTTTGAAACCTGGGCTGGGAAGATCCCTGGAAGAGAAAATGGCAACCCACTCAATATTCTTGCTGGGAAGATCCCTGGAAGAGAAAATGGCAACCCACTCTAATATTCTTGCTGGGAAAATCCCATGGGCAGAGGACCTTGATGGGCTACAGTCCATGGGGTCACAAAAAGTCAGACACAACTGAGCACAGCATAGTAGAACCTGAGCAAGTTTGGTGGTGGTGGTTTAGTTGCTAAGTCATATCCAACTCTTGCGACCCCATGCTATAACCCGCCAGACTCCTCTGTCTATGGGATTTCCAGGCAATACTGGAGTAGGTTGCCATTTCCTTCTCCAGGGCTAAGGAAGCTTACCAGACATGTAAAGAATCAGGAAGATATGACCTATAAAATGAGAAAAATTGGAATTTCCTTTGCAGTTCAATGGTTAAGACTCTGCATTTCCACTGAAGGGGGTGTGAGTTCAATCCCTGGTCTAGGAACTAAGATCCCTGAATGCAAAAAAAAAAAAAAAAAAAAAAAAAGGAGAAAAATCAATCAGCTGAAACCAGCACAGAAGTGACACAAATGTTAGAATTATTAATAGCAGACAAGGGGATTAAAACAGTTATTATACCTGTATTCTATACTCAAAAAAACTATGTAGAAATATGAGAGAGATTTTTTAAAGGTCTACATCAAACTTCCAGTGATATAAACTATGCGATGAAAAACTCACAGGATAGAATTAACCAAAGATGTGACAAAACCAAATTAAGAGATGTGTGAACTTGAAGGCACAACAAAAGAAACTATCCAAATGAACCGGAGAGGAAAAAAGGGTGAAAAAGACCATCAGTGAGTATAACCCTTTAAGCAGCTTACTATACATGTAATTTGAATTCCCTGAAGGAGATGGAAAAAGGACAGAAAAATCTTTTTAAAATAATAATGGCCAAAGTTTTCAAATTTGATAAAAACAATATATCTATAGGTCCAAGATGCTCAATGGACCCCAAGAATGAGAACACAAGGACAACTAAATCAGTAACATATTAATCAAATTGTCCAAACCACTGGTAAAAAACCAATCTTAAAAAGCAGTCAGAAAAAGAGAGAAACAAAGACAAGGATGGCAAAAGATTTCTCATCAGAAACAGTGCAAGTCAATAGTGAAGAAACAGCTTTAAAGAAAAAAAGAAAACTGTCAACCTTCAATTCCACAGTCAGCAAAAAATATCTTTCAAAAATGGTGAAATAAAAACATTTTCTGATACACAAAAGAATTACTTAACAGTAGGGCACACTAGAAGAAATGGTAAAACATACCCTTTAAGTAGAAAGACTATACCAGGTGAAAATTTCAATCTGCACAAAGAAATGAAGGGTATCAGAAAGAATAACACATGGATATTTTATGAAATTTTTTATTATTATTTAGATCTCTTTCTAAGATAGTTTGTTATTGATAGAAAAATAATCTTAAGACGGCATGGAGTTCATAAGGAGAAAATCTATGACAAAAATTGCATAAAGGCTGAGAGGGAAGAAAGGGAGTTTATCTTCTATTGTATAAGAACCATTGTAAACTTTAACTTTTTTAGTTTGTTGTAAACTTTTTATACTGTAGGGGAGAACACAAGGAAAACATCATTTAAAGGCAAACTGTGATAAGATGAAGACGTATACCGTAAGTCAAATTTTAAACAACTATTAGAACAAAAAAAGAATGATAAAAAATAATTCAGTTCAGTTCAGTTACTCAGTTGTGTCCGACTCTTTGCGACCCCATGAATCACAGCACGCCAGGCCTCCCTGTCCATCTCCCAACTCCAACTCCAACTCCTGGAGTTCACTCAAACTCACGTCCATCGAGTCAGTGATGCCATCCAGCCATCTCATCCTCTGTCATCCCCTTCTCCTCCTGCCCCAATCCCTCCCAGCATCAGAGTCTTTTCCAATGAGTCAACTCTTCGCATGAGGTGGCCAAAGTACTGGAGTTTCAGCTTTAGCATCATTCCTTCCAAAGAAATCCCAGGGCTGATCTCCTTCAGAATGGACTGGTTGGATCTCCTTGCAGTCCAAGGGACTCTCAAGAGTCTTCTCCAACACCACAGTTCAAAAGCATCAATTCTTCGGCGCTCAGCCTTCTTCACAGTCCAACTCTCACATCCATACATGACCACAGGAAAAACCATAGCCTTGACTAGACGGACCTTTGTTGGCAAAGTAATGTCTCTGCTTTTGAATATGCTATCTAGGTTGGACATAACTTTCCTTCCAAGGAGTAAGCATCTTTTAATTTCATGGCTGCAGTCACCATCTGCAGTGATTTTGGAGCCCCCCAAAATAAAGTCTGACACTGTTTCCACTGTTTCCCCATCTATTTCCCATGAAGTGATGGAACTGGATGCCATGATCTTCGTTTTCTGAATGTTGAGCTTTAAGCCAACTTTTTCACTCTCCTCTTTCACTTTCATTAAGAGGCTTTTTAGTTCCTCTTCACTTTCTGCCATAAGGGTGGTGTCATCTGCATATCTGAGGTTATTGATATTTCTCCTGGCAATCTTGATTCCAGCTTGTGTTTCTTCCAGTTCAACATTTCTCATGATGTACTCTGCATATAAGTTAAATAAGCAGGGTGACAGTATACAGCCTTTTCCTATTTGGAACCAGTCTGTTGTTCCATGTCCAGTTCTAACTGTTGCTTCCTGAAAATAATTAATTAATGCAAAATACGACAGAAAGAAAAAAATGGAACTAGAACAGATGAGACATATAGAAAACAAACAGCAAGATAGTAGATTTAAATCTAACCATATCAAAATGAGTTTAAACATAAGTGGTTCAAAACAGTCAACTGAAAAACAGACTGCCTGGATAAATGTATATGGACGGCTGAGCCCCTTTGTTGTTCATCTGAAACTATCACAGCATTGTTAATCAGCTGTACCCCAGTACAAAATAAAAAGCTTAAAAAAAAAGCCAAAAAAACAGACTGTCAAATTAATTAAAGCAAATCCAACTGTATGCTATATACACTTACTGTGCTTAGTCACTCAGATGTGTCCGACTCTTTGCGACCCCATAGACTGTAGTCTGCCAGGCTACTTTGTCCACGGGGATTCTCCAGGCAAGAATACTGGAGTGGAAAGCCTATCCCTTCTCCAGGGGATTTTCTGACCCAGGAATCGAGCTGGGGTCTCCTGCATTGCAGGTGTATTCTTTACCAGCTGAGCTACCAGGGAAGCCCCACATACACTTAGAATGGCTAAAAATAAAGACTTCTGATACCAAATGTTGACAAGAATGTGGAGGAACTCAAAACACTGCCAGTGAAACTATAAAATGGCAAAGCCACTTCGCAGTTTCTTAATCATACATTAATATGATCCAACTATTACACTCCTAGATATTTAACAAAGAGGAATGAAAGCATATGTCTACAAATACTTCTACACAGATGTTCACAGAAGCATATTTATAATCACCCCAAGCTGGAACTATCCCAAGTGTCTGTCAACAAATGAAAAACAAAGCTAAAGCTTTTCTAGCGATACAATGGAATACTACTAGGCAATAAAAAGGAACGAGCTTCTGACCACTAACAGTATGAATAAATTCCAAAACAATAATGCTAAGAGAATGAAGTATAATATCCCCCACCCTCACAAAAGATTGTATGGTTACATTTAATAAAATTCTAGAAAATGCAAACTTATCTATTATAACATAAAGCAGATCACTGATTGCCTAGAGATGAGGTGAGGTAGTAGGAAGGAGTGACTTGAGAAGTGATATATTCTTTAACTTAATATATTCTTTAACTTAATTGTGATAACAGTTTCATGGTTGAATACCAATGTCAAAACTTTCCAAGCTGTATACTTTTTAAGTATGTTCAGTATTGTTTGTCAATTATACTTCTATAAAACTATAAAAAAATTTCATATGTGTCTCTTTTCTAGTAGGTAGATATTTATTTATAATTCAATATGTCTAATGAATATAGATTTATTCAGGTTTTTATTTCTTCCAGAGTCAGTTTTGGTAAGTTAGTTTTATTTCTAATTTCTATTATTATTTCTTCTTTGATATGAGTTATTCAAGGCATGCATTTAAATTTCCAAATAAAATTACTTTGATCATCTTTTGGTTTAATTTCAATAGCAACTGGAGTAAGAGACCATAGTCTGCATAATATCATTCACTGGTTTTGTTGAGACTTACTTTACAAATTCAGTATGTGTTCAGTTTTTTTTAAAGTTACTTAAAAAGAAAGTATATTTTCATGTATTAGATGCAGGGCTCTGCAGAGGCCCACCAAATCTAACTTATTGTTTTTCAACTCTTCTCAAATTTGTCAGTTTGACCAATTATTGAAAAAGATGTTCTTTATAGATCCATATTTTTCTTATAATTTCTGTAATTTTCTTCCTATATTCATTCTTTCTATATATTTAATATTCTATCTCTATTCTACCTATATAAATTTTGAGGCCATACTATTGAATGCATACTAATTTGGAGTTAGAATAGCCTCCTTGTAATATTTTATGATGATTTTTAACTATAATAATAATTTTTACCTTCAAGTTAATTTTGCCTACTATTACCCTGCTGTATTAGCTTTCTTTTAGAAAATGTTTTTCTATACCTTTACTTCCAATCTTTCTGATTCCTTATATTTTATTAAGCATGCCTCCTATAAACTGCATAGAGATGGATTATTTTCTATTTAATCTGACAATGTTTAAATCATCTATTACTGCATTAAAAAAAAAGAAAACTTCTCCCAAACAATGGTAAATGATGATTATTTATTATGATTCTGTAGGCCAGAAATTCTAGTAGGGCACAGCAGAGACAAAGTGTCTCTGATCCACAATGCCTGGAACCTCAGATGGGATGGATGATTTGAATGGATGAAGATGGCTGGGATATCTCAAGAGGAGCTATTTGACTGGGACCTCAGTTCTTCTCTCCAGGTGATGTTTGCTAGGACTGGACTGTCCAATATGATTCCTTCACACACTCACACGACTGACAGTTAGTTGATGCTGGTTGTTTGCTGGTAGCTCATTGGGGCTATGAACCAGTGCCTACACATGTCCTCTCCACTTGACCTGGGCTTCTCATAGCATGGTGGCTGGTTCTGAGAGCAAGCATTCCAAGAGGCATACAAAGGCAGAAGCTGCTCACCTTCTTATGACCTAGTCTTGGAAGTCCCATTCAATTGGTCACACAAACCACTAAGGCCATCCCAGATTGAAGAGGAGGAGAGAAATAGACTTCACCTCTGAATGGCAAGAAGGGAAGAGATTGATGACAGCCACTTTGGAGACAAAGTTACCACAAACCACCCTCTGGCCCCAACAAATCCCTCCCACATGCAAAATACACTCACCCTCTCCTAAGACCTCCAAAAGTCTCATCTGATTATGGCATCAGCTTGATGTCCAGAATCTTGATATCTAATTCAGGTCCAGGTGTGATTGAGGTTCCTCAGATGCAGTTCCTCAGGTACAGCTACTGGAGTATTATTCCTCTTGATCTGAATAAAGAGACAAATTATCTGCTCCCACACACCCAACATATAATCGCACAATAGTGAGACTGACTTAGGAAAACCACAACAGACACTCTCATTCAAAATATGAAGAAGGAACAGGAGATATATAGCAGTTATTTTTTTTCCACAGCAATTGTGAAATTTAATCAAATATCACCAGTTTCTTGGTTACAGCCCAGTCTTATTCCCTGAGAGCGATTCTTCAAAATTTGGCTCCACCCTGAGTCATCCTTCCTTTTACATAAGAGATGGTTAATATCTGCAGTGGAGTAGCCTTCTTAGCCTGCTTCCTGCCTGCAGATGGCTGGGAAGTTCAAAGACCTATTTTCATTTTTTATTGTCTCTGCTCCTTTTACTTCATGCTGAAGTTGCTATAATCAGTACACACAGTCTATTAAAAACCCTTGCAGATTTCCTATGATTCTTATAGGGATTTCACTTCAACAGACAGAGCTATACTCATTTTCTCTATTTTAATTTTTATGTGAGACTACTGTAAGAAAATACCCTTAAAATTCTTAGAAGCCCTATTGTTTAATAAAGAGAATCTAGGATGTATTCCCTTTAGATCTTTAGACTTTTTTTTTTTTTTGGTAACTGAAAAGTTCTATGAGGCACTGCTTTAAATCTTTCAGAAGTCTTATTAACAAAGGGATTTACAGTTGCATCCTTGAGATCTTTACTTTGAGGTGATGTTTTATTGGCACATTGTTTAATTTAATCTTTGCTCTGAAGCCATTTCCTTAGAAATCATTGGCTATCTGGAGCAACTAGGGATAAGAAAAAGTTTTATTTCCTAATATAACAGAGCTTGGGTTAGAAATATTTTCCCTCTAAATTCTGCTTGAAAACTGAATAGTTCATTTTTTAGCTCATTCATCTCTGTATTTTCACCTTATCATGAGAAGTTAGGTAACACTTTTCAACCTTCTATCTAGAAAACTTCTTAGATAAAATGAATATATTAAATACATTTTCTATCTTTCATGTGCCCACACGTGTCAGTGTTAATAAACCTTGTACCACCATCACCACATAACAAAGTTTCCTTTTTATCCAGCCTCTAGTAATACTTTTTTGTTTTTCAAAACTTCACCAATAGTCTCCTCAAGGTCCCTCCAGCCTCTGCCCACTGCCAAGTCCCAAAGCCAATCCATATTTTAGATTATAACAGCACTTCACTTCTAGGTACTGAATTCTATTTCAATTATCTATTGTTATAAACAAACTACCCCAAAGTCTACTGGCATAGAACTACAACCATTTTATTATGTTCATAATTCTGAGGGTCAGGAATTCAGACAAGGTACAGTAGGAAGGGCTTATGTCTGCTCTGTGACCTCTGGGACCTCAGGTACGGTGACTCTAATGGCTGACGATGATGAATAGACTAGGTCCATATGCCTGGCATCCGGGTTTTTCTCCATAGGATGTCTGCTGGGTCTAGAATATCCAAGATGATTCCTTAACTCACTCACATGGCTAGTAGTTGATGCTGGCAGTTGGCTGGGAACTCAGTTGGGCCTCTCCATCTGGCTTGGGCTTCTCACAGCACGACAGCTAGGTCCCCAGAATGAATATTCCATGGGAGAACACTCAAAAAAAGAATGTCCAAAAAGGCTAGATAGAAGCAGCAAAATTTCTCAGGCCCTAGCCCTGAAAGTCCCAGGATGTCACTTCTGGCATATTCTATTGCTTAAGCAAATTACAAAAGCCAGCCCAGATTCAAGATGAATGGAGGAAAAAACTCGACCTGTAGGTGGGAGGATGGGACACATGTCAACCATCTTGGAAACATGATAGAACAGACAATCTGTCTTTTAACGGGTAAGTGTAATTCATATACTTTAGTATGATTACTGATGCATTTGAACTTATTTCTACCACCTTTTACTGTGCTTTTAATTTATCCTATCTTTTCTATGATATTTATTACATTTTTGATTCCTGCTTTCTTTTAGATTGAACAAGTGTATAAATAAATCATAAGCTCAATAAATTATCACAAGTGAGACAATCACGTAACAACCACAAGGTCAAGAAATGTAATGTTATTGGCACTCCAGAAACCTCCCTCTTGCCCCCTCCCTAATCACTAACCCCTCCCTCTTCCTCAAAGACTGATTCATGACTTCTAATATACGTTAGGGTTTTTAGCTGTATATGATTAAAATCATACAGTATGTACTCTTTGTCTGCCTTCCCTCATTCAGCATTATCATTATTCAAACATGATCTTATACATGCCAGCAATTTATTCATTTCCATTGCTTTACAGTATTCCATTGCATGAATATACAATCTATCCATTCTACCACTAACATTGTCCATTGAGTTTTAAATTTCAACAACTGTATTTTTTAAAGTTCCACTTTTCAAAAAAAAAAAAAAAAAAAAATCTGTAGGACACCTTTAGCTATGGGAATCCTGTGTGGCCTACACTGAAGATATTCCTATAAAGAAGTTTTATATTTGCTTCATCCTGATATATGGGACCATCACTAATTTAGGACTACTTTATACATTAATTTCTCAGCTTTGGGTTCCCCAAACTGTAGAGAAAAAGGGACACCCTAAACCAAGGTTACAACAGAAGTTCATGGTAACTAATTCTCAGAGCTCACACAGTGTGGATGAACTTCCTTGACATCTATATCACTGGAGAAGATGTTTTTTTTCTATATCAACTTTTCAACAATATAGCAAACTTTTGAGGAACTAGCTTTACGGAGGGAAGTAGCAAAGTCCCTTTTTCCTGTATGGCCGTTAAAACTGAAACCTTTTATTTACCTACGGCAGCCATAACTTTAGCATATGTACCTACAACTTTGGTTTTAAATGCCCTCTTCACTTTTCCCACTGAGGATTTTCTTTCTTTCTTTCTTTTTTTTTACAACCTCAGCTACTGGATTTAAAATAACATTTATTAAATTCAATCTGACACTTGACTAGGAATCTTTACTATTCTTTTTGTCTTCTGTCAAATGTAAAACATATGACAGGGAAAACAAAAACAAAGGCAACAGGAAGCAAAATTCAAAAAGATAAAAAAGAAAAAAAAATCTGCCTTTTATCACAAACAGGACAGAGCATTCACAGATCCAAGATTATTTGCACTAAGAAGATTCTAACTAAAGGAATATATAAAAAAATAAAGGAATGTATGTACATACTACCCTATCCGAATCTCTTTGTGCTCTAGTGGTTAATGGAAGAGGATACCATTCAAGCAGGCATACCAAGGCAGTTCTAGACACAACTGACATTACATTTGGAAGGCAAAATCCTTTAATCAGGGTAATCCAGATTATACACTGAGGAAAGGTCTAAGGGAAATGAAAAATGAACTGTTAAGATATACCTAGCAGTCTCCTAATGAGCTTCATCTTTTTTTCAGTAAACTACTGACTTCTACCAAGTACTGTATAATTTATTCTGCAGGAATAAAGAGGACCTGAGTAAAACACTTTTCATCAGTAGTATGAGTAAAAACACTATTCAGCTAGAAAGTGAATAGTCAGGGGAGAAAATGGAAGTAAGCAACAGTAAATGAAATTCAGACACCAGGACAATTATCCACAAAATATATCTTTTAATATCCATTAAAAAATCCATGTAATCTACAAATTATTTATTTGCTATATACAATGTACAAAGCATTGTATTAAATGACAGAATACAAATATAAATTAAGAATCAAGTCAATTTATCACACAAGATAGAGCTATAAATATCATAAACTTTAAAGTGACCTCTAATGACCAACCTAGATAGCATATTAAAAAGCAGAGACATTACTTTGCCAACAAAGGTCTGTCTAGTCAAGGCTATGGTTTTTCCAGTGGTCATGTATGGATGTGAGAGTTGGATTGTGAAGAAAGCTGAGCACTGAAGAACTGATGCTTTTGAACTGTGGTGTTGGAGAAGATTCTTGAGAGTCCCTTGGACTGCAAGGAGATCCAACCAGTCCATTCTAACGGAGATCAGCCCTGGGTGTTCTTTGGAAGGAATGATGCTAAAGCTGAAACTCCAGTACTTTGGCCACCTCGTGCGAAGAGTTGACTCATTGGAAAAGACTCTGATGCTGGGAGGGATTGGGGGCAGGAGGAGGGGACGACAGAGGATGAGATGGCTGGATGGCATCACTGACTCGATGGACGTGAGTTTAAGTGAACTCTGGGAGTTGGTGATGGACAGGGAGGCCTGGTGTGCTGTGATTCATGGGGTCGCAAAGAGTCGGACACGACTGAGCGACTGAACTGAACTGAATATGGGACACAAATACTGTAAGTATACTACACATTGTAAGTATTTCACTTATATGAAATGTCCAGAACTGAAAAATCTATAGACGTAGAAAATAGATTAATGGTTGCCTGGAGATGGCATGGTGGTGTACTGGGAGGAGCAGGGAATAACTACTATGAGGTTTCTTTTGGGGATACAGAAAATGTTCTAAAAGTAGACTATGGTGATTGGTCACACAACTCTGTAAATATACAAAACCACTCAGCTGTATACTTTAAGTGAATGAACTTCATAGTATAAAATTTTACTTCAATAAAGTTATTAAAAAGGAGGGGTCTATTTATATCCCAAAAGCTAGAACATCCTACTAAAAGAGAAACTCAGAACATGAAGCAATATTCAAGCTCTTTTTTATGTTTGTTCTATTTAAACAAATGAAAGACTGAAGCCCAGCATTAACGTTGTCTCTAAAGAAGCATAAATTCTACCAAAACTCCCTAATGCCTCCTTCAAAATTATACCATTTTCCCTCCTTTAGCATGAAGAACTTCCCAACCTGAACCCCATGCAGTGTAAGTACAGAATCTTACCCACTGGACTGCCTGGGAAGTCCCTAAAGTTACAGTTTTTTAATATATAGATCTTTCTACGTGGTTATATCATAAATACTCTGGTCAAGCTGAATTTCTTTAGGGTCAAGCTGATGTAAAAAGATCCTCAAGATAGCATGCTGCTGCTGCTGCTAAGTTGCTTCAGTCATGTCCGACTGTGCGACCCCATAGACAGCATCCCACCAGGCTCCCCCGTCCCTGGGATTCTCCAGGCAAGAACACTGGAGTGGGTTGCCATTTCCTTCTCCAATGCATGAAAGGGAAAAGTGAAAGGGAAGTCGCTCAGTTGTGTCCGACCCTCAGCAACCCCATGAACTGCAGCCCACCAGGCTCCTCCGTCCATGGGATTTTCCAGGCAAGAGTACTGGAGTGGGGTGCCATTGCCTTCTCCAATGTATTATCTACTACCATTCAAATCTAATAAGGCTAAAGTGAACCAAACTGGAGGGCGCACACACATACACACACACTCTCTCTCTCCATCCCTCCTTCCTTCCCTCTAAACTAAATTGATATTTTAAATTAAATTGATATTTTCTGTTCATGTTACTATATAACCCATTTTTTTTTCCACTTAAAACTTAATGATCATTTCCCTTTCTTATTAAGTAAGCTTGTTCACAGTTTCTGTTGGCTGAATATTATTACACAGGCTCAGATAGTAAAGAATTCGCCTCCAATGCAGGAAACTTGGGTTCGATACCTGGGTTGGGAAGATCCTCTGGAAAAGGGAATGGCTACCCACTCCAGTATTCTTGTCTGGAGAAACCCATGGACAGAGGAGTGTAGCAGGCTACATTCCATGGGGTCTCAAAGAGCAAGACATGACTGAGCAACTAAGCACATACCATATTTTACCATATCTTCACAACATAAATAATATATTCATGCTGTGCATGTTTGCATGCTCAGTCACTTCAGTCATGTCCAACTCTATGCAACCCATGGACCACCAGGCTCCTCTGTCCATGGGATTCTCCAGGCAAGAATACTGGAGTGGGTTGTCATGCCCTTCTCCAAGGGATCTGCCTGACCCAGGAATCGAACTGGTGTTTCCTGCGTCTCCTGAATAGTGGGTGGATTCTTTACCCACTGAGACACCTGTGAAGCCACCCAGATAACATAATGGACATATTTTTTATTAGGGTAACTCTATCTAGATATATCACTCATTATCACTGAGTAAATGATACATTCTACTTCTGAACAGAAGCTTTCAGAGAAATGCATGGTTCTATCAAGTCTCATTTTCCTCCACCACAAGGGCAACATCTCAGATAAGAGCTGTATCTCTAGCCTTGGTTCTGGAACAGAGCCACATGACAGATATGCAATGTGAGCAAATAATAATCTCTTGCTATTATAAGCCACTGAGTGGGGAATTATTTGTTGCCACAACCTAACCTAGCCTAAACTGATTTATATAGTATACTATACTAAATATACTCGGAGAAGGCAATGGCAACCCACTCCAGTACTCTCGCCTGGGAAATCCCATGGACTGAGGAGCCTGGTAGGCTACAGTCCATGGGGTCGCGAGGAGTCAGACACGACTGAGCAACTTCACTTTCACTTTTCACTTTCATTCACTGGAGAAGGAAATGGCAACCCACTCCAGTGTTCTTGCCTGGAGAATCCCAGGGACAGGGGAGCCCGGTGGGCTGCCGTTTATGGGGTCGCACAGAGTCGGACATAACTGACATGACTTAGCAGCAGCATACTATATACTATATCACAAGAAAGGACTCTGACCTGGTTTTGAAGATATACTGTGCTTAAAACCCTTTAAGGACACTCATGTGCCTACCAGAGTCAAAATTCCAGCCTAGTTATCAAGGCCCTTTCCGATATGGTCCTGCTTGTCTCTCTAGTCTCATTTCCTGAGACTCCCCTTTATATTCTATATTCTAATCATAATGGCCTATTTTAAGATTTCTTGACACATGATGTTGGCCTTTAACTTATCCCACCCCAATCAACCCAAAACTATACTTCCTTTAAGAATCCACTTAAACAGAATTTCCTCTGTGAAGGCTCACATCAACAGCTCCATTAAACACAACTGGTTGCTCTTTCCTGAGTACCATCACAGGATTCTGAACATCCTCCAGCAGTCCTTACTTTCCTATGCTATAAAAATTTATATTTATCTTTCCAACTACACTGTGACTTCCTTGAAAGAAAAGACTTCCTTTTATTCATCTTTGGAGTCCAGATCTAATGCAGTGTTCGGCACATAATACAGGATCAATATAAGTTTACGAAAAGTGCTAACACATAGTCTTTTTCCAGCAAAGTTGGAGACAAAAAGAGGAGACAGGCCCTTTCACCATGCTAAAAGATAAACACCTGACCTATTCTACTCTTATTTTGTTTCCACTCTTTTTTTTTTTTCCTTTAGAATTATTTTATTAAATCATAAATGTACAACAGCTTCTTAACTCTACACACGCACTTAAATTTTTTTAAAGGAAAAACGTTATGTCTTATTACACCATGATCCTGGCTAATAGCTTTTCAAAACTTTGAGAAAAATCTTAAAAAAGGTTTCACATGTCACCTGAAACTTACAAATTTAACATTATCAAAGAAGGAATGCTTCTACACTCTTACAAAGACCACTAGAAAGAAACAACAATTAAAAAGCTAAGAAACTGTCTCAAAGGCAGTTTTTTTTTAACAATCCTTCCTCCATAGTAAGGTAATGTTATTAAATAATCCAATCCATTCACAAAATGGCTCTCTGCATCTGCTCTGGTGTCTTCTGCCATATCACTGCATATTTATGCATGACTGAGATAAGATTTTCCTTAACATTGTTATTTCGATAACCTGAAGCTGTTCTGTTACCTCTGGGCTCTCATCCTCTCCTATTTATACAGTGAAGCCCATGGCAAATAGGAAGAAGCTCACTATCTGCTTCTCCCTCCATAACCCCCACTTCCTCCACTGCCTCCTGGACCATAGTTTCCTCTACCATATGGTCCCCCCATGTTCCTGCTACCACCAAAATTTCCACTCTTCATTGGACCATAGTTAGAAGGTTGTTGGTTATAATTTCCAAAATCATTGTAATTTCCACTCCCGTAATTTCCTCCTCCACAGTTGTCATAACCACCTCCGTAGCCCCCACCCTGGTTGCCATATCCAGGTCCTCCACCACCATATCCTCCTCTTCGTCCTCCATAACCAGGGCTACCTCCAAAATTGCCACCTCCAGGTCCTCCTCCATACCCATTATAGCCATCCCCAAATCCACGGCCACTTCCATATCCACCAGATCCTCCTCTAAAGTTACTTCCTGGTCCTGGTCCAAAATTTCCACCACCACCACGAGAATCTCCAAAACCAAAGTTGCCTCCTCTTCCACTTCTAGAACTTTGGACTTCCTGCATTTCTTGTCTAGACAAAGCCTTTCTTACTTCTGCATTATGAACATTGATAGTATGGTATTTTTGCAACACAATCTTATCCACAGGATCATGGTCATCAAAAGTAACAAATCCAAAGCCTCTTTTCTTTCCAGACTGCCTGTCAGTAATAATCTCAATGGTATCAATTTTTCCATATTCCTCAAAGTAATCTCTAAGATGATGTTCCTCAGTATCTTTCTTAATTCCACCAACAAACAGCTTCTTCACAGTTACATGAGCCCCCGGCTTTCCAGATTCCTCTCTTGCAACAGCACGTTTTGGCTCAACCACTCTCCCATCAATTGAATGAGGTCTTGCAGCCATGGCAGCATCAACTTCAGCCATGGAAGAAAAAGTCACAAAACCAAATCCTCTTGATCTCCACTTTCTTTATTAAGAATAATCTTCCAGATTGTAAAACAGAATGGTATACATATGGTTAAGTGAAAATTGAAGCCTGAGACAGAAAAAAAGATAATAAGAGAGCATCCAGTAGCTCAAGTTTTTGTACAGAGAGGAAACTAGCGATAGAACAAAAAGACCGCTTATTGAATGAGAGAAGATATGTGCAAAAAAATATATCCGATAAGGGATTAATATCCAAAATACATAAAGAACTCATACAAGTCATTAGCAAAAAAAAAACACCAAATTAAAATTCAGGCAGAGGACGTGAAAGACATTTTTACAAAGATAACATACAGATAGCTAACAGGTACATGAAAAGATGCTTCAACATCACCAATCATGAGGGAAATGCAAATCTAAATCACAATGAGATACTATCTCATACCTGTCAGAAGGACAACATAGAAGACAAATAATACGTGCTGGTGAGGATGCAGAGAAAAGAGAACCCTCTGTACTGTGGAAAAGTAAACTGGTGCAACCATTATGAAAAACAGTATGGAGATAGCTCAAAAAATTAAAAACAGAACTACCATATGATCTATCAATTGCATGCCTATGTATTTATCCAAAGAAAACAAAACACTATTTCAAAAACATACATGTACCCCCATGTTCATTGCAACATTATTTACAATAGCCAAGATATGGGAGCAACCTAAGTGTCTCAACAGATGAATGGAAAAGGAGAGAGAGAGAGAGAGGAGAGAGAGAGATACACATGTGTGTGCGTGTGTATATATGTGTATATATATATATACACACACACAATGAAATATTTTTTATCCTTAAAAAAGAATGAAATCTTGCCATCTGTGACAACAAAGATGGATCTAGAAAGAACTACACTAAGTGAAACAAGTCAGAGAAACACAAATACTGCATTTCACTTTTATGTGAAATATAAAAAACAAAACAAGTAAACACTAATAACTAAATGAAAATAGTCACAGATACAGAGAACAAACAGATGGCTGCCAGAGCACAGGCGATGGGGGAAAGAGAGAAATTAGGTGAGGGAGATTGAGAGAGACAGATTTTCAGTAACAAAAGAAATAAGTCAAATGTATTTGTGTGGGGAATATAGTCAATAATCATGTTTTGTCTTTGTATGATGAGGACAGACAGTAACTAGACTTGACATGATGATCACTTTGAAATGTATAAAAACAGCAAATCATTATGCTGTGTACCAAGAAATAACATAGTGTTGTGGGTCAATTATACTTCAAACATATACACAAAACTAACAAATTAACTAACTCATAGAAGAAGAGATCAGATTTGTACTTACCACAGGCAAGGACTGAAGAGGGGGAATTTGATGAAGACAGGCAAAAAGCACAAACTAAGATAACTAAATACTAGGGATGTAATGTACAACATGATAAAAATAATTAACATTACTAAATATTATATATAAAAGTTGTCAAGAGAAAAAGTTCTAAGAGTTCTCTTCACAAAAGAGAATTTTTTTCTATTTCTTTAATTTTGTATCCATATGAGGTGCTGGATATTCACTAACTTACTGTGATAATCATTTCATGAGGTATGTAAGTCAAATCACTATGCTGTACACCTTAAACATATGGTATATATCAATTATATCCATATAAAACTAGAAAGGGAAAAAAAAGTTTCACAAGGATTTCCAGCAATATTCTGTCAGCCTATGACAGAATAGGGAAGAGGTAAAGAAAGCTCCGGAGAAGGCAATGGCACCCCACTCCAGTACTCTTGCCTGGAAAATCCCATGGACGGAGGAGCCTGGGAGGCTGCAGTCCATGGGGTCAGTGAGGGTTGGACCCGACTGAGCGACTTCCCTTTCACTTTTCACTTTCATGCATTGGAGAAGGAAATGGCAACCCACTCCAGTGTTCTTGCCTGGAGAATCCCAGGGATGGAGGAGCCTGGTAGGCTGCCGTCTATGGGGTCGCACAGAGTCAGACACGACTGAAGCGACTTAGCAGCAGCAGCAGCAAAGAAAGCTCTAGAAGCCAGAATGGGTTCAATAAGAAAAAAAACATATTAACCTAATTTAAAAACTACTAGATTGAGAGATCAGAGAAATAACACAGAGTAGGTCAAATACATCTCGTTGAGATCAAAGTAAAGTTTCTTATGTTCGTTAGGTGATGGATTGAGAATAAGCTGAACCATCTCAGATTATTCATCAGTGGCTTGATACTGAGAAATGGAATAATTTCCTGCCATATCAGAAAACAAGGATGTCACAGTCACAAGCAACTGCAGCCACCAAGGATGATCAAGCTAGTGAGCCCTGCGGGAACTCAGGAAGGAAAGAATACATGTCATCTAGCAGCCATCAGACTGCAGCCACTCCCCATGACCCCTGAGCAAACTTAGGTTGTGAAAACATAGGACACTGTCCCCAGATAGGAAGATGCATATCAAAGAAATGTTTCCAGTGAGGCCAGACTTCTGCATTTTCCCATACACAGAAAAGCGCTAAATTCCTTACCTTGACATTTCTGGTTTACCAGTAATCTTGTGACTTTCCAGATTACCTGCCCTTTGTAGCACAACTCCTACATATCCTAGCTCCTCCCCTCATCCCTTGGAGCACTTTCAGAGCTATCTGAAAGCTGTCTGCAGGCCTCATTTGACCCAAATAAAACTTAATTCCCAATTCTCATATTGTACAAATTTTTTTCAACAGTATCAGTCTGGATGAAAGGCTCTCAGGTTATCTCAGGGCTCTGTATTTGACCTTACTTTTTTCAGTGTTTATCAACGACCTTGAAGATTCAAGTGGTAGCTTATAAATTTTCCTAGTGATATAAAACATGGGAAGGTTAGGTAATACCATGAAAGTCATAATTGAAAATCAAAAATATCTGAACAGATAGGTCGAAACAATGGGCTGAAAATGCAAAATGGAATTTATCAAGGATACATGTAAATTCATTTATCTAAACAAAAGTATGCGACTAGTAAGAAATCAATTTTTAAAAATTTATTGCAAGTTACGTAAGTAATTTAAAATATTCTAGTATTTTCATTTTTTTGGCTGCACCAAGTGGCTTGTGGAGTCTCAGCTCCATGACCAGGGAATCAAACTCAGGCCCTTAGCAGTGAGCCTGCAGAGCCCTAACCACTGTATCACAAGAGAATTCCCAAGGAATCAATTTTAATATCAGTTGATAATTAGTTGAGAGTTTATTTGACCGTAAGCTAAAGATGAAGCTTTGATGTGTAGTGTCAGCTTAAAAACTTTACACAAATTCAGTTAATAAAATAACAGTCTAGTGACTGATGGGAGAAGGAAATGGCAACCTACTCTAGTATTCTTGCCTGGAGAATCCCATGGACAGAGAAGCCTGGCAGGCTACACACAGTCCATGAGATCACAAGAGTCAGACATAACTTAATGACTAAACCACCACCACTAGTGACTGAACAGAGAAGGAAATCACTACAGGTCAGGCAACTTTCTGAGAATTGTAATTAGAATATAACCTCTTAAAAGTGGTAACTTACTAACAATGAAAAATCAGAAAGAGAAGTTAAGGAATCAATCCCATTCACCACTGCAACAAAAATAATTAAATTTCTAAGAATAAACTTACCTAAGGAGACAAAAGAACTGTACACAGAAAATTATGAGACTAATGAAAGAAATCAAAGATGACATAAACAGATGGAGAGATATTCCATGTTCCTGGGTAGGAAGAATCACTATTGTGAAAATGACTATACTACCAAACACAATCTACAGATTCAGTGTGATCCCTATCAAATTACCAATGACATTTTTCACAGAACTAGAACAAAAAATTTCACAATTCATATGGAAACACAAAAGACCCGGAATAGCCAAAGCAATCTTGAGAAAGAAGGATGGAGCTGGAGGAATAAAGCTTCCTGACTTCAGATTATACTACAAAGCTACAGTCATCAAGACAGTATGGTACTGGCACAAAAACAGAATTATAAACCAATGGAACAAGATAAAAAGCCCAGAAATAAACTCATGCACATATGGGTACCTTATTTTTGACAAAGGAAGCAAGAATATACAATGTGTCAAAGACAGCCTCTTCAATAAATGGTGCTGGGAAAAGTGGACAGCTACATGTAAAAGAATGAAATTAGGACATTTCCTAACACCATACACAAAGATAAACTCAAAATGGATTAAAAACCTAAATGTAAGCCCAGAAACTATAAAACTCTTAGAGGAAAACATAGGCAGACCACTCGATGACATAAATCAAAGCGAGATCTTCTATGACTCATCTTCTAGAACAATGGAAACAAAAACAAAAGTAAACAAGTAGGACCTGATTAAACTTAAAAGCTTTTGCACAGCAAAGGAAACACTAAGCAAGGTGAAAAGACAACCCTCAGAATGGGAGAAAATAATAGCAAATGAAACAACTGACAAAGGATTAATTTCCAAAATACACAAGCAGCTCATACAATTCAATACCAGAAAAACAAACAACCTGATCAAAAAGTGGAAAAAAGACCTAAACAGACATTTCTCCAAAGAAGACACACAGATGGCTAACAAACACATGAAAATATGCTCAACATCACTCATAATTACAGAAATGCAAATCAAAACCACAATGAGATATCACCTCACACCGGTCAGAATGGTCATCATCAAAAAGCCTACAAATAATAAATGCTGGAGAGGGTGTGGAGAAAAGGGAATGCTCCTGCACTGTTGGTGGGAACGTAAACTGATATAGCCACTATGGAAGACAGTATGGAGATTCCTTAAAAAACTAGGAATAAAACCAGCATATGACCCAGCAATCCCATCCTAGGCATATACCCTGAGGAAACCAAAATTGAAAAAGACACATGTATCCCACTGTTCATCGCAGCACTATTTACAACAGCTAGAACATGGAAGCAAGCTAGATGTCCATCAACAAATGAAAGGATAAAGAAGTTGTGGTACATAGACACAATGGAATACTTAAAAAGGAACACCTTTGAATCAGTTCTAATGAGGTGGACGAACATAGAACCTATTGTATACAGTGAAGTAAGTCAGAGAAAGATAAATATCATATTCTAACACACATATACGAAATCTAGAAAAATGGCACTGAAGAATTTATTTTCAGGGCAGCAATGGAGAAACAGACATAGAAAATAGACTTGTGGCCATGGGGAGAAGGGAGGAGAGGGTGAGATGTATGGAAAGAGTAACATGGAAACTTACTGTACGTAAAATAGATAGCCAATGGGAATTTGCTGTATGGCTCAGGAAACTCAAACAGGGGCTCTGTATCAACCTAGAGGGGTGGGATGGGGAAGGAGACGGGAGGGAAGTTCAAAGGGAGGGGATACATGTATACCTGTGGCTGATTCACGTTGAGGTTTGACAGAAAACAGAATTTGGTAAAGCATTATCCTTGAATAAAAAGAAATTAATTAAAAAATAAAGTGATAACTTACCACTTATAACAGATTCAGAAGAGGATAACCAGGATGGTAGTACTGGGGCTGGAAACTAAACCAAATGAAAGAAAGACCTGAGAGAATCAGGAATGATATCCACAGAGATGAGATCTGAGATAGTAAAAGTAACATCAGAGCTGTTTCCCAGTTCTTTGAATGACTGTTATATTGCATGGCACAAATTATGTTTTATACATTTTGTACTTATTTCCCATGTACACAGTTCCAAATGTGTATGTGTGTGTGAGTGCATGCTCAGCCATGCCCAACTCTTTGCAACCCCATGGACTGCGGCCTGTCCATGCTTCTCTGTCCATGGGATTCTCCAGACAAGAACACTGGAGCGGGTTGCCATTTCCTTCTCCATGGGATCTTCCTGACCCAGGGATCGAACCCATGTCTCCTGCATTGGCAGGCAGATTCTTTACCACTGCACCACCTGGGAAGCCCTAACCTGACATGTAATAAATGCTCAAGAATTTGAAGTTCAAAAATCAACTCAGCTGTTGATGGCTAAGCCAACAAAGATTTGTTACACAGGAGTAACTAATGTGATCTCAATGACAACTCAACAAAAGGATAAAGCTGGAGGAAAAAACTTAAAAACCAAAGTAGAAAGCCTTAACTGAAGCAAGCACATAGGCTATGTAAGGAATATTACCCTGAAAGTTAGAATTTCTGTCTTCTATCAGATGATGTTCTTGATCATCAGTTCGTTCAGTCGCTCAGTCATGTCCGACTCTTTGTGGCCCCATGAATCGTAGCACGCCAGGCCTCCCTGTCCATCACCAACTCCCAGAGCTTACTCAAACTCATGTCCATCAAGTCGGTGATGCCATCCAGCTATCTCATCCTCTGTTGTCCCCTTCTCCTCCTGCCCCCAATCCCTCCCAGCATCAGAGTCTTTTCCAATGAGTCAACTCTTCGCACGAGGTGGCCAAACTATTGGAGTTTGAGCTTTAGCATCAGTCCTTCAAAAGAACACCCAGGACTGATCTCCTTTAGAATGGACTGGTTGGATCTCCTTGCAGTCCAAGGGACTCTCAAGAGTCTTCTCCAACACCACAGCTCAAAAGCATCAATTCTTCGGCGCTCAGCTTTCTTCACAGTCCAACTCTCACATCCATACATGACCACTGGAAAAACCACAGCCTTGACTAGATTGACCTTTGTTGGCAAAATAACGTCTCTGCTTTTGAATATGCTATCTAGGTTGATCATAACTTTCCTTCCAAGGAGTAAGAGTCTTTTAATTTCATGGCTGCAATCACCATCTCCAATGATTTTGGAGCCCCTCAAAATAAAATCTGACACTGTTTCCACTGTTTCCCCATCTATTTGTCATGAAGTGATGGGACCAGATGCCATGATCTTAGTTTTCTGAATGTTGAGCTTTAAGCCAACTTTCACTCTCTTTCACTTTCATCAAGAGGCTTTTTAGTTCCTCTTCACTTTCTGCCATTAGATTAGTGTCATCTGCATATCTAAGGTTATTGATATTTCTCCTGGCAATCTTGATTCCAGCTTGTGCTTCTTCCAGCCCAGCGTTTCTCATGATGTACTCTGCATATAAGTTAAATAAGCAGGGTGACAATATGCAGCCTTGACGTACTCCTTTTCCTATTTCGAACCAGTCTGTTGTTCCATGTCTAGTTCTAACTGTTGCTTCCTGAGCTGTATACAGGTTTCTCAAGAGGCAGGTCTTGCCACTACTTATATTTCAGTTCCTCTTGTATTAATAAATATTTCTACAATACAAAGTCATTTTTTCATTCTTCTTTTACAAACATAAAGCTGAGGTTGAGAGAAGCTATTTACTTGGCACCAAACCACATGACAGTGGTTAAACTTGAATTAGAACTCTAAGTTTTTTACTCACAACCTCTTTGTTAAAACTGCTAGACTCGTTAGAAAGTGAAAGTCGCTCGGTCTAGTCCTTGCGACCCCATGGACTGTACAGTCCATAGAATTCTCCAGGCCAGAATACTGGAGTGGGTAGCCTTTCCCTTTGCCACGGGATATTCCCAACCCAGGTCTCCCACATTGCAGCGAATTCTTTACCAGCTTAGCCACAAGGGAAGCCCACTAGACTCATTAGGGACACAGTAAACAAGTATAGTATTACACTTATTAACCCAACTCCAATTTGGTAATACTCTGGCTTCACTTTTATTACTTCCTCCAGCCATCCAACGGAGAAGGCAATGGCATCCCACTCCAGTACTCTTGCCTGAAGAACCCCAGGGATGCCTGAGCCTGGTGGGCTGCCGTCTATGGGGTCGCACAGAGTCGGACACGAGTGAAGCGACTTAGCAGCAGCCAGCCATCCAGTCTCTAAACCCACAAAGTAAGCCTGCATTAAAACTATACAACATTTAGAAATTTTTATTTCTTAGAGCTTAATGCTAAAACAAAAAAGTAATGAGATTTGAAACCAAAGATTTATCTCTTTCATGTTGCTTAAGGAGTAGCCATGGCACCACCGGTTCTACCATAAGCAAATCTTGGCCAACAGGGTCTGCTAAGCACACACCACGTTGTTTTTCTGGGAACCTAAGTGGCTTCCTTTGGGCATTACAGAGCTGCAGCAAAGTTAGTAACAGAAGACAGTGAGAAAAATTTTAACTTCAGTAGAGGAAGAAGAAGTGTTCATGTGTACGAAGAAGATAAGCACATGAAAGATTCATTGTGTTTTCTATGCATGGGGCTAGCTTGTCAAAAAGCTATTAAAGAAAGCTGGAGAGGCACAGGACTTGATAGTGTTCAAGGAGGAGTTACACCGGGTTTTTAATAGCAAACTGGTGGTCAGCTCTAGTAGTAAAATCTCTAAAGGAATGCCCTAACAAGTGAGGACGCTCTCAATTTACTTCCCAAGGAGACTTATTTACATTATAATGGTTGCTACGGTTACTTTAATTCCATCACAGCTCCTTTCTCCAGTTGCTAAACTGGAGCTCCAGCCTGGGTGGTAGCCGTTCTCAATCAGAAACCTCAACTGAAGCAAACTCAAAATTCAGGATACTCAAAAGTTCATGACCTACAGAGGGAGAGTTCTACTAACAAAAATTGCCAAAAGGCAGGGCTCTTTGTTTCCTGTATTTTTTCTATTCAAGATCTTACTGCTACCTTAGGGGAACTCTCTAGGAGTCAATATTTTTATTGGCCCTAACCAGATATTCTTAAAGGAAAAGCAAAACAAATAACATGAATTTCATAAAGAGTAATGGATCAAAGCTGTGATTCCTATATTACCAGTATCTTTCCCCCTTGCTTTAATCAAAAAAAGACCATTATTAAAAAGACATTGAAAAGTCTCTCACATGACTCATCATTATTATCTTTCTAAAAAAAATATTTATTTACCTGGCTGCACCAGGTGTTAGTTGCGGCATGTAAGACCTTCGATCTTCACTGTGGCATGTGGGATCTTTAGTTGCAGTGTGTGGGATTTTATTTTTAGTTGCAGCATGTGAAACCTAGTTCCCAGATCAGGGACTGAACCCATGCCCCCGCCACTGGGAGCGTGGCGTCTTAGTCACTGAACCAATCAGCAGGGAAGTCCTACTAACTACTATCTTCTAAGAACAACAACATATAGTACTGGCTCTACAAGCAGTACCTAAACCAGATATAAACAATGAGGTCAGTATATTCTGCATTAAAGCAATAACCAAACAGAACATACAGTAACAGAAAAAGGAAAGAAAGGGGAAGTGAAGAACAAAAAAAGAGCAAGATTTCAGAACCATGAACTCCAAATAATCACTTTAAGTACAGTTAATTTAACAACAACAACAACAAAAAAATGTTCCAATGATAATGAGAAACATTACTCTCAAAGATAGCAATAATGACAGACACATAGGTAGTGGTCTGTAGATACCCACCTAGTCAGCCATCAGAGGCTTCAAAGACCACCCACGGGAAAAGTGAAGTTTCACATTTCTATATTTTTATTGTTTATTCTTGTATCCCCATTCTCATCATCCTCTCAACTTAAGCAAACACTGTAATGTACTTAATGTGTTTAGATGTTTTCTAGTAAACTGTGTAATGTGTTTTACTTACATACCTTTTAAAAATTTATATAGATGCTTTTGTTAAATATCTCAATCTGTTTTTAATTACCACCAGGCCAGGCTTCAGCAATACGTGAACCATGAACTTCCAGATGTTCAAGCTGGTTTTAGAAAAGGCAGAGGAACTAGAGATCAAATTGACAACATCCGCTGGATCATCAAAAAAGCAAGAGAGTTCCAGAAAAACATCTATTTCTGCTTTATTGACTATGCCAAAGCCTCTGATGGTGCGGATCACAATAAACTGTGGAAAATTCTGAAAGAGATGGGAATACCAGACCACCTGACCTGCCTCTTGAGAAACCTATACGCAGGTCAGGAAGCAACAGTTAGAACTGGACATGGAACAACAGACTGGTTCCAAATAGGAAAAGGAGTACATCAAGGCTGTATATTGTCACCCTGCTTATTTAACTTATATGCAGAGTACATCATGAGAAACGCTGGGCTGGAGGAAGCACAAGCTAGAATCAAGATTGCTGGGAGAAATATCAATAACCTCAGATATGCAGATGACACCACCCTTATGGCAGAAAGTGAAGAGGAACTAAAAAGCCTCTTGATGAAAGTGAAAGAGAGTGAAAGTTGGCTTAAAGCTCAACATTCAGAAAACTAAGATCATGGCATCTGGTCCCATCACTTCATGGGAAATAGATGGGGAAACAGTGTCAGACTTTATTTTGGGGGGCTCCAAAATCACTGCAGATGGTGCTTGCAGCCATGAAATTAAAAGACGCTTACTCCTTGGAAGAAAAGTTATGACCAACCTAGATAGCATATTCAAAAGCAGAGACATTATTTTGCCAACAAAGGTCTGTCTAGTCAAGGCTATGGTTTTTCCAGTGGTCAAGTATCGATGTGAGAGTTGGACTGTGAAGAAAGCTGAGCGCCGAAGAATTAATGCTTTTGAACTGTGGTGTTGGAGAAGACTCTTGAGAGTCCCTTGGACTGCAAGGAGATCCAACCAGTCCATTCTAAAGGAGATCAGTCCTGGGTGTTCTTTTGAAGGACTGATGCTAAAGCTGAAACTCCAATAGTTTGGCCACCTCGTGCGAAGAGCTGACTCATTGGAAAAGACTCTGATGCTGGGAGGGATTGGGGGCAGGAGGAGAAGGGAACGACAGAGGATGAGATAGCTGGATGGCATCACCGACTCGATGGACATGAGTTTGAGTAAACTCTGGGAGTTGGTGATAGACAGGGAGGCCTGGCGTGCTGCGATTCATGGGGTCGCAAAGAGTCGGACACGATTGAGCGACTGAACTGAACTGAACTGAACTGATGCTTTTAAGAGGGCTTCCCAGGTGGCGCTAGTGGTAAAGAACTGGCCTGCCAATGCAGGAGACATAAGAGAAGCAGATTCGATCCCTGGGTCGGGAAGATCCCCTGGCAGAGGGCACGGCAACCCACTCCAGTATTCTTGCCTGGAGAATCCTATGGACAGAGGAGCTTGGTGGGCTGCAGTCCTTAGGGCTGCACAGAGTCAGACATGACTGAAGTGACTTGGCATGCACACATACATTTAAGGTCCATCATGTTTCCGTGCATACATCTAGTTCACCGCTTCAAACTGCTAGATAGTACCCTGTGGAATAAATCTATCATGATTTACTCAACATTGGGCAAAGAGTATGGACAATAAGATTGTTTTCCATAAGCACAAATAACAAGCGATGAATGACCAACCACTTATGGACCTCTGTGAGAATTTCTTTCAGGTATACAGCTACGAAAAGAACTGTTGGATCACACTGTATCTGGGTAAGTACAGCCTTTCAAAATAGTTAGACAAGTCTATACTACTATGAAGAGTCTCTTGATCAAAGTGAAAGGGAAGAGTGAAAAAGTTGGCTTAAAACTCAACATTCAGAAAACTAAGATCATGGCATCTGGTCCCATCACTTCATGGCAAATAGATGGGGAAACAGTGACAGAATTTATTTTTTTGGGGGCTCCCAAGTCACTGCAGATGGTGATTGCAGCCATGAAATTAAAAGACGCTGACTCCTTGGAAGGAAGGTTATGACCAACGTAGACAACATATTACAAAGCAGAGACATTACTTTGCCAACAGAGGTCTATCTAGTCAAAGCTATGGTTTTTCCAGTAGTCATGTATGGATGTGAGAGTTGGACTATAAAGAAAGCTGAGTGCTGAAGAATTGATGCTTTTGAACTGCAAGGAGATCCAACCAGTCTATCCTAAAGGAAATCAGTCCTGAATATTCATTGGAAGGACTGATGCTGAAGCTGGAACTGCAATACCTGAGCCATCTGATGCGAAGAACTGACTCATTAGAAAAGACCTTAATGCTGGGAAAGACTGAAGGCGGGAGAAGAAGGGGACGAACGAGGATGAGATGGCTGGATGGCATCACAGATTCAATAGACATGAGTTTGAGTAAACTCCGGGAGTTGGTGACGGACAGGAAGGCCTAGAGTGCTGTGGTCCATGGGGTCACAAAGAGTCAGATAGGAATAAGCGACTGAACGGACACTTCTACCAACGAGGAACTAGGGTACCTGTGCAGCCACTGTTTACCAAGCACCGGGCGAGACACTCCAGGTCCTTTTTCTACTATAAACCTCATCCTCTTGAGCTAGTCTTTGCCCCTTTGCTTTTCACATCAGCAGTCACCACGTCAGAACTATGAACGTAAGGGTTTCCTCCCTTGCTTCTCCCTGACCATCAAGTTCCCTATTCTACTTCAATGATGCCCTGGGCTGCCAAGGCTTCCACTAACCATGAAACTTACGAAACACAATCAAATAGCCAATGTTATTTTAACAAGTTTAAAAAAGTCATTAATTGAAGTCTGCCCATTATACTGAACACCAAGAAATTTCTTTATCTACATTTTAGACCATTCTATAGTGCATTTTCTTTCCCTTTTTAGGGAGTACTTGGAGAAACAGCACCATTTATTTGGAACTCTTCATACATAAAATAAGGGGAGAGCTGGATTACAATCAGTGTTTTCAATCTAAACTCTGGAACTGAGGACTCAAGATGATCATGTCAAGACAAAACAGGGTTACCTATGCCTCTTCAATTAGAAGAGCACAATAAAAAAATTTTTAACCTATAAATTTTGTTTCCTCTTTAGATTCAGTCTGGAAAATTGGTTCAATAAGAAAAAGATTTATTCACACATAACTAGTTGGGAGTATTAACTGGTATAACCTCTACTGTATTTGGCAATATTCACAAAATAAAAAATATACATTCCTTTGAATTAGAAATTTCACTTGTAAGAATTTTTCTATAGACATTCACATATCTGTCCACATACATACAAGTATATTCATTATAGCTTCATTTGTCAAGGCAAAATATATTGAAAACAGCTCCTGAAAGACACTTAAAAAACTCAACATTCTGGCTGCCTCTAAAAAGGCCAGTTAAGTGGCTAGAGGACAAGTGCTTTATTTTATATCTTTTGAATTTTACACCATTACATGTATGAAAAGTGAAAGTGAAAGTCACTCAGTCATGTCCAACTCTTTGCAACCCCAGGGACTATACAGTCCATGGAATTCTCCAGGCCAGAGTACTGGAGTGGGTAGCTTTTCCCTTCTCCAGGGCCTCTTCTCAACCCAGGGATCGAACCCAGGTCTCCCACATTGCAGGCAGATTCTTTACCAGCTGAGCCACCAGGGAAGCCCATTACATGTCTAATCTATTACAAATTTTAATTTATCACTCTAACAACCTACATTATCTTCTAAAGATTCTTCAAGCCCTCACATTCTGATTTTAACATCTGACTTACAATCCAACAGTTATTTCTTGCAAATAATCAGAGAAATAAAGTAACTGAAGGGTATCAAGAAGGCAGCTTTCATTAGACAAGGTGCATGTGTCTATACAGTATGAGAGTATTATATTTAGTCTTGGCACTGCCATCTCCTTTAGAAGTTCCTTCTAACTGGATCTCACCTTATTTTTTATTCATATCAACTTTCCTTGAGTTCATAAAGACAAGTCTATCAAATGAATTGCCCTGTCCCTAAGAACTGCTAGAAAGAAATAATATGTCCATATAGATAACAGATAGTGGTGTCTATGAAGCTCAAAATGTATTTCCTTTTTTTGTCGTTTGACCAAGTCACACTGCCTTCAGGATCTTAGTTCCCCAGCCAGGGACTGAACCTAAGCCCTCATGCAGTAAAAGCACTGACTCCTAACCATTGGACTGCCAGGGAATCCCCCCAAAATGTATTTACTTTCAATGACTTAAGAATTGTGTTGTTCAATAGATAGTGACTAGCCATATGATGCTAGTGAACACATTAAATGTGGCCAGTCCAAATTTAAATGTGCTGTCAAAACATAATACATACCAGATATCAGACTTAATATGAAAAAGTAAAATATCTCAATTTTAATATGGATTACATGCTGAAATTGTAATATATGGATTTATAAGATTAAATACAATATATTATTAAAAATCACTTTTTTTTTTTACTTTTATTAATGTGGCTACCAGAAAATTTAATGCGACTATACTTTGAATTTCAGATTAATGTAGTAAATTAATCCTGCTACATTTCAGATGAATTCACTTGCTCATATTCCACAAGAAAAGTATTTCAAAATTTCACCATTTTAGTCAAACTTAGTCCTTTTCCTTCTCCATTCCTCAGCCTATCAATGAGCCTCAGAATAAAATAAAAGGACAGCTACAGTCTTGCCCCTTTAGATTTATTTATAAAATTTAATCTTCTTTGAAATAAAGTTTCCAGATAGCATTGTTTTGATCAGGTTAAATAAAAAGTGACTCAGGGGCTTAATGAACACTGATGGTTTTATAGCAGTACAGTACAACAAAGAGGCTGAGGTGGAAAATTGAGACTCCTGGGCTCTAGTTTCAATAAAATGATACTCCTTTGAAAAATAGTAACAATATATCATCAAGTACAAAACAATTCAATGTAAAATATCTAGTTTTTAATCATAGCTTTTAGAAAAAAAAATAACTGCCCTGAAATTAGCATGTTACATTGTTTATTTCAAACTTTTAGTATCAAGTAAAATTATGGATTTAACTGGATTAAAAGGTATAAGAAACTATATAAATTTTGCCAATACTACTATTTCTTGTTCATTTAATAGTGCTTTGTACCCAAGGTTCTCTCATTAGCCATCTTTATCCTCCCTACAATCCTTCTACATATAGCTAACAATATGATAAGGACCTTTATGGTAACTTCCAAAACTATCTTTTTGACTCTCTTCCTTCTATTTCCACTCTGAATCCGTTCTAGCCATCTATAATACATTTTCATTTGGAGCTTATACTAATATTTCAAGCACAAAGTAAAAAGCTGAACTTGAGTTTTTATTCTGTAGTGCTTTAACTAAGTACTCATAATTTAGTCAAATAAGCATTTGGTTGAAGTATTATAGAATACATTTTTTTATATTGTATTTGACTTGACTAAATCATAATATTTAAGCAGAAAAGATACAACTATAAGTTTGTTTCTTGTTTTTCTGACTTTTTAACCGTCTGAAATTGATGAAACATAAAAACCTAAACAACTGTGTTCTGAAACATTCTAATTTCTTCTCAAGAATATTTATTATCTTATAACTCTGGAATTATTTATATTTACAGATATATTAATAGAAACTGAGATTCTATCTTGGCAAAATGCAGCATTTGTTTTTTGCATTTATAGCTGTCTGCTCTGGAGCCTTGGACAAGCACTAAGTAGAGTGCTTAATGGCATTAAACATTTATTTTATTTTATTTGGCCTTCCAATTAGTAAACTATAATTGCTTGCCAAAGAGCTACTATAAGAACTAATCCATATTTATAAGTGCTCTAAAGAGAGTATTCTTTGATACTCTGCTACATCTTGGCAAGGACCCAAACCTTCTGGGGTGCTCTTCCTTTTCTTCCCAAGACTGGGTTACAGGGGGCTTCAGGAGTCTAACTGTGAATCCCCAAATATCCATCACCTTTGCTTTCTTTAAAGTGACAGACCTCCTGCTGAGTCCCTCACTCTTCAAATGGAAATACATATGTGCCATGATCTCTGCTACATATTTAAAAGACAGTTTTGCAGAAAAAGAGTAGATAAAATGTGAGATCTGAAAAGTAGGTTTTAAGCCAAACGAGTCTTTAACTGGTTTAATATGATGCTCCTGAATAAAACCAGTGTTGTTTTAGAATCATTAAGTATCATCACGTCCATGTATACTACACACTGTTTTTGTTATCATCTAGCCAGAGAGTCTGAAAAACCTTGGGCTCTTCCTAAAGGGTTAATTATCAGTGCCATCTGACAGAGAATCTAACTAAGAATATTACACAGATGAGCTGAAAAGTCAATACTGAACCTTTCACGTGTATGACAGTGTGTGGGGTTAAATTCACTTAAGGGACACACAAGCAACAAACTGTAAGGGGAGAAATGTTATAAATCAATAGTTCATGACTGGGGCTCAGCCCTACAATCACAAACATTTATTAAGTACCTATTATACGTTAGAAGGTGAAACTAGCACTATCCAAGTGGGGCTAGTGGTAAAGAAATGGCAATCCACTCCAGTATTCTTGCCTGGAGAATCCCAGGGACGGGGAAGCCTGGTGCGCTGCCGTCTATGGGGTCGCACAGAGTTGGACACGACTGAAGCGACTTAGCAGCAGCAGAAGCAGTGGTAAAGAACCCACCTGCCAACGAAGGAGACTTAGGAGATGTGGGTTCGATCCCTGGGTCGGGAAGATCCCCTGAAGGAGGGCATCGCAACCCTCTGCAGTATTCTGGCCTGGAGAAGGCAATGGACAGAAGAGCCTGGAAGGCTACAGTCCATAGGGTCGCACAGAATCAGACATGACTGAAGCAACAGCATGGCACATATGTTAGCATTAAATTGTGAAAAACTGACCAATAGCAAGACAAATACTAACGAACAAAAAGCAGATCAATTAAAACTAACACAATATTGTAAAGCAACTATACTCCAATAAAAATGTTTTTTTTTTTTTTAAAAAAGCTAAATAGAAGAGACCAGGGGATCTTCCCAACCCAGATTGAACCTGCATCTCTTGCATCCTTCACTGGTGGGTGGGTAGGTTCTTTACCACTAGTGCCACCTGGGAAGTCCACAAACATACTACCCCAAGGTAAGGGAAAAAGACTCAGTGATTTCTGAGATATTCTAAAGATCCTAAAGACCATAAAATGTATAAGCTACTAGGCAATGGCACCCCACTCCAGTACTCTTGCCTGGAAAATCTCAAGGGCAGAGGAGCCTGGTAGGCTGCAGTCCATGGGGTCGCTAAGAGTCGGACACGACTGAGCGACTTCACTTTCACTTTTCACTTTCATGCATTGGGGAAGGAAATGGCAACCCACTCCAGTGTTCTTGCCTGGAGAATCCCAGGGATGGGGGAGCCTGGTAGGCTGCAGTCCATGGGGTCGCTAAGAGTCGGACACGACTGAGCAACTTCACTTTCACTTTTCACTTTCATGCATTGGGGAAGGAAATGGCAACCCACTCCAGTGTTCTTGCCTGGAAAATCCCAGGGATGGGGGAGCCTGGTGGGCTGCTGTCTATGGGGTGGCACAGAGTCGGACATGACTGAAGCGACTTACCAGCAGCAGCAGCATGACAACTCAAGATTGCCAGGAAAAATATCAATAACCTCAGATACGCAGATGACACCACCCTTATGGCAGATAGTGTAGAGGAACTGAAGAGTCTCTTGATGAAAATGAAAAAGGAGAGTGAAAAAGCTGGCTTAAAACTCAACATTCAGAAAACTAAGATCGTGGCATCCAGTCCCATCACTTCACGACAAATAGATGGGGGAAACAATGGAAACAGTGACAGACTTTGTTTTCTTGGGCTCCAAAATCACTGCAGATGGTGACTGCAGCCATGAAATTAAAACATGCTTACTCCTTGGAAGAAAAGCTATGACCAATCTAGACAGCATATTAAAAAGCAGAGACATTACTTTGCTGACAAAGGTCCATCTGGTCAACGCTGTGGTTTTCCAGTAATAATGTATGAATGTGAGACCATACATGGTCTCACATAAAGAGAGACCATATGGTCTTTGGACCATAAAGAAAGCAGAGTGCCAAAGAATTGATGCTTTTGAACTGTGGTGTTGGAGAAGACTCTTGAGAGTCCCTTGGACTGCAAGGAGATCCAACCAGTCCATCCTAAAGGAGATCAGTCCTGGGTGTTCTTTTGAAGGACTGATGCTAAAGCTGAAACTCCAATACTCTGGCCACCTGATGTGAAGAACTGACTCATTGGAAAAGATCCTGATGCTAGGAAAGATTGAAGGCAGGAAGAGAAGGGGACGACAGAGGATGAGGTAGCTGGAAGGCATCACTGACTTGATGGACTTCACTTTGAGCAAGCTCCAGGAGTTGGTGATGGACAGGGAAGCCTGGCGTGCTGAAGTACATGGGGTTGCAAAGAGTCGGACACGACTGAGCAACTGAACTGAACTGATGATAACTCAAAAGACAGTGGCAGAAAAATAATTTAGGATTAGCTAGGTTAATTAATGGGTATGTTCAAATAATGGAAATAATTATTTTTGGATATCACCATTGTCAAGCTATTTGAGTTATCATTACTGATGGGGTTCAGAACATGTTACCTCAAAATATGGCACCTTGAATACTGAGGGTCTCACTAACTTTCCCCTGGTTTACTACCGTTAGCTCCTATCATGTTCTGCTTTTTTCATCAAAACTAATATTAAAACATTCAAGTTTAACCACTTCTTGGGCTTTTCATTTTCTAATGAAGGCTCTCGTCTCATGTAAAACATACTAAATAGCTTCATATGCTTTTCTCTTGTTAGCCTGTCTAAGACCATAAAGGGAGGGCCAGGACACCCCACTCACCACAGAGGATACAGCTAAAAACCTGGGACGGCTGACAAAAGGTTAAGAATTCTTAACCAAAATTAGCCTCCCAGATTTCTATCCACAGTGTTGGTCAAAAGAAGGTAAACTTCTCCTTGTCAGACAAGCAGGAAAAAAGCATTTCTAAGAATTAATTTTTTGGATTGTAACTCTTGTGAATTTGGATTTGCATACTCATTGGTTATAGATCCCAGAAACAGTCATTGTTTTCCCATGTCTCTGTCTTTTGTGTCCTTTGTCATAGGAGGTTCTTCATCCCACCTGCAACTATAACAAGTCTACTCTCCTAGACTATCTTTGGGAGTAACTCTGGATCTTGGGGTGTGGGGGAGAAGGGGTATGCATCTTTTGCACCCTCTTTCAGCTTAGTTCAGTTGCTCAGTCATGGCCAACTCTTTGCGACCCCATGGACTGCAGCACACCAGGCCTCCTTGTCTATCACCAACGCCTGGAGTTTACTCAAACTCATCTCCATTGAGTCGGTGATGCCATCCAACCATCTCATCCTCTGTTGTCCCCTTCTCCTCCCGCCTTCAATCTTTCCCAGCATCAGCGTCTTTTCAAATGAGTCAGTTCTTCACATAAGGGGGCCAAAGTATTGGAGCTTCAGCTTCAGCATCAGCCTTCCAATGAATATTCAGGACTGATTTTCTTTAGGATGGACTGGTTGGATCTCCTTGCAGTCCAAGGGACTCTCAAGAGTCTTCTCCAACACCACAGTTCAAAAGCATCAATTTTTCGGTGCTCAGCTTTCTTTATAGTCCAACTCTCACATCCATACATGACTACTGGAAAAACCATAACCTTGACTAGATGGACCTTTGTTGGCAAAGTAATGTCTCTGCTTTTTAATATGCTGTCTAGGTTGGTCATAACTTTCCTTCCAAGGAGTAAGCATCTTTTAATTTCATGGCTGCAGTCACCATCTGCAGTGATTTTGGAGCCCAAGAAAATAAAATTCTGTCACTGTTTCCACTGTTTCCCCATCTATTTCCCATGAAGTGATGGGACCGGATGCTATGATCTTAGTTTTCTGAATGCTGAGTTTTAAGCCAACTTTTTCACTCTCCTCTTTCACTTTCATCAAGAGGCTCTTTAGTTCTTTGCTTTCTGCCATAAGGGTGGTGTCATCTGCATATGTGAGGTTATTGATATTTCTCCCAGCAATCTTGATTCCAGCTTGTGCTTCTTCCAGCCCAGCATTTCTCATGATGTACTCTGCATATAAGTTAAATAAGCAGGGTGACAATATACAGTCTTCACGTACTCCTTTCCCTATTTGGAACCAGTCTGTTGTTCCATGTCCAGTTCTAACTGTTGCTTCCCGAACTGCATACAAATTTCTCAAGAGGCAGGTCAGGTGGTCTGGTATTCCCATCTCTTTAAGAATTTTCCAGTTTGTAGTGATCCACACAGTCAAAGGTTTTGGCATAGTCAATAAAGCAGAAATAGATGTTTTTCTGGAATTCTCTTGCTTTTTCGATAATCCGACAGATATTGGCAATTTGATGTTGGCACCCTCTTTGGGGATGCCTTTTAAATCCATAGTTAAGCTATAAAAAGGCTTATAGGCTTTGAATCACATTGAAATAGGTATACCATTAACAATTTGGATTTTTCTATCTAAAAGGATTTTTAGAGAGCATTCATCCTAAACAAAAGCCTTAATGGTACCTATGGAAAGATCAGATTTCAAAAAAGAAAGAAAAGAAAAAAGAAAATAGACCAGAGAATGCCTTGGCTGGTCTGAAGGGGGAAAAAAATTCCCTTGACAAGGTCAGACTTAGACCAAGCCTGAGATTTAAGTTAACACTGACAGCCAGGAAATAGTTTGGGCAAAGGCCCAGAGAATGTATAAGCCTTGTCATGCTAAGCCCATTGCAAATATATTTTGGAGTCCTACTGCAAAGAATTCATTGAACATTTTTTTTTTTTTAAGAAAAAAAAAAAAAATAATTATCCCAGAATTCCGACAATAAGCAAATATGCCCCTGAAATCCTTTTAGAGAAAATTTATATCCTTTCTCTATGCCTTTAAGATGTAAATTTTCTACCTTATCTTCTCTGGGACCTAAGAGCCATCTCCTTGATGACTTTTTCTCTTTTTGTAGTACAGCATAGAGTGGGGGATCTTAGTTCCTGAACCAGGGATCAAACCCTCACCTTCTGCAAGGAAGCATGCAGTCTTAATCCCCAGGCCATCAGGGAAGTCCCAAAAGGTACAATTTGGTGCTGGTTTTTTTTCCCCCCCATTTGAGAGCCATCTCCTTGAAATGCAACTTCCAAAGGAATAATTTTTTTTTTTCTGCCTTTGGATTGAGAGGTAAAACTTAAGAAGGCTTTATGGAAACAAACTACTACTTATTTGTTTTCACATTCTCCTGTGCCCAAAATTTAGTCAACAGCCTCCATAAGATTATTTATCAAGGAAGATTCTAAAAGTCTTCTTCATAAGTATTGATTTAAAAAATAAGTTCTATCAGTCATTAAGCAGGTAACCTAACTTGTTACATCTTCTAGAAACATACTTGGATTAGAAAAAACTAATAAAGATGAGAATCAACTCAAATAAATTAGTGAATTGTGTATTTATATATCTATATATAAAACTCTTGGCTAAGCTATAGAATGAAAGTTACAAGACCTCTGTTTACATCTGTCTACATGTTTTTATATGTTTATATGTGTGTATGTGTGTTATGCATACATATTTTTCTACCTCCCGATGGCATTACTCATTTATAAAATCCAAAGGAGTTCTATTCAAATTGGCCTAGAAATAAATGAGTGCTTCTATAAATTATTTCAAAACACTCAAAAATTATGTACAATTTTTGAGATTCTACAAAAAAAAAAAAAAAATGCTCTTTTCAAATTCATATGATCTGGGATAATCTCTAGTAAATAAGGCTAATTTAAAAATTGGGGTTTAATAAAAATATATCTCCAGAGTTGTCAGTATTAAAATATAGATAGATGACAGTTTTTCCTACCCAGTTCTACTAGTCAAGAAGCTTATATTATCCCTATCAGATATTTAGGGTTATAAAACTATAAACCCAAACTAAGAACAAAATGTACAATAAAAGTGAATTTCTTGATATATGTCAGTTCAGTTCAGTTGCTGTCATGTCCGACTCTTTGCAACCCCATGGACTACAGCACGCCAGGCTTCCCTGTCCATCACCAACTCACAGAGCTTGCTCATGTCCATTGAGTTGATGATGCCATCCAACCATCTCATCCTCTGTCGTCCCCTTCTCCTCCCGCCTTCAATCTTTCCCAGCATCAGGGTCTTTTCAAATGAGTCAGTTCTTCGCATCAGGGGGCCAAAGTATTGGAGTTTCAGCTTCAGCATCAGTCCTTCCAATGAACACCCAGGACTGATTTCCTTTAGGATGGACTGGTAGGATCTGCTGGCAGTCCAAGGGACTCTCAAGAGTCTTCTTCAACACCACAGTTCAAAAGCATGAATTCTTCAGCACTCAGCTTTCTTTATGGTCCAGCTCTCACATCCAAACATGACTACTGGAAAAACCATAACTTTGACTAGACGGACCTTTGTCGGCTAAGTAATGTTTCTGCTTTTTAATATGCTGTCTAGGTTTGTCATAGGTTTTCTTGCAAGGAACAAGTGTGTTTTAATTCATGGCTGCAGTCACCATCTGCAGTGATTTTGGAGCCCAAGAAAATAAAGTCTGTCACTGTTTCCATTGTTTCCCCTTCACTTCATCTATTTGCCATGAAATGATGGGACCGGATGCCACGATATTAGTTTTCTGAATGTTGAGTTTTAAGCCAGCTTTTTCACTCTCCTTTTTCACCTTCATTAAAAGCCTCTTTAGTTCCTCTTCTCTTTCTGCCAAATAACTAATGATTATGTAACCAAATAACTAATGATTACTTAACCATTAGTAAAAGGTTACTAATGAATATGCAGAAATGAGACTACTAGGATGAAGAGTTTTAAAAAACTCTGTACGTAAAACATGTAAGGAAAGTAAGATGTGTTTTTGATAAGGAAAGGTATGAAAGATGTGTTTTTATTAGGGAAAAAGAGAGTTTTGTCTCAAACTAGAACAACTGGTTGTTCCAGAATAAGAAAGATGAACCAGAAAACTAAACAGACATTTTAAAATGTAAACATGTGCTTTATCACATGCAGAACATTTGTGGAAAAGAAATTTCCGTGCTCAAACTGCTAAGATTGAAAGGATTTATTCATCAGTTAAAAAAAAAAAAAGATGAGCCTTGCAATCAAAAGTGTATTAATGCAAAACTAGAATGACAATGTTTTAATGGATTACTGACTGTTCTTATTAAGGAACTGTATGGTTTTTCTTTACTTTTTAAGCAATCTGCTAGAAACAAGCTTTACATCTTATCAAAATAGTATCCTATATTTCATGTCATCTTTATCATGTTTTTGATCACTTAAAAAAAAAGTCTTCACAATACTGAACAAGTTAAAGTTTTTTTTCTTTTCTTTTACAGATATATTACTTCTCATATTTGCCTTTAAAATCTTTTATTATCACTTTGGTTAAAAGGACAACTAAGTATTCTTTTATAGTGACCTGACCCTATATAATCAAATGTTCAAACTTTTCAAGATTTGTGACAAACTTCCTAAAATCAAATTCTAAACGAAGTCTTTTCTTTTTTTTGGCCACAACATGCGGCATATGCAACTTCTCTGACCAGGGACTGAACCTGTGTCCCCTGAAGTGGACACATGGAGGGCTACTAGGAAAAAAAAAAAAAAAGATTTGTTCTTTTAAAACAAATGTTAAAAAATAATAATTTCCTTTATTTGATACATTAAGTTGCATACTGTCAAAATGCTGTCAAATAAAAAGGGATGCTTCAGCTTCCCTAAGTTATATTTTTATGGGTAACCATGAACAGAGGAGCCTGGCAGGCTATAGTCCATGCTCTCACAAAGAGTTAGCCATGACTGAGTGACTGAGCACGCACGCAGGTTAATAGTGTAGGTATTCCAGAAACTGCATGGAGTTCATAGAAATCTGTCAATACCTTCATTGTCTTATTCTTATGCCAAAATGTTGTATAGTATAGAAATATCCAAATTTCCTTATCAAATGAACTCTCATCAAATCTTAACCTCAAAATGTTTTGTTATGCAGACAGTTTTTGTTTTACTCAGATTCTTCTCTGAAAATGTTTGAAACTGCTAATTCAAGATCAAGCAGAACAAGAATAAATCACATGGGACTGAAGGAACTGATGAAGAATTATGACTTTTTATGGCCTTCTTGTTTGAAATTTTGTTGGCTCTTTAATGTTCCGCTCTTCAGACATAAGGAACTCCTTTCCCTTTTCTCTTAAGCTATCTATAACAGCAGCTTAATAATTATACCTTGGTAAACAAAAATGTAACAGTTGTATTTTCTCCTATGTGATTCCTCTAGAATTTGGAACACTTTTAAGTGTTCTTATTTTCATGGCAATATAGCTATTTATGGGCTTTCCAGGTAGTGCCAGTGATAAAGAACCCACCAATACAGAAGACATAAGAGACACAGGTTCGATCCCTTGGTCAGACACAGGTTCCTCCCCTGGAGGAGGGCATGGCAACCCACTCCAGTATTCTTGCCTGGAGAATCCCATGGACAGAGGAGCCTGGGGGCTATGGTCCATAGATTCTCAAAGTGTTGGATACTACTGAAGCGACTTAGCACATAGTTGTGTTAATACGTTAAATAAGAACCTGTTCTCCTTGTAACAGGTCATAAGATGCATAGTATCAGATACAGTTAGACAGTTTTATGGAACTAAGGTTGATTTTTTGGTGCCAATACTCACAAAGCCTTCTTGGAGAAACCAGCCTGTACCTGGCAAACAGAGTTTCCAGGCTCACAGGTAAATAAGGAAGATCACTTCCAGCCAGGCCCTTGTGAATGAAAAATGTTGCCTGCCAAATCAGTAAACAAAGGATGTTGCAGCACCCCACAGTGAGCCCTGAGAGAACTCCAGTGCTTCCCTGGTGGCTCAGCTGGTTAAGAGTCAGCCTGCAATGCAGGAGACCCAGGTTCGATCCCTGGGTTAGAAAGATCCCCTGCAGAAGCGAATGGCAACCTACTCCAGTATTCTTGCCTGGAAAATTCCAAGGACAGAGGAGCCTGCTGGACTAGAGTTCATGGGGTGGCAAAGTGTCAGACATGACTGAGGGACCCATACTTTCTTTCTTTCCAAGCCTGTAACCACCAAAGCCACCCCTAATGGTGCATTCTGAAGGGGCTCAGGATGAGAAAGAACAAGATGCTGGCCCTAGATCGCTAAATGGCATATCAAAGGAATGATTTCAATGAGCCCAGACTCTTGTATTTATCTATCTATAAGTAGAAAACTGCTAAATTCATTAACTTGAGATAACTGGCTTTCTTTAATTGATGGCAATTTTTTGATGTTTCACTACCTGGTCTTTGTTGCAAAAATTCCTAATACAGCAAGCCCCCTACAACTTTCAAAGGTGCGAACATGCATTCCATCAATGTGAGGCCCGAGTGAAATTGCAGCTTGTCCTCAGACTGCTATAGCTGAGGATCCGTCAGCTCTACCTCCTTCAGTCAGTAACTCCTCTTGCCTGTTTGCTCGATGCCAGCCCCTGTATGCCAGCTGCTATACTCTCCTACTGCACTTTTCAAGGTACTATACTGTAAGATTAAAAATGTCTCCTTCATTTTTTGTGTTTGTTTTTTATGTATTATTTGTGTAAAAAGTATTATAAACCTATTACAGTACAATATATAACCAACTGTGTAACTTAGGTACATAGGCTAACTTTCTTGGATTAACAAACTGGATTTAAAAATGCATTCTGAGAGCAGAATTTGTTCCTATGTAGGGGATTTACTGTGTATCCTGGCTTCTCCCTTACCTCTTCTTCAGAGCAATCCCTCAGAGCTATCTGAGAGACTGTCTTCTGGGCAAATCATCCTCATAAAATCTTCAACTATTAGGTTGTGCAATTTTTCTTAGTCAACCCAAGAACCTACCAACTACCAGCTAACATCACACTTAATAGTAAAAAGCTAAATGTTGTCATCATGCTGTGCTCAGTCACTCAGTTGTGCCCAGCTCTTTGCAATTCCATGGATTATAGCCCGCCATGCTCCTCTATCCATGGGATTTTCCTGGTAAGAATACTGGAGTGGGTTGCCATTTCCTACTTGAGGGGATCTTCCCAAGCAAGGGAGCAAACCAGTGTCTCCTATGTCTCCTGTATTGGCAGGTGGGTTCTTTACCACTAGGGCCACTTGTTGTTCAGTCCCTCAGTCGTGTCTGACTCTTTGCAACCCCATGGACTGCATCACGCCAGGCTTCCCTGTCCTTCACCATCTCCTGGAGCTTGTTCAAACTAATGTCCATTGAGTAAGTGATGCCTTCCAACCATCTCATACTCTGTTTTCCCCTTCTCCTCCTGCCTTCAATCTTTCCCAGCATCAGGGTCTTTTCCAATGAGTCACTTCTTTGCATTCAGGGTTGATTTTCTTTAGGATTGACTGGTTTGATCTCCTTGCTGTCCAATGGCCTCCCAAGAGTCTTCTCCAACATCACAGTTCAAAAGCATCAAATCTTCGGTGCTCAGCTTTCTTTATAGTCCAGCTCTCGCATCCATACATGACTACTGGAAAAACCATAGCTTTGACTAGATGGACCTGTGTTGGTTAAGTAATGTTTCTGCTTTTTAATAGACTGTCTAGGTTTGTCATTGCTTTTCTTCTAAGGAGCAGTGTCTTTTAATTTCATGGCTGCAGCCACTGTCCACAATGATTTTGGAGCCCAAGAAAATAAAGTCTGTCACTGTTTCCATTGTTTCTCTATCCATTTGCCATGAAGTGATGGGACCAGATGACATGATATTAGTTTTCTGAATACTGAGTTTCAAGCCAGCTTTTTCACTCTCCTCTTTCAGCTTCATCAAGAGGCTCTTTAGTTCCTCTTTACTCTCTGCCATACAGGTAATGTCATCTGCATCTGAGGTTACTGATATTTCTCCTGGCAAGCTTGATACCATCATCCAGCCTGGCATTTCACATGATGTACTTTGCATATAAGTTAAATAAGCAGGGTGACAATATTCAGCCTTGACGTACTCCTTTCCTAATTCTGAAACAGTCCATTGTTCCATGTCCTGTTCTAACTACCGCTTCTTGACCTGCATACAGGTTTCTCAGGAGGCAGGTAAGGTGATCTGGTATTCCCACCTCTTTAAGAATTTTCCACAGTTTATTGTGATCTACACAGTCAAAGGCTTTAGCGTAGTCAATGAAGCAGAAGTAAATGTTTTTCTGGAATTCTCTTGCTTTTTCTGTGGTCTAACAGATGTTGGCATTGATCTCTGGTTCCTCTGCCTTTTTTAAATCCAGCTTGTACATCTGGAAGTTCTCGGTTCACATACTGTTGAAACCTAGCTTGAAGGATTTTGAGCATTACTTTGCTAGCATGTGAAATGAGTGCAATTGCGCAGTAGTTTGAACATTCTTCGGCATTGCCCTTCTTTGGGATTAGAATCAAAACTGACCTATACAAAAAAAATCTCAATGACCTGGATAACCACGATGGTGTGATGACTCACCTACAGCCAGACATCCTGGAGTGTGAAGTCAAGTAGGCTTTAGGAAGCGTCACTACAAAGCTAGTGGAGGTGATGGAATTCCAGCTGAGGACCACTTGGGAAGCCCAAAAGAATGAATACTTTTCCTTTAAGATTGGGAACAAGGCAAATATGTCAGCTGTCACCATTTCTATTTCAATATGTACAGGAGGCTCTAGGAAGTGCAATTTGGCAAGAACAAGAAATAAAAGGTATTAACATTGGAAAACAAGAAGTAAAGAAGTCATTTGTAGATGACAGAAGTCTGTATGTAGAAAAATTTTAAAAATCTAGTAGAGTAATATGAGTAATAGTAAAACGAATAGAGTAGTAAGTTTAGCAAGGCTGTAGAGTACAAAATTCAATTAAATATATATCAAATTGAAAACAGGGATTCAAATAGATATTTATATACCCATGTTCATAGCAGTATTATAACAGTCAAAAGGGAGAAACAACACAAATGCCCATCAACAGAGGAAAGGCTAAAAAAAAAAGTATACAGATACAATGGAATACTATTTAGCATTAAAAAAGAATGAAGGGAATTCTCTGGTGGTCCAGTGGTTAGGACACCATGCTTTCACTGCCAAGGGCAGGGGTTCAATTCCTGTTCTGGGAACTAAGATACTACAAGCCACGTGGTGCAGCCAAAAATTTTTATTTTTCGAAAAAAAGAACAACAATGTTAAAAAAAAAAAAAAGGAATGAAATCTAGCTATATGCTACAACATGGATGGATCTGAAAATCATTATACTAAGTAAAATAAGTTACATACACAAGGATAAATATTGTATGATTCTACTTATATGAGGTACCCAAAGGCAAATTCATAGAGACAGGGGCTAGGAAGAGGAGTGAAAGGGGAGTTATTGTTTAATGAGGTACAGAATTTTTGTTGGGAATGCTAAAGTTTGGGGTATAGATAGTGATAATAGTTCTAGAACATTGTGGCTGTACTTAATGTCAATGAACTACATACTTTAAAATTGTTATGGCACTCCAGTGATTAAGTCCTGGTGGTTTCATTGCCACGTCTGGGTTCAACTCTTGGTCAGGGAACTATAATCCCACAAGCCCCTCTGCGTACCCAAAAATAAACAAACAAACAAATAAAAATTAAAAATAAACTGGTTAAAATGATATATTTTACCACAGTAAAAAAAATCAATTATATTTTTATATACTAGTAATAAAAAATCTGAAAATAAAATTAAGAAAACGATTCCACTCATAATAACATCCAAAAAAAAATTAAACGTAGAAAAAAATTTAATAAAAGTAGTACCAAGCTTGTACACTGTAAAGTACAAAACACTGCCAAGAGCAATTAGTAAACAGCAGCTAAAAAAATGGAGAGTTGTTTCACTTCATGGGTTGGAAGTCACAATATCATTACAGTGGGAATTCTCCAAAAATGACCTATAGATTCAACACAATCCCTATAGAAATTCTAGCAAGCTTTTTCACAGAAAGTGACAAGCTTATCCTAAATTTATATGAAAATTTAAAGGACCTACAAAAACCAAAATAATGTTGAAAAAGATGAATAAAATAGTACCCAATTCCAGTACTTACTATAAAGCTACAGTAATCAACAAAGTATAGTATTGGCATCAGCATAAATAAGTAAATCATTGGAACAGAATCCAAAATCCAGAAATAAACCCACACATCTATAAACGACTAATTTTCAACAATGGTGTCAAGACAATTCAACAGGGAAAGAATAGTCTTTTCAACAAATGGCACTGAGATAACTGTATATCCATATGAAGGAAAAAAGATCAGGCCCATAACTCACCCCATACAATAAAGTCAACTCAGAATGGGTCACAGTTCAGTTCAGGTCAGTTGCTCAGTCATGTCTGACTCTTTGTGACCCCATGGACTGCAGCACGCCACAGGCTTCCCTGTACATCACCAATTCCCAGAGCTTACTCAAACTCATGTCAATTGAGTCGGTGATGCCATCCAAACATCTCATCCTCTGTCATCCCCTTCTCCTCCCACCTTCAATCTTTCCCAGCATCAGGGTTTTTTCAAATGAGTCAGTTCTTCGCATCAGAATTGGTCACAGAACTAAATAACAAATCTAAAACTACAAAACTACTAGAAGGAAACAATATTTTTGTGATCCTGAGTTACTAATTTCTTAGCTGTAACACCAAAAGCATAATCTCTTTAAAAAGTATTACACTGGACTTCATCAAAATTTACAATATTAGCTCTTCAAAATACAGCATTAGGAAAATGAAAAGACAACTCACAGCCTTGGAGAAAATATTTGCAAACCATGTACCTGATAAAGGATTTACATTCAGAATACTGAAAGAATTCTTACAGCTTATTACAACTTAATAAGAAAACAAACCAATTCAAAAATGGACAGGACTTCCCTGCTGGTCCAGCAGTTAAGACTCCATGTTTCCACTTCACGGGGCACGGGTTTGATCTCTAGTGGGGAAACTAAGATCCCACATGCATGTGGTGTAGCCAGAAAGTTTAAAAAAAAAAAAAAAAAGCCAAACAATCTGAATAGACATTTCATCAATGCAGATATATAAATGATTAATACGGACATGAAAAGATGCTCAATGTCACTAGTCATGGGGAAATGCAAACTTAAACCACAACAAAATAGCACTACACAACCACTAAAATGACTACAACGAAAAAAGACTGATAATGCCATGTGTTAGGATGTAGAACAAGGTCGTATTCAGGTCTTATTCCCTGTGCTATACATATCCCTGTACAGCACAGGGAACTATATTCAATATAGTGACTTAATCAGCAAACAGGGCTGGGACAACTGGCTATCTATATGGAAAAATAAATGAAAAAAATCACTATCTCACACTATAAACAAAAAATAAATTCCAGATAGACTAAATCGTGAAAAATTAAAACTAAACATGTTAGAACACTTATAGAGAAGAGTATGTGAAATATGGAGAAGTTTCTAAAACAAAACTCAAAAAGGACAAACTTCACAGAGGGGAAAAAAAAAAGCTGGTCAACTTTACATTAAAAAATTTAACTTCTGTATAAAAGTCCTAAGTTAAAGAAAAAAAAAAGTAAGACACAGACTGGAAGATATCTGCAACACATATATCTGATAAAATAAAGGATTAGAATGAATACATATAAAAAACTTTTACAAATCAATAAAAAAAGCCAAAGAGATCTCAAAAAAAAAAAAAAATCAGAAAATATACAAATACAGACCATAACTTACAAAAAAGGATATCCAAATGGCCTATAAACATATTAAAAGATGCCAATCTCATTTATATCCAAGAAATGCAAATTAAAACAAACAAAGATTCCATTTCACAACTACCAGACATTGGTAGATCAGCTGAAGAGAAGTTCAGTGTTTGATAATTGTACTTATTAGTAAGGATTCAGAAAACAGGAATTAATAAAACTAATTTAGAAAGCAATTTAAGATATACCTTAAGCATTTTGCATATATGTATACACCCTAGAGAAATGCTCATAAAGAGGTGTGCCTAACACAGTTACAAATGCTCAAACCTCAGCAAGAAGAAAAAGGGAACACTAAAGAGGAATGGGTAAAAAGTGGTATTTTCATACAGTAAAGTACTATACAGTAGTTAAAATTAATCACCTGGAAAATCTACATGTTCCAGACTGGTTAAAACTCAAAGTTGAGAGAAAAAAAGTAGGTTACATAAAAATATCTGATCTATAATATCACCACATTAAATTTATAGACACACAAAACAATGCTATATATCCTTTGCTGCTGCTGCTAAGTCAGTTCAGTCGTGTCCTTTATTGATATACAATTTATACTAATAAACAAAATGAAGCAAAAGTATTAAAATGTGAAGGAGAATTATAAACAGCAAAGTTTGAACAGCAGTTACCTCTGAGTTGGGAGAAAAGAAGGAAGAAAGGAAAGGAACAGAGAAGAGTACAAGGGGGTCTTTCATTTTATCTACAATGTTTTACATCTTTAAAAGAACATCTACAGAAAATTTTGCAAAATGCTAACATTTGTTAAATTGGGCAGTGACTACAATTTTCTCAGTACTCTTCCATATGCTTGGGGAAAAAAAAATGAGTTTTTTGGTCAAATGAATATATACACATGTATCAGGCAGCAGGGGAAAAATATCTCCTTTTGGAACCCACATTTGTAAAACTGTTCTACTAATGTCTCTCTGGTGCTTTACTGTCTCACTGTGATAGAAACTTTTAAGTGTTTAGGCATAAACACATTGTACTACTGAATCTCTTTTTACCTAACAAGGTGCTACCCAAGCCAAATCCCTGGTGACGTGGATACCAATGATCTATCAACCAACACAGTGTGCAAACTCCAGCCCACATCTGTACAGTTTTAAAACCTTTTAACTTACAACTGATGCTGAAGCTGAAGCTCCAATACTTTGGCCACCCGATGTGAAAAGCTGACTCACTGGAAAAGACACTGATGCTGGGAAAGATTGAGGGCAGGAGGAGAAGGGGGCAACAAAGGATGAGATGGTTGGATGGCATCACTAACTCACTGGACGTGACTTTGAGCAAACTCCAGGGGAAACGGTGAAGGATAGGGAAACCTGGCATGCTGCAGTCCATGGGGTCACAAAGAGTTGGACACGATTTAGTGACTGAACAACTTACAACTAAATTATTCCCCTGAGTCATTCTTGTCATTAGGCTTAATCACAGATCTTTATGCAAACCTATACCATGAATGATCCAACAGGTTATAAACTCCCAAATGACACCTCTTTCTACTTTTAACATAATCTTCCCTCTCCACCCTATATTCTGCAGTCCCACACACCCACAGAGACTCACAGCCTTCTACATAGGCGCAGTGTTTCTGGATCTTCCCATCCTGGGCAAACTTAGGTGACTCAGACAGCATCCAGGGCACTGAGCATGTAACCCTGCTCAACCAGCAATCTAGCATGCAAGCTCCTGAGGGAAACAGAATGACTTTCCATCTAAGCATGGTAAGTACATCAGGCTGCAAATGATGCCCAGGAACAAGCAGTTCCAAAAACAAGAATCCAAATAAAACTGGCTTTAGCACCCACTGTTCTGTAGACCCAGTGGCAGCCAATCTATTTTTGCTTTATTTTTCTGGCTCAGTTAAAAGTACCTTAGACCGTATACTCATCCCATCTCTTCAAAATAACTATGGAGAACACTACTTAAGTCCTTCAAAAATCTGAGTTTCACACATTACCTATTGGGAGTGTGTGCATCTCTCTCTGTGCTGGGGCAGGCTTCAGGGTATCTCTGTGGGTCTAAGTTTGGGACTTTATGGAGACCCCCGTGTGTGTGTGTGTGTGTGTGTGTCTGGGCAGGGGTGTCTGAGTGGAGGGGTCTTGAGGGGTTCTATGTATGTAGGGGAATCTCTGTGTGTGTCTGTCTTTGTGTATCAGTGCCCATCTAAGCTTCTGTCTCTGTTTATTAAATATTGCAAGTCTTACAATGTTTCATTATAAATTTCCACCCTACCACAAAACTCAAAAATGATTTTCTTGCCTCTCTACTCTGAGACTGCATAAAAGAGAAAAAGAAATAAGCCAACTGCTAAGCCAAACTTATTCAACAATGAGTAAAAAAAACTAAGGTTCTGGTGGGTACACACTAGCATGAACCAAACTGCCTGAGACTGTTCATTTCTAACAACTCCTAAGTGATGTCAATGATTCTGGTCATAGATGGGTTTGAGTAGCAAGGACCTAAAAGATTCCAAACTTAATAAACTGCCTTTAACTATGATTAGACTTCCCATGTAGATGTTCCAGAGTCTCCTATAATTGACATGTATTTCAGATTAGCTTGAATGCTATCTTCTGACCAAAAATTAGAAGTTATTTTGTTTTAAATGAGTCTCTGATGAGTGTGGTTTGAATGAACCAGTCCTAAGAGGTGAAGTGTACTAAAAATATGAATTTCTAAATTTGTAAAGCTGGAACATGGAAACCTCACAAAGGTTCTGCTACATTGTGAAGCTTCCTGGGTGGACATCAAACTCCTTTTCTAATGTGATAGACCTCAGTTTCAATGCTGACCTCTGCAAACTGCAAACATTCCCGCTTCTAGTAGTGCTCATACTAAACTAGACTGTATGTATTTTCCTATCTACAGTCCCTACCCTCTCCTTGAGGCCAAGAATAGTATTTTGACTTAATAACCCTACTACTTAGCAGTGGTTAGAACATAACATATAGGTGGTTTTTACACAAAAGATGCTCAAAATGTACTGGGGGAGATTATTAGACAAATATCCGAAAGCAGTAACATTGCTTCTCTAATTCTACAATACAGTAGAAGGCCCTAAAAAGGAACTGGCATTAGACCAGTCACTTTTTCTCTTTCACAGAAACAATAGACATGAATGTAGTAAAAATTTCTGTTCTACTTGCCTCCCAAAGCAGAGTGATCCAAGAGTAGAATCAGTCAAGGTTTACCCAACAAAAGCTTTGTTGAAGAAGACATTTTATAACTGTCAGGAAAAGAAGTCTTTCTTTAACCTGAAGCAGGTAATGTCAACTTTGAAAGGCAGATGCACACAAGTATATACCTGAGGCAAAAAAAAAAAAAAATGCTCTTCCTACAGTTACATTGCTGCTGCTGCTGCTAAGTCACTTCAATCGTGTCCTACTCTGTGCGACCCCATAGACGGCAGCCCACCAGGCTCCCCCGTCCCTGGGATTCTCCAGGCAGGAACACTGAAGTGGGTTGCCATTTCCTTCTCCAATGCATGAAAGTGAAGAGTGAAAGTGAAGTTGTTCAGTCGTGTCCGACTCTTATCGACCCCATGCACTGCAGCCTGCGAGGCTCCTCCGTCCATGGGATTTTCCAGGCAAGAGTACTGGAGTGACATACTCAATTCCTGGCAATGCCTTAAAAAAAATCAGGTGTCATTTTGGAAAAGCTGGTCCTACCAGGATGGCAATTTTAGTGTCTGTCATTCTTGAGTTAAAAAGAGTTTTCACTTACAAAGTTACTTCTACACTTCCTACTAAATGTTAAGAAAAAAAAACTGTTAGGAAGGACAAGTTAAATGGGGGGGCGGGGAGGAGAGAGAACAAACCCGAGTAAGTAAAATATTGAATTTTATTTGGGGACAAATACAGCGATCTTACACTCAGACGGTAAAGCATCTGCCTACAATGAGGGAAACCCAGGTTCAATTCCTGGGTCGCGAGGATCCCCTGCAGAAGGAAATGGCAACCCACTCCAGTACTCTTGCCTGGAAAATCCCATGGACAGAGGATCCTGGTAGGCTACAGTCCATGGGGTCGCAAAGAGTCAGACAGGACTGAGCGATATAACTTTCACTTTCACCTTTTACACTCCAAATAGGCCCTACCTTACATTACAAACAAAAATAAATTCTAGATGGACTGAAGACCAAAAGATAATAATAAACACAACCATGAAAACAGCTTTAGAAAACATAAAATAACTTGTTAATAAATCTGGGGTAGGAAAGGCCATTCTAAGACACAAATATGTAAACCATAGACGAAAAAATGGGGCTTGGGGGACTGGCAGAGAGTGGATGCATGTATATACACATGGCCGGACCCCTTCACTGTCACCTGAAATCGCCATGACATTGTTAATCAGCTCTGCTGCTGCTGCTGCTAAGTCCCTCCACTCGTGTCCGACTCTGTGCGACCCCATGGACGGCAGCCCACCAGGCTCCCGGTCCCTGGGATTCTCCAGGCAAGAGTATTGGAGTGGGGTGCCATTGCCTTCTCCGGTTAATCAGCTATACTCCAATACAAAATTAAAAGTTTAAAGTCTGAAAAAAAAAACTCACCAATCTGACTACATGAAAATATTTAATATAAACAAAGTTACAAGTCAACAAGAAACAGAGTAGGAAAAAACATTTGCAACATATATATAAAGAATTAATATCCAGAGACTTCCCTGGCCACCCAGCCCTTAGGACTTGGTTAAGAGTCCATGCTTCCACTGCAGCAGGTGCGGGTTAGATCCCTAGTGGGGAGAACTAAGATCCTACACGCTGTGAGGCCAGAAAAAATATATTCAGAAAATGTAAAGATTCCTATATGACAACATGAAAAAGACAAGTTCACAGCACGGAAATCTTTATCTATTTTGCTGAATCCCCAGTACTTGGCACACAGAAGTCCTCAATAAATATCTGTTAACAAATGAATATGAATAGACAATTATAAGAAAAAAATATAAATTACTAATATATTCATGAAAATATTTTCAGCCTCACTGTAAGCAGAAAAATACTAATAAAAACAATAGTAAAAGACTTTTGTCATAGAAACTTCCTGTTGGGCTTCCCTGATAGCTCAGTTGGTAAGAATTCACCTGTAATGCAGGAGACCCCAGTTGGAAGATCCCCTGGAGAAGGGATAGACTACCCATTCCAGTATTCTTGGGCTTCCCTAGTGGCTCAGCTGGTAAAGAATCCGCCTGCAATGAGGGAGACCTGGATTCGATCCCTGGGTTTGGAAGATCCCCTGGAGAAAGGAAAGGCTACCCACTCTCATATTCTGGCCTGGAGAATTCCAAGGACTCTGTAGTCCATGAGTCACAAAGAGTTGGACACAACTAAGTACTTTAACTTTTCTCATAGAAGATGTAAAAATATCCAGTATTCGTAAAGGTATAGTAAAAGGGTTTCTATATAATTGATGTGTAAAATGGTACTATGATTTGGAAGGCAACATAATATTATGGATTAACTTTAAAATGTGGATATCTTTTAACTCCAAAATTCTACTTTAAGGCGTCTATCCTAGAGAAACACTAACAGATTTACACAGAGAGAATGCATACAGATAGTTACTACAGCATATAAAAATTATAGTAAATGTGCATCAACAAAAAAGTTTACTAAACAACAAAGCTATAGACCTTGGAAATCAATTCAGCAGTCAAAAAGTATGAGATTCATATACATGTACTGATATATAAAAAGCTCCAAGACATCCTGTTAAGTGGAAAAGCAACCTGTAACACAACATATATACATAATGTGCTTTTATCTATGTACAACTTATTATAAAACTACCAATTTCTCTATGTACAATATGAATGAAAATCTGATAAATTGACAGCAAAAGTCTCTGGGGAGGGGAAAAGACTGTTTGACAGCCAAGGAAGCAGTCTGCTTCATTAGACTGAATTATTTTACAAGAATATATTCAAGCATTACTTGTGTAATTAAAAACTTTTTTTAAAAAGGTGAAAAATAATGTAAATATCATTTTACTGATATGAAGAAAACAGGAAGAACACATTATAAGGATCAGACAGGAGATAAAGTTCCATCTTTGACATTAGTTCTGTGGCTCAACTGCAAGTAGGCAGTTGTACACACACACACACACACACACACACACAAGATTGGCATTCTGAAGAGGGATCCTGACTTAAAGAAATAATTTGGGGAGTTGTTGGTATATAGATGATACTTAAAGGCACAGGAATACCATGGATGACAGGGAAAAAACACAATGGAAAGAGCAGAGGGCCTGGGACCAAGGAGAAAGTGCCCATCAAGACTGAGAAGGAGCAGCTGGATAAATAAAAGGAAAACTTGTAAAGAGGAGGGTCATGGAAGACAACAGAAGAGAGTGTTTTAATAAGAAGTTGTTGTCAAATGCTGCCAAGAAGTCTGTTATGATGAGGGATGAAATAAACAGATGGCCATGCTTCTCAACCTGATGGACATTAGCAACTTTAGCAAGAGGGCATTGTGTGAGTCAGGGTATTCAAGTAGGAGTGAGTTAGAGTCTGTGAATGGACTTCCTGGTGGTCCAGTGGCTAAGACTCTGCACTTCCAATGCAGAGGGTGCAAGTTCCACCCCTGATCAGGGAACTAGGTCCCATATGCCACAACTAAAGATCTCTCAAGTTCAATGATGATTGACAGTCCATGTACTGCAAATAAGATCTGGCTCAGCCAAATACATAGATATATTTTTTTAAAAGCCTTTAGGGGCTTCTCTGGGGGTCCAGTGGTTAAGAATCTGGGGACATGGATTCAATCCCTGGTCCAGGAAGATTCCACGTGCCTCGGGGAAACTAAGCCTGTGAGCCGCAACAACCGAGCAGGTGCTCTAGAACCTGTGCTCCACAACCAGAGAAGCCACTGCACTGAGAACAAAGAGAACATGCATTGCAACAAGAAGCAGCGCCCGCTTGTCGCAACGAGAGAAAGTCTGTGAGCAGAAATGAAGACACGCACAGCCCACCCTCCAAAATATTAATTTTAAAAAAGTCTTTGGAAAGGAAAAAAGTGTATACAGGATACATTGAAAACTTCTTTAAGAAACTCAGCTGGGTAACAGAACAGAAAGATAGGTCAGTAACAGAAAGTAGATACAGGGGTCAAAGGACAGGGTTTTCAAAATGGGTGAGATTACAGCAAGGAAATCTGTAGGAAAGGCTCTGGTAGAAAGAGGAAATAACCAAAAGAAGTTCTTTAAGAAGACCTAAGAATGTGATTAGAGCTCTTGTGGAGGGACTGCTCTTTGACAAAATGAAAGACATGTCTTCCGCTATCATAACATGAGAGGAGAAAAAGATGAACCCCAAATGCAGGCAGGTTTGCAGATTTGGGAGGTACAAAGATGAAGGAATTCTCTTTTGATGGCTTCTGTTTTTATAACAAGTAGAGGGTATATCACTGTTTTTAAAACAGTTGAAATTAGAAGTAAATAGATACCATATTAAATAATTATTTGCAGTGAGGCTTAAAGTGAACTTACTAGAGAATGTATGATGTTACTAGGCAATGCTGATCAAGCATATGAAGCTAATGATTATGAATTTATAGTGACATCGATCTGCCTGGTTCTCTGATTTTCTCTAGCAAACACTCAGCTCCATAGATACAGACAGCTAAAAAGGCAGATGGTTAGGTTCAACCAGTGTACCTCTCAAAGTTCCATAAAGAGCAGAAGTCAACTCTGGCTGAACTGGACAGAAAAAGAATGTATAGGAAGGACATGAGGTAGCTTTAAGAGCAGAGAACCTGCTCCAGGGCAACACAGCTAAAAACACCACCACAGAATGGGCTTAGGAAACACGTCATGTTTGTTTTAGGCCAAGCAGGAGCTGCTGCAGCTTGGGCTGCACAATTATAGTTCAGGGTGCCAGTTGCCACGTTTGCCCCTGTAACTTGATCCTGTTGCTAAAGGCTGATGCTACAAGAAGATATGCTGATAATAGATGGGCAAGTTGTTCAGAACATAGTGGAAAGGTTAGGAAGACTGGGCTGACTGAGAGGATTAAGGGAGTGATAAGGGAATGAGTATTAGGAAGACAATGGCTGACTGGGCATCAGGTAGTGACTGAGGTGGGCACCAGATAGTGACTGAGGTGGGCATCGGGTAGTGCCTAAAATAAACAGGAAATGAGGCTTCCCCTTGGAGAAGGCTAGATCCTGGAGTCCAGATGGTTGCAGAGTAATCTCAGCAGCCCAGGTGGAGTAACTTAAGCAGGTTTCACTGGGAGTTTAATCAGAAAAGTAAGGGGCTGGCAGAGTGGCAAAGCCTCCCACTACTGCTGTGGGCAGTGCTTCATCTCACTAATCCCAAAGGCATCAAGGACTGGCAAAGCCCTGGGCAAGTTAATCACTCTCTTTGAGCCTGCATTTTCTAATCTGTAAAATAATAATATTATTTTCTAATAATATTCATCTGATGGTCATTATGAGGATTAAATGAGATGAGATAGAGAGATACCTGGAAGAGAGTAAATATTCAGTAAATGGTAGCTGTAAATGAGTTATAACTGAAGCTGATAAAAGTTTCCAAGAAAAGGTAGTCAACAATATCAAATCAAATCTTTTAGAATGAATAGAAGGATACACATTGGAGCACAGTAGGAGATAAATCTATAGGGAAGATGAAGCCAGTTTAAGTGTCAGAGTACTTAACTTTCAATGAAAGCTTTGTAGTATCCAGAATGGCTTTAAGGAAAAGCCTGATTTGTACTCAGAGAAACTCAACTAGCCAATCAAGGACGTCTATACACTTCCTTATTTTAAGTTTATACCCTTCCTTAATTTAAGTTCTAAGCTAAGAAGAATCAGGTGCTTTAAACCAACCCATTTCTATTGATAAGACTCCTGGGGGGAAAAAAAGAAAGAATAGGAAATCACCAGCTATTAACGCAGTATCCAAGAGGGAAAATGGCTACCTCAACTGCGGCAGAATACAGTTCCGGAAGTGTATGACTGAAAATCATACACGTCATTTGGCTTCAGTGATTTAATTTAATCAAAGTAGTTTTACTTACAATTATTATAGAAGTCCACTGCCTTCTCCTCTGCTCAGCTCTCATCAAATCTGGGGCCATAGGTCATTCAGACTGTAAAAAGCTCCTATAGAAACCTGATGAAGCTAACTAAACCTCTTATTGGGGGAGTGGAATCTCAGCTCCTGAACAGAGTGGCGGCGGGGTGGACCGGGGCAGACGCCAAGATATACTATTCTCCCATCCACGTCAGCTGTCCCTCTCTGAATTATTTAAACAAGGACTACCCAGGACTACCAAGAAAGAACAAAATCTGAATGAAAATCCCAACAAATCTCTCCCTTTCTTTTTTTCTTTTACTGTGGGGAAGGGGAACACTTTCAAGGAAATGACAAAGACTAACTCTCCCTTTTCAAGGAACTCTCCATTTCTTCTATTAACTGGACGCTAGGACCTAAGTCGTCTCCCTCAAGACATTAAATACACAACTGCAACTTCAGTTCTGAACAACCTCCTGTAACAGCTCTTAATGTTCAACCTTTCCCAGGAAAAGTAGACTTCAGAAATTATACTAATACAAAATATAGGCTGCCTTGTCAGAAAATTCATAAATGTTGACATAGATATATGATAGATCATTAAACAAACTCAGTAAATAAAAAGAAAGGTCCATTAGTGAAATAACAGAAAATTCACAAAAATATACAGATTAACTAAGATTTAAAAGTGCGGTCTAAGCTTTAAACAGAGAAATACTTCAACTGAAAAGCAATGGAGTTTGGGCATGAGAGTTAAACAGATTAGAGTTCTGTTGGCTCATATCAGTTACTAAATGTATAACCTTGACACAAAATCTCTTCAACCCTCAGTTTCTTCAATAAAACAAGGATAATACAACCTATTTCTGACAGTTCTTAAAAGGCTTAAATAAAATATTATGTGTAAAGCTCTAATACAATGCCTGGGACACAGCAGGAATACATAACAGTATGCTTCCCCTTTTAATTTTCAAAATGTTTCATTACAGATCAATTCATAAAGAAGATGAGTCTTAAAGAACAAGGAAAACGTTAGCTGGACAGGGAAGAGGAGCATAGTCCTCTAGCACTTCTGATTTATTCATAACTTTAAAAATAAGAATACATCTCTAATTATCAGTCAATTACTAACGTGAAAATGCATCATTGATCTTGAAACACTTTTCTATACACACATATAAGATCCTCTTCTCCCACTCTCATAATTTTATAATTGTTTGAGATTCTACATTTGTACAATTTTTTACCATACTCTTCGTAAAGTCCTGACTCAGATCCTCTTTACTTTGGTTTTACTCTTTACTTAGGATGATCTAAGCCAGGTTTCAGCAATACATGAACTGTGAACTTCCAGATGTTCAAGCTGGTTTTAGAAAAGGCAGAGGAACCAGAGATCAAATTGCCAACATCCGCTGGATCAAGGAAAAAGCAAGAGAGTTCCAGAAAAACATCTATTTCTGCTTTATTGACTATGCCAAAACCTTTGACTGTGTGGATCACAATAAACTCTGGAAAATTCTGAAAGAGATGGGACCAGACCACCTGACCAGCCTCTTGAGAAAGCTATATGCAGGGGAGGAAGCAACAGTTAGAACTGGACGTGGAACAACAGACTGGTTACAAATAGGAAAAGGAGTACGTCAAGGCTGCATATTGTCACCCTGCTTATTTAACTTATATGCAGAGTACATCATGAAAAATGCTGGGCTGGAAGAAGCACAAGCTGGAATCAAGATTGCTGGGAAAAATATCAATAACCTCAGATATGCAGATGACACTAATCTAATGGCAGAAAGTGAAGAGGAACTAAAAAGCCTCTTGATGAAAGTGAAAGAGGAGAGTGAAAAAGTTGGCTCAAAGCTCAACATTCAGAAAACTAAGATCATGGCATCCGGTCCCATCACTTCATGGCAAATAGATGGGGAAACAGTGGAAACAGTGTCAGATTTTATTTTTGGGGGCTCCAAAATCACTGCAGATGGTGACTGCAGCCATGAAATTAAAATATGCTTACTCCTTGGAAGGAAAGTTATGACCAACCTAGATAGCATATTCTAAAGCAGAGACATTATTTGCCAACAAAGGTCCGTCTCGTCAAGGCTATGGTTTTTCCAGTGGTCATGTATGGATGTGAGAGTTGGACTGTGAAGAAAGCTGAGCGCCGAAGAATTGATGCATTTGAACTGTGGTGTTGGAGAAGACTGTTGAGAGTCTCTTGGACTGCAAGGAGATCCAACCAGTCCATTCTAAAGGAGATCAGTCCTGGGTGTTCATTGGAAGGACTGATGCTAAAGCTGAAATTCCAATACTTTGGCCACCTCATGCGAAGAGTTGACTCATTGGAAAAGACCCTGATGCTGGGAGGGATTGGGGGCAGGAGGAGAAGGGGACGACAGAGGATGAGGTGGCTGGATGGCATCACCAACTCGATGGACATGAGTTTGGGTAAACTCTGGGAGCTGGTGATGGACAGGGAGGCCTGGCGTGCTGCCATTCATGGGGTCGCAAACAGTCAGACACGATTGAGCAACTGAACTGAACTGAACTGAACTGAAAGTCTTAAATCAGAGAGACATACCTTAGAGTTCACTGAGTATTTTGAAAGACTTCTGAGAGAAAGCCAGAACCCAGCAACTAAGAAGTTAGAGTCAGTGTGGCATAATAAAAAGAAATGGGCTTTGGAAACAAAGGCTTAAAACAGGGATTTCAAGTCCTACCTCTGCCCGCCTCTAGATGTATAACCTTGGTCAAGGCACTTTGCCTTCTCTGGACCTCATTTCCTTATCTGTGAAATGGAGATAATGCCACTTATATCTCATTGTGTAGCTGTCAGGATTAGAAAAATGCTGATAACAATTCCTGGCATAGAAAGGGCCAATTGAAAAAAAAAAAAAGAAAGGGCCAATTAATGGTAACTGTTATTAGGGTCAATCTGCCAACTGCCTTACTGAACATTCTGCAAGGCTGTATTTTCCTAACTGGCAAAAGGAACAAAACTGCTCTTGCATTCCCATGACTATATCCAAAAGATTCCATTTTAGTAATCCATAATTAACCAAATAAAGAGCTTAAAGAATTCAGGACAAGAAGGCGCTAGCATGGCTGAACTCATTCTCTGCTGACAGCAACAAAGCCAGCACAAGGTAGATTCCCTTGCCAAAAAAAAAAAGAATCTGCTTGAACATGGTCATTACTGATATTGATGTAAGCACAAACTAGTTGTGGTTCTTAAGCTCACAGATTTATCATCAGAAAGTTTTACCTTTTCTGAAATAAATTCTCTCTCACATTGCTTTCTCTACTGTGGTATGACATTCCTATTAGCCCACTTTCAAGAACACGGGAAAGAAATCCTCTCAAATATTTCTATTGCATTCACAGTGGACCGTATCATCCTATTTCACAGATCACTTCTTACAGAGATTTTTGGTTTGTTGAGTTCACTTACAAAGAAAGACATTATATACAAATATATGATAGCCATGGTGACAAGATCTGTCCCCAGAGCACCACAAGTTACAGGATGGAGGTAGATGCCAAAGATAAGACAGGACTGAATAAGCTGCACACCATATGTTCACTCTTATTAAATGCTGCACTTGGGAATTCTGACTCTTATAAAAAAGTTTATTTCCCTCATGTGACCGAACAGAGTAATGGTACTAAGAAAACTAATGACAGATACACAAGTAGAGTAAGGGAAACCATCAGTGGAGGGAAATAAGCTTAAGATAAATAAGCTTGTATGTGACAGTTTAAAAAGGAGAGCAACAGTCATCAATTACATGGTCAAAGGCAGCTATTTCAATCCTTAATACCTCCAGTCCCTCCCTACATTAAATAAAAGCAGAAGGGAGTGAAGGTCAGAATGATTATTTAAATAAACTAAAAAAACAATCCAGAAAGGTTCAACAAATCAAAATCACACTGCAGTCCCTTGGAGAGGTGACTTTCAACTTTAAGAAAGGTCAGTCTCGCGCACTTGTTTTAGTTGAGCTACTTCAATGTCAAGAAAGTTGAAGGTTCTACCCCCTAAAAGCCGCTCAGAAATGCCTGCAGTTGTGTCGCAGGGCTGCATCCTCGCCCAGAGCTTCGCCTGTTTAACTTCCAGTGGAGAAGCTGTTTTTCGGTTGCAATTAACATTGTAAGGCAAGCTCAGCCCTGTCTTTCATAGCCTTGAGGCTGCTGAGTAAATCTAGAATCATGGGACCCACATTTTAATGCTGGAAAAACAGGAAGAAGGTGGTTCAGCAACAAGGAAAATGGTCAAGAAATACATCTAGAATTAGGAAAAACAGGCTGATATGCTGGCCTGTCGTGTTGTTGACTGCTTTACATAGAAGCCATTGAATTGTATACACCTTTTAAAGGAAGCCATGGTGGTGCACTTAAGCCATGATTGGAGGAAGAAAAAAATAAAATCAACTCTTAACAATGGCTATAATTTCTTAAGCCCTTATTATATGTGCCAAGTTCAACACTAAGTCCTCTACAAATATTTCTAACCTTCAATCATATCAGTAACCTCATTTTGTAAAAGAGACAACTAAGACTCAGAGAATTTAGAAATTACCCAAAAGCTAGCTCGTAGGGGTACTAGGATTCAAACCCAGGTCTGCTGCATTGTAAATCCCATGTTCTAGAGGCCATTTGTTGGGGAACTCCTTGGCAGTCCAGTGGTTAGAACTCTGAGCTTTCACTGGTAGGACCCAGCATTCAATTCCTGGTAAACTAAAGATCCCACAAGCTGCATGGCAAGGTCAAATAAATAAAGGCAATTTGCTGAACACTATTACGCTTGAGATTTAATCTGTACATTTTACACAAAAAGACCCTTAATCACAGAATTTGGCCAAAGTTATAAAACAACTCAACAAATTACAAATGTTTCAGATTTCCAGACTCATATCTAGGTACTACCAGCTTTGATGCTCATGTGGTGTTTGAATGTGTGAAAGTCACTCAGTCATGTCCAACTCTTTGAGACCCCATGGACTATACAGTCCATGGAATTCTCCAGGCCAGAATATTGGGGTGGGTAGCTGTTTCCCTCTGTGGGGGATCTTCCCAATCCAGGGATCGAACCCAAGTCTCCCGCATCGCAGGTGTATCCTTTACCAGCTAAGCCACCAGGGAAACCCAAGAATACTGGAGTGGGAAGCCTATCCCTTCTCCAGGGTATCTTCCCAACCCAGGAATCGTACCCGGGTCTCCCGCATTACAGGCAGGTTCTTTACCAGCTGAGCCACAAGGGACGCCATGGTGTCCATGCTGCCTCTCTTTCCCCCAATAATTCTGCCCAGAGGAGTTTCATAATGCAAATGAGAAAGACACTCTCCTAAAGCATCATTAAACAAATTCCTTTAGTCTTGCTTCTGACATTATCACTATATTTTAGTAATTAGAATGCAAGAGTTCTCTGATTTACACCTTAACAATGAGGCTATTACAATCAAAGTTAGGCTCGTTACAAGGTTTCAACTCAGCTGAGTCCTGCACAGTGAAACCAATGCAGATTTCACATCACTTTCTTGCTGTTCTGATAAATCATTCACAAAACGAAAAACCCAGTATATCACTATGTTCGCATAATACCTCAGAAATTACAGCGATAATCCACAACCTGTTTTTGCAATATCTGCCATTTTTCTCTGTACTGATTTGCCTTCTGAGAGGACAGACACTACAGATAGTCATTGCAAGGGTAATACTGAGAATATCAAACATTCAGGCACATCTACTCCTTGGTGTTCTGAGACTACTGCCTCTTCATAACTATCTGAAAGAAGCTGGCAGCTGAGACAAAATCTGACAGTGATCGCCTTTCCCAAAAGTAGAAGCATTTCTTCCTAATACTTACGGACTATAATAAAAGAACCAATAAAAACAATCATTCTCTTCATACACAGTCTAACAATCCTGGTGACCAACTACTGAGCTGAGAGGACAAACCTCTGAAGAGAAGAGTGAAGTGAATCTCTCCATTACCCTATTACCCTTCTACTTTCAGAGAAAACCTAAGGATCTTGCAGTATGTGGAATGAAGGGCACGGCATCAGTACTGCTAGATGGAAGCGCCTGGCCACAGAAAGGCAGAGAGTCATCTGCTGTACAGAAACCAGACAACTGAGGATCTCAACGCGAGGTAACTACTCCTTACAGAAAAGATGTCCAAACGGCAAAGCTCTTTCAACCCTTATTACTGGGTGAACTCTCAGAAGCAGTAAGGCTTTTCTACACCATCGGGGTCTTCTCCCCGACAGTCTGGAAAATACACACGGGAGTAGGTTAGGAGTACAGAAAGGTGTAATACGAGGTGCCTCTCCTCTCCCAGCCTATTCCAAGTAGTAAGGGAGGGCGCTACCTCCATGTTATTCCCAGCGAAGTACGGCCGTACCACCTGGAGTCTTCGCCCCCCAGCACTGGGGCCCGGGTCGGGGCATCTCTAAGAGAGCCGGTTTAAGGGGAAAAGAGATGTCTCTACTTCCAGCATCAGAAGGGAGGGCGTGGAGAGTGGTGCCGCCGCGCCGAGAGGATCTGCGGTTCCCCACCACCCTCCCTCTCCGAAAGAGGCAGCCCGGCCCCAATACCTTCTTGACTGTGCGCGGCGCCTCGGTGACGGTGCCGTCGGGGCTGACCAGGGCTTCGCCGCCGTCCCGGTGCCTCTGATGCTGGTGGTGAGGGTCGCTCCGCTTCATGGCCGACGCCTGAGGCACTTTCCCAGCGGCCGGGCTGAGAGCCGCTGCGGGGCCCGATCCCGGACCGGGGGCTGGGGGCCGCTCCGCGGCCGGAGCTGGAGCTTCAGGGTCCCCACCACCCGCTGGGGGGGCCATGGCGCTCACGGCCGCTGTGCTCAGTCCCAGCTGCGGCTCCGCCTCGGAGGGGCTCAGGTCCTTCAGCTCCACCTCAGGCACCTTCGCGGCAGCAGCTGCTGACACGACCTGCACCGACATCACCGCCCCCACTGCAACCGCCGGCTCAGACTCTAGCTCCGGCTCGGCCCCGCCTCCCGCCTCCCTTCCCCTTCCCTCCCCCATTCCCCCACTCCTCCCCTCCATCGCCTCCGCTCCCACCCCCTTCCTCTGCCCGCCCGCCCGCCAACTCTCCAGCCAGCCCCGGCCTCTCCCTCCCCACCCCGCCCCGCCCCTCCCGACCCGGCAAGCTCGCGCGCGTGGTGCCACGGAACCTGTAGTGCGCTTGCTCAGGGCCGCACGCGGCGAAAACACCGTGGGACCTCAGCCCCCGACCACCACTGCGCGCTGCCGAGGACGGGGCCGTGATGCCCCCTGGGAATTGTAGTCCCTGTCGCCTTCCGGCTAGCGGGATTCTGTAGTAGCAGAGGAGCTCTAGTCCAGGCGACTAACGGAACGGAGTGAGAACGGGTGACACGACAAAGGACATGAGAAAGAGTCTCCAGAGGAACTGGGGCTTCCGGGGAGACAACGCTAGAAACCCTCCGCCTGGGAAGGTGGTGGAAGAAAGGGCTCTCTACCCTGACAGTGTACGTTTCCTCCCCGTGTGCTAGTCTAAGATCACGTAAGCAGGCATGTAAAGGAAAAGAGGCATCACGTGGGAGAGCGCAGGCCTCAGGCTTAAAGTGACTTGATTTTTCTGCCTCAGTGAAAGGGAACCGTAACACCTTTCTGAACTTTAATGGCTTTGTTTTTAGAAAGAATAAGATAAGACTTTACGTGCTGTGATTTCTAGAACATTCTGGGCTTAGAGTTTACTATCAGTCCAAAAAAATAGAAGTTCGATATTACTAGATAGCAAAGTTTAAGGCTAAAGTCAGACACCACTTAGCGACTCAACAACAATGACGAAAGAATTACACGTTGCCTTAAGCTTAATTCTTTTGCCCTGTTACTTCTCTTTTTCTTTCTTCTCCTTTTTCTCTTTGCCCCTCCATTCAGCTTGTGGGATCTGAGTTCAGGAATTGAACCCGGGGCCTTCAGCAGTGAAAGTAGTGAGTCCTAACCACCCAACCACCAGGGAATTTCCATTCTGTGAATTCACATAGATGTCCAACCTAAGTTTGCATGCCAGTGGCACAAAGAGGTAAACCAAAATGTCAGGGTTTGGAGCACAGAAAGGTTTATTACAGAGTACCAGGCACAAGAGGGAGCTAGTGCTCAAGAAAACCCAAACCCAGATGTCAAACAAAATTTGGGGTGAGGGCTGACAATGTGTGACTATTCTGATTGGTTGGATGATGTCTGGATGTCTGGGGAATCTCAACCTTCTGGTTCCAACGTGTCTAGGGTACACATACTTGTGGTCACATGCATGTGGTCACCATCATAGGTTCTGTAGAGGAGCTCAGAGATAAGTATCAGATTATTATCTGTATCTCTTCAGGAGGAACTGTGAGTCCTGTGACTCTATTGTCCTATTAAATGCTTGAGCCTGCTGTTTGGAATTTGGGGAATACCTAAAAGATTAAAGTCTTTTTTTTTTTTTTAATTACAAACAAGAAACAGAGGACACGGAAGAGCTTTTGTCCCAAAGAGGGTCCCACAGAGTCTTGCTCGGTTTCAGGGATATAATGTAAAATTCAGATAAATATATCAGCAAAGAGTAATACTAACTAAAATACGAATAGTGATTTCCTTAAGTGATGGGATTTGGGGTGAGTTTTTTTGGTTTCTTTACTTTGTATTTTTCTGTATTTTTAAATTTAAAATTTATTTTAAAAGGTGTAAATGTAAAGGCATTTATGGCAGTTTCACTTTTAATAATGACAAGGTATCTGAAACTAATGTCCAACAATAGGGGAATGGTTGTTATTTAGTCTCTAAGTCATGTCCCAACTCTTTTGCAACCCTATGGATTGTAGGCCATCAGGTTCCTCTGTCCATGGGATTTCCTAGGCAAGAATAGTGGAGTGGGTTGCCATTTCCTACTCCAGGGGATATTCCTAACCCAGGGTTTGCACCTGTATCTCCTATCTTGACAGGCAGATTCTTTACCACTGAGCTACCTGGGAGGGAGCCCAGGAGAATGGTTATAATCTTTAAAAAATTAAGTTGGCCAAGAACTTTTTTTTTTAATGATAAAGGGAAATAAATGCTTGTAATAAAATAAGTTAAAAAGCAGGAGACAAATTGCATGTTCTATTAGATTTTAACTATGTAAAGAATACTTGAAAAAAATTAAAATACAGTTAACTCTGACAGATTATAGGGTAGGTCATTTCTTCTCTATTCTCAGAGAAATTGAAGCACAGGGGATCTTATGATTTATGGTTGTTCAGAGAGTAACTGATAGCCCTGACAACCCCAGAAGGCCATTGGACATCTAGATTTGGAGTGATTCTTTTTTCCCTGACAAAAAGAGAGGGAGAAATCACCTGCCCTGATCTCCTTCCCAGTGCTACTACTATCTTGGAAATCTGTTCATTTGTGGAGTTGTTCTACCCTGAATTGAATCTTTTGTATCCTGACCTTCAAACTTTGTATGTAACACTGAGTTAGAAGGCATTTGAGCACTGCCATTTCCACAAAGCCCACAAGCCACCAGATACAAGGGCTTCTTAAGCTTTCTCTTCACACACTGGCTTTCATAATTTCCTTCCTGTTATAAAGAACCAGCTCAGAGCTTCATCCCCCAGCTGTCGGAGAAGAGATTAGCAGCTCTGTAACTGCTTTCTTTCTTGCCCCTAATGCACAAGGGAGCTGTGGTACAACCACCTGGCGTGTGTTGAAGTTCTTAGGCAGCAGCTGCCTACCTGGAGGGCCACTAGACTTGATTACTGAGGGAATGAACTAATTTTTCAATGGGATGTGGTTACAAAACATAAGAAGTTGGAGCACTGGAAAGAAACTGATATTCATCCTTTCTTTATCCAGGCACCATCCTCTGCTTGAGGCCACACATAAGGGTACATTCCTCACCCATTCTCAATTTCATCCTACACACCTGCTTCCTCCATCTTATTACTGAGGGACAGTAGGCACAGCTGAAGGTGGAAATACCATAATGAAAACAGGATGACTAAGCACAGGTTTATGAACTATTTAGTTTATGATAAGGAGTACATCAAAGCTGTATATTGTCACCCTGCTTATTTAACTTATATGCAGAGTACATCATGAGAAATGCCAGGTTGGATGAAGCACAAGCTGGAATCAAGATTGCTGGGAGAAATATAAAAAACCTCAGATATGCAAATGACACGTCCCTTATGGCAGAAAGCAAAGAAGAACTAAAGAGCCTCTTGAAACTGAAAGAGGAGAGTAAAAAAGTTGGCTTAAAACTCAACTTTCAGAAAACTAAGATCATGGCATCTGGTCCCATCACTTCATGGCAAATACATGGGGAAACAATGGAAACAGTGACAGACTTTATTTTTGGGGGCTTGAAAATCACTGCAGATGGTAACTGCACCCATGAAATTAAAAGGCACTTGCTCCTTGGAAGAAAAGCTATGACACAACCTAGTCAGCATATTACAAAGCAGAGACATTACTTTGCCAACAGTGGTCCGTCTAGTCAAAGCTATGGTTTTTCCAGTAGTCATGTACAGATGTGAAAGTTGGACTATAAAGAAAGCTGAGCGCCGAAGAATTGATGCTTTTGAACTGTGGTGTTGGAGAAGACTCTTGAGAACCCCTTGGACTATAAGGAGATCAAACCAGTCCATCCTAAAAGAAATCAGTCCTGAATATTCACTGTAAGGACTGATGTTGAAGCTGAAACTCCAATACTTTGGCCACCTGATGGGAAGAACCGACTCATTGGAAAAGACCTTGATGCTAGGAAAGATTAAAGGTACGAGAAGGGGATGACAGAAGATGAGATGGTTGGATGGCATCACCGACTCAATGGACATGAGTTTTAGCAAGCTCCAGGAGTTGGTGATGGACAGGAAAGCCTGGCGAGCTGCAGTCCATGGGGTCGCAACGAGTTGGACGTGACTAAGCAACTGAACTGACTTGAGCTAATTAGCCTACAGAACTTCTTCCAGGTGAACCTGGCTCATTCAGCTTCCAGACCCTGACAGGCAGAAATGTATCTTCCATGCAGGAGACTGGAAGAACTTCTCTAAGGTATCTGACCAGTCCCATAGAGAAAACTTGAAGATAAACATCAAGAGTTCCCCAAGGAAATAGGCTGGCCAGATCACCCTTAGTGAAGACCACACCTACGTTCGCAGAGTTTCCAGAGAACTACTTAGTGCCACACTCTCAGTATGAGCAGATAAAGTCACCAGAAACAAAAAGAAAACCTTTAATATGGAAGACAGAGACCAACATAAGCAAACAGAAAAAAACAACTGGGAGAAAACAGAGGCTATGCCTCAAGAAGAAATCATGACCCCCTCAAAACTCATTAATATCCTCAGAGACTTAAGATATTGTATTTGTGAAAGAACATGCTGTTTCAAGAAGTGAACATTCAGAAAACAAACATGAGACCTTTAAAATGAAAGCATACTAACAGAAAATATTTAAAAATAAATAAAAAGAGGGAGAAATTAGGAATTCCTTGGTGGTCTACTGGTTAGGACTCTGTACTTTCACTGCTGAGGACCCTAATTCAATCCCTGATTGAGGAACTAAGATCCCACAAGCTGCACTGACCCCCCCCAAAAAAAAAGAAAAAATTAAAAATAGGAAAGATGCAGTTTATCTTTCTCAGATTGTTGAATAATGGTGGCTTCTTTCTTTTTTCTGTTTTTGAAGTATAGTTGATTTACAATTTTGTGTTAGTTGTGTCTAATGCACATTTTAACACGATAGGTTCAATGGATTTCGTAGGCGCAGTTTTCTGGAAAAGTCAATTTCTTATGAATTGTTTTTCAGATCTTCAATACATTTTTTTATCTAATTCAAAAAAATAGAAAAGAAAATGAATTAGAGGATCAGTCCAAGAAGACCAAATAATACGAGTGCCAGAAAGGTAACAGAAAACTAGAGGTGGGGAGGGAAGATTCATCGAAGAAATAACTCAAAAATTTTCCCAAAGCTGAAAAATGAGAATTTCCATAATGAAAGGGGCCACTAGGTGCCCAACCCAATGGATGAAAATAGACCTACATTAATATACATCATTATTTTTTTGTTCGGTTGGTTTTGTTTTTGATTTTTTTGGGGGGGGGGGGCGGGGCTGGGCCATGTGATGTGAAGGATCCCTGACCAGGGATCAAACCCACACCCTCTACAGTGGGAGTGTTAACCACTGGACTGTCAAGGAAGTCCCCATATACATCACTGTTAAATTTCAAAATTCTGGGGACAAAGAGACAATCCTTCAAATGTCTGGAGTGGGTCAAGGAGCATTTTTACAAAAACTCAATAGTAAGAAAGATAGTGAACTTCTTAAAATGAACTTCAGGAAGCCAGAAGATACTGCCTTCAAGTGCTACAGACCCTCTATTTGCCTTCTCTAGAGAATGAACTGACAACATCCAGATTTGGGAAGGGCAGTCATCAGAATGTTCAGTTAGACAGGGGGTCAGAGACCAATCCTCCTGCTTTCATTTCTACCTTCTGAAGTAGCTGCTGCCTCCAATTCAGAAGCTTTTAGGGGTGCTGCAATGTAAGTTTTCCCTATTGGTGGTTAAAACTTTTAGTTTTTCAAGTCTGTCAAATTAAGTATCACTCATTTGCTTTCCAGCTTTCAAAACTGTCACTACTGACTCCTCCCCACTCCACCTCTTCTTTCCTCCTAGTAGGTAGAGTGAAAAAGAGCTAAGTCCTTATCCTCCATATTGGAAAGATGTAGAACTATTTGACTTTTCAAACTATATCATGCATATAACTGAGATGAACAGTCAAACTTTAAAAGCAGGCAAAACTCTATTGTACAGAACAGGTAATTATAGACATTATTTTGTAATAACTTTAAATGGAGTGTAATCTATAAAAATACGAATCATTGTGGGGTTTCCCTGGTGGCTCAGTTGGTAAGGAATCCACCTGCAATACAGGACACCTGGGTTTTATCCTGGGTCAGGAAGTTTCCCTGGAGAAGGAAATGTCAACCCACTCCAGTAGTGCTGGACACCGGAAATCAATATAATACTGTAAATCAACTATACTTCAATAAAAAATATAATTTAAAAAATTAAAAAGCTGTCAAAAGCAGTACATAGTTTATGAATGCATAGCTTCATTTGCACATATGAAAATATAAAAATGGACTGAAAGAAAACGCACTAAATGCAGACAGTTGTTTTTTGGTTGAGGAAAGGGAAAGTGGGAGGAAAAATGGAATAGGGGTGTTGGTCAAAGAGGACTTAGCTAAATCTGTTTTACTTTATTTCTTCATGAATGTAGGTTGGAAGAAAATATGTTAACATTTTTTTAAGTTTTTTTTTTTTAACATTTTAAAGTTTATTTGAGTAGTGGGAATATGGGTGTTTATTAGGTTGTTCCTTGTGCTTTTCTGTATCTTTTTAGTTTTTCAGATTAAAAACAAAAAGTCATACACAGGCAGAGGAAGGGTTGGAGCAGTGGACATACTGCTTACAAGAATCTGGGACCAACAGAGGCAGGTCTTACAAACTGGGCAGTTGGATGACTGAGTTTGAGAGGGGTAAGGGGGGCCCAGTTGAGCTGTTGAGGGCAGAGCCAACTTGAGGGGTGAAGTTGACCTCAGGACAACAGGACAGCCACAGGGAGTCCCCCAAACCAAGTTCCTCTTGGACCCTGAGGAGTTTCTTTCAGGAGTCTAACTCAAGAGTTTTGGTAAGAAAGTGGCCACTGTGGCTCTCAGTCACAAGATTTTTCACTCCTATAAAAATACTAAAATATACAATTGGTCTGTGGGAGTGTCCACAAAATTTCAGATTTCCAACAGCTGCCTGGCCAGCGTTCACAAAAGGTAGGCTCACGATGTCCTCTAGTGGTCACAGAGTCTATCAGCCTCAACAGGTAACATGTCTCAGCTTTTTAAAACCCCAGAATAAGCTCCTCCAACACACCATTATAATACAACTAAAGAAAGAAGAGATGGAGGGGATGTACATGGAGATAGAAAGAAAGTCATTTAATACTTCCCCTTGTTTCAAAAAGGATCATTAGACAACACTGATCACTTTTATTGTTTTGAATACTGCTTTGGGAGAAGGAAATGGCAACCCACTCCTGTATTCTTGCCTGGAGAATCCCGTGGACAGGAGAGCCTGGTGGGCTGCTCTCCATAGGGTCGCACAGAGTCGGACACAACTGATGCAACTTTGTGCATGCATGCATGGATAAGGTTTACAAATAGCTCTACTACTGAAGACATACAGATGGCCAAGATGAAAACATAAGATGCTCAACACTGCTAATTATTAGAGAAATGAACATAAAAACTACAATGAAGTATCACCTCACACCAGTCATCACACACACACACAAACCTTACAAATAGGGAATTCCCTGGCAGATCAGTGGTTAGGACTTGGCGTTTTCACTGCTGGAGCCCAGGTTGGATCCCTGATAGGGGATCTAAGAGCCTGCAAGCCGTGGCTGTGGCCAAAAAAAAAAAAAAAAAAAAAAAAGTCTACAAATAATAGATGCTGGAGAATGTGAAGAAAAGGGAACCCTCCTATACAGTTGGTGGGAATGTGAGGTGGTGTAGTCACTGTGGAAAACAGTATGGAGGTTCCTTAAAAAACTAAAAATAACGTATGATCCAGCAATCCCATTCCTGGGCATATATCTGTAAACGATGAAAACCCTAATTTGAAAAGATACATGCATCCCACTGTTCATAGCAGGTCTATTTACAATAGCCAGACATGGAAGCAACCTAAATGTCCATCAACAGATGAACGGATAAAAAGGATGGGGTGTGTGTGTATATATATATATATATATATATAACTCAGCCATGAAAAAGAATGAAACAATGCCATTTGCAGCTACCTGGATAGACCTAGAGATTATCATACTAAGTAAGTCAGAGAAAGACAAATATCATATGATATCACTTGTGGAATTTAAAAAAAATGATACAAATGAACTTACTTACAAAACAGAAATAGACTCACAGACAAACAAATTTATGATTACCAAAGGGGAAACGCAGGGAAGGATAAATTAGGAGTTTGGGATTATATATAAAATCCACTATTAAATATAAACAACAAGGACCTACTGTGTAGCACAGAGAACTATATTCAATATCTTATAATAATCTATAATGGAAAATAATCTGAAAAATGTATATGTAACTGAATCATTTTGCTGTACACCTGAAACTAACACAACATTGTAAATCAACTATTCTTCAATTAAAAAAAAAAATAGAAATTAGCTCTACTACTGTTGAGAAGAGCAGTGATGGCAAGAATGAGCACGGTGGGCAAGCACAAGGGGATATGGGGAGGCCAGAGGGAACACAGCATGGGCAATCTGGATAGGAGGAAAAACCAAAAGTCAGACCTAAGAGTAGAAAGAGTCTGGACTGCAGAGTCAGGAAGGCCCTGGGCCCAGTGTGTTACTTACTAGCTATGAGGTCTGTGGGCAAGTCATTTTACTTCTCTGAAGTTTGTTGCTACAGAAAAATAGTTCCTCTGCCTCTTCCGAATTAAAGGAGAGGCAGCAGAGTGCAGGAACTTCCCTGATGGCTCAGACGGTAAAGAATCCGCTTGCAATATGAGAGATCTGGGTTCAGGCCCTGGGTTGGGAAGATCCCCTGGAGGAAGGCATGGCAACCCACTCCAGTCTTCTTGCCTGGAGAATCCCATGGACAGAGGAGTCTGGCTTGGTAGTCCATGGGGTTGCAAAGAGTCAGACACGATTGCATGACTAAGCACAAGCACAACACTCAGAGTGCAGAGGCCAAGAACCTGGTGACTCTGGAGCCAGACGGCTCTGATGGAACGCCAGCATTATCACTTTCTCTCAGGCAAACTTTTGAACTTTTCTTGTACCTGAGTGTCTTGGGGGTGTTAACAGTGCCTCTGAGGTCTGTTGTGAGATTCAACAGGTTAATAGATACGAAGTGCTTAGAGCTAGCAAGCATTTAATAAGAATTAGCTCTTACTGTTATCATCATTATCCTTATACACATGTAAAGTACATAGTAGATAATCAGTGTTAGTTCCCTTTCCTCTTCCTTTGGAATTTGGCTCTGGGCAAATTGCTTGTGTCCCCATCACTTGAGCAACACGCATAAACAGGCACACTTAATACTGCACAATACCCTCTGAGTCATCTGTGGGTAACACCCCCTTTCCTCCACCCACTCTTCCTTTCCACAGGATCTTGAGTCCAGTTCCCAGTTTTCTACTGACATCTTTCTGGAGGAAGTGGGACTAGCAGGCTTCCCTCAGAGAAGCCTGAATTTCTCTGACAGCCCAAGGGGAGGAAGCTGTGGATTCGAATGCACCTGGTCCCACAGATATCCCTTGTAGAGGCAAGAGGTTCCCAGAGGGGGCCTGGGATTGCCATGAGGATCCATGCCCACATATACTCCCCAGCAGGGGACACTTGCTTTCTGCAAGTGTCATCACTGCAGGGACAAGCTGCACGTCCTTGCTCATTCATCTCATGATCAATGCGCAGTGAGGCAGCTGTGGCCAGAGCCTTTGTCCATATATAGAACCAACTGGCCAGGAAGGACAGCCAGCACATTAAGCTGACATCGGCCCGACATCTGTCAGTGGTGACCTCATTAGAACTGAGCTCTTGGCCTTGCAGAATAGTTTGCAGAGGAAGTGAAGGACAAAACGAGATTACGACCAGGTAAGTGGGTCAAGACGGGGCCTCTGGAAAGAAGCACATCAATAGATTATACAAAAACCTTTTATTTACTGTTTATATTTTGTTTCCTTATCCCTACCCTCTGATCTGGAACCCAGCCAGCTGCTAAAGCTCCCTGCTGTCTGGTTCTTGACGCTGGGGCCTTGGATGGGGGTAATGAGAGGTGGGAACCTCTTCACCCACCGACTATGGAAGTTGAAGGAAGCATTCCTGCCTGGCTGAAGTGTCAGCAGCTTCCTAAGGGTAGTTCCTCAGTCAGAGGATCCATCCCCTGAGAGATAGCATGCATCTCTCTGAGGCCCAGAGGCTTCCCATCACTCGCAGCTTCTCCACCATGCCAGGCTCTATGGCTGAACCAACCTCTCACCTGGAGATGGAGCCCAGCAGCAAAGGGGTAGGGCGTGGGGGCAGGGTGGAAAATGCTGCAACTCTGGGTCCTAATCAACAAACAGGAAACAGGAAGAGGCTGGCCTGGTTGAACCGAAAGGGGAAAGGGGAAAGGAGGGTGCCACAACACCCAGGGTGGGTTACTGGCCTACGGTGGAGCCAGCTGGACACTTTTAAGAGAGGTTATAGCCCCTATGGGAGTAAGTACTCCCAGCCCCACAACCAACCAGAAAGGGGAGAAAGGAGCTCTGTCCTCAGGTGGACAAAGGGATAATGACCCAATAAACACTTTTGGTCTGAGAGTGCCAGGGAAGGGCACCCATTGGCACAAACAAGGGCAGCCAGCCCTCATCTGCCAGACAGGGGCTGGCCACCACAGCCCATGCAAGTATGCATGCAAGCCCACGCAGCCTTGCTCGCACCTTTACCGCCACACTAGGAGCTCTGCTACCCATGACACCGCTAGAGACTGACGCTGCCAGCCAGGTGGGGCAGAATCAAGGACCCTAACCTCCAGGGCCCTGCCCCGATGAGGCCTAGCTGTGGAGATGTCAGGGCTCCTTCCTGCAGTCCTGGTGCCATGAGCCGTCCACACTGAACTCTCCCGGGAAGGAACTGGGCCCTCAGGTGCTCGCGAAGATGAGATCCTGGACAGAAGCACTCTCAGGGAGGAAGAAAAGCCTCGGAACAGTATTTGTTCCTCCTTCTTGTTGCAGGTCCTACTCTCCAGGCTCAGAAGTCGGAGTCTGCATCCATGAGTTCCGCCTCCATCAGGTTGGTGCGGGAGTGAATGGGCCCCAGTCCCTGCCGGCGGCCCTGCGCCCAGGCCACAGGGGCTGGGGCGCTGGGCTCTGGGCAGAAGGGGTTGGAGACCAGAGTCCAGGCTCCAGGTCGGCAGGACTCCCCAGGTCCCCAGGCGCCCGCGGCCACCAGGCACTTCTGTCGGGGCAGCTGTGGCAGCCGAGGGACCGCACTAGGGGCGGAGGCAGGGCCCAGGGCGGGGAGGTGAAGCTCCGGGGGTGGCACCAGTGGGCACACCTCCTTCTTCCTCTTCCTCCGCTTCTTCTTCCGGCCCAGGCGCTTCTCCAGCTCCGGGGAGATCTCTGCCTCAACCAGCCACAGGTTGGCTTTTTCCTCCGGGGGCACTGACGGTGGGAGAGAGAACGGGAGCCTGGGACTCTAAGCTCTGTGCGCGTGGCACCTTCTCTCCCCGGGCCCCTTCTCTTGGAGCCGGGAACCCATGCTATAGTTCTCCAAGGCCTTCCCCTCCCTCTCCCCTGCCGGCAGCTCCTGTCACTCCACTCCAGGACTTTATTCCAGCCTCAACATCCCCCACCTTCCTACAGGAGTGGAAATCCATACCTGGCGTTGCCACCGGGGTGACAGACACATCCTGGGGCAGTATGGCACCTCTCCGGGCCACCATCTTGGTGACGTGCTGGGCCCAAGCAGAGGACACGTCGGCTGAGGGCTCATTGAGGTCAAAGGCCAAGCCCGCTGTGGAGATGGAAGGAAAGGGCAAGGTGCCATGACTGCCCAGGCCCTCACCGTGACTGCTCCTTCCATATTCAGTACCATTCACCTTCCCCCAGCCCTTGGCTCCCACTCAACTTAGCACACAAAGCCCACCCTGGTGGGCACAGCCAGATCTCTACCCATCCCCAGTTTGAAGGGCATGGGGGCCTGAGGAGACGCCAGAAACCCAGTGCCCGAAACCTGACTTCCTGTAGCCCAGGGAGAACAGGGGAAGAAGACGGTTGAAGGTGAGGGAGATGAGTCCTTTAGAACCAAATCACCAGCAAGCAGACCCAGGGGCAGAAACAGAGGGGAGAGTAGCCTGGGATGGAGTGGTGGGGGGATGGGGGTGGGGGGTTGGAGAAGAAGGAGTATGTAGACAGAAGAAGGAGCGCCATTCCTCACAGCCTTGCAAACAGACCATGAAGCCACACCAGCCTGGAAGGGAACTGGGAATGGGCTCCAGAGGAAAACAGAGTAGCAGCTCACCCACAGGCCCGTCGTGGGAGACGGTGTGCATGCTGAAGGAGAGCTCCTGGCCTGGGTTCTGCAGTAGCTCCCGCCGCTTGGAGAAGGCCTTGGCGATCATCTTGCTCTTCTTGATCCGTTTGGGTTCATCATCACTCTGCCCCGTCAACCTGAGGGCAAAAAGATGGGGCAGGGGGCATGGAGGAGCAACCGCTTCCCCTCAAATCTTGCAAAAGACCAGTAAATCCATTCCCTCCAGGAAAGGAGCCTCCAGAGCTCTGAAGAGTAGAGGCCTTCTCTGCCAAAAAGGGAGGCCAGAATGCAGGGCTCCTGTGCCCAGCTCTCGAATCACTCCTCTCTTAGAAGACACGAAGGCACAGTCTTTGGCCCATCCTCGCAAGGACACAAGGTGTCACCAGGGGGCAGTGGTGAGCCACAGGAAAGGCCGCTTTCGGCCGCTCGGCCCCTCAGAAATCACACCTGGTCAAGGCTGCGCTGGGACTTGTGAGACCTGACCGAGCCTACAGGATGCTGAGACTGAGAGAACGAGGCAGCCAGGTCAGGACGGGCTGCTGCTGACCCCACCTGCACCAGGTGCGCCTCCAGATGAGCAGTGTGGCCTTGGTCCAGACCCAGGTGCTCATGGAAATGCCAGTTCCAAACATGGCAAATAGGTTGATCTTCTCCACCAGGAGGCTGGGGCGATTCTTGATCTCACAGTCAGGGATGGGCTTCTTGGTGGGCAGCCCGATGGTCACATTGGCCTGGCATCTGTGGCAAGGGGTAGTAGACGGGTGAAGCTTTCTGAGTCTCCCTGGTGGTTGCCCAGACAATCAATCCCAACACTAGAAAAAGTGAAGCCCACATCAATGATTTGCAATCCTAGGTGATCATTAGAGTCACCTGGGAGCTTTTAATGACTCTTGATGTTTGGGCCACACCCCATTCAATGAAATCAAATTTCTGGGGGAGGGACCCAGGCACACACTGGAAGCTGGAGCCTTTAAGGACGAGTCTGAAGCACTTAGGATTTTTAAAATGTATTTATTTATTTATTTGACTTCGAAGGGTCTTAGTTGCAGCATGTGGGAGTCAGCATGTTGCAGTCAGTTCCCTGACTAAGGATCACACCCAGGCCCCTTCATTGGGAGCATAGGGTCTTAGCCACTGGACCACCATGGAAGTCCCAATGAGCATTTTAACTCCTATTCCTCGTATCAGTACGGACTGCACTTTTTGAAGTAGCTGAGGTGCCTTACCCTCGCAGATTTATCATCATGTGACACAAAAAAAGCACAGGCAAACCCAGAAAGCATTAATGGGTTGTTAACCTGTTGTAGAACGATAACTATTGCTGTGCAGGGATTTGCAATATGCTCTGTAAAGAGTCCATGAGAAATAGAAATCAAGATCTGTGGCCAACACAAGAGGTGGGGAGAAGCCAAAACATACAATGGCTTAACAGTTACAAACGCACCAGCCAGGCAGCCTTGGGGATGAGAGGGAAGGGCGGAGCTGGGCAGGGACCCCAGGGCTGTTGGCCATGTCTGCAAATTACGGAGCAACTAACAGTGTGAGCACCCAAAGCAAGACAGGCAGTTTCTCTCGCCCTCTGAGGTTGGAACCTAACAGACCCCTGCTGGATCGCAGAGAGGGGTCTCCAGTGCCCACCACTGCAGGCCCCCAGTCCCCTACTCACAACACGTAGTCCCGGAAGCTGCGCTCCCACTCAGCCTGGTTGAAGAAGTCATAGAAGTGGCAGCTGAAGGTGATGAGCACAAAGCCAAAGGCCAGGAAGCCAAAAATGCCTGTGGAGGGTCAGGGGTGGGGCAGGGCGTCACCCATCCCAGGTGTGGGAGCGGCGGTAGGGAGGAGGTGTTCGCCCCACACGGGCCTGAAAAACTCTGGGGTGACTTTGTGCTGGGCTCGGTTTAAGAACTGTTTTCTCTACAAACTTATGGTTACCGAGGTGGGGGAAGTGGGGCACGGATAAATCAGGAGTTTGGGATTAGCAGAGAGAAACTACTCTATATAAAATAGATAAACAAGGTCCTATTATATACCATAGGGAACTATATTCAATATCCTGTCATAAACCATAATGAAAAGAATATGAAAAATTATCTATCTGTAGATATATATATCTGAGTCACTGTTCTATACACTAGAAATTAACATTGTGATTTAAGTACACGTCAATAAAACATACCGAAGAATTGTTTTCTCCAAAATAAGATAAGAAATTAGAGGCACTTAAGGGTTCTAAATAGGCCTCAAGTGTTGACATGAACTTGAATTCTTCCAACTGAGAAGGAAGGTACCTTCCCTTTTGATCTGCTACTACCAGCATCACCGCCAACACACACACACAGAGCCTAGTCTTGCCCCCTGGCTGCTAACTGCTAACTTCAGCCTCCAATACCCTTCCCCATTGGGCGTGATGATGGACAGACCCACTCACCCAGACGCAGCATGGTCTCGTTGATCTTGCTGGCTGCCTTTTCGCTCAGCAGCCCAGGGTGGTTGCTCTTGATGGAGAACAGGGTCATGACTCCTGAACATAAGGGAAATGGCAGACATTAGTGGGGGCCAGACCACTCTTCTGGGAGGCATGGGTGTGTGGCATCCCAGGAGGGTCCTATGGTCCTGGAATCCCAGGTCTGATGACTCTTGTGCTGATTTAAAGCTGGAGGAACTGGAGACACTGGAGTGCAGCTGGTGGCAGACATGCTACAGACAGGAAAGACTGGAGCAGGGCAGGCAGACAGTGGAGACCAAAGACGCCTCACTCCTGGTCCAGCCTCCCTAAGAAAGGCAGTGGGTCAAAGTTATTATGATGAAAAAGGCCAAAGAAGAGACCCCAGGACACTGCTGTCCAAGAGAAATATAATGTGAGCCACACTCATAATGTCAAATTTTCCAGAGATGGCTGGATGGCATCATCAACTCAATGGACACGAGTCTGGGCAAACTCTGGGAGACAGTGAAGGACAAGGAAGCCTGGCATGCTGCAGTCCATGGGGCCACAAAGAGTCAGACATGACTGCGCAGCTGAATAACAACTCATAATCTCAAATTTTTTAGAAGCCACCTTCAAAAAGTAAAAGGACACAAATGAAATTAACTTCAATACACCTTAAAAACAATAAATCATTGTCTACGACATTATTATTTCAACGTGTAATCCATATAACAAGCTGTTAATGAGACTGTTTACTTCTGTGTGTGCTTGAGTCTTTGAAGTGCAGTTTGTATTTTATGCTATGAGATGTCTCAACCTGGACTAGTTTCAACACACGTGGCTGGTGGCTACCGCACAGGAACACACAGATACAAAACACATCAGAGGCCCAGCCACTGCCAAGGAGACGGAAACAAGGTGGGCTGAACAGGAGCTGGGGGAGGAAACTGAAGTTTACAGAGAACGCTCAACAAAAATGAGCTCAGACACGGAGGCTCATTGTGGAGGCGGCAGATTGAGACAGGGAAATGAGGAAACAGAGAATCTGTGTGTGTTGTGAAAACTCTGCGTGTGTGTGCACCGTGGGCAGAAAGGAGCTGAGAAACCAAGTTCCAGAGACTGAGCGTGTATATGAATTCAGGGCACACACACGATGGAAGGCCCCCAGCTGGCCCACATGGATGAGATAGGTCACTCAAGGTGTTTATCACACAAGGGCATCTGGTCAGAGCTGAGCAGGGGTAGGGACCCAGCCCAAGCTCCACTCAGCAAGCCGTTAGCCTTCAAACAAGGCTGGATTGAGGGCAGCATTTTTCTAGCCGAACAAAGGTGCTGCCCCACCCTAAGTGTCGTGGTGCTGTGTCTGTCTGTGGTGCTGTGTCTGTCTGTGGTGCTGTGTCTGTCCTTCCCCTTTACCCCAAGGCCCCAGTGAGCCAGCTGAGGTCCTGCCTCAAAAGCAGCAGAGCTGGCAGCTCCTGGCTCCTGCTTACACAGAGTAGGTGCTCAGCCCAGTCCTCACTCACCTCGGATGAGGAAGTAACCTCCCACAATGAGCACCAGGCCAATGGGGGCCAGCACGAAGCCAGCGCGGTATCGGTAGTTCTTATAGCCCACAAAACAGATGCCGCTCACAGAGTCCCCGTCCACCTGCAGGAGGAAGGGGTAGGGGGACAGAGGGGGTCACTTTCTCCCGCACCCACGTTCGCCCCACACAGGTCCCCACCCTGTACCAGTCACTAGACCTGGGCCACGGCGAGGATTGCCACAGTGAGGACAAAGGGGAGTGACCACGTGAGCAGGTGGAAGTAAGAAGTCTTGCCGGAGAGAGGCTGGTAGGTGGTCCCCAGGGCTTTGAAGGAGGTGTGCCAGGCGTAGGTGAGGACCACAAACCAGACAACGCCGGCCATCAGGGCGTAGTACACGATGACAAAGATGATGACGCAGGACAGGGTCTCATTGGAGCTGTGCAGACAAGTGGGGTGTCACTTGGGGTGCTCATTCTGTATTCCATCTACCAAGTCTCCCCCCCTCTGGCCCTGTGGTCCCCAGACTCCTGGCTTCTAAGGTCTGAAGGTTCTTCTAGGAGTCAGGGCTTGGAGACCGGGCTTGGGTCAGAAGTGAAGAGGATACAGAAGATGTGAACGGTCCAGGCTCTAGTGCTGAAGACCTTGGGTGCAACAAGGCAGAGCTGAATCCCACGCTGAAGTCTCCATTTCCAGTCCAACCTGCCCCTTTTGTGGAAAATGGGCATCAGCCTCTTCCCCTCGCCCTCGCCTCTGGGAACCCAGGACACCTACGTGGGCTCCCCGAGCCTCATGGTGCCATCAGCACGGCAGACGATCTCCCGGCGGGCCCCATCCATGAACTGGGCCAGCCAGCCAATGCTGCCCACGAAGAAACATGCATTGACATAGAAGAGAATGACGGCAGGGTAGCGATTGGAGTTCCGCCAGTCAGCCACAAATGTGGCCTAGAAGAGAGAAGAGGGGCCCGTTCCACGGGGTTAGGGCTGTTCTGCCACTCTTATTGGAACTCCCCACCCCTCTAATCACCACCCTTCCCTGAAGACCCCTGTCAAGTTCTCCTCCCCCCGATTCCCAGAGCCCAGCCTCCCACGGACAACTGGCTCCCTTCCTACTTTACAGGCAGCCTGAGGGTCCCGGGCCCCCGCCTCTCCCTCTGCCCTCCACCCGGGGCCTGCCCTCCGCTGACCAGGGTGAAGAGTGTGCAGAGGCCCGTGACAGCCCCGAAGGCCGCGATGTAGCTGTGCATGTCCTGGTGCTCGGCCTCGGTGAAGAGCGGGTTCTGACACTGGATCCCACAGCCCTCCACATCCTCATACCAGCTCTTGGGGTTGTCGGTCCGAACCAAGGGAGCCTCGCATTGGCCGGAACTGTTGAACTTGATGTTCTGCACCTCATTCTGGCAAGGAGAGAAGGGGAGAAGACAATACAACGGAAAGCAGCAGGCTCGAGGTGACCTTTGGTTTAATAAGAGGTGCAGGGTTAGCACGGCAGAGAGGCTGAAAGCGCAGGTGCTGTAGACAACCTTCCAGCATCTGAATCCCAGCCTTGCCGCTCAGGGACCACATAGCCTAGGGCAAGTTACGTGACCTCCCTGTTAGCTCCGTTTCCTGATCTATAGGACAGCAGTACTTACTTCATGGTGTGATCTAAGGGTTAAATGAATAAATGTAAGATGTTTAAAATGTATTTGGACAGTAATAAATAATGATTACTATTATTATTAATGTGCTCTCCCTCACCCCAGAACTAGATCCCATCCCTGTCTTGGTGTCTCTCGCGTTTTACACGTGCAAGCCCAAGCCCTGACTCCCTAAACAGACAATAAACTTTCTGAGAATAGGTTTGTCACTCATGACTCCTGTAACTCCCCAGTAAGTAACAGAGTGGGTGCTCAAAAATGTTTCATAGCTAGATAAGATAATCCCTGATGGACTGGCCCAGTTTTGGTTTGGGTCTGTGGCTCGCTGAGCCCATGACTTGGGATCTTTCAGCACAGTAGGCTCTGAGCTTCCCTGCCCCTGCTGGGCCCTGTCCCCATGCCCAGCTCAGCCCTGGCCCTGCAGAGGACTCACCGGGCAGCCCTCGGGGAAGTGGTCGGGGGTGCAGCGCAGGAAGTCAGGCCAGCCCCGCTCCCTCTCCACGATGGCACAGGGGCCGCGGGTGGCCTGGCAGAGGGTGCGGCTGGGCAGCTCCACCCGGTCGTTCTCACACTTAGGCATGTACACAGCACACAGTAGGGGCTGGATCACTGCCCAGCAGCGGGGGGCATTCCGGAGGCCTGCGGGTGTAGCCACAGTGTGGATACATTGCAGTGAAGACCCCTCCTCACTCTGACCCACAGACCCAGCTGCATCCCTGTTCCCTGGGCCTAAGGCATCTCTCTTGGCCATGCTGCAGGCCATGATTGCTCAGCACCGTCAGGCACAGCATTTCTCAGCCGAGCATTTGGGCGGGACTGTTCTTTGTGCAGAACTGTCCCATGTACTGCAGGACATTTGGCATCCCTAGACCGTGCCCACTAAATGCCAACAGAAACCCTAAGTCCTAGTGACAACCAAAAAAATGCTCCCCACCCCTCCCACTCCAGGGTTGGGACTGGAAGAGGCTTGAAGAGGACTTCTGGGACATTGGTAGTATTCTATTTCTTGATCTGGTACCAGTTACATGGGTATATTTACCTTGTGAAAATCAATCTGTGCCCTTTTCTCCATGTATTAATATATTGCAGTTCAATTAAAGTTTTTAAAAAGCCCCCATTTCAAAATGACCCACTAAAGGAATGTTGGCACCTCTGGCTGAGAACCCAAAATCAATTTATCTTTTACTTTTTCAGGGGCATTCTTAAACCTTCTACAGTCCATGCGGAAGGAGGGCTGTGGCACCCACCCCCACAGGGCCCGTGCACCAGATCCAGGAGGTGTTTCCCCTTGCCCAGACCCCCGGACCCTTGTTCCTCTTACCAAGCTGAGGTGGGACAGAGAACAGGTAGGAGTTTAGGAAGAGGTAGTCAGGGGAGCCAGGTACTCCAAAGCCGGAAGAGGAAACAGGAAATCAGATGGAGAGAAACAGAGGAGGCTGTATCCAGTGCAGGGGGAGGAAAGGTCTTGTCAGCAAGACGCACGCAGGTGGAGGTCTCCCAGCACCCCCGCCCCAGCCCAGGCCTCTACCCTGCTCCCCCGTGGCTAAGCTCACTTCAGCATTCCATCCCTCTATTCCTCCTGAATCATCCCTCCTGCAGGAACACCTATTTCCCAAACAAGACGTTGTATTAGGAGAAGCTTCTGAGGAAGTGAGAGCCAACATGGGGAACTGCCCAGGCTGGAGCTGGTGGGGGCAGGTAACTTCTCTTTTGGGGAAGGGAGGGATAAGGAGCATGGACCTCGAAATTTGGCCTGCCTGAGTCCAAATTGTGGCTCTACCATTTCCTGGCTGTGTGATCTTGGACAAATTACTTAATCTTGAGCCTTAATTTCCTCATCTGTGAAATGGGGATAAAAGATTTAGTGGAACTGTGGTGCAGAGTGAGATAATGTACCAAATGTACATAGCCCAGTACCTGTCATATACTAAGCACTCAAGAGATATTAGCTGTTACTGTTACTTATCTGAGGCCTCTGACCACTCATAGCTCTCACTAGCAAAGCCTATTCTAAGGATGCAAAGCAAATTCCTATTGCTTAATAGGCAGTGTTCTTGGGGGACTTCCCTGGTGGTTCAGCGGCTAAGACTCTGCCCAGGTTTGATCCCTGATCGGGGACTAGATCCCACATGCTGCAACTAAAAGGTGCAGCATGCTGCAACTAAAGATCCACATGCAGCAACTAAGACCCAATGCAGCAAAATTATATATATATATATATAAAGTTTTTTTTAAGTGACAGACTTTATTTTCTTGGGCTCCAAAATCACTGCAGATGACTGCAGTGATGAAAGTGACTGCAGCCATGAAATTAAGATGCTTGCTCCTTGGAAGCCTGGCGTGCTGCAATCCATGGGGCTATAGCTGCTGCTGCTGCTAAGTCACTTCAGTCGTGTCCGACTCTGTGCGACCCCATAGACGGCAGCCCACCAGGCTCCCCCGTCCCTGGGACTCTCCAGGCAAGAACACTGGAGTGGGTTGCCATTTCCCTCTCCAAAGCATGAAAGTGAAAAGTGAAAGGGAAGTCGCTCAGTCGTGTCCGACTCTTAGCGACCCCATGGACTACAGTCCACCAGGCTCCTCCATCCATGGGATTCTCCAGGCAAGAGCACTGGAGTGGGGTGCCATAGAGTCGGATACAATTAAGCAACTGAACTGAACTGATATTTTAAAAGAAGACATGTCCCCAACAACAGTTCTCAGACCTGACTCAAATCAGAATCACCTGGGGGACCTTTATCCCTCTAGATGGAGAACCCAGTCTCCAAAATTCTGACTGCCTGGGTATGGGTGGAGGATACAGCAGTGGTTGCCAGGGGATGGAGTAGGAGATGACTTTGCCTACCAAGGGACAGCACGAGGGAACATTTGGGGGTGATGGGGCTGTTCTCCATCTCGAATGCAGTGGCTGCATCCAGGCTATGCCTTTGTCTAAACTCATAGAACTGTGACAACAAAGAAAGTGAATTTTACTGGATGTTTATTAAACAATACATTTTAAATAGGGAGGAGCTCCCTAGAGTAAAATGTTTTAGAGGAGAAACAGATAGACGTTGAATAAAGATACTGTGGAATATGGGCTGGTCTTAGTGACTTGTTCCACCAATAAAATGTGGTGGCAGTGATGTTCTCAGACTCTCAAGCCTAGATCATAATAAGAAGCCATTCGGTTTTTGCCTGGGTCTCTTGGAACCCTTGTTCTTGGAGCCCAGTTGCCATGTAATCAGATTAACTATCCCAAGGCTGTCCTGCTGAAGAGGCCTGGTGGAGAGACTGTATAGACAGACCCTGGGGCCAAAAGAAGGGAAAGTTCAGTTCAGTTCAGTTCAGTTCAGTGGCTCAGTCGTGTCCGACTCTTTGTGACCCCACGGACTGCAGCACACCAGGCCTCCCTGTCCATCACCAACTCCTGGAGCCTACTCAAACTCATGTCCATCGCATCAGTGATGCCATCCAACCATCTCATCCTCTGTTGTCCCCTTCTCCTTGAAAGAGAAAGAGATGCTGCGTTTTTCAAGTTCCTAACTTTTCCAGATATCCCAGTGAAGGCCACAGACATCTGGGAACAGAAACAACCCATCCCTGCTGCGTGCTGCCCAGATTGTAGACTCATGAGCAAAAGGAATGGTTCTTGTTTTAAGCCACCAGGTTTTGGAATGCTTTGTAATATAACAATGAATAACTATTAATAGAACACATGCACACACACATACATATCCTTTATCTTTCTGGATTTTGTGATATTTGTGGTAATTATCAGCTTTGAATATATGTATGTGTGTATGTATATATATATGTGTGTGTGTATATATATATATATGTAATTTGTTTACATATTTGGCTGCACCGGGATCTTAGTTGCAGCATGTGGGATCTAGTTTCCTGACCAGGGGTTGGACTGAGGCCCCCTGCATTGGGAGCTCAAAGTCTTAGCCACTGGATCACCAGGGAGGTCCCAATTATCAGCTTTTTAAAGTGTGCAACTTTTCTTTTTTTTTTTTTTCATTTTAAATATTGTTTTGTACTTTAAAAATAAAATCCTCAAGGAAAACATAGATTATTAAATAAATCTTGAAAGACAATTGAGGGAACTTCCCTGGCAGTCCACTGGTTAAGACCCCAAACTTCAATGCAGCGGACTCGCATTTGATCCCCTGGTCAGGGAACTAAGATCCCCCATGCCATGCAGTGCAGCCAGAAAAAAAAGAGAAAAAGAAAAAACAAACCTACTGCATAGCACAGGGCACTCTATTCAATACACTGTAATGATCTACAGGGAAGAGAATCTGAAAAAGAGTGGACATATGTATATGTATAATGATTCACCTTGCTATACAGCAGAAACTAACACAGCATTGTAAATTAATTTTAAGTAATAAAACAATAAAATGTAATAAAACTAATTTTAAATATAAAATAAAAGTTAATTTTAAAAGTAAAAACTCACTGAAGAAAAGCTAAAAAATCAAACTGCTTAAAAAAAAGAAAGACAACTGATGAGGCAGCTCAGGGAAAAACTAAGTTGGATCTTTACCCCATTTCTTCCATAAAAAATAAATTCCAGATAAATCAAAATAACTACATTATTTTTAAAAAATTAGACTACTAGAAGAAAAAGTGGAAAATGTTTTTTGAAAATCCTAGAGTGGAAAAGGCCTTTTGAAGTATGACACAAAACTAGAAATTGTGAAATAAAAGATTTGAAGAAAAGACTTCAGAAAAATAGACAGTGGCTGCCCAGGTGGTGCTGGTGGTAAAGAATGAAGCTGCCTGCCAGTGCAGAAAAATAGATAAATTCAGCAGGGTAAAAAACAAGATCATGAGAAAAGCAACACACTGAGAAAATATATTTCCAATAAACATCACAGGTAAAGAAAGAATTACTTTCTTTATGTGCATAAAGCTCTTCTAAATCAATAAGAAATTCATAATCCTATAAAAAAATAGGCAAAAGATAAACAAGAGATCACACACAGAAAATACAAATGGCCTTTAAAAACATAAAGAGATGTTCAGTCTCACTCAATAAATGTGAAATAGAACTATAATGACATATTTTTTAATCTTTAGAAGGATAAAGGTCAAAACATTTGAAAATGCTACATTGGCAAGAGCGTACGGGAAACTGGCAGTTTTGTACATTTTTAGTAGGAATAAAAATTATTAAATACTTATGGAGACTATCTGATACCAGCTGTCAAATATACTCACAATTCCACTTTATATGTTCACAAAAATCGTATATAAGATTATTTATTGTAATATTGTTTGTAATAGCAAAAGAGTAGAAACATCCTTAATATATATCCATCAATAGGAGACCTACTAAATAAAATGTCACACATCAATATAATAGAACACTATCGAGGCTTGAACCATTTGTGATGAACTGAAACAACCTCCACCGTGTCCTGTTAAACGGGTGCAGTTGAGTAGAGGACACTCAACTGAGCCTGCAGAACCACTACTGGTTATGGGAGGGAAAATAAGAACACACATACATCTGTACACGTTAGATTCTACAAAAAGACACACAAATTAGTGTTGGCGGTTGCCTCTGGGAGGGGAAATGGGGAGCAGGCAGCAGAAATGGAAGGGTTTAACTTTGGTTACTTTTCAATTTTGTACTACCTATTTTATTAAAGTAATTTAGCTTAAAAAATAAATATGCAAATTACTGGGATGGGGGAAGCTTCCCAGAGAACAGAAGGAAATGCAACTGGAAACAAGAAGAAAGGGGACATCGATTTTATCTATTTTTTTTTCTTTTTTTCTGGCTGTGAGACTTAACCACTGGACTGCCAGGGAATTCCCTTGTTTTATTTCCTTAATAAAATACGAAATAAAAAGAAAAAATATGAACATAGGTGTTATAATAGTTTCTTCACTTTTTCTATATTTATGTACTTTAAAAATAATATTTGACACAATTTTACCTCAGATATGCAGATGACACCACCCTTATGGCAGAAAGTGAAGAGGAACTAAAAAGCCTCTTGATGAAAGTGAAAAGAGAAGAGGGAAAAAGTTGGCTTAAAGCTCAAAATTCAGAAAACTAAGATCATGGCATCTGGTCCCATCACTTCATGGGAAATAGATGGGGAAACAGTGGAAACAGTGTCAGACTTTATCTTGTGGGGCTCCAAAATCACTGCAGATGGTGACTGCAGCCATGAAATTAAAAGACGCTTACTCCTTGGAAGGAAAGTTCGACCAACATAGATAGCATATTGAAAAGCAGAGACATTACTCTGCCAACAAAGATCCATCTAGTCAAGGCTATGGTTTTTCCTGTGGTCATGTATGGATGTGAGAGTTGGACTATAAAGAAAGCTGAGCAGTGAAGAACGATGCTTTTGAACTATGGTGTTGGAGAAGACTCTTGAGAGTCCCTTGGACTGCAAGGAGATCCAACCAGTCCATTCTGAAGGAGATCAGCCCTGGGATTTCTTTGGAAGGAATGATGCTAAAGCTGAAACTCCAGTACTTTGGCCACCTCATGTGAAGAGTTGACTCATTGGAAAAGACTCTGATGCTGGGAGGGACTGGGGGCAGGAGGAGAAGGGGACGACAGAGGATGAGATGGCTGGATGGCATCACTGACTCAATGGATGTGAGTCTGAGTGAACTCGGGAGTTGGTGATGGACAGGGAGGCCTGGCGTGCTGCGTCACAGAGTCGGACACAACTGAGCGACTGAACTGAACTGAACCGAACTGAAACTTTAAAAAAGAATTTGGGTGATTCTGATGATCAATCGAGTTGAAAACCATTGTGCTAAGGATGGTTCAGCATTAGAAAATTTCATCAATGCAATTTACCACACTGACAGAAAAAAATCATATGATCATCTCAACAGAGGAAGTGGTTGATAAAGTTCAACATCCATCCATGATAAAAATAATAATTGGCAAATTAGGAATATAAGAAAATTTCCTTAATCTGATTAAATATAACTACAAGATTCCTATACCAAATATCACATTTAATGGTGAAAGGTATAAAAGCTTTCTCTTTAGAATGAAGAAAAAGTCAAGAATGAAGACTGCTGCTACTATTATCACTTCTATTTAACCATGTACTGGAGGTCTTAAGTAGTGCAGTAAGGCAATAAAGAATATAGGACATATAGCTTGAAAAAGGAGAAACAAAACTCATTATTCACAAATGAGATAACTTTGTATGTATATAAATTTAGTTAGTTTACTGTATTTAAAATTAATTGTATCTCTATGCAACAAACGAAATGTAAAAGCACAATTTATAACAGCATTAAAATGTCAAGTACCTAGGAATAAATCTAAAATGGTATTTAGAACTTTGTGCAGAAAACTGCAAGAAATACTGAGAAAACTAAAGATCTACATAGAATACTTAATGAAATGATTAGAAGACACAATATTATAAAGATGTCATCAAATTAATCTATATACTCAATGTAATTCCAGTCAAAACCACCAACAAATACTTTTACATGAAAATACAAAGGGTTAAGAATAGACCACACCGTCTATTAAATAGTGCCATCCTCTAAAGCAGAGGTTCTTAGCCTGCAGGTCACAAAGATAATTTAGGGGTCCATGAACCTAGATGGGAAAAAATTATATCTAACTGGAATTTAGTCTTTCCCAATTATGAATATGAGCATCAAACCACAGAAATGATAGCAGTACCTGTGGCTCTGTCACAAATGGAAATTAGATACTTTTGTTGGAAACACCTCAAAATATTTTTACTGCTCATCACTACCTTGACATTACAGTGCTTATTAAACCCACACTAAATCTTATCTAGTGTACTAATAAAGAAGCACACATACATTAGATTGCAAACTTGTTTAACACTTGATAACTATATTTCAATATAATTCATTTCTTTTGTAATCCTATATGCTTTTCAATCCTATGGGTTCTACTTTATGAAATAAAAATATTATACTGAGAAGGGGCCCATAGGTTTTGAAACATATACATTGCTGCTGCTACTGCTAAGTCGCTTCAGTCGTGTCCGACTCTGTGCGACTCCAGAGACGGCAGCCCACCAGACTTCCCCGCCCCTGGGATTCTCCAGGCAAGAACACTGGAGTGGGTTGCCATTTCCTTCTCCAAACATATACACTACCATACGTAAAACAGATAGCTAGTGGGAAGTTGCTATACAACACAGGGAGTTCAGCCCGGTGCTCTGTGACAACGTATGGGGTGGGATGGGGGCTGGGGTGGAAGGGAGGTTCAAGAAGGAAGGAATATATGTATACTTATGGCTGATTCATGTTGTTGTATAGCAGAAACCAATGCAACATTGTAAAGCAATTATCCTCCAATTAAAAATAAAATTTAAAAAAAGGACCATGCTATAAAGATATGATAATTAAAGGGAATTCCTTGGTGGTCCAGTGGTTAAGACTCCAAGTTCCCAAATCAGGGGACATGGGTTTGATCTATGGTTGGGGAACTGAGATCCTGCATGCCCAGAGGCATGGTTTTAAAAAAAAAGGTATTATAATTAAGATGGTATGATAAGAGATAGACAAATAGACGTATGGAATGGAATAAAGATCCCAGAAACAAAAACATATTTGAACACTTGATTTATGGCAGACCAGTATAGAAAAGAATTTTTTTTTAAATAAATGATGTTGAGACAATATATATGAAACTGGAGTTCTAAAATAATCAATTCCAGGTGAATTATGTACCTAAAATGAAAGGAAAGAAGGTAACAGAATGAATTCTTGACTCTGTGGTATGAAAGGACTTAAAAGTAAGACACAATAAGCACTAATCATAAAAAGTTTGATAAATGACTACCTTAAAGTTCAGAACTTAAGACACTGAGAGAATGAAAAGGCAAGCTGCAGAATAGAAAGTATTTTCAATACTTACAACCAATAAAGGACTCATATATAGCGTATATAAAGAACTACAAATCTTACAAATGTGACAGATAGTCTGACAGAAAAATGGGCCAAAGATCTGAGCAGAGGTTTCACAAAAGAAGAAATCTAAATGGCCAGTGAAGGAACATCTGAAATGGCGCTTAACCTCACTAGCAATCAGGGAAATACAAATTAAAAGCACAAATACATACAACCATGCAGCCACTAGACTAGACTGGCAAAAAAAAATTTTCTTTCAAACTTTAAATTTTTTATTTTGTCCTGGGGTGTAGCCAAGTAACAATGTAGTAGTTTCAGGTGAGCAGAAAGGGACTCAGCCACACATACACATGTATCCATTCTCCTCCAAGCCTCCCTCCCATCCAGCTTGGCACATAACACTGAGCAGAGTTCCATGTGCTATACAGTAGGTCCTCGTGGGTCATCCACTTTGAGAACAGCAGTGTGTACATGACCTTCCCAAACTCCCTAACTATCCCTTCTCCTCAGCAACCATAAGTGTGTTTTCTAAATCTGTGTCTCTTTCTGTTTTGTAAGTTCATTTGTAAAATTTCTTTTTAGATTCCACGTATAAGGGATGCCATACAATGTTTCTCCTCTGTCTGACTTAGTTCACTCAGTGTGACACTCTCTAGGTCCATCCATGTTACTGAAAATGACATTATTTCATTCTTTTTTGTGTGTGATAATTGCTTATTTAAATTAAAAAAAAAATTTGCAGCGTTGTGTTGGTTTCTGCCATACAACAATGCAAATCAGCCATAATTATACTACATCCCCTTCCTCTCGAGCCTCCCTCTCCTCTCTGACCCCAACCCTCCAGGCCATCACAGAGCACCTGACTGGGCTCCCTATGCTCCACAGCAGTTTACCGCCAGCTTACAGCTGATAGGGTATATACGGTGACGCTATTTCTCCATTCATCCCGCTCTCTCCCTCTCTCATTGTGTCCACAAGTCCATTCTTTACACCTGCATCTCCCTTCCTTCCCTGAAAATAGGTTCCTCAATATCAATTTTCTTTTAACGGCTAAATAATATTTCATTGTATATAAGTACCATATCTTCTTCATCCATTCCTCTGTTGATCGACATTTAGGTTGCTTCCACATCTTGGCTATTGTAAACAGTGCAGCAATGAACACTGGAGTGCATGTATCCTTTCGGATCATGTTTTTCTCCAGATATATGCCCAGGAGTGGGATTGCAGGGTCACATGGTAGCTCTATTTTTAATTTTTTAAGGGACCACCATACTGTTCTCCAGAGTGGCTATACCAATTTACATTTACACCAACGGTGTAGAAGGGTTACCTTCTCCTCATCCAGCATTTGTTTGCGGATTTTTTGATGATAGCCATTCTGACCAGTATGAAGTAATATCTCATTGTAGTTTTGATTTGCATTTTTCTAATAACTAACAATGTTGAACATCTTTTCATGAGACATCTATATGCCCTCTTCAGAGAAATGTCTACTCAGATCTTCTAGATTGGCAAAAATTTAAAACACCGACAGTACCAAGTGTCAGAAATAACATGGAGCCACGGTGACTCTTCTACAGGAATAGTGAATGTAGAAGTTGGTACAATCATTTTGAAAAACTGGCATTATCTAGCAAAGCTGATATGCATGCCCTCTTACCTAGCAATTCCATTTCTCTCAGTATGTACCTAGAGAAATTTGACCTAGGGGCACCAGGATATATACAAAAGAATATTCATAGCAATGTTATTCATAGTAGCCAAAAACAGAGATAACTTAAATGTTTAAGAACAACCAAAAGGGGACTTTCCTGGTGATCCAGTGGTTAAGAATCTACCTGCCAATGAGGGGACATGGACTTGATCCCTGGTCTGAGAGGACCCCACATGCCAAGGAGCAACTAAGCCTGTGCACCACAATTACTGAGCCCACGTGATACAAGTACTGAAGCTCGCACGCCCTAGAGCACATGTAATGCAACAAGAGAAGCCTGTGCATCTCAACGAAGAGTAGCTCCTGCTCACTGCAACTAGAGAAAGCCTTCGAGCAGTAACAAAGACCCAGCACAGCCAAAAACAAAAACAAACAAACAAAAAAGAACAATAAAATAGATAAATTATGGTATATTGTACAATGGAGTACTATTCAGCAATGAAAAATAAGCTGCAACAACATGGATGAATTTTACAAAATAACATACAGCAAAAGAAATAAGACATAAAAGAATACACACAGCTCAGTTCCATCTGTTTAGAGGTAAAAAACATGCAAAACTGATACACCGTTCAGGGATTCCAAAACTAGATGGTAAAACTATGGAGGAAAGAGGGAATGATCATCAAAAACATCCGGGTAGTGGTTACTTCTAGAAGAGGAGGGAAGGAGATGTGATTGGAAAAGACAGAGGGAGCTCCCGGGTGGCCCACCATCACTTGACTCAGGTGTCATTTTATATTTATTTATTATTTAGTACCTCTGTGTCATATGCACCTTCTGTATACAGGCTACATTTCACAATTCAAAAGGTAAAAATCTGAAGCAAAAATGAAAACTTGAGCCCATGGGCGTTTCTCTGTATTTTTATACTTTCCAAAAATATATATTTTAAAAATGATTCTGATCATCAGCCAGGTTTGGGAACAGCTCTAAGGAAATTCTTTCTGGTCTGCCTTTGCAAATAACAGACCTCCTCTCAATCTCTCAGCTAGATGTCTGAGTAGCAAATGAGAAATTCCTCCCAGCTTCTCCAGCTCTTCCCTACCAGCTGCCCCCAGCTGGGACCCAGGGCTGCACACCCCTGTGCACACACAGAGCACAGCAGTGGTCAAAGAGGCTACGTGCTGGTTCTCAGGGACCTATTTCCCCTGCCAGCCACAGGTCTCTCTTCTTTCTTACCCCACTTACCAAACCAACCAGGTCTGGCCAAATGTGAGCCATAGCCTGGATAAGTATGTTTGTCTGGTCAGCTTGGAAAGCCTGCGAGGAGACATTTCAAACTATCCTGGGGTAAGATGCTGAGTGCCTGAAGAAGCCCAAGTCTAGAGAGTTGAAAGATATAGGAGAGACAGACCTGAGTTCTATATAAACTTACAAATTGGCCCAACCTGAGATATTCCTCACTTCCAAAGGCTCAGCAGTCTAGGCTGAGGAAGCTCATAGTGGCTACCTCTCTTCAGCAACTCCTATTCTAGGTTTGGCTGAGCATCAAAGAATTGATGCTTTTGAACTGTGGTGTTAGAGAAGACTCTTCAGAATCCCTGGGACTTCAAGGAGCTCAAACCAGTCAATCCAAAAGGAAATCAGTCCTGAATATTCATTGGAAGGACTGATAATGAAGCTGAAGCTGAAGCTCCAATACTTTGGCCACCTGATGCGAAGAGCCGACACATTTGAAAAGATCCTGATGGTGGGAAAGATTGAGGGCAGAAGGAGAAGTGGGTGACAGAGGATGAGATGATTGGATAGCATCACCAACTTAATGGACATGATTCTGAACAAACTCTGGGAGATGGTGAAGGACAATTGCATGCTGCAATTCATGGGGTCGCAAAGAATCAGACACAACTGAGCGGCAAAACAATTCTAGGTTTGCTGGGACTCTCCACACAGATGTCTTCCCTGGTGACTCAACTGGTAAAGAAGCCGCGGCTACCCACTCCAGTATTCTGGCCTGGAGAATTCCATGGACTTTATAGTACATGGGGTGGTAAAGAGTCAGACACGATTGAGCGACTTTCACTTTCCACACAGATGTCCAATAAGCCCCTCTAATTCACATGACCAAAACGAACTCGTACTTTCTTCCTAAACCTCCTCCTCCTCTAGCATTCTCCAGCTTAGTGAGAGGGAATGATACCACCTTCCATCCAAGCCTGAAACCTGGGTTCTCCTGCTCACTCATCAGCAAGTCCCATTGGTTCTACTTCTGAAATCCCAGGATCTGTCCATTTCTTCCAGGCTGTCACCCCAGTACTGACCACCATCATCTCTACTTCAACCATCCCTTCAACAAGCAAACCAGCTTCAGGCTTCCCTTCCTCCCATGGCTTCTTCACACAGTACTCAAGGAGATCGGTCTGAAATGCAAATATGATTCCATCTCTCTTCATTAAAAGACTTCAGTGCCCCCTTCTTATTTTCCGGCAAACATCCAAACTTTCCAATATGGGATATGAATCCCTTTATTTTCTAATTCTCTAGGTCTTATCTCTCAGAATCCTATCCCTCACATGCTTTGATTCAGTTCTACTGAAATTCTTATACTTCCTTAAAAGTATCAAGCCCTCTAGCCTCTACACCTTTGTACATCTATATCCTCTTCCTATCCCTTCCCACCCAAATCATCCTTGGCCCCAGAAACTCCTACTTATTTCTCAGGTTGTGGGTTAAATGTCAGTTCCTCCAGGGGTCTCTCATTGTTCCCCAAAGTCCTCTGTGTTCCTTCATCATCCTACCAGGTCACAATACCTCGTAGAGGTGTTGCTAAAGCCTGGTTTAATTGTCTGTCTTCCCTTGACGGCAGGGATCCTGTCTGTATTCTCCATCTTTATCTGCCCCAGAAACTGATCCAGGATGACTTGTAGCCAGCATCCAAACATCTAACTGAATGAATGAGTAGAAAGCTATGTACTCAGAACTCAGATTAAAAAAAAAAAAAGGAAAGAACAAGTCTCTACTTTCAAGTTTACAGACACCCTAAATTATTTCTACCTACAAAAACACCTCCAAGAGCCAGATGACACTGACTACATCTTAAGCCAAATCAAGTCTACTAGCTCAGGACAGGACAAATCACTAGCCAGAACTATTAGCTGAAGGCTTGTCTGTGATTCTCACTTTTGGCTCTGGTTCACTCTACCCACTTACTGACCCAGCCCATACCTATACCTGCTTCTGGCTCTACTTCACATGAAACATCTAGCAGAAAGACTAGACATAGAAAAGGAACATCCAGAAAGCATATGGGAATGGGACTGAGCTGAGGGATGAAGGATGAGGGCAGAGAACTCAGTTAAATAAGGACCAGGGCTCAGTGCCGGAACCCCTGTAGGACTGTGTCCCACCAGAGTCACAGCTAGTGAGGTTCAAACCTATGCAGCCAGCAGATGGTTCTAACTCCTAAACTTTTCTGCCAAAACCACTTCTGCCCAGCAACTGCTTTCAGGAGCTTGGGCTGGAGAGAGGTTCATATCCTTCCACCTTGATTTGATGATAACTACAGAAGGGCAGCATCACACATGCATTTAAGTTGGGGGAATTCAACCATAAGCCCCTGTTAAATAAATAAGAAGAGATGGGAGGAACATATCCTTTCATAGTGTGAGCAGCTCAGAACTGGGTGAGATTCTAGTTTGGAGACATTTAGATTTTCCATACAATTGGCTCCTAAACTCAAAGGTGGAGAAGGAAATGGCAACCCACTCCAGTACTCTTGCCTGGAGAATCCCATGGACAGAGGAGACTGGCAGGCTATAGTCCATGGGGTTGCAAAGAGTCGGACACGACTGAAGCAACTTAGCAAACTCAAAGAAATCTTGTTGATACCTTTCTTTTGTGTGTGTGTTTTTTTTTAATTTTATCACTTCTGCATTTATGTAATTTTAAAAACTAAAATTATATTTTCTATGTATGCCCCTTCTTACATACTGTGCATTACTATATGTTGCACACGCATACAAACATATTACCATCAAAGAGGATATGAACACAAAGTCACAGAGACCTGACATTGTGGCCATTTGTGATTGTTTTCAAAGTTACTGTTGATTACACATGGTTTCTGCCTACATGTTGACTTTCGAATCCAATACCCACAAAGGATGTGGCTCCACTATGGGTACCATCCTCCAAGTTCTTCCTCTGACATCTGTACCAAGCGAGGAATGACATGGCTTTGTTCAACATCCAGCAAAGACTCAGAACTCCAGCGGTCAATGTGACAATGACAGGCAGCCTACAAACACTTCTCTATCAAGATGCTGGGGCAGAATGGACATGTGGGACATCCAAGACCTATCAAAAGAAGGAGGTTCCCATGTCTGCTCCTGGCTTTTGATTTTAGTTTCTGTTTCTTCAAGGACAATTTTGGAACCACACTAGCTACAAGCAAGGGGTGGCGAGGCAAGTTCCCTTCCCTTATCTTTAAGTCCCCAGACCGGAAGAGTGACAAGCGGGGAGCTAATCCACTCCACACTGCTAAAGAAGGACCTTCTTGGGTTTAGTCTGCAGTTTTTCAGATCAGGTCATAATCCCAGCTTGAGGTGAGGCTTCTGGGACTTCAGGCCACCATGTAAGTATCCAAGGGCCTGGACACTCCAGCCTTAAGTGTCCTTCCTCAACGCAGACCAGTCTGAGAACCCAAACTTCCCAAGAACACACAAATGATGGTTAGACGAGTCTCATTCCTTCACAATTTCGGACAGGGAACGGAGTCCCCATTTTTCAGATGAGGAAACCGAAATCTCCTGTCAAAAGCAGGACAAGATCACAATCCTCTGGACTTCTGGCTCCCAAAACAAGGTTTCTGGAGCTTTCTGATTACCTTTTAATTAGTCATTACCAGGGGTTTCTTACCTTTCACAAATTTCACTCAATTTTTTCTGCCCATCTTCCCTCAATGCCTAAATCTTCTACCCCCATCTTTCCCTTTTCCCTCTCCAATTCGATTTCCTGGTCTCTGCTCCAAGGTCTAAACACCTTGCATTCCCGAGGACCCTGCTTCCAGAGTGGTACCTACGTGGAGCATCTCTTCTTAAATAAAAAAAAAAAAGGAGAAGTCCTTTCTTGTGGCTCAGAGCCCCCACCCTCTCGCTCCGGGGGCCTTCATTCCCCCCCATCCTTTGCTTCCTACCCTGCTCAGGCCCTTTGTGACCCACTCCCTCAACTTCCTCGTCCTCCCTCTTCATCAGCCCAGGGTCTCAAGCCTGCCTCCCAAGTTTCAGACTCTGTTCCTCCAACTCTCCCGGGTGCTGCTCCCACCTCTCACAAGCTCAGGCCCAAGCCTATTCTTTCGGAGAGTCCCCGCAACCCACCGCCACGGCCCCCGACCCGGGCTCCGGCTCCCGCGCGCTTACCCGACCAGAGCACGAGCTTGCCGTGCGCCTCCTCCTGGGAGTCTGAGTCCCCGGCCAGCAGCGTGGAGGTGGCCCCGTAGGGCAGCGCCGAGCCGAGGCACACGTTGTAGCGCAGCGGCTCGCAGGGGGCGGCCCGGCCGCACTGGCTCAGCAGCGGCGGAGGGCCGGTTACGGCTGCGCTCCTTCTCGCGCTCCCGCCCGCGCTCCAGGGCCCCGGCCGGGTCGCGTTCCCGCTCAAGGCCGCCCCCCGGCCCGGGCCCCCTAGCAGCAGCAGCAGCCCCAGGAGCAGGAGCTCCGGCCCCCGTGCGAGGCGGGCAGCGGCCATGGCCAAACCCGCCAACTCAGCAGAAGCCCCGGCGCCCCCGCCCGCTCTCCGGAGCCCACCCCCCCGGCCACACGCGCCACCCTGGGGACCGCAGACGCAGCTCAGGCGTCCTGTGCGCCCCGAGAGTCCGGTGCCGGGTCCCCCCGGACGCCCCGCGCGCCTCGGGCCCTCGGCACCCAACTTCGCAAACTTTGGAACCCGGGGCCCATGTTGGGCGGCGGAGGCCCGGGCCGGGATGCACAACTCTCTACCCCTTCCTAGCAATCCAAGTTATCTTCACCCCCGGGAGCCCTCTGGGCCCCCAATCTCCAGCCCCATTCCTTCTCCCACCATTAAAACCACCTCCTGGCCCCGCGATGGAGGCCAGGCGCGGGCCGGGGGTGCCGGACTGGGTCCCCGGCTCCGCCCCCGCGCCAGCCCGCCTCCCAGACGCCCCCTTCGCGTTACCGCGCCTCAGACCCCCGACTTCTCCCCGCCAACTACCCGGCTCCTTTGTTGCTCTAGCTCGCTTGGCTCTCTGGAATGCACGGGCCTCGCCGAGCCAAGCCCGCCCGCCCCCTCCACCACACGGCTGGGGGAGGGACTGGCCGAGGGAGGGAAGAAGAGGGGAGGGATGCGAGAAAGGAGGAGCTGGAGCTTCAGTGTCCCGGGAGCCTGGAGAGGCCCAGGCCAGGGGGCTCCGGTGACCTCGCCGCTGCCTCGGGGCACAAGATGGGTGGAAATCGGAAATCGTGGCCAGTAATTGCCACAGACTCAGCGGGCATCTTGACTGGCCTGAGGATCGTTCAACTTGGCCGTCTGCAGAGAGTGGACTCTTCTGGTTTATGTGGGAGAGACAAGGGATGCCTGAAGTCAGCTGAACCTTCTACTGCATCTAGAAGATCCCGCCCTGCTCCCCAGTCTGCCAGTCTTTTCTGCTTTTGGTTAGATCTTTCAGCTTGTTCCAGAGCTCCATGGAGAAGACCACCATTTGTCCAAGTCCTTCCAGCTAGGGACCTGTGCGAGAGATGACCTCAGAGTCACTCCAGGCAGCCTCCGCTGCCTTCAGAGAGCATTCAGAGAGCATGTGTCTGGAAACCAAAAGTGTGGGCATCAAGTTTTATTGCTACAAATGTGTGAAACTCTGAACTGTGGTTGCCAATGGCTGGCCCTGGTGTGTCTTTGGTTATGGCTGAAGGAGGCCAGTCCCTCTCTGATGGCCCTTTGCTGCTCATAGGCTACTCATAGGCTGGCCCAGGAAGTTTAAGCTGCTCTCCTTCCCTACTCTGCCATTCTTCACATTTTCTCACTCTTTTTCTTGTCAGTCATGGAATTTGATTTCACCCTGTAGTGGTTTCCACCTCTAAATAACCAGTGGTCCAGCCAGGGGAGTGGACTTGCAGTGAGCAATTCTTCCTGTTGCTCATGGGGCAGCACACTAAGGTGGCTTTTCCTTTCTCACCAGGACCCCTACCCCTTCAGCCTAGCCCAGGTGGACTAGTCTTGTTAGGCTTGGCCATTTTAGAGCAGATTAGCTATTGTACTTCAGCTACCATCCTCAAGTAGTGCATAAGCCCGAGAGGATTTAATTCAATTTAACAAGTTTTTTTCTGAAATCTTAGGGTGTGTGTGGCACCATGATAGGCATGACATACTTGAAGAACTTGAGATCTTGGATTTTTACCATGGAGACAAGGCTTGCCCTCAAGGAACAGTAATATATTATGACAAAGCAGCAAAGTCTCCTCCTCTAAGCCAAGGACCTTTCTCTCTACCCACAGAGTATCCAGTGCAGTTAGATATGCATGCTAATCACTGGATAAATAAGGTGCCAAAATGAAGGATACAGTAAGTGCTCCCTAAGAATTTATAGCAGGGAAAGGTCAGCATGGGTAGAAGTGGAGAAGTGGGGATTTGAATCTAGCCCTGAAGTGTGAGTAGGAGGAGTTAGAAAAGTAGAGAGGAGCCCAGCTGGCATTACAAGGGGAGGAAACTATGACGATAACTCAGAGCATGACCAGCCTGGCCATCAGGACATAGTAGTGGGTAAGCAGGGAAGCTGATTGGTAAGAAACTACAAATGGCATACAGAGGAATTCAGGTTTCATTCTGTCTGTGATAGGAAGCAGTGGAAAATTTTGATCAGAGGAGTGATACATGTAAGAACATTAATCTGTCAATGTGAGGATGGTATGAAGGGTGAGAGTCCAGAGACAACGGACCATTTTGAGGGAAGTGCTGGTGATTTATGGAAGAAGTGGAAATAGTCTATGTCATCGGGGTGTAATATTCCTACTGGAAAAAGAATTTAAAACCTTATGACCTACCGCAGTTATTTTTTTCTGTGATATAAATGAAGTGGCTGTTATGTCTGAAGTTTGAGGCACAGAGCAGGTTGCATAACACCATACCGTTGCTTTGCTTTGGGAACTTTCTCCTCTTATTTTCTATCTTGTTGTTACTGTGACAGCACTGGATCCCTGAGGGATTTTCTCAGTATTCCACCATCAGGGAGAAACCTATGCAAATGCTCATGCAGCCCCTGACCTCTCTGCCTAAAACTGTTAGCAATTCTTCAAGAATGAAAGCTACACCATCCCTAGTCTTGAATTTCTGGGAAGGAAGAAGAATCCCATCATCTTTTGAGGAAGAATCACATCAATGTAAGATAAAACCTTTATGCAAGAGATTGAAGAGGATGAATTGAGACAATTCTAGAGTGCTGTCTTCCATCCAAAATGTTCTTCCCTTTAGAAGGAGGGAGAGGATGTGCTCATTTCTCAACTCCTCGAGGCTCACACCCCAGGAAGTCAAAATTCTAGGTCCTGTCAGACAGCAGTTTCAGGACGGGATGGAGAATGTTCGGTGAGGACTGGGGAAGAGATTTCCTGCTGGTTCTTTAAAAAAAAACAAAAACATACATATATATATATTTGTTTATTTGGCTATAGGTCTCAGTTGCGTCATGTTGGAGCTCCAAAGCAGGCTCCACAGCACATGGGCTCAGTAGTTATGGCCCACGGGCTTAACTGCGCCATGGCATGTGGGATGTTAGTTCCCCAGTCCCTGCACTGCAAGGATTTTTAGCCACTGGACCCACAGTAAACTCCTGTTCCTGGTGGTTCTTGAGTGGTATTCAAGGTCTTGGAGAAAGCTCATCCATCCCCTCCTTCAGGCAGGGCAGGATCAACAGTGTCTTCTAGAGACTTCTGAGTGATTTGACACACTCCTGGTCTCCAACTTCATGGTGGTGGAGTGAGAACTGCTCCTCCTCTCCTGAACCTGAGCCACCCTCCACCCAGTTCCTCCAGAGTCTTAACCCCGTTTACATGTCATAACACAGTCCTTCTATCAGGTCCAAGAGAAGCTCTCCTGTGTGACAGTGTATTACAGTACTCAATTTGCTACAAGTAGCTTCTTGATTTCTGAGTCATTCTCACCAAATATTTTGGCATTTTGAGGTCACGCATTCAATGTTGACTCTCTCTTTGCCTCTGGGCCCTCCACTTGAACAGAATGAACATGAAAGTATGTATGGGCTATCCATGGGTATCCTTGAGGCTTTGGTTGCTTCCTTACAGTTCCGTTGTCACACTGGATAGAATCTGAAGCATAACTGTTGCAGTGCTCCACTTCTTTCTTTATTCTGTGAAAGTGTTAGTCACTCAGTCGTGTCCAACTCTATGTGACTCCATGTGCTGTAGCCTACCAGACTCCTCTGTCCATGGATTCTCCAGGCAAGAATACTGGAGTGGGTTTGCCATTCCCTTCTCCAGGGGATCTTCCTGACCCAGGAATTGAACCCGGGTCTCCTTTATTACAGGCAGACTCTTTACTGACTGAGCCACCAGGGAAGCCCTTTCTTTATTGTGTTTCTTATTTAACAAGTAAGAGCATCATTTTAGATGGAAAGGATAAAATGGGAAAGGGACTAGATAAACTACCTTCTCAGAGAAGGAGCACAATCAATTTGGAGTTAAGTGACCTAATTAGCCAAGGACCTTTGAACAACTTAGTCTAAGTTCCATTTGCATTTCTTATAAAGATGAGATATTATCAGTTGTGTTTCAGTACATCAGAAATGAATGTTCTGAAAAGAAAATTAAGATAGCAATTCCATTTACAAAGCCTCTGCTGCTGCTGCTGCTGCTAAGTTGCTTCAGTTGTGTCCTAATCTGTGCAACCCCATAGACAGCAGCCCACCAGGCTCCCCCATCCCTGGGATTCTCCAGGCAAGAACACTGGAGTGGATTGCCATTTCCTTCTCCAGTGCATGAAAGTGAAAAGTGAAAGTGAAGTTGCTCAGTCGTGTCCGACTCTTCACGACCCCATGGACTGCAGCCTACCAGGCTCCTCCGTCCATGGGGTTTTCCAGGCAAGAGTACTAGAGTGGGGTGCCATTGCCTTCTCCTACAAAGCATCTAAAAGAATTAAATACTTAGGAATAAATTTAACCTAGAAGGTGCAAAACTTGTACACTGAAAACTACAAAATGTTGCTGAAAGAAATTAAAGAATATCTAAATAAATGGAAAGACATTCTGTGTTCATGGATAGGAAGACTTAACAATGTTAAGATGTTAATACTACAAAAGCAATCTGTAGATTTAACACAATCCCTATCAAAATTCCAACAGCCTTTTTCACAGAAATGGACAAATAGTTTGATCCTCAAATACTTATAGAATTACAAGGGGCCCTGAAAAGACAAAACAATCTTGAGAAATGATTATTAAAATGAGAGGACTTACATTTCCCAGTTTTAAAACTTACTACAAATCTCCAACAATTAAAACATGATGATACTGGCATGTGCTTTGCTAAGTCTCTCTAGTCGTGTTTGACTCTTTGTGACCCTTGGACTGTAGCCCACCAGGCTCCGCTGTCCATGGGATTCTCCACGCAAGAATACTGGAGTGGGTTGCCATGTCCTCCTCCAGGGGATCTTCCCAACCAGGAATCAAACCAGCATCTCTTACATCTCCTGCATTGACAGGCAGGTTCTTTACCACTAGTGCCACCAGGGAAGTCCCTGATATTGGCATAAGGATAGACATATAGGCCAATAGAATGGAATAGACAGCCTGAAAATTAACTCTTACTTATATGACCAATTAATTTTCTAGAAGGTACCAAGACTATCCAATAGGATAATGATAGTCTTTTCAACAAGAAGTATTGGGGGAAATTGGATATTTATATGCATACCTTTCACAATAAACATAAAGTTGAAATGGACCAAAAACTTACATTTAAAAGCTAAAACTACAAAAATCTTAGAAGAAAATGGGGAAAATCTACATGACGTTGAATTTGGCAATGATTTCAAGGATATTACACCCGAATTATAGGCAATAAAAGAAAATATAGACAAATGGCACTTCATCAAAATTAAGGACTTTTGTGCCATTTCAGTAATTGCTGGAAGTCCAACTGGTAGTTAACAGTGTAGAAATGGGCCTGGTTTGGGAAAGAGTAATCTTACTCATTTCAGTCTGACTGCACATGGTATTTCAGGTTTTAGGCTTTTCTGTGCAGTGACAGTTCTGTTTTTATACTAAAGAGTATAGTTTTTCAGAATCATGGACATAGAGAACAGACTTGTTGCCAAGGGGGAGGAGGTTGGGGGAGACATCGAGTGGGAGGTTAGGATTAACAGATGTAAGCTTTTATATATAGAATGGATAAACAACAAGGTCCTACTGTATAGCACAGATTCAATATTCAATATTCTATGATAAACCATAATGGAAAAGAAGATATAAAAAAGAACGTGCATAAAGAAGAATGTATATATATATATATATATATATATACACATATATATATGTATATACTGAATCACTTTGCTGTACAGCAGAAATTAATTCAACATTTAAATTATTAATAACTAAACTATACTTTCTTTAAAAAAAAAAAAAAGAAAAACAAAGCTAAAAAAAAAGAGAATGTAGTTTTCCTCTTCTCAATAAATGGCACCACCATTTACCCAGTTGCACCCAAGGCAAGAACCTTTGACTCATCCTTGACTCTTCTCTTTGAGTTACATCCCACAGTCAATCCATCAGTGTATCCTGTCAGCTACACATTCGAAATATGTCTAGACTCAAATTACTCCTTCTTACCTCCACAACTGTCAGCCTGGCTGGAGCTCCCATCATCTGTCTCCTGGGCCACTCCAGGAGCTTCCTAACAGAGCACTCTGTTTCCTTATACCCTCCTACAGTCCAGCCTACAGTCCAATGTATACCCTTATACACTCCAGCCAGGTGCCAGGGTGATCCTTTTAAAATGTAAGTCGGATCATATCATCCCTGTGCTCAGAACTCTCTAATGGCATCTCACCACATTCAAGGTAAATTCCGAGATCTTATCATGCTGTTGACTCTTGGCAACCTCCTGGATCTCATTTGCCGCTACTCTTTTTCTCTGTGTGTATGTGTTAGTCACTCAGTCATGTCTGACTCTTAGTGACCCCATGGACTGTAGCCCTCTAGGCTCCTCTTCCATGGAATTCTTCAGGCAAGAATACTGGAGTGGATTGCCATGCCCTTCTCCAAGAAATCTTCCCCACCCAGGGATCAAACCCTAGTCTCCCACACTGCAGGCAGATTCTTTACTGTCTGAGCCAATAGGGAAGCCCCACTCTTTTTCTAACTCACTCTATCTAAACATGTTCTTTTTGCTGGTCCTTTCACACACCAAGCAAACACCTGCCTCAGAACCTTTGACTCCCATTCACTTTCATCTTCTCCCTTCTCTCAGGCCTCTTTCAACTGTTTCTCCTCAAGAAGGCATTCTTTATAATTGCTCCAAAGAAAATGAAATACTTTTATATGTATCTACCAAAAATATGTGTAAGACCTGTATAAAGAAAATTATTCAATGCTCATGAAAGGAATGAGAGACAATTTAAATCCTTGGAGAGACACACTTGTTTATAGATTGGAAGATTCAACGTAGTAAAGATGTCAATTTTCCCTAAATCTCTAACACAATTCCTACTGAAATCTCAGCAAGTTTCTCTGCAGACATAGACAAGCTTATTCTAAAATTTATATAGAAAGTGAAAGACTCTAGTGTAGCCAAAACAGTTTTTGGAAAAGAAGAATAAAGTGGGAGGAATAATTTGATTCTAAAGCTTACTATAAAGCTACAGTGACCAAGACAATGTGGCACTGACAGAAAGATATATCGATCAATGGAATAGAATAGAGAAGTCGTAAGTATGCCCCCAAATACGCACAATTAATTTTTGACAAAGTAGCAAAAGAAATTCAATGGAAGAGGGGTAATCTTTTCAATAAATGGTGCAGGAGAAATTAGACATCATAAGCAAAACTATGAAACAACCTAAACTTTACAGCTTATACAAAAATTAACTCAAAATTATCTTGTAGGGCTTCCCTTGTGGTGCAGTGGTTAAGTTGTCCTCTTTGCAATGCAGGGGACACTGGTTCAATCCCTGGTCCAGGAAGATCCCAAAGGCCACAGGGCAACGGAGCCTGTGCACCCTCGAGCTTGTGCTCTGCAACAAGAGAGTATCCCTTGCTTGCTGCAACTACAGAAAGTCCACACACAGTAACCAAGACCCAGTGCAGCCATTAATTAATTCATTAATCATGCAAATATAAAGCAATAAAATTTCTAGGGAAAAAACATAGGCGAAAATTTTAAAGACTTATGATTCAGCAAAGAGTTCTTAGACTTGATATCAAAAGAATGACCCATAAGAAAAAAAATAAATTGGACCTTATCAGAATTCTTAAAATGTTAGCTCTGCAAAACATACTGTTAAGAGAATGAAAAGACATTATAGACTGGGAGAAAATATTTGCAAATCACATATCTGACAAAGATGTAGAATCTGGAATATATAAAGAACTCTCAAGACTCAACATTAAAAAAACAAACAATTTCATCAGAAAATGGGCAAAACATAGTCTCACAGAAGAGAATATATAGGTGGCAAATAGTCCATCAAAAGATATTCAACATCATTAGTCATTAGAGAAATGCAAATTAAACTACAAGGAGATAATCAGGAATACTTATCAAAATGGCTAAAGTGAAAAACATGATTAACACCAAATGTTGGCAAGGCTGGGGACAAACTGGATCACTCACACATGGCTGGGCAATGAAAATCGATACAGTCCCTCTGGAAACCAGCCCCTCTGAAAAAAGCATACATACACTTACCATACAACCCAAACAATCACACTTCTGGGCATTTAGCCAAAAGAAACAAAGGCTTATTTCCACGCAGGAACTTGTACATCAGTGTTCATAGCAGTTTTATCTGTAATATCTCAAAACTGAAAAACTAACCAAATGTCTTTTAATGGCTGAATGGTTAAACAAACTGTGGTACATCCATACAATGGACACTGCCGCTGCTGCTGTTTAGTCACTAAGTCGTGCCTGACGATTGTGCCACCCTATGGACTGTAGCCCGCCAGGCTTTTCTGTCCGTGGGATTTCCCAGGCAAGAATCCTGGAGTGGGCTGCCATTTCTTTCTGCAGGGGAACTTCCTGACCCAGGGATCAAACTCACGTGTCCTGCATTGCAGGCGGATTCTTTACCACTGCACAATCTGGGAAGCCCACCATAGAACAGTAGTCAGCAATAAAAAGGAATGATATATGTAACGACTTGGACAGATCTCAAGGGATTTATGTTGTCATTGTTCAGTCACTGAGTAGTGTCTGACTCTTCGTGACCCCTTGGACTGCATGCAGCACGCCAGACTTTGCTGTCCTTCACCATCTCCTAGGGCTTGCTCAAACTCATGTCCATTGAGTCAGTAGTGCCATCCAACCATCTTGTCCTCTGTCGCCCCCTTCTTCTCCTCCCTTTAATCTTTCCCAGGATCAGGATATTTTCCAATGAGTCATTTCTTCATATCAGGTGACTAAAGTATTGGAGCTTCAGCATCAGTCCTTCCAAAGAACACTCAGGGTTGATTTCCTAAGGATTGACTGGTTTGATCTCCTTGCAGTCCAAGGAACTCTCAAGAGTCTTCTCCAACACCACAGTTTGAAAGCATCAATTCTTTGGCACTCAGCCTTTTTTATAGTTCAACTCTCACATTTGTACATGACTACTGGAAAACCCATAAGTTTCACTATACGGACCTTCGTTGGCAAAGAGATGTCTCTGCTTTTTAATATGCTGTCTAGGTTTGTCATAGTTTTTCTTTCAAGCAGCAAGTGTCTTTTAATTTCATGCCACAGTCACCATCCACAGTGATTTTGGAACTCAAGAAAATACAGTCTGCCACTGTTTCCATTGTTTCATGAAGTGAACCAGATGTTATGATCTCCATCTTTTGAATGTTGAGTTTTAAGCCAGCTTTATCACTCTCCTCTTGAGAACTTCATCAAGAGGCTCTTTAGTTCCTCTTCACTCTCGGCAGTCTTGATTCCAGTTTGTGCTTCATCCAGCCTAGCATTTTGCACTCTGCATAGAAGTTAAATAAGCAGGGTGAAAATGTACAGCCTTGACGTACTGCTTTCCCAATTTTGAACCAGTCCATTGGTCCATGTCTGGTTTAACTTTTGCTTCTCTATCTGCATACAGGTTTCTCAGGAGGCAGGTAAAATGAGCTGATATTCCCATCTCTTTAAGAATTTTCCACAGTTTCCATACAGTAAAAAATTAGACACCAAAAATTAGAGACACCAAGGGAACATTTCATGCAAAGATGGGCTCGACAAAGGACAGAAATGGTATGGACCTAGCAGAAGATATTAAGAAGAGGTGGCAAAAATACACAGAAGAACTGTACAAAAAAGATCTTCACGACCCAGATAATCACAATGGTGTGATCACTGACCTAGAGCCAGACATCCTGGAATGTGAAGTCAAGTGGGCCTTAGAAAGCATCACTACGAACAAAGTTAGTGGAGGTGATGGAATTCCAGTAGAGCTATTTCAAATCCTGGAAGATGATGCTGTGAAAGTGCTGCACTCAATATGCCAGCAAATTTGGAAAACTCAGCAGTGGGCGCAGGACTGGAAAAGGTCAGTTTTCACTCCAATCCCAAAGAAAGGCAATGCCAAAGAATGTTCAAACTAACGCACAATTGCACTCATCTCACATGCTAGTAAAGTAATGCTCAAAATTCTCCAAGCCAGGCTTCAGCAATACGTGAACCATGAACTTCTAGATGTTCAAGCTGGTTTTAGAAAAGGCAGAGGAAACAGAGATCAAATTGCCAACATCCGCTGGATCATCGACAAAGCAAGAGAATTCCAGAAAAACATCTATTTCTGCTTTATTGACTATTCCAAAGCCTTTGACTGTGTGGATCACAATAAACTCTGGAAAATTCTGAAAGAGATGGGAATACCAGACCACCTGATCTGCCTCTTGAGAAATCTGTATGCAGGTCAAGAAGCAACAGTTAGAACTGGACATGGAACAACAGACTGGTTCCAAATAGGAAAAGGAGTATGTCAAGGCTGTATATTGTCACCCTGCTTATTTAACTTATATGCAGAGTACATCATGAGAAATGCTGGACTGGAAGAAGCACAAGCTGGAATCAAGATTGCCGGGAGAAATCTCAATAACCTCAGATATGCAGATGACACCACCCTTATGGCAGAAAGTGAAGAGGAACTCAAAAGTCTCTTGATGAAAGTGAAAGTGGAGAGTGAAAAAATTGGCTTAAGGCTCAACATTCAGAAAACAAAGATCATGGCATCTGGTCCCATCACTTCATGGGAAATAGATGGGGAAACAGTGGAAACAGTGTCAGACTTTATTTTGGGGGCTCCAAAATCACTGCAGATGGTGACTGCAGCCATGAAATTAAAATATGCTTACTCCTTGTAAGAAAAGTTATGACCAACCTAGATAGTATATTCAAAAGCAGAGACATTACTTTGCCAACAAAGGTTCGCCTAGTCAAGGCTATGGTTTTTCCTGTGGTCATGTATGGATGTGAGAGTTGGACTGTGAAGAAGGCTGAGCGCCGAAGAACTGATGCTTTTGAACTGTGGTGTTGGAGAAGACTCTTGAGAGTCCCTTGGACTGCAAGGAGATCCAACCAGTCCATTCTGAAGGAGATCAGCCCTGGGATTTCTTTGGAAGGAATGATGCTAAAGCTGAAACTCCAGTACTTTGGCCACCTCATGCAAAGAGTTGACTCATTGGAAAAGACTCTGATGCTGGGAGGGATTGGGGGCAGGAGGAGAAGGGGACGACAGAGGATGAGATGGCTGGATGGCATCACCGACTTGATGAACGTGAGTCTGAGTGAACTCCGGGAGTTGGTGATGGACAGGGAGGCCTGGCGTGCTGTGATTCATGGGGTTGCAAAGAGCTGGACACGACTGAGCGACTGAACTGAACTGAACTGATACAGTAAAAAGCTTTCTCTTGGTCAAAAGAACAGGTAGATGTTTTTCTGGAATTCCCTTGCTTTTTCTATGACAAAAGATGTTGGTAATTTGATCTCTGGTTCATCTACCTTTTCTAAATCCAGCTCATAATCTGTAAAATAATCTGTAGTTTCTCGGTTCACATACTGTTAAAGTCTAGCTGGAAAGATTTTGAGCATTACCTTGCTAGTATGTGCTGCTGCTGCTGCTAAATCGATTCAGTCGTGAGCACAATTGTATGGTAGTTTGAGCATTCTTTGGCATTGCCCTTCTTTGGGATTGGAATGAAAACTGACCTTTTTACTGAAAGAAAAAAACAATCTCAAAGGATATGTACTGCATGATTTCATATGTAACATTCATGAAATAATATAATTATAGAGATGGAGAATGAATTAGTGGTTGCCAGGGGTTAGGGAGAAGCACAAACTGGAATCAAGACTGCCTGGAGAAATATCAATAACCTCAGATATGCAGATGACACCACCCTTATGGCAGAAAGTGAAGAAGAACTAAAGAGCCTAAAGCTCAATATTCAGAAAACTAAGATCATGGCATCTGGTCCCATCACTTCATGGGAAATAGATGGGGAAACAGTGGTTGACTTTATTTTGGGGACTCCAAAATCACTGCAGATGGTGATTTCAGCCATGAAATTAAAAGACGCTTACTCCTTGTAAGAAAAGTTATGACCAACCTAGATAGTATATTAAAAAGCAGAGACATTATTTTGTCAACAAAGGTTCGCCTAGTCAAGGCTATGGTTTTTCCTGTGGTCATGTATGGATGTGAGAGTTGGAGTGTGAAGAAAGTTGAGCACAGAAGAATTGATGCTTTTGAACTGTGGTGTTGGAGAAGACTCTTGAGAGTCCCTTGGACTGCAAGGAGATCCAACCAGTCCATTCTAAAGGAGATCAGTCCTGGGTGTTCATTGGAAGGACTGATGCTAAAGCTGAAACTCCAATACTTTGACCACCTCATGTGAAGAGTTGACTCATTGGAAAAGACCCTGATGCTGGGAGGGATTGGGGGCAGGAGGAGAAGGGGATGACAGAAGATGAAATGGCTGGATGGCATCACGGACTCGATGGACATGAGTGTGAGTAGATTCCGGGAGTTGGTGATGGACAGGGAGGCCTGGCATGCTGTGATTCATGGGGTTGCAAAGAGTCGGACACGACTGAGCAACTGAACTGAACTGAACTGAAGGGGTTGGGGAGTGGGTGTGGCTATGGCTAGTGCTAGTGGTAAAGAACCCGCCTGCCAATGCAGGAGACATAAGAGACATGGATTCAATCCCTGGGTCAGGAAGATCCCCTGGAGGAGGAAATAGCAAGCCACTCCAGTATTCTTGCCCGGAGAATGTCATGGACAGAGGAGCCTGGCAGGCTACAGTTCGTAGCATGGCAAAGAGACACCACTGAGGTGACCAAGCACACAGGTGGTTATGCAGATGTAATACCAATGATGTGTCTTGTGATGATGGCACAATTGAGTATTTTTTTTGTAGCAGTTTTATTGAGACATAATTTATATGTGCATTTTGGTACCTTGATTGTGTTGATTACTCAAGGCTACGCTTAAGATAAAATTACATAGATCTATGGTGCATGTTCTGGAGAAGGAAATGGCAGTCCACTCTAGCACTCTTGCCTGGAAAATCCCGTGGACGGAGGAGCCTGATAGGCTACAGTCCGTGGGGTCGCAAAGAGTCGGACATGACTGAGTGACTTCACTTTCACTTCACTATGGTGCATGTGTGACTGGTGAAATCTGAATTAGCTCTATGGGCTGCACTAATGTCAGTTCCTTGGTTCTGATATCATACTATAATTGGATGAGATGTCAAATTTGGTGAGGTTAGGGAAAAGTGCTTGGGGCTTCCCTGTACATTTCCTTGCAAAGTTCTATAAGTCTATTATAGTTTAGAATCAAATCATTTTTAAAAATCGAGGCCATTTTGGGGAGTTCCCTGGTGATCCAGTGGTAGGGCACTATGCTTTCACTGCTGGAGGCCCAGGGTTCAATCCCTGGTCAGGGAACTAAGATCCCGCAAGCCACGTGGCTAGGCTGCCGAAAAATGAAGGCATTTTAAACTGCCTCATCCAAAATAGCACTTCTTCCATCAGGCTCTACTCTCAGAGCTTGCTTTTTTTCCCTAGCCTATATTGCTATCTGACATCACAGCATATGTTATATATATGCATGCTAAGTCCCTTCAGTCATGTCCAACTCTGTGAGACCCCATGGACTGCAGCCTGCCAGGTTCCTCTATCCATGGGATTCTCTAGGAAAGAGTACTGGAATGGGTTGCCATGCCCTCCTCCAGGGGATCTTCCTGAGCCAGAGATCGGACCCGCATGTCATGTCTTATGCATTGGCAGGTGGGTTCTTTACCACTAAGATATAACATACTTTGTATAAATCTGTCCTTTCCAGTAGACTTAGGAAGACAGGAATTTATTTATTCTCCATTGCACACCCATTGCTGAAATGACACCTGGCACGTTATCTTTGTTGAATGAATGCGTGTGTTTACCGACTTTCCTAGAGGTGTATATTTCATTTCCTGTGTCTATACATAAACTGGCCCTTACAGTCTCCTGCCATAAAACATGTTTATCCAGGTATTCACCTCAGACTCTACACTTAGAGGAATTTCAATTGCCTTTTTCCCAACATTTTAATATATGCAATTCTCTAGTGGGAAATAAGCATTTGATCCCATTCTGTTCATTCCTTCCCTTCGCCAATTGGGCCCTCTGGGAATATGTCTTCATTTAGTGTCTTTCTGGGATAGTTAAATCTTCAGCTATGGGAAGAACTTCAGCTAAATAAAGGTCTTTGAATCTGAACGGCATTGACCCTGTGTTCCTCATAAAAAGTTTTAGGAGGTCAAGGCTTCAGACCAAGTTGTTCAAATATGTAAAATGAAGAAATTTTATAAGAAAAAAAATGTGCAAAGAACGATCATTAAGGTCTCAGCCATCTATCTTGTTACAAATGGTCATAATATATTTTATTGTGCATATGTGGTAGACAAAATAATGTGTCCTAAAGATGTGTGCTCAGTCATGTTCAACTTTTTGTGGCCCTATGGACTGTAGCCCACCAGTCTTCTCTACCCATGGAATTTCTCAGGCAAGAATATTGGAGTGAGGTGTAATTTCCTCCTCCTGGAGATCTTCCCTACCCAGGGATCAAACCCCTGTCTCTTATGTCTACCTGCATTGGCAGGTGGGTTCTTTACCACTAGGGCCACCTGGAAAGTCCTAAAGACGTCCACAACCCAATTCTCAGAACCTGTGAATATGATGCCTCTAAAGGGATTTGGCAGAAGGATGTGATTAAGGGTTTTGAGATGGGGAGAGAAGCCTGGATCATGCAGGTGGATCCAATCTATTCTCATAGGTTCTTAAAAGCAGAGAACCTTTCCCAGCTACAGAAAACAAGAGAGAGTGGTGAGAATGACTTGATTTGCTGTTACTGGCTTTGACAATGGAAGAAGTGGACTTAGAGAAGCTGGAAAAGGCAAGGAAAGAGATTCTCGCTTGGAACCTCCAGAAGAAATGCAGCCCTTGCCAGCACCTTGATTTTAGCCTGGGGAGACCCATACCAGATTCTGACCTACAGAACTGTATGGTAATAAGCATGTGTTGTTTTATGCACTACATTTGGGGAGAGTTGTTATATAGCACCAATCAAAAACTGATACAGCATCTTACTGTGATTATAGCTTTTCTATTAGCTTTGCTTGTAAGCAACAGAAATCCAGTTGAACTTCCTTAAGCAAATAAAGCGGGCTTTTCTGTGAGTACACAGAGTGTCTCCGGGAATCCAAGACAGGACAGCCGTGGAGCTGCAGAAACATGGCAGGACCACAGTGAAAACTGCTTCCAGGAGCATCCTTCCTCTGCCCCACCCCCAATCTGTCTCATTCTGCTTTCTGCAAACAGACTTTCTCTGTTATTCAGTCCATACGGTGTTGAGAAGCTGAGTCTCAGATTCTTTTTGTCTCCTCTTTCTCCACTAGACCAGTCAGCCCAGGCTGTGACCAGAATCTCATTTTCAGTTCCAAAGTCCCACGGAGGGAACTCTGGCACAGTTTAGGCTAGAGGCCTGTTATGAGTCAAATTGTGTTCCCCTCAAAAGATATGCTGGATCCTTACCCCTTCAGTAGTGCAGAATGTGGCCTTATTTGGATATAGGGTGGCTGCAGAGGTAATTAAGATGAGGTCATACTGGAGTCGGGTGGGCCCTTATCCCAATATAACTGGTGTCTTTATAAGAAGAAGAAATTGGAACACAGACTCAGAAGGAAGAGCACCATGTAAAGATGAGGCAGGGGTTGCAGTTATGCTGCCACAAGCCAAGGAATGCCTAGGGCTATCAGCAGTTGGAAGAAGCAAGTGAGGAAGAATCCTCTCCTAGAGGCCAGAGGGAGCACGACCCTGCCAACGGGGACTCAGAACTCTGGCTCTCAGAACTATGAGACAATAAGTTCTGCTGTAAGCTACCTAGTTTGTGGTAGAGTTGACTCTTGAACAACATGGGTTTGAACTGCACTGGTCCACTTATATATGGATTTTGTTCAATAGATACTTCCTACAGTACCATATGATCAGGGTTGATTGAATTCATAGATGTGGAACTGTGGATCCAGAAGGCTGACCATAAAGTTCTCTGGGGATTTTCAACTATAAAGGATGTTGGTGCCCCAACCCTACATTGTTCAAGGGTCAACTATACTTTGTTACAGCAGTCCTAGGATACTAACACAGTGCCCAAGCTTGATCCAGTCAATTCTGTCCAGGAGACCAAATCTTACAGTACAAACACAGCTTCTCAAGACTCACCCCTATGGCTTGGGGGTTAGGGGGGCCAGTTTCCAAAGAGGGAAGAATCCTTGTGAGCTGGGCAGAGGCACAAAAAGCTGTCTACTCTAGTTCTCGACTGCTAGAACACATAAGGACATTCTGATTTTCATTCTCATTGTTTGTTTTGCTTTAAAATATTCTTTTACCCTCTGGAATGAATTGCAGTGTATGATGTGAGATATGAATCGAAGTGACTTCTCTTCCATAATGTAATCCATGTGTCCTGACAACTTTTATTAGTGATGACCCCTTCCTCTCATCATTGTGTGGCTTCTTGTTGATTAGTCAGTGAGTACGGAAGATTAAAACCATTTCTGGAATCTCTATGCTATTCCATTCATGTGATTGACCAAGTTCCTGGTATGGTAGTAAGGAGACACTAGAGAGCTTGACTTCCAACCTCAGTTCTACAGTGTGGTTACCCCTGTCTGAGTGTTTTATCTATGGCAATTTGGAAATATCTAATTACTCTTAATGTTTTGGGGGGAATGGGTGGGGGGGCATAGGTTTACAAAATGTTCTTGACCTTTTTTAGAATAACGAACCAGAAGAACTCTCTCTGAACAGATGTGCTGTTGCCCTTTTTTGAAACTGGCCCTTGGCCCTGTTAAAAAATCTGGTCTTTGGAATGGGAACAAGTTAGAAAACAGTTAAGGATTCACCCATCAAATTTTGTAATAAATATGTACCTGACACATAGCAAGTACACAATGAATGTTAGGTAACAATTAGGTGAAGGCCAGACAACACCTATGTCAAACTCTTGCCAATATTCAACAACAGTTCATTCCTACATTTCCTCCATCTTTAAATCATGCATGTAGTGGGAAGGGGATGTGACAAATTGAATAATGGCCACCCCAAAATGTCCATGCCTAATCCCAAGAACGTCTGTATGCTGCTGCTGCTAAGTCACTTCAGTCATGTCCGACTCTGTGTGACCCCATAGACAGCAGCCCACCAGGCTCCCCCGTCCCTGGGATTCTCCAGGCAAGAACACTGGAGTGGGTTGCCATTTCCTTCTCCAATGCGTGAAAGTGAAAAGTGAAAGTGAAGTCGCTCAGTCATGTCCGACCCTCAGCGACCCCATGGACTGCAGCCTACCAGGCTCCTCCGTCCATGGGATTTTCCAGGCAAGAGTACTGGAGTGGGGTGCCATTGCCTTCTCTGGAACATCTGTATATGTAATGGTAAAAGGGACTTTATAGATATGGTTCGGAGAAGGCAATGGCATCCCACTCCAGTACTCTTGCCTAGAAAATCCCATGGGCGGAGGAGCCTGGTAGGCTGCAGTCCATGGGGTGGCTGAGGGTCGGACATGACTGAGTGACTTCACTTTCACTTTTCACTTTCCCGCATTGGAGAAGGAAATGGCAACCCACTCCAGTGTTCTTGCCTGGAGAATCCCAGGGACGGGGGAGCCTGGTGGGCTGCCATCTATGGGGTCGCACAGAGTCGGACATGACTGATGCGACTTAGCAGCAGCAGCATAGATATGGTTAAATTAAGAATCTTAAGATGAGAGATGATCTGGATAATTTGGATGGGTCTTTCTCTCCACTTCTGCCCATCCAGCCGGATTTCCATCGCTCCAACAATCTTCTTCCATTCACTCACCTTTGAAGCCTAGCTTTGCTAGCTATTCAAACTATAACAAACCAGACAGCATGTTACAAAAGCACAGATATCACTTTGCCAACAAAGGTCCATATAGTGAAACCTATGGTTTTTCCAGCACTAATGTACAGATGTGAGAGCTGGACCATAAGAAAGGCTGAGAGCCGAAGAATTGATGCTTTTGAATTGTGGTGCTAGAAATAATCTTGAGAGTCCCTTGGACTGCAAGAAGATCAAACCAGTCAATTCTAAAGGAAATCAACCTTGAATATTGAAAGGACTGATGCTGAAGCTCCAATACTTCTGCCACCTGATGTGACTCATTGGAAAGGCTCTGATGCTGGGAAAGATTGAAGGCCAAAGGAGGAGGGAGAGGCAGAGGATGAGTTAAACAGCATCACTGACTCAATGGACATGAATGTGAGCAAACTCTTGGAGACAGTGGAGGACGGAGGAGCCTGGTGTGCTGCAGTCCCTGGGGGTGGCAAAGAGTTGGACAAGATTTAGCCACTGAACAACAATTAGACAGTCGTGTTAACCCCACATGCTTGAGACTAGGGTTATTAAACTGATAGAAATTCACGGAGCAAATTAAATTGAAATGTGAAATAATGATGAGAAACCTTTAAAAAACTGAGGCATTTTCTCTCCCAGCATCAGACCAAAGAGAAAGAAAGCTAAAAAGACACTGAGAAAGGTATCTAGGTAGAAATACTGAATTGCACTATAAGCTCCTGCACATTTAATGCTCAGGGTGTTATAAGCCCTGGTACTTGGTCGGAAATTCCTTACTCCTTTTGTACAAGCCTGAAGGCTAGATAATGAGAGACAGTAAAGACTTAAGTAGTTCGGGTTCAAGAAATCTGGATTTGAATCCTGGTTCTGCAGACCAGCGTTCCTGGTGTTTTCCTCCAAGAGGCTACAAACGGCCTCCAACCAGGTAGCTCCTCAAAGTCTGTGAACCAGGAAGGTGCGTCACCCCAGCTCCTAACGCGGACTTCTGGGTCCGCATCATCAAGTTAAAGAGCAAAAAAATGCCTCGCTCTGGCTCTATCACAGCGTGCTTTTACTCTTCTCTCCCAGAATAAAAGGCTCTTACTTAAAAAAAAAAAAAAAAAAGAAAGATTTTATTTTTTCTTTCCGTTCTGTTACTAGCTGGAGCTAAACACTGGCTGGGGCCCCAGGCGGCGGCTGGAAAGGCGCCCTCCCAGGAGCAGAAGGCTGGCTTAGGGGAAACTGGGGGCGGGGAGACAGCTCGCGATGCTGCCCAGCGCGGGACGGCTTCTCCCATCTTTCCCAGCCAGGCCAAGGCCCTAGCGTAAGCCCCCCGACCGCAGAGCGTGGCGAGGAGACTTGGGGGACACTCACCGGGTAGTGGGGTCACGCAGCCCCACCCCCAAGCCCTCCCTCGCAGCCCTACACTTTCCTCCAGGCCTGGGGGCGGAGGCGCCCGCCTAGCCGCCGCGGGGGCGGGGACCACCCACGGCGCCGCGCGGCCCCGCCCCGACCCCGCCCCGCGACGCTCCAGCCCGGCCTCCCTGCCCGCCTGGCTCGCAAGCTCCTCTCCGCGCGAGGAAACCCCACGCCCGGATGGAAGATTTTTTTTTTTTCTGGGTTTTCCCTAAAGCTGGATGGGCCGCGGTACCCAGCTCCTTCAGATAAAGATGGAAGAGAGGGCTAGAGGGTCTAGACTGGTAGTGAAGAGATGGCCTTCTTGCTCCTCATTCTCCCGCCCCTCCCTTCCCAGCGAGAGGGCTGGACTGGGATTTATCGACCTAACCCATCTGGAAAGTTTTGGGTAGCAAATTAATTTATTTTCGTTCGGAAAAAAAAATTAACGTCGTGTTTGGGGATAAAATTACGCTGTTCCCATATCCGAATTGGGAATCTCTCCATCTAATTTAAACTGGAGAGGACGAAGTTGTGGAAGGGAAGTAACGCATCTGCTGGAGGGAGGCGGGGTGGGTGATGGGACGGGCGAAGTACAGTAGCGTTTAGGAGACTGTCGCGTCCCCTCCTGGAGGGAGGCCTCCCTCTTCTCCCCCCGCACCCCACCCCCGCTACGGCTGGGTCCTTCTACCGCACCCCCCCAACTTCTAGTTGCCAGAATGGAAAATTCACAGAGTCCAGCCTAGTCCAGGTCAACAAACTTTTATTGCCATTTCTGGCTCCCCCAGCCCCAGCAAGATCCCTGCTTACACTGGGCTCTGCTGCAGAGGAATGGCGGTGGTGGGCGGGTGTTAACTTCTCTTTCTCTGCACACTGCCAATGTTTAAAAAGAAAATCCACTTACTGGGCAGGGAGGGCCATACAGGGTGGGATTCAAGGGCGCCTATGGCTCAGTCCCACCTCTGCTGGCTGCAGAATATAGACTATGGTTCCAAACATTTTTTAAGGGAAAGGAGAAGAGATGAATTTGGTTGCTGTTGTACCCCTTGCCCTTGCTGCCACGTTTCCATGGAAATGAGGGAGGGGCAGGATGTAGCTCACTCTGACTACCTGGGAGGGTGGCAGGACAGGCAGTTAGTAAACACATCGCCTTCCACTCCTACCCAATACAGACTGCTGTCCCCAGTCGACCCCCAGGCTCACTGCCTGCTCCGCCCCAGTCCCTTCTGGAGCTGGTATCATGCCAACTGGACTCCAGGCAGGGCTTGCTGGCAACAGTAAGAATCTGAGTATGTTGGTCAAGCTCAGTAGCAGCCCTAGTAGGGCCGTCAGTTGTCATGGCTTGGTGAAAAGCTCAGTGCCCCCACAACTCTGTGCAACTGCTGTTGCTCAAGCATCTGTCTCAGACAAAACAAAAACCCAAATGATTGAGGTTAGAGAGAATACAAAATAACAATGCTGAGAGCTGGGATGAGGAGAGGAGGCACATCCTTCTCAGACTAGAGCCACCTGTGCACCCTGCCTTCTGCTGCCTGGAGTTTGCTTCCTCCCGCTGGGCTGTGGCTTGCAGGGCTGGAATCCAATCTCCGCTGGGTGCTGGCAGCTGTAACCACTGCCATCGGTTGATGAGGCTCGCCTGCTGCCCTACAGAGGAGGTGCAGGATGGATCTTCAGTACCATGGGTCCGCCCGGTGCTGCTGATTGTAGAGCTGTAGTTTGATCTGATCTTTGATCTGACTCACGAGGATCATGGACAGCAGGATTCCCACCAGCTGGAAAAGGTAAGAAGGAATTGAGACCTCAGCCATGAGTGATGGCCTTGTTTTCTCTGACTCAGTCTTCCCAGTGCAGTCAGCACCTGCCCTTCAGCAGTGTTAGTGCCTGAGTCCCAGGTGCCCTCCCCCAAACTAAAGGAGTCTTTACAGAATTGTGGAACCGCAGTTTTACAGGGTAAGTTACCTGGGGGATGGCCAGGCCCAGTGCCACACCACCAAGTACGAAGAGGTTGCTATGTATCCAATTGACCAATCTGTCAATACAGCCGTTGGTGTAGATGACTTTACTAGCTTCCAGGTAGTCAAGGGCCTGCATACCTTGGCCACACATGGTGTTGATCACTGCCTGGGGAGAGAGTTCAAAAGCCAAGTGGGACTCCCATTCCTAAAACTTTTTCTCTGGGGCCCTAGCTGATGGGCCTCCCACCCTTCCTAAACTCCTAAATTGTTAGAGAATATATGTGGAGGATGCTAGGTTGGAAGTTGCTAAATGCAGACTTCCCTTCCTCTGGCGGTCTGAGTTCAGTTTTCCTTGCTTTAGAGACCTGGGCCTTCTGGGCCGCCAAGTGGGCTATAGAAGTGAAAGACTGACAAAGCCATCAGACTGGAGTGAAGAAAAACATCTGACCGCTCTTCTGCAGAACTGACTGGCTGACCTAGGGGATGGAGATTCCCGATGGCAGCTGCTCTAATCAGAAAGTAACTCAGATCACTGTGGGAGGAAATGAGGCGGGAGGTGTGCTCACCTGGTTGGGGGTAGGCAAGCAACAGGAGTAAGGCACTGAACAGCGCTCACGGCTGGGGTTGTCTTCTGAACAGTTGAAATACATGTTCAGGGACCAGTCCTTGTAGGAAATCCCTCCACAGCAGCTGAACTGCAACAGAGCCCATCACAGGGGTTAAAAATCCCCCACCCCTTACACTGAGGTGACACAGGGAACTCTCAAAGCAACCAGAAGTCTATGGCAAGCTTCTACTTGTAAGTTCAAGTTGTGTGTAAACACAGCCTTGAAACTTTGAACTCAAGCTTTTCAGTGACCTTCACCTGAAGAAGTTATCTCTTCTTAATTTCTATTACTTTATATGTTTTTTTTAATAACTTCTTGTGTATATATTTTGTTTTACACACTCAACTATAAGCTCCTTGAGGGCAGTTTCTGGTTTTGCACTCTTGCATAGCATTTGCTGTTTAGTTGCTAAGTTGTGTCTGACTCTTTGTGACCCCATGGACTGCAGCCCGCCAGGCTCATCCATCCATGGGATTTTCCAGGCAAGAATACCAGAGTGGGTTGCCATTTCCTTCTTCAGGGGATCTTCCCGACCCAGGAATTGAACCCATGTCTCCTGCATTGGCAGGCGGATTCTTTACTACTGAGTCAGCAGGGAAGCATAGAGCCTGGCAAAAGGATATGTTCCCAAAATACTGGCTGAAATAATTAAAGGATCAGTGCTACAAACATTTGTCTTAATGTAGAGAAAGCACAGGAGGGGACTTTTCAATGTTGTTGGCCCATAGTTACACCATGAAAGCAAACAGGATCCAAGTTAAGGGTGTTACACCAAGTGAAGGGGAACTCAGCACTGGTCTCAAAAGCACCTCTGTTTCAAATATAATTTCTGACTCACAGCAGCATTATTCACAAGAGCCAAAATACAGAAGTGACCCAAAGTGTGCACCAAAAGACAAATGGATTAACAAAATGTGATATATACATATGATGGAATATTATTCAGCCTTATAAAGGAAATTTTGGCACAACCCACAACATAGATGAATGCTGAAGACATGCTAAGCGAAACAAGCCAGTCACAAAAAGACAAACAGTATTCATTGAGACAGAATTTCACAGAGACAGAAAATAGAATGGTGGTTTTTAGGGGGAGTGGGGAAATGGAGAGTTAGTGTTTAATGGGTATGGAGTTTCAGTTTGGGAAGAAAATTTTGGAGATGGATAGTGATGATGGCTATACAACAGTGTGAATGTACTTAGTGCTACAGATCTGTACACTTAAAATGGTAAATTTGATATTATGTATATTTTACCACAATTTTAAAAATGTAACTTTCTAATTGGTGATATTAAAAAAATCTGCCAGTTCCCCCATGAGTAACCACTTATAATGGTTTCTTTTATATCCTTCCATATTCCTTTTGTAAATATGAATACACATTCTTTCCTCTTTTACACAATTGGTAAATTACTATATATACTGTTCTGTGCCAGTAAAATAACTTTTAAAGCTATATGTGGCTTTTTTGCCAAACCCTTTCCCAGAATCCATTACCTATCAGGTAATGAAAAAGCCCACAGACCTTGAGGGTGAGTTGTCTCTTGGGATAGCATTAACGTTTACCCATAGCTTCCCAGACCACTAGACGACGACCCTCCTCCTCAACCCGTACCTCCTTCTGGCCAAAATCTATGAGGTTCTGAAGGTCCAAGTCATCTCGGTAGTGCACGATGGCATTATTGATAATCTCACTCACTTTGCCCCGCACCTGCCAGGAACATGAGGAGGGAATCAGAACACAGGACTAGCCCCTAACCTGCTCCCCTGCAGAAACAGCAATAGACGGTGCTCATCTTTCTTTCTTTAAGTCAACCTTGAAGTCAGAACCAAGTCCTAGCAGGGAAGAGGGCCAGTTCCGAAGCCCATGCATCCCTGGGCTCCCTGGTACCTGTGGGCAAGAAAAATGCTGATCTGCTGTTGCCATGTCTCAGAGCCGCATTCCAAGATAAGCCAATATTTATCTATTTCTGAGTACTATTACACAAAATACTTGACTGATGTAAAGCAGTGAAACTAGTTTGTGTGTGTGTCGAGGGGGTGGATTGTTTTTTAGTAGAAAGGACTTACTGAGCTAAGACACTGACCTCTAGTGGACATAAAAGAATTGCATCTCTTTCAGTTCAGTTCAGTCGCTCAGTCGTGTCCAACTCTTTTCGATCTCATGGACCACAGCACACCAGTCCTCCCTGTCCATCACCAGCTCCCGGAGTTTACCCAAACTCATGTCCATTAAGTCGGTGATGCCATCCAACCATCTTATCCTTTGTTGTCCCCTTCTCCTCCTGCCCTCAATCTTTCCCAGCATCAGGGTCTTTTCAAATGAGTCAGCTCTTCACATCAGGTGGCCAAAGTATTGGAGTTTCAGCTTCAACATCATTCCTTCCAATGAACACCCAGGACTGATCTCCTTTAGGATGGACTGGTTGGATCGCCTTGAAGTCCAAGGGACCCTCAAAAGTCTTCTCCAACGTTTTTGAGTACAGATCTTTTCTCTGTATCATTTTTAGGATTTTACTAGGACACTCTGAATCGACTCAGTGGCTCTCAATTTCATAGTTTAAGCATGCTCTCTTCCTTCCTGCTTCATTACTTTTCTCAAAATTTCTTATCCATAGTCCTATACTTGCCCCTGGCAATCATCTGCCCTTTTGGAAAGAAATTCTAGTTTTTAATTAAAAGGGCTGCCACTGAATGGCAGACCACTTCCAGATATGGTGAGAGCTGTTCAAAGTCTTGTTTACTTCCCCCATTTCTTACTTTTGTTTATCCCAATAATTTTTTAAAGAAATAAAAGGCTCTTCATGTTGTCCGTGACCCACTTGATAACTGAATTTTACTCAATCATTTGCCATTAAAGACTATTTTAACTTTGGGTTCATAGAATTTATTTCCCTGTTGGCCTCTCAGACTGTCAGAGGAAAACACCTTACAATCTTGAAATCCTCTTTAAATATGGTGACTTTAAAGGGCATTCATTCATCCCTAAGGACAATCTTTCAAAGGCTAATGCTCCTCAGGGGAAGGACCACTGTGGTTAATTAGTCAGGCTGAGCACAGGCAGGAACCTTCCCTTCCTTCCTCTGGTTCACATCTGAGTAGGCCTGTGACTCCGAGTTACCTTGTCTGAGAAGACGAAGCCCAGGATGCCAGCTGCCAGCTGTAGCAGGAACACGACGGTGAGACAGAGAGAGAACTGTGGGGGAGCATGGCAAGAGGAGGCAGTCTGTTACCGCGCTGGGCAGGGGTTTCCCAGGGCCACAGGGACGCCTGGGGACCACAGGCCACTTCTCCCGGACACCCCCCACCCCACAGTGTGGGCCAGCTGCCTCTGGGACGCTGTCCTGGGGGTGCTCGCCCTTGCTGGGTTACCTGGGCTGAGCTCCACAGGGAGGAGTGGCCAGCACAGACCAGGGGGCAGCAAGGGACAAAACAAACTGAAAGGTTTCAGGAAGAAGCACAGGGAAGAGGGGCCTGGGCCTTCCCAGGGGGTCGCCCCTGACCACTCACCGTCTGCAGGAGGCAGATGTTCTCGCGGAGAGATCCGATGCAGCCGCAGAAGGTGAGCAGGAACATGAGGATGCCCACCACGATCAGCAGGATGGCCGGGTCCACAGCCAGGCAGGCCAGTGCCGCCTCTGGGGGGGAGGGGGCTCTCAGTCTGAGCTGGTGCCCACTGAGCAGGGTGCCAGGGGTGGGGTGGGGTGCCCCCAGAACTATCCTCCTCCCCTGGTGGGGGACTCTCCAGTGTGGCTAGGTAAAGGTTACAGGCAGCAGTACTGCCCTCCCACGGGGAGAACACCAAGGGCCCAGAACAGTCTGTGGCCTTTAATTTGAGGAACTAACAAAGTAAGAGCCTTTATTCCCAGGCTTGAGAGAGGAGGAACCACTTTCGCCCCAGAAAAGAATTAGAATGGCATTAGGCTTGCTGGCTTTTGCATATTCTGTTTCCTGGAGACTTCGTGTAGAGGAATAGGAATGGAGGTTGAGTTTCTCTGGAACATAGTGAAGGGAGGGCTGAAGCCTCTCGTTAGTCTTTGCACTCAGAAGCCTACCTTCTTCCCTAGATATGCCCTAAGCCTAAAATGCAGGCAGATCTCAGAAGATTCACGGGAGCTCGGGGGAATCCAGGAGGACTGGCTTGGGTGGCCAGCGGAGTAAGCCGCCAGGATTTGGCTAGAGGGTGGCTGCCCCCTATAGCTCCATAGCTTCTGTGAGGAGGAGGGCTGAAGGGCCAGGGCTGAAAGAGGCAGAGGAGAAAGGGGCAGGCAAGAGTCATGGGGAGATGGACAGGAACTGTAGCTCACCTGCATGCTTCATCAGCCGAGCGTAGACGCCCACAGCCACCATCACCATGGAAATCACCTGTGGAGACAGGGAAGGAGCCACACTCTGAGGTTTTGGAAACCGGGGAGCCCTGAGAGCCATGAGTAACCTTGGAGGACAGGAGGATGATGACTCTTCCTGGACCAGAAATGAGCATCTTTTTCCTCCCCAGTGATACTGTTGATAGAATCCAGCACAGCATTACCTCCATGAAAAGCCTGTATCAGGATGATCACATTTAATTCTCACAACACAGTTATCTGGTGAGGCAGCTATTCTTCCCATCTTACAGATGAGGAAGTTAAGGCAATGCAAGGTTAATACAGAACAGCAGTTAGGAACATGGGCTTCAGAGTGAGGTGAATCTGAGCCCACGCTGGACAACTCTCTGAACTTCAGTTTCTGTATCTGGGAATTTGTTTTTTGTTGTCATTGTTCTTTTTGGCTGTGTTGGGTCTTTGTTGCTGTGTGGGCTTTTCTCTAGCTGCAGTGAGCGGAGGCTACTCTTTGTTGTGGTGCTCGGGCTTCTCACTGCAGTGGCTTTTCTGTTGCACAGCACAGGCTCTAGGCGCACAGGCTCAGTAGTTGCGGCTCTCAGGCTCTAGAGTGAGGGCTAAGTAGTTGTGGCACATAGGCTTAGTTGCCCCGAAGCATGTGGAATATTCCTGGACCAGGGATCAAACCCATGTCCTCTACACTGGCAGGTGGATTCTTAACCACTGGACCATCAGGGAAGTCCCTGAAGATGGGGATTTAAAACAACTATACCTAATAAGATTACTGTGAAGATGAAATAAAAGAATGCATGAAAAGCATTTAACAAAATGCCTAGTAATAAATATTATCTATCATTACTAATTGGGGCTTCCCAGGTGGCTCAGTGGTGAAGAATCTGCCTGCCAAGCAGGAGATGTGAGGGTTTGATCCTTGTGCTGGGAAAGATCCCTTGGAGAAGGAAATGGCAACCCACTCCAGTATTCTTGCCTAAGAAATTCCATGGACAGAGGAGCCTGGTGGGCTGCAGTCCATGGGGTCACAAAAGAGTCAGACACAACAGCAACTAACAACAAAACATTACTAATGGTTAACTTGCTCAGGGTCACATAGAAACTGTGAAGTTCTGAATTTGAATCCAGCTACTTCAAAGGGAAGGTCTTCAAGCTGACGCAGGCCTGAGTAGATGCTCCCAGATCTCTAACCCTCTTGGAGGTCGATGTGGTGTCAAATGTAAGAATGAAAGTGCAACCAGAATGAAAAAATGCTTGCACATGAACGCGTTGGTGTAAAATAGCAGAACTACCTTACAAAGGAAACTTTATAAAAGTCTGATTTCAGGGTGCGGAAACAGAGAAGTTTAGACCTTTCAAACTTCCTGGCTTCTCTCTGAGAAAACAAACTCATCAAAGACCAGCAGGGCTCCCTAAAGGGGCCTTCTCTGTGCCCTTGCCGCAGGCCTCCAGGAGTGCAGGGTGACCCCATGTGCACACCCTTCCTTTGTGCCCAGTTCCCAGGCTGGTGCTAAGCAGCAGCTGGCTGTCACCATGGCAATAGCTGGGGCCACGCTCTGGCTGGAGGGAGTTCTCAGCAGGAACTTGACCAGTTCAGTGGGGAAGGACAGGGCTGGCTGGACTCCGCTGTCCTGCAAGACAGAGAGCAGTTGGGAAGAAACATCTTGGGGCTTTGGTGGGAGAAGGGAATTGAGCCCCTATAGCAGGACAACAGGTCAGACTAGTCCTCAGGAGAGAGAGATTTTCTTTAGTGAACTCTACCAGCTAGTGCATTCAGCAGGAAATGGGAAAACCTTGTCTAAAACCATGTCTTTTAGGACCCTTCTCCTTGGTCCCCAGTCGTTTGACATCACCTCTGCCTCGGGGCCCCATGCGTTATGTGCTGGCCCTCACACTCTGTGTCCAGGAGCGAGGGAGCTGCTTGCAGAGAGTTGTGAGAGGGGCTGGAGGTGCCAGCTGGCTTCTTGTCCCACAGCACAGCCAGGCTCAGGGAGCAAGGGGCAGTGGGTGGGAGGTGAGGAAAACCCACAACAGAGATCCCAGTCATCCCGCCGGCCCAGAGACATAAGCCCTTTGCCAGAGCGATCAGGCATCTCTGTCTGCCCTTTAAAACTCGCCACAGCCAATTCTGGTTCTGAACATCACTTTACTGAGTCATTTAAAAATATGTATCTGCTCTTTATTTAAACAGGCTCCTCGCTGTTTTTTCACGTTAAATTTTCACTGGGGTGTATAACTTTTCACAGAGACAGTCTCTGATTAAATCCCCACACAGCTAAAACAAGAAAGGGAAAGTAAAGAGATGCCATGTGTCCCAGGGTAAGTTCCTTCCATGGGTGGGCTGTAATTACAGCAGCTGTTCTGTCTCTATCTGCGGTAGGTAGAACAGTGTCCCCCCCAGAGATATCCTGTCTTAATTCCCAGAACCCGTGAAAACGTTACCTTACATGGCTGGTGGGGCTGTGCAAATGTGATTTGCGTAAGGACCTTATGATGGGGAGATTATCCCAGTTGGCCCAATATAATCACAAGGGACCTTATAAGAAGGAGGCAAGAGGGTCAGAGTAGAGGAAGAGATGTGTATGAGAACGGAAGCAGGGCCTGAAGTGTGTGCTGTAAACCGAGGACCATGAACAGCCTCTAAAAGCTGGAGAAGGCAAGGAACTAGATTCTTCCTTAAAGCCTCCAGAGGGAATCATGCTTGCTGACGTCTTGATTTCAGCTCAATGAGACCTGTTTTGGACTTCTGATCTCCAGAACTATAAGAAAACTAATTTGTGTTATATTAAACCATTCAGTTTGTGGCAATTTGTTAACAACAGTAACAGGAAACAAATACACTCTCCAAATCCAATTCATCAGCTGTTATGTAGGAGATACTCTGAAGACTGCAAAGATGAGCAAGATGTGGTCCCTGCCCTTTAGGAGACATATCTGTTATGTGGGAGGGGGCAAGAGCGTCTATAGCCTAAGGCGGTGCTTTTTGATGTTGGCTGCCATTAGACTGGGGGCGGGGGGCGGCGTAGAGGAGAACTTCAAAATTCCTGATGCCTCTGCTACACCCCAAACCAAGTATGTCAGAATCTCTGGCATTGGAACCCAGGTCACAGTGTTCCTGAATGCATTCCAAGTGATTCCAACATGCAGCCAAGTTCAAGACCCACCAGCCTCAAGCACACTCGCCAGGGATCTAGAGCAGCAGGTGCTGGTTATGTGAAAAAGAAAGTTAAGACATTAATATGATCATGAATATTTAATATCATTAATGATCCTGCTTACTTGGAAGCTCACTAGCTACCTCTGAAATTCTGCATTTCTGTCATTGATCTGCCCCTTTATCCTGGAGTCACAGCTTGCTCTTTCACACTTATATTCCTGACCACATCTCCCACCCTGAATTCCTCAGAGCTGCTGCCATTCCAAAGTGAGTACTGCTGTTATTAGCTTAGCATTTGAGAGCTGAATAGAAACTTAGGAATGAGCCCGACCACTCACTTTTTAATAGATGAGGCCAAAAGAGCAAAGTGATATTTGACGAAGTGTACACGGGTGCAGTGGCATCATCTGGACTAAACCTCATTTCTGATCTCAGTTGGGAACCGTCTACACCACATCAGTCTTTGCTGCAGAATCCTTGTGACATCCCACAATATCACCAGTGACCTCCTTTCATGATGAGAATGGAGATAAAGACACTTCTCTTCCTAGAATAGCTTTTCATATTCTGGCTAGAATGAAGCCTCACTGGAAACTTTCAAACGCTAGACACAGTTTTTAAAATAGCTGAGTCCAGCCAAAGGCATGTTCCTGAAGAGTTGTCCATCAAATTATATAAAATAATTTGCCCGCACCAGTACCTTTATCCTTATGTAAGGTGAGTAACTACCTTATAATGAAAATAGCCATCCTCTGGGCTCCTTGGAGAAATGGCTGATCCTAGGACTGGGGCAGGAAATAGGTAAGTCTGGAGCATCTTGTGGTGCCAGAAGGTAAGGAAAGGCTCAAAAATAAAAAAAACAAAACCCCACATTGGTGTGGCCATGCCAAAGAGATATCAAAAGAGTATGGAATTGTTACCCCAAATATAAAATAAATATCCGTGAGTCTATACTGATATAAATGACTTAATAAATGGGAGAGAAAAGACAAATCTCTCACACAGAATTCCAAATATTTTACGGAGGTACTGCAGCGTCTGGAGAAGGTCATGGCAACCCACTCCAGTATCCTTGCCTGGGAAATCCCATGGACAGAGGAGCCTGGCGGGCTGCAGTTCACGGGGCCACACAGAGTCGGATATGACTGAGCGACTATCACTCACTGCAGTGTCAGGGAGGTGGGACACAGTTCCCCACTTCCAAGTGTGGGCTGCACACAGTAACTTCTTTCCGAAGAGAACAGACTGCAAAAGGGTGGGGGAAAGACTAACTTTACAGTGGAGAGGCCTGGCTCCCTCAGCCAGGTGATCGACGTCAACATCAGCACAGGTCATTGATATATGAGATTATGTGAAATGGCACTTCCCTTCCGTGGTCTTCCTTCCCCAAACCCATAACCCCAGTATAATTATAAGAAAACATCAGGCAAGTTCCAGTGGAGGGACAAGATGATCAGTACTCTTCCAAACTGTCAAAGGCTTCAAAAACAAGGAAATTCTGAGACACTGCCACAGCCAACAAAAACCTAAGGAGACATAACAACTAAATGAAATTTGGTATCCTGGATGGGATCCTAGAACACAAAAAGGGCATTAAGTAAAAACTAAGGGAAGCTGAATAAAGCATGGAAGTTAATGTAATAAATGTTTCGGGTTGGCTGAAAAGTTCATTCCAGATTTTTCCTGAGCGTGCTCAATTGTGTCTGACTCTTTGAGACCAACCCCATGGACTGTAGCTGACCAGGTTCCTCTGTCCATGGAATTTTCTAGGCAAGAACATTGGAATGGGTTGTCATTTCCTACTCCGGGAGATCTTCCTGACCCAGGGATCGAACCTGTGTCTCTTGAGTCTCCTGTGTTGGCAGGCAGATTCTTTACCACTGTGCCACCTGGGAAGCAGCATCATACTCATGTAAGATGTTAATAAACAAGAGACACTGGATGTGGGGTATATGGGAACTCTCTGTACCATCTTCTCAAAGTTCCTGTAAAACTAACACTGTTCTAGAAAATGAAATCTATTTTTTAAAAAGTTACCCTCAATTTGTTAGTCGTGTAAATCCACAGTTTGTAATATCATATTTTCTTAAACTGGGATTCACTTGCCTATGGTTTTACAACCTTTATCAGGGTGTTTTCTCCTTACACCAAAAAATGGCAGTAGAACTTAAAAATGTTCAGGGGACAGGACACTGAGAAGCTGCAGTGCTCTCTTGGTATACCGAATGCAATCTACTTTATATTCATATTTAACTTTGCCCAATTATCCCAATAATGTCCTTTATAACTGCTTTCCCCCCCTTTTTCTCTGATTCAGCTTCCAGTCAACGATCATGTAGTTAGTGATCCACGCATCAAGTCTCCTTTAGCTTGGAACAGTTTCACAGCTTTTTTTCTTTTCTTTGTATTTGGTTTCTTAAAACACTGACTTTAAAAAAATTGTGGTAAAGTACATACACCACGAAATTAACCATTTTAAAGGGTGCAGTTCAGTGGCCATAAGTACATTCATATTGCTGGGCAACCACCACCATTATCAGGCTCCAGGACAGTTTCTTCACCCCAAATACAATTCTTGTACCCATTAAATGGTCACTCCCAACTCCCTCCACTCCTCCAACCCTTGGCAACCACAGACCTGCTGTCTCTATGGTTTTGCCTATTCTGCACATTTTCTATAAATGGAATCATATAATATGTGGCTCTTGGTGTCAATCTTCTAACCTTTCCAAGGTTCATCAGTGTTGTAGCATGTATCAGGACTTCATTACCTTTTAAGGCCTAGTAATATCCCACTGTATGGATAGAACCCAATTGGTTTTTCCATTCATCTGCTGATGGACATGTGGGTTGTTTCCACCTTTGGGCTACTGTGAATAGTGTTGCCATGAATATCCATGTACAGGTTTTTGTTTGAGTACATCCTGTTTGCTGTTCTCTTGGGTATAGACCCTGGAGTGGAATTGCCAGGTCGTAGGGTAATTCTATATTTAATTTTTTGAGGTGCTACCAAGCTTTTTCCACAGTAGCTGCACCATTTCACATTCCCACCAGCAATGTACGGGATTCCAATTTTTCCACATCATTGCCAATGCATGTTCTGATATTTTTCCTTTTGATACTGACTTTTTTTTTTTTTCCCCATAAGTCCAGGCCAGTGGTTTGGCTTAACATCCCTCAGTTTGGATGTTGGATTGCTTCTTCCCAATCTGATCCAGATGATGTATTTTTGACAGGAGTATTAACATAGATAATGTGTCCTTTTCAGTATGTCACGAGAGGAAACGACATACTAATTTCTACCCTAGAAATAAGGAACAATTTTACTAACAGATGATTTGATTGTTAGCCACATGTCTCAGCGTCTCATAAAATAGTATGGCAATACTCTAAATAGTTTCCTAGTTTTCCAGAAGGCTTGCTGGTAACGTGTCCTCTTCCCTGTGCCCTTGACAGCAGATAAGCAGCTGTGGTCTTGGAGAGAAGATGGGAGATAACAGAAAACAGAGAAAAGTCACTCCATTATTTGACCTTTTTTTCCCCCTGTAAATCAGGAAAAGACAGTCATGAACTGATGTTTGTAAGGAAAAGCCTTATTCCAGCCCCTGGCACACTAATTCACAGCCATCAGCACCAAGTGGGAAGGGCCCCCAGGTAAGGTACTGGACAAGAGATCTACTGGCTCGAATGTCCATAATTACAGGCAGATTAGCTCTTGAGTCTGTTTCCATTGGATTAAAACCAATGCAATGTGAAAAGCTCTGAGAAGTGGACCTGGGGAAGGTCCTCGGACAACAGTGGAATCTCTGTTCCTATGATATATAGGAAACATCTCTGTAAACCTTAAAATATAACGACACCATTAATCATCACCACCTTCTGGCTAACAGCAGGAATGTGAGCAGGGGCATCTGAGGCTGAAGGAAGTCAGGTTCAAGGTTGGCCCTGGCCTAGGCTGAGTCCCCACACACCTGTCACTTGTCAGGAGGAGCACTCATCCTAGCTCTCCAAGTCCTCCCCCAATAGGTGACCTTGACGAGCCAATTCTAACAACGATGGTAATAGCTACCTTTCTTCGAGGGCTAAAGGGCCAGGCACTGGACTAAGCGTTGTATACACACTATGACCACAAGCCCAAGAGGGTGGTAGGATCTCCAGTTTATAGAATTGATGTTGGGAGAATTTACTCAGATAGTGAGTGGCTAAAGTGGGACTGGAAGGTATGTCCATATGGCTCCAGAGCCTCATGACCTTGGTCACATGGCTGCCTCCCGCTTTGCCTCACAGCAGCTCCAGGGCGTGTGCGTTCACTTCAGGGCCTTGTGTGAGGTGGGAAGGAGCTGCCTGCAGTTGTCTTGGGTGAGCAGCTGGTCATCTCCAAATGGCGGGGCTCAGGCCGGGGAAGTAAAATAGCATCAGGAGGGCCCTGCAGGACCCAGAGGGAAGTCCTGGAGCCATGCCTGAAAGGGGCCAATGGGGCATCACCACTAGGGCCCACCAGCCCCTGAGAGGAAGCCTGGCCTGTCCACCTTCCACGTTCTGAAGTCCAATCTAGGGACTTCCCTGGTGGTCCAATGGTTAAGACTTTGCCTTCCAATGCAAGGAGCGTGGGTCCAATCCCTGGTCAGGGAGCTAAGATCCCACATGTCTCATGGCCAAAAAACCAAAACGTAACAGATATTATAATGTTACAAATTCAATAAAGACTTTTATTAGTAAAAAATGGCCCACATAAAATCTTGAAAAAAATTTAAAAAATTAAAATAAAAAGCCTAGTCTGCATGAACTGGGTGGATCTGTCTCACCTTTTCTTTGGAATGAATCTTTCCCCCTCTTTTCTTGATGGTGGCAGTGGGAGACAGCTGGGAGTAGAGTGATTCCCTGCGTGGGGCTCAAACCACTGTCCCCTCCACCCACTGCCAGAAGGATGTTGGGAGGGAGGGGTCTGCACCTCCCACTTCTCAGTCCTTTCTGTCCTTATTTGTGGATGAAGTCAAAAAAATCATAGCTTGCAAGCCCTAAAGCAGGGCCCCCTCTCTCACTACCTGGGATCTGCACACACCAGTCCTTCAGCAGGCATCCTGGCACCACTGTTCTGGGATTTCTAAGGTGGCAACTCTCCATGTGGGACTGACTGTTGGCTCTCTCCCGCTGGATAGGATGGAATTGTCCAGCTGGAGTGGAGTCCCTAGGGCTCTTTCCTCGGCTGGAGTGGAGTCCACAGAGCTCTTTCCTCTCCAATGTCTGGGCCAACCCTTTAGCTCCTTTTAGGCCATGGCTGGTTTTGGTTCTCCAAGGTTATAAATGAGGAAGGGAAGTTCACAAGGGCTCATAGTGGTATAAACACTCAGACTCACAGCCTGGAGTCGCCAGCCTGACACATAGCTTGCTATCGAAACTCTAAGAGATGCTTCTCTTTTATCCTTTTTAAAAGCTGCTTGAAGTCTATGATTTTCTACTTGGTACAAGGCAAACAGAGCTATTTAGGGAGTTAAGAAGGCATGTGTGTGACCTGACAACAAACAGTGTGGTTCTGTCTTCATTCTTGGTGGTGGTGGTGTTGTTTTATAAAAAATAATGTGATAATTCGTTTATTGCAGCCTGCCTAGTCTATAGGGAAAGGAGGGAAAAAATGGGGGAGGAAATGGGCTCTATCTCCTAACATGTGTAGGTAGTTGTGTGTGTGTGTGTGTGTGCCTGTGTGCCCACGCTTGCATGGTGGTAAAGGTGGGGGTGGCGTGGGCAGGAAGGGACCTGGGCACTCAGGAGGGGCTTTTGCCAGGCTCAATGCCTGATCATTTCCTTGTGGCTTCTGAGCCAGACTACAACAGATAGTGCTGAAGGTGGTTTAGGGGAGCATTCTGAATCCCCTGGGGATTCCAATACAGTGGAAGTAGGCGGGAAAGTGAATTTCTTGATTCACTCATCAGATACCTCATCAGAACCCTGAATCAGCCCAGGGAAGACCTGGATGGGCCCATGTGTGCTGTGGGCAGTCATCAGGCATGGCCCCGAGGGAGATGATGGAGGGCATGGCTGCCATTTTTTCTGACCCAGCTTGAGGGAAGGGTGCCAGGCCCACTGCAGAAGAGAATACAGGATGCAACCCCAATTAAGAATTAAGGATGCTTGAGGACTTAAGGTTGTGCTGCATCCTGACAGACTAGTGTCCATAAGAAGGGAGGAAGGGCATCCTGATTCCACCCCATAGGCTCTGATCCCTCGTTCACCACTCAATAAACATTCAATAAGTACCCACTCTCTGCCAAACACAGCTTGGGCGCTGAGAATCCAGAAGTAAATAAGCCAGTCTCTACCCTCAGGAGCCTAGAGGGGAAGACATAAAGAAATGCAAAATTGGGGCACAGGTTAAAAAAAAAAAAGATTTGACGATCAAAACGTGCCCAAGGTACCCGGGGGGAGTCCTGAGGCATCACCTCTAAGGAAGGCTCAGCTGAGACACAGGGGCAGGAGAGCTGAGCTTCTAGGCTTTGCCTGACTCAGAAGTTACGCCAACTGCTGCCCTGGGTGGGAAAAGGATCAGCAAGGAGGGAGATGGTTGCTGTGGGCAGCACTGAAAATGCTCCTGCCAACGTATGCCCAAGCTGACAAAGCGTGGTGTATCAGCCCACTGTCTTCCCTTTGCACAGACAGACAGAAGGTTGTGTTCAGTCATGTCCAACTCTTTGTGACCCTATGGACTGTAGCCCACCAGGCTCCTCTGTCCATGGGATTCTCCAGGTAAGAATACTGGAGTGGGTTGCCATTTCCTTCTCCAGGGGATCTTCCTGACCCAGAGATCAAACCCGGGTCTCCTATATTGCAAGCAGTCTCCTACACCGCAGGCGGATTCTTTACCAACTGAGCCACTAGAAAAGCCCTCATTCCCTCTGCACAGAGCTGTCTAATACAAGGAGGTAAGGAAAGTCAGCTACTTCTTAATGGAAAGACTAAAGTATAACTTCTGTGATCCTGGGGCAATTCTCCAAGCCATGGAATCCTAACAATCAGTAACCCAGTTGCACAATTCTGGGAAGAAAACCAGAAGTCCTAGGCAAAAGAGGAATTGAGATTTGAAGCATGAACAGAAGGAACAGGTCCTGGTCCCATAGGAGCCAGGAGCCTTCTGAGTCAGACTCCAAATGCCCCAAGGGTCAGGGCTCCTAGAGAAGCAGCACGGATAACCACTGCCACCACGGTCACCACTATCACCACTGCATATGAGTCCAGGCGATGCCTTCCCAATGTGACCCAGGCACAGATGCAAACACCATCCATCCACACCTCCCCGGCGCCTGGCCAGAACACTCTCTGCCTGGAATAGGAGTTGGCTGACAATCCCAACCATGGGTGCCTCCTGAGTACGAAAGGGGAATTTGATTAAGATGGTTGCTGCTAAGTCACTTCAGTCATGTCCGACTCTGTGGGACCCATCAAGCTCCCCCGTCCCTGGGATTCTCCAGGCAAGAACACTGGAGTGGGTTGCCATTTCCTTCTCCAATGCATGAAAGTGAAAAGCGAAAGGGAAGTCACTCAGTCATGTCCGACTCTTAGCAACCCCATGAACTGCAGCCCACCAGGCTCCTCGGTCCATGGGATTTGTCAGGCAAGAGTACTGGAGTGGGGTGCCATTGCCTTCTCCGATTAAGATGGTGGAGAAACCTAAAAAAAGAAATCACCATAATCAGTCCCTAAAGGGGGATGGGAAGAAAAATGACCCCTGATCTGGGGAAACAGCTCTTCATCTCCAGTTGACCATATGTGGGATTAACTCTATGGGTCCAGACCTGGGGGAGAAGTGGCATTCAGTAATGCCAAAAAAAAACTGTCCCCTGCGAAGGTCGATGTCCCAAGGGTCCCAGGACACAAGAAAGATGCATCCTTAGAGCTAGCCCCAGGTCTTGAAGAAAGAAAACAGTCCCCAGAGTGACATTCCTCTTTAAATAGTTCACAGAGGCAGAAAAACATTTCTCCTTTAGAGGAGAAAGCTTAAGGACAGAGACACACATATATTGGCTTGGGGTCACACAGTAAGTTGGTGCCAGAAAGAAATTGGGCCTCTTGTCCTTCGGTGTGCTATTTCTAGTGCCTCTGACTTTTTATAAGTCTCAAGTAGGGCCAAGAAGGGGCGCTTCTCTAATTTGGGATGGTTCCAGCTTGGTTAGCCAGGTCCTCTGACCTTGAATGAAGCATTGGAACCAAGAAAAACGGGTCTATGGAGCCAAACTCTCTCCCTTGCTGTGACCTCCCAAAGTCACTTATCTGGTAAAAAGGATAGAGTGGGGGAAGTCCAGGAAAATGACCATGAAGGCAAGTGTAACAGATGCACCCAGCTGTTGTTGCTAGGGTGCACAGATAAGGGTGAAGCGCCGAAGGCTTCAACGGAGTTTCACACAAAGTCATGATTGACAGAGGAAGTTAGAACAAGGACCTGAGTTCCCTGGGATGCTAGTGCTGGCTCTAAAGATGGCGTGTCATTGGCCTGGCATGCTCAGTGGGCATGTAAGAGGGTTCTCTGGAATTTGCCCTTCGGTGTGGGGCTTCCCCTTAGGACATCCCCCAGCCTGACAGAGTGGTGGTGAGATTTTCTTCCCTGGCCACCAGCTGAAACTGGCGTTGACTAGTTAACTACCAATACTGCTAACACCCCAGCGACAGCGGCAACCAAGGACTTCCCCTGTGGTTCAGTAGAGAAATCACCAGGTCAAGCCCACTAACCCCCTTTTTGACATAGGATAAAAGACCATCTCTATGGTTTGGCTTTCTTATATATAAAACGCAGAGTTCTAGACAAGATGTCTTCTAGTTTTTTTTTTCCAGTTGCCGAACTGAGAATTTGTTAGGAGTTCAAACTTCATTTTTCCCAGTACAATGGCTGAGAGTGAGCTGTCATCACCACCCTCTGGGATTTCTCTCATTTTTCCCAACGGGCTGGCACTTATGTACTTTGTGTCTGTTCACACCATGGCCCCCGTGAAACCTTTCCAGCAACTAGCTTAGCTGCCTAGTCTGCTCCTTCTCCTAGGAAACGTAGACTCCTCCCTCCTGCAAGTCTGAACTTTAGGTCTCAAGCAGAGGTGGGCAAGTATAATGGACTCCTAGAGCAGCAGCAGCTCTGGTGTCATTGGTGCTGGAAGAGAAACTGGGGAATGTGACGGGGGTGGAGATGGATCTCCCCATATTCTCAAACCCAGAGAGGCTCAGGGACTCTCGAGACATGAAACAGGACTGAGCTAGCATTTCATGATCTGGCCCAGCTGCATTCTCAGCTCCAGCAGAGAATTTCCAGCATCCTTGATCATGCTGGGTTTGATTTTTATGGAGGAGGAGACTGAGGCCCAAAGAGGTGAACATATTGTCCAGGTTACTCAAGTCAACAATTGAAGGCAGACTGGGGGTGGGAATCGAGGCAGCCCCAGACCGACATTTTCTACTTTTTCAGCTCCAATCAGAAGATTCTGAAAGGACCCTGGACTTCCCCCAGTCCAACATGGGGTCTATTTAAAGAAGCGAAATAATATCAAACTCCAGAGGATGGAGCCTGGTCCTGAGAAAGGTGGGCAAAGTTTGGGAGAGTTCTGGGAAAAACACCCACACCTGGAGGCCATTCCTGTCCTTTCTCAGCCTTTGGAGGGAAGGGGAAGAGGGAGGGCGGCAGAGGCCTGCAAAAGGAAGAGACGAAAGCCCCTGAACCCATTCTCTCTGAGGGAAGGGAGAGGAAAGGTCTGGGTTCCCGCTTCCTCTTTTTTTCTTTGCCAGCAGGGCCTCCCAGCCCTCAGGCCTGAAAAATCCCCCAATCGTGAATGTATTAAGGGTCTGCTTGGGCCAACAGGAAAACCCGCTCCTCCCGCTCAAACCCACCTTTTTAGCCTGACACAGACCCTCATCCGAAGCCGAGAGAATACCCATAAAGCTTTACAGAATCTCTTGCATTCCCTCCACCCCAACACCCTCTGCAGTCAAGGCGCCACTGGGGTGTCCCTGCCTAGGATAAATTACCCCAAAGTGCGATTTTTCCAGAAAACTAGACAGTGCCGCTCACCACGTTCGCCTTGAACCGGGCATCCGGGAACGACCCCTCCTCAGCGATGGCAGCCCACTCAACCCTCCAGGGAGTGCCCTGCAGCCCAGGTGCCCCTATAACCCCAAGACTCACCCAGAAGAGCATGTTGAAGAAGAAGAGCAGGTATTTCACCAGCGGGCTGACGAAGGAGAAGTCCTCCCCATAGGCGGCCGGCGCCCCGGGTCTCCGGGCCATGGTCCAGCCGCCGCTGCCCCCGGGGGCCTATCTCCACACGGCGGCCGGCCCACCTGCGCGCTCCGCGCCGGGAGGCATGAGCTGCACCACCGCCGGAGCCTAAGCGGCGGGGGAACTGCGCTGCGGCGGGAGGTGCCCGCGCCGTGCGTCCGGGAGAAGCGCGGGCAAGGGAACGGCGCCGCCACTGGAGCCGCCGGGAGTCGCGGGAGCTGCCGCTGGCAGCGTGAGCGGCGGAGACTCCGCTGCGGCCGGAGGACCAGCCTGGCGCGCCGGGCTCCCAGGAAACCGGGCCCGCCCTCGACCGCCCATTGGCTCGTCTGCCGAAGCCTGACTTCTCATTGGTCGATCTCTGATGTCAGTAAGTATCCAACCATCCCTCTTTTCCGAGAGGCGGGGGAGACACCTGTTCAGTGAGGGACAACTTGTTAAAGGGTCAGCCGTTCCGCCTCCTCCCTCGAGTTGGAAAGCATCCAGGCTTCAGCTACTCAAGGGAAAAAAAGATGAGAAGGAATGCACACTGCCATCACACACCCACGTCCTCTACCCAGTTGCTGTGCATATATGCAAACACACATACATTAAAATCAACAAGTACATACACCATATGTTAAGCAATGCGTTGAAAGCCGTGGGAATACAAGAGAGTAGAAGAAATCCACCCCCTACCCCGGGGTAGGGGGCTGATGACAATAAAATCAGAGAGACAAAACTAACCTACACATGACAATTAAGATTGTTTAAGAGGAGCTGCTATCCTGTTTAATAACTATATATTTTAAATGCTTATTTCAAAAAACACTATAATCCAATAGTGGAAATTTGGAAACATCACCAACAATCCTGCCATCCTAATTCATTACTCTTTCAATTCCCATTTCACTATTTAAGTCTAGATCCTCGAGCAGACATCGTTTTTAACACACTGATCTGACACATACCAGTGCAGCACAGGTGACAGACACTGGGCTGGCTACCTAACGCACACGTGAATGCTGTCGACTGAACATTTGAATCGATTTTATCCCCAAATTCATATGCTGAAATCCTAACCCCTATGATTATAGCGTTAGGAAATGGAGACTTTGGGAGGTGCTTAGGTCATAAGAATGGAGCCTTTCAGTTCAGTTCAGTTCAGTTCAGTCGCTCAGTCATGTCCGACTCTTTGCGACCCCATGAACTGCAGCACGCCAGGCCTCCCTGTCCACCACCAACTCCCGGAGTTCACTCAGACTCACGTCCATCAAGTCGGTGATGCCATCCAGCCATCTCATCCTCTGTCATCCCCTTCTCCTCCTGCCCCAATCCGTCCCAGCATCAGGGTCTTTTCCAATGAGTCAACTCTTTGCATGAGGTGGCCAAAGTACTGGAGTTTCAGCTTTAGCATCATTCCTACCAAAGAAATCCCAGGGCTGATCTTCAGAATGGACTGGTTGGATCTCCTTGCAGTCCAAGGGACTCTCAAGAGTCTTCTCCAACACCACAGTTCAAAAGCATCAATTCTTCGGCGCTCAGCCTTCTTCACAGTCCAACTCTCATATCCATACATGACCACTGGAAAAACCATAGCCTTGACTAGACGGACCTTTGTTGGCAAAGTAATGTCTCTGCTTTTGAATATGCTATCTAGGTTGGTCATAACTTTCCTTCCAAAGAGTGTCTTTTAATTTCATGGCTGCAATCACCATCTGCAGTGATTTTGGAGCCCCAAAAAATAAGTTTGACACTGTTTCCACTGTTTCCTCATCTATTTCCCATGAAGTAATGGGACCAGATGCCATGATCTTTGTTTTCTGAATGTTGAGCTTTAGGCCAACTTTTTCACCCTCCTCTTTCACCTTCATCAAGAGGCTTTTTAGTTCCTCTTCACTTTCTGCCATAAGGGTGGTGTCATCTGCATATCTGAGGTTATTGATATTTCTCTCGGCAATCTTGATTCCAGCTTGTGCTTCTTCCAGCCCAGCGTTTCTCATGATGTACTCTGCATATAAGTTAAATAAGCAAAATGACAATATACAGCCTAGATCTCTAGTCTTTCCCATTCTGTTGTTTTCCTTTATTTCTTTGCATTGATTGCTGAGGAAGGCTGTCTTATCTCTCCTTGCTATTCTTTAAGTGTAAGTAAGTGAAGTCACTCAGTTGTGTCAGTGCGACCCCGTGTACTGTAGCCTACCAGGTTTCTCCATGGGATTCTCCAGGGAAGAATACTGGAGTGGGTTACCATTTCCTTCTCCAGGGGATCTTCCTGACCCAGGGATTGAACCAGGGTCTCCCGCATTGGAGGCAGACGCTTTAACCTCTGAGCCACCAGGGAAGCTCTGCATTCAGATGCTTATCTTTCCTTTTCTCCTTTGCTTTTCGCTTCTCTTCTTTTCACAGCTATTTGTAAGGCCTCCGCAGACAACCATTTTGCTGTTTCGCATGCATGGCATAAGTATCCTTGTAAAAAAGACCCCAGAGAGCTCCCTCACCCTGCCTGCCCTGTGAGAACAGTGAAAAGATAGCTGCCTATGAACTAGAAAGTGAGAACTCACCAAACACTGAACTGAGGGTGCCTTGGTTTTTGACTTCTCAGCTTTCAGAACTGTGAGAAATACATTTCTGTTGTTAGCTACTCGGTTTATGGCATTTATGTTATAGCAGCCCAAATAGACTAAAACAATGACTTCAACCTTGTTATCTGTATGAGTTGGGCAAACTATGCTTAATCTCCTTGAGCCTCATTTTCTTTGGTGTTAAATGGGGAGAGTGCTGGCCTAACAACATTGATGTGAGGATTAGATGAGATAACGCATGCAAGTCACTTAGCACAAGTTGGCACATAGATGGGTTCACTGAATGCAGTATTTTGTTTGAGCAGAGTTTAGAATCCAGTCAGGAAGTATGATAACTACACAAATTTGGTAGAGAGTTAGTAAAGATATCATGGCAAGTGAAATTAGGGGAGGATAAGATTTGGGGCTTTCCTGGTGGCTCAGATGATAAAGAATCCACACACAATGCAGGAGACCTGGGTTCAGTTCCTGGGTTGGGAAGATTCCCTGGAGGAGGGCATGGCACCCCACTCCAGTATTCTTGACTGGAGAATTCCATGGACAGAGGAGCCTGGCAGGCTGCAGGCCACGGGTAGCAAAGAGTAGGACAAAACTGAGTGACTAAGCACACACAACACAAGATTTAGAAGGCAGAGATGAGGGGGAAAGGATAATCCAGGTGAATAAAAGGTGAACCAGAGCCTGGAGAGCACAAGCACTGTGTGTTTAGTGAAAAATAAGCCGACTGGTTTGGCTGGAGCATAGAGTATGCTGAGTATAGCAGTGTAAGGTTACACTGACTGATGCTAATTCATGCTGAACTGAGTTAAAATCTTAGAAATACTTGAACATCAGAGTGGGGAGTTAGTGTTTAATTGATTTAGGAATAAGAGTTTGGAAGAAGGAAATAACTTAAGACCTGCTTTTTTTTTTTTTTTCCTTTCAGTTAGAATGGGAAAGAGACTGAAGAGAGGAATGTTTGTTAGAAGATCAGTTGCAATAGTCTAGATAATCAGAAACTTGGGGCTTTCCTGGTGGCTCAGACAGTAAAGAATCCGCCTGCAATGCAGGAGACTCAAGTTTGATCCCTGGGTCGGGAAGATCCCCTGGAGAAGGGAATCGCTACCCACTCCAGTATTCTTGCCTGGAGAATTCTATGGGCAGAGGAGCCTGGCGGGCTACAGTTTATGGGGTCACAAAAAGTCAGAGATGACTGAGCAACTAACACACACGCACAGTCAGAAATTAGGATCTGATTTAGGGGTAATGTACGGAACTGATAGGAAAGGATAGAAGTGAAGACACAGGGAAAAGAGAATCTCTTTGGTTGGAGTATGGGGATGATAGGAGAATCAGGGCTAGGAGTCAAAGAAGTGAGCCAAGGCCCGATTACTGGGAGACTGGCCATTAACAGGTTAAGGTGACCACTTGGAAATCAGTTTCAGTATGAAGGGGGTGGTATGGTTGGAAGCCATTTTATAAGATGTTAAAGATTAAATGGGTGAGTGAAGCGTGGATACCCATTTTCAGATGTTAGATGGGTGAGGGCTGAGAAAAAGACCAAGCTGCTGAATGTTTTTATTAGATGATCACCCAGAGATCAGTTTTAGTACAGACTGGGCAAGTAGCCTAATTTATTTTAGCCAAAAGAAAATGAATAATGGGGGATAGAATTAATAAAATGAAATTTTAGACAGATCATGGAGTGCCTTGAAGTTGTTTACAGTCCACTTTGTAGAGCACTTGAGAATTCTAGTGAGTCCCAGATGTGAATAACCCATCAGCCCATAATGCCTATAGGACAGTGGCTGTGTTTCCCCGACACATACCAGAACGTTCCTTGTGGGATGCTTAGAACGTATTCATTGTTCGAAACATGGTTTTATTGAAGGACTTTTGATTGGATACTAATATGCTAAAATCTCCTTTGGGAAGACTTAGAAACTAGGTTGATAATAATGGTGAGAAGAATAAGAATTTAAAGAGGGCTAGATGAGTGAGTTGGAGGAATTGAAGAAAGCTTTATAAAGGTGCTTAGGGCTTGGCTAAGCTAGAGGGAGAAACAGCATAAGCAAAGATGAGGAGTCAGGAATGAGTTGATACCATGATGACTACTAAGGAGGTTGTAGTTTGGGGTGCTTTAAGAAGCGAGATTCCAAAAGATAGGGTCAGGAACGTTTTAGGGGGTCTAAAATTGATCAGATATCTGTTGATACATAGTAAATGACCTCAGGTCATACTTGAACTCAAGATTTGGGGTTTTAAAAATTGTGTCTATCTATGTTTTTTTAATATAAGAAGAACTTTTAGGACAATAAGAAGGACAAAATTGGATAAGATTATTCCGAGCCTAAGAAGAATTAATAACTCAAGAATGCCTAAATGAAGGGAATATTAAATCAGACTTATATTGGATTACGTTCCTTTTAAATTTATTAGACAATTGAAATATGACTGAGTATAGCTGCATATATGAAGTGGGAATATGATTGGCAATGTTAGCAATTTTAGTTAAAACAAACTTAATGGATAAAGCAGGAAAAAAAAAAAGAAAGCAGAACGTTTGCTGAAGACCACATAGAAAATTGTATACTCTTATTGAAGCCTGACAATTTACCTCCCCTTCAGGAGGTTGGACCGTCTTTGATTACACATTCAAGTTAATGTAGAACCCAGATATACCTGTCCCTTTCACTCAGAGGGTCTCCCAGTAACATCTACTAGTATCTATTGGCCAGAAATGGGTCACATTGCCGCCTTAGCTGCAAAGGGTCTGGGAAAATAGTACTATTAACTAATGTACTACTTCCCCCAAGGGGTTGGGGGGAAATGAAGCTCTATTTTTAAGAAAGAAGGGGAGGGAGTTCTCTGGCGGGCCAGTGGTTAGGACTTGGCGCTTTCACTGCTATGACTCGGTTTCAAACCCTGGTTGGGGAACTAAGATCCTGCAAGTGATGTGGCATGGCTAAAAAAAGAAAAAGAAAGAAGGGGAGAAAGGATATGGGAAGAAAGCTAGAAAAATATCTGTCACCAGTGTTTATTGTACGTTAGAGTGTCTATTGGAATATGTCTATGTGTATTAATTTGGATGCTTGTGTGAGCCTAATGTGTGAGTTAAGGTCAACAGAACTGGTTATAAATTCATCCAATAAATATTCGCTTCTTGGCATAAAAAGCATGTGAAGATGAATGAGCCACTATTACTGTCCTTGAGGAGCTCATGATCTAGCTGGAGAATCAGGCACGTATGTAACTCTAAATGGAACCTTTGGACCATCTACCCTGTCCCCACTTACCCTTAAGCGCTCCATCTCATCACATGGTGGCAGCCATTTTGTACCATGTGATCTTGCCTACCCACCATCCACTCCACCCAGACGCTCCTGACATCAAAGCTGGGTCAACTAGTTCCTTCCCCCTCAAAACAGAGAGATGATCACTCTCTCTTTGTGTGGTTAAGCCTCTAACAGATAAATTCAGTAGCTGAGGGACAGCCATGTTTTTACCATAAGGACCAGGGAGCAAAAGAGAATTGATCTTCAGCAGGTGAATGAATCATCTTCAGACAAGAGCAGAGAGATAATTGGAGAGAAGAGTCTTTCCACTTCCCGGATGAGTCCCTTTCTCAGGCCCAGTTGCCTGCTTGCCCTTGGGTCCCAGGGGTTACTTTGTTATCTTTCAAATCTACATTCTATTAGGGCTTTCCAATAGCTCAGTTGGTAAAGGATCTGCTATTAAGCTAGTTTTTAAAATCTGTGATCTTTAAAATTTTTTGGCTGTGCAGTGAGGCTTGTGGGGATCTTAGTTCCACAAACAAGGATTGAACCTGGGCCCCAGAAATGAAAGCACTGAGTCCTAACCGCTGAGCCACCAGAGAATTCCCTTTATTAAGCTAGTTTAAGCTACCCTTTGTTTCAACCAAATAATCCTTATTAATACACCAGAAAACTATAGGATGCAATGAATGGACAGCTCAGGACAGATCAGGTGGATCATGACCAAGAATTCAATCTTTACTAAGGCCCGGTAGCAAATCAGAGGAGAGTAGTTATCTACAGAGGATTGCACAGCTTTGCTCCAAAATCCTAAAGGTCTATGCTATGTTTTGCCTATAGAAATCTGCCAAAGGCTCCATGCAGTATTTCTATCTGCCCATAGACACTTCCAACACCATCATAGTTGCTAGGTCTTATGACATGGAGCAGAGCAGCTTGCATGGCAGCCTGGACTGACTGCAGAACCTTCTCTAATTCTAAGTCCCACTCAAAACTAGCAGTTTTTTAGGTCACTCAATAAATGGGCCAAAGTAACAATCTTAGATGAGGTATATGTTGCCTCCAAAATCTAAGGCGGTCCGCTAGGCACTGTGTCACTCTCAGAGACAGGAGAGACCAGGTGGACAAACTGTTCATTATCGTGAAAGGGTTAATTCAAATGTTCCAAACCACTGAACCCCCAGACATTTTACTTTGGAGAGCTCCTGAATTTCAGTGGAACTTATTTTCGACCCTTTGGCACACATGTATATTAACAATATGTCTACATAGTTATTACTTCCTGCCCATTGGTTCCAATTAACATGATATCATTAATGTAATGGACTTGAACAATGTTCTGTGGCATGAAAAGGTGATCAAGGTCCCTGAATATAGATCATGACATTGTGCTGGACAGCTGATACAGCCCAGATGCAGAACAGTGAAGGTGTATACTAGTCAGTGCTTGATAGCACATGACTTCTGATGGCCTTTAATAGAGAAAAAGGGATTCAGCAGCCCAGTTGCTACCTACCAGGTGCCAGGGGACAGGTTGATTAGCTCCAGCAAAAAAAAAAAACCACAGCTGGAACAGCTGCCACAGTTAAAGTCACCATATGATTAAGTTTACATGAAACTGCTTCCATGCTTTTTCACGTGTCTTCATAGGCCAAATAAGCAAATTGAATGGGGATGTATTAGGACACTAATACATACTTAATGAGGCTTCCCAGGTGGCGCTAGTGGTAAAGAACCTGTCTGCCAATGCGGGAGACATAAGAGATGTGGGTTGAATCCCTGGGTTGGGAAGATCCCCTGGAGAAGGGAATGGGTACCCATTCCAGTTTCTTTGCCTGGAGAATTCCATGGACAGAGGAGCCTGGCAGACTACAGTTCATGGCATCAAAAAGAGTCATCACAACTGAGCAACTAACACTTTTACACTTTCAATTTCAGAGATGTGGTGTTGCTTTTTTTTTACTGTATTGGTAGGTAGAAGCCATTCAAAAGGCTTCCACTTGGCCTTTCCTACCATAATTAGCCCTTAGTCCATGAATTAAGAAACCAATGTGGTGATTCCGCCAAGTTGCTGAGGATGCTTGTGCCAACTTTCCATTAGAGAACTGGGAAAATAACCAGAAGGTAGTTGTGGGAACCCACCAGGCCCACTGAGAGATAAACCAGAGGCAGAACCCTATTAATCACTTGAAAACCATAAACCTCTATTCTGACCTTTAGACTGCTTGGACACTTTGGGTCTTTAGGAATTACTTCAGAGCCAGTGTCCAGTTTTCCTTAAGCCGTATATTTCCCCTTTACCAATGCCCCAGTGTCTCAGCAGTAAAAGAATCTGTCAGGAATGCAGGAGCTACAGGAGATGGAGGTTTGATCCCTGGGTCAGGAAGAACCTCTGCAGGAGGGCATGGCAACCCATTCTTGTTTTCTTGCCTGGAGAATCCCATGGACAGAGGAGCCTGGCAGGCTATAGTCCATAGAGTTGCAGAGTTGGACCAGACTGAAGCGACTGAGCACACATGCAACAATGCACAGTCATCCAGGAAAATGGCGGCAGTTCCAATTAGAGAAGGCTAGGAAGATTTACAGTATAAAAGTTGTGATTGTGTGATGGGTTCCTTCTTCAAAGGGGCCTGGACGCCCCTTCATGCCAAGGGTTCTGGGTCTATGAATTTGTTTGTCTGGGAATTGGTTGAAGGGCTAAGATTTTCCACTGTGGTAATTTCATGCCAGAATCCTGTTCACCAGATCCTAAGCTTCCCCCTTACACAAATAAAGTAGACTGGTAGGCTGCCCATCAGTTTCAGTTCTAGGAACACTGTGATCAACTGGCCAGCGCCAACTGTCTCTGTGGGTCAGACCATTCTGAATATTACTTTGGTTCTGCTGACCATTACAGTAACCACATTATCTTTGATAACTAGGTGCTACCAATTGTTTCTTGCCACCCTGAGGATCCCATTATGCCCACCAAATTCAGGGAACCCAGTTTAGTGATAACCTGGCCTCCAGAGAAGAGCCACCCATAGAGTTATTTAAGGAAGCTGGACCTCTCCAAACAAATACATTTCTCATTGTCCTAGGGGACATAGTCACGGGTAGGTGAGCACACCTTGCATAATAAATCTACTTTAGCCTTCCAATTTTCCCTAAGCCTTTAGGGACCTTTCCTCTACAGCCGTGGTTCTCAACTGAGGGCAGTTTTGCCCCCGTGAGACATCTGGCAATATCTGGAGACAATTTTGGTTGTCACAAAATGTACTGGTATCTAGTGGATAGGGACCAGAAATACTCCTAAACAGGGCCAGTACTAGGAGGGGGTGAATAATGGTCCCAGGGCCCAAAACTAGTTGCTCTCTCACTTCACCCCGGTCTTGGCTTTGCTGTTAGAAATCCTACTATGTACCGGGCAGCCCTCCACAAAACAGAATCACTCAGCCCAAAATGTTAATACCGCCAAGGTGGAGAAGCCCTGCTCTATAGTTCACAAGGGAAAATTCAGTCAGTCCATTCAGGAACTTCAGTCCTGGGCCATCTTAAGTTCTGTATTTCAGTTAAGTAACCAAAAAAACTCTAAGAGCCATTTCTAGCAACTTGAGCTAACATATTAAATCAGAATCTCTACTTTGGGAGCTCATATCAAGAAGTTTGGCCTGCTTCAACTTTATATTTCTTTCATCCTGATCTCATACTCTTGGGATTTATTCCTATATATATTTCTTGTGTTGATACAAAGTGGTAAATTTACTCAAGAGGCTTAGAGTCTGTGAACTTTTTCCAGTTTGGGAATTAGTTGATGTAAATTGGTAAGTTAATATAATCCTTTAGTACATATCTCACTTCTTCACAGGTTAGTCTCTGTACCTCATCCTCTGGGACATGCTGTAACCTAAATCTTATAGGTCTACAAGCAACGAGAAGTAATGGGAGTGGGTTCTTAGGAGGACCTGCACTCACTTGCAAGGTAAAGGCCATTATGAGTTCTTCAAGCAAGGGGAGTCTGTAGCAAGTTCTTAATGTAATGGTATAGAAAAAATAAATTAAAAAAAAAAAAAAAAAAATAAATTAAAATATTGAAGTATAATTGAACTTTGCATTTCAAGTATTATCCTTTCTTTCAGATAAGATTTCATTACATTAAAACAGATGGAACTTATTTATTTTTTAAAAGAGAGCTTGGATATAAATTGGATTTCATAGACTATATTCATTCTATTTTGAAATCCACGTATCTGTGACAGCAGGTGCTAGGGTAGAGATCACTACTGGCAGTTCTGACTACTCTTAATCTTAGATTTTCTGTCACCTTGAAAGTAGAGTTGTGACTCACCTTTTCAAGGTGATGTGTGTGTAATATGTATGTATAATAGGGTACAGGACTTCCCATGTGGCTCAGAATCCACATGCCAATGCAAGACACCCAAGAGACGTGAGTTCGATCCCTGAGTTGGGAAAATCTGCTGGAGTAGGAAATGGCAACCTACTCCAGTATTCTTGCCTGGGAAATTCCATGGACAGAGGAGCCTGGCAGGCTACAGACCATGGCATCACAAAGGTACTCACCATGGATAAAAATCTGTGATATTAGGTTTAAATTATTGAACCTGTGAAAAGAATTTGCATCCTTACATCCAGAATGAAGTTATGCTTATAGGAGTGTTCAAACACAGTATAGCAAGCATGCTGTGAGCACTCATACATTGAGTATTGTGCTGAATGCTGGGGTACAAATATGAAAAGATACGGCCTTAGGCAAACATTTAGAAGCACAATCTAGCTGCAAGCTCAGCTAAATTGTTCAGATTTGAAACAGAATTTGTCTCTGTTTTACTAATAAATACAGAAAGGAAATTTGAAAAGAATCAAGATAATTCTGGAAATAACATCCCAGCACTTCCTTCCAAATAAAAAACACTTCAAACTGCTACGCAATTAAGAAACATTCATTACAAAAAATCCAAACAATAAAAAGGAAGAAAATAAAAATCATCTGTAAGCCCACTGTCTTCCAGGATTTTCTCTGGGCATATGAATGCACAAACACAAATAGATATTTTTTCACAGGAATAAGTCTAATATTTAATGTTTTCCACAGACCTAGGCAGCATCATGGAGAGTATCTAGAATTTCTAAAGAACAAGAGAAAGAGTTCTGTAATTACTTTTTGAACCAGCCCCTGGTAATCCTGCTAATTTTACTTAGGTAGCTATTTTGAGGTTAATTCTTAGTAAGTGCTAAAATTGTTTACGAGTGTTCACCTTGATGTAGATCTTGATGTTTGTCAGAACATTTTGCCTAGTGATTTGAAAGAGAGGTGAAATCTAAAAATCAACAGAAAAGGGAAAAAGTGACCTTAAAGCAATCTTGAGTTTATCCTAAGAAGCAGCAAAGGCAAAGAAACACTTGGTTAAAAATTAAAAAGTGGTCAGTTTTGCCTGAGGCCAAGGGGATTCCCAAGGTATGAGATTTAGTGCTAAAATCAGGACTGTGCTGCGCTGTGCTCAGTCATGTCTGACCCTTTTGTGACCCATGGACTGTGGCCCACCAGGCTCCTCTGTTCATGGCATTTTTCAGGCAAGAATACTGAAGTGGGTTGCCATTTCCTTCTCCAGGGGATCTTCCTGACCCAGGAACTGAACCCAAGTCTCTTGCATCTCCTGCATTGGCAGGTGGATTCTTTACCACTGAGTCACCTGGGAAGCCCTGGAATGGAACAGAATCAATGCTGTAAACACCTTATTACAGTCTGAAATCTGAAAAGTTTTGAATTCTGGACCTATTTGTCCCTAAGGATTTGGGATGAAGGCCTGTGGACCTGAGAGTGTATAAACTATCTCCAGAAATAGACACAAGAGTGAGTCAAAACTACTCCTCCCCTTCCTCCTCTCAACCTACCCCCATCTCCCCTCCCCCATCCACACACAAGAAAGAAAACAGCTGGAGGGCGGGGGTGGAAGGGAGAGTTTTCACTGCACATTCTTTTGACTATGAATCGTGTGACTGTATTTCCTATGTATAAAATAAATATAGTAAGTTATTGGGAAAAAAAGTGGTCAGCATCTGCTATACTTAAGCTTCCCGGTTATTTATAAAATTAGTGGTTTCTAGTATCACTTGCTCACTTACTCTTTTTGTATAATATTCTTTCTATACGTATCACTCCACCCTCCAAGAACAGCAAGGAATAGTGTAGGCAGGCCAAGCTCTCTGGAGGCATGCTACGTCAAGAGTTTCCAAAGTGGGGATGTAGGACCAGAATGGTTCAGCATGAGGAGGGAACCCTTCCGGCAAAAGTAATGAGACTTAACCAAGAGAAAATGACATTTTTAACTTAGAATGTGCCAATCACTGTTCTAAGTGCAGCATGTCTGAAAAGTTAGGAAACACAGGATACATTGATTTTTAAATTGTATGTTATTTAGCTTTTCAAATAATATGTTTAGTTTTTAAAATTTTCAAGTCATCTTTTCCGGGAAATATCTCTAAGTCTGAAGCAATGGATACATTTATTAATGTAAAAAAAATGTTTCTTTCAAATATGTATATGTTACCAAGCCCAAGCTTGCTCTGTTTGTCTCATGACAAGCCAATAAATTGGGAGACAAGTTGTTGGAGCAAGGAATGATGACTTTCATCAGAAAGTTAACAGACCAAGAAGATGGCAAACTAATGTTTCAAAAAAAAAAATTATTCCCTCAGTCCAAATTCAGTGTCCTTTTATATACAAGAAGGGGAAGGGGAAGGGCCCAGTAGGATGCCAACCAATGGCTGAACAGTACTGCTAACAATTGCTCACCATCAGTTGCTCACTAACAATCACTAACTAAGTGTTGCTTTCTTGGGGAGAAGGGCCCACTGTGATGCCAACCAATGGCTGAGAGGGACCACTAATGGTCGCTCAATAACAGTCGTGCCTGTTAAACACACATGCGTGTGCACACACACACACATGGGCTTCTCTGGTGGCTCAGATAATAAAGAATCTGCCTACAATGTGGGAGACCTGGGTTCAATCCCTAGGTTGGGAAGATCCCCTGGAGGAGGGCATGATAACCCACTCCAGGGTACTTTGTATATAATTTTCCCTATATTTCTAGAATTTTTGGACATGCTTTAGTGTATTGTATTTTTAGAGACTAAAATTGAACCTATTGCTTTAAATTGGGGTTGTCCCAGAGTTGAAAAAAGATATTGATGATGTTATTTGAAAATTTAATACAATGTTTAAAAACAAATTTTTTCTGTTTCTCGATTTTCCATATACTTTATGTTTTACAAATATTAATTCAGTTAGTCCTTTCAATGATGACATGAAATAGGTGCTATTGTCCTTATTTAACAAATAAAGAAACTGAAGCCAAAAGAAGTTGCCTAACTTGTCCAAGGTTATAGACACAGACACAGCCAGGAAACTGTAGAGTCTGGGTTTAAACCCACCTAGACTCGCTCTGGAACTATGCTCATAACCATTGAACCTTACTGCCTCTTACAGAAAAAGTATCTGAAGAAGCAGTGACTTGGAACTGTCTGGGTCCATGTAAGATCCAGAGTCTGATTCTAAGGAAGGGAAAGGAGGCCGATATTAAATAAGTAGTATTGTTTCCAGGATGTACTGAAGTCTTCATATAGCTCACTCATGATTACTAATGTAATGCTAATGAAAAGTGGTAAAGAGATTATATTCTAAGATTTGTATCAACCCCCTCCTCAATCTCCATTTCCAACAACTGCCATTTCCCATGAGAGTTTTAAACAGTATGTTCTAACTCCACCAGATGAGAAGGAAATGCCCTGCTCAGGAATAGTCCTGCAAAACAGAAAAACTTCCAGGCAAGTCTAAACAGTGGTTTGCACATTAGCTTCTTTGGAAAATAGGTGAGTTTTCCTTGTCCCACAGTGTCTTAAATTTTTTTTTTTTAATTTGAATGCCTTTAGCTTGGGCTTACCCTCTCCAGTTAGCCACAGTCTCCACCATTCCTAAGTATATATTCAGCCAGCTTCAAAAACTGTACTTCCTCTCTAGCCCTTGGAGAGAGAGACAGAGACAAAGTGAAGGAGAGAATTTGTACTGCTGGAGTAAAACAGCCAACGAGTAGTCAACAAAGAATGATTCAAAGAGTTAAAGGCATGTCAATAACGGGATAGAGGCAAGGTTCACAGGTCAGGAACATGTTGTAGGGGAATCTAAAAATCTAACATGTTGTGTTAGCCCCTCAGTCGTGTCCAACTCTTTGTGACCCCATGTCTGTCCTTGGAATTCTCTAGACAGGAATACTGAAGTGGAAAAAAAAGAATACTGGGGTAGGTTGCCATGCCTGCCTCCAGGGGATCTTCCCAACCCAGGGATCAAACCGGGGTCTCCTGTGTTGCAAGCAGATTCTTTACCATTTGAGCTACGAGGGAAGCAACATGTTGTAGCAATGACAAAAAGATGATCCCAATGAACATGTGAATTGTCAAAAGATCCTGGGAGACTTTGTAGTTCTTTCTGAAGCAGGACTGTAAACCAGCCAATGAAAGGAGAAGTCTCACCTGTGCTCTCTCAAGAAGTCAAAAGCACCGAGGTCTGTTAGAATCCAGTGAAAAATTCCAGGTGTACTCAACTTCCACTGACAGTCATCCTTCCAGATCACAGAGGATGGAGGAGTGACAACCCAGAACTCAGTGAGGCAGCAGGTCGAGCCTCCAGTCCAAGGTGAAGAGGTGAGACTGTGTGTGCCTTAGGAGTAAGGAAGACCCAGAGACCTAGGGAGACCTTAAAAAACCAGAACAGATTGTATTGAGGAATAGCAAGAAAGAAGTTTGGGGCTGAGTATATGTGTGTGCGTGCTGTCACTGCAGTCGTGTTGGACTCTGTGAGATTCCATGGACTATAGCCCGCCAGGCTCCTCTGTCCATGGGATTCTCCAGGCAAGAATACTGGAGTGGGTTGCCATTCCCTCCTCCAGGGGATCTTCCTGACCCAGGGATCGAACTGGTGTTTCCTGCATCTCCTGCACTGCATCTCTTTACCACTGAGCCACTGGGGAAGCCCCAGGGCTGATTATGAGGTTTTCAAAAGATGGGCTGAAGATTGCAGGTTGTGTGAGCAAGAAACAAATAAGGTTTGGAATCTGGAGCCCTGGAGACCTTGGAGATATTGTCTGCAGGGTATCTGAACCTAGAGCTAGAGTAGGTGTGAGAGGTCAGAACAGCAGCTCTGGATTTGGGTCAGGGGGAGGTCAGGAGAACCTAACCAGCACATCAGAGGGAGCTGGCCTTTGTCTGTAGAAGACGGTCTGGCTATGGAGGTAACTGGTTGACCTAGGGGTGACCTTGAGGGGGACGTAGTGATTCTGGAGTTGGGACTGAGCTGTGGACTGCAAACTGGGGGAAAGAGACATTTCCTTTCAGAAGCAGCCTCACTGTGGTATAAGGATAGAGCACTGTTCATTTTTGTGTCAGTTGATAGATTCCCTTCCTCTGTTTCTCACTCTTACCAGCTTGCCTGAAATTCCAACTGCTTTCTAATCTGATCATAATCTAATCCTGCTGTAAATTAAGGTGTTTATTCATTTATTAAAAACAAATATTCCCGGGAGGGACACCCAGCCCAATATCTACACTTCATACCATAGACGTCATACATTTTGGAAAACATTTATTCTGTATACCTTCTTTCTATTCAACCATCCAGAAATCAAAGTATGATCAAGCTCAGACAGAATCCCTGGAATTTGAAATTTGATCATAGCTGATTTGAAGGGAGAAAATGTTTCAAACGCTTGTGTGAGTAGAACTAAATCCTTGTCCATTATTTTTCCAAGCCCAGCACCCATTCCCCCTGCTGGAACCAGTATTCTAGATTCCCTCTGGGAAATTACCCTACCTTCTGTCTCAGGCTAAGTATCTAAGGGGAACATCTACTCTTGGGACCTGGAGTTGAGCATATGACTCTGTTCTGGCCAATCAGAACACATGGATGCGAGTGATTCAAGTTCAGAATGAATGTGGTAAAGGAGAGGAATATGACTGAAAGAGATTGCCTCTCTTTTTTGCTAGGACCCCTAGCACTACAGGTGAACAGCTGCCACTGAGGGCCATGCACAGATTGAAGTTAACATCGAGGGGAGACAGGACTGAGAGATGGGGTGAAACTAAGCCCTGGTAACCCTGTTTGAGTTCCTATATCCAATCGTGCCTGAAATTAGGCCTCTCCTTAGTCTTTTCAGTTAGGTGAGTCAATAAATTAGTTGGTTTTGCTTAAGTCAGGTTCAAAGGGATTTCCAATAGCTTGCAATTGAGAAAGAATTGCTTTAGAATGAATATTTGTGCCCCTTCCCCCAATCCCAGTTCATATGTTGAAACCCAGTGCCTAGTGCAATGGTAATAGGAGATGGGGTCTTGGTGAGGTGATTAGGTAATGAGGCTGGTACCATTAGCCAGAGAGCTAAGCCCTTTGCTTCAGCCATCGGAGAAAACAGAGAGAAGACAGCCTTCTCCGAACCTGGAAGCAGATTCTCGTCGGACGCCAAATCTGTTAGGCTCCCTAACCTTGGTTTCCCCTGTAAGAAAGAAATGTCTGTTGTTTATAAGCTGTCTAGTCTGCGGTAGTTTGTTATAGCAGCCAAACCGACTAAGACAAGGACTGAGTGGCCCGATATTCCACTCTGTTGTGTTTCGCAGATATTATCAATATTCGCCTTTTCTTAGGAATCCATCCCATATGCAAGATCCCCATGATGTAGCCAGGTCTAGGATGTTTGTCTTTATAGCTTAGACATTGACTTTGCACAATTGCCTGATGACCTCCTTTCAGCAGCTCCAGCAGAGAGAAGCACACAGCAGGGCTGTTTAAAAGGTGGGTCCTGAAGGCTGATTATGCTAACAGCTAATGATTTAACTGCAGTAACCAAAGCAGGCCTGGGCAGTGGAGAGGCAGATGACTCACCCCTGTACTGTGGGCAGCTTTTCCTGCAGTTGCTGGACCCCAGGAAAAAACCCACCACCAATTCCTTACTGAGGTGGGAAATAACCCCAAGATGTTTGACTCTCTGAGTTTGGGACAACCGAGAAATGAGTCAGCTTTCTGGAGAAAACAGTCTATGATTCACTGTTTCTACCAGGCCCCCACCACCCCACCCCCACACTAGTGAGGGCTATGTATTTCTTTCAAGAGCATAATAATACCTTACATTGGAAAGGCATTGAAGTGCTGTACCTTTTTCAAAGTACTTGTGCATTCATTATCTCATTAGGAAACCAGATTTGCTATTTTTTTCTTTCAGGGCCATTAAAAAAAAACAAAACTCATATCCAGCAGAGAAATTTTGTATGTGGCTTTCAATGAGCCTTGAGAGGAGAAAAATCAGAATTCAATCCAAGAGTGAAGCTTTCCTGAGATCCACAGATAATCCTTTTCTCTTATGTCAAACATAAGAAGAGGGCAGAGGCTAGATTCTAGAGGAAAGAGCCCTGAGTGGGAGTTGAAACCTGGGTTCTAGCTCTATATCTGCGCTAAGTAGGTGTGTGACTTAAGCCCCTTAATCTCTCTGGGCTTCCATTTCTTGCTTGTAAAATGGTGTCATTGAGATTTCCTGGGGAGGTTGGCCTTGATACTTCCTGAAGGCTCTGAGTGTATACGGCTTGGGGGATAGAAGAGCCTAAAGGGACTGATTTATAAGCAAGTTGGCACATTTTAATAAGGCCAGCTGCTATTCTGGGGTGTGCAGAGGGGAGCCCCTATCCAGGGTGCCAGGATTCGTGGCACAGTATGGCATAGAGCTAGTAGGGCTGATTCTTCAGAGACTCAAGAGCCTCCCTCAGGACAGCCTCTGAGGGTAGTGGTTGGTTGGTGGTGGTTATTTGGTTAAATGAAGGATAAGCACCTATCACAAAGTGCCGGCCTCCTGATTGATCAGAAAACTCTGTGGCCTGTGGAGCCACAAATGTCAGTATAGTTCTTAGAACAGAGGGAAGTAGAACCCTGTCATTTTTCTGAAGGCATGGCCTGTGTAGGGCTTGGCAGGCCAGAGTAGTGGGCCCTACTTAGCAAAAACAGACCAACCCAAGAATTTTTCTTGTGGAGTCAACATTCTCTCTACAACCCTTTCCTCCTTTCCTCCAGCAAACACTCTGCCCAGTGGGGAGGTAAATGGATCCCTCACCTCCACAGACCCCTTCTGTAAGACTGTTGTTCAGTCGCTAAGACATGTCCGACTCTTTGCTAATGGCACCCTGCTCCAGCACTCTTGCCTGGAAAATCCCATGGACAGAGGAGCCTGGTGGGCTGCAGTCCACGGGGTCGCTAAGAGTCAGACACGACTGAGCGACTTCACTTTCACTTTTCACTTTCATGCATTGGAGAAGGAAATGGCAACCCACTCCAGTGTTCTTGCCTGGAGAATCCCAGGGACGCGGGAGCCTGGTGGGCTGCCGTCTATGGGGTCGCACAGAGTCAGACACAACTGAAGTGACTTAGCAGCAGCAGCAGCACACCAGGCTTCCCTGTTCCTTCACTATCTCCTAGAGTTTGGTCAAACTCATGTCCATTGAGTCAGTGATGTCATCCAACAATCTCATTCTCTGTTGCCCCGTTCTCCTCTCGCCCTCAATCTTTCTCAGCATGAGGATCTTTTCCAAAGAGTTGGCTCTTTGCATCCAAGTTGCCAAAGTATTGGAGCTTCAGACTCAGTCCTTCCAATGAATATTCAGGGTTGATTTCCTTTAGGATTGACTGGTTTGATCTTCTTGCTATCCAAGGGACTCTCAACAGTCTATTCCAGCACCACAATTCAAAAGCATCAATTCTTCAATGCTCAGCCTTCTTTATGGTCCAACTCTCACATCCGCACAGGACTATCGGAAAGACCATAGCTTTGACTATATGGACCTTTGTTGGCAAAGTGTTGTCTCTGCTTTTTAATATGCTATCTAGTGTGTTTGTCATAGTTTTCCTTCCAAGAAGCAGGTATCTTTTAATTTCATGTCTGCAGTCACTGTCTGCAGTGATTTTGGAGCCCGAGAAAAGAAAATCTGTCACCGCTTCCACTTTTCCCCCTTCTATCTGCCATGAAGCAACAGGACAGGGATCTGTAGGACTCTACTTTCCAATATATCCTGGCTCATCCTTCCTTTTCCAATGACTACTTTGAGACAATAGAATATCAGTGGTTTATCTCCCTAGTGCCTGAATGATGTCTCCTTTGAGATCAAGGACTATGATATATCAGAGTGCCTCTTACATTAATCAGCACTGTTTTGGCTCTGAGCCTTCCTTCAAGTTGCCTCCTCCCCATCAATAAAACAAAACAACCAACTAATACCACCACTAACACAGCAAAACCCCCTAACCATCCCGATCGGTAACTTGTCCTCAGGGTATTTTTCTTTGTTCCTAAACTAATGTATGCTGAAGTACCGATAGCTGCTAAGGCTTATTACTGACCACTCCTTGTCACTGCTCCAAATATGTATTTGCGTCTTAACAGGAATATTGGATTCAATTTGGCAGAAACACTCCCATTAAAGGAACAAACTTGTTTTCAGGGTCCAAAATCAGTCCTATGATGGGAAATATTTTTGTCCTTAAGGAAGGGCCATTTTGGTCCCTCCAGTTACGGAAAGGAGGCTGGGTCCTGTGAGGTCAGAGCTGTTGGAGGGCAGCCTGGCCAACCAGGACTTGCCCAGAGACAGCAGAATCTGTCTTATGAATCATCCTATTCATAATCAGACCTGCAATTTTAATACCCAGAACAAGATCTGCCACATTGCATTTGTCAGCCTCTCTGTATTTCACAAAGTTATTCTGTTGTTTCTGGGATCTTTTGTCTTTCTCCTTAAATCCTGGCCCAGCCTCAGATGCCCCTGGCTCTATATGGGCTGTACAACTTAATACTGGGATGTGGAACATTGGCATCCCCTGGGAACCCCTCAGATTTGTCTGCCCTGTGCCCCTCCACACACCAATCCTACGCCTATTACAGATTCTCCCCCTTCCCTAATCCCAGGACACCATGGCCTGACCTTAAAACAGGACCAGAGAAAGGGATCATAATTCCATTAAGTAAAACCAAATTTGAATTAATCTCAGGAGACCAGCTGAGTTGCCAGAGCTTCCAGTTCTTCATTACAAAGGAGCAACCGTCTATCCCAGTTGCTTGTGGATTCTTGAGTTTGGGTTCTAGGCCAGTACCCTCTGCCACTCTCCTTGTCCCACCCACTCCCCACAAGGCTGAGAATGTCCCTGTGGACAGGAGATGGCCAGATCCCTCCACTTGGAAGTCAGCTTGATTCTTTGAGGGGAAGGTTTAGAAGAATCAGACCCAACTAGGGGACAACCTTAAGTGATCAGATGCTCTGAGTTTTGTTGGCCTATATTGGTGTTAATACACAAACATAGGCAAACTATGAAGGTGTTTGCACTGACATATAAAATATGGTGGCCAAGAGAAGTAATAAAGCAAATAAACAAATATAAGGAAGGTTAAAAGCTAAAAGTGTCTTGTAAGTTTGGAATTCTAAACTAGCCCAGAGATCCAAGGGAAAACCAATACCACTCCGTCCACTGTCCTTTCTTACTTCCACAGCCTGGATGGTGAGTCCAGGAGCTAAAGAAATGGGAAAGAGCCAGCACTCTTCCAATTGCTGATTCATCCTGCTTGGAGCTGCGAGGTCCATGCCTAAACACGCTGATTATAACTGTGGTCACTTCAGGCCTCTCCTGTCCACTCATCTTGTCCTCTGCATTTCCTGCTGACAATTTGATGGACAACGCAGTAAAATCCATGGTGAGCCCTCTGGAGAGGAGCAGCACCACAGAAATTTGTTGGGTTACAATGTAGAGATCAGTGATTAGCCTTACTAATGATTAGTGGCAAGGAAACTTAAGGGGTCCATACAAAAAGAGATATGACTGGAAAGAAGGAGAAAGAGGGAAGACTAGGGCTGAGGCTGAAGGAAATCTATCAGCCAACTGCAGTCCAAGGTAATCTCTGCAGCCGTGTCTGTGGTTGAGTGGACTCTTGCACCTGGGTGGGTCCATGCAGACCTTGCCCAGCAATAAAACTGGAACAGCCAAACCCCACTTATTTTATATGAAAGAAGCTTTATCATCATCTCTAGGCTTCTAAAACCTCACCACTTTCCCCTAGTTTATTATCCCAGAACCAGTCTTGAGATAATACAGACCATGGAAAAGATTCTTCTTTCAGTTCTCTGACTCACATACTAGCCAGCAACAGTCATGACCGCGAGCACTGAAAGAGCAGAGTGACTCTGGGTTAGCTTTGCTTCATGCAAAAATAAAATATAGAAATCTGGATTTTTTTCCCTGAAATGATTAATTTGGGAGGTGACTATGTATCGATGTTATATTTTATTGAAGTATAGTTGACTTACAATGTTATGTTAATTTCTTCTGTACAGCAAAGTTATACATATATATGTTATTTTTCATATTCTTTTCCATTATGATTTATCACAAGATATTGAATATAGTTCCCTGTGTGGTTCTATTTTTTTTTAAAGATCATCTTTGGTATAAAATAGTATAATCATTTTATAAAAGACTTGGGAAAAACAACCAAAGAAAGGAAATACTCCTACATGACTCCATCCTCTTAATGCATCTATCACATGCTGGTATTTAGAGATTTTCTTTCCCATCTTTTCTCCTATACATATTTTCCCCTTCTAAGCATTAGAGGGTTGTTTTATATTAAATCTGAAAAGAAAAGTAATTGAAGTACATGATAAAAGTGTGAAATAAAAGGTAACAGTCTCTCTCCTCTAGCTTTATCCCCAGTGACCACTGTCAACTCTTATACATCTTTTCAGGAAATAGCTTTTGATATAGGGTGCATGGCTGGGTTGGCATGTGTTGTGAGAGATTGGGCAAGTGGTAGATTTGATGCTGTTTGGGGTATGGATGCCTAAAATATGAGCAGCACCTCCTTAGTGTTAGAACAGCAAGTGCAAAATTTGGGAGCTGCCAGGGATGGTGTATCTGGATATGTTACTAAAATAAATGACAAAAGAGCTGTAGAGAGAGCCCTGGTGCTATTAGAAATTCTGGATCTAGCTCATTCTGAGGTTGATCCATGACCCTAGCCATTCTATAATTTAATTGTTTGACCTTTCTTAAAGTTCACGATCAATGAATTTCCTGTCTGCTGAAATGTATTTGAATTGGGTAGATGTCTTATGTAAAAAAAAATTAGCACATTCATCCTAAGCATGTTTTTCTCTGTACAATCTTCCTGTCTGTAATTTTCTTCCATTTTCATTGAGATATAACTGACATACAGCACTGTATAAGGTGCACAACACAATAATTTGCCTTACATAATCATGAAATGATGATCAAAGCAGGTTTAATAAATACCCATCATCTCATATAAATACAAGATTAAAGAAACAGGAAAAATATGTTTTCCTTGTGATGAGAACTCTTAGGATTTACTCTGTTAACAATTTTCATATATAACATTATAATTAACATTAACAGCAGTGTTAATTATATTTAATATCATATTGTACATTACATTCCTGGTCCTTATTTATTTTATAACTACTACTGTGGGCAAGAATCCCTTAGAAGAAATGGAGTAACCATTGTAGTCAACAAAAGAGTCCAAAACGCAGTACTTGGATGCAATCTCAAAAACTACAGAATGATCTCTATTGGTTTCCAGGGCAAACCATTCAATATCACAGTAATCCAAGTCTATGCCCCAACCAGTAATGCTGAAGAAGCTGAAGTTGAATGGTTCTATGAAGACCTACAAGACCTTCTAGAACTAACACACCAAAAAGATGTCCTTTTCATTATAAGGGACTGGAATGGAAAAGTAGGAAGTCAAGAAATACCTGGAGGAACAGACAAATTTGACCTTGGAGTACGGAATGAAGCAGGGCAAGGCTAACAGAGTTTTGCCAAAAGAACGCACTGGTCATAGCAAACACCCTCTTCCAACAACACAAGAGAAGACTCTACACATGGACATCACCAGATGGTCAACACCAAAATCAGACTGATTATATTCTTTGCAGCCAAAGATGAAGAAGCACTATACAGCCAGCAAAAACAAGACCAGGAGCTGACTGTGGCTCAGATTGTAAACTCCTTATTGCCAAACTCAGACTTAAAGAAAGTAGGGAAAACCACTAGACCATTTACGTATGACTTAAATCCCTTATGATTATACAGTGGAAGTGACAAATAGATTCAAGGGATTAGATCTGATAGACAGAGTGCCTGATGAACTATGGATGGAGGTTCATGACATTGTACAGGAGACAGGGATCAAGACCATCCCCAAGAAAAAGAAATGCAAAAAGGCAAAATGGTTGTCTGAGGAGGCCTTACAAATAGCTGTGAAAAGAAGAGAAGTGAAAGGCAAAGGAGAAAAGGAAAGTTATACCCATTTGAATGTAGAGTTCCAAAGAATAGCAAGGAGAGGTAAGAAAGTGCAAAGAAATAGAGGAAAACAATAGAATAGGAAAGACTAGAGATCTCTTCAAGAAAATTAGAGATACCAAGGGAACATTTCATGCAAAGATGGGCTCAATAAAGGACAAAAAAATGGTATAGAACTAACAGATGCAGAAGATATTAAGAAGAGGTGGCAAGAATACACAGAAGAACTGTACAAAAAAGTTCATGACCCAGATAACCACAGTGGTGTGATCACTGACCTAGAGCCAGACATCCTGGAATGTGAAGTCAAGTGGGCCTTAGGAAGCATCACTACGAACAAAGCCAGTGGAGGTGATGGAATTCCAGTTGAGCTATTTCAAATCCTGAAAGATGATGCTGTGAAAGTGCTGCACTCAATATGCCAGCAAATTTGAAAAACTCAGCAGCGGCCATAGGACTGGAAAAGGTGAATTTTCATTCCAATCCCAAAGAAAGGCAATGCCAAAGAATGTTCAAACTACCACACAATTTCGCTCATCTCACAATGGCAACCCACTCCAGTGTTCTTGCCTGGAGAATCCCAGGGATGGGGGAGCCTGGTGGGCTGCCGTCTATGGGGTCGCACAGAGTCGGACACGACTGAAGTGATTTAGCAGCAGCAGCAGCAGCACATCGTAGTAAAGGAATGCTGAAAAGTCTCCAAGCCAGGCTTCAACAGTACGTGAACTGTGAACTTCCAGATGTTCAAGCTGGATTTAGAAAAGACAGAGAAACCAAAGATCAAATTGTCAGCCTCCATTGGATCATGGAAAAAGCAAGAGAGTTCCAGAAAAACATCTACTTCTGCTTTATTGACTATGCCAAAGCCTTTGACTGTGTGGCTCACAACAAACTGGAAAATTCTTCAAGAGATGGGAATACCAGACCAGCTGACCTGCCTCTTGAGAAATCTGTATGCAGGTCAGGAAGCAATAGTTAGAACTGGACATGGAACAACAGACTGGTACCGAACTTGAAAAGGAGTATGCCAAGGCTGTATATTGTCACCCTGCTTATTTAACTTTTATGCAGACTACATCATGCAAAATGCTGGGCTGGATGAAGCACAAGCTGGTATCAAGATTGCCGGGAAAAATATCAGTAACCTCAGGTATGCAGATGACATCACCCCGTGGCAGAAAGCGAAGACGAACTAAAGAGGCTCTTGATGAAAGTGAAAGAGGAGAGTGAAAAATTTGGCTTAAAACTCAACATTCAGAAAACTAAGATCATGGCATCTGGTCCCATCACTTCATGGCAAATAGATGGGGAGACAGTGACAGACTTTATTTTGGGGGGCTTCAAAACACTGCAGATGGTGACTGCAGCCATGAAATTAAAATACACTTCCTCCTCGGAAGAAAAGTTATAACCAACCTAGACAGCATGTTAAAAAGCAGAAACATTACTTTGCCAACAAAGTTCCATCTAGTTAAAGCTATGGTTTTTCCAGTAGTCGTGTATGGGTGTGAGAGTTGGTCTATAAAGAAAGCTGAGCGCCGAAGAATTGATGCTTTTGAACTGTGGTGCTGGAGAAGATTCTTGAGAGTCCCTTGGACAGCAAGGAGATCCAACTAGTCCATCCTAAAGGAAATCAGTCCTTAATATTCATTGGAAGGACTGATGCTGAAGCTGAAACTCCAATACTTTGGCCCCCTAAAGTGAAGAACTGACTCATTGGGAAAAACCCTGATGCTGGGAAAGATCGAAGGTGGGAGGAGAAGGGGATGACAGAGGATGAGATGGTTGAATGGCATCACCAACTTGATGGACATGAGTTTGAGTAAACTCCTGGAGTTGGGTATGGTTAGGGAGGCTTGGCGTGCTGCAGTCCTTGGGGTTGCAAAGACTTGGACACAACTGTACAGCGAGCTGACTGTACCTTTTGACTGCCTTCATCCAGTTCCCCCCTCCCCTTCCACTCCCCACCTCTGTTAACTACAAATCTGATCTCTTTTCTATGAGTTTTTCTTTGAAGTAAAATTGACCTGTAACACTATGTTAGTTCCTATTACATAACATGGGGCTTCCCTGGTGGCTCAGAAGTTAAAGCGTCTGCCTGCAAGGCGGGAGACCCGGGTTCAATCTCTGGGTCAGGAAGATCCCCTGGAGAAGGAAATGGCAACCCACTCCAGTGTTCTTGCCTGGAGAACCCCATGGACGGAGGAGCCTGGTAAGTTACAGTCCACGGGGTCACAAAGAGTTGGACACAACTGAGTGATTTCACTTTCTTTTACATAACATAGTGATTCCATATTTCTATACATTTCAACAAGATCACTATGATAAGTCTAGTTACAATATGTCACCATACAAAGATATTACATAGTTAATGACTATATTCCACACACAGTATTTTCATACCCAATTATTTTTACAAAATAAATAAATATTTCCTACTCATTTATTTTGCACCTGTAGTTTGTACCTCTTAATCTCTCTCATCTATTTATTTTCTACCACCGCTTCCCTCCCCTCTGGCAACCACTTTTTCTTTTAATTTATTAATTTTATTTTTGGTTGCACTAGGTCTTCATTGCTGTGCGAGCTTTTTCTCTAGTTGCAGTGCGTGGGGTCTACTCTTCTTTGCATTGCATGGGCTTCTCATCGCAATGGCTTCTCTTGTTGCACAGCACAGGCTCTAGGATGTGTAGGCTCAGCAGCTGTGGTGCAGGAGCTTAGTTGCTCTGCAACATGTGGGACTCATGTCCCCTGCATTGGCAGGTGGGTTCTTAACCACTGGGCCACCAGGGAAGTCCAGCAACCACATTTTGTTCTCTGTATCTATAACCTCATTTCTGTTTTATTATGTTTGTTTTGTTTATTAGATTCCACACAAGAGTGAACTCATACAGGGTTTGTCTTTCTCTGACTTATTTGAGTTAATTTAAGATCCTCTAAGTCAATCCATGTTTTTGTAAAGGGCATGATTTAATTCATTTTTATGGCTGAATAATATTCCAATGTGTATATGAATATATTAATATATATGTGTATACACACACACACAATCTTCTTTATCCTTTCATGGGCACTTAAGTTGCTTTCATACTTGATTATTGTAAATAGTGCTTCAACAGACATAGAAGTGCATATATCTTTTCATAACTAGTGTTTTCATTTTCTTTGAATAAATACCCAGAAGTGCAATTGCTGGATTTATTGCACTAAATGGTAATTCTATTTTTGATTTTTTGAGGAATAGCCATAATGTTTTCTGTCATGGTTGCACCAATTTACATTCCCACCAACAGTGCACAAGGGTTCTTTTTTCTCCACATCATCACTGTGTTATTTGCTGTCTTTTGATACCAGTGATTCTGACAGGTATAAAGTGATACCTCATTGTGGTTTTGATTTGCATTAATCATTCTCTGTTTAGTAATGTTAAGCATCTTTTCATGTACCTGTTGGCTATCTGTAGGTCTTCTTTGAAAAAATGTCTATTTAGATCTGCTCATTTTTTTAATCAGATGGTTTAATTTTTTGATGTGGATTTGTATGAGTTCTTTGTCAGTTTTGGATATTAACCCCTTATTGGATATGTTGTTTGCAAATATCTTCTCCTATTCAGTAGCTGGCCTTTTAATTTGTTGATAGTTTCCTTCACTGTGAAAAAACTTTTTAGTTTGTTGTATTCTGTTTATTTATTTTTGCTTCTGTTTCCCTTGCCTGAGTAGAGACATATGAAAAAATATTAAATTGTGTCCACAATTTTTAAGGATAAACAATAACAGCAAGCAACAAAAAGAAAAAAGAGGTAAATTAGATACTATTAAAATTAATAACTTTTGTGTTTCAAAGGACATCATCAAGAAAGTGAAAAGATAATCCACAGAATGAGAGAGACATTTTTTGCAAATCACATATGTGATAAGGGACTTGTATCTAGGATTAACTTAAAACTCTCACAAATAATAATAAAAAAGACAAACCACTCAATTTAAAATGAGCAGAAGATTTGAATAGACATTTTTCCAAAAGAGGCATACAAATGGCCAATAAGCACATGAAAAGATGCTCAACAGGGCAATGCAAATCAAAACCACAAGACACCAGTTCACACTCACTAGGATGGCTGTATCAAAAAGACAATAATGAGAAGCCTGGTATACTGCTGGTGGGAAAAGTGGTACAAGTTGCTTGGGAAAACCATATGGCAGTTCCCCAAAAGTTTGAACATGGAGTTACATATGACCCAGCAATTCCATTCCTCAGTATATACCCAAGAAAAATGAGAACATGTCCACACACTTGCACATGCACACAAGCAGCACCGTTCATAATAGCTAAAAGACAGAAACAACTCAAATGTCCATCAGCTGATGAACGAATAAACAAAATATGATATATCAATACAGTGAAGTAGTACAAACTACTGCTTATAGGAATAAAAAGAAACAAAGTACCGAAACACTACAAACTGGATGAACCCTGACTACACTGAGTGAAAGAAGCCAGAAAAGAAGGGTCACATACGGTGCTTCTGTTTGCATGAAGAGTCTAGACTAGGCGAACCCGTGGAGAGAGTAGATTTGCCCAAGGGTGGGAGATTGAAGGGAAATGGGGAATGCCTGCTAGTGAGAGTAATGAAAATGTTCTAAAACTGCGCTGATGGTTGTGAAACTCTGTGAATATACTAAAAACCATTAACTTGGACACTTTAAATGGTTGAATTATATGATGTAAGAATTATAATAAAACCATTATTTAAAAAAAATAGCCTACTGAGTGGACGTGTCAATGGGATTACTTACATTGTTGTCAGGTACAAACTGTTCCTCTATAATTTATACTACTCTGTGTTTCATATCACTTAACAAATGTTTACTGAGCATCAGATGTGTCGGGAATATAAAAATGCAGAACATCTCACGCTCCAGCCAAGGAGGCAGCACTCATCCACAGAAGGTAAGTAATTGGGCAAAACAGAACATAATAAATGCTACTGGGTTCAGAGGCTTCCCCAGTGGCTCAGTGGTAAAGAATCTGCCTGCAATGCAGGAGCCACAAGAGACACAAATTCGATCCCTGAGTCAGGAAGATCTCCTGGAGGTGGGCATGGCAACCCGCACCAGTGTTCTTGCCTGGAGAATCCCATGGACAGAGAAGCATGGACAGGCTGCAGTCCACAGGGTCACAAAGGGTCAGACACGACTGAAGCCCCTTAGCACACATGCACACACTGGGTTCAGAGGCAGGCTTTCTGTCACAGGCTTTGCACTCAAAGAAAGGCTTCACTAAAGATGGAAAACACTGAATCTTGAAGGATAAATGGCAAGAAACAAAATATTTCAGTTACCATTTGTCAAGCACTTCCTCTGATGCAGTTCAGTTCAGTTCAGTTGCTCAGTCGTGTCCGACTCTTTGCGACCCCATGAATCGCAGCACGCCAGGCCTCCCTGTCCATCACCAACTCCCGGAGTTCACCCAGACTCACGTCCATCGAGTCACTGATGCTATCCAGCCATCTCATCCTCTGTCGTCCCCTTCTCCTCCTACCCGCAATCCCTCCCAGCATCAGAGTCTTTTCCAATGAGTCAACTCTTCGCATGAGGTGGCCAAAGTACTGGAGTTTCAGCTTTAGCATCATTCCTTCCAAAGAAATCCCAGGGCTGATTTCCTTCAGAATGGACTGGTTGGATCTCCTTGCAGTCCATGAGACTCTCAAGAGTCTTCTCCAACACCACAGTTCAAAAGCATCAATTCTTCGGTCCTCAGCCTTCTTCACAGTCCAACTCTCACATCCATACATGACCACAGGAAAAACCACAGCCTTGACTAGACGAACCTTTGTTGGCAAAGTAATGTCTCTGCTTTTGAATATGCTATCTAGGTTGGTCATAACTTTCCTTCCAAGGAGTAAGCGTCTTTTAATTTCATGGCTGCAATCACCATCTACACTGTTCTAAATACAATACATGGAGAGTGAAATTTTTAGATGGCAGAGGAAGGAGTTAGGCGGATCCTCTCCCCAGCAAAACAACTTAACTGGTAAAAACTGTAAAACAAAGCACACACTATCATTAAAAATCACTCAAAATTGCTCCAAGAGCATAGAGCAAACAGAAAAATATACACTAAATCCCTTCATTTGAACCCTTAAGTTGCGAACTTTCAAAGGTGTGAATGTGCATTCAGGCGTTGAGTGAGATTGCAGCTTGCCCTCCCTCTCCTGTTGCTGACGATCCTTCAGCTCTACCATCTCCCACCTCCCCTCCCTCCTTCAGTCAGCAGCTCTTCTTGCCTGTTCACTTGATGCCAGCCCCTGTATGCCAGCTGTTGTACTGTACTACTGTACTTTTCAAGGAACTGTATGTTTGATTAAAAATGTTTTCTTTATTTTTGTGTTTGTTTTTTTAATGTATTATTTGTATGAAAAGTATTATAAACCTATGACAGTACAGTACTCTATGGCCAATTGTGTTAGTGGGTACCTAGGCTAACTTTTTTGGACTTATGAACAAACTGGGCTTATGAACACGCTCTTGGAATGGAACTTTTTCCTATGTAGGGGACTTACTGTACAAGAAACCCACATTTTAGGAAGAATGATGAGAGTCTACAGCATTTGAGCCATGACCCATTATTCTCTTAGCCTTCCTTTTCCAGCTTTTTGTTATAGAAACTCTCCCAGAGAGCTCTCCTTTTAACAAGAAGATTCATCCCAGCTCCCAGTCTGTGGCTAATTTCACCCTGTGAGAAGTAGACTGTCAGAATTTCCATCCCTTAGTTCTCTGTTATAGGCATGGCAGGCTGAGAATACTGGGGCCCCCAGTCTTATGCCCCTCTCCCAATCCCATCGTAGAGTGGGGGTTCTACACCAGAAGGAGCAGGCAGAGAAGATCAGTAGCTTCCACCCCCACCCCCACCCACTGGAAAAGCAGGATGTTGCTTCAGGAAAAAAGGGGCCCCACCCCCAGCTCTGATGCTGTGGGTTCTGCCAAGGAGGAAGGCAACCCTTGAGGACAAAGAGCTTCAGAAGTCTGCTTAAGACGGTGTTGGAACAGAGCCTGGAGAATTCTGCCTAATGGTGTTGTGGAAAACAACAGAGTCTTGACGTAGAACAATTAAGAGGAGCTGGTAGCTCCATGATATAAGCAAAATAGCATTGTGGCTAGAAATTTAATAGAGAACCAGGGAAAGAGAAAGAAGCCAAGGGCGCCCTCATGGAAGCCTGTTTAACTCTAGGGATCAGACAGGCTGAGCACACATGCCTGGCTGTTCCCACTCAGGGGCACTCGGGACAGGGCATGGAGCCGACTTGAAAACTTCCCCAAGACACACACTGGCTGTTAACACAGGGCTCCTTATGACACAAGGGGCGCGAATACAACTTCTGACCAGACACTGACAGAACAATAAGCTGCTCTGACCAGGGACAGCGCCTGGGAAGGTAGTCTTAAAAACAAAATCAGGGCTTTCCTGGTGGTCCAGTGGTTAAGAATCTCCCCGCCCATGCAGAGGACACGGGTTCAATCCCTGGTCTGGGAAGATCCCACATGCCTCTGGGACGGCTAAGCCTGTGTGCCACAACCCCTGAGGCTCCAAGCCTAGAGCCGGTGCTCCATAACAAGAGAAGCCACCTCAATGAGTAGCCTGTGCACCGCAATGAAGAGCAGTCCCAGTTCACCACAACTAGAGAAAGCCCTCGAGCAGCAACGAACACCCAGTGCAGCCATAAATGTGTAAATAATTTTTTTAAGAAAAGTCAAATCACACTCACACCTGGCAGTCGGGATGACTATGGGCATGCCCAAGGCTGCACCATATCAGGAGTGATCAGAGTGATATCTGATCAGAGTGATATATCTAAGCTATATCTGGACAAACATGGGGCAAAAAAGTAAACTCCCTTAATGTGACAGTAACCTCCAAGCCAAACACACATCCAATGATAAAGGGTAAACATATAACTGGCTAAGGAGCTTCAAGTGCAACCTGCGGCCAGTAAGTAGCTGAGGCCAATCCAGGGTGACCTCAGTTAGCCAGGCTAAAAGATAAAAACAAGGGGAAACTGAGCAGGAACATCAGAGGCTGCACATCAGAGGGGTAGTAAACTTTGCAACATTAAACAATGCATCAGTCAAGCCATTAAACAAGCAAATGATGATGAAGCAAACAACAAGAGCTACAACTCTCTGGGATGGGAAATCAGCATCCATTGTTCCTACAATCTATTATCCAAAATGTCCACTTTTCAATAAAAAATTATGAGACATACAAAGAAACAGAAAAGTGTGACCCATCCACAGGCGAAAAAATCAGAAAGTGGAATCTGCCCTGAAGGACCTGGATGGTGCACTTAGCAGATGAGGACTCCAAAGCATTATTTGTTGTTTCTGTTCAGTCACTTGTTGTGTCTGACTCTTTGCGACCCCATGGACTTTAGCACACCAGGCTTCAATGTCCTTTTTCATCTCCTGGAGCTTGTTCAAACTAATGTCCATTGAGTAAGTGATGCCACCCAATCATCTCATCTTCTGTTGTTCCCTTCTCCTCCTGCCTTCAATCTTTCCCAGCACTGGGGTCTTTTCTAATGAGCAGGCTCTTCACATTACGTGGCCAAAGTATTGGAGCTTCAGCTTCAGCATCAATCCTTCTAATGAATATGCAGGATTGGTTTCCTTGAAGATTGACTGGTTTGATCTCCTTGCAGTCCAAGGGACTCTCAAGTCTTCTCTAACATCTCACTTCAAAAGCATCAATTTTTCAGCATTCAGCCTTCTTTATTGTCCAGCTCTCACATCCATACATGACTGCTAGAAAAACCATGTGCTGTACTCTGCTTAGTCACTCAGTCATGTCCGACTCTTTGCGACCCCATGGACTCTAACCTGCCAGGCTCCTCTGTCCATGGGAAACCTCCAGGCAAGAATACTTGAGTGGGTTGCCATGTCCTCCTCCAGGGGATCTTCCCAACCCAGGGATCAAACCCAGGTCTCCTGCATTGCAGGCAGATTCTTTACTGTCTGAGCCACCAGGGAAACCACAGCTTTGACTATACGGATCTTGGTTGGCAAAGTAATGTCTCTGCCTTTTAAAATGCTATCTAGGTTTGTCACAGCTTTTTTTTCAGGGAGCAAGCCTCTTTTAATTTTATGGCTTCAGTGACCATCTGCAGTGATTTTGGAGCCCAAGAAAATAAAGGCTGTCACTGTTTCCGTAGTTTTCCCATCTACATGCCATGAAGTGATAGGACCAGATGCCATGATCTTAGTTTTTTGAATGTTGGCGTTTTAAGCCAACTTTTTCACTCTCTTCGTTCACTTTCATGAAAAGGCTCTTTAATTCCTCTTTACTTTCTGCCATAAGGATGGGTGTCATCTGCCTATCTGAGGTTACTGATATTTCTCCCAGCAATCTTGGTTTCAGCTGTGTTTATCCAACTCACATTTCACATGATATACTCTGCATTTAAGTTAAATAAGCAGGATGGCAATATACAGCCTTGACGTACTCCTTTCCCAAATTGGAACCAGTCCATTGTTCCATGCCCAGTTCTAACTGTGGCTTCCTGACCTGCATACAGATTTCTTAGGAGACAGGTCAGGTGGTCTGGTATTCCCACCTCTTTAAGAATTTCCACAGTTTGTTGTGAGCCACACAAAGGTTTTAGCATAGTCAATGAGGCAGAAGTAGATGAAATTCTGTTGCTTTTTCCATAATCCAACAGATATTGGCAATTTGATCTCTGGTCCTCTGCCTTTTCTAAATCCAATTTGAGCATTTGGAAATTCTTGGTTAACATAATGTTGAAGCCTGGCTTGGAGAATTTTGAGCATTACTTTGCTAGCATGTGCTGCTGCTGCTAAGTCACTTCAGTCATGTCCGTCTCTGTGCGACCCCATAGACAGCAGCCCACCAGGCTCCTCTGTCCACAGGATTCTGCAGACAAGAATACTGGAGTGGGTTGCCATTTCCTTCTCCTGCAAGCATGTGAAATGAATGCAATTGTGAGGTAGTCTGAACATTCTTTGGCATTGCCCTTCTTTGGGATTGGAATGAAAACTGATTTTTCTAGTCCTGTGGCCACTGCTGAGTTTTCCAAATTTGCTGACATACTGAGTGCAGCACTTTAATAGCATCATATTTTAGGATTTAACATAGCTCAGCTGGAATTCCATCACCTCCACTAGTCTAGTTCGTAGTGATGCTTCCTAAGGCCATTATAAATATGTTCAAAGAACTAAAGCAAACCATACCTAAAGATTTAGAGGATTTATGATGACAACGTCTCATTAAACAGAGAATATCAGTAAAAGGATAAAAACTACAAGATTCAAATTGAAATTCTGGAGTCAAAAAGTACAGTAACCAAAATGAAAAATTAACTAGAGGGGCTCAACAGTAGATTTGATCTGTCAGAAGTAAGAATCAGTGAAGTTGAAGATAGATCAATAGAGATTATGCAATCATAAGAACAAAGAGAAACAAGGATGAATAACAGTGAACAGAGCCTTGGAGAAGTGTGGGACATCATCAAGCATACGAGCATATGCGTAACTGTAGTACCAGGAAGAGGGGAGAAAGAGATAGAAAAGAATATTCAAAGAAATATTGGAAAACTCCAAACTTTATGCAAAGCACTAGTTGACATATCCAAGGCATGACCCGATTTCCCTTTATAGCTCATAACCAAATGCAAGAGGAAAGACATAAACTGAAATAGAAACCATTTCTTACATATGACACCAAAGCACAAGCAATGAAAGAAAAAAAGTAGATAACTTGTAATCATCAAAATTTCAAGCTTTTTTTAATTAAAAACTTTTTGTGCTTTAAAGAACACCATGAAGAAAGTGAAAAGATAATCTACAGGATGGGAGAAAATATTTGTAAACCATGTGTTTGATATGAGACTTGTATCTAGAATATTCTACAACTCAATAATAAAAAGAGGAATAACTCAATGGGCAAAGGATCTGAATCGACATTTCACCCCAGAAGATACAGAAATGGCCAACAAGCACTAGTCATTAATAGTCATCAGAGGGTGAATTTTATGGTATTGAGTTATATATTGTTTTAAAAAGCAGTGACATAAAATTATTTATATAGGATTGTATTGCTGGGGCTGGAACATGTAAAAGTGTAACATATTTGACAATAACAGCATGAAGGAAGCAGGTGGGAGCAGAGCTGTATTGGAGTGAGGAAATGACCCCGGATAGAAACTCAAATCCATAGGAAGAAATAAAGAGAAACAAGAAGAGCGAAACAGAAGGTTAATATAACAGCTCTGTAGTATATACTTGCTCTCCTTCTCTAAGCCCCTTTAGGTAATAATTATAGCAATGTATTCCTGGGTTTATAATATACATAGATGTAATATATAAGACAATAAAAGCACAAAAAAGAGAGAGAGTGTGGATGCAGTTATTTAGGAATGAAGTCTTTATTTCACTGGAACTATTTAAAATATAAACCTCTAGGTCTGCTGAGCCAGAATTTCAGAGGATGGCCAGGGCTTTCTCGGTCTGTATTGCACCTTTGAGTGGACTCAAAGGCTCCCCTTCCTCTCATCAAACGTAACTTCACGCCAGCGCCGCTGGCTTAGGCGGCAGAACATGAACTGGCTCGACCACCCACTCCCGCTGCTACACTGAATGATCTGCACAACCACATGAGAGAGGTGACCCCAGGCCACCCCAGGCCCACGTCTGTAATTTTAAAATTGTTCCTCTAATAATTCTAATGTACAACCAGGGCGAGAACTGCTGGGTTAGGGAAGCATTCAAAAAGAATCTGAGGTATCAGGGAACAGATAAAATGTGAGCTGTGATTGTTGGGAAGGATTGGAGGGGGGACTCAGGGTTTTAATACCAAAGACTGAGAGAATGGTAACAGAAGTAGAGTGGTTGGAAGGAAACACCTGATTTGGAGGGGATTTGTTAATTGTGCTGAATTTGAAGTCGTGGCAAAACACGAGGGATGTTCGACTGACAATTAGAAGAAAGATGGTCCCAGAATTGAAAAACTATCTATTTAGGGATCACTATATAGCGTAACAGTAATGAAAATAGTTTTTATAAAGAGCCTGTTATTACGTTGTTAGTCACTCGGTTGCGTCCAACTCTTTGCAACCCCATGTACTGTATGTAGCCTGCCAGACTCCTCTGTCCATGGGATTTTTCAGGCAAGAATACTGGAGTGGGTAGCCATTCCCTTTTCCAGGGGATCTTCCCGAACCAGGGATCAAACCTGGGTCTCCTGCATTGCAGGCAGATTCTTTACTACTATGAGCTACCAGGGAAGCCCATAAAGAGCATACACAGTGCTTTTCCTGTGCTGGTCAGTGTATACAAATATCAGTAGCAGTGGGCATAAAGGTGATGACACAGACAGCCACTGTCCCCATGAGGTGTTATTTACTCCTCAGGTGTTTGGCCAGCAGTCTGGGAGGGGTTAGATGAGAGCAGGGAGCAGGAAGTGAGGGGGGACTGGGAGCCTGGTCTTGTTACTGTAAATTAAATGTAAATTACATGTAAATTATAGACCACAAAGCCTGTAAGCAGTGCTGACAAGCAGCAGGTAGTTAAGAAGTGGCTGCCACCTGAGGTCTCAGGGCATGACCCTAGCATGTTAAAACAGGTAAGTCTGGGTGTGAGGGAATTTGGACCCTATGGACTGGCCCTGTTTGATAAGGTGACTCTATTCCTTTGTGTGTGTGTGTGTGTGTGTGAGAGAGAGAGAGAGAGTCACTCAGTTGTATTCAACTCTTTGTGACCCTGTGCACTCTAGCCCGCCAAACTCCTCTGTCCATGGAATTCTCCAGGCAAAAATACTGGAATGGGTAGCCACTCCCTTTTCCAGGGAATCTTTCCCACCCAGGGATTAAACCCGGGTCTCCTGCATCGCAGGCAGATTCTTTACTGTCTGAACCATCAGGGAAGCCCAACTCAGTACTTAGAAACTTGTGTCAATGACACCTGTTTCTATGGTCATAGGCACACAATTACAGTCATCCACCCAGAGCTCTGTGCTCTGGACAGGCCCCAGCCAAATTCCAGGCTTGCCCAGACTGGTGAACAGGTGTAGGTGGTTAGCCAGCTTGCCTTTCTGGGCCTTACCTTCAGGACCACCATTCCTGTAAGGCCACCGCCTTCAGCATCCAAGCTGGTTTATAGCATCATTATGTTCAGCCCCTCCTGGAAATTTGCACACAGGTCAAATTCAGACCAGTGGAAAAGACCCTGATGCTGGGAAAGATTGAGGGCAGGAAGAGAATGGGGCAACAGAGGATGAGATGGTTGGATGGCATCATCGACTCAAGGGACATGAATTTGAGCAAACTCTGGGAGATAGTGAAGGACAGGGAAGCCTGGCGTGCTGAAGTCCATGGGGTCGCAAAGGGTCGGACACAACTGAGCGACTAAGCAACAACAAGAAATCCAGGGCTGGGAAGGTCCCCTGGAGAAGGAAATGGCAACCCACTCCAGTATTCTTACCTGGAGAATCCCATGGACAGAAGAGTCTGGTGAGCTACAGTCAATGGGGTCGCAAAGAGTCAGACACGATCTAGTGATTGAGCAAATCCAGAGCCAGGAAACAGGTTCCACGAAACACAGGCTCTCTAATCTTTTCATTGGCTGCAGTGGTCATCAGCCAGTGCCTGCTAGGGTCTTTTTTATTCTAAATGATCCTGTGAAGAATCTGTACAGGGTCTTTCTGGCCGCACAAGGGGCACAGGCCACTTCAGAGCTTCTCAGTAAGGCAGGAAAACAGAAATCACCGATTATCTTTGGGGCCTGGAGGGTCAAAAATTAGGCAGCTGCAGCAGGATGCCACGAAACTGCGTGGTCTTCGGTGTAGTTGGGAAGGTGAGGGGAAAAACACTGTGGACTTGCCCAGCACTGGGGGAGGATGGCAATGGTGCTTATGGGCTCCCAGCTGTGGGCTCCACTGGTTGTGCAAGCTGGAATTCACCTCTGGAAGGAAAAACTTTCTTTGCAATGCTGAGTTAGCCAAGCTGACCGAATGCCATGTGCCCGGGAGCTCTTTCTTCTTGACTGACCGGTAATCTCAGAGTTTGCAAGTTAGCTACTGAGTAACCAGTAGAGAGCCAGTTGATGTGACCCTAAGGTTTTTCATGGAATCAGCAATTTAAAGAGCTGCAGCCAGACTGTGAATCCAAGGTCAAAATCCTGAGCTAGACTGTAGAGCTACAGGGCAGAGAGAAACATTCAAGGAATGTGATGCAGGAGGCAGGTAAATGGAGCAGGAGAGAAGTGAATTTGTGTGGGATTTAAACCCGGCTTTGGACTGTCTTGGTGCAGTGGGAACAGAGCCATTAAGGACCTGATTAGACTGAATGTGCTTTTTGTGCCTTTAGAGCAACTCTGAGCATGAAGCAGACTGTGAGCTGCTTACCAGCTGTCTGTGAGCTGTCACTCCATTGCTCCTCATCTCCTGCTTGCTACCCAGGAATTATGTTAATAATTATACAACCTTTGCAAAATCTTCTGAATGGGCTTCCTTCTCCTTCTCACTCCTGTGGGCAGAGTTTGTGTGTCTCTTGCTCAGCGCTTAAAGTACACCTCTTTTTGCATGTATCTCTCTTCTGAGGGAATTTCCCAGGTGGCTTGGTGGTAAAGAATCTGCCTGCCAATGCAGGAGATGTAGGTTCGATCCCTGGGTGGGGAAGATCCCCTGGAGAAGGAAATGGTAACCTACTCCAATATTCTTGCCTGGAGAATTCCATGGACAGAGGAGCCTGGCAGGTTACAGTCCATGGGGTTGCAAAGAGTTGGACATGACTAAACAACAAAAACAACAACACTTTTTTGAGAGTATTTGCATAGGCCTTTCTCCTCCCAAGACTGCGGCTTACTGAAGGTAAAGCCATTAGAAGTGTTTGACTTGGCATTAGGTGCACAGAAAGTAACAGATAAAATTCTTGAATGAAGGACTCAACCCATGACTGAAGGCATACAAGCATTCACCTGATCCTCCTCCCCTGTTTCAGTCTCATCTCTCATGGCATTTTTCCATTCCTCCCGAGCTTGAGCAAACAGGTTGAACTTCTTTCTACTTGAAGTTCCCAGTCAAGAATGCACCCTCCGTGGCAACATCATTGTATTTACCCTGTGGCCGTCCCCTTAGCCTGGAATCCTTTCCTTCTTTGCTTTTGGACATGTGACTTCAACTTTACCTCTCCCTCTCCCAGATTGGACATTCCTTGAAGACAGGACTTATTCGTACTCCCAGCAGAGCCTGACCTGGGGCTTTGCACTCAAGAAAGGCTCAGGTGGCTTTTGCTCAGGGAAGGAACGAGTTACTTTGGCTTTGACTGAAGTGACCTTCTGGCCTCCATCAGACAGTTTCTTATTCCCTCTTGGTTGACTGTCATTTATTGAAGAGGATTTTCTTAGGAGAGAGGAGATGAGTAACTAACTGGGCAATGTGAAAATTCAGTGTTAAACAGGAGTTTGAGCAGGAGTAATTTGAGAATTGTTGGATTGATCAAGAATGGCTGGTTACTTCCTATTTTACTGTGACCATTTAATGAATAGCATGAGGCCACCTTGGACTTAATGACAGAAGAATCCTTGGCTCTACCTTATTCCATAAGGGCCAAATGGGTGGGAAGAGGAAGGCAGTGAGGAGAGACAACTCCACTCTTTAACACACCCACTCTCTGCCCCAGCCTTGGGACAAGGCCTGTTGTCACAAAACCATAAAGTGTTTAAGGTTCAGCTTCGTATTAATATATGCCTCTTGTCTCTTTTTGCCACCATCTAACTTTTTCCCAGTTTGTAGACTAAATGTTTCTGCTCTGTTCCTATTCTTCCAGGGTGGAGGAAAGGGAATCTGATCAATAACCAGGATTGGAAAATTCAAGTGCTAGCAGAGGCCAAGGGAAACAAGACAAAGCAACTGGGCAAGGACAGTGACTGCGGCCTGATCGAAGGGGTGGCTGCTTCCCTGCTCAGGGACGTGATCCAGGGCTGCCTGATTTTGTGTTTTGCATAGTCACCTTGGTTATGAGCCTTGGCATCATCAGGAAAGATTTTCCACGACTAGAGAAAGGGCAAAAGAGATTATCTGGCATCCTTTCAGTGGACCACAGGGTGTGGTCTCTTGTGGACTCTTCAGGGATCATTTGACTGTCCTAGGAGTTTGTACCTTCGATGGATCTTGGGATGGGGAGACAATCCTGTAGTATCCAGGGGGGGCCTAGGATAATCCCCAGGGTCTTTAAAAGTGAAAGAGGGAGGGCTTCCCTGGTGGTACAGTGGTTAAGAATCTGCCTTGCAATGCAGAGGACACAAGTTTGATCCCTGGTCCAGGTAGATACCACATGCCATGGAACAATTAACCTCACTCGCCAGTTACTGACACTTGCTTACCCTACAGTCGATGCTCTGCAGCAAGAGAAACCACTGCAATGAGAAGCCTGAGCACTGCAACTAGAGAGTGGCCCCTGCTCGCCACAAACAGAGAAAGCCCATGTGCAGCAACAAAGACCCAGCACAACCAATAAATAAATAAATAGTGAAAGAGGGAGACAGGAGAGTCAGAGAAGATGTGACAATGTAGTCTGAGAACTCGGAGTGCTGCAGGATGAAAAAGACTCAACCCACCATTACTGCCTTGAAGATAAAGGAAGGGGACCAGGAGCCAAAGGGTGGGGATGGCCTCTAGAAGGTGAAGAAAGCAAAGAAACGGACTCCCCACTAGAATCTTCCAAAAGAGCACAGCTTTGCTGATACCTTTTAACCAAGTGAAAACCATTTTGGACTTCTTCCCTCCAACTGTAAGATACTCCAACTAAACTGTAAGATAATCAATTTGTGTTGTTTTAAGCTACCAAGTTTTTGGTAATTTGTTATAGCAACAGGAGAAAACTAATACCAGGTTTGGCTTTTGTTGTTGTTTGCGTTTGTTTTCATAACATTTACCGACTCTATGAACTGTAGAGGTAGAAGTTAAATTGTAGAAAATTGAGAGAAATACAAATACTTCCTGTCCACAGTTATGCAAATGATTCTGTTCATAGAACTGTAAAAAACACAGTGTCTAGAGTATTAAATTCTCATTTGAATTTTAACATCCTATTGGTTTTTTCATTAATCATAAGTTCAATAAAACCTTTGATGTGTTAATTTTATATTTGCATAAGCTTATGTTAATTTTTAAACAATCTATTGTTGTTGTTGTTTAATTGATAAGCCATACCAGACTCTTTTGTGACCCCAAGGACTATAGCCTGCCAGGTCCCTCTGTCCATGAGATTTCCCAGCAAGAATACTGGAGCGGGTTGCCATTTCCTTCTCCAGGAGTCTTCCCATCCCAGGGACTGAACCCACGTTTCCTGCACTGGTATGTGGGTTGTTTACCACTGAGTTGCAAGAAAAGCCCAAACAATCTCTACGCCAGTATAATTTATATATTTACATTATGTTTGTATGCTGTACCCGGTGGCTTTGAATTTAAGCTCCAGTAATACTTTTGAATCCACTGTGATATCCCTCAGTAGTTTGATTTCTATTTTTCAAGCAGGCCAATTATCACCAATTTCAAAAAGGCATGTGTTAGCAAGGCCTGCAGTTGGGAATCTCAATGGAAAGGTGTTACTTTTACCAAGATTTTGGCCAGGATGAGGTAATTCATTTAGACTTGAGAAAGTGTCAACTAGTGTATTTTCGCATAGCTAAGGCTATGAGGAGTATTTTCTACTGAGGCAAGAGACCTGTATTTTGATACTTCTTTTTGAAAGATATGCTAATATTTTCCATACCATCTACTGTTGAATGTATTTATCAACAGGACTGGAAAGATCAAAGGCACTATGTGGGGAGTTCCCTGGTGGTCCAGTGGCTAAGACTCCATGCTCCCAATGCAGGGGGCCCAGGTTCGATCTCTAATCAGGAACTAGGACCCACATGCTGCAAGTAAGAATTCTCATGCCACAGCTTAAAAAAGAGGGGAAAAAAATCCCAAATGCTGCAACAAAAATCGAAGATCTCTGCTGCCACAATTAAGACCCAGTGCAGCCAAATAAATGAATATTAAATTTTAAAAAGCACTACATGCATGGGAACTCCCTGGTGGTCAGGACTCTGCCCTAAGATCCTAAAAGCCACAGAGCATAGCCAAAAACAAAAAAAGCACTACATGCAGAAAGTGAAAGCATTAAGTCACTCAGTCGTGTCCGACTCTTTGCGACCCCATGGGCTGTAGCCCGCCAGGCTCCTCTGTCCATGGAATTCTCCAGGCAAGAATACTGGAGGGGGTTACCATTCCCTTCTTCAAGGGATCCTCCTGACCCAGGGTTCAAACCCAGGTCTCTCACATTGCAGGTAGATTCTTTAACATCTGAGCCACTAGGGAAGCCCCAAGAATATTGGAGTGGGTGTAACTGGTTAACTGTGCAAAGCGAGGTGGATGGTGGACTGGAGGGCTGAGTGATGGGGTGTGAGGGATGGAGGCCGTCTCCATATAGCCTGCCGCAAGTTCACAGGAGACATAGCAACTGCTGTCACTGCTGTGGCAGGCAGAGGCCGGCCCCATTGCTGGAGGTAAGAGGCTCACAGATGTTATGTGACTGGCTCAGGGTCTTACAGAATGAATAGCTCTCTGCTGAACTCAGGTCTTCAGCAGCCTAAAGCCCAGCTTTGGGGTCACATTCCATATTTCAGGCTGGGCCTGTGCGGTACAGAACATGTGGTGTACTGTTCTCAGTAGGAGCAGTACCACTCCAAGGAGTTTCGTGTTGTCACCATGATTGAGTGACTCTACTGCCATTTAGTGGAGAAGGAAATGGCAACCCACTCCAGTGTTCTTGCCTGGAGAATCCCAGGGACGGGGGAGCCTGGTGGGCTGCCGTCTATGGGGTTGCACAGAGTCGGACACGACCGAAGCGACTTAGCAGCAGCAGCAGCAACAACTGCCATTTAGAGGGAATGGCTAGGCCTGCTACGTTATCCTGCAATGAATGTGACAGTCCTGCAGAATGAAGATGTGTCCTGCATCTTGTCCAACTTCTGAATGAATCAATATTCATCCGGCTGTCCATAATTATCTGAGTCTAACACCTAACTCTCTTTTGCACTGAAGCAAAAAATATTTTTTACATGGTTTAAAAATACAGTGAATTTCTCAGGAATACGACAACTATGTGAGTTAAGGGTTGATTGTACTTTGTTTTGTTCAGAATTTTGTCTCAAGTTGTTCACCCATATGGAAAACCATGTCAGGGACAGCAACACGTGAATTAGAGTTGTCACTACAGCCACTTGTGTTTATCCCTATTTGTGGCTGTTCGAATTTATAGCTAATCTTTAAGCATCTATTATTTCATTACATGTTCTAGTATAGTTTTACTCAAGCATTTCATTTGCAATTATACTATGATTAGATTGTTATTTTTATTTGTAATTATATTAATAGCAATTATTTACTATAAACCATTATTCATTTATTTCTCCTTTATACCACGGGAGTAGCATACTGATTATCATTTGAAATTATACATAGATTTAATTTCATCATGGTAAAAAGGGGCAGTAATACAAAGTATTTGTTAAAACAGGTGGGGAGATTAAACTATTGTAGTAGAATGAGCACTTGACCAGGAAACAGCAAAACCTTGGTCAAGGATCTTGATCCTACCACTTATTTTGAGCAATTCACAGTCTCCCAGAAACTGCTTCCTCTTCTGTAAAACAAGCACAACATTCTCTTCTGTAAAACGAGCACAACCTTCTACTCTTCAGAGAGCTTGTACTAACCAAATGACATCATGTAAATACCACACAAAGGTAAGGACCATCTTTCAGTGTAGCCCATGGACAGTACATGCTTTGGGGGGATGAAATACTATTGAACAGTGCTCTTCTCAGTCAGTACAAGGACATTTCGGCTTTAAATTGTTTGCCTAAAAGCATTGAATAGGCCACTTGACCAAAGAAGATAGCCAAATCAAATGGCTGATAGGCTCGTGAAAAGGTGCTCAACTTCATTAGTCATCAGGGAAATGTAAATTAAATTATAAGGCAATACCATCACCCCCCTACTAGGATGACTAACATGAAAAGCAACATACCAACGTTGCCGAGAACATGAAGCAACAGAAGCTCTCAAACATTGCTGGTGGGAATGTAAATTAGCACCTACAACACTTTGAAAATCTGTTTGGCAGTGTCAATGAAAGCAATCCCACGACCAGGCAATTCCACTTTTAGTTATAAAGCCAACAGAAATGTGGACTTTTATTTCCCAAAAGCTATGTGGAAGCTATGTAGAAGAATGTTCACAGAAGCATTCTTTTTTTTTTTTAATTACAGTATAGTTTATTTATAATGTTGTGTTAATTTCTGGTAAATGGCAAAGTGATTCAGTTATACATACATACTTATAAGTTTATATGTGTGTGTGTGTGTTAAGTCCCCTCAGTCATGTCTAACTCTTTGTGACCACATGGACGGTACCCTACCAGGCTCCTCTCTCCATGGGATTTCCCAGGCAAGAATACTGGAGTGGGTTGCCATTTTCCTACATATATATATATATATATATATATATATATATTTTCCCTCCTATATATATAGGGCTTCCCAGGTGGCTCAGAGGTAAAGAATCCGCCTACCAATACAGAAGCCACAGGAGACGCAGGTTTGATCCCTGGGTTGGAAAGATCCCCTGGAGGAGGAAATGGCAGACCCACAGGCTACAGTCTATGGGTCAAAAAGAGTCGGACATAACTGAGCCACTTAGCACACATACACTTATGATTTGTGCATTTTTCTATATCCATTTTAATTTGACTAATTTTAAAGAGTGCTGAAATTAAAAAATAGTTGTGTACTTAGGCTTGTGCTGCTTTGGTCATATGATTTGTTTTATCTCCTTGTGGAGAAAAGTCCTGGCATGTTTAAGGCTCCGTTTGTGACCACACAGCAGGAAAAAGTTAATGGGCTCTTCAGTTCAGTTCAGTTCAGTTCAGTCGCTCAGTGGGCTCTTAGAGGGGCCAAAGTCCGATACAAGGTCCGGCAATTCAAGAATAAGGGGAGGTCAGGTTCACCCTTACGCAAAATACAAGAAGAGCGTTTACATAGGTTGTTAGTTTTCAGTTTTCCCTTCTCATTCTGGAATTAGGTGGGCGGATGATGTGAAAGGAAGTGAGAATGGACCACACGAGATGTTTGTGAAAACACCTTGTATACTGCAAAGCATTAGGAAAATAAATTATTAATAGAGGGCAAGGAGAATCTACCTGCAATTCAGGAGACCCAGGTTCAATCCCTGGGTCAGGAAGATCCCCTGGAGGAGGGCGTGGCAACCCACTCCAGTATTCTTGCCTGGAGAATCCCATGGACAGAGGAAGCTGGCAGGGCAGACACACATGTCCATGGGGTCACAAATAGACACGACTGAGCAAATAATACTAGAGTTAGTGGGAGGACTGGTTTGGGGAGGCAGAAAGGAATTGTAAAGTAGAAAGAGACAATGAGGAAAAACGGTAATATCTTTATTTTCTTCCTTCTCTTACCTGCTCCCTCTGACCCAGGAGAACTTTGGGCCTTCTCGGGCGGTATCGCCCCTGGCATTTGTTCTCCTCAACAGGCGGAGTCCCGTTCTCCGCCGCAAGAGGGCGGTGTTGCTACACTGAGCTGGGGTCTCAACTGGAGAATGGAGAGGATTTTTGCTCTGAGCTCTGGCGAAATGGCCTGGATTTAACCTGGTTTTGAGGCACCCAAATGGGCAAATTCTGCTTTGGCCCGCCCTGCCCCAAGCGAGCTATCAGGAAGCTGAGGAGTTGGAGGGCAAAGAAGCATTTTTTTCACGTTGTAATTACTCTCTGGTGTATTCAAACGTAGGGCACAGGGCTGGGAAGTTCAGGAGTGCTTTTTCCTGCATTTTAGTGGAGGACAGTCTTTGCAGCAACTCCTTGCAGAGTCCAAGTCTCTATGGACCGGCTTCATGGGGACTTTCAAAAGAAGAATATTGTTACGATAGGTTTTTTTGAAAAGACTTCCCATCAACATTTTCCCTAACTGTTGAGCAATCTTCCCCTCCTCTTTCCCTCTTTTCCCCCTTCCCCATGATCTAGCTCTGTGACTTCTCCCCTCCAACTCCATATAAATCACACAAAGCAGAGCCAGAAGGAACCTAAAAGATCACTTATTCATTTGTGTCTCAAATTATGCACAAGGATCACTAGCATAACCATCATCAGTTAGGTGCTTGTTTAAAATGTAGACAGGACCCTACCCCAGATTTATTGAGTTAGATCCACTGGTTGGGCCAGATACCTGAATTTTTTTAAACAGGCACACACACAGAGTCCCCTGCACTACATGAAGATAATGGTAGACACTGAATGCTGAGTTCTTGTTTAGTTCAGCCTCCTCAATTTACGGTGAAAGAAACAAAACAGAAGGAAATGGCAACCCACTCCAGTGTTCTTGCCTGGAGAATCCCAGAGACGGAGGAGCCTGGTGGGAGGCCATCTATGGGGTCGCGACTGAAGCGACTTAACAGCAGCAGCAAACAAAACAGACGAACTTCAGTTGACTTGCCCAAGATTACCCAGCTGGTTTGCATCATCCTTGTAATTTAAGACCCTGAACCCTGAGCTCACACTAGTAGCCTTCATTTTTCTGAGAGCCCTAGAGTTTTGAAGTGCTGTGGGAGTTCTACAAATGTTTGATTGTAAAGTGACCTGCTTAAAAGTAAAAAAAAAAAAAAAAAACCTGTTATCATTTGCAACTTCTTTTAGTGAGAACTGGGGGCTTCCCTGGTAGCTCAGACAATACAGAATCTGCCTGCAATGCGCGAGACCCTGGGTCAGAAAGATCTCCTGGAGAAAGGAATGGCAACCCACTCCAGTATTCTTGCCTGGAGAACCCCATGGACAGAGGAGCCTGGAGGGCTACAGTCCATGGGGTCACAAACAGTCGGGCACGACTGAGCAACTAGCACTAACTAACTAAGAGTGTGAATCAGGGTGTTTGTGTGTGTGTGTGTTTAAATACCATGTCAGCAATTGTCATCCTTTATCCCCATTTAATCACCACAAAGTCCCACTGTTACTGACTGGCTTAAATAAAATAAACTTTTTTTTTTTCCTGTTTTATATATATTTGGATTCTGTGTAAAACTTCATTTGACAAAACAATTCTGCTGCTTATATGAAATTTAGTGGGCACTGATTAAGCTCTGTGAACACAATGTTAAGCACTGTAAAAATAAATGAAGTGAAGAAGTGAAGTGAAGTCGCTCAGTCGTGTCCGACTCTTTGTGACCCCATGGACTGTAGCCCACCAGGCTCCTCTGTCCACTGGATTCTCCAGGCAAGAACACTGGAGTGGGTTGCCATTTTCTTCTCCAGGGGATCTTCCCGACCATCACCCAAATGAGAAGCAGAAGAAGCTATTTACTCAGAGCTTTGCTATAGCCAGGGCGTCAACCACCATCAGGTGCATTTGGCAGAGTCAAAGGCAGGCAGGGGAGTGGAAAAAATGTGTAGTCAGAATGGGGAAGGCTTCAGGGAAACCCTGAGAGGAGGTTGTTGGCTTAGGAAGGCTGGAGGTGGGCTAACAATGGGGTATCTTATGTGATTGGTTTGGAGAGCAAATGTGGCTTTCTCTGATTGGTCCTGAGTTGAAGCCAGGGCAAATATGAGAGACGTTTGCAGTCATGACTTGACCAAATCCTGACTGTTCTGGGTCAGTTCTTGCAGAGGCTGTGGTTTGGCTTCCTGGAGTGATTGCTGTGGGTCAGATACATGATCTGCCCATTGTCTGCCTGTATTTTCCATCCCTGCAATATTTGCAGTGTTTCATTTAAGCCCCATCACAATCCCATGAGATTGTTAATATTCTTACTTCAGCTTTATGAATGAGAAGTGGAGTTGCAAAGAAGTTGGGTAACATGCCCAAAGTCAAGCAGCTAAGAAGAGGTAAGTCTGGGTCTTAAACCTATGCAGACTGACTGCAGAGCCCTGGGTTTTTCATTAATATGCCATATTCTGTCTCTGCTCTACAGAAAAAGCAATGGTAGAAATTGACAAGCTGTTTAAAATTCTTATGGAAATACAAAAGACCTAGAATAGCCAAAATGACTTTGAAAGAGAATAGAGTTGGAGGACTACTGAATTTTAAGACTTCTTATAAAATTATATGTAGATGTGTTGTGTATATGTGGAACTGATTTTTGAAAAATATCCAAAGACACAATTTAATGGAGAAATGATGTTGTTTCAATGAATGAGACTGGACAATAAATTTTCATCTATACCTCATACCAAAAATTAAGTCAAAATACATCATAGACCTAAATGTAAAATCTAAAACTACAAAGCTACTAGTAGAAAACATAGGAGAAAATCTTTGTGACCTTTCATTAGACAAGTATTTTGTAAATAAGACACTAAAAACACAATCAATAAAATTTTGATAAATTGGATTTCATCAAAATTTAAAACTTCTGTTCTTGAAAAGACACTGTGAGAAAAATGAAAAGATAAGCTGCAGACTGGGAGAAAATATTTCCAAAACACATATCTGATGAAGGATTAATGTCTGAAATATAAAGAGCTTTGAAAATTCAATAATAAGAATAGACAACTCAATTTTTTTCAGTGGGCAAAAAATTTTGAACAGATATTTTCAAGAAGATATAAAGATGGCAAATAAGCACATGAAAAGATGCTAAACATCATTAGTCATTAAAGAAATGCAAATTGAAATCAGAAAGAGAAAAAATACAAAGAGATATTGCTATATACTTATTAGAATGCCCAATTAAAAAGGCTGATCATACCAAGAGTTGACAAGGCTGTGGAGGAACCGGAACTCTCATAAATTGTTAATGGGAGTATAAAATGGTACAATCACTTTAGAAAACAGTTTGGTAGTCTCTTAAAAAGTTAGGCACACCTACCATACGATCTAGCCATTTCACTCCTATCCATTAACCTAGGGGGAAAGAAAGTATGTGTCCACACAAAGCGTGTGAATGTACATAGCACTTTTATTTTTAAGAGCGAAAAATTGTAAACAACTCAGAAGTCCATCAACAGGTAAACTGATTAGAAAACCTCAGTATATTCATATAATGGAATATTAATCATCAATAAAAAGTAAAAAAAAAATTGGTAACAGCTTGAGAGAGAGGTAATTCACATACCTTAAAATTCACCCATTTAATGTATAAAAGTCAAAAGTTTTTTGACTCTGTTCACAGAGTTGTGCCACCATCACCATGATCAACTTGAGAACATTTTATCACCCCACAAAGAAAAGCTGTACACCTTCAATTTCCCCTCAACTTTTGCCTGCAGGTCCAGGCAATCACTAATTTACTTTCTCTATATATGTCTTTGCCAATTCAGAACATTTCGTTAAGAGATGGAATCATGTAATATTGTTTTTGTGTGTACGTGTCTTTCTTCCACTTGGCATAATGTGTCCAGGTTCAACCATGTTGTAGCATGTACCAGTACTTTATTCCTTTTATGGCGGAACAATATTTCATCGTATGAATATATCACATTTGATTAATCCATTCATCATATGGTGGACATTTGGGTTGTTTCCATATACTGGCTATTATGAATAATAGGCTTCCCTAGTGGCTCAGTTGGTAAAGAATCTGCCTGCAATGGGAGACCTGGGTTCAATCAACAGGTTGGGAAGATCCCTTGGAGAAGGGAATGGCAAACCACTCCAATACTCTTGCCTGGAGAATTCCATGGACAGGAGAGCAGGGCAGGATATAGTCCACGGGATCACAAAGTGTCAAACACAACTGTGTGACTTTCACTTTCATTATGAATAATGCTGCCATGAACATTTGTGTAAAAGACATATGCACATATTTCATTTTGGCGGGGGGTATAAATGTAGAAGTGGAATTGTTGGGTCAAATCCTAAGTCCCTGTTTAACTTTTTGAGGAACCACCAGACTGTTTTCCAAAGTAGTTGCACCATTTTAGAGTCACTCAGTTGTGTCCAACTCTTTGTGACCCCATGGACTAATAGTCCATGGAATTCTCCAGGCCAGAATACTGGAGTGGGTAGCTGTTCCCTTCTCCAGAGGATCTTCCCAACCCAGGGATCGAACCCAGGTCTCCCACATTGCAGGCAGATTCTTTACCAGCTGAGCCACCAGGGAAGCATTTTACATTCCCACCAGCAATGTATATGAGTTACAATTTCTCTGCATACTCACTTATACTTCCTATTATCTGACTTTAACTATAGCCATCCTAGTGAGTGAGAAGTGGTATCTCATTGTGGTTTTGATTTGCATTTCCCTGATTACTAATGATGTTAAGCATCTTCTATATACATTTGTGTATTTTCTTGGGAGAAATGTCTATTTAGATCCTTTGCTCATTTAAAAAATTGGATTGTCTTTTATTATTGAGTTTTAAGAGTTCTTTACATAGTGTAGATATAGTCCCTTATCAGAGGAATAAATGATTAACATACACAACAATTCAGATGAGTTTCAAGATAATTGCACCAAGTGAAAAGGGAAAGAAACTAGACCAAACAGTAAATACTGTAGACTATGTAAAATTCTAGAAAATGTGAAATAATCTATAGTTACAGAAAGCAGGGAGAGTCTAGGGTGAGGTACAGAAAGGGAGGGTTTACAAATTTGGTACAAAGAAACTTGGGGATGATGTTTATTTTTGTTATCTTCACTGTGGTGATGGTTTCATGAGTATATATGTAAATCAAAACTTATCAAATTATATGCTTTAAATATGTACAGTTTACTGGGCTTCCCTGGTGGCTCAGACGGTAAAGAATCTGCATGCAATTCTTTACATCAAAACAGGAGACCTGGGTTCATTCCCTGGGTTGGGAAGATCTCTCTGGAGAAGGGGACAGCTACCCACTCCAGTATTCTGGCCTGGAGAATTCCATGGACTGCATAGTCCATGGGGTCGCCAAGAGTCTGACACAACTAAGCGATTTTCAGTAACTTTTCAAAGCTATTTTAAAAGAATCCAAGGGACTATACAGTTCTCTGTTGCTTCATTTTGTCACGTCACTGTTTCTTCACCCTGAAAGCTCCCTCCCAACTGGACTCCACACCCCTTCCCCATTTATCTTGCTCTTCTACCCTCACTGTGTTCTCCAACATCTCCTGTCCCACTTGACTCTATCACAGTACACACCTTGTCTCCTGCCACGTTTATTGGTGCTTCTCTCCCTACTTCTTCCCAGGTCCTAGGACAGTGCACACTTGAGGCGCTTGCAGAATTCAGCCCAGTGTTTCAGTTCTGTTTAATGTGATAGTTAAAAGCACACACTCTGAGACAGACAGCTTGGGTTCCAATCCTGGTTTTCCTATCGGGACCTTGTGTGCGCTAAGTTGCTTAGGTTGTGTTCAACTCTGCGACCCTATGGACTGCAGCCCGCCAGGCTCCTTTGCCAATGAGATTCTCCAGGCAAGAATACTGGAGTGTGTTGCCGTGTCCTCCTCCAGGGGATCTTCCAGACCCAGGAGAGTCTCCTGCAACTCCTCTATTGCAAGTGGATTCTTTACCACTGAGCCACGGGGGAAGCCCTTTATGTCTTCAGTTCAGTTCAGTTCAGTCACTCAGTCCTGTCCGACTCTTTGTGACCCCATGAACCACAGCACGCCAGGCCTCCCTGTCCATCACCAACTCCCGGAGTTCACCCAAACCCAGATCCATTGAGTCAGTGATGCCATCCAACCATCTCATCCTCTGTCATCCCCTTCTCCTCCTGCCCTCAATCTTTCCCAACATCAGGGTCTTTTCAAATGAGTCAGCTCTTCGCATCAGGTGGCCAAAGTATTGGAGCTTCAGCTTCAACATCAGTCCTTCCAATGAACACCCAGGACTGATCTCCTGTAGAATGGTCTGGTTGGATCTCCTTGCAGTCCAAGGGACTCTCAAGAGTCTTCTCCAACACCATAGTTCAAAAGCATCAATTCTTTGGTGCTCAGCTTTCTTTATAGTCCAACTCTCACATCCATACATGACCACTGGAAAAACCATAGCCTTGACTAGACTGACATTTGTTGGCAAAGTAATGTCTCTGCTTTTTAATATGCTCTCTAGGTTGGTCATAACTTTACTTCAAGAAGTAAGCGTCTTTTAATTTCATGGTTGCAGTCACCATATGCAGTGATTTTGGAGCCCCCCAAAATAAAGTCAGCCACTGTTTCCAATGTTTCCCCATCCATTTGCCATGAAGTGATGGGACCAGATGCCATGATCTTTGTTTTCTGAATGTTGAGCTTTAAGCCAACTTTTTCACTCTCCACTTTCACTTTCATCAAGAGGCTTTTTAGTTCCTCTTCACTTTCTGCCATAAGGGTGGTGTCATCTGCATATCTGAGGTTATTGAGATTTCTCCCCACAATCTTGATTCCAGCTTGTACTTCCTCTAGCCCAGCGTTTCTCATGATGTACTCTGCATATAAGTTAAATAAGCAGGGTGACAATATACAGCCTTTATGTACTCCTTTTCCTATTTGGAACCAGACTGTTCTTCCATGTCCAGTTCTAACTGTTGCTTCCTGACCTGCATACAGGTTTCTCAAGAGGCAGGTCAGGTGGTCTGGTATTTCCATCTCTTTCAGAATTTTCCACAGTTCATTGTGATCCACACAGTCAAAGGCTTTGGCATAGTCAATAAAGCAGAAATAGATGTTTTTCTGGAACTCTCTTACTTTTTCGATGATCCAGCAGATGTTGGCAATTTGATCTCTAGTTCCTCTGCCTTTTCTAAAACCAGCTTGAACATCTGGAAGTTCACGGTTCATGTATTGCTGAAGCCTAGCTTAGAGAATTTTGAGCATTACTTTACTAGCATGTGAGATGAGTGCAATTACGTGGTAGTTTGAGCACTCTTTGGAATTGCCTTTCTTTGGGATTGGAATGAAAACTGACCTTTTCCAGTCCTGTGGCCACTGCTGAGTTTTCCAAATTTGCTGGCATATTGAGTGCAGCACTTTCACAGCATCATCTTTCAGGATCTGAAATAGCTCAACTGGAATTCCATCACCTCCACTAACTTTGTAGTGATGCTTCCTAAGGCCCACTTGACTTCACATTCCAGGATGTCTGGCTCTAGGTGAGTGGTCACACCATCGTGATTATCTGGGTCATGAAGATCTTTTTTGTACAGTTCTTCTGTGTATTCTTGCCACCTCTTCTTAGTTTCCTCCGATATAAAAGGGGCATAAAATGAGTGCTCACCTTGTAGGGTTGGTGTGATGATTAAATGAGGTAACGTATGTAAGATTCTTAGATAAGTTCTCGGCACATGGTAAACACAGGTAGGGCTTCCCTGGTGGCTCAGTGGTAAAGAATCTGCCTACAATGCAGGAGACCCAGGTTTGATCCCTGGGTTGGGAAGATCCCCTGGGAGGGCATGACAACCCTCTCTAGTATCCTTGCTTGGAGAATTCCAAGGACAGAGGAGCCTGGCGGGCTATTGTCCACGGGGTCACAAAGAGTCGGACACAGTTGATGTGACTGAGCACTCACGCATGCAAGCATAGGCAATTTTTTGCCATTATTTATTCTTGGAATGAGATTTGCCAAACTTGGAGATTTGCCAAAAATTGTTTAGGCTGCTATTTCTGGGAGAGAAAAAACTTTCAGGCTGTTTGGGAAATAGCTTCATCATTGTTTTCTCTTTGTGATAGAGTCTATTGCTGCTGGCCCTTCTCTTGTTAAAAATTCTGATTGGTGATTTTTGTTTGTTGTGTTTTTCCCTCCATGGTAAACATTGAGGGCATGGTGAACCTGTTACTAAAAGGAGGTGAAACGGTAGCACAGGAACAAGATTATCACACTGAACTGAAAATGAACTGAAATATGCTCTGAGCCTTTCAACATTTGTTGTTATATGAACCCGGGTCAGGGAATAGTATGGGCTTTCCTGGTGGCTCAGTGGTAAAGAATCTGCCTGCGATGCAGGAGACCCAGCTTTGATCCCTGGGTCGGGAAGATGCCCTGGATAAGGGCATGGCAACCCACTCCAGTATTCTCGCCTGGAGAATTCCAGGGACAGAGGAGCCTGGCAGGCTACAGTCCATGGGATCGGACACAACTGAAATGACTAAGCAGCAGCAGCAGCAGCAGCAGCAGGGAATGGTACACTCCAAAAACTGTTTTTCCAGCCATCTTTTTTGGTCAGAAATTTGTTAACTCACTCCATCATAGTCCATCAGCCCTGTGAAAACAAGGTAGAACTCTATATCCATCAGAGCACGCTACCCCAGCTCACCTCTCTGCTTTCCCTTTGCTTGTTGCCCCAGCCTTGAAAGAGTTCTCTTTCCCTAGTAAAGCTTAATCCATCACCAGTGCTGAGTGGTATTTTAGAATGCACTCTAAATCCTGGAACACAGCAGGTGATGACCCGGAAGAGCTCCCATGGCATGACAGAAACACACTGAGAGTCCTGCGGTCTGTTCCTTTGTCTCACTTACTGTTTACTGTTGGCCTGGAGACCAGGATGATTCTCTGAGCAGAGAGGTCCCTACAGGATAATTAAAAGGTAATAAAAACATTTTCAGAAATTAAACCTAGGACGTGTACTTAGCTCTAGCTAAATCTCGACACTAATTGGCTTCCTTTGACCAAATTCTGAGGTCTTCTTCTAAAACTTTTAAACATTTCTAAATTATTTTTATTGTGGTAAAAAAAAAATGTATGACATAAAATCCTAACCATTTTTAAGGGTACAGAACAGTACCATTAACTATATTTACATCATTGTGCAACCAATCTCCAGAAATTTTTCATCTTGCAAAACTGAAACTCTGTATTCATTAAGCAACTCCACATTCTTCCCAGCTCCTGGCAACCATCATTTTACTTTCTGTTTTTATGAATTTGACTATCCTAGTTACTCCCATAAGTGGAATCACACTGTATTTATCTTTTGTGACTGGCTTAATTTACTTAGCTCAGTGTCCTCAAAATTCATCCATGTTGTAGCATGTGTCAGAATTCCTCTTTAAGGCTGGATAATATTCCACTGTATGTGTATACCACATTTGTTTACCCATTTATCTGTTAATGGACATTTGGATTGCTTCCATCCCTTGGCTGTTAAGAATAGAACATGGGTATACAAATAAGTTTTTAGGTTCCTGTTTTCAGTTTTTTTTTGGGGGGGGCAAAAAATGAAATTGTTGGCTCATATGGTAAAGCCTTCCATTCTTATTGTGAAAAAAAAAATCACATGCAAAAGAATGAAGTTCTCATAGGACATACAAAAATTAGCTCAAAATGGATGTGTTGGGCTGCATCCCACTGGCCTGCAAGGCCTGTACTTGCCCAACTTCAAGATCAGAAAAAAGATCCAGGAATCGGTGACAGAGACATCAGGAGTTTAATGGATGAGGGAGCTCAAGTGACACCCCACCACAGGCAGCAGATAGCAGGCAGGATAAGGGAGTAGTCTTCACTACCACAGGAAGAGGGAGTTTTCCAGTTGTGGGGGAATTGATATCAGTTTGGCTCATCAATTGCCAAGGAAACTATCATAGTGGAGATAGTTCTGATCTAAAGATTAGGACGATCACTAGCTGGGGCCAAGGGGAGTTCAGTTCAGTTCATTTACTCAGTGGTGTCCAACTTTTTCTGACCCCATGGACTGCAGCGTGCCAGGCCTCCCTGTCCATCACCAACTCCCAGAGCTTACTCAAACTCATGTCCATAGAGTTGGTGATGCCAATCAATCATCTCATCCTCTGTGATCCCCTTCTTTTCCTGTCTTCAATCTTTCTAAGCATCAGGGGCTTTTCCAGTGAGTCAGTTCTTCACATTAGATGGCCAAACTCCGGGTGTTGGAGTTTCAGCTTCAGCATCAGTCCCTCCAGTGAATATTCAGGACTGATTTCCTTTAGGATGGACTGGCTGGATCTCCTTGCAGTCCAAGGGACTCTCAAGAGTCTTCTCCAACACCACAGTTCAAAAGCATCAATTCTTCGGGGCTCAGCTTTCTTTATAGTCCAGCTCTCACGTCTATACATGACTATGGGAAAAACCATAGCTTTGACTAGACAGTCCTTTGTTGGCAAAGTAATGTCTCTGCTTTTTAATATGCTGTCTAGGTTGGTCATAGCTTTTCTTCTAAGGAGCAAGTGTCTTTTAATTTCATGGCTGCAGTCACCATCTGCAGTGATTTTGGAGCCCTCCAAAATAAAGTCTGTCACTGTTTCCATTGTTTCTCCATCCATTTGCCATGAAGGGATGGAACCGGATGCCATGATCATAGTTTTCTGAATGTTGAGTTTTAAGCCAACTTTTTTGCTCTCCTCTTTCACTTTCATCAAAAGGCTCTTTAGTTCTTCTTCTCTTTCTGCCATAAGGGTGATGTCATCTGCATATCTGAGGTTTTTTATATTTCTCCCAGCAATCTTGATTCCAGCTTATGCTTCATCCAGCCCAGCATTTCTCATGGTGTACTCTGCATATAAGTTAAATAAGCAGGGTGACAATATAAGTATTTACTGATTAGGCTCTGTGATTAAGAGGGAAAGTCACTCAGTTGAGTAAGGTGTAGGTGAGGCGGGGACTGGTCAAGCATGGGATGAACAGGGAGCAAGAGAACAATCATTGGGGCTGGCCAACTTATATAGTTCAGTTCAGTCGCTCAGCCATGTTCGACTCTTTTCGACCCCATGGATTGCAGGATGCTAGGGTTCCCTGTCCATCACCAACTCCCAGTCTTGCTCAAACTCATGTCCATTGAGTTGGGGATACAATCTAACCATCTCATCCTCTGTTGTCCCCTTCTCCTCTTGCCTTCAATCTTTCCCAGCATCAGCGCCTTTTCTAATGAGTCAGTTCTTCACATCAGGTGGCCAAAGTATTGGAGCTTCAGCTTCTGCATCAGTCCCTCCAATGAATATTCAGGACTGATTTCCTTTATAAGATGTAAAATATAAAACTATTAAATTCCTAGAAGAAAACATGGGGTAAATCTTTATGACCTTGGATTTGGCAAAAGATTCCTAGAAATGACACCAAAAAACATAAAGAGCAAAAGCAACAAGTAGACAAATTGGACTTTGATAAAAATTTAAAAGTTTTGCGCTTCAAAGGACACTGGCTTAGTCCATTCAAACTGCTATAACAAACTATCACAAACTGAACAGCTTATTAAAAAAAAAACAGAAATCCTCACTGTTTTGCAGGCTGAAAGTCTGAGATCAGGGTGCCAGCATGGTTGGGAGAGGGCCCTTCTATGGGTCGCAGACTTCCTGTTGGGATCTCACATGGCAGAAGGGACTAGGGAGCTGGGGGGTCTGTTTTATAAGAGCATAATGCCATTCACGAGGGCTGCAGTCTCCTGACCTGAGCATTTTCCAATGGCCCCACATTCTAATACCATCACAATGAACATTATGATTTCAACATATGAGTTTTGAGTGGTGCAAATATTCAGCATGCACTATCAAGAAAGTGAAAGATGATCTACAGAGTGGAAGAAAATATTTGCAAATCATATGGGATAAGAGACTTGTATCCATGTATATGGACGGCTGAGTCCCTTTGCTGTTCACCTGAAACTATCACAGCATTTTTAACAGGCTATACCCCAACACAAAATAAAAAGATTTTTAAAAAAGACAGACTTGTATCCAGTATATATAAAGAACTGTTATAACTCAGTAATAAAAAAGATAACCCTAAAAATAAAAAAAGAAGAAAGAAAGAAAGAAAAAGATAACCCAATTTAAAATGAGCAAAGGCTCTGAATGGGAATGAAGTATTATTGACCCATGCTATAGTGCAGATAAATCTTGAAAACCTCAGGCCAAGTGAAAGAAACCAGTCAAAAAAGGCTACATAAATACATAATTCCATTCACATGAAATCTGCGCAATAGGGAAATCTCCATATAGATAACATAGGTTAGTGGTTGCTGAGGGCTGGGGTGGGGAGAAGAGGGCTTGGGGAGAGGAATGATAGCTAAAGGGGATGAGGATTCTTTTGAGGTGATGAAAATTGTTCTAAAATTGGTGACAGTTGTACGTATCGTATCTGTGAATCTATTAAAAATCATTGAATTGGAACTTTTAAGTGGGGGAATTGTACCATATATGAATTATATCTCCATAAAGCTATTTATGAAGAAATGCAAAAAAGCAAAGAAATGCAAAAAAGCAAAATGGCTGTCTGGGGAGGCCTTACAAATAGCTGTGAAAAGAAGAGAAGCGAAATGCAAAGGAGAAAAGGAAAGATATAAGCATCTGAATGTAGAGTTCCAAAGAATAGCAAAAGAGATAAGAAAGCCTTCCTCAGCGATCAATGCAAAGAAAGAGGAAAACAACAAAATGGGAAAGACTAGAGATCTCTTCAAGAAAATTAGAGATACTAAGGGAACATTTCATGCAAAGATGGGCTCGATAAAGGACAGAAATGGTATGGACCTAACAGAAGCAGAAGATATTAAGAAGAGGTGGCAACAATACACAGAAGAACTGTACAAAAAAGATCTTCATGACCCAGATAATCACAATGATGTGATCACTGACCTAGAACCAGACATCCTGGAATGTGAAGTCAAGTGGGCCTTAGGAAGCATCACTACAAACAAAGTTAGTGGAGGTGATGGAATTCCAGTTGAGCTATTTCAAATCCTGAAAGATGATGCTGTGAAAGTGCTACACTCAATATGCCAGCAAATTTGGAAAACTCAGCAGTGGCCACAGGACTGGAAAATGTCAGTTTTCATTCCAATCCCAAAGAAAGGCAATGCCAAAGAATGCTCAAACTACAGCACAATTGCACTCATCTCACATGCTAGTAAAGTAATGCTCAAAATTCTCCAAGCCAGGCTTCAGCAATATGTGAACCGTGAACTTCCAGATGTTCAAGCTGGTTTTAGAAAAGGCAGAGGAACTAGAGATCAAATTTCCAACATCTGCTGGATCATCAAAAAAGTAAGAGAGTTCCAGAAAAACATCTATTTCTGCTTTATTGACTATGCCAAAGCCTTTGACTGTGTGGATCACAACAAACTGTGGAAAATTCTGAAAGAGATGGGAATACCAGACCACCTGACCTGCCTCTTGAGAAATCTGTATACAGGTCAGGAAGCAACAGTAAGAACTGGACATGGAACAACAGACTGGTTCCAAATAGGAAAAGGAGTACATCAAGGCTGTATACTGTCACCCTGCTTGTTTAACTTATATGCAGAGTACATCATGAGAAACGCTGGACTGGAAGAAGCACAAGCTGGAATCAAGATTGCCAGGAGAAATATCAGTAACCTCAGATATGCAGATGACACCACCCTTATGGCAGAAAGTGAAGAGGAACTAAAAAGCCTCTTGATGAAAGTGAAAGAGGAGAGGGAAAAAGTTGGCTTAAAGCTCAACATTCAGAAAACAAAGATCATGGCATCTGGTCCCATCACTTAATGGGAAATAGATGGGGAAACAGTGGAAACAGTGTCAGACTTTATTGTTTTGGGCTCCAAAATCACTGCAGATGGTGACTGCAGCCATGAAATTAAAAGACGCTTACTCCTTGGAAGGAAAGTTATGACCAACCTAGATAGCATATTCTAAAGCAGAGACATTGCTTTGCCAACAAATGTCCATCTAGTCAAGGCTATGGTTTTTCCTGTGGTCATGTATGGATGTGAGAGTTGGACTGTGAAGAAGGCTGAGCGCCAAAGAATTGATGCTTTTGAACTGTGGTGTTGGAGAAGACTCTTGAGAGTCCCTTGGACTGCAAGGAGCTCCAACCAGTCCATTCTAAAGGAGATCAGCCCTGGGATTTCTTTGGAAGGAATGATGCTAAAGCTGAAACTCCAGTACTTTGGCCACCTCATGTGAAGAGTTGACTCATTGGAAAAGACTCTGATGCTGGGAGGGATTGCGGGCAGGAGGAGAAGGGGACGACAGAGGATGAGATGGCTGGATGGCATCACTGACTCGATGGACGTTGAGTCTGAGTGAACTCCGGGAGTTGGTGATGGACAGGGAGGCCTGGCGTGCTGCGATTCATGGGGTTGCAAAGAGTCAGACACGACTGAGCGACTGAACTGAACTGAACTGAAAGCTATTTGAGAAAAAGAAGAGGAGGAGTTTATTAGAAAGATACAGACTTGGGACTTCCCTGGCAGTCCAGTGGTTAAGGCTTCATGCATCCACTGCAGGAGGCACAGGTTTGATCCCTGGTGGGGGAACTAAGATCTCACATGCCTAGCAGCTCAGCCAAAAATAATGAGTCAATCAATCCAGAGACTTGAGCCACGTGCCAGACCAATTAAATTAGAAGATCTGGGGATAGCACCCAAGTCCCAGGAACCAGGATTTTTAAAAAAAGTACAGACTCATGTAACCCATGTACCACTAGGGTGGGGCTGAGCCTGTTGAGCCCTCAAAGTTTGAGAAAAAGAAGGGGGGGAATTGATCAGATATAGACTTGGGAATTACTTGGGAATTCCCTGGCCATCCAGTGGTTAAGGCTCTGTGCTTCAGCTTGGCCAAAAAAAAAATCGATCAATGCTGAAACTGGCCCAGAGGAAGGGTCCTCACAAAATTCCTAATTTGAAGCATTAACACCACCTGGAAACCCTTGGAAAAGCAGACCCTTGGACCACTGAGGAGACCGACTGTATCACAAACTCTAGGGGTGGGGCCCAAAAAAACAGTGTTTTAAGGGGATGCTGATGCAGGCTCAAGTTTGAGAACTACTTGGGCACCATGGGGAAGCCAGGAAGTTTCCTCCTCACCTCTGCATGTGTTTCTTTTGGGGCACGTGTTTCCTTTGTTGCTACAGATTTTCTGTTTTGCACATTCTCCCTGACACCTAACAGTAGTCTTCACTGTAGGAAAGTGTTGTTAGTGTTCAGTCACTAAATTGTGTTCTACTCTTTGTGACCCCATGGACTACAGCATGCCAGGCTCCTCTGTCCTTCACGTCTTCCAGAGTTTGCTCAAATCCAAGTCCATTGAATCGGGGATGCTAACTAATCATCTCATCCTCTGTTGCCCTCTTCTCCTTTTGCCTTCAATCTTTCCCGGGATCAGGGTCTTTTCCAATGAGTCGGCTCTTCGAATCAGGTGGCCAAAGTATTGGAGCTTCAGCTTCAGCATAAGTTCTTCCAATGAATATTCAGGGTTGATTTTCTTTAGGGTTGACTGGTTTAATCTCCTTGCAGTTCTAGGGACTCTCAAGAGTCTTCCAGCACCACAATTCAAACACATCAATTCTCTGGCACTCAGCCTTCTTTCTGGTCCAACTTTCCCATCCATACATGACTATTGGAAAACCATAGCTTTGACTATTCAGACCTTTGCTGGCAAAGTGATGTCTTTTCTTTTTAATATGCTATCTAGTTTTGTATAACTTTTCTTCTAAGGGGCAAGCATCTTTTAATATCACGGCTGCAATCACTGTCCACAGTGATTTTGGAGACCAAGACAATAAAATCTGTAGGCAATGGCCACCAGTTCCCAAATTTAAATCTCTTTAGAAGCACTAGCCAAACTGAGACTAGCATCCAGTTCCAACTGAAAATTCTGGGGGAGGAAGTCAGGTGCCCCAGCTTATATCAGCAAGCTCCTCAAGGTTGTTCCTAGTATAACCCTGGAATGGGGTTGGGAAGGGCCAGTTCCCAGAAAAGAGGAGAGAGAAGCAGACAAAACAATGAAGATCTCTCATGGGAGCCAAGAGAAGGAAATCTGTGGTGATTAACCACTGAGGGTTTGCCTGGGACTTTCCTAGATTTAGCACTGAGAGCCTAATGTCTTGGGAAACCCCTGGGTCCTGAGCAAACTAGAACAATTGGTCACGTGAGAATTGAACAGTGGGGTGGGAAGGGAGGGCCTTTCACTCTGGAGAAGTACAAAAGGAAAAGAAGGAGCTGGTGAGATTCTCAAGTGGGGGCATTTGGAGATGGTGTGTTTTTGGTTGTCACCACGACTGGAACTGGGGTGTGCTAGTGATACTTCGTGAAGCTTGAATCACACTTGCACGAGGAAAAATGGTCCTGCCCCAAATGCCAGTAGCTCTCCTGCTGAGAAACTCTCCAGTGACTAAATGAACACACGGCCAACAAACTAGGTGCATATTAGAACCACCTAATCCCTGGTGGCTCAGGCGGTAAAGCGTCTGCCTGCAGTGCAGGAGACCGGGGTTCGATCCCTGGGTTGGGAAGATCCCCTGGAGAAGGAAATGGCAACCCACTCCAGTACTCTTGTCTGGAAAGTTCCACAGACTGAGGAGCCTGGTAGGCTACAGTCCATGGGATCACAAAGAGTCTGACATGCCTGAGTGACTTCACTTTCACTTTCAATCCCGGACCTAGCCCCAGGGCTTCTGATTTAAGTCGTCTAGGGAGGTACCCCGGAGAAGGCAATGGCACCCCACTCCAATACTCTTGCCTGGAAAATCCCATGGATGGAGGAGCCTGGTAGGCTGCCGTCCCTGGGGTCGTGAAGAGTCGGACACGACTGAGCGACTTCATTTTCACTTTTATGCATTGGAGAAGGAAATGGCAGCCCACTCCAGTGTTCTTGCCTGGAGAATCCCAGGGACGGGGAGCCTGGTGGGCTGCCGTCTATGGGGTCTCACAGAGTTGGACATGACTGAAGCAACTTAGCAGCAGCAGGGAGATACCCAGGCATTGGAGCTGTTTAAAATACCCCCAGGTGATTTTAATGTGCAACTGGGTTGATAGGCGCCATTGAAAATCAAGTGACATCAGAGAGAGATGAGTTTTGGAAGGTGAAGTATTGGGGCGCTGGGTGAGGAGGGAAGTTGGGATGTCTGAGGTTGTAGAGAGATCTAGAAGCCTGGGGGACAATATTGAGGACATTGGATTTGTTCATGGAAATAGGCCCTGGAGTCTGGTTGCAGCAGCATAAAACCAGAGCAGGTATGTGATCAGTGCCTGCTAAGCAGAGTGGCAGGGAGGGTAAGAGTCATAAAGCGGATCTAAATATCTAATTTCTTCCAGAAGCAAGAGCCAGCTGGTAAGCATTTTGGCCCCAAAAAGTGTGTCAGTGTTTATTGGTGCTTGGCTGGTGAAGTAGCCAAGTCTTTGGCTTGTTGATTGCCTGGAGAGATCATTAATACACCATTCCTCCTATATTTGAAAAGACTTGGTTTGGGGGTAAGAACCTGTGATTTCTAAGTGTCTCAATAAGACCATAAGTGACAGTTTGACTCCATATCTTTGTAAAATGCTAATTGCTTTACAGCTGCTTCGTGTGGGCGCTAAGTTATGTCCAACTTTCTGGGAGCCCATGGACTGTAGCCCACCAGGCTCCTCTGCCCATGGAATTTTCCATGGCAAAAATACTGGAGTGGGTTGCCATTCCCGTCTCCAAGGGATCTTCTTGACCCAGATATCCAAACCAGGTATCCTGCATTGTAGGTGGATTCTTTACTGTCTGAGCCACCAAGGAAGCACTTAGGGTTGTTTACAATGAGCCAAGGCACGTTCATGTGATCTTGTGCCTCCTTGTAAGTTGGATGGGTAAGAATCATGTTCCTTTTGGCAGGGGAATCCAGCTTAGGAAAGTAGTTATTGATACGCAGAGTCACATAGGACTTCCCTGTAGCTCAAATGATAAAGAAGCTGCTTGCAATGCGGGAGACCTGGGTTCAATCCCTGGGTCAGAAAGATCCTCTGAAAAAGGGAATGGCAACCCACTCCAGTATTCTTGCTTGGAGAATCCCATAAAGAAGCCTGGTGGACTACAGTTTGTGGGGTGGCAAAGAGTCGGACACAACTGAGCGACTAACACTTACTTAGAGTCACAAAGCTAGAAGAAGGTGCTGCTGGGACTGGTACCTGGGGTCTAATGTTTAGGATCGCCCTCCTTCCACCATGCCATATAAGGAAGAGTTATTTTTTTTTTCTCCCTGTAGCCAGCTGGTGTGTGTGCGTGTGGATGCTCAGGCTTTAAGTTGTGTCTGACTCTTCGAGACCCCATGGACTACGGCCCGCCAGACTCCTCTGTCTGTGGCATTTTCCAGGAGCCTTCTGCATTTGTGAGGGGAGTGTCATCTTCCATCAGCCTGACTGGGTGACAGTTTGACTCACATCATATGAGCACCAGTGTATTGCTTAACACACTAAAGTAAAGCTGGATTAAAAGTCAATAAACTGTGGATATTATATAACATAAAAAAATCAATCTTGTTGTGATAAGGCTACTTTTCCCCTCCTCTATGTCTGGCTTCCAAAGAGAAGAGTTAACCAGGGAAGGAAGACTTTGTGAGGGATTAAGGAGAAGGAGGGTGCTGCTCAGGTGGCACTAGTGGTAAAGAATCTGCCAGCCAATGCAGGAGATGCGCAGAAGAGACACGGGTTTGGTCCTTGGGTTGGGAAGATCTCCTGGAGCAGGAAATGGCAACCCACTCCAGTATTCCTGCCTGGAGAATTCCACGGGCAGTGGAGTCTGGTAGGCTATAGTCCATGAGGCCACAAAGAGTCGGACATGACAGGGCACAAGAAGGAACGAGGGGCAGGTGGGCGGACACTTACTGAACTGTGTATGTTTTTTCTCTACCATTGCCCTTGGGTTCTCTGTACAGTATTTTTTTTTTTTTTCCTGAAGAGAGTATCACTTTGTGAATGTTCAGAAAAATTCCAACATGTGTAGTGTTTTGCCACCCCATTCAGAACATCGCTCTTTGAACCAGGCTCCTTTCGACTGTGGACAGTTAATTCATGTTCTTCCTGCTCCATAGAAATTTACAATCTCTATTCCCCATCCTCCTCTCCCAATTCCTCTCACCAGTTTGAATTTGCTTTGCAAGGTAAATTGGCGGCAAAGCTGCCCATGACTGAGGAAATTCTGAGCTGGAGAGCCACACAAAGGCAAATGCTGTCCTCAGCACGTGAGCCCCGGATGTGGGTTTAATGGAAGGAAAGAGGTTTAATACTGGGTTTATGACTGTCTTGGGCTCTGCAGCTGGAGGAATATGATACAGGATATGTGCCCTATGGGTTGAAGTTGGGCCAGAAGAGGTCTGTGCTGTGCGGCCTTTGGGCCAACAGCCACCAAGATTCTGTTGACAGTGGCTCCTGATGGTTATGACTTCAAGTTTACAGTGTCACTGTTTGGGGAAAAAAAACAACCATGTTGATTTTGAGAAAATATATTTGTTAAAAGTGTAAATAATCATGATAAAGAAAAATTCAAGTCATAGAAACATTATTAATGCATTTAGCAAATATTTATTGTGTTCCTGCCATATGCTGAAAGCACTGGGGATACGACGTTACTGAGAGCTTCTGTGTTAACAGAGGGAAAAGCCAAAAAATAATAAAAATATGGAATGTGTCACGTGGTGATAAATGCTGTGAAGAAATAAACACAAAAAAGAAAGTAGAAAGTAGAAACCACTCAAAAGTCCATCACTGCAACTAACCTGTGTTAACATTCAGTTGAAAATTCTTCCAGATTCCTCTCTGCTGCTGCTGCTGCTAAGTTGCTTCAGTCGTGTCCGACTCTGTGCGACCCCATAGACAGCAGTCCACCAGGCTTCCCCGTCCCTGGGATTCTCCAGGAAAGAACACGGGAGTGGGTTGCCATTTCCTTCTCCAGTGCATGAAAATGAAAAGTGAAAGTGAAGTAGCTCAGTTGTGTCCGACTCTTCACGACCCCATGGACTGCAGCCCACCAGGCTCCTCCGTCCATGAGATTCTCCACGCAAGAGGACTGGAGTGGGATGCCATTGCCTTCTCCAGATACCTTTCTACCTATATAGAAACTTAGGTATGATTTCCTGTCAATGAGTATTTTTACATGCTGAGTCATAACCTGTTTCTTTTTCAATAATATTTTGATATCTTTTCATGTCAATAAATAAAACAGACATAATTTTTCCAGTTATGACATTTGTTTTAATTTGCAAAATTTCAGAGAAGTAGAGACAATGGTATAGTGACCACAATTACCTACTCCCTGTGTTTAATAATTGTTAATATATTTGATTAATCTATTTTTGGGGGGAGGACTTATGCTAAATTACAGTCTTTGTGAACATCTTACTTGTCCTGTTTCTACCCCAGTGGGGTGAAGGGCAAGTCAATTCTGACACCATCTGTAGTATCAGACTCCACAGGCTGAAAGGCTCAGTCTGCCTCACTACCCTCACTTTGGATGTCAGCCTTACTTCAGGAGTCCCCAGGCCACCTGCACTACTGAGCAACTGGTTACAAATTCAAGGGTGCCCACTACCCCCATAGGTTTGAAATTCTTCTTGAAAAAAATCACAGAACTCAGTTAAGTGCTACACTTATACCTGAAGTTTTACTTAAAAGGCTATACATAGGGCAAGTTGTGGGAAGAAGACACACCTGTTCTGTCTTGGTGGAGTCAGGATATGTCACCATTCTGGCATACAAACGTGTTCCTCAACCAGAAATCTCTACTGAACTTTGATGTCCACTGTTTTGATCAGGGTTTCATTACCATTATATTGATATCAGTGTTACTGATTGCACTTAATCTAGCCTAATCTTAATCTTGCAACCCTCTAATCACCTGATTAGTCTTTCAAGTAACCAAACCTTGTCATTTCATTGTTGAACTGTTCTTTATATATTCTGGATAATGACCAATCCCTTGAAGAGATCTCTAGTCTTTCCCATTCTTTTGTTTCCTCTATTTCTTTGCATTGTTCACTTAAGAAGGCTTTCTTATCTCTCCTTGCTATTCTCTGGAACTCTGCATTCAATTGGGTATCTCTTTCCCTTTCTCCTTTGCCTTTCCCTTCATTTCTTTTCTCAGCTATCTGTAAGGCCTCTCAGACAACTATTTGCCTTCTCACATTTCTTTTTCTTGGGGAGGGTTTTGATCACTGCCTCCAGTACAATGTTACGAACCTTTGTCCAAGTTCTTCAGGCACTCTGTCAGATCTAATCCCTTGAATCTATTTGTCACTTCTACTGTATAATTCTAAGGGATTTTGATTTAGGTCATCCCTGATTGTCTAGTGGTTTTCCCTACTTTCTTCAATTTAAGTCTGAATTTTGCAGTAAGGAGCTAATGATCTGAACCACAGTCAGCTCCTGGTCTTGTTTTTGCTAACTGTAGAAAGTTTCTCCATCTTTGGCTGCAAAGAATATAACCCATATGATTTTGGTATTGATCATTTGCTGATGTCCATGTGTAGAGTCATCTCTTATGTTGTTGGAAGAGGGTGTTTGCTATGACCAGTGCGTTCTCTTGGTAAAACTGTTAGCTTTTGCTCTGCTTCATTTTGTACTCCAAGGCCAAAATTGCCTATTACTCCAGGTATCTCTTAACTTCCTCCTTTTGCATTCCAATCCCCTATGATGAAAACGACATCTCTTTTTATCTGTTTGTTTGTTCTGCTGCTGCTGCTGCTAAGTCGCTTCAGTCGTGTCCAACTCTGTGCGACCCCATAGACAGCAGCCCACCAGGCTCTGCCGTCCCTGGGATTCTCCAGGCAAGAACAATGGAGTGGGTTGCCATTTCCTTCTCCATTGCGTGAAAGTGAAAAGTGAAAGTGAAGTCACTCAGCCGCGACCGACTCGTGGCGACCCCATGGACTGTAGCCCACCAGGCTCCTCCATCCATGGGATTTTCTAGGCAAAAGTACTGGAGTGGCGTGCCATTGCCTTCTCCTTGTTTGTTCTAGAAGATCTTATAGGTCTTCACAGAACCATTGGACTTCAGTTTCATTGGCATTAGATGTTGGGGCATAGACTTGGATTGCTGTGATGTTAAGTGATTTGCCTTAGAAACGAACCAAGATCATTCCATTGTTTTTGAGACTGCACCCAAGTACTTCATTTTGGACTCTTTTGTTGACTCTGAGGGCTACTCCATTTCTTCTAAGGGATTCTTGTCCAAAGTAGTAGATACAATGGCCATCTGAATTAAATTCACTCATTACCATCCATTTTAGTTCTCTGATTCCTAAGATGTTGATATTCAATCTTGCCATCTCCTGCTTCACCACATCCAATTTACCTTGATTCATGGACCTAACATTCCATTTACTGTGCAGTATTGTTCTTTACCGCATTCTTTACTTTCACCACCAGACACATTAACAACTGAGCACTGCGTCCACTCTGGCCCAGCTTCTTCATTATTTCTGGAGTTATTTCTCATCTCTTCCCCAGAAGCATATTGAACACCTATTGACCTGGGGGTCATATCTTTTTGCCTTTTCGTATTGTTCATGGGGATCTCAAGGCAAGAATACTGAAATGGTTTGCCATTCCCTTCTCTAGTGAACCATGTTTTGTCAGAAGAAGTTAAGAAGAGGTGGCCAGAATACACAGAAGAATTATACCAAAAAGGTCTTAATGACTTGGATAACCATGGTGGTGTGGTCAGTCACCTAGAGCCAGACATCCTGGAGTGGGAAGTCAAGTGGGCCTTAAGAAGCATCACTACAAACAAAGCTAGTGGAGGTGATGGAATTCCAGTTGAACTATTTCATTCTAAAAGATGATGCTGTGAAAGTGCTGCACTCAATATGCCAGCAAATTTGGAAAATTGAGCAATGGCCACAGGACTGGAAAAAGTCAGTTTTTTTTTTTTAAAGGCTTAAAATGTATTTTAATAAGTTCATGTTGCATTATTCATTTCTCAGAAAAACTTCAAAGGTATTAGGGACAAATCAAACATGGTACACCAATAAAAAATGCACAGCATAACTCCCTAAGACAGGCAAAGCTAAGAGCTACCGTCTGACATTCAGCATACAGCAACCCTGTTCTCAAGATTGTACTAGGCCTATCCAGAAAGTTGTGAATGGTAACATCACAGACACAAAAGGGCCATTTCTGGGTTGTCCTTACCCAAGAAAAAGATGAAGGCAAGTTTAACACAAGATTTTTAAAAGATACACTAAATGAAAATCTCTAAGAGAAAACGTCTTCCTTGGGACATGAAAGGGTAATATATGGGATATAACAGAACTGTATGTGTGTTGTCTGTGACCTCTGTGGACATGTGCCTGAATTCCCACCTGGGAGTGATTGGAACAGTGGGGCCAAGGCCACTGGGGGATGTTTGGTTTTTGTGGTATATGTGGCAGGATCTCTGGGGTGAGACAGTGCACTAAGTCGTGTCCGACTCTTGCGACCCCATGGACTGTAGCCTGCCAGGCTCCTCTGTCTATGGGATTCTCCAGGCAAGAATACTGGAGTGGGTTGCCATTTCCTTCTCCAAAAAAGTCAGTTTTATTCCAATCCCAAAGAAAGAAAATGACAAAGAATGTTCAAACTACTGTACAACTGAGCTCATTTCACATGCTAGCAAGATTATGCTAAAAATCCTTCAAGCTAAGCTTCAACAGTACAAGAACTAAGAACTTCCAGATGTACAAGCTGGATTTAGAAAAGGCAGAGGAACCAGGACAATATAAAACCTTGTGCGCACCAGGACCCAGGGACCCCACAAAAGACTGAGCCAGACCTGCCTTTGAGTGTTTGAGTGTCTCCTGAGAAGTCACAGGTCAGCAGTGGCCTGCCGTGGGGACAGGGGCTCTGGCTGCAGCAGATCTGGGAGGCGCAGTGTGGGAGCCCCACTATAGAGCTATCGGGCAGACAACCGACAAAGTGGAGAACAATTATACCAAAGAAGTTCTGGCACTGTGCAAAAGGTTAAGGGCCCACAACAGATTTCCCAACTTGGGGATCCGGCAAAGGGAATGAGAACCCCCAGGGACTTGGACCTTGAAGGCCAGTGGGATTTGATTACAGAACAGGACTAGGGAAACAGACTCTCAGTTCAGTCACTCAGTCGTGTCCAACTCTTTGCAACCCCATGGATTGCAGCGTGCCAGGCCTCCCTGTCCATCACCAACTCCCAGAGCTTACTCAAACTCACGTCCATAGAGTCGGTGACGCCATCCAACCATCTCATCCTCTGTCGTCCCCTTCTCCTCCTGCCCTCAATCTTTCCCAGCATCAGGGTCTTTTCCAATGAGTCAGTTCTTCACATCAGGTGGCCAAAGTATTGGAGTTTCAGCTTCAGCATCAGTCCTTCCAATGAATATTCAGGACTGATTTCTTTTAGGATGGACTGGTTGGATCTCCTTGCAGTCCAAGGGACTCTCAAGAGTCTTCTCCAACACCATAGTTCAAAAGCATCGTTCTTCAGTGCTCAGCTTTCTTTATAGTCCAACTCTTGCATCCATACATGACTACTGGAAAAACCATAGTTTTGACTTTTAGAAAGACCTTTGTTGGAAAAGTAATGTCTCTGTTTTTTAATATGCTGTCTAGGTTTGTCATAGCTTTTCTTCCAAGGAGCAATTGTCTTTTCATTTCACGGCTGCAGTCACCATCTGCAGTGATTTTGGAACCAAAAAAAAAGAAGTTTCTGTTTCCATTTTTTCCCTATCTATTTGCCATGAAGTGATGGGACTAGATGCCATGATCTTAGTGTTTTGAATGTTGAGTCTTAAGTCAGCTTTTTCACTCTCCTCTTTCACTTTCATCAAGAGGCTCTTTAGTTCTTCTTTGCTTTCTGCCATAAGGGTGGTATCATTTGTGTATCTGAGGTTATTGATATTTCTCCCGGCAATCTTGATTCCAGCTTGTGCTTCATCCAACCCAGCATTCCGCATGATATACTCTGCATATAAGTTAAATAAGCAGGGTGACAATATACAACCTTGACATACTCCTTTCCCAATTTGGAACCAGTCTATTGTTCTATGTCCAGTTCTAACTGTTGCTTCTTGACCTGCATACAGATTTCTCAGGAGGCAGGTAAGGTAATCTGGTATTCCCATCTCTTTAAGAATTTTCCACAGTTTGCTGTGATCTACACAGTCAAAGGCTTTGATGTAATCAATAAGGCAGAAATAGATGTGTTTCTGAAATTCTCTTGCTTTTTCTATGATCCAAAGGATGTTGGAAATTTGATCTCTGCCTTTTCTAAATCCAGCTTGAGCATCTGGCAGTTCACAGTTCACATACTGTTGAAGCCTAGCTTGGAGAATATTGAACACTACTTTGCTAGGGTGTGAGATGAGTACATTTGTATGGCAGTTTGAACATTCTTTGGCATTGTTCTTCTTTGGGATTGGAATAAAACTGACCTTTTCCAGTCCTATGGCCACTGCTGAGTTTTCCAAATTTGCTGGCATATTGAGTGCAGCACTTTCACAGCATCATCTTTTAGAATGAAATAATTCAACTGGAATTCCATCACCTCCACTAGCTTTGTTTGTAGTGATGCTTCTTAAGGCCCACTTGACTTCACATTCCAGGATGTCTGGCTCTAGGTGAGTGATCACACCACTGTGGTTATCTGGGTCATTAAGATCTTTTTTGTATACCTCTTCTCTGTATTCTTGCCACTTCTTCTTAATATCTTCTACATCTGTTAGGTCCATACCATTTCTGTCCTTTATTGTGTCCATCTTTGCATGAAATGTCCCCTTGGTATCTCTAATTTTCTTGAAGAGATCTCAAGTTTTTCCTGTTCTATTATTTTCCTCTATTTCTTTGCACTGATCACTGAGAAAGGCTTTCTTATCTCTTCTTGCTATTCTTTGGAACTCTGCACTCAGATGGGTATATCCTTCCTTTTCTCCTTTGCCTTTCACTTCTCTTTCTCAGCTATTTGTAAGGCCTCCTCAGGCAACCATTTTGCCTTTTTCTATTTCTTTTTCTTGGGGATGGTCTTGATCCCTTCCTCCTGTACAATGTCATGAACCTCTGTCCATAGTTCTTCAGGCACTCTGTCTATTAGATCTGATCCCTTGAATCTATTTTTCACTTCCACTGTATAATCCTAAGGGATTTTAATTTAGGTCATACTTGAATGGTCTAGTGGTTTTCCCTACTTTCTTCAATTTAAGTCTGAATTTGGCAATAAGAAGTTCATGATCTGAGCCACAGTCAGCTCCCAGTCTTGTTTTTGCTGACTGTATACAGCTTCTCCATCTTTGGCTGCAAAGAATATAATCAATATGATTTCTGCATTGATCATCTGGTGATATCCATGTGTAAAGTCTCCTCTTGTGTTGTTGGAAGAGGGTATTTGCTATGACCAGTGCTCTTGGCAAAACTCTGTTAGCCTTTGACCTCCTTGTTTTTAAGGAAGTCAGCATTACCTCATCATAGTTTGGCCTTAAGCCAAGCTACAGGGAGGGAACACAGCCCCACCCATCAACAGAAAATTGGATTAAAGATTTAATGATCAGGCCCCACCTATCAGAGTAAGACCCAGATTCCCTCAGAGCCAGTCCCACCCATCAGGAAGCTCCCACAAGGCTCTTTTCCTTATCCATCACAGGGCAAACAGAATGGAAACCACAATTACAGAAAACTAAACAAACTGATTTGGAAAAGGCAATGGCACCCCACTCCAGCACTCTTGCCTGGAAAATCCCATGGATGGAGGAACCTGGTGGGCTGCAGTCCATGGGGTCGCCAAGAGTCAGACACAACTAAGCGACTTCCCTTTCACTTTTCACTTTCATGCATTGGAGAAGGAAATGGCAACCCACTCCCGTGTTCTTGCCTGGAGAATCCCAGGGGCGGGGAAGCCTGGTGGGCTGCCGTCTATGGGGTTGCACAGAGTCGGACACGACTGAAGTGACTTAGCAGCAGCAGCAGCAGCAAACAAACTGATTACTTGTATCACAGCCTTGTCTAACTCAATGAAACTATGAGCCATGCTATGTAGGGCCAAGACAGACCAGTCATGGTGGAGAGGTCTGACAAAATGTGGTCCACTGGAGAAGGGAATGGCAACCCACTGCAGTGTTCTTGCTTTGAGAACCCCATGAACAGTATGAAAAGGCAAAAAATAGGATACTGAAAGAGGAACTCCCCAGGTCAGTAGGTGCCCAGTATGCTACTGGAGATCAGTGGAGAAATAGCTCCAGAAAGAATAAAGAGGCTAAGGCAAAGCAAAAACAACGCCCAGTTGTGGATGTGACTGGTGATGGAAGTAAAGTCTGATGATGTAAAGAACAATATTGCATAGAAAATGGAATGTTAGCTTTATGAATCAAGGTAAATTGGAAATGGTCAAACAGAAGATGGCAAGAGTGAACATCATCAACATTTTAGGAATCAGTGAACTAAAATGGACTGGAACGGGCAAATATAATTCAGATGATCATTATATCTACTACTGTGGGTAAGAATCCTTTAGAAGAAATGGAGTAGCCCTCAAAGTCAACAAAAAGAGTCCGAAATGCAGTACTTGGGTGCAATCTCAGAAATGACAGAATGATCTCTGTTACCAAGGCAAACCATTCACTATCACAGAAATCCAAGTCTCTGCCCCCAACCACTAATGCCAAAGAAGCTGAATGGTTCTATGAAGACCTACAAGATCTTCTATAACTAACACCAAAAAAAGATGTCCTTTTCATTTTAGGGGACTGGAATGCAAAAGTAGGAAGTCAAGAGATACCTGGAGTAACAGGAAATTTGTCTTTGGGGTACAAAATGAAGCAGGGCAAAGGCTAACAGAGTTTTGCCAAGGGAATGTACTGGTCATAGCAAACATACTCTTCCAACAACACAAGAGAAGACTCTACACATGGACATCACCAGATGGTCAATACTGAAATCAGATTGATTATGTTCTTTGCAGCCAAAGATGGAGAAGCTCTATACAGTCAGCAAAAACAAGACCAGGAGCTGATTGTGGCTCAGATCATGAACTCCTTATTGCAAAATTCAGACTTAAATTGAAGAAAGTAGGGAAAACCACTAGTCTGTTCAGGTATGACCTAAATCAAATCCTTTACCATTATACAATGGAAGTGACAAATATATTCAAGGGATTAGATCTAATAGATAGAGTGCCTAAAGAAGCATGAGCAGAGGTTCATAACACTGTACAGCAGGCAGTGGTCAAAACCATCCCAAAGAAGAAGAAATGCAAAAATGCAAAATGGTTGCCTGAGGAGGCCTTACAAATAGCTGAGAAAGAGAAGTGAAAGGCAAAGGAGAAAAGGAAAGATATACCCATCTGAGTGCAGAGTTCCAAAGAATAGCAAGAAGAGATAAGAAAGCCTTCCTCAGTGATCAGTGCAAAGAAATAGAGGAAAATAATAGAACAGGAAAAACTTGAGATCTCTTCAAGAAAATTAGAGATACCAAGGGGACATTTCATGCAAAGATGGACACAATAAAGGACAGAAATGGTATGGACCTAACAGATGTAGAAGATATTAAGAAGAAGTGGCAAGAATACAGAGAAGAGGTATACAAAAAAGATCTTAATGACCCAAATAACCACAGTGGTGTGATCACTCACCTAGAGCCAGACATCCTGGAATGTGAAGTCAAGTGGGCCTTAAGAAGCATCACTACAAACAAAGCTAGTAGAGGTGATGGAATTCCAGTTGAATTATTTCATTCTAAAAGATGATGCTGTGAAAGTGCTGCACTCAATATGCCAGCAAATTTGGAAAACACAGCAGTGGCCATAGGACTGGAAAAGGTCAGTTTTATTGCAATCCCAAAGAAGAACAATGCCAAAGAATGTTCAAACTGCCGCACAATTGCACTCATCTCACACGCTAGTAAAATAATCCTCAAAATTCTCTAAGCCAGGCTTCAGTGATACATGAACCGTGAACTTCCAGATGTTCAAGCTGGTTTTAGAGAAGGCAGAGGACCCAGAGATCAAATTGCCAACATCCATTGGATCACTGGAAAAGCAAGAGAGTTCCAGAAAAACATCTACTTCAGCTTCACTGACTACACTAAAGCCTTCCCCTGTATACCTAACCACCTTACCTGCCTCCTGAGAAATCTGTATGCAGGTCAAGAAGCAACAGTTAGAATTGGACATGGAACAATGCAGTGGTTCCAAATTGAGAAAGGAGTACATCAAGCTGTATATTGTCACCGTGCTTATTAAACTTATAGGCAGAGTACAACATGTGAAATGCTGGATTGGATGAAGCACATGCTGGAATCAAGATTGCCAGGAGAAATATCAATAACCTCAGATATGCAGATGACACTACCTTTATGGCAGAAAGCGAAGAGAAACTAAAGAGCCTCTTGATGAAAGTGAAAGAACAGAGTGGAGTATTTTCTCTCATTTTGCGGGTGATTATTTCACCCTCTTAATAGTGTTCTTTGAGACACAAGTTTTTAGATTTGATGAAGTCCAATTTATCTATTTTTCCTTTTGTTAACTGTGCTTTGGTGCCATATCTAAGGAACCATTGTTTAGTCAAAGATCATGAAGACATACGCCTGTTTTCTTCTGGCTTAAAACTCAACATTCAAAAAACTAAGATCATGGCATCTGGTTCCATCACTTCATGGCAAATACATGGGAAAATAATGGAAAGTGGTGAGAGACTTTATTTTCTTGGGCTCCAAAATCACTGCAGATGGTGACTGCAGCCATGAAATGAAAAGACTCTTGCTCCTTGGAAAAAAAAGCTATGACAAACCTAGTCAGCATATTAAAAAGCAGAGACATTACTTTACTATTAAAGGTCCATATAATCAAAGCTATTTTATTTCCAGTAGTCATGTATGGATGTGAGAGTTGGACCACAAACAAAGCTGAGTGCTGAAGAATTGATGCTTTTGAATTGTGGTGTTGGAGAAAACTCTTGAGAGTCCCTTGGACTGCAAGGAGATCCAACCAGTCCATCCTAAAGGAAATCAGTCCTGAGTATTCATTGGAAGCACTGACGCTGAAGCTGAAACTCCAATACTTTGGCCACCTGATGTGAAGAACTGACTCATTTGAAAAGACCCTGATGCTGGGAAAGATTGAGGGCAGGAGGAGAAGGGGATGACAGAGCATGAGATGGTTGGATAGCATCACTGACGCAATGGACATGAGTTTGAGTAAGCTCTGGGAGTTGGTGATGGACAGGGAGGCCTGGCACGCTGCAGTCCATGGGGTTTCAAAGAGTTGGACACAACTGAGCAACTGAACTGAACTTAGAGGAACCAGAGATCAAATTGCCAACATTCACTGGATCAAAGAAAAAGCAAGAGAATTTTAGAAAAATATCTATTTCTGCTTCATAGACTGTGCTAAGGACTTTGACTCTGTGGACCACAACAAACTATGGAAAATTCTTAAAGAAATGGGAATACCAGACCAAGTTACCTGCCTCCTGAGAAACCTGTATTCAAGACAAGAAGTAACAGAACCAGACATGGAACAACAGACTGGTTCAAAATTGGAAAAGGAATAGGTCAAGGCTGTATTTTGTCACCCTGCTGATTTGACATCTATGCGGAGTGTATCATGTGAATTGCTACCCTTTATGAATCACAAGCTGGAATCAAGATTGCTGGGAGAAATATCAACAACCTCAGGTATGCAGATGATACTACTCTAATGGCAGAAAGTGAAGAGGAACTGAAGAGACCTTTGATGAAGGTGAAAATAGTGAGAAAGCTTATTTAAAACTTAACATTCAAAAAACTAGGTTCATATCATCTGGTCCCATTACTTCATGGCAAATAGATGGGGGAAAAGTGGAAACAGTGGCAGATATTATTTTCTTGGGCTCCAGAATCACTCCAGATTGTGATCACAGCCATGAAATGAAAAGATGCTCACTCTTTGGAAGGAAAGCTATGACAAACCTAGACAGCGTATTAAAAAGCAGAGATATCACTTTGCCAACAAAAGTCCGTCTAGTCAAAGGTATGGTTTTTCCAGTGGTCATGTATGGATGTGAGAGTTGGATCATAAAGAAGGCTGAGCACCTAAGAATTGATGCTTTTGAACTGTGATGTGAGAGAAGACTTTTGAGTGTCCCTTGGACAGCAAGGAGATCAAACTGGTCAATCCTAAAGGAAATCAGTCCTGAATATTCATTGGAAGGACTGATGCTGAAGCTGAAGCTTCAATACTTTGGCCACCTGATGCAAACAACCAACTCTTTGGAAAAGACCCTGATGCTGGGAAAGATTGAGGGCAAGAGGAGAATGGGGTTACAGAGGATGAGATGGTTGGATGGCATCACCGACTCAATGGACATGAGTTTGAGCAAACTCCCGGAGATAGTGAAGGACAGGGAAGCCAGGCATGCTGCAGTCCATGAGATCAGAAAGAATTGGACAGGACTTAGGGACTGAACAACAACTCATCCCTTATCAGATATTTGATTTGCAAGTATTTTCTCATTTTGTGGGTTGTCATTTTATTCTTTTAATATTGTTCTTTGAGACACACAAAATTTTGGTTTTGATGAAGTAGAGTTTATCTATTTTTCCTTTTGTTAATTGGGCTTTTGGTGCCACATCTAACAAACCACTGTCTAATCCAAGTTCATGAAGATATACTCCTGTTTTCTTCTAACAGTTTCATAATTTTAGCTCTTACATTTATTTTTTATTTTTTTTTTAAATATGGTGCAAGGTAGGTCAAACATCATTCTTTTACTTGTGGATATTAATATACCTTTTAAACTGTAATGAGTAACTTGTATTTCTTTGCATTTAGACTATAAATTCCATGAGGGCAGAGACCAAGATGATCTTACTAAATTTTTAATGAATAGATGAATTAGGTAACCAAAATATCAAGTTTCTTTCCTTTATATAGAGTACCGTACCTGTTTTCATTGCAACCCTAGTAGTTATAATCCCTTGACAATAACAATTCAGAAACAAACTAATACACAGGATGTTAGAGATGGTATTCTTTAACAGGTTCTGGAGCCAAACTGATTTGGATCAAATCCTGATTTTCATTCAAGAAATTTGTAATGTTTGGCAGATTACATAACCTAGTTCTTATTCTTTAAAATGGGGATTTAGTTTCTATTTACTGTTAAAAGGATTAAATAAGACCTTGTAACTACAGTGCTTCACACATTTTAAGAATTTATCAAATCTTACTCAATGAAACTAGGCCATGCCATGTGTGACCACCCAAGAGGGGCAGGTCATGGTGGAGAGGTCTGACAGAATGTGGTTCACTGGAGAAGGGAATGGCAAACCACTTCAGTATTCTTGCCTTGAGAACCCCATGAACAGTATGAAAAGGCAAAATGATAGGATACTGAAAGAGGAACTCCCTAGGTCAGTAGGTGCCCAATATACTACTGGAGATCAGTGGAGAAATAACTTCAGAAAGAATGAAGGGATGTAGCCAAAGCAAAACAACTCCCAGTTGTGGATGTGACTGGTGATAGAAGCAAGGTCCGATGCTGTAAAGAGCAATATTGCATAGGAACCTGGAATGTCAGGTCCATGAATCAAGGTAAATTGGAAGTGGTCAAACAGGAGATGGCAAGAGTGAACGTCGACATTCTAGGAATCAGTGAACTAAAATTTACTGGAATGGGTGAATTTAACTCAGATGACCATTATATCTACTACTGTGGGCAGGAATCCCTCAGAAGAAATGGAGTAGCCATCATGGTCAACAAAAGAGTCTGTAATGCAGTACTTGGATGCAATCTCAAAAACGACAGAATGATCCCTATTCGTTTCCAAGGCAAACCATTCAATATCACGGTAATCCAAGCCTATGCCCCAACCAGTAATGCTGAAGAAGCTGAAGTTGAACAGTTCTATGAAGACCTACAAGACCTGCTAGAACTAACACCCCAAAAAGATGTTCTCATTATTATAGGGGACTGGAATGCAAAAGTAGGAAGTCAAGAAACACTTAGAGTAACAGGCAAATTTGGCCTTGGAGTACAGAATGAAGCAGGGCAAAGGCTAACAGAGTTTTGCCAAAAGAATGCACTGGTCATAGCAAACACCCTCTTCCAACAACACAAGAGAAGACTCTATACATGGACATCATGAGATGTTCAACACAGAAATCAGACTGAATATATTCTTTGCAGCCAAAGATGGAGAAGCTCTATACAGTCAGCAAAAACAAGACCTGGAGCTGACTGTGGCTCACATCATGAACTCCTTATTGCCAAATTCAGACTTAAATTGAAGAAAGTGGGGAAGACCACTAGACCATTCAAGAATGACCTAAATCAAATCCCTTATGACTACACAGTGGAAGTGAGAAATAGATCTAAGGGACTAGATCTGATAGACAGAGTGCCTGATGAACTATGGACGAAGGTTCGTGACATTGTACAGGAGACAGGGATCAAGACCATCCCCATGGAAAAGAAATGCAAAAAAGCAAAATGGCTGTCTGGGGAGGCCTTACAAATAGCTGTGAAAAGAAGAGAAGCAAAAAGCAAAGGACAAAAGGAAAGATATAAGCATCTGAATGCAGAGTTCCAAAGAATAGCAAGGAGAGATAAGAAAGCCTTCCTCAGTGATCAGTCAAAGAAATAGAGGAAAACAACAGAATGGGAAAGACTAGAGATCTCTTCAAGAAAATTAGAGATCCCAAGGGAACATTTCATGCAAAGATGGGCTCAATAAAGGACAGAAATGGTATGGACCTAACAGATGCAGAAGATATTAAGAAGAGGTGGCAAGAATACACAGAACTGTACAAAAAAGATCTTCACAACCAAGATAATCACGATGGTGTGATCACTCACTTAGAGCCAGACATCCTGGCTCTAGGAATGTGAAGTCAAGTGGGCCTTAGAAAGCATCACTACGAACAAAGCTAGTGGAGGTGATGGAATTCCAGTTGAGCTATTTCAAATCCTGGAAGATGATGCTGTGAAAGTGCTGCACTCAATATGCCAGCAAATTTGGAAAACTCAGCAGTGGCCACAGGACTGGAAAAGGTCAGTTTTCATTCCAATCCCAAAGAAAGGCAATGCCAAAGATTGCTCAAACTACCACACAATTGCACTCATCTCACTTGCTAGTAAAGTAATGCTCAAAATTCTCCAGGCCAGGCTTTAGCAATACGTGAACCGTGAACTTCCAGATGTTCAAGCTGGTTTTAGAAAAGGCAGAGGAACCAGAGATCAAATTGCCAACATCCGCTGGATCATCAAAAAAGCAAGAGAGTTCCAGAAAAACATCTATTTCTGCTTTATTGACTATGTCAAAGCCTTTGACTGTGTGGATCACAATAAACTGTGGAAAATTCTGAAAGAGATGGGCATACCAGACCACCTGATCTGTCTCTTGAGAAACCTATATGTAGGTCAGGAAGCAACAGTTAGAACTGGACATGGAACAACAGACTGGTTCCAAATAGGAAAAGGAGTACGCCAAGCCTGTATATTGTCACCCTGCTTATTTAACTTATATGCAGAGTACATCATGAGAAGCGCTGGGCTGGAAGAAGCACAAGCGGGAATCAAGATTGCCGGGAGAAATATCAATAACCTCAGATATGCAGATGACACCACCCTTATGGCAGAAAGTGAAGAGGAACTAAAAAGCCTCTTGAGGAAAGTGAAAGAGGAGAGTGAAAAAGTTGGCTTAAAGCTCAACGTTCAGAAAACGAAGATCATGGCATCTGGTCCCATCACTTCATGGAAAATAGATGGGGAAACAGTGTCAGACTTTATTTTTTTGGGCTCCAAAATCACTGCAGATGGTGATTGTAGCCATGAAATTAAAAGAGGCCTACTCCTTGGAAGGAAAGTTATAACCAACCTAGATAGCATATTCAAAAGCAGAGACATTACTTTGCCAACAAATGTCCATCTAGTCAAGGCTATGGTTTTTGAAGTAGTCATGTATGGATGTGAGAGGTGGACTGTGAAGAAAGCTGAGCGCCAAAGAACTGATGCTTTTGAACTGTGGTATTGGAGAAGACTCTTGAGAGTCCCTTGGACTGCAAGGAGATCCAGCCAGTCCATTCTAAAGGAGATCAGTCCTGGGTGTTCATTGGAAGGACTGATGCTAAAGCTGAAACTCCAATACTTTGGACACTTCATGCGAAGAGCTGACTCACTGGAAAAGACTCTGATGCTGGGAGGGATTGGGGGCAGGAGGAGAAGGGGACGACAGAGGATGAGATGGCTGGATTTGAGTGAACTCCGGGAGTTGGTGATGGACAGGGAGGCCTGGCGTGCTGCGATTCATGGGGTAGCAAAGTCGGACGACTGAGCGACTGAGGTGAACTGAACTGAACAGTTATTTATTATTGCAAAGGAGACATAGCAATGTTTCGAAATTTTCTCCCTAGTACGGATTCCAAGATTTGTATATTCTTTTGTGTATTCAGAATTGTTGTAGAATTGATGTTTGATTCAGTATGAAAGGCATACACAAAAACACAATTCAGTGTGTTTGTGCAAATACTCTGGAGTCAGTGTCCTGAGCAATGGAATTACACCCTTTTGGGTGTAAGAATTTCGTGGATAGAGGGTTCTAGGTATTTTCTATTTTTTTTCAACATGGCACATTTCCCAGGTTTGTACGCTAGTTATTTGATTGTATGTCTGTCACCTCCATTAGAGTCAGTATACAAATTCTGTCTTAAGTCATCCATGGCTTTCCAGTACAGTCAGTGTCAGGCCACAGTTGAATTGACTCGACTTGTCCACGGGGGTCCTAAAGGATTCTCTGGGAAGGGCTGAAAAAGTCGGAAGGGGGAAGAAAGGGGGAAAGCTGTACAGGTGTGCGCGCCACGAGGATCGCAGAGCTCCAGTCCCAAGCAAGAAATGCAGAGATTCACTTCTTACCGGCTCCTGTCCCTGTAGGGTCACTTCCGGCGGGGGGGGGGAGAAAAGAGGAGGCGTGCCGGCACGGAGGCCGTTTACAACGCACCAGACGGAAGTGTGCCAAAGATTTTGGTGCTGCTGCTTCCGGTCCGGGTAAAGCTGTTGAGGTAAGCTTCGTGGTCTCTGTCTTGCCGGGACAGCCTTCGGAGGGCAAGTCAGCAGGTCAGGAAGCTAGCACCGGCGTCTGGATTCAGAAGTGTGGAGTCTTGTGGGAAGATCGGAAAAACGACCAGGAACTTGAATACAATCTAACCTGTGTTTCCGAGGGGGTAACTTCCACGAGGAACCCATCTGCCCTGGTAACGGCCAAAGAGGAGATGGCGCCAGTCAGGGAGCGGCCGTGGCCGACACAGTGAGGAAGCGCGAGGGCGGAGCAATCGGAGGAGCCTCGGGAGAAGAGCCAGAACCGTCGCTGCCGCCACCACCGCTACCACCATGGAAGGAGCAAAGCCGACACTGCAGCTCGTGTACCAGGCAGTGCAGGCGCTGTACCACGACCCAGATCCCAGCGGAAAGGAACGCGCCTCGTTTTGGCTTGGGGAGCTGCAGCGTTCGGTGAGGGGCCGGGAGAGGCCGTTCTGCGCCGCGGGGCAAGGGCGGGATAGGACCTAGGCTCGAGCTGGAGTCCAGCGGTTGGCCTTGTGAGGTCTTCCTTGGGGAGGAGCTGCTCCCGCGGGGTGGGGCTGCGAACCTACATCGCCGCCGCTTTTCGGAAACTAGTTGCACTGGTCGGTCGCGAAGTGGCTCTTTCCCCTCCCCGTAGAATGTGATTTGTAAGTCCTGTACTTCTTGCTTGTGGCTTCGATCTGTTCCTCTTAAGTTTTACACTTGCTGCTACTTGCTTCTTAGGCCTTGCTTTTCTGTTTTGTCTTTCTTCAACCAAATCCAATCCCGGTCTTTCTCCATCTTCTAAGGATGCTTTATCCGTCTCTCTTCGATGTCTAGGTGTTACGTCCGGTAATTCCTTTCCAGTCGTAGCTTACACCTTAACTGTTCTTTGCTGCTCTTCACTCTCGTTTGAGTATTGTATTCTCGTAGCTTCTCACGTTTCTGGATCCTTATCCACGTGAGTTTTTCTTGTGTTTTGGAGCGCAACATAAAAAAAATCAATTTTGGTTTCAGAAAATCTTTGCAGTTCTTTAATCTTATCTTTCTCCTGAGTTTTACCTTCTTTGTAAGATATAGATATCAAAGCTGCCTTGATTATTACAGATAATCGTGTCAGCATCCAATGAGGGGATTAATTTATTGCAACCTATTATATGCATTGTATTTTGCGCATTTGAATCACGTGCATTATGCTTCCTCCCCTAATTTTCCCACTTACCTTTGCTTTGCTTTAATTCTGTGTGGGTATGTATACTTGGTGATCTTGTTGACTTTACCTTTCTTATTTTTGCATTTCATATGCCTAAGCATATTTTTAAATTTGCCCCCTCCCTTCCCATTTCTTTTTTAAAACTCAAAACTAGTACTTAAAGATGCTCTGCCCTTTTGAGGGCTCCTTGGCTGTAAGTGCATAATAAGTATTTTAAAATTGGCTACCTTGACTTTGAATATTACACTTAAAAAAAAAAAAAAAATCGGAAACTCAAGTCCTGGATGACCCCATGAGAGGAGAAAGGAATATAACTCATTGTAGGCTACATAAGAAAATCATTCTTATATGGTCTTAGATGTTGTTGTTATTTAGTTGTTAAGTTGAATCTGACTCTTGCGACCTCAAGGACTGTGGCCTGCCAGGCTCCTCTGTCCATGAAATTTCCCAGGCAAGAAGAATACTGGAGTGAGTTTCTATTTTTCTTCTCCAGAGAATCTTCTAGACTCAGGGATTGGGCCTGCTTCTGTATTGGCAGGCAGATAGATTCTTTACTACTGAAGAAGCCATCAGGGGTCTTAGTGTTTAGTTAGTTTTTGTGATCTGGGAAATAACCTCAGATATGCAGATGACACCACCCTTATGGCAGAAAGCGAAGAAGAACTAAAGAGCCTCTTGATGAAAGTGAAAGAGGAGAGTGAAAAAGTTGGCTTAAAGCTCAACATTCAGAAAACTAAGATCATGGCATTTGGTCCCATCACTTCATGGGAAATAGATGAGGAAACAGTGGAAACAGTGGCTGACTTTATTTTTTTGGGCTCCAAAATCACTGCAGATGGTGATTGCAGCCATGAAATTAAAAGACACTTTCTCCTTGGAAGGAAAGTTATGACCAACCTAGATAGCATATTCAAAAGCAGAGACATTATTTTGTCAGCAAAGGTCCTTCAAGTCAAGGCTCTGGTTTTTCCAGTGGTCATGTATAGATGTGATAGTTGGACTATAAAGAAAGCTGAGCACCGAAGAATTGATGCTTCTGAACTGTGGTGTTGGAGAAGACTCTTGAGAGTCCCTTGGACTGCAAGGAGATCCAGCCAGTCCATCCTAAGGGAGATCAGTCCTGGGTGTTCATTGGAAGGACTGATGTTGAAGCTGAAACTCCAATACTTTGGCCACCTGATGCAAAGAGCTGACTCATTTGAAAAGACCCTGATACTGGGAAAGATTGAGTCCGGGAGGAGAAGGGGACGACAGAGGATGAGGTGTTGGATGGCATCACCGACTCAATGGACTTGAGTTTGGGTAAACTCCAGGAGTTGGTGATGCACAGGGAGGCCTGGCGCGCTGCAGTTCATGGGGTAGCAAAGAGTTGGACATGACTGAGCGACTGAACTGAACTGGACTGAACTGTGATCTGGGAAGCCACATGTCCCTGATCTTAAAGTTTTCAAGGTAAAAGTAGGAGAAATGCTTCACCACACCAAAAGCCAGCTCTTCTTTACCAAACCTGCTTATTGTATTTTAAATCAGTGTTTGAGTGCTTACCATGTACCAGCTACTAGGTGTTGGTATATGGAAATGAACCAGACAAAAAAAATTTTGCTGCCATGGAATATTTGTAATGTTTAAGTTAATACCTGCAAAGAGCTTAACAAATTTCTTGAAACCTATAACTCGAAATATGTTAGTAATTGCTACTTAAATATTAGCTATTTACTTTCCACTAGTTCAACATTCAGAAAACTAAAATCATGGCATCTGGTCCCATCACTTCATGGCAAATAGATGGGGAAACAGTGACAGACTTAATTTTTTTGGGCTCCAAAATCACTGCAGATGGTGACTGCAGCCAAGAAATTAAAAGACGCTTACTCCTTGGAATGGAGAAGGCAATGGCACCCCCCTCCAGTACTCTTGCCTGGAAAATCCCATGGACGGAGGAGCCTGGTAGGCTGCAGTCCATAGGGTCGCTAGGAGTTGGACACGACTGAGCGACTTCCCTTTCACTTTTCACTTTCATGCATTGGAGAAGGAAATGGCAACCCACTCCAGTGTTCTTTCCTGGAGAATCCCAGGGACGGGGGAGCCTGGTGGGCTGCCGTCTATGGGCTTGCACAGAGTCGGACACGACTGAATCGACTTAGCAGCAGCAGCAGTAACTCCTTGGAAGAAAAGTTATGACCAACCTGCTGCTGCTAAGTCACTTCAGTTGTGTCCGACTCTGTGTGACCCCATAGACGCTAGCCCAGCGGGCTCCCCTGTCCCTGGGATTCTCCAGGCAAGAACACTGCACTGGGTTGCCATTTCCTTCTCCAACGCACGGAAGTGAAAAGTGGAAGTGAAAAGTCAAAATGAAGTCGCTCAGTTGTGTCCGACTCTTCTCGACCCCATGGACTGCAGCCTCCCAGGCTCCTCCGTCCATGGGATTTTCCAGGCAAGAGTACTGGAGTGGGATGCCATTGCCTTCTCCGTGACCAACCTAGACAGCATATTAAAAAGCAGAGACATTACTTTGTCAACACAGGCCATCTAGTCAAGGCTATGGTTTTTCCAGTGGTCATGTATGGATGTGAGAGTTGGACTATAAAGAAAGCTGAGCATTGAAGAATTGATGCTTTTGAATTGTGGTGTTGGAGAAGACTCTTGAGAATCCCTTGGACTGCAAGGAGATCCAGCCAGTCCATCCTAAAGGAAATCAGTCCTGGGTGTTCATTTTGAAGCTGAAACTCCAATACTTTGGCCACCTGATGTGAAGAGCTGACTCATTTGAAAAGACCCTGATGTTGGGAAAGATTGAGGGTGGGAGGAGAAGGGGACGACAGGGGAAGAGATGGTTAGATTGCATCACCGACTCAATGGACGTGAGTTTGGGTAGACTCCGGGAGTTGGTGATGGACAGGGAGGCCTGGCGTGCCGCAGTCAGTGGGGTCGGACACGACTGAGTGACTGAACTGAACTGAGTCTCTATAACAGCCCTGCGTCTTCACCATCATCATCACTGTTTACAGTCAGTCAGGTCCCAACAGAAACATGCACACGTGAAATAGGCTAATTTGAGAAGGGTTTGTTTTATAAAGGTACTATTTATAAAGATGCGGATATAATGTGCCATTAAACATAATATGGAAACCTGTAGCCAAACTGTTAATAGCCCTAAGCCATAAGAAATAAGATAGGGAGTGGTTACTTCTTGAGCTCTCAAGAGGAATATGGAGTTGACTGCCTTGAGAGGAATGGTAGTTTTCATTTGAAGGGCCCTAGCCATCTTGAAGGAGAAGGCAATGGCACCCCACTCCAGTACTCTTGCCTGGAAAATCCCATGGACGGAGGAACCTGGTAGGCTGCAGTCCGTGGGGTTGTGAAGAGTCGGACACAACTGAGCGACTTCACTTTGACTTTTCACTTTTGTGCGTTGGAGAAGGAAATGGCAACCCACTCCAGTGTTCTTGCCTGGAGAATCCCAGGGACGGGGGAGCCTGGTGGGCTGCTGTCTATGGGGTCGCACAGAGTCGGACACGACTGAAGTGACTTAGCAGCAGCAGCCGTCTTGAGGTGATTTTGCAGGGAGGAAGTTGGAGGAATAAATATCTACACTTTATTCTCCTAACTTCCTCTTGGGATTCCCCATTGGGCAAACCCAACCCTTAACTAGGGAACTCAGGAACCTGTTGATCTGTTCCATAGAGGTCAAGCACACTGGGGCAGAAAACATGGTAGTGAAGAGCGGAAAAGTGGACCTGGAAAATAGCACAGTCACACGTCATCATTTTACAATTCAGCTAACTCAGCTAACACATTGGCTTCTTAATTCCCTTCTTTTTCTCAGTTACCTGGTCACACAGTCACATCTTGGATCTTGTCATTGCTAAAAAAAAAATCACCAAGCCCCCAAATCACTGACTCACACATTGAGCTCTGATCACATAACCTACTGAAATTCTTCTATTTTGCTGACTCAAGAATCTCAAATAATGTGATATAGTACTTTTTGGTTTTTTGAAGTCTTACATAATTTTAATTTTTACAAAAATTAAGGTTATTAACTATTAGCTTAATAACAAGGTATTATTGTTAAAATAAGTTTTAAACCAGACTTCGAAAACTTTCTGAAAGTTATAAAATGGAAATAGTTTTACAAGATTGAGGATAAAAAGAGAGCAGTCTTATATAGACTTTCTCTTATGAAAGATGAAGATTTAGGCTCCTTTCACTTCTTCATACCCCATTACTCTAACATAGGTACCACATTACCTATTGTGAATCATGAAACATATGTATCATGATAATTTCTTTTTGTGCAATTTTGGTGAAAATTTTTTTCTTTTTTTTTAACGTTTGCTTTATTTTCTGTGTATCTACAGTAATCCATCCCAAATTCTGTTAGTAGGTGTAAATATCCTCTTAGTATGTTCACACTGGTAATCTGTTTCCATTTTTGTTGGAAGAAAACCTTCCCTGAGAGCCCTCTATCTTCCTGCTCCAATCTGATCTGGTTGCTCTCCAGGTCTGTTGCATAACTATTGTCCTGGGATCTCACCATCCTAAGGGAATTCCGTTCTCTTGTATTGGATGCACTGAATCGTGGATCCCATGATCTTTTTTTGGATTACTCCCTGATTTGACAGATAATATAAAAGGGACCTTCATCTCTTCTTTCTCATTGACTTCGTTGGTCTTTTTTCTTGGATCACTTTTTTTACTCTGAGAGTTCTCTGGTGTTCTCCTGGGTGGGGGTGGGGAGTTATAAACTAGCCTGCTGGTGGCATATGGGAGAATCAGCTGGAGGCTGGATCTCACCACTAAGTATATAGACTTTATTTAATCTATTTTCAGTATGATACTCCCATCCATAGGTGAGCCTGTTGTCCAAAAGTCCAGAGTTCTACTGTAGTCTCTCCAAACTAAACCTTGAGTCTTTGTGATGGTGAGAGGATAGTTATAGTATCCTGGTCCCTCAAGAGTCAGGGAGAAAATCTAGGAAACTAAACTGCTGGCAAAGGTTTTTGAACCCATTTCTTTGTTTTCTGTTCCATTTGTTCTGTTTTCTGTTTCTTTCTTCAGATGTACCTCAGTACTTGCAGTTCTTGAGCTTTTCTGGGATTTTGCAAATCAGGGAGTTTGCCCCCTTTATTGTTGTTGTTGTTCAGTCACTCAGTCATGTCTGGCTCTTTGTGACCCCCTTGGACTGCAGCATGCCAGGACTCCCTGTCCTTCACTGTCTCCTGAAGTTTACTCAAACCCATGTCCATTGACTCAGTGATGCCATCCAACCATCTCATTCTCTGTCATTCTCCCCCTTCCCTCAATCTTTCCCAGCATCAGGGTCTTTTCCAATGAGTCTGCTCTTAACATCAGGTGGCCACAGTATTGGAGCTTCAGCATCAATCCTTCCAATTAATATTTAGGGTTGATTTCCTACAGTTTGCCCCCTTGGCTTCCACCATGCTTATCCCTTCTTCCCTCCCTGCCGGCAGGCAAATTTCCACTTTCTCAGACCTGCTCAGAGGGTTAACCCTCACCCATTAGCTTTCTGGGACTTCCCCAGTGATGCAGTGGTAGAGAATCCACCTGCCATTTCAGGAGATGCAGGAGACGGAGGTTCAATCCCTGTGTCAGGAAGATCCCCTTGAGTAGGACATGGCAACACACTCCAGTATTCTTGCCTGGAAAATTCCATGGACAGAGGAGCCTGGTGGGCTACAGTCCACGGGGTCCCAAAGATAACTGAGCATGTGTGTGCATGTGTGTGTGTGTGTGTGTGTGTGTGTGTGTGCGCTTTCTAGTTTTCACAGTTTTGTTAATATTGTTTATGTTTGCATTCTTTGTTCTTATGGGTTCCCTCACCTTTGGAGGGGGAAAAACTTTTTACTCTAACTTTGGAAGGAACCCTCAGGCAAACTGATGTTTCAGTCAGTTTGATTGAGTTAAGAAGTCTTACTTAGTTCTTGAATTTTATCAAAACCTTATTCCATTGACTGGCCCTTTTCTTTGTTAGGTCTTGTATTTTTCAAGCACTGTCATTCTCTTCTTTCTTCAATTTACCACCATCCCTTCACGTCTGATTTGAAGAACTTGAGCATGTGTATCCAGTTGCTTCTGTCAGATCGCAGTGCTCTGCATCTTATTTTCTGAATTCTCAGGAACCTTGATCTTTTGATTATCCTATGTCTTACTTGTATCCTCGAACTCCCTCTTTACTGGGTCTTTTCGCATCAACACTCACACAAGCTGTAGTATCTCAAAGAAACCAGATGGGTATTTTGGAGGGGAAGGAGCGGGGAAATGCTACCTTTGTCTGATTTTATGATTGATTTTTTTCTTACCTTTGTGCTTACCTATTACTTTTTCCCAGTCCTATCTTCAAATGAAGAAATTAACCCATCTTTTCAAAACCTAGCTTAAATTCTGTCTAAAGTGTTAACTGATTCTCTTCTGCTGAAATTCATTTCCGCCCCTGCCCCAACACCTAAAGCACTTTAATTGCATTTATCATGTTTTTACCTTTTTGAAAACTTGTTTTGTCTGCCCTAATAGACTGTATATAATATAGATATAGATTATATATATATTATAATCTGTATCTATATTATATATTTAGTTTATATAATCTGATATGCATAGTTGAAGGAATAAACCAAGATTATTAAATGATCAAGATGCCTGACACACACAGGTTCTTAAAAATGTTCTTGAACGCATAGCTGCTTGTAGCATCTCCAAAGGGGCAGTTGGATGACTCAGATTTGTCTTTATCTATGAATTTCATTTATTTTTGCTGCGTTTCTCTGACATATCCGTGGGTGACTGAAAATAAACAATATTACTCAGCCTTCTGTTTTCAGTCTTTCAAATCTTCTAAAAGAACAATCTTTATGAGATAAGTTTTTATTACCCTCATTTTATACTTTGAACGACTTGAGTACAGAAAAGGAGAACTTTTTGCCACAACTATCCTGTCTTGAAGTGATCACTAAGTGACATTTTAAGTAAAAAGTGTTTTAGTGTAGTAAGAAATCATGCTAGTATAGTATCATAAGGTTTTAATTTTCAGTTTGAAATTGATAAAGAATTCCTTTGCGGTTCAGTGGTTAGGACTGTGTGCTTTCACTTCACAGGGTCCCAGGGTTCAATCTCTGGTTGGGGAATTGAGATCCCCATAAGCCACATGGTGGGCCCCCGCCCCACACACCAAAAAAAAAAATCTACTTTAGTTAAAAACAGAAGATGTGGTAACTAAAATTATACCAAATAAAGTAGCATCCAAACTGTATAGTCCCTAAGAAAATAACAAGAAAAATTAAATTGATAAGGAATAGAATCTACCTGGTTTGTTTCAAAACCGCTTTGAATAATAGACGTTTTGAAAAACTATTGTCTTTACTTCCCTCAACCCCATACTTTACTAAACTTAGAGCCATTTAGTATAGTTTTAATGGACCCTAGGGACAGTAGATTTGGTATAAAGGTGTAATTTGGATATGGTTCTGCCCATGCCACACATTAACATCTTTTCTTTCTCTGAGATTTGTATAAAGTAGCCATTTTTAGAAGAATCTACTGTCATTACTTGTAACTTTTTTTCACCACAATTCTTGGAAACAACTGAGAGCCATGTTTTTGTTTTATGTGATAGGCAGATATCACTGATTATCTTTAGAGTGTTTTTAAAGAAAGAAAATTATTGTGAGACATTTTAAAGGAAGCCTGTTTAGCAATGGACTATTTTGAATACCTACTTTCCTTTGTTTACCTCTAAGTAACCAAAATGAGTAGGTGTAGTATTGGAAGGAAAGACCATCTCTTTATAGGGCTAATAAACTGTGCTACTCATTTGTCCTAAATTTTTAACTTAGATTAGAAGAAGGAAACTACCTTTATGGAGACAGTCTGTGGATTAGAGGTTATCTCAGAAGTTTCCTAGTTCACTCTCTAGACTGAAAAGGGATCGATGAAAAGAATCCAAAGACATAAATCAACTGGAATCGAATCATGCTCTGATACACTAAGTTGGCATTGGTTTATCACATAGCCTTGAGAATTTTCTTCTAAATATATCTGGAAGGTCATGGGTCATGGAGTATCAGTTTCAAACTTCTTTCCTAGTAATTTTCCTCTTTGGAGTTTCTTGATTCTTTTTAGTTCTAAAACCTAGAATCTTTGATTTTTCCCCTAGCAATGCAGTCATTGATTTGATTCACCTGAAAATCTAGAAGTCTTTTAATGCTTCTGCTCTCATCTTCCAGTCAAGTGACTATGAAACCTGTTTTCTAAAGGCAAACTTTCCAGAAAATAGAAAATGTTCCTGTATTACTTCTGTGGGGTCAGTTCAGTGAATATAGGAATACTGAATGCTTTGCATTGCTGGAAAATGGGAGTATATAAGTGGTAAAAACCAAAGACCTTTCTACTGAATATAATAGTGTACCAGTCTGGTTATGTTGTCTAATATGATTACCATTACCCATATGGCTAATGTGGCTATTTAAATTTGAGCTAATTAAGATCAATGCCTTATTTGCATTGCCACATTCCAGGTCTTAGACAGTGCAAATATAGTCATTTCACGTCCTTGTTGTATTGGAGCTTATGAATGAAGATTTGTGATGGTATTTCTTTGGCCATTGTAGTCTATTATCTGGTGACATTCATCTGTATTTTGATTAGTTTATTTCTCATCTTCCCAGGCTTTCACCAGTTGATGGTTTGAAACAGAATATAAAATTACCAGGGCACTGCTACATTTTCTAAAAAATATTTATTTATTTGGCTGCACTGGATCTTAGTTGCAGCACACAGGATCTAGGATCTTTGATCTTCGTTGCAGCATGTGGGATCTAGTTCCCTGACCAGGGATTGAACCCAGGCCCTCTGTATTGGGAGCACAGAGTCTTAGCCACTGGACCACCAGAGATGTCCCACTGCTACATTTTCTAACTTAACATTTTAACTATTTTTAGGTATATAGTTCAGTGGTATTAGGTACATTCATGTTGTTGTGCAACCATCACCACAATATGATCAATATAGTTTTATTTCAGTTCATTTCAGTTGCTCAGTCGTGTCTGACTCTGTGATCCCATGGACTGCAGCACACCAGGCTTCCCTGTCCATCGCCAACTCCTGCAGTTTACTTAAACTCATGTCCATTGAGTCGGTGATATCATCCAACTATCTCATTCTCTGTCTTTACTAAAATTTTAAATATAATCATATAAAAATAAACATTTCAAAACGTGCAAAATATTAGAAAGTTAATCAGTGCTACAAACCTAGACAGCATATTAAAAAGTGGAGACATCATTTTGCCAACAAAGGTCCATATAGTCAAAGCTATGATTTTTCCAGTGGTCATGTACGGATATGAGAGTTGGATTATAAAGAAGGCTGAGCACTGAAAAATTGATGCATTTGAATTATGGTGCTGGAGACTCTTGAGAGTCACTTGGACAACAAGGAGATCAAGACAGTCAATCCTAAAGGAAATCAGTCCTGAATATTCTTTGGAAGGACTGATGCTGAAGCTCCAATACTTTGCCCACCTAATGTGAAGAGCCGACTCACTGGAAAAGACTCTGATGCTGGGAAAGATTGAAGGCAAAAGTAGAAGGGGTGGCAGAGGATGAGATGTTTGGGTATCACCGACTTGATGGACATGAGTTTGAACAAACTGGGAGATAGTGAAGGACAGGGAAGCCTTGGGTTCTGTAGTCCATGGGATTGCAAAGAGTGGACATGACTTAGTGACTGAACAACAGTCAGTGCTATCTCTAGAATTTTTCATCTTTCTAAACTAAAACTCTGTAACTGTTGAAGAATAATTCTCCATTCCCTCCTCTCTTCAACTCCTGGTAACCACCATTCTGCTTTTTTTCCTCTATAAATTTGACTACTCCAAGTACCTTATGAATAGAATAATACAGTACAAACATCACCACCATCCATCTCCAGAACTTTTCTCGTATTATAAAACTGAAAAATTTGTACACATTAAATATGGTTAACTAACTCCCCATTTCTCCCCATAGTCCCTGGCAGCCACCATTCTGCCGTTTGTCTCCATGGGCTTGACTACTCGAGGTACCTCATATAAGTAGAATCCTACAGTATTTGTCCTTTTGTGACTGGCATGTTTCACTTAATGCCTTCAGGGTTCATCCATGTTGTAGATGGATTTCATCCCTTTTTAAGGCTGAATAAGAATGTATGTATATACCGTATATTGTTTATCCATTCATCTGTTGGTACACACTTGGGTAGCTTCCGCGTTTTGGCTATTATGAATAATGCTGTTATGAGCACAGGTGTAGAGATATCTTTTGGAATCTCTTCTATTAATTCTTTTGAGTATATCACCAGAAGGGGAGTTGCTGGATCATATTGTAATTCTGTGTTTTTTGTTTTTTATTTGAGGAACCAATGTGCTATTTTCTAGATTTTATAGAATTTTAGACTCTTCCCCACTCCCCGTTTCTTTGACTGCGCTGTGTGGCATACAGGATCTTAGTTCCCCAACCAGATACCCATGCCTCCTACAGTGGAAGCTCGGAGTCTTAACTGCTGGACCACGAGAGAAGTCTCATAAGCTCTGTTGAACTCAAAAACAGATGTAATTCTTAGAAAGTTGAGCTTGCTCAGATTGTCTCTCCTGTATTGCCCTACCATGTACCCTGGTACTGAAATATTACCAGAGTGTTTTAAACTGGTGAAGTTCTAGAGAGAAGTTTATTTCTCTTTATTGGAAGTTCACAGTACTGCTAATGGGAATAATTTTGTTGTGTTTGGCGTGCAGAAACCCTTGAAAGTATCAATTTAATTTTTTCCTCTTTCTGGTTAGACTTCTCAAAATGAAAATATTATGAAATTTGTATTTTTTTTCTTTTGGTAAGAAATTTCTGTTAACAGAGTTTATATGTTTTTTACTTTTTTTTTTTCCCCAAGCCCAAAGCACTCTTCTTTTCAGTTTTTCTCTGTATTAATTGTTACTTGTATTTTCTGTCTCAGCCATTATTAATACCCTTTATACATGACCCTAAAGCAGAAGAATATACTTAGAACTAGTCCTAAAAAGGTATATATTTTTACATAAGCATTCAGAGTTTTCTGACACTATAATGCATTTTTTATTAAACCTTAAGCTAGCATCTCATATTTCTACATGGTTAAAAAACTTGAATCTTCAGCAGGGTATTAGTGTAGCTTAGTATGTCTAATAGTACTCTCATTCTTCAGGTTTATATGAGTTGTTATAAAAAAAACTTGTTCAGATAGGCAGGAATGGAGACCAGTGATTAAAGGAAATCCATTTCCCATATTTTCAGCTTTTAGGAAGCCCTCATATGGGCTACTCATTTGCTTGAAATGGTTTCAAGCTTGGCATTTTCTACTTTTATTTATTTATTTATTTTTTAGAGAACTCCATGATTTAATCCGCGATAAATACCCATTTTCTACTTTTAAAGCGGGGCTGCCCAGTGTAATTATTAAGGTCCACAGTGAATTGATTTTCAAGAAATGTATGCTTCAGTCACTCCTAACCCAAGTTGATCTTACAGATCCAGACATATGTTTTTTCAGGGCCAGTCTTGAGGGTTAATGAGTCACATGTATAGGTGACTTAGGGTTTTTAATTTGGATAGGAATTCTTTATAGTTGTTGGGAAAAAATATTGGCAAAATTTCTCAGTATCATAATATATGTGACCAACAGCTACAGATTTGAGCCAAAGTTTATTTGACAAAGTTTATTTTATAACTCAGGACTGTTTGAAACGCTTGTCCCAGAAACACTTGGATTTAATCAGAAACTGAGGAGACCACAGTGTGCAGTGGGTGTAGTCATTTGGTCTTCCTGATTCCTCTCACTGAGATCAAGATAGAGTGATACATACGGGCACTGCAGTCTTCCAAAATTGTCTTGAACAGTGTTTGAGTGTTTCTTTTGGAATTTGAGTAGCTTTTGATGTTTTAAATAATTATTTTTAGCCAGGAATCTCTTCCCTCCCATAAGGGAAATAATGTCTCTCTTTTAATTATCTGTTCGGTTATTATGGGGATGGCTGTGGAAATGTAAATTGACTGAACTTATCTCTATAAATGAGCTTTTTTGCTTCTAGAAAAGTAGTTGTTTATGCAAACATGGGTATTTTATGGTTCTGGGAGCTCACTAAGGGCTTTATGATTATTTTTCACTTAGGCGCTGTGTTTGGAGTTGGGAATTGTTTACTCATTACTGCTGTGGTGAAGGTATTAGCTAAGTTTCATTTCATCATAGTTTCTGTATTTCAGGCCATCTTGCAAAACAAATTATTTTGAAAGATAACAGTTTTAGGTAGTGATGGTTATCTTTTGAGAGCTATAAAATATGAGCTTATAGCTTATATTTTTTTAATATCCATTCATATCATTTTCTCTCCTCACTGTCTAAGAAAACCGTTAGAAAGTAACTTGTGACAGACCTAGCAGTTTGTCTTAAATTTGTAAAAGTTTCATAATGGATTAGATACAAAACCTTAAGATAGTTGACTGACTTAAAAAATACTTTCTCTTTTTCAGGTTAATAAAACTAGTTTGTTCCTTACCTGTCTCATGAAAATGATTTTTTCTTGATTTGGGAAATTCTGATTTTCTAGCTCTATACTATATTGTTATAGGTCATATGTCTAAAATGTTACATTGTCTGGTTGACAGTGTTTTTTAAGGGTTCTTTTTACTGTACTCTTACCTAGTCTTCCTCTCCTTCCAGGATACTATAAACATTTAATAAATGTATTATTCGTTAATTGAAATGCTTTTAAAAAGTACAGCAACCTGACACATTTATGCTTACTTTTCAAATCCCATTGAAATATTTGTTTTTTTCCCATTGAAATATCTTTATTTCCAGAATGTAATTTTCTATTTGCTATAACTTTTCTGTTTTCAGAGAAGTATTCTGAGTAAGTCTACTTAATTTGAGGAGTTTTTGTATAGGATTAACTACCAGCTCTAATCTGCTTCTGATTTTTGGCAGCTAATGAATCCTTAGGCCCCTATCTGGGTGTGGACTTGCATTGTTAAGGGTCTGCTCATTGATTTCTGTCGATTCAGCAGTTTCTGTTGATAACAGCAGAACTGTTATTGTAGAAATGAGTTGGAGCAGTCGTGACTATTAAAGAAAAAAAGAGCAAGTACTTTTAGGATCTGCTGAGTAGTATAATGAAAGACTTGGAGCGTGTTAGTCAAAGGATTGCTGGGCCATCGCCTGTTTCATATTCATCACATAGTCATGGAAATGTCTTTTGAAAAGACTCATATAAAGGGCTGTTCTGCTACTGCTTTGTGAAATGGAAGATTGGAATTAGTTGCTTAAATGGAAAATGTTCTCTTGTTGCAGCCTCTTTGAAATGTGCTGCTAGTGGGAGCTGCAGCTTCCTCCTGCTGACTCTGAGCCCCAGGCTTCGGTTGAGATGGTCCTTTCAGAAATGTGGAGCTTAGTTCAAGCCTGGATTTCAGTGGGTAGCACCTGGCATCTGTGGCTAGAAAGTCCTATGAAGTGTAAGTGCTTTATTCTCTCCTTGTAAAGAATCCCTTTTCCTTTCTTCTTTCTGCAGCTTAGCAGAGGGGAAAAGCAGTGAACAGTGTACTATAGGCTCTACGGTGTCAGGATTTGGTTGCATTTTCTTAATGATTCAGTGATTAAAACAAGATTGCTTGCTGTTTGGATGCCAACAATTTTTAAACCCTCCTGGAATTCAAAATAAAGGGACAAATTATGACCTCTTAATATATAGTACTGGCAGTATCATCCTGGGTAATTTTTCACTGACAGTTTACTTAGAAGATTGTGATATTCAAGTTTCCCAGGTTTCTTTAGAGGTCACTCTTGTCTTTTATTCTTGTTCCAAAGAACAAATATTTGAAAAGAGAGGCACCATTGACCAGTGGATGGGGCAGCATCAAGATAAACAAGGATGCTTGAAATGACTTGACACATTTACACATGGAGCAGTATGGGAGTTTTCTAGGAATTGTCCTAGGAAATACATATAGCTGCCATCTGAGTTTAGTTAAAAAACAAAAAACTATGATAACATAATGAGCATTAGAAGATGCAGATTTTATATTTGGTTTAGTTGCCTCAGATTACCTGCTTCTCTCTCTCTCTCTTCTTTTTTTTTTCTGTTTCAGAAATACTGGTAATATTTCAAAGTAAGGTCATTCTAGAAAAGATTCCCATTTAGGGAAGACTTTTAAAGTTTTCCTCCCCTGAGATTTTTCTGAGATTCTTAAATCTTCAGATTTTGGCTAGGAACATATTGAGCTTCATTTCATTGCTAAAGCAAAATATATATTGGAAACAAAACCAAGGCTCCATACAAGAAAGGCAAGCAGAGTTCGGCAAATGAGGACTCTGAATGAAAAACATCTCATCCTTTCAGGGCCCTTGTTTTCTTTATCTGTAAAGAACTGGTTTGCTTGTTTTCTCTTGCTCTTTCACTTTCTAAACATTGTGGATTCTGCTCTTAACAATTTACTCCCAATCCAGTAAGTATCCCAGCTACCTAGCAAAAGAGTAGGCTTTGTGTTACGGAAGTCAAAGAGGTGTTGTAGGTTTATGAGATGATAGCATCTTGTCATTTTGCTTCATATTTAGTAATTTAATATGTGCGTGTGTGCTTTGCGTCCAGTAATTTACGACCCTGTGGACTATAGCCCGCCAGGCTCTTCTGACCATGGGATTTTTCAGGCAAGAATACTGAAGTGGGTATTCAGGCAAGAATACTCTAGGGGATCTTCCTGACCCAGGGGTTGAAACTTGGCATCTTCTGCATTGGCAGGGATTCTTTACCCCTGAGCCACGTGGGAAGCCCCTGATTTAATATAGATTTATTTATATTGCTCTATGGCTAGGGAAGTTTTGAAAAATGCAGAAATAATTAAGGTTGTTCTTTGCAAAGAGTCGGACACGACTGAGCAACTTCACTTTCACTTTCACTTTTTCCTTTTGAAGAGCTTATAATCTATTAGAAAAGATGAACAAAGGCCCAAATAATTACAATATAAAGTACTACAATTGAACTGTTGCAGTCAAGGGTACCTCAGTAGTAAGGAAAAAGGATTTCTCCTCCAGTATTTTTCTTTATCTCTGGCTTTCATGAGTTTGAATATGATGTGTTTAGCATTTGTTTGGGAGAGTTGGGGACAGGGTCATCATTCCCTGTTGCCCTCATCTGGGGTACATGGTCTTCAGCACCTCCAGTGTCCAGTGTTCTCCTTGGTGGGGCTTTCTCAGTGATTGTCATCCCCTGTGGCATTCATGCTGTCTTGCATCTGGTGGGTCTTGTGCAGGATAAATTTTTTTACCCTTCCTTCAGTGGTAGGAGACCTCTGTGGTGGTATTCTTATTACAGTATGATGGGCTTAGACCTTGTGCCCTGCCCTGTAGGGTGGAGGGTTTCTTCTGTTACCCTTAGTATAATAGCAGTGGGTCTTACTTAACATGTGCCTTGTGGGGTGGGGGGAGGGGTAGGGTGTGTGACATGGTTTGCTGTCCCTCCCACACCAAATAAGACTTTTATTCAGTAGAGAAGGGTCTAGTCAGAGCTTTTTGTATCCTTTCTGCAGTTGTGGCTACTCCTGTCCTCTAGGATTGTGCCACCAAAGAGGTTTTCTCTGGTTTCCTGCTCTATCCCGGTTCTTTCTCCTGAATATTTGGTGGAGTTGCGTGGATAAGAGCCTGTCAGATCAGATCAGTCGCTCAGTCGTGTCCGACTCTTTGCGACCCCATGAATCGCGGCACGCCAGGCCTCCCTGTCCATCTCCAACTCCCGGAGTTCACTGAGACTCACATCCATCGAGTCAGTGATGCCATCCAGCCATCTCATCCTCTGTCGTCCCCTTCTCCTCTTGCCTCCAGTCCCTCCCAGCATCAGAGTCTTTTCCAGTGAGTCAACTCTTCCCATGAGGTGGCCAAAGTACTGGAGTTTCAGCTTTAGCATCATTTCTTCCAAAGAAATCCCAGGGCTGATCTCCTTCAGAATGCAAGGTTGGATCTCCTTGCAGTCCAGGGGACTCTCAAGAGTCTTCTCCAACACCACAGTTCAAAAGCATCAATTCTTCGGCGCTCAGCCTTCTTCACAGTCCAACTCTCACATCCATACATGACCACTGGAAAAACCATAGCCTTGACTAGACGAACCTTTGTTGGCAAAGTAATGTCTCTGCTTTTGAATATGCTATCTAGGTTGGTCATAACTTTCCTTCCAAGGAGTAAGAGCCTGTGGGTGGTGTGAATTCCCCCTGAGTCTCAGGGATTTTATAGTTCATACTAGCCCACCCTCAGTCTTTATCAGTTGTTAATAATTTTAACTGAACTTTGATTACCTGGTTGTCTGGTGGTCCTCATCTCTTCTTTGTCCTGCCACAGTTGAGCCAACACTTGTCTTCTGTCTCCTTGGAGAGGTGACTTTAATTTTTAGTTTACTTGCTTGTCCTGGGACCTGAGCTTCCTGATCATTTAAGAAAAGTTACTATGGTGTTTGATTTTATTTATTGTTACCTGGAAAGCAGTGTTCTTTTCAACTTTCTTCATCTTAGGTGGATGTGGAATTCCACTCAGGCATATAGATTCATTTATTTTAAACCCCACAAGATATTGTTGCTTTATATAATCAGTGTTCACAGATATTTACTCACATACTTAGCCTTTCCATTATTATTCTTCATTCCTTCTTAATTTCCATGTTTCCATCTAGAATTATTTTCTTTCTGCTTGAAGAACACCCTTTAGTTTTAGTATTTTTTTCTTTGTTCTATTAGTAATGAACTCTTTCCTATTCTTCTTCCTTTTTTTTTTCTTTTGGTCTCAAAGTGTCTAAATTTTTTGCATTTTGGAGGGATTTTTTTGCTGGGTATAAGTAACCAACTGACAATTATTTTCTTGATACTTGATTCCCATTTTTTATGTTGGCAAGTCAGCTCTTGGTCTAATTAACTGTTTCTTTAAAGGTAATACATATCTTTTTCTCTGGCCTCTAAGATTTTCCTTTTTGTCTTTAGCAGTTTTTTAGCAGTGTTATTTGATGTGCTTAGGTCTGGTTTTTCTGTCCTTAGGGTTTACAGAGCTTCTTAAAACTGTGGCTTGGCGTCTTTTATCAGTTTGGAAATTCCTCAGCCATTATCTTTAAATATCGGCACACCCCCCCCCTTTTTTTTTTCATTTTTCTCCAGAGGTTTCAGTTGTATGTTAGATTTTTTCACTTATATCCCATATGTCACTTACATTCTTCCCCTTCTCTACTTTCTATCCTTTTTTGAATTTGTACTTCAGGTCTTATTTTTCTATTGACCTATTTTCTAGCATAGTATTCATGCTATGCTAGCATGAATTTCATATTTCATAGCATAGATTCATGGGGTTGCAAAGAGACACGACTGAGCGACTGAACTGAACTAGCATAGTAATCTTTTTTTCTGTTGTCCAGTTTGCTGTTTAACCCTTTCATTTGGGTACTAATTTCAGTTAACATATTTTTCAATTCTACTATTTCCCTTTGATTCTTTTTTTTTTATAGATTCCATTTCTTAATGGAAATTCCAAATATCTAATTTCCTGAATATGTTAACCAGCTACTTAATTTTTCCCGTTTATTTTGAAAATTCATAACTTGAAAGAATTGTATTGTGAACACTGATTCATAATAAGCTCTCTCCTCAAACTGCCTGTTCCCATTTGCTTTTTCTCTGTTTCTTTTTCTCCCTTTTGGAATCTTTCAGAAGTAAATTGCAGATTTTATAATGCTGTATCCCTAAATACTTTTGCATATTGTTTGTAAGAACAAAGACATTCTACTAAACTAAAATCATTGTCACATTAAAGAAATTGAACATTGATCTACAATTATGTTATCAAATACATAATTCATATTCATTTTTCCCAGTTGTTTGACAGATTCCTTGCTTTTTAAACATTTTATTTTCCCTAATACAGGATCCACTCAAGGATAATGCATTGTTTTTAGTTGTTACATCACTTTAATTTCCTGTTTTTTTTTTTTAAATGATAGTGATATTAAAAAACAAATTCAGGCCCATTTTATCTTTGTTCTTAATATGACCCACTCACTATTTTGTCTCATTGTTTTCTCGTGATAGTGTTTAGCTTAAGCCGTTTTTGGAAGAATTCTGTATGAATGAAAAATTGTTGTTTTCAGCAGTGAAAGTGAATCACATTGACTCACTTAAAATCTGTTTGTCCCATTACTGGTGATACTAAATTTTATCATTTTGATCGAGACATCACAGTTATTTTAGTTCTCATTTGATAATTCCATTATCTAGATAAGTTATTTTCTATTGTCTGTTTCTACCCCCAACCCCCTCTTTTGCTTTTATTTGATAAATACTGGATATATTGTTCATGAAAAGTTGAGATAATCAGTGATGTTTTTCTCCTGAAGTAATTTCTTTTGTTTCTGACAGTGTTTTATCGTAGGACAAGATTCCTTTAGTCTAAAAAGCCCTTAGATTTTGATAGGGATTGCACTGAATCTTCCCTGTAGCTCAGATGGTAAAGAATCTTGCCTACAGTGCAGGAAACCTGGGTTCGATCCCTGGGTCAGGAAGATCCTCTGGAGAAGGGAATGGCAATCCAGTCCAGTATTCCTGCATGGACAGAGGAGCCTGGCGGGCTAAAGTTCGTGGGGTTGCAAAGAGTCAGACACGACTGAGTGACTAACACTGCTACTGCTGCATTGAATCTGTAGGGAACGTTGGCCAATTTCAACAACTGTAGAAGTCTGATTTTTAAACTTAGAATGTCTTCATTTATTAGTGTCTTCTTTAATTTCTTTCACAAGTATTTTGTAGTTTTCAGTGTAACAACTTGCTTTATTTCTGAATATTTTGTTCTTTTTGGAAGCTCTTGTATATGTGGTTGTTTTCTTAATTTCCTCTGCACAGCTTATTTATTGTCAGTATTTAAAACAACTGATTTGGGGGTGTTGACTTTGTATATTGCAACTTTGCTGAATTTCTTTATTATTTTTAATAGGTTTGTGGGGAATCTTGAGTATTATCTACATAAAAGATCATGTCATATGTTAGCAATGATCATTTTACCTCTTGTTGTCCAACTGGAATGCCTTTTGTTTCTTTTTCTTGCCTAATAGCTCCGACTAAGAACTTCCAGTACTGTGCTGAATAGAAGTGGGCATCTTCTTTTTGTCCCTGAGTTTTTTAAAGTTTTTTTAAGAGTTTTGAAAAGTTTTCAGTCTTTGAACACCGAAATGATGTTCATTGTGGGTTTTTCATATGTAGTCTTTATGTTGTGACAGTTTCCTTCTTTAATATACTGTTGATTTCGGTTTTCTACTATTTAAGTTTTTTCTTTTTTCCATCAGTATTCCTAAGGGGTATTGTTGATTTGTAAGGGTTTTTTTTTGTTTTTTTTTTTTTTCTTGTAGTATCTTTGTCTGGCTTTGGTATAGGGGTAATGGTGGCCTCATAGAATTGGGAAATGTTTCCTCACTTTTTCAGTTTTTGGAGTGAATTTGAGAAGGATTGGTGTTAATTCTTCTTTAAATATTTGATAGAATTCACCAATAAAGTCATCTGGGCTTTTCTTTGTTGGAAAGTTTAGATTACTGATTCAGTCTGTTCACTAATTATAGTAATATAGTCTATACAGATTTTCTGTTTCTTCTTGATTCATTCTTGGTACATTGTATATTTCTAGGAGTTTGTCCATTTCATCTGGATTATCCAGCTTGTTAGTGTACAGTTCATAGTATTTCTTATAATCTTTTTTATTCCTGTAAAATTAGTAGTAATGTCTTTACCTTCATTTCATTTCTTTTTTCTTAGTTAAAATCTAGCTAAAGGTCTTCTCAGGTGGCTCAGACAGTAAAAAATTCACCTGTAATGCAGAAGACCGGGGTTCGATCCCTTGGTCGGAATGATCCCCTGAAGAAGGGAATGGCTACCCACTCCAGTATTCTTGCCTGGAGCCTGGCAGGCTACAGTCCATGGGGTCGCAAAGAGTTAGACATGACTGAGTGACTAACACTTTCAAAGGTTTGTCAGTTTTGTTAATCTTTTTCAAGAATCAAATCATGGTTTTTCTGTGTTCTATTTGTCTTTGTTCTAATCTTTATTATTTCCTTTCCTATTCTAGCTTTGGGCTTAGTTTTTTCTTTTTCCTTTTTTTCTAGTTCCTTAAGATATAAAATTAGGTTGTTGATTTGAGATATATTATTTTCATTTAAGTATATATGTATAGCTATGAATTTCCCTTTTAGCATGTTTTTACTCCATCTTGGATGTAAGTTTTGGTATGTTGTATTTCCATTTTCATTTGTCAAGATGTCTTCTTAATTTCCCTTCTTTGACCCATTGGTAGTTCAATAATTGATATTTAGTTTTTTCATATTTGTGAATTTTCCAGTTTTCCTTTTGTTAATTTCCAGTTTCATTTCATCTTGCTTTATTTATTAATTTGGTTGTGTGGCATCTTAGTCGCCACATGCGGGCTCTTTGTTGCATCGTACACATCCTCCTTTGTGGCGTGAGGGCTCAGTAGTTGCAGCTTGCTGGCTCTAGAGCGCAAACTCAGTAGTTGGGGTGCACAGGCTTAGTTGCCTGGCAGCATGTGGAACCCCAGACTAGGGATCAAACCTGTATCCCCTGCATTGGCAGATGAATTCTTAAACACTGGACCATCAAGGAAGTTCCCTTTTTACATTTATTAAGACTAATTTTGTGGCCTAACATTTGGTTTATCCTGGAGAAATTTTAGCCTTTTTGAGATACATTTCCTGTTTACTGTACTGGCCCCAACTGGAAATCTGGACTATTTACCAGTCCTCTTCCTTGGTGAGCTCTGAATTCCACTTTTTATCTCCCCATTCTTGTGAGATTCCCCAAAACTCTTCAGCTTCTTAAGCTTCTTGTCTTCCATTTCAAATACGTATATAAATGCCTTGAGAGGAGAGGTAGAGCCAAATATTAGGCTGAACTCTCCTCTTTCTTGTCTCTGGAATCAGTAGCTCATGTTCTAGATGTTTTGGTAGTTCTTATGTCTTCAAACTAGTTCTTTTGATATTTAATTCATTTTTTTCTATTTGTTTTTGGCTGGAAAATTGGTGTAAAGCCAGCTAGTATGGTAAAACCAGTGTTGAGATACTTGATTAGTGCTATGAACGTTACAGCTTTAGGTTGTTTAGGGAGCATGTAGTGCATGAAACTAACTCCTATATATTAAAAAGCTTCACTATGCTTTCCAAAAAAAAAAAAAATGTAATTTAAATTTTTACAAAAAGGATTTTATGATAACATCTGCATCTTCATTTTTTAAATGTATACCTTGGGAATACCTTATATTAGGGCTGCAAATTCATATTTATTCTTAAAGACAGTTCCAAAGGACATGTTAAATAATATTCAAACATCATCAATGGTGCTTGAAAAATAAGTCTTTGCATCCGTACACCCAAGTTAACAGTTCTGCAGAGGGACATAGCTGTTCTGTTTTGTTTTGTCTTTTGGTTCTGCCCTTTATTTTTGAGATCTCTATTTTTAAGGATATAAGGGTATTTGTCAGAAATACAGATAAGATTTATAGAGAAATACAGATAAATATTAATAAGAAAGATACGATTGATGTTTTCGCTAGTTTCTGCCATTCAGATTAAAGCACAACATGACACTGCACCATCAATGCACTTGTCCACAAGGGTTCTAACCTGGTGGGTTGACAGATTTCACTAGAGAGAAAGACTTCATACTAGTTTAATCTAATAAGCAGTACTGAGTTTTGTTCTGTTTCTTAAAGACAGATATAGGAAAACCACACAAAGCAAATGTATAACTTGTTGAATTACGGTAGATGTTTTGAGTGACTTAATCTTCTTTCTCTCCCTGTTCTGTACAGGACTCTGGGTCATTTGACCTCTCGAGTTTCCCTACAGTCTTGATTTTGTTTATTGCGTAGTTAGGATGCAGTTCTACTTTCCTGTGTATTTCCTGCAGATTGCCACCTGGATCCTGAGGCTTAATGAGGTGCAGGTTTGTTCCTTTGTCCTTGTGGTGATCTGCTCTTTCAACAGGAAGCACATAATATCTGATTGTCTGTCTTCATGATCTACTACTGTGAAACAAATTATCCTGAACTCCCAAGACTTTGTGACTTAAACCAGAAACCATTTCATTGTATCTCATACCTTTGTAGGTCATGAACGTGAGGAAATTCAAGCAGGGCTCTGTGAATGATTCTTCTCCATGAGGCTTCATTTGGTGGATGGACTCTTCTGCACTCTGAGATGACTTCAGTTACATGCTTGACACTCTGGTGGCAATGGCTGGAAGACTTGACTTAGTTGGGCTTCATTTGCTTTCCATGTAGTCTTAGGCCTCTTTCCATTGTCGCTCTAGCAGAGCAGTAGTCTGAGTTTTCTTAATAGTAAATGTTAAAGAATTTAAGGGCTTCCCTTGTGGCTCAGGTGGTAAAGAATCTGAGTGCAGTGCAGACCTGGATTCAGTCCCTGGGTTGGTGAAGATCCCCTGGAGAAGGGAAAGGCTACCCACCCCAGTATTCTGGCCTGGAGAATTCCATGGACCATATAGTCCATGGGGTTGCAAAGAGTCAGACATGACTGGGTGACTTTCACTTCAAAGAATTTAAAACCACCACAGTAACCAATGAATATTTTGGGGAGATAGTTTGTTGTATTGTATCACTTATCCATGAATCTTGCTTGTAGCAGTTATTTCTGAGGTGTTCTAACAGTGGTGATTTTCTATTCCCCTCCTTTGCTTTTATTAACTAGCATTCTTCTGTTAAAAAAAAAGATGTATAATATCCTGCAAATAACCTCCCTCATTTATTTAGTTGTTACTCATATCAGTATGTACTCATGGATTTTGTTTTATTTTTGAGTTATCCAATAGTATCATAATTTGTTACTCCCAGGTTTTGTAGTTTAGGCCATTGAGAGCTTTTTCGGTTAGCACCTATGTCCTTTAGTTTTTAAAATATTTTTCTGGCTTACTTTCCTTGTAGTGATGCTATTCTGCTCATTGTCGTCCCTGCCCCACCCTCACCCCCCATTGCTATATATATGGCATTTGAACTCAGCGGTTTCTTTTTTGTGAAATCAGGTTTTTTTTTTTTGTTTTTTTTTTTACCTTTTAGAAGGAGGCATAGCTAAGGGAGTATTTCCAACTTCATAGAGCTTCCTTTTCTGTTGTTTTCAGATAGTATTTACAGATTTCTAAGATTTCCTAGCTTTGTTCCTTTCTTTTTTCCCTTTTGTCTCTGTTGTACTTGTTCTGTATGATATTCTTTTCACAGCAGTTTCTCCTCATTTGGGGCCTTGCCCTGACTTCAGTTTCAAGAATTGATAGAGGCTAGATGGTTCCATCTAGCCTCTTATGTAGGCCTGTTTTACTCACTTGCTTTTGGATTGGGCAAAACCTTTCTGTTTTCAGCTGCAGTCTTCAGATGGTTTTTCTGTTTTCTAGTGACTGCCTGTTGACACTTTTGATGTTCTCTCCTCTTAGATCCATTAGATACCTTGTTGTTTCTCTCTACTTCTGTTTTTACTAAGGTTGAAACAGGTCTTACAGATGTCACTGGCATGTCCCCATCCACTTATGTTTTGGGGTTCTTGGAGATAACTAGATAATACCTAGTTTTGTTGTAAATGTCTATAGTGTTTTGGTTTTGGTCTTTAATTGCTCTTGTTTTCATTAAGGCACTTATGGTTATTCTAAGGCTTGCTATTGGCTATTTTTTTAAATATCAATTTGAGCAAGATATATTTTGATGGCATGTTAAATCATAGGTATGCTTAGGTTATTGGTTAGATAATGAATGGCTAAAAACTATGTGGCTTAGAAGATATTTTATGACATGGTAGGGATAAAAAGTACAAAAAATTAATAAATACATTTTATCAAGAAGGAAGTTAATGTTTCATGCTTGGTTTTCATCAACTTATTACTTGATTAAAGCTAAGTTTTATGTCATTAAACATTGTGAGTTTTAGAGTCTCTTTTCAGTTTACTTTGGGAACTTATATAGGCCATTTCTTTGACTTTCCAATTATCTTTGGAAAGATCTTGAAGAATTGTTGTGTATTGCTTGTGAAGTGCTGTCTTCATAAGAAATTAAGTAGATAAATCTATGTGATCTCTCTCTGTAGTTGGCTCTGTTATTGAATTGAGATTGAAAAAAATTTTCAGTCTGTTATTACCAGCCCATTTTAGCCTGTTCCCATGAAGAGGCCGGAGAAGGCAATGGCACCCCACTCCCCTACTCTTGCCTGGAAAATCCCATGGGCGGAGGACCCTGGTAGGCTGCAGTCCATGAGGTCGCTAAGAGTCGGACATGACTGAGCGACTTCATTTTCACTTTCACGCATTGGAGAAGGAAATGGCAACCTGCTCCAGTGTTCTTGCCTGGAGAATCCCAGGGACGGTGGAGCCTGATAGGCTGCCGTCTATGGGATCGCACAGAGTCGGACACGACTGAAGTGATTTAGCAGCATGAAGAGGCAGTTTGGTGTAGTTTATCAGTTGTTAATTAGTTGCCTACTTTATACTGAATGAGTTTGTTCCCAGAGTATCTTTCAAAATAAAACTTTTTTAAGTCTTACAAGTTTTTATAACTTGTAAAAAAGAGACCAAATTTACAGAGACCAAATTCTGTGCTTTCATTCTATTTATTATTTCCATAGATGCTCCTGTGAAAATGATTTTAGTAGCATATATAGCACTTTGGCAGATATAAAAACATAAGAAAAGTAAGTATGTGAGATAGTTTTTCTGCTGTTTCAGTCAGCAACTAAATATTGAAATGTGAGTGAGTGAAGTTGCTCAGTCGTGTCCGACTCTTTGCAACCCCATGGACTGTAGCCTACAAGGCTCCTCTGTCCATGGAATTTTCCAGGCAAGAGTGGGTTGCCATTTCCCTATTTAAATATGAAATACCAATGTATTCTCCTATTTATGGATATATTAAGATAGCTTCCAAATACAATTCTCAGAGTGAACAAAAGCTTACTTACTTTAAATGGATAAGAGAAGAAATATCCAACTTATGGTTAGCATTGGGAGCTATACAAAGACATTTTAGTTTTATTAGAAACTTTGAGACATTTTTCTTTATACTCACCCCCTCTACACAATTAATAATTCTAATCAGCAAGGCTTAGATCTCTTTATTCAATTGATAACTTTCATGCCTTCCTAGAATCAGAAGATTTTAGGTAGTACTTTTGTTGAGCTCAGCCTATAAAAATATGCAGTAGTTTAAAGTTTTGACTGAATTGGTTGGTAATTTATCTTTCAGATTTTTTCTTTCATTATACTTTAGTCTAAATAAGTTTGTATGTGTATTGAGGTTGCATGGCATTAAGGTTGTTTAGAAAAGTAGTTTTTATGACTTTTTTTTTGTCCCTTTTAGGTTCATGCATGGGAGATTTCAGACCAGTTGTTACAGATCCGGCAAGATGTAGAATCATGCTATTTTGCTGCACAGACCATGAAAATGAAGATTCAGACCTCATTTTATGAGCTCCCCACAGACTCTCATGCCTCTTTACGGGACTCATTACTAACTCATATCCAGAACTTGAAAGACTTGTCACCTGTTATTGTAACGCAGGTAAATCCTATGCTTCTCATTAGGAAAATTTGTAAGGCTATTTGGATTTATCAGGTTAATTTTGATTAGCAATGCTAGGCCATGAGAAGTGATGTTAACTTTTTAAAGACTCATTGCTGTATTCTTAGAAGTGAATAGAATGTGAAAAATTTAACGTGAAAAATTTAAATCTTTGTATTTATCTTAGAATTCATTTGATATCAGACTAACTTAAATAACAAAATTGAGGGAGGTGTTTAGGTTTTCACAGTCACGTTATGTGTGTGTGCGCGCATACACACACACACTCTTATTACTTTGTAGATGATAAAGTACTGTCCTGGGTCAGAGGTCTACGTAGTTGCCTTTTTAAAAATCCTTTCTGGACTGATTAGCTATTAAAAAGTCTCATGAATGAAATGGTAAACTAGAGCATCTGGCCTTTCCACCTTAGATAGGGAAATACATTACAAAGGAAAAGTGGACGACACTTCAGTGAATACATACTCACATGTGCTCTCTGCCTGGCATAGAAATACTCTTGAAGAGAAAGGAGGCTTTTGCATAAGACTTCAAGATAAGAAATTAAAGGAGAAGGGATATGGCACTCTATTACTGAGTGAGTCAAAGGGCTGACTGTCAGTAGCTTTGGGTTTTTGACAAAGTATATTTTATAAGTCCATGAAGTTCTATGGTATTGCCAAATAAAAGTAAGTATTGATATAGTCTGAGGAAAATCTACAGTCTGTTCTTTCTGACTTCTTTTTGTTATGTTTTAATTTGGTTTTTCATTTTTAAAGGTTAAATTTTAAATCCCAGCAATTTGTAGTTAGCCCAGAAGAATTTACATGATACATAGCTGTATGAGAAGAAGAGTGGTATCGCAGTCTAAGTTGTCATATTGTTTGGAAGAAATTTAGTTTCTTTGCTTTCCAGTTAATATTATTGGTAACTGTATTTCTGTTCACCTGTCTATTCATTTATTTAATCTCTCTTTTTACTCAGCTGGCCTTAGCAATAGCAGACCTTGCCCTACAAATGCCTTCCTGGAAGGGATGTGTACAGACATTGGTAGAAAAGTAAGTAGCTTGTTTTGACTATATGCTGGCATTTGGAATTACCATTAACCTACATAGAGAAATTTGTTAGCAAAAGCTGGACATTTGGATTATTTCCCCCAACTTTCCAGTATTCTTGCCAGGATAATCCCCTGGACAAAGGAACTGGTGGGCTATAGTCCCTGGGGTTGCAAAAAGTCAGACATGACTGAAGGGACTGAGCATGCCCAAACTTTTGGCATAGATTTATTTATTATTAACCTTTGTTACAGTATAAGAAAATGATTTAAAATTTAAATACTCCAGAAGTATGTCATGTGGAATGTTAAAGACTCATATAGTTTACACACACACACACACACACACCCACCCACCCACACCCACCCACACTCTTCTTGAATTAACTACAACAAAAAACCTTTGTTGTCTTGTGGATCACTCCCACTAACTGTCATATCAATGGTCTTTATAAAGATACAGTCAGAATGTTTATTCTTACTAATTGGGATTCATTTCATGTCTATAAAAAGGACAGTATTATTTTTAGATATATGGAGCTTGCTGCTTTGAATAAAGCATTTCCTCATGATCTTGGCAAGGTAATCTTGATATTTGCTTGCATTTTGGCATTTGGTTAGGAAATTATTTTTAAACAAAGTGGATGTCCTTTTTACTACCAACTATAGTGTGTCATTCGGAGAAAGCAATGGCACCCACTCCAGTACTCTTGCCTGGAAAATCCCATGGACGGAGGAGCCTGGTAGGCTGCAGTCCATGGGGTTGCTAAGAGTTGGACATGACTGAACGACTTCACTTTAACTTTTCTCTTTCATGCATTGGAGAAGGAAATGGCAACCCGCTCCAGTGTTCTTGCTTGGAGAATCCCAGGGACGAAGGAGCCTAGTGGGCTGCTGTCTATGGAGTCGCACAGAGTCGGACATGACTGAAGCGACTTAGCAGCAGCAGCAGCAGTATAGTGTGTCATTAAAACCTTTATGTAGATAGTTTATTTTTTGTTTTAAGAAACTTTTTATTGATAATATTATGCGTGCTCCTTGAAAAAATTCTAGCACTATGGAAGCTTTCAAAGTAAAAAGCAAATATTTTTGTCTCTTCCTATTCATATATTTTATAAGTAACCACTATTAGTGACTGACTGTATAGCCCTCTAGACTTCCCTTTAAGCATTTTAAAATAAAGAGATGTATATGTGTATTAATATGCATAAACATGTATTTTCTTCAGCTATATGTATTAATATGTTTCATATACTTTTTTCACTTAATTGTGGACATCTTATGTTATGACATAGATACTCATTATAATGTCTATATATTCTCCATTGTATGATATCTGTAACCTTTTTTATCCTAATATGAGGGACCTTTACATTTTCCCAGTATTTTTGCTATTATTAAAAAAAAATACTTGTGCATATACATTTCCATGTGTGTGTGAGATTTTTCTGAAGGATAAATTTCTGAAAGTGGAATTGCTGGGTCATAAATTATTATGCAAGTTGAAAGTTTGATTTCTAGATGTCCTTCCAGAAGAGTGTGTCGGGTTTTTCTCCCCTTTCACTATAGTGAGAATTCTACTTTGTTGTCATGGGTTATTCTGATGGCTGTTTTTATCTTATGTGATTGTGTATTTTTGGGCTCTAAATAACTTATAGCTCTCCTCTTTTCTTTAGATATAGCAATGATGTAACTTCTCTGCCTTTTCTGCTGGAGATCCTTACAGTGTTACCTGAAGAAGTACATAGTCGTTCCTTACGAATTGGAGCTAATCGGCGTACAGAAATTATAGAAGATTTGGCCTTCTATTCTAGTACAGTAGTATCTCTATTGGTATGTTTGAAATACTGAGTTATTGCCTATGTGCAAAAAGCTTTGGTGGTTATTTTGTAATTCAGTAGCACTATTGTAAAATAGCTTTCTTAGCAAAATTTGGCAATGATAATACTATGGCTTTTATATAACACTTTACAGTTAAGAAGTACTTCAGAAACTATACTTTTTGAGCTTCTAAGTAATGCTGTCAGGGTGGTATTGTCTCCATTTTATGAATGAGAAACAGGTTTTAGAATTACACAACTGCTAATTCAGAATTTGAACTCAGGTCTTCTGATTACATATCCCTTGTTCTCCTCCTTCCTGCTACCAGCTGTAGGCTCTTGAGTAAGGACTGTGCTCCAGGAACTGCATATAAATTTACTTAAGGAAAGATCCTCTCTAAGGGATAAATTGAGAGTTTTTGATAGGGTGGTGGTACTTGACTTTACTTCACCTTTGAATAATGTCATAATTATAGAATATACTGTTCTTTAATAAAAAATAGTTAAATGTGCTTGGATCCTTTTTGATTAGGTGGAAATTTTAATGTCCTCAACCAGGGTAGGTAAAGTTACGGTCCATGGGCTGTTTGTAGATGAAGTTTTACTGGGACACAGTCATGCCCGTTCAGTTACATGTTGTCTGTGGCCATAATTTTGGGCTAACAGCAGAATTGAGTAGTTTTTGCAGAGACCATATGGTCTGCAAAGCCTAAAATATTTACTATCTGACCCTTCTGTGGAAAAATTTTGCTGATTCCTGAACTAATAAATGGTATTAAATTGATTATTTAGCCCATATACCATTTTTAGGTTTTGCGTCCAGGTCAATTTCTCGACAGTGTGGTTATAGTAGATTATTTTTCAGGAATGTATTTCAGTACTTCAGCATCATAGAACTTTTCATTTGAAAAACAAAGTTTTGTTTAAAATTGTGTTCATTAGAAGTTCATTGGAAAATTACTTTTTTAAGTTAAATGTGTTTTCAATTAACCATTTATTTTAAAGAAATCGTGTAATAGAAAGTTAGAAAATATAGATAATCAAGTTACATTCAAACCATCTATCACGCTGTTAATCCTTTAGTATGTATCCTCTGTGAACATGTATACAGATTTTGAAAATCCAAATGAGAATATGCTTCACCCACCCTTCTGGAGCCTGCTTTTCCAGTCCTCCAGCTTCATCTTTCCGTTTCAGTAAATTTTTGTATCATCTAATAAATACCTAGACCATATTCACATTTCCTGAGTTGGTCCTAACATATATTTGTAGCATTTTTTCATATCAATAACTAGTCTAGAACCATGCCTTGTATCAAGTTGTTATGATCACAGTCCCCCTTCTTCATTTTTTCAAAATGACACTGATTTGTTGAGACTGGACTAGTTGTTTTATAAAGCATCTTCTTACTTCCTGGATTGTCTTTGTGTCATTTAGTTTGTTTTTCTGTTCTCTATAATTCCTCTAATCGGAAGTTACATCTAAAGCAGCCCCACTCAGTAGGAATTCCTCAAGAGAATTAAGCCTTAAATGCCCTAAGGCGTCTACAGTTTCTCCTATATACCATTCACAGGATGATTGAGAAAATAGACACTCACATCATTTTCTGCAGGACTTAATTCTTTCCCAGGAACCTGGTAAGAAAGACTGAAAGACTTTGATAGGTTAGTTTTAAAAGGTTAAATATTTTTAGCTAGAAAACAACTTAGATATTTCCTCCTGCAATTTATCAGAAGATATACGTTTTGGTTGACCTTCTAAAAGCATCACTTTGGTTAGTGATGCTGTGCTAGGATTGACTAGATTAGAATGATGACAGTTTGATTCTTCCATTTATAAAGTTTTTTTCTCCCCTTACAATATAATGCAGTTTGTATGAATGTTAAATTCTAAGTTTATAATCCTTACCTTAATAATTCCATCGTGGTTTGCAAAATAAAGTTTTGCTAATTCTTTCTTTCTACATGTATATTAACATTCTTCTAAGTTCCCACTAGAAAGGCAGGATGAATCTTTAATTTTTGATTATTCTGTTTTCTCTATAAGGATTTTGTTTTTAAGATTACTTAAATGTTACTTTTTCCCCTTGACTTTCTCTTTATGGTGTATTATGGTCCCATGAGTTTCATTGATTCAGGGTCTTTGCTTAAGTTATCCTTTTGATGCTTTAAATGTTACGACTTTGGCCACTGGAGCACATCTTTATTTCCTCACAGAAAAAGGTAACTAGTAATCATCTAGTTACTGCTTTGCCCCAGATCTAGAACCCTTGGTTCCTTTTAGTATCAGTTTGGGTCCAGTCAGGAGAGAGAAACCACCTACTAATTTATTGGGACTATTCAATATAAAGAATGTTTAACTATAACAGGTATCTGTAGTAACAAGGGATTGTCTAATAAGAGGTAAAGAGAGCTCTAAAGAGTATACAAATAAAACAGATACAAGGAGCAGTCATTAAGGTCAAGGCTAAGATAGAGTTTCTAAGGAAGGAAGAGTTCACCCCTCTCCCAGGACTGAGATTCAAACCCTGTTGGTGATGGTTTGGTCATGGTAAAGAAGTCACCGTGGTGCTGCATGCCACTGAAAATCTCTCCTCTCAAACTTGCTAAAAATCTGCTTTCTAGGAAGGCCAAGAAAGTTGTTAGGGAAGGTATCTCACCAGAGGCACTCTGCAGCAGAATCAGCAGGGTGTGGGAATGCCAGAGGAGGCTACTGGCCACTGTGTAATGTAGGCACTGGAGAAGCTAAGTGCACTGAATCTGTTGCTAAAGAAGAATGTACATTCCTTAGGGGCCAGGAGCAGTTTGCTGAAAAACTGTTGGTGAGGATGAGAGTTGGTGCTGGAGAAAGTGCTGGCCAATATACTGCAAGAGCTGGACACCAGAGAAACTATCAGTCTGGGGCTGAAGAAGCTGCATGTTCTTTAGAAGGCTGCTTAGTGAGCACACTAGAATCAGGAAGCAAAACCCTTTTCCTTCTGCACTTTCTCTCTAGTGACCTTCCGACAAAAAGTTAGTACCAGCTGGCACGGGACAAAAATATTTTAAGGGCCCAGATCCATTTTCACAGAGTAGTTCTAAAAGGGTGAATTTGGAGCTGAGAGGCAATAGTTCTGCAGCTGGCCACAGTCTTGCCTTTTAACTTAGCTCCCATAGGTGCTCTTTTATACATATTTAAACACCAGTGCAGTGGTGTAACAAGCAGATAGAAAATATGGAACTACTACAGTCCTCACTTATATTGATTACAAGGCTGTAATTGGTATATATGGCTTTTTTCTTCCACAACTCATTTCATGTTTTCTCTGCTGCTATAGGTTGAATATTTGTGTGTGCCCCTGCCTCGAAATTCATATGTTGAAAACGAATCTCCAAGGTGATGGTATTGGAGATGTGGCCTTTCGGAGGTGATTAGGTCATGACAGTGGAGCCCTCATGAATGGGATTAGTGCCCATATAAAAGAGACCCCAGACAGCTCCCTTCCCGTTTATGCCATGTGAAGACACAGTAAAAAGACAATTGTTTATGAAACAAGGAGCAGGTCCTCAGCAGAGACTGGTACCTTGATCTTGGACTTCCAGTCTCCAGAACTGTAAGAAAGTTTCTATTGTTTATAAGCCACCTGTTCTGTATTATTCTGTTAATAGCAGCCTGAATGGACTAAGACACCTGTCCTGACCAGAAACTTAGCTGCTTAGGATTCTTTACTCTGTGAATTTACCCAAGACTTCATTCCCAAAAAGTCTGAGCCCTCAATCATCCTGCCTTGTGGATTGTTGTTTCTATAGTTTTCCATTAACCTTTTGGGCATGGAAGTAACAAAGAGACTCCCTAGAAAATCCTCTGGGTTCCAGACCTAGAACTCCTTGCTTTGATTATATAGAAGCAATACAGTGTTTCACTGGTAATTGTGATTCGTCACTCTAGTCTGTAAAGTAACTCCTTTTCCTGTTGGTTCAGTGGCATAAGAAGCTCCCATTGTCCAGGTGGTATTTTTATGTTCCAATTCACTGGAATTATTTTTGAGTTTCCTATTGGAAACATACTTTCTTTGGGACCCAGATCTCCAAACTAATAGAGCTCAGAGTTGCCCATTACTGTACTTCCTTTACTCTGATACGAGTTTCTTGATTTGCTATGATACCATCATGGTTAGATGTGGTATTCTTTGAGTCTATGAATGATAATGTTGACAGAAGCATTATAAGCAGGGAAGACGGTTCTATATCCAGAATTTGTGCCTATTCCTATGAGAACAAATCTCTGCTTCCTCCATGATAGAAGCCAATATAATCAGTGAACCTGGTCTCCGTGGCAATTGGTGCCACTGGGGACTCAGTGTTCGTCTCTGCTGTTGACAGACACTCATCAGTATTGTTTACCTGTTAAGCCTTGGTAAAGTGGAAATCCATGTTAATATATGTTTAGCCTCCATCCCTACTACTCTGGCCACTTTGTTTGTGAGCCTATTGAGCAAGCACTGGATGGCTAGGGAAAGAGGCTGACATTGTTAGAGTTTGTCATTTTGTCTATCTATCATTGGGATATAGTGATGCTCTGGTGGGTATTCACATCAGGCAGAAATCTGTGCCCATTTATATGTCATTCATATACCTCTTTCTCAGACTTGCTTGTCACCAATCTTCCAGTCTTGTTTCTGCCAAATCCCTGATCATCTATCCAAATGATTGACAAGGGTCCATGAATAAGTGGCAATCCAAATTTCTTTTCATCTCACTGCAGACATGGTGGACAGCTATACAGACTGCTTGAAGTTATGGCCACTAGGAGGGTTTTCCTTCAGCATTGGCCTTCACTGTGGCCCTGGAGTGGGCCTGTAATCCTATAGCTGTCTGCCTTCAGGTGGTACCAGCATATGCAGATCAATCTGTAATCCAGGCTTGAATGTTTTCTTCAGTTATCCAGTTGTAAGGAACATCCCAGGAGGCCACAAGCATGGACTGAAGGGGATGAATCAATGTAAGAATAAGTGGTGTCAGAGAATCTGAGCCATCTATACTCATGTAACATTTTTGTAGCTTCCAAATCTTCCTATACTCAACCTCTTTATATCATTTTCATCTGATGACAAGTCTCTTGTTATGCATGCCCAATCTTAAGGCTAGGTAGTTCAGTCAGTACTTAGTTCATGGTCGGAAGGTCAGGTCACATAATCACCTGATGTCCTATGGATAGGCCTGCCCAGGTCTTATAGTAAGCCAGAAGCTGATTTTCAAAAGACAGATAGTTACCTGTAGAAGAGTGCATAGATTTGTTCCAAAATTCTAGATATTTGTACTATGATGTTCCTATTGGTACTTCCCAGAGACTCCATACACTCACTAAATGAATACTCTCAAGAAAGTATACTTGTGTCAATGTTTGGCTCAATCTAGTGTTATAGTCCAGCCTTCCTCAGTCTAACACCTTTCTGCGTGTTTCCTAGGTTTCTTTAGACACATTTAAGTGAAGTTTCACAGTTGTATTGGTGTATAAGTTGTTTCCTCCTGTTCCCCTAGAACATTCTGAGATTTGACCCTAGTTTATGAGTATTATTGGGGATGTTTGTGGAAGGTGTTGAAGAGATTGGGCATCTTCTTTCAAGGCCTCTGTCTCAGATGGGGTTATTACAGGGCTTTGAAGCTGAGAAAGGCTTGTCTCAGACACTGGAAGGCAGAGGCTACTTCTATTGGTAAGGGAGACTCAGAGTGACTTGGATTACCAGTTTCATTAGGGTCCAACTGGATGTCCCCATTCCAGACTTCAGAAGTCTGCTGTTTACCAGTCAATTTCAGAACTTTGACATGAGAAACTTGGTAGGACTGTAAATTCAACTGTTGTTTGTAATTCAGCAAGCCACACAATTAAATTTTGTATATGAGTTTGAGCAATATTATAAGAGCTTCATTTAGAGCTGTCATGGAATGCTAGTCATGTTGCTAGTTCTCAGACTGTGACTTGAGCTGGGTTAACAGACCAAAGCTTGTAATTTTGTAAGCACTCAAATGACTAAAAAACATTCAGCAGCCATGATAGTCCTTATAGTTATTATTACTGCCATGATGATCAAGTGCATTTAGCTACTTGGACTTGATTTAGCACTTCATCGTAATTGATGACAGGTGATATCATCATGGTATCTGAAAAATATTGATATACCTTGTGGGACTTAATAAGGTCTATAAGTCTCTCGTGTCTTTTGTCTTGTTTTAGGACTTAGAGGATTAAATTAGTCCACAATTACCAAGAAAAATATGTACTTGGCTGTGATAGAAGATACTAAAGACTTCTTAGAACTTTTTTCATTTAGTTCCCCCATTTTCTCTTTAATGTTTTTATTCTATCTTTTTATTTTGTCAGTATTACACTTTGTGGTCCATTCAAATGGACTTATTCCTAAATATTGTATTCAACTTTTAAATTTTTTAAAAATATTATTCTTCTTGCTCTTGAACTGAGCCTGGACTCTTAATATTTTTCTCCCTTCATTTATTCTCCATTTTGTTAATTCAAGATCAATTATTATTTGTTCTTTTTCAGTCACTAAGTCCTGTCTGACTCTTTGCAAACCCATGGACTAGAGCACACCAGGCTCCTCTGTCCTCCCCTCTTTCCTGGAGTTTGCTCAAGTTCATGTCCATTGAGTCAGTGATGCTGTCTAACCTATCTCATCCTCTGCTGCCCCTTTCTCTTTTAGCCTCAACCTTTCCCAGCATCAGGGTCTTTTCCAGTGAGTCAGCTCTTCACATCAGTTGGCCAAAGTATTGGAGCTTCAGCTTCAGTTCTTCCAGTGAATATTCAGGGTTGATTTCCTTTAGGATTGGCTGGTTTGATCTTCTCGCAGTCCAAGGGACACTTGAGAGTCTTTTCCAGCACAATTCGAAAGCATCAATTCTTTGACACTCAGCCTTCTTTATGATCCAACTTTCACATCCGTACATGACTACCGGAAAAACCATAGCTTTGACTGTACATGAACCGTTGTTGGCAAAGTGATGTCTCTGCTTTTTTAATACACTATCTAGGTTTGTCATAGCTTTCCTTCCAAGGAGCAAGCGTCTTTTAATTTCCTGGTAGTAGTCACCATCTGCAGTGATTCTGGAGCCCAAGAAAATAAAATCTGTCACTGCTTCCACTTTATCCCCTTAGGTTTGCCATGAAGTGATGGGACCAGATGCCATGATCTTAGTGTTTTGAATGTTGAATTTCAAGGCAGCTTTTTCACTCTCCTGTTTCACCCTCATTAAGAGGCCCTTTAGTTCCTCTTCACTTTCTGCCATTAGAGTGGTATCATCTGCATATCTGGGGTTGTTGATATTTCTCCTGGCAATCTTGATTCCAGCTTGTGACTCATCCAGCCCAGCATTTCAAATGATGTACTCTGCATATAAGTTAAATAAACAGTGTGACAATAAATAGCCTTGTCATACTCCTTTCCCAATTTTGAACCAGTCAGTTGTTCAATGTCCAGTTCTAACTGTTGCTTCTTGACCCACATACAGGTTTCTCAGGAGACAGGTAATGTAGTGGAACTCCCATCTCTTTCAGTTTTCCACAGTTCATTGTGATCCATAGAGTCAAAGGCTTTAGCACAGTCTGTAAAGCAGACATAGATGTTTTTCCCTTGCTTTCTCAATGATCCAGTGGATGTTGGCAGTTTGATTTACCTTTTCTAAACCCAGCTTGTACATCTGGAAGTTCTTGGTTCCTGTACTGCCGAAGCCTGTCTTGAAAGATTTTGACATAACCTTGCTAGCATGTGAAATGAGCACAATTGTACAATAGTTTGAACATTCTTTGGCATTGCCTTTCTTTGGGATTGGGATGAAACCTGACCTTCTCTAGTTCTGTGGCCACTGCTGAGTTTTCCAAATTTGCTGACATTCTGATACAACACTTTTTTAACAGGATCATCTTTTAAGATATTTAATAGCTCAGCTTGAATTCAATCACCTCCACTAGGTTTGTTTGTTGTAATCCTTCCCAAGGCCCACATGACTTTATATTCCAGGATATCCGGCTCTAGGTGAGTGACCACACTATCATGGTTATCTGGGTCATTAAGTCCTTTTTTGTATAGTTCTTCTGTGTATTCTTGCCATGAATACACATGAAATGTTCCCTTGATATCTCTAATTATCTTGAAGAAATCTCTAGTCTTTCCCATTCTGTTGTTTTCTTCTATTTCTCTGCATTGTTCATTTAAGAAGGCCTTCTTGTCTCCCCTTGCTATTCTCGAACTCTGCATTCAATTGGGTATATCTTTCCCTTTCTCCCTTGCCTTTGGCTTCTCTTCTTCCTCAGCTATTTATAGAGCCTCCTCTGACAACTGCTTTGCCTTCTTGCATTTCTTTTTCTTTGGGGTGGTTTTGGTCACTGCCTCCTGTACAATGTTATGAACCTCCATCCATAGTTCTTCAAGCACTCTGTCTACCGAATCTAATCCCTTGAATCTATTCATCACCTCCACTGTATAATATAAGGGGATTTGATTTAGGTCATACCTGAATGACCTAGTTATGATCTCAACCACAGTCAGCTTTTTAGGTATTGTTTTTACTGACTGTATAGAATGTCTCCATCTTTGACTGCAAAGAACATAATCAATCTGATTTCAGTATTGACCATCTGGTAATGTCCATGTGTAGAGTCATCTCTTGGGTTGTTGGAAAAGGGTGTTCTATAACCAGCATATTCTGTTGATAAAACTGTTAGCCTTTGTTCGGTTTCATTTTGTACTCCAAGGAGAAACTTGCCTGTTACTCTGGATATCTCTTGACTTCTTCCTTTTGCGTTGCAATCCCCTGTGACGAAAAGGACATCTTTGTGTGTGTGTGTTTGTGTGCTAGGAGATGTTGTAGGTGTTTAACGAACTGGTTAACTTCTTCAGCATTAATGGTTGGGGCATAGATTTGGATTACTGTGATGTTGAATGATTTGCCTTGGAAACAAACTGAGATCGTACTGTTGTTTTTAAGATTGCACCCAGATACTGCATTTTGGACTCTTTGTTGACTATGAGGGTTACTCTATTTCTTCTAACAGATTCTTGTCCACAGTAATAGATATGCTGGTCATCTGAATTAAATTCTCTCATTTGAGTCACTTTTAGTTCACTGATTTCTAAGATGTCGATATTCAATCTTGCCATCTGCTGCTTGTCAGTGTCCAGTTTACCTTGATTCATGGACCTAACATTCCAGGTTCCTGTGCAATATTGTTCTTTATAGCATTGAACTTTACTTTCCTCACCAGACACATCTACAACTGGGTGTTTGCTTTGGCCCAGCCAGTTCAGTCTTCCTGGAGCTATTAGTAGTTGTCCGTCCATCTTGAGTGGTGCTGTACGGCATGGCTTACAGTTTCATTGATTTACGAAAACCCCTTTGCCACGACAAGGCTGTGAAACATGAAGGGGCTGAGATGATGAGTGCTAAAGACAATTCTCTTGTTAAGATTATATTAATACAGAAGTGGAATCTAAGAAATATAGTTGTTTCTGAAACATATGTATCTTTGAACCAGTCTCTGCCTCTGTGTAGCTCAGCTTCTCAGGTTAGAAAGTGGAGATAATAAAGATAATAATAGTATATACATACTTGTACAATTTTAGTGGAGGTTAAATGATTTAAGAGCAACAAGACAGTGTCTGGCAAGTAAAAAACACTTTTAACTGTTATTGCCATCCTTCTCAGTATCATATCTATAAAGTGATTGTAAAAATATTTCATTTTTTAACAATGTTTTAAATGTAAAAATTGGTATTATTTTTATAATTATTTTTTTCTTTTCAGATGACTTGTGTAGAAAAAGCAGGAACAGATGAGAAAATGCTTATGAAGGTCTTTCGCTGTTTGGGAAGTTGGTTTAACTTAGGAGTTTTGGACAGTAACTTCATGGCTAACAATAAGTTACTAGCACTCCTTTTTGAGGTTTTGGTAAGTAATGGCTTCATTTATGAAATGGCTTTTGTTTATTTCTGGCACATAGTCACTTAAACAGTAACTGCCCTTATGGGATATAAGAGTGTTTTCGGATTTTTGCAGTGTGAGTAGGAAGTGTATGGTAAGAAAGCAGCACTGTCCCTTCCTTGTTGCCAAATACCACATTAAGATATTATTTTTAGTGCTCAGAATATAATGTAGTTAGGTTTAAGAGAAAAGCAGTTTTATATGTAAATCATTGATTTACATATTAAAAGTCAAGTAACAAAAGTACCGTTGGCATCTTTTTCGTTATTTTTAAAGTATGAAGTTGTGTGTTTCTAATAATGACCATTGGATGGTTGAGACAATTACAGATCAGAATATTATCTTCGTAGTTGAGATAGTTAAACATTACGGTATGTGTAAGATGAATTTTGGGTTTTTGAGATTAAAAGTCGTGTCTTTTTATATACTGGTACATTTCTTTCTTAAACTTTAAAAGTAATAATGGCTAGTAGTACATTCCTCTGTCTTGGTTGATGGGAGTGCTTAGAATAAGACTAGTTTTTAGAACAAGAAGCAGCAGTATCTCAAGCACAAATGTTAAACTGGTCTTTGGAGGTGGGTGTGACTTTGTCTCTTTCTCCCTGATGGTTTTCCTTCCATGAACACATATTAGGGTGGAAACTCTGTATTTCCATACTGGGTCTATGCTGGTAAACTATTTAGAAGATGCTAGCATGATATTAATTGATATCACTGGATTTAAGAAAGAAAAGGAAAATGGATTCTTCAAGGAGACGTTTTAGATATTATATATAATGTTTTTAGTGTATTTTTGCTGTCATTCTTGCATCAGAAGCTAAAATTCAGGAAAATTAAGATGCTAGTAATTGTTTTGCTAATCATTATCTTTGTCTCCATGTCTGTTGATGCCATACCTTAATGATAATAATTCTGATTTTCATCTCACCAGGTTGTGTGAAAGAGTAGTCAGTATTAAAAAATTTAGGTCCCACTTTTTTTTTTTGAGTATATAAATATGACAACATATGAATGGAGGACAGTCTAAAATACACTTCAAACTTCAGTGATGACTCTTGGGAACTGAGATTGGGGTAAAGAACAAACCAATGTGCCAGATATATTCCTATTGTTTTCTCTATTGATCCAGTGTCATGACCAGTCCTCTGTTACTTAAGAATGTTTCTGGAGTCAGAGTCAAATATATTCTCATTCTTATATTCTTTCAGTGGTTTGCAGTCATGCCACATAAAACTAAATAGTTTGCTTTGTGCTAGGGCCTCCCTGGTGGTTCAGTTGTAAAGAATCTGCTTGCCGTGCAGGAGACGTCAGTTTGATCCCTGGGTCGGGAAGGTTCCCTGGAGAAGGAAATGGCAACTCAGTGCAGTATTCCTACCTGAGAAATCCCATGGACAGAGGACCCTGGCAGGCTATAGTCCATGGGGGTCACCAAAAGGGTTGGACATGACTTAGCAACTAAACAAATGCTTAGGCCAGGACCTTATTATATAGCTTTTTTTCTTATAGTTCTTTTAAAAAATATTTTAAAAATAATAATTGATATATACAAAAGAGTAAATTTGAACATTTATTTAACTTTTGAAACATTGTAATACAATGAATATTTTTGAGTTCACCACCACTCAAAGAATAACCTAATGAGTAATTTGTGTCTTTGTGCTTTTCCAACCCTGCTTTTATAGCTTTTTACCCCCTTGGAGATTCTAAATGTCCTTGTGTTTTATTATTCACAAATGACCAGTATGCCTTACTAAATTTATCCAATCTCTGGACTATTTAATAGAACCCCTAGAGGCCTCCCTCCTTGAACTTTCTAATATGCTCTAGTTTGTATCAGTTGCGTCCATTTGTCATCCTGGGACTTTTCTTTACTCTGCTATGGATTGGATTAACCTTTTTTTTTTGAGCCCATCTCAGATACTTTCCTCAGAAGGATATGTGGGAAATAAATACTGAGTTTTTGCATGCATTCTTGAGAAATGTTTTTATTTCATTCTTAATTAATGATTTAGCTTAGATATAGAATTCCAAATTCAATATTCTTTTTCTTCAAAATTTCCAAGGCCTTGTTTTCCTATATACTGGCAGGTATCATTACTAATGAGATGAGTAACTTGATTTTTGCTCCTTTCTAAGTTACCTTCTCTTTTCCCCAGAAGCTTTCAGAACCTCTGTTTAACCTTAGTATTCTGAAATATCAGAGTAATGTGTTAGGTTTGAGTCGTTGATACTTGTTGAACCTTTTCACTTTAAATAGTACTTGAATATCAGAAAAAAGATGGAGAAGATTTCCATGGAAAATAGGGCAGGGAACACAAGACATTCCAGGAGGGACTAGTGAATGGGAGAAAACGTGAATTTTAGAAGTCATGTGACCATCCATGATTGAAGTACCAAAAGACAGATTTGCTTGGCAAATAGTCAGAAATAGGAAGATTGATGGATGTTGTCTTGTTGAAGGCCATGAATATTAGGCTGTTATGTGTATATAAAGTACATGTTCAGAAACAGGCTTTAATTGCTATCCTATTGGATTACAGCTTAATTATCTTACTTCCCTATTCCTGCTACCTCCCAGCAACAGGATAAGACCTCATCGAACCTACACGAAGCTGCTTCAGACTGTGTGTGCTCAGCTCTCTATGCCATTGAGAATGTGGAAACCAACTTGGCATTAGCCATGCAACTTTTTCAAGGAGTCCTGACATTGGAGACAGCCTATCATATGGCTGTGGCACGTGAAGATTTAGATAAGTGAGTAGTTATTAAGGGCAGGAGACCATACAGCCTGGGATTCTTTTAAGTCACCTTCTTTTCATTCATATTTTGCCACTGAAGCCCTGTCTCTAGCTTCAGTTATTCTTTAGAGTTTACAGCTAAAATACATACCAAATCTTAACTGTACCTTCAAGTTTTAACATCCAAAAATTTTCTCCAAATTATGGAAGGAAATGAGAATGAGATTGAAGAGACTTAAAGAGTCTTCTTCATCTCCAAATCTCTCAGACATGCTGCCACTTAAGTTTGCTAGATTAAAAAAAATAAAAACCTCCATTCTTCATGACCCTGTGTAAATATATACATTGCATCCTCAAGATCCTCTGCTATTCACCTCTGAACCAGGAGTGGAAATCAAATGCAGAGGGAGATGTAGTGATCATGTAGAATAGTAAGTTTTAGCACTTACAGAGGATAAGGCTCTAAGAATTAGGGATGACCTTTGAAGTATCAAGTGTGATTGAATGGAATTTTCTTCAGATGTTTTAATAATTGAGAATTGAACTGACTTACTTACATTTGCTTATATGTTTAAAAGTATATGATTTAAGGAACGATGTTTGCTGAGGAGATTGTGCTACACCATAGCAAATAATCACTACATGTCTCTTAGGCCAAGGATTGTTTCTTTATTTGATTAACTGTGTCTGTGAGTATGTACACATAATATACAGATATCTGACTTGGTGTTCTTATTCCTTTTTCCTTTACAGAGTTCTGAATTACTGCCGTATTTTCACTGAACTTTGTGAAACTTTTCTTGAAAAAATTGTTTGTACGCCAGGCCAAGGCCTTGGGGACCTACGAACTCTGGAACTGCTTCTTATCTGTGCAGGGCACCCTCAATATGAGGTAGTGTTTACACTATGCTAATGCCATTATTTTTCAATTGTATGTTGCATATTGTCTACATTCTATTATCTCCTATACAGCTTTTTATTTGTGGGAAATTATAGTTTTATTTTTAATTAATGTCATGAAGAGTTTACTCTGCTGTGAATTAAAAAAAAAATTATATGTCAGCTTCTGCTTTGATTCTTTTCTGTTTTCCTACTTGGTTTTAGCTGGGCTGACTGGTACATAGCATGAAGGAATCTGTTAGAAACAAAGCTTATTACTTTTCCAATGAGGCCCCCTCTCTAGCTTTAGTTATTATTTAGAGCTTTATAGCTTAAGAAATATACCAAATATTAACTGTACCTCCAAGTTTTAAAATCCAAAAATTTTCTCCAAATTATGGATGGAAATGAGAATGGGATTCAAAGGACTTAAAGAGTCTTCTTCATCCCCAAATCTCTAAGACATGCTGCCACTTTTAAGTTTACTAGATTAAGAGAAAAAAAAACAAAAACACAACTCTATTTATTCAAAAGGCTTTATCTCCTCTTAATAGTATAAGAAGTGAGAAGAACTCCCAAGCTTGGTTAGCTCTATTTAAATAGCTTCATTTTGGATCTTTGATGGGAAAAGGATGGTAGGGCCCCTCTAAGGGAGGGGCCTAGTAGTTCTTGTGAGTCTCAGTGTTTTTTCTGTGATCACATAGAAGATAATATGTGTTTGCTTGACATACTTTCATGACAATATCTGGATTTTGTTGAAACTCAAAACAGTTTTGGGCAGAAGTATTGCTCTACTTAATAATAATCTCTCCTTTAAATAGGGCCACATATAAGATAAGCTGTGGTTTGTACAGATATTTGCAGGTTTATCTGCTGAGAGGTGTTTTAATTTCAAAAAAATAATTTCAGAATTTAGGGAAAAAGACTACATTTTAAAGAGATTTCTGTATATGTTTCTCTAAATTTAAAATTCAGTATACTGCTGGAGAAATTTTCTCAGGCCTAGACAGAGAATGTAAAGCCAGTCATCCTAAATGTTGAGTTTTGGGTCTAACATGGAAAGATAATTTGGGAAGATAATAATCTGCTAGAGAAAAGGTGGCTGCTAAACTGGTTCCACTCATACTAGTTTAAAGTGTTTCTTTCCTGTTAGCCCTAGTAATAATAAAACTGCTTTCTTTTCTGATCCAAATAAACCATGTTTTCTCTTTCTGTTGATAGGTAGTAGAAATTTCCTTTAATTTTTGGTACCGACTAGGGGAGCATTTGTACAAAACGAATGATGAGGTTATTCATGGCATCTTCAAAGCTTACATTCAAAGGCTGCTTCATGCCTTGGCTCGCCACTGCCAGTTGGAACCAGATCATGTAAGTTTTCTTCTCTATTTAATCATGTCTTGATTTCCTCTTCTTTTCAGTGCTAACTTGAAAAGGAACTGAAAAGATAGAGAATAAAGCTAATGGAATCTGCAGGTTTTCTGTCATTCTAGCTTACACTGAGGAAGTCAATACCAGTTTAATGAAGAGTGCTATGCCTATGTAGAAAGAAATCAGTCCTGCTGAGTCAGTAATTCTTCTGGGAATTTACCTTAAATAATTCTGCTGAAGAAAAAAATTGTTATGTACAAGGCATTATCTATAAATGTAAAATATGGTAAATCCATTTACAAGAGTATAGAAGAGGAAGTTCCTTGGTTAGGAAATTCCAGTGGTTAGGACTTGGTGCTTTCACTGCTGTGGGGCCCAAGTTCAATCCCTGGTCAGGGAGCTAAGATCCTGCAAGCTGTGCTGTGTGCCCTCCCCACAAAAGAGTATTATAGAAGAGTTACATAAATTATTATGTAGCAACTTGATGGATCATAATGCAGCAGTTAAAAGTAATTACTTGACTTCTCTGGCAGCCCAGTGGTTAAGACTTTGCACTTCCAATGCAGGGGGTGCGGGTTGGAGAGCCAGGATCTCCTGTGCCATGCAGCCAAAAAAGTAAATGAAAATAAATAAAACCAAAAGAAACTATAGAAAAAATTAAAATACGTGGTTGGATTAAAACTAAACACAAAAATGAAATATTTGTGTGAGGACATGGAAAATAACATGAGTCTCCCCTGAACACATAAGTGCAAATTTTTCTTTATATTACTTATGCTGATTTTATAATTTAAAATGTAGAAATAATCTATTTGCTTAGAAGAAAATATACAAGAAATATTATAAAATGGTTAATTGGAAAATGCTTCAACCACATTCTTTGCTTAGTTATTTCAAATTTTATAGTGTTTATTTCATCATTTTGGTTGGGTAGTTTAATATCTCTGTCCTTCAGCCTATAAATTGGAGTGGATTTTTTTTTTTCCTATTAATATTAAACCTGGCCTGAAAACTGTCTGTGCTCTATATCTTAATGTTAATGTTGTCATCTGAGTTATGGTATTTTGTATTTCCACAGAACTTTAGTGATGATTTAGTTCAGTGGTTTTCACTACTTTTTTTTTTAAACTGAGGAATCCTCAGGATTCCATAGTGCTTGGAAGCATGATAAGTAAAAAAAACAGAGTTACTCTGGTTTAAATGGCTGTGTTTGCTTGATCCCTTTCTTCTCTCTGCTAGTTCTGTGGTACCACTTCCCTTGTAGGTAATTCCATACGTTTGTAGGTGTGCCGTGCTTCATAATTCATTATCTCATCCGAGTCAACCATTATTTCCTCCTCATTCCTTGACTTTAATTTTTTTCATCTTAAAGCAAGAATGTTGAATTAGATTAGCAATTCTCAGTAATACTAAGGGCTTTTCCCAGAAACTCATGGTCCAAGATTCTTATACATACCCATAACATAATTAGTTATGTTAATCTCATAATTAATCTCATAATTAGTAAACCTTAGTGTACTCACAGGGGGATATTAGAGTAAGGAAAACTTCAGAAGCATGAAATGTGAATGATCTCTGTATTTTTTAATGAAAAAATTTAAATATACAGCAATGGTGAAATAATTTTACAATGAATATCTGTATACCTGCTGCCTAACTCCTACCATTAATATTTTATTACACCTGTGTTATGTATCTGTGCACCTATATAAAATTCTTTTTAAAGTCTAATATTCTGTTGTGTGTCTAGTTGTGGTAATGGTTGATTTTGGTAGATCTTGAATCATAAAGTTTCAGAGGCTTATTCAGTAATAAAAAGCTAGACTTTATCTACTATAGATAGACTTATATTCTAGAACACTTTCCACCTCCACCACTCCAGATTTTTCCAGCAACAGGCAGGATGTAGCTTGGACGTGCCAAAAAATGTTTCTCATCGTAAAGGTAGAGCATAGGTTGTATTGATTTGACATACCTTAATGTTTGGGATACTTTCTGTGGTAAAATATCTTTGTGATTTATGCAATTTATCTTTTTATTCATTGGGACTGAACTGCTTAATGGGTTTTTTATTCTTTTAAAAGTTAGTGAAAACCTTAGTGGGTTTAAAACAAATGTTATCTGATTTGAAATTTCAGGAGGGGGTTCCTGAGGAGACTGATGACTTTGGGGAGTTTCGGATGCGGGTGTCAGACCTGGTGAAGGACTTGATTTTCTTGATTGGATCTATGGAGTGTTTTGCTCAGGTAAGCCCATTTGAAGATTCTCATCAGCTTTACCAGTCATTCTAATTGTGTTCACTTCTGTGTCTTCTCTAAGTGTTCCATCTTTTTCTTCAATCTTGATGGCTAAATAGGACAGTAGATATGCAGGTGCCTAGCACACTGCCTGGCATATAGTAGCTATGTTTATTTAGTATCTTACAAGCCAATTGCAGTGAATAGTTCAGTTATTGTTTTACACTATATTCTTGCTAGTGAGAGCTGTTCCACTTGTACCATTGAAATGGAAGATCATAGATAAACCTTAAAGCCCCCAAGATACTTAAAGGGAATTTGGACCCAGCCAGGAAAAACAGACAAGTTTTTCTGCTTTTAATAATTATATATCAACTCCTGGCCATCTTAGTTATTTGGCATTTCGTTTATTCACAGTTATGGTTAGATTCCTTTGCACTGTCATCCCAGAGATGACTGTAGTAGAGTAGAAGAATCATGTCCTATGGCTTTCCTAATAATCAGTGAGTAACATTTTAGGTCATAAGGTTACAGTCATCACCATTCCATGTCACTTAACATTAGCATAATATCAGGTGGTTTTCATATTGCTGGATCATGCTCTGAATCCTGAAATACTGATTTTGATGGTTTATCAGTCATACTGAACTGACCTAATTTGGAAAATGGGTAACCCATGCATTTGGTGTATTTTGGGGAATCATCTGATTTAGAAAGTGTTAAAATAATTGTAACTGTATTTCTTTATATTAAGCAAAATGTGTTTCTTGACCTAATCACAAAGGGTTAGGGATTCTTAGAAAGCAGATTTAAGTGAGATCCCCACTAAATCACAGGCAGATGCTCTGTGCTCAGATTTCAACTCTTTTCTCACTGGCTCCGTGACTTTGAACAAATGACTTGTTCTCCAGACCTCAGTTTACAAATGTACATTAATTGTGAGTCTTGTCCAAGGTGTGTACTGTGGAACACCAGTCTCATGAGATGTTCTTTTCTGGAAAAAAAATAGTTCTGTCAATTAAAACTGGAAAATGACCTAAATAGTATATTTAAAGGTTCTGTGAAGTCATATAAGAGAATTGTTTAATTTCATTTTACCTAGCAGTGTGTTATTTGATTATGGAAACCTAGACTAACAACCAGTCACATTCCACTGATGGCTACACCCTGGGAAGTTTTAGGACATCTCTGAGTATCCTGCTTGGTCTCTCCCCACCCACCCTTGCTTGGACATGGTATTGTGATGGGTGCTTCAGAACAGCTACTTTTTAGGAATTTAATCTGTACTGCTAGTGTTGATGCAGACAGGTAGTCAAAATAATAAATGTAAAGCCAATGCATATGCGGAGGTTTTACATCATTTTTAAGTGTGTTAATGTATTTATCAGTTACCAGAACCAAGAAAAGACACTCATGTAATTTGTTTTGTTTTTTCCATAATACTATTTTGTTGGGGCAGATGATAATTTGATGTACTCTTGGGAACCTAAATGGATTTGTTTCAGATATTAAACTAGTATTGATTTAGAGTTAGTGAAGATTTGAAAAATGAAAATACTATTCTCCTGGCTCTGAGAGATAATTAAATTTAGAAACAAGGGGCTGAATTTAACTAACAGGTTTTTTGTTTTGTTTTGGAACTCTATTCTGTTTTTCTTTTAATGGATCCATAATCCACCTCTTCTTCTCTAGTTATATTCTACTCTGAAAGAAGGCAACCCACCCTGGGAGGTGACAGAAGCGGTTCTCTTTATCATGGCTGCTATAGCAAAGAGTGTTGATCCGTGAGTGTCTATAAGTCTTTTGCTGGGAACTCTTAATATCAGAGGAAGGAAAATTGCGCCATTTTTCCTCATGTGGGATATGTTTGGAAACTCATAGAACTTCTTTCTTCTATAATGCTGTCTAGTCTTCTGACTTCTAAGAGACTAGTTCAGAGTAGCATGCATTGCTGATATCCATGTTTTAACCACATTTTCTATAGTTAAAATTCTTTTGTTCTTGATGCTAGGAAAAGAATGCTGATTTATTTTTCCAACCCAGGCTCCCTTGTGAAAGTTGGTATAATCAAAAATTTATTAGACTGTTAAATTGTTGGCACTTGCTTAGAAGCATTTGAATAGGCACTAATTTGGCTCTCACCTGCTTTTGTGATCTTGGGTAAGTTATGCTTACAAATATTTAACTATATTGTTCTCCTTTTTTCCTGTCTTGGAGAATCATTTTTAAGTTTCAGAGAGGCACATCATAGTTATCGTATTTCTTAAAAGAATAACAAAATCTAAAGGGGAATTATTTTTGTTATTGCTGTTGGAAATTTTTAAATTATTAGAATTTGATTTCTCCTTGCTTAGCGAAGAAGTCCTATTTATTATTTCAACATGAATCCTTAAAAACAGAATTTACTTTGTTCTGTGAGTTTATAAATTGATGCTGGTATCTGTCAAATTTTCCTGTATTGTATGTAATCAGACACCTGCAGTTGAGCTCTCTGTACAGGGCTTTGGTTGGAGAGATGGTTAAGGCATGTATTCATAAAACGTACAGTGCTTCTTTCTTAGCTGGCTTTCAGGGTCTAGTCAATGAAATCTTATATACTTTCTACTCAAGGAAATATTTAAGGAGATCAGAGTTGGTTTGTTTTTCTCTATTAAGAAGTTCTGAAAATCCCATGGACAGATGAGCCTGGTAGGCTACAATCCATGGGGTCGCAAAGAGTCAGACATGACTGCGTGACTTCACTTTCACTTTCATGCACTGGAGAAGGAAATGGCAACCCACTCCAGTACTCTTGCCTGGAGAATCCCATGGACGGGGGAGCCTGGTAGGCTGCAGTCCATGGGGTCGCTAAGAGTCGGACATGACTGAGCGACTTCACTTTCCCTTTTCACTTTCCTGCATTGGAGAAGGAAATGGCAACCCACTCCAGTGTTCTTGCCTGGAGAATCCCAGAGACGGGGGAGCCTGGTGGGCTGCCGTCTACGGGGTCGCACAGAGTCAGACATGACTGAAGTGACTTAGCAGCAGCAGCAGCAGTCCTGAATCACTTATCATACTGTTTGCTTTTAAACCCTTTTTGGTATCTTTTGGAACCTTCAGTAACAGTCTGAAGATATTATGCTAATGATCTAACTGATTTGTGATTGTGTATGAGAAAGGATGCATAGAGAGTCTCAACACTAGCTTAGTGCCTTCAGGAAACATAAGGCATAAATGAAAGATTTTATTTTGTTTTTTCTTTATCCACATTTCACGCCAACTGCATGATTACAGGTGTGGGTTTGTTTTTATTTTTGTTTTATAAAGGGCTTAATAGACTTAGTTTATCAGGAAGGAGCGTTCTTGTGCTAATCCAGGATTTATTTAAACATCTTTCATTTCTGGATTACATTCTGGTCATTTGCGGGACATCCTCCCCTCTGCTTAAAAGAACTTGAGCCTGTATCCTTGAGGGGTGAGAAAAAGAGAAGGAAAAGGAAAAAATAAACTCATGGAGCTGTGAAAAGTATTTGGATAACTTTAATTTTCCCTCATGTTTTAAGTCAGAGCACCTTTATCTATTCCTTCAGCTTTTGTTCTTGATTCTTTAGTCAGTGAGCTGGCCCACCCATGCTTACCTGATCTTAAGGTTTCCATTATCCAGCCATAAGAAATCTTTTGGAGAATAACAACTAATAGGAAGTGGTCTATAAGAATTATTTATTCATTTAGTTATTCAGTAATATTTATTTATTGAGTGCCCACTATGTGCCAGGCGCTGTTCTAGGTGCTGCAGATATAGGAATAAATAGTGAATTCACTAAAAGACATTGGTCCACAGTAAATGCCTACCTGTCCAGTTTGAAGAGCTTTATTTGATAGCAAGATGTGTCTTTAGACACTTCACTGGCATTTAGAAGATTAAGGAGCAGTGTGCTTCTCAACTGAAACAATGATAACTTCCATTTCTGTCTTTTACCCCTTTTTGAGGGTTAAAAATTTTTATACCAGATTTAAGCACTTTTATGCAAATGGTTACTTATTTAGAAAGAAACCCTTAGCAATGATTTGTGTCATTGCAGCCTGTTTATTGGCCATAACCTCACCTCTGAAATTGTTAACTCTGAGTACTTGCCTTCTAAACTCAGGGAGAACAATCCAACACTCGTGGAGGTCCTAGAAGGAGTTGTCCGTCTCCCGGAGACTGTGCATACAGCTGTGCGATACACCAGCATTGAGTTGGTTGGAGAGATGAGCGAAGTGGTCGATCGAAATCCTCAGTTCCTTGGTATGTGTGAACGCTCCCCTCTGTAACTACTGCTTCTGATTTTTCTGATTTCTTTCTTCCTCTCTTACTTTTGCTTTTGTTCTCCTACTTTCTCTTTTATTGATAAGTAGACTGTTTCTAGACACCGAGAATAGATACATGAGTTACTGCTCAGTTCATACATTTTATAATCTGATCACAGTCTTTGGAGAAAGAACCTTTGAAAATTAGATCTCTAGATAGGGTGACAGTTTGCTACTAGTACTCTGCTTCAGCATAAATATTTCTGTCTTTGTTAGGTTTTGGCATAGGCTTGAGCTAATCAGACTCTCCTGTAGTTCTAACCTAGAAGCTGCCAGTAGACTAGAGCAAAGGGGAGGGCATTTCGGTGTTAAATACATACACTATTTAAAAACTAAGAAATATTATTGAAACTAAGTAAGTACAAACTAAGATGAAGAGTGTTGAGTTGTATAACCTCTGGCTGTCTTGAAAAAATACAGATGTAAAATAATTTTATAATTGAAAGTAAATTTAGAAAGAATTTCTTCTAATTCCCTCATTTTCAAGATAAGAAAAGTGGAGTCCAGAGAGACTAGAGAATTTATCTGGGTTAATATAAATAAAGTCCCACTGACACTCAAGACACATATTCTGAGAATTTTAAGAATCCTTAAATGTGTGAGTATGATTAAGTTTGATGTGCTGTGCTTCTCTCTCTTTTGACTGTGCTGGGCCTTTGTTGCTGCTCAGGCTTTCTCTAGTTGCGATGAGCGGTGGCTGTTCTTCAGTTGCGGGGCACGGGCTCCTCATTGCAGTGGCTTGTGTTGTGGAGCACAGGCTTCAGTAGTTGCAGCATGTGGGCTTATGCTTTGCAGCTTGTGGGATCTTCCCGGACTGAACCCTCTCCTGCACTGGCAGGCAGATTCTTTACCACTGAGCCACCAGGGAAGCCCTGTGCTTATCTTTATTACTACCTTTTGACTTGATTTTATTTTACACGTGATCTCTTTTTTTATTGCCTGAAACTCTTACTTAAAAAGAGCTGTGTTGGACTTCCTTGATGGTACAGTGGATAAGAATCCCCCTGTCAATGCAGGGGACATGGGTTCAATCCCTAGTCCAGGAAGATTCCACATGCCATGAAACAGCTAAGCCCATGTGCCACAACTACTGAGCCCGCGTGCTGCAACTACTGAAGCCCACGTGCCTAGGGCCGTACTCCGCAACAAGAGAAGCCGTAGCAATGAGAAGCCTGCCTGCCACAACTAGAGAATACCCCCAGTCTCAGAAACTAGGGACAGCCGAAGCGCAGCAACAAAGACCTATCGTATCCAAAACTAAGAGAGAGCTGTGTGTTCCTGTTCTCTTGTATCTGTATACAGAGCATATGATAGGTAGGCTTACATTGTAGTTGAGCCACTTTCAAGTTCAACATACCATTAAAATTTTTTTCAAAATACCTTATTTTCTAATTCTTAAATGTCTTCACTTATCTGCCACATCATTTGGCTTTCTTTTCTGAACAGTTTTTCCACAGAGAAACAAAGTGCATTTACCTGTTTGTTAACACTTATCATTCAGTATCACCTTGTGTATCGTTTAAATTTGTGCCTTAGTTAGAAGACACAGTGCTGCATATTCATACTTACTGTAGAATAGTCAAAATCACAAATATTCAATTTGTGAATTGAGAATATTTCAAAATATTCAATTTGAGAATCACTGAGGCCTATAGTATTGGACAGGGAAGCCTGGCATGCTGCAGTCTATGGGGTCACAAAGAGGTGGACAAGACTGAACTACTGAACTGAACTGAATAGTATTGGAGTTACTTGGACTAGGTTTTAGATTCTAGTTCTGATTCTCATGCTAAATAGGCTGTGTGTTGTGGGAAAGCAAGGGTTCCTGCTGGGTTGCTGCCTTATTTTTCTCATTAGGCTAAAAATGGAAATAACTTTTAAATGGGCTTTCAGAGAGCATTTCTTTTATGGTATGAGATTACTCTATAGTTCACATAAAGTGCTCTTTAAACATGGATGATTTTTCTTAGGGTTTTTTCATAGAAAAACTTTTACAAAGCAAGGTAAAGGATAAGTAGGATTTGCTGTATACAAATTTGCCTTTATAATCAGTTGTCTTAGAACTCTTACATTGGTAACAAGTAAGACATAATGAATTAATTCCTCTCAAAGTGCTAAGGATCTGTCGCTGTGGTTTTTATAATTATAAAGAAGTAAGTATAAAAGTGTCAGCTTTGGGTAACTTGTCATTGTCCTGATGTAGGTGATTTCTTTTTTATTTTTTACAAGTAATGATTAATCTGTGAGTATTGTGGTACTCTGAGTTTTATCTTCTTTCTTACTTTAACTGTATTCTTAATACTTGGATGGTTATATCCACCAGTGTTTCAAACTGAGTCAGTGGTTTTCAAACCGTGCTTTGTGAAGCCCTAGCAATAAGCAGCAGTTCATGTCCACAAGATAAGAAATGCAAGATAAATAGATAGGCCTCGGAGCTCTCTGACACTGTCACTGAGATCAGCTCCATTTTTATATGTAAATACCTTGGGATTTAAACATATTTCATTTTTTAAAAATGGTTCTTTTGCTTTAAAGGAGAATATAAATCTCTGTTCTAACAACCTAGAAGTTTTCCTTAAGCTTCAAATATGTGATCTTTATGTATGACTTTTCTCCTTAGACCCTGTGTTGGGCTATTTGATGAAAGGCCTGTGTGAAAAGCCTCTGGCTTCTGCTGCAGCGAAAGCAATTCATAACATTTGCTCTGTTTGCCGAGACCACATGGCTCAGCACTTTAATGGACTCCTGGAGATTGCCCGTTCCCTTGATTCCTTCATGTTGTCTCCAGAAGCTGCTGTGGGCTTGCTAAAAGGTATTTACTTAAGATATTAAGAAAGAACAGTCTCTAAGCCACTTCTGGGGATTATCTTGTGTCAAGTTGTATCCTCCTTTTCAGTTGCAATTTACTCAATGATGAGGAAGGTCACTCTGGGAGGAGAGGATGTGTGATTATGTGTGCATGCATTCTTAGAATGTTTTAAGGCTGTATAACTAGTTCAAAGTGCTTATAGAATTTATATCATGATCTTAGATTTTGAGTGGAGTTAACATATTGGAACTAAATCATAGTTCCTTTTTGAGTTGAAGGAAAGAATAAAAAGGGAGACCAAATAAGCATTGCTATACCAAAGAGATAGGTGGAAATTTAAAGGTAGTCTGCCTAGATCAGTCCTGTAACTCAAAGCCAAGGGTTCTGGTCACTTAATGGTCTTTAACCATTACTAATTAGTTTACACTGAATTGATTGAGAGGCAAACAGCCAGGGTAGTGATGAAACTCAAAATAATAGAAGAATTAGAGATATTAATACTTGGGGAAAAGACTTAGACGAATGGCTATTTTTTAATATTTGAAGGATTATTTTTAAAAGAGGGAGCAGGTTTATTTTATGAGTAATTATTATTGACAGTTTACTGGCTTTTAGAAAGAAAATGCTTTCTAACCATGCTTTCTGCAGACAGATTGGTGTGTCCTGTCAGGTAGTGAAGTTCTGACAGCTGGTGTATCAAATCAAAGATTGGGTGATAGCACCTGTGCAGAACCTTGTACATTTCTGTGAGTGGCAGACAGCCTTGTCCGGATTGGATGACTGTTCTTTCTCACTTCTGTGATCAGGTTCCCTACCAGCCAATGTAACTATGCATTTTTAAGACGGACTTTCTTTTTTAAGCATGGGTTTTTGTTGTTTCTCTTCAGAGGCGTAGATAATGAGGCATTAAATCAGGTCATGTATTTTCTTCACTACTAACTGTGGGTATTGCTGCCATCTTGTAATTTTCTAGTGAAATTTAACCTTGATGATAGCATGACAACTAACTTGTAATAAAATGTGGTGTCCCAGTTATATTGGTGGTATCTTCTAGATGGAGAAACCTTTTTAGTAACATTCTTTTCTGTAGGGATAAATTAAAAGGAAAAATTGTGTTTGTTAGATTTTTACCCCTTCTAGTTTTAAGTAAAAAATCTAATTCATCCATGGTTACAGACTGTTAAGAAAAATCATTCAATATTTTATTCAAATTTGAAGGTTTGAATTGATTACTGTTCTTTTGAATAAAATTTTAGGAGATGAAAAAATAATAGTCAAAGGATATAGCATAATGTGTAATCCTTTGGATGTTGGGGAGATACTTCAGCATTTGGTAGGGATTGTGACACAAGGGAAGCTGGATAGGAAGGATCTGGGCCTTCTGTCCCCACTTTAACCTACCTCTATTTTCTTTTTTAATCTGTTTTATTGGAGTTCCAAGTTAAGATTTTATTTGGGGAAAAGGAGAAAGGGGAGATTTTTGCAACTATTTAAAAGTGAAATAAAGACAAACTTAACTATTAACTGTTCTGTTTGAAGCACTCATTTTTACAGGTAAAGAAACTGATGGTCTGAGAGAATGTCTTACCCAGTTCATAGGGTCTGTTATGGTAGAACTAGAGTTAATCTCTAACTTCAACTCATTCTACTTCTTGGATGATAAGAATTGCCTATAGTACTTATCAAAAATAAAGGCTGTCCTTGACCTCCGGGAAATTTGAGAACCATTGTACTATGCTATATAAACTAGCTTTGTCATTGGCCTTGTGAAGATTTTTAAAGTCTTTGAAGGATTGGAAGTGGAGAGACATATTTTAACATCTTTAAACCAGTAGGCTACTGAGGAGAAATAATTTAATATTAACTTCAGTTGTGAATGTCAATGTGAAAGTCTTTATGATCTTCCTAAGCCCAACCATAAAATAACAAAATACTATAATTTTTTAAAAAGTGCTGATCTTTTTAAAAGAATAGAACGAGTTAGCCTTTGTAAGCCGTATAATGTAAACCAATGAATTACTTCAGTGTGGCTTTTATTTTCTTCATTTGTGTCATCCTTTGTCTTTCAGGGACAGCACTTGTCCTAGCCAGATTACCTTTGGATAAGATTACTGAATGTCTTAGTGAACTATGTTCTGTTCAAGTTTTGGCATTGAAAAAGGTGAGTCTAATTAAGAGGTGAAACAAATATAGTGTGTTTATATGATAGAAAGAAAAGAGAAGATTCTTTTATTTGCAGGTGGTCTTTTAACTACCTAGAAAAGTCAAGAGAATGAACTGAGACGTTATTAAAATTAATAAATTTATCAAAGTAGCTACATATATGAAATAAGTATTCCCAAATCAATAGATTTTCACTGTATCAGAAATGCCATTTAAAAGATACAGTGGAGAAAACACCATTCAAGTTAACTTCCGAAACCATAACCTACCATGTTTCTTTGAAGACTGTTGCGAAAATGTCAGCTCTTCTCAAATTACATTTATGGTGCAATAGCAATGAGCATACCAATGGTAGTTTTAGGAGAACTTGATGAAATGACTCTAAAGCTCATCTCTAGTGATATACTGGTAGAAGTGTCTAAGAAATTTTAGGAAAGAAGAGGAAGCAATTTGCCTTACCTCTTAAAAAGATATAATAATTTTGAAGCTTTATATTATAAAATTATTATATAAATATATATTATATAGTATAATACATATAATCTATACTATAATAAGAATGTCTATAATATCCTAATCATTATAAAAGTAAATGGGAAAAAAATAATACTGTTTTCCTTTTTTTTAATATAAATTTATTTAAATTGGAAGCTAATTATAATATTGTATTGGTTTTGCCATACATCAACATGAACCCGCCACAGGTGTACACGTGTTCCCCATCTTGAACCCCCTCCCACCTCCCTCCCCATCCCATCCCTCTGGGTCATCCCAGTGCACCAGCCCAGAGCATCCTGTATCAGGCATCGAACCTGGACTGGCGATTCGTTTCACATGTGATAATATACATGTTTAAATGCCATTCTCCCAAATCATCCCGCCCTCGCCCTCTCCCACAGAGTCCAAAAGACTGTTCTCTACACCTGTGTCTCTTTTGCACTGTTTTCCACTGTACAGTGATCTATAGTAAAAGTTAATATGCAGTCTTGGCCAGAATGCAGTAAGATGGAGGAAAATAGTTTGCTAATATGAATTTAAAAGTTTTTACCATTTTGAGTAACTTTCAGGAATCTGATTAAGGAAATAGAGATTGAGACAGAGGTTGATGTACAGAGGCATATGTTGCCATGTTTGCTGTAGGTTTGTATGTTTAATGACTGGGTATTAATATCTTTCTGTCTCTTCAGCTGTTGTCTCAGGAGCCCAGCAACGGCATATCCTCAGATCCCACTGTGTTCTTAGATCGCCTTGCAGTCATATTTAGGTAAGAAGGGAAATGCCAGGTTCCTGCCCTGGGTTAAAATCTCTAATGAGACTACTATATAGAAGTAAGAAAGTGTTTTTTTTCCTCAGCTTCTGAGTACCTCCTGTAAACTGCTTCTGTCAGAAGACTAATTTACTCCTATTACAAACTGCAAAGGCAAATTCTAAGAATTTATTTTTGGTAAACTTTTGTCAAAAGACTTTAAAATGTAATTAATTCTTTTGGTCTCTGAATCAGTGATGCTCGAACTTTGAAAAGTGAAAGTGTTGGTCCGACTCTTTTGTGACCCCACAGACTGTAGCCCACCAGGGTCCTCTGTCCATGAAATTCTCCAGGCAAGAATACTGGAGTGAGGAGCCATTCCCTTCTCCAGGGGATCTTCCCTACCCAGGGATGAAACCCGGATCTCCCATACTGCAGGCAGATTCTTTACCATCTGAGCCACCAGGGCAGGCCCTCTCAAACTTCAGCCTGCATCAGAGTCACCTGTGGTGCTTCAGTTCCCAAGGCAGCAGATTGCTGGGTCCCATTCCCAGAGTGTCTGATGGATTGGATCTTGATAGGACCCAAGAATTTACATTTCTGATAAGTTCTCAGGTGCTATTGCATTGTAGTCCAAAGACCATACTTTCATAATCATTGCTATGTAATAGTGTATGGGGGCAGACAAATAATGAATTCTCTTCCGTGACCAGGTGAAATTAAACCTTTTTTGATGTTAAGAGGAGCCTAATAATTAAAAAAGCATTAGAGCAACAGTATTCAGAGAGTGATCTTTCTTAGTTGCATAATATAACTTATGTGTCCTTTAGCTATATCTGGAATATTAATTAATACTTGTATAAAAACCTATGTGGAAGAAGTTGAAACTGAGGTGTTGTTTTAGCTTGTTCTTACCTACAAGTATCTTTTTCTGAGTTGGTATAATGCTTTTCTTGTATAATTAGGGGAGCCCCTGTTGCATACCATTCTGAGAGCGTATTAACAGTCTTATTTCACAATAAATGAAAGAAAATCTGCAAAAGTTGAAATGTCTTAATGTAAAGAAAAATTATATTTTTTTATATTGGGCTTCCCTGGTGGCTTAGCAGTGAAGAATCCACCAGCAGTGTAGGAGACTTGGATTCAGTCCCTGGATCAAGAAGGGAATGGCTCCTCTGCAGTATTCTTGCCTGGGCAATCCCATGGACAGAAGAGCCGAGAGGGAGGCAGTCCATGGGGTCGCAAGAGAGCTGGACACGACTGAGCAACTAAACAACTACGACAGCATATTTTTATTGTTGCTGTTGAGCTTTTTAAAATTAAAGACTTGTTTTCCTTTAAAGATGTTGGTAGTTAAAATCATAGTTTTTGTTTTTTCCTGCTCTCCTTCAAGTTAGTGGATTCTAGAACTAGATAGATAGGTGAATTCAGTGTATTGTGGTGGGCTCACATTGTGTATCATTGAATTTAGACTAGAACTGTGGGAAACATCTTTGGTAGACCAGTTTCAAAAGCTTTTACCTTCTGAGTGCTGGGAATGAAGCAGTACTTGAGTTTCCGTAGTGGATTCGGATAACTTGAATATATTTATTAATTTGGAAAAAACTACATATTCAAGTTTATGAAAGAAAAAAAAAATAAAAAGGATAGTTGTAGTGCCCCATACCTGCAGCCCATGTACCCAGAGTTGACTATCTGGTTTTCTTTAATTGGTGAGAATGATACTAAGTAAACTAACAGGGATTAGGGCTCTGTGTCCTTGATGAAATTGCTCTTCTTTCACTAATTTGGATCATTGTCTTTCCCCAGACACACCAATCCCGTTGTGGAAAATGGACAGACTCATCCGTGCCAAAAAGTCATACAGGAAGTAAGTACTAATCGATGCCTGTGAAATAAAGCTTTCTTCCTTTTTCCTTATAAGACTCTAGGTAACTAAAGTGAGAAGGTTCTGTCTTCTAGGTTCGTAGGAAGATTCAGTTTGTTGATATGCATTCAGTATCAATGAAAAGATGAATGGAACTATCCAACTAAATATTTTTGATTTTAGATTTGGTAAGAAAACAGGCTGTAAGGAAACACAGTGAAAGGCCAAAGTAAGAAGAGATTAACTGTGTGAATCCTAGAGTTGTTGAGAGGCCTGGTCAGTACTGGCAGAATGTTTTTGACAAAGCTGATTAACCATCATAGCTTCCTCTTTGACAGTACTTCCTTTGTAAAAACTCAGAGTAACATGAGGATCAGAGGGCATGGTTTGAGAAGTGCTTTTCAGACTTAAGGGGAGAAACACCAGTTATCCTTGAGTGTTCATTGGTATCAGATATCTCTTCCTTTAACTTGTTCTACTTCTTCCCATCCTAAATCAGAAGTTCAGAGTTTAGGAAAATAGAGATCTTTGTCTTTTTAGTAAAATTAGTCATGCTTCTCTTCTGTTGTAAAGAATTACTGTGCTTCCCTTTAAGACGTGGTTGTTTTTATTGATGGATAGTGTATTGAACCCCAGCACATAAACACACACCCACTGACCAGAATCAGGCCATGTGTGTTCCTGTAAAGAAAGATTCCCCCAAATTATTTAAAAGTCAAATCAGTTTTTACCAACTTGGGAGCATTTTTCTCAGCACTTAGTTGTTCATTATTTTCTTCCTGTGCTCTTTTCACTTTCGACTCAGATATGGCCAATTTTATCTGAGACTCTAAATAAGCACCGGGCTGATAATCGGATTGTAGAGCGTTGTTGCAGGTGCCTCCGTTTTGCTGTTCGCTGTGTAGGCAAAGGATCCGCAGCCCTGCTGCAGCCACTAGTCACCCAGGTGAGTTCCCTGAAAGATGGAAAATGTAAAGGATACAGAGTTTTGAAATAGGAGGCTTTAGAACAAAAGCTCTTGCTAATGAAATGAAACACTTCAATATTTCTTAAATACAAACTAAAAAATATTTGAAAGATAAGTAGTGCCTGTGGTGGGTGTGTTATTTTTATGGCAAATAGCCTGTAATCTGTTCTGTGTAGTGATAGTCTAAATAGCACCACATCTTAGTGTAAAATTCATACATGGGAATGATGTTAATGAATCAGCTCTTATGTATTAAGCATTTTATATTAATTTCCTTTCTGAAAATGTGGCAAGTCAAGCTTTGCTATTTCTGGCCTAAAGAGATTTTCTTTTTTCTTCACCATAGTTAGTTGTTCATATAAGTGTCTTATTTGTCAGGAAATAAATTTGACTCTTTCAATCAGCATGATTGGTATGTAATTATGGTGATGTGGCTCTTGTACATGGCTCTCTGAGATCATATCATCTAGAATATTCTTTTGAGATGCCTATGACTAGTGACTTAATTTACTAAGTAATTTATGCTGGGGCCCCAGCCTAACAGCAGGGCCAGAACTAGATTTAGGCAAGTGGGCTGCCATGACCTAGAATTGATGGAGGCAGGGCAAAGTGCCAATCTTGCATTTGCAGGACTCTGAGCAAGTACCTTCTCAAATTTTGCACTCATCTGTGAGGAAAGCTACTACAGGGCTTCAGGCTAGACCTCACCCACTCAACCAGAAGTGGCCTTCTCCAACTGGGCAGGGCATCTATTGGACCGACCCTGACAGTGAGTGCCCCTCAAGTTCTTAAGTTCTGCCTCACTCTTAAGGAAGCTCTTATCCTGAACCAGGGTCATCCTGTTGCTGTGTCAGTTGACACTTACATGATCACGCTTCCTTAAATTATAGATTTGATTGAAGTTTGTAAAGGTAAATATGTTAACAGAATTTTTTTAGTGATTTTTCTGCGTTTACTATACCCTGAGTACAACAGTATGTGTTACATTTAGACTGTGTTCAGTTCTGGTCAAGTGTCTTCTTCAGTGCAGTACATCATGGGTCTTATACAATGTGGTTTAATTCCCCTTTGCTATTGGAGGATATGCCCATGACTTCTGGGCTTCCCTGGTGGTTCAGATGGTAAGGAATCTACCTGCAGTGCTGGAGATCTGGGTTCAATCCCTGAGTTGGGAAGATCCCCTGGAGAAGGGAGTGGCTACCCACTCCAGTGTTCTTGCCTGGAGAGTCCTATGGGCTGAGGATCCTGGCGGGCTACAGTCCATGGGGTCACAGTCAAACAGGATGAGTGACTAACACTTTGAGTCATGACTTTTATATTGCTCTTATTCCAGTAGCATAGGGTAGCATCTTATATAGGAGGTATGTTCAAAAGTCTGTACATGTGACAAAAAACCTACAAATTTGAGGTCATTAAACTCCAGCCAGTGGGCTTGCCACTTGTTTTTGTAAATAAAGTTTTACTCATAGTCATGCGTAATCATTTAAGTATTGTTTATTGGCCATTTTTGTGCTTCAGTGGCAAAGTTAAGTGATCAAAAGTTTATAAAGCCAGCAGAGCCTAAAACCCTTTGCTATCTGGCCCAGCCTGTAACTTATTCATTAAGTACAGCATACAATTTTGAGTATACAACACTAAACAGATTCATAGCTTCCATCTCGTATTCTTTTCTCGTGCCATATGCTGATAAGAGCCAATTACTGGACCCTTCCACCCCACCAAGATCAAAGAACTGAATTTATGTAATAAGATCAAAACATGTGTGTTATGATGGCTTTTTTTTTTTTTTTTTTTTGCCTCACTTCTTGACTTGCAAGATCTTAGTTCCCCGACCAGGTATTGGACTCCAGGCCCCAACAATGAATGCACTGAGTCCTAACCACTGGATGACCAGGGAATTCCCATGTGATGGCATTTTGAATAGATGAATGTATGGTGGCCTAATTTTTGGAGGATAGAAGGGTAAAAATTCTAAACAAATAATTTAAATACTTATATTGTATTAAAATTTTTATTCTCTAGAGGTCTAGATAATCTTGATTAGAAACACTGTTCTTTACCCAAAAGATTAAATAAAAGAGTTTATAAACCAATTTAAACAATGCCTTCTGTCTCCTCTAAAATGAGGGGCATTTGATACTTTGTTCCTACTGTGATTTTTTTTTTTTTTTTAAAGAATCATCTTTAATGCATATAAGAGCAACCTGTTGGTTAGAAAGTTTAGGTATACTTTAAAAAAAAAAAAAAAAGAAAGTTTAGGTATACTTTATTAGGGCATTGCAAATATAACAGAAGCCTCAGATAATAACTTATGAATAGTTCCAGTCTGTAGTATTATACAATTCTCCTACAGCATTGTTTTGAAAAGGTGAAAGGTTGAAGGCTTGAAAGAACTCTAAATAGAGAACTTGAAAATTATTGAGCCCTATGGTTTAGAAAATGTTTCCAACAAGCTTTATTACGTTGTCTTAAAGAGAAGAGACCAATCTATCTCAGAATTTCTTCCCTCAGACAGCTACCTAAGTTGACACTCTTTGAGAGATGAATAATTGAACTAATTGGTTTTTCCCTTGGCAGATGGTAAATGTTTACCAGGTACATCAGCATTCCTGTTTCCTGTACCTTGGTAGTATCCTTGTGGATGAATATGGCATGGAAGAGGGCTGTCGGCAGGGACTACTAGACATGCTCCAGGTATGTTCTCTTGGAGGGTCTGAAGGCCTAGCAGTGTGTTCTTCACCATGTCTTTAATTCTGTTGCTTTTAGTTTGCTTTTCAAGCATAATGATTTCCTAATATGGAGGTAGATCTTCCTAGTTATTCTGTGGACAGGCCTGCTTGGAAGAATGAGAGAGAGATTGACCACACAAATATGCTGGTCATTACAGTTATTGCTGTCTAATTTATGTTCTCCAGAGATAAGATTTTTTGGGAAGGTGGGCAAGTGGATTTAAAATAAAGGATCTTTTAGCTCAAGCATGATTGTATTTTTAATTTCTTGCCTGAACAGCCAGTGAACTAGTTTACTTAGCAGGGATGGTCTCACCTTAGGGTAAATAGCAGGCATTGGAAAAGGCTTCTCATATACTGCTTTTACCCTCTCCTAGTCAAAGAGGGGAAAATATATTAGGGAGTTAAATCATGGTGCTCCTTTTCCCAAGATGTCTTTCCCTTTAAAATTGCCATTTCATAATTATTATTATTAAAATGTCAGCTACTCTCTTAGTTGACCAGATCATATCTAGTATATAAGCACAGCTGTCACTTTCAGAAACTTCTAAAACTTTGAGATGACATCTATCCAATTTCATCAACAGAAGTCTGTACCCTAAACCCTTTCTGAAATGTAGACCTCATATGTGAAGACTGTTTATGTCAACTGAGAAGGATTTTTGTCTTCCCTTTCTTGATCTGAATCTCATCACAGTCTTTTTCTTATCTGTGCTTTACCTCTTTGTTCTCTGTGTATGTTGTGATATTTAGCAAGTCTGAATCCCATGGCATTAATTTACAAGCATTTGTTTTAAAATCATTTCTGTTTTAGGCACTGTGCATCCCCACCTTTCAGCTCTTAGAACAGCAGAATGGACTCCAGAATCACCCTGACACAGTGGATGACCTATTCAGGCTAGCCACAAGGTCAGTCCTTCTGAAAAGCAACCTTTTCTTTTATTGATCATCCTCATCATTGCTTGGTCTTGTCACCTAACACTTACCTGTTTCCTTCTCTGTAAAATGAGGTAAGAGAAGTAGGTAGAGTAATTATTCATAATCCAAAGTTAAATCGTGAACCAGACTATTCCCATAAATGAAGAAGAGTTGGATAAGGGGAAATAACTGAGCTCCTTTCATAAAGGAGGGAACACACCCATGACAATAAAAATGAGTTTTGCAAGAACATTTGACTAGACAGTCTCTAGAATCCTGTGTGGTTTTAATGTTTTGTGCTACTATGATGTCATGCTTTACTTCAGCTTTTTCCTTGAGAAGCTTGGCATCCTTAAAATATAATCATATCTCAGAATACAATTTTTTTAGACTTTTAAGGTACTTTAAAAATTATCTGGTACTGTACTTCCCATTTCTGCTCCTAGCCTGCAGCCCTATTTGTTGCTTGTTTGTATTCATTCTTAGTCCCTAGCTCAGGAATTTGATCCAAATCAGTTGGTAATGAACACTTTTTTTGGTTAGTTTTTGGACAAGTTAGAAAACCCTTTTTATTTATTTATTAATTTTTTGAGTTGGTATGAGAAAAATTGGGTGGGCCGTCAACCTGTTTTCCTGGTGTGTTTCTTGAAAAATTAATCTCAAGAGATTCTCTTTGTACAAATGATTGCCTGGTAAAATAAATTTGGAATGTTATTTTACTTTTTCTTGGAGATTTTCTATGAACATTAGAGGATCTGAGAAAATTGGGAAGTATAGAGTTCCCATATACCTTTAGCTTCCCCCTTCCTTCCCTCACAGCCTACCTTGCTATCAACATCCCCCACCAGAGTGGCCCATTTATTAAAATTAATGAACTTCCATTGCCACATCATTTTTAAAGTACTTACTTTACATTAGGATTCTGTCTTGGTGGTTGTCTTCCAAGCGTCTTGTTTAGTCTCTAAGTCGTGTCTGACTCTTTGTGACCCCATGGACCATAGCCCACCAGGCTCCTCTGTCCGTGGGATTTTCCAGGCAAGAATACTGGAGTGGGTTGCCATTCCCTTCTCCAGGGGATCTTTCCAACCCAGGGATCAAATCTGTATCTCCTACATTGCAGGCCAATTCTTTACCATTGAGCCACCAGGGAAGCCAAGGTCTTTCTATGGGTTTGGACAAGTGTATGACATAACCATCATTACAGTAGCATAGAGCATAGTTTTAGTACTGTCAGTATCCCCTATGTTTTACCTATTCATGTTCCTACCCTCCACTCCGTCAATCCCTAACAACCACTGATCTTTTTACTATCTCCCTAGTTTTGCCTTTTACCCTGGCTACATTTGTACAGCCTAATTTTGTAATTTTTACCTTGCCTATCTTTCCATACCAGGTTTATTCAGCGTAGCCCTGTTACTTTGCTGAGGAGCCAAGTTGTCATCCCTATCTTACAGTGGGCCATTGCCTCTACTACCTTGGACCACCGGGATGCCAATTGTAGTGTCATGAGGTTCCTACGAGACCTCATCCATACAGGGGTAGCCAATGATGTAAGTACAAACAATGTATTAAATAGTTTTTCTACTTGTATCTCATTATCACCTCATATATCATTCCTTAGGGAAAAAGAAACATCTCATTTGATCTGTGTTGGTAGGTATATTCCATAGTGGATCATTCACTAACCAAAATATCAACTAGTAGATTTAAGACAACCTATACTACGTGTTGTAAGCAGTGTAAACTAGTCTAAACTGTCTCTGCTTCCAAGCCATTTGGTGTCTAATTGAAGAGAGAAATAGAGTTGTAAAGAACTAAACAACAGCAGCAAGGCAATATTTGATTGTCAGATAAGTGATAAAAGTTGTGATTGCTGAGATCAGAGGAGGGAAAACTCTTTGGAAAGAAGTAGGTTGGGATAACTTTTTGGACTAGGAGAGACCACAGTGGAGCCATTTGGATGGATTGGAGGAAAATCTAAATGGGTATATAAATCATAATCAGAGAAAGGACTAAGTTTGTTAGTAGATACTTCAGAGACCTTTTTGGCTGGAGGTAAAGTGGTTCACAGAATTTTCAAACGTTGATTTGACTAGATGTAGAGTAGAATTGAAAGTAAGGAAGAACAGTGAAGAAGTAAGTATGTGATAGACTAATTGAAGAGTTTTGACAGTAAAAAAAAGAGAGGGAAAGAAGACAAATAGCTAGAAGTGAAAGGCACTTTTAAAGGTTTTTTTCAACATATTAGAAATACGTATATTCAAAGACTAAAAGGAATAAAATAAGTAAGATTTTTTTTTTAATTTATTATTTTTGTGGCCACACAGCAGCATGTGGGATCTTAGTTCCTTGACCAAGGATCAAACCCAAACCTCCAGCAATGGAAGTGCAGGGTCTTAACCATGGATCCCCAGGGAAGTTCCTAAGTAAGATTTTTTTGATAGAGAAGATTAGATATTTGATAGAAGTCTTCTTTTTTCAGTTGCTTTTTAAAAAAGAAAATAGGAATACTTTATTTTTTACCAGAATAAAAGGTTAAAAGGATCACTACCCTTAATCTCTAACCATTGTTTCTCTTCTGTGTTCTATTCATGAAAAACCTTAGAGTTAATGTTAATCTCAACTGAAGCCCTTACCCGTTTCCTTGAAACTAAATTCTTAATATTTTCTTCCTTGTGACAAGACAGTGCACCTTGTGAGTCCAGCTATTATATATAGTTTCTTTTCTGAGAAAGGAAATTATTAAAGGGGAAAGAGTACTTGCTCTTCAGAAAGTTGAAATTAGCACTTCCCTGTTGTTCCTGTTTTCTTACAGCATGAAGAAGACTTTGAAGTACGGAAAGAACTAATTGGACAGGTGATGAACCAGCTTGGACAGCAGCTTGTAAGCCAGCTGCTTCACACGTGCTGCTTCTGCCTCCCCCCATATACCCTACCCGATGTGGCCGAAGTGCTCTGGGAGATCATGCAGGTTGACAGACCGGTAAGACTGTTTTCATAAGGAACCCACTTCCAGTCCTGGACAGTTTCTTGAGAGGCTGACTCTAACTTTGAAACTAGTCCTATTGTATGCTCTTGGAACATAATTTAGGCACATTGCTAAGTTTAATTGTTAAATAAAGGAGCCAATAGAAGGATTCTAGAGAATACGTTTGTGTCACTGTAAGAATCTAATACAGTAGTATTTTTGTTTTTCAAAAAAGTACTCTTTGAGCCCTTGCGGCGTGACAAGTTTATTCCAAACATCATTGATAAGAGAAATAAAATTTCTGTACTCTTACTTTTTAATAAATATATTTGGTTTCCAGGTAACAAAAACCTTATTATATACATTTAACTTTACAAAAAATGTTGAATTTGTAAGCCTTTGTTATCTCTTATCTTTCTGATCGTGACCTTTCTAACAGGCGTTAAGATGATATGTCTTTATAGTTTTAATTTGCATTCCCATTATGATTGGTGACACTGAGCATTTTGGTGTATCTGTTGGCTTTTCATGTATCTTCTTTCAAGAAACGTCTGTTGAGGTCCTTTGCCCGTTTTTTAACTGGGTTATTTGGTTTTTTGCTAGACTTCTGTGGGTTGGTTCTTTATGTATTTTAGATACTAACCTCTTACCAGGTATATGGCTCACAAATATATATTTTTTCCAATTCCTTAGGTTTTCTTTTTACTTTGTTGATGGTTTCTGTGCAGAAGCTTTCAAGTTTGATGTAGTTTCCTGTGTTTATTTTGCCGCTTGTGCTTTAGGTGTCGTTGCCAAAAAATCATTACCAAGACCTATGTCACAGTACTTTAGGCTTTTGTATTCTTCAAGGAGTTTCATGGTTTCAGGTCTGTGTTCAGTCTTTAACCTGTTTTGAGTTACTTTTTGTGAGTGGTGAAAAGTAAGAGTCTAGTTTCTTTGTTTTACATGAAAATATTCAACTATCCCAGCATTGTTTATTGAGAAAGCTATCTTTCCTACTTTGGATATTTTCATCTCCTTTGTCCTATATTAGTTGACAGTATACAATTTAGTTTCGTAGTGTTTTTTTTCGGGGGATACTGTGGTTAACTTATGGGTCATTTTGGATGCCAGAATGTTGTCAATTAAGAGTTTGTTCTTCCTGTTTGCCTCTGCTTGTTTCTGTCTAAGTGGTGTGTTGTCTTCCTTGGAGGCAACACTTCGAGCATTCTGTGGTACTTTAAACATTTATAGTGGAATATTACTTTTGGTCTAGTCTGTGGTGATCATGTGCTTAGTCACTCAGTCTGTGTCCAACTCTTTGCGACCCCATGGACTGTAGTCCACAGGCGCGTGTGTCCATGGGATTTTCCAGGCAAGAATACTGGAGTGGGTTGCCATTTCCTTCTCCAGGGGGTCTTCCTGACCTAAGAGCTCGAACCTATATCTCTTGTGTCTCCTGGATTGGCAGGCAGATTGTTTTCCACTGTGCTACCTAGGAAACCCCATTGTGATCATAAATTAACATAGTGGAAAAACACATAATGTAAAAAATTTAGGTATAAAAAAGTTCTTTTACAGCTAAAAACTGTGACCAAAGCATACATCCTACTTAAAGACATGAAGAAAAATTAGAGCCAAAAAAGAAAACAAAAAGAGCAACAAGATAGAATTTTCTTAACCCAAAGACTAGGCAGTTATCACAAAGGAACTGACTGGATGTGACTTCTACTGAGAGAAATGACCTTAAAATCCTTAAGATTCTGGATTCATATTTGTATATACACTTTTTTAAATGTTTACTTGTTTTACTTTTTGACCCTGCTCTTTCTAGTACCTGAACTTTTGCTTTGGGTTGCCCTTGATCTCTAAGCTCAAAAGATTTTTGGCAGCAGTCTGATTTTTAAAATATTGCATAAGTTTAATGATAGAAACAATAATAACTTCATCCAGAAGAGACTTTACTTCCAAGGTAGAGGGCTTCATCTGAACTGATGTCTGCTGCCCCCTTGAAGGGAGCCTGGGCATGCCTTTATAGACTGTTCTAACCTTCAGTAGGTTGGAAGGCCAAAAACAGTACTTCTGTTAACTCCTTTATTTACTTCCAAGTGGAGCACTAATGGTATGAAGGAAAACTTGTGGGTTTTTGTTATTACCTGTAGGGTCTCAATTGAGTAAGCCCTGCCTCCTTTTAAAATGCTTATCCTTCTTCTCTGTACAGACTTTTTGTCGGTGGTTAGAGAATTCTTTGAAAGGTTTGCCAAAGGAGACAACAGGGGGAGCCGTTACAGTGACACACAAACAACTTACAGATTTCCACAAACAAGTCACCAGGTGAGTGATCAACAGCAGCTGGCGTATGTGGAAAGAATATCTTTGTTTCTTATATCATCTTAGTTACAAATGTACCCAGTAATATTTTTGTGTGTATACCTTTATAAATTAAAATTTTGTGTCTTCTTAACTCTTGAATTGCACAAATTGGTGTTGGAAACCAATCTGTGGGGAAATACCACCATGTGTGCCTGTTTTATTGTTCATATGTATCAAACATATCCTAATAGGTAAGTGGAAGCATTGTGTCTTCCAAGAGAACAACAGTGCCTTGAACAGCTCACTCAGTTCAGTTCAGTTCAGTTCAGTCACTCAGTCGTGTCTGACTCTTTGTGACCCCATGAATCACAGCACGCCAGGCCTCCCTGTCCATCACCAACTCCCAGAGTTCACTCAAACTCACGTCCATCGAGTCAGTGATGCCATCCAGCCATCTCATCCTCTGTCGTCCCCTTCTCCTCCTGCCCCAATCCCTCCCAGCATCAGAGTCTTTTCCAGTGAGTCAACTCTTCACATGAGGTGGCCAAAGTACTGGAGTTTCAGCTTTAGCATCATTCCTTCCAAAGAAATCCCAGGGCTGATCTCCTTCAGAATGGACTGGTTGGATCTCCTTGCAGTCCAAGGGACTCTCAAGAGTCTTTTCCAACACCACAGTTCAAAAACATCAATTCTTTGGCACTCAGCTTTCTTCACAGTCCAACTCTCACATACATATATGACCACTGGAAAAACCATAGCCTTGACTAGACGGACCTTTGTTGGCAAAGTAATGTCTCTGCTTTTCAATATGCTATCTAGGTCCAATATGCTGTCTAGTGAACAGCTCACTATCCTTCAGGAAATCTGTATCTTTTAAAGTCCTTCCCAGCCCTTATCCATATTCAGGGGTCAAGAATGCAGGTGTCTGACTAGGTGAACCAGTGGTTGTAAAATATTATGGAGTGATGTAGACTGATTGGGAAATTTTTGCCATGCCTAACTTAGAAGATAGGCAAATTCTAATTGAATGCAGGCCAAACGAAACCTCTCTCTGGGACACATTAGTCCCATGAGCCACTTGCTTACAACCTAGTTAAAATGTTAAGTATACATGTACGGGTTTGTTGGGTTGGTTTTTTTTTCTTACTGTAAACATAAACATTTTAAATATAGCTACGTAGTCTTCCTAATTACAGTTTTATAGCTGTAAGACATTGATTTCCTTACAGTGCCTCTATTAATTTTCATTTTTTTAGTATTATGAGTAATATTGAATATCTAGCCTTTAACTTCTTTTGACTCTTTTCCTTAAGAAATAATCACTGACTCAAACTTATGTGACTTTTATGGTTCTTGATAGTATTAACAACAGCAGCTTAAACTGGATTTTGTAACTGTGTGTTAACCTTGCTCTGATATTTCTTTTTCTGTCTAGTCTTTAGAATTTTGACTAAATTTTAGGCAATGGCTTATATTCATACAGTTGTGTAATGATTTTAGGTCCAAAAGTGAGTTATTGCAGTAATGTTTGTAATAGTGGAAAAGAAGAAGGAAAAAAATACATGTGATGATACAGAAAATATATATAAGATATAAAGGGAGAAAAAACTATCATATAACCCAATTTGCACTTAAGATTTTTTTGATTTAAAATTTTGATAAAATACAAACAAAATTTACTGTCTTGACTATTTTTTAAAACCATTTTTAAGTGTATTATTCAGTAGTATTACTACATTCACACTGTTGTGGAATTAACCCCAAATTTTTTTTATCTTGCAAAACTGAAAGTATATTTATTAAACAACTCCCCTTTCTCCCCCTTCCTCTAGCCCCTAATAATCATTGGTCTACTGTCTTAAGTTTCAGTTCGGTTCCGTCGCTCAGTCGTGTCTGACTCTTTACTCATAAAATGAAATCATATAGTTTTTGTCCTTTTGCGATTGACTTAGCATAATGTCCTTAAGGTTCATCCAGCATTGTAGCAGGAATCAGAATTTCCTTCCTTTTAAAGGCTGAATAACATTCCCTTGTATGTATATGTTGTATCTTCATCCATTCATCCTTTAATGGACATTTGGTTGATTCTGCCTCTTGGCTATTGTGAATGATTCTGCTATAAACATGAGTGTATAAATATTACTTCAAGACCCCACTTTCAGTTCTTCTGGACGTATACCCAGAAGTGGAATTGCTGAATCATACGGCAATTCTGTGTTTAATTTTTTTTTTTTCGCATAACTGCCATACTGTTTTCTATAGCAGCTATACCATTTTGCATTCCCATCAATGGTGCACAGGTTCTAATTTCTCCATATCTGTTTTTATTTTTGTTGCATGTGCTTTTGGTGTTACATTCAAGAAATCATTACCAAATATAATGTCATGAAGCTTTTCCCCAATATTTTCTTCTGAGAGTTTTGTAGTTTTGGGATTTACACTTAGGTCTTTGATTCATTTTGAGATAATTTCTGTATGTGATGTATGTTAAGGGCTGACTTCATTCTTTTGCAGTTTTCCCTGCACTGTCCATTTTTCATTGAATGGTCTTGGTACCCTTATTGAAAGTCATTTATATGTAAGGGATTTATTTCTGGACTCTCTATTCTATCCCAGTGGTTGTCTTTATTTCAGTCCCATACTGTTTTGATTATTATAGCTTTGTAATAAGTTTTGAAATTGGGAAATTGAGACCTCCAACTTTGTTTGTTTGTTTGTTTTCAAGAGGTTTTTGGCTATTTGGAGTCCCTTGAGATTTCATATGATTTCTTTTTTGGACTCTAATCCTAGGTTTATTCAACATAATCCTTTTACTCTACACAACAAAGTAGTACAAACACAACATTATCTAAAATACTACAAAGTTACAAAACTCAAAACAGAAAATTTATAGTACTGAGTCAACAATAAAGGCCAAAGAAGCATTGTACACATTGCTGAGGTAAGCTGCCTCGCCACCATGAATACCAGCACAGCAGGGGGAACTGTGTTCATATGAATTTTAGGATAGGTTTTTCTGTTTCCACAAAAAAATGTCATTGGCATTTTTGACTGGGATTGCATCGTATCTGTTGATCACTTCATTATAGCATTGACTCCTTAACAATATTGGGTTTTCTAATCTGTGAACATAAGATGTCTTTCCATTTATTGGTGTCTTTAATTTCTTTCAGTCACATTTTATAATTTATTTTATTCTTTTTCATGCTGTTGTAAATGAACCAACTTGTACTTTTAAAAGCTGTTCTATTATATACACACACACACACACAGGCTACTTTATTACAAATAATCAGTAGTAAATTTATGGAAAGATGTACATAAGATTTTCCTAACCTGTGCTATTTGTTGTTTTTTTTTTTCATGAGCATAGTATATATATACTTTTACAATTAAAACCAGACCTAGGTTTTTAAAAGGAGATAAAACTAAATGTTAATCTTTTTTTGTGAGAATTGATTTCTTGTTACTCTCAAAAATAGTTTACTTTCTCATTCCCCAGAGTCTCCAATAATTTTGTTAATGTTAAAATCCCTAATCTTTGTGTATTACTTTTTGTAGTTTACAAAGTGGCCTAACTTCATGTCCCAGAAATAACTGACTTTGGGCCACAGATCAAGTGACATGCATGACTTAAAAATAGCATGTGACTGCCTTCACGACATATTTTGCCAAAGGAGGAGATCTCCTCTCTAGTAGAGAGTCATATACTAATTTGGATAACCTTAAAAAACTCTCTCTTTTTGTTTTTTTTTTAAACTATGAATCTTCCCAGTAGAAGTAGTATTCTACCTACAAGGTGTCTCAGGGGAAAGAAGTATAACAGTTGTTTCTCTCTGCTTCTGTTTTTCTCTGTTTTATCCAGTGCTGTTCTTTAGAAGGATAGGATCGTATTGGCCCTAGATTAGGGCGAATGAGAGAATGGGGAGAACCTTCAAAGGAGGACTGGGCTTAAAGTCAAGGCTGTTGGTTTGAATCTTGCCACTTACTGTTACTTTGCAGGAAATTTTTTATCTGTAAAATAGGGTTAGTGATACCTAGCTTATAGGGTTATGGTGAAATACCAAGTAGAAATTTAAAGATGATCTGGCACGTAGTAGGTGATCAGTGAATGTTAGTTCTCTTCTTGGAAAAGAGCCTGCCAGAATGTCATTATGTACTTGCAAAACTAGCTAGAGCATGTCTCCCTCAGCTCTAAGGCAGCCACCCACACATGGAATAAGTCTCTACCAAGTTCACATTTCCTCATCCAGACTAATACATGATAGATAGAAATACAGCATAAGTCTGAAATAGAAGTCATGGACATTCCATAATGTAAGGAAAATCTTGAGGCTAGGAAAATGAACCCAAATAATGCATCGCTTTAAACAAAAATATCTGTGATCTTTGTCCTGTAATACAGGAAAATAAGATACATTATCAACCTGGGCTGCTTGATTTCTTACTGCTAAGCAAGTTTTACAGCTCCTCCTTTAGCAGGCTGTGACATATGGTGGGAAATGAACAGAAGTAAGAGGTAATATTGAGGTTCTAGAGAAAGGATTTGAAATTGCTCACCTCCTCTTAGTAATTCTCTTTCTCTAGTGCGTGTATTGCCCTTGAACCTTCTGTTCCACACATGACTCAGTCTCCCTTTTGGTTTTAAGGTCCTGTTACTCCTGCCTCAACATGCTGCTTTGTTTGCCATCCTAGCAGGGAGGGTAAACTGGTTCCGTTTCATTTCAGCAAGTCCAAGCCTGTTTCTCATATGTACTGGTAATTAATTCCCTGGCATGTTTAGCTGGCCAACTTGAAGAAAACTGGAGTTTTTCATTCTGAAATATCATTCTTGCTTTCCAGATACTACTAAGCACTCCAGAAGAATTTTTGCTGTCATTTCCCATTTCTCTTGTCTTGGTACTTACTCTGTGAGTGTCACTTGCATGAGGATCTCAAGGTCAGAAGATAGGAATACAAAGCCCTGACACTAGAATAGGCCAGTATGGGGGTGTCTTCTTTCTGAATGAAGTCAGTAGTTAGAGCTTGATTACTTTCCATATGCACATCAGATGAAAAGAGCTACATTTCTCAGCACACTACTGGGATTATGGGGCTTGAGGAATAGTGACCATGAAATTACTCAAAGGTACAATGAAAGTCTCCTGGGCATGTATCTGGAGAAAACTATAATTTGAAAAGATACATGCACCCCAGTGTTCATAGCAACACTATTTACAGTAGCCAGGTCACGGAAGCAACCTCTAAATGTCTGTCAACGGATGAGTGGATGAAGATGTGGTGTATATACACAATGAAGTTCTACTCAGCCATTAAAAGGAATGAAATAAATGCCGTTTGCAGCAACATGGAAGGAGCTAGAGATTATCATACTGAGTAAAGAAAGTCAGAGAAAGACAAATAACATTATGTGGAATCTAAAATATGACACAAATGAACATATTTAAACAACAACAGACAGATATAGAAAACAAACTTATATTTACCAAAGGGGAAAGGGTTGAGGGAGGGATAAATTATACCACATTTTCAATCAACTCTACTTTGATTATTTAAAAATAAATAAATAAAGGATAAGGATTAGGATGGTGGGACTAGAAGTCAGAAAATTCTACAAAAATAATGGCAATTTTGAATTAATGACTATAAATAAATAAATAAATAAGTGTAAATTAAAACAATCCCAAAATATTAAATGCCAGGAGGACTGAGGCAGAAAACAGAAAATAGTTCTAGTTTTTAAGGAAGTTTTTATTTTATTTATTTTAAATCCATTTCTTTGGACTTAATCACCAAGGACACTTAAGTTAAACATTGACTAAAACTCCTGACAGCAGAGCAGTTCTGACAGGATTCGGGGCAGAAGCTGAGCTGATTCGAGAGACTAACTATACCTCATTTCACCCTGTCTCAGCACAGTTCTCCTGTACTTGTATTTGGGTTTCAGTACTTTTTCTTGTGTCATGAAAGAGGCTAAGAATGGAGTTGTCATTTCTTTTCCATAGTTAACCAGGATCTCTGGCTGAAGAAGGGTAGAATTGAAGAACATGTAAGGCTTTAGGATCACAAAAGATTTTGAGTCTCTAACATTATCCTGAGTTTCTCTCTTTCCTGTTGTTTTAGTCCCTTATAATAACAGTAGCACACCACACAGTGACTTTTCTAGAGTTACATATCTTCCTCCTTCATGACTTTCAGAAGCATGCGTGATAGGGGTTCACTCACCAAGGCTGCCTACTTAGAGTCAGTGTTAATTTGGAAATAGAGAAATGTTATGCTTTTATTGAAACATGTTAAATTCACAGGGCAAATGGCAGAATTTCCATAAAACTAGAAGATCTTCTTTAATCTCCTTACATTTTTAGGATGGAGGGAGACTAGAGGAAAGTTTCTGTTTAATCAAGTCCTGAAATCTAAATCAAAGTTCTTAGTGATGTTTCAGACCCTATAATAAATAGCTGGGGAATCCAGATGTAGGCACTTAAGGTGATGGCTCTCATTACCTTCTTTTATGCTGGATCATGGTTAGTGATTCCCGCTCTGACATTTAACCATTACAGGAAGGAGAGAGCTTTCTTCTGACATTGACTCCTAGGCTATAGGCTGTGGTCCCTGATTTTTTCAGCGCCAAAGAGAGTGCCACATAGTGTGAGCATATTATTAATTGAATGTGCTTTGTTTTCCACAATTTTGGCTGAGCCTCATGTTCAGTTACCATATTATGAAGACTGGCAGAAAAGAATGCAGCTGGCATCAACAGGTTTTTTTGGTGACAGTCTTTAGACAAAGGAAGCCTTTTGAAAAAACAGGGTCAAATGAATATTGGGCTATTCATACCACCTAGGCATCTCTGTGCTTGCCTGAAGACCAAGACCAGCTTCCTCCTCCTCCCTTTGTTCATACCTTAACCCTTTCCTCTCTCCTCTCCCTTCTCCTCCCACAGCATGAAATCTTGAGCAGCCTGTTCAACTAGACTGATTGAGAGTTACTTGCTGAGTTGGGCTTTAAAACAAAATCTGCTTTTGGAAAAGAATGAGGAAACCAGGGTACCTAAGTTAGCTCGGTTCATAGAGTTAAAATGATCCACCTTAGGTGAATATGCTTGCTTTTTTACTTTGAGGGTTCTGACTTTTCTTAGATTTATCAAGGACTTTAACCAAGTATTGTTGTTGTTATTTGGCCGCACAGCGTATGGGATCTTAGTTCCCTGATCAGGGATCAAAACTTTGCAGCCCTACAGTGGAAGCGCGAAGTCTTCCACTGTTCTACCAGGGAAGTCCCGCGAACAAGTTGTATTGTTACAGCAGCCTGTATTTGTCAAATGCTCTTTTGTTCCCATTCTGTTATCCTAAGCACTTTACATACAGGAATTGATTTAATCCTCAGAACATCGTGGGGTAGATAACGGATGAGGAAACTGAGGCAGATTGGTAACTTGCTCAAAGACACAATGAAACCAAGATTTAGACCTAAGCAATTTTTTCTCCAAAGCCCACTCTTTAAGGGCCACATAGCTTATAATTATTCCCATATACAGTAGTTAATATTTACCCCTGAGTTACAGAAAGATCAAAAGTAGGGTCAGGAGCAGAGCTGGGACAGTTCTCAGGGTCCCTCAAAGTTGTGGTTGCTTTTCAGTGTATATACTTTTCTTATCAGGCAGGGACCAACCTACCTTTCTTTTCTTTTCTAGTGCTGAGGAATGTAAACAAGTTTGCTGGGCCTTGCGAGACTTCACCAGGTTGTTTCGATAGCTCACACTCCTGTTCTGTGCCTGTCACCCAGGTGAGTGGTGGCTGTCAGGAGTACTTGAGGGTGGGCACAGGTTTTAATGCCCATCATGGGACTAGTACTATAGCTGGAGTTGTGGATGCCATTCACCCCCATAAGAAAGTTACTGTTGCAGAATATCTTTTTTAAAAAATTCCTCCCTTCCTCTTCTTACAGATATTTCCAGAATGGTAAGTATGTGTGGTGACAGATTAGAGTACTTTTCAACCTGGCTGTTTTGGTGAAAACAGTGCTGGCCTTAAAGCCATGATACATGGCACTGCCCTCCTAAAACTGATCTTTCAGATTTGAGGAGCAAAGAGGCTTGTTCTTACCAATTTTTGTAATTTTAACACTGAAATGCCAGGTTTTTGACCAAGGCAGGAGGTATAGGAAAGGAGCTGGCCTCTTTGTCTAGCCCCTGATCATCATCAGTTTTCTCCATGGACTTTCTGATTCCAAAGTAAAGCAGAGAAGCTTAGCTGAGGGAGGGAAGGACCGAGTGGTGGGATCTGGGTGCCTGTTTCTTGACTGAGAGAAGAAAGGCAGCTCTCCTGTAAGCCCACTCTGTGATGTCTTAAGCCAAATTTATCCTTCTTGGAGGTAATTCTTGATGAATGTGCAGCCCTCTCATTGGTGGTTTTGGGATTAAATGCTTTATGGGTGAAGATGCTGTTCAGTGGTGCCTCCCATACCAGAAATTGTTCTAAACTTTGATTTTTTAATTAGTAATATCATTTGGAATCCTCAAGTTTTGCAGTGTCTGAATAGCTAATATTGATGCACATAGGGTTATTTGTGCATAGCTGTGGGTATTCATAGCTAACATTTATGGAGCCCTGATTGCATGTCTGGTACTATCCTAAGTACTTTGTATCATGTACAAAGCATATTATATACTAACTGTAAGATAGTCCTCACACAGTCCTCTGGATTAGTTACTATTATTATTTCCATTTTACAAATGAGGAAATTTGTAAATGAAGTTTGAAGATGTTAAGTAATTTGCTTGATGCCACAGTCAGTAATTGATAGACCCACAGTTCACTTTTCTGGTGTCAGAATCTTCACCTTTACCCACTCTACTTAAAGCTTTTACATAGTACCCTTTGCATAAAGTCTAGATCAATGGTTTTTAAACCTTTTTTTAGTAGGCAAAGCCTTCTTTCAAAATAAAATCTTGCATGAAACCCCAGTATTTATTTAAGCAGACTTAAATGGAGGTTTCCGGGTTTGGTTTTGGAGTGGGCAACCTGGATCTGCTGGCTACTCCTTACTCCTACATATTACCCCTGAGCACACTCAGAATTGGAAAACGGCAGACAGTATTTCATTAAACCAGTAGCTCCTTTAAAATCACAAGGTAAAAAATCCAACTATTACTTTTCCTTTGTTTTTAAACTGAAGTTCTTACATCAGAGGCCAGAGTGAGGTACTGGAGCAGGTATAGAAACTTCTGCCTTGTGGTTGACTTTATGACGTGCTTGCCATCTCCCGGACCACAGTTAATTGACTGTCTTCTTTCTTTTGTCAGGAATGTCTTTTTTAATTAGAAGACAGGAAGAAAACAAAAACCAGACTGTGTCCCACAATCAGAAACCTCCATTGTGGCAGAGGGGCCTTCACCCGCCACCAGGGCATCCCGCCAGACAGGGAGAGACTGCAGCCTTCCAAGGCCACCCTGCCGAGTTCCTGTTTGGGGATGTGAGGAAGAATCAGCTGTTTAGAGAAATGGCTGTGGCCTGTCCAGCGTGGTGGGAGGGGAGCTGGTTTCCTGGTGAACTTGTTTCTAAAAGGAAAAATAATTTTAAGGAAATAAAAAAGAAAAAAAAAAGGAAAACTAAACTGAAACTACAATTGAAACATTCTCCTGGTAGCAAATGACACGCACACTTACATACATGCACCCACACACACACATGCTAGCACGCATGTGTGCACACAGAGAAATACAAGTACAGAACTGTCTGAAACAAAAGCATTTACTTAGGGAAGATGGGAATTCAAATGAATTAAACAGCTGCAATTGGAAGGAAAGGGGCAGGATCATCTCTTAAGGTTTTCTTTTGTCCTTTCCTTCTCTCCTCCCCTCTCTTCTTTTCCTTTCCCCTTCCTCTTTTAATGAAAGTGAGTCAAAATTTCTCCTCGTGTCCCAACTCGTGTCTGGTCCCAACTGTTTATTCTCACCTTTAGAGTTGTTCACATAAGGAGAAGTAAGCAAGGCGCCTGTTCTGCTTTTTATCATGGTCACATCAATGATATTAGGACCTGCCAGGGCGAAAATTCATGTATACCCCAATTCTGACCCTACTCAATCTCTTTAAGTCCACTTCCAATCTACCTTGGATTGTCATCTTTGGAGAGAAGAGCCAAAACTAGGGTGAGTGGGATACAAATACTTTTTTCTTTTAGTTTTTTTTTCCTTTTTTGTTAATTTTTTACCCATAGACTTGAGAGAGGAAAACAGAAGGTGGGAGAATGGAAAAAAGTGTTTACAGGGCTAACTATATTACTAAAAAATGTGGAAATCATTTGACTTCATGGGGGGTGAGGCAGGAGAGGAAAGCTGAAGCAAGCCCTAATGCTTTCAAGGAACTGTAGCCCTGCACAGGCACTGGACACAAGAACACGTTCTGTCTGGTGGTGTCGCCATCTCAAGAACAAGTCAACAGCAACAAAAGAAAGAGAAAGAAAAACAATAAATTTTTAAAATTTAATCAGTGTTTGTTTTTCCTTCCTTTCACTGCCTCATAAATCTGAGATGTACAGCTGGTGACTGCCTGAGTGAAGAGTCTTAGTTGTTCTCTAATAGGTGTCTGGGTACGGAGGTTGAAAGCCAGGCCCCGCCCACTGCCCAGACTGTTCATATTTCAGGGGAGTGGCTCGCTCTGCGTCTTTCATTCTTCCAGCTTACCCTAAAACTCCTGCTACATTCTGTCCTCCTGTATGGCCTCAGTGGGTAGGAGAATGGGTCATTTGGCATGTTAAACAAAATGTAGTGTGTTCTTTTTGCAGTGGCCATCCAAGTAGATTGTTTCCTAACTACTGAATAGTCAGTCTTAAAAAAAAAGCCCTGTAATGAAGAGTCATTGACATAAAATAAGCTGCATGTGTTTAAGGTGTACAGTTGGTAAGCTTTGACATAGGGTACACGCATGAAACCATAAAGACAATGAACATAAGTTCTTTTCCCAAAAGTTTCTTCATGCCTCTTCCCATCCTCTGCCACACTCAAGTACCCACTGCTCTCCTGTCATTGTGGGTTAGTTTGCGTTTTCCTGAGCTTTATGTAAATGAGATCATACAGTATGTTATAGTAATTGGGCTTAGAGCTAATAACCTTGACCACAAAGTTGCATCTAGCATTTGGAGTCCTTGAAACAAACCTCTCTGTATAATATCAGCTCTGAGTTTTATTCTCTAAAGAGGCAGTGTTATAAATGGAGAAAAAAACTTGAGTATGGAACAATATTTGGAATAAGATGATCAAATTCTGGGGATCAGCACCTTACCTTAGCCATCCTGCTCATTTTCTGGCTAAACAAAAGTTTGAAGCCTAATTCAGCCTTAGATCCTTACAATGACCCATTGACTTTGGTCTGTTTAAGGAATTTGGCTTTTATCACAGAAAGTCGTATCTGGGACTAAAAGATGTAGAAGACTTAATACGACTCCCCAGCCACCACAAAATAGCCTTTGAAATATATATCTTAGTATATATCAAGAACATCTCCACAGCTACAATATTGAAAACCAGAACTGTTACTAATGGTTCTCACTGTACTTTTCAGTGTCAGATTGTTTAGACTACTTAATACAAATAGTCTTGCTAACAACTTTTGTCATAGCAAGGATACCCACCTATATTTCAGTTTAAAAGGATCAGTTTACTGTCTGGGATCAGGTATCCTAATATAATACTGTCTTCCTGCTTGACATTGTCTAGTGGGAGTAGAATGAGTCTTACACCTGAATTAACCTGTCATAAAGTTCCCACTGAGCTGTTCCCTTATTTCCATGACTGACTTAGCCAAGAGATTTTAGTCATGATTGTGTGAAACACAAATCAGCCATTCGGCCTATTCCCAGCAAGATTTTACTAAGGAGAAGTAACTTGTAATTTTATGTACCTGTTCTATAAAGATCAATAACTTGAGAGTGTATTGTAAATAAGATAGGATCTTTTGGATGGCATCCACACCTCGTGAAAAGTACGTGTCCACATTGTGTAGCCCTGGTACTAAGTCGCTTTACAAGGATGAAAGCCAAAAATCCAGAGAAGTTAAATATCCAAGATTTTGCAACAAGGTATGCCCAATTGTGGTGAGATGTATTACCAGCAAGTGAGAGGGTTGCCTTGTGAGAACACTCCTCTGACAAAAATGGGGGAAAGCTATCAATATTCTCTCCTACTGGACAAAGACTGAAAAGTTCTTCAGGTTAGTGAAAAGCTGAATAACAGGAAGGAGTCTTGAATTAAAAGGGAGTATTATGTCAGATACAAGGATGAACTTGGGGAGAAGAAGCCTTGAAGAACTGAGGGAACTTTACCGCATGCTAAAGAGGTGTATTCATCCCCGGGATCATGAGCATCAGTATTCTGTGGATTCCAACCTGCACGCTAGGAGAGGCCACCAGGGCAAAGGCCACTACCAAGTGGATCTGGAGCCTAGTGGAGCAGTGAATGGCAACGCTCCTGGCTTTAACTCTGGAACTTAATGATACTCAATATCTGCTACTGTGGGGCCGGCAGAGCGGGGAGGGGGCGGGAGTGTAGCGGCTAGTGTTCCATCCACCACTGGCTACTACAGCACAGTTACCCTACAAGAAATGATGGCCAGGTGTGCTGGGGTTTTTGCTTTTTGCTTTCATTTTTGTTTTATATAAGAAATCAAAATGTAAGTAGAAGCCAAAGGAGGATCCTCAGCAGCCACTGCACTGCCTGCAGTATTGGAGAAGTCAGTCCAGGGATGGTTGCCTACTTCATTATTTCATCTACTCTGGTGAGAATGGCAGTTCATCTCTGTGTCTTCCTTGCAAAAAACCATGAGAGACATCAGGTAAATCCAGACTGAGAGACATTCTAAAATGTACCCTCCAAGCCATCCAAGTCATCCAAAACCAGGGAAGTCTGAGAACCAGTTAAATCAGTGATAGCTAGGGAGACACGGTCACTAAATGTAAAGCAATCCTTTGGATAGGGTGCTAGAACAGAAAAAGTATGAGATTAAAAACTAATGAAATCTGAATAAAGAGTGGAATTTAGTTAATAACGATGTGTTCACTTTGTTCATTAGTTGTGACAAATGCTCCATAGTAATGTAAGGTACAGTGTGAGATGTCAACAGTTGGGGGAACTGAGTGTGGGTCATATAGGCACTCTATTAGCTACTTTCCTGTAAATCTAAAACTATTCTAAGATTATTATTTTCTTTTAATCACTAAAATCTGCACAGGCCACTTAACCATATGAAGATGCTCATCCTTGTTCATAATGAGAAATGGTAGAGATACTATTTCTCACCTATCAGATTGGCAAAATCCAAAAAATTGGCATTATAATCTGTTGAGATTGTGGGGAAACAGCTACACTCAGAGATTTATCTGGATTTTGCAAATATTTAAAATTCGACACATTTTTATCCTTTGACCCAGAAATCCCATTTCTGTGGATTCATCCTAAAGATATACTGGCAAAAGTAATAAAAAGACATAAATATGCACAAGCTTATCCACTGTAGTGTTGGGAATTTAGATGAGAAGGACTGTGAATTGATAATTATTGAAGCTACTACATGGGAATTTTATACCATTCTCCCTACTTTCACAGATGTTAAAGATATTCCATAATAAAAAGATAACAGCAAAATTGTTCAGGTCAGAAAATTACATCTGTAAGCCAGATTCAAACAGTGATCTCCCAATTTGTATGCATTGTCCTAATATATTTAATAGCATATGAACATACATGAGGCTAACAGATAGTAATGGTCCTTAGGTGAGATCCAGCCCCTTTTCACCATTTCTTATGGGAAAATTGATTTGGACAGAATCTTAGACTCTGCACACATTTAAAAGTCCACGCCCTTGCTTCAGCCGGCTTCCTCCTGGAAAGCACAGCCAGCCAGCCGAGTGCTTGTGAAGGCCTCACTGACTCATCAGCCTGGAAGGCAGGCCCTCCCTGTGTCAACAGCCCCAGAGCAGGAGGGCAGGTGCTGGAGTAAAGAAAGCTAACTGGCAGGAGAAATACGGCCCAGTAGAACAGCATGGGAGCAACTGGTGCTGAAAAATAATAACTGAGTCTGTTTTTAATATTTATTAATCCAAAAATACATAAATGTCCCCTTTCTATCCCAGGTTCTTAGTTTCTCAAGGGAGGTAGCTGCCAGACTTAGTATCTGGTGTAATACTTAATCTGTCTCTGGATGTTGTGAGGAAATGAGGCTCAAACTGTGTGTGTGTGTGTGTGTGTGTGTGTGTGTGTGTGCATGCGCGCACGCGCGCTCAGTCGCTCAGTCATGTCTGACTGTGAACCCAAGGATTGTAGCCCAGCAGGCTCCTCTGTCCATGGGATTTTCCAGGCAAGAATACTGGAGTAGGCTGCCATTTCCTCCCCCAGGGTATCAACGCTAAAGCTAGGGAACTCCGAAGTCAGGCCCATGCCCTGCAGAGGACCTGCCAGGGAGGTCTGACCCCCAGCACTTGGCTCTTCTTGCCCAAAGAAATGAGGCACCCACAAGAAGGGACTGCTCTGGGGCAACTCCCTCTGTACAACTAGGCCCCCTGAGTTGGCAGAGTTCCTTCCCTCCACAATGATGCTGATGGCCGAGTTCCCCCAGAGCCAGTCCAGGAGAGACATATGCAGGAAGACAGAGTCCTCAAAGCAAAACTGGCTTCCAGCTTCCCTCAGCTTCTGAGGAGAACCTGGAACTCAGGCCTCTTTTACCTCTTCTTCATGACCCAGATCCATTTCTGGAGACCCCAAGATAGGACCCTGCTGCTCATCAGGTGCCCCCAGGAACTTTTGCCCTCCACATCTCTGCACAGCCACCCAGGAAACCTGGGCCAGTCACTACCTGCAGCCTCCTTACTGCATGCCAACTGGGTGCATGGGCCAAGGTCCCTGTGCAGCACTGAGGCCTGGCATGGCAGGGGTTTGGGCTACAGGCTGCAGATGCTGCTGGGACAGCCAGATGTGATGGAGCTCCTTGAACTGTTCCACCATGCGGTCTTTGAGATCTGGGTTTGAGATCTGTAGCCGGATGCTATCAGCTGACCAAGAAAGCTCCCCCGAGAACATCTCCAGCAACATCCGGGCTGCTACGGGTACCACCTAAGCGGGTGAAGAGGAGACAGGATGGGGTGAACTGTCTGGATCGGCAGGGCTGTCCGATTGAGTTATGCATGAGGGGATCCACCAGAGGGCAGGTGGTAGTTTACATCCGCCAGAAGAAGGGGCACCAATTTCTACTTTGTAGAAAGGCAGCTTATGTGTGAGCAGTGCCAGTCATCAATTAACTCTGACCACTGAATTCACCCTACCCAGACAACCCTGCCCCTCCTGGGGGGCAAGGGCCCAGGATTTCCCAATATTCAAAGCAGAGTTCAGGAGGTTGATGATGGGAGTATACCTGTACAGTGATGAGCTTCTTCTCCCGGGGTTTGCAGTCAGGCCACTCCTCCCCAAAGCAGAAGAAGATCTCGAATGGAGGTGGGGTGTTGGTCTGGCCCTTCTGGAATAGGATGAGCTCTGCATTGACAGTAAGACCCTAAGTCAGAGGCGGACACCAGGCCCCTGGATGAAAAGAGACCCAGAGGAACATGAGGCGGGGCCCTCACCATTGAGGAAGTCCTCCAGGCTGAAGAGCTTGGTCTTGACCTCCCGCTGGATGGGGTTGGGGTGTGAGCCCTGGGCTGAGGCGCAGGGCCCGCTCCAGAACACCTTGCACTGGCACAGGCGGATGGCATACAGATCCTGGCCTTGTAGCTGAAGGATGAGCCCACGGTCCAGGACGTCCAGCAGCTGGTTGGTATAAAAGCGTTGCTTCTCGCTGGGGATGTCCTCGGGGCTGGGGAAGCGCACTTGCTCCAGGCTCACCGGGCCAAAGAGCTCCACCTGCTCCTGGGTGGCTTCCAGTTGGCTGTAGAAGAGCCGGCAGCCTTGAGGGTTGCTGATGGTGAGAGCCCGGGGTGGCCGTCCCCGGTACTGGAACTTGATCTCCAGGTCGGTCACTGCAGGACAGAGAGGCAAGCCCACCCCCCCCATGAGCCCCATGCCTCCCCATTCTGCTGCCCACTGATCTCTCCCTCTCTCCCCTGTGGCCAGGCCATCATCAGTCCTCCCCACTTCCCTCCCAGCCAAGCAGGGACTGGTATGGGCATTTTTGTTCTTCTCTTCGTCATCCTCCACCCTCCTAGCTGCTCCTCCGTGTCCGCCCTCCCCCCCCCCACCTCCCGTGGGTTCTTACGAGGCAGCATGTGGGGGCTGATCAACAGGTCGGGCAGGAGTTGTTCGCCTGTGGGGGCCAGGCTGGTAGACAGGGACCCAGGCTGCGGTTGCGAGCTCGGCAGAACCTCAGAAAACACCTCCCCAAAGTCAGCGGCATTGCCAGGAGCAGGGACCAGCAGGTTGGGGCCTGGAGCAGGGGGGGCCAACACCACAGGTGGCTGGAGAGTGGGTGGCCACTTGACATCCTCTTTGGGTAAAGAATAGGGTGCCATGGCAGGGCCGGGCTGCACTGCTTCTATAGAAGGTGGGAGTGGACAAAATTTTAATGTCACTTCTAGGAACTGCCTCCAGGCTCACCTACTCCCAGCCCTGGGCCAGCCCCCAGCCTCCCTTCAGCCCCCTCCCAGGTACCTGTGGTCCCCGCAGCTCCTCCTTATACTAGACCCCCAACCACACCACCTCCCAGCCCCACCTGTGATGCTCAGGCCTGGTAACATCTTCTGGAGCTGAAGAGAAGACACAGGCAAAGGAGGAGCGAGGAGGCCAGAGAGAGAAGGAAAACAGGTTATTAAACTGATCCAATGCTGAAGAATGAGACCCACAAGGCAACTCCCTGGTCTTCAGCTTAGGCGAGGCCAGACACTCAGGCCCAACTCTGCCATCCCAGGCACGTCAGTAGGCTCTTGGTACCCCAGTTTCTGCCTCTGCAGGTGGGAATACCTGCTAAGCCCCAACTACTGAGGCTGAGACCATGCGCGAGCATGTTTTCTACCAACAGAGTCCCAGGGAGGTTCAAGGTGGTGACTTTGTTCTTGTCCCCAGAATCCCAAGAGAAGAAACCCAGAGAAGGGCTGCAGAAACAGCAGCAGGCTCCAGAGGAATGGAACTGCCCAGTCCTGCAGTGGAGTGGGACAAGCAGCCAGGCCTAGCGAGGCCCAGGGCGGCGGCACAGGCTGCCAAGTGCGCCCCTAAGCTCACCTCTTCCTCTTCTTCTTCCTCAGCGTTATCCTCACTGGGCTGTGACTCTGCAGAGGAAGACAGAAATGAAAGACCGGAAGGGAGTCAGGAGGGGAGAGGGAGGCTTCAGGGCTCCAGGTGGCTTCTCTCCTGCCCAGAGCTGCCCAAACACAGAGGGAAAGGCCACACAGCCACCAGCAATCACTGGGGACACCGCCCTTGACCCCACGGCGCTCCCCTCCCTGGGTCACCCGACCTACATTCACTGGGTCACCTGACCTACATTCACGGAGCCAAGAACCAGGATCGGGTGAGGAAATCAAACCTGGTGGGGAGGGGCCTGGTCCATGCCAAGCCGCTCCTAGCCTCACCAGTGATCCACTCCTGGGAGCCCTGGGTTTCTGCCCGAGCGGCACGTCCCCAGCCACTGCACATTGCAGGGGCCCCAGGCCTCCGTGCATAGCCCCCTAGGTGGCCCACATACAGCCAGGCAGGATACCTGCGGGAGCCGGGCCATTGGAGCAGACCTCGTAGATCTTGTAGGGCTGAGGCGGCATGTCCCGGGGCCCGTCATAGATGAGGCGGAAGTCACGGCTCTTGTTCAGGGCACAGCGCAGGTTGGCCTTCCACTTGGCCGGATCGGCCTCGTCCACCCCCTCGGTGTACTTCCCCGTCTCCTTGGCCCAGGCCTAGAGCAGGAAGACAAGACAGACAACCACAGAGAACCTCTCCCCTCACTGAAGCCCAGCCCCTCCAGGCCAGGGGGAGTCACTGCTGTGGATGAGACCATCACACAGGCTGAGCCCAGCGCCCATCTGCAAGGTGGGAGTTAGGAAGCCAGTCTCTTACGGTTCCAACAAGCTAGAGGAATTCTAGATGCTTTGAAAGGCATCATATTCACTGGTCTTAAGGTGGCAAACAGGTATAATCTCTAAGGAGGATGGGATAACATGGTGGATGAGAGGGGCCTGGAGAAGAACTGGGTTTGGATCGGAATGTGCCACCACCACCTGTGTGCCAGGGCCATGTCACTTTGCCTCTCTTTGTTTTGGTCTCCCCATCACAGCACCTGCCTCACGGTGTGGTGGTGAAGACTCAGGCTTAATGCCCATAAAGCTTTCTGAACTGTGTCTCCCCTTGGGATGGACTCTGTACACTTGGGCTGTTGGTATTATGATGATAATGATTTTTTTGTGGAGGGGGGGGCCTCACCATGTGGCTTGCGGGATCTCAGGTCCCTGACCAGAGATTGAATTGGGCCATGGCAGTGAGAGCACTGGAGTCCTAGCCACTAGATCACCAGGGAACTCCCAGTACTGTTATTTTGGAAGGTAATTTGGTTGATCTCAGGATTATACATTTCCATCCTTTAACCCAGTAATTTGACTTCTGGGAATTTATCCGACAGATAAAGATGCATCCACACAAAAGCTTGCGCATATAAGCTTATTCATTGCAGCTCTGTTTCTAAAAGAAAAAGACCCTCAATTATCTAAATGTCCATCAATGGGGGCTGGTTAAATTATGGCCAACCCATAAAATGGAATATTGAGCAACAAGAAAAAAAAAAGGAGGAAGTTTTTTATATACTGACATGTTGTAATCTTCAAAAAATGAGGTGCAGAAGAAGATGTAAACATCTACCATTTTTGTCAAAAGTAGGGGAAAGGATCGGAGAAGGCAAGGGCACCCCACTCCAGTACTCTTGCCTGGAAAATCCCATGGATGGAGGAGCCTGGTGGACTGCAGTCCATGGGGTCACTAAGAGTTGGACACGACTGAGCAATTTCACTTTCACTTTTTTCACTTTCATGCATTGGAGAAGGAAATGGCAACCCACTCGAGTGTTCTTGCCTAGAGAACCCCAGGAATGGGGGAGCCTGGTGGGCTGCCATCTATGGGGTCACACAGAGTCAGACACTACTGAAGTGACTTAGCAGCAGCAGCAGGGGAAAGGATAGGCACATATTTGCTTGCATATGTACAAAAATCCCTCAGGAAGGATAAACAAGAAACTGAGAATACGAACTGTCCCAAAGGAGGATGTTGGATGTCTGGGAGACTGTCTCCCATTTGGGAGACTTTGCATTTTACACTTTTTTAAATGTTGAATTATGTGACCATGCTACTTATTCAAAAATGAGAAATGGATTTGAAAGGAACCTTGAAAAGACAAACACTAAGTGCAAAAACTAAGCAACACGTGGCCAAAACTTTAAAAATAAGCATTCTCTTCGACCCAGAAGTGTTTAACTCTAGGAACTAATCCCAAAGAAAACCATTTGAGATGTGCCAAGGATAAGAGTTTAGAGGGTGTCCATGGCAGTGTGGTCTTCAACATGGAGACACTGAAAGCAACCTAAGGTGTCCAAAATCTGGCATTTGGTGACTAAAGTGTGCTCCCTGCTCCGATGGAACATTCAGTGGCATTTGAATGTGGCATTTGTTGGAATGGGAAAGCCAGTCCTGATGTTGGGTGGAAAATGCAGGTTACAAAATAGAATCTATAGCTTGATTCCATCTTTGCACTTCATATACACATGGAGAAAACTGATAATACAAGCAAAAAATATTCATAGTATTAAGATTATGGGGGAATTCTGTGGTCCTTTAAGCATATGTGTACACCAAATGTGCATCCTGGACAGGTGCTCATGTATGATGAAAAAGCACAAAGAGGAAGAGGGGGAGGAGTTACTGAAGGTCTCCTGGGGCCCCTCAGTCCTCACCTTGCTCCAGGGATCGGATTAGAAAGGTTGCCCAGTGGTGATGCCTGCAGCCCCTTAGCCCCGGCCTGGGGTCGCTGGCCACAAGGCAGCTGGAAGAGTCGCCAGTCTGATGTAGTGGGGAGCCCTCTTCTAGGGAAGGGCCTTCAGAGGCCCAGGGCTTACCTTGAAGATGGTGTTATCTCCATCATGGCTAGGGCCGTGCCGCGTGGCATGGCGCCAGGGGATGTAAAACAATTTCTTTTCCCCGTTGACCCACTGAAGCCCTGGGTACTGGCAGCTGTTGACCTGGGCCACCAGCCAGGGCTTCAGCCGCACGCGCCGGGGCGGAAGCAGGGCGGCGGGGGCCGGCTGGTTCATGGCACAGGCGTCTGGCAGAGAGAGCAGGGGGCAGTCAGTACACATCAGAGGGCCGAGCCATGGCCCGTAAGACTCCCCCTCTTCCTCCCAGCACAGGAGGCCAGAGTCGCTCCAGCCTGTCCAGATGCTTAAGTCAGTTTTCCTCTCTAAGCATCAGCTTTCCTGTCACAAGGTCCCTGTGTCTGGGCTTTGTGTTTGAGGGAAAGGAGGGAGGGGTACACAGCTGGAGTGGACACTGTGGGTGTCCCACCCAGACGTCCTGTGCCCGGCGGGGCAGCAGTTCCCCAGCTGCTGTGAGTCCAAGCACAGCACAGAGCTGCCCATTGCCGGAGAACTGCCCTCAGCTGCCCCACTCCAGGGCCAGGCCACCCCTCCACTCTGTGGGGGAGAGCCCACAGTCAGTGACACACTCAGGGACAAAGGGCTGGTCCCCTTGCTTCAGGCAGAGCAAATGTGCGCTCCAGGGTCCCCACAGGTTCTAGCTGAAGCCAGTCTCTGGCTGAGCCCACATCCTTGCTTAGCTTTCTTCTTGCTTCCCCTGTTTCCCTCCCTCTCCCTCACCAAACCAACTTTCAAGAAACTCTGCTAAGACAAGGCAGAACCTGTGAGTCAGGGAGGGGTTTCCACACCCAGTCCTCAGAGCTTCCTTCCTTCCTTGGTTTCCCTCAGGGATGAAGCTTCCCACCCTTCTCCGACCTGGATATCTTGAAAGAAATCCCATGAGCCAACTCCATCTACCGCCTGAATCGCTGGCAAGGACAGTGGCCACCAAACTTAGAACTTCTGCTTTTCAAGGCAGCAATTTCCTAGACTCTGGTTCCTCCACCAACCATGCATTCATTCAGCAGCACCTTATGTTTGCTGTGGGATCCACACAGATAGAGTCCCCACCAGAGCAAGTGCCACCCCCCACCCCAGGCCACAGACTTGCCTTCCAAGTCAGAGGCCAGCTGGCCACAGGGAATCCCTGCCTCCTCCACTCTACCTGCCAGCTCCACTCCCCTCCAGACCCTGGACTGAAACTTCTCTTCACTGTCCTGAGCCCACTTTCACTCTCCTCCACTCCTGCGTGGTTTCTCCCCTGCACTTGCCCCTCACCTGTGAGCCCAGGGTCAGCGACAGAAGGGACAGAGCCAGCATAGCCCCCCGTCCTGAGACTCAGAGAAGACTCTGTCGATGGGCAAGGAAGGAACAAAGGGCTGATCCACGATGAGAAATGAGGCTGCCTCCCACCCTGGGCCCTAGGTTTCTAAGCACATGTGAGTTAGGTGGGCATGCACTTGTGTGTGTAAGAGGACACACGCTGCGCAGGCACCATGCTCCTCTCCCACTGCCTTGGTCCACCCGGCCCCTGTAGAAGATGCTGCACAAGTGACGGAGAGGGAGTGGTGGCCATGATGGTGGCGTAGGGATGGGGTGGGCCGGGGTCTTTGGCAGAAGTCATGCTTCCTGGAACAAGGGTGCCAACACTAGCCCTCCGGCCGCAACACTCACAGCTCCCTCTCCAGAGCGCCATGGGCTGCCCTGGACTCTCCTCCACTGAGACAAGTGGGGCTCCTATTCCGTCCTGCACAGCCTCCCCCACCCAGACGTCTCGCTTACTTTCCAGGTCAGGGGGCAACCTCTTCAAGGGCAGGAGTGCCTCCGGTTCTTTCTTCCTCACCACTCGCCCCTCCTGGGCATCTGCATTTACTGGACCAAAGTAGGACCTAAGGAAGGCCAGCGAGATGTTGGAAGCGTCCGTCCTCCAGCTGTTTATCATCCCACCCCCACCCCACTGCCACCCCAACCAACCCTGCCCTCCCCAGGATCCTCCTCCAACTCAAGGTGAGACCAGACCCAAGAGGGAAGCTGCGAGTGCTGTGAGGCAGTGAGGGTCTGAGGTGGGCAGGCTTGTCCGGGAAGGGATGACTGAAGGAAATGAGGTATCTGGGTGGCTGATGTAAACACTCAGTGGGGTGGGGATGAGAAATACCCCCGTGTGGCAGAAAGACTAGGGTTCAAGTCAAGACCAACACAGCCTCCCCTGCGACAGACTACATCCTTGCTGAAGAACCTTCTGACAGCTAAAGCCACCCAACCACAGGCTGGACTGTTGCTGGGAGCAAAGGCTTCTGGGAGTACACAAGTCTTGGTGGGCTTCCTGGCCTGCACTGGGATACACACACACACACACCATCATCCAGGCCTGCTTCAGAATGTCCCCTGAAATTCCCTGCCCAGAATCTTTCTGGGTTGTGGCGGCTAAGTGCCACCTCCACGCTGCTAAGGATTCTTGTCTGTGGGCCTCTCCCCAGAGCAGTGCCCAGCACTGGGCTGGGACAGAGAGGATGGGAGAGCACCCGGCCCTGCCCCCAGGTCTCAGAAGATGAGTGGCTCGGTTCCCCTTTCTGCACTAGCCTCCACCCAGCCCTAGGGGAAATGAAAGTGGCCAGACCGGACAACTCGGAAACCTGACTCACTATGAGCTGGGGGAGGGAAGGGATGTGGAGAAAATCACATTTGGGTCCCCCCGACCAAATGCTCCATCTCTCATCCTGTAGCCCATCCCCCAACCCTCAAGCCCGCTGGCAGTCATCATCCATTGTATGATTCACAGCGTTGGAGAGCTTCATCCAATTTGTGTCTGCAGCATCCCCACGCCTCCCAAAGGCCTGGGTCCTAGAACAGATAGGTGACAGTCACAGCGGCAGGCCATTCTGGCTGCAAGAAGGTGGACCGAGGAAAGTTCTGTTGACAGAGGGCAAGGCAAGCTTCCCTGATGACCCCCACACATGCTCGGGCCTGCAGCTGTGCCAGAGGTGGTGAACTGGGAGGCCAGGAAGATCGATTTCTCTGCCCAGGGCAAGGAGGAAGTCAGGGCAAGGCCCGCCGCACTGCTCTACAACACAAGCCTCTGACCTTTTGGCAGTAAGGTGCACCCCTTCTAGCAGCACAGGGAAGGGAGAGGAAGGGAAGGGAGCTCTGGAGAGGGCCTCCCACCAAAAGCCTGGCCATGGCCAAGAGAGGGTCTGCCCAGCATGCCACACAGGGAGCTTCAGCCACAGGTTTCCCTGCATCCGGGGGCATCAGGACCAGGCTCAGCATCAGCTCCCCAAGGAGGCTGCTTCCTGCCTGGAGATGGACTTAGACCTGATGCAAGCTATCCCAATGCCAGGAGTTCTGAATTTCAGTGCCTTTGCGCTCCATCCTGATAGAAGCAGTCACTCAGATCCCCAGGGGGTCCCAGAAGCACAGCCCTGAGAAAGTCCATTCTACATCCCTCCCCCACCAGGAAAGCGGCTCACGAGGTAAAGAATCTGCCTGAAATACTTTGCTCTAGAATACCAGGTTCTATCTCTGGGTGGCGAAGATCCCCTGGAGGAGGGCATGGCAACCCACTCCAGTATTCTTGCCTGGAGAATCCCCTGGACAGAGGAGCCTGGTGGGCTACAGTCCATGGGGTTGTAAAGAGTCGGACACAACTGAGCAACTATACACACACACACACACACACACACCCTCGTGGCTGCTGGGAGGAGGACTTGACTTCCCATCAGGATGCAGGCTGGTCAGGGGGTCTGCCCTGATTCCTCAACAGCTGTGCAGGTTTGCAACCCCCAGACTAGCCTTGTGGATTAGAACCCTGAAAGATGGAGGAAAGCCGGATGAGCATACATCAGCTTCCATGGAAACATCAAAGGAGGAGTGGCCTGCTGAGGACCTGTTAATGTTAAGTCACTTCAGTCGTGTCCGACTCTGTGTGACCCCATAGACGGCAGCCCACCAGGCTCCTCTGTCCATGGATTTTCCAGGCAAGAGTACTGGAGTGGGGTGCCATTGCCTTCTCCGGCTGAGGACCTGAGGAAGGCCCTATTATGGGGAAGGGGCAGCCCAGGAGCATCTCTGGAGGTGCACGGGCCCCACAACTCCTGACCTCCCAGGAGCCAGCCACAAGGGAAGCCTGAACACTGTGGGTACCAGGGACCCCCTAGGGGAGGAGGCTCTGCAGCCCCCAGTACTGCGCGATCAGCAAGCCCTTGCACCTCCTGAATTTGATTCAGACGTTTCCCGCAAACTCCACACCAAACTCCTGGAGAAGGCATGGGTGCCCTGCGCCCAGCGAGACGTTAAGCCCCTCCCCCTCCGGGGGAGACGAGCTGAGACTCCAGGGCGGCAGATGCGCGCAGAAAGACGCTTCCCTCGGCTTCCTCTGGGGGCACGGTGGGGTAAGGCCGAGGCGCAGGGCGGGGAAACCCCAGGGTTAAAAAAGGGTGGTTTCCCAAGGCTTCCCTCGACTTGCTGGGAGCCCCAGTAGCCAGTCCTATAACCCTGCTCTGGCCGGGCTGCCTCTCCCGGGAGACTCTAGCTTTCTCCATCGACGCCGCCCTCGTCCTCATTGGTCCTGGTCACTCATCCCCGCTCTGGGAGCGCAGGGAGCCCCAACTCGGCTCTGCTCTCAAGACAGTCCCCGCAGGTGCCGCCCGGGGCGGCTTGGCCGCGCCTCCTGGCCCAGCCCACTAACTACCCCCACTCCCTCCCCGGCCCGGAGCGCTGGTTTAGGGTCTGCCTCTCCGACCGCTCCTCAGGGTGGAGGCGCCCCCGCCCTCATCCCCGCTCTGATGGGCGCAGGGTGGCGGCGAAGCCAGGGAAGTCCCCTCCGCCCCAGCTCCCCAGGGCCAGATCCGGTGCCTCCGGGGCCACAGAGACAACTGCGCGCCCGGGCCGCGCAGGTGTTCACCGTCTCCTATCCCGCAACACGCTCACACTGGTCTCGCTTTCCCTCCACTTTTAGATTCTCGATTGTTTCCTTCTGATGTTCGGGGGAAGGCTGTAGAGGAAACTAGTCTACGAAGTATCTCGTCCGTGGTTCTTCTCGCTCAGGAGGGTCAGCACTTTCTTTTCCCTGCTGCAAGTAAAAGGACAGCCGGCGCCTCGCCTGACACCATCTTCCTACCCACTCTCTGCCCTAATTCTTGCCATTGGCCTTAAGATCCAGGGAGAGATGAACCTCTTAAACCTCATTCTCTTACTGGAAAGGATGAGGGGAGGGCTGCCCGGGGAAGGGGGATCGGAGCGTACAGAATTCTAGGGGGAATCGGGGCTTTCCCTCCATGGCCCCAGCCGGGCGCTGCCCATCCACCGCGAAGGCGAGAGGAAGGGAGAGAAGCCGGAGACCTGGCGCCCCTGGCAGCGGTGCGGACTCCGCCGTCCGCGCCTCCGGGCTCCTCGGGTGCCTTCTGGACCAAGGCTGCTGGTGCGGGGCACCGTACTCTGATCGAGAAATAGGAGGCATCTTGGAGGCCCCCACAACGGCGGGGCGCGTCCTGCCTTGGGCGTTCCCCACCCTGAGCTTGGGCACCTGGAAGAGCCGGATGCTGACCCCTCCCGCGCGCCTGCCCCGCTTCAGTCCCCAGCCCGCCGCCGGCAGGTGCCCCGCGGGCGCGGAGAGGAGCGCGCGGCCGCCTGGACCTACCTGTCTGCTGTGCGCCCGCGTGGCTGCGCCCGGGAGCCCTGGCCAGGCGGTGGGGCCGAGCTGCGCTGTCCTGGAGCCGCGCTGTCCTGGAGCCGCGCGGGTCCGCCCGCCTGCTCGCCACTTCCGCATCACCCGCCCCCGCCCCTGGGCCGCGGCCGCCCAGCCTCGGTGCGCCGGCAGCGCCCCGCCCTGCCCCGCAGAGCCACCCTGGGGTCCCCGCGCAGACTCAGCCACCGAGGGACGGGGCTGAGCCCCGGGCCAGGCTGGTTCCCCTGCAGCCCAGGGCCTGGCGGAGACGCCCGGCAGCGCGGTGGCCTGGACGGACTGCTGGGCTCCTTGAGAAATCTGGAGGCGCAAGAGTCGTTCGACAACCTCAGCCCCCCAACCCTACCCTGCCATAGTGATCGGCTGGGCCCGGGAACTTTCTAGCCTGTCCCTCTGGGAGCTCTAGATCGGTGCGGACACTGGCGATCAACCGAGCCATGTACGAGCGCGGTGGGGGTACTAGTCGCCCCTGGCCTTCGCCCCACGCGCCCGCGAACCCTTCCGAGGGTCGCCCAGTACCCAGCCATTGGCATCCAGACTCAGACACTCGCTCCACGAGGTGCCTACAGACAGGGATGCTCAGGCTACTCTGATTCTTTCTAATCCTTAACCTTCGCATCTGCCTGCCCCTGCTCCCCCTCCCTGATCGCCTTGGGGACCTCTGTGAGTCAGCGCTTTGGTCTCTTGTCCCACCTCTTCACTCACGGATACCTTGACCATCCGTCTGCCGGTCTGAACGTTTTCTGGTTCCGCAGGCCGGCCTCGCTCGCTGGTCGCAACCCTCACACTGTCCAGTTACCTCTCCTGGAGCACTCTTCGCTTTGGAACTCCTGCTCCTCTTCAAATTTTGTTTCAGCATCACCTCCTTTGAAAAGCTTACCTTGACTTTGTCTCCTAGGTAGGGTTCCCAGACTCTAAGGCCTGTCTTCACTGGTTTTCACTTAGGAGTTTAATGTCTGATTTCCACTAGAATCAGTTTACTCAGGAACCACGCCTGTCTTTTCATCTCCTATTTTCTATAGTAATTTTTAATAAAAATACATTTTTATATGAAGGAAATTTATGTCAATCGATTACATCTTAGATAGAAACTAAAATACGTAAGTTCTAGAAAGTACTCTTTGCCCTTTAAAGTTTAGCGCCTGTATTTTTAACAAACACAGCATAGCAGTTAGTTGATGAATCAGAACTTTGACCTTCCCTTCCCGCCTCCATCTCTGTAGAAATACCTGGGTTAATCTTCACCCCTGATCTTGTATCATTGCTCGTTACGTGTTGTCCTTTTTCTCCTCTCTTGCATTTCTCTCCTTCTCCCCCATTCTTGTAGCCCTAACATAAAATAGAAATATAATCTTATATAAGTATTGTATTATTTGTATCTGTTGAATATGTCACTATTTAAGATTTTTAAGATTTAAAGTGTGAATGCAGAAAATGAGGATAGGGAGATCGTTCTATATTTCTTTCTTTAAAAGTGAAACTGCTATTTAAATTGACCAACTCTTAGCAACCCGATGGACTGCAGTCTACCAGGCTCCTCCATCCCTGGGATTTTCCAGGCAAGAGTACTGGAGTGGGTTGCCATTGCCTTCTCCAAATTTGAAGAAAGAGTGTAGATTTGGGAAAGAGGGGACATGAGGTCTAGAGGCGTCAGTGTGAGAGTGCTGGCCGAGTGGGGGACTTCAATTCCAAATTGAAAATAGTTGCCCCCAAAATACAAACCTTTTTCATTGGAGGTGAGTCGTGCTTAATAGGAAGTATTCTATGTTGGACTAGAAAATATATCTGGAATGATCGTCAAGAAGAGTCTTATTTTATTGCTAAATGCCCCCCACACACAGTCTAAGGGAGGCTAAGACTAGGATTCTGCACCCTGCCCGCCCCCAGCACTATCCCCAGTCCTCAGGTGAGGCCCCCCACACTGAGAGCCCCTGAACTTTGTCTAAAACCATTTGGGGGATTTCCCTGATGGTACAGTGGCTAAGACTCTGTGCTCCCAATGCAGGGGGCCCAGGTTTAATCCCTGGTCAGGGACCTGGATCCCACCTGCTGCAAATAAGACCTGGCACAGCCAAATAAGTTAAAAAAAAATAATCCTCTGGAGGCTGTGTGTAGAAGGGGCACTGCCCTTGAGTGTGCATCCACTTCTGCTGTGTTCAAGCTCAGGGGCCTTAGGTGGGTCCTGTGAATCTCATTTCCTGCGGTAAAGGGGGAGGTGATGGTATTATTGAGATCGCAGCATTGGCATGAAGCTCCAGGGCCAGGGGCTATGCAAGGGCTCCACACCCCTTGGGTTCTGCCTTCCCCAGGTTCAGGGGAACCTGAACCAAGAAGCACTCTGGGCCAAAGACACGGCATCAGGAGGACGGGGTGGAGACAGAGAGCATCTCTCAGGCTCTTCCAAAATTCAAGGGTCCCCTTGCTTCCGGATGCTGACTTATGGTGAGGCTCAAGCAAAGGAGAAGTGAGACTGCACCAGTGACCCCATGTGATCACTCCAAGTTCCCCCACAGTGGGGCCGAGGCACACGGGGAGCGAGGAGACGTGGCCTCCGCAGCGCTGGGAGCCTTGGCAGAGATGTGTGTCCAGGCCTCTCACTTCCAATGGTGAGACAGCCTCTGCCCCCACTTCCCCTGCTTGGGGCATCAGATTGAGGGTGTGGTGAGAGGCCTGATTCCGGTTGAAGCCACGGTGCGTGTGTGTATGTGCAGGGCTTGGGGGTGGGGGGAGCCACATCACCAAAGGGAACCGAAAGCCCAGTGTGAGTGGTGGGGAGAGAACCTAGAGGTCCTGCAGGCAGCCGGACAAGACCCCTCCCGACTCTAGACCCGTCCCCTCAACACAGCCCAGGGACCCATCCCCACACCCACCCTCCAGGAGACCTGGCCCCTCAGTCTGGGCTGTCAGGCTTCCCAGGGGCCGGCCTGGCCCTTAGATATTCACCCCCATTTCTGGGAACTTGTTGGCGAGACACTGGGCTCTGGGATCCAGCTGGCCCGAGCCATACCCTGGCTCTCCCCTCTGGAATGGTCTGATCCTAGGCAAACCTCAGACTCCGAGGACCCCCAAGTCCTCGAAATGTGAGAATGATAACCTGAGAGTCACAGTGAGCCCTTCGGCCAAGCCAGGTGAAAGTGGCCAACCAAAGTCCGCTTGGTCTAAATACCCCTGCCCTCCTGGAGCTTCCATCTGTGGAGCCAGACAGACAGTCAGTGCCTCAGGAACAGAGCTGGGCCAAGGGCGCCCCGTGGTCGCTGCACAGGCTGAGCAGAGGCGCCACGTGGTCTGACCAGGCTTCATGCTGCCACTCTGGCTCCTGCCTGCAGAGGACATGACACCATATCTGACACGCATCACCATGGCCCAGGACACCACAACTGGGGCTTCCTTCCCCTTTCTCACTAAACCCTCCTCCTCGGAGCACTCTGAGGTGTGAGCTGGAAGTCCCCCACTCGGGCAGCACTGTCACACTGATGCCTCTAGACCTCACGTCCCCTCTTTCCCAAATCTACACTCTTTCTTCAAATGGCCTGAGTCCCAGGAAGCTCCGCCACCGCCCTTGTCCATCCCCAGGCCCACTGAGAACCAATGCTACTTCCCTTTTCCTCCATGGTCAGCCCCTCTCCTCTCCCTAATCCTCAACAATCTGGCGCCCACCCTTTGCCCATGGATTCTGCTCTGGACCTTGGACCCACAGCTCCAGCAGTCCCTGAAACCCTCAGGTATGCCTCAGAAACTCCAATCTCTGCATCTCTTTCTCACTTCAACCCTCAGATCCTGAGATTTCACTATTGCTTGAGTTTCTCCCTATCCACTGTAAATAAATGTCCTGGCAATCTGCTCCTAGCTCAGCTCGGTGTCTTAGTGTCCTCCTCGACCCCATGCCACCTGCCCTCTGCCCTGCCTCTTGGTGCAATCGTCATTGGTCCTTCTGCCAACTGTCCCCCACTGAGACATGAGGATGCCTTTCGCCCAGATCCTCATCTTCGCACCCCTTCCTCCCATCTGCCCTTAGTCTGATTCAGACTCTCCTACAATATGCTTAGTTCGGTGCTTCGCTCAAACCACTTCCCTCCCCTCTCCTGGGCTGTGTCAAGGAAGGGGCCAGGGCCTCCATCCTTCCTGCCAGTCTGGAGGACTCACTTTAGAGCATGCAGCTGTTGGACAAGGAGGAAAAGAAAGAGAAGGAAGTCCAACCTGGAAACAGCAGCCCTCCAGGGCTCTGGCAGTGGAAATGGCTAAGGCCCTGCTTTGTGGGTACGGAGGCCACCCCAGTCCCACGGGAACCAGCAAATGGATTTCAGTGTTCCAGCTTGTCTCAAACAGACTTGGCTGAAGCCTAGACTTGGCTGAAGCCTAGGTGTCCCCACCGGAGAGAGGGGTCCCATCTAGATGCAAGAGGACCACCCATCATAGATGTGGGAGGCAGGAGGCCCCGTGGCTTCTCAGCCAGATTCATCTCAAGTCCCTGAAGCTTACAACCAAGGCTCAGGATCCCCCTTGGGGCAGAGACTATTGTCCCTCTAAGGTGGAGGGTGTGTGTATGTGGCTCAGCTATGTTCAGGATGGCAGCATCAGCCCAAGGACACAGGTGGCCTCTTCTCAGCTCACATCTGGACCTCAGGATGGTGGAATGAGGCCAGAGCCACCCTGGATGGGAACGGACCCCCAGGATGGCTCTGGGAGTCCAGAGGAGGCACTCTCTGACCTGGAGGGGCTGGTGCATGAGATTATGGGAGGGAGCAGGGGGCAGGATATTTGTCCCACGTGGCCTCTCAACACTTCATTGTGGGAAGGGGATGTCCAGGCTGTCCCTCTGGCCTCCTAAGGGATGGGCTGGCTGGGGGTCGTGGCACGAGCACATCACGTGTGTAAAGGCAGGGCAAGGAGCTCCTGGGGGGCCGGGAACCAACAGAGCTGTGGGTACAGGTGTTTGGTTCTTCCCAGCCAGGTACCCTTGGGCCAGAGCTACCGCCCTGTAGGAATCAGGCCTGGTGGCCCAGCTGGGGAACCCCTAGGCTGCTCTGCTGCTTCTATGGCCTCTGATGTTGGGGGCAGAAAATCGAAAGCAGAGGGCCCTGAAGGCTGAGGACTCTGGAGGTGGGGGAGGTCTCCTAGGGCAGGACCACTCCTCCCAGAGAAGGGGAGTGGGTTAGGCCTCACTGGAGAGGAATCCAGAGGGAGTTCTTACCAGGCCAGTGTCCTGGAATCTCAGTGTTTCACAGTTTTCCAAGTCAAGAGCCAGCTGGCACTCTGATGCCCACCCAGGACCCTGTGCCAGGCAGACTGGACCCATGCCACACTGGTGGCATGCAGGATCCAGGAGTCTCTGCTGATCTGTGTCAGTCTGCGGACCATCCTCCCCTACTTCTTTCAGCCTATCCTCCTCCCTTTCTTCTGAAGCAGCACTTCCAAAGCTGCAGGGAAGGCGATACGGCCTGACAGCTTGTCCAGGCCCATCAGTGACTTCCAGGACAGGGACAAGTATTTACTGTGTAACCCATTATCCACCAAACACGGGTCACATTTGATTCTCATAACAACTGTGCAAGGCAGGGATATGTACTATCTTCATTTCTTCTTTTTTTTTTAATACAATGACTCTTTCTAAGTCCTGGGACCCACAATACTCCTCTTAAATGCATATTTTCTCTTTTTGCTACAGAAGGCTAACATTTTATTCTCTCAGTGATCTATTAACATAATATGTTACCATCTTTCTAAACTCCATATATATGTGTTAGTATACTGTATTGGTGTTTTTCTTTCTGGCTTACTTCACTCTGTATAATAGGCTCCAGTTTTATCCACCTCATTAGAACTGATTCAGATGTTTTCTTTTTAATGGCTGAGTAATACTCCATTGTGTATATGTACCATAGCTTTCTTATCCATTCACCTGCTGATGGACATCTAGGTTGCTTCCATGTCCTGGCTATTATAAACAGTGCTGCGATGAACATTGGGGTACACGTGTCTCTTTCAATTCTGGTTTCCTCAGTTTGTATGCCCAGCAATGTGTTCTCCATAGTGGCTGTACTAGTTTGCATTCCCACCAACAGTGTAAGAGGGTTCCCTTTTCTCCACACTCTCTCCAGCATTTATTGCTTGTAGACTTTTGGATCGCAGCCATTCTGACTGGCGTGAAATGGTACCTCATAGTGGTTTTGATTTGCGTTTTTCTGATAATGAGTGATATTGAGCATCTTTTTCATGTGTTTGTTAGCCATCTGTATGTCTTCTTTGGAGAAATGTCTATTTAGTTCTTTGGCCCATTTTTTGACTGGGTCATTTATTTTTCTGGAATTGAGCTGTAGGAGTTGCTTGTATATTTTTGAGATTAGTTGTTTGTCTGTTGCTTCATTTGCTATTATTTTCTCCCATTCTGAAGGCTGTCTTTTCACCTTGCTTATAGTTTCCTTTGTTGTGCAGAAGCTTTTAAGTTTAATTAGGTCCCATTTGTTTATTTTTGCTTTTATTTCCAATATTCTGGGAGGTGGGTCATAGAGGATCCTGCTGTGATGTATATCAGAGAGTGTTTTGCCTATGTTCTCCTCTAGGAGTTTTATAGTTTCTGGTCTTACGTTTAGATCTTTAATCCATTTTGAGTTTATTTTATCTTTATCTTCATTTCATAGATGAAGACACCGAAGTTCAGAAAGGTTAGGCAGTTTCCCCAAAGGCACACAGCAACTAGCAAAATGAAGCACTGGGATTTGAACCTGACTATGAGTGATCTTTTTTTTCTCCTTTGCTTTTCGCTTCTCTTCTTTTCACAGCTATTTGTAAGGCCTCCCCAGACAGCCATTTTGCTTTTTTGCATTTCTTTTCTATGGGGATGGTCTTGATCCCTGTCTCCTGTACAATGTCACGAACCTCATTCCATAGTTCATCAGGCACTCTATCTATCAGATCTAGGCCCTTAAATCTATTTCTCACTTCCATTGTATAATCATAAGGGATTTGATTTAGGTCATACCTGAATGGTCTAGTGGTTTTCCCTACTTTTTCAATTTAACTCTGAATTTGGCAATAAGGAGTTCATGGTCTGAGCCACAGTCAGCTCCTGGTCTTGTTTTTGCTGACTGTATAGAGCTTCTCCATCTTTGGCTGCAAAGAATATAATCAATCTGATTTCGGTGTTGACCATCTGGTGATGTCCACGTATAGAGTCTTCTCTTGTGTTGTTGGAAGAGAGTGTTTGTTATGACCAGTGCATTTTCTTGGCAAAACTCTATTAGTCTTTGCCCTGCTTCATTCCGTATTCCAAGGCCAAATTTGCCTGTTACTCCAGGTGTTTCTTGACTTCCTACTTTTGCATTCCAGTCCCGATCCAACCAGTCCGTTCTGAAGGAGATCAGCCCTGGGTGTTCTTTGGAAGGAATGATGCTAAAGCTGAAACTCCAGTACTTTGGCCACCTCATGCGAAGAGTTGACTCATTGGAAAAGACTCTGATGCTGGGAGGGATTGGGGGCAGGAGGAGAAGGGGACGACAGAGGATGAGATGGCTGGATGGCATCACTGACTCTATGGACGTGAGTCTGAGTGAACTCCGGGAGTTGGTGATGGACAGGGAGGCCTGGCATGCTGCGATTCATGGGGTCGCAAAGAGTCGGACACGACTGGGCGACTGATCTGATCTGATGAGTGATCTTTGATCACTTTAAAGTCAGACAGACCTTGAAGTCAGGTCACAGCTGTCTGATCCTGGGCAAAGCATTCAGCCTCTATGAGTCTCAGTGTCCTTGTTTGTAAAGGGGTTTAACACCCTACTGTCAGGAAAGAACTGCTATTCAGTAGGGGGTTGGGGGGTCGGGTTGTCTAGCCCAGTGCCTGGCACACAGCAGCAGAAGTGATGATAATTTAAACATAGCAGCAGCTACTCCCCAGAGTACATCCTGTGTTCTGCTGTTTCTGGGTGGCTGCCTCACTACAGCCAGCTGTCCTCGCTGAGTCCCTGGGGTAGGCAGAGCCAGAGAGGCAGGCAGATCCCACCCTCCGCCAGCCCAGAGCATGCTGGGGCTATCCCCACCTCCAGCCGCCGACCCAACACTGGGAGAGGAGAGGGAGCCGGCTGCTAGGGGCCTCCTTCCTCATGCTCAGGCCCTGGGGGATGGTCTGTACAGAAAATGTGGCCTGTGTGTGCTGGGGTATGCTCATGGCCCCTAAGAGAGGCTGCCCACTCCCCAGTTGCCTCACCCTCAGAAATAGGCCCAGAAGAAGGTGTAGGGTCACAGAACAGAGCTGGGTGGGTGGATGGGGGACTGTGGGAAGGGGCTGACTGCCAAGGGGGGGCAATATGAAGTGATGGGAAGGGTTCTCTATCCTGATCTGATTGTGGTGACAGTTATACAACCCTGTGCATATGCCAAAACTCAGAACTGTACACTAAAAAGTTTTCATTGTATGTAGGGCATTAAAAATAAATAAAAAGGGCACTCAGAAAATCCAAATTCTACATGTCAAGAAGTTTTAGGAATAGAGACTTCCCTGGGGGTCCAGTGGCTAAGACACTGTGCTCCCTGTGCAGGGGTCCTGGGTTTGATCCCTGGTCAGGGAACTAGCTCCACATGTCACAAGACTTTGCATGCTGCAACAAAAGATCCTGCATGTGGCAACGAAGATCCAGCACAGCCAAATAAATGAATAAATAAAAATAACTATTTTTTAAAAAGAAGTTTTAGGAATAGGAATAGCTTAAGAAATGTATTTAGCTTGTAATTTTCTTTTCATGGAAGCAAAAGACCTATATATGGTAAATAGGCCTTAAAGAACTCTTTCAGTAAGTCTTAGATAAAAATTCTAAATAATTTTTAAAAGAAAAGTAAAAGAACAGGCTCAGCACACAGACACTGGGGTGGTGATTGCTCCGACCCTCTCCATTTCTTCTTCCCTCTGCCTGGCTCTTCCGCCCTTCCCCTGCTTGTCCTGACTTCCTCCTGCTCTCAGGAAGCTGAGTACTGTCTCTGGGGTTTGATGACTTCTCACAGGCCCCCCGACTGCCCCAGGGACTCAGAAAAAGGGGCCACCTCAGTGTGGGCAGCTCCAGATAGGAGGCGTATGAGGCGAGGTTGTGGCAGGATGCAGGTAAAATTAAATGGAAGCAAGTTTAGAATATTTGCAGAGATGTGAACAAGATTGGGCTTCCCAGGTGGCGCTAGTAGTAAAGAACCCGCCTGCCAATGCAGGAGACATGAGATGCAGGTTTGATCCCTGAGTTGGAAAGATCCCCTGGAGAAGGGCACGGCAACCCATTCCAGTATTCTTGCCTGGAGAATCCCATGGATAGAGGAGCTATCCATGGATAGGTGGGGTTACAGTCTGTGGGGTCGCAAAGAGTCAGACATAACTGAAGCAACTTAGCACACATTAACAGGATTGACAAAGCCACCGTGAAACTTCCAGGCCCCCAAGGTGAGCATCAGTAGGGAACTGTCACCATCCACAGAGGGGCTGACCTCCAGGATCCATGGCCATGCATGATTGGGGGGGGAGGGGGGAGCAGGGGGGGCTCCATCTGTTCCACCCTCCTGTCCTCCTATTTTTTTCCAATGCCTCCCCTTAGCCAATTCCGCCCAGAATTCAGAGGCCAAGGGACCCCATGTCACACAGACCCAGCAGCTTTGGGGACTGAAGTAGAGCAGAGAAAAGCAGAGGGTAGTGAGGATGGTGGGGCAAGAGGTGAGAAACCAAAACGCTGGGAAGGGAGGACTCTCCTGGGGAAACTGGGGGCATACCCTGGTCCCATGTTTACCTCAGGCTTCTACCGAGGGCCAGCCAGCCATCCTAGCTCTTCCATGGTGGGAGCTCCTGGATGAATGAATGATAGATGGGAAAAGGAATGGGCGACAGAATGAATGGGAAGGGGTCTGTTTCTATCGGCACTAAGAACAAGGTGGGTCCTTTTCCCCAGGATTTCCACCTTTCCAGGCCTTTAAGGACTACTTCCTAAGTACCCACTTTGGGGCCCTACAGAGGACCCTGAGCAAAACAAGCTGAGGTCACGGGCTGGGCAGGATGGGGCGTGGTGGGCCATCAGGTACAGGGGGAGCCTGAGGGTCCTGCAGGATAAAAGGCCTGGCTCCTCCTCTGTTTCCCCGGAAACCTGTCCCGGAAACCTTCCCTCCCCAGACCCCACCTTCTCCATCGGGGAAGGACATGGGCCGGGTTCACTGGGCTCAGTCAGGCGTTGGCGCTGCCCAGGAGGGGAGGAAACCGAGGGACCTGTCATTCTGAGTAGCACCCGTGTGCTCATCCGCGGAGCAGCGGCCATGCTCCCCAGAGCGGGCCTCCTGGTTGGGGGAGCAGCGCCTGGCCTTGGACCCGCACACGCTCTGAGTGCCCTGGGAGGCGGGGCTGGTAGCTGATGGGGAAAAGGAGGGTAGCCACCATTCCCACTGAGCCCTGTCGCCTGTTGGTCCCTGGGGGCCGAGGGGAACTGTGGACCAGCTCAGGGGTCCACACTGGGAGGTATCTGAGGGGCAGGATGGAGCCACAGGGGCAGCTACCTGGGAGCCTGACTACAGGGCTACCAGTAAGTCCTGCCTGGACCTTAGAATGTTCATTTCCCAGAATGTGGACCTCTGCCCTGACTCAAAATCTGAGGTCCGTGCAGCCCCACAAAGCTCCATCACAACTGCAGCCTGGGGCCACCACCCTGTGGCCATCTCCCTGGCTCAGTCCTGCCTCCTGTGGCCCATCTCTAAGGCCATCTTTCTTCAGGCAGCTCCCCTGCCCACTTGCTCTGCCAGGACCTTTCCCGGGGACAACTTACCTGGATGGGACGGAAGACAGTAAACTGTCCACAAGGAAGCCCTAGAATAACCACTAAGAAAACAGAAAAAAGTTTTTTAAAAAAATCATTAAAGGAATAATTAAAATGTTATACAAGAAATTACTGACTTGGAACTTGCCTTGTGGTCCAGTGGTTAAGACTCCATGCTTCCAATGGAGGGGGCATGGGTTCAGTCCCTAGCTGGGGCACTAAGATCCTACCATGCAGCATGGCCAAAAAAAAAAAAAATTCATTTAATACAAAAGGAGGCAGTCTAGGAGAAACAGAGGAACAAAAATAGGAATGATATATTTAGAAAACAAGTAAAATCCCGAATGCAAATACAACTATATTGGTAATGTGAATGAATTAAACAGTCCAATCAAAAGGCAGAGATCATCAGACCAGATTTAAAAACAAGATCCAACATAATACTGTCTATAAGAAGGATACTTGGAAGATACAAATATATTCAAATTGAAAGGATGGAGAAAAGTTTTATCATACAAACAGCAGCCGTAAGAAAACTGGAGGCACTATAGTATCACCAGACAAAATAGATTTTAAAACAAAAAACGTAACTTAAGGTAAAGATGGACATTTTATAATGATGAAAGTATATTCCATCAGAAAAGTGACCATTATAAACATGGGTACCTAACAACAGATCCTTACTCACTCCATATACAAAAACTAACTCAAAATGGATCAAATCCTATATGGAAGAGCTAATACTATAAAATTCTCACAAGAAAACACAGGGATACATTTTTCTAACCATACACTTGCCTATATTCAAAGCTATGGTTTTCCCAGTAGTCATATACGGATGTGAGAGTTGGACCATAAAGAAAGCTGAACGCCAAAGAATTGATACTTTTGAATTGTGGTGCTGGAGAAAACTCAAGAGAGTCCCTTGGACTGCAGGGAGATTCAACCAGTCAATCCTAAAGAAAATCAACTCTGAATATTCATTGCAAGGACTGAAGCTGAAGCTCCAATACTTTGGCCACCTGATGTGAAGAGCTAACTCATTGGAAAAGACTGCTGTGAAAGATTGAAGGCAAAAGAAGAAGGGGTTGGCAGAAGATGAGATGATTAGATAGCATCACTGACTCAATGGACATGAATTTGAGCAAACTCTGGGAGATAGCAGAGGACAAAGGAGCCTGGCGTGCTGTAGTCCTTGGGGTCGAAAAGAGTCAGACATGAGTTAGCTGAACAACAACAACCATATACTAGGCAATGATTCCTTAAATGTGACACCAGAAGTACAAGGCACAAAAGAAAAAAACAGATAAACTGGACTTTACCAAAATCAAAAACTTTTGTGCTGCTAAAAAAAAACAAATCATAAAAAATAAAAATGACCCACAGTATGGGGGAAAAATATTGGCTATCTATATACCTGATAGGAGAAGGCAATGGCACCCCACTCCAGTACTCTTGCCTGGAAAATCGCATGGACGGAGGAACCTGGTGGGCTGCAGTCCATGGGGTCGCGACTGACTTCACTCTCACTTTCCCCTTTCATTGCATTGGAGAAGGAAATGGCAGCCCACTCCAGTGTTCTTGCCTGGAGAATCCCAGGGACGGGGGAGCCTGGTGGGCTGCCATCTGTGGGGTCGCACAGAGTCGGACACGACTGAAGCGACTTAGCAGCAGCAGCAGCAGCAACATATACCTGATAAGTGACTTGTATCTAGAATATATAAAGAACTCTTACAAAAAATAATAAAAAGACAAGTAACTCAATTTTTTAAATGAGCAAAAGACTTGAATAGACATTTCTCCAGAGAAGAAACATAAATGACTAATAAGCTCATGTAAAGATGTTCAACACGATGAGTCATTAGACAAATGCAAATCAAACCACAAAGAAATACCACTTCACATTCACTAGATGGCTATCATCCAAAAAATCAGATGATAATAAGTGTTGTCAAGGAAGTAGGGAAATTAAAACCCTCATACATCACTAGGCTTCCCTGGTGGCTCAGACGGTAAAGAATCTGCCTGCAATGCAGGCGACCTGGGTTCAATCCCTGGGATGGGAAGATCCCCTGGAGAAGGGAAAGGCTACCCACTCCAGTATTCTGGCCTGGAGAATTCCATGAACAGATGAGCCTGGCAGGCCACATTCCATGGATTGCAAAGAGTCAGACATGACTGAGTGACTTTCACTTTATCACTTATCACATCCCTGGTGGGAATGTGAAATGATGCAGCCAACTTTTGAAAACAATTTGGCAGTTCCTCAAAAAGTTAAAGTCACAGTTACCATATGCTGTAGCAATTCCCTGCCCAGTAATATCCCCAAGAGAAATTATGGCGTCTGTCCTCACAAAATCTTGCACACAAATATCCATAGCAGCCAAAAAGCAGAAACAACCCAAATGTCTATCAGCTGATGAATGGATGAATAAAGTATGGCACATACACACAATGAAATATTACTTGGCAATAAAAAAGAATGAAGTACAGATACATGGTACAAAATGGATACATTATGAAAACATTATGCTAAATGAAAGGCTGGACAAAGGGCTACTTACATGAAATGTCCAGCATAGGCATACACATAGAGAAGAAATGTAGTCGAATGGTTGCCTAGGACTGCGGTATGGATGGTGGCGGGAAATAGTGGGGGAAATGCTAAAGGGTGTGGGGTTTATTATAGATAAATGTTCTAAAATTAATCACAGTGATGACTGCACAACTCTGTGAATATATTAAACTATCAAATTGTACGCTTTAAACAGGTGAATTTATGGTGTATGAATTATATCTCAATAAAGCTGTTACCAAAAGCCCCAGATGAGTAGGAGTTTGAGATCAATACTGGGTGCCAAGACATCTGGGGCCTCAAGATGGCCCCAGCTGTGGTTTTGACCCACTGGCCTCCATCCCCTCACCCTCTGACCCCCTCTCTTCATATGACCTGGAGTGGACAGCTGCTATTTCCCCTCCCTCAGCCTAAGATCTTGCTTGTGTCAAAACTATGGAGTGGAGCTATGGTGCTGAGTGAGGTCAGGGCCTTTGTCCAGAGGCCCCTGGCAAGTCTTGGCCCAAACTCCTGCAAGATTCTCTCTTCTGGCCAGCCTTCATGGGAAGGTCTGCATGGGCAGCTTCTTTCCTACCTGCAAAGGAAGTCAAGAGGCAACCATTCAGTTACATTTCTTTACACTGCCATTCGGGGACAGGACCTGGAGCCATGGCAGCCACGTGGGGCTGTGTGCTGCACAGCTCGAGGAGGCCTCATTCACATCTCTGCCATTGTGAACCCATTACAAAACTTTCCAGCCCATGGAAGGGAGTAGGCTGTCTTGTTAAGCTCTCCTTTTCACTAATTTTTACAAGGTTGCCTTACAGTCTGAATATGTGCTATGTAGCCACTAGCTACACAAAGCTATTTGTATTAAAATGAGTTAGAGTTAAATAAAGCTAAAAATTTAGATCCTCAATTGCACTAGCCGGGAGCCTCGTGGGGCTCTTGTATTGGACGGGACAGATATAGAACATTTCCGTTGTCACAGAAAGTTCTATTGGACTGTGCTGCCCAGAACCAGCAGAGGAGGTTTTATGGGATCTTGAGAGCAGGACTATGAGGCATTGGAAGAAGAGAAATGGGTGGGAAGAAGAGGAAATTGCAGGCAGGAAGCCACACACATTTCCTCTCCTCTTTGCCCCACCCTCTCAGCTTCTTCATGCCCTAATGATGTCCCCACGGGTCATTATTTGTGAAAAAGAAAGTCAAAAAAGAGATTGGGGAAGTTCCAGTTTCCCCAATCAGCCCAAGGCTGATTGGCAAGCTCCCCTCCAGGCTGGAGAAACTCGTGGCTTCAAGGTCCCTGTGTGGTGCCTGGAAATATTCTGCCAGTACTACCCAGCTCCAGGTGCTGGCTCTGTGGCAAGGTTCAGATAGGCAATCTGACTGCACTGGTCTCTCTTTACCAAAAAACAGTAGCAGAAAAACAGACACACTCCTAAAATCCCAGCAGGTTCCATCCAACAAGGAAGTACTGAGTTCCAACTCTGCTATTAACCTGTGAGCAGTGACGGTCAAGTATGGGGGCTGACATTGGTACTTGAGTAGGCATGCTGCAATTTGGCATGATCCTTGGAATACAGTGGGATGGACACCTGCAGGCATTTTAAGGGGCAGAAGAAGTCCTTTCTGGAAGGGGCTGGCGGCCTAGTTATTCTGAATCAGGCAGAGGAGTGGCCAGCTGTGGGATACAGCTGTGGAATTAGAATCAGATCTGTGATAAACAGCGCTCAGTCAGGGTAACCTTTGCCTGGGGTGAACATGATGTTGTGAGCGGGGAGAGAAGGTCATGGGTAAATAGGGAGGTGGAGACAGGAACCACCAAGAAAGGAGCTTCAGGGGTGAGTGGGTGACTTGCAGGGGCAGACTGGGTCGGGGACAGATGGGATCCTGCACTGCCTTTTCCCAAGCACCACACCCAAACGAAACCATGTGATGCTCACAGGCTTGCATGTGGTCGTGTGGGCCAGGGGATGGGTGTGGAACAACAGACCTTGTCACCATTGATCACGTTGGGGGGAGTGATAAGCAAGGAAGGGCTGAAGCAGGTGTCATGATGCACTTGCCTTTATAACATTGTGGGCTTACTTCATTTGTTACAACTGGCGTGGTTTAAAAGGTTGCTGTCGTTAAGTCAATAAGTCGTGTCCAACTCTTTTGCGACTCCCTAGACTGTAGCCCACCAAGCTCCTTTGTCCATGGGATTTCCCAGGCAAGAATACTGGAGTGGGTTGCCATTTCCTTCTCCAGAGGATCTTTCCGAGCCAGGGATCAAACCTGAGTCTCCTGCATTAGCAGGTGGATTCTTTACTACCAAGCCACCGGGGAAGCCCCGGACTTGAAAGGCATTAAGTACAAAATTTAACAATTTCCTTATCCCTATCTCCCTCACTCCTTATAGCAACCTCTTGCTTCCAGCCACAAAATCCAGAGGAAAATCAACCTGCTGCTCTTGTCAGTACAACCAGAAGGAGGGGAGGAACAGAAAGTAACTTATGTTGGGTTCTTTTGCGTACCAGGCGCCACACACGTGTCAGGCACACATCACATGTACATTGCCTCATTGGACTCTCCCAACCTACAGCAGTGGTTATTACTTCCTTTTACAGATGGAGGGGCTTCCCAGGTGGCTCAGCGGTAAGAATCTGCCTGCCAACGCAGGAGATGCAAGAGACGTGGCTGCGATCCCTAGGTCCAGAACATCCCCTGGAGTAGAAAATAGCCACTCCAGTATCCTTGCCTGGAGAATTCCAAGGACAGCGGAGGCTGGCAGGCTATAGTCCATGGGGTTGCCAAGAGTCAGACACAACTGAGCACTCGTATGCACGTATTGCATTACAGATGAAAGATTTTGGCTTAGGGAGGTAGAGTATATGTGGTAAGGTTAGCATATAAGCTAAAGGCCCAGGAGAAAAGAGAATTCCCCTCCAAAGGGGTTAGCTAAAGAGAAGTTTAATAAGGGACCATTTACAGATCTGCAGACATGGTTAAGAGAATCACCAGGGATGCTGAGGGCCAGGAACTTGTTAGCAGGGATCCACTGCCACCCTCTGGGCTGAGCAGATAAGGGGCAGGAATAGTGTGGTGAGCAGGAGGCCAGGAAGAAATACCCCAACCACTCTCCTCTCCTGCCCGCAGGTCCTGCCTGTGCCTCTCTTTGGCTCACCCAACAGGAAGACAGAGGGCATGAAAGCCAAGGTGAAGCAGTCTGTAAGGCATGGAGGGGGAGGATGAATGGAAGAGGTAGATCACTCAGCACAGACAGTAAGTGGTGGAGCAGGATTTGAACTCAGGACTCACTGACTCTAGACCCGGAGCCCTTCTCCTGCCATACTGAGCTACACACGCTACTGTGCCTACAAGCCCTGCTGAGTCACAGACGTGGGGACACCCTGTCGAGTAAGGACTTAAGCCTGGGCCAGAGTTATTCCTTGTTTCTCTAGCCAGAAAGTTCCTGGCTAAAGAAAACAAGAAAGCATTGGTTTTTGGTGAGGATGGTGGCATCTTGTTCCACTAGCTGAGCGGAGAAATATGAGCCCTTTATTCCAAGCCTGACATTTGCGTGCACCTGGGGTCGTGTGTTCGTGCCCCTCCCTCTGCCAGGGGCCACGTCCCACATCCCTCGGCCTGGCCCAGGGCATTCTGCCCATTGCTGTTCCTGATTTGTTCATCCCTATATTCCTGTATCTGGCTCAATACCTGGCACCAAGAGGCTGTGATCAGTCATGGTTGAAACTCAACTGCCTCTCCCAAACAACACCCTTTCCTGGGTTTTTATTTCATAGAGTGACTTTTCCAGAAGTTTCTGTACCTTCGGTGGGAGACAAAGAAAGCTAATACTAGCTTTTCAGGTTGGGCTTCAGCAGGAGATGACAATGATGTCGATAAAAATAATAATATGTTTTGGGTGCTTAACACGTGCCAAGTACCATAGAAAGACTTCTACAGGCATTGTCTCATTGACACCTCTTCTGCAAATTATTTCAGTTCAGTTCAGTCGCTCAGTCATGTCCGACTCTTTGTGACCCCATGGACTGCAGCATGCCAGGCTTCCCTATCCATCACCAACTCCCGGAGTTTACTCAAACTCATGTCCATTGAGTTAGTGATGCCATCCAACCGTCTCATCCTCTGTCGTCCCCTTCTCCTCCTGCCTTCAATCTTTCCCAGCATCAGGGTCTTTTCCAAGGAGTCAGCTCTTCTCATTAGGGGGCCAAAGTATTGGAGTTTCAGCTTCAGCATCAGTCCTTCCAATGAATATTCAGGACTGATTTCCTTTAGGATGGACTGTTTGGATCTCATTGCAGTCCAAGAGACTTTCAAGAGTCTTCTCCAACTCACCTGCACCTTAATCCATTCTCCAAAGCACACAACTCTGCAAACACGCATCCTGGCAGCGTCTTGCCTCAGGCCCCAGCTGTCAGTTGCTCCCATCTTGCTTTGGAACTTCCCTGTTGCACGGCACTGGACACCTCAGGAGCCCACTTGAACACTTGTTCACACCTGACTGGGAGCAGTGAGTGCCCTGTGAGGCTAGCTCAGGGGAAAAGTGTTTCCTCTTTCCAGCTGAGCTGCTTTCACACAGATGGACCTGTGGGATTGGACACACAGATGCCCAACACAGTGATCAGCTCCTCCACAAGGCGGTCTTGTATCAGCTTTCCATCCTTCCCACCCTTCATTCCTGCTCCCTGGGATCATATTCCAAAATAAACCCACATGTAAGCCTTTGTCTCAGGCTCTGCTTTCAGGGAACCCAGGCTAAGACAGCCCTTATAAGAATCACGAGGGAGGTACTATCATTACCTCTACTTCACAGGGGAGGGACCTGAGGCTGAGAAAGGTTTGATAACTTGCCAAAATCATATAGTGGATAAGGGTGGGGCCACTGAAACATTTAGGAAGGAAGGCAAGGGTATGAAATGCTCCTCTCTGGGAACAGGAGATTGGATTTACCAGGGATTTTTTTTTTTTTTTTTTTTTGGCCTCATTGCACAGCATGTTGGATCTTTGTTCCCCAACCAGGGATCAAACCTGGGCTCCCTGTAATGGAAGCATGGAGTCCTAACCACTGGACCACCAGGGAGTCCCCTTACCAGGGAACTGTAATAGAATTCCTGACGGTGTTGCATGTCCATTGAAGTTTGTAGATATGAATTTGAAGGGAATCTAGTCACCCAAGGGTGGGGATGTTCTCCAGCGATACTCAGGTGCTCTGACAGAGGATGGAGGGGCTGGAGTGGGCACGGTGGGAGGGCAAGGGTCTGGGGGGCTCGCCAGAGCAGGAAGCAGCTGGGAGCTGGGGTGGCCAGGGCGGGTGCTTGGGCTCCTGGTGGTGATATGGAGTATGGGCCCTGGGGCCCCAAGGGCCTGGCATTGAATCCAGGCTCCGTGGTTTACTTCCAGGGTGACTTACCTGACTTCTCAGCTGACTTCGCAGCTAACCTGACTTCTCAGACTCCTCACCTGTAAAGCAGGAATGATGGGGTGACTGACATCCCAGGGGAGAAGCGATAAGACCTAATGCCTGTGTGCCAGGCCCTGTGCTGAGTCCTCTTTCCAGCCGTTAACTTGCTAACCCTCACACACCGATGAGGTGGGTGCCATTAGAGCCACAGAGAAGAAAAAGTAGCCACTGAAAGTTAAACGACTTGCCTGAGGTCACAGCAGAGAGCATCAGACTCTAGACTGACCTGGAGTCTGCTCTTAGCCTCTCCTCCACGCAGCCTCCCGGGGCCCTGCTTCTGACAGACATCACTTTCCTTAAACCTGGTGGGAGCACAGCTGCCACTTCCTTGTTCCTCTTCCATCCAGCTGGCCCTGGTGCTCTTCTGCTCCCAGGAGCCTGGCTCCAGGCTTAGCCAGGCCAGGTCTCAGAACTGGCCCATAGCTGCCCTCCCTGCCCCCTGCTGCCAACTGCTGGGGACCTTTCAGGGGTCCACACTTGGGGTGGGGGGGTTGGGCGGGGGTGAGACACACCTTTCCCTTATGGAGCTTGGCGAGTGGGCTAGAGGGACCTTTAGCCCTGTCCTGGGCGAGGGTGGGGAGCTCTGGTTTTCTGGCTTTTGTGGCTGGGGCGGGGGGTGGGGGGGCAAAGACTGCTATGGCGGGATTCGTGGCTCCACCCTCCATGTCCCTGGGCCTGTGAGCTGGGGCCCATCCCCACCTCCCCTGCTTCCCAGCTGCACCGAGGAGTTTCCCAGGCTTGCGGTCCACGTGACCAGTGTCTCTCACTTCCTCCCTTTGGCCCCCTCCCCCTGCGGAGCCCAGGGCCTAGCCCGGCCCCCTGCCTGGACTCACAACGCCCCCTCCCCAGGCCAGGCCTGAGCCCAAGATCTGGAAATGGGCTGGGGAAGGAAAGTCTTGGCATTTGGGGCCCAACCTGGGGCTATCAGGGTAGATGGGGATGGCGGGTAGAGTCCAGGAAAGAAATGCAGAGGTGAAGGGAGGAGGAGGAGGAAACCAGGAGTCCTTGACTTTGGAGACCTGGAGCATCACCACTTGTTTTCATTTGTTTACCGAGCACTTAGTCTGTGCCAGCCACTACCCTACCCTAAATTCCTTATCTCCATAGTCTCGCTTAGTCCTCACTGCAAGTCTATAAAGTAGATATTATGACGAGTTTACAAATAGGGAAACTGAGGCACGAAGTTAGAGGCCTACGGGCACGTGGAATTGGCTGAGCTGGGATTTGAACCCAGCTCAGTTTGCTTCTCCTATACACAGGTGAAGAAGGGAACCCCAGGGTGGCAGAGTGACCCAAGGGTCAGGGAGACCAGCGGTCCCAGAGCCTGAGAGTGATGAATTTGTGGGTTTTTTTAAGGACTGGCTCCTGGACCCTATGCAAGAGAAGTCACCCCCACTTGCTTCCAGCTTCCGGCCCCCCAGGCACTCTCCTGCACCTCTGAGCCGGGGCTGGGGTCAGGATGGAGGTGCCATCAGGCAGGCAGGCACCACAGGCCTGGATGACAGACACCAGAAGCCCTCCCTGAACAAAGGCTGGGTGGGAGGCGGCCTGGTGTGTCCCCACCCCCACTCCCTGTGCCTGCTGAGCCAAGACTACAGTCAGCAAGGCGGGGAGAGCATGGCCAGGGCCGTGGCCGTCCTGCTGTCCCTCATTCTGCAGCTCGCAAGCCGGACACTGGCCCCGGGGACCAGCCGAGGTAAGTTGGGGTGCTGAGGGTTTGGGGACAGCCAGGTGGGACCTTACCTCTTGCTCAGCCCAGTCTGAGGGAACAGCTGGGCTGGGAGGGGGGCTGCCTCCCGGGGCCCTGCCTTGCAGTGTGTTCGCCTCTCCGGCCAGCCTGAGTCCTCCCCATCGGTGGAGGAGCCAGCGTGGTGCCGGCGGCACAGAGACTATGACATGAGGTTCTGGGGTCCTGGGGCAGGAGGGGGCTTCCTGCTCTGGCCTCGGGAGGAATTCTTGCAGGCAGTGGTGGGGGAGAGGCTGCCCTGGAATCTGGGAGTCTGAAGTTAATTATTTGTCCTGAGAACAGAGGGGAAAAAAAAAGAAGGTCCGCCATGGGAACTGGCTTTGAGTGTCTGTGTCTGGCTTTCCTCCAGAAGGACCGGCAGGAGTAGAGGGGTCAGTGCATGGATTGTGTCGGGCGGGGGGGCAGCGCGGGGAACGGAGGGGAGCTGAGGACAGTTCCATGGGGAGGAATCAGGCTTTGCACAACAACCAGGAGCTCTTCTCTGCAGATCTCTCCAGGAAAAGGACTGGCTGGATCTTCCCTGAGGGTCCCATAGGACCCCAGCTTCTCCTGACCCCCTGTGTTTGCTTAAGCAGGCAGGCAGTGGCCTGAAAGGAGGAATCATGGGGCATGGGGTGTAGAGCTGAGGTGAAGGGTATAAGATACTGGGACCACCCTTGGCCACCCTTCATGGGGCCGGGAAGGGAGCTAGATACCACACCAGGACAGAGAGCCATTCCAAGTGATGACACCCTGCCCAAGGTTTGTTGGGGGGTAGGAGAGTGGGCTGAAAAGATAATGGGCACTTGGGAAAGGTCACATTTGGATTTGCTGCTGGGCACCTTCAGATGTAGGATTTAAAGCAACTGTGCCAAGAGAAGAGGAGCAGCTGGAGGCAAGGAGACTTCAGCCTCCAGAGTGGAGATGAGAGGGGAGAGGAGCAGAGCTGGGGAGATGGGGTGAGGGGATAACCGGCTGAGACCAGAGACTGATGGGGTTTGGGAGGGGTACCAAGAGGGCAGCTGAGCCCCAGATTTCTAGGTAGGTGGGGGTGGCATCGAGCTTCCCAGGTGGCGCTAGTGGTAAAGAACCTACCTGCCAATGCAGGAGACCTAAGAGACGCAGGTTCTATCCCTGGGTCAGGAAGATCTCCTGGGGGAGGAAATGGCAACCTACTCCAGTGTTCTTGCCTGGAGAATCCCATGGACAGAGGAACCTGGTGGGCTACAATCCACAGGGTCGCAAAGTCAGGCACGACCAAAGCAACTTAGCACGCACCACAAAGGTGGCGTTAACCAAGCCAAGGAACCCAGGACAAAGCAGATTTGGACAAAAGAAGACAATTTAGGTTTTGGACTAGACTCTCCAACCCACTTTGGTGGAGGCAGTCAGGCGGCTGGGGAGTGAGCGACATTGTGCCCTTGCTTCCTTGGACTAACATTCACCAAAAGCTCTTTCAGCCACCCAGGCCAGCCTCACTAATGAGATGCCTCTGAGGAAGGACTCTTCCCTTTCCCTCCTCCCCTTTCTCCTCCTCACCCGCCTCCCGCTCCAGACCCTCTGCTGCCCTGCCCACCTCACCCAGAGGAGGGATGATGTTTGGGAACCAAGCCTGGAATCAGACGATCCCCATCTGCATGGTCTTTATTTTCCTGATTGTGGAATAGAGATCAAAGTGAGGCAAAAGTGGCCTTCCCCAGCCTCTCCCAGGACCCAGTGTCATCTAGAACCCGGGACAGGCTGTCTTCATTCTGATGGAGCCTTGAAAGCTAGTAGGGGCCCTGCCAGCACTTTCCCCAAACCCTTTAAGAAATGCAGCCACATCCTACTTTCTGGAGCACACCCTGCCCAGTGTGGGTTGCCAAGCCCCTCTGCCATAGGCCTGGAAAAGAGTGGCAAGGCTTGGGTGTGACAGCAGGGGGGAGAGTTGCCCATTGCTGCGCCCAGAAGCGGTGTCCTTTCTGAAGATGAAGCCAAGCAGATGGAGGCGGGGTTTGCTCACAGACCCCAGGTCCCTGAAAGCAGGCCCATCTTTCACTGGTCTGTCTCCCTCTCCTGCTGACTGTGTTGACTTGTGGGCCCTCCCAGCATGACATGTCAGTTCCCCAGGCTGTCCCTGGCAAAGACCCTGGTCTGAATGAAGCTGGATGACCCTGGCACGTCCCCCGTGGCTGGGGACCCCTGCAGAGTCAGAACAGACTACAGGGAAACCTGGTCTGTATCCTCCCTCAGGCTCCCAGTGAGCTGGGCTCCCTGGGGCTTATACCTGCCTGAGGTTCTTGTTACTGTCGTTCAGTCAGTAAGTTGTGTCTGACTCTTTGATACCCCATGGACTGCAGCACACCAGGCTTCCCTGCCCTTCACCATCTCCCGGAGTTTGCTCAAACTCATGTCCATTGAGTCGGTGATGCCATCCAACCATCTCACGCTCTGCCACCCTCTTCTCCTTTTGCCTTCAATCTTTCCCAGCATCAGTGTCTTTCCCAATGAGTCAGCTCTTCTCATCAGGTAGCCAAAGTATTGGAGCTTCAGCTTTAGCATGAGTCTTTCCAGTGAATATTCAGGGTTGATTTCCTTTAGGATTGACTAGTTTGATCTCTTTGCTGTCCAAGGGACTCTCAAGAGTTTTCCCAGCCTCACATTTCAAAAACATGAATTCTTCGGTGCTCAGCCTTCTTTATGGTCCAGCTCTCACATCCTTACGCAGCTACTGGAAAAACCATAACTTTGGCTATACAGACTTTTTTTTTTTTAGCAAAGTGATGCCTTTGTTTTTAATATGCTGTCTAGGTTTGTCATAGCTTTACTTGGGAAAACTGGTCTGGGTCACTTTTGTCCACCCAGGGCACCCTCCTCCTCCTCCAATGCTTTCCAGCCCCTCACAGACCATTTTTCCTTCCCAGGACGGTGGGTTTGGCAGGTGGACAAGGGTGGGATATAGGACTGATATTGGGAAGACAAACCCAATATCCTTGCTAGCCCCTCACCCATAGGCCCTCCCTGGATTCTTGTGCCTTCAGGTGGGGCCATCTCCAGGGAGCCCCTTGGCCTTGCTGACATCCAGGACTACCAGTCAGAGGGGCCAGCCCACTCCTCAGCCCCTGCTGGGGTCCCCGAGGAATGGTGGCGCCCCCTGGAGGAGCAGCTGGAAAGGCTGGAGGCAGAGGTCACGGAGCTCAGAGAACAGGTACCATTGAAGGTGGTTGGGTGTGCAAGGGGCAGGGCAGGCCTGGCGTAGTGGGAAGAAAGGAGGGAAGGGGAGCTTGTGGGACCCTGAAACAGAGTTTTGTTTTAAATGCACATAGAAAGGCTCTTATCTGAACAGTTAACATTGGTTCTTTCTTACACGAGAAGGACCTCCAGGTATCTGTCAACCAGATTTTCATTTTCTTTCATGTACTTGGTGGACATTATGGAGTGCCTACTTCATATAAGACATTGTCAGGGAAAATTTTGGATGGATTAAGGTCTTTAACTGTTGGGTAACTTAACAAAAAAGTCCCCTTTTGTCTAAAGAAGAGGACTGGGGGCCCATGCTCCTCTGGGAGCCCGTCCAGACCCCAGGCCGTGAGAACTGGCGCTGTCTGAGGGGATGCTGCCCGGAGGTGGGCCCACCTCTGCTCCATCAAGTTTCCTTCTCATCCTGCCCTGGCTTTCATACACTGTGGGAAATGGTGGGGGAGGCTGAACCAGTGCCTCCCACCCCCACCTCTTCCCCAGAACAAGGACTTGCAGGGCAGGGTGACGCAGCTGGAGTCCTGTGAGTGCCACCCAGCTTCCCCCCAGTGCTGGGGGTTGGGCCGGGCCTGGCCCGAGGGGGCTCGCTGGGAGCCCGATGCCTGCACAGCCTGCGTCTGCCAGGACGGGGCTGCAAACTGTGTCCCCAAGCCCGGCCTGGCCCGCTGCCACGGTGAGTGCCATCTGCCTGCCCGTGGGCACCACCCTGGGGCCTGGAGATGGCCCCGAGTGACAGCACCGTGTCCTCCCTAGGCTGCAGCCACAATGGTCAGGCCTATGGCAATGGGGAGACCTTCACCCCAGATGCCTGCACCATCTGCCGCTGCCTGGTGAGTTCTCACGGGCCCCTGGGATACCCCACCCCTGTCCCCCTCACCTCAGCTGCCTGTCGCTGCAGCTGGTGTGCAGAATGTTTAGAAGGGGGGCGTTCTACCTGCCATCCCTCCAAGCCTTGCCTCTGGCAGCCTTCAGTTGATTCTGAATTGTTGTGCTTTCTGGAGCTCAACCCCCGCAACACACACAGAGGGGTTCTTATCCTCCTGTACCCACTCCTCACCTGTGCACCCTCAGTGTCCCCCACTCATGCGTCTGTCCCTGTCATCTACCTGCCTCTTCTCCCTCACTTGGCTCCACCTTCCTCCAGCCTTCCCTTATTCACCCCTCCATAGGAAGCCCTCTGTTCCCTTCCCAGGATCTCCCTACTCTGGAGATGTGGCTGGCTCTTGAAAGCGCTGGTTTCCGAGGGTTGAGAGTGGCAGGAGATGATGGGGGTGGGGGAAGGATGTCCCTTTTCTGCCCTTGGGCCAAGGGCAGCCTGCAGACTCTGAGCCCGCTCAGCCTCTTGCTCCTCCGGTGGGTCCCAGCCTGGGGGGAGGTTTCAGTTCTGAAGGACCACCCTCCAGAGTTCCATCACCTGCTTCCCCACAGGAAGGAGCTGTAACTTGCACCCAGAAGCCATGCCCGAGAGGACCCTGCCAAGAGCCAGGAGCATGCTGCCCACACTGTGAGCCCGCTCAGCTTCCTGTCTGCCCCAGCCACACTTCCCACACTGGTGCCAGGGCCCCCAAGCCTGGCCTGCCCCCTGCTATGTGCCCAGAGGGTGCCCGCCTGGTTGCTCCGGTTTAGGGAGTTTGGAAGCGAAGTGCAGGTCAGCAAATGCTGCCTCTGGCCTGGGACTGAGCCAAAGGCTTGACATGATCTTCTTCCTTCCCTCCAGGAGCTTCTAATCTAGTGAGAAGATGAATTTACATAGCTAGTGTAATACAAGATTTAAGAGCTAGTGAACAGATTAAGAGGAAGCAGAGAAAGGTACTAAGTGGCCAGTTGCCAGAGGAGAGGGCAGGGAGGGCTCTATGGACAACGCGTCATCCAAGCTGGGTCTTCAAGGAAGAGTGGGGTTTCCACAGAAGGAGGGTCCTCTGCACACCAGAATGCGGAGACGTGTGTCACAGCAAATCAGCCTGGGAAGGCCAGTGGGAACAGGCTGCTATAAGCCTTGCAGTTTGGACATTCTTCTGTGGACAATGGGAGCCATTGAAGGCTGCAGAGCTGGAGTGTGGCATGTTCCAAGAGGCATTTTTGGAATATTCTTCTGGTATGGGCTAGATGTAGGAAGACCAGGTAGGGGGTTATTACATGCCCAGTGGTCTGGGCATGGAGCCAGAGATGACAGTAGGCTACAGAAGAAAGGTTGTTTCTAAGGAACATGGTTGTATGCCATAGAACAGTGGACTCCGAGCTTTAGGAGACTAGGAAGGCCATGGGCCAGTGACATGAAGAGAGCTGGGCGGAAGTGGAGGCAGTGACTGCTGGGAAGTGTTACTAGCTCATAGTTAGGAAGATAAGGTTTCCAGCTTCAGCAAATAAAAACAGGATGCCCCGTTATATTTGAATTTTAGATAAATAGCACATATTTTTAAGTATGTCCTGTGCAATATTTGGGGTGTACTTATACTAAAAAATTTTGTGTTGTTCATCTGAAATTCACATTTAAGTGAGTGTTCTATATTTTAATCTGGCAACCATACTGCAGGAAGAATAGCAGCTGGTAGTTTGAAAGGTGGGACAGGGGTCCAGGCACTGGTTGAGGTCTGGCAATGTAGCCTGAAAGTCTTGGCCAAGATGAGACAAGGAGTAATGTCTTTGGAGTCATTAGATCTCAGTGAAAAGGGACACACACACACACACACACACACACACACGTGCTCGCATGCGCACGCACACAGCTTGTAAGATAAATGGTGCCTCAGGGCCATTGCTAGCCCATATGATGTCTTAAAGAGCTGACTCATTTGAAAAGACCCTGATGCTGGGAAAGATTGAAGGCAGGAGGAGAAGGGAACGACAGAGGACGAGATGGTTGGATGGCATCATCAATGGACATGAGTTTGAGCAAGCTCTGGGAGTTGGTGAAGGACAGGGAGGCCTGGCGTGCTGCAGTCCATGGGGTCGCAAAGAGTCGGACATGACTGAGCGACTGAACTGAACTGAACTGATGATGTCTTTGGTGAAATTTTTAAAAAGTCACTCTTCCCTCACTGCTTCCATGTGTTGTAAAATGATGGGCCTACTGATATTAGAGTCAGACACTATACTGCCATCTGCTGAAATGTTGTAGTAAATATACAAATCTGATTCTCACCCAAACAGTGCCCCTTTGATGTCGCGTCCTTGTCTTTTGCCCCAATTCGCTGGGTCCCTTACTTGGGGCCTGGCCCTGGTTTTGCAGGCTGCCCTGGAGGCTACAGGGATGGGGAAACGTGGCAATTGGAGCGCTGTGTTATCTGCACCTGCCAGGTAAGGGAATCAGAGCCTGGCCCCAACTACCAGCTACATCCCTGCTGTCCGGCATACCCCAGGCCTGGCAGTGCTAAGCCTGACCTGGGGGCCAGGCAGGGCTGCTGCTGCCACCCTGGCACTGAGCCCTGGAGTTGTCTAGGCCTCCACTCGGCTTGGGCAGTGGAGAAGGCAGGAGGGCTCAGTGTCTGTTCTGTAGGCAGGGACAGTGCGGTGCCAGGGGCCCTCATGCTCAGAGCTCAACTGCCTGGAGAGCTACACCCCACCTGGGGAGTGCTGCCCCGTCTGCCAGCCAGGTGACCTGCCCTTGTCTTGCCTACCCCCTCACCCTGGCCTCAGCCCCAGAGGGTTCCATACCTACCTGGGGTCATGCCTTCCCCTGGGTGATGACCAGCCACCTTGCTCTCTACTGACTAGCTTGTCTTTCTGGCAATCTTCCCCAGGCTGTGAGTATGAGGGGCAGCTTTACGAGGAAGGGGCCAACTTCCGGTCCAGCTCCAACCCTTGTCTCCAGTGCTCCTGCCTGGTGAGTCCCCCGCACCTTTGCCCGGGCCCTGCTCCTCCTGGGATACCCGCGCCTGCTCCGGGCCGCACCTGCCACACTTTCAGCCCCTCACATACCTCCCGAGGCCTGGTGCCAGAGAGATCCTCCCTCCATCCCCGCCCTGTGGCCCAGCGTGCTCTCTCCGGGAGCCAGAGCCGGAGGCAGCACAGCTGTGGGTGTGTTACAGAGGAGCCTGGTTCGCTGCGTGCCCACGAAGTGCCCGCCCATCCCCTGCCCCAAGCCAGTCCTGAGGCCTGGGCACTGCTGCCCGACCTGCCAAGGTGAGAGCCCCTGCCCCTTCCCTGGTGGAGCTCCAGGTGGGGCTGTTAGGCTGTTTCATCAACCCAGAGCTCACTCTACAGACCCCTGACCTGGGGGTTTCGTCAGCGGGGGAGCCGCGCCTGACCACACCTGCTCCAAGTTCTACCCTTGTCACTTAGCGCTTGTGTGCCTCTGAGAGAGTTACTCCGTGCCTCAGTTCCCCATCTGTAAGAGGGGGATAATGATACTGTATATACCTCGATAAACATTGACAATTACCTGCTTTGTGCAAAGACACCCGTGGACCCTCGAGGCAGACCACTAGAGGGCGACACTGAGTCACAAACTAGGACTGGCAAAGGCGGGATTAAATTCCACGCAGATACTATAGAAACTCAGAGGAAGGAGACCTAGTGGAGACCTCGTCCAACCTGGGCACGGAAGGGAGGGCGTCCTGGGGGTGGTGGGTCGGGACTGAACCTCAAGGCTAAAGAGCAGTTCGCTAGGTGAAGGGCAGAGGGCATGCCAGGAAGAGAGGGCCGTTTGGGACTGACACTCCATGTGAGGTGGGTGTGTGTTGGTTGGGAAGGCGCAGGCTGGTGGGCGTGGCTTACACTGAGAGGTGGGGGGCAGAGCAGAGACAGGTGGGCGTGGCCATGCTGGCCCTCGAAGACCTAGAAAATCAGGCTGAGGAGCTTGGGCTTGACCCTGCCTGGGGTGCTGGGAAGCTGGGACAAGGGGTCCAGGCAGAGGCAGGATCTGGTGGGGTTTAGGGTCTGAGGAGGACCCTCAGAGGGCATGTGGAGGAGGGAGGGTCTGGCTGAAATTTCCACCAGGCTTCTCTGCCTGTCTCCCCCAGCTCAAGGCTGCACAGAAAATGGTTCTCACTGGGAGCATGGCCAAGAGTGGACCACCCCTGGGGACCCCTGCCGGATCTGCCAGTGCCTGGTGAGTCCCCATGCTGCTCTGGGGCTGTCCCCACCACTACCCGACCCCGGGTCACCCAGATTCATTCCTTCACTCCACTGAACACATCCCAAAAGGCACTGTGAGGGGACAGAGATGGAAGAGACCCAATTCTGGAGGCTGTGAGGCTGGGGAAGGGGTCGTGCCTGTATGTCCAGTTCCAAGCACAGTAGGTGGGCAGCATGTTTGTGAACCCAAACAAGGCGCTTCAGGTTACAGGAGGAGTGAGGCTGGGCAGACAGGATGTGACGGGGGCACAAACTCCAGGGACGGAGAAATACAGTTGATCTGAGATGTCCAGAGCCCTGCTGTCTGAGCAGGAGCCACTCCGTGTGGACACTGAGCCCTCAAAATGTGACCGTCCTGTTTGAGATGGGCTTTAAGGGTAGACTATGCACTGGATTTCAAAGACGAATTATGAGAGAAAGATGCATAAAATGTCTCATTAACACTTCATGTTGATTACATGTTGAAATAACTTCTTGGATACATTGGTTTGAGTGGAATATAATGTTAACATTTAGTTCCATCTGATTCTTTTTCTTTTTGAATTTTGACTACCAGGGAACTTTAAATGACATATGTGGTTTGTGTTCTATTTCTATTGGGCAGCACAGATCTAGAAAAACTTCGGGGTGGGGTGGTGTTTACTTAGGTCTGAATGAGTGAGTAAGATTTGGGCAGGGAGGAATGGGGGGACACTCCAGGTGCTATAGACTGAATGTCTGTGTGCCCCCCTCAAATTCATATGTTGAAATTTTAACCCCTACATGATGGTATTAGGAGGTGGGGCCTTTGGGCGGTAATTACTTCTAGAGGGTAGAGCCCTCATGATTGGGATTTTGTTGTTGTTCAGTTGCTCGATCCATGGGGTCTAACTCTTTTTGACCCCATGGACCGCAGCACACCAGGCTTCCCTGTCCATCACCATCTCCCAGAGCTTGCTCTAACTCATGTCCATCGAGTCGATAATGCCATCCAACCATTTTGTCCTCTGTCATTCCCTTCTTCTCCTGTCTTCAATCTTTCCCAACATCAAGGTCTTTTCTAAAGAGTTGGCTCATCGGATGGCCAAAGTACTGTAACTTCAGCTTCAGCATCAGTCCTTCCAATGAATATTCAGGACTGATTTCCTTTAGGATGGACTGGTTTGATCTCCTTGCAGTCCAAGGGACTCTCGAGAGTCTTCTCCAACACCACAGTTCACAAACATCAATTCTTCGGCACTCAGCCTTTTTTTATAGTCCAACTCTCACATTCATACATGACTACTGGAAAAACCATAGCTTGACTAGATGGACTTTTGTTGGCAAAGTAATGAACGGGATTAGTGCCTTTATTTATATATATAAAAAAAAAGACCCCAGAAGGATTTCCCTGTGGTCCTGTGGTTAAGACTCTGTACTTCCACTGCACGGGGCACAGGTTTGATCCCTGGTTGGGGAACTAAGATTGTGTGTGCCACAGAGCACAGCAAGTACAGCCAAAAATAAAAAAAGACCCCAGAGAGCTCTCTTGCCCCTTTCACCATGTGGGGGATGCAAGCAAGAAGACAGCCATCTATGAAGCAGGACTGGGAATATCCCCTGGAGGAGGGCATGGCAATCCATTCCAGTATTCTTGCCTGGAGAAGCCCATGGACAGAGGAGCCTGACAAGCTACAGTGCAAAGCATCTCTAAGAGTTGTACATAACTGAAGCAACTTAGCAGGCACTCATGCTTGAAGCAGGAACAGGCCTCTCACCAGACATCGAAACTCCTAACACCTTTATTTTGAACTCCCTGGCCTCCCACACAGTGAGAAATTTTTGTTGTTTATAAGCCACCCAGACTACAGGATTTTTACTACAGAAGCCTGAATAGACTAAGACACCAGATATAGGGAAGAGTCAGGGCAAAGCCTGGGGGAGAAAGGCAGAGACACGAAGGCCTCACGTCCAGGCAGGGTGCACGCCAAGTAAGGCTATGATTCAGAGGGCTGAAGCCAGAGCCACAGAGCTTCCTGGCAGCTCAGCAAGGACGAAGGACTCCACTGCGAAGGCCATGGTGCACCCACCCCCTTGTTACCATGTGCTTCCCCGCCCTGTTCACATGGACACCCCACATGCCCACCCCACCTGTGAGAGACACTCATGGGGCTGGAGGTAGCGAGCCAGGTATAGGTGTGAACTCCAGGGACTGGGTCTGTCTGGGAAAGACCGTGGGGAGTCGTAGCAGCTGTGTGTTTGTTAAGTGTCAGCTTCTGGAGAGGGATGCCACACCACATACTTATCTTATGCCCATACAAGGCTGTGAGGACAGCACTATTATTGTCTCCTTAAAATTTTTTTTATTTCATTATTTTAAAAGTTCTTTATTGGAGTTTAATTGCTTTACAATGTTCTGTTGGTTTCTGCAGTACAACAAAGTGAATCAGCTATCAGTTCAGTCAGTCAGTCGTGTCCAACTCTTTGCAACCCCATGGACTGAAGCATGCCAGGCTTCCCTGTCCATCACCAACTCCTGGAGCTTACTCAAACTCATGTCCATCAAGCTGGTCATGCCATCGAAAATCTCATCCTCTGTCGTCCCCTTCTCCTCCTGCCTTCAATCTTTCCCAGCATTAGCGTCTTTTCCAATGAGCCAGTTCTTCCCATCAGGTGGCCAAAGTATTGGAGTTTCAGCTTCAGCGTCAGTCCTTCCAATGAATATTCAGGACTGATTTCCTTTAGGATGGACTGGTTGGATCTCCTTGCAGTCCAAGAGACTCTCAAGAGTCTTCTCCAACACCACAGTTCAAAAGCATTCATTCTTCAGGGCTCAACTGTCTTTATGGTCCAATTCTCACATCCATACATGACCACTGGAAAAACCATAGCCTTGACTAGACTAGAATCAGTTATGCGTATACACATGTCACCTCCCTCTTGAGCCTCTCTCCCACCCCTCTAGGTCATCACAGAGCACCGAGCTGAGCTCCCTGTGCTATCGCAGCAGCTTCCCATCAGCTAGCTATTTACACATGGTAGTGCATATATCTCAGCGCTACTCTCCCAGCTCCTCCCCTCCCCTGCCTCCTTCCTTCGTGCCATAGTCCATTCTCTACGTCTGCATTTCTATTCCTGCAAATAGGATCATTCTCTTTTTTTTCCAGATGAGTAAACTGAGTCACAGAGAACTTTAGGTGACATGCCAGGTTATACATCTGTATTTGTTTTTAGGGCTGCAGTAACAAAGTGCCACAAAGAGTAGCTTAAACAACAGAGATTGGTCCTCTCATGGCTCTGGAGGCAGAAGTCCAAGATCTAGGTGCTGGCAGGGTTGGTTCTGACTGAGAACTGTCAGGGAGACTGTTCCAGGCCCCTCTCCAGCTCTGGCAGCTGGATGGCAATCCTTGGCACCCTGTGGCTTCTGCCTTTGTCTCCACATGCTGCTCTCCCTGTGTGTGTCTGTGTCCAAATTTCCCCTTTTTAAAAGAACACCAGTCGTTGGATCAGAGACCACCCCCTTCCAGTCTCACCTCATCTTATGTGACTACATCTGCTACGACTCTATTTCCAAATAAGGTCACATTCTGATGGGGTTAGGACTGCAACATAAGAATATGAAGGAGGACACAATTTGCTCATAACAACATCTAGTTAATGGATAGCTAGGACTCGAAGGCTATCTTGCTACCTGGCTGCGCTCTGATAGCCCCTTCCTCTGTCCCCCACAGGAAGGCCACATCCGGTGCCGCCAGCGGGAATGTGCCAGTCTGTGCCCATACCCTGCCCGGCCCCTCCCGGGCACCTGCTGCCCGGTGTGTGATGGTGAGTCAGCAGGTGGTCGGGGGATCCGAAAGCGGATGGACAGCCTATCACAGGCCTCCTGAGAAGATCAGGACACTGACTGGCACACGGCCCTGAGGAGGGTCTCAGGCACCGTCTTCCCAACAGGCTGTTTCCTAAATGGGCGGGACTACCGCAGCGGGGAGCCCGTGGGCTCTGGGGACCCCTGCTCGCGCTGCCGTTGTGTCGTGAGTGTGGCTGCCCGGTAGGGAGGGGTTGGCGTCTGGGCCTGCCTCTCACATGCTGACCAGGCCTTGTTGGCAGAATGGGAGTGTCCAGTGTGAGCCTCCACCCTGCCCACCCACGCCCTGCAGACACCCAGGCAGGACCCCGGGGGAGTGCTGCCCTGTCTGTGACAGTGAGTGAGGGCTCCAGTCACCAGGGGGAGGGCTAGCCACTGCCCCAGGAGAGGCTCTGGGTCTGGGGGTGGGGGTGGTTGCCTCTACCGAACCTACAGAAGCCCCCTTGAACCAACCTAAGCTCTGTCACCAAGGGTGAGGGATGAGTTCTCTCCTCACCTCATGGCATGCTGGGCACCTGGGGGCTGGTGGAGGCTGGCAGGCAGGGCTTCCTGGAGGACATGTGTGACTGTCCTTATCAGGATGGAGGGGTGGTGGAGGCCTCAGGTGTGGTGAGGCTTCCCCATCAGCCCCCAGCCCTGTCCCCCTGCCCCTCTGTCCTCCTGTCCAGGCTGTGAGTACCAGGGACACAAGTATCAGAACCAGGAGACCTTCCAACTCCAAGAGAGTGGCCGCTGTGCCCACTGCTCCTGCCAGGTAGGCAGTCCTGCTGTCTCACATCCCAGTTCTGTCTTGTCCCCTGAGGGCCTCTCACCCAGCCTCCCTCCTAGGCTGGTGAAGTCTCCTGCGAGGAGCGTGAGTGCCCAGGCATGCCCTGCACCCTGCCTGACTCTGGCCCCGAGCTCTGCTCAGGTGTGTGTATTGGGGGACGGGGCAGGGAACAACCATGAAAGGGTGCTGCTCACAGCAGCCAGGAGTGTTTCTTCACAGTAAGGGAGTGGGGGCACATCCTTAAGTCCACCAGCCATTCCAGAGTGGGTTCAGAGGCTGCTGTGGGGATGGTGAAGCTAGGGTCCTGGGAAGGGTTCTGGGTAGTCTGGGAAGGACAGGGATGGATGGAGGTGCCTGGGTTGCCATGGTGACACCCATTCCCTGCCTCACACCACTGTAGTCTGCGTGCTTGATGGAGAGGAGTTTGCTGAGGGTGTCCAGTGGGAGCCTGATGGCCAGCCCTGCACGACCTGCTCCTGTCAAGCTGGGGTACCTGTGTGTGGGACTTTGCTCTGCTCCCCAGCCCCATGCCAGCACCCCACCCAGCCCCCGGGTGAGTGCCCTGCCCTGAGCTAGCTTTCTCCCCTGTGCCTTGACCAGTTCACCTTGATGTGTAGGGCTCTGACCCACCTGCCCTGCCCAGGTGCCTGCTGCCCCAGCTGTGAGAATTGCACTTACCATGGCCAAGTGTATGCCAACGGGCAGAACTTCACAGACGCAGACCCTTGCCACACCTGCCACTGCGAGGTACCTCCCCAGGCTTGCTGCTGCCCGGCTCAGCCCCTCCCAGGACCCACCGCCATTGCCCTCTCACCTGCTCCCAGGATGGGACCGTGACGTGCTCCTTGGTCAACTGCCCTCCCACAACCTGTGCCAGGCCTCAGAGGGGACCCAGCCAATGCTGCCCCAGGTGCCCAGGTATGTACTTACTGCACCTGTGTGGCTCGGGGGACCCTTGACTCTAACACTCCATGGCCCCTTGGGCCCTTAGTGAAAGTGAAAGTCGCACAGTCATGTCCAACTCTTTGCTACTCCATGGACTATACAGTCCATGGAATTCTCCAGGTCAGAATGCTGAAGGGGTAGCTTTTCCCTTCTCCAGGGGATCTTCCCAACCCAGGACTGAACCCAGGTCTCCCACATTGCAGGCAGATTCTTTACTAGCTGAGCTGCAAGGGAAGCCCAAGAACACTGGAGTGGGTAGCCTATCCCTTCTCCAGCAGATCTTCCCGACTCAGGAATCAAACCAGGGTCTCCTGCATTGCAGGCAGATTCTTTACCAACTGAGCTATCAGGGAAGCCCCCCCTTGGGGGCCTAACCTTAACCCTAACTTTAGACAGCAATGGCCTTCTGAATTGTTTTCAGTCTGACACAGCTTGGAACTCTCCGGAACTCACAAGGCAGGGGTGGGAGACACGGCAGACATCCGTTTGTCCTTCATGTTACTACACCCACCCTTCTCTCCCATCTTGTACTACTTCCTCTTCCACTGCCCGCACACCCGGATCTCGTGTAACTACCTGTACAAGACGGGTTCAGATGACAAGTGTTCAAGTTTTCCATACCATAGGCTGGGAGCTGGGATGTGGTGTGCCCTGATCCCTGCCCACATGGAGAGTGTGCGGGGCGCAAATCACAAACACAGGCAGGCACGTGCACTCGCCCTACAGCTCTTCACCCTCAGAGGCACACACATCTGCCTGCAGGTAAAGGGACTACTCACATACACACACACGCATGTGCTCACAGAGATACCCTTGCGTGTGTACAGCCCCTCCTCCCCCTCTCACTCCATGGGGACAGCTTCTAAGTGGCACTTCTGCGGTGGCTCTGGACTCAAGGCGGGAGGGGCTGTCAGTCTGCTCCTTGCGCTGTCTCTGTGCCCCCATCGTGCCCACCCCCCACCCCACTGTGCAGACTGCGTCCTGGAGAAACAGGTGTTTTTGGACGGTGAACGCTTCTCGCACCCCCGAGATCCCTGCCAGGAATGCCAGTGCCGGGAAGGCCATGCCCACTGCCAACCCCGGCTCTGCCCCCGGACCTCCTGTGCCCACCCGCTGCCTGGTGTCTGTTGCCAGAACAACTGCAATGGTGAGGCGAGCAGAATAGGGGGTGGTTTCCGGGATTGCTTGGCCTTTAGGTCTGGAGAGGGCAGCGTGCCCTTGGGGGAGGAGGGCCTCCCCTGGGCCTCTAGCTGCCCTCTCCTCCAGGTTGTGCCTTTGGTGGGAAAGAGTACCCCAACGGGGCCGACTTCCCCCACCCCTCCGATCCCTGCCGTCTGTGTCACTGTCTGGTGAGTCTGCCATGCGGATGGGAGGAGGAGTCGGGGGAGGGAGGGTGGGGCTTGGGGAGACCAGGAAGGTCAGCCAAGATCAGGGTGGGAAGGCGTGGGGGCTCCTCCACCTCCTACGCTAACTGGCCCTGGACTGGTCCACCTGCAGGGAGGCACTGTGCAGTGCCTGGCGCGCCGCTGCCCACCCTTGCCCTGCCCAGAGCCGGTCCTGCTGCCCAGAGAGTGCTGCCCACGGTGCCCAGGTAGGCACTGCGCCCCTCGCCACCTCTCCAGGCTGGATCCCCTCCACAGCTTGTCCCCAGCCCCGCTGATGGAGGCTCTCCCCTGCAGCTGCCCCCTCGGGCTGCCCCCGGCCAGGGGGCTTGGTCCCTGCCCACCACCAGGAGCACTTCTCCCCGCCCGACGACCCCTGCCGCCGCTGCCTCTGCCTGGACGGCTCGGTGTCCTGCTGGAGACTGCCCTGCCCTCCCGTGCCCTGCACCCACCCGCACCAGGGGCCCTGCTGCCCCTCCTGTGACGGTAACGCCCTGGCCATCCCCCTCCCTGCCCTGTCCCCCCTTCTTCCAACTCCACCCCTCGCCTTCTTGGTGCCCCTCTTCCTCCACGCCCCTCTTTATCTCCAGGAGGATGCCACCTCCTCTCCCCACTTCCTCCTGGCCTGCCCCTCCCACATCGGGGTTCTCACTAAGAAAATGGGGAAACAGTGCCCACCTGATCCACAGGGCCTGGCAGGGTGGGGGGTGGTCTCCGGGATGGCTTGGCCTCTAGGGCTGGGAGGGCAGCATGCCCTGGTAATGCGCCTGGTACTCCACGAGCCCCCAGCCTCTCACCTGTCCCACTAGGCTGCCTGTACCAGGGGAAGGAGTTCACCAGCGGGGAGCGCTTCCCTTCGCCCACTGCCAGATGTCACATCTGCCTCTGCTGGGAGGGCAGCATCAGCTGTGAGCCCAGGGCCTGTGCACCTGCCCAGTGCCCCTTCCCTGCCCAGGGTGACTGCTGCCCTGCCTGTGATGGTGAGGGGAAGGGACTGGGGGGTAGGCTGGGAGGGCAGGCTCAAAGTCTTCTTTACTGCCCAGAGCGCATGCTAAGTCACTTCAGTCATGTCCGACTCTTTGCGACCCCATGGATTGTAGCCTGCCAGGCTTCTCTGTCCATGGGATTTTCCAGGCAAGAATACTGGAGTGGGTTGCCATTTCCTTCTCCAGGGATCTTCCTAACCCAGAGATCAAACTCAGGTCTCCTGCACTGCAGGCAGATTCTTTACCATCTGAGCCCCGAGGGAAGCCCCTTTACTGCCCTCAGTTCAGTCACTCAGTCATGTCCAACTCTTTGTAACCCCTTGGACTGCAGCACACCAGACTTGCCTGTCCATCACCAACTCCCGGAGCTTTCTCAAACTCATGTCCATAGACTCAGTGATGCCATCCAATTTACTGCCCTGGTATGGGTCAAAGATATTTATTATTATAAGAAAAAAAGCCCTGGACTAAATTCTAGGTGGATTTTCCCTATAGACTGCACAGGGGGCTTCTTTGCAGACCAAAGGGGAGAAAGTCTGTCCTTTGGCCAGTCCATCCACCCCCCTGCACAGCCCCCTCCACTGCCAGCACTTAGCCCTGCCCCTTGCCCCCAGGTGCCCTTTGAGCCCTTGAACTCAGGCCAGGTCCAAGCTCAGAGTCAGATGACCGGTCTCCTCTCTGATTTCCGCTCCTCCACCTTGGCCTCCCTGTTCTCTCTTGAAGGCTGTGAGTATCTGGGGGAGTCCTACCTGAGTGGCCAGGAGTTCCCAGATCCCCGCGAGCCCTGCAACCTGTGTACCTGCCTCGGAGGCTTTGTGACCTGCGGCCGCCGGCCCTGTGAGCCCCTGGGCTGCAGCCACCCACTCACCCGAGCTGGGCACTGCTGCCCGACCTGCCAGGGTAGACCTGCCCTCCCACTGCCCCTGTCAGTGGGTCTGGTCACTGTCACCCTCCCCTGAGACAGCCTCACAGCAAGCCCACACCCTGGATTCTCCTCGGGTTCCTCACCCCATTCTCAGCCTCCTCTGGGTCTCTGCTGTCACCTCACGCTGACTGTCGTACTCACCAAATACGCAGAAGGTCTGTGTGGCCAGACCTTCACGTCCTTTGGCTGTCACCCTGCCTCCCTCAAACATGTCATGAGGCTAGAAGCCGTTCAGTGATTCCCACAGCCCTTGAGTCACCCAACACGCCCAGCACCTTCCTTCCCTCCTGGCTTCCTTCATCCACCCTCCCAAGCCCAGCCCACCTTCATTTCCAGGTGCCCCTCCCTCACATCCGCCTCCCACCCTGGCCTGTGCTCTGCAATCTTACTCTGTCCTCCCCCGCTTCACGCACACAAGTCTCTCCACCGTGGTCTGGCCGAAGTCTTTCCTCCCGTCCCTCCCCTTCCCAGCCATTCACCTCTCCCTTTCGGACTGTAGCTAAGCTTTGGTAGAGGACCCCAGGCCCGGCTGTGGTGTGTGGCCCGGTGTGTGTGTGTGTGTGTGTGTGTGTGTGTGTGTGTGTGAGTGGGTGGGTGGAAGGCTCCGCTGATTGCAGCCCCTTCCACTGCATTCCCTTTTCTCCCAGGATGCCTCTATCATGGCGTCACTGCTGCCCCTGGAGAGACCCTTCCTGACCCACTAGACCCCGCCTGCTCGCTCTGCACCTGCCAGGTGAGGTGGCCCTCTGGGGGCTTGGGAACCCTTCATCCCTTGATCCTCCTCTCTGGCAAGAAAAAAAGGTTGTTCCTCCTCCCGGGCTGCACTCTGCCTGTGACATCCACTGGGAGCAGGATTGGGTTCAGGTCTGCCGGGGCCAGGGGAGGGGGTCAGTACAGGTACTCCCCACGGAGGGGCCGTGTGCAGCCCTGTTTGAGGGTGTGATGATACGGGGGTCGGGATGTGGCCGGGCGACCTCTCTCCCCCAGGAAGGCTCCATGCGCTGCCAGAAGAAGCCGTGTCCTCCAGCTCTCTGCCCTCACCCCTCTTCAGGACCCTGCTTCTGCCCCGTGTGCCACAGTGAGCACACACGCCTGCCCCCACGCGCTTCTCTGCCCCTCCTCCCTCCCTCTCTGCCAGGCCTGAGGTGGGACCGGGCAAGGTGGCTCGACCCTGCACCCTCACCCAGGACACGTGTCGCCCACAGGCTGCCTCTCTCAGGGCCAGGAGCACCAGGACGGGGAGGAGTTCGAGGGGCCCACAGGCAGCTGTGAGCGCTGTCTCTGTCAGGTGTGGCAGGGAGGTGGCCGAGGGGCTGGGGGCGGGGGGAGCAGGCCACTGAGCCTGCCTCTCCCACAGGCCGGCCAGGTCAGCTGTGTGCGGCAGCGCTGCCCACCCCTGTCCTGCCCGCTCCAGGTCACGGAGCCGGGGAGCTGCTGTCCTCGCTGCAGAGGTGCGCCGGGCTGATGGGGGCTGCCCCCTTGTTTCCGTTGCTGGGTCCCGTGTCCCTCCATCTGCCCCACCGCCCTCCCCTCAGCTCTCCTCCAGCCTTTCCACCTCCCTGTCCACCCTTCTGGCCTGCCCACACCTCAGGACTTGAGCTCTCACCATGCCCACCTTCATCTCTTCCTTCCTGTTCCTGCCCCTGGCCTGCCCAGCCCATTTCTCCTTCTAGATTCTTACTGGAATATCCTCAAAGCTATCCTGTTCCTAACCACACCCCATTCATATCAGTTCAGTTCAGTTCAGTCGCTCAGTTGTGTCCGACTCTTTGCAACCCCATGAACCGCAGCATACCAGGCCTCCCTGTCCATCACCAACTCCCAGAATTTACTCAGACTCATGTTCATTGAGTCAATGATGCCATCCAGCCATCTCATCCTCTGTTGTCCCCTTCTCCTCCTGCCTTCAATCTTTCCCAGCATCAGTGTCTTTTCCAATGAGTCAGTTAGTTGCATCAGGTGGCCAAAGTATTGGAGTTTCAGCTTCAGCATCAATCCTTCCAATGACTATTTAGGACTGATTTCCAGGCTGTCACTGTTTCCATTTCCCCATCTATTTGCCATGAAGTGATGGGATCAGATGCCATGATCTTAGTTTTCTGAATGTTGAGTTTTAAGCCAACTTTTTCACTCTCCTCTTTCACTTTCATCAAGAGGCTCTTTAGTTCTTCTTCGCTTTCTGCCATAAGTGTGGTGTCATCTGCATATCTGAGGTTGTTGATATTTCTCCCAGGAATCTTGATTCTAGCTTGTGCTTCATCCAGTCTAGCATTTCTCATGATGTACTCTGCATACAAGTTAAATAAGCAGGGTGACAATATACAGCCTTGATGTACTCCTTTCCCAATTTGGAACCAGTTTGTTGTTCCATGTCCTTCTAACTGTTGCTTCTTGACCTGCATACAGATTTCTCAGGAGGCAGGTCAGGTGGTCTGGTATTCCCGTCTGTTTAAGAATTTTCCACAGTTTGTTGTGATCCACACAGTCAAAGGCTGTGGTTCATAATGGTACTCATGATAGTTAACATTTGTTGAGTATACACCATGTGCCAGACTCTGAGTTAGGCACTTTATACACACCATCTCATCAGGTAGGTATTATGATTAATTATTTCCATTTTACAGGTGAGATAACTGAGGTACAGAGAGTTAGCATAACTTACCCGTGGTCACTTAGCAAGTAGGTGGCAGAGTCAAGATTTGTATCTAGGCTGCCTGGTTCTAGAATAGGGGTCTTTTTTAGCCTATGAAGAAGACCCTAACCCCATACACTGCCCCAAATGGTATAAGAACCATGAGTATCTGCTTGGCCTGGGAGGTAGGCAGGACAGAAGAAACCTCCATTTAATGGGTAAGGAAATTGAGGCTTGGAGAGATGGAGTTACCTTGGGCACATGGCTAGTGATGGAACCTTTCATTCATCCCGTGCATGCCTGCTAAGTCGCTTCAGTCCTGTCCGACTCTTTGCAACCCCATGGATTGTAGCCTGCGAGGCTCTGTCCATGGGATTCTCCAGGCACAGATACTGGAGTGGGTTGCCATTTCCTCCTCCGAGAGATCTTCCAGACCCAGGGATCCACGCTGTGCCTCTTGTGTCTCCCGCGTTGGCAGGCGGGTTCTTTACCACTAGTGTCACGTGTGTGTATCGCCCTCCTGCCGCAGGCCCGCTACTGCTGCTTGTCCTGGGCTGTGACGGGCAGCGCTTACTGCCGGGCTCGGGGTCTAGCAAGCAAGCAGAAACAGGATTAGAACCTGGGTGTTCTGACCCTGACCCAGTGTCTTTCCCCTCCAGCACACACAGGGGTTCTGTCCCAGCTTCCTACTCCAGCCCTGAAGAAGCCCCTCCTGGTTACCCACATGCCCTACTGACTACGCAGAGTGGGGCAGGGGATCGGGGCAGACATGCAGAACCCAGACTCAGAGCTCACCCCTGCCCACCTTGGACACAGGCTGCCTGTTTCATGGGGAGGAGCACCCCGAAGGCAGTAGCTGGAAGCCCCCTGACAGCCCCTGCTCCTCCTGCATGTGTCATGAGGGTGTCATCACCTGTGCCCGCATCCAGTGTGTCACCTCCTGTGCCCAGCCCCACCAGGGGCCCAGTGACTGCTGCCCTCGGTGCTCTGGTATGCCCTCGATGCCTGGGGAGGGGTGAGGCGGGGGGTGGCAAGGAGGCAGAACCAGTCAGCATCTCCCTGCCATTGCCCTGGGCTGGGTGGCCCCCGTTCTTACACACACTCCAATCTCTGAGGTTGGGGGGTCCAAGGGGCAGAGAACCCCCCCCCATGGCATGGCGGCCAGTCTGAAAGTTCCCTGGTTCTGTTCTACTCTTACCCCACCCCACCCGTACCCCCCCAACCCCCCAACCTTCACCCTCCAACAAGACTGTGAGCATGAGGGTCGGAAGTATGAGCCAGGAGAGAGCTTCCAGCCCGGTGCAGACCCCTGCGAAGTCTGCGTCTGTGAGGTAGGGGAGGGCACCGTGGAGGGGCAGGCACTGTGGGGTCAGGGGGGAGCAGGGGGGAGCAGGCACTGTGGGGTCAGGGACAGGCCTGTGTCCCTGAGGCCAGGGAGTGAGGCAGGGGCTTTGGGTGAAGGGCCAACAGGGCCAGGAAGTCTGGGGTTGTGGGGCAGGCAGTGTGTAGGCCCGCCCGGCTGGAGTGGAGGGTGCTGTGGGTAGAAATCTGGGGGGAGGCACCTGGGAAGTGGTCGGGACCCTATCGGGAGAAGTCTGTTTGAAAGCACGGTGAGCCAATGGAAGGGTTTTGAGCAGGCAAATGACGTCATGGATCAGGAGATTAGGCAGTGGGACTGAGGAGGGAAGATGCCCTGAGCTTGCAGAAGGCTCAAAGGTCACAGAAAGGCTCACGCCCAAGTGACTACAGGAGCAGGCACCCCATAGGTCACCTCTGAGGATTGGGGCGGGGGGTGAGGGGCAAGTCTGGGGAGAGGTTGAATCTCTCTGCAGACGGGAGTCTGACCTACACAAGGCAGACAAGAGGTGCCTGGAGTCCAGGGGAAAGGGGGCGGCTCTTGGCTTCCGTGGCCCGGACCCCAACCCTCTGCTCTCTCGTTCAGCTGCAGCCCGAGGGGACACCCAGCCTGCGCTGTCACCGGCGGCAGTGCCCCCACCTAGCGGGCTGCCCCACCAGCCAGCTCCTGACCCCAGGGCCCCAGCAGTGCTGCCCCACCTGTGCCGGTGAGTCCCCGGACTGGGGGGAGGCCAAGAGGGCAGGGCTGCCATCCCCCAGAGTGACACCAGAAGGGCCAGCCAGCTCTCCTCCACAGTCCCAGCCCCTTCCTCAGTCCAGTGGGTTGTTCTAGAAGCCCACACCCTAGCCAGTGCGACCTCTACGGCCCTAAGGGGAAACCAGGGAAACTAACTGTTGCTGGGAGAAATATCAATAACCTCAGATACACAGGTGACACCACCCTTATGGCAGAAAGTGAAGAGGAACTAAAGAGCCTCCTGATGAAAGTGAAAGAGGAGAGTGAAAAAGGTGGCTTAAAGCTCAACATTCAAAAAACTAAGATCATGGCATCTGGTCCCATCACTTCATGGGAAATAGATGGGAAAACAATGGAAACAGTGACAGACTTTATTTTCTTGGGTTCCAAAATCACTGCAGTTACCATCTGCAGTGATTTTGGAACCCAAGAAAATGAAATTAAAAGACGCTTGCTCCTTGGAAGAAAAGCTATGACAAACCTAGATAACATATTAAAAAGCAGAGACATTATTTTGCCAACAAAGGTCTGTCTAGTCAAAGTTATGGTTTTTCCAGTAGTCATGTATGGATGTAAGAGTTAGACTATAAAGAAAGGCTGAGTGTCGAAAAATTGATGCTTTTGAACTGTGGTGTTGGAGAAGACTGTTGAGAGTCCCTTGGGCTGCAAGGAGATCCAACCAGTCAATCCTAAAGGAAATCAATCCTGAATATTCATTGGAAGGACTGAATGAAGGAAGAAGCTGAAGCTGAAGCTCCAATACTTTGGCCACCTGATTCAAAGAACTGACTCATTGGAAAAGATGCTAATGCTGGGAAAGATTGAAGGCAGGAGGAGAAGGGGACGACAGAGGATGAGATGGTTGGATGGCATCACAGACTCGATGGACATGAGTTTGAGCAAGATCTGGGGGTCAGTAAAGGACAGGGAGGCCTGGCGTGCTGCAGTCCATGGGGTCACAAAGAGTCAGACACAACTGAGTGACTGAACTGAACTGAGCTGAAGCCTGCCGCCTCTTGTCCAGCAGGTGGTGCTACAGGTTTGCAGTTGTGCAGGCTGCTGGCTTGTTGAGGGCAGGGATCTTAGGACCAGAGGGGCACTGGGTGGTCCAGCTACAGAGGTGGGGAGAGCTATCCTTACCAACACCTGCTAGAATGTGCTGTAGGGGGAGAGAAAAATAATAATACTTATTAAGCACCTACTGTATGCCACGTACTGCTGCTGTTGTTCAGTCGCTCAGTCATGTCTGACTATCTGGACTGCAGCACGCCAGGCTTCCCTGTCCTTCACCATTTCCCAGAGCTTGCTCAAACTCATGCCAAGTCAGTGATGCCAATCAACCATCTCGTTCTCTGTCATCCCCTTCTCCTTCTGCCATCAATCTTTCCCAGCATCAGGGTCTTTATTAATGAGTCAGGGTCTTTATTAATGTGTCCTTCCAGTGAACACCCAGGACTGATCTCCTTTAGGATGGACTGGTTGGATCTCCTTGCAGCCCAAGGGACTCTCAACAGTCTTCTCCAACACCACAGTTCAAAAGCATCAGCCTTTAAGGTGCTCGGCCTTCTTTATAGTCCAACTCTTGCATCCACACATGACTACTGGAAAAAACCTAGCTTTGACTAGATAGACCTTTGTTGGCAAAGTAATACCTCTGCTTTTTAATATGCTGTCTAGGTTGGTCATAGCTTTTCTTCCAAGGAGCAAGCATCTTTTAATTTCATGGCTGCAGTCACCATCCGCAGTGATTTTGGAACCTAAGAAAATTTAAAGTCTGTCACTATTTCCATTCTTATTAAGCACCTACTGTATGCCACGCACTGTACTTGGTGCTTTTAATAAACAGTTTCACATTTAATTCTCACAGTTACCCAGTGACAAGGAATTTTACAGATGAAGAAATTGAAGTTCAGAGAAATTGATTAATTTGCCAAAAATGGCACAGGCTCTGAGTGCTGGAGCCAGGATTGGACCTGGGGTACCTGGCTCATTGCGCTTCCTTCCAGACAAAATGATCAGAAGTGGGAGGGGCAGGCCAGGCAGCCCCATGGTCCTTAGCGACCTCAGGCTGAGGAAGCCACACTTTTTTCCAGGCCCCCCATCCTAGCAGAGTTCCTTGTCAAAAGTCCAAACTTTTCTTGGCTGAAACAAAAGGAAAAAGGATTTATCTTCCCTGGAGTGATGGTGTCAGGGCTATAAGTATATCCTGGGCTCAAGAAATCCTGGGGCACAGTAAGGGGGCAGGCGGTCAATGGGGCTTTCGTCCCTGCTCCCCCAGCATCTCCCATACTGCATTCTTGTCTTCACAGAGGCGCTGAGCCACTGCACAGAGCACCTGCTGGGGTCTGAGTTGACCCCACCAGACCCCTGCTACAGCTGCCAGTGCCAGGTGAGCCCTCTTTCCTTGGGGACTCCTCCAGCCCCCTCTTTTTCCTCCTCTGTTGCTGTGACTCCTCTCTTTAGCACCTCCAGGCTTCCCAATCACCCCAGCAACATTCACCCACTTATCCTGAATGTCACATTCCACCTAGCCCCTGCGCCTTCCCTGCGGTTTCTTCCTGTGCTGTTCCTATGCCCTTCCATAGGACCTGACTTGGCTCTGCATTCACCGGGCCTGTCCTGAGCTCAGCTGTCCCCTGCCTGAACGCTACATACCCCCTGGGAGCTGCTGCCCCATGTGCCAGGGTTCGTGCCCAGTTTTGCTCTGCATCCTCAGGACATGAGCCGGGAGGGAGATAGGAGGCGTGGTCTATGGGCCAAGTGGGCAACCTGGGGTGTGCACTCCGAATGCAGGCTTTGTTCTTTTATAGAAACGGAGGGCTGTTTGTTAGAGGAGGGACCCGTGACGTGGAGGGAGGCAGGGAATGGAGCCTGGATTCTCCAGGGCCGGCCAGAGGCTTGTCAGGGGGCTCAGGGACCCCAGGCCCACTTAGCAGGGCATCGCACTGCTGAGCTGGCAGTCAGACCAGAGAAAGTCCCAGCCTCTGGCTCTTTCAGTATCCTGGACGCTCTGGATATCCTGGGCGCTGGCGTAAGGTCTGCCATTTAGTTGGCCATGGTGCTGCTGGTTGAAGAAATTAACACCCTGAGGGTACTAATTGGATGGGGTGGGCACCGTCCTGCCCTGGGCCTTCAGGGTGAGCTGAAGAAATGGTGAGCTCATGCAGCCAGAATGACAGTGCTTCCCCGTCCCCATTTCTTTGTCCTCAGACTGTGTGGTGGAGGCTGCGGGCCGGACAGCGGCGGATGGAGAGAGCTGGAGGGACCCTAGCAACGCCTGTGTCACGTGCACCTGCCGTGTGAGCTGGGGGAAGGGGGTGGGGGGTGGAGAACCTTACAGGCAAAAGTGAAGGGCCTCAGGACACTGGACCAGAGAACATGGGGTCTTCAAGGTAATTCGAAAAAGGCGCCCCCTCTGGGTGAGAGGGCAGAGGTACCCCTGTGTGAGGGCAAGCAGCTGAAGGTGATTTCACCCCCTACCTGAAGTGGGTGCCCTTATAGGAAAAGGGTTGCTTGCCCAGTCCCTGATGCAGAAGTGTGAGGTCAGGGACTCCAAACCCTACCGGAAGTCCCTAGAGCAATGACGTTTGTCCTCAGCGGGGCCATGTGGAGTGCCGCCTGGAGGAGTGCCAGGCGCTCACCTGCCCTCGCGGCTGGGCGAAGGTGCGGGAGGCTGGCAGGTGCTGTGAGAGGTGCCAAGGTGCGGGCCAGGGCCATGGGGCTGGGGGTCGGGGGCGCGGAGCGAGACCCAACGTGAGGGACGGGCATCTGACTCTCGCCACTTCCCGTCCCCTCAGCCCCTGCCCCGTCGTGCGCGCACCAGGGCCGGCAGGTGGCCTCCGGGGAGCGCTGGGACGTGGACGCCTGCACCAACTGCTCCTGCATGGCAGGCACCGTGCGCTGCCAGAGCCAGCGCTGCCCGCCGCTCTCCTGTGGGCCCGTGAGTGCCAGGGTCTGGGGCGGTGGGATGGGTGAGCACGTGGCGCGGCCCACCTGGAGCACCGGGGAAGTAGGAGACCGGGCTCGCCCGGGTCGTGCAGTGTCTGACATGGCCACGAGGTGGCGTCCTGACCTCCGCCAGCAGGAGCTCGGGAGCCAGGGAGCCTCCCCGGAGATGCTCGGTCCTCCGGGGAGGCTCAGCGCGGGGCCCGGCCGGGAGCGCGGCGTGTCTGACCGTGTGCGGGGCGGAGGCCAGGACGAGGCCCCCGCCCTGAGTCCCGGCAGCTGCTGTCCTCGCTGCCTGCCCCGGCCCGCTTCCTGCATGGCCTTCGGAGACCCTCATTACCGCACCTTCGACGGCCGCCTGCTGCACTTCCAGGGCAGCTGTAGCTACGTGCTGGCCAAGGACTGCCGTGGCGGGGACTTCAGGTGCGCCGCTCCCTCTGCCTTTCTCCCTGCCCGCCTCCCACACCCGGCCCTGCTGACCCCTGCACCCTGCCTCCCACCTGCAGCGTGCACGTGACCAACGATGACCGGGGCCGGAGCGGCGTGTCCTGGACCCAGGAAGTGGCTGTGCTGCTGGGAGACGTGGCCGTGCGGCTGCTGCAGGACAGGGCGGTCACGGTCAGTAGAGCCAAGGATCCGGGGGCCGGTCGGTCAGCGCTGTCCCCTTCTCTGTCCCGACCTCGGTCCTCCTCCCACGTCCCTTCTCCAGGTGGACGGGCGCCCTGTGGCCTTGCCCTTCCTGCAGGAACCGCTGTTCTATGTAGAGCTTCGGGGACGCACGGTGGTGCTGCACTCCCAGCCAGGGCTCCAGGTGCGGCCGGGGCCAGTGCGGGGCAGGGGGCGCCTGTTCTGTAGGAGGGGTAATACCAACTACCTGCCAGGCCATGGGGCCAAGGAGCTGAGAGAGTTCTGCGGGATTCTAGGGGGAAGAGGAATCAGGGCTAGAGAACTCCAGGTGTGATGAAAGGAGTTCTGAGCCTGGTTTCCAGCCACCGATGTGCTGGGGCTCTTAGGCCATTACCTTAAGCCAGTCCTCTGAGTGAGTGAGTGAAGTTGCTCAGTCGTGTCGGACTCTTTGTGATCCCATGGACTGTAGCCTACCAGGCTCCTCCATCCGTGGAATTTTCCAGGCAAGAATACTGGAATGGGTTGCCATTTCCTTCTCTAGGGGATCTTCCCTACCCAGGGATCGAACCCAGGTCTCCCACATTGCAGACAGACACTTTACCAACTGAGCCACCAGGGAAGCCAGTCCTCTGGGCTTCAGCTTTCCCATCCCTCAAGTGGGGGAAGCGGGGGGCAATGTCAACTACCCTGTCCTAGATGGTTTCAGAGATTCCAGTTCCCATGTCAAAAAGTAATTCACTCCCTTGCCTCCAGCCACAAGCACATTTGTAAGTATACAAAATATGGCTTATCTACACTTAGGATGGGGCTTCCCAGTTGACACTAGTGGTAAAGAACGTGCCCGCCAATGCAGGAAACCTAAAAGGCGCAGGTTTGATCCCTGAGTTGGGAAGATCTCCTGGAGGAGGGTATAGCAACCCACTCCAGTATTCTTGCCTAGAAAATCCCATGGACAGAGGAGCCTGGTGGGCTATAGTCCATGGGGGTCACACAAAGTCAGACATGACTGAAGCAACTTAGCACACACGAAAACTTAGGATACAGACTCTATTTGTGCTTTGTCCTCTGTAAGGCCTGAATGCCCGTGAGGGAGTGAATCTCTGGAAGTGGGTTGCATTTCACGGGGAAGCCTAGCTCAGGGATGATGACGGGAGAAGGTGCCCTCCTGAGGGAGCTGTGTTCACCTCTTCACGTCTTCTGTGTTTGCCCAGGGCTGACACCGCAGGTGTCTTCCTGGCCTTGGCCAGAGCAAGCCTCCCTTTCCTGAGGCACTCCACCTGTCCTTTCTCCTCCCCTCCTGCAGGGGGCATGCTGACACACCACAGAGACGGGCCCTGGGCTTCCTGGGGCCCCTGGCTTTCCTGCTCTCCAGTCCCCACCTCTCTGCACAGGTGCTGTGGGATGGGCGGTCCCAGGTGGAGGTGAGAGTGCCTGGCTCCTACCGGGGCCACATGTGTGGGCTCTGCGGCAACTTCAATGGCTTTGCCCAGGATGACCTGCGGGACCCTGAGGAACTGCTCCGGTCCACTGAGGCTGCATTTGGGAATAGCTGGCAGGTGAGTTGCACAGAAGTGAGAGGTTGGGGGAGGCACAGTTGAGCCTGAGTCTCAGAGCAGCCCTCTGGTAAGGAAAGGAGGGGTTGGGCTTTGGGGCTTTCAGGAAGGTTTGGGGTCTTCTTGCCTGTTACAGTGCTGGGGTGGGGGGGGCGCCTGTTGGAAGGGATCTCATCAACTGAATCCCCAAGGCCTGCTTCATCACTCACTGACTCTAAGTCTCGGACAAGACACTTAACTGCTCTGGGCCTTGATTTGACAATCTGTAAAAAGGGGGAAAGGAAAAGTAGCTGATGCTTTCTTTGCTGTTCTTGTAAGGAAGTTTTTGAGACTACAACAAAACATTTGGTGCAAAGCTCTTGGAAGAACATAGCACACAAAGGTCAGCTGCCAGGCCGCTGACCTGATCAAGGCCGCCTTCCCCTTCTAGGTCCCAGAGGGCCCAGGACCTGGTCGGCCCTGTTCCAAGGGCCGTGAGGTGGATCCATGCCGGGCAGCAGGGTACCGTGCCAGGCGTGAGGCCAACGCCCGGTGTGCGGTGCTGAAGTCCGCCCCGTTCAGCCGCTGCCATGCTGTGGTGCCACCAGACCCCTTCTTTGCCGCCTGCGTGTATGACCTCTGTGCTTGCGGGCCCGGTTCCTCCTCTGACGCCTGCCTCTGTGACGCCCTGGAAGCCTATGCTAGCCACTGTCGCCAGGCAGGGGTGACACCAGCCTGGCGGGGCCCCACACTCTGCGGTGAGGGAGTAGTGCCCAGTGCAAGCTGGGGAGAGGGTGACACGGAGGGCTCAAGTCTGGACAGGAAAGGTTCAGGGAGGGTTACGGGGTTGGGTGGGGAGCCTGGGGACTGGATGGTGATTCCTCCTTCCACTCTGCCCGCAGCGGTGGGCTGTCCCCTGGACCGCGGCTTCGTGTTTGATGAGTGTGGCCCACCCTGTCCCCGCACCTGCTTCAACAAGCACGTCCCCCGGGGGGAGCTGGCAGCCCACTGCGTGCGGCCCTGCATCCCCGGCTGCCAGTGCCCAGCGGGCCTGGTGGAGCACGAGGCCCACTGTATCTCACCCGAGGCCTGCCCCTCTGTCCTGCTCACTGGGGACCAGCTGCCCAGCACTCTGCGCAACCCCAGCCAGGAGCTTCAGGGGCCAACCTGAGCCCGGACGACACTGACCAGGACTCATCCGGACATGAAGTCTCCTTTTGGCGAGCACCTCCCGCCCGACCTGGGTGCTGGGAGCCTGGGCGTGGCTCCCACAAAGACCCCAGCTGTGTTGCATCGGAAACAGTAAACTCAGGGTCCACCCTAAGGTTTCCTTGTGTGTATTTGTGCTTCCTCCTGGTGCTGGGGTGGTGGGGGAGCTGTTTGCAATGTGGGTTCCAGAGGTCAGTGTCCAAGAATTGGGGTGGTGGCAGCTGTGGGGACTCAGACCCAGACCGTACACACTCCCTGAGCCTGCATCCCTGGGCTGCCCTGCCTGCCACACCCTGGGCTGCCTGGGAAACCCTGCCGTGGGCAGGAGGAGGACCCAGGAGTCCCATCCCAACCCTGTGCTTACATGTCGTAGGCACAGCCTGTGGCCCCTCTGCGGGGGCTTCTGTGGATCCTTGTGCAATTGTGCAGGGGCTGAGGAGCCCGGAGAAGGGACTCAGTCCCCACATCGCATCCCCTTTCCTCGTGGTTTTGGGGATATTGAGAGCTCAGGCACCCTGTGGGCCACTCTAAGATCTGGTGACACAGGGACCCCGCGCCTGGGGTGAGGAACGGGAAAACAGTATGTATGTGATGACATGCAGACCCATGAGGGACTACACACACAGACCCTCAGAAGCCCAGATAAATCCACGCACGCACCCCGTGTGTGTTCGCAGCTACACCCACCCCTGATGGACATGTGGGAAGGGGACATGCGTGCAACTTTCAAAGACATCCTTATAGGGAAAAGAACTTGGGAGTCTGAAATTGAAAAAAAAAAAGTCTTTTTTGACAAGAAAAGTCTCTTTTCGAAGAGAACTCTTAATTCTCTCTGCCACCTATCAGCTGTGTGATCTTGGTGTTTTAGGGATCTTAGCTAAACAATTGGGGTTGGGGGACTCAGTTCTCTTGGTGGGGCCCCCAGTATTCCAACAGGGTTGAAGGGAGAGCCAGCTGAACTGAGACCCCGTGCCTGCTTGTTCAGCCCGCTTCTGCTAGGGCCCCTTTCAGGGAGCTGTTCCAAGACTCAGGCAGGCCAGGATACTCCTGACAGCAGGGGAAGATGACAGACCGTCTCATATGCCCTTTCTCCCCCCTTGTCGTAACTTACGCAGTGTCCTCACCCATTTATCCCCTGTGTTGCGGGGAATAAACAGAATGACCACGGATGGTTTGGAGCAAGCACTAGGGAAGTGCGTTACAGTTCACACTTGGGACCACATTTTCCTGGAGCCTGTTTCTTGGGCTGTGTCTCCAGATGAGGGAGACAGTGCCCTGTGTTAGTTAGGGCAGCTTACTCTCTGGGGCCTGATCTTCTTATCTGTGGAATGGGGATGAAGATGATTCCAGTTGCTTCATAGAGTTGCTTCAAGAAAGGATCACACGTCCACAGCAGCATCTTGTGTCCTGGCATGCAGTAAGCTGTTGGGAGCTGCTGCCTGTCTGGGCATGTTGTTGTTCAGTCGCTAAGTCGTGTCTGACTCTTTGCGACCCCATGGACCACAGTACACAAGGCTTCCCTATCCTTCCCCATCTCCCAGAGTTTGCTCAAACTTATGTCCATTGAGTTGGTGATGCCATCCAACCGTCTCATCTTCTGTTGTCTCCTTCTCCTCCTGCCTTCAATCTTTCCCAACATCAGGGTCTTTACCAATGAGTTGGCTCTCCGCATCAGGTGGCCAAAGTATTGGGTATATATCACATCTATAATGCAGTTGCAAGCTTCATATATACAATTTTTATTTTTTTAAATCTACAAGCTACTTTATTTCCATTAGAAAAATATTATCTCTATAAAATTTGGTCCAGTTTCTTCTCCTTTACCTCTACCATTCAAACTTTAATTTTACTCAAGTAAAAGCAGAATCACATATTTGACATAACAAAATACTTCACATCATTAAATTAAGAGTTTAATTGAATTAGGTGTGCTGATTCTTGTTCCGCGGGAATAGTAACTCATCTTTCCTGCATGTTATTTCCTTCTACTTTTATTTTTCTGAGTTAAGTAAGGTATGTCTGTTTTCCCACACAATACAAGTGTTATAGAAGTGTAATTTATAATATTGGTAACTAGACTCATCATTAATCTTCAATTCATGTTCAGCTCCCCTTATTATATGGTATTTTCATAGTATTTCAACCTTACACTTTCCAGCAAACATTAAGCTATTAGTTAAAAAATATTATTAAAATTCCAGACTAAAGAACACTGGGCCCACTTAGAGTCATGCTATTGTGAGAGGTCCTTGCACAGCTATTGCTTTAATCTCAACACAGTCTCCTTTGGGCAAAGCAGCAACCTGGTAAGCAGCTCAAGCAGGAAAGCTACTCTGGAAATATTGTTTGTAGATGTCATTGACAGTATTGAAGTCATTTATGTCAGCCAGAAAAACAGTTGTTTTTACCACATTTGTGAAGTTGCAGCTTGCTGCTTTCAGAATTTCACCCATGTTTGTAAGAGCCTGTTTAGTCTCTTCTGCCACCCCTCCTGGCACAAGTTGTCCACTTGCAGGGTCCATGCCTAGGTGTCCTGAAATGTAAATGGTCCTGTCGACTAACACAGCCTGTGGGGACCAATGGCCACTGGGGCTTTCGCTGTGCTGATCACCCTTCTGATCAAAGATGACATGGCTAACCTTTTCCCTTGCTGCCCCTCGGAGACAACTATCCAGTATATGACTTACTCATGCCTCTCGGGACTCCATATATATAGTTGACATTTGAACAACATGAGTTTGAACTACACAGATGCACTGATACTCACAGTTTTTTTCAGTGGTAAATACTACAGTACTCCACCATCCCCGATAGGTTGAATCCTCAGATATAGAGGGCGGATTGTAAGTTATATATGGATTTTTGACTGCAGTAAGGGTCGGGGCCGCTAACCCCTGTGTTGTTTAAGCATCAACTGTATACACAAAGCAGATGTTCACGCGGGGCTGCAAACGAGCACCCACACACACCTCTCTCTGTCAGAGTCACAGTCCTCACCCCACACTGCCACCCACGTGGCCAAGAAACCTGGATCCAAGTCAGGCCAGCGTCTCTATGAGACTTGGCTGAGGCCCAGGCCTGGCTCAGATGTCAGGGCCCTGCATTACTGAGCTCAGGAGCCTTTGTCTCCTTCTTCCCCCTGTCCCCAGCTCCTGGTCCTTCTCTTCTCCAGGAGCAGCAGGGAGTAGGGTGGGGGACACCCTCCTAGGCCCCCAATTCCATGGAGCAGGCAGCCACCCTGGGGAACCTAGGGCTCCCTTGTAGCCCCAGGCAGGCCTTGGCCCTGTACCAGCACCTCTTCCGGTGCCCTGCAGGCCTAGACCAGCTCCAGGCTGCCCTGCGGCAGGTGAGGGCCACAGGGCACCATCTCTGAGAGGGCAGGTCTCCATGGGGTCTGATTCCACCTTGCCTTCCCAGGTGCAAGAGGGCCGAGCCTGCCCCTCGGTCCTGGAACTGCCCACCGTGCTGCTGCAGATGGAGCGGAGCCGGCGGGCCCAGGAGCAGGTAGGGGCTGACCAGCCAGGGGGTGAGGCAGAGGGCGGGGCGAGTGCCCCCTCACGTCCCGGCATCCCGCCTTCCTGCAGCTCCTGTGGGATTTGGAGTTGCTGACTGGGGCAGGGCTGGGCCTCTTCTGGCCACCCTGGGCCCAGTTCTGTGGTCTGAGGGCCCAGGTCCAGCATGCACAGAACCAGCACAGCAAGCCCCACAGCAAGACCAATGACAACTCTGAGCGGCTGTCAAGTGGGGTGAGCTGGGGCTCAGCTGAGAGCTGGGGGGGGTCAGTGAGACACTGGGGCACTTGTAGTGGTAGAGAAGTGGGAGGAACATAGGCTTTGGGTTCAAATCTCTGCTCTGATGCTTCCTGTGGACCGGAAGCCTGTTTCCTTCCTCAGCTACAGGATGGGGAAGATAAGAGCTCTTTTCAGAGGGCTGCTGGGAGGCCCATGAACTCATCTGTGTAGAGGTTTAGCACCCTGCTGGACATACAGGACCATTCCAGCCTGTTACTGTTCCGTAATGAACTGTCCTAGCCCAATCAACTGCATGGTGACTCCATGCCTTTAGCCATGGCTGCAGTGAGAGATGGAGAAGGCAATGGCACCCCACTCCAGTACTCTTGCCTGGAAAATCCCATGGATGGAGAAGTCTAGTGGGCTGCAGTCCATGGGGTCGCTAAGAGTCGGACATGACTGAGCGACTTCCCTTTTACTTTTCACTTTTATGCATTAGAGAAGGAAATGGCAACCCACTCCAGTGTCCTTGCCTGGAGAATCCCAGGGACAGCGGAGCCTGGTGGGCTGCCGTCTCTGGGGTCGCACAGAGTCGGACACGACTGAGCAACTTAGCAGCAGCAGCAGCAACAGCAATGAGAGAGGAAAGCAGGGCTGATGGGGCCCAGAGACAGAGGTGCTGCTGCCCAGGTGCCCCTGAGATGGGACTCCGAGTAGCCCCAGCCCCGGGTCCCTCCCTCCAGGGCTGGTGGCCCTCCCCCTGGCCCGCCACCCCGGGAAGGATGGTGCTGTGGTGACTGGAACCAGGATGTGCCTCCCAGTCCTGGCTCGGCACCCCGCTGCCTGAGGCCCTTTGGGCAGGTTAGTAGCTGTAGCAGGAGTAGGTGTTAGTCATGACTACTGGGGAAGCGTCCAGCAACCATTTTTGGCCAGGGCTACAGTCTCATCTGAAGGTTGGAGTGGGTAGGAGGGATCCGTCTCCAAGCTCCTTGACTTGGAGGGAAAGGGGAGGGGTCACACAAGGGCACAGAAGCCAGGAGATGGATCCCTGGGGGCTGTTTTAGAGGCTCCCTACCACACTGGGGGATGATGCCATGTGGGCTGGGGCACCCCCCAGTCCTTCCAGAATTCCAGGCTGTGCCCACTGCCCCAGACTGAAGACTCCCTGAGCCAGAACCATCAGCTCCTGGAGGGGTAAGTCTCCATGGAATTCCGTCCACTCCATGTTGCCACACAAAGTGACCAAACCCAGGACCCTTTGCCCTGTCGCCCTCCAGAACCCTGCCCCTCCTCATGCCCCTAACTCCTCCTGGGGCTTTTACTCAGTTGAACCCACGTGGTTGCCCCACAGTCCCTGGAAAGGATAACCTCAAGTTACAGCTCCCGGCATCCAGTGCTGGGTGCAGACGAGGGGGAGGGGAGGCTGCCATGGACTGAGTTTGGATGATGGGGTGGGAAGACTCCTGCAGCCTGCTGTGGGTGGGGAGTCCTACACCCCCCCCCCAACCCCCCACGTAGCAGAACCAGAAGCAAGAGGTGCCTGAGGCAGTCCTTGCACTCCTGCAGGGGGCGGGCAGCGGACCCACCATCAGCCGCGGATCTGAGGGAAGCCAGCCTGGATGCAGACCCAAGGCAGGAGAGCCCTGGCTTGCCTGAGGAAGGGCCCACATCTGGTACTTTGACAGGAGGGGTTGGCAGCCAGGAGAACAGAAGCCCCTGGGTTAAATTCAGTGACATGGATGCTGAGCTTAGATTGGGGCAAGCTGGAAAGCCATCACCCCAAGTCCCAGGATTCTGGTTCATCCTCACTGATTCTTCCTTTCATACCTTTTTGTGGGGCTTCCGGGGCAACCAGGGACAAAAAGTAGGTTTTCTGTTTTAAAAAATAATTTGATTTATGTATGTATGTTTGGCTGTGCTGGGTCTTCATTGCTGCACAGGCTTTTCTCTAGTTGCAGCAAGCAGAGGTTACTCTCAGCTGAGGTTCAGGCTTCTCATTGCAGAGGCTTCTCTTGTTTCAGAGCACAGGCTTCAGGGGTTGCGGCACTTGGGCTCCGTACTTGCTGCTCCCAGGCCCTAGAGCACAGGCTCAATAGTGGTGGCGCACAGGCTTGGTTGCTCCACCACCTGTGCAGTCTTCCCAGCTCAGGGATTGAACCCGCGGCTCCTGCCTTGGCAAGAGGATTCTTTACCACTGAGCCACCTGGGAAGCCCCAGGTTTTCTTTTCTATGCCAACTCCACCTGATTGGTGCCAGCCATCTCAGGCCCTGTGTCCAGGATGATCCTGAAGCTAAGCTGGGGCTCAGAGGAGAGAGTGCTGGGAATGGCTGTCTGTCCTCCCTGTCCTCCAGCGGGGACAGAACAAAATGGCAGCTCCAAGCTGCCACCCTCATGCCAGGCACTGGGGAGATACAGGGCACAAAACAGACTTGGCTAGTCACTTGTCCTCATCTCTGAGGAGATCACAGCCTAGTGAGAGAGTGTGACAATAAGCAGGTGATTAGAATTCATCAGGATGGATGCTGTGAGCCCTGGGTCTGTTCATTTAAATGAAACAGGCTCTCAAATGATTGGTTAAATAATAAGCCTAGCAAAGTCACAAGCTTTTTAATTGTGACATCGTGTATGGGCAAAAGAAGGAAAGTACAAATGATTATTTTCTGATTGACAGAAATTTTACAAGTATATTATCTCTTGGGACTACATCGGCGGAAGATATCTATTACATCATTATAACCAGTGAAATAAATGATCCAGTAAGACAACGGATCAGAATTACAGAGGGACGGGGTTGGAGGTTATTTTCACAGTTCATGGCAATAATTTCTGAAGGCTTGGGACTCTTACCAGATGTCTTTGTTCAAAACTCTTCCAAAGACAGATTTGTTTTCACAGAGAACATTCCCATTTGGTTACTGTTATGAATATTCACACATTCATGTTGCATAAAGATGGCATTTCTTGTGAGAGTTCTCAATTTAAGACCTTATGAAATCAGATTCTTTTAAGTGGTTTTATGAATGCAAAACGATGCTCCTTCCTTCACAGCTGCAAAGGAGCAGCAACATTTCATCTCTTTTTTTAGATTCCTTTTGTTAATTATAAAGACTTGCAGTTTTTAGACTAGCCTCTGGCCTAAAATTCCACTTCTTGAATTTCATTTGATTTTGCCTTCCAGAAACCAAGAAAGAGCTAAAGAGGATTATCCTTAACAATAGAAAAGTCAGGCACCTATTGTGGGGCTGGACAGGACTTTGTGTCTTTGACACAAGAACAAAGTAGGGGTGTCCTTAAGAGGGACTGGTAACCCTGGCAGGCTGTCCCTTCCTGCTCCTGGGCTGCCTCTGGCAGTTTTGAGGAAGACGGTGTGTAGGTTCCTCCAAGGTGGTCCTTGGCTGGGAGGGTGAGGAAGATGGGGTCAGCTGTTGGCAGGCAAACCTGACAAGCAGACACACAGCTGGCTGTGTAAATAAAGGTGGGATGGTGAGCTGCGAAGGCCGTGCAGTTCCAATGCCAGCCCTCAGGGTACCCTACCAACACCACTGGGTTCAGTCCCTTCACCTGCTGGGGACTCCCTGGGCTTCCTGGTTCCAGTTCAGGGGTGTGCGTGTGAGGGGCTGAGACATGAGCAGACATCTGTCTTTCTCCTTCAGGTTGCTTCCAAGAGCTGAACGCTACCACCAGCAGTAGCCCTGGAGAACCAGGAAACTCAGAGTTCAAGGTGAAAGGGTGAAGTTGCCTGGGCAAGACCCCTCTCAGATGGGGGATAGCAGAGGTGGGGTCTGCCTGGGAGGAGACTGCTGGGGTGGGAAGCCCACAGCCAGGTGGAAGAAGGGGCCGTCGTTAAAGCACCTTTTAAACTACATAACATGGGTTTGGGGCTTCCCAGGCTATATAGTCCAGGAGGTTGCAGAGTCAGACATGACTGAGTGACTAAGCACAGCACAGCACAACATGGGCTTTACAAATTCAGGAGTCAGGGCAGGGGCCTAATGGAAGTAAGGCCCACTGGGGCCCTGGGGCCTCCAGGCTCTGCTGGGGGAAGTGGCCCTGGAGGGAGGATTCCCTCACAAACCTGGGACAAAGTGTTCTTCCTTCCTAGGACCTGGCCCAGAAGCCAGAGGGGAGCCAAGCAGAGCCCATGCCCCAGAGGCCCCATCAACTATCATCCGGAAGCCTACAGGAGAAAAAGCTGGCTCAGGGAGCCCCAGGGCCCCCAGGCCTCCCCTCCCCAGGCCTGCCAGAACCCCAAGATCCCCTGGAGGGGCTGGGCTGGAGCTTGGGCCAGGAGAGAGCAGAACAGAAGAAACTGCTAAGGATTGAGATTCCTCACAATCAGAGAGAGGGGGACCCTCAGGGTCAGGGTAAGAGAGAGAAGACAAACCAGAATCCAAGCGGGGAGGCTACTCAGGCTCTGATGGAAGAGGTGTCTCAAGGTCAAAGGTGTGAGGGCCTCCAGGGTGAGCACAGAGGGGCGCCTCAAGGTCAAAGCGAAAGTCGCCTCAAATGCGGGAGAAAGGAGGCCCTCCCAGAGCCGAGGGCAGATTCTCCCCGGGGTTGGGAAGAGAAGATCCTCCAGTCTCCCGAGGGCAGAGACTGTATCCCACCTGCCTGGGAAGCGGCTCGGGGAGAGGGGCCCCGGGAGAAAAGCGGCTCCCCGGGGGACTTCCGCAGGTCCCTGGGGGAACGGATGGGGCAGCCTGGGGGAAGGGCGGGCCCAGGGCCCGGGGGAAGGACCACCCAGCTGATGCAGGTTAAGACCGACGGCCTGAGAGGAAACAGCGCACCGGCCCTGGGAGCGCAGGGGCCCCTCCGGGAAGGGTTGCGGGCTCCGCTTCCGCTCGCTGGGCCCCCGACCCGGCCACTGCTCCCAGGCCCAGGAGCGGTGATGCTATCGGCCCCATGCACTGGGGGCTCCGGGCAGCGGGAACGGCCCGCTGCTCTCCCAGGGCACCTGGGCCCGCTGAGCGATCCACACTCGCTTCAGGGCCCAGGAGGAAGCCCTGGCCCCGCGGAGCAGGAGCTGGGCGGCTCCACGGGGCTTCCGGGCGCCTTCGGGAGACCGAGGGGTGCTGCGGAGGCCCCCAGAACCTCGAAGACCGCCTGGCCCGAGCCCCTGAGCAGAGACCGGGCGTCGGCGAGCGTGAGCGCCGCGCAGCAGGCGTCGGCTCTGCAGCGGCTGCTGGAGCTGAACCGCGAGGCCAGGCGCCGGCGGCAGCGGGACCGCGAGCAGCAGCGGCTCCGGGTGCGCGGCCGGGCCAGGCGGGCGGGGCCCAGAGGGGCGGCCTCTGGGCCGCTGACAGTCGCCTCCTGCAGGTCCTGGAGCGCCTCCGCATCGCCAGGAACCGCCATTGCCGGGTGCACCCCTTGGAACCCCCACCGAGCCCAGCTCAGCTCCCACCACAGGCAAGACCCCTAGGAGAAGGCGGTGGGGCCACAACGACCCTGCAGGGGCGGGGGCCGGTGGCCAAGCTGGGCGCGACCTGGATCGCTTTGACTGGCCTCTATCCCGCACTTGCGATAACACCTGCGGAGTGGGCCGACCCTCCAGAGCACAGAGGGTGCTGCCCTCTGCTGGCCGCTTCGAGCCCGGGGGGCCGGGAGGCACCGGCGGGCGCTCAGCGTTCCGTCCCGCCTCAGGAGGACGCGGCAGGGCGACGACGCGCCGTGCGGGAACAGCTGGAGCAAACGCACCGGGAAAGGACCGGGCGGCTGCGAGCCCTCGGGGCCAGGTGAGGGGACGGGCGGGGAGGCTTGTGGAGTGGTGGCGGTCACTTTTTCCTGACATCTGGTATGAAAGTCCACTCTTCCCCAGGAACACCCAGAACTTCCAGCAGCTACTGTGGCCCCTCGGCGCCGCGGAACCTGACGAGCATCGCTCACCCTTCCGAGGCCCCTCCAAGTCTCTGATGAATCCTCAAGGAGATGATTAAAGAGATGGGGGGTTAAGGGAAAAGCAAGAAGGCAACCTGCAGGTCAGAGGGAGTTTCAGAAAGGCCCAGAACGCAGCCTCAGCGCCTGGGAGAGCCAGACACAGACACACATGCAGCTTCGCCCTACCAGGAGGTGTGTTATTTCTTTTTCCCTCCCCTAAGCCCTCTGCCCTGCTCGAGGTCAGAGGGCCAAATCCCGGGGATCCAGTAGCGAGAAGGTCCCATTCTTGCGGAAGAAAGATTCAATGCGGCACATCTTGCAGGAGACCAGTTCTTGCTTCAATGGGGGGCCTGGGAAAAGATGTCAGAGGCCAGGAGTGGCTTCCTGGGAAAAGAACCGGCAGAGCACAGGAGCCCTGCCTGCATAGCCCTAGGAGTCTGCCTGTGTTGTATCCACTTTGTAAGTGTGCAGAAATAAAAAGAAATGCTTCTGAGAAGCGGGAGTTACAGGGAAACAGGGAGCTGGCTGGCTGCCCACCCGGGTCAGCAGTGATGGCCAAATGCCAGTCAGCTGTGTGCCAGCACCTCCCCCAGCCTCAGAATCCTTCACAGAGGACGGTGGTGGGACTCCCAGCCGTGCTTGCTACAAGGACAGACAGAGCTGGACTTCTCTGGGGCAGACAGGGCTTCTTTCTACCTTCTGCTTTCATTTGGAAATTGTTCCTTTCCTCTCCCTTTAGGGAGAGGAAATCCTGGGGCAAATCCTTGGGCCCTGGGGGGATTTTTTGTTAAGGCCAAATTTCAACTGTTTATCCTCAATCATCCACCTTTTCTGTGCAGGAACTGGAGAAAACACCTGACTGAGTAGTCTCACTTGAAATTCATGACCACAGACAGCAAAGGAACTCTCATCAGGCAGCAAACCCATGACACTCCCTGGCATATTCTCTGTCCCACACCTTGACTCTTCAGCTCAAACTACACCACTGCCTTCGCTCCTGTCCCACCCAACTAACGACTATGAGTCAATCCAGATGGACAGCCTTCTTGCCAATACCATGTCCTTACATATCACTGTTCCCCCCAACCCCGCACCTTCTCCCTGCGTGATCCAGCCTCTGGAGCAACCTGGGTGAGCCCACCCACTCTCAAGGCTTTAAAGAGTACCTATATTCTGATAACCCCCAGAACTGTGCTCTGACCTCAGCTCTGACCTCACTCCAGAGGGCCACATCACCGACACCTCCAGCACAACATAGCAACGCTGACCTTCACACCCCCCAGCACTCTCCCTACCCCCAGTCTCCCTTGCTGTAGCTGCTTCAGTCAAACACCTGCGTGTTGGCATTACATTCTCTCCTGTCATTCAAACCACCAGTGAGTTCCATTGAGTCTTCCTCCAAACACATCGAGAATAGATTTCAGCTCAACTGCTAATCACTCTAGTCCAAGCCACCGTCATTTCTTGCCAGGATAACTCAACCATCTGCCAGTTTATTCTTACCCCCGAAAAGGCCACAACCTACAGAATAGTCAGGGTGATTTTTTTTTTTAAGTAAATCAGTATCATTCACCTGCTTAAAACTCGCTGTGGCTTCCCCTTAAACTTAGAATAAAACCCAACTCCTCCCCCTTGTCAGTTAGCTCACTCGGCCTTTAGGTCCTGAGGCCTTTCCTGACAATCCATCCCAAAGCGCCACACGCCCCTGCCTCCTCGCCCATCATGCCGTTTCATTCTGGAACTTGGCCCTCTCTTGCTCTTATGTTTCTCCACTAGAATGGACGCCCCCAAAAGGAGTGTCCATGTGTCTCGTATGTCTAGTGCCAAGAGTGCTGTGGCTCATGGCAGGTTTTCTGTGAGGTGGATAATTTCTGGGAGGTTGGGGCTCACCCAGCTGCCAGCCATATGTGAAGTTGGTGGTGATGGGGAAGAGGTAGCGTTTCTCTGGCATGTCCAGTTTTCGGGTGCTGAGGTAGCGGTAGCAGCCCTGGAAGTCGTGGGAGATGCCTTCGTATAGCAGGGCCCGGGTGGCAGGCGGGACTGGGTACATTTCTGACTGAATAGGAGCCTCCAGGGCGGGGCTGGAAGCCCTGGAAGGAACTGCTTTGGGGGCGGGCGGGGGTGAGAGTGGAGCTTTGGGGGGCAGGGTTGGCAGCTTGAGCGGCAGGCGGGCTGCAGCCTTGGCCTTGTGCTTGGCCTTCACCAGGGACCCGTACTTGTGGTGCCACTCGCAGCGCAACATCTTCTCCCTCAGGTATTCCTCCTTCCAGAAGTTCTGCCGCACCGTGTCCATGCTGAGTTGCCGAGACATGGCGGCAGAGGAAGGAGCAGGCGTGGGGTGCCTGCTGCCAAGGGGTGAGCACAGCAAGCAGACTCCCTCTGACAGCAGGTGGCTGCCCAGGGACAGTCACTTGGCAACCATGCCTCACCTCACACAGGGCCATGCCCTCAGCACGCTTCACCTGCCTTGCTTGCTGGGGCAGCCTCAGGCCAGGGCCCACTGGCTAAGGGCCTTGACCTGCAAACCTCTTGCCAGACTCAAACTAAGTATCTCTGGTTTCCAGGTTTGCTGTGGTTCCTGCTTCCATCCCTTGAGGTCCCGACCCCTCCCAGCCAATACAGACTCAAGCAGGGGCACCAGGGGTCTGAACGCAAGCCTGCTTCTGTTCCTCCTGCCAGAGCCGGTCGCCTTTAATTCAGAAGGCCGGGCTGGCACAATCTTCCTGGTCTAACTCTTCTAGGCCTGGGTCTTTGGCAAAACCTTTTCCAGCCTTGCCAATCAAATTCCCCCCCACAAAAGCCTCCTTCTACACATGTCGTTTCTAACACCCAGCCTCAGATTGGAGAGAAGCAAGAATGTTATTTTAATTTAACATCAACAATGACAGCACAGGAAAGAGGCAGTGGAGAGAAGACACTCAGGTTTCCTGTATCCCAACCAGCCTTAATTTTAATGGCAGAGCCCCAGCAACTGGAAGCACCCCAGCTCTGGTGCCTCTCAGTAGAATGGGAAGGGGCAGGGAATTGGAACTCAGAGGCTAAGATCTTAGAGAAGGGCTGATGGCAAGCCCAGGGAGAGGCCGCAAGGCGGAGGGGAGTCCTCTAGCGCAGGTCTTCAGCCGTGAACATGCCCCTGGCCCTGCGCAGGATGGAGTCCTTGGCAGCATCATACGGGTGCTCCTTGGACGGGATCTCCAGTACAGCCGGAATGGAGCGCTGGTGGGCGTCAAGGGCGTGCCGCACCATCTCTGCAATGTACTGGTTGATAAGGATGATGCCGATGTCATCCCGGTTTAGAAACTGCCTGGAGGGAGAAATGAGAAGGGAGTCGAGGGCGGCCCACTCCGAGTTGGTGGCCACAGATGGAATGGGCTTAATCCAGAGAGCGCAGTGGACAAGAGAAAAAGGTGCTACACTAAACTCTCCACTCTGTTTAGAGTCCATTTCATTCAAAAGCTAAGGGCATGGCTTCTACTCCACCCCCACCCCTGCCGCCTGGAAGACTCCCAAATGATCTGCTAATAAGATGAGGGTGCGTGCTGGTGCGTTCCTTATGCTGCCTTCAGGTAAGGATGGGCGAGGACAAGACTATATATATATATATGCCAGTCTCTTTGTATCTGCATAAAGAAAAAAGCAGAAAGATATGGAAAAAAAATACATGGTGAAGGAAGTAATGAAGTAGAAGAGGTGAGGGGTTGAGAGTGTGACTTCTCAATGTGTAGATCTTTTAAAGATTAATTTGTAAACTACATGAACATGTTAACTTTTCAAAAGGAAACAGATTAAATTTCTAAACACACAAAAAATTTTTTTGTACCACACTATGTGGCACATGGAATCTTAGTATCCCAAACAGAGATCGAATCCGTGCCCCCTACTGTGGAAGCATAGAGTCTTAACCACTGGACCGCCAGGGAAGTCCCCATAAAAATTTTTAAGGGGGGAAGGCATTGTTCGGACCACTCATGGTCTATGCTGATAAGGGCAGGGGGTGGATCAGAGGGGAAGTTTGGCCTGAGCCAGGAACAGAGCATAGGAAGAGGAAAATCAGCAATGAAGGAATCATACTTTCCACACAGAAGGAACCTGGCACTGGGCTCTTACTTTCTTGTGATCACCCACACATTCATTAATTTATTTACTCACTAAAAACTATTTACTATTAAAAAATAAAAGCTGTTTACAGAGTAGTTATTCTTTACCAGACACTAAGGCAGGTTAGATTTGATGATTTCAGAGGTCCCTTTTGGTTGGAAACTTGAAAAGATCTTGAAGTAAAATTTGTCCTTCTCTCATGACAACTTGAGTCACTTTACCAGACTGCTTAGAGATCAGCCTCCTGGGGCAGGGCTGATCATACCCCAGGCAAAAGGAACCAGTCTCAGCCAGCAGCTCAGGGCTGGGCTGTTTAGGGGAAAACAGGCAGGAGAGGTTTGTTCCTGGCACTTGGCATAGGGGCTCCAGAGAAGCGGTGTGGGAAAGAACAAAGGGCTGGCGCTCTCAACTCTAGTCACCAGGTCACCTCCTGGATTAAAGGACATGCCTGCACCCACAGCTTGAAACTACTGCTTTTAATCCGGGACAGGAAATGAAGCTTTGAAGCACAAGGTATCAGTAGAAGGTAGGACAGTCCTGATATTCTGTCCGCTGAGTTCAGGACAATGGGAAATTCCAAAGCAGACTGAGAGCTGAAGGAGCAGAGTGTGGCCCTGGCTTAAGAAAGGCAGAAAAGGTGAGACTGGGTTCAAATCTTTGCTCCATCTTTTTCCGAATTGTATGACTTTAGTGTGTGCCTTTAACCTCTCTGAACTTTAGTTTTCTTACCAGTAAATGGGAATAACCCCTATCTTACATGATGATTGTGAGCTTCTAAGGGAGATAAAACACTTGAAAGCCCGAGCCCACTGCCCAGGTGTTCACTGAGTGAGTGGTTCCTTTAGGAGTCAACTCAGAAGAGTCCAGCGCTTGCAATGACCGGGGCCTGCTCTACGGGTGAACCGGGAGCTGAGAGTGGCCCTTTCCAGGCCTGGGCACCCTGGAAGTTCAGCTCTGGCGGGACAGGTTGGACCAAAGGGCGGTGCCCGTCCTACATGAGCGGTTCCTCTTCTTTCCTGACACACGGTCATGTGAGGGGGGCCTTTGTGGACCCGATCTAGCCCTGGTCCCACCGAGCCCCGAAAGGGAACTTGGGCCGCAGTGGCCTCCTCTCCAACCGGTGGACCGACTTCTCCGACCCTCGAGGACGGGGTCTGACACTTCAGCCAGTGTCGCCCCCCGCCCCCTCCCCTCCCCGCGCTCCCACCAGGCAGCAGAGGGTCCAGTTCAGGCCTCGCGGGCTACCTTACCGGAAAGTGTCTTCGATCTCATTGATGGTAGTATCCTTCTCCACCACCAGGAAATTAGGGTGGCGGTTCTTGTTAAGCTCCCCTATGCCGCCCAGCAGGAAGCCAGTCACAGTGTCCTCGTCTCCGATCACCGCAATTAGCTTCCCCCTCCCCGCCATCCTCACAGACCACCCGAGATCCTCAGCGACCGCCGGGTGTCACCGAAGCCCCGCCTTCGCAGCGCACCGCCTTTTCGGCCGCACCCCCACGCTTTAGACATGCGCAGTTGTACCACTCCGCCTCCTGGGACATGCGCATTAGGAGCAAAAGCGCCTGACTCAGAATACGCCTGCGCCATAGTGGGAGCCCTGAACCCGGGGACTACGATTCCCAGAAGTCCGCGCGGCACAGTCGACTAGCGCAGGTAAGTTCGCTGGTTCTTTGGCCAGGTGAGGCAATTGCTGTTAGACGTCTGGACGCCAAAGGAGAGACGGTTTCTGTTCTCCAGAGTAAGGTCCGAGTCTTTATCGTGTATGTATGTAACTATGGCACGTAGTTAACAACTAGTACATATTTGCTCAATTAATAAAAGGATAGATAAGTTAATGATGATACTCTTTAGTGAGTAGTGTGTCAATTGCTAAAATGTGAAACGTACGTGAAAGCACCCATCAGGTGTAACTAACCCATGAGGGAGAGGAGGCGCGCGAAGAAGGCCGCTAGCTGGATGAGGCTGGTAGCGATGAGGACAAGAGGGTGTTGTTAGAAAGAGAAACAGCACGTGTGAAGACTTAGGGACTAGAGAAAACAAGTGCCTTCAAGGAAAGAAAAAGAATTTGGGAGTTATCCTGAGGACAGAGTTATTCTGAAGCCACTGAAGGATTTTAAGCAAGAAAATGATACGGCCAACTTTATGTATTAGGGATAGGTTGAGACCTGTGCTGTGTGAGCAGGCAGGACTGAAGGAAGAGAAACTGTTGTGGGAAGAGATGATGGTGGGCAGAACCCAGGGAGTGGGAATGGGGAATGTGAGAGTCTGGTGGAGCCAAGAAGTATTTAGAGACAAAGAGGATAGAACTGGTATTAGATATGTTTGGGGAGATATGAGGGGGGAAATAGACAAGGTGATTTCCAGGTTTCTGGCCTGTGCAGCTAGATGGACGGGAGTCACATTCCTGAGAGAGTGAACTCTGAGATGAACATGTTGAAGGAGAAGGGGCCACTCGCTCCCCCTCCCTTCTAACAAACAGGCGTCCTGGCATCTGGCATTTGATCTGTGGGTTGAGAGCACTTGAGCCATCCGGATGGTCTGGTCTGGTGGTTACATGTGTGATAGGCTCGGGATTTTAACCTAAGTGGTATGAATCTCGGCCTTGCTACTTAGAGGTATGATTTGGGACTCATCACCAAAATTCTCAGGACCTTTATCTCTTCAGGTAATAATGTGCCCGTCTCATAGAGCTGTTAGGATTAAGTGAGGTAGAGTCCTTACATGCTTAGCAGCCGAGGCCATGCTACCACTGAGGGAGAGCAGCGGGACTGGATATCCATAAATACATCCCCTCACAGGTGGAGGGCAGCAGGAGGAGGAAGAGGCCGGCAGCCTGGCAGGAAAATGCTCCCATCTTGGGGCGAGGTGGGAGGGGAGGCAGAGAGTGAGGAAGGATGTGAGTAGAAGCACCTGGCTCGGTGCCTGGCACAGGGCTGGCCCTTAATGGCCATGAATGGCTGGGAACTTGAGAAGGGATCTCGCCTTCAAGGGTCTGTCGGGTAAGGGAGGGAGCTGTGAGAGCACCCCATTCATCACACACACCTTCATTCAACCAGCCTTTATCAACTGTGGCCATGGAGAGGCTGAGAACATGAGATTGATAAAATACAGTTTCTGTCCTCAAGGAACTCTCTCGGGACTGAGAGGAGAGTAAAAATATCACAGGGACGGAGATGGACTTACAGAAAGAGAGGCCCTGGAAGGGTCTTGAGGGGGAAGAGAAGGACAAGAGGAGCCAGGAGGCAGACATCCTTTGAGTCAAGAGGTAGGGGATGGGCGTATTTGGAGCCAGGCCACGTGTGTTGGGTTTTCTCTGGTCAACCCACCGCTATGTGCCGAATATCTGGAATGAGTCTAGAGCTGGGGGATCAGTTGAGTGAAGCTGCCTTGCCCTGCACTGGCTACTCAATTGCTCATTTACTCGTTGGTCACACCTGTCTGTATTTGACCTCCTAGGTCAGGGAGCGCAGTCTGGTGGGGCAGGCCCACCCTCAGATTCACTGTTACAGACGAGGGTAGTAGTAATAAATGCAGCCAGAGATGTGCCCCAGGGCAGCATGAGAGCTGAGGGGCAGGTCTGGGAGGATAGGGAGGGGTTCAGGAAAGCTTCCTGTTGGCCAGGAAGGTGAGGAGGGTGGAGAGGCAAGGATGTTCTGGGGCAGAGGCCCAAACTGCAGCATGTGGGTCTGGGAATCTAGAAGTTGTGAAGAGGGTAGGAGGTGGAGGGTGTGGTGAGAAAGGGTACACCACCAGCTTGGCTGGAGGTTTCAATGAATGGGTAGGGAGACTCTGGGGGCCTTGTTAGGACACGTAGACTAGACTAGAAGGGAGCCACAGAAGGGCCTTAGACCAGAGAGGGCCACAGTTCCTGTAATGTGACCACCCTCCTCTGGCTGCAGTGTGGTGAGCTGGAGGGAGCTGCTGGTGGATCAGGAAGGAGGGACCAGTTCAGGAGGGAGGCCCTAAGCAAGGTCGGGCTGGAGGGACAGAGGAGACCCAGCTTTGACCCAGGACCTAGCTGGAGTGACAGGTTCCTGGGTTCGTTTGTGGTTCTGCCTGCCTGCTGGTTGAGGAGCGTTCCTGCATGAGCCAGGGGTGACTGTTTTTTTTAAGATCCTGATTTTGAGAACATCCTTGAGCTCAGTCCGAACAGAAACCAGCCTCCTGGTAGTCCCCGGGGCAATCTTCTACAACACAGTGTCCCCCTCCCTCTCCCACCCCCAGCTCTCCGGGAATCTGAGGACCAAGCCCACATCCCTGACATGCCCCCTTTCTTTGCAGCATTCTGTCAACATAATAGATGTTGACAAATAGATGGCCCAGAGGGGTGCCTCTCTGCCCCAGGCCCTTCCCCTGGACCTGACTCGGTCCTCGAGGGGACAGGCAGCCAGCCTCTGCCTCCCAAGGCCTGATTGAGGGTCAACAGCCAGAGCTGGCCAGCCAAGGAAAGTGCACACACACAAGGCACAACCACGCCTCTGCGACAGGCCGCACTTTATTTGGAGTTTTCCGCCTAAACGGCTCCCAGCTGAGCCGCATGACATGTGCAAAAGCCCCCCAGAAAGCTGGGCCTCGCAGTGTGTAAAAAAGGCCCCCCCATGGGGCAGAGCTGTGCAATTATTAAAAAAAAAAAGAAATCAGTCCCCCAGGAAGCCTGGCTGGGGTCTCAATCGCCTGGGGCCAGGACATGTGTGCAGCTGCCGCTAGGTACACTTTCTCCTCTGACTGTGCTTCGTTTTCCAAGCCGTAACGCTCTGGGGTTGTGGCCACCAGAGGGGCTGGACGCAGTCCTCAGCGGCTAGGAGGGCTGGCTGGCAGTGCGATTTGAGGGTGACCTCTCTCACACATGCAGACACCCCCAAACACATGCTCCTCCACTGGCCTCAGCCCCACCAGAAAACACAGGGCTTCCCTGGCCCCCCAACCCCCAGTTCACCCTCAGGTCACATTTGAGGCGAGGGACACTGCCCTGAAACAGGCAAGGCCCTCCAGCCAGAGGGCCTGGCGGCGAGGGGGCAGTGCCACTCCGTCCACACCCCAGGGCAGGTGTTTGTGGTGTCTGATTCTGCGAGCGTGCATCTGGGTGTGGCCTGTGTGTGTGTGTGTGTGTGTGTGTGTGTGTTGGCCAGAGGTGGGGGCCGAGGCTGGGGGAGGCACTTCTGGGATTCAGGGCACATTGACTTTGAAGGGGCTTCCGGGGACACTTTCGTCGCCCCACTTGACGATGAGGATGTAGTCCCCTTTTTCCTTGACGGTGTAGGTGACGTTGTACACCCGGTTCCCCATGTGCTTCACGTACACCTCCTCACAGGGGGTCTTGGGCCCGTGCACGCCCACCATCATCATATTGGTGCCTGGAGAGAGAGGCAGTGAGGGACAGGCTCAGCCCTGGCACTTGGCCCCACGTTCGCACACACTTGCCCACCCTGGGAGACCGCCCCCGCTCCCCCGCTCTGCCCGCTGCCTGCCTGCTTTGCTGCAGTCCACAGTGAAGGAGTTCTTCTGGCCCACAAAGGCCTGGGACAGCCCGGGGCCCCGTGTCACCACCTTGCTGGCATCTGAGGAGAACTTGGGGATGGAGCTGTAGCTGGAACCCCGGCTTGAGGACGACTTGGTCACAGTCTCCACCAGAACCGTGGATGTTTCATGAAGGCTGTGGCCTCCAGAGAGCCGGGGACCTGAGGGGCAGGGTGGGGTGGCCACGAGCCGGGTCAGAGGCCTGCTCTTCCCAAGGTGGTAGGCCCCGTGTGGCGGCCCTGACAGCCCATGTTCCCTTCCTCAGCTGCAGCATCCTAGGAGCAGCAGCCCATTTCACACAGGGCTCTCGGGCAGGCCTGTCTCCAGGTCTGGGGCCTCCATGGCTCTGTCCACCCACCCCCCACCCTTCTGGGCTTTGTCTGGGACCCCAAGTCACACGGTAGGTAGAGCCCTGCTTTAAAAAGGAACAAGTATCCAACCAATCCTTCACACAGCTTCCAGAAGGAAAATCAGGTAAATGTCTGCTGAGCTCTGTCTTCTTGGAAGCCAGAAACGGGGATGCCAGAAGGGCAGAGTTAAGTGAAAACTTGGGGAGCCACCGCAGGGAAAAGATTAGTCAAGGGATGGACAGTAGAGAGGGATTTGATTTTTTTAAAATGATGTACACAAGTCCACACATAGAAGGTGGGGAATGGCACGTTGTGTAAAGCCAGGCGCACTTTATTCCTGGTAACCTGAAACACTGATGTTTGGGGCCAACTCTGACCCAGATGTGAACAGCCACTGGAGCCAGCCCAGAATAGGCTTCCAGCCCAGGGTGGGACCTCACCCCACCCAGGACACTCACCTGTGACTTTAGCCTTGAAGGGGCTGCCCACGATGTGCTGGGGGCCACCATACTTGATGGCAATGAGGTAGTTGCCAGGAGCCATGGGAGTATAAGTGACCACGTGACCCTCGGGACACTCCCGACAGTCCAGCTGCACCTTGGAGGGGCCGTCGATGGTGACAGACAAGGCCCCTGAGCCTGCATTCAGGGTGTTGACGATGAACTCCGACGACACGCCTGGGGACCAGAGGTAGCAAGGATGTAGGTAGAAGGGCTTGGGGCCCAGAGCTGGGATGGGCCCGGGCTCCCCGGAGCAGACCTCTGCCAGGACTGAGGGCTCATCAGCACTGTCCCACCCCTCTCCCCAGCCCCAGGCACTCACCTGTAGTGCCTCCCTCTAGCCCAGGACCATAGGCCGACACCAAGCCTGGGTCCCCAGCCTGGCTCTGCTCCCCAACTCGGATCTTGAAGGGACTGCCAGGGATGTGGGCACCGTTGAACTTGACGTCGATGGAGTGGACGCCATTCTCATGGGGGATGAAACGGATGGTGTGCTTGTCTGTGGGGGCAGAGGTTGGTGGGTGAGCCTTAGTCTTTCCCCTCCCCTTTCCAGAAGGTCCTAGCCTGGCAGGGACAGGCCAGCTCACCACTGTCCAGCTCGGAGACGTAGCACTCTTCCACGGCGCCCGAGGGCGTGTGCACCCTAGCGTCGATCACGCCCCGTGCACCGTTCAGCTGCACCGCAAAGGACGCCGGCTGGTTCACCTTGAGCCCGGTCTCCTGCAGAGACCACGGAGGGTGCTCAGACTCCTGGGAGGGCCTGGAGGGCTCATGTCTGCAGCCTGGCACTGATATCCCTTCCTGCCCAGCCCAGAGGCTCCCTCCTCCCACCCCCAGCTGCCCCCTGCCGCCTGACCCGGCTTAGGGAGGCTCTGAACAAGGCTGCGATGGGAGGCAGAGGCTGGGTCTTTGGCCTTGGCAACCACCTGCTATGAGGTGGGGCCACCTGGCTGTGCCAGGCATGGTCAGGGACCAGAGATGATATGCCCTGTCCTGGCTGGGGAGGTAAGACCCAGATACCATAAAGCTGGCCTGATAGCAGAGAACCCAGTGCTGGGATGGGAAAAAGAGGCATGTGGGCTGGACTGCCCTGGGGGCACTTGATGGGGAAGGTGGGGCCGATGGGGAGGTTTAGGGGGGCAGGTGGTGAAGATGAACCCAGTTCTAGGATTGGGAAGGGGGCGGAGGACACAGCAGCACCTGAGGCTGCCAAGACTACCCCAAGGGGCAGCTAGTATAGCTAGAGCCCCCTGTTGTCTAAACACTGGGAGAGAGGGGCCACCTGTATGGCCCTTCCAAGGTCACTGCTAAGTCCCTGGTCACATGGGCCTACCATCCTCTACTGCCCATCCCTCAGGGTGGCAGGAGGGCCCCATCCCCCCCGGGCACACACCTGGAGGCTGGTGACAGTGAGACGGCGAGCATCATCTGAGAGGGAGGCCACGGGTACCACGAAAGGGCTGTCTGGGATGTGCTCGTCGTTGAATTTGATGGAGACCTCGTAGTCACCTGGGGAGAGAAGACCAGTCAGCTCAAGCTGCAGGACAGGGGACAGCAGCGTGGGAAACAACCCCACCCTGATCTCAGTACCGGACAAGCTCCTAGGTCGAGCTCAGCTCTGGAGACACATGTTCCCAGGAGTGTAGGGTGGAGGGAAATGGGGCAGAGAAACTGCAGCGGCCCAGGTGAGGGGTTGGTTTGGGAGCCCTATCTCCTGCCGGGGCGAGCAGAAGCCTGGTCTGGAAAGTCAGGCAGGCCCAGCAAGATGCCCACCTGGCTCCTGGACAACATAGGAGACCCCACACGAGCCGTCCTTGCGGTCCTCAAATGCAATTTCCGCCTTGCTGGGACCCTCCACAGCGATCGATAGGCCCCCGGCACCTGCTTCTCGGGTCCAGATGCTGAACTCGGCTGGAGATGGAAACGGGACGGGGGCAGCTCTTCAGCACCGTCGCCTACCCTGCTGGCTGTCCTCCCCCATCCCCCATCCCGGGAACCTACCCCCTTACCTGGCACGCCAGCCACCCCTCGCTCCAGCCCCGTGCCTCCAGCCCGCACCTTGTGGGCACCACCTTCACCCAGCGGCCCCACAGTGAACTGAAAGGGGCTGCCTGGCACATGCTGGCCGCGGTACTTGACAGTGACCGTGTGGGGCCCCATCTCCTGGGGCACAAAGCGGACGCTGTATGCACTGTCCTCCCCCTCCACGATCTCAGCAGCTTCCGTCTTGCCCGACGGGCTGGTCACCTGTGCAGTCATGTCCTGAGAGCTGGCCTCACCTGCAGGGGGTGGGGAGTGTCAGGGCAACTCCGGGGCTGCTCCAGGCCCTCGCCCTTCCCTCCCTCCCTCAGTAAACACCCCCTCCTCTGCTCAGACCAGCAGCCTCCCCATCCTGTCCCGAGGGACAGAAGGCCCACCTCCCTGTGAAGAGCCCGGCCCGGTCCTGCTCACCCTCCTGCTGCCGGGTGATGCTGCCAAAAGAGCCCAGGCGCTCCCGGCCCAGGAAGTCCCCGAAGACGGCGGGGAAGGGGTCTCCGCCAACCTGGGTGGACTCCTCCACCCGCACCTCGCGCTTGGTCTCCCCGCCCCGTGTCTTGCTGATCTCCGTGCGCTCCGTGCGGGTGTATGTGTGGCTGCTGCGGGTAAAGGTGCGTGTCAGGCGCTCCTGGGCGGACACCATCTGGAACCAGTTCCCTGTGGGACACGTGGAGCGGGCGGAGGGGAGGGAGGTGAGAAATAAGCCAGAAGGACAGAGGCCCCGGGGACAGGCTCTGGGCCCTCCCCACCAGACTCTTCCGGCGCCCACCTGGGATCTTGAGGTTGAGGTCACAGGTGCTGCCGATGGTGGCGATGGATGGCGCCTGCCTGCGCCGGGTGATGCTTTCCTTCATGCGGCCCTCGCCAGTGACCTTCACTGTGAAGGGGCTTCCTGTAGGGACAAGAAAGAGTGGGTCAGCCACCTCAGGTCACTCGTCTCCAGCCTCCTGGTCCATCCCGGCCACAGCCCAGAGCCTTACCGGGCACGTGCTTGTCAGCAAACTTGATGTTGATGATGTAGGTGCCGGGTTCGGTGGGGCAGTAGGTAACTTTGCACGTGCCATCCTCCATGTCCTCACAGTTGATGTCCACCTTACTAGGGCCTTCAATACTCAGCCCCAGGCCCCCATAACCTAGCGGGAGGCAAGGGACACTTCTCCCTCAGTCCCCACTGCCATCTGCTCTCCCCTCCCCAAACCCCAGGCTCCGCCCAGAACAGACACCCAAGGGGCATCGTAACCACTAAGGAAAGATGGCTCAGTAGAAGGAGGGGTGAGCCAGGCAGTGACCCAGAGGGTCAGGGATAGGTAGTCTGGAAATTCCTCTAAGGCAGGCCTCTTGGGTTATGGTGAGTGAAGGAGAGAGAGACTCAGGATGGCTGAGCTTTCTCTTAGGCACAGGAGAAGCGACGGGGACATTTACTCTTCCCAAGTGGGCCCTAGAATGGGAATCTCAGCAGAGACTGGGCCAGGAAGTTCAGGAGGGGAGGGGAGGTTATGGTCCAGGGGCACTGGGAAGGAAAGGACTGGTCCCCACTTGAGGCACCAGCTGCAGTGAGGGGTCTCTGGGGCAAGAAGTACCTGCATTACGAGTGTCCACGATGAACTCCGCCACCTGGAACGTGTGTCCTTCCGACAGGCCCTTGCCCCAGACCCGCACCTTGCTAGCATCCCCAATCTCAGATGGTCCCACCAGGATCTTGAAGGGGCTGTTGGTGACATGCTTGCCACTCTTGCGCACGCTCACCACATGCTCCCCAACTTCTTTGGGGGTAAAGGAGATGCCTGTTGAGGGGGAGGTCAGGCATGAATGGAGCTCTGGGCCTGGCAATAGTCCTTTCCCAGCTCCCCCACCTTCCTTCCCTGGGCCCCTGCCATGGCACCACGCTCACCGATGTGCCGGTTGGGCAGACGCTTCAGCAGACAGGGCTCCTCGTTGCCCGAGGGGGCACGGATGCTGGCGGTCAGCTGGCTCAGGTCACTCTCGGTGATCTTCAGGGACACATCCGTGGAGGTGCCCACATTCAGCTGTGACGTCCTCATTGAGTCATCGCCTAGGGGAGAGTTGGCATGTCAGGCGGGGTGACTCCTGGCAGGCCCTGCCCTCGTGGGGATCAGGAGCCTCCCTGGACTCAACAGAGCCTTTGCCCACCCCCCTCAATCCCCAAAGCAGGCACAGAGAGACTGGGGAGAGCACAGTCTCCATGCACATGTTAGGGGCCCGAGATTAGGGATGAGTCAGCACCCCAGTCCTGAATGGGTTAAACCCCTAATTTACATAAATTTAAATTCGAGTCAGGTAATTTGGTAGGACCAAAAAAAAAAACTGAGACTAGACCACACAGCCCATTCCCTTACCTGCTGTGTGTTGCCCCTCCGGGCCTACCGGTTTCCTCACCTATCATCAACATCCTGACTTAAAAGACTTCGAGAGTGTGTTTTCAAAGGGTGGCTGAGTGTTTCTCACTTGCTGTAGAGAACAGCGTACTCCTTACACGTATCCAAAAATGACCTCTTCCACCTGGAGGGCACCCTACCCTAAACACCCCAGAGACTCGGACGTGCCGGGCTTGCACAGCCATTGTGTGCCGGGGTGTGCCCACGCGTCCACCCACCTGTGATCTTGGCTGTGAAGGGGCTCCCGGGGATGTGCTTGTCGTCGAAGCGCACGATGATGCTGTAGTCCCCGGGCGCCGTGGGGAGGTAGGACACGGTGCAGGTGCCGTCCTTGTTGTCCTTGCAGGTGATCTCTGCCTTGGACGGGCCCTCCACGGCCAGGGACAGGCCCCCTGCGGGTGGAGGCGGGGCGGCGGTCAGAGGGCCTCACCCCTGCCCCGCTGCCCGCCCCCAGCCCCTGCCGGAGCTCGCCTCACCTTCCCCGGCATCCTTGGTGACAATGGTGAAGGTGGCCGGTTTGTTGACCATGCCATGGCTCAGGCCTGGTCCGTAGGCGCTGACGTGGCGGCTGTTGATGGCGTCCACGTAGAACTGCAGGGGGCTCCCTGGGGGTGGGGGGGGAAAGGGGGCTGGGTCAGCAGTGAGCACAGGGGCTGCCTGAGCCCCCCTCAGACCCCCACACCTTCCCACAGCCTCCCCGCCAGGCCCTGCATCTGTGCCGACGGGGCCTCCCACCAGGACACCAGCCTTCCTGGGGCCTCACGCGTGTCTGCACACAGCACATGCTCAATTATGAGTGAAAGAAGGCCGATGAGGAGGAAGTCACTGTGGGCTCCCCTCAGCCCGGCTCAGCCCCGACTCACCAGGGATGTGGTTGCCGTCATACTTGATCCCCATCTGGTGCAGGCCCTTCTCGGTGGGCGCGTACCTCACCGTGATGGTGCCATCCTTGTTGTCAGTGATGTTGGGCCGGGCGGTCTTCCCAGAAGGCATCCGCACCTCCCCTGCCAGGCAGACACGGGTATGTGTGGGACCCCAGTTTCTCCCGGCTCCACCCCCTTGCTGTCCCAGGCTCCCCCGCTGCCAGGAGACAGCCAGGAGGCCTCAGGATGAATCCTGACCTGGGAGACAGAAGGCTGGAGTCTCGAGTTCCAGCTCTGCTCAGCTTGCTGTGTGACCCCGGGGAGCTTACTTCCCCACTCTGGGCCCCAGCTTTCATCTCTTAAGGAGGAGCTGGGCCTGGACACAAGTCCTCCCTTGGGGCCATCCTGCCACAGGGCCCTGGGGCAGTACCTGTGAGTTCCCCTTTCTGCACAGTGAAGGGGATGACCAGGTTGAAGGGTCTCAGCATGGACTCCATGGGTTCTGCAGGCACCACCGGCTCCTCTGTGGCCTGTGGCGGGGGAGAGGGAACAGTCACTTGGCTGGGAAAGGTCTGGGGAACTCAGACTGAGCCGTGACTGAAGTCAGAGAAGGTGAGGAAAGAGCAGGATGGTTAATGGTGAAACCAGAGGGCAGAAAAGGCGCGTCAGCTGCAAGAGAAGAGGTGCCGTGCCCAGCTCCGGGATCTGTCTGCCCCGCCTGACTTCCCGCCTGCTCCCCAAGATGGCCCCCAAACCATGCCCTGGCCCTGGCCGCCGAAGAAGAGAAGAGATGAAGGAAGAGGAGGTGGGGGGCGAGTGTGGCCCAGGTGGGAGGGGCAGTACCCAGTGTGTGGGATAGGCGCTGGGCCGGTGCAGCTGCGGCACATCAGGGGGCTCCTCCACGCGGGGCATGGCCTCACACGCCTGGGAGGCAAGGCACGGGAGAGTGGGGGCTGTGACAGGCCAGTCCCCACCAGCTCGGGTGACCACAGGCTGACTCAGAATGGCCCAGGGACCTGATAACCTGGGCTGCCCCCAGGGCAGGATGGCTATCTTGGGTGCTTTACTCTCCCGAGGGCTTCCCTGTCCTGCAGGGCCACCTGAGGAGATGGACGGGGACGGTGGGCCTGGGCTGGGGGTCAGGTTCCACCAGAGAGCTGCCTGATGCCCAGAGGGGCCAGAGGCAGGGCTGTGTGCCTCCTGGGTTGGGAGGCTGTGGGAAAGCACAGGCCCCACCCTGGAGCACTCTGGGCCCAGGATCCATCAGATGTGAGGACGGGTTCTGGGGTTCCTTGCTCCCACTAAGAGGGCCTGGCCCCCCTCCCTTCCACCCCCAGCTCTGCTGTGGCCGCTGAACTTACCAGCACGTGGAAGGGGCTGTTGGGGATGTGCTCGCCTCCGAAGCGAATGGTGATGACGTACTTGCCGGGCTCGGGTGCCGTGTAGTAGATGTCGAAGGTACCGTCGTGGTTCTCGACCACATCCACGTCGAGCTCCGCCCCGTCGGGTGTGGACACCGTGCACGTCACCTTCCCCTTGCCTGCGGCCTTGGCATCCACTGTGATCACCGTCTCCTCCCCAATCTGGATGCGAGGGCCCAGGCAGGCACCTGCCACACAGGAGTGCCCGGTCAGGGGTCCGTGGGACCTGTGCCCATTCCCCCCGCTCAGTTCCCAGCTGCCCCCATCACCTCAGCCCACACCAAAAAGAGAAGAAAAAGGACACTCACCCAGGCCGTGACCTCCAATGGACACTGGAAATAGAGAAAAGCGTAAGCCGCAGTGTTAAGGATGAGCTGGGGTGGGGGTGGGGGTGTGTAGGGAGGGGAGGGCAGGGGTGGGTGCCCACCTGTGACCAGGCACTTGCTGGCATCCCCAGTGGGCAGGGCATGGATGCGGAAGGGCGAGTAGGGGATCTCGTCGCCGCCATACTTGATGGTGATGGTGTACCGGCCGCTCATGTCCGGGAGGTAGGACACGGTGTATGTGCCGTCCCCGTTGTCTCGGATGTTGGCCTTCTTGGGCTTACCCTCAGGGTCCTGGGGGAGAAGCAGCGGTTAAGGCCTGCCTGTGCCCAGACCCTGGCCTGAGAGGTGGGCAGCACATAGACTCACCAGGATCTGGACAGTGAGCAAGCCCTCCCCAGCATCCCGGGCATCGATGGTGAACTCCACGGGCAGGCTGGCCGGGATGCCAGAGGCGTTGAGGCCAGGGCCGCTGGCCCGCACCTTGCTGGCATCGTGGGCTGGAAGCACCTTGATCTTGAAGGGGCTTGAGAGGCAGAAGGGATAGACAGTTGGCTGGGATTCAGGGGGAGAAGGAATCCCATCTCATTTTGGGCCTGGAATACCCCCTACATTCATGAGCAGGGGAGAGGAGTCCTGGCAGGGAGGAGGGACCAGGTCAAGCCTGAGTCTTAGAGGAGGGTCACAAAGGTGTGGCCCTGACAAAGCCTAGGCATTTCTTCTCCACTCTCTGGGAAGATGTTTCCGATGGTTTACAGGGAGGCTGCAGGAGGCTGCCCTGTCACACCTGTTTGTAGCCACATGGTGCCTTTTCCCAAGGTGCTGATTTTGTAGCTAACTAGGGGGACAGCCCAGCCAGAGGAGAGCCCCTGGGGCTGTGCCACCTCCAGGGTGGAGAAGAAGATGGGCAGGGGGCCCTGAGGAAGAGTGGGATGGTGCAGCAGAGAACAGATGAGGCGTAGACAAGTAGGGGAGTGTTTCCAGGGCCCTGGAGTGGCCCCGCAGCGGCCCCGCAGCTGTGGCCCTGGTGGGAGCTCCCCAGAGCCCAGCAGAGCACAGAACCCCAGGCTGGGCCTCACCTGCGTGGTACCTCCTGGTCGGCGTACTTGACGGCTACTGTGTAGGGCCCGTCCGTGGCTGGGGTATAGTGGACGGTGTGGGTGCCATCCCCATTGTCACGCACCTCCACAGGCTCGCCACACCTGGGCAAAGGGAATAGTCAGCAGAACCTCTTGGCACCCTTTCCGGCTCCTTCCACCCAGCCCCAGACACTCCATACCTGTGGGGCCCAGCACGGCCACCTGCAGGGGCGCCCGGCCAGCTTGGCTGCAGTCCACTGTGAAGGTCTGGGGTACCCGGGCCCTGACACCGGCTCCCAGCCCTGGGCCTGAGCACTTGACCTTTCCGGGGTCCACCACGTCCTTCACTGGCACCCGGAATGGACTCCCTGCAAGGAAGACGGTCGTCAGCCCCAGCCCACCTGCCCCAGAAGGTTTCCCCAACTCAGAGGACCCAGGAAAGCGAGGCTTCCCCTGCCTTTGAAATGCCCCTGGGATACCAGACCAAATGTGCAAACACTTAGAAACTTGCTAAGAAAACGTAACAAGGAGAAATAAACTTGGCTACAGAATATATACTCCAATAAAAGTAATAAAAGTAAAATTTAAAAACAAAACCCAAAAACTTGGCTACAGGCTGAGGCAGGGTGAATCCACTTATTTAGGCCACATGCCTGAAAGAAGGCCCTCCTAAATTAGTAAATTGCTAAAAGAAGTATTTGTAAAAGAAAATGAATTTTTTCCAGCATGAAATTAGATAAGTAGGGCGGGGACAGTCCCATTTCAGCAAGCCCGGGTAATGTGATAATTGAAGACACCAACCATTCCCCACCCCTGCTGGAGGGCAGGGGGGTTCCTGGCTTTGCTGACAGAGCAAGAGGGTGTGAGAGGCTGTCCTGACTGAGCCAGCGACACTGGCTTGGACTGTGAGTGACGGAACTCACGAGATCTGGTGCTCCAGGCAAAAGGGCCGAGACACCAGTGCTGGGCCTCTGGGAATGAGCTGTACCCACCGCCCTGCCTCAGCCCTCACTGTGGCAGCCGTGCCTGCCTGCTCCTTGTCCCTGCTGCTGGTTTGGGGCTTTGCTCCTCCTCCTACTTCCTTCCAGTTTCCCTCACGCGGAGCAGGCCCCCTGCTGGCCTCCCCGACACCCCTCCCGCCCCCAGTGCACACCTGGAATGGGCCGGCCCCCGAAGGTGATGTTGACGTCGTAGTCGCCGGGGGTGAAGGGGATGTACTCCACGGTGCAGCTCCCATCCTTGTTGTCCTTGCAAGACATCTTGGCTTCCGACGGGCCCTCGATGGCTAGGCCTAGGCCCCCGGTGCCAGCTCCCCTACAAGAGGACACCCCTACATCAGCGCCACAAGGACCAGTGAGTTGGGATGGAGAAGCAGGTGAATGGGGGTGCGGGGCTGGCTGAGATGAGACCAGCAGCTACAGCAGGGAGGTTTGCAGCCTTGATAGGGGGTGGGTGGGGATGAGGTCCATACAGGAGGATGAGGGGGAAGGGCAGGTGGCTGGGCTCAGGGTCGCCACAGCATCAGGGTCAAGGTTAGGAAAGGGGCAGGCGTACCTGGTTTCCACGGTGAAGCGGTTAGCCTTGTTGACCAAGCCCCCCTCCAGGCCCGGCCCGAAGGCCCGGACACGGGTGGGGTCACAGCCCTCAGTCACTCCCACACGGAAGGGGCTCTTGGGCACGGCCACGTCATCGTACAGCACCTCCACCAAGTGCGCTCCTGGAGGTCAGCCACATGGCGCAGGTCAGGGTGTGCGCGGTCCCCACCACCCGCCCCTCTGAAAACGCTGGGGCCAGACCCCCGGCGTCCCTGCCCAGCCCAGCCCCTCACCCTCTTCGTAGGCCGTGTACTGCACGCGGTAGGTGCCGTCCCCATTGTCGGTCACGTAGGTGTCCGTCTTAGCGCCCGAGGGGTTGAGCACGCGAGCCGTCACGTGGTTCCCACCCGTGGCTGTCAGGGATCTCGCGTCCACAGTGAACTCGGTGGTCACTTCACGCAGGACACCTGAGTCCCAGGAGACGAGTGCTCAGCCCTCACATGCCTGCCCACCCCTGCCCTCCCTCCCCAGCTCCGAGGTGGCCGCTCCTCTCCACCTGCTACTCCCCAGCCTGGACCATCCCCACAGCCCAGGCTCTGCTTCCCATAGCCCCTGCCTTCCCTCCCTTCAGCAGAGAGTGACATTCTGTTCACCTGAGTCTCCCCACCTGGCCGTGGGCCCCTGGAGCATGGGGCTGGCTCTTCCAACCCTCTGCATGCCCCACCCTACCTGGCCCAGGGTCTGGCCCCCAGCAGATGGTAACTCAGTCACTGAACTGAGCTGAACTATCTCCTGACTCTCGTTGCCCTCAACCCCAAAGCCTTCCCTCTGTATCATCAAGTGCAAGATTCTTTGATTTTCAGATCCGCTGATGAAAGTTGAGGATCTCCCGAGGAAAATGGCCACAGGCAGAAGCAGTCTTGCCACCCAGACCAAGGCAAAGCTCCATGCCCTGCCCTTGGCTTTGATACCTTCTCAGGGGTATCTGAGCCCCTAGGACGCCAGTGCTGCCCCCCAAGACCTCAGGCCCGCTTCTCTCTTCCCCTGACTGGTGACATGACCAGCTCCAGGTTTCTCTCACTCACCGTGCGGCTCCACACCAGGCCCTGAGACCTTGACCCCACTGGTGTCGACTGCGGGCTGCACATGGACGCGGGTGGGGAACTTGGGTACAGGGTGCCCGCCGTACTTGATGGTAATGGTGTAGGTGCCGGGGAAGGCGGGGCTGTAGGTGATGTGGTAGGTGCCGTCCGCGTTGTTGTGGATCAGTACCTCGGCCTTGACGCCGGCGTCCGACAGGATCTCAATGGTCAGCTCGGCCTCGCCTGCCTCTGAGCAGTCCACAGTGAAGGTGGCCGCCTCCCCAGCCTTGCCGCGCTCCAGGCCTGGCCCGCTGGCCCGCACCTTGCTTGGGTCAAACACAGGCCGGATGGTAGCCTTGAAGGGCGAGCCGGGGATGTGGGCTTCGGCAAACAGGATGTTGATGGTGTACTCGCCCGGCTCTGTGGGCAGGTAGCTGACGGCACAGGATCCATCCCCATTGTCCTGGCACTCAATCTTGGCCTCGCAGGGGCCCTCCACGGTCAACCCCAGGCCACCGGTGCCCGCTCCCTTGGTGTCGATGGAGAAGGGCGCTGGCGTACCTACCAGCCCGCCCTTGAGACCAGGGCCATAAGCACAGACCTAAAAGAAGGAGCAGGTGTGTAGGTTACCTCGACTGGTCCCACACCCAGCCTTCGTGGCTCCCAAATCAGCTAAGCACTTTCAACTGTAGCAGCTCCCACAGGCTGAGTCCTGATAACAATTCCATGTGAGGAAATGCACGGAGATTAAAAAATCTGTCCCGGCTGATGGACCTGGGGGTTGAAGCCCAGGTCAGATCCAAGGCCAGGCTCTTAATAACTAAGCTGTCTTGGTATGAGTTTTTATATATGGAATGGATAAACAAAAAGGTCCTACCGTATGGCACAGAGAACTGTATTTAATATCCTGTGATAAACTATAATGGAAAAGAATATTTTTTTAAATGTATGCATTTGTACGCATGTATAACTGAATCACATTGCTGTACAGCAGTAATTAACACAACATTGTTAACCAACTATACTTCAATAAAAATATAAAAAAACAAAAACTAAGCTGTCGCAAAGGCAAGTCCTGAGCTGGGGGACTGCCTTGGCTCTGGGCCCTGGCTGTGCTCACGCCAGGACATAAGGCCTCTGGCCTCAGCCCCTGTGAACTACCCACCTTCCCTATAAGCCCCCAGCTCCCACCCTCCCCTACTTCCTCACCTTGGAGGGGTCAGGGGGCAGGACGCCCTCCACGGCGAAGGGGCTGCCAGGCACCGGGTGACCATCATAGGTGATGTCCACCTTGTAGGGCCCCTCCTCAGGGGGCATGTAGCGCACCGCCTGGGTCTCAGCTCCACCGCCAGGCTCCAGCTTGCAGGGGATGGGTCGTCGGGAGGGCGAGGTCATCCGCACGTCCAGCTGGCCCTGACCGCCAGCCCCTCGTGTGTTCACAGAAAATGCCTGTTCCTGCCCTACAGCCACCTCTGTGTGGAGGGCGAGGGACACGGTGAGCAGAGACTCCAACCCACTGCCCCCCTCAACCCTCCTCACTGCACGGGCAGCTCCTCCCACTTACTGCTGTTGAGGCCTTGAACCTTGACCTTGCTGAGGTCCAGAGGCGGTGCCACGTTCACCACGAAGGGGCTCTTGGGGACAGGGTCGCCACCATAGGTCACTGTCACTGCCATGTTGCCCTAATGGGTACAGCAGGAAGTCAGAACTGAGGGGCTGAGACCCAGCCCGCCAACATGTCCTTGGCCAACACAGACCAGGGGCTCAGAGACCCATGGCAAGAGAGGACGGGGAGGCAGGCAAGGGGCCAAGATGCCAAGCAGGCCCTCTGGGGCTGGAAGAAGGAGCCCCACGCCCCCAGTCAGCCAGGACAGGAGGGCCGGGGAGGGGGGCACACCTGCTGCACGGCCGTGTACTTGACGGTGTAGGAGTAGTCGTGGTTGTCGATGATCTCGAAGTCTCGCACGGCTTCGCCCTTGGCGGCCCCAGCAAAGTGCACGTCCAGCTTGGCCTTGCCAGCTCCCTTGGTCAGCACGGTGAAGTGAGTGGGCTTCCCAACTTCCACACCTGGAGCGCCCATCCCGAGATGGTGGTGAGGGATTGGCGGCCACCCCGCCCCACCCCAGCCCCGCCCCGCCCAGACAGCTACCTGTGCGGTTCAGCCCAGGGCCCTCTGCCTTGACCTTGCTGGCATCGTGGGATGGGTCCACCTTGATGTGGAAGGGGCTGGCGGGGATCTCCTGGAGGGAGAAAAGGCTTGGTCAGGGTGGACACGGGCAGTGTCTGAAAAGAGTCCCTTGTCCCTTTTGCTTCCTCTGAGGCATATTGTCCACACACAGGAAGTGCTCAGTCAGGGGCAATAGAATTGTCCCCAGATGACAGCCTCTCAAGCTGCTGGTTGGGATCGGGTAAGGGGGTGAGGTTAGGGTTGATAACCAAAACCCAAGCACAGGGTACCTGGTTGGCAAACAGCACCATGATGGTGTAGCGGCCCGCCCCCGGAGGTGTGTACTTGACTGTGAAGGTGTCGTTGTCATTCTTGATGATGTCAAAGTCGATGTCAGCCTCTGCGGGGCCCACCACGCCGGGGGCGCACTTGATGCCAATGCTCACATCGCCTGAAGGGAGGCAGGCACGAGGCCATGAGTTGGGGGCTCCACAACCTCCTGCACGTGACAGGTCCCACTCCGGGGAACAGGTGGAGGGCACCAGCGCCTCCTGCCCGGACACCCCCGGCCGCGCCCCCCACTCCCTGCTCCTGGATGCACCTTGCCCTGCTTCGCTGCAGTCCACTGTGAAATAGGTGGGCTCATTAGCCTTGAGGCCTGTCTTCTCCACGCCGGGGCCGTACACCTTCACCCGCTCGGGGTGGCTGCCCTCTCCCACGTTTACCTGTGGGGAGGAGTCGACGGTCAGCGTGGGGCCCCTCCCTCAAGGTCCATCCCTTCCCCAGCACTTCTAGGCCCGGTCTTAGCCTTTTCACAGGGGCCATGAAGTGGGGAGTGGGGACAGGGCCCAGAGACAGCCAACATCCCCCCGCTTGGGGTTCCACCCTCCCTCTGGGGTTGCTGGCAGGGGGCACGGGGCTTGGAGGACACACCCGGAAGGGGCTCTTGGGCACGTTGACGCCTCCCCAGGAGACAATGATGGTGTGCTTAATGGGCTTGGTGGGGACGTAGGAGCAGCGGAAGGTGCCGTCGCCATTGGGGATGACCTTGATGTCGATGGGGCAGCCGTCGGCGTCCTGTGGGCATCACCCAAAGCAAGGTTCTTAGAGCACCCCGGCCATCTCAGAGCGCCTGTGCCCTCTGCTGGGCTACTTGCCCACCATCAAAGCCCCTCCCCGCAAACAGATCACAGACCTCCAACCACTGGAGCCTAGTGCCAGAGCTCTGGGGGCCAGGGCACACCCTGGAGAGCTGAGGAACCAGGGGTCACACAGGGGTCATCTGTGTGGCCTGGTCTCTGAGCCTAGGTCTCCAAAATGTGTTGTCAGGGGAAAAGGCTCAGCTAAACCAATGTTCTTAAAACTGAATAAACAAACTTTAAAAAAAGAAACATCCTCCTGGACCAAAGAACATATTCATTAACCTCTAGGGGTCAAAGGACACCATTTTGAGAAACTCACCTGGAAACCAATGTCTTAACTCAACCATCTTTAAATTGCAAATAGTTAGCATAAAAATACATATCTGGTACAATGTTTTTTAAGATTATCATCAATAAGAAAACACAAAACTTTAGACTTCCCATAGTTCAAATAGATTCATGAGAATCATTCCTGTAATGCCTTGAGGCCCTTTTCTCTAACCTACCCTACCCTCCCAGGGTGAGGGGCAGAAAGACGGGGCAACACCCTACCTGGGCGTAGAGCTTCAGGTCTCCCTTGCCAGCAGCCCGGGCATCGATGGTGAATTCTGCTGGCTTGTCCACAATGCAGCCGGTGGGCTCCAGGCCGGGCCCAAAGGCCTTCACCTGTGCAGGGGAGAGAGTGGAGGGCTGAGCTGGGGACGGGAGGAGGGTCTGTTCACCCTGGTGCAGGCCCGGCTACGGGAGCTGGGGACACACCTTGTCCGGGAAGCAGTCGGGCGGAGCTGGCTGGATGTGAGCGATGAAGGGTGAGTCTCGGATGTCCTCGTCGTCACAGATCACGTGCACCGCATACTCCCCGGGCTCCGTGGGCCAGTATCGCACGTCGCAGGAGCCGTCTCCCTTGTCATCACACTCGATCTTGGCCTGCGAAGGCCCCTCAATGGAGAAGCCTGGGGCAAAGGTGGGGGAGGGTCAGGGGGCACCAGAAGCGACTTGGACACCCAGACAGGTCCCCCATCACTCTCCCAGCATCACCACCCCAGTCATGCCCGTTCCAGCGCCTGTCTCATCTCAACACTGGCCCAAATTCCTGCCTCCTGCCCCCCAGTCACTCCCCAGTGTCCCTCCATCACACCACTCCCCGGAATTCCCACTTCGGCCACTTACCCAGTGTCCCCACCTCTGTGCCAATGGCCTCCACCACAAAGTCGGCTGACTTGCCCACCTGGCCAGTTTCCAAACCGGGACCCCAGGCCCGGACCTTCTGTATGCCTGCCTCTGGGCTCACCTGCACCTCAAAGGGGCTGGGAAAAGAGGGAGCTGGTGTCAACACCCGAGGTGCCCCCACCAGAGGTAGCCCTCTTCGCTTCACTCGGAGCCCCAGGCAGCCTGCCTCCCTCCACCCACCCTGTGAGGGCCCAGGCTGGAGGGCTCAGGGCTGCGTGGTGCTCACCTGCGAGGAATGGCGTAGCCGCCCCATGTGATGGTCACCACGTACTTCCCGGGTACCACGGGGTAGTACTCACACTCGAACACGCCATCCCCGGCCTCCCGCACCTTCACCGGCTCCTCTGTGCCTCCTGAGGAGACGTGGGAAGCGGAGGATCAATGATCTGTGCGTCTCCGCACCTCAGTCCCCTCAAGGACCCCTGGGACTGTGCTGTGGGACAGTCCCTGGCTGAGGACAGCGCTGCTCGCGGGCACGGTGAGCAGGCACCGTGTAACAGCCTAGTGCAGCCTTCCCAGCTTGCAGCCTGGGAGACTGAGCCAGGCAGGGCGGTTCACCTGAGGTCCCACAATGTCTCTGGTCAGTGTCTTTTTGGAGCCCCTCCCCCAGGGAGGGTGCACAGTGCTGTCATTGCCATCAGGGGGTCAGAAGCACTGGTTGCCTTTCCTCCCAGCTCCCCGACCCCCCACCATGGCCCTGGGCCCTGGTACTCACTTGGTCCCTTGACTGTGACCTTGAGCTCCCCACTGCCAGCACCCTTGGTGAACACCTTGAAGTCAGCCACTTCTTTGACACGCACACCCTTGGGCTGCAGGCCCCGCCCAGAGGCCCGGCAGGCGTTGGGGTTACAGGCTGGGAGGAAGAGGAGAGGTGAGGTTGAGGGCGCTGAGGGGCCCTAGATGGAGCCTCAGCCCTTACCACCACTTGTCCCCACCTCACTGTGCGCAGTCCTGCTGACCAGCCCGCCCACCCCGTCCTCTTTCCCCAGGCGCAGGCCGTGGCCTCATGCAGCCCTCCCCTGTTGCTCCCTGGCACCCCCAACACGACTGAGAGCCATGCTGGGCAGGGCACAGCCACAGCTCCCCCAGACCTCCGTCCCCAGGCTGGTTACAAGAAACCCTTCCCTCGGGTCTCCTTGTCAAGATCACTTGGGACAAAGGCCGGGCGGAGCCCAGAGCTAAGACAGACTGGGAGGGGCCTTTCATTCACCCCACGGCCATCCACCTAGAGCCATCTGAGCCTTCTTGGAGCCACCACAGCAGCTTCAGGAACCGAGTCATGCCACAAAACACTCAGCCACACCATGGAACGAGGGAGGGTCGTGTAACGAGAAGCCTGCCACAGATCACAGGCAATGCATAAAGGTCAGCCTGCTGTGGAACGCGGCCGGTGGCAATGACTTTGCTGCTGAACACAGACCAAAGGACAGGGATCTCAGCCTGCCACGGGACACATAAAATGGCTCAGAACCCACGGGGTGCCACCAAACAGGCAACGATGTATCATCCATCCAGGCCTGCCCTGGAACACAGACAAACGGCACAGCATCTGGGGACTGCCACATAACAGGCGACGGCACGGAACCCAGACCCTTCCCACAGAAATCACCAGGCCAGTCCCAGGAGACCAGAGCTGCCACAGAACAGAGGCAAAAAGGCGCGGAACCTGGGCCTGTCACAGAATGCCACGGAAGGGGGGGCGACTCCACCCCGCTCGCGCCATGCCACACAGCACAGGTGAGGCCAGTCAGCTATGGCCATGCCCGGCCCGCCTCTGCTGGCGTGTACTAACGTGGCACCACTTTCTTGGCCTGGTGGACGATGGGCACAGAGGGGGCGGGCGGCGGCGGCAGGGGCTCTGAGTGGCGGAGAGAAAGTGGGGAGTCACTGCCTGAGAGCCTGGTGCAAGGCGGGCCCATGAATATGCCCTTCCGCCCACATGGTCCGGTCACTTCCTCCTCAGCCCTTCCACCGTGGCCCCTGTCTGGTATCCTTCACAGTGACCTGACCGACCTCGGGGGCAGGGGCTGACAGACGAGCTCTCGGGAGCCCCACCCCGGGCTCTTCTTTCTGCCCACTTTAAGCCGGCAGAAGGCTCCCCCTGACCCCATCCCCACCCACCCCCACCCCCCGGTTGCAGTGCTTCTTGTCCCGTAAGTCCTCAGACTCGGTGGCAGCACTCTGCGTCCTGGCCTTTGGCGAGGGGGCTCATGGGGGTGGGTGAAGGGCCTTTACCTTCTGCCACGTGGACGGGGAAAGGACTGCGGGTGATGGGGGCTCCGGCGAAGGCCACGTGCACTGTATGGGGTCCCTCCATCACAGGCCTGTACGTGCAGCGGAACGTGCTGTCGCCCTTGTCCTCCAGGGCCACCTCCACAGTGTCCCGCCGGCCCTGCGGGTCCACGATCACCACGGCAACATCCCCAGTGCCGGCCCCTGTCATGACAACAGCCGTCAGCCCCTCCTGCTCGGGTTTCCTCACCCTGAGACCACGGCCCCCAGGCACCCCCTCCCACCAAAAAAATAGTCATGGGGTGTCCCTCCTGCTCGGGTTCCCTCACCCTGAGACCATGGCCCTCTGGCCGGGCCCTGCCCCTGGCCCCCAGGTCCCCCCACCATGAACAGTCATGGGGTGTCTGGTGGAAGGGCCCATCCCCACCTGCGGTGTAGATGTCAAAGTACGTGGGTTTGTTGGCCACATTGCCCACGGGCTCCAGGCCGGGACCACGGGCTGACACCTTGTTAGCATCTCCCAGGGCCATGCCCACGTTCACCTCAAAGGGGCTGCGTTCGATGTTCTGACCAGCAAAGAGCACGGTCACCTGGAGGTCAGAGGCCAAAGGTGAGCTTCTGGAAGAAAGCAGCTCTGAGAGGGGGGTTGAGGGGCGAGGCAGAGCCAAGCGGGGTGGCAGGCAGGTGGGGCTGGTGCATGGGGGTGGGGCGGGGTGTGAGCTGAGGGAGGGGTCCATTCAGCCGGATGCAAGGATGTGAAAGGAGTGGGGAAGACATGGGAGGGCCTACAGAGGGATACCTTGTGCAAGCCGGCGACCTTGGGCACGTAGGAGACAGCGTAGGTGCGGTTCTTGTCATTGTTGGGAACCACCTTGGCCTACGGGAAGGGAAACAATCGGCGTCAGAGCTCCTTCTGACCCCACGCCTTCTGCAACCCCCATGGTGAGGCCTCCCCTTCTCCAGCGTTGGAGGGTGCCCCCAGCAGCCATCGCCAGCCCATTCCGCTGTTGGTCCGTGCTCTTGTCCGATCCCCAGTGGCCTCTCCATACCTCCTCGGTGTGGCCCTCAGGATCCTCGATGTAGACCAGAACCTCGCCTATCCCAGCGTCCACTGTCTGCACGGTGAAGTGGGCAGGCTGCAGCACGGTGTTACCCTGGGGCTCGATCCCTGAGGGCAGAAGGCAGGGCTGCAGAGTTTAGGGAGAACCATCCCAGCCCGTGTCCAGCTGCCCAGCGAAGACCGTCAGGGCTCAACACATACCAGGCCCATAGGCGATGGCCTTCTTGGGGTTCAGTTGCTTGGAGCGAACGGGGGCACCAGGTTTGAGTTTGGCCTTGGGGAACTGGGACAGGTAGGTCATGACCGAATGTTCATCCACGTTGGGGTCCACGATCTCCTCGGGAGCAATCACCTGCCAGGGAGGAAGGGAGTCAGAAAATGTCCTCTGTCCCCAGCATCCTGCCCAGGTAGACCCAACCCCACCCTGGCCCTCTCCGGGTCCCTTTGCCCTCTGCCTACCTGGGGCACCCCGAGCCAGTCGTCCGCCTGCTGCATGGCCTCCCGGGCGTTCTCCACAGGCTGGTTGGGATCCCAGGCCTCCCAGTCAGGGCAGAGGCCTGGAGAGATGATGGAGGGAAGCAATGATGAGGGGGAAGCGGTCAGCCAAGACACAGAGCACTTGCTCCACCAACACCCTCCCAGGCCGTGGGTTCACACCCGCTTCCCATACGGCCCCAGGCCCCTGACCAGCAGGGTTCCTGCTGACCCCCAACCTTACGGCCCGTCAGCCAGGATGCCCATCACTGTTTAGACACATTGCAGCCCTCCTGAGCACCAACAATGAGGCCTTTCTGCCCCAGCTGACGCAGCCTGGCACCAGTCCTGCCAGCCGGCCTCCGGCCTGCCCAGGCCCCAGCACCAACCCTGAACACCAAACCACAGGGAGTGCACCCCTTGCAGACCCCCTGCCTCATTCCAGCAGGCTCAGAGGTGGGCAGTCCCTGTCCCACAAGTGCCTCTGACCCATCTCCTGAAAGGTCTCCTCACAGCTGCCCTGAAGCCCTAGTGTCCATGCACTCCCCACATGAGCCGCAGAGCATAGGGCTCTCTCTGCTTCCTAACTTCCGCCTCGGGGAAATGAAGGCACTGAAGGGCTTGTTTGAGAGGCCGAGTTCTCTCTGGCCGCCTAGAGCCCAGCCCTCCTGATGGGAGGACAGCTGAGGCAGCCACAGGTCCCTCCTGGGAAAGGCTGCATGGTTAGGGGGTGCTGGATCCCAGCCAGAGCTGGCGGAGGAGGGTGATGCTCCCTGGCGGGGAGGGGACCAGCTCAAAGGCTGGAATCCATGACTGGCCAGAACAGCTGAGCTCACTGCTGGCAGCCGAGCCAGCCGTGGGCAATGGCTCAGCAGCTGGGAATGCTTCCCAGGCAGTCGGTGCCCCCTCCTCCCACCCTTTGCTCCCCGGCTGACCCCAGGCTGGGGGAGGATTCCCCCAGGGGGACATGGCTCCAAGAGGTGGGGAGACGACAGATTGTCTCAGGAGATGAGGGTCAGAAAGGGAGCTGTGTGTGGGGTACTGTTCTCATCTGTGATGTCTAAGTCTTCTCATGGGCCCTCAGTAGCCCCCACCTGCCCAGGCCAGGCCTGGGTCACCTGCCCCTGGGGCAGTGTCCCACCAGCCTCAGACCACATCATCCTGGGTCTCAACCCCTTCTCAAAGCTATCCCAGGGGCTTGCAAAGAACAGCCTTCTCCAGGCCTAAAGTCCTGGCCTTCTCTCTACAAGTCCCACCACATTTTCTTTCTGCTGGCTGAGCAGAAATGACCCTTGTGTAGCAAAATAGGAAGTTCACGGAGCAGGGAGTTCCAGGTCCCCGCCGGCCTCTGATTCAGTTCCGCCACAGATAAGCTGTGTGACCTCAGACAAGTCACTGGCCTTCTCTGGACCTCTGTGTCCTTGCCACTGCAGGATCTGGCAACTCACTGGGAAGGGTCCAACTCCAGCAGTGATTCTCAGCTGGAGGAGGAGGCCCTGATTCCCCCAGCCCTGGGACACACATTCTGACAAACACAAGCCTTGGCATCACCAGCTCATCCCGCACCCCTTCCCGGGTCAGGGAGCCACAGTGTGCCGTGGGTCCACTCACCAGGGGCACAGTTGTCCACCAGGGCGCCCAGAGCTTTGCCGTCCTGCCAGTCCCGGTTGAAGTTGGTGATGGGCAGCTGGGGCACCTTGTTCTGGATCCAGCCGAGTAGACGCTGCTTGGGTGTCTGCTTGCGGGCATCCTCGTCGTCCTCATCCTCCCACATGGGCATAGAGATGGAGTAGTGTAGGATCAGGGTCCAGATGAGCCCCAGGATCAGCTTCAGGTTCCCATCCACGATGGCCTTGCTGTCTGCAGGGAGGAGGAGACAAGCAGGGCTCATGAGTGCCCCACTTCTGATGCAGCACCCTCCCTCTCCTGGCCCAGCTTCTGAGGCTGCTGCTTAAGCGTTGGGTCTGGACTCCTCCTGGAACCTACCACTTCTCTGCCTACCACTGTTGCATCCCACAAGGCGCAGTCTTTGATGTACCTCCCACCCGCTTCAGAACATGGCTGCATCCCAATATGTCCCTTGGGCAGGTACTTTCAACTCTTTGATGGCACTTGCATGGGCCTTCTATCAGGCTACAAGCATCTATAGAGTTATGCAAGATTGTAAGTCTCTAGGGGCAGACACTGTTTTGTTTTGTTTCCTTTCTTCTTTGTGTGATATACAACAAACTGTACATATTAGAAAGTACAACTAGATACGTTTTGACAATATGTGAAAAGTGAAAACATTAGTCGCTCAGTTGTGTCCGACTTTGCGACCCCATGGACTGTAGCCCGCCAGGCTCCTCTGCCCATGGATTCTCCAGGCAAGAATTCTGGAGTGGGTTGCCATTCCCTTTTCCAGAGGATCTTCCCTACCCAGGGATTGAACCTGGTTCTCCTGCACTGCAGGCAGATTCTTTACCATCTGAGCCACCAGGGGAGCCCTACCTTTGACAGCATGTGCATAACCACGAATCAAGATAGTAAACACTTCCACCCTTCCTCAAAGTTTCCTTTCTTTTGTGATCCATCGCTCCTGCCCCTCCTCGTCTATCTTTTGAGACAACAATCTGCTCTTGGTCACTATACATTAGTTCGCATTTTCCAGAGTTTTATATGAATAGAATCATAGAGTATGTATCTTTTTTGTCTGCCTTCTTTCACTCTAGATACTGTATTTTTCTCTCCATATATTCAGAGCCTAGAACTTAGTAAAATCTCAATAAATACTGGTTGAATGAACATTTTAAAAACTGAAGTTGGAGAGGAGTGGGACCAACCTGGTTCCAGCCAAATTCTCCTTTGAATGCTATAAAAGGCTTTTGGAACCAAGTTCTGGGAGGAGGGGCTGGGGACAGTACACATTCTGTTAATGGCAGGGACTAGTGAGATTTCACAAGAGCTGGGGGAGTGTTACCCATGTGGACTCAAGTCTCAGGAGCTGAGACTCTAGACTCATCCCGTCCCTTGATAAATATTATGGACCAGAACTCCAAGATTTGGGGGCTGGCGGGGCAGGGAGGGGGTGGTGCGCCTAGTTCCCCCGTAACAGCCAGAGAGAAACATCCAGGAGCTGGAGGTGGCCTAGAGTACAGGTCATTGGAAACCAGCTTACTTGTAAAGGACAAGGCAGGCCTGAAATCCACCAGCTTCCCTGAGCACTGCTTTCAGGAGGTTGGGAGGGGGTGAAAGACTCAGCCTTGTTTACTGGTGTTACCCGAGAGATGGGAAAGCGTGGTGTTGGAGGTTAGGGTTATATCTTTTCCTGCCCACCCGGCCTAGATCTTGGAAGACAGCCTTTAGAGAGTAAAGATCCCAAAGGTGTCTCCCCTTACATATCTTTTCCAGAATGCGCCCCCCACACACACACCCTGTCCCCAGCATTTCTCCAACCTGCCCCCTGGAGGGGAATCTCAGTCTCTCTGTCCCTCTGATCTTGGGCTCTGGTCCCCTTGGCTCCCCCACCCTTTCACTGATTCATCCTTCCTTCCCCAGCAGCTCCCCAGGCCCGCCCCCTCTCCCCCTGGCTCTGCTGCAGCACAATGGTTTGGCAGCTTGCAGATTCCATGACACACTCACTCCCAGCCTCCCGGTGCTTTGGTGCGGTCTCTCTCAAACACACACAGGCCCAGGACACTTTCACACAGCCTTGACACCAAGGGCCTCACGGCCTCTCACAACCCTGACAGCCTCCAAAGCTGGTGCTCACACACCCAGAAGTGCTTCTTGCAAACTGAAGCCAGATCCTTGGGAGGGAGGCCCTGAGGCCCCGAGGATCACCAGGATTGGGAAGAGGTGGGGGGGAGGGTGAGGGGGGTCATTCATATTTGCTGCAGGGAGAGGTTTCTCCCCAGCAACTGGCCTTGGGCCAGACAGCAAGTGGCAGGAGAGGGGTGGGTCCAGAGTCCCACTCTGGGAGCAATGACCTTCCTCGCCCTCCTCCCCATCGGAGGCCAGGCAGAGGAGGGGAGCTCTGCTCAAGCCAGGCCTCTTCCTTCTTCGCACCCCACTGGGGATACCACCAAAGGGGTGGGAGGAGCTCCAGAGCTAGTCCCTGAGGGCACCCCAGGCCTTCGGTGGAGTGGGGGGAAAGGAGAGGACCAGTGAGGGAGGGGCCGGGACAGCTGCTGCCCCCTCCAGCCCCTCCCTCGGCGGTTGGCTCCAGGAGAAGGAATAGCAACTGGGGAACAGCTGCGGGGCTGAGCGGCCTCTAGGCCTCTTTGTTCGGAGGGGCGGAGGGGGTGGTGCGGGTAAGGAGGGCACACCGCCCCTTCAACCCAGACTGTGTACCCGGCCCTCCTTCAGAGGAACTGCTCGATGCCCAGCTCCCACTCCACTCCTGGAAAGGGACATGGGGGTGCCTAGAGGCTCACATTCAGTCCTGAGATGGTACCCAGAGAAGCCCCCGTCCCAGCCCCTTCCCACCACTAAGCGGGACCAAGGGAATCAGAGGAAGCAGAAAGGGGGAACCCTTGACATCTCCTTCCCCATGGATGGGTAGCCGCTGCTGTCTGTGCCCCCTCTCCTCCAGCCTCCGCCTCGGGCCCAGCAGCTGAATTGCTGACAGCTTATCTCATCAGCAGCGGGAGTCAGCCACTTGGCCCAAATGGGGAACAGTTCCCTGCAGGAAAGGGAAAGAAGGGTTCCTTCCCGCCCCCAAGCCAGCTTTCCCTCCTTCCCCCTCTATTCTGAGAAGGCCTCTCCATACACAGTTGAGCCAAGGGGGCTGGAGCCAGAGGCACCACCGTTGGGGAGGGGAGAGGTGTGCGCTCAGGAAGGATGAGGCCAGGAGAGGGGCCAAGCGCCCCCGCAGCAGGGAGGGGAGGGGGAGGCCGAGCCATTTCCTATAAAGTCTTGGTGAGGCCCCAGGCTCTCCCCTCGGGATCCCACCTGGGACAGTCAGTCCAGGCGGTCAGATCGCAGCTGCCAGGGGGGGTGGAAGGGCCCAGGGCTGACTCCTCGCTGACCCCTGGCCCCCCCCAACCACACACACTCTTGGGCAGCCCTCAGTCCCACTACACACACCAGGGTGGCCCCTTCCCCCACCCCCTGTCCTCAGCCTTGTCCTCTGGAAAGCTCAGAGACATCTGCTGTGTCACGGAGGCAGGGCTATTTCCAGGCTGGAGCGGGTGGGGTGGTGGGGGGGGCAGTATTGGGGCAGGAGAGGGTAAGGCGTAGAGGGGACTGGACAGGGCCAAAGGGCCCCAGACTGACCTCAGCTACTAATTCAGGAGGCCCAGAGATGCCCTGAGGGAGGCTGAGGATGGACAGACCTTCAGTTATCTGAAGAAATCTCTGGGGCAGCCTGGGGGTAGGCATTGGGCCCCCTGTGAAATTCCCCTTCTGGGGCCCTGGGGTGCACCCCATCAAGGGGCGCTTTCCTGAAAATCACATCAGGACACTTAACAGCTCACCATAGGGGTAAGGGTCTTGCCCAGGCCCCCAGCCTGAAGGGGTGACTGCAGAGCTGAGAGGGAACAGCCAACTCCTAGGCTCTCAGAACCCATCCTTGGCTCCCCCAGCTCCCCAGCTTGGAGTGCCTCCCCGCCCCCACCCAGCACTGACACACCTTCCAAATCTGGTTACACTCAATGACTTCCTCCCTTTTCCAGGCCTTGCCTCCCTCCCCTCAGCCCAGATCATTAGCTGTAGCCAATCGGGGCTTAGGGGGTGGGCTGGGGCCGGGAGTGGACGGGAGGGAGCCCCCTCCCTGGCCTGCTGAAGCTGATGGAGGACAGGCAGGGGTTAAGGCTGCCTGCGCTCGCTCAGAGCCTTTTTAGGTTTCCGAGGCCGGGCCCTGCCGGCTCTGGCCCCTGGGCCTGAACCCAGCTGCCGAGCACATGCCGGCGGGGGGCCCGGGCCCCGTGCCCGCCCAGCCACCCGCTCTCCCGCTCTCCTTGGGATCCCTGGGACCGGGCAGCGATGGGGACCTGCCTTCAGCCTCTCCTCCCCGGTGGAGGTGCTGGGAGACTGGGAAGCCATTTGCTTTGTCTGGGGTGGAGGGGGCGGCCCCGGGAATCGGCAATGAGCTTTGGCCCCATCCTCTCAAGCCTGGGCTGAGGGTGCGGGTGGCAAAAAAGGAGACGAGCGGGTAGAAGCAGGTTGGCCAAGAGCGTGCGAGGGGAGCTGAAGCTGGAGGGCTCAGAAACGGCCTGGGCTGGATGCCCCCGGGGGCCCCCCTCGGGATGCCGGCCGACCAGGGCGGCGTGTGAAGGCAGAGCCCCCTCGGGGCTGGCGTGGGCGGGCTCCGGGAGAACCGGGGCAGGATCCTCTCCCGGTGCCGGGCCCCCCACCCTCGGCCCTGCCTCGGCTCCCCGCGCGCCCTCCCAGCCCCGAGCACCCTGTCCCCGTGGGCCAGCCCCTCGTCGGGGTACTGCCCCCTCGCCGCACGCACTGACCGATGGACACCAGCTTGATGTGCTCGCGTTCGAGGAACTCGAGGGCCACGGACACGTTCTCCAGCTTCATCTGGCGGAAGTTGGGGCGCGGGTGGAACTTGCGGTACATGCGCTTCTGGCTGAGCACCTCGAGCAGCGCTATGAGGCGCAGCCCGTCGCTGAGGTCGCGCTGCAGGTCGGTGAGGCGCTTGCCCACGCACTTGAGGTGCTCGTTGCACCAGCGCGTGAAAGTGTTCTGCTGGATCTTCTTCCACGGCGCGTCCTCGGCCAGGTCCTTCTCCGTGGACGGCATGTCGTCCACCTCGTCGCCCAGGCCGAAGCCCGGGGCCTCGGAGTAGCCGCTGTTGTTCATCATGCTGGCGCGGGCTGGGGCGGGGGTTGGGGGCCGGCGGGGCTCGGGCTAGTGGGGCGCTGTCCGGGACAGGACCGGCGGCTGTGCGCTCCGCGGCTCTAAACTTCTCTTGTGCCCCTGGCTGGCGGGACTCGGGCGGGCCTCCTCGGCTCCTTGGCCGCGCTCTGTCTGTGTGTGTCTCTCTCTCCCTCCGGGGGCGGAGCGGTGCTCTGGAAAGTGCGGGCCGGGCTGAGGCGGGGGGTTTAAGAAGCCCCCGGGCCGCGTCCCCCCCGCCGAGCCCGCGGCCCCCGGGTCCACGTCAGAGCGCCGGCCTCCCAGGAATGCCGCCCGGCCCGCGGGTGGGGGCCGCGCCGAGCCCGCCGGCCCCGCCTCCCTCCCTTCCCTCCCTCCTCTCCCCTCCCCCACGCGGCCCTCCGTCCAGGCTGGGGTCCCGGGTCTGCTGCCCCCACCCCCGGGGAAGGAGGCTCTGGCCCGAGGCCGCCAAGCTGGACAGATGAATAGTGGAGCTGGAAAATTAGGGTGACTGAGGGCTCCCAACACCCCAAACTTAAGCATCGCTAGTCAGAGATGAAATATATACCCCCCACCCTGCAGGACTAAAGAGATGCAAAGGGAAACTGAGGCCAGTGGTTAGGGCAAAACACGCTGATCGGGTGTTGACAGAATTTTCTGGACTGGTTGGTGGCAGGGCTGTTGACAGGGCCGGGGAGACCTGGCTGCTAGCCCAGGGTATTGTCCACCTGCGGACCGGCAGGGGAAGTGTGTGTGCTTGTGTGTAGATAGACTGAGAGGAAGCGACAACTCCATGCAGGCCGATTAGGGAGAAGGCCTGGGTGGGGGTGTTCCACATTACAGGTAGAAAAGTCTCCTCTGCAACCAAAAAAAAAAAACCTCTGCAACTCCAGGGTCCCAGGGGAAAGACGGACGTTACCCCTGACTCAGTGTCCCTGTCACCAGTCCGTTTGTCCTCATCCTCTCAGAATGAAGCTGAGCTCAGGAAAAGTGTACCCAATGAGTCACACTGTGCCCCCTTCCCCCAAGTCTGACTCAACTAAGGTGACGCGAGAGGAGGCAGAGCCTCTGGCCTGTACTACCAGGGAGCCCCCTGGGCGGTGTGCCCATTTGGGCCACTGGGCAGATCTTTCTGGTCAGAGGGCAGGTTAACCAGACAAGAGACAGAGAGCCCTGCCCAGAGCAGCCTCGGGGAAGTGTGATGGGGGCTGGGGGACACGGAGAGCCCTAGGGAGCCCGCCAGGAAGTCTGGGCAGGACTGGGCTCAGAATAAGCCAAGGGCAGCTGACATCAGGGAAACTGAGGCACTCAGAGCAGTTGGCCTGGGATGAGGTGAAAAAGCGGTAGAATATACTTACATAAAGAGACTATGTATTCTGAGATTCTGTAGGATAACATGTATTCCACACCTCCTGGTACCCCCTTTAGGCCAAATTTCCTCCACTTTCCCATCCTTCTGGACCCTTAAGTTTGGGCCCCAACTCAAGTTGTGTGATGACTGAAGTTGGGCACGTTTCTGGTGAATCATTTGACCTTATTGCTCTTCCCCAACCAAGCCAAGAGAAAAGGGAAGGGATGGTGGGCATCTCTGTGAGGGAAGAAGTTCAGGAGCTTGTGGGGAGGGGGGTCAGCGCTAATGGTGAAAGGGCTCCAAGAATGATTTCTTTCCCTTCTCATCAGTTAGGGAGGGGGAGGAGGAGAGAAGGGACCAGAAACAGAAAAGGGACCTGCTGTGCGTGACTTCAGTGGGGGGGAGCTCTGGGGGCCCTGAGAGTGACAGGCGAGATATAAATAGCTTGGGCCCCACAGCTCATGTTCTGTCGGCTGCCTGTGACGAGGTGCTCAGGAATTCCACTCTCCTGTTGGCACCCCCTTGCCTGTCTCCAGAACTCTCGCTCCCCCCATGCCACCTTTGTCCCATGGCCAAGACCAGCCATCAGCCATCAGTGTTGTCTGTCTGCTTGAGAGGCTGAGCTCTCCTGTGGAGAGATGCCCAGCTCCTGGGGACACATGACATGTAGCTGGGTCTCACAAGGGAACTCTGTGTGTGTGTGTGTGTGTGTGTGTGTGTAAAAAGGCAGACTTCTGACACCCAACCTGAGGTGCCAGTTTGGGGTTCAATGATGAAGAAACTGAGATATATAGATCTGGAAAAGGATGGATCCCTCTTACTGAGCTCCTAGGGAGAAGAGAGAGGGATAGAGTTGTTTTGCTTGGAGCTGACAGCCTTCTACAAACCCTAAAGGCTCATAGTCTTGTTTTGAGGGTGTTTCCCAAGGTCCTCCAGTAAGTTGAGGTGCTCTCTTAAGGTGGTAGGAGTTCAGAGGGAAGCCAGCAAGTGGACAAAGGACTCCCCTCTCCCACTTCTTGTTCCCTCTCTTTGGGAGAGGTCTGTGTGCAGTGAGTGAATGGTCGGCAGAGGGTGCCCGGTGCCAAGGATGGTTCCCGGCACCCTTCTCACACCTCCCCTCCCCCCACACCCCAGAAACCAGAGCCCGTTGCTCTCCAGGATAAATCAGGGCCTGACTCAGGCCCCAGCCAGCCAGTCACAGTCAGCTACCCAGGCACAGGTTGGTGACTCAGCCCTCAATATAGCCCATGAGCCCGGGCCGGGCCATGAGAGCTGGAACAGGCCGTGCACAATGCTGGTCCTGGGGCCTGCCAAGCAGGGGCCCCCTCCCGGAAGAGGGCTGATGTGCTCCTCTCGGAGCCAGGCAGGGGCTCCTGGAGGGGCTTACGGGGGCTTTCATCAGCTGAGTATTTGGGGGCTTTGCTGCTGTGGCTACAGACTGTTTATAGCCCCCTGACTCACCACCCACTGACCTGTCTCAGGAGACCAGGTTTGGCCTTTCACCTGGCCCTGCCTTTCCTACCAAGGGGCACTACTTCTCTGCCACCAATGCTGGCCATATTTAACTTGAGCTGAGAAGCATCTGAGTGAGCAAGTCCATGTCTGAAGGGCCATGTCTGAAGATCCTGTGTTTCCATAGTCATCTGTGATGGCACCAGGCTGACCAGGCTCCCAGCAGGCACTGTGTTCAGTCTGTGATACTGACATGGCCCTGGCCCAGGTGTGGTAGGGTTGGGAAGATACCTAGGCTGAATTCCAGCCTCTTCACCTCTGGTTCTATAGACATGATCAGGCAATGTAACTCTTTGGGCCCTCAGTCTTCTTTATCTGCAAAATGGAATTAATAGTACTCTCATAGGGATTTTTTTTTAATGGGTGAAGATGTGAAAGTAGATAACAGGTAAAATGATTAGCATGGTGCTGGGCAGCTCATATGTGATCAGAAAAAACAGTTTGCATCCTCTGCTGGTATCCTGGGGACCACGTGGGTTCTAGTGAGCTGGGCCCTCCTCACAGCTACCTCTGCCCTGTGTGGCACCCACTGCCAGCATCTTCCTTGGCTCCCCGTTCCCTTCCTTGCATCCTAACACTCCATCTGCCAGAATCAGAGCCAGAGTACTACTTACAGTCGTTAGAGCCACCCACCCTGCCTCCCAATAGCAGCTGGTCGTGGAAAGAGGTGGCAGGTGGTGTGCCTACCATGTGGCCTGGGAAGGGAAAGCAAACGGGGGCCGTGTTGCAGGGAGAGAGCAGAAAGTTCTGCAGAGGGCAGTAGAGCGGGGAGATGGAGGCCCCTGGAGGTGTTTTGAGTCCTTGGTTCTATGCGTGCTTGCCTGTGACATCCCTGTAGATTTAAAGCGAATTCAAGGGACTGTTTCACATTCAATAGGTAGACCTCTTTAATCTACTCCAGTTAACAGTGCACCTGCAAGACCAGAAAGCAGAGTCCAAATCAACGAAGAGCACGGTCTTCTAAGATGAGCCCACAAGGACAAGCGTCCTAAAGGGAAGAGCTCTATATTCTAAACAAAAAGACTGCAGAAAAGGACTACTTCCCTGTCATTGCAGGTTCTGGGTTTGGGCCTGAAAAGGACCAGATAAAAGTCCTTAATGGAGGCTGACTGCCTCCCAGAACATAACCTCCATCTTGGCTTCAAATTCGAAGTTAACGCAATGATACTCTGCTGGGTAATCTTCCGGTTCTTTCCACCACACGTTCTCCAGCCAATTGGTGGCTGGACTAAACTGGATAAAAAGCACAGTCTCAATAGCAAGGGGACAGGGTAGCAGGTAGATTGTGAAGGAATTTCAATTAGGTTACAACTGAGAATACGCAATCTAATATAGTTGAAGGCAGTGAAGCTCGAATTTTATTGTGCATACTAATCAACTGAGGATCTTGTTAAAATGTAGATACTGTGTCTGGGTTTGAGCTGAGGGCTGAGATTCTACCTTCCTAATGAATTAACAATGTTCATGCTGCTGGTCCAGGAAGATTCCACGTGCAGTGAAGCAACTAAGCCCAGGCACCACAACTCCTGAGCCACACTTTGAGTAGCAAGGGGCCAGTCCCCTCTAAATCCCTGTCTTTAAAGAGGAGTCATTTAGAGGGAGGCAAAAGGGACCTGTGGCACTACCTTCAATCTGCCTACGTGCAACCCTGTGTATAGGGGCTGGTCACGGTTGGGCCCTGGCCCCAGGTCTCCTCGGGGCCCCAGTCAGCCTTGCCACTCCTCTGGGCTGCACACAACTTTAAAATCTCCTAATTCTAAATGTCTTTGCTACTCCCCCTAGGAAAAGACTGTGCAAGAAATGAATTCATTTCGTGCTCAGCAGTGCCCACCCCAGTATATACTCGATAGGTATGTGCTGCTTTGGATATTTGGAGAAATGAAACAAACTCCCTTGGTATCAGGTAGAAAGGAGGCAGAGACAAGAGTACCAGGAAACCAGCAGTTATGGGGACCATTCTGCCCACCATGGTGTATGAATACACTTGGGGACTTTCTTTTATTAATTTATGGTTGTGCTGGGTCTCTGTTGTTGTGTGTGGGTTTTCTCTCGTTGGGGCGAGTGGGGGCTACTCTTCGTTGTGGTGTGCAGCCTTCTCATTGCGGTGGCTTCTTTTGTTGCAGAGCATGGGTTCTAGGGTGCATGGGCTTCAGCAGTTGAGGCTCGCGGGCCCTAGAGCACAAGCTCAGGAGTTGTGGTGCCTGGGCTTAGTTGCTTCACTGCACGTGGAATCTTCCTGGACCAGGGGTTGAACCTGTGTCCCCTGCATTTGCAGGTGGATTCTTATCCACTGTACGACCAGGGAAGTCCCTGCTGGCTTTCACATGGAAACATCCATGATGAGAACAACCTGTCACAAAGGGTTCTGCAGGAATGAAGGTCAACAGGAACACTCATAAATTATTCTCATCATTCTGCTTGTTCTCACTTAGACCAACTCAGTCCTCCGCCTTGCTCCAAACTTTAGGAGGCTGACCTTGAAAGACTGTCACCTGGGCACCTCTGCTCTCTAGCTGCTAGTTGGGATCTGCCAATGAGACACACCAACATAGAACTGGCAGGTGAGAAGAGAGGGAGGAGTAGCACGTATACTGCCCACCTCACCACGGCTCTGACAGAGGCCGCAGCCCCTGTAGCCACTGCGTGTGTCTGGCCCACACAGTGTGTGTCTGGCCCACACCAGGTCTCCAGCTCTTGCTCCCTCCTCTTCCCCCTTCAAGCCCATGATGGCAGCACTTTTCCACTGTTGCTGGTGCCTGGTGCTTGCTTAGTCGTTCAGTCGTGTCCAACTCTCTAGGGCCCTATGGACTCTAGCCCGCCAGGCTCCTCTGTCCATGGAATGTTCCAGGCAAGAATACTGGCATGGGTGACCATTTCCTACTCCAGGGGATCTTTCCAACCCAGGGATCATATCTGCTTCTATCTCCTGCATTTCCAAGTGGATTTTTTACCACCGAGCCACCTGGGAAGCCCACTGGTGCCTGGGGACTTCGCCATTTCTTGTTGGTTCTCCTACCTCTGCCCTCTGCACAGTCTGTTCACTAAGAACTCTTCAGTTAAAGCTTTTTTTTCTGGTCTGCACTGCATGGCTTGTGGGATCTCAGTTCCCCAACCAGGGATTGAACCTGGGCTGTGGCAGTGAAAACCCAGAATTCCAACCCTGAGGCTACTGGACTCCCTTCAGTTCACTGCTAGGAGCCTGGGTGATTTTAAGTCATCTCTGAGGGTAAATAGCTCAAGAAGTCATAAGAACTAAGCCATGAAGGCCCACACACAGATCTTCTCAGGGCATCCTTCTCACAGGATCCAAGGGCAAGCCAGGTGGCCCCCCTCACACAAAGCACCCAGATCATTCAGTTTCCCTTTGCTCAAATGAGTTCCTCGAGATTGGGGTGAGTGTGGACAGAACAATCCATTTGTGACTTGGCTGGCCACACAAGGAGCCGACCTCATTGCTGAGGTCACTGGCAGGGTTAGAAATTGTAGGGAGGAGCCAGACCCTTAGTGAGTACCTGGTTAGAGGGGAACCACTCTTTTCTGGTTGTGTTGAGGTGCTGAACAAGTAAAAAGCCACAAAGTCTCGTAATTCAGTTGACATTTAATTACAAGGAACCCAGGTTCTGAGACAGGGCAGGAGATGGGAGCCAGCAGTTCCCCGTAAGCCTGAATGGCGGAGGCTAAGGAGATGGGGACACGGGGAACATGTGGGTGGGGTGGGGCCGCTGGCACAGTGTGTCCTGCCCAAAGCTGAGGGTAGTGGCCACTGGGAGTCTGCCCCACGGCTGGCCCAGGCCTGCCATCACTCCATGAGGCAGAACTCTGTCTCTTGCGGTCGCATGTTGGGTAACACATACAGAGCCACAGCTGCAAGAGCCAAGAACACCACAGGCTTCCACATCCCAAACATGTTCTGTGGGGACCAAAGACAGATGGTGAGTGCCCAGCCTTCTGAACCCTTCCCTAAGCCAGAGAACACCCTGCCTACTGGTGCTGAGAGATACCTCAGCAACATCGTTATGGTCCAGTCTCTCTTACCTCCTGGGTGACCGCTGCAGACAATGAGGGCTTAGCTCCGGCACCACTAGGTATCTGGAACAACACTGGATCACCTGAGTGGGCTGCCTCTACTCACGTCCCATGGGGTGTAAAGAAAACCAGCCCCTGTGTGTAGGAGGCAAGCTCAGGAGCAGATTTTTAGAGCATCCAAATGGTTGCCACAAAGGATTAGATGCCATGGTAGGAAAAAAGAGGGTAAATTTAGGTCCTTGGGAGAAGCAGAAGCATCATTAGCTTGATGGAGGAAAAGTGAACTCAGAGTCAAGAAGGAGGATGATAAGACTTGGGGGGAGAAGGGAAGAAACTGCACCACGGAGTATAAGCCAATGTGAGGTTCTTATGCAGCCCAGACTGTCTGTGGAGGACGATATCCTTGAAGGATGAATTCAAGGAAGCCGGTCACTGGCCCTGGGAGGCAAACACCAGGGTCATTAAAACACCTCCAGTAACCGGCCCTGGTGACTAGCCTCCTGAGCATGTGCTGGAGTTGCTGAGGCTTCCAGACTTTGCAGACCACAGCAAATCCTGCTGATTCTTGGGACCAAAGGAAAAGCATCACTCAGGGAACGTGACGTCTTGGACAAGAAAATACATATACTTGGGAAATTGTTCTTATTTTATATTCCTTTTTCTTTTAAACTTAGAAGACAATTTGGATTTTGAGTCATAAGTATAAAGGCATAAGGCATAAAGTAACAGAAGAATGGTTTTAGGTAAGGACAAAGAATAACTCACTACGCTAAGGATGCATTTGCTCAGAGAAAAATGGGTCTAAGAAGATTTTTTCTGGGGAGTGCTGCCTCATTTCATTGTGGCATCATTGTTATGCCTTTTAGGTGTACTGTTTCCGCATTTACTTTCTGTTTGTCCTACTGTTTTCTGTTCTGTTGTTTCTCCTTTCTTGCCTTCCTTGGGTTAATTTAAAAGTAATTATTGAATATTATCTTTTGGCCTTTTGGCCATACCTCTGTATTTTAAAAAGAGGATTTTTAAGCCAAGTATAAAGATCAAAGAAAATCTCCTACATTTGTAGAAAGAGGTACTGAGAAGAATAGAAGATATGAAATGAAAGAAAAGCAAAACCATGTTGGAAGTGCAATACAGAGTAATTCACGTGAGAAGATAACTGAAAAGGGAGCTAGAAAAAACATTTACTCAGATGCTTACAACCTGACATGCATTGCGAAAAATGTCAGTCTGGGACTTCCCTGGTGGTGCAGTGGTTAAGAATCTGCCCTGCAGTGCAGGGGATGAGGGTTTAGGACCTGGTCAGGGAACTAAGATCCCACGTGCCGCAGAGCAACTGAGCCTGTGAGACACAACTAAGACCCGATGCAGGCAAATAAATAAATTAAAAAAAGAAAAATATTAGCCTGATGTTCTTAAAGGAGGAAAGAGCTGAACCCATAAATATGAACCGGTGGCCTTTTACACTCGGCAGAGGCGAGACTTTAGACTGGTTGAGGGGAGGGTGGGTGTGGATGTCCCTAAGGAGTGAGTCATGTCAGGCTTTCTTTTCAGACTGCATTACTGAATTGACTGATCAAGGAAATCCGTGTTTTGGGGACTTAATCAAGGTGTTTGACAAGATTTTCCATGCTGTCCTTGGAAAGAATATGAGAATCCAAGAGCAGGCTGACAGCAGCCTGCTGCATGAGCACTCGCGTGTGACCAGTGAGCCTGAGAGCCTGCAGAGGGCCTCCAGAGGCTTGCCCTCACCTGTAACTCAGGTGAAGACGAGATGGTGGCTGGTCATCCCTGAGTGTGAGGTGAAGCTGGGAGTGAACATATTTTGAAACCACAGGGCCAAGAGAAAAAACAAACAGAAACAATCTATAGGTGAGAACAGTGGACAATGAACTAGATTTCAGAGCTGAATGGAAAATTCTGTCTTGGATCCAAAAAATCAACTGCAGGCAGAGGACAGGGAAAGAATGCTCAGCATATGCAATGTGCAAAGGGGTTTTGTAAACAATACATGATATAAGTTAGCAATGTGGTATTAGTTAGCAAGAGAGCCAATGAGATCTGAGGCTGCACTAAGAGGCTGCTGAATGGTGTCTTCCTAACTACTTGGAAGTAACCAAGGAAAACTGCTCAAAATAAGGAGAGATACAGTGAAACAGGATGAGAATTTTTTTGTTTCTTTTTTTGGTCACATAGCATGGCATGTGGGGTCTTAATTCCTCAACCAGGGGCTGAACCCATACCCTACCTGCAGTAGAAGCACAGAATCTTAACTACACAGTGAAGAGACCACAGTGAAGTTCAAGAGATTAGAATCTTATCTGATGCTAATACTAAGACCTTAGAATCTGATTCACAATTTACTGGCTGTATTACGTAACCTCCCTAGGCCTTAGTGTTATCATGTATAAACTGACGATAGCTACCTTGTTGGGTTGTTGCGAGAATTAAACAAGGTGATTAGAACAGTGCCTGGCATATAGTATGCATTATGTAAGAAGAGTATGCGCTCATTATTATTTTTGTGGTGTTCTATCATTTATAAAATATTTTCATACACATGAACTCATCTGTTCCTCATATGAGGAAGCCAGAGGACTTACCATCTTTTGCTTACATTTGAAGAGACTAATGTTCAGATTATCCATTTTTCCCACTGGGACTGAGCTATAAGTAAGAGACAGACTCACCCAACATCCCTGCCACACTCTGAAGCCTCAGTTCCTGGATGGGGGGGCGGCATACTAGGGCACAGCCAGGCTCTGGGCTAACAGGTTCCTCCCAGAGGACCCTTACCCAGGAGTTCCTTCAGCTCCCTTGGACCAGGCCTGGCTGGGTGTGAATTGGTGAAAGGTTATGGCTGAGTGCTTTGGGTCTCATCCCACAGGGAGGAACTCAGAAATCCGGGAGTGTAGAGGGAGAGAGTCCTCACACCAAAGGAGTTAGACCATCCGAGAGAAATAACTAGAATGTCTAACAGAAGGGAGGAGACGGGTTGAAGAGAAAACAAAAGGTGAGGAGGAAAACAGGAAGGAGAGAAAAGGAAACAGAGATAAATGCTACGACGAATGGTCCAGCAGTTACTCTGAACCTGCGTGTGCTCTGAGCCAACCGCACCCCATTTACAGGGACGTTAGAAGAGAGGGTAACCCACTCCAGTGTTCTTGCCTGGAGAATCCAGGGACGGCGGGGCCTGGTGGGCTGCCGTGTATGGGGTCGCACAGAGTCGGACACAACTGAAGTGACTTAGCAGCAGCAGCAGCAGCAGAAGAGAGGATGGGCGATGGAAGTGGCAGGCGGAGCATGAGAAAGGAGCCAAAATGGGCCAAGGGAGAATAGTTTATGGGTTCTGGAAGGATTCTACTTTGGGGTGTTCTACATTCTACCTCCTGAACTTGGTGTCCTGTTAACAGATCAGATTACGTGGATTGGTGCCCAGAATATATCAGTTTGGTTCCCTGAGAACACAGCATCTCTGGTGAATGGAAACTTTTCACCAATACCACATCCTCTTCAGAAAGTCTAGCTTGGGAAGCCAATTACAACAGAATCTGACCCCTCAAAAGAGATGTGGGTTTCTTTTTCTGATTTTTTTTGGAGACCAGAATTCCCAAACCAGAGAATGTCTCAGTAGGAAGTATATAATATGGTGGAGTTTGATGCCAAGGCTGACAGACAACTGAGACTGCCCTCATACAAATGACCCTGGGGCTCACAGCTCTCCAGACCTCCTCTCTCACCCAAGTGGGGAGGCGGTAATTAATGGTTATAGTAAGAACTTAGCTCTAGGGCTAAACAAAGACAAAGAGCAGCCAGGCGAGCCTTGCAGTCAGACATCTCTCATTGGAAGTAGTTGAAGGGGCCCTGAAAGTAGCCACAGGGCTGCAATCATCCAGATTTTTCCAACCCAGAGGACAGAAACTCAAACTGTGTCAATGGTGAGCATTCCAACTCCCCACACATTAGGAAGACATGCTCCGAGATGTTATGGGCTTTGTGGTAGCCCAATGGGAAGCCAGGACTAACACTCAGTCATTACTGTCACCTGTTGTAAAATGGCAAAAGCAAGCAGCAAGCCGCTGAGAGACAGGGTGAAGAGGAGAGGCCAGGGCAACCTGCAACCCCCTCTACCCCTTGGAAGGAGAGGACGCAATACCAGTACCTGCATTAGGACGACGTCTCGGCCCACCAGCACCAGAGCAAAGCCGATATGACCACCAGGCCTACAAGAGGCAAGGAGAAGATGGGGGGATCGGGGGCGGGGGATGACTGCAACATGTCAAATGAGGAAGAGGCACGAGGAGAGACCAGGAGATGAGAGATGGTATAAAAAGACAAACACACATGAATCCAACAGATAATGAAGATGATAAAACAAAGGGAAGAGAGAAAGAGATTAAAAGGTTAAACAACAGGTCAGCAAGAGCAGTGGTGTTTCTTTTCCACAACTCGGGCCTGGTTCTTCTTGTAGGTGGCCTGCAGAAGATGCAAAACTGAACGGGTTAAAAGCAGCAGCTTAGGTCCAATTCGGGACCAGGTTTCTGGCTTGTCATATCCCACTTGTATCTTGTCAAGCCAGGGTTATCTGCACCAAGACATTTCTTGTGGATCAGTACCTCTGGCAAAGTGAAGCTCCAGGGAGTAAAGCTGGGCGCTCCAGATGTGCAGGATGTCTGCTCCGCCTGGGTCACTCTAGGAAGGGCAGTCTTCTGCCAGGCCACCTCGCCCTTTGTTAGCCACGTGTTTTGGCTGCTTTCCACCAAGTCTGTGTTCTGGGCTCTGGTCCCTACCATCCCCTAGGAGTCTGATGCTGTCATTGTGAGACAAAATGCACTAAAACAAGCTGACAATGGAGAAGGTCTAGTTGTGACTGCAACTGTCTTCCAGAGAGAAACTGGATTTGCAGGTAGTAACATATATGCCAGAGAAGGCAATGGCACCCCACTCCAGTACTCTTGCCTGGAAAATCCCATGGACAGAGGAGCCTGGTAGGCTGCAATCCATGGGGTCGCTAAGAGTTGGACATGACTGAGCGACTTCACTTTCACTTTTCACTTTCATGCATCAGAGAAGGAAATGGCCACCCACTCCAGTGTTCTTGCCTGGAGAATCCCAGGTATGGGGGAGCCTGGTGGGCTGCCGTCTATGGGGTCGCACAGAGTCGGACACGACTGAAGCGACTTAGCAGCAGCAGCAGCAACACATATACCAGTAGAGCTGCCTGTAAAAGAGGCAGGACCCATGGAGGCAAAGGGACATCTCCATAAGCAGACACAAGAAATGTACTAGATTTTGAAGTAGAAAAATCCAGGCTGCTGTCTAGAAAGATGGCACATGAGGCAAGGATATCTTTGAGGAGGAGGTTCTGAACAGGCATGTGGCGGGATATAAAGACCTCAAAGAAATGGAACCCTGCAGGAGGGGCTGAGCTTACTCCTACTTCCCACATCCTAAGTCAAGGTCCTCTGTCAAAAGATTGACAGAGAACTGTAACTGGGTCCTTGGCCCGTGCCACAGACTGACAGAAAATTCCAGAAAACCTTAAGAGTTGACTGGGACATCCCACCACAAGAGACTTACTTTCTTACCCTGTGTTCAAAGGGACAAAAATAATCAGTACTGTAAACTGAGGACTTCTTCAGATACTAATCAAACCTTTCAGAAATCAGAGCCCCCAGTTAACTTCAACCAGGGCAGAGATTCAGCTAGTATGTTCCTGTATAGATGTACCAGTTGTTAAAATATAGAAATGTTTTTGTACTGTTGGTATGTTACCCAGGACACTCCTGTCCAACCTCCCAAGATCTGGTAACTAGAGGGTTAGGGCTCTGGTTGGCCTCCTGAGATTGGCCAACGGCCCCGCTGTACAGATGGAATGTCCCAGCACTTCTGATGGGCTCCGCCCCCTTCCTCATGCCTGTAATACTATATAGAACCCAGGAGGCACACCAGCCTCTCCACACCCCTCATGGCAACAGAAGTCAGCCCTAGGGGTGCACCCCGGGAAAGCAGGACTGGATGACTTGCCCCGGCTGACAGAAATGCCCATCAGTGTCCTCAGCACAGCGCTAGCAGAGGGTGAAGAACCCTCCTGAAGTGACAAGGGCTACCTCATTGATGTAAGGAGGTGGGACTCCAACCAGCACACTGCGGTTCCCAGAAAAGGTGGTCCCCACCTCTACTCCCATTTCCCCAGTGTGGTGCCTCAGAGCTTCCAGCCTTTGTTCCTGCCAAAGTCCATCCAAGGGCTGGGCCACCCCCAAACACTGGCACTTGCAACCAAGATCCCATTTCCCACATGATCTAGCCTTCAGCTATGGTTACCTTTTTGCTCTCAGAAAGTTTGAGGGGGTTGCTTTCCTCTGAAGCTTCTTCGTCATCATCCTCCTCCTCATCGTCTTCGTCCTTACCCTCCTGGCTGGGGAACTCTTCGTTTTTCTCCTCCTGATCGTCCTTGAACTTAACCTCTTTAGGACCTGATGGCTCAGAAACCATTCCGTCCTGGGACTCCTCCTTTGTTCCCTCCTTGACTTCCTCCTCCTTTTCCTCTTCTGTTTCCTCTTTCTTCTCCTCCTTTGTTGGACCATCCAAGGATGTGTGGCTGGCCTTATAGTACAGCACCACCTCCAGATTCTGTGGGCGGGGGCAGGACCGGGGATGCTGCTGTCACCTTCAGGATGATGCTCAATCACCTCGGGAACACGTGCTTCCTGGTGTGTCATGGTGCATACACAGTACTGTGTCCCAGGACCCAACTGATGCCCCTGTGCACCATGTGGAGGGTAGCCACACCCAACTTCTCTGTGCCTGTACTACACCTACCTGGGACCACACACCTACCTGGGACCACATGTCTATCTGGGACCACACCTACCTGGTACTATACCTATCCAGCTATTAGCCATTTCCAACAGTTCCCAGAGCTAAAGATCCTACATCTCAACTGCTGTTTCCTACCCTTGCATGGTGGCTCCTATTTTATCCAATCTTCTTCCACCTATGTGTACACAGGGCTTTGAATAAATTCCTTTCTCTTCATCCATTTGGTGCTTCTCTTGGGCATGTGATCTAGGAAAACAACCTCTCATCCCTCCACAAATTGCACTGGGCTACCTGAAACAGTCATCTAGCCTGGGGGCTAAAGCTCCAGATCCGAGTGGTCCGTATTCTACCCTCCCCTTGACCTCAAAAGAAAAGGGAGGACCAAACCACTACCAAGATGGATCTACTATAGACGAGTTAAGAGACCCCAGAAGCTTCTCTACAGTGACCTCATCTGGTCACAGTGGTGATGAAGATGAATTTTCTTCCCAGGATCTCTGTTAACTTCCTACTCATCTGACTACTAAGGTTACTACTCACCTTCGTGGTCTCAAGGCCGCTCTCAGTACTCTCTAGGCTTGGCTTGGCCACCTTTTTATTTTTCACCCCATTGGCATTCTTGTTCATGTTCTTGTTGCCGTTCTTGCCCCTGATTTCCTTGGTAACAGAGGACTTCTTCTCTTTGAGCTGGCGGAGCTCTTCCTGGCAGCACTGTAGCTGCCCCTCCAGCTGCTCCTGCACGGCCAGGAGCCGCCCCTGCTCATCCATGCTGGCCTGGTACTGCAGCTGCAGCTCCCGCAGCTTGGCCTGCAGTTCTTTGATCTGTTGGTAGTGGAGAGCCCATTACCCGTGGCTGGGCCTACGTGATCAGTCCGGCCCCTGTCTGGGGGTCCCGGCCTCAGGATCTCCCTGCTAAAGCCCGGGGGGAGGCAGATAATACAGAAAACATGAAAACCGTGGAAAATGAGCCTCAAAAGCAGTTTTACAAAGAGGTTCTCCCTAACTTGAGGCACCTGACTTACATCTAGTGTAAGTCTAATGTGATAAAAAAAAAAAAAAGGATGACTTAAATTATGCTTTTACTATGAACTGGTGGGGGAATGACTGCTGGACTAACTGAACCATGGGACTTGACTCAGGCTATTTCTCTAACAGGTCAATCATTACTATAGGAACTGTGTCGTATCCTTCTGAGACCAGACTGGGCTCCTGCACCTTGCCCTGGAAACAAAGGCAACTGCCAACCCTGCTCACTACTCACTGGTTTTTGTCCTTCCTGGCTTCTGGCAGCATACTGTGGCCCCCGAGGTAGGTACCAACACTAAGCAACAGAGGCCCATGTGTTTCCTGCTCTCTGAGCCTCTCCCATGCATACAGTGACCCCCACTGGACAGTGGACTACTCCTGGTCAGAGTCAATGCCCTCTATCCCATTCCTAGGCATGCAGAGCACTCTGCTTGGTATTATGAGAAATCCAAAAGACCTGGCCCTGTCCTTGAGGGGCTTACAATCTAGTTAAAGAGACAAGGTGGAATACACACAAACTAAAGAAAATTGGCAGGTAAAAAAAATGCAACTCTACAGAAGTGCTCTAGGACAAAAGAGAGAACAAAATGGCAGAGGGAAAAAAAAATCATTTCAAGAGGTCTTGATGATCAGTAAATTCCAGAACAGTGGGCGCCTGAGAAATGCCCGTCAGAGGCCCAGCAGACTGCCCTGCTGCCTGGGGTTCAGCCCCTGCTTTGTCCCTCCACCAGGAGGATGGCACCTGTAGAGAGCTAGCAGTGAGCTCCCATCTCACCCTCAGCCTCTCTGAAAGGACTCCAACCTCCTTGGGTTCTGGAGACACCTATGAGAAGCCCTGCCTCGCTGAAAGCAGTTACCTCATTCTTATCCTTGTCGTTTTGGGAGGCGACAGGCTTCTCAAGGCCTTCCATGCACTCCTTGAATTCCTTCTCGCAGGCATCCAGCTCCTCCTTGAGCTCTTTCTGCTCATCCAGCAGCTTCTTCATTCGCTGCTGCAGCAGCGTGTGCTCTTCCTGGCTGAGCTGGTACATGGCCTGCACACCCTGCAGCTTGATCAGCACCTTGGCGACCACGTCCTCAAGGTGCTGTGGAGGGCGAGGAGTGAGGAGGGCACCCTGAGGAGCCCCTGCCCTCCACCCGCTCTCTTCGCTGGGCCCTTTTTTCTCATGGGTACAAAACACTGGCCGAAAGGATCTGAAGCTGCCCAGGGGGAGAACACTGGATTTCTTCCCATGAAGAGCACATGACTGTGTTGATGAAAAGTCCAGAATCTTAGACTTCCGTCCAGATGGAACTGTATCTCCACAGGAAGTGGGGAGAGCACCTCATTCATTTCCTGACGGTCACCCAGCTCAGCTCTCAGCCCGCTGCCCACTTCACCTCTCGGGCCCTTCCCCGTGGCCTCTCCTAATGAGACAAGAACCATTGTCCCCTGTCTGACCGGACACCTGACTGCCTTTACCTCCACATCTCCAGGCTTGGCCAGCTCGTCGTCCATGCTGCTGCTGACATAACTCTTGTGACAGGTGTCGGAGCTGCTGCTGCTGCCATAGCTCCTCTTATAGGTGTCGGAGCTGCTGCTGCTGCTGCTGAGGTAACTCCGCTGATAGGACTCGCTGGCACTGGTGCTGCTTTCGTAGCTCTTGAGGAGGCTCTCTTCACTGGCCTGGCTGCTGCTGTAGCTCTTCTGGTAGCCCTCATCGTCATTGATGTTGCAGCTCTTGTGGCAGTTTTCGTTGCTGGTGGTCGTGCTCGAATAACTCTTCCTGTAGGAGTCCAGGCTCATCTTGATTGAAGGGGACTGGTCTTGGAGCAGCTGCATTTCTTCCAGACAGAGCTGCAGGTCGGCCTGCAGCCTCTTCCGCTCCTCCAGAAGCCGCTCCTGCTCCTGCTGCAGCAGCTCCTGCTCAGTCTCACTGGCCTCATACAGCTCCTGCAGGGCCTGCATCTGGGCGATGATCATCTTGGACTGGCGGGAGTGGGTGGAGAGACACCAGCGTTACTTCAGACGCTGTGGTCCTTCCAGTGGAACCCCTCCTGGTGAGGATGTCTGATATCCCAGGTCAGGAAATGGCACACCTGGCCCTCCCAGCTCACCGCAGCCCAGGACTTCCACTTAGCCTGCAGGTACCTGGCATGTTTCAATTTCTTACTCACTGGAGAAAATCTCCTAGGGCAGACACTCCACAATTTCTGGGCTCTCATTTCCCCCGGCTGCTATGCTCTGGTAACCTCCTCTCTCCCTGGAGCAGCACTGAGTGGGTCTCAAGGTCACTCAGCCTCCCTTCTCTCTTTTTAGTCAGGTGGATCCATTATCCTGACCTCTGGGGCTCAGTCCCCTCCTCCACTCCCAATTCTAAAATCAGCCCTGGCCACGAACATGAGCATATGAAGAACTCCTCCCTTGGAAGATGAAGACTTCCAATCAGGGTCTCACTACGAGCCCCTCTCCTGCCTCAATTCCAAATCTGGCTTCTGGGCATGCTTTCTGGGCCCTCTGGGTCTGGCTCCTTGGCAGCTGATGCCCAGGATGAGATCTGATCAGTTAAGGAAATATTTTCTATTTCCTGGTCTGGTTCCTGGTCTCTGTTATCCAGGCTGAAATCGGATGCCCCTGGAACCTGATCAACCAAATCGCAGGGTTTGGACTTCTGCTGCTCTATGCATCTATCTGCCTGTCTAGGCTAATATCTGAACAAATTGATCTCACTTAAATGGAAACTGTCTTCCTGCTCTTCCTTGCCTACACTGAGGCCTCAGACCAAATGCATCTCCCAATCCCGAACATACTTGTTTAGAAATTTCCACCAATATGACCTCAGAGGCCTGACCACTCACTGGTGTTTGAGACACATGGATTCTCTAGTCTAACGCCTCTGACCTGGCTGTTACTGCTGCAAAGTTCCAATCCAATGAAGACAGTGAGGTCAGTACCAAGAACCCCATATGCTGGGAATTTCTCTCTTAGAAACAAATGGCCCCAGATATGCCTCATGTAGAACACCAAAAGGTTACAAATTTGGATCACTGGAAAGCGAACTTCTCAATCATCAACCAGCTCATGAGGAAAAGACAACATGTTTAGAGTCAGTCCTAAAGAACCCAAACAAACACTAGGTTGCTCTACTTCCAACTACATCTGGAAAATGAGGTATTAAAGAGACTGAGTTCAAAGTATCAGGAGATCACAGACTTCCTGATCATCACAGTGCTTCAGTTGGGCATCCATCCGGAGGAGCAGCTCAGGCCAGACCTAAAGCTGTGACTAAGGAGCCCATGAGTGGGCTTCAGCTTCCTCTCTGCTCCTGGCCCAACAGGCCTTCGGAACTCAGACCCTGCTATGGAGCACCTTTCCCTAGCATACTGCTGCCCCCAGAACTGTCTCCCTGCCTCTTGCTATGGTTACCTTGTTGTGACCACACTTCGAGGACTTAGGCCATTTGGGATCCTCGGGATTCTCCAACACTTCCCGGAAGCTGGACTCCTTGAAACGGTGCAGCGCTCCTTGCAGTTCTAACTGTTCTTTTACTATGTTCTCTTGGTTCTGTATCAGTTTCTTCTGCTCCTCCTGCATGCCTTGGTAGAGCATCTGCACTTCACACAGGTCCTGTAACTTTGTGAGAAGCTCCTGACTCTGTGAGGTGGAGTGGAAGGAAGTGGGCGGCACTGTGATAGTTACCCGGAAAGACCTCTGCCTCCTTCCCTCTGGGGACCCTTCCCTCAAAGGAGTTGGCTTTGCTCAGCCCACTTGGGATAGGAGGGGAGTCTTTCTACACAGACCTGCCAGTGGAGGAGTTAAGACCTCCTGTGGGTGGATGTCTTTTGCTTTTTACAAAGTGATTTCAAGGACATTTTCTCCAGATGGACTAAATATCTAAAATGCTGGACAGATTCCAGAGTTGAGGTTGTATTTCAAGATTTAAAGCCCTAATCGGCTATATTGAGCAGTTTTGTGTGAGGAGACTGGTGAGAAAGTGAGGAGTTAAGACAAAGTTCCTTTTGCATCCTTTCACTTCTCCTCAGGTCGCTCACATCCGGGAAGGGCCTCGCAGCTGACAGCCGCCCTGGCCGCCATTACCTTATGGAAGAGACCAGACTTGGGGAGTGGGAACGTGAGCCTGTGCAGCTCTTCTTGTAGCTGGCCCTGCTCCTCCTGCATCCTCCTCTGCTCCTCCAGGAGCTCGCACTGCTCCATCTGCAGCTGTGCCATCTCCTTCTGGCTGGCTTTGTAAGTCTCCTGCAATTCTGTCAGTCTGAAGAGCAGCGCATCACACTGTGGATGGGGCGGGGCACGCAGGGTGGTCAGCGGACCACGCCTGTGTTTTGTCCTGTGATTCACCAGGATCTCCCTCCCTGTGGTCACCTTAGACTGATCACCCCAAGCCCCACTGCGCCCCCTAGAGGCCTAGATGTTGAACGGGAACCCCAGCAGGCGGCTCAGGGCTGAAGTTTGGCTGTGCTGGATATTTTGCCTACTAGTCCTCTCTGAGGGTGGTTTTCAAGAGAGTGTTGGCAATGCCCCTCCCTTCTTACCTCCCCCTTGCTTCTTTCCTCTGGTGAAGACCATTTTCCCACCGTGCTGGGAATTCTAGTTTTCCAGTTGTTTCTGTAACTGATTATGTTCCTTACCAATAAGGATGTACTTTCACCCTAATTTCCCCCCATATTTGTTTTCATCATCAGCTTTAAGAATCTTCAGAGAAGTATGAACTATTGCTAAGCTGGGGTTGAGAAGACTAAAGTATCCTATGACTCCAAAAACCCAATCTTCTAGTATCAGACTAGTCTCAATGCTCTTTTAGGACTAGAGAAAAGACTGCCTCTGTGTGCCAACATCCTTCTCCCTTCCTATGGTCCCCTCCCCTAGTAGAGGAAGTGATGAGCGGGATATGGACCCCCTGGCCCTCTCAATGGAGTCGGTGTGGCGGGAGAAGGGAAAGTGAGCCTGGGTGTAGAAAGGCAGGTGGACTACTAGGGCAGCCCAAAAAACATCTCCAGCTCTGTGTCTTCGGAAGGCCTTCCCCTGGAGACATAGCCTGCTGTGGCAGGAGCAAATGAGTATTCTAGCAGTATTTTGCATCATGTGTTGACATTTTTCCATTTCCTGCCAGTGATCAGGAGCTGAAAGTACTCAATAAGGCTAATTAATAATGACTTGCATTTTACACACTATGGAGAAAAGGGAAAGTGAGGAAGGAAGGCCTTATTGATCACCAGGATTTTTCACTAAAACAAAGTGAGGTAAGAGTAATATTCTGCTCAATTTAAAAAGGGTAAGATTCGAGTTGAGAATTTAACTACTCTGAAGTCATGGCATAAATCCTGGAAAAGCCCAGGTTCTTCTAATAACTAATCAGCACTCAGGGCACCAACCATGCCTTCTGACAAGAGCAGCTACAATCTGCCTCAGAAAACTGGACCTTCTCTTTCTAGTTCTAACAGTCATAGCTGTGCATATGGGCCTACGTGTATGTTCTCCTCCACAAATGACAGGATTTCACTATAGTTCTAAAAATAAAGTATAAAGTCTACGCTCATGGAATCATGTGTAAAATCTTCAGGTGTTCAGACTGGACCCAGATGTATTGATTCTACTAAGCTGTAGCTCAGGCTCAAAGTGAAGGTCAAGTCAAAGTTTTAATGTTAACAGCATGGGTTCTGTCTCTGTCCCCTACCTTTCCACACTCAGCTGTGACTGGACAGGAAGTCCATCAAGCCTTTCATTTGCATGACTTCATCTCTTGCCCCTCTACTTCCTCTCTCCAAGGCTTGGGAGACCTCACCTGTCTTAGTTACAATTACCTTATTAGCACACTTCCCTTTGTCCTCTAGGATGGACTGGGTGCTCCTGAGCTGCTGCAGCTCCTGCTGGCAGAGCAGGAACTCCTGCTCCAGCTGGTCATACATGTGCTTCTGCCGGTCCAGTGTTTCCTGGCTGCACTGGTACAGCCGCTTCGTCTCCTGCAGCTGGGCGTGGACCTCTGCACTCTGGGGTGGGGAGGCAGACCCCACCATTATCCCCAGAGACCCATGGCCACACTCTCTCCTCTCGGGCAGGGGCTAAGGGGGTCCTACCCTGTCCTTTCCAGGTCTAGGGGGGAACTCCCTGAGATGGACGAATCCCTAACAGGCTCTCCACAGATACTGGGGGCTTCCTCTCTGGGGAGGCAGGGAAGGGAAAGGGCCTCCTTTCTACAGTCATTTCGGACTTAAAATCACAGGAAGCCGAGTGTGTTGTGACCCTGTGAGGTCACCTTTCCACTGGGCACAGTCATAGTTGTGTATATGGACCTACATATATGTTCTTCATGAATGACAGGATGTGATTATGGTTCTAATAGTAAGGTATAAAGTCTCCTCACCAACAGGTCCTCCATAGAACTACCATCCCTTTCTCCTGCGGACCCAGCCTCTCATGGGAGGGTCTGCCGGGCTACCTTCTCCCTCACCTGAAGCTTGTTTTACCTTCTCGCTGCTCTCCTGGTAGGTGGTCACAACACCCCTGAGGTGCTGCACCTCGGCCTCATGGCAGCGCAGAGTGTCCCGCAGGTGCTGCTGCACGTCCAGCAGCTTGTCCTTCTCACATGAGATGCTCTGGCACTGCAGCTGCAGCTTCTGTAGCTGGCACTGTAGCTCCTGCGGTGGAGGGGGCCTGGGGCAGTGCCTCTGTAGTCCTCCACCCACTCACTCTTCTGCTGGAATCGCCCTCAGACACAGTCTGAGAATCCACTGGTCCCTGCCCTGTGCTTACAGGCTGCCCTCTGGTCCAATGGGGGACTCGAGGGCAGCTGGAGTCCTGGACCTGCAGTGCCATACAGGTGGCAGCTGGAGCTATTTCAACGCTCTACTCTTCTCCCCACCCTGCCCAAACCTCTTGGCACCTGAGCAGCCCCTCATCTCGGGTTGCTGTTACCTTCTCACTCTGGCTTTCTACTGTGCTTTTCATGACTTTGAGCTGCCGGAGCTCAGCCTGAAGTTGTAGCTGCACCTTCAAGAGCTCACTCTGTTCATCCTGGCTAGCATCGTACTTCTGCTGCAGGGCACAGAGTCTGGTCTTCAGCTCCTCGTTCTGTGGTGGGGAGGATGTGGGAAGAGTGGTTACTCTCAGAAATCAGCAGACCCCTCTCCACACCAGAGTGGTTCTTTTTGCCGAGCAGACATCTTGAGGAGCTCCCCTGGGCATTAGTGTTTAGTTTCTTCTCTGCAGCAGACGCTCCATCATGACTACCATTCTAGAATGCAATGCTGTGTGACTTCTCCACTTGCTCTCCAGTTGGCCGTACCCCTGGCTGCAGGCCAAGAGTCAGTAGAGTGCAGCCCACCTCTGCCTTCATCCTCCCTGGAAGCGGTAACTCCAATTGGGCCCTTCTGCCCTCCCCTGGTGCCCAGCCCTATCCGTGTTTACCTGGGTGACACTGTGGGACGTCTGAAACCGAAGCACCTCATTCTGTGCACACTTGAGCTCCCTCTGCAGCCGCCTCTGCTCCTCCTCGCTGGTCCGGCGATGGTGATGTAGCTCTTGCAACTCACAAGTCAATTTCTTACACTGTGTGGGAAATGGAACAGGAAGCCTGAATTACTACAGGGACCATATGAACTCTGGGAATGGACCTAGGCAGAGTATGGCAGTACTTTTACTGGAATATTCCATGAAAGGCACACAAGTGAGACCCCAGAGTCTGATCTCTTGCCATAGCACCTGTCTCCCTTGTTGACCTTGTGTCTAAGGAGATGCTGCTGACACAGGCCAGGAGAAGGTAAGAGCGAGGCAGTGAAGGAGCTGGCCTTTCCCTACCTTGCTCTGCATATCATGCATCTGCTCCTTGGCTCCCAGCAGCTGCTGCCGCAACAAATGCATTCCAGGATCGGGCTCCAGGAAATCCTCTTCTGAGGTCTGAGACTCTGCTGACCTCATAGTCCGTAGCGTTTGGGACTCCAGCCACCTTTCTGTTGCTCTTCGTGTCCTGTAATTCAGAACCCCAGAGCCACGTTCGGGAGAGCGTTCTGCCCAGCACAACCTGCCAAGTATGCCTGGTCCTGATGCCTTCATTTTAGGCAAAAGACAGTTAAGGAGCCTTCTCTTGTGATTTACCTCTCAAACACACTTGAAGGATGACAGAAAAAGTCCCCAGCACCTCAACCTGCAAAGGCATGTCTGGCTCTGAGAGACCCTAAGGGTACTAGTCCAGTCAGGCTCCAGCCTGGGACTGGAGTGAAGCCAGCTCCAATTTGGAGGCAGTGCATCCTTAGACTGGATCAAGTCTGGGAGGACAATAAAGGAATTGCTTCTCCTCTACTCCAGAGCAGAGCCAACCAGACCTAACTGCCTATAGTGGAAGAAAATGAAATTTCAGAACTCGCCCAGCTCTAGTCCTGAGACATCTGGTTGGATCCCCATACCTGCTTCTCAGCAGTATTCAAACCCCTCAGATACCATGGGAAAGACCAGCTCTCCCACAGTGGAGGAAGGCTGGGGAGCCTGACATCTGCCTTCGCCGGTTCTACTCAGGGAATAGCCCTGTCCTAAAGAGCCCTGTGGGCCTGTGGGCTGTACCTCTCACTCTCCAGATCTGCAAGCTGCCCTGTGAGGCTGCTGTTGCTCTCCTGCAGGGCCCGGTACTCCTCGTTCAGGAAGTGGTAGCGTTCCCGCAGTTGCTGCAACTCTTCTGCAGAGGACAGGCGGAGAGGTGAGACCCCAGGGAGGAAGCACAGATGACCAGCCCCCAGTTTTCTAGCCCAGAAATCTGGCTGCAGAAAGCTGAAGAGTTTCTTTTTCTAGAGACAGATGAGATACCCCATGCAGAGGTTTAGAAGACGGGGCCCAGAAAGTTTCAAGTTGCAATGGGTCTTTGTCCTCTTTCAGTGTGCTGCCCTTCTTTTCAACTTCCCAGAAGACTGGCCCTGGGTGTCCATCTTCCAAACTTCAACCAAGAGGGGTGGGGTGGGGGGTGCAGAGGTGGCAGGGGAAACAAGCAAAACCAACCTTCATATTTTTAGGAGCTTTGAGGGTTTAATTAATTAATTGTGAGGGTTTTTGGTTTATTGTATTTAAAGTTCCCATTCAACTGTTTACGGTTATTGTCCTTACACTTTTAGTACAAAAAGCTGAGAGTGTGAACTGCCAGTCCTCAGCTTTCAGAGACAACCCAGGCATCCTTGCACTTCTTGTTGTCCTTTTACTTCCTTTATCATCACACCCAATCCATTGGCCTGCACGTGGTCAAGAATTCTTTCTAATGATCTTTTTTATCTGCCAGCAAAAAAGCTCACCACAACTGAACCCACAAATTATACATCCACAAGCATCAGCAGAGATCTGGTTAAAATGCCCAGCACAGATCCTAAGTTCCAGATACCAATACTTTTTCATGATGTGAAAATAGAAACACACATATCTGCTTTGTTTTTTCATGATGAAGAATTAATTCTCTCAGAATACTAATTCTGCTGATGTTTAAAGAACACTAACTTGCTCCAATTAGAGCCCAAGGCCTATCTTTCCCGCTCTAAGAGTCAACACCCTGACATTCACTTCTAGTGTTCCTTCTTTAGTCCAATCAAAAGTCTTCCACATACTCCAGATTACCGTAGAAGGAAGGAAGGAAACTAATCTTTAATAAAAGCTAACCATGTGCTAAGCATTAGACCGGATGATTCCCGCCTTGGCGTTAGTTGTGTGTGAGTGCTTTCAGCATACTAGGCATTTCATTTAATCCCCAAAATAGCCCTATAAGGTTTTCTTTCTTTCTTCCTTTTTAAATAAACTTTTAGTGTTAGAACAGTTTTTGATTTACAGAAAAGTTGCAAAGATAGTGCGAAATTCCCTGGAAGTATTTTCACCCAGCTTCCCCTCTTGTTAACATCTTTCCATGGGTACATCTGTCATGAGTAAGGAATGAACACTGGTATATTACTGTTAACTAAACTCTATACTTTATTCAGACTTCTCTACGTTTTCTCTAAGGTCCTTTTCCTGTTCCAGAATCCCATCCAACTATAAAGTTTTATTAATCAATTTTCACAGCTATGGAAACCGTGAGATAATAACCAGGCTAAGTTTATCCTGCTAATTAGCAGAGCTGAGATTCTGAACAGCCCAAGCCTTCCAACTGTGTTAACCTCCTTCTCAGAGTATATCAGTCCAAAGGCGCTTCTGAGAAGCCTGTTACAGCTGGGAAAACTTGAAGTTCTTTTGATTCCTTGTTGACTGCCTTTGCTTGACCTGGCCTAGTACAGGGCCTCCCATTATACTCAGATCATAAATCTAGCCTCAGAATAAAGGCAAAGTCTCTGATGTCATGAAGCCTAGCAACTCACTGGGAGACTCTGAGCAGAGCTCTAAGCTTTTGTGTACCTCATGTATTACTAGAAATAACCTCTGTTCCTCTCCAGCTGTCTTGTGCTCTGGTTTGTCGCCCCCTAAAACTTCTACTTGGGGAAGGCTGTGTGCAATGCTGTGCTTAGTTGCTCAGTCATGTCCAGCTCTTTGTGACCCCATGGACTGCAGTCCACCAGGCTCCTCTGTCCAAGGGGCTTCTCCAGGCAAGAATACTGGAGTGGGTTGCCATGCCCTCCATTCAGATTCTTTACCATCTGAGCCACTAGGGAAGCAGGAAGGGCTTTAGCACAGGCAAATCAACAAATGTACGATGGCTCTGTGAGGAAGAATTCTCAGGGGACATCTCCATGGTACTGTTTCTTATACCATCATAGATTGGTTACATGACCTCAAGCTTTTCTCTCTTACAGTCTTGAATCCCACCTAGAAGTTTCTTCTACAGGTTCCCAATTCATGATCTAAGCCCACCTTCTTGCAGCCTAGCTCCCTCTGCTTGATTTGACTCACAGACCGGGAGGAGGGCTCACTTTCTCATACCTTGCATCTCAGAGAAATCTGAGAGACTGAAACTATTGGAAGGGTCAGAGTTCTTCATGTCTATTTCTGCACGGAGGGAGGTGATCTCCATCTCGTACTCTCCTCGGATTCGGTCCATGTCCTCGAGTTCATTCTGCATCCGGCAGATGTCCTCCTGCAGCGAGGCTATGTCACTGTCATGTTCAGTCGCGGAGTCCTCCGCTGCTTGCCGCAGAGTCTGGATCTCAGCCCGGGCTAAGTGCAACTCCTGTTCTATTTCCTTAAGTTCACATTCCTTTTCACGCTCTAACAGGGAAATCTCCTCCCGCAAGGACCGCAGCTCACCTGCAAAGCCCAAAGATGATATTGAGATGATCAAGAGGATAACCAACCGTATTCTAGAGGCACAAAGTTAAAAGGCAGGTTTATTTCTTATCTGGAAACTCCTGACAACCTGGTCTCTACCCCATCAGAGAAGTACAGCTTCACCTGATGTGGAATAAAGGGAATACCTAAGAGAACACAGTCAATCTAGGTAGTAAGGTACAATAGGAAAGCAGATCTTGAGGCTTTGCATCAAAAACAAATTAGGCAAAAAAAAAAAAAAAAAAAAACAACAACAACAAAAAAAAAACAAATTAGGCTACCCCAAGCAAAAAGTATTAGGTACTTCTAAGAAATCACCTAACAGTTAAAGACCAGACCTAATTTTTAGCATTTTACTTATGCCCTGAGTCTTCCCAAAAAGTATCCTACTAAAAAAACACTTATAGATTATTCTCATCTATTCAGTCTGGGAGCTTAGAAATTACAGAGGCTCAGATTTTCCACGAACTGCTTGTGTTAAGTGCTGGTCCCAAAACAATGTGTATTTAGAGCTCACAGCTGAAATTCAAATATAAGCTCATAGCAAGGTAATCAAACAATGGGGAAATAAACTAGATGCCAATTAATAAGGGATTGTTTAAATTGAAGAAGATGAAATAGAATATTGGCTGCCATTTAAAAGAAAGTGGTAGATCTATAGAGAAAACATGAAAGGGTTTCCATAATATACTAACTAGAAAGAAAAATGAGCTGTAAAATACATGGTATTATCCATTTTTGCAAAAATATTTATACGTATAGTATATAACACAAATATATAGAGACATAGAAAAGGGTCTGGAAAGATAGAAGTCCTCAACCATAAAACACAGTTGCTGCTAAGGAATGATTTAGCATGTGAGAGGGACTTTTACTTTCCACATTATATATATCACTGCTTTGATAGTTTTCACAACAAGCCTATATTTTATAATATGTTCTAATGTACAAAATAAACATGTCAGAGCTCTCAGTATCTGTGAAGCATCTCAGGGTTTCTGAATAGAGGTACTCATTGGGAATCAGGAGAACCTAAATGTGGAGCAAGAGTAAAAAGATATTGCCACCAACACAGAATTCAAAATTTGGGGGTCAGGATTAGGAAATTAGGATTCAGTTAGGAGGGTCAGGACTTTCCCACAAACTCTTTGCAAGGCAGCCTCTCCCTAACCCTTGCCCCCAACTCCCTTCAGATTTCAACCTTCCCTAGCCTCTACCCCAACCTTCTCAATAAATTAAGCGAAGTCTTTCATTAAATGCTCTCATAGCCCCTTGTACTTTGCAGCGTGTGTGTTATTAAAACGCTGGCCTCCCCTTCACTTGCAAGCTTCATTAAGACAGGAATCGTGTCTGTTTTGCTCACCATTATAGCTCCAGGATCTGCCAGAGACCCTAGCATAATGTACTCAATAAATATTTGCTGTATACATGCATAAATGAGGCAGGGGATACATCTAGTTCACAAACTTTTACTGAGGACTACAGGTGCAGAATTGTATGTTTGGGTATTAAAAACAAACAAACAAACACTAGAACAGAAAATGGAGGTTTGACTAGAAAAACTTGGACATACTACAGACATAAACGCTGGGCCGATGGGGAGTCCGGAGGCATGGGGGAAGGTCTCTGGCCCTACACTGCCAAGCTCACAGGTGCGGTTCCAGGCACACCTTTTGCCAGTCTTCCTTTCTCTGCAAGCATCCTAGCTGTCTCCTCTACTTAGTCTACTCAACAAGTATTAGTTGATCACCTCTGTGCCAAGCCCAAACATCTCTGCTTAGATTCTCTGACTTCCTTCCTATTCGAAGGAAACAAAGTCCTTGCCCTTTTTACTACTGAACAGTCTGCCCCTTGGAGCATATAGCCTAGTGGGGGAGACACACAAGTCACTGGCCATTAGGATAAAGGCCCGGGTGGGTTTTCTGTCAGAAACCTCCACTTCCCCACTCTGCCCCTGATGTTCAGGTTCAAGTATCCCTGAGGTTTTCCTCTATGTCTTTAAAAAAAAAAAGGACATTCTCAGATCCACTGAATAACGGAGGGTCAACCTTGAAAAGCTCTTAATTAGAAACACACAGGGGCAGCGGGGTGGAGCTTGCGGACACCAGGGAGGACCTTATCTGGAGGCTGGGCTGGGCGGCCCCTTACTGGGGCGGCCTCGCTAGGAGTTGGAAAGGCCGGACCCGGGTGCTGAAGAGCCAGCGCCGGTTGGCAGTGAGACTGGGGCTATCGGGGCGACGCCGAAGGCCCTGGAGCCGGACGAGGGGCACAGAAAAATCACTTCTCACTCACTGGTTATGGCCTCCATCTCACTGGCCCGCCCCTCACCAAGCGGTCTCTCTGGGCGGGGCCTCCCGCCGCCGGCCGGTCCCAGCCCCCGAAGGGCTGTGGCGGCCGGAACGGCCTCTCAACACCAGCTACCTCTAAGGCCGCGCGCGCCCCCTCTTGGCGGAAACGGGCAACGCGCGTGCGCAAGGACTCCTCCGTGGCGTGGGCTTTGGGTGCCTGCCCCAAACCTTCCCTCATAGCTCAGTGGGTAAAGAATCTGTCTGAAAGGTAGGAAACCCGGGTTCGATTCCTGAGTCGGGAAGATCCCCTGGCAAAGGAAATGGCAACCCACTGCAGAATTCTTGCTTGGAGAATCCCATGGACAGAGGAGCCTGACAGGCTATAGTCCACGGGGTTGCAAAGGTTGGACATGACTTAGTGACTAAACCACCACCACCCAGACCTGCAGCACCCCCACCACCACCACCACCACCCGCCCCATCCCACCCCTGGGCTTACGTGAGGTCTAATGCTCTAGCGGATCCTTTCTTTCATCATACCAACATGATCCAGTGTGACCCATCCCCCAAAAACGAAACACAAGGAGCTGTCCCTTGACTTCTTTTCCGTTGTTTCTCTGCTTCTCTCCAAGACATGACTACTGGAATTATGCGTACTCAACCTTCTCCATTTCACTTCCCCTTTCCTCTTCAAGCTCAGTATAGTCAGGTTTCTATCTTCACTGAAACGTCTCAGAGCCCTCCGTCTTGCCCAAACCAATGGCTGTCTTACTTAGCAACTTTTGACAGCGCTGATCACTGTCTCCTTGAAGCACTTTCTGCTCTTGGCTTCCAGGTCACCAAATGCTTCAGTGGTTCCTCCTGCTTCAGTCTCTGTTCATTTCTCCTTGCCTGTGAGACTTTTAACTTTCAGAGCATCCCTGGAACCCTTTTCTCTCCTTTTCCTGTATCTCTCCATGTGATTTCACTGTGATCTCCCATGGATTCAAATGTAATCTATATGCTAATGACTCCCAAATTTATATCCCCAGTCCTGATTTCTCCCCTGGTTCTGAATTCATATATCCAGCAGCCTCCTTTAATATATTGACTTAGATGTCAATAGCCATTTCAAACTCAACATGTAGAAAACATGTCTTAAAGGGTTCTCCTAGCCCTGAAATTTGTTCCTTGTCAAGCTGTTCGCATTCCAGTAGATGACACCACCATCCATTCAGTTTCTCAAGGCAAAGTCATCTTTCATGCCTCTCTTATCCCCCAATCCAATTCAGCAAGTCCTGAGAGCTCTAAATTTCAAATTGTATTCTCAATCATCTCCATTTCTACTGCTCTAATCCAAATAACCACCATTTCTTTGCTGGACTATTGCAATTATTTGCTGACCAGACTCAACTGTTTTGACTCTTTTCTTGTCATTCAATTTCCACAGAGTAGCCAAAATATTCTTTTAAGAATGTAAAGTGGATCATATCCCTCCAGCCCTGGCTAATACCCTCCCATGTTTTCCACTATACTTAGAATACAAGTCAAACCTCTCAGCTGGCTTATAAGGTCCTCTGTAATCTGAACTCTCCCACTTCTCAGAACTCTCTCTTAGCAAAATCCCCCACATGCACTTTGCTCCAGCCATGATATCCCTCAAACACATGAAGCTTATTTTTGCCTCTGAGCTTCTGCAGTTGCTAATTCACCTGCCTGGTGTGCATGTCCCTCAGATCTTCTTCATGATTCAGGTCTTAGTTCAAATGACCCCTTCTCAGACATTTCTAACTACTCTATCAAAAATACACTTCCATCTTACCCCCATCCATATCATATTGTTATATTTTCTTCCTGAACTGATGGTGTTTGTCTGTTTTCTGCCTTTCCCATCAGAATGTACTCTTCATTAGGGCAGGGATCTGATCTACGTTGTCCATAGCTAGTCCTCCAAGTATACAGGCACTCAATAAATGGTTGATAAAGCATATAAGTCAGCCCTATTTTACAGCTAAGGAACTGAGTCTCAGAAAGATAAAAGTGACTTGCTCAAGATCACAAAGCTTGTTATGTGCCAGAACTGGGCTCAAGAATCTAGGTGACCTGAGAACAATGCTCACACTCTTTCCCCAGAGCAACATGGCTCCTGCAGTTTCTCTCCCTCCCTGAATGGCAATCCACTCCAGAATTCTTGCCTTGAGAATCCCATGGACAGAGGAACTTGGTGGGCTACAGTCCATGGGGTCGTGAAGAGTCGGACCTGAGTGACTAACACTTTTACCTCCCCCCCACCTCAGCACCTTTATTGTCTACTTTTCCTGTTTTATTTTCTACCTTTGCTTACGTCTTCTTTCCCTCCTCTTTCCCTCCTCCTCTCCCACCTTGGCTTGCTCCTCTCCAGGCCTGCTTGCCAGCCTTCCTTATTTTTCCATTTATACTTCTCTTTTGGCTTGATCTCAGTTCTGCCTGGAGAGTCCCTGCAGTTTTCTAGGGCAGCTCCCCAAAACCTTCCCAAAGCCCACAGATGTAACAAAACCTGCCTCTTTATTTGGTGGCACAGTGGACTGTAGGATGCCTGCCTTGCTGCTTCCCAGAGACGTGGGCGTTAGAAACAAAAGGGCTTTGGGGGCCACTAGGCTGCAGTCCATGGGGTCGCTAAGAGTCGGACATGACTGAGCGACTTCACTTTCACTTTTCACTTTCATGCATTGGAGGAGGAAATGGCAACCCACTACAGTGTTCTTGCCTGGAGAATCCCAGGGACGGCGGGGCCTGGTGGGCTGCCGTCTATGGGGTCGTACAGAGTCAGACACAACTGAAGCGACTTAGCAGCAGCAGCAGCAGCAGCAGCTCGGTCCTCGGTAGCAAGAGAAGCATTCTCATCTGAGTCCCCTCCTGTCACTTCTCATTGGCTCACCACTCTTCCCATGATGCTCTTGGAGGGATGGGGGAAAAAGTAATATGGTTTGCAATTCAACCCTGACTACCTACCCCTGGCACTGACCAGGAGAACAAAGAAAAAGGGATGAGAAGGGGAGAGACTGAGGGGAGAAGAGGGAGTTAGCCTCAAGAAAAGGGGGTTAAAATGGGAGGGCAAAAAAAGGGAAGGAGGAGGGGGACAGAAGAGTCAGTTAGAGGTGCAAAAAAAAAAAAAAAAAAACGGAAATTAAGAGGGTAATGGAGAGATGAGGAGAAAAGGGTAAGAATAGTAGAAGAAAGTGAGGAGAAAGTACCGAGTTCGGCTCCATTGGTCTGCTGTGCCTCTGCTAAACCCTCAAGACACAAGTACTCGGATGACTGCCTACCCGCCAGTCCAAGTGCAAGAAATTACCTTGGAGCTGCTGGATCTGCTTAGTGAACACCTCTGCCTGCTGGGCGCTGGCCATCCGCTCATCCTCCAGGAGCCCTGCAAGGACAGGGGAGCTGGTGTCAGGCTGGGGACCCAGTGCCTTTGGGCCCAAGCCCTCCAGCCCCATCACAGGTGCTCACCCTGCAGCTCCAGAGAGTCATCCTCGTGCTGCCCTGCCAGCTCCCGGGTCTCCTCCAGTTCTGCCACCAGCCGCAGCACCTGAGCCCTTAGCTCCTCCAGCTCCGTCTCCGTGAGGCTCAGGCCTCGGTGCTTGCTCATCGACAGGGAGCCCGCGTTGCCACCTTTCTGCCCTGAATCATCCTCTTCTTCCATCTCTTCTTCCTCCTCTTCCTCCTCCTCTTCCTCCTCATAGAGAGCTGGGAGTAACACTTCCCCTAGGAGAGAACCCCCCGCAACATCCCGCCAGTAACAGCCAACTTTCTTCCCCAGTCCTTAGAGGGCCCTCCACCTCACTGTCCTCAGAGGGCAGAGATGGTATAATAGTGCCACCTGGTGTCCCCCAAGGAGCCCCTGGGCAGCACCTGCATGCCTGAGGAGCCCCGAGGTGTGAGAGTCAAGTTTGGAGGTATCCATCCCCCTCCCAGGCGCTTTCTGGACCAATATTGCCTCTGGGGCCTCCAAGGACTGCCTTCAGGTGGACTGAACAGCCAGGGACCAGCTTGCACAAGGATATCTGCTTCTTCCATCCTTGTCTCTGGGTACAAGTAGTCAAGAAAGGATTCAGACACTGGGTGTGTCTTTAAGCCAAACAGGGCAAGAATTACAGTTTGGGGGTTTGTACAAAGTTTACAAACGATCCAAGTGGCTTGTGAAAAACTAACCTTTCCATGATAAGAAAGTGTTGCCTGTCAGTAGGCAGAGAAAGAGAACATCTGAATGAAGTGATCTAAAGGATTTACTGGACAAACACTGGGGCCCTTCCAAACATATTCCATCGAATAGCCTTTTTGAAATTTTCTACCAAGTCCACTTTTCTTTTCCCTGCTGAGTGTCTGGAGGTCTCCTTTCCTCCCCTGCTGACCACAAGGCAGTTTTTAGGGGGAAGTCATAGGTTGTACTTGTGTGTAAAAGAAAGCCTGCCATTTTAATGAGTTAAGAAACTGGGGTGTGCTGGTCTCCAGTCTCTGGCTGGCAAGCACCCCCTCCTTTACTGCAATGCAGTTCCTCTAAATAGCAAAACCTTATCTGGATGGCAACTGTTTTGTTTTAAAATTCTGAATCTCTGGTCTGGTTTTGTCCAGTAACCACAGCCTAAGATTCATCTGGGACTCCTGGCATCATCTGTCTCCCCGGGGTGGGGGGGTGGGGGGGCAAGATTGTCCACACTGGATGTGCACAGGGACCTTGGGACCCTTCACAGGAAGTCCTGGCAACAGGACCAGCATCCTTCTAGCATCCTCTGGGTGTTGGCAGCAACTGCCAAGTCACATGGGTGTGGTGGGAATACACATGTGTTGGGAGGTTGGCCTTTTCAGCAGCCCCCTTCCCAGGCTCCCTCTTTCAGGCAGTAAGATAGCCTAGAGAACCAAAGCCACCAGGCTTCCATTTGAAGTCAGTGGTGGCAGCACCAGAAAGACAGTTCACATGCTCACTTCCCTGCTTTTCAAAATAAGAGACAGCTTGGGATCTGGGTCGGGAGGCAGAGAGAACAAACCCCCTGCTGAAAGGCTGCTTCAAAGCTCTGTCCAAAGAGGCCTCTTTCTCTGTCTGGCAGCTCCCTCGGGACACACAACCTGGTTAGCTGGTGATTAGAACCCCAAAAGGATGTACCTTGAACTTCCCTCAAAGCCTGAGCCCTGAGGAGGGCTAGCAGGTGCTGAGCTGAACTAGGGGGAAGGTGTGTATCCTGGCTCAGAGTTCTGGAGGGTCAGAGGGAGGAAGGAAAATTGGGTGAGGGGGAAGGAAAGAAAGCTTTATGGGAAAACTCACCCTCCATAGCTTGCATACCCCGCCGTTCCAAGGACCCCCAGCGTTGGCCCTTCTTCCTCTCGCAACCCTCGGACACCTCAAAGGAGCCTAAAGTGGTCACTGTGGGTCCTATGAGCAGGGAGAGAGGAGGGATTGTGGGGTGCCAGGGTGGTTGGGGTGAGGCAAGGAGGGGAAGGGACACACCTTCTAGCCCTTCGGAGCCCTTGGGGTTTTCATTCCGGTGGAAGTACTTGGCTCACTCTGCCAGGCACTGCGACTCCTCTCCCCAAGCTGCCCCTCAGGCTGGGCCTCTGGGGACCCCGCCCTGCCCTGCCCATCCTCCTCTGCAACCTCTGTTCCAGGCTCCTCTCCCTTGCATAGGCAGAAAGGGTGTGTGTCTCTTTAGCCCAGAGGGGACAGGGGGGTAAGATGGACAAGAATGGCAGAGGGTGGGAGCCAGTAAAGAGGCTGAAAGGGTGAGGTAGTGCGCCTAAGGGGAAGGTGGGGAGGGGGGCCGACGATGGCTGGCGGGGGTCGCGTGGACCGGAGCCCCTCCCCTCCCCTCCATCGCTCCCTAGACTTCGTCCACCCCACCCGCGCCCCGCGCTCAGAAGCTTTAGGGGTGCGAGCGGGTGCAGGATCTGTAGAGACCCTAGGGCTGGAAGCAGTATGAGGCTGGAGAGTCGAGACTGAGAAGGCTCAGGGCAGGGACTGCCAAGGAGGATGCGGCCAGTGTGGGGAAGACCCAGCCGGGAAAGATGGAGACCGGGCCCGGGTTGGGGGCACGATGGAGGGAGGAGGAAGACTTCGGACGTCAAGGTGGGGAGTAGCGGAGGGGGCAGAGGCCGTGGGGGTCTGGGGGGAGGAGAGATGGAGAAGAGGAAGGAGAGGCATTGGTGAGGTGAGGGAGGGGCGCTCTGACCTGGGCCCGGGCAGCTCCAGCCCGAGGCGCCCGCGCCGGCCCCGGCGCCCGCCTCCATGGCCGCTCTCGCCACCGCAGCTGCCTCCCGGAGCAGACGCCGCCGCCGCCGCCACCGCCGCGAAGCCGGGTACCGGAGCCGGGTGCGCCGGGGAGGGAGGGCGGGCCGGCCGAGGGGGCGGGGCCTGGCCGGGCCACCTGACACCGCCCCCGCCGCCGCCCGGAAGCCGGTCTGCAGCCGCAGCTCCCGAGTTCCCCGAGGCCAAGCGAGCGGGCGATGGGAGGAGACCCGCGCGGAGAGTGCGAGCAGCTAGGAGTCGGCTGCGCGGGGAGACCCCCTCTGCTCCGTGTGCCAGGATCCCGTCTCGCTCGGTGATGAGGCAGGAAAACCAAAAGGATGGACGGACCCTCCCGGCCTGTTTCCTGAAAACACGCGAATGCTTTTCCACTCCTCTGGCTCCCTACGGCGCAGGGCGCGCCCCCCAGCTCCGCAGTCGGCGCGGACCCCGGCCACCCGCCCCAGACTCAGAATTGTGTGAGGGCAGGAGCGGGGAAACTGAGGCCAGGATACGTGAACTCGGGGCCCTGATCCTTCTGTTGTCCTTGAGTGCGCCCCTCACCAAGCCAGAAGCAGGGACCCTCTTAGGAGCGGCGGCTCCGTGGCCCTACACAGTCCTTAGTGTCCGAAGGCCGCCTTTCTCCACCGCTTGCCTTCCCACGAGCCCTACTCCCGGTGGGCTGCGAGCATGACCCCCACTCATCCTGCACGCATAGCCTGTTCAGGGTGGGCACTGCTGATTTACACTCTTAAAAATGGGAGATGTGAAACTTCCGTGGGCTTATGTCACTTAACTTCATCATTCATTCAAGGAACGTCTACCAGGGGCCAGATCTTGAAGAAGCAATTGTTCTCACATCTCTGAAGGTCTTAGCTAGGAAAAATATTGGTACACTTGAGAACTGGGGCGTCCCAGGACATCCAGAAAAGCACTGGGAGATTCCTAAGCCAGGGACAGACACCAATCCCTCCTCTGGCCCATCAACTCGCAAGGTCTTTGGCATATATTGTCTTTGTCACCGCCACAGGCTCCCAGGTTCACGAGCCCTCCATATTCTTCAGGGGAGAACCTTTCTTCACCTGGACATCCCCTACTTATCTTTCAACACTCAGCAGGGAGTCATCTCCAGGCAGCCCTTCCTAACTCCCCCTCCCACCCCATTATACACACCCTATCCTCCTTTCTTTCTAGGGCAGTGCCAGTCACTCAGGGTTGTCATGGTCAGGTTTTTAATTTTCTGTCTGCCCATTTTCTTGAAGACTGGGAAGTTACCATGGTCTTCTGTGTATCTCTAGCATCTGACAAATTCTCTTACACATAGAATGAATGAGTAAAGGTAAATCTCCCAACTTCACATCTGTATATTCTGCTTATCATTTAGTATATGATCTCACACTCAAGGAGTTCAGTGTTGCCTGTTGACAATAATATTGCCTCTCAGCCTCTGTCTCTCTTTCCCTCCCTCCACACCCTGCCTCCTCTCCTCACCTTTCTTCCTTCCTCTCATACTTCCAGCTCAGTATGTGCTCAGAGAGATGGTGAGCACAGATCAAGATGTTTCTTGTGCTCCCTGGGGGATAGGGCTCCACTCCAGACCTTGTGGTTAATGTGATCCAGCTGTGGGGAAAGACTGCTGGGCAAGTCCACCCAGACCCCTTCCAGAGGGACTGCTGCAGACTTTAGGTTTGTCAAAACTTGGGGAGCAGAGTGCTTGTCAGGGATGGTGGAAGGGGTTGGCATCAGGAAGATGAAGGGCATAGGGTTCCCAGAAATGACAGAGTCTAATGCTGGAAGCAGAGCGACTCTTTGTTCTGCACCAGCCCAGCTCCTTCTGGTTCTGACTGACCAGCAGGGTCAGTTAGCAGACCTTGACTGCTGACCTCTTGGCTAATAGAGGGAGGGACTGGGAAGGCAGTTGTCAACTATAACATCCAAGGGTCCAGGCTCTCCTCAGGGAGCTCTGATCCTGAGTATTAGGACTAATCTCTCCTTGGGTCCTGGGTGCAGGTCATCACTTACCCTTGATTTGAGGAGTATTCAGGGGACACCTGAACCAATCTATTCTAGGGACCCAAATGTGGGTAATCCCTGAGCAGAACAGTAATGGGTTGAGCATGAGAGTGGAGATAGGAGGCAGGAGGTATGGGGGGAAGTGGACTGCGGTCCAGAGATACATCTCTGAAGGGCTTGGAGTGCTGGGAATGCCAACCAGGTGATCAGCTTAGGGGGATGATCTGAATTAATCCTCATAATCCCTGGACCCAGGACTCGGCCTCCCTCCTAATCCCATCCCAGCAGATCATCCTCTCTGAGGACCGATGCAGCCATTTATCCCCATTTACCCTTATTTCTAAATACCTAGATCCTTTCATTAAAAAGAAAAAAAAAGAAAATCTTTTAAAGATGCATAAAGTACAATACAGAAAGTAACATAATAAATATCCATGCACTTACCACTGAAATTTAACAACTGTTCATTTCTTGACACGTTTGATTCAGATAGCCCATCTATTATATATTTACTTAAATATATGTATTTACAAACAATGGACAACATATTGTCACTCTGGTTATTTAACTTATATGCAGAGTATATCATGTGAAATGCCGGGATGGATGAATCACAAGCTGGAGTCAAGATTGACAGGAGAAATACCAAAAACCTCAGGTATGCAGGGGATATCACTTTAATGGCAGAGAGTGAAGAGGAACTAAAGAGCTTCTTGATGAAGGTGAAAGAGGAGAGTGAAAAAGCTGGCTTAAAACTCGACATTCAAAAAAACAAAGATCATGGCATCTGGTCCTATCATCACTTCATGGCAAATAGATGGGGGAAATGTGGAAACAGTGTCAGATTTCATTTTCTTGGTCTCCAAAATCACTGCAGATGGTGATTGCAGCCACAAAATTAAAAGGCACTTGCTCCTTGGAAGAATATCCATGACAAATCTGCTGCTGCAGTCGTGTCCAACTCTGTGCGACCCCATAGATGGCAGCCTACAAGGCTCCTCCATCCCTGGGATTCTCCAGGCAAGAACAGTGGAGTGGGTTGCCATTTCCTTCTCCAATGCATGAAAGTGAAAAGTGAAAGTCAAGTCATTCAGTCGTGTCCGACTCTTCGAGACCCCGTGGACTGCAGCCTACCAGGCTCCTCCGACCATGGGATTTTCTAGGCAAGAGTACTGGAGTGGGTCACCATTGCCTTCTCCAATGACAAATCTAGACAGTATATTAAAAAGTAGAGATATCACTTTGCCGACAAAGGTCCATCTAGTCAAAGCTATGAATTTTCCAGTAGTCATGTATGGGTGTGAGAGTTGGACTATAAAGAAAGCTGAGTGCTGAAGAATTGTTGCTTTTTAACTGTGGTGTTGGAGAAGACTCTTGAGAGTCCCTTGGACAACAAGGAGATCCAACCAGTCAATCCTAAAGGAGATCAGTCCTGGGTGTTCATTGGAAGGACTCATGCTGAAGCTTCAATACTTTGGGACTTGATGCGAAGAACTGACTCATTTGAAAAGACCCTGATGCTGGGAAAGATTGAGAGCAAGAGGAGAAGGGGGCGATAGAGGACGAGATGGTTGGATGGCATCACTAACTCAATGGAAATGAGTTTGAGCAAACTCCGGGAGACAGTGAAGAACAGAAAAGCCTGGCATGCTGTAGTTTATGGGGATCACAAAGAGTCAGACATGACTTAATGACTGAACAACAACAAACAATAGACAATACTGGTTTGTGTGTTTTAAAAATATATTTATTTTTTAAATTTAATTAATTTATTTATATTACTTTACAATATTGTATTAGTTTTGCCATACATTGACTTGAATCCGCCATGAGTGTACATGTATTCCCCATCCTGAACCCCCCTCCATCCTCCCTCCCCATCCCATTCCTCTGGGTCATCCCAGTGCACCAGCCCCGAGCACCCTGTATCATGCATCGAACCTGGACTGGCGATTTGTTTCATATATGATATTATACATGTTTCAATGCCATTCTCCCAAATCATCCCACCCTCACCCTCTCCCACAGAGTCCAAAAGACTGTTCACTACATCTGTGTCTCTTTTGCTGTCTCGCATTCAGGGTTATCGTTACCTTCTTTCTAAATTCCACATAATGTGTTAGTATACTGTATTGGTGTTTTTCTTTCTGGCTTACTTCACTCTGTATAATAGGCTCTAGTTTCATCCACCTCATTAGAACTGATTCAAATGTATTATTTTTTAAATGCAAACATTCATGCTGTTTCATATAGTGCCACTTCATAAATTTTAACTGCTGAATACTGTTTCATGGTTTGAATATACCACAATTTATTTATCCATTCCTCTGCTAATGGGCATTTAAGACATTTTCAGTATTCCAGATCATAAGCAATGCTGTGATCAACAGTGCTGTGTATGCCTCTTTGGCGTATATGTAAGCACTTCTCTAAGGTGGATACCTAGAAGTAGAATTTGTGGATCATAGGATACATGCACCTTAAACTTTACAAAGTATTGCCAAATTATTCTATGAAGCAGCAGGACCAATTTACATTCCACCAGCAGTGGCTTTCAGTGCTTGTTTAGATTGACGAACATATTTATAAATCTCTTTGCTCATCATTCCTTCTTGCATTTCATGCCTTTCTTCTTATTTCAGTTTCCTTCTTATGAAGTATATCCTTTGGTGGCATTTCAGTGCAAGTCTTTGAAAGTGAAAGTGAAAGTGAAAGTTGCTCAGTCATATCCTACTCGTTCTGCCCCATGGACTGTATAGTCCATGGAATTCTCCAGGCCAGAATACTGGAGCGGGTAGCCTTTCCCTTCTCCAGAGGATCTCCCCAACTAAGGGATCAAACCCAGGTCTCCCGCATTGTAGGCAGATTCTTTACCAGTTGAGCCACCAAGGAAGTCCAGAAATACTGGAGTGGATAGCCTATCCTTTCTCCAGCGCGTCTTCCTGACCCAAGAATCAAACTGGGGTCTCCTGCATTGCAGGCAGATTCTTTACTAACTGAGCTATCAGAGAAGCCCAAAAGTCTATGAGTATATAATATATATGTGTGTGTATATATATATATATATATACACACACATATATATATAGTGTTCTTTTCCTCATGTCTTTTAACTATTCTTTCATATTTTGTATCTCATTACTTTCCCCTTTCCCCCGTTATTTTGAACAATTTCGTCAGCCTCATCTTCCAGTTCATCAATTCTCTTTCCAGCTGGGTCAAGTCTACTGTTTAATGCATTGAGTCTTTAGTGGTGTATCTTTCATTTCCTAAAGTTTTGGGTTTTTTCCCTCAATGAGCTGCTTTTCTTCATAGTGCAATATTTTCATTATTGTTTATTTTCTTGTCTTTCATCTTTAACACTTTTAAGAAAACTTATACACTGCTTGTCATATTTTTCTATTATGCACCGTTCTTAGTGTGTTAATTGTCCTGTCTGCTGTGTCTGCCAATTCTTCCTTATGATGGATTGCTTTCTTGTCTAGCTTTTAATATTTTATTATGAATTCTTTTTCAGTAGGTGTTTTTGACTTGTCACTTTTTAGTGAGATTTCCATTTATTTAGTGAGATATACCTTGGGTTATGAAACATGCTTGGAGAGCTCTTTCCTGCTTTCTGTGGCTGTGTGGTATTCCTAGGGATTCCTGTGGTATTCCCAGGGAGTCCTGTGGTATTCCTAGGGATTTTCCTAAACCAATTTGTATTGAATTTCTTGGCTTGAGGATTCAGCATCATGCAGATAAACCCAGAAGCAACACAAGCATCTTCTCAGGCTTGGACTTCAGTTTCTCAGAGCTGACTTATATTTCTCCCCCTTTTTTCTCTGCTTCCTTGAACTAGAGTGTGCCATTTTCAGTCTTCCTGCCATGGATAAGGTAGATCTTCGATGTTCTAAACTTTAATGTAGAAGGCTCAGTCCCGGCCCTTTGTGTCTGCTGGGCTGAGGGGACATAGCCTAGAACTGAAAGCAATATATCTGTTACCTGTGTCTGAAATAAACCATGGGCTCCTGTGATAGCTCTTTTCCTTCTTCCCCTCTCCCTTCTTTGTTTTGTATTCCTTTTTTCTTTTCTTTCACTTTTTGGCCACACAGTGAAGTATATGGGATCTTAGTTCTCTGACCAAGGATTAGAAGCAGAATTAGAAGCAGAATCTTAACCACTGGATTGCCAGGGAAGTCCCTTGTATTCCTTATTAAATTCTGATATCTGGAAATTTCAAAGTCAATTTTGCAATTGTTCATACTTTAGTTTTTAAATTCTGTTTTATGCAATATTTCTGTGTGTGTTTTAGGGACACTAGGTGAAGGGAGAGCTACGTTAGTCCAGTCTGTCACGTTGTCAGAATTTCCTTTCTAGATTCTCTTTACCTTTAGTAGTATTCCTAATAATCCCTGTCGGTAAGGTACATTATAGTTTGCAAAGGGCTTTCATATACAGTTTCTGATTTAATCCTCCCAACTTTGAGAAATGAATATTATTGTTCCCATTTTACCAAGAGGAAAGCTGAGACTCCAAATTGTAACTTTGATCCTAGCTTTTGGACTTTGAAGCCAGTGTATTTCATAGCTTGGATTTTGCATGGCGGGTTTGCCTTTTCTTGACCTCCAACTCAGACCCACTCCTCAGTCCTGACTCCCTGCTCTTTCTCTGAGGCTGAGAGGCTCTCTGCCTGACACAAGGCAACATTTTGGCTCTATAATCTTCTCAGGTTCCCACCTGGAGCCTCAGTGGGAATAATGGGCTATCTACAGGACATGGCTAGTGGGGAAATTGACTGGCAGCTTGTCCTGAGTCCTTTATTCACTCACCACTGCATCATCTCTGCTTCTAACTTTAGAAAAGGCAGGCAGTGTGTACTTGTGTGTGTGGTGGGGAAAAGGGAATGGAAAAAAAGAAAAATCAGGAAAAATAGGGCTCGTCCGGGATTTGAACCCGGGACCTCTCGCACCCTAAGCGAGAATCATACCCCTAGACCAACGAGCCACTGATGGTTATTCCTTGCCAGATGTGCCTTCTCTGCCATCTCAGCAGCAGCCACAGTCTGTGGTTCCTGGAAGAGTTTCTTTGTCCAGGCTGGCTCCCAGCCCAGGCCGGCTCCACTCCAGCAGGCCTCACCTCTCAGCGCTCTCTGCTCTTCCCCAGCCCACTGCAGGGACTGTTCCATCTTCCCTGTGACCATCCAGCTCTCCCCCAGGCTGCCAAGTGGAGTTCATGTGGTGCTGCTGGGGAAGGGCAGAGAAGGGGCCAGGCTCCCCCAGCTGCCCTTGTGAGAAGCCCAGGGCTGAGGGGAGCCAGTTTGATGTCTCCCGCACCCAGAATGAACCATTCTTCTTTCTTATCTCATGATTAGACCACCAGAAAAAATCCTCCAAACTCATCAGTCTCCTAGATGGGGACTGAGAAACCTGTCCTCGATCACCCTTGATTAGGTGATAGTTGCTAAATGACTCAGTTTCTTCATCTGTCAGTTGGGGAAGGAACACTTGCCCTGTCTCACAGGGTCATTTGAGGATCAGGTGAGAAAACGTAAGTGAAAGCACTCTACAGGGATTTCCCTGGTGGCCCAGGGGTTAAGACTCCCACTTCCAGTGCAGAGGGTTGGGTTTGATCCCTGGTCAGGGAACTAAGATCCTGCATGTCTTGTAGCCAAAAAGCCAAAACATAAAACAGAAACAGTAATTGTAACAAATTCAATAGACTTAAAAAAGAAAGAAAGTATGCTGCAAACTGTAAAGTGCTGGAAAAGGAAAGGAGTTATAATGATGTAATCTGAGAGCAGGGAAAAAAATACACGCTAGGAGAGCTGCCACTTAATGCTTACGGTAGGGTGAGCGGTGTGATCTGTGCTTTACAGCTCTTTCTTAACTTCGTGGCAGCCTTGTGAGATAGCTGTCACCCCACTGTAAGAAAATGAAACTTGGCAAAACTCAGCTTACAAGGATCACATTTATCTGAATCCAAAGCCTGTTTTAAACACAGTACACATGCTACCCAGACTTTCTAGAAAACCAAAAATGGGAATACATTCTGTAAATACACACATTTCCTCCCTCACCCTGGCCTGCCCTGTTCATCCCATCCAGGGAGGCTGCAGGGACGAGCTGGCCAATCACCTAAGGGTGGCCAGGGTGGGGTTCTTCAAGATGGGGTTCCCCAAATGAGAGAGAGGGAGGAGGTCACCCCTCTAGAAACTGGGGCCTTGTAGGAGACCCAGGAGGCTCCGGCACGGCACCACACCCATCACATCCCAGGACGCTTGCTTGCTTCCGGGGTGGGGCTGCCCCCTAGGAGGCTGGGAGCTTCTGGGGGGACAGAGATCTATCTTATTGATCTCTGGATCTAGGCTGGCATCTGGCACTTGGCAATACTGCTGACAAAACAAACGACTCCCAAGCACTTCTGTGTGCCTGGCCTTTGGTAAGCACTCTATCAGATTAATCTCATCTCACCCTCACAGCACAGTTGCTGCTGCAGATATCTCTCAGCAAATGACTGTGGAATAAATGAGTGCAAGAATGAAGAAAGAAAGTCAGGGGTGTACACAAAAAAACCCACCAGGGGCAACAGATACTCACTTGGATCGAGGTAAAAACCATAAGCCTGGAGAAACCCTCTCCACCGTCCACGTAAAAATAGGCTTCCTAATAAACCACCCTCTTCTCTTGGATAGGAGGAAGAATGGTTCTCACTTTAGAGAACAGATTGGCCAACATTCCTTTGTACTCAGGGGATCAAGTTTTATTATCTCCATCCAGGAGTGTCTGGACCAGATGACTGACTCAGCTAACTAGTCATGGCCAGAGAGAAAATCAACAGCTCATCTATTCTCAAACCAAAGGGACTTTTTTGGGTAATTGTTCCCCAGCTTCAAACTGGCTTATAAATAAAAGCCACTCAACGCGTCATTCCATTACCTCAGTATGCATTCCCTAATTGTTTCTCTCGCTGGGTGTGCCAGGGAGTGAGGTGGCTCCTAGTAAGGGCTCCAGGGGGACTTTGTGGAGAATGTTTCAGGGCTGAGACTGGGGTTGGGTCCCAGCCCAGGCTTCTCTCTGGGGGAGGTGATGGAATTTGAGGCCAGATCCTTCTCAGTGTGGGCGGTCTTGAGCAGTGTCCTGCCTAGTCAATACCAGTAAACCCTTCTTTGCCCAGAGCCATAAGACACTCTTCCAGTCCAGCATTTCTCAGGATGTACTCTGCATATAAGTTAAATAAACAGGGTGACAATATACAGCCTTGACGAACTCCTTTTCCTATTTGGAACCAGTCTGTTGTTCCATGTCCAGTTCTAACTGTTGCTTCCTGACCTGCACACAGATTTCTCAAGAGGCAGATCAGGTGGTCTGGTATTTCCATCTCTTTCAGAATTTTCCACAGTTTATTGTGATCCACACAGTCAAAGGCTTTGGCATACTCAATAAAGCAGAAATAGATGCTTTTCTGGAACTCTCTTGCTTTTTCCATGATCCAGCAGATGTTGGCAATTTGATGTCTGGTTCCTCTGCCTTTTCTAAAACCAGCTTGAACATCAGGAAGTTCACGGTTCACATATTGCTGAAGCCTGGCGTGGAGAATTTTGAGCATTACTTTACTAGCGTGTGAGATGAGTGCAATTGTGCGGTAGTTTGAGCACTCTTTGGCATTGCCTTTCTTTGGGATTGGAATGAAAACTGACCTTTTCCAGTCCTGCAGCCACTGCTGAGTTTTCCAAATTTGCTGGCATATTGAGTGCAGCACTTTCACAACATCATCTTTCAGGATTTGAAATAGCAGCTACCCACTCTAGTATTCTTGAATAGCTATCCACTCCAGTATTCTTGAGGCTTCCCTGGTGGCTCTCAGATGGTATAGAATCTGCCCACAATGTGGGGGATCTGGGTTCAATATCTGGATCAGGAAGGTATTCTCATCCCCTGAAGAATGGGAATGGCAACCCACTCTAGAATTCTTGCCTGGGAAATCCCATGGACAGAGGAACCTGGCAGGCTACAGTCTATAGTGTCACACAGAGTCAAACACGACTGAGCATGAAATGTGTTTTAGCAGTTTTAGCTTCTTTGCCAAGAGCCATAAGACATCCTTTCCCCACCCACACACTTCCAAATGCCTCCAAGATGGTGGGGTCAGGGAGAGGATCGCTTTCCTGGTGGCAATCCGTTGGCATCTACCGTGCGTTGATTTCCAAAGTGACTATGGCCTGGCTCTAAGCAGTAGGAGTTCAGGCCCTCGGTGACTCATTTGTCTCTGCATTTCAAGGCCAGCAGATGAAATTCTCTAGGGAGAGTCATGACTCTGCCTCGGGGTGGGGATAGGGGATGGGGGTGGTTTCTGTCCTTTCCTCCCAGATATGAGGATGGCATTTGTTCAAGTAAACCTTGGATGATTTCTCATTTTCCAAAAGAGCATGTGTGAACCTTTCCCTTATCTCACCACTTCTTTGGAGAGTGACCGGTCAGTATTTAACAGACAACGTTGTCACAACACATCATTTCAAGCTTGTTGTCACCTCCTATGCAGGAAAAACACAGCAAAAAGCAAACGCTGGTTGCTTCTGGAGAGGGCAATTGGGAGCCTGCGTGGGAAAGAAATGTATGTTCACTGTATATTCTTTTGTACTTTTTGAATTTTGAGCCCCGGGCATATACAATCCACTCGAAACAGGAATTAAATGATAAAACACTAAGTGGAGAGAAGCAATGATTCAAGCCTCCAGAGAGTTGAAATGTCTTGTGGATCAGAGCAGCCTGGCAGAGCTGGTATTTGGCCCCCTGGGGAATGGTTCTGGTTTATATCCTGTTCTGAATCATGCCTTGTGTGGAGCCTATACTGAAGGTGCTAGTCAGCAGCAGACCCGGGCCAGTGAAGCTGGTGGTTGTGCTACTCAGGAATGTTGTTAAGGACCTTGTTTATTATATCACACCGATGTCTCCTCTGTGAACCCCCCTCTTTGCCTCTCATAATCCGAAGAATGGTTAGTTTGTGTTTGCTTTCTGGACATTGAATTTTGTAAATGGGGCCCCTGGGGAAGCACGAACATGTGGTCCATCAATAGCGAGCTCCCGGAGTAGCTGTATTTCACTCTCGCCCCTGAACTTGCTTCTGTTGTTTCTCTCTCTCTCTTTTTTTTTTTTTTTGCTTTCACATTTGATTAATAATTTCTCATTTACCCTATATAGTTCTGTAAGCCTTCCTTAAACTATCTCTGGAAAAGGTGGGAGTATATATGAATACACTACTAAGGACAATAGGGGGATAAAAACCCTGAAACAAATCAGAAAATCTCCTCTTTCACTAGGGCTTTCTTTCTTTTTTTTTCTCTGGATAATTAGAAGTCCTAGAAAAACATAACTTCTCTTAATTCTTTTCCATTTGATTCTGGGCATTTATAAGTTCAACTTGAAATCACCGGTTCTCAATTGGAGGAGAGAGGAGCAGGGGGCAATTTTGCCTCTCGGGGGGCCATTTGTGTCTGGAGACATGACTGGTTATTATCACGGGGGTGACAGTGGTGCTCTCATCATCCAGAGGCCAGGGATGCTGTTAAACATCTTCCATTGCCCAAGACAACCACCCTCCATCCCGATCCCCCCAGATCATCCAGTGCGGCGGTAGTGCTGAGGCTGAGAAAACCCTGGTCTAAATGCACCTGATGCGATATTCTGTAAAGCCTCAGTGTATTGTCATGTTCCTAAATTAATAACTCTAAATCTGAAAAGGGCACAGTATTATATATTAAATATACAGTTGCCCTTTAAATACACAGGGGGATTGGTAAGGACCCCCTGCAGACACCCAAATCCTCTGATGTTCAAGTCCCTTATATAAAATAGCTTAGTGCTTGCATATAATCTCACACATTCTCTTGGATACTTGAAATTATCTCTAGACTACTGACAATACCTAATACTTATAATACCTTGTAAATAGTTATAAATACAATGTGAATGCTATGTGAATAGTTGCCTGCATAAGGCAATTTTAAGTTTTGGTATTTGGAATTTTCTGGAATTTTTAAATATTTTGGTTGACCCTTGCAGAAGCAGAGGGTCCACCATACCTAAAATGTCTCCAGTTTTTATATCATTACCCTTCTCCTCTACCAGTTGTCCTCTCCTTAAAATCTCCCCTCCTCCTACTCCATGGCTTCAATGACTGGAAATTTTTTATCCCTTGCCAGTGAGACTCTGTGCTTGAGCAAGGCTCGGTTGGCCTGAGCCCCACAGGGGCATCTGCCTCCTTTTAACTGTGGCTGCATTGTCCTCAGCTGGGCCCATTGCCCCTTCTTCTGATGTGGGGTGGAATAGAGAGGAAGACACTGTCTGGGAAGTTGTCAGGACAATAGAGGGAGAGGCTAAAGATGCAGCCACTTGGCCTGAGGAGTGGGAGTAAGAGGCCTCTCTTACCCATAACGGTTGGACTGACAGCCCAAGCCCAGGGGCTGCCCTCACGGGCTCCTGTCAGAACCAATTGCAGAGGTGGGTACCTCAGCAGAGCCCTGCTGACAGCTGAGGTGGACTAAGTCCACTCAGCGCAGGCTGACACATCACTGCGTGCCCTGCCCAGGGATGGGCACTTAGAACACTGCCTTCAGGGGGGCCTCTGGCCCTGGTCTTAAGGGCCCAGGGCACAGAATATGCCAACTCAGGCAATCTAGTGGGGACCAACTGGCCTTGCAATTCCTGGACAGTTAGCTGGCTTTCACCAGGAACCTCTGCGAGGAATCCTACCTGTGGGTGAGTGTCTGTGTGCAGCGTGTGTGTGTGCTCATGCACACGTGTCCCTGTGTGCCTGGAAATGTCAGCCTTTCAGAAATGGCTGACATGTCTCCATCTAGTATTTCTAGTTCAGGATTCAAGGGACAGATTTTTGTCCTAAAGTGTGGTTTTCTGGGAGTTTCAACTGGAGAAGCTGAAGTCCTTGCTTAACTTGTCTAACTTGGAAGGAATCAAACATAAACGCTTTGTCTCCTGCAGTAGGTAGCAGCCCATATCTCTGCTGAGCTTTCAGACCTCCAGCTCTTGCCTTTTGCTAGGCTCCTCAGATTCCTCCAGCATAGCTCAGCAGTCGTCTTAGGATCTGAGGGGAGTTTATATGCAGATTTGAAGGCTTCTCCTTTCGTGGCTTCCTTCATTCTCAGAAACCCACCTTCAATTTCCAGCTGCTCTGGAGTCCCAGGCTCTGTCTTGTGACTCTCCAAGTCAATAAAGGCTGGACTTTGCTTGAGGAGTCCTAACTGGTCATTGCCCTTTAGATGGGGGTTGTCCTTAGGGAAAATCCATTTGCATGTAGATGGTAGGTGGTTCCTTTCATTCAAGGGTTGAGTCCCCTTTATTTTCTGCCTGTTTTGAGGATACTTTATAGTGCTTTCAAATAGTTTTTTTTTTCATATTTTGTCCAGAGTTTATAACTTTTATCTCTGATGGGATTCATCTGATCCAAATGACCGCCATTACCGGACCATCCTTTCACTTTTAACTTATCTATATATCTATAGTCTACTGAGGTTTGGAAGAAGATACACTCATAAAGGCTGAAGTGTAGTGTTGAGTATAAGTGCAAGCAGAGCTTTAAGTATTTTATTTATTTTGGCCACTCCATGTGGCATGCAGGATCTTAGTTTCCCAACCAGGGATCAAACCCGTGGGTGCCCCCTGCAGCGGAAGTGTGGAGTCTCAACCACTGGACCACCAGGGACGTCCCCACGCAGAGTTTAGAATGGAGCTGGGGTCACTGGGGTGGGCTTCTCAGAAAATCAGGCTAAGAGCTGGGCAGGTCTGGGATGGGCAGACAGGAGGAAGTCTGGCCGCTGAGGCACTGCTGAGTTAACGGCAGGGGCAGGTGTGAACGTGGTGTGAGAGGGACCACAGCACACCAACCTGGACCTGGCTGGGGGAGTTCTGAGCAGGAAAGATTCCATCTCTGGGGAGACTCGCCATGAAGAAACTGGCAGCCTGGGATGCCTTAGACCTCTAGGCATTGTCGAGTTGCCCCTGGACTGTTCCATGAAGGCTGTTCAAGAACTCTCTCTATCCCTTACCCTTTCCTGCAGCCTGCGGCTGGCTGAGCCCAAGACCCCTGGAGAGGGAGACTTAGGGGGCACCTACCACAATGGGGCAGATGGTGTGTAAACACCTACATGGATGTAGTGGTGCCTGAAGCGAAACGAAGAGGCTTGCCTTCAACAGTTCCACTCAAAGGGAAAAAGAGTGGTGGAAGGGTCTTCATTAAATATGGGTCAGCATCTCCCTACTGAGTCCACCCTTATTTATTCCAGCCCGCAGCATCGCATATCTGGATTCTGTGAGCCCAATCTTTTATCCTCTGAAGAACACACAATCGGCTTTGGGGCCACAAAAGGTTTAGGTGGGGGTTTGGGGTCTCTAATCTCAAACTTTGTCCTTAGGAGGCTTAGGATCAGTACTGATCTTTCAGGGAGCCCCAAAGTGGCTTTGGAGGAGAGGGTCTTTGGCAGGTGGGGGAGAAGTGATGGGGGAGGATGATCTATAAGAGGAATCAGAGGGGGTGGGGGACATCCCATGAGCAAGATGTCAGAGGAGGAGGAGTTTCTTCTGTTCAAGAACATCTCCTTGGTGGGGCCGTGGGATGGACCTCAGTACCACCTCGCGCCTGTCTGGGCCTTCCACCTCCAGGCAGTCTTCATGGGTTTTGTCTTCTTTGTAGGGACGCCACTCAATGCCACAGTGCTGGTGGCCACACTGCGCTACAGAAAGTTGCGGCAGCCGCTCAACTATATTCTGGTCAACGTGTCTCTGGGGGGCTTCATCTACTGCATCTTCTCTGTCTTCATCGTCTTCATCACCAGTTGTTATGGGTACTTCGTCTTCGGCCGCCATGTCTGTGCCCTGGAGGCCTTCCTGGGCTGTACAGCAGGTACTGCAGGCGAAGGGAGCTGGAGAGATGGGAAGGATCCTGCTTCAGGATGGGAGCCAGGGGCCAGTCTGTTGGGTTAGAGTGGACCCCTAAAGAGGAGTCCGGGGGGGTAGAAGTTTGGTGTTCTTTTGAATGCTGAGGTAGAGAGCCACCCAGAGGTCTGAGCAAGTCCCAAACTCTATTTCACTCTCCAGTCCAACCCTTCCTCTCTGTGCTTTCTCCACACCACCTGTATTCCACTCTGCCTGCCAGGATGAGTGGAGTTGTTTACCCCATTATCCGCCCATTTCATCACAGGTCTGGTGACAGGCTGGTCACTGGCCTTCTTGGCCTTTGAGCGCTACATCATCATCTGTAAACCCTTCGGCAACTTCCGCTTCAGCTCCAAGCATGCCCTGATGGTGGTCGTGGCCACCTGGACCATCGGTATTGGTGTCTCCATCCCACCCTTCTTTGGCTGGAGCCGGTGAGAGTGCAGGGCAGTTATGCTGACTTAGCTAGAAGCTCAGGTTCTCAGGGTGGGAAGAGTGGGGTATGGTCATTGACCTCTAATTTTTAAAGAGCTGGAGGAATAGAGAAGGGAAAGGGCTGTGGGAGACAAGTGCTAAGGTTTACTCTGTGGTTGGAATTGCTAAAGGTTGGCTAGTGAGGACAGAAAGTACCCTCTGCCTGACATAACTCTGGGTTCTAAGCAGAGAACACAGCCCAGGAATCTCAGCTCCCACTCTACCAATTCTTGCTGTGAGCCTCACGGTGAACAAGTGCTTGGTCCCTTGCAGATTCGTCCCTGAGGGCCTGCAGTGTTCCTGTGGTCCCGACTGGTACACCGTGGGCACCAAATATTACAGCGAGTACTATACCTGGTTCCTCTTCATCTTCTGCTACATTGTGCCTCTCTCCCTCATCTGCTTCTCCTACTCTCAGCTGCTGGGGGCCCTCAGAGCTGTGAGTGGCTTTTGTGAGGGTCAGGGAGGAGGGGTCACAGGGCTCTAGATGAGAGGGAAGAGTGGGTATGTGCTCTAGAACACAAAACACCCGGAAATGTCCACAGCCAGGGTGAGGTATCAAAAAGCAGTGCAGGAAGCAGGGACAGGGAGATGAGGAGATGAAGAGTGAGGTGGAGTCATCCCAGCTCAGATGTATCTAGAGATGCCTGTGATTCCATCCAGTATCACGGACTGGAAAGAGAGCTGGCTCCATCTTGCCTTCCTCAATGAAAGGGGAACAGAGGAACTAGGTCAGAAGGTGGGACGGCAGAGAGACAATTAGAGCAGATGGCCCCCTTGTTGAAAAACGTCCAGAGACTTGGGGGTTCAGGGCCAGGGAGCAGAAGGCGTGATGTTTTCTGCGCTCTTTCCAGGTTGCGGCTCAGCAGCAGGAGTCAGCTTCGACCCAGAAGGCTGAGCGGGAGGTGAGCCACATGGTGGTGGTCATGGTGGGATCCTTTTGTCTCTGTTACACACCCTACGCTGCCCTGGCCATGTATATAGTCAACAACCGTAACCATGGGGTGGACTTACGGCTTGTCACCATTCCTGCCTTCTTCTCCAAGAGTGCTTGTGTCTACAATCCCATCATCTACTGCTTCATGAATAAGCAGGTAAAGTTGTTCTCTTTTTAAACAAATCTGGGGCTGTGCTGGGTCTTTGTTGCTGCCCACAGGCTTTCTCTAGTCGTGGTGAGCAGGGGGCTTCTCACTGCGGTCACTTCTCTTGTTGTGGAGCACGGGTTCTAGGCTCGGGCTTCAGTGGTTGTGGCACGTGGGTTTAGTTGCTCTGCCTACCCCAAATCCTGAATTGAAGCTAATAACCCAAACTCAGACAAATCAAGGAGGGTTCCTGTCTTATAGAGCCAAACACTCTGCTTTGAGAATTATTTTGTTTCCTCAGTTCCAGAAGTGGATTAAAAACTAATGAGGAAGCTCCTGAGTATTAACAGAACTGGCAGTCCTTTCCTAGTTGGGAGCACTTTCTAGTAATGGTGGGTGGGTGGGGGTACAGTGGGGTCACTTTTGACAGTGCTCTCCTGGCTACCCACTCCAGTATTCCTGGGCTTCTTGTGGCTCAGCTGGTAAAGAATCTGCCTGCAATGCGGGAGACCTGGGTTCAATCCCTGGGTTGGGAAGATCCCCTGGAGAAGGGAAAGGCTACCCACTCCAGTAATTCTGGCCTGGAGAATTTCATGGCCTGTATAGTCCATGGGGTTGCAAAGGGTCAGACACAACTGAGCGACTTTCACTTTCACTTCACTTTCCTGGGACGGGGTGCTTTGTGAGGTTTCCCAACAGTGAGGCCTCAGGGTTAGCCAGAACGTGTAGAGATTATTATTGTAGATCCAGGAGGAGTGAGTAGAGTTAGCCTGGACTAGCCAGCTCTCAGGATTGAGAAGACATATCAATACTGCTCGAGGAGATCCCATGTATAAGGCTATGGGGATACAAAGATCTTTTTTCTCGCATGCTTCCTGATGTTACCTCCTCTGTACTGGTCTGCCAAGGAGACTATCTGTGCTCTTTCCCTCTAGTTCCGAGCTTGCATCATGGAGATGGTGTGTGGAAAACCCATGACAGATGAGTCTGAGCTGTCTAGCTCCCAGAAAACCGAAGTGTCTACTGTCTCTTCTAGCCAAGTTGGCCCCAACTAAGGAGCCATACTGGCCTGTGTGCAGTGAGGACTTTACATTTGAGGACATTTCTACTTTCTCTGTCAAAAACCAAACCACTATCAACATAGAAAATGGGAAGGGGAGTGATAGCAACTTGAGGGGTCAGTTTTCCATTTTCCTACTATTTGCTTGCTACCTACAAAGTAACTGCTCCAGCTGGGTCTTCTTCAGACCACCTCAAGGGCCACTGCCACAGTCATCAGCTTCTACTCTTAAGTGGCACAATTTACAGCGTTTGGAAAACGGATTTCTATGTACAAGGCAATTGTAAAGGAGTATGGCTAATTTTTCAGTGTACAGACAAGTTATTTTCCTTTTCAGAAATTTTTTTTCCCTCCTGGGGATCCATTCAAAGATGATACATTTTGAATCAGAACGAATTTAGGAAAACACCTTAGAAATGAGACATTAAAAAAAAAAAAACAACCCTTTAGTAGCTTCTAAATATGAGTTTGAAAGAACTTTCTTATGTTGTCACTGCCAGTAATCGCTATCACTTTGACAAGCCCATAAATGCCTGCACCAGCATGAATTATTCCAGGTGCTTCCTCCCCCATGCCCCGACGTCTCTTATTTGGTTAAACCGATTTATCTGTCTTAAGCTGTGTATTTACTAAAGTCAATAGTTCAACTCCCTTCATGTTCTCAAAATGAACTGGCACATCTCAATACTGTTTATAAACTATACAAAATGTTCAAAAAACTGTTTTACCTTATATTCTGTCTCCCTACTCCATGTAGGCCTTTTTGAAATAAAAATCAAGATAAATGTGTGTACATTCAGAAATGGCTGTGTTTGGTATCAGACAATTATGTAATGAGCAGCTGGGCTCCTCTCCAGTTACATGGCCTAAGAGAAGCAGAGAAGGGTTATGGCTGTATAAGGATGCTAAAGATTTCAGTAACCAATTTGGGAAAAGGTAGCAACTTCTCTGGGTTGGGGTGGGGTAAACCTTCTAGGAGAGGTCCATTTTCTGTGACATTTTATAACCCCATAATTCTAAGCAAGAGTTCCATTTCTTAAGAAAACAAAGGACATACACACCCTTCAGTGAATGTAAACAGTTTTATTTAGAAACAGATAGGTACCTGTTTGCATTATAGAATATAAAACTTGGTTTACACTCTATAAAAAATAATAACCAGTATCCAAATTCAAGACAGCTAGCATTCACAGAACACACAATGTGGGTGTGTAGCTACTGTTCACCAGCCTCAGGCTTGATTTAAACCAAAAAAAAAAAAAAAAAAATTCCAGGAGGGTCATTAGAGATTAGAGTACAAATGCTTACTGATGAGCACCCAGCATCCAGAAGTCGCTATCTTAGCAGATGGAGATTTGCTTTCTAAGTGCATGACTTTAACATAAGGCCTGGGTTCTCTGTACCTAGTGACCTGCGAGGCTCTCCTGCCACACAATTTGCACTGTGCCCTCTCCAAGCAAGGGTTGGTGGCATTATTAATTATCCCCAGTCTTCTTAACAATTCAAATGGGGAATCTGGAAGGCAGAGAATTTCCATTTCCTTATATGGGGGTTCAAAGAATGTATCCACTCTCAAGAGCTCAATGCAAAGGCCAGGGTGAAGTTACGTGATATCTGGCCTTTTACCAGGCCAAGGAGCCCACCTGAACATGATTGTGGAAGACCAAAGGATACACCTAGGTTCAGATTATAATAATCACCCAGCACCACCTGAATGTATTATCCAGAAAGATACATGAAATAATAAAGGTTATATATATATATATTTGTCTTAGTAACCTGAGGGCTAAAAACTTGGAATACATAATTCTTCTCAAAAGAGGTCCATGTGTATGAAAGGGACCAAAAAAAAAAGGCAGTTTCTTGTTATGTAAAATATAGGTGAGTTGGGAACAGAGGTGGTTTCTTCAGCTCTTTCTACAATGTTCCTCTCTTTGATAAGGACTGACAATGTTGATCCATGATAAACATTTTTTGGCAGCGGGGAGATGGGGACATAGGGAGGGATGGGTCTAAGGCAGGAAGGGTGAGCGACGGTCCTCAAACCAAAGAGTCCTCTCATCTCTGAGCCTTAGCTCAGCCTCTTCAGCTGACACAGAAACAGGCCTGGTAGTAAGTGGTTAGCATTCTGAGGTATGAGGATCCCTGGTAAATTCAGCAGCATGTGGTTTTCAGCAATCAGCCCACAAGGTAAGAACACTGCAACCAAGCCCCTAACTAATACTGCTATTGAACCACTGTCCAAAAGAGAAAGGGAAGAAAAAAATCCCCACCACAACAGGAGGTTCTAAGCTTTCATTTAAGGTGGTCCAATTCGTCTGCTTTCTTTTTATCTTAGGGTTTCTTAAGAGAATCCTCATTCAGTGACCGTTTCTCTCATTAAAGGCACTTTCAATGACACAATTGGAAAAGAGCACATTTTGACTGCAGTGAAATAAAAATTAGTTCCTTGGAACACCTGGGGAAATAGAAGCTGAATGGGGCACTGACTGATTGAATAAAGACAGGCTTGAGCACTTCAATAGACGCACACCCAGAAAAAAGCATGTGCCCTAAGAACACTTGGATTTTTTCTTTAGTTTTCCAGCTGTTTCTATTTATATCTCTGTAAAGAGATCACACTCACTACTTGATTGATATTCAAGACACTGGCCCCAACTTTTCCCACCACAGCTGTGCTTGACAAAATTAGCCAACAGCTAGTCTTACAGGGAAGGGGGGGAAAAAAAGGATGAATGAAATAAAGTCGATTCAAGCTTTCTTATAGCACAGGGATCTGTCCTTGCCCAGATAATGCTAGGACCTGGACATGAAGCAACTGAATGGAACATGTGGCCCCTACTACTTATGAAATACACTTATCAATAGGCAAGTTTAAGTGTTCTCTTTCTAAATAGTGGGGAATATTTCTTCCCTTTCCTCTCTCCTGAACATTTCTTATTGATCTCAGGCTTAAACTTAAGTCAAAATTATAAAAAATTACATGATAAGGGTTGAGAAAGAGAGAAGGGCTAATGTTTGCCTACAAGTGTGAGTTGCGGATGTTGATCCTTCATATCATACTCCCAACCAGAGAACAAATACAAAAATAAACACACATGTTATACATAATACAAAGTGTAAATCTACAAACACAAGTGTACTAATTAGAGTTGTTCCTCAGAAGCACGGTTTCCCTCCTGTCCCTCAGAGAGGAGGAGGAATGGGGACGGGATCATTTCTGTTATAACTTTTCATGTCTTAAAAAGTTTGTAATAACAGTCTCAGTAGCGCAATTTCATGTGAAACCAGAAGCTGTAAAAATAAATTATTTTGAAGAAATGTGGGTTCCTCTGTCTGCAGCTCAGAACTCATCATGTCGTACTAAGGCCTCACCAAAATCTGTGGCCTGGCTGCCCACAAATAAATCATACTTGTCAACAATCTCCTCCTTGGTAAGCTTGCCATCCTAAAAGCAGAAAGAACAGTGAACTGAGGCGAAATATAAGTTCCCATTTCAAATTTAGAAACACTGCTATCATATAATAGGGGATCTAAGAATTGTCAAGATTTAAGATTCTAATTCCCACTAAATTAAATGTGAACTCAGTACTCATGGCCCATCCCCAACACACACACACACGGAAGAAAAGAGCAATTAATATATTTCCTTATCAAGAAGGTTAAAAGGATGAAAATAATACAGCTGAATAGGACAATGCCAGCGGTATGGGTTTATTTCTTGGGGAGAAAATGCTCCCTTTTCAGCAAAATGTGGGACACCTCCTAGATATGGGTAAGAGATATTTAACAAGAGCCAGGAAAAATACTTCAAAATGAATCAAGTCACTGTCTAATAGGGACAATGAAATCTGTTACTATCAAGCATAGTTTTCAACTCCAAAATGTCCTGCTGCTGCTGCTGCTAAGTCACTTCAGTCGTGTCCGACTCTGTGTGACCCCATAGATGGCAGCCTACCAGGCTCCTCGCCCATGGGATTTTCCAGGCAAGAGTACTGGAGTGGGGTGCCACTGCCGTCTCCACCAAAATGCGCTAGCTACCAATCAGATTCCAGACAGAACCCCTAATGGAGGTCCAGATCTTATCTCAAGAATTAGCTAGGGCAGATTCCCAAGGGATGACTATGAGTTTCCTTTCCTCATGTCTCAGCACCTGGCTACTGAAGAGACTGAGCAAGAACTCAAAACAGACTGACCCTTAAAAAGGCTCATGGATAAGAAACTACATACAAACCAAAGATTAATCTAAATAAAAGAACATTCAGAATTCTAAAACCCCCCATCTTTAGACTGATTTTCAGTCTGCTCTAAGGACAACGTTCTCTGAAAAAGGTGACAGGGCTCAGTAGTAACACCACTGTTTCAATGAACCAAATGCCTTCTGAGATAATTGGTCAAGGACTGATGCTGAAGCTCCAATACTTTGACCACCTGATGTGAAGATTTGACTCATTGGAAAAGACCCTGATGTTGGGAAAGACTGAAGGCAGGAGGAGAAGGAGACGACAGAGGATGAGATGGTTGGATGGCATCACTGACTCAATGGACATGAGTTTGAGCAAGCTCTGGGAGTTGATGATGGACAGGGAAGCCTGGCGTGCTGCAGTCCATGGGGTTGCAAAGAGTCAGACACAACTAAGCGACTGAACTGAATTATAATAGAGAAAAGCTGATTTATAAGCTACAACAAGCATACTTGATTTAAGAAGGAAATAATCAGCTTTGAGTAGGCAAAGTGAGACTGTAAAAGGTAAAAGAACAAAGGAAATAACAACAAAAAGGCAAAGAAAATTTCTTGGGGTTCCAAAGATAGTGGATGAGGCACGCTGGGCACAGGCTATACCCAGAGGCTCTTGCTGAGGCCTAAATTCCTCCCATGCTAAGAACATTGGGCAAAGGGATTTCTAAAACGAGAGAGCATAGAGCCAGTGCTGCCCTGTAAGTTTCAGTCGCCAACTTTAGCTCCATAGCAGACTTGGACTAATTAAAACCTTAGATGCTCTATGTACACTAATAGGAATTTTTTAAGCAATCTCCTAGAGACAGACTTGGACCACTGCTAGATTGCTTGGGCCTAGTCAGGCTTACCTTGTTTTGGTCTGATTCATAGACCAGGTGCCTGGCTTCTGCCTCAGCATGGTCATAATCTGAGGGGAGAATCCAGTCTTTGGTCTCTTCCTTATCCATCTTTCCATCACGGTTCTTATCTCGAAACTCAACAAACTGTTCTCTCTCCGTCTTGACCCACTCTGGCTCATCAGCATTTCCGTCATGGCTGTACATATCACCTGTATGAACAGACATCCATACATAAGATGGGTGTGTCTTCTCTCAAAGCCTGCCCCATGCAAATCTGATCTGACCTTTCTTCCTCACTCATTAGTTTGGAATCTCACAGGAAGTTATAAGGGTATTTTAGGTTGGAGAGATATTATGAAGTAAGGCATTTTCCTGATGATCTTGCAAAAAGAATATTTCAAGCTATTGGTCTTGAATGATATGAGCAAACAGAACTGTTTTAAAAAAAGGCAGAAACTGGGATTTTCAGGTGGTCCAGTGGTTAGGAGTCCATCTACCAATGCAGGGGACACGGGTTTGGCCCCTGGTCCAGGAAGATCCCATGTGCTACTACGGGGGAACTAAGCCTGAGAGCTGAACTGCTGCAGCCCACTTCCCTAGAGCCCGCGCTCTGCAGTGGGAGGAGAGGTCACCACAGTGAGAAGCCCAGGCACTGCAACTAGAGAGGGCCTGCGTGCAGCAGTGAGGACTCAGCGCAGCCATAAGTATTTTTTAAAATGCAGAAACAAAGGGAGATGACTAGTGTCAAGAAAGGTAAAGACCAACTTTCGTAAGACACCTGTTCCCTGCGTTCCATTTCACTACAAGGCAGTTAATTAACCTGACCACTAGTTTTAGAAAGATGTGGTTGTAAATCCTCAGGAAAATCTGAGATGTAAAAGTGTCTGTAAATGTAAAACAGTCAAACTGTCTACAGTCAATGCCTAAATATACTTTACAATGTATCTCTTAAAATGATGGGTATTGTCTTATGCTACTTTCTATCACATGAACTGTGAAACAATTTGGTCAACTACTTGGTAAGAGGCAGCTCCTTTTTTTTAAAGCAATGTTTAGGGACTTCCCTGGTGGTCCAGTGGTTCAGATTCCATACTGTGGATGCAGGTTCAATCCCTGATTGGGGAACTAAGATTCCACACGCCAGCAGCGGCATAGCAGAAAAAAAAGAAAAAAGCTGTACTTGAGAGAAACTGCCTTGAAGGTACAGCATCTGAAGTAAACAACTCGGAATTCCCTGGCAGTCCAGTGGTTAGGACTCCACATTTTCACTGCCAAGGGTGGGGTTTGATCCCTGGTTGGGGAACTAAGATCCCACAAACTGCATGGCATGGCCAAAAAAAAAAAAAAAAAAAAAAAAGGACAAAAGGAAACAAATTAGAAAACCTCTACAGAAACTACGAATAGAATACAGAGAAAAGGAAAGACGAAGAGGAATCATCAACTCCTGGTTGCTTACTCACCCAAGGGTCTCTTTTGTTCTGTTCCCTAGTTGCCTAATACCAGCCTAGGTCCCCTACAACTCCTCAGTGCCAATTCCACAGGGCAGCTGGGATGCGCTATTTTAGTGCAGTCCACTACAGCAGCCACTGGCTGCTGAGGAAAGGAAACGTGGCTAGTCCCATACTGTGTAGCCACAGGCTATGAGGAAAAAAAACGTGGCTAGTCCAAACTGAGATGTGCTACAGTGTAAAACTTTTGAAGACTTGTGTGAAAAAAGAAAAAAAAAAATAACCCTTGATAATGTGGAAATTATAGTATTTTGGAAAGTTAGATTAAATAAAATACAGTTTTGAAGTGAATTTCATCTGTTTCTTTTCATTATTTTTGATGTGGCTAACAGAAAAGTTAAAATTACATTTGGGACTCACATTCACATTTTGATTGGCCAGTGCTACTCAACACTTTATCATGACCCACTATTTCCCATGCTGGTCTGAGTTAATGATGTGCTAAGAGTTGACCCATGGAGTAGATTGTTTTTATTGGTGAACATATCTTCCAAAGTTTCCCAGGTTCTTCTAAGAAAAACACTAGAAACAGACTTACCAATATACTCCTCCAGATCAATGAAACCATCAGCATTCTTATCTATATCTTCCATTGTTTCCTAGACAGAAGAGAATAATTAGATCTAGTATTTGGATGAATTAGTTCAGGCAATTATTTAGGACAAGTAACTGTGCTTCATTAAACACACACGTATATATGTGTTAATGTATATCTATTCAAGTATGGTTAAACCATAGGAAAGAGTGTAAGCAACAAAAGGAGAAGTTTCCATTGAGAATCCTCACTCTCACCCACCTGTACTACTATGTCCTTCATGTAGTCATACTCCTCAGGGTGCAGAAAAGCTGTGAATTCCTCCTTTGTGGCAATCAGGTCTCCATCCTTGTCTGCCATTTTAAACCTCCGCTCATCTCTAACCATCATCTGTTTATAGTTAAATCCATCATCAGGGTCTGGATCATCTAGGAAACAAAAATTTAGGTCAAATCTTAAAAGACTTCCAGAAAACATGAAAATGTATGGAAATCAATTTCCAAGAACAATAAACCTAGCATGGAAGAATTAACTTGGTTACTCAGGGAAAACTACAGCAGTCTAAAGGCATTCAGTTTTGGTGATCAAAGACTACAAAGTCAGGTCTGAGTTGAATGTAAATTCAACATGGAACCCTGGCTCTTGGCCTATGTGATCCGTTACATAAATGCTTCATTGTTATCAATATCTAGGCTACTAGAGGGCTTCAGTTTTCTAGTTATATCCAAGGGGCAGTGGTGGCTCTAAAGTCACATGGTCTGGGTTTGAATCCTAACTCTACTACTTCTTAGCCATGTGACCTTGGACAAGCAACTTAACTGTGCTTCAATTTACTCATCTGTAGAATATAGACAGTAACAGAGTTGGCCTCACAGGATTGTTAAGAGGTTAAATAAGCAAATAAATAGAAGTTAAGTGCCTCGAACACTGCTTGGCACAGACCTGGCTTTTAATACATGTTAACTATTGCTATGTTTAGGAAACATTATTTAAACATTTATTAAACATTAGGCTCTCATTAAGAAGCCAGATATCAAAGGCCTTCTATCCCATTACAGGCCATTTAGATTCAATACCAGAACAGCACCACTCTGAAAGGTCACATTTTAGTTTCTTTGGTCAATTCAGAAATATACCATGAGATACAAGTTCTGTTCACTACCCCCACTTCCTCCATTTTTATAAAATCCTAGAAAATGCAAACAAATCAAGTTACAGAAAACAGATCAGTGGATGCCATGGACAGGGCACGAGGAAGGTGAGGACTATAAAGGGACACAAGGAAGCTTTTGGGGGTAATGGAAATATTTAATTACAGTGAGGGGCTCACTGATGCATACAAATATGGCAAAACTCATCAGTTGTGCATTTTAAATATGTGCAGTGCAATAAACTGTTTGTCAGTTATACTTCAATAAATCTGTTACAGAAGATAAATATTAGATTACAACCAAATTGAATTTGGACCTATCTGTTAGGATGCTGAACTGCACAAGCAATAGTTATTGTGGCTCAGCTGGTAAAGAATCTGCCTGCAATGCAGGAGACCTGGGTTCGATTCCTGGGTTGGGAAGATGCCCTGGAGAAGGTAAAGGCTACCCATGCCAGTATTCTGGCCTGGAGAATTCCACGGACTGTGTAGTCCTTGGGGTCGCAAAGAGTCGGACACAACGGAGTGACTTTCACTTCATTTCCTAAGAATCTAGAAAAATGAACTTCAAATTGAAAAAATGTGAAGGAGTTCATGGCAAAAAAGGGGGAAAAACAAAACAACTTTTCAATCTGAGTTGCTATATGGACCAAAATAAGATAACACGTGAAGATATTTTGAAAAGTAAAAGACACCACATTAAAGGTAAGAAATGATTATTCCCAAAACATATTGATCAAATAAAAAAAGATATAGCACTAGTTTTTATTAACAAACAAACAAACCCACAGGGCCCCTTACTAACACTACACTACTGACTTTTGATATTGTAATTCAGTCTTTCCATACTTTTAAGTACAGTCAAAAACAACAACAATAAACTATTGCTCTATTTTGAGTTAAGCAACTTGAAGCTTCATTCTTTGACGAGGTCAAAATTCAGTAAGACAGTTTACTGATTAAACTGGGGCTTTGGGGACCCTATGTGTATACTCAAAGCCATAATAGATTAGAGACTGAGAATTTAAGGAAAATACTACTTCACTCAGATACTAAGTCATTTCTTCTAAACAAATCATCAGTACAAACTATGTAACATAAATAAGATAACAGAACTTACATGTTAAGAGTAGATTCTTAGCTGAGAGCCCTCTTTCCTTAAGTAAAACTTGGTGACTAGGATCACACACACATATATGAGGATGAAGAAGAAAGCTACAGAACTGTATTTAATGACTAAACTCGCATGCCTATCATCACTGCTCAGAGTGCCCTATCTGTCCTAAGCACCAGTTTACTGGGCCAGCTGGCTTGCACACAGTGAAGGGTAGGCTCGTGATCTAGTTTTGGTTTTGGTATAGACAGGGCAGATCTTAGCATCTCATATTTTACTTGTGGCAGAGATGGGGTTAATGTTCCTTTTGTGGAAAGTAGGTATTAAGACAGACCCTAATTAGAAGCTAAGATGATTTCTACCTTAACTCAACTGAGTCAAGAACACATTTTCACAAAAAACTCCTCAGCACTTTTGGAAGGCGCCTCCTTACCCCAGCACTGTCCACCCCCAGGCCGCCAGGGAAAGATGCCTTATAAAGACATTGTTTCTCCAGCCAGTGCTTCAGCTCATGCAGAGTCTCAAGTCAGTAGAAATACTCATTACATTGAATCATTGGCCCTGTGAGGTAACAAAGCTCTCAACAGATTTGTATGCACATAATCATAAAAAGAGTTTAAAACTCCTTCTGGACAGTGAGTGCCTAGGTCTGAGCTGAGATTTAGTAACACATCATTCTGTTGAGATCACCAATTGCCTACCCAGTACTTTGTATTTATAATTAATCCCAAACACATCATGAAGCTCTGGGTCTCAGCCAGAGAGCAAGAAGCATGGTTGTCTCTCTATCTGCACTGACTTTTTAATACATGTGTTCTTAATTGGGAGGAGGATATGTTTGGTTCTTGGCTAAGTGTCAAGCATGAGAGAGGTGGCCACTCTTGTCTCAGGAATGAGAACGAGCCCCACACAGAAATAAAAATCTGTTCACCAGAAATGCATGCAGTCCTGTAATTAACACGGACAGCTGGTTATCCAATGGGGGAAACAGACCATCATACAGTCATTGCCTGTTAGTGATGGAGAACGCCTGCTTTCACCCAGAAATTTATTTCATTTCCAGAATAAAAATGCAAGAAGTAACATTTATACATTCTTGTTTCATCTCAAACTGTGACCACGTACAAAAGAGGAATATCACTAACAAAAACACCCTAAGTCATCAACTTGGTAAGATCGCCACCTAGCATTTAATAGCAGGCAAGTGGAATAAGTAAAAGAAAATTACTAACAGGTGGCCCAAGCATACAAGCTACCAAAACAACAAAAAGCAATCAAAGTCACATTGATTTGCCTCGAAGCATTTGCAAAGCAGGCTAATAAACTCATGTGTCAGAGAAAACAAATGGGAAATACTCATTTCTAAACTTCAGTAAGCAGACATATTGAAATAGTTAAATTTCATCAAGGAATGCCATTAGACTTGATCTTTATTTTAGCAAGGGAAGAGAGTAATTTTCCTCCTATAGTCACCAGTTACAAAGAAATCTAATTTGGTTTAAATTTCAGGTCCAACGCTTTAATGTGACCATGTCAAGGGACATCTCAAAGCCTCCTGCTTTGCATTGTTGGTACAATGCAGCCTTTTGAACGAGAATTTACTCCAAAAATGGTCTCTTTGAGGGATGACAGCAAGAAAAAAATGGGAAAATATATCTGAAATGCTAAAAGACGTAAAAGATGTCAGACCTTAGAAAACCAAAATAAAACAAATTTTAAAAAATAAATAATATACAAATTCAAAATTAATAAAGTGAAGGAGAATCAGCACAGCATCAAACTGTCTAAGATAAGTGTAATTCCTTCCTTTCCTTCACTGCTTGACCCATTTGTTTCTTTGACTCAAGACCATGGTCTCCACCAGGCTGACACCTTGCCCCTTACCCAGGTAAGTGCCATAAGTCACGTTTCTGTACTCATCCCAGGAGATTAAGCCGTCTTGATTCAAATCAAACTCCTGCCATTGGTTTTCAACATTGTCATATATGTATTTCTTCTGGGCGTGCTTAATCCAGGATTTCAGCTCCCCCTCCGTCACAAACCCATCTTTATCCGCGTCTATTTTATCTACAATCATTCTACAAGACAAAACAGTTACGTTTCAAGGTGCCGGCTCCACAAGGCTTTTTCCCCCAGAGAGTAGGGACCTACCTAAAACGTAGCCGTAGGTGGCATTTTTATACTCCTCCCAGGAAACGAGGCCGTCCTCATTGAGGTCATGCCCCTTCCACTGCCGCTCTACGTCCTCGTAAATCCAGCGCTTTTGTGCAAATTTAATCCAGTCTTTGAGCTCATCCACAGTGACAAACCCGTCCTTGTCGCCATCTATTTTACTTACAATCTTTCTGTAGAAAATGCAGAGAAATCCAGCAAGAGGTTAAAAGGACACAAGGCTCTGGACTTAGCCAGATGTGTGCTGTGGCCACGGGTGTTGCCCAGGGCTAAAGGATGGAAATAAAAATTGTCTCCAAAACAAAACTGCCAGATGGGCAACTGAAAATTTTTCTCTTGAGTGCCTGTTGCTGGTCTGAAATGAGTCATCCAGATAAGACAAGCACAGTCCATGGCTGGTGTACTTGGAACCAAAAGCAAACTATGGACTATCCCTTTAGAGGTAGGTTTCAGCCAGTGGTCAGAACTTTGGAGTGAATATCCTTTCCTATCTGGGTTCTTCACTCTTAGTATCAAACAACATGCAAATTTTTATATTTTTTCTTTATTGCTCTTAGGAGAATCTCTATTTCTGGGTAAATAATCACAACCACTGACTTGGTTTTCTAAAAATTCAAAAATTGTAACCAGATTTTTCAAAAAATTAAGTCTTTTTTTTAAACCAAAACACTTTTGCTAAAAATATAAAGATATCAAAAAAGTTCCAGGATCAGTTATACCTAAAGTCAAGATTTTTCTTTTAAACCCCAAAATAAGTACAGAGACATAAGCATGCTTATACATAAAAAAAGGGGGGCCAGCAGTTATTATACACTATATTGAATTGGATTTTTACATATAACCACAAAAACAGAGAGCTCTGAAGAAGTAATGTGGTAAGAACATACATCCTTGATTATGAGAATGTTAATAAGCTGAGAGGGTTAGGGTGCAGATGATAAACTAAACTACAAGGCTAAAGAATGAATATACTTTGCTCTTCATAAGCTTCTTTCTTTCAGCACTGTCATATTAATAACAGACATTTTAAAAAGACTTTTTTAAGGATTTCAAAATATGTGCATGATATGAAAACTTCTGTTAAAAGATGCAATTGCTTACTTATATAAGCTAAAACTGCCTATGTAAAGTCACAAGAACTTTTTTTTTTTTTTTTTTTTTTTTTACAATTTTACACCCCAATTATTTAATGGCCTAAGAGCAGTAATATTCACTGACTACATTCTTTAAGAGAGCCAGGAAAAGATCATGTAAACACCCCTTGGCCCTTTGTAGGGAGGCTCAAGTCAAAAGAACTTTAAATCAAAACTTCTAATGGAATTGACACAGTAGAAGTCCATTATGCACACTTATTTCATCACATGGAATATTTTAGAAAGAATTCAAGGGTCAAGAATAAATAATTTTTCTACTGTTAAAAAAAAAACTTCTATTGGAACTGAAATCTTGGCATACCCCTATGCTCTACTGTTTGTAGGATTGAAAAAGACTGTCATTTCCCAGTCTGTATTCTTATGAATACAACATTGGAAAGTGATTAGAATCAGAGAATATAAGTGACACAAATTCACCTCGATATTGATTGATATGCTGTTAGCCACGATTGTCTATTACTTAAATCCTGTAATTAACAAGCATTTTCCTTCAAAGAATCTTATAGTTTTTACTCTAAAATATTTTTTTAAAAAGGTAAAACAGTAAGTGTTAGTCGCTGAGTTGTGTCTGACTCATTGCAACCCCATGGACTGTAGCTTGCCAGTCTCCTCCGTCCATGGGATTCTCCAGGCAAGAATACTGGAGTGGATTGGCATTCCCTTCTCCAGGGGATCTTCCCTACCCAGGGAGCGAACCTGGGTCTCCTGCATTGCAGGCAGACTATGGTTTGAGCTACCAGGGAAGTCCCCTAAAATACTAAGAAGTCACCTCAAATACCCTTCTGCATCTACATGGACATGGGACAAAAATTTTTTTGCAACTTGAATCTGTAGAATCTTAACAATATTAATAAATTAGCTTTTCTTACTCTTTGGGGGGCTGTGCTGTGCAGTATGAGAGGTCTGAGTTCCCTGACCAGGAATAGAACCTATGCCCCCTGCACTGGAGTGCAGCATCTTAACCACTGGACCGCCAGGGAAGCCCCAACAGATTAAGTTTTACCTGTTCAAAAACCTCTACATTATCTATAATGGAATCCAGTTTGTGTCTGAAAGGCATTGGCTACCAAGAGTTCCACTGTACTATTAAGACAAAAAAGGCAAGGTACTTATTCCCGAAAGAAAATTTTAAACTATTATTAATAGCCTAAAGAGAAGCATCACTAAGATAAAAAAGGCATGACTCTTTAAGATGGGCTTTTCCTAATGAAGTTGGCTGAATGCTATTCTATTCATCCCAACAGAAATATCCCAAATGGTTCAATTCAGACGTTAGCAAACTTTTTCTGAAAAAGTCAAATATTTTTCACTTTGTGGGCCACATATCATCTGTCACATATCTTAAAAACAATAGTAAAAATAACCACGCAACTATTTAAAAATAAAAAAGCTATCCTTATCTTTCTAGTTATCCAGCCTGCAGGCAGTTGTCAAAGTACACTGGAAGTGGGCACAGCCTATTTTTGGCATGAAGCTCTAAACTCTGATCTTTAAAAGCCCATGTTAATTTATAAAGCTAATGGTATTGTATTTCTATGACACTGGAGAACCCTACAAATGCATGATGCCACTAAATAAGTATTTACTCTAGGACAGACACAATGCACTTAAGTGGATATTATGTCATTTCTAAGAGGTGACATATGCCTCTACATTTCAAAAGGCGTAAAGCCAAATCCTTTGGCTTTTTAAGAACCTGGGTCAATAAAAGGATTCCAGGAGGGTTCAAAATATTCCAGAAATTTTAAGGATGCAAAATTTTACATATATTCATATACTTGCACTTTACTTTAGCTTTCATCAGACTGCCAAAGGGATTGGGCCTATGACCCAAAAAAGGATGATGAACAGCTCTACTTCATTTCTATATCAAAATAAGTGAAAACTTTACTAAGGACCACCACCTCAAATTGGATAAATCATCAGGTGAAGGACACATAAATGAAAATTAAGTATATTCAGACTGCTTGGGGTGGGGTAAGGTTGAGAATACACACAGAAGAAAAAAATGTTCTATTTGATTATTCATAAGAAAAAGAAACTAAAACCTGGATGTTAAAATTGTTTTTAAGTGCTTCCTGTAGCTTTTTAGATATTATTACTAAAGATTTAAAAATAGTAGTGAATTTTTGCAACGAGAGGTATAAACAATGCTCTGATTTCCTAATAATCACTGGCCTCCTAGATAGATGGAAAGGGGAAACTGTCGTACCTAACCTCTGGTGTATAGTCACATACCAAACAATGTTCAAAAATGCCATAGTAAGCTACTTTAAAAGAAAAAAAAAGTTCACCTGGAATTCTTGCTTTCAACAGTATATCACCTTATTAATGGGCTATTCGTTATTATCTCCACATGTGGGAGAAGCAAACCAGACTTGGTTCATTCACACATTCCATGAAAAAGATCATTTTAACCATCTTATTCTTATCAAATATGATAAGAATATCACGTGTTGAACTTTTGATATTTACTGAGGACTAAAAGAAACATTTTTTTCTCTACTGAAGGCTGTTAGCAGAGCAATCCCAATACTTGCACAGGGCCAGAACACCGACTGCCACCAAACCTAGAGGCCCTTTGTTATCTGACAGTAATTCTGCAGAGACGTGTGCAGACCAAAATCTAGGCTGGACATGCATGTTATTAACAGGCAAGACATGACGACTGAGAACACCCTCATGCACGCCTATTTTCAGCTTGGAATGTTAGCACAGTTAAGAGATTAAAAGTGAGCACAGTCCTTCAAAGTCAAAAAACAACCTAACAGAAGACTGACTCTGATGCGCTTGTTTTCTCTGTTTTCAATGTTTTGGGAAAGTTTCTCATTCTACATGGCAAAATCTTTGATTATTTCTGTCAGTGTTTAAGAATACTGTATCCTTCAGTTGGCAGATAACTCACTGAAAGAATAAATTTATTTTTAAGTACCACTCAAAGCAAACCCTATAATGTCTTCTAATCACAGCACTATCCATGGGAAAAATATTTCTGGAAATTCCTATGTGATATAACTTTTCAGACAACTCTGTTAAATTTAGTTCAGAAAGCTACACAGATGGTCACTATTCATTGAAGAGAAAATGTTCACCAATTAACCTGCATTTCCTTAAAAAGCAAGCCTTTGAAAGAACTAAAAAAGACATTCTCAGACTCTCAGTTAGAAATAATCAGCTGGAATTCTACCAAATCAACTATTTAGGTAAAAAGATGCCTTCGGAGAGAGCCACAGAACCTGACTATGGCCCAGCTGTTTACTGCAAGAGCAACACATACTCTGACAATAAGATCACAGCTTAATACAACCTTCTGAAAGCCAAGGTTGATTTGGTTTTGCTTTTAATTAAGCAAATACCCGAGAATGAACCAAAGAGGGTGAAGGACATCCTTGGAAATCATAAACTACAGAAATTAGTCAGTCCAGGGGTCTAATTTGCAGTTTATTATCCACTCAAAGACTTGGCATGGTCAACAACAAAGGTCACAGACTGCTTTTAAAAATTAAAAGCAACAGTGTTGAGAAAATCCCCATGTAACGTTCCTTTGGGATCAAGATGATGCGGTTTAGGCCGAGTCCTATAGTATCTGGCACTTTAATGCAGAAATGACTTTGTTTTGTAGAATGAGGTAAAAACTGTTATTCAATGGAGAAATGAGGAAAGAGATTAAATTTTAGCGGTAGCAATTCTATGGTTAGCTTTCAGCAGATGTAGCTCAGTACAGCTTTACTGGGTGACTGAGATAGAAGAGGAAAAAAAGAATGAGTTGGTTTATAAAGAAAGGTCGTTACTCTAACTAGCCCCCTGCGAGCTGGCACCTACCCAAGTCTTTCCTTGCTCTCTTCTGGTGTCAGCTGATCAAAGGTTTTTGCTTCTTCGGCACCCAAGAAGGCGTCGTGGTCATAATCAAAACTCTGAGCATCATTGTGAACCTTGTCACTGAGCTGAGGCTCATGATGTACGCGGTCCTTCTTTTCTGTGGGCTTGCTCAAGGCAAAGGCCGTGCACAGGGACAGGCACATAAGAAACTGTCGCAGGTCCATGATAACCAGATCTTAAAGAAAAAAGAAAGGCAGTTCAGTCAGTATGCTTAATAATTCAACAGGAAATTAAAAGCTCAGACCCAGTAAAATTATTAATGACATCATCCTAAATACAATTATTCAACCCATAAAAAAGTATGCTAGAATATGAGACTTTCTAGTTTTACTCCGAGAAATTTTCACCACTCTCCTTCGTCTGATTGTAGGCTGACAAGGAATTACAGGAACAAGGAATTACAAGGAACATCCATCTTATAAGCAGTCTCCCTTTATGCAGACACAGAAAACGAACCTGTGGACATAGAGGGGACGTGACTGAGCGTGCATGCATGCACATGCTTCTGAAAGCTTATCAATGTTCTTTTTCATGCTATTCCATCAAAACACCCAAATCACATACAAAGATGCTTTAATCAATGATGATATTTTATGATTAAAAAATGAAAAATGAAGTAAATCAAAGAATTAGTAAATACGTATTAAACCACCACTACCACCACAAAGTAGATATAGTGACTGTTACATTCCAGAAAAGTCTATGAAAACAACAAAAGCATGTTGCAAAACAATGTCAAGATCTCATTCATATAAAAAGCAAAAATCAACTAACCTCTCCAGGTTGCTTATGTTTGCATAAAATATAACATATATGCATGAAAATGGTGTGGAAGGATAAGCATTTGTCTATAAATAGCAACAACGCCCTAGGCTGAAGAAGAGATGGGGGTGGGGTGGTGAGGCTGGGATGGAGAGAACTTTAATGCTGTACTCTGTTGTGCTATCTTCCTTTTTCTAAATGAGTACATTACCTTTTTGTGTGTACTTTTTAAACAATATGATAAACATTAATTTCATTGTTAGGTAGCATACATTTTCAAGCCACTTCTCCTGACTGGAAAAGGAGACATATTTATTCTTAAGATACAAACGCTATTTTTCAAGTAAAATAACACTGCCCAAGGAGAAAAACACTCCAGGCTACTTCAATAATTGAGCTAATCAATCAGATCAGTGGAAGAGTAGAGAGAAAATGAGATTTAGTGGCTCTCTCAAATGTCACAGTGAGTATCTCTTTATTTTAGGACAAAATGAAACTTTCACTGCAAACTACAAATAATTCTTTAAATAAAATTCTTTAGAGATAAGGAATGAGTTTTATGCTGTTATTCTGTGACATATTCAAATGATATCTATGATGTTAAAGGCTTACAGAATCAAGTAAAAATCAAGAGTCATAGCAACAGTATCTTCCTTATGCCTATTAACAAGGTGACCTCACATTTAGGAAAATTTTATAAATGACTAATTACATCCCCAGAATAATAGCCTACCAACTCTTGCATAATACCCTGACAGCTTTTGCAAACTGCCATTGTTATAATATAAATTAATGCTTAAACCTGGGAACACTATCAGGGCCTGGGAGGGATACTGTGTCAAGTTTTGATACTGTGTAACATACAGAAATGTAACAGATTGACTCATTGTGATTTAGAGGGAAAACTACATTTAAGATTGAGACTTAACATCTTGATCCAGTGATAAAAGAAGAAGGTCAGCGTAAAAGCCAAGTGATTCAGCTTTATCATTTATCCATCTCTCTATCCTTTCCCTTCAAATTAAACTCAATCCTGCCCCTCTACAGGTTCCTTCATTCTGTCAATCAATACTTCTCAGGTCTTCATAATCCAAAATCAGTCTTTCTCAGACCGCACTATTACTTCAAGCGTGCTCTTCCCTGTTCCTTCACCCACATAGTGTCCAGGAACTCTTGTCTCTGTTTCCACACCACCTACTGTCTCCCTGCAATCTAGGTTTCTACTGACTACTGATGAAAGTGCCTAAAAACATCACCAAGGACTACCTACCAGACAAAGCAATGGTTTCACCTTCATCTCTCTGCAGTGGGCAATGAAAAATCTGTACTTTAGCAGATATTTAAAAATATACTTTTTGTGCCCACGTATATCAACTCCTGGCTGTTCGTGCTTGTGCTTAGTAGAGTTTGACTCTGCCAGTAGTGTTTGACTCTCATGGACTATAGCCCACCAGGCTCCTCTGTCCATGGAATTTTCCAGGCAAGAATAATGGAATGGGTTGCCATTTCCTCCTCCAGGGGATCTTCCCAAATCAGGGATTGAACCTGTGTCTCTTCCGTCTCCTGCATCGGCAGGTGGGTTCGTTACTACTAGTGCCACCTGGGAAGCCCCCTTGGCTGTTAGAAACTTTAACAAAAGGGCTCTTGTTTTACGAATACAGACCCTAAAAAAGACTACCAAATTTATTTAAATCCATACATATAAAAATGTCCATTAGAAACAAAGGGTATCTCCCAAGACAAAGGACATATAACGTGGAAAGATGTGAGAAAAGTATAGAACAACTTATACAAGCCTCCTGAAGAACTACATCAGCAGTTATTTCTGAAGCATCTTTCTCTTTTCAACCAAACTGAAACCAAGTAATAGAAAGCTAACAGACCCTTTTCTTTCTCCATCACGATAGCTTGCTTGTATGGCTTTTTACCGCATGATCTAGATGGGGCCTGACCAGAGGTTTATCAATTTTGTCTACCCTTTCAAACAATAGGGGAAAAAAAGGCTTTTGGTTTTTTCTATTTTTAAATCTCTATTGCCTCTGATCTTTATTATAGCCTTCCTTTTGCTGACTTTACCCATCCTCCCTGGTAGCTCAGATGGTAAAGAAGCATCTGCTTGCAATGTGGGAGACACAGGTTCGATCCCTGGGTCAGGGAAGATCCCCTGGAGAAGAGAATGGCAATCCACTTCAGTATACTTGCCTGGAGAATCCCAAGGACAGACTACACGGTTGCAAAGAGTCAGACACGACAGAGTCACTAACTCTTTCTTTGCTGACTTTAGCTTTTGTTTTTTTCTTCTAATTTATCTTAGGTGGTAGGTTAGGTTGTTTGAGATTTTTGTTTTTTCTTTTTTGAGAAAGGACTTGTAGCACATGATCTAAAGGTAAATCAATGGTTGTGAAAAATATATCTTCCCACTTCCATTTTTCAAGTGACTTATAAGTTTCTCTCATTCAAATTCTGCCCCTCCCTCACCAAGGGTAACACTTAATTGTTGATACTGTTCAGTTGCTAAGTCATGTCTGACTACATTTAATATTTTTTCTTAAAAGAAAAACAAAATCAGAAAACTAGACCTGCACTGTCCAGGATGAGAGCTGCATGTGGCTACCAAACACCTGAAACATGGCTAGTGTGAATTAAGGATGTGGTATGTTACACTTTACGATAAAAGAATGGTACTTTTGTATGTACTGGATTAAATAAATTATTAAAATTCATTTCACATGCTTTATTAATAAATGTTGTTCAGTCGCTGAGTCATGTCTGACTCTTTGTGACCCTGTGAACTGTAGCCCACCAGGCTCCTCTGTCCACGGGATTTTCCAGGCAGCAACACTGGAGTGAGTTACCATTTCCTCCTCCAGTGGAATCTTTCCAACCCAGGGATGGAACCCACATCTCTTGCACTGGCAGGCAGATTCTTTACCACTGTGCCACCTGGGAAGCCCCTTGTTTTAAATATTCACTTGTAAAAAAAAAAAACCCCTCACCCCAGCCCCCCGTCCAGCAGGAATCTGACTGGGGATTGAACTCATGCCCCCTGGCAGTGGAAGTGCAGAATCTTAATCACTGGACCCCCAGGGAAGTCCCTCACCTGTAAGTTTAAGATTACATATGTGGCTTGTATTACATTTCTATTTCACTGTGCCATGTTACAGACATAAATAAAGGGCTAGAACAGAAAATGTATCAAGTTACTACCATACTTTTGCACTATGTCAGCCATAATGGTTTCCTACAAAGTTATTTTCATGAATTGTTCCAGTAAATTTATAAGGAGAGAGAGGTAATAGCATAAACTTGAATTTCTCTTAGTAACAATGATAGCCTTAAGAATCAGTTTTACCCATTCAAAAATTTTCTTGAAAGCTTTAAATTCTTGCCATTTCTCCTTTCCTTCCCAATCATTTTTAATAAAAATGCACTGGTCACAGAACAGTTAAAAGTAAGTTGATTCAGGGAAATTTAGAGGTCTGGATTAAATTCAGCTTCTCAAGAACATTAACAATGAGTGACCCCACAGTTATTCTAGTTGACCAAAGACCCATTGCTCAGTGTTAACAGTGGGAGAAATGGGCGTGGTGGTTAAAATGCCAGTTCTGTGAGTTGGATATTCGGGGGCGGGAGGCGGGGAGGCATTCCTCTGCTGCTGCTAAGTCGCTTCAGTCGTGTCCGACTCTGTGCGACCCCAGAGATGGCGGCCCACCAGGCTCCCCCATCCCTGGGATTCTCCAGGCAAGAACACTGGAGTGGGTTGCCATTTCCTTCTCCTATACTGCAGCAAAAGCGGAATCTCAATGCTTAAGCATCTACCTCAATTGGGAATTGAGGGCAAGAGTCTGATAGCAATTTAACAATACTAAAGTTCTTGTTATAAGGTCTAGGAATTAAAGCCACCTGGGGATCTACCTGACATTCTTCACTTCCAGACTTTAGTACCACCAATGGATCATACTAAGGTAATAACATCACCCTTCATGATTTGATGAGAGTTGTAATAATGACAAACCATTTATTCAGCGTTTCTCCAGCAATCAATGGATCTGGATCTGTTCATTAATACATTCTAATTAAATCATTTGTGTGACTGAGGGTATACCTTTATAAGCTAGCCAAGTATATAAAAGTGCAAAATTTGGCTGTAGGAGAAAAGCTTTGAAATGGCTACTACTTAGGTTTCATTAATTCTATAACCAAAGCAACCCAGTGCAAACTTAAAATTTTTCTTGCTAAAGAGTAAAAAAATTTCCTTAAGAAATAAATTCGAGAAACACTGGGAGAATGAAGGTTTCCTTTTGGCTGATGAAACTTCAATAAATTATTAACTGCCAAAGGAAAGCTATGTAAAATGTAGGGGCAAGAGTTTTGGTTTCTAATTGCAATTTTGCTGTGCATATGTAACATGCACAAAATTCTTGGGAATTTGGTAGTTATTTTAGCTCAACCTTCCTTTAGTGCCAAATGTAAATAAACAATTTAAAATCCTAGATGAAAAGACCTATCTACTATGATCACTCCAGCTGCAAGTGGTCTGTATGCTAAGTCACTTCAGTTGTGTCCGACTCTGTGAGACCCCATAGACGGCAGCCCACCAGGCTCTCCCGTCCCTGGGATTCTCCAGGCAAGAACACTGGAGCGGGTTGCCATTTCCTTCTCCAAAGCATGAAAATGGAAAGTGAAAGTGAAGTCGCTCAGTCATGTCTGACTCTTCGAGACCCCATGGACTACAGCCCACCAGGCTCCTCCGTCCAAGAGTACTGGGCAAGAGTATTGGAGTGGGGTGCCACTGCCTTCTCCATGTGGTCTGTATATATTCCTCTAAAGAACTTTATAGAACTTGTTTGTACCACTCCACAATAATGATCATAGGTTATCTTAAGTTGTCTCCTTAGCTCCTCTATAGATGTACTTTAGGAAGGCAGGGATCTCAGCTAAATATAAATTAATACTCATCTGTAATCCCTAATGGACTTCCTGTGGCTCAGTAGTGAAGAATCTGCCTGCCGATGCAGGAGTTGCTGGTTTGATCCCTGGGTCGGGAAGATCCCTTGCAGAAGCAAAGGGCAACCCACTCTAGAATTCTTGAGTGGAAAATTCCAAGGACAGAGGAGCCTGGTGGGATACAGCCCATAGAGTTGAAAAGAGTCAGACATGACTGACTGAGCATCCATCATCGTAATCTCTAACACTGTGTCTTGTGCTTTTTGTATACTAACACATTTTATTGCATTAGTTGGACTGTACTTGGCAGCAATACAGCTCCTGCCTGCCACCAGTGCTCCCCATCCCCCAATTCCCCTTACTGGATCTGGTCATCAGCCAGCAACAAAAAAAGTGCTATTTCAGCTGTCTTAACTCTAATACATAAATTACAACATCAACAACAGCCATATTTAAGAGTTCAAAGAAAGACTGGAACTAGGACCTTCTGGCCTAGTAAGCATCTCCAATGGCTATTCCTGACTACACCTTTGTGCTTCCAACACCCCTGGCACAACCATGCATGTGCCACACACAGAGGAAAACGTGTGTTAAAATCAATGAACGGATCTCTTGTACTGATGCACTGTACAGAAAATGCCCTGAGTATCTTTTGACACATCACTGGATAAATGCAGGCAAGTGATTACATTAACAGTGATGATTATAAGTTTACTAGCCATTCAGGCATACTCAATGCATCTTTGTTAGCTCGTGTTTCTCCTAGTGATTCTCAAAACAGTCCTGTTGGATACCCCTGAATCCCTGTAAATCTCAGATTTAGGCCAAGATAAACAAACTCATCTTCTCTCCATACAAATACAATTTACAGGTTATCTGTGGAGCTGCAATAGTACTAGATATACATGAATTCTTCAACGATGACCATCGTTTGGTCCTTGGTTAACTAAATCTACCGAATGAGGTCAAACGTGCATGTGCCTTGTGTCAAGTTCCATTCTATAGAAAAAATATAAGTTATGAGAAATCCTATGGTTCTCTACCTCTAAGCTACAAAAACAAATCATAAGAAACCTTATTTCCAACTCATGCTTATTTTATGGTTCATGCCAGGAAGTGACTGCAATTCAATTCTCAAGGACATTATCCTGGGACTTTATACACTTAGGACTTCAGATCAAAACTCCTACTAAAGTTTTAGCAGGGGATCCAGGGAGCTTTTTGCCTTGAAGCAAAAGCAGCTTTCAGAACTGAAAATCACTCAACTCGATCAGGGCAGCTGTAGGGAATTAAGTTTACTTATGAACTCAGCATGCTAAAAATCAGAACTAGGATCTGGGGCTAAAAGCAACGAAACCATGTAATAATACAGTTCTTTATTGGAGTTTTTAAAAATTATTTTCCGTCGCTGACCGAGGCATGCAGCCAAACATGCTAGAGATATTCGTCTTTTCTTTAAAATTATAGACAACTTTTTAAAAAAATCACATAGGGTCTGTATGCTTTCTTCCCCCCTCGTTTCTACACCCTCCAAGTCAGCGAACACGACTTTCTTGGCAGATGCAGATGTCCTCTCGGGATGTGGCTTTGGGGCGGAGCTGGCAGACACAAGCAGGCCCAAGCGTGGGAAGTGGCAGGGAGCTGTAACAATAACGCTATCTGACTGCCCTCCGACCTTCAGGAGACAAACAAGCGTGACCCTTTAGGATGAGGGAGCTGGTGACTGGCGGGGCCCACGGCCAGAGGACGTGGCAAGCCAAGAACAAAACAGTACCCCCACAGGACGCAGAGCGGGGAGTAGGAGCTCTCAGGGCCCCAGGCCCCTTCCCAGAGCGCGCGGGAAGGCGAGCGGCGGCCTCTAATCCAGGCTGCACGCCGAGGGCCGGGCAGTCATGAGCAGTATCAGGCCCCAGAACCACAAGAGGGCAGAAACGGGGACCCTGAGCCAAAGAAGCCCTGCCGCACCGGGAGCGAGGCCCAGAAGACAGAAAGAAAGTGAAAAAGGAGACGGCGGCGGCAGAGGAACTGTGTACCGTGGTACCTACCTCTCTCCGTCGCACCCACAGCCCACGATGCCGCTGCCGCCGCTCTCCCACCGGCTTAGCTCTGGCGCGCAAGCCCCGCCCAGCCGGAAGCGGCTCCGCTCCCCGCCGCTGTCCTCCACGACGGCAGCCTCCAGACCAATCATCAGCCAGCCCGCCGCCTACGCGCAGCTTCCCCGGGCAGCCATTGGCCCCACAGTTGCGTAGTAGGGATTGGCTGGAAAGCGCCACGTCCCCGCGAGCGCGCCGGGTTGCGTGGACAGGATTCCCGCCCAACTCCTGTCCTGGGCCCTGTGGAGTTGGCGGGTTGTAAGAAGGCAATGGCACCCCACTCCAGTACTCTTGCCTGGAAAATCCCATGGACGGAGGAGCCTGGTAGGCTGCAGTCCATGACGTCGCTAAGAGTCGGACACGACTGAGCGACTTCACTTTCATTTTTCACTTTCCTGCATTGGAGAAGGAAATGGCAACCCACTCCAGTGTTCTTGCCTGGAGAATCCCAGGGACGGGGGAGCCTGGTGGGCTGCCGTCTATGGGGTCGCACAGAGTCGGACACGACTGAAGCGACTTAGCAGCAGCAGCAATCCCTTACTCTGGTTGCCGTGTGGGCGCGGCTGTCTGGCCGCTACGTACCGGTTCGCAGAGCGTGACTCGGCCTCTGCAGGGCTTCTTAAATTATCCTAGTTATCTTCATGCCCACAAGAAACCAGGGCCAAATTAATTGAATCATTCGCCAAGTATGTTGAACAGCCCTACCCACTTCTTTCCCTTCAGCTCTGCCGCCTAGATGGGTACGTACCCTGTGCTGTGAGTGTCATCGTCTAGATGTTTCCAACTGCCCGCCCTTTCATATCTGTGCTGTGCTTAGTCGCTCAGTCCTATCCGACTATTTGTGACCCCATGGACTGTAGCCTGTCAGGCTCCTCTGTCCATGGGGATTCTCCAAGAAAGATACTGGAGTGGATTGCCATGCCTTCCTCCAGGGAATCTTCCCAACCCTGGGATCGAACCCAGGTCTCCCGCATTGTAGGCAGATTCTTTAACTGTCTGAACCACCAGGGAAGCCCTTCATTCACATCTCTATAGTCTTTCATTATCAACCGACAGTGAGCTCTGCCTTGTGAATGACAATACAAGTCCCAGTTCACAGAAATCCCAGTTTGATGTTAGCTGTAAAAGCCTTTCCTGACCTTGCTAGGCATAGCAGTTCCTCCCTTATTTACCTTAATACACTTTGTATCTTTGGTATGTATGTTCACGCATGCTCAGTCATGTTGGACTCTTTGCAACCCCATGGACTATAGCCTCCCAAGCTCCTCTATCCATGGGATTTCCCAGACAAGAATACTAGAGTGGGCTGCCATTTGCTCCTCCAGGGTATCTTCCTGACCCAGGGATGGACCCTCCTCTTTTTCGACTCCTGCATTGGCAGGTGGGTCCTTTACCACTAGAGCCACTTGGGAAGAACAAATTTTGCTATAAAACGCTTTTTATCCATTTGTCCTCCAGACTAAGCTCCAGGAGAGAGATCTGCCTTTATTCATCTTTGTACCTGAAGCTTTCAGCTTACTGCCCAGTTCAAAGTAAATGCTTAATAATGTTAAGTGAACTGAATGGGTGGAACCTATATGATGTCCCAATTGAAGAGGAACACAGGAAATCATGAACTTATTCATTTTCAAGTCATGAAGTTAGAATTAAATAAGGATAGCTCAGTTGGTAAAAAATCCTCCTGCAATGCAGGAGACCGGGTTTGATTTCTGGGTTGGGAAGATCCCCTGGAGAAGTGATAGGCTATGCACTCCAGTATTATTGGGCTTCCCTTGTGGTTCAGCTGGTAAAGAATCTGCCTGCAATGCAAGAGACCTGGGTTCGATCCCTGGGTTGGGAAGTTCCCCTGGAGAAGTGATAGGCTACACACTCCAGTATTCTGGCCTAGAGAATTCCATGGACTATACAGTCCATGGGGTCTCAAAGAGTCAGACACGACTAAGTGACTTTCACTTGCTTCACTAGGGACTACTACCTTTGCAATGTCAATGGAATATAAACCTACTGTGTTCTTAGCACATAAAGCCTGTATAGTTTAAAATCCAGTTGAGACAAGTAGTGTTCTCATGAGAAAGTTAAATACAAAGCAACTTAGTTTACTTTAAACATCAAGGTGAGAGGTTGACCAATGCTTTGGGAATTCAAAGGTGTGGCCGTAACCCTTGGTAACAGCCAGAGAGGGCTTCCGAAGAAGGTGTGACTCAGGCTGGACTAAAAAATCCCTGAGCACTATTTAGCAAAAGGAATAACTGGAAAAGGGCATGTGGGGGACAGAGTAGGAGTTAAATTCTTAGGTCAGGTAGGGGATGAGGGAGATTAAAAGGGGGGATAGGGAGGGGAGGGCCTGAGCTCTGAGGAGCCTGAGCTGAAGGCACTGGGAATTGTGGGTCTTCTTCTGAAGGTTTCTAAGCTTGTGCCTTTGTGGCAGGTGGAATGAGGTTGAAAGTGTTCTGTCAGGGAGATGCATCTCCATACAGGTTAACTATAGAATAAGCTGCATCAGGAGCCACTTTAAAAATTATTTTGAAAATGCCTCCTTGAAGTCAGGCACTGTACTGCTGCTGCTAAGTCGCTTCAGTCGTGTCCAACTCTGTGTGACCCCATAGACGGCAGCCCACCAGGCTCCCCCGTCCCTGGGATTCTCCAGGCAAGAACACTGGAGTGGGTTGCCATTTCCTTCTCCAATGTGTTAAAGTGAAAAGTGAAAGTGAAGTCACTCAGTCATGTCCGACTCTTAGCGACGTCATGGACTGCAGCCTACCAGGCTCCTCCGTCCATGGGATTTTCCAGGCAAGAGTACTGGAGTGGGGTGCCATTGCCTTCTCCAAGGCACTGTACTAGGTGCTGGTAAACCCACAAAGAATAGGACATGGCCTCTGCCCTCAAGGAACAGCTGCCTAGTGGAAATGCCATCATCTTGGAAGTGTTCTAGAAGAGGCTGGATAAGATAGTGGGACTCTGCCAGAGATGGGGCACCCTTTAACCCTGAGGTCCCCTATGAATGAGGGTTTGGCCTAGGCAAGCAAGAGAAATGCAAATGAACACTTGTATATAAAAGAATTTTAAAAAGTGGGAATAAGCATTTCCTGGACTTAGTGACTGCTTGGAAGAAAGAAGTGAAAAAGGAGCACTCAAAAATTTAAAGTTTTAATTGTAGGAAACTGGGAGAATGAGCTAGGTGAATGGAAGATAGGGGAATGGAGTTGAATTAAAGACATGATGAGTCTAAGGTAATAGGAGAACATCTAAAAAGAATGAACCAGTAGGCTGGAGGAGATACTTAGGGTCATTGTCCAGGCAGCAGCTGGTGGAGCCATGAGAACACATGAGGTTTCTGAGGAGAGAAAAGCAGATTAGGCCTCTTGGGAGCCCTAGAGTTAGAAAATCAGTAGAGGAGGAAAAGGACATGAGGGCTGACACACGTCAAGAAATATCACCATAGCTGTACCCAAGGCCCATCAAACTGTAAGGGAAGCACCAAAAGACTGTTCATGGCAGATAGAATAATGTCAACCTCAAAGGGCTGATAATATTCTTCAGACATCCTAACTGCTCTCATATGGCGCTACTGAACATTCACTCCGCAAATGTATTGTTTCCTGTGTGCAAGACACTGTTCTAGGCACTGGAGGTACAGCAGTGAACAAAATGGACAAAACTCTCGCCATGGAATTCTCCAGGCAAGAATACTGGAATGGGTAGCCATTCCCTTCTCCGGGGGATCTTCCCTGACCCAGGGATCAAACCCAGGTCTCCTGCATTGCAGGAAGATTCTTTACCATCTAAGTCACCAGGGGAGCCCCAAACTCTCTCATGGTGCCTATATTCTGGAATGTGGCCTATAAACAGTATACAAAAGCAAAATATATAGAATGAGAGGTGGTGATAGATGCCTCAGAATAAAATAAGGCAGGAAAGGAGACTTCCCTAGTGGCTCAGTGGTTAAGAATCCATCTTGCAGTACAGGGGATGCGGGTTTGATCCCTGGTCACAGAGCTAAGATCCTACATGCCGAGGAGCAACTAAAGCCCGGCACTGCAACTACTGAACCTCAGTTGCTCCAGAGCCTGCACACCACAACTAGAGAGTCTGTGGGCCACAACGGAAGATCCCTCATGGCGCAACTAAGACCCAATGCAGCCAAATAAATTATTTTTCAAAAAATAAGGCAGGAAAGGAAAAAGGAAACATTCGGACCATCAGGAGTGGTTTACAGTCTTCAAGAGGGTAGCCAGAGAAGGCTTATGAAGAGAATGACACATGAGTGTGAGTGAACATCTGAGTTTGGTGAAGGAAAAGGCAACAGTGAGAGCAAAGGTCCTGAGCTTCTGGAGCCTGCTTGGAGTGTTTGAGCAGCATCAGGAAGTCAGTGTGTCTGGGTAAAGTAATTGAGGAGAGTAGAGGATATGAGGTCAGAGCAGGGATGGGGGTGAAGATGAGAGGGACACCATGGAGGGCTTTAGGCCATTCTAAAGTCTTTAGCTGCTACTATGATTGAAGTAATGTGGAAGAGACTGGCTGTTTACCAAACTGTTTCCTCTTATCCTGTGACACAGCTCGACTACATTTCCCATTATCCCCCTTCTTGGGATATGGCAATGTGACAGAGCTTGGGCCAAATGATGTCCACTCCTTCCAGTACTGGCCATGCAAACCTGCCATGGGCCATTCTCCAAGCTCTTGCTCTTTCTATGGCAACCCTGGGAGCTGTGTAGCACAGATGGCAAGTCACAAGATGGAAGGAGCCCAGGGTCCCATTAAAGAGCTACTCCCTGAACAGGACACCCTTCTTGAACTTTTTCTGTGTGTGAGAAATGAAGTTCTGTTGATTATTTTATGCCATTGATATATTGGGGCTTATTCCTTACAGAAGTAGCATTACCTTAATACAGATGGGAAGCCATTTGAAGGTTTTAAGCAGAAAAGTGACATGCCTAAGATCTTAAAAGGGTCACATTAGGGACTTCGGTGGTGGCCCAGTGGCTCAGACTCCATGTTCCCAATGCAGGGGGCCCAGGTTCCATCCCTGATCAGGGAACTAGATCCCACATGTTGCAACTGAAGATTAAAGATCCTGTGTGCTGCAACAAAGACCTGGTTCAGCCAAATAAATATGTTTTTAAAAAATAAAATAATGTTCTGTAGAAAAAGTAGTAGTAGTCATTCAGTCGTGTTCAAATCTTTATGATTCCCATGGACTGTAGCCTGCCAGGCTTCTCTGTCCATGAGGTTCTCCAGGCAAGAATAGTGGAATGGTTAGCCATTCCCTTCTCCAGGGGATTGCCCTGATCCAGGGATCGAACCAGGGTCTCTTGCATTTCAGGAGGATTCTTTACCATCTGAGTCATGGAAAAGTATGTTACCATCAATAGAAAAAAAAATCAAGCCAACCTTTAAAAAAAGGGGGTCACATGAAATTGAAGAGGGTAATATTAGAAACAAGCCACTCATTTAGGTGACTTTTACAACAATACAGATGATGATGGCTTGGTCCAGGGTGATAACAGTAGAAATTCTGAGAAGTGTCAGATTGTGTGTATATTTTGAAAGCACTTTAAAGGTGTTTCCTGATGGTTTGGAAATGAGATGGAGAGAAAGAGGAGTCAAGGATGACTCCAGGTTTGAGTAAGCAGAAATATGGAGCTGCCATTTACAAGGATAGAAAAGACCTTGTGGGGAGCAAGTCAGTATTGAGAGGTTTTTTTTTTTTTTTTTTTGACATGTTGAGATGCCTATTAGAAATTCAAATGGAGTTATCAAGTAGGCAGTTGGCGATCACAGTGTTCTGAACTAGAGAGATACATTTGGGAGTAACTGGTTTATGTGTGGTATGAACCATGAGGTTTGATTAGAAGAGACCCAAGACTAAGTCCTGCAAATTTCTAGTGTTTGGAGATGGTGGTGATGGTGGTGGTGGAGGGGTGTTGATAAGAATGAATTAGCAAAGGAAACTGAGAAGTAAAGCCAGTGAAAGAGGAGAGCATAGTGTTCTAGAAGCCAAGTGAAGGAAGTGTTTCCAGGAGAAATCAAGTATGTTACATGCTAACAAAGTTATGACCAACCTAGATAGCATATTGAAAAGCAGAGACATTACTTTGCCAACAAAGGTCCGTCTAGTCAAGGCTAGGTTTTTCCAGTGGTCATGTATAGATGTGAGAGTTGGACTGTGAAGAAAGCTGAGCGCCAAAGAATTGATGCTTTTGAACTGTGGTGTTGGAGAAGACTCTTGAGAGTCCCTTGGACTGCAAGGAGATCCAACCAGTCCATTCTGAAGGAGATCAGCCCTGGGATTTCTTTGGAAGGAGTGATGCTAAAGCTGATACTCCAGTACTTTGGCCACCTCATGTGAAGAGTTGACTCATTGGAAAAGACTCTGATGCTGGGAGGGATTGGGGACAGGAGGAGAAGGGGATGACAGAGGATGAGATGGCAGGATGACATCATTGACTCGATGGACGTGAGTCTGAGTGAACTCTGGGAGTTGGTGATGGACAGGGAGGCCTGGCATGCTGCGATTCATGGGGTCGCAAAGAGTCGGACACGACTGAGCGACTGAACTGAACTGAACTGAACAGAGGGGTGAGGACTCATTGACCATTGGCTTTAGCAATGTGAAGATCAGGTTTGGTGTTGTAGTGGAAGGGTTCAAGAGAAAATGGGAAGCAAAACATTGGAAACCCTTTTAGGGAGTTTACTAAAGGGGAACAGAGTGGGTAGAGAGCCCAAGAGAGGTTTTGTTTTATTTTTTTTCATGTTTTTAAATGGAAGAAATAGCAGTTATATTAAGGAAAAATACCAGCATGTTTGTTACTGATGGGAAGCCTCTAAGAGAGAGAATCAAATTGATGATGAAGGGAGAAGGGAGAGTTGCTGGAGCAATGTCCTTGAGTAGGTGAGGTGGGAGGGGACCCAGTACAAAAGGGGAAGATTGGACTTTGCTTAGAGCTAGGCAGTTCTTTTAGATTAACAAGGAGAGAATCTAGATCTACTGGTCTGGTTCTAGGTGAGTGGTAGGGGTGGTCAGTGAGAACTTGGAGTTTTCTTTCAATTGCTACTATGTTCCCAGTGAAATAGGAAGCTGGGTAATCAGGAGGCACTGGGGGAAGCCTCCCACCCAAAGGAGAAGATGTGAAATAGCCATTCAGCAGAAAGAGCCGATGAGGGGAACATAGTATGAGCTCCAGGCAATATTAAGGACCCTCTTGAGAACTGAGATAATGTTGAGGTGAAACTGGGTAGTATGGCATGTGATTTTTTCTCTAGGCAAGTTTAGTGGCGTGGGGAACTCCCTAGTGGTCCAATGGCTAAGACTGCGTGATCCTAATGCAGGGGCCCTGGGTTCAACCCCTTGTTAGGGAACTAGATCCTGCAACTAAGAGTCTGAACGAAGAAAAATAAAGATCCTGCATGCCTCAACTAAGATCGAAGATCCCAGGTCCTGCAACTAAGACCTAGCGCAGCCAAAAAATAGTTTAGCGTCATGGTGGGGAGTTCGACCCGGTCAGTTAATAAAGCGGAAGAGGTGCAAAGGCGCTGAGGGTACTTGCAAGGGAGTGATGGCATTCAGGATGGATCGTGGAATCTAGGCTGGAGGAGAAGGGAATGAGGATGTGAGGACAGGAAGGGATGATGAAAACCCAGAAGGAGCAAGAAATTGCAGGATTGGTGGGGTCGAAGGAGTATCGGACTCAGGGAAAGATAGGAGATAGTATATAGTAGGAGAGTAGAAATGATGGGGTGGGTGCAGTTATTAATGGCAAACTCTAGGGTAAATCACGGAGGGAGGGTCAGTGGCTGAGGAGGGTGAAGGACAAGGACAGTGACTAGGGTATGGGAAGGATCATCTATGTGGATACTGAAATCATCAAGAATTAGGACATAACTCATCCTCGGCAAGACCAATGATGATCGAGGAACTTACTTTTTAGGCCTCCAACCATTTCAGTCTGAAAACTGCTTCATTGAAGAAAAATACCCTCCCCTAGGACAGCCTAAATCAAAGCAAGATGTCCAGAAAAGCTTTCCAATTGGAAGGTTGGGTACCTTTTCTGAAATATGTATAGTCTGGCTTTTATTGAATATGCAATATCGTGCATTTTAAATAGAGACCAGTCCATGGTCTCTCTAGCAGACCCTCCTTAGTGACTCTCTTCATCTATAATTTGTGAACCCTTGATTTTACCTATGCTTTGAGCCTGGAACCTCTGATTTACCTGTAGCTTGAGCCTGTGTCTCCTCTCTTTGGCATATATAATAAGTACTAACAAGATACTCTATTTCAAGGGAGTATGATATGCAAAAGAAATTGAGCCAGTGTTTGTAGGGCTGAGACAATAGAAAGCCTTATTTCTGAAACTCAGCAAGAGAAACTCCCCCTACCACATGCACCTTGTCTTACCACCTCCCACAGGAAACTTGTGTAGCCTCAGACCCAAACCACCATTTGGAACAGCAGGGCCAGGCTAGCAGGTCCAAGTCAGGAAATGCACTAAGGAGGAAGGTCTAAGGCTTGAATCAAAACAGAGGGACTAAGGAGAAAAATTGGCAAAAAGGAACATTTAAGGAGAGGCCTTTGGCTGGAATTCATTTCTGTCCCCTTATCCTTGTCCAGAGGAGTCTGAGCAGAGAAGAAAACACATGTCTCCTTTGGTATATGGCCTTACTTTAAAGTTTTAAATTAGATAAATAGAAGTGTGGCGAGGCATCTCTCAGTGTGCTTCATTTCCTTCTGTTACCACTTTTCTGCATCTCCCCTCTTCTCTGATTTCCGCCCTCCACCTTCCTCTTCAGCCCCGTTTTGTTCTCTTCCACCTCTTTTCTGGTTCTGGTTCTCTTTCCTTCCTTCTCTCTCTCTTGATCCTGGTCCTTCTGAGAGCGTATGTTCTTGTGCTGGAAGGGAGGTGAGGTGCAGTGATGTGTGGTGGTGAGGATGCAAAGTTACGGACCAGAATAATGCTGTAATAACGCTTCTCATCTGGGAGCCATGCTCCCAAGCGATTCTCCAGGGAAAGGCTGTGCTGTCAGCATGAGATGATTCTAGTTTTTCCTTAGGTGCAGCTTTTCTCCTCCCCTCCATAAAGACAGTATCCCACAGAAAGCTGAATGCTGCAGAGTGGTGTTGGCAAGGGTCGTATGATTCTCTCTACTGTGAAAGGGTGGCTCAAATAGAACTTCCTGTGAGTATAGGAGAGAAAAACTTTCAATAAGATGTAGCTTGCCTTATGAGCTCTTCTATAGGCACCTAGATACTTCTGTTAGTTTTTTAAATCGTCAACTGTTGATAATAGGTAACTTGTAAGAGTTAGTGGCTTATTGATAATACTTTACTCTAGAAAACATAAACCACTGTACCTTCTTTAAGGATCTCTGGTCAGACAGAGGCACATAGGAAATACTTAATGAATGTTAAATGAATACGTGGATGGATGGATGAGCCTTGGTGCATGGAAAGATAAGGGCTGGGCCTCAGAGAAATTTGATCCCTACACCTCATCCCTCCTGGGCTTCCCTGGTGCCTCAGATGGTAAAGAATCTGCCTGCCTTGCAGGAGACTCGGGTTTGATCCCAGGTTCAAGAAGATCCCCTGGAGAAGGGATCAGCTACCCACTCCAGTATTCTTGCCTGGAGAATCCCATGAACAGAGGAGCCCGGTGGGCTGCAGTCCATGGCGTCATAAAGAGTCAGAGGCGACTTTCACTTTTGTTCCTCACAGACTTCCTCCTTCCCACTCTACACAGCAGAAGGTTGGGATTCCCATGGAGGCCAGAGAAGGAGAAGGAGCTCCTCCCTCTGCAGAGGCAGCCCCTCATGCCTCCCGCACAGCACAGAGAAGGCAGCTCTAATGACAGCCGTGTCCTGCTAGTCTCTGTCTCTTTTGAGCCACTTGCAGGAAGCCCAGGGGCCTCTGGTAGCTCTGGAGGTGCCACACTTAGGGTTTCACTCAGCCCAGTTGGAGGTAGAGAAGAACAGGGCAAGAAGAAAGAGTGTTGAGGCAGCTATGGCTGGTCCCCCACTCCCAACCCACAGCCTCCTGGAATCATTCCCAAGACCCTAGAACCTGAACCCAGGCTGGTCCCAGGAAGGCAGTGGATGATGCCGTCACCGTACCTATGAGTGGGGCCAGCTGAGGCCCAGTGGAGGCTGCCAGAGTGCTGAGGAGCGAGAGGGATTGTGGCCCAGAGGGGTTCTCTCTTTCCCACTCTCCATAGGTGAACGAATCCCTCCAACTGAGGTCACGGGTGCAAGGGATGGAGTCTTCACTCGGAGAGGTTTTTTTTCCTAGGTCAAAAAGGAATGCAATTGTTTGTACTTTAATTCACAGAGCACACTCACAGGTTCCAGCCAACATGTGTGAGGTGCTTATTATGGGCTGGGCACTGTTCCAAACAATTACACGCATTAATGCTCTTTTAACCCTCACAACAACCTCTGAGAGGTCAGTCTGCCATAGTCCCCATCTGATGCGTGAGGATTTTTAGGCCCCGCAAGGTGAAGTCACTTACTCGTGGTCACATCGTGAGGAGGCAAGGCCAGAATCCCAAGCCAGATAGCCAGGCAACAGAGCCCGTGTTTTTACCACTATACCATGTCAACAGGCAGTACCCATAAAACAAGGCAACCAACATGGCTTGGAGAGGTTAACCAAGTGAATTTCCCCAGGAGATTCAGCTAGCTGAACAGGCAATGCCCTTGAACCCAGATGGCCTGAAGCCAGAGCCTGTTCTTGGTCCACTTGGCTTGAGCTGCTTAAGGGTGGCTCACAGCCCAGCAGCTTTGGCATCACCCAGAGCATGTGAGAAATGTAGTCTCAGGTCTGCCCAGATGCTCTGAATCAGAATCTACATGTTAACAAGATCCCTAGGGGGGCATTTGCACATTAAAGTTTTAGGAAGGACCAGGCAGAGCCTGGTGGGCTGCTGTCTGTGGGGTCGCACAGAGTTGGACACGACTGAAGCGACTTAGCAACATAGCAACAGCAATATAGATCACATCACCCACAAATGGGGAAGTGACATGTTCAACTACACAGGTACACTTGGGGATGCTGGCTTTTCCAAATGTAGCTCCCTCTGTCTCTCCCTCTCATCATCCAAAAGTCTTAAGAGGCTGGGGTGTAAGTGTCCTTCCAAACTGAAAGTGTACACTACTTGGCCCAAAGAGAAAAGAGGGGTTCCTTCAGCTCCAAGGAAAGAACAGGGTCCTAAGGACATCCCAGGATCATTCATTGCAATCAGCCTAGGGACATCTTGGGAGCAACAGTTCCGATGTCAGAGATGTCCTGTGACTCTGAAATTCTAGCTGTTCTCTCAAGTCCTAGAAATAAGTTTGAAATATTCTCTAGCTTTATCTTCTTCGACACTAATCTCATGAGATATGTTTTGAGTGTGTGTGTATGTACGTGTGTGTGTGTTTGAATGTATGTGTAAAAACATTAATGACTCACCATTGTATTAACAATCACATAATATTAAAAAGCAATTCTAGACTTGCAGAAAATGTGGGCCAGCAGTCAGCTCCGCTTACCATAGAGAACAGAGGCTGAAAACTGGCAGCCTCTAGGCTCACTTTGGTCTGCAGGTACCTTTTGTTTCCCCACTAAGTCTGGCCTATACTGTACTTTGTTGGGCTTCCCTGGTGGCTCCGATGGTAAAGGATTGTCCTGTGATGCGGGAGACTCGGGTTCAGTCTCTGGGTTGGGAAGATCCCCTGGAAAAGGGAATGGTAACCCACTGCAGTAGTCTTGCCTGGAAAATTCTAAGAACCAAGGAGCCTGAAAGGCTACAGTCCATGGGTTCACAAAGAATCAGACATGACTGAACAACTATCACTTTCACACTATAGATTTTTATGAAGTGGGGGGTGGGGGTGTATGTGATATAAAAATTCAGATTTTTGTTTTTTCTTGAAAAATCAGATTATCTGGCAATGCCAGGCCTGTGTTGCAGCATGGCAACCATTAATGAAACTTGAATTGAAACATTCACTTTTTCATTGCCACAGTCCCCATCACCCCCTACTGTCTCTTCAGTGCTGAACTGTGTCAGCCCAGCTGTTGTTTTATGAATAATAGGGATGAGGGAAAAATTAGCCGTTTCTTCTATCTATGACACGTAGACTCTTTACTCCTTTATAACACCTGCAGATGTTTGAGTTTGAATCCCTGGTTTGGATAAAAGTTGGCACAGCTCCTCTGGGACCTACGCACTCCTCCAAATATAACATGATATTCTGGCTGCCTTATGAGCCAATTTGGAGGAATAATTTCTTAGGGATGTGGTGCATGAATATTTATTGAGCTCCTATTGCGTTCTCAGACCTGTGCTTCCCACTGTAGGAATTCAGAGGCATACAAAAAAGTTTAGCATTGTTTGAAGAAATAAGACTTAAACCTATGAAACAATTAGGGAACTTATGTTATGAAAGAGAGGTTATGAGCAAGGCAAGATGTGCCTGGACAGGAAGGTGTTGTGATTGTTTAGTCTCTAAGTTGTGTCTGACTCTTTGCGACCCCATGGACTGTAGCCCTCCAGGCTCCTCTGTCTATGGAATTCTCCAGGCAAGAATACTGGAGTGGGTTGCCATTTCCTTCTCTAGGAGACCTTCCTGACCCAGGGATTGAACCCGTGTCTCCTGCATTGCAGACAGATTCTTAATGCTGAGTCACCAGGGAAGCCCCAGTTGTGAGTGTATCTGGATGATTAGGCAGGATTTAGAGTGGCGTCAGAAAGAAGGGAGCAGAGGAGGATGAATAAGTCATGGGAAAGGATAACTGAGGTTTGACCAGAGCAGAAGATTTAAGCTGGAGAAAAGAAGGCAGAGAGCTCCTGATGAAGAAGGAGAGAGTAATCAGGTGAGATGGGTAAGAGATGGAAGGCTCATGCAGGATCAGCCATGCCAAAATGAGTGGATTTGGGGTAAACTAGAACCTGAGAATACATCGGGAACTGGCTGCTGTTTCCAGAACATGTCATACTGTCTTACACAGACTCTGTGTCTCTTTCTAGGATCCCTGCCTCATCCGCCTCGGCCAGCCCACTTGTACTCATCCTCTGTGACTCAGCACAGACCCCAGGTCTTCTGGGACAGCTTCCCAGGAGGAGTGAGGGAGTTCTGCCTTTGTGCCCTCAAGACAGGAGCACCCCAGTCTTGAGCTTTGAATGTTGCCTGGAAGGAGAGGTTATGTGATTTGGGAATTTACCCATTCGACTCCAAAAACTATAAACCCCTGAATGGGGTGCTGTGTTTTTCTTCACTGTGACTCCAAAGCCTTCAACAGTGTTTGGCACTTACCAAGTGCCCAATATGTGTTTTTGAATGAATGAATGAACTAGCAGGAGATTGCTGCAGTGGCCCAGGCAAGAGATAATAAAGTAGACTAGGGTAGGATCTGTGGGCTTGGAAATGAACTCAAGAATGTAAAGAATATTTCAAAGGAAGAAACTGGGGTGATGTGATGCCAAATAGACTATGGTGACTGCAGATCCCAGAAGAACTAGAACCAAGGTACAGGAGGATAATGGTGATCCTGACAGCAAAGGAAAGTTGGTCTGGGGGGCTGGAGGAAATTTTATTCCTATGTCTGCAGAGCAGAAAGATTCTCCAAGATGTGGGTGCTCTGTACCCTCCCTTACCTGAGCTGTCCTTTTTGTTCTCTGTCTTTTTGCTGCTCCTGGAACTCCAGTCATTTCAGGATCGAGGAAATGAAGGTCAGAAGGAAAAGAATAGAGCATGAGACTCTTGTTTTAAAGCTTGTTTTTCATTATATTTTTCCTGATGCAACAAAAGCTTTAGAGGCAGATATAAATATGAAAAAGGACAGCTGTGGCTATATTGGGTGGATGTGACCCATATTAAAGCACCAGAAGGAAAACTAGAGAAGGGGGAGGTAGAATGGGGTAGGGGTTTGGGGAGCAGAACCCTTGACGCTGATTTTGCTGAGGTGGAGTGGGCGAGACTCCATCTGTTTGGCATCTCAGCCATTTATTTTATTTGCTGTAAGTTGCATATTGCTGTTGATGTGCAAAAACTGCTAAAACTGCAACCAGACCAGAACCTGCCTAAATGAGGAGAAAAATCATCACTCCAAGGCTTCATGCTGGGAAATGAAAGAGAAGAAACTAAACATCTGTACAAAGTAATTGTTTGAGATGGGGAAGCAAAAATTAAATGTTCCCTGTTTCTCACATCCCTCTGATCCGTCTTGGACCTGACAGCCTGCACTCGGTTGCCATGGCTCCCTGGCTGGTCCCATCACACCTAGCCTGCCTCTCTTCAAATCGCTGTCACAGCAGCAGCCAGCTTGACCTTTTAAAAATGTAAATGGGATCACAGCACTTCCCTATTGAAAATGCTAAGGTTCCCATTACACTTAAAGCTTAAATCCATTGGCATGGCTTCCCAGGCCCTGCCTGGTTTGGGCCCTGCCCACTTCTACGTATGTCCTCCTACCAACATCCCCACTTCCTCTTGATCTTCCTTCCCTTTCTCTACACTGACTCATTAAGCTTCTTACTCAGGGCATAGCCTCAGTCTTACACCCATTTGTTCCCTTAGTCTGCACAGCTTTCCCCATCCTTTACCTGACTTCTGTGAGTTTTTCCTTTAGGTCTTCAACTTCTCTGACCTTTCAGAGATATTAAAATCTCTCTGTGCCAGAGATTGCCAGTAGGCCCCTAGCATCCCTTCTTCCCTTCTCCTGCTGAGGCAGAGCATCTAATTTTGTGCTGGGCCCATGGCTATGTGGAGTAGAGGCTTCATTTCCCAGCCTCCTTTGCAACTGGGTGTGACTATCATTATTCAGTCTCTAAGTCATGCCCCACTCTTTGCAACTCCATAGACTGCAGCACACGAGGCTCCTCTGCCTTCCACTATCTCCTGGAGTTTGTTCAAATTCATGTTCACTGAGTCAGTGATGCTATCTAACCATCTCATCCTCTGCCACCCCTTCTCCTTTTGCCTTCAATCTTTCCCAGCATTAGGGTCTTTTCCAATGAGTCGACTCATTGCATCAGGTGACCAAAGTATTAGAGCTTCAGCTTCAGCAACAGTCCTTCCAGTGAATATTGAGGGTTGATATCCTTTAGAATTGACTGGTTTGATCTTCTTGCAGTCCAAAGGACTCTCAAGAGTCTTCTCCAGCACCACAATTTGAAAGCATCAATTCTTTGGTGCTTAGCTTTCTTTCTGGTCCAACTCTCACATCCATACATGACTACTGGAAAACCCATAGCTTTGACTAGATATAGGTGTGGCTAATGAGGTATAAACAGAGGCTGTCCTAAGAGTAATAAAGAAAATCTGTGAGTTAACATTTTGAGACAATCAAAAAGTTGCTTCAGAATATTTTGTTCTGGGAATTCCCTGATGGTCCAATGGTTAGAACTCTGCACTTCCACTGCCTGGGGTCAGGAGTTTCACCCTTGGTCAGTGAGCTAAGAGCTTGCAAGCTGAATGGTGTGGTCAAAAAAAAAAAAAATCTGTATTAAGTCCAGAGCTCTCCTGTTCAGATTGTGATATCTTACCCTGGAACTTCTTCATTACAGATCTCTGTGTGATATACCAATGACAACCCCAGTATAAAAAATTCTTCAACAGCAGGCAACTAATAAGTCTTTTTCCTGTGTTATCACTTTTCTACTTTCAGCCCAAGTTAGAATACAAGTTAATATTTATTGAGAGTTAACTTATAACTGCCTCTAGATTTGCTGAGGACCAGCCAAGCACTTGATGCATATGGGTTCATTTTATACTGACACTATCTGGATGAGGTTGGCATTATCATAATTTCCACTCTACAGATCTGAAAACTGAGGCCCAGCAGAGTTAAGCAATGTGCCCAAGGGCTCATAGTCAGAGCAGTGACTTGGGTCCAAACCTATGTGAGCACTTACCCACTATGAGACTTCGCCTCCTCTGAGCTCTCCTGATTTTCAGTTTATTATTGGCACTCATACATACAAAAAAACTTTCTTTTTTTAATTCTGTCTCTGAATTGCTGGTCCCTGTTATGACAAAATCTCCTTCTCTGGTGTTTTTCTCTTCTGGTGACATTTACTAATTCATTTCTGTTCCCCCTTTTCTTTGACACCACATGTCAAGTTCACTAGAACTCCGGTTCCCACTTGAACTTTGCTCTCTGGCTGTGGTACCCTGAGGTCTAAGTGTGCTCTGCTTTTGTCTCTCTCATACCAACCAGTCCTAAGAGTCAACCCTAAGTCATCTGTACCTACAATGACATTTCCTCAGACATGGAGAAGACAGGCCTACATGAGGGAGCTTTCCAGAAAACACTTAAAAAAAATTGACCACAGAAGCTCCATAAAGTCCAAGCAGAGGCCAAGTATGTAGGTAAAGGAACTCAGTGATAGAGGATGTTTTCAACAATGTTTTGATTATTTCTCAGTAGGAAATCTAGGAACTAGATTAGAAATTAGGTTTTACTTTTCCACTGTGTCACTAATTTATTCTTAATATTGAAGAGGTTACTTTTCATTTTTTATGAATATCCTCCTCTGAAGTCAAGCCCACAGTGCTTGTGGAGGACAATCAGGCAAAGAGACCAGGAAAAGGTTTCCCTGAGTCAAGAATACAGACTGGATTGCATGTGGAAGGGCAGAATTTCATGTACTTCCTTGTGCCCCTTAACCAGATTACTTGGTTTCTGAGTCTCTGGGGCAGACCACCTGGGGACATCAGGCTGGCTGGATTTGAGTCATGTACCTGAACAGGTTGTGCTGATGCAAGTCCACAAAGATCTGACAGAGGGCCTCGCTCTCCCCTTTGGCCATCAGCTGCATGAGGCTCTCGCTGGGCTGGGAAGCTTGGGGTTTCTTCTGTACTAACTAGATGGAGGAAAGAAAAACAAAGCCAGGTTGTTAAGGTTTTAGCATCTCTGCATTTTCCTAATATCATGGTCTAGAACTGAAAGTGTTAGAACCTAAAGTGTTCCATCAGACAAAGCCATGCCAGCAGCTCAGAGAGGCAATTCTGAGGCTATACTGTTTGTTTTGATCTCTATTGTTATAAATTTCCTTTGATGTCCTAAGAATAATATTGTTATTAAAAACTTTAAACATAATTTAGTGTAGGTAAGCTATTCTTAACATACCTTACTATGTTATTGAACAGTCTATTAATATAAACTTTAATAAAACTTACCATACTTGGTTTTATATTTAAATAGAGGGGGTTAAATGTTTATTGTAGAAATTTAATGTTTTTCAAATTCACTTATCTAAGAAATATCCTGTGTCGAGGTGCTTTTTATGCCAAAGTAAAATTGCCTCTTTTCTTGTTGCCTGTGATGCCCCTTGGATGTTCTGGTTGTGTGGGGGGGTGTGTGTGCGCACATGCTCAGTCACGTCAGACTCTGAGGCCCCATGGACTGTAGCCCACCAGGGTCCTCCGTCCATAGAATTTTCCGGGCAAGAATTCTGGAACGAGTTGCCATTTCCTCCTCCAGGGGATCTTCCTGACCCAGGGATCAAACCCGTATCTCTTGCATCTCCCAGGTTGGCAGGCAGATTCTTTACCACTGCACCACCTGCTCACGTTCATTTAATATTAATATTTTCTGAACATCAACTATTTGCCAGGCACTGGGGAATCTCAGTGAAAAAAACAGATAAAAATCTCAGCCATTGTGGAGCTTATGTTGTAGCTCACGTCAGGCTTCAGTTCATTAGACTCCAAGGCCTGAGGCAAAAAGGCCCAGGTGGCTTCCCTGATTTCTATCAAATATTTAAAGAAGTAGTAACATCAATTCTTCAAAAACTCAGAAACAGAGGAGGAAGGAACACTTTTTAAATTACTCAATAAGGCAAGTATTATTCTGATACCAAAGCCAGGCTATCACAAGAACACTACAGACCAATATCTCTAACGAACGTAGGTGCAAAACTCTTTTAACAAAATGCTAGCAAACCAAATCAAACTATATAGAAAGGATCATACACATCGTAATGTAACAGAATTTATTGCAGGAATACAAGGCTGGTTTAACATCTAAGAATTAAAGTAATATAATATATGGGCTTCCCTGTTGGCTCAGTGGTAAAGAATCCACCTGCCAGTGCAGGAGACCTGGGTTCTATCCCTAGGTTGGGAAGATCCCCTGGAGAAGAAAATGGCAACCCACTCCAGTATTCTTGCCTGGGAAATCCTATGGACCTGGACAAAGGAGTCTGGCAGGCTACAGTCCATGGGGTTGCAAAGAGTTGGACACAACTTAGCAACTAAACAACAACAATATACTATATTAATAGAATAAAGAACAAACAATAGGATCATCTTAGTAGACAGAGAAAAAGCATTTGGCAAAATATAATACCCATTCATGATAAAAAAAACTCTTAATAAACAAGGAATAGAAAGGAATTTCCTCTATCTTATAAAGGGCATTTACAAAAATCCCATAGTTAATATCATACTTAGTGAAAAACTGGATATTTTCCCCCTAATACCTGGAATGAGGCAAGGATGTCTGCTTTTATTACTTTTATTAAACATTGTACTGAAGGTTCTAACTAATGCAATAAGCAACAAACAAATGGATCCAAATGAGAAATGAAATTAAGCTGTATTTATTTGCAGATAACAGGAATATGCATATATGTAGAAAATCCTAAGGAATCCATGAAAACTAATACAGCTAATAAACAACAATACACAAAAATCTATTGTATTTCTATATACTTTCAATAAGTGATACAAAGTTAAGACAACACAATTCCATTTACAATAATATCAACAACAATCAAATACTTAGCAATATATTGAACAAAAGTAGTGCAGAACTTATAAACTGAAAGCTGCAAACATTGCTAAGGGAAATTAGATTGATATAAATGGAAAGACTTTGTATACATATGTACTGAAAGACTCAATATTGTCAAGATGGCAATTTTCCCCAAATTGTTGTATAAATTCAACATGTCCTTACCAAATTCCAGCAGGTTTGTTTGTTTTTTTTTTGCAGAAATTGGCAAGTTGATCCTAAAATTTACATGGAAATGCAAAGGATCTGGATTTGGCTATTCCAAAACAATTTGAAAAAGAGCAAAATTGGAAGATTTACAACACCCAATTTCAAAAATTAAAATTCAGAGGTTTCAAAAAACTTACCATAAAGCTTCATTTATCAAGACATTGTGGTATTGGCACAAGAATAGCAAACAGATCAATGGAACAGAACTGAGAAGCCAGAAATAAATCCTTACGTTTATGGTCCAGTGCCAAGACAATTCAACATGGGAAGGATAGTCTTTTAACAAATGGTACTAGAATTGTTATAACATCCACATGCCAAAAAAAAAAATTACTTAAAAATGTACCCTTACCTCACATCATACAAAAATATTAACTCAAAAGGGATCAAAGACCTACATGTAAGAGCTAAGTCTAGTGACTTCCCTGGTGGTCCAGTGGTTAAGACTCCATGTTTCAAATGGCAGGGGCTCATATTCAATTCTTGGCTGGGGAACTAAGATCCCACATGCCACATGATGTGGCCAAAAAAAAAATTTTTTTTTTTTTAAAAGAAGTCTATACAACTTCTTGAAGAAAATATAGGATAACATATTTTTTGTGACTTTGGGTTGAACAAAGAGTTTTTAGATAAAAGATCTATTAAAGAAAAAATTGATAAACTGCACTTCATCAAAATTTAAAAGTTTTGCTCCTTAGAAAACATCATTAAGAAAATGAAAAGACAACTCACAGACTGGGAAAAAACATTTACAAGTCATATATCTGATAAAGGACTTATATCCATAATATGCAAAGAGCTCTTACAACTCAATAAAAAATTTTTTTAATAAGAAAAGATTTGAATAGAAATTTCACCAAGAATATATATAAATGGTTAACAAGTCTATGAAAAGTTTCTTGACAGGAAATCCTAATTAAAAACACAACATATCCCCTAGAATAGCTTTAATTAAGAAGATAATATCATTGTTGGTGAAGATGTGGAGAAAGCAAAACCCTCTCACATTCCTGGTGGGAATGTAAATGGTATAGTCACTTTGGAAAAAGGTTTGCCTGTTTAAACACAAACTTATCATATAACTCAGCAATTCCAAATTCTTGGAATCTACCCACAACAAATGAAAACATACCCTAACATACATCTATACAAAAACTTGTACACAAATGTTCACAGCAGCATTATTCATAATAGGCCCAAACGAAATAATCCAAAGGTCTCCCAGGTGGCCCAGCAGTAAAGAATCTGCCTGCTGATACTGGAGATGCAGATTCGATACCTGGGCCAGGAAGATCTCCTGGAGGAGGAAAGAGCAACCCACTCCAGTATTCTTGCCTGGAAAATTTCATGGACAGAGGAGCCTGGTGGGATGCAGGCCATGGGGTCTCAAAGAGTTGGACAGGACTGAGCACGCATGCATGAAAATGATCCAAATGTCCATCAACTGGTGATTAGACAAACAAAATGTGGTATATCCATGCAGTGGAATACTATTCCACAATAAAAAGGAAGAAATTATTGATAATATGTGACTCTAACATAGAGTTGGCCTCATGCTATGATATGAATGAACTTGAAAAACCTTACGCTAAATGAAAGAAGCCAGACACAAAACACTATATATTATAGGATTCCATGTATATGAAATGTTTCAGAAATATGAGTGGAGTTTGAAGACAGATCAGTGGTTGCCTAGGGTAGAAAGTAGGAACAAAATGACTGCAAATGGGCATGAGGGAATTTTTTAGGGTAATAGATATGGTGGTGATGGTTGCAGAACTGAAACTACTGAAAATGCTGAACTGTACACTTGAGTGAATTTTAATCAATTAAGTGATTAGAAAAGGCCTAAGGCAGGGATCTCCTTCCCAGGGTGCTCCCATATCAGCTTACCAAAGCTCTACAGCTCAGCTCTGGCCTTGGCTGGAGCAGGCCATAGTGTCCACTTACCTGTGAGTCTCCTGAGGGACTGCAGCTATTCTTGGGTACCAGGCAGTGAGTGACAAGAATCCTGGGGTCTTTGGTGGTGATGGACAGGCCCTTCTGCAGAATTTGAATGAGCCGGATCCAGAAGTGGAAGACAGTCTTAGGATGGTCAGGGTGGAGTTTTAGATAGTATATCTTCTCTGTGACTGTCCTCAAACGCAGGACACGTTGAAGGTGGTCAGAGACCTGGAGCTCCACAAACTTCAATGGGAGAATCCTGAAGACGCAAGGGAAGACATACATTGATAACACACATGGTCCAACGCTGTCTTCACTAAAATGAAGAGTGTCTCCTTTAGGACCAAGGCTTTGGGGGTGGGTAGGAGTGAATGGTTAGCACAGTGGTTCTCAAACTTCAGGGAGATCAGATTCACCTGGGGAGCTTGGTTAAAATGCAGACACCTGAAGATACCCCCAAAGATTCAGATTCAGTAGGTCTGGGGTAGGGCCCTGGAATCTGCATTTTAACCTCCACCTTTCCTGCCACGATTCTCATGCCGGTGTTCCCTGAATCCTGCTTGAGAAGGGCAGCCTGGGAGTAAGGTAGCTGGGATCATAGGGATTTTTAATTTTCTTCTTGATAGAAAAATAGGAGCTGGGTCTCACTGTCCAGCTTGTCCATTCATTGACCTTAAGGCCCCAATTACTCTTCCCAAAGGAGCTAAAGTTCAGGGAGCTGGCTTTGGATCTGGGATTAGTCAGCTGAACTGGGATGCACTTGCTGTAGGGGGTGCTTAGAACATAACGGAGAGGTTTATTATTGAAGCACCATGGAGCAATGAAAGGTTAACTTGGGCTTCTGGGAATATCTAGAGATTCTTGAGATATCCTGCAAATTACTTGAAGAGGCTCAAGCATCTAAAGGGGCCACTGCACACTGCTGTATTCAAAATGAATAACCAGCAAGGGTATAGCACATGGAACTATACTCAGTGTTATGTGCCAGCCTGGATGGGAGGAGGATATGGGGGGAGAATGGATACAAGTATATGTATGGCTGAGTCAGTTTGCTGTTCACCTGAAACTACCACAACATTGTTAATTGGCTATACCCAATACAAAATAAAAAGTTGGAAATCTGAAAAAATAAAGGGCCATTGCATCCCGGACAAACATAATATTACAGTTCCAAGTAAGACTTCATTCAATTCACTTTACCAGTAGGAAAACTGAAATGCATCAAGTAACTTGGAACTCAAAAATTGTTTTGAGTCTGCTGCTGCTGCTGCTAAGTCGCTTCAGTCGTGTCCAACTCTGCACGACCCCATAGATGGCAGCCCACCAGGCTCCGCCGTCCCTGGGATTCTCCAGGCAAGAACACTGGAGTGGGTTGCTATTTCCTTCTCCAATGCATGAAAGTAAAAAGTAAAAGTGAAGTCACTCGGTCGTGTCCGACTCTTCGCAACTCCATGGACTGCAGCCTACCAGGCTCCTCTGTCCATGGGATTCTCCAGGCAAGAGTACTGGAGTGGGTTGCCATTGCCTTTTCCGGTTTTGAGTCTAGTCAGTTGCATAAGGTTTAGAACCTGCATCTCCCAACCAATGCTTCATCTCCTAGACCCCTTGGCTTCCTTGTCCCTTGCCCCAAAGTAGAGAGACTTCCTAAGAATTCAGTGCAGTGAGTGCAACAAGAAGGAAAGGGGGGATGTAGACTGGCCCTCCTTCCTGTCCATGTTACATGCCTCCCCCTTTGCCCCACTTCAGGATGCTCACCTCTTCAGGATGATCTTGGGGGTTGTGGATGGTTTGTTCCATGTCTGGTTCTGCCCGTGGTGCCATTTGACACTGGCCATGAGGAGGATGTTGGGAAGAGGCAGGCAGGGCACGGAGGAGGTCACCCCCAGGGCCATGGTGTTGTAGGTTTTGTAGATGTCTATCCAGTCCCTGCCCTTTCTGACCTGCAAAGCAGTCCCCCAGCACAGTCTGAGCGTTTGGCAGGAGCAGCAGCATGTTTCACGAGAGAGCTTCTTAAACTCGGCACTGTTCACATTTGGGGCTGGATAATTCTTTGTTTGGGGGGAGTGGGCTCTCCTGTGTGTTGTAAGGTGTTTAACAGCATCCATGGCCTTTGCCCAATAGTTGCAGATAGCAGTGACCACCCCAACCCCACCCCCAAACTGTGACAATCCAAAATGCTTCATTCAGACATGGCCAGTGGCTTCAGACATGGCTCCACTACTGGTGGGGGCAAAGTCATCACTTGTTTGGAACCACAGTTAAACCTATATTGGTTAAACAACTGTAACAATATTTACTTTGCCTATTGTGGGTTGACCAAAAAGTTCATTTGGGTTTTTTAAGCTGATGTGGAAAAATCAGATGAACTTTTTGACTAACCCAATATTAGCAATTGCCCACAAGGGTTCCCTGAACATGTGTCACACTTCCCATGAATCCTCCCCAGACCATTTCCTGGCTTTTAATTAAAAAACCTGTCCTTTGGCACTTTCTTGGGAGCCCTATTATCTCCTGCATCTTTTTTTCACTGTCAGGCCCCTGTAACCCCCAAGTGCTGCTTATTCTGGGTCCCATCTGGCCTAAGGAGAGCCCAGGCAAGGAAACAAAATGCACTGAGTGCTCCTGTACTGAGGCCTTTCTTCCCATGTTTCCCAGCCAGGTCAGTCCCACCTCTTTTACAACAGAGAAAACTGGTGCGCAGGTCACCTGCACCATGACATCCCCTGACGAGAAAAAAATGGACCAGACTCCGAGCCTAGATCTCTCTGGGTGCCCCACTTCTATTCTTTCATCCATCAGCATTTCTGCTCTAAAGCCGTAAATAGCATCTCATTTTACTGCCTTTTTGTTCATCTACTTTGAACTGACAGCCTGGAGGATGAAGTAAACTAAGGGATTCAGAGATCAAACCCTCCCCTCAGAGCAGAGAACCCTTGACCTCTCTCTCCAGAGTGACTGCAGGAGAAAGCCTATCTGGGGCTCTGCAATGTCAGGGTCAGGTGTGGGTAGCCTTGCCTTTGGTTCCTCTCTTTGCCTCAGTTGTCACTCCACTCCAGTTCCGGGGACAGACTCTCCGTCACATTGTGGGAAGAGATTTAGAGGAATCAAGGAGTGCCATTTGGAGCGGCCCAAGAGTACCTGGACAAAGTTGCTTTCAAACACCACTGATTCAGGAAACAGGTTGAATTCTGGAGAATGAACCATCTGGCCGAGCAGTCCCTCCTCCACACCCAGGCCCACTCCAGGATTTGGTTCCCCATCCACAGGAAAGAGGCCCCTGAATTCTTCCCAGGCATTCAGGGAAGGGAAGGTTGGATAGGATCTTGTGACTTTTACTGTCTTCTTCGATTTGTTCCAAGTCTTTCTATGTGGAACTGATGACAACATTTCCGCACATAGTCAGGGGCCTGCTGCGCATTTGTCCTGGGTCCTCTTTCTTCCCTCCTGGCCTTGGGCAGCCAGCCAAGGCCTGGGGCCACCAATCAGCTCACAATGATGAATGGATGACATCATGAAAAACCAGGGCAGGCCTGCGGGAAAGGGAAATGAAGAGGAGCCTCCCTTTTCCTCCAGAGTGCTTTCACAGCTTGCTGCGTGCCCCGACAGGCCCCAGCCCCCTTGGGACCTGAGGACACAGCTCCCCTAGAACTTGCTGACCCAGGCACAAAGCAGAAAAGGAAGGCTGTTAGGAAGCTCCTTCCACTGTTAAGAAGCTCCTTCCGCTGTTAAGAGGAAAGTCCCCTCCCTGCCTTTCAAGCCTCCCTTACTCCAAATGTGACCTACCCCCAAAGAGTTTTAAGGGCGGTGGTTGATTAAAACAGTTTTCCTGAGTTCTGTACCATGTGGGCCCCATGTGCCCTGGTCTATCTGCAGTAGCCTCTGCTGGTTCTGGGAGAAGCTGCAGGACTGTAGGTGCCTGCTCTATACTTTGCTACCACTGTCTGGCTACTTCTGTGGGGCTAATTTCCCTAAGGAAGTCAAACTGAAGAACAGTAGGAATAAGTGGTTTCTTACCCAGAGGCTGGCTGGGTGGGGGTGCCAGCTGAGAGGAACAGAATCCCAATGAGCCGCTCTGCTAGATCAACACGCCCTGCTTTTTCTCAGAGAGGGAGCCTGCCTCATCGCTGAGCCAGAGAGAGGAAAAAAGAGCCCAGATCTTGGGGCAGTTAGATAAGAGGCAAAGAACCCAGCAGACTGACCACCACTCCTACTGACCACTACCACTATTTCAGGGAGAAATCCTAGTTTGAACAAAATTCCAGACTCTGTTAACCACCAAGGTAAATTCCCTCATCAAGGTCAAATGCAATCAATTTAGAAAAGCAATATGACAACCAAAATATGCAAAGTACAAGCGGGGAGGTTTATTTCTGTATTTCATTATCAAGCCAGGGAGAAGGCTGAAAGGTCACGAGGCTTTCCTTTGCTGATTCCATCACCCCCCTCTGGTTGTTTCTATTATGCTCCAGCTCTATAGGCTCTCTCATGGGTACAACAACTTCTACCCTCACGTTCCTTGTTTTCCTTTGTTTACCGTGTGGGGAAACGTCTTCTATGGTAACATTCTCTAGGGATGGGGTCAGAGACCACATCCTGTGGTTTACATTTCCCTGGAAACAACACGCAGTAAAAAGTGATGATAATTAGTACACTGATACGATGCTTTTCACAGCTAAAGCTTACATGCTGCAGTAAAGCTTAGATGTATGGTTTGGATATATTTGACCATTGGGTCTCTAGTAATTGAGCGTCTGGTTTTTAGTTGGCATGAGTTTGTGGAATGAAGATTGTGTTTCCTGGCCTCTGTCTTGGCTAGCTAAGGCTATAGGGCAAAAATGATGCAAGATCAGGAGTTGGATGAAATTTCTGTAAGGAATCATCATGGGAAGGGGGTGTGCTCTTTTTCACTCACTTTTCCCTTCAGACTGGAATATAGACTTGATGGCTGGAGCTTGAGCAACCCTACTGGGCCATGAATTGGCATGCTAAGGATGGTAGCATAGCAAGATAAAAGGGCTTCAGTTCCTTGAGGATCATAAAATTATACTAGTCCTGGACTCTTACTTTGAACTTCTTCTAAGTATGAAAGAAATAAAGGTTTCTTTGATTTTGAATCAGGCTTAAAAAATAGCTGATAGAACTATATAAAATGCCTATATACTCCTCTGGACTAATTTTACAGGAAGTTATGGTACTATTTACCAATAATTCTAAGTAATGAAGAAAATAGGCTTAACTTTACAATAAAATTGGACCTTAAGAATGACAAACAAGTAACTTTTGGAAAAAGTTGTTTAATGTATATTCTAGTAACATTCACTGGTTTTGTTTTTATGTGTATACACTGTTGATGTTGTCACAATTATTGAGTTTTGCACATTTACTGATGAGCACTTTGGTGAGAGTCTCCTTGCATATGTTGATTGTCCTTTGGTTTGAGGTTAAAGTCACCTTGTCAGGGTTAGGTATCATTTCAAAAGCTTTCTCAAGAATGACTAGGATATCTGGTTGTCAGTTGAGGCTAGGCCCAGGTTTTGTGGAGTTTAAAGCTTATACAGTTTTGGAGATTCTTAAAAATAAAAAGACTGGAGAGAGGGGTTTGTCAAGAGTTATTGTTTAACAGGTACAGAATTTGAGTTTGGAAAGATGACCAAGCCTTGGAGATGAGTGGTGATGATATTTGCACAACAATGTGAAGGTATGCACTACCGCTGAACTGTAAACCTAAATGGTTAAAAGAGTGAACTTTTCATTATGTGTCTTTACCACAATTTAAAAATGCTAGAGAAATGAAAAATGAGATTTAAAAATCCTACAAAAGTGCATGGTACAAAATTGTTGGAGGGATGTCCTCCTAGACCTTGGAAGGGCACATGAGAAGGGACCTTGAAACTTAAGCTTTATTATCTCCATGGTAAATATTTTAAATATAAAAGTAAAGTGTTAGTTGTTCAGTCATGTTTGACTCTTTGTGACCTCATGGACTATAGCCCTCCAGGCTCCTCTATCCATGGAATTCTCCAGGTAAGAATACTGGAGTGAGTAGCCATTCCCTTCTCCAATTTTAAATATGTGTCACTATTAAAAAAAAAATATTACATAAAAAGTATATGTACTTGTAGAATATTAGAAAATACAGACAAGCTTAAAAACAAATAGCATATTCCTACCACCTAGAGAATATCACTCACTGTAACAGCTACCTGTGTGTGTACTAAAATGAGATCATACTGTAAAAATGGTTTTATAACATTTTTATCCCTGTTTTGTTTAGGCAACACTTTCTACCTTTGTGTTTTAGTTATTTTATCTCATCTCATTTAGTTTCCAGGCCATATTAAAATTTTTCCAATTATTCTTAGCTGGTTTATCCATATCAGTATCCAATCAAGGACCCTAATACCTGTTAAGCTTAATCTCGTCCAGTCCCTTTTTTAGAACACTTACCAGTGGAAACAATTGAGTCAGTTGTCCTACAGAATGTCCTTCTGTATTTCTCTGGTTTTCCCTTGTGTTAGCTTTCTTCTCTAGCTACTACATTTCCTATGAAATAGAAGTTATATCTCAAGGGCAAATGGATTCAAGTACTAGTCACTATTTCTTAGTAAAGAGCTACCATGGGATCTACGTGAGATACTATTCTCCTCTCCCAAAGAATGTCAGTAGAAAAATACATATAAAGAATACACATCAGAAGAAAAATGATTTCAGAAAATAGAATAAGTTCTTTGAAAAGTATCACTCTAACTGAATACAATATGAGACCCTATGAAACAAAAATTCAGAGATACCCAAATTATATGAAAAGGAGACTTGGAAAGATAAGGAAAGAAATAGAAGAAAAATACACTATCTGAAAGTCACATTAGAAACCACAAGAAGTAGAGTTGCTATAACAGAAAAGTGAGTCAGTGCCATGGATAACAGATGTGAGAATATCACACAGACATAAAAGAGAAGTACAAACAGATGAAATGATTAGAAAGAAAATGGTAGCTATGTGAGATGTTTATATTGATCCAACATACAGCTAGAGTCCTGATGAAGAGGGAACAAATGAAATTGAAAAAGTAGTCACAAGCATAAAAGAAAAGCCATTTCTGAAACAAAAAGACTCAGCCTGGCAAGTGAACAGAATTTCCTATATTCCAGGTAAATTGAGTAAAGAGACTATTGAAATCAGAATAGCTCTTGTGAAGTTCCTAAATCTTAGGGATAACAAAAGCTTCCTACTATAAACATCCCAGCAGAAGCAGCAGACCATCTACCAAGAAGAAAATGAGACTGACCTTGGACTTCTTTTCAGCAGTTTTAGATGGCATAGGACAATGGAACAATGTAGAAAGAATGTTGAGGAGGAAAGGATGTGACTCAACAATTCCATAAGTGGCTAGAAATTAATTCAAGTGTAAAGGTAGCAAAAATAATCTTCAAACTCTAAGCACTCTAGAATAAGGAAAACCATGAGCTGATTCTTTGAAAAAAAAATTAGATGACCCACTATCTAACAGTTTAAAAGTTTTTAAAAGGAAGACAGAAATCATAAAACTTGAACTAAGAAAACACAAATAAGTACAAGTAAGAAGGACAGGTTCCTGGGTAATGGTAGTAACATGAAGCTTAGAGCATAAAATAGGTAGTCAGAAGACCCCAAAATACAGTGACTTAAACTAAGCAGAATTTTTATTCTCTCTTACATAGTAGTCCAAAGGAATGTAGTCTACAGCTGGTAGAGTATCTCTGCCATTCTCAACACGTGACTTCCATCTCTGAGTTCCAAGGTGACTGCTTCAGTTCCTGCCATCAATGTTTGCATCCTGGCCATTGAGAAGAGGGAGAAGGGGAGTGTACACTCATTCCTTTTAAGGGCAAGACCTGGAAATGACATAATCACTTTTGCTCACATCCCATTGGTTGGAATTCAGTCACATGACCACACCCAGCTACAAGGGAAGCTGGGAAATGTAGATTTTTTAGCTGAGTGAACGTGAGTCCATGTAGAACTGGAAAGTTCTATTATTATTATTTAAAGATGAAGGATATTGATGGATTATCAGCAACCTCTGCAAAGAAGCCATGTCACAGAATTACTCCCTCTGACACCCACAGTAAATACATAATATTTTTTAATAGCAAAATTTTAACTATTGACAGTCTAACCAGGAAAGAGGTTAAATGGTGGTCAAAGGATAGGGAAAACATAAAATCTGGGTATGGCCTGATAATAAAGAAAGCAAGTGAATATAATTGTGTGTGTTCTCACAGATTACCTGCCACCCCCAACAGGAGAGACAACCAGAGAGATGAGTAATAAGCTTTGGGGATACAGCAATAAGGAAAATCTTCAAGAGTAGAAGCCCTTATTGATCACAACACTGTCTCTGCAGAGGCAGAAAAGCTCAGCTAGGCTCACCATTTTTCAGATCTCCAGCTGAACTGACAAAGATTATTCCATGAGAACAGGATGCATCTCCAGCTAGAGAAAAGAACATTTAAAAGGCCATCAGGAGACAGAGCACAGCCCAGGATCTCACCTGGACAGACAGTCCAGAAGAGATTGGATATGTTAAGTGTGTTGAAGTGAGGGTAGAACAAGCAAGATGGAGCTGGGGGACTGGGAAGGGGTGGGAGGGAGCCTAGGAGGGAGCAGTGGGCCTCCTGGGATGGTACCAGGGAGCAACTGATGCTGTCAGGAACTTTTTTCTCTGATAGGTAAAGAGAAGGTGTGGGATCAGCAGAACAAAGGAGCCTCTGGGAGCAGCCCCAGGGTGAGGAGAGAGCAGGAGAAAGTGGACATAGCAAAGTAAGCTAAAAGTTGTTATCTGTTCAAGTATCATCAAGTCAACCAGAAAATATCTGGAAGGTCAATATTCCAATATGATGGCCTCAACCTTGTCAGACTCAAGTTCCCTTTTTATGGTAAATATTTTTTATAATACCTCTTTTGCTGTTCTGAAATAAAATTCAGTGATTATATCCTTATAGAAATATATACATATGTAATTTTAAGAAATCGATGTGCTTCAATCTTATGTGGCAGCCTGAAGGGAGCAGAGTTTGGGGGAGAATGGATATACATATATATATATGGCTGAGTCATATATATATATGTGTATATATATATATTTGCTTTTCACCTGAAACTATCACAACATTGTTAATTGGCTATATTCCAACTCAAAATAAAAACTTAAAAAAAAAAAAAGAGAAAAAGAAAAAGATCAATGTGTTAGCCTGTCATGTAAAAGGAAAAAAGTATAATAAAAATATATATTCCAATAGGTAAATTCTTGCATACAACTTGTGAAAGTCACAGTGAAATCTAATCAGAAACTTTTACTCAGAAAATAATGAAATCTAATCAGAGACTTAGAATGCAGCTGTAACAACAAAAAAATACCCTTGAAGGTGTATTGAACTAGGTACTGAAAAGCAGTAGAACTCCACTATAGACAGACAAGTGAGGTCCCAAACAATCAATTGGTTGGTGGGGCATTATTCTGAAGTTAATAAAATGCCTGGGGCTGGGCTACTCAGCCAAGGGGCTGGGAGATGCAGATCTGAACCACTGGGGTCCCCGCTGTGGTGTGGTGGCACCTGGTGACAGCCTGCTTACCTAGGCCAGAATCCAGAGCTTGGGCTTGGGTTGGGCCCCTGGTTTAGCAACTAGGCTGGGCTAAGCCTGCAACCAAAGGTCTCGGTGATGATGACTAACAGAAATGGGCACAACAGGGACTGACACGCATGAAAAGAGGCCCAGAGGCCATTGACCCCACGCCCTCTGGACTTTGAGACTCATGAGCTGCCCAAAGCTCATGCCAAGCTGTTCTGTACTTTTCTCATCTGTAAGGCATAATTCAAAATAACAGCTATCATCTCACACAACTGGGAAAATTACCTTAGACTATAGAAGTGGAGACACTTTTTGAAAAATCCAAAGCATTTACAAACGGAACATCCTGAGGATGGGTGTGTGAAGATCTTATACCACTAGGAGCCACGTTCTTCTTGCATCCAGATGTGGCCCTTGACAGGAATGTGACAGAAATTCCTTTCCTTTGTTATGCAAGGCAGCATGCTTGACTGGAGACTTTAGGGGGCTATAAGAGGGCTTCCCTGATAGCTCAATGGTAAAGAATCCACCTGCCATTGCAGAAGACATGGGTTCGATCCCTAGGTCAGGAAGATCCCCTGGAAAAGGAAATGGCAACCCACTCCAGTATTCTTCCCTGGGAAATCCTGTGGACAGAGGAGCCTGGTAGGCTACAGTCTATGGAGCTGCGAATGAGTTGGACACGACTAAACAACCACAGCAAGACCAACTTGGACTAAACTATGACTACTTGTTTGCCAAGAACACTTGGTGTGTTTCCAGTTACTGCTGCAACTATTAACTTTCAAAAACAGTGTTTTGTTTGGGAGCATCATGAAAAAATGTATCTCCAACGGGGAAATTAAATGATTTATTCTAAGTCAAACAGGAATCAGAAACAGATTCGAAAACCTGAACTGAAACCTCTTGGTATATTTCTAGATTGTTGCATTTCTGGTTGTTTCCATTCAAGATATAGCTCCAATAAGTGCCCTTAGACTTAATAATTCTAAATTTTCATTTAAAATGTTCACTTTAGGAAGCTTCACCATTCTGAGTAGTTGTTTTTCTCTTTTGAAACTGTAGTCTTGGATTTCTCAAGATTGACCCCTTGTGGGCTTTTTTTTTTTTTTTTTAAAGTAAGAAAGGAAGACTTTATTTGGGGCAGGAGGGGTGAGGGTTAACACAACAGGTGTTAACACAACAGGTATAAGGACCACCATGATGGAATTTTGCAACTGAGGAGAGAAATTGCATCAACTCTGACTACAGCATGGATGTATGTGCTCAGTTGTGTCCAACTCTTTGTGACCCCATTGTTTGTAGCCTGCTAGGCTCCTCTGTCCATGGGATTCTCCAGGCAAGAATACTGGAGTGGGTTGCCACTTCCTCCTTCAGGAGATCTTCCCAACCCAGGGATTGAACCTGTGTCTCCTGCATTTGCAGGCAGATTCTTTACCACTGAGCCACCTGAGAAGCCTTATTGGTGGCACTTTATAGCCAAGGAACAGGGTGGGGAGCAGTGGATGGAAATTTACTAAGAGGAAACATCAGGGATAAGGAGGAAAGTGAAGAAGAACTAAAGAGCCTCTTGATGAAAGTGAAAGAGGAGAATGAAAAAGTTGGCTTAAAGTTCAACATTCAGAAAACTAAGATCATGACATCTGGTCCCATCACTTCATGGGAAATAGATGGGGAAACAGTGGAAACAGCATCAGACTTTATTTTTGGGGGCTCCAAAATCACTGCAGATGGTAACTGCAGCCATGAAATTAAAAGACGCTTACTCTTTGGAAGGAAAGTTATGACCAACCTAGTCAGCATATTAAAAAGCAGAGACGTTACTTTGCCAACAAAGGTCTATCTAGTCAAGGTTATGTTTTTTTCAGTAGTCAAGTATGGATGTGAGAGTCAGACTATAAACAAAGCTGAGTGCCGAAGAATTGATGCTTTTGAACTGTGGTGTTGGAGAAGACTCTTGCAAGTCCCTTGGATTACAAGGAGATCCAACCAGTCCATCCTAAAGGCGATCAGTCCTGAGTGTTCATTGGAAGGACTGATGTTGAAGCTGAAACTCCAATCTTTTGGCCACCTGATGTGAAGAACTGCCTCATTTGAAAAGACCCTGATACTGGGAAAGATTGAAGGCAGGAGCAGAAGGGGACGACAGAGGATGAGATGGCTGGATAGCATCACTGACTCAATGGACATGAGTCTGGGTAAACTCCGGGAGTTGGTGATGGACAGGGAGGCCTGGTGTGCTGTGGTCCATGGGGTCACAGAGAGTCGGACATGACTGAGCACCTGAACTGAACTGAACTGAAGGAGGATTCTGGCTAAACTGAAGTGACAGGATTCTTGCTGAAGATGAGACATGTATTGTTTTGTTTTTCTAAATCAATGCTCTGTGCTTCTGGGAGTTCATTAGTGGATGCCTTGGTGGCCCCAGGATGCAGGTCAGAATGGCTCATTTTGACATGTTCTCTGTCCCCAGGTTCTCTGCTTCTCCCACCTGCTGTCTCATCACTGCTGCTGCTGCTGCTGCGGCACTTCAGTCGTGTCCAACTCTGTGCGACGCCATAGACGGCAGCCCACCAGGCTCCCCGTCCCTGGGATTCTCCAGGCAAGAACACTGGAGTGGATTGCCATTTCCTTCTCCAATGCATGAAAGTGATAAGTGAAGGTAAGTGATAAAGTGATAAGATACTCTAGTATCTCATCACTACTAGAGTCTTAATGGACCTGCTGTTGATTATTTTTCTTGAGATTTACAGGGCATTTGTGAAGCTTTCATCTCATTTCCATCACACATTTTAAGTAGGTCCCTCTTGGTATTATTCCTTGAGGACATTTTCTCTTGTCTCTGAATTCCATTTCAGAAACTTTAACAGGCATTCTTACATTGTTTGGGGGATGGCTTTTGCAAATGTCATGTCCTGGTGGGCTATATATGACTCTGGATGACAATGTTTTATTCCTTTTCCCTTTTAAATGATGTGCTTATCGGCCCTTGAAAGCTTTACTAATCCTTTATGTTGTGTTATTTTCATCTAAGCAATAGTCTCCAGGAAGTCAGTTTCACTAAGCTCATTCAGCAAAGACTATAGTTTCTTCCCTCATTTCAATATGGGGAATATGGGGAGGAACACTATGGGGCAGCCAGGGCTGGCCATGGCAGAAATGGATTCACTTAACAGCTTTTAACTGGGTATCTAGTAGGAACCAGGCGCTGGAGGAAACAGGTGAATAAGACACCTGTGTTTGCCATGTTGACACAGCATCCACTTTTCTGGGGATAGCAGCACGTCAATTAGACTTCATGGTTGTAGGCCCAGGAAGCGACAGGCTCACCTAAGCCGAACAGAGTTCATTGGAAGACTTTTGGAAGGTCTTGACAACAGCTGAAAGTTATGGGAACCAGACAAGGGATTTGGGATTCTTGGCAGAAATCAAAAGAGGACAAGAAGCTGGATGGATGCCCAGCCCTGTCACACAACCAGCACTGCCTGGTCAGGATGCTGACCCCACTACCATACCTTCATTTAGTGGGGATGAGGGACATCCCTGATCAAGATATAAAAGTCAGGAGGGAGCATCCAGTTGGCTAAAGTTCATAATGGCCCTAGAGGTGAGGGGAGGGCATGGTACTGGAACTAGGAAAGAGAGAATTGAGTGGAAGAGGCTGCCACAAGAAGAACAATTTCCTTCTCCTGAGGGACACACAGCCAGCCTCATGTTACTGCAAGAGAGGGAATAATTGTCTTGATTCCATTCTCCCCTCACCCTCTGACCTCCTACCTGGACTTCCTACTGGCCAAACCCATCTGGAGACCAGAGGCAATGAGACCCTTGATGTAGTCTATGGTCTTGTAGAACAGGCAGAAACCATATGGTTCTGGCCACAGAGAGGGTGAAGAAGGGAGAGAGTGGGTTTGGATGGAAAAGGGAAGATAACTGGCACAGGCAGGCAACAAGGCCCAAGACAGGTTCCTGGGACTTTGAATGTTAAATGGAAAACCATAAGGACAGAGAATCTGGTGGAGCCTTGTTCAAGCTGGTAACAGTGTCCCAAACAAAGTGTGGATTAAATCCACGTCCTGCATCCTTGATGCTGCTCTGAGCCTGCATTTTCTTTCTTCTTTTCGGGAGGGGGTCTGCATTTTCTAAGCCTGTTTCTCTAATTGTCTCTGATTCTGTGCTATGTTATGCTTAGTTGTTCAGTGGTGTCTGACTCTTTGCGACCCCATGGACTGTAGCCCACCAGGAACCTCTGTTCATGGAATTCTCCAGGTAAGAATACTGGAGTGAGTTGCCATGCCCTCCTCCAGGGGATCTTCCCAACCCCAGGGATCAAGCCCAGGTCTGCCCACATTGCAGACAGATTCTTTATCGTCCAGGGAAGCCCAAGAATACTGGAGTGGGTAGCCTATCCCTTCTCTAGGGGATCTTCCCACCCAGGAATCGAACCGGGGGTCTCCTGCATTGCAGGCGAATTCTTTACCAGCTGAGCTACCAAAGAAGCGAGGGACACAAAACCCAAGCTCCTTCTAAATTCCTATTGCTTGCAGCTGAAGAACTCTGAGACAGAAATTGGTACTAGAGAGTGGATTGCAGGTTATAGATCCCCAGGGAGTTAATTTTATCCTAACAAGACAGAATAGAATTCAGCAAGATTCCAGCAATATTCTGGGCTAGGAACTTAACTGTCAATGGCCTGCAGCTAATTATAAGTTGTTGATAACCAGGACCATTTGTTGGCTGAGGGTATCCAGGGAACGAGGTGGCTGCTGCCTTCGGACAACATAAAGGGTATGAAGAACTCCTGGACACTGGGGTACAATGGGCGCTTCTGATGACACGGAATAACTCAAAGAAAGAGACCAAAAGTTCAAAGAAAAAGAACTCAGAATCCAGGTTCCTTGGGTTGTTGAATTTTGAAGACTACCAAAGTCATAGCTTCAATCCAGTCTTTAATGTAAAAGAAAGGCATGATGAAACAGAGTGAAAATTAGGGATTAATTCTAGAGACTTAGAAGATTCAAACCCTCAAATCCTTCTGGAAATTTCCCACTGCCTAATCCCTTATGAGAAGAAGGCTTTCCTTTCTTGCAGGAGGATGCTAAAATTTCCCCTCAGAGTTAGGAGACTGGTAAGCAGAATTCAGTTCCACAATGTCCAGTGGGTGTGGGTAGGTAAGTGTAGGAATCAATGTAGGGAAGAGAAAGTATTTACCCATGAAAACATATGGTAGGAATTTGATGATTTGTATGTGCAAAGTCTGGAAGTTATCTATTATAATAAATTTAAGGCACTCCATCAACAAGGGACAGCATAATTTTAGATAGGGCTGGTTTATTGATAAGGGTCCTCTTACCACGGATTATGTAATGATTGCTATTTCTCCCAGCTCTGTGTGTTTCTAATAGTTTGCTGTGTTGGCTTAAATGAGCTTGGATTCAACCTGGTTTACATTAAAGAACAACGAGAGGCCAGAAATTCCTTGATAGGATGTAGAAAAAGGAATTCAAGGCTTTGGGAGACAAGAATGCTGACTCATCTATTGTGTACCTCCTCTGTCCTGGCCTAACTCTGTCCTTTGAGAAGACCCTGAATACTTATACATCTCCAAGGTTTTTGCAAAAGTTATTTATTTATCTGGCTGCCTCAGGTCTTGGTTGCATCATGTGGTATCTTTCACTGGAAGGCACAGACTTTCTAGTTGTGGTGCCTGGGCTTAGTTGCTCTGCAGCATGTGGGATCTTAGTTCCTCGATCAGGGATCGAACCCATGTCCCCTGCATTGCAAGGCAGATTTTTAACCACTGGACCACCAGTGAAGTCCCTATCTCCAGGGTTTTGAGAAAGCATTAGAATGTTTAATAGTCTAGTTGTAAGCCTGTAAATGGGCTCCAGTGGAGACTTTACTGGAGAAAAGAGGACTCTGGGAAGCACTCGAGGACCAGAAGCATAGTCAGGTTTGGTAATCAGAGAGCTGAGAATGGTTTGACCTTTTGAGATCTGGGACTGTACTTACTTAATTAAGGGTGCTTTGGGGACATTTTTCAAGACTTCTGGCTGGTGTACTTCTATTTGGGGACTTGCACATCATGAGTTTCACTTTCCTGGGGAGGAAGCCAGACTTTACTTCCCTAGCCTCTGTTTCAGCTCAGGTACATCCTGTCACCTGGGTTCTGCCAAGCAGACTCACTTATTTGGGAGTGAGAACATAAGGAAGCCAGCACCGCACAGTCTTGTTTTCCGGACCAGGTGGCTGCAGAAGTGTCTGATACTAAAAGACAGTGATGGCAGACTCTCGGCCCAGCATCACTGCGGGCAGCTGTAGTGTTTGTGTTGTAGCAGGGCATGGGGTCTTTGTTGGGGCAGTCCTGCCGTGGGTGGGCCATCATTCCTTGTTCTGGCTGGATAAGCCTTCAAGCCATTTCTCTCTTGTCTTTCGTGAGAGTGTGTCAGCTACTGGATATCCCGTCAAATGTTCATTTTATGCCTGAACTTCAGAGAGTTGGTTGTGGACATCTAAAAAATAAAAACTGAGGCCTTCCCTGGTGGTTCAGTGGTTGACTCTGGGCTTCCAATGCAGGGGGTGTGGGCTTGATCCCTGGTCAGGGAATTAAGATCCTACATGGCATGCTGTTCAGTTGTTCAGTCACTAAGTTGTGTCCAACTCTTTGTGACCCCATGGACTGCAGCACGCCAGGCTTCCCTGTCCTTCACTATCTCCTGGAGTTTGCTTGAACTCATGTTCATTGAGTCAGTAATGCCATCCAACCATCTCATCTTCTGTCATAGTATTATGAGTAATCACAGACAAAGCATATACCTAAATTGTACTTCTTTTTAGTACAACTTTTTGCTCTTCAAGTTAATAATTGTAGCATTGTCTTGTTTGCTTGGTTTAAAAAACTAATTATTTATTTGGCCACACTTGGGACTTTATTTGGCTCATGGGATCTTTGTTGCCACATTCAAACTTTCAGCTGTGGCATGTGAGATCTAATTCTCTGACCAGAGATTGAACCCCAGGCCCCCTGCGTCGATAGCTCAGAGTCTTACAAACTGGACCACCAGGAACATCCCTACTTGGTTTTATATACTATTCCTAATGTACCCCTTCCCAGGTGGTGCTAGTGGTAAAGAATATGCTTCCAAATGCAAGAGACACAAGAGACCCAGGTTTGATCCCTGGGTTGGGAAGATCCCCTGGAGGAGGAAATGGCACCCTACTCCAGTATTCTTGCCTGGAGAATCCCATGGACAGAGGACAGAGACATATTTAGCAGAGTCCTTTCTTGCTCCAATAAGAACTGACTGCTCTGCTGTCATTCTGGCATCTCCCTCCATCAATATCCTGGATTTCCTTTACTTCTATGCTACATTGAATCCATCCTTTTCCTGGATCCATGTTTTCCTCCTTCTGAGGAATTTTAATGCAGTGCATCCTCCAGAAGTCTTCAAAGGAAGGGTTGTATGAAAAACTTTCATAAGTTACATCTCCAAAGTTTGGAGCTTTTAATACTTAAGGATGGAAATGATTCCACCAGAGGCACAAAAATCATTCTACTGATTGGGACTGATGCTGCTATTTTGGGCTCCACTTGCCATTAGCAGAGCATGTCATTATGTATAAAAGGGGGTTCTGGAGGCATTTGAGAAGCACTGACTCATTATCAAAGGCAAAAGTGTTGTAAAAACAACATGGGGGCAGGGGCGAATTGGCATGGAACCCAAAAGATCCCTGAGATGCTTCTTTACAGCACCTGCTCAGTTACAGAAGAGCACGAGCCTACACAGCCAGACCAGTGAGGGCTTAGGGTTTGGTTTTTTTATTGTTGTTGTTTTGGCTGCACTGTGGGGCATGCAGGATCTTAGTTCCCTGACCAAAGATCAAATCCATACCCCCTGCAGTGGAAATGTAGAGTCTTAACCACTGGGCCACCGGGGAAATCTAAACCTAAAGAATTAACTTTGAAGGTTTTTTAAGAATTAAGTTTTATGGTCTTCCTACCAAGAGAAGAACCCCATCTAGCTGAGGTGCTTGTCAAAGCAAAAGGTACATGGAATGCATAATAAAGAAATAAATGCTACCTTGTTGTCCAGTTGCTTAGTCGTGTTCAACTCTTTGCAACCCCATGGGCTGTAGCACACCAGGCTTCCCTGTCCTTCACTATCTCCCGGAGTTTGCTCAAACTCATGTCCATTGAGTCGGTAATGCCATCCAACCATCTCATCCTCTGTCACCCCCTTCTCCTCCTGCCCTCAATACTTCTCAGCATCAGGGTCTTTTCCAATGAGTCAGCTATTTGCACCTCTTGGCCAAAGTATTGGAGCTTCAGCTTCAGCAACAGTCCTCCCAATGAATATTAAGGATTCATTTCCTTTAAGATTGACTGGTTTGATCTCCTTGCTGTCCGAGGGACTCTCAAGAGTCCTCCTGTACCACAGTTCAAAAGCATCAGTTCTTCAGCACTCAATCTTATTTATGATCCAACTCTCACATCTGTACATGACTACTGGAAAAACCATAGCTTTGACTAGACAGACCTTTGTCAGCAAAGAGATGTCTCTGCTTTTAAAAACACTGTCTAGGTTTGTCATAGCTTTTCTCCCAAGGAACAAGTGTCTTTTAATTTCATGGCTGCAGTCATCATCTGCAGTGACTTTGGAGCCCAAGAAAATAAATTCTGCCACCATTTCCATTTTTTCCCCATCTATTTGCCATAAACTGATAGGACCAGATGCCATGATCTTAGTTTTTGGGATGTTGAGTTTTAAGGCAGCTTTTTCACTCTCCTCTTTCACTTTCATCAAGAGGCTCTTTAGTTCTTCTTTGCTTTCTGCCATAAGTGTGGTGTCACCTGCCTATCTGAGGTTAATGATATTTCTCCCAGCAATCTTGATTCCAGATTGTGCTTCATCCAGCCCAGCGTTTCTCATGATGTACTCTGCATATAAGTTAAATAAACAGGGTGACAATATACAGCCTTGATGAACTCCTTTCCCAATTTGGAACCAATCCATAGTTATATATCTGATTCTAACTGTTGCTTCTTAACCAGCATACAGGTTTCTGAGGAGGAAGGTAAGGTGGTCTGATATTCTCATCTCTAAAAGTTTTCCACAATTTGTTGTGATCCACACAATCAAAGGCTTTAACGTAGTCAATGAAGCCGAAATAGATGTTTTTCTGGAATCCTCTTGCTTTCTCTATGATCAAATGGATATTGGCAATTTGATCTCTGGTTCCCCTGCCTTTTTTAAACCCAGCTTGTACATCTGGAAGTTCTTGGTTCACGTACTGTTGAAGCCTAGCTTGAAGGATTTTGAGCATTACCTTACTCAAAAAATGTGCTCATGTGTGAAATGAGCACAATTGTGCGATAGTTTGAACATTCTTTGGCATTACTTTTCTTTGGGATTAGAACGAAAACTGACCTTTTCCAGTCCTGTGGCCACTGTTGAGTTTTCCAAATTTGCTGGCATATGAATGCAGCACTTTAAGAGCATCATCTTTTAGGATGCAAAATAGCTCAGCTGGAATCCCATCACCTCCACTAGCTTTGTTTGTAGTGATGCTTCCTCAGGCCCACTTGACTTTGCACTCCAGGATGTCTGACTCTAGGTGAGTGATCACACCATTATGGTCATCAAGACCTTTTTTGTACAGTCCTTCTGGGTATTCTTGCCACCCCTTTCTAATCTATTCTGCTTCTGTTAGGTCCTTGCCATTTCTGTCCTTTATTGTACCCATCCTTGCGTGCAGTGTTCTCTTGGTATCTCTAATTTTCTTGAAGAGATCTCTAGTCTTTCCCATCCCACTGTTTTCCTCTATTTCTTTGCATTGTTCACTTAAGAAGGCTTTCTTGTCTGTCCTTGATATTCTTTGGAACTCTGCATTCAGTTGGGTAAACCTTTCCCTTTCTCCTTTGCCTTTCGTTTCTCTTCTTTTCTCAGCTATTTGTAAGGCCACCTCAGACAATCATTTTGTCTTCTTGCATTTCTTTTTCTTTGGGATGGTTTTGGTCACCACCTCTGTTCAATGTTACAAACCCCTGTCCATAGATCTTCAGGCACTCTGTCTATCAGATCTAATCCTCCCACTTCCACTGTATGAAAATCCCATGGACGGAGGAGCCTGGTAGGCTGCAGTCCATGGGGTCGCTAAGAGTCAGACACGACTGAGCGACTTCACTTTCACTTTTCACTTTCATGCATTGGAGAAGGAAATGACAACCCACTCCAGTGTTCTTGCCTGGAGAATCCCAGGGATGGGGGAGCCTGGTGGGCTGCCGTCTATGGGGTCGCACAGAGTCGGACATGACTGAAGTGACTTAGCAGCAGCAGCAGCAGCTACTGCCTGGTCATCAAGATGCAGAAACAAGAATTTCAACCTACATTTCTTTCTTTGTAATGAAGTATATTATTTAAGTTATTCCTTCTCACATTACCATACATAGGATGTATCTGTGGCATTTCAATTTATTACTTGGTATAGAAGATTGTGACTGCAGCCATGAAATTAAAAGACGCTTACTCCTTGGAAGGAAAGTTATGACCAACCTAGATAGCATATTGAAAAGCAGAGACATTACTTTGCCAACAAAGGTCCATCTTGTCAAGGCTATGGTTTTTCCAGTGGTCATGTATGGATGTGAGAGTTGGACTGTGAAGAAAGCTGAGCGCTGAAGAATTGATGCTTTTGAACTGTGGTGTTGGAGAAGACTCTTGAGAGTCCCTTGGACTGCAAGGAGATCCAACCAGTCCATTCTGAAGGAGATCAGCCCTGGGATTTCTTTGGAAGGAATGATGCTAAAGCTGAAACTCCAGTACTTTGGCCACCTCATGCGAAGAGTTGACTCATTGGTAAAGACTCTGATGCTGGGAGGGATTGGGGGCAGGAGGAGAAGGGGACGACAGAGGATGAGATGGCTGGATGGCATCACTGACTCAATGGATGTGAGTCTGAGTGAACTCCAGGAGTTGGTGATGGACGGGGAGGCCTGGCGTGCTGTGATTCATGGGGTTGCAAAGAGTCGGACACGACCGAGCGACTGAACTGAACTGATAGAAGTTTTGGAATATAAAGGCAAGATAGCAACAAGCCAGGGGAAGACTGGACCTTGCCTCGTGAACCCAGATCTGGAAATGGACACAATAATTGAGGAAGTTTTGTGTTTTCTCTAAAAAGAAAGATCCTCCCCATCCCCAAACACAGGCATTATGTTAGCTGAAGATTATTCTTAATAGCGAAAAAATGATATTGGGTTGGCCAATAGTGAAAAAAATCAGAGTGAATGTGGGGGTTTGGACAGTGTTGGAGACGAACCCAGGTCTCACAGAGAATAGCAGAGAGAAGCAGAGCAATGACTCCAAAGAAAATGACCAAGGAAGAAAGCAGATTGATTTACGACAATCCCAAAGGCACCCAAAGTAGACATGCAGAGTGAATGGATGAAAGCAAGACAGTTTGTTACTAATAGCCCAGCAAACAGAGGAGCCTCAGCATAATACAAGCTGCCCAGCCCCCAGTGCCCACAGGAGAACAGGATGGGCCCGGTGAGCCCCATGCCCACAGTGAACTGCACTGCAGCTGAGGAACCCAGGGCTGAGAGCTCAGCAAACAGCAACTGTAACCAAACCAGTGCCCACTCCGAGAGCAAGTCATTGTAGTCATCATTGGTCACTTCACCTATTTAATTGCCTATGTGGCTAGCTACAGAAATGGCTCAAGGTCATAGGACAGTTAGGCCTCGAAATTTGGGCTTCCTCAGTAAGGATATACAGACTTGCTTGAGGCTGATGGCAGAGCTCCTGTCCAAATTCAGAGCAAAGAGTCAGACTGTGGTGGGCATTTGTTATCATCCCCCAGTAGACATCCATTCCCCTAATTGTTCTTTCATAAGAGCCCTCAATTGCCTTTGGGGAAACCATGCAGCCTGCTGCAGCATTTGATGAGATGTTCAACTGGATATCCTTACCCGAAACCCCAGAGCTCTACCGGTGTCAGTGCATTCCAAGACTGGCTCCCAAGATTGGCTCTTCAGCTGGCTCTTCAATCCCACAAGCCAACTCATATTCTCCCAATAAGTTCCTTTAGGTTTAGAGTCAGCTTCTCTTATTGGAATCAAAAGAGTTTAATAGAAAATGGATCCTCTTCTTAAAGGGGTCCTAGTCCCTCCAACGAAGAAGGCAATGGCAACCCACTCCAGTACTCTTGCCTGGAAAATCCCATGGATGGAGGAGCCTGGTAGGCTGCAGTCCATGGGGTTGCTAAGAGTCGGACATGACTGAGTGACTTCACTTTCACTTTTCAGTTTCATGCATTGGAGGAGGAAATGGTAACCCACTCCAGTGTTCTTGCCTGGAGAATCCCAGGGACAGCAGGGCCTGGTGGGCTGCCGTCTATGGGGTTGTACAGAGTCGGACACGACTGAAGCGACTTAGCAGCAGCAGCAGCAGCAGCAGTCCCCCCAAGGAAACAGATATGCAAGCAACTACAGTAGTGTGAGAAATGCTATAATACACGCACACACAGGGCACACTGGTAGCCTGGAAGAGCTCCATCAATAAGGACAAGTATCTTGAGAGCAATGTGAGAACAACAGGTAGAAAACACAAGAAAAGATATTTGAATCGAGTGAAGGATGTGCAACATCCTTGCAGCATCTAAACACGTGGTGCCTTATGGAAACCACAAGAAATTCGGCATGGTGGAAGCAGCTGACTCATGGGGAGCAGTGCTCAGTGGGGAGGCTGGAGAGATAGGCCTGGTCATTTCATATCAAAGAGTTTGGTTTTATCAAGGTGAGGTTATAGTCAGATCTGTGATTCAGAAAGACAGCTCTTTAGACATATGAAAGGGAAATGGATTGGGAAGAAATCAGAGTCATCAACAGTATGGTCTTGGCTCTGCATCAGTCCCTTTATGGCCTTGAACAAGTTCTTGAGCCCCTCTGTCACTTGGGTTCATCATCTATCAAAATGTGACCCTTAGAATATCTCTATTCCAATGAGTTGGGTGGTTTAAGTGATCTTTGTAAAGTCTTAGCATAGTGTTTGGCCTATAGTAAGTTTCTAATGAAATTAGCTGTTAATGCTACAGTGATGACAGAATCTGGGAGCCCAGTTGGAGTTATCACAGTAATCTAGGTGAGAGTTGATGGAGGCTTAAACCAAGGCAATAGAAGTGAGGATGGAGATCTCCTAAACATCTGTGAAGATACATTAGTAGAGTGATTCCTATAGGGATGCTTTTGAGAGTGGAATGGGTCCATGTTAACAATGATACTAGAACAACAGGCATAAATTGGGAAGTGTGGTCACCCTTCACATGAGTCTCTTCTAAGTTCTGCTTCCAGATGTCCCCATCAGCACCAACAATGCTCAGCTGATTTGATTGTTAACACGTGAAAGGAAAATTTGTTGGTTTCTGGACACAGAGAGAAACCAACAAACACTGGGCAACCTCTTGGCTCAGATGTCTTTTCTGATCCAGTCTAGCCTGGATTTGTCCCGTGCCATGCTAAGTCACTTCAGTCCTGCGGACTCTTTGCGACCCTATGGACTGTAGCCCTCCAGGCTCCCCTGTCTTTGGGGATTCTCCAGGCAAGAATACTGGGGTGGGTTGCCATGCCCTCCTCCAGGGGATCTGCCCCTCCCAGGGATGGAACCCACATCTCAGGTCTCCTGCATTGGCAAGCAGGTTCTTTGCCACTAGTGCTACCTAGGAAGTCCCTCTAGCCGGAATTTACCACTCAGCATAACTGAGCATGCACGGAGGCAGGGGGAAGGGGAGGGCACTCATGCTCTTTCTGCCTCTCTCACTCTATTACGTGGAGAAGGCGATGGCACCCCTCTCCAGTCCTCTTGCCTGGGAAATCCCATGGGCGGAGGAGCCTGGTGGGCTGCAGTCCCTGGGGTCCCTAAGAGTCAGACATAACTGAGGGACTTCACTTTCACTTTTCACTTTCATGCATTGGAGAAAGAAATGGCAACCCACTCCAGTGTTCTTGCCTGGAGAATCCCAGGGACGGCAGAGCCTGGTGGGCTGCCGTCTATGGGGTCGCACAGAGTTGGACATGATTGAAGTGACTTAGCAGCAGCAGCAGCAGCACTCTATTACGCACAATGTGAACTACATGGAAGCAGGTCTTCCAAGCTTTGACTTGCAAACCAGGTGACTCAAACATCATGTCCACCTGAATGGTGTTCTTGTGTCTCCAAAACAGGGCTCAGTGGCTCTCCCATTTGCTCCCTAAGTTGAGTATCATGTCCTTCTGTCTTGTTCTCAGTAATATACCCAGCGCTGAGTGCAGCGTCTGGCACCTAGCAGGAACTTGATAGATGCTTACTGAATGTTGATGTGGTATTTCCCAAGTCAATATTCCCCATTTGCCCAAATGTTGGCCAAGGCTCCTGCCCCATCCCTGATCTACAGTGTGTCTTCCAGGTGACTTTCATTAGGTGCTGGGTTGGAAGAGTCAAATTGATTAGGACTTCCAGTGATGAGTGATCACCAGCTTCCTTACCAGAAGCCCAGTCTTCATTAGCAACCAAAGTCTGCATGGCTAAGATGAGCCTTCATGAAATGGAACAGAACCATATGGTCCTTGCTGCCGTCCCCCAACCCCCATCATGTCCTCTGCCTGCCTTTTGCCTGTGGAAAACTGTAGTCAAAGAATAAGTTTAATCAGAGAAGTGAGAAATGCTGAAACAAAGGAAAACAGTCTAAGGAGACTAAACAATAGTACTATAGTCATTAAGCATGGTCAAGGACCTTTAGTTCTTTCTCAAGGGCTATAGATAATATTCTGAGGCATATCCTGTGAGCTCTCTTATAGAGACTAAAATCCCGGGTGGAAAAGTTAACCACATGATGACCAGACTGTACCCAGGACATGAGCTGCCAGAATTCTGAGAACTGACCACAAAGAATTGGGAACAAGTACACCCTGGAAATGAAGATTAACTGTACCTAAAACAACCAAGATGATGCTGTTCAGACCACCGATGACCAATTTGAAGATGACTGTTAGAAATGACTATGCTATTTCTGCATGTAGGCCCCCTGCCCCAGACTGTCTATAAATGCTCTCACCCCTGCTTATCAGGGGCGGGGAGTCTGCCTTTGGACAGATGTCCACCACTCTCCCCGCCAAGTGGCAGGCCTCTAAAATGAAGCAAACTTTCCTTTCCATCAACCTGGCCTGCTCATTGGCTTTTGAGCAGCAAGGAGCCAGACCCCCCACGCATACCTTTTGGTAACATTCATAGCTTTACACTTAACATACGGTATGGGGGCAGGAAGACACACATTCTTGCTTGGGGTAAGTGGGGCAACACAAAAATATCTCCCAGTCAGTCGCCATCAGTCTCAGGATTTCTTTCATTTTGGGCTTGTAGCAGCCCTGTCTCTGTTCCTCCGACCTCTTCCTTATAGGAGGGAATTGGATTTCTCCCCAGGCCCTTTCCTTGAGACTGGCTTTTTGGGCTTTGCTTGGCTGCTTTGCGGTTTCAATTGAGCAAACAAAACACATTTTTCCCACTTGTTTCCCCAGGAGTGAGCCATTGCTCCTAATTAGTCCTTCTCCAGCCTAGGGCCCCGCCCTCCCTTCCATAGCACAATCTACAATTAGGGACTCATCTGGAGGTTTATTGATGGGCGTGCAGAAACATCTTGTTATAAACACCATCTTACCTCTCCCAGGGTCATTTGGGCCACAATAGGAAAACTGCCCTATAGAAGTTTGTAACAAGTGCACTGAAGACCACCCTGTTTGGGCTAGGTGTTAGGGTCCCCAAAAATTCTCTCCTAAGGAACTGGCTACAGGAGCCTGTATGTGGTACTCATCAGCATTCTCTTGTTCCCAGAGACTGTGGCTCAAGGCGGCTCTCATGGGTATATTCGAAATGACGGGGGATGACGCTGGCGAGGATGTGTTGTCCTTGCAGTTGAAATTCTCTATTTCAGTGGCACTGTTGGTGTTTCTGGAGTAGCCCAGGAATATTGAAAGCAACAGAAGAAAAAGAAAGCATTGGTAAAAATCGAATTTTAAAACTGTTAATTATGTTTTTTCCAGCACAGATACCTTCAACCCAGATCTGGGTTGAAGTGAAAAGACACCAAAAAGAAAGTTAAAAATAACAAACAGAATTCAGAGAGAAGCATGATGAATTTTTTTTCCAATGAAAATAATTTTAGGGTTATTTAGCCACAGACAGGTAATATGGACTAATAATCTAAAAATGTCTTTGCCACGAAACACCTAGAACTGCTAGATAAAATATAATCAACATAATTTTAAATGTATCATTACATTTATGAAAACTAAAGTAAAAATCCCTGGGACCAAAAATTAAAGATCAGTGAGATATGAGTTAAAGCTGGGCTGCCTGAGGGACCGGCCAGTCTTGGTGACCCAGGCCCTGGGCTTATTATGCATTTGTTTTGGCTCTGCTGAGTCTTTGTTGCAGTGCAGGCTTCTCTAGTTGTGGGGAGTGGGGCTACTCTCTAGCTGAGCATGCCTGGCTTTCTCATTGTAGTGGCTTCTCTTGTTGCAGAGCACAGGCTCTAGTGTGCATGGATTTGGTTGCTCTGTGGCATGTGGAATCTTCCTGGACCAGGGATTGAACTCAGGTCCCCTGCATTGGAGGTGGATTCTTAACCAGTGGATCAAGGGAAGTCCAGGCCTTGGGTATTTATGGCCATGTGGGCCAGGAGGTTAAGTATTAGGACCCAGCTCCTGGGACATTAACTTGAGAGAGTTAATTCTTAGATAGGTTGATAAGAAGTCTGAAGCCCTCAAGGAGGAGAAGGGAACAAACTTTTTTTTCTATATTGCTTTATCTTAGTCACATGAGACATTTTTTTTTAAACTGTGAGTTCTAATGGAAACAATCTATTTCTTGTAAGACTAACTTTCTTTAAACCCAGAGCTAATGATTACACAAAACAACACATCTTTCTGAAGGGTATGTTTTTCCTTAAGCTCTGTACTAATGATTATGTAACAACAATGTATCTTGCTTGAGGACATGTTTCTCTTTCTTAACAGGAACCTTCTGTCTAATCTTGTTATCTTATGTTGTGAGAGTAGGTCTGGTATAACTTTCCTATTGTTAGTTCTAACCCTGTTATTTTAAAATGTATGTTGTGGTAAGACCTACTCTTAGTGAAAGAAAGTGAAGTTGCTCAGTCCGACTCTTTGGGACCCCAGAGACTGTAGCCCAGCAGGCTCCTCCATCCATGGAATTTTCCAGACAAGAGTACTGGAGTGGGTTGCCATTTCCTTCCCCAGGGGATCTTCCTGACCCAGGGATCAAACCAGGGTCTCCCGCATTGCAGGCAGACACTTTACTATCTGAGCCACCAGGGAAGCCCAAAGGGAAAAGTGAAATTGTTAGTCACTCATTCATGTCTGACTGTTTGTGACCCCATGGACTTTAGCCCCCCAGGTTCCTCTGTCCATGGGGTTTCTCCAGGAAAGAAAACTGGAGTGGGTTGCCATGCCCTTCTCCAGGGGCTCTTCCCTGTTGGTTACTAACCAACTTAAAAAGTATATAAAGCCTTGATAAGACTAGTGAGTGGGGCACTCTCCATCCCCCTTCTGATGTCTATATCAGAAGCTTTCTCTGTCCCTTTTCCACTGTAATAAAACTTCTGCCACATGAAGCTCTGAGTGCCTGAAGCCTTGGCCCTGGTTCTTAAGCTAAATTCTCTTCTTCAGAGGTCACGAATACAATACCGGTCAAGATATTTGCATAAGTCCAGGACTTTCAAAGCCACCTTCTTGACAAAAGGGGATACCAAGGACTTCCCTGGTGATCCAGTGGTTAAGAATACACCTGCTGATGCAGGGGACACAGGTTCAATCCCTGGTCTGGGAAGATTCCACATGCTACTAAGCCTGTGCTCCATGGCAAAATAAGCCACCACAATGAAAAGCCCCTGCACTACAGTTAGAGAGTAGGCCCTACTCTCTGCAACTAGAGAAAGCTTGGGTGTGTAGCAGTGAAGACCCTGTACAGTCAAAAATTAATTAATTAATTTAAAGGGGCAGGGGAATACCAGAAAGAAATCCATCCAGTGTCAAAGCCAACAGGGATTCTGGGTCAACTATACCAACTTGGATCAAAACAAAAGTCTCTGTTGAAAATCCTTATCCTAGGGACTGTCCCAATACTGGTTTGAGCTCTGAAATGATACAGGGTCCAATAACTTCCAAGCTGATAAACTAATATAAAAAATTTCTCCTGAGCCATTAATCTCTCTGAGGCATCTAACAGAAGCAAACTTACAATGGTTCTGTGGGGTCAAACCCTGCCCCTCCAATTTAGGCCAACATGAATCCCACAGATACAGGCCTGTTTGAGAAAAGCTCAGATAAAATATTACAGCTACAGGTAGCCCCAAGGCCCAGAGGGTCAGTATCTATGTGAGAGATAGCAGAGAGAAGCAACAGGGCATCTGACGTGCCTGTAAACAGGAGGGCTTCTACATTGCCTGCAGCTTCTCAGGAGAAAGTGCAACCAGCCAATTTGGAAAGAAGGAAACTGGGGAAGTAAGTGCAAGGGGTCTGTGGCACAGTCTGAAGAGGCTGTTGAAGTATGTGCCTTAAGAACTCTCAAAACCACCAGAACGCTCTCCCTTGCAGGACATGGACTCCAGAAATGGAATCCAAATTGAGTAGGACAGGAACAATAGAAGGAAAGGAAAGAGAAAAATCAGCTAAAAATAGGAACACAGCATGGGAATCCTAAAAAGCTTAAGTCCATAAACACTTCACAAAAGCAATACAAGAGGGCGCTCTGAGCCCAAACAGACAGCTATCTTGACCAACCCCTCACTCCAAAAGGTTTAGGAAAACCGTTTTGCATAAAAACAAGCATCAGAAATGGATCATAATCCAAGATTATACAAAATTATCTCAGGAAGAAAGAGGCTATGAAGCATCTTAACTCCTTACAGACAATGAATGCACGCTAAAAAGATGTGCCTGCTAAACAAATGAAAACTGCAACCCAGCATTTCAAAATGAGCTCACAATGAAGACAATGACAGAGCATATATGAAAGAGCCAAGTCAGCCAGAAGTTAAAGATTTATAAATGCGGTGGCAAAATTGAGAAAAGGATTAGACATTTCTAAAGAAACAAAAATTACTTCCAAAATGAAGGAACAAAGCAGCTAATGCCTTAAGAGAAAGAGGAGAGCAAAAGTCCTATCCTTGAGTTTCAGAAATAAGAAAGTGGCAGGCAATTAGATAGCAAAGATGATCCAACCCACATATAGTGAGCACACCTTAAGAGGAAATTTTAATATTATAATTCAAGAAAACAATCTTGAAGTCAGAAAAAAAAAAAAAAAAGACTGCTGAGTACATATAAAGGTGAATCATTACCTGGGAGCTGGTGAAGGACAGAGAGGTGTGGTGTGCTGCAGTCCATGGCGGGGGCGCGGAGAGTGGGACACAACTGAGCAGCTGAACAACAACAAATGGCCTGGGAGAACTGGCCTGGTGTGACCAGCACTGGGACCCCAGAGCAAGGCTGTGGGAGCACTGAGACAGAGGATGTGTGGCAAGTCCTTTGTACAGAGCTGCTGCCTCGTCCCACCCCAGCTGAAGGAGAGAGGCTTCCTGCAACCACCCAGAGCCCTTGAGCCGTGGTCCCCAGGGTCTGGGAAATTCAGTAGTTGGGGGCACAACTCCTGCCCAGGGAGCACGGAGGGTGGGAGAAATGGGAGAGTGGGTTTCTTTGATGATGGAGTGATGAGGATCTGTGTGCATCTGTGTCCAGGAGGCACAGTCCTCCGTCCAGTAGCCAGTCATTTTCCTGAGGATCAGATGTGAACTGTACCAGGGAGAGAGCCAGCCTAGAGCCACTGTGAACCCTGCCTGACTCCCTTAAAGGGGAGGGGACACTGACAGCTAGTGCCTGGAGGGCACGGATGCCTGCAGATCCAGGGCCTGGAGGGGGAGGAGGGGGGCTTGCCTTGGGGTGAGGGGTGTTAAGTGTATGGTGCATGTTAAGTTGCTTCAGTCTGTCTGACTCTTTGCGATCCTATGGACTGTAGACTGCCAGGCTTCTCTGTCTATGGGGATTCTCCAGGCAAGAATACTGGAGTGGGTTGCCATGCCCTCCTCCAGGGGATCTTCCCAACCCAGGGATGGAACCTGTGTCTCCTGCATCACAGGTGGATTCTTTACCTCTGAGCCACTGGGGAAGCCTGAGGGGTGATAAGTAGGGGATTTCAAATAACCCAAGGAAGCTCCTAAGAGAAAAAGTCAGTTTCAAAATCAAGAAACAAGGGGCTTCCCCTGTGGTCCAGTGATTAAGACTCCACCTTCTAATGTAGGGGATGCAGTTTTGATCCCTGGTCAGGGAACTAAGATGCCTCAAGGCCAAAAAGCCAGAGCATAAACAACAGATGCAATATTGTAACAAATTCAATAAAGACCTTAAAAATAGTCTACATCAAAAAAAAAAAAAACGTAGGGACTGACTTCCCTGGTGGTACAGTGGATAAAATTCCTGGTCCGGGAAGATTCCACATGGCATGGAGCAACTAAAGCCCATGAACCGCAACTACTGGAGCCCATGCACCTAGAGGCCATGCTTCACAACAAGAAGCCACCACAATGAGAAGCCTGAGCACGGCAACTAGAGAAAGCCACTGTGCAACAACAAAGACTCAGCACAAACAAAAGTAAATAAATAAAAATTATATTTTAGAAAAATCTTCAAAAATAAAATCAAATCAGAGACCTGAAGGAAAGGAGTGACAACCCAGTCCCCACAAAGAAGGGCCATCCTAATATAAGGCCATGCTGACTGCAGGGGGGTGATGTGGCCACTTCAGAATTTTGATAATTTTCAGGCACTGGATGTTTTAATTCCAGAATTGAGGCTGATTTTGCAGTTTAAAGGGACCAAAGGGCCTTTTTATATTCTAAGAAGGGGCCCATATATGCTTAGGGGGCCTGCCCAGAGACCAGCTTTTACTCAGGAGCAAGAGGAAGACTTCTCCCACTGAAAAAAAATTATAAAAGGAAGAACAAATTTTTGCATTTTGATGATGCCCTCCAAGTTGTACTTGTTCAATGTATTGACTGCATGATCTTGTGTTGGTTTTTCTATCACTTGTTACAGAAAGAATCTAACACAGTGACTTAGTAGATAGTAAAGCTTTGGAGCCAGCAGTAGTCTCCTCTATGGGTTAATGTCTATTCTGCCCATTTTACAGAATAGATAAGTGAGGCAAAGAGGCCTCAGGATTGTCTTACCCAAGGGACCCTTGCGAGCTGGGACTGTCAACATCTAACTCCATGAGTCTGCAATTATCACCCTTCTTTGAATTAACCTATTCATCCTCACTCCTTTTAGGAGTGAACATATGTTCATAGGATGTTCATATGAACATCTTCCATGTGAAAACACTGGGGTTTGCCTAGGGAATATTTAGATCAAGCAGCCACAGAGCCTGTTTCCAAGAACAGGCTTATAATAAAATGAAGCGGAAACATTACATGTAGAAGTCTAAAGTGAAGAGAAGGAACTGAGATGGGTAGGCAGAGGGTGTCACTGACCCTCCACCCCACCATGACTCTAGGCTGTGGGAAAGGGAAGCCAGGGCAGCCTGCATGGAGGACCCACCTGTGCACTGTGAACTGGGAAGTTCCTGAGAGGTTCAAGAAACGGTCACTGTTCTGCTCGGCAGCCAACAGCATGGAGCTCTCACTGGGCCGGGAGGATGACGGCAGGCTGCTTTCAGACTGGATGGAGAAATTGACAGTCAGATGACAGGGTCTGATCTCCAATTGCTCTTGGCCTCCTCAGGCCAGAACCTTGAAGAAATTCACTTGTGTCTTCCAGCCTAGTCCCAGGAACTGTTCCTTAAATGTTAAGCCCTGGAATCATCAGACCAAAAGCAGGGCCCCTAGCAGAATCTCCTCCTCTCCCTAATGGACTGTTTTGGCTACTCTGCCTAGAGCCAAGGTCTGATCCTTATGAACGAGAGCAGCAGAGCTGTAAGGGCTGACTTTGAAGTCAGTGACCAAGTACCTAAAGCATATCACTTAAATGCGATGAAGCAAGTGTTTAGATCTTGAAATCTGGAGTTTTAAGGCTATCTAATCTATCATGCTTTTCCTTCTTATGCTTCTACCCTAAGCGGGTACTGGGAAAGCCTTCTGTATGTCAAAAGAAAAAGGGGGAAAAAAAACCTTAAATAAACTAAAAGGGAAAACCAAATCCTTAGAACAAATATTTGCAAAAACCCATGATTAAAGGCTTAAAGTTCCTGACATATAAAAAGCTCTGTTTTATAAATCAACTTAGAAAAATGCAAAGTTGCCAACAGAAAAATGGCTAAAGAATGCAAAAGATAGTGCAAAAAAAAAAAAAATCAGCGTTCAAATTCATTGACAATCAAAGAGCTGCCACTTTTTTTTTAACCTGTCATATTAGACAAGGAAAATTTACACTTCTCAATTGTGATAAGGATACAGTGACACAGTCACTCATATTATTAGAGAGAGTATAATTTGGTATGAATTTCCTGGAAATTCTCTGACAATATGTATTGAGAGCCTTAAAAACATTCATACTCTTTGAATTCTGCTTCTAAATCTATTCTGGGAAAGCCATCAGAAACGTGGACAATACATATATGCTTGTTTTAGCATCAGTTACAATAATGAAAAGTTAGGAATTACTCTGAATGTCTGATATATTAGAGGAATGGTGAAGTAAATTTTAACTCATTCATACAACTGAATAGCATGAAATTATCAAAATGATGTGTACAAAGGGCTTTTGAAAGAAATGGGAAATGCTTATGATATATGATATAATCTAAACTGGAAAAAAAAGCAAAATTGAGAAATATATTTATATATGTAATGTCCTCAAGGTTATAAATTAAAAATTAAGATGAAAGACTAGAAGAATATATGCCAAAATGTTCCAAATGATTGCTTAGGGCTAGAGGAGTGGGGGTGATTTTTCTGTAATTTTCTGATTTTTCTTCAGTGAACATTATTCCTTTATAACAGAGAAAAAAAAAAAAAACCCAGAAAACAATTTTTAAGTGAGTTCAGTACTTTATCGCTTTTTAGGAAAACAAAATTACTTTTTAATGTCTGTAGACCTCAGTGTGGTGTGCGCATATCACTGACTTGAAAAAGAAGGCTGCTGACCCCCACACAGTGCTAGACTCTAACATCCATCCATTCTCCAGAGACGGTATATCTCCAATTCCCAGCTGACCCTATGGATCTTGGCAGGATCTTGGTGAAACTTACTGTTTCTGCTGAGCGGCAGGGCAACTTGGGCACCAGGCAGTGAGAGATTCGGATTCTTGGATCTTTGGTGGTGATGGACAGACCTCTCTGCAGAATGTTCACCAAACGGGTCCAGAACTGAAACACGGTCTCTGGGTATTTTTCGTGGAGCCTCAGGTAGTAGATCTTTTCGGTCACTGTCCTAACCCTTAGGATGCGCTGGAGCCGGTCATAGATTCGCAGTTCCACGTACTTCAGGGGCAGAATCCTGGGCACAATCAGGAAATTCCCATGACAGAGGCCCCAGTGGTTTTAATGAACCTTGCTGGGCTAACCCCATTAGACTCCTGCCTCTGTTTGGGGGATGCCAGAGAGCGAAAGCTTGTGGTCTGAGGGTGGAAATGATCACTAAAACCTATTCTCTGATTTCTAGAGCCTTGGTTATTAAAGAATCTGCTCAAACCAATAACAATGGCTGATGGCTGATGTATACAATCTCATTTAACCCTCACAACAACCCCTTGATGAAGGAACGATAAGTAGTATTAATTCCCTGTTACAGAATTTGAAACTGTGGCTCAGAGAAGCTAAGTGATTTGCCCAAGCTTAGATCTTCTTAAGTAGGAACGGGAACTAAGGTTTTCTGACTCCATCTCCAGGTCTCCTTCTCTCTAGATCCTGAGTAACTGTGCTGAAAGGAGAAGGAGAAGGATGGAGGTCTGGTATTTTACATCCAGTATTTTTTTTCAATTTCAATATCTCATAATCCTATTTGACTTTCATATCGCTCACCTTTCTTTTGAAAATCTCCAAGTCTATATTGACAAAACAAAAAATAAGCAAAAGGAAGCCAAGATTCTCAAAAACTAGGAAGAGAACAGGGAGTGGTGCTCTACCCCAGCACCAAGTACAGCACTTGGTACATACAGACACTAAACAAATATTTGTTAAATGAACGAAGGAAGTCTACGCAGTTTATAAGCTAAAGAACACTGTCCTTTCTTCTTGTCTAGAGACCAGTGGCAAAACAATTCAGTTGTTCACCCAGTCCCTTCCAGCACCTCCCTCAAATCTTCCTTTACCTGCTGAGGGTGATGACTGGGGCACTCCCAGGTGTGCTCCAGGTGGAAAACTGACCCTGGGGCCAGGTGATGTTGGCCATCAGGAGGATGTTGGGGAGTGGCAAGGAGGGTACAGACGAGGTCACCCCAAGGATCACAGTGGTTGGCCCTTCACAGTCATCCATCCAGTTCCCGGGCTTAGTGACCTGGAAGTTAGACCCAGGCACATGGAGTCAGAGAGAAACAGAAGACAGGGGTGGAAGATTACAGGTGTTAGCAAATGGCACTTCAACTTGGCAACAGGCTTGGAGCACCTGTGTTCTTGCACACTGGGCTGGGTCATGACCTGCCATCCATCCTTCCCGTGGGTTCTCCCCAAAGAGACTTTAGGTCACTGACAACAGGAAATTGGTCACCCTCCTTCGTGTCCTTTGCATGACTAACTTTAAAAGGATGTGCTGGTAAGACAAAGCTGATCACCATTTCATTTCTCCGTCCTTGGGCAGAAGAAGGCACACAGGTTTCTAATGATCTGGAAGGGGGATTATGCAAAGAAAGTTCCAGAAGGGGAGGAGAATGAGGAAAAAGCTGTTGAATGGGGAAGATCCAGGCAGCCCAACTTGAGAGAGGTTTGGGGAGCTTCCCTCAAGATGATGGTCAGTCTGGCTTGCTGCTGGGTCCTGAGAGGAATAAGGACCTGTTCTCTTGCAGCACTCAGGGCTGTGGAAGGACAGAAAGATGGCAGCCTGGCACTTGGGTGCAGTCTCAGCTGAGACACCCCCATACCTCACTGTCCAGGACAGGCAGATAAGCACCATCACTGTAGCGTCCAAGGAACCATGGGGATCAGGATCTAAGGGGGTGACCCCTATGTTCCCAAGACCAGAGGGCCTTATCCCAATGTCCCAGACTCTGTAAGACCATCTAGGCCATTCACAGCCTGTGAAGGATCTGGGCAACAGGGGAGAGCCCCAGCAATGCCTGAATTGTAGGTTTCCACAAGCCTAGTAGATGGTACTCTGAGAAAAGTGAATTTTGATTTTGAGAAGAAATAAGAGGAACATTTCTTGAAGTCCATGTTGTGGAATGAAATTCATATGTTCTACAAAACAGAGGGCCCCACACACAGAGTGATACATTAATGTTTGTGGGGGATGTTTCTTGGCAAGTGACGGTAGTACTGGTGATGCTGAGGAGAGGGGAAGGAGGGAGCAGCATAACTCTGGGCTGGATCATTTCAAGGCAGCTTTTAGCTCTGAAGAGCTAGCTTAAGCAGGCAGGCTTTTCCCCTCCCTGGCACAGTCTGAGTCTCCTGGGGCAGCTCAGGGATGGGGAAGACCCCGAGCTATGAACCAGCTCTCTGAGACCTGGGGGACCTCATCAGAGAGAGGCTCCCTACTCTGTGAAACGGTCTCCAAATTAAGTTCAACACCCACCTCCGATTATTTCCACCCTCTCTCCCAGGGTTCCTCATCACTTTTCAACTCCACCAAATAGATTCCTGACTGCAGACCCTCCCTGTGCATTCCAGCCTCCTGGCTTCACCCAAGAGCTTGAAAACCTTTCCCTCTTCCTGAAAGGTTTTCTCTGCCAACTCTTCCACTTACCAAAGTCTTAGGAACACCTCAAAGATGTGCTTTCCCAGAATACGGGGAAAGCTTCCACAACCGCCCATGTCGAGGGTTTGCTCTGCTCATGCTATAGGGCTCAGCGGGTCCAAATCCTCTGACATAGAGCTTTCTTAACAACTACCATTTCACATAATGTCCGTTGAACCTCCAAAGTCACAAGCTTCTTGGCCAGGGGCACTATCTCATCTCTCTTTGCATCTCCTGCCCCTCACACAGCTTGTTGACAAACTGGTGATGCTATACCTGCCACGGAGCACAGCGGGGTCACCAGCCAGACCACTGGAGGAAAGTGGGGAGCACGGATTGAAATGACCATCCCGTGCTCTTGGTGGCTCTATGCTTCTCAGGCCACACTCACTCGCTTGAGTGGGTCATATTACTACTCTTCTGGGGATCAGTAGAATCTGGGAAAGGCTAATTTATCCAGGACCTTGCTCTCACACAAGGGTGTTTTTAAGACATCCTAGAAAGAAGGAATTTGGGTTTCAGAGCAGAGATTCTGACAGCCGCCTTCACCCTCTTTAACCAGTCGGTATACACTGGTGGCCCCAGAAGGTGCCTGTGGACCTCCACCTCACCCCTGGAAAACGGGTCCTGCTATCTCCTTCTGCAGGTATAACTCTATTTCCCAAAAGCATCTGACCTGCAGGGAGGCCTGTGATCTGTAGGCACAAACCGAGGTGAACTTGGGATCTAGACACTCCTGTTTTCTCTGGCTCTACCTGCTTCCCTGCTTCTTCCTCCTCCCCACAGCTTTCAAAGGCTGTGGCATTTGGGGGCCAAACCCTGGGAATAGGCTTTGGGGTACAGGGTTGGGGGGAGAGGTTAGGAAAGGGGCCCTGAGCGCACAAGGGTACCTGGATAAAGATGCTTTCAAACACCACTGAGTCAGAGAACAAGTTGAATTCTGGAGAATGAATCAGTTGACAAAGGAGGCCATCTTCCACCCCAAGTTCCACTCCAGGGCCTGGTTCCCTGACCTCAGGTGGGAGGCCCCGAATTTTACTCATTGGTTCTTGGGAAGAATGGGCTGGGGAACATCTCTGGGGCTCCACGCAGACCCAGCCCAACTCCAAGGTGATGTTGTGACCTCTTCTCCCCCCACCTCCACAGTGCCACCCCTCCTGATGTAGGGCTGTCCCCCAGGCTGGGGGGTGGGGGACGCTGCAGGCTCACAATGGCAGGAATGACATCAAGGAATGTGATGGGTAACAACAGGAAAGGATGGCAGACAAGAGGCGAGGAAGGATTGGCAGTGAGCAGGGCGTGTCTCTCCCCTTTCCTACTCACTACAGACCAGCAGTAACGCAGCCTCCTCCATTCTTCACTCAGTCTCCTCACACACACACAAGGAAAATGAGTCTCCCAAGGCTGTGGCCTGATTGTGAGCTGCCAGAGTAGCAAGGGAGTCTCTCTGAAGCTTCTCACAAAAACTTTCTCTCTATGCATGACCTGTTCACCCAAATGCCAGGCCTTCACCAGGCCAGGGGAGGTCAGGATGGGGGCCACAATTCAACCCAATCTTTCCTCCCCATCTCATGAGATGAAAAAAAAAAATGTTTTTTTTAACATGAGGTTATTGACAAAGCAAAGAGGTTTATTTATTTGGAAGCTGTGAGTGAACGAGGAAGTATGATACAGTGTATCCTGGAGCATCAGAGAAAAGATCAAGAAAATCAATTGTTATCTTTTTAGGAATTTGAACGAGCCAGTTAAACACAGCCATTATTTAAAATTTAATAATATAAACTGATAATATTAAATAAGTTATATAAAAAGCAAGGTAATAGATGCCCAAACTCATCACTTCTTAATCATTTAACTCTATTTTATGTCTCTTTATTCCCTTGGGGTTATTGGTTTCTACTGGTAGAAATGGTATATAACGTTCTACCATTGCTTCTCTCTTCTCAGGGTGTACAGAAAGTTCACAGTGGTTGCTCTCTTGAAACCAGCCATGCTGGGAGGTGTTTACATGATGGAAATCAGCCAGTGCTAAAATCTGGCCTTAATTTATTGCCATTGTGATTGTCTAAAGGGATAAAGAAAATGTCAGTGATGCCAATTAAAAGAGTGCCTATAGCTGTTACGTGTGGACACAAAGAAAAATCTGAGGAAATGATCTTCCAGTATTTGAAAGGTATTATCTAAATTAGCAAAGAAGGTGCTGGTCATTAGCCTTAATAGAGTTCCAAAAGGCAACTTTGTTATTTCACATTCCCCTTATTCATGAATGTAAGTGGAAAAATCAGCCAGCATTCATGTCAGAACTACACTGACTTGTCAGTTACACAGGTTGGCTAGGAACACAAAAATCCGACAAAAGTCCACGAAAGCTTTCTATGAGAATCATCCGGCATCTGAAAGTTACAGTAGAATAGTGTATAGTCTATTGTTGTAAATTGTGTGCTTTAAAGTAAATTTTTATTAAGTAAAACGTTATACAGTAAGATTTTTTTAAAGAAAAAAAAATGTATACTTATATGTATTTCCCCTTTCCACTGCCCCCTTGGAAAGCTGGTGGTTAGACATTTAACAGCACCCCACTGTGGTGGTACCAACTACTCCTCTCCCACTGCAATCTTTGCCTGGTTCCAGGACATGAAACTTTCACTTAAAGGCATCTTCAGGTTGCATGAAGTTGAGGAGGGATGAGCCATTAGTTACCTCTCTCAGACGCTGGCTGTACAGCTACAGGCTCTCACTTGGTGCTTCAACAGGCCAACGGGTGAGTTCTCTTATCTTTTAAACTCTCAAGACACACACTGCTGCAGTCCACCCATGACTGCGCTTGAATCTTCTGCTGCCTCTCCTATCAGGAGGGAAACCCGCTTCTCACTGTTTTCCCAAAGCTGTGACATCAGAAGCAGGATTAGCTTATTTCTTCTTAAGACTCACTCATTAGAAGAGAAAATTCTTCTCTTTTATGGATGCAAAGTCTATAAGACCAGGGATTTAAACTTCAAACACTTCAAGACTATTACTTTCCTTTTCTTATCTCAGTGCACTCTGTAACATTGTTTCTCCTTTCCTTGTAAAAGGAAAAAACAAAAAACAAACAGGAAACTTCTCTTACAATGTTTGCAGCATAGACCAAAAATTTAAACGACATAAAGAACATCAGCGTGACCACTTATGCTAGACTACCTCACTTACTTGTATAGTAAGTTCTAGTGTTAAATAAGTGGAAGAATGTTCCCTGAAACACTGTTTGCAGTGACAAAGACTGGAGACAACTTAAATGTCCATCAACAGGGCAGCAGTTACGTTACGATACAAACCTAACCTTAACCCTAACCATAATCTATAATGAGGTGATGGTTTGCAGCCCATGAAAGAATAGGTAGCTTTGTATATACTGATAAGGAATGATTACCAAGACATTAAGGTAAAACAAGATGCAGAGAGTATATATAATATGCCACCACTTGGGTAAAAGGAATTTAAAAGAATATATACCCATATGAGCATGTTAGAACATGCCCAGAAACTTCTGGGAGGATAAAAATGTGGTTTTTTTGATTATATATATATCATGTGTATATATATAATATATATAATAATATATATTATATATAACGATCCTGGGATTTCTTTGGAGGAATGATGCTAAAGCTGAAACTCCAGTACTTTGGCCACCTCATGCGAAGAGTTGACTCATTGGAAAAGACTCTGATGCTGGGAGGGATTGGGGCAGGAGGAGAAGGGGGACGACAGAGGATGAGATGGCTGGATGGCATCACTGACTCAAAGGGCGTGAGTCTGAGTGAACTCTGGGAATTGGTGATGGACAGGGGGCCTGGCGTGCTGCGATTCATGGGGTCGCAAAGAGTCAGACACGACTGAGCGAATGAACTGAACTGAACTGACCGATACATATATAATATGTACATATATAGTATGAATATATTATATATATTCATAATATATATAATATATAGTATATATAGAATATACAGTGTATATATACACATATATACAGTATACATATACATTTATATACAGTACACATACATATATACACAATATATATACATATATAGTATATATACTACATACAGTATATATTATATATATACAGTATGTATATATATATATATGCTTAAATTATTTATCTTGAGCATGTATTTCCTTTTTAAATAAAAAGTTAAAGAATTATCCTACATATGGCCCTACAAATATTTGCTGAGAAGCAACTATGTTTGCCAAGGTATGCCACATGTTGGAAGAACCATTACTAACTCTAAAAGTAGTCTGATCAGGGTTGTGGACGTGGTCAGGGCTGTCTTAGACATAACTCTTTACTTGTTGAGGTTAAAACAAAAACAAAAACATATGTGAAGAAATACGGGTGGGAAACTTTCCAAATGTAATAGAAACTGTAAACCTACATCTATACAAAGAATAAGAACAGTACAAACTGTAAGTATGTAACTAAACTTTAAAAATATACATATTAAAATATATATTATAGGGCTTCCCTGGTGGCTCAGACATTGCAGAATCTACCTGCAACTCAAGAGACCTGGGTTTAATCCCTGGGTTAGGAAGATCCCCTGGAAAAGGAAATGGCTACCCACTTCAGCATGGACAGAGAAGCCTAGAAATTGTAAATATGTAAGCCCTCAATATGCCAGGAAATTTGGAAAACTCAGCAGTGGCCACAGGACTGGAAAAGGTCAGTTTTCATTCCAATCCCAAAGAAAGGCAATGCCAAAGAGTGCTCAAACTACCACACAATTGCACTCATCTCACACGCTAGTAAAGGAATGCTGAAAATTCTCCAAGCCAGGCTTCAGCAATACATGAACCGTGAACTTCCAGATGTTCAAACTGGTTTTAGAAAAGGCAGAGGAACCAGAGATCAAATTGCCAACATCCGCTGGATCATCGACAAAGCAAGAGAGTTCCAGAAAAACATCTATTTCTGCTTTATTGACTATGCCAAAGCCTTTGACTGTGTGGATCACAATAAACTGTGTAAGATTCTGAAAGACATGGGAATACCAGACCACCTGACCTGCCTCTTGAGAAATCTAGATGCAGGTCAGGAAGCAACAGTTAGAACTGGACATGGAACAACAGACTGGTTCCAAATAGGAAAAGGAGTATGTCAAGGCTGTATACTGTCACCCTGCTTATTTAACTTCTATGCAGAGTACATCATGAGAAACGCTGGACTGGAAGAAGCACAAGCTGGAATCAAGATTGCCGGGAGAAATATCAATAACCTCAGATATGCAGATGACATCACCCTTATGGCAGAAAGTGAAGAGGAACTAAAGAGCCTCTTGATGAAAGTGAAAGAGGAGAGGGAAAAAGTTGGCTTAAAGCTCAACATTCAGAAAACGAAGATCATGGCATCTGGTCCCATCACTTCATGGGAAATGGATGGGGAAACAGTGGAAACAGTGTCAGACTTTATTTTTCTGGGCTCCAAAATCACTGCAGATGGTGACTGTAGCCATGAAATTAAAAGACGCTTACTCCTTGGAAGGAAAGTTATGACCAACCTAGATAGCATATTGAAAAGCAGAGACATTACTTTGCCAACAAAGGTTCGTCTAGTCAAGGCTATGGTTTTTCCTGTGGTCATGTATGGATGTGAGAGTTGGACTGTGAAGAAAGTTGAGCACCGAAGAATTGATGCTTTTGAACTGTGGTGTTGGAGAAGACTCTTGAGAGTCCCTTGGACTGCAAGGAGATCCAACCAGTCCATTCTGAAGGAGATCAGCCCTGGGATTTCTTTGGAGGGAATGATGCTGAAGCTGAAACTCCAATACTTTGCCCACCTCATGCGAAGAGCTGACTCATTGGTAAAGACTCTGATGCTGGGAGGGATTGGGGGCAAGAGGAGAAGGGGATGACAGAGGATGAGGTGGCTGGATGGCATCACTGACTCAATGGACGTTGAGTCTGAGTGAACTCCGGGAGTTTGTGATGGACAGGGAGGCCTGGCATGTTGTGATTCATGGGGTCGCAAAAAGTCAGACACGACTGAGTGACAACTGAACTGAAGCAAATTTTTAAATATACATATTAAAATATATATTGTATATAATTTTAAGAGTTCTTTAAATAAGTTGTTTAAAAAATTACAACAGTATGTAACATCAAATTTAGAACACATGCAGAAGTAAAATATATGACAAGAATGGCACATTGAATAAGAGTGTGGAGATAAAAATGTACTGTTGCATGGCTCTGACATTATACATGAGTGGTATAATATCATTTGAAGGTAGACTGTATTAAGTTGAAGATGTCTATTGTAAACCCTAGAAGAGAGAAACCATTAAAAAAATAATGAAAAGAGGTATAGCTAATAAATCAATAGTGGAGGTAAAATACAACACTGAAGAATTTTCAGTTAATCCAAAAGAAGAAAGAAAACAGTAATAAAGACAGTTAATGCTCAGTGGTGATTTATTTTTTAAAACTATTTTAATATATATTTTATTATTTTTTATTCTGGCTGCGCTGGGTCTTCATTGCCACATGTGGGCTCTTTGTTGGGGCATGTGGTTTTCTCTTTTTGCAGAACATAGGCTCAAGAGCACAGGATCCATAGTTGTGCCACACGGGCTTGGTTGCCCTGTGGCATTTGGGACCTCCATTCTCTGACCAGGGATTGAACCCAGGTCCCCTGCCGTGGAAGGCAGACTCTTAAACACTGGACCACCAGGGAAGTCCCTCAAGTGATGAATGCTGAGTCATCAAGTTGGTATAGGCTTGCCATATAAAGCAAATCAAGTTTGTTGGCATTATTAATACTCTTGTGTGCACAGCAGGACATAAAACAAGCATTGTAAGTTATAGCCATTTTATAATTTTAAATTTTGTTACAATTAAGTTTGCTTAGGAAAAAAAATCTCACATGTGTGCCGGGGTTCAGCCCCAGCTGATCCAGGGTATTCGAAGGAGAGACGGCTTCGGTGACCTATTTATTTATTTATTTGTCAAAGATATAAACAGTAATAGAATGAGGATAGCTCAGTAGGAAAATTCAGTGGAGAAAAGAAGCTGAGTAGCTTGGTTTACGCAGAAAATCAATATAACCCATGACACCAGGTTAGCTCTGACCACGGAGGCCGCAGGCGCCCTCTCGAATAGCGGAAGGTGCCCCACCTTAGACACCTTCTTGAGTGGGTCTTAGAAGCCCAGGCAAATAAATGGTCGCAGAGGATATCCGCGCTCCAGATGGAGACTCAGCTGGAAGTTGAGGGGAAGAATGACATGGGGAGACCAAGCGTTGGTGAGCAAGGCCCGTAGCTTTATTTTCAACAGGGGCTTTTATACCCTAAGTTACACATAGAGGATAATAGGGGATGCAAAGTCAGCAGTATTTGATCCTTATCAAAAACCAGGGTTTCTTTCCTGCAAATTTATCGTATACAAATGGTTTAGGTGATTTACATCATCTTATGGCCAGAAGGCCTATTAACATTTTATGACTCTTGACAAAGACTTATCAACAAAGACTTATTTTCCCTAAGAGTAATTATTTTAAGGTTTGGCACCATCTTCCGAAGATAAAATTGCATTCCTATAGGGCGGATGTGTAATGGGTTTACAACAAAGGAAAGAATTTATTACCTTAAGGGTCTAAAGTTACTAACACCAAGGCCACTACTTATTTTTTCTACATACCACTATAGTAATTAATACACATTCAAGGATACAATACAGGGGATGTGAAAACTTGGCAGCAAGCATTGGTTCATCAATGAAATCTTTTACTAGTTTTATTCTGACAGTTTCTAACTCTCTGAGAGGCTCTAAGCTATTTGAATATCTTAAGCTTCCCGTGCCTCTCGAGGCTGGGAGACTGTAAACAATCATATGTATAGCTGTAGGAGTCCGGGTAAATTTGTCAGGCGAGTTAGAGAGCCATCTGAGGGGTTTGGATTTAAACACTCCTAATTGCCCAGGAACTTTTATTAATTGGAGCTATAAGTTAACTCTTTGTCAGAGAGAGCGAGATGGTGGTAGGGGACAGCCCCCAGTAAAGACAGAGGTGAGAGCACAAAGCAATAAAGTAGGCAGACTCTGGTTTTTTGGGGGTAGATGCTCGAGAATATCCAGGGGGACTCCTGAGGCTCGATCCCGCCTTTGCGGATGCCGAGCCTCCTTCCTCATGACCTTCGTCACGAGTGGAATGTCTCTCCGGCTCCCAGCACATGTGCCCACATAAGAATTACCTCAAGGGTGATAAAACTCATTATTGACTTATTTTTCTTTACTGCACTTTGAAGAGTCCTTGAAAAAGGAAAAAAACAAAAAACAACAAAACCCATGATGTAGACAAAAGAGCTGCATACTGGAAGAGACCAATTAATTCAACGACATTATCTAAGTTACTTAGTTTCCTTCTGTTTCCTCTGTGGTAAAATGATAAGACATCACCCAATACACTAGCCACCAGCCACACGTGATTACTAAGCGCTTGAAATGTGGCTAATCCAAATGCAGGTGTGTTGTAAGTGTAAAATACTCACCAATACAAATACACACTTAGAACAAAAATAAAAATGTAAAACATCTCATTAATAACTTTTCATGTTGATTACATATTGAAATATTCTTAATGTATTAGGTTAGCTAAAATTTAAAATACCTTTTCCTGTTTCTTTTTTCTTTTTCATGTGACCACTAGACAATTTTAAATCATATATACAGCTTGCATTATACCTTTATTGGACAGTGCTAAACTAGATCGTATCTTCTAGTCCTTAATATTCTGATACTTCTCCTAAGTTTTAGGAGTGCAGTGCTTTAAACCCAGAAAGCATACATTTAAAGCAGTTCATTCTCTTCATTCCATTCCAGTAGATGGCACTAGAGTTACAGCTTCAAGCTAACAACTATATTTTAAAATAGTTGCAGTTCTCTAAACATGTGCTTAGTTTCAGCTCCATGCCCTTACTCACACTATTTGCTCTACTGGGAAACTCTTTCCTAACTAGATAGCCTATTCATTTTTTAAAAATTCAGATCCTCTGGGACATCCCTGTGGTCCAGTGGTTAGGATTCTGAGCTTTCCCTGCCAAGGGCCTGGATTCAATCCCTGGTTGGGAAACTAAGATCCCACAAGCCACGTGGCACAACCAATATAAAGAAATTAAAAATAAAACTCAGATCCTTAACATCTGTCTCCTGTCCATAAATAACTTTATGTAGCCACTGTCCATATTATGTATGTAGCCATATCATTCTATAGTAAGCCATGAAATATTGTTTACATGCATCCCTCCTTCCATCTTGCATGTTATCTGAGATAGGTAGTGATGAGATTTTAGTTGATGCCTGGCATCTGGCACGCAGTAGGTACTATAGGCAATGTTACCAGGATAGGCCAAGTTAGCAAAAAGCCCACATGGCAGTAGCGTAAGACAACAGAGGGGCACGTCCCTGGTGGTCCAGTGGTTTGGACTCTGCGCTCTCGGACCAATCCCTAGTGGGGTAACTAGATTCGACATGCAGCAACTAAGAGTTCACATGCTACAACTGAAGATCCTACATACCACAGCTAAGACCTGGCACAGCCAAATAAATAAGTAAAATACAATGTATTTAAAAAAAAGGACAAAGTTTTTTTCTGTGTACGTTACATGTTCATCAGGGATCAGCTGAAGGCTCTGCTTCATGACCCGTACTCCAGGACTACGTTAATGGAACAAATTCATCTAGAGCCCTGCTGGTGACTGTGATAGAAGCAAACAGGGCTTTGGAGGTTTCTGAACCTGTGCTTAAATGCACCAACCTAGAATCGACACAAATCATTTCTACTCGCAAGTTTCTGGCCAGAACTAATTATATGGCTCCATTCAATGCAAGGATGTCAGAAAGTGCGATTCTGTCATGTGCTTAGAAGGCAAGGGCAGAAATATTTGAGGAATGTTAATGATGACCTTTCCAGTAGTCATGTACGTATGTGTGAGTTGGACTATAAAGAAGGCTGAGCGCCCCAAAATTGATGCTTTCAAACTGCGGTGCTGGAAAAGACTCTTGAGAGTCCCTGGGACAGCAAGGACATCAAACCAGTCAATCCTAAAGGAAATCAACCTTGAATATACATTGGAAGGACTGATGCTGAAGCTGAAGCTCCAATACTTTGGCCACCTGATTTGAAGAGCCAATTCATTGGAAAAGACTCTGATGCTGTGAAAGACGGAGGCTAGGAGGAGAAGGGGGCAACAGAGGATGAGATGGTTGGATGGCATTATCAACTCAACGGAAATGAGTCTGAGCAAACTCCAGGAGATAGTGAAGGACAGGGAAGGCTTGTGTGCTGCAGTCCATGGGGTCACAAAGAATTGTACATGACTTAGTGACTGAACAAATGACTACTAATAACCCTTCTAGTCAACAACCTTTCAGCTCACTATTTCTCCTGCAAGTAGAACACATTTACTATATGTTCCCCCACAAAGGAAACAACCCAAGAATTCCCTTCAGTCACATCAAGTTCAAATTCAAGAATCTGCATGATGCACAATAGTTGCTATTGACAGTTTCAGATGTGGCTTGAGCTAGACAACGATAAACTAAAACAAGCCATGTGCCACACATCTCGGAGAAGGCGATGGCACCCCACTCCAGTACTCTTGCCTGGAAAATCCCATGGACGGAGGAGCCTGGTAGACTGCAATCCATGGGGTCGTGAAGAGTCGGACACGACTGAGTGACTTCCTTTTCACTTTCATGCATTGGAGAAGGAAATGGCAACCCAATCCAGTGTTCTTGCCTGGAGAATCCCAGGGAAAGTGGAGCCTGGTGGGCTGCTGTCTATGGGGTCACACAGAGTCGGACACGACTAAAGTGACTTAGCAGTAGCAGCCACACATCTAATGTACTCTGGTGGAACAGGGACAGGATAAATGAAGTCACGGGAGTGGGGACAAATGGAAAACACAATAGCCTAGTGACTGTGATGTTCCACTGCGTAGATGTGATGACAGCCCCTTACCTGGAGCAAAGGGAATAGTTCTTGATTAGCTCTCAATTCTGCTTCTTGGGAAGACATCCTTAGGCCATTGTTCTCTGTTTTAAGCTGCAAAGTTTTCAGGGTGGTTGCTGCAGTATAACCTAATTTGTCCTGACTGATAAAGAAATCAGAATCTAGAGGCGGGTGTTACATATTATTTAAAAAACAACACTTAATATGTATGAATAACTAATGTGGAGGGCAGCAAAGAAATCTTACTGGAGGCTAGAAGGTCAGCAATCCATGTTATACAGTAGCAAAACATTTGGTAAAATTGTGGCCTGCAGTAACTTAGATGTTATACTTTAATAATCTACCTAATAAGCTAGGAGAGTCAAGAGAATAGAATTTTAGCAGCAGAAATTGGATACAGTTGGCTGTCACTGACAAAGCACCCCAGGATGAGTTCAGAAGAGAATTGGCCAGCTTGCAAGAAGGTAAAGGGATCAAGAGAGACTATGGATGTCACAGGGGTTCACAGAAGCAACTGCTTCTCATCCTTAAATGCATGCTCAGTCGTGTCTGACTGCGACACTATGGACTGCAGCCCTACCAGGCTCCTGTCCATGGGATTTCCCAGGCAATCCCAATACCTTGGGTATTGTGAGTTGCCATTTCCTCCTCCAGGGCATCCCTAAATGGCAAGAGATAAAATGGAGATGCTTGGAGTGACAAAAATCACTCAAAAGAAAATTCAAACTCAGCTTTGTTGTTATGGTAACAGTCCTGGTTTGATCAGAACCATTCCAGTTCTTAACACTAAAAATCCAGTAACCAAGGAAACCCCTCTGCCAGGCACAGGGACAGTTTTTTACCCTACTCATCACATCTCTGTTGAAACCTGAGTAGTTTAAATTGTTTTAGAGCCAAGACCTTATTTAATTTGTGGCACTCAGTAACCATTTCCATTAAGCTAAACTGCTTGGGAAAGAGACTTCAGGTGCAGGTCTCCAACCAAAAGATGAAAATGCCCCAAAGTAGTTGAAAAGGCATAAGAATGAAAAAAGACACCAAATCTAAGAAAAATGTCTAGAAAAGGGCAGCTATGGCATGAAACTGCCTGAAATCAGAGATAAAAAGCCAACTATATTTCTAAGAGTACTCTGCTACCAAGACATGTCACATAAGCCCAGCCAATCACGAAAGACCAGAGTGCAATCTTTTATCATGTGCCCCGGTGGGAAGCTGGAAATACTTGCCAACAGCACTAAGAATTACCACAGCACAATAAATAAAAGTGATGCCCAAACCACTGGTTTCTGGGCTATGTGTTAGTCAGTCAGTTGTGTTCAATTCTTTGTGACCCCATGGACTGTTGCCAGGCTCCTCTGTCCATGTTATTCTCTAGGCAAGAATACTGGAGTGGGTTGCCATTCCCTTCTCTAGGGGATCATCCTAACCCAGGGATTGAACTCAAGATTCTTTACCATCTGAGCCACCAGGGAAGTCTGGGGTAGTAGCACTTGAGTTTAAGAACACTCAGGAAGAGGGCTTCCCTGGTGGCTCAGTGGTAAAGAATCCGCCGGCCTACCAATGCTGGAGACATGGGTTTGATATCTGATCCAGGAAAACCCCACATGCTGAGGAGGAACTAAGCCCACAGAACTATTTGAGCATGTGATCTAGAGCCTGGGAGCCGCAACTACTGAAGCCCACGTGCCCTAAAACCTGTGCTCCCCAAAAAGAGAAGCCACTGCAGTATGAGAAGTCCAAGCACTGCAACTAGAGAGCAGCCCCCACTCTCGTCAAGGAGCCCGCACAGCTGCCAAGACCCAGCACAGCCAAAAACAAAGAACACTCAGAAAATAAAACCGGTTTAGCAGAGGACACCATGCACCATTCTTACCCTTTAGCAAAAGTAAATCAGACTCACCATATACAAAAGGGCATGTGTACCAAGATGAGTGTGTTAATTACCATACGCAGAGGAATGAATATGCTTCAATATGGAGTGGGGATGAAGGAGGGAATTCAAGGAAAAAAAAATCTCCATTTTTTTGGAAAGTCCAAGCTGTTAGGTCTGAGAGAGCAGAAACAATCATCAGTGAAGCACAGACATTTCACCAGCTGACCTGGAGAACAATCAGAATTGAGTAGATAAGAACGCAGAGAAAAAACGCCTACTGGACTCAAGTCTTCTCCAGGGACTGAAGCTGAAAGATTGTCAGAAAGGACCATTTTTCTTTTTCTTTAGAGATGGATAGAGTCAAGAGAAAACTCTAATAGCCTTGGCCTAGGCTGGGACACGGAGAAGGCGATGGCACCCCACTCCAGTACTCTTGCTTGGAAAATCCCATGGATGGAGGAGCCTGGTGGGTTGCAGTCCATGGGGTCGCGAAGAGTCGGACACAACTGAGCGACTTCCCTTTCACTTTTCACTTTCATGCACTGGAGAAGGAAATGGCAACCCACTCCAGTGTTCTTGCCTGGAGAATCCCAGGGACGGGGGAGCCTGGTGAGCTGCCGTCTATGGGGTTGCACAGAGTCGGACACGACTGAAGCGACTTAGCAGCAGGCTGGGACAACTGGTTGATACAGGGCAGCCCCAAGTGCACCTGCCTCCACGTTCAAAGGTTTATTTACCTTATGTTTTAAACAAAGTGTTTTACATACTTTTCTGCTCCTATGCTTTAAGATGTGAAACCTCAGATGTGCACATTAAAACCCTTCCCTATCACTAATTTCAAGGGCAGGAGTCAACAAGACACGGAGTGGATATATACATTCAACCTTATTTCATTAGAAAAACTTATTTAAGCCACAAGGTGGCCAAAATGCCCTTGTCCCAAGCAGGTGCTATCATTCCTCTGTCCACTTCAGACCAATACATACACACACATACTCGCTAAGTTGGAGGAAGAACTTTAAAAAATGTAAAAATGAGAATGGGACACAGAAGACTCCACCTTCCCCCTTCCTACAGCCAACCCACACAACTCTTAACTGTTATCTGCACACAGAAGAGCTCTCATGGGAAAAAAGCTGAATACCAAGTAAACTGACTATAAGACACCCAAGTCCAAAAGAATTCTTGGCAGATGCTTAGAAAGTAGGATTGAAACTAAGACCATCTCCCAACAGCTGAAGTTCCAGCACAAGTCCTCAACTAAAAGAAGACAAAGCCAGGCTGCCCATGACAGCCAAGCATAGGGCAGACTGGGGAGGAGAGTGAGATCACTCCATTCCACAGCCACAGGCCACCCACTAAGATCTGTGATTAAACAGGCTTTTTCCAGAACAAGGAGTATCCAGATGAGGTTCTTCGAGGGCCTAGTAACAGTTAGTTCTCTGATAACACTGATGTGCAGCTTGCCTGCCCAGGAACTGGTAGAGCTGGCGGTATTTTGGACACTGTTCCAAGGTTATAACCAGTGGAAGGAGGTCTTATCACACCCCTCTGGATGGATGGTCTGGAAGGCCCTTGGGGGCTCTGTGTTGGCAAGCTGACCTCTGGTGGCCCAGGAGCTCCCAGGAGACAGGCTCTCCAGCAGGCCTCCAGGGACTCCATCAGTCCAATGAAGATGGAGAGCAAGGTCATCACCCCACCTAAGAGATAGAGGTTCAACATATGCTTCATGGCTTCAAGAATTCCTCTCCTTTGTAGAACAACACAGCTGACTTCTGCTTCTGAAAGGCCTCTGGATCCTGAGAAGAGAGAGCCGAGGTTAATCTCCAGCCTTCCCGGATATGCCTGCCTCTGACCTTGACCCTAGAGCTAAGCAGGTGGCCAGCCAGTCAGGGAGGCAGGGGCCAGGGCAGAATCTCCAAGTAAATTTACACTGTAAATGCCATGGCTCCCACCAGCTGTGGAGCGACTCAGCTTTTTGGACTAATTCAAGAGCATTCCTTAAAACTTTTACTTCTGCTTTCAGGTATAGAGAATCCCTGTTCCACAGTCCAGGGACCACAAACATTCCTGATGTAAAAACCCAGTTCTTTTTTGGGGGGGAAGGGTGCAGGGGGTAGGGGGGTCGATTGCAGGAATATAAGAACATGTCCTTGAGAAAGCAAAAGCAACCTGCCTGGAAATCTCCATCACATCTCAGTCAGGTGTAAATTAATCATAAACTTTTAAAAAGTCTAATAATCCTAACGGAGTAAAATATATCAAGTTCACTTATTTAACAAGTACGCCCTGAACACCCACAACTTGTTAGGCACCCCGGATGGCACTAGGGCCACTCGAGGCCCTGCAGACACGAACTCGGCCCTCATGCGCCTTCCAGTCTAGGGGGGACAGGCAAGAAAACGGGCAGTTCCTACAAGCAACAGGAAGGAGATGCTCGGTGTGCTCTGGATGGGCACAGCATGGGGTGGGCACACGGATCCTAGTTAGGGCCACCCCTGGAGAAAGCTGGGCGGGGTGGCTGAGTGGGGCCCCAGGTGGGGACGAGAAGGGACGCTCTCCACAGCGCAGTCCCAGGCGGGGGAACGCCAGGAGACCCGCGGGGCACGCAGCCCTGGGGATGGGGGCGGGGAGCCGGGAAGCCTACAAAGCCGCTCACCTCCAGGAGGAAGGGCCAGGAGCGGCCCGCTTGCTGTAATAACGGATCGCGCGGAGTCGGAAAGAAAGTCGACCCACGAGATGTCAACCCAGACGCCCCTCTGCAGCTAAAAGCGCAGCTTGCAGCGAAACTCTGAGCTGGGGCCACCCGGCCGATTTATACCCGCGGTGCGGCCAGGAGCCCGCGCGCGCGCGCACTGGAGCCCTGACGCAAGCTCGCGGCCCCGCCCCTAGGCGAGGGCGGTCTGGGGTCCCAGGCAGTTCTCAGCAGCTTCGGTCAGGGCTGTTTCTGGAAATAAACGCTGTGCGACTGAGTCACTGAGGTGGACATGGCACAAGGCATGTATGTTAACTTCAGCTGCCTTTTCTAGCTGCAGGAAACGTTTGAGGGAATCAGAAAGTCATTATTCACGCATACCAAGTAGATGGAAAACACACCTAAATTGATGCAATCCAAGGGCTCTCAGACTGCGTGGGATGAGGTCCGGCGGGCGGCTGGGGATGCATTCTTCGCCGCAGATTTCAGCAAAGCACAGACTGTCAGAGGGCCTCAGGCCCTCGCTCCACCCACCCCCCCACCATACTGCCCGTTTCCTTCATTCAGGAACTGAAAAGTTGACATTGTTTCACTTCCTAGAGGTAACAGGATTCCAAACGCCACCACCCCCCCGCCCCCCAGTCCCTATTCCGAGTTTTCTTTGCCATTGTATCTCTGGAATGGCGTCTTTTTACATCATAAACCCTGCTTTTCATGAGAGTTTGTCACAGTACCAAAATGTGGAATACACACCTGGCCCTGGTGTCTGAGCATGTGACCGAGTTCCTTGGCAGGCACTGGATGTGTTTTCTCGTGTACAATGTGGCCACGGAACGAAGTCTGAGGATGAACGAAAGTCCTAGGAGGTGACAGTCTAGGTGGTGGTTTAGTCCCTAAGCCATGTCCGACTCTTGCGACCCCGTGGACTGTAGCCAGCCAGGCTCCTCTATCTATGGAATTCACCAGGCAAAAACATTGGAGCGGGTTGCCATTTCCTTCTCCAGGGGAGCTTCCCGACCCAGAGATGGAACCTGGATCTTATGCATTGCAGGCAGATTCTTTACCGACTGAGCTACGAGGAAACTCCTAGAGGCTAGCTCCCAGACTGGGGGCTGAGGAAGCCTCATTAAGCACCACGCTCCCAGGGTGCTCCCAAACCTCATCCCTGCCCCCCCCACACAAGTCACTGGGTGTCGTGAGGGCACCCAATGGCTGATCTCGGGAAATAAATTGCTGGGGACACGCTGGGAATGGGGAGGCCCCTGGGGAGGGAATGTCCACGCCGTGGAAGGAAGGCCGTGGGTGGTTTTGCTGCCTTCCTCGTGGGGAGGTGAGGGGGCAAAGCTCCAAATTGGTGACTCTAGCAGGTCCCCGGAGCTTTAGGACTGTCGGCTCCGCTTGCCTGGACTGGACGAGCGACAACCCAGGCGCTCCCTCGGCTCCGCCGGCTCAGTGGAAAAGAGGCGGGACCAACCGGGAGTTGCCAAACCCCGCTGCGACCTTTCACCTACTATCCCGGCTCCGTCTGCTGTCAGAGGAGGAGGGGCGGGAAAGGCCGCCTAGAAGGAGGAAAGTTGCAGATGGGAGACGTGCTGGCAGGCAGGCAGGCACAGAGAAATTAACTTTTCTACTCAGCTTGCAGGAATTTTTGGTTCTTCATTAAACTACAGTTTCGTCTCTATTTTCGCTGGACTCAAGTAACTCTTCTGTTGCACTGTTATTCAGGAGGGGCTCCAGCTCTAAGCTATGAGGGAAGCCCTCAAATGTTTTAGTATATATACCTTTTCTGGTCATGTCCAACTCTTTTGCGACCCCATTAACTATACAGTCCATGGAATTCTCCAGGCCAGAATACTGGAGTAGGTAGCCTTTTTCTTCTCCAGGGGATCTTCCCAACCCAGGAATCGAACCCCGGTCTCCCGCTTTGCGGGCAGATTCTTTACCAGCTGAGCCACAAGGGAAACCCAAGAATACTGGAGTGGGTTCAGTTCAGTTCAGTTCAGTCGCTCAGTCACGTCCGACTCTTTGCGACCCCACGAATCGAAGCACGCCAGGCCTCCCCGTCCATCACCAACTCCTGGGGTTCACTCACTCACATCCATCGAGTCGGTGATGCCATCCAGCCATCTCATCCTCCGTCGTCCCCTTCTCCTCCTGCCCCCAATCCCTCCCAGCATCAGTCTTTTTCCAATGAGTCAACTCTTCACATGAGGTGGCCAAAGTACTGGAGTTTCAGCTTTAGCATCATTCCTTCCAAAGAAATCCCAGGGCTGATCTTCAGAATGGACTGGTTGGACCTCCTTGCAGTCCAAGGGATTCTCAAGAGTCTTCTCCAACACCACAGTTCAAAAGCATCAATTCTTCGGCACTCAGCTTTCTTCACAGTCCAACTCTCACATCCATACATGACCACTGGAAAAACCAGAGCCTTGACTAGACGAACCTTTGTTCGCAGTTATGTCTCTGCTTTTGAATACGCTATCTAGGTTGGTCATAACTTTTCTTCCAAGGAGTAAGCGTCTTTTAATTTCATGGCTACAGTCACCATCTGCAGTGACTTTGGAGCCCCAAAAAATAAAGTCTGACACTGTTTCCCCATCCATTTCCCATGAAGTGATGGGACCAGATGCCATGATCTTCGTTTTCTGAATGTTGAGTTTTAAGCCAACTTTTTCACTTTCATCAAGAGGCTTTTGAGTTCCTCTTCACTTTCTGCCATAAGGGTGGTGTCATCTGCATATCTGAGGTTATTGATATTTCTCCCGGCAATCTTGATTCCAGCTTGTGCTTCTTCCAGCCCAGCGTTTCTCATGATGTACTCTGCATATAAGTTAAATAAGCAGGGTGGTAATATGCAGCCTTGACATACTCCTTTTCCTATTTGGAACCAGTCTGTTGTTCCATGTCCAGTTCTAGCTGTTGCTTCCTGACCTGCATACAAAATTCTCAAGAGGCAGGTCAGGTGGTCTGGTAGTCCCATGTCTTTCAGAATTTTCCACAGTTTATTGTGATCCACACAGTCAAAGGCTTTGGCATAGTCAATAAAGCAGAAATAGATGTTTTTCTGGAACTCTCTTGCTTTTTCCATGATCCAGAGGATGTTCGCAATTTGGTCTCTTGTTCCTTCGCCTTTTCTAAAACCAGCTTGAACATCTGGAAGTTCACGGTTCAGGTATTGCTGGAGAATTTTGAGCATTCCTTTACTAGCATGTGAGATGAATGCAATTGTGCGATAGTTTGAGAATTCTTTCGCATTGCCATTCTTTGGGACTGGAATGAAAACTGACCTTTTCCAGTCCTGTGGCCACTGCTGAGTTTTCCAAATTTGCTGGCATATTGAGTGTAGCACTTTCACAGCATCATCTTTCAGGATTTGATATAGCTCAACTGGAATTCCATCACCTCCACTAGCTTTGTTCGTAGTGATGCTTTCTAAGGCCCACTGGACTTCACATTCCAGGATGTCTGGCTCTAGGTCAGTGATCACACCATCATGATACTGGAGTGGGTAGCCTATCCCTTTTCCAGCAGATCTTTCTGACCCAGGAATCGAACCCAAGTCTTCTGCATTGCAGGCGGATTCTTTACCAACTGAGTTCCTTGGTAGCTCAGATGGCAAAGTGCCTGCCTGCAGTGCGGAGACTCCGGTTTGCTCCCTAGGTCGGGAAGATCCCCTGGAGAAGGAAATGGCAGCCCACTCCAGTATTCTTGCAAGGAAAATCCCATGGACAGAGGAGCCTGATAGGCTGCAGTCCATCGGGTTGTAAAGAGTCGAACACAATTGAGTGACTTCTCTTTCTCTCCTGCCAGCTCTGAAACCACGCTAAGGAGTGTCCCCCGCCCTTGCTAGTTAGAGGCCTCGGGCAAATTCTTTAACCTTTAGGCACTTCAATTTCTCAGCTGTGATATGGGAGGTTAACAGTCCTTACCTGGAAATTAAATGAGTTAAACCACATGAAGGACGGAGAATGCTGCCTGGTACATGGAAAACGTGCTGTAAGTGTTAAAATTATCTGTATTCTCTACCACAAAACTCCCAGTGAGAGACTTTGGTCACAGTTGCCTATGTTCAGTGAGGCAACATAGGAATTCCACAATAACCCGTTGGGCTCTGCTTACTGTCAAGTCTAAAAGTTTATTCTCATAGAGCTTGAAGGAAGAGATAGGCAGCTCTCTGACAATTCCCTCTCCCCTATTTACTGCCACTGTGCAAACATCACGCTAGATGCAGAATACCAGAGTTTGGGTGAATATAGTCCTGTGATTTCCCATTTATCAATTACAAATATTCTTCTACATCATCTCTGGGTAGGTACTGGGCCTACCTATATCAAGATTCTTATCTGTTGTATCTGCAGGCCAAGTTGGTTAATCCTTTTGAGCCCTAATCTCCTAATCTGTAACATGAGGGAAATAATATATGAAAGAGTTATGAGGATTTGAGCTAATACATGTAAAGTATGTGTCATGTGAAAGTGAAGTGCTCAGTCATGTCCGACTCTTTGCAAACCCGTGGACTGTAGCCCACCAAGCTCCTATGTCCATGGGATTCTCCAGGCAAGAATACTGGAGTGGGTTGCCATTTCCTTCTCCAGGGGATCTTCCCAACCCAGGGATCGAACCCAGATCTCCCGCATTGCAGGCAGACGCTCTAACCTATAAATCTTAGCTATTTTTATTAAAACGAGAAAGGCAAGTTCTTGTCCTAAAATAAACTTGTCACCTGGTTGGGTAAATAAGATTTAAGATAAGTAGCAACCCACGGCCTGGGTAAAGTTGTGGTTAGAAATCAGTCCAACTTGAATTTGAATACTGCTCTGCGATTTGCTAGCTATTGTCCTTGGGCTTTGCTTGCTTCAGTCTCTTCATTTGTAAAATGGAAATAATAATAGTTTGTACCTACTGAGATTATTATGAAGATTAAATAATGGGTGTAAAGTACTTGGTATAGATTAGGGCAAAATGTATGGTATTTATTAATCTAATTAGCTTCTGTTACTGTTTTTGTTCAGTAACTAAATCATGTCCAACTCTTTGCGACCCCATGGACTGCAGCATGCCAGGCTTCCCTGTCCTTCACTATCTCCCAGCGCTTGCTCAAACTCATGTCCATTGAGCCAGTGGTCCAACCACTCATCCTCTCTTGCCCCCTTCTCCTCCTGCCTTCAATCTCCCAGCATTAGGGTCTTTTCCAGTGAGTTGGCTCTTCACATCAAGTGGCCAAAGTATTAGAGCTTCAGCTTAAGCATCAGTCCTTCCAATGAATATTCAGGGTTGATTTCTTTTAAGATTGACTCGTTTGATCTTGCAGTCCAAGGAACTATCAAGAATCTTCTCCAGTACCACAGTTCAGAAGCATCAGTTCTGTGGCGCTTAGCTTTCTTCATGGTCCAACTCTCACATCCAAGCATGACTACTAGAAAAACCATAGATTTGACTATATCAACCTTTATCAGCAAAGTGATGTCTCTGCTTTCTACTATGCTCTCTAGGTTTGTCATAGCTTTCCTTCCAAGAGGCAAGCATCTTTATTCATTTTAAAAATTTGCTTGTTATATTTATTACAGTGTAGCTACTTTACAATTTGTGTTAGGTTCTGGTATACAAAAGAGTGATTCAGTTATATGTGTGCATGCTCAGTCACTAAGTTGTGTCGGATTCTTTGTGACCCCATGGACTGTAGCCCGCCAGGTTCCTCTGTCCATGGGATTTTCCAGGCAAGAATACTGGAGAGGGTTGCCATTTCCTTCTCCAGCAAGTGTCTGTTATTTTCATGGCTGCAGTCACCATCTGCAGTGATTTTGGAGCCAAAGAAAATAAACTCTGCTACTGTTTCCACTTTTTCTCCTTCTATTTGCTATGAAGTGATGGGACCAGATGCCATTATCTCAGTTTTTTGAATGTTGAGTTTTAAGCCAGCTTTTTCACTCTCCTCTTTCACCTTTATCAGGAGGCTCTTTTGTTCGTCTTCATTTCCAACCATTAGAGTGGTTTAATCTGCATATCTGAGGATGTTAATATTTCCCAGCAATCTTGATTCCAGTTTGTGATTCATCCAGCCTGGCATTTCACATGATGTACTCTGCGTAGAAGTTAAATAAGCAGGGTGACAATATACAGCCTTGACATACTCCTTTCCCAATTTGGAACCAGTGAGTTGTTCCATGTCTGGTTCTAATTGTTGCTTCTTGACCTACATACAGGCTTCTCAGGAGGCAGGTAAGATGGTATTCCCATCTCTTTAAGAATTTTCCAGGTTATTGTTATCCATACAGTCAAACACTCTAGTACAGTCAATGAAGCAAAAGTAGATTTTTTTTCTGGAATTTCCTAGCTTTCTCTATGATCCACTGAATGTTGGCAATTTGATCTCTGATTCCTCTACCTTTTCTAAACCCAGCTTGTACATCTGGATGTTCATAGTTCACATACTGCTAAGGCCTAGCTTGAAGGATTTTGAGCATTACCTTATAGAATGCGAAATGAGAGCAGTTGAACAGTAGTTTGAACACTCTTTGCCATTGCCATTCTTTAGGACTGGAATTGAAAATTGTGGCCATTACTGAGTTTTCCAAATTTGCTGACATATTAAGTGCAGCACTTTTACCAGCATCATCTTTTAAGATTTGAAATAGCTCAGCTGGAATTCCATCACCTCCACTAGCTTTGTTCATAATAATACTTCCTAAGGCCCACTTGGCTTTACACTCCAGGTTATCTGGCTGTGGGTGAGACCACACCATTGTGGTTATCTGGGTCATTAAGACCTTTTTTGTACAGTTCTTCTGTGTATTCTTGCCACCTCTTCTTAATCTCTTCTGCTTTTGTTAGGCCTTTACCTTTTCTCTTCTTTATCGTGCCCATCCTTGCTTGAAATGTTCCCTTGATATCTCCAGTTTTCTTGAAGGGATCTCTAGTCTTTCTCATTCTATTGTTTTCCTCTGTCTCTTTGCATTGTTCACTTAATAGGGCTTTCTTATCTCTCCTTGCTATTCCCTGAAACTCTGCATTCATTGCCTTTCTCCCTTGCCTTTTGCTTTTCTTCTTTTCTCAGCTATTTGTAAAGCTGCCTCAGAAATTAGCTTCTAAGGTGGACATTATAGATGTCCTGCAGTGGATAGGAGTCCAAAAATAGAGGAAGAGAGAGAACTGGGTGGTGGTGAAATTGAAATAAGACCATAACTAGGGTGGCAATGCTTTGCTTTGGGATCTAGAATTTTAATATTCCCCCTTGACTGAATGAAACAGTGGAAACAAAAAGAGCATTCTGCAAGTAACTGACATGCCAAGAATTTTGCTAAATATAGCACAGAAATTATTTGTTAGTTCTTATAACAACTCTGTGAGGTAGGTATTTTTACCTCCCTTCTTTGTGTGTTAACTATGCTTTTTCTGGGCTTCCCTGGTGGTTCAGAGGTTAAAGCGTCTGCCTGCAATGCAGGAGACCTGTATTTGATCCCTGGATCGGGAAGATGCCCTGGAGAAGGAAATGGTAACCCACTCCAGTATTCTTGCCTGGAGAATCCCATGGACAGAGGAGCCCAGTAGGCTACAGTCCAGGGGGTCGCAAGAGTCGGACACGACTGAGCGACTTCACTTTCACTTTCACTTCATGCTTTTTCCACTAGAAGAAAAAGAGATTTCCCTTTATCTAGTCTTTTTTAAAAGGCTGATCAACTATTTTAATCGATTAGCTTATTTATTTTTTGGTGCACAGCACAGCATGTGAGATCTTAGTTCCCCAGGCAGCATTCAAACCTGAGCTCACTGCATTAGAAGCTAGGAGTCTTAGTCACTGGACTGCCAGGGAAGTCCTTCTTTAGCTAGTCTTTTATTCATATTTCATATCTCAATTCAAACATGTTTCCTCTGGGAACCGTTTGCTGACCCTCAGATACTTGCTACAGACTCTGGTAGCATGACATACATTTCCCTCACTATTTGTTGTTACCTTACTCTTACTTGTGTTAATGTCTTATACTCCTCAAGAGCCTGAAAACATCAACAAAAGGTCTATCTTGTCTCTTTTTTTTCATCCCACCCTAGCATCTAGCTCCACATTGTAGGCTTTCAATAAATATTTGTTGACTGAAGGAATAAATGAACAAATGATTATCTTGCCCAGCATCTTTAGTTAGTCCCCACTATTCCAAGGAAGGGTAGACAGAGTTCTAAAATGAACCCACTTCAGGTTCTACTTTCTCCTTGATAACTGCCAACCAAGGAAACCTCCTGATGAGGTGGGTCCTTATCCCCAGTGCCCTCAAAAGAAGTGATTCCATACTTGACCCACACAGGAGTACATACTAAGACTACTTTAGCCTCACAAATCTGATCTTATGATTCTGGGTCCATTTAAAAAACAGGTACCCACACTGCTGGTGAGTGTAAATTGGTACACTTTCTGTGGAAACCAATTTGACAACACCTATAAAAATAAAAGAATGCACATGCCCTTTAATCTAGAATCCCACTTCTCAGAATGATCATTACAGGCAAACTTCTGTATGGGAACAATAGAATATAAGAGGTAACCACTTCAGCACTGTTTGCACAAAAGACTGGGGGTAAAAATAGAACAGCAGCCTATCAGCAAGGGACTGGCTAAGTCAATGACAACTAGGAAGACTGCATATCCATACAACTGGATACCATGAAGCCAGCAAAAAAGAATAAGAAGTTTTGCACATCCTGATATGATCTCCACAAAATTAAATGGGAAAAGCAAATATGTAGTGTGTGTATAGTATCTACAATTTGTGTTAAACTCACAAGATAGGATGTACAAAAAGAGATACTACCTTCTACCCACTAGGACAGCCATATACACACACACATGCATATCAGTTCAGTTCAGTTCAGTTCAGTCGCTCAGTCATGTCTGACTCTTTGCATCTCCATGGACTCTAGCAGTCCAGGCTTCCCTGTCCATCACCAACTCCCAGAGCTTGCTTAAATTCGTGTCCATCGAGTCAGTGATGCCCTCCAACCATCTCATCCTCTGTCATCCCCTTCTCCTCTTGCCTTCAATCTTTCCCAGCATCAGGATCTTTTCCAGTGAGTTAGTTCTTTGCATCAGATGGCCAAAGTATTGGAGCTTCAGCTTCAGCATCAGTCCTTCCAATGAATATTCAATGAAACACACACACACACACATATATATTTAAATGTATTAAAGAAAATAAAATTAAAAGTGTTGAGGATGTGAAGAAAATGGAATGCTTATATATTGCTCTTAGGAATGTAAAATGGTGTAGTTGCTGTTGAAAAGTTTGAGAGTTCCCCCCAAAAGTTAAACATAGAGTTATCATGTGACCCATTAATTCCACTACCCAGGAGAATTGAAGACATGGGTTCACACAAAAACTTGTACACAAGCAGCATTATTTGTAATAGCTAAACAATGGGCCGCGGCGCCGGCTGCGACGGCGCACATAGCGCGGCCGAGAGGAGTTACCCCGCGTCCGAGGTCAGGGGCAGAGGCTGAGAGTGCCAGGCTGCGACGGCGCAGGAACGGCCGAGAAGAGCTACCCAAGTCCGAGGTCAGGGGCTGCGGCCGGGAGGAGCTACCCCACGCCCCCAAGCCCGAGGCCAGGGGCAGCGGCCAGGAGGACCAACCCCACGTCCAAGGAGCAATGGCTGCGCGGGCGCAGGAGGGCCTAGAGGCGCTATCCCACGTTGAAGGTCAGGAAGGGCGGCGGTGAGGAGATACCCCTCGTCCAAGATAAGGAGCAGCAGCTGCGCTTTGCTGGAGCAGCTGTGAAGAGATACCCCATGCCCAAGGTAAGAGAAACCCAAGTAAGATAGTAGGTGTTGCAAGAGGGCATCAGAGGGCAGACACACTGAAACCATACTCACAGAAAACTAGTCAATCTAATCACACTAGGACCACAGCCTTGTCTAACTCAATGAAACTAAGCCATGCCTGTGGGGCAACCCAAGACAGGAGGGTCATGGTGGAGAGATCTGACAGAATGTGGTCTACTGGAGAAGGGAATGGCAAACCACTTCAGTATTCTTGCCTTGAGAACCCCATGAACAGTATGAAAGGCAAAATGATAGGGTACTGAAAGAGGAACTCCCCAGGTCAGTAGGGGCCCAATATGCTACTGGAGATCAGTGCAGAAATAACTCCAGAAGAATGAACGGATGGAGCCAAAGCAGAAAGAATACCCAGCTGTGGATGTGACTGGTGATAGAAGCAAGGTCCGATGCTGTAAAGAGCAATATTGCATAGGAACCTGGAATGTCAGGTCCATGAATCAAGGCAAATTGGAAGTGGTCAAACAAGAGATGGCAAGAGTGAATGTCGACATTCTAGGAATCAGTGAACTGAAATGGACTGGAATGGGTGAATTTAACTCAGATGACCATTATATCTACTACTGCGGACAGGAATCCCTCAGAAGAAACGGAGTAGCCATCATGGTCAATAAAAGAGTTCAAAATGCAGTACTTGGATGCAATCTCAAAAATGACAGAATGATCTCTGTTTGTTTCCAAGGCAAACCATTCAATATCACGGTAATCCAAGCCTATGCCCCAACCAGTAACACTGAAGAAGCTGAAGTTGAACAGTTCTATGAAGACCTACAAGACCTTTTAGAACTAACACCTGAAAAAGATGTCCTTTTCATTATAGGGGACTGGAATGCAAAAGTAGGAAGTCAAGAAACACCTGGAGTAACAGGCAAATTTGGCCTTGGAATATACAATGAAGCAGGGCAAAGGCTAATAGAGTTTTGCCAAGAAAATGCACTGGTCATAGCAATCACCCTCTTCCAACAACACAAGAGAAGACTCTACACATGGACATCACCAGATGGTCAACACCGAAATCAGACTGATTATATTCTTTGCAGCCAAAGATGGAGAAGCTGTATACAGTCAGCAAAAACAAGACCAGGAGCTGACTGTGGCTCAGATCATGAACTCCTTATTGCCAAATTCAGACTGAAATTGAAGAAAGTAGGGAAAACCACTAGACCATTCAGGTATGACCTAAATCAAATCCCTTATGATTCTACAGTGGAAGTGAGAAATAGATTTAAGGGCCTAGATCTGATAGATAGAGAGCCTGATGAACCATAGAATGAGGTTGGTGACATTGTACAGGAGACAGGGATCAAGACCATACCCGTGGAAAAGAAATGCAAAAAAGCAAAATGGCTGTCTGGGGAGGTGTTACAAATAGCTGTGAAAAGAAGAGAAGTGAAAAGCAAAGGAGAAAAGGAAAGACATAAGCATCTGAATGCAGAGTTCCAAAGAATAGCAAGAAGAGATAAGAAAGTCTTCTTCAGCGATCAATGCAAAGAAATAGAGGAAAGCAACAGAATGGGAAACACTAGAGATCTCTTCAAGAAAATTAGAGATACCAAGGGGACATTTCATGCAAAGATGGGCTTGATAAAGGACAGAAATGGTATGGACCTAACAGAAGCAGAAGATATTAAGAAGAGGTGGCAAGAATACACAGAAGAACTGTACAAAAAAGATCTTCATGACCCAGATAATCACGATGGTGTGATCACTCATCTAGAGCCAGACATCTGGAATGTGAAGTCGAGTGGGCCTTAGAAAGCATCACTACGAGCAAAGCTAGTGGAGGTGATGGAATTCCAGTTGAGCTATTCCAAATCCTGAAAGATGATGCTGTGAAAGTGCTACACTCAATATGCCAGCAAATTTGGAAAACTCAGCAGTGGCCACAGGACTGGAAAAGGTCAGTTTTCATTCCAATCCCAAAGAAAGGCAATGCCAAGGAATGCTCAAACTACCGCACAATTGCACTCATCTCACATGCTAGTAAAGGAATGCTCAAAATTCTCCAAGCCAGGCTTCAGCAATACATGAACCGTGAACTTCCTGATGTTCAAGCTGGTTTTAGAAAAGGCGAAGGAACAAGAGACCAAATTGCGAACATCCTCTGGATCATGGAAAAAGCAAGAGAGTTCCAGAAAAACATCTATTTCTGCTTTATTGACTATGCCAAAGCCTTTGACTGTGTGGATCACAATAAACTGTGGAAAATTCTGAAAGACATGGGAATACCAGACCACCTGACCTGCCTCTTGAGAAATTTGTATGCAGGTCAGGAAGCAACAGCTAGAACTGGACATGGAACAACAGACTGGTTCCAAATAGGAAAAGGAGTACGTCAAGGCTGCATATTATCACCCTGCTTATTTAACATATGCAGAGTACATCATGAGAAACGCTGGACTGGAAGAAACACAAGCTGGAATCAAGATTGCCGGGAGAAATATCAGTAACCCCAGATATGCAGATGACACCACCCTTATGGCAGAAAGTGAAGAAGAACTAAAAAGCCTCTTGATGAAAGTGAAAGTGGAGAGTGAAAAAGTTGGCTTAAAGCTCAACATTCAGAAAACAAAGATCATGGCATCCGGTCCCATCACTTCATGGGAAATAGATGGGGAAACAGTGGAAACAGTGTCTGACTTTATTTTTTTGGGCTCCAAAATCACTGCAGATGGTGACTGCAGCCATGAAATTAGAAAGACGCTTACTCCTTGGAAGGAAAGTTATGACCAACCTAGATAGCATATTGAAAAGCAGAGACATTACTTTGCCAACAAAGGTCCGTCTAGTCAGGGCTATGGTTTTTCCTGTGGTTATGTATGGATGTGAGAGTTGGACTGTGAAGAAGGCTGAGTGCTGAAGAATTGATGCTTTTGAACTGTGGTGTTGGAGAAGACTCTTGAGAGTCCCTTGGACTGCAAGGAGATCCAACCAGTCCATTCTGAAGGAGAGCAGCCTTGGGATTTCTTTGGAGGGAATGATGCTGAATCTGAAACTCCAGTACTTTGGCCACCTCATTGGAAGAGTTGACTCATTGGTAAAGACTCTGATGCTGGGAGGGATTGGGGGCAAGAGGAGAAGGGGACGACAGAGGATGAGATGGCTGGATGGCATCACTGACTCGATGGACATGAGTCTGAGTGAACTCCAGGAGTTGGTGATGGACAGGGAGGCCTTGCGTGCTGCGATTCATGGGGTTGCAAAGAGTCAGACGTGACTGAGTGACTGAACTGAACTGAACTGAAACAATGGGAACAACCCAAATGTACATCAGCTGAACAACAGGTAAACAAAATGTGGTACAATGGAATATTATTTAGTCATAAAATGAAGCATTAATACAGGCCAGAAGATGGATGAACCTTGAAAATGTTATACTATGTGAAGAAGTCAGACGCAAAAGAACACATACTGTATGATTCCATCTACAAGCAATGTCCAGGGTAGACAAATCCGTAGAGATAGAAAGTAGGTTAGTGGTTGCTGGGAGCTGGAGGGAGAAGGGAAAGGGGAGTGACAACTTTTTGGGGATGATGAAAATGTTCTAAAATTAGACAGTGGTGTTGTACAACTCTGTAAACCATGGAATTACACACTTTAAATGGTGCATTTGGGTATGTGAATTATATCTGAATAGTAGATTTTATTCTTTAAAAAGAAGAACAAAGATACCTCCATAGACTCAGAAATAGAGAACAAACTAGTAGTTACCAGTGAGGGGAGCAATATAAGGGGTGGGAAGTGGGAGGCACAAACTATTGGGTGTAAGACATGCTCAAGTATGTCGTGTACAGCATGGGGAATACAGCCAATATTTTGTAATAAATGTAAGTAGAAAGTAACTTTTAAATATTTTTTAAAGTTATAATTTAAATATAATTTTTTTAATTTAAAAAAGACATCTTCATCTTCAGATGACAAACAGAAACAGAACTAACCATTATAGATCCTTTACAATGTTTTTAAACTTATTTATTAATTTTGGCTTCACCACCAGAGCCCTTGGCAGTGAAAGTGTGGAGTGCTAACCATTTGATCACCAGGCAATTCCCTATAGACCCTTATTAAGGAAGCATGAACCTAAGAAGAAAACTCAACTTAGAAGGAAATAGTAAGATGCAATAAAAAGTAAGTAAACATTTAGAAACCATATGAATAGATCTAAATTAATTGACTACTTGAAACCATTTTTAATAATAATGACTACCTTGGCAAAGTAAAGAAAACAAGATGAATTTTTAAAAAAATGATAAAAGTTTAAGATGGGAACAGTGAGCAGAGAAAATTAACATGTCTTCTTTTGAGGGAGGAAGGTAGATATTGTTTAATTTTACACCTTTGAAGTCTTGATCAAAATTTTAGTAATGTGACTCTTCCTCAACCTCCCTTCCTGAATAATTCAGTCTTCAAGCCCTTGGATAGAACAGAGCAGGTGTCTGCAGTGAAGTGGCCCAGCCTGGAATGTCTCATTTTCTACTGTTTCCTCAATGATGAGTAACTGTGGAGTGTATGGATGCATGAATGAATGTCATTTCTCAGGGAGGCCTTCCTAATTCCCCTACACAAAAGAACATCCCCCCCAACCCTCTCCATCTCCCTTACTCTGCTTCATTTCATTTTCATAGTTATCAACACCATCAAACCTATTTTATATTTATATGTATAAAATGAATCATCTATCTTCCTTCACTGGAAGGTAACTCCTTGAGGACAAGACCTTGGACTACTTTGTCAATAACTCTATCCCTAATCCCAGAACAGTGACTGGCATATAGTAGGTGCTCAAAAAATGAACAAATTTATTGAATGAATGAATAATAATTTTTGTGCCTGAGCTGTTTCATTTTTTTTTTTTTAAAGAACAGCTGCTCAGCTATTGGTTCTATATATTTGTATTTTTGTGCAGCAGCATTTTAACAACGATCATTTCTGGGTAATATGGTTATGAGCTTTATTAATTTATAAATTAATTGCTTGTGCAACATTGTGACAACGACACAATAAGGGGAAAACAGCCAAGTGAGTTTGGATGGGGAAAAGAGGGTAAAGAGCCCTGGCAGCTGTCAGGAGTGGAAGAGCCACGGCAAGGCAGAACTTCTTCGTCCTTATCTGGGCCTGGGATCCTACCCTGAGTCTGCTTCTGGTACTAACTACCACTGATCTGGGGCAAGTCGCTTCTCCAGGCCTCAGTTTCCCGTTCTGTGGAATGCAGGGCTGATAGACATGAACCATCTCTCTGCCTTGCTACCTCAGAGGTTTGTAGTTCCAGAACCTGCACTTAGAGGCTACAGCCTAGACAGTGTGTGTGTGTGTGTGTGTGTCTGCGTGTGTCTGTGTGTATGAGAGAGAGAGTCTTAAAGGCAAAATAGTCCTCTGTCTCCAGTCTCCACTTGGGAAATGCTGGATGAATCATGCAGAGAAAAAACAGTATTTAAAACTATATGGGCCAGAGACCTCCCTGGCTGTCCACTGGTTAAGACTCCAAGTTTCCACTGTAAGAGGCATAGGTTTGATCCCTGGTCAGACATGCTGCACTGCCGGGAGAAAAGAAAATACACAAAACATATATGAGCAAGGTAAGTTAACTGTGAAAAATTGATATATATTGAGGTCCTGGTAGGATATACTGTTAAATGCTAACAGTAACATTATTTTTCACTAGGCAGACCCTTTTATCCATTAGTCACAACAGGCACAGTGCCTGGGACCTATAGACTATATAAAAACTCACAAATATTTCAGATGGGTGGTTTGCTGGCTGTGCTCGACCTGTGACCAGCTGTGGGTTTCAGCTCTGTGGAAAAAACAAAGCCAGCCTGGGAGGTGCGTGTCCTTGGACTGGACTCACACTGAACAAAAAGGAAAGAAATGTTCTCACACTCTTTAATGAAAGCTCTCACCCTTTCAGCCTGTGAGAGAAGAATAGTTTAAACCTCTTTCTTTGAAGATGTTATCCCCTTAATGCGACCTGAAACTCACTAAAACTTGCTATGGAGTATGTTACTGTTAAGCATCTCCTCAGGAAGTGTTCTGTGGATCTCCAGGAGATTACAATATCGTACAGAAGTGTACTGACAATTTATTTTCGCCCCAGGCATTTTAAAAGTGTTAGTCACTCAGTTGTGTCCTACTGTTTGCTACACCATGGACTATAGCCCACCAGGCTCCTCTGCCCATGGAATTCTCCAGGCAAGAGTACTGGAGTGGGTAGCCATTCCCTTCTTCCCTGGTGGCTCAGACGGTAAAGAATCTGCCTGCAGTGCAGGAGACCAGGGTTTGATCTCTGGATTAGGAAGATCCCCTGGAGAAGTCTTCTTGCCTGGAGACTTCCATGGACAGAAGAGCCTGATGGGCTACAGTCCATGGGGTCACAAAGAGTCGGGCACAACTTAAGTGACCTTAGCATGCAAGCGTTTTACTGTTAGGCTTTTAGTGGCTGGCCATTGAAGAGCAAACTTTATGCTTCTTGAAAACAGTGTCCTTGTCAAGTTTATAACCTTGAAAATAAATCTTCAGATAAGTTTAGGCAAGTGGTGGGGAGCTATCTTCCCAACACATCTAAGAGCTCCATTAAAAAAATAACATTCAGATATGGAAAACAGTATATATTGGCTTCAAAAAAATTTTAAGGCAAATTAAGATGACTAAACATTTAATCAAAAGTCTCCAAAATATAATATTATCTCAGCTAGACAATTTCATCTCAACTTGATAACTGTTGATGTGGGCTATGGGTGCATTTTAAGTGATGAGGTCATTGTGTGGAAGGCATGTTGACAGTCTGTGGAAGATCTGTGGGTGGAAGATAGATTATGGATTCATTTTATAATCCCCTACAGTTTCCAATTTTCTACTATAAGCATATATTGTAATAATAATAATAATTCAGTGAATGTTTTGAAAAAGCATGTTAGTGAAAAAGTTTAGGAAGTTTAGGATGAAGAACCTATGTTTCCTCATCTCAATAAAAGCTTGTGGATGGCCTAGTCCTTTCTTCTGTAGGTAATAAGAATCAAAGAGGAAACACTCAAAGCATGTATTTAAGAACGTTTGGTCTTTCTGGGCTCTCTACCAAATTATGTCCATCCAAGAGTCTGGGATAAATCTGAGTATTGACTTGGCTCTCTCCTTCCTTCACAGAATCCTAAAATGATTAAATGTGAAAACTTAGATGAAATCTTTTCCTCTCCTGTCCTCTTGGCTCGTGAGCAAAGTGGGCTTCTTGAGAACAGGGAAGACCAGGCCAGCTGTGACCGAGCCAGGCATGGAGTGAGCTTCCTCTCACCTGACAAGTGGCTGCGGGAGCTACAGGAGGGAGCAGGTATCCTGCCGTCTTACCACTGAGGTGGCCGTTGGCACAGAGAGCTTGGGAGGCAGTGGGGTTCTCCTGGTTTCTGTGCTGTTTTCGTTCATAGTTACAATACTACTTCCCCCTCTTCTTATACGCACATGCCCCATATTGACATGTATGTGCACATGTGGGCATATTCTCCCCCTTCCTGGCTGGCTGGTACCTTTCCCCCAGACACAGATGCCCAGCTATTTCGGCTGCCAGCCGACTAACTCCTCGGCTCTGCTCCAAGTCGGCTATTGAAGAGGGTGGGAGCTGCCCTGCTGCCTCGTATCCCAGCTAAGCTGGGGAATACGTCCAGCCAGAATCCGCATCCCTCTCTTCTCCTCAACGTTATGGCGCAGTCCCTCCTGAGCCTGCCCCCCACTGTCCCCCGGCCTGATGGATCCTGAAAAGCAACTAAAACTACTCCCTATGTCAGGCTCCCAGCTCTCTCTTTGGCTCTGGAAACCTCATCAGACCCCAACACCTGTTTTTTTTTTTTGCATATTCAAGTATTGCTTACTGATGTCATAGCATCCAATGTTTATGCTTCTTAATTGATAAGCATAAGCATGTTCTGTCTAAAAATTTCTTGTACTGTTCCTAAAAATTATCACAAATATTTTACTTATTCATTTATTTCTTCTGTTAGATTGTAACCACTTTGAGGGAAAGAGTTATTTTAAGACTTAAAGAGGATATATCATCTCCTTCATCTATGCCTTGTATAAACCAGATACTCAGGGGTTATCTGTTGATCAGTCTCCTATCATGTGGAAGCACTAAAGGTCAGTAAGTCTCCTGAGCCCACCAAACCCTTTAGCTAAACTGAACCTGTACACTCTCTGCCCATCCCATTCACATCACCAAACAGGCTCAGCCCCACTTGGCCAGAGCAATCTCTTTCTTCTTCCAGCCTCAGGGTCTTCACCAATAAAACAAATGGACTGAGCTCTGTAACGTTCCTTTCAGCTGATTACATTCTATAATGGAGTGTTTTTAAGAGGTCCTGGTGCCTCCTGTTCCCAGGCTTCTGGAATGAATTCATAGCTGTCCCCTGCCTCTTCTCTCTCTGCTAAACAGAAGAAGTCAAGGAGAAAGAAGAGGAGAGGGATGTGGACAAACTCCTTTCATAGTAAAGGAACGAAGCAGCTTTGGGACTTGCTCAAAATGGGGGCTACGCAAAATAATAAGCTTGGTCTATGGCAGGATGTAGAATACAGGGTGCTGTGAGTGTGCATACCAAATGGGTGTGTGTACACCAGGGCAAGCGTGTGCACACTAGGAACCTTTGCACTGTCAGGGGTTCCAAGCCTGTGGATATCACTGTTGGTGTGACTTCTGGTGCCCAGAGTGCTTGGGCTAGCTTTCACAGCGTCTTTGTGCTGGTCACTTAATCAGGGGGCATGCGACTGTTGGTGTTTCTGTGCACCTGAACCTGTGTGCTGGGCTTATCACTGCAGGAAGTTGAGGTTCTTTAGCTGGATTAGTGGATCACCGAATAATAGTGGACACAGCCTGAAGCTCCATTACTTCTTCCAAGCCAGGAAAGGAGGGAAGTCCCCTCAAGCTCCAGGGGTCAGCACACCTGAACAGCCCCTTCCCACAAAGGGGATGTACTGTGAAAATCATCCTTATCGAAGGGCAAAAATGAAAGTCATTCCAGGATCTGGGCCTGGAAGCAAGCTCAGTAATCAACCCTGTAGCTGCTAAGCCCCGGAGTCATATAACCTCACCTGGTTTCTCATAAGGAAAAGGCGTTTTCACGTGCCAGACATGTTACTGCTATCATCAGAGCCCAAGTTTCAATAGCTCCCAAAGCTGGTGTCCTGTGACCTGTCAGGGCAGGACAGACCTGGCCCTGCTCCCCTCGAGCACTCTCCCCAGGACTGCTGTCCACCTGCTAGAGTTGAATTTCCTCCCCAGAGGGTAACCTCACCCTCCAACTCCTTTCCAGTAGAAAGCCACATTCCTGCTTCCAAATACTTCTGATTTTTTTGGCTTCCTTCACCAACTTGGGACATCCGATCACCCTGTCGGGCCACAGAGCACTTCCTCTCCTGTCCTCTCTCTTGTCTGAAAGAGGTCTCACTCAGCCCCTCCGAACGTTATGCATTTTCTTATCAATTCCCTCTCCTCACCTTCCTGAGGGGCGGTCTCTTATAAAATTAAAGGTGCTAAGTTCCAGGAGAGGCATCGTTCCAGTAGCTCCAAGCCAACTATTCATTCATTCAGTGTTGTCATTTTTCTATTAAAGATTTCCTATTTTTGGTATCAGTTTTCCAAATTATTGACATATTAAGAATATACTGAGCCTTCCTTGACCTATTGAGCCCTTTCTTATTGTATTTATGAACTATTTCCCTATCTGCTCGCTTTTAATTTTGTTTATGATTATTTTTCTCCTTTTTACACCCATTTATTCAGAACTGTTTATTAAATGTCACTAGAAATTAACATCAGGTGAAGCATTTGGGAGACAACTTAGGACTCTTTCTCCTTCCTACTCCCAATTAGTCAAATTACAGATCTAGAAGTTTGAAAGTATAGCTATACTTTTAGTTGATAAGATTCTGATTTTCTTTAAGGTTTATCACTTAAACCTATATATACAGCTCACTTATATATAGCTCTATATATAAGGTCACATATATATTAGCTATATATATATAGCTCACTATATCAGTAATATAAATAGCTCACTTATATCAGTAATAAAAATATATTAGTAATAAAATATATTAGTAATATATTAATATATTAGCAATATAGTAATTACTAATATAGTAATACATTAGTAATATAATAAAATATATTAGTAATAAAAATTTCAAATTAACTTAAAAGATAAAATATGTATTATGTAGCCAATATTAGTAAAACTCATGTGAAATTGACATATAAATGCGTATTAATTGACTTCCATTTTTAAAATCACAGTGAAGAGTGCTTTCTTTCCTCTCTACAAAAGTCCACTTAGGGACTAAAAACATGACAGCCAGTAGCTCAGGACGGTAGAATCCGAGCTGGGCAGCTGGGGGGCATCTTGGGATGAGCGTCACAAGCTCCATCAGTCTGTTATCCTCACTGTCCCTCCATGAAGATACACAACAGGAGCGGATTTCTCATGTGGATGTTTCAGGGTTAAGAACAGTAGCCTCCAAGACAACTGGACTTGAGTTGCAGCTCAGCTTCATGACTGAGGGACTGGATGACCGTGGACAAGCTCCTTAATCTTTCTGAGGCTCAGTTTTCTCAATGGGAATAATGATACCTACCATCATAGGACTGTTTTGCAGATTAAATGTAATTATGTAGGCAAAGCATTTTCTACAGTGTTTGGCTCAACTGACGTTAGTTATATTTTGTTATTTTTGTCCTTATGTTGTGTGCCTAAGGTGGTATTGGGTGCTGGGGACGCAGCAATGAACAAGACAGAGTCCCTGGGACACCTCCCTGCCCCGCCCCCACCCCCAGTCCAGTGGTTAAGACTCTGCACTTCCATTGCAGGGGCACAGGTTTGATCTCTGGTCAGGAAACAGAGATGCCACTCAGTGCAGCCAAAAAATAAATAAATAAATAAAAAACATTTAAAACCTACAGGGTCCCTGCCCCTCACCACTCCCAGGGATCTAATACCCTGATTCAACTCCCGCTGCCACACTTGATCAAATGAGACTTGAGTTTTCCAGCACCAAATTCAACCTCCATTATATGCATGGCCTTCATCCCTTCCTGCACTGCCTTGTTGAGAAAAGTAACTTTAAATCAAGTAAAATCTTAGATTATAAATTCTTTGAGGGCAAAAATTTAACCTACTTATTCCACTAAATAGCACAACAATATATGTTTGGAAAAAATGAATTGTAATCATCCCTTACATATACAGAGGACTGTTAGTTGTGAAAGCACTTTCATACTTATTTCATTCTGGATAATAACTGGGTGAGTTAGAGAAACAGATGACATTAGAAAAAATTTCAAGGTATATTGGGTCATGAGGTAAGGGATGGGAACAATTTCATGATAGAATAATTTCAAATTATTTCAACAAAATAATCTTAGAAGTTGCAGTGCCTAGAAAAGCCTATAAACCAGAATTCAATTAGAAATCTCTTTGTTTAACTTTTTGTTATGTAAAATTTTTATCATACACAGAAGTCCATCTAGTCAACAAAGGTCCATCTAGTCAAAGCATGGTTTTTCCAGTAGTCAACAAAGGTCTGTCTAGTTAAAGCTATGGTTTTTCCAGGAGTCATGTATGAATGTGAGAGTTGGACTATAAAGAAAGCTGAGCGCCAAAGAATTAATGCTTTTGAACTGTGGTGTTGGAGAAGACTCTTGAGAGTCCCTTGGACTGCAAGGAGATCCAACCAGTCAATCCTAAAGGAAATCAGTCCTGAACATTCATTGGAAGGACTCATGCTGAAGCTGAAGCTCCAATACTTTGGCCACCTGATGCGATGAACCGACTCATTTCAAGCAACCCTGAGGCTGGGAAAGACTGAAGGCAGGAGAAGAAGGCAACGACAGAGGATGAGATGGTTGGATGGCATCACCGACGCGATAGACATGAGTTTGAATAGGCTCCGGGAGTTGGTGATGGACAGGGAAGCCTGACATGCTGCAGTCCATGGGGTCACAAAGAGTCGGACATGACTGAGTGACAGATCTGAGCTGAACTGAAGAGCAGAAGAGCCTCCATGTGTCCAGCACTCAAGGGCTTCCCTGGTGGCTCAGATGGTAAAGAATCCGCCTGCAGTGCAGGAGATGCAGGTTCGATCCCTGGATTGGGAAGATCCCCTGGAGAAGGAAATGGTAGCCCACTTCAACATTCTTGCCTGGAGAATTCCATGGACAAAGGGGCCTGGCGAGGTATGGTCCATGGGGTTGAGGAATCCAACACAACTGAGTGACTAACACTTTCACTTTCACAGGACGTTTATACTTTTTAATATTGTAAACAAAGTTGCAATGAATATCTTTATGACTTTGTACACTTGCTCAATTATTTCCTTAAGAGTAAATCCTAAGAGTGAAAAGAAGAGATCATACCTCTTTCAGGTTCTTGTTACATACTGTTCAACAGCCCTCCCATCCACACTTCATGAAAGTGTCTGTGTTCTAATATTCCATGCACACACAATCCAAATGGTATTATATCCATTTGCAAATGATGGAAATGGGAGTGGGGAACCAGAATCCCTTCTGAGACAGGTAGGGCTGGTATCTCAACAGAGGATTGAGGCGTCTCAGATTAAAGAACATGGTCCTCAGTGAGTCAGGGGTGAGGCTGAGTCTGGTTGTGAAAGGTTGTTGTTGAATCACGTGAATACACCAGGATTCTTGGCCCCCGGAGGAGAAGAATTCAAGCCGGGGCCAGAGACGAGGCTTGATCGCTCAGAGCTTTTGTGTAATAAAGTTTTATTAAAGTATAAAGGAGATAGAGAAAGCTTCTGACATAGGCATCAGAAGGGGGCAGAAAGAGTACCCCCCTGCTAGTCTTCAGCTGGATGTTATATAGTCACTAGCAGTCTGTTAATGAAAGAAAGGAATGTCTTAAAATTCAGAATGGCACCAGGCCCCTCACCCATAAGATGCATTTTGGAATAATCTTGGCACCAAATGGTTTATCCTGGGCCATAAAACGATTAACTTGAATCTTGAAGAAGGGCAGACCACCATACAAATAGTTTCAGTTACATAGATTAGGGGAACAATATCTGAGTATAACATACTGGTTTGTCAAGTAGGTTCTGGGCCAAGAGGCGGAACCGACTTGGAGACAGAGTTTGGGGTAAAGGCATAGTACATTAGCATAGCTTAAGACAAACATTTCCATAAGAAAAAGGCATTGGTTATCTCTAGGCTCGAGAATAGCTAACTTCAGGCGAAACCGGGTGTCATTATGGCAACACAGTATTTTAAGAGAAACCTCCCTTTAAATTTGTATAGAGAAGGAAAAAATATTGCTAGTTTGTTTCCTCCTGCCCCTTAAGAGAGATAAAAATGTCTGACACTTGCAGGCTATTTCCTCCATTTGGAAACCCCTGGCCTTCCTGCCTGTTACCCTCTCAGTTGCACTATCTTCTGCCATTTCCTGGGTGCACGACCTTTGCTGGTGGTCATATGTGTGTGTGTGGTCGGGGAACGCCCAGGGCAGAAACTGAGCCAGTGAGTCAGAACCTCTATGAAGGGTTGTGGTTAGGGCTTGGCACTCTCATTGCCAGGACCTGAGTTCAGTCAGTCCCTGGTTGGGAACTAAGATACCACGAGCCAAGACAAAAAACAAAAAACACCTCTAGGAAGTCATTGTCAGTCCTCCAGAGATTTTGGGCAATGTTAATTCTAGTAATGGCAGAAAATAAATTAGTTTGGTATTGTGGGTTGAATTGTGTCACTCCAAAATATATGCTGAAAAAAAAATAAAATTTTGTTGAAGTCATAACCACTGGGACATATGACTGTAACCTTATTTGGAAATAGGCTCTTTGAAGATGTAACCAAATAAAGATGAGGTTGTACTGAAGTACGGTAGGCCCTACTCCAATATGACTGTGTCCTTTATAACTCAAGGAAAATTTGTATGCAGACAGACTGAGGGAAGATGGTCATGTGAAGATGGAGGCAGAGATTAGAATGATGCTACCACAAGTCAAGGGAAGCATGGGGCTACTGGAGCTGGAAGAGGCACAGAGGTCTTCTCAGAGTCTTCAGAGTCAGCCTGGCCCTGCTGACATTTACAGACTTATGGCCTTCAGAACTGTGAGAGATGAAATTTCTGTTGTTTTAAGTCACCCAGTTTGTGGTACTTTGCTAAGCAGCCCAGGACACTAATACTGATGGGGTGGAGTGGTGTGTATATAGGGAATGAAAAGGATTCTAACAAGAACTGACATCATTTACAAAGCTGCAGGAATTTGGCAGATTAACTCATTTTAGGATACCAGAAAGCTATGCTGGATCCTGGGGAAGGGGATGGGAAGAAGACAGTGGGGGTGAAGGGAGGTGGATGGTGCTATGGGACTCAAGGCTTGTAGGGGTTGAGGATATCTGAGGTGAGACCAGAGATGAGCTGAGAGACAAGCTCCAGGGGAAGGCACAGGCCTTATAAGTGAAGTTTCCCATCATTATTACCCAAGGAGTAACTCTGGGAACAGGCCACACTTCTGGATTCCCCAAAGGCAATTTCCCAGGTTTCTCACATCAAGGATTCCTGCAACTGTCTTTCATCTATGAATTCACATTTTGATTTTGTGTCCTCCTGAAAACTTGCCAATCAGAGATTCTGATTAACAAGTGAGAATTAATAATTATTTATTCATTCACTTCAACATTTACTGTATGCCAGGTTTGTGCTACTAGATGAAATGCATTCTCTATTCTTAAGCAGCCTAAACTTAAATAACTCAAGTCAAAATTAAATCACTTGACATTACAGTTAGCATAGGAACCCTAATGAGAGGGAGTGTATGGGTTATATCAGAAGTTTTAAAACATTAAAATAGCCCTGGGGCCCTTTTTAGTGTGGATAAAGCTGATTTCTTAATTCCAAAAGGTGAAGAGAGAGAAATTTTCCCCCCTAACCTTGTGACCCTTACACAGAGATCACAGACCCTATAATACAAATAAACTAAAAGCAAGATCTGTGCCATTTCTCATAGACCTTCAGATCCAGAGGCAATAAAACTAAAACAAAAAAAGAGGATAACAATCGTTGACAAGGATTTGGAGAAATAGGAACCTTCATAAACTGCTGGTGGGAATGTAAATGATGTTGCTTCTCTGGGAAAAGTTTGCTTGTTCCTCAAGAAATTAAGTATAGTTGCTGTATACCTGAAACTGATACAACATTCTTAACTATACTGTAATAAAAACAAATATACAGAGTACATCATGAGAAATGCTGGGCTGGAAGAAGCACAAGTTGGAATCAAGATTGCCGGGAGAAATATCAATAACCTCAGATATGCAGATGACACCACCCTTATGGCAGAAAGTGAAGAGGAACTAAAAAGCCTTTTGATGAAAGTGAAAGAGGAGAGTGAAAAAGTTGGCTTAAAGCTCAACATTCAGAAAACAAAGATCATGGCATCTGGTCCCATCACTTCATGGGAAATAGATGGGGAAACAGTAGAAACAGTGTCAGACTTTATTTTTCTGGGCTCCAAAATCACTACAGATGGTGACTGCAGCCATGAAATTAAAAGACGCTTACTCCTTGGAAGAAAAGTTATGACCAACCTAGATAGCATATTGAAAAGCAGAGACATTACCTTGCAAACAAAGGTCCGTCTAGTCAAGGCTATGGTTTTTCCTGTGGTCATGTATGGATGTGAGAGTTGGACTGTGGAGAAGGCTGAGCACCGAAGAATTGATGCTTTTGAACTGTGGTGTTGGAGAAGACTCTGAGAATCCCTTGGACTGCAAGGAGATCCAACCAGTCCATTCTGAAGGAGATTAGCCCTGGGATTTCTTTGGAGGGAATGATGCTGAAGCTGAAACTCCAGTACTTTGGCCACCTCATGCGAAGAGTTCCAATTCATTGGAAAAGACTGATGCTGGGAGGGATTGGGGGCAGGAGGAAAAGGGGACGACAGAGGATGAGATGGCTGGATGGCATCACCGACTCGATGGATGTGAGTTTGAGTGAACTCCAAGAGTTTGTGATGGACAGGGAGGCCTGGCGTGCTGCGATTCATGGGGTCGCAAAGAGTCAGACACGACTGAGTGACTGAACTGAACTGAACTGAATAAAAACAAAACAAAACAGAGCTACTATATGATCCAGCATTAGTATACTTAAGAGGTGAATTTAATTGTATGTAGTTGTACCTCAATAATAACAACAACAAAAAAGGTTTCCAGCCCATCTCTGGGCTCTATCCATGCATCTCCCATCTCCAAAAGAAACCACTTTCAACAGTCTCTTATGCATTCTTCCCCAAAGACCTAGCTATCTATAGATGTATAGATACATAGATTTGCAGGGGTATAATTTAAAGATTTTATATCTTCACTTTCACTTTTCACTTTCATGCATTGGAGAAGGAAATGGCAACCCTCTCCAGTGTTCTTGCCTGGAGAATCCCAGGGATGGGGGAGCCTGGTGGGCTGCCGTCTATGGGGTCGCACAGAGTCGGACACGACTGAAGCGCCTTAGCAGCAGCAGCAGCAGCAGCATAAGGGAATATTATTCTGGATATTTCATATATAAATGAATCATGCAATAGATGATCTTTTGTGTTTGCCTTTTATTTAGCATAATGTCTTCAAGGTTCATCCATGCTATAGCATGTATCAGAATTTCATGTTTTTTAACTGAAATATAATTGATGTACATACAATATTATATGTTACAGATGTACAATATAGTTATTCACAATTTTTAAAGATTGGGATTTCATTTCTTTTTATGTCCAAATAATTTCCATTGTACAGATATAGCACATTTTGCTCATTCATTTGTCAGTTGATGGACATTTGGGTTGTTTCTATTCTTTGGCTGTTGTGAATGACGCCGATATGAATATTTGTGTACAAGTTTTTATATGGACATGTGTTTTCAGTTCTCTTGAGTGTATAACTAAGAGTGGTAACTCTGTTTGATAGTTAGTTGGAACGGCCAAAATGTTTTCCGAAGTGGCTGCATCATTTTACAGCCCCACTAGCAACGTATAAGGACTCTAGTTTCTCCATATTTTTGGCAAAACTATTTATTGTCTTTCTTATTTCTGCTGTCCTACTGTCTGAAGTGGTATCACATCATGGTTTTGATTTCCCCAGCAGCAGCAGCAGCAGCAGCAGCAGCAGCAGTGACTAATGATGTTGAGTGTCTTTTCATATGTATATTGGCTATTTGTATATCTTTTTCTGAAAAATGTCCATGGAACTCCTTTACCCATTGAATATATTCAACTCATAAGTTGAATATGAGTTCTTTTATTTATTGGTTGTGCTGCACTTAATGTGGGATCTTAGTTCTCTGATCAGGGATGGAGCCTGGGCCCTCAGCAGTGAGAGCACAGAGTCCTAGCCACTGGACTACCAGGGAATTCCCTAGATTTTTTTTTTTTTTTAATTTGAGCCTTACTTGTTCAAACTTTCTATGTGGGAATCCTATATAGCCTGGGGTGAGGGGGAACTCCTCCAGAGAAGCTTTGTAAAAAGCTCCTTCAAAGAACCAACAATCCATTCCTAATTTTTGTTGATGTTCCCTCTTGCATTTTCCCAGACCACATATAGTATACATTCCACTCTCAAATTCACAGAATCATAAATTATCACTGGAAACTGTTTACTCAAGTCAAGAAAGCAGGTAGAGACAAACACTTATCACTGACCCTCCCTTTGCTGATTTCTCCAGGCCCGCCCTCCCTGAAGAGTGTAGCCTTGAGGGTCCTGCTCTATGCTAGGTTTTGATTATCAAGACTGGTCAGCACCCTCAGGACAGCCGTGGCTTTAGGGACAAACACTTAAACAACGGCACTGGTTTTCAGGCTTCTCTTTGTTCTTTGCTTTGCATGTTTGTTTGTCTTTTGCCCCTGTAGACTTCCCTGTCTTTATTTTCTCTTTTTCTTCAAGCTGTGCTGTGCATGTAAAAGAATGCTTGCTGTGTTTTAGGTGTCTTGTTTTGGGAAGATTGTCCCATTATCTAGCTGTTACCTCACCTGACAGAACTTCAAGGGAGAAAAGCGCACACATTGACAAACCACGTGATTTCCAGTGTTCACTGCCGCACCAAAGCCTTTTATGGATCCATTTGCTCCAGAAGATTAGCTAATCAGATAATGGATTCCTTACTGCTATTAGATATCGAATGTATGACCTTTCTGGGTAACCTAAAACTTTGACCCACTAGAATGCATCACCCTTAAGAAGGGGTTGAAGACATGAAAACAGTGCTGAATCTTTCGAGTAGTCAGGAGGAGAGAGGTTGGAGACAAAAGTTTTTCTGAGACCCTTAAATCAATCACCCTCTACCTAATTCTCTGACATGGGGCTTTAGGGGAAGATGTGTGAAACATGATGTCTGTCACACAAGTGCTCAATAAACACTTGCTGACTGAATGCTGAATGTGTAACTGAGTCATTGTGTCACAAGACAGCTCCGATTTTCTGCAGTCAACTTCTCTCTATTGAGGTGACAAATTCCCCAGGCTAGCGTTAGAGAATGAGTCTTAAAATGTTGATATCCAGAAATGAAGTACACTGGGGTGGTATGCAACAGATTGTCATTTCAGATTAGTCAAAGAAAGTTTCTTGTACAGGATGTACTTGGGTTGAACGGTGAAAGAAAAAGGTGGGCTGCTCCAAAGCTTACCTATGAATTATGAATGGTAAATCTGATAATTATGAAACATCTGCTATGTACCATCACTATTCTAAGTTCTCTCCATGTATCAATTTATGTAATCATCCCAACAACACTAAGAGCTGGGTATTACCATAATTCTATTTTATAGATGAGGAGCTGAAGCACAAAGAACTTAAGTAACTCTTAAGTAAGAGAGTTACTTACTTAAGAGAGCTGGAATTTAAACCCAGCAGCGTAGCCCATGAATTCCTGTGCTAAACTCTTACGCCATAGCGCCTCAGTGGGAACCTAGATTATATCACACAGAGCACATATTATTACACAAAACATGTCCTGGGAAGCCTCAGAACCTTGCCTGTGCTTGTGTAAATTCTTGGAATGACCTATTCTCTCTTTATCTGGTGAACTCATTCATCTCTCCAGACTCAGCTTAGATGTTTGGTGCCTCCAGAAACTGACTCAAGATTAGACAATGGTAGCAAGGACAAATGGGACGGAAAAAATCTATAGTCTATGATTAAAAAGCCAAATATTGGGACTTCCTTGGTGGTCCAGTGGTTAAGATTCCAAGCTTCCATTGCAGGGGGCACAGGTTCGATCCCAGGTCAGGGAAGATCCCACATGCAGTGCAACATGGCCAAGAAGTTTTTCAGATCAGATCAGATCAGATCGGTCGTTCAGTCGTGTCCGACTCTCTGCGACGCCATGAATCGCAGCACGCCAGGCCTCCCTGTCCATCACAAACTCCCGGAGTTCACTCAGACTCAAGTCCATCAAGTCAGTGATGCCATCCAACCATCTCATCCTCTGTCATCCCCTTCTCCTCTTGCCCCCAATCCCTCCCAGCATCAGAGTCTTTACCAATGAGTCAGCTCTTCGCATGAGGTGGGCAAAGTATTGGAGTTTCAGCTTCAGCATCATTCCCTCCAAAGAAATCCCAGGGCTGATCTCCTTCAGAATGGACTGGTTGGATCTCCTTGCAGTCCAAGGGACTCTCAAGAGTCTTCTCCAACACCACAGTTCAAAAGCATCAATTCTTCAGCGCTCAACATTCTTCACAGTCCAACTCTCACATCCATACATGACCACTGGAAAAACCATAGCCTTGACTAGACGAAACTTTGTTGGCAAAGTAATGTTTCTGCTTTTCAATATGCTATCTAGGTTGGTCATAACTTTCCTTCCAAGGAGTAAGCATCTTTTAATTTCATGGCTGCAGTCACCATCTGTAGTGATTTTGGAGCCCAGAAAAATAAAGTCTGACACTGTTTCCACTGTTTCCCCATCTATTTCCCATGAAGTGATGGGACCAGATGCCATGATCTTCGTTTTCTGAATGTTGAGCTTTAAGCCAACTTTTTCACTCTCCACTTTCACTTCCATCAAGAGGCTTTTTAGTTCCTCTTCACTTTCTGCCATAAGGGTGGTGTCATCTGCATATCTGAGGTTATTGATATTTCTCCCGGCAATCTTGATTCCAGCTTGTGTTTCTTCCAGTCCAGCGTTTCTCATGATGTACTCTGCATAGAAGTTAAATAAGCAGGGTGACAATATACAGCCTTGATGAACTCCTTTTCCTGTTTGGAACCAGTCTGTTGTTCCATGTCCAGTTCTAACTGTTGCTTTCTGACCTGCATACAGATTTCTCAAGAGGCAGGTCAGGTGGTCTGGTATTCCCATGTCTTTCAGAATCTTCCACAGTTTATTGTGATCCACACAGTCGAAGGCTTTGGCATAGTCAATAAAGCAGAAATAGATGCTTTTCTGGAACTCTCTTGCTTTTTCCATGATCCAGTGGATGTTGGCAATTTGATCTCTGGTCCCTCTGCCTTTTCTAAAACCAGCTTGAACATCTGGAAGTTCACGGTTCACATATTGCTGAAGCCTGGCTTGGAGAATTTTGAGCATTACTTTACTAGCGTGTGAGATGAGTGCAATTGTGCTGTAGTTTGAGCATTCTTTGGCATTGCCTTTCTTTGGGATTGGAATGAAAACTGACCTTTTCCAGTCCTGTGGTCACTGCTGAATTTTCCAAATTTGCTGGCATACTGAGTGCAGCACTTTCGCAGCATCATCTTTCAGGATTTGAAATAGCTCAACTGGAATTCCATCACCTCCACTAGCTTTGTTCATAGTGATGCTTTCTAAGGCCCACTTGACTTCACATTCCAGGATGTCTGGCTCTAGGTTAGTGATCACACCATCGTGATTATCTGGGTCGTGAAGATCTTTTTTGTACAGTTCTTCTGTGTATTCTTGCCATCTCTTCTTAATATCTTCTGCTTCTGTTAGGTCCATACCATTTCTGTCCTTTCTCGAGCCCATCTTTGTATGAAATGTTCCTTTGGTATCTCTAATTTTCTTGAAGAGATCTCTAGTCTTTCCCATTCTGTTGCTTTCCTCTATTTCTTTGCATTGATCACTGAAGAAGGCTTTCTTATCTCTTCTTGCTATTCTTTGGAACTCTGCATTCACATGCTTATATCTTTCCTTTTCTCCTTTGCTTTTCGCTTCTCTTCTTTTCACAGCTATTTGTAAGGCCTCCCCAGACAGCCATTTTGCTTTTTTGCATTTCTTTTCCACAGGGATGGTCTTGATCCCTGTCTCCTGTACAATGTCACCAACCTCATTCTATGGTTCATCAGGCTCTCTATCTATCAGATCTAGGCCCTTAAATCTATTTCTCACTTCCACTGTAGAATCATAAGGGATTTGATTTAGGTCATACCTGAATGGTCTAGTGGTTTTCCCTACTTTCTTCAATTTCAGTCTGAATTTGGCAATAAGGAGTTCATGATCTGAGCCACAGTCAGATCCTGGTCTTGTTTGGTTGACTGTATAGAGCTTCTCCATCTTTGACTGCAAAGAATATAATCAATCTGATTTCAGTGTTGACCATCTGGTGATGTCCATGTGTAGAGTCTTCTCTTGTGTTGTTGGAAGAGGGTGATTGCTATGACCAGGACATTTTCTTGGCAAAACTCTATTAGTCTTTGCCCTGCTTCATTCCGTATTCCAAGGCCAAATTTGCCTGTTACTCCAGGTGTTTCTTGACTTCCTACTGGGCGGGTCATGGTAGAGAGATCTGACAGAATGTGGTCCACTGGAGAAGGGAATGGCAAACCACTTCAGTGTTCTTGCCTTGAGAACCCCATGAACAATACAAAAAGGCAAAATGATAGGATACTGAAAGAGAAACTCCCCAGGTCAGTAGGTGCCCAATATGCTACCAGAGATCAGTGGAGAAGTAACTCCAGAAAGAATGAAGGGATGGAGCTAAAGCAAAAAGAATACCCAGCTATGGATGTGACTGGTGATAGAAGCAAGGTCCGATGCTGTAAAGAGCAATATTGCATAGGAACCTGGAATGTCAGGTCCATGAATCAAGGCAAATTGGAAGTGGTCAAACAAGAGATGGCAAGAGTGAATGTCAACATTCTAGGAATCAGCAAACTGAAATGGACTGGAATGGGTAAATTTAACTCAGATGACCATTATATCTGCTACTTCGGGCAGGAATCCCTCAGAAGAAATGGAGTGGCCATCATGGTCAACAAAAGAGTCCGAAATGCAGTACTTGGATGCAATCTCAAAAATGACAGAATGATCTCTGTTTGTTTCCAAGGCAAACCATTCAATATCACGTAATCCAAGTCTATGCCCCAGCCAGTAATGCTGAAGAAGCTGAAGTTGAATGGTTCTATGAAGACCTACAAGACCTTTTAGAACTAACACCCAAAAAAGATGTCCTTTTCATTATAGGGGACTGGAATGCAAAAGTAGAAAGAAGTTTTTAAAAAATATCAAAATCAACTAATTATTATAATCTGATTATAGGCTGATTATTATGCTGCCAACATGGAGACATCTATGTTGCCTCTTGGCCTGTAGATCTGGGGACTGGGCTGAGATCTTGTGTGTGTATGTGGGGGGTTGGGTGGGTGGTGGGGGTGGCAGGTGGGAGGATTGGTTGTTTTAAGAATTTTAGGAAGGGCTCTTTGCATCCTATTCCCTAGCTTGCCTTTAATTAGGACTGTTTTTGTTCCTGAACCAAACTTGGGCTCCCTTGGCTGTCTGCGGTAAAGCTAACCTACTGACACCAGTTGTGGTAAAGGAAAGTGCAGCATTTATCACAGGGCACTAAGCAAAGAATTCAGGGCAGCCAGTGCTTAACAGACTTCCCCAAGGCTTCAGGGAAAGGTTTTTAAAGACAGTGCGAGGGAGGTGGATTGTGGGATGCGTGATCACCTCATGCACATTCTTCTGATTAGTTGGTGGTGAGGTAATCAGGAGTCAATATCATCGGCCTTCTGATTCCAACTGGTCTGGGGTCTATGTGCTTGCGAGGGGCATACAAAGAACTTCTTAAAACAGCTCTAATGACAAGGCTCAGAACATTATCTATTGTCCTTGAGAAGGAACTTAAAGGACCTTGACTTTATTGTGCTTGACTGTTTTCCTTTCTGCATTTTCTTACTTCTCTGATTAAATTTATTCTCAGACTAAAGTTTTTCTACAGATGAAAGGTAGGTGCAAGACATGGTGGGGGGGCATGGTGGGGTTGGGGGGGGGCAGTTCCTGCTCCAGGAAGGCCCCATAGGGCCCTGCTCAGTTACATTTCATCTGAGAAAGAAACTGAAGTGGCTGGTGGGAAGCACGCTGCAGTCGACTTAATGGGATGTGGCGGCCATACAAAACCTGCCTGCCCAAATATGTCTTTCTTCTGTGTGAAACCTCTACACTTTGGGGCTTCCCTGATGGTTCAGATGGTAAAGAGTTCGTCTGCATTGCAGGAGGTGTGGGCTCAATCCCCGAGTCAGGAAGATCCCCTGGAGAAGAGAATGGCAACCCACTCCAGTATCCTTACCTGAGAAATCCCATGGACAAAGGAGCCTAGTGGGCTATAGTCCATGGGGTTTTCCAAGAATCAGAAATGACTTAGCAACTAAACAACACAACACTTGAGTTGGTACAATGTGCTAGGCACCATGTTAAGTGTGTTTCCACGTTTGTCTCATTTAATCCTTATAGCAATCCCAAGAATGAGAATTATTACACATTTTGCAGATGAGAACAACTGGCCTCTGAGAAATAACAGACATTCACCTTGGTGGGCTCAAAAAAATGGCAAAGTCAGGACTCAAGTCCAGGTCAGGATGCTAGAACCCATACTCATTTATGTTTTAATTGCTCTGGCATGCAGAATTTTTTTAGATGTGGCATGTGTGATCTAGTTCCCCCTGAGATCAGTTCCCAGACCAGGGATGAAACCCAGGCTCCTTGCTTTGCAAGCATATAACCTTAACCACTGGACCTCCAAGGAAGTTCCTAGAATCCATACTCTTAACTATTTCTTACACTTCCTGTGTAGATAGCCTTTCCTACTGCTTCTTGAGAGTGAAAGGGGCTCTCAGGGGCAACAATGACTTTACTAGCAAAGTCCTGATGAGGGAAATAGCACTTTTCAGCGCATGGTATGCTTGAAGGATACCAACTTTGTCCCAGGAGAGAAGGGAAATCTAAGCAGAGTCTCTGATTTGCTGGGGTCAAAGAGTCCCTTCTCTGGCCAGACAGTGCCAGCTTCCGACAATCCGAGGGGCCCAGGACTGCACGCTCGCCCGGCCTGCTCCTGGCTCCCCTCCAGCAGGCTGGTGCTGGAGCTTTCCCAAGGCTGTCTGTCCTTCTGCCCGTTCACCAACCAGGGGCCAAGGGGCACACCGCCGGGGGCTGTCCAACGCCAGAGGAAGGGAGTGGGCAAATACCTGCTGGCCAGCCGAGCCAAGTCTCCAGGGGCTGGATCCGCTCTCCCCTCAAAGCTGACTCAGCCGGAAACTGCTCTGGGCCACCCTCACCTTTACTCTGGAGCAGGGAGAGGCCCACAGCCAAGCCAACCAACCGACCGCAGGGACCAGTATTCCTGCTCGCTGGGCGGAGCTCGGTGGGAGAGTTTGGAAGTGACTTGGGGGCACCAGGCCTGCGGGGACTTCAGGGCACCTCAGAGGCCACCCTCTTCCAGGTCTTAGTAGAGGGGTTTGTCTGTGAGGGCCTTGGGGTCCCATCTCAGACTTTGCCTCATGTGGAGGGGCCTCCAGCAGGCAGTGGTCCCAGAACTCCATAAGGCAGCTGCTCCACCTTCCCGAGATTGACCACAGAGCTACCCATGTCCTGGGAAGCGCCCCAAACCTGGGAGGGCCAGAATCGTAAACTTCCCTTTGGGTCGCAGACTCCTGTCCTGTGTCCAGCACACCACCCTCTCCCCACCCCCTCCCCACCCCCCCACCCCCCCAACACACACACACATATCAGAGGAGTCAGGCTGCCTGCGGCAGCTGTCTGTCTACATTCTTCAGGGCTCTGGCTGCAACAGGGACTGCGAGGGCAGGAAGGAGGTGAAAGGTCTCCCTAAGCCTCCACCTGCACTCATGAGGTCACCAAAGGTGGATTAGGCAGGGAGATCCAGAGTGACTGAGTCTTTCCAAAAGCTGGGAAGGGAGCAGGTCATGCCCTGGTTACAAACACGTCAAGACCTGAGCAGTCAGGTCTGACGCTTTGAGTGGCTTCTCAGAAGCACTCTCTCCTTGGGGATAGCATCTATCATGACTGATCTTGCTTTTATATATATATAAGATGGTCTGTTTTGGGTACTGGGAGTCCCAGGGTAGGTGGTGGGCATCATGATTAGCCTGGGACATCATGCCCAGAAGTGGCCACGTGGACGTGAAATAGCAAGCATGTTGAGACTGGCTGTGCTGACAACACCCACCCTAACCTTCTGTCTTGCACAACCTGGAAACTCCAAAGGTTTAAGAGAATAAGCCAAACCCTGTCCTCAGCTGTGGTCAGAAGGCTGGTGTCCAGCCCTCAGCCACCCTTGTAAATATCACCTTTGCCACCTTTCCTACTGTTTACGCTTCTGATAGAGCAGTGAGATATCTCCAGGCCTCTCAAGGTCAGAATGGGTTCAGTGCCTCTTAGCTTTGTCCCCTCACTTCTGACTCATTGCCTCTGGAAGCTGAAGGGTGAATAAATACAAGCCCTGGCTAAGGCTGAAACTTCTCATCAGGGCTGCCAGCATCCAGAGCATGTCCATAGCTAGGACACATGAGAATCAAGACTCAAACCAGGCTTGCCATCAAGGTAGGATGCCAGCCTGGGGTCATGAGTGTCTTCAGAAGGTGGTATCCAGATGTGGCAAGATAGGGAAGGTCAATATGGGGCTCCTACTGTCATGGTATGTAGATTTCCTTACTCATACACAGACACACACACATCCCACATCAGCAAAGACTCTTTTCGTGTGGTGGGAGTCCAGCAGATAGTTGTTAGATGAAAAAATTTCCCTGAGTTTTGGACTCAAAAAGAGTCAAAAGCAGGTCATAAACAAGTGCAACTCTTTGCGCAATTGGAGGCAACTAATTCTCACTGTGAAGCTTCCCAGGTGGCTCAGTGGTAAAGAATGAATGTACCTGCCAATGCAGGAGACGCAAGAGGCACAGATTCAATTCCTGGGTCAGGAAGATCCCTTGGAGAAGAAAATGGCAATCCACTCCATTTTTCATTGCCTTGGAAATCCCATGGACAGAGGAGCCTGGCAGGCTACAGTCCATGGGGTCGCAAAGGAGTCAGACACGACTGAGCACACACACAATTCCCACTATGCTTTTCCATCACTGGACCTTATCCTTAGTGTTCCTGCTTCCTCTACCTGGAATGTTCCCCATTTTTTACTCGGCTATTTCCTTTTCATCCTTTTAGTTTCAGTCTAGATCTCACATCTTCCAGGGAATCTTTACTGATTCTTTGAGTCTGGATTCTGTCCCTCTAATGTGCCCCACCTGCCTCTACTTCCTTCCTGTATTAGCATCTACCACATGGGATTTGTAATTACCTGTTTCCTAGCCTGTGTCCCTCCTTAGACCATGAGCCTTGAGGGCAGTGACTGCACCTTGTTCATGCCCATGCCCCTGTGCTTAGCATACAGTAGATGCTCACTAGATATGTATGAGAGGAATGTCTTAGGGACACTGATTCTTCTTCCACTTCCTCCCCAGAAGCTGACCTGAAGTTCAACCACCTGCCTAGTGAGACATAAGATTTAACCTCTTACACAGAGAGGTCTATTGTATAAAAAGTCTTCAAGCCCAAAGAAATCATATCTAAAGTTAGAAGCTCAGGTATCTTGGCTGGTGTAGCAGTTTCCTCCTGCAAATGATAACACATAGGGGAGGTGGCCATCTGTTCTGGGGCTGACACAGCTAAGAACCAATGTCCGGGAGAGTGTACATGTGTGTTGAGTTGAAATGGAAGACATTTTTATATCCTGAGCAGCCCTTTGATCCAGCATCATGTACCGTGAAATACGGGACAACTGCAGAGGAGGGTGGTGTGGGTCTGAGTCTACACAACACCATGGAGCCGGCAGAGATTTTCCATAGCAGTAGTTATCCATGGACAATAGACGGAGAAAGGGGAGTGAGCTCAAGAAAACTAAGGGGACTTCCCTGGTGGTTCAGTGGTTAAGAGTCTGCCTTCCAATGCAGAAGACTGGGGTTCAGTCCCTGCTCAGGGAACTAAGATCCCACATGCCCTGGGGCAGCTAAGCCCGTGTGCCCCAACTACCGAGCCCATGCTCTCTAGAGCCTGTTTGCCGAAACTAGAGAAAGCCCACAAGCTGCAACAAAGACCCAGCACGGTGGAAAAAAAAGTAAGAACTTTATTTGCTTCATTGTTTTATTAGTTTAGTTTGTGCTGACTTAATTGCCAAGATGCTGTGATTATAGGTATACATGCACGCATACATTAATACAGTGTACTTGAGGTTGACAATTGGGTACAGACAAGTGGTTAAATACATGTGTGGGTTCACACCTCTGTGGACACTGGTGTGTCTCTCTGCCTCCGGGTCTGTTGTGAAAGTGAGGAGGGGAGAAAGGAAAAGAACACTTATTGGGTACCTGCTCTATACCAGATGCTTTACAATGTTTGTCTTTAATCCTCACAACTCTGTAGTGTGGATGTTGCGATCTCCATTTCACAGATGAGGAAACTGGGACTCAGGACCTTTGGTAACTTGCCAAAGCACATTGATATAACTTGTGTTCCCAATGCTGCTGCTGCTAAGTTGCTTCAGTAGTGTCCAACTCTGTGCGACCCCATAGACGGCAGCCCACCAGGCTCCCCGTCCCTGGGATTCTCCAGGCAAGAACACTGGAGTGGGTTGCCATTTCCTTCTCCAATGCGTGAAAGTGAAAAGTGAAAGTGAAGTCGCTCAGTCGTGTCTGACTCTTTGAGACCCCATGGACTGCAGCCTACCAGGCTCCTCCGTCCATGGGATTCTCCAGGCAAGTTCCCAATAACAATGTTTAATTTGTGTCTGTGCTACTGTTTCCAACACAGGACACAGAAGTAAAGCAGGACTGAGTCCAGTTAAGGAGAAACATTAAGCGATCAGACTCTGGGTCGGTTCAGACTGAATCCGTTCAAATCCTACCTCTGTGTCTTCACTGTGTGACTTGACATTAGAGTGGATGCCCTGGGTGCATCAGCGCCTTTTTTTCAAAAACGTTACAAATTTCCCTTTACTAAGCAGTCAAGTCCAAACAACTTAATATTATGTTTGAATAGTATAGCCATTTGAGAAAAACAGTGTATATAAGTTGAAAGAGAAAATATATTAACTCATTCTTAAATCACCACAGTTACTAATGGGGTATCTGTTGACTGTTGGGCCTTGCATTGCTTCTCTGTGAAATGAGTGAACATCAGTAGATTCATTTCGTGTTCCACATTAATTTCATGTTGAAAAATCCAGTTTTGCAAAAAAAAAAAAAAAAAAAAATGACATCATTGGAAGGAATGTAGCACCATCTACTGTGAGAATGGTGAACTGCCTGAACTAATAATTCACAGGATGTCTGACTGAGGTCAGGTTCTATTGGATCCTTGAAATTTTTCAAATATCCTGTGGAATCTCACTGTGGCAACTTAGAGCACTGTGGCATATAGTTTTTGCAAAATTGTGGTATTAGGGGCTATCCAAGGTCAGTTGGACAATTGACTTATTTTTTTCTATGCTTTGATCTCCTGTAACATGGGGAATGACATCTAGCTGATGGGATTGTAATGAGGTATTTTTGTACTATTTGTTTTTCTTTATTTGGCAGTGCCGGTTTTAGTTGTGGCACACAGGATCTTCGATCTTCGTTGCTGCGTGTGGGGTCTCTGGCTGTGGCATGCGGGATCTAGTTTTCTGACCAGGGATCGAACCCAGGCTCTCTGCCTTGGGAGTGTGGAGTCTTAGCCACTAGACCAGCAGGGAAGTCCCCGTCATGCTGTTTAAATGAGGTGTTTGTAATGCACCTATACAATGGGACTTGACATTCTACTTTGGAGTCACCTGGGAGAGTTAATAAAACTCATGGTTTCCTGGAACCCTACCCACAGAATCTGATGTATTTGGTTGGGGTGGGGCCCAACATGTGAGTTAATTTTTAAATACCCCAGGAGATTTTAAAATTTAGCCAAAGCTGAGAATCACTGACCTAGAACATAGTAAACAGGCTCTTTTAAAAATAAAAGTAGGTAATTCTCTGGTGGTCCAGTGGTTAAAACTCAGTGTGTCCACTGCAGGGGGCCTAGGTTCGAATCCTGGTTGGGGAACAGGATCCCTCAAACCTTGTGATGTGGCCACACACACACACACAAAAGGTAGTATTCTTATTATGGTTAGGCAGAAAGAAGAGAAACCTAGGTATTCAAAGGCCTGAATTCTAGAACTTCTTTCCCATTTAGAGTCTGTGTGTTTTTGGGCAAATTACTTGCTATCTCTTAACCTCTATTCTTCCATGTAAAATGATGAAAACTTTTGTCCAGCGTTAATTCACAGGGTTATTATGATGTGTGAAGTAATGTGTGTGAAAGTGCTCTTTAAACTGTACAATGCATATCAATGTGAGGCATTGTGGGGATGTGGAACATGTGATCTCTTTCCTCAATGAGTAACAAAACTCCAGGACTCTTGAGGGCCACTGCCCTCTGCTGGTCTGTGCACCATGGTGTTAGTCATTCAGTTGTGTCCGACTCTTTGGGACGCCATGGACTGTAGCCTGCCAGACTCCTCTGTCCATGGGATTTCCTAGGCAAGGATACTGGAGTGGGTTGCCGTTCCCTTCTCCAGGGTATCTTCCTGACCCAGGGATTGAACCCTGGTCTCCTGCACTGCAGGCAGATTCTTTACTGTCTCAATTCAGTTCAGTTCAGTTGCTCAGTCATGTCCGACTCTGCGACCACATGGTCTGCAGCACGCCAGGCCTCCCTGTCCATCTCCAACTCCCAGAGCTTGCTCAAACTCATGTCCATCGAGTTGGTGATGCCATCCAACCATCTCATCCTCTGTCATCCCCTTTTCCTCCTGCCTTCAATCTTTCCCAGTATCAGGGTCTTTTCCAATGAGTCAGTTCTTTGCATCAGGTGGCCAAAGTATTGGAGTTTCAGCTTCAGCATCAGTCCTTCCAATGAATATTCAGGACTGATTTCCTTTAGGATTGACTGGTTGGATCTCCTTGCAGTCCAAGGGACTCTCAAAATTCTTCTCCAACACCACAGTTCAAAAGCATTAATTCTTCGGCGCTCAGCTTTATTGAGCGCCAACTCAATATAGTCCAACTATATTGTGAGAGTTTATAGTTCAGTTCTCACATCCATACATGACTACTGGAAAAGCCATAGCCTTGACTAGATGGACCTTTGTTGGCAAAGTTATATCTCTGCTTTTTAATATCCTATCTAGGTTTGTCATAGCTTTTCTTGCAAGCAGCAAACATGTTTTAATTTCATGGCTGCAATCACCATCTGCAGTGATTTAAGAGCTCAAGAAAATAAAGGCTGTCACAGTTTCCATTGTTTCCCCATCTATTTGGCATGAAGTGATGGGACTGGATGCCATGATCTTAGTTTTTTGGATGTTGAGTTTTAAGCCAGCTTTTTCACTCTCCTCTTTCACCTTCATCAAGAGGCTTTTTAGTTCCTCTTCACTTTCTGCCATAAGGGTGGTGTCATCTGCATATCTGAGGTTATTGATATTTCTCCCATCAATATTGATTCCAGCTTGTGCTTCATCCAACCTGGCATTTCGCATGATATACTTAGCATATAAATTAGATAAGCATGTGACAATATACAGCTTTGACGTACTCCTTTTCCTATTTGGAACCAGTCCATTGTTCCATGTCCGCTTCTACCTGTTGCTTCTTGACCTGCATACAGATTTCTCAGGAGGTAGGTCAGATGGTCTGGTATTCCCATCTCTTTAAGAGTTTTCCACAGTTTGTTGTGATCCACACAGTCAAAGGCTTTGGCATAGTCAATAAAGCAAAAGTACATATTTTTCTGGAGTTTTCTTGCCTTTTTGATGATCCAGCAATGTTGGCAATTTGATCTCTGGTTCCTCTGCCTTTTCTAAATCCAGCTTGACCATCTTGAAATCCAGCTCAGATCACACAATGTTGAAGCCTGGCTTGGAGAATTTTGAGCATTACTTTGCTAGCATATGAGAAGAGTGCAATTGTGTGGTAGTTTGAACATTCTTTGGCATTACCTTTCTTTGGGATTGGAATGAAAACTGACCTTTTCCAGTCCTGTGGCCACTGCTGAGTTTTCCAAGTTTACTGTCTAGGCATGGTCAGAAGCTGAGACAGAGTGAGTCGGTAGTTACCAATGCAAACATATAAATGCAGTTGATTGTGGTTAAAAGGAAAAAAAACAAAACAAAACAAAACACTGAAAATAGATATAAAGAATTAGAATTGATTTAGGGAAATATATCATCAAGGACCAAGGTGATACTCAATTCAAATTGCATTTTGGGAATTATGCTTAATAAGGAGTCTATCCAGAGCTTTAGAAGGGGTCTTTATAAGATGTGTGCTATTTGAGAGGGAGGCTGGACTGCCCTCTGAGGAGATGGGAGACCAGCTTCTGCTTGTGGAACAGGAGCAGCTGTCAAGGTGTTTAATGGCTGGTGATTTTTCTTCAAGATTATTTCACAAAATCAGTTCCCCCTCCCCTGAGAGAAGCAATGATCTAAATAATGAGTCTTATTTTAGAATTTTCTTGGGAGTAAAGCATTTGAATACATTTTCATAGAAACTGGGGTGTGGGTGGTGGTGATTAAATATGACCACACGAGACAGTTCTGTGTGCTGTGCTCCATAAGGGACTTTAGACCCACAGCTGAGAGGGCTGAAACACATGGGCCCCTTCTCAGCAGCTGTGGGAGGCCCACAGCCTGTCTCTTTATGGAATCACTGCAGTACTGGAAAATGCCAGAAGGGAGCAGCCTTGTCTCAGCCCCATATGGGTTTGCATGTCACCATCAGACAATTTGTTTTGGAAAAGTTGAGGTGAATGTTTTCAGATTTTATTTATTTTTATTAGCCACTATACCACAATGCATAAAGTAATTACAAACTCAAGAACTAAAATCCTAACAACAATGAAAAAGACATGAAAGCTAAGTTTTACTTGTTTGTGGTTCTTGGGTATAGATCTTAGCAAAAAGTTTCTCTAGATCTTTTAATCATAATTTGGATTTTTACTGATAGCATCTATATTTATACTGGGCTTATATATCAACCATGCAAATTAGGTGTGCATATGTTATTAAAACAATAACATTGAAATAGTTACTTCTTTAGGAGACAAAACTCTGGTTTTAGCCAGTTTGCAATAATACTTTATACTTTCACTCTAAGCATACCCCAAGGTCAAAGGAAATCAGGTCCCAGGCCCTCAGAACTCACTCACTGTAGACTCAGTATGAAAATGCACAGAGCTTCTTTTTAGATCCAAGTATCATAATGGGGCTTCCCTTGTGGCTTAGCTGGTAAAGAATCTGCCTGCAATGTGGGAGACATGGGTTTGATCCCTGGATTGGGAAGATCCCCTGGAAAAGGGAAAGGCTGCCCACTCCAGTATTCAGGGCTGGAGAATCCCATGGACTGTCACATGTATAGTCCATGGGGTCGCAAAGAGTTGGACATGACTGAGCGAATTTCACTTTCACTTTCATCATGATAATGGGCTTCTCAGGTGGCTCAGTGGTAAAGAATCTCCCTGGCCTGTCTATGTAGTAGACGCAGCAGACACTGGTTCAATCCCTGAGTGGGGAAGATCCTCTGGAAAAGGAAATGGCAACCCACTCCAGTATTATTGCCTGGAGAATCCCCATAGACGAAGGAGCCAGTGGGCTACAGTCCATGGGGTCGAAATAAGTCTGACACAACTGAGCACACCTACTCCCACACCCATTACGATGATAGCTACCATTTATCAAGCAAGTACTACGTGCCAGATGCTTCTTTTACAAACTGTTCCTCATAGCACATTAATGGAGGTTATGATCATCCTCATTTTCCAGATGCAGAAACAACTCAGAGAATTTCTGCCCACATCCACACAGCTGATATGGGCGGAAAGAGGGAGGCCTACTGTCTGCCCAGCTCATGATAATTCATGACACGACGTAGCTGTTTTAGTCCCAGTAACTTTGTCTTGGAGACTCTTTGAGGCTTAGTCCAAGGCCTCAAGGCAGGATGGTGTAGAGGAGGTATCCTTTCCCATAGCTCCTGCTCTATCTCACATGAGCTGCCCTGCAACTTTATGACCCTGAAGCTCAGTGGGTACCTTGCACCCACTCCCAGAAGGAAGGGCCTTGTCCATAGTCACAAATCAAGGGGAATTAGGGCAGGACTGGAATAACAATATGAATCTGAGAGATGAAGTAAGGGGCAGAAGGACTGGATTTTCAGTCTACTGCTGGACCTTAATGGAAACTATGTTTTTATAAGTCATGTGGGCTCTTACTGAATCCAGGGAAAATATTAGCAGAGGTGCCTGCCGGTATAGTGGCAGGGACTCTACCCAGCCAAGGCTTTCTGCAGCACCTGTGAAAAGCATGTTGAAAATCTTGGATAAGACTAGCCTTTAGAATAATGTGATGCTTTATATGAACCCCATTTCATTTACTGTTACCCTGCATCGTCTAAATGATCAATAAATATGTGTTATACATATAGTAGGTATTGAAGCTGTTCACCAAAAATTTCCTCCTTTCTACCTTCTGGCCATATGCTAGGATTGCATTGCCTGGTCTCTGGTCCCTAGTGGCTGGGAGTGGCTATAGACAGGATATGGCCAATCTGGTAGAAGTGGAAGTGATGGTGTCACTTCCAGGCTGGAGTGTTTAATTGCCTTTGTGAGCCCTTCTGAGCTCTCTTCCCCTCTGCACAGCGAGTGGCAACACTCCAGATAGTGGCTGCTCCTTCAGCCTGAGTTTGGCATGAGGAAAGCTTAGATTAGAGGTCCCATTTGATCCACAGAGAATATGCAAAATAAACGAGAAAGAAACCTTTGCTATTTGAAGTCACTGGTGATTAGCTTTTGTTCTTCTTACTGCAACATGGTCTACGCTGTTCTGACTGGCAGAGTGGATTCACAGGCTACTTGTTTTAAGTCAGGGTAGAGGAACTGGCTTATTTAAGGAGTGGTATGTGTACAAGAAGAGGAATGGATTTTTGGAGACAGATAGATTACAATTCAAATGTGGTGTGGTGGTAAAGAATCCATCTGCCAATGTAGGAGACACAAGAGACACGGATTCCTTCCCTGGGTCAGGAAAATCCCTTGGAGTAGGAAATAGCAACCCATTCCAGTATTCTTGCCTGGAAAATTCCATGAACAGTGGAGCCTGGTGGGCTATAGTCCAGGGGGTCGCCAAGAGCCGGACACAGCTGAGCACGCACATGCACACATCAGTATGCCACTCAAAGTATGATTTTAAGCAAATTTTAAAGCCCTCTTCATACATATTCATATTAGAATGGCAAAAAGACAAGCAAGCAAAAACCCCTGACCATATCTAATGCTGGCAAGCATGCAGAGCAGCTAGAACTGGGGATGGAAAATTATATGGCCACGTTGGAAAACAGTTTAGCAAACAGTTTAATTTCTTATAAAATTAAACAATGGTTGTTGTTGTCTATTAGTCAATCTAATCACACTAGGACCACAGCCTTGTCTAACTCAATGAAACTAAGCCATGCCCGTGGGCATGGGGCAACCCAAGACAGGCGGGTCATGGTGGAGAGATCTGACAGAATGTGGTCCACTGGAGAAGGGAATGGCAAACCACTTCAGTGTTCTTGCCTTGAGAACCCCATGAACAGCATGAAAAGGCAAAATGATAGGATTCTGAAAGAGGAACTCCCCAGGTCAGTAGGGGCCCAATATGCTACTGGAGATCAGTGGAGAAATAACTCCAGAAAGAATGAAGGGATGGAGCCAAAGCAAAAAGAATACCCAGCTGTGGATGTGACTGGTGATAGAAGCAAGGTCCGATGCTGTAAAGAGCAATATTGCATAGGAACCTGGAATGTCAGGTCCATGAATCAAGGCAAATTGGAAGTGGTCAAACAAGAGATGGCAAGAGTGAATGTCGACATTCTAGGAATCAGTGAACTGAAATGGACTGGAATGGGTGAATTTAACTCAGATGACCATTATATCTACTACTGCGGGCAGGAATCCCTCAGAAGAAATGGAGTAGCCATCATGGTCAACAAAAGAGTCCGAAATGCAGTACTTGGATGCAATCTCAAAAACGACAGAATGATCTCTGTTCGTTTCCAAGGCAAACCATTCAATATCACAGTAATCCAAGTCTATGCCCCAACCAGTAATGCTGAAGAAGCTGAAGTTGAACGGTTCTATGAAGACCTACAAGACCTTTTAGAACTAACACCCAAAAAAGATGTCCTTTTCATTATAGGGGACTGGAATGCAAAAGTAGGAAGTCAAGAAACACCTGGAGTAACAGGCAAATTTGGCCTTGGAATATGGAATGAAGCAGGGCAAAGACTATTAATAGAGTTTTGCCAAGAAAATGCACTGGTCATAGCAAACACCCTTTTCCAACAACACAAGAGAAGACTCTACACATGGACATCACCAGATGGTCAACATCGAAATCAGATTGATTATGTTCTTTGCAGCCAAAGATGGAGAAGCTCTGTACAGTCAACAAAAACAAGACAGGGAGCTGACTGTGGCTCAGATCATGAACTCCTTATTACCAAATTCAGACTGAAATAGAAGAAAGTAGGGAAAACCACTAGACCATTCAGGTATGACCTAAATCAAATCCCTTATGATTATACAGTGGAAGTGAGAAATAGATTTAAGGGCCTAGATCTGATAGATAGAGTGCCTGATGAACTATGGAATGAGGTTCGTGACATTGTACAGGAGACAGGGATCAAGACCATCCCTGTGGAAAAGAAATACAGAAAAGCAAAATGGCTGTCTGGGGAGGCCTTACAAATAGCTGTGAAAAGAAGAGAAGCGAAAAGCAAAGGAGAAAAGGAAAAATATAAGCATCTGAATGCAGAGTTCCAACGAATAGCAAGAGATAAGAAAGCCTTCTTCAGTGATCAATGCAAAGAAATAGAGGAAAACAACAGAATGGTAAAGACTAGAGATCTCTTCAAGAAAATTAGAGATACCAAGGGAACATTTCATGCAAAGATGGGCTTGATAAAGGACAGAAATGGTATGGACCTAACAGAAGCAGAAGATATTAAGAAGAGGTGGCAAGAATACACAGAAGAACTGTACAAAAAAGATCTTCACGACCCAGATAATCATGATGGTGTGATCACTGACCTAGAGCCAGACATCCTGGAATGTGAAGTCAAGTGGGTCTTAGAAAGCATCACTATGAACAAAGCTAGTGGAGGTGATGGAATTCCAGTTGAGCTATTTCAAATCCTGAAAGATGATGCTGCAAAAGTGCTACACTCAATATGCCAGCAAATTTGGAAAACTCAGCAGTGGCCACAGGACTGGAAAAGGTCAGTTTTCATTCCAATCCCAAAGAAAGGCAATGCCAAAGAATGCTCAAACTACTGCACAATTGCACTCATCTCACATGCTAGTAAAGTAATGCTCAAAATTCTCCAAGCCAGGTTTCAGCAATATGTAAACCGTGAACTTCCTGATGTTCAAGCTGGTTTTAGAAAAGGTAGAGGAACCAGAGACCAAATTGCGAACATCCGCTGGATCATGGAAAAAGCAAGAGAGTTCCAGAAAAACATCTATTTCTGCTTTATTGACTATGCCAAAGCCTTTGACTGTGTGGATCACAATAAACTGGAAAATTCTGAAAGAGATGGGAATACCAGACCACCTGATTTGCCTCTTGAGAAATCTATATGCAGGTCAGGAAGCAACAGTTAGAACTGGACATGGAACAACAGACTGGTTCCAAATAGGAAAAGGAGTTCATCAAGGCTGTATATTGTCACCCTGCTTATTTAACTTATATGCAGATTACATCATGAGAAACACTGGACTGGAAGAAACATAAGCTGGAATCAAGATTGCCGGGAGAAATATCAATAACCTCAGATATGCAGATGACACCACCCTTATGGCAGAAAGTGAAGAGGAACCAAAAAGCCTCTTGATGAAAATGAAAGTGGAGAGTGAAAAAGTTGGCTTAAAGCTCAACATTCAGAAAACAAAGATCATGGCATCCGGTCCCATCACTTCATGGGAAATAGATGGGGAAACAGTGGAAACAGTGTCCGACTTTATTTTTTTGGGCTCCAAAATCACTGCAGATGGTGACTGCAGCCATGAAATTAAAAGAGGCTTACTCCTTGGAAGTAAGGACCAACCTAGATAGCATATTCAAAAGCAGAGACATTTCTTTGCCAACAAAGGTCTGTCTAGTCAAGGCTATGGTTTTTCCTGTGGTCATGTATGGATGTGAGTGTTGGACTGTGAAGAAGGCTGAGCACTGAAGAATTGATGCTTTTGAACTGTGGTGTTGGAGAAGACTCTTGAGAGTCCAGGTGAATTGAGGGTCTTCCTGGTGGTCCAGTGGCAAAAACTGCACATTCCTAATGCAGGGGGGGCCTAGGTTCAACCCCTGGTCAGGGAACTAGATCCTGCGTGCCACAGCTAAGAGTTGGCATGCTCCAAATAACTAACTAAATGAATGAAATCCCGTATGTCACAACTAAGAATAACCTGCATGCTGCAGCAAAGATTGAAGATCCCATGTGTCTCTGGGACAACAAAGACCCAGTGCAGCCAAATAAGAATATAAATAGATAAAATATTTTAAAAAATAAAGCAAATTGAAAGTTAGACAGAAGAGGCCCCATGTTGGTTGATTCCATTTATATGCAAAGTCCAGAATGGGAAAATTTATACACTGAAAGTAGATTAGTGGCTGCCAGAGGCTGGAGGGAGAGGGGAATGACTGTTAATGGGTGTGGAGTTTCTTTCGGAGGTGATAAGAATGTTCTGGATTTAGATAGTGGTGATGGTTGTATAAGCTTGTGAATATACTAAAACCCACTGAATCGTAGACCTTTTTACAATTAATTTATTTTATTTGGAGGCTAAATACTTTACAATATTGTTGTGAGTTGTAGACTTTTAAATGAATTTTATATATGAATTACATTTCAGTTTTAAAAAGTGAACTTAACCCTTCCTAAGCCAGTTTCCTCATCTATCAAATGACTATTTATACCTGATACGTAGTTGTGTGGAATGACTCCATGTAAATAAAGAGTATAGCGTAGTGGATGCTCAGTGGACAGTTAGCTCCTGCCAGGACGCTAGATCCAGCTGAACCCCCTCCGTGTAGTCTTGGAAAGACCAGTTCACTGCACTGAGCCTCACATTTCTCATCTGCAAAGTGAAAGAGCTGGATCAGATGAACTCTTAATCCCTCCCAGTCTGGCGAGGACTTATGACACTCCTTGATGGATGGAAATACCAAGAATAATAATGTGTTTGTGCAGCTTTTGACATTTGTCAAAGCACTTTCAAGTAACTGAACTTCATTTGTTATCTCACCTAGCGTTTAATGTCTTCCATCACAATGACAATCAAGCTTCAGAAAAACAAATGATGAAGTAGCAGGAAGCAGAGGCCAAGATGTGGTGGCCCGGGAGTGGACATACAGTTGTGCAGACAGGTCCCAGTTCAGCATGGCTGCAGCAGCTCCCACCTGCTTAAACTGTTAGCGGCACACTGCCCGGGGCTGGGACCAGGTGCCAGGGCCTGACTCCCCGTCCCAGCCCCAAGCTAGGCAATGGCAGAGCTGTCAGTGAGCTGGCCACAGGCAGAAACCCACTCTGCTACCGATCAGTGCTGATTTAAGTTTTCGAACCACTTCCTAAATATGCTCTTGGTCTTGGGAGAGTTCTTTTTGTTGGCTGGAAGCTAAGCAGAGCCTCTCCAGGCTTTTTAGGACCACAGATATGATGCCCTTTTCCCTTTCTTCAATGTATATAGGGAGAAGAAGCCTAGAGCATGCCAACTCAGCCTCACCCTGGCCTGGGGTCCTCAGGCCACCTCTGCACCTTTGAGAGGAGAGGGCTGCTGCCTCCCCTTTTCACCCCAAGCTTGCCTTCTGGTCCTCTGGTGCCTTAGCCCTCCCCAGCCAGCGGCCCCTGGCTGAGCTGGAGGCTCACCTAAGGGAAAGGAAGGCAGTGCTGTGGATACAGGGCCTGCCTGGAGGTAACCAGGTGAGGCTGAAGCTTGTGCGGGGCCCTGGGGATTTGCCAAGGGGCCCAAGGCTCCAGAAGGGACCTGGGCCATCCTCACCATGAGGAGGGAGCTGGGGTGGGAGCTGGAGCGCTTGGGGGGAGGGGTGGAAGCAGGAGGCCAGATAACCTCTCCAAGCATCCCCCAGAGTGTCACGGGGTGAGTGGGTAGGGCAGGAGGGAGTCCAGCCGGAGGGAACCAGCAGGGTCTCAAGGCCTGAGAGCAGGATGAGGGAGGGGATGACACTCTCAGATGTGCCCTTGGATGAATTAGGCAAGTGGGAGGCTATGCCTGGGGATGGGGGGGAGGCTTGGGGAGGCGAGGTGGGTCTGGGGCTACCACTCCTATGACAGAGCCCTCCCCCGCATCTTCTTTCCCCCCAGTATCCAGGCCTTCCCCTCAAGGAGTAGGTGGAGGCCCCATTCGCCTCTCTCCCCTGCCCTCTGTGACCTGGCAGGAGGCAAGAGGCAGGGGCTGGCAGGCAGGGAGGCCAGGGTGGGACTCTTTTGAAACTTGGGAAAAGTGGGCCCCAATTCCCCACTCTCCATGGAGAGGAATAACCTCCCCGTCCTGCCTTCAGTTCCCTCGGGGCACCATGGGGACTGACAAGCACCCACAGTAGCCATCCCTCAGGCCAGGCAATGCACTGAACAGGGTGGGGGCTTGCCCTGGTGCCCTGGGCCCACACTGACCCTACCAGTGCTCTGGGTCCCTCTGGTCCAGCCTCAGGCAAGAGGCAGGAGTGGGCTGGGGTGAAGGCTGGGGTTTGTTATGGTTGTGATAATGTCAAGGCCTCCCAGGCAGGAGAAAACTGCGGTTTGCACATTGCTTACATTTTTCTTATGCAGCCAGGCTGGGAAATAGTTGGAAATAAAAGCGTGGGAAGGTGGACAGACTGTCCTCAAAGAAAAGCTTTTGGTGCCACCTGTGCCCCTTAGGGCGAGGGCATCTCAGTGGGGGATCTTGTGCAGAGGATGCTGTGGGTGTGGGCATGAGGAGTTGCCATGGTTTTGGCGTAGATATTTACTGGCCCAGTGACCTCTACCCACCACCGCAGTTCACACTCCATGCTCACCCATACACCAACCCTGCGCAACCAGAACCTCATCCTCACTGGAGACGCAAAGGCAATCAATAACTGGGTGACATGTGGCAAAGCTGTCAAGCTATTTAAGCCCTGGAGGCCAGGGCTGGGACAAGGAGGGATGAGGGAAAACAGTCATGAGACCATGTGGGTCGCGCCTCCTCCCATTGGCCCCATCCTTGGATGTGGGTAGCTGGCAGGGGTGGGAGAGAGACCCAGGTCTGGACCTCTAATCTTGCTAATCTCCCGGGTGCGCCTTCTTCCCTGACCTCAGGCCTCTCCTTCTTAATATCTAGGGCACAGGTAGATGATTCCTTGCCATTGCAAAGCCTGCAGTTGCCCCTGGCAACCCCCAGGGTGTTTTCTCCAAGTCCAGGTGGCAAGCCATCTCAGCCAGCCAGGAACACCTGCCTTCTGCTCTCCTTTCCACCCTCTTCTGCCCCTGCTCCTGATGCTTTGCCTCCAGATCTTTTCTTCCCTAAATGTAGATTGGAGAAGAGAGGCTCCAGGCAGTTAGATCAGACTCAGGAACAGGCTTTGTGATCATGCCTGGGGACCCTGGAACCTCTGTCCTTAGATCAGTGTCAGCCATCATCCTCATGGGACATTTGTGGAGTGTCTGAGTGCAAAACTCATGGTCCTCTTCCTCCGCCAGGTGAAATTTCCTTCGCATTTCACTTGCTCTGACAATACAGAAGACCTACCTGTCCCTATTCCTCCCCGCCCTGCCCCTACCACCTTATGGTGACCACAGCACAGCCAGCCCAAAGTTTCTCTGTTTCTATTGAACCTCTGGTTTCTCTTCCCCCTGTTAGTCTGTTGACTGACAGTTAATTTTGCGTTTGTGTTCTTTAGAACCTGATTCTATTTTCTACAGTTCCTTTCTACAAGTCTTTCTCTCCTTTTCTGGCTTGAGAAGCATAAGAGTGTGTGTGTATTTAGATTCCTATAGGGAGTCCTTTCAAATAAAGAAATAATGATGCTCCAGAGTAGGACAGCTGGATTCAGGACAGAAGGAAGCTTTTCTTTGAGTGATGCTTCAGATGGCAAATCCCAGTTCTGGGTGGGACGATGGCTCAGGGAAGGTGGACTACAGTGGAGACAGCCCAGGACCCGGGCAACAGGAGGACTGGCTTCTTCTCCAACTCAGATAGACCATCCCAGGATCTGCTCTCAAGTTTTCTCTGCTGCAGTTTTCTCATCTGTTACATGGAGATGTGGCACCACCAGCCTGACCCAACCCACAGACTGGGGAGTGGAGATAATGCTCCATCAGAGATGGCCTGCTCACTGTTCCAGAAACCTCCTAGCTCTCTTCACCTCAGCACTTTCACCCATGCCACATTCCTTCCTTGGGATGTCCCTGCCAGGCCCCCTCCCTTCCTAAATCCTAACTTCTTCAAAGACCCAGGCAGGAACTTTTTTTCTCTAGGAAATTGTCCTTGATTACCCCAGCTATAGTGCTGGGTCTCTTCTTACAACTTCTGCAAACTTAACTGGCATTACCAACGAGCATGTAATTCCTTTATATTGAGGATTCTCAAATTCAGAGCTATTGACATTTCACTCTGGATAATTTTTTATTTTAAGGGGTTAGCCTGTGTGTTTTAGGATTTCAGCAGCATCCCTGGTCCCTACCCACTAGATGCCAGCAGCACCCCTCTGGTTGTGACAACCAAAAATGTCTTCAGACACCCCAAAAGGAACCCTGGGCCAAGACTGTCTCCAGCTGGGAACCATTACTTTATATTACTATTTAACTTTTAAAATTTCGTTTTCCTTTAGTGCCCTAACGTGCCTAACACACTGTTATATGCATCAAGTGCTCCACAAATTTCTGTTGAACAAATCAATGCACACTTTGCAAATGTTAAAAGTGCAAGTAGGGAACTCTGCTCAATGTTGTGTGGCAGCCTGAATGGGAGGGGAGTTTTGGGGAGAATGGATACATGTGTATATATGGCAGAGTTGGACTGCTGTGTACCTGAGACTATTACAACATTGTTAATTGGCTATACTCCAGAATAAAATAAAAAGTTTTTAAAGAAGTACAAGTAGAATCATTATGATAGCTACCTTTAGGATTAAGTTACACTTTTAGGAAGTTAGGAAAAGCTACACTTTTATGGGATGGAGATATTCATATTTGCTTCCATAAGGTCAATCCACTCTCTTCCCACCATTAGATCTTTTTTTTTTTTTCCACCATTAGATCTTGAGGAACAATTGTTAGCAAGGAACTGCGCTATGTTGACTGCAGAAACTTTGTTACAATAACTGGGACCCACGATAAAAATATTTCCAAGTTAAACTCCACTTATTTCAAGTGATATCTGACTCAAAGCCTGAATCACAAAATAATCTAGATTATCTGTTGAATTCCCCTGCAATGGGCTATATACCTTGTATTAGATTCTCCACTGGTGGTGTCAGGTTCTGTACAAGAAGATGAGAGTTACTGGGAAGATATTTAAAAGCTCAAGTGTTGGAATAAACAGGCCCACCATCTTTCCTGGACGCCAGCAATCATCAATGTCTTCTCTGCCTGTGGACAAACTGCTTAGCCTCCCTGAACCTCAGTTTCTTTGCCTGAGAAATAATAAATAATGGGAAGCAGAATTAATGAGAAACATATGCAAAGCTCTATTCTAGTGTCTGATGCAAATATACTCAATAAATATCAGTCTTCTCCCCTCCATTGGATTTGGTCCCATATTATAGTTATCCTTGCTTTTTCTGCCTTCCTCTGTTGTAGGTCACTCTAGGGTAAGTGCTCTATCGAATTTCTCTTTGCACATCACTCTAACACCTAAGCACAGCACCTTGCCCATAGGAGGTGTTCCACATATTTCTTCTTCTGTTTTTCTCTTCTTTGCCATACATTTTTGATGAATGGACTATGCACCTGACTTTAGGAAATCTGGAAGGTAAAGAAATACAGACACACTAGTACCTGGACTGACCGCCATCCTTCAATCTTATCAGTTCAGTTCAGTCGCTCAGTCGTGTCCGACTCTTTGCAACCCCATGAATCGCAGGACGCCAGGCCTCCCTGTCCATCACCAACTCCCGGAGTTCACCCAGACTCACGTCCATCGAGTCAGTGATGCCATCCAGCCACCTCATCCTCTGTCGTCCCCTTCTCCTCCTGCCCCCAATCCCTCCCAGCATCAGAGTCTTTTCCAATGAGTCAACTCTTCGCATCAGGTGGCCAAAGTACTGGAGTTTCAGCTTCAGCATCATTCCTTCCAAAGAAATCCCAGGGCTGATCTCCTTCAGAATGGACTGGTTGGATCTCCTTGCAGTCCAAGGGACTCTCAAGAGTCTTCTCCAACACCACAGTTCAAAAGCATCAATTCTTCGGTGCTCAGCCTTCTTCACAGTCCAACTCTCACATCCATACATGATCACAGGAAAAACCATAGCCTTGACTAGACGGACCTTTGTTTGCAAAGTAATGTCTCTGCTTTTCAATATGCTATCTAGGTTGGTCATAACTTTCCTTCCAAGGAGTAAGCGTCTTTTAATTTCATGGCTGCAGTCACCATCTGTAGTGATTTTGGAGCCCCCAAAAATAAAGTCAGCCACTCTTTCCACTGTTTCCCCATCTATTTCCCATGAAGTGATGGGACCGGATGCCATGATCTTCGTTTTCTGAATGTCGAGCTTTAAGCCAACTTTTTCACTCTCCACTTTCACTTTCATCAAGAGGCTTTTTAGTTCCTCTTCACTTTCTGCCATAAGGGTGGTGTCATCTGCATATCTGAGGTTATTGATATTTCTCCCGGCAATCTTGATTCCAGCTTGTGTTTCTTCCAGTCCAGCGTTTCTCATGATGTAATCTGCATATAAGTTAAATAAGCAGGGTGACAATATACAGCCTTGACGTACTCCTTGTCCTATTTGGAACTAGTCTGTTGTTCCATGTCCAGTTCTAACTGTTGCTTTCTGACCTGCATACAGATTTCTCAAGAGGCAGGTCAGGTGGTCTGGTATTCCCATGTCTTTCAGAATCTTACACAGTTTATTGTGATCCACACACTTAAAGGCTTTGGCATAGTCAATAAAGCAGAAATAGATGTTTTTCTGGAACTCTCTTGCTTTTTCCATGATCCAGCGGATGTTGGCAATTTGGTCTCTGGTTCCTCTGCCTTTTCTAAAACCAGCTTGAACATCAGGAAGTTCACGGTTCACGTATTGCTGAAGCCTGGCTTGGAGAATTTTGAGCATTACTTTACTAGCATGTGAGATGAGTGCTATTGTGCGGTAGTTTGAGCATTCTTTGGCATTGCCTTTCTTTGGGATTGGAATGAAAACTGACCTTTTCTAGTCCTATGGCCACTGCTGAGTTTTCCAAATTTGCAGGCATATTGAGTGCAGCCCTACATTAATTGCATCCTAATCCTATAAACCGGCGCACTAAGCGTGGCCGAGAGGAGCTACCCCACGTCCGAGGTCAGGGGCGGCTGCCGAAAGGAAATACCCCGCGAACCAGCTCAGGGGCGGCGGCCGAGAGGAGCAACCCCACACCCGAGGCCAGGGGGGTCGTCTGGGAGGACCAACCCCACGTTCAAGGAGCGGTGGCTGCGCAGGTGCAGGAGGGCCTAGAGGAGCTATCCCACGTTGAAGGTCAGGAAGGGCGGCGGTGAGGAGATACCCCTCGTCCAAGGTAAGGAGCAGCGGCTGCGCTTTGCTGGAGCAGCTGTGAAGAGATACGCCACACCCAAGGTAAGAGAAACCCAAGTAAGATGGTAGGTGTTGCAAGAGGGCATCCGAGGGCAGATGCACTGAAACCATACTCACAGAAAACTAGTCAATCTAATCACACTAGCACCACAGGCGTATCTAACTCAATGAAACTAAGCCATGCCTGTGGGGCAACCCAAGACAGGAGGGTCATGGTGGAGGGATCTAACAGAATGTGCTCCACCGGAGAAGAGAATGGCAAACCACTTCAGTATTCTTGCCTTGAGAATCCCATGAACAATATGAAAGGGCAAAATGATAGGATTCTGAAAGAGGAACTCCCCAGGTCAGTAGGGGCCCAATATGCTACTGGAAATCAGTGGAGAAATAACTCCAGAAAGAATGAAGGGATGGAGCCAAAGAGAAAACAATACCCAGCTGTGGATGTGACTGGTGATAGAAGCAAGGTCCGATGCTGTAAAGAGCAATATTGCATAGGAACCTGGAATGTCAGGTCCATGAATCAAGGCAAATTGGAAGTGGTCAAACAAGAGATGGCAAGAGTGAATGTCGACGTTCTAGGAATCAGCGAACTGAAATGGACTGGAATGGGTGAATTTAACTCAGATGACCATTATATCTACTACTGCGGGCAGGAATCCCTCAGAAGAAATGGAGTGGCCATCATGGTCAACAGAGTCCGAAATGCAGTACTTGGATGCAATCTCAAAAACGACAGAATGATCTCTGTTCGTTTCCAAGGCAAACCATTCAATATCACAGTAATCCAAGTCTGTGCCCCAACCAGTAATGCTGAAGAAGCTGAAGTTGAACGGTTCTATGAAGACCTACAAGACCTTTTAGAACTAACACCCAAAAAAGATGTCCTTTTCATTATAGGGGACTGGAATGCAAAAGTAGGAAGTCAAGAAACACCTGGAGTAACAGGCAAATTTGGCCTTGGAATACGCAATGAAGCAGGGCAAAGACTATTAATAGAGTTTTGCCAAGAAAATGCACTGGTCATAGCAAACACCCTCTTCCAACAACACAAGAGAAGACTCTACACATGGACATCACCAGATGGTCAACACCGAAATCAGATTGATTATGTTCTTTGCAGCCAAAGATGGAGAAGCTCTATACAGTCAACCAAACAAGACGGGGAGCTGACTGTGGCTCAGATCATGAACTCCTTATTGCCAAATTCAGACTGAAATTGAAGAAATTAGGGAAAATCACTAGACCATTCAGGTATGACCTAAATCAAATCCCTTATGATTATACAGTGGAAGTGAGAAATAGATTTAAGGGCCTAGATCTGATAGATAGAGTGCCTGATGAAGTATGGAATGAGGTTCGTGACACTGTACAGGAGAGGGATCAAGACCATCCCCATGGAAAAGAAATGCAAAAAAGCAAAATGGCTGTCTGGGGAGGCCTTACAAATAGCTGTGAAAAGAAGAGAAGCAAAAAGCAAAGGAGAAAAGGAAAGATATAAGCATGTGAATGCAGAGTTCCAAAGAATAGCAAGAAGAGATAAGAAAGCCTTCCTCAGCGATCAATGCAAAGAAATAGAGGAAAACAACAGAATGGTAAAGACTAGAGATCTCTTCAAGAAAATTAGAGATACCAAGGGGACATTTCATGCAAAGATGGGCTTGATAAAGGGCAGAAATGGTAGGGACCTAACAGAAGCAGAAGATATTAAGAAGAGATGGCAAGAATACACAGAAGAACTGTACAAAAAAGATCTTCACGACCCAGATAATCACGATGGTGTGATCACTCATCTAGAGCCAGACATCTGGAATGTGAAGTCAAGTGGGCCTTAGAAAGCATCACTATGAACAAAGCTAGTGGAGGTGATAGAATTCCAGTTGAGCTATTTCAAATCCTGAAAGATGATGCTGTGAAAGTGCTGCACTCAATATGCCAGCAAATTTGGAAAACTCAGCAGTGACCACAGGACTGGAAAAGGTCAGTTTTCATTCCAATCCCAAAGAAAGGCAATGCCAAAGAATGCTCAAACTACCACACAATTGCACTCATTTCACATGCTAGTAAAGTAATACTCAAAATTCTCCAAGCCAGGCTTCAGCAATACGTGAACCGTGAACTTTCTGATGTTCAAGCTGGTTTTAGAAAAGGCAGAGGGACCAGAGATCAAATTGCCAACATCCGCTGGATCATGGAAAAAGCAAGAGAGTTCCAGAAAAGCATCTATTTCTGCTTTATTGGCTATGCCAAAGCCTTTAAGTGTGTGGATCACAATAAACTGTGTAAGATTCTGAAAGACATGGGAATACCAGACCACCTGACCTGCCTCTTGAGAAATCTGTATGCAGGTCAGAAAGCAACAGTTAGAACTGGACATGGAACAACAGACTGGTTCCAAACAGGACAAGGAGTACGTTAAGGCTGTATATTGTCACCCTGCTTATTTAACTTATATGCAGATTACATCATGAGAAACGCTGGACTGGAAGAAACACAAGCTGGAATCAAGATTGCCGGGAGAAATATCAATAACCTCAGATATGCAGATGACACCACCCTTATGGCAGAAAGTGAAGAGGAACTAAAAAGCCTCTTGATGAAAGTGAAAGTGGAGAGTGAAAAAGTTGGCTTAAAGCTCGACATTCAGAAAACGAAGATCATGGCATCCGGTCCCATCACTTCATGGGAAATAGATGGGGAAACAGTGGAAAGAGTGGCTGACTTTATTTTTGGGGGCTCCAAAATCACTACAGATGGTGACTGCAGCCATGAAATTAAAAGACGCTTACTCCTTGGAAGGAAAGTTATGACCAACCTAGATAGCATATTGAAAAGCAGAGACATTACTTTGCAAACAAAGGTCCGTCTAGTCAAGGCTATGGTTTTTCCTGTGATCATGTATGGATGTGAGAGTTGGACTGTGAAGAAGGCTGAGCACCGAAGAATTGATGCTTTTGAACTGTGGTGTTGGAGAAGACTCTTGAGAGTCCCTTGGACTGCAAGGAGATCCAACCAGTCCATTCTGAAGGAGATCAGCCCTGGGATTTCTTTGGAAGGAATGATGCTGAAGCTGAAACTCCAGTACTTTGGCCACCTGATGCGAAGAGTTGACTCATTGGAAAAGACTCTGATGCTGGGAGGGATTGGGGGCAGGAGGAGAAGGGGACGACAGAGGATGAGGTGGCTGGATGGCATCACTGACTCGATGGACGTGAGTCTGGGTGAACTCCGGGAGTTGGTGATGGACAGGGAGGCCTGGCGTCCTGCGATTCATGGGGTTGCAAAGAGTCGGACACGACTGAGCGACTGAACTGAACTGAACTGAATCCTATAAAAGTATTTGATTCATATACTTTAAAACTTGAAAAGACTTTGTAAGAAATCAAATCCAATATTCTCATTTCTCAGATGAGGAGACCCAGTAATGATACATAGTTCTTTCATGTAACCAAAACTGTCCATTGTCCTGTGGCTTTATGAAAATTTAGTAGTTTTCCTTTAGTTCTGGTTTCTTCAAATAGTTCCTCTGAACTGGGGTCTCTCAATATCAGCACTACTGAATTTGGGACTGGAAAATCCTTTTTTGTGAAGGGCTGCCTGTGCACTGTCGGACTTTCGCAGCTTCTCTGGCCTCTACTCACCAGACACTAGTAAATCACTCCTACCTCCTTAGTCATGACATTCAAAAATATCCCCAGACATCACAAATATCCTGAGAACCACTGATCTACACTTTACTACAGGTAAAATCCCTTCAAATGACACACTGAGGCCCTCAGGTTATGTGGTTGTCTTAATGAATAGTTGGCTGACAAGCTTCACTTGTAGCCTACAAGCTCCGGAGAAAGCCAGAGCCACTCTGTGATGAGCACCGGTCTCAGTCCCCGGGGGACCCACTCCTCATGTATGTGTGGCATTTATTTTTTATATTCTGCTGACTTCCAGGGACCTTTGAAGTGAACCCTGACATTTCTTTCTCAGAACAGCTGGCTATGTCCTGTGTGTTGCCCAGGAGTCTGGACGGTGTGAAGGGCTGTCTGCCCTGCCACAGCCCTTCTTACATTGTACTCTCACTGCCTGTTTATCTTTCTGCCCCAGTGGACGTTAAGGTTCACGGCAGCAGAGACAATGACCATCTTGTTCACCACGTATTCTCAGCATCCAGTTGGCACATGGAGGTGCCCAATAAGCATTTATTTAATGAATATATAATAGAAATTACAACATATTTCATTTAGTTGTGGGTCAAAAGTGCAGAATTTTTGTAACCATAGCTTTCTCAGCTTAAAATAACACAGGAAGCTTACCTGTGTTATTTCACTAATGGCAAAGCAACCTTATGAGATATATATTATAACTCCATTTGTAAGATGAAGAGAGACGTACCAGGTAGTCCAGTGGTTAAGACTCCAGGCTTCCACTGCAGAGGGCATGGGTTCAATCCCTCGTCAGGGAACTAAGATCCCATAAACCTCTTGGCTCAGCCAAAATAAATAAATAAATAAGGAAACTGAGGCTCAGAGAAAGATTGACTTAGGTAATTATATAGTAAAAGCCTGGATTTGGACCAAGGCTCACCTAACTGCCAATCCTAGTCCTCTTTGATATACTACCTCTCCTGTTCAGTCATAAACCTGTGTGTTGGCTCCTCCTATGTAAAGAATGATCAGTTCACAAATAGGGACCAGAAAAATGACTTCATCACTGTGTACAATTTAGATTAGTCTGCTCTTGCCTCTTTGAGAAACCTGTAGGAACATGGTAATAATCTTGTTATACAAAATGGTCCTAGTCCATTCAGGCTGCTGTAACAAAAATACCATAGACTGTGTGGCTTACACAACAGCATTTTCCCCCTCAGTCTGGAGGCTGAGCAGTCCAAGATCAAGGAGCTGGTAGATCTGATGTCTAGTGAGAGCACACTTCCTGGTTCATAGACATGATATCCTTTCATGGCAGAGTGAGTGAGGGAGCTCTCTGAGATCTCTTTAATAAGGACACTAATCCCACACAGAAAGGTTCCACCCTCATGACCTAACCACCTCCCAAAAGTTCCGCCTCAAATACCATCTCATTGGGGATTAGGTTTTAGTATGTGACTTTTGAAGAAATACAAACATTCAGTTTATAGCAAAAATAATTGTCTTTAATGGCATTCACAGTGACAAGATTTCATGTATGGCTCAGTGTCAGAGAAACTGTGCTTTGATCTTGAATCTGGGGAGCAGGTGAGTACATGTATAGGAAAAGGTACCAGGCAGGATAAAATCCAAAATCTTTCTATTGTGTAAATTCAATTTCCTTTGTGAAATAGTTGCTGAAAGTTCTGACCCTTGACTCTGCCTCCTTTAAATGCATCTTAGCCCTCAGCCATTCAGCGTTTACCATTTGCTCCCTCAGATTGTCATGTTTTTGTAAAAATATATTTAATAAAACAGATTTTTGTCAATTGCTTATGTTCTATCTATTCTGTCTCCTTAAAGAAATTGCCTGAGACGAAGGACGCTTATTTTTCCTTGCCAACTCTGCTAGGTGCTCAATCATTGCTGACAATGATGATAACAATTTTGAAAGAGGAAAAAGTATTCTTTTTAGTCAGTAGATGAACAGAGGTTTGCACACCTGTGTGCTCAGCCCCACTTCCTGGTTATAGGGTACCCCAGGCGAGGGAAAACAAGGTCCTTTTCCTTAAGGAGCCTGCAGTCTTATCTGTTCCTTCCTCAGACAATGACAGGTAAGGGCTAAGGGAAACCTGTTTTCCTCCTAAGAGAATCTGTTGAACAGGTGAAGGGCTCGGTAGGCAAAGGCAGATGGATAATCTCCCAGCCTATCCTCCAGGAGGGCATGGCAACCCACTCCAGTATTCTTGCCTGGAGAATCCCCATGGACAGAGGAGCCTTGGGAGGTCCACGGGGTCGCAAAGAGCCGGACACGACTGAGCGACTAAGCACACACATCTTGCTCTAGCAAGGTAGGTCTGAGGCTGGCCGGTAGGAGGCGCTTCAAAGGACCGAGCCTCGGTTCCCAAGAAGAGGAACCGACGTAAGACGCGAAGTAAGCCCCGGCTGCGCTCTTTTTTGATTTTCCCTTGGAAGGGGCCAGGAAAAACTAGAAGGTCCGGGCAGTGGGGAAGGGGTGGAGGTCTTCTGCAGTTCAACTTCCATCTCCCAGCATCCTGTGGCGGATCCGGGGATGGGAAAGACAGGCTGAGTTTCGGTAGATGGGCCGGTGGGAGAGTTTTGCCAGCGCAGCGGACTCCCGCCCCGGAGCAGCCCCGCCCGCGGCACTGGAAGCCCGCCCCCGGCGCGCAGGCTCCGCCTCGGCGGCCCCGCCCCTTCCCCGGACTCGACTGGGCTGCACTCACTCCCGAGCGGTGGCCCGGGAGCCTCCAGGAGAAGAGGCTCCCGCCCGCCTCGAGCAGCGGCCTCCGCATGGAGGAGCCACGCGCTCCGCCAGCAGGGTCGGCGCCGTTCCCGGTGTCTCTGCAGGGAGGCGGAACCGCTGATGTTCCGGAGCCCGGAGCCCGGCAGCACCCGGGACACGAGACGGCGGCGCAACGGTACAGCGCCCGCCTGCTGCAGGCCGGCTACGAGCCCGAGAGGTGACGCCCAGGGCAGAGCGCGCGGGGCGCATCCGGGGCGGGCGCGGTGGCCCTGGGAACCGGGCAGCGCTGCTGGGGAGGGAAAGGGCATATCCCACCACTCAAGCCCTCTTATCGCCTCAACCTGAAACTTCCTGAAACTGGGCTCAGATGCCACACACCCGGCTTTGTTTGGGGATGCAAGCGGGCACTGTGCCGAGGGCTCAGTGCTGAGTTGCACCAGGGAGCAGGTCGGGAAAACAACGATCCCTAAAATCTGAGCCCGGGGTCTGACCTCAACTACACACCCGATAATACCTGGTCCAAGTGGCTCCAACTCAGGGGGTTCAAACCGAACCTGTTGGAGTCCAAGTCCAACTTGGCTTACTCCTCCTTAGCTGTCTCCTCCTAGAACTATCTTCAGAGTCTTACTGTCAGGGTGGGTGTCCAGATGGATGACCCTCTCAGAGCCTGGTAAGGACACAAGCCCCTCCTCCCCCATTCACTGAGGTCTGATGAGACTGCCAGTGCAGCTCACCCCAGGGTCTCTCTTTTAAGATTCAAACCCGGCTCTGCCCTTACCCTGCTGGGGTCTGTAAGGGTCATTGGAGGAAGAGTGGAGGTGTTGATCTGGGCCCCAGGGGACTGACTGAAAAGGAGACAGTGGCTAATCTCTGGATTGTACCGCAGCTTGAAATGCAACCCACTGTCCTTCTGGTCCAGAGGATTTGGACTTCTTTCTGTGTCCCATCTGTTGGTGCTCAGCAGCTTGGGGAGGTGACCTGGAAGCTGGGTTTTTTTTTGGGGGGGGGGTGGTTGGTGGTCTGGGGGAATTAGCTCTGCCCAGGGGCTGGCCGCTATTATGTAAGAACTTTTAATGGCTTAAGGGGCTGCTGGGTGAAACCGGGCCCCTCCTGCCCCGGAAGGCTGGCTCTCTAGAATTGACTCAGTTTCGGGCACCTGCATCCTTGCCATCCTAGAAACCCAGCTACTGGGGCTCAGGGTCTAGGGTGACAGAGAGAGGCCATAGGAGGAGAGGGGCCCAGGGGGGCTGGATGGAGGCAGTGCCTTGGTTGGGGCAGGTGTTGCAAGAGTGTCATTTTGGAACTCAGACCAGGGCCATGCAGGAGCATCCTTTCTGCAGACTGTACTTCTGCACCTGTGCTATCGCCACCCCCACCAGATTCTGAAGAGCTGGTGTCAAACCTGAGACCCAGCCAGGTGGCGTAGTAAGATTCAAAACCTGCTGGCTAGACCTCCATCTGCCAGCTCTAGTTTAGAAACTGTGGGAAGAGGACAGGGTTCCATGAGAAGTCTAGGTCTGAGGCCAGAGTTATTGCGCTCTGGCTTGAACCTGGACAAGCTAGGTCCCCTAAACAAGCTCAGCAATGTCAGTGTTAATGCTCCTCCCCACAACTCCCACAAATCTCCCCTTGGAAGTGTTTTGAAAGCTTGTCCCTTCAAAATAGCCCCAGACTAGAAAGAGACCTCCGGGTTCCCTGCCTGGATGTGGGTGCCTGGCTGGGCACCATTCCCCCCCTTTTGAAGGAAGGGCCTTGATGGGGCTTGGCCTGCTCTCCTGCTCACAGCTGATAGGTGTGGAGCCTCAGGGGACCATTGGCCCTTCCTTGAGCTGGGGAGGCCCACCGGTTGCTTGGTGTCTCCTCCCCAGGGAGGAAGCAGCTGGGGAAGATCAGGAAAAGGGAGGAGGAAAGCTGAGGGTGGGGGTGGGAGGTGGATTAACAGTCTCTGGAAAAGGACAGCCTAACCCAGGGCTGAGCCCAGCAGCTTAGAGTAATGAGATGCCCGGACACAGGTCAAAGCAGGAGGAGGTGGGGGGGGCGGTGGCGGGCAGTGGGCAGCAGAAAGGGAGTGGGGTTGTGAGGTCTGTCATGCTGGGAGGAGGACTCTCCCCACAACTCAGCCTGATGGCAGCCCTCCTCTCCTGGTTCTGAGTTCGAGGCGGGGCAAATGTCATACTGAGGTCACCTGAGCTGGCAGACCCCAGCTGCTGTCCTGGGCCCCAGCCCTGGGGGAACCCTAGCCATCCATGGCCCACGTTGCAGGAGACAGTGACCCAGAGCAGACCACAGGGGCAGCCTGTGTGCTGTTCCTGCCATGCCCTTCTAGCTTCATCTTTCTGTGGCTAGAAAGGTGCCCAGGAAGCAACTGGCGCTGAATGGCCAGTTGCTTCCTCTAGCCAGGCTCACTGCTCTGCCTCCAGGCGGCTACTAGGAGGTCCTCATGCTTGTGCCCTCAGGATAACCCCTTTCCCCATATGGCTCAGATCCTCTGCATGAGTCTGTGAGTGCTGAGGTATCAGGTACACCCTAGGTATCCCTGGCAAGCTGGCCCCAACTCCCACTCAGCAGAGAACCCTAGCAGGCCCTCCTCAACACCAGAGGGCTTCCAGGGGCCCCCATCAGGAGCCTCCTTCAAACTCCCGAGTTGGAGAGGGAAGTTTGGGAATCTGTGATTTTTCTGGTGCCCCGCAGTAAGAAAGAGGGCACAGTGGACATCTGTGAGTCCCCAGCAGCACTCTAGCCTCATGGGCCTCATCGTTCTAGCTCTGTGGGAAGCCTCCCCTTCCCTCTCACACAGATGGAACAGTCTCTGTTTTCCTGGCAGGGTCCCGGGGAGTCACTGAGGGAGGCTGGGCATCTCAGGGAGGCTCCCTTGGGCTCGGCTGCCACCACACTGGTGAGAGGTAAACAAACCCAGCCTCCAGGGCTGGGGACAGGAGGAGGACCACAGACAGCTGCCCTGCCAAGGAAAGGACAGGGTCCCTGGCCCACTTGTCCCTCATCTCACCAAGGGACTAGATGAGGACAGAGGGAGGAGAGGGTGGCATTTGGGCCTGGGGCAGGGAAGGGGCTGACATCTGCTTTCCAGCTTCTCGTCAGGGAGTAGCATTAGCAGTTCTGGTCACATGAAGGGGAAGGGCCAGCCCCAGACACCCCACCTCCTCCCATGGGAATCAACCTGCTACCTAATCTTACTACCTTCATGTAGAAATCTGGGTCTTGCTGGGCATCCAGGGCCACCAAATGTCTGCTTGCGGAAATTCTCAAGACTTCCCTAGCCTCTGTCCTAATCTGTATGTATATTTACTTGCCTAAGTCAGGCCTGTGGTTCCCCCCCACCCCCAGCTTCCCACCATGCTACCCTCCGAATAAAAGCAAACTTTGCTCTCTGGGGCTAAACCTCCCTGGTATCCACAATACTCTCTCAGCTGAGGATAACACAGGATGTCAGATTGAAGCATTAGATCAGGAACCAGGGGTAGTGCCTGTCCCCAACCCCTCCTGAACTGTAGGTTTTGCATCTATAAAGCAGGGGTGGGGGGAGGACACCTAATAATTGGCAATTAGTAGGAGTTGGACACGACTGAGAGGACTTCACTTTCACTTTTCACTTTCATGCATTGGAGAAGGAAATGGCAACCCACTCCAGTGTTCTTGCCTGGAGGATCCCAGGGACGGGGGAGCCTGGTAGGCTGCCGTCTCTGGGGTCCCACAGAGTCGGACACGACTGAAGCGACTTAGCAGCAGCAGCAGCAGAGTAAATGTGATCATTTATGAAAAATGCCTTGTAGACGGCAGAGGGCTCCAAAGCCACCCAAAGGTCTGGGATTGGCATTGTTCAGATGCCTGACCCCTAGGAATGATGCCCGGTTGTGGGGAGCAGGGTGGGGGTGCACTGCAGAGAAGGTATACAACCTCAGACTCCTGTGTGTTGGGCAGCTGCCGGCCCAAACCAGTTCCTCAGGGCTCCGGGCCCTGATTCGAGTCTGAGCCTTAGTCTTGGGGAAGATAAACCGTGTGAGAGGTTACCCTGGGACTAGGCAGCAGGGCCCCGGGGAGACTCATGCCCGCGGGGTCGGTGGCCTGGGTGGCCCGGGATGCTGGCCCTGGCGGAGGCGCTGCGGGGAACCTAAGAGGCGGGACTTGGAGCGGCGGAGGGGCCGTGTCCCGACCTGGCTCCGCCCCCTCCTCCGGTGAACACACGCCCTCCGCCGCCCCGGTTCCCAGCGGCCGCTGTGCCACTGCGGGTAGCCCTGGGCGTGCGCGCGGCGGCGGCTGGGCCGGGCTCCGCGGGGCTCTTTGTGCTGCTGGGGGCGGAGGCGGCGGGCTCCCGAGGGAGGGGCGGGAGGAACGGGGGTGCCAGTGAGGGCGGTGCCCGGGGCCCGCCCCGCGGCTGCCGCAGCCCCCGCCCCCGGCCCGCCCAGCCCGCGGCGGCAGCGTGGCCGTGGTGCGGCGTCAGCAGCAGCAGCAGCAGCAGCAGCAGCCTCGGCGGCGGCAGCAGCAGCAGCGGCGGGGCGGCCCGCGCGGGTGTTTATGTCGGGTCGCGGTGTCTCCTGGCAGCATGGCGGACTACCTGATCAGCGGCGGCACCGGTTACGTGCCCGAGGATGGGCTCACTGCGCAGCAGCTGTTCGCCAACGCCGACGGCCTCACCTACAAGTAAGCGCTGGGGGCCTCAGCCCCACCTGGGCGCGCGCACTAACGCGCCGCGATCCTCCCAGGCCCCGGCCCTGCAAGTGCGCCGCTCGTTCCTGGGTGACGCCCGTGTCCCCGGCCCGATTCAAGCCACTTGGGCTGCGGCGGGAGCGAGCAGGGGTTGGGGGTGGGCGGGTGCGGGCAAGGCCGGGCCAGGGAAGGAAGGCGGCCCGCGCCGAGAGCAGACGGACGGACGTGGCACAGCGACATCGCGGCCCTCAGTGCCATGCCCTGTTTCTGGCTAGATCCGGGTCCGGCCTGCCCCCTTCCTCTTTCCTCGGGGCATCTTGACCGCATGAAGGGGGCACTGGGGGCGTGTGAGAACAGGAGATGTGGTTCTGGAGACTTTTCCCAGACCTTGGTCCAGGACACTCTCACTCCCAGCGTCACCACGAGGGCAAGAGTCGGTGCAGGGGGTGAGGGGGGGAGGTGGTGGTGCTCAGGCAGCTGCTTGGGTGTTGCCCCCAGGATATGCCCAGCTGGGCAGTTGGGATGGCTCTTTTTTTCCACCCTCCAGTCCAGCCCACTTTCCACGTGTGCCCCTGCCTGCCTACAAGTTAGTACTGGTGTTCCCCACTTGGCCGGAGTATTCTTTGACGATCACCCACCCAAGCCCTCCCCACCCAGGATTTTTGAAGAAGACAAGACCATTTCCCTCTGGCTTAGTGTGTTTTTCCATGGGCCCTGGGCCAGTTGTCCTGCTGGCTGCAGGCCTGGCACTAGCTCTTCTCTTGGCTGCAGGACTGTGTCCATGCCAGGAAAGAGCATCAGGACCTGGGACTAAGGGTGGAGTAGGGATGCTCTGAGCCAAGAGCATCCTTGCCCTGTCCCCTGCTAGCTCCTGTCTTTGCCTATAAGCGCTCCTGCCTGGCAGGCTGTTTCCCTGGACACCAGGATACCCAATCATTCCTGAGGAGTGTCTCCTCTTGCTTGTCTGCGTAGCTGAGATGTGGGCCAGGCGAGGGGTATGTGTGATACCTAGAAAATGCCAAGGGGCCCAGACTCCAGCATTTCTTTTCCTGCCTCTAAGTGAGCCACAGAGGCCTCTTCACTGTACAGAAGGGCCCCCAGGGGACAGGGGCAGTTAAGATTATTTCTTTGGTGGTCTTTGATGAAGTGGGATAGAGTATATATGATATATTTTTCAGTGGTGTCTCCCAGGAACACTCCCAGGGAGTCGTTCTACACCCTGGGGCAAATTAAAGACCCCACTCATCCCTTCCACCCTGTAGCTTCTCCTTCTGGCCCTGGGGTGCCTGCTGCTTTGCTTAGTCTGGTTGGGAGTGTTCCTGAACACCCTGAGACGTTTACTTTTGGGCGTGTCTGTCAAGGCCCTGAGATTGCAGGCCCGTCAGGCCTCCTGGGCTGTGGCCCTGTGCTTTGCGGCACCTGGGCAGGCCTGTACCCCTCTTCTGGGGATTGCTGGGACCATGGCCCAGGTTAGTGTTGGCCACTGCCAGGCTTTGGCTGGGCCTCCTGTGTTGTGGTCCTAACCGTAAGGCCCCTTCCTCTTGTTTCCCATCCCAGGCCGTGTCCGTTGGTTGCTCCAGTCCAACTGGGCAGAGCGTTAGGGATGCCTGCTCTATTGGCATGTACCCCATGCTCAGCCCCCTGGGGTCCCTTGGTGCCATTCTGAGCCCTGTGTGACTCAGCAGCCCCAGCACTGGGCCGAGCAGCTTGCTCTGTGCTGTGTGGTGTTCATGCTGGGTGGCGCTCCTACACTGTTCTCAGGTGCCTTCCGTGTTTATTTATCATCTCCCCGCCTCCAAGACTGAGAAGTTTTCAAGGGCAGACCCTGTATCCACTGGGTGCAGCCTTATGGGAATGTCTGGGTCCCTTGATGAACTCTGAGCCCTAAAGGCAATGGGTGTTTGGGGCTAGCTGCCCTGGTGGCGCCCCAGGACTACAGAGTTTGTGCCACGTTTGGCTCTAGCTCTCTGGGCTGAGGTTGACAACTATCAGGGGGCACGAGGGTGGTTCAGTCCTGAACAGGTCACAGGGTTCAGATACTCGGCTCCTTTCCCCAGCTACACACTGCTTCCCCTGGAGTGGCAGGCCCTGCCCCTTTCAGGAACCCCCTCCTCACCCAGTAATGCTCACTTCCTTTCTTCACAGCGACTTCCTGATTCTCCCAGGATTCATAGACTTCACAGCTGATGAAGTGGTGAGTAAAGGGCGAGGGGCTGTGTGTGTGGCATAGTACACCGATCTCTGGCTCAGGGGTGTGGGAGAGAGATTTTTCTGGGGAAGGTGGATGTAGCCATTTGTGCTGTGGGCAGTGGATTATGCCTGATGGGTTAGAGGCAGTGATGGGGATTCAGTGGGATCCTGAAAGGTGGGTCTGGCCTGGGGCCTGCAGTGAAGTTCAGAAAGGCCCAGGGAGGGTGTGGGGTGGATGAAGGTGTGGCTGCTTTATTACTTACTGGATTTCTTCTGAAGTGCTAAACAAAGATACCCTAGAAGCCAGTAAAATTATGGAAACTTTGGAAGAGGTGGACAGACTTGTTTGTGGATCCATGACTTAGATGAACTGGTGAGAAGATCTGAAGAAGTTAGATTGTGGTCTAATACAAGGAAACAATGCTTCTCTTAACCGGTGGGGCTTAGGAATAAACTGAATCAATGACCAATATCCTTTATACTATTAACATGAAAAGTGAAAGTGAAGTCGCTCAGTCGTGTCTGACTCTTTGTGACCCCACGGACTGTAGCCTATCAGGCTCCTCCGTCCATGGGATTTTCCAGGCAAGAGTGCTGGAGTAGATTGCCATTTCCTTCTCCAGGGGATCTTCCCGACCCAGGAATCGAACCCAGGTCTCCCGCATTGTAGGCAGATGCTTTACCGTCTGAGCCACTAGGGAAGTCCTACTATTAACATATGACAACCCAAATTTCCCTGGTGGCACAGTGTTTGAGAATCTGCATGGTAATGCAGGAGACACAGGTTCGATTACTGGTCTGGGAAGATTCCATACGCCTCAGAGCAACTAAGCCTGTGCACCACAACTCCTGAGCCTGTGCACCTAAAGCTGTGCTCCGCAGCAAGAAAGGCCACCGAAACGAGAGGCCCTCACACCACAACGCAGCGTAGCCCCTGCTCACCACAACTAGAGAAAGCCCATGTGTAGCAAGGAAGACCCAGCACAGCCAAAAAAAAGTTTTTTTAAATAATAAATAAAATTTTAAAAATACGCAACATTATAGGAGCCAAGAGGCTAAATGCTAATGGGTGTTAGTCATTTCATGGAAAAGTTATCCTATGATGAATTAGTATGCATTTTAAAAAAAGTTTTTCTGTTGCTGTTATCATTAATATTTATTCAGGTTTGATTCTTATGGAACGCCAGAGGGCCTGAGTGTGCCCAGATCTTTTATATGTTGGGGAAGCTCACATCCAGCTTGTGTAGTCAGTGCTGACCCAGACAGATTGTTAAGGGGACATTAGGACTATTCTGGATATTCCCTTTGTGATAGCAACCTGGAAGCCTTCTTGGTTTGGCTGTTCAGTTTCACAAAGTGAAAGTGAGCAGCCTGGCCTTGTGCTGGTGCTTCCCTGGTGGCTGAAATGGTAAAGAATCTGCCTGCAATGCAGAAGTCCCAGGTCCGATCCCTGAGTCAGGAAGATCCCCTGGAGAAGGGAATGGCAACCCCCTCCAGTACTCTTGCCTAGAAAATCCCTGTGGACAGAGGGTCCCGGTGGGCTGCACGGGGTCGCAAAGAGTTGGACACAGCTGAGCAACTAACACTTGACTTTGTCCCAGATCCTGGGCAGAGTGCAAGGAAGAGAGGGATGGAAGAAGCCCACTGGCCATCAAGGGTCTCCTTCCTTTGGTCTATGTCAGGAGGCTGTGGCTCTTCTGTGCTAGGACAAGCGAGGACAAGGGAAGTTTTCTAGACTGCAGGCCCAAGGTTCTCGGCCTGACTCTGGGAATAGACTGTAGGGGTCCTTGAGTCTCCAGGAAGTTATGTAGCAAAGTCTGTGTCTGGGGGTTTGGGGGGCTAGGATCCACAGCTGTTAGCCTGAATCTCGGAGGCGTCTGCAATCCGGCCTTATCTACTGCTCACAGGCAGATGCTTCCTGAATACCCTTGCCGTCTTGACCTCTCCTTTGAGCTATGGACAGGTAGTCACCTTCTCCCCGGCTGGGCTGCCTAATAGACTCCTTCCCATGCCTCCATCTCACCAGGCCCCAGAATCTCCCACCTGGACCCATCAGCAGCCTCCCTAGTGGTCTCTCTGCCTAGACCTTGTCACCCAGAATCCCGTCTTCACATTGGAGCCTGAGCGAACTCTTTGAAACACAAATCAGATCATGTCTTTCTTCTTCTTGTGGTCCTCCAGTGGCTTCTCATCGCAAAATTGAATCCAAGCTCCTCCCCAAGGCTTTCAAGGCTACACATCCTTGCCCCCCTCCCCTCCCCGTCTCTCTCCCTTCCCTCTACTCTGCTAGCTTTTTCTTTCTTAAATGCACCTCAGGGAGAACTGGAATCAGAGGCAGGGTTTCACATACAGTTCCCTTGACCTGGAAAGACTCCTGGACTTCTACTTGACTAGTTTCCCTTTGTCATCCCCTCAAGAAAGGTTTTACCAACCACCACATTCTTCCTCCAATGGTCATTCTGCCTCTTGCTTTTCTTTGGAGCCTTCACCCCAACCAGAATCATCTTGGATATGTTTCGTGAGTGTCATTTTTCTTTCCAAGTAGAATGTAAGCTCCAGAGGACGTAGCAGAGACCTCATTCGCTTTGCTCACTGCTGTATCCCCAGGGTCGGTGCCAGGCACACACAGGAGCTCAGTAAGTGTTTGTTGAATGAATGATAACACTTTTCACGTAGACCACGTCTCCACCCTCAGGATCTGACTTCAGCCCTGACTCGGAAGATCACACTAAAGACGCCACTCATCTCATCCCCCATGGACACTGTGACGGAGGCTGACATGGCCATTGCAATGGCTGTGAGTTGGGCACGTGGGTGGAGACCCCAGGGCTGGGAGGACTGAGCAGGGTGGGCCGGACGTCAGGAGGAATTGGAATCAGAGGTGGGGTTGGCAGAGTGAGGACGACTGGCTGACTCTAACTGTACTTCCCTTCTACCCCAGCTGATGGGTGGTATTGGTTTCATTCACCACAACTGCACTCCAGAATTCCAGGCCAATGAGGTGCGGAAGGTCAAGGCAAGTACCAGGCCCATTCCCAGGAAGAAGATGCCCTCTGGTGGTCCCCTGCCTCACAGACCCTCGCCCCTCCCCAAACCTCCATTGCCAAGTCTGTGGGCCCGTGCGCTCCCTGGCTGATTCCTGCGGGGTCTTGTCTGCCCTTCCAGTGAGGGCACAGGGCTCACTGGCTTCCTGCCCCAGTACATTCTGTCCCCTGTGGCCAGACTGTACACCATCTCCAGCTTTCTTCCAGCCTTTTCCTTCCCCTGTCTCTGCCCTCAGAAATTTGAACAGGGCTTCATCACGGACCCCGTGGTGCTAAGCCCCTCGCATACCGTGGGTGATGTGCTGGAGGCCAAGGTCCGGCATGGCTTCTCAGGCATCCCCATCACTGAGACGGGCACCATGGGCAGCAAGCTGGTGGGCATCGTCACCTCCCGAGACATCGACTTCCTTGCCGAGAAGGACCACACCACCCTTCTCAGTGAGGTACCTGTGCGGCAGGGAGGGTATGGCTGGGGGCAGAGAGGACCCCAGGTCTGGGGCCTCAGGCTGGTGCCTGTGACCAGGGACCAGAGGGAGGCCTGGCTCCCTTCTCTCTCACCTGCCAACCTGCAGGCAAATGTTCCTGGCCCCACAGGTGATGACCCCACGGAATGAGCTGGTGGTGGCTCCAGCAGGTGTAACATTGAAAGAGGCAAATGAGATTCTGCAGCGCAGCAAGAAAGGTACCAGGGAGCAGGTGGAAAATACAACCCACCTCCCCACCCCCGCCTCCCATCAGAGCCCCCTTTTGCTTCACAGCTTTGCAGGTTGTCCCTGCAACCAGGCTGGGGACAGGTCTGAATAACCTCAGACTGGAGCATGATTCCTGAGGTCTCTTTCCTGGCTTAGGAAATCCCATCCCTTATTTGGCGTCTTCACAGTATGTTTCTCAAAACAACTCGTTCTGTGAAACACTCATCATGAAGAAAGGGCACTGTGGTCCTAGAAAGCCAGAGAATGCTTCTGTGTCCCCATCTTGCATAAGGAATGGTTCATTACTTTATCAAGGGCTCTGAGAAGTCCTGCAGTTAAATTCATTTGCCAGTGGGGTAGTTGACATAGTATTCATTAGGCCCCTATGGGAGCCACTGGGAAATGCCCCCGTGGCCCAGGCTGGATCGTCCTCAGGGGTGGCAGTGGATGGGACATATGTTCCCCCCGGCAGGACAACCTCACGTTTGTGCCCTGGCTAGGAGGTTTTGACCACTGTGGCCTGTGGCCCAGCAGGTGAAGGGCTGCCAGTGCGCAGGGGCTGCCCACGGAGCCCGGCCTAGCCACAGGGCAGGAAGAGTTCCAGGAACTGGGTTTCTTTGCTTCCTGTTCCCTGGGCAGAGGGCCAGGTCCCTAGGAACACTTCCTGGGTGGGTGCTGTCACCTAGTGGTGGCATTGGGTACTGCAGGGGAATCTCTGGCCTGGTCTATTTTCATCCTCATTATCCATCCTACCCGACCTCCAGAAGCCTGCTCTTCCATCTCACTCCTGCGTTCCTTGTCAGGAAAGCTGCCCATTGTCAATGATCGAGATGAGTTAGTGGCCATCATTGCCCGCACTGACCTGAAGAAGAACCGGGACTACCCCCTGGCCTCCAAGGATTCCCACAAGCAGCTGCTGTGCGGGGCGGCTGTGGGCACCCGTGAGGATGACAAATACCGCCTGGACCTGCTCACCCAGGCGGGCGCTGATGTCATAGTGCTGGTAGGGGCACTGCCCTGGAGAAGGGGCGGTTCAGTGGAGTCTGTACTTTGGAAGACCCAGCTTCACCTCTAATTAAGCCCAGTGTCAGAACTGGGAGGGTCACTGGGACTCTGACAGCTTAGAACTAACTGAGGAGCCGCCTGGGGCACTCTGCATGTAGATAACATGACCTTGATGTTTATCGCGCTCATTGAGTTCGATGGCTCACCAGGTGCCACACTAAGAACTTTATGTAGGTGAATTCAGTTAATCCTCATTGATTATAAAGCCCATTTGTCAGTTGGGGAAGCTGAGCTTCAAGAGGTTAAGTAATTTAGTTAGTGAGTTGGTGGGAATAGAATGTGACTCCAGGTCCCATCTCTTTGCTGTGAGGACTGGTCCATATTGTGGGTATGAAGGGGCTTTGTCTGCTGTGCAACTATCCGTGAGTGGTACTTACCCTCTGGGGGAGAGGCAAGCCCCTTTGAGAATCTGCTGAGAGTTGTCTAGTGACTGCCCAGAAACAGACAGGGGCGCATTCTCATAGGGCTTTCATTGGTTTGTCCACTCAAGACTCCCCAAACCCCCCTCCCTCAGTGAGGGCCCTCAGCCTCCACCCTCAACTTTCCTGGTCCCCTTCCCACAGGACTCATCCCAAGGGAACTCTGTGTATCAGATCGCCATGGTACACTACATTAAGCAGAAGTACCCCCACCTCCAGGTGATTGGGGGCAATGGTGAGTGCAGGGTCCCTGCTCACATCCTGGCCCTCGCCCCCTCACCGTGTAACCTCTCTGTGTCACTTGGCATCCTCTGGTGGTGGCATTGCTCCTGGCATGGGAGGTTGGGGGGGGGGTGCAGGAATGGGCTTTGGTCACAGTAGGTTGGTGGGGGGTGGGTATGGACTGGAGTCCCAGGACGCCCTTGGGCAGGGCAGGGGCAACCCATCCTGACACTCTTCCTCCCCTCTGACTGCCCCTCCCCAGTGGTGACAGCAGCTCAGGCCAAGAACCTGATTGACGCTGGTGTGGATGGGCTGCGTGTGGGCATGGGATGCGGCTCCATCTGCATCACCCAGGAAGGTGAGTGTCAGGAGGAGCGTGAGTGGCTGCACTTCGAACGTCCCCCAGCCTTTATCAGGCCCCAGGGCCTCACTCTCCTGCCACGAGTGCGTGCAGAGCGCTCACTCAGCCAGGCCCCTTCCTGGGGTTCAGGAGTGACCCAGGCTCAGACTGACTGTTTAGCCCACTGACTTGTGGGGAGACAGGTATCCGAGGAGGTGACTGTAAATTTTTGGTGTGTGTCAGTCTGCTTCTCCGATTCTGGTCTGGGAAGCCCAATTGGTGGGCCCAGGACTGAGGTATTTGGTCCCTTTAGTGAGGGTCATGTCTCCCAAATGCTGCACGACCTGTTTGGTCTTTAAGCCTCTGCTTTTAACTGTCTGGGCTTCCCTGGTGACTCAGATGGTAAAGAATCCATCTGCAATGTGGGAGACCAGGGTTCAATACTGGTTTGGGAAGATTCCCTGGAGGAGAATATGGCAATCCACTCCATTCCACCTCTGTATTAGCTGATCCCTGAGGTAAGATGTAGGCCTCTTCTATAAATTAAGGAATGTTAGTTGAGCACCTCGGAGAAGGCAATGGCACCCCACTCCAGTACTCTTGCCTGGAAAATCCCATGGACGGAGGAGCCTGGTAGGCTGCAGTCCATGAGGTCGCTAAGAGTCGGACACGACTGAGCGACTTCATTTTCACTTTTCACTTTCATGCGTTGGAGAAGGAAATGGCAACCCACTCCAGTGTTCTTGCCTGGAGAATCCCAGGGACGGGGGAGCCTGGTGGGCTGCCGTCTATGGGGTCGCACAGAGTCGGACACGACTGAAGCGACTTAGCAGCAGCAGTTGAGCACCTGCTGTGTGTCGGGCGTTGTTCTAAATCTTGGGGATGTGAAAAGAAAAAAACAGAGGTACAGGCACAGGAGACTTCTTTCCTCCTTTATCTAGCTTTGCATCCATTCCCCAGATATGTGTCGGTTTCTTAGAATTCTCACTTAGAAATCAATACTTAAGAGTCTTGGACAATGAAACTTAAAGAAATACAAACCAATATCCCAAAGGAGGCTGTGAGTACCTAACCCTAGTAATGGTGAGGGGTAGCTAGTGTGTGGAGAGAGGCGAGGCTGAGGTCAGTACTGATGCAGCCGCTGGTGTCCCCATAGGGCTCTTGTAGGTGAGGAGGTGCAGGTTCCTGGAATGACATTTACCCTACTGCTGTTGTTATTTTTATTTGCCACGTGAACATCCAGAGCAGTCCTTTTCGCCAAGTGGAGGTAAGGCGCAAGAGGCCTGTCCTTGGCCCCTATTGCTGTTGACACTGTTGACACCTGTCTTGTGTACCGTCCCCAGTGATGGCCTGTGGTCGGCCCCAGGGCACTGCCGTGTACAAAGTGGCTGAGTATGCCCGGCGCTTCGGGGTCCCAGTCATAGCCGACGGCGGCATCCAGACCGTGGGGCACGTGGTTAAGGCGCTGGCCCTCGGAGCCTCCACAGGTGAGGGGGCCGGTCCGCTGGGGATGGGGCAGGCCGGCGAGGGGTGGTTGGAGGGCCCAGGGGCTAGAGACCCTGACCCCCCAACTGCTGCAGTGATGATGGGTTCCCTGCTCGCGGCCACCACGGAGGCCCCCGGCGAATACTTCTTCTCGGATGGTGTGAGGCTCAAGAAGTACCGCGGCATGGGCTCGCTGGACGCCATGGAGAAGAGCAGCAGCAGCCAGAAACGCTACTTCAGGTGCCTGCCCACCCCACCCCTCCCCAGCCTTGGGCCAGCACATCGGCCTCCAGTCCTTTAGGTCCGCACCTACCCTCTGACTTCCCACGGTGGCACCCAGTCTCCATATTACAGCTCTGGAAACCGAGGCACAGGGCAACGAGTCACAGGCCCGAGACAGTGCCGGGGCCACAACTAGGAACCCACGCTTATTTGCGCTGTAGCACAGAGAGTAACAGCTTTAGGAGTCGTTCTGGGGCTTCCTCGGGGGTGCTGATGGTAAAGAACCTGCCTGCCAATGCAGGAGACATAAGCAACAGAGGTTCGATCCCTGGGTTGGGAAGATCCCCTGGAGGAGGGCATGGCAACCCACTCCAGCATTCTTGCCTAGAGAATCCCATGAACAGAGGAGCCTGGAGGGCTACAGTCCATGGGGTCGCACAGAGTCAGACACTACTGAAGGACTGAGCATGCCTGCTGGCTAGTAGCCCCTCTGCCAGTACCCTCGAGAGGTGGAGTGGGGTCCCCTGAGCCCTGGGCAGTGGGGCTCAGTCTTCCTGCCCTCCACGCAGCGAGGGGGACAAGGTGAAGATTGCGCAGGGCGTCTCGGGCTCCATCCAGGACAAAGGCTCCATTCAGAAGTTCGTGCCCTACCTCATAGCGGGCATCCAGCACGGCTGCCAGGACATCGGGGCCCGGAGTCTGTCTGTCCTGCGGTGAGTGCGGCGACTCAAGGGCCGCAGGTGGGAGGCGAGTGGGAGGTTCCTGGCACCCCCCTCGCTTCCTTTCTCTGTCTCTCCTCCCTGCTTGCTGCCTCTGACCGGTGCCATCTCCCCGCTGGCAGGTCCATGATGTACTCAGGAGAGCTCAAGTTTGAGAAGCGGACCATGTCGGCCCAGATCGAGGGCGGCGTCCACGGCCTGCACTCGTAAGTGTGGCGGCTTCCTGGCCCTGGCTGGCTGGCCCTGGGTCGGGCAGGCGGGGCCGTGGTTCAGAGGCTGAGCCGAGGTTTCAGGGACGGAGGCTGCGGCAGGGTGACCCCAGCACCCTCTCCTTCAGGGCCTGGCCCACCCTGGAACCCCGCCCTTTAGCCCCCCATGCAGGCAGGCCCTCCCCTCCCCTCGGTGGTCTCACCCCCCAACCCCCGAGCTGGGCACGGGAGATGTGACCACTTGTCCCTCCCAGCTTCCCAGCCCTTGCTTGCTCAGAAGCTTGGTGGCTGGTCGCAGGGCTGGCGGTGCTGGGCTCTCGCTGGTGGTGGCATCAAGCAGGCCAGTGGAGGCTGGGGGCGCAAGCCCTTGGTAGGGAGAAGGGCAGAGAGACCGATGCCAGAGCTGGTGCTGGGGCAACCATGGGCGGGGGTAGCGCTAGTTGGCAGCAGTAGTTGCAGGCATGCAGCCCCGCCCTGATCGAGAGGGCCAGTCCCCCCAGGCAGAGGCGGGCATCTAACCTGTGTCTCTTTCTGCCCCATCCTCCCATAGCTATACCTTTCTGCCGTGTAAGTAACTGCGCTGCCCGGGGCCAAGCGTAGAGTAGAGCAGCGGGCAGTCTGGGTGGGGCCTGGGCTGGGGTGGGGGGCGCTGGGCTGGAGGTGGAGCTGGGGTGTCATCATGGGACTTGGACCCTAGGACTACATCCTGGTGGGGGCAGCTGGCCTTGGCCTCCCCTGCAGGGGAAATGTCCCTTCCTGGGGTGCAGAGAGGCGTCCCTGACCACAGGCCTGAGGCTGTCCTGCCTGGGACCGGACCCAGTGACCACAGGGGGCTCAGGCCACTGCGCCTGCACGGGTGGGTGGAGATGTGAGCGGCAGAGCCCCGGCTTGGTCTGACCTCTTCCTGTGAGGATGGGCCGTGCTGTCCTTAGCCACCTCCACCCCGGCCCTGAGGACAGACCCTCCACCAGCTGTGGCCCGAGGAGCATGGCTGTCTCTGGGCCTGGCCTGGCTCTTCCGGGAGCCTTGGCCTGAAGTGGATGAACAGAGGCACTGGGCTTGCTTCCTGTCTCTTCCCACCCCCGACCCCCCACCGTGGCTGAGGGGCAGGGGCTTCAGCAGCAGCTTACTGCCTCCCCTGAGTCTGGGGGCCACCTGGCAGCCCAGGGCCAGCCTGGGCAAGGGGCTCTGGGAAGGCGGGGCCCGCTTCCCGCACGCCCACTCTGGGTTTTCGCTCTGCCTTTGTGCCTGCAGTTACGAGAAGCGGCTGTACTGAGGACGGTGGTGCCTGCGGCCGAGGCAGCGGAGGAGGCGTGCCCCAGGGCCCGGCTTTGGGCGCAGCCTCCCTCCGTAACTGAGCAGTCCTCAGACTTGCACTGCTGCTTCCCCGGCTCCTTTTCCAGGGAGAGAGGCGGGGGTGGGCCCTGAGTGTCCACTGCCCTTCCTTGGGCCTCCCCCTGCCCCCTACTCCCCCGCCCCAGTCCCCTCCACCCCTGCAGAGTCAGGACTGCTCCCGGGCTGGCTTGCCCTGGGAGTCCTCCCAGGTTCCCCGTTCTTCAGCACCCCCCTGAGCCCAGCCAGCCTGGACTCTCAGGCCCTGTGCCTGCCTCAGGTCTTTCTCGCTGCAGCCTGCTCCGGCCCGGCTCCCACCCCTGGGACCAGTGGCCCCTCCTGGCTTCTCCCGTAGGGCACCCCCCCACCCCAAAAATGGTGCTCTCCTGGCCTGCCTCCGGCCCCTTCCCAGGCTGCTGCGCCCTCAGCAGGCCTGACCTAGGCCGGAGGGAAGTCTCTGCCCCCTTCCCCTTGCCAGGACTCCCCAGCCCTGCTCCTCAGGCTGCCCGTCCCTGGCCCTGGGGAGGAGGCTGCCCACCATTCCCGACTGGCCCCCATGCCCGGGTGTACCGTCCCTGCCCTCTCCTCTCAGCTGCAGTTGAAGGCTTTAACTTTGCACACTTTGGGGGCCACAGTCGCGTCATTGTATGTTAAAATAATCTGAATAAATCAAGAGGTTTCAGCGCCTCTGCTGTCCTGTCTCCGTCCCCTGTCCACTGGACTGCTGGCCCCCATCCCAGTGGGGAGCTGGAGCCCAGAGTGCCATCAGAGCCGGGCTGCGGGGGCCACAAGGCCGAGCCTCCCCAGGAAGGTGGCGAGGGTGCTGCTGTACTCCAGGGGGTGCTGGCGCAGGTGGGCCGCATGGCGCGAGGTCTCCCAGGCCTGCACCCACACCGGCATGCCCAGCCGCTGCCAGGCGGCCAGCAGCTCCTGCAGGCAGGCACTGTCACAGAGGGGATCATCCAGACTATAGTAGACAAGTGTCGGGGGCCTGACGGGTGGCTGCTGGAACGCGGCCACCGCAGCCTCATAATGCCGGATGGTACAGCTGGGACACAGGTGGAAGTAGAACATGGCTGTGGCCCTGACCACTGGGCCCAGGGCCTGTGGCTTCATCAGCTGAGACACACCTGTGGGTTCCAGGAGGAGGAGGTTAGCACCTGTTGTCATATGCGGCTCAGGCCCTGCCTCCTGGGAGTGGGGGACAGCACTGACACACGGACTGCTGAGGATCCCTAGAGCTGGGGGTCCTGGGACAGAAACACTGCCTTCTCTGCCTTTGTTGTAGCTGGTCAGTGGGCACCCAGCTGTCCTGCCTGGTACAGACACCATTCTGGGCAGAGGCAAGGAAGGTGGCCTGGGAATGCTCTAGTGACAGGAAGGAGCAGAGGGCAGAAGGCCCTAGTTGTGAGTAGTGGAGAGCTGGAAACAGCCCCATGACTGCCAGGGAGAGGTGGCCTCAGCCCACACTCGGCCTGCTGGTCCCTGCCCTTTCCCAGGCCATTCCTAAAAGAGCCACGTGGTCAGGACCCAGCCTCTCTCTCTGGTATTTTCCAGCTTTGTGACATCTTCAGGGACGAGAAGGAAAGATCTAGGTGGTAAGATGTTGGGTGGGTTCAGAATTGGTTCAACAACTGCTCCTGGAGTTGCAAAGTGACCGGGTCATTGAGGGTCCCCTGAGGCCTTATGCCCTGGAATCTGCGGTCTTGGTGAGCACCTTGGAGTCTGAGGTGACCTGACTGGGTGGGAGAAGGAAATCCAGATACCCGGGGATGGTAAAAGAGAAGAGAGGATGGACCAGAACAAGGCCGTGTTTCACAGATAGTCTTGCACATTGCTTTACAAAAACCATACAGGAAGCAGTTTGACCAGCAATTGAAAAGGCAAAGATCTAAGGGTTTTTAGAGAAATGCCAAGTCACTCTGCATCAAGGGTGAATTCTCCTTTTGAGTTAGACCTAACTGGTCAATTAGAACTGACCCATGGGATGGTTTTTTTGGTTGTTGTTTAGTCGTTAAAGTGAGAATGTTAGTCGCTCAGTCCTGTCCAAGTCTTTGTGATCCTATGGACTGTAGCCCACCAGGCTCCTCTGTCCATGGAATTCTCCAGGCAAGAATACTGGGGTGGGTAGCCAATCCCTTACTCCAGGGGATCTTCCCAACCCAGGGATCTGACCCAAGTATTCCACATTATAGGCAGTTTCTTTACTAAATTGTGTCCAATTCTTTTGTGAGCAGTTACTTTGTTACTTGAGGTATGTTAGTTTGGTCCTTTAGAGGAAGGAAGAGCACAGTGGTCCTGAAACTAGTGTGTAACAGAAACCACCTAGATCTAGGACCCACAGGCCCAGGCTCGTGGAAGTAGGATTCAGCACGAGGTGATTCTGAGACTCACCAAAGTTTCAGAATCACTGTTTTGGAGGAAACCCGTGCACCCAATCACAGTTGGCTCTTGAACACTGCAGGGTTTAGGGGTGCTGACCCTTCACGCAGTTGAAAATCAGAGGTAACTTCACACTCGGGCCTCCACATGTGCAATTCCACATCTGCAGATTCAACCAGCCTCAAATTGTAGTGCTATAATACGTATTTACTGAAAAAAAACCCCATATAATGGACCCACATAGCAGTTTAAAAAACCCTGTTCATGGGTCAGCTGTACATGATTGCTGAGACTCTTTCCAAAGCTTGTGTCACAAGAAAAGAATTTCAAAAGGCACCACATCTATTTCATGGTCCCAATGTGGGGATTATGTGAGTATGTACGGAAAGTTACAGGTGCTCAGTAAATTAGTCTTAATACAGGCTGGAGTTAAAGGCGTGCCAGGTTGGACCCAGGCAGCACGCTCACTCTGGGTTGTATTTTCAACCACAGTGGGGAAGGCCCAGGTGGGACAAGACGACCGACACTCCAGGTAGGAAGGCCACATCAGGTGGGACGGTCAGAGACTCGAGACACCTCTGGGACACTTAGATCACAGGCCCATTGGTCAGCAGACCTGTCCATCCACCTGGAGTCCAGCCTGGCTTGTGTGGCCCAGGTGCCCCCTCATCCTTGCCCCAGTACACTCACCCAGCGCCATGCGGTCCAGGCTGCCCACCACCAGGCTGTCGAAAATATGGCCCTTCAGGCGCTGGGCCACGCTGCCGTGGCGCCCCAGGTCCTGGCCCATGAGCAGGAGCATCTGTGCAAAGGTGTAGCCACCCAGGGAGAGTGCGTGCACCACCAGTGGGCGGCTGGCCAGGGCCCCAGGCCCCTGCAGCAGTGCCAGCACGTGGGCAGCCCACCTCAGGCCCTGGCGTGGGCACAGGAAGTGGCTCAGCGTGCTCTCCACGGCCAGCACGTCGAAGCCGCAGGCCAGGTACAGCTGCAGGTACTTGCCCTGGGCAGCTGGCCTCGCCCCCAGCCACGGCAGGAGCAGGAGCAGTGGGCGGGGCCCTGGAGACCCCGCTGGGCCCGGCCTGCAGTACAGGTGGATGGAGCGGGAGAGCTGGGTCACCGTCACATCGGCGGGGAGCAGCGGGGCCATGGCCGCACCCTGGAGGCCATGGGAAGGAGGAGTGGTAGGTGGGCCTCCGCTCGCCCCCGCGTTTCCCCCACACACATCCGCTCTCAGATGGCTGCGGCTGGGATTAGCTCTCGGAGGGCCCTTTAAGCTTCTGCGGTTCTAATGCTCTTCCGGGAGCTGGGCAGTCAGCCCGGAGAGGAGGGGTCAATACCCCAGCTGCCCTCAATCTCTCCCTCAATCCCTCGTCCACCCCTGCCCTCCCGCTCTCCTCATACCCAGGAGTGGGGTCTGGAGAGGAGGAGGGACCAGCCATGGGGAGTGGGGGTAAGGCAGCATCTCCCTCGACTCTTCAGAAGAGCATTGAATTCCCACCCCAGCCTCTCTGATTGCCTCTCTGCTTTACACACACACCATTTGGAAGTTGAGGGGCCAAGTCTATCCACCCCAGCCTCTCTGATTGCCTCTCTGCTTTACACGCACACCATTTGGAAGTTGAGGGGCCAAGTCTATCCACCCCAGTGCACTCCCAGCAGCCCTTCTGCCATCAGCTGAGGGGAGTTTGGAGTCAGAGGGTAGTACCAGAGTCAAAGCATGCAGGCCCCCCTACCCCATAACCTCTCCCGGGGCCCTGCTCCCTGACTCCGCTCCCCATACCTACTGTCCTCAGGGCAGCGCCCCTCGCCTGCAGGATGTGGACTCACCTCCATCAGCCTCCTTTCCCTTCCCTGCCACTCAGCTCCAGAGGGAAGGTGGGAGGGGTCTGTGACTTGGGAGACCTTGGTCCCCAACTTCCTGCTCCACCCCTGGGAGACCTTGGTCCCCAACTTCCTGCTCCATCCCCCACCCTTCTTAAGCACATTGGCAACATGAGCTTCTGGGCTGGGAGCCAGGGTGTCTGGCTCACAAGTCAGCGACATCCCCAGCCCAGATAAAAGTCTGGGAGGAGGCATGTGGGTTGCAAGGTGCAGTATTCCCCTGGGACAGGTAGGTAGAGACCAGCCTTTCCTAAGTGCCTCTGCCTCAGTTTCTCTGCTTGTGATCCTAACCAGGGAAAGAGGAGCCATCCACAGGCACCCCAACAGCTTCTTGTCTTTTTATCACCCCCAACACACACACACACACACACACACACTCAGCAGCGGCTCCACCTCACCCTTCACTTTTCAGGGCAGGCTGACCTCAGGATGGCCAGGTACAGGGGCTGCCCCAGGCAGGAATCCAACTCAGGAGACCTGGTCTGCACTGAGGATTCCCTTTGAAGTAGGGTGATCGGAGGCTCCACGGTGGGGGTTGGGAGGTGGGGTTGGTCTGACATGCTGTCAAGGTAGGTAGGCAGTTTCTCCTCAGGGAAGAAAAGCGAAGTCCACACTAGAGCATCAGGGGCTGAGCGGCTGGCAAGGAGGAGGGAGCCAGGAGGAGATGTTGCGTAAGGACCTGGCTGTGACCTTACACGTCATTCTCCCACCCCATGTTAACGTCTTACTCCCCACCCCGCCGCTGCTCTCGGTGGGAAGCGAACGAATGAGAAGCGAAACGTGTGTCTGCACTGCGGAGTCGGAGCTTCAGGAAGCCTATTAAGGGGAGGGGTTTCCTTCGGACCCCGCACCACCGGGAGTCCTGCTCCTCGATCCTCGCCGTTCTCCAGGAAGGACACTGCTCCTCCCTCCGCTCCCCGTGGTTCACAGTGCTTCCAGCTCCTTTCCGTTCTTCTAGTCTCTGGGAAAACCTAGGGACAAGAAGTAGGAAGGACTTTTCACGGTGGAGATGCTGGGGCGAGAAGAGGGGCGGGGCAGAGGGTGTTCCCTGCCCGGGGATGGGGGGACTCCCGCGTGTGGATGCTTTAGGAGCAGTGTGGCACAATATCCAGCAGGTGGCACCAGAATCCATCGACCTGCTGGACCCCAGGGAACCAGAGTGGGGCAGTTTCCTGGGCGACGGGCAGCCTTTCAGAAAGCCCTGCCCTTGGCAACCGTTCCCTGGTTGCCCGTGTCCCTAGTAAATATTTGGTTTCTGAAGGACAGGCTGGGGGTTAAATAATCTAATCTCAGAAAGGATAGAGGCTGGCTGAGGATGAGAGAAGATTCGAAAGACCTGTTCTCTGCTGTCATTTTGCTAAGGACAGGTCACTGCGGCAGGTGCATCCCACCCTCAGCTATACTGTAAGGCACTCACATGTATCCCTGTGTTGTGGATGGGGAGAATGAGGCTCAGAGAGACAAAATGTCTTGCCCAGGTCACCAGTAATGAGAGGTGTGCCCAGTTAGGAAGCTGGACCTGCCTGGATGACCCTTCCCTTCCACTGCACTTCCCGGTCCTGTGTGAAGGGTCCAACCCCACAAGAGAAGCTGGCGTAGGGGGTGCTTCTGGGGCCCAGACCTGTTGGGAGAACAGGAGAGAGCAGTGAAGAGAAGCCCACCCCTTCCAGCCCAGCTGTTCTTGCCTGGTGTGGGTGGGGTAGTTCTCTATTCAGGGCTCCCTCATCTTGTAGGGCCCCTCTGTCAGAGGACCGCACAGTTGGAGGGGAGGGGATTTAGGGCTTCTTGGGGCTTATGTGAACCCTCTAGGGAAACCAAAGACAGGTGACTCTCTAAGCAGGACGCAAAGCTGGAGCCCAGGACTATTCTGGGGAGAAGAATCAGGAAAGGATGCTTCAGCAGCTGTGCAGAGGAGAAAAGCAACTTCCGCTGGGTCAAGGGACAGAGACTGGGGGACTTCCCTGGTGGTCCAGTGACTAAGACTCCAAGCTCTCATTGCAGGTTCAACCCATGGTCAGGGAACTAGATCCCACATGCCGCAACTAAGACCTGGTGCAGCCAAATAAATAAATATTGGCGGGGGGAGGACAGAGATTGGGAGGATTCAGTTCAATGATCGATTCGGCTCTCACTGCCTCGTGATCTCGTATCTCTGCCTACTCCCCATCTCCTTCAGGATACTGAGTAGGATCTCATGCTGAACAGAAGCAGCACCCCAACTTCTGACTCTGTTGTGTGTCCAATGAAACAGAACCAATAGGACATATACACACAATATTTATTTACGCCTGAGAACTGGGAGAGCCATCCAGCCTGAGTCCAGTTCCAAAAGCAGGAAGAGATCTATGTCTGAGTTCAAGGACTTAGGCAGAGGGAGCAAATGCTCTCTTAGCCTTTTGTTGTCGTTGTTCTCTTCAGGCGTTCAGCAGATTGGATGAAGCCCACCCCCACTGGGAAGGACAATCCACCTTACCCAGTCTTGCAGATTCAGGTGTTCATCCCATCCAGAAATACATGCACAAACACCCAGAATGTGTGACCAAATACCTGGGGACCACATGGCCCAGTCAGGTTAACACATAAAATTAATCACCACACTCCCTCACCGTCCTCCCAGACCTGGTTCTCCTTAAACTTGCCCCATCTCAAAAAATAGCAATTCTATTTTTCTAGTTGCTCAGATAAACAAATAATAACAACCCGCATCCAAACTGTTGGAGCCACCCTCAATTCCTACATCCCATGTTTAATCCATCAGCAAATCCTGTCTTCACTGTATTCATAATATATCGTCAGTCTGACCGCTTCCTCCACTCTCTCCCATAGCAATGCTGGCCCAGGCCATCACCATCTCTTGCCTGGGTTCCTGCAGTGAGCTCCCGTTCTCCCAGCCGCCCGTGTTGTCTCCCTACAGAATCTTCCCAACACAGCAGCCAGGTGATTCTTTTATTTTTTAAAACAGTTTTTATTTTATTTATTTATTCGGCTGTACCAGGTCTTAGTTGCAGCATGAAGGATCGTTAGTTGTAGCATGCAAACTCTTAGTTGTGGCATGTGGAATCTAGTTCCCTGACCAGGGATCGAACCCGGGCCTCCTGCATTGGGAGTGCGGAGTGTCAGCCACTGGACCGCCAGGGAAGTCCCAGGTGATTCCTTTAAAACATAAGCCAGCGCAACTCATGCCTCTCTTCAAAGCCTTCCAGAGACCAGGCACCCCTGGTGCCAAAGTAAGCCCAGTCTCTCTTTTTTTTTTTCCATTTCTTATAAATGTATTACATAATAATATTATGATTATTATCAATAATAATATAAGAAACATAGATGACTTGGGGTGTATCACGTAAGGTTCAGGAGGCCTCGGGACTGAAGCAGGAGGTGAAATCCCTCAGATGGAACTCCATACAAAAGGAGGGGCAAAGCAGAACTGACCCTGTAAAGTTAAAAGGCCCAAGTGAACAGAACCCAAAACCCACAGGTGAGTGAGAGTGTGCGTGTGGCAGTCTGTTACAGTGCCACTGTGTGTGTGACCTGGTCTGTTAGTGAAAGGGTTCCTGGGTGTGAATCTGCCCAGGGAATGGGGCCAGCGGGCCAGGGCGGGGCAGGTGGGCACAGACAAGAGTGCCAAACCCCTGGCACACTTCTGCGCTGTGAAAACTTCTGCTTTCTGTATTTAAAAAAATTTCTATTAAAAAAGCTTAAAATGTAGCCAGAAACTTGTGAGTGACATGGATGGAGCTTAGTCCAGAATCCAAACCCTAGGTTTAAAAACATCCTGGGTCCCCCAGCCCACAGGTCATTTCTGAGTGTGAGGAGTCACAGTAAGGGGGGCTGGGGTGCGCACTAGGGTCTTTGCCTCTCCTCAGGCAGTGGCCTGACTCTAGGGGTGCCCCTATGATCCCCTCCTAGAAGCCCAATGGGAGGCGGAGCACTGCTTCCCAGGGCCCTTGGGGGCCTCTCCCAAGCAGCAAGGCTTCACCAAGAAGGCCCCCTCAGGCTCAGCGAGTAAGGCTCAGTCTACTGTGGCCTACAAGGCCCTGTGTGATCCAGCCCCTCTATGCCAGACCTTGTTTTCTCTCCCTCTGCCCTCACCTGCTCTGATCCCACCTCACAAGCCTTGCTATCCTCCAGTGCTTCCACCCAGCCAGAGCCCTCCATTTCCCCAGAAACCCACGGGGCTCACTTCTTCACGTCCCTCGAGTCTCTACTCCAGCTGCCTCTTGTGAGACAGCCTTCTCTCTGACGCCCTGTATGAAGCAGCAAACCACCACCCTACCCCCACTGCTGGCATTCCCTCTTCTTCCTTTGCTGTTTTTCATAACAATCACAAACATACTCTCTGCGTGAGTGAATGATTAAGTACAACACATATGCATCGCCTAATACACACCGGTAAGTAGAGCAGTGCTGAGATACAAAGATGGACAGGACACCATGTTCCCCTGGCGGAACCTGGCACCTGGCTGGGCAGATAAACTTGATGTTCTATCTGTGGGCAGTGGCATGTATACATATGATAACATATGATGCCTTTGGAGGGTTTGCCATATGCTGGGCACTGTATAGGCCTGTGTTATGTCATTTAATATAGCCCCATGAAGTGGAGACTATGTCCTCAATTCCAGAGGAGAAAACAGGCCCAGAGAGGCAAAGGGATTTGCCCAAGGTCACCCAGCTACTCAGCCACTGAACTGAGATTGTGACACCATCGCTTGCTTTCTAGGCCCCAAGTCCCTCCTCCTCCCACTTTCCCAGGGGATTCCAGGGGTGGAGAAGGAAAAAGAGGAGAGGAACGGAGAGTTTTTTGCCCCGCAGGAGAGAAGCAGAGTGGGACTGAGCCGGCAGGGGGGCCTGGGTGTCCGGGCACCTCACCAGCCCCTGCCGGCTTCTCCCCACCCCCTTTACTCGTGTGGCCTCTGCAGCCCTGGGGGTTGATGGGGCTCCCTCCCCTGGCACCAGCCTTCTCTGCCACACCCCCACCCTTGCCTGGGGCCTGGCTACACAGGGATCCCTTTCTGGCCCAGTGAGGCATGTAACCCCGGGCTGACAGGCGTCCGGATGCCAGGGCAGCTTGGCTGGCCAAGGGTGAGGTCACGGGCTGAGCACTCGGTGCCTGGCCCCTCCTCCCTCCCATCAGAGTCTCACTCCTCGCCCTGTGGGCTGCAAAATGCCCCCTGCAACCTCCCTCCTGCATCACAACCGGATCTGGCCTTCCCCGGCAAGGCTTGGTGTATTAGTTTACTGTGGCTGCTGTAACAAATTACCATGAGTTTATCTTCTAATAAAACAACACAAATGTTCTATCTTATAGTTCTGGAAGTCTGAAGTTGAAAATGGATCCTCCAGGCTGTGTTCCTTCTGGTTTTTCTTTTTTTCTTTTTGGCTATGCTGCATGGCATGTGAGATCCTGATCGGGGATCAAACCTTTATCCCCTGCACTGGAAACAGGGAGTCTTAACCACTGAACCACCAGGGAAGTCCCTGGCCTCTGTTCCTTCTGGAGGCCCTAGAAGAGCGAAAACTCCCTTGCCTTTTCTAGCTTCTAGAGACCACCTGAATTCTTCAGCTCTGGGCCCCTTCCTGCATCCTTAAAGCCAGCAGTGCATCATCTTCAAACCACACTGCCTTTCTGACCTCGGCTCCCACGGTCACATCTGCTCCAACTGACACTCCTGCCTCCCTGGAAAGTGAAAAGTGAAGTCGCTCAGTCATGTCTGACTCTTTGCGACCCCATGGACTGTGTAGCCCTCCAGGCTCCTTCGTCCATGGAATTTTCCAGGCAAGAATACTGGAGTGGGTTGCCATTTCCTTCTCCAAGGGATCTTTCCAACCCAGGATTGAACCCCAGTCCTCCATATTTCAGGCAGACACTTTACCATCTGAGCCACTAGGGAAGCCTCCCTGGAAGACTCTTATAATCATCACTCCACCTGGATAATCCATAATAACGGCCTGCCTTGAAACCTTTGATGTAGTCTCATCTGCAGAGTCCCTTTGGCCGTGTGAGAGTCACAGGTTCCAGTGACTAGGACATGGGCATTTTTGGAGGGCCGTCATTCAGCTTACCATACTAGCAGGATGCTCACCTCCTCTGTGTTTATGGCCCTTTTACCTGAACCTTGCTCTCTGCTAAATACCACAGACAAGGGACTTCCCTGGTGGTCCAGTGCCTAACACTCCCCGCTCCCAATACAGGAGGCCCTGGGTTCAATCCCTGGTCGGGGAATTAGATCCTAAATAAGAGTTCACATGCCACAGCTTGAAGCTCCTGTGTGCCTCGGCAAAGATGGAAGACCCTGCATGCTACAACCAAGACCCAGCACAGCCAAAGAAATACATATTGAAATACAGTAGACACTGTGTACCACACTATTCCTAAGTGGGGTTCCAGATCCCCACTGTATGACGGAGAGCTTGCAGACTCCAGAGCCTGTGGGCTCGCTGTGCTCCCAAGGTTGCTTCCCCAGATTGGAAACGAACCCCTCCCTTCTGGGAATTCCCACCGGCCGCTATGCTTTAGCTCTGAGCCCCTTGGGTTTGCATCTTGGTCTGGCCCACAGGCTGCCCCGAAGCAGGGGGTTGTGTCTTAGCTCCTGGGGCGCTGGCATGGGGCGTGGAGGAGTAGGCACATACGCAATGTCAGGATGGCAAGAAGAGAGAGGATTTTGTGGGCTGGGTTTTGTGGGCTCTGGCAGCCCCCCGCCATGCATGTAAGGTTGTGTGTCTATTTTTCTGGGCTGAGGAAGCACCAGATTCTTAGAAGGGGGTTGACCTCCGAGGATCAACAAACCCTGCTCTGGCTGGTCCTCACCCGCCTTTTCTGGGTCCCTTCTCTGAACCAGCCTTCTGCAAAGATTCACCCAGCACCAGGGGCCGAGGCCAAGGAGGCTGTGAGGAGATGCTGGGATGAGGGTTGGTTTGTATTGAACTCTCCCCTGTATTCAGTCCATGATTCAGTATTTTCTGCACTTCCACAGTACGGGACTTCCTTGGTGGCTCAGACAGTAAAGAATCTGCCTGCAATGCAGGAGACGAAGGTTTGATCCCTGGGTTGGGAAGATCCCCTGGAGAAGGGCATGGCTACCCACTCCAGTCTTCTTGCCTGGAGGATTCCATGGACAGAGAAGCCTGGAGGGCTACAGACCATGGGATCGAAAGGAGGTGGACTCAACTTCGTGACTAACACTTTCACTTTCACACAGGATGTCACTCTCTGCCCTCCTCCCATGTCACCCCCACCTCTCCCCCACTCCCCATATCTCAGTGTCCACTCTGACTTCCCTTATCACCTCCCGAGCTCCTGCCTGCCCCAAGGCTCCTGGCGGTCTCCACCCTTCAAGTTTTTCCTGTCCTTACCCTGCAGACATGACTTCACCCTCCTATCGGCATCAACCCAGCCCAAAGGGAAAAGTGAGCATTCCTCACAGCTCTGCCCGAGCCAGGACTAGAACACTGCCCTCCTGGTTCCCCAGTGAGGCTTCTTCGGACACATTATTAGTTGTTATTATTATTATCACCGTTACTGTTAATGATAGAGTTTGATGAATCGCTTATTTCACATTGTAAAACAAGATACTTGTTATAAACAATCTGCTCCAACTGCCTGAGGCAACAGTATTTCTGATTTGCCCCTCACCCTTGTCTTTCTTCCTAGAAAAGTTTTGCAAGAAACCTCACCAGCCCCCCTCCCACAGGCAACCTGATCAGAGGTTACACCTGTGCTGGGAGTAGGGCCCAGAACACAGAAACACATAGACCATGGGCCACTTGTACCCACAGCCCGTGTTTCAGGGTGAGGGGACCCCAGGGCATCCAACCGGGCAGCCCCAAGCCTGGAGCCTGTCCGCTCCCTCCTTCCTCACCCAGCCAAGGTGCTGTGGCAGGTAAGGTAGAAGTGAGTCCCCGGTGTCAACTTCGCCATTTACATAATGAAGGCATCAGGTCTCAGGAAAGGAAGAGATCTGAGATGAGGACAGGAGATTGCTGTGAGGTTCCTCAGCTGGCTGCAGGAGAAGCTGGCTCCAGGTTGGGGCTGCTGGCTTCTCCTCTGGCAATAGAGGTTGAGTATGGGGCCTCCCCCAATCCATGCCCTGGCCAGACCTCACGTGGGTGCTGCTGCGGTGGCTGTGGTCATCCCCACCCCGGCCCCATGGGCCCCTCAGCTGCTTCTCTGTTCCTCCCAGCACCTGAGGGCTGGAGGCATCGCCAGGAGGTTGGAAAAGTGACAGACAGAGGCGCTTGGGCTGCGGGTCTCCACTCCCCTATTGCGGAAAACGACTGGGTTCTCCTGGCCCTTGTGGGGAGGCTTTCTGCTGTCAGAAACCAAAGCCCAGCTGTGGTTTGCTCTAACCCCTGTTTGTGTGGGAGGAGGGGCCGAGCCCCAGTTTCGGGTCTCAACCTTTTGCCCCCACTGCCCTCTGATCCTAATCCTGGGTGGTCCCAGGGTCTGGGTAGGATGGGAGGGGCAGAGTAGGGACCTTAGCCCTAAGCAGGGCATGTGCTTTTACACTGGGATGCTAGAACCAGGACACTTTTCCCTGGGGCCCACTCTGCCCTATAAAACTTAAACAGATCAACCTCACAGATGGTATCACTGCTCCTACCAGCCGCAACCTCTTTACTTCTACCTGCTGGGGAGAGTGCACCTTGCCGTCCCTTCCTGGGTAGGAATAATCCTCCTCTCCCAGCCACTTCTGTCTCTTACTCGTCCCCACCTGCTCCTGGTACCCCATCCCCCTCCAGTCTCTTCTGTATGCTCCCCCCAAACTTCAACCCCTCCACTCACCCCAGAGGCTTTGTCACCCCTAGAATCATAACACCATGGTAATATGGCAGCAAACAGCTCCATAGTATTTTGTGTGCCATTTCTATGTATCCAAAGCATTTTGGGGGCTTCCCTGGTGGCTCAGTGGCTAAGACTCTGCCCTCTCAATGCAGGAGGCCTGGGTTCGAACCCTGGTCAGGGAACTAGGTCCCACATGCTGCAACTAAAGACTCAGCGCAGCCATATATATATATATATATGCATTTCGTGTATATAGACTCATCTAGTGGTCCCAGTTACTAGTTACTCTGTGGAGGAAGGGTTGTTGTTATCCCCGTTTGGTAAATGAGGAGTCTGAATCACTGGAAAACAGTAAGGTTGAGTTAAGTGTAAGGACTGCAGAAATCAAGGAGCTAGAGAGCCCCAAAGCAGACATTTGGCAACAGCTGTCCTTGTCAAAAGATGAAAGCACTCTTCTTTTTTAAAAAATTGCACAGTGATGTGTGCAGCAGACCTTCCTGACCCTTGTCCCAGTCACTCCTAATCCCCAAGAGCTAAAGACACAAAGAGATGAAATGCAGAGACTCGCTGAGGAGGATCTCTGCCAACCTGCCCCAGCTCCTCCACCCTGGGGGCCAGCTTGGTTCCTGGAGCCTCCTTTCTCTTACCATGCTGCTTCTCCTTTGCCTCTATTTGTCTTCATCTCTCTTGGAGAAAACAGGCAATCAGCCGCAGGCACTGGCCTTCTGGGTGCTGGGGAGGTGTTCTGACCTGCTGAGCAGAGGAGCCCCTACCCCAGGCCTGAAACCTGACTCTTCTCAGTGGTTCCTGCTGTGGCCCCTCCACCCTTCTGCCTCTGAGGGTCAAACCAAACTCCACTCCCAGGTGGTTGGCTCATGGCTGCCAGGGGCATCCCTGGAATGTGACCTCATCTTCTGTCCACAGAGAAGGGGTAGGAAGTCTCAGAGCAAGGTTCAGAGGGAGTGTTAGAGAACAGCCGGGCTCAGGAAGGCTGGATAGGGCAGTGTCTGAGGGAAGACGTTAGCCAGGCCACTGGGAGGAGCTGAGAGGGGTCCTAGTGTGGGACTCAGGAAGACTGTAGGATTCTTGGGTGATGGAGGTGTTGAAGGTGTTTAAGCACTTGCCTGGGTGATGCATGTTGTACTGAACGTGAAAAGCTCTATTTTTCTGGTTAAAAAGTAATGTTTGGACAAATCACTGAGTTTTCACGGAGGGAAAGTATTTGCAAAAGACATATCTGATAAAGGACTATCATCTAAAGTATACAAAGAATCCTTAAAACTCAACAAGAAAAGGAAATAGCTCAATTTTAAAATGAGCAAAAGAATTGAAAGACATCTCACTGAGAAGATGGCAAATAAGCAAAGGAAAAGGTGCTCGACATCCTATGTTATCAGGGAATTCAAAACAAAAAAGCAATGAGATTCTGTTACATATTTATTAGAAGGGCTAAAATCTGAAACACTGACATCACCAAATGCTATTGAGCATGTGGAGAAACAGAAACTCTCATTCACTGCTGGTGGGAATGCAAAGTGGGGAGACTGGTTGTTTCAAAACACTTTCTTACCATATGATCTAACAATTGTGTTCCTTGATATTTACCCAAATGAACTGAAAACATATGCCCATACAAAAACCTGCCTATGAATGTTGTGGCAGCTCTATCATAACTGCCAAAACTTGGGAGGTAACCGAGATGTTCTTTAGTAGGTGGATGGATAAGTAAATGTGATAATGTGAGAATGGATAACTAAACTGTGGTTCATCCAGACAATGGGGTATCCTTCAGCACTAGGAAGAAAAGAGCTATTGAGCCATGAGACAAGGAGGAAACTTAGACACATATTTCTCAATGAAGGAAACCAGTTTGAAAAGGCTACATACTATATGATTTCAACCAAATGACATTTTTGAAAAGGCAAAACATATTTGGCCACCTGATGCAAAGAACTGACTCATTTGAAAAGATCCTGATGCTGAGAAAGATTGAAGATGGGAGGAGAAGGGGATGACAAATGATGAGATGGCTGGATGGCATCACCGACTCAATGGACATGAGTTTGAGTCAACTCCAGGAGTTGGTGATAGACAGGGAAGCCTGGCGTGCTGCAGTCCATGGGGTCACAAAGAGTCAGACATGACTGAGGGACTGAACTGGACTGAATGGAGACAGTGAAAGGATCAGTCGTTGCTGGGGGCTGGGGAACAGAAAGCAGTAATCTAGGTGAGACAGTGATGGTGACAGAGGGTGGTAAGGGGTGACTGAGAAGGCTTTTAGAGATAAAGCTCCCTGGGTTTGTTGATGAATAAGATAGAAGGATGAGGGCAAGAGAGGAGTCAGGAAAAACAGTTAGATTTTTGGTTAGTCAACTGAGGAGGGGAAAGTAGTAGCATTACACAAAATAGGAAAGAATGAGGGAGACTGAAGGGAAAGTTCTCTCGGTGGAGAGGTTGCCTGGTGTTTTGTGGGAAATGACTGGGGGATAAAGCTGTGTTTTGGACATGACAAGAAGCATCTCTTAGTTGAGCAGAGATGTCAGGTAGGTGGTTAGACAATAGAAGTCTGGAGCCCAGAAGTCAGAGTTGGTATTTAAAGCCAAGTTACTGGATGAGATTGCCTAAGCAAGACTGTATACCATATGTGGAGGAGGCTGAGCAGCAGAGGAGGGGAGCCGGGCAGGCACAGCGTCTCCAGAGCCAAGAGGAGTGAGCAACAGAGGAAACAGCGATGGAGGGTGTCTACTGTTTCAGGGAAGTCAAGAAAGAAGATTCAGGTCCATTGCACTTGGTCTTGACAGGAGCTGTTTCAGGACTGCAGTGGGATGGAGGCCATGCTGGAGCAGGAGGTAAGGAAGTGGAGATGATGGGGCAGACAGCTGGAGAAGTTCTGCCGTGAAGAGCAAAGCAATAGGCCAGTTGCTTGGCTAGTGCTTCTTACCACTGCTTTCCCCTACCTGTTGATTCTTGTGCTCTGTTGAGTTACATTTAAAAAAAGAAATCATTGTCTATCGCTTATATGTGGAATCTTAAAAAGTTCAACAGGGATCTCCCCAGTGGTCCAGTGATTAAGTGGATTTGATCCCTAGTGAGGGAGTTAAGATCCCACCTGCTTCTCGGCCAAAAAGCCAAAACATAAAACAGAAATATTATTGTAACAAATTCAATAAAGACTTTAAAAATGGTCCATATAAAATGTTCTTTAAAAAAATAAATAAAAATTAAAAGTACAACAAACCAGTGAATATAGCATAAAAGAAGTAGACTCTCAGATATAGAGAACAAACTAGTGGTTATCAGTTGGGGTGCAATATAGCGGTGGGGGAGTGGGAGGTTCAAGGTACTGGGTATAAGATAGGCTCAAGGATGTAGTGTACAACAGGGGAAATACAGCCATTACTTTGTAATAACTGTAAATGGAAAGTAACCTTTCAGTTCAGTTCAGTTCAGTCGCTCAGTCATGTCCGACCCCATGAATCGCAGCACGCCAGGCCTCCCTGTCCATCACCAACTCCCGGAGTTCACTCAGACTCAAGTCCATCGAGTCAGTGATGCCATCCAGCCATCTCATCCTCTGTCGTCCCCTTCTCCTCCTGCCCCCAATCCCTCCCAGCATCAGAGTTTTTCCAATGAGTCAACTCTTCGCATCAGGTGGCCTAAGTATTGGAGTTTCAGCTGTAGCATCATTCCTTCCAAAGAAATCCCAGGGCTGATCTCCTTCAGAATGGACCGGTTGGCTCTCCTTGCAGTCCAAGGGACTCTCAAGAGTCTTCTCCAACACCACAGTTCAAAAGCATCAATTCTTCGGCGCTCAGCTTTCTTCACAGTCCAACTCTCGCATCCATACATGACCACTGGAGAAACCATAGCCTTGACTAGATGGACCTTTGTTCGCAAAGTAATGTCTCTGCTTTTCAATACGCTATCTAGGTTGGTCATAACTTTTCTTCCAAGGAGTAAGCGTCTTTTACTTTCATGGCTGCAGTCACCATCTGCAGTGATTTTGGAGCCCAAAAAAATACAGTCTGACACTGTTTCCACTGTTTCCCCATCCACTTCCCATGAAGTGATGGGACCGGATGCCATGATCTTCGTTTTCTGAATGTTGAGCTTTAAGTCAACTTTTTCACTCTCCTCTTTCACTTTCATCAAGAGGCTTTTGAGTTCCTCTTCACTGCCATAAGGGTGGTGTCATCTGCATATCTGAGATTATTGATATTTCTCCCGGCAATCTTGATTCCAGCTTGTGCTTCTTCCAGCCCAGCGTTTCTCATGATGTACTCTGCATATAAGTTAAATAAGCAGGGTGACAATATACAGCCTTGACGTACTCCTTGTCCTATTTGGAACCAGTCTGTTGTTCCATGTCCAGTTCTAACTGTTGCTTCCTGACCTTTAGAATTATATAAAAATAAGTCATTGTAGCTTTGTAATATAGTTTAATATTTATATAAATAGATACATACCACCCGAGGAGCAAGTTTTTACCATACATCCCATTTGCCACTCTTCTGTCCCCAAAAGTTCTTAAGTATTTTTGCCTGTTATTCTTACAGCTGAGCTATAGAATAATCATTTCAAAATTTTAAAAAATCTCATTGATATTTTAATTGGAATAACACTCAACATATAAGTCAAGTTGGAAAAGAATTAATGATCTTATAAAATGGTGAGAAGTTCTACCCAGAAACGAGATTTGTTTCTCCATTGGTCAAGGCCTTTTTCAATTTTTTCAGTTTTATTGAGGTACAAATTGACACACAAAATTGTAAGATAGGTGAGCATGTCATGTGATGATCTGGCACGTGCACACATCGTGGAAGGATTCTTTACAGTCTCTTATCGCTCTCATATGGTTCTGTTTTCTTCACCTAGGTTTCTTTCATTTCCTGTTAAGTTTCTTTCTTTCCTTAATGCATTTTGCCTATATCAAATGGGATATTTCTCCAAAATCTTGTATAGAAAAGCTATTGATGGGGGTATTTAGCTTTAACCTAATCACAGTTTTTTCTTATGGTTTTCCAAGTGTTTCACAGTGTAATGCTATTTTGGCATTTCATTTGCTCTTTCCCAATATTTCATACTCATGTTTTTTCTTCCTCCTTCTATTCCTCTTCACCTTCCTCCTCCTTTTTCTTCTCACATTTTTACATCTCAATTTGGCTACAAATTGCAAAACAAAATCATGTTGGAGAAAGCATTGATAGAAGAATCTCTACTTCTAATTTTAATGAGAATTTCTCTTGTGTTTGACAGTTAAGTATGGGGTTAGCTGTTCTTTTGAAATATAATTTTTATCAATAAAGATGATATCCTCCCATTATTCTTTTTTGAGTATCTTTTGAACATCTAGTAAAATGAGAAAATATATTTTTTGTAGTGGGCCTGTTGATATATTATTTAGTGCATTTAAATTTTTATTGAAAAAGGTATTGGTATCATGCATTCAAAAGAGTTTGTAAAATTATATGTAAAAAAAGAAAAAAGTACATATGATATTATAAAAATATACTAAAATGGACACTCATATATCTACCACATAAGGTAAGAAATAGAACATGACCAGCATTTCATCTTTTATTTTGTTTTTTGGCCAGGGATCAAAGTGAGGCATGTGGGATCTTAGTTCCCTGACCAGGAATCAAACCCATGCCCCCTGCAATGGAAGTGTAGAATCTTAACCACTGGACTACCAAGGAAGTCCCTCCTTTGCTTTGGGAGGAAGGGAGTGTGTTAGAAGCCCCCTGAGTTCCCTTCATCCAGTCTTAACCAGTCCCTGGTTATGTCCTCCCCTCCCCTAGGAAATGAGTCTTTTGATGTTTAGGCTAATCCCTTCCTTGCTTTTGTTTATGGTTTCACCGCATCTGTGTATTTTCCTGAACAGGGCTGAGAAGGAAACATAATCCTAACTGTGAAACAAAAGGCCAATCTTGCACTCTTCCAGGATGAGAGATGCTGAACAGAGCTTCTGGGTTTTGGTGTGACTTTGGCTTCCCTGAGAGTTTACAAGATCCTTTGCTGGGAATAACTGTGGAGCACATCTCGAGGGAGTCCTGAAAAACACAGAGCTCACTGCAGTGAGAGCTGCAGTTGTGAACTAGACCTCGGACATCTGGATGGAATATGGTCAGGGCAGTAGGCTGTGCTGCGCTCTCTGCTTCTTCTTCTTTTTAAAAACTTTTTATTTTATATTGGAGTATATCTGATTCACAGTGTCATGATAGATTCAGGTGCACAGCAGAGTGACTCAGCCATGCATACATGTGTATCCATTCTCCCCTCAGCTCCCCTCCCATCCAGGCTGCCACACAGCAGTGTGTGCTCTCTGCTTCTGAGCTCACTCCCATCTTCTCTCGGGAGCAGGTCACACTGGGACCCTTCCTCAGCAGGTGTGGAAGGGTGAACAGCAGCCTCATTGTACTCAGACAAGACAAGGCAAGTACCGCAAATACCAACCGGAGCAGGCTCACCCAGACATTCTGAGCTGAGAGTCTGAAGACGGTGCCAGGATCTGGTGTCAAGGATCTTGGTGATAACTGTCAACGTGTCCATCTCTTGAGTCCCATGTCCCTTTACACGAGGCACACAGCTGATGCCCTGGAATCCCCCTTCACCATCTTCCCAGGAGATCCCTTTGCCTCTCTCCCATGACGGATTTCCTATGCTTTCCAGAAAACCTGCAGGAAAGATAAACTTTTTGAAATCTTGTGTTTCTGAAAAATCTATATATTCTATCTTTTTACTTGATTGATAACTTGAATGAATCCAAATACAAAGCCTTTCTTATATGTAACCCTTTGTATGTTACTTTTTTTTTTTTTTTCCTTTTTGAAAGTTTCTTGGCTCTTCTCTTTAATTTGCCTGGGTATGGGTTTATTTTCATCCAACCAACCCTTATAATCCAGTAACTCATATCCTTCTGTTCTGGAAAATTTCCTCCAATTAGTTCATTGATGATTTCCTCCCTTTCATTTTTCTCTTTTTGGAATTTATATTATTTCTATTATCCTGAAAGTGTCCTTTAAAGTTCTTATCAATAAGAACGTACTGTATAGCACAGGGAACTCTACTCAACACTCTGTGATGGCATATTTGGGAAAAGAATCTTTAAAAGAATAGACATATGTATATGTATAACTGATTCACTTTGCTGTACACCTGAAACTATAATAACACATTGTAAATCAACTATATTCCAATTTTTAAAACGCTCTCATCTTTCCTCTCCTACATTCCTACATTTTCTCTCTCTCTGTACGTTTGTTTTACTTTCCAGGGAGATTCAATCAGCTTTACCTGCCTGTCTTTCTGTTGATGTTTTTGTTTCTGCTGTCATGATTTTATTTCTCAAAACATAATTGTTGCTTTTGCTATTCTCTGGATGTTTCTTTGTATAGCACCTTGTTCTTGTTTCATGGATGCAGATCTTATCCCTCTAAGGATACTGTGGTCTTTTTGACCCTCTCTTCTCTCTGGGTAATCTGTTTCCTTGAAGTTACTTTTTCTGACTGTTTTGTTACTCTCTTCTGCATTTGAAAATTCCCTAGATGTCTGGCAATCTTTGGCTATGATTAAGATTGTGGGGATGGGAGGGAGGCTAGTCAGAAACTCTGAGCTCAGAGAGAGGCTGGGTTTGCCACTGCAGCATGGGCCAGCTGGGCTGTTTCTTATGTCAGTAACTTTAGGTCTTTCCTCTTGGTCTGGTGAAATACCCCAGAGTAGCGTCATCCAGTTTCCTGTCTAGGTCCTACTCCCAGCACTTGGGGAGCCTGATGGTGACAGAAAGCTCAGCATCTCTGCATTTCACCATTCCATGTGGCAAGGTCAACTGATCCTTTGGATTTCAGTATTTTTCAGTGTGGTATCTCCATTGACAACTGTGCTCCAACCCAAACATCGTCTATCTTATCTTCAGAAGAAAACTCCCCAGACTCTGGCTGGGATATGAGAGGGGCTGTTGCCCAGGAGTTTGGAGCTGGGGGAGAGATGGAGGGATCTAACTGCCCATTCTGGTCCTTATCTTAGCAACCTCTTCCACCTTTCACTTCTAGGAATCCATAGGTACCACGGAGAGGTTCTCTATGCCTCTGAGAATCTTGCAATGCAGGTCCAGTTAGTTCTCAGCTCCCGTCAGCCGTGACAGCTGACATGACTCCTTGGCGCCGATAAGTCAGTGCTGGTCTGCCATTCTGCTTCAAAAATGTGGCTGTTGTCTTTTTCCATGTTCTCTCTATCTTTGTAAGTTTATCTCTTGATTTAAAAAACCTCTTTATTGAAGTTTTAGTGGGGTTTTGGGAAGGAGTGAAAGTAGATATACACATTCAATTACCATCTTAACCCAGAACCCTAACATCCCTTTTCAGTATGTTTTTAAAAATATAATTCCTGGGAATCACCTTCCTTGGTCATGGAGGGCTGTTATTTTAATGTACTGGGGTATGTTTATTTCTGTCTTTCCATTTAGAAGTCTTTCCGTGAACATGATTAGCAGGAAATGAGCCTTTCTATGAGGAAGATTAAAGGAAAATGTCTCTAGTGGGATAACTTTTATTAAGTATATGAGAGAAGCCCAGAGGCTGGATCTCAGTATGCAGTCTCCAGGCAGCCCCTAAATGACAAGGTTGTGGGGGGGGGAGGTGGGCGGGCAGAGTTTCCCTACTAGAGGAAGGACCCTATAGCAATCCCTGAGGGTGCATCCAGGGAATGCCCTTGGCAATGTTTTGTTTAGAGACTCAGAATAAATCCCAGATTTCATCAGTGATGTGCCCTGGAAGGGTGGGGGGTGTTCAGTCAGTGGCCTGATTTTATCTTACATCAATTGGGGGGATTCTGTGATAAGAAAGTGAGCCCTGGATGCCTTTCTGAAATGCTACCCATTGCCCATTTGGGCCCCAGAATCGTTCATTCGTTATTCACTTTGCTAATACATGGTGAGCATGCCCCTGGGCCAAGTGCTATGCTGGCCATACCTGAGACAGACCTGCCCTAGGTAACTCTTTGAGCACCCACTCCCCAACCTTACAGAGCAGCGAGTTAGGGGGATCAGGGTAACATCCAAGGCTGTAATCTGGTGACACATTTTCTCCCTATGTGGCTTGTGATGAGGACTAAGTGAGGAGATGCCTAAGCACCCAGCATGGTAGGATGTCTGGGTTTTTCCAGGATAGCTTTATATGGGGCAGAGAACCCACTGTGTTTTATGTTTTCCTGATACTTTCAAATAGGAACATTTTGGGGATTTAGAGATTCAAGTCTGCATAAACCAGCCAGAACTACTTAAATCAGTCACTGCAACAGAACCACAGGGTCCCTGAAGTGTCCACAGTAACTGCCCTGCTCTTGAATAATCTTCCACACTGGCCTGGGTGCACTTATATTCCTGGGCTAACATTCTTTGACTTCACTGTTCTCCTCTTGCCCATTATTAGAAACAAGCTGTAAACCACTTCTCACAAAGCTCTTTAAGGTTTTTTTTTTTTTTTTTTTTTTGAGAACTCAGTCTTAGCAAAAAGAAATGTTACACACAGATTGAGCCTTGGCTGTTCATCTATGAAATGTTGGAGGCACTTCCAACTATTGAAAGCCACCAGGTGATGAAGCAGACAGCAGAGAGACTGAGTTCAGGTTGCCAAACGGTGCCATCTTGGACAAATTCCTGAGTTATTTTTTTCCCCCCAAGCCTTAATTTACCTATCTGTGAAATGGGTACACCCACAGAGTTGTTGTCAGGGACTAATGAAACAAGGGGTGTGGACGTGCTTATTACACTTTCCACTCATCGCTTAATAAACATAGTGGTTCTTCTTGCCTGGGCAGGTTGCCGTGTGTGTGCACGCGCGCGTGTGTGCACACGAGAGTGCACGCGGTGCTCTAGCCCGCGGTGTTTCCCGGGGAGGTCATGCGAGTGGATGTGCATGATGGGCCGCCCTGGGAGCGTGCGGCTGCCGGCACCAGGCTGAGAGCGCAGCACCGGCGCCCGCCCCGGCCGGCAGGCAGCGCTGAGTGAGTGAGCGCGCGTGGGGACGCAGGCACAGAGGCGGCGGCGGCTCGGGGCTGCGGTGCGCGCCCGCCTGCCGGCCGGGTAGGGGGCGGACCGCGGGCCGCGGGCCGGGGGAGGAGGAGGGGAGAGGGCGGGCGCGCGGGGCGGGAGCGCAGGAGGCGGGGAGGGCGGGCAGAGCGCGGCTGCCGCGGAGCCCGGCGCGGGCGGCTCTGCCGGGGAGCGAGGCTCGCAGCCAGGAGGCGGCGCGGCGGGTGGGAGCGCGGAGCCCGAGCCGGGCCGGGCCGCCCGCCTGGGGCCAGCGCTGCGGGCCGGGGCCGGGCCGCGCCAGACTGGGGGCCGCGCGTCGGCGAAGCCGCCGTGACCGGGACGAGCCGAGGGGGCGTCGGGCGCTGGGAGCACCGGCCAGACTCGGTGGAGAGTCGCCCAGCCGGGCGCCTGGGTCGCCGCGACCGCCCCTTTTCGGGGGACTTGGCGGAGGAGAACCGCCTGCGGGAGAGGAGCAGGTCTGCTGTCTGGGCAGGGGGAGAGGGAGGTGTGTGTGTGTGCGCGCGTGTATGTGTGTGTGCGCGTGTGCCTGTCTGTAGCGGTGGGTGTGTAGGAATGTGCATGTGGAGGGGGATGATGGGGTGTGATGTGTATCTGTATTCTGACTGTGCGAATGTGTATGTAGGGGTGTGTGTGCCTCTGTGTCTGTGTATACTGTGTGTCTGTGAGGTAGGGGTGTGTGTGTGTGTGTGAGACAGAGCAGGCTGGAAGCTCAAAGAGCTTGGATCTGAACCCATGTAGGAGGGAGGGGGCTTGGCAGGACTGAATGTGTGTGTGTTTGTGTGTGTGTGCACTTAGGCGCAGGGATGTGTGAAGGGTGAGTAGGTGAGTGTGGGTCAGGGTGCTAGGTGTGGCCGTGTGTGTGATGTAACAGTGGTGGGTACACATGTGTGCCCCCTGGCTTCCCCTCCCCTTCCCCTTCCAGCTTTGTGTGCCTGGGGTGGGTCAGGCGTGTACTGCAGCCAGCCCTTGGTCCAGCTTGCCTGCCAGGCCATCCCTCCCCCCAGTACTTCTAGGGTTAAGGGATGGAGAGCAAGCCAAACCCCAGGCAAGAGGGAAAAGGCTGAAGGGGCAGAGCTTCTGCCAGCCCAGGGCACGCTGCTTCCCTGGCCAGAGCCGCTTTCTCCAACCTCTGCCATCACTCACTCTGTGCTTTATCCCTCCAGGGCTCCCTGGGTCTGAGTGAGAGTGAGGCTGGAGCAGGGGTGGGAATAGGGGTACACTCATCTGTGAGGGGAGCTTGTTCACAGTTCTGTTACCAGAAGGGTGCTCGGCACGTAGTAGGCCTGAACAGATACTCTAGGGCAAAAGGAGGAAAGAGGGAAGAAAGGAAGGGAGGGGATCAGAGGCTGGGAGTCAAGTCCATGCACTCAGTTATTAGTCAAGGGTGAGAGCAGCTGGATGCAGTCAGACCCCAGGCCTCAGACTGAGCAGGTGGGGGTGGGGTGGGGGTGGGCACTTAGGGAAGAGGAGCCTTGGCTGGAAGGGAAGGGGACTGCAGGGGAGAGACTGGTGCTGGGGCCTGAATGTTCAGCAAGAAGCTGGCCACTCTCCTTGGGCAGAAGCCTTTGTGTCTTGCCCCCACCACCTGCTTCTCCTGGATCCGCAGCGTCTCTTGGAGGCATCAGATTCCAACCCGGTAGGGCTCATAGCACCTCTCCTCTCTCCAGGACCTTCGTGCGCAAAGGTGCAGAAGACCCAAGCTCGCGGCCCTACCAGGCCATGGCAGGGTACGGCTATCTGGGGCTGGGGCTGTTCTGCTGGGTCCTGCTTGCTGTTCCTGTGGGCCCCCAGCCTGCCTCCTCTGTCCCAGGGGCCCCTCTCACCACTTTGAACCCCCCGCCCCAGAGTGAGGCCTCTATGCTGTCTCTCAACCTGGGACTTAACTTCAAATTCCACCTTCGGGGACCGGCTGCTGTCTGGGGGAACCCCGTCACGGAGACCCAGGCACTTTCTCCCAGGCCGAGCCGGGAGCCCAAGGAAGAGGCGGCCAGTGGGCTGAGGACTGACCCGCTTTGGGAACTGCTGGTGGGCTCTCTTGGAAACTCCCCCCCAGAGTGGGGCTCTGCAGAAGGCAGCTCTACTTCGTGGGCCTCCTCCCCAGCTCTGGAGTCCGCATCCCTCCTCTCGAGGCCCGCTGATGGGCCCACTGCACCCTATCGGCCCGGGATGGGCACTGTGACCTGGAACACTGCTCTGACAGCCACAGCGCCTCCATCCAGTGCACCCAGGCTCCGCCAGAGCGAGCTGGAGCTGAAATTCGATGTGGCACTGAGAGCAGGTGCAGCCCCCACGCTCGGGCATCGAACGCTGCCCCTGCTGCCCAGCCTGCGGGCCAGCCTGGCAGAGATTGCTGGGCGCCTGGGACCCTTTGGTGAGTACCCACCCCCTCCCAAGGAGAGCTGCTGCTGGGCCATCTGGCAGGTAGGAGGAGGCTTCAGCATGGGGCTCCTTTTGCAGGGTTCTTTGGCACTACAGTGTCCCCGCTCCGGAACTTATCAGGCCCAAGCCCCCCAGGCCCAATTACATCCCCAGGCTCTGCCTCTGGAGTTTCAGATTCTCCAGGTGAGTGTCTATTTCACTGCAACAAACGTTTATAGAATGCCTCTAAATGACAGTGCTTCCTTTTTTCTCTGACTTAAGGGGAGCTTGCATTCCTTCTCCCAGGCCCTGGGATACAGCCACTGCTCCCATGGGGAAATGCTCTCTTTGTCATACAAAGTCTGATTTGGCCCTTGTAGTTTAGCTTCTGGTATACACGTGGCTGGGCTTCCCTGGTAGCTCAGCTGGTAAAGAATCTACCTACAATGCAGGAGATGCTGGTTTGATTCCTGGGTTGGGAAGATCCCCCTGGAGAAGGGATTGGCTACCCACTCCAGTATTCTCGGGTTTCCCTGATGGCTCAGACGGTAAAGAATCCGCCTGCAATGCCGGAGACCTGGGTTCGATCCCTGGGTTGGGGAAATCCCCTGGAGGAGGGCATGGCAACCCATTCCAGTATTCTTGCCTGAAGAGTCTCTGTGAACAGAGGAGCCTGGTGGGCTACAGTCCATGGGGTTGCAAAGAGTCAGACACAACTGAGCAGTGAAGCACAGCACAGCACATACATGTGGCTGGGCTTTCTAGGTGGCACTGGTGGTAAAGAACCCTGCTGCCAATGCAGGAGATGTAAGAGACGGGGTAACCCTGGGTGGGGAAGACCCCCTGGGGAAAGAAATGACAACCAACTCCTATATTCTTGCCTGGAGGAGCCTGGCGGGCTACAGTCCCTAGGGTTGCAAAGAGTCAGACACGACTGAAGCCACTTAGCACGCACACACGCATACATGTGGCTCCAATTCCTGGGACAGTGACTCCTTTTGGTCAAGCTCTGAGAAAGGACTTGATTTTCTCCAAAGTTCCAGAGGCCAATGCCCGGCTGGCACTCTAGCCCTAATGTGCTCCCTTTGCAGGATTCTTTGGCACCACTCTGTCCCCACCCCCATCCCCCCAGGAAAGAAAGCTCCCAAGTCCAAGGCCACTGGACCCAGCTGCTTCTCTAAGCTCTGCGTTAATTGCAACAGCATCACTAGGTAAGTGTCCGATTCATTTGAACTTGATGATTATTTATTGAGCACATAATATGTGCTAGCCATGCACAGACATTCTGGGATCCTTTTATTTGATGGTCATCATGATCATGATCACCATTCTCTTCATCATCACCATGGAGATGTATATTAATGGTCTGAGAGCAAGTGTTGCTGAGGATGGTCCCACAGAGTTAAATAGCAGTCCTCTGGGAGTTTTGTAATCATAGGCAGAGCAGGATGTAGACAAATGTATCAGGGCAAACAGACTCAGGAACTCCTTCCTGATTTCCACAGCCTCAGTACTAACCCCACCCTCCACTTCAATCTGCCTGGCCTGCCTCCCACCCTCCCACTCTGAGCTTGGGGCTCTCTCCTTTGCTGTCTGATCTGACATGACATGCTGTCACATATGGGCAGAGCAGGGCCCCTCATTGGGAAGACATTGAAGAGAAGACCCTGAGCAGACAGACACCATCCTTGTCAAGGGAGCCTTTCAGAACATGCGTGGCGGCAAGCTGGTGGTGCAGAGCAAAGACCAGGGGCTGTGGGATCTTGAGACCTGGCTTTGGATCCCAATATACTTCCTAACTGGCCAGTGGCCCCACCCTCCTTCCCCTTCCTCAGTGATGGCTGGATAGGCTATTTAAGTTCTTTGAGCCTTAATTTTCTCATATATCTAGGGTTTAGTAATAGTGCCTATTTTGCTATTGTAAAGCTTCCATGTAATGTAAATTTTGGGCATGAGGCTGGTCATGAAGTATTAGCTCATTAAATAGTATCTGTTAATGTGGTTTCCCCCCATCATGTTCCAAATACACTTCCAGGTATACCTCTCAGACATCGCAACTGTGGCCCCAAAATGTGATGGGACAACACATACTGTAAAAGGCAGAGGACAAGCTGCTTGGGGAGGGGTTCTGGGAGGTGAAGCCAAGGGAGCCATGCAAAGGGCTAACTGTGACTGGGAATGCTCTGAGCCACCCCACACCAGGAACTGGTGCAGCAAAGGAAACCACTGGTCCCCAAGCTTCTTCCAGCTCTAGACTTAACACAGCACCTGACTGTTGCTCACTCCCTAGCGGTCCCAGCACTCCCGGGCATGTGGGTGGGAAGCCTGCTGTCTCTTTCCCATCCATCCCAGTGAGCAGCAGTGGCAGGATCTGCTGTGGAGCTGGGGGCAGGCTCTGTGGCCTCAAGGGAAGGAGGCTGGCTGGCGGTCTGTCAGCCTTGGTGACAGCACTGGCCAAGCAGGTTTAATGAGTCTGGACAGTATCAGAGGCAGCCCGGCCGGCTGGTGGCCCCACCCTCCTTCCCCCTCCTCAATGATGGCTGCAGGAAGCCAGTCTCTTCCTGGCTGTTCCTCCTGGATAAACCCCGGAGGGCTCCAGGCCTCCTGGAGAAAAGGCCAAAGGGTTTTTTGTTCACGCCAGTACCTTCTGAGGGGAGTAGTGCCAAGTAGTTAGGAGATAAAGGAATCTCTCTGTATCTTCTCTAGGAACTTTCTAACCTAGGTACAGTTAACCTTTGGCCCTAGGGCTTCTCTTCTCTAGTTCCTCTTTGGACCTGAAAGAGGAATGTGAAAAAGGTGGCTTAAAACTCAACATTCAAAAAACTAAGATCATGGCATCCAGTCCTGTCACTTCATGGCAAATAGATGGGGAAAAAGTGGAAGCAGTGACAGACTTTATTTTCTTAGGCTCCAAAATCACTGTGGATGGTGACTGTAGCCATGAAATGAAAAGATGCTTGCTTCTTGGAAGAAAAGCTATGACAAACCTAGACAGCGTATTAAAAAGCAGAGACATTACTTTGCCAACAAAAGTCCGTATAAAGCTATGGTTTTTCCAGTAGTCATGTAAGGGCATCTGAGGAGACCAAAACATGAGGGGTGAGGGAGAGTGTGTGTGTATTTGATCCCACTGCTGTCAGACTGGCTCTGCCCCACCCCACCCCACCCCACCAGCAAACCGTCAGATCCAGCTGAATGATTCTCCATTTTAATTCACTGCTGTGTCTTCAGTAGGTGTTTGGGAATGGTCAGTCTATCCAAATGGTGTTCTTCAAACAGGGTTCACAGAGTGAGACAATGTGTTGATGTTCACTGATTTGGCTAATTGTTGACTTTATAAGGGACAACAGCCTTTTGTTAGTTAAATCAAGAATGAGTTTGAGGCCCCAGAAATGGTCACACTCACACGGACACACACCAATGACTGATGGGTGATGAACATTAGCCCATAATGATGAGACCAACAGCAGTTGTATATTGAATGCTGATTATGCACCAGGCTCTCTACAGAGCTTTGCACACATTGGCCATTTATCCTCATCACAGCCCTGCTCTTATTTCAGACTCGAGGAATGTGATGGGACAGGAACCAGGGAACATGCTGCCACTGAGCAGGCAGCCTGCTGTAAATATGTAATGTTTTGGCAGCTCCCTCTCTGCCCTCTCCAGTTGCCCAGTTCTACCTTTCCCTCCCTTCTCTCCGGGACTGCTTTCAGGCCCCCTCACTCCTTACCCTTGTTCTCAGGATTGCTCAGTTTTGCATGTCCTAAACTTAAGCTCGGAGAAGGCAATGGCACCCCACTCCAGTACTCTTGCCTGGAAAATCCCATGGACGGAGGAGCCTGGTAGGCTGCAGTCCGTGGGGTCTCGAAGAGTCGGACATGATTGAGCAACTTCACTTTCACTTTTCACTTTCATGCATTGGAGGAGGAAATGGCAACCCACTCCAGTGTTCTTGCCTGGAGAATACCAGGGATGGCGGAGCCTGGTGGGCTGCCGTCTATGGGGTTGCACAGAGTCAGACGCGACTGAAGCGATTTAGCAGCAGCAGCTCAAGCTGGCACTGCCTGGGGTGGGGTGGGGTTGGGGGGTGTTCCTGGAGCCTTCCTGTTCTGTCCCACCGAGGCAGGGCTGAGTATGGCCAGGCAGTTGGGGCAGGGGTCTGCTTGTCAAGAGATCCTCCTTGCCTCATTCTACACCTGTCTCCTGTGCACCTCCCCATCCCCAGCTGGCTCCCCCATCCTTCACCACAATCTTTCTGCCTCCATCCCTGCCCGCAGCTGTGCTTCTGCCCAGCTGGCTAGGTGGGGGAGGGAGGTTTAGCCTGAAGCGTCTTCCCTTGCTGCCTGGCCAGAAGGAAAATCCTTGGGTCTAGCTCTTTCTCATTCCTCTCTTGTTCCAGGAGAGTAGCATGGGGGATCTTAGTCCTCACACTCTCTTACCCGACTTTCCTTTCCCCAAGGGATGTGTGGGGCTGGGAGCCCAAGTTAGCCAGAGCGCCCCAGAGCATCTGAGGGGCTCATTTGCTAAGATGGCATTTTATCCCACTATGACCCCCACAACTGTTCCTTCCTGGGAGTTCAAAGGTAGTCTTGAGACCTAGGGGAGTGATCTCAATGTCATCTTCTGTAAAAGGGGTGAAAACCAAAGGAGTATTAAGGGCCTCAGACTAATAGCTTGTAGTTGAGTCAGGATGGGGACCATGGCCATTGGTAGGCTGAGGGTTGGAGGTATAGCAGGCAGGAAGGCCAGTAAATATGAAAGATTGCTGGCGACAGGAGGGTTGTATCACTTCCTCTGCTGTGTGTGTGCGTGCGTGCACATGCACGCTTGGTGGCCTTCCCTGAAGAGACTGGGAGAAGGGGGAAGCTATTGAAAAAAAGCTGGAGAAGCTCCTTCTAGCACCAAGGTGTGAGATGGGAGTCAGGGGTGCAGAACAAGAGACAAGCAAAGTAGTATTATGAGGTTGCTGTGCCATCAAGAAGAGGGGCTCAAACTGGTGCTCAGATCTGGATTTTAGATGCAGCTCTGCTAATGTGTAACCTTGGACAAGTCACTTTGCCTCTCGGCACAGCCTCAGTATCTTCACTTGGCATGTATTCAATGAGTATCTTCTGAACGCCAACTCTGTGCCAGGACGTTTTAGGGAGGAGTATTCAGATGTGAGCAAAGCAAACAAAAATCTTTGTTCTCATGACTCCTCCTTCCTGGCAGGAGAGTTCAGTTAGAGGGGGCTTCTATAGCTCCCTCCACTTGTAAAATTCTGTGACCTCTTAAGAAAAACCCTTTTCAGTGGAATCACAGTATACTGAACAAAGCTGGGAGCCAGGCCTGGATGGGATGACCAGAGGGGATGAGAGCTGAAACTCTGGAGGAGTTTGATATGGGAGGGGCCGGTGAGTGGTGGCCAGGTCCGTGAGTCTCCTATTTATGACAAGTCCTTCCTGGATGTCAGAAGGACTCCCATTGGCATACAGGCTACTGGCTGTATGGTGGGTAAGGGGAGGGTTGCACGAATGCCTCAGACGAACATTCTTTGCCCACAGAGTCCACCACCCCCACCTCTGGCCTGGACGACCCCTCTCCTGCCAGCCTTGGGAACCTTTCGGTGCAGCCAGAGTGTGGGCCAGGGTCCTGCAGTATCAGAGAGCTGCCTGAACCCGAGGGGCAGCCGCCTGCGGCCCCCCTGCCCCTCTTCTTCCTGACACTGGAGGCCGACTGGGCAGAGGCCAAGGCTCGCTGGGGTCTGGCCTGGGAGGCCCACGTGTACGGGGTAGGCGCGCTCTTCGGCCTGGTGGCCTTGCTGGCGCTGCTGGCGCTAGCCCTCCTGCCCTGGCGCTGCCCGCCCGGCGCTCCCTGCCTGGCGCTGCTGGACATGCTCCTGCTCTCGGCTGGGACCACGCGGGCCTTCCCGCTCTTCTACGACGCCTACGGGCACCGCGACCGGCTGCCGGCGCTGGCCTGGCTGCTGCTGCAGGACCTCCCGCTGCCCTGCCTGGCCGCCGGCCTGGGCCTGGCCTGCCTGCTGCTGGCCCGGCCGCGCCCGCCGCGCTGCCCCGCCGGCCTGGCCGCGCTGCTGCTCCTGGGGTTGGGGCTGGCGGCCGCCGCCGCCCTCGGGAGCGCCGCCCACCGCCCGCTGCGGGCTCTGCGGCTCGCCTCCCGCGGGCTGCACGCCTTCCTCGCCGCCCTCCTTTCCGGGCTCCTGCTGGCGCTCTCCTGCTTGGGGGGCCGGCGGCGGCGGGCCGGAGCGCCCCTGGGAGCGGCCGGCTTCAAGGGCGCCACGCCTCTCCCGCAGGCGCGCAGCCCCTTCGGCCCGCGTGAGTCCTGGCGGCGCGCGGCGCGCACGGCCCCGGTGGCGGGCACCTTTGGGCTGCTGAGCGGAGCTCTGCAGGGCTACGAGGTGCTGCACGCCCTGGGCTACGGCGGCCAACCTGGCCTGGAGGGGCCCTGGCCTTGGTGGGCCTTCCAGCTTGGCCTGCGCCTCGGCGAGGTGGGCGTCGCGCTCCCGTTGGCGCTGCTGGGCCTCTACCCGGCGCTCTGCAGTCCCCGCGTGCCGCCGCGCTGCTGGGCCAAGCTCTTCCGCCTGTCCCCCGGCCACGCCGCCCCGCTGCTGCCCGGAGGCTGGGTCACCGGGGCCCCGGACAAGAAGCCGCTGGGGAGCGCCATCGCGCGTGGCGACGCGGAACTGCTGCAGCTGTGCGCCCTGGCCGGACCGGGCCCCGACCTCCTCCTCCAGGGAGGAGGCTGCCGGAGCTTCGACGGCGCGGCCGCCCACCCGGCGCCTTCCCCGGCCTCGTCTCCCTGCAGCGATGACACAGTGGACTTCCGCCCGCCCTCCCCCATCAACCTGCGGCGCAGCATCGAGGAGGCCCTCTGCAGCGAAGCACTGCTGGCGCCCGGCCTCTTCCAGGTCCCAGCCTTCGGGGAAGCTCTGCCTAGCCTCGGCGTCTACCGCACCGCCTCGCTGGGGGCTCAGACCGGGGTCGGGCCCATTGGGAGGTCTGGGGAGGCCCCTGGCTCCCCGGCGCCCCGCGAGCTCCCGTCTCCCGGGACCTGGCCCGCGGGCAGCAGCGCCTCCTCCGGCTCGCTGTGCGGACTCTCGCGGGACAGCTCGTCCGTGCTCCTGTGCTCCAGCCCGGACAGGGCCCCGCGCTGTCCTCTGGTCTGCGTCCTCAGCCCCCCGCGGCCCTCAGGAAGCAGCCCCAGCCTCCCGGCCTCAGGATCCTACCAGGCCCTGTCCCCACCCTCCCGCGACTCCCCAGAACCTGCTCCTGAGCTGCAGGCCGAAGAGGCCTTGCTGCAGGAGCAATTCCTGGACGCCTGCAGACAGATTGACGAGCTGAGCATGGGCAGCGACACCATAGACCTGTGAAGAGGTGGCCCCCCAGCCACCCCCGATCGCACGCCCCCTTCTGGCGCCTGTTCTGCCCCCCCCCCCATCTCCCCACCCGAGACCTGCACACTGTAACCCTTCCCCAATCCTGCCTGGCTCAGATACCTCTCCCGGCTTCCTTTCCCATCCAGAGATCCCTGGATGGGTGGGTCAGCAGCCAGGCTCTGTTGATGGGGAACTAGTGCCACCTTCTCTGGAGCCCCGGGCGTTGATGCCCTCAGCTGCAATTCTAGGCTGGCAGGGGTCCCACTGTCCTTGGCATTCACCAGCAATAAAGCTCCAAGGTGCTCCACTCCAGACCACCACTTCCCACTCTGGTGCTGAGTGAGAGGGGCTGTCCTTAGAAGACCTCAGGACCCACCACTGTCCCCAGACCCACCTCTGCTACGCCCAGGAATCCCATCCCTGCTGAGTGAGACTCCCATGTCCTCCACATGATCCTTCCCCGTAGAAGGGTCCATGGCCCATCTAGGAGACTCTGCAGCAGTTGGGTGGGAGGTGAGTGCTTTCAGAGTTAATTTATCAATAAAATATTTTCAGAGGAGAAAGGTCTGACCTTCTTGGAAAAGCCTAGATGAGGCAACAGCAGCAGTGGTTCTGTGAGAACAGAAAGAGAAGCAGTGTTTGGGTGGGGTGGGTCCATCTCAGACCCTAGTGACTCCTGACCCAAATGAGTCTTGTCCTCCACATGACCTTTCCCCATAGATGGCTCCATGGCCCATCGGGATGAGCGAAGGTCCTGGGAGTGGCCCCTTGAAGATCCTTCTGACTCCCCAGGAAGTGGCTTTTCAGAGATGGAACACAACCCTGAGAGGTGAGGCAGAAACTCTGCAGTAGTTGGTGGAAATGTCTCTATTCCTAGGGACCTGGCTTCACATCCTGGGGGACAACTGTTTAGGGACTAGTTAGTAGCAAAGTCCTTCATGGAAACGTTGATACGCATCTCAAAAGCATGATCACTTTGAGCTGGGATTCCCAGCAATCTCCCTGCCACATATCTAGAGGAATTCACAGAGGCCTTTTGGATTCACAGAAGAAATTGCTCGCTCCATCTACCAACAGGACCTCTTCAAGTCTGCACTCACAACCCTCTTCCCTGGAGAACATTCATCTCCCACAGGTGCAGAGCCTCCCTGGGGAAAGCCTGTCTTCCCCAAGCCCCAGCACCATCCTACCCACCAAAGCAGAGCTCACAGTGCAGAGACCCATGAATACATCCAGCCACCAGGCACTCTGTAGTCCCTCCCTTGTCCAGGGCATTTGGCTCTGAGCGCTGTAGTATGCATTTGTCATTTGGCTCAAATGCAGTAAGTTCAGAGTGGCACTAAAACAGAGTTGTAGATTTTAGAACAAAATTCTGGCAGTGTTTTGGCAGATGTCCTGCACATCACAGGGAGGCCCACAGGGGCACACATACTAGGCTTGAAGTGGAAAAACAGGAATAGGAATGGTTTTTTCTTCCAACTCTGCCCATCAGCTCGTGAGGATTTGAGAAGGGAAGCACGGGAGCGAGGAGGGAGGCAGGCTGGGAGGGGGCGGGGCGCTCAGCAGACCAGGTCTAACGCTCTAGTGGAAGAATTACAGCGCTGTTCAGCTTGCCCCTGAAGCTCTGTCTTGGCTGAAGGGAGCACCCAGGGCTTGGAACCTCAGAAGGAGAAGGGCAGTGAGTGAGAGTCATAGTAGGGAAGAAAATGAGAGGAGGATAGGGCAGGTACTGCTGAGGGATGAGACCGAGTGGTTCTGACTGTGTCTTCTCCATCACCTGGCTCAGCTTGGCTCAGAAATTCCTGCTGCATCGTCACTCTGGGCTGAGGCCCAGAGAACTGCCATACTCCTAATTACAGGCATATCTCACTGGTGTCGTAGTGGCTGTAGTGGCCCCAGCCTCAGAGCTGCTTTGTGTCATGGAAGGAGTGCTTGCTGTTCTGAGAAATTGTTTCTTTTCTTCCCCACGTACACCTCCATCTGCCTCTGCTCACACTCAACTCCTCTCTGCTGTCTCTTCCTCATTGTAATGCTTGCCAGCTGCTCTCACTCACTCTTCCCACCATGGGTCCTTGAGTTCAGGTACACACCTCCCAGCAAAGCAGTCCAAGACCCACGTACCTCCAGTCACTCTGTCTCTCTGTCTCTTTCTCTCTCTCTCTCTCTCTCTCTCTCTCACACACACACACATGTACATACATACACATAGGCTCCTTTTCTGTCTGGACATTCTGAATGGGGCTGGTGAGTTGGGAGTGGGGTGGGGGAATAGAGCTTGGTGTCCATCAACTCCATCACTTCTTTGATTTTCCTCAGTGAGAATCACCTTAGCCCTTTGACTTGATCAAGAGACTGAGGCTTTGGTAAGACAACCCTTCCCTTTTATCTCATGCCTCAGCCCTTCCTAAACCAAAGCAGTTTCCCAGAAGAGCCTGGGTAGACCGGGACGTAATATATACACCCTCGGTTCCAGTTCTTAGTGTTATAGGAGACTGAGAGACAAACTCATCTTCATTCATTCAATCTCTTTAAAACATTTTATTGAGTTCTTACAATGTGCTAGATGGTGAGAGTAAAAAGGTGACCTAGGTGGACAACGGGAGAAGGCAATGGCACCCCACTCCAGTACTCTTGCCTGGAAAATCCCATGGATGGAGGAGCCTGGTAGGCTGCAGTCCATGGGGTCTCAAAGAGTCGGACATGACTAAGTGACTTCACTTTCACTTTTCACTTTCATGCATTGGAGAAGGAAATGGCAACCCACTCCAGTGTTCTTGCCTGGAGAATCCCAGGGACGGGGGAGCCTGGTGGGCTACCGTCTATGGGGTCACACAGAGTCGGACAAGACTGAAGCGACTTAGCAGCAGCAGCAGCAGGTGGACAACAATCCTGAACTCGTGAAGCTGAAGCTCTTTGGGGGAAACCCGACATTAAAGAGCACATCATATAAGTAATTCCAATAACACAAATAATTAAATACAGTGGTGAAAAGTGCTAAGAATGAGAAGTATGCAGTATTATAAGAATGTTTAGCTTGCAAGCAGGAATGTAGCCAAAAGGATGGAGCTTGGGAGAGGCTGGCTGAATACAGCCCAGCCCTCTCCTACTTCCTTTCCAGGCTCCTGCAAGTGATGGATGAGAGAGAGTCTAGCAGTTTATTTCCCCTGGAAGCCACATTGCTGATGTGCTGCAGGGTACCACGACTCCTGCTATTTAATAAAGAACCCTGCATGTGTCCTGGATAGATAAATGAGCAAATATTCCTGATTGAAGAACCACATGGCCTTCCTGATATGAGTGGATAGGAGGGGATGGGGCTGAGGCTGAGGCTGGGAGACTGAGATGGGGAGCCAGGTCTGAAAGTTGGGAAGAGTACAAAGGGTCAGCTGCACTGTTTTCCTTCCCTAGGGGCATGGAGCTCCTCTGCACTGTGGGTGGCTGCTGCCCTCTGATGGGCACAGGACCGCAGTTTCTTTTTGTTCTGTAGGGAAGGTTTGGGTCCAAAGCAGCTCCAACTTAACACTGTAGGAGGTGTCCCAAAGGGATGCTGGAGCAGCCTTCTCAGGATTCTTTCCCCAGTGCACGCTGCAGCCAGGACTGGGAAGGTGTCCCCACAGCTAGGGCCCTGATGCTTGTCATTTAGACTTTGGGTATGAAATTTTGATTTCTAAGGTGGTGAGGGGGCAGGAGAGGAGGAGAAAATAAAGGAGAAATGTGGAATTCCAAACCAACTTTATTCAAAGGGTCCATTTTCCTTTGTCTATTTGTCTCTCTTTATCCTGGATGGAATTAACCCATTACCTTATACATCTGTTTCATATTTCAATACTTCCTCCATTGAGTTATGTGTTTAAAAATAACTGTGGCTTTTTCTTTTAAGCATAAATGCTTGGCGTTAGGGTTTCATAAATCTAATGTTAAATGTTTTCCCTTTCCCCGCATCGCTATCAACCAGTTATCCACCAATCCAAAATATGTGGAAAGTAGATGGGGTTTGAGGAGAAAGGGGAACCCTTTTCACTGTACCTTTTGTACTTTTTGAATGTTCTACCTGCTCTGTGTTCAGGTTATACCGTTTAAAAGTAATTACTAAAAAGTCGCATTGGGTACTTTTGTTCTATACAAATGTTATGCAGGGTGCTGCAGTCTTGCACACAGGTCAGTTCCTGAGCCCAATGGGGTGGCAAACACTGTCTGTGTTCCAGGATCCAGGAGCACCCAGATCTCCTGGCCAGTGAGATTACACAGCCTTGGGTCCATCTAATAAGTTGACCTGAGGAAAGCTGTCTCTGGGAAGACCTGGGTTCTAGGTCTGTGTAAGCTGGATGTATTGCTTGTTCTGGGTGTGTTCTCTTGTGATCTTGCATGGTGCAGGCTTTGCTTTACTTGTAAGTTTTTTTTGTACTGATGTTTGTCTATCTCCCCAAAACTATTCTCCATGAAGGTAGGAGCCCTGTCTTTTTTTAGCTCATCAATTTTATCTTTAGTGCCTGGCACATAGTAGGAGCTCAGTAAATATTTTTTGAAAGAATGATTATGTATGACCTGTGCCTATTTGAACCTTAATAGCTTTGTCAGCGAAGTGTTAAAGGCACAGATTTAGTTATCTGTTAAAGTGTGACAGATGTCTCATATTCTCTGAGAACTGGAAATTTGTTCAAATGATATATGTGATTACTTGTTTTGACTTGCATTATGGCTGTGTTTTATGCACGTAATCTTGGGTCTCCTGGATCCTGGAACACAGGCACTTTAGAAAATATTTATTAAACATCCACCCAGAGCAAAACAGTCAGCCTGCCCTGCTGAGTTTGGTAGATCCCAGCAAGTTAAAAAGCAGAAACTGCTCCTGCCTGCCCTGCTGCAGTCGAACTTTGGACGGCAGCCCACCAGGCTCTGCTGTCCCTGGGATTCTGCAGGCAAGAATACTGGAGATTTCCTTCCAATGCATGAAAGAGAAAAGTGAAAGTGAAGTCGCTCAGTCGTGTCCGACTCTTAGCGACCCCATGGACTGCAGCCTACTAGGCTCCTCTGTCCATGGGATTTTCAAGGCAAGAGTACTGGAGTGGGGTGCCATTGCCTTCTCCTGCTGCTGCTGCTAAGTCATTTCAGTCGTGTCTAACTCTGTGCAACCCCATAGACGGCAGCCCACCAGGCTCTGCTGTCCCTGGGATTCTGCAGGCAAGAATACTGGAGTGGGTTGCCATTTCCTTCTCCAATGCATGAAAGAGAAAAGTGAAAGTGAAGTCGCTCAGTCGTGTCCGACCTTCAGCGACCCCATGGACTGCAGCCTTCCAGGCTCCTCCATCCATGGGATTTTCCAGGCAAGAGTACTGGAGTGGGGTGCCATTGCCTTCTCCGAGCCCTTCTCCGAAGGGAAGCCAAATTTCCCTACAGAGGCGGGGGCGGTACTTGGGTTAGGGGGTGGAGCCCCGCTCAGGAAGCTCCGCCCTCAGGCGGCACTATTTTTCTTCCCTTCCGGAATGGTTTTTCCCTTTCCTCTACGTCTTCCTCCGGACTCTTTTGACTGACGCGCACTTCCGGAGTCTCCCGGCAACTTTAGTAAGCGTGGTCCTCTTACTAAAGCCAGTTACTTGACTCGCGTGCGCGACCTTGCGCGCCAGTTTCTCGGCCTCATGGCCGGACTGACCCTGTTTGTGGGCCGCCTCCCGCCCTCGGCTCGCAGCGAACAACTGGAGGAGCTATTCAGTCAGGTGGGGCCGGTCAAGCAGTGCTTCGTGGTGACCGAAAAAGGTAGGGGGCGGGGCGATCGAGAACAGAGTTGGGGTTCCCGGGAGCCGGATGGAGGCAGAGGACATTCTTCCAGCCTTAAGTGAGCCCTTAAATGAAAGGCCTTGGAAGTTGAATTTCTTTTCCAAACGGACTCTACACTAGATAAATCCATAGGAGCCGTTTCTGAAAGTCAAGTCAGCCCCTTAAGTTTATGTAGGCTTCCTGTTTATCATGCGCGCTCACATACAAGATTTCATTTATTAGTGAAAAACTTAATAAATGTGATGGACAGGGAGGCCTGGCGTACTCCAGTCCATGGGGTTGCAAAGAGTCAGACACGACTGGGCGACTGAACTGGACTTAATGAAACACCACTAAGACTTACTGAGAAGCAGCTGATTGCCAGGTGCGGTGCTTGAGTTTCATCTGTTACTTCCTTTAATTTCCCCATCAGTCTTGTTGGGTGGAGAGTAAACTCTATTTTACAGATGAGAAATCTAGGGCTTAGGGAAATTTAGTAACTTCAGCTTAAGTTCGTACTGCTAGTAAGAAGTGGATTCAGAATTTGATCACCAGACCCCGAGCTCTTAACCAATCTGTTATTCATTCACCCATTTATGTATTTCGTAAATATTAATTGAATGTTTACTAGGATCCAGGCAACTGTTGTAGGTCCTCGGGATACATTAGTGCACAGACCAAAAGCCTTGATCTGTGTTCAGGATGTGGAAGACAGCCAATGAGCAAAATATATAGTGATGATGGTGATATATATTGAGGAGAAAAATAAGTCAGGGAAGAAAGATAGGGTGGTGGTGGTGGTGCTGGTGGTGGTGGGGAACCTGTAGAGGAGTGAAGAATAGACATGGGGAAACCTTACTGATGTGAGAAAGTGAACTTGGGTTTCTCAGTGCGAGGAACAGCTTAGGCAGAGGGAGCTCAAGGATACTGAAGAGGAGTGCGTATAGTATATTGGAGGAATATAGACGAGACCAGGCCTACTGGTGTGTACTGAGTGAAGGAAGGAGAATTAGCAGATGCCACCTGGTCCTTCCAGATAATGTAGGACCTTACAGGCCATCAAAAGGACTTTGACTTTTACTCTGAGATAGGAAACCACTGATTTTGAGCAGGGAGCAGTGAATATGATCTGCCTTGCATTTTGAAAGATTCTCTGAGACTGCCATGCTGAGAATAGGCCATTAAGAATAGGACAGGAGACCAGTTACTAGGCTCTTGTGGTAATCCAGGTGAAAGCTCATGGGGTTGGACCAGGTGCTCTAGCAGTGAAGAAGGTAAAACATGATTGGAATATGGATCAGATTTGGGGTCTGAGAAAAAAAGTGTCAAATCTGACTCCAGGGGTTTTGACTTGAGCCACTGGAGTTATTTACTGACTTGTGGAATACTGCCATATGCCTCTCATTCTATTTGATGTTCATGGCATCACTATGAAGGAGGGTTAGCATGTATTAGAATGAGTAAGAATTGTAAGGGTTTTAATTGTAGAAGCATTTCTTCTTACCTAGACTATATTACATGGCACCTGATGTTGCCCAGAACACAAATTTAGCTTCCTTCCAAGTCATCAATCTGTCGCTGTAGGTGGCTGCTTTCTTGCCTTTCAGGCTAGCAACTGGTTTGAAGTAATATCTTGGGTACCCCTCTCTTCCCCCATGGTACCAGAGTATGTGAGTAGGCAGTCCTAAAACTGCGCTAATAATCACTCCATCCTTATCTTCTGTTTTGTTAGTAACAGAAATTAGATTTAAGATCACTGACATGGCTCTGATTGGTATACACACAGCTGGGGCCTTTATCATTTTCAGTATAGATATGGGCAAATGAGAGAATGAGAGTGCTGTACAGCAGTGTTTCTTAAATGGCAGATCATTGTTCATTTGTGGGTCTTGAGTGGTTCATGACTGGAGTTTTTTTTGTGTTTTTTTTTTTTTAATGAAATAGTAGTATATCTGTATATGGTAAAGGAGAAGTTTTCATGAGACTTTTTTTTTCAGTATATAAACAACTGGGTCCACTATAAATCACATTTGTTACTGTAGGTCATCAAACCAGTCTGAGAAACATTGCTCTGCAATGCTTGGTTGCGTTCCAGGGAAGAGCAGGCCTTTGAATGGGAATTCTCCTTTGGGTCCTCAGAATATAGGCTACGTGTAACCTTACCTGTAGCTATGTACATAGTCAGCATCTTTAACAAAAGCTCCTATTCCCATTAAACAGCAACAACAAAAAAGTTGCTTTCCTGTCTAGACAGCCAAATGTATTGAGTACTCTACTTCAAAGGATGGGAGGGAGGGGATGGCAGATGAGGTCTTACCACTAGTGGTGACTTGAACTTGCCACTTACCCTCTTTAAGATGGGAATAATTTCACAGGATTGTTGTAATTGTTTATAAAGGACGGTGTTTTTGTGACTGTAGGCTTTTTTGTGACTACGTGCTTTTATTTTGTCAGCAAACTCCTTCACGTTTCAGCTGCTTTTTATTTTTGGTTGTACTGATCAAGAAGGGCCCTGATTTTTCTTGTTCTTGTTTTCTGAAAGGTGAGTGGGCAGGCTTTTGTGAGAAGGAGTTTCAAGGATAAGAAATATATATAGTATGCTTTCCTAGTGCCAGGTGTCAACTTTAACCAGTTTATGTGGCTCAGCGTCCCGTGTTAGAAGGCTTGCACCCTAAAGCAGGTAAGGGTGTAGTTGTAAAGGAGAGCGTGTAGAGTTTTGTTTCTTTTTCGGGTAGTAGGTCTTTTTCTGCTTGGTCTTTTTCTTTTTTGATGCAGTAAATTACTTAAAATTTTACTACACAAAAATATTAAACTAAAAAAAAAAAAGCATACCAGAAAGGGCAAAGGTGAGTTACAGTTGACATTTGCAACTGTTCAACAATTCCTTTGGAAAAAAGCGATGATAATATTGGCTTTTCCCTTCTTGGTATGTTCTGACAAAATGAGATAAGAGATTTACAGCTGCTTTGGAAAGGTTTAATTTGATATTGATTTCTAAGGCTTGGTAATAACGGTAATAGTATCTGCAGGCTCCTGAAGCAGTGTTTATTGTTTGAGGTTCTTTTCTCAGGGCCCCCAGGATTCATTGCTGATCTGTCCTCTTTTCTGAGGAGGGGCAACTGAATTATTTCATTGTAGTTTTTGAAGCTACCATCCTTATCTTTCCTACCTTCTCTGGTGATGTTTTGTTCTGTGTGATGTTGAGTTCTTCTTTGGAGGTGTAATGCATATTATGGGTCCTCCATATTCTTGAGATTACCAGGAAAGATGGAAGAAAGGGAGCTAACAGCCAAGACACCACATTAGAAGAGGAAGCCTAGCAATTTTTGAGGAGAAAGGAGATGGGGGGTGGCTCTCACGTTAATCTTGTCTCTTTCCCTCTTGAGAACTTTGGCCAACTGATAACTGGCTGGCCTGGCTGTATATCTGCCAGTTGAGGGCTGTGAGAATTGACTGGTTTAGAGATCTTGGCTTACTGTTAATCCCTCCCCACCCCATACTGTTCCAGGGAGTAAGGCATGTCGAGGCTTCGGCTATGTCACTTTTTCTATGGTGGAGGATGTTCAGAGGGCCCTCAAGGAGATTACCACCTTTGAAGGCTGCAAGATCAACGTGACCATTGCCAAGAAAAAACTGAGAAATAAGTCCAAGGAAAAGGGGAAAACTGGTGAGTTTCTAGTAACTGAAAGGAGTTTTCCCCCAGGATTGAGGGGACAATGGATTGGCTGGGGGTAGCATCTAGACCTAAAAGCTTCCTGAATTTTCTTTTGATGTCCAGAATCATCCAGTGTGTTTGTTACTCATTTTAGTCTTTTGTTTACTTATGAGTTTGGAAAACCTGGTGTTGCTGGGCATTGCCGTACTAAACCCTGAGATAAATGCCTTCTGTTGCTAGTACTTCTTTCCTGTGATATTCTGGGCTGAGAGGATCACAGACTTACTTCACTGCCTGTTATTTTTCAGAAAATTCAGAGTCCCCAGAGAAGGAGCTGAAGCCTAAAAAAGCCAAAGTGGCAGATAAGAAAGCCAGATTAATTATTCGAAACCTGAGCTTTAAGGTAAGAGAGAGGAAACACTGACTGTTCTGAAGGCTCTTGGGGCCAGGGCCTGCTTGTTGGTTGAACTCCCCGCCAGGGTGGTATAATTGGGCTTCATTCCTCCTGGGAATGACCTTTAGCAGTGTTGAATTCAGAAAATGGGCCTGTATAAACACGAATTTATTCAGGATAGACAGCATGAAGATGTCTTCCTTTTGTGGAAACCACTGCTGAGATTGGGAGAGGAGGACAAGCTCTCTCACGTCTGTCCTTTTACCATTTGGGTACAAAGCAAGGTGTCCTCTACTTGGGAATGTTTGATGTCCTAGTCTCAAAATTTTAAAAGGAGTAAAAATACTCAAGCTCTTCCCAGTGAACTAATTTAATAGTTGATGTTTTATATTTATTTGCCGTGATAACATCTCTTTCTTTCTCACTTTCCGGTTCAGTGCTCAGAAGATGACTTGAAAACAGTATTTTCTCAGTTTGGAACTATCCTGGAAGTAAATATCCCCAGGAAACCAGGTACCTGCCAACCTTTATTTTGTGTGGATTAGGTTATTTTACATAATGGTGTTTTTCCATGTCACCTTTCAACTAAGCACTATTTGAAATAGAAATAGAAGGTTGGGGTCATACTCTCCAAGCCCCAGATGATATGGCATATATAAAGTATAGTGCTTGACACAGAACAGTGTTTATTCCCCAGGTGGTGTTTTTAGTTAGATCAGAACTCCGTTTAGAAGACGAATGAAATGTATTGCTCTCTTGAGCCTGTGTCAGCCTAACGTCAGCAGGATAAGGCTCTTGCTTTGGGCAGGGGGCTGACTGGCTGGCAGGATTTGAGCCTTCTCGCCAGTCCAGGTTGCTGTATAGTCTGTCTTAGTGTCTGTTGGTTCCTCCTGCTACCTCTGATTTCTTTGTTATGTTTGCACACAGATGGAAAGATGCGTGGTTTTGCTTTTGTTCAGTTCAAAAACCTCCTAGAAGCAGGAAAGGCTCTCAGAGGCATGAACATGAAAGAGATAAAAGGTAAGTTTTCTGTGCCCATCCTATTGTCTCAGATATTTCTGGTGTTCATGCAGATTAACACAGTAACCCACTTTCTACATTTCTGAAAGGTGTTTGCCTTGTTGAGAGTCTCATATATATAGAATATATATATATTGGAACTATCCTGGAAGCTAATATAGAAGTTGCTTTGATCTTAGGGTTAAACTCGACAGGACCCTTCCCAGCCTTCTCTTTTTCTTTTTTCAGTGATGAGTGTCCTTTAAATCTCTTAATGAGAAACCATTGCTGAAATGATCATTGATATACAGGCATATTGCTGTCTAGGGGAATGTGAGATTAGCGGATTCTTCCCTCTTGATTATGATCCCTATTAAGCATATGTGGGCTCCTAAACTGACCTTGAGGTTACTCTGGGTATTGATTTACCAGGTACTCTGCCTAAAGAAGGGATTGGCTTGGAGACTTCCTAACTTCTGAGTAATGTGCAGATTATTCCAGAATGTCTGTTTTCCCTCTTGCTAATCTAACTGGAAACTTGATCTAACTGGAAGCACTGTACTAACGCTTTTTTTTTTTAAGTCTATCTTATCCCAGGTGTTGTGACTGTGTAGAAAGGCAAAACTTCTGTTCATTGATAAAAAAAGGTTAAGGGTTAAAAGAATAGATACCTACCAGGAGTTTTGTTTTAGGACCAACAGCCTCTGAATCTGCAGTTTATATGCCTCCTTTGGTTCCATTACTGTCTTTGATGACTAGGAAGTTGTTTATAGGAAATAGGAGTGTTAAAGAGAAGAACGCCTTTCTGATGCTACTTTTGTGTCTGACAGGGCGGACGGTGGCTGTGGATTGGGCTGTGGCAAAGGATAAATATAAAAGTACGCAGTCTGCTTCTGTCCCAGGTGAGATGCAGTGGTGTGGAGTAGGCGGGGTTGTGTGTCCTAACTGTGTGCAGGTCCGCATTGTACCATCTGGTGATCTGGTCCCAAAACAGGACCTTTTGAGTCCAAGCTCACTCCTCGATGTGGATGTGAGTAGTGGAGCCCAGGTTCATTGTCCCTACTACTTGCTGTCCTTCCCCAGTTTTCATAATACGGAGTGATGGAACATTATAAATAGGGACGCTTGAGACTTGAGTTTTATTTAGAAAACAATTGGCTTTTAAGCCACCAGGAGCTCAGAGAACAAACCCACAGAGGTTAAAGCTCATAGCTGGGCTCCAGAGTGTTCCCTGTGCTGGCCGTGGCACACAGTGGTGGGCTGTTTGCAGAGGCTCAGTTGCTGAGCCAGGTTTTAACCTTAAGGCTTCTGATGAATGGAACAGTCTCCAAGGAAACCTCAGGGATGAGGGGTTTTTGTTGTTTGTTTTTTGCTTTTTTTTTTTCCTCATACTTTCTCCTGTTAGGTAGAGAAAGAAAAATATATGAGCGTCTGAAAGACCATAGGAACCAGTAACTTGGGGTGTTAGGTACTGTTGTTTAAATGACCTTGTTTTGGATACTCGATGAATTCCTAACTTTCTTTATCGACTATGAAGGTGAGGAGAAGAGGCCTGAACCTGAACATCAGGAATTGGATCAAGAGAATGGCAGGGAAGAAGAGGATATGGAGGAGGGGGAGAATGAGAGTGATTATGATGATGACGAGGAGGAGGAGGAGGATAAAGAATCAAAGCTGCCCAAACCTGTACAGATTCACAAGAGGTACGTGGCTCAGTGTGTTCTGAGACAACAGAGGAAGATTTAGGACTGTCTCTAAGAGGAAGGTGGTATCTTTCCCTGGCCCCAACATTGGAGAATTGGCATGAGTGGTGAAGTTGGATAGGGCCCCCTCTCAGCCCAGAACCTCAGTTCTGATCTGTGCCATTGCAGGGTGGTCAAGAGGCCAGCACCTGCAGAAAGCAGTGACGAGGAGCATTCTGATGACGACAGCGACCTGGAGGAAAGAGATAGTATTGATGGTGGAGAGGACCTGGCTCAGAGTGATACCAGCAGTGAAGAGCAAGAGGAGGAAGGTTTGCCTGGACTTTTTATAGACACTTAAATTTAAAATAGTTTACTGAGAAGTGGGCATCAGTTCCACTCGGGCCTCTTTTTAAATAGGACCTTAGGATGTCCTGTCAAACTTGTGTTTAAATGCTGAAAGGGAAACTTTTATATTCCTTTCTTCTAAAGATATTTTTGTTTTTTAAATGAGTTTGGATTGGTTTTGAGGATTAAGATTCTTAGGGAATTTAAAACCTAGCTTACTGCTGAGGTCTTGTCTCTCTCTCTGTCTGAATTATCCATGTTGAATGAATAATTGGATAAACAGGATATTGCATCCTGCCACCAAAGTAGGTCCTCTTTCATTAATCTAATTATTTTATTTTTGTACTAAAATTACATTCTATTAAATGTGACAAACTCATTTTTCCATCCCTGTTGTATTTTTCCATTCTTGCTGTTGTCTGTAAACAACAAATTATATGAAGTAGATTTGAAAACCCAAAGAGGGTGTTTTTTCCCCTCAGTGATTAAGAGTATTATTTGAAGTGTCTACAGTGTTAGCAGTGGAGAAGGAAATGGCAACCCATTCCAGTATTCTTGCCTGGGAAATCCCATGGACAGAGGAGCCTGGTGGGCTGCAGCTCTTGGGGTCACAAAAGAGTCAGACACAACATAGTTACTAAAACAACAACAGTGTTAGCAAACCCCAGAAACTCAGCTTAGGATATGCTACTCAAAATCAGAGGTACTTGAATCACTGACACCTTCCAAGATGGAGACTAACAGCAGCAATAAAGTAATCCATTATTATAGCAACAAACTACTGAATTCAGAATTTTTTATCGGAAAAGGTCAGTTCTTTTTAGGAGTCATCTCTGCCTTTCATTGCGTGGGCTTAGGAGTCAAATCACGTGGGTTCAAGTCCTGACTCTTTCATTTGCAGCTGTATGGGCCGGTCAAGTCCTTGCCTCTAGTGTCCTCATTACTTCATCTGTGATTGGATATTAGAGGTCCTCATCTCCTGACATTTAGAAGAGTACCTTCCCTACAGTAGACTCTCAATGGTATTAGTTGCCTTTGTTGCTACTGTCTTTTTTTTAGAAAAGAAGGGCTTCCCTGGTGGCTCAGAGGTTAAAGCGTCTGCCTGCAATGCGGGAGACCTGGGTTCGATCCCTGGGTTGGGAAGATCCCCTGGAGAAGGAAATGACAACCCACTCCAGTATTCTTGCCTGGAAAATCCCATGGACAGAGGAGCCTGGTGGGCTACAGTCCACGGGGTTGCAAAGAGTTGGACACGACTGAGCGGCTTCACTCACTCACTCACTCCAACAGTCTTCTAAAAAATGTGCGAGTCTTATGAAGTTAGATGTGAGATGGCTGCTGATAGAATCTTCTGGCTTTAGCGGTAACTAGGATGGATGTAGAGGCAGTTTTTGAGTTCTGCTAACTAGAATGTAATCTTGGCATTCCACTACTCCATCCAGTTCAGCAAAACAAGTCCCCTCTCCTCTTCATTCACTTAAAAGAAACACTTATTGAACACCTACTAATGTTAAACTTTGAACTGAAAAAAAAAAAATCCTTGTTCTCCTGGAGGTTTTGATCTGGCTCCGTGACTTTCAGTCCCAAAGAATTGGCAAGAAAACAAGCAAAGACCAACAAACACTTCTGCATTTGCAGAGTTTTTTTTTTTCAATGTAGATAAACAAATTTGGAACTGATGAATGAATGTTATTCTGTGCATACCCTTCCAAATTGTGTGCAAATAAATGCCCAGTGTTTGCTGTTTGAATTGTTGTAATAGATGCTGCATGTGACAGTGATTTTTGAACCTGTCAGGATAGAAAAATGTACCTTTTCTTTTTTTTTTTTTTAACTATTTTTCAGTTGCTCAGTTGTGTTTGCCTCTTTGCTACCCCATGGACTGCAGCACGCCAGGCTTCCCTGTCCTTCACCATCTCCCGGAGTTTGCTCAAATTCATGTCCATTGGTGATGCCATCCAACCCTCTCATCCTCTGTCATCCTCTTCTCCTCCCGCCTTCAATCTTTTCCAGCATCAGGCTCTTTTCCAGAGTGAGTTCTTTGCATAGGTAGCCAAAGTATTGGAGCTTCAGGATCAGTCCTTCCAGTGAATATTCAGGACTGATTTCCTTTAGGATTGACTGGTTTGATCTCCTTGCAGTCCAAGAAACTCTCAAGAGTCTTCTCCAACACCACAGTTCAAAAGAATCAATTTTTCGGTGCTCAGCTTTCTTTATGGTCCAGCTGATTTTTCTGTAGCTCAGATGGTAAAGAATATGCCTGCAATGCAGGAGACTTGGGTTCGATCCCTGGGTCAGGAAGACCCTCTGTAGAAGGGAATGGCAACCCACTCCAGTATTCTTGCCTGGAGAATCCCATGGACAGAGGAGCCTGGTGAGCTGGTTGGTGGGTCACAAAGAGTCAGACACGACTGAGTGACTAACACTGCTACTACTCACATCCATACATCTGACTACTGGAAAAACCATAGCTTTGACTATACAGACCTTTGGCAGAAAGGTGATGTCTCTGCTTTTTAATATGCTGTCCAGGTTTGTCATAGCTTTTTTCCCAGGGAGCAAGCATCTTGATGGCTGCATTCACCATCTGCAGTGATTTTGGAACCCAAGAAAATAAAATATGTCACTGATTCGACTTTTCCACATCTGTTTGGCATGAAGTGATGGGCCCAGATGCCATGGTCTTAGTTTTGTGAATGCTGAGTTTTAGGCCTGCTTTCACTCTCCTCTCTCACCCTCTTCAGGGCTCTTTAGTTCCTCTTCTGTTTCTGCCATTAGAGTGGTATCATGTACATATCTGAGGTTGTTGATATTTTTTCTGATATACACACCTTGGTTTATTCAGACAGCAGATATTCAGAATGCCTGCAGTGCTGGATACTGGGTGAACAGGAGTGAATTAAGAAAATAAAACCCATGTTCCCTAGAGATCACAGGTGTAGCTTGTTTAGCAAAGGGTTTCAAATCCTATCTCTGCTCCTTTCTTGAGGTATGACTTTGGGACAAGTTACTTAACGTCTTTATAACTCAGTTTCTTCATCTATAAAATGGCTCTAATAACTACATAGAGTTGTGAAGATTAAATTTTTTTTACTACTAATGACTTGATGGATGTGAGTCTGAGTGAACTCCAGGAGTTGGTGATGGACGGGGAGGCCTGGCGTGCTGCCATTCATGGGGTTGCAAAGAGTCGGACACGACTGAGCGACTGAACTGAACTGAACTGAACTGAATGACTACCAATATTATCATTGGTAGATAATGGTAGAATGACTACTACAATATTATCATTGTTACTGTTCTGTGCCAGTAGTGGAGTATAAACCACAATTTTGAATTGAAATGGGGATAAAGGACCTCCTGGGGCATTTTGTAAAACTAACCAAACTTTCATCAAGAATGTTGGATTCAAACTCCACTTATTTATTGAGTGAGGCAGGTCATTACAGAATCAAGAGTGGTCAGTAAGTGGTCCTTTAGTTTCTTTGGAGGTTTTTATTCACTAATCAGGTCTCCCTTCTCCCTTTTTTGTAAGTCTGGCATGTTGATTTGACCATATGAGAAATCTGAGGAAATAAACTTTTTCTATGAGGAGAGAATGGTAGACACCTTAGAAGCAAAGAAGCTTTTACACTGAGAGAACTGAGAGACCTTTAATTCTACAACCAGATTCCGCTGTCTCTTCTTTGACTTGAAAAAATGACTGATAGACACTAATGAGAGAAAATTAATTTAAAATATATGTGTGGTGCAAAAGGGTGTAATACAGAAACTAAAAGTTCCTCACCAGTCCTCCCAGTAGTCCCCCAAAGTAACCTCTGTTATTTCTTTTGTATCCTTCCAAAAATTTTCTTCATATATATAAGCATATATGTCAGTTCTTAAAATCAGTGAATCTCCCTTAAACCCAAATCCACAGCCACTTAAGGCCCTTCCCCAGAGACAACCTGATGGGCTACAATCCATGGAGTCGCAAGAGTGGGACACAACTTAGCGACTAAACCACCAGACAACCAGTGTTCTTGTGTATCTGAGGATAGTCAGTATAATACGTCTGTAAGCTAAAACATGAATGTATATGCACTGGTGTAAAGTGTAATGTATATTTGTCTATGTGAATGTATTTTTTTTTCTCTTCTGATGTTCTACATTTTACATTTCTAGAAAGTTTACCGTCAGACAGTGTAGGGGAATCTCTTTCTCTCTCATTTTCCCCCACACCCTTACCACAATGAATTTAATCTTTTTTGATTTTTGCCAATCTTCGGTGAAAAATAATATCTCATTTCTGGTGCTGTGTCTTTCTTTAATTATGAGTGAGTTTGAGGATTTTCATATATTTAGTTGCATGTCCTTTGTTCATTTTTAATTGGATTTCTTCTTAATTTACGTAAGATCTTTATATATTTAACAACTTAGCTCTTTGTTGTAAGGCTTGCACTAGTCCTAAATTCAGTTTGTTGGTTTTCTTTTTACTTTGGATATAGAAGTCTCAAAGAAGAAGAGGAAGAAGAGGAAACTACCCTCTGATGTGAATGAAGGGAAGACTGTCTTTATCAGGTATGACTTTCTGTCTGGAGAACTGCTGTTTCTGTTGCCTTCGTAAGTTTTTCTTCTCTTCTTCCTCTCTCCCTTCTTCTTCTTCTTTTTTTTCCACTAATTCTGTTAGGTAGGCCAAAAAGTTAGATGCATGTAAGACCATCAGCACATCTGCCTAGGAACGTAGCACACGATGAGAAACATGTGGGAGAATCGACTATACACAGGAGATAAACAGCGGGGGTCTTTGTATCTTGTCCTCATTTAGATTTCATTCTTTGTAATTGGGGTGGCGTCAATGGAACAAATGAATTCTTCAACTGTTATTAATAGAAGCATCTTGCTTCTGGCCTTTGTTTTAGGGTGAGTGCTGGGGAGGGATTGTACCTCTTGTCCCGAGTTGATTCTCTCCTCACGCCTGACTGATCTAAAGTCACGTCCATAAAGTGAAGCATCCCGTCTGTTTCCTGGAAAAGCGAGAGAGGGGGACACCGTGTCATGTTGCCTTTGCTGTTTCAGTTGCACTGACTGCGTAGGTTGGCATTTTCAGGAAGTCGGGATGTCCTTGGCACACCTCAACGGCCTTTTCGTCCTTTCTTAAGTACCATTTTTGCTAGGGCTATTTGGGTCTTATTTTAGAGATTTCTGTTTTATTCTCTTGTATAGTCTTTTAAAGATGGTTTTCATTATGCAAGTAATTTATGTTTATTGTGGGAAATTTAGGAAATGAATAGGCAAAAAGACATACACACAAAATTAACTTTCATCACTACTCAAGGAATACCCTTGCATGTGTTCATATCGTAAATACTTAACAAGGATGATTTCAGCTTATACATGCTGTGCTGTAGCCCATTTTCTTCCTTTATAGCACGTCTCTCCATTTTTTTTTTTTTTTACTGTGTTATTTGGAATTTCCATATAAACAATTTCATGTTTGTAGAGAATTCTGTGTAATAGGGATGAGGAATGTCACACTTAGAAGCCTGTGACCTCAGTACCAAGATTCCCTTCCTTACACATCTTTTTAATTTAAAGAGAATTTAGGAAAGTAAAGGGATGAAAGAGAGAAGGCTATGAACACAATGAGGCAAATTAGAAGCAATAATGTAGCTAGGATGTGTCTTATTGCAGAAAATCTTTTTTATCTTGGTTGCTCAATAAGATGAAACTGTTTATGGAGCTGTTAATTGAGCAAAAGAGAAGTAAAATTGTAGATATTTATTTGGAACTCTTTTTCTTGCCCCTGGAAGGCTGTGCATAACTGGGTTAAGAACCTTTACACTATGTTGAAGTTTAGTAGAACAAAATCTCCTTCCAACATTTTTTAATCCCATCAAGGGAAATAGTAATTTTCTCTCTTCCTCTTTTTTTTTTTTTTTTTTTGTACTTAGCTAATAAACTTTACCATGTTTGGTTTTGAGTTACTATTTTGAAGGATTTTCTGACTTTTGTAAACTTTTAACTGAAACCTAGATTTCATAGGAATACAGAGGAGACATTGAGATGTTTGATTTCTCATTTGCTGTCAGTCTTTTGGTTCTCAGGGAAACTAATTTTGGCCAATTTAAGTGAAAAACCTGGTTTGTTGGATGAATGTTAGGGTAGCTCACAGAATCAAGGTTGTCAAAGAGCAAACCTCAAGAAGGGCCCTTTGCTGGGTCCTTTGCTGTGGAAGACTGTGTGATCCTTTGTCTGAAGACACTCATTCTTGTTTTATCCCTTGTTGAGGTATAACATGTATTCTGTAAAGTATGTGTACAACCCAGTGACATTTTTCATGTATATAGCCACAGATATACATATACCTTTATATGTGGAGATACATATATATGTTACAGAACATTTTCAGCTCCCCACACTGCTGTTTTGAGGTGAATCTGTGTCTGCAACTTCTGATGTTTGTATATGTGTGTTCAAGTTTTATATTCCTGGGAGAGAGAATCTGATTAACAGAGGAAGGTCAGTCAGTTATGGCCGATGGGCAGAGTCATACATCAGTGGCCTGGCTAGTGGGGGTCACCCCTTGGTGCTATCCTTGGGGAGGGTGGTTCCGAGGAACCACTCCAGATGATGTCTGACTCACTCACCTGGTACTGGAACACAGGGTCTCACTTTTGTAATTGACCTCTCTTGTGACCTGATTGTCCTCCATAGAAACCTGTCCTTTGACTCAGAGGAAGAAGACCTTGGAGAGCTCCTGCAGCAATTTGGAGATCTTAAATATGTCCGCATTGTCTTGCATCCAGACACAGAGCATTCTAAAGGTATTTGCTGTCATCTGGTCAGGCCCAAAACTATTGAGACCACTGTCACGAGTACTGATTAGGCTACATGAGAGCATAATGTGTGCCCTCCCAGGGGTCCACCGTCATCCAGGTTTCTGTGATCCATAGAAGCACCAAGGACATTCTGAGGTTGTCTTCCAGTGATGTCAGACTCAGCATCTGTCATGGTGTTGCCAGCCGTAATTTTGTCTAAGCTTTTTAAGCTCTTGCTTATTTACTTTAGGGTAATGAATTCCATTTGTTGTTCTTTGAATTTCAAATGTGATAGCATCTCATGGGTATTAATCATTCCACAGTGCTTGAAATTACGGAGATATTTTTCAATTGCTTTTGTTATTGAGGGAAGCTGATGGAAACTTTGTTGCAATGCCAACAGTCAAAAGGAAAAGCAGAAGTGCTGCCTTAGTGGTGGTGCTGGTTTTTTTTTTCCCCCCCTAAGCTATTTCTTTTGAGCTTAAAGATTGACCACTCCTCATTCTAATATACTGTTGTTAGATAAGCATCTTTTCAACCCATTCATAATCTTTGATTTTTATCAAGTGCAGTTGTTCTGCTAAAGCAGTGACTTTTTAATTCATGCTGATTCTTGATCCCTTTGAGATCTAGCAAGAACTCTGAACCCTATCCTCATAAAAATGCCATTTCTGAGTGTTTTGGAGCTCTCTGGAGCCTATCTATGGATTAATTACCTCCATTCTAAGTCTTATTTTCCAGTTTGATGAAACCTGATGATTTTTAGTTTTTACTTAGCTATAGAAGATGTAAAATGAGGTAGTGTAATGGAAAAAAGACTAACCTGCTTTCTGGAGGTTAGGGGTCTAATCCCAGCTAAATCACCAGCTGGGTGGTTTTTTGGCACCCATTTAACCACTGTGGGCTTCCGTTCCTTATCTGTACAATGAGTGGGTTCAACTAGAGTAATCACTTCAGGTGCTTTTAGCTCTGATACTCAATTATACTTCTTGGACCTTCTCCATTTTTATTTTTCTGAAAATGGGCAACTAGAATTGCATAGAATGTTGCAAGTACTGTCTGATACTGCTTGACTTTGGTCATCTCTTTTATCTCTTTCTGAGTGCCCTAATGTATTGGGTTGACATTTTTAGAATGGAGTCTGTGGTTGAACTGCTCAATCTCTTTCTTGGTCTGTTAATGTTAGCTGAGAGTTAATGGTTTTAATAAGCATAGTTTTTGTTTTTTTTTTTCCCATGATACGTTGTCTTTCCCTAGCTCATATTAGATTTTCCTGGCACTTTTTCTGCCTACTCGCACAGCCTTGGCTGCCTCCTACCCCTCATCCCTGTCAGCTGCTGTTTTGCTGCCTGGAAGGGCTAAGTATTATCTGAAGACTTTTGGGGAAGTGTTAAAACTGACCCAGTAGATACCCTGGAAATTCCCATGATAACATTCGTACCCATTCAGAGAGAAGAACCCACCTCATTTTCTTCATATTGGACTTCTTTCTGTATTACTTGTTGCTTCCTATTGATTATCTGTTAACGGTGGATGTCATGGTAGGTGCTTTGGATGTAGAAACAGCCAAGAAACATGAGCTTTCTTCCTGAGACGTTCAAGTCTTTTAGGGAAGATGCTCCCTGACATCCATAATAGAAATGGGAGTGGAGGATGGCCTGGGTGGAGTGTGGGGCAGGGGAGGGATGCAGGGGTACTTAGCCCTGCCTGCAGGAGGCAGGGAAGGCAGGGAAGGCCTCACTAGATGTGGCCTTTGGGTTGGCCTGCCACATGCGTCCTTGCAGCTAGTTGGCTGCCATTCATTCTTAGAGGGGCAAAGGGTCAGTGCCACAGTAGCTCTAAGAAATATGACACTGCCTTCCTCTGTGAGGGAAGAATTAAGGTTTATAGGAATGCTAACAAAATATTATGGAACTTAATTTTTTTTTAGTTTACTGTAAAGTGAACTTTTTTTTTCCCTTATAAAAGCTGCTTTTTATCAAAAGCAAAAGATTAGGGTAGTTGATAGGCCCTGCCTCTAACCAGTGAAAGGTATACCTGTGGAAATTCTATAGCAGGAGTCAAAAGTTGAGCTCATGACTTTCCAGTTCACCACTATATTCACAGGGTAGAGGCCAGGGACTTTTACTCCAGGAACTAGACCTGCCCTCACTTGATGCCTCCTTAGGGACTCTGATGACAGTGAGATCTGTAGTTTCAGGCTTAAGTGGTTGCTGCTTCATTTTTTTTTTTTTTTTTTTAGTCCTCTAACAAGCATGTAGAAAGTAATACTGAAACATTAGCCTGGAATTTCTCTAGTATTTCTTGTGGATATTTCTCATTGCATGAGATGGTGCAACTAAAGTTTCTAAGAAGCATTAGAAAAGATGCAGGCAGTAATAATAAAATTCCATTATGAGCAGGTGTGCCATCTTGCCTGTCTTGAACCCCTGGTGTTGGACACAGTACTTTTTAGTTAAGTTTCATTGTACTTAACACAAGGATGCTACTACCCCTTCCACTTCAGTCAGGCTGCCACCGTGCGTAGTGTTGTCTTTGGCTTCCAGTGGGCTGTGCGAGTTTGGGATCTCACCTGGTTTTGTCTCTCTGTGCAGGCTGTGCATTTGCCCAGTTCATGACTCAAGAAGCAGCCCAAAAATGCCTGGAAGCTGCTTCTCCAGAGGCTGAGGTAAGGAAGACATCCTTTACTCTATAATTTAGGTGATTGCCTCCCAAGGGCAACAGCTGATATTTCCACAAAACTTTATTATTATTATTGTCAATGATATGAAAACAATAAAGCTAAGACTTACTGAATACATAGTGTGTGTTAGGACTTCCCTGGCGTCTCAGCTGGTAAAGAATCTGCCTACAATACGTGAGACCTGGGTTTGATCCCTGGGTGGGGAAGCTCCCATGGATGAGGGCATGGCAACCCACTCCAGTATTCTTGCCTGGAGAATCCCATGGACAGAGGCGCGTGGTGGGCTACCGTCCATGGGGTCACAGAGAGTCGGACACGACTGAGGGACTGAGCACAGCAGAGTGTGTGTTAGGCGCTGAGCTTTACACGCATGACCTTGTTAAATCCTCACCTCAGTCCTATAGGTGTTTGTAAGGTGAGTAATCCTTTATAGGTGAGGAAGTAGGTATAATAATCTATATTATGGGTCAGTTTCTTATATCGGTCTCTATATCGGCTGATGGCGTGAAAGACTGGGACAAGAAGGGATTAAGGCCATCTATGAAGTGGGGTAAATGAGAGAGAAAGTGTGTAGGTGATAGAAAATTTTTCTGTGTGTTCTATAACCAAGTATAGATTGTTTTGAGCTGAGTTACTGTGTATTGCCATTGTCTCTTAAATTCTCATGAGTAGAGTTATCAATACTATTTCATTAGCTTTCTTTAGCATACTAAAAATTTGCCTATTTACAGATCGTTTTTCTTAATTTGGTCCTACTTTGGGACTAATCAACTCCCTGAAAACAAACGAACACGTGGCCTTTGCACAGCTGTGCTAAATTCTGTTCGGCTCAGTGATCCACTTGCATCCAGCTGGCCTAAAACACCCTAGCGGCGGGGTCCACACAACAGTGGGGTTTGCTGTTTTCCCTTTCCTTCGTGCTCCTTGTCAGGGGCTTAGTTTCTACTCATCATGAATTTTGAGAGAGAGGTCGCAATCTGTTTCAGGGTGGTGGACTTAAACTGGATGGCCGGCAGCTTAAGGTTGACTTGGCAGTGACCCGTGATGAGGCTGCAAAACTCCGGACAAAGAAGGTGAAGAAGCCAACTGGGACCCGTAACCTCTATCTGGCCCGAGAAGGCTGTGAGTAGTGGCAGGGAAAGGGGAACCAGGCTTCGGAGAAGCTGGCCACTTGCCATGACAGCAACCTGACAGTAGTGTGTTTGGAGCATGTTTCAAATTAAATCCCTGCATCCTCTTTAATGGTGGTATATTATTATTATTCTACTTTAGCAGATATAGCAGATTCCACTTTAACAGATGCACAGCTGTCTGTTAGGAAGCCTTCACCCAGTTCATGGATTAGCCAGTCCCCACTCTCCTTTCTGACTGATGGATTGCCTTTAGACCTTTTCATCAGAAGATTATCAGGGCAGAGAGGGAGGAAAAACCCAAATTACCTTTGTCCCTTGTCATCATTTCTGATAGGTTTTCTGAAGGAGTTGAAAATTATGACTAAAATTACTCTTTTGGATTACTTATGGATTTAAAATATGCACTGAGTACCTTTCCCTTAGTGTCAGACAGATAATCAGAAATTAGCTTTAATTAAGATAAAAGAGAATTCCTTCCTTTAGGTCACACAATATTGCTACTTGCTGCACAGCCTTACTGCCCGGACTAGCAAATGGAAGGCCGTTAACCTTTGAGGCCGGGCCCGGTGTTATACAGTGTGGCTGTTCTCTTGGTTGGCTTATCTCACCGCTTAGAAATGGCTCCCAAATACATGAGCAGGGAGATTTCCAAGGACAGGTCATAGGTAGAGCATATTAGCATTCCAAATGCCTAAAATGTACTTATTTCCAAAACTTCCTTTAGGCCTTCACATCTGACTTTGGACACGACATGAAATTTTTTGAAGGGAAGGAAGAAGAACAAAATCACAAAATGTTCAGTTTTAGTCCTTGAGAGCAGCTCATAGACAAGAACTTAGCCCTGTAGCCTATTTCTGGACCTACCCAGATACCACTGTGTCCTGGCCAGCATAGTCCTCTGGGCCCTCTAGAGAGAGCTTGCATCATTCACATCACATTCCTCTTATTGCTCAGTGAAAATTCCCTTGCTGATGTCTTGGCCTTTTTCCCTCTTTCTGCAGTGATTCGTGCTGGGACGAAGGCTGCAGAGGGTGTGAGCGCTGCTGATATGGCCAAGAGAGAACGAGTGAGTAGATTAGGCACCAGTTTCAGGTTCTGCAGGACTCAATTTAAATCGATAAATAATAATGCTGAAGGTGCTCATCAAAGAGCCAAGCAAGTCTCGGTCACAGGTGCTACTTACACTATTGTTAGAAAACAGGTGTACAGGTGGAACAGCCACTAACCCAACATTACACATAATACCATGTCAACATTATGTACTGGGTCTTATTCTTTGTTTTTGGAATGCTCAACAGTATGTGTTTCCCAGATAGTATGCTTCTAGATCATGAAGTAGACACTTAAAGGCTCGGGCTGTATATAATTAGGTGTCAGTATAAATGCAGAGTAACATGAGAAAGGAAGGTCAGTGTGGGCTAAATAGGGAGGGAAGTGCGGATGTGGGTCTTGGAAGGGAGAGATAAGATGTATTTTGTTGGAGGGAGGGTATTTCCAGATTATGAAATCATTTTAGGAAAACCCCATATTATGGGATTTCTAGTGATAACTGGTACTGTTGAGTTCCTTTGCTGCTTAGCAATCTTTGTTCCAATAATTTTTACTTTTGCCCGTATAGTTTACTTTCACAAAGCTAAGCCAGCCTAGAATGGTAAAGATGCATGATCATTAATAGAATTAGCTCTGGAACCTGAAAGTGCAAAAGATGACTGACAGAGATGAGAATGTAGTGAGCCCGGAGGCAGCATTTCTTTTCCGTGCAGGCTCTAGACTGGTGTCCTCGACGGTTTTCGGTAGTGAGCATCTAGAGATTATGGTATGTGGGGGGCATTGGATGCCCTTTTCTGATCATAGTGCAATAGTGACACATTTAATTCTCCTTAAAGTGAATTTTCCTAGCAAAAGGCTCACTAGATTATATGCATTATAATTAAACAGCAGACACAGCTTTTCCTGGGAGAAAAATCGCACTGTTGAATTTAAGCATGATAACCCTTCAGATAGCGCTTTTCATATTTGTTTCCAGGGTATTTATTTTGTGAGTTGCTGTAATAGTACCTTTACCAAATAAGAAGTGGCAAAAATGAAACTTGATAAAAGTTTAACGTAAAACTTATTTCTGCTGAGCTGCTCTTAAGAAACAAGTCAGGAGAAGAAGGTCACCCTTTCACTTTAGAGATAGATTGTCCTGGGGCCAGTGCTTTGTGCAACATAGGTCAGGCTCTGGATGTTTGTTTCTATTGATGTTTTTTTGCCTCAAGGTGGCAGAGTTGAGACAAGACAGTATTCTGTCGCGTATCCTTTAAGTAAATCCATTTCCTTTTGGAAGGACTAAATAATCAGTTTGAGTTGGTGGATAGGTAAGGACTTGGCACAGATGTTAACTACAGTATTATTTATTATTTGCTTTGGGCCAGATTTGAGCTTGGGGTTTTATGCATATTACCTTATTTCAGCCTCACATCAGTACTGAAAAATCGGTATTATATTTTGATCTGCAGTTCTACCCTGTAGGTGAAATTATTGAGGCTTAAAAAGTGTTATGTAATGTCTCGAATTCAGCCTGACTCCAGAGCCCATGATCTTATCACCCACCCCCGCTCTTGCCTCCTCGAACCTTTCTTTCTCTGTGTGCTGGGCATCATCAAAAGGCTGCAGCGTGGGTGATTTCTATTATTTTTTCTAGATGTGTGGTTACTGGATTGGGGTCATGGTTCTTTTCCTGTTGGAGAATTATGTGCCTGTATCTTTAAAGAGTAGATTGTACTGTTAACAATTTGTTGTTCTTTCAGTTCGAGCTGCTGAAGCATCAGAAACTCAAGGACCAAAATATCTTTGTCTCCCGGACCAGGCTGTGCCTGCACAATCTCCCAAAGGCTGTGGATGACAAACAGCTCAGAAAGCTGCTGCTGAATTCCACCAGAGGGGAGAAGGCGGTGCGCATCAAAGAGGTGAGAGTTGGCCCTGCCCACTCGGGGCTTCACCGCTCATCCTGGGTCAGAGCACATGTTTAGTTCAGGCTGTGGTGCTAGTGGGTTTCGCTGGTGGCTTCAGCAGTAAAGAATCCACCTGCATTGCAGGAGACATAGGAGACACAGGTTCGATCCCTGGATCAGGAAGATCCCTTGGAGGAGGAAATGGCAACCCACTCTAGTATTCTTGCCTGGGAAATCTCATGGGCCGAGGAGCTCGGCGGGCTACAGTCCATGGGGTCACAAAGAGTCGGACATAACTGACGCGACTGAGCACTCGTGCCCATGGTGCTAGTAGATTGACAGATTTTCTCTTGGGCTCATTGTCAGCAGACAAGACTGTGTTTGGTGATTTTCATGGTTTGGGGAGGTTTAAAAAACTTTTTTTCCCTTCTAAGAACTGCTTTTCACATCTGACCAGTTGCAGCAGAATGTGCAGAAGTATCTGCGCTCATGACTTAATTTAGCAAGCATTTATTGGATACCTGCTGCATTCTCAGCATTATACCAGGTGCTGTAATGCTAGTTTTCTTGCAGAGAAAATAATCTATGTCCTCTGCTCCTTAGAGGAGCATTTCACTACCATTTAGGCTCTTGCACTATAGTAAGTTCTCAGTGCCCTGTGGTGGGCACAGGGAGTCACTCAGGTCTTCAGCAGTTGTGTTAGACAAACTCTGAGCTCACACCAAGACTTAGTCAGGCTCTGTGTGACTACAGGAACCGCTGTCCTGCCCCCACGGTGCCCCCACATGCCTGCTGTGGGATTTATTGCTACACTGTCCTGTAATTATTCATCAGTCATTTCTCCCAGCCACACTGAGCTCTTTGAGAGCAGGTGTCATCTCATTGTTCCCAGTTGTTGGCATAGAAACTGGCACATAGTCATCTCTTGATCAGTGTTTATTGAATAAGCAGCATAGCCAGTATTATGAATCTACTTTGCTCTGATTCATCACCATAAACTATTTTCCTACTCCTGGAAATCCTCTTCAAAATGTATGATATTGCTATTCAGGGAATTATAGGAGAGAATGTGAGCATAGCTGACACCACTGTTAGTAAAACCATTCAAAGAGTTACTGTCATGGGAGTCAGTTATGTAATTTCTCATCAGCATCTGTGGTACTTAGTAAGAGTCTGTATATCTAACACCTGTCATCGCTTAGAGACATGTATGTGTGTTTTATAGTATTTGCATTATATTGAATTTTCTCTTTAAATCTTTCGTATGTGTAAGTATAGTGTTCAGCTAAGATAGTAAGCTTTTTGAAGATAAGAGCCTCATTTTATGCTTTTCTTTTTTTAAACGAATACCTGAATCATTTTACTATACACTGAAAGTTAACAACATTGTAAATCACTTATACTTCAATAAAAACTTTTAAAAAGCCAAAAAATCAGTTATATTTTCTTTTGAAATACAATCCAAATTTCTTAATCACTAAGAAAACTAAGGAAAAAAAGAGTATCAAGACACAGTTTCTATGGCTCTGTTATAAAGCATGCCAGACTAGCCACAGGTTGCTGCTACTGCTGCTAAGTCGCTTCAGTCGTGTCCGACTCTGTGTGACCCCATAGATGGCAGCCCACCAGGCTCCCCCATCCCTGGGATTCTCCAGGCAAGAATACTGGAGTGGGTTGCCATTTCCTTCTCCAATGCATGAAAGTGAAAAGTGAAAGTGAAGTCGCTCAGTCGTGTCCGACTCTTAGCGACCCCATGGACTGTAGACCACCAGGCTCCTCCATCCATGGGATTTTCCAGGCGAGAGTACTGGAGTGGGGTGCCATTGCCCTCTCCAGCCACAGGTGAATATAATGTAAATGTTCAACTCAAAAATAAAAACAACCCACCAGTAGTGCCGAGGGATGGAGTATTTAGTAACATCCCCACTGAGGATGAGAATATTTCCACATTGTTTTGAGTGTACAATTTTAATGTTTTGCTAAGGTGAGTCTTCATCACATACCACTTCATCGATGCTGTGCCCAACCAGTCTGCCATCCGCAGTGGGACAGTATCTCTTGATGGCCCCTCCTCTGGCCATGGGTGGTAATCACTTCACCTGCTCAGTACCGTCCTGACTCAGTCCTTTCATTCTTCTACTGTGTTCAAAAAACTGTCAGCTTCTCTGCCTTGGGCATCACAGTCGTTAACTCTGAAGGTCCAGAATAAATCTGGATCCAGGCGAGTAAATTCTCAAATTGGCAAAAGCTGCCATTTTTATGTAGGTTGCTAAATAGCCATGGTCCCACCAGGTGTGCACTGACTCCATCATCACCTGCTCCCAGAAAATGGACTAGAGGCCTTTGGAACGGTCTCACCATCCAGTGGTCTCACTTTGGCTCTTGAGCATGAAGTCGAGGGTGCTGTGCCATGCTGCATCGAGGCGAGTCCCTGGGCCAGGCCTGGGGGCAGCAGCTGAGGAGACTGGAGGGCTGTGCAGCGTGTCCGGCTGCCTATATGCTTTTCTTGATTTCCCTGCAGTACATGGCACCGTTCTAGGCACAGAGTAGATACTGGGCATATACCAAATGTGGCATCCACATGTCCCTGATACCTAGACTTCTCCATTACCCGACAAACACAGCTTCCTGGGAGTGAAACCATGTAAATGATCAGTTTTCCCAAAATACCCTGCCATTCCTCGGTGCCCCAAGATGCCTGGTACAGCTTAAAGTTTTAGGAAAAAATCATTCAAGAGAAGATCTGAGCTCTGAGCAAATACAGCTGAAGCTCCTTCCTGTATTTCTGAGGCTATTTGTTGGTCAGGATCTTCCTCATGCCAGAACTTTCTTATCTAAAGCCATCAGGCCTTCATCCTTCCCTTCTTCAGTAATATTTCTTCTGAGTGATTTCTTCAGTGAGGAGACTTGCAGACAGCACTTCAGTCCTGGTGCTGATTTATACCACCCCAAGTACCACATACCTCTCAGCTTGTATGTGCTGTCACATCAGCAGTTAGCCATTAAAATTCTTCTTGGGAAGTTTATCTGCATGCTTATTTGGAGGTCTGTGTGGATGTTTGTAAACCCTTAGAAAGCAAGAAAATACCTATTTAATGTGTTCTGTGCTCTCAGGTATATTCTAATAAAACAGACATTCATAAGTGTTAACTCCAGTAAAACTCTTGTGATGGTGATATAGATGAAGACTGTTTCAATAACCTAATTTCTTGTTGAAGCTGTTAAGGGTCTTTATCCTCTAACTATGGCTGATTCATGTCAATGTATGGCAAAAACTACTACAATATTGTAAAGTAATTAGTCTCTAATTAAAATAAATTAAAAATAAATCCTCTAACTACTGATTCTTTTCCTCACTCTACTGGTAGTGTCGGGTGATGCGAGACCTGAAAGGAGCTTATGGGAAAATTAAGGGTCAGTCCTTGGGCTACGCCTTTGCAGAGTTCCAGGAGCACGAGCATGCCCTGGCGGCCCTGCGCCACATCAACAACAATCCGGAGATCTTCGGGCCTCAGAAGGTGAGCCTTGTCCTGTGGCGGGGGGCCTGTCCTCCGGGGGCCATTTATGGGAAGCCCTCTGACACTTGTGTGATGGATAAGAGTGGCAAGGCCTTGGAGAAGTGAGCGGTGACTCAGGTGACGGGATGATTGGAGGGAACTCTAAATTGGGTAGTCTGCTTGCAGAACTGGCCCCTTGCCTTTAAGTAGAGGGAAGTGAGCAGCACCCTCTGACTTGCAAGCAAGAGGGTAGTGGGGGCAGGGGTGGCGAGCATCTCAGCTCCATTGCATGCTGAGATTAAGAAATCAAATGAATGACAATCTGTCTCCTGCTGCTGCAGAGACCAATAGTGGAATTCTCTTTGGAAGATCGAAGGAAACTTAAAGTCAAGGAACTGAGGATCCAGCGCAGCCAGGTACAGAATTGAAATTTTTTTCTTTTCTCTTTATTTTTTAGTTGTGGTAATATATGCATCACATAAACTCTACTATTTTAAGCATACAGTTCAATTTTTTTTCAGACCATATTTAAGCTCCTGTTTTGTTCATTTGTGGTTCTGTTCCCTTAAATTAGGGCTCTGCCTTGCTAGGTTCTTGGTTACGCTTTCCTCTTAGTTTCCTAGAACTCTGCAGGCCGTCTCTCCTCCACTGGCCTGGCTGGTGGTAGCTCCACAGAAGGAAAGGGAGAGGAGAAGCAGCCCAATGCTGTTGGCAGTCAGCAGTGCTTGTACTGCAGTGTTTGGTGATGGTACATGTCAGAATTAATAACCAAGGTTAAGTTGTCCGTTACCTGTAGATTTCAGCTATCTCTTCTGTAATTCTCTTTTCATCTTGTACGCTCCAGAGGAGTGATTCCTGGTAGTTTTAGTACTGTTTCTAATCTAGTGTAGTGTAGAGGAACTCTGGGAACAGGAAGACTCATGTTCAAACTCAGGCTCTGCCCCTTTCTGAGTTCCTTGGCAAGTTACTACCCCTTTCAGCTTCAGCTTCTAGTTTATAAAAATAGGTTTAATATCATCTGTGTTAACATGTGTAAGTTGTCTCACAAGCTACACGGTCAGTACACAGTCAGTACTCATTCTCTCATCCATCATGCCACAGGACATAGAAGACCAGATTATTCTTGATACCATAACTCTTACAGATCTCATCGATAGTATACCTTGACTTGGATATATACCAAACATTTGCTGTGTTCTGGGTCTTTATGGTGTATATCATGAGCATGACCCATAGAAGAGGAGTTTCAGTGATGCATACCATGACCCTAGATTGGAAAAATCTGGGTTCTGCTTATTATTTAAGACAGCTTTGTTATTGTAGTTATAGAATTATTTACTGCCTCAATCAGAGGTGATTCTGTAGCTTCTGGCTTAAAAAAAAAATTCAGGTGGCCTTATTTGTTATCTACACTTACGTACATACCCGTCTTTCTGTGTAAAAGTGCCCCTTTCCCGTGACTCAGGGATCCTTCTCAATTTCCATGCTCATATTCCCCAAGTGACTTTTCCCCACCTCTCTCAGAAGAGAAGAGACTTTATTGCTTGTGCTTTCATGAATGTCCTTAGGCTCTTTTTCAGTTTTTTACTTGGTTTATATCTCTTTTCTCCACTGGGCTGTGAGTTCTAAAAGGTAGACACTTCATTCTTTCATCTGCACCCTTACCACTTAGAGACTGGCACATAAGAGGCATAAAATAGATCTTTGTTCTCCCACTATGCCTGTTTAGATTTCTGAGGTGAAAAGGACAGAATAACATTATTATTACTGCATTGATTTCACATGAATCTTCTTTGTCTTCCCCCACTTGTGCAAAATAAATATGTAACATACTTTATGTCCTCCTCCTCATGTCTTTTCCTTATCTTCATTTCATTTATTTTTTTCTCTAAGGTTCTTCCTTTTTTTTTAATGTGGATTTGAGTTTCTAACCTGTTGTTTTACCTTTCTTAGTAAATTCATTTAGTATTTCTTGCAATGAAGGTCTACCAGTGATAAATTTCCTTAATTTTATTTTGGAGGTGGGTAGGTGCCTCACCGAGCGGCTTGCAGGATACTAGTTCCCTGACCAAGGATCAAACCTAGGGCCCTGGCTGTGAGAGCACCAAGTTCTAACTCCTGGGCCCCAGGGAATCCCCATATTTCTTTAATTTTTGTTTGTCTGGTAAAGTTTTGTTTTTCCTTCACTTTTGAAGGATAATTACATGGATACAGAACTCTAGGTTGGTGATTCCTCTGCCACACACACATACTTTTAAACACTTTATTCTGTTTTCTTCTTGCTTACATGGTTTCTGAAGGGAAATCCAGTGTAATCTTAACTTTGTTCCTCTGTGGGTAATGAATTTTCCCTACCTTTGGGGAAAGATTTTTCTCTTTGATTTCTTACAATTTGATATGATACGCCTAGATGTACTTTTTTTTTTTTAATCCTGTTTAGTGTTTGTCTGAGCTTTCTGAGTCTGTGGTTTAATGTCTGTTGAAGTTTGAAAATCTTCAACTCTCATTACTTCAGGTATTTCTTCTCATTCCCATTACACCTGTGCTCCATGCTGCTGGCCCTTTCTTGTTTGTTTTCTGCTGGCTTTTGAGTTTGGGGCGTACCTACACTTTCTCCTCGTTTCTGCATGGGAAAAGGAAAATGGTTGTTTTGTGTCTCCTACCCAGTAACCCTCTGTTACGATGTCAGGACCTGTGAACTGCTTGTGTTCATTTTCTTAAAGTCTCTAACTATTTGGGGGAAGAATTCCCCTTCTCTCACCAAACTTAGTCCTCTTCTGCTGCGTGTTTCCAGCAAATAAATCTCACCTAGTAACCAAGTAGCATTCTCTCGTCTTCTGCAGCAAAAAGTGAAATCCAAGCCTGGAACTGGTGAGCCCCAGCAGGTACCACCAGAACCTGGGAAAAAGCAGCAACAGAAGGCAGCTCAGAACCACATGCAGGAACAAAGCCAGGCCTCCGTGCAGCAGAAGGGGACAGCAGACTCTGTCTCGTGGGCAGGGTTCCAGACCAAGGCCGAAGTGGAGCACGTGGAGCTGCCTGATGGGAAGAAGAGAAGAAAGGTCCTGGCGCTCCCTTCACACCGAGGCCCCAAAATTAGGTGAGATGTGGGATGGCTTCTCAGAGGGTTTGTCTTACTTTGCCATTTTTCCTCTTTGGGGCTTTTGTGTGGATGAAAGGGATGCTGGTTGCTCCAGTCCCGCATGCAGTATCTCTATGCCGGCAGAGTCACTCTTGCACCAAATGGAGGCCAGAACAGGACTGGCCTTGGGCCCCTCAGAGGGGCCTTCCAGGGTGGGCTCTCATGCTGCTTTTCTCCTCCTCTGAAGCGCTTCCTCTTGTCTTGATGGCTGTCTCTGAGGCCCACCTACTTGAGGTTTCTATCTAGAACAACAGATTAATGCTGTCAACAAAAATCAATCTTTACGAAATTTTTGTTAAGTAAACAATGGTTTTTAAAAGTCCCTTGAGGTTTTTAAACCAAAGCAAAAGACAAGTATACAAATGTTGAGCCCTAGGACATTCTGTTGCAGTATCCCTTGATTTCTCAGGGGCTTAGAAAGAGCCAGTGTAAGAAAAGGCCTTTTATCTTTTGGGCTGAGAAAACCTCAGGAGTGCCAATTAGAGGAAGAACTCAGGGTGACACTTGACCATGTTGTTTCAGGTTGCGGGACAAAGGCAAAATGAAGCCTCTCCCTCCCAAGAAGCCAAAGCCCCAGACAAACCACCAGAAGCAAGAGAAGCAGAAATTATCTTCCAAGCAGGTAAGTTCTGTAGGCCCTGAGGCTTTGGTATGGCACAGGTCTGCCAGGGTTGGCAGCCATTTGAGCCTTGATTAGTTAAGCAAAGGAAAAGACTTCTTCTAGATTGCGGTTATGTACAGGGCTGCAGATGTGGAGGTACATAGTCCTAAAAGTAGGGAGAAGAATACAGTGGACCCCATGATTTTGTTACTGTGCTTCAACAATTATCTTGTTTTACCTACCCACCCCCACCCCATCCTGTGAGTATATTACAGTGAACTCTACCTCACTTGTAGATGTACCCCATGTAGAAACATATCTCAGGATTTATCTCCAGCTGATCAGGCCTTACACACATATGGTGGCTCATAGGGTAAAGAATCTGCCTGCAGGGTGGGAGACCTGGGTTTGAACCCTGGGTTGGGAAGATCCCCCTGGAGAAGGGAATGGGTACCCACTCCAGTATTGTTGCCTGGAGAAGTCCACGGACAGCAGAAACCTGGCAGGCTGTAGTCTGTGGGGTCACAAAGATTGAGACACGACTGAGCGACTAACACTTGCTTTCACTTTAAACACACATAGACACAGACACATGTTATGCGATCATCACATCTAATGAAATTAATAAGAAACCCTTACTAGCTAATGTGTGGCCCATATTAAAACATTCCCAGTTACCTCAAAAATACATATTTTTAAGTTGGTTTGTATAAATCGGGTTCCAAACAAAAAGCCGGGTTACTTCCTTGACCGGGGATTGAAGCAGTGCCTCAGCAGTGAAAGTGTTGAGTCCTAACCACTGGACCACCAGGGAATTCCCTGTATTTGGTTTTTAAATCTCTTAAATCTTTTTTCCCCTATAATATCCAGTCTTCCTTACTACACCCTTTTTTCCATGCTATTAATTAGCTGGATCAGCCAGGTCCTTGGCCTTTTAGAATATATTACCTTTTGAATTTAGCGGCTTTCTTCCTTGTTGCTGTCATTTAACTTGTTCCTGTAGTACCCCATGTTGCTTACAAACTGGACTTTAGGTCCAGAGCCTTGATTAGATTTAGGTCCAGTTTTCTTGGTGAGAGTATTTCATAGGTGGTGCTGTGTGCTTTCTGTTGTATTGTACCGTGAGGTGCATAGTGTCTGGTTGCCTCTTTTTTTTTTTTTTTTTTTACTTTTTATTTTACATTGGATTATAGCTGATTAACAATGTTGTGATAGTTTTAGGCGGACAGCAAAGGGACTCGGCCATATATACATGTATCCATTGTATACATGGGTCTAGGTTGCCACATAACATTGAGCTGAGTTCCCTGAGCAGTGCGGTAGGACCTTGCTGGATATCCATTTTAAACAATACTGCAACGTGTGCGTGTCAGTCCAAATTCCCTAACTGCCCCGTCGCCCCATTCTTCCTCCCTTGGTTGCCCCATTTTTAGTGATGCTCTGATTCATCAGTAGCCTTAGAGATTGTCTGCTTCATCCCTCCATTTGAAAGTCTTAGCACCCATTGATGATTGCTGTTTATTTAGATATGTATTTCAGTACGAGTTGCAGAATGGTAATTTCTTAATTTTATCAATCCTTATGTGTTTTTTAAGTAAAAGTCTAGAAAAAAGAGCCTTCCCTTATCAACTGTTTGGCTACCACAGAATACCATTTGTGTAGGAAAAGCAAGGTAATTGCTAGTTTTTTTTTTTTTTTTTTATCAGTTCCCAGAGTAATGAGTTGTTTCCCTACCAGCCTTCTCTGAGAAAGTAAGGTTTTTGTAGCGTTGTGACTTTGCGAGCTTCTATGTACTTGACATGTTTCAGCCGGATGCAGTCATTATTCTGTCCCATCTGAGGCCAGCAGAAGCCCCTTCAGGTTGACTCCTGAGTCCTGATGCAACCTTGCCTGTGGTAGTGTCCTTGCTTCTAACACAGTGGGATGTCCCCACGTATCTGTTACTTTGTCAGTCCTGGCATTAGCTTCCAAGGGGCCCTGGCTCTTTTTAGTAGAAAGTGGTGGTCATGCGTTCTCGATCATTTGAGGTCAGATTTTCTTTTTTCCTTGCCTAGTCCCTTTATTTTAAGGGTATAAGATGCATTTGCCGTCTCATCCCACTCAAGAAATCTGTGTCTCTGGGAAGCCTCTGACCCAGCAGACCATCTTATAGAGGTCTCTTTGAAGCCCTGTAATCCTTGGTGAAGGAAAGGGCAAGCGAGACCATCTGGACTCGAGGCTGACTCATCCTTGAGGAGATCTGTGTGAGCATTTGGGAGTTGGAGTGGGAGTGGTGTTTTAGCGGGGTCCTTCTCTTAAGCATTCCTGGTCTGTTTTCTCACCAATGGACAATCATTTTGGGGTCACTCCCTGGAAGTCCCTCATGTGGTGGACAAGATCTCTGAAGCTAACTCTCTTTCTCCCTTGGCTGGCCCGAGGGTAAGGTAATGCTTAGTGCTTGAAACTGATGATCTTATGTTTCCTTTCCTTTCATTTGTAGGTACCTAGGAAAAAAGCTAAAGGAAATAAGACGGAAGTTCGCTTCAACCAGCTGGTGGAACAATATAAGCAGAAATTATTGGGACTTTCTAAAGGAGTTCCTCTTGCAAAGCGGAGCAAATGGTTTGACAGTTGATGATGCTAGAAGACTGGGTAAGGAACTGGATTGTGTGCATCTTGGTAAGGCTTCCTCCCCCCGCCGCTTGTCACTTACGAGGGAAGAAGCCCCCTGAGAGCGCTGCCACTTCGGGATGTCAGCGTTTGGACTTTGGTTCCTCCTGTGCGTGGTTAGCTAACCACAAAGAGGTATATCAGAAAAACATGGGACGCTTTTTACATATTCTGAGTGAAGTTGTGTCTATTAATTCTTACCCATTTTAATTGTGTTTCTCAAATGGAAACAATTATAAAAAGCATTCTTGACTGCGAAGTTTTAAGATGTATATTTTGTTAAGTGTCTTCTCTAAATGAGATAATTTGTGGCTTTTTGAATAACAGACTCTCATTTTTAATATATGTGACTCCTTTATTATAATTTATAAATGTCTTTAATATTCCCAACTCTCATTCAGTCATGTAGGCCTACATACTGCAGGAATTAAGAAAGAGCAGAGAAAAATGATTTCCAACCTAATCTCTGAGGTTGGGAGAAACTTGGAAAGTAATCGAGGGCATGGGGCCTGGCCAGGAGCAGTGCTTGATAATCGTCTGCCAAGTAAGTGGGGAGTAGCTGGTAGTTCACTTGAAGTCATTTGCAGTGGCCCACAGACACCAGCCTGGCTGGTGCTAGCCTGCATTTCCTGTCTTCCAGCACCACCTCCTGTGGACTCAAGAGATGTAGTGGGTAGTGGAGAGAGCAGTGAGCAGGAGGCCAGAGAAAGAGTTGGAAATACAGCAGAATTCTTAGTTCCCCAGTCCAGTCCGGTGCTATCATGAGAGATGCTTTCTTCAGAACCATTGCTGACCTAGGGATATCACTATTTCATTGAAGTATCTTGGGAAACCCGTGAATGCTCAGAAATACTCTTAACTGGCTTAATAATGGGTAAAAGAGAGACCATGAAAATGCTGAAAGCTTTTGGAGAGAACTTGTCTCCAGAGTTACCTTGAGACTGTGTGACCTGGGGAGTCCTGGCAGCAGCTTGGCAGCCCATCAACCCTAGGATGGGGTCAGACATGTTATTAAGGGTGTATTGATGCATAGAATATCCACAGCCTATCTGTCCTTTGCTCTGTTTTCCCTTCTCCAACTCTCTGCCCACCAGACAGTTTTTCCCCTGTTGTCCAAATATCTATAAATTAACCTTTAAAAATAATCTTAACATTTAGGATAGAGAACAGTTGGTGTTCATTCAGATAGCTTTGCCAGATTTTCTCAGATCCAGATGTTTCTCCTGACGGGTTTAGCAACCCGGTATGTTTAAAACATCATTCAGTTGCCCGAAAAGTTCTTTAAAAAGTTCTAGGGTGAATCATCCACTTTCTCAACACCCAGATTCCTTGTGTGACGTCCTCCTGGGGGGCACATTACCACCGGTTATCTGGGTAGCCTCTTAGCTTGCCTTGGGAGTTTTAATGCAAGGAGAATTGTGCCCACTTCTGCACTTCAGAGCCTGATGTTTCATGAAATGGAATTTTCTGAATTAAACATGAAAGTGGACTTATGGGCTCCTTGGTTCAAAAACAACATCAAAACAAGCATTTCATTTAACTTCCAAGACTGAAGGCTGTCGGTCAGAACTGTCAAGTGTAGGTAGATTTTCTGGCTCGATTATGTAGCAGCTTGACTCAGAGATACTTCTTGTAAATAAAGAGTCTTAAGATTGTGTACTGGCTGTTTCTTTGCTTTTTTTTTTTTTTTAATAAGAGGGTGGTGTAAGTGGGAGACTCGGTCGATGTGAAGTCTCCGCTTTGATCCACAGTGTACAAGTCCCTTCCTCTAGACTCGCCTGCGGCAAGGATTCTGCCTCCACTGTCTTGAAGTGAGGTTTCCAGCTCCCTCTATTACAAAGTCAGGGCATGTGAAGTTGTTCTTGGAAATACTTCCAAATGTCCTCTGGTATGTTTTTGTCTTGAAAAGAGGTTTTCCAACTAAAAATTCAGAGTACAGAACCTCAAGGCTCCAGAGAGCTCCTTCTCAGCATATATTTGACCTTCAGTCATCTGAGGAAGCAGGAGGTCACGTACGCCTCTGTGAGTGCTGACCACTCAGAATCTTCGGTTCACAGGCCCTCTGGCTGACCCATATAGCCAGTTCATTGCTTAATATTCTTGTCACTCACTTTTTGAGAAGTGACTGATGGGCTTCTGCCAATTTTGTCATGGAACTGGCAACGCTGCCCACCCACCTTGGAAAGTTCCTGAGACTCCTCCGTGGACTGCTCCCTCATGGCAGTAGCCATATCATCAGACTGAGGATTCCCGAGGTAAGATTGCATTTCCGTTTATCTCAGATGATGCTCAGCTGTGCTTTCTCTCACTCAGTCCTCACTGGCGCTTAAAGGACCAGGATAAGGTTGCTTTGTTACCTTCGGGCAGAGTAAAAATTTCCAAACCTCCCTTTGCCCACGGTTGACTAATTTAGAAGTTACACAGATGCACTGTCTTATTTTGGTTCTTTTGTTCTTGTCCTGACGCCTCTTCCTCTCCAGGATTAATTGCAAAGTCCGAGACTGCTCATTGATTGGGATGTTATTCAGTGGCCCGGCGGTGGATGAGTTATAAGTACATCTACAGTGACTTTGGCTTTTGATTCTGAACTAGTGTTTGGCTGCAGACTGGCTTCTGTGTTTGTGGAGTAATATAGTGGGAAGAATGTGGAGGACAGACTGACTCGAGCTCGGTAACCAATTCTGAGAAGGAAACTGCAGAGTCACCAGAATAACCTTTTGGACCACCCCCAAATGGAGCATCTTGATGGATGGTAAATCCAATTTTCCTCGGGCTTGTCCACGCCACCCAGAGCCTGCTGCCTTTTGTCAGACATAAGACTTCACTGCTGCAGAGTCATCCTGGGATCTCCTTCCCTGGCCTTTTGACAGAAGGGAAATCCTTTTTGTCTTTGAGGGCAGGGACTATATTTTACACTTTTCTATATACCCTGCAATACTTAACAATGATTTACCCATAGTAGGAATTCATTTAACTCCATTGAACTCCCTGGAACAGAAGGCCATCTGTTCCAGGGTTTAGCGGGGTTTGTGAAGGACAGCAGAGTCATTTCCTGGGGTGATGTATGTGAAAGGGATCCAAAATACAAAGTGATAGAAAAAGAATAATAAATTGTTGGTCACAGTCCCTTGAGCATGCCACCTGTGTTCTCTCTGCTGTCCCTTGTCCATGCCAATTTGTCCCTCTCCACTCATATCTACCATTTCTCCCTGGGAACTTCATCCACCGCAGGGCATTGCAGTCCCTTCCCAGGTCCCTGACACTTTCTGGTTGGTGTCCTACTCTTTCGACAATATATGCAGCTAGCTGACTAGGCATTTCATTGGGTCTGACCTCCCCGAGTAGACTGAACCCATGATGGCCATCCCAGCCCCAGGGCATGGCCGATGTGCCCTTAGTGATTGCTAATAAGGATGATGAAGATAAGGGGTACAGCAGTCACCTGCTGTAGTGACCTCTCCCCAGCCTATCATTTGAAGTATTTCCTTTTTTCTTTCTAGTTCAACCTTGTTCCTCATAGTAGGTGTTCAATTAATGTCAGTTCCTGTCTCTCATTTTCATCTTCCCTGGACTACTGTCTGAGCCTCAGTCCACCAGCAACTTCCCTCAGATATTGCTCAATCTGCCTTGTGTCTGGCGCCCATCCCATTCCTGTCTCCCTCTGCCCGAGGGACTCCCAGTCCTTAAGTACAGGGCTGTACATTAAAGGCTGTGTGCAGAAACCTTATTAAGAAGCTGATTCTCAAGTGTCACCTTCTCACTCTCAACCTCACTATTTTCCCCTCTTACTTTCCTCTGTCCGGGGTCTGCCACTCCATTGTCTGCATGCATTTTTCAACCAAAAGATACTCAGGTGCTGGGCTTCTGATGAGGTTTTCCCCTTGGAAGCTACTGCAGGACAGATGCTTTCTATTTTAACCTGTGTTGGGGAAGACCCTATCGTGGTAGTTGGCACCTCAGATGGAGGAAGAAGTCCAGAACATTGTTCCTATGAGAGGATTTAGGTGTACCCTTCTTATAAGATAGTGTAATATTGTGATTTATAATTTGAAATGTATATTTGATCTTTGTCCCTGTTCGTGGAACAGAGGTCCTAAAACTCTTGGAACTTGCTGTGCAGGGAGCAAAAGAGGTGTCTTGTTATAAGGTGACTTTTGGAACATCCATAAAGATGCCAGCGGAGCCAACCCAGAGATCGGAGGGTTGGAATTTTCAGGCCTCACCTCCCATCTCCCATGCAGGGAAATAGGCTGAAGATTCCATCGTCAGTGGCCAGGGATTTAATCAATCACACCTCTTTGAGGAAGCCTCCATGGAAACCTGGAAGAACAAGGTTCTGAGGACTTCTGGGTTGATAAACGTGAAAGGAGCTGAAGAAGCTGGCTCACTTAGAGAGGGCATGGAAGCCCCCTGCCCCTTCTCAGTGCTTTGTCCTGTGCGTCTCTTCCATCTGGCTGTTCCTGAGTTACATCCTCTTAGGATTAACTGGTAATCTAGTTTCTCTGGGTTCTGTGAGCTGCTCTAGCAAATTAGGAGGGGGTCACTGGAACCTCCGATTGGTTAGAAGCACAGGTAACATCCTAAATGTGTGATTGGTTTCTGGATTTGGGGGTGGGAAGCAGTCTTAGGGGACTGGGCCTTTAACCTGCAGGATCCGATGCTATCTCCAAGTAGATAGTGTCAGAATTCAGTTGGAATGTAGGACACCCAGCTGGTGTTGGAAAATTGCTTAGTATGGGGAAAAAAACACACCCTTTGGAGTTGGATGCAAAATTGTAGTTAGAATTATAGATAATATTCTTTTAAAAGTGCCCCAACAAACACCCCTCCTCCAGGAGTGCAGTGGCCATCAGTTGCTGGAGTATATGTGCTTGTCCTGCCCTCACGATACCGCTGCTGCAGGGCCCTAGGGAACAAAGTAGGCCTGTATCTTTAGAGGGGGTAATGCCATGAAGCAAGCTCCGGGAGATGGTGAAGGATAGGGAGGCCTGGCGTGCTGCAGTCCATGGGGTCGCAAAGAGTTGGGCACGACTGAGCTACTGAACAACAACAATGCAGAGGAAAAGAACAACTCCGAGGCAGAGTGCTCTGGCTCCTCCCAAGCCAGCAGGGTCAACTCTGGTGTAACTCCCTCGTTACATCAGACCCCAGACCCACCTTATGTGTTAGGCAGGCCAGAGAGCACTATCTCTTTTGGAGACGGCAAATTGAGGCCCAGACAGAGGAGCCGGCACAGGACGGGGCTGGGATACAAGCCCAGATCATCTGATACCCAGACCAGTGCTCTGTCCTCCTCTGATCTCTGCTGCCACCTAACCTGCCCCCCTCAGGGCCTCCATGTCCCCCTTTGCATAAAAAGAGTTTCTTGAAGGAGCATGGGCTTCACTTGTTCTGGCTGTCACCAGCTATGGCAGGATGTGGCCCCAAAGAGCCTATGACTGTTGAGAGGGACAGGGCCACAGCCACACTGGCCTCTGGATCAAAATAGTGGAGTGTGGGCAAAGGCAGGGCTGAGGGGTGGCCAGTCAACTTCATCCTGGGGCTCCAGACTTTCTCGGGGCCATCCACCCATGGGAGTGTGCAGATGAAACCCTGGGGTGAAGTAGTGGGCAGATGGTGGGCCCCTCCATCCCCTCCTGGCTTGAAGCTTTGCTAATGATGGGGAAGACACCATGAAGAAAAACATCTGGTTTTTTTGCTCAAGCCAAACAGCAGGTGGGACCCTAGTTCCCTGACCTGGGATCGAACCTGTGCCCCTGCTGCAGTGGAAGTGCAGAGTCTAAACCACTGGAATGCCAGGGAAGTCCAACAAAAACAGTCACAACTTTTTTTTTTTTTTTTTTTTTGCCTGCACCACATGACATGTAGGACCTTAGTTCCCCCACCAGGGATTGAATCCACACTCCCTGCGATGGATGCACAGGGTCTTAACCACTAAACCAGCAGGGAAGTCCACACTGCATTTCTCATTTCCCTTCCCGGCCCTTCCCAGGCAGGCTGAGGACAGCCCAGTCATGTGAGAATAGATGAAACTTGCCTAAGGGAAGGTGGTCTGGCTGTGACAGGCATTTAGTTCAGTTTTGCAGCCTTGTGATCATGGCCCCCTTGGTGGCCACTGGGTTTGAGCATTGCTCCTTTCTCATGAAGACTGGCTGGGCAGGGCTTTCATATCGCTCATCTCAGGTGATCTTCACAACAATCCTGGCTTGGATCACCACGGGGTGATTGTTCCCATCCCCGTCTTACAGCTGATGGAAACAGAATGACTCTGTCCTAGGAACCCTTGGCAGCTGAGATAGGACCAGAGCAGGTCTCTGACCTGGCCCAGGGCTCTGTCTCTGGGGACTCTAAAAGGAACTTTTATTTGAAAATACTTTTTCCCGGGTACACCATGTGTTTTTAGGGTAAAAAAAAATGGTTTCTCTTTTTCAAATTACATGATAAGAAAAGGAAGGACATTTTCATTGTCACACATTCTTTGGAAGCAGTGAACAGTTTAAAGTCCTTTGCTTCCCAGCTCCTTTCCCCCCAACCCCAGGCCAACAGACAACAGTCTTCACGTCTTTTTGTAGTTGTTTTCCTCTCTCTCCCCCCGCTTCTCTCTCTCTTTTTGGCTATGAAGCCAGATGTACTCATATACATCAAAACAGGTGAAGAGAGAATTTGAGAGCCTACTACACTTATTTTGTGATTTCTTTAGCAGTCGCCAGGGCTCCATACCTTCTGTTGGCATTGGGGCTGTAAATACCGAAAGGACAGATTGACGCTACTCAGTTTTATAACTGCCTTTCCGGGAATTCTGCAGACATCTCCATTCCCCTGGAGGTCAGATAATGGCTATTTATTTTCCATCGTATGAAAACCTCTGGGGAGAGCCATGGCAATTTGACGAGGACTATTAAAGGGACATTAGGATTGAAGTGGCTGCTCAGGAAATCACAGACCCTTGCTCCCGTCTGTGGGGACAGCTGCCAGCCGGGCTTTCCTGCCCACGGCCAGCTGTGCGCGGGTGCAGCTGGCGAAGGGGAAGAACCCTTTGCCTCTCTTTGTCTCTGCAAGAGGATGGATGCACTAAACTCAAATATATAAAGGTTCATAGCAGCAGCAGACAATTGGTGACCACGTACTCTGTGTCAGGCATGCACTGAGGATTATCCTGTTGAATACAATGCATATCCTGTCCCTACCCCCAAGGCCAGGGGCCAGAAGAAGAGGACAGAAGGGACTTAAGTCTGTATAGGAAGGCTAGAGGTCCCTTTCCCTCCACTTGCAGACCTTCTGGGACAGGGAGCTCAGTGTCTGCCACAAACACCCCATGCATTGTCACACAGCTTGGAATGCATGTTCACACTTGACTAATTAGCTGAGAACCCAGGGCACCTATGATGCCCTCCACGGTGCCCTTGAAAGTCTATTACTGGGCCAGCCTTCTGCGCTAGGGTGTGAGCTGCAGGAGGGTGGGTGGGGTGGGGTGACTTTCCTTCCATCTGCCCAACCCCAGGCATACTTGGTAGCTAGCAGGCACTTAAGAGAATGCATTGAGGGTGCCCTCCAGGGGTGGCCCCCAACAGGTCCTCTGTCTTTTCAGGAGGCATGAATTTTCTGGGGCTGGGATGGTATTGGGGGAGCATCCATACAACTCCCAGGGACCCGCTGCAGGGCCTCTGGGGTTTGAGCTCCTTGGTGAGATTTAGGCAATTTAGGGTTTTAACAAGGGACCCATGTTCTACTTTCCCAAGGAAGCAGTGAAAGATCTGAGCAGTTCTAAGCAGGCGAGGGACAAAAGGGGAAAAGATTCGAGGGCTGCTCCCCACAGATTCCAAATTCTGGAGGACAGGAAGTGCTGGAAAACTCACCCTCTGCCCACGTTCACAGTCTCTCTTCCCAGAATAAAAGGCCAAGGGGCAAAGGGGTGGTCTTGGACAAATCACTCAGACTCTCCCGTCTTCTATTTGAAAGTGAAGTCTCTCAGTCATGTCTGACTCTTTGTGATCCCATGGACTGTAGCTCACCAGGCTCTTCCATCCATGGAATTTTCCAGGCAAGAGTACTGCAGTGGGTTGCCATTTCCTTCTCCAGGGGATCTTCTGGACCCAGGGATCGAACCCAGGTCTCCCGCATTGCAGGCAGATGCTTTACCATCTGAGCCAGTAGAGGCAATAAAGCCACTTTGCAAAGTTGTTAGCACTAAGTGAATGAAAGTGCTGTTGTAGGGGAGTGTGGACGTTGACGGCGGGGACCCGCAACATCTGGGGAAGAAGGCTCTGGGAGGTCTTTTGCCCTCAGTGACCTGAGTGAATTCACAGGGATGAGGAGGAAGGATGATTGTCCCAGAAGGACGTTGCCCATCTCCAGAGGACTGGCTAATTTCCACCTCTCTCCTGCCTGGAGTCCAGAGCCCAGAGCCCACTGCCTGTCCTCACGGGAGGGGTGGCCTCACTTGTGCAGGGAGGCACAGATACGTGGGCGAGGCTCTGCTCTCGGGGCAACCTGCCCTCATTGGAGACAGTCCTGCCTCCTAAAATTGCCAGGAGGATGCATCTGTCTTGTCTGGATGTTTTACTCTGTGAGGAGCTGGCTATGCCATTTGAGGAGGTCTGTGGTTAGGAGTGCTGTAAGGAGACAGCAAAGATGGGGCACCCAGGCCACCCTACTTGCTCCTTTGCTCGGGGCAATCGTTGCTAACTCATTTGTCACTCCTGCCATCCAGCCTCAAGATCCTTTTCAACAAAACAGTCCAGGCAAGCATATCAACAATTGAAGCTGGCATGTGAGGGGATGCCTACTTGCCAATTTTGCTGTAAGGGAACAGTCTTCTTTGTCAAAACATAACCCAATATTAGTTATTAATATTGGGTTAACTAATAACTAACATTATAAAGTTCCTGGTTTTTTCCAGCCATCGTGTAGAGTTTCATGAGCATGAGTGTCTTCAGTCCCCACAAGATCAGGAGGTGGGTGCTGTTAGCATGCTTATTTAATGATCTTTGAGGCCCGAGAGAGGTCAGACCTTCTTTCACTCAGCAAGTGTTAATTGATCACCTCTAGGAGTGGCAGACAGAGAAGGCAATGGCACCCCACTCCAGTACTCTTGCCTGGAAAATCCCATGGGTGGAGGAGCCTGGTGGGCTGCAGTCCATGGGGTCGCTAAGAGTCGGACATGACTGAGCGACTTCACTTTCCCTTTTCACTTTCATGCACTGGAGAAGGAAATGGCAACCCACTCCAGTGTTCTTGCCTGGAGAATCCCAGGGACGGGGGAGCCTGGTGGGCTGCCATCTATGGGGTCTTACAGAGTCGGACATGACTGAAGTGACTTAGCAGCAGCAGCAGGAGTGGCAGAAAGCGCTGAATAGAATTGAGCTCCTACCACCGTGGAGCTCACATTCTAGATACCAAGCCCCAGTTTAAAAGATACTGCTCCTCTGTCCCTCCTAACCTAGGTCTTCAGCAACTGAGTTCCCTTCCCTAGAGGCACCACCATCAGGGATTCTTGTGGGTCCTTCTAGAGAGATTCTGTACTGACAAGCACCTAGGTATGTACAGTGGAGAATATTGCACTTGGTGATTTCCACCAAGGTTTTTCCTTTTTATGACATGTCTTGGAGACATTCCATTCTTTTTCATGGCTGCATAGCATTTGATTGTATTTTTTTTTACCAGCACTTATTTACCCTACTCCTTATTTGGTGGCAATTCCATTGGTTTCTAATCTTTGCTATTACAAACTGCTAAAAAGAGAAACCTTGCATGTACATCACTGTATTAATAAGGTTTTTAATTTTCTCTGGCTTCCCTGATAGCTCAGTTGGTAAAGAATCCACCTGTAATGCAGGAGAGCCCGGTTTGATTCCTGGGTTGGGAAGATCCACTGGAGAAGGGATAAGCTACCCACTCCAGTATTCTAGGGCTTCCCTTGTGGCTCAGCTGGTAAAGAATCTGCCTGCAATGCGGGAGACCTGGGTTCAATTTCATGATACTTTGACATGTGGGGCTTGATCATCTGGCCCGACCTGTGGCTTGACATGTGACACGATCATCCTGCCCCTTTCAGGGTTGTTGTTGTTTAGTCGCCCAGTTGTGTCCAACCTTTTCAGGGTTAGCTGATTCCTAAAGACAGTGAACAACTCACCAGAGAGCATGCCTTTCATATGTAAACCAGTCAATCCAAGCCAACCACCTCCTTGGCTCACACACCAAGTCAATATTGCCCCTGCCCCTGGTACCCAGGACCAGGTACCTAACAACTAGGGGCCACCCTTTTAGCCTAGAGCCTGCAGAAATTATTCAGACCAGTCAATTGTAAATCTATCTGCTCTGGCTTGCCTTGTCTTTCTCATGGAAACCATAATAAAAGCTTGTGCCCATCTGTTCTCCTCACTCTTGTCTTCTAACTGACCCTGGAGCTTCCTGCATGACCCTACCTGGCAGAGCATGCATGCTTCCTTCCCTTGAGAATTGTCAAGTAACAAACTCGGCTCTTAAAAAAACAGTTGTCATGGTAAATGTGTGAAGTGATGGATGTGTTAACTAACCTTATTGTGTTAATCATTTCACAATATAGACATATATCAAATCATCATGTTGTATACCTTAAGCTTATACAATGTTGCATGTCAATCATATTTCACTAAAACTGGAAGAAAAAAAAAAGCAATGGTCTCCATGTCTATCATCTCACCATGTCCGATTAAAACAAATCCCAAGTTCATTTAAAAACAGTCATTTTGTGCATGTGCAGCCCTTGCTGTCAGTTAAAGGGAAAATTTGAGCAATTCTTAAATGGAAACCCACTCCAGTATTCTTGCCTGGAGAATCCCAATGGACAGAGGAGCCTGTCCAGAGGTGGGCTACAGTCCATGGGCTTGTAAAGAGTCAGACATGGCTGAGGAACTAACACGTGTTTGACCCCAAGGAAGGCGTGCTTATGCATAGAGAAAAGAAAAGAAAAAAAACAAGAAGAGGCATTTGAAAATAAATGTTTTTTTGATGCTAAAAATAGTACAAGCTCAGTAGAAAAAATCTGAAAAATGCAGAAGAAAACTTAAAAACTTAAAACCAACCATTCATCAAAAAGTTAAATATGTAATTATCACATAATCCAGCAATTCTATTCCTAGGTATATGCCCCCCAAAAATTGAAACCAGAGACTTAGATACCTGTACACTAATGTTAACAGTAGCATTATTCATAAGAGCCAAAGGGGAAAACAATCCAAAAGTCCACCAATGGATAGACTGATAAACAAAATGTGGTATGTAAATTGCATATAATGGAATATCAGCTATAAAAAGGAATGATATTTTGATGCATGCTATAACATGAATGAATCTTAAAAATATTGTGCCAAGTGTCTTAGTCCATTCAGGCTGCTAAAACAAAATACCATTGAATGGGTGGCTTATAAACAACAGAAAATTGTTTTTTACAGACCTGGAGGCTAGAAGTCCAAAATCATGGCAGCTGCAGATTCCGTGTCTGCATGCTAAGTTGCTTCAGTCACGTCCAACTCTTTGCAACCCTAGGGCCTCTAGCCCACCAGGCTCCTCTGTTCACAGGGTTTTCCAGGCAAGAATCTTGGAGTGGATTTCCATGCCCTCCTCCAGATGATCTTCCCAATCCAAGGATCAAGCACAAGTCTCTTGATTTTCCTGCATTGGCAGGTGGATTCGGTACCACTAACACACCCTGAGTGGGAGTCCAATTTCCTACTGATAGCCCCCTTCTCACAGTAACTTCACATGGCTGAAGGGATGAGGGAGCTCTCTGGGGTCTAGGATAAATGCACTAATCTCCTTCATGAGTGCTCCACCCTATGATCTGGTCACCTCCCAAAGTTCCCATCTCCAAATATTACCACATCAGGGGTTAATATTGCAATATATGAATTTGGGGGGGGGATCTAAACATTCAATTCACTGCTCTAAGTGAAAAAAGCCACAAAAGGAAAATACTGTTTGACTCCACGTATATAATAAAGTACCTAGAAGAGGCAAACTCGTAGAGACGGAAAATAGAACAGGGGTTACCAAGGGCTATGCAGAAGGCTGAGCGCCGAAGAATTGATGCTTTTGACCTGTGGTGTTGGAGAAGACTCTTGAGAGTCCCTTGGACTGCAAGGAGATCCAACCAGTCCATTCTGAAGGAGATCAGCCCTGGGATTTCTTTGGAAGGAATGATGCTAAAGCTGAAACTCCAGTACTTTGGCCACCTGATGCGAAGAGTTGACTCATTGGAAAAGACTCTGATGCTGGGAGGGATTGGGGGCAGGAGGAGAAGGGGACCACAGAGGATGAGATGGCTGGATGGCATCACTGACTCGATGGACGTGAGTCTCAGTGAACTCCGGAAGTTGGTGATGGACAGGTAGGCCTGGTGTGCTGCGATTCATGGGGTCGCAAAGAGTCAGACACGACTGAGCGACTGATCTGATCTGATCTGATCTGATGCAGAAGGGAGCATGGGAGCATAGGGAGTTATTGTTTAAAAGGTATAAGAGTCTCGGTATGAATTCTGGAAATAGTGGTGATGATCACACAGCATTGTGAATGTACTTAATGCCACTAAGTTATTTACCTAAAGATGATTACAATGGTAAATGTTATGCTATATATATATTTAACACAATAAAAAATTAAAACATCCCAAAATCATGCTGCCCAGAAGATAAAATATCCCAGCTTATTTTAATCCATTTTTTCCCCTGCAGTTCTGTGTTTTATAAAGATTAGTTTATAATATACATGTAATAGTGAGCTTTTTGGTCTTAGATTTTTACTGTGACTATTTCATTAATTAAATGGAAATCACCACCTTTAGTGATTTCGTAATGTAACATTACATGGTTGTGCAGGATTCCCCTGTTTTTGGACAGTGGTGGTACAGTGGTAAGGAATCTGCCTGCCAATGTAGGAGATGCAGGATACGCCGGCTTTGATTCCTGGGTTAAGGAAGAGGCAGCCCACTCCAGCATTCTTGCCTGGAAAATTCCATGGACAGAGGAGCCTGGCAGGCTACAGTCCAGAGGGTTGCAAAGAATTGGACACGACTGAGCACGAGGATATTTCTAATTTGTCATTATTATAAATTATGCAGGAATGAACATCTTCATAGGTAAATATTTGCCTAAATTTGGTTTGTTTCCTTAAGCTAGACTTTTAGAAGAATTTCTTTATCAAGGGTGTGAATTTTAAATATCTATTTATACCTAGCCCCAGAATGCATTCTTAAAAATATAATTTAAACTTTGAACAGTATTATTGGGTGCATACCAGTTTTACTGTACCCTTATCTGTATTAAGTAGTATCACATGGCTAATTTGAAAGGCAAAATTGACCATCTTCCAATTTATATGAATTTGGTTACTAATAGGTTTAAACATTTTTTATGTTTACAGTCATGGACATTCTGTGAGTCTTCTGTTTGTGTTCACCTGATTTTCTCCTGGGTTTTAGAGTTCTTATATATTAAGAATAATGTCCACTTACAAACCGAAAAGACAACCTTCAGAGTGGGAAAATATTTACATATGAAACAATTGACAAGGGATTAATCTCCAAAATATACAAACAGGTCAAGCAGAACAATAAAAAAAAAAACAGCACAATGAAAGAAATGGGTGGAAGACCTAAATAGACATTTCTCCAAAGAGATACAGATGGCCAACAAACACATGAAGATGATCAACATCACTAATTATTAGAGAAATATAAATCAAAACTACAGTGAAGTATAACCTCACACTGATCAGAATGACAATCATCAAAAAAATCTACAAACAATAAATTCTGTAGAGGATAAAGGGAAAAGGGAACCCTCCTACACTGTTGGTGGTAATGTAAATTGGTACAGTCAGTATGTAGAACAGTATGGAGGTTCCTCAAAAAATTAAAAATAGGGCTGCAATGACCCAATAATCCCACTACTGGGCATATACCCAGAGAAAACCATAATTAAAAAATATACCTGCATCCCAGTGTTCATTGCAGCATTACTTACAATATCTGGGACATGTAATCAACTTAAATGTCCATCAGCAGAGGAATGGACAAAGAAGATGTCATACATATGTACAGTGGAATATTATTCAGCCATAAAAAGGAAGGGAATAGTGCCATTTGCAGAAATGTGGATAAACCTAGAGATTGTCATAGAGGGAAGTTAGAAAGATAAAAACATATATAGCATAATATTGCTTATATGTGGTATATGTGGTGAAAGTGTTTGTCACTCAGTCATGTCTGACTCCTTGTGACCCCACAGACTGTCGCCCCCCAGGCTCTCTGTCCATGGAATTCTCCAGGCAAGAATACTGGAGTGGGTCACCATTCCCTTCTCCAGGCATCTTCCCAATCTAGGGATTGAACCCAGGACTCCTGCATTGTGGGCAGATTCTTTACTGCCTGATCCACCGAGGAAGAAAACTGGTACTGACGAACTTATTTGCAAAGCAGAAATAGAGACACAGAAGTAGAGAACAAACATGATACCACGTGGGGAAGAGGGGTGGGTGAGATAAACTGGGAGACTGACATATATACACTGCTATGCATAAATAGATCACTAGCGAGAATCTACTGGATAGCACAGGGAATTCCCGCCAGTGCTCGGTGGTGACCTAAATGGAAGTGAAATCTAAAAAAGAGGGGATATAGGTATACATAAACGGATTCACTTTGTTGTACAGTAGAAACCAACACAACATTGTAAAGCAACTATACCCCAATAAAAACTTTTAAAAATTAAAAAAAAGAATAATGGTCACTTATCATGTTGTAGCAATTATATCTTCTCCTAGTTTGTTGTTTACCTTTTGGTTTTGGGTAAAGCTATTTTTTATGTTAGTTTAAGTTTTTTAATGTATAACAAGTATTGATTTCCCCTTTGGATTTTTCCCATCACTTTTATGCTTATAAAGTCCTTATTGCTTTTGGAAGCACACGCATTTTTCACCTATATTTCCTTTAAAAATTTAAACGGTTCCAATTTATACACGATGTTAGTTTCCTTGGGCTTCTGTAGCCAAGTACCACGAAGTAGGTGGTTCATTTTTGTTTGATTTTTTTGGCGTTCATGGCATCATGAACCATGCAGGATCTTAGTTCCCCAACCAGGGATTGAACCTGTGTCCCCTGCATTGGGAGCTCGGAGTCTTAACCACTGGACTCCAGGGAAGTCTCAAGAACTGTCTCAGTTTTGGAGGCTAGAAGTCCGGTGCTGGTAGGGCCACACACCCTCCGAAACCTCTAGGGAAGGGTCCTTCCTTGCCTTTTCCTGTTTCTGGTACCCCAGATGTTCCTTGGTTTGCAGCTTTGCATAACTCCCATCTCTGCTTCTGTCTTCACGTGCCGCCTTCTTGTAAGGATACCAGTCCTACTGAATTAGGGACCCATCCTACGCCAGTATTGACCTTATCTTAATTAATTACGTACGCAATGACCCTATTTTCAGAAAAGGTCACATTCCAAGGTGCTGGGGGTTAGGATATATATGTTCAACCCATAACACTGAACTCTTTCATCATCTGGAATTTACTTATTTGGATGACTGGTGTGAAAGAAGGTATAATTTTTCCTCCCGAATAGTTAGTTAACCAGCTGTCTCCATACTATTTATCAAATGATGCTGCCTCTTCTGACAGGATTGCAATCCCCTTGACCTGTCTTCCAATTTTTGCATTATTTTAGCTTCATTGTGTATTTAATAGCTGGTGGGATAAAATTCCTTTTCATTCCTCTACACATTTTTTTCTTAACTATTCTTGACTCTGTGTTTCTTCTCAGTAAACTTTAGGATAAGTGTGGCATGTTTAACAAGAAAATGACAAACGTCCTTGGACTTTTAATTGGATTGTGTTTAATTTATAGGTTAAGCCTATGGTACAGTCACTCTTCCCACTTAGGAACATGTCATGCCTTTTCTGTCTAACTATTTCATATGTGTTAGAGAAGTTTATATATTTTTAAGATCTAGTTTTCCTGTTTCCCACACTTGTTGGTAAGGTCAATCTCGGGTATTTTCATTACTGTTATTGTTTTTCAACTGATTTCTCTGCTCCCTCTATCCATCCACCCTCATTGTATTTTCTAATTGGTTGTGGCTAGTTGATGAGGAAGCTATTGAATTTTGCATGCAGCCACTTTATTAAATTCGCCTGTTAGTTCTAATAGCTTTTCCATTTATTCTTGTAGGCTCTCTGGAGTCTTTTGCACAAACCAATTCAGATGAATAATTAACTCTGTAGCTGAATCAATGACCTTCCCTAAATTGGGTCTCTTATAAATTTAAGAGTTTGACTGAAAGAGAATGCTGTGTAAATGCAGTGTGAATAGGGGTCTTAGAAAGTTCTGGTAGTCTCTAGAAAACTTACATTCTTTCATTCATAATGTCACTGCTCAAGATCTGGCCTAAAACGTTATCAGAACTGCGAAGGAAAGAATTTAGGAATCAAGACATGCATTGCAACGTTTTTTATTTATCACCGTGAACAGGGAGACAACTAAATGATTAATATTTGCAGGTTGGTTAGGTCAATGCTTACTTTGTTTCCACCTGTCTCCTAATCCTCTCATTCTACCCACTCCACCTCTTGCTCAGCTGCAGCCTCTCCAATCCCACAGAAAGCTCTGATTGTATTTCAGAGTCTGTCTACGGGGATACTTGCCCTGCTCAGAGTTCTGTTCCCCCTCGAAACTCAGCCTCTCCCTCCTCCAGCTAGGTCATCTGGTGGGAAACTCTTGAGACAGGGATCTGTGTCTGATTATTGGGGAGACTTCGAGAGCAGCATCTGCCAAGGAGTGAGGGAAGAGGAGTGAGCAGGAGGCGACTTGAACTGTGATATAGTTACAACAGAGTCACCAGCTAATCCCGTGGGGAGACCTAAAGCTGGGAGGGCCCTTCAGGGTTGTTCCAAGTAGAGGGAAGGGGGCTCTGGCATCCCCCACATGCACCAGTCATTGGGAGGGGCCTGTGCTTTGAGTGGGGGGGATCTTTGGGGGAGGATAGCTCCTGGTAAGACACCCAGCTGTGAGCAGTCACTCTGCCAGCTGGGAAACAAATGCCTTCATCTGGAAGGAGGCGCTGGATGCTTCATTTTATGAGTCAACTTGACTTAGTCACAGGGTGCCCAGATATTTATTTGGTTAAGTATTATTCTGGGTGTGTCTGTGAGGGTGTTTCTGCATGAGAAACATCACTGGATGTTAATTTCCAATTAACATCATTGGAAAAACCCCTGATGCTGGGAAAGATTGAGGGCAGAAGGAGAAGGGGCCGACAGAGGATGAGATAGTTCGAGGGCTTCATGACTCAATGGATGTGAGTTTGAGCAAGCTCCAGGAGATAGTGAAAGACAGGGAAGCCTGGCGTGCTTCAGTTCATGGGGTCACAAAGAGTCAGACATGACTGAGTGATGACAACAAGAAGACTAAGCAGATTTCTCTCCCCAGGGTGGGTGGACCTCATCCAATCTGTTGAAAGCTGGAATAAAATAGAAGACTGAGTGATAAGAGATTCTTTCTCTGCCTTTCTTTGAGCTGGGGTATCAGTATTCAGCCTTCAGACTCAGCCTAGGACTGGAACTTGCACCACTGACTGGTCTCTAGCTTGCTAACTTCAGATCTTGGACTTCTCAGCATCCATAGTTGCATGAACCAATTTCTTACAGTAATTGTAAATGAGATAGATACTGTGGCTTATTTGTATCTGTATCTGTGTCTGCGTCTCCTACTGGTTCTGTTTATCTGTGGTGCACCGTAGCACTCATACACCTGCTGTGGTGAATGCGAAGGACTTCCCTGGTGATCCAGTGGTTAAGACTCCTCCTGCCAAGGCAGGGGACATGGGTTCCATCCCTGATTCAGTAAGATCCCATATGCTACAGGCACCTAAGCCCATGTGCCACAACCACTGAGCCCATGCTCTAGAGCCTGTGCTGTGCTCTGGAGCCTGTGCTGTGCAGCAAGAGAAACAACCACAATGAGAAGCCTGCAGACCACAAGTAGAGAAACCCTCCTCTCTGAAACAAAGATTCAGCGCAATACAAAAAAAAAGTATTAAAACAAAGAAGGCTGCCAATTCTTTGCTGCTCTGTCCACTGAGAGGTGGAAAGTATTTTCATTTCTTCTATATGAGATGGCTCAGTGACAGCTTTTGTATTAGTCAGGGTTCTTCAGACTGGAGACAGAGATCTATCGATCACCAAGACGCATTACAGAGAATTGGCTTATATGATTATGGAGGCTGAGAAGTCTCACAGTCTGTAATCTGCAAGGTGGAGACCCAGGAAAGACGGTGGTGAAATTTACTTCAAGTCTAAAGGCCTAGGAAGCAGGGGAGCCAGTGGTATAAAGCCAGTCTGAAGGCAAGAGAAGATGAAATGAGATGTTCCAGCTCCAGTAGTAAAGCAGAAAAAAAGCACCAAATTCCTCTTTCTTCCTTCCCCCTTTTTTTCTATTCAGGTCCTTTACTGAGTCCACTGATTCAAATGCTAACCTCATCCAGAAACCACCTCACGGACATACCCAGACATAATGTTTAATCTGGGCCCCCATGGCCAGTCAAGCCGACACATGAAAGTAAATTAACCGTCACACACAGCCTTTAAAACAACATTATGAAATGCTCAATACCATAGAGAATGTCTTATCTACTGTTAAGAAAAACAAGCAGGGCACAAAAGTAAGACGACAATATGAGCTCAACCGTATGAAGGCAAAGAAGCAGCAGAGAAGCTTGGAAGACAATATGCTGGAGGTTTACTAGTGGTCGCTTCCAGGTAAGGGACACTCCACAACCATTTTCGGTCGTCTTTATATTTTTTTGATTTTTTCATCTTTTCTACAATAAGCATGTATCATGATAAGGAAAAGATTTCAGAAAGCAAACTCTGAGGGCTTGGAGAGTATTGGTATCTCTTTGGTCCCCAGAAAAGTCAGTGTAAGCGGGCATCAGGGAGCCTCCAGCCATGACCACCTGGATGTCCCTCAGCTGGGCCAGCAGCCGAAGCCCCCTCCTCAGTGTGGAGCAGCCCCCTCAAATGGGAGAATCAAGCTGCTGCAGGGCCAGACTGGGGTGCTGGAGACTCCTATAGGGTCCCCCCTACTGTGACCCACCATAGGAGGGAAGGGCAGTCACAGGAGGCCTGGGCTTTGGCTCCCTCTGCACCACCTCCCTTCACACAGCTGAGGGGGATGCCAGGAGCTGCAAGGTCAACTCTGTGAATGCACCTGGGACACAGCTCCATCCTGTGCTCCTGTGCAAGCTGGGGGAGAAGCAGAGAGAGACATGGAGATGGTGTGTGTGTGTGTGCATGTGTGTGAGTGTGTGTGTGTGTGTGTGTGTGTGTGTGTGTGTGTGTGTGTGTGTGTGTGTGTAGGATGCTGACTCTGCAGGGGAACCCATGCAGCACAGGAGGCCCTTCTCTGTGGTGAATTCCTGCCGCTGTCACACCAAGACCTGGCCTTCCTCTGGCTCCCTAAGTCTCTCTGATGCGGAGCTGCCAGGGAGAGCCACAGGCCGCAGGAGAAAGGCCATGGATAAAATCTAAATAAAATAGAACCCCAACCCGTCTCCTCTCTAAATTTCCAAACACAATTAAAAACCAAACACTTCTTGGTGACAAATACCAACCTTGACAAAAATGATCTGTGGGCAACTTTATTTTTAATTCACCATGGAATAATTTCTTTCTTTTTTAAAAATGAAAATGAAAATCTCTCAGTCGTGTCCGACTCTTTGCGACCCCATGGACTATACAGTTCATGGAATTCTCCGGGCCAGAATACTGGAGTGGGTAGCCGTTCCCTTCTCCAGGGGATCTTCCCAACCAAGGATCGAACCCAGGTCTCCTGCATTGCAGGCGGATTCTTTACCAGTTGAGCTACCAGGGAAGCCTATATTTTTAAAAAATATTCATTTGATTTTTATTTATTTGGCTGTGCTGGGTCTTGGTTTCCCACAGGCACATGGGGATCTTCAGTCTTCGCTGTAGCATGCAGATTCTTTTTAGCTGTGATATGTGATATGCGGGATCTTTTTTTTTTTTTTAGTTGTGGCATGTGGGATCTGGTTCCCTGACCAGAGATTTAACCTGGACCCCTGCACTGGGATAGTGGGGTCTTAGCCACTGGACCACCAGGGAAGTCCCCATGGGCAACTTTGGAGTTACCTGGTTCCCAGTCTCAGATGAGTAAGAGTAGAAATGGTTTTCTGCACCAAAGGGGCAACCAAATGGGAAAGAAATTTCACTTGCCCCCAGGAAAGAGAGAGCAGCTTCTGGATGCTGCTGATGCTAAGTCGCTTCAGTCGTGTCCGACTCTGTGCGACCCCATAGACGGCAGCCCACCAGGCTCCTCTGTCCCTGGGATTCTCCAGGCAAGAGTACTGGAGTGGGTTGCCATTTCCTTCTCCAGCAGCTTCTGGACTCATGTACAAATGAATGAATACCTTTCCACCTTTCCCCTCCCTCCAGTCCTGACCTGCCATCAGGCTGTTGTCCTTCTACCCCGGCTTCCCAATGGGCTCACAAGTGAATTCAGAAGCCCCAAGACAATACTCTTTAAACGAACATCATTGGTCTTCCTTAGGCCTAGTCTACTGGGGAAATAATATGAAAAATTTCTAGTCTGAGGTGTGGGATCCAGTTACTAGAGTATTAGTGCCTATAATATTTAGTGCCTGTGGCATTTAGTGTCCACAATATTTAGTGACTGTTGTATTTGGTATCTACCATATTTAGGGACCACATTATTGAGTGGCAGTAGAATCTGGTGACCTCCTGGAATTCAGTGATTAAGAATGCGCTCTGAGTTCTGACATATGACCCTGCAATCCCACTCCTGGGCATATATCTGGAGAAAAACATGATATGAGAGGATACATGCACTCCAATGTTCATTGCAGCACTGTTTGCAATAGACAAGACATGGAACCATCCTAAATATCTATCAAGAGAGGAATGAATATAGAACATATGATACATACATACAATGGAATAATCAGATCAGATCAGATCAGTTGCTCAGTTGTGTCTGACTCTTTGCGACCCCATGAATCGCAGCACGCCAGGCCTCCCTGTCCTTCACCAACTCCCAGACTTAACTCAGACTCATGTCCATCGAGTCAGTGATGCCATCCAGCCACCTCATCCTCTGTCACCCCCTTCTCCTCTTGCCCCCAATTCCTCCCAGCATCAGAGCCTTTTCCAATGAGTCAACTCTTCACATGAGGTGGCCAAAGTACTGTAATTTCAGCTTTAGCATCATTCCTTCCAAAGAAATCCCAGGGCTGATGTCCTTCAGAATGACTGGTTGGATCTCCTTGCAGTCCAGGGGACTCTCAAGAGTCTTCTCCAACATCACAGTTCAAAACCATCAATTCATCGGCGCTCAGCCTTCTTCACAGTCCAACTCTCACTTCCATACATGACCACAGGAATAACCATAGCCTTGACTAGACGAACCTTTCTTGGCAAAGTAATGTCTCTGCTTTTGAATATGCTATCTAGGTTGGTCATAACTTTCCTTCCAAGGAGTAAGCGTCTTTTAATTTCATGGCTGCAGTCACCATCTGCAGTGATTTTGGAGCCCAGAAAAATAAAGTCTGACACTGTTTCCACTGTTTCCCCATCTATTTGCCATGAAGTGATGGGACCGGATGCCATGATCTTTGTTTTCTGAATGTTGAGCTTTAAGTCAACTTTTTCACTCTCCACTTTCACTTTCATCAAGAGGCTTTTTAGTTCCTCTTCACTTTCTGACATAAGGGTGGTGTCATCTGCATATCTGAGGTTATTGATATTTCTCCCGGCAATCTTGATTCCAGCTTGTGTTTCTTCCAGTCCAGCGTTTCTCATGATGTAATCTGCATATAAGTTAAATAAACAGGGTGACAATATACAGCCTTGATGAACTCCTTTTCCTATTTGGAACCAGTCTGTTGTTCCATGTCCAGTTCTAACTGTTGCTTCCTGATCTGCATACAAATTTCTCAAGAGGCAGATCAGGTGGTCTGGTACTCCCATCTCTTTCAGAATTTTCCACAGTTTATTGTGATCCACACAGTCAAAGGCTTTGGCATAGTCAATAAAGCAGAAATAGATGTTTTTCTGGAACTCTCTTGCTTTTTCCATGATCCAGCGGATGTTGGCAATTTGACCTCTGGTTCCTCTGCCTTTTCTAAAACAGCTTGAACATCAAGAAGTTCATGGTTCACATATTGCTGAAGCCTGGCTTGGAGAATTTTGAGCATTACTTTACTAGCGTGTGAGATGAGTGCAATTGTGCGGTAGTTTGAGCATTCTTTGGCATTGCCTTTCTTTGGGATTGGAATGAAAACTGACCTTTTCCAGTCCTGTGGCCACTGCTGAGTTTTCCAAATTTGCTGGCATATTGAGTGCAGCACGTTCACAGCATCATCTTTCAGGATTTGGAATAGCTCAACTGGAATTCCATCACCTCCACTAGCTTTGTTCGTAGTGATGCTTTCTAAGGCCCACTTGACTTCACATTCCAGGATGTCTGGCTCTAGGTCAGTGATCACACCATCGTGATTATCTGGGTTGTGAAGATCTTTTTTGTACAGTTCTTCTGTGTATTCTTGCCAACTCTTCTTAATATCTTCTGCTTCTGTTAGGTCCATACCATTTCTGTCCTTTATCGAGCCCATCTTTGCATGAAATGTTCCTTTGGTATCTCTGATTTTCTTGAAGAGATCCCTAGTCTTTCCCATTCTGTTGTTTTCCTCTATTTCTTTGCATTGATCGCTGAAGAAGGCTTTCTTATCTCTTCTTGCTATTCTTTGGAACTCTGCATTCAGATGTTTATATCTTTCCTTTTCTCCTTTGCTTTTCGCTTCTCTTCTTTTCACAGCTATTTGTAAGGCCTCCCCAGACAGCCATTTTGCTTTTTTGCATTTGTTTTCTATGGGAATGGTCTTGATCCCTGTCTCCTGTACAATGTCACGAACCTCATTCCATAGTTCATCAGGCACTCTATCTATCAGATCTAGGGCCTTAAATCTATTTCTCACTTCCACTGTATAATCATAAGGGATTTGATTTAGGTCCTACCTGGATGGTCTAGTGGTTTTCCCTACTTTCTTCAATTTCAGTCTGAATTTGGCAATAAGGAGTTCATGATCTGAGCCACAGTCAGCTCCCCGTCTTGTTTGGTTGACTGTATAGAGCTTCTCCATCTTTGGCTGCAAAGAATATAATCAATCTGATTTTGGTGTTGACCATCTGGTGATGTCCATGTGTAGAGTCTTCTCTTGTGTTGTTGGAAGAGGGTGTTTGTTATGACCAGTACATTTTCTTGGCAAAACTCTATTAGTCTTTGCCCTGCTTCATTGTGTATTCCAAGGCCAAATTTGCCTGTTACCCCAGGTGTTTCTTGACTTCCTACTTTTGCATTCCAGTCCCCTATAATGAAAAGGACATCTTTTTGGGGTGTTAGTTCTAAAAGGTCTTGTAGGTCTTCATAGAACCATTCAACTTCAGCTTCTTCAGCGTTACTGGTTGGGGCATAGACTTGGATTACTGTGATATTGAATGGTTTGCCTTGGAAACAAGCAGAGATCATTCTGTCATTTTTGAGATTGCATCCAAGTACTGCATTTCAGACTCTTTTGTTGACCATGATGGCCACTCCATTTCTTCTGAGGGATTCCTGCCTGCAGTAGTAGATATAATGGTCATCTGAGTTAAATTCAGCCATTCCTGTAATACTGAGCCATTAAAAAGAATGAAATAATACCATTTGTAGTAACTTAGATGGACCTAGAGATTGTCATATTGAGTGAAAGAAGCCAGACAGAGGAGGAGAAACACTGTATGACATCCTTTAAATGTGGACTCTAAAAAGAAATGAGACAAATGAAATTATTTACAAAACAGAAGGAGACTCACAGACTTAGAATGAACTTATGGTTGGCTGAGGGAAAGGATGGGGCTAAGGAACAGTTAGGGCATTTGGGATGGACATGTGCACACTGCTAAATTTAAAATTGATAATCAGCAAGGGCCTGCTCTATAGCCAGTGGAACTCTGTTCAATGTTACATGGTATCCTGGATGGGAGGGAAGTTTGGGGGAGCATGGCTATATGCAAATGTATGACTGAGTCCCTCCGATGTTCACTGGAAACTGGCTGTATTCCCATAGAAAATAAAAAGTTAAAAAAAAAAAAGGGGTTAAAGTAAAAAAAAAAATGTGCTCTGAGTTTCCTTTGCTGCTTCTGAGCAAACTGCCCTCCCAGCAGTTCTTCTGTCTGCCTTGTCAGTTCAACCGCTCCCTGGGCCAATGCCCTCTGCTCATAAGCAATTTTTCATTCCCTTGGTACAGCTTCATTAAAAAAAATATACCTCTGTGCAGCACCCGAAAGATTTTTGTGCTGTAAGAGTTCAGCTGTTTCCGAGTCATTTCCTCTACTTCTCTCTGCCTTCCACCCCTGCCTGGCCCCCCAGTTGAAGCTCTTCTGGCAGTGAAATCTGGATTTTTCCATCTCTGGCCTCAACCTCCAGAACCAGAATGTGATTTGGCACAAGTTTTGGGACAAGATGGGGTGAGTGTTTATCCAAAGGGTCACAGCAACTGAGCTCTGAGTTGGTGAGAGGAGGGCCACTTGCTGTGACTTCAGCCCTAGGGTTCATGGGGGACAGGTGTGGGTTGACAGGCTCCGACTCTGTGGGTGAAGGAGGGTGGGTGGCCCATGCCCATGCCTTGGCCAATGGTGTCACGCAGGGGCCTCTGGGAACCCAGAGGTCCTGACTGATACAGTGGACATAATAGCATCCCTCTCTTCAAGGGCTGTGATGAGGTTGGAATGGGGCCCGGGGTCGGCTCATTGGACAGCGCTAGTTTGGTGGCCTGCATTCGTAGCTGCAGGATTAACTGAGCGGTGACAAGCGCAAGGCTCTGGAGCAGCCACGCCCCTTGTGGTAATTCGAGAAGCAAAGGAAAGGTTCTTTCCACCTTTTCTCCACCAACCAGAAAACTTTCCATTGAGAGCTGGAAGTCCACTGGTGAAGAGTTCACTGTGCTCATATCTCCTTCCCTTTCCCATTTGAAATTTAAAATCTATCTGGAAGGGAAACACATCAACCAACTGGTGGAAACTTTTTTTTATTAATAATTATTAGTAATTAACAAATAAAATATGCTTAATTCTACAAACACCGACTGAGCACCTGCTGACTTACTATATACGAGACACTGGGCCAGGCCCCATAAATTTGAGTGAGAAAGATATGGTTTCAGTGGGAAGGAGGCTCAAGAGGGAGGGAATATATGTATATTTATGGCTGATTCACATTGTTGTATGGTAGAAACCAACACAACATTGTAACAACATTGGAGCAATTATGCTCCAATTAGAAATATATTTAAAAAAAAGAAAGATACGGTTTCTGCAACTTGACAGAACTTCCCACCATCCCTTCACTCCCAGAGCTTGAGGAGGGGGTTCCTGGGTCCCTGTTTGGGTCCTTGGAGGAGTCAGACTTGTCTCCTTGAGATTCCGTCCCAGATCCTACCTTCTGGCTGATGCTCCCCTTTGAAGCCTCCTGCCTCACTGTAGCCCAGAGAACAGACACTCATGCTTGGGAGGGGTGGTCCCAGTGCACCGATAGAATGGCCCTTTTCACTCTTCATTTTCTTGCTTATCCTTTGTCCTGTGGTTTGGGACACACTCAGAAGTGTCTGATAATTTCCGACTTCTATGACAACTTAAGAATTGCAAAGGCAGCAATTAAGCCTGGTCCCTGGGGTAATTTAGACTCTCAATCAAGCCTTTTAGGCTTTTTGATTAAAATAGAGACATTTAATATCATTAAATGATGCCCCCAAACATCCTCCAGCTTTACACATTAGTCTCCCTTTCTTGCCTTCTCAAAGAACACTTTTATTTCCTCTCTTGGGTCCTTTTCTCCCTCCCTCCCTCTCCATTTTCCTTTCTCCTTCTTCTTCATGTCCTGCCACAATCCTGGGAGACACCAGCGTGCAAGGAAATGACCTGTTGAACTCCTAGCCTCTCACATCCTTGACTCCTCACCCACAAGGCCCTCTCCTCCATTCCAGCCCCTGCTGTGGATCTTGGTTGTCCCCTGATAACACCTGCAGTCCATGTGGCCCCTGGCTGCAGCCCCCACCCTTTCAGCTCACCTGCTTGGTCACCCGTAACACCCTGCTCCTTAGGTCCTTTGGGACCACCAGCCCATAATGCCTCCGTGCTGTCTCCATCCCCCGGTCCCCACTGTGTTCACATGCCTTCCTTCCCAGCTCAGATTCCACACTCCAGCTCCAAGCGCCAGACTCCCTCTCTCCCTTGTCCTTCCCTTGAACGCTCCTGGGAAAACTCAAACCGTCAACAAAGGTAGCCAACGACTTTCCATAACGCTTGGCAGGCAGGCCGTGAAGACCTGGTCTCACCACAACGGGGCCCAGCAGTCTCACTAGCCCATGTCCCCAGTCAACTGTTGCTTCTGTCCTCCAGAAAGACTACTTCACCTTCTCAGACTCTGACAAGCTGGCCAGCCCAGTGGTATGCCAGCAGCCTTTTGAAAAGGGGCTCTGGAGGGGGCGGGGAAAACCCTGATTTGTAGTGTTTCCTGACTCCTACGGTATACATACTCCCATTGTGGCCTATTTCAAGCTGCTGACATGATATCAGTTACCATAGATGTAATATCTTTAAGAGCTGAGTATGTGTGTGTTTAGTCGCTCAGACATGTCCTACTCTTTGCGACTATAGCCCACCAGGCTCCTCTGGCCATGGGACCCTCCAGGCAAGAATACTGGATTCCCTTCTCCAGAGGATCTTCCTGAACCACGGATCGAACCTAGATCTCCTGCACTGCTGGCAGATTCTCTCCTGAAATAGAGTGAAATAATTAGGAAGTGATGAGTTTATAGTATTTATCTTTAAAACTATAACTTATTTAATTGTAATATATATAATTTAATTTTTAATTATTTTAAAATCCACCTGTTTATTTTTTAGTCTTTGGTCATGCTGAACAGCAGATCTTAGCTCCTTGTCCAGGGATAGAAACCTTGCCTCCTACATGGGCAGCATGGAGTCTTAACCACACCCCCAGGAAAGTCTTGATTTAATTTTTAAAATATTTTATTTTGCAATAATTATACATTCATACACAACTGTAGCAAATAATACAGAGAGAACCCTTATACCCTTCTGCTCTTCCCCCACCTTGGCCCTGCTTCTTCTTCTTCCTTCCTGTTCCGCATCCTGCCTCCCATCTGAGGCCAGAATACTGGATGCTATGAATTCTGGCACCGCCCAGTTCCTTAGAAATCTCTGCACAACTTTTATCTCTTGCCTCTTGGGGATCTCAGAATTCCCTACTACCCTTAGTCCTCTTTTGGGTTCTCCCTGCCCCCTCAAACAAACTTTTCCCAAGAATCATTTCCATGTCTTCCTCCTCCGTCTACTCCGGTCTTCAGGTCGTGGTGCCAACTCTGACCTTCTCAGGGTCACCTGTTACTGATCTCTCCCTGAACCCTGTGGATACATGCGTGTCCCCACTGGCTGGGCCCCCAGTAGTGCTCACATGGCTGATCAAGACATGCCCTCCCTTAGACCTCCATGTGCCCCTCACATCTAGTTGGCTTCTGATTTCTCCTTCTCAGGCTCCCTGAAAGGTCTTTTCCTCATTTTGTGCTCAGGTACTGGGTTCCCAAAGGCTCTGGCTGGCCTCTCCCTCTCCTTGGAGTGGGGCTCCCTCAATCCCAAGGCCCCAGTGACCTCACATGCTGCTGCCTTCAGGGTCTTCCTGCCAGCCCAGGTTGTCTCCTGAGCACTTGTCTCAGAGAGCTGGTCGTCCCCCCGAGTACCTTGCAGGCTCCACCTGCTCCAAGTGGATGGAAGACGGTTCTTCTGCCCCTGCTCCCCCAGGCTCCCTCCTCCCAATACATGACCCCAGTCTCACCTGCCCTGGCACCTCACCCTCAGTGCCATTTGCCTCCTCACCCTCAACTCCTTCCTCTCCTCATCCCTCCGTTTACGATCCCCAAGCTCTGTCAGCTCCCCCCCCCCCCTCAAATCCTGCTTTTCTCCTCCCTTGCTGCTCCTGGGTCAGGGTCCCACAGTCCCTTACCTGGGCCACAGCACCCTCCTAACTGGTCTTCCCAGCCTCCATTCAATGCATCCTCCACTGCAGCCAGAGCCATCTTCCTAAAGCACCAACGTGCTCATGTCACTCTCTAGCTTCAAACCTTTGGCTGATTTCCATGCTCCTCTGATCAAGCCCCTCTGAGGGAGGTTCTGCAGGCTCTGGTCTTGCCCAACTCCCCCTCTTGTCCCATGTGAGCTGAGCATCATTCAGGTGCTCAGTGGGCCTCAGGCTGTCCTCCTACCTTAAAAAAATGGAGATAATTCACATACCATACAATTCACTATTTTAAAGTGTAAAATTCAGTGTCTTTTCATATATAAGTATCTCCTGCTTTTTGAAGTTTGCTTTAGTCACCTCACTTTTATGAAAGAGTTACGTTAGTACCTGTTTTCACTAATGGAAAGCAATCCCAAGTGGACGAAAAGAGGTGGAAAACAAAAACGTGGCTCAGCACTGGTTTTGCAGCAGGTGGTTAGAGAGGAGTGTGCACCCTGAGCAGTGGGAGGGGCCCTGCCAACTCCCTCCTTGGCAGCTACACTCAGCATCAAGCTGCCATAGCTTCACATTGTGTCTGTGAGCATCTGTGCTTTAACCTGATTTACTCTACGCGTCCATTAGCTGGATGTGTCCTAAGGTAATCGTTTCTTTGCTTTATGCCATCTTGGCTAACAAAAGGTTTCATAGGAACACTTTACTTTTGGATGTTGGGGGACACCTGTATTCACAAGAGTGTGTGATCATCCTCACTGTTTAATTTTGCAATATTTTTATCACCCCAGAAAGAAATCTGAACCCCTCAGCAGTCGTTCTTTATAAGCCCCATCATCCCAACTGCTAATATGCTTTCTTTCTCCATGAATTTGTCAATTCTGAACATTTTATATCAATGGAATCATACAAGCATCATGTTTTCAAGGTTCTAGAGCCTCTCTCCTGCACTGGGAATTTCAAAACACTGTTACTCTGTCTCCTCCTCTGCCTGGAGAGCCCCTGCTCAGCCTTTGGTTCTCAGTCCCCTCGTCTTTGGGGGAGCCCTTCTCTCTCTTTTATTTTTTAATTATTTACTTGACCATGCCGGGTCTTAGTTGTGGCACTCAGGATCTTCGATCATCATTGCAGCATGCCAGATCTTTAGTTGCGGCATGAGAACACTCAGTTGTGGCATGAGGGATCTGGTTCCCTGACCAGAGGTCGAAACTGGGCCCCTTGCTTTGGGAGCATGAAGTCTTAGCCACTAGACCACCAGTGAAGTCCCTGGGGAGCCCTTTTCTGCCCCAGATACCAAACCCCTAGGTTTGGCTGAGACCCCTGCTTTATGCCACAGCAGTTTCCCTTCTCTTAGCATAATCCTCATCATGTTGTAATTATTTATCTGTTATGACCTATACTGTTATTATTACCTAATTTATTATTAGATTGTTATTACTTATCTGTTCTCACACTAGATCCACAGTAAGCTCCATCAGGGCAAAGATCGCTGTCCTGTTTACTCCTACAGCCCTAGGGCCTGGGACATAAAAGCCCTTAATGGACACGTGCTACATGTAAAAAGTCAGTCTAGGTCTCTGGGGTCTTTGGCAGAGTCTATTGATAAGTTAGCCTCACTGTGCAGCTGCTTGTTCTTACCCTGTCTTTCTCCTCCCTGACATCTGGATGGAATTAGGGGTGTGTAGGGAAGGGCTTTGGACAAGACCCCATATCTCAGAGAATCTGGGACAGGGGGAGGGAAAGCTGCCAGCCCCAGAGCTGGAGCAGGTTTTGTGGAGAGACGTTCAGGAGAGACAAAGCACGAGGGACCAGGCTGTAAGCTCCTGTGTTTGTTTTTGTCTCCCTGTCTGCTGTGATGGGAAGGAAGTGCCCAATATGTGTCTGGTGAATGAATTAATGGAGACAGACAGATCTCAGCTTTGGGATTTGCAGCTCAGAGCATCCTGATTCCCCCTGTGTTTCTGCAGAGCCAGGATGAGGTTCTACCCAGAGCCTGGCTTATTGCACTGTATCTCTCCTTCCTGTCCACACTGGCACTGTGTGGGCCTCAAGGCAGTGCCCCAGGAGGGAGCTGTACCCCGAGAGTTGTGTTGGGCCCAAGGAGGAGAGGATGGAATCCTACAGGCTGGGCTAAAGACTGCTGGATCCTAGGCTGAAAAGGCAGCCGTCACCCTGGGGAGGTTTACAGGATGCAGTCAGCCCCAAAAGCTGCCTTACAGGAGGAGGCATCTGCTCTTCACATCAGCAGTAGCTCAGAAAGCAAAGCTGGGGAACTTGTTTCCAGAAGGTTCAGTTCTGTGGCCCATTTGGATCTTGATCACTGTCATTTGGGGTTCTGTCAAATGATCACTGGGGGATATTTCTTTAAAAGGTATACATGCTGCTGAAGCAGTCCCTGAATTGGAGGGTGAGAGTGAGAAAGACGGGATGGTGAAGATCTGCATGTTTGGTCAGTTATTCATTCTTGAGGTTTGTATATCACTCTCACTCCAGTGGAGTTAGCTGGGTATTATCAGCCCTGTTGCAGATGAGGCAATGAAGGCTCCAAAGGCCTGGAGTTACTAAGAAGGCTGGGAACAGTATTCAACTGAGTGAGTGAAAGTCGCTCAGTCGTGTCTGACTCTTTGCAACCCCATGGACTATACAGTCCATGGAATTCTCCAGGCCAGAATACTGGAGTGGGTAGCCTTTCCCTTCTCCAGTGGATCTTCCTGACCCAGGACTCGAACCCACGTCTCCCACATTGCAGGCAGATTCTTTACCAACTGAGCTATCAGGGAAGCCCTTGTATTCAGCTGGTATGGAATCAAAGTTTCCAGACTCTAAGTCCTTTTCACTTCTCTCTAGCAGCCCCCTCCCAATGTTGCTATGAGAGGGGGGGACCCCCTTGTCTTCCAGTGGGGCAAGAAAGAGGGTCTTAGGAAGTAGCCCAAATTGCAGAAGTGCCAGCTGGAGGTATTGGTTTACTCAGCACCACCCCAACCCCCAGCTCCTTGCAGATTACTGTCTACTGGGCAAGTTGCTCACCTGGGCAAGTTGGGCTGGGGTTTTGTGAGCCTGGGAAGAGGCTGCAGCATAGAAGGAGGAGAAAGAAGAGATCCTAAGTGAGCCTACTCAGTAGAATGGGAGAGAGACAAAGCCCACCAGAAAGGGGGGTCCCCCACAGCTGGGGGTGCTGTGGTTGTGCCTGGAGTGAGCATTTCTTGGAAACGGAGGCTCATCTGCAGTCTTAGTTCAGGGCTCATGGGGCTAATATTATATACCAGATATAGCTGATAAAAAACCAGGGGGCCCAGTGAAATTTGAATTTCAGATAAAATGGATCATTTTTAACATAAGTATATCCCAGATAAACAATAGATAAATTTTTAGTATAAGTAAGTTCCCAATATTGCATGGGACATACTTATGCTAAATATACATACTGATAGACTTTTAGACCCGAGTGTAGGGTAGTATTTTTGTGGGCAGGATTCTTCCAAATGTCCCTTCAAATCTTCATGCTCAGATGAAAAGTCACTGGTTTACTGACTACTATTTTATTACTACTGCTCAGTTGGGCTGCTGACAGTAACAAGTCAGGTAACAGGACCTACTCAAAGTTTTAGTGAGAACAAAGCGTATTGCAAAGCACTGTGTTAAAGGGTCTGAAGTGATCCAAGTCCAAAGAGCTGGGAATGAGCTTCAGAAAAGGGAGCCATGGGCCTGGCAAACAGGCAGGGCTCCCAGGAGACCACAGGTGACTAGTGCCTGCTCTCCCCCGCCAATGCCCTTACACCAGCCCCAGGCAGGGGCAGATGTTTACTTGTCTGGGCAGAAAAGGGGGCCCAAAGCGCAGGTCGCCATAGCGCAGAGCTGGCCTGGGTGAAGGGAAAGTCGTTCAGTGGTCTCCAACTCTTTGGGACCCCATGGGCTCTATAGTCCATGGAATTCTCCAGGCCAGAATACTGGAGTGGGTAGCCGTTCCCTTCTCCAGGGGATCTTCCCAACCCAGGGATCGAACCCTGATCTCTCATATTGCAGGCCTATTCTTTACCAGCTGAAACACCAGGGAAGCTGGCCTGGGATATGCAGCTAAAGGGATCTGGGTGCGCCCTGGACAGTCTCTCTTTCTCTTCACTCCATCTGAGTCGCTGGGCTCAGCATCGTTGACTCAAGGGAAGAAGGAAAAAGAGAACGTGGGGGAAAGCCAGCAGACAAAACCAACAAGAAAAGGAAATTTGCTGATCGAGTGAAATTCTCTCCTGACACCCAGCAAGTTGAGCACGTGACTGGATGCCAGCGGGGGCCTGCGGCGGGGCATTTTTTTGCAGTAAACTTGGCTGTTCTCCTCATTGCCTCTAGAGGCCCAGGGCTGGAAACTGGAAGACCCCTACAGAAGATAGGCCTGAGACCCTCCAGGTCTATCCAGGATAGAGGAGGGACGATGGCAACCAGTCTCCTGTCTATGGCCGGAGAAACGGGCATAGGGTGGGCTCCCTGAAGAACAGGGGGCGGGGATCACAGAGGCATTTCTGGAAATAAATTCCATCCAGGACCAAAGGAAAACGAAAGGGGCAACTCAAAGTTTCAGGAGGATTTGGGGGTGGGCCGTCTCTTCCGACTCCACTCTCACCCTGTGAGGTGCCTAATCTCCCTCTGAGAGAAACAGTGCCCTCATCACCAGAAATGAGCCCTGGGAAGAGAGAGAGAAGATAACGTGTCTAGGAAAGCCCCTCTGTTTTGCTCCCCCTGCTTCCATGCCCACCCCAGGCAGCCCTGGCTCTTCCTAGCAGGGCACTGATTACGTACCAGACCCCATGAGAGCAGTTTTCCGTGCATTATCTCATTCATCAGCACAACCAACCCTGGGAAGCAGGCAGTTACCATCCCCTGGGCTGGGGGAGATGGAGTAACTTGCGCGATTCACACAACTGGCAAAGGCACCTGCCTGTGAGCCCAGCTTTTAACCCTCAACCATCCCGTCTCTTGTTGGACTCAGATAAGGCTTCAGCTTCCTTCTCAGCACAGCATTGCGGATGGCCACTACCCACAGACCTAAGTTGGCACAAGAAATACAACTGTTTTCCAGATGTGTTATATTGGCGTGTTGGCTCAGACGCAAGTTGTGGCTGCTGGATGATTGGACCCGGGCTGTAGAAGGGCCTCACCTCTCACCTGTAAGTTTATGTATGGAATCCTGGAATAATAAACCGAGAATAGACCTAAAAAATGGACTGTAGCGTGTGGATTTTTCAGATGAGGAAGCTGAGGCCCAGAGACGCCCAGCCTTAAGATTAGAATCTGGTATCTGACATCCCAGTGTGGGGCCCTTGATTAACTCTTCCAGACGACCTCTGCACTGCTGTCGGTGAGCCCAGACCTCGCTTCCGGCCAGCCCCCTTTCAGCGGGGTTTGGAAGTCTGCAGGAAGAGCCGGAGCTCAGCGCCCCGAACCCGCGGCGGCGCGGTTTCTGGGGGCTCCTTGAGCCCGCGGCCAGGCGGTTTCTGGACCGGGCATTGGCCAGCGGGAGAGGCGGTGGAGGAGTTCCCGTGGCCGAGCTCGGGTCTTGATCAGGCTGGACGACCCCGGCCAAACGCCCCCTGGCGGTGAGAACCGAGAGAGGGCGCTGGGCCTCGTCCAGCCCCAGCATCAGGGCATGTTTGAGAGAGGAGAATGAGGCACCGTTTGTTGGGCAGCCACCAGGCGCTGGCCAAACATCCATGTCAGATCAGCTTAAAGGATTGACAGCCAGACAGCGGAGCCCCACGGCCTTCCCAGCCCAGGTCCCAGGGCAACCTGGTTCCTGTCTAGCCAGGATTAGATGGCCCCGAAGCTGCCTTTTCAGACACCGGATTACAAAATGTGGCAGGCCTCCCCTCCACTCACACTTCCTCATGAAAGCCCCTTCTCTGCTGTTTACCCTTATCAGATATTGTATTATTCAACAACTTTTTACATATAAAGAAATGTGAACAGTGATCATATAAACCTCAGTAGCAGGCATACACCTGGGTATGTGAGAAGGGGGTGCTCAGGCTTGGGGTGAGGATAGGAAAGGCTCCCACGGGTGGAACCTCCAGTGGTGACCAGGTCTGTGGTTTCTTCTTTCTCGCTACAGTGGGAGCAGGGAGTGGGCTGGAGAGCTGCTCTGACTTGCCCGGCTCACCCCAGCTAAGGGGAAAGGGCACCATGAACCAGATACCAGATATCCTGATTCAGGTCAGCCTGTGATTTACTGAAGGCCACTCCTCAAATTCCTCCCCCTAGATCTGTCAGTATTCCTAAAACATTGCTGTTATAGGCCCCCAACCCCATCTACTGCTGGAGGGTTTGGGGGTTCAAGAATGTCCTCTCTAATCACGCTGGAAGGAACTCTTCACTTGTCACGATTACTTGTGGAGGATTCTGGCACCTGCAGAGGTGAGGGAGTGGGGGAGTTCTGGCAGGGACACTGGGACCTCAGAGATCACCTTGATGTGTTTCCTACAGCTCTGGGAGGCTCTTCTTCCTTCTGTGCAGCTGTCTGCCCAGCTAGAGTAGGAGCTCCTCTGCTTGCTACTATTTGCTGTTGTTCCCTTGAGTCTGCAACAGTGCCTGGCACGTAGTAGGCACCAGGAAATGTTTGCCAAACAACTCCTTTTACTCCAGCTCCTCACATTTAATTTAACTGGGCTGACCCAGAACCTGCTAGGAGTGGCTAAAGAGCTGCCCTTCACATTCCTCCCCCAACCCTCCCACCCACTCCCCACCCACCCCCACCCACCCCCCACCCCCACCCCAGACAGCCCAAGGATGAGCCCAGTGGCAAGAGAAGCCACAGGACTCCTCTAGAAATGTTTTTCATAAGTTAGGCTCCAGTGAGGGAGTTCAGAATTCCTGAAACAGCCAGTGTGCCTTTGGGCATAAACACTTTGCCTGCCAGCTCCCCGATGTGTCTATGAAAGGCATCCATCAAGCAGCTCTCCTGGCCTGGTGGGGCTGGGCGGGGAGCTTCACTCTTCCAGGATGCTTCCTAGAACCCCGTGGGGCTGCCTGTTCTGGGCCAGGACCGCCTTCTTCTCCCGGGGCCCGCCGCAGCTGGCCCCTGAGACAGTAGCTGCTTGTCCTTCCTCCTGGGCTGGGAACACATCTGCGTTTGGCAGTGCCCAGATTGAGCCCTATTACCCTCCTTGCTGACCGTGCAGGAGCAGAACATTTTCTCCAGCCCCTACCCCACCTCCCCTGGGAAAACAAAGCTGATGTTCCCACAGCCAAGGTCCTCACTAACCAAGGAGATGATGGCCATGTCCAGTTCTTGGAAGAGCGAGGCCAGAGTGTGTTCTTAGGAGGGCAGGAAGGCACCGGGGGATCTCGAAGCTCCCCAGATGGGGCAAGTGGAGCGAGGCTGTGAGACTAAGTGATGCAACTGGAACAACAGGAGACTGAGAGGAAACTAGAGAGAGAAAGGGATGGGGGAGGAGGAGAAAAGTCTGATTTGCAGCTTTTATTTCTGTTGTCTTTGAAGTTAGACTTCAAGTGAAATCAAGAGCACAAAAGCAACAAAGCAGCAGGAAAAGTTAGAGATCAGGCAGTTGGTGTGTGCTTCAGGGACTCACAGGGAGACTTGCTGCATGCTCCACCCCACGCCAAAGGCAGAATACCAGGAGTCACCCCGCCTTAGGGACACCTCAGGAGACTGTGACAGAGGGGCTTCCTGGGTGCCTGCATTTTGCTAGGTGACAGTAACATCCTGGAAGGCAGGGACCTGGCTCTGATTTATTTCTGTATGTACCATGCCAAGTACCATACCAAGTACAGAACCTAGCATACATTAGTTGCTCAGCAATGTCTTGGGAGTTGTGCAAAGCCTTTTGCACATGTAAATTCATCTTTTCCTTTCACAAGGTTATGAGATAGATATTATTATCTTCGTTTTACAGAAAAGAAAATGGAAGCACAGAGAGGTTTAGTTACTTGCTCAAGGACACACAGTTAAAAAGCATCAGAGATGGGATTCAGAACCACGAAGACTGATTTGAAAGACTGCTCTTACTCACCATGCTCTACACTCTTGAAAGAAAAAGAGAGGAAAAAGAAAGCAAAACATCTTGGTCATGGAATTGAAAGAGATCCCAGGGATCACTTAAATTAAGCTCTTGATTTAATAAGTTAAGGTTTAGACAAGTGAAGAGACTTGGACTGGCCAGCTATTGGCAGAGTCAGAATTAGAACCTGAATCTCCAGACTTCTGGTCCTGGAGCTTGCTGCTGCATGGGCTTGTCTTGAAAGAGAACAACCAGTGTCTTTCAGGGTCTGTAAACCAGCTATTTAATAGAACCAGTGTCCACTAGGCTTGGGGAAACAGTGGAAACTGGACCCTTTCTCTCACTCCCCAGCCGTCCCCACCAACTTGTTCTGGCCAGGCTGGCTCCCTAGGTCACCCAGGCTGCAGGTCTCTAGGAGGCAGGCAGGAGGTATCCCTGAGGGAAGATGCCCAGGCCAGCCCTTGGGAACGTGGGCTCTGTCTGAGGCACAATACTCCATGGCCCAGCCCGGGACATGATGGGTGTCCCATGTGGATTTTCTGTGCTTAGATTGCAGCATAAACTCCTAGTTCTCTGGCTCCTGACTGCTTACAATTTTCAGGGTAATTTTTCTCCCAGGGCATTTGTTCTGGATCCCTGTCTGATACATAAGATATCACTTTTGGTTCAACATATTTAAAACTCATTTTTCCCCTAGACAAGACAAATTGAATTTGTCTTCCCATATGGGGCCTTTCAAACAGATTGGTGCTGAGACAGGCTGGGTTCCCAGAGTGATGTAGTTTGATTAGTCCTGACATTCTTTTCCCGCTTATGGGGGGTGGGGGGCGGGAAGTAGGTAATTGCAGATATTCCAGTTGGGAGAAGGTGTGATTGGGTTTTTCTCCTGTGGGGGAAAAACAAATTCTTTCACATGGATGAGTTTTTGGCATCTGCTGTATGTCTCTGCTGCGAGACGGAAACTTCTGGAATAGAAACCCCCCTCCAGCACACAGTCTGATGGTTCAGGGAAGCCTTTGGTTCAAGCTGGGGGTGGAGGGGCAGGGTGAGCTGACTGGCTCCTCTTCTGGCCCATGCAGGCTTTGTAAAGCCTTGTCCGGGACTTTCCTGCTGGTCCAGTGGTTAAGACTTCACACTCCCAGTGCCAGGAGCCTGGGTTCACTCCCTTGTCAAGGAACTGGATCCTACATGCTGGCAAATAAGAGTTTGCATGCCACAGTGAAAAGATTCTGCATGCTGCAAGTAAGGACTCCACATGCTGCAACAGAGATCTGAGATCCTGAGTGCCACAGCCAAGACCCCGTGAAGCCAAATAAACAAATAATTTTTAAAAATGGGGGGAAAAAAAGAAAAAGAAAAGCCTTGTCTTGCTCATCTCAGCGCTGGAAAAGCTTTCTGACCTACTGAATCCCGCTGTGGGGCCCGGGGTCAGCACAGAGTGGGTTTTCCGGATGCTCCTGATGCTGGGCTGCCTCCTCTCCTGCCTGCCATCCCAGGACTTTGACAATGAGTCCCAGGGACAGGGCTGGAAAGGCAGAGGCAGGGTCCGCAGGGTCAGGGGGCAGCCTTTATCTTGTCTGCCTGTGCTTTGCCTCAGACACCGGCAGAGGGTCTGGATGAGAGGGTCCCTCGAGGTTTCTAGGGGGCAGGCCTAATAATGGGGTGGGGGTCCCCAAGTCCCCAGAGTCTCTTCCTCTCATGTCAGGAGGCACTATCGCCTCTGGCCACCATGCCCCCTAGCAGAATCTATGAGTTGTGAGGAGGCCAAGGGGGATGGCTAGCTGTTTCTCTGAGGGGGCTTGTCAGAGAGGAGAGGCCTTGAGGAAAAGGCCAGGGGGTGGATGGGAGGGGGAGAAGCGAGGCCTTCGACGAGAAGCCTCCAGCATATCAGGCTGAAGTTTCCACCCAGCCTGGGACTTCCGCAGCACTCCAGACCCTGCTAGACTTGTCCCCTCCCTCTCTGTGACCACAGCCCCAGTCCTACCCCTGGTCAGCTACCGGTCTCTTTGAGAAGAGGAGCTGGAAAGTTGTGGAGCAGTTCCACAGCAGGGCGGAACATGCTTGCGGGTGACCCCTCAGTGCTGACATGCTGGGCTGGGCTCTAGTCATTGCTCTTGAGGGCCCCATGACCCGGTGTTTGTTCTTGGGTCCTTCCAAGCTCCTGCAGTGTGCATACTGCAAAGTAATACTGCTGGGGTATTGGCTGATTACCTCTGCAGCAATAAAGTCTAATCTTGTTAAATAAAGGAAGCCTTGAATAAATGTCTGCTCATTCCTGCCAGTATTTTCCTGCTGCCCCAGCCAACATAGCTCTGTGACCTTCAGCCAGTCACTTAACCTCTCTGAGTCTATTTCCGTACTTAAAGAAAATAAATACAATACTATACTCCTTCACCCTGGTTTTTGTGGGGATCAAACATAACAATGTGTGTGAAGGTCTTTTCCAGATGTCAAGATGCTATTCCCCTATACGGGATCATTACTGATCATCATGCTTATTGTAATGTGCCCAGAACCACCATACCTTATAATATAAAGTGTCAGCAGCAGGAGTTTCATTATAAGGGAGGAAAAAAGGAACCAATTTTCCCAATGGAAAAGAGTGACCCCAGAAAGAGCAGAGAGACCAATAAAATAACCCCAACAAGAGGGATGACAACTTGGATCACTTCATGTCAAGGCTCAGTTCAGCACAGTTTAGTTCAGTTCAGTTCAGTCCCTCAGTCGTGTCGGACTCTTTTCGACCCCATGAATCACAGCACGCCAGGCCTCCCTGTTCATCACCAACTCCCAGACTTAACTCAGACTCACGTCCATCGAGTCAGTGATGCCATCCAGCCATCTCATCCTCTGTCGTCCCCTTCTCCTCCTGCCCCCAATCCCTCCCAGCATCAGAGTCTTTTCCAATGAGTCAACTCTTCACATGAAGTGGCCAAAGTACTGGAGTTTCAGCTTTAGCATCATTCCTTCCAAAGAAATCCCAGGGCTGATCTCCTTCAGAATGGACTGGTTGGATCTCCTTGCAGTCCAAGGGACTCTCAAGAGTCTTCTTCAATAACAAAATGTTCCCCATTCTAATGAGGAGAAATTTTTAGTACCAAAGACAATCATTCCACATTTTTCTAAGCCTGGGGTCAAAGGCTATTTTTTATCTGATGCTGTGTAATTGAAGTTAAGGGGCTTCCCAGGTGGCGCTAGTGGTAAAAAGACAAGATCCAGGTTCGATCCCTAGGTTGGGAAGATCCTCTGGAGTAGGAACTAGCAACCCACTCCAGTATTCTTGCTTGGAAAATTCCATGGACAGAGAAGCCTGGTGGGCTATAGTCCATGGGGCCACAAAGAGTTGGACATGACAGAGCACAGCACACAGTTGAAGTGAAGAGCCAGTCGGAGATGGTTTTAGATCTTTGTACAAAGAGTAAGGGGTCAAAGTGAGTCTCCCCTCTTCCCTTTCTCAGAAAGAAATCCTAACTGGAACAAGGCTCTGGAAGGCCGTCAGGAATCAGAGAAGCCAGGACAGAGATGCTCAGAGCATTCCTGGAGGAGATCATCTATTGTTTCTATCTTCCTAAAGTCCATTCCTCTTTCTCTTTTTGGTAATAGAACCCTCGTTGCTGGGGGGTGGGGGGAACTACCCCTTCCTCACTCTTATGCCAACTAAGATCGACCTCTTCCCCAGTTTCTGGAATGACTCAAATTTGACCAATCAGAATACTGTATCTTCTGGGCCACAGTGATTAGCTCAGCAAGGGGCACGTGATCCAAGCCAGGCCAATGACAGTAGGTCCTGAGACTTCTGTTAGAACAATTAGGAAGGAGATGTTCTCTTCTTTGGGTGGATCCTTCAAACAGGAATATAGAAGCGTGGAGTTTTTGTGGTCGCCTTTGTTACCAATCTAAGAATGATGCCAACGTTGAAAGAAGCAGAGTTGAGAGATTGAGAACGATGCTTGGTGACATGGTTTGAGCACACTGGTTTAGCTGCACAGGAAAGACAAGGCAAGGCAGGGTAAGGGAGATACATTCCAAGGTCCAGAGTGGGTGCCTGAAATCGCAGATAGTACAGGACCCTGTATATGCTTTTTTCCCATCCATACGTACCTATGGGAAAGTTTAATTTATAAATTAGGCACTGTAAGAGATGAACACCAATGATTAATAATAATAAATAAAATTTTAACAGTATAGTATAATAGAAGTTATATGAATGTGGTCTCTCTCATTACCAAAATATTAATATCTTATTGTACAAATTTAATGCCTTTTCCATCTTATCTAAGCACTGACCTTTCACTGTGGCCATACCTTTTGCAGTTTGAGGTATGCCAGCAAAACTAGCACATGTTTCTTTTTCCTTCTTCACTATTCCATGGGTAGAAGATTCATTCTTCCTGCGGATCTTAGCAACCTCAGCATACAATTTTTTCCCTTTCCTTATTAGGTCTAGAACTTTCACCTGAAGGAAACACTGTACGGCTTCTCTTGGGCATATCTGAATTGCCAGCATCACTACTTTTGCACTTTGGGACCAGAGTTAAGTAAAACAAGGGTTCCTTGAACACAAGCATTGAAATACTTGGACAGTGGAGCTGAAAACTGAGATTGCTACTAAGAGACTAATCAGAGGATACTTCGGACAAAGGGATGATTCATGTCCTGGGCGAGAGATTTCATCCCACTACTCAGAATGGTGAGCAATTTAAAACTTTTGGATTATTTCTGGAATTTTCCATGCAGTATTTTCAGACCCCAGTTGACTGAAAGTAATTGAAATCTTGGGAAACTGCTGAATAAGGGGCTGGGGGGACTACTGTATGTATATCCAGCCTGGGTGTTGCAAGTCTTCAGACTCAGGTTCTACTCCTCAAATGGGAGTCTTGTGATACCTCTAAGCCTTGGTTGTTGTTATTTAGTTGCTAAGTCATGTGCGACTCTTTGCCACTCCATGGACTGTGGCCCTCCAGGCTCCTCTGTCCATGGGATTTCCCAGGCAAGAATATTGGAGTGGGTTGCCATTTCCTTCTCCAGGGGATCTTCCTAACCCAGGGATCGAATCTGTCTCCTGCTTGGCAGGTGGATTCTTTACCACTGAGCCACCTGGGCCTTGGTAGCATTTTCTAATACATGGGATAAATGACAACACTCTGTCACACTGCCCCAAGGATAGGACGGTCATCAATCTCTCCTTCCTGAAGTGTGGAGGGAGTTTTCCTGTTTTCATGATCTCCAAATAATTGGTGGGTTTTAAAGGCCAGTTCCACATTTTGTGTTGACCAAGGTCCAAGCTCACGTGAGGAAGGGAGGGGGCTCCCCTTTCTGTGACTGGGGCTGGTGGGAGGGTGGAGTCTCTGCTTCCCATGCCTCATGCTGCACCTCCTGGGCCTCCCCTAGACGAATACATGCATTTTATACACAGAAGAGGTGAAGCTGTGAGGGTTGGTGTTCCCTCAGGAATTATGGCCAAAAAAGGGTGGGGCTGTCAAGGCAACTTCAGAATTGTTGGCGGTGGCTTTTTTTCCGTTTATTTTGTTTATTTCACTGCACAAGGTCTTATAATAGTTGTGGTGTGTGGGGTCTAGTTCCCTGACCAGGGATTGAAGCCAGGCCCCCCCTGCAATGGGAATGTAGTCTTAGCTACTGGGCCACCAGGGAAGTCCCCAGGATTGGTTTTCTGACCTGTGATATTTCTGGAGGCCCTCTGCCTGGGATGAAATGCTGGTCTTCAACAGGAAGGCCCTGCCTGAGGTTTGGCAGCCCTGAGTACCCAGGGCCTGGCTTCGGCCCAAGGACGTCAGGAAACACACCTTCCAAACAGGGCCTGCCCCGCTCTGCACTCCCTGAATCTCCTGAAGCTTATATGGAAGGTGTGGGTGTGTATTGGGGGGTGAGCTGCACACTGGGGCAGAGCACAGATCCAAAGTAAAAGTGATGAACCTCCCTGGGCTGTGACCTGATGCAGAGCCCTAGGGACAAGGTTCTGAAGGTTGGGATGAAGAATCTTTATGTTTGTTTGTTTTTTCTCAACTGGGAAAGAATCTACCTGCAATGTGGGAGACCTGGGTTTGATCCCTGGGTTGGGAAGATCCCCTGGAGAAGGGAAGGGCTACCCACTTCAGTATTCTGGCCTGGAGAATTCCACAGACTGTACAGTCCATGGGGTCGCAAAGAATCGGACACAACTGAGCGACTTTCACTCACTCACTTGCTTGTTTTGAACAAGAGTTTATTCATTAGCTTTCTTGGATCATTCTACATCAGTGACCCCTCAGTTGGCTTATATGAAGTGCCAAAATGTCTGAATCTCTGTGCTGGTGGTTTAGCCACACTCAGTCGTGTCTGACTCTTTGCGACTCCATGGACTATAGCCCTCCAGGCTCCTCTGTCCATGGGATTTCCCAGGCAAGGATACTGAAGTGGGATGCCATTTCCTTCTCCAGGTGAATTTTTTTTTTTAATGATAATTTAATTGGGAAAGAGACAAGAATCCTGTTTTCCTTCACAAATGGACTGAGGGCTTCTCTCTATATAGAATGTTTAATATGGAGGAGTAACTGAACAGAGGGAGGACCATGATTTCCCTGGGGGAGGGGAAGGAAGGCTCACGGCTTCCTCGGGCACCCTGGGGCCCAGCAAGGAGGGGGCAGAGCTCACAGCTCTGATTTCTGCTCTTTTTTCTTTTTTTTAGCCAGCATCAGAACTTGCCTTGCCAGTGTCTTCAGCTGGCTCTTAACCACTTTCTCCTTGTTTGATTTGCTAAATGTCTGTTTTAGTTCAGTGTTTCACACCTGCTTTGACAGTCTACCATTCCCCCCATGCCCTGGGACATCTGCCAAGTGGTGACATCAACTGTGACGTGAAATGTAGCTTGGCTCCACGTGGCATCCTCACTCTCCCTCCTCCCTACATCGCCTCCTTCCTTCCAAGAATGCAGATGCCCAGGCAGTGGAGGGGCTGGGCCGAGTGACCCTTCCCCTGCATATATTTATTCTGGAAGTTTTACCCCAAAGTAGAGGACCTGGTAAAACGAACTCTTATGTACATACCACCCAGCTTTAACAATGAACAACATTGTGCTGATGTTATTTATTCAACTTCATATGTATATATATACATAGCATACATATGTATGTAGATAATACATTATGATACATCTTGCTTATTTAACTTCATGTATATGTATATACATATTACACTTACATATGTATATATATACATAATAAATAAAAGGATATATTTCTTCCTGAAGTATTTTAAAATAAATCCCAGGTATCACTGTATTTCACCTTAAACTACTTCAGTTTGACTCTCTAATGAATAAGAAAACTTTCTTATTTCTAATGAATAAGAAAACTCTCTAATGAATAAGAAAACTTAGCTCTGCCATCATCAGAGCTAAGAAAATTAATAAGAATTCCTTGTCATCATCTAAAACAGAATCCACAGTCAGATTTCTGTCCATTGCCTCAAAGCAGTCTTTCACAGTTGGTTTGGATCTCTATCTTTGAACTCAAAAAGAAGTTTGCCGAGCAAATTCAGAGTGACCAGAATTCTAATGAAAATTCTAATTTAACGGCTAGGACTGTCTTCAGGTTTTTTGCAGAACTGGTTTACATGTAAATAATGGGCTTAATATACGAGAGCCTCAATTTCTTTGGTCACCAAGCAGGAATGGGAGGCCTGCATTGTGCCAGATGCTATAGCCAGGCACTGAGCGGCCCTCAGAGGCTCACTACTCAGAGTGGGATGTGGCTGTGAAAGCCATGAAAAATGATTCCCTGTGAGCTAGTGTCTGGGAGCAAAGAGGCTGTGAGAGTTCGGTTGAAGGAAGAAATGCCAATATTAAGTCCTATTTTTGTAAGAAGACATTTTACACAGAAAATATTCAACAGTTGAGACTCCTTTGATTTGGCCTGATTGTCCCTCCAGTCAGCTATCATAAGGTGATGCCGTGGGTTGAATGTCTGTGTCCCCCCTCCCCCACATTCATGTGTTAAATCCTAATGCCATGTGATGGTGTTAAAAGCTGGGGCCTTTGCCTGATGATTAGGTCATGAGGGTGGAGTCCTCATGAACGGCATTAGTGTCCTTATTAAAGAGAATTCAGAGAACCCCTAGCCCCTTCTGCCACATGAGGACACAGTGAAAGATGTGGTCTATGAACCAGGAAGGGGGCTCTCACCAGACACAAAATCTGCTGGCACCTTGGTCTTGCACTTCTAGCCTCCAAAACTGTGAGAAATAAATTTCTGTTACTTACAAGCCACCCAGACTATGTGGTTGTTTCGTCACTGAGTTGTGTCTTTTGCAACCCCATGGACTGAAGCCTGCAAGGCTCCTTGGTCCATGGGATTTCCCAGGCAAAAATACTGGAGTGGGTTGCCATTTCCTTCTCCACGGGATCTTTCCAACATAGGGATTGAACCTGCATCTCCTACATTGGCAGGTGGGTTCTTTACCACTGAGCCATCTGGGAAACCCAGATTATGGTATTTAGTTATAGCATCCTGGACACGCTAAGACAGGTGATGCTTAACTTTACATATTTCTCCTCTTTTCATTCCTCTCCTTCCTCCCTCCTCCCCTCCCTGCCTTCCTTCTTTCTTAATCTTGTAATCCTTCCCTCTTAATGGATTCCCCTTCCTGTCCATACTCTCTCAAGTCAAGCTTTCCTGAGGTGGATTCCCTTCTTCCTGAGGACCTCTCACTTAGCCTTGTTCCCGGGGTGGCCCAGTGTTCTCTGAGTGCAGATGCGTGATTCCTGCACCTCTCCAGAACCTTGCTTCCCAGTTCTCCCAGGATCTGAGTCCACTCCATTTGCTCCGCAGCTGTCTTACTTTGAGTTCTTCCAAAAGCAGCGCCTGAGTTCTTGGTGCAGGAGGTGTACTTAATGTATTTTGGAGGCAAGAGAGAGGGGGGAGGGGCTGAGATGTGGAAGGAGGAAAAGGTACTGAGAGTGCTTTATTGATGTGGTGACTGCTGGGAGCACCAGGGGCTCAATCCAGGTAGAAGGTAGTTCAGAATTGCTTCTGCGAACCGTAGGAGGCTGGCCCCCACCCCACACTGGTTGTGGCTTGCTTATCTGAGGTCTTTACTGTCTTTCTCTTTCAGGCTGACCCATGTGAGCTGAGAAAGCTGACTAAAGCTTCAACGTGGAGCGATGTAGGGAGGGCCATGCAAGGCTCAGCTGCACACATAGCTGCGTTGAACTCAGAAGTGGGCTGAGGGCATCCACCGTGTCTGTTACAGCAGTCCTCATTCCTTTTTCTGCCCTGACTCATTAACACGAATGACAGCAACGTAATTTATTGAGCATTCTTTGTGGAGCAGTCACTGGGGTAATAGCTTCACTCAATCTTCTAAAAATCTACGCAGACAGTGTTATTATGCTCCCATTGTACAGATGATTAACTGAGGCTGAGGCTGAGTCTAAGAGAGGTTAGGGCTTCCCAGGTATCGCTAGTGCTAAAGAGCCCACCTACTAGCACAGGAGACACAAGAGATGTGGGTTCGATCCCTGGGTCAGGAAGATCCCCTGGAGGAGGACACGGCAACCCACCCCAATATTCTTGCCTGGAGAACCCTATGGACAGAGGAGCCTAGAGGGCTACAGTTCATAGGGTCACAAAGAGTTGGACATGACTGAAGTGACTAGCATGCATGCAAGAGATGTTAAGTAGATTGCCTAAGGGTTAAGCACCCCACTGGTGAACTTAACCCAGATGAATTTATGTGGTCAGATGTCACTAGACTCAGACCCTGCTGTTAAAAGCCTGGAATAAATTACTCTAAATTCCTTTTGGAAAAATAGGGTGTGATTTTTTTTGGTTGTGTGCTGTTGTGCAGAAAGTTTCTGGGTTGGGGTCTTCAGAAGGTCCTCCTGGGTTGCTCTCAGGTTTTTCTCACTAGACTCAGCCAAAGTCTTGCCTTTGGAGATTGAACACGGCCACCAGACACTGCTCCCAGGCTCTGCCAGCTGTTTGGCAGATATGAGCTGCTGCCCCAGGGGAGCACAAGAGAATGCCTGAGGAGGGAGAATGTTCTGGAAGGACAGCTTGAAGAACAGGCCTTTCTTCTCTGACCCTGGGAGTCACTTCACAGAGGAGGGAGTGTGATCCCCAGGCCTCTGCCGGGAGACCCTTGCTGCTTCGGGCTGGCTTCCCCAGCTGATGGCTGGAGGTGGGGGGACTTAGGCTGCGTTTGCATCTCCCCAGCCCCTCAGGCTGGAGGGGAGGGGCATGGATCACGGCACAGCACCTTCCAGGTCCCTGAGCAAAGTGTTGTAAGAGATGGACTGAGGTCTGAACTTCTCAGCAACGTTGGCCAAAAAATTTCTTTTTTGTTTAAGTTGGTTTGCCTTAGGGTTTCTGTCATTCCCAGCTAAAGGACTCTTGTCCAGTCTGACCAGGAGAGGCCAGACACTTCCCCAAGCTGCCAAGCATCCCACTTAGGCTCCAGCCACATCAGAAGCTTTGCTTCCCCCTCTCCTCCCCCATCCAAGCTAGTGGAGGTGGGTTTGCATGAGTGTGTTCCCTGGGCCTGGATCACTGACATTTAAAGCCTGCTGCTAACCCATTCCAGTGTTCTTGCCTTGAGAATCCCAGGGACGGAGGAGCCTGGTGGGCTGCCGTCTATGGGGTCGCACAGAGTCGGACACGACTGAAGTGACTTAGCAGCAGCAGCAGCTAATTGTGATGTGAAGAGAAGAAAATTCACTTAAATCTGTTTTAAGGCTGACACTCTGCTAGGTCATTATCTCATTAAACTCTCCAGAGAAATCAGAAATTTTTGGAGGAGCAATTTTTCACCTGTGGAAGTGACTGCCTTTGAGGGGCCGGCCCCCTGGGTCCTCCCTGGGGCTTGAGTTTTGAAACTCTCAGGTCCAAACTGCACCACAGAGGTGAGTGTTTGTGCTCTGTGTCCTGGACAAGACCAGTCCAGTCTCTTCCAGTCTGTGCACCTGGTCTGTTACTGGGCCACATGATTTTATGTATGGTTTCGTTGCGATTGCTCCTTTCTCAGTTTTTGTTTCTGGAATAGCTGGCTGCTTGGTTTTTCTCAAGGCTGATCTGTATAGCCTCTGGTGCAGCAAGTGCTCTGGGCTTTGGGGGAATCCTTTAGCCTGAATAACTGGTGGCCGGCTGTGGCCAAGCCCAGGCAGAGCTGATCCCAGGGATGGACTGGGGCCAGCCAGGCAGTGCCCTGTCACACACAGGCAGCCCTTCTGGAGCCCCTCCACAACAGACGACCAAAAATAAGGACCACGGGGCAAAGGTCATTTATTTGGACTTTTTGGAACAAAAAAAAAAATTGTTTTAAGTTACAGAAAAACACAATCATTTACATTTTGGAAGTTTCACACTCTGGGAACGAGCCCTAGTGCCATGCCAGGTTTTGTGAGCAAAAGGCTTAAAACATCCCGGTCTGACTGGGCTGTGATCATCAGGACTTATCTTCTCGAGCAGGTCTGACTGTCCATCACATGAGTCTCGTTCTAGAACTTTCACCCTTATCTCTTTCAGTAGCAAATGTCTTGGCCCCTGAAGTCCTCTTCAACATAACCCTTCCCTCCCATCTTTGCTTCCTCTGCCTTTCTTTGTAACTAGCTGCTCACCCTATCACCTCCCTCCGGTGTCTCAGACCGAAGCTTCAAACAAAACAGCCTCCTCCCTCCAGGCAATTCACTTCCCTCACCGCCTGCAAAATTGGCCTCAGAACTCCTCTCTTCCAGCAAACACTCCTGCCCTCCCTGCCCTACTTTGTTCACATCTCCAGAGACTACCACCTGGCTCAAGGGGCACTCTGGAGGTCAGAGGACCAGGATTCTAGTCTCGGTCCTGCCCCCTGTCTGCTGTTATGGTCTTAGGTATTTTCTTCTTATTAAATTCTTAGCTATCCCGCTTCAAAGGGATGTGGCATCACAGTAATAGATGCTGACGTGCCCTGAAAAGTAAAAATGCTACCGAGTGCAAGCACAGTTAGCCTGTAGGCCCCTGGGCACTGCCCTCCACAGCTCAGCATTTCCCACCTGCTGAGGACTGCACTGTCTCAGCTGCTCAGTTGCCATGGTGAAACGGCAGCCTTTGCGTGCTGGTGAGTGGGATTCTACCATCTGGAATGCAAGGTCCCTGAGGGCAGGGCTTGCATTTTAATATTTATTTGGTGAGCTTCTCAGCCCATAGCACCAGTTGGGGCTGAGCACAAGTAGGTGCTCAGTCTTAAAATTGGTTGCTTAGATTCCAATTTCCTTGGACGGATCCACCTCCTGTTGTGTGACGGCTGCATCACAATGGCAGGATGGTGGGAAACCCAAGCCTCCTCTTTTGTTCTACTGCACATGACCACTAGTGAGAAGGAGGCTCCTGGGGGCTGGTCCTGGGGTCTTGGGCCTCAACTGACCCATTGCTGACCCAGGTCGAGGGACCATCCACTGAAGTCCACACTGGAATACTTCCCCCTCCCACTGGAATAAAAATCCTTCCCAAATGGATGGGAAACATGGCCTTGCTTTGGGTGAGCATGCAAATCCCAAAGAAGGTCACGACCATGTTATCAACACAATGTGGGGTCAACCCAGACCATTCACACCAAGGACCCCTGCTCTGGGGGTCACCATCTCCAGTGTGGGGTCCTCACTTCCTGATGAGCAAGACCACTCTCTAACAGTCAGAGAAGGCCAGAGCTCACCACTACCCCGACGGTCTTCAGCTTCAGTGCCCCCACCGCTCCATCCATGGATGGTTGGCAAACCCCCACAATCCCCCTGAAGGAGTCATCTCCTCTTCATGAAAACCACAAAGATGAGAAGATGACCTCACCCCATCCAAAGAGTCCATCACACAAATGTTATTCAGAAAACACATTCTGGATCTCCCCCACTCCCATCAACACATCTCCCATCTCCGGGTTATACCCAGCGATATATTACACTTGACAAAATTCATCTTCTTCTTTTTAAAACAACTTGGTCCTTTGAGATCCATTCAGAGCAATGCCATTGCAAACACTGTAATTTAAAGTCAGTCACAGTAGAAACAAAGCCAGTCCCTGGAGAACAAACTTGAGAGGCCTCAAGTCACTCAAAATGGGTTTGCCTCGGCGAGGCCTGTCGATGGGCACCCCAGGAGCGTCCCTCACCCCAGCTGACCCCAAAGAGCCTGGAAAAGCTGGTGTTTTGCTTCAAATTCATTCAGAATAAAATGCATAATAAATAAATAAATGCTTCCATCGTATGTTGTGTGGGAATATCCAGCTGTATGTGCTGTAGCCTTCATGATGCTCCCTGGATTCTCAGAGGGAATCTTGCTTGATGGTCCAAAGGCTCTGAAATCACCCCAGGTCATGCTGAAGCATGCAGTGAGAGGGAGCTAGAACAGGGAGGAAGACTGCTGTGAAAATCCCAGCTCCGGTCTAGTGTTTGCTGGATGGGCCCCCCTTCCCGGTGGGCGTGGAATCTGTATTTATATCTTTGGTTTCCTGCCTCGCAGTTTTCTGCCTTTGGAAGAGCGGCTGAGAGGAGCGAGAGAGAAATGGCCTGCTGGCCTGCATAAAGGATGCCCACATAGGCTCTCTTCTCCTGTGGACAGCCAGAAGCTCAGGTTTCTTCCCTAGATTTTGGGAAGAGAGGCCTTCAAGGCTTCAGCACCCAGGACTGAGGTCCAGCTGCCGCAACATGTCCTGTAGTGACCCCTGCAGCCGGCTCAGGGCCACCACCTCAGTGGAGTAGAGGGAAGCTTCCAGGACGACGCCCAAGCTCTCCAAGCTCTCCAGGGCCCTGACCTGCGGCAAGGGGCAGCTCTTGGAGGCGGCCAGCAGGTGGAGAAGGTCCCGGAGGTTCTCCAGGTCATTGGATATTTGGACCACATTTCTGGAAGGCAGACTGGTGAGGATCTGTTGGTAGATCGCCAATGTCTGGTCCATCTTGGACAAACTCAGGAGAGGGTGGAGCCCAGGGATGAAGTCCAAACCAGTGACCCTCTGTTTGGAGGAGACGGACTGCTATGCAGGAGGAAGGGGAGAGCAAGAGCTCAGTGGGAGAGAGGGCAGCTCCTCAGAGCTCCCCTGACTTCGCCTTTCCCTAGAGCATAGAGGTGCTTCCTCCCGCCTTCCACACCATCCTCCCTGGGCCCTTACTTCTTGTGCCCATGTGACCACCATGTTTCCAAGCTGGTCTCCTGGGCTCCTATCTTTCTGCCCTTCCCAAACCACCCTGCCCTTTGCCTCCAGACCAGCCTTTGCAGGCTGCTCCCTTTTCCAAATGACTCTGCTATAGAACCAGCCATGACTCCCTATTTCCTGCTTGAGTTTCTTCCCCAGGCATTGAGGTCTTCCATACATTCCCCGTCCCCAACTCTTCCACCCCAAGCAGACTCCTCCCTCACAGTCAGATTCTCCAGGAAGTCTCACCCCCTAAGGGATTCAGGCCATTACCCCAGCGATGCCCCAGCTCACTGCTCTGCTCAAGTAACCCTGGTTACCAGGAGGGGCTCTCCCTTCCCCCGCCACCCACAGCAATCAATCCCGGCACCACACAGGTTGAGGCACTCTGGGTCTATTGTGTACAGCTTGCTGAATGACTGTTTTGAAAGCAAGGAATTTAAGGGCTTTTCTCTAGGAAATGCAGACACTGTCTATTTCTGATCTGTCCCCACTTCTGGCTACCTAACTGCTCTCTGGCTTCCCAAAGCCACTGTTAGAAATATAGAGTGATCAGGAGATGTGGAAGTCTCCAGATTGCTCCACGCAGGTGAGCAAGTTGGCTTTTAAGGTGGGAAGCTATCAAAAGTCATGACTGAAAACCTTGAAAGAGGGCACACACAGTTCTGGTTCTGCAAGGGTATTCAGGGAGGGTCACTTGCTTTATCTAATTTAGTCTCATGAAGACCTTATGAAGACTATTAAGATAGTCTTGTTGTCTAGATGACTATCTTAATAGTCTTCACAAGGTCTTATGGGTTTCCCTGGTGGCTCAGACGGTAAAGAATCTGCCTGCAATTTAGAAGACCCAGGTTCAATCCCTGGGTTGGGAAGATCTTGTTGGGAGAAGAAAATGACAAGCCACTCCAGTATTCTTGCCTGAAGAATTTCATGGACAGAGGAGCCTGGTAGACTACAGTTCATGGGGTCTCAAAGAGTTGGACATGACTGAGCAACTAACACTTTCCCACTTTCATTTTCTAGATGAGGAAACTGGAGTTTAAAAACCTTGTGGAACCTGACTAGCTTAAGACTTTACAGACATCTCCCTCATTCTAAATACAGACCTCATCTATGGTTGCAGGTCTGAGCTTGTGGACCTCAGAAAAAATGCCCCAAGAGACACTGATAACTGTTTACAAAAACACAGAGGGTTGTATCTGAAGAGGGCTTGACAGGCAGGGCTGGCAGTAATGAGGAGACGCTTCGCAGGGTCTGAGCTCAGTTACCAGGCAGGAAGAATGCCTAATGACTAAAACATTCTAGAAATGAGATGGAGGCCCAGAGGGAGTGCTGCTGGGGTTCTGGCCACCTGCCAAGGGGACCCCGAGACCTCTGTGACTCCCTCTGGGCCTGGGCACTAGGATTCCGGTCTGGGAGGGAGGAGAGTGAGAAGGCGGGAGGCAAGGGAAGTGGAGGAGGAGAGGAGCTGTCCTTAAGCCAGGGGGGCATCCAGGCCGCTGGGGCCCTGTGCAAGGCTGCACAGCCTCCTCCGCCAGCCTCTGGAGTCCCCCACGGGATGGCCACGGTTCTACCTCGTCTCCCAGTCCCTCCCTACCGTGTGTGAGATGTCATTGATCCTGGTGACAATCGTCTTGATGAGGGTTTTGGTGTCATCCTGGACCTTGCTGATGGGCACAGCCTCCACGTAGGACAGATAGGGCCAAAGCCACAGGAATCGATACAGGGATCCACAGCGCATTTTCCTTCCCGGGATGGGCTTCTGGGGCCTGAAAACAGAAGAAACCACACGTGGCACGTCGCCGATCTCCGAGAACACCCACGTGCTCTGCTACCACCCGCATCCATGTCTTCAGATGCGGATAACAACGAGATTTGCTGTCTGCCATGGCTATCATCTCCTCAAAGACAATTCATTGTCTAGAAATGACAGTAATGAAAGGCACTCCCCTGGGGAGAGGTGCGGCGGAATCAAGAAAACCACAGGAGGTGTGCTGTAGACCACACAGCAGTGAGCCAGGGCACGAGCGGATGGACAGCGGGCTTTCAAGGTCTGGTTTGAATCCAGACATTTAATAGCTGTAGGACTTCAGGCATATCCCATAACCGCTAAAAACTCCCCCTGTATCCGCCACAATGTACCTATCTCCAGGGTTTTATGAGGATCAAATTAGATAATGTGCGTGAAAGAGCTTTAAAGGAGTTGTGAAAGGTTCTCTATTACTACCCTATTATTAGAGATTATGTGACTGTCCTCTTCATTACTCTCTCACAGCAGCGCACTGATACCTCCGTGATGGCATTTACCACTGGCTTTATTGCTTCCTTTCTCTCCCATTGGGAGCCTGACTCCGATGGGCACTTACAGAAGGTCTGATAATCAGGCGCAGTGCTGGGCACCAAGGATGCCACAGTGAACAACGGATGTTTTTTTACTCTCAAAGTGTTTCCAGTTTAATAGGGGAGATAGTAAACAGGCCGTAGCAGTACAGGAGGAAAGAGCTCTGCAAGTATGGCTGAAACCAACACAATATTGTAAAGCAATTACCCTTCAATTAAAAATAAATTATATATATATATATATATTTTTTTTTTTTTAAGAAAGAGCTCTGCAAGAAGGACAAGATATTGCAGGATTACAAAGTGGCCTCCCTGAGAAGAGGTGTCGCCTGAGCTGGGTATTGAAGGCGAAGGGGAGGTCTTGGAAGAATACAAAGTGGTTGCCATAAGTGGCCAAGAGAGCAGCTGGTACAAAGACCTGAAGGCCAGAGAGAGCACATACACTCTCAGCCTACCGTGTTCACTCAGGATGTCTGAAACTCCAAAGTTGTGGAACCGTGAATTCTAACATTCATAATATGCAGGTCCTTGATTAAGCTGTGAAGTTTTAATGAGATACATGAGGCAAAAGGTAATCAGGTTAAATGCCTGCAAGTCTGGCCAATGATCCATGCTAAGTATGTGTGGATGAGCCTGAAAGAATGATTATGGGTGTTAAGTATTAACATGAAGGTTTTGGAGATGGCAGAGAAGTTCATCTCTGCTTTTTGTGTTCTGTTTCATCTGGGTCTTGATTAAAAACAGGTAATGCATTTTCTGTCCATAGGTGGCTGCTGCTGCTGCTGCTGCATCGCTTCAGTGGTATCCGACTCTGTGCGACCCCATAGACGGCAGCCCACCAGGCTCCCCCGTCCCTGGGATTCTCCAGGCAAGAACACTGGAGTGGGTTGCCATTTCCTTCTCCAGTGCCTGAAAGTGGAAAGTGAAAGTAGGAAGTCACTTGGTCGTGTCCGATTCTCAGCGACCCCTTAGACTGCAGCCTACCAGGCTCCTCCATCCATGGGATTTTCCAGGCAAGAGTACTGGAGTGGGGTGCCATTGCCTTCTCTCCCATAGGTGGCAATATTAGTATAATTCATATTCTGACACTATAATAGAAGTAAGCAGTCTTGGGAATTCCCTGGTGGTACAGTGGTTAGAACTTGGTGCTTTCACCATGGTGGCCCAGGTTCAATCCCTGGTTGGGGAACTAATATCCCAAAGCAAGAAAAGAAAATAAATAAGCTTTGGGGACTTTGTTGGTGGTACAGTGGATGAGAATCTACCAGCCAATGTAGGAGACACAGGTTGGATCCCTGGTCTGGGAAGATTCCACATGTGGTGGAGCAGCTAAGCCCATGAGCCAGAACTACTGAGCCTGCGCTCTAGAGCCCTCAAGACACAGCTACTGAGCCCAGGTGCTGCGACTACTGAAGCTCACGCATCTAGAGCCTGTGCCCTGAAACAAGAGAAGCCGCTGCAGTGAGAAGCCCGAGCACTGCAACGAAGTCGCCCTGGCTCCCCGCAACCAGAGAAAGCTCACACACAGCAATGAAGATCTAGCACAACCAAAACTAAATCCTTAATTCAAAAAAAGAAAGAAGCAGTCTATTTCTATATTATAATGCTTGATCAAAAGTATGGGGTTTTTAAAATCTGAATTTTATCAATGGGGAAATGTGAAACCCAAGAAAACATGCGGACTTGTCCAAAGTCAAACAAGTAAGCTGCAAAGCTAGGATTCATAGCCAAAGGTGCCACACCCAGAAAAGCTGGAACACTTTCTACCCCACCCCACCAGTTTCCCCAGGCTTTAAGGGAAACCTGGAGAAAAGTCCAAGTTATAAGCCACCCCGATGTCTGACCAAGGGCAGCTCCTGGGACTGTGGCACTTGGGAACAAACACCCTGCTCTATTCTAGGATGAAGCTAAGAGATTGTACCCCCATAATTATTTCATGTATGAAAAATATAAGTAATTTGAGAGAGGGTACTTCAAATGGTTTTGTGCTTGTTTTGGCTCCTAAAAATTCAGTACTACCTCTATTAACTCCTCATTCTCTGAGTAAACATTTCCACCAAATGCTTGAAGAATGGAATTAAATAGTGCTAATCCCTCAGCATGAGTCCAGGAAACCCTAGCAAAAGTGGAAGCCAGTGGTTAGACACCAAAGCTTCATCAGTGGGCTCCGCCCTTATTCACCGAGTGTCTCTGGGCAAGATTTAATTCCCTAAAGCATCAGTTCCCATCAGTGAAATGGAACACATAACATCACTTGGCTCTAAGGGTAATTGAAGAGCACCTGTAAAGTCCCTGTCTGCTGTGTGTATGTGTGTGTGTGTAAGGGTGTAGGTGGAGGATAGGGGTGGGGGACAGGGGGAAAATGTCAGCTTTTTTTTTTAATTGTGTAATTATTTGGCAGAACTTGAAATGCTTCAGCAACACTACCTGTAGCCAACTCTGAATCTAGCATTTGGCCCCTTGCCTTCCCTGGGCATCTCAAGAGGGTGCCTGGTATTTTGGGGTCCTCCCCCTGAGGCACAAGATTGAGTGGTAACCTTTTCTAGGATTTATGTATTAATGATACCCTCCTTCCCAAGAGAATTTATTACCAGATTAACTCTGATCATAGTCACTCGCATGTCATGGCCACCTTGTAATACCTGAGTGGAAAAACAGTTTTACTAGCCCCCTCGATCACCATGGATAATACGCTTCAGTGGGCACTGAAAATAAATCACAGTTCCTTGAGATGTGGAACTGAGAAGCTGCTGCTGAGTAAGCCTGCCTAAGAGGACAGGCCAGGGTTAGGGGAGCTCCCTGGGGGCGCTGCAGAGAGAACTCGTAACAGGCCCATCTGAGATCAAAGTGATGAGGAGACGCCGGTCCACCCACACACACAACATGAAACCACTTGCTCACATGTAGAACACAGCATACTCAGGTGGGCACACACACACATCAACTCATCTAACCCTTTTAATTAAAAAAAATTTTTTTTGCTGCACTTTGAGGCACATGGGATCTTAGTTCCCCGACAAAGGATCAAACCTGGGTCCCTTGCATTGGAAGCATGGAGTCTTAACCACTAGACCACCAGAGAAGTCCTATCGCACATCTAACCCTTTTGCTAGAGGCTGGTGATTCGTCTCCAGGATCTATTCCCTTCTTCCCAATTAACAGAACATCCAAGTTTAGATAGAGAGGTGGCCATTCAGAATAAATACTTTATTTCCCAGCTGCTGATTCTGGACAACTGAATACAAGCAGAAGTGCGATGTGGCAGTTCTCGCACCGTGTGCCTTTGCTCCTCCCTTTTCTGTCCCCTCCTCTATCCTGATGCCTGAATTATGGATGTGGTAGTCTGTGTTCCTGGGCTTCTTAGGTGGCACTAGTGGTAAAGAGCCTGCCTGCCAATGCTGGAGATGTGAGAGATGAGGGTTCGATCCCTGGGTCAGGAAGATCTCTTGGAGGAGGGCATCGCACCCCATGCAGTATTCTTGCCTGGAGAATCCTATGGACAGAGGAGCCTGGCAGGTACAGTCCACTGGGTTGCAAAAAGTCAGACACAACTGAAGCGATTTAGCACGCATGCACATCCTGTGTTCTTGTGCCTCTCGGATCATGAGGATGATGGCTTCACTGTGTGAATGGTGATGTAGGGAGCTGGAGGTGGCCAGGTCTCTGAGCACTTCCTGGAGCTGAGATGACATACTTGTGTGGACCACCTATCCCTGGACTTGTGCTGAGTGTGTGAGAGACGTCGGCTCTGTCTTGGTGAAGCCACTGTTATTTTGGATCTCTGCTAAACGTGGCCAAACTTAACACTAATTAATTTATTCACCTGGACACAGACATCAGACTTGATCAGACATCAAGTCTTTTTTGGTTCACTTCAGTGTCACTACCAGGGTGGGGCCTGGCCATGGCCTGAGATTTTCAGTTCGTGGGGAGTGGCTGGTAAGAGCAGGACAGCAATTACAACTTCACTGAGCACAGCGCTGGACACATAATAGTTTTGCTGTTGTTGTCCAGTCACTGAGTCGTGTCCAACTGTTTGAGCCCCCATGGACTGCAGCAGACCAGGCTTCCCATTCCTCACTATCTCCCAGAGTTTGCTCAAATTCACGTCTGTTGAATCAGTGTTGCCATCCAACCATCTAATTCTCTGTCTCCTCCTTCTCCTTTTGCCTTCAATCTTTCCCAGCATCAGTCTTTTCCAATGAGTTGATTCTTTTCGTTGTGTGGCCAAATTATTGGAGCTTCAGCTTCAACATCGGTCTTTTCAATAAATAGTCAAGGTTGATTTCCTTTAGGATTGACTGGTTTGATCTCCTTGCTGTCCAAGGGACTCTAAAGAGTCTTCTCCAGGACCACAGTTCAAAAGCATCAGTTCTTCAGTGTTCAGTCTTCTTTATGGTCCAACTCTCAATCTGTACATGACTATTGGAAGCATTATGGTTACTCAACATCTATTTGATGGTTGACATCTAACATGTATGGATGGTCCACTGTGGGCCAGAGGCAGAGATGAAAGAGACATGCAACCACAGGAAACTGGGATCCGGAGTGGGGATGGTTGGGGCTGAACTGGTGGTTTTCCCAGGAAGCCCAGGTAGTACACCACAGTATTCAGCATTGTCAACTACTTACATGTGTTATTTGTTAAAAATAAAAGTAAAGAACAAAACTGTTGTGCTCTTCAACAGGTTTAAGAATTTACCTAATTAACTATCAATACAATGCAAGGAAGAATGTTTAAAGAAATAAAATGCCTTGGATAACTCAAGGGAGGGACTCATGAATAAAACTATGAGCTCTAGAGCTCAGCAGAACTATGTTTAAGTTAGAGCATGTGAAAGTGAAAGTCACTCAGTTGTGTCTGACTCTTTGTGACCCCATGGACTATACAGTCCATGGAATTCTCCAGGCCAGAATACTAGAGTGGGTAGCCTTTCCCTTCTCCAGGAGATCTTCCCAACCCAGGGATCAAACCGAGGTCCCCTGCATTGCAGGCGAATTCTTTACCATCTGAGCCACAAGGGAAGCCCAACAGGGCCTTGGGAAAGTTTGCTGATCTCTTGGAGACTCCATTTGCTTGGCTGTAAATTGGGGATGAAACAAATCATAATTCCTACCTGTGGCTGTTAGGTGATGGAGAATTCTTGCTCTGTGCCTGGCACATGGTCAATCCCAATACATGTTAGCCGTTGTCACTGTTATTTCCAGTGAAGGAATGGAGGAAGCATTTTGGAGGAGATTGCATTTAATAAGGGCCCTGAGAATGTGGGGGCTTCCCTGGTGGCTCAGACGGTAAAGAATCTGCCTGCAATGCAGGAGACCAGTGTTCAATCCCTGGATTGGGAAGATCCCCTAGAGAAGGTTATGGCAACCCACTCCAGTATTCTTGCCTGGAGAATTCCATGAATAGAGGAGCCTGGCAGGCTACAGTCCATGGGGTCACAAAGAGTCAGACAGACTGAGTGGCTAACACACACTGAGAATGGAGGAGTAGGATTGTGTCTGTGAAGGTGGAGGAGTGGGGAAGCCCCAACAGACGGCTCAGAAAATGGTGGCTCCAGGCTGGCATGGGAGGTGTGATGGGAGGGGTGGAGCTGTGAGTGCTAGGCAGGGAGGCCAGGCTTCTTTCTGTGGAAATGAGGCACTCTGATCATTTCCAGGCTTAGGCTTGCAGCCCAGGTGATAAGAAGGAGGCAGCAGGAAATTGGGAAAGGTATGAGGAGAGGTTTGATGAACGAACATTCATGCTGATTTGCTAGTATTGGTGGGACCTCAGGTGGGCCTGTCCCGCTGACAGCTGGAACTGGGCGGGGGGTCTCAGTTCAGGAAAAAAAAAGGGGAGGGGGTGCTGCAGACAGAGACCCAGGAGTGCTGGCTGGAGCCACTGACAAGAGTGAGTAGAGAGTGGAGGTGGGAGGAGCCATGAGGGAAAAAGGCAGGTGTCAGCCATCTGCCTGGGCTGCAAAGCCTTTTCCCTCTAGAAGTTTTAAATGTTTAAGGAGCTGTCTTTTTCTCAGAAGAACTGCTGAAATGTTGAGCCTGGAGAGGAAGGGGGCACTACTGGGAGAGGGTAGGGGGTAGCTGGACTGTGTGTGCTGCTCATGAAGGGGGAGGCTTGCTCTCCACCCTGAGGTCTCCCCTCCACTCCGCTGGCTTCCCCACCACCCACTCTTCTGTGGGTCTGTGCATCCTCTAGATGCCCTGCCAACTAACTTGTGCTTCAGACTGCCTTTCCTTTCCTTGAATTAAGACCTGACCATGCCCCATCAGGTCTACCAGCATCCCCTGCCACAGGGGCACTGGAGAAAAAAAGAGAAAAACCAGTGAATGAGCTCCACCCCCTACCCCCAGGGGAGCACTAGAAAATGAAATGTAATCACAGAAAACAGGCTAAAGGCTGACGGAAGAGGATCCTGTAACCTTGCCATCAACCCTGTCACGACCCCTGCTCTGACTTCACCTGGGTCCTGGGCACTGGCCCCCCCCACCCCCCGCTACTCATCCAGGGTTGACTGCAGGCCTTGTTCCCCCACTTGGCAGTTCCTTGCAGCGTCCCCTTCTCCACAGACAAGCTTGCCTCTTGGTTCCCCAAGAAGCTGGTGGCCTCCAGACATAAGCTCCCTCACCTTCCCTCTTGTCCTGGGGGATGCAGCAGACCAAGTGGGAGCCTCCATGTTAAGGTAGGAGGTGTTTCTCTAGATCACACACACACACACACACACACACACACTAGAAGTTTAGCTGGGCCCAGGGCAGGCCTACCCTGGGTTCTAGCAATGGGGGGAGTGGTGGGGGAGATAGGGAAAGCTCCCGGTCACAGACATTTGCTGGTAAAGGCCACTAGCTTTGAGCTATGCAAACTCCTCTGCCTTCTCCCCGTAGAAGGTACCAGAGGTAAGCAAGGGGCCTGGTACAGCTTTCTCTCTTCCTTCTCCAGCCAGCAGCTTTTTATACCCCTCTCTCCAGTAATCTCTCTTGAGAGTCCCTTAGACTGCAAGGAGATCAAACCAGTCAATCCTAAAGGAAATCAACCCTGAATATTCATTGGAAGGACTGATGCTGAAGCTGAAGCTCCAATACTTTGGCCACCTGATGTGAAGAGCTGACTCATTGGAAAAGACCTTGATGCTAGGAAAGATAAGGACAGAGGATGAGATGGTTGGAGGGCATCACTGACTCAATGGACTTGAGGTTGAGCAAGCTCTGGGAGATGGTGAAGGACAGGGAAGCCTGATGTGCTGTGGTCCATGGCATCACAAAGAGTCAGATCCAACTGAGCAACTGAACAACTCCAGTGATCTTTGGTTTGTTAGTGCAAATTAAATTCAGGTAATGTGGTATTTGACAGAGGATGATATGGTTGGATAGCATCACTGACTCAATGGACATGAGTTTGGGTAAACTCCGGGAGTTGGTGATGGACAGGGAGGCCTGGCGTGCTGCGGTTCATGGGGTTACAAACAGTCAGACACGACTGAGCAACTGAACTGAACTGAACTGAATGTGGTATTTACTATTCATTTTAAGGAAAAAGCTTTGGGTAGTCTATGCCTTCTCTCTCCCTGTAGAAATCTTTCCTGTTGGTTCCCTTGCATTCTTCCCTCTCAGCCTTCCTTCATTCCTTTCTCCCTAACTGTCAGTAGGAAGGGACTTGGGGATGAAGAAAGGACAAAGGATGAAGGAGACAGAGAAGTCTGGGTCCTCTGAGTTCTTCAGAATCCAGTGGAACAGACAGAAGCTTAAACAACTCATTTTAATACAACCTGGTGAAAGTTATAAGGGAAGGAACCTGGATCTGGGGGAGCACAGGGAAAAGGGCTGACTCTGGGCAGCCGAGATAGTTTGCACTGAGACCTGAAGGACCGGAGTTTCCCAGGGGGAGGGAAGCAAGCAGAGCATTCCAGGCCAAGGGGACAGTGTGGAGTTGGGATATACCATGGTGGGTTTGAGAGAATTCAATATGGAAGAAGAGTAGTGTATGTGAGGCTGGAGAGCTAGAATGTCCTGGGCTTGATTCTATGGGTGGCCGGGACCTTCTGGGAGATCTGCCCTATGCAGGACACACACACACGAATCCTGGAGGCGATGTTTGCATTAACAGTAGTGGGCAAGAGAAGCAGAATACTCTTTTCTCTTCCCTTTCCTCCTCCAGGTCCTGACTGGGTCAGTTAACATCTCTCCCAGGAATTTAAAGTATGCTCTGAGGAGTCCAGTTTGCCTCTGATGAAGACTCAGAAACTCAAGGGTAGCCATGGCTGACATCACATGCATGGAGTAGTTAAGAGAGACCAGGGTCCATCTACCCACTGCGGGGAGGGGGGCGTGTGGATTATGGTCAATGCTTGTCCTTTTTCTTGACCTTCTTTCTGGTTCCTGTGCTTGTTGGCTCTAGGCTCGCCCTGTCCTTAGCCTCAAGGGTGAGATACTTTTTCACATATACTGCTCACTTGAGTAGTTTTCAACTTTCTGAATATACATTTTTTTCATCCAGGAGACATATAGATACACCTGTAAGAAAAACAAGTGTCAGGAAATAAAATTCATCTTCACTATGGGTGATGCATACTGGAGAGTCTCCACCCTGGTTTTAAGTGTTGGTTGCAATATGCAGTTGAAAACACTGAGCTAGCATGAGTGATTTTCTCTTATTTGCAAATAAGGAGCCTGGTTGAGAAATCAGGTTAACATACTTAATTGGTAGCCAGAATGTGGGTGCAAGGGTTATAGTTTTTCTGTTCATCAGAAACTACCCTTAGATTCAATCTCATCAGGGACAACAAATAGGTTTCAATTCCTGTGGCAACTCTGATCAGGTTTTGTGGTTCCTTGGAGTGCTGAGTGGAGAGGAATCTGAAGCCCCCTCCAGTATGAGAGGGATAAGGTGCTGTGATCAATCACTGATGTCTGCTGGGTCCAGGAGTGGTGAATATGTCACTTGTTCAACATCTCCCCCAAGGCCTTGGCACAGAGTAGGTCCTCACTGAATGTTTGTGGAATGAGTGAATGAAATATTTCCCATCTCTGGTTTTCATTATCTAATGAGGTTAACCTACCTCTAGATGGTTAGGCTGCTTCCATTTTAAAGTCCATCTAGAATTCAGTTTTGCCCAGCAGGAATTCCTAAGAAGCTTTCTTAATGAAGACAGAAAATGCTGCAGAATCCTGATCTCCTTTTCACGGTGTCTTGTACCCCACAGGTGTCCTCTAACACTACATGGGCCCCTATTCCCATTCAGCTTCCTGAATTCTGTTCCATCTTAACTATTGTCCCAGATACTCCCTGTCTTGGTCCCATTCATCAGCCTGGCTCCTCCTACTGTGCTCTGGGCCTCCTGCCCTTCTCAGAGGTCTCTGCTCTGCTCAGACTCTTCCCTGTGGCTTCTCCACTTCTTTGGCACACCCAGTCTGGAGTACCCTAGAGTACAAACTCAGTATGTGTAAGATGGGAATGAAATCTTCTGTGGGATGGATGAGATATCAGCATCGACACCGATCATTCCAGAGAGCTGATGGATGAATGGAGCAGGAAACACTGTAAAATGCCGATTGCTGAGAAGCAAGGTACATCTGTTGTCACACATGAAGTGCAAAGGATTCTGTGGGCCCAGGTGGCAGGTGTGTTGTTTTTAAGCCGAAACATCCTTTCTACTTCTCTGAGACAATTGTGTGGACAAAGAAGAATTCCAAGACTCTGGCTCACAGGCCAGGAGGGCGCTGTCGCCACTGGACTCCTACTGCTGGTGGGAACAGGGCCTACTGACTGACTGACTGCAGGAGAAATTGGCTCAGTTTTCCTTTCAATTACATGCATGTGGTTGAAGGATACACACACTATGAGGATTCCCCATCGCTGGAGCCCTAATCTCTCTCTGACTCCCACTGACCACCACCACCACGTCCCCCTAAGTGGCATCGAGGCTAGAGTGGGGACAAAGACCCAGGTTCTCCCAAGCGTCACCTCCACACCCTGCACAGGCCACTCAGACTCGAGAGGCATCCGCCTGAGGCTGACGGGCAGGAATTCATTGCAATCTCCTTGGCTCTGTCCTTGGCGCTTGGAGCCATTTCCTGGAATGGAGGGGGAGGAAAATATTTCCCCCAAATACCAAGAAGAGTTATTTTGGGCATAAGATGTACAAAATACGAGAGGGATGCTCCTTTGGCCAACATGGAAACGTTCCTCTCAGCCCAATGTCCTCAACTGCTTGAAAAGCAAAGAACTGAGCCACACCCACTGCTTTTCTCATGCCTTCTCCCCCTGCCTGCATGAGAGAAAAGATCAGCAAGACCTTCCTGCTCAGGAGGGCATCAGAGTGGGAGCGACTGTGGTTCTGCACACCGTCCCGGTGGGAAGAGCCTGGATATCCTCTGTCCCACCTGGTCCTAGCTGCCCACTGCACTGCCACCTTAGGCTCTACAGAGCAAACACCAGAGGCTGGACAGAGGACAGCGTGGGGAATCTTTGAGCTCTTGCATCTTGCCTTCCAGTCCCTGCCCTCTGCCTCGCCTCCCCTGCAGACTACCTTCCAATCCTCTCCAAGGCTGCTATTCTCAAATGACAACCAGGTCACCATTGAGTGTCACTTGGATCAAACTGTATTTAAGAATTCACTTTTCCAAAGTGCCACATCTTTAAGCTATAGAAACTGGAGTGTGAAGGCAAACCCATCCACCAAGAAATCGAAACCAAGCCAGGAGAGAAGGCAGGCCTGGCAGGTGTCACCGGGGGCCCACCTGCCAATAGTGTGCATTTATCAGTTTTGGCTAGAGAAATGGTTACAGTGGGAAAAGTTTAACAGGCCTTTCCCATGATCCCCTGTTTGGTCGCCCCAAAGGAAACCTATTTTATCCACAGTGTAGAAGGCAGTTCTCATGACTTTGAGGACAGATGGAGTGAGATCTTCCATAATTTCTTTGGGAGATTTGGGTTCTCCCAGTTTTTCTGCTCACCCCTACTTCCTCATCTCCATGCTATGGCCTGGGTTTTATACAGTCCTTCGCATTCACAAGTCAGGAACCCTGCTGGAAAACGTTGCCTGAATTCTCATCTGCAGACCAAGACTCCTTTACACCCTCAGAACTCACACTCCTCAGAAACTCAACGCACATCCTCTGCACATGGGGGCGAGGTATCCTGATCTTTGGGGGTGTGCTCAAGGCCGTTTCCAAAGCATGTCAAAGGCAGGGCTGGAGGCTCTGGCAGTCTCCTGGGGCCCAGGCTGGCTCCTGGAGCGCTGATTCCTGGGCAGGCACAGCCCAGCCCCAAAGCTAACGTTCCCCGGCTCCCAGCCGTCTTCCCACCGGTTAGAACTCTGGTGCAAAGTTACCCCAATCCAGAACCAAGCCGTCCGCCCTGCCCTTCGCCTGCCTCAGTTTCCCCGGGGTCCCGGGTGGGCTGGGCTGGGTGGCCTGCCAAGAAAGACCGGCGGAGAAGGAGAAAGGAGAGAGCCGGGCACTTACCTCGCCGCTGCTGGCGCCGCGATTCCTCGATCCCTCCGGGGCTCCATGCCTGCCCGCCCCTCTTATAGCCGCCGAAGCACAACTTGCGCAACTGCCCGGCTGGCCGGGGCGCACCCGCAGCGCCGGCTCCCGCCCTGCGGGGCGGCGGGGCAGCGTCGGGCCGGGCGGCCGCGGTCGGGGACTCCAGGGAGGGACTCGGATGCGCCAGGAGCCCCACGCCCACCCTCCGGTATCGCCTGAAAAGTTGGGGGTGGCTGGGCAGGTGTGAGAAATCCTCGAGGTGGCCCCAGGATCTGACCCTCGGGCCTCGGGGAACGGCCGCCTGAGACAGGGTGGCGGTGAGGGGTTCCTCTGAGCCGGCTGGGGGCGGTGGCGCCCCGACAGTGAGGCCGGAGCAGCCAGCTCCGCTGGGCGGCAAGACCCGACGGCTCTGGGCCCCGGGGGAAACCCGGCCGTAGGCCTGGCCTGGAAAATCACACCTGCCTTGATGATGGTGTGGAGGGGTAAGGAAAGTCAGCCTCACAGGTCCTGAAGGCACCGGTCGTATTGCATCAGAGACTTCCTAACGGGAACGTGCTCCCGCAAAATCTGTGTGCTCCGCCGAGTCCCACAGGGGTCCGTTTTGTTCACATCTGTATCCCACATTGATAGCCCCGTGCTATAGATATATAGATATATTTTTAAATGAAAATCGCAAATTTAGGTTTAACGTACTCTTTTTGCATATTTGCATCATTAATTCTTTTGGCTAAAATATTCTAAAGCAAATTACAAACATCAGGGCGTTTCATCCTTAAATACTTAAGTGTTTATCTGAAAAATAAGGAAGCATTTCTATCTCTATCACAAGACCATTACCACACAAGAGTAATTCTTTAACATCATGAGCTAGTCTGCATTTGAATTTTACCCAATGTCTTTTTAAAGATATTTTATAATTGCTTTGTTTGAGCCTGGTTGTTTTGCTTTTAATAATTATCTATTGAAGAAAGGAAGGATATTGTACTATATGTTTGTGAGGTCAGAAATTGTTAGCATTGACCATGATTTATAATTACATGGCCACTAAAAAGGTTGGACAACAACTAAATGTTCAGCATAGGAAATTAGTAAGTTATTGAAAATCACATAGCAGCAATATGCACACATTAAAAATTATGTTGTAAAGTAATATTTAATGATGTAGGAAAATAACTTTATTTTGTGAGCTGGAAAGAACCGGATTATAAAATGGTATGTGTTTTCTGATCACACACATTCCAATCAATACACACACTCACACCAAAATATACATTATCACTATTGGGAGTAGGATCAGGAATCTTTAAGCTCTTCTTTGTGCTTTTCTGCTTTTCATAAAAACATCTACAGGGGACTTCCCTGGTGGTCCAGTGGCTAAGACTCCCTGCTTCCAAATGCAGGGGCCCCAGGTTCGATATCTGGTCAGGGAACTGAACTGGGTCCCGCATGCCGCAGCTAAGAGTTCTCATGCTGCGACTAAACATCCTGCCTGCTGAAACTAAGGCCTGGAACTGTCAAATAAAGAAATGTTTCTTTTAAAGAAGTGTCTACAATGAAATTACATTTTGAAGAAAATCTTTCCTCCTCTCCGCCTCCCCCCTCCCCGGAAATGTTTGTGTTGTTTTTCAAATAGAGGCAGTAGCATCCACTACGACCAAATTTTTCTTGTCTGCAACATCTTTGTAACTTGGTTCTAAGCAGAGTCTTAGCTCATAGGCAGGGGCCCTGGCAGCCTCAGGTTACTTGTCTTACCATCACCTTTTTAAGGGTCAGAGGTCAGATTGGGACCAGAGTTATTGCCTGAACACCAAGTAGCACTTGAGACCACATGTGAGGGTGTGGACTGCCTGTCTGCCTATCTACCCATCACCTACCTATTTTTTACATTTCCTGTTGATTAATGATTATTTTAAAATAAATTATTATATATTACTATGAGTCTGGGTGAACTCCGGGAGTTGGTGATGGACAGGGAGGCCTGGTGTGCTGCGATTCATGGGGTCGCAAAGAATCGGACATGACTGAGCGACTGAAGTGAACTGAACTGAACTGAATGTTTATATTATATTATAATTATATATTATTATATAATAAAGTATTTTTACTTTTAATTTTTTATTGAAGTATAATTGCTTTACAATGTTGTGTTAGAATAATGTATTATTTTTCTTAAAATTCAAAAGGAACAAAGATATGAAAACTCCGTCTCTCCCCAGTCCTTTTTTCCCTAGAAGTAGTTGTTCTTCTCAGTTTATGGTGTAACCTTCCATGGATATTCTTTTTCTGTCCTTCATATATCCATTTCCTTAAAAAAAAAAGTGTGCAGGCCTTCCTTGGTGGTACAGTGGATGAGAATCCGCCTGCCAGTGCAGGGACGCGGGATCGGTCCCTGGTTGAGGAAGATTCCACATGCTGGGAGCAACAAAGGCCATGTGACACGGCTCCCGAGCCCAAGCTCTAGAGCCTGTGTGTTGCAACCGCTGAGTCCCTGGGCACCTGGAGCCTATGCTCCACAACAGGAGAAGCTGCCACAGTGAGAAGCTTGCACATTGCAATGAAGACCCAGCATAGAAAAAATAAATTAATTAATTAAAAAAATATATTTAAGGGCATTTAAATAATGTCATATTATTCACACTAATGTTCTTGCCCCTGCCTCCACATTTTTTTTTTTGGAAAAATTTAAATCTCCACAATACACTTATAAGGAAAAATGGCATTACAAATGTCCATGTACCATTGCCCAATTTTAACCATTATTAATCTCACTTCTTTCACCTAGTATATCTAGAATACAATTTCTTACCAATACACAGGATTGTGCCAATCATTTTAGAGTCAGCGTATGTTTCATTTCACAGATGCACCATAATCAATCTAACCATAATGTTAGATACATAATGTTGTTAATTAATAGACTCAAAAGTACTTATTGGAGCACAGTGTGAGTATATTTGTGGGAGATTTCTTGACAAATAGAATTGTTGAATTCAAGGGTATGTACATTCAAAATAGAAATACATTGTCAAGCTATGTTCCTCAGAGATTGTACTGATTTACATATGCAGTTGGCAGCAAGTAACACTGACTCAAGCATTAAGGGCATTTCATCGTCTCTTATACCTGGAGAAGGACGGTTGCAGTAGCCTGGAGACATCATCAAGAATCCTGTTTCTTCTGATTCTCTGTTCTTGCATTGTGCCCTTGCGCTCATTGCTTCACGGTTGGAAGACGGAAACTGCTCCTCCAGGCACCATAGCCTCACAAAGGGCAGGGCAGAGGTAAAAGATTTTCTCTCTCTCTTTTTTTTTTCCCACCAAGCCATGTGGCATAGGAGATCTTACTTCCTGGACCAGGGATCAAATCTGTGTCCCCCTGCAGTGGAAGCTCAGAGTCTTAACCACTGGACCATCAGGGAAGTCCCTCAATTTTCTCCTCTTGAGATTGTGTTTCAAGTTGGGAAAGAGAAGTCACAGTTTCCCTTATTTCTCATTGACTGGAACTGGGAAATATCCTTAAACCCATCACTGGCCAAATGGAAGGTGATTGCCATGACTGATAAGACAAATCATAGGTCTGCCCCTGGGTCTGGGGGAGATCAAGGCAGATGAAAGGAAGCTTTGTTCTTTCCTGAAAGAATTGGGGTTCTGTGAGCTCAGAAGAAGAGGAGAAATGGATCTTGTGTATACAGTGAACAATGCTTGCTATACTTCCCAGGTGGTTCAGTGGTAAAGAATCTGTCTGCCAAGCACGAGACCCAGATTCAATCCCCATGGTTGGGAAGATCCCCTGGAGAAGGAAATGGCAACCCATGCCAGAATTCTTGCCTGGGAAAGCCTATGGACAGAGGGGCCCAGTGGGCTACAGTCTATGGTTCACAAAGAGTCGGACATGACTTAGTGATTAAACAGCATACTCAACTATGGTGTTTTATCAAACTTCTGATACACTTGACTTCTTTATTAAATAGTAAAACTTAAAAATCCTTTTTGTTTGAACCTTGAAAACCCTCACAGTTAAAACAAAAAAGGTAATTCTAACCCTTTGAATTTGAATATTGCTTTTTCTTTTTCAAAGCACTTTCATGGTCTCTTGATTGACAGTAACCCACAGAAAGAGATAAAATGGGTCTTATTTCCCTATTATATATGAGAGCCTGCGATTCAGCGTGGTCAAAGGACAGGCCCAACAAGTGGCATTATTAGAGACCACAGTTCCCAGCTGCCATGGCCCCTGTGGTTTTGCACTGAGATCAGTCACAAGCTGCAGGCTCACGTGGGTGCGCCAGGGTCTGAAGGTGTCCTCACAGAGCTCTATGCTTTGCAGAGTCACTACTGGTGCCCTGTTGAAGGAGGAAAAAGGCAGACAAAGGTTAGATCTCTGTTCTGATCTTAGGCAATCCCAGGCACCTTCTCTTGTGTGAAATGTGCCTTTCAAACCACAGTGAGGAGGAGCAACAGGATAATTTGGTCAAATAATGGGCTCTTTTTCTCTAAGTTAAATATTTGTGTGAAGGTGGGAGTGGGTGGGTGGGTGGACCGGATTGTTCTCCTGGCATGTATATGGCTTCTCAGGAGTGAGCTCCCTAAGGGAAAAGACTGTATCTTATTCCCCTCACTGTTGCCTGCCCGGCACAGCTCCTGATGCCTAGTGAGGGCTCCATAAATGCCCATCAGATGCATGAATGGTCTGAGTTACTTCTGCTAATGACTGATGTCCTCCCTGTTACCATCTGTCAGAGCACCATGTTTCTTTCTACATAGCATGAATCAAAAACTACAATCAGTTAATTACTAATTTGTCAATGATTTTATCTTTGTTATGAGAACGTAAGTTCCATGAGAGTCAAGACTGGGTCTGCCCAGTTCTAGCCCAGGTAAACATAGTAAGGACTCTAGAAACAGTTAAGCTTTGAGCAAATGCTTTTAGCAGTGTCTGGCACATAATGGGCCCTCAATAAACATTCCTGGAATAAACCCTGACTACATACCACAGAGACTTCATGATCACACATCTCGGACAGCTGAGCTGAAGACTCCAGTTTGAAAAAGCAGAGCAGAGCCAAGGAGCCAGGCTGCCCAGCAGTGCCCGGGATGGACAGACAGCCCACCTGAGGTCCACTGGCTTCCACAGGATCATAGCTGGAGGAGAGCCTCAGGGCGAGAGACAGCAAATTCTTTAAAAAAAAAAGCGGGGGCTGGAGTTTTTAAAATTAATTTTTATTGGAGTATAGTTGCTTTACAATGTTGTTTTAGTTTCTGCTGTACAGCAAGGTGAATCAGCTATAGGTATACATAAATCCCCTCTTTTTTGGATTTCCTCCCCATTTAGGTCACCACAGAGCGTTGAGTAGAGTTCCCTGTGCTGTATGCACAGGGAAGTCAGTTCTCATTAGTTATCTATTTTATACATAGCATTGATAGCGTATATACGTCAATCCCAATCTCCCAATTCATCTTACTCCCACACCTTCCCCCTTCATACGTTTGTTCTCTACCTCTGTGTCTCTAGGGGAACTGGATTTTGAAGGACCTTGCAGAGAATGGGAACCATTGAAGGCACCAGAGGGGATTCACATAGTCAAGTCACCATTTGGGGAGATTCAACTGCAAAGCAATATAAGAAAGATTGCAGGGAAAAACTAAAAGAGACAAGTTATAAAAGATTTCTTTTATACCCATTTATTCATTCATTCAACCAGGAAAGCGTACATTGTGTTTATTGTGTGCTGAGGACTACGTTAGATCCTGGAGATGCAAGAATGAGTAAGATTTGGGTTTCCCTGGTGGTGTAGTGGTCAGGAATATGCCTGCCAGTGCAGGGGACACAGATTCAATCCCTGATCCAGGAAGACTCCACATGCTGCCAAGCAACTAAGCCAGAACACCACAGCTATTGAGCCCGTTCTCGAGACTCCAGCACGCACAGCTACCGAAGTCTCCACTCCACGCCAAAAGAAGCCACCGACTAGAGAGTAGCCCTTACTCGCCACAACTAGAGAAAAGCCCATGCAGCAACGAAGACCCAGCACAGCCAAAAATAAAAATAAAATAAAAGATGTTTTCAAAAATGAGTAAGAATTAGTCCCGGACCTCAGCCATAGTTCAGGAGCATGAGTGAGGAGACAGAAGAAGGAAAGACCCAAGAGACGTTTTGAATAAAAGAACAGCAGCCTTGTTAACTGATTTTTCTTCTGGGAAGAAACTAAGCATCTGTCAAAGTTCCATAAGCTTTCCTACCTAGAGCTCAATGATGGTGTCACTCACTGGCAGAGACAGAAACTGAGGGGGTGTCTGCATGTGGAGGGCAGCGATAAGAGTGGGACTAAGGTATGCTGCCAGTGGGGTTGTTTAGAACCTCTGCTTGCAGATGTCCAGCAGTTAATTGAGGCTGAATTCCAGGTGGAGACATGGTTCTAGGCATTATCTTCAAAGACAGGAAAGATGACTTCTCATGAAACCAGGGTTTGGGGGACCAGCAGCCTCAGGCCTGTGAAACACTATGTCATTTACAAGGTTTTGAGTAGATTAGTGTGCAGTGGAGGGTGTGGAAGAAGATGGCAGTGATGGGAATTTGTTGATTTGAAGGACAGAATGGGCTTTGAGGAAGCCACATGTAGTAGAGAGCACCTTGAGATAGCTGTCTATAGACGGCTGGGGAAAGAGTCCTGCAAAGAACAGAATAAGCACAGTAACTTTTGCTCCCTTTAATAATTTAATTGCCCAAGTAATCATGTTCATTTCAGAAAATTAGAAAATGCAAAGAAGCAAAGCTATGACAAAAAGTCATCTTTAATTCTACCATGTGGAGATAACTTGTTAATATGGTTGTGCTGATTTGCCCAGACTTGGTAATGCCTTCTCACATCCCAGGCTGGAATCCAGCCTGGAATCTCTGAAGAAAGAGATGACAGCCAAGAGACTGACTTCAAGAGGCTCAGCCTCTGGGCTGCATGCTCTTTCTCTGTCCTAATCTCTCTTCCCCACTGGAGTGGAAGGACGCGGGCCATGATCCTGTGTAGAGTTGGACCCTCCCCAGGTACCGGGGGCTGAACAGGCATTTGGGAAGATGCTGTGGAGAAGCAGAAAGAAGCCTTCAATCCTACAGAAAACTCAGATCTAATGCATTCCGAGGCTTCCCAAGTCACCAGCCCAATTTTGTCCCTAAAGGTGTTTTATCAGACGACTTGCACAGTCACCTGTAGATATGGTGGCAGCAGCTGGAAGCTAGCTCCATAGGCTACCCCTGCTTCTCCTGTAGTTAGAATAGTAACAGGGTATCCAGCACCTTCTCAGTGACCCTGGAGGAATTCAGTCTTCCAGGAAAAATCTGGGAACAACTCAAAATCACCATGGAAACATGACTGTGACATCAGTCATCTGCCAGAGAGGCTATAAGGTGTGGCATCTCTGAGGGTTGGCTCTGGGGTCACACTGTCTGAGATGGAATCCTGGACTTGTGATCTAGAAGCCTGTGACATTAGGGAAGGGGCTTCCCTGGTGCCTCAGATGGTAAAGAATAGGCCTGCAATGCAGGAGACCTGGGTTCGATCCCTGGGTTGGGAAGATTCCCTAGAGAAGGGAATGGCAACCCCACCCCAGTATTCCTGCCTCGAGAATTCCATGGACAGAGGAGCCTGGCAGGCTACAGTCCATAGGGTCGCAGGAGTCAGACACGACTTTAGGGAATGAGTTTCTCTCCGCCTCTGTTTCCTCATTGGTAGTGAGATCCTTATAGTACCTTCTCACACCTTATCGTCAGGGTATTCAGATTGTTACAAGTAAACACCTGGTAACCACTCTACAAATGTTAGTTATTAATTAGAGAAGGGGACATTCAGGGTACACTGCATGGTGGGGTTAGTCTGGAAGTCTTCCTGAAGAAGGCTCTTGGCTTGTATGGGCTGAGCAGTCAGGGAGGGGAAGTTCGAATATGCCTGCTCAGTGGAGTGGAACGCAATGACCAGAAGCTCCATCCATCTATCCTTCTTTTATGCAACCACCAAGCCTGAGTCCTGGTTTGTCCCATCATGGCCTGTGATGAAGCCAAGGAGTGGGCAGATTTGTTTGCCCAGGGCTGAGGCCAGACTTCCAAGAGCACTTTTCCTGCAACACGTTGCATAAGCAGAGGTTTCTCTGTGGCACCCTGCATGGTTGAGGCATGACCTGGGGCACCCGGAGGTCTGGAGGATCCTCTCGGACCTGGGTATATCTCAGATGAGAGACACTGCCCATAGCCCTGTGTCTGGGAAGATGTCACTTTAAGAAACAGAGTATCTTTGGGACCTCCCTGGTGGGCAAATGGTTAAGACTCCATGCTTCCATTGCAGGGGGTGCAGGTTCAACCCTTGGTCAGGGTACTAAGATTTCTTCATGGGCAATGTGGCCAAATAAATAAATAAAAAGAAAGAAATAGGTATCTTTTATTCTTATTATGTAAGTACTGAACATTCTTGTAGACAACATCCAGAGAAGATGCTTTAAATTTCTTATAATTCACTATCCTGAAATGTTTTATGTTTTTCATGCATAGCTCTTCTCTTTTGTGTCTCTATAGATGTGTATGTGTGTGTGGGCAGTTGTTCAGTTGTGTCTGACTCTTTTTGATCCCATGGACTGTAGCCCATCAGGCTCCCCTGTCCATAGGATTCCCAGGCAAGAATACTGGAGAGGGTTGTTATTTCCCTCTCTAATAGGTGTGTGTGTGTGTGTGTGTGTGTGTGTGTGTGTATGTATACTTTTTTCTATCATAAATAGTCATAAAGTAATACCATTTTGCAATGTGATATTTTCAATTGTCTTCAACTTTCTTTTCACATTGTAAAATATGCTTCTACCATGTAATTTATAATGCTGGCAATGTGCAACTGTCCCATAAATTATTTAAACAATTTCCTATGGTTGAAAATTTAGATTGTTTTCACTGTTTTTTTTTTTTTTCTCATGAACAATGTTCTCATGCCTAATCTTGTAAATAAATCAAATATTCATGCTTAGTTCCTTAGGCTCATTTAGAAAAGCTAAGTCAACAGGTGTGTATATTTTAAGGCCTTGGATGTCTACTGCAAAGACTCCCCAGCTGAGACCCCCAGTGGTGGCTGTCCTACCTGTGGCCCAGAGAAGGGAACCACCTGCAAGGAGCTGGGCAGATGTCACCAAGCATCTTGGAAATTCCCCCAAGGCTGAAGGGTGGTGGCTGGGGTAAGGACCTTGGTAGGAAGTGGACTGCAGTTGGGACCATGAGCCGCCCCTTGGAGAGCAGGTAATCTGATGAGAACAGGTGGAACCATGTATGTAACTCTGCAGAGGTAAGCGAGGTGCCTCAAAGAGGAAGATCCCAGAAAGGACACCCTTCCACACAAAAGCCTGCTTGTAGCTTTCAAGGGAGCCCTGGGGTTGCCCACACTGCTGGACTGTAGTCTGTCTGTCCTGCCGACCGAGCTCCCCAAGAGCAGTGATGTGTATATTTATCTCTGCACCCCCACACCCAGCCCAGTGATCCAAAAATATTGATTAAACTGACTTGACAGCCTGCACCCCAACTCACAGCCCTTGCACCTCCTTGTCCCCCATATTTAGATCAAAGTTTCTGACATTTCGCTGCCTTAGAAGTGGACATTGGAGCACCCTTTCCATAGGCCACTTGAGCAATGGTATACCTAAGGCTTTAAAATACACATTCCTTTCAACTGGTGATTTCACCTCTAGGAACACCCTAAAGAAATCCAAGACCCCCAGGAACTGCCTGCTCTCCTTTCGCCTCTGTTTCCCAGGGATTCTCTTCCTGCCCCCTCCACTCACATGCTCTCCATTCACATCCTGGGTTCCTCCACATCCTTGCTATTTCCTGCCCCTTTACCTAAATTCTTCTCCTCAAGGCACAGTTAAAATACTACCTTCTCTAGCAAGCCTGCCCTGACCCCCAGCTGGACATCTTTTCTACTGTGCATTAGAGTCAGTTACATGCATGATTTATCTGAACCTCCCAACCACAATCTATTTGAGGGCTGGCAGGCAGAATCCACAGCTATTTTATCTTCATCCTTCTCTACATCTGGCAGAGTGTGGTACCAATAGCAGGTTCAGAAAGTTGGATGGAAGGGTGCCCTTCGGGAAAGGAGTTTCTTTTAAAGCCTCACAGTGACCGTCTGCGGTACTTTGAGACCACATCTTCAGCCTGTAGACATCGGCATCAGAGATGAGCTGCAGAATCAAATGCCCTGTGTAGCAGCAGAACTATTTTCAACCCCAATTTTTAGAATCTCCATCTAAAATTTAGGTGAGTCAATGGAGGCCAAGAGAGGTGAAGGGCATTGGCCGAAGGCATACACAACGATCGAGAATCCATCTGATCTGATTTCAAGTCTGAGGCTCGCTTTCTGAGCTCAATCACTGCATATTTATATTATGATACAAATGTGATTACTTCTAACAGAAAAGCATTCACTTCTTTACAATAACATCTAGCGTGCAGAACTTTAAACATATGCAGAGAGTTCCCCTTGGGAGTTCCAGGGAGATTTTAATGAACTAAAATTTGATTCAGAAGTGCCAGCGCCCTGAACAGGGTTTTATGAGATAAGAAGCTGCTGACACTTACTAAAGACTGGGAGGATGGGCAGGCCCTGGAATCCTCTTTTTCTCATCCCTAAAGCAGCACCCTTTTATTAATAAAACTTGAATTTTTATTGGTAGCATGGTTAATTACTGATAGTAAATTTGCACAAGGGAGCATTATTTAACCCCTTTAACCCCTGCTGTACCAGGAGGGTGGGGGAAGACCCTATTCGTGTAGGCTACAGTCAACCCTTTAATGTGGGTAACAACTCCAGGGTTGGGAATGAGAAGGTTGAGGCTCAGAGAAGTTAATTAATTTGCTCAGAGTTGCCCAGCAGAGCCCCGATTCTAGTTCTGGTCAGTCTCAGAAGTCAGGGCTCTCTCCCTTGTCTGGGTTCGTGGGTGCACACCAGAGGCTCTTGGTGCCCAAGTCTCCACTCCAGCCTAATAAAATCAGAACTGCTAGGCTCAGTGCCAGGTATCTGTATTTTTAAAAAGCTCCTCAGGTGCTTAAATGAGCAGCCAGGATAGGGGAGGGGGACCCAGGGGGAGCTGTCTCTCAGCTGTCACAGGGAGGGAGGAATCTGACCCAAGTTACAGAGCTCCTCTCCATTCACCTCAGAATTACCCAGGATCCTCTAAGGCAGATGCTGCCCTGGCTCCACCACAGATCAATGAAGGTAGAGATGCTGGGGTGGGATACACGCATCAGCATATACTCTTTTTAAAAATTTATTTATTCACTTTTTTGGCTATGCTGGGTCTTTGTTGATGTGCAGGCTTTTCTCCAGTTGCGGCGAGCGGGGATTACTCTCTAGTTGTGGTGTGCTGGCTTCTCATTGCGGTGGCTTCTCTCGTTTTTGAGCACAGGCTCTAGGGTGTGCGGGCTTCAGTAGTTGCAGCACATGGGCTCAATAGTTTTGGCTCTCAGGCTCTAGAGCACAGGCTCAATAGTTGCGGTGCACAGGCTTGGTTGCTCCACAACACGTGGGATCCTTCCGGATCAGGGATCAAACCCATGTCTCCAGCATTGGCAGGCAGATTCTTTACCACTGAGCCACCAGGGAAGCCCCAGCATATATACTTTTAAAACTCCCCAGGTGTTAAAAGTGTAGCCAGTGTTGAGAACTGGACTCTGAAGACTAGAACCAAATGGCCTGGGAAGGCAGCTGAGCAATCCCAACCTGACTACGGCAGACCAGGTGAAAGGGACCTCTCCTTTGCTAACTTCTCAGCCAGCTCTGGGGAAGGAAGACAAGGAGAAAAAGAATCAGCATCCAACAATCAGTATGCAAAGACGTTGTTAAATGCTCAGAAAGAATTCCTGCTCTCAAATCAATTAAATGCTTTCCAGCAAATTCCTTGACAAATTTACTTGACAGATTCTTTCTTCACAGAGAAAGCAAAGTGCACTTTGGTCTTTGCCTAGAAAAATGATATAAAAAAATCGTCATGAATGGGGTCCAGATGAATGAGGTTAACTATGAGACAAAGGGGACTCAGCAGACGGAGAGCAATGAAATCTGTGCAATCTATTATACACCGGCTTTTGTATGCAAAGCGGAAAAGAGCTGCGGAATAGGATTACTATGCTGACAGGGAAAACAAAAGAAGTTTAACACTCAGTGCACGAAAGAGCAAGGTGAACCCGGGGCAAGGAGCCCGGTGAGGAGGGCAGCTGGGGGCTGGGAAACACGGCGGCCAGTTCAGGGTGGAATGGGGCCTGCCTCTTCCAGGTGACGTCCAGGCTCTCTAATCCGTGCTGGTTGTGACCTTGGCAGGGCCTGTGTGCTTCTCCCCTCTCCATTCTGTGCCCTCCCTCCTCGGGAAAAGCCTGGGTAGAACACTGCTCTCCCTTTAGGAGAGCGTGGGAATTTCTGGGGAACCAGAGTTTGAAACAAACTCTCCTCCCAACCAGGCAAACCTCTCTCCGGAGGTAGCAAAGGAAAACAACTTTACTACTGAATTAGCATTAAACCAGAATGTGAGGTGATCCGCTGGGAGAATGCAAAGATGGAAAGCAATCACTAGTCTTTCCTCTAGATGAGCGGCCTTGACAGCACCGTGGGTCACGCGTAGCTCATCCTGGATTCATTCATTGCCGTGGCCACCTGTGTCGGCTAACTGCCTTTACCCGAAAGAAAAAGAAACTCATCTCTTTATGGCAAGAGCTAGTTTTGTGATGGAAGCCGAAGTTAGGGTCCTATTCTCTCACAGAATCTAGGAGACGGGGCACTTCTTCCGGGATGATTCCGTTTCAAAGAAATGAATGATTCCTGGGTCCTTGAGAAAGACATGCCTGGGTAGTAAAGCTGGCAAGAGGCTTATTTGGCTTTTGAAAAAATTTACATACATTTCGAAGAGACTGAGAAAGCACTTCCAATTACAAGTTTTCTAAAGTAAATGCTCTAAGAAAAGGGAGTGAGGTGAGGTGGAAAAGTCTCTTCTATTATTTTCAACAGAGAGAGTTAAGCTTCTTATTTTGAATTTCTATTTACCCTTACAGAACACTGGCCCTCCCGCAGAGCCTGTAGGGGAGTGATGGGAATGTTTAACTTGAGGGAGGTGTAGTCGGCTCAAGACCTAAGGGGTGTTTTTGTGGGTGCTCTGTTGCTCAGCACGTAAATGTGTCTGACTGTGACCCCATGGGCTGTAGCCCACCAGGCTCCTCTATGCATGGGATTTTCCAGGCAAGAATACTGGAGTGGGTTGCCATTTCCTTCTCCAGGGGATCTTCCTGACCCAGGGATCGAACCCACATCTCTTGCATCTCCTGCATTGGCAGGCAGGTTCTTTTACCTGGGAAGCCCCGACCTGAGGGGTAGTGTAGACTTAAGCTGGATTTAGTCTTCCGACCTGGACAGGAAGAAGGGTGGATGGTGCCTCTAGCTCTTGGGGAGTTTCAGATTTGGCTAGGATGTTAGCAATAATAAGTGTCACAAGAATCCCCTGAAACCTCTGTCTTTCCGGACTCATTCTGTGTGCTGCCCCTTCCCCATTCTGCTTTCCCCCTGCTCCCTGCTGGGCAGGAGGGTGGGTTGGGGACCCCAGCCAGGGGTGACTCCTGGGCTGTGGCTTCGTGCCTCCCTCCTCCTCCTCAGCACAGATCCTGGCTTCTGCTCCACTCCAATTAGACTCTAACCCACTAGAAGCTGCAGCCAATTCTGTGGAAAGTTCAGATCTTTAGGGACTTCATAAATTAGCTTTTCCTGCTAAGTGTTCTCCAGAAGAGAAAAAAAGAGAAGAATTATTGAGGAGTGAGGGGCAGGTTGCAAAGCACAGCACAATTGCTGCTTAGTCTTTCCAAGCCTGACTTCCAGGCACTGAGTGTTCACGTTGCAAATAATCGGGCAGAACCATCCCAGGAAGGGGGTTATGGGGTTGAGGGGGTGGATGCAGGGAGAGCTGACCGGCTGAGGGCTCACTGGGTGGCTCTGGGCAGGTGGTGGGTACAGGTTGGGGAGGGATAGTTCTGAGATGCAGGTGGTGGGACCGGGCTTGTTTTCTGTTGGCAAATTCTGAGCAGGACCTTGCATCTTTAGGACATGTCTGTGAGCGTGTGGCCTCGTATTTATGCTAGAAAATGCAGAGGAGAATCCTAGATTTCTACACCCCTGTGTGTCCCTGAGCAAGTTTTGCTGTGTCTCTGTTTCTGACCCATGTGGTCCATGTTCTTGCTCGTGGTGCAGATGGGAGGTTTCCATGGGATCCCACCTTGCAAGTTGTGGCCAGAGATAAGTCTGGCAGTTTCTTAGTTATAGGCAGTGTCAGCAGAGAGGGAGGGTCACCCACTGAGGCTGGAATGATGTGTTGAAGGGCCCAGTCTCTAGGGAATCGGGGAGCAGTCTCTACCTGCTCCGCCACATGCTCCGGGCTGTACCTGGTCCACTATTCTTCATTCTCCTGGCCCCACACTTGGCTGCGAGCCTGGCTCCAAACATGTAAACTCTCCCATGCCCCTAACCCCTCACACCTGCAGGTCCCTCAGTCTGGAACACCCTCCTCATCTTTCTTCATCTGGCTAAACACGACACATCCTTCAGTGATGTCACCTCCTGCAGGAAGCCTTCCCTGCCTCTCTGGGATCAAGAGGGAGTCCTTCTTTTGTGCTCCCATCTCACTTTGGACATGCATCTATTAAGCACTCTTCACACCTTGTGATTCACACCCTGGTAAAAGAATCTGCCTGCCTGGTAAAAGAACCTGTGTTCGATCCCTGGGTTGGGAAGATCCCCTGGAGAAGAGAAAGGCTACCCACTCCAGTATTCTGGCCTAGAGAATTGTCCATGGGGTTGCAAAGAGTCGGACATGACTGAGCGATGTTTACTCTGTCTCATCCACTAGACGGGGAACCTCTTAAAGACAGAACGCATCTTTCATCCCTGGCTTCCCACCAGCCAGCACCGTTCTGAGCAGAAAGTGAGTCTGTAACATGAATGAATCTTGAGTGACAGCACCTCATAGTTGCATAGCACTCACTAGGCACTCTCCCTACACTGCTTTCTGCTCATCCTGCCATAGGCCAGAGCACAGGAGAGGCAGACGGTGTTATTCCCATTTGACTAGGGAGGGTCATGAGCTTGGCTGGTTAACAGGTGTCTCCTGACTCTCTATGTCTCCACTTTCCAGCCCAGAAGGAATCTCCACCATAGGAGAGCAGCCACAGAGCGAAGGTGGCTGGAACCTCAGGCAAGCAGTCTTGGGAGAGCTGTACCCTAAAGCCTCAAGCCCCTTTATTTAATTTAATCTTGGTCTTCCTTGGGCTTGAGTAGCATTCATTGACTCTGAATCTTCTGTCTTAGGTGTTTGCCAAATCTGGTTAGATTTTTTGAGTCCTGGTCTATAGCTTTTCTCCAGCCCTGATCTCTCATCTTTTAAAGAACCCCCTCCTGACCTCTTACAACTTCTCAGAAGAAGGATTCGGTTTCTTGTAGGTTTCTTTGTCTCATCCCTGCTTCCTTGCGGAAAGAAAGTAAATTATACAAAAGTGTGATGTTTCCAGAATGTTCAAAACTTGTGACTGCCTTTTGCTGAATCAGCAGGAGAATTTTCCTCACCTGAATCCCTTCCTCAAGAATCAGCTTTTTGCTGAGTTTGTTATCACTAATCTCCATCAAAAGATCCCTTAGCAACCAGGTCCTGATAAAGTGAGATTGTAAGCTGACCCCTAATGTCACCAGATTCTGCAAAGCTGGCTTTCTCGTAGGTACAAAGCAGTCCATCTCAGAACATGATTTTTAAAGCCCTTTTAATGAAAAGGGGACACAAAGACAGAAAAAGATTTCTATCTGAGCATCCCTGTGTGCTCAGCACGATCCCAGGGGATGCAAAAACGGAAAAGCGCTGGAGGAGCTGGCAGTCACTTTAGGGAGAGCCCCTTGGGAGTCAGATACAAAGCACCCTGGCCAGACTGTCGCAGCCCATCAAGTCCGACTCAGTGAGGTGAACTCCCCTGGGTTCAGACCACCTGTAAGTTGAGCTGTTTCCTGTGGTTACCAATCCTCCTGCAAATCTAATTCTCTGCCCAGGATTGGTGTTGGTTTCTACTCTCTCCCAGGTCAAAAGAGCTCTCGCTCATGGGGGAGGGAGCGAGTGTGGTGAGTTGAGAGGACAGGAGTTCGGTAAAGTCACAGGGGTGAGTTGCCCCTCAGCAGGCAGGGTGACAAGGCCCAGAGCATCAGGAAGGAACATTGTTGGGCTTTGCTGTGTCCTAATGGGGGTCGTGGGAAGTTCAGCCTTCCAGGGATGTTTGAGAAAGGCCTGGGGAAACCTTTGACACTAACAGAGGTTTTTGCCTTAGAAAAGCTGAGCCAACTTGGTTACTAAAGTTACCCAATGCCGGTCTGATCAAAAGGGTCCACATTATGCCTTAATCTTAAGGCCACAGCTCCATGCAGGGGTGGTGTGGAATTGCCTGTGGGTCGCATGTAGATAGAAATCATTAACATTTATTGAGTGTTTGCTGGGAACCAGGTTTTGGTGAAGGCTTTTCTTCATTATCTTACTAATTAAGATGCACAAGGTTCTCCAGAGGAGGACGGTCTCCTCCTATTTGGAAACAGTCCGGAGAGAGAAATTTCCACTGGGGACAGGTGCTGATGTCAAGAGCAGCTGTCCTAATTAAGATGACTTCCTCCTGGACAGTGCTGGTCTCCTGGAGAGCCAAGACCATGCTCTCTCAGGACTCCTCTGCCCACCGGAGTCAGGGTGAGCAGACATGTCTCCCACCCAGGCTGCACCCAGGCTACCTGTGCTTTGAGAGGAATTCCTCGCTGAGCATCACGCCACGTGTTAATCATTGTGTTATCTCATTTTATCCTCATCATAATCTTTGAGGGAGGATAGTATTTTTGCTCCCGTTTTACAGATGAGGACACTGAGGCACAGAAGGGATGAGGATCTGCTCACTCTCCCACAACCAGGGGTTAACAAGCAAGTTCTCCCCATGTTCAATCTCAGTCTCCTCACCTGCCATGGTTCTGACTCAGACTACAGGATTCTACCCTTTGGCTTCACACTTGGGTGAGTGGGACCACTCAGAATCTCGAGCAGGACTAAGAGGGTCTGAAGAATTGTGGAAAGGTGTCTTATTCTGCAAAATTGATCAATAAACAGACAACAGAAAACAAGCAATCTGCACTGTAGATCACAACAGTTGGCAAGACTTGCCAAAACAATACCAGAGACTGAGTGGCTTAAATACAGAAATTTATCTTCTCACAATTCTGGAGGCTGGAAGGCTAAGATCAAGGTGCTGGCAAGATAGATATCCGGCAAGAACTGAGGCAGCCGCCTTCAGGCTGTGTCCTCGAGTGGCCTTTTCTCTGTGTGCACACATCCTGATGTCTCTTCTACCCGCTCTGTTGGCTTAGGGCCCCACCCTTATGACCTTATTTAACTTTAATCACCTCCTGAAAGGTCCTGTTGCCATATACAGTCACATTAGGGCCTAGGGCTTTAACACACGATTTTCAAGGCTACAATTCTGTCTCCTATGTAGATGATTCAAAATTCTGTGTCCTTTCTATAGCATCCCCCACAGCATGGGACACAGTCAGGTCAACCCCAGGTATCCGCCCCTCTCTGCAAGACCTGGGGGCTGGAGACTGCTCTTTGGAAGCCACACCCCTGAGAGACCACTGCCCCACTGAGAATTCAATAAAGACTGTATATATATATATATATATATATATATATATATATATATATACACACACATATATAAAACAGCATGTTACTACAGACTCCTTGCAGCTCTATAAAACCCAACATTTACACGTAGTTTTCACCTCATCTAAAGTTTTTACATTTACCATCTTGACATGGGGACTGAAGCTACAGCCCCTTATGTGGTCTAAGTTTCTATCAATATTCCTTTGTTTTGTTGTTGTTGTTGTTTTTTTTTTTTTTTTTTTTGAGTTCTCATAGCTGTCTAGGGATCCAGAGGGCTCTGATCTTTCCATACACAAAACTGGTTTCTCTGGTCCCATCTTTAGAACATTTTTTCCACTGAAAGGAATGACTTGGCAAGAAGCCACGCATACCTTGGAGCTTCCTAGGTGGCACAGCAGTAAAGAACCCACCTGCCAATTCAGGAGAAGCAAGAGACTCAGGTACCATCCCTGGGTCAGGAAGATCCCCTGGAGTGGGACCCAATCCCACAATCTTATTTCCATTCTCATTATACTGTAATCCCCTGAGCACAGATCCATGTATATCTAACACATGCTTCTGCTAAACCACCCCAACTTAGAAGACTGCTGGGGGTCAGTCACCTCACTGGCCATGGGAATTTTCATGGGGCCTTGATCTGCCTGGGAGAAGTCAAAAGTTCACCAAGAGGACTTCCTTGGTGGTGCAGTGATTAACAATTTGCCTGCCAATGCAGGAGGTATGGGTCCGATCCCTAATCCGGGAGATCCCACATGCCTCAGAGAAACTAAGCCCAGGTCCCACAACTACTGAACCCAAGCTCTAGAGCCTGTGCTGCACAGCCAGAGGAACCACCACAACGAGAAGCCCACTCACGGCAACAAAGAGCTGCCCCGGCCTGTGGGGCTTTGTCTGGAACTGGACATTTCTTTATTTTTCATTCAACCAAGGCTGCGGGGGCCTCAACCAGTGTTTCCTGCCTGACCTACTGCTGACCAGGTAGTCTAAGCGGTGGTCAAGTTCTCCCTGGGCCCTGAGAGTGGGTGTCTGCATTCCATGTGTGTGAGTGTGTCTAAGGAGCTTCTATCCCAGAGAGAGGCAGAATCGACGTGGGGCAGGTCACTGAATATTTGCAATTCCAAGTTCATGGCCACGATGTAGCATTTCAGAGGAAAGCTGGGAGCAGACAGTGGAGAAAACAAGGCTTGGAGGTTTAACATGCTCCACTTTGGTGGAGTTACATGTAACTGGGAGTTGCAGCAAGCATTAGCCCTGGAATGTGATGGTTTCCAGAGTGACTGAGGTGGGGAGGAAGGGATGGGTCCCCCACCTCCTTCCCTGGCTGTGCCCCTGCTGCTCTACCAGGCCAGGCACAGTGGGGCGCAGGAGGAGGCAAAGGGCTCCCCAGTTCCCTCTGTCCCATGTGTGGTCCCCTCTCCCTTCCTCTCTACTCTCCACAAACGTTTTCTTATCCTGGGTGAGCCAGTTGAAGTGGGCATGATACTACTAACAAGATGATTTAACAGAAGTGTTTAGCTCATTGGGCCTTTGGGATAGATCTCAGCTGGCCCTTGCCTGGAAAGATAACAAGCTTCTGTGAAACTAACAAGGATACTAGCCCACTCCGCTGCTATATTCTTACTTTATATGCTGATGGTATCGATAATCACTTCTGTAAGTGGAATTCATCTTTCCTCTGGCAATGGAAAGACTGAATTGTAAATGGTATCCTGGGGGCCTCCTCTCTTTTCTAGAGCCTCTCTGAGCTTAGGTTTGGGGGGATGGAGGGTGGGGGGTGAGAGGGGATAGGCACAGATGATTCCACACGTCCACTTACCCTTGGGGTCCCTGGAATATAAAGTCCATAGAGTATAAAGTCATTTGAAACATCAATAATGAATTGTCCTTTCTCTTATATTCCCATGATCTCTCTTTACTCACAGGCTTATTTTGAGAAATAAATGAAATTAAAATAATTATAGTCAACCGTCTACTACATGCCAATCCTAGGTATTTTATGAATACTGTTTCCAAACCTAATGGCAAGATCATGATAAGAATCATAACTACTATTTTATAGATAAAGAAACTCAGAGAAGTTATGAATTTGTTCAAGGTCAGTAAGTTAAGATTCCAGTCTTGGTCTTTTTGACTCTAAAGCTCACATTTTCCCTCTCCAGTACTATGCTGTATAAAACATTGCTCCAGCCAGCACAAAATTAGGTTGTGCTGCAGTAATGAGTGACCCCCAAATCTTAGTGATTTCTGACAACCGAGTTTTGCTTTATCTTCACATGTGATGCCTTATTCACATGCATCACAGTTGGCTTGGGGCCCTGCCCCATAGTCCCCCAGGACTCTTGCTGAAGATGTAACAGCCACTGGACTATTGCCAGTCCCCATGGTAGAGGGAGAGGGCATTCTGGAAGGTCTAAAACTAGCAGATAAATGCCCTGACATTGAATTGACACACTTTGCTTCTACCCACAACTCACTGGTCAGAATTTTAAGTGAAGATTCCAAACCATAAGGGGGAGGAAGTGCCATCCCATTGGACAGCAGAGAATGGAAAGTACATGGCAAGCAGCATTCACACCTGCCATGAGTGTGTGACACAGAACTTGGTACCTACGTGCTCAATAATCACTACTTCACACCCCTTCCCCTCCCCCAGCTGTGAACAGATTATGATGAAACACTGCTGTTTTGGAATAAGAGACTGGCATAATGAACAGGCCCTTCATTTTGTGCTTTCTTCAACACTTTATTGACTTACAGCTGAATCATAGGATGCTGGCAGCAGTTCACATCTGGATCAGATTGCTCCAGGGCCTGAGTCTCCAGTGACTTGATGTCTCACTATGTAACAAGGGTCTCCATCAGTCAAAGTCAAACGCCTGGTTGCAGGTGATGGGCAACACTCACATGCATGACATGTGACACCCTCCCATGGGCATCCCCATCAGCTCAGGGCTACATGCGATCCCCGGCTGGCAGCTGTAACTCCACCCTTTCTTCTTTTAGACTGGGAGGCATATCAGAACGCAAGTGAGTGACAGAAGCATCATCACAGGGATATGTTGGATCTGTCCTAATTGTTTAAAAAGTGCATCAATTGTCTGAAAATCCCAATAGTTAATTATTAATAGCGAATTGCCTATGACACACCTCATAACTGCTCAAGATATGCAGCGTGTCAGGATACCAGCATGGATGAATTACTGGTCAAGATGATCCCAGACCAACCTGTTGTGAAATGAAAAATTGTGTCAATTAACTGGTTGTTTTATCTACATGGTGCCAAGGAATTGATGGGAGAGAACATTTTGTCCACGCTAACTAAATTGGCTAGTGGCCTTGGCATTGTGTGGACCCAGCCTGAGTATTAAGAATGTGAGCATAATATCAAATCATGGAATTAGACTGAAAGGAATTTCCAGAGATAATTTTCATCTGTTGCAGATGAGGAAACTAAGGAATAATCGGGTTAAAGATTTGCTGAGAGACGCACAGTGCAATTATTAACTACTGTTTTAGAAGAGGTAGATGTGTGCACATCTTCACCCACAACATTTTTAACATTTTCTGTAGCTATTTCAGAACTGAGAGGCTCAACCAAATGGAATTGCATACTTTCTAAAAGTAGACAAGAATTTAAGAAACACCCCGTGGTGCAATTGTTTCATTGCTTAAACTTGCTGCTGACTCATCTGCCTTCCACTTCTTTACCAACATGGTCGTGGCATCCGTCACTTACGTTGGCTCTTTTCCCCAGCGGGTCCCATCCTCCTCCACTGGGCTGGGAAACAGGATGTAGTCACATCACCTCTGATTCCTCATTGGTTGGTGGGCGGGGCTCAAAGGTGAGGACTCCAGTGGAAATCCCTTGCCAATAGGGGTAGGCCTCCTGTCCTCCAGCATGAAGAAAGCTACCTGTTGCCCAGGAGAGTGGGCTGCTTAAGGCCAAAATCCTGGAATCTCTGGAACAAGGAAGCCAAGGGTTTCAGGCTTCATCTTTTTGAGAAAGGACAAACTCCCCCTACAACAAACAATTCCTGTGCTGCACCTAAAGTGTTGGGGAGGAAATGTCTCATCCAGAAATAGTCTTTGAATCCGTGCCTTCCCTATTCCCACTTAACTGTGAATTATATTTTTTTATCCACTTTGGGTTCTTGCCTCTTGAAAGGCCTTTAGTTTGAGGCAGGTGATTTTGTGTTGTCCGTTTCTCAAGTCTACTTCTGAGGCCTTGAAGACTCCCTGCTTCAGGGAGTCTTTCCTGAGAGGAAAGGAACTCCAGAGCAGTTCCGAACGGCCCCAGGGTCAGCGACCAAGATCTAGGCTGTCCACTGTTACTCCCAGTCTAGGATTTTGGCAGCTCTCCTAATCCCACAGGCCCAGATGCAAGAGGCAGCCCTTGGCATGAACAAAGAACTCTTAGGCTCAGGGCCAAGAAATCAACCCTTTCCCCCAAATGGAGCTGCCCCTCCCCAGAAAAGCACACTTCTTCCCCTCTCCCGTGGGTTGTGTGGCTTAAAGAAGTATTTGGAGTTGGGTGGGGGTAGGAGAGCTGGGAGCTCCCAGGCGGTTCAGTGGTAAAGAATCTGCCTGCCAAGCAGGAAATGAGAGTTCGATCCCTGGGTGGGGAAGATCCCCTGAAGGAGGAAATGGCAACACACTCCAGTATTCTTGCCTGGGAAATCCTATGGACAGAGGAGCCTGGTGGGCTATGGTCCAAGGAGTTGCAAAGAGTCGGACACAACTCTGAGACTAAACAACAAGGAGAGCTGGGCAGATGCATAGAGGGTGACATCCTGGGACAATCCTGCCCCCTACCCATGCCAAGCAAGAGGAAGGGATGGAGGAAGAGAGGATTCTCCATCACGGTGGGTACCCCCAACCCCTCAGTTTTGATGGATTATTGAAAAGATGTTGTGGGAAGTCTTGCCCTTTCCAGTCCTTCTTGCTTGCTTTGGCACAAAGCTGCAAACACAGCCATACACTCCACCTTGCAATACTCATACTGGTCGCGCCTTGTGGGCCACTAGGTTCAGATCCTGGAAAACTACTGGTAGGAGAACTGATGACTGAAGAATTTAAGACTTCAAAGGAGAGTAAAGTTAGAAGAAGAAAGGTCAGGAATGAACTAGAGAACATTAGAAGGGGTTTTTTGTTCAGAAAAGAACACAATCCAAGAGCATACTGAATAAAGAGTCTTTTAAGATACATCGTATCCACACCTGTGGAAGCGTCAACCAGTTCAGCCAAGCTAGTGAGCAGTTGAGCAACGTGAGTGTCACTGGGAATGCACCCTCCCTAGAGTGGCAGCACCACTTCCAGGGATGTGTCCTAGAGAAACAAGTTCAAGGATGTTCACCCAGAAACCTTTGTGGTAGTGAAAAATTGGAAGCAACCTAAATATCTATCAGTAGGTGAGTTGATGAATTGTGGTCTATTTGTACAGTGTAATGCTATTCATCAATCAAAATGAATGAACTAGGTCTCCACCCATCAACAAGAGTGGATCTTGGAAATGTAATCTTAGGTTAAACAACAAAAAAAGCAGGTTCCAGAATGATACATTCAGTGTGACACCACTTATGTAAATTAAGAAGCACTCAAAGCATTGCAGGTTGTGATATATGAGTAATTCATATGTAGTAAAGTATGAACACATATATGAAAAGAAAATCCATCGGTCTCAGGACAGTTGCTATTTTTTAGAGGGAGGAAAAGCGGTGCAAAGGGAACTTTGCCAAACCTTTTGCCAAACAAAAGTTTTTTCTTTTTTTTTTTACTGATCTGATATGGCTGTGGAAAAATGTTCAGCTTTGCTATTTCTGGGAGTAGGTGCAAGGATTTTGTTGTATTATCCCCTTATATTTTTCTGTATGTTTGGTAAGTTGGACAAAGAAAATTCCCATGGCATTTTGCACCCATTGACATGAGCCGTAATGAGTATGGTACTGTGATTTTCCGTTTTTATCTTGTATCTGAAAAAAATTTTCCAAGACTTCCTTTCCTTGAATCTCTAACAAAATGCTCGTAAATGTGCTTTTGTTGTTGGGGAAATATCAAGAGGGGCACTTTTCCAGCCAGTTATTCTGGGCCCTCCTGATCTCATGCGTGGTTCCCTCATCCAGATACCTGGAGGGGGCAGACTGCTCCAGGCAGGCCGCACCCAACTGCACAGCAGGGCCTCCTGCCAAAAGCCTGCTGCCCTTCTGCCTGGAGGGAAGGCTCAAGGTCTGGTTTACTTTCTCCTTTCTTTACCTTTCCCAAAGTTTTCTACTTTGGGAATGCTCTTCCTTGGCCACCCCCAACATCTCCCTTTTCTTTCTTTGTTTCTTTTTTTAATATTCTTATTTGTTTGCACAATCTTAGTTACAGCACTTGATGAGATCTTTGATCTTTGTTGCAGCATTGAAACTCTTTAGTTGCAGCATGTGGGATCTAGTTCCCAGACCAGGGATCATACCCAGGCCCCCTTCTTTTGAAGTGCAGAGTCTTAGCCACTGGACCCCAAGAGAAGTCCCAACATCTCCCTTTTCTATCCCAATCTCAAGATTCATGATTCCACCAGCGCTGACCCACTGAGGGCTTCTTCAACTTGGATGTGTATCAGAGTCACCTGGAAAGCTTATTCGAACCTAGACCGCTGGGCCCCACCTCTAGAGTCTCTGATTCAGGAGGTCTGGATGGGCCCAGTGGTGTGCTGGAAGCTGCTCTCTGAAGGGATAACAGGCACTGATTTGCAGTGCTTGCCAGTTCCCATGGTGTAAGTATTCCCATCACAGCTGATTTCAGACTCCCAACTTGACTGTCATTAAATGTGGGATTAGGGAGGGGACGGGCACTTTTCTTTCTCCCAAGGTGATGCAAACCATCTCAGCACATTTTTGTCATGGGACCTGAGAATCTGCATTTCTAATAAGATCCCAGGTCACACTGAAGCTACTAGTCCAGGGAGACCAGGCTTCTGGAATCATGGTTCTAGAAGGTTGAGCACAGGGGTGTGGAGTTTGGGATGGGGTTCCTGGATTGCGTGAATAACTCTGCAACTTTGACCTTAAAAATCCTACTTCCTTAAAAGGAGCCCAGGGACCTGGTGGCCCAGTGGTTAAGACTATGCTTTCAATGCAGGAGGTAGGGGTTTGATCCCTGGTCAGGGAACTAAGATCCCACATGCTGTGTGGCCAAAAAAATTAAAAGAGCCCAGGAAATTTCCTGCTCTGACAGCAAAGGCAGTTTCACACCCGGGGACCATCATGGGCTGCCCTGCAGATAGGCCAAGCCCAGGATCCAACATAAGGGGTACACTGGCCCAGATGTTCTGTCCCCTCTCCTGAAAGCCCCCTGTCCATAGACCACTAACCATGCTTCTCCAGCCTCAAGCAACAATCTGCTCCCCCTCCCAGACCCCACAGCCGGGGGACACAGCCCCACAGGAGGAGATGGGCTAGTCCCAGGGGGCTCTCGAAGGACAGAACCGTGTCTGAGGGTGTCCTTGGCAAAACATGCCATAGATGCCAGGAAAAAAAGAAGGGAGGGAAATGGGAAGGAGGAGTAAGAGAAGAAAAGGATACAGAGGAAGGGTGGGGAAAAGACAGTCTGGAACAGAGAGGCTGAAGGTGGGGGCTCAGCAACTCCCAGGGACTCGGGTTCCAGCCAGATTAGGCACAAACCAAATGACAACTGTCCACTCCCCTCCAGGTGAAACAACAGCTGTTTTCTGGGAGCGCTTTGGTCCTCCCACTGTCCCTCCCCAGGCTCAGCAGGGATGAGGCCGCCTCTGGGGAGAACAAAGGCAGCGGCGGAGAAAGCTATTTCCGGGAGGAAGGCAGGATTAACACGCTGAGGTATTGCCATACATGCTCATGATATTATCAAGTTGGTATATAGGATTAGATGTCATTAGGATTACAGGGTGTAATAACTCCAGGTGAGGTTGACATTTCTATTCAAACTGTAGTTTGGGGAAACCTATAGGTTTCATTGCTGGTAATTTTTCTCTTTCCTCCCAGAGCTTGATGTTCTATCTCAGTCCCACCCCCTCCACCCCCCGACCCCTTGGCTGGTGAGCCCACAAGTTCCTCCAGCGCCCTCACGGCTCCCACGCTCCAGGAGACCTGGTGGGCCCTGGAGGGGAGCAATGGTAGCTGAGAGAGGGAATCCAACTTCCTCTGGTTTTTTGGAGGCAGAAGCAGAGGCCCAGAGAAGGACCGGTTCAGGGACACTCCATCAGTGTCAGCCCCCAAAGAGGGGGACCCTGGCCACCTGGAAAGACTTTCCATGCTGCCATGAACTCTCCCCTTTTCTTCCCCTCCTTTCTTGACTTTCTTTTGCCCCTTCTCCTCTCCCCCTCCTCCCTCTCCCTAAGACTCAGCCTTGGCGCCTCCCACTCTGGCAGCCGTGCCCCACCCCCCACCATTGCCCCCATTCCCTCTCAGCTCCTGGGGCCTGTGGACTTGCTTCAGTGCTGGCCACAGCCCTCCAGCCCTTGGCACGCCTCCTGTCTGTTGGGGTGCCTTAGGTGGGGGGCATGCACACGTGGTTGGTTTCAATCAAACAGCTCGCTGTCAGATGAACACAAACACACAAAAGCAGAAAGACACAGCAACGCTCGGGGAGCCGGGCAGATACTCCCCAGAGCCGACACCCCTAGACTCAGAGCCAGGGACCTTCCTCTACACGGTTTTGACCACTCACTGTACCGGCACTGACTCCTCTCCACGCTCCTGTGAGGTGCGCATCATAGCAGTGTCACTGATGAGGCCACAGGTACCCACGGGGAGGGTGAAGGAGGTGACACAGCTCGTATGGCGAGGACCCGAGATGTAAATCCAGATCCGATCCATTCTGAAGTTGAGATTCTTTCATTCACACCAGAAGTAGGAGTCTTTTCTGAATCCTCCCTTTCCCTGGTTCCACTCTCTTCCCTGGGAGCAGCTTCCCTAGGGTGCAGGGATCTGAGTTGCAGCCTGAGGGGCTCAAGTGAAGCGCCAAGGACAGTCAAACGCCTGTGATGTGGACCCAGAAACCCACTTTGAAAGGTGGCTTAGACACAGGAGAGCAGCCTGGGGGGCAGACACCCTCCCTGAGGGGCTTCTTCCACTCAGCAACCTTTTCCCCCACCTCCCTCTCATACTCCATCTCTCTTTTTCCTCTCCACCACCCCTCGCAGGCTCTGAGCCCCTCAGGACAGCACCTCAAAGAACTCCAATTCTGTGGGCAAGGTCCATAGGCCTTGCCCTCCTAGAACAGAGTCGGTCTTGGAGCTGGGGGAGTGATCCATGGATGGAGCTCTTGGGAGGCTGTAGGGTGCACTACCTCAAATGACCACACGATGACACCCTTGAGCTGCATACGCATTCCCCACCTGCATGCCCGCGGGCAGGTGGCAAGGCATGGCCTCCTCTGCAGCTGGGTGGGGTTGGGAGATGAGGATGGCACTGGGGGCAGGAGCTCTGGCAGTCACAGGCACTAGTTAGCCCTGCAGGCTTTGTCACCATCCTGTCATTTCCCACTCATGTCTGACTGTGTTTGGGTGGGTGACCTCACATACCTACAGTTAATTGCTCCGGGACCCAAGCCTGCCTTCCTTGAGCCCTCTCCCTGACCCAGTGAACACCGAGCCTCATTCAGGTTCCTTCTGCACCTTTAAACTCAGTGTGGGTCATACACCAGCTCACCGGACGTCTCTCCGACTTGCCTCTAGTGGCTTCTGTGTGGGGAGGGAAACTTCCAGCTGCTTTGTTTCTTTGTAGGCTGTGGTTCTTGTGTGGCCTCTAAGGGTTATGGGCCTGACACGTGCCCCTCGCTGTGGGCTGCCCCGGGCACAGCAGCCAGCCAGGGCCCCCAGAGGGAGGATTTCAGGAACAGAGGGGCAGGGGAGTGAGCCTTTCCTGGATAGAGAGTGCCGAGGCACTCGGGACCTCTCTGAGTGATGGAGCGTGACACTGAGGCCTGTGCTCATTGCAGCCACAGAAGGCGTCCCCAGAAATCCGCAGCTGGTAGGAGGGACAGCAATCCACAGCCACCTGTGGTTGTCATAACCCATCCTGTCCCCCAGTGAGAAAATGAGGACCCTATTTATCTTTTTTCTAAATTATTTATTTGTCTGCACCAGGCCTTAATTGTAGCACTCGGGATCTTTAGTTGCAGCATGTGGGATCCAGTTCCCCCACCAGGGATGGAACCTGGGCCCCCTGCACTGGGAGCTGGGAGTCCCAGCCACTGGACCCCCAGGGAAGTCCTGAGGGCCCTGTTTATCTGTATGTCACATTTCTCCATATTACATGGACCTCCTCTGTCCTGAATCCCAACATTGTTTCACCTTCTGGGAACGCTTCCTGGGACACTAACCCAAGCTGTGTATGTGATCTCTGTCTTCTGCCCTGTCCCCTGTGCCCTGGGGGCTGACACCATGGGAGGCCCCTCCCTCCAGGATGCTCACTCAGCTCCCCCAGGGCCTGCCCTGCCTTCTCTCCAAGGTAAGCAATCCTACCTCCTGTCTTTAGGGGTCTCTGGATCTTGAGGCAAGCAACTCTATTGACTGCTTAACTAAAGCAATAAAGCATTTTATTGGAGAGATTTGGGAGTGGTTCATGAAATGAAAGTGGGGGGTTGAGGGTCCAGGCTGGGGAAGGGCAGGTGCCAGGCAGTTCAGGGGACTTCAGCAGCACGAGCTCACAGTCTTCCCATCAGCAGAGCTGCCACTCAGTCAGCATCGATGTTTTGTTCCCAATCTCATATCCCTCCCCATGGGATTTCAATTCCCAGGCCTGTCTTGGGACAGTGGGCAGGGAAATGTGAGATGCCTCAAGTGACAGTCCCACCAGGAGTGCCCACAGCGTAGGAGAGGTGATTCCCCAAAAGAAGTTTAGAGGGAGGTGGTCTCCAGACAGGACAGAAGACTGGGGCCAAGTCATCACACAACCTCCATCACATTAACTGAGCCACTCCTATTTCTTCTTACCTCGTGGAATCTCCCGCAGACTTCGCGCACCGGTAATTGACTGAAGGTCAAATGACTGACGGTCCAGTGGTGGAGCACTGAGGCACAGAGAGGCTCAGCACTTGCCCTAAGGTCACACAGCAGCTCTACGGGACGGCCAGGTTGATGGCTTCACTCCATGTCCATGGGTTTGGTATGTGACCCACCGGGAGCTCTCTGGCGCATGTCTCTGTAGACAAGGCCTCCCGCAGATACTTTTTGGGGTAAGGGCTTCCTGACTACTGTAGAGAGGAACAGCAAGCCCAGACCGCAAAAAGATCCAAAGGGGCCGGAAGCCCTGCTAGGGCCAGTGGGCAGGAGGGGAAGGCGCTGCCCTCGGGGGCTCAGCTTGCAGGTGGCCTTCTGATAGGAGATGCAGCCAGGAGCTGGGGAGAGGGAAGAGGTGAAAGGAGAGAGCTGAGAGTGCCAGGAAGCAAGCGGGCAGCAAGACTCTCAGTAACCCCTTCCTCCCCCAACTCAGTGTCACAACCTAATTCTTACCTGGTCCATTTGGTGGGGAGGCTGGCAGGCCTGGGAGAACGGTAATGCATCCTCAAGCGAGGGCTGTTTGAACCTGCATGTCTCCTTTTCATGGTCCACGCCTCCCTGTATGATAGCCTGGGTGGGGGGATCCGTGCACCCAGATCCTGTCGGGAATCCCCAGAGTTATAAATGCCCAGAGCCCCCAGAAGAGGGGCTTGGATGACAGTTGTCAGATGAGACCTCTGAGGCCAGACAACTCTGAACTTGCAGGGCTGGGCCTCTGGTGTGTTCTGACAACGCCCTCTGTCTCAGCAGATGAGATGGTTATGGTGAAGTCAGGGGTCAAGTGCCAGATGGCTTAGCCTGTGAAACCTCCCTTGCACGTATCAAATGAACCGCTTCACGGAGGTGGCAGCCAAGCACCCACAGCTCAGCGCCCTCTTGCTTCCCTAATGAGGGCAGTCAGCAAAGCCTCCCAGAAGTGCCAGGAGCCGCCCCGCCTGGGTCTCACCTGTCTTGCCTGGAGGACTCCACCACCCCACCACCCCCGCCCCACTCCGCCCCCAGAGGCCACAAGTGCTGAGGGGTGGAGGGAGACATAGTCCGCTCAGCATCACAGGTCTGCCGAATAGACAGCTTCGGCCTGTGGTCCATGGCAGAGCTCAGGACAGGGTGATTTGTTTCGTGATTTTCCTAAATGAGTCGAGGACGCATCTGCAACCTGCCAGAGAGATTGGGTGCTCATGCCTCCCCGGGTCTCAACACAGGCTTGTTAGCAGGGGCCGCCCAGAGACACTGGCCCTGCCCAGCCTCCCCTTCCTCGATGCGTGGCCCCACCGCCTTCCGGACTCCATACCTGGTGGTAATTCATTTGCATCCTGAGGACAGGGACCTGGGGCTGCTTCAGAATGTTCACAGGAGTTGAGAATCACCGCAGCCTGTCTGAGCTCGGACTGCTCCCAGGTGCCCTCCACCCCGTTCTCCCCACAGCTCCAGGGTTCCCTGGGGACCCCGCGGTTTCCTCCGGCCCTACTTCCCCCGCTCCAGCCTGTGCCGCAGCCCTCCCGGGCCGGACTTTGAAGGCGTAGGAGGATCACACTGGAGGGTCTGAACTGAGACTCGCGGGCCTCGGTACTGGACCGCGAGGCAGGGCAACCGAGAGCCTTCAGGGAGTCAGCCGGCCCCCTCCTGCGTGCACGGGTCCCATCGCCCCCACAGGGTGCTTGGTCCTCCTCTCCAAGGCTCCTCCTTGCTCTGATGTTGGCCCTCCAGGGCGTTCCACTGTTATCACACAGGAGCTGCAAGTCATCACACGCTGCTCACATCTCACAGAGACCCCGTGGAGGGGGTACTCTCTACCCACCCCCACGGGGGAGGAAGCTGACCTGTCTAATCACAGCCCGTGAGTGGCTGAGACCCAGCCGGAACTGGTGTCTGTCTGACCCTAAAGCCCATGCAGCTCTCTTTGCCCTTGGCTTCCAGGACAGACAGGAGCTAGAAGGTTGCTGACAGCCTTGCCCTGACTCTGTTGTTCTCCTACTCCTTGGGGAGTGTCTGCTGGCTTCCAATCTCAGGCCAAGTTCTAATTCTACTGCCTAATAGTGGATACTTGACCTGTCTGTACCTTGGCTTCCTCACCACTAAAGTGGGCGTAGTAACCCAGTGTGTGGCTCTGATAGAAACACCTTATGTTTCTGCTACCACGTCTCCCCACCTGTGCACACCTGTGTTTCCCTTCTGATCTCTGATGAGCCATCCTGCTCCTCCCTAAGGCCCACTCTTCCCCTCTGTCTGGAACCCCTCCCCCCCTGGCCACCTCATGGACACTGACTGGCCAGTGGCCCCCTCCTGGGTCATTCCCACCTGAATAAAAGGCCTCCACTGGCCAGATATCTCTCTCCAGCTACTGCCCATCTTGCAAGCAAAACTATTCGGTACTCTGATCACCCCCTTCCCACTCTCTCCTGAATCCCCCGCAGTCACTTTTGTCCCCAAGATCACTCCTATCAAGGCCACTGTCATGTGCGTGCTGGAATCCAGTGGTCGATTCTCCAAGCTTGTCTCACTTGACCTGTCAATAGTGCTGTACACAGTTGGTTGTGCAGTCCTTCTGGAACACCCCTCCCCAGCTTGTCTGCCACCTTCCCCACTGGCCACCCCTTTGCTGGCAATACCCGCCTCATCTCCCCGAGCTCCCTGCGCCAGAGTCAACCGGGTGCCCCCTCCCCTCCTCTCCCTCCACGCTCTGCCCTTAGTGACCCCATCCAGGTCAACTGTGACTCCCCCTTCGCCACCCCCCACTTCCGATCAGCACCAGGTTGTGCCTCCATAGGCTCCTCTGATTCTTCATCTCTGTGCACGCCTGCTAATGCCCCAGGATTGGCCAGGTGGCTCTGATCCTAGCCCTGCACTGCTCTGGCAACAGCTGTGTGCTGTGCTGAGATCCTCACCTTCCCCATGTACCTCTCGGGATTTGGAAGGCATAAACCATGGGATGGCACAAGGGAAGAAGGCCTCAGGCTGCCCTCCAGCTTCCAGCTCTTCCCTCCCACACAGGCAGGACCAGGTTCTCAAGCGCTTTCCTCAGGCCACGCCCCTGTTGGTGGGAGGGGAGAGGGACCGTCCATAGGTGTGGGGTGAGGCCAGGGCTCCCTCTGTTTCCCCAGCTCTTCTGCCTGGCACACCATCTGTCCAGGCAGGACCAACCTCACCAGATCCAGACACAGTCCCCTGTCTGAGCCCAACCCCAGCCCCTCTGCTCCTCCCAAGGAGGCTGTCTCTCCGCCTACCCTCTGCCCCCTCCACCCGCTATTTCTCCATCCTCTCCTCTCTTTCTTCACTGAACTCCTGGCTCAGTCCATCAGTTCCACCTCTTCCTGGCACTTTCCTGGGTTCCCTAATCCTGGTCCCGCGTGTGTCTCAGGGTCACTCGCTAGACTCCTGGTTGTTCACTTGGCAGATGTCTGTGAGTGCCTGCCGGATGCCACAACTGCACAGGATGCTGGGGAGGCAGAGGGGAGCCCGCCACAGTCCCGACCCACCAGGAACTCCCAGCTTAGAAGGGAAAATGTAGACATGGCTCCCTGGGTGTCCTGAGCCCCTCAGACGAAACTTATCTCCCAGCGAGCTTCTCAGCCTCCTCGGGAGCTGATCTCCCCTGGGACCCCTTTGCGCAGGTGCCAGCACAGAGAATGATGGGCTAGGTAGGCAGCGATGGGTGTCTGAGGAGGTGCCAGTGCCCCTGGGGCCAGGAAGGGGACACTCCTCCAGGAGGGATGGGGGAGCATGAGGAGACTGGGGAGGCTTCACCCAGGAGCCTCTTGGGAGCTGTCCCGGGGAGCAGGAGGGGTTTGAACTTCTGGGACTCAGAGGTGGAGAGAGACTGGCTGAAGCAAAGGCTCCAGGTGGAAACAGATTGGGGTGGGGGTTGGGTGGTTTGTGAAGGATGGGGAGGAGTCAGAAAAGGTCAAATGGCCATTTGACAAATAAAAGGTCAAACGGCTAAAGCTCAGCCTCGATGTCAGGTATTTCCTCCAGCAGGCAATGTGCAGCTTCTGAAGGTTGTTTGTATATGTGCGTGTGTATAAGTGCTAAGTCACTTAAGTCGTGTCTGACTCTGTGTGATCCTATAGACTGTGGCCCGCCAGGCTCCCTCCGTCCATGGCATTCTCTAGGCAAGAATACTGAAGTGGGTTGCCACACCCTCCTCCAGGGGATCTTCCCTACCCAGGAATCAAACTCACGTCTCTGACGTCTCCTACATTGGCAGGCAGGCTCTTCACCACTAGCACCACCTGGGAAGCCCACTTATATATATTATATATATTCTTATACTGGGGTATGTTGATTAACAATGTTGTGTGGGTTTCAGTTGTACAGTAAAGTGATTCAGTTCTATATATGCTATATTTAAAATGGATAACCAGGGACTTCCCTGAGGGGCCAGTGGTTCAGACACCATGTTTCCATTTCAGGAGTTATGGGTGGAATCCCCGGTCAGGGAGCTAAGACCCCACAGGCTGCATAGTGGAACCAAAAAAAAAAAAAAAAATGGTAACCAACAAGGACCTACTGTATAGCACAGAGAACTCTGCTCAGTATTATGTAACAACCTAAATGGGAAAGAATTCTGAAGGTTTTGGAACAGGAAAAATTTATGAAATTGATTGGAAGAGGGAGAGGCTGTTGGCTGGGGGGAGAGGTTAGAGGCTTTGCAACAGTTCCGAGGAGAGGCAATAGGAGGGACCTGACCCAGAGAGGTGGAAGGCAGCATGGATGCAGCAAATTTACGAGGATGAAAGAGTCAGGAGCAGACAATGTACAGGTCATCTGGGAGCGGGGAGAGGGGTCAGAGCAGTGAGGACCCAGGGGCAAACGGGGGGAAGTGACCTGCAGTCCAATTTAATAAGCAGAAGTTGAGGACCCACTGTGTGGAGGGTCACTTTCAGCTCTCCAGGTGTAGAACTTGATAATGACCGTGATAAGTGAAGGGCAGGAGGGACAGAGGGAGGCAGAAATAGAAGCTGGAGGCTGCCCAGAGAGGAGAAACAGAGCAGGAGGGAGGGAGGCGGGCACGTGGACACGGCCGCTGTGCTCCAGGCTGGCGTGTGGAGGCCTGCCTGGCACTGTCCCTGCTGCCTGGGCTGGGTGGAGGGGGGTCTGCAGGGCAGGCCCGCAGCGGGAGTGTGGGGGGTGGGGTCACGCTGCAGGCTGCGGGGCCTGGGGTGATGTCCAGCCTGGGAGAGAGGCAGGGCTGCATGGGGGTGGTGGTGGGGAGTGGATGGGCTGGGGTCTCCTGAGACTATGGAATACCCCGACCCCAAGCTCGGAGCAGGGAACTCAGTGGAGATGTGCCCAGTACTGCTGAGTGGTGGGCGCTGGGCACAGGTAGATCCCTGGGTTCCAGTTCCAGCTCACTCTGCCAACTGACAGAATGATCTTAGGGACTTCCCATGCTTCCTCTCAAAGGCCAGCGCTAATGCCCCTTAATTGTAAAACAAGAGAGTTTCAGACACACAAAGGAGAGGGTGCTCCTACCTCTTGGCTGTTCTGCACAAAACGGAGGCCACCATGGGCACCTCCACTTCCTCACCCCACTTTCTTGGATGGCTCGTGTTCAAACCCCTGCATGGATTTCCAATCCACCCACTCCCACCCTTTCTGTGCTGCCCCTGCCCTACAGAAGACCCTCTGCACTGGTGACCTTGTTGGCCACAGCAGCCTCCTACCTGCTCACGCCACGTCCATACCTCCCTCTGCGATTATTATTATTATTAATTTTTTAGTACAAATCTGCTCATGTCCTTCCTCTCCTTAAAGAAATCTCTAGATGTTATCATCTCTATCATTAAATCACGCGTGATCACCTGCCCTGCCCAGCTCCCCTCTCTCCTCATGTCTTTCCTTCTCTCCTCACGCTCCAGGCACACTGGTATTCTTCCAGCTCCTAGAACACGCTGAGCTTGCCTTGGGGCCCTTGCCCTTGCTGTCCCCTCTGCCAGGAACATCATCTCGCCCTCTCCAATTGGATAACTCCCTGCTTCATGGGCACTCCCTCGGAGAGACCTTCCCTGAGCACCCAGATGAAGTCCACTCAGCATCTTCCCAGCACTTAATCTCCTTTTGCAAATATATAGTTATTAGAATGATTTGTTTGTTTGTTTAATGTCTGCCTATTCCTCTGGACTATAAATCCATAAGGACAGAAATCTTGTCTGTCTTGTTAGCTGATGTATACCCAGCAGCCACTGTTAGTGTTGATGGGATGAAGGAAGGGAAGAATTAAAGAAGGAAGTTAAGAAGGGAGGGACAGGTGCGAGGGGGACTGGCCATGTTTTCCTATTACAACTGCTGTTACCCCCGCTGACCTTCCCTCCCCACAGAGCTACAAGGGGCAGGCTCTTCATACATGCATCCAATCCATTGCTGTGTAATAGAACTCCGGCTAAAATTAGGCGTTTTTACATTGTGATTTCATCACTAGCTGAATCACCCTTTCTGTATCTTTTGGCATTTTAGCTTCATGTTTTGCGATTTGTCACCTGCTTGGTGACACGCAGTCCCTTGTAATTTTCTCCATCTCATATTTACATTTTCCTTTTTTCATGTTAAAATAGAAACATTCCTTATTCAAGTGTTACTCATTAATTTATAGACCATTCTTTTTATCTGCTCAGTAATAATATTTTCCAGATCCATTGTAAGTTCATATTGTCCTCATAGTTTCATTAACCATAAAATGAAACTAAATAGAGTAACAGTTGTTTAACATCTGAATCTTATTATTGTTCAGGAAATAATTTAGACAAAAATAACTATTGTATATTCTGAATGGGGGGTGAATTGAGGTACTGCAGTTTATAGAATTTCATTCTATTAATAATCTTAGAGTTTCTTGATTTGTTTCTTTCTGATGCTAATAAAAACCCAACCTCCCACCCCCACTCCACCAACTGAACTCGCTGGATCTGCAGAGCTGGATTCTGAAAAGAGGGCCTTAAAAGCTGAAAGCTGCCATAATTCCCTGGAGGATCTCCAGGATCTGACCTCTAGGAGAAAGAACTTTTCCCAAAGGTCAGATAATCACATGTGCAGAGAAAACCCTCTTTCTTGTTCAAAGTGGAGACCAGGTCTGGAAGCATCCCGCTCTGGATCAGGGGGAGCAAGAACTATGGTGGGCTCCCCTGGTGACTCAGTTGGCAAAGAATATGCCTGCAGTGCAGGAGACCTGGGTTCAATCCCTGGGTTGGGAAGATCCACTGGAGAAGGGAATGGCTACCCACTCCATTATTCTTGCCTGGAGAATTCCATGGATGGAGGAGCCTGGCAGGCTACAGTCCGTGGGGTCACAAAGAGTTGGATGTGACTGAGCGACTTTCACTTCACTTCAAGAAGCACAGTAAATGGCCCAGCAGGTGAGCATATTACACCCAAGGAGGAGTGGTTCAGGGCCTTGTGCGCTGGACCTGCCTGGAGGGGCCCTCGGAGAGGGTCTGGGGCTCATAGTGGCCAAGGGCATGTCCAGGTTGTGGGGAGCTGTGGCACTTTCCACACGACAGAGGTCAGAGTGCAGCGCTGCTGAAGAGGCAAGACTCTGAGGGGCAGGATAGCTGTTATGGGCTGAGTTGGAGCCCCACCCCAAAGTCACACACTGGAGCTCTAACCCCCATGCCTCAGAATGTGACTGTATTTGGTGACAGGGCTTTTACATTTACACACCAAAATATACGTGCGTGTGTGCTTAGTCTCTCAGTCCTGCTGACTCTTTGCAACCCCACGGACTATAGCCTGCAAATCTCTGTCCATGGGATTCTCCAGGCAAGAATTCTGGAGTGGGTTGCCATTTCCTACTCCAGGGGATCTGCCCAACCCAGGGGTCGAACCCACCTCTCCTATGTCTCCTGCGTTGGCAGGCATATTCTTTACCACTGAACCACCTGGATTTTACCACTCTGTGCTCCCAATGCAGGGGGCCCAGGCTCGACTCCTGGTCAGGGAACTAGATCCCGCAAGTCACAGCTAAGACCTGGTCACAGCCAAATAAGTAAATAAAATATTTATTTTATTTTAGATCTTGTAGCTTTGTGTTCTGAAATTTCCATTTGGATCTCTTTTATAGGTTCTGCTGAAATGTCTACATCTGTTCACTCATTATGAATATCTTTTCTTTTTAAACAGGTCCCCAAATAACAGTGATGTTAGAATTAAGAGATAGAAAATTGTAAACAACTACCATAAATATGTTTAGGCGTTTAAAAAGAAAAGATATTCATAATGAGTGAACAGATGTAGACATTTCAGCAGAAACTATAAAAGAGATCCAAATGGAAATTTCAGAACTCAAAACTACAAGATCTAAAATAAAATAAATATTTTATTTACGTATTTGGCTGTGACCAGGTCTTAGTTGTGACTTGCGGGATCTAGTTCCCTGACCAGGAGTCGAGCCTGGGCCCCCTGCATTGGGAGCACAGAGTCTTAGCCACTAGACCACTAGGGAAGTCCCAGGACAGGGCTTTTAAAGATATAAGTTAAAATGAGTCTCTTAAGGTGGCCCTAATCTAATCTGACTGGTGTTCTTATAGGGAGATCTAGATACACAGAATGACACCTTGACCTTGAACTTCCAGCCTCCATAACTGTGAGGAATACAGGCTAGTTAAGTCACTCAGTGGGTGGTACTGTGTTCCGACAGCCCTAGCAAATGAACACAATAGTGAAGAAAGGGGAGTTGTGCTGAAGGAGACTGTGGCAGCTACAAGGTCTCCTCTGGGTGCTCGGCCAAGGGCTACTCTGCACAGGACTGGACTCCATAAAGCCCATCAGAGGGTGGCTGTTGTGCAGAGTTACAGCAGGTCATGCAGGGCTCAGAGACCAAGTTCCAGTCCAGACAAAAGTAGCGAGACCTCAGTAAATGCTTGGAACATTCAGGAGTAATCCTGGAAAGGCAACACCTTAGGGCTAACAGCCGTGAGTTAGAGTCAGTGCCACATCTTAAAGCAAGGAAAAAAACATAGTGAGGAAAAAAGCAAAAAACACTAGCCTGCAAGGATCAAGAGCTACCAGAACCAAATCAACACCCATTAAAGGAAGGAAATGTGAACTAGATGCCCCGCAATGCCTCATCCATAATGGCCAATGATACAGTAAGAAAACATTTTGGACATGAGAAGAAACAGGAAAATGAGACCCATAATTAAGAAAAATAGACCCAATATAAGCAGGTCCCCAAATAACAGAGATGTTGGAATTAGATAGAAAATTGTAAATAACTACCATAAACATGTTTAGGCGTTTAAAAAGAAAAGATATTCATAATGAGTGAACAGATGTAGACATTTCAGCAGAAAATAGAAACTATAAAAGAGATCCAAATGGAAATTTCAGAACTCAAAGCTACAAGATCTAAAATAAAAAATTCACTGGATAAACTTATAACATCAGATTGGAGTCGGCAGAAGAAAGGGTCATTGAACTTGAAAATAGATCAATAGAAATTATCCCATCTGAAGACCACAGAGAAACATGATTTTAGAAAGGAACTTAAAAATGGATTTTTAAAAAGTCAAAAGACTCACTGAGCCATGGGACGATATCAGGTAATTTAACATAAAAAGAGTCAGAAGGAAAAAGGAGAGAGAGAGAGAGAATTGAGCAGAAAGGAATATTTTTCAGGAATAAAAGCTGAAAATCCCCCTCATTTGGTGAAAAAACATCCACCCACAGATCTAAGAAACTACAGATCTAAAAGCAATGCCCTGACTTGAGGCTGAGGAGGAAGAGGGGGCTGGGCAGGCCCCAGAGAGCTGGAGAAGGCTGGTGATCTGGGAGTCAGTCTGGAAAAATGACCTGGGCTGAGTGAGTGCGAGGGGAGGGAGGAAGGGAAAGGGAGGAAAGCAAGAGCCTCAGCAGGGCCAGGCCACCCTCTCAGCAGCCACTGACCTCAGAGAGCCGCTTCCAGGAAATAAACCCAGCAGAGCCCACGGTCAGAGAAAGGAAATGGCAACCCACTCATGTTCTTGCTTGGAGAATCCCAGGGACGGGGGAGCCTGGTGGGCTGCCGTCTCTGGGGTCGCACAGAGTCGGACACGACTGAAGCGACTTAGCAGCAGCAGCAGCAGAGCCCAGGGTCAGTACTTGAGAAGTGCGTGGGAAGGCAACAGCCCGAGGTACTTTATATATTTTTTAGAAGTTTACAGTTCAAGGGGAAGGAAGCAAAAGAGGGCAGCAGCTGAGGAGGCGAGGGGAGCTGTTGCTGTTTATAGTCATGGGAAAGAGGCAGGTGGCTTAATGGAAATGATTGATGACAGAAGAAAAAGAAAGGTTTTTGAAAGAGTCGAGCAGGTGTGGGGCCGAGGCCTCAGGCGGAGTCCCTTGAAAATACCAACACGTGTTGAGGAGAACCAGAGAAGACGGTGAGTGGTGAGAAAGGAGGGTGATGGAGCTCTGATCCCAGCAGTGAAAGTCGATCAGTCATGTCCTACTCATTGAGACCCCATGGACTATACAGTCCACGGAATTCTCCAGGCCAGAAAACTGGAGTGGGTAAGCCCTTCCCTGCTCTAGGGGAACTTCCCAACCCAGGGATCAAACCAGGGTCTCCCGAATTGCAGGCGGATTCTTTACCAGCTGAGCTACAAGGGAAGCCCAGGAATACTGGAGTGGGTAGCCTATCCCTTCTCCAGTGAATTTTTCCCACCCAGGAATCAAACTGGGGTCTCCTGCATTGCAGGTGGATTCTTTACCCACTGAGCTATGAGGGAAGCCCCTCAATCCCAGAAAGTGTGGTGCAAACCGTGACCTTTCCACAAGCAGCTCACACTTAGACAAGAGTAGGCGCTGCTCCAGACACGTCCCCACGTCTTCCTGTGAGAGAAGAGCTATTGTTTTCTCTACTGTTACAGGTGAAGAAAATCCCCAGGGTGCCACAGCCAGCAAGGGGCGGAGTCCACTGGGATGGGAACCCAGGCAGTGAGTCTGGCGCCAACACCTTCCTCGTAACCAATCCAGGGAGGAAGCGAGCTTGGCTGTTTGCTAGCTCTGTGACCTTGGGGAGTTGGGTTTGCCTTGAGGAAGGCCTTTCACCCCTGGGAAACTCAGACGTCATTGCTGCTCTGTCCACTGCCCAGAACGGCTGTGAGAGCAGGGTGGGAATGCCCTTTGAGAATGCTCAAGGGCTCCTCAAATATAACTTGGGGCTCCTGCTGATCAGGCATTTTCTCGGGAGCAAGAGTGCCTGCCGGATCTCCAGCCCCAAAGTGGGGACTGTCACATCCAGCTACTATTTGAACCCCCCTGGTTTTGAGGCATCCATCAGTTATGCTAGGAGAGGCAGACAAAAAAGTGTGATAGACAAGAAAGTGTGATTGAACCCTGGAAAATGATTTTTGTTACGAATCACCTACCCTGTTCTATGCACTGTGCAGCTGAGCACTTCCCTAAACCAGCTCTACATTCTAGAGTCCATCTCTAGAGTGTAACCATTACATAAGTACAATTATTCCTACGTCCCAGGTGAGGAAACTAAGACTCACAGAGGTCAAGAAACTAGCTCAAGGCCACACACAGGGTGAGTGGCAGGGGAAGTGTTTAAATCTGAATGTTCAACACCAAAGTCCACTCCCTCTGTAGGCTAGCACTTGGACTGGCGTGGTGGTTACTGGATTAGAGGAGAGTACTGAGGGAAAGGGATTCCAGAAGGCACTTCCCAGACATGACCAGGCGGGGAGGGGCAGAGTGCAGAGTGGGATGGTCAAGGAAATCCTCTTCTCCATTTAGAACGTGACCCTAAGATAATCATTCCTTAAAAACCGGGTTTAGAGACCCCTTTGGGGAGCTGATAAAAAGATTCGCCTTAGAAGGGATGCCCACTTTTTCACGATATTAGGGGGTTTATGGTTCCCTCAGATCAATTGATCCACACAGGGGCTGAGCCCAGGACTGGCTTCATAGCTGATGGACTTATTCTCCCAGCTGTGAGGAGTGCCGCCATCCTAAGAGCTCACATCCCTCTTCTGGAATTCTCCTTGATTGAGGAGGGTCACCTTGCCCAGGCCCCTCTCCTTCCCAAGGCAAACCACACGGGTTAACTGACTCGGTTCTGAGGGGTTCCTCCCCTCCCGGGTGGGGTCCTGAGAGTGCTCCCTAATAAACCTCCCGTCTGCTACTCACCCTCAAAGAGTCAGTTCCTGGGAGAACCTAGGGTATTCAACCGGTAACATGTGGATTCTCTTCTTTCATCATAACAGCAACTGACAAGGGAAGTATGTGTTCTAGGTTAAGTCCTGCACCCACTCTTCTCAGGCAAAAAGTGAAAGTGTTAGTTGCTCAGTTGTGTCTGACTCTTTGAGGCCCCATGGACTGCAGCCCACCAGGCTCCTCCACCAAGCTCCTCTGTCCATGGGACTATGCCAGCAAGAATACTGGAGTGGGTTGCCATTTCCTCCTCCAGGGGATTTTCCCAACCCAGGGATCGAACCCGTGTCTTCTGCATTGTAGGCAGATTCTTTACCGTCTGAGTCACCAGGGAAGCCCAAGAAGTCTGAAGCTTAGATGGCCACTTGCCCAAGGACCCAGAACCAGAAGTATTTCCATCCAGAGCCAAATCCCACACTAACTACATCCTCTTTCATCTGGGAGGGGCAACCCTCAAAGAACCCGCCAGGCAGGGAAGATGGTTGAGCCACTCCCATATGGAGACAGAGCCCCTGGGTCCTAGAAGGGCACTCCATCATTGTGCGCCCTGGCTGCATGGGCACATTCAGGGTTGAAGACTTTTAACCTAGCCACCCAGTGGCCACCTTCAGGAGGGAGGGCAAGCTCTGACCGGGTCTTGTGGCATGGGGACAGCAGTGTCTACAGGTCACTCCAGAAGGATGCCTGCTGTCCCTCAGGGAGTCACAGACCTGGGTGTATATCTCAGCCCTACTGCTTATTAGCTGGGTGGGTGGGGTGGGGATGAGGGATGGTCCTCAGTGGGTCATACCCCTCTCTGGGCTCCCCAGGCTCCATGGCTGCCTCACTCCCCACTGCAACTTTCCAAACATTCCTGCTTCTCTTCTTCAGGGCCTGCCTTCCAGCCATGCTTTCACCTCCCAACTCCCTGGACACTCTGTTTCGCTCACTGTCTCCCAAGCCCCAGCATCATCTGAGCGTGACCTCAAGATCCAAGCAGGAGGCCCATTCACCCGGCCAGCCTCGGGGGCCTTGTGCTGCCTGCTCTCCAGGTCTTACCTCTAGCTCCCCTCAGGCACTCACACCCTTGGCCAGCTCCTAGCTGCCCTGTCCCTCCCAGACCACTTTCTCCCAGGGGATCAGAGCAGCAGGGCTGGGCCGGCCAGGCCACCTGAACCCCTCCCCTGCTCAGCTTTTGCCCCGCAGTTGAACATTCTTCCCATGGTCCCAACACAGTGTCCCAACAGTATAGACTTTTTGTAACTGTCAGAAACGTGGCAGGGCATGAAATCAGTTACATAACTCATCTGGCTTAAGCCATGGTGCATTCTGCTTGTTTTGTGACAGGACATAAATGGAAAATTTTGCCTTGAGGTGGAAATTTTGAAAAAGACAACCTGTGCTAGCCATCTCGAGGAGAGGTCTGCATGTCGTGTGTGTCCTTCCAGGTCTTATGATCCCCATTGTCAATGTGTGGGACCCGCTACCTCCATGGCCCTGCTGGATGCCTACTACACTCAACAACCCATCAGAAACCATCTTCCCTCCACTGATGCCCCACTGGCCCCAGAGTCCCTTTCCACTCCCATAGTGTCCTAGGAAAAAATCATTGCATCACCTTGCAAATTGAAGCCCCCTAGAGTCCAGGTCTCTGACCTCAGTGAGGCCCTGGCATGCATGACAATCTTGATTTGCCCCATTTCTCTCAGCTGCTCTCTTAGCGTCCCAGTGTGCCTCCAGCCCTCACCCACCAACCTGGGAGGAAAACCAGGCCTCCTTGGCTCCATGACAACCGAGGCCTCCAACTGTGACTGGCCTCAACTGCTGTGGCCTCTCTTCCGTGACCCCTTCTCCTGCTCGCAGCCACCCAGCCCCTGGTATCTGGTCCCATGCCCTTCTCAGCTAAGCATTTTTTTTTAATTGTGTAATTGTTTGGAAAAATCCCTGATGTTGGGTAAGATTGAGGGCAGAAGGAGAAGAGGGTGTCAGAAGTTGAGATGACTTGATGGCATCACTGATGCAATGGACATGAACTTGGGCAAATTTTGGGAGATGGTGAGGGACAGGGAGGCCTGGTGTGCTGCAGTCCATGAGGTTGCAAAGAGTCGGACATGACTGGGCAACTGAACGGCAACAACGACAAAAATAATTGCTTTACAATGTTGTGTCAGTTTCTGCTGTACAATAAAGTGAACAGCTATATGCATACATAATCTCTTCCCTCTTGAGCCTCCCACCCCCTCACCCCCCGCCATCCCACCCCTCTAGGTCATCACAAAGCACCGAGCTGAGCTCTCTGTGCTACACCACAGCTTCCCACTAGCTTCTATTTTGCACGTGGTTGTGTATATGTGCAAGTGCTACTCTAAGCCCCCCTCTCCCATTCCCAGCCTGTATCCACATGTCCTTTCTCTATGTTTGCCTCTCTATTCCTCAGCTAAGTTTTTTGGGAATAATAAACTACAACAAATAGAGTCCAGCAGAAGAGTAATAAATATAGTATTATAAATGACAAAGAGAAGTTTATTTCGGGAGTTCAAAGATTGTCAGTCTTAAAAATCTATCAGTGCAATTTATCTCAGGAACAGAGATTATTGGAGAAAAATCATATGACCATTTGATAGATGCCCAAAAAGCATTTGATAAAATATAATATATATTAAAAAAAAAACAACCCTTAGTACACTGGGAATAGAGTGATAATTCCAAAGAAGAATAAAGAACAAATCTAAATCAGGAGCAAGTGTCATGCTTAGCGATAAAATACTACCCTATAACTGCACAAAGACGTCCTTGATTTGAGCTATCATGAAAGATTGCATGGGAGTAAGTTCTAGTCAATGTCATTATAAAAGAAAAAGAAAAAGTGATATAATTATTGGAAAGGGCGAATCAAGAACCTGATGAACTCCATAGAAAATCCAAGGATCAAGTGAGGATTATCATAATTAATAAGTTGATTAAAGGCAGGTAGTTACAAAAGAAACACAGAAAAACTATTAGATTTCCTATATAATGATAACAATCAGTTAGAATATATTGGGTTGGCCAAAAAGTTCTTTTGGGTTTTCTGTAAGATGTTATGGAAGTTACAGTGGGAAAGGAGTTGCGTTCATAATAGCAACTGAAATACAAAATATAGGGAAAGAATCTTAACAGGAAAAGTGCAGGACCTCATAAAGAAAAGCTTTCACACTTTACTGAACAATTTGGATAAATAGAGGGCCTATTTGGTTTTAAGATAAGAAGACTTGATATTGTATAAACGTCAATCTTCTTCAAATTCACCATATATTTCCCATAACTGCAATCAAAATCTCAATTGAGTTTTTGAGTTGAAGTTGATAAAATAAATCTGACATTAATCTGGATGAATAAATGTGAAGAAATACATAAGAAAATTTGGGGGAGGAAAAAAAAAGACTAAATTAGAGCATCCCCTGATGCTTGTCATATCAAATATGAACAAATATATTTTAAACCTATAGTAACTGCAGCAGTAAAGTATTGGTGTCAGATTAAGCAGACGGATCAAAGGAAGAGAACAGAAAACCCAACTGGCATTTCAAGTCAGTGGGGGAAATGATACGCTGTTCAAGAAATCATGCTGGGATTTCACAAAGACTATTGTCTTCTGATTTGATTTGATTTACTGAAACATTGAAATTTTCCATATGTCAAAATCACTACATTGCCAAAATGTTTACACATAAAATGATGGGATGTCTGAGATTTGCTTCAAAATAATAGGAGGGAAGTGGAAGGGATACAGATGAAACAAAATTGGCTGTATTTTGATAATGGCTGAAGCTGGGTGATGGATATGCCAAGGCTTATTACACTATGCTGCCTACGTTTGAAAATCCCCCCAAATAAAAAGTTTGGGGACTTTTCTGGTGGTCCAGTGGTTAAGCCTCTGTGGGGCTTCCCAGGTGACTCAGTGGCAAAGAATCTGCCCGCCAATGCAAGGAGATGCAGGAGATGCAGTTTTGATCCCTAGGTCGGGGAATACCCCCTGAAGGAGGAAATGTCAACCCACTCCGGTATTCTTGCCTGGGAAATGCTATGGGCAGAGGAGCCTGGTGGGCTACAGTCCATAGGGTCACAAAGAGTCAGACATGACTGAGTGACTGAGCACGAACTCACACTTCCAATGCAGGGGGTATGAGTTCAATCCCTGGTTGGGGAATGAAAAACCCACTTACCACTCTGAGAGTTCAAAAAAAAAAAAAAGTTTTAAACGTCATACAAATTAGAAATCCGAACTAGGAAAATATTTGCACTATGACACACAAAGATAACTGTCCGTAATACATATATTTCTCTTAGAAAGCAATACAAATTTTGACCATTCCAATAGGAAGAGGAAGATGCTGTTGAGTGAGAAATATCAGATTGAAAATAATGTGCAAGGTGGGATAATATTTCAAAAATATACATCAGGAAAAATATCTGAAAGAATATACAACAAAATGTTAACTGTGATTTTTTCTGATAAGGCTGAAGATGGTTTTGCTTTTCTTTTTAACAAAACTCTCTGTATTTTTCAGATTCTTGTTTATGAGAAGCAATGAATACTTTTATAATTAGAAATACATAAAATTATTTCTATTTCTTTTTAAAGGGAGGAAAGAAAAAAAGGAAGGAAAGAAGAACGGAGGGAGAGGACTTTCCCGGTGGTCCAATGGTTAAGAATCGGCCTGCCAATGCAGGAGACACAGGTTTGAACCGTGGTCTGGGAAGATTGCACATGCTGCGGAGCAATAAAGCCCATGCCCCACAACTACTGAGCCTTAGCTCTAGAGCTGGTGCTCTGCAACAAGAGAAGACCCCACAATGAGAAGCCCAGACACCATAACTAGAGAGAAGCCTCCACTTGCCACAAGTAGAGAAAGCCTGCGCAGAGCAACAAAGACTTAGCCCGGCCAAAAATAAATTAATTAATCTGAAAAAAAAAAACAAAGGGAAAGGAGGAAGAAAGGAGACCTGTATCTTGTGGTTTCTTTCAAAGCCCCTTTATATTTGTATAAAGTATATGTGTTTACTTTTTTAAATGTAAATGACAGGTAACATGCTCTACACACTGTTCTATGCTTGCCTTTTCTACTTGACAGTAGATATTGGTTTGTACCAATTTAGTCTCCCACCAATAATGCATGAATGCTCCCCATCCTTGCCAATACACTATTCTGTTTTCCATACTTGTTGAGTTTTGAAGGATGAAAAATGACACCTCATTGTAATCACTTGCAGTTCCCTCATTATGAGATTGAGTATCTTTTTATCTGTACCAGAGCAATGAATTTTTCTTTATCTCTGATATTTATTCACATCCCGTACCCATTTTTCAGTGGGATTTTTTCATTTTTTATATTGATTTGTAGTGGTTCTTTCTATAGAAAAAAGTAGGCATTTGTCTGCCATATGTCTGCAAATATCTTTTAGCAATTTATCATTTGTTGTTTAATCTTGTGCTTTTTTTCCAATGCAGGGATATATTTTTAAGTAGTTGATTTAACTAGTCTTTTGTTGAATAAAGCTTCATAAGCACACAGTTCTCCCCTACTGTAAGACCATATATTTATATATTAATATTATAAACTCTGGGAGTTGGTGATAGACAGGGAGGCCTGGCATGCTGCAGTCCATGGGGTCACAAAGAGTTGGACACAACTGAGCAACTGAACTGATACTCCATATTTTCTTCTAGTACCTTTATAGCTTCAGTTTTAACTTTTATATACTTGTTCCATTATTTTGAAGTAAAGAGTGAGTTGGAGTCAACTTTTTCCCCAGATATGTCTCCAGCTGTGCCAGACCTATTTACTGAGTAATCTGTCTTTCCTCTCTGATATGAAATGCCATTTTATGATATTCTAAAGCCCCATATAAATTTGTGCCTATTTCTGAGCTCTTTATTCTGTCATATTGGTCTGACCAAGTATTCTCCAGTACCTCTCTATTTTAATTATGTTTTCACACAGAGTAGAACTGCTGTCTTCTCACAACTCCACTTTATGAGAATTTCCTGGTTCTTCAAGCATGTTTATTTTTCCATATCAACTTGAGAATAAGCTTGTCTGGTTTCAAGAAATAATTATGTAGGTATTATCTAGATATTGCATAATTTAAGAAGAATTAACATCATTATACTTAAGATCAACATTTTCCAGCCCAAGAAGTTTTTCATCTTCATTTGATGAGTTCTATTGCATTACTGAACGTCTCAAAATTCTTCATAATGGATCTTGCCCTTTATTGCTATTACAATTGGTTTTCCTCTCTGTTATATTTTAAAACTTCTGATTGTTTTATTGAAGAATGCTGTTAATTTGCCATATTAATTTTGCATCAGCAATCCTATAGAATTCTTACTATTTGCAATTTTTTCCATTGATTCTCTTGGGTTTTCAAGTTATGTAATCACATCATTTTACATGAAGGATACAATTTTACTTTCTGTTTTCTAATTTGGTGCTTCACTTCTTTCTCTTATAGTTAACACTTCATCTAACTGCTCCTTACCCAAATGGGACTACTTCTATGGTTTTATCATTAAGCGAGATGAAAATTTGGTTGAAATAAACAGAAAAGTAATCAAAACACAAAGCAGAAGAGGAAATAAAAATGGCTCATGAGCATATGAATAGACGCTTACCCGCAGATGTACTTCTTACATAACAGACGAGGGTACACTTGTATCTCGCTGCCCACACCTTACCTCTCCTGGTCTATCACCATCTTTGGTTAATTAGTGTTTACATTTTGGTGACTATGCAAACATGGCCACAGCAGAATCAATTAGCATACAGGGTTTAAGCTCTGCGTGTGTAGGTTTTTTTGCTTTTCCAGGACTTGCTAATTGGCTCTATTTTATTTCTTCCCATGATCTCCTTCAAACAGTTCTCCATGCTTTATATAAGGCTTATGCTTTATTCAGAAGCTCTGGTTCCTTGGTTACTTTAATTTTGAGAAACCCCCTGCCATGAGCCCTCTCTCATTGGGCTCCCAACTGGACAGCATAGCAGCTCCCTGGGCTCAGCTATCAGCCAGAGACATCTCCCAATTGCTTTCCAGATTGTAGCCACTGCTTCTGAAATTTTCTGTCCACCTTTCTTTGCTTCCACCTTTATTTTGAGGAGTACATTATTAACAACTTGCTTAACTGATGTGTTGAAAGTGAAAGTGTTCGTCACTCAGTCATGTCCAACTCTTTGTGACCCCATAGACTATAGCCCACCAGGCTCCTCTGTCCATGGAATTCTCCAGGCAAGAATACTGGAGTGGGTAGCCATTCCCTTCTCCATGGGATCTTCCCAACCCAGGGGTCAAACCCAGGTCTTCTGCATTGCCAGTAGATTCTTTACTGTCTGGGCCCTTATAATCTTTAAAATGTCTTTATTCTGTGCTAGAAGATAATAATTTGTCATGTGTTGAATTCTGGGTTGAAATTACCTTCCCTCTGAATTTTGAAGTTCTGGTTCCTCTGTATTTTGGAGTCTCTTGAAGGAAAAAAAAAAATTCTCTTGCCTCTGTAATGTTCATGGGCTTTTATATTTTCTCTCTGAACATTTTTGGGTTATTTTCTTTGTTCCTGATACACTGAAATTTTAGGTTGACATACACTGCTGATTTTATTCTTTATAAAGACCTCTAAACTTCAGGGTTGGTAATTTTCTTGTGTTATTGATTTGATAGTTTCTTCCCCTCAGAGTTCTTTGTTCTCTCTTTCTGGAACTCCTATTAGTCCCATGTGAACCTACCAAATGGATTCTCTTTTCATTTCTATTTTCTTTTTCATCTGTCCTGCTATTCTGCTTTCTGGGTTATTTCCTCAACTTCATCTTTGAATGCTACTGAATCTTCATCTTCTGCTTTCGAGGAAATTTCCGTAATTTTATCTTTAATTTAACTGAATATTTTATTTTGGCAGCCATTCTTAAAATGTTTTCATTTCCAAGAGCACTTTCTTGTCCTCTGAGTTTTCCCTTTTGGTACTGTCTCTGTGGACATTAATTAGAGGCTGTGCTCGTTTTGTTTGAATTCTTTTCTGTTCTTCGGTTATTTCCATTTCCTCAGGGGTCTTCTTTCTCCGTGTTTCCCTCAGTCTCATTATGGTGGAGACTGTCCTTGGGGGGTGAGTTATCTTTGGCTGTGTCGATTCACATATTGAAAAATAAGACACTGAAATGTCATTTGGGAGTTCTGTGTGTGTTGGGGGTTTCCTCAGTAGCTGAGTTTGGCTCTTGGGTTCTCAGCAGGAGCTGGCTGTTCTCTGGGAATCTTCACATGGCAGTTTCTGGGGCCACTCAGTTTTCCTAGAAGAAACCTCCAATCACGTGAGTGAGGGCTGGAGACCTGGTAATCTGGTGGTATGGGTTGACAGTTACATAAGCAGACGTTCAAATAATCTCCCTACTTTGGCACCAGATCTCAATCTTGCCTTCTGCCATGCCTGGCCCTGTGGGGACCAGTTCTCAGGGGTTCTCAGGAGTACATCAGCCCCTTCTCATCTACTGTCCCTTCTCTGAGTTCTCTAAGCCGATGCTTTCTCCATTCTTCTATATGACTGTTTCAGACCTCCAGCTGCTCTTAGTCTTCTAGAATTTTGTGGAAACCTCTCATCTGCTGATGGCCTCTCCTCATCATTGTATTTTTTAATTACTTTATTTTGCTTATTTATTTTTTTGGCCATGACATGTAGCATATGGGATCTTAGTTCCCTGACCAGGGATTGAACCCATGACCCCTGCATTGAAAGCATGGAGTCTTAACCTCTGGATTGCCAGGGAAATCTCTGTATTTTTTAAGAAAAGAATATCCCCTTCCTATAAGTCTAGAGGTATTTTGAGAAAGAAGGGAGATAGGACTCTGTTCCATGTGCCACTTCATGTGGCTGAGCTTCCAGGGACCATAGCTGTTTCTCAATCATCTTTGGGTCCCTAGAGCTGAGCACAGTGAATGGCGTAAGTCGGCAGTCTGTAAAGTATCTCCCGAGCAGAATGCAACCTACTGGTCTCTCTGAAGCCCTCATGCTTAATACAGTGTGTGACGGCCAGGAGAGCAAAGTGTCACACACAGAATGATGGGGGCCTGCAGACATTTTGTCTGGAGAAGAGAAGAGAGTGAAGGGGCCAGAAGGGGATATGCATGGGGTTTCTGGCCACATGCAAATATCAAAGAGATCTCATGCCGGAGGACTGATACTTTCTTTGTGGCCTCAGAGGACATAAGTTGGACTAGTGAGGTACGGAGAGTTATTCAATGACAGGTTCAGCTCCTTACATGCAAGCCTCTTCATTTCTCAGCTGATGGAACAGATCACTGGAGAGAAGATGAATTCCTTGCTCTGGAAATAGCCAAGCAGAGCTAGGCAACCAGCTATTAGAGTTACTGTAGAGAGAGAGATCTCTCACTGGTTGAGATATTAGACTAGATTCTTTCCTAATTCTGCTAGAGTTAAAACACCTTTTATAGTAAATAGTTGATAATATCCTCTTTATTATACTATACCAAAATAGTAGTATAGTATTTTAAAGAGTAAAAGAGTAAAGAGTATTTTAAAAAGTAAAGTTACTTAAAAGATATTTTTAGAAAATGAGTACAATGTAAATTGGTATAGCCACTGTGGAAAACAGTATGCAGGGTTCTTAAACAATTAGAAATAGAACAACCATGTAACTCAGGAATTTCACTCCTGAGTATATATCTGAGAAGAACAAAAACACTAATTTGAAAAGATACATTCACGCCAATGTTCGTAGCAGCATTATTTACAATTGCCAAGGTAAGGAAACAACCTAACTTTCCATCAACAGATGAATGGATAAAGACAATATGGTACACACACACACACAGACACAGAATGGAATACTACTCAGCTATTAAAAAATTGAAATTTTGCCGTTTGCAGCAATGTGGATGGACTCTGAGGGCATTGTGCTAGGTGCAGTAAGTCAAAGACAAATACTATACGATCACTAATATGTAGAATCTAAAAAATATAACAAACTAGTGAATATTAACAAAAAAGAAGCAGACTCATAGAGAACAAATAAGTGGTGACCAGTGGGAAGAGGGAGAAGGGGAGGAGCAAGATAGGGGTGAAGGATAAAAAGGGTTATTATAGGATTACATGGGCTTCCCAGGTGGCGCTAGTGGTAAAGAACCCGCCTGCCAATGCAGGAGACAAAGAGACATGGGTTCGACCCTGGGTCGGGAAGATCCCCTGGAGGAGGGTACAGCAACCCACTCCAGTATTCTTGCCTGGAGAATCCCCATGGACAGAGGAGGCTGGTGGGCTACAGCCCATAAGGTCGCAAAGAGTCAGACCCGACAGAAGCGACTTACCACGCAGGCACGCATGGGATTACATGAAATCATGTATGTGAAACTTTTGAAAATTATAAAGTACTACTGAATTTAAAGAATCTTTCATTCAATAAAAAAATCAATACATTTCTCTAATTGACATGCAAAAATTAAAATGACACAATTGTAATATAGGAGTATGTGTTTCAACACATAAAGGTTCTTGCCTGGCTGGCTCTACCGCTTCTGTCCTGCTCCCAGAACTTCTCGGGTCTCCTGAGGTTGCTCAGCCAGGCACTCCCTCCTGGCTATCCGTAGGTAATTTGCCCCACACACATGGGAACTGTTTTAATATCCCTCTCTTCTCTACGATGAATTCCTCCCTCTTTGGTCTGAACTGCATCTCCCCCTCCCTGGTAGAAGATAGTTATTTTCTCTCCCCGCTATTTTTAACCACTTTTAATTCTTTCCTCTTAACTCAGAAGTGGGCTCAAACAAATCGTGTATATTGATGCATATATGTGGAGTCTAGAGAAATGGTACAGACAAACCTATTACCAAGGGAGGGAATAGAGATGCAGATGCGGTGAACAGATGTGTGGAGGTGGGGCTGGGGAAGGGGAAGTAGCATGAACTGGAAGATTGGGATTGACAGATATATGAAACCATGTAAACAGCTAGGTAGAGGGAAGCTTCTGCATAACGCAGGGAGCTCAGCTTGGTGCTCTGTGATCATCTAGAGGGGTGGGATGGCGGGCAGGGAGGCTCAAGAGGGAGGAGACACATGTATACATATGGCTGATTCACTTTATTGTACAGCAGAAACCAAAACTGCACAGTAGAGCAAGTATACCCCAATAAAATAATAAAAAAAAAAGGAATGGCTCATCTTCTCCAACCTAAACAGGATACAGAAACCCCTTTGTCCTACATCTTTTTTAAACTACTGCTCTATCCCCCCTCCCTCTTCCCACCAACGATGGAGATGAATCTACACTTTCTGTGTCCCCTTTCTCAACCCCCTAGACCCACTACGACCTGGTCCCTCTACCCGTGCGCCACTGAGAGCACCGAGTCAATAATGATCTAATTCCCAACTCCAGCTTTCAGTCTTCATCTCCAGAATTCTCTGCAGCATTTTACTCCACAAAAATGTTTTGTTATTTTCAGGCGTCCTCTGTCTTGGTGTTCTTTTTCCTTTTCTGATTCATTCTTGCCAGCCTGTCTTTACTGGCTCCTTCCCACTTTTCCACCTCCTTTCTGCCCCCCCTCCTTTTCTCCTCCTCCTCCAATCTCTCCTCAAACTGTCAGGCCCCAGTATTCTCTCTCTCCCCACTTCCTCTGTCTTTAAATTATCTCACTCATTCCTATGACTTCAATGACCCTTGAATGCTGTTGACTCCCAGATCCCCAGCCAGCCTCAGCCTGTCTCCTTAGCTCCAGTCCCAAACACACAGTGGCCTCTCAGGCTGCTCAAACTCGCCCAGCTTCCTGTTTCTTCACCTCAGCTGATGGTGCCACCTTCACCTGGATGCCTAAACTGCTCACATAGAAGCCAGGCTTACTTCTCTCCCTTCCAGCCCACATGCTGCTGCTGCTAAGTCACTTCAGTCATGTCCGACTCTGTGTGACCCCATAGACGGCAGCCCACCAGGCTCCCCCGTCCCTGGGATTCTCCAGACAAGAACACTGGAGTGGGTTGCCATCTCCTTCTCCAATGCGTGAAAGTGAAAAGTGAAAGTGAAGTTGCTCAGTCGTGTCCGACTCCTAGCGACCCCATGGACTGCAGCCTACCAGGCTCCTCCGTCCATGGGATTTTCCAGGCAAGAGTACTGGAGTGGGATGCCATTGCCTTCTCTGCTAGCCCGCATGCAGCCTGCCCCTAAGTCCTGCTGATCTTCCCTCAGAAGCCTCTCCCAAACCTGGCCCTCTTCTCCATCCTTTCAGCCACCTCCTCATCACTGGACCTCTTTCTATGTTCCAGTTGGTCTCCACAGCCACCAGATTTCTTCCACTCCAGTCCTTCCACTTGATTTTTCACAGCTCTCTTTAGAAGACCCATCTGAGTCAGGACACTCTCCTCTGTCTTACCTACAGCCTCCACAGGCACCTCATTGTCCACAGCTCAAGCTGAGGCTCCTTGGGGGGCATGGAACCCCTTTTCTATCCCGTGCACCCACCTCCACAGCAGCCATCCCGAGTCTCCGTAGCCCCTGAACACACCTGTCTTATAAGATGAGCCCTTTGCTCTCCAGAGAGTGAAAGGCACTAGTCCTTGTTCTCTCTCATACAGTACATCCTTTCCGCTCCCATGGGCACTGGCATTGCCCTCGGGTTGTGACAGCTCCGTTCTCATCGCATCCCTAGCCTTATTCATCTTTGAATAAGCAGTGCTCGGCACAGTGCTAGCACACAGCCAGCGCTCTGTGATTATCAGTATAATGACTGAATAAATGAACGAGCAGATGGGTTGATTAAAAAATTATGCCTTCATCTGCCTTTTTGTCATTCCATAGGCCAGATTTGACTGTGCATACAAATTACCTGGAAATCATGTTAAAATGTGGATTCTGATTCAGCAGGTCCAGAGATTCTGAGATTCTGCATTGCTAACAAACTCCTAGGTGATCCTGAGGCTGCTGTCCATAGATCACATGTCAAGGAGCCGGGTCTTAGCCTATGCCAATGGTTTCCAAACTTGTTGACTATTGGAATCACCTGGAGAGCTTAAAAAAAAAAAAAAATCGGGACGCCCAGGGTGCATGCCACACTAGATCAGAATGTCTGTGGGAGGGAGCCAGGCAGCAATATTATTAAAGATTCCCAGATGATTCCAATGTGCAGAAAAGCCAGGGAACTCCTACCCTGAGCCACCTCTGAGTTTGCCTATGATGATTCACAGTCCTGGGTACCTGTTAGAAGCAGCTGGGGAGCTTTTAATCACCTATTGAAGCCTGGGACCCACCCAGATCAATTAAATCAGAATCTCTGGGGTTTGGACCTGAATGTTTTTAAAGCCCTTGGGTGATTCTAATATGCAGTCAGGGTTGCAATTCATTGTTTTCAGGCCTGGCTCTGAGGAACAGCTGCAGGTTGGAGGGATAAGGAGTCCAGGATACTGAAAAGGTGTGAAGTCAGACCCCAGTCTTGGCTCTCCAGTGATGTATAATTTTGGAGTGGTTAATTCAGCCTCATCACTAAAATGAGATTAAAAATATGTGCCCTGCTTGCCCCAATTTTTGTTTTTTCCTTTTTCCCCAAACTCATTTATTTTTAACTGAAGGAAAATTGCTTCACAGTACTGTGTTGGCTCTGCCATACATCAACATGAGTCAGTCACAGGTATACATGTGTCCCCTCCCTCTTGAACTTCCCTCACCTCTCTCCCCTTCCTACCCATCTTGGTTGTTACAGGGCTCTGATTTGAATACAGCAAATTCCCATTGGTTATCTATTTTATACATGGTAGTGTACATGCTTCTGTATTATTCTCTCCCCCAATTTTTAATTTTAAGTCTTCTGGAGTGGAAAGGGAAATGAAATGGGGAAAAATGGCCGCACAGGAGCCTGTCTGCACGTCTCTCATATGTGGTCACCACTCGTGTCCCCACCTATCGGCTTGGCTTCAGAGGCCCATGGCTGGGCGCAGTCTCTGGCAGGTCTGGTTAGGAAGCAGATGGTTCAGGAGCAGCCCAGGCCACCAGGGACGTCCCAGGGACCTGCATTCGTAGGCAGGCTGAGAGGTGGAATCAAACACGACCCCTGCGAGGCATTCTGGCCTGCAGCCTGGATGCTGCACAGTGGGCTGGTTGGCCCTGCGAAGAGACAGGGCACACCCGCTGTTCTCCACACTCACCGCGGCGCGGCCACCTGACCCATAGCAGGGAGCCTGCGGGTTTGCACAGGCTCCTTTCTGATGAGCTGTCTCTGCAAATCTATGCTGGTGCTGCGGGAAGGGTGTAAAATGAACACAAAAAGAGCAGGTTCAAGACTGGCCTCCTACCAGCACTCCCCACCCCTGGCTGCCTGAGCTTGGGCTTAGCTTCCTCAGCTGCTATGATGATCATTTTCAATTTTATCAGCATCATATATACACGTACAAAGGCCTTGGACCAAGCCGGCACACTTCTGTCTCTGGAAGCAGCAGAAACCCAGAGCCCCAGTGTGTGAAGAAGGGCTAGGAACAGGCTCTGAGTTCTCAGTACCAGGGAATCTTGAAATTGCCTGTGTGTTGATTGCTCAGTTGTGTCTGACTCTTTGTGACTGCATGGAATATAGCCCGTCAGGCTCCTCTGTCCATGGAAATCTCCAAGCAAGAATACTGAAGTAGGTTGCCATTCCCTTCTCCAGGGGATCTTCCTGACCCAGGGATCAAACCTGGGTCTCCTGCATTGCAGGCAGAGATAAATCCTGCAAGCCTCCAGGAAGGGAAAGAGGAAGTAAAAGGAACAGCAAGTGCTCCTGTGAGACTGGATGGGAAGGCCTACCTGTTTTAATTGAGTGTGGGCTGGGGGCTTCCATGTTCTGAAAACCAGACAGCTTTCTGTTTTGATTTTTCAACAGCCAAACCACACAAACTCTTCTAGCACATCTAGTATCTAGCACATCTTCTGGAAATAGGCCTCTTCTGGAAAAAGCCCAATTTCCTGGGACACATGAGACCCTGACTGGGCTAAGGGCTGGGGGAGGGTCTTGACCTATACTCCTAGCATCCCAGAATCTATTCACCCCAAGGAACTAAGTCCCCATCACTCACCTCAACTCTAAGGGAGCAAAAATGCCCTCCCACCTCCAGCCTTCAAATGTCTCTACCTGCGAGCATGGAGCCTTGTATTTCACAGTTAGAATCCTTGAGGTTCACAGTACAACAAAACAGAAAGAGCCTTCAAGTTCAACCAACCCCTTCTGGTTCTTGCAGACACGTCCGAGACCAGAGAGGGACAAGTTTGCCCAAAGCCACACTGTGAGTGAGGAGCTGGGCTAAGAGCCAGGCCTCCCCATCAGCGTGGTCAATTCAGCCCCATACATTGTCCCCATCCCGACTACCAGGGTAAAAATGCCAATGAGTTGTGCCAATCCACTCCCTAGCCCCACAGTGTAAGATCGAGAAGAAACAAAGAGGGCCTTCAGTCCTCTCTGGTTACCACCCAGCTGGGAGCAAAGCAGCTGAGAATCTTGTCTTAAAAAGGGAAAGGGCCTTCCTGGGCACCTGGAGATGGCGGGGTTCCCTGGACCACCATTTGAATAAGAAATTAGTCAAATGAGTCAATCACGACTCCCACAAGAATCAGGGGCACCCAACCTCTTATTGGGCTCCCCAGGTGGCACTCGTGGTAAATAACCCCACCCCCTGCCCCCTGCCAATGCAGGAGATGTAAGAGACATCAGTTCGACCCCTGGGTCAGAAAGATTCCCTGGAGGAGGGCATAGCAACCCACTCCAGTATTCTTGCCTGGAGAATCCCATGGACAGAGGAGCCTGGTGGGCTACAGTCCCTGGGGTTGCAAAGAGTCAGACACAACTGAAGCGACTTAGCCCACACGCATCCACCCTCTTATTACTGTAAAACCTATACTACACAGTCCCTGCTGGCTTGCTCTGCTCCCAAGGGCAGCTCCGGAGGGCAAGCCTGGTGTGGCTGTCACGTGGCCCTGCAAGGTATGCAGTGTCTTCCTCCACCCACACTGCAGGCTGTGAGTGTATGTGACTAATGAACTGCGGCCAGTCTCATCTGTGCATTGTCAGGTGTTGTATGTTCAACCATCTCATCATATTTAGTGCATTTGTATTTTCTTATATTCCTGAATGGCGGTGCTCAGCTTCCATGCACAGAGAGAAGCCGAGACTCTGACAACAGAACTTGGCCAGACAGCATTTGGGGAGACAGCTTTCTGGGGTTGTCTTGGGCTCTTAGGGTCAACAGTCCTCCACCCATACCCTCCCCGCCCCACTGACACTTGTCTTCACTGTACTCATCAGACTAACTACTGCCTGTGAGGGACAGGGGCAGATGCTATATCTCTGTTTTCATGCTGTGCAGAGACATGACTAGTTCAAGGTCACTCAGAACCCACTGTCAGTGCCAACCTTGTACCTGGAGCCTCTGGGGAAACAGACGCACTGTGCATGGGGGTTGCTCCTGTTGGCTGAGGAGACACCCTCCTTGTCTTCCTTCTGAGGGTTGCAGAATCCAAACGTCAGCCTTGGGCAAGAGATCCGTGTTTCCTGGGAAGCTCCACGTAGGGAGGAGAACACTGACCTTGTTGCAGCTCACCTGTGCCTTGCCTCAGTCCCTGCTGAGCCCAAGGGTCCCACTGATGGATAGTGAGGTGATCAGGATGCCTCTATGTGATTCCTTATGGAAGGGAATACCCTGAGCTTCTTGGCCCCAAGACCAAACTCTAGGACAATTTCCACTTTGCTCTCCTATTCTTTGTTTTGGGGGGTGGGGATGGGGGCTTCCAGCTAAAGCCCAGAGTGGAGGGTTAGAGCTGTGTGACTTTGGCCAGCCCAGAGCTGTTCCTCACACATGCTTCCTATGGGCACCTCGCTAGTAGCAGTGAGTTCCTGCATTCTTGCTGCTCTGATAGGACCTGGGTTTCCATCCATAGGGAGAGGCTGAGACCCTGGCCAGGAGGCAGGAAAGTTATCAGCATCCTGAGCCTCTCAGAAACCCAGGTATTCTAGGAGCTGGCTATCTCTGATTTCAGATGCTACTGACTGTTGGGACTCTCAAGCTGTGGGGGTCATCCCTGCTTCAGCTAATCCCATTATGCAGATGGAGAAAATGAGGCTGGGCACAAGGAGTTGCTTAAACAAATCTAGGCCTCATGCTAATGCAGGGAATGGTGCTGAGTCAGTCCAGCTTCCTGCTGAGTACCTGACGGGAGTGGTGGGGTGAAGGCAGGGTGGAGGGTTGGGAAGTGGAACTGAAGCTCCTCTGGCCAGTGATGACTTGGATCAGGCAAGGACAATCTCAGAGACCTGGGCTCTCCCCCTCACCCACTGCAATGTCACATGCAGGCTTCCTGTGGGCTGGGACCACTCACCTTCCCTGGCTCTCCTCCCAGGTCCCTATTGTGCCCACAAGTGGACATGCCAGGCTCAGGTCCACTGGGCGAACATCTATCTGCCTGACGTTGGCCAGCATTCCCATGAGGCCACAGCCAGATGTTACCTAACTCTGTGCAGAAGGAAGCTAGGAAGCCAGAGCATCCTGGAAAGTAGCCAGGAGTGGGGCTAGGCAGATGGTGACCCAGAGGACCAAGTTTGAGCTGCAGAAATCCTGGGGTGAAGGGAAGGGGGTACTGTCCTTCAGTGGAAGCCATATACCCTTGCGGTTTGCATGTGTTACTCACACAGCCACCACCCCCACCACACACAGCTTCATCATGAAAATTAATTCTTTTGGAATAACACCCTTTTCTGATTCCCCTTGTGACCTGGGGAAACTCAGGATGCCATAGGAGCTGGGCTTGGGCTTCTGCCTTGTGAGAAGGAAGCCACTGGACTGGGGTCACTGTCCCTCCTTCCCTGTCCCTAGCCTGGGATTTCTTTTCTCTCCTCTCTCTGATAGCTCGGAAGCAAGCAGAACAATGACGTCTTCAGAGAAAAGGCCATTTCCTGCTGGCAGTGTGCATGCTTCACTCCAAGTCCCAGAGCTTCTGTAAAGAGGCACCCTCCTCCCTGAGCCCAGATCTCCTTTAGTGCTATAGGCTCAGTAGGACAAAGACAACACCTGGATCTGTCCCCGGGTCAGCTCTGACAAGATTGGCCTAATCTCTGCTATCTGAGAGAAGAGGATGTCTAGGGAGGAAGAATGTTCTCATTTCCAGGTAGAGGAAGAGGTTCATGGTCCCCAGCCTTGCCAAGGGTCTCTGAAATAGGGTGGGGTGGGGCAGGACGGACAGAGGTGACTTTTTGGCTTCCCTCATCCATCTCTGAATCTGCTCTTCTTGGAGGAGTTGGGATGACAGTAAGGAGACACCTGAGCAAATGGAAAGAGGTGTCTGAGACAACATTCCAGTACTACCTCTGGTGCTTTCATCAGCCAAAGGAAACCAGGAGTGGAGAGAAGCACAGGTAGATTGGCTGTGTCCTGGATTCCACTTGGAGAGTGGTGTGGAATGCGGGCTCTCTTGGAGGTCTCTATGTGGCCAGTGCAGCGAGTGTGAGCTACACAGAGTTCTGCAACCACTAAAATTACTTTTGGGGCCTCCAGGGAAGTCCAGGACACAGCTCTGGGGAGAACTCATGCAGACATTGCTCCATCTAGAGCTCCAAAGCCATGACATTCAGCTGAACACTGACTGCCGGGGGAGGTAGAGAGGCGGACAGGACTCATCCTCACTGCTCCTTCTTTAGCTGAGGCCCAGATTTAGGGAAACAGGAATGGGCAAGGCTATAAAAATGTCTGGGAAGGAAAAACAAATTAAGTCACTTCCGTCATGTCTGACTCTTTGCAACCCCGTGGACTGTAGCCCTCCAGGCTCCTCTGTTCACAGATTCTCCAGGCAAGAATACCAGAGTGGGTTACCATGCCCTCCTCCAGGGGATCTTCCCGGCCCAGGGATCGAACTCAAATCTTTTATGTCTCCTGCATTGACGGGTGGGTTATTTACCCCTAGTGCCACCTGGGAAGCCCGAGGAAGGGATAACAGAGGCCATGAACTGTGTTTTGAGAATCCAGAAAATCCTAAACCCTGACAATGCCTTCTGAAGGCTGGTTTGCCTTTGCAGGGAAGGAATCTGGCTTTATTTACTTAATTTTAATAAACTGAGGTGGGAATGGGGAACTTGCAACAGGGCCTTAGCAGCCTCTGTTCAGAGTCACTATCCCTTGGAGGAAGTTAGACTTCAACGCAGAGACACCTAGCAGTCTGCTCTGGAGATTTCGCCGGCTGGTTTTACCCCTCCAAGCTTCCAGACAGAGATCTGGGAAAGGGAGCCAAGGGCCAGACTTGTGTGTGTGTTGGGGGCAGTGGGGTGGGAAGATCCAGGAGTTAAGTTAGAAGCCAGAGAGGCCCAGGCAGGGAGTCTTCATTCCCAGGCCCAGCACCTAGTTCTGGGAGGGAAGAGGCGGCGCCAGTGCGGGCGTGGAGCTGTCCGGACTCTGGTGCTGAAAACGAGGTCTGCCGCCGAGCGGAGCAGTTAGCAAGCCTAAGCCTTGTCCGGGTGGGGAGGGGTGGATGGAAATGAATTCCCCCTTCTACTCACGCTCCAAGGAGAGAAGGGCACAGTGAGTTCGAGCAAGAAGGCAGGTTGAGCTTTTTTTTTTTTTTAGGAAGTGTGATTCCAGACGAAGCTACAGCCAGGTCGGGCCAAAGTGGGCCACAGCCTGGCTGGGGGTAGGGTGCGACCTGGCCAGCCGTGGCAGATGAGCTGGGGGGAAAAGACCCTGGACCCGGGCTGGTCCCTCGCTGGCCCCCTACACTCCTACACTGGTCAAGGAGGAGCTCCTGAGGTGTTCTCACACCTATGCCACTGACACGCTCGCCCAGCAGACTTCCATGAGAGCAACCATACACACCTCATGGACACACGACGTGCTCCCAGGACACGCACACACCAAGTACACGCCAGCAGTACCATACACGCGCCCTGCACAGGGGCACAGGCTCCCCCTCCAGGCTGTTGAGGCTCCCAACCCAGTCTCACACCCCCACGTCTGGCCTGGTCGTCCCTCTCCACCTAGTCTCCTGGTCTCAGATGGCGCTTCTAAGGGAGGCCCAGCGGCCGAGAAGCCCCAGTTCTAGCCTGCGACCCGAATAAGGTGCTGGAGAGTAGCAGAGAAGCGGCTTCTAGGCTCAGAAATGTGGGGGAGACAGGAGGAGGGGCTAGGTCTCAGACCCCAGACTCCCAGTTACGGTGCCAGAACACGAGAGGAGTGTGGACAGGAATGAGTGTAAATGTCTCCCTCCCCCATGCTGGGGACACCCTGAGGACCTGCGCGTACCTGTGCGTGGGAGGCCCCGCGTAGAGCCCTCTCAGTGAGTCCGAACCTGCTGGCTCTTCTGGTTCCCCCTGGATAAAGGTGGGATGGGCGTGGAGGGTTACCCCGCTTGCCCTCCAAGCCGCCTCCTGTCCGTGGGCAGCAAGGAAACTCCGTGCCGGGCGACGGGAAGTTACCCGGGTCCGGGCGCTAGGAGGGAGCGCCCTCTGGTTCTCGGTCCCGCCCGGGGTTCCCTCGCCCCCGCGCCCGCCGCCTTCGCCACCTCGTCTGCGCCCTGCCGCCCGAAGACTGCGCGGAGCCTGAAAGCCGGGAGCCCGCCCGCCCTCCCGGAGAGTCTGCTTCTGACCTGCATTGACGTCATTGCGTCATTAGGTTTCCCCTGGAAACACTGGCGCGCCCAAAATAGTAACACATTAATTCAGGCCGGGGGAGCAGGGAGAGACTGTTTGTAACCCTGCCGCTAACTCTGCGCGCGCCAGCGAGCTCGCTACGGCCCCCACCCGTTCCGAGCGCAGCGCTGAGCAGGCTCGCCGCCTATTTTGAGAACAAAGGATGGCAAAATATAGAATCCTGGAGAGAGAGTGCGGGGGACGCCGAGACCCTCTCGCCTTGCACACACACACACACACACGCAGTGCACAACACACCTGGGTCTGTCTACCTCGGGCAGACGCTCCTTGAATTCAGGCTCTTTCAGGGACTTGCTGGGGTGTGTGACCAGATCCCCGGGGCAAAAGATAGGCCCAGGTCACGGCCTCCGGCTCTGCTGGGTTTGAAGGACGACCTCCCTACCGCCGCCCAGCCATCCGTCCCGCGGGCGGGACCACCTCCCACCTAATGCCCATCCCCACCCACGTCTACAGACCCAAGCGGGAGGAGCTCCTTTCTCGGACAGCAGGCGCACCCCTGCGCTATCCCCACCCCCCACGCCCACGGCGGCTCCGGGACCCCGCCAGAGGAGAAACCCTGCAGGGATCCAGCTCGCCGCCAAACCACAGTTTGGCGAACCGGTACTCTCTGGCATCAGGAGAGAACTGATCTCAGACGGAAGAACTGGTCGGGTTTGCTGTCACAGATTCCAATGTCGTTTGTGCTGGGAAGCGAACGACTTTTCTGAGCGTCACCTCGCTCCCGCTCTCGGCGGGGCCGGAGACACACAGAAACGTGAGCGCCCAGCCTCAGAAGCTCTTTACTAAGCTCGTTGTCCTCCCATGACTGGGGTGTTGACTAAACCTCCGCGAGGGTGAGATCGCTCCCCTCCGACCAAAATAGCAAGCGCTTAGCCCTGGGGCGGAGGCGGGAGGCTGTGCGCCGGCCCGGGAGCTCAGAACGCAAAGGCTGCGCCCTTTGGACGGAGCGGGCTTGGCGGGCTCCCAAGGGCACCTGAGTGTAAGCGGGGTAGCAGGGAGGGAGGGTCTTTTGAGACGGCTCAGACTTTCCCTTCCTCCCAGAGGTCGCAGAGAGGTCTTTCCACTCGGCTTCATTGCACCCTGGGCTTCTCTCGCCTTTGCTGTCTGCGGCTTGGCCGGGCAGGGCGGGCGGGGGAGGAGGGCGTGGGGGAGGCGCGCGGTGCCTGCGATTTGGAGACGCGTCCCGCAAATGCTGTGTCTCCTCGTGCTGTGCGCAGAGCTCAGGGCAGTGACTTGGCTCACATGGCCCTCTCTTCCGCAGCACCGGGATGGGGTGGTGGGAAGGAATGGCTCTCCAATAGCGCCCTGACCCGAGGTATCCCCTCTTGGCTTTGTTCCCGTTGACCACAAGGGTGGTAAACAGACAACAAGCGCGCTGACCTTGGTGGACAAACCCAGATGTGCCTATCAAACAGGAGCCAGATCAAAGAGCAAGCTTCAGAGAAGACAGGCGGGGCCTTACCCCGTGTGAGCTCTGTGTCCGCCTCTGCCTAGGCCTTTCCCTCTCCGAGCTGTGGTGGCCCCATCTGGAAAAGCAGGTCGTAGAGCTCACTCCAGAGTCTGCTGTGAAGATGACAATAGATGACCCCGAGAATGTGCTGGAGAAATGACGGGCTCTCTGTTCCTGGTCCTGACCCTCCTGTGGGTAGTGTTTTCTCATCAGGGAGTGAACCCATGCTCCCCAATATATACACTTCCTGATCACATCTTTGGGGAAAAACTGGTCAGTGGGGAAACAGTGCCATGAAGTGCCCCAGCTCCCCAAAGTCTGGCCTCTTTGGTCTTTTCCTCTATGTTATCAGCCCGGGGACCAAAGTCAAAAAGTAGGTTTCTAATGCCTTCAGGGGCTTCCCAGGTGGCACTAGTGGTAAAGAATCCGCCTGTCTATGCAACAGACATGAGTTCCATTGCCTGGAGGAGGGCAGGGCAACCCACTCCAGTAGTCTTGCCTGGAGAATCCACAAGGACAGAGGAGCCTGGTGGGCTACAGTCCATAAGGTCATAAAGAGCCGGACATGACTGAAGCGACTTAGCATGCATGCAGTGCCTTCAGATTCAAGTTCAGTGGAGTGGTGGTGGCTGGGGGTGGGGTGGGGGTGGGGCAATAGGGTCTGGCTCTGATTCCCTTTCTTGAGGCTTAATTTCCAGCAGACCATGCACCAAGGTTACATGGTCTGGGACCCCCTCACCCCTGCCTTCTCACCCGCAGCTCCTGTCCCACGGGCTAGGGTCATCATCTGCCTGTTTGGTTCCCCACTGACCATGGCAGGGCCATGTGGCACACTATTCCCCAGCACCTCCTGGTATGGTGCCTGGCACAGCAGCTGACATTAATTACTGGTAACCCAATGATTGACAGTCCTTCTCTGGGGAATCTCCTGCTCCAGCCTGTCTATTTCCATCTCTCTTTCCACATCAAAGTCCATCCAGTCCCCAAGAAAGTGAAGTTGCTCATTCATGTCCAACTCTTTGCAACCCCATAGACTATAGCCTACCAGTCTCCTCCATCCATGGAATTTTCCAGGCAAGAGTACTAGAGTGAGTTCCATTTCCTTCTCCAGGGGATCTTCCCAACTCAGGGATCAAACCCAGGTCTCCCACATTGCAAGCAGACGCTTTACCATCTGAGCCACCAGGGAAGCCCCCAGTCCCCAAGACCAAAGTCAAATGCTGACACTTCCATGCAGGCCTCTCTGTCCCCAGGGATATGCATTCAACTCTTCTTAGTCCCTGGGTCGGTTGGAAAAGACTCTTATGGCTTTGATCATATTCTGCCCTGAATTACCATTCTCTGTGTAAATTCTACACCTCCTTGCTTGGTTGTCACTTCTCAGAGTCAGAACTAGGTCTTGCCCATCTCTACGTGGCTCACATTGCCCAGCTGTGCCCACCCCAGGCACACAGTAGATGCTCAGGAGATGTTTGTTGAACTCAACTCTGCAGGTCTGTCACCATTTCTTAGCCAAGGCCCTGACTTGAGGTGGACACTGATGCTGATGGTGGTATCTCTGCAGATCTGGGCTGAGAGAAACCTCAGCAATCTTGTCTGGAGATGCCCCACTCCACCACGACCTGAGGAGGCAGGCCCAGACAGAGCACCTGTCCTGCTTTTCTTCTACCCTGGGAGGAAGTTCAGAATCTGTCTGGCAACCTGGGAGTATGAGGGGGAGATGATGGAAGGAAGAAACCCACCTGGGTCAGAGTCATAATCTACCCAATCAGCTATTTGAAATGAAAGCCAGGGTCTTGCAGTGATGGGACAGACCCCGACCTCATCTGGACCCACAGCGCATTTGCTGCTCAAAGAACAACGATGAACTGGAGACTGTGGGTGAGGAAGGCACCCTGCCGCAGCCAGCCCCTCCACACACACCTGCAGGCCTATGACTGGCTCTGTTTGTGGTCTTTCCTGACTGCAGTTCTTCCCCAGACTCTCATCCTGCATCCTAGTCAGCACATCTGGGGTCTTCTCATGGAACACTCTGGTCCTCCCAGGTGGGGAGTGGAGGAGTCCTCTGTGCAGGGAGGGGCCACGACACCCCCGCTTGGCCTCCTAGATGCAACCCCCCTCGAGTGTGTCTCCACGGCCATCACAGGGGCCATCTGGTGACTGAGACTCACTCAGGTTGCCTCAGGTGAAGAGATGCCTGGGAATAAGGTGGTTGAGATGTTCTGTGTGTGTTCATTCCTGGTGGACCTGGGAACACAGGGGAGCCTGCAGGGCTGTTTGGCTCCAGGGTCTCTGACTGCCTGGGCTGTCTTGTAGCCCTGAGGCAGCAGGAGCTCCAAGATCCCAGTTTGGAGTGCCACCTCTAAGGCTGCTCAGCAGCTCACTTATCCCTGCTTCCTGGCCCTCTGTCTGCAACTCTAGTTCAAATTATTAAGAAGCAGAGAACCTGAATGACTCAGGTTAGCCTGGGTCCCTGGTCAGCCAGAGTGTCTGCCCCAGGTCATTTCTGGGCGCTTGGGATGTCCAGAGATCTACAACCTTTGTCTTCTAGGACCCTGAACTCAGGCCACCCCACTGGATTGGAGTAGGATCCAGTGGGGGTGGGGCTGCCCTCGGTAGAGCTGAAGGAATGGGGAGTCTCTTGGAAATGTTCCTTTGATGCGTTGGGCAGTTTGACTGGCCTGTCCAATACAGTCATGTTCTGGAATAGACCTTGACTTCTCCCTCCATCCCAAGCCTGAGTGAATCGGGAAACTCATCACGTGGACAGCAGGTTTCATCGCTGAGCTGATGTTCACACCAGGCCTCCCGTAGGGCCCAAAGAACAGTGGCTGACCTCACTGTGTGCAGCTGATAGCAGTGGGGCCGGAAGGGCCAATGGTGTAGGGAGGAGCCTGCCAGACTGTCTCCCCAGAGGCTGCTCTCTGTCCCACTCAGCCCCCACTTAGTCTGCAAGAACAGGTTCGGTCAGAGAAGACCTGGGACTCCTGTGGAACACAGATCTGCCAGGAGAAGAGGCATCTAGTCCCGCCACTCCCACCAGAGGCCTTATCCTGAGCCCACAGAAGGTAAAGTGACTACCTCAGCAACAGAGTCAAGAGTAAAGACCCCTGGGCTGGGAATTCGAACTGGCTTCAAATTCCTTCACTGCCATTAAGTCCCCATGTAACTCAAGACAAGTGATGCCCCTTCCCTGGGACTCTTTTTATCACCTGCTTCATAGACTGGTGGAAGGAGATAATCAAGATTATCAGGACAGACAAGGAGACCTGGTCACACCCATGGCTTCAGTGGAAACTGACACAGCCAACAAGAGCCCTGTGCCCCTTGAACTTGGGGGTGAGGGGTAGGTGGCAGAATGCACTACTCTCTTGGGATCTGGCCTCTGTCTGACTAGGCCCTCTCTTCCCCAACAGGCCCCTCATCTGATGCCTTCTTAGCCTCTCTTGCCTGGCAGTCTCCTGCAGCAAGCAAGGATGCCATATCCCTCTAAGTTCTTCCCAACAACGCAGGTGAAGATCCATTCATTCAGTCCTTCAACAACCTCAAGTGGCCCAACGTCATTTTTGCTCAAATTGTTGCCCTCTCAGATTCTGTTCCTTGACCACCAGATTTTATCCCATATCCTACCCAAGCTTTGCTCTCAAGATTTGCCAGTCTGTGAGTCCAACCTCTCCCCTAGAGGCACCAGCACCCCCTCATCTTATCAACCTTCAGCTCTGTACCTGAGAGTCCTGGAAAGGCCCCACCCACACTCTTCTCTTCTACTGCCTGGGGGTCCTGCCCCTTAATCACCATCTCCCTACATCCCCCTAGCCTTCAATCCCTGAGAGGGGAGCACTGAGCCAAGGTTATCACCTTGCAAGACCCTAAGTTTGGATCTTGTTACTGATAGAGGGGTGATTATGTTTGTTGCTCTTTTGGGCAAAGGTGGAAAAAGCTGAGCAGCAGATGATTAAATTTGGAAAAACCTGCCAAGGATCCAGTGGTATGAAGCCAAGAGCTGGATTCAAACTGAGAGGTAGAATAGGTACCAGCTCAGCTGGTGTGGACACGTTTGGCAACTGACATTTCAAAAAGGTAGCCCACTCCAGTACTCTTGCCTGGAAAATCCCATGGATGGAGGAGCCTGGTAGGCTGCAGTCCATGGGGTCGCTAAGAGTCAGACACAACTGAGTGACTTCACTTTGACTTTTCACTTTCATGCATTGGAGAAGGAAATGGCAACCCACTCCAGTGTTCTTGCCTGGAGAATCCCAGGGACGGGGGAGCCTGGTGAGCTGCCATCTTCGGGGGTCGCACAGAGTTGGACACGACTGAAGTGACTTAGCGGCAGCAGCAGCAGCAGCACTCCGGCTGGAGAAAGCTGGCTCGCTCCACAAAGGGAGGTGACACTTGGACTGAACCTCAAAAGGTAAGTAGAACCTGGGGTGCTGAGAGGGAACGAGAGGAAGACAGGCAGGAGCAACTATGTAAAGCAATGGGTCTCAACCCCAGCTCACCTTGGAATCATGCTGTGATAAACCTGGGCTCACCCTAAAGATGATACAAAAGTGCTCAGACCCTAATCCCAAGAAACAGATTCCACTAGTCTAGGCTGAAAGTTTGGAATTTGTATGTATTATTGTTGCTATTATTATTATTGGTGGCACCACACAGCTTGCTATAGCCTAGTTCTCTGACCAGGGATTGAACCTGTCCCCTTGGCAGTCAAAGTGCAGAGTCCTCACCAGTGGACTGCCAGAGTCCATTGGCATTTGTATTTTTTTAAATTTTCATTTGTACTTTGTGATTTACTGGCCATCAATTATATGTCATGCCATCAGAAAGTATTTTTCATCCGTAATACTCTGTATTGTAGTTCTAGGGACCACCCAGGAGTGGTTTAGAGGGCAGTCCTCTCTGTTGGAGTCCTGCCTCCACACTCACCGGCCACCTGACTAGAAATGATGTCCTGAAGTTCCTAAGTTTCTTGTTTCCTCGTCAGTAGGATGGTGACAGTGCCAGGGCCTACATCTCATGAGGCTGCTTGTGGCTCACACGCGTTAATGCTTCCGTGCGTTGAGCGATGCTGACACACGACGCTGGTTGTTTCAGTGGCTCCAGATGATTTAATACAGCCGGGGCTGAAGATCTCCAGCACAAAGCAAAGACAAACTGGGTTGTTCTGGGGACTCTCCTGGTTGTTGAGGAAGATCTGAATCAGAGGGAGGAGAAACTAAAATGGTTGGAGGGGACTTCCCTAGCGGTCCAGCGTGTTAAGATTCTGCACTTCCTGGAACTAAGATCCCGAATGCCATGCGGTGCAGCCAGAAAGTAAAAATGATAAAAAATAAAAATGATGGGAGGTCCATGTTGAAAGGGTTTCAAGATGCTTTGGGACCTTATCCTAATAAGCACAAGAGGAGCCTAGGTTTGAGGGTTTGAGTTTGAGGACTGACATGATGAATGTGATATCTCAGGAGTCTGGGACTTGTGCAGCCTTAATGGGAGGGAGGGAGATGGAGCCTAGAGAACAGTCTGGGATCACCACCGTCAGTAGACATTGAAAAGAAGGGATGAGTGTGAGGTGAAGCGCAAAGGAAGAATCAACAGGAGTTAGGACCTTAGTGGACATAAGAGTTTAAAGGGATCGAAGGAAGAAAAAATAAATTTAAGTTGTCAAGTCTAGCGAGACTAAGGAAATAACCCCCTGTGTTGGTTAGGATTATATTTAACTCTGAGTACCAGACAACTCAAATCAACAATGGCTTAAACAAAATGGGAGTTTATTTCTCTACCATTTGAAAGCCCAGTGGAGTGCACTTCAAATCTGGGAAGGCAGCTCTGTTTCACAAAGGCCTTGGAGCACCAGGCTCCTGACAGCTCACTCATCTACCATCCTGGGGCATGGTCTTTATTCTCATGGTACCGGCTGGAGCCACTTGGGTTCTAGCATTCACATGGAGAAAGGAATGAAAAACGGGCAAAAGGCAAGAGCCAGAGGCTCCGTGAGGGAGGTTTCTTGTAGCTCCACTCATCACTTCTATTTATATTCCGTTATCTGGAAAGTGGTCTGTGGCCACACCTCCTTGCAAGGGAAGCTAAGGAGAGTGGTCTTTATTTTCTAAGTAGCCTTGTACCCAGCTAGTGATACCCCCCGTGATACCCCCTTTGTTTCTATGAAAGAAGAGGAATTTGGGCACTGGGAAAGAGCTAACCATTTCTGCCATTACCTCATTTTCTTAAATGGTGAAGTTGAAAATGGACTCAACTGGAGAAAAAAAAATTTTTTTAATATTTTTGAAATGGATTAGAAGAGTACAGACTTATTGTCTGTGGTAGGCAGGATTCTAAGGTGGCCCCAAGGTTTCTGACCCTGCTGGTCTGTACACTCTGTATAAACCCCTCCCCGTGGATGAGACTTGTGAATATGATGGAAGCTTTCAAGAGGCATCTAGGGATTTCCCTGGTGGTCCAGTGGTTAAGACTCCACACTTCCACTGCAGGGGATGCAGGTTCGATTCCTGGTCAGGAAGCTAAGATCCCACATGCTGCACACGAGGCCAAAAGCAAAAAACCAAGTCACACTGTGAGAGGTAAATGAGGAACTGGCTAATGAGAAAGGGGAGGCAGCCATCAACACTGAAAAGCCTTAGCACAGCGCAAAAAAATCCTCCCTGAGTTAGCTACTGTCTCCCTCTCCAGATTCCTCTAGCATTCTCTTCCTTTCACATGATTTCAGAGGAATACTCTCAGGCTTCTGACTCAGGAAACTAGATGGACACAATAGAAAACACTGGAGGAAGACAAAAAGTTTCATTTGACTGAATTTGAGGTGTCTATGAGAATACCAAGGGGAGAGACTCCCACCAAAGGGCTGGAATATTCAAAGGAATGTGAAGAGACAAAAGCTGAGGGCCTTAAAAGAGCGTTTCCTCTTTTTTCGTAAATCAGCAGCTTGTTGGCTCAGCAGATCTTAATCAGCTCGTGGGCAGAAAGGGCTGGACTGAGCGCTGAGCTTGGAGGTGTCCCTTCCTTGACCAGGGAGCTGTCACTGTCCCAGGGTTGCACAGCTGCGTCTGCCCACTGCCTCTATAAATAGGGAGAGCTAAGGGAACAGAGTTCCTCTCGACCAAATGGTCTCAGTCTCATCTTTAGATGTCGCCATCAATATCTGTGAAACAGACTCTAGGAAAAAGACTAAAAAAGCTATCTTTATTTAGCCTGGAGAAGAGAGGGAGGGAGAGCTGGGAGTTGCTAGGAATAAACTGCCGTTTTTATCTTTTTGTCCTCAAGGAGGCCAGAGGAGGTGGACTTGGGATACATTTGGAGAGGTGATTCTCAAGGGGGTGAAGAATGGAGATTCTTGCCCCCGCCCCATGCCCCCACCCACCAGGAGACATTTGGCTACGTCTGGAGACATTTTTGGTAATGATGACTGGTGGGGGTGGGTGGGCCATGCTCCTGGGATCTAGTGAATCTGAGCCAGGGATGCTCTAAAACATCCTACAACGCGCAAGACAGCACCCCTGAACAAAGAATTCTCTGGCCTCAAATGTCAATGGTACCCAGGTCGAGAAACTCCTCTTTAGAGGAATTTTTAGTTACTGAATTTCTTTTAAGTAAAGAAAAAACAGTCACTCAGTCCACCTTAAAGGAAAGGAAAGGGTGATTTTTTGCTTGCTTGTTTAAGGATATATATGACTGGCAACTGGGGTTAGAACAGGATGGCTGTTGGAGAACCCAGCTCTCTGAACCTTAGTGTCTTTGTCTCTCCTGGTTTGCTTGCTCCCGCCCCTTCTCTCTGCTGATTGGCCAAACCTTTTAAAATTCCAAGGGAGGCACCCTGATAGGCTGAGTCAATCACTGCTGCTCCTTCAGAGACTCCAAACAGGCCACCTTCCAGGGCTCTGGGCAGCCTGTGGGTAGCCTTTGGTCAGTGGTCCACCACCACCCACCCCTTCCAGTTAGAGGCCACTTTTGTACAAGGAACAGTCTAGACATCTTCCCTGAATAGGAGACCGTGTGTAAGACAGTATGAGTCAGAAGGAGATAATAGAATCGAACGCATCATGACTAGCATTTATATTGGTTTTTCACAGCATAGCTGTCTTTTTCTTGGCATAGCCAAGATGGGAGCTGAATAGAAAGCAACAGTTCTCCTTTTTACTCCAAAGCTATGCTATTCAATACAGCAGCCACTAGCCATGTGTGGCTATGTGGCTTTTCAAATTCAAAAAAACTAAAACTAAATACAATTTAAAATTCAGCACCTTAGTCACACTGTGCTTCCCATAAAGCACTACCGCATGGCGCTAATGGTAAAGAATCCGTCTGCTAATACAGGAGATACAGTTTTGATCCCTGGGTCAGGAAGATACCCTGGAGTGGAAAATAGCACCCCCCCCTCCAGTATTCTTGCCTGGAAAGTTCCATGGAAAGAGGACCTGGTGGGCTATAGTCCTGGGGTCACAAAGAGTCGGACATGACTGAGCAACTGAGCACACACACACATCAGTCACATTAACCACATTTCAAATGCTCAAGAGCCACATTCGGCCAGTGCCTACCTCCCACATTGGACAGCACAGACATAGAACGTCCCAAGTCGCTTCAGTCGTGTCTGACTCTTTGCGACCCTGTGGACTGTAGTCCACCAGATTCCTCTGTCTGTGGAATTCTCTGGGCAAGAATACTGGAGTGGGTTGCCATGCCCTCCTCCAGGGGATCTTCCTGACCCAGGGATCGAACCTGTGTCTCTTATGTCTCCTGCATTGGCAGGTGGAACATCTCTATCATCGAAGAAGTTTCTGTTGGACAACACCGCTCCACGGGAAGGGTTGGCTATAAATGAAAATCACATTTTAGGGTCAGCCCTAAAGAGAAAGATGAGTCATCTTGTATTGATTCAGTCCTTACTGCGAGGTGTGTGTGTGATTCTGTGAGTAATTGAGCCTGGCCAGAGTTCATGCCTTTGTGTGTCCCTGAGGATTACATGCCTCTGCTTACAGAAGCAAGAGCTTGGAGAATACTTTTACCTGAAGAGGATTGCTGTAACTCACTCATTTGGAAGGGTGCTATAAATGTTTAAGAGCAAAGAGTTGTTGAAGAGCTCCATAAGAGTGCATAATCAGCTTTTCAAACACCATGACAATAGATGACACAGAAATTTACAGCTCAGGTGAATACAGGAGTGTGACCAGAGTTGTTAGTCTCGCTGATATGCCTTTAGGAGCCTCTGAAGCCCTTCTTTCTCAGCTTCTATCTTTCTTGCCCTCTTCCCTGGTCTCATTTTGCCTTTAAAGAGAATATGTTCTCTTCATCCTTCTGTGGTTGTCATTGTGTGTTATTTGCTCAGTCGTGTCTGACTTTTTTTGAGACATGGAGTGTAGCCCACCAGGTTTCTCTTGTCCACGGGATTTCCCAAGCAAGAATATTGGAGTGGGTTGCCATTCTCTTCCCCAGGGGATCTTCCTGGCCCAGAGATCGAATCCGAGTCTCCCACATTGCAGGCAGATTCTTTACCATCTGAGCCACCTGGGAAGCCTGTGGTTGTCCTTACAGTTGTTCATCAATCACCACCACCCCTTTCAGGCACAGGATAGACTGCCCTTCCTGTCCCTTGTGTTTGGGGACTAAGCCCCTGAGACCAATCCTGGCTGGTAGCAAAGCGACCCACCGACCTGAATTACTAAGTGACTACATCCAATGGTCCCTGCCAACCATGATGGAGGCGAGCAGGAAATAAACGTTTTGTCTTCAGACACTAAGATTTGGAGATTTTATTTATTTATTTGTAACCTAGGCAATCCTGCTCAGTCCCTGTACCTTTCATGTATTCACATCCCCCAGCAATCTGTTGTATTCCTGAGGTTGTTTCCTGTTACCAAGGTTGTTGAGCTGAGGTTGTTTCCTGTTACAGAGAAAAAGAAGTGAATTGAAACTTTTTATAAGTGTGCCAGTGACCAGACTTGCATGTTTACAGATAAATCTTTTTTATGGGTTGGATCTCTTGATAGTAGAAGTACTATCAAGTACTGCTGAGTAGTAGTACCTGCTGAGAAGGGCACGAAGTTCTTCTCTAAACTGGCTAAGTACCAGGTGTCTCCTTGGTTTCTTGCAGAAAGACCTAAGGATAACATTTTAGGAAAATAAACTCATAATGGTTAACAACAGCAATGGATCCAAGAGGAGAACAAAATGCTGGGGAGAAGTTTATGGGAATTATCTCAATTCTGAGATGGCTGTCACCCTGCTAGGGAAATGGACACACAGCTCTTGAGCCAACAAAAGCTACTCATTCATTCATTCATTTGCAGATAATCATTGAGCATCTAATATGTTCTCTGCCCAGATGAAATTTATGTCATGGTGGGGGTGACAGGAAATAAGTAGACAAACGTGCAAAGAAGGAAATAGACACGTGATGAAATGGAGTAATGGGTGAAGCAGTAGACAAGAAAGGCCTCTTGGAAGAGATGACACTTGGGCAGAGATCTGGAGAAAAGGAGTCAGTCACGCAGAGAGTGGAAGAATATTCCAGACAGAGAAACAGCAATTCAGAGGCCTGAGGGGGAAAGACCTTAGCAAAGGCAGTAAATGGGCAGCAGTGCTTGTGGGGGCAGGGGTGGGTGCCCGGGTGAGGGCCCGCCCGAAGCCAGCATGACCGGAGTGTGAAAACGGTGGATACAAGAGAAAGAAACGGACTCAGAGCCTTGGGCAGGGGACTCTGGGACTTCAAGTTTCACTCCGAGGAGGGGAGGAAGCCCACAGAGGAGGCTGGGAAAGAGGTGACATCAGAACACCTTTTCCGTGAAGGTTTTGGCCTGTGTAGACCGTGTGATTTCTGTGCAGAGCCAGTCAGTACATAAAGGAATGAGCGTGGCTGTATGCCAATAAAACTTTACGTATGGGGCATAAAATCTGAATTCCATATTTTCACGTGTCACAAAATATTATTCTTTGGGGTTTTTCCCTGACCATTTAATAATGTAAAAATCATTTTTAGCTCACAAACCAGATTTGGCCTGCAGGCTATTGTTGGCCAAAGCTTGATTTACATCACTCAAGCTGGATGACTATGGAAGCAGAAAAACTGTTTTGGAGGCTTTTGCAAAATATTTCATCAGGAGGTGAAGAAGGCTTGACTTGGGTGGTTGCAGTGGAGATGTTAAGGATGCTGGGGTGAGATGCATGCTGGGGATTGAGGCCCAGGACATGCTGATGAGTGAGATGTGGGGTGAGAAGGAGAGGGGTCACAGATGACTGGAATTCCCTGAGGACCACAGGGAAGGAGCAGATCTGGGGCAAGTGGAGGCTTGTGGGATCTTATTACTAGTTTCCTGACCAGGGATTGAACCCGAGCCCTTAGTGGTGAAAGTGACAAGTCCTAACCACTGGACCATAGGAATCTGCAAGTTTAAGTCTTGATACACTCACCAGATGCGATTTGGAACCCAGGAAGTAGGGCCTCTCCACACCTAGACTTTCCCAGAGTCTGCAGCTTATAAGCTGTGTGACTCTGGGAAGTCACTTCTGTTCAAACTTTTAAAAAATTAACTAGTTAATTTATATATTTGGCTGCATCGGGTCTTCATCGTGTCATGCGAGATCTTTTGTGGTAACACACGAATTCTCTAGTTGTGGTGCTTGGGCTCCAGAGCACACAGGCTCAGTTGCGCTGAGTCATGTGGGATCTTAGTTCCCTGACCAGGGCTCAAACGCACGTCCCCTGCATTGCAGATTCTTAACCACTGGGCTACCAGGGAAGTCCAGGCTTTTCTTCTCTCAAATATGGAGATAGTATCTTGTGCCCATCCCTGTCTAGGTGGTGGTGAGAATCAGAAGAGATTTCATGTGACCCTGATCAGATTCCTACTTGATCCAGCATCTCAACACTCCCTTCCCGACCATATCCAACTCTGAAGGAATCAATGGGAGATTCTTCAGTGATTTTTTTTTTTGAGGGGGGAGGAGGGTGCGAATGGAAAGTTGAATCACTCACTGCATGTCAGAGATTTCTGAAAATTCCCTTTAAGCTCCTCTATTCTTTCCATGAAGTCCCTCTCCCATTGCAGCTGCCTGAGTCTTCTAGGATGAAGAAAACCACTGTTTCTTCTTGCCATGGAACACTTCTAACACCAGATGTATTGGTCTCCCCCCAACAACGACCAGTTCTCCAGCTCTCTGGACGCTGACCGAGTTCTCTACCATTCACTCCTGACACTGCCTGCCTGCACTTGGCACAGCTTTCACACCAGGGGTGTCTGAAAACAGGGGTCTCAGCCACCAGACCAGCAAGGGCTAGCGGCTAGAAGTTATTTGCCCCTGGATCTTTGCTGTCAGTGAAAAATGCATTTATCGTGGAGGCAGAAGCAATAAAGGCAGGTACAGTTTATTATTAGAGACAGAGCAATAACAACAAGTGGGAGAGCACACGGAGAGATGGTTTGTTTAGTTAAGATAGAAGCAAGGCGGAGAGGCACACCCAGAGAGAAAGGGCGAGGGCGCCCCCCTTGGTGAGGAGGAGCTAGAAGAGAGGGGGTTAAGCCATTTATATAGATAGGTCAGTTCCTCTGGGTCTTTGTTTACCGTTAGCCAATTATCTGATTTCTTTTTTCTACACCTGACCTACCCTGAGACCCTCCCCTGGGTGCATACAAACCCATCAGCCAAGATAGATCTTGAAGTGAAAAGGCTTCTGGGAGGGGCAAGACTCATTATGGCCTGGTGTTATTCCCTGACTTTTGACCCACATGGCACCTTTCTGCGTATGTGTAATGTCTCCCTCATCCCCAAAGAGGGGAGCATGGAGATTCCTTAATCCTTTACTCAAACAGAGTTTTGCCCCTCTTTGTCCTCGCCGTGCCCATTAACTTGACGTGTTTATGGGAGACAAACACTGGCTATTTACCCTGTTTCTGTTGTTACTTCCATTTCAGAGGGCAAACAGGAGGCTGATTGTAAAGTGCCTTAACTGGAGCACACCTATCTCTTGTCTCAGAAAATGCTAACAGTTGTAAGGATGCAGCCTGAAGCCCACTTCTTTGTGCCCCGTGAAATGTAAACAGGAGGCCAGTTGTAAATGTCTAACCTGGAGTGTATCTATATCTTACATCAATAGAGGGTCCTCATGCCCCTTCTTCAAGTTCCATACTTTATTATGATGGCTTTTAGATCTCCAGGGAAACACTTAATGTTTACTGGTTTATCACAAGCAATACAGAGGGATGGCTAGATGAAGGAGTCCATAGGAAGACATGTAGAAGGTTCTCAAACAAAAGAGCTTCTGTCCCCATGGATTTGGGGTGCATCCTCCTCCTCCTAGAATGTGGATGTGCTCACCAACCTGGAAGCTCTCTGTACCCCACACTGTAGGAATTTTTATGGAGTTTTCATCATACAGGTTTGATCAGCTATTAATTCAATCTCTGCCCCACTTCTCTCCTGGGAGTAGGGGAGGCAGGGCTGACAGATCTAAGCTACTAATCCTGGCTTGGTTTTTCTTACAACAAGCCCCCACCCAAGAACCCACCAGGAGTTGCCTCCTTAGACAAAAAAAAAGAAAAACTTTCACAGGAAATTTAAGGGGTTTTGGAGCTCTGCTTCAGGAAACGGGGCAGAGAGCAAATACGTATTTTGTATTTTGTCACCCAGGGTCTTACCTCTATTTTTTTCCTTTCCCTGCACTCACCCTGTCTTTAGTCTCTCACATTTCATACTTGAAGCCCCGCTGATTGCAGTTGTAGGAGAAGGGCATCCTTGGGATGTTAGAACTGCTCCGTATCTTGATGGTGGGGGTGGATACACAAACATACACAAGTGATGAAACTGTGTAGAAATACGTGCACACACAGGAGGACATGTGAAGCGGGGAAATCACAATAAGATCGGTAGACTGTATCGATGTCGTGTTCCTGGTTGTGATTTTGTGCCACAAGATAAAGGGCACGCTGGATCTCTCTGTGTCATTTCTTACAAGTGCCTTTCAATCTACAGTTATCTCAAAAGGCCCAGAGGGATGGTATGGGGAGGGAGGAGGGAGGACGGTTCAGGATGGGGAACACATATATACCTGTGGTGGATTCATTTCTATATTTGGCAAAACTAATACAATATTGTAAAGTTTAAAAATAAAAATATAAGAGAATGCCAAAAAAATAAATTAAAAAAAAAGTAGTCAAAGCTATAAAAGCTGCAAAAAAAAAAAAAAAAAAGTTTAATTTTAAAAATCCCGGTTTGCAATCATAATCAACAAGTTAGAAGTTAAGCTTTTGAGTAAAATCCCCTCATGGGGTTCATGAAACAATTTTATCTTTTATCTGTATCTGAATATATCCCCTCACTAGCTAAGAACAATCACCCTTTTCAAATCTGATGAAGTTTAATCTACCTCACCCTAGAAATAACAAATGCTTTAAAAAAAAATATGCCCAAGTGAGAAGTTGTATTGTGGTTGAAATACCACATGTGTATTGAGCACCAAGACTTGAGAGCACAAGTTAGAATTCAGGGGAGCATGTATGGAGAACACAGACCTAAGACAAGTGGGGAGAAAGGTTATACGGGCTGCAGTTCCCCAGGTGACTAAAATATGGGCACCCTGCTCCCTTCTCCCATGGTTGACCATCACTCATCTCTCCTGTGTGTGTGAGCATATTCAGTCATGTCCAGCTCTTTGCAACCCCATGGACTGTAGCCCACCAGGCTCCTCTGTCCATGGAATTCTCCAGGTAGGAATACTGGAGTGGATTGCCATTCCCTTCTCCAGAGGATCTTCCCTAGGATTGAACCAGGGCCTCCTGCATTGCAGGCAGGTTCTTTACTATCTGAGCCACCAGGGAAGCCCAAAGTACATCCATCCTCACTTCAGTTCAGTTCAGCCACTCATTCGTGTCAGATTCTTTGCAACCCCATGGACTGCAGCACGCCAGGCCTCCCTGTCCACCACCAGCTCCCGGAGTTTACCCAAACTCATGTCCATTGAGTTGATGATGCCATCCAACCTCTCATCCTCTGTCATCCCCTTCTCTTCCTGCTTTCAATCTTTCCCAGCATCAGGGTCTTTTCCAATGAGTCAGCTCTTCGCATGAGGTGGCCAAAGTATTGGAGTTTCAGCTTCAACAATCCTTCCAATGAACACTCAGGTGCTTTGGGCTCGGGAGACCCTCACACTTGCAGCCATAGTCTAAAAGCCAAGGCTTCATAAGGCAAAAGAATTATCATTCTTTTGATAATGAATTATTCAGAATTACTGTAATCCAATTATGCAATCTATTTCTGAAACAGTGTTCTCAGATCTGGTTTCACAGGACCTTGAACAAGAGCTCCACAGTGCAGGAAGTTTAAGGAACTGTGAACAGGCCTCCTGTGTAAATTTCTCCCTGGAAAGTCACAAGGAGCAATAGACTTTAAAGGCTCAGATAATTCCCACAACAGACTTGCTTAACTTTAAGTCAGCAATTCCCCAATTTGTTAGCTGCCTATTTTTTAATATTTATTTTTATTTATTTATTTGGCTGCACTGGGTCTTAGTTGTGGCATGTGGAATGTAGTTCCCAGACCAGGGATTGAATCTGGGCCCCCTGTATGGGGAGCTTGGAGTCTTAGCTACTGGAGACTACCTATTAATATCACTTGCTTATCCAGTGTGTCAGGGAGGGGGAACCATGTTTGGTATCGTCTACTGGTACCTGCGTTGTGCCAGGCGAGGTAAGGTCTCAGTTCCTGTGGCCGCAGATTCAGATCATCATCTTCTTTTTGCCTTCCAGTCTTTGCCAGGTGGTGTCAGTCCTCCCAGAGAGGGATGGACTCATACACTATGCTGATGAGCCATCAAGTATTTTTATGAAATAATTGAGGAGGGAGAAAGGGTTTCCTGAGAGGGCAGTTTCCTAAGAAAAGGAGGGCCCTTGCCTGAAAAGAGCTCAGGGGGCAGACTTGGCCAAAGACACTGAAAGGAGGATTATCTGAAACCCCAGCACCTGGTGGAAGCTAAGTCATTGTCCTAGAGTGCCTCCCATTCACTCTCTGTAGGTGGAGGTATTGCCTCCACCTACACTCAGACTTCCCTTCACTGCTCTTTTTGCCGGCACTCAGCCTGGCTGGTGACTGCCAGCAGAGGCAATGCTTCGCCCAATCTACCCTTGGCTTTCCATGTGTGGAAACACAGCCTCCTCTCCAAACTTTCCACACTCCTCAAGCCCCAGAAAAGGGGCGTGGGTTCTTGAAAGGGGTAGAGGTAGGGAGGGGTATTTGGAGGATCAAACGGAACCAGTTCAAGATCTGCAGAACTAGGTCAGTGTTCACGAGAACCTCTGCAAGGTAAGCACCATTATCCCCATTTTACAGATAAGAAGACTGAGGTTCAGGCAACTTCATTGATATGACTGAAATAACTACTTGGAGGCAGAGTAAAAAATTGGACCCAAGTGACCTTACTCAAAAGTTTGGGCTCCTGGCAGCAGTCAACACTATCTTCATCCTGCCAAGCTGCCAGCACCCGAATTCACCCAAGAGTAAGCATGGGGCCTTCCCTGGTGTGCTGCAGCCCATGAGGTCGCAAAGAGTCAGACACGATTGAGCAACTGAACAACAATCGGGAAGATTCCACATGCCGCAGGGCAACTAGAGAGTAATTCCAGCTCTCTGCAACTAGAGAAAGCCCGTGTGCAGCATTGAAGACTCAGCACAGTCACAAATAAATAAATAAATTATATTAAAAAAAATAATAAAGCTAATGTCTCCCTTGACCTCCACCACCATAACATCCTAATCCCCTTCCACCACCAGGAGAAACACTATTTTGAATTTGGTAATTTCCGTCCAGTTGTTAAAAATGCAATTTATGTACATAATTGTATCCAGAGAAAATATATAACTTTACTTTGCAGTTTTCATTTACATAAATCAGTGTTATATTGCACATTTCATTCAACATCTTGCTTTTTTCACTCAATATTATTATTCGAGATTTACCATGTTGATGGCTTCCCAGGTGGCTCAGTGATAAAGGATCTGCCTACCAGTGCAGGAGATGCAGGAAGATTCCCTGGAGGAGAAAATGGCAATCCACTCCAGTATTCTTGCCTGGAAAATCCGATGGACAGAGGCGCCAAGCGGGGTATAGTCCACGGGGTCGCAAAGAGTCAGACACTACTTAGCAAGTGAGCAAAAGCATGACCGTGTTGCTACATATTGATCTAACTTCTTTCTTCTTTTTGTTAAACCATAGAAGGAGTTTTTGTAATCTCAAAGTAAAGAAGGTCTTTTAAAGCACAGAACAAAACCTAGCTGCCATAAGAGAAAAAGATTGGTAAATTCAGCTATGTAGAAATTAAAAAAAATGTCTGTACGACCAAAGCTATCATAAGAAGAGTCAGATGACAAATGACTATACACATGTATTTGCATTTCAAGCCATAGGAAAATGGATCATTTTCCTCTTTTTTTCCAGCTCTATTGAGGTATAATTGACAAATAAAATTGTAAGATATTTAAAGTACATGTCATGATGGTTTGATATATGTGTATATTGTGAAAGGATTCCCCCCATCTAGTTAATGAACACATCCATCACCTCACACATTTATCCTTTTTATTTGGCAAGAACATTTAATTTCTACTCTCAGCAAATTTCAAGTATACAGTACAGTGTTATCAACTATAGTCCCGTGTTATACATTATATCGCAGACTTGGTTCATCTTAGAGCTGAAAGTTTGCACCCTTTTATCAACCTCTCCCTACTTCCCCCACCTACCAGCCCCTGGCAACCACTTTTTCTACCCTTTGTTTCTATGAGTTGGACTTTTTTTCTTAAGTAATTTTATTTATTCGTTGGCTGTGCGGGGTCCTTGTGGCTGCTCGGGTTTTTCTCTAGCTGTGGCGAGCGGGGGCTACTCTTCAGTTGGCGGTGCTTGGGCTTCTCACTGTTGTGGAGTACAGGCTCTAGGGCGCATGGGCTTCAGTAGTTGTGGCTTTTGGGCTCTGGAACCCAGGCTCGATGGTTGTGGCGCATGGGCTTACTTGCTCTGCGGCATGTGGGATCTTCCCTAACCAGGCATCTAACTCGTGTCTCTTGAATGGGCAGATGGATTCTTTACCACATGGCCACCAGGAAAGCCCCTGACTTTTTTTTTTTTTTTTCCACATATAAGAGATACCATTCAGTGTTCGTCTTTCTCTTTCTGACATTTCACTTGGCAAATGCCCTCAAGGTATATTCATGTTGTCCCAAATGGCTGGAAAAGACTCCGATATATACTCCCCTGGAGAAGGCAATGGCAACCCACTTCAGTATTCTTGCCTGGAGAATCCCTTGGACAGAGGAGTCTGGCAGGCTATAGTCTATGGGGTCACAAGAGTCGGATACGACTTAGTGACTAAACCACATACTCAGACATTTAGGCTGTCTCTGTGTCTTGGTTATTGTGAATAATGCTGCAATGAACACGGGAGTGCAGATGTCTCTTTGAAATTCTGTTTTCATTTCTTTTGGATATATACCCAGAAGTGGGTTTGCTTGATCATATGGCTGTCCTATTTTTAATTTTTGAGGAAGCTCTGTACTGTTTTCCATAGTGGCTGCGTTAATTTACATTCTCATCAACAGGGCACAATGCATTTTTCTCCATATCCTCCAACACTTATCTCTTGACTTTTTTGATGACAGCCATTCTAACAGATGTGGGGTGATATCTTATTGTGGTTTTGATTTGCATTTCCCTGCTGATGTTGAGCATCTTTCCATGTATCCGTTGGCCATGTGTATGTCTTCTTTGGAAAAACATATATTCAGTTCCTCTGGCCATTTTTTCGTTGGAATTTTTTGGCTATTGAGTTGTATGAGTTCTTTATATATTTTGGATATAAAACCCTTATCAATTATGATTTGCAAATATTTTTCTTCCATTCTGTGATTATCTTTTCATTTTGTTGATGCTTTCCTTTGCTGTGCAAGAAAGCTTCTCAAAATTTTAAGCATCAGTTTGGCAAAGACCTCAGGCAAGTATCATAGGATTCCCAGACATTATCTTTACCACAGCCTACTTATCCATCCTTTGGTTGGACACTGGGATTGCTGCCATACTGAATGACCTTGCACAAGCCTCCCTCCATATATGTTTGACCTCAGTGGAGCACCACCAGTGTGACAAAAGAGCCACGGACCCAGGCCAGCACTGCGCTAGGGTGCTATTTCCTCACTTCACTGACAACTCCTGAACTTGTCAGACTTTTCAATTTTTTACTTAGCCACAGAGTTGTTCCGGATAAGACAAAACAAAACAAGCAACCAGGAGCCCATATCCTCAAGGATAAATCTGAAACCATCTTCTTTCCACACCTTTTCCTGTAGTCACCCACCACCTCTCACTGCAAGAGCCACCAATGGGTTTTGAACCCTTCTGGTCCATCCCACACACAGTGGAGGAGTGCTTTTTAAAAAAAAAAAAAAAAATCAAGTATTTTAAAAAATGAGAAAGAGAATAATAAGACAGCCATGTGCCCACTTCATCAAATACTCACTTTTTCCATTTTTAACATTTTGTTGTACTTACTTTTCATCCATGTTTGTATACTTTTCCTACAGATTTATGGCGTAACCATAACCATAAACAATATAGAGAATCACTTTGCATATTTTGAAATTTTCATAAAAGGCATCAGACAGCATGCATCCTTCTGCAATTTGCATGATTTAGACACTGTGTTAGGGGCATCTGCATTGATATATGTAGCTCTTGTTCGTTTACTTTAACTGCTGCACTGTACTTGGTTATAAGGATACATCACGATTTATCCATTCTCTTGTGATTCCGTTCTTTTTTCATTGTTACAAACAGTGCTGGGGTGAGCATTCCTGTTTACAGTCTTTTATGCATATGCATAATGATTACCCTAGGGAATATGCCTGTGAATAGAATTGTTGGCTCTAAGGATTTACCCCTAAGCTCTGCTAGATTTTGCCAAATTGCTCTTGAAAAGAGATTATATCAGTTTACATACCTAAAAGTGTAAACATGCAGTAATATTAAATGTTTAATATCTGACAAGGTTAAGATGTGCATTTAATGTGCAATTTCCTGATTAATTTTGACATCAAGCCATTTTTCAGAGTGCATAGCGACCTCTTGGGCCTCCACGTCTGTGAAATGCCTATTTGCATCATGTGCCATTTTTAAATTCTATCTTTTTAAGAAATTGATTTGTAGGACTTTTAAAATATATTCTAGATGCTAACTCATTGTTGGTTATTTGCATTGCAAAAAAAAATCTGTCTTGTCTCTAATTGTGTTCATAGTATCTTTTGTTGTACAAAAGTTCTAAATTTTAATGAGGCTGAATTTATCATTTTTTGTAAATGGGAGGTTTTGTGTCTTGTTTAAAACACCCTCCTTAAAAAAATGAAATCCTTCCCCTCCTAACTGAAGATGAAAGATACTTCACTATATTTTCTTCTAAGAATAATGAAGTTTTGCTTTTCACATTGAAGTCAACATAAAATTTTTGTATGGAATCTGTGCAGATTGATTATCCCATAAAGATAATAATTTGTCCCAGCATCATTTATTAAATAGTTCTTCTTTTTCCCACTAATGTGGGAAACCTTGCTCATTTATCAAGTTTCCAAACATGAGAGGGTTTATTTTCTAGACTCTAGCCTATTCTAAGCTATGGAGTTACTTTTCTGTCTCTGGGCTAATGCCTCACTGTCTTACTATAACTTTATAGTAAATCTTCATATCTTCTATGGAAAGTCCCCTCTACCCCTTGCCCCTTGTTATGCCTCTTCACAATTGTTTTAGCTCTTCTTCTTCTTCTTGGTGTTTTTTTTTTTTTTTTTTAAGGCAGGGGAGGTCTTCCACATTAATATTAGAATAGGCTTGTCAAGTTCCAAAAAACAAAAAAAAATTCAGAGGAAATTTCATTTGTACTTCATTGGATTTACAGATTAAATTCAGAAGAGATGACATCTTTATGATAGTATCTTCCAACCTACGAATATTATCCACGAACATTAAAAAAAATCTCCATTTATTCAAATCTTCTTTTATATCCTTCAACAATAATTTGTCATTTTTCTCCATAAAGGTCTTGCATGTCTTGTTAGATTTATTCCTAGGTATCTCAAAGTTTATTGCATTGTGAATTACTTTTTTCTTGTATTTTCTAATTGGTTATTACATATGTATAGAAATAGTATGAATTTTTCTAAGTTGACCTCTTTCAGCATTTCTGAGTGCTTTTATTAATTCTATTTATTTTTCAGGATATTTTCATGGTAAAGAATTTCTGGAGGACTTCGCTGGTGGTCCACTGGCTAAGACTCTATGTCCCAGTGCAGGGGATCCAGGTTCGATCCCTGATGAGGGAACTAGATCTCGCATACCACAACTAAAGATCTCACACGCGGCAACCAAGACCTGGCACAGCCAAAATAAATAAAAAGTTGTTCGTTTTTTTAAATTTCTGAGACTTCTAGAAGAGGCAGCCTAGATGCTGCGGCTTGTGGCCACAGTCATAATTATCTTGCTCAAAATGGTTCTTATTGCACAGCTGGGATTGCAAGAAGCAAAGGAAACCTTTAGGGGACCAAATAGGCTGAAACCAAAGTGTGAAATTATAAGCACACGGAAATTATAAGCACACATTGGCCTTGAGTGCCAATGTCCACGTATCTTGTGCAACAAGATCAACTTTTTAAGACTAAACTTTCAGCTAGTATCAGGAGGAGCCGGACCCAAACCCCCTGCAATAAGCTCGACCTTTGAAAGATGACTAAAGTGGCCACGGCCCTGGGTTGGTACATGCCTTGGCATCCAGAAAAAGCAAATGCAAATCTTCCTTAGAGAAAGTCATCGTCAATTAAGACCCGAAGATTTCCACAGATTAGTATCTCTCAATGTGAACTTATGGTAAAAGATCTCCAGAGAACAAGGAAGATCTCCCATTAGTGAAAGTCAAGAGAAAAACCAATTGAGTTAGGTCCTTAAGGACACTGGGTATTGGAATCACTAGATACTGTAACTATGTAGAAAGTATATAAGGAAATGAGAGACCGAGTCATGAAAACAGGCCAGCATTGAAAGACTATCAAAATTGGGAAGAGTTGCAAGTACTGATAAGCACATAGCACTTTTAGAAATGAAAAATATGATTTTAAAATTAAAAAGTTAGAGTGGGGTGAATAGCAGATTAGACCCAGTTGAAGACTTAGTTGAAGAGAAAATTAGTGAGCTGGAAGAGAAATATGAAGATATTACCCAATAATTCAGTGCAGACTAGAACATAGAAACTATGGAAAAGATTAAGAGATATGAAAGAATTTGGTTTATATCTGACAAGAGTTCAAGAGAAGAAAATAGAATAGAGGAGAACAGAAGAGATAATAGCTGAGAATTTTCTAAAACTGATGAAAGACATCAATCTTTATTTTTCCTGAGCAGGGTGCATTAAAAGGAAAAAAGCCACTCCTAATGTGGTGGAGGGAGCATCCATGCATTCTTCAACACTTCACCCTTCAAAAGGCTAATTCCTCTCCCCCTGAACGTGGGCTTACTTTTCGACTTCCATGTTTTCTATTTTCTCTCTTTGTCTTAACGCAGAGGAAAGGTCACATGAGGATGCAGCAAGGAAACAGTTGTCTGAAAGCAGAGGAGGAAGGTCTCAGCAGAACCCAACCATGTTCTCAACTTCCAGAACTGTCAGAAAATAAATTTCTACTGTTTCAGACACTTAGTCTGTGGTATTTTGTTACAGCAGTCTGAGCAGACTAACACAATAAAATTTGTATTTCTTTTCTTTTAATCATTATCTTTACATTTTAATATGCATTTTAAATTATAAATTATTCTAGCAATGTCAAAAATTGGGTATTTCTAATCTCCTAAACACAAGCCCATTAGTTTATTTTAATCACCACTGAACACCACTCTTCGCTATGACTTTATTGTTTTATAAAGTTTGTTTCACTCTTTTTAAGTCCCCCAAATTTTCTTTTTAAAGTTCACTAACTTGACTAATACGTTTTACTGATGTCTGTGCTCACCATTGTCTATCACATCCCATGTCTTCCTTCTAGGTTCATTTCTTTTCTTGCTGAACAGCTGTAGGAGGTGAACTCTCTTTAACTTTGTGTGTCTGGAAATATCTTTATTTTGTCCTTGTTCCTGCATGATAATGTAGCTGCATGTAAACTCAGCGTTAAAGAATTCATGTCCATTGTCTTCTGGCAGACACTGCTATTGATGGGAAGCCAGCTGACAGTCTAACGGACATGCCTTTATGTGTATTTTATCTTTTCTTCATAATAGCTGCTGTGGTCGGAATGTTGCAAATCGTATATTAAAATTCTAACCCACAAAGGTGATGGTATTTGAAAGTTGGGTCTTGGGGAGGTATTGATATCATGAGGTTGGAGCCCTCATGAATGGGATTGCTGTTGTTTAGTTGCTAAGTTGTGTTTGACTCTTTGCGACCCCATGGGCCGTAGCCTACCAGGCTCCTCTGTCCATGGGGTTTCCCAGGCAGGAATACTGGAATGGGTTGCCATTTCCTTCTCCAGGGGATCTTTCTGACCCAAAGATGGAACTCATCTCTCCTGCGCTGGCAGGAGGACTCTTAGGGACTTAGACACTTCAGAGAGGTCTCTTGCCTCTTCCACCATATGAGTATATGATAAGTTTTGTGATCTAGAAGAGAGCCCTTACCTAACCATTCTGGCACCCTGATCTCAGACTTCCAAATAGGCCCAGAACTGTGAGAAATAAATGTCTATTCAGTCTATGGTAATGTATTCTAGCAGCCTAAGAGGACTGCAGCCATGAAATTAAAAGGTGCTTACTCCTTGGAAGGAAAGTTATGACCAAACTAGATAGCATATTCAAAAGCAGAGACATTACTTTGCCAACAAAGGTTCGTCTAGTCAAGGCTATGGTTTTTCCTGTGGTCATGTATGGATGTGAGAGTTGGACTGTGAAGAAGGCTGAGCGCCGAAGAATTGATGCTTTTGAACTGTGGTGTTGGAGAAGACTCTTGAGAGGCCCTTGGACTGCAAGGAGATCCAACCAGTCCATTCTGAAGGAGGTCAGCCCTGGGATTTCTTTGGAAGGAATGATGCTAAAGCTGAAATTCCGTACTTTGGCCACCTGATGCGAAGAGTTGATTCATTGGAAAAGACTCTGATGCTGGGAGGGATTGGGGGCAAGAGGAGAAGGGGACGACAGAGGATGAGATGGCTGGATGGCATCACTGACTCGATGGACGTGAGTCTGGGTGAACTCCGGGAGTTGGTGATGGACAGGGAGGCCTGGTGTGCTGCACTTCATGGGGTTGCAAAGAGTCGGACACGACTGAGCGACTGATCTGATCTGATCTGAAGAGGACTAAGACAATAGACTTTCTGATTGTCTTGCTAGTCTTCATGTTCTAAGTTTCAGTACAGTGTGTCTAGGTGTGGACCCATTTTTATTAACCTTGTTTGGCACCTTGAATGCATTTATGTCCACTTCAATCTAGGAAATTCTCAGCTTTCTCTCTCTAGATATTACTTCTCCCTTCTTGCCTTCTGAGACTTCTATTTTCATGCACTGGAGCCTCTTCTTATCACACATGTGTCTTAATTAGCCCTTATTTAAATCTCTTCATTCTCTGCTGCATTCTAAGCTATTTCTTTTGTATATCTTCAAATTCACTAACATAGCCTTTGTTTCAATTGTGGACTCTATCCTATCACCTTTTTTAATGGCTAATTTTTTTTCTCATTTCCAAAATGTCTACTTCTTGGCTCACTTTTCCCTATTAGAATGTCTTGTTCTTTTTTAAAAGTTTTATTTCATAGGTGTTATCCTTTCAACCATCTTCTTGAGCTCCTTCAACACATTTATTCTTAAAAAACTGTCAACAACAAAATTCTGTAAAGCAATTATCCTTCAACTAATAAATAAATAATTTAAAAAGGAACTAGTCTATAAATTAATGCCAACTGCAATGAACTGTCTTGATTCATTGCTTTCGTTGTCTTCGTTAGCATTAAAATTCCTCATGTGTTTTATACCTTTCAGTAGAAAGGTTCATTGGGTTTCCCCCTCTTTCTCTCTTTGGCACTTTTTGTTGTTACAGTCTCTACCTGGCACACCTGGAAACCTCAGCTCATAACTAAATCTTTCAATAAATCATTGCCCTTACATTTGCGGGGAATGTTAAGGGAATGAATAGACAATAAATACAATCTATAATACATCAGGTGGTAATAAGTGCTACAGAAAAAGTAAAGCCAGATAGAGGACAAGAATCCCGGGTATGGGGTTTCATTTCAGCAAGACTATTGTGCCTGCAGGATGCGGGCTGAAGCCAGGGTATAAGGGCGCCAGAGAACAGAGTCCATTCTGGGGCCTAGCTCGGCTCTCTGACCCACCCTATGGTGCAGCCATCTCCCACTATTGCTAAACCTCTGGCAACACCAATGTTCAGACTGTATCTGAGAGCCATGCACTTCAAAGTGTGCAGGGAGCAGAGAATTGGGTCCTCCACAAGATTCACTCTAAAGTGGAGCAAAAGGACATCCCTGGTGGTCCAGTGGCTAAGACTCCTTGCTCCCAAGGCTGGTGGTCCAGTGGCTGGGACTCCTTGCTCCCAATGCAGGGGCCCTGGGTTCGATCCCTGGTCAGGGAACTCAATCCCACTTACAGAAACTAAGAGTATGCATGCCACAACTGAAGATTCGGCATGCCGCAGTGAAGATCAAAGATCCTGTTGCCGCAACTACTTAAAATAATAAACATATAATTTTTTTTTTTTTAAGTGGAGCAAGGGGTGAGCGGCAGAGCCTGGGTGAGGTGGGGCGAGTGACAAGGGAGCAGCCCTCCTGGGTGTGGGTCCCCTGCTGAGGGACCATCTGCATGCAGAGACCAGGAGCTGCTGGCAAGGCTGGGCCAAGACTGCCTCTGGAGACAGAGGAGCTGATGGGCTGCAGGCTGCACAGCTGGCTTGGGGCAGAGAGAGAGGAGAAACAAGGAGTCATTCCAGGACCTCAGCAAGGACCCAGAGAGCCTCTGAGAAAGGGAAGTGGGCGAGAGATATGAGAGGTCCTGCCTGGGGCAGCCTGGTCCCAGGGAGGACATACTGTCTCCAGTAAGCACACATGAGCCTGGCCTTGGGTGCAGGGCGCTGCTCCAGATGAGTAAAGCAGCCACTGCCTCTGAAGGGCTGATACCTACTGATAATGAGATGGTGACCTGCTCCACCACAAAGAAAAGATACCATAGAAGTCCCAACTGAGGTTAGTTAAGTTGTGCCAGTTCTGGTTCTAACGTCTTAGAGCGTCTCATAGCTACTCTTGTGGTAGATAGGTCCCATTTAATGGTGTAACTGGAAAGAAAAAGAGGATTAAATAGGAACTCCCTGGTGGGGTAGTGGATAAGAATCTGCTTGCCAATGCAGGGGCTTCCCAGGTGGCACTAGTGGTAAAGAACCTGTCTGCCAATGCAGGAGACATAAGAGACAGGGGTTTGATCCCTGGGTTGGGAAGATCCCCTGGAGGAGGAAATGGCAAGGTATTCTTGCCTGGAGAATCCATGGATAGAGGAGCCTGCTGGGCTACAGTCCGTGGGATCACAAAGAGTTGGACATGACTGAAGCAACTTAGCACGTGCCAGTGCAGAGGATAGGGGTTTGATTCCTGGTCTGGGAAGATTACCAGCGGAGCCACAAGCCAAAGATCTTCATGACCCAGATAACCATAATGGTGTGATCACTCACCTAGAGCCAGACGTCCTAGAATGCAAAGTCAAGTGGGCCTTAGGAAGCATCACTATGAACAAAGCCAGTGGAGGTGATGGAATTCCAGCTGAGCTATTTCAAATCCTAAAAGATGATGCTGTGAAAGTGTTGCACTCAGTATGTCAGCAAATTTGGAAAACCCAGCAGTGGCCACAGGACTGGAAAAGGTCAGTTTTCACTCCAATCCCAAAGAAATGCAATGCCAAAGAATGTTCAAACTACCATACAATTGCAATCATCTCAGATGCTAGTAAAGTAATGATAAAAATTCTCCAAGCCAGGCTTCAACAAACCGTGAACTTCCAGATGTTCAAGCTGGTTTTAGAAAAGGCAGAGGAATCAGAGATCAAATTGCCAACATCTGTTGGGTCATAGAAAAAGCAAAAGAGTTCCAGAAAAACAGCTACTTCTGCTTTGTTGACTATGCCAAAGCCTTTGACTGTGTGGATCACAACACTGTGGAAAATTCTTGAAGAGATGGGAGTAACAGACCACCTTACTTGCCTCCTGAGAAATCTGTATGCAGGTCAAGAAGCAACAGTTAGAACTGAATATGGAACAATAGACTGGTTCCAAACCAGGAAAGGAGTAAGTCAAGGCTGTATACTGTCACCCTGCTTATTTAACTTATATGCAGAGTACATCATGAGAAAAGCTGGGCTGGATGAAGCACAAGCTGGAATCAAGATTGCTGGGAGAAATATCAATAACCTCAGATATGCAGATGACACCACCCTTATGGCAGAAAGTGAAGAAGAACTAAAGAGCCTCTTGATGAAACTGAAAGAGGAGAGTGAAAAAGTTGGCTTAAAACTCAATAGTCAGAAAACTAAGATCATGGCATCTGGTCCCATCACTTCATGTCAAATAGATGGGGAAACAATGGAAACAGTGAGAGACTTTATTTTTTGGGGCTCCAAAATCACTGCAGAGGGTGACTGCAGCCATGAAATTAAAAGATGCTTGCTCCTTGGAAGAAAAGCTATGACCAACCTAGACAGCATATTAAAAAGCAGAGACATTTTCAATAAAGGTCCGTCTATGAACCAAACCAACCAAAGTTATGGTTTTTCCAGTGGTCACGTATAGATGTGAGAGTTGGACTATAAAGAAAGCTGAGCACTGAAGAACTGATCTTTTTAACTGTGGTGTTGGAGAAGACTCTTGAGAGTCCCTCGGACTGCAAGGAGATCCAACCAGTCCATCCTAAAGGAAATCAGTCCTGAATATTCATTGGAAGGACTGATGCTGAAGCTGAAGCTCCAATACTTTGGCCACCTGATTCGAAGAACTGACTCATTGGAAAAGACCCTGATGCTGGGAAAGATTGAAGGCAGGAGGAGAAGGGGACGACAGAGGATGAGATGGATAGATGGCATCACCGACTCAATGAATATGAGTTTGAGTAAGCCCAGGAGTTGGTGATGGACAGGGAAGCCTGGCGTGCTGCAGTCCATGGGATCACAAAGAGTCAGACATGACTGAGTGAATTTAACTGAACTGGGACGATTCCACATGCCTCGGGGCAACTAGGTCTTCCTTGGTGGTTCAAATGGTAAAGAATCCACCTGCAATGCAAGAGACTGGGTTCAATCCTTGGGTCAGGAAGATCCCTTGGAGAAGGGAATGGCTACCCACTGCAGTGTTTTTGCCTGGAGAATTCCGTGAACAAAGGGGCCTGGTGGGCTCCAGTCCATGGGATCCCAAAGAGTCGGACACAGCTGAGCAACTAATACAGGGCAACTAAGCTCCTGCGCCACAACTATCGAGCCCACGCTGTAGAGCAGGCGAGCCACAGCTACTGAGCCTGTGTGCTACAGCTACTGAAGCCTGCGTGCTACAGCTACTGAAGCCTGCATGCCTAGAGCCCGTGCTTCACAACAAGAGAAGCCGCTGCCACGAGAAGCTGGCGCACTGTGATAAAGTGCAGCCCCCCCTCGCCTCAACTGGAGAAAGGCCGAGCACAGCAACATAGATTCAGTGCAGTCAAAACATAATTAGTTAGTTAATTATTTAAAAAAAAAAAAAAAGAGGATTAAGTAACTTGCTCCAAATCACCCAGCTGTTAAGAGGGATTTGAACTTGGGTCTGTAGAACTGCTCATCCCCCACTGTCATCAGAGAAGAAGAGGGGCCCTAACCCAGACAGGGTGTCAGGCAGAGTTGGTTAAGGACAGCCCTGGAGAAGTGATGCCCAAGTCCCACAGAAGGATAAGCAGGCAGAAAAGGCCCAAGTCTGAGGATGGGTGTGTGTCGCACAGGGGAAGAGTCCCTGGGAGGGCTTGAAGAACAATGCCCTACCCTAGCATCAGCGTACCTTGCCTCTGGCCCTGGGGTGCTGTCCTTAACCTGAAACACTCCCAGGAAATGGACCAACCAGGGCAAGGAAACTCCCCGCGGCTTGGGTCCAACCTAGCTGAGCCTTTGAGCAGAAACAGCTCACACAGGGCAAGCGGGACAGCTGCTCCCGCGCCCCAGCCCAGTCCAGCCATCCCATCCCACCTCGCCTCTTCAATCATTTCTTCCCTAAATGGACCGCATAAGGCCGTCTGGGCTTGCACTGCCCTTTTCCAGCAGGCCTCTTTTAATATGTAAAAAGAATTATCCTTGTCTGGGGATAAAATTGGAGAAGGCAGTGGCACCCCACTCCAGTACTCTTGCCTGGAAAATCCTATGGACAGAGGAGCCTGGTAGCCTACAGTGCATGGGGTCACTAAGAGTCGGACACAACTGATCGACTTCACTTTCACTTTTCACTGTCACACATTGGAGAAGGAAATGGCAACCCACTCCAGTGTTCTTGCCTGGAGAATCCCAGGGACAGGGGAGCCTAGTGGGCTGCTGTCTATGGGGTCGCACAGAGTTGGACACGACTGAAGTGACTTAGTAGCAGTAGCAGGGGATAAAATTAAGTAGGATAGAGCGAGTTAAAGCTAAAAATTCTCAGTGTGATTGGGTTTATAGCTCACTCACTCAATCAACAAAAACTTGTTAAGGACCTGCTGTGCCTCCGAGGTAAAGCCCATCCTCCCGAGGTGCGTGGTTTGCAGGGGCCCCACCAGGCGCATGAACCGGGTCACCTCTGCCGTCCTCCGGTCGCCTCTCAGGCTCACCGCGCCGCAGACACTGAGCTCGCGCGCCCCCTCGTGGAGCCTCGGGGGCACTGCGCGGTGCCGCCCTGGTCCCCTTGACTTGGGACGAGCGGGGCTCACCCAGGGTAGAAGTCAGACTGCCTCCAAGTTAGGAGAAGGCTGGGGGCGATGGCCTGGCCAAATTCCCTTGGGTCCCCAAAGTTCCTTCCCACGCTCCAAACGCCTCGTTCCCTCAGCCCACCCGGGAAGCGGGTGGCTAACCCCATAGCTGCTGTGAATGGACCCTTTTCAAATGCAGCCTCCATCTCACCCTCCTGGGCTCCAATCGGTGCAGGCCGGAAGTGGAACCAGGGGGCCTACGGTCCAAGGCCCACACAGAACCACCCCCCTACCCCCGCTCCCCATTCCAGAGTAAACATCTCAAGTCCATTTTGACTTGAGGTTCCAGAAGCAGCTAGTCAGCTCTGAAGGCAGGGTCTATTAAACACAACCCTAAAATGAGGCTTCTGCTTTGAAGGTCTCATGCCCTCATCCCTATTTGCTCTCATCTGGCCTTTTAAGACTCACATTAAGAACAATCAGGGATGCTGGTAAAGCTCTAGTTAGCAGGATGGTTGTTGACATAGTAAGGTTCCCCAGGGTAGACATTCCCCACCCCATCCCATCCCCAGTATGCATTTGAGTTCACATTTACATGAGGGCTGAGGCACCTTCTAAAGCAAATCGACTTGACCTTGCCTGAGCTGGGGTGCTGGGTGGGGCTGAGACACACAGTCACAGTATGTGGGCTTAGCAGAGGGGCTGCTGGATGAGACCACAGTGTAGGCAGGGACCGTGGGGGGCTTGTACACAGGTCTCTCTGAGGGAGAAGGGAGTTTGGCCCAGCCAGCCAGATCAGCCATGGGCATCAGCACCAGGAGGGGCCGTGTGGTGTGAGTGTGCCCTGGAGAGAATGAGGGCTTTGGGACGAATGGTTCACTGACTTGGATTCCTCAGAACTTAAGCCTAATCCAATGTACCCACCAAAGAGCCCTGTCCTCCCACCCAGAAAGCCTCTCCGAGGGTCCCTGGCACCACTTGCTGCAGCTCAGCCCAGGGGCAGCTCTGTCCAGCCGTCAGACCAGCGACCACAGAACCCTGGCGCCACCCACAGGGACAGCGGAGACAGGGGCAGTTGTCTGGCTGAGATGGAATTGGTAAAGGCAGCAGCTGGGGAGGACCGTGGCAGGCTTCAGAGCAACAACAAGTGATGCCGAAGACTGATTCGTAATCAGGCCAGGATTACGCTCATTGGTGAGTCCAGAAATGCCTGGGAAAGGAATCTTTGCAAATAATAAAAATTCCTGTGTGAACAGGTGGAAACATTCAATCTTCTACTGATGCGATTATGAATAAATGATTATGTGCACACATTTAGACTCACCTTAATGATGTCTGGGTCCTTGCCAGGCCATAGTTTTGAGAAGTAGAACAAAGTTTTCTTTTTTGAGACTCCCTTCCTAGTTAGATCTGATACAGGGTGTAGTTGGACACTGAAAACCAGCCATCTTCAACAAGATGTTGAGGAAGTCCAATAAACAGCATCTCTCTTGACTAGGTTCTAGAGAAATTGAAAAATAAGACAGCAGTGGGGCTTCTTTGGTGGTCCAGTGGTTGAGAACCCTCCTTGCAATGCAAGGAACACTGGTTTGATCCCTGGTTTGAGAAGATCCTACATACTATGGAGTAAGTAAGCCCGTGCGCCACATCTACTGAGCCAATGGCCTACAGCCTACAAGCCGCAACTATAGAGCCCACGTGCTGCAATCACTGAAGCCCAAGTGCATGGACCGTGTGCTCTGCAGCAAGAGAGGCCACCTTAATGAGAAGCCCACACAGCAGTGAAGAGTAGCCCCTGCTTGCCGCAACAAGAGACAGCCTGAGTAGAGCAACAAAAAGCCACCATAGCCAAAATAATAATAAACAAATAAATCTTTAAAAAAAAAAGGCAACAGCAAGGAGATGGAGAAATAAAATGTCACCTTTCCTGATGATCAAGCCTAAGTTTCCGGACTCAGTTCAGTCTGAGAAGAAAAAGAATCACTCACTGAAACCCAAAGGAAGACAGACTCGCTTACTTATTCCCGACTGAGAAGAGCTCATGCCCAGGAGGAAAAGTGAGTAAAGGGATGTTGAAAAGCCAATAGTTACACCAGGGGAGCCTTCCGCACACATCCAGGAATGCAGATGAGCCTTCCTCCTAGTAAAAGGGATAGACTTCCCACTGCTTTATATGTTGGTTGGTCCTTTTTTGGAATGCAGAATGTATTTTCTCCATATGAACTGTTTTACATATGACCTTGGAAAGTCTGTTGAACCTATAAAGGAACAGACTTTTAGTACCAACTTAAGCTCTGGCCCAGGGGGAGAAACACACAGAGGGAAGCGGGAGAGACGGCCATTCCAATGTCCTTATTCACCCCAAATGCCACACCTGGGGCACTGTTTTCTAATATTTCTCTTCCACTCCATCAATCAGACTCATTCCTCAAGGCGCGAGACTTGGAGGTTATTTCACGGTAAACTGTAATAACTGACAAACCCTTCCCTTTTTATAGTTAAAAAAAAGTTTTAAGCAGACCAAATCTTATTAATGCAAATGAATTTCTAATACAATTGGTAGAATTTCAGAAAAAGTGAAGTGAAAATTCAAGAAGTAAAAAATCAAAGCTGTTTAATGGCATATGGGAAAGGAAAGCAGATGCTGCTCATAAGACCAAGTGTGAAATGGATGAGAACAGGGAAACCCCTAGTTGAATAATTAAAAACATAAATAAATGGAAAGACATCTATATTCATGGATCAGAAGACTTAATATCGGATATTATTAAGATAACAATACTCCTCAAGTAGTCTTCAGATTTAATAAAATCAGTATCAAAATCTCAGTGGCTTTTTTCTCCCCCCAGAAATATAAAAACTGATTCTAAAATTCAGGCCAGTTTGCAAGAGACCCTTAAAGCCAAGACATCTTGAAAAAGAACAAAAAAGTTGGAAGATTCAGAATGCTGGTTTCAAAACTTACAACAAAGCTACAATAATTAAAACAGGTGGCATAAGGATAGACACGTAGACCAATGGAAAAGAATTAGAGTCTAGAAATAAACCCACACATCTATGGTCAATTGATTTTTGACAAGGGCACCAAGGCCATTCAACAGGGAAATAATGCAAGAGATTCAAGAGACTCGGGTTCAATCCCAGGGTCAGGAAGATAACCTAAAGTAGGGAAAGAAAACCCACTCCAGTATTTTCGCCTGGAAAATTCCAAGGACAGAGGAACCTAGTGGGCTACAGAGAGTCAGACACGACTGAGTGACTAACACAGTATGGTCTCTTCGGCAAATGGTACTGGGAGAACTGAAAATCCACAAGCCAAAAAAAAAGAAAAGAAATTTACCCTTACTTCAAACAGTACATAAAAATTAACTGAAAATGGAGGAAAGAACTAAAAGTAAGAGCTAAAGGTGTAAAACTCTTAGAAGAAAACATAAAGGTAAATCTTCGTGACTGGGTTTAGCAATGATTTCTTAGATATGACACAAAAAATACAAGCAATTAACAGCAAAGAGTAACAAATTGGACTTCACCAAAACTTTAGTGCATCAAAGGACATGCTCAAGAAAGCAAAAAGACACGTAGATCTTTAATGTGAACCATCATCTGAAAAATATCTTCTATACAAAATATATTAAAAGCTCTTATAGCTCAAAACAAAAAGACAACTCAATTTTTAAATGGGCAAAAGTTGAGTAGACATTTCTGAAAAGAAGATATATTACAATTGGCCAACAGCATAGAGAAAGAAGTTCAATATCGTGAGTCAATGGGGAAATACAGTCAAAACCACAATGAGGTACCACTTCACATCCACTAGGATGTCTATATATAAAAAATTTAACAAAAAGAAAGAAAAAGGAAAATGACAAGTGTCAGTTAGGGTATAGAGAAATTTGAGCCTTTGTACACTGCTGGTGGGAATGTAAATTGGTTGCAGTGTGGAAAACAATTTTGTGGTTCCCTAAGTAGTTAAACATAGAATTACTCTATGACTCAGTCATTTTACTCCTAGGTATATACTCAAGAAAATTAAAAACATATGTCCACACAAAAACTTGTATGTGAATGTCCTTTGCAGCACTATTTATAATATTCAAAAGCAGAAGCAACCGAAAGGTCCTTCAACTGATGAATGGGTAAACAGAACGTAGTACATCCATACAATGGAAATTTCTCATCCATTAAAGAGAGTGAAGTCCTGGAACTTCCCTGGTGGTCCAGAGGCTAAGACTCCGTGCGTGCAGTGCGGATGTTGTGGGTTCGATCCCTGGTCAGAGAACTAAGATCCCACATGCTGCATGGTGCAGCCAAAGATAATAGTAATAATAATTTTTTAAAAAGGAATGAAGTACTGATACCTACTACAACATGCGTGCATGCGTGTGTATATGCTCTGTTGTGTCTGACTCTTTGCAACCCCATGGACTGTAGCCCACCAGGCTCCTCTGTCCATGGGATTTCCCAGGCAAGAATACTGGAGTGGGTTGCCATTTCCTTCTACAAGGGATCTTCCCAACCCAGGGATCAAACCCACATCTCCTGTGTCTCCTGCAATGGCAGATGGATTGTTTACCACTGAGCCACCTGGGAAGCCCTACTATAATATTCATGGGCCATGAAAATATGCTAAAATGAAAGAAGCCAGACACAAAAAGCTCACATATTGTATGATCCACTTGTATGAAATAATTATAAAAGGCAAATCTATAGAGACAGACAGCATATTAGTGACTACCAGGAGCTGAGGGGAAGGGGAAACAGGGACTGAATGCTTAAATGGTTTGGGGGTTTTCTTTTGGGGTAATAAAAATATCCAGTAACTAGATGGTGGTGACAGAGAAGGCAGTGGCACCCCACTCCAGTGCTCTTGCCTGGAAAATCCCATGGACAGAGGAGCCTGGTAGGCTGCAATCCATGGGGTCGCTAGAGTTGGACACGACTGAGCGACTTCACTTTCACTTTTCAGTTTCATGCATTGGAGAAGGAAATGGCAATCCACTCCAGTGTTCTTGCCTGGAGAATCCCAGGGGCGGGGAACCCTGGTGAGCTGCCATCTATGGGGTCGCACAGAGTCGGACACGACTGAAGTGACTTAGCAGCAGCAGCAGCAGATGGTGGTGATGATGCACAATATTGTGAATGTACTATCCCTGTACGCTACAGTTAGAAAGCTGTGAGACCAACATGTGGAAAGAAGTGATTACCCCCAAGAATCAGCAACCAAGAGCAGAGGTGGCAGAACAGACTGGAAGGAAGGGGAGTCTCCATAGCAACCCAAACGGCAAAGACTCTGTAGTGAACTGTAAGCAGCTCATAACCCAAGGAGCTGGCTACAAGGAGGTAGCTCCAGAATATCACCCCAGAATAGAATATAAGAGCACACAGAGAAGTATTATCGAAAATGAGTGACTCTAGAACAATTCAGTCTGAACTTCTTAGTGAAAGTAGTCCAAGGTCTGCACCAATATTTTAGTAATCAGACTTGAAAATTGACACCAGGCTTCCAGTTCAAGACATCAAACACACTTACGTCTGCCCCACCTACATCCCATTAATATGATGAAATGCTGATGAAAGAAGTCAAAGAAGACCTAAATACTTGAGGGGGTGGGTGGATACCGTGTTCAAAGATGGGAAGACTCAACATAATGAAGATGTCAATTTTCCCCAAACTGCTTTATAGGTTTAATGCAATTTCTATCATTTGATCAAAATCTCAGCAAGATTTTTGCTTGCAGACATAGACAAGCTTATTCTAAAGTTTATCTGGAAGTACACGAGCCGTAGAATAGCTAACACAATCTTGAAAAAGGATAGTAAATTGGAAGAAATCACCCTACCTGATAGTAAGGTTCTAAATCAATACCATGTGTTATTGCCAAAGGGATAGACACATAGATCAACGGAACAAAATAGAGAATACAAAAATAGACCCAAGACAAAGATGCTGGGCTGATTTCTTACAAATATACAAAAGCAATTCAGTGAAGGAAAGGAAATTGTGCCTTTTCAAATTGGTGCTGGTGCACAGACCAAGAAATGAACTTTGAGCTGTCTCACACATCATACAAAAAAACTCAAAATGAGACTTTCCTGGTGGTGCAGTGGATACAAATCTGCCTGCCAAAGCAGGGGACCCAGGCTCCATCCCTGGTCCAGGACCATTCCACGTGCCACGGAGCAACTAAGCCCACACACCACAACTACCGAACCTGTGAGCTCCAGGGCCCAGGAGCCACAAGTCCTGAGCCCGAGTGTCGGAACTACTGAAACCCGTGTGCTGCATCTGCTGAAGCTGCAGTTACTGAAACCTGGACACCTAGAGCCTGTGCTCCGCACGAGAAGCTCACGCACCACAGGGAAGAGTGGCCCCACTCACCGCAACTAGAGAAAGCCCGCAAACCTCACTGAAGACCCAGTGCAACCAAAAATATATAAAAAAAATTTTTTTTAATTAACTCAAAACAGATCACAGACAGAATTGCAAAATGTAAAACTAAAAGTTTTAGGGAAAAAGTAAGAGAAAGTCTTCAGGATTTAGGGCTTAGCAAAAATTTTTTAAGCTTGACCCTGCTGCTGCCAAGTCACTTCGGTCGTGTCCAACTCTGTGTGACCCCACGGACGGCAGTCCACCAGGCTCCCCCGTCCCTGGGATTCTCCAGGCAAGAACACTGGAGTGGGTTGCCATTTCCTTCTCCAGTGCATGAAAGTGAAAAGTGAAAGTGAAGTCGCTCAGTTACATCCAACTCTCAGTGACCCCATGGACTGCAGCCTTGCAAGTGGCTCCATAACTAGAACAATTAGCAAGTTGGACTTCGGTAGAATTAAAAACTGTTGCTGTAAGAAAAGCCTTATTAAAAGGATGATCAGACAAGCTATAGATTGGGGAAAATATTTACAAATCATATTCCTGACCCACAAAGAGGGGCTCCCTAATCCCTGGCATTCCTTCTCCATTTCCTTGTTCAATTCACTCTCCAGCTAAACAGTTCATATCTTCGGTCCTCTCCTCAAATTTCCAACTCTTTCTCACTCTTTTTCAAAAAAAATAATCTCGTAATGGCTTTTATTTATTTTTCTCTTTGAGCTTTTTAAGTTTTATTGAAGTATAGTTGATTTACAAGTTGTGTTAATTTCTGCTGTACAGCAAAGTAACTCAGTTATACATATAAACCTTCTTTTCATATTCTTTTCTATCATGGTTTATCACAGGATATTGAAAATAGTTTCCTGGGCTATACAGTAGGACTTTGTTTTTCATCTGGCCTGTGTATAACAGTTTGCATCTGCCAACCGCAGACTCCCTGCCCTTCCCTCCCCCACCCCTTTCCCTCTTGGCAGCCGCAACTCTTAGCTGGTGGGCGCCCCTGCTTCTTGTTTCACTGAGGAAGCAGAATCAATTGGAAGAGGATTTCCACATTCCCCAGCAGTGGGCAGGGCCTCTGCTCCTATCAGAATATTCCAACCCCTTTGCCAACTCCCAGACTTTCTTTTGCAATTGTCCCTTCTCTCCTCCGTTGGTACATCGGATCCTTCTTATTAGCATACAAATATGCCATAATAAAAGAATCATTTTAGGATAGAGAATTTGTGGTACATATACACAGAGTCGGACACGACTGAGCGACTGATCTGATCTGATCTGATATGCACTACTCAGGCATAAAAAGGAATGCATTTGAGTCAGTTCTAATGAGATGGATGAACCTAGACCCTATTAAACACAGTGAAATAAATCAAAGAGAAAAACAAGTATTGTATACTAATGTATATATATGGGATTTAGAAAGATGATACTGAGGAACCTATTTGCAGGGCAGCAATGGCGACACAGACGTAGAGAAGAGTGGGGGAAGGAGAAAAGAAAGCGAACTTGCTCAGTTGTGTCTGACTCTTTGTGAGCCCCGTGGACTGTAGCCTACCAGGCTCCCCCGTCCATGGGATTTTCCAGGCCAGAGTACTGGAGTGGGTTGCCATTTCCTTCTCCAGGGGATCTTCCCAACCCAGGAATTGAACCCTGGTCTCCCGCATTGCAGGTAGATGCTTTACCTTCTGAGCCACCAGGGGGAAGGAGTGGGTAGGATGAATAGAGGGAGTAGCATTGAAACATATAGGTTACCATGTTTAAAACAGATCCCAGTGGGAATTTGCTGTGTGATGCAGGGAGTTCAAACCTGGTGCTCCGTGACAGCCTAGAGGAGTGGGAGGGCATCGTGGGAGGTGGGAGGGAGATTCAAGACGGAGGAGACGTGTATGTCTATAGCTGATTCATGTTGATGCATGGCAGAAACCAACACAATATTGTAAAGCAATTATCCTCCAATTAAAAATAAGTATTTTTTTTAAAAAAGAATCATTTTAAAAGAAAAATTACTCCCTTTACCTCATGCTTACCCCCATACATGATCTCATTTCTCTGATGTCTTCTGCAGCAAAATTCCTCAAAAGATACATCTGTGGGGGCTCTCTTTGCTTACTTTTTCTGCATTTGTTTTTATGATGAAAAACATTTATTATGAAAAATTAAATATTCACCAGAGTGACAGAAGGATACAATAAACTTCCATACAGCTGTTAGAGATTGAAACTGTATTCCCTCTAAATTCATATATTGAGGTCCTAACTCTCAGGACATCAGAATATGACATATTTGGAGCTAGGGGCTTTAAAGAGGTAATTAAGGTAAAATGAAGTCATCTAGGTGGCTCCAGTTCAATATGACTGGTGTCCTTATTCAAAGAGGAGATTAGGATACAGACAATACAGACCAAGGGGGACCTGTGAGGAGGCAGCCACCTGCAAGCCAAGAACAGCCTCAGAAGAAGTCACATCTGCTACACCTTAACCTTGGACTTCTAGCCTTTGCAAGTGTAAAAAGATAAATTTCTGCTGTTTAACCCCGTGGTATTTTGTTATGGCAGCCTGAGCTATCTAATACAACATCCACATCCAGATTCAATAATTATCAAAGGCTTTTCTCCTCTCGATTGGTCTACCCCCTTTTCTGAAGTATTTTAAAGCCAACTCCAGACCTCAAGTTCTTTATTTCCATGTGTGTCTGGGGGAAAAGGTATATTTCCTTATATAATCACAGTGGCCTTTTCACATTTAGAGTATTAGCAAGAATTACTTGGTAATATCTGACATTCAGTCCTCATTCAGATTTCCCTGATTGTCTTTTTTTTTTTACACTTTTTTTATTTTGGAGTAGAGTTGATTAACAATGTTGGGTTAGTTTCAGGTGTACAGCATCCTTGATTGTCTTTAAAATGTCTTTTCAGAACCGGTTTGTTAGAACCAGGATCCACAGTGGTTTCTTCTGTCTCTTAACTCTCTTTTGTCTAATTATCCCCTCCCTCTGAATTCTGCCTTTTTATTTTCCATCTCATTGACTTTGAAAACACCCAGTCAGCTGTATTTTACAATAGACCACTTTTTGCATTTGTCTGTTGGCTTTCTCTTCTGTGTATTCTTTTTCATGTTTTTGCTTGTTGTTCCCTTTCTCTCTCTCTCTCTCTTTTTTTTTTTTTCTCAAATATTTCAAACTTAAAGAAAAGGTGCAAGAACAACATAAAAAAAAACTCTTTTTCTTGAACTGTTTGAATGAAAGTTGCTGGTATCTTGCCCCATCACTCAGGAATCCTTTCCTACAAACAAGGGCATTCTCCTACAACACACCAGCAAAATGAGGATGCTATTAATATCATGGATACCTGCCACCGAATCTGTAGACTCCAAGCTTCACTGATCCTCAAGATCCTTCACTGATCTTTTCTATCAGAAGGATTCAATCCAAGATCATGCATTTCACTTAGCTATCATGTAAACTTCAGTCTACAATGGTTCTCCAGTCTTTCTTTACCTACAGGACCTTGACAGTTTTGAAGATCACATTCCTATTATTTGGTAGACATCCCTCAGCTCGGATTTGTCTGATGTTTTCTCATGATTAGATTCAGGTTATGCATCTTTGGCAGAAGTATTAACCGAACTGATGCTACATTCTTCTCACTGAGTCCTGGCAGGTGGTACATGATTTCAACTTGTCTCACTATTGATGGTGTTAACCTTGTTAGTTGAGGTAGTGACGGCCAGATTTCTCCACTGAAAGCCACTCTCCCTCTTGGTAATCAATAAGCATTTTGAACTCTGTAATATTGTGTTATTCTTTAAAATTTCACTCACTAGTTTTAGCATCCATTGGTATTTCTTGGTTGAGTTTGTTATTACTATGGAGGTTGCCAAGTTTACTTATTCCATTTTTCCTTCTGTATTTATTAGTTGGAATTCTATTACAAAGAAAAGCTTTGTCATCTCTACTCTTCCCTGCCCCCTGCCCTGTCTCTCCACCCCTGTCTCTTTCTCTGTCTCTGTGTTTCTCCCTCTCTTTCTATCATCATAAGCTCATGGAGTCTGACTTTATTCACTGAGTAATAATAACAAAAGGTTGTTGTTATTTATATTTAATATTCATATAGCCCCTGACTTGACCGGTGAGCACTCACTCAGGCTGGCCTCTGTGTCCCTTTGTCATGTTTTGAGCACATCCTTACCTTCTGGTTCAAGATCTTCAGGTTCATCTTGTGCTTTTCTTGCCTTAGCCTTGGAATCAGCCATTTCTCCAAGGAACCATGGCTCCTTTTAGGGGACAGTGGTATTTAGAACCCAAAAGCTGGGCCCTCCATGTGCTCTTTGATCTTGGATTGTGTTATTCCCAGACCCTCTCTGTAGACAGAATTAGAAAATCTCTCTCTCTCTTTCTACGATATGTCAGTATCAATAGGAGGTTGGTTACATATGAGAACTGATCACATAAGCAAATATATTGAGAATGATGGAATTCAGAGTTCTCACAGATGGAGAAAAGTTAAATACAAAAATGAAAATTAGAAAGAATCCTGTGATGTTGACTGTACTTAGATACATTGGTATAAATTAATGGCTCCTAACATAGATGTCTGCAGATGGTGATTGCAGCCATGAAATTAAAAGATGCTTACTCCTTGGAAAGAAAGTTTTGACCAACCTAGACAGCATATTAAAAATAAAAGACATTAATTTGTCAACAAAGGTCCGTCTAGTCAAGGCTATGGTTTTTCCAGGAGTCATGTATGGATGTGAGAGTTGGACTATAAAGAAAGCTGAGCACAAAAGAATTGATGCTTTTGAACTGTGGTGTTGGAGAAGACTCTTGAGAGTCCCTTGGACTGCAAGGAGATCCAACCAGTCCATCCTAAGGATATCAGTCCTGAATATACATTGGAAGGACTGATGTTGAAGCTGAAACTCCAATACTCTGGCCACCTGATGCGAAGAACTGACTCCTTGGAAAAGGCCCTGATGCTGGGAAAGATTGAAGGCAGGAGGAGAAGGGAACGACAGAGGATGAGATGACTGGATGGCATCACCGACTCAATGGACACGAGTCTGGGTAAACTCCAGGAGTTGGTGATGGACAGGGAGGCCTGGGGTGCTGCAGTCCATGGGGTCGCAAAGAGTCGGACACGACTGAGCGACTGAACTGAACTGATGACCAAGTAGGATTGCTCCAGAAGAATTTGCAAGAAAAGAGTTGAATAAAAGAAAGCTATATCATGTTCCTGATTAGAAGGCTCCACCTGGGACTTGGACACTTTTTATTAGATTTATGCTAGATGCTTTAGAGTTCATGTTGCTATTAAGATGCCATCCCAGGGCTCCCCTGGTGGTCCAGTGGTAAAGAATCTGCCTGCCAATGCAGGGGACACAGGTTCAATCCCTAGTCTGGGAAGATCCCACAAGCCACTGAGCAGCTAAGCCCATATGCCACAACTACTGAACCCATGTCCTGGAGCCCACACTTTGCAGCAAGAGAAGCCACCACAGTGAGAAGCCTGTGCACCGCAACCAGAGAGTAGCACCTGTTCTCCACAGCTGGAGAAGGTCTGTGCTTGAAAACCCAGCATGGCCAAAAATAAGGACATAAATAAAATGTTATTTTTTTTAAAAAGATACCATCCCTGGGAGTGCAGAAGAGCATAAAAACCACACGCTAACAAAAGTAGAGAGGAAAAAAGCTCAGTTTCATGTTGACATCATGAGCTCTTTGCACCAGCTTTGGTTTGCATTCCTATGAATTTACTTATTAGGCAAAACTAAAATTTCTATTATATTAAATGTCCATTGTCTCTGTTACTCAAAGTTGATAGAAATCCTAGTTCAACTTCCAACCAGATTTTTTGTGACATTTGACAAACAAATTCTGAAATTCTAGTGAAAGGACAACATACGTGAATTCTGGGCAGCAAAAAAAAAAAAAAAAGTAAAAAAGAGGAAAGAGCAGTGCCCATAGAGAAAAGCAAAACTTTTCCCCAAGTTTCCCCCCAGATTCTGCTTGCTTCTGCGAGACAAGAGCTGGGTCCCATGGAGGCTCTAATATGCAGAGGAGACAGGGAAATGTAGTTATATGTGGGTACATTGTTGCCATAAAAATATGCTCCAAATGAGTTAAAGACCTAAATGCAAAAAGAAAAGTTTTACAATTATTAGAATAAATTTTAGATCATCTTTTTTACTTTACAGCAGGGAAAGCTTATTTAAAGATGACAAAAGTCTACACATCAAATCATACAGGAAATTTCTACATAAAGGAACCTTTACAAATAAAATTTAAAATTTGTACAGGATACAAGATACCATAAACACATTAAAAGTCAATCAACATATTGATGGCAAACATTTTAAATATACAGAAAAGGAATTAAAAATCTATCATTCATAGAATATCTATAAATCAATAGAATAAAAGGGAAAATCACCCAATAGAAAACAAATGAACAATGGATTTAAGTACACAATTCACAGAAGAGAAAATATAAATGCTGATCAACAAATGATGTTCATCCCTGGAGTAATCAAGGAAATGTGAATCAAAACTCCACAGTATTTCAATCACCAGCTTGGAAAAAAATTTCTTTATAATATCAAGTGCTAGTGAGGGTGTGTGGAAGTGGGCATGCCCATATAACTGCTGGGGGAGGGGTATTGATTGGTGCAGCCACTTTAGAGAGTAACGTGATAGTATCTATTTAAAATGGAAAATGGGGACTTCTCTGGTGGTTTGAAGTGAAGTGAAGTGAAAGTGGCTCAGTCGTGTCTGACTCTTTTCGATCTCATGGACTATACAGTCCATAGTACTCTCCATGCCAGATAATTGGAGTGGGTAGCCTATCCCTTCTCCAGGGGATCTTCCTGACCCAGGAATCGAGCCAGGGTCTCCAGCATTGCAGGTGGATTCCTTCCAACTGAGCTATGTTTAGTGGCTAAGAATCCACGCTCCCAATACAGGGGAGGGATCTGGACTCCATCCCTGGTCAGAGGACTAGATTCCACATTCCGCAACGAAGATCGACGCAACTGAGACCCAGTGCAGTCAAATGAATAAATAAATACAATGGAAAATGTTCATATCCCATAACCAGTGATTTTGCTTCTGTGTCGGCACTAGAGAGACAGACACGTAAGGAAACGCTCCCACATGTGCACACAGGCATGCACAGGAATGATCTTTGAGGTAGATTTGAAATATCAAGTCGTATACAGCAATACATCATGAGAAATGCTAGACTGGAAGAAACACAAGCTGGAATCAAGATTGCCGGGAGAAATATCAATAACCTCAGATATGCAGATGACACCACCCTTATGGCAGAAAGTGAAGAGGAACTCAAAAGCCTCTTGATGAAAGTGAAAGTGGAGAGTGAAAAAGTTGGCTTAAAGCTCAACATTCAGAAAATGAAGATCATGGCATCCGGTCCCACCACTTCATGGGAAATAGATGGGGAAACAGTGGAAACAGTGTCAGACTTTATTTTTCTGGGCTCCAAAATCACTACAGATGGTGACCGCAGCCATGAAATTAAAAGACGCTTACTCCTTGGAAGGAAAGTTATGACCAACCTAGATAGCATATTCAGAAGCAGAGACATTACTTTGCCAACAAAGGTTCATCTAGTCAAGGCTATGGTTTCTCCTGTGGTCATGTATGGATGTGAGAGTTGGACTGTGAAGAAGGCTGAGTGCCGAAGAATTGATGCTTTTGAACTGTGGTGTTGGAGAAGACTCTTGCGAGTCCCTTGGACTGCAAGGAGATCCAACCAGTCCATTCTGAAGGAGATCAGCCCTGGGATTTCTTTGGAAGGATTGATGCTAAAGCTGAAGAAACTCCAGTACTTTGGCCACCTCATGTGAAGAGCTGACTCATTGGAAAAGACTCTGATGCTGGGAGGGATTGGGGGCAGGAGGAGAAGGGGACGACAGAGGATGAGATGGCTGGATGGCATTACTGACTCGATGGATGTGAGTCTGAGTGAACTCTGGGAGTTGGTGAGGGAGAGGGAGGCCTGGCGTGCTGTGATTCATGGGGTCCCAAAGAGTCGGACACGACTGAGCGACTGATCTGATCTGATCTGATACAGCAATAAAATGTGATATTTTCTTAGGATAGAAGACTACATTGCAGCCGAAAGGAATGAACTATGTTTAAATGTGAAACTATGTTTAAATATGAAAAATATTACTAAGTGAAAAAGCCAGCTGCCGATGAAAGGGTTTCAGAATGTCACCCCCCAAATATGCCACTTTGGCATATTGATTGTTTTGAATTAAAGGAACTTGAGAAACAGCTGGTGTAAGAAGGACACTCTGACCCTCCTTTATCTCTCTGAAAAGCAGGAGATAAATCTCCCACGTGAAAGGTACCTTCCCTGTACCAGGAGGGCAGAAGGCACCCTTATCACCAGAGATAGGGAATCTAGGGCTGAGAACACTGTAAACACAAACCGTGTTACTTCTTCAGCAATTTATGACCCCAAGCCCAAGCTCCTTTGTCTTGTCAATTCTTCACAAGTTTATTGTTTCTTTGTCTAAAAGATATAAACCTGCTTGCTCTGGTCATTTCTTTGAGTATCATATCTTTGTGGGGCTCCTATATGTATATAGGGATTCCCAGGTGGTGCTAGTGGTAAAGAATTCACGTGCCAGTGTAGGAGATGCAAGAGAAACAGATTCAATCCCTGGGTGGGGAAGATGCCCCGGAGGAGGGCATGGCAACCCACTTCAGTATTCTTGCCTGGAGAAGCCCGTGGACAGTGGAGCCTGGCAGGCTGCAGTCCACGGGGTTGCCAAGAGTCAGACACGACTGAAGCAACATATATGTGTGTGTGTGTATACATATATATAATTTGTTTTGGTTTTGTTTTTTTGGCCATGCTGTTTGGTGTGCAGTTCCCCAATTAAGATCAGACCTGTGCCTACTGCAGTAGAGGCAGCATGTCTTAACCACTGGACCACCAGGGAAGCCCCCATTTATATATTTTTAAAACACTCTTCCATTTTCTTAATGTGTGTGGTCTGTCTAATGGAGTAGAAAAAAATATTCTTCTTAATCTTAAAGACCCACACCCAAATCGTGATAGTGGCTCAGTCATGTCAGACTCTTTGCAACCCCATGGACTGCAGCACCCCAGGCCTCCCTGTCCATCACCAACCCTTGGAGTCCACTCAAACTCATGTCCATTGAGTCAGTGATGCCATCCAACCATCTCATCCTCTGTCGTCCCCTTCTCCTCCTGCCCTCAATCTTTCCCAGCATCAGGGTCTTTTCAAATGAGTCAGCTCTTCGCATCAGGTGGCCAGAGTATTGGAGTTTCAGCTTCAACATCAGTCCTTCCAATGTATATTCAGGACTGATTTCCTTTAGGAGGGACTGGTTGGATCTCCTTGCACTCCAAGGGACTCTCAAGAGTCTTCTCCAACATCACAGTTCAAAAGCATCAATTCTTCGGTGCTCAGCCTTCTTTATAGTCCAACTCTCACATCCATACGTGACTACTGGAAAAACCATAGCCTTGACTAGATGGACCTTTGTTGGCAAAGTAATGTTCCTGCTTTTTGATATGTTGTCTAGGTTGGTCATAACTTTCCTTCCAAGGAGTAAGCGTCTTTTAATTTCATGGCTGCAGTCACCATATGCAGTGATTTTGGAGCCCTCCCCCCGCCAAAATAAAGTCTGCCACAGTTTCCCTATCTATTTGTCATGAAGTGATGGGACCAGATGCCATGCTCTTAGTTTTCTCAATGTTGAGCTTTAAGCCAACTTTTTCACTCTCCTCTTTCACTTTTATCAAGAGACTCTTTAGTTCCTCTTCACTTTCTGCCATAAGGGTGGTATCATCTGCATATCTGAGGTTATTGATATTTCTCCCAGCAATCTTGATTCCAGCTTGTGCTTCATCCAGCCCAGCTTTTCTCATGATGTACTCTGCATATAAGTTAAATAACCAGGGTGACAGTATACAGCCTTGACATACTCCTTTTCCTATTTGGAAACAGTCTGTTGTTCCATGTCCAGTTCTAACTGTTGCTTCCTGACCTGCATACAGATTTCTCAAGAAGCAGGTCAGATGGTCTGGTATTCCCATGTCTTTCAGAATTTTCCACAGTTTATTGTGACCACACAGTCAAAGGCTTTGGCATAGTCAATAAAGCAGTTCAGTTCAGTCGCTCAGTCGTGTGCGTCTCTTTGCGACCCCATGAATCACAGCACGCCAGGCCTCCCTGTCCATCACCAACTCCCAGAGTTTACTTAAACTCATGTCCATTGAGTCAGTGATGCCATCCAACCATCTCATCCTCTGTCGTCCCCTTTTCCTCCTGTCCTCAATCTTTCCCAGCTAAGCAGAAATAGATGTTTTTCTGGAACTCTCTTGCTTTTTCGATGATCCAATGGATGTTGGCAATTTGATCTCTTGCTCCTCTGTCTTTTCTAAAACTAGCTTGAATGCCTGGATTGGAGAATTTTGAGCATTACTTTACTAGAGTGTGAGACGAGTGCAATTGTGCCGTAGTTTGAGCATTCTTTGACATTGCCTTTCTTTGGGAATGATTGTATTCAGTTGATAGAAAACCCGTATGGGCCTCAGGCCAAACACACATGGCTCTCAGGCCAATGGTTTTCAGTGAATCCTTGTGCTGTCTTCACAAAAGGCTCCTCCCAGCTCTCCCTCCCCGCAAGGGCTGGGGCTATGGGATCCCAGAGTAGACAGAGCTGGGAAACAGGATCCTTGGACATCCTGAGGTAACAAGGCCTGTTTTAAGAAGCTATATAGCCTCTGGCTGCCCACAGGATCTTATACTTTCCTAAGCTGTCCTAATTTCCACAGTTCACACACCTGGATTCTCTCTGCTAGTGATCTCCAGGGTTGCCTGCTGTGTCTGGCAACTGAGAGAATGGAGCTCTGATTGTAAGTGTGGGAGCTGGAGGCCCTGCCTGGATGGTTGGATTCATAGCCACTGTGCCCTGGGTTCCCAATTCCCCGGCAGTCTGTTTAGTACCAGACACCCTAAGTCTGTAGCATCTCTTTCCTGCTACTGCTTCCATAGTGGGGGCTCCAGGTTGGGCTTGGGGTGATGGCACCATCTCTGCCCCATGTGCTGGGCCTGCTTTGCTGCCAGCTCAGAGGGGTCAGGGAAACCTCCTTGGGGGTCTTATGGGCTCCTGAGCTGCCCGGGGGCCCAGAAGCCCACATAGTGGTTGCAGTGCCTGTTGGCAGGGTCCCCACTCCCTGAGTCTCCATTATCGCCAGAACCTTGACAGCTGTTCATCCCAGCCAGGAGCACAGGCCACCAAGGCCCACTGACCTCTCTGTGAATGGTGGACCATGCTTGGGCCGCTCATTGGTCTCTAGCTCCAGGGACAGACCTGACACACCCAAGAGGTATTTGTTGTCTGATGAAATGAGGAAAGGGGAGTGAGAGGAAGGGGTGCTGCATGCATGGGTGCCCCTGGCAGAATGAAATTTGAGCTCTGTTAGCCATCTCTAGCTCCTAATTCTCCAACTGCTCAGCGAGGTGAACTGGGAGCAGGGGCCTGCCCCAGTGTGAGAGTCAGAGCCTGGAGCCGGGGACCCCCTGGCCACCTTCAATCCCACCCATTCCCTGCACCCTCCCAGGCTCGGTCATGTGACCATGGAGCACAGCAGAGAGGGTCTTCACATACCCACCTACCCCCTAAAGTGGGCCCTACGCCTGAGCCCTGAGGGGAATCAGGATTTGTCCCCCTCCACCCCCAAACCCAGCCCTAGCATCCTCCTCCCCTGAGTCCATCCCTAGCGGGCTTAATTAACTTCAAGAGACACTGATAGCTCTGGGTGACGGGAGCTATAAAATTGCAAAGTCTGATTAAAAATAACAATGAGAAGGCCTATTGCCCATTAGCCTGTGCCTGAGCCCTTAAGGAAGGTTAATTAATTAATCATCTTCCTTGCAGCCTAGGGAGGGGGCAAGGGTTATCTGCACCCTTTAAAAGGGGGAAGCAGGTGGGGCTTGGCTTGACTCACCCAACATCCTTCTAGCTGCTGGATCTCCAGAAGAGAGCTCGGGCCAACCCTTGGAAATCACCCCTGGAGGGGGTCACTCTTAACTCTGCAGCTTGCAGAGGTGGCCCCCCTTCCCCGGGCCTTAATTTCCTCATCTGTAATATTCAGAGATTGGAATGCCAGCTTTCCAGGTCTCTTTCCTGGGGACAACCCAGGTAGCCAGGAGGCTGCCTCTACCACCACCTCCCTGGGGAGCCTGGGGGCCCTGCCCCTAACCCCAGGTGAGACCCTGGTCTGTTACCCTTTCTGATCTTTGATGCTTTCATTTTTTGTTTTTTAAATTGTGATTTTAAAAATACATAAATGTTAATATCCTAACCATGTTTAAGTGTACAGCACAGTAGTTTTAGGGGCTTCCCTGGTGGCTCATGTGAAGAGTTGACTCATTGGAAAAGACTCTGATGCTGGGAGGGATTGGGGGCAGGAGGAGAAGGGGACAACAGAGGATGAGATGGCTGGATGGCATCACTGACTCGATGGACGTGAGTCTGAGCGAACTCCGGGAGTTGGTGATGGACAGGGAGGCCTGGCATGCTGCGATTCATGGGGTTGCAAAGAGTTGGACACGACTGAGCGACTGAACTGAACTGAACTGGTGGCTCAGTGGTAAAGAATCCGCCTGCCAATGCAGGAGATGCAGGAGATGTGGGTTCAGTCCCCGGTTTGGGAAGATGCCCTAGAGGAGGAAATGGCAACCCGTTCCAGTATTCCTGCCTGGAAAATTCCATGGACAGAGGAGCCTGTTGGGCAACAGTTGATAGGGTCTCAAAGAGTCGAACACAAGTGAGTGACCAAACACGACAGTGGTTTTAAGGACAATTACACTGTTGTGCCATCCATTTCTAGAACTTCCTTATCTTGCAAATCTGAGTCCATGCACTTAGGAAAGAATAATTCCCTATACCCACTTCCAGCTGCCTGGCAACCACTCTCTGTTTCTATAAATCTCATGAGCGGAATCATTCAGTATTTGTCCTTTTATGACTGGCTTTCACCTACCATAACCTTCGAGGTTCATCTATGCTGTAAATACCCTCGATTTTGTTGTTGGGATCTTCCCACCTTCTAGGATTCCAGCCCGGGGTGTCTGGGGGTGGGACGTGCAGAGGGACAGGGAGGCTGGTTCTCACTCAGGCGCTGCCAGGCCTTGCGCCTGGAAGAACCAGGATAAAGGGGCACAGCCTCCGGGCATGTCAGTTTTACTTATTGGTAAATACTGGAAAATGTTACACATTAAAATAAACATGAATTTACCATGAGACAGAATGCAAAATGCACATGAATTTTTCACTCAGAACTGAGACTTGAAAGAAACTCTCTGCTTGCGGCAAATTTCCTTCTAACCTTGGACCCTGGGGCGGTAGAATTTGATGGGAAGCTGAAGGAACTCAGGCCCATGAGCCCTGGGCCTGGCCTGGACTCTGTTTTGTTTTGGTCTGAAGTGCCCGTGGTGGCTCGGGAGACAAGCAACAGCTGAAGGGCCTGTGCCCTGCAGAGTAGCTGGGCTCCGTCACATCCCAGGCTAAGTTAGGCCTTAAAAACCCAGGGAGTCAAGCTTAAATCCGGTGTTAGCAATCAGGTGCTAATCAGAGATGCACCTCCTCCAGCGAAGGGACCTGGAGCTGGGGATCATTAGTCTTGGATACAAGTCTCAACTTTGTGGTTTAGTCCCTAAGTTTTGTCCAACTTTTTTGCGACCCCATGGACTGTAGCCCGCCAGGCTCCTCTGTCATTGGGATTTCCAAGGCAAGAATATTGGAGTTGGGTTGCCATTTCCCTCTCCAGGGGATCTTCCCAACTCAGGGCTTCAACCCACATCTCCAGCTTGGCAGGCGGATGCTTTATCACTGAGCCACCAGGGAAGCCCAAGTCTCTCCTTTACCTGGTACCTGATGGTGGAAGCAGACAGGATGAAGGAAACAGGGGTGGGCATGGCCAGCCTTGAGCCTCTGACTTCTTGGGCTCCTCCAGCACCTCCCTCAACCAGGAGGAGTCTCCAGAAGCAGCAGCCCTGGCAGGGCAGGTGGGCAGCCAGGGCCACCCTGCTTGGCCGCCAGGAAGCGCTAGAATCCACCCCAAGGCCACCTCTTCTGCAGCCTGAGTGCTCCACAATAATTTGGCCTGAGAGATGAGCACCGGAAAGTTGCCCATTTAATTTAATTTATTTCAATTTAATTTTAATTTAAGCTATTCCGCATTTGCTTCCCCAGCTATCTTTTTTCACTCTCAGGGTTGTTAAATTATTGCAGCTGGTGAAGAAAAGGAAGATGAAGAATAGATAGCCCAGAGGAGCCCAGTCCCTATCTGAGACCCCCCCCTCCCCTTCCTGCACCCCACAGAATGCCCTGTGTGTCCCCTGGGGACCCTCCAGGCCAGACTGAGGTGTGGGTGGGGGACTGGCACCCCTGATGAACCCAGAGCCCCCTTTCCTGCTGCAGAGTGAGAGCGGTAACAATAGTAACAACTTGCCGAGTGTCTGCTATGTGCCACCCTTCTTACTTTTCATTTATTCCTCCCCACACCCTGCTGGGGAAGAGCAGCCTTCTCATTCTCAGATGAGCCACCCGAGGCTCAGAGGCCAAGTTGTTTCGGACAAAGAAGCAGCACAGCACAGGGGCTGGCTGTGTGTCCTTGCACGTGCGAACTGCCCTCTCTAAACCTCAGTTCCCAAACGGCAAAATGAAGTGAAGAAGTGAAGTGGAATCGCTCAGTCATGTCTGACTCTTTGTGACCCACTGGCCTGTAGCCTGCCAGGCTCCTCCATCCAGAGGATTTTCCAGGCAAGGACACTGGAGTGGGTTGCCATTTTCTTCTCCAGGGGATCTTTCCGACCCAGGGATCGAACCCTGGTCTTCTCCATTGCAGGCAGATTCTTTACCATCTGAGCCATCAGGGAAGCCCTGATGACAAAATGGGGTGATAATAATCATTCCTAAAAGAGTTTCATGGGTATACTGGCTTCAAAAACTTAAATAAGTGCAAAAAAGTTATCAGAAAGACTGGATGTAAAACGTGGAATGTTAGGAAGATTGTTCTTTTAGTATTAAAAGCAATTTCTGCATTGGAGGGTGGACACCTGGCTTTGTCTTTGGGACCAGATGTCCCTGTGCTCTTCAGTGAGCCCTTGCAGAAGTCCTATAATCATGTAGGTGAGACAAGAGTCTGCTCCCCGTTGGAGGGTCGGGTGGGTGGTGTCTTGATGACCCAAACACCTAACCCGATGGAGGCTTGGTCTGAGGATGGGTCCTCCCTCATCTCATCTTTGGAAAAACCTGCCCTTGCAGAGGCAAAGAGATTTTTTTAATCTATAACCTAGAAGATATCTTTGTTTCTGTCCCAAGTCTCCAGGCCTTTGCACCAGCTTCTCCCTCTGCCCAGACTGCCTTTCCCAACATTCACATGGTAAGCTCTCTACTGTACTTCAGCATTCTACTTAAATGTCACCTTCTCAGTGAGACTTTTGCTGTCCATCATATTTAAATGGTAGCCTCACTCCCCTCCTCCACAATCTCCACCTTTACCCTTGGATTAGCGCCCAGCCCCCGACCTTGTGCTGGGCACCTTCTAATACACCGTATTATGTATTGATGCGGCATCTTGTGTGTCCCCTCCACTAGAATACAAAGGCTACGAGGGCAGGGATTTGACCTGTTTAGTTGACTGCTGAATCACCAGAGCCTCGAATACTGCCCGGCACTACCTAGTAGATACTCCACAATAAGCAACTGAATTAAACAGAAGCATCTGCTGGACTTCCCTGGTGGTCCAGCGGCTAGGAATCTGCCTTCCAATGCAGGGATGTGGGCTCAGTCCCTGGTCAGGGGACTAAGATCTCACACGCTGTGGAGCAACCAAGCCCACATACTGCAACTACAGAGCCTGCGAGCTTCAGAGTCCACGAGCCACAACTGGGAGATGACTGCCAGCCACAAGAAAGAGCCTGACTGTCTCAAAAAAGACCCAGCACAGCCAAAAAACCCCCAAAACCTAGAAACAAAAAACAGAAGCATTTGCTCATTGGAGATGAGGAGCAGAAATGGGGATGTGATTGGGGGAGGAGGCAGGCAGGCCCAAGGCTCTCTACCTCACATTGAAGGAAAGACCTAGATCAGAACCAGGATGGGCTTCACCAGCTCACCTGGGACGGATGGTTGGTGACCACATACAGGGAAGTAACTGCATAGATCAGGCTCTGGAAGGATGTGGCTGGACTGTCAGGACGGTCTTGTTAGGACAAGGCTGACCACAGCCTTCTCAGGTTGCCTGTGAAAGGTATGGCTGGTCCCATAGGAAACAAGGCAGGTCTGAGAGTGGGGTGGTTTCTGTTGAGTCAAACCTAGCTCTGCATGGAACATTTTTAGGGTGGCAGAGAGCTGGTCTCTGCGATATGGGGCATAGTCAGGGAGCGAGCCTGCCCTGAGCAGGTTAGAGTCTGTTAGAGCCACTTGTAATGGCAGTTGGCAAGCCTTTCCAGGTTTCAGAGGAAGAGTCATAGGGGAGAAGAGTGACCCCGTCCTAAGTCTGGGGTGAGGTCCTCAGCCATAGTCACCAGAGGGGCCGAGAGATGCGGAAGAGCAGTGACTGGACCGAGAGGCAGCAACGCGTCCGAAGTCATCTGAGAACTGAGCCAAGACACCCAGAGGGCCCTTTTCCAGAACGAATGTGTGTAACGTGTGTTGGCTGGATCTTTTAAGAATATCCAATTCCGATTAAAAAAAAAATTGACTATCAAAGCAAACAGCTGGTGAAACATTTTAAAGTATACAGAATCTGTGTATGTGAATGAGAGACAAAGAATGGAACAGACAAGAGTATTACTGATAGATAAAGATAAAAAAAAAACCAGTTAGGCATGGATATCCATGATACACTAAATATCTGTGACACTCCCAACATGCTCAATATTCACAGGGTCTTAAACTGGCCACCCACAGGCAACACTCATTCTGGCTCCATGTGTGCTATGCCCAGGAAAATTAGTAAATTCAAATAACCCAGATGCTAACTTCTATTAACTCCTACTGTGGAAAATACCTTTAATAATCTAAATAAAGTGCCAAGTGGGCTTGAATCTTTAGAAAAAAAAATGAATAGCTTCTCCCCAGGCTGACTGGTACAGGCCCCGCCTCTGCACATCTCTGACAGAGTCGGAGCCCCTTGGCTCACCCGACCCATCCTCCCGTCACCATCCGTGACAAGACTGCTGCAGCAGCGGGGAGCAGGCCGTGTGGGAATGGGCAGTCAGGACTCGGCACTGTGCTTCTTGCACCCGCGGGCACCCCAGCCTGAGCATGCTGACTTACCCAGCTCTTTGCCCTTGCTTCTCACAGTGCGTTTTAATTGATTTAATAAGCCATGTGATTCGAGAATCTTCATCCGGTGTGTGAGCCTTTCTGTCCTGTGAGCTCTGGGAAGCTAGTCTGGCTGCACGCAGAGGTAATTTCCTGCATGACACTTCAACACAGAGTAACTTTGGGACACTCCCTGATATACCTGGGGAAGGGAGGGCTTTGGGGAACTCAGGTCATGAAAAGTCTACGACGGTTGGCCGACTGCCCTTTCTGGGATGGCCGCAAGGCTATCTCCCCTCCCAGATGGGGTGGGGGATCCACGCCCCCTGCCTTGACCCCTAGCGCCCCTTGTGGCAGGCAAGGCTGCAAGACGGTGTTGGGTGAGGATGGTGGGAATGACGTTATGTGGCTTCCAAGGCTTGGTCTTTGAAGCTTCTGCTTCACTGGCTGAACTGAGTTCTCACTCTGGAAGTCTTCAGCTGTTACAGGAGCAGTCTGACTGCCCGGAGGCTGCCGTGCTGTGAAAAAAAGCCCAAACTGACTCACGAGCAGAAAGGCCACAGAGAAAGGCCACGTGTGGGTGCTGACGGAGATCCCAGCCTCTGCCAGCATCGACCGCCAGATGTGGGAGCCAGTGAGCCTCGGAGCCCCAGGCCCTACCATCCATGGTGCTGCCCTGAGTCCCCCTTCCAGGGTCTCCTCCCTGCCAGCCCGGTGCCATAGGCGGGAGGGAGGGCTCACGTCCTTGGCAATGTTCCTTCCTGAAAGTGCAAGTGCAAGTCGCTCAGTCGTGTCCAACTCTTTGTGACCCCATGGACTACACAGTCCGTGGAATTCTCCAGCCCAGAATAGTGGAGTGGGTAGCCTTTCTCTTCTCCAGGGGATCGTCCCAACCCAGGGATTGAACCCAGGTCTCCCGCATTGCAGGCGGATTTTTTACTCACTGATCCACCAGGGAATCTCCATTCCTGAGTGGTGGCCAATGCCGCTCCTACAGCCCCTGCCCGGCCAGCACCCCGAGGCATTCAGGGTACTTACCAGGAGCATAACCTGTTCTGGTCAGAAAGTGGCTCTTTGTGACCCATCTCCGACCCCATGCATTCCCCAGCCCGCCTGTCTCCCCTCTCAAGGTTGGTGGTGCTATGGCCGCTGAATGGGGAGCCGAGGCCTCTGCAGGGCACTGGGCTGTTTCCTATCGATCCATCTTTCTAGGCCCTTCTCTTTCCTTTTCTTCAAAATAATCTTAAAAAGAGCAGCTTCCAGCCCCATGTCTGGCCTCTTATTTGCTCTCAGCTCCGTGTGCATTTCTCGGTTTCAGTCCATTTAGTTTACCTCAGCGTGTCTCACTTGTCCCTGTTCCCTGCCCTCCCGCCCCGAACCCCCGCCCCAAGTCACTCGGGGGGGGGATTCTACTGAGCACCACACAGAGAAAACTGCTTCATGGCACAACCTGGGGACTTGTCACATGTCCATCTTCCCAGTTCTGGGCCAAAGAGATTCCCTGAGGCCCTTTGAGGGGTAGAGGCAGCAAAAGAGCGGGGTTGCAAACATGGCCATGCCGAAACTCAACCTCGTGGCCCACCAGCTGTGTGACCTCGGGCAAGTTTCTCTCTGTGCTTCAGCCTCCTCTTCTGCAAAATGGAGTATAATGGAACCTACATCACAGGAAAAATGAGCGAATGCATGTGAAGGACTTGGAACAGGGCTTAGCACATTGTGAATGCTCTGTATTTGCTGTTATTATTATTTATTATGCTGGTCTCTGGGCTGCTAGTGGTGGAGTGCAGATGGGGCTGGAGGTTTCTGCTTCTGTTGGAGGGGTCTACGAGCTTGGAATTCTTTATAGAAGAGGAGAGAGTTACCCTACTATTCAAATTTACCATAAACAACCCTTCTCCTGTGCCTTTACCTCCACCATGTATCCCATCCAAGCCTTTCTTTTTCATAGCTCTGGTCCTGCTGGGAAAGGAAGATGGTGGTCTCCCCATTGCCAGATGGGGACACAGTGATGCAGTGATGGGCGGTGGCCTGTTCCAGGCCACAGTCGGGTCAGCTCAGGCCTCTGTTCTCTGCTGTCATGCCCACCATCCTTTCTGCCATCAGCCCATCTCCTGCAGCGGCCACAGTGGGGGTAGGAATCCCGGGAGCTCTGAGTCCTCTGTTCACGCCAGCCCCCGAGCCTGGAGATGCCAGATGTCTGCAGGACTTGATTCCTCCCCCGCCCCCTATTTCTGGCTTTGGGGTGTTGGGAGCCCTGGAAAATGGCAGCCCGGGAGGGAATGTCTCTGTTTGAGGACCATTTCCAGCCGAGCCTGGAAGGAGGCTCTGGCGAGCTCCCGCCCCTCCTGGGATGAGGGAACAGCTGCTGTGGGGGCAAGGAGACAGTTGCAGATTCCACACGGCGGGGTGGGAGGGGTGGGGTTTGGAGCAGGGTGCCCGAGATGCCTCCGTCCACCCTAGTCTCCATTTATCTAAGCTTTTGCTATCCTTCTAGCCCCTCTCAGGTATTCCCTGGAAGATTCTGGTGTCCCTTCCTCGTGGGATCTTCTGCTGGGTGGCTTTGAGAGTCCTGTCGGTACCTGATGCACTGACTTGCTTGGCTATTTCGGTGTCCTCTGGCTACCTCAGCCAGACTGGAAGCTTCCAGAATGCAGGGGCTTTGCCAGAGTCCCCTGCTTCCTGGGGATGTGGTGCAATGACTGTCTGTTGACGTGACAAACAAGGAGGTGACATGGAGACTTCAACACTCTTGTCCATCTCGAGAAGCTAGGGGTCCTGGTAGCGGGGTCAACAGTGACTCACATGAGCCAGGAAGGTGAAGTCATCACCGTCAGCACCACCTCCATTCCTTGCTTTCATCGGCCTCTGCCTTTCTGAGCTGTGATTTATTCTCTCTCCGCGGTGAGAGGTCCATGACAGGAGCAGGAGACACGCTCAGTTCTTCTGACGGAAGACAGGGCACAGGCTGCTGCCCGCCACTCGTAAAACATCAGAGTTCAAGGGGAACCACGGACGATGGCAGAGAAAAGCTGTCTCTCTCCTGTGGAGTCCTCTTGACAGATACAGCGCCTGCTGTGTGGAACCAGGCAGAGGGCCAGCAAGCCAGATCAGCAATGAGGGACAGATGACAGTCATTTATAATTAGTCAAATTCGAGTCATCCACCTCAAGTTGTCAAACCCGAGGAGCCGTCGCCACCTGCTATGCACTGAGCTTGGCGTCTACCCACTGGTTCTTCACAACAACCCCATGAGACAGAGTCTATTGTCATCCCTATTTTATAGATGATGAAAATGAATCACTTGCCCAGAGACACACACATAGCAGCAAGTGGCAGAACCAGGGCTTGAACCTGTGAGGTCTGACTCTTTATCACCACATTAACAGTACATGAAAGTGAAGTCGCTCAGTCGTGTCCAACTCTTTGCAACCCCACAGACTGTAGCCTACCAGGTTCCTCCATCCATGGGATTCTCCAGGCAAGAACACTGGAGTGGTTTGCCATTTCCTTCTCCAATGCATGAAAGTGAAAAGTGAAAGTGAAGTCGCTCAGGTTGTCTACTTAAAAGTTACACAGTCGTGTCCGACTCTTAGCGACCCCATGGACTGCAGTCTACCAGGCTCCTCCGTCCATGGAATTTTCCAGGCAAGAATACTGGAGTGGATTGCTATTTCCTTCTCCAGGGGATCTTCCCAACCCAGGGACGAACCTGGGGCCTCCTGCATTGTAGGCAGACGCTTTACCATCTGAGCCACGAGGGGACAGTAAGCTTAACCTAACAGTAGCACTCCGTCACTCACCCTGCCTGTGGAATAGCTCTCTGCCAAGGCTACATGCTCAGTGTCATACTGTTCCAGTCTCTCTGGACTCAACTGTCTCAGTCAGCTCTTGGCATAATGAAGCTGTGTAACAAAGCACTTTAAAAAACCTCAGTGGCTTGCAACAAAAGTCATTTATGACCCGGGTCTATAGGTTATTCACTTCCCAGGTGGCACAGTGGTCAAGAATCCACTTGCCAATGCAGGAGATGGAAGAGATTCAGGTTCAATCTCTGCATTGGGAAGTTCCCCTGGAGTAGGAAATGGCAGCCCACGCCATATTCTTGCCTGGAAAATTCTATGGACAGAGGTGCCTGGCAGGCTGCAGACCATGGGGTCTCAAAGAGGTGGACATAACTGAGCGACTGAGCACACGTGCAGGCTACTGCAGTTTGGCTGCATGTATTAGACGCCTATTATGCGCCAGGCACTGTCCTTGGTCAGGACCTTAGCATCTGGCCATTGGCAGGGAAGATACACAAGACAGCCACGGTAATGAGAAACGGAGGCACTGTGATAGGAGCTGTCCAAAGTGACAGAAAGAGAAGAAGTGACCAGTTTTTCTCAGGGATGAATTGAGAATAAAGGTAACATGTGAGCTGGGCTTTGGAACAGTAGTAGGATATTAAGACACAGTGAAAGTGGAAAGGAATGTTCTGGAAAGTGGGAACTGCCTTTAGTAGAGGCACAGGGAGATGAAGTGACCGAGGTGTTTAGTTTCCTGAGGAGCAAGATGCATGGGTGAAGGATTAGGTCAGCTCCAGACAGAGAAGAATTAGGCCAAGCTGTTCGAGAAGCCCTTGACATTTTTTTTAGGCTATAGAGTAGACTTAAAGAGGACAGGAAGTTAAAGGCAGGAAAATGCTAGAAGAGTTTGGCAGTTCTCCAAGTAAGACATTTGGGGGAACCCAGGGTCATCTGGAGCCAGTGCTGGGCAGGTGGGAGCATGGTCCCAAGGTGGGAGGGGAAAGAGGGGCTCTCTGTAGTGTGATGAAAAGGAGACATAGGGAATATTTCTGTGGGGCTCTCCTTTCCCCTCCATTTCAAAACACATTATTGAAATGCGTTTCATCAGTGAGTGGCAGCATCACTGAGATAAACCCAAGTCCCAGCCCCTGGCCCCACGGGGATGGTTTGCAGAACCCTCGTTCACCCAATTCCTTGTTAAAATATTTATTCTTTGCTTGAAAATAAGACAGCAGCTCATTCTTTAGAGGCACAGGAGTACAGGCTCTGGACCCTGCTGGAGGCTCTTAGAAGAGCCTGGCGCCCCGTGCTCACTCAGTGCAGACAGACTGGCCGCAGGGCCTTTATCGCCGGAGGACTCCTTAGGTGCCCAGCTCTGACACGGGTGCTCACAAGGCGATGGCTGGAGGCTCAGAGCTGTTGAAGAGGCATCTAGGACTCCCTGGGAGCCCCTAGAGCCCAGAACCTCCCACCTTCTCTTTCTCACCCCTCTGCCTGTTCTCCCCCTCTCAGTCACCATCCCCATCAGCTGTGCCGGGTGACAGACAGCTGTCTGGAGATTGGAAACCCACCTCCCAGCAGCGGGAAAGGAGGGCGTGGCTGCCTCAGGGAGAGGCTGCTGATTTTCAGCCCATTTACTGGCTGGGGCTCTGTGGCTCCTGCCTCGATGTTCTTTCTCCCCACCAGGGCTGGGAACTGGTTGATTTTCCAGGCAGCGACCTCAGTGCTCCCCGCTGCAGTAGGCAGGCCCTGGGCAGACTGCTGTGTGTCTATTATTTTTGATCGCCCGTTTTATGGGGCATGAAATCACCGCAGGGAATGAGGGGTCGGTGCTGCCCTCCTCTCCCCTGCCTGAGGCCAAGGAGCGGCAGCAGGGTGGGGCCAGCCGGGGATCCTGGGGCGGGCACCACGCAGCAAGGGTCTCAGCTGGGAGGCAGGGCAATGGCTGGTGCTGTGTGGGGCCAGCCCTTCATGGCCAAGGAGGGCTGAGGTGGCTTGGAGCCTCAGTGTCCCATTTCTGCCAAATCCACAGGGCCTCGTGTTCCCTCTTAGGGAAAGTTTTGGGAGAAAGTCCTAGCCTCTTCTAGCCCCTGGTGGCCGCCGGTGCTCCCCAGTTTGTGCTGGCATAGCTCCAATCTCTGCTCGCTGAAGGGCAGCCCCAAAATATGCCTGTAGAAGTTCAGGACATGTCACTCTAAACATACCGCTCTGTGGTATTGATTACTTTAAACTGTAGACAACAGAAAAACAGTAAATGCAGGAAAAGGGTTTCCCTGAACTCCCTTCATCTGCCTAAAGACAGAGCCTCCCAAAGAAGCTCTGTTGTCATCAATCCCCTCCCCAAGGGTTTCATCAACCAAGGGGACTGACTCGCATCACAGGAGCAGAAACTAGAAATGACATGACAGGCAGACAGACTGTGTCACCAACAACTACTCCCATCTCTTCTTCTGAGGCCCCTTTCATCTTTCCTAAATATTATTTGACCTCCCTGCTGCCCTCTCCCATTAAATGGTATTTAATCCTGAATTCTAAAACCACCTCCGGGGAGTTGCTCATTTCCCCCTGGGTATCTCCCTTGTGTACATGAGGTGTTGTTGTTGCTGTGTTTGCTACATCATGTCTGACTCTTTGCGACCCCATGGACTGCAGCACTCCAGGCTTCCCTGTCCTTCATCATCTCCCGAAGTTTGCTCAGACTCAAGTCCATTGAATCAGTGATGCCGTCCAACCATCTCATCCTCTGTCGCCCCCTTCTCCTCCTGCCCTCATGAATATGAGGTGTATATCTTCATAAACTTCCATTTGCTTTTCTCTTGTTAATCTGTCTTTGAAGACTCACAGACTTAAGAGAATGAATTTATGGTTGCGGAGCAAGGGGACGGATGGGGGAAGGGATATTTAGGATGGATATATTTAGGGAAAGGATATTTAGGGATGGGATGGACATGTATACACTGCTATATTTAAAATGGACAACTAACAAGGACCTACTGTATAGCACAGGGAACTCTGCTCAATATTATGTGACAACCTGCATGGGAGGGGAGTTTGGAGGAGAATGGACATATATTTATGTATGACTGAGTCTTTCGATGTTTACCTGAAACTATCACAATATTGTTAATTGGCTATACCCCCAAAGAAAATACAGTTAAAAAAAAAAAAAAAAACATAGTAAAATGTTAAAAAATCTGTCTCTGAGTGCAGGGCTCTCAGATAAGAACTCAGAAGGGAGGAGGGAAGGTGCTTTTCCCCTCCCACACTGCCTTCTCCCTGTGTCTCTGTCTCAAACCTCCTTCTCCTTTCTCCTAGGAGATTTAGGGCCCACCCTGAATCCAGATGATCTCATCCTGCAATGAGCTCCTTAACTCAAGTACAAACTTAATGACATCTGCAAGGACTCCTTCCAGATAAGGTCACATTCACAGGTTTGTTGGGGACGGGTTGGACTTGGACATACCCTCTGGGGGACACTCTTCAATCCGCTGCACCCAAGTCCGTGTGGAGATGTGTCTTAGTTCTCTTCCCTGGATGCTGTGTGACAGGGTCATAGGGCAGAGGGCTGCTAGATGAAGCTATTTGTCCTTTGCTGGGCTGCTCACTTACCTCCTTGTCCTGGCACAAATGAGGAGTCTGGGCAGCGTCTGAGCCCCGAGTGTGGAGAAAAAGCTCACAGCAAGCCCTTCTCCTCCTCCCTGCTGGCACGAAAGACAGAAAAAGTGGAAAGCCAGGAAGAAAGGGGATTGAATTAAAGAAATCTGAACCTTACAGAATGTGCAGCGCCCTGGAAGAGAAGGGGGGAAGAGAGAAGGGTGGGAAACAGGGAGACCTAGGGGCTTCCCTAGTGGCTCAGACGGTAAAGCGTCTGTCTGCAATGCAGGAGACCCGGGTTCGATCCCTGGGTTGGGAAGATCCCCTGGAGAAGGAAATGGCAGCCCCTTCCAGCATTCTTGCCTGGAAAACCCCATGGACCGCAGAGCCCGGTAGGTTACCGTCCATGGGGTTGCAAAGAGTTGGACATGACTGAGCGACTTCACTTTCACTTTCACATCACCCATTGAGATGCTGCCAGCCTGGCCCTGCCCCGACTGGATGATGTGGAAGTATGAACTGACACCTTGGGGTCCCTGGGCAGCTCCTGGCAAAACTCAGATGCTTGTCTTCACCCCCTTCTGCCTCCATCATAGACTCTTAGACTGGGGTGCCTTCCATGGAGAGCCCAGCATCCCCCCCACCCCCGACCAATCTGGCATCCTACCCGCTTTGAGTGGTTGCTCTTGGCAATCACACACCCCAGGAGCTCATTCTGCTTTCTCCCATCAGAACACAGCCTGCATATGGCTTGTTCCCTAAGGCCATCTTTTCTCAGCTTTTCAGGTGACAGGGAACTAATTCTATCAACAAATTCAAACCAACTCAGGAGTTAATGACAGAAACTGTTAATGACTGCTAACAACAAAATGGGGTAGGGGGTATATTTTGCATTTTAGTGGAGAAGAGGCGGAGAAAGGAATCAAGGAATCCAAAATGGTGGCTTGTTATCCCGCCATAGGTGGTGAGCCATGTCCTTCTTTGAGAAACTGTCCCCTGTGGCTGACCACACATGCAAGGCTGCTGTGGGGCCACCTCCAAACAACCAGAGTGGCTCCCCTGCCTGCATATTCTGACCACATTGTGGACACTCCTGCCCAGAACAGGTCTTTTTGGACCAGTAGCTGGTCTCATAAATGCACCTCAGAATCGAGATATTACCATTTCTTCTGATTTAAAAGATGGAGTGGGAACTTCCCTGATGGTCCACTGGCCAATACTCCACACTCCCAATGCAGGGGACCTGGGTCGGATCCCTGATATATGCATTCTCTGACCACATGACCAACTCTGTGGGACCCTATGCACTGTAACCCTATGCCTAATGAAGCTCCTCTGTCCATGGGATTCTCCAGGCAAGAATTACTGGAGTGGGGATTTCCTCCAGGGGATCTTCCTGACCCAGGGATCCAACCCATGTCTCCTGCATTGGAGGAGGATTCTTTACTGCTGAGCCATCAGAGAAACCCCTGGATCCCCGGTTAGGGAACTATTAAATCCCACATGCCACAACTAAGATTTTGCATGTTGCAATTGAAAGATCCTGCATGCCAAAATGAAGACCCAGCACTTGCCTGCTAAATAGCTTAAGTCATGTCCAACTCTTTGTGACCCCATGGACTGCAGTCTGCCAGGCTCCTGTGTCCATGGGATTCTTCAGGCAAGAATACTGGAATGGGTTGCCATTCCCTTCTCCAGGCCTGACCCAAGGATCAAACCCACATCTCTGATGTCTTCTGCAATGGCAGACGAATTCTTCACCACTAGTGCTGCCTGGGAAACCCAGACTCAGCACAGCCAAGAGAGGAAAAAGATGAAGCATCCGAGTAACATGCCAGGTCACACAACGAAACTGCTTTGCTTCCAGCCCAGGTGTTCTGGCTCCAGAGTCCCTGCTGACTCCTCTGATTTAGGGTGCTGTTTATTTATCCTGTCAATGCCACTCCCTCCCTTTACAAAGTCAACCATTCTAAAATGGAAAAGTGCTTGCAAAATGGCTTTTTTTTTTTTTTGGTGTGCATGTATTTTTAATCTTATTTGAGTGCTTCAGAATTATGGATCTCATTCTCTTTCTCGCTTTTTCTACTCAGCACTGCTTTTAAGACTCTTACAAGTTTCTTTGAACAGCAATTTTCTTGCTATTGCAGAGGGCCCAAGGCTTGCTGCCAGTGCATTTTGCCCAAGCAGCCTCCCAGGAATCAGCCCTCTGTCTCCCACCACAAGGAATGCTGCCATGAGCATCCTCACACCTGTTCCCATGTGAGGATTTCTTGGAGGGGGAGACGTTGCAAGAGCAGAAATGCTGGAACCAGGGTTTGCCTCAGGACTTCCACTTCACTTGCCAGAAGAGCCACTTTGGCCTGTAGCCCACCTATACTACCGTATGGAATTCCTTTCCACCATATCATATAGGTTCTTTATGTGGTGTCAGGTCAGAGTGTCGAGGCTGATGCTGAGTGTAGATTCTGGTGAACAAAAAAATGTGAGAAGAGAAAAACTCAAAGATTCTCTGCCTAGAAATAGTAATCATAGTCACTGATACACTGCTACATTGGAGACCCAGGTTTGATTCCTGGGTTGGGATAACCCACTGGAGAAGGGATAAGCTACCTGCTCCAGTATTCTTGGGCTTCCCTGGTGGCTCAGCTGGTAAAGAATCCACCTGCAATGCAGGAGACCGGCGTTCAATCCCGGGTTGGGAAGATCACTTGGAGAAGGGAATGGCTACCCACTCCAGGATTCTGTGCTGGAGAATTCCATGGACTGTATATCATGGAGTTGCAAAGAGTTGGACACGACTGAGCAACTTTCACTTTCACATTTTGGCCAAATTACCAGCCTGTCCAATAATTCCCAGTAGGTGCCAGTGCTGGATGCAAATGAAAGACATCTTCCCTCTGCCCTTCTCCACTGTGCTCTCTGCCCTGAGGCTGACCCATCTGGGCAGCACCAACAGGCTCCCTTAGTCAGGCTGCTGGTGGGGATGGCCATTGGGAGGCACTGGCCAGAGAATGGAGGGCAGGAGGAGAGGGAGGTAGGCTCTCTCTCCCATCCAAACCTGTCTGTTTCCTTCAAGCTTCCTTCTATACTCAGCTTTTCAGGTGATAGCGAGTCTGGTCCCCTGTGTGATGGGTTATTTTTATCCAGTGATTCTCTCAGGGTTCCATTAACTGCCCCTGCCCCTTGTCCTCCAGGTTGTGGTTAACAACTCCCCTCTCTTGCCAGTGCTGGGGTTCCGCACTATCCATTGTTGATTTCCCTAAACTCTGCCTATACACCTTTGTGTATACACCTTTACTGAACAGAATGTGTCACCTGCCTCCTGGCAGGGTCCATAGAATGTTGGGTTAGACTAGATGATACTGAAAGACAGTTTCAGCACTCTGCACTTGTGGACAGCGACCAACTCCTCTCAGATGCCTGTCTCAATGCCCCGGATAAAGACATTGCCTGGACTGGGACCTGTCCTCTAGGACAGAATTATCTTCATACCTTCAGTTGTCTCACTTGCCCTTCTGTCCAGTGGAGATATCTTGTCACTGCCATGCCCCACCCTGCCCCAACTCTTCCTTTGTTTACAGCCCTAGCTTTCACCTCCCTGCCTGAATCCTGACTGTCACAAGACTGTGAGCTCTCCAAGTCAGGTGCAGGGTCCTAGGCTTTTAGCACAGGGCCATAGCAGACGCTTCATTTTCTTGGACTCCAAAATCACTGCAGATGGTGACTACAGCCATGAAATTAAAAGACGCTTGCTCCTTGGAAGAAAAGCTATGACAAACCTGGACAGCATATTAAAAACCAGAGACATTACTTTGTTGACAAAGGTCTGTATAGTCAAGCTATGGTTTCTCCAGTAGTCATGTATGGATGTGAGGGTTGGATCATAAAGAAAGCTGAGTGCGGGAGAATGATGCTTTTGAACTGTGGTGTTGAAGAAGACTCTTGAGAGTCCTTTGGACTGCAAGGAGATCAAACCAGTCCATCCTAAAGGAAATCAATCCTGAATATTTCATTGGAAGGACTGATGCTGAAGTTGAAGCTCCAATATTTTGGCCACGTGATGCAAAGAGTCGACTCATTAGAAAAGACCCTGATGCTGGGGGAGATTGAAGGCAGGAGGAGAAGGGGACAACAGAGGATGAGATGGTTGGATGGCATCACCGGCTTGATGGACATGGTGGAGGACAGGGAAGCCTGGTGTGCTGCAGCCCATGGGGTCACAGAGTCAGACACGACTGAGTGACTGAAAAACAACAACACATCAGACCCTCGGTGTCTGTGGAGGGATTACTGGTCCTGTGGTGTTTTCTCTAAGCACTGGGCTCCTTTATGGCCCAATGGAGACAATGGGCAGCATCTGTTGGGCCCCTCCACTCCCCTCTCCTGGACCCGTGGCTTGTCTCATCTTCGGGAAGGAGTCAATGACAGAAGCTGGAAAATGTTGTTGGGAGATCATGGTGGGGGCAAGGAGGTGGAGAGGTGACACTTTAACTGCATAACTATTTCCTCGGTACCAGTGGTGCTGGGGAAGATGAGGCCTGCTGCCTGCAGGATGGATGATGTGGGGACGGGTGAGTTATATTTTCCCAGATAAAAGCACCGATTGCCTATAAACTCTGATTCTGCCTGATGTAAAAGCCACTTTATTGCACATCCAGAAATTACTACCCGTATAAAAGCACATTATTGTGATGTAAAAATAGATTTTTATATAATTTTTTCATGCCACCACCTTGTAATTCCTCATTTCCGAGCACCCTGAGATTGCACGGAGGTTTATTTTTCTCTTTTAATTGTTTGCCATGGCATGCCAATTTATGATGATATATTCTCCCTAAGATCAGTGCAAGGCCTGGGCATAAATAACAGCTATCACTGCATGGAGGCAAGGTTCTGGGGCACCCCAAAATGCCATCAGACAACCTCAGGCTCCACGTAATGCCACAATTGGGAGTGTGGCGGGGTGCAGGTTCATACTCATTTGAAGCCCTCCAGGAAGGCAGGAAGTAGGGAGGGGCCGCATCCCTCCCACCTGATCAGAGGGAAGGTGCAGCGTTTCCCCTCCTCTCTGCCCGCTGCCTGAGGAATGTAGCCAAGAGAACTGGTTCTGTCTCAGACCCACCGACCTGATCCATGTGGCTCATGGGTCTGTCCCTTCACTGTATGGGGAACCTATCTCCCATAAAGCTTCCTCTTGAGAACTTTGATCTTCTCCACATCAAATCCCTTGGCCTGCGTTCCCTCCTCACTGGACAACTCACAGGAGTACTTACTGTGGAGATGCATGACTACCCCAGCCCCCTGCAGAAAATCCTGGTTGTCCACCTCCTCTCTGCAAAGAGCAAACCTTGTCTTCTATCATCATGCCCTGCTGGGCTTCACCTTTCGGCCAGTTGGTCTACGGCCGGGCCTGAGAGCTGGCATTTTTGACCAGTTCCCAAATGCTGCAGCTGCTGCTGATCCGGGAACCATATTTTTAGAACTCTTCTAATCACTTGTGTCTCTGTCACCCTGATGGATGGGAGGGGCTACTAAGAGTTGGGAGTGGGAGTTCGACAGTGACTACTGGTTGCCTGCATCACTGTTCCTGGGACAGAGGTGAAGAATATGGTGAGAGAGGGGAGAGGCAGACAATACCAGAAGGGCACAGAGAGCTGGGGTGGGGGCTGGGGGGTCTGGTGGAGGAACCAGGAGATGGTGGGCCTCTCTGGGGCTGGGGTCAAGGGCCAACCCAGGAATACCGGGGCCCGGTGGAGATCGCATTCTGAGAGTGGCCCAGCCTCCCAGAGCACCACGTTGTGGTTGGGTAGGTCGGGCCCCACTGTGCCTGACAGCATCCTGGACACATCTGGCTGGACGGATCAAGGCGTGGCCCCCACCCCTGTACCTGTTACCCTCCTCTGCTTGACCTGAGTGCGGCCCAAGACGTCTGCAAGGGACGAGGTTTCCAGGATCGCCACTGCGCCTGGGAGCCCTGGCGGCTCCTCCATAGCTCTGCCTGGCACAGGCGAACACCCGCACACGACCAGCCAAGTGTGCACGGGCCCAGGTGGAGTACTCATCTACAGATGGGGATGGGGGTGGTCAGGGCACCTGGACCCAGGGTGGAAACGGGAGTGGGAGACGGTGGCCAGTGGAGGGGAGGGGGTGTGGGTGCACAGGCAGAATGCTGGCCCTGAAGCTGGCTAGTTCAGCAACCCAGGACAAGTCACTTCCTCTCCCTGGTTCTCAGTTTCTTTCATCTGTAAAATGAGACAATGACTATCCATTCTGAGGCTCCATGGAATTTCGATGTCAAAGGCACAGAGAAGCTTCCGCACAAACCAGACCAGTGCCTGCAAGCCAGTAGTTGGAAGAACTACCACTCATGGCCTCCTCCTGGCTGCTTCTCACTGGCAACAGGCTGTGGACTGCCATCATCCCACTGCATCCGCCTGCCCACCTCCAGGTCCTTCCTCCCAACTGCCTCACCTTGATCCCTAGAGGATGCTGTCTCCCGAGTGTGGGTGTGATCGCCTGGGTTGAATCTTACCTTGGTCTCTGCCCTTGGACCAGGATACGACCTTGGACCACAGCAAGGTGGCCTTGGGATGCAAGCATGCGACATGCTTGGCACAGAGCTGGCACAAGGGGAGAGCTCCGTGTATTATACCATTTGGATAATGGGATCCTGACCAGCCCTAAACTTTGCCTGGTCCTGCCCTGCTCCCTCAGCACGGTGGATCTGGATCCAGCATTTTCCCAAAAGAACTTGGGAATTGTCAACCTGGAGCAATACAGATTTCTCTTTTTTCAACAAGTAAAGGCTGGCAAGGTGGCTCAGTGATAAAGAATCAGCCTGCCAATGCAGGAGATATGGGTTCAATCTTTAGGTTGGGAAGATCCCCTGGAGAGGGAAATGGCAACCCATTCCACTATTCTTGCCTGGAGAATACCATGGACAGAAGAGCCTCATGGGCCACCGTCCATGGAGTCGTGAAGAGTCGGACACGACTTAGCAACTAAACAACAAGGAAAGGCTGGTCACAGATTCCCAGGCCACCCTGTTCAGAGTGAGTCCTCCCAGGGCCTAGTGAGAAGGTAACGGGGTGGGGGTTGATATGGCATCCTGGGGGTTCTGACCTTGTTTCCCACCTTCCTTCTGGATGTGGTCCCATATAGTACCCTCTGCCTGGGCTGAGCTGCACTTTCATCATTCATTCATTAATCATTTATCAAATATCTGCTACTGAGACACTGTGCTGGGCATAGGGAGACACAGATGAATAATGCACGGCCTGTCTTCTAGAGTCTCTGTGACGGAGACCAGAAGTCCTTCCTTCCTAAGACCTGCCCATCAGTGTGTAGCCCAGTGCCTGGCCCAGGGGTGGCTGGCTGTCACTGACACCATGATTGTAGTGGGGCTGTTCAGTCTAGAGGAGCCTGCCAGCACCTTCAGCGTTGTCCCTGGCACTCCTGGGGTAGAGTGTTCCCTAGGTCAGGTTGTCCTGCAGAGCCGTGCAGGGGTGTGGCTCCTTCCCTCCGATTTCTGGTTCTGGGTAACATGAATCATGTTCTCTCCCTGCCCCCAAACTCAGGCTTTGGCACCTCATAAGTGCCCTCTGTGGGGAGGAGGCAGCTCTGGGGGGTGGGGAGGGCTTGTTCCCCCCAGATCCTACTGCCTCGGCATCTCCTGGGAGCTTGTGAGGAATGCAGACTTTTGACCTTGCCCCAGATCACCTGCATTTTAATAAGACCCCCGGATGTGTCACAAGCATGTTCAGGTTTGAGAAGTGCTGTTCTGGGCCTGCTGACCTGAAAGCCCTCCCCCCTCCCCCCCCAACAAGTGGAAAATGGAAGGTTGGTCTTTGGAGAGGCCCGCAGCGCAAACCTTCCAGGTATGGGGCCTCACCTCTTCCCACTGCTAAAGAGCTCCCTCCCCAAGAAAACTGGTCTTGTAGTAGTTGTTGTTCAGTCACTAAGCTGTGTCTGACTCTTTGCGACCCCATGGACTGCAGCATGCCAGGTTTCCCTGTCCTTCACTATCTCACAGTTTGCTCAAACTCATGTCCATGAAGTCAGTGATGCCATCCAACCATCTTGTCCTCTGTTGCCCCCTTTTCCTCCTGCCTTCAATCTTTCCCAGCATCAGGGTCTTTTCCAAAGAGTCAGAGTTAAACAGATTCAAGTATTTGCATATGATACCCACCTGGTAGGGCAAGAAATTTGATGGACTTAGCTGTGGGTCTTTAGGGCTCAGCACAGAGTAGGTGCTTAAATCATGTTTATTAAATTGCAACACATTCTTTGCAATTGGAATGCACCACAGTAAAAGGGTAAGAATGGACTAGGTTGGGCACCGCTCTCTGAGAGGGAGTTTCCAGGCTTCTGTTCTAGCATAATCCTATGCCTGCCGTCAAGAATGTTATGGAAGTGTCCTTTGCTTTGATGGAGTCAGAGGATTCCAGAAGCTGCTCCTTATAAAGCACCAAGACAAAGATAGCACATATATGGGGCACGCATGACCATCCTCTCTTCCTACACTCTTGGTAGACATCAATAATTGACTGCAGTTGACTTTCTGGCATGACCTTAGAATCCTTTTCTACATTGCACCCCAGGGAGCCAGTATCAATTGATCAGACACAACCCCATTTGAGGTCTTTGCCTCGGGCCGCTCCCTGGGAGCTGCCCTTTACAGATCCGGCCAGATGAGACAAGGAGGCCAGGCCAGTTCCCAGTGACGCCCACTGCTCCCAGCTTCCCACCCAACTGCCCAGAGTGGTGTGCTGCTGTCCCTGGGGAGCCCTCTCTATAAACTGCCCTCGCCAGATGGTCACAGTTGGAGGTGTGAAATCCAGCCCTGGATCCAGTTCTTGCCCACATAACTCCCCTCCCTAGGGAACAAGATCACGTAAGTGGCTACCACGGTGGGCCTCTGTGCAACTTCTGGTGCTCTCACACCCTGTATAACTCTCTGACCTCTCGCAGGCTCTGTCACCTGTCAAGCGGGAATGCCCCTGCCACCTGTCATGCACTGTGGTGTCCCAGAGTGTGCCCCCTGACCTCAGGATTTCAGTGGACCTGAGGGCGGGGGGGAGTCTAGGAAGCACCCCCATGTGAGTGTTGACATTCCTTCCTGGCTTGGTGCCCTCAGCTTGAGCCCTGAGAGCTCCCTCCCTCTGCAGAGCCCTGCCCTGGCTTTGCTCTCCGGAAGGAGCCTGAGACCCCAGCACCCCTCTTCCACAGCCAGCGAGGCCTCTGCCCAGTCCTGGAAGCAGGCCCCACCAGAGCGATGGGGAATGGAATTCCCGTGGCAGCTCTGAGATGGGTGTAGCTGCTGCTCCTCTGGCTCAGGAAGGCCCATGTAACCTGGGGCGCTGGGGTCCCTGCTGGCGGCAGGGCAGCACCTCTCCATGCACCCTGCCCCACTCACCCACATCAGCGGGGAGCAGTCATTGTCTGCAGCAGGTTATTAGGTCTACTGATCATATTGGCTTCCGAGACATCTCCCCACACCGCCAACCCCCCCACCGCCACCTTTTCCTTCTGCCTGCTAAGCCCAGGTCTCAGATATGAGGGCAGGTGTCCACGTTAAGTTTTGGCTGGAAGTGGCATCCGTTAGGCCCAGCTGAGTATGGGAACACCCCTGCCAAGGTCCATCAGGTCAGACACTCTGCGCTGAGGGCCGCTGTGTCATCAGTACGTAAGGGTACAGTACACGCGGGCTATCTTGACTCGGCTGCAGGCCTAGTCCCCGGGCATCAAACTGTCCCAAGTGTACATGACTCCCACTTCCTGCCACTCTGCAAACTGGAGACAGCCCAGGGACTCAGCCAAGTGACCTCAGCTCCCCACCCCTCCCCTCAGACACCTCTGGCTCGTCTGGCCTGAACCCTACAATGTTCTCATGAGCAGGAGGCCCCCATGTGCCTGGGTTTTGTAGCAACATGAATTCCTTTCACCTAAACAGATTCCCGCTTTAGTCAGGCGCTGGCTACCCAGGTAACAGAAAGGCTGCTGGTGCTGTGTCTCTGCTGCCCAGTGACAATGGCTGTTATTGAACCCTGGGTCAGCTCGGGGCCTGCATTAAAAAAAAAAAAACCTCTCACTGAATTCTGATAGCAACTTCAGATGCAGAAACTTTTATGTTTTTATCTTCAGTTGACAGATGAGGAAACAACGTCAGAGAGGTTAATTAGCTTGCTGAGCCTAAGGCTCCACAAGAAATCCTTTGAAACCCAGACTCTGAACCACACTGGATGAGGACAGGCTGGACAGAGGGCAGCCTGGGGTGCTGACGCAGGCAGGGCGGGAGCCTGCAGCTGATGGAAGGACTGCTGTGCAAACTGCTATATCCTCCACCACGAAGCCTCGGAGGCTCATAGACACACCTGACCAACTGGTGAACTGGGCCTGTGACTACATCCCAAAGCCTAGCAGCGTACCACTTACATTCGGCATGACTCAGGCCTCTCCTTCCATGTGGACAACTGAGGACATGGGCTCTGTCCTCAGGCATGCTCACCTGGCCTGAACCAGGCCAGGTGATCCAGAGATGTGGATCCAGAACTGCCTGGGTGTAGAGGGGGAGGTGGCTTCTCAGGCCTGGGCACCCAGATGACTATGCATTGAGGCTGTCTGCTCACTGAACCGCCCCAATGTCACCCACTCCCAGAGCACAGTGGCTGGGCCTGGGGCCTAGAATAATGACTCTGTCAAGCAGGGGTAATGATGAATCTGTGCTGCCAGGGAGGCAGCAGAGACCTCATGTAGCAGGGGCGGAGACTTCCCGCTGGTCTTGTCCAAGGTCCTGAAGCAGCTGTGGTGGGGCTTGCCTGGTAGCTCAGCTGGTAAAGAATCCACCTACAATGCAGGAGACTTGGGTTCGATTCCTGGGTCGGGAAGATCCCCTGGAAGAAGGGCATGGCTACCCACACCAGTATTCTTGACTGGAGAATCCCCATGGAAAGAGGAGCCTGGCGGGCTACAGTCCATGGGGTTGCAAAGTCACACACGCCTAAGTGTGCTTGGTCACTCTGGCAAAAAAGACTATGTACCAAAATATGTCTTTTGGCACCAAGTAAGCCAAAACTGTGGCAACAAAGTTAAAAACCTAGCCAGGGAGGGAGGGGCATAGGGAACCTTTGGGTATGCTGACCTTCTGAGTATGGTTTCAGGGATGTAGACCTGTAAATACTCATGAATTGTATACTCATGATGTGTGCACACCTTACTCTAAGTTATACCTCAGCTTGAAGTTACCCATGGACTGTGAAGTCAGGTGTCTCGTGCAGGCTTTTTCCTGGCGGTGGCGGTGGGAGCCTTAGCTGGTCTTTGGTTTTGTGGCCGTACACAACCCTGGAATCCAGGCAGGCAGCCTTCCCTACTCCATGTGTTGCCTTCACTGGACGCACTCTCCACCACTTCATCCTTGAAAAACCTACAACTTTCTCTGGCAGAGGGAAGTGCTCCTTTTTGAGGTTTCTCCTACCATGACGCCACCTAACTTTCAGGAACAGATTCAGCTTTCTCTCTTTTGAGCTCCCATGCCACCTCATTAACAACATCTATGAACCTACCTTCCTGACCAAGACCTGGGACATTTCCCAGTAGCTTACATCTCTGACATCCTTCTTTGTCCCACCACCGGGGTTCCCTGCCCCCCCCACCGGAAGTGACCACTATCCAGACTTCTTCTCATCCTGTTGTTTTGGTGTTTTATTATGTAACATCAAAGGTGTCAGTGTGTCCCAGACTGCTCAATAAAGCGCCAGTTTACGCCAGTGGTCCAAATGGAAGAAGTGTCCCTTTACACTCTTAAAAACATCCCATAAATCTTACGATCACTTAACATACTCACCCATGTAAGCAACGTATTACCTGAGCTTTGAACTTTAGAATAATGGCATCATATGGTAGGAAGTTCTCTGAGAAGTGCTTGCTTTACTGTTCCCAAAGTTTATCCATGTTGTTGTTACCACAATACATGCATTTTCATTGCTGAATATTACTCAGTGGTGTGCATATGCCTTGGCGGTGTCCGTTGTGCCCAGTGATTTGAAGTAGGAACAAAACTGCAGTGACCACTCCTGCACATGACTCCTGGTGGGGGTTCTTACTTGTGCAAGCAGCCCCTGGCCCCACACCAGGAGGGATTAGCTGGCACTCGAGGCGTGCACTCGGTCAACCGGACAAGTGAACACCACAGCACCTGTAAGACCTCTAACCTGGGTGAAGTTAGCTAAGCCTATCACCCAGGATCTACTGTCCTCTAGATGGTAAGCCCCACAAGGCCAGGGCTTAGTACTCTTTTTATCCTAGCCCTTAAAATAGTGCCTGGAACTGGAAGGTGCTCAGTAGATGCTGAAGGCCTAGATGTTCAGGGGGCTCTGGACGGCGTCCCTTCTGAGAAGACGACTCAGACACTGATGCTGGCAGGGCACGAGCAGCAACCGTGTACAAGAAGTAGGTGTTACAAATGCACTGCAGGTGGAAGTGCCCTGGGCCCCTGGCCTCCCGCGGCTGAGCTTGCCCCAGCTTGCCCCCAGGCCTCTGACAGCCAGGCCCATTGGACGGGTACCCACCAAGGTGAAAGCCACGATGTAGAGAAAAATCACAGCCTGGGTCCGGGGACTTGTTTTCTATTTCTGGCCCTGCCATTAATAAACAGGGTGACCTTGAATGAGTTACTCTGTCTCCTTTCTCGTCTTATGAGTGTGGGCAGTGATAGCTAATTCTTGAACTTGAGATCTCAGAGTCACCTAGGAAGCTCATCAAAAGTGCAGATTCCCAGGCCCTGGCCCACAGGAATTGAGGACTAGAGTGAGAAGTGATACATGTGTATCTACCTGAGAGTGAATTAAAAAGAGAAACGCTTATCGATGGTGAAAGGACAGCACACACGGATTAATAAGAGGGTACACACCCCACCCCCAGTAATGCTACCTACAGGCAGGTAACCACTTTACATTATCTATTTTAGATCTTCTGTTGGTTACCATTTTATTGCTAAACAATAGGCCAGTTCCTTGTTTTATCAACTTCAAATGTTACAATGTTACTCACTGTATTCCTGCAATGATAGATGAGGCCTGAGCTCACTCACCCCACCCCCATTCCCAATAGAGTCCTGGCATTATTCTTGGAAGCTGCATTTTAGCAAGCAACTCGGGTGACTCTGAGATCGCTGGTCTGCCAGCCACACTTAAGAAAAGCATTGGCCTGGCGCGATGTCTAGGTAGAGACACCGAAGTTCCCTCCCACCATCTCTCAAACCCCTGGTTTTTCTGCTTGGCTTCTAGAATTTGCTAATAGAACCTTTCCCCACCACTGAGGGCTCTGAGAGGCTAGGCATGGGAGCCACACTGGCACCCACACTGCTCTGGGTTCATGGTGGGTGGAGTGGCCCTGCCTTGCCATCGTGTTCCTCTTTCTCTAACGTGTCGCCTCCCGTTCCCCCAGTTGCATAATGAGGACGAGCAGATTTCCCTTTGGGAACTGGCAGAGCTCTGGCTCTAGCAGATTGCTGAGCATCTGACTCCTTTATAACCACCAAAGAGTGGTATCTTCAGACAACAGAGCGTACAGAAATGAGATGCACACACCACACAGCTAACGTAACCAGGATGAACCTCCCAGATGAGCTGAGCGAGAAAAGGCAGGCACATGAGGACACGTACTGCAGGACTCCACTTACATAAAAAATCAAAACCAGGCAAAACCCAAAAAACAAACATGCAACGACAGTCAAAACTCATCCACTGGAATGAAACAGGGCTGCCTTTGGGGGAGATAGTGACTGAAGGGCAAGCTTACGAGGGGCTGGTGATGTTCTAGGTTTTGTGTGCTTATATTGCTGTGTTCACTTTGTGAAAATCTGAGCTGCACAATGATAATCTGTGCACCTTTCTGAAGGTGTATTTCAATAAAAAGAGAAGAAAAACCACGTGGTTCTCCTTCCTCTCCCCTAAACAAGCCCTTCCTTCGGATAGGCCCAAGTAGGCAGTGTGCGTGTGTTAGTCGCTCAGTCATGTCCAACTCTTGCAACCCCAGAGACTGCAGCCTGCCAGGCTCCCCTGTCCATGGAATTCTCCAGGCAAGAATACTGGAGTGGGTTGCCATTCCCTTCTTCGCGGGATCTTCCTGACCCAGGGATTGAACGCAGGTCTCCTGCATCGCAGGCAGATTCTTTACCATCTGAGCCACCAGGGAAACCAGAGATGGGTCCTGTCTTTGCGGCGCAGTGTGAGGTGGGGGAGGGGCGTGAACGCTGCTGGCTCTGATGCCTCCCAGACTTCCAGCCTGGCTCCCCGCAAAGTGGGGCGACCTGCGGGGTCAAGGAAGAGGCTGGCAATGAGGCCCAAGCATGTTCCCCGGGAAGGCTGACAAGATCCTAGCCAACCAGGACTCGTGTGCCATCTTCCCCACCTGCTAGCAGCCAAGCTGTCCGGGGGGAGGGTGGCGTATGGGCCCCCAGCCCGCCTCCCCAGGCTGCTGGCCAACCCAGTGTAAATATTATTACACTCCTACGCATCTGAAGGACGTTAATTATTAAAACACATGCCACCCAGGGTAGTACACTGTAATTAGGTTCAAATTAAATTAGCATCCTCTTGTAATTAGGACATCAATAACCACTCTTGAGGCACCAGTTCTCTAGCCCCTCCCTGTTGCTTCCCAACATGGGATAGAGCAAGAAGAGGGGTCCACTGCCTCTTTTCCTGGGACGCAGAAGTAATCAAACCAATAAATAAAGTGGAGGCAGTTGTGTGAACCCTTTCTCCACTGTCTGTCTGCCCGTCCTACTGGCCCTGCCCACTGGCAGGGAGGAGGCGGGTGAGGGTTGCTGGGGAGAGGTCTTGGGTGTCAGGACTTCATCCCAGTGGCGACTTAAACTGTGGAGTCCGCAGCATCAGTCCTGAATCTGGGAAACTTCCCAGCCTGCCCGGATTGGCAGTGCTGCTCTCCTGCCATCCATCAGTCCGACTCCGCCCTCCTCCTCCTCTGTGACGCCTCCCTAAACAGTAGGCAAGGGCCTCAGCCTTGTCCTGGGGCGAGACCACTGCTGAGGCTTGTTACTGGGGTTTCAGCATCTGCTGCCTCCTGGGCAGCTAGACTGCACGCTGAGAGCCTGTGGAGGTGGCCTTGGCACTCAGCAGACCCACGGCTGTGCCCGTGCTGCTGGGTCTTAACCTGTGTTTGGTGGATGGATGGATGATGAATGACAGGTGCTCAAATAATCCTGTTGCTCAACTAGGAAGGTGGATGGGGAGGCAGAGCTTATGAGCCAACATCAAGGAGCATGTTTTGCAACTCTAGCAGGGGAAGGACCTTGGAGATAGTTTTTTTCTTTTTTGGTGCTATTTGCGCAAGTACTGATGCTGGCTGGCCTCAACGGGGGATGAAAAGAAAATATGCCAAGGCACCCGCACACTCTGAGCGCCTCCTTAAATTCTGTACTTTAGGCACCTGGCTCACCTCACCCTAGTTCCAGCCCTGCCTGGCCAGGACAGACCTCAGGAACTCCACTGACATGGTAAAGAGAACACAGAGCTGGGGCCAAAACCAGTAGCAGCAAGGCCTCGGGCCTGGTGAACACTCTGACCTTTGTCTAAATCAGCCTTGGAGCAAGAACGTAAGAAGGGGGAAGACTCAGGCATCGCTTCAGCTGGAGAACCATGGAGGGTTTATCCTTGGGCGCAGACGTAACCAAGGAAACTGTTAAGACAGAGACATGATTTCAGACCCTTTCACTGAAAGAGTGGGCTGGCATTTTGCCCCTTTGCCAACTGTGTTCCAGTGAATACACAGTGCCTACCTCCGGGCCCCACCAGAAGGGAGCGAAATGGGTGAGACGGGCATTCTCTTTTCTCTGACCGGTCTCCTCGACAGATAAAAATGAGACCATGGTGAGAGTGGGCCTGCCTGCAGGGGCTAGAACAGCTTCTCTAGGAGCAACGACAGAGGGCAGACTTCATCACCTGCGTTCCTGCAGCCTTCTTGGGCCCTCACTGGGGCTGTCCAGAGCCATGGGAAATGGTTTACTGAACCATGAAGAGGTTCTGATCTGAGGATCAAAGACACTCCAACCCAGAGAGCTGGCAGGCAGAGCCCATGAGTCCTGCAGGGAGGAGGGGGCACAGGGGTTCTGGCTGCAGCACAGCACGCGACAGCCCTCCCCACCCGCCCTTGGTTCCTCTCTCTCGCCTCTCCCCTTAACTGGAGTCACCGCAAGTAGAGGGAGATGGGAGTCCAGGGCAGAACCCCACATGAGCCCTGGGCCTGAATAAGTGAGTGTGGGGCAGAATTGCCAGGAGCCAGAATTTTCTGGGGCCCGGACCTCACTGACGGATGAGAACTGACCAGCCAGGCCCCACAAAGCGTCCCCCCATCCCCCACAAGGCCACCTCCTCTGACTTTCCCCAATGACTTGACTAAAGAAACGACCAATCTTAATACATGGCAGCTTGAAGCATCAACCCGGATCAGAACGTGGGGCAGAAAAGGGGGCTGCCGAGAAGACAGGCCACCACTTGAGTACATGCCTAGGAAGGTCAGGGCCACAAGGATGGGGCTCTGGAGTCTGGGGGAACAGGCAGGTTCCCTGGACTCCACAGGTGCTGGAACGATGAGCTCCACAGCACGTGCACACCTGCTCTCTCACCCTAAGAGGCACGGGGGCATCGCACCACACACACCACAGCAGCCACTCTTAGGGTGTCCCCTCGGGGCCTAGAGTAGTCTGGGGTTGCGGGCACCCTGTCAAGTCAAACAGAGCCAGAGCTAACCTGGAGAGACTGGCTCTCCTCAGCCTGGGCCTCGACCCCTCTTGGAGCCCCTCGTTCTCCAGTGGATACTGGAGGGATCAGGGTGGAGACCAGGGGCCTCGACCTCAGTGCACTGCGCCAGTCTGTCTGGGCATTAGGCTTTCCTTTCGCTGCAGCAGAAAGCCAGCACTCACCTCACTTCTCTCAGCGAGCCCTGCTGGTCCCTTGAGGGGTGCTGGTGGGTCCAGCCAAAGGACAGGCCCAGCAACCTCTCGGCTGGGCACCGTATGCTGAGCTGCTGAGGTTCTTGAGAGCATTCACGTGCAGATGAGTCAAGAGAAGGCCTTCAGGCTTCTGCACGATGGCCATAGTGCCAGGTATGCCCACCAGGCCCCGGGAGTTGCTCCAAAGTTCTGCCCTGATTCCGTGACTGGCTGTTTTCAGGGAGCATGGTCAGGCACACTTGGGGGTCATTTGAGTGCCAGGTTGCCTCTTGGCTGGAGCTGTCGAGATTCTGGGCTCTGGGCTCCACCATCACCAATAGAGCTGCAGACAGCATGTACTATTTTATTGGGCCTCAAAAGCTTTAAATACAGAAATAGGGAGGGCTGGGCAAAGGGGCAGATGTGGACACGCTGGCATTTGAGAATGGACGTATCAGAAAAATCACATGATCAACAGCTGGACAGAGAGCTGGGGAGAAGGGCGGTCTGGGACGGACGTGGAGTGCCAGTCGGCAGCCGGCCTTGGGGCCAGGATTAAGCCCCCCATTAGGACAAAGTCTTTCATGTTTCTTCCTGATTTGAGGACAATTAAAAAAAAAAAGAACAAAACCCCTACAAACCTCCAAATAGAAACAAAATCAGCGGGAAGAGACAGTAGAGGGCAGTGACTGTCCTTTTGGAAGACAATGTCTGCCCCCTGAAAGCTGTGGTTGTGGGGGGGCTCTTCCCACCCCCTGCCCAGATGCCGTCCTACGAGACATTCCCAGACACTGAAGCAAAGCTGGACCCAATCTATGCCCCTGATTTGAGGTCTGGAGCTGAAAACACCCTGCCGGCAGAGGAAGGGGTGCTGGCGTGAGCTGTGCTGGGGGTCAGACCCGGGGCCCTCCTTAGCGGCTGTAGCCAAACTCATCTGCGTCGTCGGCTCGGAAGTCTCCATAGCGCCACAGGTTCAGCTGTGAGAAAACAGCAAACAGCTAGTCAGGGAAGGTGGGACAGGCTGGAACCCAGACGGCCAAAGCCCCTCTCTCAGCACCCTCTGGGGCTCCTGAGGCAAAAACTCACCCTGGCGCTCTTGGCTGACTCCTGGGCATTCAGGTATTCTGTGATCTGCGGGGGGGCAAGAAAACAATGGGATGGATGGTCAAGGTGGGGACACTTGCAGCTGAGCAGCCAGAGGGGCCTGGGAGAGGCCCAGGTAAGGTCACGTTACTCCCCTGCTCAAGGGGTTCCCAGCTCCCTCCAAAGAAAATCCAAGTGCAGAGTCGCCGTATTCTTGCTGTTTCCAGACTCTGCACTGGCTGTTCTAATCACCTGAAACATGCTTCTCTCTCCTGTCCACCTGGCTACCTATCCCGCCTGCTCAAGCCTCTGGTTAAGAGTCACCTTCTTTACGAGACCTCATATGATCCTCTTTAAAATTTTGACCACTCCCCCACATTCCCGATTCCCTTTACTTCTACTTTCTCTTTTTCCATTGCACTCGTCTAATGTCTAACTTTGTTGACTTATTTTATTCTTTGTCTCCTCATGCTTGAACGCAAGTTCCATGGGGCAGGAATGTTGTCTCTTATTCAGAGATTTGTACATCCTCAGTAAACATTTACCGAAAGAATGAGTAAGTGAATGAACAAACACATTAGGTGTTTCTTGACACTGTATTCTTGCTTGGAGAATCCCATAAACAGAGGAGCCTGGTGGGCTGCAGTCCATAGAATTGCAGGGTTGGACACGACTGAAGCAACTTAGCACTCACACAGACACCAGAAACGTTATGGGTAGTTCCATATGGGGAACACTAAGATCTCCAGGTTTATAGTGAAACTTAAGCTAACTCCTAGGAGTGATCCAAGAAACTGCAGGGAGACTAGGGGCCAGGCCCCTCCTGTCCAGACAAGACACAGGAGTGATCCACAGTGAAGTCTTGTTCCAAATGAATTAGCAACCTGCATAACCAGAGCTACAGACCCACCAACCCCCATCTGCACATGCGGAGAGAGGAAAGGCAAAAGGGGGAAGCAAGGCCTAGTGGAGAGAGAAGAATGTTGGTTTCAACCCTGCCGCTTGAGTCCCTCCAGCTCAGGAGGGCGGGGGAGCTGGGTGCTGCAGAAGGGCACGGGGGCTTCCCACCAGCCTGGCCTGTTCCTGGAGGCTGGCCTGTCGTGGGGAGAGGCTGGGGAACTGGGATGGGAACAGTGCTGAGTGGGAGAAGCCTGGCTCTAATGATCTACCACTGAGCTGTGCAAGGTGGTTCCCCAGCTGGCAGACCCCATCCTCATGGTCCACCCTCGGGAGCAGTCAGGCTGGTTGCGCTCTCCTCGCTTCATGAACGGGAGACTCAAGTGTCCAATGGTTGATCCCCAGGGCCAGATGTTTCACGAAGGAGGGAGGCGAGACTCAGGTCCAGCTCCCCACAGGCTGGAGGGGGTTATGGCAGTCTTCTGGGTAAGTGGCTCAGGCAGCACTGAGTGCTGGGAGCTGCTGATGGGCTCGGAGAGGAGAACGTGAGGACCGGAGAGACAGCGCGCTGGGCTGTGACCCTTTCCGCGCCACCCCTGGCACAGCATCCTGGCCTGTCACCGGGGGATGGGCAAAGGGAAACTTTCTGCTCCAGTTTGCAGCTGCAGTTTTCAGCCAAACCGGCAGCCAATTAATTTAAGAAGTAATTAACTTTTTTTTAAAAACCCCAACAAACCCAAATCCATTATCTTTCCCCCGCAGGAGCAGCAGGATGGTGGGTCCCTGCTCCCTCACTGGCTCCTGGGGCACCCATCCTCCTCTGGGACGCTGGAGGTGGCGGGGGATGCCAGGGGCCGGCCGCTCCACCCCCACAGCACGGACCATTTTTGTCCCGCCCCCACAGCACGTACCACTTTCTGAAACTGCTTTTCCTTGCGCACCTCCACCATGACCAGCCCCTCCTTCACCAGGCCCAGCCCCACGTCCCCCTTGGAGTCAGCGAACTGCAGGGTGACGTGCGGGCAGCCGGCGCTCAGGTGCTCCACGTTGAGCAGGCACTGCGTGTTCTGGATGTCCCGCACCACGCTGTCCACCGCGTCAGTCCGAGCATCCTCCTGCGGCCAGCACAGACCCAGGTCAGCACGAGAGGCCAGTGCCAGCCAAGGGCTGCGAGGGCCCCAGGTCCTGGTCCCGGACCTCCAGGAAGTCTGCCTAGATGTGCCAGCATCACCTCACTCCCCACTCAGCTCCCCCTGTGCCCAGACCCCTTTCACCTATGATACAAATAATCACCTTTCTGCCAGGGCAGACAAGGGCCCTACTCACCTCCTGCCACTGCCTATAGCTGGCAGACTAGTCTTCACCCAGTGTGCCCTGCCCCACCAGGCTCCCCTCCCCAACCCTGCACATGGCTGCTCCTCAAGAGCTGGCTCAGATACTCCAAGGCCACCTCGCCTTGACCCGGAACTCCCTGGCCACGCTTCTCTCCCCTTTGATTAACAGACCGTCATCACTGTCTCCACCTCCTCCCATCAGCCTGGGTGGCCCCAGCGGAGGGTTTCTGGCAGAGGTGTGACCTGGTCAGATCTGTTTGGGGACAGTCACTTCTGGTGGCACCCTCTGAGACTGGAAGGAGTATTGGGAGACAATTGCAGCCCAGAGCCCCGCAGGCTAGAGGCAGAGGCCCCAAGCCAGGGCCACGGTAGGGGCTCAGCCCTGTGAGAGTGGGCGGGGGTCGGGGTGGGGGTTGGGACCCAGGACGGGTTTGCATTTAGTTCCCGTGGGTACGTGCTGGGGCCGCAGCAGTGGTCATGTGTCAGGGGATGGTCCCCTTTGGGAGGAAGAAAGGGGGGGAGACTCACATCTTGGGGCACCTGGATGAAGGCAAAGGCATACTCCGTGGCTTGAGCTGGTAGCACGCGGGTGCTGAAGGCAGGTGGCAAGGTGCCCAGGCGGGTGGACGGCAGGATCTCCCTCTGCAGAGGACACACGGGGCCAGCAGCGTCACACACTGGAAGCCCCCTTGCTCTCGGGGGACGACTCAAGTGGCCAGGCCCCTGAGCACTCTCCCCTCCCGCACCCGGACTCACTTCCACATGCACAGGCCTGGCACAGGCCTGCGGGGTCAGCAAAGCTGGGGAGGCGGGGCCTGGGGTGGCACACCTGGGGGCTCCAACTGACACCGCCCACCTGATCACTGGGCTCTCACTGCTGCCTCCACTTTTCCCAATGCCTTCGCACTATGACACGGGCTCTGACCGCCTTCCCATAGGCTAGGGCGGGGCTGGGAGCGTACTCTAAGATCAGGGTCCTGGCCCAGGTGTGCAGGGCAACCCAGTTGGTAAGACCCTCTCCTGTGTACTCCTGGGTGGTGGGCTGGGAGCATGGCTCTGCTCTGGGTTTTCTATTCGCGGGCCTCCCCACACCAGTCCTCAGGAGCGGCATGGCTCTGAAGGACAGCTTTCTCTCCTGCTTGCTGTGGGGGACGGTCAACACACTCCCGGGCCCAGTCCAAGGGGCATTTCTCCTGGGGATACCAGTCCCTCCTCAGCAAGCCTGGTTTGGGATGCTCCAGGGATCAGCACCCAGGCACCTTGTGGACCAGGAGATGGGGTGTACAGGGCCAGGACTTCATGGCCCCCTCTTTAGAGTCTGGGCAGGAGAGAAACTGGGGCTGTGACTGGGCCTGGACAGGAGACCGCTCAGTGCTCACAGGCCTCTGAGCAGAGACGCTGGTGTTGCCCAGTCTCTCAGGACGAGCAGCAGAGAGGCCCACAGGGTCCCCATCTGTCAGGGAGGGAGGGGAGGTCTAAAGCTCAGATGGGCTTGACCTAGGGGCAGGTGTATTGAGGGGCCCCTCCCGTGCTGCTCGCCCACCTCCGACCCCACACTCACGTTGCCGTAGTCGATGTAGAAGACGTGTACTTTGGCAGGAGACTCGACTTTCTCCACTCGGGCACGGTACCTGCAATGGCATCAAGGGCAGAGCTCAAGGGACATCCCTGGAGCCTCAGCGATGGCAGGCCAGGGGGTGCAGTGTTTCCCTGCCCAGGGCTCAGAATGAACACCCATGGGTGTCACAGGGGGCCAGTTTTCAGACTCTACCAGGACCCCATCTAATGGAATCAGAGCATAGCTGGGAGCAGAGGGAGGGAGAGGGGAGCATGTGGAGCAGATTAATGTGTCCTTGGGGCATAAAGCAACAAGACTAATGACTAGATTGATGTCTGCTGTTTAAACCCAGCACACTAAACAGCAGCTGTAATTAGCCGGCAGATCTGTCTGGGAGGCCGCAGCAGGGAACGCATCCAAGTCACTTGGTCGCCCTGGGAAGGCCATGGGCCCTACCCTTGGTAGGTCAGACGTAAGTGACCTTCCTGCAGCCCGGGGGTGCTGCTTCTCCTGTGCCAGACGGCTGGGGTGGAGGGTGGTGGCTGGTCTGGGCTCACAGGAACCAGCGACCCCCTCACCACCCCTGCCCCCTCCTGACATCGTCTTTCCTGTGCGGGGTGACGGGGTACTGGAGAGCTGCAGCCAGCCAGGGCACCCCCAACAGAAGATCCCAGGAGAGAGGAGGAGGGATACTCCTGTGCCCTAGAGGCCGACTGCAGAAAAACTGTGGGTTACACTGCAGGTTGCAAACGGGCAACATAGAGGACCACTCTGGAGAGCTGACCAAGGTCAAGAGTGACCACTCAGTGGAAAGCAGGCCGATAGGGCGAATGCCTCAAGTCTGGCTGGCGCTTCTGCAGACTGGTGCCCTGGAGACAGACCTCCTCCTGCTCCTGCTTAAGACTCTGCCTTGCTCGGGTCCAGGTGGCTTACCATTCTCCGTCTACGAATTTGGCGATGCAGAATTCGCCCCGGCGGGGGGCGTAGGAGCCCTCGACGGGAGGGTGGCTAGCAATGTCATTGCGCATGTTCTCCATCAGCTTCTCCAGCTGGGTCCCTGTGGGGAGGAAGAGGGAGTGAGACCTGGGTGCCACGTTCCCTGGAGCCTCATCTCTAGATGGGGCTGGGTGGAAGATGAGCCTGGGGAGTGGGAAGGATGTGGACTGTTGCAGGGTGCCCACAGCACTGACTTGCCTCCATCCTGCAGGGAAGTTCTCTTTGGTCCCTGCTTGAGGAGGTTCACGATATTCTGCAGACATTTCAGGCCTAAGAGGTACCCAGCCTTCCAGTCTTGGCTGTCCCTGGGGATGCGCAGGGAATGTTCCTGGGCTTTGGTTTAGGAGGTGGAGAAAGTGAGTGGACACCAGGCAAGGCCTAGGCCAACCTGCCTTCTCCATTCCTACCAGGGCTGGCCCTGGCCTGGGCCACAGAAGTGGTGATGGACAGTAGCCACTCTCTGCCAAGTCTCCCAGGGACAAAAGTGGAGCTGAAGGAGGGGGCCCCCTACGACCCTGCACAAGGAAAGGACCTCAGAATCTGGGCTGTGAAAGACTGGAGCGATTCCAGGAGCAGGGCCCAGTCTCAGTCTATTCAGATGTGGCCGCCCTGACATGACGCGTCTAGAGACACGTGCGGAACTGAGCCTCCAAGCGCTGCCAGTGGTTCCACCCTCCCAGCCAACTCACTGCCCTCCTCCACGGGGTGGGGCGGGACCCCTTCCTTGCCTTTTCTTTCCTGAACCATTCTCCCTGGGTCATCCACCTGGCGGCTGCCTGTCTGTTCCTGGGTGTGGCAACCCCAAGGTCTTCTCAGGGCCCCTCCTGCCGCATCCCGTCACCACCCTCTTGCTACGCGTCAGTCCCAGTAGCTTCTCCTTTATGTCCCTCTGGCTCTGATTCAGGCTCTACACCTGGCCTTTTCCACCCGCTTCATTTCCAGGGGGAGGGTGCTGGGGCGGTGTGTGTGGTGGGAGTGAAGGATTCCTCCCCCACCCTCAGGGCCCAGGCCGCCCTGTTACAGCAGCCTGACGCATGTTAGCCATCAGTACACCTGTCACAGTGGGCCTTATCCATTCCCTGTCTGGTTTATGTTTCTGCCACTGCACCGTGAGCTCCTTCAGGGCACAGACCATAGCTCACTTGGTTCTGCTGCTTCTCTTGAGACCCAGTAAAGCTCCGGCCATGCGGGGTGCTTGGTAACTGCACTGTGTTGAAGAGGGATCTGCAGGTTTGCGCCTATCCACACTCGGGCCCTGCCCTGGCCTTCACAAGACGCTTTCAGGGACTTTTTAGAAGCAGCTGCCCTCCCCCTGCCTGGCAATAAACCCTCTGTTCTCCTGCGCCTGCATTTCTTGCCCAGACAGTAAAATTTCAGGGACTTAGAAGCCTCCTCTACACAGATGAGATCTTGTTATACTTGCTCTATTATTATTATTATTTTGCTCCAAGGCAACAGCTCTGCAAATAGGCAGAGCCCTCTGGGAGGTCCTTACACAGAGGCTGGCTGGTCACATGGGCCAATGGCAATGCATTCATTACTTCACCAGATCCTTCCCGAAGGTGGGCTTTAATTAAGAGAAGGGAAAAAGGGCCAGAGGATGTCCCTGCCTCCCAGAGGCACCAAGGGTTTCAGGAGAGGGATGCTGTGTATGCCCAGGTTCCTGTTCATGGATTTGATGGAGGGCAGGGTTTTCTCTGGGCTTCCCTGGTGGCCCAGTCGGTAAAGCATCTGCGTCCAATGTGGGAGACCCAGGATCGATCCCTGGGTTGGGAAGATCCGCTGGAGAAGGAAATGGCAACCCACTCCAGTACTCTTGCCTGGAAAATCCCATGGACTGAGAAGCCTGGTAGGCTACAGTCCGTGGGGTCGCAAAGAGTCGGACACAACTGAGCGACTTCACTTCACTTCAGGGTTTTCTCTGGAGCTCACAGCCATCCAGGTGGCGTGCCACACAGCATGTCACTTGCTCCTTCAATCTTCCAACAATACGTGGTTCCCCCCAAGTTCCCTTTTTCTCCTTGTTATCTGCCTTGGCTGCCACTTGGTGCAGTGTCCTGGCTTCCGAGAGCTGTCACCAACAGCCAGGCAGGGTGCAGAACCGATACAGGAAGCCTCTGAGATGACAGAGACTACGTGGCAAAGGCCTTGAACTCAGCCTCAGGCTCTGCCCCCTGGAGACCCCAGCACCTGTTCGTACTCAAAGTGAGTCCTACCTGGCAGGACCCAGAGGCCAGGTGCAGCCTGTCTGGGAGCCGGGGTTCCCTGGGCAGGGTCTCCTTTGAGTTCCCTTTCCACAAGCTCCTGGAGGGCCTTCTTGCCAGCTCCTGGGCTCAGGAGTAGCTCTCATTCCTACCTGGGCCACCTTTCAGACCTGGAGGTCTTCTGGCTTCATTCCCCAGGCAGTGGCCAGGCCCCTCTCACCAGGAATGCTGCTGACCACGAGAGAACCTAACCCAGGCTCAGCAGCTCATCTCAGCCCCTGCCTGGCTCTGCTCCCCTCTTGGGCCCAGCCAGCCCAAGGCTCAGAATGGTCAGTTTCCCCGGGGAAATGACACTGCCACAAACACAGCTGCCTGGGCAGTATCGTTAGTGGGGAGGTGGCTGACACGAGCTTGTTTACCATCTGGAGTGGGCCTGGGGGTGGCGCTGAGGAGGGCAGGGAGAGCCCTGCCACCCATGGGGCTGCCTCCATGTCACTGACATCTCCCGCCCCCTCCCCCTTGAAAAGACCTGGTTTCCTCCACCGAGAAGTAGCTTAAAGAGCTTTCTCCTCTGATCTCAACTAAAATGTTTCCCTGCACAGGGTGACAAATGAGAGGTGGGAGGTCAGGATGGACAGAGCAAAGGGAGTGGAGGTGGAAGCTGGGCCAGAGGGGCCCCATTGCAGTTGCTGTGAGAGCCAGCTCTGCTGCCCTCTCTCCTCTGGAAACCTGAGCTCTCTGCTGAGGGCAGGGGGCAGGGAGCACAGCAGGGAGAGGACCCTGGCCTCAGTGCACAGCATTGGAGGGCAGGAGGAAGAGGGAAGATGGAGAAAGAGGGTCCTTCAGAAAGACTTCCTGGGGATGACTTCCCCTAGAGTGCCGCCTGTTTCCATGGCAACTGGTCACCACTCGGGGCTTACAGGAACCTCTGGAGGAGGAGAAACCCCAGCAGAGACAAGCCCGGGCTCCCCCTACCCTGCCCTCCCAGGGGAGGCTGAGGGGCAGAGGCGCTGAGCAGAACCGGCATGCACTTCCCGGCCACATGGAGACAATCTGTCCATTGCTTCCTGACGAGCTCCGAGGGCACAATCCTCCTGCCTGGCCCTGCCAGGGGTGTCTGGGAGGAAAACAATGACCTAAGAGTATCAGAGCACCACCCAGACAGGACTGGTGACCTCACCAGTCCTCAGAGGACCGCTCAGCCTCGCCGGCCCTATTGCGGCTGAGAATATGACCTCAGGCCCAGAGCGCCGCTCAGGGGCCTGGGAGGTGGGCAGCAGCCGAAAGCTATGCAGGGAGGCCCCTGGAAGCCTGGGTCCCGCCCCCTGCCCGAACAGGGGGGCCCTGAGGTGGGCTGGCCCTGCGCCAGGAGCCGAAAGGTGGTGGAATCGGGGCGGGTGTGCGCTCACCTGTCTCCACGTCCTGCACATAGAAGTGCAGGTCGTCGGTGATCTCCGTCACGAACACCGGCTTATAGCTGGCCGAGCGCTCCTTCTCCTCCAGCACGGGCATCAACTCCTCCACCGGCTGCTCCTCATAGTGGGCCCAGACCTGCACGTGTGGTCAACAGAGGGGAGGTGAGGGGTTCAGAAGTGAAGTCAGAAAGGACGCCAGGAAAGGGGCTCTGGGGAGGGGGGACCACTGCCCTGGGGGCGAGTGTGGGGGTGAGTGTGGGGGCAATGTTGCATCATGCTGGTCTGAGCCTCTGGAGCGCAGAGGTCAGGGTGGGGGAACTTCCAGTCCAGTAGTTCCCAAACTCTGAGGTGTCTGGAACAACTGGGGATCTTCCTGGCAACGAAGGTGCCAGGGTACCCACCACCCCCACCCCGCCCCCCCGCCTGCCCATCAGGATGTGCTCTAAGGGTCCCAGGGAAAGGGAATCAAAACTCAAGACTCCCAGCGACTCCCACGCACGTCAGGCGTGTGAGACCCTTGGCCCTGTGGTGCTGCCCAGTTCCCATCTCCTTCCCTCACACCCCCTGTGAGGGTCACTGAACTCCCCAGGCCCTCCCACCGTCACAGGGCCGCGGGCACTCCTGAGGCTCTCCAAGCGACGGTGCTGGGCTGCGGAGGGGAGGGCCGCCACTGTGCGAGGGTGCCTGTCCTCTGCACTTCAAGGAGGCTGCTCTGACCCCGGCTCGGAAGCCGGCCACTGCCCTCCACCCTTCCCGCTCCCTCCCTCCCCCAGCCCTGCACTGTCAGGGCTGCAGTGCTCAGAAGCTGATGCGGGGTGACAGCGCGTCAAGTCCAATCCCGTGGCCAGGAGATTATCCCAGTAGTGAGGCCTGTCAGACCAGGGGAGGGAGATGGCCTTCTAGCCGGGTGGCGGAAACAGGCTGGGGAGTCTTGGGGACTGGACCACACGCTGGGTCCCAAAGACACACACACACAGGACTCGGGTGGGTGGTGACAGAAGTTCTTAGTCCAAACCTTACATGCTCACTAGGGGCCACACTAAACACTACCCAAGTACTAGGTCATCTAATCCTCACAACAACCTTTTCAAAAGGGATCAACATTACCCCCAATTTCACAACCGGAGAAACCGAGGCACACAGGTTTGCTAGACATGGCAGAACCAGGATTTGAACACAGGGGGGTGGGCCCTAGGGCCCTTCAAGGGGAATTTTGGCATCGCCTGGGCCCCTGAACACAAAAGGCAGCAATGAACAGTGGGAAAAGTCGTAGGTGGGAGTTGTGGACTCTGGTCCTTTCATTTTCCCCTTTAATTTGCTGTGTGACCTCGGTCAAGTCACATGCCTTCTCTGAGTCTCCTTTTCTTCCCCTGCAAGAGGTGGTAGTTGGACCACGTGACCCTTCTGCTACACACAGACTCCTGGGGCATGGTGGGGCGGTGCACCAAGAAGCAGATGCAAGCTGGAATGACTGAACCACTTTGGGCCACACCCGTAAAACCATGCTCCTGCCTCTAACGTGGTACGAGTGCGTGCCCTTCCACTGGAAAGAGAGGCCTGGGCCCCGGGAACTGGAATGAGCAACAGGGACTTTCTGAGCCTGGTGGGGAGGCTGCCCGGGAGTGGCGGAGACGTCGTCAGCGGCATTCCTGGCCCAGCAGTCAGTGCTCTGTGGCAGCCCTGCCAGCACCACTCTCCAGACTGCGCCCCTACCACTGCAGACCAAGTCAGGGCCTCCCTCCACTCCTGTTCCCTGCCTTTCCCGGGCCCCTGCGCTGGCTCCTGAGCTGGCCCCCATCCTAACCCCACCCCACTTGCCTCGGCTGCAGGGGAGGGAGGCTCCTCTGCCTAGTGGACAGAATGGGAACAGACTGACAGGCTGAGAGTAGAAACTTCTCAAGCCAAGGTGCCTCAGGCGACAGCATCAGGTTTCCTCCCAGAGAGAGAAGGTAGGGCATCTTCCCTGGCAGGTCCAGGGGCCAGTGGGGTGGAGGTCAGGGATGATGCAGACAGAGCCTCGGGGTGGCCCTCGGGCCCCTTCCTACCAGGAGGCAGAGACAGGCCAGTCCTATGGGGTCCCAGAGCTCACAGGGCAGCGGGCAGGCGGGGAGCAGAGGACACTGGAAGCCTGAGGCTGCCCAAGGCCAGAAGAGGCAGAGCTGCTCCTCAGACAGAGCGCCCCATTTCTAAGAGAGAGCAGGCTTGGCCCTCAGTCACAGAGCCCTGCGGGGTCCCCGCAGGTGGCTTTGTGGTGGGAAGGAGTCAGTCAGCTGGAGGGCAGGTCCCCACCCTCAGAACAAGGGTGAGCTGGGCCCACACTGACTGCAGTTGTCCCTCTGCAGAACCTGGGCAAGGAGGGGCTCACACGTCAGCCAGACACCCTCTGTGACCCCTTGGTGGCCCTGGCTACAGATCCCGGGGGGCAGTGGGCAGGGAGCCCCCTCCCTCCTCTGCTCCGCACTGCTGGGTCCGCTCCGCACTGCTGGGTCAGCCACTTCCTGTCCTGCTCAGATCCCCTGCACCCCGGGGCCAGCTTAGCAGCAGAGGAGAGGGAGTCTCTTCTGTCCTCACCTTGCACCCCTCCCCCGTGCCTTCTCTGCACTTCCTCCCAGGGGAGCCCCAGGTCCTCCTCCTGGCAGGCTGCGGGCCATGTGGACCGAGGTTTCACTGCATGGAACCTTTCCTTTCTAAATCCTATTTAATACCGCTGCTCAGGAGGCTCCAGAGGTGGGGCTGGCATGCAGCCAGGGTGGTGGAGGCCTGCAAGCCCACAGTGGGGAAGCTAAGCTCAATAAAAGCCAATCGATGGCCAATCCAGGCCTGTCAAGGGCCCTGCCAAGGTATGAGTGGGGCAGGGGGTATGGGGGACAGACAGCTGCCATCTGAGGCTCCCTCTCTGGCCCTCAGACCTCCCCAGGATCCCGAGGACAGGGAGGGGGAACCCTGCAACCAGCTTCCTACAGACTGGCCTCTTCAATAAGGAGAGAAGACAGCAAGGTACAGGGGGATCAGGCCTTGCAAGGAGGCAGCTAAATTCTCAGAGTGGGGAACACAGCATTGCTGGGGCTCCCCATTCAGACCTGCTCACATGCACATAATCACACCCACCCAAGACTTCTGTGTGCCCTGGTCTCACAAAATCTCTCGGTATTAGCTTCCTCAGCCCACAGGGACCATGATAATCTCTTAACCCCAGATGCGCCTATCTCTCGACAGCTAAGGCAGCTCTCACGGGGTCACCAGCGGGGCAAGGCTGGGGATCCTGGGGACACCTCAGACACCAAGTTTACTGCTCCCCAGCTGACCCCCAGATTCTCCCGCCTGAGTCCAGCTAACTCGGAGGACTGCTGCAAGGCTCTGCCTACACTGTTCCCGGAGAGCAGCCCCACCAGGAGGAGGGAGGTCAGGCTAGGTTCCCCCAGGCCTCAAGGAGGAGGGGATGTGCAGGAGGGCCCCTGGAGGCGGGCGGGCCCTCGCACTGAGAGTGGTGTGCTGCATTTTAATTGGACTGGAATAAAAGCACGCAGCCTATGTAAGTAATTAATCATGGTAATTACTCCTCAGCACCATCACGTGGCACCAGAGAAATGATGACTTGGGTTCTTCCAAACAAATCCACTACGTAGTAAATAGTGATGCCTGGCTCAGCACCTATGCAAGGGGCCACGCTTTGGCCAGACTCCCTTCTCTGTCCCCTCCTCAGTCCCTCTGGGGTCTCTACTCTCAGACGGCAGAAGGCTACTCGGATCTGAAGAGATGGCTTCCAGGCTCAGGGGGCAGGGCCAGGGGGCAGAGATACTTTCAGAACCTGGGCCTTATAGGTGGGTGCTTGCTGAACTGTCCCGCAGCTGTTAACTCGTTCCACCTCTGCACCCCCTCTCCTCCATTCCCTGAAGCGAGCAGAGGACACAGGGGGTGTCCAGTCTTAAGTTCAGCTGTCACAGAAAGAAAACCCAAGAGGAAGTGCCTCTGCTGTAGGAGCCGAGGCTGCCTGCTTCCCCATCACTCTAGGAAGACAGGCTATAATGGGAGCTGTAATGGAAGCAGACTGGGACAGAAGTGGAATCCTCCCCGGAGGCCCCATGGTGGCCTGCTCGCCCTCCAAGATGTGGGCAGTCTCTTCCACCTGTCTTGGCTTTTGGAGCCACCTCTCCCTGGAGTCCTTCCAGCTCTAGTAGGGTCGATCACCTGTCCTAATCCCTAGGGGATGAGACTAAGAGACACAGAGATCCCAGAAGTCCTCCGGCGCCTGGCCCCTGGGGAAAGTGTGATGCTCTCTCAGAGGAGAGGTGGGAGGAGCCGGAGGCTTCTGGGCCCCGGGGCCCCCCACTCCTTTTGGCAGGTGTCTGGGCCTTGGCTCTGAGAGGCTAGTTGTAAGCCAGATGGCTGCCCCATGGGGAAGGAAACATTTATTCCTGGAACAAATTTATGGCTCAGCACGGCTGTCCCATGAAATCCTCCTCAAGCTCCGAGAAGCCCTGACAAATTGGTGGCTGGCTGATTTATCCCCATTATCGGGGCTGAGCTGTAAGTCAGTGGCGACAGGCTGTGGGGGTAGGGGCAGGGGGCTGCTGAGCCCAGCTCCCATCACCAAGCCGCTGGGTTCCTTAATCGTCCATTTGTTTCCAAAAGCTGCTTTCCGACCCACCCCCCTTGTCTCTTCAATGCAGTGTCTGCACAGACTGATGGGCTGTAAATCTGCTGTCCTAACAGCTTTATGCATCTCCTGGGGCAGCTTCCAAAATGGGCTTCCCTGCAGGGCAATGTGAAGGAAATTCAGACGTGGGGTGCAGGCCACCCGGCCCCTCTGAGAGCACTGGAGGGTCAGGGCGGGGGAAGGAAGGCCTCTGGTCGCGGGTGACCCTGGCTCCAAGGTCACTGTCTAGGCAGCTTCCGGTGCCAGGCCCAGCAGGGCTGGGGTGGTGGACAGGGGTGCTCAGAGAGGGTCCGGGGCCCGCCTCAGCGTGGGGTTGCTGACGTGGGGTCTGACACCAACACCAGCCGGAGTCGCTCAGTTGACGGTGGGGGACAGAAGCACTCTGTTGTATGCAGGCAGCAGTGCTGGTGCGGCGGGAAGGGAGGGAGAGAGAGGGCAGCCGCTCCTTCCCGCCAGGCCCCGTTCCACAGCTCACCTTCTCCTTCTTCTGCTTGGCGGCCTCCTCGGCAGACAGCAGGGATTTGTAGTAAGCGCTGCGCTCGGCAGTGAAGTGGACCTTGGAGAGCGCGTGCTCCACCAGCAAGACGGACAGGTTGGCGCCGTCGATGTGCAGCCAGCCGATGAAGTTGCCGGCCTTGTCCATGCTCTCCACCTCCACCTCTACCTAGGGAGCAGAAACGGGGGTGTCAGCTAGCAGCGGGAGCCTGGGGTGGGCAGGGGAGGAGAGAGGCCCCGGGGCCACTGCCACCATGGTCACTCCACGGACAGGAACAGCTGGAACGGTGAGTCAGTGTGAGCTGGTGAGAGCCTCTGAGAACTCTACCCCTCGGTGCTGTGAGCTGGTCTATGCTTTTCAGCTTCTTGCACCCCAGAATCACCATTGATAGATATGTCACTGACAAAGCAACTTCAGAACTCCCCTCTCCTCAAATCCCTTCCCCTTCCTCTTGGCAGAGAGCTACTAGGGAAGACTTGACTCTCCTCAGCTTTAAGTGAGCTGTGTGTGTGTTTGTGTGTGTATACAGCTAAAGGTCAGGGGTGAGTAAGGCAACACCCACTCCTCTCCAGCACCCACTGAGCCCCAGCTCTGCTAGGAAGACAGGCAAGCCTTGGGTGGAAGTGGAGAGCAAGGCAATCCCCGAGGAGGGGAGAACCTGTGTTCTTCCTGGAAGAGCTGAATGAAGTCATGCTTAATGAAGGCAATAAAAGCAGTGGGATGAGAGCCAGGTGAGGAGAGGAGGGAAGGGGACAGTGGGCAGAAGGTACACTGAGGCAGGTGCAGTTAGGGGGTGATTCCAGCTGGAGGTTACCCCTTTGTAGGGGTGTGCTCACCGCCATCAGCCCTGACTTCGGGGCCGAGCACACTGGCTGATCCCCAGAGCCGGCAGGATCCCTGCAGAGCCCAGGGACTCCCAGGCCTCCTCCCCTGAGGGCTCCCCGAGAACCAGGACCCCCGACCTAGCATGGATGCCACTCCACCTCATGAAGGCAGTGGCCCAAGAGAAATTCCTTCTCGGCTTCTCTTCCAACCTCTTCCCCTGCTAAAGGGGCCTGTAAAAGCCTTCACTGCCAAACGTAAAAACTTGTATTCATTTAAACGGCTTCAAGCTCGATTAAGCAATAAAATGAGTGTCTAAATACCTGGGAGTTCTCTGAAGCCTGGGCCAGAGCCAGTGGCAGCTGCAGAGGACATGAACAGGAAGGAGCTGGGGTCCCAGCTTCCTGGTCTTGCTCTTTGGCCCTGCTCTGCCCTCCCTCCATGCACCCAAGCGGCCTCTGTTTCCTTATAGGGAGTCGCGTCCCCAGCACCTCTCCCGGCAGTTAGGACTCCGCCAGGTGTTCTTCCTATTCGTGAACACCTTCTTCCTACACGAAGCCCCCGTGACCCTTTCAGGTGGAATGCAAGTTCAACAATGCCTGAAGTGGGGGTGTACTGTAGAAGGGGATACAAAGAGTTTATTAGAGCCAGGAGAAGAAGGTATTATACTCATCCAATCCAACTTGGTTTTTTTAGTGGGGAAACAGACACAGGGGCAGTGGAGCCAGAAAGGGGCAGAGCTGAGAGCAGAGGCCAGGCTGCCCTGCTTGCCTTCTTTCTCCACTGCCTCCTTGGCGCCTTGCCTTCTCTCCCCACAGCCCTGTCTCAAGAGCATCCTTCCTCCAGTCACACCCCTGACCTCCTCCCCGATCCCCCCCACACACTGTCCACTGGGTTAAGGCCAGCTCCCTCCACCATTCAGGACCCTGGACCGTGCCCCTCCCTGGTGGAGCCAGGGTGGGAGTGCCGGGCTCTGCTGGGTGGTGTCCACCCCACACGGGCACCACGCTGCTGAGGGCTGGAGGAAGGGAGGACCCACAACCGTAGATGGTAAAACTGGTTTCCCCTTTCCTCTAATCCCGGCAATTAATTCGCTGGGAGGACCTGTGTGTGTGGCAGAGAACAGGTGGGCAAAACGGTACACGATAAAGCACAGGTGCCTCAAGAGCTCGCCAGCCAGTGAATTCACCCGAGTGAGCGGCAAACTGCCCGAAGAGCCCTCTGCCACCTTGCAAACGCCCTGGGTGCCGGAGCACTGGGCGGCCGACAGCGGGAGGGCTAATGGTGGAGGAAGAGGCTGCAGGCTTGTGGGACTCAGACGAGAACAGGGATGGAAGGAGAGTGCATGGGAAGACCGCCTCTGCTTCGTTTGCTGCGCTTTATCAAGCATGCTACGATCAAGCGGCGGCGGATCCCAGACGACTTCTGGGAGGAGTGTTTGGGGGCTCATGAGACAATGGGTAGAGTGGAGGTGCCGACGCTGGCTCCTACCACCCATCCATGGGGCTCCTCTGCATTTCGGGGCTCCTGAGACCCCTCCTCATGCCCACGCCAGCACCTCTTGTCTTCTTCCACTGTGTTCGTTGCCAGGTGTCCTTTTCCTAAAGACAGGATGGCTGCCCTGATCAAGCACGAGACCTCCCTCCAGCCCCCAGGCCTGTGGTGAGCCGCTGCAGCTGTGACGAGAAGCCCGTGGCTTCCTCTCACACCAGATTCCTGCGGTGGAGGTAAGAGCCTCCGAGACATGAGCTGCAGAGACGACCAGACAGGTACAATCCGTCTCTCCTGTCAGGCGCCCAGGCTCAGACCCTACTCGCAAACCTCTAATTCACACCTCACTCTCTGAGGCCACAAACCAGATGCCGACCTCTCAAGGCTCCTGCCGGGGGAGACGCCAGCGAGTGACTAAGCAGCCACATCTGGGGCCAACACTGCTGGGGAGCAGCCAGGCTCTCTTGGCAGGTGAGCCCTGGCTTCACACGTACCCCGCCTCTCCCTGCTGGCAATCGATACGCTAACTTGGGCTTGACAAGCCCCTGGTCCCAGCCGGCCGCAGAGGAAAGAAATCTCTGGCCTTGGGCACCGTGCTGCTGCCCAATCCATCTTGGGCTGTAGAGGGAGAGATAAAGCTGTCGCCTGTGGGTCCCCGCTTCTCCTTTTATTACGGCTGCTGCCACCACAGTAATTTCTCAGTCAAACAATGGGGCTTTAGGGAAGGTAGGCTGGTCTTAGAGGAGGGTTGGGGCTGGGCCAGTGTTCCTGCTGCACCTAGGTCTCTGGGCTTCTGGCCTTGCTGGACATGCCCCAGCCTAGATGGGCAGACGGTTCAGGGTGAAGTCTTGATTCTACACAGGGAGCAAACAGAGGGTGCAGTGGGCACTCCCAGGTTGGTCTACATGTTCATCTTTCATCATGTCTCTCTTTCACACTCACTGCTGAGAATTTGTTACTTGACTATAAAATTACATGGGTCCATATCTATGACGGGCTTCCCTGGTGGCTCAAGCAGTAAAGAATCTGCCTGCAATGCAGGAGACCCAGGTTCAATCCCTGGATCAGGAAGATCCCCTGGAGAAGGAAATGGTGACCCACTCCAGTTTTCTTGCCTGGAGAATTCCATGGACAAGAGGGGCCTGGTAGGCTACAGTCCATGGGGTCACAAAGAGTTGGACAGGACTGAGCAACTAACACTTTCAGCTCTTCATATCTGTAAAAGCTCCATTTCTCTATTCAACTTTAAGACTCAATCTTAAGACTCATCAAATTTCTGGTATTTTTCTAATTAAAAAAATATATACATACTTTCTCTCTCTCTCTCTAGTTATCTGTGATACTTATCGCTATAAAGTTACTATGAACAAGGAATTAGGGAATCCTGAACCACTGCCTCCTGGGGAAACACAGGGTTAGGTTCCTACAAGACTCCAGTTACATTTCTATCAACTTATCAATACATAACCTGCTTCGATGATGGTTTCTGTTTAAAGATACCATATTTAATACATATTGATGATTCATTAACATTGAACTCACAGCCAAGAGCGCTATCACTCAAGCCTGAATAAAGCTTATCTAACACATGGGTTTTCTCCTTAAGGCACATCGCAGCTGTCCCGTACTCAGGAAACTAGACAGCACTTCAGCGCTATGCATGGAGGCCATTTTTAACTACAACATAAAGTGCAGAAACCCTGAAAACCTCGGTGCTAAGCAGACCATGAGTAGGACGTTTGTCTGTAGGATGAGAGCTGCAGCCTCAGCTGGGAATGTACTCCCTGGGAGACTCGCTGCTCTGTGCACGTTCACAAATGATCCAAAAAGTTGCAGGGGTACTGACAGGTAACAAATTTCAGCGAGTGAGTGAACTCACAAATATGGGCTCACTTATAATTAGGATTTACCATATACAGATGTTGTAGCTGTTCAGTTGCTAAATCGTGTCCAACTCTTTGCAACATGCCAGGCTTCCCTGTCCTTCACTATCTCCTGAAGTTTGCTCAAGTTCATGTCCATTGAGTTGGTGATGCCATCCAAGCATCTCATCCTTCTCCTCCCGCCTTCAATCCTTCCCAGCATCAGGGTCTTTTCCAATGAGTCGGCTCTTTGCGTCAGGCGCCAAAGCACTGGAGATTCAGCTTCAGCATCAGTCCTTCCAGTGAATATTCAGGGTTGATTTCCTTTAGGACTGACCGGTTTGATTGCCAGTATACAGAGTTTGAGTGAACTCCAGGAGTTGGTGATGGACAGGGAGGCCTGGCGTGCTGCAATTCATGGGGTTGCAAAGAGTCGGACACGACTGAGCGACTGAACTGAACTGAACTGATACAGACTACTGGCAGAAATTTCCTGCAAGTTGCCTCCAACTGCAGACAGGAATTAGGGGAGGCTTTTTCTTGTCAAGTGCACAAGAAACCTCTTTTGGTCTTTCTGGCTACCCCAAGTGTTAGTGAGATACTACTCATGAAGTGCGGTGTAAAGTGAGAAGCGCTATACAACGTGGCTGCCTGTCTCTTCAGCATCTTGGAAGAGATGTTTCATGAAGAGACCTGGACTCTGTCCAGTGGCTTGGGAGGCTTCCTGCAGTAGCACTGACATCAGGGAGGTAAGGCCTTGGTGATCACCATGGGCTGCCACAGCACTTCATGTGGGCATTTGGTGTGTACATAGGTGGGCTGATAATAGCCTTGAGGGGCTCAAGGGTACATGTGGACACAAGCAATGTCAGCAAGGGACAGATGATGGCTTCCCTCATTCCCCATCCTCAATGCTCATACTGAAGCCAAATGCTGGGACCTAGGAACACATGGAGCTGGGGGGAGGAGAGGCTATGGGAAGGGGGTGCCACGTGGAGGGGGTGGCTTTGTGATAACTCTAGTTAAGACAGAAGCAGGAGCCTAGATGCCTAAGGGCAGACCTGGCCCTCGGGAGCTGAGGACACCAAGGAACTGCTGCACTGGGCACCCTGGACGCTCTGCTCACCTGCCGGCATCTCTCGCCTCTGCTCCCAATGCTGGCAGAGTGGGCCGCGATTTTGTGGTTCTGAACTAGGCCTGTGAGCTGAGCTCTTCCAGATTCAACACCTTCCTGTGATGGCTTCCCTAACCTTGGCCTGCAGTGAATTGAACACCTGGCCCGGATATCTCTGACACTCAGGGACCAGTGCAGAGCACAGAGGTTAAGACCATGGCCTCCGGAGCAGAGACGTTTACTCACCACCTGCTTGACTTCTGGTGAGTCAATTACCTTGGAATTGTGATAGTACCTATCTCAAAAGATGTGTTTTGATGACTAAATGAGCCAACGTAAGTATGTTAAACACTTAAAAGGGTGCTTGACACACAAATGCTTCTTCAGTTATTTACTTCCTGGGGAGGAGCAGTTATTTCAAAATGTCCCTATTCACCAGCTAAAATGGTGCTAGTGGTAAAGAACCTGCCTGCCAATGCAGGAGACATGAGACTCTGTCTGATCCCTGGGTTGGGAAGATTCCCTGGAGGAGGGCACGGCAACCCACTCCAGTATTTTTGCCTGGAGAATCAATCCCACGGACAGAGAAGCCTGATGTGGGCTACAGTCCATGGGGTCACAAAGAGTCGGACACTGAAGCAACTCAGCATGCACACAGACTGTCAGCTCCAATGGGAGCAAAGCTTGTTCTTTAAATCTGCCCCAGAGCTGGGTGTACTGACTGGGCCATGACATGGTAGAAAGAGCATGAATCCTGCGGTCAGACAGACCTGGGCTCAAATCCTAACTCTGACCGTGAGTTTTTGGTGATGTACAACGGCATCCACTTCCTTCAGCTCAGGGCCAGCTGACAGCAGTCAGGCTAGTTGCAACCAGCAGCAGCTCTGCTTGGCTGAGCTCAATTCCCTTGGTTCTCACTCAGAGAGGTAGGTGAGGGAAGAGGTGGTTAATCAGAGTGGGCAGGGGTGGGGTTGCGGTGGGGAATCTTTCTCCACCACAGGGCCAATCAGGGGGTGTGGTCCGGCCAGCCACGCCCAGTGGGAAAGCAGCTAGACCCACTGGTCCCGGGCTGTCTGTGGGCCGGGGTAGCCAGAGGGCCCTGCTGCCTCACAGTGGGACATGTCCTCCTGCTCCCGAGCATACTAATGTGCCACTAATGAAATTGTTCTGGCTTATTTACCAAATTAATACAAACGGCACAGGCTGTTAATTTGCGCATCTCCTAATTACTGAGGAAGTGCTCCTGTCCCAGGCAGCGCACACACCTCAGTTCCCACCCAGGTGGGCTATGGTCTCACCCTTCCCGGCTGCGGCTGCGCAGAGTGGGGAAGGGGAGAAAGAGGAGAAAAGAGGAGACAGGGGGCAGCCTTCCAACCCAGGGAGGGAAGGCGGCAGCGAGCACGTTTCGTTTCTCATAGCCCTTTTCCTAGTGGTTGGATTATCTTGGCCCCTGCCACAAACATATTCTCAATCCCTGCCCCACCACCCCAACTGGTCCCCTTCTTTCCTTGTCTGGATTCTGTCCAGCTTCTTAACACAGGAGCTGCTTCAATCAAGTGGGCGGAGGGGGCTGAGTCATTCTCCCACTCCAGGCAGTTGAGGTCCGGGGAGCCATGTGGGGCCAGCCAGGTGAGGGGGGTGGGTGTGCAAGAAGTGAGAGAGTGAAAGGCAGGCAGGGCTGATGTTCTTACAGAGAGGACGACTCACTTGCCCAGGCCCTCCCCAGCCAACCAGCTTTCTGAAAGTAACGTGTGTGTCTGGGGAAGAACACTCGCGAGCTCAGCTAGAAGACCAGAGGAAATGCCAACCGCCTGGGGGCTTCATTTGGCTGCCCAGCCTCTCCTGCTCCAGGAGCCAAGATGGATGTCCAGTGGCTCTGAGTCTGGGGGTGACACTGGGAAGACCAAGGGCCCCTCCTGTAGCCTTCTTCATGGTAGGGTGGGGGCGGAGTGCGCTGGAGGCTGCCTCCATGAAAAGGCTAGCTTCGACAGAGCCAGCAGGGCAAGAGAACTTGAAGATACTGAACCGGGGAGGATGCACAGCTGGGGGTGGCGTGCTCTGGATGGTGACTCAGGGCAGCCTGAAGAGGTACAGCACAGAAGGGATTTCTGGCAGAATGCAAGAGTGGCGAGAGTCTCCCCTCCCATATAACTGCTCTTTCCCATTTTGTGTATTGGGAGAACGGAAGAGAGGTAGTCTCTCCCAAGAGCCTCTCATCCTCTCTCCTGCGCAGTGCCCAAGGCAGCAGAGGAAATCACTGAGCCTCAGCCTCAGAGGCTGGGAGGCCAAGGAACGCCTGGAACACAGCTGCCAGGGATGCTCCCTCCCCCTAGGGAGGTGGCTGCCTCAGGCAGGACAGGTGATCCCAGGTAGGCAGCAGCTCAGGGCACCCCTGCCCTGGAGCATCAGGGAAGGAAGACTTCCTAAGCAAGGCGGGGGAGGGGATGCTGGCTTCATGTTCCTCCCAAAGGCAGAGCAGGAGTGCACAGCGCTACCTCTGGGGAGGTGACTTCAGGGGCCCCAGTGATAGGCAGAAGCCGCCATCCTCCCCATACGCTGGCTGGTCCCAGCCCTGCTTTCAATACCCCAAGGCCATCGGCAACAAGCCTGGAACTGGGAATAAGAGAGGAGTGAGGCTTGGATGGGGACAAGGCTTAGAGGTGCAAAGCAAAATCCTTGGACTAAACAGCCATCCAGGGACCCGCTCTGCCTCTTCTGGGCTGGGCATCCCTCTCCAGTTGCTCCGCGTGTCAGTGAGTGCTGAACCAGGTTTGTAAGGTTTTCTCTGCTCAGAACTTCCTAAGGTATGAGCTGGGATTGGGGGTGGCGGCACTGGTGGTGCACTGGCATGACTGGGAGGCGCTGAGAGAGCAGACAAGGGGTTACGTGGGAGAGAAGGGCCGGCGGGGAGGCCCTGCAGGCAACCAGTAGGAGCCTGCAGAGAGGGGAAGGTGGAGAGCAGGAGAGGAATAAAGGCACTCCAGCTCTTCCCCACCCACGCATCCCAAACAGAGCTTTCCGCAGGGTAGGCGAGTAGCAATCCACAGCAATCTGAGTGCCACCGAGCCTCCTCTCCTGCCTCGCACAGCAGCCACGCTGCCAGCCGGGGCTGCTACCGTCCCCCATACATACTGCTGTAATGTGCTCCCGCCGCCGGAGCCGTGAACTTGAAGAGACACCTCACCTTAATATAGTAGCAGCTTAACACAGCCGACTTGTCCCCTCCACTTGCAGCCACGCGTGCACAGCGATGTCTTTCAGAGATGATAAGCGTTTTAACACGATGCAATTAATAATGTAACGCTCTGGGAGCCACAGAGGCAGTGCCTATGAAATGCCTCCTGGGCTGCATTACCGTGGGCCACGCGTGGTGAGGGGGCAGGCAAAGGTCCATTCCGAACTTCCCTGTGCTCCTGGAGTAGCGAGGCTCCAGCCCCTACCAGCGCGTTACCACCCAACCCCTCAGCACCTGCAGACCAGATGACGCATTCAAGCCCAACCCACAGTGCCAACTGTTCTCTGGAAAATCTCGTTTCTGACATTTGGTCTAAGCCAAGGCCCTGGGAATGCCTGCAAATCAGGCCCGGGTTGGCACAGTGGCCACAGGGGGCAGGAAGCTCCTAGAAATTGAGGGTTGGCCTGAGCAATGGGTGAGACGGCCCAGCTAGGAGCTCAGGGCTTCCTCCTCTCTCTCCTGGAATACCTCAGGGGTGAGGGGTGGGATGCCAGAGGTGGGGGGCCAGGGGCATTTCCTGGTCATGCCTGAGGCAAAGAGGAGGAGCCAGGGCTATCAGCGTCCCTCAGTCTGCTGGGAAATGCAAACCTGCTGACTCCAGGACTTTGCAAGCGGTAACACGGTTTACAAACTGACGCAATCTGTTCCTTTGGTGCAGACAATAAGGAAAGCAGACTGTTCATCTTCCCAGGAAAACCCGGGGCTGTGGACTGGAGGGCGATTTAACTGTCTCTTCCCTGAGGTTCACACAGGGAGTGTGGCTGAATCGGGGGCCCTACCCTTGTGCAGGGCACCCCACTGGCATCCTTTCCCACAGGCTTCCTGAGCTCGAGGCTGGCTTTGGAAGTCCTTCTGAAAGTGGGGTGCACCTGAACGGTCCAGCTTCTCCCCATGCTCCGGTGATGCAGCAAAGAGTGGTCCTACCAGAGAGAGCAGTGAGGACCGCTCTTTATCCGGAGTCTCCAGATAGCACAAGGAGCCCCAACCCTTGGTCTGGGCCACATGGGGTTCTCCCAAGCCCAGATGGAGTCCCTGAGGCTGTACCTGTGCCCTGCAGGGACTGAACTAGGGGTGAGAAGTCGAATGACCTCTTTTCTCAGGAGAAATTAGTGTATGACCTGTGGTGGCTCAGTGGTAAAGAATCTGCCTGCGATCCAAGAGCTGCAGGCGACACTGGTTTGATCCCTGGGTTGGGAAGATCCCCTGGAGGAGGGCATGGCAACCCACTCCAGTATTCTTGCCTGGAGAATCCCATGGACAGAGGAGCCTGGAGGGTTGCAGTCCGTGGGGTCGCAAAGAGTTGGACATGACTGAAGCGACTTAGCATGCATGCACATGACCCATGGAGGAACTGTATGAGGCTGTCAAATCTCTGACCCGAAGGTAACCAAATCGGGTCACATCTGAATGCCAGCTACGCCTTTGTAGGCCCTTACACCTTCCTGATGCCAAGGTCTGCTCGGGGGCAGGTGTACTCTGCTTTGCGGATCTAGACTCTCAGGCTTGACCTGAACCACCGTGGATTTCTGTGCAGACCCACACTTTGCCTCTATAAAGCACCTATGGTGGTATTGTTACCCCCAAAATAGTGTGTCACTGTTTTCACTGTTTTCCCATCCACTTGCCATGAAGTGATGGGACTGGATGTCATGATCTTAGTTTTTTAAATGCTGAATTTTAAGCCAGCTTTTTCACTCTCTTCTTTCACTTTCATCAAGAGGCTCTTCAGTTCCTCTTTGCTTTCTGCCATAAGGGTGGTGTTATCTGCATATCTGAGGTTATTGATATTTCTCCCGCAATCTTGATTCCAGCTTGTGCTTCATCTAGCCTGACATTTCACATGATGTACTCTGCATATAAGTTAAATGAGCAGGGTGACAATAGAGTCTTGATGTACTCCTTTCCCTATTTGGAACCAGTCTGTTGTTCCATGTCCAGTTCTAACTGTTGCTTCTTGACCTACACACAGATTTCTCAGGAGGCAAGTCAGGTGGTCTGGTATTCCCATCTCTTCAAGAATTTTCCACAGTTTGTTGTGATCCACACAGTCACAGGCTCTGGCATAGTTAATAAAGCAAAAGTAGACATTTTTCTGGAACTCTCTTGCTTTTTCTATAATCCAGTGGATATTGGCAATTTGATCTCTGGTTCCTCTGCCTTTTCTAAATCCACCTTGAACATCTGGAAATTCATGGTTCACATACCGTTGAAGCTTGGCTTGGAGAATTTTGAACATTACATTGCTACTGTGTGAGATGAGTGCAAATTGTGTGGTAGTTTAAACATTCTTTGGCATTGCCTTTCTTTGGGACTGAAATGAAAACTGATCTTTTCCATATTTTTGGGCTCCAAAATCACTACAGATGGTGACTGCAGCCATTAAAACACGCTTGCCCCTTGGAAGAAAAGCTATGACCAACCTAGACAGCATATTAAAAAGCAGAGACATTACTTTGCCAACAAAGGTCCATCTAGTCAAGGCTATGGTTTTTCCAATAGTCATGTATGGATGTGAGAGTTGGATTATAAAGAAAGCTGAGCACTGCAGAATTGATGCTTTTGAACTGTGGTGTTGGAGAATACTCTTGAGAGTCCCTTGGACTGTAAGGAGACCCAACCAGTCAATCCTAAAGAAAATCAGTCCTGAATATTCATTGGAAGGACTGATGCTGAAACTGAAACTCCAATACTTTGGCCCCCTGATGTGAAGAACTGACTCATTTGAAAAGACCCTGGTGCTAGGAAAGATGGAAGGCGGGAGGAGAAGGGGACGACAGAGGATGAGATGGTTGGATGGGCATGAGTTTGTGTAGGCTCCAGGAGTTGGTGATGGATAGGGAAGCCTGGCATGCTGCAGTTCATGGGGCCGCAAAAACTCGACACAACTGAGTGACTGAACTGAACTGAATGGTGGCATTAGTGATTAATGCTTTTCCTTCCACCCTGGAGAAAAAGAACCTGGCTCTAGGGAATTCTCTGGTGGTCAGGTGGTTAGGACTCTGTGCCCTCATTGCCAAAGGCTGGGGGTCAATCTCTGGTTGGGGAACTAAGATCCTGCAAGCCCTTGGTGTGGCCAAAAAAAAAAAACAACCTGGCTGTAGATCACACTCTCTTGCTTTCTTGGGCGCCTGTCTCTATCAGTCACCTTTTCCTCTAATCACCACCCAACTCCCTTTCTATCAGCATCTACCTCTTTGTCTACAAATCGCACTCATCCTAGAAAACCTAGCTCTGACCTCGCATCCCGTCCAGTCAACCTTTCTCTCTTAACCCAGGGACCTCTTTCCTTCACCTCCATCCACTCCTCCATCTCACACAGCCAATTGACATTCCAACATGATTATCACTTCAAAGGTCACTCAAGACCTCTTAATCGCTGTTTTATTAATTTCTTCTCAGGTATCTGACAAAGCTAAGCACCGCTGCCTCCTATTTCGAAGCTCTTTTTAAAGGCCTCTGTGATTCCCAACCTTCTGCATGCTGTCTTAGTTTCAGTTGTGAGTTCTTTCCCACCAACACGCCCCCTGAATATGGACATTCCCTGGGGGGCCATCTGAAGCTATAGACAGTCCCTGTATTGCACGACTCAGAGTTATATGACACCATTGCTCCTATTTTCAGCCCAGACTGCTCTTCAGGACTCACCTCCACCATATACATTTCAAATGTAATGAGCCCAACCCTGAATCCACTATCTTCACTATAAAACCTGCACTTTCACCTGCGTTTCTTATCTCACTCAGAGCGAGCAGCTTAGAAATCATCCTGGACTCCTTTTACATTCACAGTCAACCTCCAGGTCACAATGGTCCTATTCATAAACATCTCTTGAATTCTCCCCCTCTTCTTTATCCTTCCTGCCACTTCCTGAGTTCAGGTCCTGGCTTTGGGGTAACACTCCCTGCCCCCAGCCTCACCACTTCCCAGTGGCCCCTCTACGATGCTGCAGGGTGTGGCTTATCATAGGCAGTGCAGCTCTGTGGTTAGCCAGACCGTCGGGGTTTACATCCTGCTCTACCACTTACCAACTGTGTGGTCTCGAGTGGGTTACTTAACCTCTCTGGGTCTAAGTTTTCTCCTATTTGTCAAATGGGCATCATAATGGCACTTACCTCAAAGGGTTTTATTAAAGAATAAATGAACTGACCCAAATCAAACACTTAAGAGGTGTTTGGCATATAGGATGTTCTCAGTATATGTTGTCACTTTGCAAAAAAAAAAAAAAACCCCAACAAACAAATCAGATCACCTTTTCCTTTGCCAAAATCCTTTCCTTAATTCTCTGCTGAAGTTCAAATTCCTCAATACAGTAGAGGATCAATTCCTTATAAAACCAGGTTGTTGCTGTCTCACCTTCCAACCATTCTGGCCCTCATTATTTTGGCTCGAGTCATGCCAAACCACCTCCAGCTTCACACACGTGCTTCGTCCCAGGCCTCTGGGCAGGCCACTCCCCCTGGCTAGAACACTTCTTCCTATTGATACATCTGTGAGCTCAAACTCAACCTATCCACCAAGTGTCTACACATTCAGACACACCTTTATATACTGAATGCTTTTCCTCAGAGCACTTTATTCACACCAATATTAACTGCAGCATTCATTGTGGGCATTTATTAACGGTTTGTTGTTGTCCAGTCGCTCAGTCATGTCTGACTCTTCATGACCCCAGGGACTGTAGCAGGCCAGGCTCCTCTGTCCATGGCACACAGTAGGCACATAATAGATGTCCTAGCTTCTCCACATCACTGGCAGAAGGGAAGTTCCTGGGACAGAAAAGATCCCCTGTCTTTGGGCAAGTCCACTGGCACCTGACTGACAGGAAAAGGCCTGTTTCCAGAACCTTTCTAAGGTGACAGGGTGTTTGTTCCCACAGCGGGTCTGCTCACAGAGCAGCTCAGAGGGGCACAAACCGGCTTCAGTCCATGATGACTCAGAGGCGCCTGGATGTCACGAGCAGAAGGGGCTGTTTTGCACCTGCTTTGCCGGCACTGACTACAACCGGAGCGAGGCTGGGTGCCTCTATCTGGGCAGCACCAGGCAGCAGCTGTGTGTGCCTCCTCAGCCTCCTCCACACGCCCTGCTCCTGGCCACCATCCCTGAGCAAGGCAGGGGTGAGAAGCCCAGCAGATGGAAGAGAGCTAGAGGAGGAACTACGAGGACAGGGCGAGGCCCCGGGCCACTAAATCCTCCAAGCCGGGGGCTGGGTGTGCTGGTTGGGCTGTGGTAGCCTGAGGGAATGTCTGAGCACAGGGCTGAGAAACCCTCAAGGTCTCCGGCCCTTCTAGGAGAGCAGGACATTCCTGAGGAAAGTCAACAGCGGCTGGAATGGAGGAAACTGGGGTGTGGATGGGAAGCCAACGCCTCATTCAGCCACGTCAGAGCCATCAGAACTGGGCTGTGGTTGGGAGGGCCCTCCGGGGTTGGGCTGGGACAGGAGTGTGCGCGCTGATGGAAGGGGACACGGGGCTTCTCCTCTTTCATCATCACCTGGTCTCTAGGCAACAGCGCCACAGACACCAATCCCTCTTGCAGGCCAGAAGAAGGCACCAGAGAGAAGGACCTGAACAGACAGAAACTCCACACTGGCAGCTAAGGACCAGGCACTTTACTCATTCCATTGCACTCAATACAAGCCATGGCAAACAATCTCACAGAGACGCAGAATGCCCATCCTTCCCGATGAATGTCAGATCCAGGGCATGGAAGGACAGCTGGAGGCACTATCCCCAGAGGAAGATGCCCTGCCCTGCACCCCCTTCCTTTCCTCCTCATGTCTCCCTCACCATCCAGGTGGCTCAGAAGGTACCATCTCCTCTGGGCTCCTCAGGCAGCCCCCCAGTCCTGGAGTCACCGTATCCTTCCTTAAATCCATCCTGCCTTCACCTGACAATCACGAAGCCTGGCCCCACCTGCTGAGCCTGCCAGGCAGCACATCGTGTGGATGCTGTGTGCGATCACCCAGGTAGGGGCCAGCAGCTCTGCTGACCTCAGAGAAAGAGCCCTGTCCTCTCTCCCCACTAAGAAGCTGCTCTCTCAGGCCCAGTAGAGAGGAGATCTGGGCATTTTGGGGCACCTTGCCCACGTCTGATGCACATTCATAAACTCTGTTCAAACCTCTTGTAACTTTAAGGTCAGTAAATCTGGCTGTTACCTCTTGTAACACAGTAAGGAAAATAACACCCCATGCGATGCTATAGAGCCCCAGCACCTGCAGTCTTTGGGTCCTGGCAGTGCTGGTGTGAGAGGGCTGTCCTGTCGTGTGCTCACCCTCCTGTCACGTGGGGAAAATGAATTACTGCTCTGTAGGACTGGGAGGGCCTGTGATCTCTCTGGCCAGTCAGTAATGCAAAGAAAAGCCCATGAGTAAAAGCCCCCCCCCCCGCCCCCATTATAAGGCCTGGGTGCATACAGCTGGAGACTGGGATAAATGCAGCCCTCCAGAGCCCAGACCCATCCAGATAATGACCCTGGTCCCTGCCCTCTTCTGTGGGTTGAGGCTGAGCTTCCTCACTGCGAATGACGATTTAAAAATGGCATGGCTTACACCATCAAAGTGGAGCTTTCATAGGCCTTAAGCCCTCCCAAACTCCCTGGGAAGGGCTGGAGTTGGTACCCAGAGTCTGCTGGGTTATGGTCTGCAGCCGGGCCCCAGTTGCCTCTGCTCAAAGGCAGGCTGGGAGTGATGGGCATGGGCAGTGTAAGTACTCTGACCCCTCTGCTCCTCCACACTGGGACCACAGTCCTTCTCCACTGGGTGATGCTGTTCTGGGCCTTGGAATCAACTTGCGGCAAGTTTCCTAAGCCACAGGAGTGAGATCGGATGCAAGAGAGCATGAAATATGAGCGATAGGAAAGGACAATACGTAGGATGGGTCAGCAGCTTGTTGTTGACATGACTCTCTGTCCTCTTGATGGGAGCCAGGGTCCCATTAATCACAATTATTTTCTCTCTCTTCCATTTCAACCAAACGTCCCCAGTACAATTCAGCTTAACGAGGTCCCAGGAGCTAGCGGGCAGCCTCCCAGAGCTACCATTTGCCCAGGCTGACGGTGCCCTGTTCCGGGGCAGGGAGGAGCCGTCCTGTGTCCCCCTCAATGGGGCCACGGCAGCCTCATTCACCCTGATCCACCTCCCAGTCTGGCCGCACTAAGCAGAATTCCACTGATGACTGCTCTCTGCTCTATGTGGGGAGCGCTCCTCCAAGATAGCTGTGTTCTGAAGTGGAGACAGGAGAAGAAAACCTTTACTTTCTCCAGCTAAGATTTCCCAGAAGTCGCAATTAAGGTTTTAAAGAGAATGTCTGGCTTGGAGAAGCACAGTGAGCCTGACCTTTGCCTAAGCCTAACTGCCTGCTGAAGGCTGCTCTGATGGAGGTCAGGCTACTGCTGCCAGCGTGGCTTCTCCCACTGTGGATGGACTTTCCGCCACAGCGCCCTCGGAAAAAAGCTTCACGGCTCCTGCCCTGCCACTCAGTGTAAACACCATTTAAGAATTTGATTTCTTTTAAAGCTATTTGGAGGTGCTCTCAATGGCCCGCTGCTCCTGAGCTGCCACCTGGAGCCAGTGGGCAGGGAAACGGAGAAGGGGGAGGTCAGGAGCAGCAGAAAGGAAGGGGAAGACCAGCTCCATCCTCTGTCTTAATCCTCTTCTCACAGGGACGACTCAGGAAGGCTGGAGAGAAAAAGGAGGCTAGGGGGAGATTCTGAGCATCTTGTACCTTCTTAGAGAGTATATGAGCCAGAGCTCACACCCCATCGCCCCAACTTCATGGCCTCTAACTTCCTGCCAAGAACCCGCAACCCTGGCCCAGCTGATCTGCCTGCTGTGTGAGCTGCCTGACCCCACCTGGCCTCCTGTAGCCCTGCCTGTCTCTGAGGCCGCGACTCTGCATCACAGCTGTAAAAGCCAGAAAAGCAGCAACCTCTGCACAGCCAAGGGAGGTGCAGAGTGGCAGAGCCCACTCAGAGAGATGTCAGCTCATTTACCAGGACAGGAATGCTAAGGCAACCTGCTTTGGGAAGTCTCTGCTGACTGTAAAGGGGTGAGCTCACATTACTTCTGTGTTCCAGGAAGTCTGCCCTGATTGACTCCTCCTAACAAAGAACTCCATCTGAGTGCCTTTGGGCTCCCCTGGTGGCTCAGACGGGAGAGAATCCACCTACAATGTAGGAGAACCCGGGTTTGATCCCTAGGTTGGGAAGATCACCTGAAGAAGGGCATGGCTGCCCACTCCAGCATTCCTGTCTGAAGAATCCCATGGACAGAGGAGCCTGGTGGGCTTGAGCTACAGCCCATGGGGTCACAAAGAGTGGGACATGACTGAGCAACTAACACTTTCAGTTTGGATCTGTCCTGAATCAACTGCTCGACTCATCAACCCATGAGCTTTTGCACTGTGGTCTCTGAATGAGGCTGTAGGCCTGTTACCTTTCAACTGACCCCCAGTTCCCACAGTCTGTTCTGAGCAGCAGGATTCCAGGCAGTACTGGAAGGTGTTTGATGGAGAATCTGTTGTTTCCAGCAGCACATTCTACATGGCTATATCCTGTTTGCTTTGGGAGCTTCCCCCACAGAGACAGCTTCCAGGCCAGGCAGCAGAAAACACAGGTTTAAGCTCTAATGGGGTACAAGGTACCCTCCAAGGGGACGTCACTGTGGTTCAGCCTTGTGTCTACAGACAGATCCAGGGGGCTGGAGAAGGACTAGGGCTGCCCTGTTGAGCTGATTAAAGAGACGACAAAGTCCAGAAGTGACCAGGACTCTTCAAAACGTGAAAATAAACAAATGCTGAAGGAACCGAAATGGATAGCAAATACTAAGGATGTGTAAACAGACCTAGGCATTACTGTCATCAACCGATTAAGAAATAGTTATTTGGAATCTACTAAATAGAAAAGCATTGTATTAGAGCCAAAAGCACTACAGTAGATCCAAATGGAGGGGGAAAAAAAACCAAAAACTTGTCTTCAAAGAACTTAAGTGGAGAAGACACAGTGAAGCCACATCACAGCAACTCAAGACAGGATGCCACATGACCATCCAGCAGAAGCACAGACAGCAGGTACTGGAGGGGTTCAGAAAAGCCAACTCCGGAGGGCTGGAGGGTCAGGATACTCTCCTCTGAGGGGAGGGGCTGGGCATTAAAGGATGGGCGTGCATCACAGGTGGGACAGGGCAAATACTCGCTAGTGCGCAGACTGACTAGGGCCACACTTATGAAAATAATGGGCAACTGGTTGTGGAGGAGCCGGAAGGAGAGTAGAATCTCAGGACAGAAAGGGAGGCTGAAGTCAGTGGAGGTGCAAGCAGATATTAAGAGGGAAGAGAGAGAAGGGATGATGGAGGGAGCAGAGGCCACGAGGAGGCACACGCCGCGTAGGAGAAGAGCCCACGAGGGTGACCTGGAGGGACAGGCAACTGTCCTGACACACAGGTCTAGGACAGCTAAGTCAGGGGTGGATGCTGCACATTCTCAGGGAGGCAGAAAGGAAAGAAGAGACAGGAACCTAAAGAGGAAGCATAAAACCCCATCACAGTTGTGATGGCTGAGAGGCAAGAAGGAGAAAAATGAGAAGGAGCGTCTCCTCATGGACCATGCTGACCAGAGTCGGAATGCACTGGGGAGACAGGATGCAGGAGGGGACGGAGGCACGTGTCCCAGCCCGGCCCAGGCTTGGTCTGTTAGCCTGAGCATTCATTCCTTCCCTGCAAGAGACAGCAAAACGCTCTGTGCCTAGTCCTACCTTTACCCATCTGCCTGGGTCCCAGCATTTTCTCCTGTTATAGGAGACCTCACCCACTGGCAGAACTAACCCGCGGTTACGAGTGAAGCTCTGGAGCCCAGACTAACTGGGTTCAAATTCAGCTTCTGCCATTTAGTAACCCTGGGTGAGTTATTTTAAGCCTCGGTTTCAGTTTCTCCAAACTGTAACCTGGGAGTAACAAAACGGAATAACTCACTCATAAGTGAGTTTTCCATAAGGAAAACGTGAGGTTTAAATGAAGCAGCACTCAGAATAACGTCTGATACACGGTAAACACTCGATAAATATTGGCTCTTCCTATTGGGTCAAGAACTTGGAGTGAGAAGACAAACACTTTTTTTTTCGCTGCCCTGGGAGGCTTGTGGGATCTTAGTTCCCCAACCAGGGATCAAAGCTGCGCCCCTGCAGTGGAAGCACAGAGTCTTAACCACTGGACAGCCTGGGAAGCTCCCAAAACACATTTTGATTGTATCCAGGTCACAGTGTGACCAAACTCTAGTTCTCTAAGGGAAAAATTAGGGGCCTTTGGCCAATATACATTCTAGCTTGGGCCAAGCCCTTGCAGGGCTTGTGTGACCTCTAGAGCCACACGGGGCTTTCCTCTGAGATAGGAGGGGGTCTGGACTGCAGGTGCTGAGCCCAGCCTGGTGCCCTGGCAGATGCCCCTTTCAGCTGAACCAGCAAAGCCTTCAGACCTGGTGGAAAATGTGGATTTGCTTCTCTAGGTTCATCTCCGACCACCTCCAATTCCTCTCCCGCTTACTACTTGGACTCCTTGATCCAAGCAGACAATACTATGTGTTCCGTAAACAGACATGGCAGTGTTGAAGCTCTGTGCCCAGGCACACGCTGTCTGTGGCACAATTTCCATTTCCTAATTTCTGCTCTTTCCTTCTTCCTTAGTAACAGGCATCCTTTTAGTACAGGCTTACAGACTGTCCCTTCTCTCACTGGTCACACCACTGAGATTCAGCTGAGACTTCTGAGTGGGACTTCTAAGAAAGGAATCTGCTCTTGCTGGGCTTTCTCCCTTTCTCTTGGCATCCTGTCAGGAAGGAAGATATGAATGGCTGGAGCTCCACGGCCACCATGGATCTCAGGAACGGAATCCACGTGTTAAGGAGAGTGGAGCAGGGCGATGAAGTGGCTTGGACCCTGTTGACACTGGGAGTTGCTGGACCTGTTCAGGACTGCCTATGTCTGGACTTCTTTTAACAAGAAAGAAGTAAACTTAGAAAGAAAGATGGTAATGATAACCCTGTATGCGAGACAGCAAAAGAGACACAGATGTAGAGAACAGTCTTTTGGACTCTGGGAGAGGGTGAGGGTAGGATGATTTGGGAGAATGGCATTGAAACATGTATATTATCATATGTGAAACGGATTGCCAGTCCAGATTTGATGAATGAGACAGGGTGCTCAGGGCTGGTGCATTGGGATGACCCAGAGAGATGGGACGGGGAGGAAGGTGGGAGGAGGGTTCAGATGGGGAACACGTATACCCCCATGGCGGATTCATGTCAATGTATGGCAAAAGCAATACAATATTGTAAAGTAATTAGCCTCCAATTAAAATAAATAAATTTATTAAAAAAAAAAAAAAAAGAAGTAAACTTTAAATTTGTTTAAGCAAATGTGGTTTACATCAGCAATTGGCTGCAATTCCTAACTGATGCACTGGTCTCTTTCTCCAAAATCCACGTCCTTCTTCTACCCTTAGCTTGGTCGATGCCTACTTATCCTTAAAAAATCAGCGCAAGCAGTACTTCCTTCAGGAAGTCTTTTCTGAATCCCTGGCTGTACTCTGGGAGAATCCTGTGAGTCGCAGAGCACGTATCACCCTGTACTCAGTTGTTGAGCTCTTGAGCCTGCCAGCTCCTTGATGGCAAAAAGCACAGCTTACTTGACTTTGTGGTCCCAATTCCTAGCCCGGCGCCTGACACAGTGGAAAGTCAGTAGATGTTTAGTAAATGAATTAAATGAAAAGAAAATCCAGATGCCAATCACTGGCACTCATCTATTGATTTGTCTTGGCTTTTCAGGTTGTTTGATTCAAAGGATATAAGAGGAAGATTATCGAAGAGAAACAAGGCCTTTCTTTCCTTTATTACTGATCCAAACACAGTCCCTGCATATAGTATCTGGGCAGAGGCTTGCTCTGAGGACCTGCCACATTATGGCTGTACCTTTCTAGCTACTGCTGCTGCTGCTGCTAAGTCGCTTCAGTCGTGTCTGACTCTGTGCGACCCCATAGACGGAAGCCCACCAGGCTCCCTCCTCCCTGGGATTCTCCAGGCAAGAACACTGGAGTGGGTTGCCATTTCCTTCTCCAATGCGTGAAAGTGAAAAGGGAAAGTGAAGTCGCTCAGTCGTGTCTGACTCTTAGCGACCCCATGGACTGCGGCCCATCAGGCTTCTCCGTCCATGGGATTTTCCAGGCAAGAGTGCTGGAGTCGGGTGTCATTGCCTTCTCCACCTTTCTAGCTACTGCCCTGCATGTAGGTTTTATCGGACAGTCGGGCTGGGCAGGGCGTGGATCACACATGCCCCACACAAGAAGGGACTGCAGTTTCCATTTCTACATCTGAAGGAAAGGCTAACAGTTCCTTATTAGAGGGAAGGAAGGGAATTAATACTTATTGGGCAACTGGCGTGTGCAACACACTGAATTAGGTTCATAGTCGTGCCTGTTGCCTTAGTTAATCCTCACAACCTTTTTATGCAGTGGTTATTTTTAGTCTCACTTTTCTGATTAGGAAATGAAGGCTCAGGTTAAAGAAATTATCCAAGGTCATTTGGTAAGTACAGAAGCCAGACTTGAAGCCAGTCCTGCCTAAATGCAGAGCCCAGCTCTCGTCACTAACCAGTGGGCTGAACAGTCACTGACCTCCAGGAGAATGGCACTCCCAGCTGTCTAAGAGGTTTCTGGAGCCTTGACCCAGAGAGTGGGAGGCCCATTAGGGGCTGGGAGGGGGTGAGGAAGGCAGGATGAGAAAGGCCCAAAGTGGGCCTGGGAGAGGAGGCACCCATCTTCCTGCTGGCCCCGTTTGCTCTGCTCTTGGGCCGAGGGGTGATGCGTCAGTAGAGAGAAAGAAAGTCGTTAAGAAAGGCAAGACTCCCCCCGCACAGATCTGCCCAAGCTCATCCTCCCAATGATCCCATGCTGAGCACTCCAGTCAGTGGTGTTCTGGGCTCATTACCCTCTGGGATTTGTTGCATCTCTCCTCTGTTGGTTGCTCAGCATGAGCCCATCAGTGGGGAACTCATCACCACCTCCCCTATCGACTGGGAGAGCCACAAGCCGTAACCCACTCTCTTGGGCCTGCCTGTGGAGGTGGTCAGGCTAGAGTACCTCCTTGCTGTGTGAGTCCAGTAGAGTGCAGGTGGTGGAGAAGGTAAAATGAAGGATAAGGTTAGCCTGGCACACCTTCCTGCCCGCCTGTCTCCCAAGCCCCGGACTGAATCTGCCTTTTTACTCCTCTTACCGAAACAAAATCCTTCCGGCTTCCCCAACTGAAAACTAAGTTTATAATTGAAAAGCCCAGAGAATCTATTGCTGCGGAGATGAGGAAATTTAAAACTCATAACCATCCTGCAGGCCAATAGATCAGGCAGATATCCATCCCATTAGAATAACTCTCCACTGTAGATATCCATCTTATTAAAGAAAATGGTTAAGAAAGCCTGTCCCCACACCACAGAGACGCTGTGTATGGCTTTCTGTTCACCTTTCTACGTACATTCATCAGCCCATTTTGTCTCCTTGGCTGAAATCCGCCTCAGAATTACAAGCTGCCGAGAGGCAGCAGCAGTTTTAAATTAAGCATTCATGGGCATAGGTGAGCTCGGGAAATGATGGTGGGTCGAGAGGCAGGCAGGGAAGATTTAGTGTCTCCTGTGTTGGGGAGAAGCTGAGACTCAGTAACCAGTTGGGATCCAGAGGGGGATAGGGAAGCCTGGGAGAAGGGGGTGAGGAAAGAGGGCTAGGAAGGAGGAATTTAAAAGCTCTCTGGTCAAAGGGCCAGACACGTCGCATGACAAAATGAAAATTATTGGAGACTCTGAACCGCTGCTGATGCCAACCTCCGTGCAAGGCATAAATATCTGCTGGGGAGAACAGTGTATGTGCGAGGCAGGGACCTTGAGGGGACAGCGGCCCAGGTGCTGGGGCCTCCCTCTGGTTCCCCTCAGGAATTTCTGGGTCCCCTGACTCCACCTTGTGCACCTAGTTCTGGGTTGCTGTGCTTAGGCGCTCTGCCTTGTCTGACTCTTTGCGACCCCCTGGACTGTAGCTCGCCAGGCTCCTCTGTCCATGGGGATTCTCCAGGCCAGAAAACTGGGTTGCCATGCCTTCCTCCAGGGGATCTTCCCAACCCAGGGATTGAACGCAGGTCTCCCGCATTGCAGGCGGATTCTTTACTGTCTGAGCCACCAGGGAAGCCCAATAACTGGAGTGGGTAGCCTATCCCTTCTCCAGGGGATCTTCCCAACCCAGGAATTGAACCAGGGTCTCCTGCATTGCAGGCAGGTTCTTTACTAGCTGAGCTACCAGGGAAGCCCCAGTTCTGGGTTACCAGGCACTTATAACCCAGGTGCAGGACAGCAGGGGCTATAATCTCAAGGTTTGTCTTGAGGTCAGTTTGTATGAGGAGGTAAAATCGCCTCTCTGCAGCCCCTGCCTTACTGCCCCTGGAGTGGTCAATGGAGCCTGAACCAGGATGCGCGTGTGTATATGCTGCTGATTTGCTGCTGCTATGACTGACCACGGCGGAGGTCACTCACTTGGCCCCAGAAAGGAGGCCCAGGGGGACCGCAGATGACTTACTGACAGCAGCCTTAATGGTGCTCAGTGGTGCAAGGAAGACGGGCAGCAGCCGGCCCAGCTCTCCGGGGGCCTGCCTCCTGCACCAGCCATTCCCATTACCTTGGTTTATTTTCTTTTATTGCAGAGCGGCTCCTGTGTGTGGGCAATAAAGCTCTGACTGCTGTACTCTCCAGGCCTGGGGTTGGGGAGAGCTTGGCTAGCTGAAGTAGAGCAGCTCCGGGCGAGGAGGCCTGAGCTGGGGCTGATTCCCTTGGGCGCACCCCCAGGAGGGCAATACCTGAGCATCCTTCCTGAGTGGGAAAGGCCCTGGGAGGACCAGCAGCAGAAGGAGCCACTCAAACGCTGGCTTCTCCCTAGGCTCCCCTTCATCCAGGGTCCCCATCCTGTTGGCGGGCTTTGCAACCCTCCCCTCCCCAAGCCCCTCATTTTCCTCTGTCACTCTGCTCCATCCTCTTGCTCCTGGGCAAACCTCCTTCCACAGCCATTCAGACATCCCACTTCTGTCTTTTGAACAATTTCCTGCTCCACAGTCTTCTAGATACTGGGAAAAAGATATATATATATATATATATATATATATATATATATATATATTGCCTATATAAGTGACTGCCTTTCTGCAATCACTTCCTTTGACACCTGTGAGTCATTCAGACCCCTGATGGGAGAGCAGGCAAGGGGGAGAAGTGCCCTGGGACCGAGGTGGGAAGCAGGGTAGAGTTCTTCACTTAAGGGCCAGCAGCCCTGGGAAATGGAAGTGCTGGAACGGCAGGGGCTACAGAGGGTCTTTTTGAAGTTTCAGGTACTGGCTTGTACAGGATAAAAGAGGCTTTAGGGAGGGCAGAGAGAAGCTGCTAGCTGGCTTCCTGCCAAGACACAGGGTGACAGTGTAGCCCCAAGTGGTTTACAAACATAGAACCTTTGCTAAAACTTGTCCTTAACAATTTGAAAGCCTCAAAACCCCATAATTGCCTCTCTAATGAGCACTTTTAAGGAGACCCTTCCCCACCAATTGTCTACAACTCTGCTCAAAACACATCTGCAAAATTTTAAATCCAATCCATTTGATTTATGCTCTATTTTTATGTCAATTAATTCAAAGTAACTGTGGGTCAATTCTGTATGCATTAGACCTGCGCTGCCCGGACAGCAGCCACCAGCTCTAAACTGGAAGTTCCTAAAGGGTAGGGACTGGGATTGGTCTCTTCACATCATTTTACTGACTATAAATCTCCTGCCCCAGGGGACCCAACATTGTAACCCTGAAGTCCCAGGGGAATGGTTTGCAGGGCCCAAAGTGGGATGTGATATAAGACTGGCATTCCAGGCACAGCCCATCAGGCCAGGCTTTGGACAAGGAGATGGATTTCGTCTGATTTCCCTTGACGGACGAGTGGTGTTCAGCAAACAGCTAGGCGTGCGGCTGTCACTCTGATGCTGAGCTCTGACAGGCATCGATCAGGCTGCAGTGTGAGCATGCAGACACATACACAGACCTCGTCAACATCTCAGCTTGGAAGACAGTTCTGTCTGGAGCCAGGATGGCCACACCCCCTTGGGGGATGTGCTGCAGAGCAGACTATACCAATGAGGGAGAGGAGGCAGAATGGAGCCTCCTCAAAATGCCCATTCTTGGGTGGGAAGACAAGCAAAAAGGGGCACTAGGCGAAGGGTGGTATAAATGGCCAAGCAAGGCAAAAGCAGAAGAGGGTAAGCTGATATTCCTAGTCTCCTCCCCTGCTCCCCTGCCCAGCAGCTCCCCTGAATCTGATGCTGCCCTCAGCCCACGGAAATTACAGAACACCCCATGTGAACCAAAGGTCATCTCGATCTCCTCCCTGATCCAGACATCTTCCTCACACTCCAAGGAGATGGTCTGCTTCTAGCAAAATATTCCCTAACAGGGAACTCTCTAAAAGGAGTCCATTCCACTATTTAGAAGTCGTCTTTCATGTTCAACTTGTACTTCCTCTTATTTGTAGTCTGGAGCAATTTGGAACAAGTCTGATCCCTTTTTCTTATTTACCTGTGGGTAGTTTTAGGAAAGCTCCCTGAGCCCAAACACCTTTCGGCTCTGAAGGTTGCTCTGAGAAGTAGGTGAGAAAAGACTCAGCTGTGAGTGACTAGCATGGTGTGTAGCAGGCCCCTCAAAAGTGTCTGCTCCCTGCATGTGACAGCCATTCATATTATTAACGTTTATTCTGTTTCTTCATTTCTATTACTCCCTGCACCTGGATCCCACCCACCCTCTACACCACCTGGTCCCTTCCCAGGAATGCTCAACTTATCAAAAATGCTCTAAAAACTGAACACAGAATCCCAGAAGTTGCTTTAGCACATCCAAATAATCACCTCGTTTGATCTACACTGTTCTCTATTGCAGTCATTTTTATCAATCTTTTCACACTGTTGTTAGTACACAGTTTGTAGTAAACAAAGTGCCCTGGGGCAATTTTCAAATGAACTGCCATCAAGATAGGTCACCTTCATCTTGCAGTTGTGTAACTGATTTTTTTTCCTTTGAACTTAAAAAAGCACTTTGTATTTGTTACAACTGGTAAATTACATTTCACCTTGTAAGTTGCAGCCCATCTTTCTCCATACTTGTAAGAAATTTTGAACCTTGATGTTCTGTCCTAGCAGAACACAGGCCTGCAGGGCTTTCACCTAAATCTTAGGAAGGGCAGACAGACTCAGGAGCAGAAACTGAAACTTGCACTGTGGCTCCAAGATGCTCCACAAGTAAGGATTTGGTGAATACACTTGGGCTTTCCAGGTGGCACAATGGTAAAGAATCTGCCTGCAATGCAGGAGGTGTGGTTTCCATCCCTGGGTCAGGAAGATTCCCTGGGGAAGGAAATGGCAACCCACTCCCCGGCATTCTTGCCTGGAGAATTACTGGTGAGCTACAGTCGGCCATGGGGTTGCAAAGAGTCAGATACGACTGAGTGACTGAGCATGCACACACAAATACGGCGGAGCCTGTGGGAAGCCGTGGAGGCAGAGAATACCAGGCAGAACCAGGGAAGGACCAGGTCTGAATATTATTACCCTCTGGAAGCTTTCCTATTTTAGCTTTCAGGTGAGTGAAGCTACTGCCTTTTACATGGACCCAGAGGTGGATCTGGGGTATGAGTCTACATTAAAAATGGAGATGAAGCAGAGAAGAGTTTAGAAACATCTCAGCAATGATGCTCCTCCTCAACTTGGGAGGGCTGACTTGGCTCTGTCCCTTCCCAGGGCCCCTCACATCAGCAGCTCTGCCTATCTTCTTGGAACACTGGTTCTCTCAGATAATTATAGGAACTCTCTGGGGAGGGCTGGCTGGGTCATAGGTAGATGGCTGTGGGAATGCAGAAGAGGAACTTGGCAGCAGCACAGAAAGTGGATTTGCAGGCAACATGATGAAGGGAAGAGGGACTTGGGCCCAAAGACCAGGGGGAAATGCTGTGAGAGAGGACAAAAAAAAAAAAAAAAAAAAAAAAAATTGAGCCAGGACTGGAGGCTGAAATAGATTTTTGTTCAAAGTCTGTTCCCATGGCATCTGAAGAGCATGTGGGACTCTCCTGGAGTCCAGCTCCCTGGATGTTACATGGCTGTAAGGTCCTGTTTCTGGATGGTTTGGTAGCAATGATCTCCTTGCTATGATGCAGTAACTGAACTGCTCAAGTCAGTGAATGAGTAACTTGCAGAGGCCTTTTCTCCATGTGAGGGCAGCTTATAGGGGTGGGGGTGGGGGTGGAAGACGGTGAGGTGTGGTGAATCTCATTCTACTTTTCTCTTCAGGATCTGCTGGATCACTCTAACTCAGTCTGTCTAAACATGATATGAAAATGTCTTTTTAAAGATGGTCAGAAAACAGTGGTTTTTGCAAACACTGTCTGTTTCCTTAGGGACATTCAAAGAGAAGAACCCTCCACATACAGAAAAGAGGAAAGAGAAAGAAAAGAGTGAAAACTGGATAAACATCTCTTTCTATTCATGCCTGTCTCACATACACATGCACACTAGCTCTTGATTCAGCCTTCTCATGGAGATAGGCTGGGACCAACCATGTGGTACCTGAGGCTATCTATCTGGGATAGAGGTGTCCCTAAGGTTAATCCTTCTGGATAATACAGAATGCAGTGCTCTCTGGCAAGCCTTTCCTACGTGTGTGTTTACCATGTCCTCCCTGGTTTTAGTAAAGCTTTCTTTCAATAACCCTAAGACATCGGCCCAGAATCACTTTCACCTCCACATCACCCGCAGAGAAGCACTGTTTCCCTGACTTATCTCTCCCTTCCTATACTCCAGGGCTCTCTGCTTACTAGTATCACTCCAATTTTATGGAAGAGGAAACTAAAGGTTGATGAGTTAAGTGCTTCTCTGTAAGGCCATGCAACCAGTATGTGACAGGGCTGGAATTCAGAAGTGGGCCTCTGATTCCTAAGTCCTCATTGCCAACAATCACACCACCCTGTTGTACTACCATGGTGGCAGATGGGAAGCTCTGGTTTTCTGGTCTTTCCAGTGAGTTGAGAGGAAGAGGGTGGTTGGAACCATGGTGGACCCAAGAGGGAATGGAAGGAAGATGGGAACTTATGGGCCTTGATGGATGGCAACTGAAGAGAAACCTCTCCTCCTTGGAAGGCCTTGGTGGAACAGGGGAGCCTGGGGAAGTGAGTAGCTGTGAGAGGAAGGACCAGGCAGAGCGATGGCTGGGAGATGAAAGGCTGGAGCAGCTGGGTCTTGTTTCTTTTATCCAGAGCGGAAAGAGAAAACCTTCTGGGGGACGAGGCACAGTGACAGATCAATCACTGAGCCCTCCACGGTGCCGGGAAACTCAGAGCTGGAGGGGAAATGGAATGAAAAGCTCTGGGGCTTGAAATGATGCCGGATCTGCTGGTGTTAGGGCAGCAGAGAAAAAGGGGTAAAGAGAAAAGACTGGGGAGGGCACAGACTCACAAAGAAAGGTTTCTGGCCCCAACTCTACCCCAAGGAAGGATTGTGCTGTGGAAATCCCTGAAGCTGCCTGAAAGCTCTGCTTTGCAGTGTAGTTAACCTTCTCTCCAAGGTCTCTGGTGGACAGAAGGATGGAATATAAGAACCTGCGTGGAGAACTGGAAGGACTGCAAACCAGAGTGCATCCTACTGGGCCAGGCCAGTCGGCAGAGGGGACACGCCTCAGAGTGACGAATACTGTACATGGAGGATGAAAGATCACTTATAGCAGCAGAGATGATACACATACACACTGATGTTACTTCCTCGAACAACTTCCTGTTCTTGCCCCCAAAGGGCTTCCCTGGTGGCTCAGTGGTAAAGAATCTGCCTGCCAACGCAGAAGACTTGGGTTCGAACCTTGGGTTGGAAGGATCCCCTGGAGGAGGAAACGGCAATCCACTCCTACCTATATTCTTGCCTTGGAAATCCCAAGGACAGAAGAGCCTGGCGTGCCACGTTCATGGGGTTGCAAAAGTCAGACAAGACTTATTGACTACACAACAACTTGCCCCCCAAACCAAAAATCAGTCCCGGAAGCTCTCTCCTCGAGCCATGTAGAGGAACAGGCCAGCCCCTGGGAGCTGTTTTAGTCAGTGACACCTTCTCTCCTTCCCTCTGTTCCCCAGGCTGTTATCAAACAGCCTGTGTGTTTCCCAGTTCATCCCACTCTTTCCAATCAGCGCTAATTGAACCACTTAACTCAAAGACAATAACATTTGCCGTTTCAAACCATTAAGAAAAGTGTTTCGGTTGAGACGTTCTGTAGAAGGCCTACTCCAGGGATGTCAGTGCAGGCACTGACACAAACATGCCCACAAGGCACACTCAGCGTGTAAACACGCACACAACTAACAGTTCCAGGAAAAATGCTGTAAAAGCATGGTCAGCAAGCGTCAGCCTGTCCTTCACCACGGGGTTGCCTGAATTATTTAAAAAAAAAAAAAAAAAATCACTGCTGGTTCTAACTCAGGGCCGGGAAACTGCAGCTGTGGCCTCATCCTGGTGCACCCAGAGCTTCTGCTGCTTGTGTTCTCCGAGGTCCAGGGACGAACAGGAGAGAAGCGAAGCGCAGCCCCTAGGCCCCACCACGCTTGACAGCTAGAATCTTTCTAGCGGAGGAGATGGAAGGTGTGCTCTCTCCAAACCCTCTGGTCGGGGGGTGTCTCTTCCTCATCTCCCGTCATAAAGATGCCTATCAGCAACCCCGTCACGTTAAGGAGAGGTGAATGGGGGCACAAAGGTTGACATGACATGAAAGAACATCCTCTCTTTCAGCTTCAAGACCAGCCCTGGAAGGCCCCAGGAATGAGAGGGCTCGGGAGAAGCAGAGCTGCAGGCAAGGGCGAGGGCCTGGAGACATGCCAGGAAGAGAGAGGACCAGAGCAACAGGGAGAAGGGGTCAAACAAGACCCGGAGGAAAGGGGAAGGAGAGGGGGAGGGGAGAGTGGAGGAGGGGAGGGTGGAAGAGTGACCTCAGAACTGTTTCCACCCTGTCAGTGGATGGAGGACAGTGCGCTTTTTAGGCACTTAAAGACTGAATGAAAATAGGGACTTCCCTGGTGCTCCAGTGGCTAAGATTCCATGCTCCCAAGGCAGGGGGCCCAGGTTCGATCCCTGGTCAGGGAACTAGATCCCATATGCCGTAGCTAAAAGTTCAAGTGCTGCAACTAAAGATTCCGCATGCCACAACCAAGACCTGGCGCAGCCGAATAAATAAATAAGTACATAGTTAAAAAAAAAAAGTGAAAATAGTGCAGGGTAGGGGGTTCTCATTTCATCTCTGCTGCTAGCTTATGACTTTATGGTAAATCACTTAACTTCACTGGATTTGTGATTTCATCTGGGGGTGGGGGGTGGGATTAGACTTCTGAGTTTCCTTCCAGCTCTCAAACACTCCCATCCCAACTCCTGGCTCTGCACCCTGAAGTTGCACACCCAGTTCAATCCCCTTGGTGTGTTCCTTTCCTGCTGGGACCAGGGCCAAAACTACTGTGGAGCAGGCCCTTGTCTTCTGATTTTAGGGCTCTGCTCCCCTATTTGTCTCTCTCTGAGCTCTGGGGCTCTGCCAAGAGGGGTTGTCTCTTCTGCCACTAGATTCCAAAACTGATGTCTTCCCTGCTCAAGTCCCACTGAGTAACATCAAGCCTCATCAATTCACCAGTAGTTGATGGGTCCCCAAGAACAGATGAGATATTGTCAGAAAGGAGACAGGCAAATGCTAGTCTGACCTTTAAAAAGGGAAAAAAGCATGGAGCAAAGAAAAGAAAAGATGGTGAAGTCCCTGAACCACAGGTAAGAAAGCTTAAAATCTGTCCTGGACCAAATCCCAGAAGCAGTGGTTGAAATGCAGTTTGTGAGTTCTTAAAAAGAAGTGATTATTAAGAGATGACATGTTCATGAAAACTAAGTCAGGCTTAACCTCACTCCCTTTGCAGGTAGGGTCACTCAGCTATAAAATGAAGCGTCTATCATCACCCTGCTTTTTCCAAGGGACTGAATTATTTTTGGTGGGGCAGTGACAGGACACTGAATGACAATCACAAACCGAGTTAAGGAAGAAGTTCTGGTTTACTGCTAATCTGCCTTTAGCATCTCTAACAAAAACAGTGGACTTCAGGCTCAGAGCCTCGCAGGCAAAGAGGATTTAGCCAGAATTCATTAACACTGATCTGCAATCTCTGTATTTATTTTTAAAATTTCCTTTCATTTACGATAAGTGATGTGCTTCCATTTAGAAGAGTTCTTTTTAAAATAGTTTCAGAAAGAACAGAGTGATTTAAAGAAAAACATGAAGGAGATAACAGTATAGAGGATATCTGGACTTGGCAATAGCTCATAGATGGTATAATGGACACCTGAAGTTCGGGAGATCCGGCTGTAAATTAAATGCAGCTGGCCAACAGCAGGGCTGGAACCACTTGGTGGTACTTCTGCTGCCTGAGTCTACAGGTACCGGCTGTAGGAAGGTCTGATGGCTGCCACTCAACAGCCATTTCCCCTTCCCCCTGCTGGCAAGTCCCTGCCCTTTTTCCCTGTGAAATCTGCGTGGGACTCAGGAAAACACAAACTGATCTAAGTTATTTTTTGTGCCCTGGGACTTGCTGACAGTCGAGGGAAACCTGTGCACGTCTTCATAGAATAGTATTTTTGGATACGTTAATTAAAACACATAGGATTACAAAGGAAATGAATTACACCGAAAGTTATTAAAATATTAAAAAAAAAAAACCACCCACGTCAGGATTTAGTCAATATATGTACTTCTTCATTAACACACCAAATAACAAGATTGAGCAACAGGTCCGACATCTAAAATCTCAAGGCAGTGATAAGAGTTAACACAATGTTGAAATTCCTGCAAATACTGCAACATGATATAAAATTACTTGTGATTTCCATTGGTGATAAAATCATAGGTCACTAGTTTTACTATGATTACTTACATTCACATTCAAAGGACATGTTAACTTTGAGTCAGAGGTTAATAAAAATAAAGAGATAATTTTCTCCCATCCAAATTCATGGACCCTTTGAGTACCTGCTCTCAGTCCATCACTGGGGCTGGGGAGCACAGTTCTTTCCTGGTCCCACAGTTCAGTACTGTTGTCCAAATCTGGACAGTGAGATAGGAGAGGAAGTCAGGTGAGAGGCATGTGGGGAAGGACTTCTTTGCTTTTAAAAAGAGATGCAGAAATAAGACACTGCTGCTTCTCCTGACTTTGGAGACTGGTGTGTGGGCATGCAATGCCTGGTGCTATGGCAACCATCTTGCAGCCAAGAAAGAACTGTGGTCAAGCTGAGGGAATGGCTCAACAGAGAAGAGGAGAACTAAGGTGCCTGAGGCTGACCTGGGGCCACATCTCAGTTACATTAACCCATCCTGGAGCTACCCTACTTTGGGACTGACCTTCTATGTGAGGTCGGTCTCCGGCATAGATGGTCCATAACTTGTAGCATGAGACACCTGTAGCCTAAAGTGACCTATGCGCCCTTCCCACATTAATCTCCATGACGAAACTAGCATTCCCTAAGGTTTCTGAGTCACAGGAGTTGCTCTGTGTCCCAAACCCATCTCTGTCATTTTTCCCCTCAGTCTCTCAGGGTCCTCAATGTACAACTGCAGAGTTGCCATCTAATGAGAACTGACAAGGTGAAGGCCACAGGAAGGGCTGATGCCAGGAGAGCTCTGGTGCCACTCAGAGCATCGGCTCAGAGCTCTATTCTGGTGCAACAACTGGGGTGGGGAAGAGGAGGAGTCTGGGTGAGGAAAAGTCAGTCCAAAAAGGAGGGCACAAGTGAAGTAGGAAAGCCAAGATATGAAGAGAACATCTAGGTTTCCAGATTCATACCTGGTTCTGTTCAAATACCAGGACTGACACCACACCAATTCTCTACATGAGATCCCTTTTCTTTTTTCCCTTTTCCCCCATCAGTCCATCTCTGCCTCTAGTTTCCAATCTATCGAGGTACACATTCCTCAACACACAGCCACAAATCTGATAGAAAGCTTGCAGAAGATATCAGACAGACTGTATAATCTCTGCTAATCCTGTAATCAGAAGCTAAACCCAGGACACAAGTGGATTTGCAAAGTAAGGCTTTTAGAAACTCAAATGGCATTAGCAGGCCACAGAGACCAACGTATGCAGTGACTGAGTGAGACCCATCAATCCAGAAGCAGATTTGTTCCTTCTACTCCACAGCCTGTGGAAAAAGAAAGGACTGAAGGGGAATGGGCTGTTATACCTGAGGACGACAGCAAGGCCACCCCAAGTCCCTGTCGCAGGCTCTCTGAAATGGTAAGTTCCGGAGTAGGAGTGAGAGGAGGAATAAAAGAGCGGGGGAGGTTAGGAGCAAGGGAAGATGAGCCCATTCCTTATTCTACTGCTGCTGCTAAGTCACTTCTGTCGTGTACAACTCTGTGTGATCCCATAGACGGCAGCCCACCAGGCTCCCCCATCCCTGGGATTCTCCAGGCAAGAACACTGGAGTGGGGTGCCATTGCCTTCTCCATTCCTTATTCTAAACCCCCTTTTATTATCTTCTTTGGGAGAAAAACAACGAACGATTCCAGCAAAGCGAGAACAGGGAAGGCGTGTAAGAACAAGCATGTTGTACATGCATAGGGCCCACGCAGAATATTCCTCGGTAACCAGCTTTCAAGTCACTGGTTTCAGAGTCTCTGCTCACACCTGACCTGCTCTGGGGGACAAAGGTTTCTGAAACAGGCAGGGCTATATTTGTCCACAAAGCTGTCTCATCGGGAGCCTGCCTGTCCCTTGGTGGACGGGGCCTGAACAAATCTTTCTGTGCTACCCATCAGGGCCACATAGCTCCCTGACGGCGTGTGTGGAGAAGTGATTACCACCCCAACCACAAGTGCCACAGGCCCCAGTGAGGCGGAGGGGCCCTGGAGACAGGAGGTGGCCTGGGAAAAACTTCCCTTCAGCCGAACGGAAATACTTCACGGGTTTTCTTGTTCACGAATCCCCATGTGACTGCACTGAGTCTGTAGTTGGGTTGCTGTGTGGGGCCACGTCCCTGTTCCTTTTGGGGACCAAACATTCCTCAGGATAAGCTGAGTTGGGGCCAGTGCAGGAGACCCTACTCTGTTAGCTTTGGTCCCTGACACAGCTTCTCTCAGGCTCAAAGCCCTTCCTAGAGGTTTCTGAAAGAAAAAGATTTAAAAAGTTGTCTGGTTACACTGTCATATTTAATGGGCACCCTTTAGAAGAGCTGCAAAGTTAGTGTAAGTACAATGTTTACAACAAGTATAATTATTTCAGCGGACTAATATGGGGAAACCATGTGTTTTGAGGTTTTGGTCCAGTTGACCATCAGGCCCTTGATCAGTATCTTAAAAACAAGACAAAGGGGTTTCTAACCCCGGCAAAGGTGGAACCAGAATGAGAAACCCAGGGACACTGAAATACGGGGAGACAGGAGCAGCTCTGAGATGGACCACATGATGGGCCATGGCTGAGCCATCCTTTTGGCTTCTCTCACAAACTAAAGCAGCCTAACAGAGATATACATGTCAGACCCCCTCCAAAGACTGAGAAACCCCCAACCTCTGTGTGCCAGGACCATTCCTCCAGGCACCCATGCGAGTCTTAAGAAAAATCCCTCTACACCTACTGAAGTCTTCTCCTTCCTAGAAAACAGTATTTAACAAGAATGGTCTTATTGACCGAAGCAAGCGAGTGAAGGTTACGTGTTTAGAAAACTCATTAATAACAAATACCATTCTTAAAGAGACAGACTCAGACAGAGAGATGAGCTGGCAGGAAGCCCATCCCTTAGGCTGCCCTGAACATGGGGCAGGATTGCGGATGGCGGTGCTGAAGGCCAGAGGCCGGCCTGGCCTCTGATCAGAGCAGGAGTTCTTCTTAGTCTCAATTTGATGAAGCTCCCAGGGGTACAGGGCAGAGGGTCTCATTTCTGTCCTTTTACAGACAGTGGGAGCGAAAGACTGCTTTAATTGGTCAGGAAATCAGAAGGCTCAGGCCAACAGAGGGTCCTGCCCTCTGTTGGGCTGGGCCCCACTAGAGTAGAGTGTTGGACACAGGCCCCATCTTCTTCTTCTTGGAGGTTTCCGCTAGAGGGGAGAATTAGAATGCCTCCGACTTGTTGGTTGGTTGGTCTTTTCATATTCATCTCTCTCTTTTTCACTTACTGGCTCGTGTGCACACATGGCCTTGAATGGATCCCATGGACTGGCATTGGGAGGCAGACTGTCAGATGCCAGGACAGGAAGGATGGAGATGAAGCTGCTCTGTGTGCCTGGGACCCCAAGATGGTCTCCCCTTGGGGAGCGATCCCCAAGGGCTCAGAGCCAGCTCCACAGCACCAGAGTCACTGGGCCAGAGAGGCCAGTTTTGGGGTGGGGGTGGGGGGGGTGGAGCGGGAGAGAGGGTGTCCAGCCCAGAGACTGCTCACTTACACAAAGAATCCTTTCAGAGTTATTGGCTGGCAGGGCTCCTCTCAGACTTTTTTTTTTAAGGGCTTGTGCATTGAATACAAATCAAGCAGCTTCACTGGGCTGTCACACAAACTGGCCCCAGACACCAAGACAGTGATACAGAATGGGGGCTCCCCTAGCCGGGTGGCCAGCGTTCAGGCGTCACAGTAGGAGGCGCCCAGATCCCCAGCTGGTGGTCCGACAGAAGCGGGGCCTCAGCACCTCTTATCAGAAGCAGAGCCATTTCAGTCTGGTGTCCTGCAGAAAAATAGTTTCAAGCAGACCAACACGACAGGTTCCCAAGAGCATGCTGCTTAGCATTCCTGGCTGGTAGCGAGGAAGAACGGAAAAGACAGGGATACTCGGGCGGGGGCAGGGGGTGGGTAGCGTTCTGGGGTAAAGGAGAATGAGGTAGTCCTGGTACCCTTGTGTAGAAACAAACAAATCTACCTCTCCGTTGTGGCCAAATTCAGAACTGCGTGTGAGAGAGGCCAGACGTAAAACACAGAGAGACAGTATGGCTAGGAGGGACAGATGAACCAACCAACCAACAGGGGAATTCGAATTCTTCCCTCTACATCCGCCAGAGGAGCTGAAGGGCCCAGCCTCCCTTACTTCACATTCACTCACTCCTAGTTCCTCTAGACAGAAGGGTGATTTGCACTGGAAGCATGTGCAGACAGAACTGTTTCCAAAACCACAGATTAAGAGCCGGCTGGGGGCTGGGGAGATCTCACTCCTGAACAGGCTCGTGCGATGAGAAAGGTAGGCGGCCTCCAGGAACCTGGGTGTCAGCCAATCTGCCCATCGGTCGTTCCATGACTTATGGGGAAGCCAGTGGTGTGGGCTCCAGGCGAGGCTTCTAAGGTAAGAGCCTGGCCTTTGGCTGAAGGAGGGGGTAGGCTGAGGACGGTCACAACAGTCACCGAGAGACAAATTCAAGCCCGTATTTTCATTCTCATTTGGGATCCTCCAAGTCTCCCTCAGAAACTCCTTAGATGAAACAAATGAACCCACCTCGCCAGGCCAGTACTGGATGATGAGCCGAGGCCATACCAGCTGCAAGGAAGAGAAGCCGAGCTATAGCTGAAGCTGACAGCATAAAACTGGAAACAATTAATGAGTTGCGTTGAGGCAGCCTGATGGCCAAAGATGCTGATCCATGAAGAAACTAAACAACAGATCAAGAAGCCGGGCAGAGAGAAGGCAGTGCCAACTTGGCACTACTCTGAACTGGGGGGATCAGAATGGCTGGGAGGCCACGAAACACCTACAAGACACAGCAGAAAAGGACAACAGGTTGCAAGCCAAACTGAACAGATGAAAAACACAGAACACGTTCCAAACGGAGTGCTTCTTAAATTCCGTCAGAAGTGTTCGAGGGTAAGTATAGAAAGTGTGTTCCCATCTCGTTCACTCTCTCTAAACTATAAGGTATCCTCTGAAGCAGGGAGCTGCTCTACAAGGGGCCCTAGAATATTCCTCGGAGAACAGACCTAAGCGATGTGACTGTTTTTTAAACAAATTCTGTGACACACCCATGGTTAAGGAAAATGGAGTCACAACATGAGAAGAATCGTCTTTCCTCAAGGCAAAAGCCACAGAAAGTCAACAGCAAAGCTGGAGAAGGACCCAGGTGGCCAAGCTCCCAGTCAGACTCTCCACATAGCTGTCTGCTCCCCTCTCCACCCCACCTAGTGTTTTAAATTAAGAGTTTGTGGATGGAATTATTTGTTCTTTAGCCATGTAAAATCCAGGGATGGACAGCTCATAGAGATAAGGACCCTGGGCAGAACCTCGGGGCTCCTCTCGTGGCCCAGTCGGGTGCCCACCGACTGCACTGTAGCTCGGGCGCTCAGTGGGATATATATAGCTGCCTTTAAATTTACCCGACTCTCCATAAAGCGAGGTAATGGGGCGCCTTTTACTGCTGCTCATGGTGATTGTCCTAACATTCTTTAATTAGCAAAAAGCGTTGGCACAGCCACTTCAAAGCATTTGATCTTACGGTCCTGGTGTTCCCTATTTCAGGCTCAACAGCCCTCACTCCCTTTGGAGAAAATGTACTTTAGCAAATTTGAAAATGACAGGCACATGTGTCCATGAGCACAAAGAAGCGTATTTGTGTACCTACACTCACGCTTCTGCTCATGCTTCACAAACCCACAACTGCCAGGAGCCCATGAGCCTCGATGATACTTTCATAAAACTCCTGCTCATCAATCTGTCATCAAGGGGCTATGAATTTTAAAAACTGAGGACTGGTGAAACCTTAAGGTCATCAGGATCTTCCTTAAACTTCCATTAAAAAAGAAAAACAACAAAAAACTGGTCATTTCACACCTATCTTTTCAAAGATTTATGGAGTAGGGTTAGGGTTCTTAATACACCATTAGAGAGGCCTGAACTCCTATTCACTTGGGCCAAAAAATAGTCCTCTTCCTTCTGAAATAATTAATTCCCCACTATGATAGAAGTGTTAGGCACAAGATGGGGAAGGTCTCTGCTTTTATGGGATGTGCAAGTAAACAAGATAATTTCAGATAATGGTATATCAAATAAGAGAGTAAAATCCAGGGATGTGACTATGATTGGTGGGGCTACTGAAGTAGTCTAAAGATAGGGTAGTCATGGAAAGTCTTAAGAGACCTGCTCAAGAAGAAGCTGACCACCTGAAGATGTGGGGGAACATTCCAGACAGAAGAGTTATATTTGTGTATGACTGCAGGCATGGACTCTTGGTTAAGGATCCAATTTGTGCTGGAGATACTTGAAAAGCCATTTGCTCATAACTCTCACTCCTAAAGGGGAGAAACAGCTCAGAATATCCCAAAAGAAAGAAGAGCAGCGCAGCTGAAGGGTAGGGGTCGACCAGAAAGATGATAAAACATGAGTGCACAGAAACAGCCAGGGCACGTGGCTGAGGGCCTGTGGTCCACGGTGCACCGTTTGTGCATGTGTGTTTGTGTCACATGTGTCTCTTTTTTTTTCTGGCCCACGTGGCATGCGGGATCTTAGTTCACTGACCAGGGATTGAATCCAAGGCCCCTGCATGGGGAGTGAGGACTCTTAACCACTGGACCGCCAGGGAAGTCCCTTGGTTGTTATTTGAGTTATGAGGGGGAAGAACACTGGAGCATTCCAAGCAAATCAGTAACATAATCTGACACAGCACCACAAAGATTGTTTAGGTGGCTGCAGAGAATAGACTTCGAGGGAAAGAGGGAACAATCTATGTCTTGAATACTTTAACTTCTAGTTTTGAGTAAATAGTCTGTGATATAAGATGTTAACATAAGAGGAAGCAAGGTGAAGACCGTAACCTATAATCTGACTATGTTTAACCTGTATCTAAGTCTAAAATTATCTCAAAACTGTTAAAAACAAACAGTGAAAAACACCTGATATCTTGAATGAAGAACTGAAAGGCCTAAATTAGGGGTAATACCAAAAGCAGAGAGGAAAAAATGAAAAATGGATCCTCTCAGAACTGACTTTGGTTAAAAATATTTCTCTCCTATACTAGTTTCCTTATTTTTAATACTACTGCTACTGTTACTATTACTATTAGCTGAGACTGATGGATTTTCCTTCCTTGCTGCTGGTTAGATAAAACCACAAAATAAGTACAGTTGTCAATCCCACTATACACACGCAGAATCTGAAGCTTAAAGAAGTGGCTCATATACACAGCATATACAAAGTAGACAAATAGAGCCATGATTTGAACCCAGGTTTCTCTGATTCCAGAGTACTTTTATAAGCTCCACTACAGTATGATACCCAGTAGTATGTATGCATGCATGAAAGTGAAAGTGAAGTCGCTCAGTCGTGTCCGACTCTTTGTGACCCCATGGACTGTAGCCTACCAGGCTTCTCTGTCCATCGGATTTATTCATTCACTCTCTCTCTCTCCCTCTTTCATTTAACATATTTTCTAGGACTCAGTTGGGGGAAATGAAGTGTTTGGGCTTTCACCAACCAAAATATGAATAAACTGAATAAATTTATAAAACCACTGTGTCTTTTAACTGCAGGCATGGACTCTTGGTTAAGGATCCAATTTGTGCTGGAGATACTTGAAAAGCCATTTACTCATAACTCTCACTCCCACATCTGCATTTACATCTGCTAGGCTCTGCTCTTTAGGCTTTTCTTAAATCTCCAATGAGTATGAAACTCAACATTTCTGTGACTTAGCTACAGTTGAGCCAAATTTTGTAGCAGTGCCAAGCGGTACTTCTAATACTACTGGTAAATGCTTAGATGTTCTAAGATCTTTGGGATAAAAACCAATAGGCCATATAAAGAGTGAGAAAAGTATTACAAAGACGAATCAAGGCAGATTTTGTGAGTTTCTCTGTTCTACCTGCCCCCTTCTCTTGGTCCATGTCATGATTCCCGTTGCACTGACTAAGGGAACCTGCTCGCTTTCCAATGTGAAGACCCAGTGGCCACATGACCCATACTTGGCTGCTCTCCTTTCCCCCTCACAAGCACAGGAACACAGAGGACTTATCTGCTGGTGATTAAGATATACCCTCCCACTTCTCTTCCTAAGTGGCACATCACATTATCACAGTGGTTTAAAATTTGAATGCTGAATAGATTTGAGATTGAAACCAGACTCTGTCACTGCAGTCAGCTGAATGAACCCCAGACAGATAATGCCCATGCCCCAAACCCCAAACCTGTAAATGCTACCCGATATGAAAGAAGGGTCTTTGCAGATAAAATTAAGGGTCTTTGCAGATGCAATTAAGTTAAGGCTCTTGCAATGACACCACCCTTGCTTGTCCAGGTGGGCCCTAAATTCAATGGCAAGTGTCCCTGTATGTCAGAGGCGGCAGACAGGAGAGGAGAAGTCAACATGACCAAGGAGATGGCCGTGATACAGCCACAAGTCAAGGAATAGGACGGTCACTGGGGCTGGAACAGACAAAACACCAAGCACAGGTTCCCCTCTAGGCCCAGGCTGGCCCTTTCAGATTTTGCACTTTTAGCCTCCAGAACTGTGAGAGAACGGTGATTTTCTAAACCACCAAATATGTGGTAATTTGTTATGTCAGCTTTAAAGTCACTTACTAGCAATAAAGTTACTTACTAGTTCTGTGATTCTGAGAAAGCTTCCTAAATTCTTCTGCAAAATGGGGAATCTAATGGTACCTCCTGGAGAAGGCAATGGCACCCCACTCCAGTACTGTTGCCTGGAAAATCCCATGGATGGAGGAGCCTGGTAGGCTGCAGTCCATGGGGTCGCAGAGTCGGACACGGCCGAAGCGACTTAGCAGCATCAGCAGCAGCAATGGTACCTCCACTGCAGAGCTATTGTGATGATCAGCCTGGAAACCAACCAACGCTCCAGGCAATGTTGCCGTCAACATCACTGTCATTGCCACGTGAAGGCAATTAAAGGGAAGGATAAACCATAGGGCTTATAGCAGGCTAGTGCACCTGAAGAGTACATTTCCAAGGCTTTTGGCTGGTCCTCTCTGGGCTGTCTGGCCACACTGGTGATGGCGCTCAGAATGGGCACAAACTGTTTATTCCACAGAGGCAGTTGTGAGGGCATTGGGAGGTTTCTCCCTTCCCTCAGACCTGGCAGCCTGAAAAGAAACGGGAAGTCCTAGCAAACTAGCCTCAGAGAAGAGGAAGAGGCCTTGCCATGCTCTAGCTCTTTGCCATTCTTATGAAGCATCTGGTCTTCTCTAAGGCTTTCTGCAAATTGCTCTGGATGGGACTTGCCAGAAGCTTTTTTGTCCATTTTCTTCCAACATCCTTCTTGGGGGAAAGGGACAGTGGGTTTTGAGGGCACTGGGAAGAGTGGGTGATTCTAGAACAGTTGTGTCACCTTGAAGCATCAGGCTCAAGGAATAAAACCCATTCCTTTTTTATGGGTAGTAGTGGCATGGCCATGGGCTCACTACAGGATCACAGGCAAGAAAAACAATCTTTTTTGTAATGGTGACTTTATTCATTAAACAGAAACTTCATGACCCACTGATTCTTGAGGGATATCTGTGCAGGTGGGTGGAAGTGAGAGGAAGATGCAAACACACACACACACACGTTTGTTGCCTTAGGTGACTGTTTCCTTACAGACCATTTCTTATGTCTTGTCACTAATTCACTAATCAACTGGTGTCTTTCCCTTTGTGAAGGTCAACTTCTATATTTTTCTTTCCTCCTGTTTTCCAAATCCCTTTTCCTTCTGTGGGCTTTTTCTTTTCTTAGTTAGAATGGCAGCATAAAATGTATAAAAATAGACAAGGTGCTTGAGTAGGGCTTGGCAGCCTAACAGTATTGCAAATAGGAGCCAGAGTTGCAGGGAGTACACATGTGATCTTCCTGCCACGGATGGACCTACCTTAAGGGGCCCAAAAGCCTCCTGGAGGCAAGATAGTACCCTGCTCACTCCTGGCAAACCCTGCGAGGCATGGACATCTAGTGGCTGCTGAGGATAATGCCTCAGGGATGCAGGTCAGGCTGGGGAGTGGTCTACTGTGGGCTTTACAGGAGCTCAATTATCCTGGGGGGCTTCCCAGGGGGCTTAGTGGTAAAGAATCTGCGCCTGCTGATGCAAAAGATGCACTGAACCCTGCCTGGGTGGGGAAGACATCCTGGAGAAGCAAATGACAACCCACTCCAGTATTCTTGCTGGGGAAATTCTATGGACAGAGGAGCCTAGCGGGCTGCAGGCCATGGGGTGGCAGAGAGTCAGTCACGACTGAGCAACTGAGCATGTGTGCAAGTATCCCAGGTCCCCTAAGAGCCAGTCCCCTGTATGACTATTTCCTCCACTTCTTATTAGGGGTCCAAAGTCACTCAGAATGGCTCTGTGGAAGACCATGGTTAGCCCCGCCCAGCAAAGTATAACGAGAGCACCTGCATACAAAAGCACAGAAGACAGGCATTTGGAAGTGTCTTCAAGCCCCAGGTTTAAATGCCAATTAGCCACACACTGCCATCTTGACTGAAGGGCTGAGCTCAGAATTGACACAGACTCTGATATTAATTAGTCGTGTGGCTCTAGCTAAGTCACTATGCCTCTCTGAACTCCATTAATAACATCTGTTAAATGAGAGGTTAAGTCCAGATGATCTCCAGATCCTTTTTAGCTTTAACACTCAGTGACCTATGAGTCTTTTTAGTAGCTGGGAAAATACAGTCTGCTCTGCTTTGGATCTCTGCTTTGGCACTGTGGATCTCTTAGATTCAACTGAAAGAATCATCTGCTTCTCAACTTCATGGCGCATATCCAAGACTTGGCTACAATCCCAAAGGATCAACCTTCTTCACAAAGCTTGGTATCTGGGGAAGGCTGGGAATCATGGAGTATGAGAGCTGGAAGGAATTTTCTAGTCCATTCCTTTAATTCTAGAAATGAAGAAACTAAGGTTTAGACCTGTGTTAAAGATTTGTCACGTGTCTAATCAGTGGCAGAAAGGGGATTAGAGCTCAGGTGCCCTACTCTCTGTGCAGGGACCCAGCTGCTGACACAGCCTGGCCTGATCACTGACTGGCTTCTCCAGCTCTATCACAGCAGTCTCTCTGTGGGAAACCACCAGTGAAAACACTCTCAGCACAGGAGTTCTTCCTTCTCTCGTCTCCAAGTGTAAGTCTTCCTCTTCTTATTCCCTGATGGCACCACTCCAAATCAAGGAAGTAGTCAGAATCAGGGACTGTGAGGAGCAACAGACAGATGGCTGGATGATACTCAAGTGACAGGATTAGAGGTTCCAGTGTTGCTTTTTGTTCAAAGGGGCTGTGTGTGCTGCCATGGCCCCACAGCCTCCCTCGTCCAGTGGATAGTTTCCAAGATGCTCCCTTAGCCTCGCTGGCCTACAAAGGGTGAAGCCATCCTATCTAGGACTCCATGGGCTGCATGAAGCTTGGGCATACTCATCAATATCACTCACAAATATTTACCAGGAGACTGCCTCATTACTAAGTATTGGTTTGATCCTACCCTTCCATCCACCTCCACAACATTTGCTGGGCCTGGCGCTGAACACATGGGGCCTGATTTTGCCCAGATCAGCCAGGCAGGCTCCTCTTTCCTCGAGGGGGAGGGGCAGCCGTATTCCAGTGGACCATCCAGACCCGGGGCTAGGGTCTCCTCTAGAGCTCTACCAGCTCAGACCCAGCTGTGGCACAGAGAGGAACTTCTCAATAGTAGACTTCTGACTCTTCTCCATGGATCCATGACAGGCTAGATTCACAGCTGTGAGTAAGATGGGAGTGCCCAGCTTGAGGGCTTTCCAGGTGGCACTAGTGGTAAAGAACCTGCCGCCAATGCAGGAGATGCAGGTTTCTCTCTGGATCGGGAATATCCCCTGGAAGAGGGCATGGCAACCCACTCCAGTTCTCTTGCCTGGAGAATCCTATAGACAGAGGAGCCTGGCAGGCTACAGTCCATAGTGTTGCACAGAGTCGGACACGACTAAAGTGACTTACCACTCACGCATGCACGTCCTGCTTGAAGCTGATGATGTGCAAATGGGGCTTAGTTAAGACAGCAAACAGAGCCACTAACAACCCAGATGGAACTAATCTCCATTTCTTTCTTTGATCATTAGGTTGGTGCAAAAGTAACTGTGGTTTTGCATTACTGAATTTTGCTGTTATTAGAATATATTGGAATATATTCTTAAATAAATGTGTGTTATACATCATTTTAATGTGCATTTCTTGCTTTTTCTTTTTTTGCAAATGACTTACTACTTGCTGTTTATTTTATATTTATTTTAGACTAGGGAAATGATGTTAGACAAAAAGCAAATTCAAGCCATTTTCTTGTTCGAGTTCAAAACGGGCCATAAAGCAGCGAAGACAACTCACAACATCAACAACGCAACTGGCCCAGGAACTGCTAACGAATGTACAGTGCAGTGGTGGTTCAAGATGTTTTACAAGGGGGACAAGAGCCTTGAAGATGAGTGCAGTGGCCAGCCATCAGAAAAGGATGACCAACTGAGAGGATCATTGAAGCTGACCCTCTTACAACTACGTAAGAAGTTGCCAAAGAACTCAACATTTGACCACTCTACAGTCGGTAGAATGTAGAATGCTTCAAATGCATTTGAAGCAAACTGGATAGATGGAAAAGCTCTAAATGGTTGCCTCACCAGCTGACCACAAATCAAAACAATTGTGGGTTTGAAGTGTCATCTTCTCTTATTGTATGCAACAACACAAACCATTTCTCAGATTGTGATGTATGAGGAAAAGTGGATTTTATGCGACAACTGGTGACGATCAGCTCAGTGGTTGAACTGAGAAGCGCTCCAAAGCACTTCCCAAAGCCGAACTTGCATCAAAGAAAAGTCATGGTTACTGTTTGGTGGTCTGCTGCCAATCTGATCCACTACAGCTTTCTGAATCCTGGTGAACCCATCACATCTGAAAAACATGCTCAGCAAATGGATGAGATGCACCGAGAACTACAATGCCTGCAACCGGTATTGGTCAACAGAAAGGGTTCTCCATGACAACACCCATCCTCATGTAGCATAACCAGCCCTTCAAAAGTTTAATGAACTGGACTATGAAGTTTTGCCTTATCCACCATATTCAACCTGACCTCTTGCCAATCAGCAACCACTTCTTTAGGCATCCTGACAACTTTTTGCAAGGAAAATGCTTCCACAACCAGCAGGAGGCAGAAAATGCTTTCCAAGAGTGCATCAAATCCCAAAGCCTGGATTTTTACTCTACAGGAATAAACAAACTTATTTCTTGTTGGCAAAAATTTGATTGTAATGATTCTGATTTTGATTAATAAATATGTATTTGAGCCTAGTTATAATTATTTAAAATTCAAGGTCTGAAAGCACAATTATTTTTTCACCAAACAGTAATTGTTACGACTGAAACAAGTTAAATAAAAGATCTACTTTATCAGCCCCCCTCTCTCTCCCTTCATCCTACACACATCTCATATACCCTTCACCGAAGTTTTATTTTCCTTTTATCTTCTGGGTGTGCTGCACAGTATATGGGATTAGTTACCAGCCCAGGGATGGAACCAGGACCCTCTGCATTGGCAGCTTGGAGTCTTAACCACTGGACTGCCAAGGAAGTCCCTCACTGAAGTTTTTTATGCACTGTTCCCCCACCTTGCCTCTGCCATGAAGTCTACGCAGAGTGAACACACTGAACATTTTCTAACAGTGATGAAAACACCAAGCTCAGGATTTGAAGGCTGGATTGAGATGCTGGCTCTGTTGCTTTCTGAGTGTATGACCTTGAGTATGTTATTTGCCTGCCTGAGCTCAGTACATCCACCCACAAAATGGAGACAACTATGGCAACTGTGTCACTGGGTAAAGGAAGATTAAACAAAAACAGATCCATCCATCTAGCCAGCAGACAAACATCCCAGTATATGACTCTTGAAGGAGATGAATGAAACCTGAGTTCTTATTGACTGCGAGAAAACTCTGGAGAATCACTTCTACTACCCAAGTTCTAGACATCTGAGCTCTGCCAGGGTTCAAGGACTGGCTCCCCCGCTTACTATGTGATTTTAGGACACATATTAACTATTAACGTCATTATTATTTGACTGCAAATGCATAATAAAATGTTGGTAAACAATGGGGAACCCAACTTGCCAACAATGGAACTGCTTTCACTCCATTCAGGGACTTAAAAAATTCCCTGGCATATTTAAGGAGGTTTCAGGTTACTGGGCAGCAGAGAATGCTGAGATAAGGGTGTGGCACAACCCAGAGAGCTGAGAGATCCAGGACCTCCTCTTCTTAAGCAATAGCTCATGTGGAGGTGGTAGAAAAGCAAGCTTGCCAAGGCAGAGAGGGGCGGGGCACAAGGAAAGAAGCCTGGGGGTAAGCATCACTAAACCAATGCCGTATTCTACCAGCTGGCTTTCCAGGGCTGAGCCACAGATGGCCCCACCCCCACTAGGCAGAGAAAGGGGCAGTCGTTTTCTCCAGTGGGAAAAGGCCACCAAGTTCTGTTCCCTCTCCCACACTGGTCCATCCAATGCCCCGGAGTCTCCGCTCACCAGAAGTAGGGGCAGGTTGCTACGCAGTTCTTCCCAGGCAGTCCAGGCAACAAAGAGCTGGTTAAGCTCCTGGGGCAGAGGGTTTAAGACCCACTCAGTCCAAACTCTGGGCACGGGGAGGGGAAAGGGCGCGGGGCTGCAAAGAGTTGAAAAGCCAGGGCTCCGCTGCATGAATGAACAACGGGGTGTGCCGCGGTGGCTGGGAGTTCACCTCCATCCTTCCCGTTGGTGGTTGTCCTGTCCCAGGTTGTCATTCCCCTAGCTCCCCGCACTTGGTCTTTCCTTCCACTGTTTTCCTCCCCCGTAACCCTCATTAAGAAAACGATCATTTAAAGCCCCAGTTAAAGCCGAGGTGAGGAAATGTGCGAGGGAGGCGGAGGAGGGGGGGAAGGGGAGGTGGACAGGACGAATCGGCATCTGTGCAGCAGCGCCCTGGCCGCCCCCGCGTCGTCCGCCACCCACCCCCCCGCCCTCAACCCCGTGCAGCTCCGAACTCCGAGCATGCAGCCCGGGCCGAGCGGCCGGTCGCCCCGTCAGCAGTCGGCGGGGGTGAGGATGACGCGGTCGGGGCGGGAGGCCCGCCAACAGCAGTAGCCCCGCCGCGGGCCGCCGCGCCTCCGGCTCCCGGGGCCCTAAGCCCATCGCGCCCAGAGCCCCAGGGTGGGGGCGGGGGCCCCCGCGCGGTCCCTCCGCAGCAGCCCCGCGCGGCTCCAGCCTATCAGCGGCCACCCGGCGGCTCCCTCCGATCGGACCAAAATAGCTGCGAACGCCTGCGACTTGCGCGCGGCCCCTCACTTGACGCTCACTCCGGCTCCCTCGCCCGGCCCGCTCCCCGCGTCTAGAGGGGGCGGGGAGGAAACGGCCGGGGCGCGGGGTGGGGGGGGGAGGGTGGTGGGGGAGGAAGGAAGGAAGGAGGAAGGCAGGGAGGGAGGGAAGGAGGAAGGCAGGGAGGGAGGGAGGGAGGGAGGAAGGAAGGAAGGAAGGAAGGAAGGAGGAAGTCGGACGGAGGCGCGGAGATCGGGGCTGCGCGGCGCGGGCCGGCGCGGCGCTGGAAGGCGCCGGCGTTAACCCCTCGAGGGCAGGCAGCGGAGGGGGAGCGGTGTTAATACATAAGAGCACTGCATCACGCTAATCTTCTCCCCAGAACAGTATGCGTCAGCAGTACATTCACGTTCTGACTGAAGGACAAAAGGATGAGAGAGCAGTCTGCGTGGCTGCTGCCTGCAACACCGCGAGCCCGGCGCGAGGAGGAGACGGTGGGCGCCGCGCGCAGGGGCCCCGCTGCTGCTGCCGCCGCCGCCGCCGCTAGCGAGCGGGGACCATGTTCCCGGGCTCCGGAGCGTTCCCCGCAGCCGCGACCCCCGCTGCTCACGCCGCCGCCAGCGCCGGGGCCGCTGCAGCAGCAACAGCAGCCCGCGGGCAGCGCAGCCGCTGAAGGCGCCGGGGGCCGGAGCCCCGAACTCGCTCTCTTCGCACAAAGCCAGAGCCGGCGGTGCGCCGGGGGCCCGGCTGCGGCGGGCGATTCTGCGCCCCCGGACTCCCCGAAGGGGCCTGCAGTTCGGGGCGACCCGGCTGCCGCCGCCGCTGCTGCCGCGCTCCTCCGGCCGGTGGACCAGATCCCGGCGCTGCCTCCACGCCGCTGCCCCTCAGGGGGCTGGACGGATTACTGCTCTTTGCACCAGCAGCCGGCGGACTGGGAAACTCAGCCCAGTTTGGGGCTTTTTAACCCTTAAGAGGAGAGGAGAGGAGAGGAGAGAAGGGGGTGTGTGTCGAAGAGGGAGGGGGCGAAGGAGCGGCGGACACCTCCTCTTAACTCTCGCAGCACCGCGAGCGAACGACTGCATCAGCTGCCTCGGGCCGGGAGCGGCCGACACCAGGAGAGGGGGCAGCGCGGCGGCGGCGGCGGCGGCGGCGAGCGCGGCCTGGGAGGCTGCGGGGCGCCCCCTCACTCCCCGCCTGGTAGCAGCCCCGGAGCGGGTGGGGGGCACCGGAGGCACACTCCGGCGATGAAGCGGCATCCCCCTCGGCTGGTGCGTGCCGGGGCCAGGGTCCAAGGACAAAGCCGGGAAGCGCTGGCGGCGCCCCGCCTCGGGCGGAGGGGGGGGCATGCACCTGCATAGCCCGCCGGGCCTCTGCTCTCCCGGCGCGCCTCAACTCCGCGGCTCCGCTCGCCGGCTCCGGATTTACTAGAAGCCATTTTGTCTCCCCCACCCCCCCTCCCCTCCCCTTCCCTCTGACCTCCCCGCCCCCTCGACTTCCCCCCTTTTGTTAATTAAAACTAAGAAGTGAGAATGGGAACGAGGTGGCCAGCTCCGGCAGAGAACGCTTAAGGACACCACGCCAGTTCTTCCCTTCCTTCCTTCCGAGGTAGGTGACAGCGAATGATTGGGTGGGGATGGTCGCCTCGGGGGACAGCAAGTCCCAGCTTTCCGAGGGCTAGCCTGGGCGGGGGGCGCTGGTAGACGAGGGGCCACTCTTTAGTTTTGGCATGATTTTTTTTTTTTTCTTCCCGGCCGATCTGCTCCGTCTCTCTAATCGCCCCCTCCCCACCTCCTTCTCCAGATGGAAAGAGGAGCTCCTAGCTCACTTAAGCCGGGGTAGGGCTGGTTCTCCTTTCCGAGCCAAAATCCCAGGCGATGGTGAATTATGAACGTGCCACACCATGAAGCTCTTGTGGCAGGTAACTGTGCATCACACCTGGAATGCCGTCCTGCTCCCCGTCATCTACCTCACGGCGCAAGTGTGGATTCTGTGTGCAGCCATCGCTGCTGCTGCCTCCGCCGGGCCCCAGAACTGCCCATCCGTCTGCTCGTGTAGTAACCAGTTCAGCAAGGTGGTGTGCACCCGCCGGGGCCTCTCCGAGGTCCCTCAGGGGATTCCTTCCAACACCCGGTACCTCAACCTCATGGAGAACAATATCCAGATGATTCAGGCCGACACCTTCCGCCACCTCCACCACCTGGAGGTCTTGCAGCTGGGCAGGAACTCCATCCGGCAGATAGAGGTGGGGGCCTTCAACGGCCTGGCCAGCCTCAACACCCTGGAGCTGTTCGACAACTGGCTGACGGTCATTCCCAGCGGGGCCTTCGAATACCTGTCCAAGCTGCGGGAGCTCTGGCTGCGCAACAACCCCATAGAGAGCATCCCCTCTTATGCCTTCAACCGGGTGCCCTCCCTCATGCGCCTGGACCTGGGGGAGCTCAAGAAGCTGGAGTACATCTCCGAGGGGGCCTTTGAGGGACTGTTCAACCTCAAGTACCTGAACTTGGGCATGTGCAACATCAAGGACATGCCCAACCTCACCCCGCTCGTGGGGCTGGAGGAGCTGGAGATGTCGGGGAACCACTTCCCGGAGATCAGGCCTGGCTCCTTCCATGGCCTCGGCTCCCTTAAGAAGCTATGGGTCATGAACTCACAAGTCAGCCTGATTGAGCGGAATGCTTTTGATGGGCTGGCCTCGCTGGTGGAACTCAACCTGGCCCATAATAACCTCTCTTCTTTGCCCCATGACCTCTTCACCCCCCTGAGGTACCTGGTGGAGTTGCACCTACACCACAATCCTTGGAACTGTGATTGTGACATTCTCTGGCTAGCCTGGTGGCTTCGGGAGTACATACCCACCAACTCCACCTGCTGTGGCCGCTGCCACGCTCCCTTGCACATGCGAGGCCGCTACCTGGTGGAGGTGGACCAGGCCTCCTTCCAGTGCTCCGCCCCCTTCATCATGGATGCCCCTCGGGACCTCAATATCTCGGAGGGTCGGATGGCAGAACTTAAGTGTCGGACTCCCCCCATGTCCTCTGTGAAGTGGTTGCTGCCCAATGGGACAGTGCTCAGCCACGCCTCCCGCCACCCACGGATCTCCGTCCTCAACGACGGCACCTTGAACTTTTCCCACGTGCTGCTCTCAGACACAGGGGTATACACATGCATGGTGACCAATGTGGCGGGCAACTCCAATGCCTCGGCCTACCTCAACGTGAGCACGGCCGAGCTCAACACCTCCAACTACAGCTTCTTCACCACGGTCACAGTGGAGACCACCGAGATCTCGCCCGAGGACACAACGCGCAAGTACAAGCCTGTTCCTACGACGTCCACTGGTTACCAGCCGGCTTATACCACCTCTACCACGGTGCTCATCCAGACCACCCGTGTGCCCAAGCAGGTGGCAGTGACCGCGACGGACACCAACGACAAGATGCAGACCAGCCTGGATGAAGTCATGAAGACCACCAAGATCATCATCGGCTGCTTTGTGGCAGTGACCCTGCTCGCTGCTGCCATGCTGATTGTCTTCTATAAACTTCGCAAGCGGCACCAGCAGAGGAGTACAGTCACAGCCGCCCGGACAGTTGAGATTATCCAGGTGGATGATGACATCCCTGCGGCGGCACCTGCAGCAGCAACAGCAGCTCCGGCCGGTGTATCAGGTGAGGGGGCAGTCGTGCTGCCCACAATTCATGACCATATTAACTACAACACCTACAAACCAGCACATGGGGCCCACTGGACAGAAAACAGCCTGGGGAACTCTCTCCACCCCGCGGTCACCACTATCTCTGAACCTTATATCATTCAGACCCATACCAAGGACAAGGTACAGGAAACTCAGATATGACTCCCCCCCCCCAAAAAAAAAACTTATACAAATGCAATAGAATGCACACACACACAAAGACAGCAACTTTTGTACAGAGTGGGGAGAGACTTTTTCTTGTATATGCTTATATATTAAATCTATGGGCTGGTAAAAGAAACAGATTATATTAAAATTTAAAAAAGAAAACTCAAAACAAAACTATTTTCTAACTTGTAAGTTCTATTTAAAGGGGGTAGGGAGGGTTACCTTGGGAATGTTGTGGGGTAGAAGTCACAAGTCAAGTTGCTATGTGGCCAGAAGGGATTTCTGGTATACGGTTAAAACTGCTAAGATAAAACCAACTTAAAACACCAACAAACATCCCTAAAGAGTTAGGGTGCGGGCTGCTGAGGGGTGGGGTGGGGGTAGATGGAATCTGTCATTTTTTTTTTTAGAAGATGCTTCATAGGACCCAGGACTACCCATTTCTGTAGACATCTTTCTTAGGCTGAGAGCTGTCTTTGCAGATTTATCTTATTTAAACAAAAAAAATTCCAAAAAAAAAAAGCACTAAGAATTTGTACTGTGCTTAGAATGTTGAGAGGCAATAAATTTTTCTTCTGAGGCCAAGGGGAAGACAGATCTGTAACATGGTGTTTTAAACAGGAAAATCACCGAAATTCAAATGAAACCCTCAAGGGACTGAGGGTGCGCACCCCTGTGCACAGGTCTTCTTGGTTTGTGCACTGGGACACCGCACGCCCCGCCTGACGGGAGTGCAGAGGGAAGGCGCAGAGAAGGAAGGGAGCTGGCGTAGCTTGCAGTCAAATGCTTTCACATTGTACCAGATTCCTGCAGTTGGGCTTAACCCACTCTGTGCAAGGCATGTGTCTATTCAGGGCTTCCCAGGTGAAGGAGGCGGCTCCTGAAGGGGCCTGGGGGTCCCAGAGCGGGATGGGAGCGGACAGCAACAGAGAAAAGGTATTCACGGGAGGGCATACATCAGCATAGTGCCATGTCCACCTGTTGTTCCCAGCATCTGACAAATGATTGTCGACAATGATGGCATTTGATGATTTTCTTTTAAAAGGGTTTGTTTGTTTTAAGGTGGAGAAAGGGAGGAGAGGCCGGGAGTGGGAAGCTTGGGGAAGTGGAAGCTTTTCTCATGCTTGTGATTTGGTGACTATTCTAAATGCTGATTCATTAGGGATTATTACGGCTGATGTCAATGGGTTGTGGTGATGGGTAGGGGGCAGAAGATGGGGAGAGAAGAAAAGGGGGAGACAGAGAGGGCACAGGCTCATTTAAAGTGATGAAGCCTTTCCTCACCAAGGATGCTTCAGAAAAAAGATCTGAAATCCACAGTTCAAACAAAGTGATGCACACGCAGGCACAGTGAGTTGGCCGTGGAGTCCTGTTGAATGTAGCACAATGGGGCAAAAGCCTTCCCTCTCCCAGGCCTGCCTCAGGAGGAGGGGAGGAGAAAGGGTGGGCGTGGGTGGGGAAGGCAGAGATCTCTGTTATGCTGGTCCATTTAATGATGTAACTTTACATATTATTTTAGCTTTAAAAGGAAATAAAGGTTCAGATTTGAAAGGGGGGTAGGGTGGGGGGTGGGGAAATGTCAACAAAAGAACATTGATTGTAATGTGAGAAAAGTGTATTTTTGTATTTTAATAAATATTGTTCAATTTTTAATTCAATGTCCCTAAAGGGTTAAATTGAGTAAGACCCTCAACCTATAGCTTCTTATGAGCATTGACCGAATCATTTCTATATAAAGGAATAAAGGGGGGGGAGGACCATGTTCAATTTCTTTTAAAAGTATGGGAACACGTTGAAGCTGTCAACCACTTTTCCTTAGCTTAAATAAAAGTACCCCGATTCTAGTGCACCTTTCACAAGCTAAGTGTGTTAGTCCCTGGCTCTGTTGGGGGTAGAACCGAATTTCCTGTGCCCTGGAAAAGCGGGGGAAATGGGTCAACCTCAGCTCCTGGGACCCAGCCAGGAGTTAAATGCCACCTCAGCAGAAGCTGCTGGTCAGACAGCACCAGCTTTACTGGGGGGACCCTGGGGGACTGGGACTGAAGAGGACTGCAATAATGTTGTTGGGATGAAAAGATCCCTCTGGCAGGGCTGCTCCCATTCTCTGGGTACTAAATAAACAAATGTGTCTCTCGGTGGTGGTGGTGGGTGTCGGTCTCCTGATGCTTAGCTGAGGAGTGTCATTCAGGCAGGCTGCCTGAACTGGGACCCTGCGTCTCTTCAAGCGCCAGTATTTATACTAATGCAGGGAACCGGGACTGAGTGGGTGTGATCTCCCTGGCACTGAACAGGGAGAGAGGCGGCAGCACTTTGCAGCAGTTGGCTAAGAAAGGGCCAATTCTTAATCCTCCTCTCTCTCTCTGTGTATTTTGCTTATACAAAATTTCTGGGTATCCGCGTTTGTGGCAGCATGTATGCATGGGCTCACACTTTAAGAAACTGCTATTCATGTTTCTAGGCTACAATGATGCGTTCTCTCTGCCTGTCCTCTGCTACCCTACCCCCAATAAAAAAGAGAGAAAACTGCAGCAGAAAAAAGGGTGGGACTTGGCTAGGACCAGCTGAAAAATGCAAGAAATCACCCCCTTTCCTGGTGCCATAGACACAACTCAGGCTATTTATTAGAACAGCTTCCCAGGTACACATTCAGAGGTGATTGTGAAGGAAGGAGCGGCCTCAGAAGCAGAGGGTGTGGAGCCCATTTCCTCCCACCCCTGCTCTTCCGACAGCTCTCTGGGCAGTCAGGGAACTATGCAGTTGCTGTGAAATGACAAAGGCTTGGGGGCTGAATAGACATCTAAGGAGAGAGGTGAAGAAACAGGCCTGAGACATTCCTGGGGAAGAGTCCTAAGAACAGATGCACCTGTCCTGGGGGTGGGGCATATTCAAGCTCTGGAATGTAAGGGAGAGGTGTTTTCCCGACAGGATATGGTTCACGGGCTTGAGTGTCGTTAGAGCTGTTAGGGGGGTTCCTTTGCTCACTGGGCGTGCTCCCTGACCTGGGCACTGGTTCAGCCTCTAGAGCAGCAATGCTCCTTCGCCATGGTGTTGAGTATGCCCTTCTCTGTAGCAGGCACTTGGGTCAACTTTTCAGAGAGGGGTCCCCTGAGCACCGAAAGTGCCGCCTTTAATGCTAGGCGGGAGACTCATCCTTGGCCTGGCCAAACCGTAGGGTTTGTTACCTGAGAATGGAACATGGGTTGGCAGCTTGCTGGATTGGGACAGGGGGGTGGGTGTGGGAAGAGTTACAGCAACATGTTAGAGGGAAAAGAGCGCTGCTGATTATATGGAGTTAGGGAGTTTTCGTGACAATTTTTTAAAGGCCGTGAAAGACCATGTAGTCTAATCCCTTCACATTTTATAATCAAGGAAATGGAGCCCCAGAGCAACTGAATGATATAGTCCAAAGTCACACTGCTAATTAGGGGAAGAGGTGGGATTGAAAGCCAGGTCTCCTGACTCCCCAAACCAATGTGATTTCTCATTCAGGCTCCCAAGAACATATTTCCTTCCTGGCCAATATGAAAATGGGACCTTCCTATAGATACTGCTGTGCTCTTTTCTCCTCCCTCTTGGAGCTGTCCAATCTCCTTTGAACCAGCTCTGCTGAGCGGAATTCTGACCACAGGGGCCCCAGAGCTGGCCCAAGGGCCACGTGTACTAAGGAGTTGGATTCTCAGGACTACACAAAATAGCTGCCCGATTCTTAGGTTCAATGGCAGACAGAAACCACAGGAATCCCACAGAGGGTAACGACTGCTAGGTAAAACGTAACGCAGACAAGGCTGGGTGTTCACAGTGGAACGATGGCTTGGTCCTCTCCCAACCTTGGCCTGGGAAGCTCTGCAGAGTAAAGGACTGACAGAGGTCTTAAAGCACCTCTCAGAGCAACTTGTGCACAGTGAGTGGTTTCTGCTTGTTTGGCTGAACAATGAGACTGTTTGGGGGAGGCGGGGGGCTCCTTAACTCTTCTCCATTGCATCTGCCCTAGCCCCAGCTCTAAAATCATGATCTGATTGCTACTCCCATAATCTGCTCTAGGACATTTTATGACTCTCTGGTCATAAAGCTGCATCCTATTGGCAGTGAGGGTAGAGGAGACAAACTAGTTTCTAAGGCCTAGGGACACCAGCTTTATCATGGCTGTTAACAGAAGGCCAAGTGGGCTTCACTCAGCCCAGGCTACTACCTCAGGGGCCAGGGCCTGCAATTATGGCTCCAACATTTTACTGCAACAAAATTAGAGAAGAAAAGGAAGAGAAAAAGAGAACATTTATATCCAAACATATGTCTGATTTTATCTCCTCTGCTGGCACTCAGTGCTCCATGCCATCGGCTAATGCAGGCACTGTTCACGCCATTTCGAAATCCTGCCTCAGCTAAACTGCAAGGCACTTCTGGCTCAAAGCACCTCTCTTGGTTTCTATCCATTCAGAAAGCACCCTTTCCCCTGGAGGGGGGAAGAATGGTTTGGGCAGTGGATTACGGTTGTTTTCATCTTTGCTTTATATTGAGATGAAGTGAATTGCTTCTTGGAGCAGGGATAAAGGCTTCAGGAAGCAGATCAGTGAAATATATGTATCTGCAAAGCAATACAGCATAGTGCTTGCAAGTACAGATTCTGGACCTGGTCTCCCCAGGCTGAATTCCAGCTCTATCACTTACTAGCTGTGTGACTTCAGACAAATACTCATTTTCCTCATCTCTAAAATGGACATAATATTGGTGTCTACTTCAATACTTCGTAGCTTGTTGTAGGAATTAAAATTTGATGATATTACATAAGGGGAAGACCAACTGACCAGCCTCCATCACCACCTCTATTATTGAACCTCATCCATATCCAAAGAGAGAACACGCCTACTGGACTAGTCTAGTGAGGGGGGATGGTCACCCAGAAGTCCTGGGGAGCAGGACAGCACTGTCTACAAGCCCAAGCACTGTGGGAAAGATGGGTTTACTTTTCTTCTTTGTGCTCCGTTCTTTAATTGAGCCCTTTAGATGACCCAAGGCACTGTCCTAGCCCAGGAACAGATTACCTTTCCTTCTGGCGAGTCAGGAGAAAAGGTAATCTGTTGGTGGTGATGGTGCACAAGCTGAGAGCTGGGATAGGAAATACTACCAGAAACCCTGGCCGTTGCCAAGAGGGTAATAAGCTTCCTAGTGTCTTCTCAGATCATCTTGTTTCTTTATCGGGGTGCTTTACCAAGGGAGGTGGGCCCATGGAGGCACCAGGAAGGAGAAAGGAGCACAGAGAGGGCTGTTGGGGCTTCAGAGCAGTTTCGGGGGGCTTGGAGGAAAGAAAAACAAGACAGGAGAAAAAGCACCAGAATCTGAGCAAATGAGAGTGGAATGGAGCTATGTGGCAGATACAGAGGCTAAGGGGCTGCAATGCAGTTCGGGAGGAAAGCCAGGGAGATTCCTCTGCCCTCACAAACAGGAGGCTGGCAGGACCCTGGATGGGGGGAGGACTGGCAGTGTGAAATTCATGTCATGGAGCAGAGGAGAAGAAAGGCAGGGAGATCAACTTTCCAAGAGAAGCCTAAGAAAGCAAGCATTTGATTTCCTAATGAGAGGCTAGAATTAGATTTTAGCATGATCACAGGTTTCATCCTCTGGAACATGCCAGCTTTGCTGTCAGTACTTGGGCCAAACCACCTACCCACGACAGTCCTGTTCCCGAAGCTGGAGGCTGTCCACTGCTGGGCAGGGGGCGGGAGATGCTGGAGGCTGTCCACTGCTGGGAGCAACCCCTCCCTCAGGGCTGTAATCAAATTCTGTTCCTGACAGACTCCCTCCTTTCTAAGAAGGTACAGTCATGGGAGAGGAGAAGAGGGGATATAGCAGCTCACTGTTTATCCACAACAAGAGTATTATTTCGGTGGTGGTGGTGGGGTTGTTATATAAATTATGTTTCCCCATAAAAATCATGACGACTCTGAGTTCAGTGCTGCACGTGGACCCTGGCAGTGAGTCAGAGAGACGAGGCCGGGGCCTGTGGGGGATAGCCCTGAGAGAGGAGGCTCTTTTGGCCAAGGAAGGTAGCATTTGAAAGGATGGTGCTGTCATCTCTAGCTTAGCCCGGTAGAGATTTCTGGACCTGTAGTAGGGAAGCAGTAAGGCTGAGAGACCACGCTAACGCCAGGTTTGGGGATTGGATGGACCAAAGTGGTACTTAGCTTTTCAGGTTCATCCATTCTGTGTGCCTAGAAACAACACCAGAGCCATTACTAAAGTTGAGATTAATTACTAAATACCAAAGGAACAGCCCTTGATCTACTTGTTTTTTTAATATCCATTCACCTGCTTATATCTCCCATTAATAAAAAGCACACCCTCCATTCCTTCTCCTGTCACACTTCCCCACTCCCGTGTGTGTCCAACTGTCTGTGAAGACAGGACCAAGGATGCCCCGCAAGATCCTTCCATTCTAGAAGCCCAGTGGCTCTTTCTTCCTTTTCACAGTCCTGTTTCCTCTTCTGAGGCAAGTCCTTAATCTGTAGTTTCTTATATTTCACAACCCTGGTTTCCCTGTCTGTGCAGGTGGGGATGTAGTCACCAGATAAGCCACTCTACCCGTTCCATGAGTCAGCAAGGATGACGGAGATGAGCTTTCGCACGCTGTTCCCTGTGCAAAGTTTGGTTTCCTGGCCTCAGGCTACTGTTCCCCAGGCTTCAAGGCCCAACCCACTCACCCAGGTTCATTAAGGACACTCAGACAGGTCCTCCTACTCAGGTTCCACCCTGGAGGTGAACTGAATGAGCTGGAGGCAGTTCCCTGGATAGTGCCGTGGTGTCTGCAGGAATGCACAGCACATCCCTCGCGGCAGGCCCATCACAGTGCCAGACATGGACCCCAGGCCTCAGATACCGACGGCCTGTTCCCACAGCCCCCCAGCTGCAGTGGCTACAGTGATAATCTATTACCACTGCAAGAAGACTTAATTTCTGGACTTAAAGGAAGTCGGATAATACTTTATCCTATTAGCGTCTGCCTGTGTGAATTGACAATGGCTTCCTTCTGACATGACAGTGTATTCTTCCCATTCATCTCTTAAGGGGATGAGTTGGGGAAGTCTGGAGTTAAGATTGGAGGGAGGGCTGAGGAAGAGACTGCTAAAGGAACCAGAGGAAGGGAAGACAATTTTTCAATGGGGAATGGGGAGAGGAGGCTTAGAGGGATATGGCAACACTGAGACAGCTCAGAGAGCAGGCCTGCATTTCATTCGGCTTCCTTGTGAGGGAAGTAGTGCCAGCTGCTGGGTGTGTTGTGTGCACGTGTACAAGGGAAAAAGGTTCTGAAGTCACAGAGGAGAAAAGCGCGAGAGAGGACCGGACTCGGCCTATTCCGTGTGCCTCTGGTTTCAGCTTGTTGGGCTGCAGAGTGACTTTCCCATCCTTTAATCCCTCTTCCGCATTCCTGTTCTGAGTCCACACCGGCTCTGACCAGTGGGATCAATGTCAGCTGAGGGCCCCTCCGCATCACCTGTGTGTTCTCACAGCTGGTCGACCTGGGGGGCAGCTGAAGACAGATTGATAGTTTCCAGCTTCTGACTTCAGGAAGGTGGAGACAGTGAAGGGAGTTTCCAAGTTAATTCAGAAAATCTAGGTGAACCCTCTTATTTTATTTGTGAGGAAAAGGAAGCCCAGGGAGATGTGACTGCCAGTGCCCGTGAACTGGTGGTACTGGGATCAGGTCTCTGGGTTCTCAGCCCAGCACCAGCAGGGCTACTGAGACTTATAACGGCAGGGGGCGCCACTGACAGAAGCTACAAGGTGACCAGTGCCCCTGGAGTCTGCAAACTGGTGCCATCCCTTACTTTTTGCTTCCAGGGAGGCAGGGAGAGGAGCGGAAGGCCTTTCACGCCAGTACTTTATCTGGGCTTCACACTCTAAACCAGATGGTGGCCACACCTGACTTCCCTCAAACAACTAGAAGTGAGAAATCCAGCAACTTTTCCTTCTCATCAACTACGAATGTTCCAGGGCAGGGGAGTTCTGATGGCTGCCCAGCCAGTAAACAAATTAGAAGGGGCATTTGTGGCTGAGGCCACCCTACCCATCTCCATAAGAGTGAAGAGCTGTAAAGAACAGGTAGAAGGAAGTTCTGCAGAAGCTCAATCATGTCAGAAGTCCGTTCAAGGTCAAGCTGACTACTGGAGAAGCAGGAACGTCTTCCCTGGTACTGTAAGCAAGGAAAACCTCAGACACCCTGGGCTGACTCGGGGGCCTGCAGCTAGTGAACGCCCCTTCCCCCATCGCAACAAATCCTCTCTAGGGAAACGACAGAGTGGCCCTGGCTAGAATTCTATCACATACATTTAATTAGAATCTGTCTCCTTCATGATGGTTTCAAGCGAAGTCCCAACACAAACATTCTAAAAAACAGCCGCTTGCAGCCAAGGATCTCTTTTAACCAAGTTAATTTAGCAGAAATTGGCCATCTTGGATGGGGTGGAGTTACCTCTCTTCTCAACTTCAAAGCTGGGAAGAAAGGGAGGTGGGGAATGCAGAGAAATAAAGAGGAGGGCGGGGGCTTTGAGCAAATGAGTTTCCGTCTATTAAGGAGCGGTAATTTCTGCTAGCTCCCCTAGAGACCGGTCCCCTCCAATAATGGCCTGACACTAATGATTCCCACTCCTAAGCAACAGCCTGTGTTCTGCTGGTGTTGAGCTGAACCGTGCCAGAGAAATTCCCTTTCTCTCGGAGGTACTGCTATTCTCATTACGCAGGAGAGATTACCAGCCAGGAGGATGTACTCTTGGGAAGGGGGACAGAAAGATCACCAGAGAATGTACCTCTCCAAGACTTGGTGCTGCTGATCTAGGACAAGAAAGGCTGAGAGACAGGCTAGAGGTTAGTGCTAAGAGGAAAGGGCAGACACTCTGAATAGGAGGGCGAAGACGAGAGAAAGCAAAAGCTTAGGTAACTCCTGTCTGACTCTGTGACCCTGTGGACTGCAGCCCGCCAGGCTCCTCTGTCCAAGGAATTCTCCAGGCAAGAATACTGGAGTGGGTAGTCATTCCCTTCACCCAGGGGATCTTTCCAACCCAAAGGAAGATCTCCTGCATTGCAGGCAGATTCTGTACTGAGCCACCAGGGAAGCCCCAAGGAGTTGATAAACTTAATGCAAGACTGGCTGGGAGGCAGTGGGAGGTCATGGGGCTCTGGGTGTGAGTTAAGCTCAGGCATAATGGACAAAAACCGCTAGCACCTGAGGAAGGCAGCAGGGTAATATGAAAAAGCTGAGTCCATTTCAGGTCCTTAAAAACCAATCACGTTCAGGGCAGAAGCCCAGGCATGTGGGCTAACACTGAAACTGGGGTGATGACTGAGACCGCAGTGTCAGTGGGGGTGGGGGAGGGGGGTCCTCTTGTCTTACCCTCTCCCTTCTCGTACTCTGAGGCCAGTGGGGAAAGTTAATGCCACCACGGCTCTAGGTACTGCCGAGGCTGCTGCCAGCAGGTCTTGAGTCAGGGGCAGGGAGTCCCCTTATTTTGCCCCGGTGGCTTCCCTGTGATGGAGACGGACTGCTTCCAGCAGGCAGCCTGGCCAGAGAGCCTGCAGTGCAGACAGATGCCTTGGGCCGTAATCAGGATGGCGAGACCCTTTATGGTGCTGCAGCTCGGCTCTGGGGCAGTGCCAGAGCGGCAGGGTGATGTTCCTCAGCCAGATTCATTTCCCCCCAAACCTCTTCAAATATGTGGGCCATGGAGAGAAGCAAATTTAATTAAATTACTGTGTTGTGGGCTGCCCTTCCTGGGCAAGGGCTAAAAACGGGCTCCTGCTGACACTCAGACCCATCTGTGTGTACAGAGCACGCGTTTCTTTGTGCTTGGCTGTCAGCAGCTGGGTGGGGTTGGCAGTGCCCACCGCTCGCCCCGGTGAGCCGGCCCCTTTGCCGCAGCGAGGCAGAGTCAACACTGATGCGGCCGCGGCCCCGTGCGGCTCCGCTGACCTTTTCCTTTCTACTTAAAAGATGACTGAGCGGCACTCCCCCTTTCTCCATCAGTTCCTTTCTCCTCCAACGCCTCTCTTGCGGACACCCAGGACTTTCCCGGAAGGCAGTGCCCGAGCCGCGCCAGGGAAGGAGGAATGAATCTGCAGGGAGGTGTGATTCAGAACAGGGCAAGGCAGGGTTTGTTTAGCTTGGCAGGAGATGGAGGGGTCTCCCTGGTGGATCCTTCGGAGTGCCACTTCAGCAGTTCCCCACTGGCAGCTCCGTGCTGGAGATGGAAACGTGCTCAGGTGCCAGAGCCCAGCAGCATAGCTCTCGCCCCACACCACGTCCCTGCTTGGGCATCGCGGTGGATATAGAGCCTGACTGTCACACACATGGGCAAGGGAGCTCAGTAGCAACTCAAACCTTAATTTGTGGAAATCAACACCCTGAAACAAACGCTGGCTGTGCTGTTACCCGTCAGCCCCCAAGGTCATTTCATCTCCCTTCTGGAGGTTCAGGACTTACCGCTCCAGCTTACAGAATACCACAAGGGTAAAGAGTTTGTCCCCAGTAGAGCTGAGGCTGGGAAATGGACTGAGGCGGAATCAGGTGTGCAGAGTTGGGGACACTGAGGGACGGTGGTGGTGGGGGGCGCTCCTTTTCATTTGGAACAGAGACCCAGGAAGACTCAGCTGGGAAATCTCTTCCTTACCTGTCCCCAGAGAGAAGGGCATCATCTCTCATGCCTACACCTATACTGAAAGCCACACAGAGCCTGAGAGGGTCACCTTGTGCTGGGGCAGCAGGAACCATCTAGTGGGCAGCTTGCAGCTGTACTTATGCAGCCCCCGTAGGCCCGGGACATCATGGCATCAAGCAGACGCCTGGATGATGTGGGCTGTGCAGGCAGCCCTTTTGGGCCCTGGCTCGGCAGGTTTACAGGCAGTGCCGTGGTGAGTTTGGAGGACAGAACCTCCCCACTCCAACCTCCAAGCCTCTGAACCTGTTACGTGACAAGGGGCTTGGCAGCCAGGGGATGGCCGCATCCACTGGAGCTCTGCTGCCCTCTGGACACTGCGCCCCACGGCTCCAGGGCTATTCTCCTGCGTCACCAGGGGGGTGGGGTGGGGTGGGGTGGAGGGCAGTGCATCTGCTGAGGTGTTTGCTGGCTAAGGTTTTTGGCTACAACAAGGTTACTTTAAGGGTTAAGACAAATACTGTCAATTTCAGACCCTGGAGATACCCATCTCAAGAGCCTGGATTGTGCCTGTGGGTCACTTAGACCAGCGGATCTAAATGATGACAATGCGTGGATGTGGGGAGATTTGGGAGAATGGCATTGAAACATGTATAATATCATGTATGAAACGAGCCGCCAGTCCAGGTTTGATGCACGATACTGGATGCTTGGGGCTGGTGCACTGGGACGACCCAGAGGGAGGGTATGGGGAGGGAGGAGGGAGGAGGGTTCAGGATAGGGAACACAGGTATACCTGTGGCAGATTCATTTCGATATTTGGCAAAACTAATACAGTATTGTAAAGTTTAAAAAAAAAAAAAACGAAAGCAGGCAGGTGGATAAAATGTGGTACTTGAAGAGAACGGATCCAAGAGAATAAGTTTCGTGAGGCTAATAGGCCAAGCAGCAATTGTAGCAGGAAGAGAAGGCAACACCCAATGCTAAGACAGAAGCCCTGGAGGACAGGGCCAATCATGAAGAATAGGAAATCCAGCAGTTTGGTGATACTTATCCTGTGGCTTTAGAGAAATAAAAAGGTTCCCAGGTATTGGTAAAAGGTAAAAGATCTTCCTTCCTTCCTTATCAAATTGGATAGAAGAGAATAGACCCCAACCATGATCTTAGGAGTGGAATTGTTATTTAGTCGCTAAGTTGTGTCTGACTCTCTGCAACTCCATGAACTACAGCATGCCAGGCATCCCTGTCCTTCACTATCGAAGGCCCCTTAATTCTTCCCCATCCACTGTATCATGCTTACTAGGGCATGAGCGTGCTCGCCAAATGACTGGCTCTGATGATGGGGAGAGAAGCAGATACATCTTCAGGCAGCCTCTGCCTCAGTCTCTGTGTTACTAGTCCTTCAGTTCAGTTGCTCAGTCGTGTCTGACTCTTTGCGACCCCATGGACTGCAACACGCCAGGCTTCCCTGTCCATCACCAACTCCCAGAGCTTACTCAAACTCATGTCCATCGAGTTGGTGATGCCATACAACCATCTCATCCTCTGTTGACTCTCTTCCTGTCTTCAATCTTTGCTAACATCAGGGTCTTTTCCAAAGAGTGAGTTCTTTGCATCAGGTGGCCAAAGTATTGGAGTTTCAGCTTCAGCCCTTCCAATGAATATTCAGGACTAATTTCCTTTACTGGTCCTTGGGTGCCAATAAAGATATTGTAGCATTATCAAGGATTAAAAATACCCAGTCCTTAGGAAAGTACCCCAAGTTATAGGGAGAGTGGGTAATATATCTCAGTCCTGATATTCCCTCATGAAAGGGCTGGCTTTGGGGGCTGTGTTGAAGCCACTTTCACCTGGGACAGTTTCTCCAATGGAGGAGAATGCTTGGAAATAATGTGAGTGGCAGCTGAGCCTCAGGGTAAATCCTGTGAACACTGGTATTGCTGGCGCAATGGCATTCCAGTAGGTGCTAGTGTCCCTTAGGTTTACAGACTACCCGAACGAGCCAGTGTATCTGCACTTGGTCCCAAGCCACACGGGTGGGCGAGGAGCCTGTGGCCCCAGCACCCCATCCTGCTGCAGGCTGCTGCCAGAAAGCATGGGTGTGGGTCTCACCCAGGCCCAGGCTGCTAGATGGGACCCCCATTCCTGCGCCTCGTCTGCAGCTCGGCAGGAGGGCAGAGTGATGCCCAGGCCCTGGTGTGCATGTCTTTCTTATGTCCAAGGTCACCCCCGACTCTGCTCACATTTGTCATCTGCCACTTCATTTCTCTTGGAGAGGGACGAGGAAAAAGGAAATGAACTGATAACAGTGGTATGTTACAGGGCACCACCTTTTGGCACCTGTAGCCTGTCTGAGAAAGCAAGGCGCAGTAGAGAAGTTGCCCAGTCTGCCTTAAAGGGAGAGAAGGGGAGGGAAGGAGGGGACGCTGATGTCTGACACTTGCCCTTGTCTCTGATTCTCTCTCAGCTCTCAGTAACAGTTAGCAAGCACAGTTAGGAAGCTAGAACCAGGGCTATTTGCAAAAACAGATTAGCTGTGCCGCAAGCTGGGAAGTATTTCCTACATAATCTGAACTTAGACCTTGCCATATCCTTATCTGATGTGGTTCAGATTTAAAAAAAAAACAAAAATTTTTTTTAGTGTGTTGTCTGGGTTAATATGCCAGAGCATGAACTGAGTGGTCTCCCTGGTAGCCCCAGGTTGACCTGCAGGCCAGGCTTGGCCCAGCCCCTTCATCTCTGGGAAAGCAGGGCACGAGAGGGCTGGGAGTGGCGGGCGTTGCTGGAGAAGGCCGGGCCATCTGCACTACTGTGAATCAAGGTTGGCTCCGACAGAAGGCGCGAGGGAGGAGGTGCAGCTGCTGATGGCTCAGACAGCTTGGACCTGTCCAGGCAAACAAGCCGCTCAAGTGCAAGAACAGCCAGCCAAGTAGGCAGAGCACGAATAAGGACTCAAAGCTTGAAATATCTGACAAGATGTGGAGGGAGGAGAGGAAGCTGTCTGGGATTTTCAACTGGTGTCTGGCCTTGCCTGTCGCGGCCGAGGCAGACTCTCCTGCTACGGTGGGGCGGGGAGGTGATGCCCGGGAGCTGGCAGGTGTGACCCAGGTGAGACTCCCTCAAGCTAGACTTAAAAAAAAAAGTCTTCATTTGAACAAATTGCAGAGACAGCTCTGGATTGTCCTCTAAAACACAATCGACCTGCCTTCCACAGATACCTATCTGCCCTCCAAGGTTAAGCAGCACCGGGCTCTGCGTGGGGTGGGGGATGGGGGTGGGGGCTGTGGCTTTACCGCACCATCTGGGACAATAGCGGTGTCTTGGAACCGGTTAAGGAAGGTGACGGGGGTGCCCAGAAGCGGCAAGCACCCCTTCACCTTCCTGTGGCCGGGGGGTGGGGAAGGGAGGCCAGCAGTGGGTGTTCAAGGGCTCCTTCTGGTGAAGACCCTCCAACACAGCGGTAGTCAGTCCCCAGTACATGTTATCTGCACGGAGAGAGCGGTTAAAAAACATCCAACGTTCCATCGCTAGATAAGATATGGAGGAGACAGGACTCTGATATTTTAAAGATACATCCCGGTGATTTGAGAGCACGCCTGGGCTGACAGCCCTCTATCTTGAGAGCACACTCAGACAGGTCAGTCCTGTCACCGACTCCAGAGGGTTCCTCTTGTAGGTGGTTTTGCTTTAAGTGAAGCCAGCGGCCTGGAGGTTTCATTCAGGTTAGGAGAGTAACTTCTAAGAACACCGGGCCAGATATCACTCGACCGATGGCCCCCCAAAAAACACAGGGAAACCCTCCTACAAACATGCTGCCCTCCTCAGAGGTCCCGGCAAGGGGGGAGAGAGGACAGACTGCTCAGAGGCCAGTGGGTATCAAGTGGGAGAAACAGAGGCACAGCGAGAGTATTATTTATTCTGAAGGAAAGTGGGAAGAGAACAGACACCTTCCCTGGTCATAGGCTGCTCTACAAACCGACTCAGACACAGTTCCAGGTCAGCACCCAGTTTAGGTTCAGAAGCCTAAACGAGGGAGAAAGTGCTGTTTTGAACTTTAGGTTTCTGACCCTCGGCTAATGGGCGCTGGCTGCTGAAGCCCTTCTGTGGTTCACTTAGAGTCAGTCCAGCGGCCAGCAGTGTGCCAGGTGACAGGGAACAGTGGAGATGAAAGACCTGGGCCGTGCCCTTGAGGAGCTCAGGACAATGGGGGAGACAATTACAACAGATGGTCTGCAGGTGCAGACCAGGGACCTGTGTGCTAGGGAGCAGCATGGAGTCAGGGAGAGCAGCCACCTTCTCCCACCCAAACGGCGCCTCGGAGCCTGCCGGTCTGGTCCGGATGAGGGAGCTGCCCGCCCTAGAATTTGGGGTGGAGCACTGGCCACCGGCAGGACTAGCACTGACTCAGACCTCAGAGGGAAGGCAGATGCTCCAGGACCCCTACAGAGATGAAGGAGGCGACTTCTGCACCTCTCTCAAGCTGGCATTTGCTGAAAGGACTATGCCAAGGCTTCCCCCAGGAGCACAAAGGAGGGTGCCCAGGCTCCCAGTAAATATGACTGGTAGTGAAGTTCTGGGCTGTGTCACCTTGGCAGTCTGTAGCCTTCCCTCCGCTTCAGCTTCCCTTAGCGACACATAGACTCGCTGAGCATTTAGGTGTAAATCACAAGGCCCCCCTCAAGTGAAGGAGGGCCAGCAGGTTGCCCCTGAATGAAGGGGTGCTAAGCCAGAATCCTGAGCAAGGCTGTGCTGTGTAAATGTCACATGGAAGCTTCTAGTTCGAGCTCTGGAGCTCCGTTTAGCTTGGCTGCAGCCAGCTGCTATTCACCCCACCTGCTGAGCAGCCAGCGCGACATTTAGCTTTGGAGTCAGCATAGGCACCGAGGACACAAGAGAGTCATCACGGACTCGCATGCAGAGCTGAGAACACGGGGACTCCTGGGAGCAGGGGGAGGGGCAGGTTTCAGCCTCCCACCCCTACGGTAGCTTCAGCAAAATCCCACTAGGTTATAGTGCTGAGCACCGAGGAAAGCCGGGCTCTCCTGGGGTGTGCACCACTGCGCAGCTGTCTTCTGTCTCCTGTGTGCGAGCAAGGGCCTCAGGGTGGAGTGTGGGAGCGCTGGCAGGCACGCTACGTGGCGCAGCACTGCTCGGGGCTGGGTGACACTGAGGTCCTTCGGTACAAGAGACATAGCAGACCAGCCGTCCACTGTGGACTCTGACTGCAGGCCCAGGTCTGGCTTGTCCTTTGTGCCCACCCTGCGCCTCACCCAGTCATAAGTCTGGGGTGCAGACTACTTGTGGGAACTCATCCTGAAAGGTCAGTCTTAGGTTATCCAAAGTCAGAGCTGATCTAGGGAGCAGTGATCCAAATTTAATCGCTTAAACCACTGGTTCTCAACCTGAAATGAACATCAGAATCACCTGGAGAGCTTTTCAATTAAATATTTTTTCATTATTAAAAAAACCTTTTGATTTGAAAAACCTGAAACACTGAAAATAGAGAGTTGTCATGAACTCCTATATACCAGCCATCCAAGTTCAACAGTTATTGAACTTGTCATATTCGGTTCAGCTATCCCCTCCTTTTCTCTGCTGAAATATTTTAAAGCATCTTCGAGACATGATGTCATTTTGCCCTTCCATACTTCAGCAGTGCATCTCCCAAAAAAAACATGGCCATTTCTTATATAACCATAGTGCCACTATCACACCTAATACAATTAACAAAATCATTCCATGGTATCACCTAATATACCTGGGAAACTTACCCTTGCCTACCTCCCCAGGACCCACTTTGGTGGACGCAAGCTCCACCAAAGTCCTATAACCCCCATCATGTGGTATACAAAAAAAAAATAAAGTCAAGGAAAAGGTGACAAGTCACAGACCAGGAAGAAGAAGGGAAGGAAAACAAAAGCGTTCGGAAGTCAGTCAGCCACAGAGCGGAACTGCTTATTCAGGGCAAGGCTGCCGTAACTGTGAGGCCCACTCACTCGGTCCCCCAGACCCACCAAAGGTCTGAGAGGTTTGGAAGGAGAGTTGTTCCAGCTGCCCTGGGGCCCCCAGCACCTCACACCAGTCCAGCCTGCGTTTTCGTCCTCTATTCTAGCTCTTTTCTCTCTGTGCACTCTGGCTCACTGGCCTGGTATTCGGGGCAAACTCTGAGCCTTAGCACCTGACCCTAGATACGATTCATGAGGTCTGTGGTGAGGGGCGTGTACCAAAACTTCTTGGGTGTTGGCACTAGGGATTGGGACCACATCTTCAAATTTACTTATTAAAAAAAAGAAGAAGAAAACCTAAACAAAACATCCTGAAAAAAGATGAGGCTATATCACTGCAGCTAAAAATACCTCTACTGAGGGCGTCTGCTCACCAGCTCCTCAATTAGAGATGCTACAGGGCCCTTTGTGAGCTGCGCAGTGTTGGCAGCTCCACAGGGGCTCTGGGTGGCCAGGGACAATCCCAGGAGCACTGACTAGTGACTACTGGGCGGAAGGGGCTGGCGAGCTAGCTGGCCAGAGTGGTCGGCACACATCAGGCAACACCCATAATCCTTTCTTTTTTTTGGTGGACCTACTGCCTAAGCCAAGAAACTTCTGCTGCCTTCTGCAGCAGGCTAAAACACCATCTCTGAGGTGGTCCCACAGTCATGGGGACTGCCACTGACTTCCTAAGCTGCACAGGAGTATGACGACAACTGGGGGGGGGATGGTGGTGGTGGGTGGGAATGCCACCCGGTCTGGCCCAGGGTGTGTCCATCCTGCTGGACAACCTCCCAGTGTGAGTCAGTGGTAATCAGACACAGGTAAGGCCCTCAGTGGTGGCCTCAGGAAAAGGGTGTTTAAAATGTAGGCTCGACACCCGAAGGGGTAACAGAGTGGAGGTGGAGGGCCTCATGGCAATGAGGGTCTCTTTTTCTGGGTCCTCGCAGCACCTACAGGTCACTCACTCCAGCAGAGTCTTTTTTACTGGGGAAGATAAAGTCCCAGGGAGGTATGGTAGTTCTTGTCAAGGTCATAGATTTAGTAAATGGAGGAGCCGAGACTTAAACCTGGGATTTTTGATTACAAGTCCAGCGCTCTGTTCCACTATACTATCGCAATGAGTGGACCCGTTCTAAGTATTCAAGAAGTGTTGAAAGAGCTATGGGAAATGATATTTTCATAGTTCAGGTGCCACAGGGATCTCAGGTGAGTGTTCCCTGGATGACCTGGGGATTCTACAATCCTTGCAGGTTCTGGGAAACTCAAGGGTCAGATTCAGCAACTGCATCATATGGTCAGTGGGGGATGGTGACAGTGCCGTAGATCTGATCTCCAGCCAGAGATCCAAAGCCACCCCCCTCTTCTCTGCCTGGGACAGTGGGAAACATCTGGTATCAGCTTGACTCTGGGCTGTCAAGCAGAAAAGGGGGCAAGGCCAAGGCCACGGTGTCTGGTTTGATGCAGGTGATGTTTCCCTGTCACGTTTCTTGGCATTGTGTGTGACCCTCAGGAAAAGAGTTTGGAAGCTGAAGTCAAAAGCATGAGAGGACTGAGTCAAAAAAAAAAAAAGAAAAGAAAAATGGAAACAGACAGCGAGAGGTGTAGGAGAAGGTACAAATTGGTCAGAAGAAGAGTGCAAATCAAACATTTCCTGGGTGTATGAGAGTACGGGCAAAAATGGCCTAAAGTCTTGCATCGTCCAATATGGGCAGCCTCTAACCACATGTGGCTATTTAAATTTCATTAAAGATCCTGTGCCTCAGTTGCAATAACTACATTACAAGTATACAATACCCAGAGGGGCTAGTGGCTGTCACACTGGACAGAAAGCACCTGTTGTTCTATACTCGCAGAAAGTTCTACTGGACAGTGCTGGGGGGCTGCCTGGTTATCTCCGCTCATTTCTTACTGGCCACAATGAGTAGGTTCTGACACCTTTTTGGGGAAGAACTGAACTGGGGGAAGCCAGAAGGTACCATTATTCACTCTCCAGCAAACCTACTACACCTGAAAACTCGAAAGCTCAGCGCGACTGCAGCATGAACCTACCAGTGTATGAGGCTCCCCGGGCCCTAACCCCCTTTTTCCCCTCTCCCCTGCATGTTTACAGCCACTCTGACCTTTGCATATTTTATTCCGATTCTATTTTACACTGTTTTAATTGATGTTTAATATAGCTTAACTCTGCATGGTGTTCAAAGCCCCTCACCAGGGGGCCGTTCACAGGCAGAAGCACAGTTAATAGCAATCCCCAGAAAATTATGCCCTGTATCGAAGTTGTCATTGCACCATATAAATGCTTATTATTACTACTGAATTCTCCAGCCCTGACGCCTTCCTGTGTTTACTAGGTAGCAGATCAACCTCTGTGTTAGTGCCTTCCCTACGCTGCCACACCATTAGGACTAAATATAGCCCGTGTGTGTATGTTTAGCTCCATTTAGCTGTGCTTTGGAAGAAGAGGGGGTAAAAAAATCAGAGTTAATTAAATTGCCGGAAAATGTAATTTGTTCCTCCCCCACTTGACAACCCCATGAAAGACAAACAGACATCACTGCTACCAAGATAGGTAACTGGCCTCAGCTATAAGGTGGAGGGAAGCCCAGACCAAGGTAACAGGACACGGCTTTTGGACTGGCCTCCTGTGAGCATAGAGTGAGCAGGTCTAAGACCACAGGATGCTGGGAGGGCAGCCAGGCACTACCCTGTGCCCAGGCTGAATGGGACCAGAACACAGAGCTCAAGCTTGAGGGGCAATCTTAGTATGCCAAGTAGCTCGAGGGCAATCCAGCTAGGAAATCTGACCCCCTAACTGTCACCTCTCTTAGTAAACAAACAAATTTTGGGCTCTTCTGAAGCTCAGTTTTTGGCAAGAAAGCAGCTTTTCTACGATTCACATGTCAGGATAAGCAATGGAAAATTCCAGGTGAGTCCGGTACCTGGCCTCCTCCCTTGCTGGCAGGCCTTCCCCTCCTGTGTGCAGCTCTCTGGACACCCTTGTCTAGTGAGAGTCTTCTTTACAGAACACAGAGGGTCTGGAAGACTTCCTCCTGATTTAGCTCCTTGTTCCTTTCTCACTAAAATAATCGAGTGTAGACGACACACAGGCTTGCCTCTTCTGTCTGCCTGTCACATACACCTAACTCCCTTTTATAGGCTGCCAATGTCATAGTCTCCAAGGTTACCTGTACTGCAAGGGGATGGACAGGTGGTATGGCTGTTGTCTGGGAGGCACTGCAGAAGTGCAGGTGAGAGCACTGTGATCAGAGTGTGGAGAATGCAGGTCTATGAATTACTGTGTGAATGTGCCCAAGACCTTCTTTCGGCCTCAGTTCTCAACTACTGTGAACCCTATGGATTGGACAATATAACGTCTAGGCCTCATAGCTATAAAATGCTCTAATTCAGTATTCTGAAGGCTGTACGCTCAAGTCCTTGGAAGCAGAATGGGTCATGCTTATTTCTATTTATAATCCATTTTTTATTTTTGCACTCAATGCTCTATGGAGAAATGTAGATTTCTATTCTAAATTCTTCCTAACAAAGGAAAAGTTCTATTTTAGTTTGTTTGACAGGGAAATGTTTTTAACTAGATTGAGTTTCCCATATTTTGTTTGCTCTGCCTTCTTCCATCTTTGCCTAAAAAAAAAGTTTCTAAAAAACCAGAAATGCTTTCGGTACTCTGGCAGAGCAGGAATGAGGCTGCCTTGGCTGAAGCGAGAAGATGGTGCCCATATCGGGCCCCAGTGGAGCAGGACTATTTGCCATCTGCTGCACTTGCTGCCTCGTCTCCAAATTGGGCCTGTTCTGTAGTTTGCTGCAAATATTAGGAGCTGAGCCACTAGCACTTCCCACCCATGGCAAGTCTTGAACCCTCCATGGGCTGCCAAGACCATCTGAAAGCAGGGGGCCGCTTTCCAGCTTAGGGGAAAAACACATGCATTAAGTGGAACGTCTTCCCCCTCCTCTGCTACTCCCCAGCCGTTTTGAAAGGTTTAGACGGAAAGGGAGGAAAGGAAGACCTGTCTGACGAAGCCGAGGAAGGTGATGGAATTGTCTGTGCAGGTCAGGGCGGTTTATTAATGATCCACAGGAAAAGAACAATCGTCCTGCCACAGTTTCGCCTGTAATGAACCAGCTTCATGGAGAGCGGGCTGCTTTCTCTGGGTCTGGCACCTGCTGACTGCAGAGCTACCTGACACAGCAGCACTGGGTTTCTAGCAAAATCCCCGCACTGGGAGAGGGGCATCCAAAATAGTGACTTTAACTCACTGGGCAGGCACTCAGGATGTGTGACCGTGGTGGCAGTGCTCCTCCGCAGAAGCCTGGCCCGGAGCGTGAGTTGACAACACTGGCTTCACACCGCCCACGAAGTGCCCGTCCAGGTAAGTGGATCCCTCTGCTGGGTGGTGGAGGTCACAGCAGGAGCAGATCCAGACACGTGGTGGCCCAAACTCTACAGACTGGACGTTCTGGAACTGGCTTGTGCCGCAGAGGGGCTGAGAGGGCTTAGTGACTACGCAAGGCATGGTGGACAACAGATGCTTCTGTGTAAGGGTATGCAGTGGACAATCAACAAAATTCAAACCACCACACAGAAGGGGAAAAGATTCTGGGTGAGCCAAGCGCTGCCTCTAGAGTCAGGGCCAGCCTCCCTCTTAAAGGATTTAAAGACCCTGGGGGATGCCCCCAGGTGAGTGACGTCATAAGTACTTGGGGGTTGGGTGGGGTGGTTTGAATTTTTTGAGAGGTAGGTGTTCCCCGAAGGAGAACAGAACACACTAACACAGCCAGTTGGCAGTTTTTTACTCCATATACTCAGTTTACTCTGTAGAAAAATGGGTAGTCAAGGCAGCTGTGCCCTTTGGAAGAACAAGGGGAGGAAACTGCTAGGTGAGGCAGCAACGTCCATCAGCTGTTGCCATGTTGCTCCCGCTGAGAGTACAGCACGCGTGGCCAACCCCTCAAAGCCAGTCTCTATCCCCACCCAGCTCTGGTTACAGGAGCTGAGTCCAGTGGTTCTCTCATTCCTGTTCCAGCAGTCCAGAAACAAGAGTGGTCCCAGCTGCAGACCAGCAAAGTAACAGGCAGAAGAAGAGGTCACTGGTGGCTTGGTAGGAAAGAGATCGCTCATGATAAATGAATCAGGACTGCCTGCCATTTTTCCTTGCTGCCACCTTAATCAATGAAGGAAAAGGTGAATTGCTATTGATCTCTTCAATACTTCTCAACGATACTGTACGAATTACAGAAACACCAGGGGGAGGATGAAGGAGAGACAGAAGAAGGACAGATGGAAGAAGTCTGGGCAGCAGGAGAAAGCAGGGCCTCCCTGGAGGTGGTCTTCCTGTCAAGGGGTGTTATGGATGCTCGGGACACGTGCAAATCGTCAGCAAGGGCCCTTCCTCACCCCAGCAGTGCTGCCATGGACAGTGGCCTTGGGGCTCCCTCTACACCTCACATGCTTGGTAGGCCTCATTGGGGCACAGGAAGCCACATGGCTCCTCCTGACAGGAGGCCTCAAGTCTGTGGGTTGAGAGGTGCTGCGGATCCCAAGGTCTCATGAATTTCTGATGCTGCCATTCTCCAGTGGTGTCTGGCTAGGTTACCTCAGCAGCTGACTACAATTTGGAATGGGGAAGCAAGAATCAAATGCTTCGAGAGTAAACTCTGGCTTCACTGTACTAACCCCACCTCTGGGTCAACTCGCAAAAAAAGAAAAAAAACTAGACAACTAGACAGGCAGCAGATAAAGTTGAAACTAGCCTGTATGTTACATAATGTTACATATGTTGTCATACTTGATAATGACAAAATGATGGCTTCTGGGGTTCAAGCCTGACCTTTGAAACACTCCAGGCTGAAAGACGTGTCAAAAAGATCGTAAGGTGAGAGGCTAGATCTGGATTCTGGGATTGTGTGCAGACAGGCTTGACGATGTTATTTATATGTGAATAGTCTTCCCCCGTGAAGCAGAAAACAGGGCACGCTGGTATCACAGACAGGCATATCAACCCATAACAGAAGACACACACGGACTGACTGATTCTCAGGACTTGGACCAACCAGTCGGCTTTAAGGAAGACTGAGAACACTTCAGTACTTGGGGACAGCTGCTGTTTAGGAAGCAGTGCTTACTGGAACAAAAGTCATGTCAAGAAAGGAGCAATGTTAACAGACAGATGGCATGGCAGAGGGAAAAGGGAAATTCTACCCAAGGCTGGCTCAATGAGGTCAAAGATGGTCAGACCTCAGGGTCAGGAACAACAGTTCTCTTCTTTCATCCACTGGGTCTAACTGTTCAGAGGCAGATGAGGGAAAAAACTGTACAATCAGAGGTCCCTCTCCAGGTCACAGAGTGCCCTCAGCTTGTGGGTGGTTATCTGTCACTGGGGGCCTGGCAACCCTTTTCTACATACATGGGAATAACTGGGGACTCCCCAGGAACCTTACCCCATGCCTTTCAGCATTCTCCAGGTGGAACAGGGTGAAGTGCTCCCATTCTGCAGATGGTGAAACCAAGGCTGGCAGGCAGTCACATGGCAAATACAAAGCAGAACCCAACCATAAAAAGCCATGCGTGAAAGCAGCAAGAGCCCTGCCGGGAGCTCTTGGCATGATTCTCCAGGGACAGTGACTCAGGCTGTGATTGTATAATTCCGAAATCAATGACAACACAGTTCGCCAGTCTCCCCACCTTCCTCCCACAAATACCTGAAGGCCTCTATTTCGTAGAGCGAAATAGAATGCAAGTTACAAAGCTGCTGATGTGTTTAGAGTGGAAGTGCTGAGATTAGGAAGAGGAGGTGGTTAAGTGCACCCTGGGCGTTTACAAACGGCCACGTCTGCAGCCCTGTAAGCTGATGAAGGATGAGCCCCGGCCAACTCTGCCAGGCAGACAAGAGAGACAGCCGGCCCCACCCGGAGGAGTGAGAGCGTGGCTGCAAGAGGGCATGAAGATAAGAAACAACTATTTAGCAAACACCAGTATCCTCCTACAAGGCATCTTCCAACTCCGAAAGTGACCCTATTCTAAAATTACCAAGTGGCAAATGGCCAGGCCAAAAATCCATATCCAATCAGTGGTAATGGACTATGTGCTGGATCTCCTCATGTAACGTTGCAGCACTGCTGTAAAAACCCTGGGTCAGTAGTTTTAGAGTGATTTAACTGGAGCGGCAACGGCCGCCCAGCGCTGCAAGCACTGGAGAGGTTCTGAAGTGCAGTGGCCTATGGAAGGCTCTGGCGGGGAAGGACGGACCTGCTGGTCTTATTTGCATGATCTTCCACCTCTAGGTATACGTTCAGTGCCAAGATCCTTTTCTGGTAACTGTTACAAGGAAATCCACTGCATCAAGAGAAGGGACAGGGAGAAGGGGAAGGCATTAGGCTAACCTGGAATGAAAAATGACACAGTTTCACTGTGCGGCCTCACATTCACCTCTCATTCCTGGTTCAATGGACAGCTTTTGTTCTTGGTGCACTCAATGTCCTAAAGGACTTGTCGTGGGTCCTTTTCTTGTCCCTTTCAATTCTGGATAACGCCTGGATCTTTCTTCAGAGCTCCTGCCTGGCATTCCACTCCCTCTAGCAATCCAACTTTACCCAGATCAAAGATAAATTCATGGTAGTCAGATGACTATGGTCATGGTAAGGTGATATGGAGACAAAAAAGACCACTGCTACATCAGAGCATAAGGAAGCATGGACCAGCCAGGCTCTAAATAAGTCATCCTGGTAGCCCTCATTTTCAAGTCCCAGTGACACTGGGAAATGAGTAAGGTCAGAGTCCAGTATAAACAGAGAAAGCATGGCAGATCACTCTCCAAATACCCCATGGCAGTCGGGGTGCATGGCACAGTTCCTCAAGCCACTCCTTAGATGTCCATAGGACATATGTGGAGTCCTAGCTTCCCCTGCTGGTGACAGGTGGCTTATCTTTGGTCCACAATCAAGTTGAGAAGAGGCTCTGTTTGTAGGTTTAGGACTTCTGAGCATTAGTGTTTCCACTGCACACAATGTGCCTGGAAGAAGTTGTTCTAATGTGCAGGAGGATGTGGAAGCAGTAGCAAAAAGACCCAGACTTTTCTTTATAGAAAAGAGACTGGCTGACCCCTGATTCTACTTAAATGCTCCCAACACACAGGCCTGTGTCCAGTCCATCCTGCCTGCCTTGGCTCTGGTGGCTTGTCCTCAGTGAGGTTCCAATCCTAGATTTAGCTCAACTCGGTGAGAATTCTCGTGAACAATATAAAAGATGTTGTGAGCTGTTGCTCACTGAGAATCTCCTATCTACCAGGGCACCAGCGCTGGGCACACTGCAAATATCCATTATATCCATGGTAACCCTACGGAGAGGTACCCAGAGAGCTAAGGGTTTAGGTTTAGTAGGATGGCTGCACTGCACAACCCCCGGGGCACCGTTGGGGTTACTGAATTCTACTGAATACTGATACTGATAATAGAATCTATTACTTGCTGAGATTGCCGAGGTTTTACAGGTGCTAAGGATCATGTCCAAGGTCGCACAATAAATGGTGAAGCTAGAATGAGCACCCAGGTCTGACTCTGCTCATGTTACTAACAGTCTTTGTTAAGTGGCCAGGAAGGGAAAGATGTCCTTCAGTGTTCAGGAGATGGGTCTAAAGAATGAGCTTATCCTCACTGAATATGTGAGACATGCTGTTCAGACCAGGTTAGGGGATCTCTGCTGTTAATTCTCAAGCTTGCTCATAATCTTATTTCATGCATCACCGCGTTTCATAACAGACCATTGGTCACTTTCATTTTCAAAATCCATTTAAGTTTAGCTGACCAGAAATGGTCACAGGTGGAGCGGCAAGTGGGAAGTTCATTACTAAAGCCAGGTTTGGAACCCGTAGGATCTCGTCCAGTCCTTGGCAATAGACACAGGGAGTGGGCGTGCTAAAGGCAAGAAGAGGATGGTGTTGATGTTGGTTCATCCACCAGAGCAGTCAGGGCTATGCCCTGGGGGGAGTCGCATGTGAAATGTTAGAACGTTAGTACCGATACTACCTGGAGAGCAAATGCAACCCACAAGCTGCTTCCCCTCGGCGGACAGTCCTGCTATTGTCTATGAGGAGACGGGCTTTAAAATGGCATCAGTTGAATCATATAATTCCAAAGAGAAATGATGGACATTCAGGCAGTGGGTGTCTGGGAATAGTTAGGACAAACAGAACAGGGAGGCGTGAGGCCTGAAGACCCCTGAACATGCCAGCTTGAAGGCTCACACTCAGGTCTACATGGGCGTGGGCCAAGGTGTCAGGGTCTGAGGTGAAGTTCTTCTGGAAACAGACAGGGCAAGTCTGCACAAGGCCATCTCTTGTGTGGAAAGTGAACACAACAGGCTGGTCAAGAGATATGAATGAAACAGAACTATTTCCCAAATGAGGCTTCCAGAAAGAAGTGGACAGACTTCATAAGAAGGGATTTCACCTGAAAAATGCTAATTCCAAGTCCCTTTTCTTTAGCCCTTTGTCATTAAGAATGTTACTCCCCCACCACCCCATGCCACCTTTTTTTTTTTTTTTAAGAGAATTGTAACCAAAGCTTAGAAGCAGTGAACCCCCAGGATGATTGAAGAGGTAAGAGAAATCTAAATTAAAATAAATGTCACCCAGCTCACCGGCACTTTTACCTCTGAGGAGCCCAGCAGTCTCTTACCTCCTGATAGCAATTCTCCATTTGTTCCAGGCCAGAGGCTCTCCACAGCTCTACAGAAGGCAGACCAGGAGGCTGAACGTGCCTGGCAATAGCCGTGTTCCACAGGGATGGCTCATAAAGAACATCATTTTATGTCAGGCAGGCAGATAGTATCGAATACCATAGGTGGCAGGGGTTCTGCTTAGCAAGGCTGTTTGAAGGATTTTCACGACCTTATGTTTGTAGTGATAATCTGTTAGTGAACCAGTAAATGCATTCTCCAGTGGCAATCACTGCCCACTATAACTCACTTCCAAGCCTCAATTTAGATAAGGTTCAAAGTAAGGACTATGGACTATTGCAGCAGAAAGATGCAAGAGGAAGTCATGTTTGAGCCTTTCACATCTTTACTCTGGGACTGATTTGGGTTCGACTAAAGATGGAAAGGAAAAACCAGTGCCAGGGACTGCCCTAGCACTGCCAAGGCTTCTGCTTAGGGAGGAAACAATTTGTTAGGTCTACACCTCTACTTTTCTTGCACTGAAAGGAATAGTAAGAAAAACCAAACTAAAGTGGCAGAAAAAACAGAAAAGTTTATCAAGGAAGAGTTCACCATAGTAAGGACCCGTTATCCAGGGAAAGGAAGAGTCTCTCTGCTGAAAAGGATTGTCTTCCCTGAGATACAATGGCATCCTTGAGAGCTTCCCACACACACATATATACCCCACGTAGAGGCTATAAGGAGGCCGCATCTCTTGTGGACCTAACTTTTATTCTGCCCCCGACCCGCCCTCCGCCCCGCCCCACCATCCCAACAGCCAGCCTGGGATGCAAACACTAGCCTCTGGAGGGCAGTGAGGCCTATCAAACCTATACCAGTCGGGCTGTATGACATAATTACAGGTAATAGGATCTTGGCCAAGCCAATGAAGAATTAGGCCCAGCAGCTATTTCAGAAGAATGGATGCAATTCTATGCTTGACTAGCTATGAAAGTTCCAGGCAGAAGAATAGGGAAACAGACAACAGCCAGCTGAGCCAGCAGCTTTGCTGAGAGGAATCCCACTGGAGCCAGCACACTGCTGGCTCCCATCAGTGCACGCTGCTGAGTTTGCTTGGGGAAGGCAACTGGTGACTGGCTCCCAAGGAGTTTAAAAGCCAACGGGGGGTGGGGGGTGGGGGTGGGAGGGGGAGGCCAGTAGCTGGGGGGGCGGGGGAGGAGGGAGAAAAGGGCAATGTGACATTCTTCATTATATTTAGCCTCACCTCTTTGCATTTTGATGCCATTTTCATTGAATGGGACTAGAATGAGAACTGAGGCCCTCCTCCTAGAGCTTTTAGAGATAATTTGGCAAGAGTCAGGAGCCCATAAATGAAGGAGCTGTAAGTGGGCAGCCTGGTATTCACACAGTGCTTACAGCCTATCCTTGAACAGAAATATGAACTTCAAAATAAACCCTTCACCTCAGTTAGCAGTTAGATCAACAAAAGCAGAGGATGGAAACCACCAGGGAGGGAAAGAGACAAGCAGCATCTATTAGGAGAGTGGGGAAGGACATAATGCTTTCTATTTGAACACTGGAATTAAAAACAAGGCAAACAAACAAAAAAACACTCAAATACCATTATCTCATTACCCTATCTGACAGACGGGGAGACCAAAGGAGGTCAGAGTCCCCTAGAAACCACACAGTCAGGTCTGAGTAATGGACTTCTTCTATGAGAAGATCCTAAATTAGCAGCTGTATGTCCAACCTCAATACTCCAAAGACTTCCTCTCCACCCCACAAATGTTAAGCTTAGAGAGCTTTCCTGAAGAACCAGAACAGACAAGAACAGGTCTTCTTCCCAGTCTCTAGAATTAAGTCACAGGGAATCAATAAGTTGATTCAATGAACATTTATCAGTTGAGATTCTCTTATACATGAGGCAAGATACAAAGAACACAAAGGCAGAAAGCACGCTTCTTGTCCTTGTGAAGTGAAGGAGCGAAGGCGCTCAGTCGTGTCCGACTCTTTGCGACCCCATGGACGGTAATCTACCAGGCTCCGCCAGGCTCCAGTATTCTTTTCCAGGCAAGAATACTGGAGTGGGTTGCCATTTCCTTCTCCTTCTGCCATTTCCTTTCCTTCTTGTTCTTGAGGAACTAACAATATAGTGGGGAGACCAACATAGATCACTTCAACATCACTGGCCAGTACATGACAGATGTCTGTATGGACACAGCACTCTGGGGACTAAAGGAAAGCCATCTGCCCAGCCTGAGAGATCCAGGGAGTGCTAAAGAGAGAGAAGGGGGTATATCTGGATGGATAGATGGGAATAAGAGAGCAAAAGAAGGGGGTGGTTGATATACTGGGTGGAGAGCTTAAGTTGACCTCACAGATGGGAGATATGGAATTAAATGTTACATATGGGGAATTGTGAATTATAATGTCAGTTGTGATGAGGTGCAGATTGAAACGAATAGTGGAGATACCTGAAGTTCAGAGGTTATCAAAGATACATGTAAACTAAGGAGATTAAACTTCATCCCAGAGGCAATGGGGAGTTACATATTTATAAATGATGCATCTTTTGAGAAAGGTTAAAAATAGAAATATGGACATACATGATCAAACTGATATGAAGCAAGGCAGGTCAGCGAGAAATTATACAAAAATTAAGGCCCACTAAGGCCAAACAAAGGATGAAGCAGGAATCAAGCAGCTAAATGATATAAGAACTATGACAAGAGGAGGGAGAGTCAGCAATTCGGGAAGGCATGGCCCCTCTGCAGTTGTGAGCCCCCAGAGTCAGACTTAGAGACTCTGACCACTCAACCAGTGTTGGATCTCCAGGCAGATTCTCTACAAATTTATTAGTTCCAGATATTTGAAGGCTCAGGAATATACAACATGGCTAAAAAGAATAACTACCTTATAATAGCAAAACTGGCAAAATTCGGGGAGAAAAAACATTCATTTGGGAATGCAGACATTTGAATTTTGGTATTGATATTTGTCCTACAATAAGCTCTGTGAATAGAGGCAGTTCACTCTACATCTTAGTTTCTAGAATTGTAAATCTGGGGATAATATTTTTCTTATAGGTTTGCTGTGACATTAAAACAAAGTATTATATAAGAAAGTGCTTTTACACTAGAAAATGCTATATAAAATTGATCACTATTAAGACAGAAAATCTTTACTTGAGCCCCCATCAAAGAAAATAGCCTGAAATTAATTGAAAAAAAAAAAAAAAAAGGAAAGACCCCTGGTGGGTGATGAACTGTCAAGAATGTGTGGGGGAGGTGAGAAAAAACCTCAGCCCTCCCAATAGCCTTTAATGCCTTGGGGGATAACAGAGGTGTTTAGAAAGCTGGCCTTGCTGTCTTTGCTCTTTCCTGGGCAGTGGTAGAGATAATTTAGAATAGGGTGTCTTTGTATAAATAAGTGCAACATTGCCGGATGGCTGGCTTGCTTTCCCAGCAGGTTATTCTTTCTAGCTCAGCGAGGGCTACCAAGGGGCAAGGCACTGATAAGAGCTGGAGAGTTGTGGGTATCTTCCACCCAGGTAGACTTCCTGTGGCTTGAACCATTCTCATAGCTTTGATCCAGAGAAGTAACGTGGTTACTGTTCCTCTTTACATTTGTCTCCTGGACAGGGAGGGGGCCTGCTTGGACAGATGGGAAAAGAAGGGCAAGAGGGCAGGTACCAAGAACTTTGAGGAAAGACAGGGCATGAGGGAAAACACTATTTTGATCAGCGGTGAACTGCTTAGACTGGTTTACCTTTTACAGACCAGACGCAGTACATTTGGTGCTAAAACAAAGGAGAAGGAACCACTTTTCTTTTAATTAAGTGTTCTTTCCCAGACAAACCCCTCTGTAAATAAAGACACCAATATTCAATGCCGAGCCCGCATTTTTCTGAAACATAAATACTTGCTCTTCAAACAGCAACAGTTGCTTGTGATGCTTCTGTGTATTTTTCTTTCTTTTTTTTTTTTAAAAGCAGGGGTAGTGGGAGGGAGGGAATCCAGGTCTGAGCCCTGGCCACTGCAGCCTGCAGAATGAGCTCCCCAGGGGGACAGCCTCCCTGTGGATGCTGGCAGGAAGAAGGGAAATAGGTCAGGGCAGCAGCCGGAGCTTTCGGCTTACTCTCCAGCATGAGGATGTCATTTTCCAGGCAGCAGCAAAGGGCAATTTCGGAGAGCTCAGGACAAAGGGGTCATTCAGAAAGGCCTTGGAAATGATGCCCCCATCCCCCTGGGAACTGCCTTCCTACAGCCAGAAACTGTGAAGAGGGTTCAACTGTGGTGCTGATCTCTTTTAATAATACCTTCTGGTCCCCTCTCTAACAGTGTAGGTTCTCCTGCTGCAGCGGCAGCAGCGGGTGAGTGAGTGAGAGCTAGCTAGCTGGCCTTCTGACACAAAGGTGTGGAGAGATTCCCCAATGACTGTTTAACTCACAGGAAGAGCCTCAGAAAGAAGAGGATGACCTGGGATTGCTGGATCAATGTTTTAGACAGCAATGCCAAGGCAGGAAAGAATCACTTACCCAGGACCACAAGATAACTGGAGTGTGAAAACCTTGGAGTTTGCACTTTTAAGCTGGTTGGTTATCTAATGCTCTCTCTCACCACTACTTCTGGGAAGATGCTAGCAATGGGCACAATTCTCCATCTGGGAAATTACACCGGATCTTCCTGTCCTTGGCAGTGTGGCAGGGAATTGCCTGAAAGAGGCAGCTGTATTTGGGGGGTGGGGGGATGCCTGGCAGAGGGGTGTCACCAAGCACATGCTGTCCAATGGGACACAATGATCTCATGTTGTGTGATCCAGAAGTGGTCCAGCCTCAAAGACAGGGGACATGAGAACAAATCCATTTTCAGGGCTATACCCAGCCATTTAAACCCAGTCCAGCAAAACCCGTGTAGTACAGTCAGCAAACACGTTTGATAAAAAGACAGTAAGTATTCTAGGCTTTGTGGACCATATACACTGTTGGAACCACTCAACCTTGCTGTTATAACATGCAAGGACCCATAGACAGTATGTAAAAAGGTTAGTGTGGTTGTGTTTCAATAAAGCTTTATTTATAAAACTGGCAGTGGGCCGGGCTTGCCCACCCCTGCTCTACACCAAATGAGCGAGGCTGGGAAGAACAGCTGAAGTCCTTTGAGAGTTCCTGAGCTGCTGTGGCCTTCCAGGTCACAAAGAGAACTAGGTAACAACGTGGTGTCTAGCCTACAGTTAATGCCCTGAAGCTGGCAGCACCACCAGGACACCCAGACCATTGACCTGAACAGTCCTGCCAGGCTCCCGACTCAGGGAAAGGAACAAATGCGAAGAGGAACCAACGGCTGAGGAGAAGGGCCATGAAGAAAGATGGAAAAAAAGAAGAAAGGCAACGAGAGGTGGCAGGGAGACACTGAGGAAAATGAGCTGCATGATGGCCAAAAATGCCAGGCACTCTCTCCTGATGAGTGTCATTGTAAAAACACATTTTGGCAAAGCAGGGTGCTCAGGTCTAAAGATAATGGGGGCTGGCTGAAATGAGAGGGGTCTTGTGTGTGACAGTGCAGGCTCCACAAGAAGATATGGGATGCAAAAACTGCAAGTTGTCTCCACCCGAAACTGGGAAAGAGACAGGCAGCACTTCCTGCCCCATTGATCCAAAGCCAGGACAGTGCACCTCATTAATAAGGAGACACTTTTCAGGGCCAAGTGCCCTGTACTTGAGCTTTTTGTCTGCTCCCTGCTAGGGTGTTTATTACACAGTCTCTCCCCTACTTCACATCCTTCTCAAGGCAGTCTCTGGGTTCCTGAGTCCAGCTCGATGGCCATGCCTCCCTCTGTGGGGTCACACATGAGGCCCAGGAGGTGCTGTGAAATCAACGTAAGACCCGAGTGCTGCTCCCTTCTGAGATCAGATTTGTAGTGACTGGGGAAGGTAGGCAGGGGATGGAGAACTGCTGGCCCAAAATAAGATAATAAAACATATATATATATAAAAAGAGGGGGATGTGGCAGGGTCAATGACAATCGCATCACCATACCTGTTTTACTGAGCTAAATGTGATTACCAAGGGAACAGGCAGAAGGTAAGAAAACCCATTCAACTGCAGCCATCACAGCAGCAGTTTGGCCCCCGAAGAGTTCCTGGAATGAAGTCTTCAGTGGACACTGCCCTGAAGGCGAGAGTTACATGCACTGCACGTCTGTGGTCCCATGCTCAGTCACCCAGGCAACCACGTGGTCCTTCTCCTAAGGGTGGGAAGGACCTCTACACTTGAGGACCAATCTATCAGGCTTTTCTGCATTCTTGTGGGGTAGAGGGAAGATGGCAAAGAGAAACGCTCCCCAGGACAACTCCTGAAATAAAAACGAGGATACTATACAGGCAAAAGTTAGTGAACAAACCTATAACAAAATAAAAACCCTTCTTCATTTCTATGCCGTTCAGAAAGGAGTTTTCATATACTGTGAAGGAAACTGCCCAGAATAGGCTGTAACTGGTTCCTTTAGTCAGAATCCCAAGTTATCCTCCGTTTAGGCCATACTTGTCTTTCCTCTGGATAAAGACCTTCCAAACCCATCAGCCCAACAATACATCCAAGCAGCTAAGAAAACGTGGAGAGGCTCTCTATCAAGAATCCCCAACTTACGGCTATGAAAGATGGGGACACTCCAACTAAGAAAGGTCAATATCAACCGTGGATAAGACTAAGGATGCCAGGGGCACCAAAGAGGATGGGGAAAACGCTTTAGCTTTTTCAACAGTCAAATATCAGCAAGCACACAGACAAAGGTAAGGTCATAATAACCATGAGACAGTAGAAGAGCTTTGGGCCACCCACTCCTTTCAGTGGTCAGTATTCTCTTTGACCCCTTTGTGCTTTTGGATATCACCAGCAGGCCAGAAACATGATCAGGAAGAAAAGTGGCTGGGGAAACAAGAGTTAAAAAAGAAAAGGGAAAGCACCTTTAGAAGATGTGAAACAACAGGAAGAGGATACTGGTGAGAAATGAACAGAAACGTGACTAAGAGAGTAAGTGATGAGGACGTTACCAACAAATGTCTCAGGCAGCCCAGTGAGTGGATTTCCTCCCCCATCTAAAGCATAACCAACCAACCAACCTTTGTTCCTGCTCCCTATGTGCAGTCTTCAAGTCATGACCTTGAGTGGACTCACCTGCTTATTCCAACATGAAACAGTTCTGCAGTTCCTTATTCAAAGGGGATATTGCAGAAGGGAAATTCTAAAATATCCGTCCCTTTAACTCAATTCCTATAGGGTCAAAAATGTCAATAGCTACTGACAACAGGAGTGTTTGGATTCTGGAAACACTTCTCTGGCATGCGGGGAGTGGGGTATCTTTAATTGATAACAATGCAGCCTCAATGTGCAGTTGCAAAATAGCGGGGAAAGACACCTTGCATACCAACATAAGGACTGCTTCTTCACGAACAAATGCATCTGACCACACATGAAATAGAGGGCAATGTGATACTGATGAGACAATTAAGGAGGTTAAGCACCCCCCGTTAATATATTCACTGACATTTCAAATCAATATGAGAGATGTGAAAGCTTATAAACAGGTATTTGTACCACTTAACATCCCAAAGAAGCCCACACTATTGCTCCCAAGAATCTACAAAGATCCATGAGCAAGATAACCTCTAAGATCCCCATAATCTTTTTCACTATGTTATGAAATATGATAGTGCATTAAGGCAGGAGGTACCCTGTGGGTTTGATTGTTAAAAAAAAAAAAGGCAGATCTAAAACCCTAAGCCTGAGTCCAGCACACTTCCCACTGTTCCTTTTTTGTGCCCTGCCTAGCAGAATGAGTGACAGGCATACTCCTGGAAAGAAGATGGATCTGTTGACTATGACTTGAGAGAAATTAGCAGGTAGATGGGCACCATGGCAGCTGAGCAGCCTCACTCCTGCCTGCAAGAGCCAGCCCAACAGGCAGAAACAGAAATACAATTAAATTAAGTCAGAAAACCCGCTACAGAAAATGCAATTACTCAAAGATACAAATAAATGTTCAAAGAAAATTGGCCCCTGACAGGGTTAGTCAAGCTTCTAAATCCAGCTGGAGGCAGGCAGCTCTGGGCTGATTCACCAAGGAGGAGACCGCAGAGCCGAAGGCTCACTGCCTCAGCATCCTGGCTGGGTCAGCCAGCGTTCACCTCGCATCCCAGGACACCCAGGGTGAGGAGCAATTGGCGGGTGGATGGTCAATGAAGCAGGGCTCCAGGAACAGGATGTGGGCAGACACAGAATGGGTCACGGACGTGCAAGGCGGATCGCCAGAGAAAGGGGCAGACGGATCTCCGACATTGCAGGAAAACACCAGACCAAGTGAGCCCCGCTCCCTCCACCCTCCTCATCCAAGAAGCAACTGGAAGATGCCCTACCTCTCGCTGCAGCACCAGCTCCTTGGTGAAAAGCGTTGCTTCCTCACTGAATGGCTCCCCTTCCTGCACCAAGCCTGGGAGGTTCCGGGCTCCTCTGGGGCATTCGATACCTGTGTCAGGAGAAAGGAAGAATTTGTGGTGAAAAGGGGCCCATGAGGTCTGGTGTCCAGCAAGAATGGTCCCCTGACTCTGGGCGATCTAGTACCTACTAGATGATAATGCAGGACAGGACAGAGAAGTGGAAGGAGGGGAGGTGTTTAGTTCACCTGAGGTGGGAAAAACGACCACTATCAGGGCAGCAACAGTGGAGAAGGGGATCTTGGTCACAGAGTCTGGAAATTATTAAGATCACCAGGGGAGTTCCAAGTAAGATATTCGGGAAACACCCTCACTCCACCAAGATGTGGGATGAATCCTTGTCTTGGACTCCTCACTCTCTAAGGGCCTATAGTCTCGCTGCTTCAATCATCACTTACACAAATGGCTCCCTCACCTAAATTACACTGATATCCCCGCCATTCTGCCTCCTGAGAGCCGTTCTGGCTGATGCCTAGACATTTTCTCTTTACTATCTGACTTGCACATCCAATTCACAAGTGTTAACTTGGTGTCATTTTCCTCTTCAAATAAGCTTCCCCCTCTGTCCTCTGGCTATATTTGGGACAATAGTACCATCAGTATTTCATTCAGAATGGGAGACAGAAAAAAAACAGAATCTTGATGACATATTAGGTGTCTGAAGCCAGACAGACCTGGATTCACATCCTAGCTGTCATTTATTAGATCTGTGACCAAAGCCCAGTGACTGAGCCCACTCAAAGCCTCAGTTGTCCTATTTGTAAAACATACTTCAAGTGCCTGTTGGTGGAATTAGGGGAGATTATTACGGCAAATATTTAGTAACATGCCTGACACATGGAAAGGTTCAATACATTTTAGCTCTTATTACTGTATCATTATTATCACTGACACAATTACCCATGCTCAAAATCTCAGTCATCTTTCATTCTACAAAGTAGTCTGCAAGATTCTTGAAGACAAAATCTCACCCTTCACATGCCTGTGTACTCAAGGACAGCACTGTATACAATATGGGTGCTCACTAACCAAAGCAGACTGCGTTTTCTTTCTCTTTGTTTCAATCATTGATGTTGCAGATATTTATCATCGATGGTGGTCACCTGTGACAGGCCACAAACTATGTCACATTTTGATGTCTGAATTAGATTCCCCCAAATTCAAACTGCAGCTGCAATTATGAAGCCAAAAACGTGACCTAGGTTAGAGACCTAGGAAAGGAAAATAATCAAAATATGGGGGGGCGGGATGCACTTAGTGCCCATATCTAAACCACTGCTGGCCTCTCCTGTTGCAATAAGGCAGTTCTGCTGGAAGGTGTGACCTCTTATTTATAAACAGCCTCAGGGACAGTGACAGACGATCTGGCTTGAGGAGGTGGCATAGGGCGGACACCTGCTGGGAGCCTTTGGGAGAACAGGGGCCACCGCTGCTGGGACAGAAGGTACACCCCTTACGGATGAAGCCAGGTGGCTGCGCGTGTTTCTGGCCACAGCACAGATTGAAGGTCAAGGAGCTCAGAGGAAAGGTAATAGTTTATACCCCAGGTTTTCAGAAGCTCAAGAACAGCGCTTTCTCTCCAAGCCTCCAGGCCTCAGCAAAGGAACACACGACATCAAACAGAACTCTGGACGGGGAGCACAGCGCCAGGAGAGAAACCGCAGCAGGGGAGCACCTGGAGCTGGTGCCAGGACCATTCCCCCACTCAGGCGGAGACGGGATGGGGAAGGCCCTGCCCGAGCGCCACCTGGGCAGAAGGTCACCAGGGCTGCCCCTCTCCCTTCCCACGCCTTAGTGCCAGGCTGGGAGGGAGAATTGGAACTGATTTTTTGAAAAAGACATCAATAAACTCGTGGGACCAAAAAGCCTAAGATTCACCTTGAGAGGAGATGAGGGCTCCAGAAAAATGAAAGCTAGCCCATCCATGACTTTCACAATGTTATTAACCAAAAACCCTTTCCATTTTATGTGTGTAAACTAAGCAAACAATGTAATTATCAGAGGAAGATAAACCATTCTATTCTGGCCACATAACCACAGGTAAAACACTGTTGCTCAAACAAGAGTACTGCGAAAACAAGTGTTCAGTTTGTTTGTGACTCTCGGATGGGATGTGACTGGGGTGCTGTGGCTGGGGCTGCAGCGTCACTGAGAGGAAGGACACAGAGTCACTCTAGGTGACCAGATGTCCCCACTCTTCCTGTTCTTGCCTGGGTATTCTGAAGTCTTAAGGGAGCAACACACCCCGCCAGCCCTCTCTGAATCCTGGGAGATCACCAAGTGATAAACTAGAGAGGCAGGATGGCCCACTGAGCCTGGGGAGGCAAACAAGTCAAGCTGAAATGGATTCAGATTGGCTTCCTGGAGAGACTCTTGGGCCTGTGGTGAGCGAACCTTAACCACTGCCTGTGGACTCAGAGGCAATGCCAGGAGCTGGGTTCCAGCTCTTCAAGGGGAGAAAGCTGAACTCGGCTGTCTCCCTGGCCTTCAGATGAGAAAAGTGAACACACCGCAGCACATCAATTCCCATCAGGCAGGCGGGCAAGAGAAAGTTGCCGGAGAACAAGAATATCATCGCTGCTTTTATCATTCACTCTCCCCTTTCTCCTGGCTGACTCGTCCCTCTCTCTGACCTGCCTCTTCTGACGTAACCCCTTCTGAGGCAAAACCTGTCTCAATGTCGCACCTCAGGTCTGGGTCAGGATGGCTTAGCTGATGCTAATTACTAGGACAGAGAGAGGTTCTATCCAGTGGGAGCAGGTACCAAACACTGAAACCCAGGTGAACCCAGGTATAAGTTCTAGGAGAATAAAGGTGTGTGTGTGGGGGATGAGTATTTACCGAGCATCCTTGACTATCTATGAATTGACATGTGGCCCCAAGTCACCAAGTAGCCAGTCTGAACTCTAGACTGTCAGACGCTACAGCTACTGAGAAAAAGCCCAGTTTCTGGAGTCAAGCACTGCTCTCGCCAGTGTTGGATAAGGCAGGAGTGCAGGACTGGGGGACTCCACTTCATGTCAGGCAGGTGAGGGCGAGAACAGCTGGAGTTGACATGTATGGCGGACATGCCCCTGTGGCACTGGGGTCCTCATGAGAGCAGAGGCAGGGGGATCCCTAGATACAAGGGGGGCCCCAGGCTGGATCGCAAAACAGGGAGTGGGTGAGTGAGGTGGAATCTATTACCAAACCAGGGCTCACAGCTGGGGCTAGGAGGCAGGAAGGGCTTTTACAACATTGACTATCTGAGTGTTAGAAACCTGATGAGCCAAGCTACTTCTGAAGATGGACTGAGTGCTGCTGCTGCTGCTAAGTCGCTTCAGTCGTGTCCGACTCTGTGCGACCCCATAGACGGCAGCCCACCAGGCTCCCCCGTCCCTGGGATTCTCCAGGCAAGAACATTGGAGTGGGTTACCATTTCCTTCTCCAATGCATGAAAGTGAAAAGTGAAAGTGAAGTCACTCAGTCGTGTCCGACTCTTAGCGACCCCATGGACTGCAGCCCACCAGGCTCCTCCGTTCATGGGATTTTCCAGGCAAGAGTTCTGGAGTGGGGTGCCATCGCCTTTTCCGACGGACTCAGTAAATGAGTGTTTTTCAACTTTTATCATTTATTATGATTCCCTCCCCCGACTCACGTATGGGGATATACATATATACAACAGTTTCCACAAAACAGTGGTCAGTTGTGACTACATGTGATACTCTGTCTCCCTTCTCTATTAATGAAAACAGCATACAGTTACGACACTGAATTAACTGAAACCTCGGGGTGAGGTTTGCAAGGTCAAGGGCTTGGGGAAGACTGAGGTGTGAAGACAGAAGGCTGGGTGGCCTGACGGCCCTCTTTGAGAGGTCAAAGGCCACACCAAGTGCTTACGTATCAGCTTTGGGACTTGGCTTTTGTGTCCCAAGGGATCAAGGACAGGACGAGAAATATGCAGCCCACTAACAGAGAGTAAGTCAAACAAGGTAACGTCATAAGGTAGGAGAGACAAGACGTAGCTGCTGAAGGCAGGGGAAGGACACGTGCAGCCAGCGAGGGGAGTCCTGCTATGCCCTCCCCTCCTGAGAGCCTGGCCAGTAGGGAAGCCCGATTGCACTGTACTTCTGACTCAAATGCCCCTCGGTGCTGGGCTGGCGTCCCCCGCGTGCTGCTTTGTTACTGATGCACCAGACTTAGAGAAGGTTAAAGAAAACATACCACAGGAATGAAGGCGACCCGGAGGCTGCAGTGGCCAAGCTGGGCCAGCCCACATGCCGCAAAGGTGAGCGCCCCAGATGGTGAGAAGGAAGCGTGTGTCATCAGGTTCCGGAAGCCCTCGGTAGGCAGGCCAGGCAGAGCTGCAATTCTGGTTGGGGCTCAATCGCCACTATCTGCTGTCTTTCCCACTAAGGCCCCGGGGCCGGCCTGCCTGCTCACGAGGACAGTTAATTCTGCTGAGCTTCCAATGCCACACGTGCAGGTCAGCCACCAAGCTGACCCCTGACACAGGCAACACTCGAATACTGAAAACACTGTTGTTGTTGTTTTTAAATCTCAAACATTCTTGAACATTTCCTTCCCTATAATGCGGAGGGCAGAATGGAGAAGAAAGAGACCCCCATGGGGCCCTCGCAGCTGACTTCTGCCAAGGGCAGACACAGGAGAGGCAGGCCAGACACATCTGCTTCTGCTCCAGAGGCTCCCTGACCTCTTTAAAGCCCGACAGACAGACCTGCCTAAGGGAAAAGCCATTATCCCTCACACCTTCTCTATGCTTTCTGGGATAGGAAGGCCGACCAAGATTACTTAAAAACAGAAACAGAAGAGAATTTGCTTGATTCGGTACAATTGAGAAAGAGAAAATTCATCACCAGGCATCGGCACATCATTTCTGGTTTCTATTCTGCTGCTGACAAAGTATCACACATCTCCAAGCCTCAAGGTCTCTGGCTGTAAAATGAAGGTGCTCCAAAATTCTCTCCTGGCCAGGAAATCCTACCATCTGCATTATGCCCTTCTGAGATCTCCCATGTCAGGTTCAACTCTGGGAGTACAGGGTGCCTCCTTTCAAATGTCAAATTCTGGATATACACAAGCATTCTATTAAAAAGAAATTATACATTTAGAGACATTGACTAACTAGGTCAATTAACACAAACACTTTGGTCAGTCAGCTCTGGAGCAAGAAGTACAAATTGTTGTAAATGATACGATAATGGCTACGTAAGATTCTGTTGATGGCCATATGAGGGAGTTGTGTAATGCTTGAATATTTTACATTATATGTTGAGTTTTATGATAATTAAGCCTCAAAGCATGGTGCCTTTTTTCTTTATTGAAGTGAGGGAAGTATCACAAATTCGCCTCGGCTAGAAGTGACACCTTTCCAATGGCTTAGTCCAGCAAACAAGAGGCCAGGCATTTGCGGCTGGAAACAGAACTCTAGTGGAAACAGTAACCAATAGGAGGGATTAGTTGGTGGTGTTTATTACTCGTCTACTATGCGTTTGTTACTGCATTGGACATCACGGAGGGAAGGATGGAGCCTTCTGCCAACTTTGGATACTTGCGGAGATCCCCTGGCAGACCTTCTCTGCCCCTATTTCACAAATATGCATCACTGCCTACTCTGGGTTAGGCACTGGGTTGGGAGATGAAAACTCAATAATGAAAAAGACAGACTTTGTCCTAATGAAGCCTAATTAGCAGCATGACAATATCATCTTCCCCACCATTGTATGAAGTATGCTGTCGGTGATGGAATTTATCATCGGTCTGTAGGGTGCTGGATGTTATGCAGTAACATGCCATATCTGGATTATGGCGGGCAGGTGCATCCGTGTCTAGGAGACTATTGGGAGGATGCACTGGACAAGTCAATCACGAGCTCACCACTGACCCGTCCCTTGCTAAGGAGGCAGCCTCAGGCAGCTGCTTTCCCGCACGTGGCCCTGGATTCTGTCCTCTCCCTGGTCACAAATTGGGGATGGATGTCAGAGCAGGAGGTGAGAAATGAGGGAGAGAGGGCAGAGTTGCTCCTGTACTTGAGTCAAGCATAGTCAATTTATAGCAGATGCAGAGGGGAAGCAAGCTCTGTCTAAAGAGAAGTGAAAGATAACAGGTGAGAAAGATTCTTTCTGGAAACTGGGCAGCACCCAGAACATGAGGCCATTAGGAGGAGGAAGGAGGGGAGGGCATTGCTTCAACACTGGAGCACAAGCACTGGAGCAGGAGGTGCGAACCGCCTCTGACCAAAGACCGCCCCTCCGGGGTTCCAGAATCTGGAAGGTCTGATCTTAGCTTGGCTCCTGTTTGAGAGTTTAATGGACGTTCCCATAAATCTGCTCTCCTCTCACTGCTACCACAAGTAAGCGAACGTAAGAACCTGGAATTTCCAACCCAAATAAAACCAAGATGCAATTGCTTCCTGGGGTTGGTACTGTGTCTTGCTATTGTTGTTCAGTCGCTAAGTCATGTCTGACTCATTGCGACCCCATGACCTGCAGCATGCCAGGCTTCCCTGTCCTTCACCATCTCCCTGAGTTTGCTCAAACCCATGTCCACTGAGTCAGTGATGCCATCCAACCATCTCGTCCTCTGTTGCTCTCCTCTTCTCTTGCCCTCAATCTCTCCCAGCACCAGGGTCTTTTCCAATGAATCAGCTCTCTGCATCAGGTGGCCAAAGTACTGGAGTTTCAGCTTCAGCATCAGTCCTTCCAATGAATATTCAGGACTGATTTTCTATACGTTTGACTGGCTTCATCTCCTGCAGTCCAAGAGACTCTCAAGAGTCTTCTCCAGCACCATAGTTCAAAAGCATCAATTCTTCAGTGCTCAGCTTAAGTAAGCAGGGTGACAACACAGCCTGTAACCAGTTTGTTGTTCCACGTGCAGTTCTAACTGTTGCTTCTTGACCTGCATACAGGTTTCTCAGGAGGCAGGTAAGGTGGTCTGGTATTCTGATCTCCTTCAGAATTTTCCACAGTTTGCTGTGATCCAAACAGTCAAGGCTTTAGCATAATGAAGCAGAAGTTTTTCTGGAATTCCCTTTCTTCTCCTATGATCCCGCTTTTGTTGGCAATTTGATCCTGGTTCCTCTGCCTTTTCTAAATCCAGCTTTTACATCTGGAAGTTCTTGGTTCACATACTACTGAAGCTTTACTTAAAGGATTTTGAGCGTTACCTTGCTAGCATGTGAAATGAGTACAACTGTAGGGTACTCTGAACATTCTTTGGCATTGCCTTTCTTTGGGATTGGAATGAAAACTGACCTTTTCCAGTCCTGTAGCCACTGCTGAGTTTTTCAAATTTGCTGATATATTGAGTACAGCACTTTCACAGCATCATCTCTTAGGATCTGAAACAGCTCAGCTGGAATTCCATCACTTTCACTAGCTCTGTTCGTAGTAACGCTTCCTAAGGCCCACTTGACTTCACACTCCAGGACGTCTGGCTCTAGGTGACTGAGGATTGTGTCTTAGTCCAATTTTATTTTTTCAAGTATCTGTCACACTGCCTAGCACAGAGCAGCACTGTAATTCCTCAATCAAGACTGAATAAATATTAGTGAAAAATACTTCTGGAAAGAAGTCCATACACAGAGAAGGAAATGGCTCATGAACAGTCAGGGTCATAGACCTCTTGCAAATACCAGCAAGGGGCTGACAGGATCCCGAACTACACACATCCCATTTTCCCACGGTGACATTTAAAGGACAAAAAGAAAACATAGCTATACCCATCTGCCTCCCTGGTCTTTGAATTGGCACACTTGGGAAAAGAAATTTAAGTGGACAGGGCATATGGGCAGCACCGACCAGCACTGCTGATGCTGGGAAAGACTGAAGGCAGGAGGAGAAGGAGAGGACAGCGGATGAGATGGCTGGATGGCATCACCAACTCGATGGACGTGAGTTTGAGCAACCTCTGGGAGTTGGTGATGGACAGGGAAGCCTGGCGTGCTACAGTCCATGGGGCAGCAAAGAGTTGGACACACCTGAGTGACTGAAATGAACTGATCAGCAATGTCAGTGAGACCCGAGGCCGGAGCACCACAATCGTGTTTGGTTTCCAGTGCAACAGAGGAGGAAAACAATGCCCACCCGTGACCCGTGCTCGGTTCCAGGCAGTCATGCGGCCAGATGTTAGGGCAGAAAACTGAAGTGCACTTAGAGAGCAGTGGGAGATGACTCAGGGGCGGGGATGCCTGCCTTGAAAGGAAAAGATAAAAGGTGCTAAATCTGTACAGCTCAGCTAAGTGGTGACTAAGAGGGTGACACGACAGCAATCTGCAAATATTTGAAAGGTGTAAACACAAAAAGGAGGGAAAATGCTCAGCCTGAAAACAGGGGGTGTAATTATTAGGGGAAAGAAAATCTGGATGAAATATCGGAAAAACTTAGTGTGGGGATGACTACGGGGTTATAAATAAGTTTCCTGAAAGGAAAAGGCAATTATTCGATCCTAAAGCTGAAAGGTGGCCATGAAGCCCATCCCTCTGCTTCTGGGAAAGCAGCCTGGACCAGGGGACTTTTATTTTCTACATTTACGGAGAGACTTCTTAAGTAAATCTAAGTCAAAATACTTCTGCTTTAAGTACTGCTTGCTGAAATTTTAACCAATTTTGTTGGTCAAACCACAGAAGAGACAAAATGACTGTTCTGATGGGGCTTTCAGAATAAAAACAGGCTTTACCTGCTAGCATGTGACACGTGCCTGGCCAGCAGATACAGTGGAGCTAAGCAGAACCGGGGCGCAGACAGCTGGGTAGAGCAGAGGACTGGACCATCTGACGTCCTGGAGCATCTTCATCCCTAGTCTCTAAGACCCGGGTGAGCACTCGGGGAAGTGCTGCAAGCTTCCCAGAGAGGAGACCACGGACACTCTCCCTTCTTGCTATATAAACGCAGTCCCCTGGAGTGAACGTCAAGGAGAAGGCACAGACAGAAAGCCAAAATAAGCTGCCTGGCACACTGACTGCACTCCGGTACCTCTGCCTGAGTCCTTGCTGCTGCAGTTGGCCAATTCATAACTCCCTGCCTCGTGGCAGACAGTAAAGAACCTGCCTGCCAATGCAGGAGGCCTGTGCTCGATCCCCTGGGCGGGGAAGATCTGGAGAAGGGGATGGTAGCCACTCAAGTATTCTGGCCTGGAGAATCCTATGGACAGAGGAGCCTGGTGGGCTACAGTCCCTGGGGTCGCAAAGAGTCAGACATGACTGAGCGACTATCAATCAATTAGTTCCATTTCTCTGCTTTCCCCTGCCATCCTTACCCCCAAGAACAATAACAACAACAAAAAAACCAGACCACGTCACCCAGAGAGTAAGATGGTGAACTTCGTATTTAGAGAGTAAGACACAGCAGTCTAAGAAAAGTAACACTTTCTTATTTTTCTACTCTCTCCCTAAGCATCAAAACCAGAATCTAGACCTCTTAAGCTTTCAGCACAAAACACAGAGACGGACAGGCCAGCCATCTGATGGTAAGGAAAGTAGTTATCATCTAAATCCTTATGCCAAGCCAAACCCTCACGTGTGGCAGGACTGGAGAAACGAAGACACGCCTCAGGGTTTTCCTGGTGGTCCAGTGGTTAAGACTCTGCCTGCCAAGGCAGGAGATGATCTGTGGTTGGGGAATTAAGATTCCACAGGCCTCGTGGTGTGGCCAAATAAATTAATAAATAGAACTGTTTAAAAAAGGAGAAGAAGAATCTCATGTACCAAATAGCTTGCTTGCAGTCCTCTCTCATAAGATTTAAAGCAGAAACGGCTGCAAATGTCGTCAGTGAGTCAGTTAACAATTGAGAACAGCAAACCGTCCCACTTAGGGCCAGCTGGTCCAATGTTTTCACATTCCCAAAATGGCCCAAGGAGCAAGGCAAACCATAGACCATTGGTTCCTAAGAGTTCTATAGCATATAAGGCCTCAATGTGTACTGAAAGGGTCAAAAACGAAGGAGGATTTTGCATTGTCTCAGATTCTTTATTCTCTCTCTTGTTCGCTAAACCGCTATTTTGTTACCTCAGGGGAGGTGGCATCTTCTGGGCCAATTTTGGAACATGTCACTGGTAAGGCTCTTTCAGTGATGAGAAGAAAGGGATAAGAGAAGAATGAAGGAATCCTAATTAAAGGGATCACACTCCTCAGGTAATTGAAGTCAGGGGAGTCAGAACTGGGCAAGAGCTGAGACTGAAGCTGTTTTTAGTTCATAGTTCCAACTGTTTGAGGGAGACTTTTAGTAGGCTGCTTGATTTGGTCATCTTTGAAAGGACCAGAAAGCAAAGTTAACTGGCAAACAGGAGCAATGAGATCCAGTCTCCACAATGTGATGAGAGCTTTGGCTCCCTGTGAAGAAAGGGAGGGGTGGGGAGAGGCCAGCCACAGGGAAGAACAAGTTTCTCTGGCACAAGAGTCACACGATGTGAGCACTGGGAGAGGGTGACATTTGGAGTCTCACCTCTGGGTTGTCAGCCCATCACTGGCAGATCCCATTCTGCAGTTACCTGAGGGAACGGACATGCCAGTCCTCTCTGGAGCCCCAGAAAGTAGATACTCAATAACTGTCTGCCAAACAAATACCAGAGAGTAAAAATAGATGCGGCAAACCTGCAATAACAAGTTCTTCTTCCGAGTTCCTGCAAACATACTATACTAGCTAATGCTTGGTGAATTTACCACAAAATCTTGTCACTCTCACTTCTGGGACTTTAAGGACAGAGAGTGTTAGATGCTAAATCACTGACCGCTGTCTGAGAAGGAGACAAGGAAGGGATGGCTTAGAGGCCTCACGCTGGACGGCTGGGCCAGGCGGGGTGCAAAACTGGCTTCACCACTTGATTTATCATTGGCTTTAGACACCGAAGAATCATTCCCCAAAGGGAGAGGAGCTTTTTCAGATGGAGCTGGAGTGGCAGATAATAATGGGGCCAGCATCAGAATAACCTTTTATGATTTGTCCCACCACAGAGCAAGAGATGGAAAACGATGATTTTTTTTTTAAAGGGAGAAAAAATTCTCACTGACAAACGAGGCCGTTCCTGTCCCGTGACATGCCAAGTGCACGGCCGTAAACAAGCCAGCCAGGCTTTCTCTGGGGGTGTGTTTGTGAAGGGGAGGGTGGAGATGGCAGGCTGTCTGCTTCCCGACACACATGTTCATTTGGGGGTTTGCTGCAAGCAGCAGCTGCAATAATATCACCACCAACCAGGAGCAGAATGAAACCACCATGCCCTCTAAAAATGCTTTCCATTGGGTTTCTCCTAATTATCCCTATCAACACAGCCACCTCACAACCTCATTACATAGAAAACAAAGCATCTGAGGTCAAGAGCTAGGTCCACAATGGTCTTTCCAGAGACCAGAGAGCCACGTGACTCCAGCGCTTACGTAACACCGTGGCACCATGGAGACCGAACCTAACAAGCCCAGACCCGTGTCTGAGTGGTGAGGGGGAGTCGGTTTCTATGAGAACCTTAACGTTAGCTTTTTCTGACTTATTTTAAACATGCAACTTTATCTCTGAAACAAAACTTAGACTTCTAAAACATAAATGTCATTTTCGGTACCCCAAAATCCTCGTGTTGGGTCTTTCAAATTCCCTATTCGTGGATAAAGAGACCAACCTAAATCTCCTGTTCAGGCTGGTAGAGAAGAGCTCCAGGGAAGGGGGAAAAGCCACGGGAAACAAGCACGTGCATCCTGCAATACCAGCTTCCAGGAGGTATCCTGCCACACACCTGGCAGCCAAATGTAAAAGCTGCTTACTCGCATAAATTTAGAGTGACTTTTTCTAAACCAAGCTGTGTTGTTGTTTGAACAAAATGCTTCTGAGATGTGTGGAGTACACTTTCAAACCACTGCCTTTCTTGAGCTTTCCACTCATAGAAAATTTCTCTGAGCTTCTCCTCCTGAGGCAAGTGAAAGCCCAATGTCTAGAGATTAGTATGCTCAGCTAGAGGAACTGGAGAAGAGAAAAACCAGCGACTGGCAGGAATACCAAGACCCCTGGAGCCAGGAGAATGAATAAGACTGTGAGCTGAGATGTTGTGAGGAAGAGACCTTCACCTTACCCTCTTTATACGTAAAGGAAGAAATGAAAACAAGCCAAAAAGGAGAGGAATTCTGAGAAATCAAGGTTCTTAAAGAGCACAGGCTGACCTTGGATGCAGAAATACATCCTATTCTGATAAGTAGCTTGAATTCTGGGCTGTGGATGAAGACCGGCATTCACCTTTTTTTTTTGTTTTGGTTTAGTTTCACAAAAAAGGGGTCAGCAGGCAGCTTCCTGAGGACTAAGTCCAACCCACCGCCTGTTTTTGTACAACCATGAGTTAAGAATGGCGTCTGCATTTCTGAATGGATGCAGAAAAAATATTCTGTGACATGTGAAACACATGCAATTCAAATTTCAGTGTCTCATTCCTATCTGGCCCTTCAGAGAAGAGGTGGGTTGACTCTTGCCTGTTGTAAAACTGGGTGAAAAAAAAAAAAATCCAGGCAAGGCAGAGTTTCACTTTTCAGAACCAGAGGATCAGTACAGGCGACAGCATGAGGATATCCTAAACAAAGACACTAAAAAAAGTCCACGGTCACGTAGCTGAAGAGGTAAGAAGCCAGCACACGTGGATCAAGGGAAGCTGGTGCAGCCAACAGCAAGCACGGGAGTGTGCCTGCTCACTGGCTCTCCAGCACTCCGTTCTAGGAACGTCGTCACTCTGGTACCCACCATCTTCCCCTGTGTTCCCACTCTACTCCCGCAGACCCTATTCAAAACTGTGAACTTTCCAGGGTTGCCCTTTTCTGTTTACAACTGCTTCCTTCCAGTCCATGACAGAAAACTCTCACCATCACATTTCTCGCTGGTACTCAGACTTCATCTTTCTACTCTTCTTGGAAAAGCACCTTGATCTCTGCATGCACTCGGCACTATGCCCCAACACTGTAGTGAAGGTCTTTCCCTTTCCTCCTTTCTCCTGGGTCCTCTCTCTGGGCTGCTCGTCTTGTCTCCTGCTGTTGCCCTGAGTTATGTCTTGGGCCCCTTCCTTTCCACTCTCTGCAGCCTCCCTTGGAAAGCCCACCCATTTTCACATTCTCCATCACTGTGATCACCTGGAACCCACGTAGGTAAGCCTGAACTGTCCTCTAAGCTCTCAAGAAGCGTCTGACAATCCTCAAGGGTCTGGTCGACATCTCCTGGTGACTGTTCTGTCAATCCCTCAAACCTCATCTTCCTGCTAACTCTCTCCCGCTCCTTCCATTGTCCCCTAGTCCGCCTGCAGCACTAGCAACCCGTTAAGTCTAAAGTTCTCACCTACATTTGATTTGTCCCTACTTTATCCACATAACCTACTGATTGCTACATCTTATCGATCCCATTAATTCCACCTCCACAGTTGTTTATGTAAACCATGGGATCTTCTGAATTCTCAACCTGACTCCGCTTGTTCAGGCTGCTGTCACTTCTGGCCCAGTCTTCTGATCTACCTGCCTGTCCTTCATTTCCCCCATCCTGATCCTTCCTTCCTTCCTGATTTCCCTAAAACTCTTCAGTGGCTTCCAAGGGTTTACCATATAAAATCAGAAATTCACAACCTGACACTCTAGGCCTTCTAAAATCTGGTCTAATTCCTTGGGACCATATGAAACATCCATTACCCACTTGATAGCCCCTCAAATGCATGAAGACAGTAAAACATTTATTTTCTCTCATCCTCATGTTCTCTCCAGTCTAAACATCCCCAGGTGTTCACAAGATGTGGGTTTTTGACTTCCTACTGCTTTTTTTCTACTGCTTTTATTCCTTGAAAGTAAAAGTGTAGTCACTCAGTCGTGTTCAGCTCTTTTCGACCCCATGGGCTGTCGCCCACCAAGCTCCTCTGTCCATGCGATTCTCCAGGCAAGAATACTGGAATGGGTTGCTGTTCCCTTCTCCAGGGGATCTTCCCAACCCAGGGATCAAACCCAGGTCTTCTGCATTGCAGGCAGATTCTTTACCATCTAAGCCACCAGGGAACCTACTGTCTGAGCCACCAGGGAACTTACATCTTCCAACAGGAAATACCTTTAGAGCTGACTTCATTGAGAGGTCTGATGGGCTAGTGGGGCTCATTCACTGGGAGCAGCCCTTCTTGCACGCTGCAGAGAGGCACCTCTGGAGGTGAACTTGCCAAGTTGGGCTGATGGAGGAGGGGTGTGCAAACACTGTGGATCAGCACTACTGCCCCCCACCCATGACCAGGCAGAGTTAAGACATTTCCTCCAGGCAGGAGGCTGCAGCAAGAGAAAGCTCCATCAGTGCAGAAGGAGCCTCTGGGATGTGGGAGCTCTTGAAGGGCTGTGAGGAGCGGTGGGGCCCATCCTGAGGAAGGCAGCAGCCTCTATGGCCTCCATTCCAGCCCACCTCCATTCTGCTTTGCAGCAGTCGCCCCAGGCACCGTGGACTGTCACAACACTGGTGGTGTTGTGACAAGCCATCTATTCATTTCCTCTCTCATTCACGGGGCTCTTGGGGATAGAAGAAAATCCAAACCACTGCCTCGAATCCACTCTGCAGAATTCAGGGAAAGATAGTTTTATTGAAGTGATTATCTGCTTTGTTCGGGAGACCGGAGGGAGAGAAAAGGATTTCGGCATCCAGTGCCTGCCATGGATGCATTCCTGCAGAAACGACGACTGCAGCTATCACTGTGGCCAGTGGGACACTGACAGCACAGCTGGCACTTAATTGAGGCTTTTAGCTCCTGTCACAGTGTGGCAACGGGGCAGCAGAGTGCCCGGATCTGAGCTGTGACGCAGGACACAAAGCTTGGCTGAAAAGCAGGGGAGGAGGGAGCACAGGGAGGGAGAGAATCAGGGACCTGACAGACAGGCTGCCTGAGTTTTTGCAGCGAGTGGGAGATATTAACCTGTCTCACCAGGCTGGGCCTGTCTTCAAGGCAGAGGAAAGCTGCTCCAGTGGGCTTATTACTCACAGCTGCGGGACAGCTTGTGCCACAAGCCCCGGACGAGAAGCCTGCTCTGAATTGTGCACATTTCTAACAAGGCTGCGAGTCACTGGCGAGCAAGTGGCAGTGGCGTCTTTAGGGTGGGTGGGACGATCAACTTCCCCAACACAGCTCGCGATCAAGACGTTGCCGATGATGATTCTGGGTGCTGTGACAACCAAGGGGGGAGTGTGCACGCGCATGCACACACTTGCATGTGCTCACACATCCAAGGAAAGCGGTGCAAAGAGGGGAGGAAAGGGGTGGGGGGAGGCAGACCAAAGAGCGGAGGAAGGAGGTACTGAGGAGGCAGCAGGGGTCGTAATGACCCGGATGAGACACTGCTGAGTGCAGGGAGAGTGACACCAGGGCTGTGTCCACCTGCGGATTGGCACAGACACCTGGCAAGAATGCCTGAACGGCAGAGGCCAGAGACAGGAATGGGTGGATTCCTCAGCAGAGCAAACGCCACAATCAAGTTTCGTTTCAGGGAGAAAGGAAACATGAGCCGCCCTTCTGCTGTCCCTGCCCTGGACATGTCTTTCCAAGCCCTAGACTGCCTATAGGGCTCTTCTATCATCCTGAAAACTCACAGTGCTGGCTTGTTTGTGCTGTTTCTGTTCTCAGTTCACGCTTCACCATATCTGAGCCTCACTCCCTGTAAGGCCAGCCTTGTCCGGGATCATAACCAGAAAGAAATGCCATTGGTGCAAGACTTTCAGACTATGGACAGCGGCTCCTCTGAGGTTAGAGGAAGTACCTGCTCTCCCACACACACAAGTGTGAGCACTGTTTCTTCCCTCAAGGTGTGCCCTCTTCCACATCTGCCTAGCAGGACCAGTGCTGGGGAATCAGAAGCTTATTACAAGGCACCTATGTTTACAATAAATGCCAGAGGGCACATTCTTGTAAGGAATTGGGGGGGCTCTGAAATGCTGTATACCATGTGGTCGCCTGTTTTATGTGACTATTTTTCTGTTTCCATAGTTTGTGTCATTAAATAATCCTTTGTTCTCTTAAAATATATAACAGGGACTTCTCTGATGGTACAGTGGTTAAGGCCCTGCCTTCCAATGCAGGGGGTATGGGTTCGATTCCTGGTCAGGGAGCTAAGACACCACATGCTTACTGGCCAGAAAAAAACAAAACATAAAAAAAAGAAAGAAAAAAACTTAAAAGAAATAAAAAAAGTGCAACAAAACAAAATGACAGTCTTGGATTGGGTTCTTCCTTTCTGGACCCTTGCTCCATACTCTAGCAAGTCCTCCAGCCCAGATGGACTCTTTGGGGTCAGAAGGCAATCAGGTGCCCTGGCACAAGGAACTCTCCGGCTATACACCTGCAGACCCAGGGACAAAAAAGGAGAAAGCCTTCCTAGGGCAGCGATTGAGGGAGACACTGACTCCTGAATGGCAGAGGACAGCTGTTGGTAAGAGGGTGGGGGCGTGAGGAGGCCAATTTCCTAGCATAACAGCCGAGAGAAAAACAAAAACAAGAGAAGTGTTTCATATGGAGGCTGTCTCCCCTCATGTCACTAAACTGGAAAATTCTATCTTCTGTATTTCACCCACCCTTAGCCAGCTGTTCCTGCTTGAGTCAGGAGAAAGGAAAATGGGTGGGGAACAAGGGATTTCTCCTGGCCAGCCTGGAACCACAAGGAGCTCAATCACTAAATGATGACTCTGGGGACCACAAAAAGGGCGTTCCTTCCTCTATCTATCATAAAGCCAATTGGTATCCTATAGGGTGAATGCGAACATAACCCAACTGCTGCTGTTCAGTGACCCAGGCCAACCCCATGGAAAGAAGCCTGCACGGCCACTTGCAGCCCTTAGGGCAGACAGGATCAAAGAATACATATGGTGGGAGTCTGGAGGCACCGAGTTCAGCCTAAACCACTGAAGTCGCCTTGTGTGGACCAGAAGAGCTGGCACTACTAATCTGCTAGGACCCTAAAGGTTCTTATTTCCCTGTTACCCATGTTCTGAGATTCTAATGGATTAATCCTTGTAGATGGGTGATATGGTTTAAAATACTGTCGGCCTGGGCTGCTGTTCCCTCCCGTGGGGTCTCAAAATAACTCTGCACAAATCATTTTTGCTAACCACTCACTCGGGCAGCTCTTCCCTGCCAGAACACACACGTCTTATGTAACACCAGGAGCTGCCCAGCCTGCTGAGAGGAGGGCGTTCCCAGAGCGCAGCTGCCCGCAGCCCCTAGGCTCAGCACAGCCCCGGCTTGGAAGCCAGCTCTGTCCCCAGGCCCAGGCTCCCTCAGCGAGAGAAGACCCCCAGGGGATTCAGGGGCTCCTCAGGAAGGTCATCCCATTCCAGCCTGCCTTAGAAATCGTGCAACTGGGATGTTCTATGAGCACTTCCAGGGCAAAGGTTGACTCTTAGATTTTTGGAAAGTGATGAGTAGGGGAAGGAACCCAGCGCCTCTCCTCTGAGGATTCACACAGCTCAGGGTGGACGACAGAGACAGAACACAAAGCCACAGGAGGAGTGGAAGGGGAGAGGGGCCACAGGACGCCTCATGAAGCCTCCTCCCACTCCTCAGGCCTTTGAGACGCCTGCTGCTCCTGGCTGGGCTTCCCTCTTAACCCTTCCTCTTGATGCCCCTCTTGTTTCCCTCAGTCTCTGAGGTCAGAACCTCCTCTCTCGACTGCTCCTTCAACCTGCTCCTTTGCAGCTGCTTTCTCCTTGACACCCCAATCCTGGGCAATCACATTCATGCCCTGTGCTTCAGATTCCATTCTAAGTGGAGGCCTCTCAGTTTTCATCTTTACTTCTGACCTTTCTATCGAATTCATCTGGACCTGCAAAAATCCACAGGCGTCTAACATTCAAGGTTTCAAAGCTGACCTAACAACCTTCTCCTTGCAAACATCCTATTATTTACAAGCCAGAAAAGTGACCTCTCTCTCTCTGCCATCCTCTATTATCAAATGACCAGCAAAATTCTACATCAGAACCTTCCTGGCCAGATCTGCTCTTTCCTTTTCATCCCTACCTTGTAGCCTAAGTCCAGGCATCCCCCAACCACACTTCCTGACTTCAGTGTGGATTCCCCCAATCTAGTCTTTGTACTGTGGTAAAAGTAATCTCTTTTTAAGAGATTATGTGGACTTTCACTAGATCTAATAACATGGATGAAACTCAGACAAAACCTGGATAAAATAAAGTTGGGTAAAATAAGACTATAACTCCAAGTATGATGGCCAAGAGAGGCAAGACTCATCTATGGTGACGGAAGTCAAAATACTGGTTATCTCTGAGGGGATTATAGAGCCTGCTGGGATGCGAGAGATATTCTGCATCTCCATATTGGGGTAGTGGTGACCTGGAGTTATACATGTACTGTTATAAACATAAAATTAATAAAGCTGTATACTTAAGATTTGTGTGCATTATGTAATAATCTTTCCTAGAGTTTAAAAAAAAAAAAGATGATGCATTATCCATCATTCATTGCTTCCTATTACCTATCTTAGGAATGACTAACCTGGGGAGGATGGGGCTGGGACAGGGTGTGTGTCAAGAATGTGTCTGTGCTCAGTGGTGTCTGACTCTGCAGCCCCATGGACCTTAGCCCACCAGGTTCCTCTGTCCAGGGGACTTTCCAGGCAAGAATACTGGAGTGGGTTGCTATTTCCTCCTCCAGGGGATCTTCCCCACCTAGGGATCGAACCTGCGTCTCTGTCATTTCCTGTATTGGCAGGAGGAATCTTCACCACCTGGGAAGCCCTAAGATAGGCTTGGGCTGGTGTTTGCCAATCTAATGAAGTAGTATGAAAATCTCTGTGTGGTCATGTATTTTCAGAAGACTGGTAGCCTTCTTCAGATTTATCATTCATAGAGAATGCCTACGACTTTTCTTTGAGATACAACCTAAGCAGCACAGACACAGGGCCCTTCAAAGATGGGGAATATGACTTTCCAAACTCACCTTTAACCACTGTCCCTCTTACAAGAGACATGCTAGCCATATTGAACTATTTGCATTTTGAGTAACAATGCTTTTTTAAGTTTCCCCTCTTTCCTTGTCTGGTTATACCCCTTTCCTCATTGTCTGTATCTGGCATTTTTTTGGAGAGAAGGCCTACAGCTCTCTAAGATGTTCAAAAAGTTTGCTGAGTACTCTAAATAGCAAAGAAACTGAACTACAAGGTAGGGTAAACTAAACAACTCAGAGGTGAAACAGTTCAGAACTGAAGTCCAGCGAAATAATTTGGTTACAAAGGGTGGCCTGAAGCTGGGCAGAAGCGCAGTGAAAAGATTATTGAAGGAATGAATGAATCACAGTACTGAGATCCAGTGCTTTTGTAGTAAAGACACTGAAGACCTCTGCTTATTACATATGAGATGAGAGAACAAAGATTCAATGAGGGAAGAATCAGGGGTCAAAGTTAACAAGATAACATGGAAGGGATAACACTTAGTGTCTAAACAGAAGATAGTGGGGGGGGGGGCGGCGAGGGGGGTGTGACAAACATGGTTTAAGTTCATGTATAAAGGATCTAAAAACACACACACTGACCACAATTCTATAATATACAAAACCTAACGGAAAACGTGGAGGATGAAACTGCTCTTCTTTCCTAGGTTTCTAGACTAAAACACAAAAGGAAATGCCTGTAAGGACACCTTCATGAATCATCTAAGCATTTACAGAATCTCAGCATTTTACAGTTGGGAAGAACCTTAGAAATCATTGAGCTCAAACTATTTTCACCTAGGAGGAAACAGGAAATCAGAGAAGTTAAATGACCCACACAAAGTCACATGCCAACCTGGTTATGAGACACAGATTATAAGCCCGATCTTTTGACAGGCAGTTGTTCTTTCCCTTGAATCCTATCAGTTCAGGCTGAATGCACTTCAGCTTAGGCTGCCCAGTGTCCTGCTTTAGCCTACAGAGTTCTGGTTTGGGGGAGCTCTTCTTGAGCAGACATATAATATAACCTGATTGGCTATGTTGGCTTTTAAAAAACACATTAGGAACTTGTTGCTATTATCATAGCTAGGTTTATGTATCATTGAAAGGCTTTTTTGGGGATGTATGTCAGAGAATATAGACACATCAGAAAGAAATTAGTCTAACAAGTAATAGCTACTGTAATCTGAATGGTAAATCTGGTTGTGGTTAAGCACCAGATTACAGATGGTAAAGAATCTACCTGCAATGTGGCACACCCGGGTTTAGTCCCTGGGTCCAGAAAATCCCCTAGAGAAGGGAATAGCAACCCACTCCTGTGTTTTTGCCTGGAGAATCCCATGGACAGGAGGAGTCTAGCAGGCTACAGTCCACGGTGCCACAAAAGAGTCAGACACAACTGAGTGACTATACTTTTTAAGTACTTTTTAAAAACATGCATCACACTATTTAATACTTAGAGCACCCTAATGTACAGATGCGATAACTGAGGCAGACAGGTTAAATAATTTGCCCTAGATAACTGAGTTTATAAATGGCAGATCCGGAATTTGAGTCTGTTCCTATGAGTTGGAAATTCATATTTGGAATGAATTCACTATAGTATCTCCATAAAAAAAGACATCTCACAGAATTCCCAGGGTCGGAGTTACTAACGGATCCTTGGGATTCTCTTTGTCCACTTCTGTCATTTTATACATGAGGGAGTGGAGCTGGCCTCATACCCGCAGCATTCTGTGTCTTAAATCATTTACTTTCTCCTATACACTGCCTCACTGCACGAGACTGCAGGTTCCCCCTCCACAGGTGGCAGGAAAACCAGCTCAGGGCACTTCCCTCCTCTCTTGGTTTAAGGCGCTCACAGTGACAGACTTGAAAAATGGACATGCTGCGGTGATGCTCTTGCCCAGGATGCGGTGGTTGGGTAGGTTGATCACGCCCACCCACCACACTTTACAGTATTTCTACCATGTCCCCAGTGTCAAAACTCTAGACCAGACTTGCCTGGTGATGCAGTGGATGGAGTCCACCTGCCAATGCATGGGAGGTGGGTTCAGTCCCTGGTCAGGGAAGATTTCACATGCAGCAGAGCAATTAAGCCAGTGTGCCACAACTACTGAAGCCCGTGCACCTCGAGTCTGTGCTCCACAGCAAGATAAGCCACTGCAACGCGGAGCCTGCATCCAGCAACTGAAGAGTAGCCCCCACTCGCCACAACTAGAGGAAGTCCATGCAAAGAAGCGGCAAAGATGCAGTGTAGCCAAAAATAAATAAAATTTTAAAATACTTAAAAAAAACCCAAACCAAACAAATCTCCAGACAAAGAAACAGTCACAAGGCAATGCAATGACCATGCAGTTACAAGGATCATGAAATGACAGAGGCAGCCCAGAGAACACTGAAGGAGGTAGGGTTGGAAAGAAATCAAGCCTCAAGTTCACTTGTTCACTCTTAAAGAGTGAACAATAATTGGCTAGAGGAACACATATCGAGCAAAAGTGTGGGGGCTGGCTGCTTACTGATCCTCCCAATACTTGTAACAGCAAGAAGGATGCTATGTGAGGCGAGTAGGAGTGGGAGGAGGAGCGAAGTGCTCTCCAGGTGTGCCTGGCAGGGCAAGGAGTTTCTTCTGAGAACCGCAGCCCGGGTCAGGACATTTGAGAGCTGATGTGTTATCCGTGGAAAGCACAATGCCCCATCTTTCTACTGTACTCACTTCTAAGGTAGAACATGAACCAAGGAACCGGCTTATTAAGAACATATAACTGCTTCCTATGCATTCTTTCTCCCAACAGATTTTATAATAATTTCACAAAATCTAAAAAGGTAATAATTATTCTAACACTGTATATATACCTACTATCTAAATACAGCTTTTCATGTTATCAGCCAGATTTCTTTCTAATTAGAATTATGATCTATTTGAAAAACATTATCACAGCTTTCTTCTTCCGTCTGTCATTGTCTAATCATCAAACCTCTGCAGAGGCATCCAGAGGGGGAATGGAAGTAAAAAGGGGATTCCGAACTCATCAGCAGTTTGCGAAAATCTTTAACTTCCTACTACCATGGAACTGGCTTTCTCCCACATTACATACACACACCAGGCAAAAGGGACTGCAGGTCTGTTCTACTGAGACAACTTTCAAAACCAAGAGTAGAGTGGGTTAAAGGGGGACACAGATATTTGATTGACAGGAGGTCACATTCCACTGGCAGAAGAATAAAGACCTTGTCTCAATGGAAGATCCGAATTGAAAAGCTTAAAATATTCTTTTAAAAAAAGAAACATTGTTCTGACATCCAAAGAGGACAAATCAAATTGGTCTCCTCCCTCAGTCCCTGAAAAGGAGGAGGAGGAAATGGCGGAGGACTAAGTGCCAGTTTCATCCTTTAATTAAGCCATGTGACCTTGGCCAAGTAACAACTTCTCTGAGTCTCAGTGTTTCCACTTGTGAAACACTGAGAACTATATAACCCATCCTATCCCACAGCGCTGTAGTAAGCACCCAGCAGGGAAAGTATGTGAAAACACTGAAAAGTATGTATTACTATATAAGCTATCTTTTATTATCTTTTGGAAGATAATCATCCTGAAAAGTTTTAGTATATTTGATCATGGTCTAAACCAGTGCTTCATGGGAGATCCAATGACTACCAGAACACTCTTGGACCTTTTGGAAATATTTTTAGGAACTTTAGCTTCCAGGCAAAGGCAGAGTTATCATACTCTTATGTAAAAAGATACTGCAAGAAAAATACAACACGACGCTAATACTTTTGATTATAAAGAACATGGCAGGAGTAAGAAGCAGCCAGAAGGGATATGGTACTGATTAGGAAGAAATGGTCTGCATCTCCTAGATGCCAGGACTTATTTCTCACTGAGGTTTGTGAAGCATGAAGAACAGACAACAGCTGGGAATTTAGGAAGGGAGTAAATCAAGCTGCTGGTATTCATGTTCCCAGAAAGAAAAGGCATAGATGGCAACAAGTGATAGTTACAGGAAAGCAGAAATTACATTCTTTGCTGATTTTCCCCATTGTCGTTTTAACAGATTCTTCTCCACCACCCCCATCGCTGCCACTAACTCGTGCTCAAGGCATCACGGTGGCATGGAGTTCTCTCTCTGGAAGCCACTGTCAAATACGATCCTACTGACAGACAGACTGTTGTTGCTTTTTAGTTGCTATGTCATGTCCGACTCTTTGAGACCCCATGAACTACAGCCCACCAGGCTCCTCTGTCTATGGGATTATTCCAGCAAGACTACTGGAGTGGGGTGCCATTTCCTCCTCCAGGGGATCTTCCTGACCCAGGGATTGAACCCTCACCTCCTACACTGGCAGGTGATTCTTTACCACTAAGCCACCAGGGCCGAGATTGCCAACTCCTGAAGCAGGAGAACTATTTTTCAATGTTCCTATCTTCCTTTCCCAAGACTGCTACCAACCAATAGATCTCTCACTCAGGGGTTTGTGCAAACACCACCTGGGAGCATTTAGAAAACTGTGGGAGTCGTCTAGTGATGTGCCCAATGTTTCCTCCAGGAGAGGGTGTTCGGGCGTTCCAGAGGGGGAGTTAAGATGCTGAACATCCTTCAATTCATGGGAAGTCCAGACAAGGAGGGAAAAGTTCTACCCCAAATGCCACAACTGCCTCCTGCTGGGAAAGATGCAATTTGGCCTCCCCTCCCCCGTCAGCTACACTCACCCTAAGCGAACAACATGCTGCCCTGTACATGCTTCACATTTCGGTTTCAAACCTAGCTGCCTCCATCTCCTGGCTCAGGTCAGAACATAATGATTTTGGCCTACGGCTGTTGAACAACTTAGAGAAAAATAGATCAAATGGAATGCACTCATCAGAATAAGCTAAAAAGTAATTGCAGATTTGACATAGAGGTTCTAAAGAGGAAAATATGCTCCACTTCAAACTTTTCTATAGACTCCAAGAGATCACAGTGTCATTTGAATTGATGCTTCAAGAAGTTCTGGCTCTGAGTTGGGAGCAATCTGTTAAAAAAAAGGTGAGTTAAGTACACGCTATGCCAAAATGCAAGGCACAGAGATCAAAGTCCATGGAGGGGAAGTCCCTGCCTTACAACTAATAGCTTGTGACTGTGACAAGGCTGCTCCATTTCTTTGGGCCTCTGTTTCCTCATCTGTAAAATGAGACGTTGGATAGTTTCCAGCGTTTGCTCTGGGAAGGCTACCAGCGGCCTGGAGGACAGGACTTGAAACAATGAATACACTGGGCTTGATCGCTGTGACCCACACGATGACCAGGCCTTCAGGACTGGTATAGGCTAGCCAGAACAAAGAAATGAGAACCACATATTAAAAGACAAACACCGGAAATCTGGGGATCCTTAAGGCTAGAAAACCCACCCAGGTCCCACCTACTGTCCGTCAACATTTGATTACAATTATTCTGTGCTATTTGGTAAAATTTACTCTGCAAGCTTTCTGCTTCATGGATGAATGAAACTTTTCACCAGAGAGATCTGAGGGCACGGAAATGGACACATGACAACTCTTTGCACATGTTAAGAGAAATATACACATATGTACAAAGAGGCTGGTTTTGTTTAGCCTCAACTGAGATCACATATTCTTCAGCAAACACTTGTGTTTGATTTCTCATCAGCTTGCTTACACAGCACTATTTGGGTTTCAAGGCTTAATTTATTTGACTATATTCATTCCCATTCCCTATTTTCCTTCAAGTCCAGCAATTCAAAGTAATAAGAAAATCCATCATACTTTATGCAAAGTGTACTTTGGTTTTACATTAGAACCCGGAAGTTACCTTTTCTTTTTAATAATGATGAGAAAAGGTATAAATTATGTGCACCAATGTGGTTATCTTACTGTGATACTCTCTTAACAAATTCTAAGAGTTATGCAAGATGATCTTAATACGTTGATAGGATCAAATCTCTGGAACACACAGGTTACGTGCTGCAAATGGTCAGGGCAATCAGCTCTCAAAGGTAATGCTAAGAGAGATGCTCTTTTGACTCTATAAAGGGCAACACAACTGTTGTTAAAGTGTGTCCTGCTTGCTGATTTCAGCTAGCTTGATAAGATATACTCTTTTCCTTTTCAGCAGGTCTCAAAGGCCTGGTAAGGAGCGGACACTGGCATTTGTGTGGATTTATTTTGGTGGCGAACGGACATATAGGAAATGGTAGAGAAGCTTGTTCCAACCCAGGCAATCTTACTGCTTTCAGAAGCCCATAAAGATACTAAAAATGAAGCATCAGAACAAACAGAAGATGATGATGTCAATAGAGGAAAATGAGGCTGATTAGACAATCTCACATGGCAAAAGTGGTATTTAAATTTTGGTTGTGTTGGTTTTAGGTCTTTCTTTCTTGCAAAGGAGAGTTGTTTGCACGTGTTTGGTACAGTGGCAAGCACTCAGAGAACTTAATTTTCATTTGTTTTTGCTATCATTCTAAGGCTTCTTCTAGTTTTATGTTTCAGCTGGCTGTTCAAGTAGCTCAAAATGAAGATGTCTGAATCCAGACCTCACCACCTTGTAGCATGATTTGTTTAAAAAGAAAGAAAACAAAAAATGTAAGGAAACACCCTTTGAAGATACTGCATGAAAAAAATGGACACTGATTAACTACAGTAAGATTTTAGAAATATACTTAAGATACTTCGGTGATATGTTAAAACTTCATGCTCTCTAGTTACCCAAGTAGGTGATTTAATTCTGAAAAACAGGTATGCATCAACATTATCCATGAATTCAGTAACTATCTGGATAGAATGCTATGGCTGTGGAAAACCTAGAGGCTCACATGTGAGAGGGTTTACAAGTTCCGAAGGCTAAGGACGCATTTAATCAATGTCCTCTCTCTTGCCAGGAAGAAGTAAAATTGACTTTTTATGGTCTGAGCCACCTCTGCCTATACCTCCCGAGTCTATCTGGGAAGAAAGGACACATCTGGCTCTAGAAAACTCTTCTGCAGGACCTAACTTTCCTTGAGCTTCCCCTAAGCTCCATCCCAGGATGTTCCTAGGCAGCTGGCAGGCGGGTTTTGAACCTCTCAGAAGTTGAGCTTTCATTCCAATTTCACTGTAGCACTGCAGCATCTGATATAATCCCTTAAAGGCTCTCAGAGTCTGGCCCTAATCTCCCTCCTAAAATATAACTCAGAGAAGATGTGAATATAGATGGCAACATGGTCCATTTTTCTGCACAGATCAACACAGAAGGATCATGGTGAAATCAGATTTAGTGTCTATTTTCTCAGCAACTGATACCCTTGGGGCTGTAGAACATAGCTAAATGGAATAAGTCATATAACCAGGCTGATTTGACTTCGTTATTAATTCATCTTTACTTAACCTCAGTTGAAACTTCACAAAAAGAAAAAAATAAGCTACGCTACACAGCAAAACTTCTGCACACCCTTTCATTTTCTAGATAACTATAATAAAATGTTTTCTTTCTTTCTTCTGTTAGAGATTAGTGGTTTTACTCAGGAGCAGATCAGCCCCCAAAGGGAGTGCGACATATGTGAGGAACACTTCTGCTGTTGCAGTGGCTGGAAGCAGGAATGCTGCTAAGGGCATTTAATGATGCTCAACTGGGCAGTCCCATACCATCAACTTATTGGGAATCCATAATGGAGATCCATCCTAGAAAGTGGAAAAAAACGGGTTATCTGTGCCAATGACTGTGATACTGGTCCAGATCCTGTCATGTAGGGCTGGGGAAGGGGAAGTGACAGAAGCAAAGGCCCTGTGGGCCCCTCTCTTCCGGCCCCGTTGGCTTCAGAAGATGAACAGGCTGCAGCAAGAAAAGCGGATCTATTTCTGCTTTCATCTCCACCTGAGTAGACTGGAGGGGCACAGGAACTTGAGGGAGAACATGAACAAACTCTCCTGTTGGCTGATGTTTGCCAGTACTGAGATAAAATGGAAATCTGCTCTCACAACATGACTGCCAACACACTGGTGTAGATTTCTGTATCATGGGAGAATACTGTGGCTATCAGTTGGAATTCATTCATCAACAAATGTTTACCAAGCACTAACTATGTGTCAGGCACCACTGTACATGCTGTAAATGTACATACTGTGGAGGGGTAGACAGGACGCTTGGAGGCCACACAAAGAACTCTAGTTTTACTTTGAGTGAAATGGGAAGCCCTTGTAAGAATGGCATCCAGGGATGAATAAACATGCAGACAGCTACATGTGTAGAAGTGTGTACATAAAAATGGTTGCCATATAGCCTGCTGGGGCGAGACTCCTAAGTGGTGTCCCCATGTACACGAAGCAGAGTCCCAGGGGCCACTGGCAGCTGATGTCTAGATACTGTTTATCCCATCTTCTCACTGAACAAAGACACAGGGCACACAGCACTGCCTGGGGAAGAAGCCTGGAGGGCGTCACCCCACCTCCTCCTGAGCTCATGGGCTGTCGCTGTTACAATCTCCACCATTCCTGGATGGCGTTAAATCAGCCCATTTAACAACGAGAAGCCCCACACAAATCTAGCTTCCGATAGTATATTCATTTTTATTAACTGGTTAATTTAAGGCTGACTTAGAACTGTAATACTTTGGCCATCTGATGCGAAGAACTGACTCATTTGAAAAGACCCTGATGCTAGGAAAGATTGAAGTCAGGAGGAGAAGGGGACGACAGAGGATGAGATGCTTGGATGGCATCACCGACTCGATGGACATGAGTTTGAGCAAGCTCTGGGAGTTGGTGATGGACAGGGAGGCCTGGCGTGCTGCAGTCCATGGGTCGCAAAGAGTCAGACACGACTGAGCGACTGAACTGAATCAGCCAACTGGCCAGTGTGTGGCATTGTCTTCCCTCTCTCTCCATCCCATACCCTCAACTTGCAACTCTGGTCCTATTTCCTGTGTGTGCAGAGAACCCAGGTGACTGAGAAGTCACTGGTTTTAGTCTGGTACTCATGCCTGATGCCTCTGGGTTGCCCCACCCACACACACAACACAGGCTGGGGGAAGGCGGGGAGGCGACTGCTGCTCCTGCTGCAGGGAGCCCAGAGTGCCTCTTTCTCAGTGGAGCAGCCAGAGGGCCAGAGAGCAGGCGCATGCACTCTGCATATTTAAGAATGGAGGAAAACAAGCAGAATAGTCAGTCTAAGACAATGTATTACATGTATCCAGGGGCTTCACAGAGACCTGAATCTCCATGGGGAACCAGAACCCTAGTGTTATAGCACTTTCATTGTCATACCTGTCAGCCCTGACCCTCAGGAAGAGTAAAGGACTGTAGGGTTAGTCCTGGTTCTGCCTCTCAGGGCCACCAAGCACAGCTGTGCCCTATATGCCCTGATTCATTCTGGGGGGGCCATCTGCACAGATGGTGTCAGGCCTCAGGTTCTTCACCCAAGAAAGAGGGATCACATTTCAAATGGATTATAGGATTGTCATGCAAATGTCAGGTAATTCACTATTTAAGAAGCATCTACCAGTATTGGTAAATAGTGTCTACTAAAGTAATTCAGAAGAGTTAACCAATTCAACTTCAACCCCAGGTGGGGCAAGGAATAGCGTGATATGATAGCTTCCAACAGGCGATGTGAACCTTCAATCTGGACTGGCCATGCACTACTAGCCTTCCGGCAGATTTTCCTGGGGTCTATGGGTTCACCAAGTATCCTCACGTCCACTCCCCGCCTTCGAAAATGAGCTGAAGATGCAGCTGAACACTTGCTAATCACAACCGAGTTAGCTGCAGCCATTACCCTCATCACACAATTCTGGTCTAAGACTCCTGAGCCACCCTTTTCTGAATGATCCTCTGCTATACAGCCAAGACTGATGAGGACAAGCCCACAATCCAGTTGCTGTTTAAAAGGTACACACCAAGTGGAATAGAAACGGTAGCCTTCCACAGAACACATTGGTCAGAAACAGGAACTTAGGCAGCTGTTTCTATCCACAGTCCGGGTTTAGAATCAACAAGACAGTGGCTGTAGCATCAGAGGAACCAGATGAGGGAACTAGTTCCAGTTCATCAAAGGTACCGTCACATGACATGGTCATTGAATCATGCCACCTACACAGGGCCAGTGCCTCCGAAGGATGGGGCTGGCTCCAGCAGGACGAGTTTCCATCAGGATGTGAGAACCTGAACAGTAGAGCATACTAGCTAGTGTACTACCACTGGCCCCAAACACCATGCCAGTGTGGTCCTAACACTCACATCCCTATTCCATTGGCTCAGAAGTAGCAGGGACAACATGGTAAGGTTGTGTTGATGAAAAACCACACCTGGGCTTACTTCTTTGGAGAGCTGGGGACAGAACTATAGGACCGTGCATTTTAATTATGTATTTCAAGTTCCCCGGGCCACAGAACAAAGGAGGACAGACTGGTAAACACTCAGGTGCTACATGGCCTCTCACACAGGATTTCCTTGTTCTGGGAAATGCTCCCTATTGATTAAAGGCCCACTATAAAGCAGGCAATATTCCAGGTACCAGGTTTCACTCTATGGTAGCAGATGAAGCAGAGGGAAATCCCTGCCTTCCTGAAACTTACACGTTAAGTAAAGGGAAAGGATATTAAATGAGTAAATCGCACAGTGTGATGGAAGGTGATGAGTGATATGCGGTAAAAAGTAAGGGAGATCATGCCAGGGAGAGGTCGCCCCTAATGCACACACACGTGCATATGCGTGAACCAAAGTATGTGCAGTAGAGCAGCCAGGCCTAGGGTGAGGAGATGACTTGTCGAGGTTTGCTCCCGACTTTGAAATCCAGCAGCAAGCCAGTAACAATCACTGCCAGACAGGACACGGCCCTCAGGACTCAGCTGAAGCTCCAGGCCTTCCTTGGAGCTCCTCCTGATTACTCTTTCTCCCACGGACTTCCACAGATATTCTATGACCACATCTTCATTTGCTGCCTTGACAATTTGAACGTGGCTTCACAAGCACACCATTCTCCCCTAGTGCACTTGCCACTCCCACGCCACCTAACGTACCCTCCAGAGTCCTCATGTACACAGTGGGACAATCAGAGCAAGTGGGGTACCTGGGCTCTGCGTTTCAGGGAGCCTGCATGGTTATGGAGGAAGGAGATGGGAGCAGAGACCCAGCAGGTGATGATCATATGAAAATCTTTGTTCATTGCTTGGTTCGTTTGGCACACAAGGATGGCACACCAGCTCCACACCAGGCATGGGCATACAGAGATGGGCAGGGAACATACAGATCGTCAGGATGCTAAACCGAGGTTTCCCTGACAGCACGTATCTAGACCTGGACTCCCGGGGTTGATGATGAAAGGAGAACAGGGGCCAGACACTCCAAGCTGAGGGAGCAGAATGTGGTTCTGAACACTTCAAATGCCTCTGCTCAGGAGGAGGGCTTGGTGGGGGTGCAGGGAGGCAAAGCTAAAAAGATGAACAGGGCTCAGACCATGAAGAACCTGAAATGCCTTATTTTGAAGGCAACAGAACCACTGAGACACTATAAGCAGGGGAATGATGTGAGCACAGGTGCATTTTAGACAAGTCTCTGTTACAGGGCGGACAGACCCGAAGGACTATGAGAACACAAGCAGGAAGCTCCATTAGGAGACTGGGGTCCTGTCTGGAAGAAAGATTAGAAGAAATCGATTCCAGACACTCTATGGATTCCTGGTGTTATGCCCAGGAAATGGAGTGGATGTTGGTCCTAAAAGGCCAGGACTCAGAAGCTCAAAAAGAGCCTTAAATTTCTGCTCAAATTTAAGGGCCAAATTTCCAAGGGCCAGCAACAAGGACAATCTAACAACAGAACTCAGCCTGTCTCTTCTCCAGCTCACTCTCCATTTACTTTTCTATTTTTAATCTCCTTTAAATTTACCAGTCCTATGTTTTAAGGACAGAGAAACAGACAAGTTAATCCAAGTTAGTGAGGGCCCTTGCATAAGACATGGAGATCAAACCAGGTCTTTCCTGGCTCTCAGAGCCAGCAGGGAATAGGTGAAGAAAGCAACAGGAAAGGAGCTGCACACAAATGTCTGGAGATTGTCTGGATGATGGAAGCTATTACTCATCCTAATTTTTCTATTTTCACAAAATTGTCAATAATCATGTTATTTCTTTAAAACAACAACAACAAAACAGAAAAAGGAAACCAGTCAGCCCTCTCTCTAAAAAACAAATATATACATTTAAAAAAAAAAAAAAAAAAAAGAAGCTTGTTAAAACATGCGTCCCTGAGGAAAGCTATTAGGAACTGTACTGTCCTCTCTCCGGCTTTAAATCTTTGACGAGGGCTTCCCTAGTGGCTCAGCGGTAAAGAATCTGCCTACCTATGCATGAGACACGGGTTCCATCTGCGGTCTGGGAGGAGCCCGCATTCTGAGGAGCAACTCAGCCCGTGGGCCACAACTACTGAGCCTGTGCTTCAGAGCCTGAGAGCCGTAACCACTGAAGCCCACGTGCCCTCGAACCCGTGCTCTGCAACGAGAAGCACCACGAGAAGCCTGAGAGCCACAACTAGAGAGCAGGCCCCGCTCGCCACAGTTAGAGAACGCTTATGCCAAGCAGTGAAGACTCAGTGCAGCCAAAGACAAATAAATAAACCTTTAAAAAAAAAATTCCTTGATGATTTTCCATCTAAGTCTCCCGGTAAGGTGCCATCACGCTCACCTCATCTGCCACCCCACCCAGGTAGGGGGCCAAGTGGCTTCCCCCGAGTCCCCACCCGCAGGGAGCATGAGTGATGGGCGTGCACCACCGGCTGCTCTCTCCCGAGATAAGTAAGGTGCAGCCCTCCATGGGAGATATGGCAGATGTATTTCAGTGTCCTAACCAACAGACATAAATGCCATAACTCCAGCCGCAGTCCATAAATACCCAGCGGTAGGAACATCCTTAAACAGCCCACTGGGCCCAGGATTTAGGGGGCTTCCTTACATGATCATGGGCCGAAAAGTGCTTTTAGGGGGGTGTTAAAGAGGCATGTTAGGTAAACTCACAGATCACCCAAATAAATAAGGCGTTCTCGCTGTGTGCCCCCTGCTCGGCAGCGAAGAGCGGGGAGAGGGTTATGGAGTCTGGAGGGCAGGGGAGGAGATTCTTCAACCACACGACCCCACTGCAGACACAGGGAGGCTCGTTCTGAGTAAGCCTGAGCGGGAGAACAGGATACCCCGTCTCACCCTGCTGCTGTCATCTCCTGGAGATTTATGATATTGCGGGACGCCTTCTCAGGACGACACACTCCATGATTACGTTGGTTATCCTTTAACCACCTCCCATCATCTACTCCTGCCTTTAAGCCCAGGCCATCAATTTGGCTTTTCATACAAAGCTCTGCTTCTAAACCAGCAACTGGCTCATCTCTCCAAATCAGTGAAGCTCTCCAGCTCCCAGGAGAGGGATATATTAAGTATCAATCATGCGTATTATTTTACAATATAATTACTTTGGCAATTAATCCATAAGAAGCATTGCTCTCCAGATCCGAACTTCTGCCAACACAAATAACAAAGCTCTTGGAGAGCGGTCACACGGCTGGAGACTGAGATTCCAGGGGAAGAGAGACAAAGGCGGAGACAGAAGAGACTGCAGGGTGAGAGGAATCTCCCCAGAGTGTGTCTCAAGCCTCGCTTTGTGAGACCAGCAGAGCCACTGCTTCACTGAGGACAAGAACAAATCCAGCAGAAGCAAGGGAGGGACGGATGATCCTGAGTAGGTAAAAAAGGTTCAGGCTCTTAATAGGCTCATGGGCTGCGTTCTGTGGGGAATGAAGATACGTATTTTCCAAGTGAGATCTGGCACGTGGCACCTCTTGACAGAAACCCACTGCTGGTCCAGGAGGGTGGACCATTGTCTTATTCACTGCTGTGTCCCAGAACACAGTGCACATTCAATAAACATCTGCTGAAGGGAGGAGGAAGCAAGACAGGTTGTGCCAGACTCATCGCATCAAAAGGCACTCACCTAGCTGCTCTCTGTCCTCTCCAGCAATCAGCCAATCTGTCTTCACCCACAGGACCAAGAAGTCTTTGTCAGATAGTGAATTTTCAGAAGTCAATCCAATTTCCCAAAAGTAACTGTTGTCAGTTTTAGCCTCACAATAATCTAATTAAACAGTAATAGCAACATTCACTGTTGAAATTTTCTATCCATTCCCCTCTCCATCCCTCCGGTGCAGAAGGAACAGTAAAAAGGCTAAGGTAAGAGCAGCAGCAGGAGAGAGTGGGGAAGGAAGTGATAATTGCCAAATTGGATAAGCAGTCTCTGAATACATGAAAATTAACAAGACTTGTTTTATAACAGCTTTATATCTAAGTGAAAAAGAAATCACTGATAGGATGAGGAAAAAATTTCATTTGATTCAAAGCATTTAGAACTTTTCCCTGGTATTTCTCTTCTGTGTTAGTCGCTCAGTTGAGTCTGACTCTTTCTGACCTCACAGACTATAGCCCGCCAGGCTTCTCTGTCCATAGGATCCTCCAGGCAAGAATGCTGGAGTGGATTGCCATTTCCTTTTCCAGAGGATCTTCCCAACCCAGGGATCGAAACCTGATCTCCTGCACTGCAATCAGATTCTTTACCATTTGAGCTACGGGAATTTCTTACTATCCCCGAAAGGAACATAATGGTGGTAAATTAAGTAAGGGTAGACTGAGAGAGTGAAGGGAGAGTAAATGAGGAATCCAAGTGAAAGCACTGAGCAGAGGTGCTGTTTCTCAGGCCCCAACATAGAGAGCATTCTGCCTGTCCCCCTTGCCTGTTCAGTTCAGTTCAATCGCTCAGTCGTGTCCAACTCTTTGCGACCCCAAGGACCACGGCACGCCAGGCCTCCCTGTCCATCACCAACACCCCGAGTTTACTCAAACTCATGTCCATCGAGTCAGTGATGCCGTCCAGCCATCTCATCCTCTGTTGTCCCCTTCTCCTCCTGCACCCAATCCCTCCCAGAATCAGGGTCTTTTCCAATGAGTCAACTCTTCGCATCAGGTGGCCAAAGTATTGGAGTTTCAGCTTTAGCATCAGTCCTTCCAGTGAACACCCAGGACTGATCTCCTTTAGAATGGACTGGTTGGATCTCCTTGCAGTCCAAGGGACTCTCAAGAGTCTTCTCCAACATCACAGTTCAAAAGCATCGATTTTTCGGTGCTCAGCTTTTTTCACAGTCCAACTCTACATCCATACATGACCACTGGAAAAACCATAGCCTTGACTAGGCAAGAAAAAAATAAAAGTATCTTGGATAAACAAACTACAGAAGACAGGAAAAGGAATAGTGAATGAGAATGGCGTGTGGGAGGTGAAGCCAGAGGGAGGAAAAGTTCAATGGGAGGGAAGAGAACATTCTAGCACATGGCCCTCTGCTCCCATTAGCAGACCTCAGAGGCTGGGAGGGGTGGGGTGGGGTGGGGTGCTGGAGTGAGTCAAACATCGCATCACACAGATGCTTTCTTCTTTCCTAACTACCAGCTTTTCTTACTTGTCTTACCATCACCCACACAGGGGAAAAAAAAGGTCAAGATATATCGATAAAGATGTTTTACAGGCATCTACATAAATAAAAATGTTCTAGTTAATTACTGGCCTCGAAATATTGGGTACCTGACACTTTCAATTTTGATAAGCAACTTCAGAAAAAACCCGGATTGGTGTAGCCTGTCATGTCAAAAATGAGTTACTGGCATGAAAAACTGAAGCAAATAGCCATAAAAATCTACCAGAGCTGCTCTCCACAAAGGCTGATGGATCCGCTTGGGAATCTCCAGAGGCTGTTAAGGCCGAGGGTCTGAAAAGATACAGCAAAGCTAAGAGTTCTTAATTTTCAGCCTAAAGCTAATAGTTTCTCAGAGAAGCTGGCTTTCTCCTGTTCCGCAAGCAGGTTCCATCTATTTCTGTGAATGCTGCCTGCCCTTTGGAAATCAGTGACGATCTCTATTTATGTGCACTCCTGGTTACTGGAGGTAGGATATGGTCCTGAGAGAAGCTTACAAATGTGTGGTGGTAGTACAACTACAGAACTGAAGCCCAGGAGGTTCTTAGAAGTGTGTGTCAAAAGAGACACACATACAAGTTGCTCCTGGATGAACTTGGAAGAACATAAGTGACCTTTCTGCTCCCTATTTTTGTGTGGTTCCTGAAGGGAAGTGGAATTTCCAGTTCAGTCCAGTCGCTCAGTTGTGTCCAACTCTTTGCGATCCCATGGACCACGGCACTCCAGGCCTCCCTGTCCAACACCAACTCCCGGAGTCTACTCAAACACATGTCCATTGAGTTGGTGATACAATCCAACCATCTCATCCTCTGTTGTCCCCTTCTCCTCCTGCCTTCAATCTTTCCCAGCATCAGGGTCTTTTCAAATCAGTCAGTTCTCTGCATCAGGTGGCCAAGGTATTGGAGTTTCAGCTTCAGCATCAGTCCTTCCAATGAACACTCAGGACTGATTTTCCTTTAGGACAGACTGGCTGGATCTCCTTGCAGTCCAAGGGATTCTCAAGAGGTTTCTCCAACACCACAGTTCAAAAGCATCAATTCTTCAGTGCTCAGCTTGCTTCCAGTTAGTCAACAGATATCTATGGAGCGTCTACTATGTGCCAGGGACTGTGTTAAGCATGGTGGATATAATAGAAACAAACAAAGACTCAGAGTTGCAAGTCAACTGGAGGAGGTCTACATTGGACAGTATTCTAAGCATTAGGCAGGGAACACATTACAAGGGGGAAGGGCTGACCCTAGTCCAGAAGTCAGTTAAGTTCTCTGGGAAAAGGGCAAAAGCTGAGAAGAGATGGATGTGACCAATGTGGATTTTCCAACATGTGGCCTGAAACAAGGCCAAATAAGAACTAAGGAATCCTAGGCAGGAGAAAGCAGCGTTCTTTTTTTTTTTTTTTTTAAAGTAATAAAAGACAGAAGCTGAGGCATGTGCTGAGGTTCCTACCCATACTACTAAGGAGGGGACCAGGATTTGGGAAAGGCCCCATGAACTCGGGGCACATTCTTCAACCAAGTCAACCCCATGTTTCCACCTTCCACTTTTAACCATCACAGTCTATCCCAAACAATGTAGCTTTACCCCCTATAAGGAATTCTTTTTCTTTCTTAAAAAAAAAAAAAAAAATATATATATATATTTTGTTTATTTGGCTGTGCTGGGTCTTAGCTGCAGCATGCAGGATCTTTTATTGCATCATGTGGGATTTAGTTCCTTGACCAGCAATCGAATCTGGTACCCCACATTGGTAGTGCAGAGTCTTAGTCACTGGACCACCCGGGAAGTCCTGGGAATTACTTTTCAGAGTATCTCTCGACGTTAAGAGACTGTAACTTATACAGCTGAAATTTAATTGGGAACTTCCGTTGCTCCTGAACGCACTGCTTAGGGACCTGTCACTGAGAGCTAATCGCCCAACTCCAACAGAGATGATCTAAACACAGGTATCACAGCAGAAAAGATCCGTTCCAGCTCCTCTATACACGGCCATGAGGACAGCCAGCTGAGGATCCCCTATATGCCTCAGCAAGCTGGGGCAAATGCCAGCAGAGGAAAGGGAATATCACGTAAGACCACAGTTTAGTCTCGTGGGCGGGAAAGAAGGTGCTGCCTTGACACCTCCAGGTTGAGGCCTCCCCAGATGATGGCATCTATGCGAACAGAATCCAAATCATTCCATCAAGTCTGGGCTCAGAATGGCCACTTCCGGCTTTGCTGGTCACTGGATTAGTTGCACAACACTGAATTGCTCATCACACAATTAACACCCTTTCAGCCCCACTTTAAACTACACATATCTAACAAGTGGGGGAGCCTGAGTGTAGACTAGATGGGGACTAGTTCCCAAAACCTGTTCTCATAGCCACTAAGGCTTTGTGTGTACAATGGAGACTTCATAATTTCCAAGACTAGGAAGAAGGGAAAAAAAGAAAAAAAAGGGAAAGGTGATTTAGATCATTTCCAATCAAGATTGGTCTGTAAATAGGCAGCGTTGACATCACAGGAAAACCTGTCAGAAATGCAAGGTCTCTGACCCTCTTCCAGACCTGCTGAGTGTGAGAAGCAGGATGCTAGAACTTATTGGGAGTGGGTTTCAGCACCACATGGAAGTGCCCAGGAACCCTTCCGTGACTCTAAAGAAATATTACACCTGCAGCAGCAAGTGGGCAGTGCCAGTCAGTTCTCGTCAGGGTCATGGTAATGGCAGGTACTCTAAAGCCTCTGCTCCCAACCACAAATTCAGAATTTCTTTGTAGTGCGGTGAGAGGAGAGCTGAGAGGAAAGGGGAGGGATCAGCAAGCAGGCTTTCTCTTCTATTCAGCATAAAACCAGGCCCACCAGACAACCAGGGAAAGAAAAACAAAGTGAGAGAGGGACTAAACACAGCTGGCAATTAGCGCTGACAAAGGCTGAGGGAAGCACCTTTTCCTTCCGCAGGGAATCTAACCCGCACTTCACCCCGGGCTGGGGCCAGATCCTGAGAAAGCAGGGAGCTCAGGAAGGAGGCAAAGGAGCTTGCTCTGGAGTGGGAATTTCTTCCCCAGGTGAAGTTCAAAATAAGTCCAGATGACCTCTGAGGGCCTTGAGCAAAGGATTTTTTTTTTTTTTTAATTGAAGCAAGACTGCTGCTGCTGCTAAGTCGCTTCAGTCGTGTCCGACTCTGTGCGACCCCATAGACGGCAGCCCACCAGGCTCCCCCGTCACTGGGATTCTCCAGGCAAGAACACTGGAGTGGGTTGCCATTTCCTTCTCCAATGCAGGAAAGTGAAAAGGGAAAGTGAAGTCGCTCAGTGTGTCCGACTCTTAGCGGCCCCACGGACTGCACACCGGCATATGCTATAGCGGTGCTTTTACGTGCAAAAAATTGAATCAATGACAACAACAAAAGGAACCCCCAGTTTTTTTGGGGTTCCTAAATGCTGCTGGGGGACTGGTTCCATTTCAGATGTAAGAATGAAAGCTGCAAACGTATTTTCTCACTGTGCATGCACATCTCATCTTCTAAACATTAAGAGACTAAAATCCACCTCCTCTAAACTTGGCTCATTAAAGGCAATCTTCCTGCTAAGTATTAAACTTGAACTGCTTTGAAGCTGGCTGCAAATAAAGGTCAAACTATTTTACTTATTTTTTTAAGGATTTAGGGAAAACAAGCTTCCATGAGGGCAGGAGGTGGACGAACTGAATGAGCGCTGAAACACACCATTCAAAGGATTTGAGAGCAGAGCTTCATGTTCTTGCCAGTTCCCCATCCTATCAGCCCTCCCCTTCAGATCTCTGCACATTTGCATTGTTCAGTGTAAAATGAGTCAGGAAGTGCAAAAGTGAGGGTTCTCATAGCAACGGCTAACAATCCCACACTGACGTACTTCAGCAGTATTGGCAGTCACTAATTGGGCTGCTGCTAAAGGTGAACCCTTAATATACCGCATGTGTGAAGTGGGCGAAGCAGCATTCCAACACCATTTGAATCTTATGTATTTCTCAGCTTATGTGTTTAAACCTGTAGCTTTAAAAAGTGGGCACGTGAAGAAAAACAAACCCCTTATGAGCCAATGCTTAGTACAAGCAATCTCAAATCCCACAGACCTAGGAACATAAGACAGTGGGGCCATCGAGGGGCCCAGGTCCTATATGAACACATGGGAGAAACTTGAGCAAAGGGCATGCCCTTGAGAAGCAGCCTACCCCAAGGAAGTCCAAGGCAGCTTCTCCGCTTCCTTGGAGCCATCCTAGATGCACGTGGTCCTTGTCTCATTAGGGCCCTAATTACTCTTCTAAGATCTAGATCGATTAGCATTAGCCCTTGGCTAGCTTACCTTTAAGCACAGGATACTTTAAAACTGGGTCCTGCCATCCAATTAGAGTGTTTATCTGATGAACTGAGGGCAGACACCAGGTGCCTTCTAAGCTGTCACTGCCTCCTCATATAGAGCACATTCACATCAGGGGGAAAGTCCAATCAACTCAACTTACTGAGAATCGGGGAGAGTTCATAAGGTCATTTTAGGGCTAGAAAGAACATCAGCTCTCATTGAACATAATCCAAGGCCACATAAGCCAGGACCATAATCCAGAGTTAACAATCAGGGGGTAGCACCTACAAGTGTCCAGGCAAGGGGAGTCAGGAGTCGGAAGTGAGGACCGACACCTGCATGAGCCTGCTGAAGGCCAGAGAGGCGGCACTAAGGTCTGCAGGAAACAAGGTCTTCCCAGTCCTTGTCCAGTGATCTATCATCAACTGTTCTTTAAAATATCTCTAACTCATCTTTCACCCATTTTATGCACCTAGATTTAGGCCTCCAAGTCCAACTTTACTAAACTGAATATTTCATGCTGTACTAAAAGGTAACAGTCTCGTCAAGTCCTCTACAGGATCATAGAAAGCGACGCGGACAAAGTGCTTCACTAGGTACAAATGCTAATAATGGTGGTAACATTACTGGGACAATTCTTGCTGTTATAAAATCAAGGCCATTCACCAACAGATGAAAACATAGTCTAGTGAAGGGGAAAGAGACGATGAGGGCAAGCACAAATACCAACACGGTATTATTCGTTTTCATGGAAAGTCACAAAGGCATAACAGTGGAAGTGAGTGCAGAAGAGCAAATAGGGTGACAAGAACGTGCAAAGCTGAAAAAAAGAGAGTCTCTTTTTGGAAATTCTGTGCTGTGCGCCGTGAGACAAGACGTCAGGCCCTTGAACAGGAGTTTCAGGCACTGACAGGGCACAATGGGAGGCCTCTGCCTTGAGTCTTCCATTGTGCCCTGCAGCAGGTCAGAGTCCAGATAAATGTAGGGTTCCTTAAGAAATCACTGATATTCTCAGAACACTTTTAAGAAAACAGAACCCAAACACTCTTGGATGTGTGTATGAGTGAGTTACTTTGCTTTAATCAGATCCATTATAAACTGAAATCTGAAATGAAGGAAGATTAGGAAGCTCTGATCATTTCCAGGGGCTCAGAGAACAAACACGCTGACCTGCTGGGACAGGCACCTTCCCAGGGGCATCCAGACTGGGTCAGAGACCCCCTCCCCAAGCGCTACTTCTGGGATCCCTAATCTCTGGAGAAATCTGAGACTGACAGAGCCCCCCCAAAGCTATTATAATGATATCTTTTGAACTAAAAAGATGCACCAGCTTGACGCCTGGCCCAAACTTTAAATGGAGCACTTGAAAGCAGGGGATTCCTTGAAAAGCCAGGATGTACATACAGTTGTTGGAGACCACCTTCCAAACTGGGGCAGCATCATAGTTGCTGTCAGGGAATAAGTTCAGTGACCACATAAGATAAAAAAGTTATTTTATGGTATATCCTGTATGAGATGGAAAAAGTTATTTTACATTGTTTATGGATATGAGGAGCAACGTGGCAAGTTTCCTGATTCTAAGACTACATTTACAGCAAATGAGGCAACATGTCAACGATTCAACAAAGGAAAAGGAAAAGATCTTTGAAGAACTGGTAACATTTCTGTAAATCTGACATTATAACAAAATAAAATATTATGAGAATTATTAAAGAAAAACCCAATAACTTCTGATGCTTAAGTGCTATATATCCTGGGACATTTAGTCGCCAGAGTCAAGATACTCTGTGAAACGTGAATCAGATGCAGCAGTCCAGGGAACCTTGGCAGGTACCTCCTCAGAGAAAAGCCCTTTGTCTATCTCCAATATTAACATTTCAACACCAATTTTATGCATTATCTGTCAAAACTCTGCTACGGGAGGTAGTGAATTTAACCCTTTCATCTCCAAATAAGAAAGGAGGTTCCTCGGAGGTGGGTAAGTACTGCTGCCCCCCCTAACCTGTTCTCTCTGAGCTCTACTTAAGTATCGCCAGGACCGGGCAAGTTGCTTGGCCTTTTATTAATAAAGCAGCTGAATAATTTATAAGGGTTGCACAGGGCCCATTAGAAGTGCCAGAGCAGTAATAACTGGCTTAGGACTTTGCTTACTCAGGGCTAAAGTTTAATTTGTCCATAAATGCCCCTGCTCATAAACCCATCCCACAGGTCTGACCTGCTCTCTCATCCCCAATCACATGTCCTAGCCAGGCTCTGGGCTTAGACGTGTTCCTACTGGTGACACCGGTAGGGCTGAGAAACAAACCCAGACTCTATACATCAACCAAGATCTTATACTGTGCTCCTGCATTTACCAAACAGGCCACCACCATCCACTTCTTAAGCTCTGCTTTTGGTCATCCCCAAAGAAAGACAGCATCTGGTTGAGTCCCAGCCAGCAAGAGAGTGCAGGCAGATGATATGAAAAGATGGAAGACTGGAGAAACACAAGAGCTAAGACCTTCAGGACATTCAGTGTCAAGTTGGGTGCTGCATTCTAACTGACAGTACATATGATATGGACAAAAAATGTGTTCTGCTCTTTATTTACCAAGCGAACATTCCCAGGCTTCAGTTTTCTCATCTATGAAATGGGGGTTGTAATGGTATCCAACCAATACTATGGTAAAGTGAATGACAGTCGCTCAGTCGTGTACGACTCTATACAGTCCATGGAATTCTCCAGGCCAGAATACTGGAGTGGGTAGCCTTTCCCTTCTCCAGGGTATATGTCCAGCCCAGGGATCGAATCCAGGTCTCCTGCATTGCAGGTAGATTCTTTACCAGCTGAGCCACAAGGGAAGCCCAAGAATACAGGAGAGTGTAGCCTATCCCTTCTCCAGTGGATCTTACCAACCTAGGAATCGAACTGGGGTCTCCTGCATTGCAGGTGGATTCCTTACCAACCGAGCTATCAAGGAAGCCCATACTAGGGTAAGGATTGAGTTAATTCACAAGGGCTTCCCAGGTGGCTCAGTGATAAAGAATTCACCTTCCAGGGCAGGAGACGTGGGTTCGACCCCTCAGTCAGGAAGATCCCCTGGAGAAGGAACTGGCAACCCATTCCAGTATTCTTGCCTGGGAAATCCCATGAACAGAGAAGCCTGGCGGGCTACAGTTCATGGGGTCAGAAAAGAACTGGACACGACTTAGCGACTAAACAACAAACAATACCCATTAAGGCTATTATTACTAGAGATTCAAATCTCTAATGAACCCTAGAGAAACCTAATCTGATCCCCTCTCTCTTTGAAAAATCCCAAGGCCCAGACAGGTTATGTGACTTTGGAGGGCAATTCTAAGCATTAATTCAGTTCTCTAGACAGGCGCCCAGTTTGGTGCTCTGTTTTTCATTTTGGTGCTGCTGTGGCTCCAGCACTCATTCTCCAGGGTAACAGTGTTATTGCTTTGTTTTCAGAATTTCCAGATAAACTAAGTGCTAGCCCAGAACCAGTGTGCATTCATTCACCCAAGAACTGTCCAGTGAATGCTGACTTCAAAACACACACAGTCTGGGCTCTACTTACAGAGGTTCTGCAGTCATGAGACAAGGTCCCTGGCCTTCAAACATCTTACATCTTGGTGATAGAGTCACCAAAAAAAGAAAAAAAGCAAAAAAACAAAACCCCCCCAAAAAACAAAAGAGTAAATAAACTAGAAAATTTCAGAGTGGCAAGCAGAGAAAATTAAAAGGTAACATGAGAGAAGCACAGTAGAGCTTAGAGTTGGGAGGGTGCAAGTCTCTTAAAAGAGGTCATTCATGCCAGTTTTCTTTGCAGTTTAATCTCTAAGGAGATGGCACTGTAACCCCAGTTGCAGCATATGCATATATGAATATGCATGACTGTGGGATAAGAAGAAGTTATACAAAAGTGGTGCAAATCCTAAAAATTTAATTTAGGGCAATCATATCAGAAATAAACATGCTACCCATGAAAAGGTCAAGATAGACCTTTTCTGACCTTTGGTCTTCCCTCTCTGGCCACTCTGGTGCAAATGTGTGGGTTAAGGCCAAAGGACCCCACAGTAATGGAAGTTGGGATCACATGGCCCTCTTTCGGCAGAAGTTCATTTCTCTGGCCTCTGGAGTTTGGCTTCTTAGCCCCTTGGCATCTGCACTATGTGCCACGAAATTCCTGCCCCAAGAAGCAGTTCAGGGGATCAAAGAGCTATTCTTACTGGCTCCGTTCAGGCCAATGGAGGGAGGGGATAGCGGGAGAGGCAGGCCACTCGGCGCTCCATTCAGTGTCCTCCTCCACAACGGGGCCATTGAGCAGGCGCCACAATCAGGGGCTGAGAAGAAAAGGCCGAAGGAAAGCACACAGAGCCACTGCGCACAGACACGGTCATTCATCACCGGCAAATGCCAGTAACTGGGAACAGCCATCTCAATTTCTGCAAATCCTCCAACCTGCGACAGCTGCTGGTGACTCTGGTGGGCAGCGCTGCTGCTGCTGACGGTGCCAATCCCTAGCCCTGGCTGGGGGCCAAGTCTACCTCACTCAGGTTAGAGATTCGCTGGCGGCGAAGGGTGGCAACAACGGACTTCACAGCTTATACAGCAGCTTACGAAGGACTCCCGTGTATCCCAAAGCACTTCAGATAGCTGGTGAGAGAAGCTATCTGCACAAGCACATTCAAACAGTTTATTCCTAACCCGCTTAACTCAAGGTCTCTGTCAGAACCCAGAGACAGAGTGGAGGAAGGGCAGGGACGGCTCAGCAGCTAGTGGAGTGCAGGCAGTCAACCCCTCTCCCCTCTGGAGCCGCAGTAGCAGGCAGGCCTTCCCCGATAACAGCTGTTACCAAGTAGTCTGTGGGACTCCTTGGGTCTTCAGTTGAGCTGTTTGCTCCCACTGTTTCCATCAGCATCCTCACAAAGCATTTACATGTGAGATTTCTGAACACTCCGGGTACCACGGAGATGCCTGCCACCATACAACCCTCAGGAAACTTCACCTGTCTCACTGTGTCCCAGCCACTGGATCTCCAGCTCTGCTCATACTCCAAAGCCTCCAGGGGCCTGCTCATCTCCTTTTATCTACACTTACCTTATCAGACTTAGCTTCTGGGGAACAATATTGCAGGTAACAGACACAGCGATCAAAAGAAGCTGGGGACTATGGAGGCAGGGGGAAACCACTCAGGCTCAAAGGGCCATGTTTGGAGCCCAGAGCCCAGGGCAGCCACTAAAGGACATTGTAACAGTATGCCAAACACAGAACATAAACCATCCTCATGGGGTTAAAGAAATGCAGCAGGAGGTAATAGTTCTTCAACTGTCATGCCCATCAACCTTCCAATCTTTTTAAACTTCTTTTGATAGAAGAGTTGATGGGAAAGATAAAATTGCTAAAGAACCATTGCCTACCTCTGTATGTATTACCTAGAATGCACACTTACTATTTCCAGTGCGACTTCCCTGGATTTTTCATGATGTGTTTCAAAAGCAGAGCTCACCAAGAGGAAGGGTCCCTGTGACAGACCTTCAGAGAACTGAAACTCGTCATCACAAAGGGGAATCAGGATGATGTGAGTGCATAGCTGTCTATCAGTGCTTTGCTTCCTGCTCGCAGTCTGCTGTCAGAAACCAGCTAACGCTTGGCTGGTGCAGAGCTGGGCCTCGGACGCTCCCCTCCCAGGTCCCCGATCCACATCTGGGAACTTCTGACTCAGATCTTGTGATCTAGGTGCTAACATTTCCATCTGCTAAGAGAAACCGTTCCCTGAAGAGAACATAACTCCTGGCATCTAAGTACATGCTGCTCTGTGGTGCAATATCAATGTTTCTTGGCAAAAAGAAGCTCCTTGAAGGCATGTATTCTCACCCTACTCTCTTTTTCCTTGCAGCACCAAGCAGTAACAGGTGTTAAAAAAATAACCTCTGACTAATCAATGATAGAAAAGAGGGGTGTGAGCCTGAATACGAGCGAGAACAAATATCTGTTACCACGTCTCCCCACCCACCCAACTGTGGGGAAGAAACTCCCTCCTCTCTAGTCAAAGCAGACTGCTCTCCAGGACCATTACTGAGAGGAAAGAGGCCACTCCATAGAGCAGGCTTATTTTGATATGAAGGGTGAGGCTATCATCAGCACATCGTAATCAGCAGCACTCACAAATAAGGCTAAACTCGGAAAAGAACTTAACAATTCGCTATCAAACAATGAGAATCAAGAGTAAAGAAGAAATAGTTTGTTGAAGAAGAGACTAAAATACTTCAGGGCCCCAGAGGAGTTATTTCTGCAGTCTCTGCACATACGACATCATTCATGAAGAAGGCAGAGGTACAAATATAGCATAAATGTCGTCTGCTCTAGCTTGTAATTTAAAATGCAAATGCTAATGAGCGAACTGGTGTATCAGTGGAGTTAATAACCGCATGCCTAGCACAGGGGCCGCATCCAAAACACACACAGAGAAGAGACAGACACCATGTTCCAATTTAAAAATAAAAACACCCAAATTAACCCTAGAAAAATCACTAGCAGATGTACAAGCTCAGGAAAAGGAGGCACACCAGGGCACCGAAATGGGAACTTCTCTACCCGTCGGAGACGAGCCAGTCCATTTAAACGTCTTCCTACATACAGTGATACAGTGAAGGTAAGCACGGGAGTTACTAGGGTTTATTCAGGACTGCTACTGTAAAGCATGAGAATAAGGAAAAACTACAGGCAATCTGAAAAACTTAGAAAGTTTCCACAAAGCCCACTTAGAAGCCCAGAAGTCAACTTTGCAGGGAGCTGTAGGTCTAGAAACCAAAGGTCACTGAAGACAGATGTAGATCTCATGCATTTTTATCATAGGCAAAGGATGGTTTAAAAGAACCTGAAAACTTACCAGGCCTGGATTAAGTGGGCAGTTTAAATAAATGGGGAAAAGCGCTAATGATGAAAAACCACAACTGAGAATGCAGTTGAGTCTCAGATGTCTTCTGGATATGAAAGGAACTTCTGTGGATTGTTCTTGCTCCTACAAGGTCTGAGCCTGGCAGCCCTACCCCAGGTTCTGGGACCGACCCCCTGGCACTGAGAGCAGGCACAGCTCCCTGGCTTCCTTCCAGCCCCTTATGATGGGGCCAGTGGTCCTACCCCGTCCCTCAAGTGGAAACCCATAGCACCCCTCCAGGGGCACCAGGAGAGTGTGCATGGGCTGGCTGCCCACACTGGACACCACATGTTCTAATGCCCCGGTCAGCGCTATTTACATAAAGGGCCAGGCATGGGCTCTGGCGAATCTAGCCTATTAGTGTGGGGAAGCCTCAGGAGAACTTTCTGGAAGGAACCCAAGGTGTGCAGAGACCTGGGGCTTGGGGGCAAAGACACTTTTCCATGATGAAGAACTTTTTCTGCTTTTTAAAAATCCAGTCATATCTCCGTTTGAAAGGGGGATGTGAGAGGTGGTTCCCATAGCAACCAAGATTAAGTCTTACAGGCACAGTGAGAACTGTTCACCCCAGGGCTGCCCATTACCAGATTTCTAAGCATTTCCCTTTAATTTCAAATTACCACACCATTTACACTCCCTCTCCTGCATCCAAGGTCCTGTCATTTCCTACTCTTAGGCTGGCCAAATAGAGAACGCTCCCTCTCAGGGCGGGGAGAGTGGTGGGCAGCCCAGTCCTGGGCACTGCTGCTGGCCACCATCACTACTATAGGGCTGGTGGAAAATGCCAACAGGCTAGGAAGATGGCCGTGAAATATTCACACTGAGATTTATTTTTCTGGGGACACCACAAATACGGGCTTAGAACGAAGGCATCTGGGCACAACCAGAGACAGGAGCTGGTGTTGGACAGACTCCAGCAAAGAACAGCCACCAGAGTTCTGTGAGCTTCCCATTCCCTCCCCCTGTGCCCACCAGGTGGAAGGCAGCCGAAACAAGCTTTAACAGATTCAGAAAGAACCTTCCAGTAGGAGGCAAGGAGAAGGAATGGAAAAGGAACCCTTGGGAGAAAACTCACAGGTCTGACCCTTTTGTTCCATTCTACTGGCTCTCATTAGCTCTGCAGGGATAGCCTGATACCTCTGCAGGACATTCTCCCCTTGTCTCATAGACACTGAGACCCCAAGGCAGCAAGAGGAAAAGGTGACATTAAAAGCCAGAATTAAGGGTTACTGAGGAAGTAAGGGTTCTTTTCACTTACCTTTGACCTACCCACCCAAAAACAATCAATGGGCTTACCCAGGATAAACAGATAAAAATCTGCATCTTTCTTTCCTTGGCATAGGAAACCCAACTGATGGCGTGGGTGGAACATCCTAAATGGAAGGCAGGGCCACCCCAGGACCCTCTCTCCCTCAGCTGCTGGAGTCTCTGGCCTGACTGGCTGGGAGCTGCCACACGTGCCCTGCTGCTCCCCAAACCTCTGGGTCCCAGCATCACACCAAGACAAGCAGGCTGGTCTCATGGAAATAATTAACTAGGAAGCAGGAGAGCAAGAATGCATCTTTACGTGTTCTAGCTCCAAGGTCTGTGGCTACCATGAAACCATGCCGAACAAATGTTACTTTTATTGATGTCTTTATTTATTACTGTGCTGTGTGCTCAGTTGTGCCTGTCTCTGAGACCCCACGGATTGTAGCCCACCAGGCTCCTCTGTCCAGGGAATCCTCCAGGCAAGAATACTGGAGTGGGTTGCCATGCCCTCCTTCAGGGGATATTTCCCACTAAAGGATCAAACCCGTGTCTCTTGCATATCCTGCATTGGCAGGCAGATTCTTTACCACTGTGCCACCTGGGGAAGCCCCCTTATTTATTACTATGTCTCAGTTAAAAAAAAAAAATTGAAATGATTACTGAAAAAAATTGAATCCTTGCCTTTTTGACCCAGAGACCACTCTACTGTGTCCCGAATGTCTCCTCTGATGCCTCTACCAGTTCTCAGGTAGGGGCCTCCCAAGATATTACTTCCCAGGTCACTCTCTTCTGACTCTTTTCAGTTTGCTGATGACCACCCTAAAATCATGGTCCTCAGATGGAACATCGGACTCCATGCCCACACTGACATGGCTGAGCCAGCTCTCAGCTTGCTGCCTTCCTGGATCCCGTATTTCTGGGCTATGAATTAGGACTGTCTTAACTGTGGACAATTCTCAAAGAGATGGGAATACTAGACCACCTGACCTGCCTGTTGAGAAATGTGTATGCAGGTCAGGAAGCAACAGTTAGAACTAGACATGGAACAACTGACTGGTTCCAAATAGGAAAAGGAGTACGTCAAGGCTGTATATTGCTTATGATGCAGAGTACGTCATGAGAAATGCTGGGCTGGAAGAAGCACAAGCTGGAATCAAGATTGCCAGGAGAAATATCAATAACCTCAGATATGTAGATGACACCACCTGTATGACAGCAAGTGAAGAGGAACTAAAAAGCCTCTTGATGAAAGTGAAAGTGGAGAGTGAAAAAGTTGGCTTAAAGCTCAACATTCAGAAAATGAAGATCATGGCATATGGTCCCATCACTTCATGGGAAATAGATGGGGAAACAGTGGAAAAGTGGTTGACTTTATTTTTTGGAGGACTCCAAAATCACTGCAGACGGTGACTGCAGCCATGAAATTAAAAGACGCTTACTCCTTGGAATGAAAGTTATGACCAACCTAGATAGCATATTGAAAAGCAGACATTACTTTGCCAACAAAGGTCCATCTAGTCAAGGCTATGGTTTCTCCAGTGGTCATGTATGGGTGTGAGAGTTGGACTGTGAAGAAAGCTGAGCGCCGAAAAATTGATGCTTTTGAACTGTGGTGTTGGAGAAGACTCTTGAGAGTCCCTTGGACTGCAAGGAGATCCAACTAGTCCATCCTAAAGGAGATCAGTCCTGGGTGTTCACTGGAAGGACTGATGCTAAAGCTGAAGCTCCAGTACTTTGACCATCTCATTCGAAGTGTTGACTCATTGGAAAAGACCCTGATGCTGGGAGGGGTTGGGGGCAGGAGGAGAAGGGGATGACAGAGGATGAGATGGTTGGATGGCATCACCGACTCAACGGACATGAGTTTTAGTGAACTCCAGGAGCTGGTGATAGACTGGGAAGCTTGGCGTGCTGCCATTCATGGGGTCGAAAAGAGTCGGACACGACTGAGTGACTGAACTGAACTGAATCTTTCTGATCACAGAAGAACAATAATTTTATAAAAGGGTATGGGTTGTCTCTTCTACCCTTATACTTCTTACAAATACATTTCTCTTCCTGTATATGCATCTTGTACCTTGGTAGATACAAATACTTTGCTTGAAGGCTGGAACCTTATCTTACACGTTTCAATATTCCTAGCAAAGTGCCCAGTAGACATAAAAAAATTATTAAATAGCCATCTGACTGAGTGACCCACAAGCATGAGGAGGCTCATTCTGGGGATGATTCACAATCTAAAGATGGAAGATAATCAGGCGGTAATCGTAGGCTTGCACTTCCATCCACGTGATCATGGGTAATGGCTTGATGCATAGATGGGGAGCTGAGGGCAGAGCTCTGAACGCTCTAAGGCCGAGAAGGAGATTTACATACCCAGACAAAAGCAGAGGGAAAAATGATGGATGAATCCATTCATTTCTTTAGGTGACTCTTCCTGAGAACGAATATAGGCAAAGTTGTTTTGCCTAAATGAATCGAACACAGCTGGCCAAAAAGGTTAAAAAAAAGTTCCAGATCCTCTTGGACACTCAAATACCATCTCCCTTGGGAAGTCTTTCCCATTCCTCAATTAACTGTTCTTTCCTCTGCACTCTCATGCCACCTATACTCTTCACAACTCTATTGTGTTGTTCTCTGTTGCAGTTTTTCACATGGCTTTCTCAACTATTAGACTACAAGGCATTCAAGAAGGCAGAAATTATCTGATTAACTTAAGCATCAGCCACAACCTATCAGAGAATGCCTTTCTTTTAGTGGACTTGTGATAAAAATCTTGGCCTCATTAAGAAAGTCTCCCCAAACCTATTTATTGTGCTAATTCCTACAAGTGACCCTTGAGGACCTTCTGATACCAACATAATTCATATAATTCACAATAATATCTTCAAAAGTGAAGAACTAGAACAGCCCTAGAAAAGTCTCATGCCCAGCTGCCCATTTCCTGTAATGGGACCCAACTGGAAACAAGTAGGCGGAGGAGACAGAACCAAATGGGCAAGTCCCAAGAGAAAGACTACCCCACTTTACAAATATCCATTAAGTTGCAATTCAATTAAAGTATCTGAAAAGAATTCATAAGTATTAGCAGACCCTGTAATTGCTTAATTAAGGATAGAAGGCTAGCAAACACAACTACAATAACAGCCTGATTCATTAGCACCTCTGTGATAGCAGAACGGGATTTCTCACTTAAACATACACTGGCGTTAATTGTGTAATTTGGTTAGGCACTGGTAATCAATGGGGATCCACCATTCCTGGGGCCAGGAGATGAGGATGATATTCCTGTTCACCTTCCCTCTCCTCTCTCATTAAAGTTCTGGCTCTGCTGAAACAGGCAGTTGATATCTCTGTTAGGATTGACTGGAGAAGAGACGTTACAGAGAGAAGGAAATGTGGTACTTTGTTCAAAGGCATTCAAGGTGGAAGGACACACAGCCAACCCTTTAGCTCATCGGGGACATACATACCATCACTTATCAAACCCCAGACTTCTAGAAGCTCTCTTGCTTGCCTTATGACAAGGGAGGCAGTTTCAAGAGGACATTTGTAATCAAAGAGAAAATAAAAAATTGAAAAATGCCAAAGGGCAGGCAAAGAAAAGCCTCGTTTTCTAGTCTTGTTTCATATGACTAGGTAACTGGTTAATTATAAGCCGCCTGCTGTGATCCACGTGGGAACACCCTGCCAGGTGGCTTGCCACATTCTAGATGGTTGGTACTGTGAGTTCCACATGAGGTGACCTACATCCACTGCCCACCACACAGCCAAACCTGGACATGTTGCTGCCCTACCATTAAGACCGAGGAAATGTAAAGTTAAATATAGGGGTCCCCAACCTCCGAGATCTAATGCCTCATGATCTGAGGTGGAGCTGATGTAGTAATAATAGGAAGAAAATGCACAATAAATGTAATATACCTTAATCATGTTGAAACCACCTTCCCTCCCCTCTTTCCATGGAAAAATAATCTTCCAAAAATCTGGTCCCTGATGCCCAAAAGGCTGGGGACTGCTGAGTTACAAGAGTCCAACTATCTGATGATATTAAGACTCCTTACAATACTTTGTACTGAAATTTCAAATTATTACTCTCTTCTCATTCAGGCATTTGATTTAATGACAGTTTGATACCCGCTATGCTTAGCCAACAGGACAACTTCCTGAGTTGTGCCCTCAGCATGACCCAGACAGCCCAGAGCTAAGAAAGTAATGCAAAATAAGGCACTGTCATACAAAGGTCACAGCAATAAGACACTCCAGAGCCCACTGGTGCTCTGAAATAAAAATGAGAATCATGGGCCAGGCAATCTGCAAATATGTGCCTCAGTGTCCCTTTAGACAAGGTACTAAGTAAAGGTGACACGCAGGACAAGTGAAAATGAACTAAAAATAAAGACAAGGTAAACTTGTTTCCTTGGTGGCTCAGTGGATAAAGAATCTGCCTGCAGTGTAGGAGACCTGGGCTCAATCCCTGGGTTGGGAAGATCTGGAGAAGGAAATGGCAACCTGCTCCAGTATTCTTACCTGGGAAATCCCATGAACAGAGGAGCCTGGTGCGCTACAGTCATGGGGCTGCAAGAGCTGGACACGACTGAGTGACTAATTCACTACCACTAGACTGCTTTTGTTCTAAGAGAAGACAGTGTATGAAGTGAAGTGAAGTGAAGTGAAAGTCGCTCAGTCGTGCCTGACTCTTTGAGACTCCATGGACTATACAGTCCATGGAATTCTCTAGGCCAGAATACTGGAGGGGGTAGCTTTTCCCTTCTTCAGGGGATCTGCCCATCCCAGGGATTGAACCCAGGCCTCCTGCATTGCAGGCGGATTCTTTACCAGCTGAACCACCAGGGAAGCCCAAGAATACTGGAGTGGGTAGCCTATCCCTTCTCCAGCGGATCTTCCCTACTCAGGAATCAAACCGGGGTCTCCTGCATTGCAAGCGGATTATTTACCAACTGAGCTATCAGGGAAGCCATAAGATAGTGTATGCAGCTCACTAAATGCTGCCAGATGAGAAGGAAGGACGCTTTTAATGCCCACAGAATGTTGGCCTTGTTAACACAGGACAAAGACTGCCGTGATTGCCTCGAAGAGTGAAGTAAATGCTCCTAGGCGGCGGCCTCCGCAGTAGGCGGGGGACTTTGAGCACTCTCAGTTCTGAGGGGGTAAGGTCACCTGCTCCGTGGCCAAACCTGAGCCAGGTGCTGGGAGGACTGAAGGGTAAACGCTCTCAGGAGGCGCTGACCTGTTAGCTACAGCTGACTCTGCCTAGCCCCACCTGCTATCCCATCTGACCAGGCAATCATTCCACATACAGGGGTGCAGGAACCGTGACAGAGGCCAGCTGGCTCGGGCCAAATGCCACTCCCTATCAAGCTGTGGGGCCGTCTGCCCAAAAAAGGCCACATGAAAATGGAAGTGTCCACCCCACCTCAAAGTCCAGAGGGCTCTCCAAGAGGCTGGGAGTGATGAGACTAGCACATACAGGACTGCTGAACAGCTCTCTCGACTTTCCCCTTGAGAATCACAACAATAACATCATTTTTACCGGGTGCAGGGAGTGTTCCACAGAGAGCCACCAAGTTGTGTCACGCGGACCACTGTCCAGGTGAGCAGCTGGAAGGTGTGAGTGTCATGTCTGTTTACACTCACATTCAGCTTTGGGGCTGGTTTCAGACGACCGAGGAGCCCTTCTCTCCAGGATCTCCAGCCATGTTCTCCATCTCACTCATTCTGTTTCCACTAGGTCACTGCCCGATGGATGACTGACTTGCATCCCCTCTGAGTTCCTGCTCCTGAGAATTCAGACCAGTGCTTCTCAAGATCCTGGTATCCTCTCACTTCATCTTTTTTATGTGCTTGCTAGCCAAGAAGACTTCGTTGAGTTTTCCATTCTATAATTGGCACTATGAAGACAATAGGTATACTGAATAGCTTTTCTAAGTATTCATGTCATGTTCTGTTCCGATCCTAACAATTACAGTTTTTATAAAGGTACTCAAGATGCTGACATCCTTAGAATGACCCTTTAGCACTCAATTTTCTGCACTGCTTTTTCCATTCTGTTAGACTGTTATGAAGAGCTGTCTATTTTAAACTCTGTTTCTTCTTACCCACGTTTACTCCCCAATTGTCTGTAATCTGTTAGCTGAATCAACCCTGATTAAAAAAAAGAAACTCCGTGACTTAGTAATCGATCAGTAGTATAAAATAATTCCACAGTTTTTACCTACTCGATCTTTTAAGGTAGAACCCAACACTTGGCTTCCAGAAGACTACTCTCTCAGGATTCTCCATCTAATCCTCTGGACACCGACTATCTGTTGCAAGAACCTATTCTTAGTGTTGCCCGTGCTGGTGGACATCAAACTCTGCCCAATAACTCAAGCCCTGGGCCACTTTACTTTCTCTTCTGTATTCAATGTCACCCTCCATCCTTGACCCCAAAACCCAAGTCATTCCCTGAATGAGGAAGTCTTCCTCTTAAAAACTCTTCTAACCTTTCCTCTCCTCTTTCACCAGCTTTTTGGCCTCTGTCCCTCTTGCTTCTTAACCACTCTCCCAACCTCCAGCCTCATGTATTCTAACTTATCTACCAAGAAAAACATGTCATGCCCCTAATACCTTAAACAACTCTGAGGGTCCACAGCATGTTCCGTGGAAGACTAGCTTCCTTCTGTATTTCCAGCCTCAGCCCACTCTTCACTCTACATTCTACCAAAGGATTCATGGTTCCCTGGACACATCAGAATATACTGTACCTCTATATCTTTGTACCTGTGGTACCTCTACCTAGAATATTCCTTCTCCTCCCCTCTTGTCCTGTCCTTACAACATTGCAGACTCATATCTCCTTTCCAACACAGCCCAGATACACAATCCCTGACCTCCACCCAACCAATGATTCCCTCCTCTGTGCTAGCTACTTCTGTGTCTTATAAATAATTCTATTTTCTTGCCTACCACCAAACACCACAGCTTGTTCACATGCCTGTCTTTCCTCTAGAGCATCTCAAGACCTAGGCCTGTGTCTTACCAGAATGCAGAGTTCCTTGCTCCAAACTCAAAGAGGAAAGCCAGTAGCTCTTCTTTCAGTGAGCATTCTGCTAAGTCAGGAGGCAGCTGGGGCAGCTCCTTGTCTTGATTTATTTGAATTAATGTGGTGGTCAGAGTCTCTTAGAAACACACGGTGCACAACTGTGCCATTCCACACAGAGTTAAGAAAAGCTCTGGTTATGAATTCACTAAGTCTGTGAGGAGGGCAGGAAGGAAACACTTATTGATGATCTACTTTATGGCAGCCTGCTCTGAACGTTTATACATCTCATTAAATCCTCACAAAAATCCTAAAAGGTAAGAAATGCTCTCCAGTTAGCCAATGTGTAAACCAAGGCTTGAAGAGAGTAAGAAAAACAACAACAACAAAATTCGCTGAAGTCTCCTGCTCATACAACAGCAGAGCCTCCTGTTCAAACCGAGGCCTCCCTGCCTCCTCTCTCTCTCATGACTCTCCCATGTTCTGTATCCCTGCCAGGATTCTAAACAAATCAGAAGATGCATAACACAACTGCATAGAGGATGGCAGGAGAAAAATGTAAAAGCTCATATTTTTATCAGGTATTAGCTTCTGTAATCTATCTTTCACTATGTAAGGTAACTCAAGCAATGCCTTTTGAATTGCTAAGGCTTAGAAGAATGCCAAGTACACAGGAGAACCGGCGGACGCCAAGGCAAGTGATTAGGCTGCCTGTGTCTCAGCAAGGTATGACCAGAAGGTTCTGCAGGAATACTCCAGCCAAGACAGGTCTAAAGCCCTGGGCCGGCTCCATTCAGGTGGTTTTAGGTTGGGAAGCCAGAACCTCAATGTTTTATTTCCCCTATAGATCTGTGGCCAAGTTTCCGGGAAAGAATAATGCTGTTTCTCTTTCACACCTCTGGGATCAAGCTCAACGCTGCCAAAAGGATGCTTTTGTTTTGCAGGCAGTGAGCAAAGAATGAGTTGAATATTATATCTCAAACCCTGTAACAACAAGGATTCACTGCTAAGAAACTCCTCCACTACGAGAACCTTAATAGGCATCCTGCCCCTCCGTTCACTTACAGCACACATGTGCAGACAACGAAAGCACAGGCCTCCAGGGGGGCGTGGCTTTGTCACAGCCTTCCTTTTCTAGAGCTGCCCTGAGCTGTGTATCATACATCCACTGGCCCCTTCAGAAGGCCTGTAGAGGCAAGAGGTGATCAGTAAGAGGAGACTTGCAGGAGACTCAAGGAGCCATGAGGGCCAAGCAGCAACCGTGTGCTTCATGGCCACATGCTCAGGGAGTCACTGATCACACCTAATGATCCATTTAGCTGGGGTCTGTAGGAGACCCTTATTGGGGAAGACACTATCAGTGCCTTCAATAAAAGGGAGGCTGAGGCAATGTGGCAGAGAATGGCAAATTCTACTCAGGAATTCAACAGAAGTAGGGCTGAGGCAACAGGACAGCCCTAGAGAAGGCAGCACGCAGCAGGTAAACACAACGGGAATGTCCTTTGGGAGTGAGCAAAAGTTTGTGTGCACAGCTGTGGGGTGACCCTCCCCCTCAAAGACCACAGCCTCTGCAAAGTACTGATGGAAATAATTTTCTTGTCTGCCAGCAGGGAAATAATGAAGCCATCTGCTCCTTGAATGCATACATGTGAACTACTCATAGAGCATGGTTCACACATAGACTTGTTGGCTTGTGAAGTATTATTAGAAAAGATAGGGTAAGAAAGATGGACATTTGGTCAGCAAAGAAAAGGAGGAAGGCTTGGGACAGTCCTGACAGTCCAGTGGTTAAGACCGCCTTCCAAAGCAGGGGCTGCAGGTTCGATCCCCGGTCAGAGAGCTAAGATCCCACATTGTGCCTCCTGGCCAAACAAACAAAACAACAAAACGTAAAATGGAACTTATATTGTAACGAATTCAATAAAGACTTTAAAAATGGTTCACAAACACAGCAGGGCGGTCTAGCCCAAATGGCAGACATTAGCCATGAACACTCACTCCATGATGAACACTGTCTTAGGTCTGGAATTCCCTTCACTCGGGATATGAGTACATATGTGTCTCATACGCTGTCCTACGTGCCCACGTCCTGTGGTTGGCAGGAATGAGAAGCAGGATGGAACCAGTGCTGGGTCTGCAGTAACAGCAGGATCAAACTAGGAGCTCTGTGTTCACGTCTCCATCAGAGACTAAAGCACCCACATGGGCTCCAAGTCCTGTGGAAAACCCAGTGGGAAGGAGGGCATGTGACCTCCAGGGATGACTTCTGAGTTTCAAGAAGAATTTTCAGAACACCACATAACACAGGAGACTTACCCGCAAGCAGGAAGGTGATAAGGCAAGTTTCCTTTGGCAAATACAGCTTGAGACGAGAACCACTGAACACATACTCCACCACAGCTTCAGAACGACCTGCCCGCTGAAGGAAGGGCAGAAACTGCTTTGCTTTTTGGGTGTCCTGAGGGAGAAAAGAAGAACCATCAGAAGAATAATGGAATCAAGGTAAATGTTTCTTTCTGGTCTGGGGCAAAAAGTCTGGCACACCACAGGAAGCTGGGCAAATAACCTTAGAATAAGACATTTCTGAAACCATGACAAAAACAAGAAACCCATGTGACATTCACAGGAGAAACAGAGTTAATCAAAAGCTTCTAGAGCATTCTCAATGGCTCTCTTCTCTCCTCTGTTCAATTACTAAAGCATTCAGTGGATATAAAAGACTTCCCTGGTGGTGCAGTGGATAAGAATCTGCCTGACAATGCAGGGGACAGGAGTTCCATCCCTGGTCCAGGGAGATTCCGCATGCTGCAGAGTAACTAAGCTCAAGAGCCACAACTACTGAGCCTAAGTGCTGCAACTACTGAAGCCCATGTACCTGGAGCCTGTGCTCTGCAATTAGAGAAGCCGCCACAATGAGAAGCCCGCACATTCCATGAAGAGCAGCCCACGCTCACTGCAACGACAGAGAGTCCTCTCGCAGCAACAAAGACCCAGTGTAGCCAAAAATAAATAAATAATTTTTAAGAAATTAGGATGGTGGCTTGAAATGAGAATTTCACTCTTCCAGGAGAGGAAAAAGAGCTCTTCTTCCTCCTACAGAAAATTAAAGGAAAAGACCAACACCTACCATCTTCAAGGTTTAACCTTCTAACCTTTAATTTTCAATTAAAAAAAAACATAACACCCAGGTTCCTGACACAGCCCCTAAATCCCTTTTCTAGGAAACCCAAAACAGCTCATCGTCAGTCTTTAATAGGCTGTGTTTTCCTAACAAGGAGGAGAGCGCAGCCTTTGTGGGGTCAGTGGGGAGGATCCCATACTTCAAGCCCTGCTCTCTGTCTTTCCAGGGATGAGGAGGGACTGGGGCATGCGGCTCCTGTTCCCAGCCCAGGAAACCTGCAACAGCAGGATGTGATCCGTGGGGACCAGAAGACACCACATCATGTCAGCACCAATAATTACAGAAATGATAAAAGCATGTGAAACTTTATACGGGTTTAAAAAAAACTTTTCCCATGCATCAACCCAAAGTATAAGCATCTACCCTCAAGAGTACCAACTCATGGACCTTCTGAACCTCAGAGCTCTCAGCTTCAGACGAGCTGAGAGCCATCAAATCCTTTCAGTCTCTCCAGCTAATTAAACAGATGACAGAGTAAGCAAGCATCAGGTATCATGTGGCATTGCTGGGGGAATAGTCACTGGATGAATTTCAGAGGTTTGCAGCGCGGCCGGCAGAGCCCCAAGCTCCCTCGGAGGACAGCGAGTTTTGCACACTTGCCCAACTCGGAAGACAGAAGCCGTCTGCACTCGCCAAGCTCTTCCTTCCTAACTCTGCTCCTAGCAACAGAGCTATTGTACCTAAATTAATGCACATTAGACAATGAAAATTTAACAAGCCATCAAGTATTTGAGAGTCTTCACAGCAGCCAAAGGGGCTCCTCTCATTCAGAAGCCGTGAGGTAGGCTGGGATGAAAGCAATATTTATAGTAATGAGAGTCATCCTTCTCTTTAAACAGATTCTTGGAGAAAAGGAGAGACAGTCATCTATTCTCAGTGTTTTTCTAAGGGCGTATTGGTAAAAAGGTAAGGTAACAATGAGCTTTAGTGGGTTGGGAACTTCCCCAATGAACACTTCACACACACTTCCATCCATATACAGTGGGAAGATGCTTTTCTGGCGCTTGGCTGAGGTCCAGAACAGTCAAGCAAGACAAATGCTCCACAGGAAGGAAGGTACCACCTGATTAAAACCCTTGTGCATGCTAGTCTAAATCTGCAACGTTACTTCTGGGCTGAGCCAATAAGTCAACAACAATTATTAAATTGATTATCACAAATCATGAGGCAACTTAAGGCCTCTAAAGAGAAGGCCTTTCCCTCGAGACCACAGTAATCTATATTTTTCAAAAATAGACATTTGCTCATCACCGTCTCTAAGATGTATTTATCTGAGAAAAAGATGCTTACGGGAATAAAATCGCACACACACGTACACCTCTAATGTTAATACTGAAAAAGAAAGTGGCAGCAAACTCCTATCTTGCTAATGATTACCTAGTTTATCAGGGATACTTACTCAGACAGAGAATCAGGGAGAAATGAAGGGGCCCTACTGTTAGCCATGTAAGACAGATACAGACAGATGGACCGATAAAAATAAAACAATGGATGTTCCTCACTCCTCCTAAGTCTCAACCTACAATTTAATCCTATTCCAGAAATACATGGGAAGAGAGCAAAGGGAATGTGACATGCCATCGATTATGACAATGAGAAGCAAAAGCCAATTGTGACAACTGAAGCCATGAAAGCAAATTTTAAAAACCCATGAGAATTGGCCATGTCTCTTCCCAGAGGCAAAACCGTGGGACAAAATGCAGATCTCTTCATCCTCTTGAGCAGGTGATACGCCCATGGACCATCTATTAAAGGAAAAGATGGATATCTTGCCCAAGGTGGTAGAGTTTTTGAAATAAAAAATTCTAATAAAGTGAATTAAATTGAATGCAATCACCAAAAGATGTCATCAGCTTTTTTGAAACTCACGTCACAGGCAGACAATGGTATCTGTCTTTCCTAGTCATCTCAAGCTCTTCCTTTGCTTGGCAAGTTCCTTTTCAATACAAAAATTCTCGAAACCTTTAGCATTTGTTTCTGTGGCTCAAGTGAAAAGACTGGAAAGATGGGCTGACAAGTTCCCTCAAGTGATATAGTTATAAGTCATTCTCTGTGAATTTAGCTATGGAATTTTTTCCTTTTTTTTAAATTTTAGGATTTTTGCTTATCTTACTAGAAAATGGACTAAAGGTTACGGCTAAACAATTGCCTTCCTAAGAGCCTGTGAAAGTACAGCAATGTGCTAGGCTCCAATACTCATTTCTAAAGGTTTCAGCAGTAGGTAAATAAGAGAAAACATGATTAGAGCCCAGTTTAAGCCCTAATGAAGAGTTGAAGATGGCAGGTGGATTTCAAGGGCAGCCAAGTGATAAAGTTGAAAGGACGTCATTAACATGACATTTAAAATTCTCTTCCAATTATTCAAAGCAGGACCTTCTAAGACCTGGTGAAATGACAGATTTCCTTATAACTCCAAACATATTTTAAAAAATAAAGATTAATGGCCTCAAATTTAAAGAAATAACAACATGGAGACTTAAGGCACAGGTAAGACTATTAAATATCAAATATTTCTGTTTAGGAATACTGTTACAAAGACCCTCATCCTCAAGTTTTCTGTGGAGTAAACCATTCTCAGGCTGGTTTACATGAGGTCTGGGAATCTATTCGCCGCAGCTCTCACAGTTGAGTTACACAGTCTCAAGGCTTTGAGAATGCATGTGGCTATATTAGCTATAGTTTTCTGTACTAATATTCCCCTCCACCAGTGTAAATAATCAAGAAGCAACTGTAGTTCTGACCAGATAAGTCTTCTTTGTTGCATTGGTAGTTTTCACATTACCTGTGCTTCAAAACAAACCAAACATTAAGTATTTTTCTGTCCTCCTAGAAAAGCTAATTTAAGGTTGCATTAGCTACATTTAACCTGCTATTGTGGATGGCATCTCTTTAAGGAATGTTTCTGCTTCTTCAATGCACCTTGAAATTGAGAAAGTAATGATGCAACAAATGTGCCTGGGGTGACTTCATTTCAAAGGATGTTAATATCTATACCTCAAATTTACAGGAATGAGGTTTTGAAGGACCTGAAGAAAGGCAGGATGATCCTCAGGGAGTGGGAAAGGTTATAAACAAACCTTAAGCACACACTCCTACTCTGCCCTCACTTCCGATGGTCAGTATAAACCTCTTGTAAACATGGGTACATGTGTCAATGCCTATAAAAGATCCCCTTCATCAGTGAGACTGTAACTTACCTCTAACAAAGTACTTTGCTGTGTAAGCAAACACATGTTTGAAATAATTGAGTATAATGAATTACCAAGTTTGGGAGAGCGGGTAAGTTGTGGAGGGGGATGGGGTGGGGAAGAGACAAGTAAAGGAGAACCCTTATGTGGCAGTCACAGGGCAGAGAGCCACAAGAACACTACTCACACAGGTAGGTCCCCAGTATCTTCAAAGAACAGAACTAAATACAAATCAATCTCTCTAAATTCTGGAACAAGGATTTTGGTTGTCAGTTTACACTGGTTGCCAGCAAAGTGAAATCTATGATTTTTCCACTGAAAATAGCCACAGAGAAGGCCTTAACATGGGCCTCCCTGGTGGCTCAGTGGTAAAGAATCCGTCTGCCAATGCAGGAGACACAAGTTTGATACCCGGGGTAGGAAGATCCCCTGGAGAAGGACTCCAGTATTCTTGCCTGGAGGATTCCATGGACAGAGGAGTCTGGTGGGCTACAGTCCATGGGGTCACAAAGCGTCGGACGTGACTGAATGACTGAACAAGGCATAACATAGTCGGGACTGGTGAGAGGCAGACATCACAGCACACAAAACAGTACAGGGAAATGGGAATAAGTAAACCCATTAGTTAACAGTTAACCACTCAGGATTATCATGTGCAAGTCTCAGATGGGAACTGTTAATAATGAAACTCACTAATTAGTTCTCATCATCACAACCACTCTTTGATTAACATCATAGGAAAAAGAACTAAAAACAAATACATGCAGAGCTTATAATGGTACCATGGGGGTATTCAACTCCACAAGACTGGGGAAACTGAACTCAAACATGATGAAGTCTCCTGCAGGTACAACCGCGTCCTGAGCTGCCCACTCCAGCAAACCAGGAGGGTCCCCCTCTAAAAGAGTTGACCCTGTCTCTGCAAGGGTGACCTGAGGCTAAAGGACTCAGGAGCACAAAGCTGTTTGGGTCCAACTAACCTTAATACTGAAGCAGCAAAGTATTTGTGTACAAGTGGACAGATACAGAGAGAAAAAAAGAGAACGTGGAAGTCAGTTCTAAGGTTACTTAAGCAAACATACACCCTCATTTTAAGCTGTACTGTGCTAACTTCTCATCGTAGGTATCTCTGTGGTCAGGGCACTCCAGCCCAGAAGAATCACCCCTGTAATCACGCAGCAGGCAGAGCATAACCACATTCCTGACCAGAAAGGTGAAAAGGAACTCCATCACTCCACACTCCCTCCTTCCCAACCCACAGGCTCCAGGGCCCCAGGTGGTCTTTCAATTCAGAGAAGGAATTTATGATTCCCTTCAAGGAACCAGCTGTCTAGCGAGACAATCTCCTGACATCAGGGGAGCCCTGGGAGGGGACATCTGGGAATGCCTCCAGCTCCAACATGACCACAAAGTTCCCCTTCCCTGGCTGGTCTGCCATGCTTCATGGTGAAGCATCTGTGAAGGGGGCTGGTGGAAGGTGTAAACAGCAGTGAGGTCCAAGTTTACCAGGAATGAAGTGAACACAGCAGAGAACCCTAGAAACAAAACCACTCTGACTGGAAAAAAATCTAAGAAACCACGTACACTACCAAAAAAAAAAAAAAGTGTTGCAGCTGGGCCATCAATAATCTCTCATTAAGTGTTGTCTGTGGTTTACAGTTTCTCACAGTGTTTAGTTAGCTGGCACAGTGCCTCACTCGGGCCTTCAAAGTGTTGGAACGTAGGAGAAACCATGTTTCAGGCTCTGGGCTCCATTCCTGGGAGGAATGAATCAAGAGGACATTTGCAGGAGCACTAAGTTGGAAGAAAGCCCTAAACTTGAGAGGCTGCATTCTTATGGGTAGCACACTCAGAGAACATGACCTTCGGTTTTCTTCCTTGCTTCAACTTCTTCACCAATTAGTAAGGGAGGGCAGCCTAAAAATCAGAGACCAAACGGCAGAAGGAGTCTGTGGGGTACACTTCCCATGCTGGAAGGAAGACACCTCCTTTGTATCCCCAAGGTCCTCCCTGGTGGCTTAGATGGTAAAGCGTCTGCCTACAATGTGGGAGACCTGGGTTCGATCCCTGGGTCGGAAATATCCTCTGGAGAAGGAAATGGCACCCCACTCCAGTACTCTTGCCTGGAAAATCCCATGGATGGAGGAGTCTGCTAGGCTACAGTCCATGGGGTCGCAAAGAGTCAGACATGAATGAGCAACTAAACTTTCTTCCTTGTCTTTGTATCCCCAACATGAAGGGGAAGTTTTCTCTACCACCAGAAGTGAAACACTGAGGATATGTCTGCCCTCTACAGCCCTGCAAAAAACAGGTGTCTGCATATTTTTATTGGGTTGGTCTTGCCCACCATCTGTTTCTGTTCCATGAAGTACAACACTGAGAAAAGAAAGCAGGACTTGGCAAACGCTAAGAAGAAAAGACACAATCATGTTTAGGATGAAAACATGCAAAGCAGCATTACAACAATCACAGCAGCCCAATTAAAAAGAAAGTCAAATCCTGTTCCAGAAATAGATTAGATAGAATATGGTCAGAACTTCTTCTGTCATCACCCCAAGTCAAAACCTCCCTCAACAGGGGACTGGATAAGCAAACTGTGATCCACTCACACAATAGAAGACTACTCTGCAATAAAAGGAGGTAACAACACGGATGAATCTCAAATACATGATTCCATTTCTATGACATTCTTGCAAAGGTTATTTACACTGTAAAGACACATTACAGATCACTGGTGGCCACGGACCATGGGAAGGGCTGGGAGCTGACTCCAAAGAGGATGGAAGAATTGTGTGTGGGGGAGGTGGGAAACATGAAAGCCTCTTATCTTGACCGTAGCGATGGTTACATGTGTACATGTTTATCAAAAGTCCATTTACATGTAAATTAAAAAAAAAAAAAAAACACCACAGGGAACTCTACTTAATGTTCTGTGGTGACCTAAATGGGAAGGAAATCTAAAAATGAAGGGACACATATATACATATAACTGATTCACCTTGCTATACAGCAGAAACTAACATGACATTCTAAAGTTACTATGCTCAAATAAAAAAAAAACACCAACAATAAAAAATAAAAAAAATGTCTTGGGTAGGTAGACTATGTCAGATTTTCATTTTTAACTCAAGAAAATTTTCTTAATCAACTAGTTTATATGTATTTCACAGTGAATAACAAGTTCAAAATTCAGTACTCAGTAATTATATTTTAGGTAAACCACTTTTAGCTAGTCAATGCTTTGAAGTACTTTTAAAAATTTAAACTGAAAATAGTTTGAATGAGAAAGCAAAAGGTTAGACGACCACAGGAAAAAACTCATGTTTCCCAAAAGCACCATAAGAAGTATCAGTTCTCAGGCAATGGCTAAGAGTAAGCATGATGCCATCCTCAATTGGCTATATAGAGGAAATGTTCTACTCAAGCAATGAAAAGAGTACTACTAAGTACACACGTCTATTGACATTTCTTTTCTACCTTGAAATAAAATCATTCTGTGATCTGGCTTAACGTGCATAAAATAATACCCAATTCCCAATCAAATGAACATTCTACATAGGCTCAGAGATAATTCTTTTACTGAAATGACTTTCAGTTTCCCAAATGTAACTGGTTGAAATTACGCTGTAAGAACCGTTCAATTTAACCTTTAGAAATGAAGTCAAAGCCTTTGAGAGGAAAAACCTGCATTTGATCACCAACAGGAAATACAATGCCCTTGGTTTTTCTATAAGACAAAAAAAAAAAAAAAATCTACTTATAAGTTTAGTGTATAGAGAGTGCAGTTGATGGTATCTCTATGCCTCAGACAAAAAGAGCAGAGGTAAGTCTATACCTACGTAGGATAAGGTATCAACTATAAGCCTGCTCTCTTCCTATTTCAATTCTCTTTCTCTAGCATGGATAACCAAGGCAGTGCCAAGCCACATCTTTGCTCCAGTCTGCCAATCCACAACTGTCTCAGAGTTATGGCTCATAATTTGTGGTTTTCACAAATAAACTCCATCTTCTTCCCACCCACTACTTCACCCAAACTACCCCATCCCCATTTCTACAGATTCTAGCTCTCCAACAGATGACTATTAACAATCCTTGGTTAAAGAATTCAGTGTTTCTCAAATCACAAAGGTATTCAGTGTTTCTAAAATGATGACTTTTTAAATTCCAGCTCTTCCTGGAGTGATGCCGTCCTCCTACTGACCTCTGCATGAACGGTGGCCCGTGGGGCCTGATACATAGCAGATGTCCTGGGCTGACCTTGGAAATTCCCTTCACATCCTTTCCTAGGCTGTACTTCCTGAATCCATGTCATTCTCCTTAAAAATCTTCCTCCTGACAACCTTTTCCTTTAAAAAAGAAATCCTATTCTTCTTTTATGGAGCAAATGTTTTATCTTAGGTCAGGTAAGTAAATATAGGATTGCTTTTGTATATTTTATTTGGGTAAAAGACTATCCTATGCATGAGAACTTTGAACATGAGCACAGCAATACACTATGTTTCTGACACCACTGGGTGCTTTAGTTATGATATGAAGAAAGCATTTTATTATGAAACAATTATATTTGCTCAAGAATATGGACACAAAAGATAGTGGTCCAAAATTATCAATTTATAACAAAAAAAATGTTTAAAGGGGAAAGCATATCTTCCCATTATTTTCAGGCTAATTATTTCACAAAAAACATTTAATTTAGAAATTGTAGAAAAACCAATTTATGTCAAATAGATGATTACAGTGATAATAGTTAAAAGGTAGTATTTCTATTTTAAATTGTTAAAGATAAACACAACCAACGGGGATATGAGAAAAGGGCCATTTAGATTTTTAACAATGCTGCTGTTACTTTTCTAAGAAAAAAAGAATTATGAGTTATTATAGGAATACTACAATAACCATCTTGTACATTTCCAGAAAAAGGACATGAGAATGGTCTAAAAGCATAGCGTATACATGGTATGTGACACTGTGAGTGTGGAACAAAGCACAGCAACCAGTGTCTGTAACTCTGAATTATCAATTATGAGGCTATGATTAAAAAGTAAAACACAGGTCTGAAACACAATTTAAAAGAAAAATTTAGATCAATTTGTATCACTTCTGAAGTCTCTATATGCAAGAGGTGAGAATTTATTACAGAACCACAAAATGGCTTGAGAGATATAATTAAAATAATACGTGCAGAGTAAAGAATTTAAAAGACGGTCTGATGAAGCACAAGTTTTCATTTCATGGGCAAATCAAGAACTCAGAAGCAAGGAAATTGATGTCATGCTAAATTCTGCCCCACCTGACACAAGAACACAACTTCAGAAAAGGATGGAGGAGGGGAAAGAAAAAAAAAAAAAAATCAAGCAACCTAGGACATAAAAAATGAAGATAAATGTTAAATAAAGGTTAGATGATTAAAATAATCTCAACACCCCTTAAAAGTATAAGGTTGGCCAAAAGGTTCAGGTTTTTTCCTAATAATCTTTTTGGCCAACCCATCACCTTCATCTTTGCTTGCAGACATACCAATTTAGGTTCAACAAATTTAAGTAAAAAGCATTGTGGAGGAGTTAATATTTACATTTTTAAAGCATTAATGAAATTACTATAAAATTTGGAAGGTTAAATTCAAGTTTTTGAAACAGAGAAAAAGGACATCCATTATGGTAGAAATTATTGAGACATAAATGGTCAGTGCATAAGAATGCATTAAACTAAAACTTAATCATTTTACTCAATAAAGCTTTATAGGTAAATAATGATACTGCTAAATCACTCATGCTAACCTTTGGTCTAAGTTTCTACTTTGTTTTAAGCAGAACTGCTCTAAGAAAATAACTACAGACTATGATTTAGCTAAAGGAACCAATGACTTTTTTTGTGAAAGGAAAAAATAATCCAAATAAACTAAATATCCAAAAACACGTAAGATAATACTAGGTAGATAGTAAAAGTGAGGTAAAAGAGAAATATTCATGTGGAAAATAATTAAGTAGAAAAAGGCATGAAGCACCCATTATGTGTCACAGTTCCAGGCACTGACTCCACAGTTAAGAAATAAAACAGAGGAAGTCTCAGTTCTGAAAAAACCTTCCATCACTTACAAAAGGGAGGGGGGAACAGGAGAGAAAGTGAAGAAAGAAAACAACCCCGCATTTTGGTGAACAGATGTATTCTTACTGAAAATTTTCTGGTAGTACTAATAGAGATGATTTTCTTCCCTTGGCTTATTTATATTCGAGGCACTTAAAAACAAAAATTTTGACAGAAAACTTGTGTTAAGAAATATGAAAGTTTTTGTTTTTAAAAAAGAAAATATATTAACATTCAGGAGCTTATTTGATTTTGCCCAGATAAACTTGCAAATTATTCAGGTCAGATAATTTAAGAGCCAAGAGTCAACATTCTCTTGAGTGAATTAGTTCTTCATAATTGTTCCATATATTTTGAGACAAATAAATATTATGGACACTGTAATAAAGCCTGGAAACTGATTTGGAAAACGTCCCAACCTAAAACTGCATGAGAAACATGATCCATGTCTCCTTCAAAAACAGCATCTGAAGCACAGAGCTTTATGGCACTGATGACAGCAAATGAAGCAGCTCTTCTCCTGAGGAACGAACGTTTCCCTTAGGTAACTGTGGTGCAGCGCCAAAAGGAGTGCTGTCACTCCATGGAAAAACGAAAATCTCGCGTTAGCACCATGTAAGAATGAGAAAACGTGTTCCTAGTAAAGTCAGCAGCACGATGTAAACAGCATGACTTTGGGCTCAGAGATAGTTTACTGAAAGTATTTAGAAGGGTGGTGGTCCAGTGGTTAGGAATCTACCTGCCAATGCAGGGAACATGGGTTCAAATCTCTGGTCCGGGAAGATTCCACATGCTGAGAGGCAACTAATCCACTGGGCCACAATTACTGAGCTCTTGAGCTGCAACCACTGAAGCCCACACATCCTAGAGCCTGAGCTCCGCAACAAGAGAAGGCACCACGAGAGGCCCATGCACCGCAACCAGAGAGTAGCCCGTGCTCAATGCAACTAGAGAAAGCCCGTGTGCAATTACGAAGACCCAGTGCACCCAAAAATCAATAAAATCAAATTTAAAAAAGTACCCAGAATTCCACACATCCAATAAAAATGTGTAATAACAGGCTAAACAATAATGAAACTGTCCTTAAAGAAAAATAACTTTAAAGTTGCTAGACATGTTGTGTCTTGGGGTACATTTGGGAGCTGTAATTCCTCCTAAAGAAAAATACAGATTTCATGCTGCCCCCAACCAGTGACTTTACAACTTGGATATGATGTATTTGCATATGGATACTGTACTGAGGTTCTCAATGTGAGACTCCCAGGCTCTAGACTACCAGTGGAAACCATGTACCCCAGAATATGTGAGTGATGGCAGAGAATGCAGACCAAGGGTTTTGTTCAAGGTATTTCTTTTTCAGCTAAGGATCTCATATCACTGCCATTTCTGTCTCCAATGGTGCATATATATTAATAATTATCGTTGTCACTGGTGTCGTGAGGCTCTTACTTTTTAGTTTCTATGATTTTTCCCCTCACAGCTTGGGAAATTCCCTTTAAAGATTCTTTAAAATTTGGAGATAAAGGGCTTGACCTAGGGACCCCTCTTCTCCCTTAACTCTCTGGGTAATTTTGTACACTCATCCAACAGGACTATCTCATGCATGAAGCCCATCCACTTTTCTGGCCTTGGACCATTTGAACAATCCATGGTTACCTCAGTTTTAAAAGGTCCAGAACTGCAAACCCTTGTGGCATATATTTGGGAGGAAAATTATCATACGGGAAAAGCAGCATCAACAGTTATTTGCGCTGGACATTAGGATACACATGCCTGACACCCACCTTTCATCCTCTACCCATGACCTCTGGATCCAGGCAATGGCCAAATTCTACTAGTTTTTCTATCAAAGTAGATCTCACACTTATCTTTCTTCATTCCCTGCCAAAAACCTAGTTCCAGCCACCATTCAGTACCCCCCAAGTACACTGTGAAGTCCTCCCCTCACCCGGTAAAGATACTAAAGCTACTGTTCATTGCACAGAGTGGCCAGAATGAAGTGAGAAATGCTGACTTCATTACCACACTTGACTGCCACTTTCTGCCTCAGGACCTTCTGGTACGTAATTATATCCTTCAGTCCTGAATAAGACCTCCAACTAATTTCTTCTTTAGGCCTCAACTTAAAATCACTTAAAACATGGTCTCTGACCACATGGAAGAGGGTACAACTGTGATGATACAAGTCTCAAGTTAGGTCTTGAGACTGCCTAACTTCCCACGCAGCTTAGATGGTAAAGAATCTGCCTGCAATGCAGGAGAGATGCAGATTCAATCCCTGGGTCAGAAAGATTCTCTGGAGAAGGAAATGGCAACCCACTCCAGTATTATTGCCTAGAGAATTCCATGGACAGAGGAGCCTGGTAGGCTACAGTCCATGGGGTCGCAAAGAGTCGGACACAACCGAGCTAAAACACTTCCATACTTCTATTACAGTTCTAATTAGAGACCCAGCTGCATATGACCTAGAAGGACTGCACCCGTCCTTTGTAATGTTGCATCCTCAACACCCAGCACTGTGCCTAGAATATAATAAAGCTTACGTCTCTCAGTTGTGTCTGACTCTCGGGACCCCATAGACTGCAGACCACCAGGCTCCTCGATCCATGGGATTTCCCAGGCAAGAATACTGGAGTGGGTTGTCATTTTCTTCATCAGGGGATCATCCTGACCCAGGGATGACCCCGGGGGTCTCCTGCATTTCAGGAAGATCCTTCATTGTCTGAGCCACAAAGGAAGCCAGGGGCTATAATAAGCTTTCAATACTTATTGTTTGATCATTCATTCATGACTCAACATGTCAAATGCATCTAAAACACAGGCCAGACAGCATATGTTAAATGCCAAGGAAAGATAAAGAGCCAGTAAAAGAACTCAAGAGAGAAGGAGCATAGTTTGGGACTTGAACTAGATAAAAAGTTTGCAATACAAATATTACCAATGAGGATGGATGGATCATTTTCAAGGAACTTCCTTGCTAGGCAGAACGCCCCGCCTTTTAATCACCATCACCACCACATGAACCATTGGTCTCTCTCATTAGGTCAATGGTTCTAAATACCTTGGATGTATTAACTCATTGAAGCACACCACAACCTAATGAGGTAATAAGGGCCCTTATTACATTCATTTTACAGATGAGAAAACTATGGCACAGAGAGGTTAAATAACTTCAAGGTGACAAAGTAATAAAAAAACTGAGCCAAGACCTGAATTTGGTGATCTAATACTCGGGCTCATGCTGCTAACCAGGTTTTCCATACTGCTGCTGTATTCTAGAAAACAGGCCATCCTCCTGTTGCACCCTTCTACCAGCCTCTCACTTCTAGTTACTAACCAGCACAGTTAACCATACATCTAGGATCTAGGGGGTCACATTCGTTCAAATGCAGTTTCATTCTGTTTAGGTCATCCCTTGGTAAATCAAATCTAAATCAGGCTCTGTAAAGAGACAGAGAAAAGAAATCATTTTCTCAGGAGTTTAGCAACTACTAAGGAAGATCATTGTACATACGCCAACTAAGATCAGTTACCAATCAATACATTAACAAATACAAAATTACTATAATAAGTGATTGTGTAAATGCTGAAGGAAGGTACCATGAGAAGGCAGTGAAGATCAAAGGGGAAAATTGCCAGGAAAAAGAGAAACCGCCTGAAGGAGGAGGAGGGCACGGCCAGGAGAGAAGAGACAGCTACTCAAAAAGAGCTCATCAATAATGCAGTTGGAGTCAGAGGACTGACAACTTGAAATAATGGAATAGAATGAATATGGTGGCTGAAGTAGCCAGGCATGTTGCCGTAATGTCCTACAAGAGAACACAGGTCTTCCTCCAAATTCAAATAGTCCCAAATCTAATCTTATTATACAAATTCTATCATTTATTCCTGAGAATACCCTTTTCATGAGGAATTGAGGCACAAAATTACTAGGTAATTCCAAAGTTGCCCTAAGGTCTGATTCAAGGATATTTATCTGGAAGTTAACACTGCGAGGAGTGTCCAACATTCTGTACAACATTCTGCAGGGAATAAGTTGGAAGCATGCTAAATAAAGCCTTAAAACTCGAGTAAGCAGAATGTCTGTGTTAGTAAAATGACTTACTTTGAGATGTTTATATAAGCGATAGCCACAGGACAAAATGAGTTCAATCTAGGGCTAAGTAGTGTTATGATGGGGAAGTGAAGAGTGAAGCCATGGCTGGGCAGAAACGTTTCAGGTTTTATCACATCACTTGGCAGTCATGGCACAAATCGAACAACCCAATCGCACACCTGAACCTGGGAATCAGGAATTTTATCAACTGCCTCCTGCATACCCGAACATTCATTTAGCCAGGCCTGTAACAGGCTCATTCAGCCAATTTGGACCCACGAAACAGACTCACAGAACAATGTCCCCATACGCCCAGAGAACAGAAAGAGAACTGAAGAGCATGAACCAGTGGAAGCAGAGTCTATACCACAGGCAACTCTCTGAAAACATATGACATTTTTTTCTTTGGAAGAAATGCTCCAGGACTCCCTCAATTTCCTCTCTCCTTTCTTTGAACAAAGGAAGAAAGACAATAAAACTGTAGCTCAGGCCACTTAAATCAAAGGGAGGACTCTGCTTCTCAGAGCTCATTTGTATGTATCCCTCTGAGTGAAGTCAGTTAAACAAGAAATCAGAAGGGAACTAGACAAATGTGTGGCAGAAAAACTTCCTGAAAACAGAATTCACTGCAGGAGGACATCAAGTCTACAGATTATTTTGGAAGACATTTTACTGAAAGAAGCAAGAAAAAAAAAAAAAAAAAAAAAAAAAACACCTGTCTCTAACAATGGTCCACCTCTGGGCAAGTCACCTGATCAAACATATCTTCAGAGGTGCTGAATTTAAGAGCTGGAATACATGTCTAGACACAGGGCCCTGTCCTCAGTGTCCAATCCTTCTATGTCAACTTACTAAGACACCTGAATTTTCCAACACAAAAGCCTGTTGGTGAAGAAAACAGAAGACCAAGAAAGGCAGGGGCATGGAATGGGGCATTGTGCGGATGAAAGAGGCATATTCACTTTAGAACTTTATTTCTTAAAAGAACTTATACAACCAAATGACTCTTCACATTTTCAGGTACAGACGAGCCAATAAAAACAATGTTATAAGTAGTCTGGTGTTGCTCTCCTGTTCTTGCAATTGCCTCCCCTCTTAAAGGGAACTAGTAAAACTCATGACTTCTATACAAATATAAAATGAAGATGTGTCAAAATTTTATTAATTCACTTATTAATGAAGGAATCAGAAAGAGTTTATAAGTGATTCAAAGCAGGGTCTGGAGGAGATATATAGATATATATCCTGGAGAAGGAAATGGCAACCCACTCCAGTATTCTTGCCTGCAGAATTTCATGGACAGAGGAGCCTGGTGAGTTACAGTCCATGGGGTCACAAAAGAATCGGACATGACTTAGTGACTAATGCTTCCACTTTTATCCAGGACCACGTTTATACAAACAGGAATCATTTGCTTCCTTATCAGGTTTTCAAGTGAAATTCTCTCTCCAAAGGCATGCAAAACAACCCAGATAAAAGCAAAGGGGCTACAGAATCAGATAACCCCAAAGGGTTTACCAGGTAGCACCCAGCATTCAACTGAAAGGATACCCAATAATCATCTTGCCAGTTTCAAATTCTACTAACAATTTCTCGTGATGTTCCCAACTAAATAAAAGAGGTGAGAGAATACGTCTTACATTTAGTGTCTGACAGTGCAAAAAAAAAAAAAAACAATAATAGGAACTCAGTTGAAAACTGGATTAAATTTGTAAAAGGAGGTGCTTAAATACAACCACTAACTGTGATAGAAGCTGAAATACAATCTTTTTAAAATTCCAGCATTTCTTTGCAATTTCATTCAGAAACATGTTCAGTCTAAGAAAGATAGACTTCTCTCTTATCCCCATGGAAGGCATAAATGTTTTTGGGTTTCTTTAGAAGCAGAGATGAATACTGCTGCAGTTCTGGGGAGTGTGAATAGGAGAGATTTACAAAACAGGAACTGGCCACACAGGACTCCTAGGGCTGCAAGGACTATGGACAAAAGGCCATAAAGTGATGCCCTTGGCCATTACAGAGGGTGACCAGCTTAAGCCAACTCCTCCACAATCAAAGTCTGCTTACAAACTCTCTTGCAGAAGGAAAGGGGAGAAGAGAGCTGTGGGGAGAGATGGGAGGATGGGGAGGATAGGAGAGAATGGGAGAGGAGGTGGGGAGGGGAAGGAGAGAGGAAAGAGGCCCAGTAGATGGGAGGAAGGAAGAGACTCCCAGTGTGGCTGCCACTCTGCTATTGCAGTTGCCTGGACCACAGGGCTGCCTCACATTTCTGAGCTGGGAGACTGCTGGTTGATGAGCTGCACCTTGCAGTCCAACTGGAGTGACACGAGTTCAAGAACCTTCTGTGGGGGGAGAGGAGGAGTGGAACAAAGAGAACAGCACCTTCCCCTAAATTGGCAAAAGCCAGAGCTGCCAAATAGCACGTAAGAACCCAGCACCGGCACTCAGCATGCCTTCCCCATGAGGGGCTGTCAAACTTATGGAGCACATGCGGCTTTTAGCAGCAAGGTCAGCAGCCAGGGTGCTGGCTCCTGCAGGACAAGGTTCCTCTGGGATTTCCCCAGGGGAGCAAATACACGGTGTGAAGGGAGCTCGAGGGCTAAGCAACCGAACTACTAGGCACGGCCCTCGGCCGTGACCTTGTGCAGTCAGCACAAAAGGGACCTTCGAATGCTAAGGAGGTTATTCAGAGGCTAAGGGAGAGCCAAAGAGGGAAGAGCTATGAAAACAAGAAAGGAGCGTTGGTACTAGCAAGTCACTGGTGATGAAAAGCTGAGCGGAACCTTAGAGTCACGGAAGCAGGAGTCGGCAATCTAAACAAACCAAGTGGGAATACACACAGGGGGAACTGCAGGTTAACACAGACCTAAGTTATAAAGCCCTTGTGTGACTATACACCTTCCTCAGACTTGCTAGACAAACCACATTTTAAATCCCTTTGGCCAAAAATATTTTAAAACTCTTACATTGAGGCCCAACTCCATTGGGAGCTAAAAAAAGACAACCTCTGTAACAGTTCATAAGCCTCCACCGGAAAGGCTGCTGCCAATACCCTGAGGATAAGACAACAGGGCTACTCAAGTTGAAAAAAGCGCTGAAAAACCAGAACCTGGAGGCAGAGGTCAGGAGGACATGCTTAACATCCTACCTGGTATTTATTGTAAAGGAACACTTCCATCCTCTGTATTTACGTGTGAGACCCTCACTGGCCAACTCTGCAGGTCTTTGCTTCACAATTTAATGGAGAAATAAGGACCTAAAAAGCTAACACTGCCCCACCCCATCCACTTCCCACCCCCATGGCCAGTCTTTGGACTATTCCAGGCCACGGTTCAGCACATTCGTATTAGTAACAGTATGCATTTTCAACAAAAACCAGTCATGGCTAGAGGAAGTTACTAGGAAGTGACTATGTAATGTGAGCAAGAAAGACAATTTTGAAGTAAGCCCTGTGGGAATACATGAAAGGACAGAAGAACAGAATAAATAACAGCAAAATCTGCTTCCGAGTTGTCAGGATTCCATATCACGGAAATGCAGAAGACATTTGGAGGTGGACTGGCCCATCCTAGCAATTGGACCCTGTTCTGGGACTGTTAGAAATGTGGCTGGAGTGGACAGGATGCTGGACGAGGCTCTAGTCTCTCGTGGTGTCGTCAACACACAAATAGCTCCACACGCACCCAAGAGGAAAGGACACACAGTGAACACAGGCACAGGCCAGGGGTCACTAGGACACGCCCAGTGCCAGTGAGGGGGCAGAGGAGAAGCCGGTGCATCGTGGGCTGCAGCCTGAGGAGCGGGGCGCTCTCTCCCACCTCAGAACTATAATTGATTTGTCTGATTTACCAGAACAACAGTAAGCCACGCACCAGCCACATTTTATTGCCTGTTTTGCACGTTATATCTGCGGGAGATTGTATTTATTACAGAGCAGGCTACAGCAAAAACAATAATAACCTGGAGATAAGCAACAGCCTTACATTCCACTAACTCGCATTCTGACTTTTTGTGTGTCGGAGAGGTGGGGAGTGGAGACAGGATCGGGGAGAAAGAAAAGGCACGAATAATGAAAACAGGGTTGAATGAAGGGAAGCAGTTGCCACAGAACCACTCTACAAATGCAATCAGATCTAGCACCAAGTCGATCAGATTCTCAGTGGGTTTCATGCTCACGGAACCGTCCTGGCCTGGAGGGCAAGCGGACAAGAGAAGCAAGGACTGTGGTGATAGGCGTGGGTCATGGCCTATTTCCTCCACCTTTCAAAAATCAGAAATAAAGGAAACCAGCAACTGTTTCAGGACCCAAACTCCCAGATTTTTTCCCGCCTTAGTGGATACCCTGAAAAACAGGAGCAGAGATGCAGAAGAGTCAAGTTTATCCTAGCCCCAGTCAAAAGGTAGGTTCGTGCATCTAGCATTACAGATGCCATGAACCTTATGAAAAACTACGTTCCGTTGACATTGATGTCAAAAATCATCTACTTTAACAAAAATTAAAGCCCAACACAATCTAAACACTGGGGACCCATCGCAGCATTCTTGAAAAGTCAAAAAAAAAAAAAAAAAGAAAAAACTGTAATGAGTTCTCATGTAAGAGCACAACTGGGCACCAGAGAACTCCAAGTTAGAAAGCATGTCTGGTAGCCAACATCAATCAGTCCAGTCCAGTCCCGGGGAAAGCTGATGGATGCACATGAAATGGCCTGCTTGCTTCAGCACGATAGGATGAGGCCAGCATCTCACCTGCCCAAGCAGAGTCAGCCACTCACTCCTACACCTGGCTACTTAACTCCCCACAGCAGGGAGTCAGCCAAGCAGGTCTTGCACTTGCTAACTCTCCACAGGAGGCATCTTTGTGCATTCCAACCCTGACCTGTTGAAATCGTTTTTACAAAACAGAAGAGAAGAGACAGGAACAATGGATAGAAACCCAACTCTAAGAGTGGGAGGCCATTAAGACTGGAACAAGTTTATGGGTGATCTGTCTCCCAGTCATGATATATAACCTCCTCCACAGAGCATATTACTTGAGTGTGTTTAGAAAACAAAATATTAAGAGCATATATGTCTTTTTGTCCCTCAAGGATGTGTCCTGGGGTGGGGTGAGAGGTCCTGCATGAGTATCGGTTCACAGTCAGCATCGTGGTGGCATACGGCATATACTATTGGCTCAATGAGCCATTTACCACAGCCTGCAACTGAGAGGGTGGCCAATGAGGGGAGGGAGGGACACAAAGATTAAAAAAAAATTTTTTTTACAAACTTTAATGAAACCATTACACGTGTTTGTCTTAGATGACCTTTATTCCAATGTTTGTTAGTTCACCTGGATGTAAACCATTGGCCTGACTGACCCTACCTGACCACGGGTCCCTCGGTAACATCGCCAGAACACTTCAGGAAACTGGAGACCCATACCTCACACTTAAATAGTGCAAGAGAATTCAACACACACATACTGAACATGATACTGTGACAGAAAGAAGAGAAGGTTAGAAAAGGGAGACAAAACTCTTCTGTTAGAGAGGGCACCAAAAAAGCCTCTAACCTAAACTGAATAATGTGTGACAAAGGTGGACAAGGTCATTCTGACATCTATTGAATGGATTGCTTTTTCACTTTCACTCTCCACGTGGTCCAGCTATCCTCTCTTATTTATGTGGTAAGTAGAGGAGTTTGACTTGCATTTATTTCTGAGTAATGTAAGAATAAACCAATTCTCCAATATTTAGGCAGCAAAGAGAATAAAAGTATGTATGAAACTGAACTACAGTTTAGGGGGTGGATCATGAAGACAAGTTTCCTAAGATTCATGGCTACCAAAACACACACAGAGGAAACACATCAAGGTAGGAGGCAGCATGAGATTCGAAGATAGCCTTAAAGATCACTAGGACACTATGCTGGGAATGCCAAGAGGACAATCCCAAAACAAGTGTAACTCTGCCTCAAGAAGCCATCAACGGCCTCACTTCGATCCCAGTGGGAAATCTAAGCATGAACACGAACCCCTCAGGCCAAAACAGAGTACCATCCCAAGGCTCAATTCAGCTTCTGGATGGCCCCAGTGGGCCAGACAAGAGCTTTGGGGTGGGCATATCTGCTCTCAGTGCAGGAGTCACCACAATGTTTTCCAAAATAGGTATCTTACAACTTTCCCCCCCCTGCAGTTAAAAAACCAAAACAAAAATTACCCTTTGATTTGACCAAAAGAATGACATTAAAAGAAATATGGCTGAGAATGCCACAGCAGATACAGAGAGAAATTAAGAACAATTACCCAGCATGGTAAACAAGAGAGAAAACTGTCCTGATACCAGCGCAGGGAAAGTCACCTGTGAAACATGAGCCTCAGTAGATGCAACACAGTCACTTGCAGCTCAAACACCAGACTTCAGCCACGAGGGACACATACCATGTACCTCACTTGATGAACAGTGGCATGGTATCGTGACTGAAGTCCAATTAATACAGGCCACACTGTACAACCTGTAGTATGCAGTGACTGCTACAGAGAGGGAAAGTTTAACAGAATCCCAGTGACTGAAGCCCACAGGGGAACACCACACTCAGGCAATAGAGAGCTGGCCAGATGGGTTTAGACGCCATCACAAGGAACCACAGGTAGAGCCTGAGTCAGGCTTGGGAACACAACAGAACAAGATTCACTGGAATTCATCACTGCTGTGGGCTCGGCTGAGCTTCTGTTTACAACAGCATTTTCTTCTTGGCGCCCAGGGCCAGCTGTCCAAATGTCCAGGCTGAGGCTGACAAGCTCCTCCTCTGTCATGTCCCCTGGGCTATGTGCTCTCTCTACACAGGACCTGGAGCCCCCCCTTACCCATTAGTGACTACGTGAGCAGAACTGGATGGTGTGTGTCCCAGGAACAGAGGGTGAAACTGACAGCCAACAGGTCTTCCCTGGCCCCCTGATCAAAATCAAACTCAAAACCCTCACGACCGCCCTGGGCTGCTCTATGTCTCTTCCAAGTGGTCGCTCCCTGGCACTACTGCTGCCTCTCTTCAGTGCTTGCATGTAGGGACCTTATCTGTCTTTATCTGTCCTGTTCACTGTTATATCCTCACTGTTGAGAACAGTTCCAGGCACCGTAGGCACTTGCTGAATAAATGAATAAACTGTCTCAATTAACAAAGGTATCTAATTCAGACACAGAAGCTCCTAAATACACAAGTTAACATCCTAGGCACAAATAGTCATTTGGACACAGCCTTTAGGCAGCTCAAAAGTATCTACATCACCTCTTCTTTTCTATCATCTAGTAGATCTGTTAGCTCAAAGGATGCTCACACCGTTCCAGCCTCATTCATTAGGATTAATTCCTAAACTTGTCTGAAAATCTATATTTGACATTTTTTTTCCACTAAGACTTTTCAGTCACAGAATTAAACAGGAAAATTTTTTTTTATTTAAGGTAATTTCATTTTAACACAACTCGAGAGAAATATCTTCTAACTCATGATAATAAGAAAATGGAAAAGCAACTAAGTAAAAATTCAGGTGGGGAGTTGGGAGGTTTTATGCCCTGGTTTAAATTCTGTTTTCCCAGAGAATAAAACAGGATCTCTACAGAGGCATTAGCAGAAGCTGTGGAAAAACTCACATTCAGTGCCTGAAAACAAATGAGCTACAGAAAACACATAAGCGGAGGCCCTTCAGTGAAGCAGCAGCCAAGCTCTTGGCGCCTCAAAGTCACATGGCTCCATTCAACGACACAACTCACCCCAGATATGTCTGCAACCCGGTGGATAGGCACTTCTTTCTTGCTATGCAATCCTTTGCCATTCTTAATAGCTCTGCAAAGAAAGAGAAAGGGAAAAAAAAAACTCAATGAAAATACAAACCACAGTGGGAAGGGCTAAGGAGGGAGGGAAAGGGGGCAAGAAGAGAGGTCAGTTCACTGGGCATGTGTGACTACAGAGGGCACACTGCTGAGTAACTAGTGTTGTCCAGAACATTCCATGGTGGGGAGGGTACATGTCTGCTCTTCCCCTAAGCCCAGTAACCATGGCTTGGCTGCTAGTTAAGGCCAGCTGTTCACCTTGTTATCAGAGAAAGCTCCCTAACTTGTCTCCAAATGAAAGGCATTGTTCCAGGCATAAAAGAACAATCAGTTGGAAGAGCATATTCCTGAAAAACAGAAGTAATAATGTTTCTTGAAGTAATAATGTTTCTTTCTGGGTTTAATCATATGAAACATTTTCAATGCAATATATGTACCTAGCGTTCCAATTCTAAGGGAAATAAGTTTCTCCCAGGTAAAAAGATAAATTGCCCTGAATGAAGCAATATTGTACAGAAGTCTTTTTAATATGGGGGAAGAAGGGCGTTTCTTGGTGGTCCAGTGGTTAAGAATGCAGTGCTTTCACTGCCTGACCTGAGATCAATCCCTGGTTGGGTAACTAAGATCATGCAAGCTGTGCAGCATGACCAATAAATAATAACTAAATCGGGAAGAAATTAGCAAAGGTGCATAATTGAGAATAAGCCTCATTCTCAGGTTGTAATGACAATGAGTTTAGCAGGGGATCCTGCAACACACATCTGACCACCTTGTGCATCCTAATTGGATTGGTCTAATTGTGTCCTCAGAGAAGGCAATGGCACCCCACTCCAGTACTCTTGCCTGGGAAATTCCATGGACGGAGGAGCCTGGTGGGCTGCAGTCCATGGACTGAGTGACTTCACTTTCACTTTTCACTTTCATGCATTGGAGAAGGAAATGGCAACCCACTCTAGTGTTCTTGCCTGGAGAATCCCAGGGACCAGGGAGCCTGGTGGGCTGCTGTCTATGGGGTCGCGCAGAGTCGGACACGACTGACGTGACTTAGCAGCAGCAGCAGTAGCAATTGTGTCCTAACTGAATTGGTCCAATCTCCCACCTTTTGCGTTCTAATCCCTTGAGTGGTAGCTTCAGGGACCTGATCACTTGTGTAACAGTGAAGGACCTCGGACTCAAAGGTGATGGTACAGCACTAAGCAATTAGTTAAGACCTTCACGAATACTTAGAGGAGGAAATGGCAATCCACTCCAGGATTCTTGCTGGGAAATACCATGGACAGAGCAGGCTATAGTCCATGGGGTTGCAAAGAGTCAGACATGACTGAATGATTAACACTTTGTGCATACTGGCACGTAAAGAACATTTGTGTTTAGGGACAGAGAAAGATTCAGGAATGTGTCTGCTTCATGAACTAGACTTTCTAGGGTTTCCATATCTCAGAGAAAGTGTTAAAGTAAATTACCCAGACCAGGGTCAAGGTGTAGGACCATCACACTATGAACCACACTGCAGCCCTCCTCGTACCCAGGCTCCGTGAACGAACAGAACTAGAGGTATTACTAGAGTCCTAGCTTTCTAAATCCAATTCACAAATCAAACTGGGTGGGAGTTGCTGAGTGCAAAGTGGAACAGTCATTTCTTACATATGTGGCCCTCATCATTTGCCTCCTTTTCCACCCAGGGGACCTATCTCTCACTCAACTTATCTGAAACATCCTCTGTTCAGAAACAACAAACAAAACACTTTCCTTTCTACTCAGTTTCCATTCCGTGATGAGGGTAAGAAATCAAAATACAGAATTAAAAAAAACTGTAACTCGCTCTACTCTGAACTGTTAACAGAAAGAAAACATTCCCAAGTTCCTTGAATGCACAGTTCCTCCTGAATTTGAATCAAGGCAAGGGTTTTAGACATTGCAAGTGGGTCAGAATTTCTCCATTTAATTTTAGTCCAGTGCTTTATCATTCAGGGAATTTGATGATGCCAACAGATGGGGACTGAATCTCAAGGTTTAGCCCATGGTCTCTTGGGATCTCCACACTAATAGTAGATCCAACTCTTTTAGCTCCTAAGTCCTGTGTGTATCCAGACTGTGTTCTGTTTCTACAGTCTCCCCTGCCACCAACAAGCTTTCCCTATTTTGCTACCATAAACTCGAAGGAGGAGTCTTGGGAACAAACCTGCTGTGAGGCAAGGCAAGCTCACCGTCACCCCAATTGTAAGTTGCTTCCCTTCAGGGCGAGGCATGCTTAGATTTCTGCAGGTCCTGTGGGGGCACAAACTGCCTACAGCCTCCTCCTGTTCTAACAATCAGGACAACCAAAATAAACGGACCTACCCAGTAAACAGATGGTTCATGTGAGAACATTGCTGAACGCCTGGCCTCTCCTGGGGGCTGGAGAGCACCTCATATACTACAAGGCAAAAAGAGCAGGGCTTGGGCAGTAAGTCAGAAAACAGGTTCTTTGTAAAAGCAGGGAGGTGGTAAATCAAAATTCTTCTTTCTCTCTATGATCCCAAAGGAGCCTTATGACATAAGCAGAAATTCAGGACTTAACCAAGGTTAAACATACTACCCCAAGGTGAAAAACCATCATACCCCAAACAGAAAATATGGATAACAGTATGCATATGACATCTGAAACAAACCAGAATTCTTTAAAATTAAGTCTTAATATTAAAAAGGCAGAGGAACTAGAGATCAAATTGCCACCATCCGTTGGATCATAGAAAAAGCAAGAGAATTGCAGAAAAACATCTACTTCTGCTTCTCTGTCTACGCTAAAGCCTTTGACTATGTGGATCACAACAAACCATGGAAAATCCTTCAAGAGATGGGAATACTAGACCACCTGACCTGCCTCCTATGAAACCTATATGCAGGTCAAAAAGCAACAGTTAGAACCTTACATGGAACAATGGACTGGTTCCAAATGGAAAAGAGCACGTCAAGCCTGTATATTGTCACATTGCTTATTTAACTTGTATGCAGAGTACATCATGCAAAATGCCAGACTGGCTGAAGCACAAGCTGGAATAAAGACTGCCAGGAGAAATATAAATAACCTCAGATATGCAGATGACACCACCCTTATGGCAGAAAGCGAAGAGGAGCTAGACTCTCTTGATAAAAGTAAAAGAGAAGAGTGAAACAGTTGGCTTAAAACTCAACATTTAAAAAACTTTAAGATTATGGCATCCAGTCCCATCACTTCATGGCAAATAGATGGGGAAACAATGGAAACAGTGACAGACTTTATTTTCTTGGGCTCCAAAATCACTGCAGATGGTGACTGCAGCCATGAAATTAAAAGATGATTGCTCCTTGGAAGAAAAGCTATGAACAACCCAGACAGCATATTAAAAAGCAGAGACATTACTTTGCCAACAAAGGTCTGTGTAGTCAAGGCTATTGTTTTTCCAGTAGTCCTGCATGGATGTTGGAGTTGGACTATAAAGAAAGCTGAGCATTGAAGAATGATGCTTTTGAACTGTGGTGTTGGAGAAGACTCTCCTGAGAGTCCCTTGGACTGCAAGGAGATCCAACCAGTCAATCCTAAAGGATATCGGTTCTGAATATTCATTGGAAGGACTAATGCTGAAGCTGAAACTCCCAATACTTTGGCCACCTGATGCGAAGAACTGGCTCACTGGAAAAGCCCTGATGCTGGGAAAGACTGAAGGTGGGAGGAGAAGGGACGACAGAGGATGATATGGTTGGACGGCATCACTGACGTGATGGACATGAGTAGGACCTTGTTTAGGACCTTGTTCCTAAAAAGATTATTATTAGGTACTTGGTTGCATTCAGGCATTAATTTTGGAAAAACCTTCAAAGACTTCATCTTTTCATACTTTAGATACAATTGCTAAATTAGATAAGATTTCAGGCAAATTTTGTAAATTTCATTTACACTCAAGAGGCAATATCATATTTAAGGGCTTCCCAGGTGGCTCAGTGGTAAAGAATCTATCTGAAATGCAGGAGACCCGGGTCCAACTCTTGGGTCAGGAAGATCCTCTGGAGAAGGAAATGGCAACCCATTCCAGTATTTTTGCCTGGGAAATCCCATGGATAGAGGAGCCTGGCAGACCAAAGTCCATGGGGTCGCAAAGAATCGGACACGACTGAGCGACTAAACAACAACAGTTCATACTTAAGCTGAGAAATAGTTGTTGTTGCTGCTGCTAAGTCACTTCAGTCGTGTCCAACTCTGTGCAGCCCCATACATGGCAGCCCACCAGGCTCCCCCGCCCCTGGGATTCTCCAGGCAAGAACACTGGAGTGGGTTGCCATTTCCTTCTCCAATGCATGAAAGTGAAAAGTGAAAGTGAAGTCGCTCAGTCGTGTCCAACTCTTAGCGACTCCATGGACTGCAGCCCACCAGGCTCCTCTGTCCATGGGATTTTCCAGGCAAGAGTACTGGAGTGGGGTGCCATCGTCTTCTCCGAGTTGTTAGTTCTTAACAAAACAGAGACAAAAGTGAAAGTTTGTTATTATTATCTGTAAATACTAACTACAAACGCTGCCTGCCCAGGACTAAAGAGTAAATGGTACACTGGACCCAGGCCACACAGCGTGAGGGTTCACTGACCAAGTTGCTAAACGGTCTCAGGCCCGCTCAGGGAGACCCAGGTCTCCCGCCCTGTGCTGCGGTTGCTTTCGTCCTTGTTTGCCCACTGCTGCAGAAAGAGCCCTGGGTGAGCCATCCCCAGAAAACCTCCGTCAGTCTGACACAAGGGCTTCTAGAGAGAGAGGATCTGTGGGAACACCTCAGTGCAGAAATACCTGCTCTTATCTCAAAGAAGTAAGGATCAAACACCAAGAGTGGTAGGCTCACCACAGTGCTGTTCCTGAAAGGAATATACTATGTACCTTTTTCTTCCAGGATGCAAAGTGCATATATGACATGCCTGTCTACTAACAGCTGTATATACAGAAAATGAAAATGAGATCCTGCTTCTGCTGCCTTGTCATGACTTCTCAGTGGGGCAATCCCCGAATCTTACATAATCCAGCCTCTGTGGCCTAGGTTTGGGGGCACTCTGACTTTTAAGACCTGGGAGGGTACAGAAGGTAGTAAGTTTGCTTTCCACCAGTGCCTGCTCCACCGAGCAAATGGCGACTCCTCTCCCCACACTTCCTGCAGGCTGAAACCGCGGCTCAACATCCCTTTTCATTAGGCAAGGAATGAAACTCCTGACTTCTAAACTTCGCCTGCTGTGTCTGCTTAATAGCTGCTTTCTCACAAAGGCAGGCTGGAGCTCAGGCCAGCCGGGAGAAAGGAAGCAGTGGGGCAGAACGCAGCCTGTGCCTGTCGGAGGCTTTCTTCTCCAAGCAGCCACAGCACAAAGATGGCAATGACCAGCAGTGTCCATAATGGACAGAAATCATCGCCAGCCGGGAAAAGTGAGTAACGTCTGCACACATACACAGAGGCAACAGTAAAGGAGAGGGATGAAAACTCTGCTTTTTAGGTTGCTTCTAGAAGCTTCTAGAAGCTATAGCGTGGGACAGGAACCCCATTCAGATCAGCACAAAACTCTTCTTGCCAAGTTTGAAATTCTCCTGTATGAGATGCTACTGCTTTCCCACTAGAAGATAAAACCATCAACTCTGCAAAGGCAGACATGGGTGTTGTTAAAAGGGAGATTAGCCTACTACTTAGCATAAAAGGATTAGAACCTAACACTGTACAAAGAAACAGTTTGCTTTTCGGTTCTAGGGCCCCTTGCAGAAAAGCCTCCATCTCCAAGGCACAAGCCTTAGCACCACTGATATCCTGAATCATCAGTTCATCTTGTGGCAAAGAGGCCATGACTTTAATTTCAATACAACAATGGTAGACTGGTATTCTGAATAATTTTGTAAGTTTACAAAAAAAGTTCAAAGAATGTATGGTTAGAGCCAGCCTTAACCCAATCATAAAATAGTTGCCACATGAGGAATTTTTTAAAAATCAAATTCAATTATTTATTTGGCTGCATGGGGTATTAGTTGTGGCTTGCTGGATCTAGTTCCCTGAGGGCTAGAACCCAAGCCCCCTGCACTGGGGCTGTGGAGTCTCAGCTACTGGACCATCAGGGAAGTCCCTTTTCTTGGGATTAAAAAAGTTATTTTTATCTTTTGGCCATGCAGTGCGGCATGTGGAATTTTATTAAGTTCCCCAACCAAGGGATGAACCAGAACTCTCTACACTGGAAGCATGGCGTCTTAACCACTTGACCACCATGGAAGTCCCAGGAATTCTCTACCTGGTGACATAAGTGAGCTTCAGGGAGAATGCTGGGAGTATCTATGAATCAACCTGAAATAGTAGGAGAATTATATATGTGAATTTTTCTGGGGAATAGGAACTCACAACAGCTTCACAGAAAGAACCACTTTTATACATAAAAGGGATCTAAAGGAAACAAAGTGATGAAAAGCAGACAACAGAGGCAGAGGGAAATGACGCGGCAAGATCAGGAGGCCCTGACTGGCAACTCCCCTTTAACAACACTGCCTTGTTAACCAGGAAACCAAGCTATCCCTTAACTCTGCTCTGAGTCCTTGCCTACAGCCAAGCCTTTCTTCCTTCCTAATTGTGCTCACTTGGCTCTGCTGTAACCCTCTTGGGCCAGGCCCACATCAATTTATTCCAAGATAACATCAGGACTATTTTAACTAAATCCACTCAGGCTCCTTTGAGAGCGCACACCACCGCTCCATGACTTCTTCACAAAATCAGTTCATCACTTTGTTCCCCTCCTTATACCCATAACAGAGACCCCCAGCCTGTGCCATCAAGGGGAAAGTGTAACCTGGCTTTCATGGGCCCGTTTGTGTTCCCTACTCCTTCTAATCCAGTGGGGTCCATTTTCTCCAGACCCTTACATGCAAATCATTCATAGATCCACACTAGAGAAAAAAAAGCCACCACCTCATCCCAATCATAAAACAGCTGTCACATACAAACTGCTAAATCGGGGCCCTAGGTGGGAGTCTGTTTGAATAGTGGAAGTATCTACAAACTACTCTGAAGCAGTAGAATTATATATGTGAATGGGTACACGTCTGTGCAACACTCAGTTGAGCATCCAGTTACAAACTGCAATGCAGTATTTTTGAACTGCATCATGCATTCACTTTAGTTCTATAGTAGACTATGGGCCCTTTGAGGACTTGAATTCTAGCCTTAATATTTGCTACAGTATTTAATACAGAGCTATATTCACATAATCTTAAACTCAGGGTCACCTAGATAAATTATCGTGCGCCTGGTAAAGCTGAACCAATGTCCACTGACTAACACAGAGTGTGAAGATATTTCAGACTGGAGACTGGATAATGCCAAAGTGGGCATAGAGCACAGAAGAGTGAGCTTGTTGGCTTTCCTGGAGGTGCAGATTTGTGGTAAGATACATGCTCCAGGTTGCAGGCATCTTGGTTTCACTACTTGGAGTGGGGCAAGGCAGAAGAGTTGAAAGCCTGGCCTCTGAGCGGAAGCACAAGGGCATCAAGATCAGAAGCCTCGCATTCCCCTCCTTAGGTCCCCGAGAGATAGAGGAGGTGGTTGGCCACCTGAAAGGCAGTGATGGGAGCAAAGCCCCAGCTAACACGAACAATAAAACAGGACCAAGTGGCAGGACCGTCAGAAGCACCTACTGGGTAGTACAGAGTATGTAACTATGGAGAAAGGGAAAGAATTCAAACAGAAAAGGAGGAAAAACAGAACAAAGAGCCAGTTAACTTGCCAAACTTCTAAAGAATCTTGCAACGTATTTTTAGCTCACATTGATGAATACAGAGTTTCAACTGAAACAAACAGCAGTGAAACACAGCAGCAAGCAACACTTTCTTCAGCTTTTTTTACTGGTTCCTTGGCACCTGGAGGAGGCAACCAGGTCCTGACACTCAGAAAATGAGATGTGGAGCGGGCACAGGTGCACAATGGGGGGGCGGGTGAGCTAAGATGATGCAGCTGCGTTGCAAACGAAATCAGAATCACTGATAAGACAGAAAAGATGGAGCGTACATAGTTGGGAAAGGAGGAAATTGAGTCCTACGGTCAAGGGGAGGTGGGAGGACTTATGAGGCAGTAGAGCAAATAACAAGGAACTCTGGGCAACCTCATCTAAAACTAATATAAAAAGAAATGAAGATGTATTTCTGTTGTGCCGGGTGTGACAAGTGATCTGCTGTGCTCAGGTTAAGAGGGGAAAACTGAGCTCTGTGGAAGAGAACCACCAGGCAGCGCAATATTAGATTCATGAAAACATGAGCAGACGATGCTGTCCCAGGTTAGGGCCACAGGATTAGTAGTGCCCAGCAGAAATGGTCCGTGTCAGTCTCGAGTCTTCTTGAGGGGACAAGCTGCAGAAAGGGAAGATTAGAGGCAATGGCAACTGAAAGCTGTCTCAATGACACTGGTTTTTATAATTTTTTCATGTCTTTATTACAGAGGCAATACAGGGCCAGAAAAAGTACAAGAAAGAACAATCCATAATTCAATTTCAAGATAAAAGCACCATTAACGTAATTTTTAAGTGTTGATACACATACGTGTGTGTGCGTGCTGTTGCTCAGTTGTGTCCGACTCTTTGTGACTCCACGGACTGTAGGCCACCAGGCTCCCCTGTCCATGTAATTTTCCAGCAAGAATACTGGACTGGGCTGCCATTCTCTTCTCCAGGGGATCTTCCCCACCCAGGGATCGAACCTGCGTCTCTTGCGTCTCCTGCACTGGCAGGCAGGTTCTTTACCATACCTGCCCACTTAAAGAAACTTGTGGGCAAAGTTTAGCAATTGTTTTTTTCCCTCACAAACAGTTAACTAAATGAACACTTCCTTGTGTTGTTAGTTTTATTACATCATTTTCTAATCATTGCACATAAACCTGTAACGGATGCACATTGTCTATTGCTGGGTATCTCTGTGACTGTACTATTCCAGTGTAATACTTCCAGCCCTGTAAATTACGCCAAAGGAATAGGTCTTACACTGTCAGGCATCTTACTAATTATTTCTTAGAATAAATTCATACAACCTGGACGGCTATGTCATGGGTCAGTGAAGCGCCATTCCTGTTTTTCACCTCCTTTCCCCAGGCAACCCGGACAGAGCATGCCTTGGCTCGTGGACTCTATCTGTGGATAATCCCTTCGATTTAGGTGCTTGTTCTCACGTATCCCATATGCCCACTGGGATCTCCATGCTTATCACGATGTTCACAATTATTTACTCGCTCACCCACATCCCCACCAGACCATGTGTTTTTGTTTTCTCCTCCAATGCACCTGCTATTTGTTACTGTAAAAACAACACATCAGAGAAAAATTTAATGCCTTTTACTCAGTCAAAAGACACAACAGACTTACTGCTGGGAAAATGGTTTTTCCAATGTGAGTACATTTACAGGGACCTGCTGGAAAAGATTCACTGCCATCCGCTACAGATTTGGCTCTCTGAACTTGACACAGAAGCAAGAGGCATGGGAAGTAAGCCTACTCAACTTCTGGGCCCAGAGTTGGAGGAGGGGAGTTGGGGGGCAGCGTAGAAGATCACACTCATGTGAGGGAATTTACAGGAAACTTAGATGCAAAGAGATCTACAAAAGAAAGAAAGCTCTGAAGGAGATTTCTCTCTCACAAGCTGCTATAAAATTCTGGGTATTGATGTATCAGTGATTAATTATTTGAACTCCAGTCCTCCGGAGAGATTTCCAAGGATTAGAGCCAAAGCAGGAGACTGACGTCTGTAATAGAGACTCGCTCCCCAACCACTCTGCCCCCTGATACCACAGAGGAGGCAAATCACGTGAGAACAGCAACTCTCAAGATGATTTCACATTAAATTACCCAAGAGCTGGCAGAAGCTACTCAGAAGGAATCTGGTTAAAGAGTCACAAATGCAAGGCATGAGGAAGGGGAAAGAGGAGTTAAAGGGAATACAGAGCTAGTCAACGGGCTTGCTGAGAAATAAGTATGGCTGCCGGGGAAGCACCACCAGGGCAGGAGTGCAGAGAGATCCAAAGCTGATCCTGTCCACGGCTCAGTCTCTTTACCTTTACTTAATGGTTACAATTCCAACTACTAAATCATTAATGTGCCACAAAAAGGACACAATTTTGATTTTTTTCTTAAAAAAAAAAAAAAAAAAAGTTAAGAATTGTTTAGGGCAGTGGTTCTCAAATTTTAGTGTGTGTTAGAATTTCCTGAAGGATGTGTGAAAAGAGATGGCTGGGGCTGAATTCCAGTTTCTGTTTCCATAGGTTTAGGGCAGGAAGATGTGGGCAAGACCTGAGAATTCACAGTTCTAACAAGCCCCCAGGTGAAAATGATGTTGCCGGTCTGAGGACCAGACTGTGAGAACCAGTGGCTTAGGGAATCAAATTAGGAGACATTCAAAAATGGCAAGGATCAAATGTTATCACTTTATTGCTACAACTTATTTATTTGGGATTAAAATTATATTCACAGTATGATAATCTTCAAATGTATTTTGAAATATGTTGGAACTATTTTGAAACCTCAAATATTTAGGGACTGAGAGGAGCAAGAGCCTTTTAGCCAAAAGAACAATGAGATGGTGGAGAACAGATGAGGTGCTGTGGGCAGATAAATGGTCACAGCTGGGTGGGAAGGGGCAGTGAACACCCAATTAATTACAGATGTTAGTCAAGAACAACTTCCTCTGCAAGAATACAACCAGTGCACATTAACAATTACAGAAAAGACTGGGCAACGAGGACTTCTTCCTATGAGTTCATGACTTGACTGCCCATACCTTGTGTACACAGAGGAGCTAAAGCTTGCGGGTTCTGACTTTAACCCAAACCCCTACACTAATCATTGAGACGAATGTCATAGCTTGAGTCGTATAGGTTGGAACTGGGAGTTGGGAGGCGAGATAGGATGAAGAGTGAACAGATCCTCTTAATATCCTGAAAGAGAAAATTATTTGGAAATGGAGATATTATACAGCTCTCCAGAAGTGGCCATTTGTGCTGCCTTAAATGCAGATTGATTACTGCTATTTGGATGTTGAGTGCATCATCTCTTCTGAAGAAAGGGAAAAGCTAAATTTCCCCACATTCAGCTGTATCGTCAAATCACTTCCCCACACCCGCTCTTGTAATGCACTTTCCTGTTACCACATCCACGTGCAGGAGCTGATGTGCCTGACTCCCCCACGGTGAAACCCCAACACTGATGTGTGCTGAATCTCATCAGCGACCTCTGGCTGTGCCGCCTACAGGCAAGCCCCAAATCTGGTGGTGTGTGCACGTTTGGGGTTACGGGAGAAAAAGAAGCAGTTACTAAAGAGAAAGACCAATCTCCTTCTCGAGCTGGTGTCCATCTGTACCAGCATCCTGTAACACAGCCAGGTGAAGAGGGCAGCACACAATTTACCCAACTCCAGCTTTCTATGACTCTGGGCTACAAAAACCCACCTGCACTCTGGTGCTATAGGAAAGGAACAGAAAAACTTCAAATCAAAGCTCTGGTTTTCAGCAGTATTTGGTAGGATCTAGTTTTATCCAAAGAGAATGTTCACTTGGTTAGGTCATTAGATTGAAAGTGTGAAATCTTGGTTTATTAAAAGCTGTACCATTAAACGACTGAGCAGAACAGAGGCTGAATGGAAGAGATGAGTTTCAGGAAGGTGTCCTCATGGGAAAATTTAATAGAAATGAGAAAAAGAATAAAAAAGATGTAAGGAGGGCAGTGTTAATGATGCAGAGGGAAAAAGAGGAGGGGCTAAGAAAACAGGTAAGAAAATGAGAAAAGGAAAAATAGCAACACCCAGAGGTCCTATTCAATTATTCAACGCGTGTGCCTCCGAGACTGCATGCTTTGTAAGGCTTCAGTCTGGTATCTTTTTTCTTCACTACCATTATCCCCAGTGCCTAGGGCCCAGGATACACTAAAGAAAATGGCAAAGAAAAGGAATGGATCCAAGCCATCATGTGCGAGAGAAAACCAGCCTGAACAACTGTACCCACTAGAGGAATAATTTATTTTGTTTGGAGAACTGGTTAACTCATGCAGTCTGTATACTGTGATAGGATATATTAGTTTCAAATTTTCAAAAAACAGATTCAACCTCAACACCAGTTTTCTCACTGGATTGGTAGGAAGATGAAATCTGCTTCATACCAAGTCAAAACTGTGTCAAGCCAGCAATGCTGACCTCTTCCAATTAAAGCAATAGAAAGCAAAAAAAGCACTGGTGAGTGATTCTTCACATTTCATTCATAACCAGCATTGAAAATGCCAGTTAAATTGAAGGCACAGACAGGAAATACCTTATCAAAACGTTTTGTGTTTGTCTAAGCACAAGGCGTTTTTTTCCTCCACCTATTAAAATTTTGTGGGAAAATCCCTCTATAAATCAAGGGGAAAAAACTGGAGCTGCTCTGGCTGAATCAGGAGTGGGAGCTCAAGCACATTTCTCTCCCAGTGGTATTGAGAGTACTTCAACAGACATGCAAAATAAAAATACATTTACAATTCACTGCCACAAGAGCACTGCTACCTGGAAGTCAGTAAGCCCACTGCAGACTCAGTAACTGTATCACCAAGAGAGATCTTTACCTGAAACAGTTTCTAATGACTACAGGTGTTGGCCTAGGAAAGAGTTAAGTTTATAGCCTTCTAATCAAAGTCTGTGATGGAAATGCCAACACAGATTTCCTGGAGGTTCAAGCTGAGAGAACTCCACAATAGGGAGGGTAAAAGCAAGAGAGAGTTGATAGGATTTTAATGTTGTTACTGTCCAGTCGCTAAGATGTGTCTGACTCTTTGGGACCCCATGGACTGCAGCCTACCAGGCTTCCATGTCCTTCACTATCTCTCGGAGTTTGCTCAAACTAATGGGCATTGAGTTGATGATGCCATCTCATCCTCTGTCCTCCCCTGACTGGTATTTATAGGGCTGAGAGACCAGAGATGCCAAAGTTGGCAAGGCAGGAACACTAGTTGTTTTTGTTTTTAAAGAAAAGCAAAGTTGCAATCAGAAACAGGACTCCCTGCAGGGCTGGGGAAGACAAGGAGTCCACACAGCTCTGAGACAGGGCAGGCTCATGCTTGCCTCACCAAGAGGGAGGACAGGCCCCCAGTTTCCTTAATCTGCAGTGTGCTGGCAAGGAAGAGAACAGGAAAAGATAAGAGCCTGCCCTTTTCTCTTCTCCCGAGATAACCCTAACCTCATTATGTACGTCCAGAATGAATCTAAATTCATTTAAATCTGCTCAGACACTAGGTTGTTCAACACAATTGCTTTCCCACTGTCAAGTTGGGGCATCAATTTCTTTTCTGAATATATACAGCCTATCTTGAAATCACAAAATCTTAGAATTAAAAGGTGCCTTAAAGGAATAAAGCCCCAACTTCTGAACAACTTCTGTGTTGTCCTGCAATGAACCACAGAGTAAGTTTCCAGGAAACCTTCAAATATTACATTTTAATACAAAGTAGCTTTAGGAGAATGCAGACAGATGATATCCTACAGGTTGGGATGTCCAAGGAAAACAGGACACACAGCCAGGCTTTGACTCCACGCATTACCAGCTTATCTTTAGTGTCCACAATAAGTTTGACAAAAGTCCACCAGGAAGGCCTGTAGAACGCTAAGGGAACTCACTATCTGTACTGTTTAAATCAAACAACAGATGTTATATCAAACACATAGAATTTGAGAGACTGTGTAATACCTTAAAAAAAGAAGCGTTCCTATAATGAGTGACCCAGTATCTTGGAAATACCTAGGAAGGGTACGTGACTCCCGGTAGGAGTCAGAGCCCTGCCTTCAGCTTAGAATACTTTGTCAAGATAGACAAAGCAGCCAGCCCACTGGCCAAGAAATACTGAAGTCAGACAAGAACGAGAAGCGTTGGGAAGTCAGTATGGGAATGAAAAATTAGAATGATGCAGAAAGGAGCGACACACTTACCAAAGGAGACCACGTGATGTTCCTAACAGAGTACCGAGTTCAGGAGAGTCATCAGAAAGTGTGGGTCAGCTGTACCCAAGTTCTTTTTACTAAAAATGTCGAGGACACACACTGGAGCTCTCAAGGCTGGGACACAACCAAGGGCCTTTCAATGGAGCCCACGAGAGAAGCGATGCCCCAAAATACACACAGAAGTGCCAAAAAACCCTTATCTTGCCAGGACACAAGGTAAGGAGGGAAGAGGCAGCCGATGATAGACAACTGAACTAGAAAGGAAGGCCGCCTGCCGGGAATTAGGGGTTCATTTGTCCTTTAAACAAAAAAAGATGTGGCTTTCTCAAGATGCGCCCTGTGTTTGAGGTGTATTGAGGGTTTCCCAAAAGCAAAGTGCCATTCGAATGAAGGCGCCACAAAGGGTCAGGCACACACAGAACAGAGCTGCGGAGGGTACTGTGAGCTCGTTTCTGGTGGGCAGGTGGATGTGCTTGAAAGCACAGGGAGCTGCAAATTGCCATTCTTCTTCCTCTTCTGTCTCACCGGCTCTACCGACGTGGGCCTGATGCGTCATTCCCTGAGCTTCCATCAGATGATCTGAGAAAGGTCGGCAGATCATAGCCCCTCACAGAGGAAGCAGGGCTGGCAGGGCTCATCAGCTCCTGTGCAGGCAGCTGTGCTGACCCAAAGAGTCAGCCAAGTTAACAGGCTGCCCTTTCCCCAAAGCTTACAACGTTTCTCTAAAAGGATTAATAGCTGAGCAGTGCTCCGGGAAGCCAAGTCAATGGAAGAGAACTGGGCACCAAGACCACTAGTGACAGCCAGAGAGGAAAACGGGGATCTGGGGCTCAGGAACAGAGAAGTCTCTCGGAATCACCATCCTCGGGTGACTCAAGATGACTGCTGGCCTTGCCATGTTGCCTTCACCCACTTGTTATTCACTCAAAGAGTTCCAAGATGAGTGACTTGCCCTGAACAAAGCAGATGTTATTTATTCGGCTTTGCTAAAGCATTAGATACAGTACCTCCAGAAATTTAACTTGGGAAATTAATTTAAATTGGCGTGGTTCAGTACACAATCACTGAAGATTAAAAAGTGGTGGCAGGATGATAAACAAAAGACAGTTAAGTGACAGTCCAGGCGGTGAAAGACTGGGGGTCAAGAGCAAAGCCATTCTTGTTTAGGGGTTCTACTCAGGGCCAAGGAAAGGAGTAAACAACTTGCTAATGAGATCTGCAGAGGACACTCAGCTGGGAGGTGGAGGAACCACATGGACAGGGACCTAAAATTACAAGGCCAAGTTCAATTGGGGAAAAAAAATACAGCTTCTCTATCCAGGGGAACTAGATAGATAAGTGAACTCAGAATGTGAACTCAGATCACATTCGTGAGACGGGCAGGGTAAGAGGCAGAGGCAGCAAGCACAAAGTGCTCTGACATGTTGTAACGTGACATGAGCACAGAAGTGCTGAGGTGACACAGGGAATGTCTCCTGGGGCCAGAGTGCGAATGAGGGCGACTTAAGATATAAGTAGCGTTCAGAAGAGAGGTGCTCTTGCAGTAAGGTCGACTAGCATTTTCCCAAAAGTGGGATGGGTGGATGGGGGTGGTTTGCATTCTGCACTGAAAATAGTCTTCAATGGCTATAAGGCCACCATTCCTATCTGGCAGGTGTTTCTGTCTTTCTCACTGGGACTGGCATCTAGAAGATGGCATGGGGCCACCTTCCTGGGGCTCGTGGACAGCACTGCTCCTGAGAAGGACTCACTCGCAGGTCACACAGGCCACTTCTAACGCGTTGTGAGGTATGTACTGCCTCGTGGCGGTGCCTCATTGGCCAGGGGAATCGCTTCATTGCTCTCTGTTTAGTCAACCTGCCACAGGGCCGAGGCCCCAAAGCCGGTTTTTTCATCATCCGTCTGAAATCGGTGGCTCAACACAATTATCTCTAGGCAGCTCATTGCTTTAACAGGCAAGCATCTTGTTACATTCCATCAGCTCAAAATGAGAACCGGAATGTTTTCTTCTTAAAACCTAAAAAATTTCACCAACTCTGCATACTCATTAAACATTAGAGCACAACACAGCTACTTCCGACAGCATAATTTAAAGAGCTTGCTGTGGCCTCACTTTCCGGAGCAGCTAGGCAAATTATTTTCATGCTTACCTGCCTGTCAGAGTTAAACATTCACTAGTGGCGGAGAGAAGGCAGAGCGGAAAATGGGACTCAAGATCCCATGGAATGGCTAAGGGCTCCCGCTATGCTGGCAAGGCAAGACCGCTTCTTTGGATACCATCAGACCAACTGAGCGTGCCCACCGAGAACCCACCCCCACACAAAGAACAGTCTCATCATTGCCCATTTCCTAGAATAGCGAGATATCAAAAGTACTTGAAACGTGGAGCTGCATTTCCTGCTATGAGTCCTTTCAACCCATTGGCTTAATGATAATATAGGCAGGGAGAGAAGCATAAGATGTGAGGGAGGATTAAAGAGAAACATCAATTATGGGCTACACATTGTATTATTATTTTTTAATATTTTAATGCGTTTATTTGGTTGCGCTGGGTCTTAGTTATAGCATGTGTGATCTAGTTCCCCTGACCAGGGATTGAACCTGGGCCCCCTGCATTGGAGCAGAGAGTCATAGCTACTAGACCACCAGAGAAGTCCATGTCGTATTATTTTACACTAGGCATTCAACAACCAAAGACACTGAACTTTGTGCTTAAGAATGAAGTCTTAGGCAGGTCCTCCAGGGAAAAATCCCACAAGAAAAGAATCCAAAAAGCCATAGCAAGGCGACAGGCTGCTCTCTTAGCTGACGTCGTGTGACATCCTACAGATGCCCTATCCATCAGGATGTGACACGGTGTTAAGAGGCAAATGTCTCCTATCAGGTCAATGTTCTGGGCCAAAGAACAAGAGAAGTGATGTCAGGGATGAAATCTGAGGTACAGATAACATGGGCTCAAACTCATTCCTCCGTGAGCCATGGAGCACAGGCTGGCAACTAACAAACTTCTAGACAAACTCCTAGGTCACAGGAAAGTGTCTGCATGAGACAAGTATCTGAAGCCGCTCTGAAACAATGGGTATATCTACCGAGTGCAGCAGTCTGCTGAGCTCTGGATCAGAACAGGGATCCAGCAATGATCACTGAGCTCTTGCTGTTTCCTGGGAAGGCTAGAGGAATTACTCTGCTTCCAGTCCCGTCTAGTGACAGAAAGGCCCCATGAGAAAGAGCCCTGAGAAAGGTCCCTACTAAGAAATACTGCTGAGCAGTATGCATGTCCGTGGGGCAACCAGCCACAGGGATGAAGGACAAAGGAAAATGTCACGGGGCTTCTCACAAACGCTCTCCTGCCAGCTGTCAGAAGTGTGACACCCAAACTCATTCCCTAATAAATGTTTTCATTTCCTTTGTACATGATGAAAGGTCTAGAGGTGGTAAGTGGGAGGGGCTGGGAGCAGGGGCCCCTGGAGGGATGAACCCGAGGCAAACGTCCTGTGTAGTAAGCAGGGCTCCATGGTTTGTTCCTGGGAAGGAAAGGATGGTGGAGATAAAAATATTCCACATAGTATTTACTCATCTGTTCATTTTACAACATCTTCTGGGAAGATTATGTCTAATATATGCCTAAATTTTGCAAATTTAAAAATATAGAGGCCCCAGCGTGCTTAACCTGGGTTAGATTGCAAGTATGAAGTGAGTGAGGCCCCTTTTATCTTGATGAGGAAAAGCTAGAATCATAAAAGAATATGGGCTTTCTCAGCACGTTGCTTTCCATCACATTCTGCTCAGGGGCAGGCAGGGAAGTGGGAAAGAATAAAGTGGGGCTGGGGGACCCAAGGCATTCACTTTAATAATTAGGCATCTCACCTGGCCTCGGCAGCGAGCAGTTCATCATAGTGAGAGGATCGCTGATCGTCATCCTGCCGGTATCTGATCACCGTGGCTAGACCTTTGCTGACAAGGGCCTCGGCAATGTTTCTGCAACAGAAAAGATAGGTCAGTGAGCACTCGAGGTGCATATGGGGCTCAGTCAACAGCAATAACAACAGTTAGCACCTGGGGGTCTTAAGGCATCCTGGCAGAGGGAAGGAGTTCAAGACCAATGAGTTGCTAAGCTAGAAATCCAAACAAAAAGGGGGAATAACCAAGTCCCCTGGCTCAGCATTTTTTTCTGGTTAGTACAGTCAGATGCTATATCAATCTGTACATAAAACCTGGCAGAAAATATCTGTAAAAAGCCCACATTAGGCAGGGCTATTTACAGAATGGTATAAACAAGTCACTACCCTCAAGAAAAGTCTGCTCTAAAATACCAGGCACACAGATAAAAAACAAAGCACATAAAAGCATGACCTAAATTTCCCCAAATCTCCTTTTTTTCTAGCCTATACTGCAACTAGAAACTACTGTGCTCCAGTTTGGCAAACTTAGAAACGCTGGTTTCATGGAACACTCAAGAGTGTGTCTTTTCTCATTAGAACTCCGGACACTGACTCTCGGCTGACTCCAAGGGGGCCTGGGTGAGGTGAGGTCAAGAAGGAATTGTGGGGTGGCAGAGGGGTGGTGTTGGGGCAGGATGAAACATCTTCATTAAAAACGGCATGAGCTAGGGAACAAAGTGAAAAAGTAGAAAATGTCAGATGACCAGTTTTGAAGCAATACTCCCAACAGTCCTTTTAGGACCACAGAATATTCAGATTAGAATCCTGCTTAAAAAACAAACAAACAAACTTCAACGTGCTGCACGTTCTCTTCACTAGAATAAGACAGCGGGGCCACTGTGAGCGACTTTCATCTACTCAGAGGAGTACACTGGAAGTGATGCTCGGCCAGCTAATGAAGCGTATTAGCCTAGTTTCTCCTCAACCCGGAAAGGGAACTTCGATGGGCAAAAGTGAAACTGCAAAAACAGATTTTCAAAAGTTACCTGAAGCAAGTAACTGCAAGACAAGAGGCATGGTATCACTGGGGGAGAGCGGCGTTATGTCTTTCTTTGTGTCTGTCATAAGTACACCAAAGGACCCACTCAGACCATCTGGTGAGCTGCCCTTTAGGGAGGAGGGATGGTAAGGAATAGGCTACTGTACCATATGCTATGATTTAGTTTTGCTGGGAAGGCAGTTAACTCTCAGCACTCTGGTGCTCTCAGACTCCCAGCCTTTGGGGATGCCATGAGCTGGGCTAAACCAGTCTATGGGCAAGCTCAAGCCACTTAAGGGTTCTCTTCATCGAGGCCCAGGGATTTACTTTAAAAGAAAAAAGAAAAAAAGAGGGGGGAATATGGGCAGGGAGATAAAGAAGGAAAAGAGGCTGTGGCTGATTCTCTTCTCATTATGTGCCCCTCTGCTGCCTGTTTCTCTACTGCCAGCATGATATTAATATCTCCAAACTGCCACGGAATTAGCACTTCTCAAAATCCACTCCCACAAAGAGGCTGCTTTGCTGGCCACCCTGTCTCCTGAGTCACCGCATAAGCGTGCTGGCAAACGCTGTTATCATCACCGAGCTGGGTTTGGCAGGGTGGAGAATGCCAGCAGCCCCAAGTTAGCAGCTGTAGATGGGGAGAATTTAACTAAGGGTCTCACCCAAGGCCCAAGAGGGCAGGAGAGAGGCTCTGCCCACCAAGAGGCCAGAGGGACGGCTGGGACACATCCAGCTGCAACAGGTTGTGAGGGCTTAGTGATCGGAAATGCCAGAACAACAAAGACGTGTTTGGTACTGCGTTTGGAATAACAAAGCATTGACATTTTACAGTCGATATGTGGGGTCTGGAACAGAAAGCTGGAATGACAGAGCAGGCGAGGGAAAAATCCACACAAATAAGCTTCTATATGAAAAGCTGGAGAATACAAAGCAAAACAGTACAAATGTTTAATGATCCATCCTGGTTAATGCTGCTCCAATCAATTCACAGTATCGAACTGAGTTCCTGCGTGGCCAGCAGAACCAAGGACACAACCCTTTCCTCTCCTGCGGGCTTCTCACCCTCTGGATCCCGCCAGCAAATATCTGCAAACCAGTTAGGGCCTCAGACTCCACGACCTGCTTTCAGTGCAATCCATGTTTTCTTAGCTTCTTCTCCCTAAACACAGACTTTTCCTGAAGAATGGCCGCAATGTTAGTGCTGAGGCACGGAAGGTAAAAACATAGGAAACAATGACAGATATCACTTACGGGGCCCCGCCCATGAGCCAGGTGTGTGAGAATCACACTGCGTGCATTTTCATCTTGGTATGTGTTGCCCTGTGAAATCAGGCTGTATTACAATTAATTCATCATCCATCTTCCAACTCAAACTGATGAGGTCGAAGAGGGCAAGGGCTGTGTCTTTCTTGCTCTGTAGCCAAGTATGAGAAATACAGCACTGGAACATTATTTCTTATCCTAAGCGTTTATTAGCCAAGCTTGCCCAGCATAGAATTAAGAACAAAAGCTTTCAACATGCCTTCCCAGCTTTTGTCATTCTCCTCCCCATTATCCAAGACTTGTATTTAAAGACAATGAAAGGGAGACAAATAAAATGGAATTAGCCGAGATCCGTGTACTTGACTCTCTTATTCATTTCTTTGGGCCACTAATGAAAGGTCAGGAGATTTCCCTCTGGCCAAAGATGGCTCAGAACTCGACACTGGTGTGCTGATTAGTTGCCCAGTAAGGAAAGAGAACATTAAATTATGTGCCATGACATTATGCTGCTTTAGACAAATTTATAAATTCTGCTTTCTTGAGTGTATCAGTAATTCTACTCCAATTACACATGTCTGGCTCGAATGGATAATTCACAATCAGCATACAAAAAGGGACCTAACAGTCTTGAAAGTCTAACAGGAAATCATCTCTCTCTGTATCAGCTGGAAACAGAATAAGTGCTGGACTTGAAATGCTTCTCCAAGCTCAAGGAGAATTTTAGGTTATATGGGAAGTGAACTGTTTCCACTATGCAGGATCAGATGTTCTTAAGAAAAACACAAGCAACATGGGTCTCTTGAGCTTTCTCAAAAGATCTCCATGTACCTGACATCCTCCCTGCCCACTCATTTCCACAGCAAGCAGGTTGTGAAAAGCATTTACTTTCTCATTATAAGATACTTTTGAAACCATGGGGTACTATATTCTGCCAATCTGGAAAAGGTATGCTGTGCCCATATATGAGAATGGGATTCTTAAAACATAGATTTCACTCACAATAATTACTTGATCACACTTTTGCCTGCCTTCCCCAATCTCTACACCCCAAATCCAAGAGTGGAAGCAATAATATATAGAGAAGGTCAGATAACTGACTATAATTAACTAGATTACTTAAAAGTAGGGGAAGGAGGGGATAAGTAATTTTAAAACAATCTTACAGGAAAATTGCACATACAGTAACAAAGAACATGCCAATCTCTGATTCATTTGAGAGCAAATGACCGTTTACACCATCATCCCCCAAACCGTTAATGTGCATTTCTGACAAATCAGGATATTTTTCCACATAGTAAACAATGACTTGAACCAGGATATCGATGTGGACACATTATTGCCATCTAACCTACAACCCTACTCAAATTTTGTCAACTGTTCCAATAGAGAATTTAGGGGAAAGCGGATCTAGAGCAGAATCAGGTTTTGCATTTTGTTATCCTGTCTCCTGAGTCTGGAGAAGTTCAATCTTTCTTAGTCTACCACAGTCCTGAAACTTCTCACAAGTACAGGCCAGTAATTTTGGATTGTCTGATGTTCCTGTGATCAGCGGCAAGTTATGAATCTTTGGCAGGAATGTCACAGAAGTGATGCTACGTTGTTCCCGTGGCCTCCTTTGAAATGATGTGTAATTTACTGATAATGGTAATTTTGATCATTTGATTCAGGCCGTGTCTACCAGGCTTCTTCACTATGAAGTTATTCTCTTCCTCTTTATAACAGGTATTGAAAAACTATGTAGCTTTTAAACTCCCAAGTTATTCATTTATTGATTTGTAGAGGTTTATGGTCACGAAATATTTAATCTAAAGAGCCATATAATCCACTACAATCGTTATTTTTTCTGATGCTGAAATTACTCCCAATTTGGCCAGTGGGAGCCGGGTCAAGCTGGCTCCTGTGTCCTGTCATCCTTTGAGCTCTTCCTTGCTTTCAGGCCACAATGTGTTCCAGGCTCATCTTCCACTGTTTTCTGCAGCTCTGAAACCAGCCATTTATCCAAATAGTCCACATTTACATTTTTATCTCCATACACTTATTTCTGTATCTATAACCATTGAAAACCATGTGTGGCAGTCATGAAAACGTGCCTCTCCGATCTCTGACTGCAGGAAGCATCACTGACTGACAGCCCCAGCTGCTGTGCTCTGAAACCCATTGCTGTTTCCGCCAAAGCTATGCTTCCCCCCAGCTGCTTCCAGCCAATGACTGAGTGCAGTGGAGACACTACAACCTGCCCGCTGCTCAGAGACCTGGGCGTGCTCTGACAGGGAGCTACGGCTTTGAGCACGGCCCCTCACCTTCGCTGGAACTCTCACAACTGCCCATAGCCTCAGATTAGATGTTTCCAGTTCAACCTTCCATCCTTCCCTTTTCCACAGAGGTTAAGCATTCACAGCCTCCACCAGCTCCCTTCCCATTTTCTCTGTTTTCCCCAATTAACCTCTTGTCTATTTCATCCTATCTTGGCATCAGCTTTTTAGCACACCATGAGTTCAGAAAGGTACTACAACCCCATTCAACATTTCAGGGCGCATGCAGTTCTCTTCCTTTCCTTATCTGTACATCCCTTCTGACTGTGAGAAGCCTGCCTTCCACTATCCTTAATATTTTACTTATGTGAATAATCTTCTCTGCATACACATACAGCGTCTCACTTACACCTTCTTTGACTTCCACAATTTGGTCCTAACTGCCATGGACAGACGGAGAAGGCAATGGCACCCCACCTCAGTACTCTTGCCTGGAAAATCCCATGGGCGGAGGAGCCTGGTAGGCTGCAGTCCATGGGGTCGCTAAGAGTCGGACACGACTGAACGACTTCACTTTCACTTTTCACTTTCATGCATTGGAGAAGGAAATGGCAACCCACAGGAGTGGGTTGCCTGGAGAATCCCAGGGACGGGGGAGCCTGGTGGGCTGCCGTCTATGGAGTCACACAGAGTCGGACATGACTGAAGCAACTTAGCAGCAGCAGCAGCAGCAGCCATGGACAGGGGAGCCTGGCGGGCTACAGTCCATGGGGTTGCAAAGAGTCAGACACGACTAAATGACTAAGCACAGCACACGGTAGAGCTAATTTAAAGGGTATATGCTACTTGTCAAAAGAGAAGCTAGGGTAAATGGATAAGTAAATTCAAGAGTGCACATAAGGCATAATACCATTACACACACACATACAAACGCACTTCATTCTCCATCTGAGTAAGGGTAACAGATAATTCTCAATGGCTCTGGCTCATAGATCTCTATCTAGCTATTTGAGCTTAACATTTTCCACTTAAAAACCATCAACATTTTATCAGTCACTGAGGTGTCCATGGAGATTACAAAGCAGAATATTTCCTTGAGGCAAATGAACAGGTGGACACATTCAGAATACAGTAAGCCCATAAAGAAATGCTTTCACACTATTATGGAGTCAAGGCTAAAGGAAACGGGTGAAAGACAACAGCTCAGTTCATGTATAACAGTCACGTCAGCTCTAGGAGAGGCACCGTCTCATGTGTGCGCATCCACGCACACACATGCATGCGTCCCCCACGTGATTTTTCTACAATAACTTCAAGGTCCCATGGGTCGAATTTCATAAACTGAGCGTACAATGTACCCCATGGCTATATACTGTGAGAATATGATCCAACAAGGCATGAGGCATATAGACAGGGCCTTTGTCACCCACGACCCATAAAAGCTCCAGTATCTTAAGCTGGGAAACTGACTCGACTTCCTTCCACACTGGCTGGAACTTCACCACAAGGACATGCTCCCTCACAAGTTCTGAGATGGAGCGTCCTGGCTGACAGGACTCCCCAATTTACTTCGAATATATCAGATGGCTCATCTCACTTCTCAGTGCTGTGGGGCTGAACCACAGGGCCTACAGAGGGCAGGGGGCAGCTGATGTCTTTCTTTGCAAATAGGTTAGAGACCAGGAAGGAGGGAGAGATCACCACAAGACTGGGTGATGAGGCAGGAAGCAAGCACTGGACAGAGTGCTTTTCTTCAGAGTATGAGTGCCACCTTGGCTCATATACACAGACAACATGGGCATCTCAGTCTAAGAGGGTGAAGAAGGTGGGGGTGGGGGGGATGATTAATGGCCAACAGGCCCCAAGGCCAGGTTCCCCTCCAACCTTCTCCATGAGTTCACACTCAGACCTCTAATATGCACACCAGGCAAGAACCTGACAATTTTAGGCTTGAGACAGACTTGGCTTTTATAGACTTGCAAAATAAGACTGTAAAGGGTGAGAGTGGAATTCTGGGTGAGAGGGATCTACAGACAGTGGGCCATGAATAAGGACCTTTACTGACTGCTGTTTCTCCCCCAGGCCTCAAACTAGGAAAAAGCCCAGCAGGGCAACAGGAGCTGCCGTAAGCCAGTACAACAGTGTCTACAAGGGGTCGTGCTATGCCTGTCCCATCTAGCGTCTAAACTGTCTTTTGTCCTCCGATTTCAGATTGAGTTCCCGAGAATCTGAAACAATGACACTCCGATTTTTTTTCCCTTAAAATATATCCAGGAGGCACTTCCCACATGACCAAGCAGCGTATGTCGACAAGGAGACTCTATTTTAGAAGCATCAGTAATTAGAAACATCTGAGGTGGCACAACCTCCTTTATATGTGTCCCAAACCTCTCCCCCATCGTCTTCCCTATTTTTTTTACTCAACCCTTGAACTAATGTAATTCTAAAAATAACTAAAATAGGTTTTTTGGATCTTTTTACTCTTAATGGTTCCCTTTTCTGTTTAACAAGTCCTCTCACCGGGATAGTCACCAGAGGGTCTGAACGATGGCTAGGGACTTTCCCAGAACTCGTAATATAGATCAAAAATAAAAAGGAAGCAGCTTTAGAAACTACAGTGAAATGAAGGAGAAAAAAGTTATTATCAAGCATGGCATTAGGTATCGAGTGTCTTAGGGCAGGATATATTCACTCCAGACACAGAGCCAAAGGTGACTGCTTTTGTCAAGCCACCAGCCCAGCTGTGGTTATGAACATGAAACATGGCATGATCCACAAAGCAGCAGGACCTCAGAAAGCTGGACTCAAGAGCAGGCAGGTATAGAATGGACTGATCTGAGCAGCTTTAGAAGCTAATTAAGTAAAAAAAGGATGGGGAAAAGGGAGAGTTAGGGAGTTTGGGATTCACATGTCCACACTGCTATATTTAAAATGGGTAACCAACAAGGACCTGCGATACAGCACAGGGAACTCTGCTCAGTGAGGCCTGGATGGGAGGGAAGTTTGGGGGAAATGGATACATGTATTGTATGTATATGTAACATATGTATGCCTGAGTCCCTTTGCTGTCCACCTGAAACTATGGCAACATTATTGGCTATGGCTGTTTAGTCACTAAGTCCTGTCTGACTCTTTGTGCCTCAGGGACTGTAGCCTGCCAGGCTCCTCTGTCCATGGGATTTCCCAAGCAAGAATACTGGAGTCGGTTGCCATTTCCTTCTCCAATTATTGGCTATACACTAATATATAAAAAAGGACCCTTTCAAACAAAACACCCTCAATAAGTAGTTCATATTTAATGAGAATTAATTCCAAATATATACAGGTTCTAAACAGAACTGTTCTACCAATGAGAGCATTTTCTAGAGACTGGACTGGAGACACGAAAATCAAGACTTCTTAGGATCAAGCACTCTATTTTTGTACTTTCATAAATCCTAATCATTCTTCCTTTGTAGGGAAGGCGATATGGAAAGAAAACAATGAAGACTGATATGGATTTAGTCCAGCTGGAAGAATCCAGAAGGATGCATGGTTAAAATGAAATCCAAGGAGACCTACAAACAAGATTTGCAGAAACAAAGGAATGAAAGGAAGAAGGGAGGGAAGAGTGGAGATGAAAGAGAAAGGGGAAAGGGAATCACTCCATGAAAAAACTACTGCTTCACAGAGAAATAAATCCTTGAATCCCCAACACAGACATCCATCCAACCCTCAGTGTCAATAGTAGGCTTACCCCTAGACACAGGCAAAAGCCTAAGCAGCTTCAGGGGCCACAACCCACTGCATACCGAGAGCGCTCTTCAGTTTGGGAAGAAAAGGAATTAAAGCAAAGATATCTAGGGACCAGGGTGTAAAAATATGGGTGATGAAGATTTGACTTCTCATTCAACCTTCCAAGAACAGCCATTTATCTTCTCTACTATGTGTCTGAGCCCTAACGTCCTCATTACCTTATTCCCACTCGAGCCCTACATGAGGGCTCACCTAACCTCATCTCCTGAAAACACCAATGGACAGAAAAGAAGACAGAAACCTACTTGGAAGCAGGAGAATTAAATACCTAATTCACTTCTTAATTCTGGCTAGGGGAGAGAATAGTGCTGGATATATGGGTCAAAACAATTTTAAAAAGGAAAGGGAAAAGGCATAACACCCAATGGTTATGCTTACTAAATAGACAATTTTATTGTGCCCCCAGGATTTCTGCAGTACTGTAATCTTATTGCCACCTCTTATATGATAGCTCCATTTATTCAGCAATATCCTGGTTATGGCTTTATAAGACAAGAAAAACTGTGGTATTATACTCTATTATGCCAGCTCTTCTCTGAGTACTGCTGTACTTTCAAGTCAGCAAAATATCAGAGGAGGTTATTAGTCCAGTGATGAACCTGGGTTGAGGTATGAGAGGCATATTAAGTGTAAGGAGCAATGAAATAATGCCACCTTCAAATGTTACCCCAGTCTCCACCTCTCATAATAATAATGTCTGTTTCATAGAAGCTTCATGGATTAAGCTGAATCTCCCTTCTCCTGCAGGACAGAACATGGGGTGCATACTCAAAGTGACACTTCCTCTACTGGACAACCACGTTTCCTCCCCAGGAGACAATTAGATCCCACAAAGACAACTAAGATAATCAATTAAATCAAGGATCTAGCTTCAAATAAGCAAGCTGTCTAACAAATAGGCACTTCATATCCAAACTGGTCCACTCATTGCTAAATATGCCATACATTTACATTTCAAACTATTTGCAGGACATGTGAATTTGCATGACTCATCACCATGTAAAACTCAGCATTTCAAAAATAAAACTCACTTCCCCAGATTAAGCTTTTCTCAAATCTACCAAATCAGCTCATTTCCCTAACATCTCTAATTGTGGGACCATTAGATTCCCAGTCACCTAAAGCTGACATCTGTATTCATTCCCAGATAAAATTAGTTGTCCAAACTTTGAACCCAAGTCTCCAGTGTTTCTCCTATGACTGTTTTCTATCCTGCTCTTTCTAACTTACCTGTCCACACCCACCCCCCTTCACCCGCTCCCAAATCTGGTCTCCTTGCAAAGTTTTCCAATCCTGATCACTTTCAGTTGAATCCTCTTAATCTTCATGCTCCAATCTACCACAATCACAAAAAGCTTGTTTGAACTTTTCCAAGAATGATTTCAGATTTAATGACCATCTACTGGGTGTCTGCTACAGGCCACGCTTTTAAACACACATTAATCCCTAATTAAGCCCTAATCTTATGGGCTTCCCAGGTGGCTCAGTGGTAAAGTACTGGCCTGCCAATGCAGGAGACATGGGTCAGGAAGACCTCCCTGGAGGAAGAAACAGCAACCCACTCCAGTATTCTTGCCTGAAGAATCCCATGGACGGAGAAGCCTGGAGGGCTAAAGTCCATAGATTTGTGAAGAGTCAGACATAACTGAGTGACTGGGCACACAACCTAATCTTTCTATAGCAACAGAAAGGTGGTAAGTATGTATTTCTTAAAAAAAAAAATGGGGATGGGGATGGGGAACACATGTATACCTGTGGTGGATTCATTTTGATATTTGGCAAAACTAATACAATTATGTACAGTTTAAAAATAAAATGAAATTAATTAAAAAAAAAAAAAAGGAAAGTAATCAGTTTCAGGCTTGCTACAAGTAATCCTGTTAGTATGTTAGTAAGTGGCAATCAAAACTAGAAGCTAGATTTTAAAAAATTTTAAATCCAGTTCTCTTTTTGACTACATTGCTACAAACTGCAGGTAAAGAAGCATTCTACAACAAAGCTCGCATATACCTCTCTAACCTTATTCTATACAGTCTTTCAATCTTCTGCTTTAATCCAAGCAGTCAAGCACTGCAGTCCCCCGTTTCAATTCCTTTGGCTGGGCCATTCATTTGGCACTTATCTTTTACTGCTGCAGATTATTATCTTGCTTTGTGTTCATATCTTGTCTTCCCAACCAGATCATATTCCCTATTGGTCCAAAAAAGAGCCAAACACTTAGTAGGCACTCAATAAATATTTATTGGCTAGCTGACTGATTGCATTCTCAGTGTTCCCAGGGGTTCTGTGGGCGGTTGGATGAAAACAAAAGTAATAACTGACTGAGTCATAGAATTTGAGCAAAAAGAGTCCATAGAGATAAACTAATCTGCAAACCTCCATATATAGATGAAGACAGACCCAGAGAGAAACCCTGAAAATTGTGAAATGAGATGTCTAAAGAAACAGAGTGACACCATCTCAGTGGGCATCTGACAGCCTTCCGATTCTCAGCCTATATCCCTTTACTATGCTGCTGTCCTTTTACAGTTTTATAAAATAGGAGTAAATATATTGTGCACATGAATTATCCAAGACACACATTAAAAATTTATCAGCAGGTTAAAAATAATCCATCCACATCATATTATAAATTTGACCACTCTAATACTAATAATCTTAGCTAAAATATACATTAAACATTTCATTATAATAATTTGCTTGCCTTTTGGGGATTCAGAGGACTTTTTTCTTTGTCTATGTTCCAACACAATGTATAAATGCTGGCTGTAGGCATAAGCATGTTTTCTTCATCCCTTTTCTTTGCTCCTCTCTCCTTTGAGAAATTAACATTGTACAAATGAGTGGTATGAGGTGAAAACCTCCCGAGCCTTCTCTCCCTCAGTGATGGTGGAGAAATGACCCTTTCCACTACCATCGTCCTGACTCCTGAATCAACTCATTGATCTTGGAGAGCTCCTGCTACACAAGCTGACTAGAGTCATTCCACATTGCACTGCATAATATGGTCTTTACGTATTTGAGAGCCAAACAGTTACACGTTAAAAAATGGATGTTAAGAGGCAACTACATCCCCCCTTTCCAAGTGAAGAATAAAAACCAGTTTACGAATATCTATGAAAATATAAAAGTGCAAAATATATGAAAGATAAATTTCTAAAAGTTAAGAAAATATGTATCTATGTCTTTACAAAGATACTACTAATATTCAGATACATGGATTAGAGGTGATGGTAAGCATGAATGAACAATGTAAATCTGAAATGGGCCTATTGTTAGTAAATCTTCTAGTTTAAGTTCCTAAACAAAAATGAAATAATTCATTTTCGTAATGGAAAAAACAGACCAGAGGCACTAAACTGCTTAGCAGTTAAAAGAATTTCGTATCATTAGGTACCCCAAACATGTTCAATTTTAGCTTATTGTTTGTCTGTGCTCCAAAATATACAAAGAGGAAACCAACTTTCTAAAAGAGACACTCAGTAGAGCACAGTTAATTTTAAAAAGGAGTATCTAATTATCACATCTCACATCAACACTTTAATAAGGAAAAAATCCTCATCTAAGTTATGAAAAAGTGAGTGAAGAAACTGAATAACACAGGAAAAGATGAATATCGTAAAACAAAAATGTTAAGAATGAATGTTTATCCAATTCTCCCTCATCCAACAAAGACACATTACACACGGCATTTATATTTATTTTCAATAGTGAAAGCCACTTAATGTTTCCCACTTCCTCCCTCCAAAGACAGCAATTATGAGCTCGTTTCATAAAGAACCCATGGCACAGAGCTGTGATTCAAGCCAGAGGACCTGGGTTCCTACCCAGCTCTCTGGCCATTGAAACTCTTGTAAAGGAGCTAAGCCTGCACCAGTTTCCATATCTATAAAATAAGAAGGTAGATCTAAATGCTCTATGAAATATGTTTCAGCTCAGAGACATTCTAATGTCATTTTTAAAGGGAGCTAGGTTTTACTTATCGATAGTCTTACATATCTTTATACAGCAATAACTGATAATATTCAAAGCCAACTAGATTATGTATCATTTCAGTAAGTATTAAACAGAACCTGCCTGCCAACACAGGAGATGTAAGAGATTAGGGTTTGATCCCTGGGTTGGGAAGATCCCCTGGAGGAAGAAAAAGGCAACCCACTTCAGTATTCTTGCCTGGAGAACCCCATGGACAGAGCAGCCTGGTGGGCTATAGTCCATAAGGTCGCAGAGTCGGACACAACTCACAGGCTTCATTTGTTATAATCACAGAGCTTAGAGCTGAAAAGTCCAATTTCCTCATCTTACAGGCGGCTACTCTGAGAACTAAGGCATTAAATATCACTTAGTGACTGAACTGCCCTAGAACTCAGGTCTCAAGTCCTTCCATCTAGTCAGCCTGCCTCCAGTTTCCATATACAGATTAGAAAAGCTATGGATACATGGAACAACTCAGAGGGACCTCAAGATGACAGAGGTGGAAAAAGATGAGTGGTTGTCACAGATGATGGGAGGGGAAAGGCTTAGGAGGAGTAGCACAAAGGAGATCTTTGTGATAACTGAAGAGCTGTCAGTCTTGACTATGGAGGCGGTTACATGAATCCACACACATGGGAAGAGACCTACATGCATGCTGTCCCAGGGCCAAACTTCCTGTCTGTGCTGTTGTTCGGTAATTGTGTAAGACATAACCACTGGGGGGAACTAGATAAAGGGTACCTGGGACGTACCCTTGTTTGAATCTATAATTACTTCAAAATCAAGTTTTTAAAAAGGGGGCTTCCCTGGTGGTCCAGTGGCTACAAGTCCACGCTCCCAATGCAGGGGGCCTGGATTTGGCAACTAGATCCCACATGCTGCAACGGAAGATTCTGCATGCCTCAACTAAGACCCGGCACAGCCAAATAAAAATAAATAAACGTTTAAAAAGAAATCTCATAATCTTTTTTTTTTTTTCTTTTAAAGTTAAAAAGTTTTCAGATACCCCCAGCACTCCTCTGTTCAAAACTCCAAGTACTTTCAATGGCCCATGAAAACCTACATGGTCTCCTGCTGTGTCCCCCTCCCACCTTCCTGGATTATGTACTAGGAATTAAAGTCCAAAATATCTGTGACTTAGTATTCTAAATGCTGTGAATCTTGTAATTAAGCAAGCATAATGTCCTGAGGAAGGACATACACAGATGCTCAACTGGGGTCTTGGTCTACCTGGTTCGCAAAGGTAAAGTTTCACTAAGAAATCAACAGCTAAAGGGCAAGTAGGAGCTGGTGAGGGGAAATTATGTTCCCAGCACACTGAGCAAACTAACTTCAAGAATGATGTGTTTTGGGACTTCCCTGGTGGTGCAATGGTTGAGAATCTGTCCGCCATATGTATACCGATGACTGATTCATGTTGACGCTTGGCAGAAACCAGCAAAATTCTGTAAAGCAATCAGCCTTCAATTAAAAAATAAATAAAAAGAATCTGTCTGCCAATGCAGGGGACGTGGGTTCGATCCCTGCTCAGGGAGGACTGCACGGGCCTAGGGGCATCTAAGACTGGGAGCCTGCAGCCTGTGTTCCAGAACAAGAGAAGCTACCACAATGAGAAGCCTGTGCGCCACAACTAGAGAGTATTTCCTGCTCAGAGCAATGAAGACCCAGCTCAGCCAAAAATAATAAAATTTAAGAAGAATGGAATCACCGACTCAATGGACATGAATCTGTGCAAACTCTGGGAGACAGTGATGAACAGACAGGGAAGTCTGGTGTGCTGCAGTCCAGGGGTTGCAAAGGATCAGACATGACTGAGTGACTGAACAGCAACAATAACAAAAAAGAATAGTGTTCTGTTTTTATTAATTTATTATTATTTTTACAGAAATGGAAGAGAGCCAGGGCATATTAAATACAAACATGGAGAGGAAGGCTAGGGTCAGTTCATGGGTTTCTATTAATCCAAAAGCCTGTGGGATGATTAATGAAGACTTGAAACAGGAGATCAGATTTGTTTCAGAAAGCAAACTGCAACAGCTGTGTGCAAAATGGATCAGAAGGGATTCAGACTAGAAACAGGAAGGCCGGTAGGAAGACTGACAGCATCAACCAGGCAGTGAGGAGAGAAAGGCTGAAATGAACTTGAGATATACCTGTAGGCAATCAGGTATAGAGACAGGTGATAAAGATGACATTTTGATTTGCAGCATAAAAGGCTAAGTAAAAGGTGGCACCACCAATCAAGATGTGATCATTTGAGTAAAGCAGCAGCTTTTCAAGGGGAGATTGTGAGCTCCATTTCAGTCATACTGAACTTCAGTAAAAGGTGATGTCCATCCAGTCAAAAGCTGGATATATTGGTGGAGAGCCTGGTAGGAAGAACTGGGCTAGAGACACAGATTTCAGGTAGATTAGCAACATCTACCTGCAAACTGAAGCCAGGTGATGAAATGAGACAACCAGGGAGACTGAGCAGAGGTAGGAAGAGGGTCAAGGGTAGAGGCTTAAGAAGCACAAATATTTAAGTAGCTCTAAAGCAGATTGAAAAGCAGAGACATTACTTTGCCAACAAAGGTCCATCTAGTCAGGGCTACGGTTTTTCCAGTGATCATGTAGAGATGTGAGAGTTGGACTGTGAAGAAGGCTGAGCGCCGAAGAATTGATGCTTTTGAACTGTGGTGTTGAAGACTTGTGAGAGTCTCTTGGACTGCAAGGAGATCCAACCATTCTGAAGATCAGCCCTGGGATTTCTTTGGAAGGAATGATGCTAAAGCTGAAACTCCAGTACTCTGGCCACCTGGTGTGAAGAGCTGACTCATTGGAAAAGACTCTGATGCTTGGAGGGATTGGGGGCAGGAGGAGAAGGGGACGACAGAGGATGAGATGGCTGGATGGCATCACTGACTCGATGGACGTGAGTCTGAGTGAACTCTGGGAGTTGGTGATGGACAGGGAGGCCTGGCGTGCTGCGATTCCTGGGGTTGCAAAGAGTCAGACACGACTGAGCGACTGAACTAAAAGCAGACAGGGAACAAGTAATCAGAATCGTAGAAAGAAATTCAGTCAAGTCTGGTGTACTGAAAAGGAGGGGGGAAAAGTCCGAACGAGATTGTGATGTTTTAAATACTAGAGAGAGAGCACATAAAAGACTGAGAAGTGTCTTTGAGGGAAGCACTGGTGTTCTAGGGAGGTTCAGTTCAACGATGTGGAGGAGCCAAAGCCAGATGGTAAAAAATGCATAGCAAATGGACACAGAGTTAAAATTGCTTTTAACTCAATTAATTTGGCTATGAAGACAAGGGAAGAATAAGAAAAGCAGATTGTAGTAAGAGAAGACTAAAGAGACATTTTTAAGAATTGCTTTTAAAAGGGAAGGGTAGGGGGACTGAATGGCACAAAATCCTTACACCAAAAGAAAGAATTCAGGGCACATGGGTAGAAAAATGAGTTTGGAAAGAAAGAGGGTGAAATCTTGCGGAGATGGGAAAGGGGAAGATAAGAAAGCAAGCAGGAGGAAGACAAGTTTGGGGTTCAGAGACTAAGGAATTAAAGGCACTTTCCTGATAAGCCGGTATCTTCTCCAGAAAACAGATGAGTTTGTATGCTGAAAGTGAGAGAGAATGAGGTAGGGGGCTTGACTGAAGACGCTTGTTAAAATCTACAATGGCTGTTTGTAGTGAATTAACAGCATAAAGACAGCATTTAAAATTAATCCAGCTGTATTATGCAGGAAGAAATGGGAGAGCAGAAACTCTGCTGTTAGAAAGGCATCTCTAGAAGGCTATTGTGTTTATATAGATTCAAGTTGTTGATTGCACGGAGCAGAGCAACAGCAAGAGAAATAGGAAAGAACTGATTAGGTGATGATTTAGTAAAATTCCCTTATCACCAAATTGCTTTCTCCCAAAACTCCATGGGTCACCAAGGCAGGACCAAACATTGTTAATTTCAGTTCTTGGTGGGAACTAAAGCTATGGGTGGCTGGTCCCTGACTTTTAGGCTTCCCAGTCCAGGATGGCTGTACCACTTCTTATAAAACACTCAGTGAACCACTGAATCTGAATGACCTTGCCGATTTAAAGCACACCTGTAACCAACTACATCCTGTATGAGCGGTGATCACCTCTGATTAATAAGCTATACAGGTGACTCTGGGATACAGATGAGTATGAAAGCGAGTTTTAAAATCAGCATTAGTGTTAAATATGTTGGCGCTGAAATGAGACTAGGACATAACAAATGGAAATGAGAAGCAGGTACGTGGTTAAGTTGGGAGTAGGAACAAGCAATGAGAAATAAAAAGTGGATAACCATTAGCACAGAGAGGATAGGTGAAGCTATGAATTAACAAAACACCAAAGAGAAATCATTTACAGACAGAAAATAGCAGGATCAAGGCAACTGTTGGACAAGATGAAGCCAGAGGGCTTAATTAAAGCTTGTTTGTTTTAAGTGTTTTATCAAGGCAAGATGGGGCATTTACAGTACTTGGCATGTCATCTCTGAAGTTCAATTATGAAGACTGATGATCAGCAATGTTTTTGATAATCTGTATGGCATCTTTTCTCTCAAGAAATATGACATAGTAATGCTTTGAGACACATTTACTTAACCTACTTCCAATATTGATCTTCCCAAATTAACTACATGGAAAGAAATCATTTCAAGTTCTTTACATTATAGAAAAGAGCAAAGAGGTCTGGCCAAGAATATGTAAACTAGAGAGAAATACAAGAACTCAGCACATGTGCAGAGGGACACACCAATGCAATCACCAGTAGCGTTTCCCTCTCAATGGAATTCCTGCCTGTCTGCTGATCTGGGTGCAAGCTAATTTCCCCCATGGTGAAAACTGCTGTTGAGAGGCAGAACTCTCCACCATCTGTTACTGAGAATTAGCATAATGATGGATTATCTAATCCCTTACATTTAACAGATACAAGTGGTGCTCTTACAACACCAGTTTTGTTCACATCCTCATTCATGTGGCCTATCCCCACCCTTATATAAAAATTGATCCTCCCACCCTGCAGGTGATGAAGCTGGTCCGGATTTTACCCCCAATCTTGCCTAAGAGTCCAGGTGCTTTGCCATGAGAAGCTGTGCTAACCCATTTTATTCAGGAGTGAGAATGCAGCTGTTATTCCAGATGCAGCTAAAAAAGAAAGAAAAATTGTCACTAGGAGACCAGCAAAATGACTCATGCGGGCAGCACCTTCCTTCATAAATGAGACCCGGTTGAGAACTTCAACTAAGACAAAGCCAAGGTTAAGTCAGCGCTGATCTGGTGAGAGTGACAGATGGAAGAAAAAGAAACCAAGAAATTAAGTGGATAGCACAGTAAAAGACTGCTGTTCTCCAGGTTCAAGTGTGCCAAATAGCAAGACTTAGGAAGCATTAAAGAATGAGAATCGGACTTCCAGAAAAAACAAGGACATGCTTATAGGATCAAATACCCAGGAGAGAACATTCAGCGAGGAGTGGATGGATGGCTGCCCGGGGCACCCAAGGCAGGGAGAGAACTGTACTGTCATCAGTGACCAGCAAAGCCACAGTTCAATCAGACAGAAGTGAAATTTAAGAGACTGTATGCTGCTGCTGCTGCATCGTTTCAGTCGTGTCCGACTCTGTGCGACCCCATAGACGGCAGACCACCAGGCTCCCCCGTCCCTGGGATTCTCCAGGCAAGAACACTGGAGTGGGTTGCCATTTCCTTCTCCAATGCATGAAAGTGAAAAGTGAAAGTGGAGTCACTCAGTCGTGTCCAACTCTTAGCGACCCCATGGACTGCAGCCTACCAGGCTCCTCCGTCCATGGGATTTTCCAGGCAAGAGTACTGGAGTGGGGTGCCATTGCCTTCTCCGAAGAGACTGTATAGAAAACAATTTTCAAATACAGCCACTTCCACATAATCTGAGTCTTGGTAAAAGTCAAGAGAAAACGTTTCAAGAAAATGTACTTGCACTTAACGTGATACCAGGGCTGCTTTTGATGGGGAAGGGGGGTCGGGTGGGGGATTGTGCATCTTTATCAAGTTTCTGGATACAAGTGAAATTGTTTATCTATAACTTATTAAATCTAGAAGTATTGTTTTGGTTGAAACCCTACTCTTTACTCCCTTAATACTCTGCACAAAGGTATTTAATATTGTAATGTACACTATCATTACAGACAATTTTGAGCTAGTTCTCTCTCATCTTACCCATCTCACTTTTTCAACATGCTCTATGCCTTCAGAAAGTCTTCCTGCATTTTCATAATATTCAGATGTCTGGGTTTACTGTTGTTCTAGAAGTATCTGTTCATATCTCCATAGCATAGGGGATGTAAACTCAAGGTCTGTCTATATGATTAAAGTTGCACTGGAACACAGCCACATCCAATTGTCTGCATATTGTCTGGCTGCCTTAGGATTACCAAGGTAGAGCTGAATAGTTTCCACACAGAGCACACAGCTATCAAAGCTGAAATATTAGTATCCAGTCCTTTACAGGAAAAAAAAAAAAAATCTGTCTCTCCTGCCTCATAGCACCGCTTTTTAAAGTGACCTTTTAAGAGGGTAATTCCTGTGACACTCGGCTCTCACAGTTAGGGGGTCATAGACACTGTAATAATTGCTTCATTCATGTTAAAAAAAATTACTGGTTCCTTTTTAATAATGCTGCCATGTGACCTTCATGCCATTGTAGCTGGCTAACCAACGTGCTCCAAATAAACTGAGCCTCTGTGAAGACTCCAAGTATAAGGCGACATCCTCTCTCCTGAGCAGCAATTTGTGGGGAGAAGAACCTGGCATCTACTCTTGGTATTCAGTCTGCCCACAAGATTCTACCATAAATAAACCAGCCCGTCTCTTGAAAGAGCATTCCCGACACTTCCATCAAGAGTGAGGAGAGCCACCAACAGGGGCACCTGTACTTTCAACAGCAGCAGGAGGTGGGGAGAGGCGCTGTGGAGATGTGGGCTTGTAAGGTCACTTCACGAAGCTCTTGTGAGGAATAAATAAATGACAACACTGAGGCTCTGCCTGCACATGGCGAGCTCCACACCTGCTGGGGATCACTCTGGTTGCTGTTATCTGCAACAGTGGCCTAGTTCTGCCACTCCTCCTGAACTCAGACATCTTGCTTATAAAACGAGGGAGGTGCACTAGATAGCCTTCTGGTTTTTTTTGGCTGTGGCATGTGGGATCCTAGTTCCCTGACCAGGGATCGAACCTGTGACTCCTGCAGTGGAAGCACAGAGCCTTAAGCACTGGACCATCAGGGAATTTCTGGACTAGACAGTCTTGAACTGCAAAATTCTGGGGCTTTACTAGAAGAAAAAAAAGGAAAAAAAAAAAAAGGATAGATGTTAAGGTTACATGTACCTTATCATGTTAAGGTACATGATGCTTTCCTTAAAGAAGCATCTTTGAGGAAATACTGAAAAGGTGAGGCTTACTTCTCCAACCCAGAGACCTGTCTAGTGGATGAAGCCACCAGTACAGGCTCCCACTCCAAACCTGGCTGTCCTGAAAGGAGGTCACCCTGGGCTGATAGAGATGTCGCGTTCACCTCGTGAGCAGCGGCGCGTGGCCTGGGAGAGCGCCCACCCAGCTGCAGCCTCTCCATCACACGCACCCGCTGCAGTGGCAAGATTCATGGCTCCCGCAACGGGCCAGTGTTATCCAATATGCATGAAATCTAAGTTTTCATCATTTCCACTGGTCAAAGGCCAGCGGGTGTTAAATCCCAGAATACCAGGATTAATGAAGGAGTCATTAAAAACTCAGCATTAAATCACTTCTGTAGCCAATGCCGAGAGTGATGTCTGTAATACATTACAAGGCTGATTAGAAAGAAACAAGTTCCAATTTAGAAATGAATTATCAGATTTTTTAAAAACTGGTTGGAGAGCTATCCCAGCAATTTTGTTATTACAGGGGAGACAGAGGGGGTGACATATAAGTTATGTCATGAATGGGAAATCACCATCTCCTGAAATCACATGGAACAAAAATCAGGAGTGAATAAAATCCTTAAGACCTAAACAAGAGGGAGAAGAGATTCCAGATACCCTGGCCAGATTTCATTCTTTAACTGTCTTAGTTTTTCTTGGGAGGCTGTGGGCTGCGATGCTGCTATTGCTTTGTGCCCTGGAAACAAGTTTACTCTAGAGAAGTTTTAGGACAATCCCAGTCTGCTGTGGGCTTCCCAGGTGGCTTAGTGGTAAAGAATCTGCCTGCCAATACAGGAGACTTAGGTCCAATCCCAGAGTCAGGAAGATCCCCTGGAGGAAGAAATGGCTACCTATATTCTTGCCTGGAAAATCCTGTGGACAGAGGGATTTTGTGGGCTGCAATCCATGGGGCTGCAAAGAGTCACATAGAACTGAAGCGACTTCATACACATGATTTCATTCTCCAGTCTGCTGTCAATCCCACTGTCCCGGACTCTAGGCAAAGTGAACTCATTCTTCAGCTCATGCTTCTTGGAGCTGCCATAAAAAAGTATACCTTCCAGAAAAAGATTACTCAGCTATGAAAATGGAAGGTAAACTGTGCAGAGGGCTGGCTAGGGAGAGGAAGGAAGAAGATGAGCGCTGACCCTAAGGAGTGCTCTAATCCACAATGAACACTGTCTTACTGCTGAACATTATCAGTGTCAAAAAGGAAGCCCTCAACTAATGCTGTAAGGATCTAAAGAGGAAAAACAGAATGGGCATGGTACAAACTATATACTCCAATTTTCCTGAGTTTCTGATGGGAAAAACACAGCCTCCAGGGACTTCTATTTACTTTTTATGGATCTGTCCTGGGACATTGCATTTACAAGAAAAACACATACCACCCAAGTTCTACTCAAGCTCAGGCTGAGATTCTCAGCCACACCCACTCAAACACAATGCAGAACAAGGTATGGAAAACTGCCAATTCAAACTATCTAACCGCTCAAAAACAAATACATTGACTCTTTCCTCTCTGCCAACCAAACCAAATTTGGAAAACAAGTCTTCGAAGGTTAAGAACAGACTCAAACATTTGTGTGTTATAAGCAGGGGGCGATATTCAAAATATTTAACATTACAGTATGGGCTAGTTTGTTATACAAGTGAATATTGGCTGAGTACAAGCCCTGTTTATAAATAATAAGGCGTGAAGGAAAACACTCAGGGTCATAAATGGGGTTACATCTGGAAGGGCAACAACAGAAACAGCAAATCACTTGAGGATATTAGTTTGGATTAAATGTAGCCAAATCATTATGCCTCAGTCATCTAAATACACGTTATTAATTTCAGATACGTCAGTCTACTGCCCAAAATAGAACACAGTCAACTCTACTTTCTTTTGTTCCCCAAAGTATTTAAAAGACACAGTTTTGGTTAGGTATCAACAGTATCACCACCAACAAAAGACACTAACACCTTTTACTGCCTAAGAATTCCTGTTAAGGAGAAAATTTTAAAACAATACAACAGCCACCAAGCAGAGAACAACCTCTGAATTGGAAAATTAAAGATAGATGTAAAAGGAGTATTAGAAGTCTAATCACCTCACAATATTGTATATTGTTCCCACGGTAAACAGTTTAAGGTCATGTGAGCTGTGGTCAAGAATTTGCCTGCAATGCAGAAGCTGAAGGAGACCCAGGTTTGATCTCTGGGTAGGGAAGATTTCCTGGAGGAGGAAACAGCAACCCACTCTAGTATTCTTGCCTGGAAAACTCCAAGGACAGAGGAGCCTGGAGGGCTATAGTCCATAGGGTCACATAAGAGTCGGACACAACTGAGTGACTAAGCACCACAGCAGCTAGTAGCAATGAAAGCGCTCAGTCAGTCAGTAGTCATCACTAGGAGGTGACTGTCTGATGTCGCAAATCCACAGACCTCCAAGGAAACCCAGCGTTAATGATCTAGAGGCTGAGCAGGGAGGACTACACAAGAAGACAAATTCACACCAAGACTTAGAGCCAAGACTTTAACACTCCCTGTTAAACTTCTGTTAGGAACCCGAGGACAAATTTAAAGGAATTTTGCATTACTAAGAAAAGGTACATGAAGGAGGCATGATATTCACAATACTGCTTATGCCACTTTCTCCTTCAGAAAAGGCAAGATTAGGGCCTTAGGAAAAGAGAGTGAATGACTTGCCAAGGTCACTCAATAAGCTGGAGGCAGAGCTAGAAATAACCATCATCCCCTTCGACCCAACGTTATTCTGCCATTCTGCACTGTTTGGAAGCAGAGCTGGTATAAGAGAAATTAATGGAGGGAAAAGGCTGAGCTTAGGGAGTGAAAGTGAACTGAGAAAACACTCACTTGTGATGTCATTTTTATTCTTCCTATTACCTGTATCTACAACTTAGCTGAGAGTAGAGGAGAATGCTGGTTTTGGAAACTTCTATTTCCTCTGGCCTTCCTTTCCTAGAGCTTATTAGTACTGGTGGCACATTTGAATCACCACTCAGGATACCCATTCCAGGCCAAGAAAACCAGCATCTCTAGGGAAAAATTGGTATTTTTAAGACAATAAATATTAGTACCTGGTTTTTAAAATATAGGATACCATTATTTTTTAAGAGTCCCAAGTGGTTCAATTATGCAGTTTTGTGAAAAACAGCCCAGACAACCAATAGAGTCTTCTTTTCAAGAATTCAAGAGGCCAAGGATGATGGAATGCAGCTTAAGGCCCCCAGATTCATAAAGTGTCATGCGTCAAAGGTCCTGACATTTCGCAAAGATACAGAATCTAAGAACTGTGGGTACAGAGCAGACCAAATTTTGGAACTGGTTCAGGAACGGCAAAGGCATTCCTATTGGCTCTATTTAGGTCGCAGGAAGACAAGGTATTGGCTGTGGGAAAACCCCGGGAGAAGATTCCTCGAGTTTGTCCCTTTAGGGCAGAGCTGCTAGTCGCTGTGCTGCATTTTCTAGGCAGCTGTGATGACAAGAGCCCCCTGTCCAACACGTAGGCACCACTTGAGGAGGGGGAGTTCTCTGCTTCTCAGAGGAATAGAGGACAAATAAGCAAACGTGTGGCCATTATGACAAAACCAGGCCTACGTATCCAGTTTATTATTAGCCTGACATTAACCACCACTTAAAAACAAAACCAAACCACCCGCCCACACAAACATGCACCCAAGACAGAAAATTACATAATGGCATTGGGAATGATCGGCTCCGACAGCGCAAGGAGAACCAGCCAAATCGCAAGGTCCAGTAAAGACCAAAATGGCAATGGGGAAAACCTTTCTCAAATCCTCTGTAGGGTTTTTTTTTTTTTTTTTTTCAGCATTTGCTGATATATATTGAAAATGCTTTGTTTAGAGGAAGGTGTTCAAAATAATAACCTAGATTCTGGAGGGCTGCTACAAGAAAAACCTAGCCACTGGTAACTGGAAGAATAACTATCTTCTTCTAGATAATTTAGAAGAAAAACTGTTCTGGCACAGGTGCCTTCTCAGGGTGGAGGCTCAAGGGAAGTTTTTTCAAATGGGTCAAGAAGGAAAAATGGGCCGAGTAAGAATTCTACTAACGGCTCCGTTATGGTTTATGGCCCATAACCCAGCCAGCTGGCACCTCACGAACAGGCAAATCCTGTTTGTTCCCCGGAATCCATTAGCAACTGGACCAAGCCCAACGTCAGTGTGGACAAGGTCTAGAATGTGGGAGCGGCCTTCACTTTCACTGCATAAACAAAGCACACAGCTGTGGTGGGTAAGTGCTCTAGAAATGAGTTTCCACCTCTGCAACCAAGTCTGAACAAAAATGCTTTCAGGTGGTCAATGTTTTCCTAAGGAGCAGAAGACAAACTGTTTTAACTTAAGGATTCTTCATTTTAATAGAAGCAACACATGAACCCAGCACCACAATCAGGGTTTCAAGGTTTCCTTTTCTTCTCTCCCCTTGGGGGGAACATGGGATTATTTTGGTTCCCAACTTTGAAATACAGTAAACCACTCCGGAGCCTCTGTGATCAAGACTCACTTAAATGGTCTGATTGCTCTGCAGCCACAGGCTGTGGTACTGCTGCTGCTGCTGCTGCTGCTAAGTCGCTTCAGTCGTGTCCGACTCTGTGTGACCCCAAAGACGGCAGCCCACCAGGCTCCCCTGTCCCTGGGATTCTCCAGGCAAGAACACTGGAGTGGGTTGCCATTTCCTTCTCCAATGCATGAAAGTGAAAAAATAAATCGAAGTCGCTCAGTCGTGTCCGACTCCTAGCGACCCCATGGACTGCAGCCCTCCAGGCTCCTCCGTCCATGGCATTTTCCAGGCAAGAGTACTAGAGTGGGGTGACACTGCCTTCTCCGACAGGCTGTGCAGTGACATACAATAGAACACAGTTTCAAAGACAGGTTTCTGAGAAAATGGTGACAAGCGTTTGAGTGATTTACATAGATGCCTCCTACTTTAAAGAAAAAGAAAGGTGATTTTGTAGTCAGTATGAAAGTGGTTTTGTTTTGGGAGGAGGCGAGATGGTATAAGAACAATAATATAATTAATTCCCCTTGTTAATGACCTGATACATGATGGTTTCTAAATCACAATTTGAACACAACAGAAGCTCACATTAGGGCAATAGTTAGCTGAATCACAGCTGTTATGTAAACAGATATATCAGAAAGCCAAAAGGCTCGATGGAAAACCGACACTGGAAACTTGATGAAAGGCAGTCTCAAGTTTCCTTTGGCCCTTAGGAAGCTCATGCCATTAAATGTTTCCAAATTCTACCACGCGTGCTGACCTCCAAGGTCCAGGTATTTGTTAAATCCCTCCATGTTCAACTTGTTGTGAACACAATGATGGCACAAAACTTAAAAAAGGCATCACAGCAGAGATGTGGATCCCTAGAAGATCTACAAAGGGAACTTCCCTGGAGATTCAGAGGTTAGGACTCCCCACTTTCTCTGCTCAGGGCCCAGGTTCAATCCCTGGTAGGGAACGAAGATTCTGCAGCTCTCCCCCAACCCCCCCTGCAATACACAGAATCTGACTTTCAGTAAGATTTTAAATATAGGGATAGGGAATAGCAGCATCTCCTAAAACACTTAGTCAATCACCCTCTGCCTTTAAAACAACTCATATAGACAGACAGGAAATAAATAGGTAACTAAATATGTATACGAAGCAAGTAAACACAGGGAGTCCGCTCCGTAGCAACACCACTTGGTTTGAAAGATTATTCAATAAATTGCTTTTACTAAGGAATATATATTGTCCTTACCCAATGGTAAGTGCATGTTAAACTCCCTGATGCATTAAAAATTACTCATGAATATATTCTACTTCTTTTACAGTAGTACTTAGGTGAACATATTTACATTCACTGCTTAGAGGAAAAATGATATGATTTAGTGGCAATTGAAAAAAAGAAAAAAAGAGAAGTCTAAAACCAAAGCATCTGCCACGGAACAATAAAAACAAACTAGTACAGGAGGCATCCCTGGTGGTTCAGTGGTTGACTCCTTACTCTCAGTGCACAGGGGGCAAGGGTTCAATCCCCGGTTGGGGAGCTAGGATCCTGCGTGCAGAGTGGCCCAGCCAAAACAACAAACAGACTAGGAAAGCAACACCTAATCATAATCCCATGGGTGATTTGTTGTTAAGCCTCTGAGCATGTAGCACATACTAGGCATTTTCTGTATCTTATTCAAGTACATCTGTGAGGTAGCAACATTATTAAGTAGGTGGGCTTGGCCAGGGGCAGGAGGGGCAACTGTGAAGAGGATGGAACATAAAAGCAGTCAGTAAAAGTCCTTTAAAAAAGGAAAAAGCTGAGTCAAACAGATGGCCAGAGACATAGGAGAGGTGAAAGACGGGACAAGAGAGACCACTAGGTCTGAAATTAGGCCAATGACCAGTTCAGAGTCCAGACTTAGGACTCATGGACGTATTCGATTGCTATGGCTTAGTCACTGTGCTAAACATATTAAATGCACTGATACATTTAATGCTCACAACAGCCCTCAGTTCAGTTTAGTCACTCAGTTGTGTCCAACTCTTTGCGATCCCATGAATTGCAGCACGCCAGGCCTCCCTGTCCATCACCAACTCCCGAAGTTCACTCAGACCCACGTCCATCGAGTCAGCGATGCCATCCAGCCATCTCATCCTCTGTCGTCCCCTTCTCCTCCTGCCCCCAATCCCTCCCAGGATCAGAGTCTTTTCCAATGAGTCAACTCTTTGCATGAGGTGGCCAAAGTACTGGAGTTTCAGCTTTAGTATCATTCCTTCCAAAGAAATCCCAGGGCTGATCTCCTTCAGAATGGACTGGTTGGATCTCCTTGCAGTCCAAGGGACTCTCAAGAGTCTTCTCCAACAGCCCTAGGAGTGTAGTATTATTATATAGAACTCACATAGGAAAAAACTATGACCAGCCCTAGGAGTGCAGTATTATTATATAGAATTCACACAGGAAAAAACTATGGCCCAAGACTGCATAGCTATCGAGGCATAGAGCCGAGTTTTTTTTTTTTTTAATTAATTAATTTTAATTGGAGGCTAATTACTTTACAATATTGTAGTGGGTTCTGCCATACATTGACATGAATCAGCCACGTATAGAACTGAGTTTTAATCTCAATTGTGTTTACCTCCAAAGCCCACTTTAAAAAAATAGCTACAGAATCTTCAGATCCAGTAACAACTAGCCTTCATCCAACAATATGCCAAATGGTCAAAGTTTTCCTGTTCGAAATTACATCCTTAAAAAATAACCAGCACTCAAAAGGCACACCCTTCAAACAAGGATTATGTTAGCACAATTACATAATAAGTGATTATTTCATATTTTTTAAACTTTTGAAAATGCTACTACAGTTTGTATTACTTTAAAAAAGTCATTCAGTATGAACTGGAGCAAATCCCTGTTAAGTGGCATCACCATGGAAGATAAAAATCCATTCCTATTTCCATTACCACTGTGTACTGTGCTGGCCACAAGAACTGTATAGAGAAAGGGGCTGAGAAATGGCATTAAAAGACACAATTTGTGCTTTATTGGTAACCATGTCGAATGTCCCTTCTCCTCATCACATCAATTTCATTCTCCAAAGGAAGAAAGAAAGAATGCATGAGGGGGGTTCAGAATGGCAGACTGAGAACTTATGTCCACATGACATTCTTTACAAGGTCCTGATGAAATGACGCAAGAGACATATACGCACAAGAATAAAGCCCTAATGGTGCCAGAGAATAAGAATGTGAGTTAACAGCACATCAGAAAGTTTGCACAAATCCTGAAAGACAGAAAACAGATGGGATCAGACGGGTGACAAACCGGGGGCGCCTCCCGGGCTTCCCTGGTGGCGCAGACGATAAGGAATCTGCCTGCAATGTGGGAGGCCTGGGTTAATCCCTGGGCTGGGAAGATCCCCTGGAGGTGGGCAAGGCGACCCACTCCTGGATTCTTGCCTGGAGAAGGCCCGTGGACAGAGGAGCCAGGCAGACTACAGTTCATGGGTCTCAAAGAGTCGGACGCGACTGAGCAACTAAGCACAGCACATCAAGGGCTTTTACTGACACATACAAAGTACACAGTGAGTAGGTTCTGGGCACATCATCCGAGCCATGGATCAGGAACAGCGTTCAGGAGAGCAGGGCCGGCCAGGCCGCCTCTTCCCCACCCATCTCTACAATGCTCACGGAGGTGCTAGGAGCAGAGAGCTTTGACCCTTGGTAAAAGGGAAATACCCTAACCAGCAAGCAATTGGCACTTTTTTCCAGCACATACTTGTTTGTGTGATCCTGATCAATTCATATACCACACAAGCACCAAAACTCCTAAACAAACAGGGTTATAGGTGGCCCCCTTAAACACTATAGAACTTTACAGCCTAAGCACCAGCAAAAACAACGCTAATAAAAATGGCACACAATGGAAATCTCTACAGGCTGAGTAGTCTTGAACTCTGGGACTCTGATGCTACCTCTAGAGGAGGGACTATAGGGCTTTGTTTTCAGCAGAGACCATTTTAAAAGTATAGTTGGTTTACAATGTTGTGCCATCAATAGAGACCACTTTAATCAAAACAAAGCCTGAGGCAGAGTGTAGCCTTCTTCAGTGTGCTTGTCTGACTCTTTGCAACTCTACAGACTGGAGTCTGCCAGGCTCCTCTATTCATGAGATTTCCTAGGCAAGAATATGGGGACGGGTTGCCACTTCCTCCTCCAGGGGATCTTCCTGACTTCGGGATCGAACCCATGTCTCCTGCATTGGCAGGTGTATTCTCAAGCACTGAGCCACCTGGGAAGCCCAGTTTTCTTCATTAATCCACTGTTTGAATACTGGCAAAAGTGTCTTCACAGCTTTTCTGACCTCACTGACAGGGTGCTACTGAGCTAAACACAGTGAAAAGCATAAAGGTTCTTGAAGCCACTAAAGCACTCACAACTTAAATTAAAGGAAGTTCCTACTGTAAACGTCTCAACTTCACACTGAGGTTTTTCTTAAGTCTTTATACCTTCTAAAGCTCTCCCTTTAAATGTAAGAGTTTATCCCTTACCCTTTCAATATTTCAATGTATTTGGGAATGTCACTTACAAACCAACATGACTTCCACTTTATATCCAATGCGTTTCCCCAAATTGTCAATGTCATACAAGATAATTCACTTCAAAGAAACATATGTCCTAGTAGAACAGAGGGCAGGTGATTTAGATGGATTGTGTGGCCTGAAAGTAAAGCCAAGGCATAACATTTAGAGAGAGGTGGCTGAACACAGCACAGACCCACCCTATCTCTGCTCCCCACCCCTCAACCTTATAGGCCAAGAAAATACACTAAGGCTCCCTAACAGGTGATGAAAGCCCCCAAGCTTTGACAGTCTCGGTGGGGTCTGCAATCTGCCTGCTTCCTCTGTGTTCCAGCTCCACTTTCAGGCACCATATAAGGAAGTCTCCCTCTGATACTTTCTGCTCTCCTATGACTTTTTTATGACAGAGATGTCTGCGAGACACAAACAACTGCAGAGGAACAGCTGTGCCAACTCCAACTTGGTCCTTCCTTCATAAATATAGGTCAAGGTTCACACAATGCTTGAGGACTTAAGAAAGTAAAAGAACAAAGTAAAGAACATTTAGTCATGGGGGAAAGCTGGAAGAGGTGTTTAATTTTTAAATAAGATTCTCAGAGATAGAGAAAATATTGTATTCATAGACTAAGAAGAGGATGCTATTAAAATAGAGTACTTAAAGAACAGAAAATTTAAATGTGAGTGCCGCAATTAAAAAGTAAAATGGGTTTGATTAAGAGACTAGTATGTAAATTTCATGGGATACAAATCATTTCCATTTTAGAACAATGATATATTCCTGGTGCTTAGTACACACCAGGCACTCTCGAAATACTGAGTTTATGAATTAACAAGTAAGTATACGAATGAGTGAGATGAAGGAACAAGAGATGGTTACGAATGTAAATCAATCAACACACATGGCTGGCTGACTAAGCAAGAGGCAAAAATGAAGACATCTTGAACATAGAACAAAAATGCAAAGGAGGTCTTAAATATTTGGAAGAAAAGTCAGATATATGAAGCATAAGATACAATGTAGCAAAAGAGAGAAAGAAAATAATTCAAGAAGTAACAACAACAAAAAAAATTGTTTTGGTGTTCAGAATGGAAAAGACAATTGAGTTCGAAGCAAAAAGACAGACATAGAAATATGTTGATAAAATTTCAGAAAACCAATTAATGGGAAACTGTAAGAACAATTCCAAAGCCAGGAGGAAAAAAAGTTACATTTAAAGAAAGAGAAATTGGATTTCTTAAAAACACTGTTGAAGCAACAGAGCACAATGCCTTCAAAGTTTTTAGGAAAACAATTTTCAAGCTACAATTTTATAATAACACTAACAAATAAGAATGTATGTAAAAATATTTAGACATTGCAGACATTCAGAAATTTGACCACCCAACACATGAGAAAAAGCAAGGTTCTTCAACAAATGAGAGGAAAAACCACAAAAAGAATGACTTGAGATACAATGGCAACTGCATATAAAGAAATGTATATGAAGAAGGAAATACAGACACAGAATTAATGTATTGGGTGACAGTGTTACTGAGCAGATCTTTAACTAATTCAGCATTTCTCTTTGCATTTAAAGGCAGAGTTCCTTTTCTATAGGACTAATCACTCTGTGTCTTTTGTTCCAACAGTAACACACAATTCTAACAGCTATGGAGATGGGAGACAGGTTTTAAATATTTATGATCAACTTACAAGCAAAGGTTAGAAGACAATTACACTGAAAGAGGAGAAACTGAATAAGCACTATGCTTCGTGCTTTGTTGCTCAGTCACGTCCGCCTCTTTGTGACCCTTTGTACTGGAGCCCACCAGGCTCCTCTGTCCATGGGACTTTTCAGGCAAGAGTACTGGAGTAGGTTGCCCTTTCCTCCTCCAGGAGATCTCCCAACCCAGGGGTTGAACCCATGTCTCCTGTATCTCCTGCACTGCATGTGGATTTTTTATCCACTGAGTCATCAGGGAAGCCCATCTTGATAAAAACAAAAAATAAAACCTCTTTAAGAAGTATAACCACTATAATTTCCTAATCTTTCAGAGTGAGCAGTACAGAGATACTATGTAAAGTTACTCAGAAACAGAAACTGAACATTATAAGTTTACCACTGGTAAAACCCAGGCGGCGCAGTGTTAAAGAATCTGCCTGCCAATGTAGGAGATGCAAGAGATGTGGTTTCGATTCCTGTGTTGCGAAGATCCCCTGGAGTAGGAAATGGCATCCTGCTCCAGTATTCTTGCCAGGGAAATCCCATGGACAGAGGAGTCTGGCAGGCTACAGTCCACAGGGTCGCAAAGAGACACACACAACTGAGCACACCCACACAAAACAAATATAAGATAACTAGGGGTTAAAGGGTAGAAATTACAGTGCAAATACTAAAACAAAGTAAAAATACATAGTTTAAAACTAAAAATTTTAAAATCTAGTAGTGTTAAGCAACCTCACTTTCACTTTTCACTTTCATGCACTGGAGAAGGAAATGGCAACCCACTTTAGCATGTTTGCCTGGAGAATCCCAGGGAGGGGAGCCTGGTGGGCCGCCGTCTATGGGGTCGCACATGACTGACATGACTTAGCAGTAGCAGTAGCAGCAACAGCAGTGTTAACTTATAGTTATAAGGATAACCATCCACAAAAGTGAGAAGCAGACTCTGTTAGGAAGTTAGTATTGGGTCCTTCCTCTGCCAGGTGAGGCAGGAATAAGATAAGCAGGTCTTTAGGAGCGTGGAGAGAGAGGGGAGTCGAAACAAACTGTTAGACTCGCAGAGGTCCATCAGCGCCGAGTGAGTCAGGAATGGGGATATGAGGGGAAAAGGGCAAAGCGCCTCCAATGGGTAGTTGCTTGAGCATTTCATTTTGTCTACTGACAGGTTCAGTTATCGACTCAACTAAAAATAAAGATATAAGAGGGATTATCTTTCATTTTAACCTGTTTCTGAGTGGTAAATTCGCTAAGAGTCCGAGGCAAGACCTGAATAGAGAAGAGCCTTTTCAGGTATTGTTTATATAAAGTCACTTATGTTTCTTAAAGTCAAAATCTAGCCAAGCAAGATTCTGGGGGGCCGCAAAGTCAGTGAATATCCTTAAGGACTCTTGTTGTCTCAGACACCAGAGGCAAGAAGGGTCCCAAGAATGAAGTGTAGCCAGGAAGACGCAGCACAGGGAAATGCTCACGGCTATATTCCCAGTGCCTGACACACAGTAGGTGCTCAGCAAGTGTCTGATGAATAACTGATAAGTTTACTGTTAATAGCAGACAGGAGCAGCAACTCGTCTCTTGTGGGGACCAGACCCTCGCTGAGCTATTTTTAGGGCCCACAGAAATGAAATGGACAGCATTCCTACTTTTTCCAAACAGGGCCTTTAACTCATGATTTTGAACACCTTTATCCATCTCTCTAGGTACTCCAGAATGGTCCTCCCTGAGGATGAGCTCCTCTTATTTGGAGAAAAGCCTCATTTTCTCCCATGGTACACTTTGGAAACTCCATGGTATACTTTGTGAAACCGATGAGGGAGTTTCCTGAAGATCCGCTCAGTAAACACTGTCACCCAGTACCTGATATTCTACAACCGATGTTGAGGGGAAAAAAGTGAAAGAACACACATTGCTCAGCAAAGGATTTGGCTGATTTATAAGAGCCAAGTGCTCCATTATGTAAAGCTTAATTGAACTTCCATATAGTGATGAGGGTAATACAAGAATCTGAAAGCATCAGGGCTTTAAAGCAAGAAAGAAAAAAAGGCTCAGCAGCATGATAGTCCCACATATAGATGGCTACAAAATGTAAGATCCAACTAAAATTGAAGTGTTCTCCTGACTCCCACCTGAACCCTTTGCAAAAACCAAGTTTCTTCTTATGGTGCTTTATGGGGCCATTCTCTTAAAATGATGACTATGCTCAAGCTAGCAGGAGACAGGTGAAATTATTTAACTATTCTTTCCAAAGTATTCTAAGCCAAATGACACAGATGCTTCCAGTGTCTTAAGGATGGTGAACAGGCATAATTCCATTACTCCACATGGCAGAAGTAGCACAATTATATAAATCAAGCAGCCTGTGAGGTTGAGAAAACAATCTAAGGTGCTCTTTTGAGAAGTGAAGGTTGGTTAAGTGTTTATGATTTAGGTGTTAGGGGGTTCAGGGGGAGGAGAAAAGGAATGGTTCTTCTGATGTCTTCTTTCTCCTTCAAAGTAGGAAAAGGATGGAGTAAGGGAGTCCACTAAAGTAGATGAACTGTAAGCAATAAATCTGTGCAGAGAAGAGGTGGCTACAACCCAGATGCTATCTCCTGGCTGAGACACTGACATTAATACTATGTCGGTTATTGAAAGAAGACCTCTTCAGGACACTGTGGGCCACTTGGTGAGGAAGAACACTAGGACTGAAATTGACTTCAGCTATGTTTAGCTAAGAAAACATTAGTATGCTTTAAGACACACCAATGTATTAAACTAGCTCAGACATTAGTATGTTTTAAGATTTGACTAGACAGCAAAAGCCTTACAGCTACAGAACTCAAGCCCGAAAAACTAAGGGTGGTATGACATGGCTTCCTACTATGGCTGAGAAAAACTGAACCAAGATTAGAAAAGAACTATTCTAGAAGGAGAAGACCTTAACCTCATGCTCAGTGACTAACAGGACAGCTGAGGAAGTATGCCTGCAAGCTGGAACCAGAATGAAAAAAAGCAAAAGTCGGATTCCTTGTAAGTAATGGTCTGATTTAAATAAACATAAGAAAGGCAAACTATCTATGAAGAAGTCAAAGAGCCACAAAGGAAGTTCATAAAGATGGCTTCACACCTGCTAGATGACAGTCATTACAAAAGAGGTAACTAAGATGTCCCACAGCATCTCTGGTAGTAAGGACTCCACACTGCATTAAGCTGGACAGTAGTACCTTTGAAGGGAGCAAAGCTTTGCAGTCAGGAGCAGAAGTTACAACAATGTTTTAAAAATCACTGTTATAAAACTCAAATCACCTCTCCAAAAACTGACCTTGTGCAGAAAATAGGCATTTTCCAACTGCTCTTATTCCACACTTCCACCTCTGCCATCTTTCACTTCTCCAAAATGGAAAAATGTTTAATGTTATTGTGAAATATTTTAACTTAATGAGAAGCAATGGGGCAATACCTCAGTGACACTGCACCTACTGGATACGTGACAATTTTCCATGGATAGCGGATGGGGTGGTGGTGGTGATTATCAGTGTGCAGGTGTGAAGCTGGATCCCAAGTTAGTTTTTTAGGTGTCCCTTTATAAACGTGAACAAAAAACTTTTTTTTTTTTTTTTTTGAAAACGTGATGTGTTAAGAAGACATGGGCAATCAGCTAATAGATACTATGAATTTGCCAAACTGGAGCTCAAAGTAATTGTGAAGTCCAGCACAAGTAAAGGTCACCCCACAAAACTTGCTCTTCATGAAGGCTCTGGCAATAACGGAAGAATGAGATTTTAATCACTGAAGCTAATTACATAGAAGACTAAATCACAAGAAGAGTTATTTAAGTGTCTTAAATACAATAAAAAGTAATTAACAGGAAGCACCATCTTGACAGCTTCCTGTCACAGTCCAGGCCTAAAAGGATCAGCTAATTCCCAACCTGGGAGCCAGAGAATGAGAACAACTCAAAGTTTGATCTTTTAATTTTTTATTTAAACTGCTTTGATTAAAAGGTAACAACTCTCACCAACTTGAGTGAAGTTAATCAAGAAAAAAAAATTTAATCTATTAGAGGAATGATGAACCTCATTTTCATTCGTTCCCCAGAGGGCAAGAGAGGGGCCTCCCAAACGCCATGCAACTCGCTGCCGCCCCACACAGCAAAAGAAAGCATGGGAGGGCTGCCAGAGCCCTACTGAGGACAGGGCCAGTTCACACATTTGCGCATGTGAAATCCACTGAAAAATATCTCCTTTGAAATAACCCTCAAAGAGGCCATCTCATCTGCCTCTTCTTTCCCCTTCCCTGGAATGAGCAGTTGGAGAAGAGCTACTGGACAATCAGAGATTCACAGCTGATCCTGTGACGAAAGAGAAAGCCTCTAGACACTACAACAGCCAATATGAAGGGGTACCAGCCTACAGGTAATGACAGACATAGCACTCATCTTTTCTTAATTCTCCTGCATCTCTCAACGTTGAACAAAGTCTAAAGCCTGTCACAAGAGACGTGGTGCATTACTAGACAAGCTCCCCCAGCAGCCTTTGCTTAACTGACCCGCACATTCTACGACCTCCTCAAAACCCACAGGCTGACACTAGTTAGTACCTGAGGTCTGCTCAAACACACCTGGGCACTTCTGTCCCAATCTGTTTCTGTCCCTGGATTTCTACTGGTCATTTTTATTATGTATCTCACTAAATATTGAAATATGAGTACAAACAGAATAAGCCTTTACAAAAATAAGTTGTTGCAAAAGGTTTAGTAAGAGGCGTGGCTTTTAAATGGCAACAAAATGTGCAAAAATTAGAGCAGGAAAAGTATGACAGAGGAGGGAGACATAAATCACAAAGACCTAGGGTTCCGTAAGTAGTATTTTTAAGTCATCATTCCGGAGAAGTTATTTAATCCACCAGGATATCACACATCAAAGATTTGGAGATGTAAGTACATTTTTATGTTAAAAATGGAATTAAAACATTTGGGATAAAAAGAATAAATCCTCTGCTCTAGACAATGTTTTCAAATAACTATTAAAATCAGGAAGCATTTGATATAATTCTGAATCTAAGCTGAGTATTTGGATATTGGTATCATTCATACCTCAACTTTCCCACAGTAGTATTGGAATGATTTAAGCAGAGAAAACTGAGGGAAAATGAAAACAAAATCAAGGCCACAGGAAACTAAAGAGAAGCCTTGAGAAAGACCCAAACATCAGAAGCATGCTATCAGATACATTTTCTAGAGGCACCCTATCTTTGGTATGGGCTTCCCTGGTAGCTCAGATGGTAATGAATCTGCCTATGTGTGAGACCTGGGTTCAATTCCTAGGTTGGGCAGATCCCCTGGCGGAGAGCATGGCAACCCACTCCGGTATTCTTGCCTGGATAATCCCCATGGACAGAAGAGCCTGGTGGGCTAAGAGTCAGAAACGACTGAGCAACTAAGCACAGCACATTTTTGGCACAGACTTTCCAATAACCAAATAAACAGGGAAAACTATTGGATCAGATACAAGTTTTTTTATGTATATATTTATCAGATTAAAGCCAACTTGTAGCTCAGAAGAAACAGCTGTCCCAGGTTATGAGACATCTGCTACTGCTAAGTCACTTCAGTTGTGTCCGACTCTGTGTGACCCCACAGACGGCAGCCCACCAGGCTCCCCCATCCCTGGGATTCTCCAGGCAAGAACACTGGAGTGGGTTGCCATTTCCTTCTCCAATGCAGAAAAGTGAAAAGTGAAAGGGAAGTCACTCAGTCATGTCTGACTCTTAGTGACCCCATGGACTACAGCCTACCAGATTCCTCCATCCATGGGATTTTCCAGGCGGGAGTACTGGAGTGGGGTGCCATTGCCTTCTCTGATGAGACATCTAAGCACTCCCTATTTTATTTCATAAAGGGACACTGCAATATAATAAACAAATAACTCACATATTTATTGAACTCCTACGAACTACAGCACGGAATAAAAGAGACAATAATCCCTATCTTCAGGGAGCTTACTATCTAGTGAAGTTTGGTCTCAATGACATTAGGCTATCCTCACACTTCTCCCAATTACTGCCCAGTAATTTACTCAAGACAGTCGAGTTTAGTAGAAACAAATCCATGAGGAAACTCAGTGTATTTAACTCATTATGTTAAAAATGGAATTAAAACATTTGGGATAAAAACATAAATCCTCTGTTTTAGCCAATGTTATCAAAAAAAACTATTAAAATCAGGAGACTTTCAATATAATTTTAAAATCTAAGTTGAGTATTTGGATATTGGTATTATTCATACCTCAACTTTCCTACAGTAGTATTTGGAATGCCCTGAATAGCAGGGCACCCCAAGTACCCTGCCAGGCTGGTCTAATTCGAGGTAAGGACTTTGGTAAATCAAATACCATCTTATGACAACAGGGAGAGAGAAAGGTCAAGGTTAACTCCCTACAAGAACACTTTCAGAATATCTAATTTTAAGCAGCATAACTTTTGAAAATATACCTCAGTGGTAACCAAAAAGAAAGTCCCTCCACTCTAATGGGCCATTAGATAAGCATGAATAGGAACCATCTGCCAAGAAGATGTGCGTTTTGACCACAGTGGTGTTGTCTTTACCACAGGTAGACAGGAGGAGCAGTTAGTTATTGAAGAGGACTCCTGTCTGTGGCAGCAAAAATCTTAAATCTGTCTAGGGGAATACTCACTTTCCGGCTCTCCACAGGAGGAAAGCATGTACTGAACTCCTAAGAACTGGTGACAAATTAGTAATAATCATTACTGCAAATTAGACAGATAGAAGAATGAGCAAAATATTTCCCAGTTTTCCCCATTCTGAAAACATTATCTAATTTCTTAAGAACCTGCTTCTAAAAATAACCCAACGCCTGTGATGGTGTTAAGATAATGACATCAAAATCCTATATTCAGTTCCTCTCGGCAAAAGTGAAGCCCCTGATTGCTGTGTGAACGTCAACAACATTGATAGGTACAGGAGTGGTAACAGCACCTAAAAATACTTATTTCCGAAGTGAGAACAGGAAGGGGGCGGGGCGGGGAGCGGGGCAGTGCGGGTTTGGAATGTGGACGGGAGGAGCTCCTGTGTGGTAGGAGAGCTTCTGGAAAGCACATTAGCTACCATACCCTTCTGTCAGAGACAGGCTATAGCTTAGAGAAAGGTGTTTCTCCCAATGGGCTCCATTGTACTTGCAATAAGACAATCCCTGTTTTGATGAGAAACCTACTCTTTTCTTCCCTTCCACCATGCCTCCTTTTAAAACAAAAGCAAAATACCAGTTTGGTAACAAACACCATTTAAGACTGTTAAATACAGAAGGAGGCAATTAGCATGCGGGTATACTTTACGCAGAGTAAGAATTGCTACTGGGGACTGAATGATTGTTTTAATATTTACTGTGGAAGCATGGCCCAGCGGGCTTCCTCCTGCCCCCATCAGATACCTCCTTGGAAGGCTGCTCGTCAACCAAGCTCCCAAGAGACTCTGGAACATAACCAGGGTATAGCCAGTGGAACACAAGAGGAAGACCCTGTCATCTACTGATTACATACGTCTATTCAAAGAAAATGTCCAATTAACCTCTCTTCTTTTTCTGGCCTACAATTAAACTTCCTAAACTAATACACAGAGAATCTTTCTAATTTTGCATAGTACCTAAGGGCCTGATTGACACTCAATAAATGGCATTATTAACAGTAATAATGAATGCTACATAGTGCCAAGGACACAGAGCCCAATAAATCTTAAATAATGACAATAATGAAAATATATGATTAACTAGTGAGCAATTATGAAGTACGCTGCAAACAAAGTGCTACACTGGGACAGAACAATCACAAGCCGCTGTGTTAGGAGTGACAGAAAGCAAATCGGGGTGAAAGGGGGGAGAGATATCAATGAGAAGAGAAAAAACTCCCAGCCATGGTCAAGTTGCTACCAGCCAGAACACTCACATTCCTCCAATGGTGACGGTGGCACAGGTACGCTCTGAAAAGGCGGGCACCGTATCTGTGGCTGGGCTGGCTGGTCTAATGTAGTCCACAGTCACATTGACCTGAAAACAAGAAATCAAGGTAATTAAGGTTGAGAATTTGCAACACAGCTCACTAGCAGCCCTGTGTGCTGGCTGTAAAAGCTCACTCACGGTACGACTTTGTGGGTCTAAGATTTTAAAAAAACAACTGAAAGCTGAAGCACACACCGGGAGAAAACACCTCCAAAAGCCATCTTGGATAAAGGACTATAGTATCCAAAATATAGGAAGAACTCTTAAACCTCCACGGTAAGAAAATCAAAACCCCAGTGTTATAGCGGGTAAAGGACTTGGGTATCTTATCAAAGAAGACATACAGATGACAAGCATATGAAAATATGCCCCACATGTGTAACTGGGGAAATGCAAACTGAGACAACTATTAACACGTCGATTAGAATAGCCAAAATTCAACACACTGACAACAAACGGAGGTGAGGGTATGGAACAAATGGAATTCTCGTTCACCATTACTGGGAATGCAAAACAGTACAGCCACTCTGAGCAATGGTTTTATATAGAACAAACTTTTACCATACGTTCCACCAGTTAAAAACTTATGTCCACACAAAAACTTGCACTTGGATGTTCCTGGTAGCTTTATACATAAATGCCAAAACTTGAAAGCAACCAATATGTTCTTCAGTAAGTGAGTAAAGAAACTGTGGTTCATGAACACAACTGAATACTATTCAGCACTTAAAAAGAATGAGCTGTCAAGCCATGAAGAGACATGGAGCAATCTGAAATACACAGTGCTAAGAGAAAAATGCCCGTCGAACAGCTATCTATTGTATGATTCCAACTGTGACCTTCTGGAAAATGCAAAAATGTGGGAGACAGTAAAAAGATCAGTCATTGCCAGGGGTTAGCAGGATGAGACAGGATGAACAGATGTGGGGGCAGGATTTTGACAGCAGTGAAGCTATTCTGGATTATACCATAATGATGGATACATGTCATTCCACATTTGTCAAAATCCATACAATGCAGAACACCAAGAGTGAACCCAAGTAAATGATGGACTGTGGATGATGGTGTGTCCAGGTAGGCTCACCAATTATAACAAATATACCACTCTGGAGGGGGTCTACTGATAACAGAGGAGGAAGTACATGGCTGGGGGCGGGTGGGACAAGGAAATTCTCTTTACTTTCTGCTCAATTCTGCTTTGAGTCTAATTGATGCTATAGAACCTAAAAGATGACTGATGTCAAGAGAGGACAAATGGCTGAACCTTTAAGGTCCTACATAAACTTCAGTCAACAGAGAAGAAATCTGGAATATTCCTGGAGGATTCCTAGACATTTTGGTAAAGCAGCTCTCTAACCTTTTTGGACTACTTTGAAAATCTGTTTAAAAACATGAAATGCCTCAAGAGAATAACTACACGGAGTTTCAGTCTGCCATAGTTCTCAAGGCCCAAGTTAAGAAGAATCAAAACGACACAGCTGACTACACTGAATACCAATAGGGGTGGACTTGGGAAATTTGGGGGGTGGGGTGGGAGCAGGATGGACTGGACCAGAAGAACCTTTAACACTGGGCTAATCCTAGTATATACAAAACATAGGGACACAAACACGCCGAGCAATGCTTTTTCTTTATGAAGCCTTTCAAGATGACCGTGTTTGTGTGTGGAAGCAAAGCGGCATGCTGTGTCCATCAGGAAACATACAGAGCCGCATAACAGCATGAAGGCATATACTTGACTTTGGTCATGGCCAAGCTTATATACCTGTACTGAGGAGTCAAGCACCCTGAGGCCATCCTCACAGTCTCAAAGTCCAGAATCACCTTTCCTAAAAACCACTTTGGTTCTCACTGAGATACTTGAAGACAGCATGATGTATGAGCATCAACCAGACTGCTGGTGAACGCCACCAAAATCCCTTCAAACTGCCTGCTCCTCAAAAATCCATTTTAAAAATGAATATGAAAATTTTCGGAAGAACAGCTGCCTCCAAATTCTGACTGTCAGATCACTCACTCTACCTAATCACGTTTTAAAAGCAACAAGAAGCCCTATCAGTGAGAAAGCCAACTAAGGGCTGAAGGCAAGGCAAATCTTTCTCATGTGAAGTACTGTCATAATACAACAACTCAGAAGAAATCATAAAGAGGACTCCTTAGGTCAGATGTCCACACTGACATTACTGCTCAGCCTTATCACTTTGTCCAAGCTAAGGAGATGGATAAATGTGAGGAATGTGAACAGACAGGGAGTCGGGGTAGGGCTGAAAAACAGGGCTGAAAAACTACCAACAAAGAGGTTTTCAGAGTTGCCCCACATGCAGCTGATCAGAGTTGTTAGAGCCCAGAGGGCAAGGAATGGGCGGTCTACACACACAGAAGCACAGCTGACTCCAATCCCTGGGAGGGAAAGAGTCCTCTGCATGCTATTTATTCTGACCAACCCCTCTGGCAACTCTCCTCTGGCAAGGGCGGATGATTAACCTCTGGGAGAAGGAAGAGGCTGGGATACCTGTTGAAGTTATGGCAAAAATCACACAGGAAATAAGCACTGAACAGGAGCTAAACCTCAAGAGTACCCACCCAGGAGTACATGAAGTAACTCAGGGCCCAGTAGGGTATGGTCCAATTTGGGGCATTCAGGGGGCAAGTCAAAAAGTATGTAGAGATGTTCACCTATTTTTGTGTTTTCACCCAATCCATCTAGTAACAAGCTCAAGTCCTCAGTTTCACTACCAGGGGAAAAAATAATTCATCCTGCTTAAAAATAAACTCAGTGAATCTCAAGGTTACCTTGCATCTGCCAATGACAGGCCTCCTCCTCAGGAGACGGGAGTGGGGCAGCGGCTCATCAGCGCAAGCACGTGGCACACAGTAACATCAGCTCTCTCCCCAGAAATCATGCTAGTTCACCAGGAAGGCTACGTGAGTAGTGGTGGTGATGGTTGTGCTGAGGGGTGTATTGGCAAGGAACAGCTCCCCATCTCATCTGCCAGGCCAAAGGCATGCTATCCCCAAACTGTCTTCAAAGGAAATCAACCCCACTCTTCCAAATCTTTCAGCTTCAATCAGCGAAAGAACTAGTAACTACATTCTACATTCACCTGCCAATTAATTTTTTCCTCTATCTAGAGAAAGAACTGAAAGGCAGAGATTAAAGAGCTCATTGGGGGAGGTAACATTATTAAAGAAAATCTCAAATACAAATGAGGCCCTGAGAATAGCCCACAGCCACGACGCACACCTGCAGACAGCTATGACAAACCAAGAATTAAAGTCAACGTGTAATTAGCATTTATGTCCCTCTCCTGGGGAGTCTGAGCTCTGCTCTCCTGCCTTGGAGTTTCTCATCTCCAGATACTCATCCCTGACTTGTCAATCACTTGATAAAGAGCAGTTTCAATTAAACAATGGCAGATCTTAGCAAAGTCTTCATCTGAATAATAACAACCTGAATTTTGTGCTTGTGGGTGGTTACATATGGGATGGCATGAGTTGAAAAGAAGTACTGGGTTATTGCAAACGTTTCCCTCATTTTTCCAGCAAAGATGCTCCTGGAACATTGGGTATATGCAAGAATTTACACGTACGGGACACAAGGGGAGGGCCTGGCCCTCTTTACAGCAAGGACCACAAGGAGTCCACAGCTCCCTGCTGATTCCACCTGTCATTCTCTTATGAATGAGTCATACATCACCTCCCTGGGCCTCACTTTTCTTAGGCAATTCACTTGGTAAATGAGCGCACTAGACTAGAACTTCAGAGCATCACTGAACTCGAGAATCCTAGAAGACAATTTAGCCAGACACTGTGTGCTACATAGCATCACAGGGTTTATACAGTAGGAGTGTATATCAGATCAGTTGCTCAGTCGTGTCCGACTCTTGGTGACCCCATGAATCGCAGCACGCCAGGCCTCCCTGTCCATCACCAACTCCCGGAGTTCACTCAGACTCACGTCCATCAAGTCAGTGATGCCATCCAACCATCTCATCCTCTGTCGTCCCCTTCTCCTCTTGCCCCTAATCCCTCCCAGCATCAGAGTCTTTTCCAATGAGTCAACTCTTCGCATGAGGGGGCCAAAGTACTGGAGTTTCAGCTTTAGCATCATTCCTTCCAAAGAAATCCCAGGGCTGATCTCCTTCAGAATGGACTGGTTGGATTTCCTTGCAGTCCAAGGGACTCTCAAGAGTCTTCTCCAATACCACAGTTCAAAAGGAGTATATGTAGTGAATAATATTTTGATGAATGGATACATGTAATCAGGAACCCTTCCAGACATAAAATTCTGAAGGACACTAAATGAGATGGTTAGGACCACATGGTCAAGCTGTTGACCATTCTGTTCTATATATTAAAGCAGGAAGGAGGGAAGAAATTATTTTGAAATTGGGATAAAGCTTTAAATTAAGAAAAGTGTAATTCTGCATATTACTTTTTTTTTTCCAAAGAAGCTCTCAGAGAAAAAGAAAGGGTAGCCGGCAATCTGATTCCTCCATGGTCCATTGTGGAATTCTCCTTGAAAACAATTTCAAAGACCCTTCAGAGAACTAAGATGAGAACTTAAAACCAAATTTGTATCCCAATCTCACATAAAGTCTGGAAACAGCTTAGTATTAACAGAAAACACTCAGGTCACACCTAAGGAATTCAATCTATGGATACCCTTCATGAAACTAATCATTCACTAGATGGTGAGTGAGTAGTATCGTCATACTTCAGTACCGTCAAACCACCGAAGAACTCCACAGACTTGTTCATGCTGATGATAATCTGAAGGCCAGCGCGTAAGAGATACCTAACATTTCCAGGCCAAAGCCTGAATCTGGGCTGTTACATGAGGCTATTACTATATAATCCCATCCACTATTCCACATGGCCAATCATAAACCCACAAAGAGATGTTAAAAAAAAAAATACCCTGCCTCACAAAAAAGGCTCTCATGTGACCTGTCATCCTCATGACGGAAACAGAAAACACATCATCTGGGCAAGTCTGGCTAAGGCAGCAGGCAGATAAAAGTAAGTAGAATAAAGTATTTCAACAGCTTGGGTAAGAGTACGGGCTCTGGCAGCCACTTGGCTGCGGGTTTGAAAGTGAAAGTAGCTCAGTCGTGTCTGACTCTTTGGGACCCTATGGACTATACAGTCCATGGGATTCTCCAGGCCAGAATACTGGAGTGGCTAGCCTTTCCCTTCTCCAGGGGATCTTCCCAACCCAGGGATCAAACCCAGGTTTCCCGCATTGCAGGCGGATTCTTTACCAGCTGAGCCACAAGGGAAGCCTAAGAATACTGGAGTGCGTAGTCTAAAACCTTCTCCAGGGGTTCTTCCCAACCCAGGAACTGAACCGGGGTCTCCTGTATTGCAGGCAGATTCTTTACCAACTGAGCTATCAGGAGGGTTGCAGGTTTGGTTCCCAGCAATTCTACCTCTGAACTCTGTGAACTTGGAGAAGTAACCTCACTTCTGGCTTCAGTTGAACATGGATAACTCTACCTATCTCATTGTTAGAAGAGAAATGCATTAATATACATGAAACATTTAGAGCAGGGCCTGACTCATAATAAGCTCTATGTGTCAGTTATTTTTAGACAAACATACTGATTTTCTTGGAGGAGAGCCTGGTACAGGGTAGGTGATAAGTGTCTGCAAGATAAATACATAAATACATGCACACATACATATATGCATAAATAAGGCACATGTTGGCTTTAAGTCATTAGGCAGAACTCAATTAAATACACTTTTCTCCTTAAGGAGCCACAGCAAACAAGAGTATGTACCTCATCCATATTTATCCCAACTTACAGATAAATAGGACTTATTTTAAAGAATGATACACTATTTAGTACTTATTTAGACACTCTCCCGGTTAATCGGCAGGTACTAGTTTGGAGATTGTATTTACCAAAGATAATTGAAGCAGAGTGTGGGGAATCAACTCAACTAATAGGCTAACCAGAGGTGTTTGGGGAGGATGCTCCTTGCCTTACAAAATCAGGAAGATCAACAAACAGAGAGCAACCAAGTTGGCATCTGCTCTGGGCATAACAGGACAATATTTAATTTAGGCATTCTTGATCTTTTCTCCCTGCTAACAAATAGCATACATAATTATTTTAAAAGTATCAGAGATTATCTTCTTAAAATCTGAAACACATTTTAGTTACTCATTCATCTAAATACAGATGAGCATCTAACAAAACTGTCAAGGGGTCCCTTGGTCCTGCTTCTGGGCATGCTGATCCCCAGCTCAGCTATCTACTAGGACACAAGCTAAACTCTCACAAGGAGATGTCAAACGGACCTTTGTTGTTCAGGAGGCAACAACAACAAGAGTCACAAATGAGAGCAACATATGTACACTGACATCTTCTGTGCTGTGCTTAGTCGATCAGTCATGTTCGATTCTTTGCAACCCCATGGACTATAGACCGACAGGCTCGTCTGTCCATGGGGATTCTCCAGGATAGAATATTGGAGTGGGTTTCCATACCCTCCTCCAGGGTGTCTTCCCAATCTGGGGATCGGACCCAGGTCTCCCACACTGCAGGCAGATTCTTTACCATCTGAGCCACCAGGGAAGCCCAAGAATACTGGATTGGGTAGTCTCTCCCTTCCCCATGGGATCTTCCTGACCCAGGAATCAAACCAGGGTCTCCTGCATTGAAGGTGGATTCTTACCAGCTGGGCTACCAGTGATATTAGAGAAACAGAAAGTTGATTTTTAAAAGTATTTCTGATTTAACTCAAAACACCCAAAACATTATCATATCAACACATAACCAGTATTTCTTAAGGTATTGGGTTTCTTTCCTTTCACTGACAAAGACTTTGAAATCCAGTGTGTGTTGTGCAAGGAAAACACATCCCAGTCTGGACCAGCAATACTTCAAGTGTGCGGCCACTTACAGCTGCAGTCGCAATACTGGACTGTACACGCCCAGACTGTTCATTATGGGACCAGGGTCTTAGCCTCAATCCTCTATACATGCTCCTACCTTTAGTGGTTCTATCCTTCTCTAGTTTCTCCCAGGAACTTTTGTTATCTTATATTTATGAATCCTTGTAAATACTCAAACCAAATATGAAAAAACATGGTATAAAAAATAAAATGTTTATTATTCATTTTCTGACTGAAAAAAAAATCTATTTAATTAGACTAGAAAGACAAGGTATTTACATAATTTTCAGTTCTAAAAAACATTTCAGGGGTGAGAATAAATGTGTACACAAAGGAGGAAAATTCCTCCAATTTATAACTGTCATCGTGGAATATATTCTGTTCAATGTTTGAGGAAGATACTTTTGAGTGACTTCTCTACCAAATCAGTGGCTGAACTTTATCCTTGATTTGCTGACCCAAGTCTAGAATTCTTCACCTTGATGTTTCCAATGTATTCTAATGGATGGTAACTAGAAACTCATGGTAAAGAAACAGCTGCTTTTGTAGTTATGACTAATGCCTCTGTTGAGTATGGTGTTACTAGAAGGTGAGCAACTGGTAGATGTGAACCATTTATGTTTATAAGCACAGACAAAAGCAGAAATCTCTATGTCCCATTAGGACATCATTTAGCTTTGGCATGTCTTAAATTAAAAGTACTTTCACAGATACACTGACAAAAAAGTATACATTTATGCTGCAAAGAAAAGGAGACATAAGCAATGATCCTCTCCTACCTCTCCAACCCAGCCATATGTATTTGGTAACACCTCCTTCAAAATCATTGTAATTAGGTGCTAAGGCCAGCTGTTTATTCACATGTATTTATGTTGCTTTCTCCGATCTACAATCACCCTTCCCAACTCCCCCAGAGTCAGAACAATTTTGAGCACATTTCATTTTCATCAATGGAACATGAACCTCTATGGCTTCCCAACCTCTATGATGAGCACAGAGTCAAGGAGCTCTCTTATTTAATGTTTCTGACAAAATGAAACCACTGCTTCCCACCCCCTTGTCAGATGTGTTCATCTGTTTTGAGAGGAAAGGTAAAACCCAGCTTCAGATGGGGCCTGTGGAGATGCTAAGAGTCTCTACCTGACGTTAGGCATTCATTTAAGTGGACATCACTATTTCCTGATGAACACTCAGTTTGGTAAATATTTAATTAGAAGCATACCCAGGCATGAGATTCACAAGTAAACGTGAAAACATTTTATGTAAGAGGTCACTAGAGCTGGGCAATGATTTCTAGAAATAGTGATAACACCCTGACAAAAAACAGAACATTAACATGGTCAGAAATGAGGCACTGTTTATGCATAAGGTAGGTAACAAGCACATATAAAATCATCAAGGGGATGAAGTTCTGACTGTTGAAAATATTTCAAGTAACTCTGAGGAGGATCAGAGATGAACAGAAACCACCCTTTCCAAGTAACCTCACAGTTACAAGTATTTTCACCCATGCTCTTGATTCCCAAGTCCTTATAAACCTACAAATGCATCTGAAAAGCACAACCTGTGTTTGCATCAGTGTTCTAACCATTATCTTACGCATCATGGTTTAACTCATCCCGATACCTAATTGTCATACCACACTATCCATACCCAAGAATGCCAGCGGCCCCCAAAACACTACTGGAAACTGTCACATGGGTCCCCTTCCTGTCTCTTCTTTCTTCTCCTCAGAGCCACCATCTCCACCACCTTCCTCTGGAGGATGAAGGGTGAGTGTGGGTCTTTTTTCTCCTCTATACAAGTGTCAGTCACAGTCATCTGTGTCCAAAATTTCCAAGGTCAGCAGCAGTCAGGGGAAATTAAATCACTCCGTCCAGAACTCTCCCTGGAGGAGTTCCAGCCACACAAGCAGCACAAATATACAGAGATACTCATGCCTTTGTATAGAATACACACAATGTCACCCAGTCGTGAAAACAACAGCTATAATGAAACTAAGATGAGAAGCACAAGGATATGAAGGAAGGGTATTTGCTTAAAGGCATCTCAGTCATATTACTGGAGGAAAAGAAGAATGCTTTTAAGACGTGGATAAAAACAAAAAGGTTAAATTACATTTTCTCCACAAATCTGTGCCAGTCTACCAAGGAAAAGGCCACTCACCAAAAAGCCAAACTGAGAAACTGAAGCAATCAAAGTGGGAGCTCAAGTATGCCCAAGAATTCTGATCAATTCCTAATGCTTTGGGGGCTGGATATTGCAAAATCAGTACAGAAAAGCCACCCTGTGTCCACCACAGTTCAGGGCATACCTATTTCTCCAGCATGCCCACAGGGTGGCATTTAGAAGTCATTCAGACCAAGGAAACAAATATATACTCAGGTAAGTTAATGTAAGGTGAAAGAATGGTAACTTGGATGAAGAGAAATGTATGGTGACCTCAAAGGAGAAATATAAAGAAAAAATATAATTCTTAAGGAATACCTGCCAATGGCACAAAGAAAAACAGCCCAAAGATACAGCTCTTCTGTTACATAAATTATTCTCGGTTGTGTTGCTAAGAAAAGATTCCAAGATAGTCAGGTGTTACCATCATAAGCCTTTCTTCCTTTAGACTACCTTCCTCTTCCAGCATTGCACACAGAAGATAGAGGCCTACTAAATGAAACGAAGTTTCCCGATCAAAGGCACAGCGTGCACAGAGCAGTAACACCTGAGGTCGGTGTCTGAAACTATACACCAACACTGATCAAAGACCATCCTGATTGCATCTGTGTCCTCCTTCAAATCCAGGTCCTCTAAAAAACAAAAAACACAACCCAGTATTCGTATATTCACACAGCCAAGTCTCCAGCCCACAAATATATATTAGAAAATTAGGTGATTAGCACTGGATTTTAAACCTAGGTCAAAAGGACCAATTACAGCCTAGATTCCTGAAGTAAGCTACCTCTCAGCAGCTGTACAAAGAAGCCCTCTCCCAGACTCACAATCCTTCAATTTCCATTACTCATATAGAGACACAAAGCAAAGGTATTTCTCGAGTTCTTAAAAAACAAATTAAAAATAGAATTACCGTAAAATCTAGCAATTCTGGGTATATTCAATCCAAGGTCTCAGAAATGTTTGTAGCCTGTATTCACAGCAGCACTACTCACAATTATCAAAAGGCAGAAGCAATCCAAATATTCACTGATGAAGAAACAAAATGTGGTCAATGGAATATTTTTCAGCCTTAAAAAGGAAGGAAATTCTAACATATGCTATGATTTGAATGAGTCTTGAGAATGTCGTGCTAAATTATATAATCCAGTCACACACATAAAAAAGAAATAATGCATGATTCCACTTAAATAAGGTACTTGAGAGTAGTCAAACTTCAAGAAAAAAGTGCATCATGGTTCCTGGGGCTGGGGGCAGGCAGGAACAGGGAGTCATTGTTTAATGGGTATAGTTTCAGTTTTGCAAGATGGAGACTGATTGCAGGAGAATGAGAATATCCTAACACTACTGAATTATACACTTTAAAATGGTTAAGATGATAAATTTGATGTAATGTGCATCTAACAATTAAATGTGTGTGTGTGTTTTTAAACTTGGGGTATTCTACCCACATAAGCCAGACAGAGCCCAGACTACTCCAGAATCTCTGAAGAATTCAAGAGCATACCTCTATCACTTTCCCAGGAAAAAAGATGGTTTACGCACAGACAGCAGTCATTAGAAGTCATGTCTCCAAACCCACTAACAACAGAGTAGAAGCCTCAGTCATGGAGGACAAATCATTCCATCTTCCCAGGATATGAAATAGCTATTTTTCTGCTTCCTAAAGACAGCCAACTGAAGCCGCATGCCTAGGTACCACAAGTCTAACTAGATGGACCTGTGTCACCAATTCTCAGAGGCAGCTATAGAATGGGATGGAGTAGTAGTCTACAGCTCACTCTCTTCCTATAAAACTGTCACACATCTATGGAGGTCCATCTACACTTCTGGGAAACTGCTGTGTTCCACCATAATCCCCCACCTCTACCTAGTTCTCCAGTTGAATTTAATCCCTGTTGTCCATGCTCTTATCTAATCAACATTCAGTTTTCATAGCTTCTCTAAGTGGCAATTTTACTGTTGGCAGAAACCTAAATGGGTACATCTTCTGAGGTCAAACTGGCAATTGTACTAATATTTAATATGCAGTGTCTTTTGACGTTTCACAATTTGGCAGTTTCACTTCAAGGAATATAGTTCTATAGAAACAAAGATGTATGTACAAGCATTCTGTCCTCTGCATTCATGGTGGTTTAACACAAATGCATAATTACAAGTTGTGATTGAACTCTCGCACTAGCCCAAGTTCCAAGTTGGCAGTAAGCATGGCCATTTTTTCCTATTACAAGCATGTCTCGATAAATATGCTGTAGCTGTTGACAACAAGGGAAATCTGTATCTTCTGCTATGGCAACATTTTCAAATTTTAAAAAGCAAAGACACAATGGTAGCTGTAATCTCATTTGGGGGAATTCAGGGACATACTTAGAAACAATCTGGGGGAACTTACGTAGCACTGTCAGAAGGGCTTACCTTCAAAGGTATGTGTTCAACTTTCCACATTATAAATTTCTAAGATTTTAAATTACATTTGAAGGATAAATAGGTAAGTTAAAAATACAAACCAGTGGTAGATGGAATAAAATAGACAACGGAAACATGTACTTTAATTAAAAAAAAAAAAAAAAAAACAACTGGCCTCCTCTAACCAGATTTCAATGTTGAACATTTATTTCCGACTAATTCCCAGGATGATTCCAGGGTCACCACTCAGGCCAACCAATAAGGATGATGCGGGGCTGCAGAACACTGCTAGAAGGACACTTCCGGGTGCCCAGTGGTGCGCTGTGTCCGTGGCAGGTGGGCATCACCATCTGCAAATGAACTGCCACTCTCACTGTGTGCTGATAATGATGCTGCCGCCGCCACCTGCCTGCCATATGTTTCCCCGACTTGTCACGTAACAAGGAACTGCATTTTGGCACGCGGATCGCTGACAAGTCTGATACTACTGGCCATCTTTATTCCATCTGCAGCACTTCCTACAGCCGAGGTAGCTACTCGATGCTTCACAGGATGCATGACATAAAATACCACTTTGCCAACTGACCACTAACTAACACCAACATTTTACAGTAGACTCCCCTGCTGTTCTTCCTCTACTCCGTCCAAGGGCTACTCATTGAAGGGCTGTGTTCCATCCTCGTTTCATGTCCTGCAACCCTATTTCCCATTAGTAGAGAAGAAACACAGACTTTCTACTCCGATAAACCAAATTCATTCTCTCTCCCTTCATCATCACGGTACAGTCAATAAAGGCTGATGATAACCCAGGGGGTTTCCATTTTTAGCTCTAACATAATGTGTGTGTGCATGGTCATTCACTTCAGTCATGTCGAACCCTTTACTACCCCATGGACTGAAGCCCGCTAGGCTCCTCTGTCCACGGGACTCTCCAGACAAGAATACTGGAGTGGGTTGCTGTGCCCTCCTGCAGGGGATCTTCCCAACTGAGGGATCAAACCCACGTCTCCTGCATGCAGGTGGGTTCTTTGCTGCTGAGCCATCAGGGAAGCCCCTAACATAACGCACAGATCAGCAAAGGGTTTAAGGACTAGCGGTGATGAAACACTGTCTCACAGCAGCAGATAAATCTGAAGGTGATGAAATATGACAGCATGTTGGGTGTACCACTAAACTGCCTCCACTGTCACTGCTATTAGTAGAACTTCCGTCTGTATGAGCCAGCAAATATCAGTTTAAGGCCTGTTACCACATCTAGTCAACAAATTGGGAACTAGTTTCCAAAAAAGAAGGAAAGTAAAATTCCAAAACCTGATATTATCTTCTTAAGCAAAAGACAGCGAACATACAAATGTGAAATCAATCAAGCATGTGAACTAAATGTCTTGCTTTCCCATTAATAATGAGAACATAAAGGTAATTATCCAAAGCACTTCTATGAATTAGCAAATCCCTAGACAAGTAGATGCTTCTCTTAATGAGGGGACTCTTCACACATTTCAGCAGCCACCCCCATCCCCACTCTCACCCACCACTAACTCACTGGATAAAACGCCAACCAGCAATAACATCAAGAAGGAAACACCAACTACTCCTTGTCCTCCGTTCAGCAGCCATTCTGCCAACAGTCAACAGTATACCAATTTAATAAATTTCATTGTATCCACAATGCTGTGCAACCGCCACCGTTATAATTCCAGAACACTTTCATCATCCTGAAGAAAAACCCTTTACTCACTGAGCACTCACTCTGCAACCCCTGGCAACCACCATCTACTTACTGCCTCTTCCCATTTGCTTGTTTTGAACATGCCCTTTAAATGGAAACATACGATAAGTGGTCTTTCATCTTTCACGTGGTATTATGCTTTCAGGTTCACCCGGGTTGCTCCATATGTCAGTACTTTATTTCCTTCAACGGCAGAATGTATATAGTGTGTTCATATACCATATTGTGTTTATCCATAAAAATATACTTTTGAGACTGCAGCCATAACAGCAAGTGCACTGAGAACCACTTTAATAAAATCTCATTATAATGATAAAAAATAATCTTATTTTTTATAACAAGAAAATATAACTGAGAATCAGCTGAGAGAAGAAAGGCTCTATCTGATGCCATATGCAGAAAAGCTACTATCATTAACACAAATAACTAAACCATTGGAGTCAAATCACATAAAGGAAATATTTGAATCTCCCAACCTGTCCAGTTCAGAGAACTTCAACCAAACCCATTTAAAAAAAATAAAAAGCACCACTCTCTCATTAAGAGGAAAAAGAAATCTTTCAGGGCCTAAGTCTTGAGGAGATGGTCCAAACAAACAACCAGCCAGCCATTTCCAAGGAAAGAAATCTTCTTCCCAACAGATCATGTGCTCAGGACAAACAGCACAGGCACTCAGGCATTGTTTAAAATGGCAAAAATGATACAGATACCACCTATGGAAATATTCTTACAAAGTATGAAATCCCTGTAAAGCTTTAAGCCTCCCACTGGCTGCATCTGCTTTCCAGTTTCCTTGCACACACTCACTCACGATGAACCAGACTGTAACACAGTTTCAAGGATCCTCCTATCTTCATGACTTAGCCTGTTTGAATACATCCTTGATTTCCACAGCAATGTATCACTCTCTGACGGGTCATGTGAGCTCGTTTCTATGTGACGGTCTACATACCAGCTGACCCAATTCCTCTCCAGCCTGCACCAATTCCACAGCAGAAAATGAACGATGAATTACTCTACAGCACAGAAGGACAGGAATAAACAGAAAGACCCAATGAGCCCTCCTCCATAACTTAGCACAGAAAGATTTTTTTATTCTTCTGCTACTAAAGAAAAGTCCCCATGTCTTTTAGCACATAAGATAAACTCAAAATAGGAAAACTGGTTTAGTCATTACATAACTGTCTGAGCTATAAATTTACTAATCTGGTCACCAAAAGACCAGCCTAAGAATATAATGAGGATTTTTAACAATACTCTGCCACTGTAGCATCACCACAGAAGTTTAGACAAGTCTGTGGGAAAGAATTTTAAGCTAAAACTTCTAGCAGGTCTAGAGGGTAACAGGAAAATGCCTGGTGAGCATATATAGAATCCTGACAGAAGCACCTGGATCACACCACAGTACCAACCTCCAAACACTAGAAAATCAGCAACTGAGGAATCCGTCTATAACCAAGAGTTTATTGCAATCAATCAGTAGCCAAGATCTTTAGGCAAACTACCCCAAAGAGAGACTTCTTGAACAATCTCAAAAGAATGGTCTGAAGCCCAATCATTTCATTTCATTCAAAACATTTCAGAACATCTAGTAGGTGTTGGAAATAGAAATCAAACTTACTGCATTACAAAAAGGACAGACAAAACTGCAATATATACATGCTAAATTTCATATATATATATATATATGTATATGAAAAATCAAACAGAATAGTAATGCATATAAATATACTTTAAAAATTTCAGGTTCCTTAGGTGAAAAAGAAAGGATGGGTCCATAATATATTGAATACATTGTCTATTATCTCTGTAAAAGATACACCAAGATGCACAGGCATGTTTAAATCAAATGAAGTGACCCACTTATACATAGATCCTGCGTAACAAATGGTTGTAACAGACAGAAGGCTATAAATTGAAACGTTTAATAAAATGAGCATTCTATTAGTGACATCTGATAAAAATTCTTTTAAGTAAATATCACAATAAGCATAATACAGTAATCAATAAAATATCCAATGGTATGAGGCTCAAAAGTCTAGGGGGAAAAATCCCATAGTTAATAGGAAATGACAGGCACGTTAGAGATACCCTAATCTGGAGCAAATGGGGGGAAAGAGAAGAATTATTGGGTTGGTCAGTAAATTCACTTGGATTTTTCCATAAACTGTAACAAAAAAACCCAAACAAACTCTTTGGGCAACCCAATAACTGGCACTGATCTAATAAGCAACTCCCAAACCTAAAAAAAGAATGAATATAATCAATTTTTAATAATTCTACAATATATCAGTAATCTATCTGTGAGAGTTTTCATTTTTTTAAATACACATTTTCGATTCTCTTGAACACTGTGAGACTGTATTTTAACTGCTTAGAGGTGGCTGGGCTGTGGAGCAGGGGGAGTCACATAAATAACATTTATAACATGACAGTTATTCAGGAAGATTATATAATCCGTCCAAAAATTATGTAAGAGGGGTCTCTTCTGCAATACAAAACAGCTAACTCATAGAATTTGGAACAGGCTAGCTTATTATAAAGACTGAAAATGGAAGATATATCTCAGTAGTAAGTTACTTTTAATGATTAAGTTAAAATTTTTATTACATTGAGATTATCTTTTTATCCCAACTCTTAGTTAGCTGAGCTTTTAAGGCATAAAGTAAAATGAATGACTTTATTTTAAATCAAATGAAAGTAATCACAGTTATTACCTAGGGCAAGTGTATGTTACTATGTAAGAAAAAGCAGATTCAGGGGAGTTATATGAATTACCCAAACTTAAACAGCAATTCAATAACAGTTATATCCACTAAATCCTACAAATAAAAGTTGAAATTACAAGAATAGTAATCCACAATAAAAAGTCATTTCAGTAAATTAGGTCTGTTATATGCCTGGAGAAATTTACAGTCTAAGAGCCCAAGGTCTTACAAGTCTGAGAAGCTACCCTTAAATACATGATGCAGTGCAGGTGGCCGAAGGAGTAATCCATGAGAAGGCTGAGAAAGACTACCAACTCTGGTTATTGTTTCTGGTTTTCTCCAAAACTATCCAGCTTATTGCTATATCGCCTACTGATTTATAAGCAAGAATATAAAAAACAAAATTAAAAAAAAAAAACCTATTCTATTGCTTAGTTGCTCTAAAATATCGGAATAATAGAAGGTTAAAATTAAGCATTAAGAACTAGACTAAATGAAATCTATGGAGAAAAAATAAAAGCTCAAAATACAATAGTTAAAATCTCAAAAAACAGATGTCTGACTTTAAATGAGAAAAATCTAAGGGACTTAAAAGGGGGGAAGCTATTATACTTCTTAAATGGCCAAATCCCATGTAAATAAAGCACTCAACATCAATGAATAGACTTACTAAATACAAATTATAATTATATATAAATTATATATAAATAGAAGCTTTTTTGCCCTTAACTTTAGATCCACCCTCCCTGGAGAAGGAAATAGCAACCCACTCCAGTACTCTTGCCTGGAGAATCCCATGGAGGGAGGAGCGTGGTAAGCTACACTCCATGGGGTCACAAAGAGTCCGACACGACTGACTTCACGTTCACGTTAGATCCAGCCACATGGAGAAGCCTGATTTTGTATGCTAGTGAATCTAGTTGATTATACAGTATGGCACGTTTATCAAAACAAAAAGCCACAGCACCATAGTTCAAAAAAGTTAAAATGAAATAAAATTACACAACCACTGCAATTATCACTTCAAGAAATTTTATTTAAGTTTGTGAGGAAATGTTCAGGTTATGCTGTCAATTGACATATAGGTTTATTTATATCTGTGTGTGTATGAATCAAAGAAAATCTCAAAATGCTAACAGTGCTTTGAATTACTTTTAATTTTCTTTTATATTTTCCAAACTTATAACTTATAACAAACATACATTGTTTTTATAATCAAACAAAAATCACAGAAGGAGAACAAAAGACCATCTTGGTTAACGGTGTGGTCTAAAGTGACAACAGTCACACTCACCAAAAGCACAGCGTGTGTGTGACTGATGAGAGGAGAGGCTTGACTTCCCAGCTCCAATTCTCCAGAAGGCTTAGAATCAACTGACAAAATTGTATTTGGTGCTTGCATGTTCCTACTTCCCTATTTTCAAAAATAACTTACAAGTCTATAGTAATTGTTTACAACATTCCAAAAACCAGAGAAAATATTTGGTAAATACTTAACCTGTGAAGACAGTCAATGGGGTCCCTCTCAAAGAAGAAGGGTCAAGAATGAGATCTGAAAAGCTTTGCCAAGTGAAGAACTAAAGAAATAAGATGATCAACAGTAGCAAGATGAGCAGAACTACTAGAAACGAAGACACTCCACTGCTCCAAAGGGTAAAATACCAATGGGAATGCAGATGGAGACTTGTATCTGCGGAAACTGCATAGGAATCCATCTTTTCCTAGCAGTGGGAATGCTACTATGTGACGACAAGACTAGCACAAAGAAAATGAATGTAGATCAGAATTTACATTCTAGGCTATGCAGCCAATGTAAATCCTATCCCTAAATTAGTCAGTCCTTAGAAGAACTGGCCCGTAATGGGGGCGGGGGGAGAGAGACCAACAAATGACAATACTGCTGAGGATGTACCTGGCCTAATTCATTTTGATCAATTTTGGTTAATATGCACTTTATTGTAAAAAGGACATCATTTAGAATCAGTGGAAACCTTAAGGGTAACACTAAGGAGAAATGACAATATGACACGAACTCATAACCAGTTTACTTACATCATTTAATAAAGCCAAATTTTTGCCTCATTTTGTTTTCCTATTTAGTACTAGGATAACTTATTAATTGCTCTGAGAAACGGAGAATCACTCTATAATACAAAGAATAACAAATCACCTGAAGCATAGTGAAGTACTTAAAATGTGCTACCTATGCGGTTAGGAATGAACCTATTTCATAGTATTATCGCAAACGTAATCAATCTCCAAATTCAATCTTTTAAAAGTAAATCAAAGTGGCAATAATATTTTGAAGTGTTAGATTAACTGAGCATTCATTTGGGAGTTGAAAAGAAGGAAATCAATCATTTATTTCTAACTAATGATCAAACAGCTATATTTCTTGGATAGGTAAGTTCAGGAGACAGAGACTTCAAGTTTGAGACTCTCAGAGAGACTGGGGGCTAAAAAAAAAATGCTGGTTGGGGCATATTTTGTCCTTTATTTAGCTTACTTTGGGTCATAGAAAATTAAGTTCTCATCAGATCTCCTGCCAGTTCCCATGGAAACTCTATCAAGCTATAAAAAATGTACCAGGAATCTCAGAAAAGAAGCAAACTGGATGTTAAGAGTTCTCTCCAGGCTCTTCCTTCCCCAGGCCCACTCCCCACTTCCTCTATGAGTCAGGCAGATACAAGTCAGGGCCACTGAGCACTTGGGGATCAAAAAGGTTTTCTTAAAAAGAAGGGCAAGCAATTGAGTGTCATCTTCTTAAGATTGGTTTTCAAGCCAACAGAGGTCGAAGAAAATAAAATGAATGGCCATCTTCCTTTTCTCTCATTCAACCTTATCAGGACACAGAATAGAACAACCTCACATTTTATTTGTCGTATTATATACTGCTCCCTGTTCTTCATTTTCCCAAGCCCTGACTCAGTAGTTTGCGATTATCGATTGAGCTCTTACAATGTGCCGAGCACTGCAGTAAGTACTTTCCATACATTACCTCATTTAATGCTCATGACAGGCCTGGATTAGGTAATGCTACCCCAGAGATTCAAACCCACGTCTTTTTGCTTCCAAAAGTCCATATGCTAAACCACGACAAATAGCCAAAAATAGGATATTGACTAAATACTCAATTGATGTTAAATAATAAAAGTACTTCGTGTGTAAGAGTCTATTTAAATGATACAGGGAAACCATCATATTGAAGGTTACAAAACACTAAGTACCATATAATTATTAGCTAAGTTGAAAATTATGCAAATACCCAAATGCATAAAAAGAAGATTGGAATAATACATACTTAAGCATTAACAGATGCTACCCTGGGTGGTAGTTTCCTTTTGCTTTAACTTTTCTTTCAGAAATATTCTTTTTAGAGTGAATAAGTGTTGCTTTTGTCACTGATAAAACAGGCAGTATGTGTTATTTATAGCAAAGCAGCAAAAACAAAATATACTGTCATACCAAATGGACATTCTCCCCAATATTAGCTGAATTCATACTTACACTTTCAAGTAGAAAAATTATGGTCATAGAGAAAACAACAAAAACTCTTTAGTACTTTTAAGCACATAAATATGAAATACAAATGCAAAGATATCATTTTGGGCAATATATATGAAATTTTAACTATTTATGATACTAGTATTTGAAGAATATACACCCACAAACACATCTGTCTGTATTGGCCTAAAATACCTCTGGAAAAGATTTACAAGGAAATGATAATACTAGTTATTTCTGAGGAGGTAAACTGAACTGCTGAAGGACCAGGGTAGAAGGGAGCTCTTTGATTAATACAGCCTTTGTCAGCATTTTGAGTTTTAAATGTATTACCTACTCAATTAACACAAAAAGTAAGAGTAATGCAACCCCCCACACACACACAAAAATTAAAACAATGTTACTGACTTTCCAACAAATGCCTAAAAGATATGTTAACTAATTTAAGGGTCTGCCTATTTTATACAATAATTTGTCAAAAATATCCTGTGTTTCCATATTGGCTTTCCTGCCAAATGACTTCAAAATATCTGTTTCAGCAAATGAAACAACAAAGAGGATTTAGTTTCTTGATTTGACTTTGAAAGTCTTCAGGAGAAAATAAAAAAAGATGCATGGCTTTATCCATATACGTCCTTTCTAAAAATGAAACCTCCATCTATTTTTTTAAAAAAAGTAAAGAACATGTTATATAAAACAACCAAAAAATGTTTCAAATTATGGCTTCCTGGCTGTTTAAAAATTAAATTTAAAAAGTATCTTTGCCTTGCCATAGATACATATCAATGCAAAGAGGAATCTCTGCAAGAAAAGGAGGAAAGAAGAACCCCCAAATCAACCTGGACACACAGGGTGGAGGACAGGGCCAATGGCTTGGAGTCAGGGGAGAAACAAATCCAAATATCAATTGCAAGGAGGACCATGCAGAGAAGACACACGTTCCCAGATTTGGAAGCAGGTCCCAGGGTCAACCAAACAGTTTCCCTTTTCTTAACGAGTACAACACCCAAGCGCCTAGCAAGCACACACACACCCTGGCCCAGTCCTGGCCAGAAGGGGTGACCAACAGTTTCTTCCTCATGCATGCTTTCCTTTTTCCAAAAACAGAGCAAGTGACGGTTCAAGCAGGTAATTTAAAATGTACACAGCATCACCTAGCCTGTTAAATTCTATGCTCATCCGAGACGGCCCAAGCCCAAGGAGAAACTGGAACCGCCAAGCAAACCAGGTGAACTTGTTCAGATAGAAGCTGATGCTTTGTCAGCTTTGATCATGGACCAAGTTCCATGCTGCTGGGAGGAAGAACAGAAACAAGAAAAGATGACATTTAGCAAATCACTTTTTCCCTCTTAAGGCCAGAAAGGTCCCAGGGATCCAGTGCAATGGCCAGGTCAGACAGCTCGGCAGATGGGCGTGTGAACTGGACCATGAGAGCCACCACAAGCTTGGAATTCTGAAGCTGTTCGGGTTGTGGGTCTGAGCACCTCTGAGGAGGGGGATGGAAAATGGAAGGCAGAAGAGGCAGGAAGAAGGAAACCACCAGAAGGTTAGAGACAGAAGGAAAGGAAGAGGGAGTAGGTGTGTGAAAAGGAGAAAATATGAGAGGCTATCAATATCACATTCACTCTCAGAACGGCAAGAGAGACACAATAAATTTATCTAGACTTAGTGATCATATGACCATTTTCTCTTCAGAAACTCTGATTAGCGACCACCAAACCAGCAGCTCTGAAGAACAGCAACACGACTTATCCTTGTCTTTCATCTTCAAAAACCCTCCCATGCTGCGGAGTTCAAACCACACACCGCTTTTCTTCCCCATGGCTGGCACCGCCACTGGCAATGGAAGAAACTAGTAGAAAATGTGAAAAGGCTCTGGGCCGCCTCAAGGGGTCAGTCATTCTGACACATTTGGTTTCCAAAGCCATGTTCACCAAATGTAGCAAGCTGATGAACGATAGAAACAACCAGCTGAAGACACAGGTTCTGGAAAAGGGAGCAAAGAGGCGCTATCCCCATTGGGAAAACTGTGACCCCCAACCATAACAGTTTAAACTTTAAATTTCAGGTGAAAAGACAGAAAAAACACTCTGACCATAACAGTAATATAAGTATAGCGGGAAAAGAATGAATTCAATCTCTGAGCTTTCTCTTACAGAAGCAGGAGTCTGGTAGGTTAAGGATAATTAAAGCCATGCCATACAGGGGTAGAGATTTATCTTCACACATTTAAATGCACCTCTCAAATCTTGTGTTTTGGCTACTGCAGGTATTCACATTATATTGTTATTTGAAGCAAAATACGTCTTTGGTGCCAAAAAATTAAACTCAAAGGTCTATAAAAAGATCAAGTAGATCAATCAATTCAGCAAAAACAGGGCAAAAAATGTTCATTCTCCTTTTGCTGACAAGGAAATTAAGGACATAAAAGGAACCATAATCCAAAGTCATGGGGTTAAGTGAACAAGGACTAGGTGTACTTCACGTCTGTGGGTACCAGGTAATGGTGTTTTCGCACCTCTGACCCAGGCAAGGGAAATTAGCCTGCCTTTTTCCCTACCGGGAAAACTACACAGTGATCAGTATTTGGGTTGGCTGTATTTACAAGAAAACCCGAACAAACTTTTTGGCCAACCCAGGAGATGCCCATTACGTCAAAGAGTCTCATCAGAGATACCAGGATGACCAATGACCCTTTCTGAGTTCTTAAATACGATCTTACAAAGGCAGATTCCTTTGTATTTTACAGATCAAGAAAACAAGGCAGACTGGAAGAAAGAAAATCACCCCAAGTATAAGAATTTGAACACGCACAATCTTCAGCTGTGTATCGTTTGGCCTTTGAGGTCACAAAAACATCCCACCTGTTGATTGTGATGCAGGCTGATAACTGTGGATGCGGCCGCAGGGCTGCACTTGAGGTGCTAGTTTCTATTCACATCCCGAGGAGCTTACATGGGTCCAGCCTTTGTGCCCTACCCCAAAAGTTACTCCTAAGGCAGTGGGCTGCTTCCATCGCTTCCCTATACCTGCACACCTGAGGAGTCACAGCTGTTGAATTAAACCATGCCCATTTTACAAATGGAGAAACAGAGGCGGTGAGAATGCACAGACCATATGGTTGGTTAGGGATGCATCTCTCAGCTCTTAAGACTCACTAGGAGAGTAAAGAAGCTTCTGCGGCCGTCTAGCTGCATGTGGTAAGATTTCACCGCAACGTTCAACCAATTCCTAATCAGGGTCCGGGTCACTCCGCTATTTACTTCCTTCCTCTCCTCCTTTCCCTCGAGGTCTATATTAGAATGAGGTTAAGGGGTGTCAGAGGCTTACAGGCCCCCTATTGGGGGCCTCCAGCAGGAAAACCCCATGCTCAACTGGCCTCTCCTGCCCAACAGTCCTCTCCGCCTCCTCCTCACATCCAAGTTTAGCCTGACAGGCTCTGAGGAGCCGGGCTCAGCGGCAACCTGCCAGGCTATAAGGCAAGCCATACGTCGCAGAAATGGCCAAGTGGAGCCAGTCAGGGACTTATTTATTTCCAATTCATCTGGACTATTGTTCGGGAAGATGGACATTATGGAGCCCACGTCCCTGGGAACGAGCACAGCAGGCAGCAGTCAGGGGCCATCAAACATCTGTCATTTAGAGGTTTAAAATCGTAATGAAGGATTCAAGTGAAAAATATTCACTTACTGCTTACTAGTTGAGTAAGCCCCTCTGTCAAAAATCGTTTTTTTAAAGAGAACAAATTACAAATGCTGCACAGGTTTCAAAAGGACGCAGAAACGGCCCCAAAGTAGACCTCCCGAACCAAGGAGCGGCTGCTCCGGCTGCCTCAGGAACAGCCCCCGGGCACGCTGCCAGTCGGGGGGAGTCATCAGTTCATAACCACAACTCATATACAGGAAAACACACGAGAAACATCCTCATTCTACCTATTTGTAAGGCCATGGTTTTTATCTGTCAGACAGAGCTACGCCTGAAATCTCTTTGGAGTGGGGCTCGAGGTCTATATTAGAATGAGGAAATTGAAGAAGACAGGTGACAGAAAAACCATCTGCCTAGCTCAGAGCTATGAGATGAGCTTTCTACATCCCTTCTCTATATCCAAAGACTTCCGATTTTTAAGAACTGCCAGGTGGAGGACAAATTCCACTGCTTCTGTAGAGACTTATTACTGGGGGATCCTAATGTGATTCCTGACATCAGGAGCTGAGAGCTGAAGAAAAAGGTCAGACAGGCTCTTTGCCTGATAGGGGTGAGGGAGGGAGGTCAGACCTGGGAACGGATACTCCAGAAACCAGCACGGGGGAATGACAGGGTGGAGTGGCCCCAACATTACATGGGGAACCAGGAATAGAGGACCGTGCTAAGATCCTTACAGAAAAAGTGTGAAGGCAGGAAGCTGTGAAAGGGCTCGGCACGTCGATGCAAGGGTGAGAAGTTCTTTGTGATGTATCATATGGAGGGTAGAGTAGGAAGTGAGACTGGAAATGGAAACATCCCTAAATGACATTATGATATTTTATACACAACCAGCTTTCTTTTCTCTTCATTTAAGGAGGCAGGAGCTTTCCTGCAGGCATCTGGGTACACGAGAGTCTGTGAGGTGACCATGACTGTGAACACAGAAAGCAATTCTGACAGCAGTGTGAAAGATGGCAGAGACTAGAAGGAGCAGATCTGCTTAAGACACAGTTGCAATAACTGGGAGATAAGGAGCATACAGACTCATAGCCATGGGTAACACTGAGTAAAGGAAGATTTGGAAGTGATAACTATGGCAGATTGAGGTGAACTTGGGATGGGGAGATTGCCAATACTAAAGTTTGGGATGATGGCTGGGTGGTGACAATATTTAAGACCACCAAAAGGTACTAGGAGAAGGCAATGGCAACCCACTCCAGTACTCTTGCCTGGAAAATCCCATGGGCGGAAGAGCCTGGTAGGCTGCACTCCATGGGGTTGCTAAGAGTCAGACACCACTGAGCGTCTTCACTTTCACTTTTCACTTTCATGCATTGGAGAAGGAAATGGCAACCCATTCCAGTGTTCTTGCCTGGAGAATCCCACGGGCGGGGGAGCCTCGTGGGCTGCCACCTATGGGGTCGCACAGAGTCAGACACGACTGAAGCAACTTAGCAGCAGTAGCAGCCAAAGGTACCAAGGCAGTTTGTGGGCAGAGAAGAAAACCATATGGAAGCCAAAAGCTACATTTTAGACCTAATAGCTGACACCTCTCTCCTGGCATCTCTATCTGGGGATCCAGTGTTCAGCAGTTGGAAGTACATCTGAAGGCAGAGAAAGAAGCAAGGGGTGGAAATATTCATATGTAACAGGCCGCTGAAGCCACTGAGCGCATGAGGTCACACAGCAGGTGGAACCTCTCCTGTCTCTGAAAGACAACTATGATCCGTATAATTCACATTAATATTAATCCAATCTTGCCAAGAGACATGTTTCTTATCTCACCAGATACTCAAATCTATTCTTATTCAACTTTGCACATTTTGATGTAATCTTATCGCAGTTAGACTGTAGGCAGCTTGTGACAGAGATGATACTCTATTCACATTTTACCTCCCAAAAGGTACCCAACCATCATGTGGCTTTTCTGGACTATTAGTTCCATGAGACCAGATGTTTTTAGGGTTTGAACCCCAATGTCTGGAACAAGGTGTGGTATGGAGTAGTTGCTCAAGAACTATTTGCTGAATAATACAAATGAGTTGATTTCACCAGGCTTCCTCTTCTGGCTTTCTTATACGATCAAGTGATGAGGCATGATCAAAGCTTTAGGGGCTCAGTCCTCAAAGAGAATAAGCCTATTCAACCTTTGTCTTCCGAATAGGGCCATCTACTCATTAGCCCAGCCCAGTCCAATCACTTTTTACAGCCAGAAGAGGAGGGAAGGCAAAGCCACAGAAAAACTATCCAGTCCAAAAAGACTAGATTGAAGACAAAAACTGAGATTCCTATAGTGACAGGAGAAACTCAGGCACAGCTCCCCGTGGCACACACCTACGCAAGTGACCTGTTTCACGTGGCACTGCAGACCAGGCCTCTGCTAATTATTCCTAATGTCCTATTCATCAGCCTTAAATGGGATGAGCATAGTTCATCAAAAGCTCCTGCCAGAATGATTTCTCCCAGGGTGTGCCATATTTCAAAATGCTAATGATCAAAGTCGAAATGATAGAAGCCCTGTGACTATAGCAGCCTTCTTAAGTAGACATCAGCACTGATTCTTCAAGGAAGGGAAACAAGGCAGAAGTCTTCGGGTGAGCCTGCCAACAACACTAGAAATGTGCTCAAGTAATGGCTGTCGTAGTCATCTTTTAGTCGCTAAGTTGTATCTGACTTTTGCAACCTCAGGGATGGTAGCCTGCCAGGTTCCTCTGTCCATGGGGTTCCCCAGGCAAGAATACTGGAGTGGGTTGCAATTTCCTTCTCCAGGGATCTTCCCCAATCAGGGATCAGACCCACATCTCCTGCACTGGCAGATGGATTCTTTACCACTGAGCCACCAGGGAAGCCCAAGTATTGGTTATTCTGTATCGACTGTCAGCTGGTCTGGAGATCACAGGCATTAAAGCCTGGGAGAAGAAAGGAGGGAAAGAAAAAAATGCAAGAAAGACAAGACAGGCAGGGGGTCAGAGGTGAAAGAACATCAACATAAAACCCCAACTGATGGAATACTTTTCAAAGGAGCTTATCACTAAAGTACAAAACTTAAAAATGAGAACTCCAGTCAGGAGTCAATTGGCCAGACAGACGAAGATGTGTCACTTACATCTCCATCTCCACTGTCCTATGCCCTTCCATCTGTGTCTTACCCTCTTCTGATGAGAGCATGGGTCTTTGGGTTTTGACCCTACCCTAAACCAGTAGGATCTCATTGTAACCCATCACATCCTTAAAGACTATTTCCATATAAAGTCACATTCTAAGGTTCCAAAACGACACGAATTCTAAGGGGACACTACTCAGCCCACTGCACCTATCATCATGAAACCACCAGGAAAGACTGTCCAAGCCAGCGGTCCTTATAGGGTAGAACTGCAATGCTTAGCCACATGCCAGTGCAGGAGACCCAAGAGACACAGGTTTGATCCCTGGACCAGGAAGATCCCTGGAAGAGGGCATGTCCACCCACTCCAGTATTCTTGCCTGGAGAATCCGATGGACAAAGAAGCCTGGCGAGCTACAGCCCATGGGGTCTCAAAGAGTCGGACACAACTGAGCACACACACAGGAATATCTGAAAGCTTGCCAGAGGAAAGAAAACTAGTCAATGGAAGCAAGAAGGCAGTTCTAGGTATCAACAAAAGACCTTGATTCGGTAAGAATAAAACCTTTGCTCAGATTTTAAATGCATTAAAACAAGGAGCACATAGCCTTTGAGCTCACAACCGTATGACCTCAATTATGAAGCCCTAAGATACCACTTGGGAGAAGGCAATGGCACCCCACTCCAGTACTCTTGCCTGGAAAATCCCATGGATGGAGGAGCCTGGTAGGCTGCGGTCCATGGGGTCGCTAAGAGTCGGAGACGACTAAGCGGACTTAGCAGCAGCAGCAAGACGCCACTTGAGTCACCCAACTGTAATGAATTGGAGGAATTTCCACCTTGCTGTTAAGTCACGTCAGTTGTCCCTGGGATTCTCCAGGTAAGAACACTGGAGTGAGTTGCCATTTCCTTCTCCAATGTGTGAAAGTGAAAAGTGAAAGAGAAGTCGCTCAGTCGTGTCCGACTCCTTGAGACCCCATGGACTGCAGCCTACCAGGCTCCTCCGTCCATGGGATTTTCCAGGCAAGGGTACTGGAGTGGGGTGCCATTGCCTTCTCCGGAATGTCCACCTTAGAACCAGACAATTGTGCATACTACCCTCTTGTATACCCACAAGTTGTTCCATGTCCTTAGGGAAGATACTCAAGCAACTGGAAATACTAGCCTAACTCTCTGGACACATCAAAAACAGAGGCCACAGAAAGAAATCTTAGAGTCTATGCCTAAAATTTGGACTCACTACTTTGGAATGATGTCTGATTTTGCAAATATACCAAAATCTTTCTTCCTAGAAACTTTATATGTACTATCCCTATACAAACCCTTAGAAGACGAAACTACTAGGGAAAAAATATTGTGAGAAAAGATAAAAAGAGTTGGGTTTGCTTCCCAACAGAGCACGTCTGGGTAGTCTCACTTTACTCCCTTCCACACACTGTAAGATATTCTGTACATTACCACTGAGCCCAAGCTCAAAAGAATCTATTCGCTGTAAACCAGGAGGTATAGGAAGTTGGAAGATTTGCAATTCAGCACATTTTATAGGTTTTTTTGGCACACAAGGGTTATTTTTAAAGTAGGGAAAAAAAGCCTGTCCTCTCCCTACCCCCAAACACAGCTGAGCTGATTCAGCACAAATCTCCCCCTAAAATAAAAGCCCAGTTTGCAGAGAACAGGCATGGAAAGTTCCAGCCCTAAGGACGATATTTCAGAATCTTGGGTGAAAAGATCAGGAGTGGGTGGCTTAAGACAAGCCAACTGACAATCAGTTATAAATATAAGGACTCTCACCAGAACCTACGAGCAACCTGGGAGTCCAGGGAAGAAGGTCTTTAAACCCAGTAAGGTCTAACAGTACCCAGAGACAGGAGATCTTGAGGATCCTGGTATCTAATAAACCATTTCCCACAGGTAAGCCTACAGAAGAAATTTTCAGGAATGCAGTTTCAATTTCTGGTTTCTTCATTTATATAAGACATCCTTTCTGAAGAAGGCATAAGAATATACTTGATACAAATACCACACTTCACCAAAGAGCTACATGCTCAGCTCAACACCCTGACGGTCTCTAAATCACAGAGGTACTCTGCCGCACCTACAGATAAAACAAAACCAAGAGCTCATCAAGAAGAGCTCTCAAGTGGCAGCCAGGAGAATGTTACCTTGCTGGGAACAACTGAGTTTCCAGAAACCCTACAGTCATTTCTGTTAATTACCTACACCAGACAAGACAGCTGATGAGTTCAGCCAAGAGGTCAATGGCATCTCCAATGACCCTTGGTCTCCTGTGGTGCACTGACACGCTCTCGTCCCGTACAAGTGGGAGAAGTCTTACTCGGAAAAGGTATGGTCAGAAAATACGAGCCAATTCAAAACATCTCGATTTGGTGAATATCTTCAGCCATTTATTCAAAAAATTTACAGCCACACTGATGGTAACAGCTGGCACTGAGAAGGCAAGGACAAGCAACCTCACATAAACCTGTCAATTTAAATCACAATGCATTCTCAACCCTAGGGCCTGTTTTGATCATTAATGTAGAGGACTTTTCCATGGCGTGAGTGAATCACATTAATATGAAGTGAAAAATGTGGAGATGACAAAGGAAATGTTTATAAAAACCAAACTAAATTGCATCAGAGGTAATTAAGAACAAGAATCCCCAGACTGCCAGCTTTGTACTTAACACAGGGGATTAACTTAGCACACAGCAGAAGTATTTTTGCGACGCAGCCTGTGAGAAGAATAAATGAATTCTCAAGGAAGCCCCACGCCCTTGAAGAGCACCCACCAGCTGAATTGAGTGCCACGTCGGCTGAGGGTGGCAAGCCTCAGGGTCCCGTGCTCACACAGGGACTGGAGCACTGAGTGTGTTCCTCAACCTGCGGGGGGCCCTGCCGAAGATTAAAAAAGAAAAAAGTAACCTGCCCTTTCCCTTCTCCCAGAAGCCTCACCTCTGCCAGAAGATGGAAGAGAAAGTAAAATCGAGCTCCACACTGGCTTAACACTGTTTGCTATGACCTCACATTGTCTGTGGAACTGAAGAAGATCATGTAATCTGACACGGGCTTCTCGGAGGAGCAATCTGAGGAAACATCATTTCACAGGGACATCTCAAAGACTCATGAGATAATGTCTAGAGGGCTGAAGGCATTCAGAGGGTTGATCCCTGGTGCTCTGACCACCTGCGGCTATCTGTGGACAAGGATGCTGTGGCGGCAGAGAATCAACTTCTCACAGCAGGTAGGGTGTTATACACAAGGACGGTCATGCCCCCAAAGCACCCTGACCCTGGCCATCTACACACCAGTCAGTACACACAAGAGGAAAGCAGGCCTTTCCGGACGCCCTTTATCATCAGAATCATCATTAAGAGCATGGACATCTGGGGTAAGTTTCGGTTTCTATGTCTATAAAACAGGAATGATACATATATCTTTCAGGGCAGAGGTGAAGATATTAAAAAGTGAAAACAAAATTCAGTGTCTACCAGGAACAACCAACTCAATAAATGACAGCTCTAAATTTTTAAGCTAAAATGAGCATTATATGAAGTGCTATAAAACAATACATACAATATGTATGTAGCATACATACATATTGGAATGGCATGAAAATCATGCACAGGTAGCCACTGAAGAACAAATGAGCCGTATCTTCTATAGTTGACTTAGACATTCAGAATATTTTATCCCAGAGAAGCAAGGCTATTAACAGTGGTTGGGTTGCCAGCCTGGCTCATAAAAGTACATTAACTCAGAATAGAGATAATATCATTTACATACTATACCAACCATTCTAAAAAGTGAGAACAGATTTTTCATGAGGTTCAGTCTTGAACCTGCTGGAATTGTTAAATCTGGCACACACAGAAATCATTCCCACCCACACCCCCAAAAAAGCATGACCCTCAAGTAAAATAGGCTTCCAAAAAAAGAACAATCTAAAGTAATAATTCCCTAATTTATAGCCAATAACTTTTCAAATGTCTGCATTTATCAAGAAAATTACCTAATTTTGAGTGCCTAAAAAGAGTCTGCATAGTTTACAGAACAAATTTTAATGACATAAAAAGCACACAAATTCAGCTACTGGTTTACAAATGTGCCTCATTCCCCAATTTACTTATTCAATGAAAACAGTGGTGAAATCTTTAGGGAATACATGAACTGGTGGAGGGTAGGGGTGGGGGTAGAACTTCTAGAGACAAGACAGCCTGGACTGAGCAACTTTCTACTGCCAGGGCTGAAGCTTCATCACTTTTTGGAATTTCATTTCATCCACCATTTCTGACCCTTCAATGGTCTAAACAAGTTACAACTTTGAACACAATGGTTCCCATGGTGACAAAAATTCCACAATCAAGGGATAGAAGTTACAGTGATTCACATGTCATTTGTAAATGTTGTATTAAACAGATTAAAAAATATTTAGAGATTCTATGAAATAGCTGTGGAAAATTCCAAATGAAGATTCCCAGCTACCATCACCTTATTCCACTGAGAGTAAAATGACTTAGACATACAAACTCCTGCTTTCCTAGGGCTGACAATCTCTAAATATTAAGGAAAAAAAATACACAGAGAAAGAAACTGTTCTTGCGATTAGATGAGGACTGTAGCTCTGATTCTCTTAGAAGGGCATCACAATCTCATCATCTTACACAAAGTAAGGATGCCATTCTGGAAAACTACAGGACATGCTGAAGTTACCAAGGATCCCATGTGTCCACTACACTGGGACCATGAAGAACCCCAGAAGAAATCAGTGAGACAGTTCTCTCCTCCATGCATATTCCCTGAGTCAAATCTGAGTGAATGCACAGATGGCAGATGGTAAACGGGGGGATGGGGAGGGCATTCGACCAGGCAGTGTGGCAATTCAGACAGCTTCCGAAACTCTTCCAGGATATACACATCTTCTAACTCTTCCTCAAACCACACAAAACACAAACGCACACAAATATATACTCTAACACAAGCGCATACTCATTTTGTGGAAGTGGGTATCAGGTAACACCCAAATCTGGGAAAGGGCAAATTAGCTGCCCATGGATTACATCTCTTGACCTCACCTGAAAAAGTCAGGCTATGCTAGATTCTACATGAAAGCAGTATCACTAAACAAAACAAAATCTTAATAGGCATCTGGAAAAACATGAATGACTAGTTTTATGGCAGATTCTCATCCATCAGAGAGGAAAGGCAAATAATATTCCCAGCTCCCAAAAGATAAAACCAAGACTCAGAGAGGTGCCTGGTTACTTTAATTAAGGCATTTAGCCAGAATTAAATCTGGGGAGTGAACCACAGTGCATTTCCATAACTGAAATGGAGGCCACTGAATCTAACAAAGCACTGCACCACTTTACCTTCAATCTTATTTCTCTACATTCTAGAAATCCCTCCAAACTGTCTAATTATAGACTCTCTGGGATGGTCAAATAATAGTCTGGGCAGAGAAGATGATTTTTACCTCCATTATCTTGCTTAAGCTGTGACAGGCAGCCCTAATCAGCTTCCGTGCACACGGGCACACACAGGCCCGCATGCACCCTCTCGGTGCCTCTTAATCACTACATGCTGCTGCAGAGGTCTGAAGGGAATTGGCAGAAATGTGTGATGATGTGCGGGCCACCCCCTTGAGGCAGCCACTGCCCTGTCTGCTCCCAGACTCCAGAGCACATGGGTGTTTGCTGTTGCAACTGATGCGCCCAGAAGACAGGCAAGTGGTTTCAGGTGGTGAGTCAGAAAAGCAGTTTGCATCAGGAATGTTCTAGCCCAGCAGAGCTGAGCTGCGTCCTTCTCCCTATGTGGGGATACAGTATTCATCATTTATACAGTGTCACCATGGGGGACAAAACTTGAGCTCAGCACAAACAGAATCCAATCAACTCTGATGCAGAGGCACCAGTAAATGAGGTTTCTCCCACCAAGAAGGAGACTAATTGCTTAAGAATTGCCACCAAATCTGACACTGGAGGTTAGTCCTTTTATCCTGAGACGGAGGACTTTACAAAGGCCCAGCAGGCACACAGTGTTTGAGAGCAGGGCCCTGGACTAACCTAAAACCATTTAGCAGCTGCTACCCTGAGCTGTGATCTATGCTCCCAGAGATGAAGCAGAATCCGGGAGGGCAATATTCAAACCAAGCAGGTGGAGGCCATAACACAGGCCACACAACTGGCTGCCCACGAAGTGAATATGCACTGCCACCCCTTTCAATGTGATTCTTGGATGGATTTCAGTAGATATGCATATGTATCGGGGCTGGCGGGGTGGGGAATAGGATTCCTTGCTTGTCTCTATGCCATTGTTTATGAGCCAGTAAATGAGTGATATGGTATCAACTTGGTGAAATAGAGATGTTAGACATTCGATCAGATAACAGGAGATCTAGAAATTGAAAGAGGCTTAAAGCCATCATTTGCACTACACTTCATGAATGAATACAACATTCTGTCAAGTTTTATACAATGACAAATGAGCCTATTTTCTGAAGGAACCTGAGGAGATTTAATACTCATGTTAGGGAACCCAGTTTGCTGTCTCTGCCTCAAAATTAGCAATTTCATCTTATGCCCAGCTTCAAAATCTCTTGTTATAATTTATCATTCTAGTGACTATGATTTATAATAAAATGGCTTATATTTATATTTATTTTTACACTACTTTGACAAACCTCTCACAACTCCCATCATTTAAAAACCTGCATGAGGTAAAGAATGCTAATATGGCTTCGACATGCTGAGGCCAGACTTAGAACCATGGCCTTTCTTAACCCACAACAAAAGTTGGCCAAAAACATAACATTTCCTGGAAGAATTCCCACCAAAACAAAGTAAGGAGAAGACAAATCACAGTCCTTCTCCACAAATTTCTCTCAATTACCAAAGGAAATACTCCAATTCATTCCCTCTCTTTACCCAGGACACAAAGAAATGCCCGGCACAGGCAGGATGGGGAGGTCAAGGAAAGTCAGGGGAAGATCAGAGGTTAATGATCCGCTTGACAGAACAGCAAGTTCTGCAGCTTCTAGAACATTCTGCTCTGACAACCCAAGGAAATGCCCTCTGAGGGCCTCCAGGCTCCACCAGAAAGTCTCCCCAAGAACCACCAGGAAACCATGCTCTCTTCCCCACCAAGGCAGGCTCCCTCTTCTCCACAGAAACACGGAAAGCAGTAAAGAGCAGCCACCTTCTTTCCCTAGCAAATCCCAGAGCCCCAACTTTTAATGGAGGTGGCTGGAGAGAAGCAGAGAGCCAAGTGAATGGAGCTCAGGGCAACATGCAATTACTGAAACTGGAATTGAGCCTGGACCCTGGAAAGAACTCGCCGTGAGCGCCTTGGCAATCACACTGTGGTCAGGGCCCCAATTTTAGAATTCTCCCGAGGGATGTCACTTCCTGAGACAGAGGCACTCCTCTCTTTGTATCAAAGCAAAATCGCTTGACTTGGGGGAGGCAAGTCATCTATCTGACGGTCTTTGGGATTCCGTCACAAGGGCCCGGCTTAAAACAACACACAACTATTCGCAAATAGGTTTCTGTCATCGCTTACCTTCTTCCCAATGAGCTTCTTCCGCAGAAATTCCCGGGCTTCAAACATGTAGGGAATGTCATAGAGGGGACGGAGTTTCTTGTTCTTATCCTTAAAGCAAAATAAAATATCACATCAGGAATGGGAAATCAAAGCAAAAACTGAGACAGGAACACAGCCAAGAGCACAAGATACAGACAATGCACCTGAAGGAGGCTCTACCTTCCAGTATGACAAATATTGAGTAACTGCTGGATATATAGTGAGTGATTAAGTATTTGGTTGCTTTACAGGGAACAAAATTATCTTTTACAAATGACAGGCTCAAAAATAAGCAATGAATTGTTTATGCAACAGGAAACAACATAAATGTTCCTCAACAGGGAAACAGCTATCTAAACTGCAACATAAAAGCAGCTCACTGAGTTATCAGGGACCTTCTAACATTTACAGATATACTATAAATCTCATTCTATTACTCTATAAGCCTTTATTAAGCACGTACCAACTATTAGCCCCAGACAAAGCACTATGTAAATGTATGTTATAATCCTGGACTTAAAATCCTTGTAACCTAACAATAATACTAACAGAAATCCTGTAACTATGAAGTAACATGAAGCAGTTTTGAATAAGTGCTGAATTATGTGATACAGACGAGGGACTAAGTGCTATTAGAATTCAGGGAAGTGGAAAGAAAGAAGTAATCGGGAGATGTTTCATTGACAAGGTGGGACTTAATATGAGTTTGCAGGATAGGAATGAACTAGGAAGAAAACTAGAGATGGGGAAAAAGGCAAGACAAGCAAAAGTAGAGAGGCAGGCTGCTGCTGCTGCTAAGTCGCTTCAGTCGTGTCCAACTCTGTGTGACCCCAGAGACGGCAGCCCACCAGGCTCCCCCGTCCCTGGGATTCTCCAGGCAAGAACACTGGAGTGGGTTGCCATTTCCTTCTCCAATGCATGAAAGTGGAAAGTGAAAGGGAAGTCGCTCAGTCGTGTCCGACTTCTAGCGACCCCATGGACTGCAGCCCACCAGGCTCCTCCATCCATGGGATTTTCCAGTCAAGAGTACTGGAGTAGGGTGCCACTGCCTTCTCCGAGAGAGGCAGGAACAAACCGTATTTCAACAAATAATGCAATCAATCCCTTCGTTATTTCTTGGAGCTCAGACTGCCCCCAAAAGAGGTGTTTTGAGCAAAACAACTGAGATGAAGAGAGAGGGTCCAGATAAAGGCAACATACCTGGGAACTGAGACGTGAGAACTAGTTTAAGAAATGAATTAACAGCACCTGACAGGGGAATGGACAGAGGGGATAAAGGAGAAGGAATCTGAGAAGTTTGGGGGTGGGGTAGGACAGGGTATGCAGGACTAGAGCATGTGAATAAGAAACTGGGAGATGCTGGCTAGATTGGTTGGTATGATTAATGCTTCCCCCCGCTAGCCCCTTGAGTTCCATGAGAACAGAGATCATGTCCATTTCTATTGTCCTCTGTGACCCCAGACCCAAGTATATAGTACCTCTCTTATAGTATATATTCAAATACTTGGATGTACTAACAAAAGAAACATGCAGAATGATATACGAGAACAAGCATGCCATCTGCATGAACAGATATTTGGAGAAAAAAAAATCAGAGAAAATTAAGCAATAACCTCCAACCCAGATGCATGTCACTGCTTCCCATTCTGTGTGATTAGTCCATCTGGGCTCAAGTTTGCTTTGCCATCTCTTATACACCTGACACAAGACCTCTATGTACTTCATTCTGTACTTCAAGTATTCAAATTACGTTCTCTTAAGCAGCCAACTACACTCAAATTAAGAACACTTATCATTTTCATCCTGAGGTCAAAGGCATCAAAATAGAGGTTTTCCCCTAGACCCAAAGAAAGACTTGGCCTCTAGAACACATCATTTAAACATTTCAGTTCACTGATATCACCAAGAATATGCACAATTCTTTGAGTTCAAGCTTCATATGTACCAACTGTCTTCTCATTTCTCTGGCTTAAAAAATAAAGGCAGCAGGATCACTGCAGTGCCCCTCAAAGAAGTGAAGACTCCTTCAGAATTGAAGGTGGGTGTTCTCCACTTTTGCGAGTTGAGGTGTGAGAATCTACACACTCTGAATAGGAACAACTTGGATTTATAAACTCTGATCAAGTCATATGGTGGCATGACTGCTGCCTAATAAGTATAGCCCTAAACATGAACTTCTTTAAAGAAATAATCCAACACTGAGTTTTCCTTAGAGTGGGTCACTGTTGAGAAGCCCTAAAGTAGAGTTTATGACAGCACTATTCATAGTGTAAGAAAGATTGCTAGACAGAAGATACTAGGTGTCAGTAATGAACAGAATTTTAAATAAAGACAAAAATCAATGATTATCAGAATTGGCCATCAGGAGCAAAACAGTCCCAATGTATTCATATTATTCCCCTAGCAATACAGGGCAATCTATTTGGGGAGGAGGTATGTGATTACCAAGTGAACATTTGCTTTTTTTTTAATGACATAAACAAAATAACCAAAATTTCCCTTCCACAGCCTTAGGATATGCCATAGAACCTGACATCAGAAGCTTACCCTACTTATTCTGAAACACCACCAAGGTAAAGGCAAGGTTCCCTGACTGGAACTCCAAAAGGAGGAATGGTAAGAAACAGTTTCAATAAGCATTTCAAATAAGGGCCATGGGATGACACACACCTCAATGTGTGAACACGGCAGCCTGAACAAGAAAGGGGCTTGACAGAACTGGGCTGAGCCTAGACACTCTCAGAAGAAGAAAACAGTACATCAAACATCCCAATAAAAAGCAGGGCAACTTGAGTCTGATTCTATGTCTCTGATGAACCTAGGAAAGAACTAATAGCACAAGCAGAAAACAAGATATCACAAGTGAAAACAGAATGATCTTGTTACTCTAACCCTTCAGATCTAGTAGCTATTGACATCTGTAAACATCTTACAAGAGAGATACTAGAAGTCCCTAAGAAACTACAAAATAAAAGCAATTCCTCCAAATTACCAGGTACACAAAAGCCTTTGAAATCTCTAAGAGGCAATTGAGGTATGGAATGTATTCTGAGAAAACAAGACTTTAGCCGAATCTTGCCTGCTAAAATGGACTGTCTAGTTTAGATTCTAATCTACATGGAAATGCTTTTTCTAAAAAAGAAATAAATAAATAAAAACAGAAAAGAACGCTTGATTTTTCTGGTGGGCGGATAATACACAAACCAGTATGTGCTGTAATCACTGTTCATCCTGAGAAGTGACTATGTAGGCCTGGCAATGACTCCCATTATAGGTAACTTCAATCATTTTACCTCTTCTTGGCTGGGGAAGGAAGCCCAATATCAGCATCTCAGCATCCAAAGACATGCCCGGCATCCTCCCCCACCCTCAGGATCTTACCTTCCTAAAATGAGGTCTCTGGTCAACACTCATCTAGAGGGAACAGAAGGGATCACTAACACGACTAAGTGACTAACACACACTAATCAAGGTCTTTATTCTCAACCCCATCTCAGGCCTAAATTTTATCCAGCCCATCTTGCAGCCAAAAAGCTGTAGCCAAAAATTTTGCTGGACCCAAGGATCCTGGGGGAACTCTTAAAACAAGGCTGAACAAACACAAACCATGAACAGATTGATAAATGTGACTCCAGTAAAATTTTAGAGTTCTTTACTAAAAGGCATCATGAACAAACCGATGGGCCAAAGCACAGACTCAGTAGCTGATAAGCGAAACGGATAAAGAAAAAGGCAGAACAAGGTGAGAGAGAACTGGAATACTGAGCCACAGGCATTAACTTCTCAGTGAGGCTTACCCTCATCACATTACATTTTAACAGACTCAAAAGAGGTATGGGATGCAGTCATCTGGAGAAAGGCAGAGAGGATAGCCAGTGCAAAGGCCTTGAGTTAGGAGATGTCTGGTGGGTTGAAGGAACAGCAGAGGCATCACTGTGGCTACAGCAGAGAGCAAGAGGGAAGAACAACAGACAAAGACACGTCTGACTTAACATCTAAAGGAATTACTTTAGCTACTGTGCTCAGAACAGACACTAAAGCAAAGAAAGGAGAAAACAAAGGAAGACTGATTAGGAGATTATGGCATTAATCTCGGTGGGAAATGATGGTAGATTACATCAAGAAGGAGCAGTAAGAGAGTAAGAAGTGGCTGAAGTGAAGTGAAGTTGCTCAGTCATGTCTAACTCTTTGTGACCCCATGGACTGTAGCCCACCAAGTTCCTCTGTCCATGGGATTTTCCAGGCATTAGTACTGGAGTGGATTGCCATTTCCTTCTCCAGAGGATCTTCCCAACCCAGGGATTGAACCTGGGTCTCCTGCAATGTAGACAGACACTTCACTGTCTGAACTGGTGGTTCTAATCTGGGAATATTCTGAAAGTGGGTAGATGAAATGTGAGAAGAGAAAAAAAGGAGAAGTCAAGCATGAGCAAAGGTAAAGGAGTAACTGGTGGGGTGGTGGGTTTATCACATGAGATGAGGAAGACCACAGGTAGAGAGAGGGGGATAAGAACAGGAGTTCGATTACGGGCACGCTAAACTCTCAAGTTGAGGTGTTGCATGGGTAGTGTGGGTTTGGATAAAAGCTCTGAGCTGGTAATTTACATTTGGGAGTGGTTAGCATATAGGTGCAGGGAAGGCAATGGCACCCCACTCCAGTACTCTTGCCTGGAAAATCCCATGGATGGAGGAGCCTGGTAGGCTATAGTCCATGGGGTCGCTAAGAGTCGGACACGACTGAGCGACTTCCCTTTCACTTTTCACTTTCATGCATTGGAGAAGGAAATGGTAACCCACTCCAGTGTTCTTGCCTGGAGAATCCCAGGGACTGGGGAGCCTTGTGGGCTTCTGTCTATGGGGTCGCACGGAGTCGGACACGACTGAAGCAATTTAGCAGCAGCAGCAGCAGCAGCATATAGGTGGTATTTAAAGCAAAGAGACCGAGAAGCACAGAGGACTGGGGCATTTTAACATTAAAAGATAAGGAGTAAGTGAAGGAATGAAAAACAGGAGACTGGGAAGGAGCAATCAGCGATCTCAGCAGGACAAAGGACCAATGTTTCGTCCAAGTCAAAGAAAAAAAGTGAACTGAGGAGGGAAAGACTGGCTCTATCAACGTACGAGGCAAGTGACTAAGATCCACTTGGATTAAGCTGAGTGTGGGTCATCCGTAACCTGGCAAGATTAATTATGGTGAAGCAGTAGGGAAGCCTGATGGGAACTGGGAATGGGAAGAGAAAAAGTGGACAAAGTGAGTACATGTGATACTTCAGAAAGTTCTGCTACAAAACACAAAGACATTATGTGGTAGCTGGCAGAGGAAGCAGGGTGAAGAGAGAGGTTTCGGTTTCTGGTTTTAGAGGGAAGAAATCACAGGCACAGTTCCCATGGAAAGCCAGTAAGTGATAATGCAGAATGAAGAGCATAGAACTGTTAACGCAATGTCTTTACATAGGGAAGGAGGGGGTGGCTTTTCACAGGAGCTCCAATAATTCACCCCAAAGTGTGTGGATGCAGATACTGTTAGGTGGGTACGCGTGGTAGTGAGAGTAGTCGGAATCATCAAGAGAAACAATCCAACAGAAAAATTGGCCAAGAGGTATGAATAGGCATTTCACAAAGAATGGCAGCGAGATCATAAGGCAGTTCTATTTCCAGTTTTTTGAGGAATCTCCACACTGTTCTCCATAGTGGCTGTACTAGTTTGCATTCCCACCAACAGTGTAAGAGGGTTCCCTTTTCTCCACACCCTCTCCAGCATTTATTGCTTGTAGACTTTTGGATCACAGCCATTCTGACTGGCGTGAAATGGTACCTCATAGTGGTTTTGATTTGCATTTCTCTGATAATGAGTGATGTTGAGCATCTTTTCATGTGTTTGTTAGCCATCTGTATGTCTTCTTTGGAGAAATGTCTATTTAGTTCTTTGGCCCATTTTTTGATTGGGTCATTTATTTTTCTGGAACCGAGCTATAGGAGTTGCTTGTATATTTTTGAGATTAGTTGTTTGTCAGTTGCTTCATTTGCATGGTACATATACACAATGGAGTATTACTCAGCCATTAAAAAGAATACACTTGAATCAGTTCTAATGAGGTGGATGAAACTGGAGCCTATTATACAGAGTGAAGTAAGCCAGAAAGAAAAACACCAATACAGTATACTAACGCATATATATGGAATTTAGAAAGATGGTAACAATAACCCTGTATATGAGACAGCAAAAGAGACATTGATGTATAGAACAGTCTTTTGGACTCTGTGGGAGAGGGAGAGGGTGGGATGATTTGGGAGAATGGCATTGAAACATGTATAATATCATATATGAAACAAGTCGCCAGTCCAGGTTTGACGTACGATACTGGATGCTTGGGGCTGGTGCACTGGGATGACCCGGGGGGATGGTATGGGGAGGGAGGAGGGAGGAGGGTTCAGGATGGGGAACACATGTATACCTGTGGCGGATTCATTTTGATGTATGGCAAAACCAATACAATACTGTAAAGTTAAAAAATAAAATAAAATAATTAAACAAACAAACAAGAACGGCAGTGAGGCATTCAGCGTATGAAGACAGGTATCACTTCATTAATAATCAGGGCATCGTAAGCTGAGATAATGTAGGACATTGATTATACTGTCAAACTCTAAAAATGAGGATGCAGGGGAATGGGTATGCTGTAACCACCGATGGGAATATAATATGGTTCAGCCACTACGGCACGTTCATATGGTGCTACTCCATGTACACACTCTTATGAGGTTGAAGTTAGAGACATACATCCCTAATACTTAGGAAATTCTCCTTGCTGTGCTGTGCTTAGTTGCTCAGTCGTGTCTGACTCTTTGCGACCCCATGGACTGTAGCCCACCAGGCTCCTCCATCCATGGGAGTTCTCCACACAAGTATACTGAAGTGGGTGGCCATGCCCTCCTCCAGGGGAGCTTCCCAACCCAGGTATCAAACCCAGGTCTCAAACTCGTGTCTGCATCGCAGGCAGATTCTTTGCTGTCTAAGCCACCAGGAAAGCACAAGAATACTGGAGTGAGTAGCCTATCCCTTTTCCAGGGGAGCTTCCTGACTCAGGAATCGAACCGGGGTCTCCTGCGTTGCAAGCGGGTTGTTTCCCAGATGAGATACCAAAGAAGCCCCAGGAAATTCTTCTTACAGGTAGGTATATACCAAAGAGAAGCCTGACTCGTGCAAGACAAGGAAGGCAGTGCTCATGTTTATGGTACAATCACAGAGCAGAACACAGAGCAGTTAGTCTAAATGAGAACAACACAATAAAACAAATCTGAAAAACAACACTGAGCAGGAAAGTAAGTTGCAGAATGATAATGATTTAAATACAGACTAAAAAACAACATTATTCCTAGAGCTATGTAAACAGCCAAAATACAAAAATACCTTGAAATGAAGGTCAGTGGTTGGTTACTGACGCAGGATAGGCAGAGGAAGAAACAAGAGGAAAGAAACAGGGTCGAGGATGAATGCCCAGGCACTTTATCTGCAAGGCTGTGTCTTTAAAGAGAGGAGGATCTGAGCAACATGGTACAACATCAAGGCAGAAAAAGGAAAGTTGGCTATATTATTCTATAATGTCAGGGCCTTTTTAGACTTAAAAATGGTTAGGGATAGGAAAACTCCACACCTGGTTTGTCAGCTTTTCCCTTGGCTCCCAATGTCTCATACTTTTATTTCTCTGAGGCAGAATAATTGGCCATTCTTTTCCTCATAAGAAATGCATTAAATTCCTTTTTTTCCCCCTTCTCTCAAAATAATATTCTTTCACAGATGTATCTTTCCAAGAGGCAGAAGGGAATAATTTAACTACCAACGGGCTCTCAAATAACCAGGGTCAAAACCAAGTTTGTTTGTTTGTTTTAAAAAGAGACTTGAAATACACTACAAGTAGCCAAGCAGAATTATACTCTATGAAGATCTTAAAACAGACTGTTGAATTAAAATAAGAACTGACACGATTCGATTTAAATGGATAAAATTTCAAAAGGTAAATGGACCAGTCCCAACTGCCCTGCCACACAAGTTCTGTTAATAAACAAAAGGCTGTGATTTCCATTTGAATTATAGACTTAAAATAGTAACATTACCACATGCCCTGGGCATATTTACAATCAAGGACCTTTCAATTCCCTTGGCAGCCAGGATACAGAATCCACAGGGATATCCACTATTTATTATCCCTAACACATACAATAGCACATTTTTATAAAAGACAGATCTAACTAGATGGAAATCTACAGCCAGCAGCTGTAAGGAAAGGGTCAAAATCATAACCACCTTGACCGAACGGAAGATATCTTACACTCTCTACAGGAGCACACACAGAAGATTCATGTACCCAATACTCCCCAGGAGTCACTTCAAAGAAAAAGATGCTTTCTTTCTCAATTAACTCTATTTCTTCCTCCTAAAAAATCCCTCTTAAAGGTAAGTGTGTGCTGCGTGCTAAGTTGCTTCAGTTGTGTCCGACTCTTTGCAACCCCATGGACTGTAGCCCTTCAGGCTCCTCTGTCCATGTAATTCTCCAGGCAAGAAAACTGGAGTGGGTTGCCATTTTCTCCTCTAGGGGATCTTCCCAACCCAGGGATCGAACCCAGGTCTCTTATGTCTCCTGCATTGGCAGGAGGGTTCTTTACCAGTACTGCCATCTGTGCTGTGCTCAGTCACTCAGGCGTGTCTGACTCTGTGCGACCCCAGGGACTGTAGCCCACCAGGCTCCTTCGTCCATAGGGATTCTCCAGCCAAGAATACTGGATTGGGTTGCCATGTCCTCCTCCTAGGGATCTTCCCAATCCAGGGACTGAATGCAGGTCTTCTGCACTGCAGGCAGGTTTTTTTTACTGTCTGAGCCACCAGGGGAGCCCCTAAACATAAATAGGATCTGTTAAAAAGATGAGGTCTGGGTAAGTCCTGAGCTCGCAACAATGCAATACATTTCAGACATATCTCCAAGGAGGCAAAGAAGAATGTTAAATAAAAACGGGGAAAAAAACAAAAAACAAAAAAACTGAGATGTGATTATAAAAATTTACAGGTGGGAGAATGGAAGAAGGCTGGACTTTGAACCACTAGATTATGTAAGACACTGGGCCCCTGAAGCATCTTGTTGATTTTATAGAACCCTTAGTTGACTACACTTCTCTCATACTCTTCGACTCACCATTCCTATAGTTGCCCACACTTCATCAGACCTAGGGCAAAAAACACTGGATCTGCTTCTCAGTCTTCAATTCGTTATGAAATGGATTATGAACTTAAATCACAGCAAGGAAAGTGAGGCTTAAGGTTAAGTAACATGCCTCAAGTCATGTTAACAAGCAGAGCTAGGATTCTGACCCACGCTATCCCAGTGGCTGTAGCTGGAGAGCCAGACACTACTCTCTCTTGGCTTCTTACCATCAAAGGACAATCAATCACCACCTGTCAGTGACCGTCAGGTTTAGTGTGGGAGTTTGGGAACATTCAGGCTGCCAGGCCCACATCAGATACTCTGATTCTGCAGGTCTGGGGTCCTGGCTCTGACTCTGTGTTTATAGTAAATAGTGAGAAGGACCATGGGGAACTTTTTGAGAAATGCTGCCGAGCGCCATTTGAGCACTTTGGCCCAACTTAAACCAATGGGAACAGAAGCAAAGGGAATCCTGTCACAAAGCAACACTGAGGAGCTTGTTTAAAGTCCAAATGGCTAAGTAGGTAAATTAGTAAGTAACTGGGGAACTCACGTTTCTTCCTCCACATGTACCTGAAGATAATTTGAAATACTCCTTAAATTTCTTTACAGACGAGACAATTGGCAACGTAGTCTAGTTGCCAGTCTAGCAAGGTAGGAAAACAAGATTACTAAAAATTCCTCAACCTGCCCATGCCAGGGAACAGCAGGACTGGCACCCCTCTCCCTGCTCCCCATACAGACATCCAGTGGTCTACACCTACACTAGCCACAGTGACAGCAGAGCCAAGTGGCAAGTTTGAGGAACAGCCCCAGTTATCAAGGTCTCTGGGCAACATCCAGAGAGGGAAAGAAGCAAAGCAGGTTTCGGCAGCCTCGCGTTCCAGAAAGGACTCGCCGATCATCTGTAGTGCACAGTGTGGCATTATGTTCCATTTCAGGTGCTGTTCCCCAAATGAACGTCCCTTTGCAAGACCATTATGCAAAGAGCAAAACATCTGTCTCTGGAGATGACTCTCCTACACAATTACATCGCCGATTAAGAACATTTTCAGAAGTTTTTGCTATTTATTGTGTTGATGCAGTAAGCACAGGGGAGGGTGGTGGGACAGAAGAGGCCAAACATCAGGGTTTTTTTCACTATCAAGACGCTGTCAAGATTTTAAATACTGTTAAGGCTGTAAGGGCTAATTATCCAAGTAGCAAACCATATGGGGTGCCTTCACTCAGCTACTGGTGGCTCCAACGGTAAAGAATCTCTCTGGAATGTGGGAGTTCCAAGTTCAATCCCTGGGTCAGGAAGATCCCCTGCATGAGGGCAGGGCAACCCACTCCTGTATTCTTGCCTGGAGAATCCCATGGAACAGAGGAGCTTGGTAGGCTACAGTCCACGGGATCTCAAAGAGTAGGACACGACTGAGCAACCAACATTTTCACTCAGCTACAAATTCTGCTGGCCAGGAGAAAAAGAGATAAGAACAACACTGCCCCGCACAGACCTCAAGGCCCAAAGCAAAGGCTCCCAAGTAGGAAGCTATGTAACCAGCTGCAAGGAGGCTCCAGACCCAGGAAGGAAAAAAAAAAAAAAAAGGTGAGAAAGCCCCGCCCATCTTCCTTTCCCAGCACAGGGGACAAAAACTTCCCCCATCCAGCCAGCAGTCTGAAAATAAAGATCTGCTCCAAGGGCGAGTTGGGGGAATGGTGAGGATGCAGCCACCAAGACTGGGATAATGAGACAGAAAGGGCATTAGAGCCTTGAAGAGAACAAAGCTCAAGTTCAGCACTCCTGAAGGCTGACAGAAAGCGCTGTCCTGGACTTGAAATCAAACATCCCTCCAGCATCTGATGGCAACAAATGATCAAGAGTTAAGTGGGCAGCTCGCTGTCACCCAGAGAATGAATAGAAGCCCAGGTTCTCAACAATGACTCTGCACCAGCAGCTCCCGGCTTGCCTCAGTTTCCTCCCAAGAGTAAGCCAGTTAAGAATAACCTGAACACACAAAACCCAGGGAAAATGACTTCAAAGTCCACTCAGAATCAGGAAGGCACTAAACCTATGTACTAATACAACATGAGGCAACTCTTAAATTCACATCCAAGGACTATTTCAGGTAATAAGAACCCTGTGGGAAAAAAAACGGATCTACACATGTAACTAAGAAGCTACTTAGCTAAAGTTTTACAACATCTAACATGGATGTTAACAAATGCTAAAATATCAAGCAACAGAAGAGATAAGCAGAAGTTACAGCACTAATCACTTTGCTCCTTGTATTACTGTAATTTAATTAATTCCTGTAGGCTTTATCTTTCCTACCAGACCACAGGAAGGATGATTTATGTGAGAGGAGAACTGATCTTAATAATACCTATGAAGTGCCTAGTATAGTGCCATTTTCCTAGAACATGCCAACACAGAGAGAGAATAAGACGGGGGATGCAAAAAAGGCCTTGCTAAAATATTTATTTTTAAAAAAACTCAAACTGCACTTCTGATTAGGGGAATAAGTGGAAGTGGTCAGTACATAAAGAGAACTTAAAAAAAAAAAAAAAGAGGAGGCAGTATCACTGTGGATCCATTACTGTTAGTAATGAATGTCTTTCATATAGCACCAGTTGAATGTGAACTATTTCTAATGTCTCTCCCTTCCAGCAACTATTACCAGAAATGATTCAGTATTACATAAAGATAAGTATATTCCTGAATAATGATTAAAAAGACTCTATACTAGATATCTCACTGTACGGCCGTAAAACTAGGCTTGCTGCAAGCAGTAATGCAAAAGCGGTACTCCTGATGGTTTCTATGTGTTATGTTGGGGGGGGGAAAGCAATTTTACAAAATCTGAACACTCAGTGTTTTCTTTCTACCTGGTTAAGACTTCAAGGCAATCCTCTGCTCTCTACAAATCTGACATAATGAATTCAATTACTTGTGATCTGCGAAATACGCTATGCTATGCTAAGTCATGTCCGACTCTGTGTGACCCCATAGACAGCAGCCCACCAGGCTTCCCCGTCCCTGGGATTCTCCAGGCAAGAACACTGGAGTGGGTTGCCATTTCCTTCTCCAATACATGAAAGTGAAAAGTGAAAATGAAGTTGCTCAGTTGTGTCCAACTCTTATCGACCCCATGGACTGCAGCCTACCAGGCTCCTCCATCCATGGGATTTTCCAGGCAAGAGTACTGGAGTGGGGTGCCATTGCCTTCTCCAGATCTGCGAAATAAGACACTTGCAAACTACCACTAGCAATGGTTATCCTTACAGAACATATATAATAATTCAAGTAAAGCTGAACTGATACTATAAACACAAAAACAAAAAGACTGTGAGAGTTCAACACTACATATAATGCTGCTGCTGCTGCTAAGTCGCTTCAGTCGTGTCCGACTCTGCGACCCCATAGATGGCAGCTCACCAGGCTCCCCCGTCCCTGGGATTCTCCGGGCAAGAACACCAGAGTGGGTTACCATTTCCTTCTCCAATGCATGAAAGTGGAAAGTGAAAGTGAAGTCACTGAGTCGTGTCCGACTCTTATCGACCCCATGGACTGCAGCCTACCAGGCTCCTCCATCCATGGGATTTTCCAGTCAAGAGTACTGGAGTGGGGTGCCATTGCCTTCTCCGACATATAAGGCTAGTAAGCTACAATATGAAAAAAGTGAAAGTGTTAGTCACTCAGTTGTGTTCAGCTCTTTGCAACCCCATGGAATGTAGCCCGCCAAGCTCCTCTGCCCATGGAATTCTCCAAGCAAGAATACTGGAGTGGGCTGTCATGCCCTCCTCCAGGGGATCTTTCCAACCCAGGGATCAAACCCAGGTCTTCCGCACTGCAGACAGATTCTCTTACCGCCAGAGCCACCAGGGAAGCCCTAATATAAAAAGGGATAATTCCCTTAATGTGGGCTCAAAAGTACCTGCAGGCTACCTTCCTAACTAATTCACCAATCTGAGTTTATACCAAGCCTAAATTGCCTGGGTAGTATTTTTTTGTGGTTAAGATGGAAGAAAAAAAAAAGGATAAAGACTGTAGAGTTGTTCCTTTGTCCTCAAAAGGCTAGTCTCTGACAACACTGAGGTGTGAGGTTCTGCTGGATGATGCACTCTTCAGTTCAGTTCAGTCACTGAGTCATGTTCGACTCTGCGACGCCATGAATCGCAGCACGCCAGGCCTCCCTGTCCATCACCAACTCCCGGAGTTCACTGAGACACGTCCATCGAGTCAGGGATGCCATCCAGCCATCTCATCCTCTGTCGTCCCCTTCTCCTCCTGCCCCCAATCCCTCCCAGCATCAATTCTTCGCATGAGGTGGCCAAAGTTCACGTGCTGCTCAAATGAGCAAAGGAGGCCGAGAATAAAAATAACTAGTGTCTCTCTAGTAAGGCCCTCTTTCTACAGAGCTACTAGTTCTGAAGATGGATTGCAAACATAAATCAACGTTAACATAGGAAAAGACACACACACACAAAAAAATAAAATAAAATAAAAAACGGTCCACGAATAACAAACCAGAGTTTAAAAGCAGAAGGGAAAATGGGGGTCTTCAAGGACCAGAGCAGGTCTGGGGTCTAAGAGATCTTGGAAAGTCACGGGGACCAACATATCTCAGCTCGCTCAGCCCCTATGGAACATCTTTCCTTTTCACTGGAAGCTCATAAATAACCAGTTGGCCCCGAATCTTGTTTTCTAGTAATGGAGGACAAGTCTCCCTATTTCTCACCCTTCATTCCTAGGCTAAAAATGGAGAGCCCGTGCCCTCCGAAGAGACAACCCCGTTACTTAAAGTACAGGCTGCAGGCCAGATGAAACCATCCAGCACTCGGCGATGTGCCACCAGCCCTCCCACCATTCTATAAGAGGGGGAAGGTCCCGGAGGAAAAGAAAATAAATCTCTTGCAATAGGAAGGCAATCTTCTCTGCAACAGACAGTGGGCTCAGGTGAGCCCATTCAGAAAAGAACACTGTTTTGTTAGAGAAATGTTTCTTGGTGAATGCCTTCCCTTCTCCACGGTGTTAAAAAATAATAATAATTATTAAAGTTTCTTCCTGTAAGAACACAGGAGGTGACAATGATGCTGGGTATGACACCATTATTTAGCTGGTGCCAGTGGAACCTCTAATTGAGCCAGATTTCCAGTCAAATTTGTGCAATACATTGTAGTCCAGTTCAAAAAACCGGGACTGAATTATGTAAGTGTGTGGCTTAAGGCCTCCTTTTAGACACACGTCTCCTGCCTTGCCTGCTGCATCACTCCCAGATCTGAATCCGGCTGCAGGTCCAGTGCCACATATTTTATCTACAAATTCAAAGTACTCTCAGCCTGTGTTTAAATACTAAGCAAAATGGGGCCTGTGTTTTTTTTTTTTTTTTAAGACAGGTATCATTCTAAACCCTACAAAGATGACTCTCTCATACTGTGTAGCCTGTCATCAATAAGAAAAATATAACATCTGTCACCTACTACTACCATGAAGAAATATGGGCAAAGGAAGTTACCAGAATTGTGAACAGCACAGACACTCAGATGCAGCAAGGTGCAAAGGCAACTTCATCATGTACACATGCCATGGCTTTGCCAGCTGGTTGGTTCCTGTTAGGCTCTGCAACAGGGGATGTCAAAGGGACAGTGGACAGGAGGAAGAAGGGACAAACTCTTTCCTATTTCAGTCAGCTTCTCCAGAGCAGTTCTTCTCTGCAATGGCAGCTTGTTCCAGCAGCACCAACTGATTCCAGCTTGCAGTTTTCCCAACACTTCCAAAAAACACCCTCAACACACCCTCTCAGAGTTACCAGAACAATTAACTGGCAGCCCCTCCTGGAAGGCTTGGGTCCCAGGTCCACGGAGTTCCCATCCCACCCTTCATCGGCTCAGCGGAGATCTGAGTCCCTCTTCCAATGGGTCCATCCTCCAAATGTCTGAGTTCTTACATTTCAATTTCACACTTGTGTCCAAAGGTTCTATCTGTGTGGTGTGGTTAAAACCTCCATGTAACCCTTATGGTTCTCTTTTTGCCTTTTTAGTATTCCCACTCCTAGTTAATAATTCTTTATGTCAAGCTGTTTGTTAAAATAACTGCTGTGGTTTCTTTACTACCATAGTGGCCAAAAGCACCCTCTCTATAACTAAACAAAATTTGTGACCAGAGAAGATCAGTCCAAGTCTTGATAATCAACTCTCTCCTGAGAGAATAATGCCTCTTACCTGTTCCAGATACTTCTACCTGGCCAATCCCCATAGAGCAGGACCACCTACAATGTAAAATGTGCATGTGTGCACACACACAAACCCACACGAAAAATGGCTGGAGTGCACACACAGAGCTTCCACAGCTAAAATGGCTGATGAAGAGAAATGCTTCAGTATTTAACAGCTGGCAGCCCAAGCATCACATTAGCATAAAGGGAAGACTTCCAAACCAGTAGGTGTCAAATCCATGGAGTCCACAAGATAGAGAATTTAAGCAGTAACAGAACAATGTAGCCTATTTTTTTTTCCCCAACAGTTTGCTGGACCCTCATGAGTAGTCAATCATTTTATGATTTTAAAGACCAACCATAACGAGTATGTATCTGGAAAAGATAGAAAAGTAAAAACTTTCACTGTGTCAGAGAGGCTACCATATTGCATGAAGAAACACATATACACAATGTGAGGGTTAGTGAGGGTGGCCAAATTCACAGAACACCCACAAAAGGGCATCTTTCCACTATAGCCAGACGGACAAAAAGAGATAAATAGCACCAGATTTGCTGTCATATGACTTATCATGCAATGTTATAGGTGAGTTCCAGAAACTTCTTTTAAAGTCAACTGTCAAAAAAAGTAGAGCTATAATGGTTACCAGAGACTGAGGGGAAGGGGAAAAGGAACTGATTAATGGGTACAAGGGCTTCAGTTCTGCAAGATGAAGTTTTGGAGATTTGTCTCATAACAACATGAATACCCTAAACACTTCTGAGCTGTACACTTAAATGGTTGAGAATGTAAATTTTATGCTATTTAACCATAAGGAAAAGTGGAATTCAATCAAGGTAATATTCTGATATAAGTGGCAAGAAGCCATAGCATGTTAAAAATTCAAAACCCAAGTAAACATGAGACTTTTCAGATATGAATTCTGATCTTTACATAGCTACAAGAAGGTATTAATTATGGAAAGAATCAAACATGCTAGCCCATTTCTGATCCCAACAACTGTATTCCAAATTGATTCCTTCCTGAACAAGCCCATGATTGAATCTTCTACTCCCCTTTTTATGTTATTTCCAGTGCCTGAATGTGACTGCTATCTCAGTGCTAAAAGACTCTGCTTACTAAAATGCCAAACACTTTGTAAGGCCATCCTCAAATGCCACCCACCATCCCCAGGAAACCGTCTGAGCTCTCTCAAATATCCTGTTTTCTCTCATGGTTCATCTGGCCCAAGTCGGTATCTACGCTTCTTATAGCTCATAGGTGATTAGAAACTTCTTAGCTTAAAAACAGCATCTGACTCATCTTTTTAACTCCACTGTACTCATTTAATCCTCAATAGAATCCAACAGTCGGCAAATACAATTTCTTTTAACAGATGAAGGAAAAGTGGCTCGGGTAATTTAGACCAGAGCTCGAAACAGCAGAAAATGGGGAGGGCACAAATCAAACCCTCATTTGCTGTTGTTCAGTTGCTAAGATGTGTCCCGACTCTGCAACCACACGAACTGCAGCATGTCCGGCTCTCTGGCTTAAGTGACTCTCAACTGACTCCAAAACCCATGGCCGCTGAAGTCTATCACAAGGCATCTAAGGACTCTAGGATACCTCTCCAGTTTAGAGCAAAAGAAAAGTCCTCTTCTAAGCAATAAGCTCTTGGCTACAGGAGTGGAGTTCACATGCAAAAAGAAAAGAGGAACCAGTTGCCCGAGCACTCCCTACAAAGAGCCCTCCCCGCAGTGGAGATGTGCACAAGGTGACCTCCTCACCCAGCACCCAGCTCTGCCTCACTGTGAGGTTGACGGGGCTGCTGGGTGGCGGCAACAAATGCTGCTGACTGTGAGAAAACTACCCAGGGTCACTGCTAATGAGAAGCCAGAACATCTTGCCACTTAGCTACAGAATGTTCACCTAATAAATCTTACAGATTTGAATGCCACCCAAGACCAAGAGGTTACTGGAAAAGACAAACACACACAAAATTTGGAACCAGCAGCTTAAAAAAATGTACATCCCTATTGGCATACTTTCACAAAATAAGGTATAATGCATATGGTTGGTTATCAGTACAAATCAGAAATAAAAGGCTATAAGTAAAAACAAAACCAAAAAGCCACCTGGTATTTCCTTCTGAACAGTTTAATGGTAATATATGGTCACTTACTCTACTGAGGATATTCTTTTTACCTTGATTTAGCTTTATTGATCTAATTTTAATCAAGGACAAGTGTACAGCCAAGGATAAAAGGTCAGCAACCCAAATGAAATGGGGAAACGAGAAAAACGTTCTATCTCAGCAAATGGATCATTTTATTAAGAGGTCTAAAAGTCTTATCATGGTCACGTGACACAGAGAATTAGGCACTGGGGAAAACCAATCTGTATGTTCTTGTTTAATTGTGATGCACAGGTAGGATGGGGTGCTGCTCAGCACACCAGAGTCATAAATGTTTAGGTTATAATAAAATGTGGAAACAACACATTATGCAAGAAAATCACTACTGTGTTGAGAAGCCCTTATTTTACCTGTAAAAAATTTGTTAGTTGCCTCACACTAATTATGAACTAAGATTTAATCAGAGTTAGGCTCAAGTTAATGCATGTATAATTTATGAATTTTTTAAAAAGATTTGCCAATCGATCTGAGTATAACTAAGGGTTATGTTTTAGCATCTTAAGTGAATTAATATACTGACAATTGATAGCACTATAAATCTACCATTAATAACAGGTCACCACAGGCTGTTCCTTGGCAGCCAAGTACTGGCCTAGCACAAAGACCCCAGTAAAGTGCTGGAAAAACAGAGAGATGGGCTGCTGTGGGCTGAGCTACAGAAGTCATTCTGTACTGAAGTATATTTTAAAAGTGGCATCAAGTGCCAGTTGTAGGGAAAACTGTCCCTGTTCTCCATCAAGACAAATAAAAATCTCAAAAGGAGAAGGTTGATTTACAAACCACAAAATTACAGGATTCATAAAGAAATACAAGGTGCAAAAAGAAGAGCCAAGAAATGGAAGGCGCTCAGTTCTTCAAAAGGTTAGCAGCATTTCCCGAGGAGATGCGATCTGAGCCGAGTCTGAAGGATGACCAGCTGCTACAGAGATGTGGGAAAGTGTGGCCCATTCAGGGAATTAAGAAGTAGCAGTAGCAATGCAAAGGGAAAATGAAAAAGGAAGAGAGGCAGGAATTGGGGCACCAAGGAACCAAGGGAGAATGGAGTTGAAGAAGAGGAGACAGAGGCAGCACACTCAAAACAGTCACAGTTAAGGACTGAGATGTGGCCACTCGGTGCCAATAAAACTTCAGCAAGAGTCAGTTTCAGTCAGCTTTTGCAGGTTGACGAAATGGAGATGGCTAGTGTCCACTAATCTTATAAGAAAGAATGGAAGACAAAAGAAGTGAAGAAGCCTAGGGAAAACCCCAGATTTAGCCCCCCAAAATAAGTAAATAGGTGCAAATCATCTTTACTGGATGACTTAATAAATTAAACGTAAGGGGAAGCACAGAGAGTTGACAATTATCATATAAAGATCTGACTTGGAATGATTCATAAATATTCTATTTCCTATCCTTCTAATTACAAACTGTACGATCTGAGAACTACGTATTTATTTCTAACAGGGACTTAAACTTATTCATCTCTGTAGCCCCTAGCTTCTAGGATTGGGTCTGACATATGCAACACATTCAATTAATGTTTGTTGAATAAAATTATTTAATTTCTCTGGGCTTCAATTTCCTCTTGTTAGAAGAGGGAGGGAAAAGTGGCCAGGTCTAAATGACATTCCTTCTATCTCTAAATGCCCATCAGCCTGTAAATGTTACATAAAATAGATCAATTCCCTATGATTCCTCGAAAATTTGCCATGTTTTAACATTCACATTCAAGCGAGGGCATGATAACATCAAGCTGCATCCATTCACCTAAAAATGAGAATATATGGTATTCTTAAGATCCTCCTTTGAGGTGGAAATATCTTCACCAAATCAGGTCACAGAAAGGAAATAGAAGATTGATCTCTTCAGAGAATGTTCTGAGGAGTTTCTTTTGCTCTCCCCTCCCCCAGGATGACTGTTAGTCTCCTCAGACATGGGCAGTACTTGGAAACCTTAAAAAGATAAAAGAACCCTTTTAAAGTTCATTTTTAAAAATTCAAAAGTAATAAATCTCCAATTGTGTAAATGTCTTATTTCTTCGAGGCCTAAGCTGTTTAAGTTTTAATCCAAACTGGGAGCTAGGAAAGCAGGAACGAACAGAGAGAAGGAAAATATATGAAGCCCCAACTTTCAGAGTAGAGATGCCCCCGGTATCAGCAGACAGATAACAGAAATACTTGTGAGACATTAAAACATCAACACTGGTCAACAGCACTCAAATGAATAACCATTTTCCCATTACTATCGAGAAAGCCACACAACCTTAAAAATCAGAAGGCAATTATGTCTGCTATTACTCTAAAATGCCAGATAGAACCAGACTCTGGGGAGAAGAGGACTCAAACCTGTGCCCTACCCTTACCTGCCACCCAATATTTGCCATCACCACACCCTACAACCCTAATAACTCCACTGGCCCCTCCAATCTCTCTTGTCTTTTCTGGAACTTCATTCAACCTACAAAATCAGAATGTAACTACAAAATAATTGGACCTCATTCCACATGAATTTTGAACAAATGGGACAAATAACAATTTAATCTAGTCTAATCTACAGGAAATATTTAGATTACAGGTTTTAGCAATAAAGCTATGGTGTGAAACAATTTTCAAAGAATAGAGAATTAATTACCAAGTGGCAATGTGTTCACACTTGGTAAATTAACACTTTGTCCTATCCACAAATATTTAGCTGACTATATTGTGGCTTAGCTGGTAAAGAATCTGCCTGCAATGCAGGAGACCTGGGTTTGATCCCTAGGTTGGGAAGATCCCTGGAGAAGGAAAGGCTACCTATTCCAGTATTCTGGCCTGGAGAATTCTACGACTATATAGTCCACAGGGTTGCAAAGAATGGGACATGACTAAGCGACTTTCACTTTCACTTTTCTGTTGATCGGTCCAAATTGAAATCAAGTAGCATGGCTTAAAATTTACTGCAGGAAAACAAAAGTCCCAACATAACAGAATATTAGTGATTATTTGTGATTTAAAAAGACTCCTCTATATTATAACTTTAAAAATCATTTTATTTACAATTTTTCCCCAGTGCTTCTATAACAAATTGGTTTACCAACAGTCAATTGTATTTGCTGCATTCTAGAGAAGTTATAAAGAGCTATACCTTTTCCCTTCGTGTTTCCAATGCCTTTAAACTATGTGCTTGTAAAGTTAACAGATTATCATTATTTAATTTAGCATCAGCAGAGCTAAACTGTTCATAAAAAGAATATAGGGATGAAGAAAACATTGAAGGATTTAATTTTTTATACCATTTTCCCCACAGGTTTGTACAGTATCCAATGGTAACAGATAGTACCCTTGCCGTTCTGTACCAAGACTGTAACCTAAAAACTGAGTGGTGGGACAGACGACTAAGTAGAAAGTGTTCCAGCGAGCAGATGGACACACGACAAGGATGGGAAGCTTACTGTATGTCCCAGAGGCACCCTCGCAAAGACATGGTGGGGAAACTTAAGCAAAAATGCAAATTTTGGCCTATTATAAAGGGGAATCTTATTCAGACAACCCATATGGGTTATGTACATGATATCACATCCATTTAATCATTCCAAAATTCCCTGTAGTTTAATGCACATGCTCATACTTTTCTAAGAAAAAATAAACAAGCAGTTAAGAAACCTACCGCAAAGGATGAAAGTAAAATCAAAAATAAATCAAAGAAAAAGCAGAAAGGAAAGAGATCTATCCACAGTCCTTGAATCGACAGTGGGGACTGTTACCCCAAATCCAGATCTCTGTGGTTTAACTCCTGTGCAAGTCCCAGTACTACAGAACCAGCAGGATATATGGTTAACAAAGGGTGGACAAAGAAATTGTTCCAAATGAGATTTTAAGTGAGTCATGCTTGGTAACCCAGACGATTTCATTTACTTCTCTAACTGAACAATGTATTTTATCCAAGAAGCCATTAAGAAGACATCGCATATGCCTAAAATACAGTGATCAATTTAAATGAAATTCAAGATAAAATGATATGGGTATGAAACAGAACATCCTTTATAGCTGTAGCTTGACCAAACTTAGCCTCAAAATCTTAAACTGAAGTGTGGTGAAAACCTTGGATCTTGAGGTATAATCAAAGAAGGCAAACAGTAGAGAAGTGGGGAAGAAATGACTGATGTCAACAAATCACAAAAAACCGGTGTGCCTTAGGCTTCAAGAAGCGTCCTGAAAATGTCCCTATCATTTTTTAAAAGACATCTTTCCTAATACAAGTAGATGTGAAAACAGGAACCAAAATTGTTTTATTTTCTTCTGTACATGCTTGGAAAGCAGAAGACACAGGAAGGTCCTGAGACCAAATAAACATGCTGCACAGCTTGGGTTATTAAGGCAGCCAGATCTTCTGCAATCTCAGTACAACTTAAATTCAATGATCTGTGCCAAGAGTCAGATAATAGAAAAATTTAAGTATCCAATACATATTGTTCTTAAACACTATCCTGCCAGCCACCATTAAATACCATTTTGCTAGTCTGTACAACTGATATTTCATATCTGGGGAGTGTACAATGGATAACCCTGGGAAAGCACTCAAGACTTTGGACATACATTTACGGTTTTGCAAATAAACATTAAAAATCAATTCAACAGCAAGAATGCTAACTAAATTTCATGCCTATCGAACATCTAGCAATTACAGTCATCCAGAAAGATACTGACTTGTTAAATTACTTTTAGGCCAAAAGGCTTAGATGGCTTAAGTTCCCCAGTGACCACCATGGGTGATACTTCTTACAGAATGTCATCTTACCACTAATAAACTTGGATAGAGCATGGTCTTCCCTTCCTCTTTGAAGAGCACGCATCAGAATACCCAAGATGAATCAATATCATTTCTATCTCTGTATAATCAGGAACCAGCTCACAAAATTCAAGTAGACATTAGACAATCTTGGGGAGGGCTTCATGTCTCAGTTTTTCTCAGTGCTGTTCATTCTCCAGTTAGTTTCCCTTTTAACTCTTTCTTCCCTTCCACTAGGTCAATTACAATGCCCTCCTTTAAGTCAGCCCCTTTGCATGATTAGCAGGTTTCTTCACTTCTTTCCACTCTCACTGCTCTTCCAACATTCTATATTTCAGTAAACAGAACCTTTGAAAATGTTTCCTGCTTCATTGCCATCCTCACTGTTTCCAGCCTTTCTGTCAATTTCACCTCATAAACAAGAGACTCAAAATCACAAGTCTAAGAAACTAGGGCTTAGGAGTGAACTTTACCCCAGTTTAAAAAAAAAAAAAAAAAAAAAAAACAACAATATGTCAAGTCTGAATTTGACCAAATTTAATGTCAACTATGGTGTTGGAGAAGACTCTTGAGAGTCCCTTGGACTGCAAGGAGATCCAACCAGTCCATTCTAAAGGAGATCAGTCCTGGGTGTTCTTTGGAAGGAATGATGCTAAAGCTGAAACTCCAGTACTTTGGCCACCTCATGCGAAGAGTTGACTCATTGGAAAAGACTCTGATGCTGGGAGGGATTGGGGGCAGGAGGAGAAGGGGACGACAGAGGATGAGATGGCTGGATGGCATCACTGACTCGATGGACATGGACGTGAGTTTGAGTGAACTCCAGGAGTTGGTGATGGACAGGGAGGCCTGGCGTGCTGCGATTCATGGGGTTGCAAAGAGTCAGACACGACTGAGTAACTGAACTGAATGTCAGTTATTCCAGACTGAAGGACTGTTTATTATTGTTAAAAAATATGTGTTACACACACAAATAAATATATTAAGCTTTGGGAATTAGTTGTTCACTCTTTTAAGAAATAACGTCAGAAGAGGTGAGGCACTTTCTCAAGTTTTGAAACTGGAAGGATGAGTTAGTTTTCCAGAGGGAGAGACACAAGAGAAGCAGTAGGAAAGAATGGAAAGTTCAAACAGGAGGTAAACGCTGGATAGGGAGCCAGGGGAAAGCTTAGCCAGGGCCTGGTGCTGTTTGTCAGGCAGAGATGTTAACCTCTGGAACAGAGAAATGAAGGGGAGAGACTGGAATATTACCATTTTACAAAATGCAGAGCGTGATTGGAATTTTACAAAGACCAACTGAGCAGCAGTGTGGAAAGACAGACGGAAGAGAGAGTTATTTGAAACTGGGGCCCCAAAGCTTGGCAACGAATGATAATGCAATGAATGAAAACTTCAACAGCAAGGGTTAGAGGAAACCTGAGGCAGTATTCTGAAGCTTAAATCAGTTACTATGTATAAAGTGCCTGGCTCACTACAATATGACCCACACAGAGAAACTCAAAAGCCAGTATCTTTCTGTTCCCTTTATACTTAGAATGCTGTCTAGATACACGGTTCCATTAGCCATAAAGTAAGAAGGTAAGACATTAGGTAAGAACCCAAAGGCTTCGATGTAACGTGTTTCCTCTCCATACACAAAAAAAGCAAAATAATTGCTGTATGCATGCACCTTCATGAACACTAATTATCCAAACCACAGCATGTTATATATAATCAGGGAAAATTTAAGAAGTCTTCAAGGCAGAGCATAAAAATATTTGGGCACAGTAGGTGCTCAATAAATAGTTCATAACTGACGATAAATGACTCTCACGAAATCTCACATGAAGCAAAACAGCAAAGAAAGGCTCAGGTGACGTCCAAGTTCAGTTACTATAAGAGTCCCCAGAAACACACAAGTATGCTTGGCCTACCACCACCCCTCTTCATTCGGTAACCTTGATTATCAACATCTCATTTAGAGAGCACCCAGTCTCTTTAAACAACGGTGCTTATGGCTGCTGTTTCTCTGTGAACACAAATATTCATCAGCGGAAAGGAGAAACCCAACCTTCTGCTAATCCCGGTCTGATGACCAGTGTTTCATCAGTGAACAGGGAGAAGCAGCCAGTTCCTCTTGGCAAAAACTGTTCATATCTAATAAGGCTTCAAAAATGTAAAAAGGTTGAAGTAGATGGAATAATGATCTTGAAGAGGTTAGGCAGCAGCTGTCAGACTTCACTTCTGCAACAGCAAGCACATCTGGTTCAAAGTCTGCTGGGAACAGTAACTCTACGCATCCACTGGAAAGTGCCTCATGCAGCCTCAGAAGGTGAGGAGGGAACTGCTGTTTAGAAGAATCAGAGCCAGGAGTTCCCTGGCGGTCCAGTGGTTAGGACTCCACGCTTCCACTGCAGAGGTTGAGGGTTCGATCCCTGATGGGGGAAACTAAGATCCCACATGCTGTGTGGTGTGGCCAAAAATTTATATAAATAAAATTTTTATAAAATAAAGGAAACAGAGCCAGAATTGATACCCATCCTCAGTTTTCTATGAGCAGGAGCTTATCATAAAGAACTCACACCTCTGCAATATCTGTTGAATTATACGTGAGAAAAATCACTGACCATGTACATTACTATACTGTTCCAATGGGTCTCTTTCCTATTTAGCAAAAGAGGAAACCCTAAAGTCCAAATCAGGAAGATAATTCCTCATCTGTGGGACAGCTCAAGTCCTCCACATTTCCACAGCAAGTACATAGACAGCAGTTGAAAAACTCTGTGAACGCGTCCGCGGGCACTCCTCAGAGGTGGGGCAGACACTGCTGCTCCAGCTGCACAAATGGCAGAAGCTCTACTGTGCACACCCACAATCACACAGGGACGTCTATATACTTGGTTTGCACAGGAGCAGAGTTCCAGGTGGGGTTTTCATTATGTGTTCTCACTTCCATACAACCTTAAGGACCTTATAGGTTGATTGAACTACGACTCTTGCCAAATTAAAAATCAGTACTTTGTACAGTAGCCAATTAAGCTCTATTTTCAGCAAACGAACAACCCGTATCTGCCCCCAAAGGATTGTAACCTATGACAGAATGAGGTTTAAATAGAAAAAATAAACCATCTTTCAACAGCTCAAAGTGCTTAACCTCAAAGGAACTGCACATCTCTGAAAAACCAGTATCTTATCAGAATCACAGGCACAAGATTGCAGGCCCATGGCAGGATGCAGGGCCCCAATACTGGTTTTTAAACTCATACATGTGTATCACTGAAACTACTACTCTGATGAAGATCTTTTACAATTAACTTCCCTTCCCCCTCTGGAAAACAATCAGACCCCAACAGTAATCATCCTCCACGACCATAAAGGAAGTCAGTGTGTTTAAATTAATCTCCCTGGCCTGGGAGAGGCGATCAAGAAACAGGAAATCAGACAGGTAAATAAGGTATTGACTGTTACTTAGGATCCTGCCAGGCAGGGCATGGAACTATTCTCGGCCTCCTTTATAAAAGATGCACAGCCTTAAGCAGCATCACAGATATTGCCAGTTGATCACAAAAATACCTGAAAGGAACTGTTGAGAGTTTTGTGGGAACTTGTCTTAAGTGGAGATGGGGATGTGGACTTGGTTCTGCAAATAATTCTGTAATTTCAGTATCCTGGGCTTCCTCTCTGTGAAATGGTCCTTGTGAATAAGCCAGGTAGTTATCACGTATTTTGTGAGATTACAAATGGAAACATACTTCAAATATTTTCATTATTATTGGAATGATGTTTCATTTTGATTGCTTTTATTTTAATTATTAGGAAGAGAAAAGAAAGCTCTATTAAATATAAGCACATGGCTAATTTGCTCCAGGGCTAGCCAAAAGTCATTCCTGGGATAAAAAGTAGAATTTATAAGTCAAATCATGAAATACGGTTCTGACCCTGATTTCTATTCCAAATGAAAACTTCCAAAGAAAAGGTTTCCTGCTTTTCTTAATTCCTAAAGAACCACAAACGCTGCTATCCCTTCCAGCCCAGCAACTTGGTGTAACTGGAATGAGTTACAACTAAAAAGAGAACTAAATATCACAGGCAGTAAACCAGTTTCCATTTTTCTTAATATATCGGCTCAATTATATTAATTAGCATAATGAAGGAAAAAAGAAAAGGCAGGATCATCGCCACATGGTATAAGCAAGCTTCATCAAGAACCACCTACTCCACTTGTTATGAATATATATAGATATAAGGACAGGTGCATTGTTTCTATGGGGACTTAATCAGGCTTATTTTCATGAATTATAAGCCATGGAATCACAGGGCCTGTGGGTTGGATGGGAACTTAAAAGCGTACATGTAGCCTTCAATGCAGTCAAATCCCTTCCACAGTTCCTACCATCTGGTTATTCAGGTCATGTGTCAAGGCATTTGATGAAAAGAAACTATAACTTCGTGGGACAGCCCAGTCCTACTGAACATCTCTCTCGGAAAGCTCTTTTTTTGTATTAAGCTTAAGGATGTTTCCCTATAACTGGTCCAACAGAATTACTTTTTTACTCCTTGATGTCCAACAGAATGAACCTAGTAAACTCTCTCACCGACTAGTCAGTATTACAGTTTCTTTGCAGTGCAGCCTAACAAAGAGGTCATAAAACTTCATAAAACGAAATGCTGCCAGAAAAATAAAGAACTCAGTTTTTAGCCACAGGGCAGCTTAGGATACTAAATACCCCTGCACTGTGAAACTCATTCTTCATGAACTACACCACCTGTTGCTCTGATCTTCTAAATGATCAAACTAGATAAAAATGGATCTAAAATTAAGGATTTCTTCTTTGCACTGTCTAATCTGCCTGTTAAGGCACTGAAAAGAATTCTAGCCAGAGATAAGACTAATGGTGTCATTATGATCAGTGAGTTAAACCCTAAATAGAGAACACAAGGATAGGCTTTCATTATGTCAAGAAGAAAAATGACCAAAGGAAGCCATCTTTGAAGAGGCAGGTGATTCTAAATACAAATTAGAGGTGTCAAAAACTAACAAAATAAATACAACAGTGCTGAGATGATTTCCATAGGGATTCAGACTCTTACCTCAGACAAGTCAGTTACAAATAATAATTTTAATATCGGGAGATTGGACCCAAGACTGACAATTTAATACTCCAACACTGTAACTGGTAAAAGGGATTCTGACTCCGCCACACATCCTACTGCTTCTGCAAAGAATAAGATACTACTCTCCATAAGACGAAACAATCCTCTGTTTCACATGTTGGCTGGAGTTCACAAGTAGAAGCTATCACATTTTAATTTATTAAAAACATTTTTTTTCCTTTCTAACTTTTGATCATGCCACGATGCAGCACCTGAGATCTTAGTTCCCCAACCAGGGATCAAGCCCACGCCCCCTGCATTGGAAGTGTGTAGTAGTAGCCACTGGATTGCCAGTGAAGTCTTGAAGCTACCACATTTTAATCAGTGTGATCAGGAGAATTATTATAAAACATGAGACACCACAACTCCCTCACCCCCTTTTACTGAAGATTTTCAAGTAACAAGCAGCAATTGCTGAACTTGTCACTGCTTTCAAACAAGAATAAACTTCATCCACTAAATAAAACAAGTGTTCATGGTCTGCAAGGAACCGTCATGCATATACTAGGGACACAAACATGAAATCTACCCTCAAAGGAGCTAGAATTCTAGTTAGAGAGACAAGGCATGTGCCTATAGCACAAAACAGAAAATGGCACCATTAAATAAGTCATGGGTAAAGCGCTGTGGCAGCTGAGCAGGAGAAATTACTTCTGACACAATAGAGTTTTTCAAAAGTCCTGCTGTCTCCTCAGTGGATGTTCCACTGTGGTTCTAGCCAAATCTCCCATTGGTAGGACTATCCCATCTAGCACTTTAAGTCCCCTACCCAGTAAAAACATCTCCCAGTGATGTGCACCCAATGTCTGTACACATTTCCAACTTCCCACTGTTAATACCCACTCTAAAAGCAAGTGTTATATAAAGAAAGTTTGGAAATGTAGGCCACATCATGAGATTTCAGAAGTTCAGCCCTTTTCTCCAGGAAATGGGAAGCTTTTTAAAAAGTTGAGGATAAAGAGAGTGACAGAATCAGAGGTGTGTTTCCAGAAGATTAACATAGCAGCCATATATAGAGTGGGATTAGACGGGGGACAACTGGAGATAAGGAGGCCAGTGAAGAGGCTATTAGAGCGGTAGAGGAAAGATGTAATTAAGACCAGAACTATTCACAAGGTGTTCGGTTCAACAGCACATTGTTCAAACCCATTTTAAATGATTCCCATCACCATGGATCCCAGGCTTTCATGATGTACTCTAGTGTAGTATGTCACCACCATTCAAGTCAGAGAACAGACTTCTTCACGGGCTGCCACAATCTCCCCTATGGTGTGAAGCTGAGCCAAGGGTATTCTGCACAGAATATTTTGCATGCAAGTATGCAGGCAGGTACCTGGCCTTATTACATGTGGGCTAATTAGGAAACACATTATATGTTAAGGCATTAGCATAACAAATCAACTTAAAATGACACTTGAGACTAGGCCATTCAAAGTGAAAGCCAAGATTATAAGTCTGAGTCTTTCAATAGGAAAAAAAAAAAAAACCATCTGACCTAAGGAAAGTGGTCAGCAGCTCTCAGTGAGATGGATGTACAAAATGAAATGCCAGAGGCACCTTCTTATTTAGGAATCCAAAGTGAGCCAGAGCTACTACATAAGCTTGACAAGAACAATTAATAACTACATAATATTTGAACATGCAATACGTAAGGCGCCATGTGAGTCCCGTTTAATTTTCACAAAGACCAAAATTTCAACAACATCCTCATTTTAAAGATGCTGAACATCTCACCTGAGGTTAGTCATTACCAAGTCACAGACTTGAAACCCAGATAATTCTGACTGCAAACTGTCCTCTTTCTAGACATTCATTTCAGAAATTACTATAACAACATAACAAGGACAAGGCAAGTGATTTGAAGACACACATAAAAGGGATTGGCAAGGGGGTGGACAAACATGACCAATTTGGGTCAAGAAACCCCAAATGGGGGCTTCCTTGGTAGCTCAGTCAGTAAAGAATCTGCTTGCAGTACAAGAGACCTGGGTTTGATCTCTGGGTAGGGAAGATCCCCTGGAAAAGAAAATGGCAAACCACTCCAGTATCCTTGCCTGGAAAATCCCATGGACAGAGGAGGCTGGTGGGCTGCAGCACACGGAGTCGCAGGGAGTCGGGTACCACCGAGGGACTGACACACACAACCCCTCCATGGAGGGTAAGGGACAGACTACAACGTCAAGGGCAAACTTCTGAGAAAAGCCAGCAGAGCCACTAGGCTGAGCAAGAATGGCTGCGAGCAAAGGAAGGTACCTTTTTTCAGCAAGGTCTTTGGGGAACAGAGAATGGACAACAAAAACAGTGTCTTTCTCCTCCCACAAAATGTTGGAAGACTCATTATGTTCTGCAATAGTCAAAACTGTCTCTGGTATAGTATGTGCATGCAGTCAGTCATGTCGGACTCTTTGGGACCCCATGGACTCTTGCCTGTCAGGCTCCTCTGACCGTGGAATTCTCCAGGCAAGAATACTGGAGTGGGTTGACATTTCCTTCTCCAGTGGATCTTCCCCACCCAGGGATCGAACCCACATCTCTTGCATCTCCTGCACTGGCAGGCGGATTCTTTCATCACTGAACCACCTGGGAAGCCCCGACCTGAGGGGCGATGTAGACTTAAGCTGGATTTGGTCTTGCGATCTGGGCAGGTAGAAGGGTAGACAGTGCCTCAGCTCTTGAGTAGTTTCAGATTTGCCTAGGATGTTAGCAATAAGTGTCACAGGAATCCCTGACCCCTCTGTCTTTCTGGACTCATCCTGTGGGCTGCCCCTCTCCCCTATTCTTCTTTGCCTGTGCTCCTTGCTGGGCAGGAAGGTGAGTCTGGGACCCCCACCAGGGAGCCAGGGGTCTTCCTTTTCCAGGGATTGAATCCACATCTGTGTCTCCTGCATTGCAGGCGGATTCTTTACTACTGAGCCATTGGAGGAGGGCCGTGGGGAGGTGGAGGGAGAAGGGGACGGATCTCAAAAGTCAACCAATTTTCTTCTGTAAGCTGACATACATTGGGCTTTTCCCTTTCAACACCCTGAATTACACTCTACTCTGGAATATACTGTGGTTTATGTATTTTTGAAGTCAAGAATGTCTCAGTATCATCCAGTATAGTAGCTATGCTTTACTTACTGCCCATTCCTGTCACTGTCCCCAAGTATGGACACCCAAATTTGCTCTTACAAGTATCCTAGTCAGTAGGTAAAATGTAGACACCCAAGTCTGTGCTACAGGCTAAATATTGATCCAAAAGTGGCTTCCTTTACTAAATCCTCACTCATGTCAAACAACTTTATCAACTCTTCTTTGGAGTTTTTCAGCATTTATTTTTGCTAAACCTATGATGGTATTTTGAATACAATGCTAAGATATCAGTCTAACAACAATAAAGTTCAACCCCACTTCTGCCATACAAAGGCCTCACTTCCTCTTTATAGGGGAATGTATGCACTTGTTATAAGCAGGTGCTAAGAGGTGAGAAAATGCCATGAGGTGATTTTACAACAAAGCTGCAAGGACTGTGCCATCCCTCTCAACAAGCTGGGTTGCTGGAGATAACATCATTAACAGTTACAAAATCCACAATTTGTGAAAAAGGATAAAAAGGCGCCTAAAGGATAAAAATCAGGAGGGGAGCATGCAAAATCCTCAGAAGACATGTACCAAAGTTCAACAGAGTAAGAATGTGCTTTGCCCGAACCCACAGATCCCAAAGGATAAAAGGCCAACACTTTCTAAAAATTAATCTGTCCCTGAGCAGAAATTTCTATTCTGAGCTGGATTTAAACGGAGCCATGTTTGAATAAGCGCTAGTCTGGAAAGTGACTGCCACCCCCAACATCGTCCTCCCTGTGGCCCAGACATAAATGCCTTGAACTCTTTTTTAAATTTATTTAATTACTGGCTGCGCTGGGTCTTTATTGCCTCGAGAGGGCTTTCTCTAGTTGAGGAGGAGGGGGCTACCCTCTATTTATGGTGCACGGGCTTCTCACTGTGGTTGCTTCTCTTGTGAAACACAAGGCTCTAGGGAGGCTGAGCTTCTGTAGTTGCAGTGCGTGGACTCAGCAGATGCTGCTCTCGGGCGCTAGAGCGGGCTCAGTAGTTGTGGTGCAAGGGTATAGCTGCCTCAAGGCATGTGGGATCTTCCCAATCCTGGGATTGAACCTGTGTCCCCTGCACTGGCAGGCAGATTCTTAACCACAGGACCACAAGAGAAGCCCTTGAACTCTCGATTGTAAGGAATACCACTGTTCTAGCACAACACTTTAGATCAACTATACCCCAATACAAATTTTAAATAAATTATAGAAAAAAAACCTCAGATATGCAGATGATACCACTCTAATGGCAGAAAGTGAAGAGGAACCAAAAAGCCTCTTGATGAGGGTGAACGAGGAGAATGAAAAAGTTGGCTTAAAGCTCAACATTCCAAAAAACTAAGACCATGGCATCCGGTCCCATCACGTCCTGGCAAATAGATAGGGAAAAAGTGGAAACAGTGGCAGATTTAATTTTCTTGGGCTCCAATATCACTGCAGATGGTGACTGCAGCCACGAAATTAAAAGTTTTCAAATTGTAGTGCTGAGAAGACACTTGAGGTCCCTTGGATTGCAAAGAGATCAAGTTGTTTATCTAAAGCAAAAAGAACAGACTAAACAAAAACTGGGTTATACGTAGGAAAGTTTAAATGTTTATGGGGTACATTCTGAAAATTAGCTTATATACCCTTTAACCTACTAACTAGGGTTATACCTACATACTAATATATCACCTGTGGATGTATTTCTAAACTAAATCATCCTAACTGGGGAGAAAAGTACATATTTAATGCTATTAAGAAAAAGAAATCTGGAACACGGGCATAATCAAAAAGCAGTATATTTGTTTAATGGAATATATGTGTATTTAAAATTAAAAGTGCAGTAATTCAACAAAAACATGCAACTTCCAAAAATGAAACAAGGACTATACCTACCCTACTGCTTAAAACAAACAAAAAAACCCCAAACATTTTGAAACATGGTTTCCAATAAGATAGGTAACAGACAAAGAATAGTGATCCCTGACAGACAGGACACAAATGAGTTCCTACAATTGCTTAATGCCTAGAGTTTCTAGTGAGGACGGACAAGGGTCTGGGGGAGATCATGGCAGCTAGAGTCTTGGCACAAAGGACTAGGGAAAAGACGGCAGCACAGAGAGATGATCTCTGAAATCCACACAGGGTCAAGCACAGTATTAATCAGCCCAGGAAAAGAACCCTGGGAAAGCATTCCATGCAACAGTGCCTACCATCACCATGATGACCCAACCATTATACTCCAGGGTATTTAGCCAGGAGACAAGGAAATATATGTCCATACAAAGGCTCATACACAAATGTCCATCGTAACTTTATACGTAAAGTGCCCAAAACTGGAAGCAACTAGAAACATCCCTAATGACCACCACAGGTAAATGGACGCGAAAACCATGGTATATCCACACAGTAGAATACTGCTCAGCAACAGAAAGGATGAACTATTGACACAAACTACAATATAGATGAATCTCTAGATAATTTAACTGAGTGAAGGAGCCAGATTAAAGAGTGGATACTATGATTCCATTTATATAAGCTCTAGAAAATGAAAGTATTCTATAATGAGAGAAAGTAGATCAAAGGCTTGTGGGGTACATAGGAAGGGATAGGAAGGGGCACAAGGAAACTTGGGGGGTTAAGGGGCAGGTAAGAGTATGTTCACAATCTTGATTGCAGTGATGATTCCATGGGTATATATGCATTTCTCAAAGTTTTCCAAATTTCACACTTTTCCTCCATCTCCATTATGTCCCAATAAAGCGGTTTGTAAAAACAGAAGGAAAAGAGTTGTTTCATGAATAGTAATGAATATCAAAATATAAACTAACATGTATACATTGGCCACAACTACAAATTTAGATCTACAGAGATAAAGTTTGTAAAATAGAGGTTTTAGTTACATTTGTGAAAAGTTTACACCCACTGAGTTTATCTAAAGAGCGATTCTTATTTTCCAGAAACAAGAGCTGGGAGATCTGCCCGTGATCATATGAAAAGGTCACACAAAAGAAACAGACCACATAACTCTGTTCTACACTACATGTCACACACTTAGAATCCCAAGATGCTTGGGAAAGAGAAAGCTGCTTCAGAAGTGTTGGAAACAGGGAAACCAGAGCAACTGCAGCAGGGCAACCACGGTGCTCCCAGGGTGAGGCATGAAGGGAACCCCTGTACACAGGACGGTGACCATGTCCAGAAATTCGCCCAGTCTCATGATTCAAAGCAACCTTTCAAAAATCCAGGTTAACATGCCTTGACATACATGATGTTCACTTAAAAGCCAAGTGTGTAGTTTTTGTTCCAAAAAAAAAGGGAAAGTCATTCTTCATCACAAGACATAAAATGTTTAAAGAAAGAGTGGGGAGTCACAGGTATGTATTTTCTAGGGCTAACAAAAATTACCCGACACTGATGGTGCCAACCAACACGAACTTTTTGTCTCCTGGTTCAGAGCCCAAAGTTCAAAGCTCAGAGAGTTGGCAGGGCCATGCTCCCTCTAAAGGCTCCAGGGCAGCCTCTCCTGCCTCTTCCCAGCTTCTGGTGGCAGCCAGCAGTCCCTGGCAATGCTCGGCTTGCAGCTGCATCACCCTCTGCTCTGTCATAAGGCTTTCTTGCATCTGTTTGCATCTGACCCTCTCATGGATCTAGGACCCAGCCTCACCAGGTATGAAGACCTGAAAGTCAGGTCTTCACAGATCCAATGTCATAGTCGTTGGTTCTTAGTGTGCTAACTTCAACATATCTTTTGCGGGAGGGTCACAACTTAACCCACAATAGGGAGGCAAATATCTAACATAGTAAAATTCTCTTCAAGTAGACAATAACGAAGAAGTGAGACTTCAGTTAATGTAGCAAGTAATATTTTCACTTCTATATACATATCTGTGGCCATTTCACACTGAATCAAAACACCTCAAAATGGCTAACAAAATATTTATACTGATTGATAATTTTTAAATTGATTTCATTTTCTTCAATGGAAAATATTTGCAACAAACATCCCTGATTCATAACTCCCTCTTATTAGTAAGAATGTTCATTCACAAATATACTGCTTGAATTTGGGGGGACAGGGGGGGCGGCACTGAGACTATTTTTATAACTGGAAATGAAATAAATGAAACCTTTGTTTTTTTCTTTGTAAAGTCAGACATCAATTTGCTTCTAAAGGGGTCTTGTCCTTTCAAGCCATCATCATCATAAAGGCATTTTATGATCTTTAATATAACGTGTGTTGGTACCCTTAATTCACACTTTGGCACAACACTATTGTTACAGTGTACACTTACATTCTAATAGAACTAAGAGTAAAGGATTTTACTGCAGTTCAAACATTCTTTTCTGCTCGGTGTCTAATGTGTACAAATCAAATAAGCTTAGCATAATTCAGAACATAATAAAAATTTGATTCCTATCCTTTAGATTTACAAATGAAAACCGTTTCATTGCTAAACAGTAAAATATATGCACTAACTGAAACTGATTAAACTAATCATAACACTAAGGAAGATAGTGAAGATTAAGCTATAAGTTGTCTGATATTCAAACGACCTCTCGGATGGATGACCGAGGGTTCATTCTGATTTTAGAAGCATATGTCTCTGGTTCATATGATTTGCTTGCCAGACAGTGCCTGGAGATGTCTGTTTAGTATATTACTTCGTAATTAAAAAAAGGAAAACTACATGTTTCATAATTTGCTTATTTTTAGGCAGCATGTAAACAGTATCAAAACAGCCTCTTTTCCATACCCTTTTAACATGCATCAGCATTGTGGCAACACAGAAACGGGGAATGTTTGTGATGACCTCTAATATTAAGCAAAATACAGTGAATGTTTAAGGAATGGATCTAGATCTGGTATAAGCAGGCACTAGATCTAACACAGTCCATTTCTTCCTATCCTAAAAATCACCATCAATAATGGAAAATACCTAAAAACATAATATCATGTTTTAAAGACACACATAAAAAAAAAAAAAAAAAAAAAAGCCTCTCTAGAACTGAGTTCAAAGGTTTTGCAAGCATAGGAAGGTGGTCTTACAGAATGGGTGATGAAATACCAAACCTCTGTACACATGCAAAAGGACCCTGTGCCTGAGCTACTCAAATCTAATTCTGATGAGTGAGAAAAGTCCCCTCAAGGTCTAAGTCTCTAAGATTCAAGGACACAGCTACTATTCTTCCTTTCTCTTGGTGAAGGTAAACAGCATTAAATCTAAATGAGTTTTCACTGAAATACATGCTCCACTCCCCTCCTCTAATGTCCCTTTGCATTGACTATATTTGTGAAGACTATGCTTCTGGTGCATTTAAATTAGACACCATCTTTTCCATCACCTACAAGCCTCAAATGTCACATGAATTCTGAAGTGCTACGTGTATTATCCAATGGGTAGGAGAGCACCAATGATGAACAATGAATAACACGTCTTTTTAAGCAAATGGCCAGGCCAGACAGAACTAGAACTCGGGGGTTCTAAACAAACGAAGCAATTTATCAAGTCAACAGAAATAGGAAGGACGGTGGGGGTTAGAACCAAACAATGGTGCATAGTAGAACTACCACGTTTAATTCAATCTCGGATCCTGCTTATTTTAAGACACATTATTTCATACACCATTAAAGACAAAGCCGTCAGATATAACTAGAAGTTTCTTCCTGAAACCAGATGTTAAAATTTGCGAATGGGGAGAGAGATACCTTTTAAGAATTCAGGAAATGCAGTGTGTTTTCAATAAGGTCAAGTATTGGCAAATGCTAGTTCATAGTTATTCCTACCCCGAACATTCATTATGTATCCTCATATCCATTATAATCACTCAAACAGCAAATAGACCTTTAAGAGTTAAGACGATATTGTGGCAACCATATAGAAAAGAACGTAGGAGGCACTTGACTAGCTTAGCTGAACATCACCCATCCAGATCACCTACACCCATTTAGGGAAAATAAACTTATATTTGGCCCTTTGGGAAACCAAGAGCATGTGTATGCCAAGTATTACCCGGTGGCCCCCGAGCTGATCATTTCCTTTGCATTAAGTTGGGGTGAATAATGATGGAAAAGCAATTGGCAGAAACACACAGCCCCCAGCTCTGTTTGATGCATGATCTGTGACAACACGATTAGCAAGAACCATTTCTCTTACACCAAAATACTGAGTCCAGATGTCAACCTGGTGCCTGGAAAAGACGCTGCACAGTGACAGCTGTTTGATGCTTCCACACTGAAGAGCTGCATTCTGACCAGACACATGCTTTGACCAGGAGACATCAGAGCATTCACGAAGACAACATTACCAAAAAGAACTCTGACTACCAAAATTAAATTAGCACACACTTTTTTTAATCTGCCTAAGTCATAATAAATAAGGGCAGTTTTGCAGAAAGATGATAAAAGGACTACTGCATTTTATGTAATTAAGCAATAAGCATATAGAAGCAATTAAGTGTATAGCATGAAATAGCAATAAGCATTCAGCACAACACAAATTACTCAACACATTCATTTCACCACATTTTTTTTAAATGGAAAGAACTGGTGACCTAGATAAAGCACTGAATTGAAACATCAAAAAAAAAAAAAAATTTAAACAGCAAGATGTAGTGGTTAACGTACAACCCTTGAGCCAGGCCTGGAGTCTATACCCAAGGGTTCCAATTACCAGGTGTTTGACCTTGCACAAGCAAGGTGACTTTTCTTACCAAGCTCAGTTTCCCCATATGCAAAATAAAGAAAATAAAACCTTCACCTCATAGGACTTTGGTTTGTGTGGTATGAATTACTGCAGGAAAACTCTTACCTGCTGCCTGGCACCGGGAAAAAGATACGAAATGGTATGTGCTCTTTATCACCAATACCAGTTCGAACATTATCAGGCACCTATTCCTCAAACATCTTTCTTGCTCTGAATTTCATTAGTTCTTTGCTTTTGTGCCTTTCCTGTTACATTTTTATTCCACCTGACATTGTCTTTATTTCTATTTTATCTTGACTCAACCCATCCCACCTACTTTCAAAAACACCTCTGAACATCCCTCCCCCTCAGTAACTAATATGATAGTAAAAAATATTTAAGTTCTATAGCACTGCTAGAGAAATACCTGGGCAATGAGTGAATGAAGCATAAGCGAACATAGTAATTCTGTGGGCTTGAGACCTAGTATCCACTGCCTGGAACCCTCCGTGCTGATGAAGGTGAGTGACACAGAGCTGGGACCTAAGTAGGGCTGTGGCAGCAAGAGGTCCCACAGCATTGCCATTTCCCTCCATACACAAGGACGCCTCTACATAAATGCTTCCACTCAAAGGAGACACTAATGTGCTTCGGTGGAACTCTGCCAGTCTGACCCATAAATATTCTTATCAGGAAGAGTCAAAAACTATTTCATTCATTAGAGGCTTCAAGTTTAAAAAAGCAGGAGAGGATTAAGCAATGCACACTCCAATAGTGGGCTACAGAAGGGCACTGTTCCAGTTAATACAGCTGCCTCTGCAATGGAAGAGGAACAGAAAAGATACAAGATGAATGCATATGGAATCCCATATTAAAATACATATACACAAAGAAAGTTTTTTTTTTTTTTTTTTTTTTAAGAGTCTGCCAACATTATGTAAGCATAAACAGAGAGACATTTCAAAGGACCCTCTCGGTAACAAGATGCATGGAATGAACAGACCTGGCCAAGAAATATAAACTGGCTGGAATATACCTGGCAAAACAAATACCAGGGAGGGTGATGGTGGTAATGTAGTCACTAAGTCGTGTCCGACTCTGTGACCACGTGGCCAACCAGGCTCTGCTGTCTGTGGAATTCTCCAGGCAAGGATACTGGAATGGGTTCCCATTTCCTCCTCTGGGCTGTCTTCCCAACCCAGGGATCGAACCCACATCTCCTGAACTGCAGATGAATTCTTTACCACTGAGACACCAGGGAAGCATGACCAGGAAGGGACCGTCCCCCAAAACAAGTAACCAGAATCAACTGGGTATGTTGCTAGAAAGAAACTAAGACAGCCTTCAGAAGTCAGCAATCAGTAGTCCTGGGTAGAGAGTTGCCCTGTAACGGCACAAAACATCCAACAGAGCTGACACGCATGTTTACAGCCTGCCTAGGGCGTACGAGCAGACTGGCCTGGCCTGTATAGACAGCCTACTGCTGCTGCTGCTAAGTCGCTTCAGTCATGTCCAACTCTGTACAACCCCATAGACGGCAGCCCACCAGGCTTCCCCGTCCCTGAGATTCTCCAGGCAAGAACACTGGAGTGGGTTGCCATTTCCTTCTCCAATGCATGAAAGTGAAAAGTGAAAGTGAAAGTGAAGTCGTGTCTGACTCCTAGCGACCCCATGGACTGCAGCCTACCAGGCTCCTCCATCCATGGGATTTTCCAGGCAAGAGTACTGGAGTGGGGCGCCACTGCCTTCTCCGGTACAGACAGCCTACCATCCTGAAGAGTGGGGCGCCACTGCCTTCTCCGGTACAGACAGCCTACCATCCTGAAGAGTGGGGGGCCATCGCCTTCTCCGGCACAGACAGCCTACCATCCTGAAAAGCAGAGTTCAGCACTGCCACGTTTTCAAAACACTCTACTCGATGTTTCTGGGCCTCGGAAAAGCGACCCGAGCATCCCTCTTGACCACTGTTAGCTGTGGCTCTGACGCTCACACACTGTCACCAGCAGTACACTGAGACTTTGTCTATCCCCACTTCAGTCTCCTCATGGAATCTTCTGGGGTTTATTTCTCCAGGGGCAGGTCCTTATGAACTCCAGAGGTACAGTGAAGACAAAGAGTTTGTCTCTAAAACACATTTAACTTACTGGAATATAACTGGCATTCTCTCAGAGAGAAAGACAGGGGTTGGGTGGGGTGGGAGTGGGGTAGCTATAACTTTAAACATTACTGTCTATCCCTGTTCTCTCCTAATTCCACTCAGAAAAGACTGATTTTAAACTGGTCCTGACCACTCTGAAAGCACTGCTTTGTTTGCACAAGATGACAATGAGGAAGAGATTTTTAAGGGTCATTTTCACTATACACTATTTTATCTCATACTATGACCTTAGACTTACAGTCCCCAGTAAGAGACAACAGTTTGTCTCTTGACATATTGAAATTAAAAAAAAAAAAAAAATTTCCTATTTTCCTGGCTGCAGAGAGTATGAACACCATCTCTACAAGTTTTAAACAAGAGAAAGACTATTTTTTCTTATACAAAGACTTATCACCTGCAAAGCTTTAAGTTAGTTTTATCCTTTCATTTAAAAATTGTTCCTCGAAATCAAAGACATAAAAAACCTCTTTGTTCATGCCACTCAGAGGGCCACTAACAAAGTACCATATACAACGAAATTATGGATTAGAGATCAAGATGCTCCCCCAGCTGAATTCTTGGTGCCTCCTCACCAAACAACAACAACAACAACAACAAAAAAGCAAATGGGGAAGCATCCTGAGTCACTGAACATGCCCAGGACGGCTATTTGCCCCTCGAATGCCTTTTAATCCTCTTGTACTAGAGAGGTTATGCTCTGCCTCAAGTTTGTTAGGAGGGAAAACTGATATAAAGCTAACAGGCTCTCAGAGAATGAGCGATGAAAGGAAAAGGTAGAAAAACAGAGAGTGAAAGGACAGACTTATGAAAATCACAGAGAACCCAAACACTGACCCTATTAAGGAGAGATGAAGGGTGTCAGGCTGTTGATGAGGTGCTGAGAGAGAAACAAGGCAGCCATCTTGGATAACTATGCTGGCTCAATACATGTCCCAGTAAATCAACTACACCTCAATAAAATAAAAAACATGTCTCAGATTACACTATAGCATATCCATTTATTCAATCCAGTTTTATCAGAAAATCCTCTTCCATATTGTTGCTCGAGGCTACACAAGGAAGACCCGGTCTAAAGAGACGGAATGCTTTAGAAATCAGTCTTCAGATAAAGCTCAGTCTACAATCAGTTGTAGCTGTGTTTACTTGTCCTTTCCCTTCTCACATCAAAACCAACACCTGGAGGCCTATAAATCCCAAGTTTTGAAGGCAATTCCAACACTGAAAAACCCTAAACTCCCAGTCATTCCTTAGACTGAGGGAGAAGAGGAGATGGTTGGAATGAAAAATCTGTATGATGCCACCATCATCTGGATTTTATGTCTTCTTGGTCCAGTATTATTCACTGAAGATAGTGAATAGATTTGTTAGAATCATTATTAGAACCTAAGAGTTATTAGAACCAAATTAGCAGAGTCCAATTACAGAGAGAAATCCATGCTCTTTTAGCTGAATATTCATACCAATGGAAAAAATAGAACCTTCTTAATCACTTTCATTATCAAAACAGACTCCCTGCTGGAGCCTTTTAATTGGAAGTCTACCATTTTAAAGACATTTGCATTTTATCAAACTATATTGACAGGGCTAATAGAAATAGCCTTTTAGCTTCACATCTCCCAAATATGTGATGACATCTGCAGTGATCCACTGAAGAATAAAACAGAAAGACCAGGATAGGAAGCTAAGCCCCTAGCACACAAGCATCTGGTTGGAAATCTCACCGAGCTGGCAAACAGCCTTTCTCTCCTCATCCTTGTTATGTTAAAAGAGGGAGAGGATAAAAAGAGAGAGAGGACGGGACCAGCATCACACCTAGTTTCACCATCAAATGTCCCAAAGATAAAGGAATGTCATTTACTAATAAATGAACAAAAATCAGAAGCAGTACGGATGTGTCTGAGATGAATAGGTTTGCATGCCAGACATTTTCTACTCAAGATAAATGTGTCTCTCTCTCCCTTTCTCTCTTACACACACTCTCTAAACATGTAGGGTGCCACAGTGTTATTGCCATGAGCTATATTTTGTTATTTATAGAGGCTATAAAAGTACACAGCACTTTACAAACCACAGAATATAGGCACTAGAGCCTGGAGGAACTCAGCCTAAATTAGACATGGACAGAGTAGTGAGGAAAACAGGAAAATATTTACTTGCACCAAAATCTTGGCAAGAATAATTCTGGGAGGCAGTAAGACAGGGACTATTAAGCAATGATCTGTAGAAGGAGAGTTCACACAAACTAGAATCAACTCATCAGTAATCCAAAGCCTTAACTCTTGAAGGCCAAGAGTTGATACCATCACAGCAATTCCGTGGCCATTTCCACCTTTGGCATTAAACATGAATTTTAGTTGTATAATATATGATGCCAAGTTCATCCAAGTGATATTAAAATAGGAACATTGACTAAACATCCACATACTTAGGTAAGAAAAGAAAAACAAGTCAAAAAATGATCTTATGGTCTTGGTAAGCAGCAAACCTAAATTACATTAAGTTCAGCCTTTACAAGCGACAGTTACAGAATTTTCACCGAGGAAGTCATCAAGTCCTTAATCCCCCTAGAAAAATGTAAGATCTGGGCTTCTAAAATGTCTATGAACTATTTTCCAAGAGACAAAGAACTAAAACATGAGAAATTCTTTGCACAGACAACACACAAAAAGTTGCGTTCCCAGACATTCACAATGTACCCTCCCATCAACTGAATGAGCCACAGCCCAGGAAGGCCTTGGCCTCTCAATGCTTAAGGATTTATAGGCCAGACCTTAATTCAGTGTTTCTCTGCACTTACCAGGGATTCAGCACAATGGACAGTTTATAGCACCGAGTTTATTACAAAAGACTTGAGAGCATCACACACTTTTGTGATGTATTATTCTTCCCATTTTGCAGGGAACTTGAAGGACTTTCTCAAATACACAATAGGTGTGTGGGAAAGACATGAGCCAGACCCTCAGAATACCAATCACAAATACTTTCTTGATAACCTCAATTCTCAAATAACACCATACATAACCAGTCAGAACCAGCCAGGTTCATTTTCCTAAAGGCAAATTGGAAGTGCTCAGTAGTTGACCATCATGTACAAAGTAGCAACAACCTAAGGACTCCCTCCACCTCTCAGGTCACTGAGGGCACACACAAGTTTCTGGGTGGTACCTTTCTATTAAGCCACAGAGAGCCCAATATGTTCATGGTGTGTTCTAACATTCGTAGCCAATATTGAGAAGAATCACCTAACTGATTCTGATGGTCTTTTCATAAATTTCTCTTTCACTTCCCAAGGAACAGGTTATCGATTCATTGCAAGAAAAAAAAAAAAAAAAATCAGGCTTTAATCTCCTCTCATTCATCAATAGTGACACCAGCCCCCTTCGCCATTCAAGGGGGAGACCATCTGCAATAGTTCTGCCCGATTTCCCCTGGAATTTTAGCTTCGACTGCCTGGTTTCTGAACCCTCAGCGATGGGAGCAATTTACCTCGATCGACTTCACCAGTCACTGCTGCAATTTAGCTAAGACATTTCCCAGGGGCCCATTAGAAAAGGTTCCAATTTGAAAAACTCACATCTGATCCTACAAACCAGTCCTGGGAACATCATCTGGTACCAACAAATTATTGTTTTCTCATCCCAAATTCTTTGCTTGCATACAGAAATGCAACAAGGAGATAAGGACAAAATTTCTGAAAAATATCTCAAATATACAAACATTAAAGGACATTCTGATAAAACCGCAGCCTGCTCCATGCATGTCGAAGTTCTGCTTTGGTCTGGTTTTGTTATTTGACTCTACACCAAGCAAACCGAAGATGGTAGCCCAGAGCAGAGGAAACCCTCGGAAGCATCTGCAATAGAGCAGTATCAGAAACCCAGTGAGGATGTGAAGTTGCATCCAGAGAAAAGGACCGTGAAAAGCCAAATCATCCTACTAAAGGACTTCACACATGCGCACACACATTGCACTGACTCATGGAGCTAATAACCAAAAGCAGAGTGAAAGCACGTATTATGTGGAAATGGGCAAAAGGGTGGGAGAGAGCTCCTCTAGCAAGAGAAATGAAACACTTTATCTCAATAGGCAAAAAGGTAGCTGCTACCTTCATACTGTTGCAAAAGCCGTAGTATTCAGATTGGGATTAATTAAGTCTTATCCCATAAGTAACTTTATCATTATTTGAAATTGACTTAATAGGCCTTGACACTGTATTTTAATAAGTCTCAATCTGCTTTTCTAGGATATGGGTGCTTCTCAAACAATGTAGAAAAAGTGTCATCACCACTAAAAATAACATTACCAAAAATTAAGTTAGTAACTGTAATAGTCTCAGTTTGAGATTTCTGTCCATACATTTTTCTTTGATAAGAAGAGCATCTTCTATCAAATGTCAAACATTGATAAATCAATGAGCCAACATTAAGTTAACACTGCTGTTAATTACTATTAATAGAATGAATACTTTGGTGCACACATATGCTTGATTTTATATAACTTATATATAATGTGTTCTCTACTTGGAGAATTATCCTAAATCAAAATGAGAGTATCAAACATTTCTATGTGCCATGAGTTCTAGGAGACTTGCCACCTGAACATGTTTGGGAGCCAGTGATATATTTATAAAACTTAACAGTGGCAGAGTCTTAAATGTTTAGTAAAAAAGCTCCCATTAGATATTAAACAAGGAACAAGACACATGACTTTAGATTCAGGATTTCGTTCTCTGACAACAGAGGTAGGCTAAAAATTCCAGGGATCTCTTATCTTCCCCAAGTATAATTAGAGAAGGTGTTTGCTTTTTAGGGCTATTATTTCCATCTAAGTTTTCATAGTAAGCAAACAAAATAAGTGGACTGTCAGAGACACAGACTTCCAGATGATACTTTTACTTTATTGAATGTACCTCACAAAATTTGTAGTCACACACACTTCAAGCCAGAAGATATTCTCAAGGCTCAGGTAGTACATTCAACAGGATTTACAATGCTACTTTGGAAATACTGTTGTTTTAGAGCAGCGGTTCTCAAAAATGTAAACCAGAGACTCCTGGCTCCTCTCTTTTCTTCCCTTTCCCACTGTGCATGAGGCTAGAATTTCTTCAAAAACGTCAACCAAAACAACATATCAAAACAAAGAAAATACAGCAGCTGAAAGGATTCAAGCTGTCTTCTATTAAGTCATACAGTAAACAGATTTGCATAAAACAGTAATGTGTCACTCCTCATTTTTTAGAAGTTAATTCTCATAAAAATTTATGTTAACATATAACAGAATTTTTAATGATTTAAATGTTTTTAAACGTCTCCATCTTCACTGCTAATATGTATTTAATGTATCAATAGATATAATATATATCTCTCTATATATATATTTATATATATAAACAATAGTTTTGGGGGCCCTCAAAAAGTTTTATTAATATACAGGAGTCTTCAAACCAAAAAGATTGAGAACCACTTTTTTAGAGGGACTTGAAAGATTAAACTAGTTGCTGATGCCATAAAAAGGCCCAATGCAGGACAGCCACAATGTGAAACTGCCTTATCAAAACTCTTTTAAACAGGAGTGTCATCTGCATAGACAAATCTAGTAAAAAGAAAATCAAAATGAAAACATCCACTTTCCTTTTTCCCCAAACGATTGTTTAACCCTGCTCTAAAAACAATGGCACCCCACTCCAGTACTCTTGCCTGGAAAATCCCATGGACGGAGGAGCCTAGTAGGCTACAGTCCATGAGGTCGCCAAGAGTCAGACTCGACTGAGCGACTTCACTTTCACTTTTCAGTTTCCTGCATTGGAGAAGGCAATGGCAACCCACTCCAGTGTTCTTGCCTGGAGAATCCCAGGGACTGAGGAGCCTGGTGGGCTGCCGTCTATGGGGTCACACAGGGCCGGACACGACTGAAGCGACTTAGCAGCAGCAGCTCTAAAAACAGTTCCCTTTCAGTCCCATCCTAAGTCTAGATTTTTGTACAATTATAATGGTACAAACAGAATGATCTATGCCTTTTTGATCAGCTTAACATTGTATCCTAAACTTCCCAGCAGAAATATATTCTTTATAATTTTTGGTAGATACAGAATTAGAATGAGTAATTATATACAAATGTAAAAATTCAAACTGTACACTTATGACTTTACTGAAATAATAATTCAATTAAAAATTTTAATACACCATTAATATTCAAGAATTTATATAAGCTAGCGTCTACTTCTGGCTAGACAATTTCTGCCTTTTCTAAGAGACTGTCCCACAGCGAACATCTTCAGATACAAAGCTTGGCTCTTCAAGTCCTTTCCTTAAATAGAGTTTTAAGAGGGTGACAACTCTGATACAGATTATGCACATTTTATGAAGCCACCCACATCTTTAGCCAGTCTGACTGCTCTGTCTCAACAGCAAAGGATATTATGCCATTGCATATCCAATTTCTTTCACAATTATTCCTTGAAAATAAAGAGGATTTTACGAACAGGAAACCACCAGGAGTTCAATTTAGAAGTTGCTTAAGAGGGTCGAGCTTTCTGCAGATGAGAGTCAGCATCACGTGTTAGCCTAATGCGGAGCTCCATCTGAGCGGGAGACAAGGTCTAAGGCAAAATCTTCTCCGCCAGACTAAGCTGTCTGATACACTGACATGACTGTTATGAGTTAAGATCTCTCCCCTGCAAATTCACACACCGAACCTCAGGATGTGACTGTATTTGGAGTCTGTTAGATGAGAGTACCTAGCGAGGGCGCTTACCTGATCTGACTGGTGGCAGCATAAGAGGTGAGAAGGACAGACACCCACCAGGGTCACACACATGCAGAGGTATGGCCATATGAAGAGGATTCAGGAGCACAGCCACTTGCAAGCCAGAGAGCCAGGCCTAAAAGAAACCACCCCAGTGCCACCTTTGATCTGGAACTTCCAGCCTTCAGAATGGTGAGACAATACATGTATTATTTAAGCCATCTAGAAGGCAATGGCAACTCACTCCAGGACTCTTGCCTGGAAAATCCCATGGATGGAAGAGCCTGGCAGGCTGAAGTCCATGGGGTCGCTGAAGGTCGGACATGACTGAGCGACTTCACTTTTACTTTTCACTTTCATGCATTGGAAGGAAATGGCAACCCACTCTGGTGTTCTTGCCTGGAGAATCCCAGGGACGGGGGAGCCTGGTGGGCTGCCGTCTTTGGGGTCGCACAGAGTCGGACACGACTGAAGTGACTTAGCAGCAGTGTGTGGTACGTTATAGAAGCCTTAGCAAACTAGTGGTTACCAACCTGTCCTTAAGGACACTGCCCTACTCTTCCTGATCTACTCCAAACCCTTCCATTGCCAGATAATGGAATCAAGCTCCATGAGGTTAGGTGTCACCTGCGACCGCAAAGCAAGTGGAAGATCATGAGAATCTAGATTTCTTCTCACACCAAAGCGCTTTCCACCATCCTACAAGAACAATTAAGAGACTCCAACATATTTCTGAGCATCAAAGATCTGCAATTGAATCTTCAATTTCTGGAACACGAGTCTTGAGGGCGCTCAAAACATTCAATAGATTTGACCAACAACGTATCTAGGTACAAGCATTTGCAGTATCCTATACCAACCATACCTGCTCCACAAGATCTGTGCCTTCAAAGAAAATCTGAAATAGGGTAATTTTTTTAAAAGTCACACAAAGACTTTGAACAAGTAAAAGGAAGACTTGCTTCTGGCAGGGAGCTGAAGCTAATTTTAACAGCTTTCAGGGGAAAATGGATGTTGAATAAGTTCAAACAGCTAGTAAGACCAGAGAGATGCTAGTTTTGAACCATGTGTGGTGCTCAGTGGTGCCTGACTCTTTGCGACCCTTTGGACTGTAGCCCGCCAGGCTCCTCTGTCCATGGAATTCTCCAGGCAAGAATACTGGAGTGGGTTGCCACCTCCTGCACTCCAGGGGATCTTCCTAACCCAGGGACTGAACCCACATCTCCTGCACTGGCAGGTATGACCTTTACCATTAGCACCACCTGGGAAACCCCACAGATAAAGAAATGCAATCAAAACTGGAACTTAAAGTCTTCAGCTTTGAGCACCTAATAGAATGGAAGAGACTCCTAAGTGTAACAAGAACAGTTTAAACATGACTGCATATTTCAGATGTCTATGTCTCTGTAAGCGTCTATCCTTAGCACATATTTGTTTAGCTTTCCTCCCTTAGTTGATGCTTTCTCAGCTAAATGAGGAAGCAAACGGCCACAGATGAACTGATGGCCAAAGCTTTCCCACCTCAAAAATTCACCAAAAATAATCCACAAAACTATAGTTGGCCAAATGACAGATAAGCATGGACAACATTAGTTATTAACCCCTTAAGTCTAGGAATTTGCTTGATAAAGGAACTTACATACAAATGTTAAAAAGCACTTTTATCCTCCAAATTTTTCATCCCTCACATAGAGAAACTGTTTGGGTTTGGAGATGATTAACTTAAAGTAAGGGACAGTGAGCTGTAATTAGAGGCAGGCAAAATATTCAAGTTCTTCACCATGCTAATCTTATACACGATGACCAAAATGGTAGTAGACCAAAATGGCAACGGTAGGTGGCCTAGAAAACCATATGGAGATAAGATGAAAACAGTGATTTCCAGAAGCCCTCGTTAAGGTATACATGGAGAGCAATCACATGAAATCTATCTTTGAAATCATTATGTACTTTTAAAATGTGCTCTAAAAATTATATTGTGCTATAAAAACATTGTGATGACGTACAAATTTGTTCAGAAGTTTATGATTACAATGCAGTTTGTAGTTCATCAAGTCCATATTATTACAAAATCACCTATGAGTACACATTGAGACACAGAGTCTCAATGTTTGAAAGTAGGAAAAAACAACCAAAAGAGGAAAATATTAGACAAAAAGGTAAAAGTATTAGTTGCTCAGTCGTGTCCCACTCCTGGTGGCTCTGCTGGCTCTGACAATAAAGAATCTGCCTACAATGTGGGAGACCCGGGTTCGATCCCTGGGTTGGGAAGATCCCCCGGAGAAGGCAATGGCAACACACTCCAGTACTATTGCCCAGAGAATCCCATGGACCCAGGAGCCTGGTGGGTTACCTGGATCAAACCTGGGTCTCCCACATTGCAGGCAGATTCTTTACCCTCTGAGACACCATGGAAGCCCTTTAGACATAAAGCTAGCACTTAAAAGAACTACTGAATAGATAATTAGGTTAAAATTTTAGAGGCTTGTCCCTTAATAGCAAAAAGGTGGGATGACAAAACATGGCAAAGGTGCCTTTTGAGATTTCTTACATAAAAGTTATACGTTAACCTCTCTATTAACTTTTCTTATTGTCACGTTTGCACAGAGATGATTATCCAAGACAAAGCTAGGAAAGTTCAAAATTAATAGTGCTAAAGTCAAACAAATATTTTCCTCTTCATTAGAGCTATGAGCAGGCAATCAGATTTCTCTAGAAAGTAAAAAAAAAAAAGGGGGGAATGTGTGTTAAATAAATATCCCCTATGCATTATCTCTGAATCAATGAATTTGAGCCAACAGCGGGAGAGAGTGAAGGAGAGGGAAGCCTGGAGTGCTACAGTCCACGGGGTGGCAGAGAGCCGGACAGGACTGGCGACTACACAGTAACTAGACACTGTACCACCCATCTCACAGGTTCAGAAACAGATTTAAAGTCTCAGAACTAGTGGTGGTTTCAGACACCAGCCTAATTCAACTAGCCTAATCCTTTCAAGTCCATTCTTCTTCCCTTCAGTATCAAGTCTCTCAAGGAATAAATAAGCAGGGAAGGTTAATGAAGTTGTAAAGAAAAAAAAAAAAAAAGTTCAGATCCATCCACATTCATCCCTGTGATCAAACAAAAGCATTATTAGGTACACAGGAAAAACAGATGTGCATGTCCAAAGGCATATATAAGAATGGTCATCAGCATTTTATCATAATACATCCAAGCTGGAAATAATCTAACTGTCCAATAATAGAACTGAAAAACAAACTATGGCTAATTCATATAATGGAGTATTATACACATAAATCTTATAGGCACAGTGTTGCATAAAATAAGCCAAACCCAAAAGGGTACTTAATGCATGATTCCATTTAGTGAAGTTCAAGAACAGATAGGCACAACTAATCAGTGATGATAGAACAGTGGTTTGTTGTTGTTGTTTAGTCACTCAGTCGTGTTCGACCCTTTTGTGACCCCATGGAGCCCGCCAGGTTCCTCTGTCCTTGGGATTTCTCACGCAAGAATACCGGGGTGGGTAGCCATTTCTCCAGGGGATCTTCCCCATCCAGCGATCAAAAACTGTTGCGTCTTGCATCTCCTGCACTGGCAGGCAGACTCTTTACCACTGAGCTATCCTGGAAGTCCTTAAGAACAGCAGTTACCTAACACGGAGCACACGGTCTGGGACGCTAAATTACTGTGTTGATCTGAGTAGTAGATAAACGGGTGTACACATACCTAACAATTCATCAAGCTGTACACTTACTACACCTTATACACATGACTGAGTGTTTAACCTCAAAAAGGTTTCTTTTTAGAACACGGCTTTCAGAAAATGGCAAAGATAGGCAAAGTAATACCATTTACAACTTAATGAAGAAAACCATATTAGTACTATGAATGTTAAGAGGGAAGAACCTTTGTATGCTACTACAAGTTAATCACTTGCTCATGGGATGCTGCCTATTCTTAAATTATATGTAGGGCCATCTCTAGGAACCCTGCCTCCTAGGTAATGAGTGTTAAGCTAACTTGCCTTTGTTTAGTTCACAAGAAACATCCTGACCATGCCTACCTATGAATAATGGCTCCAAGAAGAAAGAAATTTACACATTCCCTCCAGAGTCTGGCCGGAACCAGGACTTTCTCCTCTGAATTCTAGTATAAAAGAAGTCTGAATTCTAGTTCTTTGGGACACTAATCCACCCACCTTCTAAGTCTCCTGGCTTTCCAATGAGTCACCGTTTCTTGCCCCAACAACTCATCTCTTGGTTTACTGACCTGTCATATGACGAGCAGCACGAGTTTGGACTTGGTAACAGGAGCAGAATCCAAAAGCTACTTGGTATTTGTACCATTATGCAAATATTGTTATTTCTGGTAGCAGCTGGCAATTCTACCTCTTAGAAAATGAAGCTGTGTATCTAATTTGTTTGGGGGCAAGTAAACAAGGTAGAGGAGCCCAGATTTTATGTTGCCTCTGTACCTGAGAGGCGATAAGCCTTGCAGGGGAAGAATACCGAGAGGAATGGCTAAAGCAGAGAGTGGTGGTAAGAAAAATTGAAGACATGCAGGTCTAAGATACAAAGGGACAGGGAAGGACACTGGAAGAATCAGAGACTCGACGCTCTGGGAACACAGCCTCTGCTTCAGAAGAATAAAGACAAAATGGGAAATATCGACTAGGATTTTCTAGTTTGTTCCCTTATTTTTTTTTTTAAACATTCTACAAAATGCACTTACAGAACTTGCCTGCTACCACCCCCTGCCCTGTGGCAATACGCTTTAAGACAACACAGGTCTGAAGTACAGAAGCTGTTCGGAAAGCGGATGTGAGGGAGGCACCAGGGAGAGAGGCAAGGAGGATGAACAGGCAGCAGCACCACAATTGTTGGGGTGCAAACACTGGATAATCCCCAAACAGAATGATGCATAAAGTTGACACAATTAGGGCAGAAAGCCTCAATCACTCGCTGCTTTAGATTTACTATGATTTTTTTAATGATTTTTTTTTTTTTTAAATACCAGTGCCCTAAATTCTTGACTGCCTGCCGCATTAACTTGGCACAGTTTATAGCCTGCACTCTAAACGTCTGGATGTTGGGAGGCTGACGGGAACCTACTCTGCTGCTATATTCCTTACCCAGGGTCCTGAAAGCAAAGGTCCCTGTTTATTGTCTCTGAAACAGAAGGATGCTTGCTGAAATTATCCCCACATCCGTGTACTCTGGCGGAGTCTGAAACTCCCTGGTTCGTAGGCCAGATCATTTTCCATGCTGGGAACACATCTCTCAGAAGCCAAAAATCACATTACACAGAGTTCATAGGAAACCTCTTTTCTTATCTGCCTGAACTAACCCTCTCTCTTGGATGATGCATTCCTTTCATAAACACGGTTAATCAATTCTGGCCAACAACCCAAGGTTCAATGGCCTCATATTGTCAAGTTTATATATAAGAATATGAGAATTTGAAATGAAAATACTTCAGATCAGAGGCTGTGAAAGTCTAGCCTGTCTCCCCATAGGCTCCAGCACTCTCCCAGCTGAAGACCAAAACTCCAGACAGATTTACGACAAAAGCTCCTCTACTTGTAATTGGTTTGTAAAAACCAGAAGTTTATCTACTGCCCACCGGCATCTATTAGCTCTCGTACTTCAAAGGCTGATACAACGGCTCATTTGAGCCGTTGATTTGAGCTCTATAAATCCCTGAACATCCCTAAGTATTTCACCATTCAAATGAATAGTATTTTATTAAGGACAAATGGAAATACCAAACTTTATTTTTCAATGAATAGACTCTGCCCATTACCAAACACAGAGTACGACTATTTGTGGGGTTGGATACTCTTGTATGTGTATCTAATACTCCTACATTCATATAGTGCTGCAATCCCATTAGCAGCAGGCTTAAATTAATAAAATTGTTTGTCTTGTCAGCTTGTGTTACACGTTGTACAAACTTGTTAGATAATCAGCAGAGGCATGACAATTCATTATCCTACAGGGAGCCGGTCTGAAAACCAGCAGCTTCCGCTTGCAGACAGAGCCACCACATCAAATGAGAGAGCAGTGTCTGCAGCCGGCTGCTGCATACTCTGAAGGGCACAGGCACAGAAACTCTGCATGCAGCCTACTGTTCACCAGCCGCCAAGGAGGTTTTATACTTCACTCCCCAGCCAGAGCTCCTACGGCTGCCCGGCATCGGAAGGACTGCTTGGGATTTCTCAAAAGACAAGACAGACTCGACCGTTTCTGATCTTCAGTCTGGCAAGGGTAAAAGCTACGGTCAGATTTTACAAGAGGTTTTAAAATGCTTGGCTCATATGAAATCACCAAATGTTATTCTTTTACAGCAAAGATTGCGGGGCAGAGCACACGTAACTCCACCTGAAAAGCAGAAGGTGTTTCTGCTTTCGCTTCCATCACATACCTCCATAGGGCAACTGCACACAGGTAGGCATCTAGCTGTCACTCCATTGGGCTCCGTGCTACCCAAGGTAGGCGATGCTGCACTGAATAAAGTTAGCAGGAACCTACTGGGGTATTTCTGATGAAAGGAGGTAGATATCAGGTGCAGAGTATACCTCTTGGCATCGCTTACCCAAAACACAAATTGGTGGCAGATGGAAGCCCATATTCCAATTGCTTTTTTGTAGGTTACAGAGATCATTGCTACAACTCGGCCCCAGAGCGAAGGACAGCTATGCAAATCAGAACAAGTCTGTGGACCCCGAGGGATTTATCCAGGTCTAAAAGAAATAAAGCTTTCTGGAAAGTGAAAAGGCTAATAAAAATAAGACCCACAACTTGAACACTATCTTTTAATGCTTATTGTTACTGACCCATCAGACCGGTAAAAGTTTTGCAGGCCAAAAATGTTTCCCAGGGATTTCCCTGGTCCAGAATCCCTGTAGATTCTGTGCTACACCAGTGCAGGGGGCTCAGGTTTGATCCCAGGTTGGGGAACTAAGATCCCACATGCTGCATGGAGTGGCCAAAATAATAAAATCTTAAAAAAAAAAATAAGCCCTGCCCTCCTCCAAAAATAGTTTTCCCAAAGTGAAGGACTAGGGGTTCCACACTGGGGCTGGAGAAATCTGGTCATCCATCAAGGCTGTGGTACTGTTTTGAAATAGTGCCTTTTTCTCTCTGGGAGAAGAAAATCATCTCCCATCTCACCGTCAGACTTGGCCATGTGGCTTAGAGGGCCCTTCCCCAAGGAGGGCTTATACATGGCTGTTCTGCTCAATGTGGAGGGGGCCACCTTAATCGCCATGAAGTCAGTGCTTGACTGCCATTTCCTCTTTTCGCTCCACTATGATGTTGGTAAAATCCGATAATGAATAATCTGGTTAACAGCTACAGCCTACCTAGGATGGACATATGAATGAGAAATAAACCTCTATTATTGAAAGCTACTGAGCTTTTGTTATTGAAACAGAACTTAGCTTAAGTGGACCAAATAAAAGCTATAGGAAATCTGGTCCCCATCAGGATACTGACGCTACAGTGAAAAGCAACAAAACACCCAGAGAGGCAGAAAAACATCTTCCACAGAATGACGGCTCATTTTAGGAAGGCAACATTCTTTTACTCCATCTGACTTCCTCAACTGGAGCCCCATTTGAACTCAAGAAGATAATCTATACAATTTCAACGGTGAAATCATTTTCTATCCTCAAAACAGAAAATAGTGTGGCACAAAATGACACATCATATTCAGAGTGTCTAATGTCTGTTTCATCTTTCTCTGCTTCCTATCTTGCTGTAAGGCTGTTAGATCCAATTCACTGCTAATTGATAATCTTCTTTGGGCTAAGTGTGAATAAAATATAAACAAATAGGCTCCAAGTTGTCAAGGGGGCTCTACTGAAAGCTAATTTTTACGAAGATAACTATTTGGGCTCTTCAGCAGTCAAAATTTTTCTTTCTCACTGTCATCTGGATAGGTAAGGTATGACAAACAGGTAACCATTTTAGCAGGATTCGGTTGGCACAAAATTACATTAGCTGTGCCGAGTTCAAGAGAAAATAAGAGTTGAAGTGCATTTCAATGTCAAAAATATTTTTCAGAGTCTTCAGAAGGCGGGATACAACAAACGGTATCTTAACAAACATAACAATCAAGGATAATCCTTAACAAACATAACATTGAGGGAAGAAAATGCACAGACCAGACTGGTTCACTCTACTTTGCTTGTAAACTTTGGGTTTTCTGCCAAATAATCAGAAGACTTATCAGAAACAGGATGCACTCTATGTCTAGGCGCCCCTACAAGCCTCTGCTGTCCTGCCCTCATCCCAGTCCTGTTTTACCATCAATAATCAGAATAAGCAAGAATTTGGCTGGAGCTACGGTGTGCTTGTGTGAATGAATGACATGCCCTGTGTGAAGCAAGTAAGGAGCCCTGCTCTGCGGTTCCACGGTGATCTCATACGGCTTATGGCAGAAACCTGTCGGGGCGTTATACCGACCTGCCAATGCCAAGAGGCACCCAATGTCTCCTTCGGGAACCGACCAGAAATGGGCAAAGCGTGTGGACCGAACTCTCCTTTCTCGGTCAAACTTTTTGGTCTCTGACCATTTCATAACTCTGAGGGAATTAGAAGTACTAACCTAATCTATCGGAGAAGGCAATGGCACCCCAGTCCAGTGTTCTTGCCTGGAGAATCCCAGGGACGGAGAAGCCTGGTGGGAGGCTGTCTATGGGGTCGCACAGAGTCGGACACGACTGAAGCGACTTAGCAGCAGCAGAGGGTTGGGAGTTGGGGGAGGGGGACTTCAATTTAAAACAAGAAAACATCATCTCAATTTTCATGCCTGGCACACCTACACCCAACACCTGGCTCCTAGCATCCAAGGCTTCAATGGGCCTGTTGTACACGACCTCTGCTCTTCGAGAGATTCAAGAATACTGTTTTTTATTATAAGGATGGCTGTTAGTAAAAGTCTCCCTTTTGATTACCCTCCTGAAAGCGCAAAGTGCTCCTGTAAGAATTTAAAACACATTGCTCTGAACCCAGTCTCTTCCACATCAAGCTCTGAGCTGAGACACGTGATAGGAATTCGTGATCCAGGAGGAGGGGCTGAACCTCCAGCCCTCTGCAGCCCTGAAGAGGGAGGCTACCTGTCCCTCAAAGCTGAGAGTGAGTTAAGACTACTGGGTCAATACCAAGTGTCTCCAAGCAGCCAAACCACATAAACAAGAGTTAAGGTCGGGGGAGGGAAAAAAAAAACACCTGATCAATGTTAAGCCAGCTGTCTTGAAGAGCAGCTCTCAAGACAGCAGCGGAAGCAGAAGAGGCCAAGCTAGAGGCCAAAGCCCAGCACTTTACACCAGGGGCAGGTGGACAAGCTTCCACCCACCGGCCACATTGCTTCGCTGCGAATCTGTTTTTGTATGGCTGGTAGGCTAAAAATGGTTTTTACATTTGTCAGGGAAAAGTCCAAGAGGAGTATCTGGAGACAAGTGAAAATTACACAAAATTCTAGATTTCAGTGTTCATAAGCAAAGTTCTGTTGGAACTTAGCCGTGGCCACCATTTAGGTGGTGTCTCTGGCTGGTTTCAGCGACAACAGCAGAGCTGAATAGTTGTGACAGAAACTGAATGGCCTGCAAAGCGTAATATTTACTAAAAATATTTACTATTTAGCCCCTTTACAGGGGAAAAAAAAAATGTGCCAACCCCTTCCTTATGCTCTCTCAATTCCCCTTCTGCTTCCCCCAAGGAAACAGTGTGTAGAAGCCCAGAGCTCACCACTGGAACCACCAAGGAACACAGCAGAGCAGCCTGCTGGCAGCCAGGGGCTGGCTGGGGCTCCTGAGGGGAGCGGCTGGCTCAGCTTCGCATTTCCCACGCCTGGCACATGACAGGTACTTAGTAAATGCGTGTCTTTGAATGGCTCGTGAGCCTAAACGTGATGACGGTTCTACAGCTCACTCACCACACAGGGTTTACTTCCACATTTCTACACACTCATTCTTAGAAACAAGACACCAAGAGAACTGAAGGAAACCCACTCTCGATTTATATGGAGACCAGCACGCCCCGTCCACAATCCCTGCTGGAATCAACTCTCTGCTTCTATTAGGGACACAGTCTCCGAGGATGCTGATGGAGAGGAGGAGATGAGAAGGGGCGAGGCTGAAGGCTACAGCCCACAACATGCCTGGCCGAGCTGGGTCCCCGCCAGCGCACGGCCCCATCGATCAGATAGTCACAGAGAAGCGAGCAGAAAGGACCGCGAGCAGGGCTGGCGACAGTCGCACACTTGGATGCTACTTGAGATGCAGGGGACAGCTGCACGCCAGGTAACGCTCCCGTGGGCAGTCGGCCGGGGAAGCACCGGGCCTCAGCCTTGCTAAAAGCTCCGGCTGCAAACCTGCGCGTGCTGTTTGGACAGCCAATTGCCTGTGACCAGGCCAGTTTCCAGACGGTGCTGAGGAACCAGGAATGCGAAAGGGTCATTTGTTCGTGACAATCCTGGAAAACTGCAAGGACACTCCTGATATTCCCAAGCCTGTCCTCACCAAAGATTTGCCAGAGCGGAAATACTGCTGTGAGTCCCACAGAACCTCAACAGCATTATCTTCCAAGCAAATGAGGACACTGAGGCCTGTCTCTCTACAAACAGCGTCCCTAGATCAAAGGAGGCTATAACCCAAGGTTCCTTCCACCAAGTTTTGTATTTTTTAAAATCAATAAATTTGTCTGCCTTTGAAAACCTTCCCCATTCTAACTCATCCCTCAAGACATATATAAAAACCAAGGAAAACAACAGGGGCTGGTCCACCGGCAAAAAGGCAAGCTCCCACTCCTCATCTGATCTGCTCAACAACACAGATCTCTGCACTGCCTGAGGGGTTTCGCTGGTGGCGAAAGAACCTGTCAGCCAATGTGGGAAACTCAGGTTCAATCCCTGGGTCGGGAAGATTCCCTGGAAAAGGAATGGCAACCTACTCCAGTATTCCTGCCTGGGAAATCCCACAGAGAGAGGGGCCTGGCAGGCCACAGTCCATGAGACTGCAAGAGTCAGACACGACATAACAACAACAAGACTGTCCTAGCCCAAGGGCTACGATACCAAATGTCTTACGTGTTCACAGCCAAGCCAGGATCTATGAAAGTCACCTACAGGAGCTAAAAATAAAAATGCTTTTGAAAATGCTTCCTGACTAGAAGTCGAGGTAAAACTGAAGAGGAGAGATTGAACAAGCTTTGACAGAACATGCTACCAAAAAACAACACTGCAGCCTCTTAAAATGGATGTTTGTTTATACTGTTGGTAACTCTTCAGATTGGCCTCCATAGCATCAATAAAGCGCCTAGAGTGGTCTCCCTCATCCAAGTCACTGGTAAATCAAAAGACTCCCACCACCCACATAACTACCTATTACCATTATATACACCCTGGAAGGATGACTAACTTGAAGGGAAGCCCAGCGTGGTGTCCAAAGATACCAGTACAAATTCATCTCTTAAAGGTTATTTCCTGTACTTTTGACTTTCTGCCTGTTTCTGCTTTGGGGGGGGTGGGGGGGGTGGCAGTGTGGTAAGAAGGTAGATGCTGCTGGTGCCATCCTTTCCTTGTCAGAATTCTCTAACACAGTAAACCTCAAACTACAGGTCTAAAACCCCTTGTTCACTACTGTGAACTCCAAGAGGCTCTGAAAGCCCAAATTTGCATTTTATAATATATTTGATAGTAAATCTTCACCCTATCTGAACTTACATGCTGCAAAACCTCACCTGAACAGATGTGAGGTTACTTGAAAGTCTTTTACCCCATTTAGTGTGAACACACAAGTTTCACTGCAGATATTAATCTGTTTAATTGTGGGATTGCTATCCACTACCCCACTGAGGGCGGTATGGAATTAATACTATTTGGACCATATAACCTTTGCTCCCGAGTTCAAATACATATGACCCTAATGAATTTTAAAGAAAGGATTGCAGGCCCATGTTTCCTCATATCTTCTTCATCACTCCCCCCAGGTCTCCATCCTTCTGTTCCTGGGGACTGGCACATGAGTGCCTCTGAAGTGAAGTGAAAGTCACTCACGTCCAACTCTTTGTGATCCCATGGACTATATACAGCTCATGGAATTCTCCAAGCCAGAATACTAGAGTGGATAGCCTTTCCCTTCTCTAGGGGATCTTCCCAACCCAGATTCTTTACCAGCTGAGCCCTAACAGAAAGCCCATGAGTGCCTCTAAATCCTCTCCAACCCAACCTTCAAGCCTTTCTAGGATTTACTCCTTGATCCATCTGCAGTATGTGTAATCCTTTACTGGATTAACCAACCTGTACGCAGGGCAGTCAAACATTTTTGTCATCAAATGTTTTGTTGAGTTACACCTCACTTATTTCCAACTCCCTTTGTGAACATTACCACTTGTGGGTGTGCCAACCTACCTGAAGCAGAACTTCTTGGGGTTACCCAGTCTCCCAAACCAGCTCCACATCTACTAATCCACCTAATTTCATTAATGAACCCTTATAACCCCAGAGCAAAATCAGAAGTCTCAATTGACAAATTCACATCCACTGATCTATAACTTAACTACCCTTTCCCCAGGTTTAATCAAACAACTGAACTTTGCTGACTCTTCCTGGCATGAACCTTCTGGCCTCCTTTCCTTTCCTGTGTCTGCCACCTAATTCAGAGTCTCCATACCTCATTGTTCATACCACCAAAGCCACCTCACTGACCATCCACTGTAGTGTCTCCTCCTTCCATCTGAAGGGCACTCTGAGGGACTTCCCGGGTGGTCCAGTGGTTAAGACTCTGTATTTCCACTTCAGGGGGCATAGGTTCAATTTCTGGTCAGAAAGCTAGGATCCCACATGCTGTGTAGCATAGCCAATAAAATTTAAAAAGTTAAAAAAAATAAAAGGCGCTCTGGATATGCCTATCTTTCTCTCTTATCACAAGACCTGCTCAAAAATCTTCAAAGGCTTCTCAACCCACAGAGTGAAGCCCAAACTACCCTTACTATAGCTATCAAGAGCTTTCAATTTTGGTTCTAAGCAACATTGTGCAGGCTTATCTTCTTAAAGCTACACAGACATCTGAATTAACAGGGAAGATTTTTTAGATCTATTACACCCATGTCCATATATCCTCCCGCCCTCCTCAGATATTTGTAGTTAGTTAGGAGGGGTGCTGGGCTTCCCCAGTGGCTGAGGTGGTAAAGACTCTACCTGCAAATGCAGAAGACCCAGGTTCAATCCCTGGGTCGAGAAGATCTCCTGGAGGAGGGCATGGCAACCCACTCCAGTATTCCTGCCTGGGAAATCCCATGGACAGAGGAGCCTGGTGGGCTATAGGCCATAGCGTCCCAAAGAGAGTCAGACACAACTGAGCAACTAAACAGGAGGGATGCTGTATCACGCTCTTTTTGTCATTGCAGCTTTGTTCATTTTTTAAAGCCCCTCCATGATTCCCAGGTGCATTCATGATTTATATGCCATTTCAGTAGAAAAACTTTAGCCCCAGCAGCCACTTATGCCTTGCACCTTTCACTTACCTACCCTCCCATTTCTTCTAAGCCTCTTTCAACACATCTTGAAACACTTTCTCTTGCCTCTTAACAACTACAGCAATCTCTAAACAACTAATTCATGAAGGTATGTGATATATTCTACTGAAGTGGGAATGTTTTATAAGACACAGTTTTTAAAACTGTGTTTAACCTTGCTGGTCAACTACTAATAGATTATAATTTAGAGGAAGGCTTCTAAACACTTTTCTAGTCTCACGAGGTATGTTAAGCTTAATTCTCACACATGTAATTATGGTATCTTTTGAAAACCTGTAAACTGACTTTAAAAGTACTTCTGCCATATATTAGAGAAGTAACAGACTTCATGGCTATCAAATCAGACAGTAACTACCAGGCAAAACACACACACCTGGCCGGGGAGGTTATGGTCCAGTACCTAAAGAGGGAAAGTGGTGTCCTGAAAGCGTACTGCCATCCACACCAGCTTCACACCTCAGGCATATTGAAGAAAGGTGCAAAGACCGAGTGTGGGCAATCATATTCCTAAGTGTTATGGTCTGTCTGCATGGAGTCAGAAGGCAGGAGACAACAGGTCACAAAACGAACATTACCAGGCTAGGAGAGCAGAAGGATTGCAGGCACAGTCAGCCGAGATGGAATGGCTCTTCCGAGTACCCAAACCTCGCTTTGATGTCCTGTTTTCACACAAGCTTGAATTTCCACTGAGTCAGAAACAAGGTGAAAGGAACAGGTACCTAGATAACTAACAAGGCCCTACTGTTCCACACAGGGCGCTCTACTCAATACTCTGTAATGACCATGTGGAAAAGAGTCTTAAGACTGGATATATGTATAACTGAATCACTTTGCCATTCACCTGAAATACACATTGTAAATCAACTATACTCCAATAAAATTTGCTTTAATTTATAAAAAACAAGTTAGCACACACTGACTTGGGCAACTGATACCTAGGCACTTAAGAAACGTATCAAAAGATCAAGATGTTTTCTAATCCAAAGCAACAAAACACACACATAAAGGAGTAAGAAATGGGGGACAATACCGACATTTGGGTCATCATACAAAAATACATTAATTCTATCATCAAGACACACTGTTCTCCCCTGTTGTCAACCAAGAGTTTCTTCATTAGTCAAACAAAAGGCAAACAAGCAGGAGGGAGACCCAGTGACAACACAAGGCAGTGACACTGATGATGGGAAGGCATGAGTTGCCTTCAGCTAAAGCACTGCTAAACATCATGACAGTGGCACGTCCTGAAAAGTTAGTCCGTGTAAGAAAGCTCCCTGCTGTGGGCTACACAATCAAGAGGCATTTCCTCAAACCATGACGTCCAGTATTTTCCAATGTGTCAGCCACGCTCTGATAGCTGCTGTCAGTAGGCCGGGGGTGGGGGGTGGGGGGCTGTTCTAAAGGATTTTCCAGGCCAAGCATCAAGTTTCTGGATTATCTGACTCTAATTTCCCCCTTGACTGTAGCTGCTGCTGCTAAGTCGCTTCAGTCGTGTCCAACTCTGTGCGACCCCAGAGACAGCAGCCCACCAGGCTCCCCCGACCCTGGGATTCTCCAGGCAAGAACACTGGAGTGGGTTGCCATTTCCTTCTCCAATGCATGAAAGTGAAAAGTAAAAGTGAAGTCGCTCAGTTGTGTCCATATTCAAATATATTTAAAGATAATAGTTGACTGATTTGTAATACTGAATTCCAGGCTCAATTGACAGCACGTAGATTATATAGACTGCAGCTAGAGCAAGTCATATCCAGAGTACACAAAACCACAGACCGTCCCTCATTCCCAACGCCAATTCCTTGGAACACTGTGCATGTCTGGAACAAGGCATTGTGCTAATTGGCCTGTGAGTACAAGTGTTATGATCTGAAGGAGTGAAAAACAGAAGCAAAAATGATTTCCTGTCAGAGAGACAAGGGCTGGAATTGCACGGGCAGTCCTACATGTTGAGTCCTTCGTGCAGCACATGTGTGCTCCTATCCAAAGCACAGGACACACGGACCCTGGCCATGGAATCACAGGGCGTTCCAATGTTTCTACAAATTTCAAAGGAACCAAGATGTTTGTCACTGTGAAGAACTTGGCCAAGCTGGAAAAGAGCTCTGGAAATCACATTTTCCCTACATTTCTATATGAACTCTGCCACTCAAGACACACAAAAGATACTTTATCTGTACTGAATGCAAAGGTATAAAGTGTTAATTATTCTGACATTTTTAAGACAGTTATTTTTTAAGACCAGAGAAAATACAGAACAAAATGTACTAGTAAAGCACACAGCACACCTTGCCTCTAAAGCCATACTGATTACCTAGAGTCACATGTTACAAGCTCAGGCGGAGATTCTGAGATGGAACATTAGCAGCCTGTTAGCCATTTCTGCAACTCACTGATCACAGGCTCAAAGTGGCCAGTCACTGCTGGGGGCTGACAGGAAGAGGGACTGGACATCAACAAAGCCACAGAAGCCAGTGCATCAAGAGGTATTTTTGTACTATCAGAAGCCAGCCATCAGTTGTCTAGCCTAAAGCACCACCACACTCACAGCATCTGCGTTCAGAGGATGCAAGGAAAAGAAAAGGGCACCCACACAGGGCAGTCAGAAGCATCTCCCAGTGAAAAAAGGCTCAGAAAATCAGGAAGGAGGAAGACTTCACTCCACCAGCAGGATGTCTGTGTTTCCATTCTTCCTTTCCATCTCTCATGCCCTCCTCTGATTAATGTGTGACATTACAAACCGATTTCTCATTTAAGCCTTCATTGGTTCCTGCTATTTCCCTCCCATCTCAAATCGCAATCCCTACAGCTGAAGGGACAACAACCGGTTGTTATGGAAATGGATGTAAGACCATATGGGCTCCAAAGCCAGGTTAGCTGGCGAGAAAGAGCTGAATGGAATGTATAAGAAAACGAAGTCCTCTGCCAGATTCTCTAAGACAATGCTATGACCAATACTAGACAGTTTTTTAATTATTTCTAAAATTGCAAGGCACTGCAATGGCAGGCAGAGACTGTGCTCTGAAACAAAAAGGGATTTCTAAAAAAAAAAAAAAGTGTAATTCTCTACCATGACCATTTCTCACAGGTACTTTACTATTTGCCTCTAAGGTATGAGAAAAAACATTGACACTCAGGTGCTCAATTACAGCTTCTTTGGCAGTGATGGTGGAGAACACCCTCTGAGCACCTGCTGGGAGGCCAGACATACAGGAGCTAAAGCGGGGGGAGGGGGGGGGGCGGATGCGGGGGCCTCTGCTGCTGGCCCCTAGGCCTGATGCCACCCTCATTCTTCAGACCGTTAGTGGCTCAGGCCACCCAGGACTACTACTGATCAGACTCTTGAGGTTTCAGGACTTGGAAGGGTTAACACAGATCTAACTATGTCTATGATGGAGCTACTCACTCCAGACAGGAAGATAAAGGTAAATCTGTAGCAGGCACTGGAAAGAGAACAGAAAGTGCATCAGTCATAACCTCACAGATAAAAGAAATGGAATCCAAACCGACCAACCCTTGTGCTAAGAATATATGTCTCTGCAACATTACAAATCATTGATGGCATGCTACAAGAGGTATATGACACAGAAGATTCTAGTAACCAAAGCAGTTAAAATTCTGAAAATAAGACATAACAACATCCTTAAAGCTTCTACTAAAGGAAACAAGGTCGGGGGGGGGGCGGGGAGCCTGAATCTACAGGACAAATTAAGTCCCTTGTCTTCATCCTTTTCCCTAATCTTCACACAGTTGAGTGACTGCATCTTACCATGAGTATCGTTCTACTTATCAAGGGTGTTTAAAGGATTAACAGTACTATTTTTCTATAGTTCAAGGTTCTTGGAATTAATCTCCCTAAATATCAGTTTATGAATGTAACCAAAGTTTAAAAAAGGAAAGCCTGCTCAGGGACTACATAATGTGTAAGATACAGAGACAAGGCTTAGAGAAAAGTTGCACTTGTGGTCATCTTAGAATTTACCTGAAGGAGCCATCCTTACCACTCAGAGGGAGGCTTTTGGTTTTAAACAAGCAAGAACTCTATTTATTCTTTCTCCAAACTCTTTGTCTTTCCACTATCCACTTGGCACTCCACAGAAATCATTTCTCTTTCTCCACCTATACATCTGAATTTACCAGAAGGGGACCAAGATTTAAAGTGATAACCTAACCAAGGACTTTATCACGTATATTATTTTCTTGCGTATATTATTTTCTTGATCACACACAGGTGATTCTTTCGAGAGAAAGACGGGACAGCTAAGGGGGAGAGCACATCACTTACAGATTCACGCCAGAACCTAGTTCCAAGTGTTTCTTGTGCAGGACAGGCCAGGGGACAGGCCAGTGTCTTCTCAGGCGGTAACATTTACTTCACGTCACCATGTGTGCAACACCTCTGCCTAGGTCACGCGGGGCTGGCCAAGGGTGAAAATCCAGCAAACGAACATTTCACCATAAAGCACACTGATTCTTTGAAAACATGTCACTGACTGGAGACACAGCAATACGTTTTTAGAGAGTGATACAATTAACATCACTGTGCAAAGTTGTTAGAGCTTAAAAGTGATCAGGGGTTCATGATACAACTTCTGATCGTCATTATCATTCAGTTTGCTCCATTAGGGTTTTGTTCCAACTCTGTTTAAAAACATTAAATTTTCAAAAACGATGCATTGCGAAATTCTGAGTGAAGAAGTCAGAATTTTATACAGATACTTTCTAATCGTCCAAGTGATATTTATACTAGTGTCTCAGAAGATGACAGTTCTTCAGAATATAATTCTGATTCAGACGATGTGAATATTGGACAAACAAAAAGCAAAAAAAGCCTCAGTGACTGATTCTGATAGGAAAGTGAAAATGAAACTCACGGTGCTGGAGAACACTCCTTTGCTTCTACAGAAGAGTGAATTGAAGACCCCATTTCGTGAAAATTTGAAACCTTTACAGGTGTGTCAGGTATAACCTCTGAATCTAATAGGCCGCAAAGCGTTAGTGAAATAACAGAATGAATTTTGGCTGGCCAAAAGGAGAATCACCAGCCACCGATGGTCAATAATGAGTTAATATTATACCTTCAATACACAAAGGGAAGCAAACGAAGAGGTAAGGTTACAAAAAAGAACAACAAAAAAAAAAACATGGAGGAACTAGGAAAGAAGAGGAGCCTAAGTATATTTAGCACACCTTCAATATCTATTAATTATAAATATAGATCTTCCCTAAATCAGCATAATTGCAAAGGGAATATTCATGATCACTTTGCCAAATAAACAGATGTTTGACTAAACTTATAACTTAATCACCACCATGAAAGATTGTAATCTACTATCATTAAAAAACACCACATACAAACGTAATTTTAAAGGGTTTTTAGGGCAACTCCGAGTTCTTCATTAAAACCAGCATCATTACACATTTGAAAAATATTTGTATCTATGTGCAATTTACATAGCTGTTGATAAAAGACAGGTGCACAGCCTGTGAAATGAAAAGGAACCTCAACAGCAGGTGAGACTTCTCCCACTCAAACAACCATGATTATCTTGGCCAATTTCAATAAGCAAACCACTCAAAATTACAGTATTCTCAAGCTGTAAGATAGCCCAGGAATGACTGGCATACATGGTTAAAGTGAGCAAAAAAGAAAAAAACACCACACCAAAAGTCAATACTTTCTTCCAAAAGCCAGAAACCATAAATAACCAACTTCTTCCTGAGGACCAAGGTGACCATCTCAACACAACAACCTTCAGACTTACTGAATACATTCTCTGTAAAATATGGCTCCAGTGCTTTTCACAGAAACAGCTTCCAGAGGGACAAGTTATAAAGATGACAGTGAGGACAGAGGAGACAAGAGAAGGAGAGAGAGGGTGCTGACCTTTCAGTGTAGAGCTACCGAAAGGCCGGGGGCTATTGCTAGAAAGTAAAAACATCACCTTCCTCCCTGGCATCTGAGTAGTGACAGTAAATGCTTGCTGACATTCAGCAAAACGACAAGGGCTGCTAAGGAGTAGCCTTAACAAAATGTATAGGTAAAAAGCAGAGTTTCACGGGAAAACGCTTTACAGACTAAGGTTCTTGGACACTGCAAAGCACCTCTTCAAATGGAAGATATCCAACAGATGACCAACACCTTATGAGTCTGTGGGGCTTCTGACCAGCATGGAATTTAGTTCCAATCCTAGCAGTAAGTTCTGCACCAATCTTTCCTGCCCATCATCTTTCTTTTCCCCCAGAGGGAACTTAAATAGTTGCTTGGATGAGAGGTTGGGTCCTACAACATTGGATTTGACTGAAAAGTTTAAACAGAAACCCCTGAAGTAAAAACAAAATTGGGTGGAGCAGGGTGACACGTGTTAGCGCCATATCCCTGTCAGAGACAGGCCTCTGTTTGGGTTTCCATCTCATGAGAGGCACCAGCAGGACCATCCCCAAAACCCAAGTGGAAAGAACAGGTCAAACCTTATTTCTCTCTCCTTTGAGTCTCCTTTGCATCCCTTCCGGCAGAGAGCATATGCTGCCTTGTTTAACCTGGAATTCTTTCTACTACCCGATTGTGAATTTCTGACCCTGGAGGCTCCCTCTTGTACCTTTGTAGCCCTCCCTCATCCCCAACACGATACATTGTTCACAGTAAGGACTAAGTACCCACCGGAGGAACTGTACTGCTAGAAAATGACTGATCACTGCAAACACCCCTATGATGCATGCTTTGCAGAGCACTTTCATACACAGAGCAGTACATGGTGCTTGCCACACTCCCCAACCCCATCCCCGCCAAACTGCTCTTTTAAGTATGACAAGTTAGTATGAACTTCATACTATAGGGTTTCAAAAAAAAAAAAAAAAAAAACAATATTGCAACACAGCTGAGTAGGTTCAGTGGACCTGGAATGTTAAGTCTCCTAAGTTCTCCAGAGAAGCTTCTTGCCTCTTCAGAATGTGAAATGCCGAGTTACTACCCCTAGTGACCCTCAGGGAGAGTGACAGTTCCAGAAGCTCAAAGCTGCTGAAAATGACACTAATTCTGCCCTTTGGTGACATGACAGTGGAGAATGAGAAATACCCTTTAATTTGAAGCAATTTAAACATCAGCCAAAGACACATCTCGGAGGCACAGGGCGTCCTCTGGTCTCGGCGGATCTGGCTGGGCTCAGTCCCGCTTTCATGCCCACTTTCACACACTGACCCTAACGTTACAACATCCTTCGTCTAAGGCTGCCACACCAGCCACCAGATGCCTATCAAATAGACCTCTTCACCTAAAATTAGAATACCTTTCTGAAGTCCCTGCAGAACTTATCTTCCAGCTAAAGAAAAGCTAGGTGGTGAGTCTTTCTGCTCAGATTACCAGAAAGACAATCTGGGAAACTGTCCAACCCCACAGGGGTAGCATTCAAGTTGAGAACAATGGAGAACAAGACCGCAGAGCCCAGCAATTTCAGGGTATTAGTTTTAACAACAAGGAATCCCTTACCTGACTCAGGGGAAACACTGTGGGAATTAATTGTGCGGCCTTTAAACATATCCAAGTTCTCCCTCCCAAAGAATCCTAAATAATACAGTGTTATCATTTATTAGGAACAAAGTTCAAAAGTGGAAAAATCTACTGAGTTTCATTTTAACAAAATGGTCTTTTAAAGTCACCTGCAAAAGAGAAAAGAAAAATATGGTCTCTCATAAGGGCCATAACAGACACACAGCTTTAGGCAACATTAAAAAGCGAAGGCGAGGAGGGTAAGTGCTGGCCAAGAAGCACAACGACAAACTCAGGCACCTACAATCTGTTTGAGAAGAGTCCCCTGTGGGACAACAAAGCCTGCGCTGTGTTCCCGGAGAGGGATGGTTCTGGTTCACTCCTGGGCCTTTTTTGTCGTTAAATCCCATACGTAACTTTAAGGCAAGGCTCTGTTAAAAAGAGCAGAGAGTTTCCTAACTGCCCAGGGGTTAAGACTGCACTTTCACCTGGCTGAAGAAAGTAAAGGTGAAAGTGTTTAGTCACTCAGTCGTGTGTACTGTCCATGAGATTCTCCAGGCAAGAATACTGGGGTGGGTCACTATTTCCTACTCCAGGGGATCTTCCTGACCCACGGATCGAACCCGGGTCTCCCACACTGCAGGCAGATTCTTTACCACCGAAGCCACTTGGGAAGCCCTGGTCTGGGAACCAAGATCCCACCTGCTGTACAGTGCAGCCAAAAAGTAAAAAAAGAAAAAGAATAAACAGGACAAAATCAAAGGGGCATTTCAAGAAGCTACTTTGTAGAAGTAACCAAAAAAGAAGAAAAAAAAAATTTGAGGCTAGGACTTGGGACCCTCTACCTGAGTGCTCGCAGGTGGACAAACGGCCTCTGAACAATAGAATACAAAGAAACTATAAGGGACTCCAAGTAACTGCATGTATGGACAAGATACAAAGAGGCCACAGACTTGCCACCACTGGAGGTGCAAAAGCTCCGGATGCCTACACACAGCACCGCAAGGGGGTGGACAACAGACCACCCAAGGTGAGCCGTCTGCACAAGCCACTGATCCTCTCCTCGCCTCCCCCTAGTTAAGGAACCAGCTCGCCCTCAACCCACCTCAAGAAACAAGCAACCCACCCACCGGCCCCAGGAAGCAAGCAAGCATACCTGTTTCTTGCTCTCGCTCCCTCCTGCTGCAGCAAGAGCCCCTAAATGTGTCTGGCCTCTTAACCTTCTCTTGATGAAACAGTTCAAGGAGCCAGGTTGGTAACAAAATCACATTCAAATATTTAAAAGAGTCATCTTAATTTCCTGAGAAAGTTATACATAGGATAAGCCAATTCTGGGGTGAAACACCTAAGTATCTGAAAAGTTACAGGCATTCCTGACGGAAATCAAAGTTTCCTACATAAATTGAAATTGTGAACAAATCAGGATGTACTATTGCTTTTAAGGCAACCACTGGCCCAAATCACAAGACAAAAAAAAAAAAAAAAGCCAGACATTATTACTATTAATGATTACCACTCTCATGCCAAGTCTAATGTGTAGGGAGGGGGTGGGGTGGAAGTGCAGAAGTCCCTATGGAACCAAGCAATGTTCTGACACCAGCTGAGTGTACTACAATTTAACACAATTCTGATACTACCTGCTGCTGCTGCTGCTAAGTCACTTCAGTCGTGTCCGACTCTGTGCGACCCCACAGATGGCAGCCCACCAGGCTTTCCTGTCCCTGGGATTCTCCAGGCAAGAACACTGGAGTGGGGTGCCATTGCCTTCTCCATTGTGTGAGAGTGAAAAGTGAAAGTGAAGTCGCTCAGTCGCGTCCAACCCTCAGCGACCCCATGGACTGCAGCCTACCAGGCTCCTCCATCCATGGGATTTTCTAGGCAAGAGTACTGGAGTGGCTTGCCATTGCCTTCTCCGTAAGGAGGCTACCTGGAGGCAGGTAAAGGGAAAAATCCTGCAAGATTTCGTCCCCACCCCCACCTTTCAGATGCCAATCACAAGTCCAGGTTGTTACCTGTGTTCCTTGCCAAATGGCTACAAACTACGGGTTCCAACAACTTTTTTAGATTTGATTAATTTGCTGGAGCAGTCCATCAGTTCAGTTGCTCAGTCGTGTCCAACTCTTTGGGACACCATGAATCGCAGCACGCCAGGCCTCCCTGTCCATCACCAACTCCCGGAGTTCACTCAGACTAACGTCCATCCACAGAACCCAGAAATACTTTACTTACTAGATTACCAGTTTAACATGGTAAAACTCAAGAATAGCCAGATGGAAGAGATGCACAGAGGCTCCAGGCTCTCTCCAAGCCCTCACCAAGCCCTCACCATTCTCTACTCTCCAGTGTTTGATCACCTGGAAGCTCTCCAAACCCAATCCTTTAAGTTTTTATGGAGGCCTCCTTAAACAAGCATGAATGATTAAATCACTGAACACTAGCGATTGGTCCAACCTCCAGCCCATCCCTCCCACTGAGGTCGGGGGGAGGGACTGAAAGGGCCAATCTTCCAATCACAAGGTTGGCTTTCCTAGCAACCAGCCCCCCTCCATCCCCAGGTGAAGTCCAAAGTCGCCTTATTAACATAACAAAAGGCAACTTTAGAGCCAAACAGGGACACAGACGAAAAGATATGTGCATTATAAATCACAATAATATCACAACTATAATGATTTTCTCTCCCTATCTCCAGAGGAGACAGAATATGCAATAATGTTTTATAGGGAAAGAGCTTTCCAGAAGGGAAATATTTCAACTTTCAAGAAATGAGTGGCTACAACATCTTTATTATAAAATAACTGAAAATTCCCCAAACTGTTAAAAGAATGACTGTTTCAAGCAATTCCTAAGGAAAACTTAACAAAATTTATAGCTACAAGATTTTATTTAGGTTATATGCCACTGCTTTTAACCATAAGACCCCCACTCAGAATCCATCTCACCAGATTCCCATATCTACGACAGCCACCCAGGAAACCCTCCCACAAAAAAGGTGGTACTCAACCTGAGTGGCACATCAGAAGCATTTGAAGAGCTTTAAGGATGGGGGCGGGAGGAGACAGAAGCTATCTGGGACCCATTCTTGGAAATTCTGGCTCAGTAGAACTGGGGCACATAAGGTTCTTTAGAGATCCGTAGATGATCTGATGTGCAGTCAAGGGCTGAAAATCTCTGCATTAAAAGCATCGACACTTAACATTTCCACTCTGCATTGCTCTACTGATTGAGCCGTGTTGCTACAGAGTCAGACCGTAATCGGTTCTGTTCCATGACACGCAGATGAGTTACTGTGATTCTTTGGGGCTGTAATTTAGTGGAGTTGAGACACTGATGAGTTCATGGCTTTGTTTCTCATTAATCTTTTACTGTGTTCCAAGCTGTGTTTGCTTTTCTTTCCATGATTCCAAATCAACACGTTAAAAAAAAAAAACAGTGTTTAAAAAATACCCAAGCTGCGGTCTTTTTGGTTAGCCTTTTGCCTTCAAAAGATGCTTGATGAATAAAAGATCCCCAGCCATTTCCAGCCCAACCCTCCCCCAACCCCCGACCCCAACACAGAGGCACTGCCAAGCATGTGTCCATTACAAACAAATATAGCCAGTTATCCTTACAACAGGAGAGACTGCAGAAACCTGTTGTACCCTGAATCTTAACACCTAAGATCTGTGCTTGCAGGCAACAAAAGGAATTTAATTATGGAGAGCAACCTGAAAACTGGCTCAACAAAGAGGGATCTGCCAAAAGCTGCTGATGTGCTATCGACTAGCAAATATTGGGGGTTGTGGGTAGGGGTAGGAGGGAGGGTGTACGTGTATGTGGGAAGGGTGTCTCCCCACTCAGAGGCTCTCTCCTCACCAATCTTTTCACCACGGTGATTTCAGGACTTGGAACCCAAGATCTGTCATCTTCTTCCAGAGCAGCATCTCAGAGACCATGATTATCAGCAATTACCCAGGCAGAGGCTGAGGAATTTCCAGAACACCTTGGCCAGGAAATTAATCGTAACAGAAACTCTCACACCTCGGACAAGAAAAGCCCCCAGAGCAAGAGGTCTGGGTCCAATTTGCTACATGGCATTTTCATTTCTACATCTCTTCCACGGTCCTTCTGGGATCGGGGGGGTGGGGAATGGGGTCAGGATGCTAAGTCTTATCCACTGATCAGCTATATACACTCAATGAGTTACTGGCCTTTGGAGGGGGCATTTTGGGTGGATTTATTACCCCCTACCCAGGGGGAGGGACAGCTAGAGGCTTCATTAAATCGGAAGAGCTCAAAGCTGTCCCTTGACGGTGCAGGCCAGAAGCCGGCAGATGATTATTACCAAAGAAATCATGGCGGTTGTCTGGCCCTCAGAAAGCACCCAGCACTGGGGAGAAGCATGTTATTAAAAAAGACAATAAAATAAATAAATCAGCCTTCTGGGTTCACATAAATATTTCGCTAATCAGTTAAAGGACAGTAAAGGGAATATAGAAAGAGTGCCTAACATTTAATGGGATTTGGGAAAAATATTACACTTTCCAAAAGTTACTCAAGTGAGACAAGGAGTCTATGAGCTAAAATTACTTTTTCAAATGGCCAATATACTCATTTCTTCTTCAGGACCACAGGGAGGAACCCACACACGTGACACAATATCACAAATGATCACCAGCCTGGCCTGTTCTTTCCCTTCAGAAAGAAACTGCAGCCTCATTTCACCACAAACCCACCGCTCTCGGGTTCATTAACATCAAACCAGGGGGAGCCAATGTCACTCCAAGCGACACACCTGTGCACAAATTAAAGTCTCTCCACTCACTTCCTGCGCACAGACACAACTAAGCCTGAAGTGTCCTTCCAAAGCCCTCTACCGTTTCTTACGGCAGCCCTCCAGAGCTTGAGGGGAACAGGGAGAAAGTTTATCAAGTGGAGGAAGGAAGAGGGAGGAGCATGTGTCACACAGGACACCTCCGACAGACTGGCAAACTCAGCTCTTGTCCCTCCATCCTCCCCTGGTCTCCTCTGTTCCCTGGACCAGGATTTACCATCCCGAAAGGATGGAGAGAGATGAAGAAAAAATACATAAACAGCAAATAGTAAATAGATGCAACTTTAATTTGGGGTCCTCTGACCTCTGCTGATGGTCAGACAAGGAACTGATCCTGAAAGAAACAGCTCTGTGTGACCACAACTGTTCTGTCCCTGGCCGAGAGGACCCCCTGGGAGTAAACAACAGCCCAGTCTTGAGGCAGGGATTTGAGGGTGGGGGAGAAACTTGCCCATAGCAAGTACTGATCCTCAGAGAAAACACACATTAAAAAAATATGCAATAAAAGTGCATTTGAACAATTGAGAGGAACTGTCTTCTGATTATACATACAGATGTTAACCATGTGAAGTAACTTCTGGGTCACTGCATTATACACCTGATGCATCCAAGGCACCAAATCAGAGTTTCTGGCCAGGTAAAGAATGCAACAGCTCAGCTGCTGAGGGACAGGCACATGGAGAGCACACAACACACCTGGACCTGGGTGACAATGGCTGCCTTTTGCCTGAGAGTGTATTTGAGATGCTGGCTGCAGCTCATTACCTCAGCGATTTGAGCCTGACCTCTCTGCAAACACACCACTTCTTGAGATCAGACTAGACTCTGTAGCCAGTGCTGAGGTTTCACACAGAGACAGCGGAGCAGCGGAGAACTTGCATGTGTCTCCTTTCCTGAACCTTGAAGGAGCAGCACACCCTCCTCAGGGTGGCGGCGTTGGTGCGTGTGTGCTAAGTCACTTCAATCGTGTCCAGCTCTTTGTGACCCCATGGGCTCTCACCCACCAGGCTCCTCTGTTTGTGGGATTCTCCAGGCAAGAATACTAGAGTGGGTTGCCATGCCCTCCTCCAGGGGATCTCCCCAACCCAGGGATGGAACCCATGTCTCCTGCATTGGTAGGCGGGTTCTTTACCACTGGCGCCACCTGAGAAGCCCGGCAGCATTGGTAATACTGCTTTAAATTAGCAATAGTATAATATCCACTGGTCAGCGATGCTGTTGTAGCTTAGTTAAATATAACTGCTTCCTATACATTTACCTGGGGATAATCGTTTTCATCACAATAGGCTGCAGTGTAATAACCTACAATGTAATTGTGCAAATATGCACAAGGGCACGCACAGTGGAAGGAAGTCACTGACAGAGCAGCACGTGGAACGAAGCAAATAAACACTGCCAGCCGCTCACAAAGCTGCCACGGGAGCCTCTGTGTTCCCATTAAAGTGTCTCCCCACGTCCCAGCCAGGGCAACAGAGAAGAGCGGTGGTCCCCGGGAGAAGATTTACCATCTACTCCACGCTTTATTTCAGAAGCAGCAAGTTCAGTTGCTGGTGGGGTAGGGAGGGAACCATTCTGGCAACAAGACACAAAGGGCCTGGACCACAGCCTGCTTCTAAATAACACAAACAGTTAAGGAATTAGGTGATTAGAGAGTCTCCTGCCAACTGGGTGAAGTATCAGCCCCTCTGGGAGCTCATCTGCGGTGGGAATCTCCTGCACCGTTACAGCAAAACCCGCCCCAGAGCAGCCTCGGCTCTGAAGGGACCTTTCCTGCTTTCTACTCCAGGCAAACCCTCTCTTTTATGAATGAGAATAATTCTAAAGATCAGAAACAACTTATCTTCACAAAATTGGTGGAAACCGGTAAATTACGATAGATCCGCATTCTTTAAAACAGCACGGCCATTAAAAATCAAGTTTTAGAAAATTATCTAAAGGCCAGGGGAAGTGCTCAGCTACAAAACATGAACACAGAAGCAGCTAAGAAGGTTGTGAGATATTAACAGTGGTGATGTTGCCTCTTGATGGTGAGACATAATTTATATTTTCTTCTCTAAAAATTTTCCAAAATTTATAAAGTGAGTATGTTTCATTTATAACAAGGGAAAAAAATGTCTATGGTAGGGAATGTATGTAAAAATCAAATCAGAAACCTAAGCCATCTAATGGGGTTACGGTGTGAAAATAATCAAGTATGCAGGTGCCGGGGGTGGGGGGGGTGGGGGTGGGGGGCGGGGGAGAGTGGCTTCCCAGGTGGCGCAGGGGTGAAAAATCCGGCTGCCAATGCAAGAGACGCAATAGACACAAGTTCAATTCTTGGGTCAGGATGATACCCTGGAGAAGAAAATGGCAACCAACTCGAGCATTCTTGCCTGCAAAATTCCATGGACAAGGGAGCCTGGTGGGCTACAGTCTATGGAGGGTCGCAAAAAGTTGGACATGACTGAGCACATACAATGCAAGATCCAGAAGCAGAGGCTCAAAGGGCTCAGAAACCTGTACAAAGCTGACAAGTACCGATACCCTTTATTAAAAAGGAGAATCCAATCTCTTCATGGAGTTGGCCTGACTGTTCTCAAATAGTGGAATTACTGCCATGAAAACTCCATATAGAAGACAAAAATATTAAGGTGACACAGTTCACCCACTTTTCTGATGTTAAACACTCAGCAGAAATGTAAATTCAAATCTCTCTTGGTATCCATCATGGTACTTCCAAAACAGTTGCAGGAAAACGGTTTCATTTGTAAAAATAAGTTGAAATAAGAAAACTTGTGTTGTGAAGACAACCAGTTGCAGCTTCTGGTAGCTGGCAGAAATTCTGAAAAAAACTAGAGTTTGGAGGGAAGTTCACCCAACGTAAGGGAGAGGGTCACCACCCTGTCCGGCCAATATGGAAGTCCAAGAGGCACACTTGAAGACAAATAAAACAGATCTCGTTGTGATTCTGGTTCCTCCGCTTACTGGCGAAGGCACCTCGAACCAGTTCTCAAATCTTCCCAAGTCTCTGTCTCCTTGTCTCTCTCACAGGGGTGGGGTGGAGCTAGCACAGGCCCTGTGCCCCACACTCTGCCTGGGCCACGCGGGCACCCAGGGCACCCGAGCCTTCCTCAGGATCCAGCAAACCCCTGCACTTCCAATTCTGTGGACAATAAACAGACTTGCATATGACAGAGAAAAGACCTGGGCGCATAGGAACCTTCCAGTCTTCTTGGCAGTTGTACTTCGTATTATGAACGAACATATCCACAAAGTGACTTTCAGACCACATCTCTGTGAGTTCTTTTAGTGTGAATCAATTAACCAGTCTAACAGACAGCACTTCTTAACGTGAAAAACTCAGGGCAGAGCCCTAAACAGAAGCTGAGCTGAGCAGACGACCCTCCCTAAGACCTTAAAACAGGAATGAGCTTGCCTCCTCCTCAGCCTTAACACAGAGTTGTCATAACCCCACACTGTACGTGTGCCTGTCTCGGTTCAGAAGGCTCTTCAGGATCTTATGAAGGCTGCGTCCTAAGCAGTGAGTGAGCTCCTGACTCCACCGTACGCGCCAGGAAACACCTGGATCTTCTCCCATTCGTTTGCATGCTCCTTGCACGTGTCGACGGCAAGCACACTCTTTATCCAACACTCTTTCCTCCACCTACATAAGGTGTGAATCCAGCTCTAACAGGGCACCACATCATAAACCTCTTCACTTTTTACCAAGAAGGTCACCCAGAATCATCAACAGGCCCCCCTGCAACTAAACATCAGCTCAAAGGGTACATCATAGACCCTAAGAGACTCCACTGCTCCCTAGGGAGCTCCATCCTCCCAGGCAGACAAATTTCTTCAGGCGGAACTCTCGTATCTCCTTTCACTGAAATCCTCAGGAGATGTTCTAAGCTGAGAAGGGATACATCTGGTTCACAGCTGGCTCTGAGACCTGGGGGGAGAAAAGCTCACCCAGAGAACAGCAGAGATATTACAAACTAAGTCTGGCTCCGGGAAGAAAAATAGTTCTGTCAGAGACCAAAATCCTGGAAAAGTAAACGCCCACTTTTCCCCTGCTAGGAGCAACAATCTAGAACACTAGTGTCAAACTAAAATACAACAGGAACACCTGGCAATTGTGCAAAATGAACATTCCAGGCTCCAACCACAGAGATTTGAACACAGGCAGCTTATAAACTACACTGTCGGGAAAACTGATCTAGCCTTGACTCTGGGGTTAAAGCCTGGATTTCATGTGAGAACCAGCAGGGTACATGCTTCTGCCTCTGAGCCAGGGCTTGGAGGGAGAGGGGAGGAATGGAAACCAGAAAGAGAAGGGCTGTGGCAAACCCCTATCCACACTGCAAGTCAATTAAAAGATACAGCATTAACAGAGAGCCACTTAATCTTTGTCCTCAAAGCAGTCCTGTGCAAACCCAGAAGGCCAGAGCTCATCTGTAGCAAATGAGAGGCAATAACACTGGCAGCCATATTTGCAGTGAATTTAACAGTTAACAGTCAAATGATTTGCCCTTGTAGAACTTTCCATTAGGGGATACCTTTGAACCACACATATGAACATCATTCTCCTAGCAGGGAAAGGGGCAGAGGTGGAAGAGATGGACCAAGGTTAAACAGAAGCCAGAAATAGCAATGAGTCCCTCCTCCCCGGCTTCTGAACTCCAAGTCACTTCAGCATCACCACAACACTTAAAGATATACAAGCATGAGGGTGGGCGAGTCAAAACCTGCTTCCTCAGATTTCACACCCTCAAGTCGCCTGCTGCACTGAGCTCAGTACCTCTACTACCATGAGGGGCTCTACATCCCCAAATTAGCCATGGCAGGAGGTTGTAACTGAGCAGAGAAGATAGTGTGGACTTCAGTGTGGACTAAAAACAAAAGGAGAAAAGGGGAAACTCCGTTCTTAGGTCCTGACCACCACCAAAGACAAAGACCACCAAAGTAATAACGAGGACCAAGCTGGAGAGAGGGCGAGGTCAAGATGGCAAAGGAAGAGGGAATGAGAAAGCTGCTGGGAAAAGTCTCTTGAAGCCCCATTGTCTGAGGCCTGCTTCCTCCCACAGGCACCCCAGAAGTGAACCACAGCCTCTAAAGGGGTTTTGAAACCTTTCAAGGTTGAAACCTGACATCACAAATGCCATCCTCTCCTTGACCAAACACTCCTCAGGCTCCTCTGAGCTCTCTTCTCAACTGGGCCCTGCCTTCTGGCACTGTGTTCACCCCTGCACTGTCCTGTTTTACCAACAATCAAACTTTAGCCAGATTTCCCCACCTTTGAGATCTGATGACCCTGGAGATCTGACTGGGTTTCTCACCCTCCACCATCCCCCAGCCCCACTCTTTGCCTTGATTACAAATGTGCCTCCTTCTTGTGGCATTCAGGGCCCAATCTTACTCTTCCACTGCAAAACCCCACTGGAATGGTCCCTATACCTATCACAATTGTGCGGAATAGAGGGTGCCTTACTGTTCATTAACAAGTGTCATGAATAACTTTTTAATACAAGGAAGTCAGAAGGACGTTTTCTTGCCCTGCTGCAGGCACCCCACACAGCCTCAAGCACTCATTTAAAAGCAGACTCGACTGCGCCTACTTCCAATCAGTACCTACCATCTATTGATTTAGAGAATTGACCAACAAGGATATAAATCATGTAAATTCTTGGAGCAGAGGGATATTGGCCTGCTTTCAATTGTGTCAATGAAGTTTTCTAGAACTTAAAATTACAGTGAATAAGCAGCTTAAATGTGGTTATCCAAGAAAACCAGGGCAAGCCAGTCTGGTTGTTCTCATTTTAAGTTGTGAATTCAGGTGAAAGATGCCGCTCCTTCCGGCTGAACCCAAAGCAAGGCAGCCAAAGGGTGACAGTGAACTTCAACTCCATACAGCGTAAATGAGGATCCCCTGCCAGCTCACGCAGCATCCGAAACCTCGCCTACAGGATTTCAGAGCAACATTCAGGGCGAGGGCGATACAAGGGACAGCCAGGAGCTCCTTAGAGGGCGTGAGTAATGGTAACAGAATGACAAAGAAGCCTGCGCCTGGAGTGACTTCATCATTCAAATCAAAGTATACTTTCCTGGTGGTCTAGTGGTTAAGAATCTGCCTTGCAGAGCAGGGATGCGGGTTCAGCGCCTGGTCAGAGAACTAAGATCCCATACACCGCACAGCAGCTAAGCCCACACACCACAACTGGTGAGCCCACATGCTTGGGAGTGCCACAACTATAGAGTCCAAGCACCACAATTAGGACTTAGCACAGTCAAATATATCTTTTAAAAAAGGTTTACAAACTCACTCTCTGAGCTCCAGGGGTGGTAGGGGAAATGGGAGGCACCCCAGCAGGGACTGGGAGAGGTAACTGAAAGAAATCTAAAGGAAAACTAGACTAGCGGGAGCACAAATCTATACTCTCACCATTTAGATACCTGCAGAAATACCTCCAGGTCAAAACGCAAAAGCAAACAAAAGAAAGGGCACCAGTTTGCATTGAAACTTTTGAGGACCCTGTGGTGAGGGAGAGAGGGAGATAGGATATTGGGGAAGGGGTGGGGGAGGAGGGTTGAGGGGGAGAGACACAGAAAAACAGGGCACCAGTCTCCAGCGTGGCCACAGGAGCAAGGAGAGAGCGTGTTCCCACTTGTGCACATTCAATTATAGTCCAAGACAGAGATATTCAACACTAGCAGCTTCCGCCCTGGGAATTCATTTCTCCCTGGGCGATGAGGGTGAGAGATGAAAGGCTGTAGGATTTGATTGCACTGAATTTTCAGTTTGTCAAGTCCCATTTACTACCTCAGGTACCCTGGGACTAACCTGTATCTTTTAGGATGGAGACATTTCTCTCAAATAGAGTCCCAGTGACCATTCTCCCCCTGTGGGATTTTATGAATACCTAATAATAACCAGGGGCCCAAGGGTGTTACAGACAGAAGCTACCTTATGGCTTCTCAACTGAGAAGCTTACATTTTCCAGAACGCTGATACTATATAGAGTCCAAGCACCTCCGGAGTAACTGTAACTCGGTTTGCAAACAGGAGCATCTAGACTGAAAGAAGCATTCACTCCTCCACGAGAAGAGGGTTGGAAGCGGGTGAGGGAAGAAGAGGTGAAGCCAAAAGGCTTAAGAGCAAAGAGGCGGGCATGGCAGAGGATCTTGGGAACTGAGGCAGAGCTTGGTCAAGGCCAGGGAGGAACCCAGATGTTTTCTGGAAGAAAACGCTGAGCTGTTAGTTTACTAGCAAAGGTCTGAGATCTTCTTTGTGCTTTATAAGAAATAAGAAATAAATAAAATAAGCTGCTTTGAGTGAATGTCAAGTTTCCCTCCTCTTAAAGTACAAAGTGTTAAGAATAGAATGAAATTGTTAGTTGCTCAGTCGTGTCTGACTGTTTGTGACCCCATGGACTGTAGCCCCGCAGGCTTTACTATGCATAGAATTCTCCAGGCGAGAATACCAGAGTGGGTTGCCATTCCTTTCTCCATGGGATCTTCCTGACCCAGGGATGGTCTCCTGCATTGCAGGCGCATTCTTCACAGTCTGAGCCACCAGGGTACAAACTGTCCTAACAGTCCTGGCTGTCCCAGTGGCCAAACCAGCCAGGGGAGCTAACTGCCACCCATCCCATGCAGAACACAGCACGCTCCTTCAGAGGCCGCACCAGGAGGGAGAAGGGGCCAGCAAGACCAGGGTGGGCAGTACATCTGCACCCCCACCCGTAGGCTCCCGCTCCAGCCAGGGCCTGAGGGAGCCGACCTGGGCCCACGGCACACCAGCAGCCCCTCTGCAGATATCCACCGATGGCTTCTGCAGGGCAGGCTTTCTACAACAAGCACCTCCAGCTGCATATGCAGACGCTGAAGGCAGTTCTGTATGAAAGGATGTGGCTTGTTCCTGTTTCCAGACCATCTCACGGAAGACGACAGCACATTTAAAAAAACAAAAAAGGAAAGCCACGCCTTCCTACCAGCCCCCCTAGTAATGAAGGGGAAGACATCCTAGTGTGTAGAGCGGGCAACTCAGAAAGGCCAGTATCAGTATATTCTGCCCCAATTATGAACCACGGGGAGCCAGTAAGAATGCAATGAGACATTACCCAAACATGTGAGTATCAAAAACTATGGGCCAGGGAGTGAGCTGGCAACTATTGCTATTTTTGCTTGTGTGCTCAGGCATCCCTTCAGTGGGTTAACCAGAACCAGCAGGACAGCAAAAGGAACCAAATTCTGGGACTGACACCTGAACACGGAGACTCAGCAGACGCCCCAGAAAGGGGATGTTTCTGTTTAGCCTCACGAAGGGCCCAATACAATGAGACGAAGATAAAGGAGATGACATCCGCTGGCTTCTAGCAGAGAAGTGAAAAAGTAAGGAGCATAAAGTCTCTGTGGTGTCTTCACAGCTAATCCGAATGGAGCTCCTCCTGGTGAAGCAGCACTGTGCCAAGGCAGTCACCAACACGGCAGTCAAAAACAGGCTCAGATCACAAGAGGTAGTGAGACGAAGGCCTATAAAATGTGAACAACCCATAAACTGGCCGTGGATTTCAAAGGAGGACTGAAATGAAAAGTGACATTAAAAATATGCCTAAGCAATAGACCTGTCATTTTCAGGGGGCAGAAAGCAAGCATCTGTGCCTTCAGCTTTCCCTTCTCATCTCGGTTCTAAAAAGCCTTTTCCCCAGCAGTGACCTGATGCTGCTTCATCCACAAGCCACCATCCATCTAAAGTCCACCTTGTGACCACACCAGGCATATGCTGGTCAGGATCTGAGACTCAGCTTCTATGATTACAAACATCTTACTAATCAAAATAATTTCCCAGGTCCACAGTGCCTATAATACATGAGGAACTGGAACGTTTGGGGTTTTTGAACTGAACACAATTTTCCCAGTACAAAGCTAATTAGTCCACCAAGGAATGAAACCTACAGCCTTGGCCTGCAGAAGTGCAAGGCACTGGATGGCTGCACTAAACTTGCCTTGAATATAAATGTTATGGAAAAAAAAAAAAGTAATTTATCTAAACACAGTGTAGGTAGCTCTGCAATCAGTATCTCATAAATAAAGACAGAAAGATGAAGGGAAAGCTTCTCTAATTGATTTTAAAATTAGTTCCATGCAAAGAAATAATCTGACAACCAACAAGGTCGACACAGGAAAAAGACGGCCCTCGGGGGGAAGCGCACCCCAAAACTCCAATGAATCGAGACCTCTGAACTGCTATGAAAGAGGGATTATTTGGGAAAGCCTGAGTAAGAGAAGACGTGTTAAAAGAAAGTCAGTTGGGGACCAATCTGCAAAACACTTAAAATCCCGAAATTAACCCCTCTGGTGGCCTGAACCCAATCTGCCCTGCACTAATGAAATACTATTATGAGGAAAACCACTGCTCAGAGAGAGGCAGGGCTCGTCACCCCAATGGCGGCAACTAGATTGAAACCAGGAGTGGGGAAGAGGAAGTGCCTACAGAAAACCAAGCCATGTGTGACGTGACCATCAAAACAAGCAATCCAATTAGGAAGGAGGAAAAAACCGACTGCAAAAACTCTCTCCTGGGGCCTTTCGACACCAATACACTGGTTCAAGTTGCCATGGCTAGCAGAAGCAGTCAAGGAAATTAGCGATGGTTTGGGAGTGCTAAAAATGATGCCACTCAAAACTAATGTATGGATTAGGCCTTCAGCCTCAGCAGACACATCGATTTAAACATCTGTTAAAAGCCTCCAGAAGCCACAGCACTCTGCAAGCTTTGGAAGTAGAGGGGAGAGGAAGCCGAGAACACCACACCATTCCAAGAAAACCATACCATTCCTGCCGACAGTGGAGTTTAGGCTTCACGGCAGGAAGCAGGCTGGGACAGAAACCATCAGAAGAGGAGGATACAGAGAAAGGGAAGGACTGTGTATGGAAATATCTGGCCTAAAGAGGATTTCAAGAACCAGGGCAAGAAAGAGGGTTACCTCAGCACAGCAGCTGTGTTCAATGGTCACAGGACAGTAAACACCATAGGGCTGTCAACTCTGGAAACAAGAGAAGATTACCGCAGCTCACAGGACTGAAGAGAGGCAATAAATATGAACAAAGCAGCGCTGCGATGACTTAGATAAATTGAAAATATAGAAGTGTGTAATAGTGATGATTAAATGAAGGGAGAAGAGAGAGAGATGGATTGAAAGACATCAATGCACATGGCTTGGGGAAGGATTAACCAGCAAGATCCACTAGGAGACTGTTAAACTCGCCCAAAAATTATTTGCAGGGGAGAGGCAAGATCATGGGAAAGGGGGTGTGTTAACTACAAGGAACAAAAGAAAATATAATTTGTAATAGAGATTAAAAAAACTAAATCAAAGGGAAATAGGCATTTGTTGTCTTCTCCAGGATATAATTCACTTATACAGACCAGTGGAACGTACATTTTAGGAAACTCTGGATATAGCTCTATCTAAATACAACTTTGAGTAAACTCTAGGAGTTGGTGATGGACAGGGAAGCCTGGCATGCTGCAGTCCACTGGGTCGCAAAGAGTCGGACAGGACTAAGCAACTGAACTAAACTGTAATACATATATGGGGCTTCCCTGATGGATCAGTGGGTAAAGAATCTGAATGTAATGCAGGAGACACAGGCGACATGGGTTCAGTCCCTGGGTCAGAAAGATCTCCTGGAGTAGGAAATGGCAACCCATTCCAGTATTCTTGCTGAAAAATCCCCTGGACAGAGAAGCCTGGTGGGCTACAGTCCAAAGGGTCATAAAAAGTCAGACACGACTGAGTGACTAAGCATGCGAATATATATATATGAAAGTGAAAGTGAAGTCGTGCCTGACTCTTTTGTGACCCCATGGATAGTAGCCTGCACCAAGCTCCTTTGTCCATAGGATTTTCAAGGCAAGAGTACTGGAGTGGGTTGCCATTTCCTTCTCCAGGGAATCTTCCCAACCCAGGGATTGAACCCAGGTCTCTCACATTGTAGACAGACACTCTACCATCTGAGCCACCAGGGAAGTCCATATACACACACACACACACACACACACACACACACACATATATATATAAATAGTGTGTATATATATATATATATCTCTCCACTCAAATATGAAATGTCTTGACCCCAGTGACCACTCCAGCCTAGCAACAAGTACTGATCTTTAAAAAACAACAGCATACATCCATCCTGGAATCTTAAATAGATGAGCTAAGACCAAGCCATCGTCTCCTAATAGTAATTTTTTTTTTTGAGTGCTCTAACAAAGAAGTTTCAAGTGTTCCTCTCAAAAACACTCAGATCAAACAAATCTGAAACGGGTACAGAATGCCTCTGCCGGTGCTCTGACACATTCTGTGTCTTTTGATCACTTTGCTGCAGTCCCCAAATCTCTCCATTAGAAACCGGTGAGATGCTAGATCCATTTCAAAGAGCTTCTGCTTTTCTCCAAGGTGCTCAATGCCAGGCTGGAGTCCCTCCCCAACCTGCTGTTTGCCTTATGCTCCCAGTCACACACAGAGATCACAGTTTACTGGTTTGCCCCTGCTCCATGCAAGGACTGTAGTCCCACAGCTTCCTGTTGGTATGCATCTCAGAGGCAGCATCATCTGTTTTAGGGTCCCAGGTAAAGCTTGAGCCTTTGGAAATCTAAACTAAAGGGAATAGGTTGAGAAACCACTTTTAATCATGATTAAATAGCAAAGCACCCTGGGGTTCTGCAAAAGGGAATATTACCACCCAACCACCCTGCCTCTGAGGAAATGCCCTTAAGCATTGCAGGGCATCACTAGTTATGTGCCTACCTGCAGCCCTGGTCTCCCGTCATCTGCCTGCAGGGCAGATCCAGTGAGGTCAGGCCTGGGAAACAAAACCCCCAACAGGCAGCAGTGACTCTGGGAGACTAGGCGGACTGCAGCTTTAACAAAACTCATCCAACAGTGCCCAGGTCTGAATATTTAGAGGCCCTGCTGTGAAAGAACACTTATGCGGTAAGTTAGTTCAAGGGAAGAGGCTGAAAGACAGGGTGATGGGAACCAATACAAGTTGAAAGCATGAAACCACACATGAGATGAGGGAAGGGTTTCCCCACTTCCCAGAGGGCATGTGTGTGTGTGTGTGTGTGCGTGTGTGTGTGTGTGTGTGTGCGCGCGCGCGTGGCTGCCCACTACAATAGCACTGCATGATTGGACTTCATGGGGAAATATGTCAGCCCCTTCATCGGATGCCCAGGGGCTGTATTTCCTTTGTCATTAACACTCCAAGTGTAACACAAAGCACGCAGCAGCCCTGGGCAATAGAGCACTAGGTTTTCCAGCTTTAGATCAAAGCCAAAAGCTCTCTAGGAAGTCCTGAGATTCCACAATGTGTTATCTCCTTTAAGCAGTAGCTGGGAAAACCCACAGCCTTTCTCCAAGATTAAGCACTTGTATCTCTGTGGCAAACAACTGGATAACAGAGACTACACCTTTAGAGAGGGCTTCCCAGGTGGCGCAGTGGTAAAGAATCCATCTGCCGACGCAGGAGATGCAAGAGACACGGGTTTGATCCTGGGGTTGGGAAGATCCCCTGGAGGAGGAAATGGCAACCCACTCCAGTATTCTTGCCTAGAGAATTCCACGGACAGAGGAGCCTGGCAGGCTAAAATCCATAGAGTCACAAACAGTCGGACAAAACTGAGAGATTTAGCCCACACACCACACCTTTAGAGAAGTCCTGATACATGTTCAGGTCCACAGGAATACCACAAACTGATGTCCAAATGGGATCTCAGCCGAAGGAGCTACATCTCCAAAGAGCTAACACTGGATCTTCTCTGAATAACCCAATACTTTGGTGTCACAGAAACAGAATCCACAGCATCCGACACTGTACTCCTTCTCAGGGAGACACCACACTCTCTAGCTTCTAACTCTGTAGCATGTTCTAGCAACAAATCAAGCTCTAACCACAATCTAGGAGCCATGGCTACTCCTGAATTCTCCATACTACTAGAAAGGAGCTGCAGAGAATGAAAGCAGTTCCTTTGATCATGCAGTTCTGTCCAGAGCCCTTCCTCTGGCTGCAATTAGAAAGTAACCAAAAGGGGGGAGTGGAAGTACAGCTAGCCTTGGGCAAAACCTCCTTGCCTTCACGTATAATGTAACAGAAATGAATTTGTCTCTGTATGTAAAAAAAAGGAAAATCCAACTTGCACTACTGTCTTCACAATATAGAGATGTCTCAGAAGATCTGTGTGAGCTGATGCCACGTGAGTTTTCAGGGTATGGAGAAGATCAACATCAGAAGCATCTCCCTATCATCACCTGAATGACAAGCCCCCTTGGGTCGTCACCTGGGCCCCTGGAGGAAGGAGGCTGTGCGTAGCAGGAGTCCCTGCATGCCACTCGCCTGCCCGTGAAGAAGCTCCAGCTTGCAGAGACGTGCCCCTACCTCTCCTCCTCCCACTCCCTCATCTGCACCTTCTCCACTCTGCTTTTTTGTTTAGAACGAGCTCCAATACCATAAGCTGCCAAGTTACTTTTTCTCCATTTCAAAGCCACTGACACCCTCTCCCAAAAGTGTCCCAGACTTCGAGAGAAGGCAATCTCCTAAGGGTTTCATTCAATGTCTGCCATGGTCCATCTGTCATCTCCAAACAATGGCCAAGCATCCTTTGTTTCTGTAACTACGAGACCATCCTCCAGTTCCCAAAACACAGCCTTGACGTTTTCTTTGGAGAGTCCATCAGGGCTGTTCTAACTAGGACAGCCACATCATCTTGTACACACTGGCCAGGGGGACACAGGAAAAATGGGAGCTGAAATCCAGCCTCCACTCTATTTGCAAGCCGTGTGCCCTGCCCTGAGGCTGCTCGAAGCAAGGGACAGTCTTCTCTAACTTGCATAAGGGTACGATGTGGCCTCACAGATGTCCTGACATCTACACCTTCAACACTTGACTGGACTGCCCTTGTAGTAAAGAAACTGCTGTATACGGTAAAGAACACTAGGGAAAACAAGACTCCAAAGGGACTCCTGCTTGCCTCGTCATTACACACACATAGTTACAGCCTGGCTGGGATCCCTGGGTGACGCCTATTCCTACACCTATACTATAAATCTAACATAAGCATTAGGTCTTCCACTCTCTGTGAGAGTTCCAGGGGAAGTAGAAAGGCAAGAACTCTGACTCCTCTCGTGTAGAGGCTGCTAGAGCCAAACCCACAACCCTGCATTTCCCACTCCCTTCGCCTCCAGGCGAGCTTTACCAAAAACAAAACCAGAACCACTCGCTACAGATCAGCTTTCATCTAGCATGATTTTCCTTTATAGATGCAAAGTTACTTTCATGTTTTATAAATGCAAGCCACCAACACAAGCACACTCAAATCTGAAAGGTGTCGTCCCTTAAAATTCTTCAAGGCAAAAGAAATCTAAAAACCATGGGATAGATGTTTTCAACCTGTGGCCCATGCCTAACTCCCAAACCCATTTCTTCCTACCCCACTTCCCCCACCCCCACCCCGGCATTAAGCATCCTCTATTCCAATCATACAAAACTGCCGGCAGTTCATCACACGGCCCGCAGTCCCTTTTCATGAGTACCTGGAAATGTTCACAGAACATGTGTGCCCTGCCCTGCCCGTACTGTGGACCACAGAGCATCATACCACACGTGCATCACCCACAGTGGCCACCCATTCCCCAGGACCAAACTCATCTGATTCTTGTCATTGCTGCTGTCTTGGTCAGAAATGGTCTTCTCTCCATTTTTTACCTAACTCCTAGTCAGCCTTCAGGCCTTAAGAAGCCTTCCCAGATTACGCACTCCTATAAACACTAACCTTTTCTTCCACAGCACATAACATAAACACACTTACGTGCGTACGTCCCCTATAGACTGTAAAGTTCCATGAGAGTAGTTTTAGGAGGGTTTATTCCCCATGGCATCCCCAGCACAACATCTGGTACAAAGTGGGAAAGGACTGATCAAAGACTTCATCAGAATTCCTCAACCTGTGCTATCCATTACAATAGACACTACACACCTGTGGCTCCTGAACCCTAGAAATATGCTAGGATAAACTGAGATCCAAGTATAAAATATACACCAGATTTCTAAGACACAGTAAAGATAAAAGTTAAATATCTCATGAATTTTTTATATTCATTAAATGTTGATACTGTTTTGGATATAGTAGGTCAAATAAGCTGCATTAAAATTAATGTTCTTTAAAACAAAGCTACTAGACAATTTTAAATAACACACAGCTCACATCTGTGGCTTGCATTATGCATCTATTAGACAGTGCTGGTCTAGGAGGCCCTTTCTCCCACCTGCTTACTTCTCATCCATGAGCGCTCAAGAGGCTAGTGAGCTGTTCCCAAGAAGACTTCCCCAGCACCCACCACAACAGGGCTCCGCACAGCACCTCCATCACTGTACTCAAAGAGGGTTATATTCATCTCTTATGTGACCCTCACTAAGATCTTCCAAAGGAATTTAATGAACCAGTAAGGGAACTCATTCCTCAATTCACTCAAAAGCCATATGTTGACTCTTAGAGCTGAGCCTCACTTAAAGCTTTCTTAAAATGGAGGAAGATCTCAGGAATGAACAAGAGTTTGAAATAAGCTGATAACCTACCTTGGTAAAGAGCAAGAAATTTTACAAACAGGACCCTGCCTAAACTAGGAAATATATTCCAACAATTTTCCGTTGTCCACTCGGCTAAGGGAAATCCACCCATTACCCCTTGAGAAGTTACAAAGGATTCTACAAAAACATAAACTTCTCAGTGGTAGTTTATCACCATCAACCTGCTGTAACACCCCCACATCCCTAAAAACTGCTTAAAATTCAGCTCCTGAATCTACTTTAACATAATGCTTTGGCTGATGATGCAGGCACAAAAATTAACGTTCAAGAATTCCAAAGTTGTGGTTGCTGTGGGAACCTTAATTCCAACTGCATGGCACAGATGCAGAAGTGTGGACTACTCCCAACACTGATAAAATTGGAGATGTATATTTACTCTGTGCAATGAGGCAGAGCTACAGTTACTGAGAGAACCTTATTTTGGCATTTCTAAGCTTTCGTGCATTTAAATTCTCAAGCTTACCACAATACTGTTTGCTGCATTAAAATGCCTCTTCTATGGGGGAAAAAAGGCTGGGAGGGTGGGGGGGTGGAGATGAACTGATTGGCCAGACATTCAAAGAAGCCATCCTGTATGGATTTCTTATGCATGATTTGATTCAAAAGACAATCACAATATTTTTATTTTACTCTTATGGGCTGCCTATAAACTCTCACACAAATGAAAACGGGGCCTGAATTTCAACTCGTGAATGCATTGAGACACGGGTACGTGCAAAACATCAGAAAAGCAAATTTCACATCTCTAAAACTACAAAAGGATACATTAAAAAACTACATGGTACTAAGTTCAACCACACTGTTTAATTTGCCTGTGGCACTGGCTCTCACTGAGGACCCAGTTCTATAACCGATCCACACAGTTACACACTTTAGCTATCAGGAGGCAAAAACAGGTGCTGGAAAAGATGTCTACAAAACTAAGACAGCCTAACAAACAAAAAAGTTCAACCACAATCCCTTTCCCCAGGTTCTCGTAAGTTGTAACAACAGAAAGACAATGACCACAAAATTTAAAACAAAACTGCCTACAGTTTTCATCCTAAGCATAATTTCTCAAATTGACATACCAAAATCGTACACATTGGCTAGCCAAGCACCCCTGCTGCCCGAAGACCCAGCAAATAGAACAAAACAGTGCAACTAACAATTCTAGTCGCCACTTGGAAAAGATGAGTAATTGACCCCACCCAATATATATATAAATATATATATATATATATATATACACACACACCAAGATTTATTTCTTCCTAGAGCAAAAACACAGAGCAAATCAAAATGACCAGCAGAACAGGCCTTGCTATCATGCGCGTGAGACACAGACCCTTCCTCTCCTTAACTTCAGAGAATAAGATCTCGTTAACAAGACTCATTCACCACCTAACATACACCAACCCAACTCCTCTCAAGCCCCTTAGGGAGGAATGCCAGTGGGGCCCATCAAAAATGAAGGAGAGCAGTGAGTGTGGTTCAAGAGAAACAGACTTGCCCAGTGGCAGCTAGGCTGCAAATACTAGGAAATAATACTTCGGCGATTTACACTATTGGTCTGTTAGTGTTCTCCTACACACGAACCATATCTAACTGATCGTCCAGCTTCTCCCTCTTGGTTTCAGAAAAGAGGTGCTGCTGCTTCTCTCGTCTCACCTGTGTATTCTCCCCCTCCAGTCTTGGCGGTCTGATGCTGGACAGGTGGATGGTCTTGTAGTCCCCAGAGTTCAGCTTCACGACGATGGCGTCAGCATTGAGCACCTGCATCACCTGTGGGCGGCAAGAAGGCGAAAATGCTGAAATGTGCCGCAAAGGCCCAATCCCGCAGCACATGTGCTAAGGAGCAAGGCACACCGTCACAGGAAGAAGGCTGACACCAACAGCCACTGGGACAGATCCAACATCATTCTTTACGGTACAACAACGTTGAAGGAAACTATCCCATTATTAGCAGACCTGAGAGATATGATGATTTCTCAGCAAGGCAGGATCTCTATCACTCAGAAAGATGGCCAAGCTTTTTCATCTTTTGCCCTGACCAAGATTTGTGGGAAACTACAAAGCTTAAGAACTAGAAATCTAGTCTCTACGTACTACTGAGGATTTTCCTTGAAACAGGTTCTAAGTTAAAATCAAAATGCCTATCACAACATGATTCTAGGAAAAGAGGCAAGGGCTAGATTAGGAGGTACCAGCACTAGATGAAAAAAAACCAAAATAGGACGCCCCAACACAGAGCAGAAAAATCAAAGGCAAGTGAAGGGCAAAAAGTATTGTCATCTCAGCATGTGAAAGGAGATGCTCCGTTGTTGATCTCACCGGCAGAAACGTTAGATTGCTAAGATATGACTTCAACTACTCTGGAAGCCACCTTTTCAGAGCACTACTACGGGCATCTCTATTTTGGACCCCAAAACAGCAACACTGGACCCCACTCAGCTAGTAACTAACTCCCAAGCTTTCAAGGATATCTATTCAACAGCAAAAGCACAAATATTCCTCTGTGGAGGTTATCAGAACACTCCACCAATGTGCACAGAATAAAATTTCCTCAAAACCACACTCAGACTACATCAGGATTATAACCAGACCTCATAATTCAGCCAGCAGTCTACAATTCACCCAGCTATATTCAGAACTTTTTGTTACAAGGCCATTTTGGGTTTTTTGTAAGTAACACTTTACTACAAGGAAGCTATTGACTACAAAACACAGCCACCATCCACTTCATCTGATGAATCAAAACCCACTCTCCCCACCTTCAATCAGACCCCATCAGGAGCAAACCAGCAGCTGAACAAACTACAGGGTCAGCTGCCACCCTGAGGGAAGACTTGCAAAAGTCCCCTCGTCTTTTATATGTGAAACAAAAGGAGCTAGAGTCTCCTTCGCTATGGTGGGTATCACACTGCTAAGTATCCTAAAACAGTAAAAGAGCCTTCACTAACTATTCCCTGGAAGGCTCACAACCTTTTACAACAGAATATACGCATTTATATGCAGATTCCTGAAAATGGCTAGCCACTACCTTTTCCTGAGAATCAGCCAATCACACAGAAAAAAAAAAAGGAGTGATTTAAGGGACAATCTAAAGAAGGAGCAAAAAAGCAAAAACCAAGTGAGAAATTATACATGACAGGAAATAGCAGGAGGAAAGCGCCATCAAACAGAATGAATGAAAAGAGAAAGATGACAGTTGGAACCAAGCTGTATATCCAAGGAGGGCTGACTACCGCTGGTGTATGGGAAGATAACCTGGGGTTTTCACACCATTAGTAATGGAAGCAGTATAGAGAAAAACAGACTAGGGACCACAAGAGTAGTAAAGGGTCTGAGAAAGAGCTCTATAGATCAGGAGAGGGGTAATTATCTTCAAGTTTCAACTAGGTGTAAGATTAACTTGTAAAACCTGAATGCAGCAAAAACCAGGCTCAGATAACTACAGCCATTCTGCTATAACCTTTTTCTTAGAGCTGAGGATCACACAAAGGCTGCTGCTGCTGCTGCTAAGTCGCTTCAGTCGTGTTCGACTCTGTGCGACCGCATAGACAGCAGCCCACCAGGCTCCCCCATCCCTGGGATTCTCCAGGCAAGAACACTGGAGTGGGTTGCCATTTCCTTCTCCAATGCATGCAAGTGAAAAGTGAAAGTGAAGTCGCTCAGTCGTGTCCGACTCTTAGCAACCCCATGGACTGCAGCCTACCAGGCTCCTCTGTCCATGGGATTTTCCAGGCAAGAGTACTGGAGTGGGATGCCATTGCCTTCTTTGCACACAAAGGCTAACTAACACTAAAGCCCAGAGAGCCAGAGGCTCAAAACTCACCTGGCCAGAAAACCTTAGTGAAGCCCAAGGGTAATCAAAAACATGATGTGTGGTCACATGAGGACCAAGCCAAGGTCAGGAATGATTACGTAGTAAGGGTGGTTTTGGAATCTTCCAAAACAAAGACCCCCTTACACCAGCCCAGTCATTTTAAGTGCAGAACTAAAAACAGCCAAGAAGATATAACCAAGAATATGGATTCAGTAACTGAAACAAAAAGAGTATATCTGCTACCATTACCATCTAGACACATTAACGCCAAAGTAAAAATGCCCGCCGTAATAGAATCTCCCTCACTCCCTAAAGACAGCAGCAGGGGCTTGGCCAACTGACCACAAGAGAAAGACCTCAGCTAATGATTTCCAAATCCTTCGAAATCCCACAGGTGTATGAAATGGATTAAAGCAGAGGTCCCCAACTTTTTCAGCACTAAAGATCAGTTTCATGGAAAACAATTTTTCCACAGACCAAGAGTAGGGGGTGGTTTCAGAATGATTCAAGCACATTACATTTATCGCACACTTTATTTCCAATATAATGTCATCGCTCATCAGACAGAAGGTACCGGTCCATGGCACAGAGGTCAGGGAGCCCTAGATTATAAGCACAGGGAGGTGGGGGAGGGGACCACAAGGTATCCATAGCTATACTGCTATTCTACCTTCAAACCAAAAGTTCCATAAGGCCGTACCAAGCACAACAGCTAGTACAGCAAACCAATACTGCTCCTCCCTCCAGAGGAGGTACAGAACCACTGCCCAACAGATTCAGTAACTGTCAGGCATCTCAACTGCATACACATCGCGGGATTTCCAAAATCTCAATGATGGATCAAGCTGCACCTTCCTCTCCCCGCAAAACCAACTCCTATTAAAGTGTCCATTGCCAAAAACATAGGAAAGCTTTGTATGATTAAGACATGAGAAACATCTAGACATTCTCTACACCCTAGTCATGCTCATAGAGAAATAAAACCAGGGAAAGCATCATAGTGCTCACACCTTCACCCTCTGATTACAGAATGTGAGGCTCGAAGCATACCCCGGTGACAAGTTCCTGGTATTTGTCACCCCTTATAACGTGTTAGCAGCCGCAGCAGCAGCAAGCGGCTTTTCGGAGCTGTAAATTTCAGGCCTCAGCAGCAGACTCTCTCTGCTCGGCATCTCCCTGATTAGCAACCTCCTCTTCAGGAACTGTGTGCTCTGACGCTGCCAGCTAAACGAGGCCTGCCTTCCTGGAAAAGTGGGGTGAGGGTGCCTGTCTGTGCGTGTGTGCATGTAAGGGGGGTTTATGGGGTAAACTGTGCCATTACTGTCCGGAGAACAAGCAGCTCCTGGGCAGAGACATGGAAAAAGCAATCAAACAGTAGTTGCAGTCACACAGTGCAATAAGTAAAATGCAGAGTGGATTACCATCCAAAGCCTGCTTGTCAGCACCGTCACAGACCACATTTATAATGGTGATGTTTCTGATGGTGCTTTCCATCAGGGCAATTTGAAGTATGCCCACATCACCGTTCACCTCCTCATACTACTGACCTCAAGTCAATACATACATACCCCTACTGACCACATGCTCCAAGAGCAGAATCTACACAGAATAAAAGGTCACTGGCTGGACTCGAGATGCAAGCCCTAGACCCAATCCCCTCTGCATTTCTTACAGCCCAACTGTAAAAGGAAAAATGAGAGGCTTACTGATGACACAGCGCAGGCTAAGGTCTGCCACAGGTCAGGAGAATGGCAGAGCACTGTCAGAGGCAGGGGACATCCGTCCGTCACCCTGGCCTCCTGCCAGATTCCCCCCATCTGCAGCACCCATCTAAAGTGCTGTGCGCTGAATGCATAGGGCTGCTGCTGCTGAGCTCCTCAAAACCCTGCGGCATCTATGAAACATATAGAAAGACCCTCAGCACAGTCCCAGACACAAACACCAGTCCTCCCAAAGCTGCCAAAGTTATTAGTACCAGACAGAAAGAAAAGCAACAGCAGCTCAAACAGGGCTCCTACAGGCACCACCTGTGAGCGCCCTTGATGGGGCCATTGGAAAGGGGACACCAAACACCCTTCTCACTCTCCTAACTCAGGACATTGGCTGCTTCTCCTGCTCCCAGCTTTCATCTGCCAGGTCTGTTCTCCCCAAGCTAAACCTGGAAGCATTAGTGAAGCAACACTGCACTGGGGGACATCAGGAGCACCCCAGCCTATCTCAGCGATGACCATGGCTCACCGCAGAGCCCCCAGAAAACCCCAGCTACCACCCTGCATCCTCACATGATACGAAGCACAACCTGCTGAGGCCAATACCCTTAGGCACCTAAGCGCAAGCCAACAAACTGGACGCTCTAATAGGTACTTAAAAGGAAGCCAGGCATCAGACAAATTCCCATAGAGGAGCAGTCTACAAAATACCCGACCTGCACTCCTCTAACTGTCAAGGTCATCAAAAGCAAAGAAAATCTGAGAAACCACCAAATCCAAGAGGAGCCTAACAAGATCTGACAACTAAATTTAGCGTGCTACTGAGGATGAGATTCTGGAACAGAAAACGGACATCAGAGGAAAGCTAAGAAAATCTGACTCAAGTACAGACTTCAGTTGATAATATATCAATACTGGTAACTACTTATAATCAATGTGCCATGATCTTGTCAGATAATAACAGGGGAAACTGAGGGGTGGGTGGGGGGCACTCATGTAGGAGCTCTGTCACTCAGTCAGTTCAGTCGCTCAGTCAGGTCCAACTCTTTGCAACCCCATGAATCACAGCACACCAGGCCTCCTGTGGTATCTGCCAATTTTTCTGTAAATCTAAAACTCTTCTAAAAAAGTTTCCATTTTAAACGTAGGTAAATGTTTACAAATCTTTTCTAAATTAACCATTTTCTTATCAGCAAATTAGTTTGCTAATTTAAGCCACAAACCAAGTCTTGACCCCTTTTTGGTTTAAGAGGGGCCACCTTCCTAACCAGAAAGAACATCCCCAGAACTTCTTTTTCATCTGAAAGCCATGAAACCAAAGATCAAGGGAGTAGCTAGTCATTTTTGTTCTCTCCATATTACCAAACAAGAATACCAAAGTCTACACAAAAATACTAAGTATCTTCGCTTAAAAACCATCTGCGTGCTCATGCTCAGTCGTGTCTGACTCTGCAACCCCATGAACTGTAGCCCACCAGGCTCCTCTGTCCATGGGATTCTCCAGGCAAGAATACTGGAGTGGGTTGCCATTTCCTCCTCCAGGGGATCTTCCAAACCCAGGGATCAAACCCATGTCTCCTGCATCTCCTGCTTTAATAGGCAGATTCTTTACCACTGAGCCACCATCTATGAGGACATGATAATGAATTCCATATAAAGCCATGACATTTTTGCACAGCAAAAAATCAGCAGGGCCAAACCAAATAGGTACCAGTGCCCCACCCATGGACAGCTTATAACCTGACCTCCAAAACTGGACACGGTCAACAGTATCACACAGCTAACTAAGGGTTCTCCCAGACGAAGCTGCAGAGGGTAAGCTCCTTGAGACAGAAACCACTTCTCATTCTTTTGCATCTTCTCAAAGCACCTAGTTCAGGGCTCTGCTGGTTAAGCAATCAGCTGGTACAGAGAACCAAGCTGGCTGCCTCTATCTAACCAGGCTGAGCAGGGAGAAGACTCAGCCCCTTCGCCCCACCCCCAAGTGTTATTCAGGTCTGTGAAATCTGCAAGGCCCAAGCATCCAGCAGCAGGGACAGGGAAGCCAAGCCACGTGCTCAAGGGACCATATGGCTACAAACAGCACAGATCAGCTAAAACGCCACGGGGAAGGCAAGCAGGAAACTGGCAAGCCACGACAGGCACAAAAGTCTCAAGCAGGCTCAGCTAATCGCTGTGAAGTGAACATGTCTCTCTGCTAACCTGGAGAGACAAGGAGAACGTTCCCTAGCCCTGCCTTCCTTAAGAGGAGGAGAACGGAAACCAGTCTTGCAGTTCCCCATGTACCCAGAGAACACTTGGCTGAGTTTCAAGTTTCTCAGGAGTGGGACTCTTGGCCCACACTCCCATCTCCAGCTTTGCATCAGTTCCAGAAGTCACCTACAGGGTCCCAGGGGCACAAACTTAGAGTTCATAGGTCACCTTTAGCAGGCTCTTTAGCTATTTAGCTGTTCTCTGTAAAATTATGAACCCAGGTCTCCTGCATTGTAAGCAGATTCTTTACCATCTGAGTCACCAGAGAAGCCCAAGAATACTGGAGTCGGTAGCCTGTCCCTTCTCCAGGGGATCTTCTTGAACCAGGAATCAACGAGGGTCACTTGCATTGCTGGCAGATACTACCAGCTGAGCTACTAGGGAATAAATTAATACCTAGGAGACAGTGGCGGAGAAGGCAATGGCATCCCACTCCAGTACTCTTGCCTGGAAAATCCCATGGATGGAGGAGCCGGGAAGGCTGCAGTCCATGGGGTCACTAAGAGTCGGACATGACTGAGCGACTTCACTTTCACTTTTCACTTTCATGCACTGGAGAAGGAAATGGCAACCCACTCCAGTGTTCTTGCCTGGAGAATCCCAGGATGGGGGAGCACAGAGTCGGACACGACTGAAGCGACTTAGCAGCAGCAGCAGCAGCAGCAGCAGCAGCAGCTGGAGACAGTGGTCCTCTCTTCAGTAGGCACTCTATTTGTTCAGGCCTTATGGTCACAGCAGCCTCAGAGCAGAATCCTTCAGCAAAAATTTGCAGGACTGCCAGACTATGTTCAGGAAAGCCCAAGGCACCTTAGGACCTTTATAGGTTTCCTTGCCAGAGTAGTTTTGTCATTAACAAATATTTAAAATTAGGCAAAATGACTACAAAACTGCCGCTGGGTTCTAGCTTGGGAAAAGAAATCATCTTCCCTTTTACATTTAATGCTGACATCTTGTGTTCTACAATAAGGTTCGGCAAACGATAGCCAAGGGCCCATCACTTACTCTTATAAATAAAGCTTTATTGGAACACAGCCATGCCAATTCATTACGCACTACCAATAGCTGTTTTCTTGCTATAGTGGCAGATTTGTAGAGTTGCAAAGAGACTATATGGCCCAGAAAGACTAAAATATCTACTATTATGGTCCTTTAAGAAAACGGCGGTCAAGCTCTGCTCTAACAACATATCTGAAACTGAACACACACGCGGGACACACACTGGTCACCGACGCCTGGGGAGCTGCTGGCGAATGCGCTCCAGATACTCCTAAGGGAATAACTGCCACTCGAGTAGAGATTTATTCCATTTTCTAAATAATGGAAAAGTGATAAATGACATGAATAATGACCTACTGGGGACTAGTTAAATAAATTACGATGCAGCCTTACAATGGAACACAAGGAACAATAAAGGAAGTTCATATATTTACTTTGTTACCCTCCCTAAATACTTCTACACAAAAATAAAGGGTTTGGGGGTCTGTTTTTCATTTTGTTTTGTCTTGTTGTTTGCCAAAGCCCGAAAGGACAAAGATAATGAGAGAGAAGAATATAGCAACAAAACTTGGAAGCTGGAAAGCAGAGGAATGAGTGGTAACTGACTCTACAGACTCACGAAAGCTAAATCTGAGCTAGTGGTGAGAAAAGAAATCTCTCTGATTTATACTGCAGACTTCCCCTACTCACCAAGAGTGAGAAACTATCAAATCAGGGATCTCAAGGGGGAATGAAAATAAGGTCCAAAACTAGGACTGGTTTAAAATCTATGTAAGAAGCACCTGGATTTCAAGATGGATACCCTAAATCCCATCCTGCTCCTAAACCAGTGTTGAATACCTCGTTCTTTGAGAAAACACCAAAGGTTACCAGATATCTAAAGTAAGTCTCTAATATGGAAAATAAGAGATCAAAATAACCAAAGAGAATTAAAAACAACTTAAGAGAACACAGACTATACAGGGAGAGAAAAATCTTTAACAAATTATTGTTAATTCCTTAAATCCTAAGAGATGATATTCATCTCTGAAATAAGTATTACATGTTATTTTTAAAAGTAATAAGACAAACATTCAAAGAACAAAGAAGCTTTTAGAAATTAAGATACAGCATGATAAAATATCTCATAGAAGAGATGAGAGACAAACATGAAGATATCTAGAAGGAAAAGACAAAAAAATGGAAAATAGTAAGAAAAAATTAGGACTAGTCCATGAAGTTAAACATCCAAACAAAAATTCTAGAAAAATAGCAGAGAAACTAGATGGAAACCAACAACAAAAGAGTTAAAATTTAATTTTTCATATGGTTTAATTTTTAAACCACAACATGATCACACATGGATAAGCAAAGCATATCATTCTGAAATTTCAGAATAAAGAAGAATTTGCTAAGAGCTTACAGAAATAAAAAACAGCACTGGCATGGGAGATCAGAATGGTTTCAGGCCACCAAAGAAATAAAGAAAGAAAACAAACAAACAAAAACTCCTAACAAATAAAAGTGGAGCAATGTTTTCATAATTCTAAAGAAAATAGCTTCTAACAAAATTCTGCTGCTGCTGCTGCTAAGTCACTTCAGTCGTGTCTGACTCCGTGTGACCCCATAGACGGCAGCCCACCAGGCTCCCCCGTCCTGGGATTCTCCAGGCAAGAATACTGGAGTGGGTTGCCATTTCCTTCTCCAATGCAGGAAAGTGAAAGTGAAGTCGCTCAGTCATGTCCGACTCTTCGAGACCCCATGGACTGCAGCCTACCAGGCTCCTCCATCCATGGGATTTTCCAGGCAAAAGTACTGGAGTGGGGTGCCACTGCCTTCTCCAAACAAAATTTTGCACCCATCTAAACTATCAAATGTAATAACAGAGTAAACATAAACAGTTTCAAAAATCTACCTCCTAAGCATTCTTTTCCCAAGAAGCTAATAGAATGTGTGTCACCAAAATAAAGTAGTAAATCATAATGAAGCCGTAAGATTCAGCAAACACAGCACCAATCCAGGAGTGAGGCAAAGAAAAACTCAAGATAATGGTAAAGAAATCCAAAGAAGACACCTTTATAAAAGGAAAAAAAAGAACTAAACTAAACTAGACTGTTATAGGTCACAAGGCTCCTGGAAAGTACTATTGAAAAAGATAAAAATAATGACCTGAATCATGTCTTGGGAAAAGATTTAAACAGATGACAGAATGCGGGGGCTGAATTAGTAAGTATACAAAAGATATATACATAAAATTTAAAAATTAACTCCAGGAAAAACAAAAAATCATGCAGGAAATGAAAAGCAGTCATAACATGCTATATATCTTGGAAGTGATTAGCATTTACAAAGTAAACACTGAATATTAACTGAGCCAGAATTATGATATAGTCCTATTAGAAGGCATGGAGAAAAGTACATGCACACCCACGTGTGAAAAAACTAAATCCTCATCTTCCATGGTGTGAAGGAAAAGGTTATGCCTGAAAAATTAAGAGCAAGCAATTGAACATTTTATTCAAAGACGTGAATTAGCCAAGAGTTGAAAATGGTTGCCTCAAGCAAGAGGGAAATAAAAGAGTACACTTCTCTTAAGAAGCCCACAGAGTTCTTTAAAAATGTCCATGCAAAACATTTACAGTTAAAATTTGTCAAATCCTTCACTAATCTAACCTGCTATGGTTGGTACTAGATAGATTCCTGTAACAAAGTGTACCTGTAAGACTGTATGTAGCCTGTTAAATTAGTCAGTGTCTCATTTTGTCGAAAGTTAAGGAAATTTAGGTGTAATAAAGTCACTGACATGAGAACTTAAATAAATAAAATTTTAAAAAATAATAAAAATGTCTACATGTTAAAAATAAAAACTTACCAACTTAAAAATTATATACAAAAGAATACAAGTCAGTACTACTCAAAAGTGACTGCCAGTCTGCAATGAGATAAGGCACTTGTACCGGAACATAAATCAACTACATCAGTGAGAACATTGCTGACATTTTTTCCATAGCAAGATCTTCTTGATGAAAGCAGCAAGGCCTTGATTTACATTCTGCCTCGAGCTCCTTATATCATATCAAACCATTCTGAGGACTGGTATAGGTCAAAGGTCAGCAGACTTTTTCTGTAAAGGGCCAGATAACAAATATTTTAGGCTTTGCAGGCCACATGGTCTCTGTCACTTCTCACCTCTGCCACCACACCACAAAAACAACTCCAGACAATATGTAAATGAGGAGATGTGGCTATGTTCCAATTTACTCACGATACTGAAATCTAAATTTCATATAATTCCAATGTGCCACAAACCCTTCTTTCTACATAAAATCCACGCTTAGCTCACAGACCACACAAAAACAATGGTGGGCCATATTTGGCCCGTGGGCCAGTCTGCCAACACTCACAATTGACAGTATGATCAACTTTTTCTTTCATAGTAATTTCATCTAGTATGTGTGTTTTTCCTTCTTTTTATGCTTTTTCCTGTTTTAAAAACAAAAATAATCCTGAAGGAGTTAAAAAAATTCAGTGAAAACCTTTTTCTCTCTACCCTCTGAACAGGCCTATATCTGAATGACCTAAATTTATGTTTAGGATACTACAGGATCCTTAATCAAATGGCTCTTATAGAGATAATCTCTATTCTGGCATTGTAAAAAATAAAACTTCATTGTAATAAAAAAAAAAGTCTCACTTTGTTTTAAAATAAAAAAGACAAAAATAGATTCTGAGATCCTGGATTTTTTCAAAACAGAAGGAATGTTCTATTTGTCCTAAAGCTTTCCTTTTTCAAGTTACCAATAAAATCATACTCAGGATAAACGTAAAGCTGCTGGCTCAATCATCTAATCCTTTAGATGAAGAATTTTCTTCAGCAATGCCTTATTTTCCCATGTAGCCAAGGTCCAAAACCCTTTCAATCTTCCAGGTTTCTCTACCAATTCAGTTTCAACTGAGGAGGGGCTCGTAGGGACAGTACAGTGTAACGAGACTCTCCCAAGGGTCATCTGTATCACTAGAGTTGTGATGATAGTGAAAAATGCAAGGCCTGCCTCCTTGGTGAGGATGGTCATGCTTTCCTTGTGTAGCTATGTCCTTCTATAGTCTTAGGACAGATTACAGGAAAACATAAACACAAATTCCAATCGGCAGCGCAGCTATGTCCAAGTTCCCAAGCTGGTGTGGTCCTCACACAGAGAAGCAGCGGTCCATTCTGATCTGCATCAAGATGTGAAAGACACATATGGAGAACCCAAGCAGGAGCTCCTTCAACTAACGTCCACTGAAAGGCACAATTGCAGTTAACCTGACAGCTGGTGTAGAGACAGACCATCTACTAGGAGAGAAAAGGGGCCGCTTGAGCGCTCAGTGACCTACTGCTCTGGGCACTATAAAAGAGAAAGTGAAGAAATTCAGTCAATTCCTTGGAGACTTGTTAAAATTTTACCATTCTAAGAGAAAGCATTCCAAAATTTTTCAGGCTGACAGTGCCACCTAGTGGCTCTCCACCTTAAACTCTCCGTTGGACAGTTAGGACAGTCCCTGGATAGTTAAATATCCAAGGATATTTTAAGTCCATTATGACAAAGCTTCTAGCATGTCTTGCCAAAAGTAAAAATAAGTTAAAAACATTAGCAATTTTGGGAAAGCAAGGTCTACTATAGGTTCTACCGCTCAAGGTACCAAACCCTGTGATGAAGTTTTTTCAAAAAAAACAACACTTTTACAGCACTGCTGCAGGATCTAAACAATCTATTCGGCAGTTCAGTTCCTTCAGAGAAATCCATCGCAGCAAGGTGGGGAGCCCTCAGAAAAACACATCACAACAGAAAACATTCAAAACCACAAAAACACTCCACATTAGAAAAAATCAAAACCACAAGACTCTCAAAACAGAAAGAAGAGAAATTTGAGGTCTTATACCCTTGGGCATAAGAAATCTAAGACAGGGAGTCCCCTGGAGACCTAGTCGTTAGGACTCAGTGCTTTCACTGCCAGGGCCGGGGTTCAAGTCCTGGTGAGAACTAAGATCCTGCAAGCTGCGCAGCACAGACCAAAAAAAAAAGGCAAGCAAGAAAGAAAGCAAGCAATCTAAGAGAATGTTATTTGCTAAGCAGACAGACAGAATCTCTAGCATATGAGAGATTTCAAAGGGTCAAGGTGCACAATTTTAACCCATTAATTTCTAATGAAGTTATGCAAATCTACAGCAGAAATTTACGTTCTTACAGTTTCCAAGTTCCGTACAACAAACACACCCGTGCAGGCAATCACGCACACACACATGCACGCATCAGTGCTTTGCCTTGCCAGAGAAACGCTTCAGCCCTTGACTGATTATTCAGATCTCTGTATTATCACTAGCCTGACAGCATGCACAGTGCAGCGCCAGATGCTGAGATGACTCACCTTGGCAACAAACTGTTTGTCCTTTTGGTCCAAATTAGCAGTGGGAGCCACGTAGTCTCTCCATATTCTCAGCCTGCGCTCCTTGGCAAACCTGGCAACAAAGCAAGGATTCGGATCACTCAGAGGGACTAAGGCAGCGACAGAATCCACCATCATCACAGGAGCAAAACCCTACCCTATCTCACAGACAAGGCACCAGGAGAAAAGGCTAATCGGACCAGCACAAAGTGTGACCGCCACAAGGCAAACTATACAGCACCTGCATATATGCCATACACCCACGGCTGACAGGCTGCGGTCTGGGCGCACCCTTTTTCAAGCCTGGAAAGTACAAGTCCACCTTGCTAATTAATTTGCTCTTTGGTGTATCAAGTACCTCTTTAAAAAAAAAAAAAAAAATTTTATTTTAATTGGAGGCTAATTACTTCACAATATTATACTGGTTTTGCCATACATAAACATGAATCCGCCATGGGTGTACACGTGCTCCCCATCCTGAACCCCCCTCCCACCTCCCTCCCCATACCATCCCTCTGGGTCATCCCAGTGCACCAGCCCTGAGCATCCTGCATCATGCATTGAACCTGGACTGGCGATCCGTTTCACATATGATATTATACATGTTTCAATGCCATTCTCCCAAATCATCCCACCCTCACCTTCTCCCACAGAGTTCAAAAGACTGTTCTATACACCTGTGTCTCTTTTGCTGTCTTGCATACAGGGTTATCGTTACCATCTTTCTAAATTCCATATATATGCGTTAGTATACTATATTGGTGTTTTTCTTTCTGGCTTACTTCACTCTGTATAATAGACTCTAGTTTTATCTACCTCATTAGAACTGATTCAAATGCATTATTTTAAATAGCTGTGTAATATTCCGTTGTGTATATGTACCACAGCTTTCTTATCCATTCGTCTGCTGATGGACATCTAGGTTGCTTATAAACAGTGCTGCGATGAACATTGGGGTACACGTGTCTCTTTCAATTCTGGTTTCCTCGGTGTGTATGCCCAGCAGTGGGATTGCGGGGTCATATGGCAGTTCTATTTCCAGTTTTTTAAGGAATCTCCACACTGTTCTCCATAGTGGCTGTACTAGTTTGCATTCCCACCAACAGTGTAAGAGGGTTCCCTTTTCTCTACACCCTCTCCAGCATTTATTGCTTGTAGACTTTTGGATTGCAGCCATTCTGACTGGCGTGAAACGGTACCTCTTGAGTGATTCCTAAATGCCGGGTGACAGACAAACTGCTCTCTTAAGTTGGAGGGAACAGCGCACACATCTAACAAAAGTATTTTTAAGAAGCATAAGCCTGCTCATTTCTATTTGCATTATAAAAAAGGTCGTTGTTCACTCAGTTGAGTCTGACTCTTTGCAACCCCGTGGCCTGCAGCACACCAGGCTTCCCTGTCTTTCAGTATCTCCTGGAGTTTGTTCAACCTCTTATCCACTGAGTCGGTGATGCTACAAAGATTGAGTAGGATATAGTCATTGTGCTCTGAGTTCTCTGCTTGATTATGAAAGACAAACATTCTTCAAAAATAAAAGAGCACTGTGACCCCCGCAGTGGTCCAGTGGTTAAGACTCCACGCTGCCAGTACAGGGGGCATGGGTTCAATTCCTAGTCAGGGAACTAAGATCCCATATACCACACAGAGTGGCCAAAAGATTTAAAAAAATAATAATAAAATGAATGCATAAGGAAATATTTAAATATATAAAAAGGTTATTAGTTACCCAAATCCCACATGGAAAACATGAACAAAATGGTCACTATAGTGCATCTAATGAGGAATAAGAATGGACAATAATCCAGCAGAATTTAAACAAAAGTTAAAAAATCATGTTGGTAAACATTTGTTTTAGAGCACAAAGCCCAGAAAAGACTTTTTGAGTCAGAGTAAGAGAGGGACAGGGAATATGTGCAAAGATTTACATATATACATACACACACACACATATATTTTATATCAGTGAAAAACTGTCAAAGTATTTATTTAGAAATAAAAGGATGTAGGGCAAAGGAACTATTAAACTTATTTCTGAAAATGGTATTACAGCTTTTCAAAGCAGTGCAAAAATGAGAAAAGACAAAAGCAGCATGTTGTAGTTGTAAAAACACGTGAAATACCTCAATAGAGATTTACCGACAATGCAAGCGAGTGCTAACACAGCATGCAGAACAGTAGGCAAGTAATCATATCACTGAAATATGATCTGCATTCCTTGGTCTAAATCTGCTTTTTAATGATGAGCCATCTTAAAAATCTTCTGTAGATGTTATAAAACATGTAGAAGCCACTGTCACTGTAACTCACTTTCTTCAAAGAGAGGAGGGAGCTTAAAGAACGCAAAAAGAATCATCAACCAAAATAATTTAGAAAAACAGACCTACAGGATATTCTGAACAATGGCAACAACAACAAAAAAATTAAGCATCACAAAATAGTCAGAGATATTTGGAAAGCTGTGCTTGATACACATATTGTATCTTTTGAATTTAACTGCGGAACATAAAAAGACTAAACAATGTATACAATCACTGTTTTTTCCAAGTATCTACCTTTGTCAGGTATGCCATATTAAATGGCCCAGATTAAAATCTATTTTTATAAAAAGTTCCGAGTATTTCTGCTTACAAGTAGAGAAGGCTGTAAGAGACCTAAGAAAGGAGAAATTCAATTCATGTTCTTGCACACCTCTTCGTCATGTGCCTCAAAGGCAAAAACCTGTAACCTCTATGACTCTGAAATAAACCACACGGGCTTGAGTGGAATGTTACCAGTGATCCCCCTTCTACCTAAACATATCCTGGGAGGCAGTGGGTGCGACTTTATGAACATCATCTCTATTCATCTATCTGCTTCATTTTTTTCCACCTGGAGACTCACGTTCACCTATACCTGGAAACACCTGAAATGGCCACTGATCTTTGGCATATCCATTATCATTTTTCTAGGAATCAGTTATTGCTCCATCTGCTTTAACTATGGGGCACCTAGCCAAAAACACGACACCTTACAGTTGTATTAGCATTTATAACTACAGCATACAGTTCGATAAATTAGGGCATCAGGCTTTGCAGCAACATTGATAGTCTTTTTTAGGGACCCACAGGCTCTGTCTTTCCATCATACACTTGGCTCCAGCCTGCATGTCAGGAAGGAGCCAATAAGTTATTTCATTGTCCTCAAATAAGCCTCAAGTTTATTTCATTTCCAATGCCTAAAACCTGAAATCTAAGTGAGAGGCTTGGAAAAAAAAAGTGAACTGAAAACATTAATAAAGCAAATCAGGTGACCAATAATGTTTGAGTGAAAAATCAGTAGACAGCCCTGAATTACACTGAACCCGGAGACTGTAAGCCAGTCATTCCTCTACGAGATCCCAGCTTCTTCTGGAATTTCCCCAATCCTTTACATTGACATGGTTGGGTGAGAGAAGATCCTGAGGTCCCTTCCCCTGGAGTCCCCTACACCTAGATCCTTGGCTAGAAGGCTTCCCCGACAAGCCTTACCTCTCAGCTGCCCTCAGCTTTTCTGCGCCCCGTGTGTAGACTGCAATCGACCAATCCACACAGCGGGCAAAACCTTCCTTCAGGAGCAGCTCTGTGATGTTGCCGTTCTGAAAAATAAGGCAGGCACAGATTAGATTCGGTTGCAAGGGAATCCATTTCTCTTGATTTCTGACGTGATTAACATAGCCACAATCTATTTTGTAGTTAAAAAAAAAAATGAAGTAGAGTCATTTCTCTCATGAAGAAACCAGCCCTATGAGGGGAGATGCTGTTCTGTGATTCCCTTCAACGGCCCTGGCTTCATATCCCCACAGCACCCAGCACAGTAACTCGCACTTAACAGGGGTAGGATAAATGTTAGTGGCATTGAATGGAATTGGCATTTCAATAGCTCTTCTTGTGGACAGAGGATGTTAATCTTCAGTGGAGATTATACCTTATTATTTCCTTCCCTGAGATCAGCATTTACTCCCCTTTTCATAAGGGGAGAGCCAAAGAACAGGCTGAGTAAGGGAATAACTACAGTTATATTTTGCCCGGTGAATTACAATTCACATTCTACAGTGACACAGAGCCATCTGGCAGGGCTCTGGCAGACAGCAAGCACTTCAGAAGAAACAGACATGACCTTGGCACATTCCAAACCAAGCCTCCCAGCCTTCCACAACTGCCATCATGGAAGAATTCTCTAGCCAAAGAAGAACAGTAGTTTATTCTGGTACTGGATATGGATTACAATAATGACAATTTATTTAAACTAGGGTGTTAAAAAGCAATTTCCCATCCAAGAATATCCCACCTACCAAAGTATACACTAGGGTAAAACTCCCAGTAGTCAGAACTATAAGATCTTAACCTACTTCCTACTCAAAAGCAACATTAGGCAGCAACTGAATAAGGCTTGGGACACAGTTTTTCCAAAGGAGGAGTTCCTCATGACAGTTCTACCCATACAGTAAGTCCCCTACCTGTGAACCTTCAAGTTTCAAACTTTCAATGATGTGAACGTGCGTTTGCATGTCCAGCCATGAACGTTAGTTCACGGGTTTGGCGTACACCGTCACATGCGTGCATCCCTACAAGGGGCTGTGCTTTTGTGTACTTTATTGTACAGTACTGTATAGAGTACAGGAATACAGTATCTTCATTTCAAGCCCAGGATATCTGGAAAGAGGCATAAAAGCTAGTAGCATATAGCCAATTGTGTTACTTGGGTACCAAGGCTAACTTTGTTGTACTTACAAACAAATTAGACTTAACAAATACACTCTCAGAACTGAACTCCTTCCTCTATAGGGGACTTACTGTACTCCAAATAGCTAACCTACTTGCAAACCTCACCAATCCCATTCTACAAGTTCTACTGCCACTTCTTAACTGATGTGGCAGCCTCCACCTTTCTTACTGGCAATCTTTAGGACTAGCATCTGGGAAAATAGGTGCAAGCGTCCTTCCTCCCCTTATAAACCCAACCACAACTGAGATTAGTTTTCTAAAAGTACAAAGTTGCAAATCTGTCCAATTCTATCAGAGAACGGATAACTCCCTAAAAAGGTCTCAAAGTCAGTAGATGATAACCCTACCAAGATACTTCAATGGCTCCTAAACACAGAGAGGAAGAACAGAAGCCAAATGCAGCTCTTCAAACCCCAAGTGGACCCCCGCCCTGCGTGGGCCAGTCTGCCAGGCTCACTCACCGGGTGCAGAATTGTACCCAGAATGTTCTGGTTGTGGCAGCTCTCCAGGATGATCTGGACATCTCTCTGAAGCAGTCGAGACTCAGTAAAAAATTTGGCTTCTGCAGCAAAAGGCTCTGGTGTTTCACTTCCATCCGCTTCCCGTCGAAAAGTTGGGCACTAAAGCACAAGTAAGGCGGGCGCATGGGTGCTGGGCATGCTCAGCCCACAGGGTACGATCCAAACAGCACAAGCCCCACAAAGCTGGGCTGGGAAAGGTGTCCAATGAGGTCTTCCAACCCTTCTAAAAACATACTGATAAAAAGCAACTGGAAATATCATCCCCTCAGCCTTCTTGGTAAATAAAATAAAATAAAACTCATGACAACATGGGGAAAATCATTAATTACACTTGAAAATGACCCCTTTCCAAGAAGAGATTCACCAGTGCCTCACTTTAAATCTCTGATTTTTTTCTTTAATCAAAATGGCTATTTTACATTAAGAGAACACACTCGGCAAACTTTAGTTTAATAAGTGCGTGCTTATTTGCTCAGTTGTGTCCGACTCTTTGCAATCCCATGGACTGGCTTCCCTTTCCCTCCTCTTTAGGTTTCAACCATCTCTGCACAGCCCACTCCAAACAGACTCTGAGTACTTAAAACAGTCTTATTTGATCTAATTAGAACTGCACCACTGCCAAGTTTAAAGTACTCCAGTCAATGTTAACAGCCCATACTAGAAAGAAATGGTATGGACGAAGTCCCCCCATCACTGAACACTTCCATGAACCACCCCGTAGCCCAGCGCATGAGCTGACCTTGATCCCTGACAGCATGACCGTGACCAGGTAGTAATCTGGCAGGAGCAGGGCCCTGACCACACTGCCGTCCCGCACGTGCTCGATGATAGCTGCAGGACAGAACAAACGGCTTGAGTGACACAGGTCGTGCCAAGGAGAAACAACGCCCCATAAACTGCCTGGAGCACAGTTCCTCTTCCCAAATCCGGAGAAAGCCCCACTCTGGGAGGTGACAAAGCACCGCAGACCACGAGTGTTCACACAGACTTCTGCCCAAACTACTCCAGGAGGATTTGGTTCAAACCAACTGCTACATCTTTTGAACCTTCTGGGACCTCTTGGCCCATACCTAAGCTCTGTTATCTGTAAGCCAGGTTGCTCACCTGTATACTGAGTGCCTGGCAAAAACTAACAATAATTCAGGATTGGTAATCATTTTATTTTACTGAGTCTGCAAGTTAATAAGGTCTCAAAGTAGAACTGAGAACTATATAGTGTGTGTGGGGGCGTGTGTGCATGCATAAATGTTTAGATATATAAAGAATACATATTTCTACCTTGAAGTTTTAGAGGTGGTATTTAGAGATAGCCATTTTTTAGAGAAAACAGGAAGCTCCCCCGTGTGCAAAATTACCAGCAATTTACTACTCTGTAGCAGCAAAGGACTAATCTCTGCAAAATACATTTGATGCATATATGAACTGGATGGAAAGCTCCCTTCCAAAATACCATGGTGTTGTTTTACCCTTAACAATTCTCCACGGGTACTAAAGTAGAATCAGTTTTATTAACCTCAAGGAGCTCGACGGCAAATAGAGAGAAATCACCCTGAGTCATATCTGTCTTTCCCCGACAGCCTCACCATTGACAGGCTTCTGGTGGTGAGAGTCCACGAAGTGCCTTGGGTTCTCAATGGTATACTTGAGGTCCCGGATAGTATGTGAACCGTTCCCCTCACTCCACATCCCTTTCTTAGATGCTTTCGCTTGCTCCTCACATTCCGCAAGCCGGTTCTGCTCAGGACTGGGACGTGAAAAAGAAGAAACAAGTGTGGTTAATGAGTTCACGAGAGAAATATCAGGGTCATCTTTGATTCTGGGTTTCTACAGCATCTTCTCTGCTTGGAAAAAACAAAGCAATTGTTTCAGACCCAGGCCTGTAACCAGAAACCTACCAGGAATGTAACTTTCAGATTCCAGATTTATTCCCTCCAACAAAAGACTCAATTGTAACAGCATTTAATGAGAATATCTGAAGACCACCCTTCTCAGTACTGCCACCATGAGTGATTACAAGAGAACAAGTTGGTGGCTTACAAGGGAGCCACTCCAGGTGGGAGAGTTTCATTTAACCATCCCAGATTCAGGAACTAGAATCCAGGCAGACCTCAGCTGGATACAGTGCAGCGCAAGTGACTAAGAATCACCCTCACTCCTTGTCATCTGCAGAACAGGACTGGGGAATACAGAACGATGATCATTTTTACAGACAATGTCACCCCAACACTACTTACACATGCCATACGGCCAGCTAAGCAAACGCAGTTTGAAGATGGACGACTCTTTCATCAGACAAGAAACCGAACTATGCACAAGAGCAGAAACCCAGTAGACAGACCACTCACCCCCTCCCCCTCCAAAAAAAAAAGCCATCAAAAACAACCAAACCCAGAAATGGCTCTACTCTTCACTCTCTCATCTGTATTTGAGCTGAAGTGAACACTGGAAAGCCTTTCCACAATGTCAACACCTCGTTCTACCAACAGGCATCTAGAGAAACTGACCCTCCCACCTTGATCAGTAGGGATTTTCAACAGGGAGCATGACCTACAATTTCTCAAACCAGAAGTCTTCAGTACGGCTCCTTCCCTCCTCCCCATTAAAAAAAGAAGAAGAAAAAAAAAACAATTATCATCTTCAGAGATCCAAATTTTCTGTCAGAATTTGACGGGGGTGGTGGCAGGGCGGGGGGAATGTAGCTTGAGATAGAAGCAAAAACACTGAAACTGAGAAAAGAAGTCAAGACAACTTTGGAGTAAAAAAAGACTGGGACTCCTGAAGGGATTTCTTTGTTGAGGTGGTACAATACTGCTGTAGGCTTTTTTATAATTCTTCATTCTGGCTGCAAACTGGATTCCAAAAAACACTGCAATGGTAAAAATGCCAGCAACTGTCCTTAAAATACAGCTTCAGCATGCTTCCATACACAGCACCTAAGACAAGCATCAGAATTCAACAAATCCCCACATGCTCACTCACACTCCAATCAGGAGCTCTAGCCAACGACTCTTCTGAGTTGGAAAGGATCAGAGAACTCTAGGATGAATGACTTGATCACAAAGAAGGGTGCAAATTGTACATTTTGGTCTTTGCTCATCCCTATTATTGGCATAGTTCATGCAAATATTTATCTAAAGCTTCTACAGTTACAGTCATAATATAACATGGACTTAATGATTTAAACAGCAGGAATTCCCTGACCTTCCAGTGGTTAGGACTCAGCACTTTCACTGCTGTGGCCCAGGTTCAATCCTTGGTCAGGGAACTAAGATCCCATAAGCCATCTGTCCAAAAAAATAATAGCCAAACAGCATCTACAGCATCCAAATTACTGATGCAGCTTACCACTTTTCAGAGACTAATGTGCTAGTTAAAGCCAGCTCCAACCCCCATCCCTCTGAGGTGCCAACACTGATGAACTTGAACCTGATATATCAACTATAAACCTGACATTGTTGTTTAGTCACTTGTGTCTGACTCTGTGACCCCACAACCTGTAGCCCACCAGGCTCCTCTGTCCACGGAATTTCCCAGGCAAGAATACCGGAGTGGGCTGCCATTTCCTTCTCCAGGGGATCTTTCCAATGCAAGGATCGAACCAGGGTCTCCCGCAATGCAGGCAGATTCTTTACCACCTGAGTCACCTGGAAGTCCATTAACCTAACACTCATTTCTAACGAATTCACACTGCTATTAACAACAAACACATTCACCTTATTACTAAAGTATCTACAGATCCATAAGCTAAAACAGATATAAAAGGCTTGGGAGAGACAGAAATTTTCCCTGAAAACAGAACCACTCAGCCCCTGTCAGTTTTCCTATATTCCAAGCAGCAGGTGTTGCTCTGAATTTTATTTATTCACTCTGCTTTATCCTGCATTTACGTAACCTTGTATACCTGATATAATATTGTACATCTATTTGTTGATTGGTTTGTTGTTTGTCTCCTGGTTAAATCGTTAGCAGAAGCTAAGTGTCTTTGTTCACTGCCATATTCACAGTGCCTAAAACATAGCCTGGCATACATGCTCAATAAATACTGGGGAATGGATAGATAAATACTCTGGAACCGAATATCAATGGTATAAGAAACAAGCCTACTGACTCTTATGATATGAAGCATGGCACCTCTTTGTCGCTAAGCAAAGAAGTTTTTGATCACACATACCAAATGCCATTCACAAATGCAGAGAAACCTCCTCACTCAGAACAATACACACCTATACCTGGGCAGGGATGTTCTTTTAGAAGACAGGAGAACACTTGATATTACCCATTTTATGTCAGGGGGCAGGAATGAAAATGCATCAAAGCGAGTGTGGAGTCCACTCCCTCAGCTCTCATGGTAGAGAGGGAAGAACTCTGAGAGTCAGAAGAGCAGCGGAGACTTACTTGTTAGCTCTCATGCCTTCTCTCCGGGTGGCCAAGCCCTCTGCAACCAGTGATTCTGCAATGTTTTCCCCATTGGTATCTGACAAGGAAAAAAAAGAGACATGAATCTTGGGTCTAAATCCATCTCCAATAGCAAAAGGGCTCTACTGGGACCACTTTTACCCTCAGCTCTTCAAGGAATAATGTTACCCACTAACTGGACAAGGCAGCAGGCTGGGGTTGGGTTTTTCAGAGAACCTCTTCTCCCTCAAAATGTCTCATCTCTAGGACCCAGAGATACATCTTCTCTGGGCTTATTTTTTAGTGTATCTCCCAAGCCAAAGGCAATCTCAGGAACTCCAGGAGACTGACGGGAAAGCAAGGCACAAGTAGCAGCCAGGGAGAGGATAAATAACACTGACCTAAGGAGGAGAGGCTGGTGCCCAATACAAACGCTGCCACTTCACAGCTCTCTCTGCGCCTCAGTCACATACTCACCCATAAAATGGGAAGAGTGCCTGTCTAGATGGGTTCTTAGGGAATTCAATGTGTGTAAATCGCCAAGTGCAGTGCCAAGCACACAGCAGGAATGCAAACAACAGAATCCAAAGGCAGCCCCCACACCTGCACAATCAGATGGCAGAGACACTTAGGGTGGCCCATTTATGTTTTACACCAGAGTCCAGTCCGTCTCAGGATGTCCCATTCTCCAGGAGGCCACCAAAACAAGCTACATCATTTGATAAACACACTCTCGTGTTCTTAAGAGATGCAAGGGAGAGAGTCCAGACTTCCAATCTCACAGAGCAGCCTTCAGAGCAGGCAAGAAAAATGAAGTGAAACAAAAAACACAACCCGATTAGGTTCCACCTGGGCACCAGGACCATTAACTGCATTTCCATGCCACCGAAAAAGCTTTTAGGCTTGGTGTATTCTCTTAAATCTCTGCTTGTCAGCCAAAACGATAAAAGAAGACATCTATGAGGGAATCACCACATAAAAATCTTTAATATAGCAGAGAACAAGCTCCTCGATAAACTGAAACACAGCAGTCTAGCTGATAGGTAACATCAGCATAGAATAAAATTCTGTAAGATTTATATTCAGTATGCCATGCATTCATTGAATTCTGCAAGCAACAAGAAGTCTACATACTAGGCCCAAACCCAACCTAAATGCCCTGCCATTAGCCCTGTCCAAATTTCTGAGGCAAATCATAAGCCCCCTTTTCTAGCACACACACAAAAGGTTGAGATGAATGCTGTGCATACAAAGAAAGTTCAGGTTCTGAAGCTGAATGTGAATCACAAGAACCTTTGCACTGGAGTTACTGCTGAGGCCAGACACAGAAGCACACAGCTATCTGCCATCAATAAATATTACACTGATTCTTTCAGAGCAACAGGAATAATCCCACAGAGTGGGAAGTCAAAAGGAAGAACTCCACAATTATGGGAAAAGTTGAGCAGTAAGGTATCAACAGGTCAGTGCGTAGAAAGAACGAAGGCAAGGTACAAAGAAGGTGAATGGCCATAAAACCAGCCGGTCAACAGCAACCCCGATAGCTCTCAGACAGCTCCTTGGCACAGAGCACTCTGAAAGGGCTGTTGGCTGGCTCATTTCTAAATGAGTTGATTGCTCCTTCAAAAGGGAGAAAAACACAATTCTCTGGGCCAAACTCCCAAAGAAGGCAACAAAATGTTATGGATACAGTACTGAAAACGGGGAATCTGTAGGACAGAGATACAATACTCGCTTATTACTAATCAAAGTACAAATCTGATCAAGTCACAATTGGGGCTGGTATTCGGAATAGGTGGGTGACTATATTTTCCCCACAATTTGAAGATTAATCAATCATCTTTGCCTTTAAAAAAAAAAGTTCTAGGTTAACCACAAATTCTCATATTCTTTTATTCTCCTCCATCATAAAAAGAGTATTCACAGGAGAATTCCCTGGAGGTCCAGTAGTTAGGCCCCCATACCCTCACTGCCAGGTTCCCAAGTTCAATCTCTGGTTAGAGAACTAAGATCCCACAAGCTACACAGCACAGCCAAAAACAAACAAAAAAAAAACTAGTAGCCACGTAAACCAGAATTTACTGTACAGCACACAGAATTATATTCAATATCCTGTCATAGTCTATAATGGGAAAGAATCAGAAGCTACATACCTGAAGCATAATACTGTAAGTCAACTACAGTTAAATGAATATTTCAATCCATCTACATATAGCAAAAAAGAGTAGCCACAAAACAGGATAAATGTGTGAACGCTAATTAATTAGCTGAAGCACTGTTTCATTGCAGTTGGCACTGAGAGTTAGTTAAAATAACTGAGTGAAAATATTAAACTTTAAGCCATTAAGCCATTGAAACTGAAAGATGCAGATAATTTCAAAATCACTCTTAGTAAATACTTATCAATCATCTCCTATGTGCCAGGTTTTATCAAATCAAACAGTGCATTATTAACATGCTAAATTATATCCATTCCATCACGTGGATCAGTTTAAACAGCAAATTCCTAAATACAACTTTAAATTTTACATGGCAGTGCCCCTTAGCAACTAAGCCCATGTGCTGCAACTACTGAGCTCTCACTCTAGAGCCTGTGCTCCACAACAAAAGAAGCCTCCTCAGTGAGAAGTCTGTGTACCGCAACGAAGAGTAGACCCTGCTCATCACTAGAGAAAGCCCATGCAACAACAACAAAGACCCTGCACATCCGAAAATATTAAATAAATAAATAAAATTAAATTCCAAATGGCAGCTACAGTTAAACAGCTAAACCACAGGCCTATGTGTGTGCACACACAAATATATTTACTGAGTGCATACTCTGTCCTTGGAGAAGGAAGCAGCAACCCACTCCAGTACTCCTGCCAGGAGAGTCCCATGGACAGAGGACCCTGGCGGGCTACAGTCCATGGCGTCACAAACAGTCAGACACGACTTAGAGACTAAAAACAACAAGTAAGAGTACACAGTAGAAGAGCCAGGAACCTACATCATACCACTCCGGAGCCTGTGTTCTTTCCACTCCATTATAAATCGTGTGGCCTGCAGAAAACCACAAGCCCTAAACAAATCATGCTTTCTTAAAGAGAAAAGACAGGAGAAGAAGAGCCACAAGACAGATAAAGGAAATAGAAGGTGCAATAGGAAATCTATAGGAATTCAATTAGCACCCTGACCTAGAAGCACAGAGCCAATGAGTTCGACAGGCTGATGGCCTGCATATTGAGAAAACGAATACTACACTGTCCACACACATCTAAACCAAGGCAGGAAAGCAGGCACAGGATGAACAAGGAGCAGGCGTATCAGGGCCATTCCTCTGCACCTACGTACCCCGAGTTCTGCACCCTCCCAGTGAGACCCACAGCCGACCGTCCAGAGCCACCTCCACCAGGTGAAAACTGACCTTGGGAGAAACTTTAGACTAGGAGAAAAACGAGCCCTTGTGCCCTTGCTACTCACCTTTTCCAAGGTAGATCATGCCATACTCTCGCCCCTGCGGAGTCTTGTTTTCTATCGTGAAGCATACTTCTTTCCCAATCAGCTTCTTCCGAAGGAACTCTCGAGCAGGAAATGCCCAGGGCTGAAAGACAGAACCACCACGTTCAGGAGCCAGGCCGGTTTCACACTACACAATCAACACCCAAGCAACTTCACTCCTTCAACAACCTGGCAAACACATTAGGCCCTGAGGAGAAGGAAAAAATGAAACACACACAGCCCGGCTCACTTGCTGCTGCTGCTGCTGCTAAGTTGCTTCAGTCGTGTCTGACTCTGTGCGACCCCATAGACGGCAGCCCACCAGGCTCCCCTGTCCCTGGGATTCTCCAGGCAAGAACGCTGGAGTGGGTTGCCATTTCCTTCTCCAATGCATGAAAGTGAAAAGTGAAAATCAAGTCACTCAGTTGTGTCCAACTCTTAGCGACCCCATGGACTGCAGCCTACCAGGCTCCTCCGTCCATGGGAGTTTCCAGGCAAGAGTACTGGAGTGGGGGCTCACACACTTAGGGGCTCCTAAAAAATGAAGGTCTAATTGTTGCTGTAACTTGCACCAGCCCAAAAAACAGGCACCATGGTTTCCAGTCACCAGCACTAGGACTTTCCTCACCTCCAAAACTGTCTTATTCCAAACTACAGTTTACTTCTTACTTAGTAACAGGCCCCGGTAAGGGATCAGCTTGACAACGGTGATTCTTTCCTCTCACCCGTTAAAGACCCTGACACAGGGCTGAGCCACACATCCACAGTGGGTACAAACAGAGCCCCCGTGTGATTTGAAGATGCTGTGCAAAAGAATGGTTTTGCCTCATCACCTTGGGGATGGTACAGACAAAGGGAAATGTCTCTTCTGAAGAAGCCCTGTTGCAGTCAGGGGTCACTAGCACTTGAATTTACAGTCTGGACCTAGCTCGGTGCCCTAAGTTCCCTTAGAACAGAAATGAGGAAGGAGAGGGTAAGAGTTCAAGGAGGACATGATCTGCAGAAGTTCACAGGCAGAAACAATTAACATACAAAAGGGCAGGGTGGTATATAATATGCACGCGCTACGACCTCCTGGAGCCTCAAAACATGGGCTCTGCATAGTAAAGGCAAAACAGTCCATCACTGACCGGAAAAGGAAGCATCTGCCTACCTTTTCAGTCCATGAAGATTATTCCATGGGGTGAGCCAAGAAGCTTTTCTAGAAGAAAAACATCCATGACTTCCCAGAAACCAGAATCCAATTTAAAGGTGGCAGTCCACCAACCTGCTGGGCCCGTGTTCACAAAACCAGTACTGTCAGCCAACACCAACTGTGGACAGTTCTGGGAAGAACTAATCCTAAGTAAGTGCTCTTAAAGACACAAAAACAAGCCTGCTCACTCATTTAACGCACTCTTCTCAAAGCACCAATAAGCAAAAGAGCCAACCACTCAAAGGCAATACGGAGCTCACCATATTTTTATCTCCTGTTTCCACCCTTTGTCCCGTACCACAATAATGGAAATAGATACCTGTAACCAAAGAGAGTCTCATGACTGATAATGAGCCCAAATACCAGCCACATCACAGACACAAATACTAAACCAATTAACAGAGCCTTGCACATTTTTATCACCTTAGTCACTTACTCTAAAAACATCCTCGGCCATAGATCGAATGTCTAGGCTTCAGTTTTTGTGTTTTTTTAGGCTTCAGTTTTGAGTACTACACTAATACCCAAAGTTCAGTAATACACTGCTTCCCCAAATGAAGAGCTCTGACAAAACAAAGTGCCCCAAAGGAAGCCAAGGCTTCGGTAAAAATTCATTTATCAAGGGCTAGTTCACAAAGAAATAGCTAACCCCTATGGGGGAACTTCCACTTCCTACCAACTAGGCAGGATTACTAAAAGCTTTTAAGGCTTGCAGAAGGAGCACCCTTCTCTCAGGACTTGTTTCACAGCTGGTCAGTCACTGGGCAGCAAGAGAAAGCCACACCAGAGGTCCTGAGAAGGACATATAACTTATCCTGGAAGGAAAATGATCTAGCTTCTTTAATCTTCCAGCCTTTGCAAGTTGTATTCCATCCAGGGTTGGGCAAATTCAATAACTGGACAAGGTACGGGCCAGGAAGGGAGGCAATTGGGATATTCAGGGAAGCAACTGACCACATCACTGCTCCCAATGCAACAGAGCACTCCAGGAGACAGTCCTGTCCATAGAGAGGACAGTCAGCAGAAGGATACCCCATGGAGAAGGCTATCGCAACAGTGCCTCCCAGAACCACCCTACATATAGGGAAGCTGACTCAAAGCGTTCATCCACCACTTCCCGGGTGGCTCAGTGGTAAAGAATCTGCCTGCCAGTGCAGGAGACGCAGGTTCAATCCCTGACTCAGGAAGATTCCCCTGGAGTAGGAAATAGCAATCCACTCCAGTATTCCTGCCTGGAGAATCCCATGGACAGAGGAGCCTAGCAGGCTACAGTCCATGGGGTCACAAAGAGCTGGACAGGACTGAGCATGCACACACTCATCCACACGGCCCACAATGGCCCCATAAGAAGAACGACTGTGATCTAGTCGAGTGATGTCCCAGAGCTCTATCTACAAAGCAATGGCTGTTAAGTGGCTGATTCTCAAAACTGCCTCTTCCCTTCAGAATGCTCAATAGCAGGTGATCTAGCAGTTTGCTCTCCTAGACCCACACAAAGTTCTGGTGTCTACCGTGATGAATGGAATTTTAATTCCCATTTTTTCTTTGCACCAGGTAGACTCCTAAACTACTGAAACAACATTAAATCCCACAACAACATAAGACCTCAAAGCTAGCTAGTCCACCATCCCCCTGTACCACCGGTGTATGTAATTAATCCCTCTCTGGCCCAGCCACCTCACCGTCCCAACTTTCAAAGGCTCCACTGAACGTACAACGACTGTGACGTTCATTTCTGTACTTCGTATGAAACCAATGTACAGCTTCACACATAATGAGAGCATAATAAATCTGTGGGAAATAAATATATAATTCCCACAGTGGCTGTAAATGCAGTGTCCAGGCTGCCTAGAGTAGCCAGGCAACGCCAGGGATTAGCCTGGAGCTGGCAGTGGTGGCTGGGGACACGTAGCAGGGCTGCTTTCAGTGCCACAGAGCTCAGGAGAGAGCTGTTTCTTTGAAAGCAGACATGAAAGAAGGCAGAGAATAATCAAGGGTACGGTATTTGGGACAGTGACACAAAGGGAAGCAAATGGGCAAAAACGTTCTTGACTCTGAATGCGAAAAAAAACTAGACCTGCTCCAAAACAATGGAAAGCCCTAGAGAAAGCCTTGCCACGTTCCACAATCTACTGATCCTCAAAAGGAGGTGCTTGGGGTCTTTCTCCTTGTTATCCACTGAAATGCTTCCTCACTGGATACCTGCTTCATGCCAGGCACTGACCAGTCAGAAAAACACTGATATGAGAGAAGGTCCCTCCCCTCGAGGAGCTGCCAATCTAGTAAAGAGACACAGGAGCACTGAGCAGGATGACAGTACCAAAAGGGGATAATGAAAGGAGATGTGAGGAGGGACTTGTCAGGGAGCTAGATCTTAGCAGATGATAGGTGATCACCAGGGCACAAGACAGACAAAGAGCTCCCGATGGAGGGGGTGGCCTGAGCCGCGCCATGAGCCGGCAGGACTTGGGTGGCCTGTTAGGAGACCCAAATACTTCTTGGGGTTGGGACTTCGCATCCCAGAGTGGGTTCAGTGAGAGAAGACTAGAAGCCAAATTACAGAAGGGATTGTATCCCAGGCTGAGGCATTTACATCTGTCCAAGCAGGGATGAGGAATCGCTGAAATACCTGGGAGTAACATTGAGTCAGGGAAAAAATGAAATTATGTTTCAAAAAGATTTGAGAGTATCAGTGGAAGGATTAGAGGACAGGAAAATGAAGGCAGACAGACTGTTCTCTCAATATTCCAAGTACATGTTCAGAGTTGAACAAAGAACAATGACGATGAAGCTTCAAGAATGGAGAAGAGAAATTTTTAAGAAGGCAGAATCTCTAGTCCTCGATAAAAGCTGGGGGTGTTTTCAGAACTGGGTTACTAGTTGGCATCACTCCTTACTTGAGCCAGAGAAACTTCAAGGGCATGGTAGGGGGAAACCACATAACAGCAAGGCAGGGAGAGACCAGACTATTAGACAGAGAAATAGTGGCTGTGGCTGACAAAGGGTGAACTTTGCAGGTTTCTAACACTTCATGTCACAGGGACCTCTGAAGAGTTGCTAGGAGAAACTGAGTTGCTGTGGAAGAGACAAGAACCCACTAACTCGGCCACAGAAATATAAGGAACTAATGAGAGTGGGGGTCAGACTGCATGGTGTTCTTTCAGCTGGGATAGTTCTGGTAAGATTTTATTGTACCGTTGCACAGGCTACAGCTAAGATGTTTTAGAACCAGCTCCAACTGGCCTCGATCCTCACCCACGCAACAGGAAATGAAAACCCAACCCTTCTTTCCTAGAGGTGACCCTGCTTCTTCCTTCTGGGGAAATAAGCTTGATTGGCTTTAGCCAACACTCTTCTGTGCAAAGCAGGCAAGCTGTTACACAACACAAAACTGAAAGGAAAGAACTATTCAAAACATTGGTCAAGAAAACCACTTAGCAGCCAAAATCTGAAAAGTGCTGAGAGAGACTGACTCTTCAGTACTTGGGCTAACCGTACGAGAAGTGTTTGTAGTTGCAGAAATTAAACAGCACCAGTGATGACCACATACCTCCCCAGTGGCTCAGCCCTAAAGAATCTGCCTGCAATGCAGGAGGCCCAGGTTCAATCCCTGGATCAGGAGGATCCCTTGGAGGAGGAAATGGCAACTCCCTCCAGTATTATTGTCTAGGAGATCCCATGGACAAAGGAGCCTGGTGGGATACGGTCCATAGGGTCGCAGAGTCAGACACAATTGAGTATCTGAGCACACACAGATGACCACAGCTAACATCTGTTAAGTAGCTCATAGGCCCGTGCAAAGCATTCTCCACCATCTTGGTTAATCCTCACTGAACAACCGACATATACAGTACGGTTATTCCCAATACTTGTGCTTACTGAGAAAAGACCAATGGAAAATAACTGATCTTTGTCTATTAAGAATCTAATTGCTGATGAGAGAATTGGGGATGATTTTTCTCTATTTCCTGAATACTGTTTCATCATCTTAAGTCCAACAAAATGCTTTTTATTACAGATGAAAAAACTACATGTTTTTCATTAAACGTCTGCTTATATGGATGACAAATGTCTCTGGCGACTCAAGACTATAGTAACACCTGTAGTGTTCGGGGAGATGAACTAGATTTTTTGTTGTGCATCCCTCTGAATTTTGAAGGTGAAGGATTTAAACATAAATGAAGGGGCTAGGCCATAACCAATACCAACCTCAAACAGCTGAGACTATCTAGGAAATATTCTAACCTGTTCAAAGAGAAACACGGTAAACCTGAAAAGGCTAATAAACCTGGAAAGGCTCTAAACTTACGGGAAAGTATATGAGGAAAAGAGAAAGGAGTTACTGGGATTAAAGGCAGTGAATGCATAAACCAAGGCATGGCACTGTGGGTCTATCACTAGTCCTGTGACATAAAAATACTCAAAATATACATACAAGAAAGGACATCAAACGTGCAGTCAAGGAGGAGACTATCACCAGGGTCCACAGGCTCGCAAGGAAAAGCACCTACCTCGTCCGGGGTGTCTTTTGCATCGGGTTGTGCGACAGCTGCCCTGCGGGCGAGGTTTCCAGCACGAATGTTGCTAAGGTTGATCTGCCTCTCAGGAGGAGGACCCCCACGAGGCTGCCCGCGGACAATGATGGCGCACCCTGAGAGCACCTAGGTCGAGGGAGAAACAAAAATTCAGCCATTGAAAGGTAACATCGCCATAACAGAGATGGTCCACGACTGTATCCCCAACATCTAGAACAGTACACAGCACTCAAACATTTATTGAACGACTGAATGAACAAGATTACTTTCAATTTTTTAAGAGAAATACTTACATAAAACCTTGGGGTTGATTCTAAAGGGACTGACCCAGAAATAAAAATGAGAATTAAACAAGATGATAGAAAAGTCAGAAAAGATTGGAGGGTGAAGAGGCATGTGAGTCATGGAGAAGAGCCTTTGTAATTTCATCCCAGCAAGCTGACCACCACCTGTGTTCTTTTCAATTATTAAGAAGCTAATGTCTCCATCCACACAAGCTGTTCTATGATGGGAAAAGCAAACAACGGAAGAAAGCCAGAGAAAAGTGGATGTTGAAGGAAGAAGCCTTGACACGCCACCCACACCAGCCGGAAGGACCCGAGGGTGCCCAGGGCTAAGGTGCAAGTAGTGCGGCCAGAGTCCAGGACTCAGTCCTTCCTCTGCAGACAGTGCTCAGAGTCGAGGCTAAAAGAAAAACACAGAGTTTAGGCTAAAAGAGAAACACAGTGCTCAGAGTCTAGGCTAAAACAGTCTAGGCTAAAGGAGAGCCTCTAGAAAACTCATGACCTCCGTGATGAAAACAGGGCAATCGAAGAAGGACCTTCGGGCTCCCAAGCCCAGTAGTTCCTTCGCCCTCTCTGAAGAAGGATGTCTAGCATACCACCCACTTGCAACTATGGAAAGAGCTCTAAAGCTCACTTCAAATATTTGCAGGGAGGAGGGAGAAAGGGTTTCACGTGGCAGAAGAGAAGAAAAGGCACACAGCAAAAATGACAAACATCGCCCAAGCTATTCAAATTCTTTACACAATTTCATCACCAGGGAGGCTTGAGCAGCGCCTTCACATGAGCTGAAAGGCTTAATCCCATGTTTCAAAACAAATAGCTGCTGAACAAATAGTTAGAAGGCTGGAGAGCCCTGCCAGTGTAGAACTTCACAGCAGACTAGACCACGGAGTTTTCTGTAAAGGAAACAGTCCTTGGAAAAGAAGCTGACTCAGAGGAAAAAAAGAATAGGAAGGGAAGCCACTTCAATAGTCATCTGCTTAGCTGACTTGTCTCCCTCGCCTCTCCACCTTAACTCATGCTCTAAATTGTGGGCAAGTAATACAAATAAAGAACTGCATTAAACATATATGAATGCGGTTGGCCAAAAATTTCCGTCGAGTTTTTCCATAAGATTTTATGGAAATAACCTGAACGAACATTTTGGCCAATCCATTACATCTTAAAGAATAAGAAACAACAAGTAAGTAACCATCACCCAAGTTAAGAACTAGAACACTGAGGACTCCCTGGCAGTCCAGAGGTGAAGAATCCACCCTCCAATGCAGGAACGTGGGTTCGATCTCTGACTTAAGATCCCACATGCTGTGGGGCAGCTAAGCTCGAGTGCCACAACTAGTGAAGAGCCCCTGGCTGCAAGGGGGACCCAGTGCAGCTAAATTTATAAAAGAAGAACTAGAACACTGCAGGACCTTGGATGCCATGTCCCTCTAACTCGCAGCCCCTTTTGCTGACCACCACCTCTATTCTAACCATCGTGATAACCTCTCCCTTGCTTTTCTATAGTGTTACCTTTGTGTATATGTTTCCATGCACTATGGTGCTTCCTCATCTCCTATTTCTAATCTCTATATACGCTGAGTCGACAGCAATGTAAACTCATCACTGACTTGCTTCTTTTGCCCCTTTTTGGTAAAACCCATTCATGCCAAAACACTATTCACTTCTGTGGCTGTACAGTACTCCACTTATGAATCTATCCTACTTTCTTACAGAAACTCTGTCGGAAAAATACACACATTCTAATTAAAAAAAAAAAAAAATAGTAACATCTCATTATCCCCAATAACTTAAGCACACAGACCTTGGTCTACGAGTAGTCTACACCTCCCTGGCTACACCATCACACACATAATAAAAGACTGCCTTCCTTATCTAGTTATAAGTCATTTTTTCATTTTATCCTCTGTGATCCAGTGTTACCAGCAATCGAAACCTTACAGCCTCCAACCGAACAGCCTTTCTTGAGAACCCATGCCCTGGGCATCATCCCAGGGATCTGACACTTTAAAAAGACAAGCCCTCAAACAAAGTAAAGCCAAAGAACAGATACACTACAGCACAGGATGGCTGATGTTCCTAAAATGAGAAGGGCCAAAGAAAGAAAAGAACTTGGAAGTGACTCGTTTACAGTCGATTCTTCACCAAGCGGCACATGAACAGCACGCTGTTGAATACCTGCCTCGACATCACGTACAGTCTCCAAAGGACTGAGGAGCACACAGCGTGCAAAGCAGAGTTTCTGTCTCAAAGGCCTATTCCTCGATTCTTGTCAAGCTTTCACGAAAACTCATAAAGCTCTCCCTGAAGACCTAGTACGTCTTGGAAAGCCCAGTTAGATGCTCGCCATGGCTGAGCAATGAGCACTGACCCCAGCTAAGAAACAATCTTTATTTCTCAAGCCTGACAAAGCCTGCTGAAAAGCTCAAGAACACAATGGCTGATAGGTACCCTCTTATTCCCCTTAAATACCAGCAAGGTGTTGCCTCTAACGCTCTCAATCTAGTAGACGAGACCCTTGGGGGACAATGGATCTATAACTATTATCCCAGCCCCATAAAGATCTTTAGTAAATGATTTATATGAAGGAATTTTGAAAAATCTTTGTACACTCCCCCCCCTTTCACCTTGAAAGCTATGCTGAAGACTGCTGTTAGAGCCTCCTTGCTTTTTTTGCACCAAATAGGCCATTCAGGCAACAGTCCACATTTGAATTAATCTTAGAGAGAGATGACTTTATAGGCTGCGCAACACCTATTGGGTTGGCCAAAAAGTTCATCAGGTTTTTCCATAAACGCTTACAGGAAAATCCAAATGAACTTTTTGGCCAACCCAATACAACTGAAGGTGCAAATGTAAGCGACAACCACCAAGTCAACCTTCCAAGGACAGATACTCACTGTGGCAGGCACTGCTGTTCCTGTGCCCCCAGGAAGAAAGGACTAACATGCCTACGTCTTTCCTCTGAAACGCTCTCCCTGTCGTTCATTTGGCCACAGCGTTAGTAATGAGATAGGAAGACTGTCTACAGACCATCATGGAAGGAAGAGACCTGTCTGCATGGAAAGAACTCATTTCCTTCCTAGTATTTATGCAAACTGAAATAGGTCAAAACACATTCCATCTCCATGTTTTTTCGCTCTCTCCATTTCATCATCTTACAAGTACTCTTCAATTCCCTCCACCTGTCTCACTTGTCAAAAGTCTTTACTCAAGTTCTTCCTCAATAAAAATATTTAATGGTCTTCTCTTGCCTAAGTTTCCCTAATGAATAAAGCCAAGGGAAAGGTCTTCTGGGGAGAAAATATTTTAAATGTCTTTAAGTGAAATATGAAAAAGACCAATGGTCTATATATCAAACTTAACATGAATCTCATATGGCATGAAAATAAGTCATTTTTCTTCTATAAGTCACTAGATCTGACATGTAAGTTGATTACTTACAATTTTTATCCACTGATTAATCCATTTATTTGTTCAACATAAATTTACTGAGTGCCTTCTATATGCCAGGCATTGTTCCAGGCAAGTAACATGCCTCGAGTGAACTAAAACAGACAAAAATGTCTGCTCCTGGAGAGCAGACATTCTAGTGCGGGGAGTCAGATAAACAATAAACAAGTAAAATACTGTCTGTTATTCAGAATTTTAATTTCAGAAGAATAACGTTAAGATTGAGAGGAAACTGTCAGGGGTAATTGTTCTGCCAAAGCTGTACTGATTCATGTTGCAAACTTTCATGAATGTGGTAATTATCCTTAATTGCTAATTTATAGGGCATAAAAAGCAATTCATATGGTAACTGCTTTATCCAATTATATTAATAAAATGACATATTCTAGAGAAACGATCTGATCTTAGCCCTACCTGATACACCAGGAGGTTTGTGAAAACAGCTGTCACAATGAGTCAGTTTGATTGAAGTCATGAATTAGACAGTTCTCAGCTCTGCCAATAAAGGTTACAGAGAAACGTGGTGTGATTCAGAGGACCTGGCTTCAGGGCATGAGTCCGAGGCTGACAGAGACTGAAATAAGTCAGCTGAGAAGGAAAATGGGGACTCAAACTGATCAAACCCACTAAGATTTTACTAGGAGAGTTACCTAACAGTGACATGCTTTATAGGCCGCAACTGAAATACTGCTCAGCAACAGCAACCCCACCTTAAATCATCACTAGATACTGATAAATGACTTGGTTTAACACTTAAACCCCCAGACCACAAACACCAAAAGACAGAAAATCTCTTATACAAAAACCTAGCCACACTACACTTAGGGCAAAAAAAGTGATGGTACAGAAAACCACATGATGTTCTGAGTTGCTCAGTCGTGTCCGACTCTGCGACCCTATGGATGCACTCTCCACTCTCCATGGGGCTTCTCCAGACAAGAATACTGGAGTGGGTTGCCATGCCCTCTTTCAGGGGATCTGCCCAACCCAGGGATAGAACCCAGGTCTCCTGCACTGCAAGCAGATTCTTTACCAGCTGAGCTACCAGGGAAGCCCCATAGAAAACCATAAATACGTCAATAAAACCAGAATTTTTTTTTTTCACAGCACCAAGAGCAAACATCTTCCCTTAAAAATCATATCTTACTAGGTGAGAGTATCTTGTTAGCTCTACAAGGAGGACTAGCGTAACACGTTTATCTGCCTGTTTAGATATAACAATAATATCTCAGTCATATCTGCCAATATGAAGATCCAGTATAAATAAGGATAGGACTTCTCTGGTGGTCCAGTGGTTGGGAATCCACCTTGCACTGCAGGGGACACGGGTTTAATAGCCTGGTCCAGGAAGATTCCCACACATCATGGAGTAACTAAGCCCGTGCACCACAACCACTGAGCCCACGCGCTCTAGGGCCTGTGACCCACAAGAAAAGCCTCCTCAAGGAGAAGCCCGCCCTCCGCAGCTACAGAAAGCCTACACGCAGGCGCGAGGGCCCAGCACGGCAAAAAATAAATAAACAAATCTTTAAAAAAAAGGCGGGGAGGGGGGCGGTAAGGACAGTCACCTGATGAATACCAAAATGTTACAAAAAGGAAGCCCCAAATAAACTCAAAAATGTATGGTCAACTGCTTTTCAAAAAGGGTGCGCAGATAACTGGGAAAGAACCTCTCAACAAAAACTGTACCAGTAAAATTGGACTGCTGTTGTTTAGTCCAACTCTTTTGTGACTCCCAAGGACTACAGCCCACTAGGCTCCTCTGTCCACGGGATTTCCCCAGCAAGAATACTAGAGTGAGCTGCCATGCCCTCCTCCAGGGGATCTTCCCAACCAAGGGATAGAACCCGAGTCTCCTGCATTGCAGGTGGATTTTTTACCACTGAGCCAACAACGAAGCCCTGGGAAAACTGGATATCCAAACGCAAAAGAATGAAACTGGATCTCCACCTCACACCATATACAAAAGTTAACTCAAAGGATCAAAGACCTAAGTGTAATAAGAAGCTCTTAGAAGAAAACATTGTGATGGTGGATAATGCATGGATTAGGCAATAACACCATCTTAGAAAGCACAAACAACCAAAAACATTATGCTTCACTGGATACTACCAAGAAAGTGAAAAGACAATATTCACAAAACATATCTGATAAGGGTCTAGTATCTGGAATAAGGAAATATCGTAATTCAACAATTGAAAATGGGCAAGAATTTGAACAGATATCTATCCAAAGAAGATACACAAATGGCCAGTAAGCATATGAAAAGATACTCAACATTATTAGTTGTAAGGGAAATGTAAATCAAAACCACAATGACGTATCATCACTTCACAGTCACTGCTGCTGCTGCTAAGTCGCTTCAGTCGTATCCAACTCTGTGCGACCCCGTAGACGGCAGCCCACCAGGCTCCCCATCCCTGGGATTCTCCAGGCAAGAACACTGGAGTGGGTTGCCATTTCCTTCTCCAATGCATGAAAGTGAAAAGTGAAAGTGAAGTCGCTCAGTCGTGTCCGACTCCTAGCGACCCCATGGACTGCAGCCTACCAGGCCCCCCCCCGTCCATAGGATTTTCCAGGCAAGAGTACTGGAGTGGGTTGCCATTGCCTTCTCCGTTCATAGTCACTAAGGTGGCTATAATCAATAAGACAGACAAAAGCAAGTGGTGACAAGAATGTGGAAAAATTAGAACCCTGATACACTGTTTGTGATGCAGTCACTTTGGAAAACACTCTAGCAGTCCCTCAAAAGTCAAACAAAGAATTATCCTGTGACCCAGCAATTCCACTGCTAGGTACATGCCCAAGAAAAATAAAACATACATCCACACAATATCTTGTACACAACTGTTCATGGCAACATTATTCATAAGAGCCAAAAGGAGCAGAAACAATCCAATGTCCATCAAGTGAAGAATGAATAAGCAAAATGTGGTATATCTGTGAAATGGATATTATTCAGAAATAAAAAAGAAATAAGGTAGTGATTGATGCTACAACATGGATAAATCTTGAAAACACGCTAAGTGAAAGAAGTCAAGACAAAAAAGCCACACACTGAATAATTCTATTCACATGAAGTGTTCAGAAGAGGCAAATCCATAGAGATAGAAGTAGATGAAGGGTTCTCAAGGGCTGGAGGAAGAAAAAGGGAGTGACTGCTAGTGAGTCCAGGGTTTCTTTTCCTTCTGAGTACCAATGAAAAATGTTCTAGAATTAGACAGTTCTAACAGTCTTGTGAATAATTTTAGGGTATGTACATTTATTTGGGCTTCCCTGGTAGCTCAGCTGGTAAAGAATCCTCCTGCAATGCAGGAGACCCCTGTTCAATTCCTGGGTCGGGAAGATCCCCTGTAGAGGGATAGGCTGCTCACTCCAATATTCTTGGGCTTCCCTTGTGGCTCAGCTGGTAAAGAATCCACCTGCAATGTGGGGGACCTGGGTTCGATCCCTGGGTTGGGAAGATTCCCTGGAGAAGGGAACGTTTACCCACTCCAGTGTTCTGGCTTGGAGAATTCCATGGACTGTATAGTCCATGGGGTCACAAAGAGTCAGAGACAACTAAGTGACTTTCACTTTCATATTTATTTCAATTAAAATAACTGCTAAGGTCCAATACGGATGTGCATTAATACAACATAAAATGTCTCTTTCACCAAAGGGGTATTTCCATATCTTGCAGGAAGATTAGACCCTTAGCTGAACAACACCAACAGGCAGCTGACTCAGACCCAGAAGTCAGGCATGGTGACTCCCAACAGAGTGAAGGGCAACTGTAAACTTTCAAATCCTTGAGAAATAACAAGGTAGAAGTCACAGGAAAGAAGCCAAACTTCAGTGAAATCTACAAAGCCCAAAAAAGGAGAAAGATGACCAAAAACAATACAAGTTTTTTCTTCGAGATAAGTAGAATGAACTCCTTCCCTCTGTGGCACAGAAAGAAGAACCAAGAAGGTCACTGAACTAAACAGTCCACAGTGCCATCTGGAAGCTTGCCAATGCCACCACCCAGAGGCTGCTTAGAGGACAAAGGAGCAGGCCAGTGACTCTTCTCCAGACAAGGTGCCCTCTCCACCCAAAAATGCCTTCAGGGGATGGGGAAGAATTGTGGTGTAATTGTTAATGAAGCAAAAAACATCTAAAGAAATGGAATTAAGGCAAGTGTAGAACTTAAAAAAAAAAAACTAACTTGGAGAAAAATCTCAAAAAGTGTATCAGGAAAAAGCTTCCTGGCAACCAGAGCTATTGCCTCTCTTTCTTGAAAATTAAAAAGTCATTTGGACAAGGAGCAAGCAATCCCAGAGGACTGTAAGCCCTGTGACCTGGGAGGTCTTTCCAAGCACACATGCCAACATGGCCAGGTTCTTTCTTTTTTCTGGCAAGAGCCAGAGGCAAACCTAAATGAGAGGGGCCCGGCACAATGACCCGGGAGCCCAAGGCCTTGTGGCAGCCCATTCACTTGCGCTGGGTGCACTAACTCATTCAGGAGAGACAATCATAAACGGCTGCTCCAGGGCCAGCTATACCAAGAAATGGACCTCAGTTTGGAAAGAAACAAGTTCAAATCTCAAAGGGGACTCTAACAAGAGTGCAGCTAAGCGAGAGCATCTCAACAAGGCCCTTTTATTGTACAGACGAAAAATCTGTATGTGAAACAGGTAAAGGTGACTTTTGCTTAAAATGAAATTAATGGCAGGGCAAAGACTAGACTGAAGTGTCCGATTCTGATGTTCCACTGTGTCACATGTAGGAACAAGCATCTGAGGAGCTGCTATCTGTTAAAACGGTAGGTGAGATGACCTACTGATTAAATCTTTTCCTCAGTTAAAAATCTCCATTTCTGTGTGCCAGCCGAGCAGGTGTCAGGAACTGTCACTAAGCCAGCAAAGCTTCCATGAGCTGGCTGCCCCAAACCAAACCAACACTTATTAAACATTGTCATATGCAGGGAAAGCAGGCTTACAGTCCCAATTTTACAAAACACCCAAAAAGAGACACAAAGGAAGCAAACTTTAGAATGAGAAAAAGCAGGCTCGGCAAACTACAGCCCACTGGCCAATTCCGCCCTACCACCTGTTCCTGTACAACCCACGAGCTAAAAATGGTTTTTACATTTTTAAGTGGCTTTAAAAAAAAAAGAAGAATCAAAAAGATATTATGTAACACATGAAGAGAGTATAAAATTCAAATTTCAGCATCCATAAATAAAGTTTTATTGGAACATGGCCACGTTCATTCATTTATGTAATTGTCTATCTGCTTGCTTTCACACTGAAACGCCAGAGCTGAGTAGTTGCTACAGAGTCCGTATGGCCTGCAAAGGCTAAAGTATTTACTACCTGGCCCTTCACACAGTCAGCCTGCCAGCCTCTGATACAAAACATTATGACAGGGAGTGAGATGAAAACTAGTTTTATGGTAGTCTAAACGTTACGTGCTCAGCAAAAATAAATTCTGGACGACCGCTTCAAGTTACACAGGCTGCTCATCTTTATAATCAGAGAAGGGGCAGTGGTAAGCAGCAAAAGAATTCAGTTTCAGTATCAAATCCATGTCAGTGGTGATTTTTGAAAGTTCACTGGCTCTATTAGCCTCAATTTCCTCATTGATAAGTATATCAGAACATCCATGAGAGGTTTCATGAAACTTAAACAAGGGAATAAAGCCCTTGGCACAGAAGTTGGCCAAAAGACCAAATAAGTCAATATTATTGAGATAAGAAACGGTTCAGGAGTTTTCTGGTGGTCTAGTGGTTAGAATTCAGTGGTTTCACTACTGCGGCTCAGGTTCAATTCCTGCGGGGGGATCTGAGATCCTGCAAGCTACTTCGCATGGACAGAATTTTTTGAAAAAAGAAAGAAATGAAATGGCTCAAAGTGTGGTCTGAAGTAAAGATTGGAAAAAAATAAATGTACCATAGAAAAAGAACCATTTCCTCCTGGGATTTAAAAGTAAACACCAAATTCATGTAAATTCTCCCACCACTGAATTCAACCAGAAGGAATTAGAGAAATGACCTATGATCTCACTCCCCTCCTTTATTACCCAAGATTCTCACTCTCTAGTGAAGTGATTTCTGAACCTCTTGTCCTCAAAGATTATCATAAATAAATATCATATCTTAAGTCTATTGTTATTGTTGTTTAGTTATGAAGTCATGTCCGACTCTGAGACCCCAGGGACTGTAGTCTGCCAGGCTCCTCTGTCCATGGGATTTCCCAGGCAAGGATACTGGAGTGGGCTGCCATTTCCTTCTCCAAGGGGATCTTCTTGACCCAGGGATCGAACCTGTGTCTCCTGCATTGGCAGATGGGTTTTTTTTTTTTTTTAACCACTGAGCCACCACCGCCATGTCGCTTCAGTCGTGTCCGACTCTGTGCGACCCCATGGACTGCAGCCTACCAGGCTTCTCTGTCCATGGGATTCTCCAGGCAAGAACACTGGAGTGGGTTGCCATTTCCTTCTCCACCACTGAGCCACAGTGAGCTTCAAACATGAAAAAGCTCTCTTGACAATTACAGCCTCACATGACCATGACTGTGAAATCAGACAGTCTTAAGTAAAACACTGTGATAATCCCTCATCTGTATGTGAGGACAATACCACCACCTTCTCTGCAGGTTGTGTTACTGAGATGCCTTACAGCAGCTGACACCTAGCAGATACTCAAGAAATAAGGGCACAGTGGTCTCTCTTCCCTTCCCTCTCTACTGTCCACCCCTCTACACCCTTACAATGCTCTGCATGGCAGACACTCATTTTACAGATGAAAAAACTGTTGTACATCAGGACTAGAACACAACCTTTCCCAGTGTACTTTCTAATAAACCACAAATACTAAACATTTGCTATGAGAATTATGCATCAAAAAAGTGGTGATACATGCAAAACACCAAGCCTGTAACTTGCACAAAGAAAGCCTCACCAGGAAGGAACTGGCTCAGGTTCCTAGAAGCCAGAAACCCCACAATGATCCTTTACAGAGCCAAGTCCTCACCACCTACGCTGAGCTCCACTGTGCTCGAGGAACCAGAATCACTCAGAAATCAGAACTCAGCAGGAACTATGTGGCAGGCAGAGGCAAAGTGTCATTCCCAAAAAATTCATTCCAGCTGTCAAGTTTTTCAGAGTAACCATCACGTGTGAAAATAAGCAAAGGAAGAACCAAAAATTAACTGACTCCAAGCTCCAATACTCTGGCCACCTGATGCAAAGAACAGATTCATTGGAAAAGACCTTGATGCTGGGAAAGATCAAGGGCAGGAGGAGAAGGGGGCAACAGAGGATGAGATGGTTAGATGACATCACGGACTCAATGGAATGAGTTTGAGAAAACTCGGAGATGGTGAGCTCCCTGGTGGCTCAGACAGTTAAGAAGCCACCTGCAATGTGGGAGACCTGGGTTTGATCCCTGGATTGGGAAGATCCCCTGGAGGAGGGCATGGCAACCCGCTCCGGTATTCTTGCCTGGAGTATCCCCATGGACAGAGGAGCCTTGCGGGATACAGTCCATGGGGTCGCAAAGAGTCAGACACGACTGAGCGACTAAGCACGGGAGATGGTGAAGGACAGGGAAGCCTGGTGTGCTGCAGTCCATGGAGTCACAAAGAGTCGGACACAACTGAGAGACTGAACAAGAAGAACATAAAAGTGATCATCTGAGCATCACAGGACTTTGACCCCTCAACCAAATGTTTAGGGTCAAGTACTCAGACTGTTAAAGCTAAAGGAAAATTACTGCAGTCATCAGGGCTTTTGCATGGTGATCTTGCTGTTTAAAATGGCTCACAGGCATCAGGGTCCTGAAGTCTCCCTAGGCACAAAGAAAGCTGTTGTGATGTGCCTCACAGAGAAAATATTAGATAATTTTCGTTCAGGCACAAGTCACAGTGTTGTTGCTCATACAGTCAGTGTTAATGAATCAACACTACATATTAAGTAAGAGGACTTTAAACAGAAGCATATAATACAATAAAAGTGAAAGTGAAAGTCGCTCAGTTGTGTCCAACTCTTTGCAACCCCATGGACGATACAGTCCATGGAATTCTCCAGGCCAGAATCCTGGAGTGGGTAGCCTTTCCCTTCTCCAGGGGATCTTCCTAACCCAGAGATCGAACCCAGGTCTCCCATACTGCAGGCAGATTCTTTACCAGCTGAGCCACAAGGGAAGCCCAAGAATACTGGAGTGGGTAGCCTATCCCTTCTCCAGGGGATCTTCCCAACCCAGGAATCAAACCAGGGTCTCTTCCATTGCAGGCAGATTCTTTACCAACTGAGCTATCAGGGAAGCCCAACACAAGATCATGTATCTATCACTTGATGAAAATGTAGTGACCAGAGGCTCATAGGAACTAACTTAGTATTTCCCACAGAAGCAATGGTTCGAAATTCACTAATTTAGTACTTGTGACTTGATGCAACATGCACATGTGCGTGCATGCTAAGTCACCTCAGTCGTGTCCGACTCTTTGAGACCCATGGACTGTAGCCTGGCAGGGTCCTCTGTCCACGGGATTCTCCAGGCAAGAATACTGGAGTGGGTTGTTGTGCCCTCCTCCAGAGGATCTTCCTGACACAGGGGTTGAACCCTCTCCTGAGCTCCTGCATTGCAGGCAGATTCTTTACCACTGAGCCACTGCAGAAATCCCTAATAGAACACAACTACCATGAATGATGACTGTAATGTTATAAATACAAAGAGGATATGGCAACCAGGGTGAAAGGGCCACAAGAGTCACTTGCACTGTTCTTACAACTTTTTTGAGATTATGTTAAATTAAAATTGCAACACCTTTTTCAAAAGTGGAAACCATACTACCGGCCACTTTAGAGTCTCAATGACCAGAGAGAACTAGATCTCCTTGGTGGTTCTGAAAATCGCTCTTGCTCCACTCCCTCTGCACACACAACTTACAGAATGAAAGTCAAACTGAAACTGAGCAGGACTCTGTACGGCCTTCACAAAAGCAGTCTCCTAGGCCTTCCAGAGTTCCAAACAGCAGGCACCAGCAGTTACCCATTAGGGAAGTGAGGGGGTGCAGAAACGAAAAAAAGTGTTAAGTAGGAAAAGTAACGGCAACAGTTCAGTGATAAAACAGAGTTCTAGTTCCTCCTCCAGGGATAATATATACAAACATGTGCTGTGTCTCTGAAGGACAGGGAAGCCTGGAGTGCTGCAGTTCACGGAGTCACAAAGAGTCGGACAAGACTGAGCGACTGAACAAGAAGAAAAAAATAAAAGTGATCATCTGAACATAAAAGTGATACACCCAACACTTATCTCTGAGTAGTTCTGCAGAAGCTAAGACCCTTACTCGGGTCAAGTATGGTGACTACAGGCTGTAGACTGTCACCAGAGGGTCAATGGTCGAGACTCACATCACCCTGTTACCTCACCACCAATCAATTAGAAGAAAGTCATAGGCCATGAGCCCTCACCCCAAATGAGGGAGGGATTGGGATTGACAGATACACACTGCTGCTGCTAAGTCGCTTCAGTCGTGTCCAACTCTGTGCGATGCCATAGATGGCAGCCCACCAGGCTCCCCAATCCCTGGGATTCTCCAGGCAAGAACACTGGAGTGGGTTCAGATAAACACTACTATACATAAAATAGGTAACTATTAAGGACCTACTGTAGAGTACAGGGAACTCTATTCAATACTCTGTAACAGCCTATATGGGAAAAGAATCCAAAGAGTGGATGTATCCATCAATGTAACAGATTCACTTCACTCTACACCTGAAAACAATACAATGCTGTAAACCAAATATACTCCAATTAAAAAAAAATTCATTTCCTGGCAGCCATCAAAGAATTCAGGTGTTTTGAGCACAAGCAATCTTGTTTGGCACCCAACAAATAAACACTGTGAAAGTGAAAGTGAAGTCAGTCGTGTCTGACTCTTTGCAACCCCATGGACTGTAGCCCACCAGGCTCCACCCTTCATGGGATTCTCCAGGCAAGAGTACTGGAGTGGGTTGCCATTTCCTTCTCCAGAGGATCTTCCTGACCCAGGGATCGAACCCAGGCCTCCCGCATTCCAGGCAGATGCGTTAACCTCTGAGCCACCAGGGAAGCCCAATAAACACTGTACTTCACCACAACCCAGTGTCAGTAAACTGGCTTTGCCGTGTGTAAAGCAGACCCAAGTTCAGTTCAGTGACAAAACTGTTATTTTGTTGCAAGGACAGTATCTTCCCATGATCCATTCATCATCGCTTCATGTTTCTCTCCCAAATGAAATAAAATGCTAGACATGTTCCAATCACAGAATTCCAACCTCTGAGCACACAGTTCAAAAAGGCTATGGCCCCCAAGAAGGATCTTGAATTTTAGGAAGACGCCCTTTTCCTTCCAGTGTAAGTTTATCCAGTGGGGATTTGAAAAACCTGCATGTGTGATCTAATTAGGTTTTACATTCAGAAAAGCTGAAAACCCCCTAACGTCTCAAAAGTTTTGAGATACAATGTGTGAACATTCAGAATTAGAGTAACTATGAACATTCTCTCAGAGGCAAGAGCACCATACATATTTTTGGTTTGTTGCTCAGTCAGTAAGTGATGTCATGCAACCATCTCACCCTCTGTCACCCCCTTCTTCTCCTGCCCTCAATCTTTCCCAGCATCGGGGTCTTTTCCAATGAGCTGGGTATTCGCATCAGGTGGTCAAAGTATTTTTGGTTTAAAATCTTGTAATCTTGATGGTAATCTCTTTCCCCAGGGAGTTGGCCTTCTTTATTATCAAAAAAGAATCTGATTGTCAAAAACGATGCCTGGGTCCCTCTCTCTAGCCTAGAAACACAGGGAAAGATGTTTTGAGAAATACCAAGAGAAATGTGTTAATTTGCAAGACACCAGATCCTGAGTTTAGATTTTATTTTCTCTTGTCCTTACCAAATCCTAATTTCCTCCTCCTGCCCGCCACACCTCTGGCCTTCTCTACAATGCAGGCTATCAGGATTGAGATGCCAGGGGAGTAGAGGAGTACTTTCAGCCAGCACAGGGATAGGGCAGGAACAATAAGTCTCTACAGCTAATCAACTATGCTTTGAGTATACTGAAAAGTTACATCACTGCAGCCAACATGGCTACAGATCAGGGGGAGTGGGGGGCTTGGGGAGGGGAGGATGCTGACCCAGCTGAATCCCATCATCTTTCAACTGTAACAATGAAGGGGGAGAAAGAAGATGCACAGAAGGCTCCTGAAGGCACTCACAGACCAGCAATCACCTGAGAGCTTGTTGATACCGCAGGCTCAGACCCTACCTGAACCTCCTGATTCAGAATCTGTTTTAACAAGATCCTTGGGTGATGGGTTCGCACAAGGTTAATCCACCACCACCACCCCTTTATTCTCCACTCTGCCTGGGGAATCTGCCTGGCTCAGACAGGTCCTCCAGCAAATTTGGCTTAAACTTTTTATTCAGAGAGGCCTTCCCCAGACGATGTCAGCTAGATGCTTGTATATGCTCTGAGCCTCTGTATTTCTCTCCCATAGAATTCACCACCACATTAAATAGCATAATGAATTGTTCAGTAGCAGTTTTCCACTCCTCTGTGCAAGCTCTCTCTGGGCAAGGACTCCATCTATCTTGTTCACCACAGTAGCCCTGGAGCCCAGAACAAGACCAGAGACAAAGTAAGCATTCAGTAAGTGTTTTTTCCTGAATAAATGAATGGTCCCAGTATGTATCAAGCACAAGTATCAAGTGCTAGACTTTGGAAAGAAGGGACAAAAACAATTAAAACACAGTCCTTGTCCTTAAGCAGCTCATAGCTTAGTGGATTTCTGTTGAAGCTAATGAGAGCCAAGCTCTTGAAAGCATGCACAGCACTCAAGAGTGTTTTTCCTGTTTCTCTGCCAAATGACAACAGGTAGACCAAAAGTTCTCCAAGGCCCTCCAGGGAACCACCCCCACTCCATGCCCTGGAAGACCTACAGGCAAGCATGTCCTCACCTACTCCTCCGTTCAAAGATTCTCCCCTCCCAGTGTTCAATACTTAGTCCACGCTTCTCTCTCTGCCCTCTCTCAGGCTACTCCAGCAGTCTTCAGCATTATTTCATTCTCCCCTAAGAAAATTCGTGTTTCCTCCGGGATAACAACCCGCTTTCTTCATCAGCCCTCTTATTATGAGATGTCAAATTTCCCTTGTTATCACCTTTCAGAATGTTTTACCTAACTCATTTCCAACCACTCGATTATTTCCTGTGAGCTAACAGGTCTATTGTCAACAGAAACCACTCAAATCTATATCCAAGACCACACTGAGAAATCTCCCAATTAACATTCAATTGTCCTCCCACTTTCTTCAGTCTTTTCCTACTTGTTGCAAAGAGATACTACGAACCAATGTTGTCATCTCTTCTAGGATTATCTTCTCAATGGTTCTTTTATTTATTCTTGTTTAACAGACAAAAATCTCTTGATAGGCTTACATCCCAAAGCCAATATCCAAATACCAGGGTAACAAAAACATATCTAAGTGCCTAAGCTGATGGCAGTGAGAGTAACATGTTTTCACTTCATCTCCAGAGAAGCAGCTCACAGAGAAATATTAGCAGAGGCAAACAACACACTGACAGGGTAGCAAGTGCTCAGTGAAGAAGACAAAAACCATCAAGGCAGCTCCCGGTGCTGTCCAAGGGGCTGAGAATCCACTCCACTTCCCCAGGGAGACCCCCCGTTAGAACACAATGCAGCCACTGAAAACAGCAAATTCTAGATTCTATGACATTGATGTAAAGATCTGTTCTAAGCACTGTTTGTGCAACAAGTATTAGAAATATTCATGTGCCTGTCATGAATGGGGCTAAAAATTCCAAGGATATGTCTTCTGAATATTTTCTACATCGCAGTCTGTAACACCATTTACCAAACAATAGCAGACTGGAACCCTAGTCCAAAGATTTGGTTTGTGACTATGAGAAATTTTAAAGCACTTTAAAAAGTCACCAATTGTTTTCGTAAATGCTTCATTACACACTTCTAGGGTCACTGGCCTTAGCCTACTCATGGGTTTCAAATCACCAATGCCTTTTTTGGTTCAGATACACTTTACATACCCGCCCAACTCTGCGTTTCAGAACTGCTATGAAAATGTGAGACGAAGGTTGAAGGTCTTATTTCTTTTGAATCCATGTGCTGGCACTGCTGGTATGGGAGGCAACTCCCCAAAGACAAGTCTTCTGTGAAGGAAGCTCAAGAAAAAGTATTCTGATGACAAAGACCTTTCCTCCCACCCACAGAGATGAACGGAGGTGAAACTCGGGTTGCTAGGTGAGAGGGTGCATTCCAGGCACTACTCAGTTAACAGGCTCTCTGCGTCCAGCCTGCCCCACCTTTTTGCTCTCTTTGCTTCTCCTCAACTCCAGTGCTCAGAAGAAGGAGAGAAGTGTAGCCACGATTCCTGATTCAGAAAGGAGAGGGGCTTCCTTGGAAGTCCAGAAGCAAAGACTCTGAGCTCCCAGTGCAGGGGGCACAGGTTCAATCCCTGGCTGGGGAACTAGATCCCACATACCACAACAAGATTCCACATGCTGCAAAAAGATTGAAGACCCCAAGGGCAGCAACTAAGACCTGGCACAGCCGAATGAATGAATGAATGAATAAACAGGAGAGGGCACAGCTACTGCTTTCCCAGCCTCAATGGCCATAGCTGATGTCATCTCTTCTTTCTCCTCCTCACAGCACTGCCATCACTGAGCAATAAGTACAGTATATAAACTAGCAAACCACAATCCCATGATTAAAACGGGGGCAAGAGACCTGCGCCAGATACAGCTAAATGAATGAACATCAGAGTTCTTGCAACATCCTAGAGAAATAAAGATTATTGCCTTTACTGCTCCTTGGGTTTTACTTCCATAAAGCCACGTGCATTTTTTTCTTACAACTGACAGCAACAGGGATGCTAGGTTATCGAGCATAATACCCAATACTGTTCAGAATGAACCATTTCATAAGAATAGCTAATACATTTATTTTGGCTTATGTGCAGGGCTGGCTGTAGAACTTGGGGAAGTCAGGTAACTTCTATGCTACCCATGAAAGGTGTTAATTTTCCCATTTTATTGTCCAAATTTCTCTGGAAACTTTTCCTATTTGAAATGTTGATAGTCAATTTGAGATGTCAAAATAAAGAAATGGATGTCACAAATCTACCAGAGTCCTTTATTGCTAAATTAATGTTCCATCCTAGAATTCTCCTTACTATTAAAATCCGTCTGAGTGTGTGATGAAGTCCCTTATCACCTAACACAGCTGAAGATTACAAGACAAGGAGTCCTTCCTTCCCCACTATATGCTGGGGCCCCAGCCCACCCCATCCTCCACCATAATGCACAGATTTGCACACCTCTTCAAGAAGTGAAACAGAAGGCCATTTGGCCACGATCTGGAATTTACTTACAATTACTGCCCAGGAGAGACTGTCCCTCCATTTTCATTGAAAATACCAATAATAGAGACGTCCCTGGCCATCCGGTGTTAAGATTCTGTGCTTCCAATGCAGGGAGCATGAGTTTGATCCCTAGCCAGCAAACTAAGATACCGCAAGCTACACAGCAAGGCCAAAAAAAAGAATGTGGTAATATTTTACTTACCCTACACTGTCACTAAAGCCAAACTCTGTGATTCCTTTCACCCTATTTTTCTGAGGGCGGGAGGGGGCAGTGCACACTCTTTCCAATGTATTACCAAATAAATGAACGTCTTTCACACATAAAGCACAGAAATTTCACGAGCAAGTTGCTGGACAGCTCAGACTCCTGGGGCATCTTTACTGTTTAGCCCTGTGCTATCAATTCCTTTCAAAAACCCAATTTTCCCTGTTCTTACTCAGATAATCTGAGTCGCAAGTTTACTGTTCTCTCTACACTGGTTTTCTGCTTCTCCTGTTGATAATCAAAGAAGCACATTTTCTTACAACATGAGAGTAAGGGAGGTATGCTCATTAGGAGCACCAATCCGGGGACGACAAAGAATTCAATGGAAGCCGAGCAGCCTAGCCAGCAGCCTAGCCGCCTGGCTGTGTGACTTGCTGGCAGGGAGATGACTAACATGTGGGCAGGAGGGCTGAACCGGGAGCCAGGCCTGGACCCCATGGAGAGCCTGCGGGAGGTCTCGGGAGAGTCTAAAGCTCTCATAAGAGAGGAGTTTAATAAGATAACTCGGCTTTTAAGTAACAGAGGCAGCCTCCTGGCTTCTGGGCTTCGAAAGGGCTCACCTGCCAGGAGTAATAACACAAGCAATTACTGCACCTAGAATAATAGAGCTCAGCGGGGCCCCAGGACCCAGGTCTCCCCTCTCATTCACCTACACACAGGGGAAAGGAACGGAAGGAAGAAATGCCCTACTTTCCATGAAGACCTGGGACAGTCCTATTAGGTAAGCAGATAAATTACATTTGGCAAAGTAAGTCACTGTTTTGGGTGGTTGCCAAAAATAAAAATGCCCCTGGTATTAAAGGCTGTATATAAAGCAATGCCCTCTCCTAGCACAGAATTCCTAGTTTAAAAGTTTGTAGCACTGCATTCTAGAGACTGGAAACAGACTTAAACATCTCGCTTCTCATTCCTTTCTCTACCACAAACTTCCAACAGGCCTTTAGGCACGTTGCCTTCAACTGGTACCTTGACTGCAGGTTGCTTGCAGCTGCCTTCAGGAACATCTGAGTATACCCACCTGGACCTACTCATTTCAGCTGTCTTTTATCTCCCCCGTTTTATTTCTCTGCCTCTGTCAAGACTTGTCACTTTCACCATCTCCACAGAAAAGAGGTTTAAAGCAAAGAAACTGACCTGAAATATGACATCTGATTTTTCCAACCCATCCATTCTCCAAGAAAAGCTTCAGTGTTTCACTTCATGAGTTCCCCCTTCCACCATAAAACATGGTTACCTGCCTCTATTAAACAGCATTTCAATGAGACAGACACCTAATATCTCAACAGCCTAAAAAGCTTTACCCAGAATCAGGTGCAAAGCCTGGTCTCAAACCGAAGCTGCCTGTGCTTCAAAGAAGCCTGGAGACACCCCACACCTTAGGCCATCATCCCAGCGATTTATGGAACCATCTCCCCTCAGTTTATTCTGTCCTCTCTGAACTATGCCAACCCAGTATTTCCCCCAGACTTGACCCTTCTAAACCAAATCCACTAAACATACGTTTTATCACTCAAATTGGGACACTGTGAGAGTGAAAGTAGGCTGTTACTGACAGTCATGCCAAGACAACAGCCCCGGGCAAACTGGGATGTAAGTTGCCCTGTCCTTACAAAGGTGGGAGGCCAGGTAAGGCGCTGTTCCTTGCAAATTACAAATTTATGCTGATCCTACATACACGGTTCTTCTCTCCCAGTCTCCAAAAGAGGACCAGAAAATGCTCAAATTTGGATTACCTAGTCCACGTTGGCACAAAGAAAATGGAATGTTTTATATTATAGTGGCAAATTTTTCCTAAATATATTGTTTTGATCATTTAGAAGGGAGGGTGGGGTGGAGATGGAATGCAGCCCATTTCTGAAGTACCAGAAGCTAGGGGGTCACGGGGACGAGGGCAGGAGCCAAAGGAGTTAAACATTTTGCCAGATGCATTTCTGCCTGACTAGCCTCACCTCTGCCACTGAACTCTACCTAGTATTCACACACACAACTGCACTTTTCCAGGCACTACTTAAATCTGTTTAAGCTTTCCTAACAGTTAAATGAACAATGCCTCCAAAGCTCAGAAGGTTAGACATTTACTGGTGCACACCTTTCTGCTAAGCCAAAATTAGGGACTGATATATTATCCATTTCTTATTTGTGCCAAGGACATGAAAGAAAGCAAATGCCATCACATTGTTTATAAAATAAAGGACATTTCAGTCAAAAAATACCAATAATAATAGAAAAAATATGATCTTAAAATTAGAGCCAGTCTTTCAAACTGGGGGTGGCCGAAGATGAGATGATTAGATAGCATCACCAACTCAATGGACATGAATTTGAGCAACACCAGGAGATAGTGAAGGACAGAGGAGCCTGGTGTGCCCAGTCCATGGGGTCACAGAATCAAACACGACTTAGCAACTAAATAACAACATTACAAAACTTGGCGGGTGCCACTCTTGCCCTCATGTTGCCTCAGTCGGTTCCATTTCTACCCTTGTCTGAGCTGGGAACAACTCCAGCCAATGGTCTGAATACCGCCTTCTTTCATCTTATCAGCAAGAATCCCACGAGGCGAGCACTGCTCATTTACAGGCAAAGCTGGAAGGTAAAGGGTCAGTGACTTGCCCAAGGTATTGGGGCCAGTAGTCTGTGACACTAATGATGTGAGCACAGCCACCCCAGAAAATCAGTTCGGTTCTGTCTCCAGAGACAATTTATGTGTCCGTTTTCAAAAGTGTGGGCTTGTTTAAAAAACAAAACAAGAAAAACTGGTTTCCGTAGTATATGATCCCTGTGTGTACCAACATTTAATATTCATATGTAAATAAGAGCTGTCTCTTGTCTTCTTTTCAATTCTCTTTCAATCCCTCCCATTAAATGCAGTTTCAGTTTAGAGGCAGGAAGCCTTCAGCACATCTCTACCACCTGTTACACAGTCTTCTGCAAAATGCTGTACCTAGTTAGAATTTAATAACACTCGCTATTTTGTTTTCATTGTGGGGTTTTTCTGAAGGTGCTTTCTAGTAAGCAGTAGCTAGCAAGTTATACTGGTTTCCCATTTTCATTGGTGAAACCATTTCCTTTTAAAATAATACGACAATTTTTAAAGACAACTGATTGTCCCAAAGATTTTCAAACTAAAAAAAAGTAGAGGCAGTGTTCGGATACGCTAAAAACACGAGGGGCACATGCACACCTGACACCCAGGAAACTGGAGGTAAACCCTTTCCGGGGTTGAAATCAGCTGGCCCCGGTTCAGCCTCTGAGCAAGTCGAAAAAATGGCTGGGTTTCTCCGAGCAGGATGTGGTCAGATTCACCACCACTACCACCCCCACCTTCTAATCCAAGTAGAAAAAAAGAAAGAGGAAGAGCTATGCATTAATACCAGTCTGCAGGGGGAAAAAGTCAGGCCTCTCACAGGACCTTGCCTCTGACCTCCTCCTGTCATCTGCAGCTGGGCAGTGGCACACTTCTTAGCGAGGGAGCTTTCTAGAACCCAGAGAGAGTAGACAAGGCTAGAGCCCTCAGAGCCGACTCTCCTCTAAGTTCAAGACCTTAAAACCCCTGGGGGGCCTTGAAGCAATTAAACAATGGTGATTTAATGATCCCCAGGGGCTGAACCCTGCCCTCCACTGGGGGAAGACAGTGGTTTTCAAGGGTACTGACTGGGGAAGTAGACTACTAATTGTGAAACGATTAATTAGTGTAAGGAGATTGCTGGGCTTCCCTGGTGGCTCAGACCGTAAAGAATCTGCCGGCAATGCAGGAGACCTGGGTGAGATTCCTGGGAAGATCCCCCGGCGAAGGGAATGGCTACCTATTCCAGTATTCTTGCATTCTGCCCTCAGTAAAATCTAAGATGATCCATGTAGGATATAAAAAGGTAAAGTCTAAATAAAGACCCCCTGCAGCCACCAAAAACATGAAGTGTACTCCAGGAATCTGTCTTAGGGAAATGCTAACACAAGAACACAGAGATGTATCAAAGAATGTTGACATATCAACAGAGAAAAAAATGGGTAAGTAAATACACCCAAACCACGGAACACTCCTCAAACACTGAAGAATGAGACAGACGTATAATCATGACACTGAAAAGTAGTTTTGACAATTAATTTTAAAAAGGAAGTTACAGAACTGATTATAACCTCATTTCTGTTTCTTTAAAAAAAATGGGGGGGGGTGTATAAATCTGCATAAAAAACTGCAAAGTACATTTACTTACAGGGATGAGAATGAATGGGAGAAAATTCATAAGGAGGGTAGAGGGAGGAAGATTTTTGCATTCAACTTTACATAGTTCTGTACTGTTTGAGTCTTAAGAGCAAGCATTAAGTCCAAATTTTAAACATCGACAACTGTAAAATGACTAACACTGGATGGCACTCACCTGAGCATTTGGAAGGATTTCTGGGATGAACTAGAAAAGCTGGTCAAGAGAAGGAAAGGCCACCAAGGGACTGCAAACGTGACCCTTCATCCTCAGGCCTTCAAAGGCTTGAGAACGATAGGAAAATTTTATCTCCATATTTGGCAAGCCAGTGGAATAAAAACTAAAGACCAAGACCACCAAAGAGATCATTTGGGGTTTTACTGGTGGTGTTCTTGTTAAGAAAGGGGCTTATAAACAAGAAACAGGATGGATCTAAATAGACACATCAAAAAGCCCACGTGTGTGGTTCTGTAGGATTAAAAGGGCAGAAAGTGAGGAACAGAGACTCTTCATGCTTGTGGATGACACAAAAGACTTCCACAGTAATAACGTGCCAAGGTATTGGTGCCAAATTATAGGAAGATCTGGGGAATCTACGCAAATAGAAGGAAAAGTGGCAGATGAGTGTTAAAATGAGCATATGGCCTAAATCAGGCACATTAAACAACTTCTCAGCTGTCAGTTCTGACCTAGGAATAAGCTCTCAGAGTCACTGTAAATGGACTCCTGGGGACATCAGCCCAATATTGAGCTACAGATTAAAAGCAATGCAAAGTGTTCTGGGAGCCATCGAGATAAGCGCTAAAAAGAAAAAAAGAAGCTACTATCTCCCCTCATATACAATTCCGGTGCACTGGCCCCAAAAGCATACACTCCTTTTGCATTTATGTCCTGACCCTTCAACTACATACAGCACAGGAATTAAATAAGATCAATGGGTCTCGAATGCCAGCCCCTGGATCAATCCCAAAGGGTCCCTCTTAGGAGAGAAAGCCACCTAGGAGTGGCTTTTTAAAAATATGGATCTCCAGGCCGCATGGGCAGATTCTAATTCAGTGGCTCAGAACGACCTTCCAGGTGGTCCTGAGGCAAGGATGTGTTTAGAAAATCACTGGGCTCTTAGGAACTCTCTCTCTCAAAATCTCCTCCCAGAAAAGAATCTAGGAAAGCTTACAATAAACAATAAACTCAAAAGAAAAGAAACCCTGTGAGGAACTACCAAGAATAGATTTAGATGATTCCTATACTTACACATTAAACAGAAGTGGGGAAGATCTGCAGGGCAATGAGAATAATCTAAAGGAAGAGGCTTTGGCCTCAGAGCCTGAAAACCAGAGCTCAGAACCCGACCAAGCCCCAAGCTCCCGCCAGACTCACTCAGACAAAGGCCAGGATCAACTCTCCCAGAGTTTATGCTCCCAGAGTGCCTTCATCATCCCCACCTCTCTCAGGTCTAGACCTGCTGCCCCAGGAGAACGGCAGGCTGTTCAGAAGCAGAGGTGAGACTGCGTTAGTAAAACCGACTGGAACCACATTCCTCTGGGTCCCAAGCAACCACTCCCACTAGTCTATCCTAACACCACTGCTGAAGCCAGGAACTTCCCTGGTCCAATTCTACCCACTCTCCAGCCACTCCAGTAACTGGTCATTTAGTCTAATTCAAATTCTAATTCTGCTCTTCCACACTAGAAAATCATATTTCGACTAAACTACCTTCTCAGAAAATAAAAATAAAACAAGCAGTGGGAACAGAAAATATGTCTCCCGCAAGGTAAGCATCAATTCAAAGTGAAGACTAGCAGAAGGTATGAGATTCCTCAGCTTTGATTCATGCCTGAAAGACATGTAATATAGGGTTTCTGATACAACTGCAGCCTTTGGGGACTGCAAGGAGCTTCAGAGTCCAACCACTTCATTTAAGAAAAAAAGAAAAAGCCTGAAAGGTGTACTACCTTACCCCACAGTGCCCAGAGCAAGACCAGCAGCAGCTGGCCTAGAACTGTGTCCCCTGAATCCCAGGGTGATGACCTCTCTTCTCCACCAGGCTACTTTCCAGAGACAATGTTAATACTGGGTTGGCCAAAAAGTTTGTTCAGGTTTATCCGTAAACTGCCATGAGAAACCCAAACGAACTTTTTGGCCAATCCAATATATGGGCTTTATTAACTTGAACCACAGATCCCCAATCTCCTCAATTCCCCTTATTACACATGAGGTTGGTGTTACCAGACCATAGCAGACTACTGCCCACATAAAGAGAATTTGAAGCACCTCATAAAGAGGGGAAAGAGAGCCTTAAAGTCACCATAAGCACATAAATGGAGAAAATTTGTGCCAGCCCAGTTTATATCAGAGACTGAACGTCTCAAAAACAACATCTAAATTGTCATTAGGTTTATTTTTCCTGTAAGTCGCTTAACTTCCTAATTTTTAAAAAAATGCCAACTGAAACCACTGTTCTTTTTATTCCCCTAAATATTAGAGCTAAGTGAGAAAAACATAACATTAATTTATCACACCGAGTCTCACTGAAAGTAAGTGAAACCCCACAGCACTCCATCTGCATCAATGTGCACAACCTGTGATTCTGTATCAATTTCTGCCTTAAGAACACAGCATATGTCGGTCTCCCAAGAGAGGAACAGCAACAGAAACTGGGTGGGGAAAAAACGAAAACAAAAAAAACTAGGTGTTGGGACTTCCCTTGCGGTCTAGTAGCTAAGACTCCACACTCCCAATGCAGGGGGCCAGGGGTTCCATCCTTGCTCAGGGAACTAGATCTCACATGCTGCAAATAAAGATTTCCCATGCTGCAACTAAGGGCTTCCCTGGTAGCTCAGACGGTAAAGAATCTGCATGGAACGCAGGAAGCCTGGGTTCAAACCCTGGGTTGGGAAGATCTCCTGGAGAAGGAAATCCAGTATTCTTGTCTGGAGAATTCCATGGACAGAGTAGCCTGGTGGGCTACAGTCCATGGGGTCGAAAACAGTCAGACACGACTGAGCGACTAACAGCTGCAATTAAAGATCCTGTGTGTGACTGTCCCTGATAGCTCAGTGGTAAAGAATCCACCTGCCAATGCAGAAAACACAGGTTCGATCCCTGCTCTGGGAAGATTCCACACGCCGAGGAGCAACTAAGCCTGTGCACCACAACTATTTTGAGCCTGTGCTCCAAAGCCTGGAAGCCACAACTACAGAGCCCACGTGCTGCAAGTACAAAGCCCACACGCCCTACAGCCAGTGCTCCATAACGAGAGAAGCCACCGAAATGAGAAGCCTGCACACAACAACTAGAGAGTAACCCCTACTCTCCACAATAGAGAAAAGCCTGCGTAGCAACAAAGAAAGACCCAGCACAACCATAAATAAATAAAGTATTAAAAAAAAAAAAAAAAGATCCTGTGTGCACAACTAAAACCTGGCGCAGCCAAAAAAAAAAAAAACAAAAACACAAACACCTGGGTAGGTATCTATCTCCAAAGAAATAGGAGAAAAAGCTACATAAGCCCAGTAAGAACTGAATCCCTTTACTTCATTCCTTGCCCCTGATAAGGCAAAGAATTTCCTAAAATCTTCAGCTATTCTTTTCCTTGAAGAAATGAAATAAAATCTAAACATCAGGTTCCAAAGGCTATCTACTGCTGTAACCACTGCTAGAATCATACCTGTCAGCTGGCTTGATGGCCCATGCTGAAAAGTGAGTTTCACAACAGGCCTTAGTTCCTCCTCAAATGCATGCATGCTAAGTCACTTCAGTCATGTCCGACTCTGTGCGACCCTATGGACTGTAGCCTGCCAGGCTCCTCTGTCCATGGGATTCTCTAGGTAAGAATACTGGAGTGGGTTGCCTTGCCCTTCTCCAGGGGATGTTCCTGACCCAGGGATTGAACCCCAGTCTCTTACATCTCCTGCAGTGGCAGGCAGGTTCTTTACCACGAGCACCACCTGGGAAGTCCAGAGACTCCTTGCTGCTGCTGCTGCTGCTATGTCGCTTCAGTCGTATCCAACTCTGTGCAACCCCATAGACGGCAGCCCACCAGGCTCCCCCATCCCTGGGATTCTCCAGGCAAGAACACTGGAGTGGGTTGCCATTTCCTTCTCCAACAGAGACTCCTTAACTGCATTCAAACACCTGGCAATTTTCTCTTTTGAACTTAACAAATGAAAACTAAAATATTCACGTATTTCCCCAATTTCATTCTCCAAGTAAACTGGGCATAGATGCAGGAAATCATTTGCCTCCTTATTACCAGCACTGAGAACAACCCAGCCTCAGGAGTCCCCAACCCTGCATGAGCCCTTCCTTCCTGACCATTACTTTGAGCTCTGAAGCATGCTACTCTGCTTTTCAACATCGCTATTACCTAAAGCTTGCTAGGTTAAAAGTGTTGCCAGAGGCCAGAGCTACTACATTCCAAGTAGTAATAAAATGATGCCAGAAGCATAAACTTCATCAGGTTCTAGATGCTATGCAACTCTTGTTGAGCCTGTTCTTAGCATTTATCTTCTCATCTAGGTCCTATTTACTGAAAGGTGGTGACCTCGGGAATACACGATTGGCTGGTAGGAAGTCAAAGAACCCTGGTCGTGGCCCTGTAAGAAACATGACCAAGAGCAAGCATTTTGTTTTAAATCAGTCTCCTATCAATTATATTTATCCTGTAGACTTAATGTCTGCTACTGATCTGACCAGGGCTTCCCTGGCAGGCTACAGTCCACGTGGTCACAAGAGTCAGACACGACTGAGTGATGAAACAACAACTTATCTCACCAGGAGACCAGAACCACCACCACCTCTGCTGCCTTTCTGCCTTTTCTTACCCTAAAACATGTACATTAACAGCTCAGGTTAAACCCATACCATGTATGTGGAACACTGAACTTCAAGAAATTGAAAAGCTACTGTAAATATTCTGAAGATAATCAAATCACCAATGGATATCTACGATCTTTGCACACGCTATTCCCTCTGCCAGGAACTCTTCCTCTGTGTCTGGTTCTTTCATGTCCATCAGACCTCAGCTGAAGGAAGCCCTCCAATCTAAATGAGCCACCCCTTCCCTTACTCCCGACTACTCAGTCCCATTCCCCTACTGGAAATCGCTCTCATATGCTTATTTCTTATGTACTTGTCTGTCTCCTCCATAAACTGGAAGGGCAGGGATATGATTTACTTTCTCACCACTGTTTCTCCAATACACAGGCAGTGCTTGACACAGATGATCAATAAAACTCGTTGGAGAAAGGAAATATGATTGCTCATCATCTCTATCATTAGTACATGGCAGTGGCCACTGTTAGCCTGACTAGAGCCAAATGTATGCTTCTTTTTCAAACTGGAAAAATGACAGGAAGTCTTTAAAACAGACCAAAAATTTAGTGCTCTTTTATTTACAATTTTGATTGAAAGCTACCATGCTAACCTGCAGGCTTCCCTTGTGGCTCAGCTGGTAAAGAATCCACCTGCAATGCGGCAGACCTGGGCTGGATCCTTGGGTTGGGAAGATCCCCTGGAGAAGGGAAAGGCTACCCACTCCAGGATTCCAGCCTGGAGAATTCCATGGACTGTACAGTCCATAGGGTCACAAAGAGTCGGACATGACTGAGCGACTTTCACTCACTCACTCATGCTCACCTGCTGGGAGGTAGACAATTTTAAGACTAGAGGGAAAAGTCTTCCATCCTATTCCACCTACTGCTTTGCAAATGTGTGCTCAGTCACTAAGTTGTGTCCAACTGTTTGTGATACCACGGACTGTAGCCCACCAGGCTCCTCTGTCCATGGGATTTCCCAGGCAAGAATACTGGAGTGGGTGGCCATTTCCTTCTCCAGGGTATCTTCCCAACCCAGCAATCGAATCTGTGTCTCATGCATTGGCAGGCAGATTCTTTACCACTAAGCCACCTGGGAATCTTTGCAAATGGCCCTAGTAAAATACTGTTATTTACCTACCTTGTCCCTTTGAGTGGTAGAATAAGGGTATTTTAAGTAGCTTAGGAAAGGTGTTTTTCTTTCACAGTCTGCCTGAGCTAAGCGCACATAGGAAGAAGGAACAGATCAGCAGACTACTACTCTGTCCTCACTATGCTCTGAAGACACATACTTCTTAGCTCAGAAATCTAGAAACACTTAGCTGTAATGATCTAAATTACAGAGAGCAATTCCTACAAGCTGTACACTGGAGAAATTCCCACTAACCTCCTCACCAGAAAGCCTACAGCCGGCTTCCCAATAGCCTGGCAGCACAATTCCTGTTAGGGGAGGAAGTTACAGCCATCTCCTTCTTTAGGTGCCCCGGGACTTAAGTCATCTAGTGAGGATCATTGTTCTAACCATAACACCAAAGATTAACAGAGGGATTCCTTCCCCTTTCAAACGGGATGGGGTGAAATGGGAATTGGGATTTGGCCTTCCACACCATAAAGAGGATGAGATAGGCTGCTGCCATGGCTGCTTCTGATGAGCACTGAAGATTCAAGAACTGCAGCAGATTCACTCTGCTGTGCGCTCCTTCTTGAAAACACATGCAGACATAAGATAGGAGAGTTAAAGACTTCAAAAAGGGCTCTGTCCCCCAAGACAGAAATAAATGGGATCAGCAAAACCAGAGAAAACTGCCATCTCTAAGTAGCTGCTAAGTGGGGTGACTGAATTTCACATTCACTACCCCCAGAGACTTCTCCCAACCTCTATTTAACATGGGCTGACAATATTCTGAGACAGCTAAAGAAAGTCTAGCAAATTACCCAAGAAACCCAGAGATAGAATGCTCCAGGGTTTCGAGAAAAGATCTGATGTGACACAGACATTTACTTTCCCAGGTTATATTTCACCTGCCCACACACTTGCCAGTCTTATCCCAACTCAAAAAATATATAAATCCACCTTCAGCTTTTCCATCATCCTCACTGCTTTCTCAGTAACAGAAGAGCCTCACAATGATTGTGTCAACCCACTGCCCACTTCCTCCAATATATTCCAGAACCAACTCTGTCCCTTGGCTCCTACTGTCAACAGCAGACACAGCCCCTACCATCATTTTTAAAAATTGGTCAAATGCAAACATTTTTTTACTACTTGAGTCCCAAGTTCTTTCTGCTTCAACCTTATAAAAAGGAACACAGGACTTCCTAAGATGGCAAGGCAGAGACCAGAAGAAACATGCAGCTTCCATCACCTTATAACCCATTCTTTACCCAAAAGAGGAAGAATGAGTATTCCTCTCCATTGCAGCAAACTTCAATCCAAGACCACTTCGGACCTTCAGCTCAGCCTGAGTCCAGACAAAACTGGAGGGCTCAGCCTGAAAGGCCCAAGTCTGGTTGGTCAGTTTCTGCCCCTCAACCCAAAGGCAGAAAAGCAGTCACTGATAATTACTCTTTTCCTAGTCATCAAACTATTTCCTCCTCACCTCCCTCTGTCATAGAGCTCCATCTTCCCTTGCAGAGTTCTTACGAAGCAGCTCCTGGTACCACTGGAAACAATTACTCTCCAGGAAAATACAACTTCGCTAAGCAGAAGAGCTTCACACACAGCCATTTGCCAGGGGTCAATTTTTCATTCCAGACAGGCTTCGAAGCCTGGCACAAATCTGCCAGTGGCTCTGCACTTCACCCGGCTTCCCTCCCCTAATCTCTGCCTGGAACTCACCCACCCACCCCTTTGCAGCTTGAAAACAGAAAAACAGCAGTACAGGCAACTCTTAACACCTTCTTCAAAGCCTGCTCCCACCCTAATGTGTCTTCCACACCACATTCCTTTGCTTATGGTAAGGACCATAAGCACCAAATAAAGTCACTTACTGCAACAGCAGCTCCCAGACAAGACAGGAGTAACATCTAATCTCTCCTAGGCTCAATTACAGTCAGCTTCACTTTCCTGCAATTTTGTGGCCATGCATCACTGGCCCTGCCCTCTGTTAAAATCATTGCCTGGAGTCAGAGTCATCGAACCACGAATGTTTTGAAAAGCCTGTGCTTTGGCCAACAGGGTCTGGGTTCAAGTCCCAGCTCTGCCTCTCATTACCGATTAAAAAGTACCTGTCCTGGGGTAAACTATTCTTTTGAAACCTCAGATTACATATCTGTAAAAATGTAGCCAATGATCCTATCCACTTGTTCAGTACTATAAATGAGATAACACAAAAAGAAAACTCAGCACAAGACATGAGCCTTAATAAACAAGTTACTGTTGATATTCAGTATCCATGGGGGTAATCTGCAGACAGGTATGGTCACCCCATTGGAATCCAAATGCCCTGGAAACTTCCAGCATTTGTAGAAGCAAAAATATAGTCAGCCCCTTTCCACTCCCACTCTACAAGTAAGAGGGGCCTTTAAGAAAAATTCAAGACTTAGCAAAGGAACAAAACTCGGACGAGATTCACTCGGTGCTGGCCATCCCACTACCAGACCACCGAGCACTGCTCTGTCCCTACAGTGAAGGGAAGATAAGTGCAAATGGCAAAGCTAATTTAAGAGGAGCCACTTCAGGATAACGCTTTCATAGGTCAGGTCAATATTTCAGAGAGGTGAAACTATGTGGACCCTGGAAATTCCCTCCTCACTCAATTTCTGATAAATTCTGACTCTCCCTTTAGGTATAAATAAGTGGGAAACGCACTACTGAAAAGCCTAAGAATCTCAGTTGGAAGCAGAATACTGCCTAAGAAGTGACTATGTGAATATCAGGGGGGACAAAAAATCTTGAAATCTAATTCATGCATAAGCTGAGAAACATTACAATCCTGTGACAGACAATGAGCCAAGAAAACAGAATGTTTTTCAAACTTTCTACAACTATAAAAGGCTGCAGAGCTTTGGGACAAAGTGTCATAAAGAATATTACCAGATGGAAAAGTCAGAATTGCGGCCTGAAAGGAAATCTACAAGCCTGTGGCCATCACAACCAGAAATTCTGGTAACAACGAAAAAATGTCAGTTTCCAATCCCGGGGAATGTTGAGGGGAGGCCAACAGAGGGGACAATTGATCAAGAGAATTTATATTCAAAATTATGACGGGGTTAATTTTTAATGAAACTTGCAAGGTTTTTAATTCACCATTCAAGGATGTAGAGGGTGAGGGCAGAATTTATAATCAGGCAGAATTTACAGTAACAGCAGGGGGCTGGGAATCAGAACATTTAGGCTCCAGTCCTGGCTCCAACCCAAACCACCATGTGACCTTAGGCAAGTCACTTGTCCTCTTCAAAGTTGTCTCATCCGTAGTGAGGGAACAACAAGGATAGCAAAGATTCCTACCGGCCTCAGGCTCTGAGAGCCAAAGAGAGGGGGAGCACGGATATGAAGAGCTCTCAGGACTACTGAGTTGACGCAAGAGGTGGAGGGAAAAAGACGGGAAATGAGGGCCAGAGAGCGAGAAAACTTGGCGTAACTGAGCGTCGGTGGAAACATAACAGCTTCAAGAAGGCCAAGTACTCCAAGAGTTCCATGGAAGAGCGGACGTTAGGATCTACGAAAAACTGCAAACTACTCAGCATATGCCAAAATGGACTGAAGGACGGTGAATCGGAGGACTGATACCAACAAATCCCCGTTAACTAATCAGTAATCGATCTGTCCCGGTAAAAAGCCAGGAGACTTGAGTCCCGCGATCACGGAAATCACTGTGACCCCCTAATGCCAGGGTGTCCCGGAGGCAAAGTACCGAAGGGGAGTCCGTGTCGACTTGCGTCTAGGGAGGGGATTCCGAGATCGGGTGAAAGTGAGGAAGGGGCAGAGGAAAGAGGATCTGGGAGACACTGCAAGCTGTCGGTAGGGGAAGGAGCCAGCGCCAGACTCCCGCACGGTGGCGGCCAGTGGGATCGGTGTCCCGGGCCCCGCTCTCACCATCTTGACGATGCCCCGTTGCACGGTGGGGACCGCGGGTCCCCCGGAGGAGCCGCCGCTCTGCGCGGAGGAGGCCATGTGTAGCGATGGAAAACCAGCGATTAAGGCGGTGGCCCGCTAGGACGTGTCAATGTGGGTGTCGATGTTGGTGAGAGGCCGCCGCGGAGAGGAGCGGGCGGGCGACCAGCTGTGGGCGATGGACGGGACAGACGCGCTGGGCGCTCACTGGAGCAGCAGCAGGACTGGGAGCGAAAGAGACGCGATCTCCACCACCGCCACACGTTCTACTCGCCGCGCAAGCGTGCCAGAGCGCCACCGCCCTCCGGCCAATTAGAGCCCAGAACCCGCCGGACCCCAAGCCAATAGGCACCCTGCTTGCGGAGCCCCGCCCCTTAGTCTCAAAACCGGTCGAGCGCTTCAGGAAGCGCTGAAAGAGCTGATTTGCAGTGATGGGCTAAGTATGAGGCGGGACTTCCGGGGCAGTGGTAGTAGGTAGTGTCGGGAGGTGTAGTGGGAAGGAAAGGACACGTCAGCATCTGGCCGCGGGGCGCAGTGGGCCCTGGGAGCCCCAGGGGCGGGGTCAGGTTCGCCCTCAGGCCTGGCCCCGCCCATTACGCCCCGCCCCGCGGGCGGCTGGGGAGCCCACGTGGACGTCAGCTTTCCCGGAGGGCGAACCCAGGTTCGCTAGAGCGAGCTGGGAACGCCAGACAGCGAGGCCAAATTCTGGAGGGATCTCAGTTCTGGTGCACAGCGACTTCCGACATTTTACCTCAGCTAAAAGTGTGGGGAGAACTTGGAAAAGTCTAAACGGTGTGAAACCTACCCGTGTTGGCCTTGACACCGAATGCGACCGAACGACCTCCCGGTAGTCGGGAATATATCTCGCTCGTGTTTGTGTCGCCGGTGTCTCACACATGTTAGGCGCTCGATTAATGTTTTTTGGTGAAAGGAATAAAATCTCCCTTACGGGGTTCTACGTCTTGTGCGCCAGTGAAGTTACGGAAAGCCTTGCTAACACGTTCTCAGTTGACCGAGTGAAGGAAGAACTACGCTGCCTCCAACCACCGGAACCCACCCCTTTGCCTAGCCCTAGTCTTTTGCATAGAGATTGGGGAGAGGAAGGCGCAGAGCAAAGGCATATACGTGTTTACCTGAATGTTGAGAGACGGCTAATATTCGCCGAGTGCCAACTATGAGGGGGCGAGAACCTTACTTTCGTGCCAGTTAATCTTGAAACTCAGATTCTCCCTTATACTGTTGAGAAGAGGTGACTCTCCCACACTTCACCTATCCCAGAGTCCAATTTTGGAGTCAGCATCTTCCTAGATCCCTAGTGCTCCTTCCATGCCATTAATTTGCCATCGTCTTCAAAAACAAAACAAAACTTTGTGGCAGCTCATTCCACCTGATTATAGCACTCTCCATCTCACTAGGCTTCCTGTCCTCTTTGCTCCAGTGTCACCTTGTCATTCATTGCAACTGACACCTGGCGCACACTCTTCTCTGCCCAGTGATCCTGAATGACTTCCACATTTATGCACCTGATTTATCCAGTACCCTGGCCTCCAGACTCCTTGACCTTATCTTCACTGAGTTGGATCTCTGCATCTATTTAGCTACATAGCTGAAACTGTAACCTCAAACACTCCCATCTCTGATGGTAATTGCTATCCTTTTTCCCTTCTCACTCAGTTACTTCTTATACTCTGTATTAGTTTTATCTCATAGCTCTTGTCAGGAATCTCAGCAGAGTTTAGCTGGGTTTAGCTGGGTGCCTTTGCCACAAGTTCCCTCAAGGGACTGCAATCATGGTGTCAACACAAGCTGTGGTCTTAACTGAAGGTCCCTTATCTGACAAAGGGAGGATCTGACTTTAAGATCACTCAGGCAGTTGTTGGCAGGATTCACGCCCTCATTTCCTTGCTATGTGGGTCTCTGCATAGGGCACAGACCATGGTAACTGGTTTGCATTAGAGCCAATGAGTGAGAGAGCATAGAGGACAGGAAGAGTCTTTTTGAAACTAATCTCAGAAATAACATCCCATCACCTTCTGTTTGTTAGAGGAGTCACTAGGTCCAGCTCACTCTCAAAAGGAGAAGACTGCTCCAGGGCATAAATACCATGAGGTAGGATCACTGGGGTTCATCTTAGAGGCTACCTATCACACACTGTTCTTTAAGTAGAATTCAAAGACCCTAAATGTCTCTTGACCTCACCTCACAGCTTGTGGGATCTTAATTCCCCAACCAGGGGTTGAACCCAGGTTCTGGCAGTGAAAGCACAGAGTCCTAACCACTAGACTACCAAGAATTCCCCTCTATCCTCATTATATCAGCTCTTTTCTGCTCTCTTCTGGTCCCTTGGGTGGTCTCCATTGTTTTTGCCCCTCTCCTACCAGTATCCTCATCTCTAATCCCCATTGTCTTCTATTGAACTCAGCTGTCAAAACTCCAATTCTAGATCTCTCTGTCTTCTCCAAACCTACCACTTAACTAGAACAAACATGCAGGTTATTACCATAGTGAATTCATAGGTCCTCAGGCATTGCTGGGAATTTTTTCTGTTTCCTCAGTCACGTTGGTCTCCACCTTCATGAGTCTGATCTGTTGTTGTTGTTGAATTAAGACTTAATTTTTTTAGAGGAGTTTTAGGTTCACAGCACTATTGAGAGGAAAGTACAGAGATTTGTCATGTGTCCCCTGCCCCCCACATGTGCTCACTAATTACCAACATCCCACAAGAGAAGTACATTTGTTACAGTTGATGAACCTCATTGACACATCATAATCATTCCAAGTCCATAGTTTACATTATTAGGGTTCACTCTTGGTGTTGTACATTCTGTGAGTTTGGACAGATGTATAATGGACATCCATCCATCCCTCCATCAGTATAGTATCATACACAGTATTTTCTATGCCCTAAAAAATCCCTGGGTCTGTTTTAAACCTTCTCTGTTTTCCTCTTAACTTCGACTCCACTGTCTCCCACACTCTCTAGCAGTGATAAGGCCTCCTACTTTGAAGAGATAATAAAAACCATCAAGAACTCCCTCTGTTTCCCACCACAAACTCTAATTTTGCTTCTTATTATTCTCTTATCTCTCTTGTTACAAAGAAAAAACTTTCTACTGCTTAGGCTAAACTCTCCATCTTTGTCCTGTATCTACCCCCTCCACTTTCTCAAGGGTTCTCAGATAATTCCCTTTCCTGATTTCACAGCCTCTCAGGTTATCCTGGATTCTTCTCATTAATATTTAAATATTCTCAAATGTCTAGCATAATGAAAATTAATTTTTTCCTTTAATCCACCTCCCTCTCCAGATAGCTCTCTTCCCTTCATAGGCAAATCTTCTTGGTGAAATTCCTACACCCCTCCTTTTTTTGACCGTGCTATTCAGCATGCGGGATCTTAGTTCCAATGCCCCCTGCAATGAAAACAGGGAGTCTTAACACTGAACCACCAGGGAAGTCCCTGAAATTCTTTGTGTTTGTGGCCTGCACATCCTCACCCTGCATTCACTCCTCCAGCTCCTGCACTCTGACTACTGTTCTTATCAGTTTACTGAAACTTTCTCTCCAAGGTCACTACCGAATTCCTTGTGACTATATTCAATGGACATTTTTCACATTTGGTGGTCACTTTGCTGAGCTCTCCCTACCGTTTGACACCGTACTGCTCAGAATGTCTCTTTCCTTCCCATGTTCCCTATATTCCTCCCATCTCTGTACTGTTCCTCCTAATTACCATTATAAGTGACTCTCCTTTTACCTACTCATTAATACTGGCGTTCCTCTGCTTTCTTCTCAAAATATCTTCTTTTCTAGTTCAAAACATTCTTCCTAAGACATCTAATCCATTCCCATGGTTGTATGCTAATGAGTCCCAAATATATAACTCCTGTTCAGATAACTCTCTTGAGACTTCCTTGGCGGTCCAGTGGTGAAGACTCCAAGCTTCCAACACAGCAGGTGCATGTTCTATCCCTAGTCGGGGAACTAAGATTCCACATGCTACACAGTGCAACCAGAAAATAAAAAATTTAGTAATAATAACTCTCAAGGAAAGTTATGACCAACCTAGACATCATATTGAAAAGCAGAGACATTACTTTGCCAACAAAGGTCCGTCTAGTCAAGGCTATGGTTTTTCCAGTGGCCATGTGTGGATGTGAGAGTTGGACTGTGAAGAAAGCTGAGCGCCAAAGAATTGATGCTTTTGAACTGTGGTGTTGGAGAAGACTCTTGAGAGTCCCTTGGACTGCAAGGAGATCCAACCAGTCCATCCTAAAGGAGGTCAGTCCTGGATGTTCATTGGAAGGACTGATGTTGAAGCTGAAACTCCAATACTTTGGCCACCTGATGCAAAGAGCTGACTCATTTGAAAAGACCCTGATGCTGGGAAAGATTGAAGGCAGGAGGAGAAGGGGACGACAGAGGATGAGATGGTTAGATGGCATCACTGACTCAATGGACATGGATTTGGGTGGACTCCATGGCAGTTGGTGATGGACAGGGAGGCCTGGCATGCTGCGGTTCATGAGGTCGCTAAGAGTTGGACACGACTGAGCAACTGAACTAAACTGAACTGAGCTTCAGACCCATATGTACAATGATACTCTGAATATCTGCCCATGGCTGTTACGTTAGGAATTCAAATTCAACCTGTCTCACTAGCAACTCCTTATCTTTTCTCCCAAGTCTGATCTTCCCTAGTATATGTTTCAGCCCAAACAATGACTCAAAAAGCTACCTAGTCACAAGCCAGAAATCTCGAGATCTCTATGACTCCTCCCTCTACCTCATTCCTTAATTCTTAGTCAATCTTAGAAATCTGTTAGGTCTTCAGCAGCACATTTTAGCACAAAAGGAGCCCTGCCTAGAGCAAGACTGCCTGGGTTCAATCCCAACACTGTATAACCTTGAGCAGATTATTCCATGGATTCCTCCTCTATAAAATAAAGATGTTAATAGGACTGGCCTTGTAGGTTTATTCTGGTTTTGAGGATTGTATGTGTTAGTGTATGCTGGATGCATAGAACAATTCCTGGATATATGTGTTAAATTTGCTGTGATTATTATTATGTATCTCCTATTGCTTCAGCCTGGCACATTTTCACCTGGATCACTGCACTAGGCTTTTACTAGAGCTCTCTGACACCAGCCTGCCTTTACTTACAACCCTCCCATTCTTTCTGCTATAGCTGAAGCCATATTTCTAAAATGCAGGTCTGATCATGTCTTTCTACTCCCTAAGCCCCTCCCATGATTTCTCTGCAGCTCTTCTCTCAGCGCTACCCTTCCACAGTCTGCCCAGTCTGCCCAGGACAGGTGAACTTGGTTTTGACTTTTCAAGATGGCACTCCTTGGCTCCAGGCCTTTGTGCCTACTTTTATGTCTGTCTGGAGTGCTTTTCCCACCCCTCTTTGCTCCTTTCCACCCCTACTTGCTTCACCTGGTTGTCATTTCCCCATCCTTCAACTCCCCACTTGAAAACCAGAATGCAACCCTTGGAAGGCATTGACAGGAATGCCATTCCTCTGGGCAGTATTAGTTTTGTCTTTTCTCCTACATTTGACCTGTTAGGGCACTTATAAGATTGTAGTATAACTGTCTCTTTCCCCTCAAAAATGTCATCGGACTGTGTCTGATATACTTACAGTGGAATTCCCAGCCCAACGCCTGGTGCTTTTCAATTCAGTTCAGTTCAGTCACTCAGTCGTGTCCAACTCTTTGTGACCCCATGGACTGCAGCATGCCAGGCCTCCCTGTCCATCACCAACTCCCAGAGCTTGCTCAAACTCATGTCCATCGAGTCGGTGATGCCATCCAACCATTTCATCCTCTGTCGTCCCCTTCTCCTCCTGCCTTCAATCTTTCCCAGCATCAGGGTCTTTTCAAATAAGTCAGTTCTTCACATCAGGTGGCCAAAGTATTGGAGTTTCAGCTTCAGCATCAGCCCTTCCAATGAGTATTCAGGACTGATCTCCTTTAGGATTGACAGGATTGATCTCCTTGCAGTCCAAGGGACTCTCAAGAGTCTTCTCCAACACCACAGTTCAAAAGCATCAATTCTTCAGCACTCAGCTTTCTATATAGTCCAACTCTGCAGTAAATATAAGTAAATATCTGTGGATAAATTAAGGACTGAAAAGTATTATCATATTCATTTCACTGATAAGGAACTGAAAGAAAGAAAGTGAAGTCGCTCAGTTATGTCCGACTCTTTGTGACCCCTTGGACTGTAGCCTACCAGGCTCCTCCATCCATGGAATTTTCCAGGCAAGAGTACTGGAGTGGGTTGCCATTTCCTTCTCCAGGGAATCTTCCCGACCCTGGGATCGAACCCAGGTCTCCCGCATTACAGGCAGATGCTTTACCATCTGAACCACCAGGGAAGCTCCAGGACTCAAGTAAGATGTCTCTTGCAGGTCATGGGGCTAGAGAAGTGGTAGACAAGGGATTTTTCTTTTCTATTTTTCTTTTTTTTTAGCTCTCCTGGATCTTGTTTGCACCATGCAGGATCGTCAGTCTTTAGTTGTGGCATAAGAACTCTTAGCTGCAGCATGTGGGATCTAGATTCCAGATCTAGACTAGGGGTTGAACCTGGGCCCCTTGCATTAGGATTACTGAGTCTTAGCCACTGGACCACCAGGGAAGGGATTTGACACTAGTTCTTGTGACTCTGAAGCTCATGTTCACTCTACCGATACAGGATGGTGACTTCAAAAGTCTTAAAGGTGACTGCTGTGTGGTGGAGAACACATACACACAAAGACTCACACACAGAGAATCTTGAGATAGACAAGATTCATTTAAACAAACAAAAACCCTATTGCCTGTATTCCTTTGAGAGTAAATTTGGGAAATATATCCCTGGTAGTAATAATAGCCAAAATATATTGAGCACTAAACACTAAACAGGGTGTGTGTTAAATGTTTTTCCTTACATTGCATAATTTAATCCTTAGAGCAATGCTATGAAATAGTGTAATCAATCCCTTTCAACAAAAGAGGACATTAATGTTCAGAGAAGCTGAGCGAACCAACTCTAAGTCAATAGGTAATAAAGGATGGAGTTAAGATTGAACCCTGAAATTTATGCCCCTAGTCTGCTCTAACTGTTTGGCTAGCCTGCTTCTAGGGGGGCCAAACCTGCCCCCTCATCCTGGATCTGCACCTGTAGGGTCCAGAGGTTTCAAAGAAAACATTTTCAACTCTCCAGTAAGCTTCCTTTGGGTAAATGGGAGAAAACTCAACACTGGAGTAACTTCCTGCCTCCGTTCTTCCAGGCTCCCTTCAGACTTCAACCCACCCTCCATACTGTTTACTTGCTGTTCTTTCTAAAATGAACATTTCAATCACGTAGACTCCCTCCTTAACTTCACAGAGTTTCCCCTTCTGCTTCAGACAGACTTTCAACTCCTTAGCATAGCAATGAGGCCCTCACCATCTGGCCCTGACCTACTTTTCCTTCCCCTCTCTCCTCCTCTCTTTCCTTCTTCCTTCTTCTTCTTTTTAAAGTTTGTTACAGATAAACTTGTGTTTCCCCATATTCATATGTTGAAGCCCAAATCCCCTTATTGTTTTTGTCAATAGGGCCTTTACGGAGATAATTCAAGTTAAATGAGGTCAGAAGAGTGGTTCCCTCGTGCAATAGAATGGTGTCCTTATAAGAACAGGAAGGGAAATAGATCTCTCTCTCTCTCTCTCTCCCCCTGTAGGTAGGTGCACAGAAGAAAAGCCATGTGAAGACAGAGCAAGAAGCTGGCTATTTGCAAACCAGAAAGAGAAATCTCACCGGAATCCAACCCTGGCACCTTAATCTTGGACTTCCAGCCTCTGGAACATTGAGAAAATAAATTTCTGTTTCTCTAGTCACCCAGTCTGTGGTATCTTATTATGACAGCCTGAGCTGACTAATACAATGTTTTACTATGTGTGTGCTCAGTCATGTCCAACTCTTAGTGACCCTATGGACTGCAGCTGGGAAGGCTCCTCTGTCCATGGGATTTTCCAGGCAAGGATACTGGAGGGGGTTGCTATTTCCTTCTGCAGAGGATCTTCTGGACCAATGATCAAACCCGCGTCTCCTGCATTGGCAGGTGGATTCTTTACCACTGAGCCACCTGGAAGGCCACGGTGTTTTACTATATGTTTATCGAAAAGAAAACTTCACAAACCCAAGTTGTCCGGGTTAGCCAAGGCCAAAAGAAATTTCTACAGTGATGGACACTCTATATATGCTCTGTCCCACACAGTAGCCATCAACCACATGAGGTCAGTGAGCACTTGAAATGTGGCCACTGCAACTGAGGAACTGGATTTTTAATGTTATTTAATTTTAATTCATTTAAATTAAGTTTAAATAGCCACCCAAGGCTAGTGATGAATATATCACACAGCACTAGTCTAGGCGATTAAACTTGACTCCTGCTGTCATATCCGATATCAGACTCTTCTATGTAGGTTTTTAAGTTATTTCTCTATGCCTCATGTAAACCAAACTTGATTAAAATGTATGACAGCATAAAGCATTTTTTTTAATCTTAAGAAACAATGAAAAATGTATAACATTAGAAGTAGAACTCAAATTCTATTTTAAAAAGAAAGAAAAGGGAAAGAATGTATCCAGTGTTTGGGCTTAGATATTATTTCTCAGACCTCACAGAGCAGAACAAAATTCATATCAATCCAAGAAAGATAATGGGCTCTTTCCAATTTTCCCTATCTATATAGTAAGTCAATTTATAATAAAGGATTTGTAAAGGTGTAATAAGCGTGTATACAACCATGTGATTTGGCCAATGGTTATAAACTTTTGGTTAATGGATCAACTTTGCAACCTGTCTTATTGTCATTTGATAGCGTGACCTACCTTCATCTCATTCTCCCCAAAGCTATTAATCAATGTCTCTGAATTCTCAGTAGCCTCAGATAATTGAATATTGATTTACTCCTGCTACAGCCATTGGCCTTAACCAGTGTCCAGTTCTGTCACCTTGGACCCTGCCTGCCACCTTCAAGGCTCTAAGAAAAAAGGCATAAAAAAGGTCCAGCCGGTGGTACCACCTTTTTCACAAGGTAGCATGCCTTCAGAAGACAGAATGGGTCTCTAGAGAAGCAGTGACCCCAGGATTGAAGATGTGGCCCTTCCCAGGGAAGGCAGTGGCCTGGAAGAGCCAGAAACTGATCCAAACTAAGTAAGGCTGGGTCTCTGGGTTCGCATGGCCCTGCTAGGATAGCCAGTGTCAGCTGTCAAAGCTGAGGGGTCAGAGCTACAAAGAAGAAGCAGAGTAAGAGGTCAGGATGTGAATGAGTGGTGACGGTGGGGAATGCCGGGCAAGGTGAGCAGTGGGAAACGGATAGAGGGTCGCTGGAATGCAGGGGGTGGGGCGGCCACGGTTCAGTGAGCAGAGCCCAAGTCAACAGGTCATCTTCAACTGACACCTTAAAAGGGCACCCCATGTACTAACAGGGGGACTTTAGGATGGTCCAGACATTTTTCTCAGGCACCCTTTTCTGGACCTCCTCCAGCTTAACGCACCCAAGGGACTGCTGTTTCAGGTGAAATAACACCCTATTTCAGCCACATTCCACACAAAGCCACAGAGACATCAAAACCCAGAAAATCTCTTTTTCTTCTTCATCCTAACTCTTTGTTTTATGTATTTGTGAATGACGTAAATACCAATGAGAAACGATTTTATGAGAAGGCAAGATAATTCCAACTTTATTTTATACCCTGTGGTTCGGTGGAAAGCAGTTTGCTTTTTTAAAGAGCACTTCAGAGGATAGGATGTTACTTTATACTGCAGTGGAAATGGCCTAAACAGCCAGAGTTATGTGATGTTTTTTCTAAAAAAAAAGTCTTTCCCAATATAAAGCATTTGAGCTGTTTCCCTCTGCCTGCCCCTTCAACAGGAACAAAATAGACAAAATCTCTGCCTTTTGGAAGCTTGCATTTTATTTTTTTAATTGATTTATTGCTTTACTTTGAGGGCAACCTTACATTTTAATATCGGAAACTCAGAATGGGATCATTATGATGGCTGAACATTTGGATTAGAGATACTTAACAACCAAGGCAGAAATAAAAAAAGATACTTTAGGCTGTATAATTTTCACTGTCTGATCAAAGGAAATATATGATTTTATGGGAAGAGACAAACTTTTCCTTTGACACTGAGTTCTAGAAAATTGTCATTACATGACTATGAAATGAACAATGAGTAATATAATGGGCAGTATTTGCAGTAGAATTTTATAAGAGATGCAGAAACATGACTTTTTCTTATTAAAAGGTCACATCAAACCTAAAGGAATACTGCTGCTACTGCTGCTAAGTCGCTTCAGTCGTGTCCGACTCTGTGTGACCCCATAGACGGCCTCCCACCAGGCTCCCCCGTCCCTGGGATTCTCCAGGCAAGAACACTGGAGTGGTTGCCATTTCCTTCTCCAACGCATGAAGTGAAAAATGAAAGCGAAGTCGCTCAGTCGTGTCCGACTCTTAGGAACCTCATGGACTGCAGCCTACCAAGCTCCTTCGTCCATGGGATTTCCCAGGCAAGAGCACTGGAGTGGGGTGCCATATTGGATGGTAACTCAGTGAAAGTTTCTGTGGTAGAAAACAGTAATCATTATAAAGAAAAAAATCTGCTAAAAAAAGAGGGGTCAAAGTACCTAATTCTTGGGAATTCCATCGTGTTCCAGTGGTTAGAACTTGGTGCTCTCACTGCTGAGGTCCCATGTTCAATCCCTGGTTGGGGAACTAAGTTCTTCAAGCTGTGCTGCTGTTGCTAAGTCACGCCAGTCGTGTCCGACTCGTGTGCGACCCCATAGATGGCAGCCTACCAGGCTCCGCCAGCCCTGGGAATCTCCAGGCAAGAATACTGGAGTGGGTTGCCATTTCCTTCTCCAATGTATGAAAGTGAAAAGTGAAAGTGAAGTCGCTCAGTCATGTCCAACTCAGCCACCCCATGGATTGAAGCCTATCAGGCTCCTCCATCCATGGGATTTTCCAGGCAAGAGTACTGGAGTGGGTTGCCATTGCCTTCTCTGAAGCAAGCTGTCAAAAAAAAAACCCACTAAGGGAAAATACTTCATTATTTCCTCCAAGGTACTGATAGTCAACCAAAACAGTTAAGAAAAGGGAAAGGAAGATCTTCTAAATAGGTCAAGTGTGAGAATGATATTTAGGTATTCCCTAGCCTACACCATTTTGGTGAGGGAAGTCCTACAGAGAGGCTCTAAAATTGGAATCAAGGAATCAATAAACTTGACATGATCCTGACCCTTTGCTGAATCCTCCTAATAGCAGTGTACTTTGGTTCAGGGTGTACAGAGAACCATCTGGAGTATAGAGAACAGTCTGGAATACTCTAAAATTGCTCACAACTTTTGAACTGGCAATTCCACTTTGGGAAATCCCTAGGAAAAAATGGTGAAGGACGGGAGATGGTGAAGGACAGGAAAACCTGATGTGCTGCAGTCCATGGGGTCACAAAGAGTCGGACACAACTGAGCAGCTGAACAACAAGGAAAAAAGTGTCCTGGGGCAGGGTGGGAGGAGTCCACAGCAAGTATTGTGTCAAAAGGTCGAGAGGAAGTGCTCTGAAATGTGTTTGCCAAGGTATGAATTGTTGTGGAAGCTGTACTTTGTGAAACTTACAAGTTTACTTAACATAAGTCTCAGTTTTATCATCTGTAAAAATGGGAATAAAAGTCATGCCTGTCTCATTAATCATTAGGCTGGTGTGAGAAGATGAATGAAAAGATCTATTTACAAGGTCTAGGATCTAGGACTCTTGCCTGGAAAATTCCATGGGTGGAGGAGCCTGGTGGGCTGCAGTCCATGGAGTCGCTAAGAGTCGGACACAAGTGAGCAACTTCACTTTCACTTTTCACTTTCATGCATTGGAGAAAGAAATGGCAACCCACTCCAGTGTTCTTGCCTGGAGAATCCCAGGGACGGGGGAGCCTGGTGGGCTGCCGTCTATGGGGTCGCACAGAGTTGGACACAACTGAAGCGACTTAGCAGCAGCAGGATCTAGGGAGTTCTTAGATTTTTTTTTTTTTTTTTTGGTCACCTCATGTGGCATGCAGGATCTTCCCCAACCAGAGATAAAACCCAGGCCCCTGCATTGGGAACACAATCTTAACCACCCATGTGGCATGCGGGATCTTCCCCAACCAGGGATAAAACCCAGGCCCCTGCATTGGAAGCACAGTCTTAACCACTGTACCACCAGGGAATTATTAATAAGGTGAGTGATAACAACGACGATCTAGAGCATTTGAAGCTACTCATAGTCTGAACAATATGAAAATAGCTAAAAAACCTTATGATTTGTAAACAATGAAATACCATGTAGCTTTAAAGAATGACATGTATGTAAACTACCTTTATAGCACAGCATAAAAACCAGGACACAAATAGTTTTGCATGTTGATTATAACAAAGTAGGAAGACATGTGTACATTAAAAAGGAACTAACAGAGATGGAGACAGAGTTTAATGTTCTGTTGGTTTGCTAGGTATCCTTTCTAAAGTTCAAAGTGAATTCTTTTCACATAAACTTAGTTTTCAGTGCCAGAAGATCACAATTTCTTACCCTTTTTCTTGTGAAATGTAAGACACAAGAAAGTGCCCCAAACAAAAATGTACAGCTTTATGATTTATCATGAAGTGCTTTGTGATATAATTATCACCCAAGTCAGGATGAATGGCCAGCATTCTCAGAAACTGTCCTTCTAATTGCTGCTCTTCCTAGGTCTGTATCTCAAAACAGACTTATAGCTTTGCTTGTGTTTTAAAAAATTTATAACTAGAATTAAGCTATGTATTTCTTCATATGGCTTCTTTAGCTCAACATTATGTTGGTGAGATCCAGCCACACTATCTCATATGGCTGTTGTTTGCCATCTTCTTCACTGTATAGTATTCCTTCATAATGAACATACCATCCTTAGTTTATCCTTTCTCCTGCTGATGGATAGTTGGCTTGTGGCAGATAGCATTTTCCAAGGAAGGCCACAGAAATATCTCTCAACACACATGTTGTTTTTATAAAGTGACCTCAACATTCCTCCCATTAAAAGGTGGAATCAGGGACTTCCCTGGTGATCCAATGGTTAAGACTCTACTTTCCAATTCAGGGGGCATGGGTTCAATCCCTGGTTGGGGAACTAAGGTGTAGCCAAAATTAAAAAAAAATAAAAGGTGGCATTTATGTCCCCTCCCCTTGAAGGCCTTTGCTCTGTCTTAACCAATTAAGGGCCGCAAAAGTGACTTCTTAAGTCACTTCATAAAACATACCTTACACTTCCACCGTGTTCTTTGGGGATGTTTGCCCTTGTTGCCAAACTGGGTGAGAGTCCAAGCTACACCATGGAGAGGCTGTGTTCAGGTGTGTTAGGCAGCAGCCCCAGCTGAGATCCTGACCAACAGCTAGCTGTAGGAGGGGAGTTCCCTGATGACTGAGTGGTTAGGATTCTTGGCTTCCACTGCAGTAACCCAGGTTCATTCCCCTGGTCGGGGAACTGAGATCCCACAAATCACGCATCATGGTCCTCCCCAACCCCCCGCCAAATAAAAAATCAAGAAGCATGCATATATGTGTGTCTTCCATGCCATTTTGGGCATTCCCTGGTGGTTTAGTTGTATGAGGAAAAGACCTTTAGATGATTCCAGCCCCCTCACCACTGAGTCACAGCCTTTGTCTCTCTGTGCAGAAGCCACAGACTTGGCGAAGCTGAGATAAGCAATCCTCTCTAGGCTCTTTCTGAACTCTTGACCCACAGAATTCACAACCATCATAAAATGGTGATGGATTTATGCACTAGGTGTGAAGTGGTTTAATACACAGCAGTAGTGTCAGAAACAGGACTGTATCCAGTTTTTAGCTATTACAAATAAGCATTCATGAACATGTGTTTCTTTGGGGAATCTGTAGGAGTCAAAGGTTATGAATACCTTAACTTTGGTAGCTTTTTTCCCAAAGTGGATGGGCCAATTCAGACTGCCTCCAGCAGTACATGAGAGTCCTAATTATTCCATATCCTCACCAGCATTTGATGTTATCAATGTTTTAAAACCCCATCCATTCCTATTCTCTAATATAAAATAAAAAGTTTAAATGAATAAATAAGATTCCAGCCATTTTGGTGGATGTGCAGTAGTATCTCCTATGGTCTTAATTTGCATCTGCCTGCTTTCTACTTTTTAAAAAAATTTTATTTATTCATTTTTGGTTGTGCTGGGTCTGTCTTCTCTGCTGTGCGTGGGTGTTCTCTCGTTGTGGTGAGCAGGGGTTACTCTCTAATTGCCGTGCACAGACATCTCATTGCAGTGACTTCTCTTCCTGCAGAGTACAGACTCTAGGGGGTGTGGGCTTCAGTAGTTGCAGCTCTCTGGCTCCAGAACATAGGCTCAGTAGTTGTGGTGCCCTGGCTTAGTGGTAGCTCAGGGCATGTGAGATCTTCCTGGACCAGGGATTGAATCAGTGTCCCCTGCATTTCGAGATGGATTCTTAACCACTGGACCACGAGGGAAAGTCCGCAGCTAAGCATGTTTAAATATGTGTAACTGGTATTTGATCATAAAGGTATTCTCCTGGATTATCTTTTGGAAGCTTTATTATTTTGCCTTCCACATTAATAGCAACAATTCCAGGAGGTACTGTGACATCCTTGTGTTTGTCTCCCCTCGAGTCATCATCTTTTGGGATTGTAGCCATTTCAATACTCTCCTAGTCCAAAATGAGAGAAGCTAACCTTGGAATATTCTGCTGTTTCCAGAGTTTAGAAATTCTTCATTGTAAGTGAAAGTTGCTCAGTCATGTCTGACTCTTTGCAACCCCATGGGCTATGCAGTCCGTGGAATTCTCCAGGCCAGAGTACTGGAGTGGGTAGCCGATCCTTTCTCCAAGGGATCTTCCCAACCCAGGAATTGAACCCAGGTCTGCATTACAGGCGGATTCTTTACCAGCTGAGCCACAAGGGAAGCCCTCTTAATTGTACCAAATGATAAAATTAAAATCCTAAGACCCTATGAGAGTAGAACTCTTTATTCTTCAAGCAGTCTAATTCCACTAACTTGTTTGAGACTGAACCTCTGCAGAAGAGCTCCCCACTTGCTCTTTTCTCCCCATCTCACGCTTTTGACCAAAATCAAAACTAGGTTTTGGTCTCCAAACCAAGTTCAGTTTCAAGCCGTAGTTCCTCCTCTTTCTCCTTGTGCTCCCAAGCAAGCATAAACATCCCCACTCCCATCCAGCTCCTGTCACCAGGACAACAGGATTAAGAGGAGTGTCTCTCCTGAACTCTGGATTCCCAGATTTAAGGGCAATCTGAGAATGCCGGTGCATTTAAACTGTAACTGTAGACCTTTCTAGCTTATTGTTTGAGTTTCCCTGGAAGGATTAGGATAGTTTCTCTTGCTGGGAGTTACTACCCATGGAATTCCAAGGCAGTTAGATTTCCAGCCTGTTCTTTTGTAAGATATGAGACCAAGTTCTTCTTCCTAGCCATGACAGACAAATGGAAAGGTCTGTGCAGTTACCCTAATGTTTACAGCTAAACAGATTCCCCTAGGCATTCCCTTCCCTTCTCCTCTTTCTTTCTTCCTCCTATTTATCTTCCTTTTTGCTTATAACTCCCCCATATTCCTAAATGAATTTGTCTCTTCCTCCAAACTAAAAGTATACCTTTTATAGTTAAGCACCCTTGGCCTAGCCAAGAGGGCCTGAACAAATCAAGGTGAGAGATAAAGCATAGAATCATTGGGGGTCACAGGTCCATGGACAGAGGATGCTGGAGTTCAGTTAAGTTCCCTATTTATTCCCCTGAAATTGCTTCTCTCTCATGGGGACAAATGAAAATATAAGATTCTACTAAAATCTACAAGGGCTCCAGAGTGTGGCTGGGGGAAGTTGGTCCTGAGGTTGGAGAGAGACAGAAACCGAGTATTCTCCTGGTGTGCAGCCCACAAACATGGAGGAAGTTGTGGAGACAGGTGTGCAGACCCTTGTGATTGATTGAGGAATACGTGACGTGAGGACTTGAAGGTACCCCATCAGCTGTAGAGACAACCCAGGAGACAAGGCACTGACGTGCAGGCCCTCCAGACAGAATAAGCAGAAGAGCCTGGTGGGTTACAGTCCATGGGATGGCAAAGACTCAGACACGACTGAGCCACCAACACACAGGAAAGTCCCAACCCAGGTCTACTGAGTCCTAAATTTAAGAACTCAGTCCTTTTGTCCATCTATTCATGAAGCATGCTTTAGGAAGCCTCTTAAAGGCCATCCCACCTCACACAAAGGCCAAGGTCATTGTCAAAGACATCCTTTTAGTAACATTTAACAACATTCACCTTATCACCCTTTCTTTCTTACTTTACAAGGTCTTTTGCTCACTCAGCTTTTATTTTCTCCATCAAAGGATCCTTGTTTTTTTCAGTCCTAGAAACAAAATCCTGGGCTAGATGAGTCATTGTTTCAAGCCACTGTGACGATTTTCTGTGTTCCTCCTACAAAAACTATCTAGCACCTTGGGTAATTTTTTTTTCTCTTTTATCCAACTTAATTGTCCTTTCTCTCCCAAGAAAATTTCTGTTCCTAGAAAGTAATGATTAGAGGGAGTCTCCTTTAAGCTCCTGGGGTTAAGACACAGGTGAATATATCTGAGAGGTTTAGGAGTCCTGGAAGTGGTTTTTAAAAACTTCTTATTATTTTTTATTTTGGCTGTGCTGGGTCTTCGTTGCAGCACTCAGGCTTTCTCCAGTTGTGGCATGCAGGTTCTCTAGTGGGGGCGTGTGTATTCTAGAGCCCGGGAGTGATTTGCTTTTAATATTGCCTGCTGGTCCCAGCTTCAGCCCCATTGTCTGAGCCTTTGCCCCATATTAGGGATGCCTCTCTATCAGGTACTAGGTAGCCAAACACTGCCCTCTGGCTGCCCAGTTGAGGCCTTGTTGGCAGGCTATTCCTAGGACCTGGCCCACAGCCTCTTTCTGTACCCAGCTCACATATCAGGATACCATACGATAGTCAAGTTGTTTGTAGAAAGTATTCAGTTAACTTGGGGATTTGTTTACCTATGGGTTCTGCCCAGCTCCTGATCTTCTCTTTACCTTGGGGAGGATGAACCTCAAGGCGATCTAAACACGTGGACGAGAATATGACAATCAGCACAAAGCGCTGGCCCCATGGAGTGGTCCATAAGGAAGAACTTGCAGCGAGGGTGTAAGGAGAAATGGCACCTTGGTGACAGCCAGGAGGATTATTGCCTTGCTGGGCACGTGCTCTGGAGTGCCTACCAAGGGTACTGCTTCCTTCTACTTCAAGCTTTCCCCTTTCATCTCCTCCTCCGTTCGTTGTTGAAAGATGAGAGCATGTTAGGAGAGGAAGAATGTAGAAACTAGGAGGCAGGACTCACTTGTGCATCGTAATTTTGCTATTTGGACCCTACCTACTTTCCAAGCAGACTGGAGTTCAGAGGATTCGGAGCTCAGCTGGTAAAGAATCTGCCTGCAATGCAGGAGACCTGGGTTCGATCCCTGGGTTGGGAAGATCCCCTGGAGAAGGGGAAGGTTACCCACTCCAGTATTCTGGCCTGGAGGATTCCATGGGGTTCCAAAGAGTGTACACAACTGAGTGACTTTCGCTTTTACCCTCCAGAACAGAGAAAGCCCAGCATTTGGAGGAGAGAGACAAGCTGTTGTTTTCCTGGTTTTTTTAAATCAGTCTTTTTTGTTGTTGTTGTTGTTCCTGTTTTCTGGTTTTGTGGCCACTCCTGGGAGCATGTGGGATCTTAGTGCCCTGACCAAGGATCAGACTTGCGCCCCGTGCATTGGAAGCACTAAGTCCTAACCTCTGGACCGCCAGGTATGTCCCTGTTGTTTTCCTATTTGAATTGCGTAGTATCTCCGTGGACTGGCTGATGACATTATCTTGCCTTGTTTTCTCTCTCATCTGGGGCTCTCCCAGTACTCAAGACATGTGAACTTGAAACTCAAAGGGAATCTACTCTTACAGAGTTCCTTTGCTTCGACACTTCATCCCCGCAGGCAGATGGACTGACATCTCCAATGTTGCCCAGGACTCCACCTCTGTTCTTACCCAAGGCTCCACCAATAGCTCCAAAAGTAGCTTTAATTTTTTTGAGACCAGGATAATCAAGAGAAGGGAAGCATGCCTAAGAACTTGCTTTTCAAAGACACCATGCCAAGTGAGATAAGCCATACACAAAAGAATATTACATGATCCCACTCACACATGGTACCTAGAATAGATAAATCAATAGAAACAGAAAGTAACATTAAGGTCCAAGTTTAGAGGGGGTGAGGAAAGGAGAGTTGTTGTTTAGTGGGTACAGAATTTGGGATGATGAAAACTTCTGGAAACGGATAGTGATGATGGCTATATCATGGACTTGTGCACTTAAAGATGGTTATGTGGTGCATATTTTCTCACACTGTAACATGAAAAGAAAATATCAGAGGTCAAATCAGCATTCTTTATTACCAATCCAGCAGACTTATTTTTTCTGAGTTACTAAGATTAGTACATTTGGGCAATTATGTTAGTGTGACTGATATTTTTACCTGTTGGTTTAAAATAAATTCCTTGTTCTCTCCTGAGAAAAAAGGAGAATTCTCTTTTTAAACCCAGCTTTCTTAACAGTGACAATAACCCCAAAGGATTTTACCCTGTTGAGTTCCTGAGCCTGTCTTTTCAATTCCATCTCTGGAGAAAGTCAGACTCAAGGTGTGGGGAGTGGATATTGAAGGGTACGGGGTTAGAAGGGGAAATGGTGCCTCAGGGCGCTGGCAGCTGCCAAATATTTCCCAAGTCTGCATCTCCTTTGCCTCTTCTGACTTGATGCTGAGTCCCCTGCCAATCACACGGCTCAGACTCTCAGAGGGGATGTGACGAAGGAAGACTGGGTTACCAACAATTACAATCAGTCTGTGTCCCTACCAAACGGCAGAGCACTGGGCATCCTGCAGGGGGAGCCCATGTGCAGACCCTGAGGGGCACCTGCACATCCCAGGCAGGCTCCAGAGGGGCTGATCCCTGGTGACTGAGGTCAAGCAGCTCTAGCCAGAGTTCTCTCCAGACACTGTTTGATGGAGATGATTATTATTATATATTGTATTATGAGATATAGAAACTAACAGAAAGAACTTAAAGTACCAGGAGAAAGAGAAACCGGCCTAGTGGGTGGAGAAAATGAGGGGTTTGAACAGTCTAAACATTGAACAGAGAAGAGAGAATCAGAGAGGAAACAGGAGTTTCCATGAAACATCACTGTTGCACTTTCTTCCACAAAAAGAAAGAGAGAGATGAATGTGGAGCAGTCCAGGGAAGGCTAAAATAATTGATTTCAGGTAGTTGAGATCAGGTGGCTCTGTCAGTAAAGAATTCACCTGCAATGCAGGAGACCTGGGGTTGATCCCTGGGTCAGGAATGTCCTCTGGAGAAGGGAATGCATTCTTGCCTGTAGAATCCCATGGACAGAGGAGCCTGGTGGGCTACAGGTCATGGGGTCACACAGAGTCAGACATGACTGAGTGACTGAGCACACCCGCAGTGGAGATTTGAGAGAGTCAGGGCAAGAAGTGGACATGAGGACCAGTAAAGAGGAATTGGGTAAGCTGAGGGGTGGAGGTGAAAGAGATGCCAGCTGGGCTGATGGTGAAACCTGGGACATGGACCATTCAAAGTCTGGTTATTGTGTCTGATGGTGCCAAGCCAGGGACAGTAATGAGATGATTTACCCTCTGGTAGTATGGTGACTTCTGTTGGACTCAGCAGGTGTTGCTTTGGGGGCCCGGTGGACACAGTAAAGATGAAAGAGCTCTGGATTCCTGGGATGGAAGTAAGATCCTTAAGCTCGGGGAGGGAGCTTTATTCCCCATTGCCTTTGAGTCTTGCTAAGGCAATGGCACCCCACTCCAGTACTCTTGCCTGGAAAAATTCCATGGACAGAGGAGCCTGGTAGGCTGCAGTCCATGGGGTCTCGAAGAGTCGGACACGACTGAGCGACTTCACTTTCACTTTTCACTTTCATGCATTGGAGAAGGAAATGGCAACCCACTCCAGTGTTCTTGCCTGGAGAATCCCAGGGATGGTGGAGCCTGGTGGGCTGCCATCTATGGGGTCGCAAAAAGTCAGACACAACTGAGGCAACTTAGCAGCAGCAGCAGCAGCAGCAAGCTGTGGATAGTTACCCAAGCTGGAGCACTGAGCTTTCCTATGTAGGACCTGTTTACAGACATAGTTTCAGTGCTGACCAGATTACATTAAAATAGTTCAGTCCCCGCTCACTCCATAGAGAGACCACAGCCAGGATTCCATAACCTTCAGAAAGCATACAGGCAAAGACCTGAGATCCTCAATGATTTCTGTTTCTCATCCTCTTCCCTTTCAAAAGTGCAGAAGTTTGGATATTTCAAAAGCAGCAGAAAGATAGCCACCCAACTATCTCCAGATAAGGAAACTCTAGATCAGAGAAAGAATGTCATATAATAGGCTCAGTGAGCCTAAAGAGCACGAGGGTCAGCTGAAGAAGCAGAGACAGAAATGATAAGGAGTGGAGACTTAAGGCAGCAAAGGTGGGGCTACGAATGTCCTAGACTGGAACTAGTGAACTCAGTCAATAGAGAATAGCATTACCTGTTGGCACATAATAGTAGTAGTAGTAGTAGTAACAACAATTATAATATAATGGAATATATGGAATATTCTTTATATATATTCACTTCTATAAGACATCAGTCTTATGCGGTAGGTGCTATTACGTATGTGTGCTTACTCGCCCAGCCGTGTCTGAGTCTTTGTGACCCTTTGGACTGTGCTCCTCCAGGCTCCTCTGTTCATGGGATTTTTCAGGAAAGAGAACTGGAGTAGATTTCCATTTCCTCCTCTAGGGGATCTTCCCAACCCAGGGATCATGTCCTGCATTGCAAGTGGATTCTTTCCCTCCTGAGCCACTGGGGAAGCCCAGGTACTATTAAAGTCACATGTTATAGATGTGGAAAACTGAAGCACAGGAAGTATAAAAATATAAGCCTAAAAAAAAAAAAAAGGCTCCAAGGGCACTGGGGATTTCTTTCTTTATCCACTACTGTTATCCCCGTGCCTGGCACACAATAGGTATTCAATTGTTATTTGTTAAATTAACAGTTAATTGGCCCAGGATCATGCAGACGGTGTGGGAGGGCTGGGACAGGAACTGAGGTTTGTTGGCTCTACAGATCCCATTGTTAATTACTGAGATGTACTATCCTGGATGTCAAACAGGAGATGCGCTTTGCATGTCTCTCAGCCTGAGTTACAGGTGCTCAGTAAACCCTGTCCTCACTCTCAAAGCTGGCTCTCTGACGGAATGCTTCCTAACTCATTTTATGAGACCAATATTAATTACCCTGACATGCTCAATTGTGTCCAACTCTTTGCGACCCCATGGACTGTAGCCCACCAGCTTCCTCTGTCCATGGAATTTCCCAGGCAAGAATACTGGAGTGGGTAGCCATTCCCTTCTCCAGGGCATCTTCCTGACCCAGAGATGGAACCTGGGTCTCTCATACTACAAGCAGATTCTTTACCATTTGAGCCACCAGGGAAGCCCCCAATGCAGTTAAAGACATCATAAGAAATGAAAGCTGAACACTAGTATTTTCATGAGCATAGGTGAAAAAAAATCAGTAAAATATTAGTAAGTTGTATCCAATAGTGTATAAAAAGAATCATACACCATGACCAAGTGAGTTTATTCCAGGCATGGAAAGCTGGCTCAATATTTAAAAATCAATGAATATAATCCATCACATTAGCAGGATAAAGAAGAAAAATGATCATATCAATTGGTGTAGAAAAGGCATTTAACAAAATCCAATACACACTCATGATAAAAGATCTCAGCATATGGGGAATAGAAGAGGACACCCTCAGCTTGATAAAGAACATCTACAAAATTTACAGCTTAGGTTCATTAACTGTAACAAACTGGAGATACTGAAAATGGAGGAGGCTGTGCCCGTGTGGGGGAGGGGGTATATGGAATTTCTCTGTACTTTCTTCTCAATTTTCCTGTGAATCTAAAGCAGCTCTAAAAATTATAGTTAATGGGTTTGATGATGCCTTTCTAAATAAAACACTTAAGACATGGTCCATGATAGAAATAATCGATAAGCTGAACTTCAGTATGATTACAAACTTCTGCTCTTGGAAAGACAAGGTCAACAATCTTAGAAGATAAGTCGAAGACTGGGAGGAAACATTTGCAAACACATATCTGAGAAAAGAATGTTATCCAAACTATGCAAAGAACTCTTAAAGCTTAACAATAAGAAAATAGACACCTGATTAACAAATGAATCAAAGACCTTAAGAGATACCTCTCCAAAGAAGATAAACATATGGCAAAGAAGCATATGATAAGATTATCCACATTCTATCATTTAAGGAGAAGCAAGTTAAAATGACAATGATATACCACTAGACACCTATCAGTTCAGTTCAGTTCAGTTGCTCAGTCATGTCTGACTCTTTGTGACCCCATGAATCACAACAGGCCAGGCCTCCCTGTCCATCACCAACTCCCGGAGTTTACTGAAACTCATGTCCATCGAGTCAGTGATGCCATCCAGCCATCTCATCCTCTGTCGTCCCCTTCTCCTCCTGCCCCCAATCCCTCCCAGCATCAGGGTCTTTTCCAATGAGTCAACTCTTCACATGAGGTGGCCAAAGTATTGGAGTTTCAGCTTCAGCATGAGTCCTTCCAATGAACACCCAGGACTGATCTCCTTTAGGATGGACTGGTTGGATCTCCTTGCAGTCCAAGGGACTCTCAAGAGTCTTCTCCAACACCACAGTTCAAAAGCATCAATTTTTCGGCGCTCAGCTTTCTTCACAGTCCAACTCTCACATCCATACATGACCACTGGAAAAACCATAGCCTTGACTAGACGGACCTTTGTTGGCAAAGTAATATCTCTGCTTTTGAATATGCTATCTAGGTTGGTCATAACTTTCCTTCCAAGGAGTAAGTGTCTTTTAATTTCATGGCTGCAATCACCATCTGCAGTGATTTTGGAGCCCCCACAAAATAAAGTCTGACACTGTTTCCACTGTTTCCCCATCTATTTGCCATGAAGTGATGGGACGGATGCCATGATCTTCGTTTTCTGAATGTTGAGCTTTAAGCCAACTTTTTCACTCTCCTCTTTCACTTTCATCAAGAGGCTTTTTAGTTCCTCTTCACTTTCTGCCATAAGGGTGGTGTCATCTACATATCTGAGGTTATTGATATTTCTCCTGGCAATCTTGATTCCAGCTTGTGCTTCTTCCAGCCCAGCGTTTCTCAAGATGCATTCTGCATATAAGTTAAATAAGCAGGGTGATGGTATACAGCCTTGATGTACTCCTTTTCCTATTTGGAACCAGTCTGTTGTTCCATGTCCCGTTCTAACTGTTGGATTCTGACCTGCATATAGGTTTCTCAAGAGGCAGGTCAGGTGGTCTGGTATTCCCATCTCTTTCAGAATTTTCCACAATTTGTTGTGATCCACACAGTCAAAGGCTTTGGCATAGTCAATAAAGCAGAAATAGATGTTTTTCTGGAACTCTCTTGCTTTTTCAATGATCCAGAGGATGTTGGCAATTTGATCTCTGGTTCCTCTGCCTTTTCTAAAATCAGCTTGAACATCTGGAAGTTCACGGTTCACATACTGCTGAAGCCTGGCTTGGAGAATTCTGAGCATTACTTTACTAGCGTGTGAGATGAGTGCAATTGTGCAGTAGTTTGAGCATTGTTTGGCATTGCCTTTCTTTGGGATTGGAATGAAAACTGACCTTTTCCAGTCCCGTGGCCACTGCTGAGTTTTCCAAATTTGCTTGCATATTGAGTGCAGCACTTTCACAGTATCATCTTTCAGGATTTGAAATAGCTCAACTAGAATTCTATCACCTCCACTAGCTTTGTTCATAGTGATGCTTTCTAAGGCCACTTGACTTCACATTCTAGGATGTCGGGCTCTAGGTCAATGATCACACCATTGTGATCATCAGAATGGCCAAAATCCAAAATCCTGACAACACCAAATGCTAATGGGGATGTGAAGCAATAGGAACTCTTGTTCACTGCTGGAGGGCATGCAAAATGGAACAGCCACTTTGGGAGACAGTTTGGTGATTTTTCACAAAACTAAACATATTCATACCATGTCCTTCAGCAATTGTATTGCTTATTATTTACCCAAAAGAGTTGAAAACTTTTGTCTAGAGTAGGTGAATAGATACATAAACTATGGTTCATCCATACAATGGACTACTATTCAGTCCTAAAAAGAAATCAGCTATCAGAAAAGACATGCAGAAATCTTAAGTGCATATTACCAAGTGAAAGAAGCCAGTCTGAAAAGGCAGCATACTTTATGATTTCATTATGACATTCCAGAAATGGCAAAACGATGGTCTTCATACAAAGATTAGTGGTTGCCAGGGGCCTGTGGGGAGGGAGGTGGGTTAAGTAGGTGAAATGCTACAGATTTCTTAGGGTGGGAGAAACTATTCTGTATAGTTTACTGTACTTATGAATACACAGATTTAGCATTTATCAAAACCTATAGAACTTTACCTAGACCCAGACATCCTGGAATGTGAAGTCAAGTGGGCCTTAGAAAGTATCACTCCAAACAAAGCTAGTGGAGGTGATAGAATTCTAGTTGAGCTATTTCAAATCCTGAAAGATGGTGCTGTGAAAGTGCTGCACTCAATATGCAAGCAAATTTGGAAAACTCAGCAGTGGCCACGGGACTGGAAAAGGTCAGTTTTCATTCCAATCCCAAAGAAAGGCAATGCCAAACAATGCTCAAACTACTGCACAATTGCACTCATCTCACACGCTAGTAAAGTAATGCTCAGAATTCTCCAAGCCAGGCTTCAGCAGTATGTGAACCGTGAACTTCCAGATGTTCAAGCTGATTTTAGAAAAGGCAGAGGAACCAGAGATCAAATTGCCAACATCCTCTGGATCATTGAAAAAGCAAGAGAGTTCCAGAAAAACATCTATTTCTGCTTTATTGACTATGCCAAAGCCTTTGACTGTGTGGATCACAACAAATTGTGGAAAATTCTGAAAGAGATGGGAATACCAGACCACCTGACCTGCCTCTTGAGAAACCTATATGCAGGTCAGGAATCCAACAGTTAGAACGGGACATGGAACAACAGACTGGTTCCAAATAGGAAAAGGAGTACATCAAGGCTGTATACCATCACCCTGCTTATTTAACTTATATGCAGAATGCATCTTGAGAAACGCTGGGCTGGAAGAAGCACAAGCTGGAATCAAGATTGCCAGGAGAAATATCAATAACCTCAGATATGTAGATGACACCACCCTTATGGCAGAAAGTGAAGAGGAACTAAAAAGCCTCTTGATGAAAGTGAAAGAGGAGAGTGAAAAAGTTGGCTTAAAGCTCAACATTCAGAAAACGAAGATCATGGCATCCGGTCCCATCACTTCATGGCAAATAGATGGGGAAACAGTGGAAACAGTGTCAGACTTTATTTTGTGGGGGCTCCAAAATCACTGCAGATGGTGATTGCAGCCATGAAATTAAAAGACACTTACTCCTTGGAAGGAAAGTTATGACCAACCTAGATAGCATATTCAAAAGCAGAGATATTACTTTGCCAACAAAGGTCCGTCTAGTCAAGGCTATGGTTTTTCCAGTGGTCATGTATGGATGTGAGAGTTGGACTGTGAAGAAAGCTGAGCGCCGAAAAATTGATGCTTTTGAACTGTGGTGTTGGAGAAGACTCTTGAGAGTCCCTTGGACTGCAAGGAGATCCAACCAGTCCATCCTAAAGGAGATCAGTCCTGGGTGTTCATTGGAAGGACTCATGCTGAAGCTGAAACTCCAATACTTTGGCCACCTCATGTGAAGAGTTGACTCATTGGAAAAGACCCTGATGCTGGGAGGGATTGGGGGCAGGAGGAGAAGGGGACGACAGAGGATGAGATGGCTGGATGGCATCACTGACTCGATGGACATGAGTTTCAGTAAACTCCGGGAGTTGGTGATGGACAGGGAGGCCTGGCCTGTTGTGATTCATGGGGTCACAAAGAGTCAGACATGACTGAGCAACTGAACTGAACTGAACTGAACTGATAGACCTTTACAGCACAAAGAGTGAATCTTAATTTATACAGATTTTAAAGGTTATTTAGAGGTCAGGGAATCCTAAAGTGAAATGCAGAATATGACTAAATAATCCAACTGTACTACAGTTAGATTATGAAGGGAAGCGGGTGGGGAAAAGGGTGCCTATTTAAGTAACTTTGGAAATGAGTGGAGTCTATAAAACTAAAGGTAAAATGAATTATACATAAGTATTATATAGACTTTATAGAAATGCAAGGGAGGAAACTAGAATGATCTGTGTAATAATGGATTGGAGTTGGAGACATGAGTATGAACTCATGTTTAGTTTATATGGATGGAATTGGTTATATATGGAACTCTTTACAGATATTAATATGTCTACATACACAGATTAGTACACACTAATGTTTATTTCTTTGCTCTCTCAGCTGAGAGAATCCAGAAGCACTGATATCCCAGTAGCAGCAAGCAAAGCTAGTGCCCAGATCTTTGCTTTTTCATACCACTCTCCAACCAAGGCAGCCAGAGCTCCATGGAGATATGACTAATTCTAGGCTTGGGGCAGGTGATGTATAAGATAAATAAGGAGATACTCTCACACACACACACACATAATAAAAACTGAACCCCATGAAAATGAGGATATGCCAAAGGGATACAGGAGCCAATTAAGAGTGCCCAATGGCCGAAGGTGGAACAAGTTGAGCAACAACAACAAGAAGTAGTATATTGGATAATGATCCAAAGAGTAAAATTAGTCTCCATAGTCCATACTGATAGACATAAATTAGTGAACAGATAAGTGATGGTGTGTGCCACGTGTTCAGTCACTCCGTCGTGTCCGACGCTGCAATCCCAGGGCCTGCAGCCCACCAGTCTCTGTCCATGGGATTTCCCAGAGAAGAATACTGGAGTGGGTTGCCATTTCCCACTCCAGGGGATCTTCCAAACCCAGGGATTGAACCTTCGTCTCCTGTGTCTCCTGTATTGACAGGCAGGTTCTTTAACACCACGTCACCTGGCGTGCTGCAGTTCATGGGGTCACAGAGAGTCTGACATGACTAGGCCTTGGTGACTGAAAAACAACGACCCTGGGAAGCCCCAGATAAATGGGAGAGAAGTGAAAAAATCTCTGGGGCATAAGAAATCCAAAATCAATGTAATCACCCTCAAGAGGTAAAGTATAACTCCTCACTCTTAAGGGTGCCTTGTACTCAGGACTTCCTGCAGAAAAGTGCCGTCTAGAAAGGAGGGAAAAAGAGTAATTTCAGTGGGGAAACCTAATATATACTACCTCAGCAAGATGATCAAGGTCAACATCAACAGAGGTGAGTCATTTTGACACGTGCTGTGATGGGATATGATGAGAATGGCACTTCACCTTTTTGGATCTTCTTCCTCAAAACCTGTGTGTGTGTGTGTGTGCATGCGCACGCGTGTGCTAGTCACTCAGACATGTCCGACTTTTTGCACCCCCATGGACTGTAGCCCACCAGGCTCTTCTGTCCATGGGGATTCTCCAGGCAAGAATACTGGGGTGGATTGCCATTCTCTTCTCCAGGGGATTTTCCTGACCTAGGGATCAAACCCAGGTCTCCTGCACTGCAGGCAGATTCTTTACTGTTTGAACTACAAAACTCATAAGCCCAGTCTAATCATGAAGAAAACATCAGACAAATCACAGCGGAGAGATGTTCTGTAAAATACCTGACTCCTCAAAATTTTCAAAGTTATCAAAAACAAGAAAATCTGAGAAATCCTTACAGTCAAGAAGAGCCTCAGAATACCTGGTGACTAAATGTAGTGTCCTGGATGGCGTCCTGAAACCGAAAAGAGGATGTTAGGGGAAAGACTGAGGAACTCTAAAATAAAGCGTGGATTTTAATTATCAATGAGTGTTAGTTGCTCGGTCGTGTCTGACTCTTTGTGACACCATGGACCGTAGCCCACCAGCCTCCTTTGTCCATGGGGATTCTCCAGGCAAGAATACTGGAAGGGGTAGCCATTCCCTTCTCCAGCGGATCTTCGCTGCCTCAGGGATGAAACCCAGGTCTCCCACATTGCAGGGGGATTCTTTACCTTCTGAGCCACCCTTTCCACAAACAGCCACCCTTCCAAAAGGGAAGCCCTTTCCACATTGGTTTACTAATTATAACAAATACTGATGTAAGATGTTCATAACAGGGGAAACAGTGGGTGAGGTATATGAAAACTCTCTTTGAAATTTCTCTGTAAACCTAAGACTGTCCTAAAAAATAAAGCTTATTAAAATAAAATGTATTTTAAAAATGGACCACTATCTGCTTCCCCAGATTCTTCACTGGAGTGGGAGAGCTTTGTGGAGCTCAGAGCTGGCCATCCCAGAAAAACAGATGAAACTTTGGGTCAGCAGGCAGGTGTGAAAACTCCAGTCAGGACGCTGCCCCTTCCCCTTGGGCAGGGCTAGTGTGCCCTGGCATACCCAGAGACGTATTCCGCACAAGTGACTTGGCCTCTGTGGTCTGAGGTGCATGGCGCCGGACCTAACAGCTTTGGGCTGGGCTCTTCCTTGCTGCCCTCACCCCAAACACCACGAGTTTCCTTGCCTGGCCTCCTGGAGTCCTTGGTTCTAACTCCCCAGCTCTGCTAAGGGTTGTGCAGGAAAGTGCAGACTCCCCACCCTGCCCAGCAAAGCCTAGTCCTGAGAGAAATGTGGGGAGGACCGAGCGCAGAGGTTAGGCACTCCTAGTGAAAAAAGAAGGAAAAGGGGATGTTTTCTGTGTCCCCAGTTGAGAGGAAGTGCTCTTCACTCTCCTTGGCACATTCAGAGGGAGGGAGCTGAGTAGCCAGCGTTTCAGACACCGGCCAGGAAAGTGCTGGGATTTGCAGAAAAGGGTTTCCCAGACCTGGCCTGGGAGAGCAGGGCTGGCGGTGGCGGGAGTTGCAGCTTCAGGACTAAGCTTGGGAATATCCAAGGAACTTGAAGATTCCCCACGTTTTTGTGGCCAGGAAACTACGCTGACTTTCAATTCGGAGACGTGTGCTGCCAGAGAGCGGTTTTGGCGAGGTGGCCAGGGCGCTCTGGAAAGCTGAGGACTGGCAGGAAACGGGGCTCTCTGGAAAGAGGGAAGTTAGGAGCCAGAACCCTACAGCTCACTAGGAGGGGCCACAGGGAGGGATAGCAATAGCCTGGAACTGGCGTCGCCACCCCCATTGAGTGCCCAAAGCCCAGGGTGAGGAGTCAGGGCAAAGCCTCCGGTTTCAGCTCCGGCTGCGCCCTGCCCTCTCCAGCTTTACGCACGGGCTTGTCTCATCTGCTGGCCCCATGAGGAGGGCAGGGGAACTCCAGCCGCTTCACCTGAGGACTGGTCTTTTCCCACAGCTTCAGGGCTTTATACCAGGGGCCCCCGAGGGCAGTAGAAGCCAGTGGTTCGGGCTCTATAACAGGGTGAGGGACAATCAGGAGTGGCCACGGCTGGCCTGAAGAGGGGCGCACAGTCGGGCTGGCGGGTGGCAAGACCTCTGAGTTAATGTATAATTGTGAGCAGATGGCGGGGGCTGGCAGCAGCCTGGGGCTTGGGCCCAGCTAATGAGGGACAATTAGCCCCAAGCCCGGTGGGGGCAGCGGAGAGAGTCAGACAGTGAAGGCAGATATTTGCTCCTCAAACAGTCTGGCGCTTTGGGCAGAGGGCTGAGTGGCTGAGCCTTTGGGCTGGCTAGGCTCCCCTTCCTCTCTTTTCCCTCCCCCCACCACCTCTGGGTCGAAAGCCTCTGTTTATTCAGACCCAAGAGTGTGTTGTAAAGGCGGGGGGAGAGGGTAGTTTATGGGGGAAATCACTGCCTCCACCATCTGCCAGGTCTTGTCCCTGCTCCCCCTGATACCCCTATCTCCACCCTCACACAGCTGTCCATGGGAATAGTGGGTCCGAACATGGAGCCTTTGGTCCCCAGATGCAGGGGCAAATAAAGGGGAAGAGATGAGGCAGGAAAAGAGGACTAAGATCAGGGTACCACATGCCTTCCTCAGGACCTCCTCTCACCCAGGCATGGCTGAGCATTGGGACTAACAGTCCCAGCTGCCCTGGGAGTGAATTGGCTCTACAGCCACTGGGGCATGTGCTGTCCTGCCCCTGGTGCTGAAACTACCTGCTGCAGTCTGCCCAGGGCTCTGGACTAGCCTGAGGAGGCTGGAAAAGGAGGGGAGTAAGTAGCAGGGTAAGGGAGAAAACCCACTTTTGTGATACATTTGGCTCTGTCTTGAGAATGAGTTCCCAACCCTAGGATCAACCATGATATCCATGCCCTTGTCCCCCCAAAACCAAAGCATTTACCAATGAAACCTAGTCTTAGATCTCCACACCCTGATTACTTTCAGCCTGACTTCTGAGAGTCTCTCAGAATCCAAAGTATGGGATGGACCCAAAGAGCTTTCCATGCTGCCTCCTTCACAAGAGATCTGCCCATGCTGGAGGTGGCAACAGAGCTTCCATGCGCTGGGGGCTTTGTCTTCTTTCCAGCTGCTGGGCCTTCCACCCCAACAAAGATCCGGGTACCCTGTGGTGTCCACGGTGGGAACAGGAGTGTCATTCATAACTTAGAGCCTAAAACCACCGTATCCTTAGTGGAATGGAGCCTGATAAATCTAGAAATGGATAGATACCCCACCTGCAACCTAGCTCCCCTCAGAGGCTTATTCCCTCCATCAACCCTGTTGACAGTCTTCTGAATCCCAGGGTCCCCCAGTTCCTAAGCAAGACTCATCCTGGGCATCACCTCAGTCAAGGAGCCAGTTGGAGGTTTGGTTAGGACACTCCGGAAGAACTGGTGCCATGTGACACTCTTTTCTATACATACCTCATTCTCTGAGAGATTCATGGGCCAACTTGGCCAGTATTTAGGTGTTGGTCTATGTACCCATTTATCTTTTCAACCAACACAGGACTCAGGAGTTGACCCAGAACCCAAAAGTGAATTCTGGGTGGGAGGCTGTGTCCGTGGTTCTGGAAGTCACGTTTGGGCTTCTGAGCACCTGAAGACTTGGAGACACAGTCTGAAATTCCCCCATCTTCCTTATTCCTCATTCACTTCAGGAGTGCTGGCCCCTGAGTGGGTGTGCTCAGGGGCTGGGCGCCCTGGGTGAGACTGGCTCTGGCCCTGCTTCAGGCTGGCAGGTGGGGGCAACATGGGCTCCGAGGACTTCCAGTGGAAGGACACAGTGGGTCATTGGCTGTGGTTCGCCCTGAGTCAGGGCCGGCGTCAGTCAGCCCCATGCACACCTCCCTCCTCCTCTCTCCTCTGCTCATGGCCTGTGACATCACTGGCTGCTCCCAGAAGGCTGCCCTCTGCTCCTGATCACCGGGCTCTCTGTAGCTCTGGACCCCCTGGCGGGACTGAAGCAGAAACAGAGAGGAGGCTGTTATCAGGACCAGACCAGCACCCTCCCTGGAGACTGCAGGGGTCTCAGGAGCCCAGATCAGGAGCCTGAGACTCCTGAAGCGTCGAAGCTCTCACCTCAGTGCCTCCACACAGGTAGCTCACCTCCGGCTCATTGTCTGTTCTGCCTCCCAGGCTGGCTCCATGTCTTTGTGCGGCCAAGCCAACCTCTCTCCTCCTCTGTCTCTGCAGCTACCTCCTTCCTGCCCCTTCAGCCCCTTCTCCTGCTCTCCCATCTTGTGAGGACCGGTTGTCTCCTCAGAAAAGTCAATATGAATGTTGGAAATGTGTGGTGCAGTGACTGGGAATGGGTTACTATTTCGAGTTGGGGGGATTTCAGGTTTGGATATTGAACTTGAGCCCCCACAGCTCCTCTTGAGCTCTAGTCACTGAGGGGAGGACAGAGTCCTCTCAAGGAGTCAGGGCTTGGCTGATTTTCTGAGCTTTTGACACAGCCCTTTAACTCCCCAGATTGACTTTCTTCTCTCCATTGTTTTTGTGGTGGCAGGGGTGGAGGCAGAGAAAGAGAGCCTCAGGATTAGAAGCTGGAAATTTCAGCTTCTGAGGAGGGACTGGCTTCTACACTTCCCTGAACTTCACTCCCTGGGTAGCCTCTTATTTGTGAGAACCCCAATTTGTCCCTCAGTTTTCTTTCTGGAGAAACCTCTGCCTGCCTTCCTGACTCTCTGGAAAGATGAGAGCTGGTAGGGGAATGTGTCTCTCTCTGTCTAGAGATGAGTGAGTAAAAGCTGTTTCAGTTCCTGAGTTTCTCAAGTCCCTCCTGAGTTCATTGTTTTCTCCCCAGCACTAGTCTCCTCTTCCTGGCTGCTCTGTGATCTCTTGGAGAGCAAAAGCCTTGTCCTTTTCCATTTTACTCCCTTCATCCTGAGCAACCAGCTGTGTACTCATAATTAATACCATGTTCAGTAAATAATTGCAGATTAGTTAACTAAGTCGAGATGGTGTGGTTATTACAGGAAAGATCGAAGCATAAGCTATTCTCTGGGGTGACCCCCAGACCTGCCGGGGGTCCAGGCATGAAAGGAGGTGGCTTCAACTGCCACGTCTAGCCGTTAAAAGCAAGACAGACATGGTGGTTCATGACCTGTGTCCCTAGCTGCCCAAAGACTCTCTCATGCTCACCTTGGCATCTATGCAGCTCAGAGACAGCCCTTTTCTGCTTCTCCCTCCCTTCCTTCGACATCCCTTCAGTAAATGGTAATTGAAGGAATGAGTGTCTGGCCTTGGAGAGCTGACCTCTGAGAGTATGAGATCTAGAACTCTCCAGAGTTAACAGGAAATAATAACCCCAGTGGGTTAGAAGGTGTCAAGAGAGGTGTCTTCTGGGAGACTTCAGGCTTGCTCATCTCTACTTCCAGGGGGTGGGGCCTGAGCTACAATGCCTGGGGGTAGAGACGAGCCCTGGTATCTCCACAGACCTTCCTGGGGAGCATAAAACACAGAGCAAGACCCTCCTATAAGGTGCTCTGAAGGAAGCTTTCTGGCTGGTGGTTTGGAGAACATAACCTGCATGACACTGCAGGCAGAGCCTTGAATGTGGTTCCCAGCCCTGGACCAGGGTGATGGGGATCTGTGGTCCCTGGTGCTCTTCCTGGCTGGGCAGAACCTCCTGAGCTTAGGAGGCGGGACCCTTGCCCCAAGTGTATCACCTGCTGGGGGCTGATAAGACTTTTGAGGGATCTTAGCTCCTTGACCAGGGATTCAACCTGCATACCCTGCACCAGAAGTGCTGAGTCTTAACCACTGGACTGTCAGGGAAGTCCCCTAGCTCTGTGATGTTTTAATTCAAAGGTTTAGTAAAACGAATTTGAATCTTTGTAACCAATCTACTGGCAAACTTTATAAACCTTATCCTCTATCACAAAACCCCATCCCAAGATCATTCCAAGCGAGAGATTCCACCCAAAGAACCCTGGATTATTGTAGGCTCAGCCCCAAGAACAAAGAAGGACCTCCCAGGAGAAACTCCCCTCCCCAGTCTTCCCAGTGCCTGTCCTTTGAGAGGAGGCTCAGCCTGGAGCATGCCGCAAGATGGTAAGATGACCAAGAGAAGCTGGAAGGACAGGTAGCAAAAGGAGGGAAGAAATGGCTCAAGGTTCTGCTTCCATCCACGTGGTTTCCTGTGCCCTTGGCCAGCGTTCTAAGGGAGCTCAGTCCAGACAGTCTCTCTGTTCCACCCTGTGTCCGTAAGCTCGGTAGGGCCAGTGCCTATGGCCAAGGAGCAAAGATTCACTCATGAGCCAGCTCCCAGAGAAAGTGGCATGTTTGGGGGACCCTGTGAGCAGAAGAGGGGCCATCCCCTGGGGAGAGGATTTTCTCTATGGTGGGAAGGCAGGCTGGAGGGGTAACCCTCTCCCAGGAGGGTCATCCTGGCCACAGGTGGACTGGAGAGAGGGGAGCTGCCGGGTTGGATGCCTCTTTCTCCCACCCAGGGATCAGCAGCGTGAACCAGCTAGGGGGGCTCTTTGTGAATGGTCGGCCCCTGCCCCTGGATACCCGGCAACAGATTGTGCAACTGGCCATCAGTGGGATGCGGCCCTGTGACATCTCCCGGAGCCTCAAGGTAGGATGCTGGGCCCTTCACGCAGTGATGGGGACAAGAAGCGGGGAGAGGAGCCCCTTTAAGGCAAGTCCGGAGCTGGTGCAGACTGGGAGGGCCTTTGGGCTTGGGCTGCTCCCCTGAGGGCTGGGATAGGGAGCTTCAGACTTCTGAAGGTGGGGCTGGACTCCACTCTGTGGCCTTATAGCTTCCTCTGTCCCAGGGACACTCCTCCTCTGGCCATTAGGCCTTACCTGTCTCTGCCTCTCACCTGATGCAGGTATCTAATGGCTGTGTGAGCAAGATCCTAGGCCGTTACTATCGCACAGGTGTCTTGGAGCCCAAGGGGATTGGAGGAAGCAAGCCACGCTTGGCCACGCCGCCGGTGGTGGCACGAATCGCCCAGCTCAAGGGGGAGTGCCCGGCCCTCTTCGCCTGGGAGATCCAACGCCAGCTCTGTGTAGAGGGGCTTTGCACCCAGGACAAGACTCCCAGTGTAAGTGCTCTCCCCTCCCCAGAACCGGAAGTGGAGCTGCAGACAGGCTGTCTGGGGAGGCAGAAGTAGATTCCTTCTTACTTTGCAGTGGGGCCTCCCAGGCTGGGGGCGGGGCTCCTGGGCTCTCTTCTGACCCAGAAGTTTCTCTTCTGAAAAGTGGTGAGACAGGTGAGATGAAGAAAGTATGGGGAGTGAGAGGAGGCTGCCCTTGGAAGTAAGGTGTTGGCTGGGACAGAGAGAGAGAAAGAGAGAGAATGTTGGGGAAACATCCTTAGGAAGCACCCCTGGCTCTGTGTACCATCTTCCTACTCAACACCACACGTCCTCAGGTCTCCTCTATCAACCGAGTCCTGCGGGCATTGCAGGAGGACCAGAGACCGCCCTGGATACATCTCAGGTTGCCAGGTGGGTCTTGGAGCTGCCTCCAGGGATGATCAGAGCCACAAGTAAGCATCTAACAGTTCCCACGTTCCTTTCTTGTTCTTTCTTGCATCACCCTCACCACAAGACAACCGAGAGGGCCTGGCAGGGGGTCTTATTCTCTCCTGGCAGGAGAGGATGGAGGCTCAGAGGAAGGGAAGCGACTTACCCAAGATCACTAGCTAGGTGTTGGCAGGTCCTGGAACGGAGACCAGCTCCCTAGGCCCCAGGTTCACAGGATCTGTTGAGGAGGAGGCAGGACTGGGGCTTCCACATCTTCCCTCTGCCTCGATCACAGCCTCTCAGACCACTTTTGATGTGGTCTGGTCACACAAGCCTGGACCAAACCTTGCAGCTGTCTCCCTCCAAATACTAAGCATGCGCCCCCATGGTATGGAGTGTGCCCCTCACCCAGTGCCCCTGCAGCAACCCCCAAGTACCGGTGGATGTCCCAGCAGTGCAGCTCCTCTCTATAGCCACACTGCCCCGGCCCCACAGCCCCGGAGGAATCGCTGTCGCAAACCTGCTCCAGCTCCTGTCTCCCTTTGCAGCTGGTCTGGGTCCAATTCCTCGAACTCCCCACTGTGACTCTGAGGCTCCCCGGGGTCCCCACCCAGGAACTGGCCACCGGAATCGGACAATCTTTTCCCCAGGTCAAGCCGAGGCGCTGGAGAAAGGTGCCGGGGCTGGGTGGATGGGGGCCACAGAGGTGAGGACCTGGAGGCCTATAGGCCATGGCTGAGCGCTGGAGGCTGCAGATGGCCCTGCCTCCAGGAGGAGGGCAGTTCAGGGTTGTCCTAGGAAGGGTGGGAGTTGGGGGGCTGCTGCTGAGGGGGAAGCAGGCCTTGCTCCTCTCCCTGTGCCCTTGCCGTGTGAGCCTCCATCTCTGCAGAATTCCAGCGTGGGCAGTATCCTGATTCAGTGGCCCGTGGGAAACTGGCTGCAGCCACCTCTCTGCCCGAGGACACGGTGAGGGTGAGTGAGCCCTGCTGCACAGCGTGCACAGGCCCCAAGCGTAGAGAGTCTGGGCCAGGCAGGCTTTGGGCTGCGGTAGAGAAGGCGGTGGGAAGGTGGAGACCAGCTCGTTTGGAGTAGAAATGAGACAAGCTCCTCCATGTTCCCCTGCTGCTGATTGCTCTCCCCATCCTCCCTCTCCACGCCTTGGTGCTGAGGAAGAGGTCAGAGAGCAAAGGCCAGAGCAGGAAGCGGGGAGGTTGGGTCTGGGGAAGGGTCTGCTCTCTGAGTCCAGGTCAGGAACATGTGGGTGAGAACGGTAGGTGCTGGGCCCTGGAGCGCACAGTCAGCTGCATGGTTCTGCCCTCCCTCAGATCTGGTTTTCCAACCGAAGGGCCAAATGGCGCCGACAAGAGAAGCTCAAGTGGGAGATGCAGTTTCCAGGTGATTTCTCAGCCCATGCATCTACTCATCCATCCACTCACCTTTCTCTTCCTTCCTTCCTTCTTCCCTTTCATTCCTTCCATCCATTCACATTTCCCTTCCTTCCTTCCCTTCCATTCATCCATCTATCCATCCATCCACTCACCTTTCCCTTCCTTCCCTCCATCCATTCACCCACCTATCCTTCCATCCATCCATCCATCCACCTATCTTTCCTGCCATCTATCCATCCACCGAACATTTACTTGGCACATCCCACGCATCAGATCTTGTACTGGATGCTGGACACACACAATCCTTGCTCTTCAGGGTTGCACAGCCCCAGATTTATCATCCCTAGGAATTAATCCTTCTTCCCCAGTCTTTTAAGATCCTGCGTTGGAGAGGAGGCAGTTTAGGGCTGTAGCATCAACCCCCTCCCACCCCTGCCAGAAGTCGTTGCCTTTCCTAAAACTTCCCCTGCCTCTCACCACCATCCCCTGCTCCACAGACCCTTGTTCCTCCTGCTGAGTGGATTCTCCCTTACCTTGTAGGTGGTTCCCGGGGTCTGACTGTACCAAGTGCCTCCCCAGGAATCTTCTCTGCACAGGTATCCAGGAGGAGGGGGAGTTTGTGAATCGGGAAGGCCGAAGGGGTCACTGCTCCTCCCATTCCCAGTGGAGGCCTGAGCTAGAATTCATGATGCCCTGGGCCCCCACAGTGCACGCTTCCAGGAAGCGCCATCCTCACAGTCTACTGTGTGAATGGCGCCCCCTGAAGTTGTTCAAGATACAGCCTGGGGGCAGGGGTCCTGGCCGTGCTAAACAGGAGGCGTCGCTGGCAGCTGAGGGCTTCCTCTTGCTTTCCAAGCAGTCCCCCGGCAGTGTGTCCAAGGCAGTCCTACCTACCCTGGAATCCCTGGGTCCCTACTATCCACTGCGCTGGGGGACAGCATCAGAGGGGTGTCTGAGTGACACCCCACCACAAGCCTGTCTCCAGTCCTGCTGGGGTAAGAATCCTTGCCAGGCTGCGCTCCTGCAGGGTGTGGGGAGGGCAAACCAACTCCTTGACTCATCGGAAGGCCCGATCTCCAGTCAGGTTTATCAGGGGAACCTCAATACAGCTTTCCTAATTCCTTGCATGGCCCACAGAGTTGGGGAGACTAACACCCCTGAGTGTATACTACCATTGACGGCTGTAGCAGGAAGACGGGGCGGGATTGGGATCTGAGTGTATATATCCAGGGTAAAGAGCCAACATCTGCCTCTCTCCCCAACAGTGACTTGGAGGGCTGGGGTGCCACCAGCAAGCCCAATCTCAACCTCTCTTCATCCCTGCAGGCTACCTGCCCCCCACAGCTGAGCTTCCTGGGCTCCGTCCTGCTTTGCCATCCTTGCCCTTCCTTCCTCTGCCCCCATCACCAGTCTTGGTGCCCGTCAGGCCTTGCAGTGGCCTGGCTCCCCACTGTGAGGTCTGGGATGAGGAAGGAGGCTCAGTATGGAAAGGAGATGTGGTGGGGGGGATATGACCCCACCTGTCCAAGCAAAGCACGGCCCCTCCTCCTTCCTGTGTCTCCTCCTCGTCTGTGGACCTTGCCCCTCTTGTGCGTCACCTGAGTGGAGAGGCTGTGCTTACCCACATGTCACATTGGCCTTACGAGGCTTCCAGTTGGCAGTAATAAAAACATTTTTAAAATTGGCAGTAGTTCTGTTGTCCATCATGTTTTTAAAGTGAGTATTCATAATCCCATCCCTGCATTTAACAATTATAAACAGTTCGCCCTCTGTCTGTCTAAATATCTATGAAAATGTGTATCTAGCTAGCTATCATCTAATATATTTATGTGTTTACATGCTATGTATCTAGCTACTGTCTATCCATCCAATCTATCGAATCTCTGTATGTATGCATGCATGTATCTGCACATGTATGTATATGTATCTGCCTTGGTGTTTTTGTGCTCATATACCCACACGTATGCACACGTACAGATACTGATAGCACCTCATGGCCAGTCACCCCTGAGTCCTCCAGCATGCATCTCCAAAAAATAAGGGAAGTTTTCTTACATAACTACAACACAGTGACCACATCTAAGAAAATGTCTAATAATTCCTTAATCTAAGAGACATATGAACTCCTTAATTGCATATGTATTTTCTGCACAGCGGCAAACAGAGAGGAAATGCCCCTTTTTATATTCTGCTTCTCCCTTTATATGTGCTCCTGGGGCATGTTTGCTTGCTTCTTCTTTTCTGAAAGTTCCAAATCATCTCAATTTTGTCTTCCTAGAGAGAGAAATCTCCAGGCTCCTCCTGGGAAACCTAGGGATGTAAGAAAAGAGAGGGACACGGAGGAACGTGATGGAGGGGATATTTGGAGTGAGGGGTGGGCTCATCTCTCCAAATTCTTTCCTTTTTGAAGAGATGGGGATGGAATGATGATGGTGCAAAGTGAGGGTCAGGACAGAGTTTATTTACTCCCATCTGCAAAGGTACTGGTCCAGAAGTTATCCTTCAATAAGTCTCTTTATCATCAAATACTCTAGAGCTGTGCTGCCAGTAAAAGTAGCCACCAACCACATGTGGCTAGTAAAGTGATTAAAATGAAACAAAATGAAGAATTCAGCTCCTCACTCACACTGTGTGTGTGCTTAGTCACTTCTGTTGTATCCGACTCTTTGCAACCCTATGGACTGTAGCCCACCAGTCTCCTCTGTCCATGGGATTCTCCAGGCAAGAACACTGGAGCGGGTTGCCATGCCCTACTCCAGGGGATCTTCTGGACCCAGGGACTGAACCTGAGTCTTCTGCATCTCCTGCATTAGCAGGCAGATTCTTTACCCACTAAATCACCTAGGAAGTAGTCACATGTGCCTGTGGCTACTGTGTTGGACAATAAGCATTATAGAACATTTCCATCAGCACAGAGAGCTCCATGTGACAGCACAGCTCTACCATGAAATTCCAAGGATAACAGAGCATGACCTGCCTCTGCCCTGCTTCTCTGCTCTCAACCTGGGGCCCCACTGGACAGATGGCCCAGGGAAATGGCCAAGGTTTTGTTGGGGGACTGAGACTGTGCCATTCACTTCAGTGACCAAACTGACCTTAGCAATGGAAGCAGCTGGAAGCTGAAGCCACATGGCTGAGCACATTCAAGCTGAGGATGGCAACTTGTGGGGAGCATAAAAGCGTGCACACACATCTGTGTGTGTGTGTGTGTGTGTGTGTGTGTGTGAGTGCGCGCGCGAGCACGCACACACATGTGCGCATGCACGTGCATGTGTCCCTGGGCACATACATTCCTGTATGTCTGACTATATGTATTCAGGGAAGGCTGAAGAAGAGATTCTGCATTAAATGACTCCCAAGGTCTTATCTCTGAAGACTATTCCACACCACTGCTGCTGCTGCTAAGTCGCTTCAGTCGTGTCTGACTCTGTGTGACCCCATAGACGGCAGCCCACCAGGCTCCCCTGTCCCTGGGATTCTCCAGGCAAGAACACTGGAGTGGGTTGCCATTTCCTTCTCCAGTGCATGAAAGTGAAAAGTGAATGTGAAGTCGTTCAGTCGTGTCCGACCCTTAGCGACCCCATGGACTGCAGCCTACCAGGCTCCTCCATCCATGGGATTTTCCAGGCAAGAGTACTAGAGTGGGGTGCCATTGCCTTCTCCGATTCCACATCACATCTCTGGCCTATTCTTAACATTGTCTAGGAAAGGAGATGCCCTGGTCCTTAGCGTTTGCAACCTTCTCTTATTGCATTAAAATGTTTACAAAATTCTTTCATATTTCTTGAGGAAAAACATACTTACGGAAACTTGACATCACTTTCCTCTACCCAAGCAGAAACTCTCTCAGCTTCTGGTTTCAGCTTCTCTTCTCAATAAACTTAAAAGCCAGGGCCTAGTTGTGGGATGATGCAGTAGGGCTCAGGCTTTGAAAGTGTTTGAGAAGTTGTCTGGATGCTGCTTTATATAATATTGAGTCAGCAATGAGCAAAGATTATTCCCTTTTCCACTCCCTTTCAATTCTGATTGCATCAAAGAGAAAATTTTCATTTTGGTTCTATTCTGTAGCCACTCTGTAACACTTGTTAATCTGTTTGTTTGTTTTTTTTTTTAACAGACGGAAAGGGAGCTTCAGGCTCTGAACCTTGGTCAAGGAAGGGAAATATGACTAAAATTTATGGCATCACTTTGGTTTCATTATATTCTTTTTTTTTTTGTCTTCAGTATATTCATTTTTATGGTCACTTTCTACTCATGGCTTCCCTGATAGCTCAGTTGGTAAAGAATCCACCTGCAATGCAGGAGACCCTGGTTTGATTCCTGGGTTGGGAAGATCCACTGGAGAAGGGATAGTCTACCCACTCCAGTATTCTTGGACTTTCCTTGTGGCTCAGCTGGTAAAGAATCTGCCTGCAATGTGGGAGACCTGGGTTCAATCCCTGGGTTGGGAAGATCCCCTGGAGAAGGGAAAGGCTACCCACTCCAGTATTCTGGCCTGGAGAATTCCACGGACTGTAAAGTCATGGGGTCACAAAGAGTTGGACACGACTGAGCAACTCTCACTTCATTTCTGCTCATGGCAAGTGATTCTGGTCTTCCATTTTATGATAGTGATTAAAATATCCCTTTCTAAATAAAGGTACTTAAGAGCCTATGTCAAGAAAGGCATTAATGGGGCAGATGGTATGCCACTAAGGGCCAATGTTATGAAGACAGTACAAGAAAGACACCCATTTTGGAAGCTCTGTTTTGATGGAAAGAGTCATGGGCATCAGGGTCTACTCTAATTGAAGAATTGCATCAGAGGTCTCTGCTGGTGCTACAGCTGCTAAGTCGCTTCCTTCATATCCGACTCTGTGCGACCCCATAGACGGCAGCCCACCAGGCTCCCCTGCCCCTGGGATTATCCAGGCAAGCACACTGGAGTGGGTTGCCATTTCCTTTTCCAATGCATGAAAGTGAAAAGCGAAAGTGAAATGCTCAGTCGTGTCCGACCCTTAGCGACCCCATGGACTGCAGCCTACCACGCTCCTCCATCCATGGGATTTTCCAGGCAAGAGTACTGGAGTGGGGTGCCATCGCCTTCTCCCAGTCGTAGGCAAATCACTTCAGCTCCCTGTAAACGGTGGGCAGTGATGGAGAAAATACCTGTTGCGTCCTACTGACTGGATCAAAAGGAAATGATAAGGTGGTATGGTCGGTAAGCTATGGAGGGACAGTGGGCTATATATGCATAGGCTGTCATTACAACTACCTTGTGCCTATAGGATTAATAATCCTTCCATTGTCGTAAGCCAAAAGGACATCTAGTCATATCTGGATTGTGAATCCTTCAGGGCGAGGCTTATTCCTCATGGGACCTCTGGGAAAAGTCTAGGGATTCTGGAGGGGACGGGGAGAATCAGTGGAAGAATAGGTTACCATTTGGTTTCCCCTCTTCTGGACACCACTTGAAGTGACCTGGAGTCTCAGTTGCCACCCACATTCACACCTCTACTCTCAAGTCAGATGCACACCAGGGTCTTGGGGGTGGCCGTTTGTGATGTATTGTTGCTCGAAACAGGTGTTTTGCTAAACTGGGTAGGAAAAGTTGTGTTACAGATATTCTTCTCATGGATCTTGACTCTGGGGTTCTTGTTTGGTTTAGTGTAGTAGTTTCTCCTGGAAGATTTAGATTTCCATAGGTGGCATCCTGTTGACCTGGGGAGGAAAGAGGAAATAGAAACCTTCAGTTGGTCACTTGCTAATTTCTAGCATTTAGGAAAAAACCTGGTGAGACCCAGTGGGAAGACAGAAGATAAAGTCATTTGTTCCTATCTTGAGGAAGTGCCACGGGGACGGAGAAGAGGTTAGTTTATAGGAAAGAGCAGTAGAAGTGATTTAGAAAAATCCAATGAATGGTGCAAAATACCATCAGAATTCACAGGGAGACTACAACCAACAGGTTAGACTTCCTAAGAATTCAAACTGACTTGAGGAAGACATCTGATGGCATGAGGGTGTGCAAGGTGCCAAGCTGTTTACTAAGCATTTCACTGTCATCAGCTCATGTAACATAATAATCCCACGAGAGTCACACTATATTCCATTTCACCTACAAGAAACAGACTTTGAGAGGTTCATTGGCCCAAGGTCAAACAACCAGTTTTGCTAATAAGCATCAAATTAGAACCCAGCTCTGAGTCCAGAAATGATCTCTTAACCTCTTTGATGAAATGTCTACTAGAATGTCAGGCCTGGAAAGAGAAATCTAGTGCAATCCAAATCCTTCATGGAATACATAAGGAAACGACTTAGTGGGATTTCCTTTTGTTTTCCCGTTTGCCACAATTAAAGGGTTTATGTAGAAAATCAACAGAAGATGAAGGAAAAGAGTGAATGAATATGGGGATCTCTATCTAGAGGCATACAGTCACTGACCCCTCATATCACCCTATGAAACAGACATTATTTCCATTTTACAGATAAGGAAACCAAGGTCTAGAAATGTTGGAGCAATTTCCTTGGGGTTACAAAGCTAGTAAGGACCATGCCTTGCTAGTTTTGGTTCCAGGTCTATATAATATCAAAACTGAATCTCTTTCTACAACATCTTCCTGACTTCCTAAGCCAGGAAAGAGAGGATGATTGTGAAGGGGCAGGGCTAAGAGGAATGAGGTACCCTGAAGAGTTATGAACAGGGAAAGATGGAATGGAGGCATCAGCTTAGAAAAGTAGACTTACAGTGGAGAGGAGATCAGGTAGGGATGGGCCTGGTGGCTGGGGAGCCCTTGTTGCACTGCAGGCTCTTGGTGGAAAGCCTGCCAGACAATTGTGCCAGTAATTATGGTAATTACTAAGGAGCAAGCTAGGACCAACCTAGACAGCATATTAAAAAGCAGAGACATTACTTTGCCAACAAAGGTCCGTCTAGTCAAGGCTATGGCTTTTCCTGTGGTCATGTACAGATGTGAGAGTTGGACTGTGAAGAAAGCTGAGCACCAAAGAATTGATGCTTTTGAACTATGATGTTGGAGAAGACTCTTGAGAGGCCCTTGGACTGCAAGGAGATCCAACCAGTCCATCCTAAAGGAGATCAGTCCTGGGTGTTCATTGGAAGGATTCATGCTGAAGCTGAAACTCCAATACTTTGGCAGCCTCATGCGAAGAGCTGACTCATTGGAAGAGACCCTGATGCTGGGAGGGATTGGGGGCAGGAGGAGAAGGGAATGACAGAGGATGAGATGGCTGGATGGCATCACTGACTCGATGGACATGAGTTTCGGTAAACTCCGGGAGTTGGTGATGGACAGGGAAGCCTGGCGTGCTGTGGTCCATGGGGTCGCAAAGAGTCGGACACGACTGAGCGACTGAACTGAAGCACTCAAGAGGCTCTGCCAAGGAAATACTGGAGTTTTCAGGGTTTGGTGAAGGGAACACAAGGGAGGAAGCAGAGATGGCGCTGAGTCTTGAGCCTGAGTGTTTGAGAGGATGGTGGTGCCCTCTATGGCCATGGGGAAGGCAGGAAGGATCACCTTTGAAGGGGAGGGTGAGGAGGCTCATTTGGAGGAGATGGCAGGATGAAGTCAAGTCAACTGTCAGTCAGAAAGTTGGAAAGAGATGAGGTTAGACTTCAGGAGAAGGATGAGGCTGCAGATAAATCTGGGTGCCATTAGTACCCCCAAGGATCTGAGGTGTAGGGGTAGAACGTACCTAGGATGGAAAGGATACCCTTCAAAGTTACCAGTCTTCCCTACAAAGGGGGAAAAACTCTGCCTGTTAATGAAGAGAGACAGATATACAAGTACCCCCTCATCCTGTCCCCTGAAGTCTGACTTGCAAGCACAAGAGTCAGTGTGATGTGATAGTGAGAAGCCTAGATCTGACTCCTCCTCTCTCCAGCAAGTCTAGGTCTAGAAGCCCCATGAGAAAAGGCACGGATTTGGAATAAAGGTTGGGAGTGGATCCAGCCATGGGACAGATGCCAGCCTGGGGTGCATATTGGTCTTGCTCTCACATGCCTCCGCACCCTCCTCCCTTCTTCTGCTGCTCCTCATCAGCTTCTGCTCCCAGACCCCTGGGTCCTTACCTAAAATTCCCAAATACACTCTTTGGTAATGTCTTCGCTGTCTGCCAACAGGGTACCACTTCGGTCGGATCGCATGTAAAAGCCATTGGGTGCCAGCACCGTGAGCAAGTTGCTGCCCTGAAGCTCGATACAGAAGTTGAGGGCGAACTTTCCCCAAGGCCGAAAGGTGCCGAAGGATGTTATTGACCAGAAGGATCCACCCTGTGCTGGGGAGGGAAGAGCTCAGATTGGTGGGCCATTCTGGAGTTGGGGGGTCTCTCTCAGTACAGCCTCTGAGGGGGCTCCCAGGAGGCCCACCACCCCTCCCGGACTGCCCTACCCTGCCTGTCTTGGCAGGTCCCTCTCTGGGAACATAGGAGGGCAGGTTTCTGTTCTGTCCACCCACTCCAGGAGACTTGCAGTGTAAGAGCAAACAAAAACTCTGTTTTTTCTCCTATGAAAAGTGGGCCCTGAGTGGCAGTCCCTGAAGTCTTAGTTGAGGCTAAGGCTGGGCTAGATCATGAAGCCAGGGGTGAGGAAGTAGAGCTACTCACCTTGGAAGTGGTAGATGCCCTGGCGGCAGGGCAGCAGGTGAATGCAATCTGGCTGATCCATATTGCACTGCAGGAGGTCGTGTTCTGATGAGGTACCCACATACCCATACCGACCCCGCAAGGCGAGGAAGGGGCGGTTGGCTAATCGAATCCCAAATTCCTCATTTGGGCCTGAAAGAAGCAGGAAGAAGTTATTTGGATGGGCTGTCTCTAGATGCTTTCCCAGATGGAAGCAGGGAGACGGGCCCTGATGGCAAAAGGGTATCATCAATATCCTAATATTTAGTGAACAGTTATCATGTGCCAGGGCTCACGCTAGGTGCTGGTGAAATGTTTATGAAAGCACTCATTACAGCATGGAGGCCAAGACATTTTAATATTCTTCTTTCCTTTGAGATGAGTGAATTATTGAATCTTCATGGAAACCTCTGAGGCAGACAGGTTGGCTATCACCTCCACTGATGATAGAGACAATGAAACTGAACCTCAGATAAGGGGGTTACCCAAGTGATGATGAAAAGTCAGTGACTCAGCAGGCTGTTGTTCAGTTGCTAAGTGGATCTGACTCTGCGACCCCATGGACTGCAGCACACCAGGTTCCCCTGTCCTTCACTATCTCCCAGAGTTTGCTCAAATTCATGTCCTTTGAGTTGGTGATACAGCAGGTGATACAGACCTGAATCTTCTGCCCCCAACCGTGGTGGTCTTTCTACCATAACCATAACTTTCTACCATAGCTTCTGCCAAGCTCCCTCTGAAAGCAACTCTGACTTGGACTAACCTGGCAGGGGCTGCTTTGCCTACCTGGAACGGTGGCACTGGCCATCAGCAGGCCATTGGCTGCGATGCCCAGGAAGCGTCCATTGGGAGACTGCAGGAGGATCCTGCCACAATTCCAGTGCATACGAAAGAAGGTTTCACACTCCACTGGGTGCCCATCAGCCATCACTGCCCTATGGCGTCTCTGAGGAGAATATGGAACAGAGAAGGGAAGCAAGGACTCAGACTCTCAACTTTTTTCTTGTAAGTTTTATTCTTAGACTCTCCTTCCCATATTCCACCCTCTAGCTCTCTCTCTCTTTTTTTTTTTAATTCTCTCAGGGTATGCTTATGCCTTCAGATGCTTTTTGGAAAACATGTTGTGAGCTCAGCTCTCCCACTTCTCCAGTCTGTGCTGTGTCCATATGGAGAGAAATGAACTTTGGCCTAGACTCCAAAATCATTTCAAAGTGGATCATAGACATAAAAGTGAAAGTCAACCTATAAAACATCTAGAAGAAAACACAGGAGAAATTCTTTGTGACTTTGAGGTAAGCAGTGATTTCCTGGGGCCAAAAAAAAAAAAAAGGCACTAACCACTTATAAAATGGAGAAATTGGACTTCATCAAAATTAAAAATTGGTGCTCGAAACACACTATTAATCAAATGAAAAGGTCAGTCATAGACTGTGAGAAAACGTTTGCAATGCATAAATCTGACAAAGGACTTTATTTTAGAACACACCAAAACTCTGACAACTCAATAAAAAGACAAGCAACACAATAACAAACAGGCAAAAGATCAGACACCCATCAGAGAAGATCTACAAAGGACCAATAGGCACATGAAAAGATGCTCAAATTTATTAATTATAAGGGAAATCCAAATTAAAGCCACAATAAAATAGGCATTACACATTTAATTTTAGAGTGGCTGAAGTTAAAAAGACAGGTAAGACCTAGTGTTAGTGAGATGGAGCAATTAGAACTCTCACACATTACTGGTGAGAACGTAAAGCAGTACAATGACTTTAGAAAACTGCTTGAAATTTTCTTGAGAAGTTAAATACACATTTATCACATGACCCAATAATTCCACTCCTACCTATTTGCCTAAGATAACTGAAAAGCACAGGCCCACAAAAAGGCTTGTACATGAGTGTCCATAGTAACTTTGTTTACAATGGCCCAAACTAGAAATAAGTCAAGTATTCATCAATAAGTGAAGGTATAAGTGAATTACATTTGTGTTTGTGATTAGTGTTATGGAATACAATCCATCAATAAAAAGGAACAAACTACTGATACATGTGACATCATGGACAAATTTCAAAAACATTATCCTGAGTGAAAGAAGCATATATGCTGCGATACTGTATGATTCCATTTATATGAAACTCAAGAGCAAGCACATCTAATCTATAGTGACAGAATGCATATTGGTGGTAGTGGGAAGGGCCACAGGGGAATTTCTGTGATGACAGAAATATTTTCTAACTTGTGACATGGTTGCAGCATGATTGTATATATTTGTCAAAACTTATTGAATCGTACACTTAAAATGTGAGCATTTTATTGTGTGTAAGTCATGCCTCAATAAAGTGTTTTTAAATTTTCTTTTTTTAAAAGAGGCCTGTTTGGATGAAAGTGTGCCCACTGGATGAAAATAAGAGTTTATTGACAAGGACCTCCATACTTCATCTCATCATCAGATCATTTGTCCTGAAGAAGGAAAAAGCGAGTCCATAGAGGGAGATTTCAGGGCTTAAGGGTTCTCTTGTCCAGAAAGTCAAGGTCTCACCTGGGCTAGGTAGCAGCCATTGGCTGAACGAAGCTGCAAGGTGGGGGTCTCGTTGTCACATTCAAACTGGAACAACGACATTGGGCTTATGTGCTCAGAGGCAGCACACACCTCCACGTCTACAGAGGAAGAAGATGTCAAAAGAAGCCTGAGTCTGGCCCCAGTCTCAGTCTCAGCCCCTCCTCCACACTGGATAACTGGCATTCCCTCTGCTTTCCCTCCTCAGCCTTTCTCATCTTGGCCCATAGTAGCCTGGAGAAGACTCGGGCCACTTTTCTTGCAAGTCTGTGACCCTACTTTATAGCCCATCTCCATGGCATCAGAGATCCTCTGGGGACCTCAGGATCTTCCTTAATCACCAGGTTCAAAAATCCTCTCTGATCCCAAACAAATTTTCCTCTTTTAAGCAACCAGCCCTCCCTCCCCCTGTGGCTGTTAGACCCAGCACTTGCCGTAGATGACGGAGAGGAACTTCCGAGCCTTGGACGTGAGGCTAACCCATGTTGGGCAGCGCTGTAGGATGAACCACTCCTCGCCTCCATGGGGATTGGAGCCCAGGCTCAGGAGCAGGCGTGTGCCCTGTGGATACAGCATGCCTCCCTCCCCATCGCTCAGCGCCACAAGCCCTCCAGGACGCACTTGCATGTGAAAAGCTGTCTGCGTTGAGGGTTGGGAGACCAGCCGGTCTAAGTGGGACAAGAAGGTGTGTGCAGAGGTCTCCAGGTGGTAGCATCCATCTTGGAAGTGCAACAGGAAGCCGCATTCCTCCAGACAGGGAATTGGTGCATCTACCCAGACTCGGCCCATGGTAGGGTCAGCCCGGGCATAGCAGTGGTTGAGGGGGCTGAAGAGGATCACGTGGACATGCAGGGCTGGCCGGGGGGTCCACATGTGGTAAGCTGAGAGGACCCGGGAGGTACAGAAAACATCCTCGCCATCAGATTCCAGGTAGCGACCACTGATGATGCACTGGAGGGTCCATTGGCCATTGCGGTGGAAACGGATGAGGAAGCACCCATGATGGCTTGTCCTTGGCCGCCCGTAGCACAGAGAACCATCTGCCTCGCACAGAAGGTAGAGACCCTGCAAGCTTCTTAGTCGTACCACAGCCTGTGTTTCATGCTCATTGCTCACTAGGATCTCCCAGGTCTGGAGGCATCGGGAGGGAGAAGAGGGAAATTAGTCCTGCAAAAAGGCTAGACTGAGGAGCCCTCTATCCATCACCCCTGGCATCGCTCCAGGACCTTCACTGAGATCAACTACATTCCCTCTACATAGGCCTCCTAACTGTCCTCTCTTCTACTCTCATGTTCAGCGGTAATCAAAGGATCTCAGGGTACTTCCACCACTGGAGCCAAAGGGCTTCTCAAGATCCCAAGAGACACTGTAGGTAACCACCTCCTCCAGGTAATGGAAGGTAAAACTCCTTCTCTCTTCCTTGATCACTTCCTTAAATACCTAATTTTCCAATAAAAGCTTTGGGTTAAGTCTTTCTTCTCTCTTTTCTCACTATTTCCTCTGGACAGCACAATCAGCCAACACATCCACCCACCAGAACCACTTTTCCAACACGGCAGGAGAAAAGCAAGACTTCTGACAGGCAGGCCATGGGGTCCGGGGATAAGGATGGGAGCACAGACAGTCGAGATGCAATTGTCTGTTTCAGCTGTGATCAGCTTTGTTACAAGCAAGAGGAACGTGTTACTGCCTCTCTCTCTAGCACCATCCCAGAGGTGCCTACAGCACTCTGTAAAATAAAGACCAACTCTCCAATGGCTTCTAGAGTACCCCATTCTCAAATTACAGCCAAGATGTAGAACTTGCAGTAACTCCACTGGTCCAACCTCCCCGGACACCTGCAATCCTGCCTTCTAGCTTGGGCTCTCCTCCTCTCCTTTTGGTGATAACACAACCCTTCTGTGCTGGGATAGAGGATGGGGAGCAGCCAGAGCAAGACAAGGTTAGCAAAGCCAGGGCTGAGGCTTCACCATGTGGGACAGGTTTAGAGACAGGGAGATGACGCAATGGAGGCCTGTGAGCAAAAGCCTGGCTTGCCTTCTCAATGGCAGAGCCTAGAAAAGTGAGTAGGTTGAAAACATATCCACACGCGCACACACAGACAGACACACAGAGACACACACACACACACATACACACACACACACTCATACAGCGTGGCTACCAGGAAAAAGGGTTCCAGTGCAGGTTTGCTCTGTTACCTGTCTCCGGCCCAAGCCTTTTGCCGTAGCTGTCACCGTATTCTTATATGGTTCATAAGTGAGGTAGGATCCTGCCCAGCTGATGAGCCCAACCCTTAGGTCCTCGGCCCTGGGTTGTCTTGGCGTCCACTCCACCTCCTCCATGGGGCCAGCCCCACAGGTGATGACTCAGTCCGGCCCAGCCTTCCCCCCAGTGGTGAGGTTCCACAGGCCATAGGGCCTGGAATCAGGCCCTTAGTACCCACCGGAAGATGTTTCCAGAGTAAACTTCCAGGCAGAGGCTGGACCAGGGCCCAGCGCCTCTGTGACCCGGGAGCATTGTGACTGTGGGGGCTGTGCCTTGTCCCACCATAGAGGGGAAAGGGCACTGCCCAGCAGCATCAATCCAGAGGAAGTGGGTCCAGAGCCTCTGGCACTCGCCTCCCCACATCCCTCCAGGCATCAAGGTAGCTCAGTCTGAGAATCAGAACTCAGCCTGGGCCAGCGACCACGTGTGATTTCAGGCAAGTCTCTCCCCTCTTCACTTGTGTGCCTCATTTTAATCACAGGGTAGAAATCAACCTCTTTCCTTTCTAGGAAGTGGATTCCTGGCTCCCTTGGGGCGCAAGTGTTTTTAGAATTCAAGATATCCAAGAAAGATCTATTAACTTTTACGGCTCTTGGGTGGATGAGGCCGAATGGTCTCAGGAGATACTTTTCAGTGAGTGTAAGGAAACCCTAGATACTCATCAAGGGTCAGATTACTCATGCTTATCAGAAAGGGCTGGCTTGGGGGCAGGGTACGGAGAATGGCCCAGGGCACCCTCCTCAGTCCCCAAGGGTGTTGCTGCTGGCAGCCAGCCAGGTCACCCCTAAAGATACCAGCCCCTCCCTCACCAGTCTCCACTGGCCAAGAGCCTCCAGAACCCACTGCCTCCAAAGCTCATGGAGAAAACCAGTCTAGCCCCTGGAGAAACCAGCAACATGAAATAAGGGAGAAAGGTCAAAAGAAACAGTGGTGGTGATGGTGGGTTTGTCGAGCTTTGCTGGAATGCAAAGGGAAAAAGGCAGAGTGAACCACACTTGGAGAATACTCTACACACTTGATCCTATACCCATATCTTCCTGTTCCCTGTAGGTGGAGTCTCCCCAGGTAGAAAGAGCGCAGTGGTGCACAGTAAGGGACTATAATCCCCATGCCCTGTGTGCATGCTAAGTCACTTTAGTCCTGACTGACTCTTTGCGACCCTATGGACTATAGCCCACCAGGCTCCTCTGTCCATGGGGATTCTCCAGGCAAGAATACTGGAGTGGGTTGCTAAGCCCTCCTTGAGGGGATCTTCCCAACCCAGGGATGGAATCCATATCTTTTACATCTCCTGCACTGGCAGGTGGGTTCTTTACCACTAGCGCCACCTGGGAAGCCCTCCCCAGACCCTGCCTGCATTTAGTCACTCGATCCTGACCCAGGGATAGACCCAGGCCTCCTGCATTGCAGGTGGATTCTTTACCATCTGAGCCACCAGGGAAGTCCTACCAAGGTTTTATAAAATAAGGCCAATAGACACTGAGTGACAGAATCACCTGGTTAGTTTTAGAGATGCAGATTCTTGGGTCTCAGACCAGTCCTGAAGAATCATTTTCAGAAGTGTGCCTCAGGGCCCTTATTCTTAATATTCCTCCTACCTCAAGTTTCAGTGTGCATAGTCATTAAGAACCACTGCTCTAAGTAGCTGGGAGGTGGATGGGAAATGGGAGTCAGGTGGTTTACGAACCCATGAAGGTAGAGCCTGTTACCCACAGCAAAGGCCCCTTGGAATTGGTGAAGGAATGGAATTTCCTCCACTGGAGGCCCTAAATACTTCTAGTCTTGAGAGTAAGGAGGGAGAAGCTGAGCTATATGAGGGTAAGGTTGAGTGTGTGTGCTTGGGGTAAGGGGTTGGCTTGGCAGCCTTAGCCGCTTTGCTATTGTCGTTTAGTCTCTCAGTCGTGTTCAACTCTTGAGACCCCATGGCCTGCAGCCCGCCAGACTCCTCTGTCCATGGGATTTCACAGGCAAGAAAACTGGAGTGGGTTGCCATGTCCTCCCTCCAGGGGATCTTCCCGATCCAGGGATTGAACCTGTGTCTCCTGCATTGGCAGGTGGATTCTTTAGCACTGAGCCACCAGGGAAGCCCTAGCAGCTTTGAGCCCTGCCTCCGCGACGACCATATTATCTTTGCAGCCAGTAACCCAGCCCCCCACTTGTAGTCTACAAACAACACGGAGTACAAACCACAGCAAATTTATTACTCAATATCCAGTGCCACATCATAGCACCACCCGGAGCCCTCACCTCCCCTCCCCACCTGGCCCAAAGGGTACACCCGAAATGGAAGAAAAAAAACTAAACCCAGATCCCTGCTCCTCTTCTGGAAGAAGGGGCCTTGGCCCTGGAAACCCCTTTCCACAGGTCCCAGCGGGCAGGAGATCAGATCCCTCCATGCCCAGAGAGCGAGGCTCCAGGCTCCCAAGAGAGAGAGAACATGCAGGCAGGAGCAGTGGCCTGTGTCTGCGGGGGAGGAGGAGCTGGGAGGGAAGGGCACTGCCTGAGGAGTCCGGGAGTCTGGTCCTCCCGGGATGATGCACGCGGGAGCTTCTGGGCAGCAGGGGCCGGCCCCTGGTTGGCTAGCGCTTTGACAGCTCGTGGGACAGCCAGTCCAGCCCGTCGTACAAGCCTGTGCCCTGGGTGGCACAGGTGGCCTGGACATACCACTGTGGGGAGGGGGAAAGAAAGAGATCAGCAGCAGGGAAAAAAAAGGAGATGCCTTTGTTTCCTGCCAGGCCTGGGGTTTCCTGGGGCCAAGCGGGCCCTCACCGTGCGGCTTCGCAAGTGCTGTAGCCCCAGCTTGTCAGTCAGCTCGCTCACAGGCATGGCGTTGGGCATGTCCTGCTTGTTGGCAAACACCAGCAGCACCGCATCCCGCAGTTCGTCCTCCTGCAGCTGGGGGAGGTGAAGGAGGTGGGTGGGACGCAGCTGTGCAGGGAGCCCCCTCCCACCTTCTACCTTCTAGCATATTTGTGGGAAAAACAGAATACTGTGTCATCTACTGAACACAAGACAGAGAGTTACCAACTGCTTAAGGCCATGTTGGCCTTAAGTCCTGCAAGGGTCTTTTTCTAATTAGACTACCTGCCCTAGTCAAGATGACATTTCCAAATGGCAAAACAAGAATGTAAGAGGATGTTTCCCTCCACCTGGTATAACTCCCCCCTCCCCACTTAACTTCTCAGACTCAGCTGTGAAGACAGGAGAGAAAATTCAAGGGAAAAGTCAGTCTTATACTTTCTACCTGACGGCGATTCAAAACAGGGTGAGTTACTTCTAGTGACTGTGCCCACAAAGAGAGAGGTACGTTCGCGGCCCTTGAGGCACCTTCTGACTCTCACATTGGCACAAAGACTTCTCTTCCCCAGCGCTCTGGGTGCTCACCATCTTCTGGAGTTCGTCAGCAGATTCTTGGACCCGCTCTCGATCATTACTGTCCACCACAAAGATGAGGCCCTGGGTGCAAAGGAAGACAGGGAGGAGGAGCTATCTCCCAAGTCTGGGACACACACAGCCTCCTCTGGACCTTTTGCTTTTCAGCTGTCTTTATTTGTGTCTAAAGCCTGCTCATCTAGTAAGCCTGCTCATTCCATAACGATCTGCAGATACCCTAGCACAAACTGGAGCCATCCTACAACGGATGCAGCCTTTGCCCTCAGGCAAGCGGTCTAGCAAAAAGAAATGCAAGGCAACAGGGAAAGACATGTGATGAGACCTAAATCAGGCAGCTTGGATTCAGAACTCTGCTTCTAAGGAGAAGCGGAAGGTGGCTGGCTAAGTCTCAGAAGTATAAGGGCAATCTGAAGGATGAGGAGAGGCTCGCCTACAAATGAGGATGAGAGGCTGTAAGGGTTTTTTCCTGGCTCAGGGCCAACACCTCAGCCTTCCTAACCCTAACACCTCTTCCCCTGGGGGTGGGGTAGCCCCAACCTGAGTGTTCTGGAAGTAGTGCCGCCACAGAGGCCGAATCTTGTCCTGGCCTCCCACGTCCCAGACTGTGAAACAGATGTTCTTGTATTCCACTGTTTCCACATTGAAGCCTGCAGATAATTGTACAACATATGAGGCAAAAGTCCTGAAAGGAAGGAACTCATTAACACTAAGTGGATTCAGGAGGGACACAAAACCACAAGGCAACGATTGAGGCCCTAGGGAAAAGAACCCCAAGAGGCCCGAGAGAGTCCACAGGCCGGGCGGCGCTAGGTCTCATCCATCCCGTTAGAGATACCCTGACCCACTTCTCAGGTAGCAGGATTCGATGTCAGGATCAGTTCCCCGCAGATAAAGGCCTGGGGCAGAATACGCAGCAGATCCTCGGAAGGGACGCCGCCGCGCTCCCGCTCCTCCCGGCCTCGCCTCTGAACTCACCTATGGTGGGAATGGTGGTGACTATCTCCCCCAACTTCAGTTTGTATAGGATTGTGGTCTTTCCAGCCGCATCCAAGCCAACTGCAACGGAGAGGGGCACAGGGATGGAGATGAGAGCGAGGGAGCCCCCTAGAGCCCAGGGAAGGGGAGAGGCCAAGACAACCGATGCTGACGGGGGCGGAGAGCCCGGGCGCCTCCAGGTGCGCGGTGTTATCTACCTTCGGGGCCTTGAGGGCAGTCGGGGTGGGGAGCGCCAACTCCTGCCCCCAGAGTGGGCGAGGGGCGGCGGAGGACTGAGGGGAAAGAGGTGCAAGAGAAACGCCGAGCGCACCTTTTAAAAGTCGTCTTCAAGGGCGGGGAATCCTCCCTTCTAACCAGCCGGGCTGGGGCGCAGGGAGCTTCACCCCACCCAGGCCCGCAGCTCCGGGTGTCAGGCCCCGGGGGCGGTGCTGCAGACCACGATCCACCCGAGAGTAGTGCCCCCCGGGGGGTTAGGACGTGGGTGACTCGGGGTCGGCGACACGGGTGAGCGGGGGCTGGAGGGACGCGGGGGCGACAGGGCTGCGCAGGGGCCGGCGCTCGCATCCGGGCCGCGAGCTTGGTCTGCCTCACCCATAAGGATCCGCATCTGCTTCTTCCCGAAGATCCGCGAAAAGAGCGCGGACACGGTGAGGCCCATGGCGGGGCCGGGGGAGGGGGCGCGGGCACCGACGCGGGGTGCGGGCTGGAACCGGCCGGCCGCTGGGGGATGGGGCGCAGCAGCAGCAGCAGCAGCAGCAGCAGCAGGAGGAGGTACCGCCGCCGCCTCCGCGCGTCTCGGCCCGCCCTACGTCACCTCGGGCCGGCCCCCGCTCTGGCCCCGCCCCCCAGCCATCAGCCCCGCCCCTCCGCCCCTCCTCCGCCCCGCCTCCAGGCCCTGGCTCCGGAAGACTGAAGCTGAGCGAGTCTTCACCACGTCTACGGTTAGCGCGCCAGTTTCAAAGATGGAAAGGACCTGGGTCTCCCCAGGCTTCTAGCACGCCAGTCAGGTCCTTGGAACTGAACCAGCAACCCGAGCGAAGCCGAGAAAAGCCTACGACGCTCCGTAACGGCCCTCCACCCCATCTTCAGTGGCCGGTCGCCGGGCTTTGGTTTGTTTCGTCCAACACACACTGGGCTCCGGTTTAGCTCTTGGTAACCAGCAGTCTTGACTGTGTGCATCACCTCCCCCCCCCCGGGGGAGGGGGACGGAAATTCCGTGCAAATGTCTTCCTCTTTCCTTTTGTCCTCTCAGCTTCCAGCGAGGGACTTGGAACGTAGCAGGTAGTTCAGTGACCGTAGACTCTCGAGAGGAGTACGCCAAAGGTGGAGGAAGAGATGCTTCATGGTTCCTTAATACTCTAGTTTCAGAGATCCGCAATCAGCAGAACCATTGAAGATCCCCAGTTTTGGTCAGCGTAGACCCTACTGTATACTGCAGAACTCCACCTTCTCCTAGAAGGCCCTGGCGATAACGCCTTTCAGGTCGCGCCGGGCGGCCTTTCTGAAGTTCCTTCCTCACTCTACCACAGACCTGGGGACCAGGATTTTTGATGCACAGCTCTCCTGTGAGGAGGCTCTCGCCAAAGAGCTTCACCAGTTATTTCCCCAATGATCTTAGCATCAAAGGGGGAAATTTCAAGATGGGAATTAATTTTAACTTCTCTTATGACAGAGACTGGGTCAATGCCGCACCCAATACATTAAAACAAATGCTGGCTTGGTTGAATGGACTAACTGGTGGCTCAGTGGAGCAAGGACAGGCGTTTTGCCTATTCTGGATTCTCAGCGGGCTTCGAGGATCAATTGTGCAGTGGACACGGTGAGGTGAGCTGGGAATCAGAGAACGTTTGTTCCTTCCTTCCTTCCCGCATTAAATAAATATCTACTGAGTACCCATTAGGTGCCATTGTTCCAGGCCTCATTTCAAATACCAGTTCTGCCCCCCCCCCTTTTTTAGGGCTTGATTTCAACAATAAAACCTATCATTTTCTCATCTACAAAAGGAGACTGATATCTGTCCTAATTGTCTCATGAGGTTATGGTGAAGATTAAAATGATATTAAAATGATAATGTATCTGAATGTTTTGTATGATACAACTGGATGTTATCTGGGCTACCAAGAAACTGGGTTTCAAAAGACTTCTAGTGTCTGACCATCACTGTAAAGAAAACAGATTTTGGGCGTCAAGTATCAGTGAATACGTGACTCCTATTCCTCAAAGGCTTACATTCCTAAGAAGGCTTTTACAAGATTGAAGAGCACATTTAAAAGAGTTCGAATATAATAACACAACTAGTGCTGATCAAGTTATCTTTAGCTCTTTCAATTAGCCTTTTTTTCCTCTGTCCTAACGTCTTTATATTTTGAACTTTTAATTTTGTGTTGGGTTATAGCCGTTTAACGGTGTTGTGATAGTTTCTGGTGAACAGTGAAGGGACTCAGACATACATATACACAGAACCATTCTCCCCGAAACCCCTCTCCCATACAGGCTGCCACATAATGTTGAACGGAGTTCCATGTGCTATACAGTAGGTCCTTGTTGGTTATCCATTTTAAATACAGGGACTTTCCCAGGTGGCTTACTAGTAAAGAATGCCTGCCAAGCAGGAGACTGAGTTCAACCCCTGAGTCAGGAAGATCCTCTCGAGAAGGAAATAGCAACCCACTCCAGGATTCTTGTCTGGGAAATCCCCTGGACAGAGGAAACCGGTGGGCTACCAGGTTGCAAAGAGTCAGTCACAACTCAGTGACTAAACAGCAGCAGCAGCAGCAGCCGTGTGTACATGTCCATCCCGAACTCCCTAACTAGCCCTACCCCTCTGGGCAACTTTAAGTTCCTTCTCTAAGTCTGTGAGTCGTTTTCCATTTTGTAAGGAAGTTCATTTGTATCATTTCTTTTTAGATTCCACATATAAGGGATGCCATACGATATTTCTCCGTCTCTTCACTTAGTATGACACTCTCTCCATGTTGCTGCAAATGGCATTATTTCATTCTTTTTAATTAGCCTCTTTACAGCCCTATTATCGTTGCTCTATTTCACTATCATCTGATCCCCATGACTGAAAATGGTCTTCTGCACTTTGGTATCTCCACCTTGTCATACAAGACTTGATGCCACTCTTGTGATAGAAATCCTTTAGTGTCTTATAACCAAAGGTAAAATCCAAATAATTTAATTTGGGTGCTCATCTATTGTGTCAGCAGTATCTATTGCCACCTCCTTTGCATACCCTAAGCTACTGCCTTGAAATGATTCTCAATGCTTCCCAGGTGAGACAAACTCTCTGATGCTCCAGAGTCCTTGCAAGTTTTCCCTCTGCCTAGAATGTTGTTCCCCTCATTTCCAGTTAGATGGACAATCAGTACTTACCCTTCAAATTCCAATGCATTTCCCCTGAGAGCCTGTGCTATCTCCCTTAGACAGGGCTCCCTCCTCTTAACTTCTGTATCACTTTGAATATACTTGTGTTTGCATGGCTGCTGCTTCTCTAGATGTGGGCTCCTTGAGGGTAGGAACTTGTCCCTTCCTGGTTATCACCTGGCATAGCACTTGGTATGTTGAGAATCAGACTGATCTACATGGGATTCAAAACCCAAGGCTGTGTGACCTTGGTGTATTACTTCTCTGTGCCTCATGTTGCACTATCTGTAAAATAGTGCTAATGATGCTCAGCAGAATAATTATAAAGACTAAATAGCAAAACTCCTGTGAAGCTTCTGAAATATAAGTGGCACTTAGAATGGACATGATGCCTATATATATTTATTTTTATATATTTGTTAAATGAACCCAGCAGAACTCAGGAAAGATGTAATAATGATTATATTATACACCGTCTAGATGTCAAATATTGTCCTAGAAAGGGTTGTCATCTTTGTGGTCTAAATGGTAGTCTTAACTGTTGCTCTTTAAGGACAACGGTACTGAGCACCCAAACAGCGGGGCCCCGTCGTTCACCCGAGTCTTTGGTAAGGACTCATTGCGATGTCGCCCCCGTCCCTCGCTGATCTTAGCGCTAGAGCAAGATCCGGCGCCTTCACCAAACCAACATGACTCCGGTGTACTCGACTCTGCTTGCTCTGCTGTGGTGGAATGCAACCAACGCTCGGCTGGAGAGTGACCAGTTCTCAGCCCTGCTGGGTTCTCTTCCCACCGGCCCCTGAGGTAGCCCGCCCTGGGGGCGGGGCCCCATACGTCGCGCTCTCGTCACTTCCAGCAGACCCGGAAGCGCCGTTGTCCAGCCGCTAGAGTTAGGAAGTCGGGATGGATCTACGCTTATCTTAAACCTTTGGTCTGTAGTGCGCCGGGGGCCGGCCGGTGCTGCTGTGGCTGGGTGAGCCGGGAGCGCGGAGCGGCTTCTGGGGCAGTGCGGGCGAGCCCTGGCAGTGTGCTCCTCTCGTGCCAGCGTCGCCCCGCCTCTAGGATAGGACCCGCCCCCGCCCTCCTGCCTGGGACCTGGCAAGCATTTCTGCCGGGCTGCCCCGCCGCCCTGCATCCGGTCTCAAACAGCTGCTTGGAGCGGATGTGCGGCGGAGGGGGACAGCTATCTCCCCGTCGCATACAACCCCCGCTAGCATCTTCGTGACGCTCTCCCAGGCTGTCCAAACCCTGACCTGGAGCAACCCGTCCTGAACCCTCATGGAGAAGTTTGGAATGAATTTCGGGGGCGGCCCAAGCAAGAAGGACCTGCTGGAGATCATTGAGACTCAGAAAAAGCAGCTCCTCCAGTACCAGACACGTCTCAAGGATGTAGTCCGTGCCTATAAAAGTCTGCTGAAGGAGAAAGAGGCGCTGGAGGCCAGCATTAAGGTACTGTCCGTATCCCACGAGGCGGATGTGGGCCTCGCAGGTGTGCAGCCTCAAGGCCTCACCTTTCTTGACTCTGTGGATGACCGATGCTCCACTCACAGCGAGGATAGCACAGGGACCGCCGCCAGCCTGGATACTGCGGCCAGTCTCACCAGCACCAAGGGTGAGTTCGGGATAGAAGATGACAGACTGGCCCGTGGACCACCACCTCCAAAGTTGGAAGAGGCCAGCGGGTCAGAGAGTGGCGTTAGCTGTAGTAGTGGGGACGGACCATCTGGGGGTGGGGAGGTGGACAAACGACTGCACCAGCTGAAGACTCAGTTGGCTACTTTGACCAGCTCTTTGGCTACAGTCACCCAGGAGAAGTCCCGCATGGAAGCTTCTTACCTGGCCGACAAAAAGAAGATGAAGCAGGACTTAGAGGATGCCAGTAAGAAAGCAGAGGAGGAGAGGGGCCGGCTGGAGGGAGAGCTGAAGGGACTGCAGGAACAGATAGCAGAAACCAAAGCCCGGCTTATCACGCAGCAACACGATCGGGCCCAAGAGCAGAGTGACCATGCCTTGATGCTGCGTGAGCTCCAGAAGCTGCTACAGGAGGAGAGGGCCCAGCGCCAGGACTTGGAGCTTCGGTTGGAAGAGACCCGGGAAGCTCTGGCCGGGCGGGCCTATGCAGCCGGTCAGATGGAAGGGTTTGAACTGCAGACCAAGCAGCTAACCCGTGAGGTGGAAGAGCTGAAAGGTGAGCTTCAGGCTCTTCGAGATGAGAAGAATCAGCCTGACCCCCGGCTGAAGGAGCTTCAAGAAGAGGCTGCCTGCCTTAAGAGCCATTTCCAGGCTCAGTTGCAGCAGGAAATGAGGAAGGTAATTATCTTCATTTCTTTCAAATGTGAGTCATTTAACTTAAAGTGGCTTCTCAGGTGGCTCATTGGTAAAGAATCCACCTGCCAATGGAAGAGATTCTGGAGATATGGGTTTGATCCCTGGGTCAGGAAGATCCCCTGGAGTAGGAAGTTGCAACCCACTCCAGTATTCTTGCCTGGAAAACCATATAGACAGAGGAGCCTGGTAGGCTACAGTCCATAAGGAAGTAAAGAGTCAGACATGAGTCAACACACACTTGTAACACATGGGGAAATATTAGGGTTTTTTTTCTCCTTTGACAGAACTAAGTGCCTGCACTGTTGATTTTTTATGCTCTTCAAAAAGTTTCACTTGTGGGTCCTGAGAAATCCTTTTCTGTGTGGTGTTGATAGTATCAACAGAGTGCTTCCAACAGGATGTGGAGTTTCTGAGTGTAGTCTGAAGTTGGAACCAGACAGATCTGAGCGTGGGGCATGGCATCTTTCCAGCTGTGCTCTGTGAAGCAGTGTAGCAGCGGCTGTGTAGTGAAAGGTGGAGTGGATGCTTATAGCAATATGCCTATCTATGGGTAGCAGTGGATGCCTGTAGGTAGGGTGGCTGGAGGGGACAAAGGGAATTTTCACAGAAGAAATCACCTCTTCTATTGCTTGCAGTCAATATTTGCCTTGTCTGGAAAGATAGGCTATTTTCCAGTGCCTCCTTTCAGCGTGGGGAGAGATCCAAGTCAATTCTGAACTTCCAGGAATGTTGGAAGAGGAAAAGAATGTAATACGGTGAAGAGCACACTTACACGTGAGCTTGGTGTATGGGTGGAGAGAGTAGAAACGCTAAAGCAGAACAGTAGCAGGTCTCCAAAGAGTCTTGATATCACTGGGTATAATGTGTGTCTAAGAGCGGGTTACAGGAGCTTGGGTTAGCTCCCAAACTCAGAAAGCTTCCCAGTTCCCATTTTTTGCCAGGCCACCCGCATCCCATAACCTTTTTGTCCTCCCTCTCTTGCTTTCTTAAAGTTGACCCTCTGACCCTGTGGCTTTTCTGGATGCATCTCCACCTGTTCCCTTGTTTTTTCAGACAGCCATCGCTGAGGATCAGCTGCGCCAGCAGTCGCAGTTGGAAGAGCAGAGGGTGGCGGCCCTGGAGAATCAAATATCCCAGGTGTCGGAATTGCTGGGCACCTACGAGAAGGCCAAGCAGAAGGACCAGCTGGCCATCCAGAAGCTGAAGGAGCGCATTCTGCAGCTGGACCTGGAGAACAAAACCCTGGCGCTAGCAGCCTCCAGCCGGTCCCCTCTGGACAGCCATGGAGAGGAGTCCAGTCTGGATGTCAATGTCCTGAAGGACAAGATGGAGAAGCTGAAGAGGCTGCTGCAGGTGGCGGCCAGGAAGAGCCAGGTGACCCTGGACGTGGAGAAGCTCTGCGACCTGGAGATAATGCCCAGCTCCGAGGCTGCTGATGGGGAGAAGGCCACGGCGCTCTACTACCAGCAGGAGCTGAAACAGCTGAAGGAGGAATTTGAGAGGTACAAGATGCGGGCCCAGGTGGTCCTCAAGAGCAAGAACGTCAAAGACGGGAACCTGGGCAAGGAGCTGGAGGAAGCCCGGGAGCAGCTGGCCGAGCTGAAGGAGAAGTACATCTCGCTGCGGCTGTCCTGCGAGGAGCTGGAGCGCCAGCACCAGCAGGAGGCCGAGGGCTGGAAGCAGGAGCTGGCCCGGCTGCAGCATGGCCACCGGCAGGAGCTGGAGCGGAGCCAGCTGGACTTCCGGGACCGCACACTGAAGCTGGAGGAGGAGCTGCACAAGCAGCGGGACCGGGCGCTAGCTGTGCTGGCCGAGAAGGACCTGGAGCTGGAGCAGCTGCGGTCCGTGGCCTTGTCCTCCGGGCTGCCGGGGCGCAGAAGCCCCGTGGGCGGCGCAGGCCCCAGGGACCAGGCGGACACCTCCCCCCCGGACAGCCTGACCCAAGCCCTGCAACTCGCCGCGGTCAGCGAGCCCACTTTCTTCCTGTATGCCGAGCAGCTGGCCCGCAAGGAGGTGGAGATCACGTCGCTGAGGAAGCAGAAGCACCGGCTGGAGGTGGAAGTGCATCGGCTGCGGGACCGGTTGCTGGAGGAGGGGGAGCGGCATCGGGAGGAGGTGGGAGCCCTGCAGAGCCACATTGCGAAGCACAGCCGGGACCAGAGCCGGGAGGGGGCCAACCTGGAGTACCTCAAGAACATCATCTACCGCTTCCTGACCTTGCCCGACACCCTGGGCCGCCAGCAGACGCTCACTGCCATTCTGACCATCTTGCACTTCAGTCCAGAGGAGAAGCAAGCGATCATGCGGCTGCCAGTTGGTGGTGGTTGGTGGCCCTCTGGCAAGAGATGATGCCATTTTCACTCCTCCAATTTCTGTGCCTCTTCTGTGAGAAAGGGACAGGCTCTGGTTTCTCCCACCTCTTCACTTCTGTCACCGTCTTGTTTCTTCACTGTGTTGACCTGGGAGGAATCCTCAGTGTGGGATGGGATCTTCTGTCAAATGCCTTTAATGCCATTTTATCCTTGGGCCCCAGAGATACCGAAAGTGTTGGGACAGCATCTTCTGATGGCCTGTGCATGAAGGGAGGAGTGGGGAGAGGTTAGGATTGAGAGGTGCAAAAGTTGGGGAAGTGAGTGTCTTTTAAAATAAGGTTTGTTTTTTTTTTTTGGTTTTAATATCCTACTCCTAGTGCAGAGCTAGGAGTACCCATGACTCCAAAGAGAGTTCATTTAATTTCTAAACACACACAAGGACCCACTGTTTACTCCATTTCATCACAATCTTGAGTCTGGCCAACTGCTGCCCCAATTCTCTGGGGACATAAATGCAGGCTGGAGAGGGACCAGGAAGTTTGAAATAGTGACAGATTGTCCCCTAGTCCAAAGGGCCCAGGGATAGTGAACTTGGGGAGTTCGTCGTGGAACTGGGAAACTTGAAATACTTAGGGCAGGGCACGACCTAGTCCCTGTGGTTTGTCTGGACAAACCGCACCACTGTGACCATCCTGGAGAAAGCTGCACAGCAGTTGGTTCTTAGGGAGTTCTTGAGTGACCTGCTTTTGGCCTGGATAGGCTTCTGACCGCTCACACTGGTCCCTCACTGCCGTAACCTGCTGTACCGTGTTGGCTTGAGACTGTGAGTGAGTGACTTTGCTGTCTATCCCTCAATGTTGAACTCCCATTAAGAAAAAAAATCTACCTTCTTAGAGAGGTGTCTGATCAGGAAGCTCTGATCCTGCCTGGATACAAAGAATTAGCTCTGGGATTTGCACCCCCCACCCCCCAACTAGTTGTGCTACAGAGGATTCCAGAAAGATGCTGTGACCCTCACAAGAAAGTGGTAGAAATTCAGCCGAATAGGGCTGGGGTACTTGCTACACTATGGATAGCCATCTGGCTAAACCTCCGCGTCCCTGCAGCCAAAATGTTTGTGCATTACTGTTACCAGAGTCCTTTGCCCTCACTTAGGGAGGTCATAGTGTTTCAGTCCATAAAACTCATCTTCCTCACCTGTGTTACTACTAATGGAGGGACTCAGAAAAGTTGGATTCAGACAGTATCATTTCCTTATTCTTTGCTTTCCCCCATCTGCTCTTGCTGGTTGTAGAGATCTTTGGATCCTAAAGACGGGTGCTCTGCCACAGACTAACATGTATCTTTCTGTTCTTCATCATAGTGATTGATCTGTGTTGTGAGGGTTTGGGGGTGATTAAATAATCTGATTGGGAGGCTAGGTGATCAGACTATCTACAGTGAGCAGACTTAATGGAACAGAAGTGATGTGTTCAAGTGATAATAACGATAACCACAGAATCATTAAACTTGATCAGTTTGACCTGTTTGCTTCCCTAATGGTGTGTATATACATGCATGTATATGTCTGGACACAGTGTGAATGTAAGTGGTAAGCGAAAAGAAGGTAAGAAATACTTCATATATTAATCAACAAACTTAAATCTAGGAAGGAATACCTTAGTACTTTAACTGCCTTGGTTACAAACCAAATATTTTGGCCTGGAATTGTGTGTATGTGTTTGTGTGTAGGCTGTTACACTGGAAAAAACCTTCTCATGGGTGGGCTCTAAACTTCCATAATTTCTGCTTTAAACTTTGAAAGTAATGTGCTTCTGAATGCTTTATTATATTTCCAAGTCAGTATTCATGATATCCTGGAAAAGTTTCTCAGGATATATCCTAAGTTCCTGTAGGATATGATGTTATTTCCAGGTGGTTTGAATGAAATAGAAAGATCCATAGTCACGGTTGCTTTCCTAGGACTAATGATTCTGTGCTTTTGAATTCTGAGGAGATATTAAACAAGCTAAGAGGCAAGTCAGTGTCTGATTAATAACTTTAAGCATTGGTATATGTAAGGCTGCTGCTGCTGCTGCTAAGTCACTTCAGTCGTGTCTGACTCTGTGTGACCCCATAGACAGCAGCCACCAGGCTCCCCCGTCCCTGGGATTCTCCAGGCAAGAACACTGGAGTGGGTTGCCATTTCCTTCTCCAATGCATGAAAGTGAAAAGTGAAAGTGAAGTCACTCAGTCGTGTCTGACTCTTAGTGACCCCATGGACTGCAGCCTATCAGGCTCCTCCATCCATGGGATTTTCCAGGCAAAGTACTGGAGTGGGGTGCCATTGCCTTCTCCAATGTAAGGTTGCAGATGCTCCCAAGTGAAGAAGACTTGGTCCCTCCCTACCCTTAAGAAGATAAATTCCTTGTCTTCCCTCCCCTTTCTCCAAAATAAGTTTTCCAGTTATTTGACTAGCTTTCTCTGTGCTAGATACTCTAAGGAAAGAGAGAGAGAGAATTTAGATCAGACAACAGAGAGAAATAAATTTTCTTTGGGTCCTGGTCCTAGAATTTCAAATAGTGCATGGGGTATGTTGATAAGGTAATGAGACTGAGCCATACTTATTACCTTGCAAATCAGGAAGATTGCTGCGAAGAAGAAGAGATGGAGGGAGAAAAGGATAAGAAGGCAGGTTGATAACTGTGAGCTTTCTGCATTCCTTCCCGCAGGCCACCCTGTTGAGCATCTCCGATCTGAGGCATAAACATCTGTATAATTGTGCCCTGGATGTTGGAATTTCCCATCTGTTACCCAGAGTGCTGAGGTGCGCAGCTTGTCTTGTGAAGCTGCTACTACAGGGTTCTTTCTGGCACTCTCAAGAGTGCAAGCACCATGTTGGGCCACTTACATCCATCATCTCATTTAGTCCTCACAGATGTTATCATCCCCCATTTCACAGATGAAGAAACAAAGGCCAAGAGGTTAAATTTGCCCTGGATCATGTAACTAGTTGATGTCTGAACCAGGTCTGATGAACCCCTAAGCCTGCTTAGCTTGGGTATTCCTGTCTTCTTAGGACTTAGGAGGGTCAAGGCCTGTCTCCGTGGGTGATAACTAGTTATGGAGAGACCGATCTCTTGGCTGAATTGTGCTGGTTCAAATGGAGAGAAAGTCTCCAGCTGTAAGTTGAAGCCCAAGTTTCTACACTAATAATGCTAAACAGGCAATGGTGCTTCTTCATAAGAACCTTAAAGGTGTTCTGTCCCCTTGCTTCTAGATGACTGCTAACTTTAGAACTGGGATCATTCTTTTTTTTTTTTAATTAAAGTATAGTACAATGTTGTGTTAGTGTCTGATGTACAGCAAAGTGATTCATACATATACATATATGTATTTCATATATATTATATATATTCTTTTATTATATAATACGAGTGAGTAAAAGTCACTTGGTCGTGTCTGACTCTTTGCAACCCCATGGACTATACAGTCCATGGAATTCTCCAGGCCAGAATACTGGAGTGGGTAGCCGTTCACTTCTCCAGGGGATCTTCCCAACCCAGGGATCAAACCCAGGTCTCGCACATTGTGGGTGGATTCTTTACCAGCTGAGCCACAAGAGAAGCCCAAAAATATGGGAGTGGGTAGCCTATCCCTTCTCCAGCAGATCTTCCTGACCCAGGAATTGAACCAAGGTCTCCTGCATTACAGGCAGATTCTTTACCAACTGAGCTATCAGGAATCTCCTATATAATATATAATAAAATTATTATATATATATATATATTTATTATATATATTCTTTTTCAGAATATTTTCCATATAGTTTACTATAAGATACTGAATCTCTTGAATACAGTTCCCTGTAATATACAGTAGGACTTTGTTGTTTGATATATAGCAGTTTGTATCTGTTAATCCCAAACTGCTAATTTATACCTCTCCCTCCTTTCCCCTCTGGTAATCAGGTATGTTTTCTATGTCTGTGAATCTGTTTCTGTTTTGTAAATATGTTTATTTGTATCATTTTTAGATTTTGCATACGAGTGATGATATATTTGTTTTTTTCTGTCTGACTTAGTTCACTTAATGTAATTTCTAGGTCCATCCATGTCTACAAATGGCATTATTTCATTCTCTTTTATGGATGAGTGCCTGGTGGATCAGACAGGAAAGAATCTGCCCACGGTGTAGGAGACCTGGGTTTATCCCTGGGCCAGGATGATCCTCTGGAGAAGGGAATGGTTACCCATGCCAATATTCTTGCCTGGGTAATTCCTTGGACGTGCCTGACTGGCTACAGTCCGTGGAGTCACAAAGAGTCAGACATGATGCAGCGACTAACACGTTCACTTTTAGTATTTCATTGTATATATATGTATATATATGTATATATGTACATCATATCTGTATCCATTCATCTGTCAATGGACATAGAAGTTGTTTCCATGGCTTGGCTATTGTAGATACTGCTGTAATGACAGTTGGGATGCACATATCATTTGAAATTACAGGCTTCTCCAGCCATATGCCCAGGAGTGGGATTGCTGAATTGTATGGTAACTCTGTTTTTGGTTTTTTGAGGAAACTGCATACTTTTCTTCATAGCAGCTGCACCAGTTAACATTCCCACCAACAGTATAAAGGTTCCCTTTTCTCCACAACTTCTCCAAACTTTATTATTTGTAGACTTTTTGGTGATGGCCATTCTGACCAGTGTGAGGTGATACCTCATTGTTTTAATTTGCATTTCTCTAATAATTAGCAATATTGAGTATCTTTTCATGTGCCTATTGGCTATTTGTATGTCTTCTTTGGAGAAATGTCTATTTAGGTCTTCTGACCATTTTTTGATTGGATTTTCATCAACGATTCTGACAAACCCACAGGGCAGGGAGCCTAGAAGAGCGAAAGCCACCTGCAATCCAATGACCCTCATGGTAAACCCTGTCCTTTGCCTTCAGCAAGGAGACCATCTCTGGTTCAGTGTAAATTTGTCCATCCTTGTGGGCTGCGGCTGCGGGACCAAACCCCCTCATATCTGAGAGGATGAATTTGAAGACTGCTACCACTTTACATGAGTATGAATTTTTAAATGGAGATTACATGCAATTTTTTTACTAACTGAAGCTGTGCTGTCCATATAGCCAGCAGTTGTTGAGTTATATGAGCTGTTGTGTATATTTTGGAAATTAAGCCCTTGGTTGCATCATTTGCAAATATTTTCCCCCAGTCCATAGGTTGTCTTTGTGGTTTCCTTTTGCTGTGAAAAAGCTTACTTACTTACAAGCTTGATTAGGATCCATTTGTTTATCTATTTTTTTTATTTCTATTGCCTTGGGAGACTAAGAAAATATTGCTAAAGGTTATGCCCCCAAATGCTTTGCCTGTGTTCTCTTCTAGAAGTTTTGTAGTATCTTGTCTTGTCTTTAAGTCATAAATTACTTAATTTCTCTGAACTTAACTTTCGTATAATGGGAATTAATAATACCTTTATTTCAGGGTTGCATTCTCAGGTTATAAAGAAAGTAAGTACTGTTTCTGAAACAAAGTAGGTGCTGAACCACATTAGGTTCCCCCCGCCTGCCACACACACAAATTGGCAGAATTGGGAGTTAAGACTGAGCTCTTCTTGATTTCTTAGCCACAAACATTGCTGTAAACAAAAGGAAAAAATGACAGTCTTATATTAAGTGCTCGCGCTAAAGTTGACGGCTAGCATTTCCCCTACGTTATTTTACTTAATCTTTGCAACAGTCTTGTAAAGCATATCTATTTTGAAGATGAGGAAATGGAGGCTTGGCAGGATGAATTGCCCAAGGTCCAGAGCCAGGGATGGCAGAACCTGGATTGAAACCTGTTTATCTGAACCAAGCAGCCCAGCTTTTTCTGCCTCTCTGCTGCCTCCCAGCAAAGAGCAATGTGGAATCCTCGATCGTGGTGCCTGCCGAGGAGTTCGGGGGATTGTGTGTCTGGCCTGGGCTGGGAAGGAAGGGTCCTTGTCCAGGTGGTCCTTTCTTCATTGGCAACCAGCTGCCTCATAATTTCAACGGAGCCTCATTTTTTTCCTAACTGCAGAGCTCTTTCACACTGAAAGTTGTGAAATAGATTCTTTGTTACCACACAGTTTTATGTGACTTTCAGCAGTGACAGCTGTTTCTCCTGGGACCCAGATCTCCTAAATCACCTAAATAACAATAATTCTGACAGACCCACAAGGCAGGGAGCCCAGAAGAGCAAAGGCCACCTGTAAGCCAATGACCCTCATGGGTAAACCCTATCCCTTGACTTCAGCAGGAAGACAATCTCTAGTTCAGTGTAAATTTGTCCACCCCATGGGCTGCTACTGAGGGATGAAACCCTCTCTTTCATATCTGAGAGAGTGAATTTGAAGACTGACACCAGCTTACATGAATATAAGGTTTTAAATGCAAATTACATGCAAAATTTTTTATTAGCTGAAGCTGTGCTGTCCATATAGTCAAAGTATTTTGCTGCTGCTGCTGCTGCTAAGTCATTTCAGTCGTGTCTGACTCTGTGTGACCCCATAGATGGCAGCCCACCAGGCTCCCCCGCCCCTGGGATTCTCCAGGCAAGAACACTGGAGTGGGTTGCCATTTCCTTCTCAATGCGTGAAAAGTGAAAGTGAAGTTGCTCAGTTGTGTCCGACTCTTAGCGACCCCATGGACTGCAACCTACCAGGCTTCTCCACCCATGGGATTTTCCAGGCAAGAGTCCTGGAGTGCGGTGCCATTGCCTTCTCCGAAAGTATATTGAGGGTTAGTATTTAGAGTCAGGTCCATTATCTTACCTTTATTTCAACACCTGTGGACTATACAGGTGGCCAGGGCAAGGACACCCACCCAACGGGATGTGAAATTCCCTAGTCTGAGGCTTCATTTTAAAAACTGGTTTAAATAAAGGTAAGAAATTGTTCCCTAGGATATCTGCCCACTTTGGAGACTTAGCCAGCAAGAGGAGATTTGAAGGAGTCTGGAGACCAAACTTGTTTGTGTTGGTTTTAACCGCCTACATTGTATCACCTACTGGGTTTACATTTCCCAAACCTAGGATCCTTAGACACACAGTTTCTTCCACCTTCAAAGTCCCTCCCTCGCGCCCCATTCCAGCCCTCTGCAGTATGGTCCTGTCCTTTCAGACTCAGCTAAAGCATCACTCTCTCCATACTGATTTTTTCCGTACCAAGGGATGCCCATTAGTACTTCCCTGAGGTCCTTCAGTACTTTGTTCATACAGCCTTGAGCACAGTCATTTCTTGTATTTTCATTTCAAATTGACTTCTCTGTTTCCCCAACTGCTCTATAGACCCCCTTACTGTCATGTCCAGGTCCTATTCATCCTCGCACTCTCAGGACTTTCATAACTTGGCACATATTAAATGCTCAATAAACAGCAGAATCAATGAATGTAAGACTGAAAATACTAACCTTATCCACTCAGAGTAAGAGATTTAACTTTTGCTAGTATTGCATTCTTCCACTGTGCTATTTTACTGCTAGTTTACGGCTAGTTTACGGCCATTTTAGTGGATGTGCCGTTTTTCTAGGTCTCTGGGAATATAACTAGAATTGACTTAGGTACATTAGCTTCCTTTGGTTGTTAGAGGATTTGGGGGTGTTCATTCTGGTCCCATCAGGGAGGAAGATAGCTGAGAAAAGGAGGCTATAGGATGAGGCAAGTGCCCTAAGGCTCAGATGCTGAGCCCAACTTTGGGCCTGAGGTCTTACTCCTGATGAGGACCACAGCAGGAAGCTTCTGGCAGTGTGTCCCTGAATTTAAGGAACCCCTGTACTTGAGGGGTGTGTAGAACAGGCACCTCCACTACCTTACCTTATCAAGGGGATTAGGGACCTTCCTTTCTTCCACCTGCACATCCTTTTATGGTTGTGGCAAAGCTCTTGGCAAATGAAACCTTTGTTCTTTCTCTGCTTCCCAGATTTAGTCATTAAAAAAGTTGATTTCTTTCCTGTGAGTTGACACTTGGTCCTTCAGACCAGCACCCAACTTCCGGAGAGGGACTAACAAGATACACTTGTCTAGCAGAAGGTAAGAGTGGAGAGGGGCACTATCTCTTTGAAAGTCTTCCCAGGGAGCTTTCCGGGAGCCTCTCCAGCACCTTGGTCAGCACTTGTGTGTGACTGGTTGTCAGTGAGTCCCATGGGTACGGAAGGAAACAGAATTTTTGACAATTGTGAACCTTACTTTGTGAGGCACCTGGGGCCAGAAGCTTCCTCATTTTAGCAATCCCTGGTCATTCAGCCATCACATGATACAGGTCACACCTAGATGCTGTACAAACCGAAAAGATGACTATTGAGATCCTTCTCAAGTTTTGGTGCAGACTTGGCGGAGGGAATCAGGCTGATCTGGCAACTAGCATGAGTTCACTAATCATCTCTGTCTTCTCTCTCCATTTCAGCCCTCTTGCTTTTCCAAACAAAACAAAACAAAAAAACTCTGCCTTGAAGTTGCTTACAGTCTGTTGGGGTTCACACAGCATGTTTATCCAAATTGTGATACCAGGTGGGTGCTGGACACCAACAGGAGTGGGTTGGTCAGTGGATGATGACGGTGAAGAGTCAGGGAGTGATCCAGTATGATGAAGGAGGGCTTCAGAATACGAGTCGGGGCTTGAGTGATCTGCCCCTCACTAGTGGCTTAGATGGGGTAGTGCATCCCACATGGGTGGGTGCATGGACCACAGACCTGCATTGTGCAAGCCCATCAGGGCATTTATGGAATCCCAGAATGTCCGACCTGAAAGGGATATTGGAGCTTGCCTGGTACACTATTCCCTTCATAGAAGAGCAAACCAAGACCCACACAGGACAAATTGATCTTATCATAGGTTGTGGCTTAATAATGAAATAGAAGCTTTGTCCCCTGTAGTGGCTAATAAGTGATGACTGGATGGCAGGCAGAGTGGGGCATCGAGTGCACAGTGGGTTCGTGCACTCTGGGTCTATTGATACGTGAGCCTTCCCTCTTCTTTCCTGCTGCTGCTCCTGGGCCTCTTGAAGGGAAAAGGGAGAGATCCAGGAGGATGGTGCTATTGATTCAACTGACTAAGGATAACTTACCCAGTAACTCCCACCCATGGGTGCTAGTGTTCATGGACCTAAATTTTAAACCACTTGTAGGTGAAGCCTGGAACATGGAGGATATATCACTGTTTATTCATCAGTTCAGTAAACGTGGAGTGAACTTTCACTTTATCCTAGGCACTGTGCTGGGCACTCAAAATATACTCTATCAGTGTTTAGCACACGATATAGGTTCAAAGGTGAATGATTGTAATTCAGTGTGGCAAGTGCTGTAATGGAGGATTAGAAGGGAAAGACAAGACATTGAACTTGGTCTGCAAGGAATCAGGAAACTAAAGTGAAGGTGACCCTTTAGTTGAGCTTCAAAAGATAAGCACCAACTGGTGTTAGCTACATGGAGAGGCAGTGGTGCTGAGAGTGGACATGGGGGTGTGTAGCAGATATAGTAGATTAACTCATTCAGCATTTCTTCTAATCTGCTTTGGATTCAGCCTTCCTGAACTGCAGAGATGAAACAGCTAGAAACAATATTTGTCAGATTTTTTGGTAACTAGGATTCCAGAGGTACTTGAGACTCCTGAGATTAGAACTAGGAACTGAGTTGAATGGGAGGCAGGCAAGGCTTCTATATTTCTGGCCTGGACCTAATAGAAACGTGGCTCCAGAGCCAGCAGCTGCTGTGTACCCCCAGATTCTGACCTAGGTTGTGTGACTCCCAGGTTCCAACCTGAGCAGCTGGGAGGGACACGGTGCCCAGCTCAGAGAAGAAGGATGATGACTTCAAGGAGAGGGATGTTAAGTTCAGGGCAGTTTGGATGAGGTCTAGAGGCTTGGGATTGCAAACTTTTTACATGTGATCTTAGCTTAAAAGCTGAGAAGTGACCAACATTTTAAAAAAAATATTTATTTGGTGAATTTACACGTGAGGTCATTTACAAAGACAAGATGCAGACACATGCAGTTCTCAGAACAGGCAATAATCTGAGGATTTGCATGACTGAGCGACTTCACTTTCACTTTTCACTTTCATGCATTGGAGAAGGAAATGGCAACCCACTCCAGTATTCTTGCCTGGAGAATCCCAGGGATGGGGGAGCCTGGTGGGCTGCCATCTATGGGGTTGCACAGAGTCGGACACGACTGAAGCAACTTAGCACCAGCAGCATTAAATGTCAAGGGCTTCCCAGGTGGCATGAGTGTTAAAGAACTTGCCTGCTGATTCAGGAGATGCAAGAGATGTGGGTTCTCTCTCTGGGTCGGGAAGATCCCCTGGAGGAGAGCATGGCAACCCACTCCAGTATTCTTGTCTGGAGAATCCCATGGACAGAGGAGCCTGGCAGGCTACAGTCCATAGGGTCATAAAGAGTTGGACACAACTGAGTGACTTAGCATGTGTGCACACACATACACATACACACACGCACATGTATTGAATGACAATGCTTTGGTTTCCTTAGTGGATTTTTATACCCAATATCAATGTTATGTAAATATAGCCACGTCTGTATGTGTGGGTTATCATATATGGTGTATAATTATGAGCTGAAATGCAGAGCTCTCAACCATTCCATTAACCAAGCCATGTTAAATTATGTTAACTGCCCCCACTAGTTAGTTAGAGGCCCCTCTGGCACCCCACTCCAGTACTCTTGCCTGGAAAATCCCATGGACAGAGGAGCCTGGTGGGCTGCAGTCCATGGGGTCGCTAAGAGTCGGACACGACTGAGTGACTTCACTTTCACTTTTCACTTTCATGCACTGGAGAAGGAAATGGCAACCCACTCTAGTGTTCTTGCCTGGAGAATCCCAGGGACAGGGGAGCCTGGTGGGCTGCCGTCTATGGGGTCACACAGAGTCGGACACGACTGAAGTGACTCAGCAGCAACTGTCATAGAGTTTGGGAACTCAAGAGCACAGCTTGGAGTAGAGATGAAGATTTGGGAGTCTGGGGTGAGGCAGACACTGGTGTACACGTGATGACACAGAGGATGTGTAGACTCTGCAGAGAAGTCGGCCGGGAGTGGCACCCATCCCCTTCTAGAAGACGTTTCTGGAAATAATCTCATTCACTGAAAAATTTCCAGAATAGCACAAGAACAATCATGTACCCTTTACCCAGACTCATCCGTTGTTCACATTGTGTTCCAATAATTTTATCCTTTGCACGTGCTCTCTATGCATACATACATATTTTTTTTCTGGACCATTTGAGAGTAAATTGCATACATCATGGCCCTTTACCGTTTACCAGTGATTTTTTCTTAAGAGCAAGGATATTCTCTTAAATGCCTACAATACAGTTAAAATCTTCAGTAAATTTAACATCTGTACAATTCTGTAATCTATCATCTTCATTCCAACTTGTCAAGTAGCCCAGTCATTTCCTTTATAGTATTTCCCGCCCTCCCCCTCCCATTATAGAATTCTGTCTAGGATCACATATTGTGTTTAGTTATCCTGTCTCTTTAATCTCCTCTAATTTGGAATAGTTCCTCACCTTTTCATTGTCTTTTATGACAGTAACATTTTAAGAGAATACAGCCCTCGCCACTTTTTAAAATAGAAGAGTCCTCATTTTGAGTGTGACGTTTCTTCATGATTAGATTAAGGCTGTGAATTCCCTGCCAAAATATTGAATCGGTGATGTGCTTGTCAACTGAAAGAAAAATGCACAACGTAAGGGCTATGAGTTTAAATTTTATTCAGGGTTTTACTGAGGCCCTTAGTCTGGGATATAGCCTCTCAGTAGCTCTGAGGTGATTTCTTTAGAGGGGTAGGGGAGAAGTCAGTATATTTTTGATTTTTGGCTAGGGAGTATGTGCAAACAAGCATATGACTTGGTAAAAGGTTATTGCTAGTCACAGGGCAAAGCTATCAGTTAATGATTTTAGTGCTTTATCATGTATGGGAAGATGCAAGAATCCGGGTTCGTGAAGATTCTTCCTGAGATAAACATCTAACTATCTGAAGCACTGAGCACCTCATCCTGGTTTCCATCCTGAATTCCTCCCGGGGTGCGTTGTTGGTCAGCGACTGCAGTGGCTGATGACTTAATCATTGCATACCTGGATGGTAAGCCACATTCCTTGTTTTATATGCTCTTCTCAGGGTAGCACTCCCAGAGGCAGATTACCATCTGCTGCTTCTCATTAGTGATAATTCTGATCCTCAGACAAGGTATCTGATTTCTTCACTGTATAGTAAGCATTTTTGCTTCAGTGCTAATAATCTGAGGAGACACTTTAAATCCATGCAGATATCCTGCTTTTATCAAAATTTCCCCCCTAAATTTAACTGATGATAACCCAGTCTTTGCTTTGATGATGGAAAATCAATGATTTTTCAACTCTAGCACTATTACCACATTTATCTTTTGGTCCTTGGCATTTTCTCAGGGAGAGCCCCGTCTTCTCCATCACTTATCTAACATTTATTTATCTATTTATTACTAGACTGATGGATTCCTGTTACTCATTGGTTTATAATTTGCTATTTTACTTAATTTTTTGGCTTAAATTTCCCGATTGGTAAGAATCCCTTCAAACTCCCATGTTCTTGTGACACACTCCCATCATTTTTGGAGTGCTTCCTTACTTTCTGTCTTGAAAATATGTTTTTGGCTCATCTTACAGTTTCTGTGTCCCAGTCTTGGAATCAACTACTTCTCTGGTGATCTCTGGTTCTTTTTTGTGGAAACTGGTATTAGAAACCAATATCTGGGAGCTATGTGAGCTCATTGCTAGCAGACAGACTTTGAAAATATAAATTATATATACATATATACATGCATGTGTAGCTATACATACACACATACACAGTTTAAACATTGCCAGTTTGCACCAATATCTCCGATTCCAATCCATTTCCACTCAGTTTTTTCTTACCATCCACTAACTCATGTGTGTTTCTTCTACAGCAAGAACCCTAGGATGGAGCCCTTTAGTGTTTTATTAGTGATGTTATTAACACTACATTATGTAACACTGTGTAAGTGTAATATAGGTATAACAATATGTAACACTACATATTTACATTAACATCTAAAAAGTAGGCAGAGCAGATGAGGGACAACAGAAAAGCAGGGGGAAACCAGCAGAGGCTATCAAAGAATTCAAGGGAGAAATGAGCTTTATCATGGAGAGAATATTCAGCCCCATCAAGTTTAAATCACTTTACAAGATTTTTAAAGGCTTTTAAAGGCTTTTCATGCATATCCTGGCTATGTAAAGCACCAGCTGTTTTCATTTTGATGCTCCCTTCTAATATCTGTCCAGGAATACTTTCCTTTACGCTGTTGCAGTTGTAAGATTGCATTATAATTTGATGTTTTGCTTTTTGCTTGAGATAATCTTGTAGCGGAGAAGGCAATGGCAACCCACTCCAGTACTCTTGCCTGGAGAATCCCATGGACAGAGGAGCCTGGTAGGCTACAGTCCATGGGGTCGCTAAGAGTCAGACACGACTGAGCGACTTCACTTTCACTTTTCACTTTCATGCATTGGAGAAGAAATGGCAACCCACTCCAGTGTTCTTGCCTGGAGAATCCCAGGGATGGGGGAGGCTGGTGGGCTGCCGTCTCTGGGGTCGCACAGAGTCGGACACGCCTGAAGCGACTTAGCAGCCCCAGCAGCAGCAGCCTCGTAGCACCTGTTCATTTTCCATGTGTCCTCCCACCCTTCATTCTGACCTGTTTTAATGGCTGTGCTGATTCAAGAGGGAAGAGGCCACCTTTCTTCTAGCTTCTGTGGCTTCCAGAGCCACTCACATCCTTGCCCTTTCATCTGCTCACTCTCCCACTGCTCTGTAAAAAGATGCTGACTACACTTACATAACTTTCGCCAAGATTAAAACATATGGAGTTGCTGATATTCAGTCTATGATGATGGCTGTTTCATATGATCTTAGCCTAATATATACCAGGCTAAGATATATATATTTTATATACACTATATAAAGTACAGTATATTTATAATACATGTAGACCTGATTTAAGAGCGACTCAGTGCTATTAATTTATCAGCATTAATCATACCTTAGGAAGCATTATTATCATCATCCTTGTTACATCTGAGGAAACTGAGGCAAAGAAAGGTCAACTAACTTGCCCATAGCTAGCAAGAGCAGGTGTAGTGTTTGGGCCCAGGAAGTCTGGCTTTGGAGCCCAGGTTCTTAATCATTGCACTATGATACCCCTTGAGAGTGGTATCACCAAGCTGAAAATAACCAATTCCAAGCTTATTAAGGGAGCTGGAGCCAGTCTGCTTGCTAACTGAGTGTGGATGCCCTGTGTTTCCCCCTTTTCAGAATTTGTTATTTAATGTACGTGTGTATTTCAGAATTTGTTATTTAATGTACATGTGCATTCAGAATTTGTTATTTAATGTACGTATTCCCTGTAGGTGTCAGGGTCAGAGACTAGAGAGTGGGCTTGCTCTTCACTGCCTGATGCCAAGTGTCTTGTGCAGTATGCAGAAGAGATGTGCCCTCAATATTTATTGAAGGAAAAGAAGGTAGAAAGGGAGGGGGGAGGAAGGTAGAAGCTGGGGCATCGATTGGAGAGTGAGAATGTAGGTGACATGAACTGTAGGATGTGTCTGACTTGTATAGAGAGTTGGGCTTCGAGTGGTCACAAACAGGGTAGACTTTTCTACTTCTGGAAACCAGAGTAAGACAGGCCAGAGGGATACGTTCAAACCAGAGATTCAGTATCAGACATTGGCGAACCCCTGGCCCACAAGGCTACTGCCAGAGTTCAGAGGAGGGTGGAGGCTGGGTAGGAGGGAGAGCCAATGAGGAGAGGCCTTTGGGAACTGTAAATCATATTAACATGATATAAAGTCTGAAATAGCTAGGCCTGCCTGCCTACCAGACTTCAGGTCATTGCAAGCCCAAGGTAGAAGCTTTCAATTAACTTAATGTCTTTGACCTCTCTCCCTAAGTGCTAGGTACGGTAGCAGAATGCCTGCAGATATACAGATGTCCTTAGGAAAGTGGGCTTTTGGTTTCTAGTATCCTGGACCCAAGTTCTTTGAAAGAGTAAGATATTAAGGGCTAAGAACCACCCCTGGAAGAGATGAAAGCTCATTTTGTCATTACCTGTCTCTGGGATTTCTTTGTGACTCATTCTTTTTAATCTGTCAAAAAGGGAAACAGTGAATTTGCAGAGCTTCTCAAAGTTATTGTGATGATTTTTGTTTGTTCATTGATCAAATCAAATAGTACATTAAAGTTCTTAGAAAAGTATAAAGTACTATAAAATGTAATTATTATTAATGTCTGACATCACATGTACTAGATAACAGAATACAATGATAAATTAACTCTATGTTGGTAAACTGTTACCTAACTCCCACTTTAGCTCCCCTATTCCACTGTCTTCCCAAGAAGGAGATTCATACTTTTAAAAATATGAGGTGGGAAAAATGTTATTTTATATATATATATTACATATATTGACTTTCTACTGCTGCCGTAACAAATTACCACAAACTTGATGACTTTGAAACAACACAAAATAATCACCTGACGGTTTTGGAGATCAGAAATCTGAAAGAGGATCTCACTGGGCTAAAACCAAGGTGTCAGCAGGGCTGTGTTCCATTCTGGAGGCTCAATGGGAGAATGTGTTTCCTTGTTTTTTCCAGTTTCTAGAGACTGTCTATGTTCCTTTTTTCATGGTCCCCTTCCTCCATCTGCAAAGCCAGCGATGTCAGATCTGAGCCTTTTCTCCATAGTCACATCGTCCTTTCTCTTCCATTCTAAGGGACCCTTGTGATTACATCCCAGATAATCCAGGATAATCTCCCCATTTCAAGGTCAGTTGATTAGCAACTTTAATTCCCCTTTGTCATGTAACGGGTTCTGGAGATTAAAACATGAATATCTGAGTGTGGGGGGGATATTATTCTTCCTAACATATTATATATTTTGTAAATATTTTATCTGGAAAGAATTTTTTTTTAATTTAATTTTATTTTTAAACTTTACATAATTGTATTAGTTTTGCCAAATATCAAAATGAATCCGCCACAGGTATACATGTGTTCCCCATCCTGAACCCTCCTCCCTCCTCCCTCCCCATACCATCCCTCTGGGTCATCCCAGTGCACTAGCTCCAAGCATCCAGTACCGTGCATCGAACCTGGACTGGCATCTCATTTCATACATGATATTTTACATGTTTCAATGCCATTCTCCCATATCTGGAAAGAATTTTGGCAAAAGCTAAAAATGAAAAATCAAAGTTCTTCCTAACTTGTTGGCAATAAGGGCTTCCAATATTACTCTATAATTCCTAGCAATATTCTTTTTCATGGGAAACCAGCAGCACCTAGTGTCTCTCCAAATAAATTTCAACAGAAAATATGGTGTCCTGTAATTAAAAAGGTACAGCTCAGACTAATGGTAGAAAAAGGAAATTCTCAGTACTCGTAGACATAGAAGGCAGATTCTGTCTTGTGTGTTCTTTAGACTGAGCCCCTACACCCATGCATCCAGAAGTATTTAAATTAATTCTGTGGGGCCTGGCACCATGCTGGATTCTGTGATAGATGCGGAAAGATAAGGTCCTCATCTCCAAATTGCACCCAGTCTTATTGGGCAGATAACACACTTTGTCAGTTAAAATGTGTGTACCCATTTACAAAACACTGAAGACTTGATGGCCAAGTGTGCCGTTAATAACCAGGCCTAGCTGTATACACATTAAAACCCCAAAGAACACTGGCTTAAATAACAGGTTTCTTTCTTGCTGTTGTGAAAGGATTGGTATGGCCATGGTTTGGCAGTTCATCAAAAAGTTAAATATAGAGTTACTATATGACCCAGTTGATTCTACTCCTAGATATATATCCAAGAGAATTAAAAACATATTTTTGTAGAAAAATTTGTACACTAATGTTCATAATAGCATTATTCATAATAGCCAGAAAGTGGAAACAACCCAAATGTCCATCAGCTAATAAATGGATAAAAAAATGTGGTGTGTCCATACAAGGGAACATTTCTTAACCATGAAAGGGAATGAAGTGCTGATAACATGCTACTATATGGTAGAAACTGAAAAACAGGTTAAGAAGTCAGATACAAAAAAAAAAAAAAAGAAGTCAGATACAAAAGGCCACATATTATATGATTCTGTTTATATGAAATGTCCAGAACAGGCAAATCCATAGAGACAGAAAGCAGATTAGTGGTTGCCAGGGTCTGGGGAGTGGGGAGGGAAGGGTGGAGGTGTGACTGCTAATGGGTACCAGGTTATTTGGGAGGTAATAAAAAATGTCCTGAAATTAGTGGTGATAGTTGAATAGCTTTGTGAATATATTAAAACCCTAAAAACCCTTGAATTGTACACTTTAAATGGGTGAATTGTTTTGTATGTGAGCGACCCCGTGGACAGTAGCCTACCAGGCTCCTCCGTCCATGAGATTCTCCAGGCAAGAATACTGGAGTGGATTGCCATTTCCATCTCCAAGAGATCTTCCCTGATCCAGGGATCGAACCCAGGTCTCCCGCATTGCAGGCAGACACTTTAACCTCTGAGCCAACCAGGAAAGCTATTATATCTCTAAAAGTTGCCAAAAAAAAAAAAATAGTAGCTGGGTCAAGGAGGCAAAAATGGGTAATGACTAATTAGAGACCATGAAGAAGAGATGGGTGAAGTACTTTCTATTTGTTTTTTGCCCCCTTCCCCCAGTTCCTTCACCAGGGCTCAGCATGGCTTCCCCTTTCTTTCGCATGTACTAAGTCTCCTTCCCCACCACCTCACTGCAGTCAGCAGAATGTTCACCTTGTGAGGTGACCTGGCACCAGAGGAGGAGAGAGATGGCCGTTCTATTCCCTATAGAGATAAAATGGAGAATGAGCTGATGGAAACAGAGAACAGAATAGAATTCATGGCCCCTGACTGCTGAGGGTGTCTCCAGGTGATAGGCATCTCTGGTTCTGGGAACAAATATCCTTTTGCGGGGTGGGGGGGGGTCTCTGGTCCTCATGGCACAAGAGAGGGGTTCCGTGAGTCTGATATATCCCTGCGGCCCATCACACAGTTTACCCATTTGATTGGAAAATGAAGACTCTTGGAGTGGAACACTGGAAGCTGCCCGTCTCCCTGCTCCGCATGGGAGGTGTGGACTAGCAGCGTCTGTCTCTGCCCCCTGGTGGCCTTGCTCTGGGTTCTCAGGCTACTCACTCTCCCTCCTGTCCCACTGATAGAGCAGCTCCTCCTGTGTTCTGATGTTTCCTTCACAGCCATGTGAAGGCTTTATTCTTGATCCATTTCCTATTCCTCTTCTTGTGCTGTATACTGTTTCTTACAGGACAAGATACCCCCCACCTTGCACACACACCATAGTAAGAGTTATTTTGTTTTGTAGGCATTTATAAACAGTGCGGTTTGGCTCAGGCTACATGCATTATTTTGAGTGATCCACATCTGCCCCATGAACTTCCTCCCAGGGCTCATGGGTTCTGGAGTCTAGGTGGTGGGCTATAGATGGATGTTGAGTTTGAGACAGCAGAGCTGTTGTAGAAGATAGCACCCCAACTCTTACAGCCAGGAGAATTAATCAGGAGAAGTAGGGGGAGACATGACTAAACGTAATAACACTCAGGATGGGATCCCGGGACAGGAGAAGGACATTAATTAAACATTAAGAAAAAAAAGTATGGGGAATTCCCTGGTGGTTAGGACCCCATGCTCTCACTGCCAAGGGCTTGGGTTTGATCCTTGTGCAGGGAACTGAGATCCTGCAAGCTGAGAGCTATGGCCTAAATAAATACGCAAAATTAAAGAATAAAGTAAGGACCTTAGTAATAAATCAATATTGGTTCATTAATTGTGACAAATGTGCCATACCAATGTAAGATGTTTTCCTCATTAGAGAGAAAACTAGGTTTAGAGTATATAGGTATATACACTATATACACACACACACACACACACACACACACACACATATATAGTACAGAGTATATAGACACTCTACATTGTCTTTGAAATTTTTCTGTAAATCTAAAATGATTCTGAAGTTAAAGCTTTATTAAATCCTCCAAAAACATACTGTTCCCACCCACATGAGAGCACTCGGCTCTGACTTGGTCAGACCATTTTAAGTGAAGAGTATCATCCAGTATGCCCCGTTTGCAGAGTGGTTATCAGGTAGCTCCTGTATCATCAGTGCGGCCTGGAAGAGTTCCACTTACCTGTGTATAAATGATAGTTTGAAAGTCCTGGCAGAGTGGACAGGAAGATGAGAGCATTGGAGCGGAAGTACGCATTCTGGTCTTAGGCTGAGTGAGGCCTTCCTGGACAACGAGCGACAAGGAGTGAGCCTGTGGTAGCCCTGGGCCAGGTCCCAGTGGCCGTGAGGGAAGGACCAACCCAAGAAGTCATTATCTCAGGGAGTCGAGGGAAGTTCTGCGTCCAGGGCAGAGCTGAAGGTCAGGAGCTGAAAGTGTAGCCAGCCTTTGTGTCTGAGAATGAGCAGGGGCTAGTAGACCAGTCATGCGACAGGGTCAATCAGGAGTGAATTCAGGAGTCCTGGGTCCCTGGGTCTCTGCTCTCATGCACGACAGGCCAACACACTTCTCATGACAGTTAAGGCAGACAGTCTGGCCAGACAAGAAGCCTCTGGAACAGCTCCACCCCACCACGGGCACTGCTGGGGAAAAAGGAGGACTGAAGAGGTGGAGGGAGGGGAGAAAAATGACTCGGCAGTCTGTCATGCTCTTCAAGCTGGGGCAAGTTTCCCTAGGGAGGTGCTCACATGTTCAGTTTAACGGACTGAATAGTGTCCCTCAAGTTCAGGTCCGCCTGGACCCTCAGAATGTGACCTTGTTTGGAAATAGTGTCTCTGCCGTTGCACTTGGTTAGGAGGTCATCCTGGATTCGAGTGGGCCTTAACCCAGTGACTGTTGTCCTGGTGTGGAAAGGAGAGGGCACACAGATACAGACAGGGAAGAGGCCAGGTGAAGTTGGAGGTGGAGGTTGGAATGGTGTGGCCACAGCCCAGCGTACACTGGGGGTTGCTGGGAGCCACCAGAAGGTGGAGGAGGCAAGGAAGGATAGCGCCCTACAGCCCTCAGAGGGACCGTGACCCCGCCGATGCCTTGATTTTGGACCTGTAGCCTCCAGAGCTAAGGAAGAATAAATTTCTGTTGTTTTAAACCTCCTGGATTATACTCTGTGATGGCAGCTTGAGGGAAATGAATGCATTTGGTGAGGACAGGCGGGCGGGTGTACAGTCCCCAGCTGCACATGTGCTTCAGAGGGACTGCGCTATGGGATCTGCTGTCCCTGGGAGACCCAGATCTGGAGGTTCCCATTTGTGAGTCTTGTGTGGTCCAAAAATTAATTATAATTAGCATAGGTGATACAAGGTTTCCCCCATGCCTTCTATTCTTACAGTGAAGGCTCCCCCTAGGTGGGATCTCTTTGTGAAATCCTTGTCCCGTGATTTGAAGGAAACAAATGTGTAGAATCCTCCTCCAAAGTAGAGCTTGTGGTTCCTTGAGATGTGTCCCCCTTCTCTTCTCTGGGTGTTTCCTTGCCTGAGCCTCCAAGCCGAAGAGCCTCTTTGTTTCAGACTCACGATCTGCTCGATCATTATGGCCTCTGACACCATGAGCCGTCCCTTGCTGAAACGTCTCTCCTTGGGGCCAACACCTCTTTCTTCTGTGACTTCCTCTCTTCTGACCTCTGTGACTCATCTCTTCTTCCACCACCCATTACAAAATGTTACTGTGCACCCGGATATTTGATCTTCTCTTATCACTCTAAAACTCATTTGGGTATTTATCCAGTTTCCTTACTGTAATTGCCGCCACGCGTGACTCCCAAATCTGTGTTCTTGTTGGAAATGTTTCCTTGAGCTCCAACTGCATGTGGTCCATAAAGGGTTTCCATCGGAGGTACAGTCACCTGACCTCAGGGTGTTCTAAGCCCTGTACCGATTTACCTCTTCTTTCAGCTAGAATCACAAGCCCTCCACTTTCAAAATGAAGGTCTCCATCCTCCTGGTGCAGCTCGGTTCCACACTCCCTCTCTGTGATGACACCCTCCTGCCCTTGCTCTTCATTTGCTCCAGAGGACTGATGGGACTACAACCTCCTTTGTGACCAGAGTCATGTGCCTGGAGGTCCTGACACTTCTCCTTCTACCCTCTGACTGCTCGCATGAGCTGCCTTGAAGCAGAGTCCAGGCTAGCAAACACTTCCACAGATTTTTTTTTTTTTATTAAAAAATTTGGGGGGTGGGTTCCCCGGTGGTTCACCGGTAAAGAATCTGCCTGCCACTGCAGGAAACACAAGTTTGATCCCTGATCTGGAAGATCCCACATGCCAAGGAACAGCTCCATGTGCCACAGCTATTGAGCCTGTGCTCTAGAGCCTGGGAGCCACAACTGCTGAGACCGGCGTGCCCGAGAACCTGTGCTCCACAGCAAGAGAAGCCACCACAATGGAAGCCCGTGCACTGCAACTAGAGAGTAGCCCTCCCTCATCACAACTAGAGAAAAGCCTGAGCAGCAGCGAAGACCCAGCACACTCAAAAACTAAATACAATTTTAAAAATTAAAAAAGTATTTTTGGTATGCTGCACAACATGTGGGATGTTAGTGCCCTGTGTGCTTGTGCGTGTGCGTGTGCGTATGTGTGTGTGTGTGTGTGTGCACTTAGTCACTCAGCTGTGTCCAACCGTTTGCAGCCCCATGGACTGTAGCCCACCAGGTTCCTCTGTCCATGGGGATTCTCCAGGCAAGAATCCTGGTGTAGGTTGCCATGCCTTCCTCCAGACCAGGGATCAAACCTGTATCCTGTGCAGTGGAAGCACACTCTTAACCACTGGACAGCTGGAGAATTCCCTCAGAATCATAGGAATTCACTCCAAAAGTCCACAGTGGTCCAAGGGCCATTTCTTTTCAAAGCCTGAAATCTTTATGGATCCAGAATGAGGAGTAGAGAGGTGAATGAGAACCTACCTAATAAGGTTTTTGTCCAAAGTGGTATCAAATTATCTAATTTCAGCACTCCATGGCTTTCAGAGTTAAAGTACTGACACCAGAGACTCAGGGGAAGGTACTGATGAAGACACTTGGATGGATAATCTTGGCTATTTCCCCTGGTACATCAATGTGCAGTTGGTTTCTGAGACGTCCGGTAATGATGAGATGTGTGCCCCTAAGCAGCTCTGGGCTCAGCTCTGGCACTCATGTCTTAATTAGGTGGGTTTTGACTCATCATTATTTAGTAACTCATTTTTCCGTAACACAGTGCTTTAGTTGTTTTATGCAATTAGAAGGAGGAAGCTCCCAAAAGTCATCACATTACAGAAGAGATGTGACAGAAAAGATCATTAACTCTATCTTACTGTTCAAATCCCAGCAGTAATTAAGGACTTACGTAAATAGCACAGCTTAAATTATTTAGCTGACAATCCCTAATAACAACACCAGCACTTGATTCTTCAGAAAAGCGAAAGTGATTAGTCTGCTATGTAACCTCATCATCAGAAAAAATGTATTTCCCTTTTGTAACATTTGTTATGATGTCCTTATAAAAGGGCAAATTAAAGACAAGAGTTTTGACACATCAAATTGTACTGTAGCATGAAAGTCAAAATAAGTGTTTCCTCCATTAGAAGGCTGGCATCCATGCTGCATTGGGGAATTTTTTCTCTTGGGTGGCAGGCAATGTGGATGAAGTTGAGTGGAACCTAATTTTCAGCAAGTTCTTATCTTTTTCACCATCTATTCTAGGAATGATGCTGCAGAAGTTAATTCTTTCAGGAAGACTGGTTCTAGAAAGATGATTGAGGTTCATGCGGGAGATTAGGGGGGATTTTAAAACTTTCCTTTGGCAAACTAACATTTATCAGTCTTCTTGGGTGTGTGAGGATGTGGGCCAGGCGCTAGATACAAAGGTGGTGAGGCAGTGATCCTGGCTTCTACGAGCTTCGTTCTAACCCTGAACCATCAGCCAATGATGATTCCAGTTCTCAGCACTTGGTCACTTGCTGGAAGATAGGGGTGGTCATGTCCCCTTCTTTGATCTATAGGAACTCTTGCATGATTCCTTCACTCCCCTATCCCCCTCCCAACAAGTAAGCAGGAATTTTCTCTTTAACTACATCAAATCCAGCCCACCTTGACCAATATAGAAAGTTAGACTTCCTACTACTCCTGGTAGTGGACAATCAATGAGATGCAGATGCAAAGGCTCTGTGGTTGGCACACAGCAGGCCTTGGTAAAGGGTGTCTTTCTTCCCCCCATTCTCTTTAAAAATCTCATGAAAAAGATGTGAATTCTTATTTATTCAAGGAAACCTGACTGGCTTCATGTGCATTTTTATGACAGCAATGTCTAAAAGTGTTTACACAAGAGATATCTTCATTTGGGGGTTTGGTAATGGCAGGTATAATTTTGCAATTAGGATGTGTGATAGAATTGGCTAATTGTCTCCCAGTATTTGTTATCCTCTTCTCCCTTAGTAATGTCTGAGTGGGCACGTTGTACATCAAGTTAAAAGACATTTGCCATCTCCCTTTGCAGTTTGCAGCTCCCTTTCAATTTGCAGCTATTGAAAACCATGTAACTACTGGACAATGAGATGTTAAAAGGAAGTGTTGTGTGGGATTTCTGTGAAGGCTCCTTTCAGTGGAGGGATTGCCCTGTCATTTCCTTTGTTCCATGCTGTTGCCTGGGAGGTAGATGCAGTGGCTGAAGTTCTAGCAGCCCTCTTGGGCCATGAGGGCAAGCGTCCCACTCTAAGGGGGACAGTGGAAAGTGAGGCAGAAGGCACTTGAGTCTTTGGTCACCTAAGGGAGTGCCATACAGGTCACGAACTGCCTATTTCTGGGTTTCTTTTAGATGAAAGAAAAATAAATTTCTAATGTGCTCAAGCTACTGCTGCTTTTTTTTTTTTAAGGAAAATCCTTTTTATTTATTTATTTATTTATTTATTTTCGGCTGTGCTGGGTCTCCACTGCTGCGTGTGAGCGTCACTGTGGCGAGTGGAGGCTACTCTTCACTGTGGCGTGTGGGCTTCTCATTTCGGTGGCTTCTCTTGTTGTGGAGCGTGGGCTCTAGGTGCCCAGGTTTCCATAACTGCAGCACCTGGGCTCAGTAGATGTGGTGTGTGGGTTTAGTTGCCTCGAGGTATGTGTCATCTTCCCAGACCAGGGATCAGACCCATGTCTCCTGCCTCAGCAGGCAGATTATTATCCATTGTGCCACGAGGGAAGTCCAGGCCACTGCTTTTAAAATTTGAATTTGATTTATTTTTAACTTCCCTGGTGGCTCAGATGGTAAAGCGTCTGCCTACGATGCAGGAGACCTGGGTTCAATCCCTGGGTCAGGAAGATCTCCTGGAGAAGGAAATGGCAATCCACTCCAGCATTCTTGCCTGGAAAATCCCATAGACGGAGGAGCCTGGTAGGCTATAGTCCATGGGGTCACAAAGAGTCAGACATGACTGAGTGACTTCACTTTCACTTTCACTTTAATTCTGGTAAAAAATAATACAAACTTTACCATCTTAACCATCTTTAAGTGTACAGTTCTGTAGCACCAGCTATATTTACATGAACTATTTTGTTTTACATTTTTTGTTTAGACAGAGTCAAGCCTAATCCTAACAAAGCACACTAGAAACTCTTTTAACTGACCTCCAATGAACTACTTGTTAAATTAAGGATACTCTCTACTTAGTAAAGTGGACTAGTTGTTGCCCATCACGCAATGCTCTCGGTTACTAAATAATTCTCTAGAACAATGTTTCTCACACTTGTGTATGACTTGCATTTCTGGATTCTGGTTCCAGTAGGTCTGGAGGTGGCCTGAGAATTTTGCTTTTATAACCATTTCCCAGGGGATGCTGCTGCTGCTGGTCTGGGGACACTTTGAGACTCACTGATATAAGGACACCCCAGTCTTCTGTCCCCGTCAGTGGAGCTGAATGTTACCAGGAATCAATTGTGTTTGCCATCAAACCTGTTTATTGTACTTGGAATTGTCTTTAGAATTGTAATGATGTAAACCTGCTTATAGGTAATATACTTGTGACTGTAATTTGAATAAATGTCATATAAACTTATGAAAACATAGTCAGAAAAATAACTCTTATTCTGGAACTAAACTGAGTACTTTGGAATTACTTGATATACATACCCACTAAAGGAGTACTGCCAAGTCAGGCTTGGTGCGGCAACTCTTAAAGAAAGAAAAGAATCGATAAAAACTGAGAAATGGTGCATTCACATTGCTTTAAAAGTGTCTTTAAATTATTGTTTTACTTTAAATAAATCAACCCTACAAACAGTAAATGTTGCCTTATGGCTATGGTATATCAAAAAAGATAAAGTAGGACTTCAACCAGTGAACCCCCTCTTTTTTTTCAATTAATTAATTAATTTTGATTGGAGGATAATTACTTTACAATATTGTGATTTTTTTTTTTTGCCATATATCAGCATGAATTGGCCACAAGTATACATGTATATGCCGCATCCTGAACCCCCCTCCCACCTCCCTCCCTACCCTATCCCTCTGGGTTGTTCCAGAGTGAACTGAATCTTAAACAAACAAACAAACAAAAAAACCTTTGGAACATTGGCAAACGAATGCATGCTTAAATGTTTTAAATTAAAATAGCATTCTAAACTAAAATAATCCATTTAAATGAAAACAAGCTATTTAAAGTATGTTCCCTGTTGCCTTGCCTTTTCAGTTAACTGATGGTCTTAGCCTGGGTCACCCAAAATTTAGAGCCTGTGGAAATGGCTTATGTACTATTACTTTAATTGGAATGCAGCCCAAGCAAGACGAAAAAAAGGAAAGTGAGTCCAGGAAGGAGACACTAATGTGAAAATGCCCAGCGGAGCCAGCCTGCACTTGGAATCCAGTGGGACTGATTTCTTATAGGTTAATTTTCTGAGAAACTGCTCTTCAGCACAGTATGTCTGGATTAAGGAGGGAGAAGAATTGACTTGTCTCCCGTCTCCCATTGGTTAACGGTTTGCTGTGAGGGGTGTTAATTCCCTTACACTCCTGTCTGGGCATGAGTAGGCACCAGGGCAGGCTTCCTGGGCACGTGACCAATGAAGTCATAGCCGATCTCAGACTCAGACCCACTCTTGGGATTTAATGCTCTGTAGGTACTGCCTGGAAAGTCTTACTAATTTTATTTCTGAACTTGTGTTTTATAAGCGAAGTTTGAGGGATGACGCAGCCTGCGCCGAGGGGCTTGGTGCCTCTGCTCAGAGTGGTCTCTTCTTTTCCCTGCCTCCCTGAGATGGGTTCTCAGTGCCCGACTTTGTACTGCTTGGTCTTGGGTGGTGCCCTGGACCCTAGGAAGGGTCCACACTCACCTGGTGAGTATATCTCTGCTCGAGGGAGTGCCGCATGAAATAGCAGATAAAATATACCATGACAGGTCAAGAGAGAGACTTTGGAAGAAGAAAAAGGCTTTTATGCCTTTTGAACAAGTGACTTCACATTTTCAGTTTGTACCGCAAATTCTGCAGCGGGCCCTGCGGGCACGGAGTGGGTCTGTGTGTACTGTATCTTGGTGTTGGTGAGGATGCTCCAGGGCAAGGATGGGAGTGTGCAGCTTGGTGTGGAGCACCAGCTCTTGTGTGCCTCAGTGGGTCAGAGGCCACACGGAGAGGTCACTACCATTGCAGCTGTATCTGGAACAACTGGCCAAAGGCGGGTGGGTGAGACCAAGAAGGTCTGGACAGGTGCGCGACAAGTGCTGAGACAGCTTGCCTCTTCTATCTCTCAGGTTGGTTCTACCCTCTCCCTGTATCTGGCTCTCATACTGTGATATGTGGCCTTCGTTTTTGTGATGTGAAGATGTTTTTATGTCTTCCCTGAGAAAGGAGGTGCACATTCACGAGATGATGGCCTGCCATAAGTTCTGAAAAGATTTAGCAAAATGGCTACAACTGATGCTGCAACCTGCAACTTGTCCTATACTTGTAGTAGATATCCATCATCAACTTCTCCCTCTGCCACCCCTTCTAGATCCCTCTCTTCCTTGTCCAACACTCCACTGGTCTGAGTTCCTTTGCTGGTAGACTGACCTAGACCTTCATCTTTGGGGGATCAGAATCCTTAGTTGCCTTAATTTGATCAGTCACTGATAAGTCAACTCTCCATCCATTGTTATCACTGGGCAAGGAAGCACCAAGAGATATTCCAGTAGGTCCCTTGCCTTGGGTTTTAGACATACTCTGTCCTGTTCCATTGTGTAGTATCCATCCTAGCCTCTCATGCTAGTTAGAAATAAACTCATGTATTTGCTTGTTGGTCTACTGGATTGAGGAGATGAAAGTGACCAAGTAGGAGTCAAGGCTTCAAGGTTAGTAGAGGTCTTACTGTGTTTCCTAGCAGAAGTATCCTCACCCAGGACAGGGAGTCCTAACACAGCAGAGTCTAAGGCTAAAGGAATGAGAAGCACGAATTCTGAGCAATAATGCCGTGTCAGTAGCTCAGTGACAGTCTCTGCTCTTGGCAGTTTGGGCCTTCAGCAGTGGTAGTAGCTACATGAGTCTTAGTGAGCGGTAATTCATGCTATTTAGCCCATCCATAGCAGGGAGCATGGATGGAAGCTGTGGGTATAGCATGGGTCTACTGCACAAGCACAGTGGTGGCCAAGAAAGAAAGGCTGACTCATGTCCATAAGACAAGTCATCCTGTCCATCTGGTTGGTGAGAGCCTTAGCTGGAAGGAACACCCACTGAGGGTGTTAGCATGAGTCTCAGAGACCTAAACACTTAGTGTATACTTCTATAGATCCATCCACATACCCCTTCCCCAGACCACTTCTTTCTTTCTTACTGAAATATAATTGATTTACAATGTTGTGTTAATTTCTGGTGTACAGCAAAGTGATTCAGATATATATATATATTTTCCAGATTATTTTTCATTACAGGTTATTATAAGACATTGAATATAGTTCCCTGTGCTATACACTAGGATCTCGTTGTTTATCCAGACATCCTTATTTCTGATATTCCAATCTTGTTCTTTCAGGGCTTGACCATTAAGCCATTTTTGGCCACTGTTTAGGAATTTATGTTTATCTGTATTTCAGGCCCCTCCATATGAAATGGATGACCAAGTATACTGCTCAGAGCTCTGCCGACAGGGAGAATTTGCCTTCATCCCAGCCCTTTAGACCCACTCCTGAGTAATGCAGCTGTAGCATTTTGTTTTTATACCAATATACTGGTATTGGCCCATCTATGGACCACACCTGAGTCCTTTCCTCTTCTGTTAATTGGTATCAAGGAATCCTCTATGAGGCTGTGAGTCAAGGAAGAGGCGTTAATACACTAGAGGGAGGTGCAGGGGAATCTGAACTGCCTGTTTAGGTAGTTTGCTTATACCTTCAGGACTTGCTTGGGCCCAAAACTAAATACACATTTTCCATCATATAGTGGATTGCTGTATTTCTCTGACCTCATAATTCAGTGATCTAATCCCATCCAGCTTAGTGGGCAGTTCTCATAGTCACTTGTACAGTCAGTTGATGGCCCAAGATCAGTCAAGTTCTATGAGGTCTCAGTGGTACCAGGAGCTGTTTTTCAAATGAAGAATAGTCCTTGGCCACGGAAGATCTGGCCTTGCTTCACAACCCTCGTGTTTTGTGCTAACTTTCCGCCAAGGCTTTCCAGAGACTCTGCACAGCGTTCTCATCCACTGCAGATACTTCTAGCACTGCCTGCAGGGGCTGCTGGGCAGTAAGGTGGCAGAGCAGATGCACCTCTGCTTGGACTCGTGCTTTCAGAACCCAATCCCAGGTAGAAGGGTGAGGGCAGAGGGTAAGGCAGGAGAGGAGAGAGTGTGAATGTGTAGCAGTCAATAGGCCACCACTTGGGTTTGAAAACGACTGATTTCTCACGAGGAAAATGTTGTTTTCTATTTCTTTAATTTGTTGTTACATCTATATGAGATGATGGATTTGTTCACTACACCTATTGTGATAATCATTTCATGATGTATAAAAGTCAAACCATTATGCTGTACTCCTTAAACTTACACTGTGCTGTTATGTCAATTACATCTCAATGAAACTGGAAAGGGGAGAAAAAAAGGATGATTGATTTCTCAATCTTGTGAGATTATTTTCTGGCTGTCTTTGAATTTGATTTTTTTTTTTTTTCAGAGCAGTCCATAAGGAGATGAAAGGGAGAAGAATTTATCTGTCAGCTGCTCTCTTGCCTTAGTCAGATTCAACCCATGGGGCATTATTTGCCTCACATATGTGGGAGCTGAGGAGGTCTGCCTCAAAAGATGGGTCCTCAGGAAAAACCTGGAGGTTAGACATGTGATCTGAGGTGTGGACACAAAAGAAGATGCTCTTGGATTGTTGCAGCTGAGTTACTTCCTTGCATAAAATTCCCTGATATGCTCTGTCCTTAGTTGTGTCCAAGTCTTTACGATCCCATGGACTGCAGGACGCCAGGCCTCCTCGTCCATCACCAACTCCCGGAGTTTTCTCAAACTCATATCCATTGAGTCAGTGATGCCATCCAACCATTTCATCCTCTGTTGTCCCCTTCTCCTCCCACTTTCAGTCTTTCCCAGCATCAGGATCTTCTCCAATGAGTCAGTTCTTCACATCAGGTGGCCAAAATATTGGAGCTTCAGCTTCAGCATCAGTCCTTCCAATGAGTATTCAGGACTGATTGCCTTTAGGATGGACTGGTTGGATCGCCTTGCTGTCCAAGGGAGTCTCAAGAGTCTTCCCCAACACCCCAGTTCAAAAGCACCAATTCTTCGGTGCTCAGCTATCTTTATGGTCCAACTCTCACATCCATATTCAGACATGACTATTGGAAAAAACATAGCTTTGACTAGATGGACCTTTGTCGGAAAAGTAATGCCTCTGCTTTTTAATATGCTGTCTAGGTTGATCATAGCTTTTCTTCAAAGGAGCAAGCATCTTTTAATTTCATGGCTTCAGTCACCATCTGCAGTGATTTTGGAGCCCCCCAAAATAAAGTTAGCCACTGTTTCCACTGTTTCCCCATCTATTTGCCATGAAGTGATGGGACCAGATGTCATAATTTTGTTTTTTGAATGTTGAGTTTTAAGCCAGCTTTTTCACTCTCATCTTTCACTTTCATCAAAAGGCTCTTAGTTCCTTTTCACTTTCTTCTCTAAGGGTGGTGTCATCTGCATATCTGAGGTTATTGATATTTCTCCCAGCAATCTTGATTATAGCTCGTGCTTCTTCTAGCCCGGCGTTTCGCATGATGTACTCTGCATAGAAGTTAAATAAGCAGGGTGACAATATACAGCCTTGATGTACTCCTTTCCCAATTTGGAACCAGTCCATTGTTCCATGTCTGGTTCTAACTGTTGCTTCTTGACCTGCATACAGGTTTCTCAGGAGGCAGGTCAGGCAGTTCGGTATTCCCATCTCTAAGAATTTTCCACAGTTTATTGTGATCCACACAGTCAAAGGCTTTGGCATAGTCAATGAAGCAGAAGTTTTTCTGGAACTCTTGTTTTTTCGATGATCCAATGGATATTGGCAATTTGATCTCTGGTTCCTCTGCCTTTTCTAAATCCAGCTTGAGCATCTGGAAGTTCACGGTTCACGTACTATCAAAGCCTAGCTTGGATAATTTTGGGCATTACTTTGCTAGCGTGTGAGATAAGTGCAATTGTGCGGTAGTTTAAGCATTCTTTGGCATTGCCTTTCTTTGGGATTGGAATAAAAACTGACTTTTCCCAGTCCTGTAGCCATTACTGACTTTTACAAATTTGCTTGTGTATTGAGTACAGCACTTTCACAGCATCATCTTTTAGGATTTGAAATAGCTCAGCTGGAATTCCATCACCTCCACTAGCTTTGTTTGTAGTGTTGCTTCCTAAGGCCCACTTGACTTCACATTCTAGGATGTCTGACTCTAGGTGTGTGATCACACCATCATGGTTATCTGGGTTATTAAGTTCTTTTTTGTACAGTTCTTCTGTGTATTCTTGCCACCTCTTCTTAATATCTTCTGCTTCTGTTAGGTCCATACCATTTCTGTCCTTTATTGTGCCCATCTTTGCATGAAATATTCCCTTGGTATCTCTAATTTTCTTGAAGAGATCTCTAGTCTTTCCCATTCTATTGTTTTCCTCTATTTCTTTGCATTGATCACTGAAGAAAGCAACTCTACATTCAGATAGGTATATATCTTTCCTTTTCCCCTTTGCCTTTAGCTTCTCTTCTTTTCTCAGCTATTTGTAAGGCCTCCTCAGACAACCATTTTGCCTTTTTGCATTTCTTTTTCTTGGGGATGGTCTTGATCACTGCCTCTTGTACAATGTCACAAACCTCCATCCATAGTTCTTCAGGCACTCTGTCTATCCGATCTAATCCCTTGACTCTATTTGTCACTTCCACTGTATAGTTGTAAGGGATTTGATTTAGGTCATACCTGAATGGTCTAGTAGTTTTCCCTACTTTCTTCAATTTAAGTCTGAATTTGGCAAAAAGGAGTTCATGTTCTGAGCCACAGTCATCTCCCCGTCTTGTTTTTGTTGACTCTACAGAGCTTCTCCATCTTCGGCTGCAAAGAATGTAATCAAAATTGATTTATTTTGGATTGATTATATTCTTTGCAGCTGTGTCCAATAATTAGCATCAAATCTAGTGATGTACCTGGTCTGGTTCCTGCTCACCTCTCTGACTTTATCTTACTCGACTCACTTCCTCCACCAGTTGATTTCTTTCTGTCCCAAGTTTTGATGATTTTGCCCTTGCTGTTCTCTCTGTCTGGAGTGCTCTTCTCCTTGATCTGTGCCGGCTAGTTCTTCTAGAGTTCACTCCATCCAGTGTAGCCCACCCCTTTCTGTCCCACCACTCCACTTCTAATTCTTTTTTGTTGTTGTTGCCTGTGTTTTGTCTCTCACTGGTCGCCATTAGAGTTTGACTCCATGAGAGCAGAGAACTTATCCTTCTTTTTCACTCTTGTATTTGCTGCACCTGGACTAGGGTTTCGTGCAAAGTCCACTCCAGTCCTCTTGCCTGGAAAATCCCACGGACGGAGGGGCCTGGTGGGCTGCCGTCTATGGGGTTGCACAGAGTTGGACACGACTGAGTGACTTTACTTTCACTTTTCACTTTCATGCATTGGAGAAGGAAATGGCAACCCACTCCAGTGTTCTTGCCTGGAGAATCCCAGGGACGGTGGAGCCTGGTGAGCTGCCGTCTATGGGGTCGCACAGAGTCGGACACGACTGAAACGATTTAGCAGCAGGAGCAGGCACTCAGTACATATTTCTTTTTTTTTTTTTTTCAATACATATTTCTTAAATGAGTGTTTGAATAGTGATACTTGTAATGGCAGTATTTACGACTAAACCAAGACTTCCTCTTTACAAATACAACATGCTTAAAAGATATTATTTGTTAGATACTTTTTAAAAACAGCATCCTGTTTCCTGCTTTGACTGAAGAAAAAACACAGAGGACTAACAGTTGGCTGTCAATGGTCAGTTAGGTAAAGTAGGTTTTCCTAAGGAGGATTCAAATTTGGGCTCCATTTGTGCAACTAACTGCCAGAAACTTCATAGCTAATTTCCTATGGACCACATTGAAGTTTACACATATGTGTATCATAGAGATGACCAGGGCCTCTATTAGGCCAAAAAACAAACCAAATCAACCCTCCCCCCCAAACCTTCCCAAGCCCCTTCCTGTGCCAATAGAGCTATTCTGTTATGTAGAAAGCACATGAGACTTATTTTAGAACCATGGTATTACTACTGTCTAAAGCCTCTTGATGAACGTGAAAGAGGAGAGTGAAAAAGTTGGCTTAAAAATCAACATTCAGAAAACTAAGCTCATGGCATCTGATCTTCCTTTCTTGTTCTGCTCGGAATATTTTTTGAATTTTCATCAGACAAATATTACCCATTTAAGGGAAGCAACTGTGAGGGGCTTCAGTGAGACCTACATAAAAAGTCACAGGAAACATTTCCACTGCAACTAAGTAACCGTCTATTGAAATTCACTAGAAATAAATTACTGTGGATGTTTTCTCCCAGTGACACTGTTTTCTCCTAAGACATCAGTAGACATGCCTGTCTTTCCCTTTTCCTTTACAGGTGTAGGTTTGCAGAGTTTCGGAGTTTGTCCAGGTCTCAAAAAACCTGAACCATTTTTCTTTGTACCATGCAATAGTTAAAATTTAGAGCCATCAGGAAAAGACTCCAACTAATTTGGAAGATTTGGGGGAAAGCTGATTGTTTACCTCTACTGAAAGCAATTTGAGTCTGTAATCTCTATCCTGTAAAACTTCTTTCTTTGTCTTCCTGCCTTCAGAGGTGGGAGGTGGGTAACATTTCCACTTTGCAGAGCTTTCTATCCATATTTGTTCTCTCTAGATCATTCTCAGGATGATGATGAGGATTTAGTTGTGGGTGATGCACACCTATGCGCAATTTGAATGAACAGTCCTGTGCATTTCTAGCCGAGAATGTGACCAAGAAGTTCAGGATCAGTGCTTTATGGTTGGAGCCCGTTGGTCAGCGTGCCCTTTCTAAACATTACATGGGGTGTGACTAGAGCAGCATGATGCTCTTTTGTTTCCACGGAGGGTTTGGGAAACAGTAGGACTTTGAGTTCACCCCTCCCAGAGCAGAAGACTGAACTGAAACTACCGGCTGGAATCGCCCTGGTTCCTCTCTCGAGTAAATCACTTTCACATTTGTTGCAGCTGGCTCTGCTTGGTCCCTGAAGCGGCAATTGCACAACTTGCTGCACACGTCCTGTAGCCCTACCTTTGTGCTTCCGATCCCTCTTCAGTAAAATGTTCTCAGCGCACAAAAGCAGTGGCTGAAGCTTCGGGCAGAGAGGGAGGAGGGAGCCAGCCGGCTGCAGGGCGGCTGCAACATCTCCAGTGGATACGGACGCTGCTAACCCTGCCTAGGAAACTAATGGAGCATCCCTAAGAAACCCCAACTCCAGCTTGGCTCACCCCAGCCTTCTCCCCCACCTCCAGACCCCCAGGTGAGACTAACTCCAACCAACCCACCCCGAGGCCAGCAGTCCAGCCAGCCTGCCCGTGGAAGGCATGCTTCTGACTCCCGGAATTCCACCTGAATCTTAGCATGTTTTGTTTTGTGGAAAGATAAGGCCGTTACCCCAATTTTCCTTTATTTTCCAGAAATTTCTTGTCTGTGGTAACTGAAAACATTTCCTCTGGGGATGGGGTGAAAAAAAAATAAAGGGGCATAAATGTTTACAATGCAAAGTTGTTTGGCTTATGTAGGGAGACTTTAGAGACTCCTGCTAACTAACCAGGTTACCCACACGAGGCTTCCAACTACCTCTCGGGAACAGCGGCTGAAAGGCGAGGGTATGGATGTGATGCTGCTATTTGTGGGCATCTGTATCAGTGTTTATATTTAAATATATTTCCCTCTAAGAATTTTTAATTGGAGATTTTGCCTTGAGGATCTCCAATAAATCAGAGAAGGAGCTAAACGGAGTTATTTCGCTTCTAACCAAACTTTAATTCGGGGCTTTCTTTCCCCTGCAGTTCTTGCCCCGAAGCGATCTGTAAAGGAACCCACTCTGATACAGTTTGAAAAGTGCATTTTGTACTTGGCTCTTTCTTTGATCGAATTAATCTGGGCTTTTTTGTAGTTCTAAATGAGGCCTAGGGGCTGACAATGTAGCGGTTTAAAGGGGATTTTAGGGGATAATAGTCAATGCAAATAGTGCCATGAGAATGGCAACTTGCTTTTGCACTTTCAATCACATAATAACTGCAAAGAAAGCTTTTAAAATGAATTGAAATTTTGTGGCATGCCATCTGGGATTATTTGGGGAAACAGTTCTGAATACTGCAGTTGGGTGAAAGAATGGTGGTACGTCTGCTCTTGAGCTGACAAGTCTCACATGGCAACCTTATGTTAACTGGTGCCAAGTTGGCTAGCATTTTTTTTTTTTATTTTATTATTTTCTTTCTCTCGGATTATCTGCAAAAATTCTCTTTGATTGCTGGTATTTGGGTCTGAAAAACTTTTCCATTGTTGAGGAGTTCAATTCAACCCCTTGCAGCTGCTGATCCCCTCATTGTTCCCCTCGTTATGTGTACGCGTCTCAGATGAATGTAGCCAAGCCTTTTAGTGCCTTAATAGGTGTCTACATAAAGGTCATTTATTCTGCCGCACTTGTTTTAACAAAAGTTTATACACAAACAACAACCACAGCTAAAACATTCACATTAATCAATTTCCTCCTGATTGCAGAATGCAAAAACTGCTGCAGGCCAGAGCCCAGGGCATGAAAAATGTTTTCCGTGTATGGTGTTGTAAAACAGAAAATAGTTTAAGCAATTTCATCAAGGGCAAAAGCAGGGCGAGGCATCGTTGTGGCCACACAGTTTCTAATTGATATTTCCCATCCTGGTGTCTCTGTATCTATGCAGCGGTGTCAGATCACTTTGAGAGCAGAGAGACTCTTAGGAATGGAGGGAGTGGAGCTTTTAACTCTGCCCCTGATATTCAGCCTGGCTTGGGAGCTGCTCTAGGTGAACTTCTGGTGGGTGTCAGCTACAGTCTCAGTAGGAAAGGCTGTGTAGGTGATAATCAGAATCTGGAGAAAACGGCATAAAGGTATTTGCAATTTGCAACAACAACAAAAAAATCATTTCCTTGCTGATGTATGACCCACCCTGTTATACAAAAGAAAAGACAACCACAACCAGTCCTTTCCAACTGCAAACTCCACAGAAGGCTGTTTTTAGGATGAAGTAAATGATGAAAATAGTTGCTGCCAATCGTCAATGCTGATAAGGAGGCTGACTTGCTAACTAAACTGCTGCACATGCAGACAGACAAGCAAGGGTTTCTGAGGCATCTTGGTGCTGTTCTTCGGTGCTGTGAGGGAATTGCCCAGCCCAGTGGACGTCATGTGGGAATTAGAAAACTCTGGCCACGTGGGAGAGGGAACAAGGAGTCCCACCCACCCTGCCTCCCTGAGCAAACCCCAGACTCTGCCTCAGCTGCTGCCGTAATTCAGAGACATAAGCACATTTCTCCACCCATCTCAGGATGATACTGAGTACTGTCATGGCTGTCTTCACTAGATCCTTCAGGAAGTAAAATCAAACACACTACAGGGTGTTCATAGGTTATTCTCCTTTGCTGTATCGGCTTGCAAGCTTCTCGATCCTTTTAGCTTAAGCCTGACAGCACTAGAGAAGTTAAAGACTCAAGTCCTTAGATACTTCGGAGGTTTTGTGAAGATAAAAAAAACTCTGTGACTTTGTCTTCGTGTGTCTCCACCACTTCCCCCATCCTCATTGGAGGATCTCCTCCCTTCCCTGTATACATCTCCGCGGCTGAGGACGTTTCTAGTGGACCCGATTGGTTCTCTCAGCCATCTGGGTTAGAGAGATGCTTCTCAAACTCTAAAGAGTGTGTGAATGACCTGGGATGTTGTTAAAATACACATTCTTTTTTTAACAAAGTTATTTATTTTCAGCTGTGCTGGGTCTTTGTTGCTGCACACAGGCTTTCTCTAGTCGTGGTGTGTGGGCTGCGGTGGCTTCTCTTGTTGTATGGGCTCTAGAGCATGGGCTTGGTCATTGTGGCTCATGGGATTAGTTGCTCCGTGGCATGTGGGATCTTCCCTGACCAGGGATTGAACCTGTGTCCCCTGCATTGGCAGGCAGATTCTTTACCATTGAGCCACCAGGGAAGCCCCCAAACCTGCATTTCTGACAAGTGCCCTGGTGATGCTGATGCTGCCGGGGGCTTGGGATTCTAACTTACCTGGAGATGAGATATAGCTCTCACTGTCCCAAAGGGTTGAGCTAGATGAGATAGTACTATATGTCTATAAAAATAGCTACAATGAAAAATAATGACAGTACCAAATGCTGGTGAGGATGCAGGTAAAGTGGATCACCCTTATATTGCCAATGGGAATGTGAAATGGCCCAGCCAGCCTGTAAGACAGTTTTGGCAGTTTCTTATAAAACTAAATACATAACTGTCCAACAGTTGTACAGCACCCAAGCAGTTGTACTCTCGGACATCGATCCCAGAGAAATGAAACTTTCTCATCACAAAAAACTGTGACTATTTATAACAGCTTTATTTACAATAGCTAAAAATTGGAGGCAACTTAGATATCCTTCCACAAGTAAATGGCTAACCAGTAATTGTATTTCAACAGATACAATCTTTTAAGACATCGTTTGTGATGTCTTAGGAGGATCTTAGAGGTGAAAATGTTAGGAACTACTTTGTCAGTGCTTACTAAGTCTGATGTAATTGGTCTATGTGGTGTGATGGGGAGCTCGGTAAGCAATACATTCTCACAGAAAAAGAGGAAATGATAAAGTGCTCATTGCCCAGAGTCCAGCAAATGGAAAATAAAAAAAGTAGAAAGTAGTGAGTAAGCATATTTATACCAAGGGTATTTAGTAAAAAAAAAAACAACCTGCTTCTAAGATATAGTTGATGCAAATTCATCTTTGTTATTCTTCTCTGACTGCCCCACTATAGTATAGTATTAATAATAATGATTCTGATATATTATTGGGTTTTGAAGTGCTTTCTGTGTTACTGAATTGCTTAATAAATGCTATTGTAGTTAGACACTACAATATCACAGTTTTCTGCAAACTGGTAATACATGGATGGTCTCCTTATGGCATCTCTTAGTTAATGTTTGCAGATCCAGAACCTGCCCATCCCCATTCCTTAGAGATGTTCAGGAGTTGAAGGTACCTGGACAAAAGAGAGCTCATATACTCCTCCTTAAATTGCTAATGAAGTGGCTTATCTATTGGTCCAGATTATCAGTCAGAGTGGGTTTTAGGGTCCAAGCATCTAGAAGTGCCAAGCCAAGGGGCTCATTTTGTGTTGGTCGTGCTAAAATGGCAGTCTACGGGCACCCCCACCTCTGGTCCTAGAGAAGCAATGGCAGCTGACTCCTATATAATACTTTCTGTGTACCACACGCTATTCTAAGTATTTTACACAGGTTAACTTATTTAATTCTCCTTACAACCTTACAAGATTGCTGCTATTCCCATTCCAACTTACTGATGAGAAAACTGAGGCACAGAGAAGTTCAATTGCCCAAGGTCATACAGTTTAGCAGAACCAAAGTTCAAACCCAGCTCATCTTGCTCTGGAGTTCTTGGCCTATGCAAACGCATAGGTGTTATAATTCTATTTCAAGGCCAGATATTTTTATTTTAATATGTCCCAAATTGTCTAGAATTTGTTTTGGTGTCCTTTTCTGAATGAATTTACCCATTAAGTGTCTATATCACAAAGCCTGTGGATCGACATGCAGTGATGAGTTTGATGAAATGGTAAGTCACAATGGTGGGATACATTAATCGTGGAGCCTCACAGATGGCAGAAGATCCAGATGGAGAGATGTTATTCTCAACGTCATTGTGCATGTCAACTCTTTTGATGAGGTCTGCATAATTAACCAGTTTCTGGTACTGTGAAATAATTTGTGGAATGGTATTTTCATTTGCTCAATATTATGATTCAATATAATGTGTCGTTTGTTTGTGTTCATGGGTTGTTATTTCCCTGTGGGCACCTTCGAAGATGAAGGACAAGCCTCCTTTAGAAACCATAATCAGTTTAAAGGGATTATCTGAAGTATGTATCAATGGACATGGACATGAGTTTGGGTAAACTCTGGGCGTTGGTGATGGACAGAGAGGCCTGGCGTGCTGTGGTCCATGGGGTTGCAAAGAGCTGGACGCAACTGAGAGACTGAACTGAACTGAAGTATATATATATCTGTTCTCTCCCTCCTCCAGGCTGTCAGATATACTACAGATGGGCGACCTATGGACATCAGAATGGTTTTTATTTTATGGCATGTTCACAGGCTTGGAGAGATTTGAATGGCTGTAGATTCAGTCACAATCCCACGGACGGAGGAGCCTGGTGGGCTGCAGTCCATGGGGTCGCTAAGAGTTGGACACAACTGAGCAACTTTACTTTCACTTTTCACTTTCATGCATTGGAGAAGGAAATGGCAGCCCACTCCAGTGTTCTTGCCTGGAGAATCCCAGGGACGGGGTAGCCTGGTGGGCTGCTGTCTATGGGGTCGCATAGAGTCGGACACGACTGAAGCGAGTTAGCAGCAGCAGCAGCAGCAGCAGCAGATTTAGTCACAGGCTGCTGTTCCTCAGTATAGCATGTATTCATTTAAAAATGAAATGAACCTCATTATCTTACAACTCAGTCTAAAGGATTTTGCTTGCAGAAATTTGTTGTTGTTGTTTGCAGTCATTCTTCTTCTTGGTAGTAGTATTGCTAAGACTCTTTTTCAAATATTGTTTGTGCTTCTCCTTTTTTAAGAAAAATCAGTGACTGTGCTTAGGGTAAGTTATATGATTTCCCCCTTTTCTTCAGTCTGAGCTTAGACTGCTAGACTAGCTCAGTGGGGGATCTAATGGCTGGTAATTATCTCAGATAAATTACTGCTTGAAGAAAAGGGAAGACACCTTGAGAGCTAGAAGTCAATCTATTGAATAGTCAGTGGAAATGTCCCTGTAATTTTGTCATTTTGAAATGATGTCAATAATGTTTGCTTGGCAATCGAAGAAACACCTTCTCAAAGCTTGTGGGCATCAAAATTAGTAGGAAAAAAAATCCTGAGCCATTATCAAAGTGTCTTCTTGCTCACTCAGAAACAAGGGACAGCATGTCTGTCCCTGTGGCTTACCATACACTTATCTTGTACATTCATCAATTATGTGACCCACCAGAGCAGTCTTGGGTTTCCCAGGGGGCTCAGTGGTAATGAATCTGCCTACCAGTGCAGGAGACTCAGGAGACATGGGTTCAGTCCCTGGGTTGGGAAGATCCCCTGAAGGAGGGCATGGCAACCCACTTCAGTAATCTTGCCTGGAAAATTCCATAACAGAGGAGCCTGACGGGCTACAATCCACGGGGTTGCAAAGAGTCAGACACAACTGAGCATGCACGAATGGAACAATCTTAAATATGATAAGAAAGTCATGGCCCAGAGTCTAGCCAGATTACAGAAAGAAAATGTGTATTCAGGGACAACAAAACTATCACTGGGTACTCCATTTGATCCAGGAAATCAGGAAACTGATAGAAGATGGAAAAAGCATTTAGGAATACATTGTTGTGATGGAAGTGTTTGTACAGAATGACAAGAAGACTTCAACTTTTTTTAATATAATTTGTTTATTTTTGGTCTCCATTGCTGTGCACAGGCTTTGTTCTATTGCATTGAGCCTCTTGATGAAAGTGAAAGAGGAGAGTGAAAAAGTTGGCTTAAAGTTCAACATTCAGAAAACTAAGATCATGGCATCTGGCCCCATCACTTTGTGGCAAAGAGATGGAGAAACAGTGGAAACAGTGGCTGACTTTATTTTTTTGGGCTCCAAAATCACTGCAGGTGGTGATTGCAGCCATGAAATTAAAAGACACTTACTCCTTGGAAGGAAAGTTATGACTAACCTAGATAGCATATTAAAAAGCAGAGACGTCACTTTGTCAATAAAGGCCTGTCTAATCAAAGCTATGGTTTTTCCAGTGGTCATGTATGGATGTGAGAGTTAGACTATAAATAGAGTTGAGTGCTGAAGAACTGATGCTTTTGAACTGTGGTGTTGGAGAAGACTCTTGAGAGTCCCTTGGACTGCAAGGAGATCCAACCAGTCCATCCTAAAGGAGATCGGTCCTGGATGTTCATTGGAAGGACTGATGTTGAAGCTGAAACTCCAATCCTTTGGCCACCTGATGCAAAGAGCTGACTCATTTGAAAAGACCCTGATGCTGGGAAAGATTGAGGGCAGGAGGAGAAGGGGACGACAGAGGATGAGATGGTTGGATGGCATACCGACTCAGTGGACATGGGTTTTGGTGGACTCCGGCAGCTGGTGATGGATAGGGAAGCCTTTGCAATTCATGGGGTTGCAAAGAGTCAGATACAACTGAGTGACTGAACTGAACTGAACTCTCTGTTGTGGTGCACGGGCTTCTCCTTGTGGTGGCTTCTCTTGCTGCAGAGCATGGGCTCTAGGCTTATGGGCTTCAGTAGTTGCAGGGTGAGAGCTCAGTAGTTGTGGTGTGTGGGCTTTAGTTGCTCCATGGCATGCGGAATCCTCCTGGACCATCCTGTTTGGATTAGGACGTCAAATCCATGTCCTCAACTTTTTCTTACTATTTAAAGCTCTATGTAGAGTTAAGCTATTATTCTGTCATTATTTTTATGATAGAAAGTGAAAGAAAGAAAGTGAAGTTGCTCAGTCGTGTCCAACTCTGCGACCCCATGGACTGTAGCCTACCAGTCTCCTCCATCCATGGGATTTTCCAGGCAAGAATACTGAAGTGGGTTGCCATTTCCTTCTCCAGAGATTTTTTTTTTTAATGATATATGCTATTTAAATTGCAATTCTGTTAAGCATTTCAGAACTTTTAGAATTGGAAGGGGATTTTGAGCCAAAAATAGCTGCAATTACAGAGTTCTTCCTCCCTATCGAGACCCAAATAAATGTTATGTGCATTTTTTTTTTCATTCTTCACAGTCTATAGGTTGGGTTTAATTATGCCCACTTTACGGTGAGGATAAGTGAAGCTGGGCAAGGTTAAATACCACGGTAGTGCTAGTGTTAGTCACTCAGTTGTGTCTGGCTCTTTGAGACTCCATGGACTATAGCCTGCCAGGCTCCTCTGTCCATGGGATTATCCAGGTAAGAATACTGAAGTGGGTTGCCATTTATTCCAGCTCTAACAAGGTAGAGCTGGGATTGAAAGAGTAAGTGCCCTGACTCCAGTGTATACTCTTAACCCTTGGGTTTAACTGCCTTGGGTGAATTCCTTAGAAAACTGAAGTCAGGAGAAGTTAATTTACCTAAAAGTACATCAACACGTGGTTGATTTTCTGAATTAGTCAAGCAGAGAAAAAAGGGGAAGGCCAGGGTGAAGCCCCTGTGCTCTGGAATGGACCTCTGTCCCTTCTGAGTCCTAAACACCAACCAGTTCACATCTCTGGAAACTCCTTTGCTGATCAGAGCACATAGCATTTCCTTGTTATAAGCACTTACAAAGAAATAACAGTTTATTGAGATATAATTTACATTTTACAATATCCACCATTTAAGAGTATACAATTCAGTGATTTTTAGTATTTTCATAAAGTTGTATAACCATCATCATTATCTGATTCCAGAATATTTTAATCTCTTGTCTATGGACATACTACCCTGAATTTGCCTGATCCCTTCAGAATATTTTAATCACTGAAAAAAAGAAAATCCCACATCTATTAGGAGTAACTCTCCATTTTTTGCTTCCTCAGCCTCTGGCAACAATTAAGCTGCCTTTTGTCTCTGTGGATTTGCCTCTTTTAGATAATTCATATAAATAGAGTCATACAATATGTGGCCTTTTGTTTCTGGCTTCTTTCATTCAGCATAATATTTTCAAGTTTCATTCATGTTGTAGTATGAATCAGTTGCTTTTTATGGCTGAGTAATATTCCATCGTCATGAAAATACCACACATTGCTTATCTATTCATTAATCATTAATGGGCATTTAGGTTGTGTCTACTTTTTGGCTGCTGTGAATAATGGTGCTATGAACATTCATGTACAAGTTACGTGTGAACAAATGGTTTCAAAATTTTTTAGATGTGTGTTTTCAGACTTTTAGAAGTGGAATTGCTGGGTCATATGGTAACTATATTTAACTTTTTGAGCAACTGCCCAACTGTTCTCCATAGCAGCTGCACCATTTTCCATTCCATTTCCATGTTTGAAGTTTCCAGTTTTTCAAACGTCCCATCAGCACTTTATATTGTCTATCTTTTTGATTGTAATCATCTTATTAAGTGTGAAATAGTATCTCCTAGTGGTTTTGATTTGTATTTCTCTAATAACTAATGATGTTGAGCATCTTTTCATGGACTTATTGGTCATTTGTGTATCATCTTTTGAGATATAGCTATTTAAATCCTTGACCCATTTTTAACTGGGTTCTGTGGTAAGAATTCTTTATATATTCTCTCTTTATATACTGGGATTCCCTGGTGGCTCAGACGGTAAATCGTCTGCCAGCAATGCAGGAGACCTGGGTTCAATCCCTGGGTTGGGAAGATCCCCTGGGAGAAGGAAATGGCAATCCATTCCAGGACTCTTGCCTAGAAAATTCCATGGATGGAGGAGCCTGGTGGGGTATAGTTCATGGGGTCACAAAGAGTTGGACTATATATTGGACTCTTATCAAATATATAATTTGCACATATTTCTCCCATTCTGTAGTTGTCTTTTCTATTTCTTGATGGTGTCCTCCAAGGCACAAAGGTTTTAATATTGATGAATCCAGTTGGCCTATTTTTTTCTTTCATCACGTGTGCTTTTTGTGTCATGTCTAAGAAACTACTGCATAATCCAAGATCAAGAGATTTACTCTTGTGTGTCCTTAAAAGAGTTTTGTTGTTTATTTAGACCTTACTAAATAAGGAAGAACATAGTAAGAACTATAATCTTGGGTTTATAATCCATTGTGAGTTAATTTTTGTATTTGGTATGCAGTAATAAGCATATTTATATGCAAATTTGTGGATATTAATCAAGTTGGCACTTTGATTACTAAACTACTGTATGTTAGAATAATAGAGCCAGTTAATTGAAATTATGTTACTCTATTAATCTGATTGGGAAGAAGTGTTAAAATTTTAGCTCCATATATAAGATTGATTCTATCTCTGTCTTTTCTAACTCTAATTTCTTGAAGCTAATAATAGTAAAATATTCTATGATTCTTTAAGTCATATCTGTTAAGCCATTATACTGGGGATAGGAAATAATTTTCTTTTAAGGGACGTTTGCTAACTCAGAGGAGAAAGAAAAGCAATTCATGAGCCACAGGAGTAAAATGTAACTTTAATTATTATTTTAAAGACAGTAATAAAGTTAAAAAAGGGAGTCCACGATCTAGTTCTTGCATTAGGAGCAGGCAATCGAAAGGACTACTTAAGCATTTCAGTATTAAGTATTTGGGCTTCCCTTGTGGCTCGGCTGGTAAAGAATCCGCCTGCAGTGAGGGAGACCTGGGTTTGATCCCTGGGTTGGGAAGATCCCCTGGAGAAGGGAACGGCTACCCACTCCAGTATTCTGGCCTGGAGAATTCCATGGACTGTATGGCCCATGGGGTCACAAAGAGTCAGACATGACTAAGCAACTTTCACTTTCACTTTTCACTTTCATTAAGTATTTAAGTGCCAACTGCTGAGGAAGGGAAAAAAGATGGATGAGATTGGAGGGAAGGATGAGGGAAAATGAAGACAGGAGAGAGATGAATAGTTAGGAAAGCCACACCCGATGGCTGGAAGTGAGATAGGTTGGGACCTGGGACCCTTGCTGTAGTGCAGCAGGGCTTGTATCTGGGCACACTTCTACTCGAGCGACAAAATACAGAGAAAGCATGTGGGACTGAAACTGACGATGTGCATGCATAGTTGGGGCAAATTATGGGCAAAAGACCCAACTGCCACTTTTGAAGAGCCTAGAGCAAAAGCAGGGTACTGTGCATGCCCCTTGCACACAATACCACCTAAGAGGTGGGCAATCCACCTAAGCCACCCCTCTGGCCTGAGCTCTGTACTTACCCCTACCCTCACCTGATATAAGGAACAAGCTGAGCTCCCACTCAGGGAGTGTGCGGGAGCAAGGCCACCTGTTTGCTCTTGCTCCCTGCTGCTGCAGCACGGCTCCCATAAAGCCTTGCCTGGATTTCTTGTCTGGCCTCTGATCAATTTCTACTGATTAAAGAGACCAAGAACCCTGGTCAGTAATCGTAGGACCTGGCAATTCATTTCGGGTTTGAATGATAGGGAGCAGGGGACTGTGGCCGAGGGCAGACCCTCTCAGGAGAATAGCCTTAGTTATAAACATGTGAAATGTCTTGTGCTGTTAAAGATACAAAGGTAGACAGAACAAAATAGTAGAGAAAGACTGGAATAAACACAGGAATTATTCATAGCAGTGAAGAAAAAAACCAGGCTTCATGAAGTAAGAAGCATTTTGGGAGACTGGTTAAGTCATTTAAAAGTAGGGGTGGGGGTTCCATTTATACAATCAAAAGCAAAAGGAAAGATACCCTATCTTAGTACTGTCACTCTGCATAGGATAACTTTAAAAGCCAGACTCAGCTTCACAGTTACATCTTTTATCCTGGGAAGTCTCTCTCTGGCTTCTGACCACAGTGCAGAAGATGGACTTTCTTCTAGAAAGTTTATAGGCATCATTATTTTATATTTTCCTGCTTATTTAATATATTTCGTGCAGCCTGAGCACACTAGACACTTACTGCTGCTGCTAAGTCGCCTCAGTCGTGTCCGACTCTGTGCTACCCCATAGACGGCAGCCCACCAGGCTCCCCCATCCCTGGGATTCTCCAGGCAAGAACACTGGAGCGGGTTGCCATTTCCTTCTCCAATGCATGAAAAGTGAAAAGTGAAAGTGAAGTTGCTCAGTCGTGTCCGACACTTACTAAGATCATATATAATGATGGCTTTTTTATTTTTGCTTTCAAGGAACTCAGCTTCAATGAAAGTTGTAGGCAAAAGATTCCAGGTCTTCAATACAGCATTAAACATGCAATATTTACTACTGCAAGCTTGAATTCAGATTGGAGACTTACTAGAGTTCACGTGTACCAAATTGACAGGAGCACAGGCTCTGCAACTTGATAAAGGGGTTTGAAATGATTAAAACAAATGTTAATAAATGGCCAACAATGGGAGACTCTATCAGTGTGTGACAAGTTTTAAATTTAAAAACATTACATACGTTTGTATCAAGTCCTTCAATAATATTAATTTTCAAGAACATTAAATTCTGTCTAGTGTACTGAAGCTGGTAATTATAATGCATGAAAATAGCTGAATAACCAGGGTAGTGCCAATTACTCTGTCACTCATGAGTAATCAATTATTTTTGTGCAGCACAATATATATGATGCCTGCACACAAAGTGGTAATGTACAGCACATAAATGAAAAATAATTTTTCAAAAGCATGGTGAGGCATGCCTGAAAGCCTTAACCAATTTCCTTGAGAGTGAAGTTATGTCTCTTTGAGGAGTGCTTGATAGAATGGTTTGAAGAGATTTTGGTCCTTGGCTGGCCTCTGTATCAGCAGTCCAGGGATGCTGGGTACCCAGCTTCCTTGTACTTTAGATGACCAGTGACAATTGGCAGGCCAAATGTCAGCGACTGAGTGACTGTGTGATAAGTGGAGTGTATGGAATGGGTAAATTACAGTGGGGATGGATGATGGTGTCTGTATTAGGAATAGGCATTGTACCTCTAGGATTTCCCCGTAACTTCCCAGCAGCCACCCTATGGAGATCGGAGAACCTTGTCTGAGTTTGGTCATCCCCCATGCATCTTTGTCAGCTCCATTCTGGTGTGCTCACCAAACCCTTGTGTTTTGGAAGCCCTCAGCAGGGAGCTTCCTGGATGTCTCAGACACAGTCTCCTTCCTCAGTTATGGGCTCTTTAAGAAAGGAAGCTCAGGAAGAGACTGATATAATTCAGAAACAACAAGAAGACCACTCTATATATAGTATTGTTGTTAGAATTAAGTGAGATGTTTATAGAGCATTTACTATGTGCCCAGAACTGGTTTAAATAGACATTAAATTATTATTATTACTGTTACTTGTTATGAATGATAATTATGCACTGGACCTAACTGCTTATTTCATGCTCTAACAATTGACTTCCCCTTTATGGGAAACTACAAAGCCACAAAGGAGGTAATAGAGAGATACTTCATTTTGTAAATGCTGTGTTTCATTTTAGTTTTTTGTAGAATTTATATTCAGTTCAGTTCAGTCGCTCAGTCGTGTCTGACTCTTTGCGACCCCATGAATCACAGCACGCCAGGCCTCCCTGTCCATCACCAACTCCTGGAGTTCACTCAGGCTCACATCCATTGAGTCGCTGATGCCATCCAGCCATCTCATCCTCTGTCGTCCCCTTCTCCTCCTGCCCCCAATCCCTCCCAGCATCAGAGTCTTTTCCAATGAGTCAACTCTTCACATGAGGTGGCTAAAGTATTGGAATTTCAGCTTTAGCATCATTCCCTCCAAAGAAATCCCAGGGCTGATCTCCTTCAGAATGGACTGGTTGGATCTCCTTGCAGTCCAAGGGACTCTCAAGAGTCTTCTCCAACACTACGGTTCAAAAGCATCAATTCTTCTGCACTCAGCCTTCTTCGAAGTCCAACTCTCACATCCATACATGACCATAGGAAAAACCATAGCCTTGACTAGACAGACCTTTGTTGGCAAAGTAATGTCTCTGCTTTTGAATATGCTGTCTAGGTTGGTCATAACTTTCCTTCCAAGGAGTAAGCGTCTTTTAATTTCATGGCTGCAGTCACCATCTGCAGTGATTTTGGAGCCCCCAAAATAAAGTCTGACACTGTTTCCACTGTTTCCCCATCTATTTCCCATGAAGTGATGGGACCGGATGCCATGATCTTCATTTTCTGAATGTTGAGCTTTAAGCCAATTTTTTCACTCTCCACTTTCACTTTCATCAAGAGGCTTTTTAGTTCCTCTTCACTTTCTGCCATAAGGGTGGTGTCATCTGCATGTCTGAGGTTATTGATATTTCTCCCAGCAATCTTGATTCCAGTTTGTGTTTCTTCCAGCCCAGCGTTTCTCATGATGTACTCTGCATATAAGTTAAATAAGGGTGACAATATACAGTCCTGACGAACTCCTTTTCCTATTTGGAACCAGTCTGTGTTCCATGTCCAGTTCTGACTGTTGCTTCCTGACCTGCATATAGGTTTCTCAAGAGGCAAGTCAGGTGGTCTGGTATTCCCATCTCTTTCAGAATTTTCCACAGTTTATTGTGATCCACACAGTCAAAGACTTTGGTATAGTCAATAAAGCAGAAATAGATGTTTTTATGGAACTCTCTTGCTTTTCCATGATCCAGAGGATGTTGGCAATTTGATCTCTGGTTCCTCTACCTTTTCTAAAACCAGCTTGAACATCAGGAAGTAATTGAAGTACACATACATAGAAGTTGGACCCAGTGGTGCCCTGGAAGATGCTAGGTAGAGGATTATACAAAGCAAATTATTGGATTCAGTGGGTGGTATTTATTGAGCATTCACTAAGGAGCTCTAATAAAAGAGTGAACCTTGATTCTTCCCTGCAGGAGTGTGTAATATAGCATGGGGGATGGGAAGGAGTGTGTGTCAGAAGCAAGCGGAGTATTGCAAATGTAAGCAGAAGTCTAGGACAAGGTACACAGGACAACAGGATAACTAAATGCTGGGATAATCAATCCAAGATGAAGTCAGGCAAAAATTTATAGAAGCTGAGCTATAAGCAACTTGAAAGGTGGGGGTCAGGGGTGGGGGAAAAGGTATTGCGGAGAATGGGCTTGGTTTTTCCCGTAGTCATGTATGGATGTGAGAGCTGAACCATAAAGAAAGCTTAGTGCTGAAGAATTGATGCTTTTTTGTGATGCTGGACAAGACTCTTGAGAGTCCCTTGGATGGCAAGGAGATCAAACCTGTTAATCCTAAAGGAAATCAGTCCTGAGTAGTTATTGGAAGGACTGATGCTGAAGCTGAAACTCTAATACTTTGGCCATCTGATACAAAGAACTGACTCCTTGGAAAAGACCCTGATGCTGGGAAAGATTGAAGGCAGGAGGAGAAGGGGATGATAGAGAATGAGATGGTTGGATGGTATCACCAACTCAATGGACATGAGTTTGAGAAAACTCTGGGAGTTGGTGATGGATAGGGAAGCCTGGCATGCTGCAGTCCATGGGGTTGCAAAGAGTCAGACACGACTGAGTGACTGAACTGAACTGGGCTTGGAAGGAGGGGATGGGAGGGGTGGGATGTGAGAGAACTATCAGCCTGAGGACTGGGAAGATGGCTCAAGTCAACCCTCTGTGAGTGTGATTGTGTGTGTGTGTTCCTGTAAGGGAAAGAGGGGCATTAGGTAATAAAACCAGGAAAAGAGAGTATGAGCTAGGGACTAACTGGGAATAAAGGGTCATAGTCATTTAAAAAAATATTTATTTATTTGATGTGCCAGGTCTTATTTGCAGCATGTGGGATCTTCCGTCTTCATTGGGGTATGTGGGATTTTTACTTGAGGCATGTGAACTCTTAGTTGTGGCATTTCGTGGGATCTAGTTCCCTGACCAGGGATTGAACCCAGGACCCCTGAATGGGGAGCATGGAGTCTTAGCCACTGACCTACCAGGGAAGTCCCCCTAGTTGTTTTTATTACATAGTAAGCACTGTGCTACATAATGTGGGTCTATGATGTGAACAAGCAGACCCAGACTCTGCCTTCATGGAACTTACAATTTAGAGGCACAGACATGACTAAAGGCATAGAGGTCAGCTGAGAGTCACCTACAGCGTTCTGATGGTGGCCTGAACTAAGTAGTGTCAGAGAGTGCTTTGTGTGTGTGTGTGTACATGTGTGCTCAGCTGTGTCCAACTCTTGTGACCCTTCAGACTGTAGTCTACCAGGCTCCTGTGCCCATGGGATTCTCCAAGAATACTAGGTATTGTAAAAGATAAGCCCAGAATTCCTAGGGACTTGATGCGATAATAGTTTGTTTCATATTGTGTCACAGCCCAGTGTGTTGTCTTTCTGGAAAACATCCTTCCAAGTGCTCATTCAGAGACCTAGGCTCCTCTGTCTCATGGCCCCATAATCCTCTAAGACCTAAGAGTCTACTCGGCTCAGATGGTAGATGGCAATGTACACCTCTTAATATTAAGTGGCGCAAGTAACATCAGATTACATTCCACTGGCAAGAACTAATCATATGCCCTCTTCCAGGTATTTATGGCTTAGGAAATAGTTTTTGTCTGGGCAGCTCCTCCTCTATGACAGTTCTACAATCAGAGAAGGGGCACAAATCTTGGTTGGTCAGACAGTGGTCTCTGCTCCAGTTGGGTTGGTGAGACATAAATGAAAGAGTTACTCAAGAACTGGAATCCACAGGACAATTAACTAAGCCTTTGTGATGGACTGGGTAGGACATCTGAGAGACAGGCAGGAGTGGTGGATGACTCCCAGGTTTTTGGCTTGCACAGCAAAGTCACTGGTTGGAAAAGGGCAGGTGTAGGTCTTCAGTGCATAGATGGTAACTGGTGTCGTAGAAAAGCATGAGCTTTCTACTATCTTTGTCAAGGTGAGAGGCAGTGGGACCAGGGGTGGGGGTCAGGAACCCTGCTGTGGGGATGGATAGAGAGAAGAGGAAGGAGCAAGTCACAGCACCACATCTAAAACTGCAATCAAGGAGCTGGAAGGCTAGCACCACATTTGATAGAAATGGCAGGGGTGGGGGGCGGTTAGAAAGGGGTGGTGGTTCAGAATGAAGAGGAGACAATAGTTCAGTTTTTATAACATTACAGGTATTGATAGGGTATAAAATCATAGCATTAAAGAAGGGACTTTTCAGGTAAACCCTCATTTTAAGTCATTGAAACCTCGGGAGATACAAGAAAGGAAAGGTCAGGGAGTGCACAGGATATTGAACCACTTACACTGATATAGTCCCCTTGATACTGAGTGTTAGAAGGAGGGCTCTGGAGGACTGCACAGGTTGTCTTTGTGGATCCTCACAGTTAATGAGCAGAGGAAGAAAAAGAGGGTGTAGGATCACAGAGAAGAGACGAACACAGTGGAGGATGGGTGAAGAAAGGAGGATTATAAAGGAGAGTGGTGGGGGGAGAAGAGTTAGCAGGGTCAGTGTCAGGAGGCTTTTATATGAGGGATATGTGACGCATCAATACATGTTTGTGTAATCTTCCTCATAATTTGCATTTCAAAATAGTATCAGTAAAATGACCGTTCTCATTTATGGAGTTTGTGCAAGGATTCATGGGGTTGTCTTTCACATGAATGTTTGATTTTGTTTTAAAATGGCCTAAAGTCTTGTTTCACCAGAGTCGAAGGCTAACATGATAAGCCATGAGTTTGGAATCTATTTGGAATGAAGGATGTACCACACCTCAGATGGCTCAGGGCCAGTAAGAGATTTGGTTTAGAAGGAGCTGTTTTGCAGCTGCAGAGAAGGGAGCCGGATTCAGTACACTTGTAGCCGACAGATGTCAGTGTTGTGATGTGCTACACAGCCCGGTTTTGGTGTCTCCTCTCCTGCCACACTTTTGGCTTTGATTTAATATTATAAATATTGTCAGCTACCTCTCCCTCTTAAAATATACTGGCAAAAGCACATTATAATGAAATCTCTTCTGTATACAGAGAACCGTTTTCACACGCTGGAAGTTTCATCTTGTCTTGAGAATGAACAAGGATTGGGATCACTTCAGTGCATCTTTTTGCAACAAACTGCAAAATGATGACACTGTATCTGATAGTGAATGTCTTGGAATGAACAGGGGAAATAGTCAGTGGTGAGGAATATATTGTCTAAATCTTAGCACAGATCTTTTTTTTTTTTTGGACACAGTCACCAGCTGCAAAGAGTAGCATCCTTATTGTTTCATCAGGCTTCACTGCATCCTTTGAAAAATTATGCTTGTTCAAGAGATGCTCTGTCCTTCTCACTGCTTGCCTAGGTGTCACAGAGGCTGGGATCCAGTTCTATGTGGGGTTTGAGCAACCCTGAAAGGACTGTAAGTGGTACAGGTGATTGATCTCTCCTTATTCTTTGGGGAGCCTGACACTGACCAGAAACAGCACATGTCATTAGAGGCTGAACAGCGCTTACATATTGCATGAGGCTGCTCTTTGTTTTTAGACCTTTTCCCAAAGTGGTAGCTTGAATATTAAAGTTTTAGCCAAATGAAGATGAGCTTGCAGATGATGCTCTTTTGGGCCCAGTCTAATTTCTTTTATCCCCTGTGAATGAAACAGAGTTGCTGACAGTGTAAGCAAATGTCTTACCTACAGCATAGGCAAGGAGACGGGATGACACAGGGGTCAAGGTCAAAGGCAAAGGAGGTACATTCCTGAAAATCCTCGACTGCCTGGAGAAAGTGAAATTGTTAGTCGCTTAGCCATGTCCGACTCTTTGCAGCCCCGTGGACTGTAGCCCACCAGGCTCCTCTGTCTGTGGAATTCTAAAGGCAAGAATCATGAAGTGGGTTGCCATGCCCTTCTCCAGGGGATCTTCCAGATCCAGGGATTGAACTTGGGTCTCCTGCATTGCAGGCAGATTCTTTACTGCCTGAACTGAAGCTGCCTAGCTATCTTGCATTTTCAAGTCTACTCAGGGATTTGGCTTTCCTTGTTGTTTGGCATCTTAGGTATGACCAACTGCTTTTGAACAACGCTCTGCAAAAGGAAGAAAACTTGAACTCTGACTGTTAGTTCTACAGAAAAGAATCCTGATTTCCAGGACTCAGTTTACTTAGTTAAAATAATAGAGGTACTACTGACTCCTCAGCAGTTGGAAAGATTTGCACCCTTAGTCATGAAGACTATGAACCTGCAGCATGTCGTGGGAGGATTCAGCCTTAGAGAGGAAGGAAGCTAAAGGTGGATGCTGATGACAACATAGTGCTTTCTGAGATATTGACTGGATGTGGCATTGCTCACACTCTTGTCATTTTCACTGTCAATGGCTGAGCCCAAGATAGAAACCAGAAATCTGGTTTTGGCTTTCTGAGTCATAATCAGAATTTGGGCACGTGTTCCACAACTGCTGGCACATTGCTGGACTTTCTAGTATTATCCTAGGAAAATTTCTGGTGCTAAATCTGGGCAGTTGTAACTTTAAGATTATCTTCACCATCTGGATACTAGATTTCTAGTTTTGCCCTTTTTCAACCCCAGCCACCCCTTTGCCTTCTGCTATCCCATCCCTAATTTGTGCTCCATGAACAAATCTACACAATCTTGCACATGTGATAAAACTGTATAGAACTTAATACATATATGCATGCCCAAGTACAAATATTAATAAAACTGGGGAAATCTGAGTAAGAAAGGAGACTTCCCTGGTGGTCCAGAGGCTTAGACTCAGTGCTCCTAATGCAGGCTGTCTGGGTTCATCCCTGGTCAGGGAACTAGATCCCACATGCCATAACTAAGAGATCCTGCAGCCTGCAACAAAGATTGAAGATCTCGTGTGTTGCAAGTAAGACCCAGTGCAGCCAAATAAATACATATTAAAAAGAAATAAATAACATTACAGGGTCTAAAAAAAAATTAGTCCTTAAAAAAAATGGTAGATTGTATCAATGCCAGAAACTTGGTTGTGATACTGTACTACAGTTTTTAAAAAATTAATTTATTTGTATTAAATGGAGGCTAATTACTTTATAATACTGTGGTGGTTTTTGCCATACATTGAAGAAGCTATTATTGGGGAAAAGTGAGTGAATGGTACCTGAGATTTCTCTGTATTATTTCTTGAAACTGCATGCAAATCTACAATTAAATCAATAAAATTTCAATTAAAAAGGTATTTACTCTACTCCATATACTAAAATAGTATCTTCCTCTTTAATAAGTGTTTTATGTCCCTTATACAAACAAATACTATCAGTATTTTTGTACAGCTACTTTTGTATTTATTGCAAATAATCATATATTGGTATGTAAAATTTTTAGGATAGAAGAAAAGTGAGATATGATTTAATATTCTAAATATTTGCTTTTATTTTTGCCACATATGCATTTCTAAATGCCCTGCTCTACTAAACCCTCTATATCTACTGCCTCTTGGAGAATGGTGGTTGAGGCTTTGGGTTCTAAAGTAAGATTATCTGGTCAAATCAAGTTGTACTATTTAGAATTTATGTGTCTTTAAGTTCTCCATGAAACAGGTTCCTCAACTGAGAAATAGAGTGAAAACTAACACTTACCGAAGAGGGTCATAGTGGTAATTAAATGAGTTCGTATGCACAGGAAGTCTTGACACAGTCTTACATAGAGTCAGCACTCAATTAGTACTTGTTCTTCTGGTACATACCATTATCCATACTATTTATCTGCGTTAGAGTATAAATTATGATTGCACACAGATAGTAAACCTTTTCATGAAAATGCTAATAGTAGATTCATATGCTGTTGTAGAAAGTGATAACGAGAAATCCTGTGTACCATTTACTCATTTTTCTCCAAAGGTAGCATTTTGCAATACTATAGTATACGATCACAACTAAGTTGTTGGAAGGGATAAAATCTACCTTTCTTATTCAGATTTCCCCAGTTTTATTGTATGTGTGTGCGTGTGTATGTGTGTGTGTGTGTGTGGTGTATTGGGTTCTGTGCAGTTTTATCACGTTTGTATCTATTACTACAGTCAAGATCCTAAACAATTCCATCACAAGGATCCATCCAGTTGCCCTTTTATAATCACACCCACCTCCCTTTCTCCCACTGCATTTTCTGTCTCTACTCTGTTCTCATTGTCATTATTTTGTCATTTCAAGGATGACGAATGGAATCCCACCGTCTGTAACCTTTTGGGATTGGCTTTTTTTCACCCAGGATAATTCCCTTGAGACTCATCTGAGTGTTTTGCGCGTCAGTGGTTCACTCCTTTGTATTGCTGAGTGGTGAGGGTTCTGTGGGGTGTGTGCACCACCGTTTGCTTGATCTACCTGTTGAAGGGCATCTGGACCATTTCCAGCTCTTGCCTATTACAAAGCAGACTGCTTTTGACCATGTGTGTACAGATTTTTGTGTGAATACAAGTTTTTCCTTTCTCTGGGATAAACACCCGAGAGTACAGCTGTTGTGTCGTATGGTAGTTGTATGTTTAATTCGATAAGAAACTGCGTGTAGTATTTTCCTACTGCTGGTGCAAATTTAGTGGCCTAAAACAACACAAATGCATTCTAACTCTGGAGGTCAGACCTCTCAGAAGTGAGTCTTTGAGGGTGAGCAGGGTTAATTTCTTCTGACGGCTCCAGGGGAGAATCTATTCCTTGTCTCTGCTAGATTCTAGAGGTTCATCATGGTCCCTCTTTCCATGTTTAAACAAGCTTTGCGGCATCTTCTCTTCTCTCTGATGTTTTGCCTTTCTCTTATAAGGACCCCTATGTTTACACTGCACCCACTGGATAACCCAGGATAACCTCTCCATCTCAAAGATTTTAACTGCATTAATCTGCAGAATCTCTTCTGTCATATAAGGTCTGGAGACCTTTACAAAGGTCTGGAGATTAAGATCTGGACACTTTCAGGGGTCATCATTCAGCCTTCCACATTGCCAAAAAGTTTTCCAGAATGGCTGTATCATTCTACATTCCCACCAGTCATGTATAAGTGATCCATTTTTTTCCTGCATCCTCACGGGTATTTGATGTTGCTACTGCTGTTTTTTATTTCAGTCATTCTGATAGATATGTAGTGATATCTTTTTGTAGTTTATCTTAATTTATATTTCCCTGAGGCTAATGATGTTGAACACCTTTTCATGTGCTTGTTTGACACTTGTACATTCTTTCATTGAAATATCTATTCATGTCTTTTGCCCATTTTCTAAGGGATTGTTCCTTTTTTAAAAACTGTTGAATTCAGAGACTTTAAAAATATTTTTGGGTACTAGTCTTTTGTTGGGTGTGTCATTTGCAAATATTTCCCTCCCTCTGCACCTTGCTGTCCATCCTTGTCACATAGTTTTTTGTTTTTTGGTTTTTTTTGCTAAACTCCTCTCAATTTGATATGGTTCAATCTGATCAACTTTACCTTTTATGGATGATGCTTTTTGTAGCAAGTCTAAAAACGTGTTGCTTACTCCTAGATCTGAAGTTTTTCTCCTATTTTTTGTTTCTAAACATTTTATAGTTTTATGTTTTGTACATAAGTCCGTGCTCCATCTTGAGCTAGATTTTGTAGAAGGAATAAATTCTTGTAATAGAAGCATCAGCATGATACGAGCTGATTTCAGAGTCTTTAGGAATCTCTCTCTCTGAAGATTGTGTTCCTAGAGTCACTACTTTAGTAAGACTGTCCATCGGTGCCAAATAGACATCCACTTTGCAGATAAACTGTGCCTGGTGGCAGGTTTTAATAGCTGAACAAATCTAAACCCTTTCTGATTCCCATGAGCAGAGCCCTGGGCTCTTCTTCATGAGTACATCAAAAAAGGGACGCAGGCTTTGTAATCTTTTTCTGAAGAAAAATAACAACAAAAAGATTCTAGGACATCCTGCTCAGTTTGTTTTGTTACGGGTTTGAGTCATTTTAACTGGTGTTTTATTAGAAAAGAGCTCTGTAAACTGATTTAATTTTCCCAATACTGGTTGTTTCATTACCCGTTCTTCTGGCTTTGGAAGCGGGAAGTGCCTTTTGCAGTGGTTGGGCATCTAATTATGAATAAGTTCTACATTACATCGTTGGACTATTGCTGGAGGCTACTGCTGAGGCAAGCAGGAGAGTGAATTTTGGAAAGGGATTAGGGAGAAACTGGTTAAAGTTTAAAATAAGCATCATGAAGGTTGGGACAAAAATCTCAGGGCTATCAGTATTTAATTTTTTCTTTTTGGGTACAATGTGAGGTATGTGCCATCTAAGTTTCCCCACCAGGGATCAAACCCTTGCCCCCTGCGATGGAAGTGCCAAGTCTTCCTGGACTGCTCAGGAAGTCCCAGGATTATCAGTGTTATTGCTGAGTAGGAGGACGGTCTTTTACTTCACCATAGGTAGTTTATATACTAAAAAAGTCAGTGTAAACTTGTGCCTCCCTTGGAGACATTCAAGAGTGTTCACTCTCATCATTTCAAATACATCTTGATTCTGGTCATTTTGTATTACCAGTTCCCTGATGGATTTCATGCTCTGCTTGTGGAAGGAAGAAATTCAGTATTAATAGGATATAATGTATGCACTCTGAGTTTCAAAAGTCAGTATGGGAAGTGAAGTGGCTTTTGTAATGAACATAGTAAGTAAATTGGTAAAGGTAGTTGTGAATGATTCCACCTTTGGCCCTTGAAGGCAGAGTCCACTGACATCAATGAAATTACATGCATGGATCAAAGATAGAATGTTGATTAATTTTTACATGTCAAATTAAATCAGCCCACAAACTAGTTGTTACATGTACTAGGAAAGCTATTTTTAAAATATATAATCAGATCTTTATACTCTTGCAAAAATGATTAGTTCTAAGATTATTTTATACATGTTATTTTGTTGTCAAAAATGTGATAAAATGATACGAATATTATTACTGCACACGTATCTTGAAAATGATGAATGCAAAATCTCAAGGACCTTGGTGATGTATTTGGTTTCCTCAGTTGTAACTAGATTGTAGATCATCAGAGGAAGGGAATAAGCGTCTAAAAATAAAGATGGCATTGTGATAACTAGTCTTTCTTCTTTCAAAGTAAAGAAGGAGGCAGAAAACCTCAGTCTTCTTGAACTATCATTATTGTCTCCTTCAGCCACTTGTACTCAACTTACACTGCACTTGCCTCTCTTTCTCAGCATGAGAGAGCATAGAAATGCAAATGGAAATGTATGATCAACATGCAGGTGTCCTCCCTACAGGACCAGATCACACCGTCCTAAGTATCTTGCTTCAGACTTGAATCTAAATATAAAGAGGCCCCGGGTAACAGGCTAATCACTTGACCAGAGTTCCTGCTTTTTTTTTTTGGCTAAGCCAGGTAGCGTGTGGGATCTCAGTTCTCTAGCTAGGGGTTGAACCAGTGCCCCCTGCAGGGGAAGCTTGGAGTCTTAACCACTGGACCACCAGGGAAGTCCCCAGAGTCTCTGCTTTTATCTTTTTGGATTACCTGATCATATTTTTTTGACTTTGCCTCATTCTTTTTTGCTTACAGACATTTCTGTCAGAGGTATACCCTTCTTTTATTTTTGTATAATTTATTCAAAGCTTGGTTTGAATGAAACTGAACTGCATTTCTGCACAATGAGGAAGTATGACAAGTGTTACCTTTGTCCCCAAATGGCCCCTCTTGAGGTGTACATACTTTCATGGCTTTCCTTGGTCTTATTGTTGAGGGCTGTGTTTGCCTTCTCTGGTCTCTCTTTGCAGGGTATTTATAATTTATAATACAATATAAGAGGTTGTGGTTGTTGTTCAGTTGCTAAGTCATGTCTGACTCTGAGAGCCCAAGAACTGCAGCACGTCAGGCCTCCCTGTCCTTCACCATCTCCCAGAGTTTGCTCAGACTCATGTCATTGGGTCAGTGATGCCATTCAACCATCTCATCCTCTGTCATCCACTTTTCCTCCTGCCTGAAATCTTTCCCAGCATCAGAGTCTTTTCCAATGAATTGGCTCTTCACCACATCCGGTGGCCAGAGTATTGGAGCTTCAGCTTTAGCATCAGTCCTTCCAATGAATATTCAGGGTTGATTTCCTTTAGGATTGACTGGTTTGATCTATTTATATTTATAAAAATTTATGCAGCAGTCATATCCCTCAATAGACTGGAGGCCTCTAGAGGGCCTGCATCATGTCATAGCTACTTTCATGGTTTCACATAGCATGTAGTCAGGATCCAGAGCAGACTTGGCACAGGATAACAGTGGACAGGTTGTATTAAAACTTTCCACATATTCTAGAGTCTGAGTGAGGCAGATCATGGTACTTAGCTGAGCTATGTATGTTGTAACATCTAATGACAAGAATTTTGTTGATCTGGATGAGAACTTTCAGATCAGTGGGTCTGCTGTCCTTATGACCAAAATTTCTGTATTTATGTCTTCAGAAGAAGTGGTTTTCTCCTCTCTTTGCTCCCTGTTTTCATCTCCCAGGGTGAGAAATATGCTTATACATGTCCTTGCTAATCACTACTTTGTGATTGATCATCAGAGACTTAAATTTAGAAGAAAATGTGTAAAATTCATGCCCTGAATTTGTTTCTAGGGAGCCACTGGAGTATTCTCTTGAAAAAAGAAAATCACAGTCTTAATCCTCTTATTATTGGTATTAGATGATCCTTAGAATCAACACATAATATAATGAACATGAAGAAACATGATAGTCTTTCAGAGGAGTTAACTTCCATAAAAGAATGTCTCCAGTTTCAGACAGGAGTATCGTATACATCCAAAGTACAATTATTATTATTTTATGTGTTTAATTATTATTAAAAGTAGGTCTATAAAGTCAGGAAAGTATATATTTTCCAAGAAAACAGGAAACACATTTACTTTTACTAGTCATACCTGGTAGAAACCTATTAATTTTCTTTCAAGAATAAAATAGGATTGCAAGTGGGTGTTTAAAAGATGCATTAAAATGGCAATGTGCACATAATTTAAATGAGCTAAGAGCTGCTAATTATTCTGGCATATGTTCAGTTACTTTTGTACTATTACTTCTCTAATGTAAACAAGAGAAATACTCTTAAATGTCGAAAATAGCTTTCAGTAGATGTTGCTGTTTTCTATTCTTTGCTGTTCTTTTTTGTGCAGTTGCATATTTAAGAACTAGTCACAAAGTGTGATTATGTAGAATATTAAAAAAAGAATGCACTATTACTTATATTTTTTCAGCTCTTAAAATCAAATTAAAGAGCTAATTAAGCTATTCATTTACTAGAGCGGAAAATAATCATGCAATGTGTATCTGGAGGGAAAAATGGCCTCCTGTGCATTCAAATGAGGTAGAAGTGGGCTGAGACATGCTCGTGTAACAGGGAACTTGAAAACACGATGCATAATGAAGAAGGCAGGTCCTTCACTGTAGTGTGCGTGATCATTATTTCCCAGAAATAACATTGATTTGTGGGCGTGACAGCACTATTCTTCACAGCTCAGGGCCTTCAGCATATGACTAAAATACTGCAGGCTGATTTTTAAGGCACTTTATCATGCATTTACAACATTTAAATGAGTTAATTAAGTTTATTAGCATGTGTTCCTGCTTCCTTCGGTGTGGTGTTCTGAATAGTCAGCTAGTTCCTGGAGAAAGCACACTTGATGAGACACAGGGTCTTGGACTGAAATTCTTTCCCCTGGGTTTTGACTAAAACACCAATTGGTGGACACCAAAGAGAGTCTGAAAATTCTGTGAACCATGTCCTTGAAGTAGTAGGTCAAGGAGATGAAAAGGGTGGAGACACTTCCTTCTTTATCTCAGGTCCATGGCCCCACCTGGAAAGTTTGGATGAGTGTGGGCTGGAGTGTGAGTCTGATGTTGGAAATCTAGGGAGCAGAGAATGGCTGGGCTTCCCTGCTGGCTCAGTGGTAAGGAATCCGCCTGGCCAATGCAGGAAACACGGGTTTGATTCCTGGTCCAGGAAGACCTCACATACCATGGAGCAGCTAAGCCCAAGCACCACAACTACTGATGCTGCGTAACCTAGAACTCACTGTCTTCAACAAGAGAAGCCACTGCCATGAAAAGCCTGTGCTCTGCAACCAGAGAGTAACCCCACTCTCCACAACAAGAGAAAAGTCCACGCAGCAAGGAAGACCCAGCACAGCCAAAAATAAGTAAATAAAATTATAAAAAAGAAGAGAGAGAGAAAGGCTGACTAACCACAGTTGTGACAGATTTGGGAAGGGATTGTCTTTTTTTTTCTTTGTTTCTCCCAAAGGCTGTCTCTTTGTTTCAAGAAGTCTAGACGTGGGCATTTGGGAGAAAGAGCCAGTGTGGTTTCTCTCAGAGCCTGCCATCTGCAAGAGGTGAGAAGAAATCAGAAGACAGAGGCTGGTTATGTACCACTGATGTTTAAAGTCTAAGTCTATAAAGACCTGACAGGTTAGAAATGTACCCTCCTGGGGCCAAGTTGCAGGAGAAAACTGTCCATTGCTAACAACCTCTGAAGAGCTCATGAACTCTCAGATCATGAGGATATCAGATAAGTAAGAACGTTTTGTCCCGTTCCTCTTTTCCATCCTCCTACTTTGACCTGGAAGACATCAAAACTTCAGCCGGGAAGAAGGAATAAGAAGGATGAGAAAAGAAGCCCAAGGCAGTGAGTTAGGGAAGAAGCCAGTCAGACACTCTTTCTCATGGAAGGCTTTTAACCTGAAGCAGAAGCAAGCTGGGAGAGGAGGAGGTTTACTGCTGAAACCTGCCCAGTTATAATTATTCCACAGAATTGGACATTCTAGTTTCTAAATCACTGTCTTTTCATCCAGGTGCAGGAAAATATTACCCCTGCTAAATAAAACTGATAGCAACAGTGTGAGCAAAACAAAAAGTTGGGTTTTGCTTCTATTACCATATATATTTGCTTAAGTTATATTACAATTTATTTTTTTAAGTTTTTTTTTTTGACGTGGACCATTTTTCAAGTTTTTATTGAATTTGTTACCATGTTGCTTCTGTTTTATGTTTTGTTTTTTTTTTGGCCAAAAGGCACATGGGATCTTAGTTCCCAGACCATGGATTGAACCCACACCCACTGCATTGTAAGATAAAGCCCTAACCACTGGTCCTCCAGGGAAGCTCCCACATCATGAGTTCTCAGATCCCCTTTACCTCCATAAAAATTATTGAGGATCCCCAGATACTTTTGTATATGTAGGTTATGTCTATTGATATTTACCATATTAGAAATTGAAACACCATCTTTAAATATTTCATTAATTCATTCAAAAAATGATAAACCCATTTGATGTTAACATAAATAACATAGCTTAAGAAAAACAGCTTATCTTCCAAAACAATAATATTACTGAGAAATTGTGTTATGTCTTTGAAAAATCTGCTGTCTGGGTCGATAGAAGACAGCTAGAATCTCATATCTGCTTCTGAGTCCATTCTGTTGCTGTATGTTGTTTGGTTGAAATATATGGAAAAAAATCTGGTCTCACACAGATATGTAGCAGGAAAAGGGAGAAGCATTTTAATAGCCTTTTCAGATAATGGTGGATATCATTCTTGATTTTATACCGAAACTCAGACCATAGTAGCTTTCTAGTAGTTAGTTGCAATGTGGAATTTAAAAGCCATATCGATAAGCTTTTCATATTCTGTTACATCAAAATTTATGTGCCTATGTGAAGCTTTATATGGATCTTTTTTATTTAAGTATGACTGTAACATCATGGGCTAGTGATTTGGAAAATATTGGTTCATTGATAATGGAAATCCTCCAAACACTGATGCAAAAATCATACTCATAACATCACCAACCATCCTGTTAGAAAAGTCCCTGTACTGAGAAGCTGTCATGCTCATGGTGGGAAGTACAGGTTTTCTAAAATTCCAACTTTTGCTTGTAAACTTGAATTTTTATCATATGCAATAAATTCTGTTGATTTCCTTGAAGTAACAGGCTCAACTTAGTTCAATTTTGAGAAAATGTCTGGCAGTTATCCAAGTCTGAATGGCTGTAGTTCATCTGTCAGTCATCCTTTTAAGTAAGGATGGTGTTCCGTGAAAAAACTGGTTACGTCAGCTTGAAACTCAATCACACAAGTGTTTTTCCTTGAGACACCCACCACACTTTGCTATTCAGCACAAGTGCTTTCTGTACTTTCCCTTTGGTCACAGAGACTATTAAAAAGACATTGCTTAGGGGTCAAGATTTAATAAAATTAATATTGTTTTTCTTGCTTCACCAAGCACACTGTTAAGTGAAACACATTTTAGAAGATTTACTGTGAAGTAGGTGACAGTGACGACACATGTATACCTGTGGCGGATTCATTTTGATATTTGGCAAAACTAATTATGTAAAGTTTAAAAAATAAAATAAAATTAAAAAAAAATACAGTGATTCTTCCCCTGGTTTGGTGACACTGCTTTGATTCCTGCTAACGCACCAACACTTTTACCCGTCGCTGCTTTTGCACCATCAGTGTATGAGGCAATGCGGATTCTATAACTTCAAACTCATCAGAGGAAAAAGATAGAAAAACAAATAAGTCCTTAAAATCTTCCCATAAAAACACCAGGCCCAGATTGTTTTTTTTTTCAAAGAACAAATGATTTCCGTTTTATACTAATGCTTCCAGAATATAGAAAAGGAGACAAGACTTCTTCATTTATTCTGTGAACCTGATATTAACTTAAAACCCCCTAATTTTTTTTTTACTAATAACTTTTTAAATTTTTAAAATTAATTAATTTATTTTAATTGGAGGCTAATTACTTTACAATATTGTAGTGGTTTTTGCCATATATTGACATGAATCACCCATGGGTGTACATGTGTTCCCCATTCTGAACCCCCTTCTACCTCCCTCCCCGTCCCATCCCTGAGGGTCATCCCAGTGCACCAGCCCTGAGCACCCTGTCTCATGCATCGAACCTGGAGTGGCAATCTATTTCACATATGGTAATATACATGTTTCAATGTTATTCTCTCAAATCATCCCACCCTTGCCTTCTCCCACAGAGTCCAAAAGTCCCTTCTTTACATTTGTGTCTCTTTTGCTGTCTCGCATATAGGGTCATCATTACCATCTTTCTAAATTCCATATATACGCGTTAATATACTGTATTGGTATTTTTCTTTCTGACTTACTTCACTCTGTATAATAGGCTCCAGTTTTATCCACCTCATTAGAACTGATTCAAATGTATTCTTTTCAATGACTGAGTAATACTCCATTGTGTATATGTACCACAGCTTTCTTATCCATTCGTCTGCTGATGGGCATCTAGGTTGCTTCCATGTCCTGGCTATTGTAAACAGTGCTGTGATGAACATTGGGGTACACGTGTCTCTTTCAATTCTGGTTTCCTTGGTGTGTATGCCCAGCAGTGGGATTACTGGGTTGTATGGCAGTGCTATTTCCAGTTTTTTAAGGAATCTCCATACTGTTCTCCATTGTGGCTATACTAGTTTGCATTCCCACCAACAGTGTAAGAGAGTTCCCTTCTTCACATCCTCTCCAGCATTTATTGCTTGTGGACTTTTTGATAGCAGCCATTCTGGCTGGCATGAGATGGTACCTCAGTGTGGCTTTGATTTGCATTTCTCTAATAATGAGTGATGTTGAGCATCTTTTCATGTGTTTGTTAGCCTTCTGTATGTCTTCTTTGGGGAAATGTCTGTTTAGTTCTTTGGCCCGTTTTTTGATTGAAAACCCCCAAATTTGACAAGGATAGTACAGGAAGGAAAATTATAGGGCAATCTCATTCCTGAACATGCAAAAATTCTGCACTAAATATTAACAATCCAGAATCCAGCAGTGTATAAAAAAGACAATGTATCATAATTAAATTGGATTTATCTTAGGGATGCAAGGTGATTTAACTGTAAATATTTATAAATATCATTCACCATATCAAGACATTAAAAGAGAAAAAAATCAATCAATAGATTCAGGAAAAAATATTTGACAAATTCAAAACCTGTTTATGATTTTATTAAAAAAAGCTTCATGAAGCTAAATATGGAAAGATACTTCCTTAACCAGATAAAAACTATTAAAACAATAACAACAGATTTCAGTGAACATTATTCTTACCTTAAAAAATTTTTAATTATTGATTTATATATTTAACTATAGTTGATTTATAATATTGTGTTAGTTTCAGGTGTACAGCAATGTGTTTCAATTATACAGACATATATGTGTACAGATATTATTTTTAAGATTATTTTCCATTATAAATTATTATGAGCTATTGTACAGTTCCCTGTGGCATAGAGTAAATCCTTGTTGGTTATCTACTTTATATATAGTTGCATATATCTATTAATCCCATACTCCCACCCCCACCTTTCCCCTTTGGTAACCATAAGTTTGTTTTCTATGCCTGTGAGTCTGTTTCTGTTTGGCAAACAAATTCATTTGTGTTATTTTTTTAGATTTCACATATAGGTAATATCGTATATTTGTCTTTTTTCGTCTGACTTCTTTTATTATGATAATCTCTAGGTTTATCATGTTGCTGCAAATGGCAATATTTCATCCTCTTTTAAATGACTGAGTGATATTCTATTGTAAATATAAACCTCTTCTTCTTTATCTAATTCATCTGTTGATGGACACTTAGGTTGCTTCCATTTTGGCTATTGTAATTAGTGCTGAGGTGTGTGTATCTTCTTGAAGTATGGTTTTATCTGGGTTTATGCCCAGGATGGGGATTGCTGGATCATATGGTAGCTCTATTTTTAGTTTTTTAAGGAACCTCCATTCTGCTCTCCACAGTGGCAGCGCCAGTTTACATTCCCACCAACTGTATAGCCTCTACTCCAGACACACCTTCTCTAGCATTTATTATTTGTGGTTTTTCAATGATGCTCATACTGATAGGTGTGAGTTCATATTTCATTGTAGTTTGGATTTGCATTTCTCTAGTAATTAGTGGTGCAGTGAACCTTATTCTTAGTGGTCAAATCTTAGATATATTCTTTTGAAGACTTGGAAAAGGCAATGACATTCACTATTGTCAATTTTCATTAGCATTTTATTGAATTTCTAGTAAGGCAAGAAATACGTATGCAAATTATTCATTATTTGCAGATAATTATAACAATAATAATTCTCTACCCAGAAAGTTCAAAGAATCTATAGGCTTGTTACAGAATTATTAAGAAGGTGATTGGATCTAATGTTATTATACAAACTATTTACCATCAACAAATAGAAAATATAACACAAGAAAGCATATCCCATTTATAATAGCAACAAAATATGATACTAATGAATAAATCTTCCAAAAGACATATATTTATGGTTCAATTATAAAATTTCATAGACATTAAAGATTAAATAAATGAAGAGGTATACTAGATGATATAAGATTCAGTATCATGCCCACATTGACTCTTTCCAATATAATTTGTAAATTCAGTGCAATTCCAATCAAAATATCAGTGACTTTCATTTTTGGTGGAACTTGAAAAATTGATTGTAAAATTTATATGGAAGAGCCCTGAACCATAAAGAGTCACAATATTCTTAAAGACGAGCAAGATGGGAGACTTGTCCTAAAGTTAAATTAAAATTTCACTTTTTAAAAAAGTGAAATTAAAATGTTACTTTTTTAAAAAGTGGAATTAAAATTTTACTTTTTAGACAAGTGAAATTAAAATTTTACTTTAGTAAAATTTAAGTTATTTAGAACAATAGGTGACCCAGAGTAGGTGCTCAATAAATGTTAGTTATTATTATTATACTGCCCACACATTTTTGTGCTTCATTTTTTTTGCGATATTCTCAGGATTACTTCTTTCTCCCATTACTATTGGTAGAATTTCAAAACCTATGCCCTGGATATTCTTGACTATTTGTAAGACCTGGGTTATAGATGTAATCAAAATTGTATGGCTCCTGACGTTATAAAACTGAGTTCTCTATTTACTTTGCTTCTTCTTCCTCCTCTTACTTGAGTCTGGATAAAAATGGAGTGTGTTGGGAACATTGTATTGCATCTGCAAACAAGCAAGGAGGTACTAGCTTTCAATTTCCAGAAAGCTAGTAACAGCGGAAGAGGTATTCTTAGTGGACAAGGCAGGAGATGGTTGAAAGTGGTAAACTGCTGAATGAAAGTCACAACATTCATTCATTGAACAAAATTCACACCAAACATACATAGGTGTACTTATCACCGATGTATCAAACAATGACTGGCACAAGAGATATACAGATGCATCAGAAAGATGGCATCCCTGGCATCCTGGCATCCACAGAGTAAAGGGCAAGACCTACTGGAAAACATTAGAACATAGTATTCCAACTACTTGAGTATATTAGATGCCAAACAGAGTGCTGTTAGACTAAGGAGGCTGAAGGACAAATTGTACAGGGAAGTAGAGGCAGTTTTTTCACGGGAGGTAGTATTTATGCTTGATCTCGGTTATCAGAAGGGCTTCCCAGATGACTCAGATGGTAAATTGTCTGCCTGCAACGTGGGAGACCCGGGTTCGATCCCTGGGTCGGGAAGATCCCCTGGAGAAGGAAATAGCAACCCATTCCAGTACTCTTGCCTGGAAAATTCCATGGATGGAGGAGCCTGGAAGGCTACAGTCTATAGGGTCTCAAAGAATCGGACATGACTAAGCTATTTCACTTTCACTTTCACTTCGGTTATCAGTGTTGTTTAGGAAGGAGATGGCAGAGGTGTATGCCATAGAGATGTACACATAAAGATGCAGAGAATTTTCCGAACATGTTTCAGTAATCAGAATCAGTCTCCATCCCCTAAGCACCATCAAAATATTGTAAAAGCTGTTCACACCATACAGGAGACTGTTTTTGAATTTTAAACTCCTGCCTTTATTTCTTCATACCTATATTTTGAGTAATGAATAGCCAAATGATCAAAGTTAGGCAGTGGTGGGGAGGAGGTAGAAAACCAGGATTCATGGTGATAGGCTGACTCCTGGGTATGAAGTAAAGGAGAATTCAGCGTTACAACTTCACTGATTTGCACTATATAAGTGTTGAGAAAATGAAGTAATTTTGTAATTCTATGGTACTTGTGATTCAGTGTGAGGTTTCTTTCTTCAACTATAAACATCAAGTCATAGCAGGCTGAAAATTAGCACACATTTTATAAGTCACCTTTTGTGAATTCCCCCTGGTTGGTGTAGATTTGTCATCTGATTACACATTCCACAGAGCGGAACTCTGAGATGGAACAAGAGAATTACATGGATGACAAATAGCAATGCTGTTAAAGAAGCCTTATAATTAAAGTTAGAACTCTTAAGATTGGAGTAAATTCCATTCCTGGAAGGGACTCTTTTACAGAGAATGTTCTATGACACTAGAGACGTAGGAAGTGGACTCTGGGCAAAGAGAAATTGGGGAATGGAAGGTCTGGAGTCCAAGTCCATGGAATGCATGGTGCTTACAGCCAAATATTTGAGAACTCATTGTTGGAAATCTTTCCTTTAGCTGTCAAATTCCATAAAATCTAGACTCTTTCCCTAAGACAAATACTTTCCACGGAGGATGCCACAGGCCCCATCAAAACTGCTGTTAGGAACAGAATGATAAAGCTCTAGGTGCTCAGAGGCTCATCTGCATGTCCCTTAGGCGTAATTAACAAAGTATTGCATCCTGTCTATAGTTCAGGGGTTCCTGGCTGGAGAGTACAACTTGTGTGAGGTTTCATTGTATTTGAGATTTCTACACTTGAGAAGCAGTTGGGGGCTAAGGCTCAGTTCAGGCTGAGATAATGTTTGATTCAAAACCTGTGATAGCTTTCAATGATAACTGGATTTCCTTGATAAAAGGGAGAACCATAAACTCTATGGAAATATGTTAAAATTTTTTAACAGAAAGAGCCATAAATATGCAAATAAATTTTTCAGGCAGTCATTGAAGTAGTTTAAAATTTCTTCCTCAATCAGTACCCCTCAGTCTCTTTCCCATGTCAGTGATTGACAAGCTCCTGAAAGTGCATGATAGTGGTCGTAGGAAGCCCTGCTGGTCAGCACTGCATTGACTGTCTCCAGGAATTCATCCACTCCCTGGTTTGTGTACCAGTTTACATGGATAAGTCATATTTCCACATCTCTTGCCCTAATACTATATTCTCTGCAGACCAAGGGATCTCTGAAGGACATGTCTATGTCCTCAACACTGTGAAGTAAGATGAACAGGTTACACTGCTTTTTTCCATCATAGTAAATGGTGTCCACAGGTTCCCAGTGCTTTAGACTTATCCCATTATGGTACTTTTAGTTAACTGTATGTCTTCCTATATGGTGCTTCATCTAGAACTATACTGCCCACTACTGTAGCCATTGGCTGCATGTGGCTGTTTAAATACAAATGAATTAAAAGGAACACAAATAAAATTTCAGTTTCCCGTTCTCACTAGCTACATTTCAGCTGTTCACTAGCCATATGTGTCTAGTCGCTTCTGAATTGAACAAAGTAGATAGAGAACATTTCCATTATTGGACTAAATTCTTTTAGGTAGTGTAAATCTAAGACATTTCTCTGAGTTTTTTTTTTTTAACCCATATTTTAAAGAAAGGCTTTATTGATTTTTGTTGCAATATTGCTTCTATTTTATGGTTTTGTTTTCTTTTTTGGCCACAAGGCACGTGGGATCCTAGCCAGGAATCGAACTAGGGCTTGAACCCACATCTCCTGCATTGGAAGGGGGAGTCTTGACCACCGGACTGCCAGGGAAGCCCCTTCTTTTGTGTTTTAGTTTTCTCTATGAACTAAATTAGGTAGCACCTGCAGTCTGCCTATACTTTTACAACAAACTCCTTATGGTCTCCTGTCTCCAATTTCTCATTCCTTGAGGTCTATTTCCATGAATCATTCAGAATATCAGGGTCACACGTGGGCCTCATCATCACTCAGAATCACTCTGTCCTGACATTTAAATCTAAAAACTTAGTTCTCAGTTTAAAAAAATTGAAGTACATATTGTTAATTTATGATTAATTGATTCAGTTATACATTCTTTTTTAATATTCATTTCCACTATGGTTTATCATAAGATAATGAACATAGCTCTCTGTGCTGTACAATAGGACCTTGCTGTTTATCCATGCTAACCCCAAACTCCCACTCCATCTTGCCCTCAACCCCCTTTCCCTTGGCAGCTATCAGTCTGTTCTTTATGTCTGTGACTCTGTCTCATAGATAGGTTCGCTTGTGTCATAATTTAGATTCCACATATAAGCGATATCACGTGGCTTTCTCTTTCTGACTTACTTCACTTAGTATGATAATAATGTTGCTGCAAGTGGCATTATTTCATTCTTTCTTTATGGCTGAGTAATATACCATTGTATATATGGACCATGTCTTTAACCATTCATCTGTTGGTGGACATTTAGGGTGTTTCCATGTCTTGGCTATTGTGAATAGTACTGCTATAAACTTACATGTCTTTTAGTATTCCTCCTTCTTCATGCCTACACCTGAAAATTGGCAGCTGCATGATCCTCTCTCTTGAGTCTGTGTCCTCATCATCCCAAGTACCACTGCCTATTCTGCATTCTCATCACGTCTTGCTCACTGGGTAATGGCCTCCTCCTCGCTATCTCACTGTCTCTTAAGATCTCAGTCCTCTTTTATCTTCCTCTCCTCTGCCACTGGCATAATACTTCATCTTTCAAAAATGATAAAAAATTATATAAGCAGATGCCAGCACATTTTTGTTGTAAAAATTTCTGGTGTAACAGTTGAAAGTGAAAAGAAAGTGAAGTCGCTCAGTTGTGTCCGACTCTTTGCAACCCCCTGGACCGTAGCCTACCAGGCTTCTCCATCCATGGGATTTTTCAGGCAAGAATACCGGAGTGGGTTGCCATTTCTTTCTCCGGGGATCTTCCCAATGCAGGGATCGAACCCAGGTCTTCCTCACTGCAGGCAGACACTTTACTCTCTGAGCCACAGGGAAGCAGGTATAGCAGTTGAGTAAGAAATAAAAGTCTGTTTCCCCTAACCCTTCTCCCTTCCTCAAAGGTTATCACCATAAACAATTTGATGTGCATTTTTCTAGCCTTTTTCCTATGGATTTATGTGTTAATAAAATGATAAGATTAGATTTTCGCATAAATAGGATCGTGCTGCTGCTGCTAAGTTGCTTCAGTCGTGTCCCACTCTGTGCGACTCCATAGATGGCAGCCCACCAGTCTCCTCTGTCCCTGTGATTCTCCAGGCAAGAACACTGGAGTCGGTTGCCATTTCCTTCTCCAATGCATGCATGCATGCCAAGTTGCTTCAGTCGTGTCCGACTCTGTGCGACCCTATGGACAGCAGCCCAGCAGGCTCCTCCATCCACAGGATTCTCCAGGCAAGAATACTGGCGTGGGTTGCCATTTCCTTCTCCAAAATAGAATCATTGTTCACTTAAGTTGACTTTTTCTCTTAATAGATTTGAGCATACCATACCAGTATATCCATGTCCACATTATTCTTCCAAACTGCTCCATAATTTTACGTAGTACAGGCTTAATTTTCTTTTCTCTTACTAATGGACATTTAGATCATGTTCAGTTTTTGGCCATTACAGACAATGGTGCTATAACAAATTTTCTACTTATATTGCATCATAGTTGAGAGCATACTTCTGTTGGACAGATAACTTAAAAGTGGAATTGCTGGGGCAAACAGTATATGCACCTAAGTTTTCAATCAGATCAGATCAGATCAGATCAGTCACTCAGTCGTGTCCGACTCTTTGCGACCCCATGAATCGAAGCACACCAGGCCTCCCTGTCCATCACCAACTCCCGGAGTTCACCCAAACTCACATCCATCGAGTCAGTGATGCCATCCAGCCATCTCATCCTCTGTTGTCCCCTTCTCCTCCTGCCCCCAGTCCCTCCCAGCATGAGAGTCTTTTCCAATGAGTCAACTCTTCGCATGAGGTGGCCAAAGTACTGGAGTTTGAGCTTTAGCATCATTCCTTCCAAAGAAATCCCAAGGCTGATATCCTTCAGAATGGACCGGTTGGATCTCCTTGCAGTCCAAGGGACTCTCAAGAGCCTTCTCCAACACCACAGTTCAAAAGCATCAATTCTTTGGCTCTCAGCCAAGTTTTCAAAAGGTAGTGCCAAATTGTCTTCCAAAAAACTGTAGCCAATTTATAGTTCCATAAAGATTGCTTCCTGACAACATTCTTGTGCTGACATTGGATACTGAACAGCTGCACATCTGACTGTAAAAAATATCTGATTGTTAATTTTATTTGCCTTCTTTTGATTAGAGTTATATTGAACATCTTTCCACATGTTTAATGTGAAACATTTTGGTGAAATACTTGTTTTATCCTTTGCCTATTTTTAAATTGGGTTTTTGGTCTTTTTCTTATTGATTTGCAGAAGCTCTCTCAAATATTTTCTCCCAGTCTATTGCTTTGTTTTTTTTTAAATCTTTTAAAAGGTAACTTTTATTTAAAATTTAAAATTTTTATACAGTGAAATGGTCAACATATGGCCTCTGGATCTGATAAAAGACTTTTAACCCCCAGATTGCATTAAAATCATCTTGTACATTCTTAGGATGCTTTTATAATTTTGTTTTTACATTTAGCTCTTTATGTGGAATTTATTTTTGTGCAACACAGGAAATAGGGATCTAATTTTGTTTCCAAATGCTTAGCCAGTTGTACCAATGCCATTTAATGTAAATTGCTGCCTTTGTCATAACAGAAATTGTGAATATGTGGCTGCTGTGTCTATCTTGTCTTCTATTGATTGTACCACATGTTTTAATCGTTAAAGCTCGATTTTGAAACCTGGTATGGTAAATGCTCCCTCATTTTTTCCAAATGTATTATGATATGTTTTTCTCTTCTAGATGAACTTTATAAAAAGCTTGTAAGTTCCATAAAGAACTATACTTAGATTTGATTGGGATTATATTGCTTTTATAGGTTAGTTGAGTGACTTTATAATTTTGAGTCTTCGCATTCTGAAATATGGTATAGTTCTTGATTTTCTTGGGTCTTCTTTACCATATCTTTCATAAAAATGTTATATTTTTATTTACATGAGTTTCACACATTTCTTGTTGGGGTGGTTTTTGGATGTTTCCGTTTTTGCTGTTTCTGTGAATGGATATTGTTTCATTTGTTATTGTTTAGTTGCTCAGCTGTGTCTGACTCTTGTGACCCCATGGACTGTTGTTGCTCATCAGGCTCCTCTGTCCATGGGATTTCCTAGGCAAGGATGCTGGGACAAGTTGCCATATCCTACTCCAGGGGATCTTCCTAACCCAGGGATTGAACCTGCGTCTCCTGCATTGGCAGGTGAATTCTTTACTGCTGAGCCACCAGGAAAGCTTTGTTTTTATTTATTTATTTTCATTTTTTCATTACCTCTTCTAGTTGCTTATTGCAAATAGGTAGGAATTTATTGATTTATTTCCTATAAATTTATTGATTTTTTTTTGTGTTGATCATGTATAATACTTAGCCACTTTTGTGAATTTATATTATTTATACAATATAATAATATTAAGTATATAAAAATAATATATTAATTTTCAGTTGATTCTATTGAATTTTCTAGCTTGAGAGTGATATCATCTCCAGATAATGAGGGTTTTACTTTTTCCTTTTGAGATCTTTACCACTTATTCCCTTTTTCTTAAAAAAAGTTTTGTCTTATTACATTGACTGAATTATTTTTCCCTACCATCCGTTTCTGCTTCTAGCAGCACCTTGATTGATTTATTGATTTTGTGGAATCTCACTTACTGTGGGCAGTCATAGAAAATAGTAAGTCCTGGCACCCTGCTTTTGTTCTATGGATGTAGAAGAGGAACTTGGACTTTTTTTTATTAGATCTTTCCCATCAGTGGACCTGTATAGTCAAAGGGCAAGACCATGACCCTGGCTTAGCCATTTGAATTTACTGTCCTAGGAGTTCAGATCTTGAAGAACGTGACCCGTGTGTAAGCAAACAAAAAAAAGGGAAATTCATCGATTCTAGAGGCCAAGTAATTCCTGTCTGTCTTGGAGTGAGGTTCTCTTGGCTCCTGGCTGATTTGGAGAACTTTCTAAAAGCTTTCCAATAAACTCTCCCTCCCTTTGTATCAAATTAATCAGAATTAGTTTCAGCCAATTTCTTTCAACCCAAGAACTTTTATATGATACGGTTTCTTGGTCTTGTCTTCAATTAAAATGCCTGGAGTATTTCACCATCAAAAATAATTGCATGTTTCTGATAGTTAACTTCTATCGAGGAAAAGGAATTTCTTTCTATTCCTACCTTATAAAAGATTTTCTAAAATTTAGAATGGAATTTTTATTTCAAGAAGCCTGCTGTATGCTCTCAAATGCATTTTTATATCTATCAAGATGGAAAAAATCCTGATATTTTGTTCTTTGTTAATGAGATTTCTTAATGTTGAATCATCCTGGCGTTCCTGCAATAAACTATATATATATATATATATAGAGAGAGAGAGAGAGAGAGAGAGAGAGCTGTATTTGATTTACTAATATCTGGTTTAGGATTTTTGCATCTACATTTTTGAATGTTATTGTCAGTAATTGTCTTATTCAGTATGCAACTTTTGTTCAGTTTTGATAACATGAAATTAGTAATGAAAGTGAAAGTGTTGGTAGCTCAGTTGTGTCTGACTCTTCAAGACCCCATGGACTGTAGCCCACCAGGCTCCTCTGTCCATGGAATTCTCTAGGCAAGAATACTGGAGTGGGTTGCCATTTCCTTCTCCCGGGTCTTCTGCATTGCAGGCAGATTCTTTACTGTCTGAGCTACCAAGGAAGCCTGTTTGGTAACATAGTTATGTTTAATATGTAAAATGAAGTGGGAAAACTTTTCGCCTTTTCTATACTTGATTGGGAATTGTTTGTCTAAAATAGAAATCAGTTTTTTCTTAAAATTTTTCTACAACTCACTTGGAAAACCATCTGAATCTTCTTGATTCCTTTTCAGGATAGATTTTTTAAAATTTCTAAAACGGCTGTTGATCTCGTTGTATTCTGATTCTTCTCTTGAGTCAATTATTTCATGTTGCCTTTGAAAATATTCATGTACTCTAAGTTTTTAAATTTATTGATAATGCCTTGTATGTAATATTACTTTATAAATAAGAACTCTATAGTTTTGTTCCTTTTCTTTTAAAAAAGCAAGCATTTATTTTTTGGCTGTGCAGGTCTAGTTGCAGCATGTGGGATCTAGTTCCCTGACCAGGGATTGAACCTGGGCCCCCTACATTGGGAGCTCATAGTCTTAGCCACTGGAGCACCAGGGAAGCCCCTATGTTTCTTTTTGTATCCTAAAAGGTGTCTGTGTTTTCTCTTTCTCTCTATAATCAGGCATGATAAAAGTTTTCCTGTCTTTAAAAAAATCAAGTCTATCTGCTTTTTCTTTTCCATTTTGATAAGTTTTCTATTTGTATTTGTTATTTGCTTTCTTATACTTTCTTTGGGCTTATTTTGTTCTTGAGTTGATAAGTCTTAGTGGGAGGCAATGCCTGCCTTCTCTATAAAAGCTGAAAATGTTGGTCTGTCTTGTGGCATGAATACAGACACATGATCTAGGCTCCAAGAATAGTTATGCTAGGCCAGTTTTGCTTCGAGTGTTAGCAATGCACAGAAGTGACAGCAGTGGCATTGGCAGAAAGACCAGGTTCTTGGGACAGGACTGCCAGGGGCAGTCTCAGCATCCATGGCTGCCACAGTCAGTGGGCAAGATGGGGCGATGGGCACCTGGTGTTGGCAGGAGCACTGTCGCTCCAGATGGATTCAGTGGTACTGTGGGGGGCATTGCTCCAACTGTGCAGCCCGAGTCTAGTTCTACTGCCAAACTCTGTGGGCTAATTAATGTCCTTTTTTTTTTTTTTTTGGCCCTGCTGCATGGCATAGGATCTTAGTTCCTTGACTAGGAATCGAACCTGAGCCCCCTGCAGTGGGGGCTTCCTTGGTGACTCAGCTTAAAAATGCATCTGCCAATGCAGGAGACATGGGTTCAATCCCTGGGTCCAAAAGATTCCCTGGAGAAGGAAATGGCTACCTCACCAGTGTTCTTGCCTGGGAAATCCCATGGACAGAGGAGTCTGGCGGGCCACAGTCCATGGGGTTGTAAAGAGTAGGACACGACTCTTTGTTTAGTGACTGAACAACAATACAACAACAATCTCTGCAGTGGAAGCACAGAGTCTTAATCACTGGACTGCTGGGCAAGCCCAGTGTCCTGTTAATAAGTTCATTTTCTGTCTAAGTCAGCTGTTCAGTTCAGTTCAGTTTAGTTGCTCAGTCGTGTCCAACTCTTTGCAACCCCATGTATTGCAGCACGCCAGGCCTCTGTGTCCATCACCAACTCCTGGAGTTCACCCAAACTCATGTCCATCAAGTTGGTGATGCCATCCATCCATCTCATCCTCTGTCGTTCCCTTCTCCTCCTGCCCCCAATCCCTCCCAGCATCAGAGTCTTTTCCAATGAGTCAACTCTTCGAATGAGGTAGCCAAAGTATTGGAGTTTCAGCTTCAGCATCAGTCCTTCCAAAGAACACCCAGGACTGATCTCCTTTAGAATGGACTGGTTGGATCTCCTTGCAGTCCAAGGGACTCTCAAGAGTCTTCTCCAACACCACAGTTCAAAAGCATCCATTCTTCGGCACTCAGCTTTCTTCCACATCCACTGGAAACCATAGCCTTGACTAGACGGACCTTTGTTGGCAAAGTAATGTCTCTGCTTTTGAATATGCTGTCTAGGTTGGTCATAACTTTCCTTCCAAGGAGTAAGCCTCTTTTAATTTCACGGCTGCAATCACCATCTGCAGTGATTTTGGAGCCCCCCAAAATAAAGTCTGACACTGTTTCCACTGTTTCCCCATCTATTTCCCATGAAGTGATGGGACCAGATGCCACGATCTTCGTTTTCTGAATGTTGAGCTTTAAGCCAACTTTTCAATCTCCTCTTTCACTTTCATCAGGAGGCTTTTTAGTTCCTCTTCACTTTCTGCCATAAGGGTGGTGTCATCTGCATATCTGAGGTTATTGATATTTCTCCTGGCAATCTTGATTTCAGCTTGTGCTTCTTCCAGCCCAGCGTTTCTCATGATGTACTCTGCATATAAGTAAATAAGCAGGGTGACAATATACAGCCTTGACGTACTCCTTTTCCTATTTGGAACCAGTCTGTTGTTCCATGTCCAGTTCTAACTGTTGCTTCCTGACCTGCATATAGGTTTCTCAAGAGGCAGGTCAGGTGGTCTGGTATTCCCATCTCTTTCAGAATTTTCCATGGTTTATTGTTGTCCACACTGTCAAAGACTTTGGCATAGTCAATAAAGCAAAAATAGATGTTTTTCTGGAACTGTCTTGCTTTTTTGATGATCTGGCGGATGCTGGCAATTTGATCTCTGGTTCCTCTGCCTTTTCTAAAACTAGCTTGAACATCTGGAACTTCACAGTTCATGTATTGCTGAAGCCTGGCTTGGAGAATTTTGAGCATTACTTTACTAGCTCAGAATCTTGACTGAACACATGCTTACATTGTTGTTCCTTTCTGAATAGTGTTTCTAAATAATATTTTGAGTTCCTCTTTGTTCCAGGAGTTATTTAGAAGGATGTTCAAAATACCTCCCAGTTGATAAATATTTTGGTTCTCTTTTCATTTATTTCTTTTTTTTTTTCTGTGATGTGGTCAGTTACCATGGCTTATAAGACTTCTGACTTCTGTTACTTTATTGAAATTTTACCAGTGATCTAATATATATAAAATCTTGTTACTAAGCCAAGATTGTATTTTCCACTTTTTTGAGTTTGAAGTTTGCACTCTGAGTGTAGCCTTTCATGGATTTGTCAATTTTACCTTACATTTTGAAGAGTTATCAGTCTCTGTGATTGATGTATATTTTTAAAGTATAATATGTTTTTTTGGTTCCATTTATTATTTTTTGAACTTGAATCCTATGTTGTTTGACATTAATATTGCTACATTTTCTTTTTGTTAGTGATTGTATATATTTAAGACCTCTATTTTAAATTTTACTTCATACTTTCCTCCCTCCCTTCCTTCTCTACACATTGTGTAATCTGTCTTTTAAAGGGAGATTTCAGTATATTTGTGTTTATTATGATTATTGATATGGTCAGTTATATTACCAGTACTTAATTTTATTGGTGTTTTATTCTTTTGGGTCTTTTGTTGGATTTATTACGCTTTCTTCAATTAATTTTTAGTTCTCTTCTTCTAATCATTATCTTTGAAGTTTTTAGTCCATTTATTGAAACTTAAAATTTGACTTCAACCTTTAGAGTAGTAACCTTGTTACTCAGCTGGTAAAGAATCTGCCTGCAATGTGGGAGACCTGGGTTCAATCCCTGGGTTCCCCTGGAGAAGGGAAAGGCTAGCCACTCCAGTATTCTGGCCTGGAGAATTCGATGGACTGTATAGTCCATGGGGTCACAAAGAGTTGGACAAACTGAGCAACTTGCACTTTCACTTTATTTATTTATTCTTTCACTTTCACTTTGGAGTGGTACTGTCCAATAAAGATTTCTGTTATGGTGGAAATGTCTTATATCTTTAAGACTGTCTATTAAGGTAACCACCAGCTACATGGGCTGCTGAGTACTTGAAATGTGATTAGTGTAACTGAGGAACTGAAGTTTTCATTTATTTAATTCTAATTAGTGTAGCCAGTAAATACCATCATATTGGTTTGCTCAGGCTGCCATAATGGAATGCCACAGCACAGGTGGCTTAAACAACAGAAATGTATTATCTCACAGTTCTGGAGGCTGGCGATCCAAGATCAGGTGTGGCCAGGCTTGGTTTCTCCCGAGGGCTCTCTTGTTTGTAGATGGCTGTCTCCTTGCCGTGTCCTCACACGGCCTTCCCACTGTGTGCACACATCCCTGGTGTCACCTGTGTATCTCCGTGTCCTCTTCTTAGAAGGACACCAGTCAGATTAGATCAGGATTCACCTAACAATGTCATTTTAACTTGCTCATTTCTCCATCTCCAAATACAAATGCATTCTGAGCTACTGAGGGTTTGGGCTTCAATATAAGAATTTTGTGGGGTCACGATTCAGCCCATAACAGTCATGTTGAAGAGCGCAGGCCCAGAGTTGACCTGTGTTTGTTTCTTCCTCTCTAGATACACTGCTGCTCACCTGTGTGCATGCGTGCTTAGTTGTGTCCCATTACTCTTTGCGACCTCATGGACTGTAGCCCACCAGGTTCCTCTGTCCATGAGATTTTCCAGGCAAGAATACCTTGCCTGGAAATTGCCATTTCCTCCTCCAGGGGTTCTTCCTGACCCAGGGATCAAACCCTCATCTCCTACATTGGCAGGCAGATTCTTTACCATCTGAGCTACCCGGGAAGCCCAATACTCACCTTGCTGCTGCTAAGTCGCTTCAGTCGTGTCTGACTCTGTGCGACCGCATAGACGGCAGCCCACCAGGCTCCTCCATCCCTGAGATTCTCCAGGCAAGAACACTGGATCGGGTTGCCATTTCCTTCTCCAATGCATGAAAGTGAAAAGTGAAAGTGAAGTCACTCAGTTGTGTCTGACTCTTAGTGACCCCAAGGACTGCAGCCCACCAGGCTCCTCCATCCATGGGATTTTCCAGGCAAGCGTACTGGAGTGGGATGTCATTGCCTTCTCTGAATACTCACCTTAGGGTGCTTTAATTTTTCTGCTTCTCATCCTACACCACCACTTGCTTTATGGTAATCATCTGGAATTCTACTTCCAGATTTCTTCTTGATTTCTGCATTAGGAGTTATGAGAATAAACTTGACACTTTGTGTATTTCTTTATGTTTTTTTCTTGTATGCCATGCATTTTTCTTTCTTGAACTCATTTACCTTGCCGCTCCATTGTTGCCCTCAAGTAATTCATTCAGGGGCTTCCCTTGTAGCTCAGCTGGTAAAGAATCTGCCTGCAATGCAGGAGACACTCGTTCGATCCCAGGCTGGGAAGATCCCCTGGAGGACAAGATGGTTGGATGGCATCACTGACTCAATGGATATGAGTCTGAGCAAGCTCTGGGAGGTGGTAAAGGACAGGGAAGTCTGGAATGCTGCAGTCCATGGGGCCGCAGAGAGTCGGACACAACTGAGTGACTGAACTACAACAAAATTCGTTCAGAGAGAGGTTAGAGGACCAGGTGCATGATTTTAAGTTCAAAATAAATTTCTCTTAATAATTTGAAGTGCTGTTTACACTTCTGGTGTCCCTCTGAGATCCCAATTAGCAGGCAAGGGCATCCAGCCCACAGCTGCCATAAGCACTGGCTACTAACAGCTCACTCCTGTTCCCTTTTCTGGAGGATTGCCCTTTGCTCAAAGACAGCTAACTTGTTTGGTAAACTACCCACATTGGGCTTCCTTGGTGGCTCAGTGGTAAAGAAACTGCTTGCCAATGCAGGAGATGCAGGTATGATCCCTGGTCCAGGAAGATCCCCTGAGAAGATGGCAACCCACTCCAGTATTCTTGCCTGGGAAATCCCATGGACAGAGGAACCTGGTGGGCTACAGTCCATGGGGTGTCTACAGAGTCAGACATTAGCAACTAGACACCAACAAACAAGCCACCCACTTTCCCTGGGGGCAGCCTCCAGCCCCTGCATGGTAGGGGTGTACAAAATGCTTTTTCACTGCCTCCAGGGGGGACCAGTTTCATGGGAAATGTTCATGCTCCAGAGCTCTCTAAGGGGTCAAGCTGAAATCAGTCCCTTGCTGAAATCAGATCACCATATCCAGCCTTAGTGCCTTCTCCAGTCTTATTTTGTTTCTCTTTGTCCCTAACGAGCTCCCTTAATAAATTATATGCTCTCAAATCCTTATCTCAGACTCTGCTTCTAGGGAACCTGATCGAAGACACATTGTTTCAGTATTTTCTATTATCCCCCTCCCTCATGCTTAGCCTAGGATCCCAATGCCAATTAGACCTTCAGAAAGTGTTCACCAAATGAATGAATGAAGTTATCTTCCTTGGGCAGCAAGCTGATCCCATTACACTTTCTTTCCAAACCTAATTTCTAATTATGAAATTAAATTCATGATTTTGGCTTTAAAAGCATATTCTAGTGGCTCATTCACATCAAGCTGATCTACCTTTGTTAGTCTACTCTGGCTTTTTTTACTTTTTTAATACTGCTTTTATGCTCCCAAACATGTTTTTTTACATCTGAATTATAAAGTCTTACATTGCTTATACATGTGTCTTAGTTTCTTAGCTGGAACAAAATTTTATGGACTTTCTTTCTCTGTGTTGCTTAGCATGCTGCTAGCTGTGTAGTGCTCAATTAATAATTGCAAAATATTTTTAATGACCCCTTCATTTAAAGGGATTGTATTTGAACACAATTTTTTTCTTAGAAAAACCCTTTTTTTTTCTTTCTTTAGTACTCATGGATCATTTAATCCCTGTTTGGAAACTGTATTTCCATAGCAACAGATTATCCTAACAGAAAGAGGATAGTATAGTCTTTACTTTGAATGATCAGAAAGAGAAGGATTATAAGAAGACAACTTGTCATTGCAAAATTGTAAATAAAATGTATGAATCGAGCAGAGGGAAACAGTTAATACAAAGAAGAACAAATCATTTCTAACAGCATTAATAGTATTATTGTACTTCAAGATGAGTAAACTAGCCAGCAGAATCTAGAGGCTCAAACATTAGTAATGTGATAAACTTTGAAGCTGAAGGCAAAAGCATTAGGTCAGTCCCAGGGGTCCTTGCTGGCTTCAAAGCCATGCCCTCTATTCGATCAGTGAGGGCAGCGGAACAAAATCTAAGCTCTTTAATGATTTGCAGTATCATCAAGTCTCCAATAAGCCTGTATTTGAGACTTGCCTGAGGTGATTTTCTCTTTAATTTGCAAAAAGTGTTCAATATCCAAGTAGTGACAAATTGAATCTGGCCCACAAAGAGGAGGGAAAAATAATGCAACACAAAACAAGCTTCTCTTTGGGGATATAAACAGAGTTCAGGACAAACTCCAGCAGCTGAAATTTAGTGGGTATTTCTTTGGCTTTCTATGGCTAGATGCTTTAAAATATCCTAAGTGGATCCCACCGTCAATCAGACTCTCTCATCACTGAGCATGCTCACTTCTTTTTGAAGTGAAGAATATTTGATTGGGGGAAAAAAAAAAAAGACAGCTAGAAAGGTGAGACCACACCTGCATTTCAACACTGAATCAGTCTCAGGGATGCAGAGACTCAAAAGAGAAAGCAGCATGGAAGTGGTAACAGCTAGCTCTCTGCCTCCACCTGAGAAACAGAAGATTCAGTAGTATGGGATGTTGGGGCTTCCCTGACGGCTCAGTGGTAAAGAATTTGCCTGCCAGTGCAGGGGACACAGGTTCTATCCCTAGTCAGGGAGGATCCCACATGCCACGGAGCAACTAAGCCTGTGGGCCACAACTATTGAGTCTGTTCTCTAGAGCTCAAGAACCACAGCGACTGAGCCCATGTGCTGCAACTACTGAAGCCTGGAAGCCCTAGAATCTGTGCTCTGCAACAAGAGAAGCCACTGCAATGAGAAGTTCGCACACCACAATAAAGAGCAGACCCCAATCACCGCAACTAGAGAAAACCTGTGCAGCAGTGAAGCTCCAGCACAGCCAAAAAACAAGTTGGAATGACGGTCTCTGAGGATCACTGAGTTCAGCAAGCCCACAGTTTTCAAATAAGAACAAAAGCTATTATTATTCTGTATATCACTAGTGGGAATTTCTTCTTACCCTCACTCTTCTCTGTGTTAGCTATAGTTATTTGTATATTCTGGATATTAGTCTTTTGCTGATTATACATGTTGTAAATATTTTTTCCTACTCTGTGACTTGCCTTTTCATTTTTTATGGACACAAATTCTTCTTTAATGTAGTATAACTTATCAATCTGTATTGTTACAGTTTATGTTTTTTTATGTCTTTTTTAAAAGTATAACTTGAGGTTGTAAATATGTTCTCCTTTATTATTTTTTAAGGTTTTATGTTTTTTTTCTTGTTGTATTTAGATTTTCAGTCCATCTGGAATAGATTATTTAAAAAAAATATTTATTTAGTTGTGGTTGCACTGGGTCGTCATTGTGTATGGGCCTTCTTTAGGAGCAGGGGCTACTCTTTCTTGCGGTACAGGGCCTTCTCATTGTGGTGGCTTCTCTTGCTGCGGAGCACAGGCTGTAGAGTGCAGGCTCAGTAGCTGTGGTGCACAGTCTTCATTGCTCCACGGCATGTGAAATCTTCCCAGACTAGGGATCAAATGAACCCTTGGCCCCTGCACTGGCAGGTGGATTCCTATCCATTGTACCACCAGGGAAGTCCTTGGAATTTATTCTTAAATATAATGTAATATAGGGATATAATTTAATTTTTTTCACTTGAATAGCTAATTGTCCAGGACTGAATTATGTCAATTGATTTTCCTAATGTTAAAATAATTTCTTCCTAGAATAACCTAACTGTGTGATTGTCTAAGTTACCTATTGCAGCAAAAAATCTCAAATCTCAATGATCTCCAATTTATTCCCAGGCATCTTGAGTCACGGGGTCTTGGCTGATCTAGGTTGCATGGCTTTGTTTGATGCTGTGGCAGTGGGGCAGCTTATATTTTCACTGAGGACTGTGGTTCAGTCAGTCAGTCAGTTCAATCATTCAGTTTTGTCTGACTCTTTGTGACTTCAAGGACTGCAGCTTGCCAGGCTTCCCTGTCCATCACCAACTCCCAGAGCTTGCTTAAACTCATGTCCATTGAGTTAGTGATGCCATCCAACCATTTCATCCTCTGTCATCCCTTCTCCTCCTGCCTTCATTCTTTCCCAGAATCAGGGTCCTTTCCAATGAGTCAGTTCTTCACATCAGGTGGCCAAGATCTGGAGCTTCACCTTCAGCATCAATCCTTCCAATGAATATTCATGCCTGATTTCCTTTAGGATTGACAGGTTGGATCTCCTTGCAGTCCAAGGGACTCTCAAGAGTCTTCTCCAACACCACAGTTCAAAAGCATCAATTCTTCAGCACTCAGCTTTCTTTATGGTCCAACTCCCACATCCAGACCTGACTACCGGAAAAACCATTGCTTTGACTAGATGGACATTTGTCAGCGAAGTAATGTCACTACTTTTTAATATGCTGTCTAGGTTTGTCATAGTTTTCTTCAAAGGAGCAAGCATCTTTTTAATTTCATGGCTGCAGTCACCATCTGCAGTAATTTTGGAGCCCAAGAAAATAAAGTCTGTGACTGTTTCCATCGTTTCCCCATCTATTTGCTACCAAGTGTTGGGACTGGATGCCATGATCTTAGTTTTTTGAATGTTGAGTTTTAAGCCAGCTTTTTCACTGACCTCTTTCACTTTCATCAAGAGGCTCTTCATTTCTTCTTTGCTTTCTGCCATAAGGGTGGTGTCATCTGCATATCTGAGGTTACTGATATTTCTCCCTGAAATTTTGATTCCCATTTGTGCTTCATCCATTCTGGCATTTTGCATGATGTACTCTGCATATAAGTTAAATAAGCAAGGTGACAACATACAGCCTTGACATAATCTTTTCTCAATTTGGAACCAGTCTGTTGTTCCATGTCCAGTTCTAACTGTTGCTTCTTGACCTGCATACAGATTTCTCAGGAGGCAGGTAAGGTGGTCTGGTATTCCCACCTCTTTATGAATCTTCCACAGTTTGTTGTGACCCACACAGTCAAAGGCTTTAGCATAGTCAATAAAGCAGAAATAAATGCTTTTCTGGAATTCTCTTGTTTTTCCTATGATCCAATGGATGTTGGCAATTTGATCTCTGGTTCCTCTGCCTTTTCTAAATGCAGCTTGAACATCTGGAAGTTCTTAGTTCATGTGCTGTTGAAGTCTAGCTTGGAAAATTTTGAGCATTACTTTGCTAGTGTGTGAGATGAATGCAGTTGTGCTGTAGTTTGAACATTCTTTTGCATAGACTTTCTTTGGGATTGGAATGAAAACTGACCTTTCCCAGTCCTGTGGCCCCTACTGAGTTTTCCAAATTTGTTTGCATTTGAGTGTAGCACTTTCACAGCATCATCTTTTAGGTTTTGAAATAGCTCAGCTGGAATTCTATCACCTCCACTAGCTTTGTTTGTAATGATGCTTCCTAAGACCCACTTGACTTCACATTCCAGGATGTCTGGCTCTAGGTGAGTGATCATACCATCAGGGTTATCTGAGTTATTAAGATCTTTTTTGTTCTACATTCTATGTAATCTTGCCAACTCTTCTTAATATCTTCTGCTTCTGTTAGGTCCATACTGCTTCTGTCCTTTATTGTGCCCATCTTTGCATGAAATGTTCCCTTGGTATCTCTAATTTTCTTGAAGAGATCTCTAGTCTTTCTCATTCTATTGTTTTCCTCTATTTCTTTGCATTGATCACTTAGGAAGGCTTTCTTATCTCTCCTTGCTATTCTTTGGAACTCTGCATTCAGATATATCTTTCCTTTTCTCCTTTGCCTTTCGCTTCTTTTCTTTTCTCAGCTGTTTACAAACAGTTGTCCTCAGACAACCATTTTGCCTTTTTGCATTTCTTTTTCTTGGGGATGGTCTTGATCACTGCCTCCTGTACCGTGTTAAGAACCTCTGTCCATAATTTTTCAGGCACTCTATCTGTTAGATCTAATCCCTTGAATCTGTTTGTCACTTTCACTGAATAATTGTAAGGGATTTGATTTAGGTCATACCTGAATAGTCTAATGGTTTTCCCTACTTTCTTCAATTTAAGTCTGAATGTGGCAATAAGGAGTTCATGATCTGAGCCACAGTCAGCTCCTGGTCTTGTTTTTGCTGTCTGTATAGAGCTTCTCCATCTTCGGCTGCAAAAAATGTAATCAGTCTGATTTCGTTATTTACCATCTGGTGATGTTCAAGTGTAGAGTCATCTCTTGCGTTGTTGGAAGACAGTTTGCTATGACCAGTGTGTTCTCTTGGCAAAGCTCCGTTAGCCTTTGCCCTACATTTGTACTCCAAGGTCAAACTTGCCTGTTGCTGTGGAGGACTGTGGCTGGGTTGAGGCAGCTTGCTCTGTACACCCTCACCTAGGATCAGCAGACTGGATAGGACACGTGCTTCTCATGGTAGAGACATTATCAGGAAATAACGCTGATCCAGTACTTTCGTCAAATCTATGTACTTCATCACAGTTTGTCTCACTAATATTCAATAGGGCAAAGGAGAAGAATATTTCTGGTACAGGATCCAATTCAGGACCACACATTCCATTTATTTGTCATATTTCTTTAGTCTCTTTAACCAGAAACACGTCCTCAGTCTTTCTTTCATGTTGTTGATATTCATGAAAGGCAGAGACCATTTCTTTTGTAGATACCTTTGTATTTTTGATGTGTTTTTTAAAAATGATCTTTAAGTGGATTTTATTTATTGATTTATCCAGTTGAAAAATATATTTCTTCCACTGGATACTTATCTATTTATATTTATTGTTGATAGTAATTGATATAGTTGAATTTATTTCTATCATCTTATTATGGGTTTCCTATTTGTCCTACCTTTTAAATGTTATTTTTCTCTTTTTTTTTTCTTGTATTCTTCTGAATTGAGTGTTTTTCTCATCCCATTTCCTACTTTATTATATGTGCTGTTTCTGTTCTTTTACTTATTATCCTAGATATTTTAACATATGTATCAAATCCTAAATTTAATCACATCATCACCCTTTTCTTGAGTAATACAGTTAGCGTAAAACATTTAATCATATCACTCCTGAAGTGTATTATTTTTGGCATGCATTTTAGGTTTATTTCTTCTCTTAACTCTGTAACAGAATATTATTATTATTTATAAAGTCAACGTTTAATTAGTTTTATTCACATGTTTACTACTTTCTTTGTTGATGACTCCTTTTTGCATCTTGGATCTTCCATCTGGGATCAATTTTCTTCTGCATAAAATATATATCTTTTAAAATTTCCCTTATTGACAGTACGTTGATAGCAGTCTACAAGCTATTTGTGCTGAAAAATATCTTCCTTTGTCCCTTTTTAAAAAGAAATCTTGTGTTTACAATTCTAGACTGTCAGTTATTTATTTTTTTCCCTAGCCCTTTGAAAATGGTGTTCCACAGTCTTCTGACTGTCACTGTGGCTGTTTTGTGCTTCATCTGAAGGTTAGCTGTCTTTTCTCTCTGGCTGCTCTTGAGAGATTTTCCTTGTCTTTGTTATTCTGTGCTTTCTCCAGGATGTATGTAAGCATGGGTTTCATTTTATTATCAAGCTTGGGATTCATTGATGATGGTTTAGTCACTAAGTCATGTCTGACTCTTGTAGTCCCATGGACTTTAGCCCACCAGGCTCCTCTGTCCATAGGATTCTCCAGGCAAGAATACCAAAGTGGGTTGCCATTTCCTTCTCCAGGGGATCTTCCCAGGGATCGAACCTGGGTTTCCTGCATTGCAGGCAGATTCTTTACCAACTGAGCTAGGAGGGATTCATTCAGTTCAGCTCAGTTCAGTCGCTCAGTCGTGTCCGACTCTTTGTGACCCCATGAATCGCAGCACGCCAGGCCTCCCTGTCCATCACCAACTCCTGGAGTTCACTCAAACTTACGTCCATCGAGTCAGTGATGCCATCCAGCCATCTCATCCTCTGTCATCCCCTTCTCCTCCTGCCCCCAATCCCTCCCAGCATCAGAGTCTTTTCCAATGAGTCAACTCTTCGCATGAGGTGGCCAAAGTACTGGAGTTCTAACTTTAGCATCATTCCTTCCAAAGAAATCCCAGGGCTGATCTCCTTCAGAATGGACTGGTTGGATCTCCTTGCAGTCCAAGGGATTCTCAAGAGTCTTCTCCAACACCACAGTTCATTAGGCTTCTTCAATTTGTGGAGGGGTATCATCATTTCTGAAAAAATTATAATCATCAATCTGAATATTATTTTTTCCTATTTTTTTACCTCTCATCCTTTTAGAGCTCTAACTTCAAATATCTCTTGGTCTCTCTTCTGTAATTTCTATCACGAACACTTTATGCTGCCATTGGAATGATTAATTTGGATCTATCTTCCAGTTCCACACTTCTGCTTTTTCTAGTGTGTCTATTTTGTTGTTGTTGTTCAGTTGCTAAGTTGTGTTCGACTCTTTCAACCCCGTGGACTGCAACACACCAGGCTTCCCTGAGCATCACTAGCTCTCAGAGTTTGCTCAGATTCATGTGCATTGAGTCACTGAAGCCATTCAGCCATCTCATCCTCTGTTGCCCCCTTCTCCTCCTGCTTTTAATTTTTTGTGTTTTATAAATTATATTTGTCTTCGTGTATGTGCTGTCAAAGTGAATACTACATATATTATCTATGTATTACTATGCTTCATCATTTCTACAGTGTCTTCCTTTTCCCTCATATTTTAAAGCATTCTTTAATTTATTTAGACATAAAAGCTTTTAGAGATTTTTTCCAGGTCTATACTGATGGCTTGTGCTTGGGCTTCATGGTACTGTTATTTTTTTTTTTCACTATGACTTCATATTTCATATTTTTTGCATGAACTCTTTGAAACTGTGATAAAGCTAGGATTCCAGAGAGGATTTGAGTTTGTTTCTGTCAGGAACCTGGAGGAACTACCAGCCCAGGATAACTTTAAATTGACTTCTTAGCTTGTGGTGTGTGCCCCCACCCACCTGGTAGTAAGAATTTAGCATGGAGGCTGGCTTGTGGTTAAAATTTTTTAGGGAAGAGTCCTGCCCTCCCCAAGACTAAATTTCTAGGTAGGTAACTTTCCTTTCAGTCTCTTGAATGGCAGGATTTTTTCCCTAGTTCCCTCTTACACTGGCTCTGTGGCCTTTTGAGTCTCAACTTTATGAAGGGGGCTCTCCAATTAAATCTCTCACACTGAATTGTGGGCTTTGTGACCTCTATTCTGTGGCTTTATGGGACAGAAAAACCAAAAAACAAGTTCATTCATTTTAGCAAATGCCTCACAAGGCAAAAAAAAAAAAAAAATCATATCTTTCATTATCTGTCTAGGTTCCTACTTTCACTGAGTTCTCCTTATTAAATATCCAGATAATTGACATTTTAAAATATATTTTCTTGTATTTTATCCAGTATTTTGTTTTCTGCGAGGGCCAATTGGGTACTTGGTTAAATTGCCTATATGTCAACTTGAAATTACAGTTGACCTTTGAACAACAAGGGTTTGAACTGGGCAGGTCCACATATATGGGGATTTTTTTCAATAGTAACTGCTACAGTATTGAATGATCCAAGGTCCTTTGAATATGTAGGTGCAAAACTGCAGGTATGGAGGAACTGACTATAAGTCGTATGAGGACTTTCCACTGTGGAAGTTGGGGAGGGGGACAGCTGATGCCCCAACATCTGCATTGTTCAAGGGTCAACTGGATATTGGGGAAAACTTGCCTAATACCGAATGACTGGATAGCATTTGACTACCACAAAGTGACATGTTGATAATACTCTTTACATAGAAAGCTAATAAAAGTACAATACATAATAAGATAGTAAAGCAGCATTGAAGTGAAGTCGCTCAGTCGTGTCCGACTCTGTGACCCCATGGACTATAGCCTATCAGGCTCCTCCGTCCATGGGATTTTCCAGGCAAGAGTGCTGGAGTGGATTGCCATTTCCTTCTCCAGGGGATCTTCCCAACCCAGGAATCGAGCCCAGGTCTCCCGCATTGCGGGCAGACGCTTTACCATCTGAGCCACCAGGGAAGCCCAAAGCAGCATTTGATCATTACAAATCAGTACATTGATTTGTAATGCAAACATGTACACCTGATTTTATAATTTAATACATTATTTATGTTAATAATTGTGTAATAGAAAGACTTCGGGTTTTGTAGGGGTGAAATATCATATTTTCCTTGCCATCCATCCTTCATCTTTCCTCTCCCCTCCTTGCAGAGACTGGTACCCTGAACTCCACCAGGCTTCACCACCATTGCATCCTGACTAGGCTCTTTGCTTTGCCACCTCAGAGCCTTTCAACTTGTCCTTTCTCTTTCTCCCACCTACGCCTTGGTTATTTTTGCAGACAGATGGTTTTTGGCAAATAATGCCTTTCTTCCTTTCTCTACTTCTACCTTGAGGTTTATTTAAAAAGCAGCCTTTCGAAAGCTCACACTGACAAGATGTGATCTTTTTTTTTGCCGCCCAGAGTCTTTTAAACGTCTCTTAAAGCGCTTGTATTCTGCCTTGCATTATCATTTTATGTTTTTCTTACTTCTTTTTTGGTTGGAATGTAAGCCTCTTGGATGTAGAGACTCATATTCATAAGCGTGTTCCTCCTCAGATGCCAAAACCAGTGTCAGATACATTTGGTGTAGATACAAGAAAAGCACTAGATGTAGTACAGTCAAAAAATATCTACTGCGTTGGATGAAATAGACTAGTCAGACTGATCCCCTGGAGGAGGGTGTGGCAACCCACTCCAGGATTCTTGCCTAGAGAATCCACATGGACAGAGGAGCCTGGCGGGCTTCAGTCCATGGGGTCGCAAAGGGTCAGACACGACTGAGTGACTAAGGCACGGCATAGCACAGACTAGTTAGAACATAGAGCACTCTTTTATTTTTTTCAGTTTTAGTGCATGCAATATTATGTATGGAGATAATAAAATGTATGGGAAAAAATATGTGGTTTGTATGCAAACAGGATTTGGAACCCTTGTGCTATGCAGAAGAAAGAAAATGATTTTTCAGAATATAAGTGAAAAAAGAGAGAAATGATTGATTTGTTATATTAATCTTGTGCGTAAGTCTTTTTAAGTGGGTCCTTATTAAATTTTGCAGGATTATTGTCATGAATGAGAATTAGAGGAATTCTTCTAGGATATAATTAAGCACGGGCTAAATGCAAATTGCATAGTTTGAAGTTCACCCAAGGGTAGCTTAAGTTTAACATGACAGTTTTTCAAAATACTATTTTCTGATGTGAGGACACCAGAATAACCACAATCATTTTGTTGTTGTGGTTCTTTTTGCAGACAGCAGATCTTTATTTCTGCTCCCCGTTGGGTCTTGGTGTCTTCAAACGCCTCAGCTTTTCTGTGAGACATCACCAATGGCCTCGTGGTTTCACTTTCTCATACTTTTGGGTTTTGCTCTGAACTTTTAACTTATTCAAAACATGTTTACCATTTTTTTTTTAATGCTTGCAACCCTATGAAGTAGGAAGCCTGAATATTTCTACCCACCTTTTACCGACGACGAGAACATGAGCAAGAGGTTAAACAGTGGGTTGGAGGTGGTGGCATTTCCCCAGCAGCCCACGCTGCTTCCTCTTCCTGAGTGAAATTACATGGGCCCACAAGTTCTCCTGGAACAAACACGGGGCAGGCCGTGCAGTGCTGCTTGACATGCCTGTGTGACTGTGTGCTCCAGGGTGCGGACAGAGGACTGCGGGAAAAGTATTGGGTCAGAGAAGGCTTGTTTATGAATTGCTGTGTCTTTTGAACCAGTTTTCATAATGACATCACATCATCACACTGAGTTATTCTCCAGCTGACTTGGAGAGCAGTTCACTTAATTTACATCTGCTGCTTTCTAACTCCTTTACATTCAGATACGATCATTTTATTTTTAAAATTAAGTTTTGGGCTCCCAAGTCCCAAACTTGGAAGATCAGTTAACATGCCTTTTGTTAATAGCAAAGTAAACACATCCTCAGCTGAGAAGCAAGGACTACGTTCAAATTATTTGCTTCTAGAACTAAATCCATGAATTAGCCCAGTGGGTATTATGACATTATTCAATAATCTAGGAAGAAATGAAAGATAAAACCATTCACATCTTCTTGGTCCTTTAGTAATTCATGTACAAACTTCTCAAAAGGTGAGATTTTTCATCATACACTTGTTAGAGGCTTATTTACCCCATGATTTCCATTTTAAGGTTTTATTCAGCTTTGTGGCGTATTTTCACAGTTTTGTCATTTAGAGTCATGTCATTCATCAGTTTTGCAATAAAGAATTAATATAACTCTGATGTTCTCTATCAATAAGACCTTTGATTCCAAAATTTGCTTTTCACTAATGAAGTTATTTTAATCCTTGGATAATTGTGATCTGCCTCCAAACCAGATAAATTTATTCTTCCTTTTCTCTATTATGATGACCTAAGTCAGGACTGTAGACCAGAACATTCATTTTGCAAGTAAGGGAAAGTGTCAGTTATTCAGTCAAGTCTGACTCTTTGCGACCCCATGGATTGTAGCCCACCAGGTTCTTCTGTCCATGGAGTTCTCCAGGCAAGAATACTGGAGTGGGGTAGGCTTTCCCTTCTCCAGGGGATCTTCCTGACTCAGGGACTGAACCCGGGTCTCCTGCATTGCAGGCAGATTCTTTACCATCTGAGCCACCAGGGAAGCCCATTTTGCAAATAAAGTAGACCTCAACTTTTACTGCTTCCCATTAGCTATATTCAAGTGGTTCCCTTAAAAGTGATTCCTGGCCTTAGTTTGTGCAGAATGAAAGTAATGAGGTGAGGTCACCAGGAGGCCAGGAAGGAAGTAGGATGACTCTGTCTTCAATAAAGGGCTGCTGGAGGTTGGTAACTAGGGCAGCAAATGGGGTCTGGGGAGGACTAAGGTCACTGATGACCCTTTACTAGTTGAATGGAGGTCGTGTAGGTGCAGTTTAGAGTCGGGCAGAGGTGCTGACCTTGGGTACAGGCTAGTGTTCTAGACCCTTTTCTGCTGCTTTCTCGCTCTCAGACCTTAGATAAATTACCGAATCCCTCTGAAGATCCTATTCCTAATTTTAAGATAGGAACAACAGCAGTACCTCCTAGGGTCGTTCTATATATATTATCTGTTGTTAAGTAACAAACTACCTCAAAACTCAGTGGCCTAAAACACAGTAATTTGTTTGCTTACACTTTGGGTTGAGTTCAGCTGGGAAATTCTTCTGTTGGCCTTTTCTGGAGTTACTCCACTGTGGATACAGTGATCTGGTGGTTTGCCTGGTGGATCCAGGATGGCCTCACCCTGATATGGCAGTCAGCTGGGACTGTCACCAGAATGCCACAGTTCTCTACTTGGCTGCTTCAGCAGCAAAGTTCAGGTATCTTACATGGCAATGGCAGTAATTCCAAGGAGGCAAGTACAGATGTGCAAATGCTTACCAAATCTCTGCTTACCAAGTGTCACATTGGCTAAATGTCTTGGCCAAAGGAAGTCATGACCGAGCCCAAGGTCAAGGGCGGGAACTTTGCCACAATGTGGAGGCTTGATATATGTGGGACAATTAGTGTGACAGTCTATACATACTGTCAGTCAAACATGACAGGGCATGGGAAATTTTTTACAAGTGTTGTATTAGTGCAAGTTTTGTATGGTGTGTATGCACAAGTGGTGGTGGGACAGGGAGAAGACATCGTACCTGAAAACTTTAACTGATATTGGATTTACTGTCCTGAAAATTGTTATTTAGTTTTTAATCTCTGAGTTCCATTATATAATTAAAATTAGTTAACTCTAGGTGGGCTCAGAAGTATAGCATGTGGAACCCAGATCAAATGATCAGTATGTGAAGCTTGGAAAAAAGAACTCATCTACAGAGACTTGGCCTTCCAAGAGAATTGGTTCACAGATATATCAAACTGATGGATGAATCAGTCATTCATCAGAACCTGAAGGTCTGTTCTAAGTGAGTTTAACTTGAAGGTCAGAAGGATAGTGGTCAATGTCATGAGAGCTCACCACACTCTCTGTGGATGGAGATTGTAAAGATGAAGATTCATCTGAGACAGACTGGTGGAAACTAAGAAGGAACCATCCCTACAACTGGAGGGGATTGGGGGAGGACAGGGGACATAAAGAGGCAGAAACCAAGACAAATGCCTACTTCTCTGGACTAGAAAAAATTACATGGGAAGGGAGGGCAATTAACATATGAATTTGTGACTTAGTGCAGGGTCAGGCAGGTGCTTAGAGTCTGTGTGTCATGAGTGCCCTTCAAGTTAGTCTTTAAGGAATCCTGGGATGCAGAGAGAGGATGTGGGAACTCAGCAAACATCCGGAACTATTGGGCCCATTGTACAGGCAGGGTTGACTGTGGGACTGAGGCTATTAAACTTCCTCAGGCAGGACCAACTTAGGAATTGAAAGGGGCAAGTGAAAGGGGCAGGTGTCAGTGGGCCCAATGAGAAACTTCAAAAGTCTGATGTAAGTGTCTTGCAGGATGGTGGGTCTCAAGCGTCAGTGAGCCCAGGAAGTTCATGGTTAAAAGTGCACGTTTCTGGACTCTTCCCGGATATTGTGACTTAGTATACCTGGCATGGTGCCTAGAAGTTTGAATTTTCAGTAAATGGCTTAGTGCTAATGATCTAACCTGTGCTGTACAATATGGTATATGTGTGGTTATTTAAATTTAAATTAGTTCAAATTATTTGGTAGAAACCAATGCAAAACTGTAAAGCAATTATCCTTCAATTAAAAATAAATCCAAAAAGAAAATAAAACAAAGGAAAACCAAAAAGTTAGTTGAAATCAAATAAAATTAAATATTTAGTTACTCATCTACCAGCCACATTTAAAGTGCCCAATAGCCACATGTAGCTAAAGGCTCCAATATTGAACAGTGCAGAATTAGAACATTACCATCATTGCAGAGCGTTCTATTGGATGTATTGGTTAAGCCACTTATTCAAATGATTGCTTTTCTTTGGACCACATCTGGTTCTGCTAGGTCTTCCTAGTTTTGTGCGTTATCCTACATCCATAACCATGTCTAGTTCCCAGGTGAACAAAGCCTAACCTGCACAGTGGTTCAGGACCATGGACAACAGCACACATGGCTGTCTCTCCCCTCAGATGGTTTTAGTCACACAGTGCTTAAATCCAAGCAAGTCAAGAGCCAGGAATGGGAGGATGAAGTTAAGGAATCCAGTGGGGCAGCAAGCCATATTGACACAAGATTCTTTGACCCATGCTGAAAACTTCAGTCCATTATGCCTTAGCTCAGTGGTAGTGACTGCTTCTGGCTATATCAGCTCTTCTTAAGGAGGGATAGGAGGAAGGGAGCTTTGAATGTTTGCTGTTTAGAATGTATCACTAAAATGCTCCATACCTCTAGGGCAGTGAAGTAGGAGATAAGCATAGAGAGTCAAGTGGGACTCTCTAAATTCTGGGCTGCCACTTACTTGTGGTGTAACCATGGGGATGTTATTTAGCCTCTTCAAGACTCAGTTTTACAATCTGTAAAATAGCTATAATAACATCAATGTCATGAAATGATAAAATACTTGTAATGCACCTAGTGTAAGGCCGGGCACACAGTAGGCATTCAATAAATATTAGTTCTGTTTCCCTTCTTCGTAATTTGGACTTTATATTTTCTAATGTGGCAGTCCCCAATTTATAGTACAGAGTCTCTGCTTCCTTGTAGCAGTGTCTAAATTTAGGGACAGAGATGATTTGGTAGGCTATCATTTTTGTTTGTCCCCAAGTATGATCTAGTAGAGCTATGTAATTCAAATACCCAGAATTTCAAATAATGATGTGAAATTAGAATATCTTGATAGATTCTCCTTTTTCTCTCTCCTCCTGTTCCTCTTGGAGAAGGAAATGGCAACCCACTCCAGTATTCTTACCTAGAGAATCCTGTGGACAGAGGAGCCTGGTGGGCTGCTGTCCATAGGGTCGCATAGAGTCAGACACGACTGAAGTGACTTAGCATGCATGCATGCATTGGAGAAGGAAATGGCAACCCACTCCAGTATTCTTGCCTGGAGAATCCCAGGGATGGGGGAGCCTGGTGGGCTGCCATCTGTGGGGTCGCACAGAGTCGGACACGACTGAAGTGACTTAGCAGCAGCAGCAGCAGCCTGTTCCTTTTCTCTCATCTCTTCTTTCTTTCTTCTTTCACCTCTTCCTCTTCTTTGTCTTCCTTCCTCCTCCTACTTTTTCTGTTCTTTCTCCTATTTCCTTCTTCCTCCTTTTCTTCTTTTTTCTTATGTTTCTTCCTTCTGCTGTGGCTATGAGAACTGCTGTATGTGCGTATGTACAGAATCATGATCTCATTATCCACTGGAGTCTACTGAGTTTTGTTAATGCGGTTCCCCTCGCCCCAAATTTCAAACTGTTAGTGTGCTGATTTACTTGAACATAGGTTATCCTATCATTTTCCAAAGATATCTCTTTACACAGGAATCAGGTGGTTTAAATGCATTATTTAAGATCAGTGTGAAATTATGCTTTGATTCTTTTCTTTATTGAGGTACAATTGACAAATTGTAAGACATTTAAAGTATTCAATGTAATGTATTGATATACGTGTGCCTTGAGAAAGGATTTTCTCCATCTAGTTAATTCACACACTCATCACCTCACATGTTCCCTGCCCCTTTTATTGGTGAAAATATTGAGGTTTTACTCTCTAGCAAGTTTTGACTGTATAAAACAGTGCTAGGAACTGTAGTCACCAAATTATACATTAGATCGTGTTAGGGTCTTATAACTGAAAGCCTGTACCCTATGACTAACCTCTCCTTATCCTATCCCTGTCCTCCCAACAAGCTACTGGCAACCACTTTTCTACTCTCTGGTTTACTTTTCTAAAGAATATTTATATATTTGGCTGCACTGAGTCTTAGTTGCGGCACACAGGATCTTTGATCTTCATTGAAGCATGCGGGATCTACAGTTTCAGCATACATACTCTTAGTTGTGGTATGTGGAGTCTAGTTCCCTGACCAGGGATCAGACCTGGGCCCCCTGTATTGGGAGTCTTAGCCACTCAACCACCAGGCAAGTCCCTACTCTCTGATTGCTACATCTTGGCTACTATGAATACTGTGGCAATGAACATGGAGTACAGATATCTCTTTGAGATAATGGTTTCATTTTCTTGGATATATATCCAGAAGTGGGATTTCTGGATCATAGTTCTGTTTCTGTTTCCATAGTTCTGGATCGTAGTTCTGTTTTCAATTTCTTGAGGAATCTCCATACTCTTTTCCACAGTGGTTGTACCAGTTTTCATTCCCACTAACACTATACAAGGATTCTCTTTTTCCACATCCTCCCCAGCATTTGCGATCTCTTGTCCTTTTGGTAATAGCCATACTAACAGAGGTGAGATGATATCTCACTGCAGTTTTGACTAGTATTTCTGTGATGATTACTGATGTTGAACACCTTTTTCTGTACTTACTGGCCTTTTATATGTCTATTTTGAAAAATGTCTATTCAGGTCCTTTGTCCATTTTAAAATTGGGTTATTCAGTTTTTTGCTATTGAGTTGTATGAGTTCCTTGTATATTTCACATGTTAATCCCTTACTGAACATGTGGCTTGCAAACATTTTCTCCTCTTCCATACATTGCCTTTTCATTTGGGTGATGATTTCCTTTGCTGAGCAGAGCTTGTAGTTTGATATAGTCCCATAGGTTTATTTTGTTTTTGTTGCCTTTGCTTTTGATGCCAAATCCAAAAAATCATTACCAACACTAATGTCAAGAAGCTTACCCCTGTCTTTTCTTCTAAAAGGGTAATGGTTTCAGGTCATATGTTCAAGTTTTAATCTAATTTAAGTGGATTTTTGTGGATAGTGAAAATAGGACTCCAGTTTCACTCTTTTGCATGTGGCTGTCCAGTTTTCCCAACACCATCTATTGAAGAGACTATCATTTCTCTATTTTTGGCTCCTTTGTTATAAATTAACAACCACATGTGGATGGGCTTATTTTTGGTCTCTGTATTCGGTTCCACTGATCCACATGCCTGTTTTTAATGCTAATACAATACTGTTTGGTCAGTATAGCTTTGCAATATAATTTGAAATCAGGAAATGTTCTGTCCTCAGCTTTATTCTTCTTTCTCAAGATTGCTTTGGTCCAAAATTATGCACTGAATCTTAATAAATCTATTTATTGAATATTTGATTTCTAGTTAACTATAAACAATAACATTTAGAAGTACCTGTTTGGCCAATCCGAGGGGAGAGTGAGAGAAGTGGTGTTTATTGAATACTGTGTACTTTTATTTCCACTGGCCTAACCAGCCTGGTAGGGGTCCATGGGGTCGCTAAAAGTCGGACATGACTGAGCAACTTCACTTTCACTTTTCACTTTCATGCACTGGAGAAGGAAATGGCAACTCACTCCGGTGTTCTTGCCTGGAGAATTCCAGGGACGGGGGAGCCTTGTGGGCTGCCGTCTATGGGGTCGCACAGAGTCGGACACGACTGAAGTGACTTAGCAGCAGCAGCAGCTATTCCAGAACATTCGTCTCCATCAGCCTTTGAAATATTGTGAGGGTAGCGTCTCAGTACTCTTGCCTGGCAAATCCCATGGATGGAGGAGCCTGGTGGGCTGCAGTCCATGGAGTCGCTAGGAGTTGGGACATGACTGAGTGACTTCACTTTCACTTTTCACTTTCATGCACTGGAGAAGGAAATGGCAACCCACTCCAGTGTTCTTGTCCGGAGAATCCCAGGGATGGCAGAGCCTGGTGGGCTGCTGTCTCTGGGGTCGCACAGAGTCAGACACGCGACTTAACAGCAGCCGCAGCGTCAGCAGCAGTGTCAGCAGCAGCAGTGTCTATGTAATTCAGGATGAATCTATGTTCTAATCAAGTTTAAATAACAGAATAATCTTTTAGAGTAGAATATTTTAAAAATAATGGTGTTTTAGGGGCATAACTTTCCCCTAACAGGCACTACTGTATTAAAGTTGTTATAATCCAAAGGCTATATGGATTTTTTAAGAATCAGAGATAATATGCAATGCTAGGCACAAAAATGGTAGAATTGATTTTATGTTGTTTATATTTACTCTTGTCTGGGAAAAAGTTAGAGAATCTAGTATTAATAATAATAATGAATGTTATTAGGGAGTCCTATTAATTTTATTAAAAGCAAACATAAACTCACATCGTATAATCTTGATTTCATTCTTTGTATTGAAGATAGTTATTTTAAGCCTACTTAATAGAAGGTCACATAATTCTGGGATGTATTACTTGTAAAATTAAAAAGAAATGGAATAGGTTAAACTATCAATTTTTAAAAATAAATAGTTCTGAAGTTTCACAACTGGAGAAAGTGTTTCCTTTTCAAATTGCTCTGAAAGCATTGTTTTACTTATCTGATGCATAACTTACTGTCTCATTTTAATCTGATAATATGTGCCCGTCAGATAATGAATTTTAATTTTCTTTGTTTTGACTTAATATAACTAGGAGTAAAACCTTTGATATGAAGGGAGAAAGGATTATGATTTGAAGTTCTTTTTCTTCAGTTATTTTGACATTAATTTATTGTTAAAGGGAAGAAAAAGCCTAAGAAGTCTCTCTGGTTTGCATTTATGCCAATAAGTAGAAATCAAATGTGCTTCACTTGGATTTTTATAATTACTGTATGTAACTCCTTTGTGAAGGTAAAAAACTTGATAATTTTACAAATCTTTACTCTCTTTTGCTCTAGTGTATTTATATTACAAAGTAGAATGTACTGTTTAAAAGAACTGTTTACTCTCCTAATGACTTCCTCTTTCCACATTGGAACAGTGAAATTTTCCTTCCTTTTTTGTTACATCTGTCTTCAGTGAGTGAAGTGAAATTGCTCAGTTGTGTCAGACTCTTGTGACCCTATGGGCTGTAACCTACCAGCTTCCTCCATCCATGGGATTTTCCAGGCAAGAATACTGGAGTGGGTTGCCATTTCCTTCTCCAGGAGATCTTCCCAACCCAGGGATTGAACCCAGGTCTCCCACATTGTAGGCAGATGCTTTACCATCTGAGCCACCAGGAAAGTCTTCAGTATCAAGCTATAAACACATTTTTGCTCTTCATGTACACAACAAATGCAGACAAATTTGCTTGTAATGGAGACTATGGTTAGCCTTTCAACACAGGTATGGTGAGTTTTTTGCTTTTATTTATTTATATTGAAGGGCTTATTTGGTGGTTAGTAGTAAAGAATCTGCCTGTCAAAGGAGGAGGCATGGGTTCAATTTCTGGGCAGGGAAGATCCCCTGAAGGAGGAAATGGCAATCAACTCCACTGTTCTTGCCTGGAAAGTCCCATGGACAGAGGAGCCTGGCGGCTACAGTCCATGATATCACAGAGTCAAACACAACTGAGCAACCAAGTACACATTTATTTTTTTCCAAAATATAGTTGATATATAATGTTATACGTCATAGCTGTGAGTGAGTGAGTGAGTGAGTGAAAGTCACTCAGTTGTGTCCGACTCTTTGTGATCCCATGGACTATACAGTCCATGGAATTCTCTAGGCCCGACTACTGAAGTAGATAGCCTTTCCCAGGTCTCCCGCATTGCAGGCAGATTCTTTACCAGCTAAGCCACAAGGGAAGCCTGTGTCATAGGTATACAATATAGTAATTCACGATTTTTAAAGGTTATACTCCATCTATATTACTATAAAATTTTGGCTACATTTCATGTGTTGTACAATATATCTTGTAGCTTATTTTATACATAATAGTTTGTACCTCTTATAACCCTACCCCTTCTCTTTCCCTAGTGGTATCCACTAGTTTGTTCTCAGTCTGAGTCAATTTTCTTTTCTGTTACATTCACTAGTTTGTTGCATTTTTCAGATTCCACATATAAGTGATATCATACAGTATTTGTCTTTCTCTTTCACTTAGCATTATACTCTCAAAGTCCATTCATGTTGTTGCAAATGGCAGAATTTCAATTTTTAATAACTGAATAGTATTCCATTGTATGTATATATGAGTGTGTGGGTATATCACATATTCTTTATCCATTCATCTGTTGATGAACATTTAAGTTGCTTCCATATCTTGGTGATTATACATAATGCTACTATAAACACCGGGGTGAATGTATCTTATCAAATTAGTGTTTCTGTTCTTTGGGGGGATATATACCCAGGGGTGAAATTGTTGGGTCTTATGGTAGTTCTATTTTTAGTTTGAGAGAAACCTCCACATTGTTTTCCACTGTGGCTGAACTAATTGATATTCCCACCAACAGTGCACAGTTCAGTTCAGTCGCTCAGTCGTGTCCGACTCTTTGCGACCCCATGAATCGAAGCACGCCAGGCCTCCCTGTCCATCACCAACTCCCAGAGTTCACTCAAACTCAGTCCATCGAGTTGGTGATGCCATCCAGCCATCTCATCCTCTCTCATCCCCTTCTCCTCCTGCCCCCAATCCCTCCCAGCATCAGAGTCTTTTCCAATGAGTCAACTCTTCGTATTAGGTGGCCAAAGTACTGGAGTTTCAGCTTTAGCATCATTCCTTCCAAAGAAATCCCAGGACTGATCTCCTTCAGAATGGACTGGTTGGATCTCCTTGCAGTCCAAGGGACTCTCAAGAGTCTTCTCCAACACCACAGTTCAAAAGCATCAATTCTTCAGCGCTCAGCCTTCTTTACAGTCCAACTCTCACATCCATACATGACCACAGGAAAAACCATAGCGTTGACTAGATGGACCTTTGTTGGCAAAGTAACATCTCTGCTTTTGAATATGCTATCTAGGTTGGTCATAACTTTCCTTCCAAGGGGTAAGCGTCTTTTAATTTCATGGCTGCAATCACCATCTGCAGTGATTTGGGAGTCCCCAAAAATAAAATCTGACACTGTTTCCCCATCTATTTGCCATGAAGTGATGGGACCAGCAGAGAAGGCAATGGCACCCCACTCCAGTACTTTTGCCTAGAAAATCCCATGGATGGAGGAGCCTGGTAGGCTGCAGTCCATGGGGTCGATAGAGTCAGACACAACTGAGCGACTTCACTTTCACTTTTCACTTTCATGACTTGGAGAAGGAGATGGCAACGCATTTCAGTGTTCTTGCCTGGAGAATCCCAGGGACGGGGGAGCCTGGTGGGTGCCGTCTGTGGGGTCGCACAGAGTCGGACACGACTGAAGCGATTTAGCAGTAGCAGCAGCAGATGGGACCAGATGCCATGATTTTAGTTTTCTGAATGTTGAGCTTAAGCCAATTTTTTCACTGTCCTCTTTCACTTTCAACAAGAGGCTTTTTAGTTCCTCTTCACTTTCTGCCATAAGGGTGGTGTCATCTGCATATCTGAGGTTATTGATATTTCGCCCGGCAGTCTTGATTCCAGCTTGTGCTTCTTCCAGCCCAGCGTTTCTCATGATGTACTCTGCATATAAGTTAAATAAGCAGGGTGACAATATACAGCCTTAATGTACTCCTTTTCCTATTTGGAACCAGTCTGTTGTTCCATGTCCAGTTCTAACTGTTGCTTCCTGACCTGCATATAGGTTTCTCAAGAGGCAGGTAAGATGGTCTGGTATTCCCATCTCTTGAAGAATTTTCCACAGTTTATTGTGATCCACACAGTCAAAGGCTTTGGCATAGTCAATAAAGCAGAAATAGATGTTTTTCTGGAACTCTCTTGCTTTTCCATAATCCAGCGGATGTTGGCAATTTGATCTCTGGTTCCTCTGCCTTTTCTAAAACCAGCTTGAACATCTGGAGGTTCACGGTTCACATATTGCTGAAGCCTGGCTTGGAGAATTTTGAGCATTACTTTATTAGCGTGTGAGATGAGTGCAATTGTGCAGTAGTTTGAGCATTCTTTGGCATTGACTTTCTTTGGGATTGAAATGAAAACTAACCTTTTCTAGTCCTGTGGCCACTGCTGAGTTTTCCAAATTTGCTGGCATATTGAGTGCAGCACTTTCACAGCATCATCTTTCAGGATTTGAAATAGCTCCACTGGAATTCCATCACCTCCACTAGCTTTGTTTGTAGTGATGCTTCCTAAGGCCCACTTGGCTTCGCCTTCTCTGTGTCTGGCTCTAGGTGAGTGATCACACCATCGTGATTATCTGGGTCATGAAGATTTTTTTGTACAGTTCTTCTGTGTATTCTTGCCACCTCTTCTTAATATCTTCTGCTTCTGTTAGGTCCATACCATTTCTGTCCTTTATCGAGCCCATCTTTGCATGAAATGTTCCCTTGGTATCTCTAATTTTCTTGAAGAGATCTCTAGTCTTTTCAATTCTGTTGTTTTCCTCTATTTCTTTGCATTGAACACTGAGGAAGGCTTTCTTATCTCTCCTTGCTATTCTTTGGAACTCTGCATTCAGATGCTTATATCTTTCCTTTTCTCCTTTGCTTTTCGCTTCTCTTCTTTTCACAGCTATTTGTAAGGCCTCCTCAGACAGCCATTTTGCTTTTTTGCAGTGTACAAGGGTTCCCTTTTCTCCACATACTTGCCAACATTTGTTATTTTTGTTCTTTTTCATGATAGCCGTTCTGTCATGTGTGAGGTGCCATCTCATTGTGGTTTTGATTTGCATTTCCCTGATGATTAGCGATGTTGAACATCTTTTCATATGTCTGTTGGCAATTTGCATTTCTTCTTTCAAAAAATGTCTATTGACTTCTTCTGCCCACTTTTTAAATCAGGTTGCTTGTCTTTTTGATGTTCAAATATATGAACTGTTTACATATGTTGGATATTAATTCCGTATTGGTCTTATGATTTGCAAATATTTTTTCCCAGTTAGTAGGTTGTCTTTTCATTTTGTCAATGGTTTATTTTTCTGTGCAAGAGCTTTTTAATTTATTTATGTTTCATTTGTTTATTTTTGCTTTTATTTCTTTTGCCTTTAGGAGACATCCAAAAAAAATATTGATACAATTTGTGTCAAAGAGTGTTTTGTTTGTATTTTCCTCTGGGAGTTTTATAATATCCAGTCTCACATTTAGGTCTTTGATACATTTTGAATTTATTTTTGCATATCATGTTAGAGGATGTTGTAATTTCATTCTTTGATATGTAGTCATATATTTTCCTAGTGCACATTATCCCAGTGTATACACACACTACCGCTTAGTTATCTGTTCTACTATTGACTAACATTTGTGTTGTTTCCTGTTTCTTTGCTATTCTTACAGTTAGGTTATAAATATGTTTGTCTCCTCATGTACATGTGCATGGTTTTCTTTAGGGGATTTAACTAGTAGTGAGACTATGGAGTCACACAATATATAGATTCAAATAAATGCTTTCCAAATTGGTTGTAATAACTGTGACAGCTAACTATCCTACCAGCTGTATATGAGAATTTCTGTTGTTTCAGTTCTTTTCCAACACGTGTTATTTCTCTACTATATTTGTGATGTGACTATAGGCTGTTGAGTTGTAGTGAACCTGGGTTCACATCCAGGTTATAGCATGTGAACTTGAACTAAATCATATCAGCTTGCTGAGTTCTGGTAAAGATTAAATGATGTAATATATTGAAAGATGACTATGCATCTTTACACTTGCAACCACGAATTATTATTGCTATTATTATTAATATCTATTCTTTCTGATAAGCTTTAAGACTCTTGAGAAAATTAAAGATAAAAAGATTCATTCATCTGATGATATTTAGAACAATCCCAACTTCCTTTCTAACAATGTCATTTGATGAATGTATACACAATATGATGCAAACATGTTTTACCCACATTCACCTACACAGGTAGGTGAATACAGGTAAATTGAGGAACAAAGCACTTCTATCAATATATGTGGTGGAGAATATGCTGTTGGTTTGGCTAAAAACAAAAATATTGGGATATGTAGAACTATTTATCTTTCTTATTGAATAAGCGTTTAGCCCAGGAAAATTTCCTTTCTGGATTTCCTTAAAGGCAGACAGGGATAGTTTCCATTCCTGACCATTTTCTGAGGGTATCCATGATGGATTAAAAATGGCTTCAAGTTGTTTGACACTTTTTGTTTTGAGAGCTCCATTTCTCCTCCTTTTGAATCAAGGCTGGCCTGGAGTGCTTTGATCAACAGAGCACAACAGAAGTGAGGATTCCCATTCTGGGATGAAACTCTAAGAGGTCTGACAGACTTCTCCTTTTGCTCCAGGAGTCCTGTTTACAAGTCAACCATTAAATAAGAATCCTGCTGGGAAAAACATGTGGAGAGGTCCTGAGGTTATATAGTAGGGCAGAGGAGTTCAACTAGACCCATCCATCTGCCGCATTGCTAAGATATTGGGCTAGTGAAGGAAGCAGCTCTGACTAGCCTCCAGCCAAGCCCAGCCACTGGCTGGCTAGCACGAGTGACCCACACTCACACAAGTGAATAGCACATGCGACTGGATGCCACATGGAGCAGAAGAATCACCTAGCCCAGCCCTTTCCAAATCATAAAACATAACTTTAAAAGGTGCTGTTTTGAGCCACTGGGTGTTGAGGTAATTTGTTACATAGCAGTAATTAAGTGGAAGAGTATGTTTTTAAGGACGGTGCAGTGGAATGATGCATTATTGTTTCTAGCCATCTTGTGTTCTTATGTCTGATTCTAGAAATGGAGATTCTTTGTATATGTCAAAGTGAAGCAAGTAAGTGAGTGAAAGTAGCTCAGTCATGTCTGACTCTTTGCTACCCCATGGACTATACAGTCCATGGAATTCTCCAGGCCAGAATACTGGAGTGGGTAGCCGTTCCCTTCTCCAGGGGATCTTCCCAACCCAGGGATCAAACCCAGGTCTCCCACATTGCAGGTGGATTCTTTACCAGCTGAGCCACAAGGGAAGCCCAAGAATACTGGAGAGGGTAGCCTATCCTTTCTCCAGCAGATTTTCCCGACCCAGGAATCAAACCGGTGTCTCCTGCATTGCAGGCAGTTTCTTTACCAACTGAGCTATCAGGGAAGCCCAAAGCCCAAAATGTGTCAAAGACCAACATTTACTCTGAACAGTGACTCATGAGTTTTCATCAGATCTCAAAAAACTAAGAATTGCAGTATTTGGCAGCACGGTGATTTGTCTAACTCATTGTCTGAAGTAGTACCAATGGATAGATTGTAAAAACTTGGGTGACTTCCATGGTGTCAGTCTCAAATGTTTAGGATTTTTCTCTCAGAAATCCACTTTAATTGAATTATATTTTATTATTTGGTAGTTAGACCCTGTGTAAGTTAGCATCTTCATGTTCTTAGATAAAACATTCTTATATTCTTGTTTTATTGGAATTAAATTACATCTTTAAGTGGCATATTCTGGTTCTGGCATTCTAGGATGTAGTGGGAAAGTCCCTACTATACTATTTATAACTCTATGAATTTACAACCTTCAAGTCTCTGGTTTTTTCATCTTTGGTCTCTTGTTTTCATACATTTCCCTTGAGGTCTAATAAAATAATTAATTACTCTTCTCTGTATTTTTAAATTTCTAATTGTATTTTTTGGCAATTAGTATACAGGATAATGGCTTCCCTGATGGCTCAATGAGTAAAGAATCTGCCTGCAATGCAGGAGACACAGAAGACATGGGTTTGATCCCTGGGTCGGGAACATCCCTTGAAGAAGGAAATGGCAACCCACTCCAGTACTCTTGCTTGGGAAATACCATGGACAGAGAAGCCTGGCAGGCACATATAGGGTGGAATAAATTTCCTCTTCTGTACTCTATCTGATCCTAGCAGTTTGTTGGCTTTATGATTCAGAGCAGCTCGCTGGGATGTTGTCCTGCAAATTTGCCTTCTCTGTGATTATAGGCATCCTGCATATGATTTCTCATTGGCAGGAGTCCTGTAAGTTCATCTAATCTTTTCTTTTCCCTCTCCTCAGCATATTGAACACTACCTCTGAAACCCTTAGTTTCTACCTGGGGTCCTAGTTCAAATAGCACAGAACCAAATTAGCTCAGAATCACAAGCCTGTACCCACTAGACTTTGGGCAACACCTCTGCCCAGTGATACCTGCTAAACTTATCATCCAATCAGATCAAATTATCCAGAGAGGCCCTCGGCATAGAAAGGATGAGCACCCTTGGTGATTCTGCTATACCACATCCCTTTGACTTTAAGGATGTGTTTTCAGCTTTTCCTCATGCCCTTATGGACCATGTAGCATAGTACAGGATGACTCCAGGCCAAGACTTTCCCAGGAAATGTTAAAAAACAAAAAACAAAAAAAAAAAAAAAGCAAAAAACCCTCTTTATTATGGGAATATTCAAAAATACACAAAATAAAGAGAATAGAATAGTAAATCCCCTGTACTTATCTCTCGGCTTCAGCAATTATCAGTACATGTCTGATCTTGTTTCATCTATATTCCTAACCATTCTTACCTCTTCTCACCCTGCTGGATTATTTTAAAGCAAATTCCAGATATCATATCACTTCATCATGAATTTCTTTAGTATTTACCTCCAAAATATAAAGAATTTTAAAAACCATAATACTGTTATCATACCTACAATAGCTTTCCGTAATTTCAGGAAACAATGTATCCCAGGAAAATAACTTGAGCTGATATAATATTATTAATGTAGGTTTGAATTGCTTTTCTTAAGATGCATTGCCTATCCTTGTTCACACAGTGTAAAACCTTCCAACAGTTCATCTTCATTCACTTGGAATGCACTACTGAAAGATATTTAAGGATAATCTACAAACTTTGATCCTATGCACTCACCTTCTTTATATCATATTAGCATTCTAAGATTGATTTGAGTAGTAACCTCTCATGGAAGAAATCCTGTTGCTGAAAACGTCTCCATCCAGGGAAAGAGATGCCTAGTATTTACCCCTTTGTTTCCCATCTTTTTGAAGCCAATTCCCCATCCACATAAAAATATCACTTTTAGCTCCTGTTTTCAAAAATGAAAAGAATCTATTATCAAAAGGGTTTTTAAACAGCTTTGTTGAGGTATAATTTCCATACAAGAAAATGCACTTAAGTAGATAATTCACTGAATTTTAAAATACACATTCAATCATGTAACAGACACAACAATCAAGCTATAGAACAATTACATCGTCCCTAGAAGTTCCCATATGTCTCCACCAATACTCTATGGATTGGGCCATGCCAATGACCAAACTGCTTTCTATCACTATGTGCTCAGTTGCTTCAGTCATGTCCAGCTCTCTGTGACCCTATGGACTGTAACCTGCCAGGCTCCTCTGTCCATGCGATTCTTCAGGCAAGAAAACTGGAATGGGTGGCCGTGCTCTCCTTCAGGGGATTTGATCTTCTGGACCCAGGAATTGAACCCACATCTCCTACATCTCTTGCATTGCAAGTGGATTCTTTATTGCTGAGCCACCAGGGAAGCCCACTTAATGTAGGAAAATAATTAAATAACTGGTGATATATATATTTGATGAAATATTATATAATGATTAAATTTTTAAGTTTTAGAAGACTATATGACCACAGGATAAATAATTTAAAATCCAAAATCATTTCCTAGTAAGACTGAGCCAAGTTAACATCTACCAGCAAGAGTCTGAATATAATCAGAATGTAATCATCCAACTTAACTGCTGTTGAATGAGTACTTTAAAAAAACAGAATGTGGTTTAATCCTGTGTATGCGTGTGTGTGTGTGCACAGTAGGGAATTACATAATAAAGCCAGAACCAGTTTAGGTGGCAAATGTGGTATCTCATTTTAAATTGCAATTCTTTGATCACTCCATTTCAATCCCAAATTTCATTCCAGTTTTCATTCCAATCCCAAAGAAAGGCAATGCCAAAGAATTTTGAAACTACCACACAGTTGCACTCATCTCACATGCAAGCAAAGTAATGCTCAAAATTCTCCAAGCCGGGCTTTAACAGTATGTGAACCATGAATTTCCAGATGTTCAAGCTGGATTTAGAAAAGGCAGAGGAACCAGAGATCAAATTGCCAACATCTGCTGGATCATCGAAAAAGCAAGAGAGTTCCAGAAAAACATCTACTTCTGTTTTATTGACTATGCCAAAGCCTTTGACTGTGTGGATCACAATAAACTGTGGAAAATTCTTCAAGAGATGGGAATACCGGACCACCTGACCTGCCTCCTGAGAAATCTGCATGCAGGTCAGGAAGCAACAGTTAGAACTGGACATGGAACAACAGACTAGTGCCAAATTGGGAAAGGAGTACGTCAAGGCTCTATATTGTCACCCTGCTTGTTTAACTTCTATGCAGAGTACATCTTGCGAAATGCCGGGCTGGATGAAGCACAAGCTGGAATCAAGATTGCTGGGAAAAATATTAATAACCTCAGATATGCAGATGATACCACCCTTATGGCAGAAAGCAAAGAAGAACTAAAGAGCCTCTTGATTAAAGTGAAAGAGGAGAGTTAAAAAGTTGGCTTGAAGCTCAACATCAGAAAACAAAGATCATGGCATCTGGTCCCATCACTTCAAGGCAAATAGATGGAGAAACAATGGAAACAGTCATAGACTTTATTTTTTTGGGGGGGAGCTCCAAAATCAATGCAGATGGTGACTGAAGCCATGAAATTAAAAGATGCTTGTTCCTTTGAAGAAAAGCCATGACTAACCTAGAGAGCATGTTAAAAAGCAGAGACATTACTTTGCCAACAAATGTCTGTCTAGTCAAAGCTATGGTTTTTCCAGTAGTCAAGTATGGATGTGAGGGTTGGACTATCAAGAAAGCTGAGTGTCGAAGAACTGATGCTTTTGAACTGTAGTGTTGGAGAAAACTCTTGAGAGTCCCTTGGACTGGAAGGGGATCAAACCAGTCAATCCTAAAGGAAATCAGTCCTGAGTATTCATTGGAAGGACTGATGCTGAAGCTGAAACTCCAATACTTTGGCCACCTGATGTGAAGAACTGACTCATTTGAAAAGACCCTGACGCTGGGCAAGATTGAAGGCAGGAGGAGAAGGGGATGACAGAGGATGTGATGGTTAGATGCCATCACCGACTTGATGGACATGAGTTTGAGGAAACTCTGGGAGGTGGTGATGGACAAGGAAGCCTGGCGTGCTGCAGTCCATGGGGTAGCAAAGAGTTGGACATGACTGAGTGACTAAATTGAACTGAACTGAACTGACAATGTTTTTGTTTATCTGTTTGGCTATTTGTGTATTTTTTTGTGAACTGTTTTTCTTTTTAAAACAAATTTGGATAAATTCTACAACTTTGATCTGTCAAGAAGGCACCTGGTTAGTGAGGTTTCTGTTCTTTTATTGAGAAATCTTATTTATTGTGCTACAATGTAGTTTGTGAAAGATGCTTTAAATATTTAAAATATTCTTTAGGTTTACTTGGAAGTCAGTAACTTAACAATACTTTAGATTGGAAAAAGCTCACACCAAACTAATTTGAGCAGTAAATATTCATCCTTCTTTTCCCTTGTTCTTTGCTGTTTGAAAAGCTTATTTTTAGAAAGGACATAACTTGTTATGTTGTTGATTTTGCTGATTGTTTTAGAGATTTTAAAATATGCATTTCTTGCCTATTTGAGCACTAGATTTTCAACTGCTCTACTCTTCTTGTTTTTTGAAAGTGTCTGCTCTGATAATTTTTAATATTAAATTTTAATTTGAGGGAATTCTCTGGCCGTCCAGTGGTTAGGATTCTGAGCTTCCACTGCCAGGTCCCAGGTTCAATCCTTGGTCGGGGAACTATGATCCCACAAGTCGAGTGGTGTGGCCAATAATAATAATATTATTTTTAGTTTGAGAAATAAAAAATAAAACTAATATGCTAGTGCCAAAAGAAAATTGTTAAATGTACAGCTAAGAAATGGAAAGCACTTACCATCTGTCACTGAATTCCTTCTCTAAAATACAATGAGAAGATGTAGAAACATACTATATCATTGCATTCAAGCAAACATAGAGTTGGCGTTAGTGTGACACATTTATATGACATGAGAGATGGTTTACGGGGAGAAGGATGTTGGCACCGAAGAAAAGAAAGGACAAAGTAGGACCAAATCATGGAAACCATAGGTGCCATTCTGGGGAGTTTGAAGTTCTTTCTGTAGGTAATTGGTACAAATGAAGAATATGAATTTAGAAAAGTGATGTAATGAGGTAGTTTCCTGGTAGTCCAGAGGTTAGAGCTCTGCATTTCCACTGCAGAGGGCCCAGGTTCGATCCCTGGGTGGGGAACTGAGATCCCACATGTGGCACTGATGTAATGAGAATAACATAAAAAATATTTCTTTTGGTACTCTTGAGTCTATATGTTCATAGCCAGGCTATGAAGGTTTATGTCTTAGTCCTGGAGATACTGCCTTTTCTCTCCAGATCACTTGTGTTTGCTCCAGTGAGTTTGACCAAAGCAAAGAGAATGATTCCAATCACCACTCACGTAAGCAAAAGGAGATTTAATGCTTTTAACAGGAAGGATGTCTGAGGCTTCCCTGGTGGCTCAGTGGATAAGAATCTGCCTACGAATTCAGGAGACACGGGTTCAATCTCTGGTCTGGGAAGATCCCGCATACCAGGGAGCAGCTAAGCTCATGTGCCACAAATATTGAGTCTGTTTTCTAGAGCCTGGGAGCTTCAACTGCAAACTACTGAAGCCCACGTGCCCTAGAACTCGTGCTTTGCAACAAGAGAAGCCACCGCAAGACGCCTGTGTGTTCAGCTGGAGCGTAGCCCCCACTCCCCGGAACTAGAGAAAAGCCTGCACAGCCTAAATAAATAAGTGAATGAATAAATAAAACTAACCCATTCCAGTATTCTTTCCTGGGAAATCCCCTGGACAGAGGAGCCTGGTGGATTACACTCCATGGGGTCACAAGAGTTGGACACAACTTAGTGACTAAACAAACAACACAGACCAAAAAACAAACAAACAAACAAAACCAGAAAGAATGTGTGTTACAGCCAAAAATATTACCAAGGCCAGCAAAGATGAGTTCTGTTTGAGGTGGCTTCAGTGGGCTGTCCGTGTCCACGGAAGTGTCTGCTTTATCACTGTAGTTCTGCCTTCACTGGATGGTCCTTGATGGACGGGCATCCATTCTCAACGTCCATCCAAGGAAGGACATGGAAGTGCTCCTCTGATGGTGTGATGGCAAGAACCCTATACACCCTTTACTCTAGTGATGCAGTTTCTTTGGATCACCAAAAACCAGCTTCAGTAGGACTAGAAGACTCTCACTTTAAATAATGAGAGAATTCAACCATATGTCTAGTTGTCCCTTGAAAGGTAAAGGGGGAGGACTCCTGAAGCCCATTCGTGGTTGTCATCTAGTCAGCAGAGAAAGGCCTAAGATGAGCCTCCCTTTGCTGTGCTGATTAGCAACTCTTCTGAGAGAAAGGAGATAGTCAAAAATAAAGACTTGGGGGACTGTGGATTCCCCTGCTGTTTGTGTTTGGCTCAGATGTTCCTTTAATATTTCACTGAACTGAGGACCAGGGGCCATTTCCCTGGTTTCAAAAGGACATACTTAAATAAAGTTGGACATACTCCCAGAAAGATAAAAATTTAAGTGTATGTGGATGTTATTCAATCATTTATTTGACAAATATTCATTAAGGGTATACTGTGTTCCAGGTACTGTTTAAGAACTGCAGCTTTAACAAAACAAAAATCACTGCTTTATTAAAAACCTATATTCTAGGCTCTGTTTTTACTGCAAACTTTGTGTACAACCAGCAGTATATAGGATTGTAAAGAGTGGGTCACGGGTGAATGTGTTAGACTTGCTCTGGGTTATTGGCAGGTGCAAAGGCAAAACAGTTCTGGAAAAGAAGTTCCCATCCCATTTGATTAGTGGCAATGGCAGCTCCATGTCACACCCGCTTGAGTTACCTGCAGCCCTACGACCTAAGGTCTGTCTGCCATTCCCTACAGTAGATCAGGCTTCGCAGTGTGGGCATGACCATTTGTGGGAAACACTGATCTTACTTCCATCCCAAATTTGATGGCTAAGTTCCCCTCTGTGGTCTGGGAAATTCCTTTTCACTGAGGGATGGGGACCATGGAGAGGACCAGAATGAAGAGGGGGTTAGGGACAGCCTGATAGACAATAGAATGGGAGCAGAGAAAAGTGCATCCAGGGATGGTTTTGTTTTGTTTGATGAAGGGAAGAATTTGAGAGAGAGGATATACTAATAGCTTTCACCTCTTGTACAGAATGTAGAAGCAGAAATTATGTTTGCTTTCACAGGCCGAATAAACAATATGATTTATTATATACTTTTTAAGTGAAATAAACTTTATATTATTTTCCAAGTCACAAATTCACACACTTAAATCACTTCATACATATATATACACATATTAATTGAAGTACAGTTGATTTACAGTGTTGTGCTAATCTCTGCTTTACAGCAAAGTCACTCAGTTACACACACATATAATTTATTTTTAAAATATTCTTTTCCATTATGGTTTACCCCCGGTGATTGGATATCATTCCTTGTGCTATACAATAGGATCTTATTGTTTATCCATCCTAAATGTCATAGTTTGCATCTGCTAACCTCAAACTCCCAGTCCATCCCTCTCCCTCCCCTCCTCCCCTTTGGCAACCACAGTCTGTTCTGTTTGTTTCTGTTTTGTAGATAGGTTCATTTGTGCCATATTTTAGATTTCCCACATAAGTGATATCATCCGGTATTTGTCTTTCTCTTTCTGACTTACTTCACTTAGTGTGATAATCTCTAGTTGCATAAGTGATATCATCCGGTATTTGTCTTTCTCTTTCTGACTTACTTCACTTAGTGTGATAATCTCTAGTTGCATCCATGTGGCTGCAAATGGCATTATTTTGCAGCTGAGTAGTATTTATGGCTGAGTAGTATTCCATTGTATAGATGTGCCACATCTTCTTTATCCATTCATCTGTTGATGGACATTTGGGTTGTTTCTATGTCTGGGCTACTTCATATATTTTTCTAGTGGATATTTACTTATTTATGTATTTTTGGCTATGCTGAGTCTTTGTTGCTGTGCTCAAGCTTTCTCTAGTTGAATGGGCTTCTCATTGTGGAGGCTTCTCTTGTTGCAGAGCACAGGCTCTATGGTGCATGGGCTTCAACAGTTGTGGCACACCGCTCAGTAGTCATGGCACATGGGCTTAGTTGCCTCGTGGTATGTGGAATCTTCCTGGACCAGAGATGGAACCCATGTCTCCTGTATTGGCAGGTGGATTCTTAACCACTGGACCACCAGGGAAGTCCTACTTCATGTATTTTTCAAAATTACAGTGCTTCAAGAAAGCTTCCAAATTGTTATGTGGGGAGTATTAAGCGCTGTATCAGAAAACAAAAAGAACAGAAACAATTCAAATTGGGTTTCATGTTCTAAAATAAAACCAACATCAATTAGAGATGAAAATTCATGCAGTTGGTTTTAAATGGTAATAGAGTATATAGACTCTCGATTGCTTTCCATAAATTTGAGTGAAAAAAGACATTCCATTTATTTTCAACTAGTCTGGAATCAGTCCTTACAACATTCTTACCTTGCTGAACCTGTGGGACAATTCATCAGCTTCCACTCCTGGTCGCTGACTCTCTCTATTTTAGACTTTTCTGCCTGCTGCTGCTGCTGCTGCTAAGTCGCTTCAGTCGTGTCCGACTCTGTGTGACCCCAGAGATGGCAGCCCACCAGGCTCCCCCATCCCTGGGATTCTCCAGGCAAGAACACTGGAGTGGGTCACCATTTCCTTCTCCAGTGTGTGAAAGTGAAAAGTGAAAGGGAAATTGCTCAGTCGTGTCCGACTCTTAGTGACCCCATGGACTGCAGCCTACCAGGCTCCACCGTCCCTGGGATTCTCCAGGCAAGAACACTGGAGTGGGTTGCCATTTCCTTCTCCAATGTATGAAAGTGAAAAATGAAAGTGAAGTCGCTCAGTCATGTCCGTGCCTTCTCCGAGACTTGTGCCTACTGTATCACAATTTTGTGCCTCTTCTTATATAAATGGTATATGACTTGACTGGGCTGTTAGCATGTGTGGGGGAGGTTTTGCCTAAAGTATTTTAATCAGCATGAATTCTGTAATTAGTACAGTTCTCAGCATTTGCCTCTGCACACATACATCAGTACTTCCCAAACCCTGGTATACGTTGAATCTCCTGATGATCTTTAAGTATACTGATGCTTGGTTCCTACTCGTATATGTTTCAGTTTAATGGTATTGGGATGCAATCTGGACACTGGGATTTAAAAAACTCCCCCAGTGCTCCTCATGTACAGTGCCCAAGATTTGGGCACCACTGTACTAGACTATTATTTAAGGACTCTGAGTGTAAGCCACTCTCTGAGTAAAAAGGAAAGAGCTTTAACCCATGCAAATCATTGAGACAAAGAGTATATGACTATTAAACTGCTCAGTTGCGTTTAAAGGCAAGTGGTAAGAAATGGTCCGATGACATCATTGAAATAATTTTTGCTACATTTTTTTTCCAGTTCTTAATTTTATTTCATATCACTATTCTTAGCTCCAGGCTCAATGCTTTCTCTTACTTTCTGACATTAATATCTTTTACATATTTTTGTAACTTTCTCTCTTCACTCTGTCATTTCTTAGCAAGTCTTGTATATTTCATTTCTTGCTGTTTTTTTTTTTTTTGATGAATGAATCCCTGAAGGCTCCTATTTATATGCTTTGCTAGAAGCACTGTTCACGGGTTTCTTGTGTTCCCAATTTGAACATTACCTGAAACTAGGCAATGTCAGCCAGCAGTGAGGAAAGGCAGTCTTGCCTGGATACCCAGCCCAAATCTGCACTGACCTGTTTTTCGCTGACGTCATTGGAAACTAATCTCTAATTTGTTTTCCATTATCATTCCAAGATCTCCTGCATTTCTCTGCTGCTGCTCCTCCTTGCCATTTGTTGCTTTCCAGGCTTCTCTATTATTGAATAACTATGCAAAAAAGAATTTCCCCAGAGGTATTAGATTGAATTTTTTTAAGATTAAAAAAAAAAGTCCTTCTTTATTAATGAACTGTATGGAGAGTTTGTGTCTGGGTTGACCTGTTTTTGTAGTCCCGCCTATTGATTTGCCAAGATACTGTTTGAAATATGACCTAATATGCCTTGAACTTCCTTTTGTAAGCTATTAATATATTAAATAACGTCAGAACCAGAGCAACAATAGCCCACATCACAATTGCCTTAAATGGATAGGCTTAGGACTTTTTCTTTTTCCACACACAATTCTACCTAATACCTGCATTTCCTTTACTCACTATTTCTGATTATAAAAATAATATGTGATAAGAAAAATTTGAAATTGCAGAATAATATTTTTAAATTGAGAGGAAAATCACCTATAATTATGCTGACATAATCACTGTGAATACTTTGGTATATTTCTGCTTAGTCTTTTTTTATACATATTTTTTCAAGTTTTTATGATAGAAATGTTAAACATACAGGAAAAAAAAAAAGAAAAAAGAAAGGCTGACACATAAACCCACCACCTAGATTCAATGATTATTAGAATTATTAGAATTTTCCATAAATAATTCCTTTTCTGTCTCTTTTGGCTCTGTCTCTCTGGAACTCTCTCCATCTCTCTCTATTTCTGTTGCTCTTTTAGAAGAGTAAGCCATGCTTCTTTACTTCCCCAAATATAAAAACATTCTCTTCTGTAACAAGAATAACATCATCAAAATTAAAAATAGCTTCCATATAGTCTAATACCCAATTTGTATTTAAAATGTCCTCAATTTCCCCTGGATGGGGGTTTTAATTACTTGGTTTTCCAAAGGGGCCATTGGGTTATGTTTCTTTAGTTTCTTTTGATGACATCATCGTTTGATGAGAACCAGTCTTGCAGAATGTCTCACATTTTGGTGGGTGATGCTTCTTCCAGGTAATATTTCAACTTGTTCTGTTCCCTGTGCTTTCTACAGACAGGAAGTTAGATCTGAGGCTGTGGCTAACATTTTTGCAAGACTCTTTCACAGGTGATTCTGTGTAGCTTATGTTAGTTCATGTCAAGAGACATAAAATATCAAATTGTCTCACTAGGAGCCGTGCTGTTTGATTTCCTAATTAAAGTGATGCAGTCACATCCTTCCATTTTTTTTCTCTTTGTGATCTGCAAGTAATCTATGGTGTGAAATTTTGGCACTTTCAAATAGGATCCAATCCCTCATCATCTTTTCACCTAATGTTGTTAGCATCCACTGAGATTTTTGCCTGAGTTAATTATTTCACTGGGGATTTCAAAATGGTGATTTTTCTAATTCTATTCTTTCTATATGTATTAGCTAGAGTTGGTCTCTATAAAAGAACTTTCCCTCATACATTTTTTCCCTCTTAAAATGATAGGCTAAGTGCCTAATGATTTTCTCTTTTTACTAAATTTCAGAGTAAGTGTTTCATAGTTTTTTTAAGGTACAAAGTTAAGATCATAAGGCGTATAGTTTCTGTATTTCTTTTTAGTTAGTGTACTAGTATACTAGGGACTTCCCAGCTGGCACTAGTGGTAAAGAACCTACTTGCCAATGCAGGGGACATAAAAAGAGACAGGGGGGATTCAACCCCTGAGTCGGGAAGATCCCCTGGAGGAGGAAATGGCACCCCACTCCAGTATTCTTGCCTGGAGAACCCATGGACAGAGGAACCTGATGGGTATAGTCCATAGGGTTGCACAGACTGAGTCACAACTGAAGTAACTCAGCACGCATGCACACACTAGTATACTAGTAGCATTTTCTCATAATGATTTGTAAACATCTCCTCTAATGGCTATATATAATGGTATAATTTTTCTGTGTAGTTGAATCAAAATTCTCTTAAATGTTTAGACTGCTTCCAGTTATTCAATGGTGAGGAATAATATTTTGGAACATCCTGTGCCTGAAGTTTTGCTTAAATATTGGGTTGTTTCCTTAGAGGATAGCGTCTGTTTTCTTAAAATCCAAATTAAGCATGTAACTGTACAGTATGCTGGTCAGTGATTGGCTTAAGGATATATAAGGGACTTTAGTTAAATGCTGTGCACCCCGACTTCAGCTCCGCTGCTCATCTAGTGCTGTAGTTTGCTTCACACTACCTTGTATTTCACTTCACTTTTAATGTCTATGTTCTCTTTCTCAATTATCTTATAAGTCCTTTGAGGTCAGATACTGTGTTCCATTTCTTTAACATCATGTATCTGTTCTGTTCAGTTCAGTTCAGTCGCTCAGTTGTGTCTGGCTCTTTGCAACCCCATGGACTGCAGCACGCCAGGCCTCCCTGTCCATCACCAACTCCCGGAGTTTACCCAAACACATGTCCACTGAGTTGGTGATGCCATCCAACCATCTCATCCTCTGTTGTCCCCTTCTCCTCCTGCCCTCAATCTTTCCCAGTATCAGGGTCTTTTCCAATGAGTCAGTTCTTCACATCAGGTGGCCAAAGTATTGGAGTTTCAGCTTCAACATCAGTCCTTCCAATGAATACCCAGGACTGATCTCCTTTAGGATGGACTGGTTGGATCTCCTTGCAGTCGAAGGGACTCTCAAAAGTCTTCTCCAACACCACAGTTCAGAAGCATCAATTCTTTAGCACTCAGCTTACTCTATTGTCCAACTCTCACATCCATACATGACTACTGGAAAAACCATAGCTGTAACATCATGCATTATGTTTTACTTAGGCACTGAAGAAATGTTTGTTGATACTGGTGATTTCATGATATTTTGACTTATCGTGGCACATTTAGTAGCTTTAAAGTAACTAGAACCATCTGATTTTGAAGGTTGGTGTCTAATTGAAAGCTCATGCTCAGACTCCAATGAATGGTTTGCTCCAGTTGGCTTATCTGGTTTTCAATTATAGGGATATATGGGCTTCCCTGGTGGCTCAGTTGGTAGAGTCTGCCTGCAATGCAGCAGACCCGGGTTTGATCCCTGGGTCGGGAAGATCCCCTGGAGAAGGAAATGGCAACCCACTCCAGTATTCTTGCCTAGAGAATCCCATGGACAGAGGAGCCTGGTGGGCTACAGTCCATGGGATCACAAGTGTCGAACACGACTGAAGGACTAAACCTAAACTTTGGTCTATTTCTCCTATTACAAAGCTCCATCATTTTGTGTATGAAGTCTGGGATTGGCAAGGGTGCTGCTAATGTGTTTCCTAAATCACTCCCATGCCCAGAAAAATATATTGTTAACCTTGGTGGAAATGATGTTTTTATTTTAATGTAAAACCTACTGCATCATCTGTGGTGTGCTGCTGAGAGGTCCTAGGTGTGGACCAGTTAGTGAGTCATCTGGTTGGATGTCCCTCTGGCTGGTGTGGCACTATCTTCTCGAAGATTTTATTGACAGATGAGTCTACCTAAAAGTGGTGAACATTTGTCTTGGGACATTTATGTTTATTACCTGAGCATGCAGGCATACTCAGTGATGTCTGACTCTTTGCAACTCCATGAACTATGGCTCACCAAGCTCGTCTCACCAAAATCCTCATGGGGGTTTTCTAGGCAGGAATACTGGAGTGAGTTGCCATTTTCTACTCCAGGAGATCTTCCCAACTCAGGGGAGGAACTCGAGTCTCTTTCGTCTCGTGCGTTGGCAGGCGGATTCTTTACCACTAGCACCATCTGGGAAGCCCTTACTGTTACCTGCAGTGGTTGTTATTTATTTGGTCTTGCTAGATGTCAGTGATGGCCCTCAAACTACCTCTTTTTAATGGCTTATTTTCATGAATGACAGATTTATTGTCATTCATGAAAGAATGTATTGTTGTTGTTCAGTTGCTCAGTTGTGTCTCTTTGCTACCCCATGCACTGGAGCACGCCAGGCTTCCCTGTCCTTCACCATCTCCTGGAGTTTGCTCAAACTCATATCCATTGAGTCGGTGATGCCATCCATCCATTTGATTCTCTGTCTTCCCTTTCTCTTCCTGCCTTCAATATTTCCCAGCATCAGGTCTTTTCTAATGAGTCAGCTCTTCACATAAGGTGGCCAAAGTATTGGAGCTTCAGCAAAACTTGTTCTTTGAGGATTCTTTGGTTTTTATTTCAATAACATTAAAGCTGATATTTGATTCAATATTATTACTTATAATCTATTAGACAGTCTTTCTTGGCTGTATTTCACATATATTCTTTTTTTTTAAATCACATTAAAATTTTTTGTTTGTTTGTTTGAAACATTTAATCTTCAGGATGTTTAGATCTGGAAGTATGGTGTCTATTAGACTAATATGGGTAGATGAACAGAATTATTCTTCTCTGTGAACAAACTATATCTTTGTTACATAGACCACAGAATAAGCTTTGAAATGCATGATTACATTTTATGTTTTCATTGTTTTGAAATGGGAGAGAATTTCTTTAATAGACTTCTCTATATCAAGGACAGTAATCATGTCTTCTTAATAAAATCAGATCTCCAGAGCCCAGGATATTGCCTAGTAGGTGCTTAATAAGTTTTTCTTGAATCAAAGAATTAATTTTTCTCAATTACTGTTACTGGGGCCTAATAAAAGAACAAATAGAGTAGTTCCATTAGTTTCTGAATAACATAAAACCCTTTGCTGTTCTTAGATGATAGTTAATGCTTCCTTACAGCTTGAAAAAAAGAAAGAAGTACTTTAATCTTTGTCTTTTGGGCCAACAAAGTAGACATTGTCATTTTTCTTTACAAGGTGTTTTTCACATAACACACATACACATACACACACATCATGGAAAAACATGTAAAAAGAAATTGGACTTCAGTATTTTCAGTGCCGTATAAGCATTAGTCCCATTCACTGTCATCAGTTCAGTTCAGTTCAGTAGCTCAGTCGTGTCCGACTCTTTGTGACCCCATGAATCGCAGCACGCCAGGCCTCCCTGTCCATCACCAACTCCCGGAGTTCACTCAAACTCATGTCCATCGAGTCGGTGATGCCATCCAACCATCTCATCCTCTGTCGTCCCCTTCTCCTCCTGCCCCCAATCCCTCCCAGCATCAGAGTCTTTTCCAATGAGTCAACTCTTCACATGAGGTGGCCAAAGTATTGGATAACACCCCTACAAAATAAGTATTTTTATCTTCTGCATGCTGCTGCTGCTGCTAAGTCGCTTCAGTCGTGTCCAACTCTGTGCGACCCCAGAGATGGCAGCCCACCAGGCTGCCCCGTCCCTGGGATTCTCCAGGCAAGAACACTGGAGTGGGTTGCCATTTCCTTCTCCGGTTCAGGAAAGTGAAAAGTGAAAGTGAAGTCGCTCAGTCGTGTCGGACTCTTCTCGACCCCATGGACTGCAGCCTACCAGGCTCCTCGTCCATGGGATTTTCCAGGCAAGAGTTCTGGAGTGGGGTGCCACTGCCTTCTCCGTATCTTCTGCATATAGGTTGCTAAATTGGTACCATGTTTGCAGTGAATGTGTCGAATCATTAGTGTCATAGAGTTTCTTATTCTTCTCTTAGGTAAGCAGAATCTATCTGTACTTTTGATGGAATACTGTTTTCCATTATTATTAATTGCAGTTAGTTCAAAACAATTTCTTAATTACGGGAAAATATCAAACAGATTTTTAACACAGAGACTAGAAGGTAACTGAAGTATCCTCTGATGGACAAAGGTTTAATTAGCAAAAGAAAAAAAAAGTGAAATAAAAGAGACTAACCACTACACAGAAATCCTTGCTGTATTTATACTTATCACCAACCATCCTATTATTGTCAAACCCATTTGAAATTCCCCAGTTCATGACCTAGAGCTCTTACTTTTGTTCTCCTTCTCTAGTTACCCTAAGAGTCAGACCTTCCTTCACACATGGTCCTGTCTGCCTTCTTAAACCCAGAGGTTGCTCTGGGACTGTGTCTTTCATCCATTTCACAAGGTTCATCTGTTCCTTAATTTCTAATACCCCATTTATCCCCAGAAGACTGACTCTATATATACCTAAATGTACACCTGCATAGCCATCTCTTTTTACCCCATTTCAGAATCCCTATCTTATCCATAAACTGGCTTGAGGAAAGGTTGTACCACCGATTTTTCGAGGGAAATCATACAGGTTGAACAGATGTTTGAAGTGTTAGGGGAGTGTTTAGATTTTGTTTCCTTCTAGGATTTTTTTTTCCTACCACCAGCCTCCAACCCCAACCTAGAAACTCAAGGTGTATAGGAACTCCTGTAGAAACTCCTCCCAGTGCTGATTCAAAACCTTCCCAACCAAGCCACTGTGAGCTGATAAAAACACAGAGTATATAAGTGAAGGGTGTGTATGTGGCAGAGAGAATGTGACCAAGGTAAGGTGTATGCTTCATTATGAAGGCAAATTTTATTTCTCCTGAATTATACTCTTTCCATTGCCTTCTTTAGTTACTTCATGCTTCCTGGAGCACTTGAGTCAAGGCAGAAACCATAATGACTCTACAATTTTATGGTCTCTCTATTACTTATTTCTTTAATCTCCGTGATGTAGTTAATATCAATCACATCATATAGTTGAAAAATGTGGAATACAAACAAGTGATTGATAGCGTCAGGAACTGGTGGAACTGTAATTTAATCCAAGACTTTTGACTCCACCTCTGTGCTTCCTTTACTAAACCAGTAGCGTGATGGCAATAGCACAATATATGGAAAGTGACAAAAATGTATATAAGGGAAAAAGACCGTATTTAGGATTGAAAAAAATTAGTTTAGCAACATTACGTACAGAGTCATTATTGGGGTAGAAAATTGTAGAGAAATAGAATGCCAAACTTTCTTCTAGCTCACTAGATTGGTACATGTCAGCCCTATAAAAAGCTGTGCTTCACTGATTTCAGAAATGACAACTATAGCAATCATAAGAATGGAGGCCCATAAAATTCACGGGAAGTACCTAAAGGAAATTTAAATGAAAAACATTTAAAAATAAAAACAATAGATCTGTGTTAAGGAAAACACGTCTCAAAGAATCGAAGTGAGGAAAATTAAAAACTCCAATCTTAGTTGTGGCAATAAAGAGTGAGTAGCTAAAATATGAATCTCTTTTCATTACAGTATAACTGCCAATCAACCAAAGAGAGTAACAGCCCATGGTGCCGAGGACCATTAAGCATGACAAGGGGTTATATACAGTGATGCTCTGTATTATAAAAAGATTTTCTCTGTAGATTCCAAAGCACACTCTTCATTTAGTGTAGAAAACATTTCGATATTGAAAAAAAATCTCTGTTACAATTAAAATAAATCTGTTTGGGCTTTTCCCCTAGAATTAAGTCCAGTCTAATTCCTATGTAATATATAGTAGTCAGTCCATCTTTCATGTTAGAAGTAAAAGAGAAAAATGACAGGGGAAAAAAAGTCTCTGTCCAATCTTGATTATTGGAAATGCATTCTATGTCAATTTAGAAAAACCTGTCTTTGCCTATAAATAGTGTATCTAGCTACAGACATTAAAAAGATGGATTTCTCTCAGGTTTGATAACCATATGCTTATCTAACCTTGTCTTAATTTTTAAAAAAAAAGAGTTATTTCTTTATTTTGACTGTGCTGAGTCTTCACTGCTGCACGTAGGCTTTCTCTGGTTGCAGTGGGCAGGGGCTACTCATTGTTGCAGTGTGCAGGCTTCTCATTCCCGTGGCTTCTCTTGTTGCAGAGCACAGGCTCTAGGGTGCGAGCTCAGTATTCCTGGCGCACAGGCTTAGTTACCCTGAGGCATGTGGGATCTTCCCAGATCAGGAATCAAACCTGTGTCCCCTGCATTGGCAGGCGGATTCTTAACCAGGGAAACTCTAATGTTACCTTAATATTTTTAAGAAAAAATATATTAATACAACAGTATGAAGGCAAGGAAATTCATCCATAATTCCTCTGCCCACTTTTAACATGTTGGTATATTTCTTATCTGATTTGAGAATGCTAAATGGAATAGGTTATGCTTCAGGAGGATATTTTCATAGGAATGGCACTCGATTATAAGAAAATGGGAAATCAAAACTTGAAAAAAGTTAAAGTGCCAATTATTTGTAATTATGCAATTATTCAAGCAGGAGATTGTTCTCTTTCAATGCTCATGGACTCTAAGTGTTGAAAGGTACCCAAGAGGCCAGAATACATGGATCACTTCAATAGGTGGTGTTGAGCCTTTGACAGAACATGATTTAATAATTGGCTTGGATCATTCTGACAACTCTGCTTTTTAAATCATTTTACTGATTAAAGATTTTGTAGTTCACTTCAAAGTTATAAAAATATTTATTACAGAGCAGTGGTTGCAAAACATACATACTCATCAGAATCACCTGGGAAGGCTTACCAAAACACAGATTTCCCAGTTTCTGATTCAGTATGTCTGGGGTGGGGCTTGAAACTTTGTATTTCTAGCCAGTCCCCACCTCTGGTGATGATGGTGCTCCTGGCCCAGGGAACCACACTTTGAGAACCACTGATACAGAGACTACTCACATGAACACAGCTTAGAAGAGGCAATTTTCCCTTAACATTGCAAAATAGAGTGTCATCCTTTACAATTTAGCATCTTCCATTTAATTGGACACAACTAAGCACATTTAGGATATCTCACACCACAGTGATGAGCTCTAGGTTTTATTTAGGGATTTGAAATAGCTCAACTGGAATTCCATCACCTCCACTAGCTTTGTTCATAGTGACTGACTGACTTCACATTCCAGCATGTCTGGCTCTAGGTGAGTGATCACACCATCGTGATTATCTGGGTCATGAAGATCTTTTTTGTACAGTTCTGTGTCTTCTTGCCACCCCTTCTTAATATCTTCTGCTTCTGTTAGGTCCATACCATTTCTGTCCTTTATCGAGCCCATCTTTGCATGAAATGTTCCCTTGGTATCTCTAATTTTCTTGAAGAGATCTCTAGTCTTTCCCATTCTGTTGTTTTCCTCTATTTCTTTGCATTGACCACTGAAGGAGGCTTTCTTATCTCTCTTGCTATTCTTTGGAACTCTCATGTTCTAAATCCCAACAATTTGAGTTTTCCTCTTCACACGCTAAACATTGAGGATCATCTGGCTGTGACATCTGTTACCCCATTGATTGCCAGGGTTGATTGGGCTGATACAGCTGCCTAACTGTCTTCTTTTTCCCTATCCACTGAAGCAGCATGCTGGTGGAGAGCAATCTTCCTGGACACTGGAGCATCTTTCTTAGGTCAGATATATGCAGGTAGCTGTGCTCTGCTGCTAGAACCTCCAAACAAGCTCTCAAGGCCCATTTGTAGGAGAACAGAGGGCAATCAAGCTATGAAGACTTTCAGTTCAGTTCAGTTCAGTCGCTCAGTCGTGTCCAACTCTTTGCGACCCCATGAATCGCAGCACACCAGGCCTCCCTGTTCATCACCAACTCCCGGAGTTCACTCAGACTCATGTCCATGGAGTCAGTGATGTCATCCAGCCATCTCATCCTCCATCGTCCCTTTCTCCTCCTGCCCCCAATCCCTCCCAGCATCAGAGTCTTTTCCAATGAGTCAACTCTTTGCATCAGGTGGCCAAAGTACTAGAGTTCTAACTTTAGCATCATTCCTTCCAAAGAAATCCCAGGGCTGATCTCCTTCAGAATGGACTGGTTGGATCTCCTTGCAGTCCAAGGGACTCTCAAGAGTCTTCTCCAATACCACAGTTCAAAAGCATCAATTCTTTGGCGCTCAGCCTTCTTCACAGTCCAACTCTCACATCCATACATGACCACAGGAAAAACCATAGCCTTGACTAGATGAACCTTTATTGGCAAAGTAATGTCTCTGCTTTTGAATATGCTATCTAGGTTGGTCATAACTTTCCTTCCAAGGAGTAAGCGTCTTTTAATTGCATGGCTGCAGTCACCATCTGCAGTGATTTTGGAGCCCCCCAAAATAAAGTCTGACACTGTTTCCACTGTTTCCCCATCTATTTCCCATGAAGTGATGGGACTGGATGCCATGATCTTTGTTTTCTGAATGTTGAGCTTTAAGCCAACTTTTTCACTCTCCACTTTCACTTTCATCAAGAGGATTTTGAGTTCCTCTTCACTTTCTGCCATAAGGGTGGTGTCATCTGCATATCTGAGGGTATTGATATTTCTCCCGGCAATCTTGATTCCAGCTTGTGTTTCTTCCAGTCCAGCATTTCTCTTGATGTACTCTGCATATAAGTTAAATAAGCAGGGTGACAATATACAGCCTTGACGAACTCCTTTTCCTATTTGGAACCAGTCTTTTGTTCCATGTCCAGTTCTAACTGTTGCTTCCTGACCTGCATACAAATTTCTCAAGAGGCAGATCAGGTGGTCTGGTATTCCCATCTCTTTCAGAATTTTCCACAGTTTATTGTGATCCACACAGTCAAAGGCTTTGGCATAGTCTCTTACCCATGATCAATATCCAGCTACCTTCACAGATGTTCCTCGTCTAGAAGCCTCACCCCTCCTCTGCAGTACTCCCATCTTCTGATGCTGTATAAAGCACCTGCAGAGCATGAGATAAAAGCAAGAGATCCAGGAACTTCCCTGATGGTCCAGTGGTTAAGACTTCACCTTCTAGTGCAGGGGGTGTGGGTTTGGTCCCTAGCTGGGGACCTAGGATCCCACGTGCCTGGCGGTCAGAAAACCAAAAAAAAAAAAAAAAAAAGAAGTGATATTTAACAAATTTAATAAAGACTTAAAAAATGGCCCACATTAAAAAAAAAACAAAAAACTTTAAAAAGAATCAAAGATCCAGAGGGTCTCAGCCCTTTGTCAAGTCACCCACACTGGTGTATGAACTCTATAAAACTTTGCATTTCAAAATGTTTTTGTGGTCATCAAGGCAGGATACGGTATGGGTATCAGGTGACCTCTGTTGCAGCTCTACTTCTGCTGTGACTCAGAATAGCAGGCAAATTGGTACCAGTAAGCAAACTGGTGGGCTTCCCTGATGGCTCAGAGGTGAAGAATCCGCCTGCTATGTCGGAGACAGGGGTGTGATCCCTGGGTTTCTGGAAGATCCCCCCAGAGAAGGGCACAGCAGCCCAGTCCAGTATTCTTTCCCGGAGAATTCCATTGACAGAGGAGCCTGGCAGACTATATAGTTCAAGGGCTGGCAAAGAGTTGAACGTGACTGAAATGACTGAGCACACATGCACGCACAGGCAAAGTGGTAAACTCATTCCTGTGCTATGTGTCCAAGAGTTCAGGACTGTGGGGTCCTAGCAGACCTTGCTTTGAACCCTGGTTTTCTGGTGGTCACTGGCTCTGGGGATCTGTGAAAATGGGGATAATAGTAATATATACACAGAGCAGGGTGAATGTAAAACTCAACATGCTGATTATACATACATATACATATATATATATGTATATATATATATATCCATCCCAGTGTCTGCCACACAGTAGGCACCCAATACTGCTAGTTATTATTACTATACATAGAATGATAGAGTTGGGCTGGATAATTGGCACTTAGGCACTTAATTGATGCTTTGGGCACAGTGCTATGATTTTAAGTAAAATATATAGTTGAAAAATAATGATGGCTCTATTAGTCTTCTAGGGCTCCCATAACAAAGTACCACCGACTAGGTGGCTTAAACAACAGAGATTAATTTTCTCACAGTTCTGGAGGCCAGAAGTCTGAGATCAGGGTATCAGCTGGTATGAGACCTCAGACCAGCTCTGAGGTCTTTCTCCTTCCCTGGTAGGGCTGGCTCCTTCCTGTGTCTTCCCATGCTTTATTCTCTGTGTCCAAGTTTCCTCTTCTTATAAGAAAACTAGTCATATTGGATGAGGGCTCACCCAATGACCTAGTTTAACTTACCTTTTTAAAGACCCTATCTCTGAACACAGGCACATTCTGATGTGGTAGGAGTAACACAGGAACTTTGCAGGGAAACAGTTCAGTTCATAACAATGGCTAAGCATGCAGGTTTGGCCTTTTCTCCTAGTGGGTTGGATGAAGAATTATGAGGAATTTATCTTTAACGGAGTTTCAGTTTCTGTTTTGGTGAGTCATTTCGTGGTGAACCTTTGAGGATTCAAAAGCGAAAAAACAAAAGAAACCCAAAACACTACTGCCATTACCACCACTGAAACCCAGAGAGAAGCAGTGGCATCAATCATGCCAAACAAAATGATTCGCAAACCATTATTTGATGTGAGAATGTACATTTTGTTTTTAAACTTTTCTTCATTTTATGTCATTAACCCAATATATTTCAACTTATTTCAACATATAAACAATATAAGGAAGTTATTAATGAGATGAGAATGCACACTTCATTTTATCTTTTACATTTTATTTATTTATTGGTTTACGGTTATTCTGGGTCTTCCTTGCTGCACACAGGCTTTCTCTAGTTGTGGCAAGCAGGGGTTACTCTCTAGTTGCAGTATGTGGGCTTCTCATTGTGACGGCTTCTCTTTGTTGCACAGCACGAACTCTAGGAGTGAGGATTTCAGTAGTTGTGGCTTGTCGGCTCAGCAGTTGTGGCGCACCAGCTTAGCTGCCCCGAGGCACGCGGAATCTTCCCTGCCCAGGGATTGAACCCATGTCCCCTGCATTGGCAGGCAGATTCTTAACCCCTGGATTTAACCACTTAATTTAAGGAATTAAGTGGTTCTTTCCTTAACCACTAAGGAAATCTGAGAAGGTACATTTTTAAATGCTCACAGATTTACTTAGTCCTGGCTTGTTTTCTGGGAATTACTGGTTTGGCTTCATAAGATCTGGTTTATTCACTGGTGCTATTATGGGTTTGTTTTTTGGGCTGACATCTGTCTCAGGACTGATGGCCTTACTTTCTGCAAAAGAATAGTGATCACCCGCAAATGAGATACATTAATGGCAAGAAACGATTTTAACATTCCATGCTTTCTGCTATGTGAACATCCATTAACTGATAAATTAATGCCTTCATGGGCAGTTTCCTGGCAAAGCTCTGAGATCCCTTGTACCTCTTGTTTCTGCCGCATGCTCTTAATTCATGACACACTAGTGATTTCTAGATCAGTAAATGTACTTGTTAAAATGTGTTTAAACATAGTGTATTGGCAAAACAATACTTTTTTCTTTAGAGTTGAGAAGAACATGTTATTTTACCTTAGTTTGGGAGCTGTTTTAGCAATGAAGTTCTCTTGGGTATGAGAAAAGATCATGTTTAATAAACTTAGTGCTTGGGATGTACTTGGTGATCAACAAGTGTCAATTTGTTATTCATTTTACCAAAAGGCTCAATTAATTTTGTGTATAATCGTGAAATGATTTTACCTTCTCAAGTTATGCTCTGCCTCTGGGTCATGGGCTCCTTTGAGGCCTTTCAGTGCAATTCCACAACTTTAAAGGCATGTAGTTATTAAACTAGTCCATTGATCATGTTTTTAAATGGAGCTTCCCTAGTGGCTCAGACGGTAAAACATGCCTGCAATGCAGGAGACCTGGGTTCGATCCCTGGTTTGGGAAGATCCCCCAGAGAAGGGAATGGCAGCCCACTCCAGTATTCTTGCCTGGATAGAGAATTCCATGGACAGAGGAGCCTGGTGGGCTATAGTCCATGGCGTCACAAAGAGTCAGACATAACTGAATGACTAATACACACACACATACATACAGCAATCATGTTTTAAGTATTGCTGCTGTTGTTTAGTCACTGAGTTGTGTCTGACTCTTTGTGACCCCATGGACTGGAGCCCACCAGGCTCCTCTGTCCATGAGATTTCCCAGATGAAAATATCGCAGTGTGTTTCCATTTCCTTCTCCAGGGGATATTTCTGACCCAGGTATTGAACCTAAGTCTCCTGCATTGGCAGGTGGATTATTAATCTGTCTGAGTCACCAGGGAAGCTCCAGAAACTATAAAACTCCTAGAGGAGAACATAGGCAAAACACTCTCTGACATATATCACAGCAGGATCCTCTATGACCCACTTCCCAGAATATTGGAAATAAAAGCAAAAATAAACAAATGGGACCTAATTAAACTTAAAAGCTTCTGCACAACAAAGGAAACTATTAGCAAGGTGAAAAGGCGGCCTTCAGAATGGGAGAAAATAATAGCAAATGAAGCAACTGACAAACAACTAATCTCAAAAATATACAAGCAACTCCTGCAGCTCAATTCCAGAAAAATAAATGACCCAATCAAAAAATGGGCCAAAGAACTAAATAGACATTTCTCCAAAGAAAACATACAGATGGCTAACAAACACATGAAAAGATGCTCAACATCACTCATTATCAGAGAAATGCAAATCAAAACCACTATGAGGTATCATTTCATGCCAGTCAGAATGGCTGCGATCCAAAAGTCTACAAGCAATAAATGCTGGAGAGGGTGTGGAGAAAAGGGAACCCTCTTACACTGTTGGTGGGAATGCAAACTAGTACAGCCACTATGGAGAACAGTGTGGAGATTCCTTAAAAAACTGGAAATAGAACTGTCTTATGATCCAGCAATCCCACTGCTGGGCATACACACTGAGGAAACCAGAAGGAAAAGAGACACGTGTACCCCAATGTTCATCGCAGCACTGTTTATAATAGCCAGGACATGGAAGCAACCTAGATGTCCATCAGCAGATGAATGGATAAGAAAGCTGTGGTACATATACACAATGGAGTATTACTCAGCCATTAAAAAGAATACATTGGAATCAGTTCTAATGAGGTGGATGAAACTGGAGCCTATTATACAGAGTGAAGTAAGCCAGAAAGAAAAACACCAATACAGTATACTAATGCACATATACGGAATTTAGAAAGATGGTAACAATAACGCTGTGTACGAGACAGCAAAAGAGACACTGATGTATAGAACAGTCTTATGGACTCTGTGGGAGAGGGAGAGGGTGGGAAGATTTGGGAGAATGGCATTGAAACATGTATAATATCATGTATGAAATGAATCGCCAGTACAGGTTCGATGCACGATACTGGATGCTTGGGGCTGGTGCACTGGGACAACCCAGAGGGATGGTATGGGGAGGGAGGAGGGAGGAGGGTTCAGAATGGGGAACACACGTATACCTGTGGCGGATTCATTTCGATATTCGGCAAAACCAATACAATATTGTAAAGTTTAAAAATAAAATAAAATTTAAAAAATAAATAAAAATAATAAACTCATATACATTCAAAAGTAAAAATATATTCATATTAAACACATCCTTGACCCAAATCTGTGGTCAAACCCTTGCCCAAACAAGTAAGACCTTTGCCTCTAGCTGCTTGCTGCTGGTAGAGCTGGTGGCCAGGGGGTGGTAAGGGGAATCGTAGCGGTTGGTGGTGGTGGTGGTAGAAACTTGGAGCGGGGCTTTGTAGCCTGGCTTTCTGGAGTGGACGGAGCACACAGTGGACACTGTCTGAGGCACCTCCCCTCACCCCTACCTTCTCACTGCTTCCCTTATGGGGCTGGGCTGGGAAACAAGGAGGAAAGGCAGAGATCTCCATATAGAGTGGGCTGTGATGAAGTAGCAGCTTGTGACTGGCACCTGTACATTTGCATTTTGTGTTAACAGCCAAACGCTATTCTCTCTGAGGTATCTTTGTCGATTCTTTGAAGGGTGCTGATAGGGACCTCCTCTTTGCCCAGTCCCTAGTATGAAGGGTCTGGCTTGGACTCCAGTCCCTATGGCTGCAGCCTCTGCCACTTCACTTGGGGTCCACATCACTTGGAGTCCCATTAGCTGTTAGGTGATTGTTCAGTGCAGTAAGCTGATGGGAGATGACTCAGGCACATAGACCTCTTCAGCAGTGTCTTCACCCACAGACACTAAAGAATCCTTGTTACTCCAAAGAGTAGAAATGAGGTTACTTCTCCCAGACAAGTCTTCCCTCAGATCTGTCATCTGTCTCTGAAGTGTCCTCAGGTACTTGGCCACTCCAATCCCCAATCCCCTTTTAGATAGGTATTTATCTATAGCCCCAGTATAGTTGAGGAAGAGAGGTTGAGAATCCTTGACCTTTATGATCATCTTTCTTTGGTTTTCAGGAGGTAAAGGAAGAGAATAGCCTCATTTCAATAAAGCTATAGCCTCCCAAATCATGACCTCTTCTTTTCCAGTTCCTCTCTTCTTGGTTCTTCCAACATGGCACTTCTCCACAAGCCCCATGGGATGCTGCCGTCTCTTCAACAACTTTGGCTTGACTCAGAATGTGGGGATTTTCTTGACCTCTTCTTTCATCTCTGGGTCTTAGTTGCCAATTCTGGGTCTCAGAACCTAAAGCCCTACTGTTGCTTTAGTTGTACTTCCCCTAAGTGGAAGTAGGAAATGAAAGGGATGGAATGCATGGTCTTGAATATCCCATCTAACTATGAGATTTGTAAACCATTTGATAAAGAAGAGGACTAAATTTCCAAAAAATAGTTTTTCAAAGGAAAGTGTAATGATATATATTATAGGGTTGGGACTACAAATGCATTGGATCGTGCTCCAAACACCATCAGAGTAAGTATTACTTACTGCTTAATTGTTCTTCAATTACTGGGTGTTCTGGGCCAAGGTCTATGCTGTCTCTCATTGTTACAACATATTGCAAAGGGGGTATTATCAATTCTACCCATTCTGTGAATGAAGAAATCAAAATTTACACAAGTCAAGTGGTTGTCCCAATAATGCAAAACTTTCAAAGTGACATTGTCAGGACTTGAATATAAATATTCTCATTCTAACATGTGTATTATATGTTATAGTTCACAAAATATTTTTACTAACTGTGTCAGGGTGGTCTAAACTGTGGTATCAAGTAGACACAAGCCTGAACTCAACACAATAGCATTTCTTTCTCTCTCCAATGGCAGCCTTGGGCATTTGTGTGGGGCAGGGGCTGCTCTCCTCCATGTTGTCATGAAGGTTCCCTTCCTCTGAGGCTCTGCTGTCCTCTAGCAGGTTTTTTGTCCCCCTTTAAGTCAGGTTTATTTCGGTATAATTCACATATAGTGAATTTCTTCCTTTTCAGGCATACAGTTCAGTGAGTTTTGATGAATACATACAGTTGCATGACCACCGTTACATTTGAGATCTAGAACATGCCCATCAGTCCTGAAGCACTTTATGCCACTTTGCAATCAATCTCCTCCCCCCTCCCCTCCACTGATTTCTGTCCCTATAAATTTTGCCTTTTCCAGAATGTCTTATAGATGGTATCACATAGTAAACAGCCTTCTGTGTCTAGGTTCTTTTTTTCTCCTTAGCATAATCCTACCAGGGTCCTAAATTTTTTGTGTCATGGGTCACTTAGACAGTCTGTTTGAGCTACCAAACTTCTTTCTTGGAATAATGTTTAAAATGCATGAAATAAATTATTTAAGATTCAGTTCATTTGCTCAGTCATGTCTGACTCTTTGTGACTTCATGGACTGTAGCATGCCAGGCTTCCCTGTCTATCACCAACTCCCAGAGCTTGCTCAAATTCATGTCCATTGAGTTGGTGATGCCATCCAATCATCTCATCCTCTGTCATCCCCTTTTCCTCCTGCCTTAAATTAGGTAATTTAAATTAAATTAGGTAATTTAAGATTACCTAATGAAAATTAGGACTTTCCTGGTGGCTTAGTGGTAAAGAATTCATCTGCTAATGCAGGAGACATGTTTTTGATCCCTGGGTCGGGAAGATCCCCTGGCAAAGGAAATGGCAACCCACTCCAGTATTCTTGTCTGGAGAATCCTGTGGACAGAGGAACCTGGTGGGCTATAGTTTTCCATGTGGTCACAAAAGAGTCAGACATGACTTAGCAACTAGACAACAATGACAATTACATTGAAATATAATCATTAAATTATTAAAAGAGCTAATTTGTGATACAGTGGTATATATGCTGTTAACTAGTACATTAAATAAGAAGGTCTAGCAGTGGGTTTAATAATGACTATACTATCAAAATAGTGACAAGCATGCATTGTATGTCAGATTTCTCCAGCAGCTGTAGTATTGGTGACTTTTATTGGTGAAAGGCCCAGTTACTGCTCATAGAACTGTGCTTTGTTGCCTACATTAACAATGAAAGAAAATGCTACATTTCAAATAGAGCTTAGTGGAAACAAAGATTTCAAGGTTTTCCTCATGTAAATCATAGATTCCCTGAATTCTATCTGTGGATCCTTTGAGCTCCATGTACCCCAGATTAAGAATTCCTGCATCTAGAATTCCTTCATCATCATTTACAAGCAGCCTGCAGAACAGGGAAGGCTTGGAGGAGCAGCTGTGGGAGGTTTTCCGGGCCTGTCCTGGGAGAGGCTTGCATCACTTCTGCTCACTGCTGTTGTAGAGAACTTAGTCAGATGGCTCCACCTATCTGTAAGAAAGACCAGGAAACTTTGCCTAGCTGTGCACCCAGAGATGAGCTGGGTGGATTTTGGTGGCTAGCTTGTGGTTTTTGTCCCGTGAACCTTACTGAACTTAACCCTTATAGGAGACTACTTTACAGTACCATCATACTGACAAGAGCATGGTTTTGAGAAGTTTAGTAATAATCTAGTTAGTAAACCAGAAACTCAAGACACAAATCTGGATCTTTTCATTCCAAATCCTATGCTGTTTGCCCTATGTCTTGGTGTCCTGATAACATGTAATAAGGCCCATTACAAAGATCATACTTTCTACAAAGTATGAAAATATTGTGCCCTAGTCTATGGAGTCCTTGCCTTTGGGTTTAATGCTTTGTGGCTACCATCTTGAAACTCTGTAACAATTTTGTCTTTGAATTTGTGGTTTGGAAGTGAAGTCTGTTGGGACAACGAACCATCCTCTGGGGACTTGGAGCCTTAGTTCACACACAATGCCACCTGCCCTCCTCTGCCCTGGGGGAGGGTCTTGACTGCCTGTTCCCTGCCCCTTGGCGCCCTGGGTGTGCTTTGCCCCCTGCCCTAAAGCCACCCTCTGCCTGGCCCGGCAATGTGGTATCTTGGGAGGTGGCAGCACCCTGTACATTTGGAAGGTGATTGGAGGAGTCCTGTTGAACATCCCCAATCCAGGTGTTGACTATGTACTGGCATGGAGGCTATAATCCTTTGGAGCTTTCCTGTCCCCTGTGAATTGGGGCACTGGTTCTGGGGCCCTGAATTTTCACATTGCACTGATCCTGCCAAGTATGTAGCCATCCCTCCTTGAAAATCCCAGAAGAAGCCAGTATGCTGAATTATACAACAGATGCATCTGCCGTTATTTCAGAAGTTTTTTTTTTCAGCATAGATTTTCCAACAAGAGGTGGAAAGATTCTTATTCTGTCTCCCACAACCACATTATTGTGGATCAAATTCTTTAATTTTGCAAATTATGATGAGAGATGGCATTTTAGAGAGTTTGATCCCGAGAAAATTCAAAACTGGCCTATTTCTGCAGATGAATTCCTCATAACACATCCTGAATGGTTGTGACACATTGGTTGTGTCACAATGGTTGTGATGGGTCACACAGCAAGGTTGGCAGAATGTTTACGGGACCCCAGAGAATCCTCCTCAGAAAAGGCAGATAAGATAAGGAAGTGCCTGAGGCAGGTGCTTCAAGGGCAGGTGAAGAAGAGGAAGGAATAGTCAAAAGGCAGTTCTCCTTTACTTCATAATTTTGCTTGGGTTGGTTTTGCTTTGAAAATTCTTAATCTTGAGGAAAATGGCAGTGGGAAGCTGAGGTGTACATCAGCAATGTTTATATGCTCAAATCTAAAAGTAGCAATTTCTTTTCTTTTTTTTTTTTTGCTATAAATTAGGTCCTTGTTGGACTTCCCTGGTAGCTCAGCTAGTAAAGAATCTGCCTGTAGTGCGGAATACCTGGATTCAATCCCAGGGTTGGGAAGATCCCCTGGAGGAGGGCATGGCAACTCACTCCAGTATTCTTGCATGAACAGTCCCCACGGACAGAGGAGCTTGGTGGGTTATAGCCCCCCTGGCAACCATAATTTGTGCTCTAAGTAAAAGTAACAATTTCTTGACACTGTAAAGTTTGGCTGGTGATTTTGCATATTCTTCTATGACAAGTAGGTGTATCTCTATTGCTATTATATCATGTCTCATGAAAAATGCTCAAAATGACTTATAGACACTTACAGTTGTCCAAGACCTGTGGTATTTTTCTTCCTCAAAATCAAGAAGAAAAATAAGCTGGAGGACTTAGAAATTGAAACTAGAAGTCACAGTTGCCATACCACTCATCAAAACCACTCTTTAACTTCCTTTCCCACAGCCATGATTTCACAGGCAAAGCATTGTTGCTTTAAGTAAAAAGGTAAATGTCATGGTTGAGTTGGTCCCTCCACCAGCCCACCCACACCCCTCCCCCACCACTACAGAATTATATGTTGAAGTTTTAATCCCTAGTACCTCAGAATGTGACCTTATTTATTTATTGAGTTTTTAAAAATTGTTGAACTAAAAAAAGTAACTGATTTGCAATGTTGCATTAATTTCTGCTGTACAGCAATGATTCAGTTATATGTATACATACCTTTTTATATTTTCTGTTATGATTTATCTCAGAATATTGAATACAGTTCCCTGTGCTATACAGTAGGGCCTTGTTGTTCATTCATTCTATGTATGATAGCTTACATCTGCTAACCCTAACCTCCCACTCCATCCCTCCCCCAACCCCCTCCCCTTTGGCAACCACAGGTCTGTTCTATATAAGCGTGTGACCTTATTTAGAAATAGAGTTCTGCAGAGTAACAGTTAAGATGAGGTCCTCCTGGAGCAGGGTGGATCGCTAATCCATTATGACTTGTGTTCTTATGAAGGGGGGAGTTTGGACACAGAGGCACGCACACAGGGAAAACACCATGCGGAGAATTGCTTCTATGACCTGGAGAATTGCTTCTCTGGCCCAAAGAATTATCAGGAGCTACTTTGGCCACCTCATGTGAAGAGTTGACTCATTGGAAAAGACTCTGATGCTGGGAGGGATTGGGGGCAGGAGGAGAAGGGGACGGCAGAGGATGAGATGGCTGGATGGCATCACTGACTCGATGGACGTGAGTCTGAGTGAACTCCGGGAGTTGGTGATGGACAGGGAGGCCTGGCGTGCTGTAATTCATGGGGTTGCAAAGAGTTGGACATGACTGAGCAACTGAACTGAACTGAACTGAGGAGGAAGATCTGAAACAGATCCCTCTCTACTTTCTTCAGAGGGAGTTTGATCCTGCTGACACCTTGATCTTCTAGCCTCCAGAACCATGAGACAATAGTTCTATTGTTTAAGCTACTCAGTTTGCTGGATTTGTATGGCAGCCCTAGAAAACTACAGAGAAGGCAATGGCACCCCACTCTAAGACTCTTGCCTGGAAAATCCCATAGATGGAGGAGCCTGGTAGGCTGCAGTCCACGGGGTCTCGAAGAGTCGGACACGACTGAGTGACTTCACTTTCACTTTTCACTTTCATGCATTGGAGAAGGCAATGGCAACCCACTCCAGTGTTCTTGCCTGGAGAATCCCAGGGACGGGGGAGCCTGGTGGGCTGCCGTCTCTGGGGTTGCACAGAGTTGGACATGACTGAAGCGACTTAGCAGCAGCAGCAGCTAGAAAACTAACTCAGTAAGCAAAAGAATTGCTGAATCTGTACCATCAGAAGTCATATATCACTTGTTTTTTAGTTGCCAGTCTGAAGAGTCTAACTCTTTGCAGCCCATGGACTGTAGCCCACCAGGCTCCTCTGTCCATGGGATTCCCCAGAAAAGACTGCTGGAGTGGATTGTCATTTCCTTCTTCAGGGGATCTTCTGACCCAGGGACTGAATCCACATCCCCTTCAGTGTAGGTGGATTCTTTACACTGAGCCAACAGAGAAGCCCATAAAGATACTCCATTTTATTAATAAGTGACTGGTCAGAATAGAGAAAAGAAAACAGAAAGCAGGGATTACTGAGGTGAACTGAGTAAACCAAAAATGTTACTTTATTAAAACTTTTTTTCTTCTATTCTTCTTTTTTTGGCCATGAAGTGCAGCTTGTGGGATCTTAGTTCAGTGACCAGGAATTGAACTCGCACCCTCTGCAGTGGAATAGCAGAGTCTTAACCACTAGTCTGCCACAGAAGTCCCAAACTGGCACCTTTAATCAAGTTGTCAACCAGCAAATGACCCCAAAAACTTTAAAACCTTTTATTTTAATTATAATTCTTAATGAATCATAGAATTTTCTGTCTGAAAGAAACAAAGAAACCCAGTACATCCAGTCTTCTTCTCTGTCCATTTCCAACTGAAACAGACATGTATTTTTCTTCGTGAATATTTCCCATGAAAATATTTTATAGTCTTTCTCAGGAATCTATTTCTTTTGGCCATCTTGAGTAATGTATTCCATGCTACATAATTTATATTTACTACCTCCCCCAAATAATTTGAGGCAGTTGATGGCTCCTTTCTCTCCAGTCTGGAATGTCACAGCCATATTGGTGACTGGATCAATGATACAATATTCATTGAACAATTCACATGGACCAATGTAACTCTCATAGCCATTAATGCCCCATGATAATATAAGAGACGTCTTGATATTAAGTATAATTTAACTTCATTGAATCATATATTAAAATTGAAATACAATGGGAGGATTCAGAGACAGAAAGCAAGAATGCATCAAGCCTCTATGTTTTCCAGTTCATATAGCAGCAACTGGGTTCTCATTCTAAGACCTGCCTTTATTAGCTAGAAGTTGCAAGGACCAAGACCACAGTTGAGCAATCATACTACTTAGAAACAATCACATAAAGTTAAGATATAAAGGAATTATATTATTAAGATATTAGGCCACTCCCAACTATACATTTGATGTCTTTGTACATTATACTGTTATGCTGTTAATCCCCTAAGGTCCCAGAAGACTTTTAGTGATAAAAGATTAATTTAATGATACCTGGCACCATGGGGAAGCCTTGGGGGGCACTGGCCACATTTGCACTAGATTTCAAAGAAAACCAGAAAGCCTGTTGCATTTGTCTTGAGTCAACACGTGAGCTTCTCACAGTCAATTATCTGCACAATATCTGCAGTTTATAGAGACCAAACATGGTCAGGTTACCTCCCACCTTGCTTTAAATATTTATAGTTAGCGATGATTAAAATAAGATTTAAATTTGTCCCTTAAATCATGAGTTTTATCATCTTCCTCATTTTGAGGCTGAGGCTCAAGGTTTACAGCTCTGGAGATGAAAGGGAAGTTAACTGACTTCTTTAATCTTGTAACCAAGCTTAGGCTAGAGATGATGATCTGAATTCCTTTGTGTATCACACACCAAGCCTATTCACTTGAGAGCATAGAGCCTGATGTAAGGAAAATAGTCAGGCCTTGAGACTTGCTGACCAGGGTGGATGAGGATATGATGCAGAGCAGTGGGTCTCAACTCTTTCAAATCCAATGTCCTGTTTCCACAGCTAATGTTCCATAATGCCTCCTTTATTATCCTGAATTGGGAGTCATAGGTAATATAGATTATAGCCACATAGAATTAAAAAAAATCAATATAATAACATTGTATAATATAAAGTATATAAGGTATAATATAAAGGGGAGACAAAGGAGAAGTAATTTATTATGAAATAATATCTTTCTATATGTAAATGCCTGGGCATGTCTAGACTAGAAGATATCCTGGAGGGGTCAAATGCTTGAGTTTCATTATAATGAAAAAGTATGAATTTGAGAGAAGTAAGAAATTCCTCTGTACAAGAAATACCAGAAAATGAAAGAGCAAAAGTCCAAGTGGAAACGAAAATATCAACTAGAATGAGGATGTGTAATACAGACCAGGATCAGACTGATTTGTATATGATGAGAGAAAGAGGGAAATAACTGTGACTGAAGTGGAGGTAAGAGCCAAAACAAATTACTGCAGTTGAAATGGAGAAAATGAAGAAGAATTATATTCATGCACATGAATTTGGTCTTATTTGTTAGTGCAGTGTAGAATAATTCCCTTCATTGTAACATCAGACAGACAGTGATGAAATGGTGCACATACATGTGCGCACACACACACGCACACACACACACACACAACTTGTCTCCTGTCTTAAAATCTCAGTGCACCCAATCTTTGGTATGTAAAAAGCCTTGGATATTATATCCTTAGTCAGGCAAAGAGGAAGAAAACAGATTGGAAAATAATACTATATTGGAAGAGACTACCAAGAGGGTTGTTTGCCAGGCTGCTGGGAACATAAGACTGAAAGATAATAGACCGCTGTAAATTTTAATATTCAGTTTTGCAGCATAGATAACACTGTGTTACACAACACTAAAATATTTAACTCAGAAATGACATAGAATATTTACAAACAACCCTTATTATTAACATTCATTGAGACACTTGCATTTCTAAATGTGTTACAATGAGTCTCAAATTGCCTCGAATACGTGTTTGTGTGTCATAGCAGCAACACAGACTGATACGGAAAGGCATGTTGCACCAGCAATTCAAATACCACAAGGGATCTGCCATTGACAGTGTGCTTTGAAAGGATGAACAGATCTTGCTAAGCTCCCAAGCATAACATGGTGCGATCGATACTCAATTTATCTGGTAGTCATATTCCTTGAATTCATAGTATATTAAAATTATGCAAAAATATTTCATGATTATATGTGACCTGGAGTTAAATTCTAAGCTCAAATAATTATAACCAATTTTTTCACCTTTAAGAAAGTATAGTAGAATATTCAAAAGGCGGGCATGGTATTTCTCCAGAGAAGATATACAAATGGCCAATGAACCCATTAAAAGATGCTTAACATCATTCGCTATAAGAGTAATGCAAATCAAAATGACAATGAAGGAACTTCCCAGGCGCCCAGCGGTTAAGACTCCCAGCTTCCAATTCAGGGGACACGGGTTCCATGCCTTGTCGAGAAACTAAGATCCCACCATGCTGTGCAGTGCGCCCCCCACAACAACAACAACAACAACAACAACAACAAAATACCCACAATGAGATACCACTGCATGCCAACCAGGATGTTTATAATAAAAAATAATTAAAAACAAACAATAGCAAATGTTAGCAAGAATATGGAGAAATTGGAACCTTCATTCATTCCTGCTACTGCTGCTAAGTTGCTTCAGTCGTGTCTGACTCTGTGTGACCCCAGAGACAGCAGCCCACCAGTCTACCCCGTCCCTGGGATTCTCCAGGCAAGAACACTGGAGTGGGTTGCCATTGCCTTCTCCAATGCATGAAAGTGAAAAGTGAAAGTGAAATCATTTAGTCGTGTCCAACTCTTTGCGACCCCATGGACTGCAGCTCACCAGGCTCCTCTGTCCATGGGATTTTCCAGGCAAGAGTACTGGAGGGGGGTGCCATCTCCCTCTCTGTCATTTATTCCTGGTAGGATTGAAAAATGGTGCAACTACTTTGCAAAACAATCTCCAGGCATTTCCTCAAAAACTTACACATAAAGTACCATGTGACCCAGCAGTTACACTCCTAAGGATATAACCAAGAGAAATGAAAACACATATCAACACAAAAACTTGTATATAAATGTTCTAGCAATACTATTTATAATAGCCCCAAATGGAGACAACCCAAATGTCCACCAGCTGATAAAATGGATAAGTAAAATGTGGTATATCCATACAGTAGAATACTATGTGGCAATCAAAAGAAATGAGGTACACATTACAACATGGATGAATCTTGAAAACATAATGTTAAGTGAAAGAAGCCAGAAACATAAGTATCAGTTCAGTTCAGTTCAGTCACTCAGTTGTGTCTGACTCTTTGCGACCCCATGAACCACAGCTCGCCAGGCCTCCCTCTCCATCACCAACTCCCAGAGTCCACCCAAACCCATGCCCATTGAGTCGGAGATGCCATCCAACCATCTCATCCTCTGTTGTCCCCTTCTCCTCCTGCCCTCAATCTTTCCCAGCATCAGGGTCTTTTCAAATGAGTCAGCTCTTTGCATCAGGTGGCCAAAATTTTGGAGTTTCAGCTTCAACATCAGTCCTCCCGATGAACATCCAGGACTGATCTCCCCCAGGATGGGCTGGTTGGATCTTCTTACAGTCCAAGGGACTCTCAAGAGTCTTCTCCAACACCACAGTTCAAAAGCATCAATTCTTTGGTGCTCAGCTTTCTTTATAGTCCAACCCTCACATCCATACATGACCACTGGAGAAACCATAGCCTTGACTAGATGGACTTTTGTTGACAAAGTCACGTCTCTGCTTTTTAATATGCTGTCTAGGTTGGTCATAACTTTCCTTCCAAGGAGTAAGCGTATTTTAATTTCATGGCTGCAGTCACCATCTGCAGTGATTTTGGAGCCCAGAAAAATAAAGTCAGCCACTCTTTCCATTGTTTCCCCATCTATTTGCCATGACACATAAGTATATGATTCCATTTATATGAAGTGTCCAGATAGGCAAATACACAAGCAATGTTGAATATTCATTGAAAGGACTGATGGTGAAGCTGAAGCTCCAATACTTTGGCCACCTGATGTGAAGACCCAACTCAATGGAAAAAACCCTGATGCTGGAAAAGATTGAAGGCAAAAGGAGAAAGGGGAGGCAGAAGATGAGATGGTTAGATGGATCCCCAACTCAATGGATATGAATTTGAGCAAACTCCATGAGACAGTGAAGAATAAGGGAGCCTGGCAGCCTGCGGTCCATGGAGGAGCAAAGAGCTGGACACGACTTAGTGACTGAACAGCAAAAACAACATAGACAGAAAGTAGGTCTGTGGTTGCCAGAGGCTGGGGGAGAGGGAATGGAGAAAAACTGCTAGTGGGTATGGGACTTCTTTTTGGAATGATAAAAAGGGTCTGAAATTAGATGGTGGTAATGGCGGCACACTTCTGTGAACATACATAAACCCACTGAATTGTTCATTCTAACAGGATGATTGTATCAGTTATGCAATGCCAACTGTATCTCAATTTAAAAATATATGTGTATGTGTACATATACATATATACACATTGTATACACATACTTAATGAGATGACATTATGTTTTGTGTGCATGTTTTGAGTGTAGAGATTAAATCTCTAATCTCTACACACTGAGATATTTTGCTTTGCTTTGAAGGCTAAAGGACCACTACTCATGGCCTTCAAGGGTCTTTCTAGCCTCACCTCACACCATGCCCCTGCCTTCATTCTTCCATGGGATCTTTGCACCTGCCAGACCCTACTCCTTTAGCCTCACTTCACCTGAGTAATTCTTTTTTTTTTTTTAAATCAGGGCTGCACAGAAGCCTTGTACTTGCTTGCTTATTTATTTTTTTGGCTACTCTGGGTCTTCATTGCTGCTCATAGACTTTCTCTAGTTGTGGCCAATGGGGTCCCCTCTCTAATTGCTATGCATGGGCTTCTCATTACAGTGGCTTCTCTTCTTGCAAAGCACAGGTTCTGGGGCACACAGGCTTCAGTAGTTGTCGTGCAGGGGCTTAGCTGCTCTGAGGCATGTGGGATCTTCTTGCATCAGGAATTGAACCCATGGCCCCTGCACTGGCAGACGGATTCTTAACCTCTGGACCACCAGGGAAGTTCTGAGTAATTCTTTGTCACTCTTTGTGTGTGTGTGTGCTCAGTCACGTCTGATTCTTGGCGTCCCCATGGACTGTAGCCCGCCAGGCTCCTCTGTCCATGGGATTCTTCAGGCAAGAACACTGGAGTGGGTTGCCATACCTCCTCCAGGGAATCAAACTCACATCTCTGACATCACATCTCTGACATCTCCTGCATTAGCAGGCAGATTCTTTACCACTAGCATCATCTGGGAAGCTTCAGTTCTTTGTCACATCCTTTAGCAAGTCTTCTCTGACCTCCCTGACAAGGTCAGACCCTTCTGTATACCCTCTCATAATACCATACCTCTTATCATGCCGCGTGTCACATTATACATATTATATTTGCACTTAAATGGGTGGCCTTTGGCCTTTGGATTAATATCTGTCTTTTCAGTTACACTGTTCTACTTGAGGGGTAGTAGGATCATGTCTGGTCTTGCTTACACCTATATGCCTTGGGACATATCTGACGTACAGTGCCTGATCTCTTTATATAGATGAGAAAATGTTTATTGAATGAGTTAACAAGTGAGTTATGTTCTTTTTATTTAATCTTTGCTATACCACTTCTGGGTTTATTTATACTTCTGCCCATTCATTCATTCATTCTAAAATGTTCATTGGGTGCCTACTGTGTGCCAGACCATATAATGACGCCTGTGACTCATGAAATGATATCTGGTTTCATCAACCATGGTTAAAAAGGCAGGAGTCATTTTACCTGCAAACAATTCTGAATAGGCCTAAAAGAATGTAGGAATTCATCTCATAACGTGGCTTTGTGTATCAGTTCAGTTTACTTGCTCAGTTGTGTCTGACTCTTTGCAACCCCATGGATTGCAGCATGCCAGGCTTCCCTGTCCATCACCAACTCCTGGAGCTTGCTCAAACTCATATTCATCAAGTTGGTGATGCCATCCAACCATCTCATCCTCTGTCATCCCCTTCTCCTCCTGCCTCAATCTTTCCCAGCATCAGGGTCTTTTCAAATGAGTCAGTTTCTCACATCAGGCAGCCAATGTATTGGAGCTTCAGCTTCAGCATTAGTCCTTCCAATGAATATTCAAGATTGATTTCCTTTAGGATGGACTGGTTGGATCTCCTTGCAGTCCAAGGGACTCTCAAGAGTCTTCTCCAACACCACAGTTCAAAAGCATCAATTCTGCAGCAGTCAGCTTTCTTTATGGTCCAACTCTCACACCCATACATACTAGAAAAACCATATCTTTGACAACATGGACCTTTGTCAGCAAAGTAATGTCTCTGCTTGTTAATATGCTGTCTAGGGAGAAGGCAATGGCAACCCACTGCAGTACTCTTGCCTGGAAAATCCCATGGATGGAGGAGCCTGGTAGGCTGCAGTCCATGGGGTCTCTAGGAGTCGGACACTACTGAGTGACTTCACTTTCACTTTTCACTTTCATACATTGGAGAAAGAAATGGCAACCCACTCCAATGTTCTTGCCTGGAGAATCCCAGGGACGGGGGAGCCTGGTGGGCCGCCGTCTATGGGGTCGCACAGAGTTGGACACGACTGAAGTGACTTAGTAGTAGCAGTAGCAGTAGCAGTAGGTTGGTCATAGCTTTTCTTCCAAGGAGCAAGCGTCTTTTAACTTCATAGCTTTGTATATGGCAGCAACTTAAAGCTTCCTAGATTCTTCCTTCAGAATTTTGATGTTATTCTTGGTAATGTCACTCAACTAAATCATATGACTTCATCTTGGTAAGTTTTTTTTTTAGATTCTAATCTAAATCTTATTATAAACTTCCAGCTCAACTATAAATTTAATATTGCAGCAAATCAAGCTACTGGGCTATGTAAGAACTAGACACACTAACCACAAAGTTTTGTAATGCTTATCTAGACCATAGTACCTAACTGAAAACTACAAAACATCAGCTAATTAATTTTCATAAGTGATTTTGATTATTCAAGTAATCGTATTCTCTTAAAGAGTCACATTTTATGCAAATTTATTTGTCAATATAGATTAATCATAGCAAAGAACATTCTTTCATATTATGCATATTTGTACTAACTCCATAAATATACATGTACTTTGTTAGAAATATGATTTCTCAAATTATGTTATGAGGGCTTCCCTGGTGGCTCAGATGGTAAAGAATCTGCCTGCCAGTGCAGGAGACCCAGGTTCAATCCTTGGGTCTGGAAGATCCACTGGAGTAGGAAATGGCAATTCACTCTAGTATTCTTGCCTGGGAAATTCCATGGATAGAGGAACCTGGAAAGTCACAGTCCATAGGGTTGCAAAGAGTCAGACATAACTGAGTGACTAACACACACACACAAATTATGTATTGAATAAATTAAGTCCTTCTAAGTTAATAATCATATTTCTGCTGAATGTTTAATAGAAGGAAATATTTTTTCTTTCAATTAATTTGACATTTTTAACCAGAAAGTGAATTAATGCAAGCTTATGCATGGAAACAGTAGACTTTATGTGTTCTGCAGGGAGACAGTGATTAGACTAGACTCTATAAACCTCATGAGAGTAGAGATCATATTTCTTGTTGTTCATCATTATATCTCCCACCCCAAACCTTAGCACTGTTATTGGCATATGGCAGGTGCTCAATAAATAGCTGTTACATGAATGAATCAAAATACTCTAATTCTGTCCTTAATATTTTTAGAGGGTAAACCAACGGGGCCTGACAACAGTGTTGGCATTAACAGGTCAAGTTGTTGTTTGCGTCTCCATGTATGAAAGAAACTGGTGAGTAAAATTGTATATTCTTGCTTGGAATTAGTAAAATTATATATTCTCACTTGGAATGAGGAATTATATATTCTTTGGGGATTATTTTCACTTGTATAGTCTCACTTGAAATTAGTGGAATATTCTCACTTGGAATTGGACTTAAGGGTGAGAAGAATCTGATTTCTTATTGCATGGTTCATGTGGGAAAAGTTTATTCCAATTTACTGTATTTTGAACTCTGAGTTCTGAGGCACGAGGTTTGGTTCAATCACCAGTCATTTGTGCACAGTGTCTGGATTGGAAATCACTGCAGAATCGTCTTTTTAAACCCAGTCTTCCATGTAAAGTTTGAATCTCCTTTACAATATTTCTGCCAAGGGCCTCACCAAACTTTGAACATTTCTAAGTGATAGGGAATTTAACAGCTCCTGAGACAATTCCTTCCAGTTAGGACAGTTTGCTTAAAAAATTCTTTATTCTATCATATTGAAATTGGCCTTCCTGCACTTCTCACACCCAGCAAAGATGGGTATATAGAACACCTGTTTTTCCTCTTCCATCTGACAACCCATATGTGTTTTTTAAATTTTATGTATGTAATTATGGAGAAAGAAATGGCAATCCACTCCAGTATTCTTGCCTGGAAAATCCCATGAACAGAGGAGCCTGGCAGGCTACAGTCCATAGTGTCGCAAAGAGTCGGACCTGACTGAGGTGACTTAGTATCATGTATCTGTGTACGGGTTTTGTTTTTAGCCGTGCTGGGTCTTTGTTGCTGCGTGAAGGCTTTCTCTAGCTGCAGCAGCTGGGGACAGCTCTCTAGCTGTGGTGTGTGGGCTTCTCACTGTGGTGGCTTCTCTGGTTGCAGAGCATGGGCTCCAGGGCATGCAGGCTTCAGGAGTGGCAGTGTGTGGGCTCAGTAGTTGTGGTACACAGGCAAGTAGGCCCCATGGCAAGTTGAATCTTCTTAGACTAGGGATCAGATCCATGTCCCCCGCATTGGCAGGTGGATTCTTAATCACTGGACCATTAGGGAAGTCCACCCTAGTATATATTTGGAGTCTTTGGTAGCTAAGCAAAATTTCCCCAGTTTGTATGAATTCTCCACATAGGACATGATTTCACATCTCTTCCCTTCCCTGACCATTCTCCCAGTGAATGTGCCTCTATTTGTTTGGGTCTCTTTTGAAGTGTAGTGTCCAGACAAATCCCAATATTTTAAATGTGGTTTATGTATAGCAACTACGCTCTTGTCAAATATTGGATTTGTAGATAGTCAGGCGTGTCCTAGATATTTTCTACTGGGATTGTAGTGACAATTCCCATGAATCTGCACTAACATTTCTATCTCTCATATGTAAGCATCAGAGCCAGAGCATTTTAGACTGGGGAAAGTGATTTTTCCCCCTAGATCACATAAAAAGCAATGGGAAACTAACAAAGAATTAATCTCAAAAATATACAAACAGCTCATGAAGCTCAATACCAGAAAAATAAATGATCCAATCAAAAAATGGGCCAAAGAACTAAACAGACATTTCTCCAAAGAAGACATACAGATGGCTAACAAACACATGAAAAAATGCTCAACATCACTCATTATCAGAGACATGCAAATCAAAACCACAATGAGGTACCATCTCACGCCAGTCAGAATGGCTGCTATCAAAATGTCTACAAACAGTAAATGCTGGAGAGGATGTGGAGAAAAGGGAACCCTCTTACACTGTAGGTGGGAATGCAAACTAGTATAGCCACTATGGAGAACAGTGTGGAGATTCCTTAAAAAACTGGAAATAGAACTGCCTTATGATCCAGCAATCCCACTGCTGGGCATACACACCGAGGAAACCAGAATTGAAAGAGACACGTGTACCCCAATGTTCATCACAGCACTGTTTACAATAGCCAGGACATGGAAGCAACCTAGATGCCCATCAGCAGACGAGTGGATAAGAAAGCTGTGGTACATATACACAATGGAATATTACTCAGATATTATAAAGAATGCATTTGAATCAGTTCTAATGAGGTGGATAAAACTGGAGCCTATTATACAGAGTGAAGTAAGTCAGAAAGAAAAACACCAATACAGTGTATTAACACATATATATGGGATTTAGAAAGATGGTAATGACGACCCTATATGCGAGACAGCAAAAGAGACTCAGATATGAAGAACAGACTTTTGGACTCTGTGGGAGAAGGTGAGAGTGGGATGATTTGAGAGAATAGCATTGAAACATGTGTATTATCATATGTGAAACAGATCACCAGTCCAAATTCGATGCATGAAACAGGGCACTCAAAGCTGGTGCGCTGGGACAACCAGAGGGATGGGATGGGGAGGGCAGTGGGAGGGGGGTTCGGGATGGGGACACATGTACACCCATGGCTGATTCATGTCAATGTATGGCAAAAGCCACCAAAATATTGTAAAATAATTAGCCTCCAATTAAATAAGTAAATTAAAAAAAAAAACAAGAAAGAATATGTATCTCCTTTCATCTCCATGATCAAGGAACATAAGAAGGCTAGTATTTTTATTTTTCTTACTTTTGCTCTGCTTGTAAGTTAAATAATGAATCTAAAGTGCTTAGTATGGTGTCTGGTCCAGATTCAACAAATCTTAGCTAACTTTTCCTTTCCCTTCTCTACCTCTTTATATTTGTCTTGGATTTTTCCCTTTATCTTCTAACACAACAATGATGTAGAAATGAACAAGATTATAAAGTATCTTCTATAGACTCTTTTTTTTTTTTAATTCCCAGAAGACATGAGTGCTTTGTTTTCTTTAAGTAAAATCCTAAGGGACAGTTAGATGAGATAGAAATGTTTCAAATGTTTTCAGAATAAAATATAACACTTAAGCAATCTTTACACATTCATTTTAGTCATTTAGTCGACTTATGCACTATTCTGCATCTTCATTCATCTGGCAGAGTTTTTGTACAGAAATGAGCTTCCTAAGACTAGAAAGACAGGATTAAAAAATGAGAGGTTTCAATTATTAGAGAAATACAAATCAAAACTACAATGGAATACCACCTCACACCAGTTAGCCATCAATAAATTCTACAAATAACAAATGCTGGAAGGTGTGCGGAGAAAGGAGAACACTCCTGTACCATTGATAGAATGTAAATTGGTGCAGTGACTAATGGAAAACAGTATGGCGGGTCCTCAAAAAACTGAAGATAGAGTTACTATATGACCCTGCAATCCCGCTCCTGGGCATATATCCAGACGAAACTGTAATTCAAAAAGATACATGTACTCCTAAGTTCATGACAGCACTATTTACAATAGTCAGGACCTAAATGTCCACCAACAGATGAATGGATAAAGGAGATGTGGTACATATATACAATAGAATATTATTACTCAGCCATAAAAAAGAATGAAATAATGCCATTTTCAACAACATGAATGGACCTAGAGATTATCATACCGACCAAAATGAGTCAGAAAGAAAAATACAAATACCATATGATGTCACGTATGCTGCTGCTGCTGCTAAGTCGCTTCAGTCATGTCCGACTCTGTGCAACCCCACAGACGGCAGCCCACCAGGCTCCCTGTCCCTGGGATTCTCCAGGCAAGAACACTGGAGTTGGTTGCCATTTCCTTCTCCAATGCGTGAAAGTGAAGTCGCTCAGTCGTGTCCGACTCTTTGCGACCCCATGGACTTCAGCCTACCAGGCTCCTCCATCCATGGGAGTTTCCAAGCAAGAGTACTGGAGTGGGGTGCCATTGCCTTCTCTGATATCACTTATATGTGGAGTCTAAAATATGACACAAATGAATATAAGAAACAGAAATATACGCACAGACATAGAGAAGAGACATGTGGTTGCCAAGGGGGAGGGGGTGGGAAGAGGATGGAGTTGGGAGTTTGGGATTAGCAGATGAAATTGGCATATATGGAATGAATAAACAGCAAGGTCCTACTGTATAGCATAGGGAACTATATTCAATATCCTGTGATAAACCTTAATGAAAAAGAATATATATGTATAACTGAATCACTTTGCTATACAGCAGAAATTAACACAACATTTTAAATCAACTATACTTCAATAATATTTTTAAAAGAAGGGTTTCAATTAGATATTTTCTCAGATTATTGTATTATAGTTCCCGGTTTCACAAGTGATTAAGAAAAGAGAACTAACGTTGATAGGGGAATTTTTGAATATACTACAGCAATTGTTCCTTTAAAAGTAAAATTCTGAGAAACGTAAAGCAACTTTGTTCCTGTAAATGAAACTGCCATTCCTGACAGCTGGCACACTATCTCCTTTAGCAATAAGATGATTAGAAACATACTGAATTTTGACTAGCGTTTTTATAAAGACATTTATTTTATAAAAGAGAGTGACAATAGATTTAGGTACTCCCCCACAAAGTACTAAGAAGTAAATGTCATTCTATGGCATTGAAATCAATGATGTTAACTCTAGCATCTAGAGGTCACTAGGCAACTTAGTACTGCCTAGCAACACAGGTCTTAACAAGGATCTTAACACTGTATCCTATGGGGCTTTCTCCCAACTAGAAACTCTTCTGCCTAAGTGGAAAAAGTCCTGATTGCTCTTTTTCAAAATTCTTACCAACCTAACTTTTCCCTTACACCATGTATGATCTTTGTAACAGAAATTGCTTTAATAGTCTGATCACTTGAAAGTATGAGAAACACCCAAGAAAGCTTCCTGATTTTTTGAAAGATGTCTTAGCAGCATAGGCTCTAAATCTAGAGATTTTGCAGATGTAAAATATGCAACTTTCATTAGGAAAAAATAGAACTTTTGAATGGGAAAAATTAGTGTCAATTTAAGATAAAAATGTGATCATTTTGTAGAAATTATTTTGGAAATTGTTCAAAATCTCAGATCAATAGAATAAGTGTAGATGCCAATTGGTTTCTTAAAATGTTCCATTAACACAGTATTTTGTTGTAGTTTATGGGCTGGTAGTTTATGTATTCAACTGGAATTAAGACCTAAGACATACGTATTGACTCAGTTCTCATAAGTCAAAAATGTACGTTTCTTCTGATACCTTGTTGTTAGAGATAAGGCATCATCTCACTTCTCTCGAGATTTTGTATTCAGTGTTTTAGATCAAGATCCTAATGAAGTTATATGTAAAAGAGCTAACTTAATTCTGTTCCACAGTTCTGAACTCTAGCCTTATTTTCAGTCTTGCAAATAAATCTTGGCCATAAGGAGGAGAGTTGGGAAAATGAATGAAAAACTCAGAATACCTTTTTGATGATGATACAGTATCACATGCAAAACTCTCCAATGACTAAATCACAGAGCATTTACAAACTGAATCACATAGCATTTACAACATATAATTGAGGATGAATTACTCTGTTAATATATAATAATAGATAATCTATTGGTCAGCTCTCCTAAAGAAATAGGTCTTAGTAAAATTTCAAAATTTCTTGGAAAAATGATTATTCATAATCTATTATTATAGCTTTCTAATTTAACTGAGTTAAAAAACTGATGCTGCAAATGCCCCCTCCCCCCTCCCTCCCTGCTGCTTTTGTGTATATACATCCTTGTAAATCCATGCTTGTAATCATCTCTCATGTGCCTGTCTTAAGTGATTATCATAAAGCAATACAAGTTTTACCTGCTACCATTATTAGATTGAATATTTTAATATTTCATTCATTATTAGATTGAAAACTCCTCAATGATTAGGCTGTAAACTCCAGGAAAGCAAGAACCTCCTACATTGTTTATGGATGTATTCCTAGTACCTGTGCATTGGCACTAAAGAAATTTTCGTTGATTAAAGGGAAGAGACTTGGTCACACTCATCCTTGTATTCTAAGTTTGACATGATGTTTGGAATACAATGGATACACAGTGAATGCTGATTGAATGGATTTACTGATAATAAATTAACACCCAGGGTAATACATTTTTTTCTAACTTATAATCATGTAAGAGTACACCAGAAAACCATTTCTACTTACATGACTGACCACAGTTTCTAATTATATTATAGCACCAATTAACTTTTATTCTCTTTAATTTTGCTTTGAGAGTTTCTAAAACCTAAATAAGATTACTAAGATCACTGTTTGTGTGTACTCAGTCATGTCTGACTCTTTGTGATACCATAGACTGTAGCCCGCAAGGCTCCTCTGTTCATGAGATTCTCCAGGCAAGAATACTGGGGTGGATTCCCATTTCCTCCTCCAGGGGAATCTTCCTAACCCAGGGATTGAACCCACATCTCCTGTGTTTCCTACATTGGCAGGTGGATTCTCTTCCACTGAGTTACAAGGGAAGCCCACTAAGATCACTGGTTAAAAGAAATCTCTGTAATATAATCATTGTTATCTATCTGTAAATTACTTACTCATAATAAAAGGAAAAAGAGTAACTATACAGTGGAGTCAACAAATGAGTCTGAAATGCAGTACTTGGATGCAATCTCAAAAATGACAGAATGATCTCTGCTCATTTCCAAGGCAAACCTTTCAATATCACAGTAATCCAAGTCTATGCCCCAACCAGGAACGCTCAAGAAGCTGAAGTTGAATGGTTCTATGAAGACCTACAAGACCTTTTAGAACTAACACCCAAAAAAGATGTCCTTTTCATTATAGGGGACTGGAATGCAAAAATAGGAAGTCAAGAAACACCTGGAGTAACAGGCAAATTTGGCCTTGGAATACGGAATGAAGCAGGGCAAAGACTAATAGAGTTTTGCCAAGAAAATGCACTGGTCATAGCAAACACCCTCTTCCAACAACACAAGAGAAGACTCTACACATGGACATCACCAGATGGTCAACATGGAAGTCAGATTGATTATATTCTTTGCAGCCAAAGATGGAGAAGCTCTATACAGTCAGCAAAAACAAGACCAGGAGCTGACTGTGGCTCAGACCATGAACTCCTTATTACCAAATTCAGACTTAAATTGAAGAAAGTAGGGAAAACCACTAGACCATTCAGGTATGACCTAAATCAAATCCCTTATGATTATACAGTGGAAGTGAGAAATAGATTTAAGGGCCTAGATCTGATAGATAGAGTGCCTGATGAACTCTGGATGGAGGTTCGTGACATTGTACAGGAGACAGGGATCAAGACGATCCCCATGGAAAAGAAATGCAAAAAAGCAAAATGGCTGTCTGGGGAGGCCTTACAAATAGCTGTAAAAAGAAGAGAAGCAAAAAGCAAAGGAGAAAAGGAAAGATACAAGCATCTGAATGCAGAGTTCCAAAGAATAGCAAGAAGAGATAAGAAAGCCTTCTTCAGCGATCAATGCAAAGAAATATAGGAAAACAACAGAATGGGAAAGACTAGAGATCTCTTCAAGAAAATTAGAGATACCAAGGGAACATTTCATGCAAAGATGGGCTCGATAAAGGACAGAAATGGTATGGACCTAACAGAAGCAGAAGATATTAAGAAGAGGTGGCAAGAATACACAGAAGAACTGTACAAAAAAAGATCTTCACGACCCAGATAATCACGATGGTGTGATCACTCACCTAGAGCCAGACATCCTGGAATGTGAAGTCAAGTGGGCCTTAGAAAGCACCACTACGAACAAAGCTAGTGGAGGTGATGGAATTCCAGTTGAGCTATTCCAAATCCTGAAAGATGATGCTGTGAAAGTGCTGCACTCAATATGCCAGCAAATTTGGAAAACTCAGCAGTGGCCACAGGACTGGAAAAGGTCAGTTTTCATTCCAATCCAAAGAAAGGCAATGCCAAAGAATGCTCAAACTACTGCACAATTGCACTCATCTCACATGCTAGTAAAGTAATGCTCAAAATTCTCCAAGCCAGGCTTCAGCAATATGTGAACCATGAACTTCCTGATGTTCAAGCTGGTTTTAGAAAAGGTAGAGGAACCAGAGATCAAATTGCCAACATCTTCTGGATCATAGAAAAAGCAAGAGAGTTCCAGAAAAACATCTATTTCTGCTTTATTGACTATGCCAAAGCCTTTGACTGTGTGGATCACAATAAACTGTGGAAAATTCTTCAAGAGATGGGAATACCGGACCACCTGACCTGCCTCTTGAGAAATTTGTATGCAGGTCAGGAAGCAACAGTTAGAACTGGACATGGAACAACAGACTGGTTCCAAATAGGAAAAGGAGTACGTCAAGGCTGTATATTGTCACCCTGCTTATTTAACTTATATGCAGAGTACATCATGAGAAATGCTGGACTGGAAGAAACACAAGCTGGAATCAAGATTGCCGGGAGAAATATCAATAACCTCAGATATGCAGATGACACCACCCTTATGGCAGAAAGTGAAGAGGAACTAAAAAGCCTCTTGATTAAAGTGAAAGAGGAGAGTAAAAAAGTTGGCTTGAAGCTCAACATGCAGAAAACAAAGATCATGGCATTTGGTCCTATCACTTCATGGGAAATAGATGGGGAAACAGTGTCAGACTTTATTTTTTTGGCTCCAAAATCACTGTAGATGGTGACTGCAGCCATGAAATTAAAAGACGCTTACTCCTTGGAAGGAAAGTTATGACCAACCTAGATAGCATATTCAAAAGCAGAGACATTACTTTGCCAACAAAGGTCCGTCTAGTCAAGGCTATGGTTTTTCCTGTGGTCATGTATGGATGTGAGAGTTGGATTGTGAAGAAGGCTGAGCGCCAAAGAATTGATGCTTTTGAACTGTGGTGTTGGAGAAGACTCTTGAGAGTCCCTTGGACTGCAAGGAGATCCAACCAGTCCATTCTGAAGGAGATCAGCCCTGGGATTTCTTTGGAAGGAATGATGCTAAAGCTGAAACTCCAGTACTTTGGCCACCTGATGCGAAGAGTTGACTCATTGGAAAAGACTCTGATGCCGGGAGGGATTGGGGGCAGGAGGAAAAGGGGACGCAAGAGGATGAGATGGCTGGATGGCATCACTGACTTGATGGACGTGAGTCTGAATGAACTCCAGGAGTTGGTGATGGACAGGGAGGCCTAGCGTGCTGCGATTCTTGGGGTCACAAAGAGTCAGACACGACTGAGCGACTGAACTGAACTGAACTCATACAGTGGAGAAGCTAAATAAACTCTTAAACTAGTGAGCAAGATTAATATCAAACATATCTGTTCCTCCTTGTTCACTGCAGCACTATCTACAATAACCAAGACATGAAGACAACCTAAACCATCAATCTGTGTGTGTGTGTGAGTGGAATATTACCCAGCCATGTATATAAGGAAATCTCGCCATTTGGGACAATATGAATGGACCTAGAGTGAAGTAAGTCAAACAGAGAAAGACAAATACGATACAGTCTATATATGGACTCTTAAAAAACCAAACCAAACAAAATTGAACTCACTGATGCAGAGAACAGATGGGTGGTTTCCAGCAGTAGGGGTGGCAGTGGGTGGGGGACAGGAGATTGGGTTGGGGGGTATGATGGGGTTTGAGGGCGGGGGAAGGGATGGTGGGGTGGTGGGTGGGAGAAGAGGTGAGTGAAATGTGTGAAGAGGACAAAAACACAAAAGTACAAACTTTTCATTATAAAATGAATAAGTCCTGGGGATGTAATGTACGTCGTGGTGACTATAGTTAATAATACTATTTTGTATACTTGAAAGTTGGTAAGAGAGTAGATCTTGAGAAATTCTTGTCATAAGAAAAAAAAAGGTTCATAATTCTGTGGTGATGGATGTTAACTAGATTTATTGTGGGGATCATTTTGTAATATATACAAATATATTTGGATCACTATGCTATACACCTGAAACTAACATAATGTTACATGTCAATTATATCTCAATTAAAAAAAGAAAAAGAATTACTGGAGTTCCCTGGTGGCCTCGTGGTTAGTTAGGGCAAGCCAATGAAGGTCAGGAAAAAAAAAGGGATTAGTGGAAACAGTGACAGGTTTTAGTTTCTTAAGCTCCAAAATCACTGTGGATGGTGCCTGCAGCCCTGAAATTAAAATACACTTGTACCTTGGAAAGAAAGCTATGACAAATCTAGACAGCATACTATAAAGCAGAGACATCACTTTACCAACAAAGGACCACCTTAGTCAAAGCTATGATTTTTCCAGTAGTCACGTATGGATGTGAGAGTTAGACCATAAAGAGGGCTGAGCGCTGAAGAACTGTGGTGCTGGAGAAGACTCTTGAGAGTCCCTTGGACTGCAAGGAGATCCAATCAGTCCATCCTGGGGGAGATCAGTGTTGGGTGTTTATTGGAAGGACTGATGTTGATGCTGAAACTCCAATACTTTGGCCACCTGATGCAAAGAGCTGACTCATTTGAAAAGACCCTGATGCTGGGAAAGATTGAGAGCAGGAGGAGAAGGAGACGACAGAGGATGAGATGGTTGGATGGCATCTCTGACTCAATGGGCATGGGTTTGGGTGGACTCTGGGAGTTGGTGATGGACAGGGACGCCTGGCGTGCTGTGGTTCATGGGGTCGCAGAGTCGTACACGACTGAGCGACTGAACTGAACCGAACTAATCCTGGATTGCTTCTTATATTGAAGGGAAAGAAGTCAATAAAAGGCGTTATCATGATAACTGACAAAATTATAACAGGGTGTGGGGCAGGGGGTGGTGGTGCTCAGTTGTGTCCGACTCTGCGACCCCATGGACTGTAGCCTGGCTGATACTCTGTCCATGTAGTTTTCCAGGCAAGAATGCCTGAGTGGGTTGCCATTTCATACTCCAGGGAATCTTCCTGCCCCATGGATGGAACTTGCATATCTTGCTTCTCCTACATTGGCAGGTGGATTCTTTACCACTGAGTCACCCGAGAAGCCCCAACACAGACTGTAGTTAAACAAAAGTATTGTATTAATGTTAAATTTCCTGAATATGATAACTGTATTGTGCTCATGTATGATAATAAAATCCTGGCTTTGAGAACCACACACTGAAGTAATTAGGGATAAAGGAGAAGGATGTATGTTTGAATCTACTCTCAGATGGTTCAAAAAATCATCTATATAGATAGATGGATTGAGAGAGAGAGCAAACAAATGGGACAAAATATTAAAAGTTGGTTAATCTGGGTAAAGTATGGGAATTGTGTTCTTTCATGTGAGATCTTAGTTCCCCGACCAGGGGCCCCTGCCTCCTGTAATGGAAGTGCAGAGTCTTAACTACTGGACCATCAGGGAAGTCCTTTCGTTTGCTTTTAAATTTTAAGTGTTTCAAAATAAAAAGTTAAAAAAAATGGTTTGTAAAAATGCAAAAATTGCTTAAAAAAGCATCCCATTTGTCAATATTTGCAAGTTTAAAAAAAAGCAAATAAACAAAAATAATCACCCCTCATAAAAACAAAACCACAATCATAATGAATGGTTAGTAGCTTCAAGTGTCCAACCAGGGCACATATTCTACAGTATTACTAATTCTATGCACTAGGGTTCCTTTAATTGTCCTTGTATGGTTGTTCTCTGGGCTTCCTTGTGGCTCAGTTTGTAAAGAATCTGCCTGCAGTACAAGAGACGCAGGTTTGATCCCTGGTCTGGGAAGATCCCCTGGAGAAGGAAATGGCAACCCACTGCAGTATTCTTGCCTGGGAAATTCAGTGGACAGAGGAGCCTGGCAGGCTACAGCCCATGGGGTCACAAGAGTTGGATACAACTTAGCGACTAAACCACCACCACCACGATGGTTGTGCTCTACATTGAAAATGAGTGTCCTATTAGAACACAAGGGCTAAAATGGATTCTTCCCAAACACTAAAATTGATTTTTCGCACTAAACTTTTTCTTATGATGCTTATTGCAAAGAGTGAACGTTGTTTTTTTCTTTAGCCCAATGGAAATCAGAATTCATTCCCTCAAGCCCATTTAGTAACTTTTAGTGGTTGTCTATTATGTGCCAAGAAGTGAACTAGGTGATGGCAAAACAATGAGGAATGTTTTGCTGTGTTTCTTGACAGATTCAGACTAACGGGAGAGTCAATCATTTAATTAGAATGACTTGTTACAGGTGCAGGAAAATGGAGCAGTCATTTGTCTGTGGGAAGTAGTTTCTCAGAAGAAATGATATCTAAAGCAAGTCTTAAAGGATGAGTAGGAGTGTTCCAGGTGGACAGGATATTTATTTCCAGGTGTGAGGAGTAATATGTGCAAAGGCAACAAAGCCTTGAAAAGTTCAATATTCATTTTTAATCGATACCAGATATAATGCAGAAGCATTAAAACCTAGGTCAGCTGCTTAAAAAATATTTTTATAGTGAAATATTATACTTATTTACAGAAGTACATAAAACATAACTATCAGCTTGCTGAATTATTACAAAGCAAATACACATTGTAATGATTATGTGGTGAAAATTGATAAAATGATCAGGAACCCCCAAATCGTCACCCCCCAGTACACTTCCCAAGCCTCTCAGCAAACCACTATTCTATTATTTAATAACTGTTTTATTAAAAATTTTTTAAATTTACATTTTAAAATTTATTTATTTTTGGTTGTGCTGGGTCTTCACTGCTGTGTGTGGGCTTTCTCTAGTTGCAGGAGCTATTCTTTGCTGCAGTGCCTGGGCTTCTCATTGCAGTGGGTTCTGTTGTGGAGCACAGGCTTAGGCAAGCAATCTTCACTGGCTGTGGCATGCAGGCTCTAGGATACGCAGGCTTCAGTAGCTGAGGGACACCGGCTCAGTATTTTATGGCTTGTGGTCTCTAGAGCTTGGGCTTCAGTAGTTGTGACGCATGGACTGAGTTGCTCAGCAGCATCCTCCTGGGCCAGGGATCCAACCTGAGTCCCCTGCATTGGCAGGTGGACTCTTATCCACTGTGCCACCAGGGAAGTCCCTAATAGTTGCTTCAGCTAATGAATATATAGCCATACACACACTTCTAATCATCTCTCTCTAAAATTCCCTTGTGTTCCACACTCCCTCCCTATCCAGTTCAACTACCGCTGCTACTGCTGCTAAGTCGCTTCAGTCGTGTCCGACTCTGTGCGACCCCATAGGCCGCAGCCCATCAGGCTCCCCCGTCCCTGGGATTCTCCAGGCAAGAACAGTGGAGTGGGTTGCCATTTCCTTCTCCAATGATGAAAGTGAAAAGTGAAAGTGAAGTCGCTCAGTCGTGTCCGACTCTCAGTGACCCCATGGACTGTAGCCCACCAGGCTCCTCTGTCCATGGGATTTTCCAGGCAAGAGTACTGGAGTGGGGTGCCATTGCCTTCTCTGAGTTCAACTACGAGTATATCCAATTTTTCCAACTCCAAAACACACGCTTTTTCTACTTTTCATTGAGATGTGGCTTCTTCATGTAGAAAATGAGCAGTCGACAGAGATTTTAAATTAGGCAGTAATATTATTAATATTTTTAAAACTATAATTTTGTTGATAGTGTGGAATAATGGAGAGCGGGAGAGATGGTGGTAGGAAGACCATGGAGGTAGTTATTGCAGTAGTTCAGAGGTGAGGGTTTGGACTTGAAGATTGCTGGTTCCCATGGAGAGAGGTCACTATTTCCTAAACCTTTCTGAAGTATAACCAGTTGTCCACGGTGTCAGGTTGCATGTTGGGGTTAAGTGAGCTGAGAAACCTTGTACACAGGTAACTTGCATTGCTTTGCATCTTTGCATGTGCTCCTCTCTTTGACTCCAAGGCCTCCACCTAGATAGCCTGAATAGATAGCAACACTGTTGATTAAAATTTGGAAGAACAGGTTTTGTGAGAAGAGAAGTTTAGTTTGGGCCCTGCTAATTTTGAGATGTTGGAGAAATTCAGATTGTGTGCTTCGTGGGTAGTTAGAGCTTAGATGCTTCAGGGACAGGCCTGAACTGGAGATAAAATTTTAGGAATAATCAGAATATATGTCACTTGAAGCATAGGACGTGGACTCAGTCCTATGTTCAAATCTAAGATCAAACATAAATTATTTGTTTCCTAATTTGTAAATGGGCTCAATAAAGGACAGAATAAAGATGGACTCAATAAAGGACAGAAATGGTAGGGACCTAACAGAAGCAGAAAATATTAAGAAGAGGTGGCAAGAATACACAGAAGAACTGTAGAAAAAAGATCTGCATGACCCAGATAATCATGATGGTGTGATCACTCACCTAGAGCCAGACATCCTGGAATGTGAAGCCAAGTGGGCCTTAGGAAGCATCACTATGAACAAAGCTAGTGGAGGTGATGGAAGTCCAGTTGAGTTATTTCAAATCCTGAAAGACGATGCCGTCAAAATGCTGCACTCAATATGCCAGCAAATTTGGAAAACTCAGCAGTGGCCACAGGACTGGAAAAGGTCAGTTTTCATTCCAATCCCTAAGAAAAGCAATGCCAAAGAATGCTCAAACTACCGCACAATTGCACTCATCTCACACACTAGTAAAGTAATGCTTAAAATCTCCAAGTCAGGCTTCAGCAATATGTGAACCGTGAACTTCTAGATGTTCAAGCTGGTTTTAGAAAAGGCAGAGGAACCAGAGATCAAATTGCCAACGTCTGCTGGATCATCAAAAAAGCAAGAGAGTTCCAGGAAAACATCTATTTTTGCTTTATTGACTATGCCAAAGCCTTTGACTGTGTGAATTACAATAAACTGTGGAAAATTGTGAAAGAGATGGGCATACCAGACCATCTGACCTGCCTCTTGAGAAACCTGCATGCAGGTCAGAAAGCAACAGTTAGAACTGGACATGGAACAACAGACTGGTTCCAAATCAGGAACGGAGTACGTCAAGGCTGTATATTGTCACCCTGCTTATTTAACTTATATGCAGAGTACATCAGGAGAAACGCTGGGCTGGAAGAAGCATGAGCTAGAATCAAGATTGCCAGAAATATCAATAGCCTCAGATATGCAGATGACACCACCCTTATGGCAGAAAGTGAAGAAGAACTAAAGAGCCTCTTGATTAAAGTGAAAGAGGAGAGTGAAAAAGTTGGCTTAAAGCTCAACATTCAGAAAATGAAGATCATGGCATCTGGTCCCATCACTTCGTGGGAAATAGATGGGGAAACAGTGGAAAGAATGGCGGACTTTATTTTTCTGGGCTCCAAAATCACTGCAGATGGTGATTGCAGCCATGAAATTAAAATATGCTTACTCCTTGGAAGGAAAGTTATGACCAGCCTAGACAGAATATTAAAAAACAGAGACATTATTTTGCCAAGAAAGGTCCATCTAGTCAAGGCTATGGTTTTTCCAGTGGTCATGTATGCATGTGAGAGTTGAACTATAAAGAGGGCTGAGCACCAAAGAATTGATACTTTTGAACTGTGGTGTTGGAGAAGACTCTTGCGAGTCCCTTGGACTGCAAGGAGATCCAACCAGTCCATCTTGGGGGAGATCAGTCCTGGGTGTTCATTGGAAGGACTGATGTTGAAGCTGAAACTCCAATACTTTGGCCACCTGATGCGAAGAGCTGACTCATTTGAAAAGACCCTGATGCTGGGAAAGATTGAGGGCAGGAGGAGAAGGGGACGATAGAGGATGAGATGGCTGGATGGCATCACCAACTCGGTACACATGAGTCTGGGTAGACTCCGGGGGTTGGTGTTGGACAGGGAGGCCTGGCGTGCTGCGGTTCATGAGGTCGTAAAGAGTCAGACACGACTGAGTGACTGAACTGAACTGAATTTGTAAAATGGGATAACATTTAACCTAGGATCTTAGTAAGGATTCAGTGAAAACCTAGAAAGCACTTAGCACTTTATCTGAATTCAATAAGTGACAAAATCATCTTTAGCTATTACTATATGTGTATGTGCTAAATCGCTTCAATCGTGCCTGTCAGACTGTAGCCCTCCAGGTTCCTGTGTTCATGGAATTCTCCAGACAATGATAGTGGAGTGGATTGCCATGCCCTCCTCCAGGGGATCTTCCTGACCCAGGGATCAAACCCACATCTCTTATGTCTCTGGCATTGGCAGGTGGGTTCTTTACCACTAGTGCCACCTGGAAAGCCCAGCTATTCTTATAGTACAGACTAATTTATGAACAAACTCCATTATAACAAGTAATTTTTAAAAATGGAATTCATCTAAATGCTATCTGAAATGCATTTGAATGGAAGACCTGTAAGGCATGGTTTGGTGCCAACATGGCAGCATGGTACATGCACTGTACCACCTGGTCAGCAAGACCTAAGTGTGCCTTTAGCATCAGGAATGGAAACTGTAAGTCTATATCGGGGTCCTAGTAGGCAACGTATCTCCAGGGCAGCAACCCATTCCCTAGTGGAGTTGCTAGTAGGTTACAACCTACTCCCTAGTGTCCTTAAAATAAAGCATTATCATTTTTTTTTTTTTGTATCCTGTTGCTTGCGCAGTCCTTACATGTTAAGTTCTGTAATTGATAATAGGTCAACAGTTTACTATTTGTCCTTTGAAATCAATTTTTCCATGACCCTTTCTAAACTTTCAGCCTCTGTTTTGGTCCATAATTTTATTTAAAAAAGTTATGAATATGTGTTGTAAAATGCCACATCATAATCAAAGCTAGCAAAATCTGGACCTGAATATATATGTCCCATAATTGGTTCTACTTGTTGTTAGGTGTTTATACTGTGTTTTAGAGAGATTTGTTTAGAACAGATGTGAAAATCTTCAAGAAAGAAACAAAATTATGAAAAAAAGTTAAGGAATCACCAAAGTATCTATACAGTGCCAGCAAAGTGACCCACTTAGTCAGTTTAAAGAATTGGTCTGACTACTTTTTCCTTGTTTTGCTATTCTTACAGGCATCATCAATCATTAAAAAAAAAAAAAAAAACAAACCAGCAGCTTTAATTAGCTAGTATTATTCTTGAAATAATTATATATTGTGATAGATTTCATGCAAAGATCATCACAATAATTCCTTCCATTCTTATATGCATATCCCTTTGAAATGTGACTTGGCTACTCCTCCCATCAAGAAGAGAAATTTAAAATATGGCACCAATGAACCTATTCACAAAATAGAAACGAACTCACAGACATAGTTATCAGACTTGTCACCAAGGAGGAAGGGAGGAAGAGGGACTCGGCATTTGGGGTTGGCAAATGCAAACTACAACATTACATTCAGAATGGATGAACAACAAGATCCTACAGTATAGCACAGGGAACTATATCCAGTCTCTTGGGATAAAACACAATGGAAAAAAATAGTAAAGAATATATACGTATATGTGTGTGTGTGTGTGTGTGTGTGTGTGTATATATACATACGTGTATATATATATATATATATATATATATATATATATGCTGCTAAAGTCGCTTCAGTCGTGTCCGACTCTGTGCGACCCCATAGACGGCAGCCCACTAGGCTCCTCTGTCCCTGGGATTCTCAGCCAAGAATACTGGAGTGGGTTGCCATTTCCTTCTCAATGCATGAAAGTGAAAAGTGAAAGTGAAATCGCTCAGTTGTGTCCGACTCTTTGCGACCCCATGGACTGCAGCCCACCAGGCTCCTCCGTCCATGGGATTTTCCAGGCAAGAGTACTGGAGTGGGGTGCCATTGCCTTCTCTGATATATATATATATATATATATACACATAAAACTGAGTCACTTTGGTGTACAGCAGAGATTGGCACAACACTGTAAGTCAACTGTACTTCAATTTAAAAAGTTTTAAAAAGAAGGGAAATTTATCTTCCCAATTTCTGAATATGTGCTGGCCTTCTGACTTTCTTTTACCAATAGAATGTGGTGGAAGTGGTGTCAAGTTCCTTCAGTTCCCACTCTATTTGCTTGGCATGCTGCCATTATATGAAAAAGCCCAGGATAATATTGAGGATGAAAATCTACAAGAGAAGAGAGAGGTCCAGCCAATAGTCAACACCAACTGCCAGCCATGAGAGCACCCAGTCAAGCTGCCAGATGACTGTAGCAGCTACATGCATGATCCCAGACAAGGCCAGACTAAAATGACTTTAGGGCACTGATTCTAGGGTGGTTTGCTGTGCCGCAATAATATATGTGTATATACATGCATGTGTGTGTGTATGTATATGTATGTGTGTGTGTATTCTCCAGACTTGAAGGTGATATGTTAATCATTAGATATGCACTTCCAGACTTTAAGTATAAAAAAGTTCCTTAAAGCTGTAATGATGTGTCACCTAGGTTGCTGCAGTGAACAACGAAAGGGAGACAAATGATTTTTCTGTGATGGTTTGTGCATAGTGTTTTTAGAGATAGGGTGAAATTCTAGGTGATGTTCAAAGTCTTTTTGTGAAATTGAATTAAATTCTTGTGATTCTAGCAATTCCATTCCCACTTCATGAGCTTACACATGACATTTTAATACCTCTCACAAATGACAGGATCTACTCACTCATCTTTCACATATGATATGATCCAAAACAGCTATGGTACAGTGTAGGCAACACAATATAGCCAATAGAACACAATGGCTAAGGTCATGAGTTTCAGAGCCACACCGTTTGGGTTAGAATGCTGCTTCAGCTGCCTTTCAGCTGTAACCTTGATGAGTTATCTAACCATTCTGGAAAAGGAAAAGTTTTCATTCCAGTCCCAAAGAAAGGCAATGCCAAAGAATGTTGAAACTACCACACAATTGCACTCATTTCACATGCTAGCAAAGTAATGCTCAAAATCCTCCAAGCCAGGCCTCATCAGTATGTGAACCATGAAATTCCAGATGTTAAAGCCAGATTTAGAAAAGGCAGAGGAACCAGAGATCAAATTGCCAACATCCATTGGATCACTGGAAAACCAAGAGAGTTCCAGAAAAACATCTACTTCTGCTTTATTGACTATGCCAAAGCCTTTGACTATGTGGATACAGCAAACTGTGGAAAATTCTTCAAGAGATGGAAATACCAGACCACCTGACCTGTCTCCTGAGAAATCTATATGCAGGTCAAGAAGTATCAGTTAGAACTGGACATGGAACAACAGACTGGTTCCAAACTTGGGTGAGGAGTACATCAAGGCTGTATATTGTCACCTTGCTTATTTAACTTACATGCAGAGTACATATGTGAAATGCTGGGCTACATGAAGCACAAGCTGGAATCAAGATTGCCAGAAATATCAAAAACCTCGGATATGCAGATGATACCACCCTTATGGCAGAACGTGAAAAACTGAAGAGCCTCTTGATGAAAATGAAAGAGGAGAGTGAAAAAGTTGGCTTAAAGCTCAACATTCAGAAAATGAAGATCATGGCATCCGGTCCCATCACTTCATGGGAAATAGATGGGGAAACAGTGGAAAAAGTGGCTGACTTTATTTTTTTGGGCTCCAAAATCACTGCAGATGGTGATTGCAGCCATTAAGTTAAAAGACGCTTGCTCCTTAGAAGAAAAACTATGACCAACCTAGACAGCATATTAAAAAGCAGAGACATTACTTTGCCAACAAAGGTCCATCTAGTCAAAGCTATGGTTTTTCCAGTAGTCATGTATGGATGTGAGAGTTGGGACTCTAAAGAAAGTTGAGCGCCGAAGAATTGATGCTTTTGAACTGTGGTGTTGGAGAAGACTCTTGAGAGTCCCTTGGACTGCAAGGAGATCCAACCAGTCCATTCTTAGGGAAATCAGTCCTGAATAATATCCACTGGAAGGACTGATGCTGAAGCTGAAACTCCAATCCTTTGACCACCTGACTCATTGTGAAGAAGTGACTCATTTGAAAAGACCCTGATGTTGGGAAAGATTGAAAGTGGGAGGAGAAGGGGATGACAGAGGATGAGGTGGTTGGATAGCATCATCCACTCGATGGACATGAGTTTGAGTATACTCCGGGAGTTGGTGATGGACAGGGAAGCCTGGCATGCTGCAGTCCATGGGGTCTAAGAGTCCAACATGACTGAGCAACTGAACTGAATCATTCTGTGCCTCAGTTTCTCCCCCTGAAGAATGGAGGATAACAAAATCTCATTGGATTGTTGATACAATTAAATGACCTCATGCCTGAGCCTAAAACATTACTCAAAACATATCAGATACTAATATTGTTATTTTATAAAGGGAATGATCTAGGTTCTAGACTCAGTTCTGTTACTATGTGACCTTCAGAAAATCAGTTAACCTCTCTGGGTTTCAGTTTTCTATCTATAAAGTAAGGAATGTTACTAAATAATTTCCATGGCTTCATCTTTAAAATTCTATGATTCAGTGTGTTCAATATTTGTTTTACCCATATGCACATTCCAATTTTGTCTATAATTCTAATTTTTCAGAATATTTAAAACTTATTCTATTAGCAAACAATTTTGAGGACTCTCTAGTGATGGCCATTTTGAAATATAAACATCTTTAATTCACATCTGGTCAGCAAACATTTGTAACTTTCACATATCTGAAGTAATGCCTTTTCATGTTTATGAAAATGTAGAATTGTATATTCATTTTTAAGCCCATGATAAATTTGCTTATTAAAGTAGATCTCCCAAAATTAAAATATTTCACCTCAAATTTTACCAAAGATCTCGTGTTAAATAAAACAAAAATTCCACTGTTAAGGGTCACATTATAAATTTTTTTCTATTGTTTTGCGTAAGCATATTCCTCTGTGGCTCAGTGGTAAAGAAATCACCTGCAGTGCCAGAGCTGCAGGAGATGCAGATTCCCTTCTTGGGTCAGGAAGATTGGAGGAGGCCATGGCAACCTGCTCCAGTATTCTTGCCTAGAGAATCCCATGGACAGAGGAGCCTTGTGGGAAACAGTTCCTTGGGTTGCAAAGAATTGGACAGGACTGACCAACCTAGATAGCATGTTAAAAAGCAGAGACGTTACTTTGCCAACAAAGGTCCATCTAGTCAAGGCTATGGTTTTTCCAGTGGTCACGTATGGATGCAAGAGTTGGACTGTGAAGAAAGCTGAGTGCCCAAGAATTGATGCTTATGAACTGTGGTGTTGGAGAAGACTCTTGAGAGTCCCTTGGACTGCAAGGAGATCCAACCAGCCCATTCTAAAGGAGATCAGCCCTGGAATTTCTTTGGAAGGAATGATGCTAAAGCTGAAACTCCAGTACTTTGGCCACCTCATGCGAAGAGTTGACTCATTGGAAAAGACTCTGATGCTGGGAGGGATTGGGGGCAGGAGGAGGGGACGACAGAGGATGAGATGGCTGGATGGCATCACCGACTCAATGGACATGAGTTTGAGTGAACTCTGGGAGTTGGTGATGGACAGGGAGGCCTGGCATGCTGCAATTCATGGGGTTGCAAAGAGTCGGACACGACTGAGTGACTGAAATGAACTGAAGAGACTTAGCATGAAAATATTAGAAAAATATTTTATTGGTTGTATGACAAACACTATCATGTGGGTGCAGCTTATTTTACTTTTAGAAATTGTGGCATTTCATTTTTAATTGGGATAATAGTTGCTTTACAATGTTGTGTTAGCTTCTGCCATATAACAACCAAGTGAATCAGCTATGTGTGTGTGTATATATATATATACCCACATATCCCCTCTTGGACCGCCCTCACCAACACCTAGATGCATTTCATTTTAGTTTGATGTTTTGTATTGCTTGACAATGGGACAGATAAAAATGACCAAACATACTAAAGTGACCAGTTAAGTGTGCAGAATGAACAGGTGGAATTCCTTTTTAAAAAGATCATTTTTGTATCATTTTCCTGTCACCCGTATTATTAGGCTGCTAAAATCACTCAGACCTATGCAAATGCTCCATTCAGTGTATTTACAGTAACACATTTATTACTGGACCTAATACAAACTCTGAATTTTGAAAATAGATTTCAGTCACTCGTTTGTTCTTCCAAAATACATCAGAACCTGTCTACTAAACGTTTTCACGGATCCGAAAACCAGCAACTTAATCATGAAAGTTTTCAGTGGATCGTGGGGGAGGGCGGGTGATTTTTTAAATGGACTTTTTCTTTCTTAAAATTTTCATTTTTGTTTCTGGAGCCGGGGAGAAGGCGGGGGAGGCGGCTCTCCCACCCCCGAGCACCCGCACACCGGGTTGCAGAATTTGACAGACCACTGCGATCCTGGGGGGTTTTCCAAGCAGGATAAGCGCCTAAGAGAAGAAAAAGTGAGTACTGCCCACGTGACCCAACTTCACCTTCAGATGCCAGACGCCGAGCGCAGCTGCGATCAATACCGATCTTCCCGGACTAGACTGTTTTCCTCCCAGAGACCTGATAAAGCTCTGAGAGGCACACTTCGGAAATTGCTGGGTTAGGAAAAAAAAAAAAAGTTCCACTTGTACCCTTTATAAATGAGCTGACAACTTTTTCGGAATCACCACGATTTACGGCTTACGCATTTGCGAAACCTCTTCCTACAGTTCTTTCCCCTTCTTTTCCAAGCCTCCCGGTTTCGGTTCCACCGAAGAAAGAAAAGCGATAGCAACAGTTTGGTTGCCCAGCAGCCCGTCTCCCGGGCCCAACCACTGCACCAGCGGCCTCGCACCTCTTGGCCCGCGAAGCCCAGGACTTCGGCTCCCCGTCCGCCGGAGACGTTTGAGAGAGCCGCGGGTCGGAGACACCCGGCTGTCGGCCCCCCGCCACCAGCCCGGTCTCCCTCTCCTTGCCCAGCCGCCGCGCGTCGCCTCTCCACCGGCGGGGGCGCCGGGCCGGGCGCATGCGCGCGACGCTCCCGGGCGTGCCGGCCACACTCCCCCCACCCACTCTGAGAGCTTGTCACTTCCTGCCCTCGCCCCATCTCCGTCCGGGGTCAGTCACTCGCTCCCTGTCGCTGCCGGAGAGTCTCTGCTTCCCCCTTCCTACTCGCTCCGCGGCGGTAGCTCAGGCTCTTTGGGGAGGGGGAGACCGAGAAAGCGAGAGACTGACTTAATAAAGTTTCCTGAAACAACAACTACTACCAACAAGGGCCCAAGGTGGGGGGAAACCCCCATCCTTCCCCGCCCCTCTCCAAAAGCCTGAGGGACCGTTGCAGGTGGAGCGACGCTGGGGGGAGCCGGGCTCCGGCGGCAGCCGTTGCCCGGGCGAGGGGCGCCTCAGCTCCTGCCGTCTTCGGGTTCCAGCTCCTTCGGTGGCGGCAGCAGCGGCTGCGGGGCGGTTCCTCCTGTCAACTGCCTGCGCCCGCGCGCCGCCCGCCCGCCCAGTTCCACAGCGCGGAGGGACGCCGTGAGCCGCCGCGTCGCCTCGGGCCGCGGAGGGACGTGGTGAGCTGTGGCGCTTCCGCGTCAGCGCCGGCGGGGACTCTTTGGGAGCGCGTCGGGCCCGAACCCCGGTCCCTTCGCGCGGTTCGCCAAGGCTGCGCCAGGTGGGGCCCGAAGCCGCCTCCCACGCCAGGCTGTCCCCGCGGCCGCCCGGCCTGCTCTCCTTCCTTCCGCCCGCCCGCCGGCCCGCCCCAGGAGTTCAGTAAGTTGGGCGCACTTGGTTGGGGGACCGGGGCTCTGCCAGGGAGACCCCAGCGCACGTGCGTAGCGGGAGGGCCGGTGTGGGCCGGGCGCCGGCGGGAGCAACCCCTCGGCTGCCGCCGCGCCCCAGCCCCGCGGGCCCCGGCGCTGGCCGTGCCCGCTGCGCACCGCGCCTCCATCTCCGCGCGCGCCCGCCCGGGAAGGCGAGGCCGCCGTCGCCGCCCGCGCAGCCGGCCAGGCCCTCGCCCTGCGCTGCGCGCCCGGGGCTGCGTTTCCGGGTAGGGCGATGAACCTGTGCGGGAGTTCGGGCTGGTGAAGCCTTCGTGCGTTTTTATTTTTCAGTTGGAGAGGAAGGTACAGGGCGCTGAAGGGGAAGCGAAGGGTGGGTGAAGGGAACGTTTCTGGAAAATGCAGCGAGAGCCCCCCCAGGAAGTTCAGGGCGAGTGACGGGTTTGTGCTTCTTTCAACAGCCAAGCCGCAATGAAGAGCTTCTTACAGTGAAAGGAAAGTAGGTCGCGCCCACTGAAAATGCCTTTAAGGGACAAATACTGTCAGACTGACCACCATCATCACGGATGCTGTGAACCAGGTATACCCCTTTCTTCTCCAGTGTCTTCGGTCTCCATCAGAGCCACTCTGCTCTCTGTTTTCTTTTCTTCCTCCCCAAGAAGTCATTCCTAACTAAACAGGCTATAATTTCCCCCAGCATAAAACCAGTTATGAAGCTAAAAGCTTGTACAAACAAGAGGTCTCCCTTGCTTGATCCCTTCAAAAAAGTACTGCAGGTGTCACCTTAAATCTTTTCCACAAGATCAATTACTCAATCCCTTTTCCTTCCCTTTCAAGGTAGTTTGTAGCTAGTAGTATACCCTCATGCTCTGTGAATGGGTAAAACTGAAGAGAAAGGAAAAAATAGGTAGTATTAGAATACTAGCATTTATTTTAATGAAACTTTTAAAAACTAGAAATTTCTTCTGCTTAAATAGTGTTGAAAGAGAATAATGCTTAAACCTAAGAATGAGGTTTAAGCTCATTAGTTTGGGCTAAGGAAAGTTTGTCGAAGTGCGACCTCTTAAAGATCATGGACAGAACACAGGATTGCAAAATCTGATTATTTAAGATAAATATTTTTAGGATATTGTTCAGAGGGATATTTTTTGACTATGAAACTAAAAAGGTGTTTTGGGAATCTCACAAGGAGTATTAGAACACTAAGAAAACGTGATATATAAACTATTGATAGTTTTTCTGCTTATTAGAAGTTTGTGCATTATTACAAACATTTAGAGGTACAGCTTAAAAAGAGAATCCTTGAATACACACTGTCACTAAACCAAATAAAGGCTGTTCTGTTAAGTTCAAAGGCAGTTGTTGAGCATTATTTTTGATATAAAAGTTCCAAGTCTTTTTAGTACTTTTGCTTGTTCCTTGTTGGAGTATTTTAACTGCACCCAGTACTTGGTTTTGTCACAGTGAGGTTCATTTAGAGTACATTTTGATTAGTGGGGAAAAAATGGTGGTGTTAAAGGGGAAGAACTTCTATTTTCTGGAAACTTTCGTACATGTTAGAATAAAATTTGTATTATAATCCTATCCCCACCAATTTGCTGAAAATAACAACCTCTGCTAATAAAACAGGCAATCCCAGAGTGGAATCCAGTGTTTATTCAATTGCTCCCTGATCTGCCTACCTTTCATCCTCCTTTCTGCTGCACATTTTATTTGAAGTGAATATATATCCCTTATGTTTTACCAATTGTTGAATGGATTTTGCTAGTTTTGAAGTAGAAAACTGTGAATGACTTCTTATACTTCCACTCTTCCCCGCCCCCCCGTCTTTTTATTCCATTTTTTTTGAGAAGTCGTTTAAGTTGAATTAGTTAATTAAATCATATTAAAGCTTGTTGCTTAGGAAGAAATGTATTTTGTCATTCATTTCTTTCTTTGACAAGTCTTTATTGAGCACCAGTTAGGTGCTAGGCACTGTTCAAGACAACGGGGATATAAGTGGTGAACACAACAGATAAGCGCACTCCTTCACGGAACCTTTGAGTGGAAAGAGATGGATGTAAATAAGTACATGGATAAAGTAATTTGTGACCATACCTTATTTAGTGTATTCTGATAAAGTTTTCTAGATACTTTAAAGATATTTTCCAGAGATGAACTTTTAAATTTGTGTTGAAACTTGTGCTTCTTCTCCTCCCTCATTAACACAAAGTCAGATAAGTCGCTTTAATTTTAAAAATTCAGCTTTATTTTGCCAGAAACTTTTCCCATGCAGTTTATTTTTCAGACTGTTAGGTCAAAAGTGGTTGGTATTTCTTTGCTTTCTTAGTTAGAAGTAAGCACTTTCTGAGGGTTTAGTTCGTTGGAAAGGTAGAAGTGTAACTTATGAGGTAGTTTTAATTGTCATTATTTCACAGGAAGATAATGGACCAAGTGAGAGGATGTTTCCAGTATTGAGAGGAATAGGAATGGTACTTTTAAAAGAGGTTGCTCTCAGATGGAGGGAAGAAGGTGAAGTTATGTTTATGAAGTTCTTTTAATGAACTCTGCGGAGAAATCTGTCCTTTTGAATTATGAATAGTAGGTGAGTTCCTGAATGAGAGAGAGCAGTGTGTTTCTGGGGAGGTCTTAGTACGCTGGATCAATTTGTAGTGAGTGGTGGTGTTATAAGCCTATCAGTGTATGTAAAGTATATTCTTAGTTATGCTTTAAGAAAGTTTTTCTGTTAGAGAAATTTTCAAACATTCAAAGGTAGAATGCTTTAGGAACCTTACGTAACCAACACACAGCTCCATCAGTTATCAGTATGTGAGTACGTGGACAGTTGCTTTTGATCTGTATTCTCCCCTCACCACAGTTCCCTTCTCTATCCTCCAACTGCTTCCCCACTCACTATTAGTTGTAAGCAAATCTCAGACATCTTAGGTTGAAGAATATCTTAAGAGGCTTGTTTTAAGGGAGGAGAGACTCTTAATGCAAGTAGGTGATTCTGGGAAGTGTGTTCTTGGAAGGATGTAAAGAAAGATGTTAACCTCTGAGACATTGGGGTTTTTGGCTGGAGGGAGGTGCTGTTTTTTTTCCTTAATGGTCATGTGACCTGCTCTTGGGAGGCATGATAGGATATGCAAGAAATTTTATAAAATATTGACATACAAAGTTTTTTAGGATTGAGATTATGTTTTCAAATGAAGAAAGAAATGGGACCTACACAGATGTGTATACCAGGTGGATATGTCCACTCATAACAAAAGTAACCCTGGGGTTATTTTGAATGGTGTCTCAGGATGTGTATGTATTCTGGTGGTACCAGTGATGGTGGTGGGTAACAAAATTTTGCTCTAGCTTTAAAATGGTGTTGTCATGTGGAAGTGGAAATTAGTGGAAGGTTTCTGGAGCGTGTACCTAAATGAGGAAAGGGATTGCTGAAGAGAAGTTTCCATTTTTTTCTCATATTTCTCCCTTATTTATTACTCTTTTTTCATTCTTGCTTTACAGAATTCTTGCCAGTTGGAGAGTCAGACCTTGGGACTTTTTAAAATTGTGTAATTTCCATCCTATCTTTTATTAGTTTTTGTAATCAGTTATTGGTTGTTAGAATGTACAAATACTAGAAAGAGATTCATCAAATCCAAATGATATCATCACTCTATTTACAAACATTTGCTGCTGTTTCTCTAAGGGGTTGAATTCTACTTCTCTTAGATTTTGAAAAAGATTTTTCATTTTTGGTGTCAGGAAAGCAGTTGACTTGTAGATGATGTTAATGGTGATAAAACATTTATTGAGTCTTTACTGTATTCCAGGCTCTGATTTAACCAGGAACCTGCATTAGCTAATATAATCCTCACACAACTCTATGATTTAGATACTTTTAATATTCACATTTTGGAGATAAGAATAGAGAAATCAAAGAGTGTAATTTACCCTAGCTGTATCTAGTAAATGGCAAAAAAGGAGTTTCAGCACAGTCAGTCCAGGTCTGGAATCTTTCCTTAACCACTGCGGTTAGTGCCAATGTTAGATGTTCTCAAAATGAGTTGTATTTGTGTGTATGTTTTTTAAAATACCCCCAGAGTGTCTCTTAAAATTGGGAAAATTTTGCTTAATGGAATGATTTGTTCCTGAGACACAGTTTTTCCTGTTTGTGTACACTGAACTTAAGAGTTGAAGCCTAGAAGAGAATCTAAGGGTGTGTCTATACACATAGCACAGCAGGCTTTATCCCCCTTATCAGACAGTTAAGAGCTTTCCAGGCCCAGGCCCTGAAGCAGTAGCAGCACCCATTACTGAAGTAACCCTCCTTATCTTCTCAGCACTGAGCAGATGATGGTAAAACATCATCTGGGTAAAGATGGTAAAACATTATAACATACTGAAAAAAGAAGTGGTTAAAATGACTGCTTTTTCTCCACCACAACTGTCTCTACCTGATGTCTAATGGAAAACTCAGTTTTCTTTTTCAGTTACCTTGTTTCTTATTACTATAACCTTACTTATTATATATTTATACTAATAATCTGAGTGTTGGCAAGCAGGGATGATGTAGACCTCTGTATATTTACAATGGGAATATTATTTTTACTTACTATAAGAAATGCATTCTTTCTAAAATGCATACTTCCAAAAGCCTGGGCTAGTGAAGTGTGAGGCAGAAAGTGAAAATCACCTCTATAAACCTGATCCAACAGAAAGAACCTTTGTTAAGTTTTCTTGGTATCCCACTGTCCCACCAGACATTTTGTGTTTATATTAGCATTTATACATAAACACACATATACATTAAATTTATTTCTGTAGCTATTGAAATATATATTAGTAAATTTGATATCGTATTTTATAACCTGCTTGTGTTGCTTAACAATGTATTATTGACATCCTTTGTTGTCAGTACATGTAGGTCTTGCTCATGCTGTGTAATAGCCGTGAGAGATTCTGTTGTATGGATATTTCATAGTTTATTTAGTCTGGTTCCTTCTGAGCGACTTCTAAGTTGTTTGAAATTTTTCTCAATTATTTATAGTGCTGCAGAGTGCTGCAGTGAACATTCTTATACATCTGTAGTTGTGCACTTGACCAGTTCTTTCCTTAGGCAGTAGTTTTTGAGTTTTGCTCTCATAATTGCCAGAGAGCTGTACTAGATTGTCTGGAGAGTTTTGGAATGGTTTATGAGGGGTGGCAAGGCTATTATTGCCCTAGAATTTTGGTTAAATGTAGTCGCTCTTCTTCAAGGGGAATAAAAAGGCAAATATGACTAATATGTACTAAATAACACCAAAATAGATCTTTGCAGTTGAACTTAATGCATAGGAGGCTTAGTTTTACCTTGAATTGAGAAAAATTGTAGTTATATGTTTACCATTATTTTATTTTGCCTTAAAGCTAATGGTGAAATATGTACAAAAAAGTGTGATTGTCATTTAACATGATTATAGCAAACCATTGTTTTACTTCAATAGTAAATGATTTGAATAACCCTTTTTTGTGGGGATTGGGGTGGGTATTTGTCTTCCATGTAGTTTATATCCTGGAACCTGGAGATGCTCCTTTGTTACAGCAACCACTACAGACATCCAAATCTGGTATTCAGCAAATAATTGAGTGCTTTCGATCAGGTATGAATGTTTTAGGATGTATTTTCAATCTTCACCTTAAAATTACCTAGAAATCCTTAGAAATAATTTTTAAAAAATGAAATATATACATTGATTTTCTTTATAATATACTTTTGTCATTTTAAAAAAGTGGACGAGTAAATATTGCTTGATTAGAAATTCTTTTTCAGTACTATATTATTATATACTAATTTAAAAAGTGTTCAGAATGATTTAAAGAAATATGTGGTATATTTACTGGTAAAGTGTCTCTTAAAGATTCATTGTTATTTTTTGGCATGTTCTTTATAAACTCTCAGAAGACAGTACTAAATTATACGAGGTCTTTATGAGCTTTGGCAGGGTAGATTATTTACTCGGAATGTCTGAGATGTCTCTTGTTCTAGATTAATTACTGTATCATCTCTGTTTATGTAACTCACCATCTCCTACCTAACCCTGGAGTTTCACTGTCTTTAGTAGAGCATGTGATAGAAAAAAGACTTACTCTAGCCCTGATATCTTCACATATATTTGTTTAGCTTTTCTTTCCATTATATTACTATAATAATGGATATATAATAAGTATATTTGTGCAGTTACAATCCAGCACTCTAAAATAGGTATTGCTCACTAAGTATAAGTGGTTGAGAACTATTAGAAGTCCTACCAGTAAGGTCTTAGGTTGTTGTGATTCTTATATCCGCTTGTCCACCACTTGTGGATTTGGCTTCTTTGACATTATAGGGTATTAAATAAAGTATGAACTAGCAAACGCACGTGACTGATGGACACCTAAGTGACGGATATCCTAAGTTTAAGGATTAGAATACCTTTTGTTATTATTTTAAAGGTTACTATATCTTAATGAAAAAATTCTGAGATTCAGAGAATTTATATGAAGCCACTTGTATTGATGAGAAATTTTTTAAGATATTTATTTTTAAATCATTTTAAAGAGAAATAGTATACATTTGATTTATTTTAGGATTCTAAAAAATAGATTGTTCCTTTAAGTTAATTTCTGACTCTTGAGAGTCATTTCTTAACACTTTTCATCTGTAATCCTCATGGCGTTGCTTTTATGTATTTAAATCAGTATTTCATGTATGCTATAACAAATACCTGTGCTCATGCTGGATGGTGGTATAACATATTTTATTGTGTTTTTTTATTGCCTTTTACTTTTGATAATTGCCCTTGGTTAATGGAAATAACTAATAGGTCAAATTCTCCTATGGTAAATACAGTTAAAATTTTACTAATTAGAGGCAACATTTAAGTATGTTTCTGGCATAACAGGAAAATGGTTAGTTTTTAATTGCAGTAAGAGTTTCTGTTAGCTACTTTTAGTACAGAGATAAAAATTCTTTTTGTTCTTTCTCATATCATGGAAATGAAGATAATAACTTCACACTTAGTTATATTCTTCGCCTTAGGTTTCTTTTTTAAAAATTTGCAATTTGAAATTTTACTGTATCAGTTTATTACAATGTTATTTGATTAAGAAGTTAAAATTGTTTCATTTATTTGTGCTTTATCTTGAAAAAAAATTCCTTTTCAACAAGATCTTGTACCCCAAATATATATATTTTTTAACCTTGGAAGGTGAATATTTAAAAATGAAATTATTTGTTTTCTCACTGCGCTGTTGTTGTATTGGTTTTCTGTGTTTGCCATTTCTTTACTAAGATTAAGGAAGGGACTGTGAAATGGATAATGTGCTCTTTCTAAAATGTCTCTGGCAAATTTGCCTTCTGAGCTTTTTTTTTAACAAATTTTGAAAATACTATAAATTCTAAGTACTCAATTATTTAAATTAGAGATGGTTTAGAAATACGCTAAATGGTACAAAGAAACTAATTTTGGATTAAAAAAGACTGTTTTACTTCACTAGTGTATCTCATAGCTAAGTAATTCTGATTTCCTGAGGATAGTAATCTCTTACATATCTGGATAATCTCAGGTCTCCTAAGGTAGCTCTTCTTTAGCACAGAGGTATTTAAGCCTCTGCTGACTGAAACCTTGGGAGGATGAGGTAGAAGTTTGGACCACATGACAGGGTCTAAGATACCTTGTCATTTTGAGACTTGTAGGTTTCTCCCAAGCAGCCCCTCAGTGACTAATCTCTTTCTAGGCTGTTTCCATAATGGCTTGGTTACACACATTTCATTTAAAGAGCTATAGTGGTGTTTTGTATCTGACAGATAATTGAAGATAGAACTTTGAAGTCATGCTTTTGCTCTTGTTAACATTCAGAAGCTCAGCCAGGTTGTGCAGTAATGATGTGTTAGGATATCTCTTAATCTTCAAGCTCAGATAGTTGTCTTCAACTCCTGTATCAGCTCTGTTTAAGGGATTTGTGGTCTCCTGCCTATACCGGGCTCTCTGTGACCTGGTATTAATTCCTACCTAAGCTGGAAGTTCATAAAAGGCTGAGGAAGGAGTTGACTTAACTTTTTAGGTCCACCAGCCTCATGTGTGCTGTACTGATTGGTTGTACTGACTGCTTGACCAGTTTTGACTCATTTTCTTTGCTTCCTACTTCAGCTTTTGCTTTGGACTCTTTCTCTGGCTTTAAATTACAAATACTTCTTGACTTGTAATCTCTACTTTTATCTGCTTGACTTAAAAGTTAATCTGAATAGACTTCTTTTTGGACTAGGTAATATATGTATGTGTGCGTGCTAAGTGGCTTTAGTCATGTCCAATTCTTTGCAACCCTATGGACTATAGCCCACCAGGCTCTGTGCATAGAATTTCCCAGGCAAGAATACTGGAGTGGGTTGCCATTTCCTATTTCAGGGGATCTTCCGATCCAAGAATCGAACCAGTGTCTCCTGCATTGCAGGCAGACTCTGCCAACTGAACCACCTGGGAAGTCCTATGTAATATATACCTGTGGCTTAAAAATAATAATACAGAGATATGAAAGGATATACAGAAATATAGAAATAAGTATCTTTGCTCAGATAGTACTAATAACATGGTTTGTGTCTTCTTCCAGAGACCCTCTACCCATATATGAGAATATATCCCTTAACTTTCTTCCTGATACAAGTGGTAGCTGACTGGGTATTTAGGTATCTTTGGCTTTAAACAGTACATTCTACTGTTGTTTTGACATCTGTCCATATATAAATATCCTATATTTTTTAGAAGGCTGTCTGTTTTGCACCTACCTACAGCTTTTCTACTCTGAAATCTCTGATGCTTGGGTGACTTGAGACAGGCTGTTTGCTCTGAAGCCAGGATTCAGGTACTACCTGGACTATTCCCTGCCTTTTGCTTGAGCTTTTCTGTAGTTCTGTCAGTACTTCTAGGATCATGTCAGTGACTTTTTGTCTTCCAATTTTCCCTCCTTTCTATTAACTTTAAAAAAAAAAATTGAAGGTGAAATATAGTTGATTTATATTGTTATGTTAGTTTCTGGTATACAGCAAAGTGATTCAGTTATATATATGTGTATATATGTATATTCATTCTTTATCATATTCCTTTCCAGTTTGATTTATTATAGGATATTGAATATAATTCCCTGTGCTATACAATAGGATCTTGTTTATCCATTCTTTATATAATAGTTTGTATCTGCTAGTCCCGAACTCCAAATCCATTCCTCCCTCTGTTAACTTTTATTTTAGCTTCCTTCTTTTCCCATCCTCTCTGCCCAAACTAAAACAAAATTTTAAATAACAAAAAGATGTATTTCCATAACATATATAAAAATTGATTTAATTGAAATTAATATTCTTTCTTCGTCTCATAGTCTTCTGGTAGAGGCAAAGAAGCTGTGGTATGCCGTAAGGTTAGAGACAGAAAAATGGGAAGAGGGGAGGATTGTTCAGTATTCAAAACTGGCCCTTAATATGAAGTTGGCATCTTTTTTTTGAGTTTTTGAAATATATCTCTTTTTACAATATTATACAATTGACTTGAACAGCATAGGTGTGAACTGCATAGGTCCACTTTTTGTGGATTTTTTTCGGTAGTAAATATTACAGTACCAGATGATCCTTGGTTGATTGGGTTGAATCCCAGGATGCAGAACTGAAGATATGAAGAAAGGGAGTATAAGGAGGACTGTAAGTTATATGTGGATTTTTGACTGCATGGAGAGTTGGCATCCCTAACTCCTGCATTCCTTCAAAGGTCAACTGTATTATAGAAAAAGACACTACCTATAGAATACACTACTACGATGTGCAAGAAACAGTGTCTTTTTTGAATCTTAGGGAGGAGTAAATTATAGTGAAAAGTGAGAATTGGCTTTGTGTGATGTTTGCTATTGTCGTTATCTAACTAAATTTTAAGTTTGGTCTTTAGTTTCTTAGAGATTTTGTTTGTTTTTTACTGCTAAAGTGACATTTCTCTGAGTTAATGTAAACTGTGACTGGATGGTGATGCCCAAGTCCTGATTCTGTAAGCAAAAGCTTGGGATCAAAGTATGACTTATCAGAGGTACATATCTGCTGTATTACATGATGGATTTTTTTGCTTTTAGTTGATACATAGCAATTGTAGGAAATTTAAAATCAGATTGCATATTTTGGGGATAGATAAGAAAAATGTAGCTTTATTTTATTTGTTATTACATTCATCTTCAAAGCATCTCACCTGAGGCTGTGTTCCTAGGAGAGCAGCCATTCGTGTTGGTTTGGGAATTTCTCAAGGGCATAGATCATATCCTTCACTTTCATGTCTTCAGTGAATAACATTATACCTGGTATTTAATAGGTGTTCAATAAATGTGTGTTAGACTAAACAAATGTTTCACCAGATAGGCACTAAAATAATTTCATTCTGCTTATAAATTTATTGTAGCATGTTGCAGTGTTCATAATTAACTTAGTAATTTTTTTTTTAACCAACCCTTGTAGGTAGTGGTTTTAAGAGAACAATTTTGAAGTTTTCTTATATTAAGGATGGATGATCAGTTAGAAATTCCCTTCATACTGGTCTTGGAATTCAGCAGGTGTGACAGGAATTACAGATTTGCTTGCAGTGCTGGGAATGATATTGTGGTTCAACAGTCATCCTAAAGAAACTGAGTTCATGTGTGAATCAACAATAAAGCATACAGTATACTATTTAAAAACTGTTACTGATGCAACTTAAAACCGTTATTGCTGCAACTGATATGTTGTTCATTGAATGACCAACATATCAGTATATTAAGGGAGAAGAGGAAAGCTTCTCTTTGTTTGGGCTTCCCTGATGAGCTGGCTCTGATGGTAAAACATCTGCCTGCAGTGTGGGACACCCAGGTTCAATCCCTGGCTTGGGAAGATCCCCTGGAGAAGGAAATGGCAACCCACTCCAGTACTCTTGCCTGGAAATTCCCACGGACAGAGGAGCCTGGTAGGCTACAGTCCATGGGGTCACAAAGAGGCTGGACTGAGAGACTTCACTTTCATTTTGTCTTAACTAAACAACTTATATTTTATTAAAAGATGTGGATACTATTTTTGAATGTAAACTATGCTACAGCCTCTTCAGAGGATTGTCTCTTAGCACAGAAGAGTTAGAATTAATATTATGTTACGTCAAGCATCTGACATATAACCTAATGTGAAATTGAATACTGATTCTTTTTGAAAAAAAATTTTTTTTAAACGTTTATATCAGTATATACAGTGTATTTTACTTTAATTGCTAGCACAGGATTAAACCTTCGATGAGGTTTAAATTTTATTGAGCGCGCATTATGTGTGAGAATCTGAAATGTTCATTAATTAGTTACAGGCGTCAAAAGCCTTCTCTTTGGAGGGCTGGTTTCTCAAAAGATACTGAATTGATGATCTACGAAACGGTTTGTAAGTAGTATGTAGTGATTTCTAAGATGATTTAAAAACCTAAGGTGAGAAAGAGAGTTATCAATATAGGAAAAGGAATAATTAGCAGTAAGGCAGCACGGCTCTCTTTCTCTCAGGATTAAAGAGTTGTGGAGGAATTTTTGTTGCTGTCTGGGTGAACTTTGGTTGCTGTCTTGTCTCTTTTTTCAGGTTGTAGTAGGTTTTAACTATTGGCAGAGGCACAGTTGGTTGGCTGTGTCAAACTGTTAGTGAGCAAAGCAATCAGAAAATGGTAGCTGATTAGAATAAAGCCATTATGTCCCCATGGGAAACCAACAAAACCTTAAATGGTAACTGAAACCAACTTAAGGAATAACTTTTACCTGTGTTTATGAAATGAGGGCACATCTTATTTTTCTCATTTGTAATACATATAAGCAGAATTGGAAAATCACTCAGGTCGCATTTTTGACTTTCTGGTTAACTTTATACAGACTTTTAAAAAAATTTATAGGGAAGATTTTCTTAAACCTAGAGAGAGCTCACAAGTATGTCTAACAAATGCCCATCAGGCGTGGTCCTGAAAGCTGTGAATACAGTGGTGAACACCAAAGGTATCTTTTCTGCCCTCTTAGAGTTTCCAGTTTAATGGAGATAAAAGTAACTAATCACAAAATAGTGAGATAATATAGTATAGGTGTACAGGGTACTCCAGGAGTATAGGGGAAGAATTCTTAACAGGAAACAGGAGGGGTCTGAGAAGGCTTCCTGGATGAAATGACACCTAACCTGGAATCTGAAGGATTATTAGAAGTGGGCCACACCAGGGAAATAGGGAGAATGTCATAGGCAGAGAGAAGGAAACATAGAAGGCGTGAACAGTGAGAGAATTTGGTGAATCCAAGGACCTGAAAGAAATTTGGTTTGCTTGGATCAGCACAACTGTGTTTGTGTGTGTGTGTGTGTGCATAAGTGGTGTGAGGGTGGTAGAGTATTTTTTGTGATCTGATAATTAAGATTAATTAGTCAAGGTTAGAATCAAATACCTTTTTTTTTTCTTATGGTTGATTGAGATAACCTGGTAGATGATACCTGATTTAGGGATGCAGTCTTAAGTTTTCACAAGTAACGTTTTTTATGTATAATTTCATGTTGTACTTTCTAGTCATAGCTAAACCTCGTTCAGATTGTTTCTGTGTCCTTCAATCCTTTTAAACAGTGTAGTATCTTTAAAGGCAGAATTGAATTTGTAGTATGGGTCTAGCTGGTTTTTTAATTTAGGATTAAAATATGCAAAATTTTCCCATGTTTTCTTCTGTCTGGTAATACACTCACCTATACTTACTAAGAATTATATGTAGATCAGTTACACAGGTTTATCTAAAGTGTTTTTTATCATCAGCCTACCTCTCATAGTTTGTCCGTCACTTATAAGGTTAACTATGAACTAAATATATTAGCAGTTTATTGCCAATATATTTTGTAATGTGAAATAGACTAGAGAAGTGTACGTGTGTGTGTGAACTTACTTTTACACAATGAATAATATCACAGTTATCTTCTGAATCTTTTAAAATATATGTTTTCTGGTTTTGTGGTAGTATGATCTGGTGAAATAAACTTTGAATTGGATTTAGGAAGTGGTAGAAATTATTTCATTATATATATATTTTTTCCTCAGTAGAAATCTGGATTTATAATTTAATTCTTCTGGAATTTAGGTTCATATTTTCTTTCATATTCTCCGAGATAGGTTTGGTTTGTTTCATAAGATGAATAAACCAAAGTGCACACAGCTTTAAGGTCACACAGCTAGATGATATCAGAATTGGAATCTCTAAAGACTTAGTAAAGTTATGATAATGTGGTAATCTTTTTGCAATAAAAATTTGAAGGCTAACGTCTTCAAAATGATGATAAAATGCAACATGATGAAAATTAAAAATTAAAGGTAAACAAATTGCAAAAGATTGAATCAGAAATGCTTAACTTTTATGGATCCTACAGTATTAATTATGCTACTGAGATTGTGTTTATTCTCTAGTAGTCCCAGAGCTTAATAGTCACTGTGCATCTGGATAGTCTTCATGGTATTTTTCAGGACTCTTCTGCTTTTTTCCTATTTAATTCAATATTTTTATCCTTTTTTTTTTGAAGAAACTGAAGGCTCATTAATTAGTGAACAGAAATCAATTTTGTCCATTTGCCTGTGTCAAAGACCAGTAGGAAGTAGTGACAAAAGAGGTTCTATTTGTGTTTTATTTTAAATACTTCAGGAGTGCTTGTTGCTGTTTATTTTCTGCCTGCCTTTTGATCTTCGGTCATAATGGTTAGATTCTGTAGATAAGTGGTTTTCTTCAATGAATATTTATTCAGTGTTATTAGAGCTGAGAACTTTGTAACTGTAATAAGACAGGCTTGGTCTTGGCCACTTTGGAATTTATAGTCTAGTGGAAGACAGGCTTTAGTAGTTCTGTGAATATTTAATTAATTGCAATTAGGGTGAGTATTTGAGGGAGAAAGGCTTTGGATAAATTTCTAGTAGTATTAAGACACCTAAGCAAAATTCAAAACCATGGACCAAAGATTCTTTACTGTCCACTAAATGATCATAATCCCATCTTGGCCCAGAACCGCAAGTAGTTTGAGCTGAATTTAAAAAGAAAGGCACAGACAATCTTGTGAGACAGTTTTGACCTTCTTTAAGTAATCAGGGGGAAATGTGTTACTTCATGTTTGCTTCGTAGTACAAAAGAGAGCTGGAAGAACCAGCCAAAAACTTGGGTTGAGGTGGCATTTAATTCTTCTGTACCACTCCAGGTCTGTTGCATCAGAATCTCCAGGAGTGGGTCATGTACATTTTTATTACCAGGTCATTGTGATGATCAAGCAGATATTAGAACCATTGTCAAGACATCCCAGGAGTTGATTGGCTGCTGAATTAGAAAAAGACCATCAGTTTCAGGTGTCCTAACATCCAAGTGATAAAATTTTGCTTAGAATGTAGTTTATATTTTTAAGTTTTTTTTTAAATTTTATTTTATTTTTAAACTTTACAAATTGTATTAGTTTTGCCAAATATCAAAATGAATCTGCCACAGGTATACATGTGTTCCCCATCCTGAACCCTCCTCCCTCCCCATACCATCCCTCTGGGTCGTCCCAGTGCACTAGCCCCAAGCATCCAGTATCGTGCATTTAACCTGGACTGGCAACTCGTTTCATACATGATATTTTACATGTTTCAATGCCTTTCTCCCAAATCTTCCCACCCTCTCCCTCTCCCACAGAGTCCATAAGACTGTTCTATACATCGGTGTCTCTTTTGCTGTCTCGTACACAGGGTTGTTGTTACCATCTTTCTAAATTACATATATATGCGTTAGTATACTGTATTGGTATTTTTCTTTCTGGCTTACTTCACTCTGTATAATAGGCTCCAGTTTCATCCACCTCATTAGAACTGATTCCAATGTATTCTTTTTAATGGCTGAGTAATACTCCATTGTGTATATGTACCACAGCTTTCTTATCCATTCATCTGTTGAATGGCATCTAGGTTGCTTCCATGTCCTGGCTATTATAAACAGTGCTGCGATGAACATTGGGGTACACGTGTCTCTTTCCCTTCTGGTTTCCTCAGTGTGATGCCCAGCAGTGGGATTGCTGGATCATAAGGCAGTTCTATTTCCAGTTTTTTAAGGAATCTCCACACTGTTCTCCATAGTGGCTGTACTAGTTTGCATTCCCACCAACAGTGTAAGAGGGTTCCCTTTTCTCCACACCCTCTCCAGCATTTATTACTTGTAGACTTTTGGATCACAGCCATTCTGACTGGCGTGAAATGGTACCTCATAGTGGTTTTGATTTGCATTTCTCTGATAATGAGTGATGTTGAGCGTCTTTTCATGTGTTTGTTAGCCATCTGTATGTCTTCTTTGGAGAAATGTCTATTTAGTTCTTTGGCCCATTTTTTGATTGGGTCATTTATTTTTCTGGAGTTGAGCTGTAGGAGTTGCTTGTATACTTTTGAGATTAGTTGTTTGTCAGTTGCTTCATTTGCTATTATTTTCTCCCATTCTGAAGGCTGCCTTTTCACCTTGCTAATAGTTTCCTTTGATGTGCAGAAGCTTTTAAGGTTAATTAGGTCCCATTTGTTTATTTTTGCTTTTATTTCCAATATTCTGGGAGGTGGGTCATAGAGGATCCTGCTGTGATGTATGTCGGAGAGTGTTTTGCCTATGTTCTCCTCTAGGAGTTTTATAGTTTCTGGTCTTACGTTTAGATCTTTAATCCATTTTGAGTTTATTTTTGTGTATGGTGTTAGAAAGTGTTCTAGTTTCAAAATAAAAAAAAAAGGGTCATACATTATTGAATTTCTCATCTGCAACATTAAACGCTAGAATATGAGAGGAGAAAAGACAGACAGTCTAATATAAATTATTATTCTTATGTGAAGGCATAAGAAAGAAATAGAATGCATGAACCCCTATGTTCATCACAGCACTATTTACTACAGCCAAGACATGAAAGCAATCTAAATGTCCATCGACAGACGAGCAGATAAAGATGTGCATATATACAGTGGGATATTACCCAGCCTTAAGCAAAAGGGACACAGACGTATAGAACAGTCTTTTGGACTCTGTGGGAGAGGGCGAGGGTGGGATGATTTGGGAGAATGGCATTAAAACATGTATTTTACCATATGTGAAATGGATCACCAGTCCAGGTTCGATGCATGATACAGGGAGCTTGGGGCTAGTGCACTTGGATGACCCAGAGGGATGGTAAGGGGAGGGAAGTGGGAGGGGGGTTCAAGATGGGGAACATGTGTACACTCGTGGAGGATTCATATTGATGGTTGGCAAAACCAATACACTATTGTACAGTAATTAGCCTCCAATTAAAATGAATAAATTTATTAAAAAAAAAAAGAATGTAGTTTATAACTTATTTTTGAGTATAGTGTGGTAGATAACTGGCAGTGCCTGCATTTTGTTTTTAAGGTGTAAAACCACACTTTTGGATTGTCAGCAGTGATTTTCCAGTTTAAAAGTACATTTTAAAGTTACCTTTGTGTTCTCTTTTTTTCCTCAGGAACTAAACAACTTAAGCATATTTTATTAAAAGACGTGGACACTATTTTTGAATGTAAACTATGCCGCAGTCTCTTCAGAGGATTGCCAAATTTAATTACCCATAAAAAATTCTACTGCCCACCAAGTCTGCAGATGGATGACAGTAAGTTGTATTCATATGTTCCTTTATGTGTTTACTGTTTGTTCTTACACTGTAGCTGCACATTCAAATTAGAATGGTATCAGTACCTGGTTACAGATGACTTAGTGATGGTGAACAAAATAAAATACTTGATTCAGTGTCATATATTTGGTTTCTTAGAGATAATTTAATATCTATTTTTTAATATCTGTCATTTGGATTTTGCTAAAGACAAATGAAGTTAGATTTTTACTACGTTTATTTGTATTAAAACATTGGGTATTGTTTTTGAATGTTTATGTGAATTACACCGTTTATATTCAGGATTTTTGTAAATTAAAATATTGATGCTTGATAGGGGTGTTTGTATTTTTACTTCTTAGCAGCTTGTTACCAGATATGACTCACTGTTTACTTAGATTCTTCTTAAGTAAATGAGAAGGTTGAAAATAGAGCAAAGAATGAGTAAATAAATTGATTTTTGGGGTATTGTGGAGAGCACTAAAAATATTTGATAATCTTTCTAATGTTTTCTGGGTCTTGAAGATCAGTTTTATTCTCAGTGAAATTGACTTGATATGTCATTTTATCAGAAATTGGATTGTGTTGCAAGCTAACCTGAAATCTGAAATAGCTTTATGTAATGAAGGCAGGTAGTACGCTAATGAAGTTTTTGTGTAACCAAGTGTTTGTTGAGTTAAGTATATTGTCTGTGTATGATTAAGTTGCAGTATATGTAATGATACTATTTTCTTGCTTTAAAGAGCTAACATAAATTCCGTAAAGTGTTTTATTAAGTCATAGATTACTTTCATTGTTTTTTGTTCAGGGATTTAACTCTTGTGGACTTAACAAAACATAGAAGTTATTTAGTCAGTTTGATATTTCAGTTACATTGTGGACTTTGTGCATTTTTCAACTTTACCTTTTGGGGATGGGAATGGAGTGCAAAACTGCAAATAGCAAAAGTACCACTTTAATTATTAGCATGAAGTGATTTAAAATATAGGAAATAGATGAAACAAAAATTTCATATTTGTCTTGAAGTTTTTCTTGCCCCTGTTAGATTTTACTATACTTCTTTTATCCTTGAGATGTAAATGAAAAGGCAGTCTAGAAATTAGTTTCAAATCTAACCTTGCAATTAAGGAACTAGTAGGAATTTAATTAACTTTCTGGTAGTTATTCTGTGTTAGTCTTTGGTGTGGACTAAAGTTTAGTTGAATTTTAGAGGGAAATAGATAAATGGATTTGCTGATTACTGTATATTCTTCTGTAATACTTATTCTAGAAATACTTCTGTGAAAGTATTCTTCTTACAGACACTACTTTATCCATTTTAAAAAGAAAGATTAGTAGACCAGAAGAATGATAAGTCATTTTTTGATTTCTAAGTGGTTATCAGATTTGATACTGTATTTGTAGCTAGATTTTAGCATTGTATGTAGGAACATAACCAATATTAGTCAACTCTGTTACAATAGAAATGTTAGGTTGCCTACAGACAGAGTAATTATATTGCACAATAAAATAAAACTAGCTCTGTTTTTGGAATTAATTTGTAGTTTTTAATCATTGGTTTAATAGAATTGTGCCATGTTAAGACATGTAATAGGACTGAATTTAACAAACACTTCTATACATCATCATTTATGTTTCTAACTTTTCCTATAAAATCTTTTTCATTTTCCATAAGATGTTCAAATGTCCCCATACAATTAGATTAGATTATTATGGATTAAGTTAATAGGAATGCTGTTATGTTTTCTAAAAAAAAAAAATGATTTTTATACTAACATACTTCATGGTATTTTATCCATCTTGGGTTATGAGAACTTTTGACTTTCCTTTGCTAGCCTAAAAATATGAAGTATTATTTTTATTGTTTGGGATACCCATCTGCTTAAATATTTTATATTAAGGGCCCTTAATATAAAATTATATTAGAAGTAGCTCTTCAGATTGTATCTATTCCTTAACATTTGTGTACCATGATGAGATTTTAAATTAAAGCAAATTTTAATTTAATCAGTACTAGTTTTTTAGCCTCATAAAATACTGAGAAGTAGATAATACTCTTGTAAAAATAAATACAAATTAATAATAAATTTTAAGACAGGTTAATAATACATGTAAAAATATTGGAGGACTAGAGCAGGCTAATTATTTCAGATTAAAATGTTGTTTTTTCCTTAACAGACCTTCCTGATGTAAATGATAAACAAAGCCAAGCCATAAACGACCTCCTAGAAGCCATATATCCAAGTGTGGACAAGCGAGAATACATTATTAAGCTAGAACCTATAGAAACTAATCAGAATGCAGTGTTTCAATATATTTCAAGGACCGATAATCCCACTGAAGTCACAGAGTCAAGCAGTACTCCTGAACAGCCTGAAGTTCAAATACAGGAAACTAGCACTGAACAGTCTAAAACAGTTCCAGTTACAGACACAGAGGTGGAAACTGTAGAGCCCCCTCCTGTTGAAATTGTTGCAGATGACGTTGCACCTCCATCTGATGAACAACCGCAGGAATCACAGGCTGACTTGGAAACTTCTGACAATTCTGATTTTGGTCACCAGTTGATATGTTGTCTTTGTAGAAAAGATTTCAATTCCAGACGAGGTGTTCGTCGTCACATTCGAAAAGTACACAAGAAAAAGATGGAAGAACTAAAAAAGTACATTGAAACACGAAAGAATCCAAACCAGTCCACTAAAGGACGCAGTAAGAATGTTCTAGTTCCATTAAGTAGGAGTTGTCCAGTATGTTATAAATCATTTGCTACAAAAGCGAATGTAAGGAGGCATTTTGATGAAGTTCATAGAGGACTAAGGAGGGATTCAATTACTCCTGATATAGCAACAAAGCCTGGGCAACCTTTGTTCCTGGATTCTGTTTCTCCTAAAAAATCTTTTAAGACTCGAAAACAAAAGTCGTCTTCAAAGGCTGAATACAATTTAACTGCATGCAAATGCCTTCTTTGCAAGAGGAAATATAGTTCACAAATAATGCTTAAAAGACATATGCAAATTGTCCACAAGATAACTCTTTCTGGAACAAACTCTAAAAGAGAGAAAGGCCCCAATAATACTGCCAGCAGTTCAGAAATAAAAGTTAAAGTTGAACCAGCAGATTCTGTAGAATCTTCACCCCCTTCCATTACCCATTCTCCACAGAATGAATTAAAGGGAACAAATCATTCAAATGAAAAAAAGAACACACCGGCAGCACAGAAAAATAAAGTTAAACAAGACTCTGAAAGCCCTAAATCAACTAGTCTGTCTGCTGCAGGTGGCCAGCAAAAAACCAGGAAACCAAAACTTTCAGCTGGCTTTGATTTTAAGCAACTTTACTGTAAACTTTGTAAACGTCAGTTTACTTCGAAACAGAACTTGACTAAACACATTGAATTGCACACAGATGGGAATAACATTTATGTTAAATTCTACAAGTGTCCTCTTTGCACTTATGAAACTCGTCGGAAGCGTGATGTGATACGACATATAACTGTGGTTCATAAAAAGTCATCCCGTTATCTTGGGAAAATAACAGCCAGTTTAGAGATCAGAGCTATAAAAAAGCCCATTGATTTTGTTCTAAATAAAGTGACAAAAAGAGGCCCTTCGAGAGACGAAGCAAAACATAGTGATGCAAAACATGATGGCACTTCTAACTCTCCTAGTAAAAAGTACGAAGTAGCTGATGTTGGTATTGAAGTAAAAGTCACAAAAAACTTCTCTCTTCACAGATGCAATAAATGTGGAAAGGCATTTGCCAAAAAGACTTATCTTGAGCATCATAAGAAAACTCATAAGGCAAATGCTTCCAATTCACCTGAAGGAAACAAAACCAAAGGCCGAAGTACAAGATCTAAGGCTCTTGTCTGGTGAGGAACAGTTAACAGAGTTTTGCTTTATTTCCCCCCATCGAACTAAAACAATCATTTGACCATAATTTATAGCTGGTTCCATTTTAACACGTTTGCTTCCATATATCTTATGGCAATGGGAACTGCAAGAGTAATGTGCATATTGCATTTACCTCTTCAGTGACCTTTATTCCAATGGCTTGGGAACAAAAGTTAACTTCAGAACTTAATCTTCCACAGGACAATGCAATATAGTTATAGATAGATGGCACAGGGTCAGTGATTTCCTCTCAATGTTGTAAAATATATACATTAATATTGGCTTATGTTTACAATAGAAGTCTTCTGTTTAACTAACTTTGCACAGGTTTAATTTGATTCAGTGACTTAGTCTACTAATTAATACATTGTGGGAAAGTTAAGTATATTAGAATGAATTTGTGAAGGCGATAATTATAGGAAAAACGTCTTTTGAGGCACTGTAATTATTGTAAAAATTAATCTGTGATGGCTAAATAAAGTGCTGCACTCAGAAAAAATACAACCCCCAAATTGAATTTAGAACAATTAGCATTTATTATTTACGTTTAACATAGTGCTTCCAGGCAAAGGGGAAAACTCGATAAACAAAAGTTTGGATTATTTTTCCTTTTCCTTGGAAGTATGTATTAGTTACCGTGTTTTAGTTTTGATCTATGGAAAGTGATTGTTTAGGTCCCAGATCCTCTTTATTTTTACCTTTTTGTTTAAATAAACTTTTGGTGATCATTTCAGCATAGTTAATATTATTAAGTAGGTTTTTTTTCTTTTTTTTTATGGTTTTGTGTTGAAAAGTAAAATCCCTATTGGGAAAAAAGAAAATAATATTACTTTTTTAGAGGGTTTTGGAACAAATGTAGATTTTTAAAAAGCAATATAAAATAAGGCGTAGACTCCCTGTACTTGTTTTTGTAAATCTCCCTGTATTTTTAAAGTTTACCTTTAGTACCTGTGTCCCTCGTATTAAGGCATTTAATATATTTAATTAGTATTAAGGTAGTTTTGGATTCAGGTTCTAAAGCAGTATACTTAGTTTGAGTGCTGAGTAGGTTAAATGTTGTGGTTTGACTATCACACATTTTTTTTGTGTGGAAAACTTGAGACGAAACCATTCTTTAGAAGTCATTTATTGTAAAATTCTAAAAATAAGGTTTTATCGGTAAACTCAAAAGTGTTCATTTATTCCCATTTCTCCTCAGATAACTTCAAGTGATGTACGAAAAGGTTTGGAGTTCATTTTTGTGGAAAGACTTTAAATTGGTGTTAGAACCACTAAACATCTTCAGATGGTACTATGAGGAAAAAAAGAAAAAGTTTTGATAAATATATGACTGTAACTGCTGTTTCTGACTAAAATAATAACCATCTAACCACTTGTTTCTAAGGCACTGCCTCTTCCAGCACTTTCAAGTAGCTGTGACATTAAGTACTGTCATCACAATCCATCAACTAACCACCCTTGTGCATTTGGTCTACGTTTTCTACACAAATGGTGCAAATTTTGTTTTCCAACAGTTTGTTGATTAAAGTGATCAACAACCTGAACAAAATATCACCACTAGTGATTTTTAATTAACAAAGACTTTATCTTAGTGATTTTAGTTTTGTTCCACTTCATTTGGCAGAATTTTTATCTGGATTGTACAGATACATAATTTCCTAGTGAGTGTATGTTAGGACCAAAAGATAAATTAATATCAGCACATTATAAATATTTAGCCTGCTAAATATTTGTAATTATTTTTACATCCATTTATTTCTAACTTGTTCTACAGCACTTAAATGTTTGCAAGTTTCATTCTAAAATTTATACTACAGGAAAGTTGCAGCTCATTTTCACCCATGGATCATCACGTTCTTCATTTGTAAACATCTGAGGTTTTTATGAAAATTAAACATTCCCCTGTATTTCTTTAAATTTCATTCAAAGCACTTTAATGATAGATGCAACTTAAATTTTCAGTTTTTTTTTTTAAAGACCGCACATTTACTGATGTTAATATGAAGGCAGTAGTAAATAGCTTACTGAAATTTTATGGATGCAGACAATCCCTGCACAACCACTTCTTACAATATTAGTTTATTTCTTTAAATACTGCTAAAAAAGGAAGATTGGGGTGTAAACCCTGCTTTTTCCCCCTCTCCCAAGTAAAATCTTAGATGACTACTTTAGATAATATTTGATTCCTACTGAAAAATTTAAAAAATAATAAATTTTTGTCCATTTTTGTAATCAAGATTTTAGGGAAAACAGAAGTACATCTATCTTTAATGAAATATTGGGCAGGTTTTTGTGTATCAATATTCTGTATTTTTTAGGGAATACTTTATTTTTAAATAATTTTTAGTAATTTTTGTCAAATTATAATTTTAAAAGGTACAGCAGGAGAATATACCATGTTTTTATATAGGTTCACATGTGAACTTAGGAGGGACCCTGTCCATCTATATACTTTTTATATAAAATTTAAAATGTTGAAGATCCACAAGGTCATAATAAAATGATTTTATAGCTAGAAAAGCATTTACCCTTCCCAGTGCTTTGCACTAAAATATACTGTGAAAGGAAAGTAGAAAGACTGTAACTTGCTGGAAATGTTCTATATTGAATGTACACGTGCTCTTGTTGGAAAAATGTACTATATGTGATGGAAATAAACAAGACTCGAAGTTATTTCAGCTAAATGTGCTTCAGCGAAGGTGCATTGGTTGAAACTTAAATGTTTTATTATCAAATTTAAATTTATTCAGTGACTGAGCGGCTACACTTGAAATTTATCCTGATCGTTTTATTTTTAAGAGTTAGAGTGATAATTTCTCTTTAATTTAAAAACAGATTTACTTTTCCACATATGGAAAACTTGTACTTATAGGTCTAACTTTAATGATTAATAGCATAATATATTTAGGGAACTAAATGTGTAGGTGTTATTTCATTTATAAACCATCTTCATTAGTGGCACATTATTAAACCTGTATGTTTGACTTTTGCAAGGTGTTATCTTTTATGCATTCCTACACACACAAGACATATTCCAAAGATATTTTTCCAGACTTAACTGCCTATAACAAACGGAAAGATAATGAGGATTCCTAAAAACCTTGGGGTAGCTCTTTGCTGCAGCTTCCCATGTGTATGCCAGCCTTTTCCTTTCTACTTTACTTGTTAAATCCTGTAGGGAAGAAAGAGAAATAGCCTGATGCTTGTGGAGCCCAATTGCAGCAATTCCCTTCCTCCACTCACTTGTTTTCACAGGACCATTCACATAGTTTGTCTCCTCAGTCATAACATTAGGGCCACAGAGCAGGAATTTAGGAGGGAGCATCAAGGGTTCCAAGGACTATAAAAAGATTTCATCTGGGTCATAGAGTTAAAACAAAACAAAACAAAACACCACTATGTCAGGACTTGTCCAAATTAGAAGGGCCTGGAGAGATTAAGAATATTTTATCATAGTAGCTAAATTAATGGATCATGGGCGACATAGGAGTTAGAGAACTCAGACCAGTTAAGAAGAGTAGAATGAACACGTAAGAAGTGATTAGAAATTCTTTGTTCTTCGTATTCCTTTCTGGTCTTCATCCTTAACTTTTTGATTTTATTTTGACTCTTGGGCTTTGTCATCTCAAGAGGATCAGGCTTTAGGCTTTTGAGAAAAGGCCTAAGAAATTTGTGCCGGAAGCTTTTTGCATGTAGGCTGTATAAGCAAGTATTTGTGGCACTTTTTGTTGTGGAGTGAGGGGGAGTAGTGGTTAATCAGGTAAAGAACTATCAAGAATGCCTTACTTTAAGATCTATCTCTGGGTACAAATTATCTACCTTTGCTGCTGTTTGATCAACAGTTTTTCTATAGAATTCAACTTACTTCTTCCCTGAAGATATCTTTTACTCCTAAATTATATTGGTGGAAGAGGAAAAACAATAAAAGGTATGGCTTGCACTTCAACTTTTTAAGTTTGTATAGTGCAAGTGAGAACTGGATGAGTATGGCTGACACTAAGCAGGTGGTTTTTTTGTTTATTTTTTTATTTGATCATGATGTGCTACCTGTGGGATTTTAGTTCCCTGACCAGGTTTCAAACCTGGGCCCTTAGCAGTGAGAGTGTGGAGTCCTAACCATTAGACTGCTGTGGAATTCCCTAAGCAGGTGTTGATTGTTTAACATTGCAGATACACTTTGAATTCACAGTAACCATTTTTGCGGTTCATGTCCCTCCCCCCGCCACCCCCACCCTTTCTCCCTGCTTCAAGAACAAAACCTTTTTAAACAGTGTGTACATTCTTAAATAATAATAAATTATCCATCCTTAATTTTTAGCCTAGTTTTATTTATATACACACATAAAGATAGGATTTTGCTCATATATATATATATACACACACACACACACACACACAGACATGTATATAAATTTTGGCTCATGTATATATATACCCCCATATATATAAAATTTGGCTTATGTATATATACACACACCAAATTTTCAGTTGACACCTTGCTTGTATTGTTGAAAAGTACCTTCACTTTAGGAATGTGTATTTGTTACATTGCTTTATGGTCAGTAGGCTGTTCTATTCAGTTTGCTTTAGAGAGCCTATGGATGCAGTGAATTGAAGTGAAGTCGCTCAGTCGTGTCTGACTCTTTGTGACCCCATGGACTGTAGCCTACCAAGCTCCTCTGTCCATGGGATTTTCCAGGCATTAGCACTGGAGTGGATTGCCATTTCCTTCTCCATGGATGCAGTAGTGGGGAAGTTTTATGGTTTTGCTATGGGTTTGAACTTGTGGGTATAGAGAGAGAACTTTCCCAGTAGTTGTTACGGCAAGTAGATATGGAGATACAGGCCCAAGTAAGTATCATTTCCTCCTGTGAAGTAACAAAAGATGTCTTCAAATGGCATGACCACTGAGAAAAATTTGAAATGCTTCTGTAACTGCAGAAATTAGGTCTCCAGATTTCCTGTAGTGGCCTAGAGAAATAATCTAGATCCTTAGGAGTTCTAGAATTTACTTTTCTAGCGGAATCTTTAGATTACCAGGATTATGATTCAGACAGGGTCTTATAGTTGACCTCTTGCTGAGCTGTAAGATATGGGCAGCATGAAGTTGGCTGTGCTGTTAGGCAAAATCCTTTTCTATTCTGTGGTATTCTTTCCCTCTTCTCTGACTTTAAAAGCTAATGGAAACCTCAAGATGGAAGAGGAGTAAGTATCAGCAGTCTTAAGATTGGCTAGTAGTTGTTTCTTTTCTAAGGCATTTGGCCCATGACAGAATTGTAGGGAAAAATGTTTCATTTAAACTGGGCTTCCCTGGTGTTTCAGCAGTAAAGTATCTACCTGCCAGTGCCAGAGATTGGAGGAGGAAATTACAAACCCAGCAGTATTCTTGCCTGGGAAATCCATGGACAGAGACCTGGTGGGCTACAGTCGGTGGAGTCACAAAGAGTTGGACATGACTTAGCAACTAAACAAGAACTTTGGCTTTTCTAACTTCCAGATTCTTTCCTCTTCTCCCTTATAATTTGTTTCTGCACTCTTTTCCTTTGACCTCTTGTGAGCTTCTCATTTCAGTTGAGTTCAGTTGCTCAGTCGTGTCCAACTCTTTGCAACCCCATGAACTACTGCAGCACGCCAGGTTTCCCTGTTTTCCATCACCGACTCCCAGAAACTACTCAAACTCATATCCATCGCATCAGTGATGCCATGCAACCATATCATCCTCTGTCGTCCCCTTCTCCTCCCACCTTCAATCTTCCCCAGCATCAGGGTCTTTTCCAGTGAGTCAGTTCTTTGCATCAGGTGGCCAAAGTATGGGAGTTTCAGCTTCAACATCAGTCCTTCCCATGAATATTCAGGATTAATCTCCTTTAGAATGGATTGGTTGGATCTCCTTGCATTCCAAGGGACTTTCAAGAGTCTTCTCCAACACCACAGTTTAAAAGCATCCATTCTTCGGTGCTTAGCTTTCTTTATAGAGTTCAACTCTCACGTTCATACGAGACTGTTGGAAAAACCATAGCCTTGACTTAGATGGACCTTCGTCGGCAAAGTAGTGTCTCTGCTTTTTAATGCTATCTACGTTGGTCATAACTTTTCTTTGAAGGAGGAAACATCTTTTAATTTCATGGGTGGAGTCACCATCTGCAGTGATTTTGGAGCCCCAAAAAATAAAGTCTGACACTGTTTCCACATGAAAAATAAAAGTCTGACACTGTTTCCCATGAAGTGATGGGGCCAGATGCCATCATCTTTGTTTTTTGAATGTTGAGTTTTAAGCCAACCTTTTCACTCTTCTTTTACCTTCATCAAGAGGCTCTTTAGTTCTTGTTCACTTTCTGCCATAAGGGTGGTGTCATCTGCATATCTGAAGTTAATGATATTTCTCCCGGCAGTCTGATTCCAGGTTATGCTTCATCCAGCCTGGCATTTCACATGATGTACTCTGCATATAAGTTAAATAAGCAGGGTGACAAAATACAGCCTTGACGTACTCCTTTCCCAGTTTGGAACCGGTCTTTGGTTCCATTTCCAGTTCTAACTCTTTTTTCTTGACCTGCATACAGATTTCTCAGGAGGCAGGTCAGTTGGTCTGGTATTCCCATCTCTTGAAGAATTTTCCATAGTTTGTTGTGATCCACACAGTTAAAGGCTTTGGCATAGTCAATAAAGCAGAAGTAGATGGTTTTCTTGGAGAAGGCAATGGCACCCCACTCCAGTACTCTTGCCTGGAAAATCTCATGGACGGAGGAGCCTGGAAGGCTGAGGGTCAGACACAACTGAGTGACTTCACTTTGACTTTTCACTTTCATGCACTGGAGAAAGAAATGGCAACCCACTCCAGTGTTCTTGCCTGGAGAATCCCAGGGATGGGGGAGCCTGGTGGGCTGCCGTCTATGGGGTCGCACAGAGTCGGACACAACTGAAGTGACTTAGCAGCAGCAGCAGCAGATGGTTTTCTGAAACTCTCTTGCTTTTTCGATGATCCAGCAGATGTTGGCAATTTGATCTCTAGTTCCTCTGCCTTTTCTAAATCCAGCTTGAACATCTGGAAATTTGTGGTTCATGTACCGTTGATGCCTGGTTTGGAGAATTTTGAGCATTACTTTGCTAGTGTGTGAGATGAGTGCAATTGTGTGGTAGTTTGAGCATTCTTTGGCATTGCCTTTCTTTGGGATTGGCCCAAAGAAAACTGACCTTTTCCAGTCCTGTGGCCACTACTGAATTTTCCAAATTTGCTTGCATATTGAGTGCAGCACTTTCACAGCATCATCTTTTAGGATTTGAAATAGCTCAACTGGAATTCCATCACCTCCACTAGCTTTGTTCAAAGTGACGCTTCCTAAGGCCCACTTGGCTTTGCATTCCAGGATGTCTGGCTCTAGGTGAGTGATCACACGATCATGGTTATCTGGGTCATGAAGATCTTTTTTGTATAGTTCTTCTGTGTATTCTTGCCACCTCTTAATATCTTCTGCTTCTGTTAGGTCCATGCCATTTCTGTCCTTTATTGTGCCCATCTTTGCATGAAGTTTTCCGTTTGTATCTCTAATATTCTTGAAGAGATCTCTAGTCTTTCCCATTCTATTGTTTTCCTCTATTTCTTTGCATTGAGCACTGAGGAAGGCTTTCTTTATCTCTCCTTGCTATTCTTTGGAACTCTGCATTCAAATGGGTATATCTTTCCTTTTCCCCTTTGCCTTTAGCTTCTCTTTTCAGCTATTTGTAAGGCCTCCTCAGACAACTGTTTTGCCATTTTGCATTTCTTTTGCTTGGGGGTGGTCTTGATCACTGCCTCCTAAACTATGTTCGAACCTCTGTCCACAGTTCTTCAGGCGCTCTATCAGATCTAATCCCTTGAATCTGTTTTTCACTTCCACTGTATTATCATAAGGGATTTGATTTAGGTCATACCTGAATGGTCTAGTGATTTTCTCTACTTTCTTCAATTTAAATCTGAATTTGGCAATAAGGAGTTCATGATCTGAGCCACAGTCTGCTCCTGATCTTGTTTTTGCTGATTGTATGGAGCATCTCCATCTTTGGCTGCAAAGAATATAATCAATCTGATTTTGGTGTTGACCATCTGGTGATGTCCATGTGTAGAGTCTTTTCTTATGTTGTTGGAAGACGGTGTTTGCTACGACCAGTGCATTCTCTTGGCAAAACTCTATTAGCCTTTCCTACTTCATTCTGTACTCCAAGGCCAAATTTGCCTGTTACTCCAAGTATTTCTTGACTTCCTACTTTTGCATTCTAATCCCCTATAATGAGAAAAGCATCTTTTTTGGATGTTAGTCCTAGAAGGTCTTGTAGGTCTTCATATAACTGTTCAGCTTCTTCAGCATTACTGGTCGGGGTATAGACTGAGCTGAGCTTCTAGCTCTTTTCTTTTTTCTCTTCTGGTTAATTAACAGATCATTAGTACTAAGATCGCTAAAACATTTTTTTAAGAAGGTAAGAGGGTGGAAAGAGAGCTCATTTCTTCCTGAATTTTTATCAATCTATACTCAATTTGTCAGGTTTATTATTTTTCAAGCTTCTTTATCTGCATATAATCACCACTGTCATGCCGCAAACGGAGGGGAATTTATTGAATACCGAAGGTGCATCTGCTTCAGACTTGGAGGTTTTACTGCCTGTGCACACTCAGCAGAATTAATTTGCTTGATTGTGTATTTTTAACTACATCTTGATAATTTTGTTTAGTGTCTTGTACGTTTTATATATATACCCAGGCACTATAAGTACATGTTTGATGTTACAATAAGTTACTACTTTTTAGTAGTAGTAAAACCTTTTCCATCTAAATTGTGCTGTCATATACTTTGAGACGTTTGGGTCTTAATCTCCTAAACTTCTGTTATCTCAGTATTGATAGATTTAATTTATTTTAGAAAGTGCCACCAGCACTAAAATGAGAGTTCATAGTAATAAGGAGAATTTCTTAGTATTAGCCAATAGTAATTAGCATTCATGGAGTGCTTACTATATACCAAGTACTTTGTTAATCTTTTACATGCCTGATGCCTGTAATCCACCAACAACTCTATGAAGTAAGAACTGTTCCTTTATTAACATCACTTTACAGAACAGAAAAATAGAAGCTTAGAGAAGGTCCTTGTCATGTTACAGTAATTGTTAGATATGATTGCTATAATGTGAAATTTCACAGTATAAATGTGGGATTTTTTTCATTACCTTGTAAAGTTAAGTTTAAATGAAAATGTTTCCTTAGAAGAGAGTTCATTGCTGTGTATTAGATTTTAGCTGCCGCTTTTGTGTTTAATTGGGAAATGACGACCAACTATATTATTACTTGTTACCAGTTTTCTTCTAATCTGATGTTATTGGCTTATCATTCCTACTTCTATGTTATTCATTTATCTTGAAAAAGGTATTGGTAGTCTTAAACACATTCATTGTAAGTTAGGCTTGTTTTTATAACAACCCATCTGTCCTAAAATTCTCATTAATATCTGTTATATCACACAATATTTTGGTTTTGGGCATATGTGAAATACTGACATGGAGCAAATATTGAGTAACATAGTTGAAAGACTATGAACTAATTATTTAAAAGCAAGTATTTAGTTGTAGAAAGTGGATTCTTCAGGAGAGCATGATTTGGGCCAGGTCGGGAATTGCTTTGGTGAATGTGTCGTGAAGAGAAAAGTAACGGTACTTTTCACAGGTCTTGCCAGTGGTAGTCATTAGTGGAAGTATTCCACGTTTCACCTGAGGCCCAAGAAGTGTTATATTATCTGCTGAGAGATTTCAGTGGCATACCTGCCTGTTACTGATCATGGATTTTTTAACCATAAAATGACAATTTTAGAAATTTTTGTGTATGGGGATAATTGCAATACCAGAGAACCTTTGTCCCTCAGTTTGGATAAACTCTTATATCTTGAACTGCAGATCAAGTGCTAGGGTTACCATTCTTGGGTTGTCTGGCTTCATGACTCTGACAGTCAAATTCTTACGTCAGGTATCTGAGCATATTCCTGATATACAAAACATTGTAATGTTTAAGCAATAGAATGATGTGGTTGAAAAAAATAGCCAAACCCAAACAAACGAATAATCCCACTTTGAATGCTTGAATAACTTGCAGCCTATCTGGGTGTCCTGCTCTATATTAATCTGGTAACACTTTCTGTGTAAGAGTGTGTACTAATGTTATTTTCAGAGGAGAAATTACCAGGGTGAAGCCTAAATGCATAGAACTCTTTATAACCCAGGTTTTGAATATTAGTTAATTCCTTCTATCTGTGGAATTATCTTGAAAAGAAATTAGCTCTGAGAAATGGAACTGTGGCTTTTAGACAGAGTTTCTTTCTAAGCTGTGCAAAAATAATATTTTTAAAAAGTTGAGACTCTTCTTGGCTATACGGATGCTTTGGTAGACCTAAATTCCAAAGTACCTGGTTGTGTCTGGTAGTTTTTATTTTGGATGAGAAGAAAAAGTGAGGAATACTTCTAAGAAAAAAAAAAAAAAAAGCTAAATACTAGAAACATTGTGTGTACAAGTGATTGAATTATATGAAGAAAATAACTTTCGGGGAGAAGAGTTGTTTGTAGTGTTCTTGGGTTTTTGACATATAAATTGTTGGGATCATTCTGTATAAGCTTCTGTAGGAGAGTGGCCATGCCATTTTCATGCCTTTTGCTCATTAGATTATTAACTGAGTTCCTTGGAATCCAACATTTGGACAGTTGTAGATGTTTGAGACTTTCTGAGCTTCATTCTCCTTTCCTTTGAATGGGCAAGCTCTGAGGACATAAGATAGGCTAATGGGATTGTCATAGAGTTAGGCACGAACTCACTTAGTGAAATTTGTGAGTCATCTTCTATATTTATATCCCCAAGTTAAACTTTCCTCACCACGTTTTCATGATTTTCCAATTTATCCTTTCTTTGCCTGCCTATCCTTTCTTTGCCTGACTAGCTACCTGTTGTTCCTTATGATTGTAAGTGGACAAAATCACTTATTTGCCTTGAAATTTGGATACATAAAAAAATATAACAGAGGAAGAAACTTTTAAAGGAGATGGTTTTGTTGCCTTTATCTGCCCTGGATCTCTTTTCGGTTCTAAGTGTATAATTATAATGATACGAATTGTTAATTTGTAAGGTTTAAGATACTTCTTTGAAGGTCATTTCTTTCGGAGACAGTTAACTGGAGCTAAAGAACACAATGTCTTCAAACCACAGATTCTGCAAGATGGAAGTGAGACCCAGCCACCACTCAATTTGCCAGGTCATCTGATTGCACATGTGTGACCCTTTATAAAGCATCATGCTACTCTTTTTATTGTTGGAAGCACAGAGTTTTAAAATTGATCCATAGCTGGTAAAGAGAGGTTTCTTTGAGAGCATTGTGGGGATAAGAGAGAAATGGCTCGGCCTTAAGAGAGTCTAGGAATAATCGTATAGACTGGCTTCACCATGTAGATTTCAACTAAGTACTAGAGAAACCAGGAAAAAGTAATGCAACTCTAATGACTGGGTGTTACCCTCTTAGCAGCAGGAGTATGGCTTCTCGGCTGCTATTAGCCCTTCTCAGACTCTGCTTTTACCTTAAAAAAAAAAAAAAAAAACCTTTTACCTCATTTGGTATCTTAGTGTAGTACATAACTGCCTCATTACTTCTGCTGCTTGTCTTCTCTGTGTTTTTCAGCTACTTTCCCTCTCCATATAGCTTGAATTTAGCCTGCTAAAAGAGACAATCTGGTTCCATTAGCTGCATTTTTGTTGGGCAGATCTCCCATGCCAGGCCTGTTTGTGGGTTGCTGGCCATACTTTTGCTGTTCCTGGGAACGTTGGTCCTGCTGTTGGTGATTGTGATAGCAGAGTCAGTGCCATAAAACATGGCCCTGGACCCAGTAAAGGGGAGTTTTTGGTGCCAGTCTTCTAAAAGAGGGATCAGTATTTCACTTTCGGAATGTTATAACCTTTCCAGTCTACGTGATTTTCTTCCACTTTAAAGGTTATAGAATTAAAGGTAACCTGTGGGCTTGATTATTTGTTAATATAGCATCAACAATCCTTTCCATGCTGAGAAAAATGTGAGAAAAATGTGAGAAGAGTTCTCTGATCAGCACCTGCAGTTCCTTTCCTGAACTGGTGCTGTTGCCATCTTTGGCTTTGTAGATTCAGAGACAGCCTGGAGTTTCCACTCAAAAAGAGCCATTCCATTTCCTGTAACAGCATATTAGGCCGTTCTGTCAGTTGCTGTGATTTTCCAGACACCCACAATTATGCTGCACAATTTGAGTTGGTGATTTAGTGAATCCTTAAAGTACTGCTTCTGCTCTTGTATTTTCCACATTTGGGCATACTCTGCAATAGCTGCTTTATATCGTCTCATTCATTCCTTCAACGACAGGCACTACTGAGTGTCATCATGTGTCTGGCACCATTTCCTTCTGGGAAAACAGAATCACACAGTGGTTAAAGCATGGATTTTCAAGAATCAGGCATACTGGAGTTCAAGCCATGTCTCCTTTGCTTACTAACTGTAGTTTGGGCAAGTTACTTAGTTTTCCTAAGCTTCAGTTTTTTTGTCTGTAAAATGACGGTATTAGAAACTATAGTATATATAGGTTTGTTGTGGGAATTTATAAAAGTTTAATGATGTATGTAGTATACTTAGCACAATGCCTGGCTCATGAGCTCAATAAATATATGTTAATTCGGTTACAGTGATCACTACAATTGCTGTGAGTTGGCTGCCAAAATACTTTCCAGCACTTGGCAAATAGTTCCTGTTATCTTGCTTTGCCATTTGATATTTGTTGCCTTTTCGTTGGTATTAATCCAACCGTTTAAGAAAAAGTCAGATGTAAAATCTGTGATAAAGTCAAGATGGACAGCGGTTTATTAAGTTAGAGCATATTATTTTATGGGTGGCTTATTTTTGGCAGCAGCTTTTGCTAATTGTTCAAGAAATTGTTAAACTTTTTGATATAATTTTGCTTCTTTGTGATTAATATCTTATAGAACAAAGCATAATTTTTAGTAGCAAAACTCAGAACAGCTTTCAGTTTTATTATTTATTGTAAACATTAGGCTATGGGTACAAGAACATATTCTGAGTTTACAAGTAAGAATTACATCTTGTCTTTGATTCACTGATGCCTCCCAGTGTGCCTGGCATATAATTGGTGCTAAGAGAATGTTGAAGGAAGGAAAGAAGGAAAGCAGGAACATTACATCAGTTATTTTCAGGCTTATTTTAGTCCACAATATGTCTTTGCTTGTAAGTTTATTTTCCTGTTACCTCATCTTCTAATCTATATAGCTTCTCTACCTGTGTATTTCTCTTTGTTTCTGTTACTGATGGCTTCTGTTTCCTGACTTTTTTATTTGACCCTCCTAACTTCTGCTATTCGGAGAAGGTAGTGGCACTCCACTACAGTACTCTTGCCTGGAAAATCCCATGGACGGAGAAGCCTGGTAGGCTCCAGTCCATGGGGTAGCTAAGAGTAGGGAACGACTAAGCGACTTCATTTTGACTTTTCACTTGCATGCACTGGAGAAGGAAATGGCAACCCACTGCAGTATTCTTGCCTGGAGAATCCCAGGGATGGGGGAGCCTGATGGGCTGCTGTCTATGGGGTTGCACAGAGTCGGACACGACTGAAGCGACTTAGCAGCAGCAGCAGCAACTTCTGCCGTTGCTACTAAGTAATGGTGACAGGTTCAGTTTCATGGGAGTGCTGTATTGACTGTGTACCCTAACAAATGGTCTATAATCAATTCCGCACTGTATGGATGTACATTTAGTGACTTTTTGATAATTTTTTTAAAGATTTGCCTTGGTTTAATTCATGTCTATGGAATTCTGTGAAATGCAGTTCACATTTCACTTTTAGATTCCACTCCCAAATGTAAACAAAGTATACAGTTGTTGATCGCCTCTCCTTTTATTTATGTTATCTTAGGAATTAGAATTAGTTATTTCAGTTATCCGATTCTCACATCTCTTCTTCAGAACTTTTACCTTGTTCTTAAAGCCTTCAGCCCTATTTTTCTTCCTTAATAAGAGGCAGCCTTGCCTATATCATGGCAAAAGTAGGAAACATTTCTTTACTCTCCCCTTTGGCATCACAGTTTTTTTTTGTCTTCTGTCTTTGGTTCTTTGAAGGAAGACGTGTTCTTCCTTTCCAAACTTAACACTTCTACCTTTGCCAGTCAGTCTTCCTCAAACCTTTCTCCAGCAACCCTTCTCTCTGTCCTCCTCTCCACTTCTATCTTCCTTTCCCCAAACTTCTCCCCTTTGACCTACAAACATGGCCCAAATCCCTTTTAGTCAGTAAGTGAACTTCCCCTCCAGACTATCTTCAGTCTAGTTACTGCCATCTGTTCCTCTTTACTTTCACTGTCAAACTTCCATTAAATTCAGTTCAGTCTCTCAGTCGTGTCCAACTCTTTGCAACCCCATGGACTGCAGCACACCAAGCTTCCCTGTCCATCACCAACTCCCGGAGCTTACTCAAACTCCTGTCCCTCGAGTCGGTGATGCTATCCAACCATCTCATCCTCTGTCATCCCCTTCTCCTCCTGCCTTCAATCTTTCCCAGCATCAGAGTCTTTTCAAATGAGTCATTTCTTCACATCAGGTGGCCAAAGTATTAGAGTTTCAGCTTCAGCATCAGTCCTTTCAACAAATATTCAGGACTGATTACCTTTAGGATTGCCTGGTTGGATCTGCTTGCAGTAAAAGGGACTCTAAAGAATCTTTCTCAACACCAGTTCAAAAGCATCAATTGTTTGTCACTCAGCTTTCTTTAGAGCCCAACACTCATCCGTATGTGACTACTGGAAAAACCATAGCTTTGATTAGACGAACCTTTGTTGGCAAAGCAATGTCTCTTCTTTTTAATATGCTATCTAGGTTGGTCATAGCTTTTCTTCCAAGGAGCAAGCATCTTTTAATTTCATGGCTAAAGTCACCATCTGCAGTGATTTTAGAGCCCAGAAAAATAAAGTCAGCCACTTTCCATTGTTTCCCCATCTATTTTCCATGAAGTGATGGGATTGGATGCCATGATCTTAGTTTTCTGAATGTTGAGTTTTAAGCCAAATTTTTCACTCTCCTCTTTTACTTTCATCAAGAGGCTCTTTAGTTCTTCTTCACTTTCTGCCATAACAATGGTGTCATCTGCATATCTAAAGTTATTGATATTTCTCCCAGCAATCTTGATTCCAGCTTGTGCTTCATCCAGCCTGGTGTTTCGAATGATGTACTCTGCATATAAGTTAAATAAGCAGGGTGACAATATATAGCCTTGACATACTCCTTTCCTGATTTGGAACCAGTCTGTTGTTCCATGTCTAGTTCTAACTGTTACTTCTTGACCTGCGTACAGATTTCTCAAGAAGCAGGTCAGGTGGTCTGGTATTCCCATCTCTTGAAGAATTTTCCAGTTTGTTGTGATCCACACAGTCAAAGGCTTTGGCATAGTCAGTAAGCAGAAGTAGATGTTTTTCTGGAACTCTCTTGGTTTTCCTCTGCCTTTTCTAAATCTAGCTTGAACATCTAGAAGTTAACAATTCACGTACTGTTGAAGCCTGGCCTGGAGAATTTTGAGCGTTACTTTACTAGCGTGTGAGATGAGTGCAGTTGTCCGGTAGTTTGGTTTTCTTAAACTTCCATTAGGCTCTCAGAATACTTTAGCACTAATTTCACTACTGTAGTTGCCTATTTTGTTGTCTCCCCTCTCTGTCAAACTCTCAGGAGACCTGTGCCTTGGTCATCATTGATTCTCCAGCGCCTAGGGCAGTTCCTGGTACATAGTAGGCATTCAGCAAATATTTATTGAATGAATGACAATATTGAGCCATACCTATACCCTTCACGTGTGAATCATCTGTAGTTTTTTCCTACCCCTACATTTCTGTTGAAAGTTCACTTGAAGGGCATCAGTGACCACATAAATGCTAAACCTAATGCCTTCTTGCTTCCCATTGTACTTGATCCCTCTATGACCGTTGTGAAAAGTGAAAGTTGTTCAATAGTGTCCGAGTCTTTGTGACCCCATGGACTGTATAGTTCATGGAATTCTCCAGGCCAGGATACTGGAGTGGGGAGCCTTTCTCCTCTCCAGGGGATCCCCAACCCAGGGATAAAACCCAGGTCTCCTGCACTGCAGACAGATTCTTTACCAGCTAAGCCACAAGGAAAGCCCCTATGACCATTAATGCTTAGAAAAATTTACGATTCCAACATTTTCATGGTCACTTATAACTGGATCACTTTGGGCTGGTCTCAGCATGGTATTGCATCCAAAAGAAACAGACAGACTTCCAAAGCTTTGGAAAATGATGAACCTTTTACAGTTTTACAGAAATCTTCTAAGAAGATAGAAAGGTACAGTTACATTAAGCTCAGCAGACTTCATTTAAGTTTTCTCCCATCTCTTCCCAAATCCTCATACAGCTTGGCAGCTTCACTCAACCTCCCTTCTGTAACATTTGCCCCAAAATCTTCTGTAAATTTCCTACCAAAACCTTTTTTTTAAAATATAGGTATAATCTCTTTTTAGAAATTATTTATTTACTTATTTATTTTTGCTTGCACTGGGTCTTCATCGCAGTGCTTGGACTTCTCACCACAGTTGCTTCTCTCATTGTGGAGCACAGGCCCTGGGTGCATGGGCTTCAGTGGTTGTAGCACTTGGGCTCAATGGTTGTGGCGCCCACGCTTTAGTTGCTAGATGCTTGTGGAATCTTCCAGGACTAGGGATCGAACCATGTCCCCTGCATGAGCAGGTGGATTCCTATTCACTGAACCACCAGGGAATCCCCCTACCAAAATCTCTTGTCCACTTTTTTCACCATCTGGTTCTCCTCTTTTTTCTAAGAATGACTCTATTCTTACCAATTTAAATCACTTACCAGTTTACTCACGTTAGCCTCTCAGCTTCTTCCTACTCTTTTCTATAACCTTTTATCTTGTTCAGCATTTCAGAAATCTAGAGGCATTCTCTTGATTTCATTTTTTTTTTTTTGTCCTTACCAGTTTTCTTTGCATGATTTCACTTAATTTTAAAACTTTAGCTCAGACACCGTTTTTTTCGTTGAGTGTATCCTGATCTGGGTTTGGCTGGGTCCCTCTTGTGTGTGCCTATAGTGCCCCATATATAACTAAATTGAAGTTATCTATTTGTGTCTTTAAGCATCTTAAGGACTCTGGAATGTGTGTGTGTGTGTGTGTGTTGCTCATTTGTGTCTGACTCTGCAACATCATGGACTGTAGACTCCTCTGTCCATGGAATTCTCCAGGCAAGAATACTAGAGTGGGTAACCATTCCCTTCTCCAAGGGGTCTTCCTGACCCAGGAATCGAATCTGAGTGTCTTGCATTGCAGGCAGGTTTCTTCACCATCTGAGCCATCAGGGAAGCCCTGGAACATGGTGGATGCTGATAAATATTTATTGAACTAACACTTCTGTGAGTTCTGATTCTTCCTCTCTTGGTACTGACTTTTTATTTTGTTTCTAGGCCTTTAAACATGATCAGACTTTCCTTACTCCTTTTTCTTTGTTTTTGTTTTTTTTTTTTTGTTAATACTCCTTTGCTGATTCCTCTCTCCTAAAGTATCACTTATTACTTCTGTGGAGATGACCCCAGACCTATTTTCTAGTCTAGTGATTCTGATAATTAGACCATTTGTTTTCAAAGTTACATGTCAGGCATCTCCACCTGGATATTTCTCCATATCTTACTTAAAAGCAACAGAAACTCAGTAAACCAAACTTACCTTCTTTTTAAGCTTGTTCCTCCTTTATGTGTTCCCTGTTTCAGTTATTTACACTCCTACCTTCCTGGTAACCTGGGCTAATTAGAATCCTAGGAATTACCTTGACTTCTTTCTGTCTCTTACATACTTTACCTGATCAGTGGTCAGTGTCTGTCCGTCCTGCCTTTGGATGTGTCTCACACTTGGCTTTTCCTTGCCATCTCCACCTTTGGTATTAATAGTTTAGTTAGGACTCCTATCTCTTACCTACACTGCTGCAGTAATCTCTTAACTGACCTCTAATCTGTCTTCCACGCTGCTGTCAGAACTATCTTCGTAAAACACAGACAGCTCTGTTGTTACTATATGTTCACTGCTCAACTAAGTTACTCATTGTCAGGTCTCAGCTTAAATTTCATTTCTAAATAAAGACAGTCTAAAATTATGTCCCTTATAGTTCTGTTTTACATGCCTTCCCATATTGTCAGCTAATACAATTTTTAGTTATGTTTATATTTGTGCATTAGTTTGTTTAGTGTGTGTCTTCCCACTGGAGAGATTTATGTAAGAGACTGGGAGAGTTGTATAGAGCCTGTGCCTAGCACAATGCTTGGGACATTAAAAAAATCTTTGTTGAATGAGTAGATGAATAATAGATAGCTTATCAGTATAGGAAAACAGGAGATAGCAAAGGCAGAAAAGCTTTAGAAGCTTCCTACATTTTCCCGGACCTTGGTCTGTAGTTCTGCCCTTTCTGAAATAATGGGCTTCTCCCTTCTGCCATTTGCATTTATTTCACTAAGGATATGAGTCAACAGTTGCATTACCCCACACTCACGCTAATGCTCATATGACTATAGTTGATTTGGGGACTGTAGGGTGGTGGCAGCTAAGCTTTGTTTACCTGTTATAAATGCATAGGTGGTGCCCTAGCCATGCAGGCAAACAAGTATTTGCTAAGTTGAGTTAACCCAGATTCTTTTTTAGCCTCTTGAGTGATTCAGGCCTTTGTACCACATGTTAATTAAAGTGTTTGTTACTTGAAGGACTAGTTGTATTTTACATGAGGTATTTATTTGCCTGTTAAAGACTAAAGATTTTAATTTAGCAAACTTCTATTGAATGGAAAATGAAAAAATTATTTTAAAATATCCAGAAACAATAAGCAAATTAAACTCCCCTTCCCCATGGAGCCTGTTCAGGTTTCAAAAGTCAAAGAATTTCATAAGTATTCTTCAGATTTCACTGTCTTAGGCTGACTGTATCCATTTCATAGGCATTTTGAGCTCCTGCTTGTGTGAGGCACTGAGTTAGGTGCTAGGACTACAGAGAGAAGAAGTGCAGTTCCTTTTCTCAAGTACTATGAAAGAAGAACACATTATAAGGATACACAGAAGTGGAATTGTAAGGCACACTGGGATTGGTGAGGCTTTTCATAATTCATCCATCCATTTTTAAGTTGAGTTTTGGAAGAGTTAGCTAGGCAAACTTTCCAGGTAGGTACAGAGGACATGAGACCCCATATAAACCAAGGAAAGGAATTACAGCCAAATCAAGAAAGGTCTTATATACCGAGTAGTTTGAATCATACTTTTAAAATTAGGGGTAGCTGCTGAAGGATTTTAAAAACCAGGAGCATCTGATAGCATTGAGGAGACTAAATTGGAGACAGGATAAGGGTAAGACTTACGGTGAAGAAATCAAGCAGAAGCCACATACACTGTATTCATAAATAATACCTTGAATTTATATATTTTGCCTAAAGTTATTATGTAGTTCTGTATTAGTTCCTTAGTTCATATGGTTACAGAATCTCTTGAGAGGATAGTTTTTGTTTTGTTTTGACATTTTTTCATGTAGTAAAGCGCACATCACTTTCAATTACCCAGATCCAACTCACAGTTTTAATCAATGGAAAAGTAGAACTGGCACCACCTGACTTCCTCATTTTGTGCATTTTGGGTGGAGCTGACTCTTGAGTGTGAAGGTTGTGATAGGAAATAATACCAGTTACTTGCAAGAAAATACTGGAAGAGGGTGGCCAAATGTCCTGGAATAGGTATGGTTTTCTCATACTTTAGAACCCTGCCCTGTTGAAAATTGTATCTAGATGCATATTAATCTTAAATTTGAGCCTGTTTGTCACTTTTGATAAATCTTTAGCATGTCATCACTCCTGTAAAGTATTCTATCAAGAAAATGTGGCAACATAATTTTTTTTTTTGCCAAGTTACTATTTAAAATCAGACTATGACTAAAACTAAACTAACTTTATTTTGTTCATGTTTCCATCATCATTTTGCTTATCACACAGATTTTAAGTTCTTTTTCTTCTGTGAATCTGTTCCTCATAGCTCCAGCCCATGGTGACCTCTTTCTCTGTTGAACTCACAACATTTATCTTTTTTCCCCCTCTTTATTCTTTGTTATTAGTGCATTATTATTTAACTACAGGGTTCCCATGATTATACTCTAAACCTACTGAGACTCAAGACTAACAGTTTTGCTCTGCAGCATGTAAGGTTATGAATGAATGGATCATCAGGCCTGTCCCCATTTTCTGTTCTTCAGATGTCAGTGTCCTCTCTTCATGTCCTGTTTTTACTGGTCTAAAGCTTCTATTGCTCTACCCTTGGCTACCCTGGGTCTGCTGGTATCTTGTGTTTATGAAGATTATGAAGGATTTTTAGGAGGTTTTTGGGCCAATTTTAGGGAAATACAGGGGTGATTTTCTAGCTTTTTCCTGCCTCAGAATCCTATTAAAAAGCTTCCACAAAGATTCTACCTCTTTTGTATCAAAATGTTTTGAGAGTTGTGAGTATGTGTGTGTGCATGTATATAAACGGAGGACTAGCCAGATTATGTATTTGTTGGGTGTAGTTTGTGGGATCTCATTTCCCTCAGCAGGGATTGAACCCAAGCCAACAGCAGTAAAAAATCCGGAATCCTAACCACTAGGCCATCAAGAAACTCCCAGGACTAACCAGATTTTTACTTTTGGAACAGAATAAAAAGAAAGAAGACAAATTTTTATCAAGTTCACAAACATAAATTTTCTTCCCAGACTTCCTTACTATGCTGCTTTTGTAGCCTAATGGGAACAGAGCAGGCTGCAAAGTAAGGCTCATAGTTATTTTATTTAGCTATCTGGTATTTACATTTTGTATACACCTTCTTTTGAGCCAGAATTCTCTTGAATTGTAGATGGGAACTCTAGAGATGTAGTTTAACCTCATTTTAAATGGAGAAAACTGAGGTAAGTGATTGCATGAAGTCAATGAAGCAGTCAGGAATAGAGACCAGACATCTCTTAAAGATGATTTTAGTAGATAATAACGTATACATGTTAACAAAGTTAAACAGTACAAAGAGATGTACTGTGAAAGGTAAGTTTTTTTCCTACCCTATCTCTTGGTTCTCGAATTCTCTTCCCATGAGTTAAGAAGTTAGTTTCCAGTCCAGTTTTCTTGGGCTTTCATGATGTTTTATGTGTATATAATCATACAAATGTATATATTCACCTTTACCAAATGGAAGCATACTATACACACTTTTCTGTTCCTGGTGGTTTTTTTTTGCCCCCACTTTTTAGCATTAAGTCTGAAAATTGTAGAACCCATATATTTTTATGCCTTGGTCCATGAACTTTCTTATATAGCCTATCAGACAACTAACTTTAGTTACTGTGAACAAAGTATTATTCTTTACTTTTAGCATATCAGATTGAGTACCTCATGTGCAACATAATGTGTTTCACATTTCTTTCAGAGAGATCATGGTCACTGATTTATTTTATGATAAATATTAAAGTTAAAAAATTAGTGAAATGTGCATAATAATTATTACTGCTAGTTACCAAAAAGAGCTTATTGGGATATTTTCTTTTCTATATGAGAAAGAAATGGTAGGTGAAATTTTCAGGGAAATCATTTACTTTTAAACTTGTGTAAAAACCTGTATGGTATGTTCCAAACAGTTTTATATCTCAGTGCCAGTGATAAGCAGTGGTGCTATAAATATTAAACCACAAATATTCATTTTCTAAATTTAAAAATCTCTAACTTCATATGCTAATCACAGAAATATAGTTTTTCATTTGTTTCTTAAAACAGTTTATATGTCATCTGTATAAAAATATATCCTTAGTTTTGATCATTCACGGTTTTATTTTGGCTAGCTTATCTGTCAGTGCAATTATTGCTTTATTTTTCATACATTAATGGGGCCTGTTAAAACTGCTTGATTTTAGATCTTTTGGACCAAACTGTATCACAGAAGACAAATCCATTGAAAAAAAAAGTGTACCATACCAAGTGTCCATGATAGGGTTCAGAGGCCAAGTGTTTATATTCGATTACTAGTAATCCTGCGTTCTCCCTAAAGATGGCAGTACTTCTCCACATATCATTCACTAATGCTGTTTGAAAATAGTATTAATTATAACTCCATTATTGACTGGAAAAAATCAGACTAAAAGTGTATTTTCATAATGATACCACAGTAGTTAAAATTCAGTAGTAGTACAAATAAAATTGTATCCATGAGGTTCACAGCATTGGTTCAACTTCTGTGTGTGTTATCCTTGACCATGGACACAGGGTCCTAACTGCATTCTGACTTTGGAATTCTTGATGTGATGCTGTGAACATCTTGTCAAAAATTGTGATAAGTCATGTTAGGACCTGGCTGTATTTATTATTAGATCTTTCGCCTCTGGAGATGTTATCAGAAAACAAAAACTGACAAAACACCCCAAACAGAACAAAACCCATAAGTAACTGCCTATTGCATATATTTGTGGACATGAGAAATGTTTTGGTATTTATTCTTCAGTAAAAGTTTGTATGTCCAAGTTCTTGAACATTTACTTTTTGCTTAGGTGACTAGTTCTTTTAATAGATGAAACAGTTACTTATTGGTGCCAGAAAAACAAAAATAAATCTTCAGCCTTCTCTGCTGTAGAAACTAAACTCTAAATTCACAAGGTTCACTGGAACATGGAGAAACAATGCTATATTTTGTTCCTCCTTTTTCCGTTATTCCCATTTCGAATTAAATTGTTCTTGTATGCATGTGTTTGAAATCACATGGCATTGTAATTTGAAGATGGTGAACAGCAAGACAGAGGGCAGGCTAGCTTCCCTGTTAGACCTCACACTTACCTTTGACATGGTCACTGCTTTCTAAAGCTGGTCCTATTGGTTCATCTAGGGCCATTATTGATTCAACTAGCAAGATGACTAGGTGCTTAAGGACTGTGTCATTCTAGCCAGTCTTACAGATAAATATTTAAGTATAAATACCACAATGATGTTGTTGTTTAGTTGCTAAGTCATATCTTAGTGACTGCCTATACTATAGCCTGCCAGGCTCCTCTGTCCGTGGCATTTCCCACGCAAGACTACTGGAGTGGGTTGCCATTTCTTTCCCCAGGAGATCTTCCTGCCCCAGGGATCAAACTTTATCTCCTTGTTGGCCGGTGGGTTCTTTACCACTGAGCCACCTTTGTTGTTCAGTTGCTCAGTCGTGTCTGACTCTTTGCAACTCCATGGTTTGCGGCAGGCCAGGCTTCCTTGTCCTTCACTATCTTTCAGGGTTTGCTCAAACTCCTGTTCATTGGCGCCATCCAACTATCTCATCCTCTGTTGCCCCCTTCTCCTCTTACCCTCTTTCCCAGTATCAGTGTCTTTTCCAATGAGTTAGCTCTTCGCATCAGATGGCCAAAGTATTGGAGCTTCAGCACCAGTCCTTCCAGTGAATATTCAGGATTTATTTCCTTTAGCATTGAATGCTTTGATCTTCTTGCTGTCCAAGGGACTCTCAGGAGTTCTCCAGCACCACAGTTGGAAAACCTCAATTCTTTGGAGCTCAGCCTTCTTTATGGTCCAACTCTCACATCCTTACATGACTACTGGAAAAACCATAGCTTTGACTACATGAACCTTTGTCTCCTGGGAAGCCCAAAATACTGGTTTTTAAGTTTGTCGTGAGATATATCAGGGACACTGACTTCTGTTTATGGTTCAGTGTAATTTTCCCCAATAGACAAATATACATGGAAAACTAATCTGAAGATTTCTTGATGAAGAACATTGAATCAGCTCTTAGTGACCCTTATCTGTAAGCTCTGGTAGTATGATATGTTCAGTTTTCCCATAGGAATATACTTGCCACTCAGACTAGATATTCATCAATTCTCAGAGCAAATTTCTAGTAGACCACAATGCAGACAGATGGCCAGCTTTTGTTTTCTTGATTTCTTTCTCCTTTAGCAAAGTTTTTCTGCATCAGAGTTTAATAAAATTGCACTAATTATGTCAAACAGCCCAATGCCTGGCATACAATAAACGATAATAAGTGTAACTGTTGTTAAGTTCAGGTTACTTTGGTATACTTTTAATGTCAAAGACCATCTTTTGGGCCATTTCTTTGGGTTACTAATCAATCTCATCTTTCACATTTTAAGTTACTTTCATTGTTTAATTTCTTTTTCTTTTAACTCCTTAATTGCATTTATCATTAGTGTTGAATCCATGAGCTAATGAATTAGGCCAATCCCTTTTGGCTCTGTATGATTCTGCTATCGTTTTGTTGTTGACATACTGATACTTTTAAAATTTAAGTTTCTTATTCCAAAATACCCCATTCCCCACAGTTCTTCTGTTTATAATGTGAATCTATTGAAAGAGATAGTCTTCAAGTTACTGCTCAGCATAATTTTGTATCTTGTTTGAATAGATGTAAGTTGTAGGCCTTTCCATCTAATCAGTTTATCTTCATTTCAGATCTGCTTAAATTCTTTTTCATAAAGTTATTTTGAAAGTGGTCTGAATTCTTACAATAGTAGGATGACCATGGGAGTTGGGAGGCATGGTTGGACAAACTAGGGGTAGAGGAACAATGGCGGTAAACTCAACAGTCAACATTGACGTTACGGATCTGGCAAATACAGACTTGAAAAATCAAATTTTGTGTGTGAAAATGAGTACAGAAAGGAATAATTGAGGTCAGTTGATCTGTCACTCCAGCAACAATTGTTGTCAGCTTTTTCCTCTCCATCATTCTGGGGATAAGTTATTCTTTTAAAAATGGCAAAATAGGTTTAGGGAAATTGGAGAAATTGCCACAGCTCTTTCTAATGTTTGTAAAAATACAGATTATAATGCATTTTTGAAACTGGTGGTCTCATGATAATACACATTTTAGGACAGTCATAAATAGAAAAAATTGCAGGAATTCATTAAAAAAAAAAATGGATAGGTCATTTCAGACTGCAGTTAATCAGGGAAAGCTTATTACAATGGCTGAGGGTCTCGAGCATTTGAATACATGAGAGGAGGGAGAGAACATTGTATGTTAGGGAAGTGGAGAGTCAAGTGGTTTGATGTGAAGTTTGTTAAATATGGTCCATGAAAGAGAATTGAGGCTGCTGCCGCCGCCAAGTTGCTTCAGTCGTGTCCGACTCTGTGCAACCCCATAGATGGCAGCCCACCAGGCTCCCCCGTCCCTGGGACTCTCCAGGCAAGAACGCTGGAGTGGGTTGCCATTTCCTTCTCCAATGCATGAAAGTGAAAAGTGAAAGTGAAGTCGCTCAGTCGTGTCTGATTCCTAGTGACCTCATGGTGAATTGGGGCACTGCTTGTCAAATGATATCATTTACTCCAGAGTTGGAAAAAAATGAGCCCCACGCCATTTCCATTCATCATGTAACTGGATAAAACTACTGAAGTCTCTTGGTACATCGGGCTTCACATTTTCATGTGCTCTCTCATGTCATCACAAATTTCATTTTAGGACTCTTTGGAAATTGGAAAGGCTGTCAACATCTTCAAAATAATCTCTCTCCCCTACTGTCTGATAATTACTCAAATGGCAGAAAAAGTTTGATAGCACTCAGAGGTCAGATGTGCACCTGTGACATCAGGCATGCATCATGGTTTTCCTTCTCTGATGAGGAGGGGATAGCCACGTGTCATTGGAAGGGATAGCCATGCCTCATTACTTTCCATGTCAGCAGCTGTTACCACCTTTCCAAGAGGTATTGCCAAGAGATGGGAACAGAATATGATGTTTTTTCTCTACTAGACAGAAATTTGCTGCCTTTCCAGAGGTCTTAATTGAAATTGAAGGCAGAGGAAATAATGGGACTTGACTTTGGCTTGAAACTCTGGGAGGAATTTAGTGTTCTAGTACACAGGCTGCCTTAATCTGACAAAGCATTCTATGGAATTCGGCTTTGGTTCTGTGTACCTTTGTGAGTCAAGGAATTCAACACTTATGGCCATGGAGAATAAAGTTACAATTGATTATCAAAGGTTATCTATGTGTTACTATGTCAAAGACCATATTAGAATTTCAAATCAAGCCAGGTTTTTACTGAGATTTACTATTGAGCTGTTAAAATTTTAAAATTTCTTTCAGGAAGTCACTATTTTTCCTGCAAGAAAGGATGAAGGAGGGATTCCTTTCTTTGTAAATATTGCTTTTTCTATATTGCTTATGTTCAGGAAATCAGTTTCTAGTGCAGTGAAGTATATGGTGTATGTATGCATTTCTGTGCATGCTTCTGGAAGACAAAGTCCATGTCTAATCAGAATCTCACTAGTCTTTGACTCCCCTGAAAGATTAAGAACTAATAACTTCGCTAGTGTGGAAACAATGGGATGCTCTGGATGAATCTGAGCAAAGGAATGACAGGAAATTAGAAAGCTCATCTGAAGAATAATGAGATGAAAAGCTTTGGCAGGACTGAAGGGTGATTTAGGGATTCAGGTTAGCCTTAGGGTTGGAGTTATCTGAATAATCTGAAGGTAATTTTCTAGATAGAGCTTTTCAAAGGAAGGAATCTCAAATTATCTTTTTTTTTTTTTTTTTTTGAGCACAGTGCTTGAGACATAACAGACACTCAAAAATTTTGAATTGAAATTGCTGTACAACACACCAGATGAAAGTTGGATGATAGCATCAAAAATAAATGTTCTTCTGTCTTATCTGCATTTAATCCTGCTATGTTAAATCATTTGGTGTAAAATAAGGATTTTGGAGAGACACTGCTTTATAAAAAGTTCATACACACTTTTTGTTCAGCAGTTGGTTAACACAAATTTTTGGCCACTTAGTATTTGTTCTTTCTGTATGTTTTATTTCTGATAATTTTTTAAAATTCTACAAAAATGAGTGTCTCTAGACATGATTGTTTTATCCCATACCTACCTACAGAGGGAAGGAAAAACTTGCAGGGTGGTGTGGTTGATTAGATCATCCTCTGGTTAAGCAACATTCCAATAAACAGCTTGGATTTATGAAAATCCAAAATTATGGAAAAATTAAGGAAAATCTCACAAATCTGAGGTCCCTTTGGCCTAAAATATCATTGGAATTTATGTATTAATGGATCTTCTATCAGTTCAATAACAAAGCCTTATAATTCCTTCCATTTGTTATGGTGGTATAAAATTTTATTATCACCCAAAAGATTCCCTTGATGTTAGTAAGAGCTAAAAACTTAAATTTGTTATGACTGGAAAACCAAGATATAAGGTTTTGACTAGTTTATTGTAATACTTTAGTTTTGCTCCCACTAAGTTCCTTCAAGTTGAAGAGCAAGTTATTGAATACATTGTTAAAAAATTGGTATTATCTAAAACATTTGTTCCAAAAGTGTGGTAACTTTTTTTTTTTCCAGCAAACCTTGTGTTCCCAAGTCTGTGGAGATTACAAATCAAATTAGGTTCATTAGAAGCTCAGAAAGTCTTTTTTTTCACCTGAAGTAGGAATACTTAATAAAGGTCTAACTTCACAGAAGACAGTGGTTTTGATTCACTGCATAATGTTTAAGGCATAAACTGCTCTGAAATATTGTGATTTACTCAGAACTTTTGAGGAGGATAAATTACTTCTGTGGAAATCATTCATTCATTCTTAAAATCTTTTGATGTCCATCACTTTGCTACACAATGTAAAACATAATTTTGAATTGGTAGAAAGAATGGGTACATAAGAATAGACTAAGTGCCATTTATTAGGTTACTTGAATTTTTTATTATAAAGATATAATTTGGGAAATATGTAAAGATTACCTGCAGCCTCATCACCTGAAGATAACCACTTAACAGTTTGGAGTGTTTCCATTATTTTATACATGCATGGTGTGTCGTGTATGTATCCACATGTACACACATATGTATACACCCATTCCCACACACCACAAATGAGGATTAAGCTATTTTTTTTATTCTATCTAGTATACCTTTCCATATGAATAGATAGTATATCCCGGTATTCTTTTAATAACAGGTTAGTATCAACTCTTAGAGATGGCTGGATGGCATCACCGACTCGATAGGTGTGAGTTTGAGTGAACTCCGGGAGTTGGTGATGGACAGGGAGGCCTGGCGGGCTGCAATTCATGGGGTCATAAAGAGTCAGACACAACTCAGGACTGAACTGAACTGAATCAACTCTTAAGACTTTAATCTTACTGTTGGTTATAGGATAGTCCCAGTTTTTCTTTAAATTGCTGTTTTATTTTGCCTGTTTTTTGCTGTTGTAGATACTGCAGTGAATACCCCGTATGAAAATTTTGCATGTATTCATTTTTCTGGGTCAAAAGAATTTAAGGGTTTTGATACCTTTTCCTAAATGGCTAAGAACATGTTTAATGACACTTCAGTTGGATGCTGTCTTCCCCTGATGAACACAGGTTTATCTCCTGTGTCTACGACAAACAACCTGTTGGGCGGAAATGGCATCGCGCTGAGTTGGGGTTGGCGGCTCCTTGTATTAGCGGGGAGGCGCCGGCGCGTTCGGCCTGTTTCTAACCCGCGTGTCTTTGTCTCTCTCCCTGGGGATCGCTGCCGCCCGTGCGGGCCGAAGCCTCGGGAAGCCGTCGCCCCGCAGCGCCGCCGCCCTGCGCCCGGCCGCCCCGGGGAGCCGCTGCCCGCCCGCGGGCGCCGTCACCACGCGCCAGGCCGCCGCCAGCTGCCGCGCCAAGCTCCGCGGCGGCGCCGCCCGGGAGCGCCAGCACGCCGCCCGCGGCCTCGGGAAGCCCGCGGCTCCGTGAGCGCCGCCGCCCGGCCGCGCCCGGACGCCGCCGCGCCCCGCGCAGCCCAGTACCTCAGGCCTCGCCCGTCGCGCCTCTCCTCCCGCCGGAGCTCTCAAGTCCACTCGGGCGTCGGCGATCTCCCCGGGGGCCTCAGCTGCCGGCGCCCTGCCGTCACCCCGCGCTTTACCGACCTCTGTCCCACGCAGCCCCTCAGGAGGACCGTGTGCCTTAGGGCTGGCGGGTGCGAGGACTTCCTCATCCCGTCTGCCATAATCCCGGCTTCTTTGAGAATCTTGCCACTGGAGAGTACCATCCTCTTCCCTCCTAATTTGTCGAGTTCCTAGTCATTTCCCTTCATCATTAGTTCTTCAAAGCCTAGTTCCCATTTTAATCTTCTTCACCTCAAATCCCATCATCACAGGCTGGTGACCCGCGCTGTCCAGAGTCTTGTGACCCATACTGTGGTTAAACTTGAATTCCAACCTCCAGTTCCCTCCTTGTAACTTCATACCCAATGACCATTTGTTCCTCTCCGAATCAGCCCTTGCTCCCGGATTCTAATTTGCCATCCCAGGGCATCCTCTACTGGGTTTGCACCGAGATTAGTGCGTCTCCTGGGCTGCTTAGTCTGTGACTGAGCGGAGTCGGGGTGAGATACCAGACTCCTCCAACGAGCAACTTCGGTCTGCGTACTCCTCAGCAACCTGACTGAAACTTTCTTAGAACCGTGCCACATGAGCCTAAGGCTCTTCTTGCCCAACCTCCCTCTCCTTTTCTAGGTGTCAGACTTGCGTTATGGTATGAAGACTGCGCCCTGCTCCTGATTCTTTCCCTCTTTGCTTCACAGATGTCCCCTCAATAAAAGTCTTCTAAGTTAAACCCTGCCTCCGTGTCTGCTTCTAGAAGTGGTTGTTGTTATTCAGGTCGTTTCTGACTCTCTGTGACCCCAGGGACTGCAGCATGTCAGGCTTCTGTGTCCTTCACCATCTCTCAGAGTTTGCTCAAACTCATGTCCATTGAGTCTGTGATGCTATCCAACCATCTCATCCTCTGTCACCCTTCTCCTCCTGCCCTCAATCTTTCCCAGCTTCTAGGAGGACCTGAAGGAGGACCTGAGCTAACACCTTATCCGTCATTCCACTCTGATCACCATCTTCCTATCAGCCTGGATCCCTTGTTCACTGACAATTCATTAACTTCATTTTTCCCACTATTTATCAGCCCTTGTCACTTATTTGTCTAGCCTAGATCCTGTGACCCATCACTATTATCATCCTTGAAATAAAGTCCTCTCAGCAGTCTTGAACTTCAATTTTTTTCAGTTTACTTTCCTGGTAAAATCTCAACTCTGAATGAACCTTACTGTCTGCCTTCCATTGGCCTGACTGCGACAGCTGGACATTTTCTTTAAGGAAATCACAGTTTTACTTTGAATCCTTTATCTCAAACCTCAGATTGGTGCTATTGTTCCTACTATAGCCTCAGTTTCCCACTTCTGTTTATACCTTTTCATCTCTACTCAGAATTTCCCAATCTCCTCCTCCCTGTTTACTTTAAATTTCCCTTGAAAAATAGATGTTACATTCAAAGTCTATCTTCCCAGCACAAGACCCTCCACTCCCAACCCAGCTGCCTTGGTAACCACCAACTTCCTTTTTGTGACTATGGAGGAAGTTTCAAAGGCCACCTCCTCCTCTTGGACTTTGGATCTCAACCCTTCTTGTCTTTACAAGGACTTTTTTCCTTAGGCGTTCCCTTTTCTTCCGTGATGTCAATTTCTGTCTTGAATGAATCATTCTCATGAGCCTGCAAACACGCTCCAGTATTCTTAACCAAACCTTCCCTCAGGCACATCTTTTCCATCTATTAGCCATTTCTCAGCTCTCCTTCGTGACCAAGCTTCTTTAAGGAATTATCCTATAGATTGTCTTCATTTTCTGATCTTCTGTTCAAGTTCACAGTGTGACACCCTCACCCCACTCCTGAAAGTGCCCAGTTAAAGCCACCACCCACTTCCGTGTTGTTGTTCAGTCGTTAAGTCATGTCTGACTCTTTGTGACCCTATGGACTGCAGCAGCCAGGCTTCCCTGTCCTTCACCATCTCCTGGAGTTTCCATATTACCCTATCCAAAAGGATATTTTCCTGTCTTCACCTTGACCACTCCCTGCTTCTTTAAAGATTCTCTCTTCATATTCAAGACTATTCTGTCCAGATTTTCTTCCTGCTTCACTGTTTGCTCCTAATGTTATGCTCTATCTCCTGCCTAACTTTGAAATGTTGACGGTTTTTGTTTTTTTAAAACCTCCTCTGGGTCCCTTTTTTCTTTCTATGTTCTTTCCCAGGAGGATCTTATCAATTGCTATGGATTTAAGTACTGGCTTTATGCTAATAAGTTACAAATTTATGATTCCTACTTTGATCTTTCCTCTAAGTTTTAGACTCACATATCTAATTGCTTGCTTAATTAATATCTTCCTTTGATTGACTCAGATCTTTCAAACTTAACATGTCCCAAATCTAATTCCTCATTCTCACCCCAAACCTGTTTCCCCTGTTACAGTAAAGAGCGTCACCATAAAACCAATTTCTCAAGCCAGAAACCTATGTGTCCTGTTTGATTCTTTTCATCTCTCCCATACATCAAGTAGACCAGCATAATACAACCATTTTGTCCCCCAAATGTACTTTAATGTCTTCTTCTTTTCATTTTCAGTGCCATCACTTAAATCTAATTACTGTTTGTTCTCACTTGATTATTGTGACAGCCAGCCTACCTGTTGTCTCTACTTTCACTCATGACCCATGACCCACTTAAATACATTCTTCATAGAGTGGTGACAATGACCTTACTCCTCAATTGAATTGAGTAAATTGTAAGATAAAATCTAAACCCTTAATCATGACTCACAGAGTCCTGCACAATCTGACCCCTACCTATCTCTCCAACCCTATCTGTGCTCCTCTCTCTCATTGCCCACCATGATGTAGCCACGCTGGTTCCTCCAACATGCTTTTCTGCCCCGCAGGGGCTTAAAGTGAAAGTCGCTCTGTTGTGTCTGACTCTTTGTGATCCCATGGACTATAAAGTCCATGGAATTCTCCAGGCCAGAATACTGGAGTGTGTAGCCTTTCCCTTCTCCAGACTATCTTCCCAGCCAAGGGATCAAACCCAGGTCTCCTGTATTGCAGGTGGTTTCTTTACCAGCTGAGCCACAAGGGAAGCCCCAGGGGCTTAGCAAATGCTGTTATCTCTGCCAACCTGCTCTCCTTGGTTAGTCTCTCCCCAACAACAACCCTTAGATAACTGCTTAAATAAAAAATCTTTAAAAAGGCTTGCCCAGAGCATTGTTTGCAAATAGTGCTCACCTCTCTCCTCCCATTTGTTTTCTCACTTCTTTGTTTCTTTGAATTCCTATCTCGATTTGTACAATTATTTGTTTATTTACTTATTGTGTCTATGTTTCCCATACTGGAATGAATGAAAGAGGCTGTGTCTGGATGTCTAGATTCTTCAACATTGTGTTTCTAGCCTGAAGCACAATACCTGGCACACATTAGGTGAACAATAAATATCTGTTAAAGGAATAAATGAACACATTTGCCAGTTTTTCTGTTGGGAGTTCATTTTTTATTGATTTGTAAGAACTCTATATATTTAAATCACTAACCATTTGTTTATTCAATATGTTGCCAATATTTTGCCCCTTGTCTTATGTGTACCAATTTAATTTGTAGTATCTTTGATATACAGAAATGTTACATTTTTTATTTAGGTAAATCTATTTGTCCTTTCAAGATTTCTGCTTTTGGTGATATGTTTGAAAAGTTTTCTTCCAGCTCAATGTTATATAAATATTTGTCTATTTTTTCTTCATTTTTTTTAGATTTAAATCTTTATTCCAAATGGAATTTATTTTTTGATATAGATGTGATTAAGGCTCTAAATATTTATTTTGTTGTTGCATCATCACTTATTGAAAACTCCCTCTTCTACTGTTTTGAAAATTCTACATTTATCAAAAATTAAATTCTTACATATACTTTGAGTGGGTTCTGGATTTATTATTTATCTGCTTGTTTTTTGGGGGGAGGGGTATCCTTCTATATTCCTGAACTATGTTTTAATTATTGTCATTTTGTAATTTGCTTTATTGTGTGATTAACTTTTTAATGGAGTAAGCATTATTCTTCTTATTCAAAATAGTTTCAGCTATATTTGTGCTTTTATTCTTCCAGATAAACTTTAGTTATAGTTTGCTCGGTTTCCAAAAGAAACTGGCATTTTATTTAGAATTGCTTTAACCTCATAGATTAATTAGGGGAAAATGCCCATTGTTGTAATAGTTATTTTGCCATTCAGGAACTTGTCACATGTCAGGATTATTGAAAGCTTCCTATATATTTTTTCAGCAATTTTGTAGGTGGTGCGTGTTTCCTGTTAATTGTATCATTAGATATTTTATGTCTTAGTTTGGATCATTTTCCTGTTATGTTTTATAACTGGTTGCTCCTTGTTGGGTCAGGCTATTGATTTCTGTAATTGGTAAATTTTCTGTACTCTTTCATTAATTTTTCTAGTTGATTCTCTTCTAAGTAGACAATCACTTGAAGTATACTAAATAGTGATTTTCTCTCTTTATAATATTAATACCTCACATGTTATATGATGGTATTAATGTTAATTTTGTTCTTATTCCTGACTTTTTAGGAATACCATTAATATTTTACCAGCTTTTAATGTTAGCTGTTTGATTGAAATAAAGGTCTTTATCAGGCTAAAGAAGTGGTTTCCTGGTTCAAGTACTCTAAGCATTTTGTTGGAAGTTGTTGCTGAATTATATTAAATGTATTCTGGGCAACAAGAGATGATCATGTGGCCTATTGTTATAATAAATTACATTAATAGATTTTCTTAATATTGGATTATTTCTGTATGAGATGTATCCTGTTTCATTACAGTGGGTTTGTTTTCTTCTTTCAGTATAATACTGTTGAATTCAGCTCCTTAAATTTTAATTAGAATAATTGCATTTATATTCATGAATATGTTTGGACTAAAGCTTTGCATTTTTAAATTGTGTCGTAAATAGGCTCAGAAAAGTCTTGTTCCGTGCTCTAGATTAGTATAGAGTGTAAGAATCTATTCTTTGACGATTTGGAGGAATTTACCTACCACACTGTTTAGGCCCCAAACTTTTTTCAGGGTAAGTGAGTGGAAGATAACTCTCTTAAAAATTTTAAGTTTTCTTCTATGGTTTAGGTTTAGACAGGTTAACTACTATTTCTTATCAAATTTAAAAAATAGCAACTTTAAAGCAAATCATGCATTTTTATAGAATTTAACAGTTTACCAGTCTTCTACATATAATCTTACACTTGAAAATATTTTTCTCTATGTTTATAGTTATAGCTCTTTTCTCATTTCTAATCTTTTTAGTTGCATTTTCTTTCTTTTATTAGACTTGATGGTCTTCTAAAGGAACCAACATTTAATTATTTTTTCTATTTTCTACATCATTAATATAACTTTAATCTTTTAAAATTCCTTCTTTATTCTTAAGTTTATTTTGTTGTTTTCAGAATGTTTCTTTTTAATTAATGACTTAGTTCATTGATTTTTATTTCTTTCTTATTTAATAATAGGACATATAAGGTTATACACCTCTGAACAGAGCTTTGACTGCATCCTAAAGGTTTTGGTAATAGTTCTTAATTGTTGCTATTTTAAAAATAATAGATTATAATTGTTTTTATTTTGTTTTGACTGGTGTTATTTAGGATAGTATTGTGAGGTTTTGTTATTGTTAACCCTGATTTTTTTAAATAAAGAATAAATTTATTAATATTTATGTTGCTAATTCAATAAAGAGGCAATTTTGTTTCAAAAAAGTGAAATTACCCTTGAAGTTGAGTTACCTCAAGTTATACGCAAGCATTATCTAGAGTTCTTTGTTATGAGATCCTACTAATTGCACTGACTAGTGGTGACTATACTAGCTACTGACAACAGGGATTTGGTATGCCATTAGAGTCAATAATTTACTGGAACTGTGATTTATATATAATATTCTATTTATTCATAAAGGCAAAAAAGAGCTTTAATCATGTTTATTGCCTCAAAAATCCTCAGGTAATATGAAACTTAAATGATCATCTAAAAATTAGAAAAACTCATTATCAAAGTTTATGAAATCAGGAAGGATCTGAGAATTGTGAACAAGGAGTTTGAAAATTTTGGCATTGGAACAAGTTTTCTTTTAGATTTGGAAAGATTGGTTTTAAAAATATTTATTTTTATACTTACAAATGTAATTCATATACATTAAATAAAATAAAGATCACTTATAACTCTGTCACTCAGTAAAACACTGCTAACATTTTGTTATATTTTCTTCTAGGATTGTTTCTGTATATCCCTCTTTCATTCTATCTTCCATTGGATAGAATTGGGCTCATATTCTTTTGCATCCTGGTTTTGTTTTTTAGTTATTATTTGTTAGCATTTCCCAGTGCTTTAAGGAAGTGGAAATGGTTAGGAATTAATTTATTTCAGTATTAGTAACATAAGGATTGGACTCTTCTTGCTGTGGTTTCTACTGCCCAAGACTACTTGCTTCTAAGCCTGGTTCTTAAAGAGTCATCTAATAATCTTCCATTTAATTATTTTATTTCTGTCATTGGCACTCAAGAACTCTGACTGATATGGTGATTTTCTTTTATTTGATTCATAGCATTTTCAGAATTCTAGTGCCAAGAAATATATTATGCGTGTGTGTACAGGTGTGCACACAAATGCACACACACCTAGGCACACACACACCTATATAAGTTTACTTGCTTATTTTGTATTCACAGACCACATTCTTATATTAAAGCTTCTGAGAAGTTCTGCATTAAAAATTTGCTTTAAGAATCTGCCTTTCAGACATTTCATTACAGAATACTGTACTTTTTTCTAGTAGAACTGGTAATTTCTTAAAATAGAACTTCAGGAAGCACTGATTTTGTTTATTAACTTAGCAGCAGCTTGATGGCCCTTTCTCTTGGTTTCCATTTGTCAGTATTAGTTGAATTAATACTGATTGAGCATATCGAATAAGTTTCTTTTCTGGAGCCTCTTCTTGTGTGCTGAGAAGTTAGTTCCAGCAATACCTAACAATTTGATTTTAAGATTACCATCAGACCCAGGTAAGAGAGACCCTTGCTTTGGGACCCACTCTTTACATGGCCCTGCTCTGGCCCTCTTTCAGTCACTTTTGAAGAGTCTGTGGATCTAAGGGAATATGCCCACCTGAACCTTGAGCACTCTTCTTTAGACTGCATTCTGGGTGCCTGGGACCCAGGATTCTCAATCTAAACAGCCTCACCTTCTGGAGCCTCTTCTAGTCCATCCTATCATGCCACTTGAGTTCTCTTAGGCCTAAAGGATGGTGAAAGGGTGGCTATTTGAAGGGTGTGACAGCTTGGTTCTGCAGACGGGAGTCCACATCGGTGTATGTGGGGCCCCTCACAGTGTGGGATGCAGCTGGGGTATGGTATAAGGACCAGTTATGATTAGGCTACCATGTTCCAGTATGGGACACTGAGGAATCCAAGGATTCTTACCTTGAATGTAGCCTTCCAGGAAATTATGAGGGCATATATGTGGGCATAGAGCAACAGAAGTCTTTTAATAGTTTGTTGGTGTGGTTTGTAACTTTGAAAATATTTGGATGTAGGATACTTCTACTTTTCTCTTGTCCTGGCCCTGTGAATATTAGGAGTGAGATTGGTGCTCAGATGGCTACAAGCAAAAGTTACAATCCTGGGGGCAGTGGCACTTGGAAAGTCTTGGGGCCTCAGAGGAAAGTGGCAGGAGGGTGACACTTGGTGATAGAACCCAGGGAAGTAACTATATATATATATATAGTTAGATGATAGGTAAGTGTGTATATATATGTATATATATATATATATACACACACATATAGATAGATAGATAGATAAATGCAAGCATTATCTATCTATATATATAGTTAGATGATAGATAGGTAGATAGATAGTTAGGTTGATAGATAAAACCTGGCTTCCCTGGTGGCTCAGATGATAAAGAATCTGCCTCTTGGGCAAGAGACCTGGATTCGATCACTGGGTTGGAAAGATCCCCTGGAGAAGGGAATGGCAGCCCACTCCAGTATTCTTGCCTGGGAAATCCCATGGACAGAAGAGTCTGGTGGGCTTCAGTCCATGGGATGGCAAAGAGTTGGACACAACTGAATGAGTTTCACTTTTCACTAGGACCTCATGGAGCCTGAAAGTTTAGCATGAAGCAACAGAGCCTTCTGTATTTGAATGAAATACAAATTAGATAATGAGTGTCTTAGCAGTGGCCATGGGTCACAGTGAGTTAAAGACTAGAGTCTAAGTCCTAGGCTTTCCAGAGGCCTCCAGAATTTTGTACTCTAACAGCCTTGCAAAAACATGACTGATTTTTTCCCCCTCACACTAGTGAGTGAAAAGTTCAGAATCAGATTGAATTTTACTTAGAAAATTAAAGTAATAGTACCATCTCTTATACCCGAATGTGGTGGTATGAGTCACACTACTGCAGTATGTGCAAAATGGTACAGAAAGAAGCATGGACTGTCTTGGAAGTGTGAAACAGAGGAACCTCCCTTGGTCTGGAAGTTCAGATTAAGTTCTTGGAAGCAGTAACATTTAGCTGAGCAATGGACAGTGAGCAGAGTTTTCAGGGACAGATTCAAGGGAGAGGGAAAAAGGGCATTGGAAGCAGGAGGGAAGGCTGTATGGGGAGGTTGGAAGTTGGAGAGGACACGATGAATTAGCATTGAATAAAGGTCTGTATGGTGTGGGAGTTGAAAGCAAGAAGGACACTGTAATCAGATAAGACAGGAGAGGAATTCCGAGGCCTGATCACACAGGGCTCTCTAAACCATGTTGTGAACTTCAGGAAAACAGCAGACCATGGTTTCTATCTTCAATGAACTCAAGGTCTAGTGAAGAAAAAAGTCTAGTAAAACAATAATGAAAAACAAAGAGGTAGTGTGAAGGTGTTCATCACTTAGTGGTGTCCAAATCTTCGGGAGCCCATGGACTGTAGCCCACCAGGTTCTTCAGTCCATGGGATTCTGCAGGCAAGAATACTGGAGTGCACTGCCATTCCCTTCTCCAAGGGATCTTCCTGATCCAAGGATTGAACCCAAGTCTCCCGCATTGCAGGAGGATTCTTTTACCATCTGAGCCACCAGGGAAGCTTACTTAAAAAGAGGTAAGTGCTACACTAAAGATACGCTCACTGTTACCTGGCATCCTCGGAAAAGGAGCATCTTAATTATTGCTGAGTGAATCAGAGAAGGATTTTTCAAGGCTTTGAGTGTTTGAGTTGCAACTGAAAGTTTGGAAGCTTTCCTGGTAAACAAAGGGAAGGGAAAGGAAGAGAAAGCGAACAGCAAGGGCGAAGACATGGGGTTAGGAACCATTCATATGGACGGAATTAGGCTGCATGCCTCATTAAGAGCTTGGATGTTTTCCTCTGTATGATGTCAAGTCTTTAAAGACTTATGAGTTAAGACTGGGCATGATTAGAAAGATCAGTCCAAGGACGATGAGGAGGATGAGTTTGAGGGACATGAAACTGGTACGGGGGACGTGGTAAAAATTTGTTGCCATAATACAGGAGAGAAGTAGAACTCCTGAAAAAGAGAATTTGTGGTGGGGTCGGGGGAAGATCAAGGGATGTTTTGGACGTGGAAGGAACCAACTGGTTTTCCCAAATCTTTGTGCCTTACTCTCACCTTAGCTTCACCACCAGTATGTTAAAAATGGGCCAATCTGTGAAAGAAAGGAATCTGATGACTCAATTACAGTAATGTATCAATGACTGATAACAGCTGGGTATCCCTTCTCAGAGGACTTTGAATTTAAAAGAATATGTATGAGAGTTCCCTGGTGGTCTAGTGGTTAGGATCTGGTACTTTTACTGCTATGGCCCAAGTTCAATCCCTGGTTAGGGAACTGAGATCCTGCAAACAGTGTGGGGAAAAAAAAATCTGAAAAAGAATGAATATATATGTGTATAACTGAATCAGTTTGCTGTACATGTGAAACTAGCACAATATTGTTAATCAACTATGGCCCAATAAATTAAAAAAAAAGAATACTTTGGAATGGCAATGGATGTGGAATGATGGACTTCAGATGCTTTGGATCTTGGCAGGGAGGTATTTAGTGGGTGGGAAAAGGAAAAAGAATTTCCTTGCTTCTCTTACCACAGTGGTTCTCAACTAGGGACAATTTTGCCCTTCAGCAGACATTTGGCTGTGTCTGGAGACATTTTTGGCTGTCACAATTTGGGTGGGAGTGCTAGGGATTAGAGATTAGGTAGAAATGTTGCTAAAATACACAGGAGAATTCCCCTCCCCACCCTAAAACAAAAAATTACCCAGCTCAATAGGCAATGTAGCCAGGGTTGAGAAACCTTGCCTTAAACCATGACATGAGTGACTCTATATTAAGACTTGCTCTATCTCTGAGTTACATAATTATTAGATTGAACAATCATGACTCCAGGGATGAAACCATAAAGTGGCTTCTATTCTTGTCAACTCTTCCTTTAAAATGGTTCCATGGGGCTTGTCCTGGCCTTGGCCTTGAATGAAAACTTGGGCCCATCTCATGAATTTTCTGGTCACTGGAATACAATGAAAAATGTCTTTTATTCACTTTAAACCACAGAGTATATTCTAAATTTAGTAATTAGAATGTCTCAGTTTAGTCGCTCAGTCATGTCCGACTCTTTGCGACCCCATGAATCGCAGCATGCCAGGCCTCCCTGTCCATCACCATCTCCTGGAGTTCACTCAAACTCACGTCCATCGAGTCAGTGATGCCATCCAGTCATCTCATCCTCTGTCGTCCCCTTCTCCTCCTGCCCCCAATCCCTCCCAGCATCAGGGTCTTTTCAAATGAGTCAACTCTTTGCATGAGGTGGCCAAAGTACTGGAGTTTCAGCTTTAGCATCATTCCTTCCAAAGAACACCCAGGGCTGATCTCCTTTAGAATTGACTGGTTGGATCTCCTTGCACTCCAAGGGACTCTCAAGCATCTTCTCCAACACCACAGTTCAAAAGCATCAATTCTTTGGCGCTCAGCTGTCTTCACAGTCCAACTCTCACATCCATACATGAGTACTGGAAAAACCATAGCCTTGACTAGATGGGCCTTTGTTGGCAAAGTAATGTCTAATTAGAATGTCTAGTCCCTTGTAATAATCAAAATTTCAAGCTTGATTTAAAAGGACGAGGATGTGGCAGGCTTCTGTCCCCTTTCCTGTTAGTGGTCCTACCCCCCCCACCCCAAAGCTTGTATAGCCTTGGGGTTGGAATATGGGGTAGAGAAAGGGAGACGGGACTGGGACAGTTCTTAGTGAACTAATAGTGCTGTAAACTGGTGTGGTGCTCACTGGAGTGCCTGGCAAGTGTTTACAGCTGATTCTAGCTCCTTGGAGATTTCCAGGGTCCCTTTCATTTGGAATTCCCCTCTGTAAGTCATGCACTTTCCTCTGGTCATGGCTTTTTGAAAAATCTGTGATGAAGAACTAGGATTTTGTGTGTATGTGAAAGAAAGAGAAAGAGAACAAAAACAGCAATTTTCAATTATTTCCCATCTGCTAGTCTGAGTGAACTCCGGGAGTTGGTGATGGACAGGGAGGCCTGGTGTGCTGCGACTCATGGGGTCGCAAAGAGTCGGACACAACTGAGCGACTGAACTGAACTGAACTGAATAGACGTAATAGTTTTGAAATATATGATAAACATGAATTGGTAGTAAAATGAAAAAAAAAACATGCAAAATATAAAGCTGCATTTTAAATAATCACATTCTGCAACACAAAATTACTCTGTCAAACTGCTACAAAATTTTCCTTAAAGCTTACTTTCAATTTCTGTCCTTTTTCAACATTACAGACTGCGTTCCAGCACCAGTCCTCAGACCGAAGAGCACTAATCTAACTTATTTCTTATTCCTTCCATTGTGCCTGGGAAATGCGACATTTGACTTCTTCCTTCTGAGGCTTCCTCCCCTCATGCTACCTGAATATTCTCTCTCTCTCACTCACTTTGCTCAGTCATCCGGCCAATGGAAGACACGAGGCATCAACTGCTCTGACTTGGTCTTGGAGCACAGATTGCTTAGTGGGGCTGCCTCTGCCTGCTCACCTCCTGGCCACTAGCCCACAGGCACTCCCCAGGTGGGGTCAACAAAATTGAGAGCCCTCCATCCCCAACCCCCTATAAGATATACAGACCTGATCCCCAGAACTCGTGAGTATAATTGCTTTATGTGGCAAAAAGGACCATGTCAAGGGGGATGATTAAATTAAGGATCTTCTCATGGGAAGATTATTTTGCATTCTCCAGGTGGGCCCAGTGTTGTCAGAGGGGTCCTTATAAGTAAAAGAGGAGACAGGAGTGCCTAGTAGGTGGGATGACAGACAGAGGTTGGAGTGATGAACCAAAGAATATGGGAAGCCTTTAGAAGCTGGAACTGACAAGGAAGTTGGTTCTCCTTTAGCGTCTCCAGAAAGAACACAGTCCTATTGAGACCACATCCCTCCAGAATGGTAAGATAATGAATTGGTGCTGTTTTATTTATTTTTTATTTTGTTCTTTAATAGTATTTACTTGGCTGCATTGGGTCTCAGTTGTGGCATGCTGAATCTTCACTGTGTCTTTCCTGGTGGCGCCCAGACTCTCTAGTTGTGGTGTGAAGGCTCAGTAGTTCCGGTGCAGGGGCTCAGTTGCTCCTGGGCGTGTGGGATCTCAGTTCCCTGACCAGGGATCAAACCCACGTCCCCTGCATCGCAAGGCGGATCCTTAATCACTGAACCACCAGGGAAGTCCCAATTTGTGCTGTTTTAAGCCACTAAGTTTGTGACTGTTAACAGCAGTACTAGAAACTAAAGCAAGCAAGTCAGGCCCCAACTCAGTGCAGCCTGAAACTTGAAGAGGCACATAACTGGATGCTCTCTTTCAAGTCCCTCTGCTTTGACTTGTCATAAGTCAGATTTCTGTTTCATTTTTAAAACAGCATGGTGCTTAAGCGCTTGGCATAATTCCCTTTTCAGCGTCTTCATTGCTTGTTTGTGGAGGAAAGAAAAGGACTAAAGCCTCAACTTGAATGGTAGTGTTTAATGACCAGTTTATCTATTTTGAGCTGAATGAAAAACATTCCCCAAATTACAAACCTTAAATTTCATAATGTTACTTCTATGCCATTCTTTAACAGAGTGAATTATTCCTAACTAAAAGGTCTGTGCAATTAGCAATTTAATTTATTTGATTGCTTTGATAATTTTCTCTGACACTTTTCTTTCATCCAAATACTCTAAAGTGCTTTGTAGAAATTAGATTTCATGCAAATAGTATCATTAATCCTCCTTTGTAGGCTTTTGCTCATAGTGTTAGCAGAAATCTGAAAATGATATATGCAAACCCAAGTTTCTTAGGATAAAACAAGCAGTCTGCCATTGTTTAACTTATCTGGCTTTTCCATATTCTGTGGTATGTGATTGTTTATCATTGTGCATAATAAATCAAACACCTTGGCCTAATGCTAATCTTCTGAAAGTACTTCAGTTATTATATGGTTCTGTTTTTTTTCATCAGTAGGAGCTCTGTTATTTAATGAAGGTAGACTGATGTTCAGAAAGAAAGGACAGTGAAGGCAAGACTTAAAGTTCACAGCCCTCAAATGTTCCTATTTATCCTTTATAACGTAGATATTTGCAGACTAATTAAAATGTAAATGGCACATTAAATTCCATGGAATGCCAGAAATTATTTCTCTTGATTAATTGCCCTGGAAATAACTCTTAAGTAACTGGGTGATCATCCTCTTGAATATAACTATTCCCAGTAGTTGCCCACATCAGCACCATATCATACACATAATATCAAAGAAGACGAATGAAGAATGAAAGATATGTAACTTGAGAAAATCCATGATGAAAGGACTGATTTTATGGCTGAAATGAATGGTTTAGCATAGTCAAACTTAAAAAAAAATGTCATGCTTTCTTTAAAATTTTTTGTTTTAGTCCTCTGGGTTCTCATGTAAGTTGAAAAGATGATAAAAGAACTCAAAGAAGAGAAATGGTTTGCTTTTGAGCTGTCACTGTTCCAGGGCCCCCATTAAAAAAAAAACAAAAAAAAACTCAGTTCATTTTGATTGAATAAGTTAACATAAATGAATGAAAAGAACTGAAGTACAAATGAAAAGAGAGTGTGGTTTAATGGGATAAGCAAGAGACTGGGAAATGGATTGGATACCTAATAGTTTTGGCTACTGACACTAATTTTATCTGTTAACGCTGACTTCTTGGTTGTGCATAAAGCAGAATCCATGGTATTATGGTTGAAGATGGAAAGAAGGCTGATGCTAACAACTGGGAAAAACAAAATGAAACCTTGAATCCATCAGCTAGGGTACTGTTTATATTCCTGTTTTCAAGACTAATCTTTTATTTGTTTTAGGTAATATTTTTTCTAAAATTACTTGCTGCTGCTGCTGCTGCTAAGTTGCTTCAGTCATGTCCAACTCTGTGCGACCCCATAGACGGCAGCCCACCAGGCTTCCCCGTCCCTGGGATTCTCCAGGCAAGAACACTGGAGTGGGTTGCCATTTCCTTCTCCAATGCATGAAAATGAAAAGTGAAAGTGAAGTCGCTCAGTTGCGCCCGACTCTAGCGACCCCATGGACTGAGGCCCACCAGGCTCCTCCGTCCATGGGATTTTCCAGGCAAGAGTACTGGAGTGGGGTGCCATTGCCTTCTCCGAAATTACTTGCTAACATATCTAAATATCTACTAGTAGATTTGTATTTCACATCTTTTTATTGCAGAAATGCACATCATTAATACTTTTCTAGGCTGCCACCAGAAACCACATTTTAAATTGTTCCTTAAATTTAAAATAATTTTCTTTCTTATTAGAAGAATAAATATAACTCTATTAGGGCCCACTGTAATTTCCAGCAGTTTAATTAATATCAACGTAAATTAGTCTTTAAGCTTCAACTTACATTAAATTTATCCCCATTTTAGTTGTATAACAGGAAAGAGAAAATTTTAAAGATAATTTTCACTTATGTGTAAAAATGACCCTTGAAATGACAGCTGAGTCTGCTCTTTTCAGAGAGTATGTAGACTCAGAGGAGATGATCCCTGATACTTCCTGAAATCAGCACCGTTTCTTCCACAGTTCGTTCCTTTTTATGTGTGTGTTCTGTTTTTATGTTACATGTTACACCCTGGCATTGGTGGCTGTAGTGATGTAGTGTCCTTGACTTTGCAGCACACACAGGATCACTGCTTTTCATGCACTCCCCTCATCAATCTTGTGATGTGCTTTGTTGGCACTACATGTTGAGTTTAATTTAAACAAAAAAATGGTTAAAATTATCTTCAAAAACCTTGTCCTCTATAGCATTGCAAAGCCATCAGGTCTATAACAACCAATGAAGGTGGAAGGATAGGCTTATGATGGTTGTCAAGAGATACAACATGAAATTTAGAAGGAAGAGGAAGGGAAAAGTATGATTTCCATGCTTGGAGCCCTTGGGAGTCCAGGATAAACACAAGTATGCTTCACCCAAATGCAGGATGACATAGGTGTTTTCATCAGAGGCTTACTCTGCCAGACTGCTTACATCTGAATCAGAGAGGATATAGCAGCCTGTGCAGTATCTGCTGACAAACTTCTGTGCTCGTGAAGGCTGGCTTCCAAGTCACACTAGAGCAGAGTTCATTGGCATGGACCAGCTCTGTGAAGGCCCAGTGAAGCACAGGTGAGTGGAGAGGAATGGAAAGTGGAGAGGAGAGGAGAGCACTCATGGTCAGCCTGTGCCCTTCACATATGGACATTGCCAGACTCCTTTGGGAACAAAGCTTTTGGGGCTCCAAGGAAGCTGAGGATTGGCGGAGGGGATATTCTCTCTCTCACAGGTACCAAATGATTCCTTGCTTACAATTCAGAAAGCAATAAATTCCATGTGGATGTACATGATAAACATCGTATGGGTTGGATGCTTATAAGAAATAATTATTTCAATAGTTAAAGAAAAATGAAACTCCCAGGCTTGATGGAAGAGGTATATTGGAAAGCTCATGCTGCTACACAGAGAATCCAGCCTATAACAAAGAAACTTAGAGTTTGAAAGAAAAGGTAGGATTGTCCTAAAATCTGTCTCATCTAGAAGAGAGATAAGGTTGCTCAGCTTCCTTGGGACTCAGGAACAGAACTAAATGCAACAGTACACACTCAATTCTCCATAAAATTTTTTTGTGTTGAGATGAAACATTTTCTGATCAAGAAAAAAAAATGTTACTCTATGATTTAGCATGGTAAAGTCATTATGTACAGAGAAAGGCACAGACTCAGAGCGATAGGACATATGTTTGATATCAGTCAACCAGGTAGTCATTGTTGGAGGAATAACTGCAATTCTGTATTTTCTTGCAAAGCAAAATCTAGTGTACCTAAGAGAGGAAGTCCCTTAGGAGAGGACTAAGCAGATGAAGCTATGGTATCTTTCTTCCTCAGATACGTGCAGAAGGACTATGTACTACAGGCCAAGCAAAACCCCTGAAGGCAGAAGAATCCCAGCGTTTCAGATGAGTGATAGAATTTGAAAGCAATGAGTGAAGCTGGTGAGGTCAGTCATGCCTGGTGTGGTCCTATCGTTAAGGCATCAAACATAAGTTTATTAGAAATTTCTTCCTGTCTTTGAACTGACTTGCCTTAACGTCCAGCAACATGTGATTTTTGTCAAGTGAGAATAATTAAACTACTAGTTTAGTCAAAGTGGTAATGCTAATAAAATGCAGGTGTTCTTTGATCATCTCAAAATTATATTGTCAAAGCAAGTGTGCTATAAAATATCAAGATCCAGTGACCACAGCTTACTTGGCACCTGCCTCTAAGTATAAAAATAATTCTTTTAGTAAGTGTAAGATAACAATTCCAAATGATAAGAAAGCAGCATTATTTGTTTCTTGTTGTTGCTGAGTTGCTAACTCACGTCCAACTGTTTGTGACCCCATAGAGTAGCCCGCCAGGCTCCTCTGTCCATGAGGTTTCCCAGAAAAGAATACTGGAGTAGGTTACCATTTCCTTCTTGGTAATACATATAAGAGTGGCACCTTAGGTTCTGAGAAATGCGCTCATTTTTCTGGAATCGGAGTCTCACACAGTATCAGGCACCCAGTGAGAGGTGTTGACTGACTGGAAGAATGAATGGTGCAGTGGCCTCCAGAACTGGATACGCTTTTCACGGGCACTCAGGTGGGTTCCCTGGGACTCTGTGGATTCCTATGAAGCTTTGAATTTGCTCCAGTTATTTCACATGCTAACCTAAGAGGACTTGTGCATCTCATGGGAGGAGACATAGTTAAGCAGAAGGAGAGGCAGTAACTCCTATTGTGAAATCTTTTTCCATCCCACAGCCAGCCTTGGGACGTGGTACAGCAGAGAGGTTAAAACCATGGGCACAAGAAAAAAAAAGAAGAGTGAAAAAAAAAATGGGCATCAGAGTCAGACAGTATGGGCGTGCCAATGATGGTACGTGGCCTTGATGGAGTGACTGTCTTTGTCTCAGTTGTTTCATCTATAAAATGATAATAATAAAGGAATTTCTATACTATGGGGTCATGAGCTTAGCACAGCATCTGGCACCTAATAGATGTCCAGTGAATAGTGCTATTGTGATGTTAAAGACAGAAAGAAATGACTGTTGCCCTTCCTTATAGGAGAGGAAAGTGGACGGAAAACCATGTAAATTAAGTTTGATCACCAGAAAGGCTAAAACCATAAAACCTGTAACACCAAAGGTCAGTGAGCATATCAAGCAACAAGAAATTTCTTAAGTTCATTGTTGTTGGGAGTGTGAAGTGGTTCAGTTACTTTGGAAAAAAAAATCTAGCAGTTTCTTATAAAATTAAACATACATCTACCCAATGACCCAGAAATATCATTCCTAGTTATTTACCTAAGGGAAATAAATATATCTATCCAAAGACATGTATCTTGCTCAAGTATCTTCATAATAGCTTTATGCATAATAGCTGAATGCTGGAAACATCTAAGGTGTTCTCTAAGAGAAGAGTGGTTAAACTGTGGTCTATAACAAACAATAGAGTACTACTCAGCAATATAAAGGGAAGTGGCTACTTAAATCAACCATGGCTCAGATGGTAAAGAATCTGCCTGCAAAGCAGGAGACCCAGGTTCAATCTCTGGGTCTGGAAGATCCCTTGGAGAAGGAAATGGCAATCCATTCCATTATTCTTGCCTGGGAAGTCCTATGGACAGAGGAGCCTGGTGGACTGTAGTTCATTAGGTCACAAAGAGTTGGACACAACTGCAGCAACTAACATGCAAGATACATAAAGGAATGAATGTCTGGTACTCACAAAAACATGCACAAATCTCAAAGACACTAATGAGTAGAAGAAGTCTTACATGAAAGAACACACAAAGTATGATTCCATCTTTAAAAAGTTTTTAGAACAGGTAAAAACTGATCGATGGTGAAAAAAAAAAAAATTAGAACGGTGGTTGCCTCTAGTGCAGGGGATGGGTTTTGACTGGAGAAGAGCCTGAGACAACTTTCTAGGATGATGGTAGTGTCCTGCGCCTTGATAAGCGTTTGGGTTAGACAGGTGTGTGCATTTGTCAACATACAATAAATGAATTAAAATGTGTGCATTTCACTGAATGTTAACTTTATGTCCAAAAGAGAAAAGAATTATAAGATTTGAACTCTAGGTGACAATATGCATGCTGATGTGTTAAGGAGTGAAGTGTGCTGATGTCTGCAACTTACTTTGAAATGCATCAGAAATAAGATAGATTGATGGCTGGGATGGAAAGATGAAGAGATGGATATCTGTGTCATGATAAAAGTGTAGTAAAATATTAATTGTCAAATTTAGGTGAGAGTATACTGGTGTACATTTCACCTTTTCTGTATGTTTGGAAAGTCTTGTAATAAAATGACAGGAAAATACTGCGTGTTTACAGTACATCCTTTTCCTGGAGCTGGCAGAGCAAGGCATCCGGCCCCCAGTGAGGCCTGCTACTCTTCTGTTTTCCTTCTTCCCATAAAGTTCTATTTCGCTTCCAGTTTTCTGCTTTTGAGGTTTGAGTTTTAGTATTTCCTGTGCCCTGGAGGGCATGTGAATGCTCTGGATGGTTTAGCTTCTCAGGAACTGAGGGCAGCTCTTTGGATCACTCACATTCCTATCCTCAGCCGATCTCATCTGTGTCTCCTTGACTCTCCTGACTTCTCCCAGAGCTGCCCTGCATGGATGCTTCTGTCTTCCCTGCCCACAGACATTGCCTAAGAGGGCAGGTGGAGGGGAGAAGCTGGTATGCCCTGCTTGCTTAGTCTATTTAGTGCTGCTTCTCAGTGAATGTGTGGGAGTACTTGATGCTTTTATCCATGGTGGCATCTCTATTTTTACTCTAGGAATTGGAATATGAGATTAATCTCACAAGGGTTATGGGCTGGGCTGTTATACTGACTTTGTATAGTATAAAGAACATTGATCTGGAAAGGAGGTGACCTGACTTCTGGCCCTGCTTTTTCTCCCTCTAACACTGGCCATCGGAGAAGGCATTGGCAACGCCACTCCAGTACTCTTGCCTGGAAAATCCCATGGACGGAGGAGCCTGGTAGGCTGCAGTCCATGGGATCGCAAAGAGTCGGACACGACTGAGCGACTTCACTTTCAGTTTTCACTTTCATGCATTGGAGAAAGAAATGGCAACCCACTCCAGTGTTCTTGCCTGGAGAATCCCAGGGATGGCAGAGCCTGGTGGGCTGCCATCTATGGGGTCACACAGAGTTGGACACGACTGAAGCGACTTAGCAGCAGCAGCAACGCTGGCCATACAACTCCGAATTAATGACTCAGCCCCTTAATCTATAATATAGAATGAGGGGTTGGATTAGACATTGTGTAGGGATTGCTTCAGTTCTAAAATTCCCAGTCCAAGCATTTCAATCAATGACTGGGCTCAAATCCTGCCTTACCACTTACTCATTATGTGATCTTAGGCAAGTTACTTGGGGCTTCCCAGGTGGCTCAGTAAAAAAGAATCCACCTGCCCATGCACGAGATGCCAGAGATGTGATTCAGAGAAGAATTCCTGGGTGGGGAAGATCCCCTGGAGAAGGAAATGGCAACCCACTCCAGTATTCCTGCCTGGAAAATTCCCTGGACAGAGGAGCCTGGCAGGCTACAGCCCATGGGGTCACAAAGAGTTGGACACAACTGAGAGACTGAGCACACACAACGCAGGCAAGTTACTTACATCTGGGGGCAACTTCAGTTTTTTTATCTGTAAAATGGGAGTAGTAATAACAACAGTTACTTATCCCTTAGGAACTTCCTTAAGGATTAAATTAAATTAAGTATGTACAGACCCTGCACAGGTGTCGGCTCATAGCAAGCAGTCCAATGTTAGCTACTACTGTTAGTAACTACTCAACTACAGTTACTACTTCCCCTCCTGCCCCTCCTCCTTTTCCACCACCAGCATGGGCTGGAAGCTACCACAAATATATTTAGCTATACAAGTCCTCCAAAGCCTTCACGTTTCTTTTTCTCTCTTAGAATTTTATTGTTATTTCTCTTCAACTTAAAGTTAGCTTAAATATTTTCTCTCTGATTTAGATTTTCTAGATATATTTGCAGTAACTTTAGGGGTGTGCCCTTTTATTTCTTAATCATATTGATTTTCAGAAAGGATATCATAGGAAAAATAAGGATCCATTTTAATCCTACATTCTCTTCTAATTTTTCATCTTCTAAAAGCAAAAATCTTCATATTGTTTCTTCTCTGAATCATAAGGGCTAAACCAAAAAGTCAATTCTTCCTAAGAAAGGAGAAAAAGAACTGTTATTAAGAAGTAAAGAATAGTCTCAGGATGGCGTGAGCAGATCAATGGAACTATCGGAGATATTGTTAGTTAGATATTGAAAGCTAAACCATCACCTCAGGCTGTTGCTGAAGAATGTCTGCTGCCACTGGAATCAATCCACGGAAATACAGGCAAGTACCCATCACCCTCAGCTCTTCAGATCTCTCTGCCTTTTACTTAAAAAAAAAAAAAATGACAGGATTAATCTAGTTAGGTAAATGCAATTAAAAATAATTCCAGCGTAAGACATGAACTGCTTTTAGTTATCCAATATTGTATACTAATTAGAGACATGCAGCTATAACTTTTAGAAGCTAGAGAGTACAACTTTCAACCCAAAAGATGAATTAGATTTATAATGCAAAAATTTCCCCAGAAAGTTAGGGACCTAGAATAATGAGTGAAAATAGTGCGTGCATGTGAGTGCTCAGTCGTGTCTGACTCTGCGACCCCATGACTGTAGCTTGCCAGGCTCCTCTGTCCATAGGATTCTCCAGGAAAGAATACTAGATTGGGTTGCCATGCCCTCCTCCAGGGGAATTTCCTGACCCAGGGATCGAACCCACGTCTCCTCCACCTCCTGCATTGGCAGGCAGATTCTTTACCACTGCACCACCAGGGAAGCCCCAGTGAAAATAAGATACCAGTATTTGATCAGAAGTCCATGATATGTATAATCTTTGTCTTGAAGCAGTCTGCCATCTCTTCAAGGAAGTTGTGGGAAATATGGGCACTGAAGATAGATGTCTGCAAATGTACACTTGTTACAACTTGGGTGACAAACCCTAATATAAAACCTTACATTACATCCTAAAAAAGGGCAGGATTCCTTCGGCTGCCACTAGAGGCAGCCATGCATCTGGTACCAAGCTGGCTGCAAGACAACTCTTTCCCTTGGGCTCATTTCTAAGTCTCAGGTCATTTTGTGTACATCAGTTAAGTGAATAATAATTTATTTGTTGTTTATCTCCTGCCCATTATGCTAGATAGTAGGGAATGTAAGACAATCCCTAATTTCAAAGAGCTTTTTTAAAATTTAATGGTTATTTTTTATTGGGGTATAGCTGATGCACATTGTTGTGTTAGCTTCAGGTGTACAGCAAAGTGTTTCCGTTTTCATACACATATATCCATTCATTTTCAGAGTCTTTTTCCATGTAGGTTATTACAGAATATTGAGTAGCATTCCCTGTGCTACTGTGCAGTAGGTCCTTGTTGATTATATATTTTTCATATAGTAGTATATGTATGTTAATCCTAAACTCCTAATTTATCCCCACCTCCCTCTGTCCCTGACCTTTCTCCTTTGGTAACCATAAGTCTGTTTGTCTGTGAGTCTATTTCTGTTTTTTAAATATGTCCATTTGTATCATCTTTTGTAGATTCCACATATAAGTGGTATCATGTGATATTTGTCTTTGTCTTACTTTATGTAGTATGATAATCCCTAGGTCCATCCATGGTATGTACCACATCTTCTTTATCCATTCTTATGTTGATGGACATTCAGGTTTTAAAGCTTATTAAAAACCAAGCTCTTAGTATTCAAGCTAAGGTCTTGAAATCTACCTCCATCAACTCTTTCCCTCTAAACATCTTCTCTCACAAATACCTGGTTCTTAAAATGAAAAGTCAGAGCTTTCAAGGTTCTAATTTGCAATTGAAAACTGGGGACTTGACTCTGTTCATGCTGGACTTAATGATGGATATAAAGAGTAAAGATTCTTGGTGATGAAAAGATGAAGCCCAGAGGAGATAGATTAAAGAACTCGTTCTTAGATAAACAGCAAGGTCCTACAGTATAGCATAGGAAACTATTCAATATCCTGTGATAAACCATAATGGAAAAAAATATGATAAAGTATATATATATATATATACACACACACACACACATATGTATAACTAAATCACTTTGCTTTACAACTGGAATTAACATTGTAAATCAAGCATATTTCAATAAAATAAATAATAATAAAAAAAAGAAGACAGAAAGAATCCATTCTTCACATTTGAGCTAACAAGGCTGGAAGAGGGACACTGACCAATAATAAAGGCAAGGTGCCATTGGCTGGTAGGGCGGCAGGAGGGGTCTTTCATGCTATGTCTCATCACAGTTCATTCAGAGCACGGCAAGTTTGGACCAAGAATTGAGGACCACCACAATGACCCCATCTCAGTTCAAGTTCTGTTTACACCCATCAGGCCTTGACACGTGACAACGGGCTTCTGGGAAACAGCCCCACATGGCAGACAAGGCCATAGATACTGGCTCTTTCTCAGCACAGGGATGAGCAGTGTGGGACACAGGAAGGAGCAGCTGTGAGCAGAAAACAGATGGAGCTTGTTACCGCTTCAGAAGCTCACTAAGGGACGCATTAAATGTGCACACAGGATAGAACAGGCAGCAGGCTGCTTGTGACCTTTGACCTCCTTGCCTTTCAGAAACCGCCTTGCCAGAAGTTTCTTTCCCTGGATTACGTTAAGACAAGCCATAATCACCTCTCTACAAGACCTCTGCAAAAGCATCCCAGCTCCGTGCTGCTCAGCTTGCCACCTAGGTTTGTGAAAAGCATGATCTGGCTTCCTTTACCTTTGCTCTCCCTTCTTTGTTCCTATGGAACCACCAGTGTGCACAGCTGAGCTGTATTTTCTGGCCCTACCACCTCTATGCCGGCCTGGGAGGGAAGTGAAGTCTGCTGCTGCTGCTGCTGCTAAGTCGATTCAGTCGTGTCTGACTCTATGCGACCTCATAGACGGCAGCCCACCAGGTTCCCCCGTCCCTGGGATTCTCCAGGCAAGAATAAGAGCTTCATTATTACCAATAATCCCTGAGAACTACAAAAATCCTGCTATACTGCCACTAAGTTTTGCTGCATGGCCATTAATTAACAGCCTTTTTAGGAAGGTAAGATTTTTAAAAAATGAAAACAACAGAAAATCTGTAATATTTTGAAGGTGAAGTGAAAGTTGCTCAGTTGTGTCTGACTCTTTGCAACCCCATGGACTATAGAGTCCATGGAATTCTCCAGGCCAGAATACTGGAGTGGGTAGCCTTTCCCTTGTCCAGGGGATCTTCCCAACCCAGGGATCCAACCCAGGTCTCCCGCATTGCAGGAGGATTCTTTACCAGCCGAGCCACAAGGGAAACCCATAATATTTTAATGATTTTTTTAATAGCAATTTTTACTTCCATAATCTTTGGATACAAACAATAATAAGACTTAAAAGGTATAGCCAGAAGAAGGTCAAGGTTAACTTCTTCTGTCTTATTTAGGAACACCAAGTGTGTAATGAATCTTTGCAAGTACAACTTCCACATATTGCGGTCCTCTGAGTTCACGTCAGTGGAGTCCCTTTCTGGTGAGATGCCCTCAGGTGGGCCTAATTTTATTATTCTGGTAACTGGAGCTATTTCCATGGAAAGGAGACAAGGGAAGAGAACCATATGCATCGAGGGCCTAGTATGTGTGAGCTTCTCTGCTCATGTTTGTTTTCTCATTTGTTATTGAGAAAGTTAATTCTTAGGTAGGTTGATAAGAAGTCTGGGGCTTCCAAGGAGGAGATATGGGTCTGGAGTTCTCAAGAAGGAGAAAAGGACAAACTTTTTTTTTTTTCTTCTACATTCCTTAGTCTTAGTCACATAAAAGGATCTTTTCTTTTAGCCCAGAGCTGATGTTTATACAACAAAACAACTCATCTTGAACTCAGTACTAAGGATTATATAACAACAATGTATCCTGCTTGATGTTTCTACTTCTTAAGAATCTTTTGAATAATCCTGTCATCTTAAAGTTTAGGAGTGGGTCTGGTAAGATCTTTCTATTGTTAGTTTTAATCCTATCATCTTAAAATGTAAACTGTGGGAGTGGGTCTGGTAAGCCCTTACAACCTTGAGATACTCTTTTGATTTACTGTAATAACCAACTGAAAAAGTATATAGCTCTCTTGCTAAGACTAGTGAGTGGGGCACTCTCCATCCCTCTTCTGATGTCAGAAGCTTTCTCTGTCCCCTCTTCACTGTAATAAAACTTCTATCCCAAAGCTCTTGAGTGATCAAGACTGGTCCCTGATCCCGAAGCTAAATCTTCTTCTTTAGAGATCACGTTCACTGTAAGCTATCATTATGCCCAACAGTTTTTAAGGCTGTATTATTATTTCATTTTATAGGTTAGGAAAATGAGGCTCTGGGAACTTACACGGCTCGCCCAAGGCAACACAGTCAGCAAGTAGGGTTTGAATCCAGGGCTGTCTGCTTCCAAAGCCTGTGATCATTTCACTATTTATGTGGCCTTGAATGACCCAGATGGGCCAACCTTATTCCAGATTCCAGTGCACAGTGATATTTTAGCACAACTTTGGAAAAACATAGGTTTCCCCGTTTCTACTTGGTTCACAAAATTCATGTTAGTTGTGTTCTTTCTGTCAGTGGTATTGGGCTTCCAGGTGGCTCAGTGATAAAAAATCTGTCTGCCAGTGCAGCAGACCTGGGTTCAGTCCCTGGGTGGGGAAGATCCCCTGGAGAAGGAAATGGCAACCCACTCTAGTATTCTTACCTGGGAAATCCCATGGACAGGGGAGTCTGGCAGGCTACAGTCCATGGGCCTGCATAGAGTTGGACACTGCTGAGTGACTAAACAACAGCAACGTCAGTGCTATTGCCTGCTCATCCTCCTAGGCCTTCTCATGAACTCTTAAAAATACTAATCTAGCCTCCATTTACAGCAAACTGTCACACCAAACAGGTCTAAGGGATCTTCTAGAAACTTCACCCAAGAAATCTAGTAACACTTCTTTTTGGGTTTGGTTTTTAATTAGGCCACTTATGTTTCTTTATTAATGGCCAGATTTCCTTCAATAATACCTCTTACACAATAATGCCTATTATATAACAGTACCTATTACACAATACCTATTGCAGAACAATACCTAATGACATTTTTAGTTACTTCATTCATTTCAGTCGCTCAGTCGTGTATGACTCTTCGTGACTGCAGCACGCCAGGCTTTCCTGTCCATCACCAACTATCGGAGCTTGCTCAACACATGTCCATTGATCAGTGATGTCATGCAACCATCTCATCCTCTGTCGTCCCTTTCTCCTCTTGCCCTCAATCTTTCCCAGCATCAGGGTCTTTTCCAATGAGTCAGTTCTTCACATCAGGTGGCCAAAGTATTAGAGTTTTAGCTTCAGCATCAGTCCTTTCAACAAATATTCAGGACTGATTTCCTTTAGGATTGCCTGGTTGGATCTGCTTGCAGTAAAAGGGACTCTCAAGAATCTTCTTCAACACCAGTTCAAAAGCATCAGTTCTTTGGTGCTCAGCTTTCTTTATAGTCCAACTCTCTCATGCATACACGACTACTGGAAAAAGCATACATTTGATTAGGTGGACGTTTGTCAGCAAAGCAATGTCTCTGCTTTCTAATATGCGTCTAGGTTGGCCATAGCTTTTCTTCAAAGGAGCAAGCATCTTTGGTGGCTGCAGTCACCATCTGCAGTGATTTTGGAGCCCAAGAAAATACAGTCTTCCACTGTTTCCATTGTTTCCCCATCTATTTGCCATGAAGTGATGGGACCGGATGCCATGGTCTTAGTTTTCTGAATGTTGAGCTTTAAGCCAACTTTTCCACTCTCCTCTTTCACTTTTATCAAGAAGCTCTTTAGTTCCTCTTTGCTTTCTGCCATAAGGGTGGTGTCATTTCGAATGATGTACTCTGCATATAAGTTAAATAAGCAGGGTGACAATATACAGCCTTGCCATACTCCTTTCCCGATTTGGAACCAGTCTGTTGTTCCATGTCCAGTTCTAACTGTTGCTTGTTGACCTGCATACTGATTTTTCAGGAGGCAGTTCAGGGGATCTGGTATTCCCACCTCTTGAAGAATTTTCTAGTTTGTTGTGATCAACACAGTCTAAGGCTTTGGTGTAATCAATAAAGCAGAAGTAGATGTTTCTCTGCAATTCTCATGCTTTTTCTATGATCCAGCGGATGTTGACAATTTGATCTCTGGTTCCTCTGCCTTTTCTAAATCCAGTTTGAACATCTGGAAGTTCTTGGTTCATATACTGTTGAAGCCTGGCTTGGAGAATTTTGAGCATTACTTTGCTAGGGTGTGAGATGAGTGCAATTGTGCAGTAGTTTAAACATTCTTTGGCATTGCCTTTCTTTGGGATTGGCCCAAAGAAAACTGACCTTTTCCAGTCCTATGGCCACTGCTGAGTTTTGCAAATTTGCAGGCCTATTGAGTGCAGTACTTTCACAGCATCATCTTTTAGGATTTGGAATAGCTCAACTGGAATTCCATCACCTCCATTAGCTTTGTTTGTAGTGATGCTTCCTAAGGCCCACTTGACTTCACATTCCAGGATGTCTGGTTCTAGGTGAGTGATCACATCATCATGGTTATCTGGGTCATGAAGATCTTTTTTGTATAGTTTTTCTGTGTATTCTTGCCACCTCTTGTTAATACCTTCTGCTTCTATTAGGTCCATACCATTTCTGTCCTTTATTGAGCCCATCTTTGCATGAAATGTTCCACTGGTATCTCTAATTTTCTTGAAGAGATCTCTAGTCTTTCCCATTCTATTGTTTTCCTCTATTTCTTTGCATTGATTGCTGAGGAAGGCTTTCTTATCTCTCCTTGATATTCTTTGGAACTCTGCATTCAAATGGGTGTATCTTTCCTTTTCTCTTTTGCTTTTTGTTTCTCTTCTTTTCACAGCTATTTGTAAGGCCTCCTCAGACAAGCATTTTGCCTTTTTGCATTTCTTTTTCTTGGGGATGGTCTTGATCACTGCCTCCTGTACAATGTCAGGAACCTCCATCCATAGTTCTTCAGGCACTTTGTCTATCAGATTTAATCCCTTGAATCTATTTGTCATTTTCCCTGTTTCTTCAGGGAAGCATTTATTAATCCCCCTCTACTAACTTTTCATTCTTGTCAATTTTTATCACCAGCAAATGGTTGGGTCTGAAATATTACATCATAAAGGACACAAGAACAAATGCTATCCACATAAAGAAACTCTGATGATATCTTGTTTATTATTTGATAATCTCTTTGATAATCTCTTTTGAAATAGATTGATAATCACTTGATTATCATTTGATAATAATATTATCAAAAAGTAAGTAAACTTTGATCACATTTTTGGGCTATCTATGTAAATGAACGTGTTAATATCTTTTAACATAGGTGGTTGTAGGGGGCAGTGCCTCTAGAGGTATTTGTTAAAGCAAATGGTTAATTGTTAGTTTTTTGATGCATGATCTGTAAATTTATTTGTTCATTCATCATTTCATTCATTCAGTTAGTTATTTTGTTTTCAAGAGGCAATCATGGTCTGGAATATTGTCCAGCAATATAATGCAAACTTTAGTTAGGAGATCAAGCAAAATGTTAGGGCTTTTCTATTTTTTTCCTTGACCAGGGATCAAACCCAGGTCCCCATGTGCAAGCATGGAGTCCTAACCACTGCACTCAAGAGTGCAGGCTCAGTGGTTGTGGCCCATGGGCTTAGCTGTTCCACCGCATGTGGGATCTTCCCAGACCAGGGATAGAACCTGTATCTCCTGCATTGAAAGGCAAATACTTTACCACTGAGCCACCAGGGAAACTCCTAAAAGCTATTTTTAAAACTGAAAATTGCATGTTTAATGCACTGAATGAGTAACATGCTTCTTAAAGAATATATTAGGGAGTGAAAGTCTTGTTTTCTGACAAAAAGGCCAATCCCTACACAGTGTTCCACAGAGCAATAGGGTATCTATAATAAACCATTTCATTAAAAAATGTGAAATACTTGCATTGCCTGTTGCTTAATTTAAATAACAACATATGGCTATAGTCCGTCTTGAACACATGGATGGGAAGTAATTTTAGCACATTACTATTCATGCTTTTTTCTTGCAACAGAAGGAAAGAACGTCTGCTCTTAGGTTGCATAAACATGAAGACCTAAAGCAGGGCCAAGACCCCTCACATGTTTCTCCACATTTTCCCCCACTCTATCCTCTGACGCTTCACTAGCAAAGCCCCATAACACAGAGGCTTCCTTCTGTAGCTGCCTCCACAACAGGAAATAAAAATTCAGAAAGAACCCATGGTTCTTGCTCTTCCTGTCCATCTGCTTGGTAGTAGAATTATGGAACCAATTGGCTCTGAATTTGTAATGTTCTGGACAGAAACATCTTCAATCTTCTTATCACTCTCCATTCCCTACCCAAATAACAATTAGAGAGTGTGGTTAAACTTTTCTGAAAGTCTCTTAGAATACAGTATTGAGCTGAGAACTTGGAAGGCACATTTTAACTTCATGTTTAATTTGAAATGGAGTATTGACCTGTCTTCTTTCCTTCATATTAGCAAGTAAACTATTTGTTATCTTATGGAGAGATACTTTTGGACTCTGTTCAGCCATTCCCTGGTATCCATGGGTATTGACTGGTTACAAGACTCCTGCAGACACTGAATTTCGCGGATACTCGGGTCCTTTATGAAGAATGATGTAGTATTTGCATATAATCAATGCACATCCTTCCATATACTTTGAATTGTCTCTAGATTACCTATGATACTTTAAACAATGTAAATGCCATGTAAATAGTTGTAAGTACAATGTAAATAGTTGCCAGAGTGCAGCAAATCCAAGTTTTGCTTTCTGGAATTTTTTTTTTTCCCAAGTATTTTTAATCTGTGGTTGGTTGAATCCACACATGTAGAACCCAAGGATACGGAGGGCTGATTGTAATGATCCTGTCTTTCATCAGATCTTTAAAAATTAATTAATTAATTTATTTTTGGCTATGCTGGGTCTTTGTTGCTGTGCATGGGCTTTCTCTAGTTGTGGTGAGGGGGGTAGTTGCAACAGCAACTACTGTTTGTTGCAGTGCCCTGGCTTCTCGTCACGGCGGCTTCTCTTGCTGTGGACCACAGGCTCTAGAGTGCACAGGCTCAGGAGTTGTGGCTCTTGGGCTCTAGGGCACAGGCTTAGTAGTTGTGGCGCACGAGGTTTAGTTGCCCTGTGGCATGTGGAATCTTTCTGGACCAGGGATCAAACTCCACTGGACCGTCAGGGGAGTCAATCTCATCAGACTTTTCAGCCATAGATTTATCAATGATTCTTATCTGAAACAATTACTACTGTCGGATCTACCAAATAGACTTCATCCAACATTTATTTGTTGGAAATCTATGGTAATGAAGACAGTTTATTTATGCCACTATGAACTCCTGGATTCTTATTTGACTCCATGGCTATAATCTATTTCTATCATTTTGTTGTTGTTGTTCTTGCTCCAATTGTCTCAGATCTGACCCCGGGAGCCCTTTTCAGTTGGCTACTGTGTCCTTTTAACATATTCGAAGATGTTCCTATTTGAAAAAAGAGCATGCTAAAAATATTTGTTCAGATCCTGTAAAGATATAAATCTGAAGATTTCTGGAGGCTCTTTCCTGTCCTTTTTTAATAGCTTAGAAAGAAGCGGGCTCCTTGGATCCAAGACAGCTCCACAGAGGAGGAGGCCACCCCAGAAGTTGACATTTGGACCCTTTCTAACAAGACTGTCTCATGTACCAAACAGTTTCCATGGTTTTATACAGAGAAGCCTGGCAGACTATAGTCCAGGGGGTTGCAAAAGAGTTGGACACGAGTGAACACAGTACCACCACTGTTTCCCAAAAAACCTCACTTTGTGCTTAGATCATGTACTGTCCATCCTCTGATCCCCAGTGCAACCCTGTCATTTAGATGTATCCCTGTAATAATTTTAAAGAGTATTAAAAGTTGCCTCATGATGAAATTATTATAAGTGTCTCACTAGACTTAAGCTGTGAAAGTTTTAACAATATTATATGCAACCTTCTATACTGATTTAGAGTATTTCTACATTTTAATGGCATAAAATGAACAACTACTCAAGCATAATATTATGAACGAGTGAAAAATGGATGAAAGTGATAGTGAGTCAACAATTAATCTAAGTACAACGTACAATGAAAAATCACCCAGTCCAAATTAAGTTTTCGAGAACTTTAAATTAGATTATTTCAAGCATGGCCTATTAAGAAGCAAATATCAATACAAATTTACAAGTTTTTATGATAAAATGTTTTGGTCAATTTAATTGCTTTTAATTTTTCATTGTTCATTTATTAAAGCTTCACTTAAATTTTTTTTTAAGAACTGAAAAAGATCACAGTAGCAAATTCTTTCTCTATAAGAATTTTCATATTTTGTAAATACTTGCTTTAGTTTTTCAAGTGCCTTATAGACTGTAATGAATGTGTTATATTATTGTGGAGGTGGTGTGTGAAGGGAGAGCTTGAGACCCTTGGCATTTAAAGGAGTCAGAGGTTTTGTAAGGTGAACAGAGACAAAGAGATATTCTATGAGGGAAAGGAGTAAAAGAAGGAACAATATTTCAAGGAGGTAAGTTTAACATCTATTCAGGGTCAAATTCATTTTTGGTTCTATCAGGGCCACCTGATGTGAAGAGCTGACTCATTGGAAAAGACCCTGATGCTGGGAAGGATTGAAGGCAGGAAGAGAAGGGAGCTACAGAGGATGAGATGCTTGGATGGCATCACCAACTAAATGGACATGAGTTTGAGCAAACTCTGGGAGATGGTGAAGGACAGGGAAGCCTGGCATGCTGCAGTCCATGGGGTCACAAACAGTTGGACATGACTAAGCAACTATACAAAAACAGGGCTGAAAGTAGAGAATGCAGTCTCATTTTGATTAGATTATATAATCTCCAACCTTTTGGGCTCCAGGGAGAAATTTCATGGAAGACAATTTTTCCATGGAGTGGGGTTGGGAGATGGTTTCTGGATGATTCAGGAACATTACATTTATCATATGCTGTATTTCTAACCTCCTGCTGCCACTGACCTGAGAGGAGGTACCGGCCAGTGGCCTGAAGGCTGGGGACTTCTGAGTTGTACTGCATGTGGTGGTGTGGCCTGGCAGGGGTGAGCTGAGGCTATGAGATCAAGCAGACCTGAGTTGAGTCCTGGTTATGGGACCTCAGACAAACTTCAAACCTTCATCAAGTTTATGTGAAATGGCAATGTTTGTAGCACCAAACTGCATAATACTCATAGCTAGCTAGTGGTAAAGAACCCATCTGCCAATGCAGGAGACATAAGAGACTCTGGTTCAATCCCTGGGTTGGGAAGACGCCCTGGAGGAAGAAATGGCTACCCACTCCAGTATTCTTGCCTAGAGAATCCCGTGGACAGAGGAGCCTAGTGGGTTACAGTCCATGGGGTCTCAAAGAGTCAGACATGACTGAAGCGACTTAGCTTCATAAATAGCTTAGCACGATGAGTGGGCCATAATGAACCCTCAGTAAGTGTGAGCTGTTACTGACACCAAGCAACAGGGCAGTCATTTAATTATACATTTAAGATCAGCCTGAGACAATTAGAATGGAATGATGCCAATAAAAGTGATCAATAGTTTTGTGGTTTTATAGAAATGTGGAACAGGCTCTATTTACATACACAGATGAATCTGAGGTTTTGAAAGCTTCCTACCTGGGGTATTTGCAAGGATCCTGCCCCTCATCAATCATAATGAACTCAGCTGTATCCACTGTGTTGAATCTGTGGATTTGCTAGTGGCTGAAAAGTTGACACATAAAATACTTGCCTGAAGGTATTTAGAGGAGGGAAGGATATTGTAGTGAGGTAGAGTAGAACCATTGAGAAAACAGTGTTACCTTTTCTCACACGAAATTTGACCACTTGAAGTTCAAATGGATGTGGGTTGATTTAAAATGCCTAGTGGTGTCATTTAGCTGTATCTTAAGAAGGCTTTTGAGGACTTTACTTTAAGCTCCAACTTTAGATCTTGTGGAGCCAAACTGATGCTTTCGGAGACTCGGTGTGAATAATGTCCTCCTGTAGCCAGGGTCATAACTCATCAGATATTGCTCTAGTGGCCTGAAAGAGGCAATATATCTCTGAGTATGCACAGAGGATGTACTTTAATGCCAGAGGATCTAGTTCAGTAACCAAAAACATATTTAGAGCTTAAAATAAAAATCCCAATGGGAAATTCATGATTTAAATACATTTCTGGAGTATCTTCCTCAAATCAGTTGTCAGCTCCCATGGTGTTGATGCCATTTGTGCTCAGAACATGCTCGTGTGGGAATGAAATTACTACTAATTTAAACTTTTCAGAAAAGGCATTAACATCTTTGTTCTAATAGTAGCAATAGCAGTCAAGTCCTGGTGGTATGAACTGTTTTTGTGTTGTTGCAGATGACTATGGCACACCTGTTTTAAGGTGTTTCTGCATTTTTTCCATGACTTGCCACAAGTAATTAGTCTAGCAAGCTATTGTTCTTGGCTAGTATTTAACTGCTCTCATGATTCCCGGAAATATTCAAGGCATGGGACAGGTATGGCCAGCCAAGCCACCTTGTTACTCTTCTCACAAAATGCTCAGACTAGCAGGTCAATTGAGAGGAATGCTAACTTTTCAACTCACAATTTTTCCATTATATATACCTGATCAGAGGAAGTAAATCCATACATGTGGTGTAGATCTAAGGACTTCCCCAGTGGCTCAGTGGTAAAGAATCCGTCTTCAATGCAGGAGCCACAGGAGACAAAGTTCAAGCCCTGGGTTGGGAAGATCCCCTGGAGGAGGGCTCAGGATTCTTACCTTAGGGGAGAAACAGGTGCTGAAGACAAATTCTTGACTTTGACTTCCAATAGGTCAATAATTTCTTAATGTTGATGGCAAAGTCAATGACTTCAGTAAATTGCAGAAGTCCAGGTTTTTGAAAGAGAAAAGGTATTTTGAGTTCCAGAAGGCTAAGAGACAGAATGATTCAGAGCACATAGTTCATACAATAGACAATAGTTTTAAAAAAGATAGTGTGAGAGGAAGAGCTAGTTCTTCTCCTAAAAGGCTGAGTGGAAGATGCTAACATGATTCTGGGGTAAGAGATGCCCCATCCCAGCCTCCATCATGGACTAGTAACAATAACACTACCCAACACCGTAGTACTTCCTATGTGCCCAGCATTATTCCGAGTCCATTACAAACTTTGATTCATTGACCCCTCTCAACAACCTTATCAGATCTCATTTTGCAGATAAGGAAACAGTCACAGAGGGGCAAGTGATGGGCCCAAAGTCACACAGCTAGTGATTAGAACAGCCAATGTTTGCATACATGCAGTGTGGATCTAAGGGCTTCCTTGGTGGCTCAGTGGTAAAGAATCTACTTGCAATGCAGGAGCCACAGGAGACAAGGGTTTGATCTCTGGGTTTTGAAGATCCCCTGAAGGAGGGCATGGCAACTCACTCCAGTATTCTTGCCTGGAGAATCCCATGGACAGAGAAGCCTGGTGGGCTACAGTCCATGAGGTTACAAAGAGTTGGATGTGTCTAAAGTGACTGAGCACAGCACAAGAATGGATCTGGAGTCCTTGTTTAGCAGTGGCCAAGCCCTGGGTGAGGATGATAGAAAGCTCAGCTTGGTTTGGAAGTTTCTAACAGCAGGGAAGATCTGAGCCTTGCTTCCAGGATGAAGACTGAATGTGCAGAAAACCTCATGGACACACTGGAACAGCAGCAAAGCAGCAAAGCTGGGCCAGCCTAGGCAAGAATGGATCTGACAGCTTTGAGTCTCCTGAAGCCCAGAGGAGAGCCCATATGAACTTTTATTGTCCCTGAGAAGACTGTGGACATAACTGAGAGAAGTTATGGTGACAGTTTACTGTCAACACCAGCAGTACTGAAAAGCCAAGGGATGCTGTGGAGATAGAGACCAGCAGGTGGAGGTGCCCTTGTTGGGTTCCAGTGGAGAAGCTCCCTTACTCTCCAGTGCCATGATCCAAGCAAACCTGCAGACCTTCACTGCCATCTCAAGAGAATGAAAGGGAAGTGTGAAACCCTGAAATTGTCTTGTTTTATCCATGAAATGATTGAGGAATCACTAATTTGAATTAAATTAAGGAGATCAACTTTTCTGCTACAGAGAAGACTGAGAGCTTGAGACCGAAGTTAAATTTAATTACTGGAAACATAAGGGCTGTATTTTTTGCACCCCTGCTTATTGGCTTGTAAAACCATACTCAGTACATCATTCTATTGAAATCATGTACATTCAACACAGGAAGCCACCTTATAGACTTTTGGTCATGTTTTCAAATGGGACGTGCTCTGTCTTGGGCTTGGGTTGTTGAGCTGGATTCTCCATCCCTTGCTTCACATTTCCAGTGCACACACAGCTCTTTGAAAAGCCATTTCCACTCAATTGCATTTAGTTTTCCATGGGTTGGAGGCAATTAAGGGAAATGAAGGACGTTTTGGTGCCAGTGTTATATAGGTTACCAACACCAAATTATTTCTGGATTAGAAACACTATGTCTATATTGCAGCAGTAAAAGTGCTTCGCACCCCATCTATGGATGAGGCTAACGTGTTCGTTGATAGACTTGGATCCCCTAGCGGACCTTGTAAATCTGTGAGTTGTTTCCAAGTGCTCTATTTTACATTAGGATCCCTGAGAGAGCTGGAACATCGAATGAATAAATGTGCGCAGGAGCAAAGAGGTACTTGGTTAATTATGCGTCGCAGGAACCAGACATACTACGTGTTGTTTTTTGTTTGTTTGTTTCTTTCATAAGTTTTTTTTGGTTGAATTTTTGTCAGAGAATCAAAAAGGGCTTGTATTTTCTGAATAGAGGGCAACAAACTACCTCCATAAGAACTAATTGGCCTTGAAAAGAAATTTAAGTGACCAAATGGGTTTGAGAGTAGTTCCTAAGCAGAGAACAATCAGATTCTTATCACTTCTATGGTCATTTGATATTTACTGAGACTCATCAATGCAAATACTTTGGTTTTGGATTTAACACATGTCTTAGTTTTGTTGCTAATAAGGAAGTGTGTTTGAAGTCTTTTCTGTCAAAATGCTCTTCGTGGAACTTACCAGTGCATGCCTGGTCTTTTGCTAAATCAACCTGCTGGGAGCAAGGGGAGGCTTCAAGTTGTTCTGTGATTCTGTGCTTCAATTTCCTCCTTATTGCTAAAATGGGGATAATCTCCGCCACAGACACATATCAGAGAGATGTTAGGGTAATTTGTGAGTTATTATCTGAAAAGTACTTCAAGTGTCTTAGGAGAAAAGAATCATAAAATGTAGGCCAGCATTACTTTCCCACTTTCAACTAGGAGAGATTTCTCCATCTAACAGGCCTCCCTGGGAACATCCACATAGGACACGAAGTGGTGATTCATAGGTCTCCGAACACAGCTCCCATTTTTCACCGTCTCCTTGTCCTAAGGCCTGAAGCTGCAGGATCCAGGAGGTGCCAGCCCTCAGCCTGTGACAGAATTGCAGTGTTTTAGTTTTCTTTTCTGTCAATTTAGCAAAGGTAATTCATGGGATTGCCATATGGAGTGAGTAACCAGGTGCTTGCCAAGCCTCGTGCCAATAAAAAATGAAGCCCTTGGCAAATAAAAGGGCATATTTAAGTACAGACTAATAGTCAAGCACATGCATTTTGAATGTAGAGATATGGGTATTTGTTTGCTCAACCCTTTATTTGCAAGAAATGAGTATGTTGGCTGAAGGAAATCCGTCTACAGCTCTTAAGACGACAGCTGTGAGATGCTTAAAAACATATGCTGCTCCACATTTTGTCTGCTTGACACTGCCAGATTGAAGATCTAAAATGAGTTCCAAAGAATTTTCATGATATTGCATACTTTGAAGTCTTTTTCAGAAAGGACACAATTATTACTAGTCTATTTTGCCAAGCCACCTCTATGACACACCTGCCATGGAAGACACTACCAAAAGAAGTGTGTTCAGTGGGTGAGCAGAGGTCCCCTAGACATGTGAGGATGCCTTCAGTTGACAGTAGCAACCACTGTGGTCCCAGAGCAGCAACAGGCCCCCAAGGGCAGCACAAATCTGAACACTGTGAGTTTGCTAGACAGTGGCTCATTCTCAATCCCTTTTTGGGGTTATAATTGTAGTAATATTTTCTCCATTGTTTTTCTTAAGAGTCACATTGTCTGCATCCTGGGGAGCTAATCAATACGTGAATGTTATGGTTACCTAGTACATCCCTAAGCTCACACCACCTGGATAAAGAGTAGGCACAAACAGGTGTTTCCTTCCTGTGGCACTTCCAAGCTCTCCTCCAGTAAAGCCTGACATAATCGATGAAGGTATTTTTATTCCCTAAGTAGGAGTGTGTCTGTCTGACACATCATTGGAGTTCCAAAAAGAGGTAATTTTTGGGTTAGTGTTAGATGGAGATTCCCTGACAGCAGACTCCGGGAGGCCAAGGTCCTCCCTGGAAGGTTCAGGCCATTCCTGCCTGGGTTGTCCTTATAGGAGAACTCCAGCCCTGAGCCTCGGAGGTAAGTTACTTATCAGTCAGTCATGGCAACATCAACCAGTAAGGGGTGAAGAAAGGCAATGGGTGAGTGAGGAGGCAGAGGGGCAGGTAAACTGGGGAGCGAATGCTGACCTCAAGATGTGACCAAATGTGAAGATAGGGAGAACACCCTGCAGACTGAGTGCCAAGACTTGGGGGAGGCATGGGTACAGATTGGAAATGGTCCAATGAGAGACATAGACATCAAACGCATTAGAGATGCAGCCAGTGGTGGGAGAGGAAGATAGAAACAGGGATAGGGGACAGGAAGTAAATTCAGAAGTAAAATAAAAGAGAGACCTTTACTGAAGCCAAGGAAAACAGTGTGCTATCAACTATGGGGTACGATGAATTCAGTCCTCTGCTCTACAGTTCAAAAAAGAAGGCAGATGAAAACAACCTCAAGGATGTGCAATTCCAGCCCATGAGTCCTTTGCATATGTAGCTGGGAGTGTTCCTATGAATGGAGACTTAGCATTCTAGGTTCCCCCAGTACATGCAAGAAGGAAGCATGGTCTCTTGGACTGGTTCTTAGATGCCATTTCTAAGATAAAATAGCTTGAAATTGTCACCTCCTTTGTTCTATGAAATAACCTACACTTAATACACACTAAACCATCAGGTTGCTGCTATTGGTTACAACTCTATAATTGAGCCAAATGAACCAAGCATAGAATTTAGATTAAATGACTAATCAGAGTAACATTTCTATTATTTTTGAGGTTTTAGACACCACCCTTTTTGAAGCTGCCTCAGATTGAGGAGTAAAGGTGAAAACATTATTTGAAATTTGTAAAACCAGAGAGAGCAACTCTGCCTGGAGGATTTCAAGTGGCAGACAAAGGCCCATTAAATAATGTCTTATATTAATATGAGTGAGAATAATAGTCGGAGTTGGGTCAGAAACAAGGGATTCTATCCTGCCCGTTCATCTGAGGGTCTGAATCCTTTTCCTTCTGAGATTCTTGGAGGATGGTTTTATACATCTTCTCCATTTCCCCCACCCTTTCACCTCTTTCTGTTATCACTTAGAACAGTTTCCCCTAGAATAGTTTGGGTCCTGGACAGAGGTAGGAATCAGAGTACTATAGGAGTCTTTTCTTTGGCCTGAGTTGAATTTTTTTTTTTTTTCATTTCTTCTCATTAAAAAAAAAAAGGAAACAGTGAAAATCATTGAGGCAACATGTGGACAATACTATCTTCTTTTACTTGAGTGATGGTCTCTCCACTTCCACTTTTTGTTTTGTTAAAAGTTGACATTTTCTTACCAAGTGCTATTTCCTCCCAGTCTCTGCCATACAACTGGAAAAAGGAATCTTTTTGCAAGTAATTTGGTAGCCAAGATTTTGTGAAAGGATATTGTATTACTATGTAACATAGTCACAAATTTTAGGTATTTATCCTTGCTTTTCTAAATCTGTGAGAAGCTAAAAGCAGTAATGTTTATGTTTTCATATCATAAGAAAACAAAACATTTAAATATATAAATAGTGATTCATAACAATTTCAGCCCTGGAAAGAAGGAATGAGATGTTTCAAGCTTGAGAAGATCGCCAGGGTAGCTAATTAGGTTCATCGGGGAGTCTCTACCGATGCTTGTCTATACAAAGGTGTGCTAGATGGCAAGTTCAGAGTCCTTGTTACAAAACGCACGCTAGGAGCCAGAGTTGGATGAGGTGAGTTAGTTGTTGTGTTAATTTCTACCCTCTTGTTGTCTCATTGGAAAGATAAAAACCTTTATTAACACGTTCCCCTGTTTTGAATTTCTGATGAAGAGCCAGGAACCTAATTGCACTGAGTTCTGTACCACATACAGGAAGGGTTTTGTGGAGCCACAAGTGAATGAATCTCCAGTGGGAGCAGAAGGCCTCCTTCCTCAGGTCCATGAGAGGATGGGAGCTGTGATGTGGGTCAGGACTGTAAGGCACGGATATTGATCCATGGGAGGCGGAATGTCATCAAGGTCACCGAGATGTCTCAGGCTACGTTTGTCATTGAAGGATAGCTATGGTAGCTGGAGCCCCCAACCTGCCTGACTCTGGTGGTCTCTCCAGGTCACGTGTTATTTCTGCGGTTTTAGACATGTCTTCGGACTAGCTGGGCGGTGGTCTCTGCACCTTCCATTTGGCACATTTCTATTCCATCTCTCATATCTTTCCATTGCTTCTGGGCTTGAGGTGTTCCTGCTGTCTTAAAGGGATCGGGAGAATGGCCCCCACGGCTCTATGTCTTGAGCCAGGTAGTTGCTCTGCTGGTCTGGAGTGGCACCAGCTCTCTCTAGAACTCTTCTGCCAGGTTCTGGCCTTTTCTCCCTCCTAGCACTGGGAGGAAGAGCAGGAGGTGGAGACAGAACAGATATTTTACCCTTTGCTCCTTTTCTCTTCTTAATCCTCCTCCCCTCTCAGCATCTCCAGTCTCTCCCAGGTAGAAGACATAAATGTTAAGCCTAATGCATACGAATGGCAGAAAACAGGTATTGGGGTGGGAAGATAGTTTAACTCAGAGAAGGGAGAGTTGAAGTTTGGCTGCATTCAGTGTTTGAGGCTCCAATCAGCCAGGTGAAAATATGGCCAAAATTAATAGGCACGTAGATGGAGAACCTCTGGGTTCCATCCTCCTCTCTCTCTAGTGTTAGTCGCTCAGTCATGTCTGACTCTCTGTGACCCCATGAACTATAGCCCTCCAGGCTTCTCTGTCTATAGGATTCTCCAAGCAAGAATACTGGAGTGGATTGCCATTCCCTTCTCCATCTTTCTCTCTGCTTCTCCTTACTTTATCTCTTGTGACCTCTGGGTTAGAATGGGCCTGCAGGCGCCCCTTGCTTTGATCCCCTTAAATTAAATTAAAAAAAAAATTATTTGTTTGGCTGCATTGAATCTTAGTTGCAACACTTGGAATCTTCATTGTATCATGCAGGATCTTTCGTTGCAGTGCACAGACTCTCTAGTGGTGGTGAGTGGGCTCAGGCACAGAGGCCTAGTTACCCCGTGGCACATGGGATCTTCGTTTGCTGATCAGGGATCAAACCCATGTCCTCTGCATTGCAGGGTGGATTTTTAACCACTGGACCATCAGGGAAGTCCCCTCGTCCCCTTAAGTTTTTGAGGCTGAGGGAAATCAGGGAAAGTCTTTGGCTGGTGCCATCTCCTCACTAGACCTGCAGAAAGAAAATCTGTGTCTCTTCTGCTCAGGCCCAGGCCTTGAGTGATGGGTCTTGTGTAGCATCTCTAAGGTTCACACAGTCCAGGGCCACCCAACAGGCAGTTCCTAAACCTGGGCTTTGGAGAAAAACAGAGCAGACAATTGTCTTCAGGTCTTTGGCAGCACCTTCCCCATGTCTGGTGGATATCACGCCGTCCAAAACACCTTGATGAGACCTGGCGGGTGCAAATATCTCAGCGAGTATATTGAAACTGCTTAAACTACTCTGGCATCAAGGAAATGCTCATTTATGGAAGGTCAATAGGCTCATTATTTTTGCCGCTTATAGATAGACTCCCAAGGGCAGGTATATACTTGACAGCATTTTGTTGGATTATTGCATTTATGAAATGGTAAGAAAACAAAATTTCTTCCTAAAGTATCTTGGAATTTTTACTGTCTTTCCCTCAGTAAAAGAAAAATGGTGTTGCTGGACTTAATGGCTGTACTGGAACATCTTTAGAAAAGTATAGTTGGCAAAGCACTTTCCAATACCCCATCTTGTTTAAATTTTACAGCAGCCCTGTCTGATGATGAGGACAGGGCTGCCAAGGGCTTTGCCTAGGGTTACACAGCCAGCAGGGAGCATAATACGTTCACGAGTTTTCAAATCTTATTTCATGGTTCTTTGGTGGATTTTAAACTTAGAATGAACTTGAACAAGATGAATGTGAAGTCCTTAACTCTTCCAGGTTCCTTAATTTATCCCATCGCCAATTGTGGTAGCTTTAGGCCCTTCATAGGCCTTTCCTTTTCTATGGAAAATGCCCCAATATCTTTCTCATTTTTTTTTTCTTTTTTTTCTGTGAAAATTTCACGAGATTTTTATAATTTTGTTTTTGAGTTATTTGGCTATGAGCAACTCATTTAAAAGTTGGCAGTGGTATCTTAGCAATCACAGTGAATATACTCAGGGATTCCTGCAAGTGAGAAAAAAATCTATCCTGCAAGTTGTTTTCAGATATAATAAAGTATTGGGTTGGCTAAAAATTCCTTTGGGTTCTGCACGTTATCCCCAATGAGCTTTTTGGCTAACCCAATATATTAGATTCAATAATTAATAAGACTTATATAAGGCTATATATTCTAGACATTTTATTTAGCATTTGTTTTTATTTTGTAAAATTTTATTCATATATTTTAAGGGATGATGCATTTTCATAGGTCTTCAAAGAGCACATTTTCAGTTTTCTTATCCATAAATTGGATATAACAATAGCAACTGCCTTATAGAGTTGTTATGAAGATTAAATCAATTTTAATTAATAAACTTAAAGCTCTTAGAACAATATATAGCACATCATACTGCATAACTATTAGTTTGTATTATTTACCTATTAGGTGAAAGAGCTTTCATTATATACCTCACAACAGAACAGATTTGTAGGTAGCCAGTAATTTGACAATGTGAATCCTAATATAATCCATGAGCATCCCTGGTGGCTCAGATGGTAAAGAATGTGCTTGCAATGCAGGAGTCCAGGGTTTGATTCCTGGGTCAGGAAGATCCCCTGGAAAAGGAAATGGCAACCTACTCTAGTATTCTTGCTGGGAAAATCCCGTGGACAGAGAAGCCTGGTGGGCTACAATCCATGGGGTTGCAAAGAGTTGGACATGACTGAGCAACTAAGCACACCCAATATAATCCATGACTACTAGTTTATGCTGAATATCCAAATAATTCTGGAACATACCTCCTAAGAAATGATATGGTTCAAGAGAAGAGACTATATAAAGTAATTCTGGTTAAATATAGAAACAATATTAATGGGAATTTTTTAATGAGAGGCAAAAATCAACCCTTTCCAGTAGAATAGCATAGAGTATGATGATTAAGAGCATGGATATCTTTTTTTTCAAATCTTGGCTTTGTGTTTCCTCTCTGCATGATCTTGGGTAAGTCATTTGAGCCCTTGAAGCATCCATTCCTTCATCTGTAAAATTAAGTATTAATAGTATGTACATTGAGGGTTAAATGAGGTGGTGTCAAAGCCAGGGCCTGGCACAGAGTGATGGTCAAAATGTTGAGTGTTACAATCATGAGCACAGGATGAGAGCTCCGAGACAGGTCCCTTCTTTAGTCCAAACAGGCCTGAGGCTTACTTACTCAGTATATCCCCCTTACACCAATGTTAAGCAACTCTTTAAAATTCGTGTCTACTGTTGATTACATTTACATCTTCCTCTTCCCCCATCTTTTTTTTCTGAAGTTGGAATACCCCCTAAGAGTGAATCTCTATTTGAGAATCACCGTTTATTCTGCATATTTCTTCCAGCCAAGGAAATGTTGTCAAGCATTGATTGGCTTTCTGTTGTTTCTATTATAAAAATATACACATGCACATATATTTACATTTGAATAATATATACAGTTTCTATAATTGTATATAATATTGAATAAAATTTTTAAAATTATACAGTTATACTTTCTGATTCTTCTATCCAGATTATCAGAAACACAGGCTCCTTGTGGTGAGAGACCAAGTACAAAGGATACCATTCAGTTCATTGGTCACAGGTTGGGGAAAACCCAATATTTCCAAGGCAATTTGCTAATTGAGCAGAAAAACCCTATTGATATTTTAATGTGTAATTAATATTGTCTTAAGTCACTTGTTTGAACACTTGTCAAAAGTTAATTTATTTTCCTTTCAAGAGAAATTTACCTGCCCTTGATAATCAAATTTCTATTAAGTACTTTTCTTTTTGCCTTGTGTAATGGTTTTCTATTTCAACCAAACTTCTTTTACTTAAATGTGAAATTTGTGAGTCAAATATGGCAAATGGTGTAAAATGCAAAATTATCTTTCAATTCGTTACTCTAGTTTTATTCATTTCTGTAATAGGGCTCATGGTGGGGAAGTATTGACTTTAAGTCAATTAATTTAGAAGTGATTTCTATTTCTAAGACACAGCACTGGTCTTAACCTGTTCTGTGGTTCATCACTTTTAAGCATGGGTGAGCCTCAAAGAAATTTTGTAAGAACCGGAAATCTGAAAATGGGGATAAAGAAACAGGGTAGAGATTGGTATCCCACTGGGCAGAGAATTGGACAAATAAAAAAGTGTTCTGGGAAGGAGGAGAGGGAGAAGTCAGGGCTTCCTGTCAATGAGTAGGTAGAAAATAAAAGATTGTTGGCATTACAACAGCATAATTACATCTGAATTACTTACGACATTGAGATTTTTAACTCATATCAATAATTCCAGAAAACAATCAAAGGTTTAAAGTGAGTAATTGTTACAAGAAGCCCTCTGTGCTTAAAATTCACTTTCACATTAATGTTAAATATTAAATACACCTCGGCTCAACATTGGTGTGTTTCTGAGCCTTAAACTTATCTGCACATTTTACATTTATTTGCTTTATACAACAAAGGCTTTCCTGAAAAATGAGTTGCTAAATAAATTCTTATAAGCAAAAACTTTTTTTTTTAAAGAAACATCAGAGGAGCTTTCAATTTAAAAGAACTCAATTATTCTTTGATGTGGAAATTCTGTACGCCCAACTAGGTTCAACTAGAAACTAGGTTTTAAAAACAGGCAAAACACAAAGCAAAGTTATAAGAGCTCTGAGAAAACAGGGCAAGACAACAGAGGTTGTTTAAAATGGTCACAAATGAGGGACTTCCCTGGTGGTCCAGTGGTTAAGACTCTGCTTCCAGTGTAGGGGGCATGGGTTTGATCCCTGGTTGGGGAACTAAGATCCCACATGCTGTGTGGCTTGGTCAAATATGAACAAATAAATAAAAATTAAAAGTTTTTATTAAATTTACAATAATATTGTTTATTAAATTAAACAATATTAAAAATATTCACAAATGAGGCAGGGAGGACTGACTATATCCATACACATACTGGTCAGCAAATGCAAATATATATATCTGTAGAATAGACAGGGAATTAAGCACAACGAGAAGAGAATAGGACAAATAGGGGGTTAAGGATGCAAAAAATTTTCCCTGTAAATCCTTTTGTATTACTTGAATTTTGAACCACATAGGCATGTTACCTCCTCTCAAGAAAAGAATCAAGTCTGTCTTTTTGGCTTGTGAAAAAACAGATCATTCTTTCCTCTCTGTGTGATTTAGGTGTCTATCATGTGCCAGCCACTGTTCTGAGCATTAGTTTGATCACAAAAAATCTTTCTGAGGCCGGAACTTGTGAATTGGACCAGACTGTGCCAGGCAAAGGGAATATGTGCAGCACCTCCAGGGGGGAAAGGCTGGAAGGACAAACCATTTGGAGTGAGTGGCCGCTGTGTGTGTGTTTACACGCACATGTGTGCACAAGTGTGCATCACTCTAACTTTGGTTCACTTCATCACTGACCCTCATCCCTGGGGATGGCAGGATCAGGATTTCACCAGGGTGCCAGAAAGCTGTGGAGCTGGGAAACCACTTTTGGATTCTATTTTTTTAATTTATTTTTAATTGGAAGATAATTGCTTTGCAATGTTGCATTGGTTTCTGCCGTACAACAATGTGAATCAACCATAAGGATACATATATATCCCCTCCCTCTTGAGCCTGGATTACATTTTTTATGCCCCCAGGGTTTACCTGTAGCTCCCATTGGTGTTATTGTTTAGTCACTCAGTCATGTCCAGTTCCTTTGTGATCCCATGGACTGTCGTCTGCCAGGCTCCTCTGTCCATGGGATTTCCCAGGCAAGAATACCGGAGCAGGGGATCTTACTGACCCAGAGATTGAACCCGTGTCTCCTGCACTGCAGGAAGATTCTTTACCACTGAGGTTTCTGGGAAGCCCTGTAACTCCCATACATACCACAGATAACACTCGGAAGGATTGCATTAAGTTTCCTCTCACAGAGGCAAGCCTGAGGTATTCTTCCGCCATAATCAAAGAGAATGTCAAAAAGCAAAAGAAGAGATGAGAGTTTTGGCCTCATGCCCAGAATCCCCTGTACAGATGCTGCCTTTGCATGGGGAGGGTTCATTTCAGTTCAATTCAGTCAGTCATGTCCAGCTCTTTGTGACCCCATGGACTGCAGCACACCAGGCCTCCCTGTCCATCACCAACTCTTAGAGCTTACTCAAACTCATGTCCATCAAGCTGGTGATGCCATCCAACCATCTCATCCTCTGTTGTCCTCTTCTTTTCCTGCCTTCAATTTTCCCCATCATGAGAGTCCTTTCTAATGAGTCGGCTCTGCACATCAGGTGGCCAAAGTATTGGAGCTTCACCTTCACCGTTAGTCCCTCCAATGAATATTCAGGACTGATTTCCTTTAGGATGGACTGGTTTGATCTCCTTGCAATCCAAGGGACTCTCAAGAGTCTTCTCCAACACCACAGTTTAAAAGCATCAATTCTTCAGTGCTCAGTTTTCTTTATGGTCCAACTCTTACATCTACACGTGACCACTAGAAAAACCATAGCTTTGACTATATGGAGGGGGAGGGTATGGTCCCCCAAATAGGATTTTGGAGAAATTCAGGGAGATCAGGTGAACTGTAAAAGTAGCTGGTAAGATAATGCTTGTTGCTGCTGTTCAGTTGCTAAGTCATGCACGACTCCTTGCAACCCCATGGACTGCAGCACATAAAGGTTTCCCTGTCCTTCACTATCTCCTGGAGCTTGCTCAAACTCATGTCCATTGAGTCTGTGATGCCATCCAAGCATTTCGTCCTCTGTCGCCCCCTTCTCCTCCTGCCCTCAATCTTTCCCGGCATCAGGGTTTTTTCTAATGAGCTGGCTTTTCACATCACGTGGCCAAAGTACTGGAGCTTTAGCTTCAGCATCAGTCCTTCCAATAAATATTCAGGGTTGATTTCCTTTAGGATTGATTTGTTTGATCTTACAGTCCAAGGGTCTCTCAAGAGTCTTCTCCAGCACCACAGTTCAAAAGCATCAATTCTTTGGTGCTTAGCCTTCTTTATGGTCCAACCCTCACATCCATTCATGAAAGTAGTGAAGTGTTAGTCACTCAGTCATGTCTGACTCTTTGTGACCCCACGAACTGTAGCCTGTCAGGTTCCTCAGCCCATGGAATTCCCCAGGCAAGGATACTGGAGTTGGGTGCCATTTACCTCTCAGGGGATCTTCCTGACTCAGGGAGTGAGCCTTGGTCTCCTGGATTGCAGGAAGATTCTTTACCATCTGAGCCACCAGGGAAGCCCATCATGACTACTGGAAAAACCATAGCTTTGATTAGATGGACCTCTGTCAGCCAAGTGATGTCTCTGCTTTTTAATATGCTGTCTAGATTTGTCATAGCTTTCCTTCCAAGGAGCAAGAGTCTTTTAATTTCATGGCTGCAGTCACAGCCCACAGTCATTTTGGAGCCCAGGAAAATAAAATCTGTCACTGCTTCCCTGCTTTCCCCTTCTATTTTCCACGAAGTGATGGGACCAGATGCCATGATCTTAGTTTTCTCAATGTTGAGTTTTAAGCCAGCTCTCTTCACTCTCTTCTTTCACCCTCATCCAGGGACTCTTTAGTTCCTCTTCATTTTCTGCTATTAGAGTGGTATTATTTCCACATCTGAAGTTGTTGATATTTCTCCTAGCCATCTTGATTCCAGCTTGTGATTTGTCCAGCCTCACGTTTCCCATGATATACTCTCCATGTGAGTTAAATAAGCACAGTGTGTCGCTTTGACATCCTCTTTCCTCAATTTGGAACCAGCCAATTGTTCTATGTCCGGTTCTCACTGTTGCTTCTTGACCTGCACACAAACTTCTCAGGAGGCAGGTAAGGTGGTCTGCTATTCCTATATCTTTAATAAAATAATGCTTGAGGTAGTGATTTTATTGTCCCCCTAACAATATTTTCTTTCCTTTAGAGTAGGTCATAAAGAAAGTAATTTGATTTTTAATATTTTTCTGTTTTTTTTAACATATCATAATATGTCAGGTACTGCTCTAAATGCTTTCATTTATTAATTCATTTCATCCTCTTAACAGCCTTATTGCTAGTCCCACTTAACTGACAATGAAACTGAGTCATAGAAGTTAGATAATTTGCCCTTGATTATATAGCTAGGAGGTACAGAGCTGGGTTTCAAATTCAGGCACGTTGACTCCAGAGCCTTGCCCTTAATAAGTGTATTGGCAAAGGAATACATTTAAACTTCTTTATTTTCCATCTCAAAGGATTTCCATTCAATTTGAATATGGATGCAAACATCCTTAGAAAATAATTTGACAATAGCGAGTGACAGGGTTTAGATTACATTACGATTAGAAGGGAGATAGAGAAGAAAGTTTATTAGCTTGCATGTTCAGTCAGAAGATTTGACCTGGCTTAATTCAATTTTCCAGATGACTCAAAGAAAGGAAATTAACACAGGGTAATAATTGGTTGAACTCATCTCTTATTAGGTAAAGATGTTAATGGAGTGCAGTGTTCTCCCTCTTGGATATGAAGTTTTAATAGGAAAAACATCCATGAAGTTCATACAGTTGTCATGGAATAGCAAAGAAAAGGTGAAGAGCTCAAGGTCCCCATTCAGTAGCCTGGCGTTTGTTCATTCTATGGGACACATTTTACCTTATGGAGCCATTACACTTTATTTGGGTGCAATTAGCCTGTATAATGGCCTGTAAAGAAAAATTAGCTTTCAATAAAGATATCAGGAATGAAGTAAAATATGGGAAGTTCATGCTGCTGCTGCTGAGATCCCTAAAATGGACCCCAAAGTTCTTGCAGTAAAATTTCTTTGAACTACATGACGCTCCATGAAAGCACTTTCGGAGGATAATAAAATGGGGAAGTGTACCCTTTGCCCTTGCCAGCTGTTTCCACACCTATGAAGACTGTATGCTGCTGCTGCTAAGTCCCTTCAGTCGTGTCCGACTCTGTGCGACCCCAGAGATGACAGCCCACCAGGCTCCCCCATCCCTGGGATTCTCCAGGCAAGAACATTGGAGTGGGTTGCCATTTCCTTCTCCAATGCATGAAAGTGAAAAGTGAAAGTGAAGTCGCTCAGTCGTATCTGACTCTTAGCGACCCCATGGACTTCAGCCTACCAGGCTCCTCCGTCCATGGGATTTTCCAGGCAAGAGTACTGGAGTGGGGTGCCATTGCCTTCTCCAGAAGACTGTATGGTACCTCCTAAATGCTTGTCCACGTCCTTCTAGCATAGATCTAACACTACACCATCTCTCATTTAACTGCAAGTGCATCACTCATAAAATCTTTCACTAGGGTGTCAAGGGGCTTGAGCTGCATGTATTTAGGGTTTAACTTTGGTCTCTTGCATCAGTGTAATGGCCCATGACTAGCCATTGCTTCCTCCCCAGACCTTGCTCCACATCCAGGAACACAGGCTTGCACCTCAACACCAGAGCAGGATAGGATTTGGCCTGAGATCCAGGTAGAGTTGGCAGAGACATTTAGGGAATACACATGCACCCATTCACACACTTGTAGACATACATAACTCTGTCTCACACACACATTGCTCTCCAGAGACATTATGTCTACAATTGATTAAGCAAATGCAGGAGAGAAATTTGGTAAATTAGTCCTATTTTATAGCTCTGTTGCAAAGAAGAATCACTGTAAGCCCAAGTAGAATCTATTCCTTTTTGTTGGTTTATTTATTTATTTGGTTGTGTTGGGTCTTAGCTGCCGCACTTGGGATCCTCGTTGCTTCATGCGGGGCCTTTCGTTGCGGCCCACAGACTCTCTAGTTGTGAATGCAGGGTCAGTAGTTGTTGCATGGGCTCCAGAGCACATGGACTTCAGTAGTTGAGGGACTCAGCCTCAGTAGTTGTGACGCTCAGGCTTAGTTGCTCCACTGTGTGTGGGATCTTAGTTCCCTGACCAGGGATTGAACCCATGTCACCTGCATTGCAAGGCAGATTCTTAACCATTGGATCATGAGGGAAATCCCCACAATCTATTCCTCTAAAGGGAAACATCAGAGAAGGCAATGGCACCCCACTCCAGTACTCTTGACTGGAAAATCCAATGGACGGAGGAGCCTGGTAGGCTGCAGTCAATGGGGTCGCTGAGGGTTGGACATGACTGAGCAACTTCACTTTCACTTTTCACTTTCATGCATTGGAGAAGGAAATGGCAACCCACTCCAGTGTTCTTGCCTGGAGAATCCCAGGGATGGGGGAGCCTGGTGGGCTGCCGTCTATGGGGTCGCACAGAGTTGGACATGACTGAAACGACTTAGCAGCAGCAGCAGCAGTAGCAAAGGGAACCATATGTTAATATGTTTTGGATTTATATCTTAGGATGTATGACTGAAGCATATCATCACTCAGGATAAGTAAGGAGTCATGATGCTTGTGTCATCCTCTGTCCAAAACCCTGTGGCCATTCTCCATGTCACCCAGAGGAGAAACTGAAGTCCTCACAGAGGCTCACAAGTTAATGTCTTAGGTCCTTTGCACCAGCTATTCCCTGCTTGGAACATTCTTCCCCCAACTCCTTTCCTCTCTCCCCCACCATCAAATCAGCTCAAATCTCACTTTGTCAAAGAAGCCTGCCATGACTTGTGGGCCCACCTGTGCTATTCTGATCCCACTTACACTGCCCTTACTTTTCCGTTTTTTTTTTTTTTTTTCTGTTATATTTAGCACTTCTACCCTCTTTATTTTATTTATTGTTTACCATTTAGCTCCTCTTTCTAAAGGAAAAGTGATGTCTCTGCGTATTAAAAAGCTTTACTCAAAGACATTACTTTGAGACAAAGTTCCATCTAGTCAAAGCTATGGTTTTTCCTGTAGTCATGTATGGATATGAGAGTTGAATCAAAAAGAAGGCTGAGTGCCAAAGAACTGATGCTTTTGAACTGTGGTGTTGGAGAAGACTCTTGAGAGTCCCTTGGATTGCAAGGAGATAAAATCAGTCAATTCTAAAGGAAATCAACCCTGAATATTCATTGGAAGGACTGATGCTGAAGGTGAAGCTCCAATACTTTGGCCACCTGATGTGAAGAACTGACTTATTAGAAAGGACCCTGATGCTGGGAAAGATTGAAGGCAGGAGGAGAAGGGGATGAAACAGGATGAGATGGTTGGATGCCATCACTGATTCAGTGCACATGAGTCTGAGCAAACTCCGGGACATAGTGAAGGACAGGAAAGCCTGGCATACTGCAGTCCATGGGGTTGCAAAGAGTCAGACACAACTGAGTGACTGAACGACAATGGAGGCAACCCTACAGCAACCAAGAGAAGCTTGTATGTTGTGTGTGTGTGTGTGTGTGTGTGTGTGATTCTAGGCTAGGATTTAAACTTTCATGTAGTTTTAAGGTCTTGTGGGGGTGGGGTGAAGTTGAGGATCAGAGAGAGGAGATAATCACAGAAAGCTGAATGACAACATCCTTGAATTTACATGTGACATAAACTAACCTAGAGAGAAAGGGAGAGAGGATAAATAAATTTGCGTCAGAAAGCTCTGTAGTGAGCCATATGTTTTCCATTTGAGTTTTATTGTTATATTCCTGTTAATCCAACATCTCTTAAGATACTATCTTTCAAACTTGAGTGTGCTGAGAAATTTCCTGCGGATTATATAAAAATGCCATTTCTCCTATACTTTGGCCACCTGATACAAAGAGCCTACTCATTGGAAAAGACCCTGATGATAGGAAAGACTGAAGGCAAAAGAACAAGGGAGTGGCAGAGAATGAGATGGTTAGGTAGATCACCAACTCAATGGACACGAATTTTAGCAGACTCTGGGAGACTGTGGAGGATAGAGGAGCCTGTTGGGCTATAGTCCATGGAGTCACAGAGTCAGATATAATTTAACAACTGAACAACAGCAACAACAAGTATAAAAATGCATGTTCCTAGGCTACATCCCAGAAGCAGTGGTTTTGTAAATCTGTGGACCCAAATCTGCATTCTTAATAAGCTCTTCTATGGTTTCAAAGCAGGTGACCTAGAGATCACAGTCAGAAATCTGTCCTGAAGACGTATAAGGGGAAAAAAGTGACTTCATTGAGACTTGTCAAGTCCCTAAAATATCCACTGTCTCAGTTTAAGTCTCTTTCATCTAAAAAATGGAGGAGTCTGTCATATTAAGACATTCAAATGGGCTTAACAGTTACTCCCTTAAGGAGCCTTTGCCATTTGGCTGGTTAGTGATTGGAACCTACTGACAGGGGTGGTGACTGAAATACACAGTTCTTGGGTGCAACATGCCTTCCGAAAATACTCACTGACGTGAAATGCGAGTGCCACAGCCTCTCTTGAACAGCTCTCTATAATGAAATGTAACAGTTATTCTCACTCCTGTAGTTAAGTTCCCTTGCTAATGTCTAAAACATCTATACCTCTAGGCTGCTCTCCCAAAGTCCCATGACTTATGAAGGCTGGGGCATTGGTTCAATGCCTTTTACTGTATGGAAAACCCCTCCCTTTTCTTGAAATCTCTCTGTTGTTGCCATGTGGTTGGGAGCTGTGCCACAGTGAAGTTATGATTAAAATGAAGCCTTATTAATGAGTTTGCTAATAATGTTTCCCTGTTTACAGGCTTTTCAATTCAGTGACTTCTCTTGTTGCAAAGCGTAGGTTCTAGTCGCATGGGCTTCAGTAGTTGCGGCTCATGGGCTTAGTGGCTCCATGGCATGTGGAATCTTCCTGGACCAGAGATTGAACCTGTATCCCCTGCAGTGACAGGAGATTCTTATCCACTGTAACACCAGGGAAGTCCAAGAGACCTCATCTTGAGGATGATCCTGAGGATCAGGCTGGACTGTGACTCACCAAAGGTCATCTTGCCTATTACTGGTAGAATCTAGATTAAAACCCAGTCCTCTAACTCCTAGTTATGGACTCATTATTTTAATTCATACAACTTCATGAGCTTCTCTTGTGGCTCAGATGGTAAAAACTCTGCCTGCAACGCAGGAGACCTGGGCTGGATCTCTGGGTTGGGGTGATCCCCTGGAGAAGGGAATGGGTACCCACTCCAGTATTCTTGCCTAGAGAATTCCATCGACAGAGGAGCCTGGTGGGCTACAAGTCCATGGGGCTGCAATGTGTCGGACATAACCGAGCAACTAATACTTTCTCTCACTTTCATGTTCCTATGGCTAACTGGAGACATGGGACAGTTTTCAGCTGTAGAATTGAATGCAACTAACTAGCTCACCTAGGAAGGGGACCTACCACTGTGATCTCTTTAACACAGCATCCTAACCAAACTAACCATCAAGAGTGGCTATCCCAGCTCACTGTAACTATGAAATGGATGAGGGAGAGTATGTGCTTCGTGTAGACCTCAATCTAATTACTACAGCTAGATAGGTTTGTCTAAGATTGGTCCAAACTTTCATTGCCCCGTTTTCTTGAGAATTTCAAATATTAGTAATTAGATTCAGTATTGAAGGTACTTCTCTCTTCCATCTTTGTAAAGCATTTGGCCTTGAATCTGTATTTCTAGTGTGGGTATAGAATTCCCTTCAAACAGAAAGAGAATCATTGAATTTCTTTTTAATTGGTAAAAGCTGTAAAATGGTTTTCCATGGCCCTATAATTTCAAAATAATCAGTTCAGCTGCTCAGTTGTGTCTGACTCTTTGCGACCCCATGGACTGCAGCACGCCAGGCTTCCCTCTCCATCACCGGCTCCTAGAGCTTGCTCAAACTCATGTCCATCAGTTGGTGATGCCATCCAACCATCTCTTCCTCTGTCGTCCCCTTCTCCTCCTGCCTCCAATCTTTCCCAGCATCAGGGTCTTTTCTAATGAGTCAGTCCAGGACATTCAGCTTCAGCATCAGTCCAGGACATTCCACCGTATTTCCTAGTACAGAGACTCTGTAATATAGGAACATTATTGTGGAATGAATTAATAAATATTTACTTTTGTCATCCAAGTATATGAAGTTATATTTATACTATCATTCCTTTGGTAGCACTGGATGAAAATAAGACTCTCACAGACACAAAACCAGACCTCAAAGGACCAGCCAAGTGGCTGGTTGTGTGATGGAGCCTGAGAACCAGGCTAGATGTTCTGGTTCCTGAATCACCTAATCTTTCCCTAATGATGTGTCATGAAGATCTTTGATAATTTCTGTAAAAGGAAAGTCATGACCTTCACACAAATGTGAAATGAACATTTATCAAATATTTTATTTAAATCATTAATTTAATGAGGAAACCAATAAGATGTTAAAAAACTGGTTCAAAGAATATTTGAGGTATCCCTATGCCTTTATAGGCAATACTAAGATAAGAGTGAGGGGATAGATAAAAAACTGGTTAATATTCCAACTGAGTCATAAACCGTAACCTCTCTGGTTATCTCTTCCACCAAACAAACATCTGCAAGTTAATCTCTGTTCTGCAGAGTTGTAAACTGGCTCAGACAATAAAAAGCCAAGCCCAGCACTGCAGTGAAAGCATTTCCAGTAATCTTTTTTTGCCTCTTTCCAAGTTTTAGACAATTTTCTGACACCCTGGTATGTTAAGGCTTTCTTGTCATCACCACTTTCTTACTGCCCAGGCTGTTTCTTACACTGATCTTTTATTCTTCCTTTTCTTCCCCTTTACTGTCTCTAACATATATGGATTCCCTTCTAATTGAAACTCAAAGTTTTGTCTTGAGTGAAAGTGAATTGTGGCATTTAACCTGTGACTTCCCTTCTAGCTCACTGATACTCTCTTTTCTTTCATCCATCTTATCATCTATCCATCCAATCATCCCCTTCCGTGCCTCCATTTTTCCATCCCATTTTTATTCATTTGTCCTCACATCTATTCAACCAGCACTGCTGAGTTCTGATTACAGGTGAGGCATATGTTAAGAGCCGTGTAAAATAAGACACCATATCTATATCTCCTTTGAATTCAAGTTTATTAACTAGTTGGTGAGACAAGCTATCCATGAAAACTATGTTACAAGAGTTATTTGGTTTGCCTGGACTAAAATAGTAATATATCAGTCAAAGATTTTTCCAAATGGTATCTGAATGCTAGCACTCTTATATGAACCAATATATTGTTATACTGATAACCATAACTTACCAGTAGAAACAGTTGTCACTCTGCAAAGAGTGCTCCAATGAAAACAGTTTGATTTTGCAGTCTTTAATTTTGCCCACTGAGCTGTCAATTCAGTTAAATACAAAGTTAGAGAGTCTGTTAGGTCCTGGGAACCGAATAGGCACTGGGTATACATCTCCACAGAATTTTGCTAAAAGGCAAATCCTTTCCAGGGAGATGTATCTTTTTTAAGCTGCTGGTAGTCATTTCAATTTTAGTGTAGCGTACTTTTTTCTTGAGAGTAGATTTTGATTGAGCTAGAGAATGTGAGGGTATTTGAGTCGCCAAAAAATAAAAAGAGACCTCCCCTGAAAAAATAGAATGAAGAAAATGGATGATGGCACTTTAGTCATTTTTTAAGACTCGGGGGTGGGTTTTCAAAAAAAAAAATTTATTATTTGATTTTGGCTGCACTGAGTCTTTCTTGCTGCACTCGGGCTTTCTCTAGTCGCGGTGTGCAGGCTCCTCACTGCGGCGGCTTCTCTTGTTGCAGAGAGCAGTGTATAGGGTGCGGGCTCAGTTGTTGCAGCCCTTGGGCCCCGGAGGGTGGGCTCAGTGGCTGTGGTGCATGGGGCTCATTTGCCCCAGGGAATGTGGGATCTTCCAGGACCAGGGATTGAATCTGTGTCTCCTGCACTGGCAAGGGGATTCTCAACAACTGGACCACCAGGGAAGTCCCAGGGACTGGTTTCGAGGGAGTTAGTTAGTTAGTTAGTTATGGTTGTTTTTTGGAGATAAGAGGATTGCTTAATTATTTATTGGTTGGTTGGTAGTTGGTTGAGAAGAAAGAGAAAGAAATAGAAGGGAGGGAAGAACATGACAGAAATTTCCAATTACTTTGCCATAGCTATATGGGCCATGAATGGGGAAAGGAAACCTATTCTAGAAATGCAGAGTGTCTTATTGTCTTACTATAAATAGACACTAGTTTAAACGCTGCAGCCATCTTCTGCAGTGGCTCAGATGGTAAAGAATCTGCCTGCAATGCAGGAGATCCAGGTTCAATCCCTGGGTAAGGAAGATCCTCAGGAGAAGGAAATAGCAACCTATTCCAGTACTCTTGCCTGGAGAATCCCATGGACAGAGGAACCTGGTGGGCTGCAGTCCATGGGGTCGCAAAGAGTTGGACATGACTGAAAGACTTATACTTTCACTTTAAACATGCCACAGAGGTTGCAAAATAAGTCACGTAGGAGCCATCCTTGAGAAACCAGGTAACTTAACCCTAGCTGACGACAAAACTGTTAGAAATCATATTTCCTTGTCCACGTGATTAACATACAGTTGCTTTCAGCACTGGCTTATTCGGTTTGACACAGTTTAGTGATCTGAATAGCCCTCATTAATAAAGAAACATCTTACATGTGCTAAACACGAAGTTTCTACTATTGTCCCTTTGTTTAAATGTTGATAATTTTGCTCCTGAAGGAGAGGGGCTGGTGGGCTGGGAGGAAGAAAGCTGGGGACTCAGGTCAGGTTTGCTTGGAGAGATGAGTGTCAGCTATCTTTGCCAGTGTGTTGCCATTGCCCAGAACTCATCCTAGTCTCAGGGAGGAGTCTAAACTGTTACAGATGCCACACCTTTTATCCATATGTCTTGAAAATGAGATTGAATCTCATTTCCATATTCAATCTCATGAGGTTGAATATAGAAAGCTTGTAAGTACAATACTGCTATGCTCAAGAGTAGCTAATCCTTAAATCATGCTTTTGGGAAATGTAAATAAATTGCAATATTCACTTTCTTTGTCTCCTTTATTTGAATACACTTCATTTTGAATGAGGTTAAGACATTTGGTCATGTAAATTTAAACACCCAGTCAATGTTAGAGTGTGATTTAGTATAAAACATATTAACTTAATTTGAAAATATATTACATAGAATAGTCAAACACAGAGAAAATAAACCTGTAATGCTGCAAACATATATACCATATATACATAACTAAAAATGTAAAACTAAACACTCCCCATTCAAGGTCAGGGTGGTGTGCCAAGGACTAGACTGGGGTCAGCAAGCCAGCTTCTATTCCCATCTCTTCCTCTAACTTGTCAGGGACTCTGGCCATCAGTTTCCTCACCAGAATTTGAGGGGTTTGGAAAGATCATCTCAATAGTTTTTTCCAGATCAGTTATTCTAGGTTTGGTCAAAATTTGAGTTCCTTAGAAACTAGTGCTCCTGGTTTTGGGGTAACTTTAATTCTGTTCCAGGTGGTAAAGAGTCTGCCTGCAAGAGACTCAAGAAGCAAGGGTTTGATCCCTGCGTCAGGAATATCCCCTGGAGAAGGAAATGGCAACCCACTCCAGTATTCTTGCCTGGACAATCCCATGAACAGAGGAGCCTGGTGGGCTGCAGGAGTCCATGGGGTTGCAAATAGTCGGACATGACTGAGTACACACACACAAAATTCTGAAGCAAACTTCTGGCTTCCCTTCTTGTTTCATTCCCTCTTTTTCCTCTTTGCTTTCTGTTTTCTTATTTCTTTGTCTCCTCTCCAAGCCCAGATAAGGGTGGTGGTCCTCACTGATAGAGAACAGACTTACTTTCCTCCCGCTACACCTATGAGAATTTACAAAAGAAAATCTTAGGCCTTACACACTTGTTTTGAGCTTCCGAGATGAACGTGTGAGAATGCATTTTTCTGAAAACAGTTCCTTGGAAGGAGACACCTGGGTAGATGGCTGGTCTTGTCAGATGGTGAGCTGGCTGCCTCTACACGCTTCTGTTTGGACATGAAGACAGGTTTATACTGTTTGTCTGTTTCTTGGTGAGTTTACAAAATCCTCACCTGATTAATTTGAACTTGAGCATGGTGAACTGTCTAATTGTCTTTATGGTGGGGCACTGGGTGTGCCTGGATGTCTGCTGACTTGAGGGGATGTTTTGGCCTTGCCTGGTGTGGGGACGGATGAGATGCCTCCTTGCTGTGGCAGTTGGAGCACAATCCAGCGACAGTCAAGTACCTCTGAGAGTTCTTTTAGTCAAGGCACAGCTGTGACAAGTCCTCCTTGAACATGGCAGTGACAAGATCACACCTCAGCATGCAGCAGCTGGAGGCCCTACTCAGGCATCTAAAATTGTATCAGAATTAGGTGAAAGGTTTAATTATAGGCTTTGAGAGTTGCTGGTGCTGCTGCTAAGTCGCTTCAGGCGTGTCCAACTCTGTGCGACCCATGAAACGGCAGCCCACCAGGCTCCCCCTCCCTGGGATTCTCCAGGCAAGAACACTGGAGTGGGTTGCCATTTCCTTCTCCAATGCATGAAAGTGAAAACTGAAAGTGAAGTCGCTCAGTCGTGTCCGGCTCTGAGCGACCCCATAGACTGCAGCTACCAGGCTCTTCCGTCCATGGGATTTTCCAGGCAAGAGTACTGGAGTGGGGTGCCATTGCCTTCTCCACTTTGAGAGTTAGGCCCTTTTTTTTTTTTGCAAAGTCTGTTGTTGCTTATCATCCTTTCCTCACCCACCTGCCCACCCTTCCAACAGCTGCCAATAAAACTTCTATTGTCCTTTGTCATGATGTACTGTATTTGCAATATAGATTACTGAAACCAGTTTAACATGTCCTCTTTGTACTGACTTCATATTGGAAGGAATCCTTAATCCCCAGGTCATATGCAGAAATTTTTAATTTAGTTCAGATTTGACAGGTCATTCTTATTTTCAGTTGGAAACCTTGGACTTACAAAAAAATGGCCCTCTCGTCAAGGGAGAATTTACCAATAAGTGTACTATTTTATGGGCTTCCCTGATAGCTCAGTTGGTAAAGAATCCGCCTGCAACGCAGGAGACCCCAGTTCAATTCCTGGGTTGGGAATATCCCCTGGAGAAGGGAAAGGCTATCCCCTCCAGTATTCTGGCCTGGAGAATTCCATGGACAGTCCATGGAGTCCAAAGAGTCGGACACGATTGAGCCACTTTCACTTTCACATACTATTTTATAGGGTTTCTCTGGTGGCGGTAATGGTAAGGAACCCAGCTGCCAATGCAGGAGATGCAAGAGACACAGGTTCGATCCTTGGGTCAGGAAGATCCCCTGGAGAAGGGCATGGCAACCCACTCCAGTATTCTTGCCTGGAGAATCCCATGGACAGAGTAGCCTGATGGGCTACAGTGCAGAGGGTCCCAAAGAGTCGAACACAAGTGAAGTGGCTTCTGCACTGGCAGGTAGATTCTTTACTGTTAAGCCACCAGGGAAGCCCTCTGAAAGTATAACATATAATAAATACCCTTCTGCTCCATAATAAATTCATTTAGGAAGTAAGGACTGAAAGAAAGGGGAAAGAAAGATGGGAAGGAAGGAAGGTGGACAGAGAGAGGGTAGATTTAGGAGTCAAAGGTAGAGAAGGCAGGGGAGGAAAGGAGAGAGAAGTGAGCAGGTCCAGGAGTTAGCGATGGGGACTTTGCATGGACCTTTTTAAACACCCTTCCAGTTCTGAGCAACCATTAACTCGTCCTTGGGGAAAAAAGACTACTCTTCCACCTCTTGTTTAAATTCTCGATTTTCACATCCTCTTATCTGACCCTGGCCCCTCCCACCAGCTACTGTTCTGGGCAGGTTCCCTCCTCTGCGAGGTCCTACCACTCCCAGGAGCTGTGCGGGTGCCCTCCCCTCTGCAGGGTGCAGTTCGAGTGTTCCCACCAGCCTGCACACCTCCCTCTACCACCACTTACTTTCCTGCTCAGAAAACTGTCCCCACAACTTGCCCCTGGACATCCTCTCGGATTCTGCTTCTCAGAAAAGTGAACTGGGAATTCCTCCCTGACTTCTAATTTAAGGCAGTTTAAGACCCCAGAGGGCTAGAGTCTTTCCTGGAACCTTCATTTCCCCTCCTCTCTCCTTCTCTCCTTCCTTCTTTGGTTCCTTTTCTGCTTCCCTTTCTCCTTTCCTCAACTTGAAATGGGAAAAAAATTAAGAAGTGCAATAATGCTTCCAAACAACGATCATCTTTTTCACTTTTCTTCCTCCTAATAAAGTCACTAAGTATCTGAATATGGAAGAGGGAAGAGGAAAAGCAGAAAAAGGGGGAAGCAGTCAGCAGTACAGCAGTCAGGTACCAGCAGGAGAAATCCTCTAGACTGCTATGTGATCATCCGGAAGTAAAAGAATAAAATGAAAGCTGTAACCACTAGTCTGCTTCTTTTTTGTTATATTCACTAGCTTGCTGTATTTTTTAGACTCCACAAATAAGTGACATTATACAGTATCTGTCTTAGGCTGCTGATTTCACTTGGCATAATACCCCCAGGTCCATGCATGGTGCTGCAATTGGCAAAATTCCATTCTTTTTAATGGATGAGTCGTACTCTACAGTGTGTGTGCATACATGTACATGGGCTTCCCAGGTGGCGCTAGTGGTAAAGGATCTGCCTGCCAATGCAGGAGGCACAGGAGTCCTGGGTTCCATTCCTGGGTTGGGAAGATCCCTGGAGTAGGACATAGCATCCCACTCCAGTATTTTTGCCTGGAAAAGCCCATGGACAGAGGAGCCTAGTGGCTAAAGTCCACGGGGTGGCAAAAAGTCAGACACGACCAAGCACACACGCAAAGACCCAAAAGACATATGTATATATATATAAAACATCTTCTTCATCCATTCATCTGTTTATTGACCTTTAGCTTGTTTCCATATCTTGGCTACTATAAATACTGTTGCTATGAACACTGCGGTGCATGTATCATTTCAAATTAGTGTTTTTGTTTCTTTCAGATATATACCCAGGAGTGCGGTTGCTGGGCCACATGGTAGTGAATATAAAAAAAAAAGAAGCTGACCCAAAGATACAGAGAACAAACTAGTGGTTATCAGTGGGAGAGAGGGAAGCAGGGAGGGGCAATATAGGGGTAGGGGATTAAGAGGTACAAAATATTAAGTCTAAAATAAGATATAAGGATATATTGTACAACATGGGGCATATAGCCAATGTTTTATAGTAAGTGGAATGTAATCTTTAAAGATCTTTACAATATAATATTGTACACAAACTACTGTTGTTGTTCAGTCGCTCAGTCGTGTCCAACTCTTTGAGATTCCATGGACTGCAGCTTCCATGGACTCCAAGCTTCCCTGTCCTTCACCATCTCCTGGAGCTTGCTCGAATTCACGTCCATTGAGTCAGTGATGCCATCCAACCATCTCATCCTCTGTTTTCCCCTTGTCCTGCCCTCAGTCTTTCCCAGCATCAGGTGGTCAAAGTATTGAAGTTCCAGCTTCAGCATCAGTCCTTCCAACAAATATTTAGGATTGATTTCCTTTAGGGTTGACTAGTTTGATCTCCTTGCAGTCTAAGGACTCTTAAGAGCCTTCTCCAACACCACAGTTCAAAAGCATCAGTTCTTTGGCACTCAGCCTTCTTTATGGTCCAACTCTCACATCCATACATGACCATGGAAAAACCATACCTTTGACTAGATGGACCTGTGTTGGCAATGTCTCTGCTTTTTAATATGCTGTCTAGGTTTGTCATAGCTTTTCTTCCAAGAAGCAAGCATCTTTTAATTTCCTGGCTGCTGTCACCATCCGCAGTGATTTTGGAGCCAAGAAAGTCAAGTCCTTCACTGTTTCCACTGTTTCCCCATCTATTTGCCATGAAGTGATGGGACCAGATGCCATGATCTTAGTTTTCTGAATGTTGAGTTTTAAGCCAGCTTTTTCACTCTCTTCTTTCACCTTCATCAAGAGGTTCTTTAGTTTCTCTTCATTTTCTGCTGTAAGAGTGGTGTCATCTGCATATCTGAAGTTATTGATATTTCTCCCAGCAATCTTGATTCTCACTTGTGCTTCATCCAGCCCACATTTTGCATGAGGTACTCTGCATATAAGTTAAATAAGCAGGGTGACAATATACAGCCTTGACATACTCCTTTTCCTATTTGGAACCAGTCTGTTGTTCCATGTCCAGTTCTAACTGTTGCTTCTTGACCTGCATACAGGTTTTGCAGGAGGCAGGTAAAATGGTCTGGTATTCCCATCTCTTTCAGAATTTTCCATAGTTTGTTGTGATCTACATAGTCAAAGGCTTTGGCATAATCAATAAAGCAGAAGTAGATGTTTTTCTGGAACTCTCTTGCTTTTTCTATGATCCAATGGATGTTGGCAATTTCCTCTCTGGTTCCTCTGTCTTTTCTAAATTCAGCTTGAACATCTGGAAGTTCTTGGTTCATGTACTGTTGAAACCTATGTTGAAGAATTTCAAGTATTACTTTGCTAGCATGTGAAATGAGTGCAATTCACAATACAAAAAAAAAAAAAAAAAAAAAGCTATTAAAAAGCATTGAAATCCCTTCCTATTGTTGGTTCTCTACCTTAAACCCTTATGTTTTTCCTTTTTCTATGCAACAATATCTAATTCTCTGTCAGTTGAAGAGTGTTTTACAAATGGAGGATGCTTTTCCTTGCATAACAAATGCTCTGAGTGCTCGACAAGCTATAGACATGCATGATTAGAGCTCTGTACTAGGGCTTCCCTGGTCGCTCAGATGGTAAAGAATCTGCCTGCAATGTGGGAGACCTGGGTTTGATCCCTGGGTTCAGAAGATCCTCTGGTGGAGGGCATGGCAACCCACTTTAGTATTCTTGGTTGGAGAATCCCCATGGACAGAAGAGCCTGGCAGGCTACAGTCCATGGGGTTGCAAAGAATCGGACACAACTGAGCGACTTCACTTTCTTCTTTCTTTCATATAAGAAGTGAAAAGCAATTTCTTCCTCACAAGTACAGTCCCCCCTGGGCTTGAAGATGTTACATCAAGTGGCTATTTTGGGAGGAGGCAAACACCAGTGATGTAGAGGAGCTGCATTAGTCATCGTTTCCTTCTCTTAGGCCCAACTATGTGAGGGGTAGGGAGGACTGGGCTTGTGAAGGATGTGGACATGGCTCCATGCCACTGGGTGCATCAATGGTGCTGTGGGAGGGTATGTGACCTGCTCAGCTTGATCTCAAGTGGGGACAGATGTTACCATGTCCATTTGCTGGCTTGCAACCTTGGGAAGTCCCTGGGTGAGATCTGAAACTGACCCTGAACATGGAGGGCAAGGAGAGTCTGGAGAATGAGGCGGACCACTCCAGACGGGTTTAATAATAAGCAAGGCAACATCTGAGGCTTATCTAAGGCGACTGTGAGATGAGTAGATGTTCACATTGACTCACCAGAATCTTAAAAGTTTATATAGAAGCCTTAACTGGGTTCAGTTACATATTCAGTCCAACAAGCTCAACAGCACCTCACTCTCTCACAGTTGCGGCCATGACCTTGAAACAGCTGCTAACATGGGAACGGGAGGCAGCTGTACACTCCAGGGACAGGTGAGGGGAGTGAGAGACCCCTGATTGTTTGGGGTCAGTTTGCTGGTCAAGAGGTCACGGCTTCCTGATGACCTCCTCCAACACCGCCTTATCGGAGTAACAATTAGGTGCTATAACAATTGAATCCTTAAATTTCAGTGACAACACGTGAGAGTTTCTTGCTCTCCCAACAATTCAATATGGATGTTCTGGCAAGCAGGGTGCATTCCTCAGCTTGGCAATTGGAGGACCCAGGGCCCTTCCATCTTAAGCTGCCAATCCTAGGACCATGGAAATCTTTGCTTCCCACTGGAAGAAGGGGAAAGAGAGGGTGAGGAAGCATTTTCTTCTTGATTTTCTTGGGTCAGAAGTGATCTGTATCATTTCTGTTCATTCATTCTACAAAGAGTAGACACATGGCTCTGGCTGGATCCTAGATGGAAGGAAGGTAGGGAAATGTAGCCCCTCTGTGTGTGTGTGTGTGGGCGCACGCACACGCATATCACTTTCTTGTGGCAACTTCACACTACTGATGAATCTCGGTTGGACAGGTCTCTGCCACACCCATATAACAGGTAAGAAATTGAGGTGTAGAAATGTTAAAAGGTGAAAATGAAAGGACCTGTTAGTGACAAAGTTGGGGCAGCAGAGACTCAGCCCTTTTTCCCCTCAGAAAACACTAGGTGGAACTTTCTTGGTTTGAAAAGAGTGGAAACGAGGAGCTTCCGTGACCACAGACTTGGCACGGGCCTCTCTCCTCCAGGGATTCCTGAGTTCTAAGGTCTGTTTCCCTAGGCTCTGCAAGTTAAGTTTTTATGTATTTAAATGTGCTGCCTGTTGATTGTGAGGAGAATGATTTCCTGAAAGCAGTGGGTTTCCCATTTTAGGGAAAGTCATCAGAGTCACCTGGAATGTTTGCAAAACATGAAAATCCCGCAGGCCCCACAGGGGCAGCTGGCTTGATAATGTACTGTATTGTGACTCAATTGCTCACTCCACTTCTGGGCCCTTCTTCACCTATTTTTTTTTTTTTTTTTTAAGGAGGATCATTTTTTTTAAAGAGTATTGAATCTGTTACAATATTACTTCTGTTTTTTTGGCTAAGAGGCACATGGGATCTTAGCTCCCCAACCGGGAATCAACCCCACATCCCCTGCATTGGGAGGCAAAGTCTTAACCACAGGACCACTGGGGAAGTTCCTTTCCTTTACCTCTTAAATAAACTATACTGGAGTGAGTTGCCATTCCCTTCTCCAGGGGATCTTCCTGACCCAGAGATTGAACCTGGGTCTTTGGCATTGCAGGCAGATTCTTTACCATCTGAGCTACTAGGAAAGCCCCTTCTTAAACTGCCTGCCCTTAAATCTCAGGTTGTGCTTCTGGAGGAGCCCAGCTGAAGCCAGCAGGGATGCACATACACAATGTCATCAATCCTCTCTCAGGAAATCCCTTCCCTGGTGCCTGCAGGTAGGGGAGGGGCACACTTGAACTTCATTGGCCCTGTCTGTCAATCTCACATGTCTAATCTTGCTTCCAGGAGCCAGTGCTTTCATAAAGTGAGCAAAATCCACATTGGTACACTCACCACCACTTGCAGACAGTCTAGTTAAAAAATTTTTTTTATATATGTATGTGTGTAGTCTGAGTTTCCGGAAGAAATAAATTTTATTCCCACTTTGCTCTGTCAGCTTTGTCCCATGTGGGAGCTTCCTGCCATCAATATTCCTTCTGGGTGAGTAGCCTGCAAGGTTCTGAGTCTCAGTGATTACCCCAAAGCAGGAATTGTGGCATAAATCTCCATGTGTGAAATACATATCACAGCTTGAGTTAAATGGACCCCAAACATATGGCATTGTTTTTTGCATTTTCTAACACATGGGCAGTTTTTCACATTTTAAATCAATGGAAAAGTGAAGAGATTACAGGCAAATCTTCTTGGAGGATTAACTATCAGGAAATAGATTTGGCTGGCATAAATATTTGGGGGTGGGATGGATGATGAGGTCAGACACTTTCCAAAGACACATTTCCTACTGTGGTATGGTAGCCCAAGGCGGGACCAGGCTGGTGGTTCTGGAATGAGCTGCTGACGTGGGCTGCAGCAAAAGGTGAGAGGAGCCATATGATGAGAGCAGGATAAGTCCAGCTGGGACTGCTGACTGCCTTTTCCATGTGACTGTCACTGACAGGGACCAGTGACTCCTGGAGATGGTCTCTCTTCCTGTGCCCTGACGTGGCTATCAGTCTGTCTGGATTCTAACCTGTGTATAAGCTTGCCACTTGCTCAGGGGCCACCAGATAAAGTCACTAGAAACACTCTTAGAAATGTAGAATGAATCTGTTCTCTATGGACCAGATTTCATGTAGGACTGGGATGATAGCCCTGTTCTGACTTTCGAGAGTTAAAGAGGATGCAGAACTGAACATCAGAATTATACTTTCCCCTGTATGTGTTAGTTGCTCAGTTGTGTCTGACTCTGCGATGGCGTGAATAGCCATCCAGGTAGTAGCCTGTAGCCCGCCAGGCTCCTCTGACCATGGGATTCTGCAGGCAATAATACTGGAGTGCGTTGCCATATCCTTCTCCAGGGGGGTCTTCCTGACTCAGAGATCAAACCTAGGCCTCCCACAGTGCAGGCAGATCTTTACCGTCCGAGTAACCAGGGAAGCCCAATACTCTCCCTGGAGAGGTCAATTCTGCTCATCTTTGCGAGGGCTGCCCCGGAAGAGACCGCGATGTACATGTGTGCAGGGCGCCAGTTCTCCACAGGCAGTGATCAATAGAGGAAGAAGAAAAGCAGGCTCGCTAGGCATTTCTCCCTGAGCAGCTCACTCTGCCTGGCCAGCCCTCCAAAACCACAACCAGCTGTGCTGTCCTTGTTTCTGACACAGGCCACCGGATTGCCAGGGCACTGCCCTCTGTGCTCTCCTGGGCGACAGCCCTGCTGGCCCCATGGCTGGTCTCTAGCAGATCCTGAAGGCTACCGTGCAGTCAGTAGCTCTGTGGGCACATGTACCTTTGGGCTGACTCTGCCTGTCTTCCCCTTCATCTCTCCCCCCCCCCAAACGTATTAATGCTCACATAGTAAAGCTGAGACAGATATCGCCAGTCTACAGTGTGGGGTGGGGTGGGCTGTTGACTACGGAATCAGGCTTCTGAGTTTACCTTCCCACACCTGGGGGAGGAGGGATCCCTTTCAGTGGGTAAGAAAGTCCCCCAAACTTCATGTGCAGACATGTGGCCCACGAGCCCTCCCAGCCCCATCTCTGTATCAGTGAAGGCTTCTTCTCTCTGCACTGCCCCAGGCTGCACTGTCTGCTGGTCACTCCCTTCAAGGCTATGCTGTGCATTCACAGTGAATTGGGATTCCCGGGTAGAAACTTGAGGACAGGGGATCCAGCCCCTTTTCTCTCTCCAAACTCTCCATCCTCCCGCCAGGTGGATGATTCTATGTCTGAACAGCCCCTCATGTGATGGGAGAGAAAAGGAACGGGAAGAGATGGAAATGAACAGAGAAGAGGTCTGCTGAGCTGGAAACCTGTAGACTTTTCTAAGTGACAAAGGGTGAGTGTGGCTTTATGAAAGAGGAAACTTGGTACATTAATGCCAGCCTTGGGAAAAGCAACAGCCCCAGATAAGAAGTGTGTATGGGGCTTGGAAGCCGGGCAGCTCTGATTTCTAGCTCGAGGGCCTTCCAGTTGTGTCTCTAAGCCTCGGTTTCCTTCTTCACCTGTAGAGTGGACTTAATAATTTTGACAGTTGATGTGGGAACGAAAGAAGCCCACACAGGATAAGCAATATACAGAGATTAATGCAAGGTACCTGTCATCATGCTTACGAAGTTCATGATGCTTTGAAAGGTGTAATTCATTGCAGAGATGCCGACTGGGGAGAGAGGGCCTGCCTTGCACCGGGCCTGTCCTCCCCTCCTCCATCCTCCCCATCTTCCACTGGCGGTTCCTTTCTCCTCCACGTTCCTACGCGGTCTGGACAGTGGGGAGAGGAGACGCTCTGTCCTGGGCTCACTCGGCGGCCAGGGCAGGAGGTCGGGCCTGGGGCGCGGGCTGCAGTTGCGCGCGGCCGCCTCTAGATGGAACTTTCTCACCAACACAAGGTCGGGTGGGCCGCAGATCCCCCAGGCGCTGGGCGGCGAGGGGGCTCTCTCACTTCTTTTTTCAAACAAGTGCGAGGTGCCTGGGCGGTAACGCGTGCGGGAGGGCCGCTGGGCCGTGGTCGTAGAGTCCGGTGGGCTTGCATCAGCTGGAGGCGAAGGGACTCCCGATTTCCCCTCGGGAACCCAGGAGCTGCGGGCATGGGTCTCCAGGATTTTGCAGCCCCGCATCTGCAGCTGCTAGAATCACCTCAATAAGACGCCGGCCATCGTGCCGGCCCTCACCCCCTTATGCGCAGGGCCGGCAGCCGGCGGGTCTTGTGTCAGGGCTTGGGCTGCGGGGGCTCGATAGACTGCGCCGTGGGAGTCAAGGGCAGGGAGATGATCTCCCGAGCCGCCGGGCAGGACAAATGGCTGAGCGGCAGCGCGGCGCGAGCAAACTTTGCAGGGGAAGCGCGCGGCTGGAGGCTTTACGTTGAGCATCCCCGACAGGAAAGCGTGGGGCGGGACAGGTGCGGTCCACCATGTATTCTTCACCCGGACCCTTTTCGGAGCGGCGTTGATGAAGGCGAGCCCCGGGTTCGCGGTCCCGACTTCGGGCTCCGGGTGGCCTTGGTGCGGCGCTTACCGCGCGGGTCCCGGACTATCCTGGCATTCAGAGGCACTCAGCTGCTTCCCAGCCATATTCCTCCTTCCAGCCGCCCGCACTTCTTCCTACCCTCCCCGCCACTATCCTCCTTCTCCCCTGCCCCGCCCCGCGTCTTTGGGTCCTCCCTTTTTTGTTGGGGGCGGGGCGGATGGGGTGATTTTAAAAAATCAGAACTATTGACGTTTCTGTTCCCCGCATCGCTGAGGACTGAGATGATGTAGCGCAGAGAGGGAATCCGCCGGCTGAGTGACCCTCTCCCTGCCCGCACCCGGGCAGCTCTGAGACACCGAAATCCAGGGGCTCCCACCCCTCGGAGTTCCTCCTCCCGCTTCCCGGGGTGACTGGTTGGCGCGAAGCGATTGGCGATCCCGGGCGCGATCCCGGCCGCGGCTCCGCGCGCCGCGCGGGGTGAATGGCCGCAGGCGGAGGATCGGGAGGCGCGGCGCGCAGACCAATCGCGGCCGCGGGTGGGAGTATTTGTTATTCACATGGAAGAGACTTGGCGCCGGCACGGCCAGCTCAGCCCCCTCAGCCCCGAGACCAGCCACAAGTGCGGCCGCGGTGCTCGCCTCGCGCGGCAGCGGCGCTGACATGGAGCGGCGGGCCCCAGCGGGCTTTCTCACCGCACCCTCTGCGGGGAGCAGGGTAAGACTCGCCGAGCAGTGGAAGGAGGAAAAGAGGAAAGCAAGTGCCCAACCACAGGAAGAAGAAAAAAAAGCCCCCAACTCTCCCCAAAGGCTGTGCTTGCGGAAAAAAAGAAAATTGCCCCGTTTAAATTCCTCTTTACGTTTTCTTCCGCCAAACCATCCAGTGGCCAGGCAGGTGCACCGTCTCTTTCAGATCACTTTAGTGATCTGCTTTTCTGGCGTGCAAGTAGATGGCCTTGCTCACCCGGAATCTGGGAGAGAACTAGTGGGCGGAGGTGACGGGAATGGGGGGGAGGCGAGGGAGAGTGGGCACCAGGGGGCGAGGGGCTGGCCGGGCATTGGAGCTTGATTGGGTGTCTGTTGATTTTACGTTGCAAAGAACAAGGCAGCCACCCCTCTTATCTTCCCGTGATTACATTCCAGTGAAGAGGTTCGGAAAAGAGGGAGGCTTTAGCATGGAACTCCTGAGGCTTGGAGATGTGGTCCCCCAAAAGTTTAGTCGGCGAATGGGAGACTGAAGGGTGACGGGAAGGGGCAGGCGCGCCTAGAGTGCTCGGATGGGGCGCGCGGCGGCAGGATTGTAAAGCGTTCTTCCTCGGACTGCCTGCCCGGGTGACCTCCCGGACCTACTCCTGGAGGAATCCGGACTTGCCCCGCCGAGATGACGAGGTACCTCCGTTCTGCGAATGTAACGGGAGGGATTTCCGAAGTTACAGGCTTCCAGGATGAGTTGGGGTAACCCCAGCCCCCCGCCTTCTTGAGCGTGGGGCTGGATGAATCTAACCAGAATCTAGGAAAGATGAGGGGTCGCGGGAGAAGCCGGGTACTTGAGGCGTTCGCGGGACCCCACATCGCGACATAGGATACGTCTGCCTCGAGTTTGCATTCACTGAGTTAGCTCTGTGAGACTGGGATTCCCCCTCCCACCCCGACCCCCTTTTTCAGCTTTCGGGAAAACATCGGAGTTCCGTGTCCTACTGGGGATGGCGGGGGGCGGCGGGGGGGGGGGCGGGAAGGCGGAAGGAATGGTCTCAGGAATCTTGAGTTTAAAAAGCAAAGGCGAGGCACCGGGCAGCTCCCCCGAAGCACCTGCGGCCAGTGTGGCCCCAGTTTGGCACCGACCCGCGCGGGGCGTGGGTACTCTGGGTGCCAGGTGCGGCGGGGGCGGAGGCGCTCCCTGCCCGGTCGCGCGCGGAACCTAAATTCCCCAGGCGCGCGGGGGGACTGGGGCGGCGCCGCAATACCCCGGCGGCGCGGGAAAGCCAGAGGACAGGGTAGTTCTCCTAAGGCCCTGGCTCTACCGGGAGCCTGGGTTCAACAGTCGAAGGAACTGAGAAGAAAAAGGAAGATGCGGCAGGGAAGAGGGGAGCGGGGGTGGGGTGAGTGGCTGCGGGCTGAAATCTCGGCAGAGGTAGAGAATCCTCTGAGCCCCACCGAGAGCAAGCCCAGCTGCTCAGCTAAACAGCTTGGAGATCCCTTGAGGTTCGTACAGTTGGTGAAAATATAACAGACCCCCTCTTTTCCACCCCCAACGTCTGTCGAACTCGCTCTCTTGGTGCAAATGAAATGCAGAAGGGTGTGCGAGTCACCCAACTGCGCAAGACCCCACCCCCCACACCCCCCGCCATCCAGGCTGCCCTGAAGACTTGTTTCCCTGGTGGCCCAAATTACGGAGCCCAGGATCAGAGAGTATGTGAGCACCTAGGAGGGTGGGGATGAAAACAGACCCACCCGCCAGCTGCAGAAGCCCCAAACCCTCAGACCCCGAAGCGAGTCCTGCTCGAGAAGGAGTAAATGCCCTATTTGCCATTTGGGGGTGATCCCTTCCCATAGACCTGACGGCGTTGGAGTCTCGCAAACACCCAAGAATAAGCTACCGTCTCGGCCACCACCGCGCTTGAATACAAATTCTGCCAACAGACGAACTGGAAAACCGGGTTGGTGGTGGAGATACTAAGACACATCTTAAACGGGAGAAATGAGTTTGATGATAGCTGCTGTTTCGCTTGAAAGAAAAAAAATAAAAAAGAGAGAAAAAGAGCCACCAGCAGGTAGATCTTGGATAAACAGCTTATTGCACTCGACTGTAATTTCCATTTTCCGTTATGAAATTGTTTGTCAATAATTGCAAATGGCTACAGAAACCACTTTAGTTTACCTCGGTCACTTGCTTGTGACTAATGCCCTGAAAGATCTCTGTCAGAGACAGAATCAGCTATATGAAATTCATTGCCTGGTTCTTGAAAATATGTAGTTTGATGATTTTGAAGAGAAAAGCTTTACCCATCAGGGAAAATGAAGTAAGATTTTTTTAAATGCAGTTTTCTCATTTCAGAGTCAACTTACAGGTTGTATCATACTTGGGATAAAGACAAAGAAATTGTCATTTTTGCTTTTAAACCAGGGATCTGGGGAGGAATAGATAAGAGGAGGCTCCCAGCAGAGGATTTATCTAGACTAAAGAAAAAGATGCTGAGAACACAGCTCTTTACTGTTATTTAGGCTTCATTTGTTCTATTTGGTTGGTGCTAACTAGTTCTGCCCTCCTGCTCCTTTTACAAATTATTACTACTTGAATAATTCTAAAAACATCTAATGCCAAAAGGAATAATAAAAGGAAGAGTTGAGCTCCAGTGAGTGCGGGAGAAAGTTAGAGGTCTGGAGAGATGTGCTCTTTTCAGAGTTGGCTGGGCAGGTTGCAGCTGCTGTGGGGCTTGTTTAATTGGTATTTGTGCAGCAACAACCCGCTGACATTCACACTGGCAACATCTCATGCCAATCATTGTGGAAGAACCGTTCCACTATCTTCAGGGCATGAGACACAGGACACTGTACACATGTGCACAGGGTAGCAACGATTTTTTCCCCCTCCAACTTCCTTCTTGTCCTCTTCCTCCTGTAGTTAGGATGCCCAACAGAAAGAGGACTTTGCTTTCATCTGGGGAGTGGGGTTGTGCTGTCCCAATATCTTAAAAAGAAATGGTTGCATGGACTTATCTCTTAACTGGACCCACAACAAAGATCTGGCCACATCTCCATGCCTGTTGAATAGGCTGGTGTTTTAAGGTTCAGGTAATTGCTGATGTTTTCTTGACAGGACCTGATTGGACATCACCAGACTCACTCATGTAGTTTGCTCTGGTGGGGGCACGGTCACCCCATGATGTTCTGGGAGAAATGGATATAAATGGAGAATCAGCTGGATTATAATGTTTCCATCCCAAGGTGGGCGGAGTTCTGTTTGCTAAATTTAGGTTTGGATTTAGATTTAGAAATTTAGATTTGAACTATCTTTTTCCGTTCCCTCCTTCTTCCCTCCCTCCCTCCCTTTCTTTTCTTTCTTTCCTCCTCCCGCCCTTTCTCCCTTCCTTTCCTGCTTTCCCCTCTCCCCTTCTTCCTCTTTTCTTTCTTAGCTCAGAGAGTTCTTTGATTTTCATTTCTACTTAGTACTTGAATTCAAGTTGTGATAACTCACTCCCTGACTGAGGACCTTGAGCACGGTGCATTCTTCTCCCAGGACCTGCCTTCCAAGTGGTGGGCATTGCTGTGGGAGGGATTTGAGAGGCTCCAGACTCAGGGTCACTCCCCACTTTGACTTGTTACAATGTCAGTCCTAATCACTATTAGAGACATTTCTTTGGTAAAGAAATTGTGGATCTCCTGGAAACAGTGTTATAAAATGCAGATGTTCCAGTTGGGGGTGACAAGTAATGCATCTTCAGGTTTTGATCCCTGTTGATGAATTTGCTCCTTGCCTGGGGAGGGCCAAAGTAACAAGAGAACCAAGTCTTAAGATTTTGACCTGCAGAACACACACATCAGCACTGACGGAGGGAAGATCCAGGTCTGGGGCAGGAGGGAGCAGGTGTGCAGAAGTGGGAAGATGTAGAAGAGGCTAAAGAGGAGTATGTGCAAATTACTGGGCACATACTTTTCCAGGTAAAGGTGTATCTGTGGTAAAAGCCTTAGTGGTAGAAGCTCTGCATCATATCCTGCATACAACTTAGGAAGGCTTCCTCTTGTCCTCTTCTCCCTACAGAAGAATATCTTGTCACCACTTTCTCCAGAATAACCCTCTTGGATGCTCCAAGTGTCCATGAACTTCAGCTCTCCAGCCAGATGTTGATCTCCATTGACTTTCCTCTTATGTCCTTCTTTCCAGTTTTCTTTTGATTCATTGGACACATGACTTATTAAGGTCTGACCAGCCCTGTGTATGATGGAAAAGTGTTTTTTCTTCAGGTCTTCCAAGTCTTCTAAGCACAATATATCAGTAAACTATTTGAATTGTAGGACCAATTGTTAAAGAATAGTGTCCCTGTGCATTCTTATAGCACTTGGCAGTTTATGAAGTACCTTGATATACATTGTATCATTTGACTTCAAAACCCTGGGAGGTGGCCAGAAATCATCCCTCAGTTTAGAAACAAACTGGTCCCAGGTTAGTGACTTACCCTGTGCCGTGGAGTGAGTGGAGTGAGTGCTGGGCGCACTTCTCAGACCCTAGGATGCCACACTCACAGTTCAAACCTTCAAATCAAGGTCAGCTGGCCATCCATCATGGTCTGCTGCACCCAAGAGTGTGAGGTAAGGGAAAGAAGGTACAATCAGTCGATGTGAATTCGTGCCCAAGATTTTAGACATATTCGTATAATCCTTCTGTTTTTAGATTCCTTACATCCCCAGTGGAGGCTGTGACACCAACCTCATTGGGAGTATCGTGCAGTGGAAGTGAGATAACATGTGCGAGGGTCCAGGCATGTTGTGTTTGTTGTTCAGTCGGTCAGTTGTGTCTGACTCTTTGCGATCCCATGGACTGTAGCCTACCAGGCTCCTCTGTCCCTGGGATTTCCCAGGCAAGAATACTGGAGTGGGTTGCAGGCACATTGTAGCACTCAATAAATGTTGGTTTCACCCCTTCCCCTCTCCTTATATGATACATATTATAAAAGTGGCTTCTCATTACTTTAAATGTGGTCTTTTTATGCAATGGTTGTGTTATTAAAAATAAAAAAAATGGCACAAATTGAATTCTACTAAATCAGATTGCATTTTAGATGCATGGGGGGATTTAGCTATTTAAAGGAAACCCGTGGTGAATTCTTTTGTAATGCAAATAATCACCTTCTAATTTATCTGTTTAGTCAGTTGAGCTTCTCTTGTATCAGATTTTCTTAATGTGGGGCCTGCTCCTAGAGAAGAGCTTTCACAATCCTCTTTTACTGATGGGAAAAAGCCACTCAGCTTGCAAACAAAATCAGTTATTGTGTTCTGTTGGCAAAGCCTTGCTCTGGTGTTTTGAGCATAATCTCATATTCCTTTATTATTAAATAATAGAACCTCAGAACGGGAAGCTGGAAGACACCTTAGAGATTATATGGTCCATCTCACTCATCTCACAGATGAGGAAATGGAAGCACATAGAGGTGACGTGACATGTTGAGTGTCACCAGCCAGGGACTGTCAGACAAGGATCCAAATCTGGGACTCTCTTACCAGGGAAGGCTCTGTCTAGCCCATCCTCACTCTGCCCCAACCAGAATTCCAGGGCTGTGCACACCTATGGTGGCAGAGGAGGTGACAAACAAATCTGATGCATTTTCTACAGCAGCTGAAAAAGGGCTGCAAGTACGGGGAGAAACTGCCAAATTTGCAATTTTGTGAATTGATGACAATATTTGGTTTAACCTTTTTGTTAAAGAGCTGAATAGAATCCAGCAGAGGGAGGCTGTTTGGCCTTTTTATGAGAAAATGATTACAATCCTTGGCTATTTCTGTTCCTGTAAGGATTTTATCCTGTCATGTCTCAAAAGCACTAGCCAAGTGCTGGAGGAAGACCTGGTGACCTGGTGACAGCTCCTGATAGATCCCCCCCCACCGACTCCTCACTAACCCCCCACCACAAGGCTTGGTGGTTTTGTTCTCACTGTTATCAGGCTGCCTGGGAAACCTGATTTGAAGCCCAGGCGTTTGGACAAACTGCATTTGACATTCTCAATCCTTTGAAAGATTCAGAAATCACCCTGCCCTGGAAGTGTCCCCAGGTGACCCCTCCTAATGAGTGCATTGTTTTTCTTAAAGAGCTGGTCAACAAAGCTGTGCCTGTTTCTGAAAGACTTCAGTGGAGGGGCAGCGCCTTCTCCTTGTGTTGTCCCAGTCAATCTCTGCAGCTCTGGGGGGTTTCCTCAAAGGGCAGGACCCCCCCGCCCTGGAGGACTTTGCCTGTGGTGCCATTCAGGTCTTTGGGCCATCTTCAACCTCTTTGAGCCTTTTTTCCCTCTCATTTACATACGAGCTTGGCGTATGAAAATTCAATGGATACTCTGTTAGGTGAGTCTTTGATACAGAGAAGGTAGGGCTTCCTGGGTTGTGCTAGTGGTAAAGAACCCACCTGCCAGTGCAAGAGACATAAGAGACGTAGGTTCAATCCCTGGGCTGGGAATATCCCCTGGAGGAAGAAATGGCAGCCCACCCCAGTATTCTTTGCCTGCAGAATCCCATGGACAGAGGAGCCTGGCAGGCTACAGTCTATAGGGTTGCAAAGAGTTGGAGATGACTGAAGTGATTTAGTAAGCATGCACTGAGAAGGTACCTAGAAAATAAAAAGAAGCAGAATTCACGGTCTTGGCCCTGGAGGAGTTGTCCATACTTTCAGGAAACAGCTGGAGCCACAGACTCAGATCAGGGGGCCTGCTCCCCAGCAGACTTGGGCCAATGCGTTGGCTAATGGAAGTGCTAACGATCTGCAGGGTACCCATATACGATGTACTTAGGACTGGCTGGGAGGTAATGAACAGGGCTGCATGGGCATTTAATGGGTAAGCCTCCTGGAAGGCCCTTCTGAGGGCTTAGAAGCTCCTCTCAGAGGATGTTTTCAGGAGTGTGGACCTCACACCTCTTTGAAGAAGTCCATCAGCTCAGGCTGGTTTGTATCGAGCCCTAGAGGAAGGTCAGTTTCAGAGAAAACCTGATTTTAAATCAAGCCCAGAACCTGAAGTAGAGCTATTTGGCTCGGTAACATAAAAAGGTCATTATTTCATTAAAATTCATTGACTCTGACTAGGATGAGTTTAGATGAAAGCTCCCAAGAATTGCCCAAGAGCAAGATTAGGCAATGCAAGATTATACGATGCCACCAGATTTATGTCGTTTTCCACAAACTTTCAAATATATTTTCCCTTAGAATTTAAAAGGAAAACTAAGCCTTCTAGCCATCAGGAGTCTGATTCTTATGACAATGTATCAGATTTTGAAATAACTGCTGTATTTCAATATTTTATGAGTAGCTCTGATTTTACTTTTAAAGTGACGGAAATTTTCAGTTACAGCCTCACCAACTGGGCAAATATGGAAACAGTTGCTCTGCTTCAGTGAAAAATGAACCACAGACTAAATTAGCAATGATAGGTCCTGTTTACTGAGATCTTACCTTGGCCAGCACATAACCTGTGCCATGTGGCGGGTTCTGACACCCCTTTACGGACCAGAAACTGAGCTTCGGAGAGGTTATGTGCCATTAATTCTATGTTGCAAAGGAGGAAACTTAAGCAAAAATACAAGTAAACTGCCCAATAAATAACAACCAAAATAGAACTTCTCATTTTCCATTTAAGAGCATTCATCCAGTAAACAAGGGCTTCCCTGGTGGCTAAGACGGTAAAGATTCTGCCCACAGTGTGGGAAACCTGGGTTCAATCCCTGGGTTGGGAAGATCCCCTGGAGAAGGGACTGGCTACCCACCCCAGTATTCTTGCCTGGAGAATTCCATGGACAGAGGAGCCTGGCTGGCAACAGTCCATGGGGTCGAAAAGAGTTGGACACGCCTGAAGGACTTACACACACATCCACTAAACAAAACTAATTTTTGTCTCTCTGTTACTCGCTCCCCAACTTTTCCTTAACTTAAAGCTCTAAACAGACCTATGGGATGCATACCTTTAAAAGAAACTCTATTTTACTATTTCCAGGGCTGTACAGCAAGGGGAACTAGGTTAGTGTTATGTGAGTGGCAGAGGTAAGGATGACTTGTAATTAACAGATGAACTGTGTTTATGGTCATCTATAATTGATAACCATTTATTCTCTGAAGTGTTTTAAGTACTTGGGAGGTGGCTTGGAGTAACGAAGAAAGGCTGGTCATTGAAGAACAGCACATTCCCTTTTCCTCTTCATCATCTCTTCTTTGAGTATCCATTCATTCTGTGCTCTGCCAGAAAGGATACACTCAGGGTCAGCCCAGCCCTGTGGACTTGGTCTCAAGCCCTGAATTAGTGGTCAGAGTTAAAGTTTTATTGTCTTCTAACTGGTCTTCCTTGTGAAACTGTAAAACACAATACTCCTTCTCTTAATGGGTGGTTGGTGTAATTTATGGTCCATCACTTCAATGGCGTCATCCAGAAAGTCAACTTGACTTTCTAAGTGTTTTCCTCTTGTGGAATGCCTGAGGTCAGGCTGTTGCCAAATCAGATTTTCTGTGGGACAAGCAGCTGCTAGGAAAATTACATGTGATAGAACATCTGACAAGTGGTGAGAAAAAACGGAAAAGGACTAAGTATTTTGGAGCAGAATTGGGAAAATCCAGAGCTTGGCAAGTGTCAAGAGTCCAGAAATGCTTATCATGGGCAGACAAGAACTGTCTCAACAGACTGGGTCATTGGCTGTATTTCTGAGTGTGTTCCAGGTGTGTACTCTGAAATTCCAGGCAGTGGGCTCTGACGAGTCCCCTCTCTTCATCTGAAATTGAAAAAAGTGCAGCCTTCTCTGAAGGGTTTTGGACATATGTTCAGTTGTTCTCTAGGGAGGCACCATCCTCTCCTTTGGGATAGTGAGGACAGGATGAAAATTTTATGAACTGGAAATTGAACAAGTGAATGGAAAATACAACCAGATGTTGGTTGACTAGGGTAGAGGAGAATTATCCACATTTCAGGTTTCAAATTTGTTTGTATAAGTAGGTTAGAAATGAACATTAGATTACCCATTCTAGCAAAATATGTTGGTGTGTTTACCCTGTTAATTGCATGTACATTTCAAACATCAAATGCCCTTCCATGAAGTCAGTTCCCATTTTCAGTTAAACCTCCACTAAAGTCCTTTGAAAAAAATCTCATGGAATTATTTAAGAGTGAAGGTCTTAGAATAAACTTCTACCAGATTTGCTTGTAGTTGTTTTCACTCTTGGTTATTTCTCATCTTGATGAAATGACTGTTTTTCCCACTGAGTCAGACAAAATTGAGAAACTCTAGTTCATCTCCAGCTCTGATTTGGTCATAGTGATTCTAGGATCAAGGAGTGTTTACTTCAGAACTGCAAGCATACCGATTGCTTCCATTCTGACAAATTAATGGGAAACATACAAAGGTGATAGGAATATTTTTCACATATAACCCACCCTATATGTTTGATTTTCATGTCATTTTTTATTACCAGAGAACAATAAGATAATTTACATGAAATCGCTGACATTCTATGTTTAATCTTTTCACAAGCTCTAAAACTTACACATTTTGGGCTCCTTGGGTGGATTTTTTCTCTCTCTCTTTCTCTTTTTTTTTTTTGTGATTGAATAATCACTTTTCCCCTTGGGAAATCCGAGGCACCAAAAAATGTCATTAACAGATAACTGGCTTGTTGAATACATCACAGAAAATAGCCGTTCATTCTGATTTTGTGGACAAAATTTAAATGCTAAATTCAGACAGCTGTAAAAAGCAAAAACAGATTTGAAAAGAAATAATACCATCAATCACAGGATTTTTACCTTCCTGGAAACTGGATTTGTTGAAATAAAATGGTAAATAAAAGTACTTTCTGATTTGGAAGAGTCAACCTAGTTACTGATAACTTTTCTGTTTCTCTTGCTCCAAAAGTGTCATCCATCTCTGTTTAGATGCAGTGCAGCCAGGTGTTCAGAATCATAAGGGGACAGAAGGAATTAGTTTCTTACTGAATAGTGAAAATGAAACAACAAAAAAAGAGGTCAGTGCAAACAGGGCTTAAGAAATGAAAAATGTAGGCCCATTGAATGGAACCCTTTCTTTTCTTCCTTCTGCCCTCCAGGAATAATTCTGCTACAGGGCTGACTTCAAGAACGTGAATTGGTGACCTCATCCCAACATCAGAACCTCAGCTGTTTCTCTGATTTTTGCATCATTCCAGGCAAGTTGACTTTATGTGGAAATAAAATAGAACCTTGGGGTCTGATGGAAATTCACTGTGACATTCAAATCAAGAACACTTGCTGAAACCCACAGAGCCTTTTCCCCATGGGCCCTGATGGTAGCCTCCAGAAGGTGCAGCCTCAGGTGGTCCCCCTTCTTCTGTGGCAAGAATAAACTTTGGGTATTGGATTGCAACACCGCCCGTGGAGAAAATGGTATGCGAGGGAAAGCGATCAGCCTCTTGCCCTTGTTTCTTTCTCCTGACGGCCAAGTTCTACTGGATCCTCACGATGATGCAAAGAACTCACAGCCAAGAGTATGCCCATTCCATTCGAGTGGATGGGGACATCATTTTGGGAGGTCTCTTTCCTGTCCATGCAAAGGGAGAGAGAGGGGTGCCTTGTGGGGAGCTGAAGAAAGAGAAGGGGATCCACAGATTGGAGGCCATGCTTTATGCAATTGACCAGATTAATAAGGACCCTGATCTCCTCTCCAATATCACTCTGGGTGTCCGGATCCTCGACACCTGTTCCAGGGACACCTATGCTTTGGAGCAGTCCCTAACGTTTGTGCAGGCTTTGATAGAGAAGGATGCTTCCGATGTGAAATGTGCTAATGGAGATCCGCCCATTTTCACCAAGCCTGACAAGATTTCTGGTGTTATCGGTGCTGCCGCGAGCTCCGTGTCCATCATGGTGGCTAACATTTTAAGACTTTTTAAGGTAGGTAAAGGCACTAGACAATTCTGACCATTGTGAAAAGACAATAAGTAGTCCTAATTCCAGCTGCAGGTTTAAGAAGAAAGTGAACCCAGTAAAGATGCTCATAGACTCTTTCAGGGCCACAGTTTCCCCAAAGAGAGGAGTTTGTGTCTAGGTTTCTACAAGTGTTGATTTGGTTCCACGTTTTTAAAGCAATTAATTGGATTGATTGTGACTTTTTTTTTTCTGAACAAACAGGTGATAATTCCCATGACATGTTGAATCCTCAGTATCTTGTGATATTCTCTTTTAATTTAATTTTTATTTAACACTGAAAGCATTTTGTATTGGGGTATAGTCCGTTAACAATATTGTGGTAGTTTCAGGTGAACATTGAAGGGGCTCAGCCGTACATATACATGTACCCTTTCTCCCCTAGTCCCCTCTCCCATCCAGGCTGGCACATAACGTTGAGCAGAGTTCCATGTACTATACAATAAGTTTTTGTTGGTTATCCATTTAAATATAGCAGTGTGTACATAACTGGGCTGATTTTAAAGCAAAGCAAGTAGTTTTTGAGAGTCTAATGAATTTTTAGCTCATTTATCAGATCAAATGTTTTTATGGTATTTGAGGTATAAGATAATTTACTTGGTGAAACCTCCTTAATGTGGGATGCTCTGTTATGACAAAAGTTGCTGTGTGAGGAAATTGCATTTATCACTAATGTGTAGATGGGAGTGACACTCTGGACTAGAAGATGGCCATGAAGTTGTCAGGTTTATTCTAGCTACAATGGAGCAGCATCTCATTAATTCAGACAATTCTTATTGCATTAAAAGCTCAGATTTAGCAGGATAATGCGAAACGTTTTGGTTTAGGATGATCTATTACCTACAGATTGCATTTACATATCAGATAAAATTGGCAAAAGAATATAAATATGAAACAATAGTTTGAAGGCATAAAGTCCCATAAAGTTATTGTAACTTATTTTTCATTAACATTCTCATTTTATTTATTAATATTTGTTATGTAGTCTTTGGTAATAGGCAACATTTTAAAAACTGAAAATATTTGTCACTCTGATTTTTTTACTTAGTGGGACATGACTTTTCCAACTTATTCTGAATTAATGAGTCTTCATTTAATATTATGAGAAACTGTTTCTGTGTGTATTAGATTTAAAAATATTAAAAGAATATGGAGAAGTCAGATAGATGACAGATATAATGACGAAAATGAACAAAGTGATGGAAAACTTAAAAAAAATAGAAGTGTTCAAATCAAAGTCTTTCTGGTTTGGAAGCTGTCTTGGAGGACCATCTAGTCTGGTTCATGTCTACAACATCCCCCTAGCTTCTGTATGAATTCCCTTAGTTTAGAGGAGAGAATGGTAAGAGACAGCTTAATGACTATTTTCAGATTGATGAAATTTTCTCAAATGAGGATGCTGCTGAGCAGAAGTGCTCTGTGTCTAAGGAGTACTGAAGAGTCACACAAAGGCATCAGGGAATGCCTGAGATATTTGAGCCAGACGTTAGGAAGAGCCTCCTTGGCAAGAAGGATGCCAAATTGAAATAGGTGGCCAAAGGTGCTCTAGTTCTCCATCTCTGGAAACTTTCAAAGGAAACTGGATAAAGTTGTTAGCAACTTCTTTTGGGCCAACTGACCCCTTACCTGGAGCCAAGGTAACCCCTTACCTGTGTTAGTCTGTTGGATTATTTAATGAGAAAATGCAGGTGAAGGATTCCACCAGGACCTGACTGTCCTTTGTCTGCTTGGGCTGCCAAAGGAAATTTCAGGCTACCCAAAGGGCAGGTTTTGTTTTAATGCATTCTAGACCTGGCTTCTCTCTGCTTTGTTCTTCTCTCACTGAGAGGCCAATTCTCTCCTTACCCTCTTGGGTGACTCTGAGGGACCTTATTCAGCCAGGTGGGAGAACTACCATTGACTCTGGGCAGAGTCCAGTGCTGTAGGCCAATTCTGGAAACCATCCATCAGCAGATGAAGGGGCTGCCATTCCTGCCTTTTAGCCAGGAGGAGATCTTGGTTATGCTGCTAAGTCGCATCAGTCGTGTCCGACTCTGTTCGACCCCATAGACGGCAGCCCACCAGGCTCCCCTGTCTCTGGGATTCTCTAGGCAAGAACACTGGAGTGGGTTGCCATTTCCTTCTCCAATGCATGAAAGTGAAAAGTGAAAGTGAAGTCCCTCAGTCCTGTCCGACTCTTCGCAACCCCATGGACTGTAGCCTACTAGGCTCTTCCATCCATGGGATTTCCCAGGCAAGAGTAGTGGAGTGGGGTTATGCTAGGTGTCATAACTAAGACCAGTATGCTGGTCCAGAGTGAGCATTTAATATCTGGAAGCAGATATATTTTTTAACCAAATAACTGGGGCTTGAAAAATTTGTCTTTTATAAGCAAGTGAGAAGATGTAAGTGATCAGCCGGTCTTCTAGCTGAACCTGGAATCACGTGACTGAATTGATAATTGCAGTTTCATCGTTGTGCCATTTTCATTTATTTTGATGATTTATATGAGACCTCCAGCCAGCGCTCCACACTGATATTAATTATGAAATGATGATGGTCACTTTTGGAATAGAAAATGTTTCACTTTATGTGTGAAAATATATTCTGTTTAAACATGTATGCTAGGACTGACATGAAATATTAGAATAGTTATCAAAGGAATGATTGGCAAATTAATGCATTGGGGAAGGGCTTATACTTCCTTTTGAAAGATTAATACTTTGATTAACCAAATGCTGTGACTGTGAATAAAATTAAACATTTAGGACAATTTTATGGAGCTTGGGACCCTCCAGAACAGCATATGACCCACAGTATCTAAAAAAACTCCTGGATATCAACATTGTGCCACTTATTCCTGGATTAATGGAGTTACAGAAGGTTGAGCATCTTGGTTTGGAAACCCACAAACGATTAACCCTGACCGTGAGGGATGTAAACAAGGTCTTGATTAACGAATTTATCACTGTCCTGCTCAACAATAAGCATTAGTTGGGTTTTTTAGAATCTGTTTAAAATTATATAGAAAATATCTGGGCTGAAATAAGAATTAACTCCGAATGTCTCAGTTCTCTTTTTTATGGAGAGTCCGGGTAAAGCCACGTAGTATCTGCCTGGGCTACGTTGTGAAGGAGACAAAGTCCTTCGGGCACCCCCAGCTTCCTCTTCCTTCAGTCTGACCTACCTTGGCAGTCTTTCCTGGCTTCATGTCCCTCTGTGTTCTCCTAACTGCAGTCTTGTTTCAGGAAAGGAGGTATATGCCATCTGCATATAGCATGTCTGTTTAAGTCAGAGGAAGATTCTGTTTTTCGTGGGATCACGAATTGTGGTTTGATGAAATGGTGTATCTTTGTAAAGGGAATTCAGACACGGAGGGAGGTTCATTTAGCCCTCCAGAGACAGCACTTTTGGGGGTGGAGAACAGTGGGCGGGAGACTCAAGAGACACGAGTTCCATCCCTTGGTGGGGAAGATCTCCTGGAGAAGGAAATGGCTACCCACTCCAGGATTCTTGCCTGGGAAATCCCATGGACAGAAGAGCCTGGTGGGCTGCAGTCTGTGTGGTCACAGAAAGTGGGACATGACTGAGCATGCTGGCAGCCCACCACCATGCACCTATGCATCTCCTCTGCCCTGGAATACAGCTGGTCCTGCTCCTTTCTAGAGTGAAGGAACGTTGCCCTTTGTTTCTCTTCCTGTCAAAGCTCAGGGGCAAATGAAAAAATCAGTCCTTTAATTTAAGAGGTGAATTGGACAGGGAGTGGAGCCAGACTACTGGTGAGGGGGACGGGCAGAAGCTGCCCTGTGGCCCCGCCCCTGGGGCACTGAATGCCACACTAAACCAGTGATTATCTACCCGGGTCAAGGGGCGTGCACTGTCTCCTCCTGCCCGGGGGATGGGGTATCAGCGGTCAGAACTACCTCAGAGGCTTTTCCTGTGACAGGACCCAGTGAGTGCGAGCCTGCCAACTCCCGCCTGAGAACCATTTTTACTGATTGCACTGTCTCCTGTTTCTCAGGAGCACTGGAAGTGAAAACAAGTTTGAGAGTCACAGACAGAACGTAAATGATCTGAACTTTTTAGAAGTGCTACACACAGCCTTAGCACACACACACACACACGTCATATTTGGGTTAACAGAGGGGCAGAGCAGTCACCTCGGTGACTGTTTTATGTCTAACCAAGTGCTGGGAAAGATTGAGGACAGGAGAAGAAGAGGACTACAGAGAATGAGATGGTTGATGGCAACACTGACTCAAAGTGTTGCAGAAACCAGTAATTGAGAAACCAAGCACCACACTGGGAGAGCTGGAGAATTCTGGCTTATTAGCTCAGCTGTTGGAGGAGTTAACACTCCAAGCTCTGAGCCCTGAACAAAGGGGTTACATAGTTTTTATACATTGGCAAGGAGATCCAACCACTCCATTCTGAAGATCAGCCCTGGGATTTCTTTGGAAGGAATGATGCTAAAGCTGAAACTCCAGTACTTTGGCCACCTCATGTGAAGAGTTGACTCATTGGAAAAGACTGATGCTGGGAGGGATTGGGGGCAGGAGGAGAAGGGGACGACAGAGGATGAGATGGCTGGATGGCATCACTGACTCGATGGACGTGAGTCTGAGTGAACTCTGGGAGTTGGTGATGGACAGGGAGGCCTGGCGTGCTGCGAATCATGGGATCACAAAGAGTCGGACATGACTGAGTGACTGAACTGAACAGAACTGAGGCATGATTAAGCAGGTTTGTGGGTTTGCAGAGGCTGGGTGATTGCAAAGAGCAGGACAAGGGTGAGTGAGATAAGCTCCAGTTCCTAGTATTGTGAGTCCCCATTTTCTGAGACCTACGTGATCCAGACTTTGCAAGGAGCAAGCTGAGTTACAGAGGCAGAAGGAGCAGGAGGTTATGTAAAATTTTAACTTTTCCTCTTCAAATGGACATGAACTTGGGCAGACTCCAGGAGATAGTGGAGGACAGGGAAGCCTGGCATGCTGCAGTCCATGAGGCTGCAAAGAGTTGGACACGACTGAACAATTGAACAAAAACAACAGCAATGTTAATATTTGTAGATAATAGTAGGATCGATTAGGATAACTGCAAAGTGGCAAACTCAGAAAACTCGGAACTGCTCCAACCTGCATGAAAGCAGATCTGCCATTTCAGTGGCTCCTGCGTTGCAGAGAGACCAAAGAAAAGAGGAGTCCAACTCTCAGATAGAGATTGTGTAGTTTGAAAAGAATTAAAAAGAACGAGAGGGTCTTTTGGGTATGTTGGCCAGGGAGCCCATCATTTAAATTTGTTTTATAAAGCAGTTTCGAGGAATTTGCATATGTTTTATAAAGAGCTGGGATTTTTTTCCTTTTCTAGAAATTTCCACCCCTCTCCTTTAAATTAGAGCAAATCTGCTCCTCAAAACACTAATCATGTCTTACTGTGGGCAAAGATTGAACATTCTAAGTTAAAAATAGCACATTGGCGCTTGGAGGTAATGCATGTTAATGTCCACATAGATGCATCGAGGTTAAGAAAGGACAGTGTCAGATGTAATTCTCTTTCTCCTGTTTTTCTGGTGAACTTTACCTAGAGTTAATTTTCGACTATTGAAGGATGGGAGGTTAGTCTATAGTGTATGCTTTCCAAAGTAATCAAATGGGACTTTTGAATGGAAATCCACTTGTGGGCTAGATAATTTCTCCCCGTGTGGAAGCGTCCTGGCTCTAAATGGCTAAAATTGACCTTCATGTTAAGTTGGTGAAGTACAGTGAAGCATCCCATTGCCCTAGATGTGCTCGCCAACCCTTCTGTGTTTACAAAGATGTATTTTCTTCCAAGAGACTCCACTAATTGCAGCAACCACTCCCATAAAGCCAAGCATTTTGCAAGTTATTTATTGCTTACAATGGGCTTTCTTCACTCTAAACTCTGAACAGGTAAATCTGCCTATCCAGGCTTATCTAGTTAGATGGACAGAAAAATGAGCCCAATCAATAAACTCAGCAGGAGGCAACATTTTATGTTAAATCTTATTTGATGGCAAATAGATAATGGAAAATTGAAAGATAGACTCCTCAGTCAATCCTTTGCTTCTGTGTCAAGCTCTAATTGAGTTTTGTAAAGAGCCTATTCACTTCAGATGAGAGATGACGGGTGTTCTCTCTTAGTGCCTCTAAGTGGGTGAGATGGGGGAAATGGGCACTGCCTGTTGTCGCTGACACAACTCGGCAATAGGGATACATAAATGTCCAGATGTGGTCATGCCACTCTTCTTAAAGCTCTCATGGCCGTCATTACTTCCATGATGAAGATCTACTTCCACTTGGGCAAGTCTTTTCTCACTTCTCTCCACTACATTAAGTTTCTCTGTTACATGTAACAAAGCTCCATGAGGGCAGGATGATACCCATGATAAGCGTAGGGCATACATGTCTTATTTGTGGTTGTATTTCCCATACCTAGTATGGACCTATCTGGAAACCCAATAAATGTTTGCTGAATGAATGAATGAACCATATCTCTCCACCCACTTCCACCACCCTCACCCCAATTCTAGATTTTGGAAACAATAGGTGTTGGGTACATAGAACAGATATGGGATTTTTTGTGTTGTACTTTTGTACTGTTTGAGAAAAAGGAGCAAAAGGAGGGAAAGGAGGAGAAAGAAGGAGAGATGGTATATTTGGGGAATTCCTATATTTTCTTGTGCTACCTCATTTTCCTACCAATGCATGTTTTCTCCAAACAGATTTTTAAAATTAAAAATTAAGTAAAAGACATGAGCACATTCTCATTTTGAAAGTCCAAGCGACGAATAAGTAAATAGTGTAAAATGGAAAGAGGCTATATTCAAACACACATATCTCTCAGTAAAGTTACATACACAGAATTTTATTAACAGATATGCCTTATGACATTGTTTTTTTTTTTTTTTTCATATAACAATGTGACTGGGAGAGATTTCCATATTGGTTAGTATAGATTCACCTCAGTAATTCTCAACCCTGGCTGCATGTTACCATCACCTGGATAGTTTTTTAAAAAGCCCAAATCCTACAAGACGAACAAAACTGGGGTGGAGCCCTGGCATTGGTGTATTATAATCACCAGGTGATTCTGTTATTTGTCCAGGACTGAGAGCTATAAAACTTTAATTATATGAATAGAGCATCATTTATTCAATAAATCCTTTAAGTTATTTGACTTTGATTTCTTAAGGTCACTTAATCATTTAAAAAAAAAAAAAAGTAAAAACAATGCCAGAGGCATTGTTAGATGCCTGAGCACTGTTAGCTCTCAAGTGAATTTTGATGTCATAGAGCCCTTTCTTGGACCAACAGAGGGGCTGAATTAACGAATCCCCCCAAAACACTTTGCTATAAGTTAGACTGACATGACATAGGCCCGCATCACAGGCCATGGCTCTTTATGACGTTGAGTAACTTAGAACCAGTGTTAGTATTGTGGTTGTGTGCTCAGACCGTTAAAGCAGCATCATGACTTGTTGAGTGGAGCAGATTTTAAACTTGGTGAATTTAAATTAAATGTTTCTTACTTTCCCTTTTCCTAGCCTCAAAAGTTTTAACATCTTAAAGTGAATATTGAAGATATCTTAAGACCTGACAGTGATTAATGCCTGTCTTTTCAGTGTTTAATAAGGCAGGGACTTCCCTGGCAGTTCAGTGGTTAACACTCCAAGTTTCCACTTCAGGGGGCCTGGGTTTGATCCTTGGTCAGGAAATTAAGATCCCAAGTGCCAACCATGGTGCAGCCAAAAAAAAAAAAAAAAAATTGTTTTAACTAGTGATTGTGAGTGAGGACGGGCTCCCCAGGTGGCGCTAGTGGTAAAGAACACGCTTGCCAATGCAGGAGACATAAAGAGATGCGGGTTTGATCCCTGGGTTGGGAAGATCCCCTGGAAGAGGGCATGGCAATGCACTTGTATCCTTGCCTGGAGAAACCCTTCGACAGAGGAGCCTGGCTGGTTATTGTCCATAGGGTTGCAAAGAGTTGGATATGACTGAAGCAACTTAGCATGCACACATGCGTGAGTGAGGAGAGGGAAGAGGAGAGGGGCAATAAAGGAGTAGGGGAAAGAAGGATTATTATGGGATTATATGAAATCATGTGTGTGAAACTTTTGAAAATTGTTTCAGGACAGGTTTCTTCCCAGACTCTTCAGAAGATAGCTAGAAAGCTATAAAACAAGCCTATAGAATTTAAAGAATCTTTCATTCAGTTAAAAGTCAATAAGGGCTTCCCTGGTGGCTCAGTGGCAAAGAATCTACCTGTCAATGCAGGAGACATGGGTTTGATCCCTGGTTGGGGAAGATCCCACATGTCACAAAGCAACTAAGCCCTGGTGCCACAGCTCTTGAGTCTGAGCTCTAGAGCCTCGGAGCCAACAACTACAGCCCACACACCTTAGAGCCTGTGCTCTGTAACAAGAGAAGCCACCGCAGTGAGAAGCCTGCATACCGCAACTAGAGAAAAAGGCTGCATGGCAATGAAGACCCAGCACAGCCAAAATTAAAAATTTAAGTAAATAATAACGAGGTTGTTTGGAAAGTAGTGAGTTTTTCCAAGAGAATTGTGACAGTACTATGCATTTTTTTCTTTTTTTTTGCATAAGAAGTTGTCTGAAAAGCCTTTCTAGAACAAGTCAGGGTATATGTGGTGGTGGTGGTTTTGTTGCTAAGTCATGTCCAACTTTCGACCCCATGGACTGTAGCCCACCAGGCTCCTATGTCCTTGGGATTCTCCGGATAAGAATACTGGAGTGGGTTGCCATTTCCTTTTCCAGGGGATCTTCCCGACCTAGGAATTGAACGCAGGTTTCCTGCATTGCAGGGAGATTCTTTACCGAGTATGTAGATAAATAAATTTGTGCAAGGAAAGGCCTATGCTCTTCTGTTAACTCTTTCACCCCGAAGATCGCAGTGGTTAGTTTTTTAAAGACATTTAGAGACTTGTTTTTTTTTTTTTAAAGAGAAGTTTTAGCATACAGCCAAATTGAAGGTGGCAGTGCTTTTCTTTGGTTTCAGGACAGGTTTCTTCCCAGACTCTTCAGAAGCTAGCTAGAAAGCTATAAAACAGCCAAAGGTTGTACCTTCTGGGGAAACTTCACCTCTGGGGGCTGCCCCTGGCTCCTGCCCAGTAGCTCTGAAACTTTAGTCTGCATCTGAATCACCCAGAGGGCTTGTGAAAGCAGCATAGCTGAGCCCCTGGCAGAGCTTCTGAGTCAGAAAGTCTGGGTTGGGGTCTGAGACCTGGTATTTCCAGTGGTTCCCAGGTGATGCTGATGCTGCCGTTTTGCCGATCACGCTTTGAGAACCTCTGCTTCCTGCAAATCGCTTGCTGGCTGACTTAGCAAGTCAAAGTACACAAGACAAAAATGAGGTTGAACAATGTTCTGTCTGGTAGCGGCCTTTTATTCTTTTGACTCATGCCTGGTTGAATTTCTGTTCCTATTGGTCATAATCACAGCAGCTGCTGTATGGATCTATTTTTAATTATGTGCCCTTTTGGAAGTTGTGTTCCTTATTAAATAATGCATGGCTCAGGAGTCCTGATCAGTGGAATGGCCTCTTGAACACGGTTCCTAGAGCAGGGTCACTTAGATGACCACGTTTCCTCATTTTTACTACCTATGACAGTGGAGCAGACCGATTTAAGAAGCCTAGACTGTGAGGTACACATTAACAAGGAATTGAGAACAGTAAGAGACGAAAAGAGGCTATGGTTTGACTCAGCTACCAGCAATTTGTCTTCAGAAACCATGACAGCTACCTCCTGATTTCCATTATGCGATGAGATTGCAAATAACATTCCACAGCAGTCTTAATCAATAGAGGGTCACAAGAGGCCCTCCTTTCCCAACAGTGGGGAGAAAGGGCTTATTTACCCATTAAATTGATAGAAAGCGTTCTCTGGCAAAAGACAGAGACATCTCTTTCAGTTGTATTAAGGGACTCTCCCTATGTCTAAGCACTCTTAATAACATAAAAATAAACGTGTAATCTTCCTGTTGGGCTTCCTAGGTGGCACTAGTGGTAAAGAACCTGCCTGCCAATGCAGGAGATATAGAGGATGAGGGCTCCATCTTTGGGTTGGGAAGATCCCCTGGAGGAGGGCATGGCAACCCACTCCAGTATTCTTTCCTGGAAAATCCTATGGACAGAGGACCCTGGAAGGCTATGGTCCATGGGGTCGCAGAGAGTCAGAGACAACTGAAGTGACTTAGCACAATATTTATATATTTTAAACATATAATGAGTACCAGGCTGGTGGGTTGGGAAGGGATCCAGGTATAACATCAATTTGGGCTTCCCCTGTGGCTCAGGGGGTAAAGAATCAGCCTGCAGTGTGGGAGACCTGGGTTTGATCCCTGGGTTGGAAAGATCCCCTGGAGAAGGGAAAGGCTACCCACTCCAATATTCTGGTCTGGAGAATTCCATGGACTGTATAGTCCATGGGGTTGCAAAGAGTTGGACACGACTGAGTGACTTTCACTTTTCACTAAGCTACCTTTGTCTGTTTTCAGAATGAAGCCAATTTCTGCTGCTTTATTCCCTTTGGCCCAGTAAGCTGACAGGCACGTGTTTTCAATGTTGGCCATTTGTCTCCTTCCAAAACTCTCCCAGGCTCCCTCTGTGCTTGGGGAGACTGGTTTAGCCCCAGGTCTACTGCTGAGGCTCAACTTTGGAGTCAGGTATCTGTTCTGTGTCCCCCACCTGCCACCCTGGGCTCCTTTGGGAAGTAGGGATGGTGACATATTCTTGCTCCAGCTCACCCTTGCTTCTTTTTACATGGATTTAGAGTGAATTCTAAGTTTCATTAGTGTTTGCACTATTTCTTACATTTTAAATTTAAGTATTAACATTGTGACAATTCTATGTATTAGAGTTCTCAAAGTGATTTATCATTTCAGTTCTGAGAATGTTTGGGTTTATATTGTTTAGAGAACAAAAGACATATTCCTATGCGGATTTGTTGCAGTGATATTTGTGTCCTATAGATATTTATCCTCAGGAGCTGTCTCTTCAAATTATAGATTACGGTAATGTACTTGTCTAGTGGTGCTTGGTACTGTTTTGAGTAAAGCAGATTAATGTGAACTATATAAAATAGGTCAGGTTTCATAGTCAGACTTCCTGGGTTCAAATTCTGATGTAACACTTTTTAGCTGTACTACCTTAGGCATGACTACTCATTGGAAATAACCCTGATGCTAGGAAAGATTGAAGGCAAAAGGAGAAGGAGATGGCAGAGGATGAGATGGTTATTTAGTATCACCTACTCAATGGACATGAATTTGAGCAAACTCCAGGAGTTAGTGAAGGACAGAGGAGCCTGGTGTGCTGTAGTCCATGGGGTCACCAAGAGTTGCACAGGACTTAAACAACAATAACAAATTTTAAGCATGCTAGTTAATTTCTAAATCTTAGCTTTCTTTTTGTTATGTGTGTGTGTTTATTTTATTTTTTAAAATTAAAAAAATTTTATTGGAGTATAGTTGATTTACAATGTTGTGTTCATTTTAGGGGTACAGCGTGATAAGTTGCTTCAGTCATGTCTGACTCTTTGTGACCCCATGGACCTTAACCTTAGGTTCTTCGGTCCTTGGGATTCTCTAGACAAGAATAATGAAGTGTGTTGCTATGCCCTCCTCCAGGAGATCTTCCCCACCCAGGGATCGAACTCATGCCTCCTGCATCTCCTGCATTGGCAGGCAGGTTCTTTACCACTAGCATCACCTGGGAAGACAGGTGTATAGCAAAGAGATCTAAATCTTAGCTTTCTTGGATCAAAAAGTAGATAATAATAGTACTTCCTTCATAAGGTTTTAAGATAAATTAGATGATGTGCATGGAAGTCCTCAGAATCCCTGATACACAGTTATGCTGACCGTAGTGAGGAGGGAGATAATTGATGTCCACTGTTAGTTGAATATTCATCTTGAGTTAACCCTGTCCTCCAGCACTCAAGCATCCTACCTGACTTGCCTTATTTTGTGAACAATGGCAGGTTAGAATGAAAGATGGTGTCATTGGCCAGGAAACAATGCAATCAATAGTTCTAAATAGGCTCTGGCATGGAGCTAATTTGCCTGAAGGCCAAATGTGAGACTGGGACCTCACCAACCCCACTCTAGCCAGCGGAGCTAAAAAAGCAGTTCAGTTCAGTTGCTCAGCTGTCTCTGACTCTTTGCGACCCTATGGACTGCAGCACACCAGGCCTCTCTGTCCATCACCAACTCCTGGAGTTTCCCAAGCTCATGTCCACTGAGTGGTTGATGCCATCCAACCATCTCATCCTCTGTCATCCCCTTCTCCTCCTGCCCTCAATCTTTCCCAGCATCAGGGTCTTTTCAAATGAGTCAGCTCTTCGCATCAGGTGGCCAAAGTATTGGAGTTTCAGCTTCAACATCAGTCCTTCCAATGAACACCCAGGACTGATCTCCTTTAGGATGGACTGGTTTGATCTCCTTGCAGTCCAGGGGACTCTCAAGAGTCTTCTCCAACACCACAGTTCAAAAGCATCAATTCTTCAGCACTCAGCTTTCTTTATAGTCCAACTCTCACATGACTACTGGAAAAACCATAGCTTTGATTAGATGGACCTTTGTTGGCAAAGTAATATCTCTGCTTTTTAATATGCTGTCTAGGTTGGTCATAACTTTCCTTCTAAGGAGTAAGCGTCTTTTAATTTCATGGTTGCAATCACCATCTGCAGTGATTTTAGAGCCCAAGTCTACCACTCTTTCCCCATCTATTGCCATGAAATGATGGGACCAGATGCCATGATCTTCGTTTTCTGAATGTTGAGCTTTAAGCCAGCTTTTTCACTCTCCTATTTCAGTTTCATCAAGAGGCTCTTTAGGTCTTCTTCACTTTCCGCCATAATGGTGGTGTTATCTGCATATCTGAGGTTATTGATATTTCTCCTGGCAATCTTGATTCCAGCCTGTGCTTCTTCCAGCCCAGTGTTTCTCATAATGTACTCTGTATATAAGTTAAATAAGCAGGGTGACAAAATACAGCCTTGATATAGTCCTTTTCCTATTTGGAACCAGTCTGTTGTTCCATGTCCAGTTCTAACTGTTGCTTCCTGACCTGCATATAGATTTCTCAGAATGCAGGTCAGGTAGTCTAGTTCCCATCTCTTTCAGAATTTTCCACAGTTTATTGTGATCCACACAGTCAAAGGCTTTAGCATAGTCAATAAAGCAGAAACAGATGTTTTCTCTGGAACTCTTGCATTTTTGATGATCCAACGGATGTTGGCAATTTGATCTCTGGTTCCTCTGCCTTTTCTAAAACCAGCTTGAACATCTGGAAGTTCATGGTTCATGTACTGTTGAAGCCTAATTTGGAGAATTTTTAACATTAATTTGCTAGCGTATGAGATGAGTGCAGTTGTGCGGTAATTTGAGCATTCTTTGGCATTGCCTTTCTTTGGGATTGGAATGAAAACTGACCTTTTCTAGTCCTGTGGCCACTGCAGAGTTTTCCAAATTTGCTGGCATATTGAGTGCAGCACTTTCACAGCATCATCTTTCAGGATTTGGAATAGCTCAACTGAAGTTCCATCACCTCCACTAGCTTTGTTTGTAGTGATGCTTCCTAAGGCCCACTTGACTTAACATTCCAGGATGTCTGGCTCTAGGTGAGTGATCACACCATTGTGATTATCTAGGTCGTGAAGATCTTTTTTATACAGTTCTTCTGTGTATTCTTGCTACCTCTTCTTAATAACTTCTGCTTCTGTTAGGTCCCTACCATTTCTGTCCTTTATTGAGCCTGTGTTTGTGTGAAATGTCCCCTTGGTATCTCTAATTTTCTTGAAGAGATCTCTAGTCTTTCTCATTCTATTGTTTTCCTCTATTTCTTTGTATTGATCACTGAGGAAGGCTTTTTTATCTCTCATTGCTATTCTTTGGAACTCTGCATTCAGATGTTTATATCTTTTCTTTTCTCCTTTGCTTTTCGCTTCTCTTCTTTTCACAGCTATTTGTAAGGCCTCCCCAGATAGCCATTTTGCTTTTTTGCATTTCTTTTCCATGGGGATGGTCTTGATCCCTGTCTCCTGTACAATGTCATGAACCTCCATCCATAGTTCATCAGGCACTCTGTCTATCAGATCTAGTCCCTTAAATTTATTTCTCACTTCCACTGTGCAATCATAAGGGATTTGATTTAGGTCATACCTGAATGGTCTATTAGTTTTCCCTACTTTCTTCAATTTAAGTCTGAATTTGGCAATAAGGAGTTCTATTTACAAATCCATGTCTTAGGTGGTTAGAGTCAGTTTTATTGAATTAACAAGCAACTCAGGACTCAGGGAAAGAGTGGATGATTCAAAGATAAGCTGTGCTGAATTTTAAGGTTATTCCAGCACCCAAACAAGTGCCACTAGGGTTCAGTTTTGAAAAAATAACATATTCTGGCTCCACTGAACTCTTTCCCAGTAGCCCTGGTTTGATGGTTTAAGAGGTGGAGCTGCGGTTGAGGACGAGCAGTTGACTAACCGCAAGGCTGGAGGCAGGCTTTAAGGCTTTCTTTTGGGTTGGAATTCCCTCTCTTTGTCATGTGTGGTACAGTGATCTAATATAGTTGGAATCACAGGCCCACTCTGGGCCAAAAGCAGTATCCCTTTATTGAGGGAATACTCTCATGGACTATATAACATGTATACCTGTCACCTTCTGATTCAAATGTCAGAAATGGAAGCATGAAAAGGTTCAGAAGTACTTTCTCTAGAAGTCACATTCATTTTTGGACAACCAGAAAAACAACGGAACTAAATACATAAAACTTTGACTCCCACGCTGACCTCTTTTGTTCCACCTGTTTAAACTGTGAATCACTCATATTAATTGTGGCCCGGTAAATTTTCCTGTTAATCAAACATGGATAGTTGACTTAAATGTGAAAAGACTTCACAGGGAAAGAGAAGTGATATTTTTTGTAATGTAGAATTGCACCGTCTCTGTAGAAAGGACAGAATCCTACCTGAGTGTTACTTGCTAAATAGTTCTTGGTGGTGCTCTTTAAACTCAGTAAGTGTGAAAGCTCTTATTTTCCATCAAGAGAAGCAGAATAGGGTGAAGAAATGCCAGCATATTATCCACTTATTTGCATTCTTAACAGGTGAAATAGGTAACAGCCAGTCAGTCCCCAGCAGGTGTTTGGACTTATTCAGCATCTTGGAAGTATATACATAGTGTTTGACACTCCTGGGGATAATTATGAAAGAAGTAGAAGATTCTAAGTTTTACATTGCTTAGAACCTAGTTGGGGAGAAATTACTAACATGTATACAATAATAATTCTTCCCTGGTGGCTCAGATGGTAAAGAACCTGCCTGCAATGCAGGAGACCTGCGTTAGATCCCTGGATCAGGAAGATCCTTTGGAGAAGGAAATGGCAACCCACTTCAGTATTCTAGCCAGGAGAATTCTGTGAAAAGAGGAGCCTGAAGAGCTATAGTCCATGGGGTTACAAAAGACTCGGACATGACTTAACAACTAAATGAGAATACAATAACAACAAATGGTATAAAACAATGTGATGAGGCTGTGATGTGCTGCTAGGGTTTAGAGGAGAGGCTGACTTTGCCTGAGAAAGCTGCAGCTATCAGCCAGCTGCTCGTGGCCATGTGGGACAGGGCTGGGCCAAGGGGGAGGGTAGGAGTGTAGAAACCCGAGGCCAGGCGAGGAGAAGAGCTCTTCAAGTGTAGGGAATCTCAGATCCAACCTTTGATCTGATGCCTTCAGCTCTGTGAAGATGGAAGCAAGTGGAGGGCTTGTTTCTTGTGCTTCGCTTCTGCTTGTTTTATCTCTGCGATGACAGAACTTCAAAGGGTCCCTTTAAGTGTTTCCTAGAAGGACTGAGGAATGCAGGAGATGCGGGTTCAATCTCTGGGTCGGGAAGATCCCCTGGAGAAAGAAACAACCCACTCCAGTATTCTCTCCTGGAAAATCCCATGCTCAGAGAAGCCTGGTGGGCTACAGTCCATGGGGTCGCAAAGAGTCAGACGCGACTGAGTGACTAATCACACGCCACAGGAGGACAGAGGAGGGTTGGAGGTCTAGGCCCCCAGCTCCCACTGAATGTGGATGTTGGGACTTCAGTTAAAATTCAAGCAAGTGAGTACCAGGCATCCAGAGGGCAGAACTCTAAGCCCTCTAGATTGGGGTAGGAGTGGAGACAGGAGGTGAATTGCTGTGCGATTCAAGCAAGGGCCCAGTGGACCCAAGAGAAGCCCAGTCCCCACCTCCCATTTTTGTACTTTGGAAATCCAAAAGTACAAAAGATCAAAGATCAAAAGATCAAATGTTTTAAGATCAAAAACATTTTTTTTTGTCATTTGACACATGCATATATTGATTATTTCTAGTGTTCTCATTAAGTGTAGATATACAATTAGTTGCTGAGAGAAAAATTAAATGCATTATCAGTGAATCAGTTTTATTTGCCTCAGTCCACTCAGGAAAGCCACCATCCTTGAGGCGCACAGCTTCTCCTTGTTGTCTTTCTGATTCTCAAGTTACCTGATAGTAATAGTATCTGCACTTTCTCTGTTTCACCAAGTAGTCATAGATCTCAGTAAGGTTAAAAAAAAATTGAAGAATTTACAGTATTCTAAGCATAAAGCATTATAGTGACTTGGAAATAGGTTCTGTATGAAAATGGCATAAACGCTTATTTTTCTTCTTAATGCTGTTGTAATTTCTACTCTCATTAACCCCACTTATTTAAATAGGAGCTTGATGGGAGATGTTTTGTTGTCTTTGAAACCACTGGGGTGGAATTTTAAATCCTTTTTTTTTTTTTTTCACCCTTTGCCTGAGGAGAAAAGATACTGGAAACTCCATTTTTTAGTCTGGATTATTTTGTTTCATTTACATTCAGACAGCTCAAAGTACCCAGTGAGTTTTGCGTGTGTGTAAATTAATATTTAGAGGCAACACCTTGCTGAAAGTAAAATAGATTAAGTGGAGAATATTTTCCCACTGCTTCCTTCTCTAACAGAAATGAAGTAACCCAGCACCACTCTTTAACGGAATGCCCCATATGTCACCTCCATGCGAATCTGAGCCAACATGGACTGAGAGAGCTGTATGGGGCCAAGGGTGTGCGTGCGAAATACGGTGGGTTTAAACACAGGCTGGAAGAATCGGAATATATTTACCCTTAAGCAGTTCTCTGAATTATGAGGAATTAAAAATGAAAACTTGTCTTTTTGGACTGCCATTACAGTTAAATTTCAGCCTCTACTGATCAGTGTTAGGCATGGCTGCTGCTGCTGCTGCTGCTAAGTCGCTTCAGTAGTGTCCAACTCTGTGCGACCCCATAGACGGCAGCCAACCAGGCTACCCCGTCCCTGGGATTCTCCAGGCAAGAACACTGGAGTGGGTTGCCATTTCCTTCTCCAATGCATGAAAGTGAAAAGTGAAAGTCAAGTCTCTCAGTCATGTCCGACTCTTTGCGACCCCATGGACTGCAGCCTACCAGGCTCCTCCGCCCGTGGGATTTTCTAGGCAAGAGTACTGGAGTGGGGTGCCATTGCCTTCTCTGGTTAGGCATGACATGTGATAAGAAATTTAGATGTTAAATCAATAATCTAAAATACTGTAGTGGTCCAAGATTGGTGAATAAATATTATTTTAGCATCTCATTTAAAAAATTTCATTGTGTTTAATAGCATTAATATTTCATTCTAGTAAAGTGGTACAAGTTTGCAAATTGAAGTGAAAGAAATGCAAAACCTATAAATAATGCTGATCACATCTACATGATGAGAATTGCCCTTAAAAATCTATTCCCAGGTAGAGAATGAATCTTATGAAGGGAAAGTACACAGTTCTGCATTGTACTTTGTTTTATATGGGCTTCCCTGGTGGCTCCCTGATAAAGAATCTGCCTCCCAAGCAGGGAGATGCAGTTTGATCCCTGAGTCAGAAAGATCTCCTGGAGAAGGAAATAGCACCCCACTCCAGTATTCTTGCCGAAAAATCCCATGGATGGAGGAGCTTGGTGGGCTACAGTCCACAGGGTCGCAAAGAGTAGGACACAACATAGCAACTAAACAACAACAACAGTTGTTTTATATAACAATTCAACTCAGTAGAAGACTTCAACTGTTTTCAAATATCATATCCACTGACGGACATTTGTTTTTTAAATGTAATTGGAAAGTAATTGCTTTACATTGTTGCATTAGTTTCTGCTGTGCAGCAACGTGAATCAGCTACATACATGCACATATCCCCTCCCTCCTGAGCCTTCCTCCTGCCTCCTCCCAGCAATCCCACCGCTCTAGGTCATCACAGAGCACTGCGATGAGCGTCCCGTGCTATACAGCAGCTTCCCACTCGCCGTCTGTTTGACACATGGTAGTGTGTATGTGTCCGGAGAAGGCAATGGCACCCGACTCCAGTACTCTTGCCTGGAAAATCCCATGGACGGAGGAGCCTGGTAGGCGGCAGTCCATGGGGTCGCTAAGAGTCAGACACGACTGAGCGACTTCACTTTCACTTTTCACTTTCATGCATTGGAGGAGGAAATGGCAACCCACTCCAGTGTTCTTGCCTGGAGAATCCCAGGGACGGGGTAGCCTGGTGGGCTGCCGTCTATGGGGCTGCACAGAGTTGGACATGACTGAAGCGACTTAGCAGCAGCAGCAGCAGCAGTGTGTATGTGTCAGTGCTCCTCTCTCCACTCGTCCCACCCTCTCCTTCCCTTGCCATGTCCCCAAGTCTGTTGTCTATGCCTGTGTCTTTATCCTTGCCCATTAAAAAATATACTTTGGGGACTTCCCTCTTGGTCCAGTGGCTGAAACTCCGAGCTTCCAGTGCAGGGGGCCTGGGTTAGGTCTTTGGTCAGGGAGCCGGATCTCACATGCTGCAGTAGGAGTTTACAAGCTGCCACAAGGACCTGGTGCAGCCAAATAGATAAATATTAAAAAAATGTTTTAGGAAGCTTGGCACAAAAATAATTTACTTTTTAAAAACGTTGTCTTCCCTCATTCCCCTAATACTTGGCCTTATGGTACCTTGGGGATGAAAGGCATTTTTGAGATCTTAAAGTCTTTCATCCAAAGCAGAATCTCATCTATTAAGATCCTTAATACCTAGTGATTCAATGCTGCCTTTTATTCCTTTTAGTGTTAAACATACATCTCCACTCAACCTTCCTCTAGAGTTCGATGCTCTTGAGGGCAGGAAACATGTCTTACTCATTTTTATGTCCCTAAGAGTATCTGGTGTGGTCCTTGTACAGAGAGGTCCCAAAAGAATGCATCCTGAGACATTTAAACACTGTCAGTGGTGGGATGCTAATAATCTCATAAACTGGCTTACTCCATTTTATAGTGACATTCTTTTTTTTCCTTTATTCTGACCTGAAATCTTCCCTCTTGAGTAGATTTAGGAATGGCTTTAATTCCAGAAGGGATGGGGAGGCCCACCCAGCCATTTGGACAGTGAAGCAATCCTGGTGCTCAAGATGGGAGCAGAGGTCATAGTCAATCACTTCTACCCATTAGCCCCGCTCCTGTCTTCTGATGCATCTCTTTCTGTCGTGGGACAGTTCTTCAGATATCTAAAGGTCCTGATTGTCCAGAGCCTTGGGTTCTCCAGGCTAAAAGTTTCTACTGTTTCACCTGCTCCTGATGGTAACATTTACTGAGAGCCTCCTATATGCCAGGCACTGCGCTAAACACTTAGCATGCCTGATCTTATTTGATCTCATTACAGTTCCATCAGATAAGTGTGGTTTTCAGATGAAGAAACGAGGCTTACTTAGCTTAGAAAGTAGATAACTTAGAAAGGAAGTGGCAAGCTATAGTCAAACCATGGTCTAACAGATGCAAAAACTCATACTTTCAACCACTGCTTTGCAGTCTTTCATACATTATGGTTTCAAATCCTTTCTGTTATGGTTCCTTTCCTCTGAACACATGCCTGCTGTTAGCTTAACTCTGTTCTAAGTGAAACTTGTTTTTCCTTGCCATTCTAAAAGATGGCCTTTAAGCAAGGAAGTTAGCATAGAGGACTTCAACTCTCTAAGCCTCATACTCTCAGAGCGGAAGTGGCCTGAATGGCAGGTGGTCTGTCCAGCACATCTTCAGTGGGCAGAGGCCTGGATAAAAGGATGGAGTCTGACTGCTGTGACCCCGTGTGTCTTTCTTGCTCCTGGGAACCATTAGGAAATGTGTCCTCCTTCAGCACGCTGTGGACGGGAGCTTCCGGTTGCGACAGATGGTTTTTGAGGAGGAGGCTGGATGGGAAGAATTTTTATTATTACAGATGGTCAGAGCACTTTATGGATCAGGAAGTTTTCCATGGAAAGACTAACATATCCACAATTATTCTTTTAAGTTAATGGGAGGATGTGGTGAAACAACTTGGAGTTCAGGAAAACACAGAGACACTTAAACAAACACATGTGGTTCCCAAACTAAAATATGATCCTTGACAGCATTTCCTCAATACATGGAGTTGAGTCTAGTCGAATGCAGTGGTGGGCTGAAGCTATTGGGACCACAGTGTGTACAATATTATCAATATCAGAAGGACAGATGATTCATTTTTACATACGTGGGGAGAGACCAGCGTTCTGACCCTACTTCCTGTACTTTGGCAGAGGAAGAGAGTTGGATGTTTTTTAGTCCCTTCTGAAGTATGCTTGGTCAGCAGCCTGCATATCCACCCGTTGTCCAGCCACAGCAGCTCCCAGTGCTGCTGCTGCGTGTTCGTTGGCATTCCACCCCCTCCACTCTTTCTCTGTTCACCTGCCTTGATATTTCACCCCAAGGCTTCTTTAACCCAAACTAGAATGACCTTACATACCTTTGTTTTGAAAACACGTTTGATCTTTTTTGAGTTCCTGTAGGTTTTCCTATTCGGTAAAACAGCTTTCTGTACCTTTGGTTCCATGGTAATGGATTCCAGGACTACCTTAGAAAACCACTAGCTTCACGTGCCAGTGGAAAGTTGGCGTGTAACGGTCTAACACAGTAAACACCAGCTCACCTGCATGAGGAGCACAAGCAGGGTAGAAACACTGTAGAACCATGGTCGTGAGATGATGTGAGCACAAGTATTTTTATTGCAGTCAGCGGAATTTGGAAAGTGACTCCTGCATTGCAGGCAAATGGTATGGGAGCACTAGCATGAAATTTAGTGTTCACTAATCAGCTCAAGGCAGAAAGAGCCAAATTAACTTGAGGCAGTAATTTCAAATTTAACGGTAGTTAAAAGCCATGAAACCCTGTTTCTGAATTTTCAGCAACCTCTCCCAGTTTTCCAAGTGCCAGGCCTGCTCTGGGAAAGTCAAAGGAGGACGTAGGTGCAGGAGAGCCTTCCTTGAGCTGTTTGCCTTTTGAGGAAAGGAAGATTGTGTCGCAAAACTCAAAAGAACCTACCTGGTACTGTCTGCAAATACACCTTTTAGGAAACTGGGATACAGACCAGAATTCGATGGAAAAACCTATTAGAGTTGGTTAAAGATGGTGAACATGAAGAGCAGAAATTCTTCTGGGAAAAATAGAACTACCACTTTTGTAAAAAGCCTTACGTTTCTGAGTTTGTGGAAGAATAATTAGCTTTTCTGGGTCAACCCTGACTCTGTTCCTACCACCCTGCTCTTTGTTATCTGCGTCCTAAGGAAGAAGAGCAAGAGGAAAGAGAAAAGGCAGAAGGAAGGAGAGAGGAGAGGAGAGAAGGGAAGACTGGAAGTGTGTGCCAAACTGCTTATTTGGAAGGAGAGAATGAATCAGAGCAGCCCCCCCTTTTTTTCCTAATGTGGATTTTAATATTTAAAATGATCAGTACCATCATTGAGGATATTAAGATGCTTTTATGTTGAACTGATTAAAATTACATTTGGAATAACGAATGACATGAAATATACAAATATCATCCCCAGGATATTTGTACATTTTTCTTTTTTTAAAGCTTAAAAATGATAAACAACAGTCATGGTAAGTTTTCAGAAGCATTATCCTAAGAGATACAGGGTTGTGAGGGGGTGGGGCAGAAACACCAGACTGGCAGGTCCCATGAAATGATTTACTGTAACACTGGGGGCTCCCCACCTGCCCGGAGGGATTCAGAATTCCTGCCTCTGGTATAATTGAAGAGAATTTGAACTACATTAGAACTCAGGATTCATTTTCTTCCTTGTATTTCTAAGACTGAAGATGCCTGTAAAATAGGTCTTTATAGCTGGTAGGGAGAGTTTCCCGAGGCTGGCTGATCTTGAACTGAGCTCATTTCTTGAAGCATTTGGGGCATGGCTCCAGAAGATCACACTTGTTTCTTTCCTTTGCCCAAGCTACATCCAACCTTCACCAAAGCTACCTTAATTAATTTTTTTTCCCAGAAGTATAGGTTGCAGAGTGGGGCTTTTGGCTTTTGTAATTGGCATGTAACTATCATCCTCCCCTTGGAGGGAGCCTCCACTGTTCTGAAGGTTAGCAGAGACCCAAGCCTTGGCAAGGAGCCCCTTTGGGTGGGCTGGCAGGTCAGCCTGCTGGTTTTGACAAGGGTCTTCCATGATCGTCCGTAGGAGCATCACCAACCCTCTGTAATTTCCAAAGGAAAGCTCTGAAATTGCCTAAATTCCACAGAGGAAAACAAGGGTTCCTCCCCTTGTCCCTGCCCTAAAGGTAAACCTGAGCAGCAAAGGGACTATTTTCTCCCTGTGACAAGGGTCTAGTTAGCTGGGGAGCGACCCTGATATAGGAAGTGGAGACGCCGCCACCCATCCCACTCCCTCCTCTTCAGTCTCTCCTCTGCCCTTTTCCTGCTTCCCTATGGGCTGCTTGAACATTTTATAGTATTCTGTTTTGATTTATCTGTTGTATTTTAGAGTGTATCTCTTTATGTAGCTTTTTTAGTGGTTGCTCTATGTATTACATTTATATACAGATGATTAATCACTGTCTCCTGGTGTTGACATTTTACCAGTTCCACTGAAGTGTAGAAACTTAACTTCCTTTCCCCTCCTCCTTTTATGATTGTTTTAAATATTTCCTCTGCATACCTTGCAAACCACAATAGACAGTGCTATGATTTTTGCTTTAATCATAAACCAAATTTAGAAAACTAAAGGGAAGTCAAGTCTGTAGTATTTCATGTTTTTGCTCTTTTTTTTTTTTTCTTCTCAGACTCCTCCTTTGATTTTTTATTTTCTCTTTAGAGAGCTTCCTTTAGCCTTGCTTTCAGGATAGGTCTGCTGGCAACAGATTGTCTTAGTTTTCATTCTTCTGAGAGTGTCATTCCTGAAGACTATTTTCTCTGGATATAGAGTCCTGGGTTGACAGCTTTTTCTTTTAGCACTTGAAAAATATTGGGCCTCTTCCTCCTTGATTTCTTATGAGAAATCCTCTGTTATTCAAACTGGTTTTTCCTTATAGTGAATGCATCATTTCTCTCTGGCTGCTCTTTTTTTTTTTTTGGTTTTGTTTTTAGTTTTCAGAAATGTGACTATGGGTTGTGACCTGAAGACATATTAGTTTACCCTGTTTGATGTTCACTGAAGGTCTTAAGTTTGTTTTTTGCTGGAGTTTTGGGAGAATTTTTGGCATTATTTCTTCATATCCTTTTTTTGGCCCCACTCTCTTTTCCCCCTCCTGGGAGCCAAATGACCTATGTTTTAGATTTTTCACTATAATCCCACAGGTCTCTGAGACTCTGCTCATTTTTTTCAATCTACTTTCTATTTTTTAGATTGGATATTTTCTATTTTTCTGTCCTCAAATTTGTGGATTCTTTTCTCTATCTCCTCCATTTTGCTGTGAGCCTATCCACTGAGGGTTTTTTGTTTATTTAAAATTTCAGTTATGGTATATTTTAGCTCCAAAATTTCCATGTGGTTCTTTTCTTTGTTGAGAGTTTCTACTTTGTCACATCTTTCCAATTTTTCATTCATTTCAAGAAAGTAATTACTTATTGAAGCTATACTGGTCTGGCAGTGAGAAGGAGGGCTGCTTGGACACTGCTCCCCACCTGAGTTCTGCCCATTCTCCTGGGGATGGTACGGCTGAGGGCACTTGGTAGAGTCCTGAATCTCCATGAGGTTCCTCTGACAGCTCCTCAGCTGAGATTGCACCTGGAGGAAGTGAAAGTCCTGTCTCCCCACTCAGGTGTCTCAGAAATCATCCTGGTGGGGCTGTAGGGACAACTCAGTAGAGTCTTTGCTGGTGGGTTGGGCTTGGGACCAGTTTTTCCCTGCAGTGTTTAGTTGGAGTAGGGTGATTGTTATTAATATCTAAAAGTTTTCTATCTGCAAGGGGCTAGGATGCCTCATTCTTCACTCTTGGGTTAGAGAGAGGAGTTCTGGATTTTTGTCTAAGCCTGTTGGCATTTCCAAGTTGCTGACTCCTCCAGTATCTAGTCTGGAATATATGAAGGAGAAAAAAAGAAAAGCCAACTAGGAACTCATTGCCATGTCATTCCTTGGGTCCTGAGATCCTTAACTTTCTTGACTTCTCTCTACCTTTTGGAGTCTTATTATGTTTGTTTCAGGTATAATATCCCTGTTTTTGGCTGTAGCTGTGGGAGCAAGACGGAAGAGTGTATTTACTCCATCTTCCTGTCTGAACCCCCCTTGCTCCTCATTGTTATCCTCATCCTTATCCACACCAGACACCCTTTATATTGCTTCACTTTCTCAAGATCAGAGAACATGGTGTGGTTTCAAGGGCATCCAGTAATTCTGTAAGAAACTTAGCTGAGAACGGGCATCACTGCAGGGCAGAGCCAGCCTCAAGCTCTGAGCCAGTGGCAAGGACAGTTTGGTGAGTGGCCTCGTCACAAGTTTCATGGTTAGATCAACCTGGGTTCAAATCCTCTTTCTAACCACGTAGTTGTTATGTGATGCTGATATATTATTTAACCACCCTGGGCCTCATTTCCCCTACCTGTTATGAGGATTAGAAATGGCATACTTCTACCACGTGATATTGCCTTGCTTATATGTGGAATCTAGGAAAAAGGGTACAAATGTACTTATTTACAAAACAGAGGTACAGTCATGGATGTAGAAAACAAACTTATGGCTACTAAGGGGTAGAGGGAGGGGGATAAATTGGGAGATTGGGATTGCTATATACACACTGCTAAGTCACTACAGTCGTTTCAGACTCTGTGCGACCTCATAGACGGAAGCCCACCAGGCTCCCCCGTCCCTGGGATTCTCCAGGCAAGAACACTGGACTGGGTTGCCATTTACAGATAACTAGTAAGGACCTACTGTATAGCACAGGGAACTCTACTCAATACTCTGTAATGGCCTATATGGGAAAAGAATAGAAAAAAAAGAAAGGGTATATGTATATGTATAACCAATTCACTTTGCTGTACATGTGAAACTAACATTTGAGTAAATCAACTATACCCCAATAAAAAAGTGGCATATTGCTGGTGCCTAGCACATACTGCTGCTAAGTCACTTCAGTCGTGTCCGACTCTGCGTGACCCCGTAGATGGCAGCCCACCAGTCTTCCCCATCCCTGGGATTCTCCAGGCAAGAACACTGGAGTGGGTTGCCATTTCCTTCTCCAATGCATGAAAGTGAAAAGTGAAAGTGAAGTCACTCAGTCGTGTCCGACTCTTAGCGACCCCATGGACTGCAGCCCACCAGGCTCCTCTGTCCATGGGATTTTCCAGGCAAGAGTACTGGAGTGGGGTGCCATTGCCTTCTCCCACCTAGCACATACTAGGTGCTGTAAAAAGAACAGCTCTTATTGTTACAAAGAAGGTTATACATTCTCCAGATATTTTGTCAATAATCTGACCTTTGCCAGGAAAGAAACAAGTCCAAACTCAGTGAGGATGCTGTTTTTCTGTAAACAAGTCATAGTTAAGTAAGAAGCCCCAGAAATGACCTCTTCCCATCCCAAATACTTCATCCAAGTGAGAGCATCAGCTAAAACACAGAGCAGGTATGGTGATTCCTCTAAAGAAGTGGAGTAGAGTCATTTCTGGAGCAATGGGTAGCTTGTTAATGCTGTGATTAGACTCCTGTTCTCTGTTTAAAAGATTTCATACTGCAGGAAGCAAGTTAAGGGACCTTGGGGGAGGCTTCTCTGCTCCCTAAGGAGAACCAGAAGTATGAATCATTGATTGTATTTTAGGCAATGTTCTGCTGCTGATAAATTCAGCTTGATCATACACTGACTTCAGAATACATCTTTCAGCTCCTGCTTATAAGTTAGGTGAGATCTGAGATGGAAGGAAGGAGGGACATCAGTGCTTTTCCTAGGGGAAAGGTGGACTTCTAAGCTGAAAGGGACAAGGGGGCTCTTCCTGGCTTGTCTGAGCACTGGGTTTCATGGCTCTGGATAAAGACAGTCCATGCAGGCCTTTGGACCATTCTGGGGTCTGAGCCAGGAGGCCAGCTTGAACACTAGTGGAGAAGCACAGCATCAGGTCAAGTTCCCCAGATGGGGATTCTTAGGCAAGTGATTTATTGAAGCACATTCTCAGGAGAAAGAATGTAGTTAAAGGTGAAGCCTAGTGTCAGCCTGATCCTGTGATTGCTCTGTAGTATCCTTTGCACTGAGTCTTTTCTGTTTTGAGGCAAGGAAGTGGGGTTTGTATCCTTGCATCGTAAGCTAGGGACAGCCTAGCCCTAAGTTAGGGGTAATTCCCAGGCCCCTTTAGGCAGGTGGTACTCCTCTGGAGGTCATAGTTATGACCTGGGCTTCCTAGCCTATGACCCATGGAGAACTTCAGCAAGAGAGAAGAAGGTAACTGTGAGGTTATTGTCACGTGGCCTGAAACCCAGGGGCCTGGAAGGGAAGAGGGTTCCTTCCCTTGGGCCTGAGGACTAGAATTAGACCCACACAGACCTATGGCTGGGGCCGAGGGGCTATGTGGCTTGGTGACAAAGAGGACAGCAAGAGGGTTCACATCAGGAACTTCATCTAGAAAGCAGATTCTTGGAGGAACCCATGATCTTTGCTCCTTGTTTGAGTGGTTGCAGTGGGAATCTGATCTAGTTAGAAGTTCAGCATCTGGACTTCAGTTTCTTCAATTCTGTAAATGTGATATTTTAATTCCATCCATCTCATAAGAGCCCTTTGTGTAATATGATTGTTTTATTCATAATATTTTGCAATAATTCTTTGACCCATTATTGCCGTTTGTGTCCTGGTTAGGGAAGAGGCAGAAATTCTTGTATTTTCATGTGTTTGATGTGCAGAAACTGGGCGGCTCTGGGGAGCAGTGGAAACACGTGGCGTTGGGGGACAGAGGGGAACCTCAGTCCTGTTGGTCTAGGGGCTCGTGGGATAGCAAAGCTCTTCTAATTCTAAAAATTAAATGTTTCGAATGGTTCTTTATGCTTAAACTTGATGCAGGTTTATAGCATTTACTGTCCATTGTCATTGCCAAGTAAACCTGCAGTGAATAATAAAGTGCAAAAAAAAAAAAAACCCCAAACAAAAAAACAAAGCATGACACATGTGAAGCCATCAATTTGCTAGCCATCAAGATATTAGAGAATTCAATAATATATTCAAGATTTAGCCTTAGGTTTAAGGAAATTTAGCGGGTTAAAGAATTCTGCCTTGTCACTTCATATTTGAGCAACTGGCAATCCGAACTTTATACAAATGTAACCAAGAGAACAAGAATGCCAGAACTTTTTCTATTGTCCTCTTAACCAAAATAGAATAAAAATTAAACAGTAATATGGAAGTGCCATGTCTCTTGGATGTGGTTTGCAAAGTTAAAAAACTTGAGTCTTAAAGCTTCAGAAACACTTTTGAACTTTGTAACTGGTTTGTGCAGAAAAAACTTCTAATTCAGACAATTTCCTTCTCTAGGATGGAGGTTTCTAGTGAAAAAATTTTGTTACATGATGTGGGTCATATTTTGCTCAGCTGCTCTTGTTGAAATGGTGGCATAGATTCAGCGTTGGGCCTTGAAACTGATTTGGTGTTTTAGAAAGTTATAGGTCACTATCCATCAAAATAAACTTCTGAGGAGCTTCCTTCTTTTATGCAAGTCTTTTGATTACAGAGTTTTTATCACTCAAGCTTTGGCTTATACTGGACACCCTCCCAGGCTAGAAACACCATCACTATAGCATTGGATCTCAGGTCAAATTGACTGGCCTCACAGCAGGTTATGGAAGACAGCTAAAGCAGGCATCTTCTTTGGGTGTAGTTACTGCTGACTTAAAAAAAAAGAAAAACGTGAGAGTTGTGAACTGGGTTATATTTGGGGCAAAATGAAGACTATAGCATGGGAGAGAGCACCTCAGATAGCTCTGAGAAAAAGTCCCAAAGAAATGGAGCAAGGTCAGTATATATGTGATTTCAGTGAAGGGGGAGTACATGCAATCAAGCGCGCACGCACACACACACACACACAAACATATATATATATATATATTTTGCAGAAGGTTTCTGCCAGTCACAAGGAGCAGTCATTGTGAAGGATTTTAATGCTTCTCTAGCTATGAGGAGATACAAGAATTAGGCTCATAAAATCGGTTCCTAGAACTATCTAACAATCTGAAGACCTGTCCTGCCAGTTTTTCCCAGAGCGCAGAGTGCCTCACTTCTGCTCTGCACTCTGACCTCCTTTCAGGGAGAGTTGAAAGTCAGCAGCTTGAAGCACATGATTTAGTCCTTGTACAGGTAGATGGCAAGTGCCAATTTGTAGTTGACCTTACCTGTCTTGGCTTTCACTGAAACTCAGCATTTAAAAAAATTTTATACATTTTTAAACACTAAAAACATTTTGTATTGGGATATAGCCAAAGAACAATGTGATAATTTCAGGTGAACAACGAAGGGACTCAGCCATGCATATACATGTATCCATTCTCCTTAAACATCCCTCCCATCCAGGCTGGCACATGACATTGAGCAGAGTTCCATGTGCTCTATAATAGGTCCTTGTTGGTTATCCACTTTAAATATAGCAGCGTGTACATGACCTTCTCAAAGTCCTTAACTATCCCTTCCCCCTGGCAACCATTAGTTTGTTTTCTGAATCTCTTTCTGTTTTGTTAAATTCAGTTGTATCATTTTTAAATTTGAGATTCCACATGTAGATGATGTCATATGATATTTTTCTTTCTCTGTCTGACTGCCTTCACTCAGTATGATGCTCTCTCGGTCTAACCATGTTGCTGCAAATGGCCTTAATTCATTCTTTTTAAAGGCAGAGTAATATTCCATTGCCCAAAACCAAGCATTTACTGTCTGGAGTTGGATATTTCTAAGAAGTTTTCAAACTTGATTAATTTACTGATTAAAGATCAGATTCTTAGGGGACCTGTATCTTTCCCCAATTTATTTAAAGGGTTCTGCATCTGAGAAAGCTTTAGCCCCTTTCAGAGAGAGAGAGGTCTCAGCTTGCTACAACACAAGGCATCCTTTCCAGGAGTGAGCTGCCTGTTTGCCTGGTCCTGCCGTGTTTGGGTGTTGCTTAGTGGATTGGCTTTTCCAAAGGGGGCGTCAGTTTGCTGTGTGTTCTGTGGTCTGCAAGGGCTTGTGCCTTGTGCACCTCACATACCTCATCTCCTTCATCTCTGGGCAGAGCTTTTGGGATGGGTGTGGAAGCTCACATGAATATCCCTGGATTTGCATGAGGATAGTGTGGCAAGCCTGCTTTTTATGCTGACTCTCCTTTCTCCGAGCTCTTGAAATATCTATGGTCATAAATAGTGGCTTATTTTAAATTCTCTGCATGACTATAAAAATAGTTTCATTTAGAAAGAAAAATGAATAATTTTAAGTACCTCCTTAGGAGATTTAGTAAAAACATGACTTATAGAATAATTTTTTGCCATGGAAGAAAGGAAGTCTTGGATGTATTTCTCTGTTTCAGTTTTGCAGTAGCTGACGGTCTAAGGATGAGGCTTGCTTCCTTGACCGAGATGTCACCCGGACAGGTAGCACCGTTTGCTCCTAATGATGACTGATGGTAGTCAAACAAGTTCTTCCATGTCAAGAGGGCACTTAGAAGGCAGGTGATAGAGCGCAGTTCTCACCACCTGAAAGCATTTGTTATCACTCAGCTTTGATGCAGCAACACATTGCCGTTCTTGGCATAATGAGAGCCGGGCTGCAGGAGTTACTGCTGCAACCAACTCTTACCTGCCAAACTATAAAGACAAACTATTTTGAGGATTAAAGGATGGAATCCCTTTGTGCTTTGTTGAAGCAGAACTGAAAGGTTCATAATGACAGACAGAACCATTAGGAAGCATGAAAGAAAAAGCAGCGGCAGGTCTGAAAGTGTTCTGTGTAGAAAGGAGTTGACGCCCTTTGAATGTTTAAGTTCAAATAATGTGCAGTCCTTTATCTCCAAAGACCACATTACCGACCCACTGTTAGTGGAGCATGTGCTATGGGTTGTTTTCCAGCAGAGGGGATAGATTGTCTTCAGATGTGTCTCCTCATGCTTGCCAGAGAGCTCCCTAGAGACCAGTGACAGCCACTAAGGAGCCTGAAGGCAGGGGAAAGGGGAAGCTGGATTGTAATGGCTAGTGCTTGTGTTGTGCTGGGTTCCTTTCTAAACATGGATCACTTCAGTTATTCTTCACCAACAAGCACCTTAGGAAGCAGGAGTGCTTATTAGTCCCACCATTACAAATAGGGATGGGCTTCCCAGATGGTGCTGGAGGTAAAGAACCTGCCTGCCAATGCAGGAGATGTAAGAAATGGGGGTTTGATCCCTGGGTCGGGAAGATCCCGCTGGAGGAGGGCATGGCAACTCACTCTAGTATTCTTGCCTGGAAAATCCCGTGGACAGAGGAAGCCTGGCGGGCTCTAGTCTATAGCGTTGCAAAGCGTTGGACATGACTAAAAGCGACTTAACAGGCAGCACAAGTGGAAAAACTAGGCTAAAGAACTTGCCCATGGGCACACAGCTAGTAAATGGTGCAGCTAGCATTTGAACTCATGCAAGCTGATGCCAGGGCTGCAGCTCTTAAGCTTTGCATCCTGCTGCAGTCTAGGGAGTGACTGAGAACACAGAATCTGGGCTCAGAGAAATATGGACTCAAATTCTGACTCTTCCAACTGACTGTGTTATGAACATGAGCAAGTTATTAAACATTGTTGAAGCAAGAAAAGAAATCAGCCGGAGAAGTCTGTTACAGATCATGGCCCGGAATACACATGCCATAAATGCTAGCTGCTGCTGTTGTTAGCATTTTGATTTTGCCACAGAACAGAGTGAAGCTGAGAGGTAGGGGCTCTCTCCTTGAGGGTGTGTAAAGAAAGAATTACCTTGACATTCTTATTATCAACAGGGCAGATTTCTGAGCCCCACTCATGAAAGATCCTAATTCAGTAGCGTCTGGGGGAGTGGTGGATAATTAGACCCAGAAACCTGAGGTTTTCACGAGGACTTTAGGTGATACGGAATGGATGGTCTGCGGAGCTCACGTTGAGAAGCTCACTGGTGTGGGAATCACAGAAATGTCCTGTCCTTATCCTGGCTGGGCTGACTGGCCACAGATGGTGTGCACAAGGCTTTAGAATTTCCACTAGTTCAGAGCTGCCTTCCATAATTGATTTCTACATTGAGTCACAGTCAAGCAATAATGTGGCACACGCGTAGTCTGCAGACTCTCTCTTAATCATTAAAAAACAAAAGTAACAAAAATAAAGCAGCAAAAAACAGCCATTGGAACGTAAAAGTTTCAGTTTCAGTATTGGCAATTTTAGAATGTGTGCTGGAGTGAACAATAGGAAAAAAATCACAGACTTTTAGAGCCGGTGCTGAACTGAGGATAAGAGGGGAAATGGCTGGTTTAAAAATCATACAGTCAACTGGCAGCAAGTCTGCAACAGGACTTTGGTGTTTTGATACCCTGGCCACCTTTGGACTTGCACTCTTTGGGAGGCTCTGCCTTCCCTGAGTTTAAGGTGACAGCCTAAAGGAAGCAGGCGCCCCTCACCTGCCTGCCACTGGATTTACTTTCTTTCAGTCTGGATGCTTTCCTCCACCTTGTGCAGCCGGCAACTGCCCACTCATTCTTTAGGGTCTCCTGTAAGCTGCGTGTTCTGGGATGGTTTCTTTGCCTGTCTCCCACCCTTGCTCCCACCAGATTCATTACTGCCCTCCCCGCCCCGTCTCCCCTGGCCATTACTGAACCTTATGGCAAGTGTTGCACTTAATTGGAATTTTTTGCTACTTGTCTTCTTTCCTGGGATGCAATTAGGTGGCACAAGTGAAAGCCACTGTCTTATTTTCCACACTTGCAGACACCCTTAACCACTTATTTGTTTATTCTCATAAGTGAATGGAGCATCCACTGCCTGTACTATGAACACTCAGAGAATACAAGGAAAGCGAAATATAGCCTTGATGAGAAAATCCATTTAAAAAAACTAGATAATTTGCTACTGATATGTAGTGTGAAGAAAACAGGAAAGGGTGATGTGATAGATAAATGAAATGGTGGTGGATTTCTTTTGACTGGATGGTCAGGGAAGGGCCTTTTCAAAGGGTCTCTCATGTGAGCTGAGACCCAGATGGTGAGATGTGGGATCCATATAAAGATCTGAGAAAAGAGTTTTCTAGATGAAAGCAAGGGTATATGCAAATGAGCTTAGGATGAGAATGAACTGGCGTCTTTGGAGAACAGAAGGAAGCCGTGTGGGGAGACTAGAGTGAGTAAGAAGAGGAGGGTGTGAGATGAAGACAGGCAGGGCAGCATCTTGTATGGCCTTGGTGACCATGGAGACATCTGTCTGGATCCTAGTCTAGGGATGATGGGAGGCAGTTAGTGGTGCTGAAGCAGGAACACGGCATGGTGATGTGCACATTGTTCACAGAGCACTGTTACCTGCTGAACTTCGACTTGTCCTCAGATTCTTAATACAGTATCAGCAGTCCCCAACCTTTCTGGCACCGGGGACCAGGTTCATGGAAGACAATTTTCCATGGATGGGAAGTAGGGGATGATTTTGGGATGATTTTCATAAGGAGTGACCAAGCTAGATTCGTCATATGTGCAGTTCACAGTCGTGTTCACACTCCTATGAGAATCTAATGCCAAGGCTCATCTGACGGGAGGCAGAGCTCAGGTGGTAATCTGAGCAGTGGGGAGTGGTTCTAAGTACAGATGAGTCTTCTCTCACTTACCCGCTGCTCACCTCCTGCTATGCAACCTGGTTCCTAACAGGCTATAAACTGGTACCAGTCCAGGGTTGTGAACTCCTGCTCTAGACAATCTCTACTTATTGATCAGTTTGCATTTAAGGGGAAAAAAAAAACTTGGGCATTCTTGCTAAACCATTTGAGGATCCCGTTCATGTTTCAGTCACTTTTGTATGTCTGGCCCTTGGTACTGTGCCTGGCAAAGAGTAGGTTCTTGGCAATATTTGTTGTATAAGTGAATGGTTTCTGAATTATTTTGTTCTTTCAAATAAGGAAGTAGCAAAGTTCTCTCTGTTGGGTCGCCTTTGAGCAAGTCCACAATGTGGTAGGTGGGAGCGTATTTTGGAAATGAGTTGGTTGACATGCCAGCTTATTTCAGTTAACTTTAAACATTTCTTTAGTTCTATAAAATTCAAATATAGTTAAGCTGGGAGACAGTAGAGTGGGGGCTTCGGAGAGACAAAGTGACAGCTGTATTTTCTCACCGGCCTTTAAGCATCAGATACGAAAGGCCTGGTGGACTTCTGCCTCTGGTATCATCACAGACTGTTTTGAGAAACTTCTAATTATATACACTGAAAAATGTTGGATAGCATACAAATGTTGTAGCCAAGCTCATCAAAATTTAAGGTAAATTCATAAGCGCTGAAAATTGAAGAGAGAGCTGACATCATGGTGGTAAGTGAGAATTCTAGGCTGCCTTGTGGGTACCTGGAGATTAGAGAAACCCAGACCTTGGGGGAATGAAATAGTGCTGTATAGCAGCGGGTGAGTGAGTGTCGTCTGTTGTGGGATGGGAGATAAGGCCATGGGCACTATAAGGTGGGGAGTTAGGATTTATTAAGAGCCTGAAAAAGCCAGGAGTCTTGAGGATCTGCACACCCAATGAAAAGATGGACCAGAACCACCCATCAGGCAGAGAAAGTTGCTACAAAAAGTTGTTTGTTCCAGGCTGGGCTGGGAACAGAGGAACAGAAAGTCTCTCTCCTGAGAATTTAGACCTCATGAGGGTTTAGGGTTTAAATTCATATTATCTCTAACACAAATGCTGTCCAGGAAACCTCAAGGGGATTAAGATGATTCCAGTGTGGTAGAGACTCAGAATGCCAGGCAGGATCAGATGAAGATCCTCTTTGGGGGAATGCACACAGAGCCGAAGTTCTTTAGAATCTTCACAGGTTGTGAATAGCCCTATCTGAGCTCACAATAGAAAGTTACCAAATCGACAGAGTACACAAGTCATTAAGTAGAAACAGAGAACGATAGAATCAGATGTCCCAAGGACCTTGGTATAAGAATGATCAGAGTTTATAGGAATAAAAGAAACTTTCATTAAAAGTGTGGAGAAGGGACAGGAAGCTATTAAAAAGGACTAGGCAGAATTTGAAAAAGAAATAGTGAGATTCTGGAAATAGAGATTATTATCTGAAATTAGAAACTCAAAGGATTTTAGCCACAAATGTCTTGTTTTGATAATCGGATGAAAGGTTTGAGTTTACAGTATTCTTAAAGTAGCACACACAGCAAAGTATACAAATTATAAGTGCATAACCTTATGAATTTTCACAAATTAAATGTACTACATAACCAGTATTCAGTTTAGGAAACAGAACATTATCAGCATCTTAGAAACCCTTTCATGTGCTTCTCCAGGTAATCTCCCCATTCCCAGGGCAAACACTGTCCTGAATTCTAACACTATGTTTAGTGTTGCCTGTTTTTATAAACATTATAAATGGATTTATATAGTACATGCTGTTTTGCATATGATCTTTAACTCTCAAAATATGAAAATAATAAAAATATGAAATTCATTTATATATATTTTTTGTAGTTTGCTTCTTGTTATTTAATATAGAATTCTATTGTATAAATAAACCATTCTTTATTTATCCATTCTATTGCTGATGGGTATTTGGGTAATTTCCAGTTTGGGGCTATTATTTATCCATTTCTATCAGTTTGTATCTAGGAGTGGAATAGCTAGGTCCTGGAGTATGCATGTGGAAAGCATTAGTAGCACTGCCTAACAGTTCCCAGCCTTTTCTAACCTAGGTGAAATCTTGTGTGAAAATACAACAGATAAAACTGTATTAAAAAATGTCAGAATAAAACAAACTAATGAAATGGATGGATTAACAGATTAGACCCAGTGAAGGGTCAGTGATTTGAAAGATAAATATCCAAGATTCAGTATAGAAAGACAAAAGGATTGAAAAAGAGAGAAATTGAAACATAAAATTAGAAGATGCAACTTAAGTCTAATTGAAGGCTCAGTGGAACTGAGTTAGAGCCTAAAATTATCTAACTCAACATTATCCAGTAGAGATATAATGTGAGCCACACATGTAGAAAATTTTAAGTTTCTGGTATATATGTTTTATTTAACTTAATATATAAAATGGACTTCCCTGTAGCTCATACAGTGAAGAATCTTCTTGCATTGCAGGAGATACCTGGGTCAGGAAGATCCTCTGGAGAAGGAAATGGCAACCCACTCCAGTATTCTTGCCTGGAAAATTCCATGGACAGAGGAGCCTGGTGGGCTACAATCTGTGGGGCCACAGAGAGTTGGACATGACGAGTGACTAACACTAATATGTAAAAGATATTTTTATTTCAACAGGTAATCAATATGAAAATTAATAATGAGCTATTTCACATTTCTTTTAATACTAAGTCCTCAGAATCTGGTGTGTAATTTTACATTTTGGGCTTCCCTCATGGCTCAGTGATAAAGAATCCACCTGCCAGTGCAAGAGACGAGGGTTCAATCCCTGGGTCAGGAAGATCCCTTGAAGAAGTAAATGGCAACTCACTCCAGTGTTCTTGCCTGGGGAATCCCATGGACAGAGGAGCCTGGTGGGCTACAGTCCATGGGGTCACAGGAGTCTGACATGACTGAGTGACTAAAATGACAACAACTTTACATTTATAGAGTATCTTAATTTAGACTAGTCACATTTCAAGTGTTCAACAGCCACATGTGGCTAGTGACTACCATATTAGCGTAGCTCTAACCAGTGAAGGTGTTTAGGGAGGAGAAGTTCACAGAAGGTCACTAGGTATTTGGAGAAATGGGCCAGTGGTAGCAGAGGGCGGTGTTGGGAGGAATGTGGGTTAGTGTAACATCTCAGTGGTGGCATCAAGCTTTGAGTTTACATGCATTCATGTCCCTCTGTACACTTATTATACCCTTCAACATCCAGTGAGTTGAAAAATTACAGGCATTGAGTTGATCAGAGCAATAGTCAACCATGGCTTAGTACCAGAAGAGAAATATATCATGTCTGTTGAATTTACAGAGGGGATGTGGAAACTCAGAATTTAATTATCCTCATGCAAATTTGACCAGCAGCCTAAAGTGAACATGTCTGACATTTACATCAAAGTTCACTGTGTTTATTAATAGCAGCAGGCAGGTTGGAAGTGGTTTTCATTGCTTTGGCTGCAATGATGTGAAAACTTGACAATGAATATAAGTAGGTTGTTGCCTTGGTTTTTATGTCTCAGTTAAAAGAGAACACCAGGTCCTAGTGTGCTCATATAACCCAAAAGCTGTATTATCTGGCTCGGAATCAAATACCTTATGAACTTGACCCAAATAACCTTAGACTTCCTGGGAAATTCTATGTTTAGGTAAGATATGTGACTGCAGTCTGTTGGGTCACTGTTGCAGTAGCTTCAAAAGCAGTGAAGAAAGTCCTTTAGAACCTCTGTCTAGTGTTGCTATTTGAAAAGTAGTAATAGCACTGCTCTATTTAAAATAAATAACCAACAAGGACCTGCTGTATAGCATAGGGAACTCTGCTCAATACTCTGTGATAACTAAATGGGAAAATAATTTGAAAAAGATTAGTTATGTATGTGTAATTGACTCACTTTGCTGTACACCTGAAACTAAACATTGTTAATCAACTCCCATATAAAATAAAAATTAAAAAGCAGAAAAGTAGTAATGAAGTTGAAAATGTTTCTTTGCCCTTAAAAACACCTCTAAAGTGCTGTGTTTATTTGTGTAATCATAACACTTTTTTATGCTGGCTCTGCCATTCCAAAAATAGGGGTGTGACTATTATGCAAGAGAGCCCATTATGTAAGGTTGGGATCTTTACGACAGGAAAAAGTTCTTCTTTATCCCTTGGTTTAAGTATGAGACCTGCTCAGGCAAATAAGTGCAGCCACTATGTTTGATTATGAGGCCAGCAATGAAATTATTAGTTTAATCCAATTATCCCAAATACTGGAACATACAGATATAGAGTGTTCTACTGTGTTAACTTTGAGATACTCTTTATATTGTCTTTGAGAAGTTTATGAAACAGTCCCAGTCTAATGTAGAACTTATATTAAATGGATCATTTTCTCAAATTATGGGAAAATAGATCCATCACATGTTGAACTTTTTATTTGTGCCTATTATCTGTGACACCAAAGGGAAAGTCTCAAAGCCTGTGCCAGAGTCCTCCTGGTATCATGAGACCAAGTTTACTGGTGAAAATCAGCCAGTGGAAAGGACAGTCAGTCCTCTGTGTCTGTGGGTTCCTCGGGTTGAAAATATTTAGAAAAAAAAAAATTTCCGAAAGTTCCAAAAACCAAAACTTGCAGGCAGCTTAATTTTTATGTTGTATTAGGTATTATATGTGATTTAGAGATGATTTAAAGTGCATAGGAGGATGTACTTGGGTTACCTGCAAATCCTACACCATTTTGTCTAAGGGACTTGAGTGTCTGAGAATGTTGGTATCTGCAAGGTCCTGGAACCAGTCCCTGGTGGATACCAGGGATGGTTGTATTCTAGGAGTTGGGGTGTTGACTGTGTGACTAGGGAAAAGTCACTCATCACTTTACTTCTGGATGCTTTTGTGATAAAAATTATTCCTCATGTACATTAGAATTGGAAGGAATTGTTTAGTTGTTTAGTTGCTAAGTTGTGTCCAGCTCTTTGAGACCCCGTGGACTGCAGCTTGCCATGCTTCCCTGTCCTTCACTATCTCCCGGAGTTTGCTCAGAGTCGTCATGTCCGTTGAATTGGTGATGCTATCCAATCATCTCATCCTTGGTTGCCCCCTTGGACTCTTAGGAGTCAATTATTCTCACTTCCCTGGTGGCTCAGATGGTAAAGCGTCTGCCTGCATTGTGGGAGACCTGGGTTTGATCCCTGGCTTGGAAAGATCCCCTGGAGAAGGAAATGGCAACCCACTCCAGGACTCTTGCCTGGAAAATTCCATGGACGGAGGAGCCTGGAATGCTACAATCCATGGAGTCGCAAAGAATTGGACACAACTGAACGACTTCACTTTCACTCTCACTTCACACCCAAATTACTAGAGCTCTGAAAAGCATCTGGGACAAATCACCATTAGACTTTGGCCTGAATGCTGAACCAGAGGTTACTCCTTTACAACAGTATTCTCTCCATGATATTTCACAGGGTTAGAACACTCTCCTGTATCGAGCCAACATCTTTTTTAGCCAATTTCCTACTCATAGGAGCTTGGGAGATAAAACATTATAAATGTGGATTTTTTTTTTTAAGAAACAAGTAAAAGGACAGTATATCAATCTATATCAGATGTTTACAGGTTTGGATCTTCATGAATTCATCTAGTCTAATTATAATGCCTAAATTCTTGCTTTTTTTTCCCCTGCAACTCTCCAAATTTCACAAGGATCAGCATCTTTGTGGTGTGGCTTCAAAATTCAGGCATTGTGCTACTATGGGTTTGTGTCAAAAGCAGAGAAAGTACTTCTGCCTCTCTAGATCCACCAGGAACCCTCATATATATTTTTTTTAAGAGCTGATTTTATTTTTATCTTGGGTCTAACAATTAACAGGGTTAGGGATTCTCCCATTCTACTCAAGAGTTTTCTTGCCAGGACTCCAGAGCCTTGTAGCTTTTTCCAGGGTGGAGATGGTGAATTACATGTGTGGGGATGCCAGTGGTCCACGGCATCCCCACACATGCCAACAGGTCCATGGGACTCCTACAGTCATAGTGTCTCTCTGATTCATTTCCTGTTCATATAGGATAGTTACTCATTTCTCATTTACTCAGCTAGTATTTGTTGAAAGTGCATGATTGGTGCTTATACTCTTCCTTGGGAAACTCTAAATATCCTCTTCAGTCTGATATGTTATGGCCAGAGGACCCTCAATGAAGGTGGAGTTTTTCCAGGCTAGTTGTGGAGGCTCAGAGGACCTGGACTGGACCTCAGCGGGATTTCCCACCTGGGTTAGAATCCCCAGTGACTTTACTCTCCATCTCTCTGATTGCCATGCTGATCTTGATCCCTATAAGAGCCTTGTGAAGGATGCTGGCATCCCCTTGGTTCACGGTACCTATATCACCGAGGAAGCGATGAATACAGCTCTGAAGGTTTGGAATTCAGACTTGGACAGGGAAGAGAGTAGCAGATAGAGCAGTAGGGCCAGGTGGGGGCTGCTAAATTCTTAGAGTTTTGGGGGTGGATGCCCTTCTGCTACCTCAGTGATCCTCTTTCACTGAACACTCTGAGCTCTTGGCTGTCCTGTCATACAGGACAGGGCATCCTGGGCTTTGGGAAAGGTGGTGGGATTTTAAGGAGCTTCCTTTTTGATTTACCACCTGGCCCAGTTCAGCTGGTAAAGAATCCACCTGCAATGCAGGAGACCCGGGTTTGATTTATGAGTCAGGAAGATCTCTTGGAGAAGAGATAGGCTACCCACTCCAGTATTTGTGGGCTTCCCTGGTGGCTCAGATGATAAAGAATCTGTCTGCAATGTGGGAGACCTGGGTTAGATCCCTGGGTTGGGAAGATCCCCTGGAGGAGGGCATGGAAACCCACTCCAGTATTCTGGCCTGGAGAATCCCCATGGACAGAGAAGCCTGGCAGGATACAGTCCTTGAGGTCACAAAGAGTTGGACATGACTGAGTGGCTAAGAACAGCACAGCGCTTGGTTCTAAAGTAATTTCTTCCCAACAGCTGCTCTGTATCTCTGCTCTTTCTCACATGGAATTTGCAGGTGAATTGACTTCCTCAGCAATCTCAGAGTGCAAACTGAAGGTGCAGCTGTTTTGTGCTAAGTGCTAAATCTTGTTGGGGTAGTGAGAGGGGAGAAGCCTGGACTATATTTAAGTGAAGATGGGAAGCCCCTCGAGTTGGATGACTCTCGGTTTATCACTGCGGTGTAGCTGTACCAAGCAGAACCTCCACTTTCAATGTTCGGTTCCCTAATGTTGAAACACACACACGCTCTGAGACATTATAGGGTTTAACTTGTGCCAGGAGTGGAGTTGGGAACTTTTCCCCAAGGAAAGTTTTGAAGGCAGTTTTCAAGGAAAGCATTGAAGGCAAAAACTCAGGAAACAGGAAAAAGAAAAGAAAAGGAACCCAGCTTCCAAGCTGGAAAACTCAATGTTGCTCTCTAATCAGATGACTGAAAACGGGTGACAGCTACGATTACAGGCCATGTGAGGGTCAGGACTGGTGATAACACAGCGTATCAGGAGTCCTGAATCAGGAGGTGGGAAGCCTGAGACTGGCAGTTCTGTGAGATTTGAGGTGAACAAGCAAAGGGGTAATTATATAAGCTTGAAAAGTGTTTAGGCACCTGTCTTCCGAAGGCCACACAGGGTGGCTCTGTACTCAGCGTGTTGGACTCTGACTCCCTACTTGTCTGAGTTGCTCAACATGCCACTGCCTCTGTTCTGGCCTCTGTCAGTACAGCTGTTCCCATAGCACTGTTCTCACAGCGGTGTGAGGTGGGGACTGTTCATGGCAGGCCAAGCCCCTAGCATGATGGGCAGTGCTTCTTACGTGTTAGCTATTATTATCTAGGTTTCTGTAACCCAGAACAATACTTGGCTCATAGCTGACATTCATTCAATAAATGCTTGTTGATTAAGTGAACATTTATGATGTTTTAATAAAAGTTTCCTTTTTATTTAACAACTTCCCTCCCTTGCTGATAATGTTATTTGATGCCTTATAAAGACATATGAAAAACTTTGGAGTAAGAGTTCTGAAAATAATGCAGGATCAAATGCGTAAGAGGGTACATACAAATATTTTCTCTTAAATCAGACTATGATAAGCATTTTTAAATCAAAAACATATTCCCTTCCATTTTTTCATCATTTTGCAACTGTAGCTTAGTGTTCAATTAGCCATATTTCTCTCCAGCTCTGCTTCATTTCCTATGTTTAATAAAAAATGGCAGCTTTCTCACATTGAAGCCAGAAATCTGGGCTTTGTCATCGTCTCTTCTCTGTCCTTTGTTCCCCACCCATTCGTGTTCCTGGATATAGCCATGTTCATTTCATCTCCTGATGAGCTTCCGAATCTGTTCTTTGTACCTCTCTCTGCTATTATTTTATTAGTCCAGCTACTGTCATCTCTTGCCTAAATTAATGTCACAGTTCCCTGACTGATAATTAAGGGAAAGTCTTCTAGGAATGTCCAAGGCAACCAATGTTTGAACTTGCTGCTGGCAAGCACTCCAGTGCTCATGCACATAACATTTATGAAAGATTTAAGCAGCTTGGATTTCTATGGGCTTGCAGAATGTTGAGGCTTTCTTTCTCCCCTACTGAATTATGTACAGAAGACTGCTGCTGAAGCTACTTGGATATTCATTTTCAGGTGAGGTTTTTCTGAAGTTTGCTGTTATCATGGAGGCATATTAATTCCAAGGAAATAAAACTTCTCAAGATTACAGAAGATCTAGTTGTGGAAAAAAATCCAACATAGAAAGATTTTTATGTATATTAGAAAAGCATGGCTTATTCAATCCAGATTTATTTGGCAAAGCCCACATGTATCCTGAGGCTACCCTGCTTAGGGCAGTTGATATCCTATGTGGTAGAAGTCATATAGGATTATAGAATCAATCTTTCAGAATTCACAGGCTAAAAGTTTCTACATTGATTAGGAAAACTGAAGTTTAAATGGAGTAATAGTTTCAAATCAGCTGTCTAAGAGATGACTTTACCAGACTAGGGACAGGCATATTTACCATATTTGGGCAAGCTTACCAGAATGATTACCCTGGCTCTGGTGGCTCAGATGATAAAGAATCTGTCTGTAATGCTGGAGACCCAGGTTCAATCCCTGGGTTGGGAAATCCTCTGGAGAAGGGAATGGCTGCCCACTCCAGTATTCTTGCCTGGAGAATCCCATGGACAGAGGAGCCTGGCAAGCTACAGTCCATAGGGTTGCACAGAGTTGGACACAACTGAAATGACTTAGCACACACATACTCCCATATACACGTTTTTAAACTTTTGTTTGATTTTCCCCTGTTAAAAAAAAAATAGCAACAAAAAAGAACTGATTTTGGTACTGATGTCCTTAAAACCAAAGGCTCACATCCATCTGAACCTGGCAGGTCTTCCTCGTGAAGTCCAGCCTCAAGCATCCTCAGGCTGGTCACTCCTATGGTGATGTTGTTGCCTGAGATGAGGGTCATCAATGCTTCTGTTTCAGAAGGAAAAGGAAGGATTTTTTTGTTCATAAGTGCCTGGATAGAGCTGAAGAAAGAGATGAGAATCAAGGGAAACATGGAGTCTAGTTTGTCTGTGAAAGACTATAAGTTTGGGCAGGAAAGAACTATAGGGCCCAGGTAACATTAGAAGCCAGGTGAGCATCCATCTTCCTCTCCTCACTACGTGGACCGCAGGGTAGACTGACACCCCAGATCCTCCTGGTGCCCCTAGCCAAGCACAGTGGAGAGGGGCAGAGCATCAGGGGAGAGGATGGCTCCAGAAAGTTGGTGATGTCATGGTGGCCCCGAAGACATGGCGGTCGGTCAGGTTTCCACCTGGCTCCGAGGACAGGCCTTGCAGAAAGGCTGGCGTGAGGAACTGAAGTGGTTGGTTTTTGTCCTTATTGGATGTGAAGAGTGACATCTGATTGTTCCCCTGAAATAATATGAGGGGGGCTTCAAAGGAGTCTTGAGCCCTAGTAATTCAGGCATGAATGGAAATACGATTGTATTTGCATCCATGGGGTGGTGAAACTTGTAATATTTGGAATACATACAGTCCTTTAATTCTAAAATTGCTATGATTATATTTAACAGCATTCACACATGCAAGGCCAAAACACTACTTAGCACTAATTTACAAATCAATCCTAGAACTTTCTGCTCAGGAAGGATCTTTGGAAAAAAAATCTACAGCAACGCCCGTGATTTAGAGTCAGATGGCAAAACTGGGAAGTATCAGCTCTGTGATATTGGTCATGTTGCTGGCAGTTAGGACTATATCTAGATTCCCAGGTCCTAGACTTAACCATTTTAGAACAGAAGGGGTGAAACAGAAAAACAAAAAATGAAAAACAAACCCAAACACTAAGACATGCCACAGACAACTTGGGTTTACAAGTTAGAATGCCCAGAAAGTCACATTTTAACACTAGTGTTGTGCCAAATCCATCAGTAGTTTTCTAGGCGTGTGAATAATACATGTGTACATTGAAGAAAAAGGCTCAGGAATTTCAGTTCTATCAGGTATGGACAGGAATTGTGTCTCTGATTGCTCTGTCTTTGGTGTCTCCTCCCTGTAGGTTTTATTATGGGAGAAGTTTACTGGTGGCTTTGGTGTGGGAGGGAACAAGTCAGATCACTCCTATCTCTGAGCCTCTGGCTGTTTCCTCTACTGTAAGTGTTCTTCCTCTAAATCGTTCTAAAACTATCTCTTCCTCATCTTTTAAGTCTCAGCTCAAGAATCTCCTGTCTTGAGAAGCAGCTGTTCCTCTCCCTCCCCTCTCCAGGCCGGCTATCTTTTTAACCTGTGAAGTGAAAAGTCAATGTGTTAGTTGCTCAGTTGTGCAGATCTTTGTGACCCCAAGGACCATAGCCTGCCAGGCTTCTCTGTCCATGGGATTTCCCAGGCAAGAATACTGGAGTGGGTTGCCATTCCCTTCTCCAGGGGATCTTTCTGACCCAGTTATCGAACCTAGGTCTCCCACACTGTAGGCAGATTCTTTACTGTCTGAGCTACCAAGGAAGCCCTATCCCTGTCCTGCTGCTGCTAAGTCACTTCAGTTGTGTCCGACTCCTTGCGACCCCATGGACTGCAGCCCACCAGGCTCCTCCATCCATGAGATTTTACAGGCAAGAGTACTGGAGTGGGTGCCATTGCCTTCTCCATCCCTATCCTGCTGCTGCTGCTAAGTCACTTCAGTCGTGTCCAACTCTGTGTGACCCCATAGACGGCAGCCCACCAGGCTCCCCAGTCCCTGGGATTCTCCAGGCAAGAACAGTGGAGTGGGTTGCCATTTCCTTCTCCAATGCAGAAAAGTGAACAGTAAAAGTGAAGTCGCTCAGTCACGTCCAACTCTTAGACACCCCATGGATTGCAGCCTACCAGGCTCCTCCATCCATGGGATTTTCCAGGCAAGAGTACTAAAGTGGGGTGCCGTTGCCTTCTCCGATCCCTATCCTAGTGGCTCTCAAATTTTGTCCCCCAAGAAATATTTACCAATGTCTGCAGACATTTTTGACTGTCATGTCTGGGGTGGGAGTGGATGACAGTCAATGTTGATGCTAAATACCTGTTGTGCACTCTCCCCACAACAAGGACTCACCTCATCCGAAATGTCACTGGTGGAACTTCTCTAGTGATCCAGTGGCTAAGACTCCAAGCTCCCAATGCAGGGAGCCCAAGTTCAAACCCTAGCCTAGAAGTTAGATCCCATATGCCTCAACTAAGAGTTTGCATGCTGCAATGAAGATGGAAGGTCTTGCAAGCCACAATGAAGAGCTGGTGCAGCCAAATAAATAAATAAAAATAAATATTAAAAATACAAACAAAAACCCCCAAATGTCACTGGTGCCAAAATTGAGAAGCCCTGCTCTCACCCATTGCAAACATTGTACCACAGTCTTACTTGTTTACATGCATTTCTGTCTGTCTCCTCCCATCCCACCCCTTTGAATGAAAGCTCTACAAAGCCAGGAACTGGGTTTGGTTCATTATCATTGAGGCTTCCAAAACAGTTCTGGGCAAAGAGAACAGTTCTGCTCTGTATATGTGGATTGAATTGATTGACTGAGTCTGTCGCTACCACTGGAAAAATCACTTCCAGGGCCAGCTGATTCTCACTGATAAAAGAAACCAAAGTGAAAGCCCCAAGGAAAATAGAGCGACTCTTTTCCTTTGGGTCTCATATAGTCAGGATCAGCACCGTGTTGTCTTTCAGAAAACCAACAAATGAAAAAAGGCAAAGGTCATTGAACATGAGTGGGTCTTGCCGGTGTGACAGCTGTGAGTGTAATCCTACAACTCCTATGACAGTGGTCATCTGGGCTCAGACTGCAAAGGTGAGTGGAAATGAAGCCATTCGTATGGGAGCTGCATCTGGCAAAGGGTAACAACTTATTGATTCAGGCTGTCTAGGAAGGCCATGTTTCTTTTCCATGTCTTTTCATTCCCAGTCTGGGTTGAATTGAGAACCCAAATTCTACTCAAATGTATTAACAGCTTTCTTAATGTAAGCTATCAGTCAGGAAGAAATGAAAGGAATTATTGAAGCACTCCAGAAGGCCAGAATTTCAAGCTGGTTTATTTTACCTGATGTATTGTAAAAAAAAGAGCAATGCTGCCCTAATGCCAAGTCAGAGATGCGGTTGTACAGTTTTCTCCATAGAACTGGATAATAGATTAGGGAGTGCATCTAACTAGCAAAATGAGATCAGGAGCATCATGGAAATAAAGACCGAAAAGTGCCTTAACAGCTTTCAAATCCACAGATGGCAAATTGAGGGAAAGATCTGTTTATCACCCTCCGAACGCTCTGTCACGTGTACGTCGAGGGCTTGGCAGTTTCAGATGGCAGTGGCTGCACTCGAGGAAACCTCACTGAACACTTGGCTCTTGGATCCGAAGCTCTTCTGGTGTTTCTCTGCAGGACAGGGAGCTGCCCTCCTGACCAATAGCTTCTGGACAATAAACTGGGAAGACCTTGTGCTTGGCCCAGAGTGTCTGAAGGCAAACAGGAGAGTGTCAGATCTCTATAAGAATGCATCGGAGATTATTATGTCATGTTCTCGGAATCATAAAGTCTTGCATAAACAGCTTGCTATAGAATATTACAGCTGCTTTTTATTGTTTGGGCTCTTTCTGTTGACAATTCAGTGTATATAATTCATATTAACTGCACAGGTTGGCTACTACTTTTTTTATGCCATGAAAATGCAAGTCAATTTAATGAACTCCATAATGAATTAGCACTCCAACACATGCTCTTATATTTTGCATATGTTATATTTTTAGATATTTATTGTTCCCTATTTATTTGCATTATCTACATTTCAAGAGTCCTATGAAAATAAAATTAAAAAAATTTTTCTACAATCCAGGCATTTCTTTTCTAGCTGTGAGGAGCATCTCCCTTCTTTTTCTTTCTCTTCCTCTTCTGTCTCCCTTATTCTGGTTTCCTTTCTCTGTTAAACCAATTTGTGCTTATTTCAATCCTTTAAAATCCCACATTTAATCTGAAAACAATTTTTAAAATGTTTCTCAAAAAAATGTTTTCTTGAAAAAATGCGGAAATATATTTGATAGTATTTACCTATCTATAAAATAATTTCATTTATAACATGAATCTATACTACGTGTCCAGTTATTATATGGATCAAACCATAGCTCATAAAACATACTTTATGGTGAAAACCTGATATGAGCATTTGGCCACTAAGACAAGTGACAGCTCTGCCTCTAACTTCTAAATAGTAGAAGCCTAAAAGCTTTGGCTTCATTGAACTTCAAAGACAAATATATCTGAAGATGAAGATTTTTGATCCTACCTCTTTGAATCACCATTGGGTCAGAGGGATCTCGAAAAAGAGAGTAGCTGGTTAAGTTTTTCTTTTTTTAATTTATTTATTTGGGTGTGCCGGGTCTCAGTTGTAGCATGTGGGATCTACTTCCCTGACCAGGGATTGCACCTAGGCCCCCTGCATTGGGAGCATGGAGGCTCAGCCATGAGACCATCAGGGAAGTCCCTGATTATTTTTTAAGGAGTCTAGTCTATATAAATGGATGAGTGAACATTTTATTTGAGTAGGGACAGGCTTTGGAGCTATGTGGACTGCAGTCCAAGTTCTGGCTCTTCCATTTACTAGGTCTTGAATAACTTTATTTAAATTTCTCAGAGTCTATGTTGGTGGAGATTAGTAGTAAGCAACTTGTACAATTATTGTAAGAACTAGGAATGTATACAGAAACTGCTTTGTGGCCTGGCACCCGGTAGGTATTAATAGATGGTAGCTATCAGCAATACCTACTTGTAAACAAGTACAATGGAGTGCATTAAGAATCTGGAAAGTTCTGCTTTTGTGTTGTTAGTCACTCAGTCATGTCCCCATTCTCAGCCAGAGTTTGTTCCTGAGACGTCAGATTCAAGAAAACTTCTTTGAGCCTTTCAGCCTTTGGCTTCCCAGTGAAAAAGGGTGTTAGTCACTTAGTCATGTCAGACTGTTTGTGACCCTATGGACTGTAGCCCACCAGGCTCCTCTGTCCAAGGAATTCTCCAAGCAAGAATACTGGAGTGGGTAGCCATTCCTTTCTCCAGGGGATTTTCCTGACCCAGGGGTCAAACCGGGTCTCTTTCATTGAAAGCAGATTCTTTATCGTCTGAGCCACCAGTTAAGCCTACTTCCCAGTGAAGGTATAGCTATCTTATATTTTATATAATGCTTCATCAAGTACAAAGCATGTGCTAAACAAGTATTAAAAGATTGAAGTATGCTCCCAAATAACCTCTATTTGGGACAATGTTTATTCCTACTTTTAATTTCTTGGTGAAAGTCACTCAGTTGTGTCTGACTCTTTGTCACCCCATGGACTGTAGCCCATGAGTTTCCTCTGTCCATGGGATTCTCCAGGCAAGAATATTGGAGTGGGTTGCCATGCCCTCCTCCAGGGAACCTTCCTGACCCAGGGATTGAACCCAAGTCTCCTGCACTACGGACAGATTCTTTACCATCTGAGCCACCAGGGAAGCCCTCTTTCTTTCTTAAGGTTATGATAATTTCTTTTCCTTCCTTTTTTTATGACTTGGGGTACAAAAATAGATGTGCCTGAAGCAATTTTTCTTCATAGGCCTGTTCACACACACATTGGGCAGGACAAGAGAGGGAAAATGGGTTCGTGGGTGGCCCCCTGAATTCTCATGCTTTTATTCCAGGCACGAGGGAGTCATTTCCCCATTTCACTCTCTTGGAACTCACAGAAAAGAAAGAATGAAAGTCCAAGAGGGTTACTGTATTTGAAACAATTCAAAAAGTGTTTGGGTACATTTTTGACTGTTCTTACTACCATAAAGCTTCCTCTTTTTTTTCACAGTTGGGAAAGTATACGTATTTTATTGCAACTTAAAGAATAACAACAATAAGTAATAAAATCACACTCCTCTACATATGTTGTGAGAAGTGGCTGGGGGTTCTCTGTGTCAGTCCTTTAATCAGATCATGGAATCTCTGCCTTGACTGTCAAGGGAATCATGTGATAAGATCATTATACATTTTAGCAAATTCTGACTCTGGATAAGGTTAAAGATTTATTAGGAAGATTTAACTGAAAAGGCAGTGTGGACTTAGAACACAGGTACATTTGAAAAGATCTGCCTCTTATTACCTATGTGACCTTGGGTAACTTCATCTTTATAATGGAGATTAAAACTACTTACACTTAGTTTTTATATGGGTCAGGTGAGACAGCCCATGAAGCGGTAAGAACAATATTTATCTAGCTCAGAGTAGGTGTTTGACAAGAGGTAAACTTCCTTCCTGTCTCCCTCACTTTATTTTTAGAAAGAGACTAGTCATCTCGCCCACTTATGTTAGGGTGAGTATTTGCATTTGTGACTGTCAAGTGAAACAGTATGAAAGCACTTTATAAACATAAAGCACAATATAAAACAATGAAGATGACCGATTTTATGATCCAGGATATGACAAGCTTGTTTATACATTGAGAAGTTGATGAAGGTTTCAAATTGACTTTGACTTCCTTTGAAAGTCACTAGTCATGGAGAGGTGAGTAATTTTTGTGCCTTATATATTCTGAGTCCAATAGTGTTTTCTCAAATTCTTGTCTTCCTGGAATCTCAGAATGTGAGGAATAGGGTCTTTAGAGATGTGCCCTGATAGCTCAATTGGTAAAGAAACTGCCTGCATTGCAGGAGACCCCAGTTTGATTCCTGGGTCAGGAAGATCCACTGGAGATGGGATAGGCTACCTACTCCAGCATTCTAGGGCTTCCCTTATGGCTCAGCTGGTAAAGAATCTGCCTGCAATGTGGAAGACCTTGGTTCCATCCCTGGGTTGGGAAGATCCCCTGCACAAGGGAAAGGCTACCCACTCCAGTATTCTGGCCTGGAGAATTCCATGGACTGTATAGTCCATGGGGTTGGGAAGAGTCAGACATGACTGTGTGACTTTCACTTCACTTTAGTTAAAGTGAAGTCATACTAATTTAGGATGGCTTCTAATCCAGTGACTTGTACTCTTATAAGAAGAGAAAACAGATACAGATACACATAGAGGAGAAAGCCATGTGAATAAGGAGGCAGAGATTAGGGGAGATACACGTGAGAATTAAGGAGTATCAAGAATTGCCAGAAACTGATAGAAGCTGGATGGCCTCCTGGGTGGCTCAGTGATAAAGTATCCACCTGCTAATGCAGGAGGTGTGGGTTCAATCCCTGGTTTGGGAAGATCTCCTGGAGAAGGAAATGGCAATCCACTCCATACACTCCAGTATTCTTGCCTGGGAAATCCCATGGACAGAGGAGCCTAGTGGGCTACAGTCCATGGGGTCTCAAAGAGTCAGACATGACTTAGTGTCCACCACCAACACCACCACCAATAGAAGCTGAAAGAAGAAAGGAAGGATGCTCTCTTTAGAGCATGGCCCTGTTAACACCTTGATTTCAGACTTCCAGCCTCCAGAACTGTCAGAGAATAAATTTCTGTTGTTTCAAGCCATTCAGTTTGTGATATTTGTTACAGGTGCCCTAGGAAGTCAGTACACCATACCTCATTCTTTTTATTGGTTAAAATTTTTCAGAATGTAAATGATGTAAATTTGTTGTTTTCACTTGAAAATAAAGATTAGTTGCACAGAATCCGACACGACTGAAGTGACTTAGCAGCAGCAGCAGCAGCAGCGAGAGGTCTTAGGACTTGATGGAAATCCTGTTATGTGTGGAATTAAATCTGACATCGCCTACATCTAAGAGCTCCCAACATACTGACTGTTTTTGGAAACCCCCCCTTTGGGTAGAACTCTGAGTTGAGACAGAGCTTTGAGCTTCTTGTGAAAATCAGTCTCATTGATTTGCTAATTAAGTGAAATTACATAGATCAAAAAGGGGAGGGTGGAGTGGGAAGGGGGAAAACTAACGAAACTTGAGAGATTTTCATAATGGAATTCTCATTTTTAGAATTAAAATTATGTTGGGGTCTTGACCATGGCCACTTAGCTGATCTGAGAGTTGTATTTTACTTCCCAGAAAATTTTGGGTCAGCATGTAGGCTGTAGAAGGCAGGCAAGCTTACTCTGTGCCTGTGTTAGTGTTTTTAGCAAAATACTTTATTTTCTTTTTGGAGGACCCTCCACCCTCACACCAAGTGTAGGGTCTCCTGCAGGCCTCTGGTGAACATTTGTTGAGTCAGTGCGAGGTTGGATATAGAGACTGGACAACCAAATTGCATTGATTCTTCCTGTGGACATTGAACCAAGCATCCAGAACACCTGAATTACTGCTCTACTTTTAACTCACTGTAGAAGACCAGTGAAACATGTAGGGTTTGGTGAGGTGTAAATCTGTGTAGTTTTTCCATGTTTCCTCAAGCTCAGCCTCACAAGTGCCTCTGGTTAGTATGAAAGCTGTTTCTCTTCTCCAAAAAAAAAAAGTTTGCTTTATAATACTTCCCCGTGTAACTTAAAGCACTCCTGGTTATGACCTACATCTACAAAGAGGCAAAGTTGAAGTTAAATATTCCAAAAATCAATAGTATAATGAACCACACAGTATTTTGTCTGCAGACTTTTGTTTTTCCATTTAGAGGATCTTTCTGTTTAAAACAGGCACTGCCATAGTTAGTGTGGTCCTTTGGCTAATTAAGATCCCTGTGCAGTGCTGGGACCTGGGTAATCCGAGGAATGGCTTGTGCTTTTCTACATGAAGGGACAAATTTGCATCGTTTGTAAGACTAGGCAGCATGGTTTGAGACAAGGGTGCTGAAAGGTGAAGGAATGATTTGATGATTTCAGGACAGAGTGGAGAGAAATCCGGTGTTTGTGGCCTCTGTTCTCTCCTAATGTGGCACAGTATTTTAAAAGCCAAGGCCGGAAGCTGCCTGTGATTGTTATCTTAGTACAGCTGCATCTGAACTGGTGGGGAACCTGACTTTTATCACCTGCAATCTCTACACATTACAGAGAGGAACCTGTCAAAGAAAGGACTAACTCCTAGCAGTGGTTTCAAGGTCCTTTGTCATAAACTTGCAATAGACTTAACTTTCTTCATTCATGACACATGTTTGCCTTTTATTTGAAAGCAATTTTAATTTCTACTTAATAAGCATTGAAGAGGTTATCCATTAGTAATCATCTTTTTAAAAATTTAATTCTATTTTATATTGGAGTATTATTGATTTACAGTGTTGTGTTTCAGGTATACTGCAAAGTGATTCAGTTATACATAGCCATATATTCTTTTTTAGATTCTTTCTCCATATTGGTTATTACAAATATTGAATAGAGTTCTCTGTGCTATACAGTAGGTCCTATACCTGTTTTATATATTGTAGTGTATGTATTAATCCCAAACTCTTTGTTTATCGCAATCATCAAAAAGTCTACAGATAATAACTGCTGGAGAGGGTGAGGAGAAGAGAGTAGGCATGAGTGTAAATTGGTACAGCCAATATGGAGAACAGTATGGAGGTTCCTTAAAAAACTAAAAAGAGTTACCATATGATCTAATGATGCTACTTCTGAGCATATATCTGGAGAAAACCATAATTCAAAAAGGTACATGCACTTCAGCGTTCATTGCAGCATGATTTACAATAACCAAGACATGGAAGCAACTTAAATGTCCATCAACAGATAAATGCATAAAGATGTGGTATAGATATACAGTGGGATATTACTCAACCATAAAAGAGAATAAAATAATGCTGTTTGCAGCACCATGGATGGACTTAGAGATTATCATACTAAGTGAAGTAAGTTGGATAAATTAGCAATTATCTTTAAACAAGGTTAAGTTGAAAGTCCATCAGAGAGTACAAAATAAAAGATTTACGTATTTCTTGAGCACAGGATAACATAAGCCAGAGGTTGAATCATAGACTAGGATAACAACAACAACAACTCCATATAGCATCTCAAGGAAATAATAACAACAATAGCTCACATTTATTTGGGGCTTACTGTGCACCTGCGCTCTGGGTGCTTTACATGAATGAGCTCCTTTAGCTACTCAAGGATATTCAATGCACCCCAATTGCTATCCTTTTCATTTCATAGAAAATTGCTGCTGCTCAGATCGGTTCAGTAACTTGACTAAAGGTCACAGAGCAGATGTGGGTTTTCAGTTCAGTGCTGTCTGGGTGCACACATTTATGCTCATCATGACTTAAAGGTTTGCTGATCTTTGTGTAGTTTCCGTGTATCATGTTCGGACCAGTCCTGAAATAGCATAAATATAGCTTAAACAGATTAGCTATTTGGTTGTCAAGAATGAAGGAAAACCTCATAAGGCCCAGATAAACAAAAAAATCTCTTTGGTTGATTTCATCTCTAGAAAGCAAAATTGTAGAGTATGCATATGATTTGGAATTTAGATTTCAAAGTCTTTCTGCTAGACAAATGGCACTGAGTCTACATGTGTTATGTCCAGAGAGAGAAGTTTACAGAGTGTAAACCTTTCCTTTGGCTACTCTCTGTGCCCCAAATCTTTTAATACTGCTGCTGCTGCTAAGTCACTTCAGTCGTGTCCGACTCTGTGCGACCCCATAGACGGCAGCCCACCAGGCTCCCCCGTCCCTGGGATTCTCTAGGCAAGAACACTGGAGTGGGTTGCCATTTCCTTCTCCAGTGCATGAAAGTGAAAAGTGAAAGGGAAGTCGCTCAGTCATGTCCGACTCTTCGTGACCCCATGGACTTCAGGCTACCAGGCTCCTCCATCCATGGGATTTTCCAGGCGAGAGTACTGGAGTGGGGTGCCATTGCCTTCTCCGCTTTTAATACTAGAGGTACTGAAATAAGAACAGTGACAAGTGATATTGTCCCCTTTGTCTTATGCCTTCTTTCTTTAGCTCTCTCTGTATTCAGTGCTTGCTTCCCACTAATAGATGGGCAATATCAAAGACATTCCTGGCATGTTTTATTGTTTTCCTTTCTGCTGTTTCTTCCTTTTTCTGAGGATATTTTTCTGTTCTACTTTTTTCTTTTTCTGACAGATATATTGCCTTTCTCATTGAGGGAAATGAAAGAAACTCTTTCTCTTTAGTGACGGCAAAAAAAGCAAAAAAACAAAACAAAACAAAATGCACACATAAATGAATTTTGAGTTGTGAAGCCAATAAGAAATAAGGATTCTTTCTTTGGTCACAGCTCTCTCTCCCCAGGATATATGTAGAAATGGTTCATTAATGAATCCTCTGAGATGAAAAGCTTGAAATAAAAACCAAAGCTTTGGGCCCTTTGATTTCTTTGCCAGTTGTCTCAGCACAGGTTGTTGATGTTTTGTGAAAATATCTTTAGTTTATAAATAAACATATAAAATTAAGTAATTTTACATATGAGCATCTAGAAATTGAACTAGAAACCCTTTTGGAAATGGGCTGAAGTCCTAGGGATTTGTTCTAAGGAAGTAAACCTGTGGAAGTAAAAGCAACTAACGAAATAACCATTCTCAAATCCCATATCCTTAGAGATGCTATTGTGATATAACTAAACAATCTAGAAAAATCCCTAAATGATCAATAGTAGCACATGAATTCCTATTTACAATAATAATTACTATAAAGCTAAACTTGTAGTATTTACCATACATCAAGCACTCTAAATTATTTTAGACATTAATTTAGTCTATGGTCATACCCATGATCATATCTGTTTTGCTCATAAAATGGGTATAGTCATTATCATCTCTGTATTAGATGAGGAAACTGGGGCACAAAGAAGTTAAGTGATTTGTCCAAAGTCAAACAGCTACAAAATGATAGAATTAGCATGCAAGCCCGGGCAGTGTTGCTTGAGGATGTGTTCTTTTTTTTTTTTTTTTAAATGTGGAATCTAGGATCCCGCACCCTCACTGGATTCTTTGTTTTCCCTGGACTTTAGGAGCTCAGAGTTTCAGCCAGGAAGCCACAGGCATCTGGCAGGCAGTCAGGAGGATCCTCTGCTCTGTGCACTCAACTCAGCCAGGAGGCCAGGCCCAGGATGTGTTCTTAAGCACTCACTTTATTGCCTTTGAATTATGGTAAATTAACAGACAGGTTATTATGTTACACTAAAGATGCTAAGTATGAAGAAAGTAAAAATGTGGACCATATACAGAGTACTATACCAGGAACCTCTAAACATGTCTCTGGAATTCTGAAGATGACAAAATCATTTGTTTCACATCATTAATCTTAAGCTCCATTAAGAAAGCTAAACATAAAATAACACTTCATACATATGCTTTTTTCTTTAATCTATCTATCAACTATATCTATCTATCTATCTCTATATTTAAACAGTAACAGAAAACAAATCAAACTTAAGGATTATATATTAGGTTTTGACATCACTTTCTCAGTTCAGTTCAGTCGCTCAGTCATGTCCAACTCTTTGCGACCCCGTGAATCACAGCACGCCAGGCCTCCCTGTCCATCACCAACTCCCGGAGTTCACTCAAACTCATATCCATTGAGTCAGTGATGCCATCCAGCCATCTCATCCTCTGCCGTTCCCTTTTCCTCCTGCCCCCAATCCCTCCCAGCATCAGAGTCTTTTCCAACTCTTTGCATGAGGTGGCCAAAGTACTGGAGTTTCAGCTTTAGCATCATTCCTTCCAAAGAACACCCAGGGCTGATCTCCTTCAGAATGGACTGGTTGGATCTCCTTGCAGTCCAAGGGACTCTCAAGAGTCTTCTCCAACACCCCAGTTCAAAAGCATCAATTGTTCAGCACTCAGCTTTCTTCACTGTCCAACTCTCACATCCATACATGACCACAGGAAAAACCATAGCCTCGACTAGATGGACCTTTGTTGGCAAAGTAATGTCTCTGCTTTTCAATATGCTATCTAGGTTGGTCATAACTTTCCTTCCAAGGAGTAAGTGTCTTTTAATTTCATGGCTGCAGTCACCATCTGCAGTGATTTTGGAGCCCAAAAAAATAAAATCTGACACTGTTTCCCCATCTATTTCCCATGAAGTGATGGGACCAGATGCCATGATCTTCGTTTTCTGAATGTTGAGCTTTAAGCCAACTTTTTCACTCTCCTCTTTCACTTTCATCAAGAGGCCTTTTAGTTCCTCTTCACTTTCTGCCATAAGGGTGGTGTCATCTGCATATCTGAGGTTATTGATCACCAATATATTAATAAAGAACTGGGAAATAGATGGGGAAACAGTGGAAACAGTGTCAGACTTTATTTTGGGGGGCTCCAAATCACTGCAGACGATGACTGCAGCCATGAAATTAAAAGACACTTACTCCTTGGAAGAAAAGTTATGACCAACCTAGATAGCATATTGAAAAGCAGAGACATTACTTTGTCATCAAAGGTCCATCTAGTCAAGGCTATGGTTTTTCCTGTGGTCATGTATGGATGTGAGAGTTGGACAGTGAAGAAAGCTGAGTGCTGAACAATTGATGCTTTTGAACTGGGGTGTTGGAGAAGATTCTTGAGAGTCCCTTGGACTGCAAGGAGATCCAACCAGTCCATTCTGAAGGAGATCAGCCCTGGGTGTTCTTTGGAAGGACTGATGCTAAAGCTGAAACTCCAGTACTTTGCCACCTCATGCGAAGAGTAGACTCATTGGAAAAGACTCTGATGCTGGGAGGGATTGGGGGCAGGAGGAGAAGGGGACGACAGAGGATGAGATGGCTGGATGGCATCACTGACTCAATGGATGTGAGTTTGGGTGAACTCTGGGAGTTGGTGATGGACAGGGAGGCCTGGCGTGCTGGGATTCATGGGGTCACAAAGAGTTGGACACGACTGAGCGACTGAATTGAACTGAACTGAACTGATAAGACTTAATGTAGTTAAGAAAATGTTTGTGTTACAACCTATTTTTCTTCTGATTTGCTGTCTACTTCTTGCTTCTAGGCCATTATTACAAAGTATATGCTTTTTTTTTTTTTTACCTACTCTAAGTTAAGTCTTTTCTAAATTTTTATTTCTGATTTTCATTAGATTTGTTTTTTGAGTTTATTTTGAACTCATAAACAATAATGTGCTGAACATGCCAAAGAATCGATGCTTTTGAACTGTGGTGTTGGAGAAGACTCTTGAGAGTCACTTGGACTGCAAGGAGATCAAACCAGTCAATCCTAAAGGAAATCAGTCCTGAATTTCACTGGAAGGACTGATGCTGAAGCTGAAACTCCAATGCTTTGGCCACTTGATGTGAAGAACTGACTCACTGGAAAAGACCCTGATGCTGGGCAAGATTGAAGGCAGGAGTAGAAGGGGATGACAGAGGATGAGATGGTTGGATTGCATCACTGACTTGATGGGCAGGAGTTTGAGCAAGCTCCGGGAGTTGGTGATGGACTGGGAAACGTGGTGTGCTGCAGTCCATGGGGTTGCAAAGAGTCGGACATGAATGAGCGACTGAACTGACTGAACACACTGTGTGTGTGAAAGTGAAAGTGTTAGTTACTCAATATTGTACTAGGCAGAATAATGCCCGCTCCCCACCAGTGATGTCCATGCTGTAATCCCTGGGACCTGTGAATATGTCACCTTACATGGTAAAAGGGACTTTGTAAAAGTGAAATTCACTCAGTTGAGTATGACTTTTTGCAACCCCATGGACTGTAGAGTCCATGGAATTCTCCAGGCCAGATTACCGGATTGGGTAGCTGTTCTTTTCTCTGGGGGACCGTCGCAATCCAGGGATCGAATCCAGGTCTCCTGCAGTGCAGGCAGATTCTTTACCATCTGAGCCACCTGGGAAGCAAGGTAAAGGACCTTGATGTGGGGAGATTACCTGGTGGGCCCAATGCAAGCATATGAGTCCTTAAAAGCAGAGAGCTATTCCTAACTGTGGTCAGAGAGAGATTGAGGATGGACTAAGATGCAGTGTTGCTAGCTGTAAAGATGGAGGAAGTAGGAACATGAGCCAAAGAATGTGAGCCTCTGGAAGCTGGAAAAGGCAAAAAAGTTGATTCTTCCCCAGCTCCAGGAAGGAACATAGCCTTGCTAGCATCTTGGTTTATTCCCAGTAAGACCGCTAGAACTGTAAGATAATACATTCATGTTGTTTTAAGCTACTAAATTTGTGACAATCTGTTATAGCAGAATAGGAAACTTAATACATATACTGACAAAGAATAATGATATGAAGATATTTTTGAAATCCAGTTTTCTCAAGAGTACTCCTCCACTTATTAGTGATAGTAGATCAGATTGCATTATTTACAATTAATTTTACCAATGAAGCAGATAAATCAATGTTCTTGCTCTAGTACTTTACATATTAATTAAAAAGTTGCTAGTTTGTCTCTTGAAGTCATCTAAAAAACAAAACCCGGACTGTACATTATTAACAGACTATTTATCTGTGTCACTATTGCCCAATTCTTAATAGAGAAATTACATAATACCAGTTTGGAGGAGATAAAACATTGTAAGCAATAGTTTGCCTTCTTTTTAACTGCTTTGTGAATCTAAACAAGACTATTTTTTACTATTTTGTTGACTTAACCTTTTTTTTCTTTAAAAGATTATGTTGGTTTAGAAGCTATTTTCTGCCATACTTATTTCAATTTTCGGAGTGTTTGCCCACCCAGATTAGATTAAAATCATCATCTACCTCTAAAGGGCTCATCTCTTTTTTGGCCAGCACTTTGGATACCACATGGTCTTTAGTGATGGTTTTAGGACTCACCACATCTTAGAACCCCAGATACCCTCTCTGATGGCTTTGGCACTAGGGAGGTCATGATTAATACAGATGCTGGGATGTGATACATGGCAGAGTCAATGACCATAGAGTTGACTTCACTTCTGGACTTATAGTTATTACATGGAATCTGACCTACTGCAGGTCAGAGTGTCTCTTTCCCCAGAAACAACCACACATGATAGGATTGTGCTGAACAGTGCTCTGCTACAAAGCAGGTATTGATTCTGAATTCTGGTATTAACCTCATAAAGGGATTTTGTTGACTTTCTTTTCCAGAGACCATTGTTTTGCCTGAAGCTTGTCTTAATTATTTCAGAATTTTTGATTTTTGTCGCTACAGTATACTGAGGATAATGGTGTCTTTTTGGAATTTGATATGCAAAATTAACATAATGTGAACTACAAAATTAATCTTCTTGGGGAGAATTGTGTCATTAATACCATCATCATAATTGCCCATTATTGAGAAGGAAAAATGTAGCCCTCTCATCTATTCTTTATTAATTAATTAATGAAGAGCTCTGTTCAGAAAGATCTCAAAGGAAAGTCAAAACCATTGTGAATGAAGGTTTAAAATCAGTAGCAAACAGTTTTTATTCTACAGAGAGTTTAGTTCTGGTGTGTGACAGGGAATCACACTGAAACAGAAGATAAATGAAGGAATGTTATGAACAAAGTCCCTGATATTTGAAATTTTACTGTTGTAAATTTGAATACAAGGGGACAATATTCCAGGACAGTAAGGCTAAATAGGCTGAATCAGGCTTTTTATAGGGGGAAAGTCTAGAATTAGGTCTTACAGAAAGTCATGTATTGTGAAATCAGAAAGTACATTACATTTCCTGATTTTGAAATATATTACAAACTATAGTAATTAGAACAGTATGATACTGGTATGAAGACAGATGTATAGATAAATGGAATAGAAGAGAGAATCCAGAAGTAAATCCATGTATATATAAGCAGAATGGCAAAGATATACAATTAGAGAAAGATAGTCTCTGCAACAAATGGTATTGAGAAAACTGGGTATCCATATGCAAGAGGTTCAAATTGGACCCTGATCTTGCAACATACACAGAAATCAATTGAAACAGGGTTAAAGACTTAAAACCTGAAAGTGTAAAACTCCTAGAAGAAAACATAGGGGAAAATCTTCATGGTATTGGTGTTGGTTATGATTTTGTGGGTATGACAATAAAAGCACAGGCTACACAAGGAAAATAGATACACGGGGTTATGTCAAACTAAACTAACTTATTCAAGCAAAGGAAACAATCAACAGAATGAAAAATCAGCCTATGGAATGGATGAAATATTTGCACACAATACCTGGTAAAGACTAATCTCCAAAATACATGATGATCTTCTATAACTCAGTTGCAAAACCCCCAAATAATCCAAATAAAGAAATAGGCAAAGGACTTGAATAGACATTTTTTCAAAGAAGACATACAAATGACTAATAGGTACATGAAAAATTGAAACCCAAAACCACAATTAGATATCACCTCACACCATTCCCTAGTGGCTCAGATGGTAAAGAATCTGCCTGCAGTGCAGGAGACCTGGGTTCGATCCCTGGGTTGGGAAGAACCCCTGGAGAAGGGAATGGCTATCCACTCCAGTATTCTGGCCTGGAAAATTCCATGGACTGTACAGTCCATGGGGTCACAAAGAGTCAGACATGACTGAGTGACTTTCACTGAAACTATTATCAAAATAAAAAGAGATGGCATGTGTTGCAAGAATACAGAGAAACTTTTTTATATTGTTGGTGAGACTGTAAAATGGTACAGTCACTATGGAAACAGTATGGAGATACTTCAAAAAATTAAAAATAGAACTGCCATATGATCCAGCAGTGCAACTTCTAGGTATACACACAGAATTGCAATTAGTATCTGGAAGATATAGCTACACTCCCATGTGAATTGCAGCATTACAATAGCGAAGATTGGGAAACAACCAAATGTCCATTAGCAGACAAATGGATAAAGAAAAAGTGCTGTATACACACAATGGAATATTATTCAGCCCTTAAAAAGAAAGAAGTCTTGCCATTTGTGACAACATGAATAGACGTGGAAAGCATTATGCTAAGTGAAATGTATTACAAAAGGGCAAGTACTCCGTGGTTCCACTTATATGCGTATCTAAAACAATCACATTTGTAGAAGCAGAAGACAGCTGGGGGGTTCCAGGGGAGTGGGGGAAGGGTGAAATGGGGAGTTGTTCAATCTGGATAAAATGATAGTTACACAGAGTGAATTATAGAGATCTGTTGTACCACATAGTGCCTGTTAGTAATAACGTATTATACACTTAATACATCTCATGCTAAGTGTTCTTAACACGCACACACACACACATGCAAGAGGATATAAGACTTTTTGGAGGTGATAAATATGTTTATTATCTGGTTTGTGCTGATTGTATCACAGTGTATGCATGTGTCCAAACTCATCAAAATGTATACACTAAATATGTGGAACGTTTTGTTTATTAGATATACCTCAGTAAAGCTGAAAAAAGGGAAGTGATAAAGATGAATGAATGGGGTGGAGGTTGAAGCACTCTCTGTGAGGAGACCAGCAAGGAGATTTCAGCAAGAAGGACCAAGGCTGATGTAGGGGTTATGTGCCAAGGACAAAACTGGCCACCCTCTACAATGAGATCACTCTTAGATCTCAATGCTTAATGGTATTAGGGAAGTCAGAATCAAAGCTTTATTTTGACATTTTTATATTCCATTTATCCTTTCAGCTGGGATCTTGGAGGGACCCAGATTTATACACCTGTGTATAAATCAGCAAGTTGTGTGAAAGTCTCTGGAAAAAGTGACTTGACTTGTGTTTATTAATCCTTTTGATATAGTTTCTTAAAATGATTTTCTTTATATAAGTGTGATAAGGAGTAGTTTATGGTGATTTTTCTGGATGTCTTGCCAAAATCAATGTCATTACTTGGTACTCACATTTTCTATATTTCATATAATCAGTCTACCAGGAAAGCTAGTTAAATGAGGGAGTTAGGATCACTTGTTATAATTAGCCATCAAGTTTGTTGAAATGGGGCCATTATTCCAAATGTTATTTGTATGTTTAATTTTAAAAATAGAATGTATCTGATTCTTGAGCAGGGATGCCCCAAAGCCAACGAGGGTGCCTGACCTTTTCATTATGGTGCAGAAGGAACAAATTGGTGTCTATGGCAGTGAAAGGTAGAGGTTGGATGGCGGTTGTCTTCAAAGTCTTATACTGTTCTTTCATAATGTCTTAGAAGTAGGATGGACATTTAGAAGGTACCCTAATCCACTTCCCTTAAAAGAATAATACCCTTCAATAATGATGCTAGCGGCTGCAGTTTACTGCCACTCATACAGTAACCTAAGTTTTACCATAATCTCATGAGCATTACTCATTTAGTGACGAAGGAACTAAAGCTTAGACTGATAAACTTGTTCAAGGTCATACAGTAGGTCAATGTCAGAGGTGACATTTGAACCTAGGTCTGTTGAACTCACACTCCAAAGCCCACATTCTTCAATATTATCCTCTACTGCTGCATTATACATGGAGCTAATTGCATGACTTAAAGCACAGGACTAGTCACCTGTAGAGCTGAGTATAGAAACTGCACCTTTAAGAGCCGTTGGAGGAACTCTGAACCTGTGGGCCAGGTAGTGGGAAGAGATAGTCTTGCTCCTCCCTGGTTGCCTCTCATACCTTCAAGATGGGGCTCATGTGTCTTGTTCATGCTTCAAGTATTATTCATGTTACTCCAGGGATGGGATGCTAATGCTCTTGGGGTTTTATTTAAGCTGTGTTCTTTCTCCATACCTGTTTTCTGATGCTTGGATCAATGATGGAAATGTCTTCTGAACACATATTTCAGGAAGAGGTTTTTGGATGACTGGGCTCTAAGTTTTGGAGATGTAGAAGCTTAGAGAAGCAACTCCTAAACTTTGATAGTGTTTTCACACCCATCTTCTGTGCAAGTTGCAAGACACTGTAATATTTGAGTAGGTGATTATTAATATATAATTCACAACCACTATTCTTGACCTATAGTATTAACAACTGCTCAGGAAAAGCCACTGTCTCACTCTTGAGAAGCCTCAGTAAGACTTAGAACCCCTTGAAATGCCCTGAGATTATGGTTTCAAATTAGAGTTGACTTGGGGATTTGCTGTTTTTCATATTCACTTTGAAATTTCATAGTGAGGAGTCAGGATCCCACTTAGGGATCCAGTGGTAAGGGAGAGTAGGTTTTGATTGTCCAACAAATGATGAAAATTTCAAGTTTCAGTACAGCCTGAAATCCCTGCTGGGGTCAATGGTGCAAATTCTTCCTCTTCAATTGGTTAACTCAACACTTCTGAACGGACATTACTGAGAGATATGGCTTTTATATTACCATTTATGTTTGAATGTTGTGTATATAACAACATGGTATTATTTTTGTAAGAAGTAAAATCTTAAAAAGAAAAATATAAAAGTCATAAAGACCAACTTGTATATGAGTTTACTTTGAATAAGGCAGTGTTAGCCATTTAGGGGTACTGCTGAATATTCTGACATGCCTTTATTCTTACAAAATATATAACGTATTAAGGAAACAGTGACTACTGACATAAGTCATATGGTAGATATATGAATGATGGAGAAAGTGAAAGCTATAATTTCCCTGAAAAAAAGTGAGTCAGCTGTGTCTGACTGTTTGTGACCCCACGGACTATACAGTCCATGGAATTCTCCAGGCCAGAATACTGGAGTGGGTAGGCTTTCCCTTCTCCAGGGGATCTCCCCAACCCAGGGATCGAACCCAGGTCTCCCACATTGCAGGTGGATTCTTTACCAGCTGGGATTCTTTACCACAAGGGAAGCTCAGGAATACTGGAGTGGGTAGCCTATTCCTTCTCCAGCGGATCTTCCCAACTACTAACTTTGGATCGAAATATTCAGGGAAGGCTAGGATGTAGGAAATGAATTGTACCTTAAAATACAGGCAATATTTAGTTGTGAGAGGCTGGAAGGTGGGAAGTACAAGATATATCAGGGAATATTTGGGGGGGGGCAGTGATATTCTGGGGACAGTGTTGAGTTTTCAGAGGGAGATGGGAAGGAAAGTGGGAATGTGTACTGCCTGTGCTTTAGCCTGATACCTCTTCTCCAACCCAGGGCTTTGGGAAACTTCAAGTATGATTAGACATTTTATTTAAATAACATGAAGAATGTAAAGATGGCAACTGAACCCATGCCCTTCAGTACCAAGGGTTCACCCTATGCTGCATGTCATATAAAAGGCTCCCTGGCTTGGTGTCAATTTCTTTTTTTCTTTTTTATGTCTCTCAGACTTCCTTTCCTTCGTAAGTCCTGATGGGCTCCCTGAGGCTGGTGATAAAGCGCAAACCTAGCGGGTAAAAGCAGATACATCATAAATTAGCAAACAGGAGCTCAGAGAGCTGTGTTTGGAACAGTCTGGAATCTGTGACCACAGATTTTTGCAGTATCTTCCAGAAACAAATTTTTAGAGTTCATCTCCTTAGAAGAGCCACACCCCACCCCCACCCCCTACCCTGCCTTGGGAATTTGAAAAAGCTGCAAATAGACTAAAATTTAAATGAAGCTTTAGTACCTATAACACACTTTAGTTAGCTATTCAAAATAATGATGCATAATTTGGTAGCATAAAACATATGTTCCTCTTTATGCATTTGTTCTTGTTCCTCCAAGTTTTTATTTGAAGAGTTACTTCACATATATTCGATGCCCCAGGTAGGATTTCTTAACCAGAATCTTGTGCAGATCTTTTCATGTTGAGCTTCCTTGTGATGTGGCAATATGATAATAGTAGCACCAGTTGTTAAACACTATTTTACAGAAAGAGGGGAGAAACCTGTTTCATCAGTTTGCTACTGCAAATTGAAACATACATGCACAGCCATGAGTTTTAATAAATGTGACATAAGTTAACAGAGCATGGAAGACAGAAGAATAGAAAATGGTGTCCCTAAATCAATTTAATGTGGTAGCAACCCCAAACAAACAACAGATTGGGCCTCTTCAGCAAAACACACTAGAAAAACGAAGGTTGTCAGAAACGGTTCACAGTGTATTCTTCACCAAATTGCAGAGGAGATTATCTGACAGAATTAAGTACCAAGTCAGTTATGAGAAATTTGTCCTCTTGTAGCTAATGTGGAGAATATTATTTATATTAACAGGCAAAATAGGCTGGCAGTACACAAGCAATTATCTAAATTTTATGGATGTGGTTCTGCCCATAAATCTCGGTAATGATGGCATATCGCTTATGGGACTATATTAACATAAGGGTTACCATCATTGCATTTAATCAGGACAGTGTCCACTTAAAGATTAAGGCATTAGAGTGAGAGCTGCTAACTGATAGGCAAACAGGTCCCAGTCTTCAATAATAAAAGAAACTTTCCAATGAACTATGAACAAATGTAATTTGAATACTGACCCCTTTTATATTCATTAGCTGCTCCAGAACTTCTTCATTGCTAGAAGGTTAAGGGATGTGAAATGAAAGTAGCCTCTTTTTTTTTCATATGATAAAAACAATATAGGTAGTCAGACTGTCAAAGGCATTGAACCCAGAAATAGAGATTCTGATTTCTATAGAGATATAATTTCATCTCAACCTTCTTTTAATCTGAAACTTCTTCTGATATTGCAGAGTGAATCTTGGTTCTCATGTGAATGAGTTGATATTTCTAAAATATAAACGTACATAATTGAATCAGATGAGAACTACAAATCCAGGAATCAGATACCTTTCCACCTTTGTTTTGTCAAAACTGTCACGTAAAAATATTTACTAAATTTAAAATACTGAAATGAATTTCTGTAATTTTTTCATAATCTTTGTTTGATAGGCTATTTCCATTCTCCTTTTCTCCAAAATTTGAAAAATATATCATTGTCATAGACTTACAAAAGTGATTAAAGCATTTATTCGCTCATAAAAATGTTTTACCAGGCCACTGGAATAAAGAATACCCAGAGAGGAAAGAGAGCAATTCATTCTCAGCATAAATGTTATTTACTTCAAGTTAGTGTTTAAGCTAATTATAATAACAGATTGAAGTTAAAAAATACCATTTGAAATAGGCATTAGAAAAAATAGGCACTTTCTTTCAGATTCATTTCCTAGTTTGACTTGCCAATATATCTGGTTTCCATCTTTGTAATTAAAAATACTATAGTGTTAATTTTTATGTAAAATACTTGTGGTATGCTGCACCATTGGCCTGAATTCTCCATCTTTCCCTAGAGCACTCCCTTTGTCATTTAATATTTTTAAAAATTTTAAATTAATTTAGTAATTATTTAATTTTGGGGGCATGCCACACGGCTTGTGGGATCTTTGTTCCCCAGTCAGGTATTGAACCTGTGTCTCCTGCTTTGGAAGCATGGAGTCCTCACCATTGAGCCACCAGGGAGGTCCCTGTCATTTAATGACACAGTCCACTTCCACTGAGAGTGGGATGTAATTCCTTGTACCTGGATTCAACTACATGACTTGTTTTGGCTAATAGGATGCAGGAAGGGTGTCAACTCTGAGTTCAGGCCTCAAGAATCTTGTGTATTTCTGATGGCAATCCACTTCTCTGTTGCCATGAGACCATCCCTGGAATCACCTGCTGGAGAAGAAGAGACCTATGGAGCAGAGTTGAGTAATTCCAGTTGTCCCAGTCACAGCCAGCTGTTATCAGCCAACAGCCAGTGACTGCAGACATGTGAACAAGCCTGGCTGAGACCAGCAGAGCCATCTAGCCAACCTCCAGCTGACGCAGGCTTAACCAATAAATGCTTACTGCTGATTGTTACTGAGGTTTTTATAGCTGTTTGTTATGCAGTGCTATGTGGCAGTAGATAGCTGATACAATATTTATGCTGATTTATTCTCAGAGGTAAAAATCTGCTGGCTTGTATATTTCCAGTAGTGGAGATGTATTTCTCTAAGCTGGTTACTTTTTCCCTAAGGGTTCTCCTAGTAGTAAAATTCAGGAGCAGATTGATTGGCACCTGAGGTCACAGAAAGGTGCTAAGCCCTGTAAGGTTAGTAGCTCAGGAACCAGATGAAGATGTACTTCATAACCTTGACTTCTTTTCACCTGCTGTTACCAACTTTACTTCCCTCCCTGTTTTGCTTCTGTTTTTCCTTTTATTGGTCAGCAAATATTAATTAAACATTTGTTTACTGTCTCCTACGTGTCATCGTGGGGCCGTGCAGACTAGACTGAGGGAGGGTGTGCAAAGTGCACTTTAGACCAATTAAGAAATAATTTAGGTAAAGCATCAATTTGGGGCTATTTGCTTAATATGCCCAAATATTTACATGCAATTCTTGCAGCAGAAGAAAGAAAAAGGAATAAACTGGACCTGTTACATGGGGCAAAGGAGACAATTCTGCAGATCCCCTGTCAAATGCAATGTAATGTTGCCCTCCACCACTGCTCCTCCTGCCCCCCGCCCCGTCCCCCCCCCACCTCGGCCTTTCTAAATAAAGCCACTTCTCTGCAGCAGAGATGAATCACTGCATTCATGATAAGGCACTTGAGAATTACTGTTGTTTACAGAAGCCATCACCAACAGTAGGGTTTAAGAATACCCTGCAGTTAGAACACAAATACATTTACAATGAGGAGTGATGGAAAATAGCTCTAACCAGTTTATGTGTGAAAGTCTTCTTAACACGCGCAGTGTACTCGAGATAGGTCTAGCGGAGGACATTCTACCACTGGAGAGAAAATGTTGAGGGTAGATGTTTGACTAACGTCCAAATTCCTGCAAAGGCACTTTCAAACTTTCTAACTTTCACGGCAGTTTTGGATTTACAATATAATATAAAAACCTGGGCAGTGGAAACCATGAGAAAATAAAAGTTTCTTTCACTACTTCAAAGGCTTAGAGTTTATATTATCATTTAAGACAAGATACAAGTCAAGGGGATGAGGGTGTGGAGTGCTGATTGGAGAATTGTCAGCTTAGCCCTGGTGGATTGATGGGGGAGGCTCTGCCAGGTCAAGGTGAATGCGTGTCCTCAGACTGGTCTGGATGGTTTCAATTTGACTTCCTGGATAAAGCGATTATTTGCTTTATTAACAGAGTTTGCTTGCTATTTGATAAGCACTGTACCAAACTTGTCTGGAGGTGCCCTTGATAGATTGGTTGGGAGATTAAACATGGCAATGAGGAGAAGTCAGGAAAGATGATGTCGGATGTGGTATATGTATAGGTGAACAGTCTTATCAGGCACAAAATAATACAGCAGGGATAGGAGTCCATTCATTGAAAGTAACTTAGGTGAGTGGGCCTTCGAGCAATGCTCAAGATGGAAGTGACTTGGCTAAGGGTACATGATGCAGACTCCTGACAGGGCCATGACGTGGATATGGGGTAGAAAGCATCTTGGAGCTCAAGTAGCCCCTCATCCTGGAAGTCTTAGCAGAGCTACGATCACCTATCCAGTGTTTTATTCATGCCTTTAAAGAAGGACTTTTTACTGTTATTATTTAAGAGGCAGTATTGTTGAGGGCCAAATTACATAGGTTTGATTACTGGCTTTGCCATTTACTAGTTGTGTGACTTGGGCCATATTATCAACATCTGTGTCTTAGTTTTTCTTTTCTGTAAAATGGTGCTTTGTCATAGGGTCATCCTGAGGATACAAAGAGACAGGTCTAAATATCACATATAGGGACTTTCCTGGTGGTCCAGTGGTTAAGAATCTGCCTTCCAGTGCAAGGGAAATGGGTTAAATACCTGGTTGGGGAACTAAGATCCCACATGCCACAGGGCACCTAAGCCCTTGTACCATTAATGAGGACCCAGTGCAGCCAAATTTAAAATAAAATTAAGTTAAAAATAAAAGTAAAAATATGAATATCACATGTAGACATGCTCAGACATGGTAACTGCTCTTACATGTCAAAAACAGGGATGCTTACTCTATTCCTAGAATCCAACACTGTGCCCTTCCCATTGCAGCCACTCAGGAAATGTTAGATGGACGTGAGAGGACTGAGCCTGCTCACTGTGCTTAGTCTCATCCTATCATTGTTTTTTACAGATGAGAAAACAGGTCTTAGTATATTCATGTTAATCTGAGCCATTGGGATGTGGTGTACAGGAGACTGGTATGAAGATGGAAAATTGGGTTTGGGTGTAGAGCTGAAAGGAGTCAAGGAAATGAAGGAAGTTGGAGCAGAAGCTGTGTGTTCCTCAGACTGTGGCAGGGAGACCTGACCCAGAAGGGACTGTGAAGTTGGAATGTGCTCAAGAATCACACTGTGGAGGGTCCAGTAATTCACGATTCAGGAGAGAGAAGATGAGAACATCAGATGCAGATTTATGACCAGGGAAGTGGTGCCCGTTATGGCCCATTAGCTGATGGCTTTGGAGGTCATCTGGGTGCACTGCCATTTGCCATTTGTATGGAAACACTAAATTTAGCATTCTGACTTCAAGGGTTGGAGACTCACTTTGATTTTACAGGTAGACCTGCAGTGCCTCTCTGAGTTGAAAAGAGCCACTCCTGTTTGCTTTGACATGAGCAGCCTTCTTTTAAAAATAAATCCTCTCTCAGAATAGTTTAGTCTTGGTGATGGAAAAAAACAGAAGTGTGTATGTATTACCTCTCAAGGTACAGGGTATTGGGGTTGTTGTAACCTAGACATATTAAATGATGTTCTTGTAAATAGCTTGCACTTGTCTTTGTCAGGAAACATGACTTGGAAGATAGTTCTGAGCTTATTATTAAATGTTGATTGTGTCCTGATTGTGTGTTCTTAACTAGAGCAGGAAATCACTGAATGCTTATTGAGCAATGGCCTAGAACAGGGGATAAAGAGAGGATGGAAACTCTCCTCTTGATCTCACTGTCTGAAAAGACAGACGAATTAAGGGAGCCCTCACTGAATTATGCAACTCTTGATATCTCTTCGTTGTGTGTGACTGTGCAAACCAACTACAGAGTCTTGAGTTGACATCACTGCAATCATCAGATCTCTAGGCATTCCTGTACATCTGTACATCTCAGATTCCCTCACTTCATGAGGCTTTCCCCAAATGAAGCCGGCTTGTCTAAGCTTCTTTCATGTCCACCACCATCCCTTGATATTACATGCTGTGTATAAAAAGTAAGAGCAAAGAGGGAGTCACAGCCAACTCTTGGGGTTGGTGGTTCCACGGAGGAGGTAAACCCTATTTTCCCTTATTTTGTATAGTGTGAAAGTTGCTCAGTCGTGTCTGACTCTATGCAACCCCAAGGGACTATACAATCCATGGTATTCTCCAGGCCAGAATACTGGAGTAGGTAGCCATTCCCTTCTCCAGGGGATCTTCTCAACCCAGGAATCAAACCCAGGTCTCCCACGTTGCAGGCAGATTCTTTACCAGCTGAGCTCCCAGGGAAGCCCAAGAATACCAGAATGAGTAGCCTGTCCCTTCTCCAGGGGTTCTTCCTGACCCAGGAATCGAACCAGGGTCTCTTGCATTGCAGGCGGATTCTTTACCAGCCAAGCTACCAGGGAAGCCCTATTTTGTATAAGTTAGATCTATTTGATTAAAACTGAAAAGTCCTAGTTGGCAAATTAATATATTTCATATTCTCTTTGTATGTATATATTTTATACTTGTATCAATCAGGGTTAGGCAGGTAACAAATGGGGAGAAATAAAAGGGACTGTTTTAAAGATGTGAGCAGCATGAAGGGAACTAACAGGGGATGGTGCAAAGCATGGAATGATGCCACTCATGTAGCTGATGGTGCCATGCAGGGGCTGTGAAATGTGGCTGTTTGCCAGGAGCTGTGATCTCTGCTAGAGAAATGTGGGCCTTGTCCATCCACAGCATAGCCAAGAGGAGGCTAGGAAAAAGACTACTCTGGTTATATTTTCCTCCTGTCTTCTGCTGTCTTGTAACTTGGTTTTCGTGGGAAGTTATAGTGATGGTAGCCCTTAATGAAGACCATAAAGGTCAGACCCCTGGGGAAGCATGGAAAAGATAGAGTCTCTCTCTCAAGACAATGGAAAATATCTAGCACAGTACCTGTTACATTTCTTGGTTTGGACTTTCACATATGAACCTGTCTAATTAAGTGAAAGTGAGGGCTTCCCTGGTGGCTCAGCTGGTAAAGAATCCACCTGCAATGTGGGGGACCTGGGTTCGATCCATGGATTGGGAAGATCCCCTGGAGAAGGGAAAGGCTACCCACTCTCGTATTCTGGCCTGGAGAATTCCAAAGCGTTGGACATGACTGAGTGAGTTACATTTCTTGGTTTGGAGTTTCATATGTGAACATGTCTAATTAAGACATAGGGCCATTCCCCCTTCCTCCAAGACAATAATAATGAAATATATTTCTGATTTATAAATTATCTAATTGGTTTTCTCTGCCCATATATCTTGTGGGTATCTCTTTAGCTATGGTTTATACAGTGTCTCTGTTCTCCACATCATCCCCTTCACTTGTCTGATCCAGAGTTCTTTTTGTTTTGTACTGTCGTAATATATTTATCATGAAGCTACTGTATGTTCTCCATGGAACAAATATATACATAAAGCCTTTTCTTTAGCTCTTTCTCTTATGGTTCAAATTAGTGCACATTATTAATTAAGCCTCAAAATACTCCATTGAGATAGATAGCAATGCATACATAATGAGAAAGATGACAGACAGAAATTTATTAAGATGATTAAATGGGTAAAAATGTTCTTGCACACTGGAAAGAAAGATTAAAATAACCATGTTGTATATATAGATTCCTGTGGGGATCACCTACTCCTTAGACACTGCATTGCCAGGGATCCTGGATCCTCTCCTTCTTGGTCCTCCATATAATAGCAAAGCCTCCTGAATAATGTTGGCACGTGAGCTGATGAATGTGCCTGAGTCCCGTGCCTGGGTGACCATTAGGATAAAATGCTATGGGGAATGGCTCAGGTGGCAACATTGTTTGTAAAAGTTTTTTGTTGTTCAGTCACTCAGTCGTGTCCAACTCTTTGTGATCCCATGGACTGCAGCACGCCAGGCTTTCCTACCCTTCACTCTCTCCCAAAGTTTGCTCAGACTCAGTCCATTCAGTTGGTGATACCATCCAACCATCTCATCCTCTGTTGCCCTCTCCTTCTCCTGCCTTCAGTCGTTCCCAGCATCAGGGTCTTTTCCAATGAGTCAGCTCTTTATATCAGGGGGCCAAAGTATTGGAGCTTCAGCATCATTCCTTCCAATAAATATTCAGGAAATATTGATTTCCTTTAGGATTGACTGGTTTGATCTCCTTGCATTCCAAGGGACTCTCAAGAGTCGTTTTCAGCACCACAATTCAAAAGCATTAATTCTTTAACTGTCAGCCCTTTTTATGGCCCAAATTTTGCATCTGTATATGACTACTGGAAAAACCATAGCTTTGATTATATGGACATATGTCAGCAAAGTGATATCTCTGCTTTTTAATACGCTGTCTATGTTTGTCATAGCTTTTCTTCCAAGCAGCAAGGCAAGTGTCTTTTAATTTCATGGCTGCAATCACCATCTGCAGTGATTTTGGAGCCCACAAAATAAAATCTGTCACTGTTTCCACTTTCTCCCCTTCTAAAAGCTTGAAAAGTTTCTATTGATATATTAATATCTTCAAGCTCACTGGTTCTTTCCTTGGCCATGTCCAGTCTACTGATGAGTCCATTCTTCATTTCTGTTAGTGTTTCTGGTTTCTAGAATCCTCTTTTGATTCTTTCTCAGAGTCTATGGTTTTGCTTACATTACCCATCTGTTCTTAAATGTTGTCTGATTTTTCCTCCTTATAACTTTTAATATATTAATTATAAATTATTTAACATTTCTATGTGATAATTCAAAAATTTGTGCCATATCTGAATTTAGTTTTGATGCTTACTTTGTGTCTTCAGACTGTTTATTTCTTGTCTATTAGCATTCCTTATACTGTTTTGTTGAATGCCAAACATGTTATATCAGGCAATGGGAACTGAGTTAAAAAGATCTTTAGTGTGACCCTTTATGTCAATATGCCTAGGATTGGGCTTTTATTAATGTTTTCTCTAGACATAGAGGAAGGAAAATTTCATCTAGATAGGTAGATCTGGAACAACATCAGGAAGCTTTGGGGTAGTGTGTATGGTGGGTAGGGTTTTGCTATGTGAAGTTAGGAACAGCATAAAGTATTATAACAAAGGTCAATACTTTTAAAAGGAAGGGATTTTAATACCCCCAAATGATTCTGTTTGGCTCAAATGGGAGAGTATTAGGAATAATAAGGCAGAGTAGAGTAGTAGTGAGAGTTATGAATAGAGTAGATGTCTATAAAGTATTCATGCCTCCTTGAACAGTTACACATGGGAATTTATATTTAGGTAGTTGAAGGGACAAAAATCTGGGGTTATAGGGTGGGCTAATGGAAGTGTTAGCAAGGGGAACTGGAAGGGTCTCCATTGCCCACCAGGCAGTAATTAATAAGCAAGATATCCACTGCCTTATCTTCTTTCTCAAGGAATTTATTCACTTCTTTAATTTTTTTTTTCCTACAGAGTTATATTTCTGATTTTAAGATAGAACTTACAAAAATCAGGTTTTTTCTTTTTGGTAATATTTAGAAATTCATAATGGAGTTAGTGCTATAAAAATAACCCATGCTTTGGAAAGTTTGAATAGGAATGTAGATGAGATGGAGGGGGGTATTCCAGGATTTAAGTGCTGACTGTGTGACAAAAGGCACCCACAGGAGGTATCTTCAGGGAGGTTCCTCCATTTTACCTTTCCTAGTGGGTTTTAGGTTATGGAGGCATGTTGTCTTCTCAGCCTTCTTCATTTTTGAATCTGCATTGCTTGCTGTGCTCTCTTTCTACTCTGTTCTACATGAACTTGCTCGAAGGAACTAGTCATTTGCACTTTAGTGTAAATTTATTAATTCCCCCCCCAACATATACCAAGTTTATATATTTATTTTAATTGGAGACTGATTACTTTACAGTATTGTGGTGGTTTTTGCCATACATTCACATGAATCAGCCATGGGTGTACATGTGGTCCCCATCCTGACCCTCCCCCAACTTTATATTTTAAGAGTCAATCCTTATTGCACAATCTTTGCCCCATGTTAATGATGTCAAGGCATCAGTATTTAGGTGGGGAAACTTTATGGGTGGTGGAGTCAGGACAGGCTTTCTAATGTCTTTAAATTATATCAAACGGAGAGTTTATGTCTAATCCTCATGAGTCTTGCTTGGATGGAAGCTGTCAAGTGTGGGGAAGAGGCTAATCTATTACTCTGGATACAGAGCTCACTGTGCGCCCATAGCTGATTGTTGTAAGGGATAGAAAACATTTGTAACTCAAGCATTCAAATCTGGGCTTCTGAAGTAAGGGTTGACACTCGGAAATTACAAGCTCAGAGCTGTGACCACTGACGATACTTGGTGTTAGCAAACATCAGAGAAAACATTTAAACCATATTTTCTACATTTCTGGGAAATAGTATTGCTTATATTTGCTCAATCCTAGCCTCAAATTCAACTTTCGGTGGGAACTGTGGATAAAAATTGGTACCCAGTTTAATGCTTTTCATCTTGCTTCTGACAGTGCTACCCTTGGAGGAGACTTCAAAAAACAGTGGAGAAGTTAAAGGTCTTTCACTGTGACAGAAAAATGTCTAGAGATTTTACTGCCAAAAGATTTAAACAGAATGAATGTAATAAAAGTCTTAACAAAACAGAATTCAGGGGCCAAGACATCCAATTAAGATACCAAGAGGCATCCTTCAGTCACCTTTCCTGGAGGTGAAGGTCAGGGACAGGACAGGGCACACTGCCTCAGGTGTTTCATCAGAAGTCATCTTCCCAGTGGCCAACAGCAACCATATTTAAACCCACAACCTTCTGACACTGTCTCCCCCTCGTGCTTGTGTGCCCAGTTGTGTGACTCTTTGCAATCCCACAGACTGCAGCTCCCTTGGCTCCTCCTGGGGATTTTCCAGGCAAGGATGCTGGAGTGGGCTGCCATTTCCTTCTCCATGTGATCTTCCCCACCCAGGGATCAAACCCACGTCTCTTGTGCCTCCTGCGTTGGCAGACGAGTTCTTTACTACTGCGCCACTGGGAAGCCAGTCTCCCATAGCGCAGTGCATTTACCATTTTCTCCATAGCACTTAATTACCTTCTAACATACTGTACAATTTACCTGTGCATTATGTGTGCTTTCCATTACAATATAAACTCCCAGAGGGCATGAATCTTACCCAGCTGTATTCTTAGTGCCTAGACCAACACTTGACAGTGCTGGGTGACTACTACCTGTCTGTTGAATGTATGGAGGAGTGAATACGTGAATGGATTAATGCACACCTTAGTTGTCTTTTTCTATCCCAGCCTTGGACGTATTCTAGCTGTCCTAGAATCCACCACCATAGACCAGCTCACAATTTTGATGCAAAGTTGTATTAGAATTGAGTGATGATAATACAAAGTTAGAACTGCTTTTTTAAGTTGGTTTAACTATGGCTTTTCAGTTTTATATAGACAGCATCCCCTTTTTGCCTGCATCTCAATCAAATTGTCCCTTTTCCCCACTTTAGCTTGCCCCGGAACACCAGACCTTTTTTTTTTTTTTCAAAAACAAACAAACAAACAAACTCTCAGTCCCTAGATTTTAAAAGGATGTTTTAAAGTTAGTGATTTCCTCCTTTAAGAAAACAAACTTTCAATTTCGTTCAGCTCAGGTGTACAGATCATAATTTTTAATCCAAACACAAAAGGAGAAAAAAAAATCCTTTCCTTTGATCAGGAAAAAGTATGGTCTGGAAGATTAAAATGCGCCAGTCTCACAAGAGGCCAGTTGAAGGTGAACCAATATTAATTTTAGCATGTCATTTAAGAAGAAATATCAAGATCTTTGTTTTTTTAAAAAAAAACCCTTAAACTTGGATAATGCAGCATATTTTTATGAGGGAAATTTGTGTCTAAGGATGTGAGAAAGCAAAAAGCTGGAACTCTTGGGTATTTTTTCTTCCTTTTGACATTTTAACTTGCAAGATAATGAAAAGACTTGTATTATTGCTGAAAAGAAAGCAGTCTTTTCTCTCAGATTATAGTTTTTTCCTATTTGGAACATTCAGTGTTGCCCATGCCAGAGCGCCACCTGCACAGATGGTTACGTGGTACCTGGGAATGTTTTGTGTACCAGCCAATCTTTGGATGGCGGGATGTGCAAGCAGATGAAAACCAAGCTGAGTCTGCGTGGCCCTCATTCATCACAACTTCAGAAAGCAGGAACATTAATCTGAGTTGCTGAGTTCCTGGTGAACAAAGGCTCTAAATTTATGTGGTCTGAAGTGAATTCCTTAGAAGTTAATCTTAAGCATTTAATTTCTAAGCTTTTTATGTTTTCTACTCTTAACTGACTTTGGGCCCCATGTATGAAGGAGAAGGAAAAAAAAATTCACAGCAGAGGAGCAAGAAGTATAATAAAAGAAAAATATGCAGATAGCCCCATATTTGCCTGTGTATATTGCTCCATGTAGGGGAAAAGTCCTCTGGGTTAAACTGTCCACTGATATTTTAATTAGGTGGAATTCAAAAAAGTTCAATCCATGAACCCACTTACAAAGGTTTCCTATGGTGATAGTTTTCATTACTAGGATTTTTTCCCTCTTGGTGGAGAAAAGCATCATATTTATCTTCCTGACTCTCCCGACACTTCCTAAAACAAATCCTTACTTTATTAATTCTCAAATTCTGAAATTGTCAGAAAAATGATGGTGGGGCTCTGAGATCATGTAACTTATCTATATCTCATTTCTCTGAGTCTTCCACTCCCATCAGTACAACCTCCTTCCTCCTGCTCCCTCCAAACTCACACCAGTCCCTGAGGACTGGCAACTTCTATTGGAATCTCCTCTCCTTCTGGCTATAAATGGGAGCAAAGAGACAAAGAAGAAATAGTGAAAAAAAGTGGAAGAAAGTGAGAGGATTCAGTGACAGTGACTCTGATATAAAAGGAAAGCAGGTGAACGGAAGCCTGAAAGCAGTTTTAAGGTGTAATTCAGAAGGGAGGCAATTTGTTAGGGAAAAATTAAAGGTGAAGAAATTAAAAGGCTGAGTCTGTGAAAATAGCAACAAGAGAAGGATCTGTTAATGGTGTGAAGAATTTTTGATGACAAAGTACTGTTTTTGAAAAATGAGGTCAGAAAAGAGACATCACTTTGCCGACAAAGGTCCATATAGTCAAAGCTGTGAATTTTCCAGTAGTTATGTGTGGATGTGAGAGTTGGACCGTAAAGAAGGAAAAAGCAACCCACTCCGGTACTCTTGCCTGGAAAACCCCATGGACGGAGAAGACTGGTGGGCTATAGTCCATGGGGTCACAAAGAGTCGGACATGACTGAGTGACTTCACTTTCATTTTTATGTGTGGATGTGAAAGTTGGACCGTAAAGAAAGCTGAATGCTGAAGAATTGATGCTTTCAAACTGTGGCGCTGGAGAAGACACTTGAGAGTCCCCTGGACTGCAAGGAGATCAAACCAGTCACTCCTAAAGGAAATCAATATTTCCTGAATATTCATTGGCAGGACTGATGCTGAAGTTGAAGCTCTAATCTTTGGCTACCTGATGCAAAGAGTGACTCATTGGAAAAGACCCTGATGTTGGAAAAGATTGAAGGCAAGAGAGAGGGCAACAGAGATTGAGATGGTTGGATGGCATCACCGACTCAATGAACATGAGTTTGAGCAAACTGGGAGATAATGAAGGACAGGGAAGTCTGGTGTGCTTTGGTCCGTGGGGTTGCAAAGAGTCGGACATGATTTAGTGACTGAATAACAACAATGAAAAAGACAATATGGGCAAGATGATCATGTGTGAGAAGGAGGATATATGTATTTGTATGCATACATGTGAAGTTGCTTCAGTTGTGTATGACTCATTGCAATCCTATGGACTATAGCCTGTCAGGCTCCTCTGTCCATGGGATTCTCTAGGTAAGAATACTGGAGTGAGTTGCCATGCCTTCCTCCAGGGGATCTTCCTGACCCAGGGATTGAACCATGGCTCCTGGATCTCCTGCATTAGTAGGGGGATTTTTACCACTAAAGCCATCTGGGAAGCCCAGTATATGTATACTTAGAGCTGATTTACAATTTTGTATGGCAGAAACTAACACAACATTGTAAAGTGATTATACTCCAATTAAAAAATAAAATAAAAACGAACACCACCAACAAAAAATAAAACCGCAGTGAAAGGCAGCGTTGGAATGGATACTTATGTTTATAATGTGAATTTGCCCTTTAGTGGGTCTACTCATGCAGGTTAAGATCCTGGGTTATCATTACTACTACGTTGGAAAACATAGGGTTCCCAAACCTTAGCTGTTTTGATGTTTATTTAAGAGATTTTTTCTCTTGTAGTGAAGTTGGTTTAAAAGCTAATTTCAATGTGTCTTTTCATCAAAATGTCACCGTCTTAGAGAGGCAATTCCAGACCACCTGACCTAAAAATAATATCTCCCATCACTTTTACTATGTTTTGGTTCCTTCATAGCAATAAGCACTATTGGAAACCTTGATATTTATCTGTTTATGTGTTTGTTATCTGTCTTTTCTACTGAAAGGAAGCTCCAGGAGGACAAGGGTTTAGGTTTGTTTACTGTTGTATCCTCAGGACTTAAAAAACCAGACACATAGCAGGAGCTTACTATATATATTTGCTGAATAAGTGGTGATTATAGTAGTTAACATTGATTGAAAGCTGAGGATGAGCCAATTCTAAGCTGACTCATTTAATATTCATGCAAATCTCTGTGAGTGCATTTTGTTATGGGTTCCATTTTACAGGTGGTAAAACTGAGGCCTTAAGAGGATAACTACTTACTCAAAGTCATTCAACGACTGAGCAAGTGATCCTAAAGGTGAAGCAGTGTGATCCTAAAAAGGAGAGTTCATTTCTGGTACAGACATACTTTAAAGAAGGTCCAGACATACTTTAAAGAAGAGGTCAAACAAACTGAGTTTTGAGGTGGGTGAGTTTTGAAATGCAAAGGAAAAGACGAGGAACTTTATGCTAGGAAAAACATGTCCAAGACAGTGATAAAAGAAGTTTTCCATAAAGATTTGCAAAAAAAGGTACATTGTGAGATAACATTGGAGAGTCCATGAAGGCCAGTGTGAGGCTGAAAGTAAATATTAAAGTACTAAAAATTAAAAAAAAAATCATTGATTTTTTTCTGAGTCTGATTGTTCTTTTAATCAGAATGAATTAGTGAGGTTTTACTGTCTAGTTCCAGTTTAGAAATGACCACAGATTATTTGGGGCCCTTGCTTTTTAGCAATAGTTCCAGGGAACCTTATATAAGGGGCCATACTCATCTTGCTGATTCTTTATTGCCTCCTCATCTACTCCTGTATCTGGAGAAGGAAATGGCAACCCACTCCAGTATTATTGCCTGGAAAATTCCATGGACAGAGGAGCCTGGCCAGTTACAGTCCATAGGGTCGCAAAGAGTTGGACACGACTGAGTGACTTTCACTACTCCTGTATCAGTCCAGGTCCCCATTGGAAACAAAGAGCACACTCCAAAGGGTGCTATTCAATAGAGATTTTGCCATTAAAATCTTTTTATGATGGAAAAATGTAAACCTGGACAAAAACAGAAAATTGTAGAGAAGACCCATGTACTCATTTACCAATCTCTTAGTTTTGGCAATTATCAACTCACGGCCAAACAAACTTCATTTAAATGCCACTTTATCCCTAAATATTTCCATATGTATCTCTAAAAGATAAAGACCCCTTTCAAAAATAATCACAGTATCATTTTCACAGCCAAAGAAATTGGGATTTCTGAAGAAAGTTGCTGTTGCAGGGCCAATTTCCAAAGGGTTAAGGTTGAGGAAATACAACAAGGGTTGGAGAAGCACTCAAGGCTTAGCTGTATGGAAAGCTACTTTGACCTCTATCCAGGCTTGAAGAGATTCCTGAAACCCAGGGAGACCTGGAGTTGGAGGAGAGGTCTGCCTGGCAGGAGCTATGGCCTTGGGCAGAGAAACCCAGCCCTAAGTATCCCGGATTTACTTCCTTCCTGATTCCTTAGCCCTGGCAAGTCCTTTCCATTGACTAAACTCAACAGGCTGCTATGATTCATAGAAATTAGCCTCCCAGGTACATAGCAGGATGGAGAAGAATAGAGTAGATCTGGAACTGCCATACACTCTCACCCAGCATCACCCACATGCTTCTAAGGATAACTTTGAGGCTTGCCTTCACTACACTGTACCCCAGACCCTGGCTCCGTCACCCACTAGCCCTACAACTAAAGAAAATAATCTCCCCTGTCAACACTGATAAGCCAGCTGGGTTAGATATCTTGGTAAAGGAAGACTTTTCCCTTTTTTCTTTCAAAACCATTCCAATTTTCAGCAGATCTTGATGCTATAAAATAAGAGCTATATTTCAAGATACCAGCCTCAGACACTGATAAATCAAGGTGTAAGGAAGCTCCCCTAACTGTGTTTTGAACTTGATTTGCTTTGCTGTCTTCCAATTAGGTTTAAAATATTTAGATGAGAAAAAGTAGTTCTGGTTCATTTAAGACAACCCTCCAGTAAGAAGCAGTTTGGAGTTTGCTGCTGGAAGCCAGCAGGGGTTATAAAATGCAGAGTCTGGTTAAATAAATCCTTTTACTATTAACTCCCAAGTGAGACAAGAGGGAGGAACCAGAAGAATGGTTAGTCTGACAAAAAGAGAGAATAGGAATTACTTTCAGTTAATACTTGGTTACCTAGGCAACAATTCCCCAACTGGAACAAAGCCAAAGTCTTGATTGGATGGAAGAGAGACCTTGGGTCTTCCTTTCTGTATCTTTCTCTTCTGGTCTGGAAGATAAAGGGCCAGGAATGAGGCACCACGAAGGAGGACAAAGCAGGGGAAACCAGTTCTGAATGGAGGTATGAGTGAGAGAGGTTCGGTGACTCAGGGAGGAGGCTTTACCGATGGAGTTGAGGTTGGAGTACCAACAAGGTTTGGACCCTCCTGAGGCTCTCCAAGCAGTAAAATCCACCTTGACCTCCCATTCTTCACAGCCTGAAAGGCTTCAGGGCCTTAGACTGTCTTAATTCTGGGAGAAAAACAGATCTGAAGCTACATTGTTTTTATAACATAAAGGAATTTGACACATGATACATATACAAAAGTGCAGCACTTTTATAGTTGAAGAAACAGACCAAGAAGGTTAAGGGATCCATCAAGAATCACAAGCCAGTGAAGAGAGTGAGTAATGAGACTTACTGCCTTTCATCTGCTTTAAGATCTGCATTTGAAACTCCTGGGGACCAGAACTGTCCCACAGGTGATAAGAAGGAACCAAGTTACAGTTGACTTGGTAGTATTTTTTTCCCCCATAACGGCATAAAAGAATGGCTTATCATCTAATCTAAGGTGCTACATTAGATTAGCTGAATATGGTCAATAGCGACAGAAGACTGCATCATTCTTTTGAACTTTCTTTAAATCTTGCTTTGTCATTGAAAGTGAAAGTTGCCCATTAAATCTTGCTTGTCATTGATAGTGAAAGTGAAAGTCACCCAGTCATGTCCAACTCTTTGGGACCCCATGGACTGGGAATTCTCCAGGACAGAATACTGGAGTGATTAGCCTTTCCCTTCTCCAGGGGATCTTCCCAACCCAGGGATCGAACCCAGGTTTCTCGCATTGCAGGTGGATTCTTTACTAGCTGAGCCACAAGGGTTGCTGGTCATTGGTGGGGGTGGTTTAGTCACTAAGTTGTGTCCAACTCTTGCGACCCCATGGACTGTAGCCTGCCAGGTTCCTCTGTCCATGGGATTCTCCAGGCAAGAATACTTGAGTGGGTTGTCATTTCCTTCTCCTGCTGGTCATTATGAATATCTTATTTATTCATATCTTATGGCCTGCTGTGCCAAGTTGCTTCAGTCATGTCTGACTGTGTGCGACCCTATGGACTGTAGCCCCCCAGGCTCCTCTGTCCATGGAGTTCTCCAGGCAAGAATACTGGAGTGAGTCGTCATTTCATCCTTCAGGGGATCTTCCCGACCCAGGGATCAAACCGAAGTCTCTTGTCTCCTGCATTGGCAGGTGGGTTCTTTACCAACTAGTGCCATATGGGAAGCCTATTCATATCTTACAGAGATGAGTTCTTTAAATTATTACCGGATTTTTCATTGGTAGAAAAAGTACATTCAAGTAAAGACTGAAAGAAAAGACTTTCAGAGATCAGCTGTTCCCATTTAGAGTAAGTCTATCTGTTCTGCTTAAGAATTTCTGTGAACACACACACACACAGCCCGTACATACAACATGGACACAGGGACACACATGCATTTCACTGTAACCTAAATCTCATGTCCACCTGCTTCAATTGCTGTCCTGACTGTCGATGCCAGAGACTGGGTGTCAGGGCTTGGTGGTGACTTGGGTGATGGGAGAGTTGACTCAGAGGAGTGTGGGGTGGGGTTGAAAGCTCCCCATCTCCCCGACTACTCTACAATGGACCTGGCTATCCATATCTCTCAGACTGGTTTCCTCCTTTACTCTTCCTGTTTTTTCTAACTCTTGCTATTTGTCTCTTCTTTTCTTTCTTTTCTTTTCTCCTCTTACAGGTCAAAGTACCAACTGGGTTGGGTTTATTTGATGAAGATGGGAACATGGTATGGTTTGTCATAACCCTACCATAGGTTCACAATTCTTAAAAATCTATGTGGTGAGCTAAATGTCACAGTCTCATTTCTTGCTTTCATTATCTTTTAAAGAAAAAAAAAATTTGTTTTGTATAAAAATTTCAAGTTCATTATAAAGTCTATTGAAGCAAATCAGAAAAGTACAGAGAAGAAAGTGAAAATGATGACCTCAATCCTATCATCTTAAAATAACCACCGTACTTGACTGTCTCTCCCCCATGACTGAGGTCCACTTATTTCTAATAAGAAAAGACAACTCAGGCTTGGGTTTTTTTAATTTATTTTTATTTGGAGGGTATTTTTACAATATTGCATTGGCTTCTGCCATACAACAGTGTGAATCAGCCACAAGTCCCCTCCCTTCCGAACCTTGCTCCCACCCCTAATCCCATTCCACCCCTCTGGTTGTCACAGAGCACTGGGCTGGGCTCCCTGTGTTATAAAGCAGCTTCCCTCTGGCTGTCTGTTTTACACGTGGTGGTGTACATGGTTCAGATCCACTCTCAAGTCTTTCCTTTATGCCTCCATCTCTATTTCTGCTCTGCAAATAGGTTCCTCAGTACCATTTCCTAGATTCCATACATATGCGTTAATACATGAGATTTGTTTTTCTCTTTCTAACATACTTCACTCCGTATAACAGACTCTAGGTGCATCCACCTCCTAGAACTGACTCAAATGCATCCCTTTTTAATGGTTGAGTAATATTCCATTGCATATATGTATCACAACTTCTTTATCCATTCATCAGGCTTTGTGGTTTTTTTTAAGTGTTTACTGAATTTGTCACAACGTTGCTCCTGTTTTATTTTTTGGTTTTTTTTTGGCCATGATGCATGTGGGATCTTAGCTCCCCAACCAGGGATTGAACCCTCACCCCTGCATTGGGAGGTGAAGGTTTAACCACTGGACCACCAGGGAAGTCCCTGGGCTTTGATTTTTTGGGGAGTTGATCTGCTTTACTAATTGCTGAGAACATAGCAGTGAGCAGGCAGGCTGAGTGGAGGGAGATGCTAGCTTTTCTGGATGCCATTCTCACTTCTGAGCCAGGTGATGCTACATGTTTGCCCCCAGGAGGGGTTCCCCACGTGCTTTAGATCCTCCTCCAATTCATCTTGTTGCCCAGAGGCTATTTTTCCCAGCAGCCTTTCCATAGCTCCCCAGAGGAGGGAGAAAAAAAAAGGCAGCCCACTCAACTTGCCTCTCTCCAGATTTATTACTAGTGTGAGGACTCGGGATGCTGCGGCTCCCCAGGGTGACTTGTGAGGACTGCGTGGGAGTGTGTGTGTGCGTGTGTCAGGGGTGACGGACCTTCTTTCACAGTGCCCTCTGCTCCACTTTAGGCTCTTCTCTTTCCTCTCTCACTGTTTCCACAGGTGACAGCCTTAGGTTCTAGGCTTTCCTTTATCAAGTGTTGGTCAACTTTTGTTTTACTTTTTCCCCCCTAGTTTTTGTTTCATTAAAGTTGGGAGAGGGAAACAACATAAGCCAGTTTATTCTACCATTCAAGCCTGGAAGTCCCATGCCCAGCTTGGTGTAACTTTGAAAAGCTCACTCACTATCCTTCTTGAAGGACGAGCTATAATATTAGCTGGGTATTTGCTTAAGCAGAATATGTATACGGGCTACCTCTTTGCTATAGTATTAGATTAGTGTTTTCTTGAAAGAGATATGTGTTAAAGGGCTTTAACATACCATTTTCTAGTTTTCTCATGCTTAGCCAAGACTTTTATAATATCTCCCTATTAAATATGTTTTTTTTTTTTTTTCCATTACAGTATTTGTTTTTTAGCTTTGCTTTCTGACTGTGGAAGTAAAGCCAATTTTCAGAATCATCTTTTACTTGCAAAAATAAGAAAGTAGTATGCTTCAGCCTTTCAAGCATGTTTTATTGCACTGAATTGCAGTATCAGTCCTTTAGGGGGAAATCCAACATTTGGATTATTTTGCTTAAATTTTAGAATGCTCTAATTTAGTAAAGAGGCAAGTCCCCTCTTTGATCTAGTTTCCATTTAAATAACATTAACTCTCATGGAAGAAAAAGAGCAGTATAAAGATCAATGACTCTATATATAGGTACAGTGGTGAGAATGAGTCTATGGTAAAATGACTACAATTCTGTTTACTAAATGAGGAGTGTGTTAAAGGGGGCTTCCCAACCTGCCTGCCAGTGAAGGAGATGTAAAAGATGTAGGGTTGGGAAGATCTCCTGGAGGAGACCACGGTAACCCACTTCAGTATTCGTGCCTAGAGAATCACATGGACAGAGGAGCCTGGTGGGCTACAGTCCATAAGGTCGCAAAGAACTGGACACGACTGAGGCAACTTAACACACACACACACATGTTAAAGAGATACACAGAGATTGCTAAGAGATTTTTTTAAGGTCACTTTTCAATCCCATCCTTTTTTTTTTCCCCCTCAGAGACTCAATAGTTTTCTGTCTTCATGTATTTTTCCTGGCATGTTTGACAACTGTATTAAAATCATTCTATAAGCTTTTGGAAAACTGCTTCAACAATGTCATACATTTAAAGTCAATAGTGATTTATCTAAAAGGCTTGCCTATGTTTCTTTTCTCTCAATATTCTATGTAACAATTAATTAGGTCATCTTTAAAAATAGATGCTGGTGGCTAAATTCAGCATACACTCAGATAGTGTTTCCTTCCATTAATTTTATGTGTTCACAAGTACTTTATCTTGCATCTTATTATCAAACAGTGACTAAAAGACTTAGCTTAGAATCTTAGTAATCTTAGAAATAAGAGAACCTTGTGAATCAGATCTGTTCATAAGAAAGATGGCTTGAACCTTTTCCAGGAGAGCTGAAATCAAAGGCTACATTTCCCTTCTCCGTGTCCTGTTCCAGCCAGGCATCCATATGCCCTGCACCTCTCTGCTGCCTACCTTTACCAAACCTGAATGCTGGAAAGCACATGTCTGCACTATTTCCACCTTGTAGCAAGTTAGGGGACCACCAACTAGCTACTTCAGAGAAGGCAATGGCACCCCACTCCAGTACTCTTCCCTGGAAAATCCCATGGATGGAGGAGCCTGGTAGGCTGCAGTCCCTGGGACTGCAAAGAGTCGGACACGACTGAGCGACTTCACTTTCCTCACTTTCATGCATTGGAGAAGGAAATGGCAACCCACTCCAGTGTTCTTGCCTGGAGAATCCCAGGGACCGGGGAGCCTGGTGGGCTGCCGTCTATGAGGTCTCACAGAGTCAGACACAACTGAAGCAACTTAGCAGCAGCAACTAGCTACTTAATATGTATTGCTGCTACCTACAGATGGGGAAACAGTGGAAACAGTGTCAGACTTTATTTTCCTGGGCTCCAAAATCGCTGCAGATGGTAATTGCGGCCATAAAATTAAAAGACACTTACTCCTTGGAAGGCAAGTTATGACCAACCTAGACAGCATATTAAAGAGCAGAAATATTACTTTGTGAACAAAGGTCCATCTAATCAAGGCTATGGTTTTTCCAGTAGTCATGTATGAATATGAGAGTTGGACTGTAAAGAAAGCTGAGCGCTGAAGAATTGATGCTTTTGAACTGTGGTGTTGGGAAAGACTCTTGAGAGTCCCTTGGACTGCAAGGAGATCCAACCAGTCCATCTTAAAGGAGATCCGTCCTGGGTGTTTATTGGAAGGATTGATGCTGAAGCTGAAACTCAATACTTTAGCCACCTCATGTGAAGAGTTGACTCATCGGAAAAGACCCTGATGCTGGGAGGGATTCGGGGCAGGAGGAGAAGGGGACGACAGAGGACGAGATGGCTGGATGGCATCACCGACTCGATGGACATGAGTTTGAGTGAACTCCAGGAGTTGGTGATGGACAGGGAGGCCTGGTGTGCTGTGATTCATGGGGTCTCAAAGAGTCGGACATGACTGAGCGACTGAACTGACTGACTGACTGACAGCTAGAGGGCGCTAAAAAGACCAAAAGATTATATTTGGCCATCTTTTGGGTGTGGTTGGGATGGCCCATCTCCACCAAATGTCTGGACAACCACTGGATTCCTGAGTCTACCCTGGGTCCCCCTGACAAGACAGTGGACAGGGAGGGGGTCTTATATCTGAGCCGGAAAAGACAATCTGTTTTGAGCCATCCACAAGCCTGTTCTCGGTGCTATTCCCTGTCCTCTCCAGCCTGTCAGGCTTTTTTCCCTGCCCTGGCCTCAGTATACTCTCTTGAGTTGGGGGTAAGGAGATCTCTGCAAACAGCAATTTTAGGGCTATTAGCTCTGACAAAGTCTCTGTTCATTTGTGTAAACTCTTTCATTGCTATCTGCTTTTCTATCTATTCTAATAAATGCCAATTACTTCTTATTTTCAGCCTCTAATCATTTGTCAAGGTGGTATTTCCTTGTTTTAATCAGATCTCAGGTCCAGAGAGTTAAGTAAATCATCCTCCTTAGTTTATAATGCGTCATCCTCATTGATGGGTGCAAAGTCCTCTTCTTGTTTTATTTTCTTTCTCTTTCATCTTCTCTGATCACTGCTCTAATTCCCTTCTGTCCTTTACACTTCACTCTGGTGTCTTTGATCTATGTCTTAAATATGTGGTATCTTAAATCTGTGTGTATCCTTGTTAAGTCTGCAGTGTTGTTTTGCAGTGAATGTGTTTTTAATGTTCATCAATGGTATAGCACCGTAAACCTTGCCCTGTTTTCTACTTTTATCACTCAGTTCTGCTGCTGCTGCTGCTAAGTTGCTTTAGTCATGTCTGACTCTGTGTGACCCCATAGACGGCAGCCCACCAGGCTCCCCCGTCCCTGGGATTCTCCAGGCAAGAACTCTGGAGTGGGTTGCTGAACCCATTGGTTGCCTTCTCCAGTGCATGAAAGTGAAAAGTGAAAGTGAAGTTGCTCAGTTGTGTCCGAATCTTCGCGACCAACAACCAATTCCTTAAATTTCAGTGTCAGCAATAGGCCAGGTGTTCTTATTCAAGCTACATGCTTGTTATGATTTGGCTGTGGGTCTGTTAGATTTTCCACTAAATTTTGTTCAAGTGAAAGTGTTCGTTGCTCAGTTGTGTCCGACTCTTTGTGACCTTATGGGCTGTAATTTGCCAGGCTCCTCTGTCCGTGGGATCCTCCAAGCAAGAATACTGGAGTGGGTTGCTATGCCCTCCTCCAGGGGATCTTCCTGACTTAGGGAATGAACCCAGGTCTCCTGCATTGGCAGGCGGATTCTTTACCATCTGAGCCAAAATCCTATTATGTGATGCATTAGTAAAGGAGAACATAGAGTCCTGGCCAGAGTCAGATCCTAGCCGTGGTGGGTTTTAGGAGGGGAGGCTAATGGTGTGCCCTGGCTTAGAGAGTTCATAGCTCTGAGTCTGGACTTGAATGTCACATTTGCTCCCCCTCGCTAAGAAACTCTGAACCTCTCTGCTTCTGCTCTGAGCCTTCTCTCTTCCTACATCTTTTCTAGGTTGGTTTTCTAGTCCTAACCTAGGGCTGTGGTGGGGACAGCTAGGTGGATGCACCCCTCAGGGGCAGGCTACTCACACTGTGCCTGTTTTTAGCTTCTTGCAACAGCAGCCAGACTGCATCTGTCCCCTGAGTTACCCTGCAGGGTGGGCTGGTGCTGCTGGTCTTTTAGTAAGGCGCAAGTGAAGTTCGCACTCCAGTATTCTTGCCAGGAAAATTCCACGGACAGGGGAGCCTGTTGGGCTGCAGTCCATGGGGTCTCAAAGAGTCGGCAACTGAGGACACATTGATCACAAGTAAAGTTCTACGGAATACAAAGAACACAGCTCATACGCACACCGCTAACCTGTCTGTCCATGCGTTGCTCTTCCCTCCTTCCCTGCCATTTTTTTTCCTACTTATGGTTACTACCAATCTTTTTCTCCCCAGAGTTTCTCCAAAATCTTTCTATCAGGTCTTCAGATACATGCACTTTTCCTCTGTGGCTTCTCTAGGGTTGGACTGGGGGAGGAATTCACTGGCTCTTGCTTGATGGAGTGGATTGCCTTGTAATGTTTACACATAGGTATCATTATAGAGGATCAGTTATTTCCTAGAATTCCTTAAATGTGTAGACCAAAACATGATTTTGTCAAAGATGGGTGAGTGACCTTAGTACACAGTTACTTTTTCTCAGAAATCTTTCTTATGACATGGCCACCCTGTAGATACAGCTAATCCCTGCTAGGCTCCTGTAATAGTGAGCACTGCTGGTTATTAAATGCCCGTTAGTCATCAAGAGTGACCCACTCCTCAGTTTTCACCACCCTCCTCTCCCATGCTGAGCCCCATGTTACAAGCTCAGAGATTCTTTGACTTTCTTCCAATTGCACAGATCCTACATTAAAATGAGCACGTGTGTGTGTGCTCAGCCATGTTTGACTCTTTGCAATCCCATGGACTCTAGTCCACCAGGCTCCTCTGTCCATGGGATTTTTCAGGCAAAAATACTAGAGTGGGTTGCAGTTTCCTCCTCTAGGAGATCTTCCTGACCCAGGGATTGAACCCATGTCTCTTGTGTCTCCGGTATTGGCAGGCGGATTCTATACTGCTGAGCCACGTGGGCAAATTGACTAATTCATTGTCTTTCTCTACGTTCTTTTTATTTTTTTAAATTTTATTTTATTTTTAAACTTTACAATATTGTATTAGTTTTGCCAAATATCAAAATGAATCCACCACTGGTATACATGTATTCCCCATCCTGAACCCTCCTCCCTCCTCCCTCCCCATACCATCCCTCTTAAATAATCATGACATGTGGTTCCAGCCCTTTTGTATACATATTTTCTTTTGGCTGCAACACGTGGCATGTGGGATCTTCTCTCAGTTCCCTGACCAGGGATTGAACTCATGCCCCCTGCAGTGAAAGCACAGAGTCTTAACCACTGGACCACCAGGGAAGTCCCTTTGTGCACATTTTTCTGAAAATTATGTTTATTGATTGGCTGTCTGAGGAGGCCTTACAAATAGCTGTGAAAAGAAGAGAAGTGAAAAGCAAAGGAGAAAAGGAAAATATACCCATTTGAATGCAGAGTTCCAAAGAATAGCAAGGAGAAATAAGAAAGCCTTCCTCAGTGATCAATGCAAAGAAATAGAGGAAAACAATAGAATGGGAAAGACTAGAGATCTCTTCAAGAAAATTAGAGATACCAAGGGAATATTTCATGCAAAGATGGGCTCGATAAAGGACAGAAATGGTATTGACCTAACAGAAACAGAAGATATTAAGAAGAGGTGGCAAGAATACACAGAACTGTACAAAAAAAGATCTTCATGACCAAGATAATCACGATGGTGTGATCACTGACCTAGAGCCAGACATCCTGGAATGTGAAGTCAAGTGGGCCTTAGAAAGCATCACTACGAACAAAGATAGTGGAGGTGATGGAATTCCAGTTGAGCTATTTCAAATCCTGGAAAATGATGCTATGAAAGTGCTGCACTCAATATGCCAGCAAATTTGGAAAACTCAGCAGTGGCCACAGGAATGGAAAAGGTCAGTTTTCATTCTAATCCCAAAGAAAGGCAATGCCAAAGAATGCTCAAACTACCACACAATTGCACTCATCTCACACGGTAGTAAAGTAATGCTCAACATTCTCCAAGCCAGGCTTCAGCAATACGTGAACCGTGAACTTTCAGATGTTCAAGCTGGTTTTAGAAAAGGCAGAGGAACCAGAGATCAAATTGCCAACATCCATTGGATCATAGAAAAAGCAAGAGAGTTCCAGAAAAACATCTATTTCTGCTTTATTGACTATGCCAAAGCCTTTGACTGTGTGGATCACAATAAACTGTGGAAAATTCTGGAAGAGATGGGCATACCAGACCACCTGACCTGCTTCTTGAGAAACCTGTATGCAGGTCAGGAAGCAACAGTTAGAACTGGACATGGAATAACAGACCGGTTCCAAATAGGAAAAGGAGTACATCAAGGCTGTATATTGTCACCCTGCTTATTTAACTTATATGCAGAATATGTCATGAGAAACACTGGACTGGAGGAAGCACAAGCTGGAATCAAGATTGCCAGGAGAAATATCAATAACCTCAGATATGCAGATGACACCACCCTTATGGCAGAAAGTGAAGAATAATTAAAGAGCCTCTTGATGAAAGTGAAAGAGGAGAGTGAAAAAGTTGGCTTAAAGCTCAACATTCCGAAAATGAAGATCATGGCATCTGGTCCCATCACTTCATGGGAAATAGATGGAGAAACAGTAGAAACAGTGGCTGACTTTATTTTTTTGGGCTCCAAAATCACTGCAGATGGTGATTGCAACCATGAAATTAAAAGATGCTTACTCCTTGGAAGGAAAGTTATGATCAACCTAGACAGCATATTAAAAAGCAGAGACATTACTTTGCCAACAAAGGTCTATCTAGTCAAGGCTATGTTTTTTCCAGTGGTCACGTATGGATGTGAGAGTTGGACTATGAAGAAAGCTGAGCACCGAAGAATTGTTGCTTTTGAACTGTGGTGTTGGAGAAGACTCTTGAGAGTCCCTTGGACTGCAAGGAGATCCAACCAGTCCATCCTAAAGGAGGTCAGTCCTGGGTGCTCATTGGAAGGACTGATGCTAAAGCTGAAACTCCAATACTTTGGGTACCTGATGTGAATAGCTGACTCATTTGAAAAGACCCTGATGGTGGGAAAGATTGGGGGCGGGAGGAGAAGGGGACAACAAAGGATAAGATGGTTGGATGGGATCACCTTCTCAATGGACATGAGTTTGGGTGAACTCCGGGAGTTGGTGATGGACAGGGAGGCCTGGCGTGCTGTGGTTCATGGGTCACAAAGAGTCAGACATGATTGAGTAACTGAACTGGACTGAATTGATTGGATTTTGAGGATTCTACATGATGACATTTGTAAATAAAACTTTTGTGAACCAAACTTGCCATTTGGTTCTGGGTAACCTCTTTCTCATTTTTCTCTTTTCCTTCCCACACGGGTCAGTATCTACCTACTGCACATTTAGTGTACCTGAGAATGCAGCCTTTCCCTCCCCCAGGACACATGGTTTAGAAAGATATTCAGCTCATGGCCAGGGTACAGTCTTCTTTGACTCCATCCTGTCCTTGTTCAATGAACTAAGTCTTTTAGAAGATATTTTATTTCCAGTGATTGGTGACAATTGAGTTATGTAGGATGAGTCACAGAAAGAACTGCATTCTGTTTCAAGAAAGTGAAGTTTCACCAAGCAACAGAGCTCTGGTGTTAGAGTATAAAAGCACTACAAATGCCGTGCAAGGTTAAAGCTGACGAAACCGGATGTATGCTGCTCATGCTGTGGCTGTGACAAGGATACACGTGGCACTTTCGTAGGAAGTGAGGGGTGAATGCACTCTGCTGATAAGCTAAATAGCTTTAATGTCTATTTAACACTGTGTTGGAACCATCATCCTAAGTCCTTCTTGGAATCTACTTATCTCAGTCCTTCTTGGAATCTACTTATCTCTTCAAGTCTGTACCAATTCTCAAAATAGAGAGTTTCATGTTTGCCGCAGCTGTGTAAAGTAGTGCTCCCTTTTATTTATTTTCAAGTCACCTTCTTCAGGCTTCGAGGGGTGCCTCTAATTCTAATATTCCTGAGTTTAGAGAACAAGCAGAGTTTAATTTCTGTAACCCCTCATGTCTTTTGTAACATGTTTGCTGCTGCTGCTGCTGCTAAGTTGCTTCAGTCGTATCTGACTCTGTGCAACCCCATAGACAACAGCCCATCAGGCTCCTCTGTCCCTGGGATTCTCGAGGCAAGAATACTGGAGTGGGGTGCTGTTGTCTTCTCCGTTGTAATATGTTTAGGCATCTTTTTTTTTTTTTTTAATCAATATCAATCTTCATATTTCTAGACTGAGTTAAAAAAGATAGAACAAAGTAATCAATATTCTTTTTCATCTTTATTATATATACATATAAACATTCTTGTTTAGATTTTGCCCCATTATAGAGTGTTACAAGATATTGTATATAGTTCTCTGTGTTACACAGAAGGTACTTACTGTTTATCTGTTTTATACATAGTAGTGTATATCTGCTGATCTTAAATTCCCAATTTATCCCTCTCCCCCTTTCCCCTTTGGTAATCGTGTTTGTTTTTTATATCTGTGAGTCTACTTCTGTTTTGTAAATAAGTTCATTTGTAAAATTTTTTAAGATTAAGCAATAAGATTACGCAATAAGATTTCATAAGATATAAGCAGTCTCTGCTGATATTTGTCTTTTCTGGCTGACTTCACTTAGTATGATCATCTCGAGGTCCATCCATGTTGTTGCAAATGGCATTATTTCAGTTTTTATGGCTGAGTAATATTTCATCGTGTGTGTGTGTGTGTGTGTGTGTATGATATCTTTCCCTTTCTTCTGGGAAAGACAGCTTTTTGTAGGAAGTAGCACTTGGGAAAGGATATTCCATACAACATTTAGAGCTTAAAATGACACAGAAATACTTTGGAGTAAATCAGGAAATGATTTGGAAAAGATAGAACATAATGTGCCAGGATGGAAGCAGTGAGAAGAAACTAGAAGGTTGCAGGTGGGGATAGGAGCTGGATCCTGAGAAAGACAGCTGGGTTTGCTCTGTTATTTTTCTAAATTCTAGGGAAGAGTGCTTTTTGCAAACCTAGAAAGCTGGACTATCAGGAATGATGGATCTCCTTCAAAGCTTTTCTCCTGATTCCAGCCTGCAAAGCATCATTTTCCTAGAAAAATCAGGGTCTGGTGGTGCCTCTGCTGATTCCCTTCATCCTGTTTCTAGAACCCCACTGCACTGAAGTTCATGTTCGGCAGAAGTGACCGGGCAGCCGTCTAACTTTCACACCCATGCTCTCCAGATCCCCTGCACTTGGACTTCTCCTCCCTTGGACCATTGACCAATCTTGAATGCAAAGTCTAGGCCTCAGGTTTTCCTTTGTGTTGAATTTATCTAAAAGTCACTTGTATTTTGCAAATATTAAAAAGTCTAACATATAGCTTGTTTATAGTCAGACAATTCAGGTATCTGTCACACGTAATTGAATTCAAATACTCCTTTATGCTAGGAGCTGTCCTAGGTGCTGATGACACAAACTCAATCAAGGCCTGAGGAGTCTGATCTAGGAGAAGACATGGACAGACTGGCTGGAGCTGTTTGAAGCTTCTCATAGTTCATACTCACCACCTTCAAATTGCCAGACATTCCTCAATGTCCGAATGAACTTTCCCTAACACCTCCATGGTAATTATTTTTAATGATACCCTCCCAACTGCCTTTCAATAAATGACTTTCTAGTACTTTGCAGAGCAAATTGACAGTATCTGCCCTGAACCATCTCAGTGTCCACCAGACCTTCTAACAAGTCAATAGCCAAACCTACCTTTTCTTTTGCCCTCTGGTTTGGTGGCAGAGGTGTCCCTCACATGAAAGTTCTAGCAATGGTCTGGATTTGACCTTATCCCACATTCTCATAGTCCCTCAGCAATCAATTTTTTAAAAACAAACTTCTCTCTTCTTCACTGTATGTCTGACAGCCAGGGACACTGGGATTGGACTTGCACTAGGTTTGAATGGTACTTGGTTTAACTGAGACTTCTTGCCTGCAAAAGTGCTTCTGATGGCTGTGAAATATGCCTTTCCCATGGACTATAAATAAAATGAGCCTCACACTTCATTAGTGAATTCTTCCTTTCATTGTCCCAAGTGATCCAAATGCTAAAGGTATGGTATTTCACAGCAGGTTGTGAGACCTTTTATGTAATATACCCTTTAAGTAAATGGGTTATGGTCTTGTGATTAATGTGATCTGATGTTCACATTGAGAAAATGGGAGGTGTTAAACTCCTTAAGAAACCCAAGAGCTTTAGGAGATTTTTGTAATTCATGCTAATAAGATTGACTGATTTGTTATTCCACAAATAGATTGCCTATAATTTAATTTTGACTGACAAATGGTTCCAAATTGTTAAGAACATAAGTATCACATAGCATTTGAACTCTAGTTCCATTAAAAGTGTCTGAAAATAATTTTATTCAGTTTTCCTCTTTGAAAAATTTCTTCAGGGATCTTATAATTGTTTTATCCAAGTGTCATCAGTTGTGCTTCCAATTTAAAGAAATAGTTTCTGTCTTGTAATACCTACGCTCATTTATAACAAGGACTCAAAAACAAACTTGCAAAGGAAAGAGCCACCTAAGAACTCTCTTGACCCATCTTCCCTTGGAATCAGTTATTGAGTACTGAGGAGTCTGAATGTGAAGATAAACTGAAGTCAGGTTAGACAGTATGTAGATCAGAATGGGATTTACAGTCTAGCTTAAGTGTTTTTGAAAACAGATGAAGTTGTTAATCAGATTGGTAGAGTATTTCCTTTGTTGTAAGTACTCAGTCTTGATCATGTCTTGATTTTAAGGTAAACTTTATCCAGTGTTGCTTTCTTAGACCAGCCTTGCAAGGTGGGCATTTTGCTTATTTAACAAATTATGAAAACACGGTTCATAGAGGTTGATCAACTTGTTCACACTGACTCAGTAAGTGGTAAAACCCACATGGGAACTGGAGCCTGAACATCTACTTTGTTCCCCACCCCCACCATTGTGTCCATGTATCTCGCCAGTCGTTCTTATTCTTGTAGTTTCTACACTCTATTTGTTCCCTTTTCCCCTAAAGTGATAAGAGGTGGAGGAAAGTTAGCAGTTGCCCTATCTTCAAGATTAAAAATAAACATGAAAATCCAATAATGAGCAAGTGAGAAATAGTAAGAGTAATTTAAAAGTGGCTTAGTAACATCTGATATTAAAGCTTTTTTTGAACTACAGAATTAAAAGACTTTGGAATGCAAATGAGAAACTGATAAACATTCAGAATATAAAATTCAATTTACATGTAATCCTGCCTGTAGAAGAAGAGGGTAGTGTCTAGCTGTCTAAAGACCCTGCAAAGTCCATGCTACCCTGTCTTTAGGTTTGTCATCATAAACTAAGTGGAAGCAGCTTTTCCTTCCACTTGCTGCCTATACCTCTTTTCACACTTTTGATAAGTCTTGATGTGTATTTTTTAAAGCCCAATAGAGAGCTACAAACTCAGAGAGTCAAAGAATATGTGAGGACAGTGCTGATGAAGGGCAGAAATGGCAATGTGACTGAGCACCTTTCAGAAAATCACCTGATATATTTAGTTGTTGATGACTCCTTAGTGTGATATGGCTTTTCACAATCACCCATAATTGTGTTTTAGGGTGTCTTTTCTTTTATGACACAAGCAGATCCTTAGAAGAGATGTTACTTCTTATGAGGGTACTGTGAGTGGGGGGTTTTCTGGAGATGGTTGGGCTATGTATTCAGAGGTGACCATAGCCTTTGGATGACTGAGTTTACTGTAAGAGTGTGTGAGGTGTGATTTTCTCTAGGGAGGTGAAGGCTGAAGATGGGTCTGGGATAGCACAGGCTCTGAGAACTAAAATCAACCCCTTGGGCCAGGTTGGGAGACCTTCAGAATTTAGGGTACCCAGTGCTGCCCTCATGAAACCTGATCTCCCCAAAAGTCTTTCTGCACCCCAGGGCCAAGTGGACACATACTTAGTCATGCCAGCCACTGCTCTTCTCCACAGAAGGAAAAGTGCTTCATTTTTGCTAAAATTTTATGTCCATTGAACCATTTAGCATGTGCCACCTGGAAAAGGAAAAAACCACTTTGTTAAGATAGCGTTTCATAATGCCAGCCACCTAGGCTTACTATGATGGCCATCTGGCTTTTTGAGGTAGGGTCTTCCTACTTCAGATGTGAGTGGGTAGTAATATGTCTGAAGGACTTCTTCAGTTTTGGACTTTATAAAACCAACCAAAGGGTTAATTAAGAGTGATTGAGTCCACACTCTTCAATGAAAACCACTCACTCTTTACTCACTTATAAGTAGACAAACGTGGGAGAGCAGAGTTTGAAGGACGGGCTTGGGAACCAGATTTGTTCTGAGTCCTGTGAGATCACTTTCAGTGGTATTTCTTGGAGTGAATTTCACAATCTTTCTGGTTTTTCAATTATGTAATCTATGGAATGGGATAATAACACTAATTGTCTATTAAAGTTGTGGAGTACTTAGTCTGGCTCCTGGCACACTCATTCTAGGCACAAATGAGCCAGTGGGACTGTGACTTAAATTTCCATTTTTTTTCACCATTAAGACTTGGGACAATCTGCATGTTTGTCTTCTTTTCTGGTCTGGTTTTTCTGACCCCCAGCTCCTGCTGGATACTACTGTGTAGCCATAAGCTCCTGTACTGTCTGAGGACACTCCTTGATTTCAGAGACCTGCTTCCCTCTGACCCCTGCTATTATTGCAATGCCTCCAGTGTTAAGTGTCAATTCTTCATCAGTTGTTCTCCAGGAGATGATTTTATTCTTTCTGATCTGAGGCTGGAATTCTAGGCCTGTATTCTTTCCTGTTTCACCAAGGCCATGAAAAGAGGAATTTAAACTCTTTTTGTAGGAAAACTGCTTTCTAATGGATAGGTTTGATTGTGCAAAATTTGAGACCTTTGAATGAAGGCCATTCAAGAGATATTCCTTGTAGATGATTTCATGCTGGGAATGGGGGAAGTCAGTGCTTCTAAAAATTTATTATGTGTACAAAGCACTCCAAGAATCTTGTTAAAATGCAGAATCTGATGTGTGGTGGGTTAGGGGTAGGGCCTGAGATGCTGCACCTCCAATGACTTTCCATGTGATGCTGGTTCATGGACCATACTTTGAGCATCAAGTAAATGGTCTATGAGTGTGTTAGAGTTCCAGGATGGATGACGGAAGACATACTATGTTTTAGAACAACAGAGCCTATTGTGTTCCTCTGCACTAATTTTAATTTACTTACCCAGTTTTTAAAGCTACATTTGGAGTACCAATAATATACAAAGCTCTGACTTTCTTTCTCTGAGTAGATAACATAAAAACATATGCTAAAGACCTGGACATGTAAGTCTGTATGGGTTCAGATAAAAGGAGGAAACAGTAAAGTTGGATTCCATCAGTTGATTTAGAGGGGCTTCCACAGAGAGGTGTTTTGAGTCCAGCTTGAAAGAAAGATATGGTAACTGAGGACTGGAGGATGTTGGAATTACACTGTCAGTGCACTTGTAGAGGGCAGAAAGTGAAAGTGAAAGTGAAGTCTCTCAGTCGTGTCCCACCCTCAGCGACCCCGTGGAATGCAGCCTACCAGGCTCCTCTGTCCATGGGGTTTTCCAGGCAAGTGTACTGGAGTGGGGTGCCATTGCCTTCTCCGGTAGAGGGCAGAGGGTGGCTTTAATCCCTGGGTTAAGAAAAGGGGCAAAAGGGACAGCTGAAAGCTATAGAGAGAGAATTGCAGCTCATTAGTAGTTAACAGAGAATTCACCAGCCAAGCTTGCACAGGGTCTTAGAGAGTTTAACCATATGTACTAGGACATAAGAGTTCTTTAAAATATACCCTCTGTTGCTGGGGTCTGTCTGAGGACCCTCACCATAGCAGTAAGAAGGCAGCATCCTTACTCTCTACACTTCTGCCAGGACACTTGAATTTCTGGCTTTGCCTGGTAGGGGTGGGGTGGGACTTCAGACCTCTTGGGAAACATCAATTACCTCTCTCTAAGGTTTTCTGTGGGCTGCCCAACTTTCATTCATTTGTACATTCAATATTCTTTTTAAAGAAGTTTATAGATTTTATTTATGGCTGCTCTGGGTCTTCACTGGTTTGCGTGGGCTTTTTCTAGTTGTGAGCAGGGCTGCTCCTCATCGTGGTGTGCAGGCTTCTCATTGCTGTGGCTTCTCTTGTTGTAGCGCGCCGGCTCTAGAGGCAAGGGCTTCAGTAGTCATGGCACAGGGGCTTAACTGCTCCAGGGCATGTGGAATCTTCTCGGACCAGGAATCAAACACTTATCCCCTGTGTTGGCAGGCGGATTCCTATCCACTGCACCACGAGGGAAGTCCCTATTTGCACTTTTAATATTGTTGGATTGAGTGCCCAGTATGTTTGAACCTCGTGTTAAGTTTGTGCTAATTGCATTGTGCTAATAGCAACAATGACAACCACACACTGGGAAAAAAGACAAAAAAAAAAAGAGAGCATCTAGTATAGACAGATGCCTGCCAAAGACCTTACATTCCAGGTAGACACTGATGCTAGGTGATTAGTTTCTGTTTGCTTTTCATTACCACAAGCAAACACCTTTTTCAGCTAGAGACCCTTTCTTTGAGTTGGGCTTGCTTTAAGACTGTGGAAATTTCTCTCAAGAGATATGAGAACTGCAGAGGTAGAGTGGGGTTGAGTTACTGTACAATGAGTGACTTTAAATTGGATTTTTGAGTAATTGGAGGTGAAGAGAGGGATATTTTTGAAAGGGAGGGGGATTATTAGCCCTAGTTCTGTCCTGTTGGAACTGATACTTCTCTTTGGCAAAATATCTGGGTAACTGGGTTTTCCAGCTGGCACTAGAGGTAAAGCACCTGTCTGCAGGAGCCATAAGAGATGTGAGTTCAATCCCTGGGTTGGGAAGACTCCCTGGAGGATGAAATGGCAACCCACTCTAGTATTCTTGCCTGGAGAATCCCATTGACAGAGGAGCCTGGTGGGCTACAGTGCATAGGGTCACAAAGAGTCGTACACTACTGAAGCGACTTAGCATGCAATTGAATTAAAAGATAATGGTTCTAATCTTGTTGATTTAAAAATAACAGGGATTTTAAGGAGACCATTTGTCCTGATCAGCATCCTCAATAGGAAGGAACACTTGAACGTCCCAAAGCTGGAATCTGTTCTCCTTGCTCTCCCCTCTCTTGGCCTTGCAGTGCATGGGTGTCTCTGTCCCCTTGTCCTTCTCCACCCTAAGCTGTAAGGACCCTACTTCTTTGTCTGAGGCTCACTTTGCCCTGGAGGCTGCATTTCTGGGAAGTGGGTTGTCCTCCTGGAATTCCCCTGTTGGAAACCATCAAGTCTGTATGTGATAGACCCCAAGGGTCTCCTTCTATGACAGAGAGCCCCAAGCTGCAGCTCACAGTCCTCTGAGACCTATTTATTACAATTAAAAAAGCAGTTAAAGCAGAGAGGATTAAACAATAGATCAATAACTTTTAAACTCCAGAAATGGCTTCCTAATAAACAATGTTTGTCTCCTGGACATGCTTTCTTGATGCTGGCTAAGGACCTGTCCTAGTACCTTCCCAAGGAGCCCAGAAAATCATCTACCATCAGATTTCTCATTTTTGCCATAACTCACCCTATATCAGAGACCAAGAAAATGTTGCTCAAGGTGAATTTATCTTATAGGCACTGCTCTTTTAAAAGTAGTGTTACCAGGACTTCCCTGACAGTCTGGTGGTTATGACTCCATGCTCTCAATGCAGGGGACATAGATTTGATGTCTTGTTCAGGAACTAAACCCACATGCTGCATGGCTTGGCCAAAAAATAAAAAAAGAAAAGCTTTGAAATAAAAAGAAAATAATCTTGAAAGCTCATTAGGGGGAAAAAAAAAAAGGTTACTGGAGAGTTCCCTGGTGGTCTAGTGGTTAGGATTCGGGGCTTTCACTGTCATGGCCTGGGTTCAGTCCCTGGTCAGGGAACTGAGATCCCATAAGCCATGTGCAAGGTCAAAAAAACAAACAACAACAACAACAAAAAACAAATAAAAAGAAAATTAACAAGGCATGTATGGAGTCTAAAATATGACACAATTGAACTTACCTATGAAACAGAACCAGACTCACAGACAGAGAACAGATTGCCAAGAGGGAAGATGAGTAAGGGAGGGATGGATTGGGAGTTTGGGGTTAGCCAATGCAAACTATTATATATATGTATAACTGAATCGCTTTGCTGTACACCAGAAATTAACACAAATTGTAAATCGTCTATACTTACTACACTTCAATAAAATAAATAAACAAAAAAGGAGGGTTGCCAGATGAAATACAGAATTTCTGATAAATAATGAACCATCTTTTTATTTTTGGCTATACTCTAGTTGCAGAGAGTGGGACTACTCTCTAGTTGAGGTACACAGGCTTCTTGCTGCAGCGGCTTCTCTTATTGTGGAGCACAGGCTCTAGGGCATGTGGGCTCAGTATTTGCAGATCTCTGGCTCTAGAACACAGGTTCAATAGCTGTGGTGCATGGGCTTAGTAGCTCCAAGGCATGTGGGATCTTCCCTGATCGGGAATTGAACCCCTGTCTCCTGCATTGGCAGGTGGATTATTTACCACTGAGCAACCTGGGGAGCCCTGGACAGTCTTTTGGAATAAGTATGTCCCAATATGGAACAAAAAGGCAAAGCTTAAAATTAATTAATTATTTCATGCTAATCTGGCAGCCCTGATCAGTTCAGTTCAATTCCATCGCTTAGTCATGTCTGACGCTTTGTGACCCCATGGACTGTAGCCTGCCAGGCTTCCCTGTCCATCACCAACTCTGGAGCTTGCTCAAACTCACGTCCATCGAGTCGGTGATGCCATCCGTCCATCCATCTCATCCTCTGTCGTCTCCTTCTCCTCCTACAGCCCTGAGAGCAGGACTTATTCTGTTTTCTTGACAAGTCACTATCTGTTAATATCTTAACAGGCATCATTTGCCATGCTGTCACTCCACTCTGCTTCCAAGTGTTGAATGGCCCATGTTTATTTTTAAAACCAAAATGAATTAAATCTAATCTTCTGCTTTGAGAAATTAATAATGCCACTTGACACAATTAGCAACCCTGAGTGTGTTTCAAAACCAGGGACAGATCTCACTGACCTATGGCAATATGAAAATGGGAGATCATGGAATTGGTTTGCTAGGCTTTACAAAATGACTTATCTGGATTTAATGACCAAGCATGAATCTTTGACTGTAGTATTCAACCCTGAGTTACTGTAGTACTGTGTTTTTTCACAAGATGTAAGCAAGTGTCTTGAAAGATGTAATTACTATTTAGCTACACGGCTGCTTGCATACCAAGTGAAGAGAACAAGGTCAATAACACTGAGAAACTTTACTTGGAAACCTATTTATGGCTATGACGTTATGATCATGTAAGTACATAAAAGGGAAACATTTTTCATCATGGGTAGTTTGAGGTCACTGTTTTTGCAAGGAGAAATATTTAAATCAGATTTAACAATAATTTCCATCAGGCTATTTACAGTTGAGAAAATTAATTAAAATGTCATCTGTTTAATTATTGTTTGTTACCCTTAATTAAAATGTTAATTGAGTACATTTGTATGTGCAGCATATTTAATGTGTGGACTTTTTGACAAAGGCAATGACAATGTTTTCTACCTTCTACAATCAGATGTTTAATTATTCACTTATCTTAAATATTTTGGAAAAGAAGAGATGGATATATTTAAGCAACATAGCAGCATAGATTGAAAGATCATTTTTCTGCCAGGGCTTTAGACAGCAGATCTGTAGGAAACCAGCACTTGAATCAGCAGGAAGGAAATCTACCAGAAGTATGCATTTGGGTCTTGTATCTGCATATGAGAAAAAGGGACAGAAATTAATCAGCTGTAAAATGTCCATTCAGAGTGACATTTGTAAGTAAAGAAATTGATTATGAGGAGATGCATTTTAAATGTGTTCTTGCCTCAGTAACAGAAGAGGCTAAAGGATAATGAGGACCTTCATATTCTTTCATATTGATGTACACTTGACCTTTTCATTTGGCCAACATTTGAGACAGTTGTTAGAAAAACCATATAGACCTCTGCTGCAAAATTGGTTTGAATTTTGGCAATGGTTATGATTTCTCTTTTCATGCAAACTTATGGCACTGACCTCCATTCAGTAAATAAGCATGCTGGTTGTGTTTTGCACAATGAAAAGATCTCGTATATCAGCATAAAAATAAAATGGTTCCTTTTCAAATAATTTATGAAGTGTAATGCTTTCCCCAAGCAGCATCAGTTAGGCAATCACATCCACTGTGCACCTTTCAGCAACCCAAGCAATTGAGAAATGTAGGGTCAGACATAATTCTCCATCTTGATAAGAGTTTCAAGTTTAAAGATTTCTTTTCCTTACCACCCGGAACTTACTCTTTTTTTTTTTTTTTAAAAATAAACTCCAAGACTTTAAGACTTAGTATTGGAGGTAGTGCTTCTTAGGAAGTAATAATCAAGGATAACAAATTGTTGTTGTTGCTGTTCAGTCGCTAAGTAATGCCCCACTCTTTGCGATGCCATGCACTGAGGCTCTGACAGGCTCCTCTGTCCATGGGATTTCCCAGGCAAGAATACTGGAGTGGGTTGCCCTTTCCTTCTCCAGGGGATCTTCCTGACCCAGGGATTGAACCTGCATCTCCTGCATTGATAGGCGGATTCTTTGCTGAGCCACCAGGCAAGCCCAAGATAACAAATACATAATGATTATTTAGTATACACACTAAGTGCATTGCTTATAGCGTCTCATTTAATCCTCCAAATAACCCTCTAGGCAAGTACTGTTATTATTCTCATTTTACAAGTGAGGAAACTGAGACATGGCTTTCCCAAAGCTGTATAGCTGTATATAAGCTTCATATAATTATGAGGTTAGAAGTTGAGACCACACATTCTGAACCCAGAGTCTGCCCTCTTATCCATCCACTATCCTTATGGATAGTAAAAGGAGTTAGTGCAAGAAATGCCACAATATTGTGAGCAACCACATACTTAAACCCATTATAGCAAAGGAAAGCAGCAAAGTACTTGTGTTGACACTTCGGTTCCAAACCTTATGGTTTATTTATAGACTTTATTTATGTTTATGAAAATATTAAAGAATGCAAGAATGATTAAGAGCAAACAAGGGGAAGCAGAGCCTTGCGGAGTCAGTTTTCTGAGCAGAGTTTATATTTTTTTCATACATAATAAGCTTTCTGACCTTAATGGATATAGTCATTTTGTGGAGTTATGTGACACTTGTTAAAATTTAAGCTCTTCCTCTTACTAGCAGAATGATCCTGGACAAATTACTTAACTCCTATATGCTTTAACATCTTCTCTTACAGAAGGCAGTTGATAATTCTGCCCACAGAGGAACATCGTGAAGATGAAAGAACCAGTGCATACCACAATGTTGGGCTCATCCTAGAGACCCACAGAATGTGAACTATGGCTGTTTCAAATTAAATAAGCAAATCATTATGTTGAGAAGTATCAGATTGTACCCTAGTTAATGCCTATTAGGATGTTTCTACAGAAACTTAGGGAGAATATATGTAGATATGCTAATATATGTAGATAGGCCCAAGAGGATTGACTACCGCAATTTTAATGGTTTGCCCGTTACTAGCAATGAATAGTTCATAAAAATTTAAACCAAATTTCTCCATCTGTTACACTTCTAGGGAATATTCACCAAGAACTGGTTCACTTCACTGTTTTCCTTCCCTTTCAACAGGCTTATCTACTAGAGCTGTGGGAAAGAGAGAAAATTAAAGGGAAAGATGCAAAACAGAGCAGAGAGGATGGCTTCAAGAAGACAGGCTTGATTTTGAAGGCAGACTTGTGGAGAGGAGGCGAGGAGAATGATACGGGCTGTTCTTCCCATTTCATTGCTATCTGGGGCTTCCCGGTGTGGCGGGGCAATTGTTGGGTGGGTCTCTCTTGATGGTGTAGTGGAGAGGCTGCTTGGGCATCTCTGTATTATAAATAGTGTCTTTCAAACTTAAAAAAAAAATCTATGACATCGCAAAGAAATGCATTTTACATTTCTATCTAATCTACTGTATATAGCATCACAAGAATTTTTATCTGTTGTAGTCACTGATGTGTCTGTTTAGAAAAGTACTTGACACGTGGAAGGTGCTCAGTAAATAGTTGTTGAACTTTTGTTTCTATCCATCTGTCTATTATCTGTCTGTCTATGAGCCTCTTCATCATCTATCTAGGGAAGAAGTTTCATGCAACATTCTTACCCTTACTATTTGCTTGCAATTACATTCTGAAATTTTCTCTTCCATTCCTCAAAAGAAAAAAATTGCAGTCAAGACCTATTAATTAATTTCAGTGCATTCACTAGGAAGAGAGCCTTAATAGGTCACTCTTTCCAGTCCTCTTGGTTATGATCTGCAATTTGAAAAGCACTGCTTGTCACGGGGAGCAATTGGCTTTGTGTATAAATCGGCTTGTATCATTGAGACTTAGCTTTCTTGCTGTCACAATGCTTTCATTTAGCTTGTGTTTTTCCCCAGTCCAGGCACTAGATTGGTGCAGGCTGGTAGAATAAGCTGGGTAGTACTGGGGATTTTGGCCTAGCTACTGGGAAGTTCTGAAAATATCTGGTGTGCTCTAATGGGTCCTGTTTTTCTTTTTCTTTAAATTAAAAAAACTTTCTTTTTTTTTAGTCTTTTGGTGAAAGCATGGAGTCTTAACCCCTGGACCACCAGCGAAGTCCCTAATGGGTCTTGTGTTTGTGAAGGCCCCACATAACTTTTTACCTGTGGGGAGGACTATTGCCTAGCCAAGGTCTATGTCTTATGAGAATGGTTTGGATGCCTCTTCTGCCTTATAAAGGCAGAAGACTGGCAGGAGTGACCCTGAAGGTTCTCTCTGCAGTGAGCATACTTTTAGTCCATGTTGATACACAAGTGAAAATTAATTACTGGGTGGATTTTGGTACTTTTAAAGTCTTTTTATTTTTGTTTTTGATTTCTTTCTGAGCTGTGTGTACTTAAATTTTATACTTGCTGTAGTTATGAAGAAGGTGGGAGATAAGCTAAAGAAATTGAAGCAATTAAGTGTTTTGATTAGAGTGAGAATTGCAAAAATCTTTCCTTTCCTGAGAAAATGTGTGGGAGTAAAAAGAATAATGTACCCAAATGTTATGTTCACTGTGAAACGGCCCTTGAAGTCCTGTTTCTGTTAGTTTTTCTAAGCTTCACATCTTTCAGGAAGATATAACTAGAAAGGCAATATTCTGGCTTAAGGTTTAAGTAAAATTGAGTGAACTGCCTAGAAGAGCTAATTGAATATTAATTCTAGTGGCATGGCTTAGCTAGGATAACAACCATATCATAAGCAAAGACCTGGATCTGGACACCTCACCCCACACTTATGTGGGGAGGACGGGCACTGTGGGAGGGGACAGCAGGGTTCTAGAACAAGACTGACAGGCTGAGGATGGTATCCAGAGAGTCGGTGAAATGGCAGATGGTAGCAGCCTACTGCAATCATTGGCATCTTGTAAGTGTAATAAGGTCTAATGAGAGCATTGACAGTCGTAGAAGCTCAGTGATGGCCAACACCAAAGCAAGTGATATTTGGAATTCTAAGGAGCAGACAAAATAATATTGGGCCAACAATTTTGTCAGCATATAGATAGTCACAGGAGAAGGCAATGGCACCCCACTCCAGTACTCCTGCCTGGAAAATCCCGTGGATGGAGGAGCCTGGTAGGCTGTAGTCCATGGGGTCGCTGAGGGTCGGGCACGACTTGAGCGACTTCACTTTCACTTTTCACTTTCATGCATTGGAGAAGGAAATGGCAACCCACTCTGGTGTTCTTGCCTGGAGAATCCCAGGGACGGGGGAGCCTGGTGGGCTGCAGTCTATGGGGTTGCACAGAGTCAGACACGACTGCAGTGACTTAGCAGATAGTCACAAATTCTGAGGCAGGGCTGCAAGAATAATTTAGGGTTTTGATTCTTGAGGATCATGGCCTCATGAGACCACTTATAAAAGTATATAAAAAGTGACAGTTGCTCAGTCGTGTCCAGACTTTGAGAGTCTAGAAACTGTAGCTGACCAGGCCCCTCTGTCCATGGAATTCTCCAGGCAAGGATATTGGAGTGGGTTGCCATTCCCTTCTCCAGGAGATCATCCCGACCCAGGGATCGAAGCTGGGTCTCCTGCCTTGCAGGCAGATTCTTTACTGTCTGAGCCACTAGGGAAGCCTGAAGACAGAACTTAAATTATCAGCACTGATTGATAAGTGGCGATTTTATTTCCAATTCAAGATACACACCTGGTTTTCAAAACTGGGTCACCTGCATGTAGTTTAATGACAAATAGTGGGAGTAACAGGACACTGATTATGAGAACATTAGGCTTGTCTCCCTCCTTGCCAAATCAAGGGCAGTCCTTGAGAGACAAGGTTGGAGATGTGTCTAAAGCTGGGTGAAGCTTCAGGATCCCAGGTTTTTGGAAAAAGAAGGTGGAGAGATGGAAATCAGGCAGGGTCTGGCACTGGAGCCAAGGGAATTTAAATGCAATAACATCAGAATAGGAAAGGCAGGCCACTTGATGTATGAATAACCATCAGAGAATCTCAGAGACTGTCACTTGGGTTGTGTGCTGTGCTGTGCGAAGTTGCTTCAGTCACGTCAGACTCTTTGTGGCTCCAGGGACTGCAGCACACCAGGCTTCCCTGTCCTTCACCATCTCCCGGAGTTTGCTCAGTCATGTGCATTGAGTTGGTGATGTCGTCCAACCATCTCATCCTCTGTTGCCCCCTTCTGCTCCTGCCTTAAATCTTTCCCAGCATCAGGGTCTTTCCCAATTAGTTGGCCCTTCACATCAGGTGGCATCAGTCCTTCCAATGAATATTCAGAGTTTATTTCCTTTAGGATTGACTGGTTTGATCTCCTTGCTGTCAAAGGACTCTCAAGAGTCTTCTCCAGCACCTGGAGGGCTTGTGAAAATGCAGGTTTTAGGTCCCCTGCCAGGAATATCAAGGTTCTTCAGGTTACTTACTGATTTGATGTGCTACTAGATGCAATGAGTAGGAAGAACAGAGGGCCTTCCATGCCCACTGCTTCTGCATCAGTCAGTTCAACCAACAATTTAGTTCATTTGGTTGAATCCATGGATGCAGAACCTGGGAATATGGAAGGCCCACTGTACTATGCCATTTATATAAAGGACTTGAGCGTCCATGGATTTTGGTATCCACAGAGGTCCTGGAACCAATCCCCCATGGCTACCAAGGGATGACTCTGGGTATATGGGACTTGTTATATTAAACACAAACAAATAAATAAAAACAAAGAGAATAATATATCAAAAGAAGGATGAGTGTGAGGTGGGGGTGTGGGGTGCAGTTAGATGACAAGGTTTATTTGTTTGGAAAAGGTAAATTGAAGAAGTGCTTTGCAGTTGTGCCTTGAGGGTATCACAAAGGTTCAAATTCATGGTGGTGCCACCTTTTCTGTTTCACTTGTTTCTTGCAGACTTTGTAGAGAGGAGACTGGATTAGACTTCTGTTTAGGAGATGCTGCTTAATTCTGACTGGGATTGGCCACCAGTTGGAGCACGAAAAACAGGAAATATGAAAATAATCTGATTTGTGCTATATAGGCTGTTGTAATCTTGGCAAGTTGTTAGAAATTAGGGTCTCCTTTTTAAAACAGAAATGAGCTTGAGCAATTAGTGCAAACTCTCATCTGTAACTTTCCTATGGGCTTACAGTCTGGCAAAAAGACTTTCATTTCTTTCATTTTTAGCAAAACTGTAAACATGGCATCTTGCCAGTAGGCAGAAATCAGTTATTTAAGTTTTTACTCAGAAGGTTTATTTCATTTTGAAACAAAAAAGAAACTCACCTGTGTTCAAGACCCACAATTCTGTTAGTATATATGTAATAGCAAATCAAATTAAATTTTTGTAATAGTACCAGACAAACCCAAAGACGGTAAAACAATGGGGGAATTTCAAGTTTCACATTTTAAATAGAAAACCAGCAGTTGATTGTTACAGCTAAATAAGTGTCTACCTACAGAAGTTTAACAAAAATAGAGGAGAAAGTTGACTAGGTTAAGAAGGAACATTTTATGTTTGCCTTACTTGATAAAATATGGTAACATATAGGAGGAGCCAGCTGTTCTAACCAAGTATAAGTAGCAATTGACTGCTTTATACAATATGTCAGGCATGTGTGAGATCCTGAGGTTATGGAATTGAATACGACACAGCCTCTGCCTGTAATGGCTCATAATGCAGAGGGGAGGAGAGAACATGAGCAGATAATGCCTGTATAATGTGGGAAATGGGATGTACGTATAGCTCTAGTGTGTCTACATGATATTATACATGTACAACTACAAGTTTATGTAGTGCCTGATCCATGGGATAGTGCTGGAGCCTTGGATGTGTGATGTGTATGTAAACTTCAACTCCCACAGCAGTCCTACTTTTATCCCCATTTTTCACATGAGGGAAGCAGGGTTTAGCAACAGTAAGTTGTCCAAGATCAGGTAGCCAGTTTTTTTAAGAACTGAGATTTGGACTTGGAGGTCTTAATGACCTTGAAACCTCTTTGCCTTGGAATGCTATGATTTTTATCCTCTGATCTAATTCTTGTATCCTGTCTGTCAAGCTGATATGCAGTTATTCATTTTCCCAGGTAGATCTGGAAACCTCTTTAGATTGCAAATATTTTAGAAATTGCTTTTATGTAATGGAGAGTTTTTTGGGGAGTGAAATTTTAAAAAGGAGAGCTAGAACTCAAAGCACTTTACAAGGAGCTTTACTGTATAGTACACATTCATCTGGAGGAAGAAATGTAGATATCTACATTCTCAAATGCAGATGCATTCTCCATGTTAAATGAATGACGAATTTGCTCTTTGTAGAAGCGTCCATGCCTGTGCATGTACAAGTTTATAGAAACAGTGAGTTGAATCTGGGGAGTACACAGCAAATGTGATACATTTTTCCATAATCCCAGGTAAGTTTTGCAGCTGATCTCAGGTACTAGGATTTGAAAGATGTGAATCAAAACTATATCCCTTTAGTGGAAAGAGAGAAGTCTCTGATTTGCCACAGCATTCAAAATTTATGTTTTAAATATCTTCACATTTTATGTTATAAAGTTTCTGCTGGATGGTGCTTTATAACACACAGTTGAATGCTACTATTATGGATGCTAGTTTGCTTCCTGTAGGTAAAATGAATACAACATAATCCATTCTGCCATAACACAAGCTATTTGAAGTGATACTTCTGGCTATTAAGGATAAATCATATCTGTGGGATGAATTAAGAGTTGGGCTGTTTGCAGTATATTGGATTTGCCCATTTCACAACTGCATTCATTAAATCCAAATTTGATGAAAGCTGTTCATATTAAATTTGATAACCCCAGTTCTAGCATGTTATATACATTATAAAGCTCCTTTGAAAATTCTATGACATGTTATTTTTGTCTTTTAATGATTAAGTCCTTTTTAAATTAGGTCTCCATGCTTAACCATATATTGTTGTAAGCACTTCATAACTTATGACTTTTACAGAATTAGCTTAGAATTCAGCGCTCTTATCTTTGCACTTTGACATTGAAGAAGCTAAGCTTAGTTAATAATGCTAGTTTTTCAGTGGAGTTCACTGAACCTTTGAGGAATTCCTATGATGTGCACAACATTGTGTGAGATGTAGTTAGTTTGAAGAGCAGAAAGAACTAATCCTCACACTCTCAAAATTACTGTCTACTGAGATAATAACAGGACAAGAGATTGTATTGGGTATTTCCCCTGTTATTTGTGAGACAGGGACACCTCTTTGGGACTAGCCAGGTGGGGAAAATGACCTAGCTTATGATATTTAAATTCCCCTTGGAAATAATAACAACAATTCTAGCTGAATGTAAAAAAAGATTACTATTCCCAGTACTTCCTAACAGTCTTATATGTGTGTGTGCTTAGTTGCCCAGTCGTATCCAGCTTTTTGCGATCCTATGGACTGTAGCCAGCCAGTCTTCTCTGCCATGGGAATTCTCCAGGCCAGAATACTGGAGTGGGTAGCCTTTCCCTTCTCCAGGAGATCTTCCCAACCCAGGGATCAAACCCAGGTCTCCCACATTGCAGGTGGATTCTTTACTGTCTGAGCTACCAGGGAAGCCCAACAGTCTTATTCTTGATTTAATTAAAAAATACATTTCCTGCTAATTCTTTATCTCCCAGCTCTAACTTTTCAAGTAAAATATTCGCATCTGTTCCCTCAGTCCAGTTCTGTTCTTTGCAGAACAAAGTCACTTCTCGGGGGAGGAGTGGGGCAAGCTTAGGTGGAATTAGTAAGAAACCTTTATAATGAATGTTTTAAATTTAGTTTTGTTATTTTCAAAACTAAATTTGTGATAGCTTAAACAATGCCTAAAAGGAGTTGCTTGGAATTATTTTCAGTTTAGGGATTTCTGTGGACCTGCTTTGATGAACAGCTAAAAAAAAAAAAGGATTTATAATTAGTTTTACATAATGTTCAAATTTATTTATATGGAAATGGGCATGCTTAGAGTCCTCAAAATAGTTTTTATTCTTTTAAATGGGTCAGTTACTGTGTTCTAAGAATGTTTCTATCCTATTAATTTATTGAGTAAACTTCTCTTTTAAAGAAAGGATGACAAAAACATAAACCCCAACATGACCAAACATCTTCTTAATCTGAATCAGTGATTTTCCTGAATACAACAGGTAGTACCATTGATGAATTAAAATATAAAAATTCCCTTGCCTATTAAATTTTCATCACATTGTATTTCTTCACTGGTTGTACAATTAGTATTAATATTTTTCCCCTGAAATCTGTAAGAAATGTTAGTCTGTTACAAGGTCCTTGTGAAAGTTCAGACCTATGTGTAACAGACCCAGAGGAAAGCTAGCTGAAATTTGAATAGACTCTACACTTAGCTGAAATACTTTATATATCTAGAGGATATATGTCTCACTTACATTTTATAGTTAACAGCTTAAAGTTTTCTTTCATGGGTAATGAAATGCTTATCAGTTAGGAGACTAGAAAATGTCATGAGCCTTGCTCTGACAGTTAACAGTGTTTCAAAATATTATGGTAACAAGCTGAACAATACTGCACTTTATTTTTATTTTTTCTTCTTAAAATTGTTTTGACTCTCTTTTAATTTAAATTCTATTTCAGCTGCATTTACCTTTGATAGCAAAATGTTTTAGTTTATTCTTGAAATGATCCCACTTGATTCTCACCCTTCCTTCATTGAATCATAGCAGGTTTTAAAGCTAAATCAGGCCCATTGGAATTTATGCAATGGTAGTTTATCAAGTTGAGGTGATATTTCAGGGAGGTTGATCTGTAGCAAGATGTGGTTGTTTTAAATTGGTCTTTGAAGTGTTGAACAATGTTATCTATTGCAAAATTGTAGATATTTTCTCACTCATTTTTTTTTTTCCAGAAGAAAGGACACTTTCTGTTAAGTACTCACTGTACTTAACAGTGAATTCTTGATTTTCCCAAAGGCTTGTCAACAGCCATGTTTTCCCTGCCTTCATGTCTTTTCACATCATTTTCCTTCTAGGCGTGTCTGTCTCTGTGTTCAAATTTCCCCTTTATGAAGACATGAGTCATGTTGGATTAGGGCCAACCCTAATGACCTCATTTTAACTTCACTACCTCTATAAAGACCCTAACTCCAAATATGGTTGCATTCTGAGGTATTAGGAGGTAGGTCATGGGAGATAGGACTCCAGTGTACCTTCTTTGGGAGAGCACAGTTCAACCCCAGATAATCCACTGCTCTTTTTGACTAGAGACATAAAGACTGTGTCTGTAGAAATTAAAAACAGCTTAAAAGTAGTTAAGTACAGTGTAATGGATGATGTAATGTTTCCTGGCTATGATGAATGTTGTCACTTTAAGCCACTGAGCTTTGGGCTAGTTTGTCATATAGCAATAGATAACTGATTCCATGATTATGCAAAAGCTTGCTTCAGAGATTTCTGAGACTTTAGAGGAGAAGGATCAATGTTTCTGTGCTATTATATACTACAAATAAGGGGATTTTTACAAATGGCCTTATTGAGGTATACTTGGTAAACAAAGACCTGCACATATCTAATGTGTGCAGTTTGATGAGTCTGGATGTATGCTAACTGATACCATCACCACAATTATAGTAGCAGACAGATCTAGCACTTCCCACAAAAGCAAATGCAAAAACAGACAAGTAAACAAATGGGACCTAATCAGACCTAAAAGCTTTTGCACATCAGAGGAAGCCATAAATAAAGTGGAAAGACAACTTATGGAATGGGAGAAAGTGTTTGCAAACGATGTGACCAACAAGGGCTTGATTTCCAAAATAAAGAAACAGCTCATACAACTCAACAAACAACCAAATCGAGAAATGCAGACCTAAATACATCTTTCTCCAAAGAAGAAATACATATGACCAACAGATATATGAAAAGATGCTCAATATCACTCATTATTAGAGAAATGCAAATCAAAACTACAATGAGGTACCATCTCAAACCAGGCAGAATGGCCATCATTAAAAACTACAAATAATAAATGCTAGCGAGAATGTGGAGCAAAGGGAACCCTCTTACACTGTTGGTGGGATTGTAAGTTGGTACAGTCACTGTGGAAAACAGTATGGAAGATCTTCAGAAAACTGAAAACAGAGTTGCCGTATGATCCAGCCGTGTCACCCCTGGGTATAGATCCAGCCAAGACTCTAATTCAAAAAGATACATGCACCCCTATGTTGATAGCAGCACTGTTCACAATAGCCAAGACATGGAAACGACCTAAAATGTTGATCAACAAAAGGATGGGTAAAGAAGATGTGGCACATATATACAATGGAATAGCACTCAGCCATAAACAAGGACAAAATAACACCATTTTGCAGCAACGTGGATGCAGTGAGAGATTATCATACTAAATGAAGTAAGTCAGAAAGAGAAAGACAAGAACCATATAAGATTGCTTACATAAGGAATTTAAATATGACGCAAATGAACCTACCTGTGAAACAGGCTCACAGACACAGAGAACAGACTTGTGGCTTCCAATGGGGAGGGGATTAGAGGGGGTGGATTGGGAATTTGGGGTTAATAGATGTAGGCTATTATATATAGAATGGATAAACAGGTCCTACTGTAGAAAACAGAGAACCGTATTCAATATCCTATGATAAGCCATAACGGAAAAGAACATTAAAGAATGTATATATATATATTATAACTGAATCACTCTGCTGTACAGCAGAAATCAACACAGGTATTAAATCTACTATACTTCAAATGAAAACAGAGACAAAGAGACACAAGCTAACACAGGGATTTTCTCAGGCTGAGTTCAGGAGCTCAAATATTAAGTGTTGCAGTCTTCTTCCCAAGTCAGTTTCTATTTTTTGTGATTTCTAAGAAATCTTGTCTTGAGTATTGAGAGGGGGATCTGGTTGTGGGTAGAGCTTTTGAGAAGAGAAGAGACTAGAATTAATGAAGGTGTGGCATAATATCTTTTGTTTCTGGTCTCTTGTTTGGATTTGACCTGACAGAATGCAAGTTTCTGTGTAAAACTGTGTAAGATTCTGGGCACCAGCATATCTGCTTAGGATCCCAGCTGACACAGTGGGTCTCTGAGTTGGTCCTGGAACCTTGAGAAGCAGTTTAGAAGTCTCAGGACAAGAGAGATATTGGCTTTCTTGAGGTGGGTACTACCACAGGGACATGAGTGGTGAGCATTCTTCTAATGACTTTGTAGGTGGGGATGTATATTCACAGGTGGGAGCCAGTGCAGAAGGGAGGATGGGACAGTTGCCCTAGGCTGCTGCAATGACAGCCTGCTTTGTGGGCACCTATGAGGCTTTTCTTGGGGGACTTAGAGTGTGGTACCAGGACCAGCATCATTAGCATCACCTGTGAACTTACTAAAACTTTAAATGCTTAGGACTTTCTCCAAAGCCGTGGGAGCATGTTCTAGTGTAGACGGAGTTGGGGAATCAGTGCCTTGGGCAGAACCCTCAGCCAGTGAAGTAGGAAGTCCGCAAATAAGTGTCCTGAATTCCTGTCATTTAGAAGGACAATTCCAACGTCCCCTACAGAGTGAAGTTCCAGATCCCCATAGTGGTAATTAGGTCATAATATATCCTTTAACTTCTCCATCTCAACTTCCCAACTCCTTCCTGCTTTTTGGAAACAGTACCTGAAAAAGCTGCCTGCACCCAAAGTTCTTGTATCAGGCTCTTTTTTTGGGAATAATAATAAAATAATGAACCAATAGTAAGATACTCACAAACACATGCATTCCTCTATGAAAATATTTTGATTTATGCTAAGTATATGTATTCTAAAACTTTTTAACTTCCACACTACACCAAGGAGCTCTGTGAGGGGAGGGAACATAGGATTTCTGTCATCTTGGTGAATGTCAAGTGTTGCTTAGGAAGAAATAAACTCTCCACCAAGATGCTGTCAGAGGGGGAAAAAAGGCTGCATTCTTGGTTGCCACAATAGTCTTTCAGATTGATTCTCTCATTGGTTTAGTTTCCTGTGGCCAGGAATTAAATACCCTACTGTGTGCAATTTTCACTTATTGAGAAGTTTAGTCTCTTGGCAAGCTGTTCCTTGGTGTGTCTGGATAAGGATGAGAAAGGAAGTCTTTAGCAGTTTAGCATAGGCATTTGGGAATTTGGTTTTTGGTTATTTTGAATACTTAATTTGTATGAGTGTTGCAGAAGGTTTTGGAGAGGATGTGAATGCCAGGTGACCTGTAGCTTGACTCAGACAACTGAAGGCTCCTCACTCCCTCCCCTGTCTTTGGAATGGACATCTGCCCACTGTTCCCACACTAGCAACTGTTCTAAGGAGGCAGCCTTGAGAGAGTAATGTGTTACTGAGACCATATGGACTGAATACATGTCTGAACACCATTAAGGCCACCATATAAACTTTTCAGTCTTGCATGATGCAGATATCTACTTGTCTTGTAGGGGCTCAAGCCAAGACTTGTATGAAGTTCCCTTGCTTGTTAAGCCTGCCACCTACCAATCTGGAATAGCCTGCGCCTTTCTTCAGTCTTCACTTGCTCTCCATGTATGGAGGCCAATTTCAGATCTCAGCTGGAGAACGCTGAATATTGTGAACCAACAATGAGAATATTTTTTTTCAGTGTGTAATAAATTGATGGTTAAAATTATACTAAAGAACAAGGAGTTTGCTTCTATGCCCAGCAATTTAGTTTCGCAAAGATATTGAATACTTTTGCTTTGATGTGGGGGAAAGCAGTTCAAAGGAAATGAATGTCTTTTTCATAAAGTAAAGCTGTTAGCTAAATAGCTTCAGCCTAGAAAGGTAAATAAAAGCATTAAGTCTCATTTATTTTTCAACTGAAAGTATAATAATTTTTTTGGTTTATACCTATGATTTTATAGATTTATTAAAGATGTCAGGACTTGAAAATGTTGACTTCACCTGGGTTCCTGCTATGAAATGCATCATGCATGAAATTCTGACATGCTTATGGTCATTTATACACATTTATTTCTAGAAAGAAATAATTCCAATTTGTCAGGTTGGATGTGCTAAAGAAGGAGTTGTTTTGAAATCATATGATTAATGTTAATAATTCAGTTATTATAGGATCTTAATTCATGTGAGTTTTTTCCTTCCTGCTGTTTTTTTCTTTGTTCCACTCACATACTAGCTATTGCTATATATATTAGTAATATTAGCTATTGCTCAGTCTTTTGCTGGGTCTTCTGTAGCAGCTGCCATCCACAAGCTGATTAGGGAAGAGAAAATTCTAAATATAAAAATATTTATATATAATATAATATATATAATTTTAAATATAAAAGAACATAGATATTAAAGATATAAATGGTAGGAAATTTTTTCCTGCTATTCCTAGGGAAGTTATATATAATATGGAAAGAAGATAATCTTTGTAATCTAGCTGATTCTAGCTTAAACCTTAGCTTTCATCATTATACTCAAAGGACAGCTATTTAACTTTCTATGTCTAAGTTTTCTTACCTATCACAGAGATACTATCCACCTTAGAAGATCGTTACAAAAGTTAGAGATAGTATACTTAAAGTGCCTAGAAGACTTACAACAAATAGTAGATATTATTACTGTTATTTTACTACATTGAAAGGAACTTTCAGAGAAAGATCCCTTTGGTCAGAGTGAGTGGTAAACCTTGTGCTTAGGGGCAGGTTTCCAGGCTGTATAGAAATAGTGGTGTAAACAAAAATGACTCAGCTTGAAGGTCTTCACATGAAACTTTCCTCTAAAAAGCCCCACTGACTTTACAGTGTGATATTCAAACCTGGATGATTTTTTGGATATTCAGAAGGACTGTTTAGTGTCACCCCAGAGTGGGGAATATGAATTTTTAAAAGTTGCCTAAGGTGATCCTGATAATCAGTCAGCTTTGGAACCACTTCTTTGTTTTTTAACTGGAGCATAATTGCTTTCAGGTTTCTTAGCCATGCTGTGTTATCAATACCTTCATGCTCTTTACATTTCAGAAACCGCCTGCCAATGCAGGAGATGCAAAAGAGGTGGGTTCGATCCCTGGGTTGGGAAGATTCCCTGGAAGGGGAAAATGGCAACCCACCCCAGTATTCTTGCCTGGAAAATCCCATGGATAGAGGAGCCTGGTTGGCTGAGGTCCACAGGGTTACAGAGTCGGACACGACAAAAGTGACTTAGCGCAGCACAGGACATAGTTGCTTTACAATGGGAACCACTTCTTAATATTCAGATCCAGCTCTTACAGGCCAACTTTGAGCATTATTGGGTGAAGAGCTACAAATTTTTCTTAAGATCCTTTATCTTTTTTTTTAAAGTTATGCTTTTCTGTTCTGAGCAAAATTAATGTAATTTCTTAATAGCATCTAAGACCCAATCCATATTCAAGTAGCCCATATTTTCTCAAAATGGGCTACTTTTATGTTTGGTTTGTTTGAATCAGTATCCAAACAAGGTCTACAAATTGCGTTAGGTTGATATGTCTCTTATGACTTATCCTTTTTTTTTTTTATATCATTGATTTGTTGGAGACACTTTCATTTGTATTTTAGTGTATTTCCACTTTTTGCATTTGATGGATTTCTTTCTCATGTTATTTAACTTGTTGCTCTACTGTATATTTAATACAAACTGGTAATTTGATATAGAGGCTTGATTAGATTCAGGTCAATTTATTTTTGGATTATTATATTTTTTTGTCCAACTTATTGCATTCACTATTCTTTTTGATGAAATTTGCTCCATCTTAGGTCAGTGGTAATTTCTTTATGTTGGCTCTGGTGTCCTTTGACACAGCACTTAGTTCTTGATAGTGCTGCTTTCTAGCTCAATGAAATGCCCCAGGCTCATCTTGCTATATATCTAGAATCAGTGATTCCTAGAAGGAATCTTGCTTTTTTTTGGTGGGGAATGGTATTTAGAGACCACAGTCTGAGTGCCAGGAAAGTGCATTAATCTTGCATTGAAATTGCATTTAGCAATCTTCATAGATAGAGTTGGGAAATAGATGTTTAAAAATAAAAGAAATCACGAGTGTACACTGACATTTCCAATTCAAATTTCAGGTTACAGAATATTTACTTAATTTGCTTGATTTTATGCTTGTATCTCTTTAGACTTGGGCTGGAAGTTGAAAGGCTTTCACCCTGATCTGGAGAACTGTGCTGGCCCTGAGTGTGCCATGCCATGCCATGCCGAGTTGCAACAGTCATGTTCGACTCTGTGGACCCTATGGACTATATGTAGCCTGCCAGGCTTCTCTGTCCATGGGGTTCTCCAGGCAAGAATACTAGAGTGGGTTGCCATGCCCTCCTCCAGGAGATCTTCCCAACTCAGGGATCGAACACATGTCTCTTAAGTCTTCTGTATTGGCAGGTGTAACTGCTCTTATATCCATTTTTCATCCATCCTCTGCTTTGCCCTGTATTCCAGGAGGCTGGCACCCTACAGCCTGCATTTCCCTGGCTCCCCTGTCAGCTGGCTCCCAGATGATCTTTGTCAGTGGGGAACACTGCTAGGAGGTTGACAGATGGGAAGGGGAACGAGTTCAGATTATTTCTGCCTTTCTGTCTCTGCCTTGAAAATCATCTGTGGCAGCAGCCAGGTCTCCTCTGAAACCTCAGCTTCAGTGGTCCTAGCTCGCCAAGGTTTTAGCTTTCATTGGGTGACCCTGGCCCTTGGCTCTGGTTCTACCACCTCCTTCCCCTTCCTGTTTCTGCCGTAGGCATGCTAGTGGCTTCATCTTGGCACTAATTTCTGGGTTGTCTCACTGTCCTCTGGGTTTTTGCCTCTCCTATCACCTGTATAACAGAATTCTCTATGTTATATCGATAGTAGTTCTGCTTTAAATACTCAAAAGGTTTCTGTTATTTGATTAGACTCTGATGCAATCGTGTTGCTTAATCACTGAACGTTTTATTTTACCAACAAAGTCTTGTGAATTTTTGACTGCTTGGAGCTTGCAAACTGAATCCTGACAGTCATTATTATCATTATCACAAGTCATTTATTAATCATCTCACTGTGGGTAGCACTTCATACATTTATATTTTTCCTTTTTAATCATAACTGTTAGACTTTGTCAAATTATGCTTCCCCTCTGGCTCCTGAATCTGCCATCCCTACTGTTATCACCCCACTTCAGGCCATTATGACAGCCTCCCTAAATTTTGAAATAACTTCACAACTTTCTCCCTACCTCCGGTCCCTTCATTCTCTAGTCTATTTTAATATATGCTGCCAGATTTATTTTTATAAAGCACAGCTCTGATAATGTCACACCATCACTAAGAAAGAAAACCTCCTGTGGCTTCCCATCGCTTACCAAATTAAGCACAGACGCTTTGTACTGGCTTTCAACATTCCCCACACAATATCCCCAAACTTACCTCTGTGTTGAGTGTTTCATCATACAAACCACGCCTCGGCCTGTTGATCCATTGGCAAGGAAGATCCTTGGAAGTAAAAGAGTTACCCTTGACTTTGCCATGTGCCTTGTGCTATTTGAAATGTCCTGTGGAGAGGCAAAGTCAAAATAGAGATAGAAAACAAATTTGGACGTTGCCATCAGAGAAACTATTCCTTCTGCATTTATTAGATATAATTTTTCTATTAAAGAACTTTCCCTCATTCACTAATTTGTCTGCACTACTGAAAGGCAAGTTAAATATAGATATTTCTCCCCTGTTTGTTGTCAGTTTTTAGTGTAATGATTTAGTGCCCAAGCAACTCTCAGTGGTGGCCAATGAATTTCTGAATAATATTATGAATCCACGCACCATTGTATATTTACATTCATTTTAGCTATTTTTCTTCTTGATGCAGATTGTCTCATTCAGGTAATGAATCCATCTGTTTTAGATTTTAAAACATAGAGATCACAATGAATAAGCCCTTAAAGATAAAATGACATTCACCTTTTATAGGCTTGTTTATTTTACTCTGAGTTCTGGATCCCTCTGGACTCATTTTAGAAACAAAATGTCAGTGATTAAAGAAACTTCTTGCTCTCAGTGAAGGTCATTGTTGACACTTGATTTTATTGTTTCTGTGGGCTTCCTTGGTCTTACTTGTTCTTGGTCATAGGCTCTGTTCATTCATTTATTCATTTTTGTTGAATAAGATGCACAGGGCTATTGCTGTTGCGGTTGTTTTTGGCTGTGCTGTGAGGCTTGTGAGATTTTAGTTCCATGACCACCAGGCATTGAACACGGACCCTCGTCAGTGAGAACGTGGAGTCCTAATCATTGAACTGCCAGGGAATTCCCCAGGACTATGTTCTTGTGAAGCTGAACCCCTACAGGAGACACAGACATTTAACAATAAATTACACAAATGATAATACAATTCCAGTTGAAGTGGGTACTGTGGAGGAGAAAATCAGTGTTATAAGCAGTTGTGTCAGGGAGGCTCTGACTTGTTGGAGGAAAGGGGCAGGGAAGGCTTCCCCAAGGATTTGATGTCTGAGCAGAGATCTGAAGGATGAACAAGGATTTAGGTAGAGGGGCTCATTAGCACAGAACACAGAAAGTGAGAAAGCCTCGATGAGAGAAGAAACATGTCCCTTTGAGGATTGAAAGAAAGGCCACTGTGGCTGGAGTATGGAGACCTACAGGGTGACTGAAATAGGTCAGAGAGGCATGTAGGGACCAGGCCATGCAAGGCCTTCAAGATCATGGTAAGGATGGTACAGTTTTTTAAATAAAGGGCTATCATGATCAGGTCTGCATTAGGCTGAAGTGTGGGAAATATATAGGAAGGACACAAGACTATGTGCCGAGATGCCACCAGAGATCCAGGTGAGAAATGTCTGTATTTCAGAAAGTATTCCTTGTTCTGAATTCTTCTTATCTAGTCATAGCTATTTTAGCTTTTATATGAATATTTCTTTGGTATATGCTTTTTATCTTCCTACTGCTAACTTCTCTACGCTTTTAAATCAAAATGAATTTCTTTTTTTCAGTTTTATTGACAATAATAATATACTTAAAGTGAACAAGGTGCTTAGTACTTAGCAACAGAATCAAGGGGAAACCTGTGCCGATTTCTGGAGCTTTTTCTCACCTTAGCTTCCTTTTTTCTGGTTCTTTGATCTACAAATTACTGTCACTTCAGTTTCTTTGAAATTTGCTTTCTCAATTCAGTGGGATCACCTTGCTTTGTTCAAGAAGTCCCTCCCAGCTCCACTGTCCAGAAGATGCCTCTAGACAGGGAGCCAGGGCAGGCAGAGGACTCACCCTGCTTGTTTCCTTTTCTCGGTGATCTCAGTCCGGAACAGTCTCTTTTCTAAAGTAATCATTTCATATATTTTGTTCCGCTTTTCTAGTTGTTTACAGTGTGTATGTGAAGGATTCCTTCTAGTCCCAATTATTTTATCATGGCCAGAAATGAGTCTGTGCATTCAGTTTTGATCAGACTGAACTCAAGTTAGAAATTTCTAAGTGGAAGTCCATTATCCAGTTGGTGTTAGATTTGCATTTTAGAGAGGGAATCTGAGTTGAAGAGATACATTTGGGGATTGGAGTAGGATGGCAGGTGATCAGAGTCATGAAGCCTGATTGGACATTATCAGTTGTGAGAATGAAAGCGTGTGAAGAAAATTGGGCTTTGGGTTTGGCCTTGGGGAATTATACTTTCAGATCCCAGGCAGAGGAAGATGAACCGGAGGAGATGGCAGAGAAGCATCATCTAGAAAGGTTAGAGAAAACTAGGACAGCATGTTGCAGATATATGGGAAGGTATTGTTAAGATTTTCATCATTAATTATTATCAAAATTTTAATGATGCCGGTTCAGATGAATGGAGGACTGAGAGTTGCCAACTGCGTTTTGTGACATGAAAAGTTTGAGTGGTCTTGCCCAGAGCACTTTCGGGAGAGTACTGGGACAGAAGCTAGATTTTGATGCTGAGGAGAGAGTGGGAGGTCAGACAACGGAGAGGTATGTTTAGACAATTTTTATTTAAGTACAGAATTTTATTTTTTAAATTAAAAGGTTTTTTTTACATATATATGTGTATGTAATTCTTTTCTTGTTTAGGTTATTATAGAATATTGAGCAGAGTTCTTTGTGCTATACAGTAGGTCCTTGTTGGTTATCTATTTAAAATATAGCAGTATGTACATGGCAATCCTAAACTCTTAATCTATCTGTTTTTCCCCTCCCCTTCCCCACTGGTAAGCATAAGTTTGTTCTCTATAGAAATCTGTGAGTTTGTTTCTGTTTTACAAATAAGTTCATTTGTATAATTTTTTCTTAGATTCTGCTTGTAAGTGATATAATGTATTTGTCCTCTTCACTCTGCTTTACTTCAGTTCAGTTCAGTTCAGTTCAGTCGCTCAGTCGTCTCCGACTCTTGCGACCCCACGAATCGCAGCATACCAGGCCTCCCTGTCCATCACCAACTCCAGGAGTTCACTCAAACTCACGTCCATCGAGTCAGTGATGCCATCCAGCCATCTCATCCTCTGTTGTCCCCTTTTCCTCCTTCCCCCAATCCCTCCCAGCATCAGAGTCTTTTCCAATGAGTCCACTCTTCGCATGAGGTGGCCAAAGTACTGGAGTTTCAGCTTTAGCATCATTCCTTCCAAAGAAATCCCAGGGCTGATCTCCTTCAGAATGGACTGGTTGGATCTCCTTGCAGTCCAAGGGACTCTCAAGAGTCTTCTCCAACACCACAGTTCAAAAGCATCAATTCTTCGGTACTCAGCTTTCTTCACTGTCCAACTCTCACATCCATACATGACCACTGGAAAAACCATAGCCTTGACAAGATGGACCTTTGTTGGCAAAGTAATGTCTCTGCTTTTCAATACGCTATCTAGGTTGGTCATAACTTTCCTTCCAAGGAGTAAGCGTCTTTTAATTTCATGGCTGCAGTCACCATCTGCAGTGATTTTGGAGCCCCCCAAAATAAAGTCTGACACTGTTTCCATTGTTTCCCCATCTATTTCCCATGAAATGATGGGACCATATGCTGTGATCTTCATTTTCTGAATGTTGAGCTTTAAGCCAACCTTTTCACTCTCCTCTTTCACTTTCATCAAGAGGCTTTTTAGTTCCTCTTCACTTTCTGCCATAAGGGTGGTGTCATATGTATATCTGAGGTTATTGATATTTCTTGCGGCAATCTTGATTCCAGCTTGTGCTTCTTCCAGCCCAACATTTCTCATGATGTACTCTGCATATAAGTTAAATAAGCAGGGTTACAGTATACAGCCTTGACATACTCCTTTTCCTATTTGGAACCAGTCTGTTGTTCCATGTCCGGTTCTAACTGTTGCTTCCTGACCTGCATACAGATTTCTCAAGAGGCAGGTCAGGTGGTCTGGTATGCCCATCTCTTGAAGAATTTTCCACAGTTTATGATGATATTTAGGTCCATCCATGTTGTTACAAATGGCATTATTTCATTCTTTTTAATGGTTGAATAATATTCCATCATATACCTATACCACATCTTCTTTATCCATTCATCTGTTGATGGGCATTTAGTTTGCTTCCATGTCTTGACTATTGTAAACTATACTGCAATGAACATTGGGGTGCATGTATCCTTTTGGATCACATTTTTATCCAGATATATGCCCAGGAGGAGAAGTGGGCAACAAAGGATGAAGTGGTGGTTGGATGGCATCACTGACTTGGTGCATATGAGTTTGAGCAAGCTCTGGGGATTGGTTATAGACAGGAAAGCCTGGTGTTCTGCAGTCCATGGGGTCACAAACAGTTGGACATGACTGAGCGACTGAACTGACTGATATGCCCAAGAGTGGGATTGCAGGGCCGATAGATAGTAAATCTAGTTTTAGTTTTTTAAGGAACTGCCATACTGAAGATAAGAGTTACCTTGAGAGCTGTAACTGGATGAGAATTTCCAGAATTGTTTTCATTTATTTTCTTTTTTAAAAATGTTTTCTTTACAATAAGAGAGCCTTGAGTATATAGAAATGCTGGTGGGAAGAACCTGGCTGAGGATATAAGGTTAATAATTTGAGAGAGAGCTGATACTCTGTAGTGTCAGGAAGAAAAAGGCTGCTGCATGTGCAATTCATGAGTTGAGATTTGACCTTAGATAGGAAAAGTTATATATTTTCTTGTAACAGAAGGAAAGAAAAGAGAATGGGTATCCAGAAAATCAGGTTTGTTGGTTTGGTGGAGGGAAGTTCAAGATAAACCATCAGTTAGAGATAGTGATGGTTTCCATGTCTCATAGAGAATGTTTGAAAAATATGTGTCCAGTATTGACATGGGCTTCCCAGGTGGCACAAGGAGGCTGGAGAGAAAGCAGTGGCTTCTTCACCTGTCCATCCTCTGCTAAATGTTCCCATTTCTCTCCTCTTTTCAGGTTTCTTTCCCTATTTCTGATATTCAGTTCTCAAGCCTTACTGCTGTTTCAACCCATCCTCTTCTCGATCTCTAGCTTTATTTTTCTAATTCTGGTTTCTCATCCAATCCTTAACCTTATTCTTGCTCCCTCTCCTGCATATAATGTCTTTATTACTTATTGAAAACCTTTCCCCCCATCCTTCATCTTTTCCAAATCCTCTTCTTCTTGTATGTTTGTCCTTATGTCTTCTTTCTTTTTCTTTAAGCCATCTTGAGTCCCACTTGTTGGCTCACTCTCTATTTGTTTACAAAAGAAAAGTCCACGTTTTCAGTATTCAATCTCAATTTGAGATTGATTATATTCTTAAATGCCATCTTGAGCTGCTTTAAATGTTCTCAAATTTTATTCCTTAGGATGGAAAAATAAAGGGCATTTCAATAGCAGTACATAAGTCTCATCATTTGAGATTGAAATAGTATTTTTTAAAAAGGCAGAAGTGCCTATAAGTTTTTTTGTTTGTTTGTTTCTTGCTTGTTTTTAAAAAAGAGAGACCAGTGATATTTACATATAGTTGGGCAAAGCATTATGAAAACATTTACATATTTAAATTACTTAGAAAATTAGAGTGAATTGGAAAAACAATAAATGTCTTCATATATCTAAATTATGGTTTATGAAAAAGTATGTAACTCTTCATAAAAAAAGAAATGTATGTTTTCACTTAAGCACCAAAAATGTGGGAAGCTTTTGAGAAGCACTTCTATCAGGTAGGGCTTCCCAGGGGGTGCAGTGGTAAAGAATCTGCCTGCCAATGCAAGAAATGCAAGACTCCAGTTGGATCCCTGGGTTGGAAAGATTCCCTGGAGTAGGAAATGGTAACTCTCTCCAGTATTCTTGTCTGGGAAATTCCATGGGCAGAGAAGCCTGGTGGGCTAACAGTCCATGAGGTTGCAAAGACTCAGACATGACTGAGCAACTGAGCACACACACACATATTTATCAGGTAGGCTGAGTCAGGAATTTGAGTTGTTTCACTGTCACAAGTAGGCAGTGACAACTACACAGATCATCTAATATGTACATCTACTATGTACAAAGTGCTTTCCTAGCATCTGTGAAAGAATAACAGTATAACCTTGAGTCTTAGCTTTCAAGTCAGCCCTCAGAGAGAGAGAGAGAGTGGCATTAGGCATGAATTTGATCTTTGAAACCCAAGTGCAAGAAACTTTCTTCTTCTGTATCACATAACTCTGGCACTGAGCCACATTGACTAATATGTCAAGAAATTCAATCAGTTTCCAGTGCTATTGAGATGTTCACTGTAGAGATGCTCAGTATGGTCCCCATGGGTTATTTAAAGGCAGTGACTCCATTCCTTCCATGGCAAGAATAGGAAAGGGACTTCTTTGATGAGGTTCCTGGGTTCCTGGGCATTGGGAAGGAGAAAAATGAAGATCTCCATTATTCCAAGTCCTGAACAAACCATCTCTTTCTCCATTTCCATTTCCTCCTCTTCAAACCTTGGGTGATCCTCTTCCTCTAGGTAATTCAGTTGTACAGTCTCTGTAAACTAAGGCTTCTGAAAATAAGTCTTGTTTATTCTCTAGGGCATACAGGGTTGATTGCTCTTGGGGAGGGCCCAAAAAGGAAAAAAAAAAAAAAGAAGAAAATCTTTCATGGGCCTTCTAAAACAGCCATAATTAGATTTAAAATATTTTAATAGATTATCAAGCTATATATGGATACTATGGGAAATTTATTGATGACAAGGTACATTGCATCTCACATTTGACATTCAATCATATAGCTTTTGTCAAATTCTAATTTTTCCAAAACTCATCTGTTATTTTCAAGTCAGTGAGAAACATATTTAAAAGCCTCTTACTGACTCAACACTCACCATGACGTACTGACTGATCTGTAGATTTACCAGGACACTAAAAATAAACTTTATGCCAAAATTTGATGCAGAGAAGTGGAACATAATACTCTTAAAATATAATTATAATTTTTGAGTAATGGGGTATTTTTGAAAAGAAATGTCTAGCTATCACGAAATATTCACCCTAGGGAAAGGAAACATCAGGTTTAATGTATCAACTTCTTCATAAAGTGAACCTAAAGAGAGCTTTTACATCTCCACATGATGGCAACATTCAGATCTACGAAAATCATCCTTGCAATGAATATGATATGGAAACATTTCAAAAGAAGATGTGGGGCTCAATGCTTTAGACTAGAGCAGTGATTTTCCAACTTTGTTGTGTATATAAACCACCTGGAGATCTTGTTAAAATGCTGATTCTCATTCAGTAGGTCTAGGGTGGGGCCTGAGGGTTCAGCATTTCTAAGAAGCTCCTGGGTGATGTTGCTGCTGTAGGTTTGCTGACAATCCTGAGCAGCAAGGTTTTAGAGAGTATAGTTTCTGTAGTCAATGATGAAAAGTTGACTTTTTTTGCAATGTGAATATATCTTTTATACACAAATCACATAGGTTTTTTTTTTTTTTCCCTTTCAAGGAATTTTGGACCTAAATTTAATTTTTTTTTAATAAAAAACTTTATTTATGGAGGTTAACCAGACCAATGAAAAATATAGGAAAGATGAGGGCCAAAATAGACCAGAGTCATGCATTGTGTGGTAAATATGGAAAACACTCAACACTATGTAATAGAAATGGTTATGATAAAGTGTGTAGTAGTCACATACATGGAGAGCCAGGCTGATTGACTTGCTGAGACTTGAGACCCTTGGTGCACCAGTTGGCTTCCAGTTTATGCTGGGAGACATGAGACAAGTTTTGAATGTGTGATTTTGATATACCAGTTGGACACTCAAGAGGAGATTCAAATAAGTAGGACTTGGGTGGAGCTCAGCACAGAGATTGAGTCTGGATGTATAGATTTAGAGTGGGTGTGAAGTGAAAAGAGAGCCTAGTTCACGTCCTAAAGAATACTAATATTTAAAGGAAGAAACAAAGGAATAATAGTCAACAAAGGATTTAGAGATTTATGAGAAAAATTGGGAAAATGAGTTTTCACTGAAGCTAGGTAAGAGTGTTGTAGGTGCTTAACAAATGTTGTTAAAATGAAAACCAATAACAAATACACAGTAAAGAAACAAACAGAAAACCAGACTGAACTGGGTTTATGAATGCTTTGTACCAAGACCACTGGAATGTTTGATTTTCCTAAGCATATATTCTTTAAAAATTTTATTGTTTTTTAAATTTACTTTTTTTTTATATTGGAGTATAGTTGAAACTCCAATACTTTGGCCACCTCATGCAAAGAGTTGACTCATTGGAAAAGACTCTGATGCTGTGAGGGATTGGGGGCAGGAGGAGAAGGGGACGACAGAGGATGAGATGGCTGGATGGCATCACTGACTCGATGAACGTGAGTCTGAGTGAACTCCGGGAGTTGGTGATGGACAGGGAGGCCTGGTGTGCTGCAATTCATGGGGTCGCAAGAGTCGGACACGACTGAGCGACTGAACTGAGCTGAACTGAACTGATAGTTGATTTGCAGTGTTGCATTAGTTTCAAGCGTGCGGCAAAATGATTCAGTTACATATATACATATATCCTTTTTTTAATATTTTTTCCCATATAGATTATTGCAGAATATTGAGTAGAGTCTCCTGTGCCATACAGGAAGTCCTTGTTGGTTAGTTTATATATAGTAGTGTGTATATGAAGCGACTTAGCAGCAGCAGCAGCAGTGTGTATATGTTAATCCTAAACTCCTAATTTATCCCTCCCCTCCTTTCCCCTTTGGTAACCATAAGCTTGCTTTTGAAGTCTGTGAGTCTGTTTATGTTTTGTAAACAAGTTCATTTGTATAATTTTTTAAGATTCTACATACCAGTGATATCATGTATTTGTCTTTCTCTGCTTGACTTACTTCACTTAGTATGGCAAGCTCTAGGTTCATCCATGTTGCTGCAAATGGCATTATTTCATTCTTTTTATGGCTAAAATTCCATTGTATATATGTACTACCTCTTTTTTATCCATTTCTCTGTTGATGGACATTTAAGTTGTTTCCATGTCATAGCTATTATAAATAGCGTCCTACGCATATTGTTTTATATGTTTTTTCTATCAAAGACTGTCTTCTCTCCCTGGAATAGCCTTCATTCTCCTTCCACTTTTTGTGATCTCTGCCTCTGCTGCCTACTCCCTCTTATGTTTGCACACACTCTCTCTGGCCCTGGGACATCAATGATACTCTTTTGCTTCTGGCTCCCCTTGTGGAACTGGATGATTGCTCGTCAACCTTTCCAAGCTCTGTGTGCCAGCACTGTCTCTGACCAATAAGCTGGTACCCAGCTGGACTAGAAAGCCCTCATCCCATAAGGAACTGTAACAACTGATTGAAACCAAAGGGGGAGAAAATATTTGCTGATAGTTGATGTTAGTATTTCCTTTTCACTATGATGCTGTATATGATGATGGCTGGTGGAGTCCAAGTTCCAGATGAACCATGACATGTGACCCTGAGAGACCCTGTATATGACCAGAAGAAGTTGTTGTTTTGTTGCTAAGTTGTGTCTGACTCTTTGCGACCCCATGGACTGCAGCACACCAGGCTTCCCTGTCCTTCACCATCTCCTGGAGTTTGCTCAAACTCATGTCCATTATTTCAGTGATGCTGTCTAACCACCTCATCCTCTGTCACTCCCTTCTCCTTTTGCCTTCAGTCTTTCCCAATGAGTTGGCTCTTTGTGTCGGGTGGCCAAAGGATTGGAGCTTCAGCTTCAGCGTTAGTCCTTCCAGTGAATACTCAGAGTTGATTTCCTTTAGGATTGACTGGTTTGATTTCTTTGTAGTCCAAAGGACTCTTAAGAGGACTCCCTGGTTAAGTGGTTAAAATTCCACATTCCAGTGCAAGGGGTGCACGTTCGATCCCTTATCGGGGAACTCGGATCCCACTTGCTTCTCAGCCCAAAAACCAAAGCATAAAACAGAAACAATATTGTAATAAATTCAAGAAAGACTTAAAAAATGGTCCACATTAAAAAAAATTTTATTAAAAAGTGGACTAGAGGCAGTGGAGAGCAGAGGTGTTTACGAGATGAGCTGAGAGTCAGGCTGCCTGGATTTGAATCCCATTCTGCCATTCACAAATTGTTCAGTCTAAGAAAGGTTACTTAACTTCTTCATATCTCAGTTTTCTCCTCTGTAAATGGGGACTGGACACATAGCGTAGTTCTTGGTCAATATAACCTGTTAAAGAAATGGTGACAAAACCAATCAAACATATGAACACAAATACATGCATACATAATGTTTCATGTTAGGTGTGCAGATGGGATCTGACACTAAAGGAGGAGGTTGATCAGGAGCAGTGAGCTGGGCTTCTCAAAAAAAAAAAAAAAAACAACAACAAACCTGTAGATGGGGCAGAGATAGGCGGAAAGGCTAATCAGTCCACTTTGGGGAGAATTAACGTGATGCCCTTTTGGACACTAAGATGATGAAATGATGTTTGTCAGAGGAATGTGGGCTTGACATATTCTCCAGTGTGGAGTGCAAGAGTGAGATCTAAGTCATTTATATTATTTTTCTACTTTTCCTATTATTCAGTGATGGTCATTTATGAAGTTGGCTATCGTTTTTGGACAGAGAGTGTTTTTTTTTCCCCCTTTGTAAATGGATCTCTAAGACCTCTAACCTCATCTGTACCCTCTTATAATATGAGCTCACCCGTTTAAACAATATTAAGGAAATGAAAATTTCTAGTGGTATTTAGTGTTCAGAATCAGTCCTTGAAGGATGCCAGGTGGGGGATAAAGGATCAGTCAGATACCGTAATATCAGTCAAGATGGATAATCACTGAAAATCCAAGAAATTATCATCAGAGAAACTTATTTGCACAGACAAATGTCCTTATCAACATCAGGCGTTATTTTTAAGATTCAAATCATGTATTATTGAGTAGCATAATGCCAGTCTAAATGAAATATTTTCTAGCTTAAGTTTTATTGATTTCAATTTGTTAATTATAATTACTAACTTTTTATTTTTTAATGTTCGAGTGCTGACATGCTTGGGGGAAGGTGGGGTGGGGGAATTGAACCACAGTGGCGATTGCACAGCAAGGAAATCAGCAGAAGAGGAAAATTAAATGCTAGGTGATGGTGTGAAGTCAGCAGTGAGGAGAATGAGTGGGGGGAAAGAGTTAAATTTTTAAGTGATTTAGCAAATGATGTCAAGAAAGTGCCACACCATTGTTTCAGTTTTTCTAATATAACAAGCCATAATTGATCATTTTTTTGTACTCATGTAAGAAAACCTCTTTAGGGAAAATTTTCAGTGTCCTAAGGAACTCATTGCAAAATTGTTTTGTTTAAAAGAATACTTAGAGGCTTAGCACGCACACACACAGAGATAGATATCATTTTGAAATCCCAAACTGCTTGAAAACTGTTGAGAAGGTATCAGAAGCATCTTTTACTCTGGAATCCTGGACTGAGCAGAATTTTCAGAAGTGGACAGAACCATTTACTTCTCTTTTCTCCTCCTGAGAGGTGTTGAAAATGTATATTGGAAGCAAAAAAAAAAAAAAAAAGTCTTCTCCTGGTAAGTTCTAACCTGCTTCTCATGTCTTTTGCAATCCTATCCCAAAGCCTTTACTGCCTGAGTAAAAATAAAGAGAGTTCCCTTTTTAGTTTTCCATCACCTTTTAAAAACTTTCCTAAGTAAACATATATTTGAGCTTGTAAGTAATATTAAGTATACATTTATTCATTTTTCTGGGTTCTTGTGTTAAAATTGTTTCTGTTCTATGGGTTTAGTTTCTGCTGGATTCAGTCATTCTTTCTTCGTCCACCTATCCATTCCTTTGTTCATTCATTCTGGACCCCTACACACCTGAGGATCTATGAGAACATAATGCAATTTCCTGCCGATAATTAGTGACTTTCTCAAATAGTTCTGATATGAGAACCCCAGTTAGACATATATTCGTTAAAAATAGTCTGTGTAAAAAGCATGGGGGAGTGGTGGTCTTTGATTTAATATTATTCTGCCTGTGGCGGGTTTCTAAAATGAAGTACCTGTCAGTCGACTGCCCATCCTCCTCGCTTGTCCAAATTGGGTGGTTTACACATCTGAAGGAAGGCTGAAGTGAGAGGCAATCTGTGGACGGTGTTCAGTGTTCATTTCCTTTTCTCCCTCATTTTTCATGTGTCAGCTTAATGTCATTTCTTTAGGGACGCCTGCCCAACACCTCCCTATCCCACTCCCTCCAGATGAGTTACTCCGTTACTCTTAGCAGCCCCTACTTCTTTTTCACAGCCCTTATTACAGTTGCAGTTAAATGTTTGTTTGGGTGATTGTTTACTTAATGCCTGTCTTTTCCATCTGACCATATGCTCCATGGGGGCGGGGCGACCATGTGTTGTTTACAGCCCTCTCCCCAGAGCCTGTCATGGAGTCTGGCACATAGTGGGAGCTAATTTGTTGACTGAATTAATCAAAAAGTAACCATTAAAAAGACATTAAATTTAATTTAACCACTAACCAGAAAAAGTGTGTGTATTGAATTAACCTTTTTAATTTGCGTGTGATATTGCACATGCACGGATTATCATTTTCTAAAAATCACAGCATGCTGAAATGTGCGAAAATTAGGAAAAAAAATGGTGTTCACTTTTTTTTTTTTTAATAAGGGAAAATTGAAGATCAGGAGAAACCATAAACTAGAGGAACTATAGAATTAGTTGGAATGTTAAAGTCCCTTCCCCACAAAGTGAAGGTTTTAAATTTAATTTGCTCTTAGAACTGTTGAATGAATATATGCAGGGTAGTTAGGCTTAAAAATTTCCACACTACTAGTGACTTGATAGATTATAATCACTCTTTCCCTAGGAGCTGCTGTGCTTTCTCATTGTAAAAAGTAATTAGCAGATGTAAAATAAAAGTTTATTAATCTTATAGGATATAATTATGGTTGTTTGTATGTAAATTCTTTCATGTTCGTGGATTGCTTATCTTTCATTTTAAATAAACAGGTTAGAAGTCAAATATCATTACCAATTTGATTAAAACCATTACAATTCTTTTTGTTTAAAAAAAAAAACAGAGCCTTACTTATTTTTCAAAAGATAATGCTAAATTAATTGGCCTAGTTTTAGGGTTGGAATTCCCAGTAGCCAAACCAAAATGTCCTAATGCAGATGATCTGCCAAAAGTATTTGAAAATATCAAGTTAAAAAAAAAAAAACATGGACTATAACACAGGAAACTGCATATCTGCAGCACCATTCGTCAATTTATTTAAAATGTCTGATGTTCAATGATGAGTGAGACCGGGGATGGATGGCTTCTGCTTGCCTAGCCCATCTACCTTCTCTCTTGTGCAGTCTCTTCTCTCTCCTAGGAGGCAACTCTGTCCAGACAATGTCAACTGGTTCTTTGACTCCTTGGTTTCTAGTGGATTCGGTCAAGGGGAGAGCCAGCAGGAAGTCAGGGAGGGCAGAGAGTTCAGGATATAATATCCTGGCTCCCTCCCTGTGGGGTTGCTAGGGGCTGGTTGTGTCCCTCCCCTCCAGGGATTAGGGGAGAGGTCACTGCTCCTCTCAGATGGCATCTGTCTGTGACTCCTTCTGGCTTCTATAACTGCTCCCTCCTCTGGTTTTTAGGGTGCAAGGGTAGTAGCTGCCTTCTTCTGACTTTACTGGATTATGGCTTTCCACTGCTTTCCCTCTAAATTGCCTGTGCCTTGGAAATAGCCCCCCTATTAACCTCCCTAAATTACCCAAATTCAAGGGTACTCTTTGTTTCCTTCACTTCCCAGACTCATACAGTACCCTTGAAAAAGTACTCATACAGTACCCTTGGTAAATGCACCCTTTAAAACGTGGCGCTAGTGGTAAAGAACCTGCCTGCCAGTGCAGGAGATGCAAGAGATGTGGGTTTGACCTCTGGATTGGGACGATCCCCTGGAGAAGGGAATGGCAACCCACGCCAGTGTTCTTGCCTGGAGAATCCCATGGACAGAGGAACCTGATGGGCTATGGCCCATAGGGTCACAAAGATTGGACACGACTGAGGCGACCTTAGCATGCACACAAAACTCAGTAGAATATATCCAAGTGAATTACGAAAACCAGGATATGACATTGTATAAAGCATATGTCTACTCTCAGGTGTACACATATGTACAAAAATGCATTCTTCATGTTTTAAAGAAAGTGTGCCTCCTGTGACTTGGTCTTCATATTTGCCTCTGAAATTTCAGATTCAGCATCAGCAGGAAACCGTATTTGAATTCTTTATCTAATAATGAGAATGAATTGTCTCTTTCTTCTCTGGTTGGCTTGGTTATGGGTGTTGTGAGAGGTAAGGTCTGTATCCTGGCTCATAACAGAATTAGTCGTGACTGTAAGGGTATGAACCATCTCTCTATACTCAGCTGTGTTGACTGACCACAGGCCCTTTTAGTGTGCAAATGTGGATAGATTTTGCTCACTCTGAATGAGCTGATGTTGGGCAGGTGGATAACATCACGCTACAATGAAATCATTCGCTCTCTCCGTGGCCTCCACAATTTCCCATTTCAAAAGACCCCCTCTCCTTTTCTATTTCTAAGCCCCACCATGCATCAAGGGCTTCCCAGGTGGCTCAGTGGTAAAGAATCCACCTGCTAGTACAGGAGACACAGGTTTAATCCCTGGATTGAAAAGATCCCCTGGAGAAGGAAATGGCAACCTACTCCTGTATTTTTGCCTGGAGAATCCCATGGACAGAGGAACCTGGTAGGCTACAGTCCACGGGGTTGCAAAGAGTCAGACATGACTGAGCACAAACACACATACACACACACACACACACGCACACTGTGCATCAGAGCACAACAGCTAGTGTCCTTTTTCTGAATCAGTGGTGAAGATTCAGTTGAGAAGATAGTCATGGACTCATTTCGCACTTGTACAAATAGGAAGCTTGCTCTCTATCCATTGAGTGGGCAAGGTTTCTTTGAGCAGGTCCTGGTTTGGGAGGGTAATAGAGTTTCAAAAACAAACTGAGGATAGTCATCCTTCTTCTTTATTTCTCCATGTTTAGGCTCCACATTTCTTTCTCCTTTTCCCTCTCATTTCATTTTCATGAAGCTGAGAGGCACATGAAAGCTCAGGCCAGCATGAGGAGGGAAAGGTCAACACTGAACTGAACTTCTAGCTCTGACTCCTGATTTTTATCCAATTTCTGGTTTTATACTCATGTTTTGCCACAAGCAACTAGTAGTTTTAGTACCAGAGAGCAGTCACGTCTGAAAAGACAAAATTGATGGCTATAATCATTATGCTCTTCTGGACCGGGTTCTGCAGCAGCAACAAACCATCCCAAGACCAGGTGGTAGGAAGCTGTTATAGCGATGGCGGCTGTTCCTAAGAGCAGCATCACTGAAGAAGTGCTCAGGCAAGCACTAGCCCCTGAGGAAGAGCACAGCTTCAAGCTGATCTTTCACTGGAGAAAACCAGTGGCACTATTGAATGGCACTAAGAACACACCCCGCCAACTTCCTCCACCACTAAGGTTGACAATCAATGGATGAGGTTGGTTGTAGAGATGAAAAAGCACAAAAACCTTGTTGGTAATTGATGGTGAAGATGTGGGTGACTCAGGTCTTAAATTGTCTTCTGTCTGCAAATCTGTTCTCAGATGTATGTGAGTTTCTTGCAGGAAGACTTACATTTCCTATGATCCTGGGGGACTTCCCCTGAGCTGTGCTTTAGGACTCATTGCTTGTTAGGGGTGTCTTGGCCTCCTCGTGGATCTTTGGCAAGCCAGAAACTGGGGGAAATGCATGTGGGATACATGTCATTTTCAGCAGTCACAAAAAGTTTAAAACTTACCATAGTATTTTAATGTGCAAGCAGCAGGGAACATTTAAAAGGCACCTGAAGGGGAATTGCCATCTTCTTGTGCTGTGAAAGAGTATATATGGTGCCTAAAAGCCTCTTGGAGAAGGCAATGGCACCCCACTCCAGTACTCTTGCCTGGAAAATTCCATGGACAGAGGAGCCTAGTAGGCTGCAGTCTATGGGGTCGAGAAGAGTCAGACAGGACTGAGCAACTTCACTTTCTCTTTTCACTTTCATGCATTGTAGAAGGAAATGGCAACCCACGCCAGTGTTCTTGCCTGGAGAATCCCAGGGATGGGGGAGCCTGGTGAGCTGCCGTCTATGGGGTCGCACAGAGTCGGACATGACTGAAGCGACTTAGCAGCAAAAGCCTCTTGGCCCCTTTATATCTCAGTAACATCCCGTCTCACCCTGCCAGTCATGTGGAATTAGATTCACTGACTTCAACAGGGAGAGGCACAGACCATCTGAGGAAGCTGTACGCATTCTCAACCCTGTCTAGAAAGTGTAGAAAGCAATGGGCATGAGGCTTGGGGAAGAAATAGGGCTTGGCTGGGCCAGGGAACAGAAAAGAATCTAGTGAGTCAAGTGAGAGACGGGAAAAGGAGGTCAGAGGTCGAGTCGTGGATCCTGTGAATAGAGGCTTAGGCTTTACTTGAATTTCACTGGGGAAAATGAAGGGCTTTCAGCAAAATTTTGATATTATCTGTTTTTTTTAAAAAGCTCAGTTTGGTTGTTTGTGTAGAATGGATTTGAGAAGGGCAGGAATGGAAGTGGTAAGAGCATAATCAGGTGGTTTTGGGAATCAGATATCACAGTGGATTGGACTAGGTTGGGGTGTGCTGTTTTGTTTTACCATCCCTAGGTGATGGCCTGAGATGGCTAATTGAACATTTGATTATGTCCAAATTCTGGCCAGCAGGAAGAAGGGGCAGGGCGTGAGAAAGAACTACTCTTTCCCTTTAAGGATACATTTTCAGAAGTTGCACTCACCACTATACTAAAGATCATAGCTGCAAAGAAGGCTGGGAAATGTAGTTTTCTTCTAAGTGGCCAAGTCGTACATAAAAATAAGGGGTTCTATCTGCAAGAAGTAGAAAACAGACACTAAAGGACAGTAATATCTGCTAACTTCTATTTAAAAAGAAAAATATATATATATGTTTGCTATTTTTAGCAAAATATCTAAGAAACTATACATGAATTTCTTTTGAAATAGAAGTTTTGCCTCCTTGAGATCTACGTTGAACTTTTGGATTATATTAGAGTATGTTGGTCCAAGATTCACAGACTATCTAGCTAAATGTGGATCAAGTAATTGGTTTTAGTCACAGCTGGGCAAACACCAGATAACTTCCCAGATGCATAGACATGTCTGTTAAGACAGACATGTCTGTTAAGACCAGAATTGGAAAGAATTCAGCGTGGACTTGAGTTCAGAATGGTGCCTCCTTCTCCCGCACTACAACTTATCCTTCTGCCTAAGCCTGGGCTCTGTGGGGGTATGTTGAGAATGAAGGCAGAGCGTGATCCACTCTTGCCCAGTAAACTTAGAACTCTGACCTCTCGTTCAGATTCTCCTCCCCTTTGGGGAGAATAAATAAGAGATAGAGGTCTAGGGAGGAGACAATACTCTGGAACTCCCCAAGAGGAGTGAGGTTTGGGTGGAGATCTCTTCTTTCTGAGCGGAAGTGTAATATAGTGGAGACAAAAACAATTATCAAAAAAGTGGAAGCTAATTGTTTTTTAATTTGGTGGATAATTGCTTTACAATGTTGTATTGGTTTCTGCCATACAACAATGTGAATCAGCCATAAATATACATATATCCCCTCCCTCTTGAGCCTCCCTCCAACTCCCACCCCATCTCACCCATCTAGGTCATCACAGAGCACCAAGCTGAGCTCCTTATGTTATATAGAAACTTTAACCAGTTTTAAAAGAGGGGTATGGTCATGGGTATTTTGAGTTGTACAATTATTTGCCTCAAATATGCTTTATTGGGGTAATGGATATATGGCCCTATTTTAAGCACACATCATATTCTTATGAAACCTCAGCACAAGGAAAATATGAGAGGAAAAAAGGCAAAAAGACAGGTGTTTAAAAATGATGCAGTTGGATGCCTTAAGGCACTGAAAGAGAAAGGGAAGGAAAACATCCTGTAAGAACGGTGGTGGAGGAGGTTGGGAGGGGAAGTGGATGGAGAAAGGTTAGCAGGTTATGGCAGGGCTGAGATTGGGAAGGCAGGGCAGTGGGTGTCCCTTCCCCAGAGACCTGGAAGAGTGGGTGGACTGATGGGCTTCCAGCACACTCATGGGATAATAGAAGAAAGGTTAATAAAAGGACCGTTTATAAGGTGTGGGCACAGGTAAAGGCCCCAACTCAAGATGGAGCATGCTTAGGAACTAGCAACTGTGGGGAGACTGGAGGTGCAAGGGCAGTGACTCATCACAGGAACCTGGAGAGGGCCTCAGAGGCCGGTAAGGACTCAGGAAGAGAAACACCAAGTCAGGGTGAGGGAAAGAGATGGAGGCATCAACGCTCTGACTGCTGTCTTCTCCTGCCTTCCTACCTCTTGGAGATGCCTCCCACTGGGTAAATTCGACTGAAAACCTGAGGCTAGGAGCCCAGGTGAGACAGTCACAAAGCAACCTCCTAGGACATACAGCAGGATAGAGAAGGATGGAGAAGGACAAATGAAGAGCCAGCATGGTATTTTGGTGGAATGTCAGGTAGGGGGCTGTTGGGAAGAAGCTATATCAAAATCCCTGCCACAGTTTTTGAGTAATGAATTGCTTTCAAACATTCATTGAACACCTGCTGTGTTAGGGACTAGTGACACCAAAGAAGTCAAACAGAGACTTTGTCTCTGTGGGTCTCCTAAGCTAGCACACAACTGTGGTTCTTATGGCAGATGATGGAGACTGTGGGATGAGGGACAGCAAAAGGCAGCTCTGCCCGAGAGAAGGCTTCCTGGAAGGAGGGGATGGATGGATGGGTGGAATGATGGTTGAAGCACAGTTGATTTACTGCATGGTGTTAGTTTCAGGTGTACAGCCGAGTGAGTCAGTTATACATACCCATACATTCATTCTTTTTTTTTTTTTAGATTATTTTCCCATTATAGCTCATTATAGAATATTGAGTAATTTCTCTGTGATACACAGTAGGTCCTTGCTGGTTGTCTGTTTTATACATGGTGGTGTGTATATATTAATCGCCAACTTTTAAGCTGGATGTTCCATCTGTGCAGAAGGTGAAGGTGTCTCTCTTGACAGAAGCAGCGTGGGCAGGACTGCAGGCATCATCGGGGTGACAGTGAAGGCATGAAGCTGGGAAGGAGGATGGGACAGTGTCTGATACCAGGGCTTCAGGAGCCAGTTTGATGAGTTGGGATATTACCCTTTGAATGGGCAAATGGAAAGGCTTACAAGGGATGTACGTCTTGAAAAGGATGAACTGATACAGAATGGTTTCCACACTTGTTTTCTTGGTACACTCTCCTTTCCCCTCTCATTTCCCTCTTTTTCTTCTATGCCTCTCTCACCACATTTTTTGTTGTTCTGTTTCTGGAAACTGAAATATCCAGAGTGAAAGGATTAGTTAGAATGGATTCAGTGTAGGAAAAAAAAAATATCCCAGGTTAAAAAAAAAATTCCCACTTCAGTTGCCAGTAGGGGTTTAATTTGAGGCATTGGAAATATTGAGGATGCCAACACAGAAATTAAATTGCTTCATGAGCCAGTGCTTAGTGGTCGGCTACAATAAAGTAAAAATGAGATGTTACCCCATGACAACTTGAAAAGATGTCTTGAAATATGATCAGTATTCAAGATGCCTTCTTGTAGGCTGAGACATAGCATGAATTGAATGAATGAAAATACAAACACATACTCTCACATTACTTTTCTGCACATTGATCAGCAAAGAGAAAATTCTTTCAGACTTTGGGGAGAAAGTCCTTTGCCTAATTATTCAAACAACCATTTCTTATCTGCACTTTTATTTTATATACCCTTTACACCTGTTTAATTAATCCTAAACATGATGCTGCCTGCTAATTAAACAGCCCTGAAAGTGACTGACTGAAGGTAGTAATTTGAGATAATTAGTTTTGGTTTCAAACACTCAATTTTCACACTTTGTGCTCATTTTTAGAAAGGGGTGGCTCATTATTATAGGCAGGGTGTGGATTGTGTAGGGCATTTTACTGCTGGACTCTGAGTAGCTGAGGAAGTAGGAGGATTATTATATATCCAGATAGGCCAATGTAATGGTATAGCACTATGGAATTTGCTATAGAATGCTCCCTGTTCCCTCCTACACTTGTGTGTGCATACACACACACACATACACAAACACACACACAGAATTCCTTCCAAAGTGAAGGTCAGGCTGTTGGATCTTTTTCACTAGAAGATAGAAACACACATGCTCTTGATCTTTGGGAAAGATCTCTAGCAAAGGGTAGACCTCACTGAATCATCCATTATCTCTTTCCCAGGTCCTCTGGAAACAACCAAGAAGGGCAAGTTTGGTGTGTGGTTAGAGATTTGGACGGATGTCCTTGCTAAGTATTTATGTACTACAAAGGAACACAGCCTAATCAAGGGGACAATCTATCAAGAGGTGACTGGTATATCTGGCAGAGAATGCAAAGGAACAAAAAGGAGACAGTCAAGACTGGTTTTCATGATCCCACAATATTGACAGGCAAGTTAGTAAGGTCCTACCAGGAGGACAGGACCCATAAGAATTGGGTGTGAAATAGAGTAAATCATTGTTGTAGGTGACATAGATAGATACAGGTTACTCAGAAGCCAAACAAGTTCTCCAGCACCCTGGAGAGCTCCAAGCACAGTCTTCTGGGTAAGGAGGCTTTTACACCTTAGGATGTTCAGTGTCACTTCACTGGCCACGAAAAATGGAGGAGGACTCTCTAGACCTACAAAAGGTCTGGATACAGATGTTGAGGGCTTTTTCAAGATGTCAAGAGGAAAGTTGTAACCTCCTTGTGGATTGGGGATTGTCTGGTCAGGGGGTGGCAGGTGATGGACGGTTCCCAGAGTGTGTAACTCTGTACAGGAAGATGAAATGGCAGCCCATTGAACATCAGAGCCCTGACATTACCTGCAAGATCTGATGGAGAGCAGAGTTAACAGTTTTATGTATGAGTCAGACCTGCATCTTCAACCAAGCATCCTGAGTTAGGGCATCATAGATTCATTCTGACCTCTGGATTTTCACATCACAGATGAAGTTCACATCTCTTAAACTCCAGATGCCACAATAGTGTTGCCCACTTTTTAGTTGCTTTCATTCATCTCACAGGAACCTCAGAAGAAACAAGTCAAAAACTGAACTCATCATTTTTGTCTTCCAAATCTCCTCTTGTTCTTCTACCTTGGAAAATATCAAACATCATCTACTCAGATAGCAAAGCCATAGAACTGAGAGTCATTTCCCATTTTTTCCTACACCTTTCTTCGTCTTTTAGATACTCACAGGTTCTACACCCTTCCTTTTTTGCCACCTGCTACTGCCTTAGTTCCGTTTTTATACTTTCTTACATAGATTTCTATAGTAGTTTTCTAACTGGAACTAGTAGGCAACTTCTTATGTCTTCCCTTTAATTCAGTGTATCTCTGCATTATGGGTCCACTGGCATCAGATTGTTCTGGAGGACATATTAAAATGAAGATTCCTAGATGTCTAGACATACTAAGTCAGAATTTTGGGGCATGGGGCTGCCCAGGTGGACCCTGAAATGTGAGGGTTTCTACTCTTCCCACTGCTGCCAATGTGATCTTTCTAAAACAAAATTTCTGTTGTGCCACTCCCTTGGTTACAATCATGCTGTGCTTCCTCATGACCTTGGTGATAAAGTCCACACTCCTTGTCATACCTGAGTAACCCTTCATCCTCTGGTTTCTGTCTAGCTCTGAAGTTTTACTTCCTAATGTTCCTCCCTTGATATTTTGCTTTCCCACCACAAGAAACGCTGCAACACATATCCTTTCTTGACTCTGCCTTTGGACATGCTGTTTCCTGTGGCTGAAATGTCTTTCCCCATGTTTTTGCTGGATTTCCTGCATCTTCTCTGCTCGGTCTAGCCTGCATGTCCCTCTGCCATACTTCTTTAACATCCCTGTGTTCTTCTGTCCTAGCACTTTTCATAGATAGAATAAGACTCTTCATTTGTATATAGGAGGGAATATTGCATTTCAAACCTCTTTGGGGTAAATTTATGGCATGCAGTTAATTTGCTACTCAGCTTGAAGCTATTTAGGAGAAACAACATATCTCTAATTTTGAATATCTTCTAGCAATTCACCCTGTTTATGTCAGAAAATAGTCTCTTATCCTAAAGAAATTTCGATATGGATTCCTGTTTTGTGATTTTTTTTTTTTGAGGATGGAAGCCTGGAAAGACATTATAATTAAAAGATACATGGTTAGCTGTTCCCAAATCTTATTGTGGTACTCAGTGATTATATTAATAAGCACTGACTAGATTTGCAAAGATATATATTTAAAATAATTTACCCAAAATATCATAGTACTAAAATGGTATCAAGTGTAAAAAAAAAAGTCTTGTATTAAATGCTGTACTCATCATTATGTAGCCTTTATATCCTGAAGCCAAAGATGATTTTAGAGGTGACCTTTTCTGGGGCGTGTGGGTACATTTCATGTTCATTTCTGCCTCATTTCTTCACCAGAAGTTATCATGTACAGAATAAGAAGAGCAACAACAACAAAAAGCACAAATGTTTTGCTTTGGCTTCTGAAACAATGGGGACTGAATCAAAACTAAATTCTTTCTGTTTTGTTGTTATTTTTTAGTTGCTCAGTCATGTCTGTCTCTTTTGCGACTGAAGGGTTGCTGTTCCCTTCTCCAGGGGATCTTCCCCACCCAGGAATCAAACCCATGTCTCCTCACTGCAGGCAGATTCTTGACCACTGGGCCACCAGGGAAGCCCTCTTGTTTAGAAATGTGCTTTGAAAGAAAGTGAGCCCACAGACCTATATAACCTACTTTCTAATGCAACTGATGGTGATGAAATCTTATCTTGGCTGCAGGCTGCTGTCTAGGTTTCTGGTATAGCTTTGACTGTTTAATCTCTTGTGCAACAGTCCATCATTTGACAAGAGTCCTCATGGGTGGAAATGACCTGTCATCTGTTTTGCAGATACCTCAAATCAGCTATGCATCCACCGCCCCAGAGCTAAGTGATAACACCAGGTATGACTTCTTCTCCCGGGTGGTCCCCCCTGACTCCTACCAAGCGCAAGCCATGGTGGACATTGTGACGGCCCTGGGGTGGAATTACGTGTCGACGCTGGCTTCTGAGGGTAACTACGGAGAGAGTGGTGTGGAGGCCTTCACTCAGATCTCGAGGGAGATTGGTAAGTGTATATTTATCAGATGATCGTGTTTGAGGCGACAGGCTGTGGAAGTCTGAGTGTCCCCAAGAGCTCTCTGATCTGTGTGGGATAATTAGAGCTCCTACAGATGCATGACCCAGGCTGTCCACTCTAGGGGGAAGCTGGGCTTATTATAAATGGTTTTGTTGTTCATGGTCTATCAAGGTGACACTCTTGTGCTAATTTAGGAAGTAGAGCTCCTGACTCAGGCGAACATTTTTTAAAGTTGTCTGTTTTGACGTGGGAGTTTGCTGGCACATTAGAGCCACTGTATATTTGAATAAATGGCATACTATTTGATTGTTCTAGATGGAAGCTTACATTAGCAAGTCATTAAATATTTTTAAAAAGGCAGTAGAATTTAACATCCAACACTAAAGGGATTAAGACTGGTAATCATCTTAAAACAACACTGAAGTAGCCCCCAAGGCTATACTTGAGTGATATTTTTATTGTCATTTTTGACTTTTTGAATTTTGATTCTTACCTCAAACTCTAATCTTGGTTTACAAACTCTAATCTAAAGCTTGCAGTGAGTGGGATTAAGGGCAAGATGTGGAAACCTGTTTAAAACAGGGTGCTTGTGAACTCTGTCCTGGGTTTTTTCAACGTTCTCATTCAAATCTCCATAGGCATTTTACTCTGTATGTATTTATCCATGAGGCTATAAATCTACTACACTATGTGAAGACCCAGAAGACAAAGACACCTCAGGGCATAAATCTTATTGCTGACTGGGCAACAATATAACTTTTCAGATGAAAGGAGATATGTTACCAGTTACTTAACAAATGCTATTGTTCTTACTAAGAATTACTGAATAAAATTAGCATATTTTTCTATTGCATTGTTTTCTGTAATAGCAATGTTTTGCCAAAAATTTAAAGCATCCTTTAGCTGTTTTGGGGGTAATTTTGAACTTTGATAACTTAATGTTTTTCTTTGAAGCTTTAATGCAGGAAAAGACCATGGGAATGATTTGGGCTTATTCCCTAATTAGCAGACAAAACATCTAAATTTATTGGAATAAGGTTTTCTCTTAAAAGATATGAAGATGCCTAGGATCTGTTATGCTGCATGTAATAAGCATGGAAACTTATGATGCACAATATTTAGTGTGTTTAATATTTGTTCCAGTACTGGGCTGCTGCAGAAAATGTAGAAAAGGCCTGGTCTTGTTGGATAGATTGGTTTAATTTATTTAAGGGACAGCTATTCATTCTTTGTTATAAATATCCATGATGGCATAATCTTTGCTCTTTTGAATTTTAAATTATATCACTATTGCTATAAAAGTGATTCAAAACATTCAACTGAACTTTAAATGATGGTAAATTATATTACCTTCTTGGAAAAGAATCTCACATTCATCCTTAGGAGAAATGCCCACTCAAATGAAAACAGTAGCTTCTGAAAGCAGGTTTGAATGCATTATTTAAGCAGCTGATGTTAGGTCTCACCCAAGTGATAATTTAACAAAAGAAGGCAACTAATAGAATATGTATTGAAATGAGAAGTTTTCTGCAGTGATCTGTACATTCTCAACTAGAGGACACATGTTGTGTGCATGCCACAGATTACTACAAAAAATTTAAGACAGGACATTGTTGCAGACTCTGATAAAACGCATTGTTTTAAAAGTTAAAAGTGAGAGTGCAGTTTTATTCTTCTTACCAGAAGAAAAAAAAAAAAGAAATACTTAGTTCTCACTTTTAGGGAACATTGCTATACTTTGGTAACTGTCACCTTCAAGGATCAGGTGGTATCTTTCATGATTACTGTCTCTGTCTTAGTCATTAGTATGGGAGAAAATAATTTTAGTGCCTTGTGTATGCTCCTGATTACAGCAACATTTCTTTTCTGTTGATCCTTTCAGTATTCTGTGACTTGATTGGCTGTCCATTCTATTTCAGTTCTCACTTATCTGGGGAATGGAGGAGGGCTGTATTGTCAATTAATATGCAGAATACTGAAAAGGCCAAATTAGTGCCACACTAGAGTATGCCATGGAATACATTAAATATCAAAATCATCCCTCATTTTAATGACAAAGATTTTATCTAGAACAAAAATAGCTGAAAATTAAACCTTTTACATGACAATGAGATTAATGGGAATGACAAATGGTAGCAACTTAACCCATTCTGAAGTGATCTGATGACTCTAATGAAAATTCATTAGTTCTGTAACATTTGCTCCTCTTACTACAACATTGATGACATCTCTGTCAGTGTGTTACCAGTGTTTTTAAAGATCTTAGTCTCTTGACTGAGAAGGAGATATATGCATTCATTTTTTGGAGTGTCTGCCTATTAATGAAATTGTATATTTTTCCAACTCTTGTAAATTTTCCTGTACTCTGTTAAGAATTTCTCCCTTCAGCAATGTTAATTGCTATGAAATTTCAGTGTAGACTGGGACTTCCTATGTTTTGTCTCTGATTAATTCTGACAGATCATAATGGAATGATAGTGAAATGAAAATCTGTTTAGTGATACATTGCTTGTATGGTTTGATTATAACGTTTTTCATTTTAACAAAATCTGAGATGTGAGGAAGCATCCTTAGTGAGTCTTGGAGAACAAAGTTTATGAATGAATGATGGTCTTGAACATAGATGTCAATGATGTCTCTTCTGTAGTCAGGATCCTTCTCAGGGAGAGAGGGACAGGAGTTATTTGATAAAATAAGACAAATAGTCCCTTGATATTCTAGCTGTTACAGTCTCAGCCCCAAGCATCCTAACTATAACGTTTTTACTGGAGAAGGCAAAAAAAAAAAAAAAAAAAAAAAAAGGAGGATCAACAAATGTCACAATTTGACTGGATCATAGTTTGTGTAGTAAGGTATGGAAGACAAAACTGGAAGGCTTGACATGGTACATAGATGACTATTGTACCCCATAGTGTAGTAATTTTATCTTTCATTTTCTAGACAGTGGAGGAAACTACTGAATAGAGAGGAATCCATCAGAGTACATAATTAAGATTGTGCTAATAAGAAGTAGAAGATGGGGAGACCAGTTGAAAGACTTTTGCAATATCAATCTTAGCCTCATGGAGGGCAGTGATAATAGAAATGGATGAGGGAACAGACTTGAGAGACACTTGTGAGGTAAAGTCTCTGGAACTTAGCGATTGATTGGAAGTAGAGCTCGAAGGTGAGGCTTCCCTGATATCTCAGCTGGTAAAGAATCTGCCTGCAATTCAGGAGACCCCAGTTCGATTCCTGGGTTGGGAAGATCCCCTGAAGGGATGGATTACCCACTCCAGTATTCTTGGGCTTCCCTGGTGACTCTGATGGTAAAGAATCCACCTGCGATGTGGGGGGGCCTGGGTTGGGAAGATTCCCTGGAGAAGGGCATGGCAACCCACTCCAGTATTCTTGCTGGAGAATCCCCATGGACAGAGGAACCTGGTGGGCTACAGTCCATGGGGTTGCAAAGAGTCGGACATGACTGAGTGACTAAGCACAGCACACAGAGCTCAAAGGTAAAACAAATTAAACTTGAAATGTTGGTCAATTGGAAAATGCAAGTACCATGAATAGAAAAGAGAGAGTACAGTGGAAAGGCTGAATTGGAATGAGAAGCATGGTTTGATTATGAACTCAATAAACTGTAAATGCCGGTACATACCTTTGTGGAGAAGAACACAGTCAAGGACATTGGTTGAGAGCCAGATGTAGTTCTGAAGCTCATTTTCACAAAATTTATAATCGAGGTGAGAAAGGTAATTGCTAAGGTATAGAGTATGAATTCGGAGAAGGCAATGGCACCCCACTCCAGTACTCTTGCCTGGAAAATCCCATGGACGGAGGAGCCTGGTAAGCTGCAGTCCATGGGGTCGTGAAAAGTCGGACACGACTGAGCGACTTCATTTTCACTTTTCACTTTCATGCATTGGAGAAGGAAATGGCAACCCACTCCAGTGTTCTTGCCTGGAGAATCCCAGGGAGAGGGGAGCCTGGTTGGCTGCCATCCATGGGGTCGCACAGAGTCGGACACGACTGAAGCGACTTAGCAGCAGCAGCAGCAGAGTGTGAATTAGAGTGTAGGGTGAGAATTAAAGGGGGCAGAGGATACACTTGTGGGCTTTACATAAAGGAATGGGATGATGAGCATTGTTGAGGATGTAGAGGAAAGGAAAGCATTGTACATGGTTGATATGAATGTAGTCATTATGGAAAATAGTATGGAGTTTCCTTGGGAATTAAAAATAGAACTACCACATGATCCAGTGATTCCACTTCTAAGTTTATGTCCAAAGAAAATGAAATCAATATTTTGAAGAGGTATCTGCCTCTTGTGTTCATTGTAGCATTATTTTCAATAGCCAAGATATGGAAACAAACTAAATGTCCATTGGTGGATGAATGGACAAAGTATATCTATATTTATGTATCTATCTATCTATATAATGGATATTATTTAGCCTTAGGAAATCCTACCACTTGTGACAACATGGGTAATCTGGAGGGCATTGTACTAAGTGAAAAAAAGCCAGACACAGAAAGACAAATCCTGCATGCTCTCACTTATATGTAGGATTCTAAAAAGTCAAATTCATGAAAACAGAGTGTATTGCTAGAGGCTAGTTGTGGGGAGGGGTAAGGGAAATGGAAGATATTGGCCAAAGAGAATAAACTTTCAGTTAAATAGGATTAATAAATTCTGAAGATCTAATGTACAGAATGGTAATTATAGCTAATGATACTGTGTTGTTTACTTGAAATTTACTGAGAATTGATCTCAAGTGTTCTCACTACACACACACACACACACCAACTATGTGAGGTAACGGAAATGTCAATTAGCTTGATTATGGTAATCATTCCACAATGTATACTTTTATCAAAACATTGAGTTGTACGCCTTAAATGTATACAATTTTTGTTTGTCAATTATACCTCAATCAAGTTGAAGAAAATAAAATTAGTATAAATGAAAAAAATGAAGATGTGGCAATAGTGGCTTAGATTTAGCAATGGAAAGCCAAGAATAAGGCAGAGTGTTCTCTTGATGGGGTTTGTGGTATGGGAGGGCTCTCAGTCTTCTTTGAAGTTTTCCATGATGAGAGATGGTAGGAGTTCTTGATGAAAAAATCAAGGCTATTGAGCAGATTTTCATAAGAGAACAGGAACTTTGCCAGAGGGCACAGCTGAAATTATGTGGCATTGTGACAGAGGATCAAGGATTGTCCTTGACAGGGAGTGTATTAAGGCTGCCATAACCAACTGAGTGGCTAAAAACAACAGAAACTTAACTGTCTCACAATTCTGGAGGCTAGAAATCTGAAATCAAGGAGTCGGCAGAGCCACACCTTAGAATTTGCTGGTAATCAGTGGTGTTCATTGATCACCAGAGGAACCTGGTGGGCTGCAGTCTGTGTGTGGCAAAGGTTTGGAGGTGACCAAGCATGCATGCAGTGGAGTTCATTGGATTTATCCATCAGTTTAGTCTTTGCATCCATCATCACATTGCTGTCTTTTCCCTTCTTGTTTCTGTCCCTGTCTTCTCTCCTTATAAAGATGCCAGTCATGTTGGATTAAAGGCCCCACCCTACCCCAGCATTACCTTAAGTAATTGTATCTGCAATAACCCTATTTCCTTATAAGGTCACATTCTGAGGTATTGGGTGTATCTTTCTGGGAGACACAATTTAATACCCATAACAGGGGAGATAGTATGAAGAAGGGTGTACTTAGGGAGAAAATTTCCATGACAGAGATGGGAGGTAAACCAGGAGGACAAACAGTAAGCAATAAAGATGGGGGGGTTTCTAAGTAGACAGAGTTTGGTAATGGAGAAGACCATAATATAATATGCTCAAAAGTTCCTTTTGAAGTGCCACAGAGTTTTACTCTCTCAATCTTGACTAGTTGGGTAGATGAGGTGACCTGATGGATAACTCAGGGTTCTAGACTGGGTGGGATCTTTCTGTCTGGCTTTCCCAGGATTCTAAGCAGTCAGAAGTTCTCTGGTAAAATCATTGGCCACTCCCTATACAGTGGAGGTACCAGTTGTTCAGCCCCCCTGCTTTGTGTAATTCCAAGCTATTGTTCTTTTCAGTAACACCTGGGAAATTATGGACATCTGAGAGTCCTTCTGGCCTAACTGATTTTTACTTTTCTCTTTGGTCTTTTTTGGCTTGAGGGAAGGGAATAGCTTAGTTGCTACTGGTTGTTAGGACTTTTCCATCTCCTATTTTACACACCCTCGGTTCTTAGGACCACAGTCCTCTATGTCTATCTTGTTTTAATGATTTGATATGATGTTTTCATTGATATTGTAATAAGGAGGTTAATAACACATGCCCATGCTTTTCTGTCGTAAGCTCTGGAACTTGTAGCTTGTGACTCAATAAATGACTTCCTTGAGGCTTTAGACAGGTTGTTTCCCCTCTTTGTCTTAGCTTATTATATTATTTAAAAAAGAAGACAGGATAATAAATGTTAATGCTGCCATGATCATTATAAAGGGGCAAGGAAGCTAAAGCTTCATCTTTGAAGATAAAAGGAATGTGTGAAAGCACTGTATCTTATCACTGTGAATTTGCACAGTATGGCAACACATGCCCTTTAATCAGCCATCATGTTTATGAATGGTTTATTGAAGATGACAGGCCTGCAAGTTGTCATCGCACACATTACGGGGGCAGAATAGACCTGATTCTGTCAAATCTTCTACTGTACGTGACTTTTTTTCCTCCCAATTTGCAAGTGTTGGAAGCTTCTGACTATTGTCTGACATGTGTTCCGAATCTTAAAATCTCAGACTTGGAAGGGACCACAGAGGTCATTGGATTGGCAAAATTTGTTCAAAATGTTAATGCAATAAATCAGTTTAATTAGTTCATTTTTTGTGTATATAAAATGACCGACACTTGCCAAAACACTTGATAGTAATTTATTTTTGGTGTGGATCAAGAAATAAAGTAAATTTCATTCCAACTCTCTGATGAAAAAGTGCCCACTGATCATATTTTTAAGCTATCTCAGTACAGTTTTAAAAGGAAGCATTTATTTCCTCCTGGGTTATAAACAAGAATCAAGTTTCTATTAACTGCAATGGATTCGCGTTGAGATTAAAACAAAGTATTTTCAATGACAAAGGAAAAAAAATACAGAGAGCAGCCTTTTCCCTCAGATGTTCATTGCTTTGGAAAAATGACTTCCAGCAGGCAAAAATCAATTTGACAAAAGTATTAATGTTGTAAAATACTATGAATGAAAGGAAACATTTTAATTCAATTGAAAGTTTTGCTTTATATTCCTACAGCTGAGTTCCATTGATAACACCACATTTCAAGTTGCAAATCATATTTAATTAATATTAACACCAGGTAATTGGCAAGAATAACTTCAAAGGAGGGCTGAGGAAATTGCAAATTGGAACTGCAGGTGCAGTGATCCTGCAGAAGCTTTACAGGGATCCAAAGAAAATGTATATGATTTTGACAATTACTGCAGAACTTGATCAAATAGAGCATCATTTCAAAGCTGTTCTTCACTCTGGCCTTGCTTAATATTTAGGGCTTAGGAATGGCTAAGTAGCAACAGCTGCTATTAATGTGAAATGGCAAATAGCATCCAATAGATGCTTTTAAACCTATGATTCTAACACTATAGTTAAGTATTTAGTAAACAATGGCAGTTTGATGCAGTGAAACCCACCTTGGAATCACAAATGTGTTTAAATTCCCCTTCTTCAATTAAGAGATTTTGTTTGAAGATTCATTTCTATTCTGTAAAATAGATGAGGCCTCTGCTCAGTGATCATCACGTGATAGAATGTTCTTCATAAACTTGAAAGTGCTGTTTGATATCAGGTATTGCTAGTGAAAGGAGTTGAGGTAATACAGGTTTTTTTCCAGAATGTGTGGCAAAGCTGTAGATGATTGTGAAGGTGGTGGATGTACTGCCTGCTTCTCAAGCAACGAGAAGGCTTTGCTTGATTTATTAATTGCTTTCAAACTTAATCATATTCTGCCTGAAAGATCAGAGAGGAGATCTTGAATGGCTTCTGACTACCTACTCTCTATGTTGCTAGTCCTCCACAACCACCGTGGTATGGATTCTACCCTGTCTTATTCTTATCGCCCCTGGCTATTGCATATTGCTTATCATATCACCAACAGTGGTGTTTGCTTGAGTCTGCTTACTCCGGTAGGACATTGTTCAGATATCAAAAGAAAGAAAAGTGAAAGTGAAGTCACTCAATCGTGTTGGACTCTTTGTGACCCCATGGACTGTAGCCTACCAGGCTGCTCTGTCCATGAGATTTTCCAGGCAAGGGTACTGGAGTGGGTTGCTATTTCCTTCTCCAGGGGATCCCAACCCAGGGATTGAACCCAGGCCTCCCACATTGTAGGCAGACGCTTTACCATCTGAGCCACCAGGAAAGTTAAGATATCAAGATATCAAGTTCAGATATCAAGACAAGCTTGCCGCATGCTTAGTGATGTTTTCTCATGAGCTTAACTCTGTGGAACCACTTGCCATTCTGATTGTAACGCCAATTTCTCTGTATACCTCTCTCACCAGAATGTGTTTTTCTCAATAGAAGAATCCTCTTCCATCCTAATACCCAGCAGAGTACCAGCATATGTCACATGCTTCATGAATTTCTGTCGAATAACACTGTTGCCAGCCTCAGGGCAGTGTCAGTGCTGTGATCCTTGTGGTCAGGCTTGCTTGTGCTCTGGAAACCGAAGGGTGGAGATGGCCCCAACAATGGCTTGTGCATTTTCCTTGCTAACATGTAACCTCCATGGGAACATTTGGGACTTCCCTACTGTTGAACCACTCAGAATTCATTTTTTTTTTTTTATTACTGGAAAATACCAAAGCCTGTCATCTATAGGTTGAACCCACCCTTAATCCCTCAGTCCAAACAGTGCTGGGAAGTGGGTTAGAGCTTCTTATCAGCTGGGTTTGACTTTCAGATCTGTCATAATCTAGCTGCAAGATCTTGGGTAAGTTACTCTTGCTATGCCCCATTTTCTCATCTGTACAATGGGGGTAACAATTGTATAAGGATTGAATGAAGTCATACAGAACAGTGTGTGGCTCATGTGAAGTGGTCCGCAGCTGCCAACTCATGTTAGGAGCCCGTTTTCACTGATGTGTGATCCAGGGGTCATCTTATAGCCCTGAGTCTGTGCCAGATTTGCTCAGTGAGCAAATAAGAAGGCAAAGTGAGGCCTCCGTCAGAGCTCAAATCAAAGCAGCCAATACCCCTCATTCCTAAAACTTGCTTTGCACCTCCTGGCAGAGACCAATCCAGTTATTATTAATGATAATAATCCAATTATTATTTTTTCTTAGCATGACTAATATTGTACATGGAATAGTGTTGGCACCTGGTTGAATGCATGAATTGATTAAATGCCAATCAGTGTTGACTCACCAAATACACTTTCTGGTCTTCCTTTGGAACGTTCTGTGTATTAGCTGACTCAGCCAGCATTCATTGTTGTAGTCATTGTGGATCAGGGCATACTTGTTCTAGACTTTCAGGATCCAGAGATGAATCATGGCCTCTGCATCGTAGCTGGTTACTGTGTATCAGAGGAAACAGAGATGGAAACAAACAATTATAAATGAATGTGAGCATTGCCTTCATAGAGGCATCAACTAGGGTCATTGTCCAAGAACACACTGCCCAAGAGAGGGTATCCTGCAGTGCATGTAACGAAAAGACCTGCCATAATGCTGTGGAGGGTGACAGTTTATGGACCCCCAGACTCAAAGGGAGTACACTGTGTGATGTGAGTGAAGTAAATTTAGGTAAGGTCAACACAATTTCCTGAGAAAAAGAGACAGCACCAAAAATGTGTGTAGAATATGATGCCAACTTTGTAACATATATATCTGTGAGGTGATTAATGTATGTAAAAATATGTATAGTTTTTGACAATTCTTTCTCCTTATCAGAATATATTTGCTTTACAATGCTGTGCTTGTTTTGGACAAGTCTTATTCCTTGATCTGTCAGTGGTACTCAGATGTGTCTCTTCACAGACAACCAGTGTCTGACTTGCTCTTCAGCTTCAGCCCCTGTTCTCCCTGGTCACTGCCACCCAGCATCATCCATGGCCTTGGCAGCAGTTTCAGTTTTGTTCAGTCCCCGAGTCTTAAAACAGGGCCAACAGCTTGTCCCGACCTCAGCTTGCAAGTTTCTGGGCTTTGGAATGAGTTTACCATGGTGGACCCTGTACCTGGTGGTCCCAGAGTAAGCTTTGGGCCCCCTTCTAGGTCCCTGCACACTCACAGGGCTGTCCCACCTTGACTCACCCTCTGCATCCCTAGGAATGGGGCTCTGCCTCAGACGCTGGCCTCTGAGGTTGAACCATAACACACTGCCTATCCCTTGTCAACTCTTTCACCTGACTGGGTGGAGGTGACTGGTCCTCTGCATGACTCATGCAGTTTTTTGGATCTGACTGTGTGAACCCATTGCAAAGAACCCTGTCTATTGGGTTCCTAGGGTGTGTGGGTGTCCTGACCCTGTCTAGCTTGTTGTCTTTATATTTCTCCTGTCTTTTCAGTGTCGTATCCCTAGACTAAAGGAGTTCTGCTTCAGAGCCTGGTTTGAGTGTCTCTTGCAGAGATTCCCACTGAAATGCTTAGGAAGGATTAGAATCTCCCTACCAACAGGATAGTCCCTGTTTAGAGTTATTCTTTTCCTGGTACCTAACTCTTCTTGCCAGCTGTATGAGTTTCCTAGGGCTGCCATAACAAAGTACAATAAACCCGTGGATTAAATGGCATAAATCTATTTTTTGGGGGGAAGGGGGGCTGCTGGTTGCATTTCTCATGTGGTCTTAGTTCCCTGATCAGGGATCAAACCTAGGGCCTCTGCAGTGAAAGCATAGAGTCCTAAACGCTGGACCTCCAGGGAAGTCCCATATAAACCTATTGTGTCATGGTTCTGGAGGCTAGAAGTCCAGGATCAAGGTGTGAGAACCTTAATTCAATAGACTTCATATTATTAGTATGACCTCATCTTCATTAGGGCTTCCCTGGTGGCTCAGTGGTGAAGAATCCTCTTGCAAATGCAGGAGACGTGAGTTTGATTGCTGAGTTGGGAAGATTCCCTGGAGAAGGAAATGACAACCTGCTCCAGTATTCTTACTTTGGACAGAGGAGCCGGGCAGGCTATAGTCATGGGGTTGTAAAGAGTTGTACATGACTTAGCAACTAACAACAGCAGCAGCAACATCTTTATTAATCGTATTTGTAAAGACCCTTTATTAACTATATCTCTAGTGAAAATAAGGTCACATTCTGGAATACAGGGGTTAGGACTTCAGTGTATGAATTTGGACATGGCGGGGGTCACAATTCAGGTGTAACACATAACTGCTGGATTGAGTCCTAACTTACGGAGTTCTGTCTGAACTGAACCCACATTTGTCCCAGTCCTTTAGATGGATTTTGGGTTGTGGACTACTCAGTTTTTCCTGAGGGATCAGCTTCTGTAACCAGGTTGCTGTTGCTAAGTCACTTCAGTTGTGTCCGACTCTGTGTAACCCCACAGACAGCAGCCCACCAGACTCCCCTGTCCCTGGGATCCTCCAGGCAAGAACACTGGAGTGGGTTAGCCAGCCCCATTTCCCCTTGAACTTGCCAGCTGGGCTCTGCTTGTAGAGCTTATAACTGAATGCCTGTGCCATGACAAGAGTGTGCTTTTCCCCTTCCCCCAATTCTTAGCCCCAAAGAAATTGCATTCTTTTCTTTCCCTTTCCAAAGTAATTTTCTTGTTCAAGCTCTTCTGTTTGGAAACTCCAGCCCTAGATGAGAGCTTTAAGGTGCCATCCTCACTTTACTGTTGCTAGAAGAACATAATATAAAACATCTTTCTACAGAAATGAAGCAACATCAGAATCCATTTATGTGACTTTTTTGTAGGTCCTGAAAGAGCTGGCCTGAGAATGAGGAGTGTTTTTACAGTTTCCTTCATGACTTATCTGCGAGGCAATAATTATGGTTTTCTTGAAAATAAATGGTTCAAGAATAGAGCAATCAGGAGGGCATAAGATGAATAGTTTATTGAAAAAAGGTGCCAGTTATTTCAAGGATCATATCCCTTGGCAAAACTGGGCCGCTTGGTCTTTCTTCTCCAACAGCTGCATGCTTGACATATGCCAGGCTTCTTTCTTTGCTTCTTTCAGTGTTACCTGGTCAGAGTGGTTTCATGATTCATCAGGGACCCCACAAGGGGAAGGCTGGAGAAAGAAAGCAAAGTGAAACTCAAGTCAGCACATTTTGTTTCTTGTTAACAGCCCTGGGAAGAGGTTTGGTTGGGAAAGGAATTTTAAGTGATGATTTAAACATATCTCTTGGCAGTTCCACTAGTGAGGAAAAAAAATGCCTCTTGTAGCAGCTCAGACATACTTCTGAAGCAGCGGTACTCAGGGCCACGTGACTCCAGGGCCACATTTACATCATGAATCAGCACTGGCACCCACATAATGGGCTATTAAGGGAAAGAAGGAAGTGCCAAGTACATTGTTAGCCTTTCGTGTTGAGTATCATGGAAGGTTTTCCAGGTGGCTCGGTGGTAAAGAATCTGCCTGCCAATGCAGAATATGCAGGAGATGCAGGTTCGGTACCTGGGTAGGGGAAATCCCCTGGAGGAGGAAATGGGGCCCTACTCCAGTATTCTTGTCTGGAAAATCCATGGACAGAGGAGCCTGGCGGGCTAGTCCATGGAGTCACAAGGGTCGGACACGACTGAGCAACTAGGCACAGACATCATGGAGTCTCCTATCTCTGTGCTGTGCTTAGTCACTCCAGTCATGTCCGACTCTTTGCAACCCCATGGACTGTACCCCACCAGGCTCCTCTGTCCATGGGATTTCCCAGGCAAGAATACTGAAGTGGGTTGCCATTTCCTTCTCCAGGTGCATCCTTTCAGAGTGGGCTTGTCATGATGCCAGGGGGATCCTAGGATGGATGGAAAATTCATGGGTGCTGATGTGACATTTCATTCAAGAAATATTTGAGCACCTTGGGCTTGCCTGGTGGTCCAGTGGTTAAGAATTTGCCTGCCAATGCAGGGGGCATGGGTTTGATCCATGCTCTGGGAAAATCCCACGTGCCACAGGGCAACTAAGCCCATGCTTTGCAACCACTGAAACCTGAAAGCCCTAGAGCCTGTGCTCTGCAACAAGAGAAGCTGCCACCATGAGAGGCCATGCACCGCTGCTAGAGAGCAGCCCCTGCTCTTCGCAACTGGAGAAATCCTGTGTGCAGCCAAAAATATATAAATGAATAAATAAAGAGAAATATTTGAGCACCTACCATACGATGGGACCCCATTCTAGGAGGTTAGAGTATGGCACCAGGTGAGTCCCATCTGATTTCTGCCCTTGTAGGGTTTCTAGTCAAGCTTACCATCTTCACTTGGTAAGCTTACATCTTACCATCTTCTTACCATCTTAGCATCTTCACATGTTCTTTTAGTCTCCTGTCTCTGTGCTGTGCTTAGTCACTCCAGTCATGTCTGACTCTTTGCAATCCCATGGACTGTACCCCACCAGGCTCCTCTGTCCATGGGATTTCCCAGGCAAGAATACTGGAGTGGGTTGCCATTTCCTTCTCCAGGGGATCTTCCCAACCCAGGAATTGAACTCAGGTCTCCCACAAGCCTACAGTGTGAGATGCCTCCAACTGAGAGTCCATGAAAATAATGAGAGAGTCTTTATGTGGCACATTGACAAGTTGATTCCTTAGGTGTCCTGGAGATGCCAGCATTCAACTGAGGTGTCCAAGGCATGCTGGGGGAAGGGATACATATATGTAGGAGAAAGGTGTCTTCTTGGGCACAGAGAGGGATAGATCTGACTTGGGAAGCTCACCAGGTACAGATGTTTGTAAGCAACCACGGATGCAGGGGGCGCAAATGTGGATTTTATTCTCAAGCAATGGAAAGTTTTTGAAGGGTTTAGAGAGTGGCATAGTATAGTTTAGATTTTAAGGGGATCATCTGCAAAAATAAGATTGTAGGGTCAGGATTGAACCAGAACATGAGTTAGAAGTCTATTGGGATTGACTTGGACTAGGATGGGGTAAAGGGAGGGGAGTGTGTGAATTGGTATAGGTACTGGTAGGATCAAACTCCCAGGCTTGGGAAAATGAGGTGACTTAGTGCTACAGGGATCTAAGCCATTGAAAACTTGTTGGTCAACAGCAGAATGTGTCCTAGATTGTCCTTAGATTGGAATGGATGTGTCCCAAATGACTATATGATTCCCTTAAAAGAATGATTCAGGGGTGGGAGACCAAGTGAATTATTTCCTGGCAAAATTTTATTCCAACTAATGCTTCAGTGAAAAAGAGCTAAAAAGTTGTGTCCCCCATGTTGTTGTTACTTAAAATAAAAATAATCCATTAGAGATCTTTATTGCTATTCTTATGGTATTCTAGGAGGACCTGAAGTTTTCTTGTTAATTGTTCTAAATATTTTCCTCTTAACTCACATTTCTTGTTGGCTTCATACTCTTGTGTTACTGATTCATTTTAAGTCTCATTAAACATGCAGCTTTCTGAACATTTTTGTGCTTTCATAATACAAGGGTTATTTTGGGTCCACATAGCCAAGGGTCATAGAAATGAGTGATTTGACACACTGGTCTCTAAAAATTAGGTTTAGTGTGGCTTTCATTAAAGCATGTAAAATTATGACTTGACCTAATTACTTTTGATTTGTAAATTTGTAAACGCACCATATTCTGTTGATGTGAATATTTGCCTACCAAAGTCTCTCTCCTTCTCTCTGTCTTATTGTCCCCATGTCCAAGTTTGTCCTTAGATAATTCCTTGAAAGGGGAGGGAACTATTAGTGCTTACTTTATAGGTATAGTATAACTGAATTTTCACTAGGCTATGAGGCATATATTATAATACCTCTCTTACAGATGGGAAAACCAAGGCTCAAAAAAGCTACATAGCAGTCCAAGATAACCTAATTCATTAGTAAGTGGTAGCATGGGATACAAACCAAAAGTTCTCTGATTCCAAAATCTGTATTTTTTTTACTACCTCTTGCTATTTCTCTTTGAAGTTTGCAGAGTTTGGTTTCTTTAGTCGTTTCCCATCCTTGTCCTAGGAAGCTGCAGGGAGGACAGAGACCGTGCTCTCTCAACAGTCTGGTTTCTTGACTTTCCTTCACTCTCCCCACACTCATTGTGCTTTTGCACTGTACTTATGATCTGAGCATTTTCTAATGCACCTGCATGGATCCTCTTCCATTTTCTGGAAATGCTGCATCCCGCATGTCTGCCTGGAGCTATTTTCATTCTTTAAAACCCAGCATTAATGATATTTCCTTAGTGAAACCTTCCTAGATTCCCAGAAGGCATTAGATGAGCTCTTTTCTGCAGTTGCAACCCTCTGTATACATACACCATTAGTGAAGGAAGTAGTTGACCTGAAACACGTACATATTCTTCCAGCCAAGATAGGTTTATTTGGAATCAACAGAGAATTACAGTTTGGGGTCTGCAACCATGGCAAGCTATAGGCAGGTCCCCGCAGGGCAAGGGAAGAAGCACACTTTTACAGAGGAGAAAAGAAAGAGGCCTCTAGTAAATAGAGTCCATGGCTTTTCATTGACTGAGTCCTAGCCAGGGGAGGAATCTTCTTCCTGTTGCGCTGTGCTCTCCTCATGGGGCACAAGACTTTTTCCTTCTGGCCTGCCAACTCTCTTTTGTTGATATTTATGTTTATTCACTTTTTTACTAAAACATTTATTTCATGGTTTCAGTCAAGACTCAAGCCAACAAGAAAATTAGGGTTGGTTAACAGTCTCAGAGTAACTCTGATCTCAGGTCGGTTTAGCTCCACATTTTAAAGTGAACTGACAGGAATGCGTCCTATTCCAGCTCTGGCTTCTGCTTTCTTGCAAGTTGGCTTTATCCTCAGGTTTCTTCCACATGGCAGGAGGAGGGTCACCAGCAGCTGTGTACTTGTGGACTGCCAGCTTAGCAGCTGTACTCCTTTCCTAGACCTGCCTTAGCAAATCACCACACTGTGTGAGTTAGAACAGCAGAAATGTATTCTCTCTCCCACCGCTCTGGGGCCAGATCTGAAATCCAGGTGTTAGCAGTGTTTGCTCCTTTTGGAGATTCTGAGGGATCATCTGTCCCCTGCCACTCTCATGGCTTTTGGTGACTGCCAGCAATTCCCGGCATTCCTTGGTTGGTGGCTGCCTAACTCAGATCCCTGTGTCTGTGGTCACACCACCTTTCTTTCTGTGTGTTTGAGTCTTCTCTTTTTCTGTCTCTTATAAGGACACTCGTCATTGGGCTTAGAGTCCACTCTCATCCAGGTTGATCTTATTTTGAGTTCTTTCCCTTTGTTAAATCTGCAAAGACCCTTATTCCAAACTAGGTAACATTTTGAGTTCCAGATAGTTATATCTTCTGGGGGAATACTGTCAAACTACTCTGGCAAGCGTAGTGGGAAGGGTCTGCTTCTTTCCCACTGGTTCCAGCAGAGACCCCCGCCATACTGGGTTTCAGTCCATCACTCAAGCAACCACTATGGCCTAAGGAAGACACTTTTCACAGTGGCCAGGCGTGGGTCCCATGTCCATCTGGAGCTGGAGAGAAGAAGGTGGGGAGAGCCCCACTTGAAACACATGGTTAAAGCCACAGGGAAGGATCATTCCTCAAGGCTAAATTGAGGTGCCCTTCAAGAGCAAGGAGAAAAGGCTGCCAGACAGGAGAAGCACTGTGCATATTGTGTGCTATCCGTCTGTCGACCTCTCCGCCTCCCATCTAGACCGTGACCTTCTCAGGGTAGCGGCAACCTGGTCTTATTCATCAGTGCCTGGGGCAGGGTAGAGTTCTATCAACATATGTTAAATTGTAGCTAAAATTTCCCTGAAAAATAAGATTTAAATGTAGCCATGAATCATAATATTTGTCAAAAATAGTTTTGGCCTCCGTCTAAATGATAACAAGCAAAGCAGTTTCAAGGACAAGGAAAGATTTCTGTTAAGTGTTCTCTGCTTTGAAAAAGCTCTGCCTTCTGTCCTGTGTCTCTCAGCTGAGCGTGTTGGCGACCAGAGGAATGGAGCCGGGGGCTTCAGGCTCATTGATGGTAGCCATGTCCGCCTCCTCAGCAGTTCTCTGTGGCCAGATGCGCACTCTGCCTACCGTCCCTCACCACCAATGGAGTCCAGCCTGTGAAAATAGCACAGTTCACACATGGCCAAAGAACTGCCTTTTCAACCATGGGCCAGCTCTGACCTCTAGCTGACTGGACAGCAGTTAGAGGAGTCCAGATTGTCAGGAAGGAACTAGAATATTTTGTTTGGCTGTTTTAAAACATGGCTGAACTCTTTATTTTCAAGAAGATATTTCAGTTCTTTTTATGGTTTCTAAATCAATGAATTTTAAAATTTCTCCATTAAAAAAACCCCCAAAAAACCCAAAACAGGATTCCCTGCAGGCCTGTGAGGAAGTCTGGAAGCCTGTGTGTTCTGTGCATCTTCAAGGGAGAAAGGCACTTGAGAAAGCCCTGTTATTGAGAACTGACGTAAAAAGTGCAAATGTAACTGGCACGTTGAAGAGCCTCCACGGTGTCACTTCTTTATTTTTAAAATTCAGCTCCTTTATTTTAAGCAAAATCTTTATTTTTTCTTCCTCCTGGTTCTTGACGTATGATGGTCTAGCTCCTTCTATATCCTCCTCTAGAGGATATCTTGGCTTCAGACTCTTAGTCCTTTAGTGACTTCTAAATATATGAAAAGTCTCATTTTTAGTTATTAAAATGACCAGCCCAGTGGCATACAGCTGAATTTCCACAAAACAGAAAATTTCTCCCCTCCCACGCGTTGGAGCTGCTTTGGGCTGGAACCCTGCTGTGGCGAGGGGGTGGGGGGCTTTGCTGGCCGCTTCTCTGCTGCCCCCTGTCCCCACACCCCCACCCCAGCCGCCTGGCTCTGCTTTAACGTCTTGCAATAGTTACCAAAGTGTCGGCACAGGTGTTCCTGGAGTTGGCTGGCTACAGTACCCGTCCTTGATAGAGGATGTTTTCTCCTCTTTTTCCCACTTTTTTTTTGTTTTGTTTTTCCTTGGAGGAACTTTGGTTTTCCTCCTGGCTTCTGGCATTGGGCCCTCCATGTGGGCCGACATATGCTTTGGGTCTTGATCTCAGCAGTGTGAACTTGTAAGTTCAGCTTTTCCCCTCCTTGTTTGTAGATGAAAAGCTGGAGGTAGGACTTGATTAATGAAGGTGGAACAGGAGCAGAACTCTGGCTTCTTTTATTTACGCCCGGACAGGAGCCGTCCCTAGGTCAAACTGGGCTAGATGTACTGCACGTTGGCTGTGGGCCAGGCACGGTGATAGGTGCTGGGCAGGGACACAAAGATGGATGTGATGGGATGGGTACCCTTCAGGTGCTTAGAGGCAAGTTGAGAGAGAGTCACTGCTCCATAGAAGTGCAGATCAGGAGCTGTGTGTGTGCAGAGAGTGAGGTGATGGGTTCCTACCAGGAACACTGGGGGAGGGCTTAGAGGGGAAGTGCTGGGTGAGGTTCTGAGGAAGAGGAGACACATGCAGATGGAGGTGGGGGAGACAGATGGAAGCATTTCAAACAATGTTTCATAGAACTAAAACTTTTCATTTATAAACACAACCTTGTGTTTTTATTAATGAAAAGCTGTAATTATTAATCTTGTGTCTTTATTACTTCACTCAGTATGACAGTCTCCAAGTCCATCCATGTGTCTGCAGATGGCATTGGTTTTGTTCTTTTCTATGGCTGAGTAGCATTCCATGGTATGTAAGTACTACGTTTTCTTTTTCCATTCCTCTGTTGACGGACATTTAGGTTGCTTCCTAATATCATATGGTATTGCTTATACATGGAATCTAGGAAAAGGGTGCAGATGAACTTATTTATTAAATACCAAACAGAAATAGAGTAACAGATGGAGAAAACAAACATGGTTACCAGAGGGTGAGGAGGGGAGGGATAAATTGGGAGATTGGGACTGACGTAAACACATTGCTATATATAAAATAGATACATAATAAGACCCTACTGTATAGCACAAGGAACTCTACTCTGCACTCTGTAGTGCCCTATATGGGAAAAGAATCTTAAAAAGAAGTGGATCTATGTGTATGTAAACTGATTCACCTTGCTCTCCATCTGAAGCTAACGCAACATTGTAAATCAACTGTATTTCAATAATTTTTTAAAAAAGAAAGACAAATAATGTTAAAAAGATTGCTTTGAAATTCTCAATTATAAAAATTCATTTGCTTCCAGTGGCATATATGCCTATATTTTCCCCTCACTTCAATTTTATGGTCAAGAAAGGCCTGCTGTATTGATGGGATTTATGTTTCTGAGTTCCTGACATTCTTGGTATGAATTATTTTGTCCCATACCTTTTCCATGTTCATGGTGATAGAGATTTGCCTTACTCTGTTCTTATTCTGAAACATTCAGTGGTCTGAATGTCATTGTCGTTGGAACTGTGGTGTCTCCTTCACTAGTTTTCAGTAGCAATGATTCCTAAACAGGGGCCAGGATGGGTAGGTAAGTGAGTAAAGGAACAGAAACACTTCTTAATATCCTCAGACTTAGTCAAGGTGATTGGGACTTGGAATCACTGTCTCCCTCAACAATTACCTTTTTCCCCCCTTTGTGTGGATACAACACGATTATGGCATGGCTTTGTTTTAAATACTTACAAGATATAAGGTTTATTATAACCTCATGTCCCCCAGGGGCTTTCCTGGTGGCTCAGTGGTAAAGAATCTGCCTGCAGTGCAGGAGTCGCAGGAGACAGGGGTTTGATGCCTGGGTCAGGAAGGTCCCCTGGAGGAGGGTATGGCAACCTGCTCCAGAATTCTTGCATGGGGAATCCCATGGACAGAGGAGCCTGGTGGGCTACCGTCCATAGGGTCACAAAGAGTTGGACATGACTGAAGCAACCTAGCACACACGCACGTGTGTCCCCCAGATTGTCAATGGTCTGTGTTCACTGAGTGCCATAAAGCTTGTCTCCTCTGTAATGAAGGTGGCTTGTGGTTTCATGTCTTATTTATTGTAACAAACACAGACTAGTGTACAGCCAAAGTTCCCCAGACTGCTCTCACCGTTCAGGTACTCATGTGCACAGCCTCTGGAGACAGCAAGATGACAGTTCAGCCTATCTCATTAGAAGAATCCATCCCCTAATCTTTTTTGTGTCAGAAGATCCTTTTGTTTGCAAGTATCTTGAAGTGCAGCTCAGTCTGCCTCTGTCCTTCTTCATTGTTCTAGCCATCATTTCTTCCTTGGTTACCAGTTCTCCTTAGAGGTCGGGAAACATTTTTTCTTTTTTTTAACTCTTCAACAACAACAACAACAACAACAACAAAATCTTATACTCTTTCCCAGGGAAAATGGGACTGCTTGCTATTTCTTGGTACCTTTGGTGATGTCTAGGCCCTGCATTATATTCTGAAATGATAGGCCCTTTTTTCCACTAAGGGGACAACCACAAGTGTGACCTCTAGAAGGTCATATTTATGCTAAATGCATGTATGAAGTACCTGGTCTCATATATACAGGTTACTGGGTTGTTAGGTGTTTTTCTTACCAAAATTAACAGAACACCACACTGTCTCCCAGGAATTTACATTCTAGACAGGAAGGTACTTACAGTGGCTGGCAAATTCTCTATTGACACTCTGGGAGGGGAGGGATGGCATTATTTTGCCCAGATCTCAGGAAACACTTTGACAAAATGATCATTTTGATCTGATTTGAGGAGAAAGGGAGCTGGCATTTGAGGCAGAAGGAAACAGCACTTGCAAAAGTTTAAAACCAAGAGAAGCTATGGCAATTTTGTTAATGAGAGAGTGCGGCTATTTTTAGTGAAGGGGGACAGCAGTGAGTGGGGGCTGGTTTACTGGAGGGGTGACAGGAGATGAGACTGGGAAATAAATGAGGACAGGATTGTAAAGGACCTTTTCACCAAACTAAGGAGATAGGGCTATTGAGGGATTTAAAACAGGGTAGCAGCATGACCAGATTTGTGTTTTACAAAGATCCTTCTGACAGTAGGTTGAAAAATGGATGGAGAGACTCAATCCATCTGTAGGCAGCAAGATGAGTTAGTAGGTTATTGCAATAGTCCAGGCAACAAGCTACAAGATCTTAAATAAAGCTGTGGTAGTGAGGATGGAGGGGAGGTGATAAATAGGAGCCCTGTTAGGAAGTAGAATCAATAGGTCTTTGCAAGCAATTGGATATACAGAGTGAGGAAGAAGGAAGAGTCAGGGATAACTCCCAACTTCCTGGTTCAGACACCTAGGTAGAGAATTCTGTGGTTAACAAAAATGAGAAAAATGAAAGGGAATGTTTTGCAGTGAACTAATAATTAATAAAAAAAAAGAAGTATTATTGAGTACTCCATTGTGTTAAGTGTACAGATATGATGGTCAATTTTATGTCACCTTGGCTGGGCTGTGGTGCCAAAATATATAGTCAGACATTATTGTGGATGTTTCTGTGAGTTTTTAAAGTAATTGACATTTTAATCAGTGGACTTCAAGTAAAGCAGATTGCTCACCCTAATGTGGGTGGGCCTCACCCAATCAGTTGAAGGCCTGGGTTGAACAAAAGATTGACTTTCCCAAGCAAGGGGGAGTTCTGCAGCAGGCAGTCTTCAGACTCAAACTGCACCATGGGGAGCTTTTTCATGGATCTCCCGCCTGCTGATCCACTCTGCAGATTTTGAGTTTGCCAGCTTTCATTATTGCATGAACCAATTTCTTAAAATAAATCTCTATGTGTTTATACCTCCTACTGATTCTGTTTCTTTGAACCCTGACTATACAACAGGCTTTGGGGCCATGCTACATGGCTATGAATCCTTTTCTGGCCATTGCCTGGTGATCTCACCATGTGACAACATTAGTGACTTCTTAGAGGCCAACTTGCTTCATTTGTAAACTGAGAATAACAATAGTCTTCACTTCTATTGTTCTTGTGATGATTAAAAGAGAAAATCCATGTAAAGTTTTAATCTTAGGGTCTAGCAGGCAGTAAGCTCTTAAGAAATGTTTTCCATTATTATAACCAAGGAAACATTTACACATTAGTGTTAATGACTAATAACAGCTCAGATTGTTACTTTTCCCAGGAGGGATTTATGTGATAATAGGGATCAGAGTTTTCCATTAGAAGAATTAGCCTCTTAGCTTAATGCTTTGCTCACTGAACTCAAAGGTAAATATTCATTGAATGGCTGAATTACTTCCCAATACCAATGAGTGGAATCAGAGAAACACAGCAGGTTAGAAAGGGAGAAACTGAGGCCCAGAGAGATGAATGACTTAGTAAAGGTCGTAGAATGAGTTAGTGGAAAATCTAGTACCAGGACTCAGGTGCCCTAGCTCTTGTCTTGTGCCCCTTCTCTTGGAGCAAAGCACACCCCTTCACTGAAACCATGCCTTGTGACCCATCTCCAGGCTGCCAAGTCAGCCACTTGCATAGAGAACTGTATTTTATACCCTTCTTTGTATAGCGAAGTGCTTGATGGTCATCTGGTACCTGGTTGGGTACACTCCTTAAAGGGCTTATTCCTAAATGGACCAAAATGTGTAAAGGCATTAACATTTTGAAAACCAGAAATGTCTTCAGGGGCTTCCCAGGTGGCTCAGTGGTAAAGAATCCGCCTGCCGGTTCAGAAGACGCAGGTTTGATCCCTGGTCCAGGAAGATCCCACATGCTGTGTGGAGTGACTAAGCCCATGTGCCACAACTATGGAACCCACACACTGCAACTCCTGAAGCCCGTGTGCCCTACAGCCTGTGCTCCTTAACAAGAGAAGCTGCTGCTGTGAAGAGCAGCCCCTGATCGCTGCAACTAGAGAAGAACTCAACAGCAACGAAGACCCAGCACAGCCAAAAATAAATAAAATCTTTTTTTAAAAAGGATGTTTTCAGGCTTATCAGCCTATATGAATATGAAACAAAAGGAGACAGAGTCGTATATTTTGTTCTCTTTCTTTTCTGGTCCAGTCATTTGCACATGTGGGTGTGGTCAGTGTGGACACACCAATTGTTTATTCTCCCCGAGTCTCCTGTCATTTAACCTCTTTTCTACTCATTCATAGGAAATTGCTGTCTTGGAGGCTCTCTCTCAGAGGCCAAGTGCAAGGCCTTCACCAGCTCTTCCTTCTTGACTCTTCTTCATCTTTCACTGTGACTGATCTCTTCTTCTCCTGGAAACTGTCTTCTGTAACAGCAGGCAGAGCTCCTTGTGCTACGTTTCTCTTTTCTTCTTGGCACCTTTACCTCCTCCTACCCCAGTGGTAATGTTTCTGAAGGCTCTGTTCTTGGCAATCTCACTGAAGCTTTCACTTTCAACCATCATCTGTGTGTTGATGACTCCCCAAATGAGATCTTCGCCCTGGTGTCTCATCCACACTCAAGATTCAAGCTCTCTTATTTATATTCATCCTCCCTTTCTTTCTCTCTCTTTCTCCTCCCCCCTCCTCCCTCCTGTTTTGGGCCAGGTACAGAACTAGGTACAGGGGTTACATGTGAAGATCACAGTTTTTGCCTTCAGAGTCCAGGTTAATGGAGGGGAGAGACAGGTGTTGACTCACACAATCACAACAGTCCTAACAATTGGAAAAGTACAGATGAAGATGTGCCTAAGATGCTGTGGGAACAGAGGTAAAGTAAGATCGCTAATGCTTAATACTCTCTGGGTAGGGATCATGTCAGGCTTAGCTTTATGAGTTGAACTGTGAAGAATGAGAAGGCATTAGCCAGGAAAAAGAGCTCTAGTGACCATTTTGTGCAATCACACAGGGATGGAGAGGCATGTGTTTGCAAGGACAAGTTCTTTAGGGTGTCTGGGGTACAGGTGACATGGAGTGCTGTGTAGGGGCTGGGGTGATGGAGTGAGTACAAGGGGATAGACTGTGACGATGGGCAAAGGCTAGCTTAGAAAAGACCTTCTGTGTTATTTTACTTTTTTTTTTCTAAACTGTCTGCTCAACATCTCTAATTAGCATCTCATTCTTATAGTCTCTGTGACTGAAATGATCTTTTACTTCAAATATTTCTATTCACCACATTAAATCTCAGCTAATGAGGGGATACCTAGTGGTGGGTGTTTTGCTTACAGAATGAGCTTATTTCTGGTAAAGGGAAGAAGGGCTGCTTTTGCTAGCCAGCCTTGGACCTGATCCAAAACGGGCTGAAATAATAAGTGCATTTTTCTTCCTCTATAACAAGAAGGTTGGAGGTATGTCAATTCCACGGTTGGCTATGCCAGTGCCTGACTAAGGCAACAAGGGTTTTGCTTCTTTCTGCATTTCTACTCTGCCGTTCTTAGCAGGTGGGTTCCTCATCATCCTTCTGCCCTCATTGCCTCATTGTAGGATGTTCAAGTATCACATGTAGATGGCAACATTGATAGGGAAACAAAGGCAATTTTCTCTTTAAGAATATCTTCATTTATTTATTTTTTTAGGAGCAAAACCCTTTCTTAGAAACCTCCAGAACCACCTTCCCCCTGTCTCCCCCATGCTGCCACACATGATTTTGTGGCCAGCATTCTGTCATGAGCTTATTCCTAAATCAGTAGGAAAGTAGAAATACAATGGTAGAGTTAGACTGTGCATGCTCAGGGGCGGCAGAATTGCCACCATAGGAACGAAGATTGGTTTGGGGTGAGGGAGGGGTTAGTTTCTCATATTCCTGATAGAAAGTGCCACAATATATACAATGGAATATTACTCATCTAAAAGACAGGAATTAGATTGAGTCATTTGTAGAGAGGTGGATGGACCTAGAGTCCGTCATACAGAGGGAAATGAGTCAGAAAGAGAAAAACAAGTATCATATATTAATGCATATATGTGGAATCTAGAAAAATGTTACAGAAGGACCTGTTTGCAGGACAGGTCCTCCTGCCTTCCATAGAGAAGGGGCATGTGAACACAGTGGGAAAAGGGGAGGGTGGGGCAAGTAGAGTAGCATTGACATAAATGTGCTACCATGTGTGAAACAGCTAGCTAGTGGGAACTAGCTATAACACAGGGCACTCAGCTCGGCACTCTGTGATGACCTGGAGTGGGGTGGGGGGGTTGGGAGGGAGGCCCAAGAGGGAGAGGATGTATGGATACATATAGCTGATTCATGTTGCTATACAGCGGAAACTAATACGATATTGTAAAGCAAGTATATTCTAATAAGAAAATAAAATAAATAACTATGTTTTAAAGAAAGTACGACATAAAAAATTATGTTTTAAAAAAAGTACAATAAACTTAGGAGTTTAAAAGCAGCACAAAATTATTATCTTATGAATCTGGATGTCAGAAACTCAAAATATGTCTCTCTGGGTCATAATTGAGGTGTCGCCAGGGTTGTATTCCTCCTGAGGCTCCAGGAGACAATCCTTGCCTTTTTCCTTTCTGGAGGCTGTGTGTACTCCTTGGCTCCATCTTCAAAGCCAGCAATGATTAATTGAATCTTTCCATAATGCTCCCTCTCTTTCTGATCTTCTGCCTCCTTTTCCCCATTTAAGAAACTCTGTGATTACATTGGATGTACCAGGATAATTCAGGATAATCTCTCCATCTCAAATTCAGCAGAATAGCAACCTCAATTACACCTGAAATGTTATTTTTCCTTTGCTCGGTAACCAAACATATTTAGAAAATCCAGAGATTAGGATGTGAAAAGGCCTGTTGTGTTCAGTCGCTAAGTCATGTCCAACTCTTTGCGACCCTATGGTCTGCAGCATGCCAGGCTCCTCTGTTCTCCACTATCTCCTAGAGTTTGCTCAAATTCATGTCCATTGAGTTGGTGATGGTGTCTAACCATCTCATCCTCTGCCTCCCCCTTATCCTTTGGTCTTCAATTTTCCCAGCATCAGGGTATTTTTTTATTGAGTAGACTCTTCACATCAGGTGGCCAAAGTATTGGAGCTTCAGTGTCAGTCCTTCCAAAGAATATTTAGGGTTCATTTCCTTTAGGATTGACTGGTTTGATCTCCTTTCAGTCCAAGGGACTCTTAAGAGTCTCCTCCAGCACCACAGTTTGACAGCATTAATTCTTCAGTGCTCAGCCTTCTTTATGGTCCAACTCTCACATCCATACATGACTACTGGGAAAAAACCATACTTTTGACTACATGGACCTTTGTGGAAAGGCCTAGGGGGCCATTATTCTGCCTTCCACAGGGACAAAAAGACTTACATGTGATGATGGGTCATTGTTTTTCAATGGGCTGTATAAACAGATGCACGGTATATCTGTGGTATTAAAATATCATGGGAGGAATTTTGGGAGTATTTGAGTAAAAAAATGTCTACAAAGATTTCATGAGGGGTCAGTGAAAGAAAGAAGTTGAGAAATACTGGATTAGATTAACTAAACCAAGATCTACCGGTGGGGCATGGGAGGGGCCACGTGCTGGGAGGCAGGTGGCCTGTGCCACTTGAACTGGCGAGGAAGACGGGGAAATGGCTGTTGGGTCTACAGATAAGCAGGGTTCTGCTCCAAGGGAGTGGTCTGAAACTGAGGCAAGAAAAAGGGTGATCAGTATTTGGATAAGCAGCAAAGAGCCATTCAGCAGGGATGAAGCCACGCAAAATCCAGATGGTTTCTGCCACTGATTGTTCTGCCTCTCCACAGGCAGATTGTTTTCTGTTTGCTTTTATTTTATCTTTAAATAAACAAAGTGGTGCAGCATCTTATTCTTAGAAAGTATCAAAGTTTGCCACTGACTTTTTTAAAAAAATATAAGTGATGTTGCATAATACTTCAGTTTTGCTTATGTATGTCACAATTGGATGGCTTAATATAACAATATTTGGAAGATGAGATCAAAATGGTTGATTAGAAATGTGATAATGAAATTTCCTATTTCTTTTATATGTGCTCTTTTTTATAGGGGCATACTTTTTTTGTTTCTTTTTCACTCACCAATTGTTTATCTAGGAGTTACCATTTGAAACTCTATTACTTCATGAACTGCTCACAAAGCCTTGGAAAATTACTGCTAATTCTAAAATAATTGTACCACTTATCATTACTCAGTCAGGAAAAATGGGCATTTATGAGTGCTTTCGCAATATTTAGATAGGCTGTTACACCTCTTCCTTTAAAATAGTGTTGATTGCAATGCAAATCGCAAGCTGTGATGCCATCACTGAAAATTGGAACTGCGACAGTTTCCTCTTGTTGAGATCCTCTGTTGACAATGGGTGCATCTGAGAGCTGTGCTCAGTCATCTTGGATGTCTTCACTAAGAGGACCAGTGTGTGGTCTTTTCGACTAAGGCCATGCTTTGCATCACCACATACTCATTGCTGGGGCACACGTGCCTTCTCCACCTAATAGGAGTTATGATTGCCCTCTGCTGCCAATAGTCTCCACCATTCTGTCAGGCTTGGTCCTGAGATGGGAAGCTGCTCATTGAACACTGGATTCAATTCCACAAGCATTATTAAATGCCTTTTGTATGTCAGGGTCTGTGAGAGGGGTGCTAAAAGGGATTGATCTATGCCACTGGGAAGCTGGAATCTTACAGAACAGATGACTGATAGGATGGTGCTGTGCAGAAGTGCCATGAAGACACAGATGGAGGACTGAGAAGGTCAGGGAAGGTTGCGAGAGCAGGTGATGTTTCATCTGCCTCTTGTTAGTGCAACAGAAGTGAGAAGATGCTATTTTAAATGACAGCCACTTTCTAAGGTGGGTGGAAGGAATTTGGATAAGGCTAGCATTGCATTTGAGAATAGCCCTTGCAACAACCACGTTTTGCTAGATGAGAGTTTCTCAACCCCATGACATTTGGGTCTGGACCACTGTTTGTTAGGGAAGCCTGTCCTGTGCGTTGTGGGACTTTTAGCAACATCCTTGGTCTCTACCTACTAGATGCCTGTAGCACCCCCAACTCATGACAGTCAGAAATGTCTCCAGACAGTGTTGACTGGTCTCGGGTTGGGGTGGCGGGGGGAATCACTGCAGGTGAGAATTGTTGCTCTAGATAGTAGATTGAGAAGAATATAGAATCCCAAGCAGTCCTAAAAAGAGAAGGAAGGGAGAACAAGAGTAGGGGAAAGAAGAGGAAAGAGGAGTCGGGGAGAGGGTTAAAAAGTTAGGTTACCAAGGGCTTACCAAGAAGCTCACTGGAGGAGGCCTGAACTTGTATATATTGCACATGTTTACTCAGTCGTGTCTGACTCTTTGCGACCCGAAGAACTGTAACCCTCCAGGTTTCTGTCCATGGAATTTTCCAGGCAAGAATACTGGAGTTGGTTGCCATTTCCTCCTGCAGGGGATCTTTCTGACCCAGGGATCGAACCCGAGTTTCTTGAGTTGCCTACATTGGCAGGTGGATTCTTTACCAGCTGAGCCACCAGGGAAGGAAGACACTTTTAAAAAACAGGCATGTCTGCTGGCCAATTTGAAGTGATTTGTCTTGTTTCAAAGTAAACAGCCTCACCCAAAGCTTCTTGTACATATGGTGGGTGGTTTTATCTTTGGTAGGAGTTTTTGAAATAGATTTAACTTCCACATACAGTATAGAACAGGAATATCACATTTGTCCCCGTAGCTAGTCTGCAGCTAGAATTATTTGTCAGAAAGGAAGTTAGGATCATAGGTAACCACAAGGCTAGAACTTGCTCAGGAAGTCAGAGCAAGGTTCTCAAACAGCAGTTTGGGGTCTGTCCATGAAGGTACACAGAGAATAAAGCAGAGGTTTAGGCTAATACAGTTTAGATCTCAAAGAGGGAGGAGACCTCTGGTTGAGGTCCAGGTTATATGAGAGGATCCACCAGTTAACAGACTATTAATTATGAAAAGTCCTGGAATTTGGCCAGAAGAACATAAGAGGGCCAGAGTGAGCACATGTGTACTCCCAGACCTCTGCAGATGCCCTGCTTAGCAGAGACACACACTTATACATGCATATATGGATGCTCCACTAAAGATCTGCTTTGGGAAACTAGAATGGACCGAGAGCAATGCAGAATAACAAGGCTGTCTAAAGGGAGAACAGTGGGTGCATACAATGTGTGCATAGTGGTCGGAGCACTTGACAAGAAGTCAGGAGACGGGGCTTCTGTGTCTAGGTTCACCCTCTAATTCTCCGTGTGACCCTCAGGAATCATTTCTCCTCTTTGGACTTTAGTTTCTTCCTCTTTAAGGACCTTGTTGGACTAGTTGTCCAGCCATCAACCCTTCCTGTTCTAGTATCTGATGAATCCATGAGAAACCCGAAGCCTAACTGGTGTGACTCCTGTTCTTCACTTGGACAGGACGTCTGTTTATAGTGCCTGAGCCAAACCAGCTCAACGAATGCCAAACCCCAGATTTGGGATGGACACAGTGGCCGAACCTGGAGCAAAGGACCGCATGACAGAGAGAGGTTCCCATCAGCCACCAGCTCCCTGGGACAGCCCTGATGGATCTTGCTCTTCAGGGGCTTCTTAAAGGGCTTAAAAGTCAGAGTGTTGTCATGGGAGGAAAAAGGAGGAGCAGGAGAGAAGACTGTAGCAGGCTGGGTGTTCTGGAAGCTTCCTAAAGCTTCTTCTACTGCATCTCCTTGTGGACAGTCTCCATTCTCTGTTTCCCTGGGCTTGAAACCACGCCCCCTTTACTACCTATTCACTGCTGATGAATAGATCATGACTCACAACTGGCTTTCTCCTCTTGATTGCTTGACTGTTTGCTGTGCTTTCAGAAGGAATGTGGAACAGAAGTAGAGGATTTCTGTTCCTGTTGCATATGTTAAAGCATTAAAAGTCTGTTTTTGCACAGAGCACAGAGGATTCTTAGGGTAGTGAAACTGCTTTGTATGATATCCTTTTCTCTCTCTGTCTTTTTTTTTTTTAACTTTTTAATTTATTTGGCTGCACCAGGTCTTAGTTGCAGCATGCAGAATCTGTGATCTTCCTTATGGTATGCAGGATCTTTTTCAGCTGTGGCATGTGGGATCCAGTTCCCTGACCAGGGATTAAACCCAGGCCCCCTGCATTGGAAGCATAGAGTCTTGGCTACTGGACCACCAGGAAGTCACATCTTTATGGTATCTTTTTAAAAAAAAGTTTAACTTTCATTTTATGTTGGAGTATAGTTGATTTACAATATTATGTTAGTTTCAGGTGTACAGAAAACTGATTTAGTCATACATGTACACGCTGCTGCTGTCGCTAAGTCGCTTCAGTCATGTCCGACTCTGTGAGACCCCATAGACAGCAGCCCACCAGGCTCCCCTGTCCCTGGGATTCTCCAGGCAAGAACACTGGAGTGGGTTGCCATTTCCTTCTCCAATGCATGAAAGTGAAAAGTGAAAGTGAAGTCACTCAGTCGTGTCTGACTCTTTGCGACCCCATGGACTGCAGCCTACCAGGCTCCTCCATCCATGGGATTTTCCAGGCAAGAGTACTGGAGTGGGTGCCATCACCTTCTCCGATACATGTACATATATCCATTCTTTTCCAGAAAGGTTATTATAGAATATAGAGTAGAGTTCCCTGTATGAGATCTTAATGGTAAGTGCATATCATTATAAATTTGTTAGAATGTGCAACACCAAGTGTGTGCTCTAGTGTAAACTGTGGACTTTAGGTGATGATGTGTCAGAGTAGGTCATTAAGTGTCACCAATGCGCCCTTGGTGGGAGATGTTAATAATTGGTGAGGCTATGCATGGGGGGGAGGGGCAGGGTCTATGCAAAATGTCTGTAGTTTCTGCTCAGTTTTGCTGTAAGCATAGAACTACTCTAAAAAAATGAAGTTCATCTCTAAAAAGTCAAGTTGGCTTTATTTTTGGGCTTCTCTGGTGGCTCAGACAGTAAAGAGTCTGCCTCTAGTGTGAAAGACCTGGGTTCGATCCCTGGGTCGGGAAGATCCCCTGGAGAAGGAAATGGCAACCCATTCCACTATTCTTGCCCATAAAATCCTATGGACAGAGGAGCCTAGCAGGCTACAGTCCATGGGGTTGCAGAGAGTTGGACACGACTGAGTGACTTTATCTGCTGCCTTTATTTTTGGTTTCTTTCAGCTTTTCTATCCCTCTTTGAGACTCAGAGCTGCCTTAATGAATCTTTTACCACATTCTGGGAAGTTGTTTACCAATTTCTTCTTTTAATGCAGCTGTTAGACACTCAAAACTGTTAGCCAAACTGGCTTGCTACCAACCACCTTTTCCAAACTCTCTCTCTTAAATACAATGTTTTTGACTAGACTAAGCATATCAAACAGTCTTTTAACACCTTTAAAGTGTGGTATTTGCCACGATACAATTCTATTCAATAAATATCTTAAGCACTTTCCCTGTGGAAGGCTTTCTGCTAGGTACTTTGGGATTGTATAAAGATGAATTAGGAGCTATACTGGCCTTTTCAATTTGAACTCCAGTGGGAGCTTAAAGATGTAGGTGTGAGGGTTATTTATTTATTTGGCCTCCCTTCTTCAGGATCATAACGATGGCTCAACTCTTGGCTGTTTGCATGCCTGTCCCTACTTCCCCTAATAATGGGAAGAGTTCTCTTGGCAAGTGCCTAGAAACAAGAGAGGCCTATGTTCATAACTGGGTTTAACATGTTCTTGGTAGACTCTGTAGGTCATTGCTACTCCTTTCCACCTTGTTCCATCCCCAAACCAAGAAGGCAGATTTATCTCATGGACGGTGATACAAGTAGCCCTAATAATTTCTGGTTTCTCTGTTGTTATCATACCCCTGCCCCCATTCCTTTCCAATCAAAACAATACATGAATGCATTTATCCAGTAAATATATTACTATATTTCCATCAATTTAATTTTAATCCATTTACTTATTTAATCCATTCATTTCATTTGATTAAACTACTGGTACAGCCACATTTTGTGCAGTGTGGTCCATGAGCTACATCATCCTAGGGAATAGCCAATTCTAATTTATTTAAGGCTTAACTCCAAGTCATGCTGCATTTTACTGTGGAAGACAATATTGGTTGCCCACAGTTTCTCATATTAGGGGCCCACAGTCTGTAGCTGGGACCAGCTTAAGCTTGAACCTTATCTGGTGAGAATGTAAGAGACTGACGGCCAGCATTCCATTTCCCACCTCTTCCACTTAGGTCCTTAAAAGCAACTTGATTCTGGGCAGTGTCTCCCATCCCAGTGATCTTGGAAAAATAAAAAAAGCCTCTATAAAGATTGAGTAGGGACCCTTCACATTAGGTGTGCCTCTCTTGGGATAGGAGATATGCAGGTTATGCTGAGAGTACAATGAATTTCAAGAATACACAAAGGGGAAGGCTGGCCTTCTGTTGGAACAGCCCATGATGGGGAGTGTTTGTAAATGGGACACTAATGAGAACCCAAAGAGTATCCAGAATTCTGGAATTTCCAATCCAAGGATCAGGGTAGAGCCTTAGACAGAGCTTACCTGTGTCAGTGGATTCAAAACTATGGCAGGATGGAAGGTACTACCGCTCAAGAGAAGAAGGTGCCAACAGGAGATGGAATCAATGTTTCAGAAGGAGAACACATAGGAGGCAGTTAGCGTCTATTCAGCACTCTTAGGAGAGAGGGTGAGCAGACCGGACGGAATCTTTCGGCCCTACAGGCAAGGTGATTTGTATAATGGGGAAGGATGCGTTATGTTATCTCAAGAGGCATATCTCAAAACCACCTTTTCATGTCGAATGATAGTGAAATGCGTGAGCACTGGTTAGTGTGAGCCAGTTTCCAGGTGTTTCACAAAGTTGCTGGATGTACAAAGCTGAGGGTCATCACCGAGAAGAGGGCAAGTGGGGACATCTCAGAAGCTGTGTCCCCAGAGAGGAGCAGCTCCCTGCCTCATTCCCTTTCCACACACACATCTGTGACCCTCTACTGTCCTTGTCCTTTGCCTATATTGCACAATTTCATGCTCAGTTGTGATGCGTGAATGAGAATTGGAAATGTAAAAAATGGACAACGTGGAATTAAATTTTCATAAATGGCAAAAAGGCTGAGTTTTATATTGAAGTCCCCAAAGCCTTCCCCTACCCCACTAATGGTGCCTGTACTCTGGATCATCATTAATCAGCAAACTATTTGAGTTCTACCTTCTGCTATCAAAAAAAAAAAAAAAAAAAAAAATATTATTTGGAACATCAGATGAATTCAGCATACTATTGTATTGCCATCTGGGCTTATCAGTAGCAACTACTTCCATTTCCAAGTCTTATTAAACCAAACACATTATAGCAATTTGTACATGAAACATTCCAGCATTACTAAAACTTCTATAGTCCTGGAAGCACAAGTTAAATTAAAGCATACTCCTTTACTTACCTAAAGGTTTTATGAATGTTACAGTCCTATCTGCCGAAGACTTGTCAAGGATGAAAATTCATTACAGAAACTTCATATTATTTAAGAACTTGTGACTCATACTCAACAGGATTTTCTGTCTCTAGTTATAGGAACATAGTCTTACCATGTGCATAAAAATGTGTGAGGGAGACTTGGTGCTCAAGAATCTGGGTTAGGTCTTTTCACTGGGTCCCTGCTCTAGTGGGTTGTTCCTTCCCAGTTGAGTGCTAAGAGCCTGCGTGGCTCATGAAGCTTCAACTCAGAATGCTTTCATGCTGCTTCTGCTGAAATCAGTCTTTAGTGGACCAGACTTCTGGAAAACCAAGCCGACCAGCCTATGCAATCAGACAAAAGAAGTTTCCTTGGTCTATACTTCCGCCACTCCTGAAAGAGTAAGTGGAAACTTCTAAGCTAGCAGTCACTTCGGAAGCCCTTTGAAAGTGCTGATCTGTTCAAAACCTATTCCCATCATAAAACATCCTCAATAGCCACCCTCAGGGCTTCATGGATGGAACACAGACCACCTTTCTCTGAGCTAAGTCATCTGCCTCCTGTGGAGTCATGGTCCATTACTCTGTTCTTCCTGTTCGTGTGGTCAGATTGACCCAGAGGCAGACTTCTACCCTGAAGGCCTTTTGTGTGGCCGACCCTCTTTGACTGTTAAGTGATCTCTCTCCTAACGGGTCCCTGCAGTCCCTAGAAGTGTTATCCTCCATAAAGGTCTTCTCGGTGGCCTGAAAGGCAGTGATATTTGTTCCTCCCTCCTGGGCAGAGGAGGGCTGCCTTCCTCTCGCTATGGCGTTGATGACTGACTGACTTCTCTCTCCTTATTCCCCCTTCACCTTCCCTCCCCTCCTCTCAGAGCTGTCTCTATAGAATACTACTTTTTGAAGCAAGAAGGAGAAAGAAAAAAAGAAAGGATGGCTTATTTGCAAGCAGTCGGTGGGCTAGGTTTACCTCCTTTGGTCCCCTGCCAAAATAAAATAAAATAAAATAAAATAAATGAAAAAAAAATAAAAGAAATGCACATTAAAAAAAAAAAAAAGAAAGAAGCTAGAACAGCATCTGACCTTACTCACCCTTCTTTAAGACCTGCTTAAAAATAATGTTTAAGGTTTAACATGTGGGCTGGAAAAGCACCTAGACTTTTCTACTTTAAGTTGTACTTTTTCCCTCTCTGTGAAACCTTCTTAGTGTTTCTTTATGTTTCAGGGTAGCTGTATATTTTATTCATTCATCCATTCGGTCTGACTGAATTAATAATCATTTATTGGGTGTCTATGATACATGTGGTACTGAGCCAGAAGCTACAAAAGAAGTATAAGAGGATTCAGCACTTAATGGTGGTTTGGTGGTTTAGTCTCTAAGTCGTGTCTGACTCTTGTGACCCTATGGACTGTAGTCTGCCAGGCTCCTCTGTCCATGGGATTCTCCAGGCAAGGATGCTGGAGTGGGTTGCCATTTCCTTCTCTAGGGGATCTTCCCAATCCAGGGTCTCCTGCATTGAAGGTAGATTCTTTACCAACTGAGCTACAAGGGAAGCCCATTTAGTAGATAGGAGAGGGAAAAAACACACAAAATGCTTATGAAATAGTGCGAGCATGCGTGTTAAGTTGCTTCAGTCGTGTTTGACTCTTTGCAGCCCTGTGGACTGTAGCCTACGAGGCTCCTCTGTCCATGGGATTCTCCAGGCAAGAATACTGGAGTAGGTTGCTATGCCCCCCTCCAGGGGATCTTCCCGACCCAGGGATTGAACTCACATCCCTTATGTCTCCTGGATTGGCAGGCAGGTTCTTTACCACTAGGGCCACCTGGGAAGCCCATGAAACAGTGCAAGGAAACAATAATTCAGTTCTAGAATGAATGCTACAGGGATTTCCTTGGCAATCCAGTGGTTAAGACTTCACCTCCCAATGCAGGGGTTGCAGGTTTGATTCCTGGTCAGGGACCTAGGATCTCACATACCTGGGGGCTAAAGACCCAAAACATAAAGCAATATTGTAACAATATTAAAGCTATGTTGTAACAGATTCAATAAAAACTTTAAAAACGGTCCATATTTACAAAAAAAATCTTAAAAAAAGAATGCGATAAATATAAATGCTAAAAAGTTTCCAAGTAAAGGAAATCAATATATTCTGAGGTGAGTGGGGAAAAAAATCCACAAATGCTGGGAGACCTTGGAGAATCGTGCTCAGGAGATGTAGTTTATTCTATAGATAGTGGGAAACTTTTTGCAAATACTTTAGCACCCTCAAAGCATCTTGTTGGAAGAGATGAGCAGACAAGAACTATGCAGTTGTGAAGGAAGTAGCTTGGTAAAATGTTAATAAAAACATTTCCCTGTTCATAGCAGGGAGAGGCTTTGGAGATGTTCAAATCAAGTGTGATGACAATGAAGAAAAGAAGATGTTTGTCGAAGCCCAGTGGGTTGGTTAGGTAGATGTAGATCATGCCGGGTGATGTTTGAGGGGACCAGGTATCCATCGAGCAGGTGAGCATGAGTGGAGAGAAAGGGAGGCTGTAGACAGGATGCAGGAAGCCAGGCAAAAGCCCTGGAAACAGAGCATAAGCCTCTCTGCATCTCAGTGGGCAGAGTGGCAGCCCTTAGGACATCTTAAGAGCTGAGCCATCAAAGGGAGTGGAGAGAAATTCATCAACTCAGGAGATATTTATCAGCAGTCTCTGTGGCATTCCACTCATGGCACTGCTGGGCATGTGGGGACACAGAGGGAAAATCCTGAACAGAAAGACAGATATTTCTGTTGCTACCACGCTTAGTTTCCATTGTGGTGTCTGATAGTCAATTTGAAATATCTTGAAGAGAGAGAAGGTCAGTGTGATTTATTTCTGCCCAAAGGAAAAAAAATGGTGTAAAAAAAGTCAAACATGAATCTCAACCATTGCCATATTTTTAAACTACTAATTTGAATTACATTCAGAGACATCATTCTCTTTTGAGTTACAGTGTTGCCCATTATCTCTGAACTGACCTCTACAAATATGAAGAGGACTAGGAAAGAAAGCTGAATTGCCAGACTGAGTTGTCTCCACCTAGCTTTTGATCTGTTTCAACAAATGAAGGCCCCATCAAGGGCTAATAAAGGAGGCTTGTTGTGGGTGATGCAGAGACTGTAGCTTTAAATGGTCTTAAATTAATATCTGTTCACCTCATGCTTGACTTTGACTGAGCCTAATGACATCAACGCACAAAGGAGACAGGATGAGGTGGTCTTAAATCATTATCTGAAAACCAAGTCTGTAAGAAAAAGTCCAGTTTTAAGCTCATTAAGGGCTACTGCTGAATACTCTAGGATATCAAATCAACCATTAAAAACCTTTGAAAATTGAGTTGAAAACGAGAACATTTTTTCAAATCCTTTGAGATTCAGTTTTTGAAGTGAGTAAAACTCAGAGCTTTAAAAATTTTTTTCCCCAGCCATGATGAAGAGAACATGAAAGCCTGTTGGCTTAAACTACTTGTCAAGTCTAAGAAGTTAGCTTGGAGAAAAACCTTCTTTGGCAGTAATGGTATTTTCTATAGGATAGTAAGCGTGATCTATAGAACCTAAAACTCATAGAAAACAGCCTACAGATAGATCCTGGTATGCAGACAGTATGGGAGGTAAAACCAAGATACCTATTTCGATACATCATTGAAAGCTATTAGAACTATTAGATGAAATTACATTGTCCAACACCTTCCTTGGTTAGGATTGTCATGTTACCAAGAAGGAGAAGAAAATTCCTTTTATTATACAGTTTAATGGCTTAAGAGTATAGGCTTTGGAGACGGATAGACACAGATTCCAGCTTTATCTCTGATGTTACCAACTCTGGGACCTTGGGCTATTTTACAAGTTTTAGTTTCTTCATCTGTGACATGGGGATAATCATAGTCCCTACAGCCCAGAATTATTTGTGTTCAATTTACATATCATCTATCTATCTATCGGAGAAGGCAATGGCACCCCACTCCAGTACTTTTGCCTAGAAAATCCCATGGACAGAGGAGCCTGGTAGGCTGCAGTCCATGGGGCCGCTAGGAGTCAGACATGACTGAGCGACTTCACTTTCACTTTTCACTTTCATGCATTGGAGAAGGAAATGGCAACCCACTCCAGTGTTCTTGCCTGGAGAATCCCAGGGACGGGGAAGCCTGGTGGGCTGCTGTCTATGGGGTCACACAGAGTTGGACACGACTGAAGCGACTTAGCAGCAGCAGCAGCAGCAGCAAATTGTATGCATTGGAGAAGGAAATGGCAACCCACTCCAGTGTTCTTGCCTGGAGAATCCCAGGGACGGGGGAGCCTGGTGGGCTGCCGTCTATGGGGTCGCACAGAGTCGGACACAACTGAGGCGACTTAGAAGCAGCAGCAGCAATCTATCTATTTATCTAATGCGCTTGGGTCAGTCCCTGGCATATGGTAATGGTTCTTAATTTTCAGCAATAATAAGCATCAAAATTAAAGAATATAATCCCTGTGCAAGCCCCTTTTTAAACAAGCTCCTGTGATGCATCCTGGTTTCCAGGGACTTGGGACAGCCTATACATGGACCAGGTATGAGAAGAATTATTGACTGTGTTGACTTTTACACATTACTACAGAAAGGACTCCTGATTTCTGTCATTTTGATGATTGTTCAAAAATGGTGGTGAACTCTGTCATTGTTCACTTGATACTTGGATTGGGGATATAAGTAAGAATCAGCTTCAGAGGTTTTTAAGTGTAGTATTCTTCCTTATACCTGAAAATCATGCTTTTTACTTAGAGGATAATCAAATTCAGTGAGATGTTCAGAATGGAGATTGTTGTATAGAATGATCCTTGCATAGAAACAAGCCGACTTATAGAAAGACACACACATAAGTGAGATGAATTGGTTCTACAAGTGCATTTTAGAACTTTTCAAGTACAATTATCAGGTTGTCTCTACCAGATATCCATTTATTCTGATAAATGGTATTTTAAAAAGACATTTAGATTTTGAAGGTTAAGATAAATGCAAAAGACAAAGAAAAACGAACTGAATTACTTCCCATCATGCTGCTACTGAGATTGATAATAAATGGTGATAATGAACATTTTTATTCCAAATTTGAGTGACCTATTTGTTCATTTGCATACTGGATATTGGCAGGGAAAAAAGAAAGGAAAATTACTAACATTTGTTGAATATCTACCAGCGTCAGAGGTAGAAGTCTACATTTGTTTCTTAGGTAATTCTCACAAAGCCCTGCTGATTGTGAGCTATGCTGACCATTTTTCAGATGGGGAAATTTTGTTTCATGATGATTACGAGAAACAGGTCGAGGTCCTATATTCATGAGTAGAGTAGTGAGTGCCCCAGTCGTAACAGTGTATTGTTGCTCATTTGTGAAGAAATATTATCTCCCTTATTGTGCCCATCTTTGCATGAAATGTTTCCTTGGTATCTCTAATTTTCTTGAAGAGATCTCTAGTCTTTCCTATTCTATTGTCTTTCTCTATTTCTTTGCATTGTTCACTTAAGAAGTCTTTCTTATTTCTCCTTGCTATTGTCTGGCACTCTGCATTCAGATGGTATATCTTTCCTTCTGTCCTTTGCCTTTAGCATCTCTTCTTTTCTCAGCTATTTGTAAGGCCTTCTCAAACAACCATTTTGCCTTTTTGCATTTCTTTTTCTTGGGGATAGTTTTGATCACCGCCGCCTATACAATGTTACAAACCTCTGTCCATAGTTCTTCAAGCACTCTGTCTATCAGATCTAATTCCTTGAATTTTTTTCATTAAAAAAATTTTTTTTTTTACTGGAGTATAATTGCATTACAATATTGTGTTAGTTTCTACTGTACAGCAAAATGAGTCAGCTCCTTTAGTGAAAATAAATCAGTGTTTTGAGTATCACTGGGCTTCCCTTGTTAACAAGAGAGGAAACTTTTGGCGGGAGGAGTCGAACATTGACATTTCCCCTGGGGGTTCTCTCATCTGCTCCCCTGACTATACAACCACCACCCAGCCCCCAAGTCATATTGTTAGGTTCCTGTTTTTGCAGAAAACAGGATTATCTAAGCACAAGAAGGAGGTTTCTTAATACTGGTTATAATAGATGCAGCAGTGTACTCTGGCTGCCTGTGGAGAGAGTGAAGAACTTCAGCTGCCTTCCAATGAAAAGCACTTCAGTATAATAGAAACTCCAACTGAGTGCTACGTTTTCGGGGTGTTAGTGACAGGTAGAGAGGTTTCCCTCACAAAAGCGGTGGACGCCCTGTAACTCTAATGTGGTTCTGATCTCCCTTTGTCAGTGTTGACGTGGGAGACTGACTCTACCCACACAGGTTCAAGTGTAAGGCGGTGCAATGGGTTTAAATGAAGACTGATAAGAACAGCTGGCTGATCGGGCTAACAGAGGAGTCCCAAGGGGAGCTAGGTGTGGGGACAAGACTTCCGGATGTCTTCATCCCCTGTTGCTCCAGGCTCTGTTGTGTGGTCATCTGTGCCCCGGCTGCAAACTCAGCCTGTCTTTTTGAGGTAGATCTATTCTCAGTGGAGGGTAGTAAAAGTTTTCACGTGCCCGTGTGCTGAGTTTCTTCAGTCGTGTCTGACTCTTTGGGACCCTGTGAACTGTAGCCAACCAGACTCCTCCGTCCACTTGCCTGGGATTCTCCAGGCAAGAATACTGGAGTGGGTTGCCATGCCCTCCTCCAGGGGATCTTCCCAACCCAGGGATTGAACCCACGTCTCCTGCACCTCCTGCATTGCAGGCAAGATTCTTTACCACTGAGCCACCAGGGAAGCCCTAAAGCTTTCATACTCCTGTATTAAACTAAGTATGGCATCAAGGCCTCTAGCCCAGCTCCAAACTTGTCTTCTGGTTCCAGAGATTCAGCTTTTGCCTTCTTCGCAGGAGCAAGTTCTCTTACACAGGTGCTTTACTTCCACTTGGAGGTTTTCCCTCCACCTGAATCTAGGGAAATCAACCTGGTTTGTCCAGCTCTGTCTCAGTTTTACCACCCAAAGTCCCATATCCTGGGGAATCTTGCAGTCCTAGGTATTTCAATACGATCAGTCACCCTAGAAGCCCACATATGGACAATGTGTCCAGAATCCTTGTAGCATTAAGCCTGGCACATTTCTTGTTTCTTGTTAAGTTTGAAGCCTCAGATTAAATTGCTTCAATACTCTTTAGTTATTGCTGAGTGCATTGATAAACTGAACTTGGGATTCCGGCTGCAAATTCCTGTAAAGAATGTGATTTGGATTATGAAGCCATCCACATCTTTTGAGCAGGAATTTTAAGTGATTAAAATTTCAATTCATTAAACAGTACTGTTAATACAAGGTATTTAGGGACGTTATCCTTGACTAATACGAGGGGATGGAAGAGGTGGGGAAACCTCATGTTTGACCATATTAGGTTAAATGTTTTATTTAGTGAGAAAGCATACTGCTCTGTTGTTTGCTTTCATGGGTCTAAAGGGATTGGACGTGTACAGTTAGCTAACTATATGCAATTATAAATCATATCTCCCTTTATTCTCCCTAAATCACAAGTCACTTTTTACTGGAGCTTTGTCTAAAAGCATATTTTACATGATCCTTAGAGTGTTGTTTTTTGTAGGTTAAAAAATTAAATAATATGGATTGAGATGAAAATAAAGATGATTATAACAAAATGATTTACTATGGAGCTGGTTAAGAAGGGACCTGACATATTGTTCTAAATTGGATGGAGTTTACTTTTGCTGTAAAAGAAATGTCACTTTTCTCTAACGACACTTCTAATTGCTTACATCTAATGCAGGATAATAAACTTTAAAACAAAGGGGAGACATTGAAGCATAATGAGGTACTCTCAGGAGCAGATTATAGAACTAAAGCGTTGCTTTTATCCATCATAGGCAGTCTTGGTGAGAAAGAGAAGGAGGAGGAGGGAGAGAAAACTAAAAAGAATATTTCAGATAGTTTCTCCAATCAAGCTAAGTATTGAATGGGCAAAACGAACTCTCACAAAATTAGCTTACAGTGAGGCGAGTCTCCTTTAAGAATTTGAAATAAAGAGTAATTCTTGATTGGGTAGAAATCTGTTTGCTGTTTACATGAACCGTCACATGGCAGGAATCATTTATTCAGAATAAATACAGCACCTGTTATTACCAGATGTGCAGCTTCCTTGGCTTACAGAGAGGATGGGTATGCATTGCAAAAATGCTTGCAAGTGATTTGATTCCTTAGACAAGAAGCATTTTCTCTCTAGAAATGAGAGCTTATAAAGTTTCTCTAGCAGGGGCTCCCATGAAAACCCTCTGCCACCAGTGGGAGGCGGCCAAGAAAGACAAGGAAGAGAGCTGAACCAGGCATGGCTGGGTGCTTGTGGAACACAGAGCCTGTTAAAAAGCCATTGGTATCAGTATTGATCACGCTCCTAGAGAATATGGGTGTTGAGGACAGAACAGAGATTTTGGGGGGAGAATCTCAGTATGTCTGTGCTAAGTCGCTCCAGTTGTGTCTGACTTTTTGCAACCCTATGGACTGTCGCCTGCCAGGCTCCTCTGTCCACGGGATTCTCCAGGCAAGAAATACTGGAGTAGGTGGCCATGACCTCCTCCAGGGAATCTTTCTGGCCCAGGGCTTGAATCCATCGTCTCTTATGTCTCCTGCATTGGGAGGCAGATTCTTTACCACTAGTGCCACCTAGGAAGCCTGAGAATCTCAGTGCCACTATTTAATAGCTAGACAGCTTTAGGCAAATCACTTCCCCTCTCTGTTCCGTGTTGTCTTCACCTATAAAATAAGTTGGGTTAATAACACCTCTCTCTCAGGGTTGTTTTGAGCATCAGATGAGATAATGTCTGAGAAAGTACTTTGTAAACTCTTAAATGCTACACAAAGGTTAACTATTTTCCCATAATGTGGTTTATAATTGCATGTGTTTAGGTATTCCATGAGTCACAATGTTACCACCAAAAGCTAAGGCTTGATATAAGTTATTCTGTGACCCAGATATTAGTCCTGTCCCTGTGTAGAAGCATTATAAAAGGTTAGCACTATATTAAGTAATAGATCTATTGCTCTACTAAATTATTCATGATTATGTGTTCAGTGAATGATCAGTTTGATTGAAATAATCTTCAGGTGTTCTCAGGGCTCTGGAGAGGAAGCTGATAAATGACATAAGGTTTCTTCAATGTGATGACTTTGCTACTATTAAATATCAAGAAAAATCAATTAATAGACTCTCTGTGAAAAAAAGTCATCAAGTCACAGTCTGGAATGTTAAAGGAATTATTCCTTTTTGAAGGTTTCCCTCCCCCCCGCCCCCCAAATCAAAGCTTTTAAGTAAGTTTCAGAGTGGTGAATGATTGCAACCATTTTCTGAAGGTTAGCTTTTGAGTCAAAAGAGAGAAACCTATTTCTTTTTCTTAAAGAAAGACATGTTAATTTTTTGTTGTTATGACATGAATGAATGAATGGGTTTGGTGAATTTTGGTTAGGAATTTTAATAGCTGTTGAAAAGGTTTGTGTCAAGCCGCTTCTTGGGAATGTTGATGTTTTGTTTGATGTTTGGTCTCTAAGGCATGTCCAACTCTTTTGTGACCCCATGGACTATAGCCCACTGTCCATGGGATTCTTCAGGCAAGAATACTGGAGTGGGTTGCCATTTCCTCCTCTAGACCATCTTTCCGATCCAGAGACTGAACCCACAGCTCCTGCCACATCTCCTGCTGAGCCACCAGGGAAGCCCCTTCTCAGGAAATAGATCTCTATCTCCGACTTCTCTGTGGCTCTGGAACCATGATGGTGACAGGGAACATGTGAATTCTACTTGCCTATCCTGTTGTCATCTTAAGCTGTTCACATCTACATTGAAACCAATTTCCTTATCCACCATCTCCATCACCACAGCCACCTGACATCCCCATTTCTGTCAATAGTCTCTTGCTAAAATTTTTTAAAGTTGTATTTGTCTTCCAGTACCCTCCAGTATTTCCTGTAACCAATATGTCTGTAAATCCTGACTTCTGTCCTGCTGAGAACGTCTCTGGTAGGACCCCGGATTCCCTGTTACCAGCCTAATCCCACAGTTCATGCTTGCAAGTATCATGGCAGCTCTGACTCCAACAATTGGCTTCCTACAGTTCCTCCTGAGTCTTTCCACAATACCTCTTTTGTTACACTATGACTTCCTGTGCAAATAGCTCTACTGCTCTATTGTGTGCTGCTTCAAGCCCAACTCCTTTGTTGGTGGAACTTCTCTTCTGGTTGAGTGATGTTTTACTAGGTTGGCTGGGACTTTGCCCCGGCACACCTGGGTTTAGGCAGTTCAGGCATTTGCCTATTGCTTGCAGCTCTGATGATCTGACTTCCTAGGAATTGGCCTTTCCCCTGTGGGGAATGTGAGAAAGTCCAGAAACAGGGGGCCAAGAAGGTGTTTCAAAAATAGAGGCTAACCAATCCCAAACTGCAACTTGTATCTCTTTTTCTAGTTGTTTATAGTCTGAGACCCACAATCACTCCCTGTTCTGTCTGGACGAGCAGGAGACCATTTCCATGCTGGTCCGGCTGGCATCTGAAGTCCTGGATCTCTGGGAGTGACCAGGTGGGAGCCAAGATAGCATTGATAAAGTGCATATCATCAGTAAGAGTAGTAGAGAAATGGCATCAAACAACCCAGATGGCAGAGTAAGGTCTGGGGCACACAGCAGAACTGTCGATAAGCATTAGCAGAGGGAAGAGGAGAGTAGGGATTTGTTACATAAATAATATATCTATTGTTAAAAAATGTCACGCCAGCGGATTGATTCAAACAGCTGAATTTTGTAGTTTGTACTGGTTGAGACTCAGGTTCTTCTTCAAGATCATTAAGAATATGATTGAATTAAATACCATATGTAACACTCCAAACACAATTTCTAGCAGCTAGCAGGTCCTTAATAAATGGGGGTGCTTTTACCTTTCCCTTTCCCTGAGTTCAATAATTTAAAGAAAATTATTCATGTAGGTGAATAACATTTAAAAGTCTTCCTGTGAGTTGTTCTGCTCCAGCTCATGGGAATCTGAAAAGAAGTCAAAGAATGATTCAGAGGTAGGAAGGATGAGTACAGGTCTCCGATATAGGGGTAGAATATACATCTCCATGTAGGCATAGAATATGGAGCAAACAGGCTCATGTGAACACTTCTAAGCCCTTACTCCCAGGCCCAATGCATCACTATCTGAAACGGAGATATATTTGCACAAATGAATCCCCATTTGAGAAAGGGAGTATTGAACTTGTCAAATAGGCAAGTTGTGGGTTATTATTTTACTGCAGAAGTTCTTTGCTCTGAAAGGTACAAGTCAAGTAAAAATTGTTTTCCATATGTATGTTACATAAAATAAATTTTATCTCGATGAAATGTACATCAATATCCATCTGAATAAATCTGCAGAAACAAGGAATTCCTGATGCTTTTCTCCTGGAGTTGGAAGTTTTAAAAAAGATATACTTAAAATTCTCAGGGAAACAAGTCTTAAGAAGTTCATTAACTTCATAGCCTACCTTTGTATACAGTTGAGCTCCTATCTTCTACAGATCTTTTCCCTCATATCCTCTATATTTTATTTCCTAAAATGTATCATTTATTTCAGTTAAATTTCTTACTGGTTTTGTTTCTTTAGTATCCTATTCATGATAAAATTTTGTATGTTCTATATGTAAGAAAGAACTGGTATCTAGAAATTTTCTTTTCTCTCTCATTGATTACTATTTATTGAATGTTTCCTGAAGCCTATGTGCTAGGTCTCTGCTTTTATTATATTATTTTATTAAAATAGAGTAATGATATACATGTATGTATGTATATAGGTATTTGGCATAGATTAAAAAGATTTAAAAGTTAAATTAAAAATTAAAGATTTCATTTAGTTAAATAATTGCTGACTTCCAAGAACATATGTGTACACCTAGCTTAGAAATAGCATTTTAGAAACTTGTTGAAAACTTGCCTCTCAACATCATGTAATTCTCAGAGAGATGAAGGCGAGTCTTTTGGGGCTGAAATCCCCTAGAGATTTTTCTCTCTTGTCATGTCTAGTTTTTAAAAACCTCTTGAGGATTATGGTAGCAGTAAAAAATACCTAACAGTGACTTTCACATGGGACCGAATGTCAGAATATATAACCACTCACCATTGACTGGGCTGAGTTGTTTCTCCCATAGTTTGGAAAAATGAATATTCTTCAATGTCTATTTTATTAATACAAAGGTGAATCATCAATAGGGATTTTTCTAATCCATCATTATGCATATACTAGAAAAAGAAGTTACTGAGATCTTTGTGGCCAAATGCTTTCAAGAAAACATAATTGACTTTGATTTCCAATTTTTATTTCTTTATAGAGATAGCATAAAATATTCAGCCTCTTGGAAAAAAACTCTCCTAAACAATAAGCCTACTCAGTTCATATATTATACTTCAGAGTCATCTAGAAGCTGCTTGTAATTATGATGAAGGATTATGGTGATGTTAGTGTGTGAGTCAGTGCCCCCTCAAAATAGCAATTACATGAATGGATCGTGTTGGGAAAATATCTACAAAAGCATTAATTGGTCTAATACTTTGGGGTCTCACATATGCCCATTAAAAAAAACTGGAGTCTGGAGTTTTTCTCTCTTCTGCCTACTCATTTTTTCAAGATTCAAAAGGATGTTCCCTTCCCTGTGGGATCCTCTTGGCAACTCCAGATATTCTTTTCCCTTTCCGAGTGTCCAGAACGCTTTGTCTTATCATCATTAGAACCTTTAGGAGACTGTCTTGAGATCTGTTGTTCACCCGTCACCCTTACTGCTCTGTGAGCTCCTCAAAGTGACACTGCTTCTTCTGCTCAACTTGAACTCTTGTACCTAGAACAGTGCTAAGCAATACCAACTGAGTTCATGAAAGAGAGGTACGGCATGTCCTGTTTAAGGAACTGGTAACTACATCTTTTTGGAAGGTTTGGGTTGGGAGGATCCCCTGGAGAAAGAAATGGCAACCCGCTCCAGTATTCTTGCTTGGGAAATCCCATGGACAGAGGAGCCTGGTGGCCTACAGTCCATAGAGTCATAAGAGTCTGACACGAATTAGCAACTAAACCACAGCCACAACTACTTAAGTAAATTTAGGTAACATTCAGATTGTTTGGATAGCGTCTGGATAATATATATCTTATCCAAATGCCCATGTTTATAATGAACACTAAAATGGAGACTCTGCTCATCAGCAAGGCTGTGACGGCCAAAGGTCTCCGATCACAGCTTTCAACACTCCCTCCAACCATAAATGTTTCTCATCAAAAGTATTGACTGCATCTGCCTCTTGCTTTCCCATTACTTGCCATTTCAGAATGTTATAGAAGAAAGTGGGAGAAGAGGCAAAAGAATTGGAAGAATTGGAAGAATGTGGATGATGAGGGCAAGAAATGAGGAAACAAGGAATTAGGTGTTTTGCTTGTTTTTGTTTCTACCACCAGCCCACAAACTATCCTATGACCTGAAGAAAGGGGATATTAATATAGGGAAAATTTTCTCTTTCAAATGGATTTGGATATTATTAGCTATGGGGCAAAGAAAGGAACACCCGTGAAAATCAATCTTGTGAAAACCATCACCATAAACTCTCCTGTGTAACTTTTAAATACCTCTAATTTGAGATCTAGGAAGTTTTAGGAGACCAGGAAATAATTAGTAAAGGCTGCTGTTCTTTCCTACAGACCAGGAGTGTTGACAAGAGCAAAGGAAATCTTTTAATCCTTCTCGCCCTTCCTGGAGCCAGGCTGATGAATTTAATTTGATGATATTATGCCATGACATTGTGTCAATATGCGATGATGTGTGTGATGGCACAGCGTCATCACGTGGTGACGCAACATCATGACGTAAGACGTCACAACGGCCAATTAAAGACATGACTCCAGGAAGGTTTTCAAATTGAGCAACGAATCTACAATTATTTGACTCAGGAATTGGGTTACAAGGTGGTGAAGCAACCGATTTGTAAATTACAGATTAGAGAATGCTTCTTTGCATGAATTATGGCTCTTTTATTTGTTTATGGCTCCTTCCAGAAATTGTAGCCCCTGTACTTTGCAAGGCAGGTTTAAAATAAAATCTAATTTTGTTTAATAAACTGCTCCTGTCAGAGGTTGTACTTATATTAGTTTTCTTTTGTTGTGGAATATGAGCTGGTGCTAAAATTAAATATAATTTCAGAATAAGATTAAGAAAATATAATCTACTCTTAATTTGCATAGTTGTTAAAATTATTTAGTACCTTATAGAGCTCTGAATAAAATGATTTATAATTGAATTATAATTTATAATTGAAATTGTACCTAATACCTTTTGTAGGCATACATTTCATAATAATAATCTTGCATTCAGAGTCTAATATTATGAAACTGTTAAAAAGGAGAAATGAATTGTAAAGTAGTATGTGTGTGTGTGTGTGATATCTTAGGCAAGCTTTTATCTATTTTGTGCCACAATTCTACCATTTTAAAAATGAGGATAATGCATTTTTTCCTGATTTTTATAGGGATATTGTATGAGCAAATTATATGCTGTATGTGAATGTTCCTTGTGCTCTTGGAACAAATGTTGTTATATAAATCTAGGGTACTGTTAAACACCTTCTCTAGGGCTATATAGACTCTACTTATGAACTTGAAATCAAATAGGGAAAATTTTGGTGAGTTAAAACTAAGATAGGCTTCACATTTGATATTTCATTGTGACTTTTCCCCTGAACACTTCATTTATAGATTTATGTGTCTGGAAATGAATTAGATTTTGATGTAGAACAGATGAATGATATGCACAAGATTTTGCTTCTGATCTTTAATGTTTTGGTAACTCTTTCTGTAAATGTGGATTCAAGGTGTATGTTTTCCACTGGTGAAAGGAACTTTACAGCCCACATCAAGGAGAATGTAATTTGAGCAAAAGTTCAGAATTCCATCATTCTCATGTAGCTTTGGCAATTCACAATCCAGAAAGTACTGAAAAAGGCTGAAGTGCTACAGAATTCTTGGCTCCTTCTAATTTCAGTAGTGAAATGAAGTTTTATTTGTTGTCTTAAAATTCATACTTGCTTCATCACTCCTTCTGGAACTCCAGTAAAAATGGACCCAAATTCCGCGCCTTCTGAAAGTGATACATGACTTCTTGATGGCGTTTGAAATGGTGGCTGATTACTTTTGAATATTCAAGTTCCACTGCTTGGCCGCTTACATCTGCAGCAGAGAAAAACAATTAGCAAATTTGTGAATTAGCTTTGGTTTACACATTCAACAAGCAAAGTAATTCTTTATAACTTTAACCAACAGGCTGTGTCTTGATTACAGGATCTTGGTGCTCATTAATAAAGGGAGTTATTTTTAGATCTTGCCAGCGCATATGCATTTCATTTGCTTGCAGCCTTTTGTATTCGCTGTGAGGTACCAATATCTGTGACCACCAACACACTCTGTAAGGCCCAGTGTTAAAAAATTATTAAGACTTTACTGTATAGCAGAGGAACTATATTTGATATCTTATAATAGCCTGTACTGGAAAAGAATCTGAAAAAATATAGGTGTTAACTGAAGCACTTTGCTCTACACCTGGAACTTATACAATATTGTAAATCAACTTAAATAAAAAAAGTATACGGCTTTCAAGACATTGACAGCAGAGCATTCAAGCAAGTGTGCAGCCATTTTGAGCTCAAGGCCACCCTAAGTGCAGGGCCTTCTGCAAGTACATGCATTACCATGCGGCCCTGCCAGTCACGCTTTTGAACAGCTTTCGGTCCTGTGTGCAGACTCACAGTTTCTATAATTTATGGCCAGTTAGTCTGTGATCTCTCTTGCTTTGGTTGGATCCTTTAATTGTAAGTTTCAGACTGTTTATAATACTCACTTTTATCTCTGTCTAGATTATAATTACTTTGTTTTGGTTAATAAGGGTCTATCCTCATTTCTTGCTATCTGTAAGATAAGAACTCAAAGTCACGTATCATCAAAAAAAAGCCTCATAATAAACTGAATTAATGGGGCTTAATTTAAACTTGGGAAATGTCCAGTTCACACGAAAGCTGGGTTTTTTAGCATTATGAAAATTATTATTTTTAACTTTGTACAATATTCGGCATAAGTGCTGCTAACAAGTATAAAGTACTTTCAACTGATAAGTTCAACCTGACTTGAGGTGAAGAATGGATCATTAAGAAATTGGAAAGATTTATTTGTACAGAAATCATAAACTATTTTTAATAGTGTGTTTTCTTGACTTTAGATGTAAGCCATACTTTCCTACCAAAGTCTTGTTTACACTAACAATTTTCTTTGCAAACATCTTTTCCCCTAGAGGGTGGCTCAGAGATGGCAAATTTTGATTCTGTTCCCCTCTGAATTATTACAAATTCCAAATAGTAGAACCTGGTCTCATGAGACTTTGTTGTTCATTCCATTTTGACAAGAATCATATTTTCTTTATGTATGTGTATATACGTATTTGGGAAGTGGGTGAGTAGCAGATTTAAACTTCAAACCATATCTTGCTGAGACTATGATAACAAGAGTGAGTCTTTAACAGTCATTTCTTTTTTCGGGCAACTTGTGGATTTTTAATTCATTTTCCTTAAGATTTTCATGGGGATTCCAAGATTCATTGAGATAACTCTCACTGAGGGGTCCCCCTGTTCAGTAACCCATCAATAGCCTTCTCAGTCTATCTAGCATGAGGAAACTCACAGTCTCATCATCCTGTATGTAAATTTTCTTGTTATGTCAAGTTACAATCCGTTTTCATTGAACCTCCTCATTTTCATTTGACCTCTCTGGGTCCTTCAGAGTATTAAAGATAGCTATCATATCCTTCTTTCCTCCAGCCTAAACAGATCTTTGAAAATAATTATTATTACTTTTCAAAATGTCTCTTCATCTGACATGGGACTCTTCCTGTTGAGAAACTGAATGTCCATGTTGTCCACATTTTCAAGTTCCAACACCACTTTGTATCTTTAAGATTCAACATCAAAATCCACATGCAAGATGGAAGTAAATTACCAGAGCGAAGAAAAGCAAGCCTATGGTTTTACTTCTATGAGATACTTTTCTTATATTCCGTTATTGCAGAAACAGCTTATTTCTTTTATTGCTAAGGGTGGCCCCAGCTTTTGGGTAGTCATCTTGTGGCTTCATACTGAATTTACTGTCAACCAAAGTTCCTATGTCTTTTTTATGGTAGCTGCCAAACCATTTTTAAAAATCATCCTGTACTTAAGAAGTGTATTTTTTTGGATCTTAAACTTATCTCTGTTAAATTTCAATTTGTTTTGACTTGACTCATCACTTCACCCTGTCAAATCTATTTTGGCTTATATAATCCATTTATTATCCCACTCAATTTTTTTGTCATTTTCACCTTTTAGGACCTTGCTGTCTGTTCATCAAAGCCACTGGTAATATTTGGGAATAGAAAAAGGTCAAAGACAGGACCCTGCAGCATGATTCTTTGTCCAGGTTGAGATTCTTTTCTTAATCTGAACACAGCTGTTGATCCAATTACTAGTTGTTCTAACATTCAATCCACATTTCTCCATCTACTTCCTTTGGGTATGAAAGTCTCTGATAGATGTTTTGCTGTAATCCAGGGCACATTATTGGCTACATTTTCTGACCAGACTACTAGTCCTGTCAAAGAAAGTTATGAAGTTAGCATACATAATATAATATATTAAGAAGCTTGGTGAAGATAAAATAGGTACCACAGGTAATTCACAAAGTCAATCACCCATAAGGTAGTAAAAGCCAACTGTATTTATCTCTGTGAAAATAGGGTTTGGGTGGGTCCCAATGACTAATTCTTGTTCCAGGCTCCGTTGTTTTAGTTTTGTTTTGCATTACCAGAGAGGCATATCCTCATAACAATGAATAATAGAAGATGTCAGGGAAGTACTTCAGTAAGAAATATTAAGTTGTAGGTCAACGTTGAATGGAGGTTAGAAGTTGCTAGAATGAAATACAAGGTGAAGTTCTTAAAAAGCTTATTTACTGAGCACATGTCTATCTTTGGGGTATTAGTATTGTCACTGAAATGGACTAAAACAGACTTAGAATCCTGACTGGTATTTGATAGTACTGTGATCTATATCAGATAGGTAGTATCTGCCTCTCAGAGCTGCTGTAAGAATTAATGAGAAGTTGTCATAAGTACCTAACATAGTCCCTGTTATAATACAAACTTAATAATTTATCCTATTAATTCAGTAAGCCTTAATTATATGCTATCATGTAATAGAGACTGGGCAACCTTTTGCACGATAACTGAGCAGTGTTTATTTTTCCCATCTGAAATATATACATTTTGTTTAAGTAAATATGTATACACACTGCATTGGCTCTGGCTGTAGTCTACATGATTTGTTACTGAGTTTTTCATTGTTCAGCCAAAAAGTTTGAAAACTTCGACTGAGACTGTATATACAAGGCCAGATTTGTTTGGTCATTCCACGGAACCAATGGGTTTCAGAGATTAGAGGGACCTTACAAGTAACAAAGTCCAACTTTTTCATATCATAGATTAGGAAACTAAGGCCAAGAGATAATTTCATGAGACTGTTACATCCTAGAGCTAAAATCAGGTTTGCTTGTTTTTGCCTCATATTACTAGTTAGTCAACCTTAGTTATGTGTCCTACCATATCACATGGAACAGATGCTTCAAAAGGGACCTGAAACCGTCAAACATGTGATTTTGGTGTCACAAACCCCAAAGAGGAAAATGTGATTTCAACTTGGCCTGCTGATTTGGATATGCAAATTAGCAAAACTTAAAAAGATATGACAAATCTTGGTGGTGGGTATACTTTTTGTGTATATGAAATCTTTTATAGTAAATAAATTAGTTAAAATTGATCATTCTTTGTAGGCATAGTTCATCAATATTATGGTGTCCATGTTACTACAATGTTGATCACATTTAAAGTATCAATAAAAAATCCTATTTGGAAAGGGAATTGCTCTTCAAAGGCATAACTTGAAGGAAGTTCAAAAGAATCCATGGAAAATGAGAAGCTAAGTTTTCCTTTGTGGAAAAAGTTATCTAGTTGGTTGTATTGAGTCATATTTGATATCAAAGTGGAGGATAAGGAGGTGGAAGTGATACCCAAAGAATAGGGATAAGAGCTATAGAAAGGATGTATGGATACCAGGGCGGGAAAGAGGGCATCAGATGAATTGGGAGATTGGAACTGACATAGATACACTACTATGTGTAAAATAGATAACTGATGAGCACCCACTTTATAGAACAGGGGACTCTACTTAGCATTTGCCGCCGCTGCTGCTGCTAAGTCACTCAGTCGTGTCCGACTCTTTGCGACCCCAAGGACTGCAGCCTACCAGGTTCCTCCGTCTATGGGATTTTCCAGGCAAGAGTACTGGAGGGGGGTGCCATCGCCTTCTCCCTCCTTAGTGTTTATGGTGACCTAAATGGGAAGGAAATCCAAAAAAGAGGGGATATATGTATAGATAATTCACTTTGCTCTACAGCAGAAACTAACACAACATTTTAAAACAACTATACTACAATAAAAATTAATTAAAAAATAAAACACATTACACCACCTTAAAAAAAAAAAAAGACTAGGGATAAAGCAGCAAATTGTCACTGTAATGTTAATTCAAAATTATCTTCCACTTGGTGAAATCCATGCTTAGGGATAAGATTCTCCTTCAAGGAAAGGTTGCTTAGAAGTTCAAGGTTATTTTCTAAATCTCACACAGCTTGTCTGTGTGCCAGAATTTTTGGTTTTACTTTTATTCTTTTTGCCTTAAAAATACATCTTAGAACACAGGTTCTCTGCTTCCTGCTTTGTGATATGTTATTACTGCCCGTCCCAGTTGTGGGGCCATTGTAAACAGGGGACTATTAGGGCAGACAGCTGGACGGTGACCAAGATCTGAGGAGGCTACAGTCTATGTGTGGAGACTGAAATGGCAAGGGGCTGGGGATTTTCTCTTTGAGGACAAAAATAGATCACAGAGGATGAATTCAACCTTCTCTATTTTGCAAAATGAGGAAACTGAGGGCCCTAGAGAGAAAAATAATCTGCCCAGTACCAAAGATCTATTATCAGAGTTGGCCTTAAAACTGAGGTAATTTCATAGCAGATTCCAACTGATTTTTTTTCCTTATTATTATTATTATTTTTTTGGCCACAGCATGAGTCATGTAGAATCTTAGTTCCCAAACCAGAGATTTAACCCATCCCCCGTGCAGTGGAAGGATGGTGTTCTAACCACTGAACCACCAGGGAAGTCCTGCTATCAAGTTTTGAATGAACAATTTCATGTATACAGAAAAGTATGAAAATTAATATTAAAAATACCAGGGTACCCATTCCTCCTCATGTCAAATTTAACTTATTGTTATATTCTCTTTAGACTTTTTTTTAAGAATTAAAATTGTTGAGGCCTTATTAATATACCCCTGATCTGCTTTCCATTTATCATCCTTTTCCAGAGCTAAGCCCTGCCCTGACTATGCTGCTTCTCATCCCTCTAGGCTTCCCTGGTGGCTCAGATGGTAAAGAATCTGACTGCAATGCCAGAGACCCAGGTTCGATCCCTGGCTTGGAAAATCCCCTGGAGAAGGGAATGACAACGCACTCCAATATTCTGGCCTGTTTATAATGGACAGAGGGACCTGGTGGGCTATAGTCCCTGGGTTGCAAGGATTTTACTTCACACAGACACGCCACACACAATACCCAATGTTATTCAGCATGTTGCAAACATTGAATATAAATAATAATAAACATTATCAAATATATAAAGTTTGATAATCAGATCAGATCAGTCACTCAGTCGTGTCCGACTCTTTGCGACCTTATGAATCGCAGCACGCCAGGCCTACCTGTCCATCACCAACTCCCGGAGTTCACTCAGACTCACGTCCATCGAGTCAGTGATGCCATCCAGCCATCTCATCCTCTGTCGTCCCCTTCTCCTCCTGCCCCCAATCCCTCCCAGCATCAGAGTATTTTCCAATGAGTCAACTCTTCGCATGAAGTGGTCAAATTACTGGAGTTTCAGCTTTAGCATCATTCCTTCCAAAGAAATCCCAGGGCTGATCTCCTTCAGAATGGACTGGCTGGATCTCCCTGCAGTCCAAGGGACTCTCAGGAGTCCTCTACAACACCACAGTTCAAAAGCATCAATTCTTCGGCGCTCAGCCTTCTTCACAGTCCAACTCTCACATCCATACATGACCACAGGAAAAACCATAGCCTTGACTAGACGAACCTTTGTTGGCAAAGTAATGTCTCTGCTAATAAACGTTATCAAATTCTATGCGTTTTTCTGCAACCTGCTTTTTTGGCTCAACATGATATTTTTGATATTCCTCCGTGTTAAAACCTGTAGCTCCAGTGAATTCATTGTAACTGTGAGTGGCATTCCAGTGCACAAACATGCCATGGTTTCTCCATTCTTTGCTGATAGGTATCCAGGTGAGTCCTGATTTTCAAAAATTATGACAGATGAAGCCACAGTGATCATTCATCTGTATCTCCTTTTGCACTGATGTGAGTTTCTCTAAGTCAGAGTTGTCCTGCTGGTGGGCCTGTGAGAGGGTTATAGTGAGCTGCTCAAGCCACACTACTGAACAGGGCTGAGACTACTGATGTTAGGTCACTAGCAGCTTCATCTTCTTAACATGGGGGTACAGTACAGATACCATCACTTTCTATGTTTGCCTGAGATATGAAAAGGTTGGGAAGAACTGTATTAAAACAGTGGTTCTCAAACATTAGTGTATATCAGAATCATGTTGAGACCTTGCTAAACTGGCTGCTGGCCCCTCCCACTCCTGAATTTCTGATTCAGTAGGTTTATAGTGGGACCCATGTATTTGCAGTCTAACAAAATCCCAAGAGACATTAATGCTTCTGGTCTGGGGACCACATTTGAGAGCCACTAGGGTGTATATTTAGAAACTGAATGTGTGTGTGCTCAGTCACTTCAGTTGTATCTGACTTTGAAACCCTATGGACTGTAATCCGGCAGCTTTCTCTGTCCATGGGATTCTCCATGCAAGAATTCAGTGGGTTGCTATTTCCTCCTCCAGGGAATCTTCCCATCCCTGGGATCAAATCTGCATCTCCTGCATTGGCAGGCAGATTCTTTTATCACTGAGCCACCTGGGAAGCCCCTTAGGAATTGAATAAGAAGTTCCAATTGATTATTCAGATTCCTTTGCAGTATTGCAAAATATTTGATCATGTTAGTATATTATATAACCTAGGATATAATTTAAAAATAGAAATGATATGATTGTATAATCAAATAACTTGGTATTTGCAAGCTTTTGTGTGAAAGGATGATGAGCATTTAATCATGCTCAGAAACAATTTCCCTTTAACTGCAAATTCTATATTCCCTTTTGGGTGTTTGGAACCAGGAAGAAGGCTTTAAAAAGACAATTGAACGAGAAAAGCAGTCCTCCCTTCCTTCCCCTGTTATCTTTATTGTGTAATCAATAGGTACATCACCCATACCAAGGAAGGAAAGCAAAAAGGGAAATGTTGCAATTAGAACACTATCAGATCTCAGCAAAGTTGTAATCAGAATGTTCTTCCCTGTGTTCCTCCTTTGGCTCAGTTGCATTCGTCTTGAGATCTACTCCAGTTTCTACCTCTTTTGGTATTCTGAGCACCCTATTTCAGCTTGGGTATTGAGGGGGTTTCTCACACAGCACCAAGCAATTCTCAGGACACCAGCCTGTTGTCAGTTCAGTTCAAATCTGACACTATCAACCTGTAGATAGATTCACATTTTACAGGGTAAGGGCTCAGTCTCGTGACTAAATCACTCCACCAGCCCCCAATTTCAGATGTCAATTGCAAGCCCTGGTTGTTACCTGTACTTCTGACCAACTGGCTATAGCTTAGAGATACCCACAACCTCTTCCTCCTTGGGTTTCATTACTTTGCTAGAGTGGCTCATAAAACTCAGAGAAACATTTTACTTAGATTACTGGTTTATTATTAAAGAATATAACTCAGGAACAGTCAGATGGAAAAAGATGCATAGGGCGAGACATGGAGAAAGGGCAAGGGGCATCCATACTTTCTCCAAGTGCATCATGCTACCCAAATCTCCATGTGTCCACCACCATGGCAGCTCTCCAAACCCCATCCTTTTGGGGTTTTTATGGTGGCTTCATTATATAGTCATAATTGACTTAATTCATTGGCTATTGGTGATTGAATCTCCAGCCCCTCCTTCTTCCCCAGTGGTCAGGAGATGGAGCTGGAAGTTCCAACCCTTTCATCACTTGGTTGGCCAGCCCTGCTGGCAACACATTTTTAGGTACTTTAGGAAAGTCACCTTATTTACATAACAAAATACACCTTGATTGCTCTCATCACTCAGGAAATTACAAGGGTTTTTAGAACGCTATACCAGAAATGGGGATGAAGACCAAATACATATTTCTGATTATAAATTACAGTTGCACCCTGTTCTCCTGCATCCAGTCCTCGGGCTGCTTTGGTAAGTTCTGTCTTCAGAACTCTCCTTTTTTCAGAACTTTCCCCTGCTCTTCTCAAAAGATATTTGTCTCCCTTCTTCTGCAAGGATGACACTCTTCTTGTACCTTCAGTAAGAAGAGGTCAATGAAATAAAATCTTTCACAATCAAAAATTCAGGCTGGTAGAGAGAAGTGGTGCTGAAATAGATGTTGACCGACTTTCCTTCACCCCTAAAGGATACTTGGCATAGACCCACAGCTGCGGTGAAGAAGCTACGTGTCTCCCATCTTGGTGAGTGGCCCTTACCTCCACCCAGCTGGAAAATGAGGGCTCATCATTGCTTCTTCTTGCTTGTCCTCCCTACACAGTCCCTACTGATTTGAATCTGTCACCTTTGTCCACCGTCCTGCCCTTGGCTCCATCCATGTCCCACAGCCTCTCCTCTGGGTGATTAGATAGGCTCCTAAGTGCTTTTCATTCCTGTTCTCTCTTCTGATTTATTCTTCACAGAGTAGCTGGACTGACCTTTAAGTAACGAGAACTAGATGTGTCACTCCATGGCTAAAATCCCCCCTAGTGGCTTCTCTTTGCTCTTAGAGTTAATCTAAACTTTTAGCCTGACCTGACCTGGCCCCTGCCAGTCTCCAGCTCCACCTCCTGCAGTCCCCGCCCTATCCTGGTTTGCAGAAAGCACACCAGACTTCTCGCTCTTTTTTCCCCTAAGCCATTGGATTCACTCCTGTATCAAGCCCTTACATAGATTCTTTTCTTTATTTGAAAAGTCCTCTCCTCCTCCACCTCTTTGTGCTTCTTCTTGCTCAATTGTCTTCAGTGGAGCCGAAGCATTGCTTCTATAGGCAGGCTTCCCTGAACATCCTTTTCCCATCATGCTGGGTTTGGTCCATGTTAAGAGCAGCCCTGTATCCTCCCTATTACTTCATGGCGGTGCCCCTAATACTTCCAATTATATATTGGATTGGCCAAAAATTTGTTCAGGGTTTTCCATAAGATCTTACAGAAAACCCAAATGATCTTTTCAGTCAACCCAATATTTATTGTTTGGTTCCCCTTCAGGATTGTAGGCTTAATGAGGGCAGGGGTTCTGGCCTTTTTTATTCTCAACACTGAATCCCCGGGGCCTAAGATCATACTTAGGGAATACTCGGTAATTGCAAAAAATGTCTGTGGCTTACTGATTTCAATTCTTGGGACTTCCCTGGTGGTCCAGTGGCTAGGACTGTGCACTCCCAAAGCAGGGGTCCTGGGTTCAATCCCTTGTTAGGGAACTAGATCCCACATGCTGCAGCTAAGACCCAGTGCAACCCATATACTGATTGTTCATACATACACAGACACATCCAGACCCAATTTGAATTTCTCAACATTATTTACCTATGAACCTGAGCCAATGTGGCTGGTTTAAAAACTCAACAGCAAATGACTAGAGATCAAATTTGCATGAACTATTTTCATGTTGTTTATGTTTTATGTTGAGTAGCTGGAGCCACCCAATTTCTCACTGAAGAAAGTGATAAAGTGAGAAGTTGCCAGGCTCCTCTGTCCATGGAATTCTCCAGGCAAGCATACTGGAGTAGGTAGCTGTTCCCTTCTCCAGGGGATCTTCCCCACCCAGGGATTGAACATTGCAGGCTGATTCTTTACCATCTGAGCCACTAGGGAAGCTGAAGAGGAAGTGGAAACATTTCATTAGTAAACCTTTCTGTCTGACTATCTTTCTTACCAGTAATATTACAGAAGACAGCATTACTAGAGTGCCAGATGGGATTTGAACTTGGGAAGGTACCTGTCAGTCAGCAGATTTTACAAAGAAGAATCAGCACTTAAGCGGTGAAATGAATTTTAAAGAACACAATCTGAGACTCTATAGGGGTATAGGAACATAATCTTGTGCTTCTCATTTTTAGGGCTAGAGTAAATAAATCTCCAGGTCCTGAAGTTTATTTGAATCAAATTAATATCAAACTAATATTTGAAAATCTGGGTTTATTTCTTCAATAAGTAAATCAAGAATAAAACCTAGAAATTTAGATCTATAGCATCCAAGCAGTATTTTAAAAGAAATATGATTTATTTAAAAGATTATGAGTCAAAAATAATATATGATTAATATAAAACCATGAACTTTGGAAATAATTATGTCCTATATTATATGCAGTTATTCATGAAGTGCTTTTGTATAGTGAAGTCCAGGTTGGTCTGACTCCAGATACCACTCTTTGATGTTGGACAGACTCCAGGTTTAAACCAACTCTGCTTTCTAGTAGCTGTGTGACCTGGCAGTTATCTCTTTTATGGTCTTAGTTTCCTTATCTGTGAAAAGATATGAGTCATCATATAAAAACATAATAAGAATCATCATCTCATCCATTTAATCCTGAGGATTAAATGACACAAACTCTGGGGATTAAATAACATGACCTCTCCTTCAGTATTGTAATGGCCTCTAGGATAGTCTTGCAGCTTCTACTATAGTCTTCACCTTAATAGCCAGAGTGATTCTTTTAAAAATCAGCCAGAAGACTTAATTCTGCTCATAATCCTGTAGTGGCTCCTCATTTCCACAGAGTAAGGCCTACTGTGGCCACAGAATTGGAAAAGATCAGTTTTCATTCCAATCCCAAAGAACAATCTTCAAACTACCATACAATTGCGCTCATTTCGCATGCTAGCAAGGTAATGCTCAAAATCCTCAGCAGTATGTGAAATGAGAACTTCCAGATGTACAAGCTGAATTTAGAAAAGGCAGAGGAACCAGAGATAAAACTTCCAACACACACTGGGTCATAGGGAAAGCAAGGGAGTTCCAGAGAAACACCTTCTTCTGCTTCACTGACTACGTGAAAGTCTTTGACTATATGGATCACAACAATCTGTGGAAAATTTTTAAAGAGATGGGAATACCAGATCACCTTATCTATCTCCTGAGAAACCTGAATGTAGGTCAGGAAGCAACAGTTAGAACTGGACGTGGAATAATTAACTGGTTCAAAATTGGGAAATGTGTACAACAAGGCTATATATTGTCACCATGTTATTTACTTCTATGTAGAGTACATCATGTGAAATTCTGGGCTGGATGAATCATAAGTTGGAATCAAGATTTCCAGGAGAAAATATCAACAACCTCAGATATGCAGATGATACCATTCTAATGGCAGAAAGTGAAGAGGAACTAGAGAGTCTCTTGATGGGGGTGAAAGAGGATAGTGAAAAAGCTGGCTTAAAATTCAATATTCAAAAAACAAAGGCCATGGCCTACTCTCTCATCACTTCATGGCAAATAGAAGGGGAAAAACTGGAAGCAGTGACAGGCTTTATTTTCTTCTCCAAAATCACTGTGGACAGTGACTGTAGCCATGAAATTAGAAGACACTAGCTCCTTGGAAGGAAAACTATGACAAGCTGAGATAGTGTTTTAAAAAGTAGAAACATCACTTTGTCAACAAAGGTCCATATAGTTGAAGCTCTTGTTTTTCCAGTAGTCATGTACAGATGTAAGAGTTGGACCATAAAGAAGGCTGAGTGCCGAAGAATTGATGCTTTCAAATTGTGGTCCTAGAGAAGACTCTTGAGAGCCCCTTGGACTGCAAGATCAAACCAGTTAATCCTAAAGGAAACCAACTGTGAATATTCACTGGAAGGACTGGCGCTAAAGCTGAAGCTACAATATTTTGGCCACCTGATGCGAAGAACTGACTTACTGGAAAAGACCCTGATGCTGGGAATGATTGAGGGCAGGAGAAGGGAGTGACAGAGGATGAGATGGCTGGGTTTGTATCACCCACTCAGTGGACATGAAGGAGTTTGAGCAAACTCTGGGAGACAGTGAAGGACAGGGAAGATTGGCGTGCTGCAGTCCATGGGGTCACAAAAAGTTGGACACAACTTAGTGACTGAACAACAAGGCCTACCAGGACCTCCAACATTTGGTCCTATAAGCTCTCTGGTCTCATCTCCTTTCTGCTTCATCTGTCCCGGCAGCACTGGCTTCGTTGGTGTTCCCTGAACACAGCAGGAACACTGGCCATGGGCCTTTGGGATCCCTCTGCCTCCTTCAGGGCTTTGTTCAGATGGCATCTTCTCCAGGGCTTTTGATCACTGCTCCCTCTCCGACCCCCATCCCCTCCTCTATCTACTCTTCTTCCATTATATATTATTTGCTCTGCTTTTTATGGTTTGCTTCCCTCTGTTAAATAAGCTTCATGAGAGCAGTAATCTCTGTTTGGTTCACTGATATATTTCAAGCACCTAGAACAGTATCTGGTGTATGTACAGTGTTCAGTATGTACTGGGTGAATGACTGAATTTTGAATGAAGAAATTTAGTACAGCATCTAAATTTAGTACAGCATCTCATACTAGATATTGAAGAAATGATCAGTTTTCTTTTTGATTTAATGAGTGAAAGAGATCTTGCATTGCTTTTAAAAAATATAGAACAGCAATTAAAAAAAAAAGAACAAGAGAAGAAGGGAGAAAGGAAAGAGGGAAGGAGAGAGAAGAGGAAAGAGAACCATAGACAGATAGTGGAGAGAGATAGTAGAGGGAACAGATATTAGAGAGCTAGAAAAGGGATTTTTTTTTTTTTTTCCAATTGGAGGGCAATTGCTTATAGTGTGATATTGGTTTTTGCTGTACAACGATGTGAATCCACTATAACTATACATATATCCCTTCCCTGTTGAGCCCCCCATCCCAACCTGCATCCCATCCCTCTATCACAGAGCACAGAGCTGAGCTCCCTGTGCGCTATAGCAGCTTCCCGCTAGCTAGCCAGTTTACATACGGTAGTGTATATACGTTAGTGCTTTTCTCTCAACTTGCCCCACCTTCTCCTTTCCCTGCTGTGTCCCCGAGTCCATTCTCTGTATTTGCATCTCTATTCTTGCCCTTCAAATAGATTCATCTGTTCCATTTTTCTAGATTCCATATATATTCATTAATATAGGATATTTGTTTAAAAAAGCCACTGGCCTGCTTCCCTGCTTATTCCCCAGACCCTCAATGTAGGGTGAAAATTGTTAGATTTAATCTGCTGTATGTCAGAGTGGGCAGATATCTTCTATAAAGGGCCAGATGGTAAATACTTCAAGCTTTGTGGGCCATTCGTTCTCTGTCAACTACTCAGCTCTGTCATTATAATTTGAAAGCAACCACAGATAATATGTAATCAAGTGGGTGTGGCTGTGTTCTGATAAGCTTTTTATTTTTTTAAATTTTTCTGCAAAACAAGTCTAAGCTATCCTTTTCTGACTTATGGCCCAACATATATTGTGCTAAATATTCCTTGTAAACTGCAGTGTAGGGGTTAATTGAAATAAAATCTAAGTATCTGTATCAAGACTCATTCATGATAAGAACACACATCAAACTAGGAATGCAATGGGTCTTCCTTACCCTGATAAAGAGTATCTAACAAAAAATTATGGCAACATAAATCTTAAAGGAGAAACTTTAGAATATCTTTTGAAGAGGGTAAGACAGGTATGTTCCTATTTCCTATTCCACTTATCATGAATCTGTTAGTCTTGGATAATACAGTAAGATAAGAAAGACACATATTTATAGGTATAAAGAAGAAAGAGGAAGAAACTAAATTTGTTCTTACTTGCAGGTTAAATCATTATCGAAATGAAATTGGAGATAGTCTGCAAACTCTGAACTTACAAGAGAATTTGCAAAGCTGCCAGATATAAAATCAATGTATGCAAATTGATAATATTCTTATAATATTAATAATAAAAGCTAACATTTACACTGGATTTTTATGCACCAGGCATTTTGCATATATTAACTAATTTACTTCTCACAATCATCTTGAGGTAGCACTGTTTTATTCCCATTTAAAATTTGAGAAAACTGTCTCAGAGAGTTTAAAGAATTTGTCCATGCTAACAGTATGTGATGATATCAAGGTGAACTGACTCTAGAATTTGTGATAATGCTTCTCTTCCTCATATATACCAGAAATAGAGAAATCGCCCATTAAAAGTGTAATAGAGTATTTTTCATAATACCAACTAAAATGATATGGTTCTTTGGAATAAATGTAAGAAAAATCTATAAAATCATCTTGGAGAAAATATAAACATTATTGAGAGATAAAGAAGAAGACCTGAATAATTAGTGAGATAATGCTATGTTTATTTAAATTCACATATTAGATGTTTCAGTACTTCAGAGTTATGTTAATGATGTGTGTGTGTGAGATTTGACAGATTCTAAAACTCAGATGCAAATGTAACATTGCAAGAATAGCCATAAAATTCTGAAATCAGCAAGTAAAAAGCAAAAAAAAAAAAAAAATTTGCCTATATATTGATTTATAAAAAATATTTTAGCAAATGGCACAGTTTGGATTTTGGAATTAGTACAGGGATAGGCAAATACATCAAATAGAACAGAATAGATAGCTTGACAAAGTGCTCACACACATGAGACCTTGGTGTAGAGGTGGGATTGTCGTTCTTTCTTTCATTGATAGATTTTTTCATTGATATTTTTGTTAAAAAAACTAAACTAGGTTACTACCTTATACCATTTCTTTTTATTTAAGATGTATTCAGAGGGGTGGGATGAACAGAGATTGGGATTGACATATATATACTATTGACACTGTGTATAAAATAGATAAGTAAAGAGCATACTGTATAGCTCAGGGACCCTACTCAGTGCTCTGTGGTGACCTAAGTGGGAAGGAAATCCAAAAAAGAGGGCATATGTGTATACATATAGCTGATTTACTTTGCTATATGGTGGAAATTAACACAACCTTGTAAAGCAACTGTATGCCAATAAAAAATAACTTTTAAAAGCTGTATTCAGGAGCATATGTAAAAAAGAAAACTTTTTAACTATATGTAGGAAATAGAGTTGCAACATGGATGATAGATAAGGATAGTGGAGGATGTCTTTATGACATCAGGATAAAGAAGGACCAACAGATTGGACTACTTGAAGTTAGAGATCTGAATGACTAAGACCCCGTGGAAAGGGTAAATGTAGGCCACATCCTGGTAGAAGATACTAGCATATATATCAGAGCAAAGACTCTTCCTAGAAGTTATTTTTAAAAAGACAAATAATAGTTAAATAGAAAGATGGGCAAAGAGTATGAATAGACCCCACATAGAAGAGGAAATTCAGAGAGCCAGGACCTGTATGAAGATGAGCTCAAACTAGTGAGTAATCAGGACTAACATTAAATTAACAGAAAACTGGGATGCCATTTTACTCTTTTTGTTGTTTTTATTTTGCTTCTATTATCATTCTTTTTTCTTCAATTAATTTGTTTTTTAATTGAAGGATAATTGCTTTACAGAATTTTGTTGTTTTCTGTCAAACCTCAACATGAATCAGTCATAGGTATACATATATCCTCTCCCTTCTGAACCCACCCCCCCCACCATCTCCCTCCCCTTTCCACCCCTCAAGGTTGATACAGAGCCCCTGTTTGAGTTTCCTGAGCCATACAGCAAATTCCCATTGGCTATCTATTTTACATATGATAATGTAAGTTTCCATGTTACTCCCTCCATACATCTCGCTCTCTCCTCCACTCTCCCCATGTCCGTAAGTCTGTTCTCTATGTCTGTTTCTCCATTGCTGCCCTGTAAATAAATTCTTCAGTACCATTTTTCTAGATTCCATATATATGCATTAGTATACGATATTTCTCTTTCTCTTTCTGACTTACTTCACTCTGTATAATAGGCTCTAGGTTCATCCACATCATTAGAACTGACTCAGATGCATTCCTTTTTATGGCTGAGTAATATTCCATTGTGTATACGTATCACAGCTTCTTTATCCATTCATCTGTTGATGGACATCTAGGCTGCTTCCATGTTCTAGCCATTGTAGATAGTGCCACAATGAACAAGGGAATACATGTGTCTTTTTCAATTTTGGTTTCCTCAGGATATATGCCTAGGAGTGGGATTGCTGGATCATATGGTGATTTTATTCCTAGTTTTTTTAAGGAATCTCCATACCATCTTCCATAGTAGCTGTATCAATTTATATTTCTACCAACAGTTCAAGAGCATTCCCTTTTCTGCACACCCTCTCCACTGTGTATTGTTTGTAGAATTTTTGCTGATGGCTATTCTGACTGGTGTGAAGTAATATCTCATTGTTTTGATTTGCATTTCTCTAATAATGAGCGATGTTGAGCATCTTTTCTTGTGTTTGTTAGCCATCTGTATGTCTTCTTTGGAGAAATGTCTGTTTAGGTCTTTCCCCCACTTTTTGATTGGGCTGTTTGTTTTTCTGGCATTGAGTTGTATGAGCTGCTTGTATATTTTGGAAATTAATCCTTTGTCAGTTGTTTCATTTGCTATTATTTCCTCCCATTCTGAGGGTTGTCTTTTCACCTTGCTTATAGTTTCTTTTGCTGTGCAAAAGCTTTTACGTTTAATCAGGTCCCACTTTTTTGCTTTTGTTTTTATTTCTATTACTCAAGGAGGTGGGTCATAGAGGATCTTGCTTTGATTTATATCATCGAGTTTTCTGCCTACATTTTCCTCTAAGAGTTTTATAGTTTCTGGTCTGGCATTTAGGTCTTTAACCCATTTTGAATTTATCTTTGTGTATGGTGTTAGGAAGTGTTCTATTTTCATTCTTTCACATGTAGCTGTCCGGTTTTCCCAGGACCATTTATTGAAGAGACTGTCTTTGCCCCATTGTATATTCTTGCCTCCTTTTTCAAAAATAGGGTACCCATAGATGCATGGGTTTATTTTTGGGCTTTCTATCTTGTTTCATTGGCCTATATTTCTGTTTTTGTGCTAGTACCATACTGTTTTGATGACTCTTTGTATTATAATCTGAAGTTAGGGAGGTTGATTCCTCTAGCTTGATTCTTCTTTCTCAAGACTGCTTTGGCTATTCGAGGTCTTTTGTGTTTCCATATGAATTGTGAAATTTTTTGTTCTAGTTCTGTGAAAAATGGCATTGGTAATTTGATAGGGATCACATTGAATCTGTAGGTTGTGTTTGGTAGTATAGTCATTTTCATAATATTGATTCTCCCTATCCAGGAACATGGACTATCTCTCCATCTGTTTATGTCATCTTTGATTTCTTTCATCAGTGTCTTATAATTTTCTGTGTACAGTTCTTCTGTCACCTTAGCTAAGTTTATTCCTAGATATTGAATTCTTTTTGTTGCAATGGTGAATAGGATTGATGCCTTAATTTCTCTTTCTGAGTTTTGATTGTTAGTATGTAGAAATGCAAGTGATTTCTGTGTATTGATTTTATATCTTGCAACTTCAGTAAATTCACTGATTAGTTCTAGTAATTTTCTGATCCTATCTTTAGGGTTTTCTATGTACAGTATCATGTCATCTGCGAACAGTGAGAGCTTTACTTCTTTTCTGATCTGGATTCCTTTTATTTCTTTTTCTTCTCTGATTTCTGTAGCTAGGACTTTCAAAACTATGTTGAATTATAGTGGTGAAAGTAGACACCTTTGTCTTGTTCCTTATCTTAGGGGGAATGCTTTCAGTTTTTCACCATTAAGAATAATGTTTGCTATAGGTTTATCATATATGGCATTTACTATGTTGAGGTAGGTTCCTTCTATGCCCATTTTTTTTTTTGAAGAGTTTTAATCATAAATGGGTGCTGGATTTTGTCAGTTTTTTCTGCATCTATTGAGATGATCATATGGTTTTTATCTTTCAATTTGTTAATATGATGTATCACATTGATTTTTTTTGCATATATTGAAGAATCCTTGTATCCCTGGAATAATCCCAACTTGATCATGATGTATGAGCTTTTTGATGTGTTGCTGAGTTCTGTTTGCTAAACTTTTGTTGAGGATTTTTGCATCTATGTTCATCAGTGATATTGACCTATAGTTTTCTTTTTGTGTGTTGTCTTTGGTTTTGGTATCAGGGTGATGGTGGCCTCATAGAATGAGTTTGGAAGTGTTCCTTTTTCTGTAGTTTTTTGAGAGTTTTAGAAGGATAGGCATTAGCTTTTCTCTAAATATTGGATAGAATTGTCTTGTGAAGCTATATGGTCCTGGGCTTTTGTTTTTTTTGGAAATTTTTGATCACAACTTCAATTTCAGTGCTTGTAATTAGGTTGTTCATAATCTCTCTTTCTTCCTGGTTCAGTCTTGGAAGATTGAACTTTTCTAGAAATCTGTCCATTTCTTTCAGGTTGTCCATTTTATTGTCATATAGTTGTTCATAATAGTCTCTTATAATCCTTTGTATATTTGCATTGTCTGTTGTAACCTCTCCTTTTTCATTTCAAAATTTGTTGATTTCTTTCTTACTGCTAATTTCTTTTTCTTCTTTTTCCAGTTGTTTTAGGTGTCAGGTTAGGTTGTCTATTCGATGATTATCTTGTTTCTTGAGGTAGGATTGTATTGCTATAAATTTCCCTCTTAGAACTGCTTTTGCTGCATCCCATAGGTTTTGAGTTGTCATGTTTTCATTGTCATTTGTTTCTAGAAATTTTTTGATTTCCCTTTTGATTTCTTCAGTTCATTTCAGTCGCTCAGTCGTGTCCGACTCTTTGCGACCCCATGAATCGCAGCACACCAGGCCTCCCTGTCCGTCACCATCTCCCGGAGTTCACCCAGACTCACGTCCATTGAGTCGGTATTGCCATCCAGCCATCTCATTCTCTGTCTCCACTGATCTCCAGTACCATATTGGGCACTTACCGACCTGTGGAGTTCCTCTTTCAGTATCCTATCATTTTGCCTTTTCATACTGTTCATGGGGTTCTCAAGGCAAGAATACTGAAGTGGTTTGCCATTCCCTTCTCCAGTGGACCACATTGTGTCAGACCTCTCCACCATGACCCTCCCATCTTGGGTGGCCCCACAGGGCATGGCTTAGTTTCATTGAGTTAGACAAGGCTGTGGTCCTAGTGTGATTTCTTCAGTACCTGTTGGTTATTTGGAAATATGTTGTTTAATGTCCATGTGTTTGTGTTTTTTACACTTTTTTTTTTTCATGTAATTGATATCTAGTCTCATAGTGTTGTGGTTGGAGAAGATGCCTGATGCAATTTCAATTTTCTTAAATTTACCGAGGTTTGATTTGTGACCCAAGATGTGCTCTATCCTGGAGAATGTTCCATGTGCACTTGAGAAGGTGTATTCTTCTACATTTGGATGGAATGTCCTGAAGATATCAATGAGATCCATCTCATCTAATGTATCATTTAAGACTTGTATTTCCTTATTAATTTTCTCTTTTGATGATCTGTCCACTGGTGTGAGTGGGGTGTTAAAATCTCCCACTATTATTGTGTTACTGTCAGTTTCTTCTTTTATTTCTGCCAGTGTTTGTCTTATGTATTGAGGTACTCCTATGTTGGGTGCATAGATATTTACAATTGTTATATTTTCCTCTTGGATTGATCCCTTGATCATTATGTAATGTCCTTCCTTATCTCTTGTAATCTTCTTTATTTTAAGGTCTATTTTTGTCTGATATGAGGATTGCTATTCCAGCTTTCTTTTGCTTCCCATTTGCATGGAATATATTTTTCTATCCTCTCCCTTTCAGTCTGTATGTGTCTTTAGGTCTGAAGTGGATTTCTTGTAGACAGCATATATATGGGTCTTGTTTTTGTACCCATTCAGCCAGTCTGTGACTTCTGGTTCTAGCATTTAATACATTTACATTTAAAGTAAATATTGATATATATGTTTATATTGCTGTTATCTTAATTGTTTGGGGTTTGATTTTGTATATCTTTTTCTTCTCTTGTATTTCTTGATTATATAAGTCCCTTTAACATTTGATATAAAGCTGGTTTGGTAGTACTGAATTATCTTACTTTTGCTTGTCTGAAGAGCGTTTGATTTCTCCATCAATTTTGAATGAGATCCTTGCTGGGTACAGTAATCTTGGTTATAGATTTTTCCCTTTCAGTACTTTAAGCATATCCTGCCATTCCCTTCTGGCCTGCAGAGTTTCTGCTGAAAGATCAGATGTTAAACATATGGGGTTTCCATTGTATGTTACTTGTTGCTTTTCCCTTGCTGCTTTCAATATTCTTTATTTGTGTTTAATCTTTGTTAGTTTGATTAGTATGTGTTTGGTGCGTTTCTACTTATGTTTATCCTGTATGGGACTCTCTGCACCTCTTGGACTTGATTGACTATCTCCTTTTCCATGGGGAAATTTTCAACTATAATCTCTTCAAAAATTTTCTCATACCCTTTCTTTTTCTCTTTTTCTTCTGGGACCTCTATAATTGGAATGTTGGTGCATTTGATATTTTTCCAGAGGTCTCTGAGACTATCCTCAATTCTTTTCATGCTTTTTACTTTATTCTGCTCTTCAGAAGTTATTTCCACCATTTTATCTTCCAGCTCACTGATTCATTCTTTTGCTTCAGTTGATTCCTTCTAGAGTATTTTTAATTTCAGTAATTGTATTGTTTGTCTCTGTATGTTTATTCTTTAATTTTTCTAGGTCTTTATTAATTGATTCTTGCATTTTCTCCATTCTGTTTCCAAGGTTTTTGCTCATCTTTACTATCATTATTCTGATTTCTTTTTCAGATAGTTTGCCTATTTCCTCTTCATTTATTTGGACTTCTGTGTTTCTAGTTTGTTCCTTCATTTGTGTAGTATTTCTCTGGCTTTTCATTATTATTTTTTAAAACTTCTTGTGTTTGAGGTCTCCTTTTCCAAGGCTTCAAGTTTGAATTCTTTCTTTCTTTTGGTTTCTGCCCTCCTAAGTTTTGTCCAGTAGTTTGTGTTAGCTTTGTATGGGGTGAGATTTTTGCTGAGTTTTGTTTGTTTGTTTCTCCTCTGATGGGAAAGGCTGAATAAGGTGGTAATCCTGTCTGCTGATGATTGGGTTTGTATATTTGTTTTGTTTGTTTAGATGAGGTGTCCTGTGTAGGGTGCTACTGGTGGTTGGGTGATGCTGGGTCTTGTATTCCAGTGGTTTCCTTTGTGTGAGTTCTCACACAAAGAATTGGGGTTGATACTCCCTGGGGTTTGATACTCCCCGGGGTTAGTTCTCTGGTAGTCTAGGGTCTTGGAGTCAGTGCTCCCACTTCAAAGACTCAAGGCTTGATCTTGAGTTTTTGTGGGTTTCTATGTATTCTTTTCAACTGGTCAGGTACTCCTGTCTGCTCTCAGCTGGTGTTCTGCATGCACTTCTGTGTCTGAAGGTGTATTCAAGATGTATCCATGGAGAGAGATGTACTCTATGTCAACCTACTCCTCCACCATCTTGTTCTCTCCTTATTTTTTTTGTTTTCTTTTTTTGCTGCACCACATGGCATGTGGGATCTTAGTTCCCTGACAAGGGATCAAACCTGTGTTCCCTGCAGTGGTAGTGCAGAGTCTTCACTATTGGACCTAGGGAAGTTCTGCTATTTTACTTTTGTTTTTTGGAAAAAATAAAGATCTGAGAATGCCAAGTGTTAATGAGCAAGTAGAAAGCAATGAGAGTGCATGGTGATCAACCTCTTTGGAGAGTAATTTGATAATATTTAGTAAGGCTTAAAGTGCATATATCCCTGACCTACTAATTGTGCCCTACATAAATGCCTTAGGGAGACTTTTGCATATGAATACAAGGATTTCATGCAATATTGTTTATGATATCAAAAACTTAGGAATAATTTCAATAGATCTTAGTATATAAATGGATAGATAACTTCTGAAGCCTGCATAAAATAGATTATTCTAGAAGTTAAATAAATTAACTGAATTTCTGTTACTTATTCAATGAATATTTGCTGAGCATCTACTATATGGCAGGTGCTTTTTATGTGCTCAGGGTACATTATGGAATACAACAGTAACAAAAAAAAAATCCCTCTATTTCTCTTACAGTCTAATGCAAAGTCAGTGAAGTATAAACAAAATCAATGAGTAAATAATAGGTTAATCAATAGTAATAGATTTTGAAATCATACAGTTGAATTGATAAAAGAAAATTTCAGGTAATAAAACAAAAATCTGAAGCAATCCTCTTTCGTGTTTACAGGTACATATAAATGGAGGAAAATATGAAAATAGAACTGACTGTGCCCCAGATTTCCCACCTAGTATCTGACTCTGAAAAGAGAGAGGGAGGAAAAGGAGATTCAGAAAATATAAATTACTGGATCTGTAACTTTTTAAAAATTAAAAAAGTCTGAAACAAATATGACAAAATGCAACTTTTGCATTTCAGATGGCGGGTACATAGGTATGGCTGTATTTTCCTTTGTGAATGTTGGTTTATTAAAAGAAATGATCAAATAAGAAAATACCTGAGTCACAAAAGCAGACAGTGAATGTGAGCTTTTGCTCCAATCATTCCAATATTGTTCCTTCCTACTTAGTTCTCTGTCCACAGTGGCCTTAAATAACCCTCAGTCTGCTTGACTCCATTCCTGCTGGACTTTGCCAGAATTAGCTCTACTGCCCTACTTGACATGAAGGGATTTTGAGTTTGGAGCCAAACTCTGTTACTTAAATTAAATTCCATGCCAATTACTTTTATTTTTAAAGCTAAACTCTAGGTCTAAAGAGCACCTATAGAGAGACACTGTATGCATAATTCAGGTAAACAGTGAAGGATTTGTTTTAAATACCTTTAATATCTAAATTGTACTGGGACTTATAAATAGACTCCATTTGAAGGTCCACAAGAAAAGGTCAATGTGTCTTTTTAAGTTTGATTATTCCAGGATGAGGGCTTCCAGATAGCTCAGTGGTAAAGAACCCAACTGCCAAGCAGGAGATGTGGGTTTGGTCCCTGGGTTGGGAAGATTCCCCTGGAGAAGGGAATGGCTACCCACCTCAGTATTCTTGCCTGGGAAATCCCATGGACAGAGGAGCCTGGTCAGCTACAGTCCATGGGATCCCTAAACATGACTTAGCAACTAAGCAATGACAACACTTCCAGGGTGAAGCATGTTAGCCATCCAGGTGGGTCTTCCTTCCCTGCAGCAGGCAGGTAGAGTTAGGGGAAGGTTGGGTTGCTTAGTTTGTACTGAAGGATTGGGAATCTCCTACTCATGAGCTTGCTTCAGCTTCAGAGGCATGTTTGTGTACGTGTGTGTGAGTGACAGAGTCACTGTTTGCCTCTCCACTCTGAGCAAGGGCTTGGGCATGGCTCCAGAATATTAGGTCCTAAGAGAATCATGAGAAACGCTGGGCTGCGAGAAGCACAAGCTGGAATCAAGATTGCTGGGAGAAATATCAATAACCTCAGATATGCAAATGACACCACCCTTATGGCAGAAAGTGAAGAGGAACTAAAAAGCCTCTTGATGAAAGTGAAAGAGAAGAGTGAAAAAGTTGACTTAAAGCTCAACATTCAGAAAACTAAGATCATGGCATCTGATCCCATCACTTCATGGGAAATAGATGGGGAAACAGTGGAAACAATGTCAGACTTTATTTTTCTGGGCTCCAAAATCACTGCAGATGGTGATTATAGCCATGAAATTAAAAGACGCTTACTCCTTGGAAGGAAAGTTATGACCAACCTAGATAGCATATTTAAAAGCAGAGACATTCCTTTGCCAACAAAGGTCTGTCTAGTCAAGGCTATGGTTTTTCCAGTGGTCATGTATGGATGTGAGAGTTGGACTGTGAAGAAAGATAAGCACCGAAGAATTGATGGTTTTGAACTATGGTGCTGGAGAAGACTCTTGAGAGTCCCTTGGACTGCAAGGAGATCCAACCAGTCCATCCTAAAGGAGATCAGCCCTGGGTGTTCATTGGAAGGACTGATGCTAAAGCTGAAACTCCAGTACTTTGGCCACCTCATGCGAAGAGTTGACTCATTGGAAAAGGCCCTGATGCTGGGAAAGATTGAAGGCAGGAGGAGAAGGAGACACCAGAGGATGAGATGGCTGGATGGCATCACCGACTCGATGGACATGAGTTTGAGTGAACTCTGGGAGTTGGTGATGGACAGAAAGGCCTGGCGTGCTGTGATTCATGGGGTTGCAAAGAGTTGGACACAACTGAGCGACTGAAATGAACTGAACTGAACTGAAGAGAAGTTTAAAAACTTAAATATATCATGGCATGTGAAAAGGATAGTGGACAGAAGGCAAACTTGTTCTTGGTGTTCTCCAACTCCCTTTTCAGAACCCTGTGCCCTTCATCTCTTGTAGCTTCTTGGCCAGAGTTCTTCTAGGAGTCCACCTCCTCCTGGACTGGGCTACCCAGCATTTCCTACAGGTGACTCCAGAGCCATCTATTTGCCATGGTTTTTATCTTTCAGATTATAACCTTTTCTTTCCCTTCACACAACCTTATCACTCCTCATACCTTCCCACTTCATCTCAGTCAAAACTATGGCCCTTCATGTCTTCACACTTGCCATTTCTCAGCTTTTCTGTCTAGATAGAATACACAACCTTGCTTTCTCATACTCCACTTGACCAGGCTCAGGTGTCAGCCTGTTGTGATCCCATTACTCACACTACAGTCACTTATTTCTTCTTTGTCTCTGCTCTGGGAGCTCTTTAGACATAAACTCTATTACCACATCTCACAATGTTGATGCATATAAGTTCCTCCTTAATGGCAGAGAGTACGTTTTATTCATTTGTGTTTCTCCAGCACATAGCATAGTGCCTGATCATGGATACTGAATGAATGAATGAACAGAAACTTCCATTTTACCTGTATCAGGAAGACATCTGTACTGAGATGATACTGGTTTGCAACCCTGCCCTAAAATCTGCTGATACCAGCCCACTGTCTGTGCCTCATTTTGTCTCCCCACTTTTGGGGTTGACTCTGGATTCTGGGGATTTTAGAAGTGCCTCCTTGTAACTTTCTACTCTGGGTGACTTAACCCCCTCCTATACCTGACCACAGACATGCTAATTATGATCATTTACAGGAACTACTTTCATTTATTATTAATCACCATAAAACTCTATAATTCAATATGAGTGTCATTAGTTACTCCTGTAACATGAATTGAACTTCTAATCTCAGTCCCTGTGCTAGTCTTTGGAGATAAGAGGATTGAATTTGCATGTCAGATGAACTTGGTTGCATTTTGGATTTGATTGGAAGATGAGAAATTCTAATTCTCTATTCATGAATGCTTGTTTTTTATATTCTTATCCTTTCCTAAAGTGTTAGCGCACAGCATTAAAAAAAAATGGGCATTTTTAGTCTCCATCCCCAGGAAAGAAGACAGTCTCAGAAGGTGTGGGGCCGAGTTTGTCTGTGGCATCTTGGAACCAAACCTCAAACACTACCTTTGATCTTCCCACTCCAGGGTCAGCTATGCTAGGCTGTACCACCTGTTGCTTCCTGCTTTGGAAGCTCCTCAGCAGGACCATCACAGTCTTCATTAACATTATTACTTTGAGTAACTGGCTTCTCTTCTCACAAGTGAAAAAGAGGTAACTTGCAGGACAGATACCTTCCATGTGTCCAGAACTCTTCAGTCAATGTAGACTACATTGTTTTTTTACAGAGCCTAGAACTATATTTGTTTCTGAGGGGAAATAGAATGTTCTGGAGCTTGTGGTGACCAAATTGGAAGACTGCCTGTGGCGTTTGTGTTGTCTGATTGGAAAGGCCTTTTTGAACTGTCCAGAACCAGGAAGACCTTTAGTATGGATGGCCATGAAGATGTACTGCTCAGATTTCCAGATGTAGGGAGCATATAAACTGACAAATCAACTGCTGTGCTCTAAAATCCATCATGGATGCTGCCTGGGAGCAGTTCTCAGCCAGTGACTGAGCATGGCAGGGGGTACCAAGGCAACCCATTCCTGGGAGATAGAGGACTCTTCTGTGGCTTTGCCAAATTTGCCTTAGATCAGCACCACAGTCTCAGGCTTTCCATCTACCCTTGCTTCTCTTTCTCCTTCACTCACGGTCAGACCAGCTTTGCTCCCAGCACTCATCAGCTCCATCCTCATTTCCTCTTGTAGGACCTTCTTTGTAATGTATTGGTTTGCTAGGGCTGCCGTTGCAAATACTGCAGACTGGATGGCTTAAACAATTTATTTTCTCACAATTCTAGTGGCTAATAGTTGATCAAGAGTAGGAGGGTTACTTTCTTTCTGAGGCCTCTCTCCTTGGCTGGGAGATGCCTTCTTCTTCCTATATCTTCACGTGGTCCTCCTTCTGCTTCTTTCTGTGTCTGTGTCTTCTTCCTATGAGGACACTAGGTCTACAGGATTAAGGCCCATCCTAATGACCTCATTTTAACTAAGAGACCCTTTAATCTGTTTAAAATCCTTTGATGTCTTTAAAGATCTCCAAATGCAGTCTCAGTCTGCAGTAATGGGGGTCAGGACTTCAAAATATGAATGTGATGGAGGGAGGGACACAATTCAGTCCATAACATCTAATAAGTATCTTTCACATTTAATCCTCTTAGTGTTTGCTTTTTGGAGGATATGGACTAATACTCCTGGTCTCCTCACTGGTCTTAGGGAATTAAGATTGCAGTGCAGTGACTTTGCTAAGCCCCTGGGGCACTCGAACAAGTGGAATGAGAGCTCTCTTTGCCCACAAGAGGTTCTGGTGAGTTCCCCAAATCTTCAGCTTTAACTTAGACTTTTAAACATTCCATTCATTTTCATTTTGTTATGATTTCATGATTAGATGAATTTACTACCAACTGTCATTCATTTTGGTTGTTATCTGACCAAGCATAGTTATTGTTTTAGCAGTCTCAAACCAAGATGAAGAAATACCACTCCTCAACCTACCACTTTATTTAAGCAAGAAATAGTAAGTTTGGTTGTGTCATTCACCATTGGTGATTTTCTTATGCCATTTTTACTACAAATTACATTTTATTATTTAAACTTTATAGGCAGCTTTATGGCTTTGAATTTTTCATTGGCTTTTAAAAAATTAGCAGTCAAGATATGAAATAAATAAAAATAATGTTTAAAGTTCTTTATAAAATTCCTTCAAAGCTTATCTTATTTCACTGTGATATAGGGGTACATTAATATGAAATAAAGAGTTATATAAAATCCTGTATATTTTCTGTGTCACAGAAAACAATTTTTCAGCCTGGACTGGATTGCCGTCAATCATATTCTTGTCCTAGGTTTTCTTTAAGACTAAGTTCAAAACCTGCTTTCTTCATGTAGGCTTACTTTGGCCCATTGTTGCAAATCATCCCCATTTGTCTGTAAATCATGTGTACTGTAACCTTCTCACATACTATCTTGAATTTTTCTCCCATGCTTTCAGGTACATATGCAAGCTCTGGTCCCCATAACGAGATTATCACTTTTCAGACATCTCTTGCTGGATTATTTAGATGATAAGGGAAAAACAAAGGAGTATAAGATATGGTTCCTGTCAACATCTCCCTTAATGTTGGAAATTGTGAGCAGCAAATCTTGAGGCCTGACTGACAGGAAATAACTTTTAGCATGCAAATCAAATTCTATTTATAATAAAATTAATGATTTATATGTATACTGCCATCCTAGTTATTTTTCATGTGGTAATTAGTCATAAATGGTAAATATATTTCATGTATAACTGTAACTGCCATTTCTTTTACAATGTCAAACCATGTTTTTAGTTTTTCTTCTCTTCATTAATTCTTAGGTATGTATTAAAAGCATCTGAGTTGACAGATTTTGCTCATGCTATATATAGCATAATTTAAGCTCCAGTTTTAAGCACACACACACACACACACACACACACACACAGAGTGAAATTCAGTATCTGTTCAGTCATGATTCCATGGGAGCCCTGGGCTCTGTGGGGCTCAGGTATTTTTCTTCAGTCTCTGCTTCTGAAAGCTCTTCACTCTGTCTCTCTTGTCCTCTCATTTAGGTCCTGAGAGCCCTTGTTCCTTGCTTACTTCTGTCCACTACTGAAGTTGTGAGGCAGCAACACTTTGGTAGCTGAGGCTATGCTAGTGGACTCAGCAGAAACTCATACTTGGAGAAAAAGGAGTCAAGTTGGGTGGCTAGGATGCCAGTTAAGGTCATGGCATGAACTGAGGCAAGGACCCAAGAGGATGGTCTTGAGGAACTATTACTTTACACTTTTGGGGAAACTCAGATGGGTGGGAGGCTTTGGTGACAGGGCTTGGGAAAATCCGTTCTGCAGGGCATGCCGCCAGTCCTGAGAGGTGGCTTCTGAAACCTTGTACATTCACTCAAGCAAGGGTTTATCCCCTGCAGTCCATGATTCGGGGTCCAGCTTCATATAATCAAAAGCTCCTGGATATGTACTCAGTCATTTTGGATGGGAGTGTATTCTTTTCTGGAAAGGTCTGTGCTTTTAGCGAAGGGGTCTATGACTCAAAAAATGGTTAAAAACTTTTTCACCATCATGTAAAATAATTTTTAAAAATCTGTTTTTGAGCTGATGATGTGGGAGAGATAGGGAAGAGTGTGGGAATGCTAATAGTTGGGACTGTGGAAGGTTGCGAGAAGACAAGAGATAAGCAGTATTCCATGTTCTCTCTGAAGGCTTATCCTTGTCTTTATCCATTTTAAATTCAAAGCAAGGGAAAAAGTAAAGTAAATGAGAGTCATTAAATAGAGTCAGGGACAAGATTAACATGACCATAAAACCTGTTTACTTGCTTAGGGTAGGTCACAAATTTAGCTCTAACCAAAAAGGGAAAGCTGGTTGGTTAAAAATGTCATACATAGGGTCCACAAGAAAAGATAAGAAAAACTGTTCGGAAGAAGTTCTGTCCTTGGTGCTGACAGGACTCTCTCCCAAGCATCTTAATGAAGGGGATTCTGCAATGCAACAGGGTCCTCAGAATCCTAAGCAAGGACCCATGGTCAGATCCCACAGAGGTGGCTGCTTGTCAAGTTACCATTTGGCTTGGTCATTAGTGGGGACAACTGTGTGGCTCTAAGAGCCTGACACTGTGGGGATCCAACTGCCTGATTCTCTATTACTCTTGCTTGTGTGTGAGTACAAGGTAAGTGCTGATAGGTAAGTGTGTAGAGATGGGAAACTGAGCAGCATCTTTGCAGGGAGCACTTAACTAACCTTTTTTATAAGGCCCTTTGCACAGGATGAAACAAGTAGTGTTTAAGGATTAAGAGATGGGACAAATTCTACCTCCTGCTCCCAGGGGCAACTTGCCAATATCCATGCCACTGACTGATTCCCCATGCTCTACAGACCCTGACCCTGAGCCAGGTGCTGGAGGTAGGAGATGGAGGGAAATAACCTGTGCCCTTTGAGCAAAGAGCTCAGTTCTTAGTGAGGGAGATAGTCTGTCGCTAGGTAATGATCCTGCAGAGTGTAGAAATGGGAAGTGAGAGTTGTGAGGGACTGCTCCAGGTGCCCAAAGGAGACATGGAAAGTAGACAGGATACAGCAAAGTGACCAGCCAGTCAAACATGCCAGTCAATCACTGCTAATAAAGGCAAACAACAAGGGCTTGAGTAAATGTTTCACTAAATTGACTGGCTGCTTGAGTGCATCAACCTAATCAAATGTTTGCTGGCATCATATACACACAGCCTCAAAAATGCAAATATTATTATAATCCCTTGGCTTTGAAATGACTTGATGGGACCATCCAAGGAATCTGGGCTCCTAGTTTTCTCTACCTTTGTTTTGACTTTCTGTCCCATGGTGAGAAGAGAATTGTTTTCTTTAATGGACTATTACTCACAGTCTAAAATGCGTGTCTGCAGATATTTCCAACATTGATGTTAATTCTGAGATTTAAAAAGATACATTTGAAATCTCTCTTTGAAGGCTTAAGTTATTTGTGTGGCTGTTCGCTGGAAACTGGTGTAAGCCATGCTGGTTTACTTTGTGACCATAACCACCTGGGTTCTGTTTTTAAAGCTCTGCAGATTTTTTTTTTATGCCACCCTATCCAAGGACTTTTAAAATGACTTGAGTGAAAGTTCAAAGTTTTATGGGCTTTCTTACAGTAGTACTATTTTTAGGATATTCAGTTCTTTTCCAAAAATCCAATTTTGTCTCCATGATCCACTCTATAGCAGTGTTCAAGGTTATTCGAAGGAAGGAGTGAGTGCAATTTTGCTTTTATCCCCTGGAGCTTGTATCATACACTGCACAGTGAAAACACTGGATTTATGGAAGGTCAGGGATGTACCTCTGTGACGTCGATTGTGTAACCAATTTTGTAATCTGACTCTACAGCCTTCTGGACTGAGCTTGAGTCAACAACAAGTACAGCTATAAACCTTGCCATCTGGGGCTTGGTAGGTAAAGGTAAGGAGTAGGATCAGGAAGAATTAGGGTTAGAAGAGCAGAGTGACTGTTGATGGATTGTACAGTTGCCATAGTGGCTTTACCTCTTAAGTTTATTTCAGGGGTGGTATGCCTGTGGTAGACTCAGACTATAAGGTCTCTAATTTGGGCTTTGGTTTCACTATCTTCACAATCATGTGATTAATTCAGAGACTATAAACTCAAATGCCTCTAGGGGAGGGACCAGGTTTATAAATGTGTCACATCAGACCAGGTGTGATACAGTAGGGGATTTTACTGGTTGCGGCAAACTGGAGAAGATACACACTGTTGTCATTATTGTTGTTTAGTTGCTCAGTCGAGTCAGACTTTTTCACCCCCGTCTCCTCTGTCAATGGAATTCTGCAAGCAAGAATACTGGAGTGGGTTGCCATTCCCTTCTCCAGGGAATCTTCCCAACCCAGGGATTGAACCCGGGTCTCCTGCATTGCAGGCAGATTCTTTTCTATCTGAGCTACCAGGAAAGCCCCTAAATTCATTGGGGTAGAACAATTAAGGCTTTTCAGCTGGCTGATTTTGGCTATTGAGCATTACCATTTTGCAGCTCCTGAATTAAAGTACATGAGGAGAAAATATATTTATATGTAATGATGAAAAGATGTGAAAATTAATTATGCAGCAGTGTCCCTGTGTAGTTTGCCATCTGTGTCCATCTCCAATTTGATTAATGGAATGGGGAAACAGTGGATAGGGACCTTCCATCTTGGAGTTTCAAAATTTTCATTCTCTCAGAAAGCTATTCCATTACACCATGGCAATGAATCTTCCAAGCTTTAAGTTTTGTGGTATGTCTTCTGGACAGCATAATTTGTGATGCACAGTTAGTACTTATGGGGAAATAATTGAATAGATTAAAAGCAATGTGTTTATACATGTGATTTTAGCTTTCATTATTAATGGAGTCTATTCTTTTCAATATATGTGTCCAGAATTTATATGAGGGAGTTTTGTTCTGTGGGTCATCAGTACTATACTTATTAAAATTTCGAAGTTGTGGTTTAATGTTTAGGAAAGTCCCTTCTAGATAGAGGTTTGTGGGAGAAATGTGCATACCATTTTTCATAGTCAGTGAAATGCCATGATGATGCACATGGGTTTTGAAGACAGAAAACCCAAGTTCCCATGTTTAAATTCTGGTTCTAAGAATTTATGGCTTGTACAACCTTGAGTAAATTACTTCACTTCTTTGATCTTAAGTTTCCTCATGTATAAAATGAAGTTTTTATAGGGCTTTGATGAGATAGTGCAGGTAAAATAACCAAATCAGTCCGTGGTCCTTATCCATTGTGTTCAGGCTTGTCTGACTCTTTGAGACCCTACCCCATGGATGGTAGCCCACCAGGCTGCTCTGTCCATGGGATTTTTCCAGGTAAGAATACTGATTTGGGCTGCCATTTCCTCCTCCAGGGGATCTTCCTGACCTAGGGATCAAACTTGCATCTCCTACACTGGCAGGTGGATTCTTCACCACTGAACCACAATAGGTGTTCAATAAATGATTAGATATTACTATTATTAAAACTATATTGCTATAATATGCAATTATATATATATTATATACAAGTATTCTTGCCTGAAAAATTCTATGGACAGAGGAGCCTGGTGGGCTACAGTCTATGGGGTTGCAAAGAGTCAGACATGACTGAGCATACAGAATTATATTTTTAGAGATACAGGTGTTGAAATCTGATACAAGATTTCATGGAGATTTCACGTCATGGAGATTATGTGGAGTAAGCCTCAAGGCTTAAAGTATAGAACCCTGGGGTGGGGGAGAAACTAGGGGAAAGAAAATGTTTAAGATTTTGGGACAGAGAAGATGAAGGTGAAGAAAAAGTATATTGCTTTTTCAATGAAATAAAAACATATGTTACTGTGTTCTATAGGTTACAATAATTTGAAGTTGACACTAGAGAATATTTTTACAATTTTGTAGTGGGAAAGCATTGTAAAAAAGGTCAAAAGACAAGCAGCAGACTAGGAGACAAAAATCATAGCAAGTGTACCAAACAGAGGATTACTGAATATAAATAAATAATCTTTATAATCAATTAAAAAACAGCATCAAACAGATAAAAGCAAAAAAATGTGTAGAGACATTTCACAGGTTAAAAGATTCTTATTCTTACTGTGGTCAAGAAAATATAATTAAAACAAGTTATCAGGTTGGCAAAAAATAAAAAATAAAGGCCATAAGATAATTTCTAAAGACCCACTGATTAAGGATATTTAGAAAGGCCTTTGAGAGAAGTTTTGGATAAATGCTCTCCAGATTGTACAGCAAAGATCTTTCCCACTTCAGCCTTCAGTAGAAATAAAACAACAAAAAGCAAAATCCAAGTTTAAAAATAGAAAACTCTTATCCTCCTTATCGTGTAGAAAAAAACCACAACTATTTCTCTCATCCCCTCTCATACCCAAATCTGGATGCTATCCAGATTAGGAAAATCAGAGTTCTCAAAAGGGAATAGATGATTTGAGGACGAAATGGTCTTTTTATATTTTCTTAAATTTCCTATGTTCATGCATAGTTAAAGATTTGGGCTATTTATCTCCAGTGGGAATTAAGATTGCTATTGATTTTTTTAAGTACCCCAAATTGAAGCTGTAAATGAACCTTTCTAAAGAACAGGCCTTCAATTTTCTTCAAGGAGCATTGCTAGAAAGATGGCAGGAAGTTTGTTCTTTGGTGATGGTCTCCAAACTCAGCTCTTGCATCCTGGGTGGGGATGGGCAGGGGTGGAGCAATGTCTTTCTGAAATGCTGCTAGAGGCCAGTGAATCAACAATGAAAATGAGTTGAATGTGATAGATTTGCCTGGCGGAATCCTTGGAAAAGTAGAGAGGCAGATCAGGGGAAATGCCAAAGGGAAACTGAGACCTGAGGTGAGGTGAGGAATGAGTTCCTGGGAGGAACACAGTGATGTCAAGAAGAGCTCACAATGCTGAATTTGGAACTTGCATCTCTGAAAATTGCTGGACCATAAAATGTTTTTTTCAAGATGTAAATTTGGAATAAGAACTAATGAAAGACTAGGCTCACCTCTTAGAGAGGATGGTATTGTAGGATAGATTATGGAGAAGAGGAAGAAAACTCAAATCTTAATTTTCTACTGTTTCATCCTTTCCAGTGGAGCAAATTATCTTCAGATTGGGAAAGGGCAGGATAAGTAATATAAATAATATGAACAACTAGTTAATTCCTGCTATGCACTGAGTTATATCCCTCCAAGATCCATAGATTGAAACAATACTAACACATTTCTTAGTGTGATGGTATTGGAGGAGGGCATTCGGGAGATAATTAGGTTTAGATGAGGTCATGAGGGTGGTGTCCTCATGATGGGATTAGTGCCCATATAAAAGGAGACATCAGAGAGCTGCTCTACTTCCCTGTCTTTCTGCCATGTGAGGACTTAGGGTATCTGCAAGCTAGGAAGAGAGTCTTCACCAGAACTCAACCATGCTGGCACCCTGATCTGGGAATTCCAGCCTCCAGAACTGGGAAAAATTAGTTTCTGTTGTTTGAACCACTCGATCTGTGGTATTTTGTCATGGCATCTGAGATGATTAATGCAATTCCTAAGAGTAAGGAAGAGATAATAGAAGAAAGTCTATCAGGCAGAAATACATAAAATGAATGCATATTCTTTTGATTTCAAACCACTTTGCTGTTGTTGCTCAGCGTTGCCCAACTCTTTGTGACCCCATGGACTGTAGCCTGTGAGGAAAATCTGGGCAAGAATACTGGACTGGGTTTCCATTGCCTTCTCCAGGAGATATTCCTGACTCAGGGGTCAAACCTGCATCTCCTGCATTAGCAGGCACCTGAGAAGCCCTTCAAACCACTAGGGCTCTTCAATACATAATGGATTTTGTTATGGTGTTAATTCTTGTTTTAGAAGAACTCTAAAAAGAGTTCATTTAATAGATCTTTAATGAGCACTTATTAAGTGTCAAATGCTTCTCTAGGTGCTGAGGGTACACTGAGATGGTGGAGAGTAACAAAGGAGCAAGATGAGATGGACAGAAAGCAAAGAATTACATGGCAGTAATATTTTCCTTCTTGGTCCTGGAGCTGGGGCTTCGGCTCAAAGTTGAGGACTAAAGAACTCAGTGAAACTCTATGTTCAAGGTTCTGCTGGCTGCTAAAACAGCCTTCCTGCAGTGCTTATGGGAGGCACCAAATAAGAATGAGTTTTACCACCACACCCACTGTCACCAGCCAGTGTTAGAAGTAGGCTGAAAGGGGTAGGGAGTCAGCACTTGCAGGATGCATATTCAGAGCTTGACTGTTCCCTTCCCTCCCTGTCACCGAGAGGTAGGAGAGCCTGTCCCCTCCCTGGAGCCAGGTGATCAGGGCTCTGAGTGAACCAATTTTGGGGATGCCTTCATAATGGTAGACTCAGGTCTCATTCCCTGGCAGGACCTGGAGGTCTTTTTTGACGCTGTCTCTGGAGTAGACTAAGAAGAGTAAGGTGCAGCCTGGCAGTAAGGCTCCATCCCTGTGGTGGTGGTTTAGTCTAAGTTGTGTCCAACTCTTGTGACCTGATGGACTGTAGCCCATCAGGTTCCTCTGTCACAGGATTTCCAAGGCCAGAATACTGGAGCAGGCTGCCATTTCCTCCAGGGGATCTTCCCAACCCAGGGATCAAACTCGTGTCTCTTACCTCTTCTGCATTGGCAGGTGGGTTCTTTATCACTAGTGCCACTGGGAAGATTAGCGGAGCTGTCTGGAGGCAGGGGCTGGAAGTCCACTGACAGAGCACAGGGCAGGGGAGTGTGGTATAGCTGGGGAGACAGGGCCGTGTTTACACCACTCTGGTTATTGGCAGCCATCAAGATGGGGAGCAAGAGGACTCCAGTTGTTAAGGTGGCTCTACTTGCAGCATCTGGGGAGTGCAGGAATGGGATCAAGTGTGGTTTAGGGCTCTTAACTTGGGAAAAGGTTAAAAGGTTTCATGGCTGCTTTCCTGGAAAGGTAGGCAGAAGAGTACTTCCCTCAGAAAACCCCACTCCTCATCTCAGCAGATTCCTTAGAACCATCTTGAATCAGAGTAAGACAGAGAAAACCTTTTACCACCAACACGTGTCCAGACATGTAAAAAATTCTATTCAGTGATGGGGAGGGAGGTTGTGTCTCTGTGGAGTCAGGGACATCTGGGGACTCTCTCTACTTCCTGCTCAATTTTTCTGTAGACCTAAAACCTCTCTAAAAATTAAAGTCTATTAAAAAACAAAACAAAACAGTAGTTTATCTGACAGAAGCCTCCCTCTCAGAGTTGTTGAGGACTGATAGGATTTTAATTGCTAAATGAGAGCAGCTATAGCCAGTTTTATTGAAAGCAAGGCTAGCTCCTCTATTTTTCAGAATTTCAAAGATTTAACTAAACAGATAATAGAGTTTGCTTCTGGGCTGCTGTCCTGTGAACTGTCTTTGGACAGGATATTGACTCCCAGTGAGCTGTACATTACTTGTAAGAGAAAGAAGAAGTAAATGCTAAGATATAGGAGACTGGGTAATGTTTCCATGTATGCCAAACACCTGGGGAATATGCCAAACACCTAATGCGTGGTTGCTTATGTGAACAGAGGAGCTGGTGAGCCAAAAAGCAGGTGGCTCTTGATGCCTGAGGTAGCACATAGTGGAAGTAAAGTATCCTGCAGTGGTGGGGAGAAGGATGAAGGGAAATGCTGTTCTTTTCCAAAAGTCAAGCAAAATGAGAGAGACCGACTTCCTTCTCCTGGGTATGGTGGGTGAGACTGAGGTTCTCTGAGAATCCAGTGTCTGCAGGCAGAAGAGTGAAGGAATTGAAAGAACGAAAAAAGGGTGTAAACAGAGTGGATTTCACTCCACACTCTACCATACAGTCCTATGGTCTAGCCTGTGATGGAGACAGGGAAGAGAGTAGCTTTGAATTAACTTTGATATAAGTATTTGAAAATGAAGAGGCCTAAGTCTTAGAAATCAAAGTGAGACAGTTCTCAACCACAGTGGCTGAAATGCTATGGATTTTGGCCAAGATGCCATAAAGGCACCATTTCCTCTTGAGAAAGCGGGGTTGACATGGCAGTGTTTGGGGTACTGTTTCATATTTATATCCCAATAAATGGAGATTTATCCATAAATTGATTACTTAAAAAAAAGTCATATGGAGAAGTGAAGGAAACAAAATGGGTACTAGAGTCAGATGGGGGGAGATGAGATGGCAGGCCTGAGACACCTTTCTGGGGGATGGGCATTGCCCTGAGGAAGTAGCCTTTGGGTTGAAATCTTTGTGTGAAGAGCTCATGGATAGTGAGCTTTGTTGGTAAAGGTAACAGCAGGTACTAAAGCCCTGAGGTGGGAACAGGCTTGCCCAAGGCAAGCAACAGCAAAAAGGCCACTAAGACTAGATCAAACCAATCAATTCTAAAAGAAATCAATCATGACTATTCATTGGAAGGACTGATGCTGAAGCTCCAATAGTTTGGCCATCTGGTGCAAAGAAGGGACTCATTGGAAAAGACCCTGATGCTGGGAAAGGTTGAAGTCAGGAGGAGAAGGGGACGACAGAGGATGAGATGATTGGATGACACCACCGATTCAATGGAGTTTGAGCAAGCTTCAGGTGATGGACAGGGAAGCCTGGCATGCTTCAGCCCATGGGGTTGCAAAGAGTTGGCATGACTGAGCTACTGAACAACAACAAGACTGGAAGTGAGGAAGACATGGCCCGAGACGAGGTCAGGGATTGGTTCCTGGTAGATGTCCTGCCCACAAAGAGCAAAGCTAGATTTTATTCTCAGTGTGAAGCTTAGTCTTTGCAGTATTCATTCAGGAGAGGGATGTGGTCTGATGGACATGAGATAATTTGAGGGCTGCATGGAGAATTGTGAGGATGAAGGCTTGAGTGGAAGCAGGGTGACTAATTCAACAACTAGTTCTATTTTCTCGGTCAAAATAGGCAAAAAAGTATTAAACCTCAGCTGTTGGTGTCATCAGTAATGATGAACAGAGAAAAGATGGGGAAAAAACTGGAAGCTCATCCTGACCAATGCTGGACAGCTCACTTTCTTTCAGTTTAATAGCAATTGCAAAATAATTTCTATTAAAATATTAACAGTTGTCATGTATTGAGTTCTTACTCTGTGCCATGCCCTGGGCTAGGCATGTTAATTAATCTTACCTTATTTAGTCCTCATAAGAATATGCACCAGAAATGCTGTAGAAGAGATGGCAGCTATTAATAACCAAATATAAGACTTGACAAGCTATCAGTTTAGTCAAGCAAATGATTAGCCATGCAGTGATTTAAAACCAATTCCATATTTGACTAAATTCCATCTTTTTAAACAAGTCCTTTATTTACAGACTTTCATATCGAAAGGGACACTTGAAATATTCTTCTCTAGATGCAATGATATTGTGAAGTTACAGATATCATCAGGAATACATCTCAGAAAAATTACCAAATTATTTTCTAAAATGCCCTTCAGATGTTAAAGGTTTTAATATACTGAAATGTTATGGTATAGAGAAAAACCACACTGGGACCCACGATTTACGGAGGGCCTCGCTTTAATAAGCAAACAAGATTCCGTGGAACTGTGCAAACGTTGAATGAGAGATGACCATGGATTTAAATTGGAAATTTTTTTGTCAGCCAAGGAGAGCTTTTTGGTCTGTCTCCATGAATTCAATTTTACAGTTTTTGCTTGATGAAATGATCAAAGCCTTTTGCTTCTGAACGAACATCCCTTTGAAATGTAAAATTAATAGTTTAAAACTTAAAGGAGAAACAATCACGGTTTTAGATTTCAGAAGATGACCAGTTGTTGTGAATATTTCAAAAGAGAAATTTCTGATTTAAAAACATGTTTAAACAGCTTTAGAAATTAACGGACCTTTTTTCCTGTAAGTATTCTCAGTGTTTGTCCCCTTAATACAGATACTGTGTGGTTTTCCAAAGAGCATGAGGGCTGTTGGCAGAAACTGATCATGAGAAGACTTTAAAATATGTTTTACCATAATAAGAAACTATAAATAATGTATGAATAAACAAAATTCATAAAAATTTTTTATTCTAAATGAAAAAATTCATGATGAAAGCAGAGAAAGCCTGTTACAAAGGAAATAGTTTGGAAAGCCAAAGTATGACTGAAAATATAAAAAAGTATTCCTTCTCAGTATTAGAGAGAAAAGATAGCTTTAAGTGAAAGTATTCAGCTACTCACAGACAGTAGCATGTGCAAGAATAAGGACATAGATGGGTTTCTGGAAATCATACACATGTACGTGGATAGCTGAGTCCTTTTGCTGTGTACCTGAAACTATCACAGCATTGTTAATAGCTATGCTCCAATATAAAATAAAAGTTTCCTTTAAAAAAAGATTACTTAGAAATCAGATATTTACCATGCAGTGATCTATGCAGCTGTAATTTATGTTGGGGGTGGGGGAACGAAAAAACATCAATGCAGAGAAAGATAATAAGTGGTATTATTCTAAGAAGATCCACACACAGTCTTAACTGTCAGTTTGGGCTGTGAGCCAGTTAGTTCCTAGATAGAAAAGTTAGAACTCTTAAGTGCAATTTTAATATTGTTGCCAATTATTAATTGCCTGAAACACAGGACTTAGGTTTGGATTACATACTCTTATCAGCTTCAACTCAATTATAAGCTGGAAGAGAAGGAAACAAACAAAATCTTCCAAAAGCAGGAGAGAGAAAAGTGGTCCCTATCTTTTCATAATATTTTATAGCACTTTCTCTAATCTGAATCTAACATTCTATTTCCTACCTTAAAGAAGTGGTGGGATTTAGCCTAGCAAACTTAACAACATTCATCTGTTTCCTAAAAATGTTTTTGTGTGAATAGACGACGTCCCAGTGTTAAAATACCATGACAGGTAGTAGATTTTATAGAAATATTGTAAGAGAGATGTTGCCTTTTTCAAATCAAGATCTACTTAGGGAAATTTAATTTAGATATAATTTCACAGAGTTATCAATTTGACTTGTTGATTGAACTGTCCAGGCAACTGGATTGCTTCACTTTTTTTTTCTACCCCTACAGATGGACAACTATGGTGACTAATTGACTTATATACAGTTGACCTGCTGGAAGTTAATGTCACTTAGCTATCACTGTTATTAGCAGAAAAAGAAAAAGAATTACCAAGGAAAGAAAATAATTTCAGAGTTTAAAGAGGGAAGGATATATGTATACTTATGGCTGATTCACTTTGTCGTACAGCAGAAACTAACACAACATTGCAAAGCAATTATACTCCAATAAAAAAAATTTAAAAAGAGTTTAGGTTTGGTTTATATTTCTTAGATGTTCATTCTTTGAAGAAAAAAAAAATCTTCCTCTGAAGTAGCTCTCTGGCTTGAGGTCCTTAAGCAGTTGGTTTGGGACCCTGAGCCTGATGCTGAGGATAGGGTTTTGTTGAAAACATTCCTGTCCATGGCACTCTACAGTGTGGAAGCCAAGACTTCGGGCTCTTTGTTTGTCTTGGTCTCTGTCTCTGTGTCTCTTCTTTAAATAATAACTGCTGTATTTGCAATACTTGTGAATGTAAGTGAGCGTTAAGTGGCTTTCTCCTATAGTGGCCTTTGAAAAATGTGAAGATATTGTTCCTCGTAAGCATTTAGAACAGAAGTTGAAAGACGAGAGAGTGTTGGCAATTGTACATCACACAATTGCTTATCTCTTTTCAATAATGTACTGTTCAGCACAGTGTACATTCCCCGAGGAAGCTCTGTGGAATTGCCCTTTCTTTCACTTAGAAAGAAAGCTTTAATTTCCTTCCTGTATCTACTCTGAATGGTAATTGGACATTGAAATTCTTGTTTCCTGATTTATGATGATGATTAGGGCAACAGAGGAATAATACAAATTTGGCCACTCTAACATAAAATAAAATGAAACATCCTCTGAATAATTACAAGGCGATAACGATGATTCTCCTCTCCTCATCTCTCCACTCCTCTCAACCTTCCTATGAGAGAATGAATGAGGCAATGCATTTGTATTAACAAAGAAATGAATTGACATTTTCGAGATGGACCAAGGGAATGTTATTACTGCTATTTCCTGCAAGAGAAAGAAATGAATTCTGTGTCCATAAATGTGGCTACTGTTTTATCATTAAGGTCCTGCTTATAAATGTTTTGTTCTCACTGTTCTTTGCCTGCCAAACTGCTCTAAAAGGAGTGAAGGAGTCAGAGAAATGACTCATGTGGGAGGTGATGGAGAGAGGGAGAGCTGAGGGGCTCTCCTTGCTTTCCTTGGGGAGATATTTGCTCTCTCTCTGGACTGATTCAAGGTGAGGGAGACAGACAGCTGTTAATTTAAGGGTCACCAGGTGATGGGAGCAGAAGGATTCATCAGGAAGCATCTTCCATTCTTAACCGTTTCTGCTTAGGGCTGTACCCAGGCGTATCCCACCCCCTACCCCACCCCCATCTATAGGAAAAGGAGATTGAGTCCTCAGTATTCTTTCCTCTGATTTGTGCTTTGGGCTTTGTGATTGCATAATACCAGCATGAGTTTGAGCAAGCTCTGGGAGTTGGTGATGGACAGCGAAACCTGATGTGCTGCAGTCCATAGGGTTGCAAAGAATCGGACATGACTGAGCGACTGAACTGAATACCAACTTAGTCTTTCAAAAATGGAAATGGTCCTTAAGATATTCTTTTTATGGTTTGTATGATATTCTGACCATGGGAGCAAGTGATTTTTACCACCCTCTGTATGTGGCTAATTTTTGCTTCAGAATTTAAGTAGAAATCTTCTCTTCCTGTTACACTTAATTAGGTTGGGATCTGTACTGCAGGAACAGATTTTACCCCTTAATGAAAACTCTTCAAATGCAGGTCGATATAAGAACAGGCAAAAGAGAAAGGAGATGATATTTGTCGAGAGCTTACAGCCATGTAGGCCTTAGTGTAGACTGTTTGTTTATAAAGGATCTCATTTAATACTCACAAAATGTAGGTATTCAGGAAACCAAAGCTCAGATAGATTTGGTCATGTTCTTCAGGTAACACAATTAGCTTGTTCTAGAGATAGGATTGTTAGATAGATTGTTCTATCTAGAGATAGAAATCCTAAGGTTTTTGGCTTCAAAGTTACGTCAGATTGAACACACTTTCAGTGAAATTTGTGCGCCAATGGACATTACAGAACGTGTCAGTATAATGATTCTTGATCAAGCTGGCCAGAGCTGCCTTTACATACCCTTCAAAATGGGAGCATCATGACAAATCAATGTATAATTAGGGAAAGGAAAATGTTGGAAATCTATTTATGCTTTGATAACTAAAAAAGCACTGGTCACCTGCCAAATTGACATACCTTTTTAGAATCGGAGACTCTGAGATCCTCCTTAAATGCTACTTATGATAAATAATGCCATTTAAATGTCCACCACATGCTACAGGACATGGCTGAGTTCTTAGAACACTGTCATTACTTCCTCAGATGGTCTTGATTAATGTACAATGATGGATAAAGTTGTTTTCTTTTTTCTTGAGAAAATATTAAGATGTGACAACTCGATGTCTATAGATAACACCCATTTTCTATATAAGTTAAAGTTTCTAGAGGATAATTTTAACAGTTCCCAAAGCCTTATGCTAAATAAGGTAGTATTTATGTTAATGAGAAACTTGATTGTCCCATGGGTTTATGGCAATAACAGTGTCTATGTTGTAAAATAGGACTGGGAAGAGCTCTTGATTCCTCTTTGTGTCCATGTCATTTCTACTTTGATCACCTTTAACAGTGTAACTCTCCTTCCTTTTTATCCCCTGTTCTTCAGATTGCATAATCTCTACTGATTTATCTTCAAATTTATTTTTATTTTTTTTAAATTTTATTTTATTTTTAAACTTTACATAATTGTATTAGTTTTGCCAAATATCAAAATGAATCCGCCACAGGTATATATGTGTTCCCCATCCTGAACCCTCCTCCCTCCTCCCTCCCCATACCATCCCTCTGGGTCGTCCCAGTGCACCGGCCCCAAGCATCCAGTATCGTGCATCGAACCTGGATTTAAATTTATAGATTCTTTTTTCTGCCATCTCAAATCTACTGTAATACTTAAAAATTTTAATTTATTATACTTTCACCTCCATAATTTGTATTTCTTTTAAAATAATTTCACTTTATTAATATTCTCTATTTGATGTTATTGTTGTAGTACCATGTGGGCTGATCTTGACTCCCCAGGGACTGAAGCAAAGGTGCAGAATCCCAACCACTGGACCCCCAGGGAATTCCCCCTTTTTAGTTCTTTAAGCAGTCACCTTTAGCTTTTTGAAAACAAAAACAAAAACAAAACAAAAAAACACAATAGCTCCACTTCCTACCACACTACAGCTTTGTGCCAATTAGGAATTATATTTGACTGCAAACAGCAGAAACTGGTCTGCCTTGGTTTAACCAAGTAAGAGTTAGCTTTTCTCACATAACAAAAAGCCCATGGGTAGAGAGTCTCAAACTGGTAGAGTGGTCCCTGGATGTTCTCAAAATCCCAGACACCCTCTCCTTTCCAGTTCTGTCATCCTTAGTATGAAACATTCATTCTTAACAACTGCCTCGCATCACAGAATGGCTGCTTTACTTCCAGACTCAGTGTCATTTGAGGTCGGAAAAAGAAAAGCAGGATCATTCAGGAAGGAGCTGTGTTTCTTTTGCAAAGGCAAAACTTTGCAGAAACCTGCAACAGCGTTTCTCTTATGTCGTACTGGTGAAACCTATAGAGAAGTCAACCCTCGCTGCAAGGCAGTCTGACAAAATTAGTATTTTGGCTGGGCTCATTGTCACTGTAAAGAACTTAGGACTCTATTAGTAAGGCAGAACCAGTGAATAGATTGTGCATAAATAACTGTACCTATGCCCACCCTAAAACCCCAGGTGTGAGCTGTGTGCTTATACTTGGCTTTGGGATTAGAGGCGAAAGTACAGAGGAAAGAAGAAAAGGAGGCTTTCTCAAGGTTGCAAGGGGCTTCTGATTAGCTGTGCACTCTGTGTTTTTTCTTCCTTGGTGTTAGTTCTTTGTTGTTGGTTAGTTCTTTGTTAGTTCTTTGTTCTTTTCTTCCTTGGTGTTATATCTTTGTTCCCTTTGATTGGCTAGATTATCACTTTCTCTCTCTCTTTTTCTAATTACTCATTTTCCAGGTGATGCCATTTCCTTAGAGTAACCTTCCTTGACACTTCAGAAAAGAATAGACAACTCCCCCATGCTCCTTAGGTTTACCAGGTAGCACTAGTGGTAAAAAATCCACCTGCCAATGCAAGAGATGCTGGTTCTATCCCTGGATTGGGAAAATCCCCTGGAGGAGGAAATGGTAACCCGCTCCAATATTCTTGGCTGAAAAATTCCATGGAAAGAGAAGCTTGGTGGGCTACAGTACATGAGGTTACAAAGAGTCGGACATGACAGAGCGACTGAGCACATACTCATGCCCCTTGGAGCAAGATCTTTTTTTCCTTCTTTTTGGAACATTTATCACAATTATACTTATTTGTGAGAGGTGGGGGGCAGTTTTGCTCATTGTTCAATTTCTTGCTCTCTTTTCCATTAGACTATAAACTCCTCCCTTACGTGTCTAGCACAGTGCCTACAACAGGGCAGACCCTCAGTAAATATTTTTTGAATGAATTAATAATGAATGAATAAATTTCTTCCCTCACTTGCTGTTCTTCCTTTTCTTTATGCATCTTTTTTATCCTGGTCCTCCATTCTAATTTTAAACATTCTTTAAGTACTCTCATATATAGTTATCCATTCATTTATATATCTTTACTTTTTGTCTCTACCTCTCTCTAGATTATTCTTCCTCTCTCTCAGATAGGTATTGTCTGTATTCACAACTCTATAAGTCTACCCTCGTTTTTTAACTCAGGTGTCTGTATCCCACGTTCAGTTGCCTGCTATTTTCTATCTGGAATGCCTCGCCATCACTCTCTACCCAACAGGTTCTAAATGACAATCACATCTTAATTCTCTAGTGTCTGAAAGTGATGATACCTCCTTCTAGTTACTTAAGCTTGAAAATATGGTGTCATTTGTAGGATCATTTATTTATATCATTAAGTTGCATTTTCTTTATCTTGGCAAATAGCTCTAGCTGTTCTCTATTCTTGTTGCTACCACCCCAGGACACAATGTGCAGGGTTGTGGGTCCTGCCATATGTGGGATGACAAGATCAAAGGTGACAGGGGTCAATGGCCAAATGCTCTCCATCAAGAATGGGGCAGATTAGAGGCTTTTGCCAGTTTATGGCAGTATACTTTTTTTTTTTTTGACTTTTAAAAATTGGAATAGAATTGCTTTACAATGTTGTGCTAGTTTTTTACTGTTCAACAAAGTAAATCAGCCATATGCATACATATATCCGCACCCCCTTGGACCTCCCTCCCACTCCCCTTTGGCTCCACCCATCACATTACACTCTTTTACACACCGTATTCTGATGCTCATGACTTGTGGCACAATCAATTTGATAACCTTGGATTACTCTGCAGTAAAATGTGAGAGAGTTTAACTGCTTAAAATAGGGGGACCATGTTATGATAGTAGGTATGGACAATTTTTGCAGTTCTGATGAAAAGATCACAAAATGGTATTAAAAAATTGCAGAAGTAGAGTTGCAGTAGTGATGCATTTTGTAAAGACATATTAAATATTCCCACTCAGTCAATTTCATAATGCAGAAATTAGTGGAAATTTATTAAAATTAATAGGTCTGAAATTTAGAAAGTTAGCACAATTGCTTCACAGATTACCCCATTAATCAAGATGGACATTTTTCTTTTACAGGAAGATAGTGAATCATATGGACATACTGAATGAATAAATGAATATGGCAGTGTATGTATGAGGCCAGAATGATTGATTGAGAAGTGACAAATTTTGATCCTTTCTATTCAGCATTTGCAGTCTAAAACTCTATTAGTTGTTGAAAAAAAGCCCCCATGTTTGGAAAAGCTGTGAGCAAACAAAGTTATATTTTAACATAAAACTTTTAAAGTTATTTTGTGAAAGGATAGTTTCTACATGGCTTTAGATTGATTGGCCATGTAGTATGCAGAAATTTAGTGAACACTTTCCACATTACCCTGGTTATTTCCTACAGAGAATGTAAGGCTCTTTAGGATACTTTTTTTTCTGTTTGGACTGAGAAGGAGTAATGGTTTATGATATAGTTCATTTTTTAGTTCACTGCATTTGTCAGATTGAAATTCATCTCTGTCACCATGTTGTTCTTTAGGATATGTTCTTTTGATAGATAGAGGTTTAGATATATAGGGCGCAGAGGCAAAGAAGCACAGCTGGTATCAACAACAGGTTCGCTTCACTCTCAATTTCCCTAATTTTATACCTTTTCCCTTTCTCATTAAGTATCCATTTGATTATGGGGATTACATACAGACAGGGGAAGGACTCTTCCCCTCTCTATGGGATCGATGAAGCATTTGTTTCCTTTTAAATTTATTTCAGCTAATTCTGGCCCCTTTAATGTATCTAGCATTGAGATGTAGGAATTAAGGCATGTTTAGATATTTGCCATAGTCTTATTCCCACAGGAGGAATAATGCTGGAAAAGGAGACCAGAGACCAAGATCCTATTCCCCTTTATTGGTGGATGTATTTCATTTATTACTTTTAGAGATTCTTTTCCTCTGGACATTTTCATGTTTTTCCCCAATAGGGTAGAATAAATATTATTTTGGTTTTCATCCATCATAATAATAGAAAGCTACTGTCATAAGGAGAAACTTGAGAACTGGAGCAGTGTTAAGTCAAAAATCTAAGCTTGTTTTTATGATAAAAACAGTGAGTAAAAGGCATGGAAGTGATACAAAAATATGCGCCTAATATTTTTCTTTGGATCTCATCTTCATGGATCCCTTAAAATAAGTAGTTATAATTCAGTTCATCAACTTGACTAACATCATTCAAATAGACTGTCATTATTTAGCAATAAAACTGTTGGCAAGTTCTTCCCTTTATAGCTGGTTGGGTTGGTGTGCTTTTGCATATCTGACTAACCTTGGTACTTTGATACATGTCACTGTAATAAAATAGGAAAATCAGCTCTATCAAAAGATACAGTAACAACCAGTATTGGAGCTAGTAAGATATTCTGTTTGTATGGAACTGCCTCTTTCTCTCCCATTTTTATGGCAGTGGAAAATTCAATGGTAAGAATGGATAGCAGTCAATATCATGTTTTTAATGTAATATGATATGAACCAGAACTAGAAGCAAAGTTCAAATCATGTCTTTTGTTTAATGGCCTGTATCTTATGGTTTGACGGCAACAGATGAGTAAAGAAAATGGTTTTTAAACCTGCTGCTGCTGCTGCTAAGTCGCTTCAGTAGTGTCCGACTCTGTGCGACCCCATAGACGGCAGCCTACCAAGCTCCCCGTCCCTGGGATTCTCTTTTTTAGGTTACCTGCCTAGTATCCACCTTCCTCTTTCCTTTTTCCTTCCCAGACTAAATTCTCAAACATTCCAGTTCTAGCCAACTGGTGTATCCCTACCCTCTGGCACAGCGATTGGTCTTGGGATGATCATGTGACCTGACAGGAGGAGACCGGTGTTGGAGGGTCGGAAGGACTCTTCCCCTCTCTTCTTGGGTTGCTCTCTTTCTCCTTCCTTCCCTCTCCTGTCAGATGTGCAGGATGTACTAAGGAGCTTTCTTGCTAATGATCAACAGACTTTCAGTCACAAGAAGGTTGGTTGTAAGGTGAAGTTGACACCTTAAGTGGTAGAAAGAAAGCATTCTAGATAATTTAAAACCGTCTCACTTGAAAACAGTTGGTAACACTTTATGCCTATTGTTTCTTTACTATTTATTTAAATTTTTTATCCAAATTTTGAATGCGATGCTTTTAAAATCCATAATAATAGCCTCTACCAACTATTGAGTTCTTAATATGTGCTAGGGATTGTGCTGGATAATTTATGTGCATTAGGTCATTTAACCTGCAAAATCACATTATGATTTAAAAACCACCATCTCCATGTACAGATGAGGAAACTGAGGCATCAAAAGTTTAAGTTGCTTGCATGAGATAAGCAGCTAGCAAGTGATAGAAGCAGAATTTTGTCCTGTGGGACATGGTTCTACCCCATGAAGCCATCCACAGCCAGACCTTGAATTTGGAGAAGCCTGTTTTGAAGGTCATTCAGGTCTCTATCCTAAATATCCTAAAAAGCAACCCTTTGAGGACAGTTTTGCAGAGGCAACTTTTGAGCCATTAGGGGAATTAAAGTCTTGGTCATGGTTATATACTACCTGGGATGAAAAAGGCAGTGGTGTGTAGTAGGAAATGATTTGGCTTTGTGAACACAGTTCATCCACTCTCTGAGGTCAGTGCACTTTCTTTGTGGCTTTGTCTTCCCAGTATCCTGAGGCATCCTGCCTTTCCATCTTTGACTTTGTCATCATCAGTTGGTATGTTCTGGGAGCCCAGTTGTTGCCTTCCTAGATTAGCCTCACTCTACTATATGAGGAATGATCCTTTATATTTCTGTAGTGGCGAGTAACTCAACCAAGATCTCATCCGTGATCTCATTTGAGCCTTTCAACCACCCTATGAGATGGATTCTTGTACTCATTTTCTTTATGTCTTAGGTGCTTAGATATCACTTTGCTTTCAGTTAATTTGCACTTCTAAATATGTTGTCTTAGAAATGATTTTTAGTTCTATTTTACAAATGTTGCTGAACTTGCAGTTAAATGGTAAGCTGTACAAAGAGAAGAATTGATTATCAGTTTTGTGCGCTTGATTTTCCTTCAATAATGCCTCCTGTTGGTACTCAGTGGTTTCTCAGAAAATAAAAAAGATAACCCATTAATATCTGGGACTGACTTTCCAGAGTTGATTGTCAAATATTCAGAATTGTTGTTAGCTGGCTATTAAACTGTTGGTAGTTTGACATCTATGGCGGGATTATTTATACTAGGAAGATTGGCAAGGACTACAGTATCAAGGCTCCCCTGCATCTACTCTCACTCTCAGAGATCCAGTTTACCAGGACATCCCTGTTGACAGCCTTTCCTTTGGTTCACAGACAACTGCTCTCCCTTATCCTTTGTTGATTAACTAATGGCTATGACCCAGATGTCTTCACCTGGGAGGAAGGTTGAGGTGAGGACATTGTTTCAGTCTCCAGGTCTTTGCTGTCCTGAGACTCTGAGCAGAAGATGACAGCTTCTATTCACTGTAGAAAACCAGAAAATCAGAGAGAACTTGATCAGGAAGGGTGGAATAGACATCATGTCTCTTCCCATTCATCCTTTTTTGAACTGGTGAGCTGGTCAAGCTATGCCTGTAGGGATATCAGAGGATGCTTGGGTTGCAGGTAAAAGAATTCGTGATCAAAAGTGCTGTAAAACCACAGGGATCTTTATTGTTTACTTAACAGAAAGTTTGGAAATAAGAAGCCCAGTGTTAGCTCCCTGTTTTATCAATGGCCGCAATGATTCCAGGCTGTTTCTTTCTCCCTCTCTGTTACTCTCAGAGTGAGTAAGTAGTATTTCCCCTTCTGGCTGCAAGATAGCTTCAGTAGATCTAAACAGCAGGAAATTAGTTCACCACCCAAATCCTCAAGAATATCCTGGATTTGTGACAGGAAACCCTGGTTTCTCTCTCCCTCTTTTTTTTGGCTGCACCGCATGGTATATGGGGTTTATTTCCATGACCAGGGATGGAACATATGCCCCCTGCAGTGGAAGCTCAGAGCCCTAACCATGGGACTGCCAGGGATTTCTTTTTTTTTTTTTTTTCCCTGAAGGAAAGACTCTCTAAACTTAAATAGAGAGTTTAAGGAATAAAAGGGAAATGGTGCATCTTATAGAGTAGTGCTAAGAAAAACCCTTTATGGTAAAAATAATTTTGAGATATTCATTTCCAATTAGCAGGATACTCCAGTGATTCTGTGTGATGAGAAGTTAATTAAGGAAACCAGCAAGCCAAGTCCATCGTAGAAGCTGTAGGAAGAACTAAAGCAAAAACATTGCAAGAAGAAAAAGTAAAAGCCTTCAGTTCATTATAACATTGGAGGCAGTAAAATGCTATTTAAGTGGAATTGAAGACCCAAATGGCGGCAATTATGGCATATTGCAACAATTTTCACATTAAGAAAAAAATAACAATATTTTTACTTTTATAGGAAGCAAAATTAAATGAAGTTGCCACAGGAGACAGGATATCTGAAATCTTAGGAATTAATGAGCACTGCCGCCCTAAGGGACTTGTTCTTTGTTTCCCATTGCTAACACAGTACCTGAAACACCATCTGATAAGACAAGAAATGATGCAGATAGTGGAACTGAGGTACGAGGTGGGGGTGTTGGGGTTGGGGACTGGCCGTAGTGGAAGGAGCCCATGCCGGTTATCGGAACCGAGGTGGATGGACTGCAGATGGAGTGGAGAGGTTACTAATGTTTGGACCTGTATTTTCCTCATTTGATGCAGTGGCAACAGAATTGGCCCCAACTGTAAGCTCAGTCGCTCAGTCATATCTGACTTTTTGTGAACCTATGGACTGTAGCCCGCCAGGCGCCTCTTTCCCTGGGATTTTCCAGGCAAGAATACTGGAGTGGGTTGCCATTTCCTCCTCCAGGGAATCTTCTTGACCCAGGGATTAAACCCAAGTTTCTTGCATCTCCTGAATTAGCAGGCAGATTCTTTACCACTGTGCCACCTGGGAAGCCTTGAATTGGCCCCAGAAACTGGTGAAATGACCCAGAAAGATCGAGACCCCACAGAGCTGGATCCCTGGACCCTTGTTCCCTTGTAGGACCAGCTTTCTGGCTCAATTTCTTTGACACCAAATATTACCTCTCTTTCCTTACTACTGAGTGAAATTAAGTAATAAAACGGTAAATGTGGATTCACAGGTGACTGATACTTGTCTTGACTAGCTTGATTAGCTATTTTATAATCCTTTTGTGAAGCTGGATTATCCACAGTATTTATTCCAGTTACATCGTCCACTTAAAATGCATAGGGAAGGGATCCCATGCCATGATACAAGGTACAGAAAATACTGTCACACAGACTGTAGGATATTAAGAAAGTCTTGTAATCTTTAAGATTTTTACTTTTTAAAAATAATGCTGTGTGAATATATATGGTACAAAACTTTTTTTTTTTAATTTCCCTTTAGTGCATCAGAAATGAAAATGTCCTTCAAGCATTGAGCATCAAAATCTGTCTTCATATAAAACATGATTATTGTTCCTTAGAACACAATAGATTTGGGGTTTTTATCTGTAGGAGAAATCCTCACAGGCTTCAGAGGCAGATTAAAGAGGAAGACAAGAATATAAATGCAAGTAGTTTAACGAATGTATTGTTGCTGTTGTTTAGTGACTAAATCGTGTCCAACTCTTTGTGACCCCGTGGACTGTAGCCCCAGGCTCCTCTGTCCATGGGATCTCCCAGGCAAGAATACTGGAGTGGGTTGGCAATTCTTTCTCCAGGGGATCTTCCTGAACCAGGGATCGAGCCTGCATCTCCTGCTTTGGCAGGCGGATTCTTTACCACTGAGCCAAACAAATGTGATACAGAATCACAACTCCATTCATCCTAAGTGAGATGTACAAATCTAGTAAAATTGGAAGCCTCATGTTTTGTGAAGGATAGCACCTTCCTTCCACAGATTTTAATTTATGCAATTAATTACACCTCAAGCCACATTTGAGTTTTCATATTAAATGAATATGTTCAAGTTGGTAGTGTGGCTTAATTTTACTAAATGTTAAATCTTTTCCTTTCTGGGGCAGCATCACCTGTTCACAAAGAATGTGTGAAAGGCCGTCTGCAGTATTTTATCAACATTGTCGTGGGGTTAAGGTTGTGCTGTTTTGTATTCCATGAATTTGCTGCTGAGGTTCATAGAATCTGACACTCGAAGGAAATGTCTCTTAAATATTACCTCTGACTGAATAATACATTGACTTTTTTTAAAAAAGAAGAAATATGTGAGAAAATGAAATAGTATCTAGGACAATAAGTAAAATTCAAGGACAATAATAAATAATAATCAATGCGATGGTAATCTCTTTGAGTTCAGGATCCTCCCCATCTTCCTTCTCCTCTGCATCTTTCTTGTTCTCTCCTTTAATTGCATCATACACAGCAAGTGACATTGAGCATCATAGCAACTCAGAAAAATGGCTTTTGAATACTGAGTGGACACATAAATATTATTATCCCTCCCCAAATCTGGCTTGCCCTGTTCGATGTACTTAGTGATTGATAAGCATTTGTTGAATAAAGTTTTTGAAATAGAAACTTTTTTCTTGTAGGGGGTTCAGTCATAACTTTGAAACTTGTACTGTTCTGAGCAAGAAGCTATTAAAATGCTGTTGAGTAAAGGTTTTGATGGGCCCAGTTTAATAAATAGAAGAGTCATTTAGAATTAATACAATGTTATGCAAATAAATACTGGGAACGAGATTGAAATTAATTTGTTCACCTAAGTAGATGGTTTTCTTCTTACCATTTTGTATGCAATTTTAAAATGTATTGGCTTTTATGTATTGACTTCCCAACATATAGCCATTTTTTACTACTTTCCTGATTTTGAGACATTCTTGCTTACCACCTGTACAATTATTACTGCATATTTTCTTTAAATTGGCTCACTTTGCAATCTAAATTTATTTAAAGAGAAAACTTTATATTAGTACTGTGAATAGAAACCAGTATCCTCTGCTGAAAACAGAAGGCAACTATAAAAATAAATATAATGTGATGAAAATGACGTTATTAAATTTTAGACAGCTTCTGTTGCCTGGAGAAAGACTGAGCCTGGTTTAAATTTTCTTAAAAAGATAAGAAGTTGTCAAACTTTAGAGAAGAGTTAAAGACATGCCAACACTGACCTGAGTCTTTGTCTTTGGCCATATTATAAGGGTTGAAAAAGAATCCAGGGAAGCGTAACTTCTCTCTACACTGAGTCAAACATAAACTTCAACCAAGAAAAAAAAATCCAGGTTTTTTTTCATAATTCCAAACTAGTGGGGTTTAACTTGTGAAATTTTAGGGCTATGTAATTTTTGTGATAAAGTAAAAACATTCTCTTCATCTTAAACTTTGTTGAAAACATTTGATTGAACACATACAAAGTTAAGAATATAATTTAGAGTGAAGCATCCGTCTTCCTTCTGTGGACTTATTTCTTACCCTATGGGTCATATAAGCAATGTTGGGGCATTCTGCAAAGGTACTATATGCTGAGTCAGGTTTATACTTTTTATATCATTAATGTTTCATAGTGAAAATCATTCTAGATAGTGTTCATGAAGTTAAGATACATACATTGTTGTTGTTGGGTCACTAAGTTGTGTCCAACTCTTTGCAATCACATGGACAGTAGTGTTCCAGGCTTCCCTGTCCTTCACCATCTCCTAAAGTTTGCTCAAATTCATATCTATTGAGTCAGTGATGCCATCCAAACATCTCATCCTCTGTCTCATCCCCCTTCTTCTCCTTCCCTCAGTCTTTCCCAGCATCAGGGTCTTTTACAATGAGTCAGTTCTTTGCATTAGGTGGCCAAAGTATTGGAGCTTCAGCTTCAGCATCAGTCCTTCCAATGAATATTCAGAGTTGATTTCCTTTAGAATTGACTGTTTTGATCACCTTGCAGTCCAAGGGACTCTCAAGAGTCTTCTCCAGCACCATAATTTGAAATAATCAATTTGTTGCTGCTCAGCCTTCTTTATGGTCCAACTCTCACATGACTACATGCCTACACGAAAACCATAGCTTTGACTATATGGACATTTGTCAGCAAGGTGATATATCTGCTTTTTAATAGACTATCTAGTTTGTCATGGCTTTCTTTTCAAGGTACAAGCATCTTTTAATTTCAGGGCTGTATTCACTGTCTGCAGTGATTTTCGAGCCTAAGAAAATAAAATCTGCCACTGTTTCCACTTTCCCTCTATCTATTTGCCATGAAGTAATGAGACTGGATGCCATGATCTTAGTTTTCTGAATGTTGAGTTTTAAGCCAGCTTTTTCACTCTTCTCTTTCACTTTCATCAAGAGGCTTTTTAGTTCCTCTTCGTTTTCTGCCATAACGGTGGTATCATCTGCATATCTGAGGTCACTGATATTTCTCCTGGCAATCTTGATTCCCACTCATGCTTCATCCAGCTTGGCATTTTGCATGATGTACTCTGCATATAAGTTAAATAAGCAGGGTGACAGTATACAGCCTTGGTGTACTCCTTCCCCAAATTTGAACCAGTCCGTTTTTCCATGTTCAATTCTGTTGCTTCTTGACCTGCACACAGATTTCGCAAAAGGCAGGTAGGGTGATCTGGTATTCCCATCTCTTTAAGAATTTTCCACAGTTTGTTGTGATCCACACTGTCATAGGGTTTAGTGTAGTCAATGAAGCAGAAGTAGATATTTTCCTAGAATTCCTATGCCTTTTCTATGATCCAGTGGATGCTGGCAATTTTATCTCTGGTTCCTCTGCCTTTTCTAAGTCCAGCTTGTGCATCTGGAAGTTCTTGGTTCACATACTGCTGAAGACTAGCTTGAAGAATTTTGAGCATTACCGTGCTAGCATGTGAAATGAGCACAATTGTACAATAGTTTGAACATTCTTTGGCATTGCCTTTCTTTGAGGTTGGAATGAAAACTGATGTTTTCCAATCCTGAGGCAACTGCTGAGTTTTCCAAGTTTGCTGGCACATTGAGTGCCTCTTTTAGGATTTGAAATAGCTCAGCTGGAATTTCATCACCTCCATAGCTTTGTTCCCAGTAATGTTTCTAAGGCCCAGCAACTTCACACTCCAGGATGTTTGGCTCTAGTTGAGTGACCTCACCATCATGGTTATATGGGTCATTAAGCCTTTTTGTATAACTCTTCTATGTATTCTTGCCACCTCTTCTTAATCTCTTCTGCTTCTGTTAGGTCCATACCATTTCTGTCCTTAATTGTTCCCATCTTTGCATGAAATGTTCCCTTAGTATCTCCAGTTTTCCTGGAGATGTCTAATCTTTCCCATCCTATTGTTTTTCTCTATTTTTTTGAGTTGTAAGGCCTTCTTATCTCTCCTTGCTATTCTTTGGAACTCTGCGTTCAGATGAGTATATTTTTCCCTTTCTCCTTTGCCTTTTGCTTCTCTTCTTTTCTCAACTATTTGTAAGGCCCCCTGAGACAACCGCTTTGCCTTCTCTCATTTCTTTTTCCTTGGGATGGTTTTGCTCACCACCTCTTGGATAATGTTGCAAACTTTTCAGGCACTCTGTCTACCAGATCTAATCCCTTGAATGTATTTGTCACCTCCACTGTATTATTATAAGTGGTTTGATTTAGATCTTACCTGAATGGTCTAGTGTTTTCCCCTAGTTTCTTCAATTTAAGCCTAAATTTTGCATAAAGAGCTCATGACCTGAGCCACAGTCAGCTCCAGGTCTTGTTTTTGTTGACTCTATAGAGCTTCTCCATCTTGGGATGCAAATAATATAATCAATCTGATTTAGGTATTGACCTTCTGGTGATGTCCATGTGTAGAGTCCTCTCTTGTGTTGTTGGAAGAGAGTATTTGCTATGACCAGTGTGTTCTCTTGGCAAAATTCTGAAGCAAGGCAAAGGCTAGCAGAGTTTTCCCGAGATACATACGTGTGTCAATTTTATTAATACTTTAGTGTCTCATGAAACTGACCCAACAGAAAATAAGTCTAGATGATCAAAATTCCTAATTAATGTAGTGATAGATAATGAGTTTAAGAATGTAAGTTTTGAAATACTTCATTCTTTAGCGATTGCTTTGGGCTGGTCATCTCAACATTGATAAAGACCATTATTTCAAGTCATACCTGAAACACGAACAGGTCAACCCTCTTGATTGAAAGAATTGATTTTCTAACAGGTAAAATAACAGTCTATCAATTCGGTCAGCCCCCCAGTGGTCAGTCACTTTAATCAAAGTCAAAATGATTTTTTGCAGGGATGGGAAAGCAAACTTGTAAGTTCTGCATCATTGCTTTCCCCTGTCAATTCAGGAAAAGCTATGTGGCTCAAAACTCAGCCTGGCAGATTTAAACAAGGAAGAAGGCAAATGAAAGATAGGCTTTAGACATTTAAGCTGTGATGGTGACTTGTGTTATGTAATATTTTCTAATGATTTTCATAAGTAATTTATTCCACTGATATAGATACGAATATACTGGAAATACTGAAATATCAGAACAGGTGATTTTTAACTGCTTTCCCTGGATAAGCAATGGATGTATCCTTTATTTCTGCTATACAGAAGGCAGCTTAAAAATATATGGAAAACGCTCTCATGACCAATGCTTGATGCTTTAGAATAACTGGGAACAGAGGTTGTTTTTAAAGTGGCCCTAGAATTTTTGAATTTTGTTTTTGTAACTACTAAATGATTTAAAATTAACAAATGTAAACTAAATCAAGAAGCAATGTTTTTACAAGCAAAAACACAGTTTAGTGAATGTTTTACTTTTAGTAGTTAATCTGAACAAACACTGAGAGATCAGATTTCAACATAAAATGTAAATATTCTTAAATAATTTAGAGAACAGTGCATGCTTTTCACAAATGCATCACGGATAATTTAGTACCTACGTCTTGAGGTGTGAGGAAGAATTTTAATAGTGCGATATTTATAAAGATGAATGTGCTTTAAAATGTGGACAGTTGAAATTTCAGCCCATATTTCTTTTTCTTCTACCACTTTTTTTTTTTCAATCCAAGTTTTTCTGAGATTTTCTAGAAGAATGCTTCTTTGAGTCGGTCGGAGGCAAGATGGTGCAGGATGGGAGTTACATTCTAATGGTGAATACATCTCATAAACATTCGTAGGTGCTATGAAGAAAAGAAAGCAGAAAAAAGGAACTTAGAATGATTGTGTAAAACATCATAGTTTTACATAGTCTGGTCAGACAAGACCTCACTGCAACAGTGGTGCTGGAGAGGATATCTGAGTGATTTAAGAGGATATCTGAGTGATATAAAGGGTCCATATATGAGAAGATGTTAGGGGAGAGAATTTCAGGAGACAGCATTGGAAATGTCCTGAGAGATGGAGATTTAGTATGTTTCTGAGGCAGGAATATAATGGAGTGGTCAGGAAATGAGTTCCACATGGTAAGGAAAGGCCAGATTATGTGGAACCCTGTGAGTCATGACTCTTGACTCTTAAATTCCGTAGAGTCAATCGATGGTTACTATATATGGAATCTAAAAAAAAAAAGAAATAGTACAGATTAACCTATTTTCAGGACAGGAATAGCGATGCAGACATAGAGAATGGATATGCAGACACGGGGCAGGGGGAAGGGAAGGGTGGGATGAACTGGGAGAGTGGCACTAACATGTATACTTGACCATGTGCAAAACAGATTGCTAGTGGGAACCTGCTGCACAGCGTGGGAAGCTCAGCCTGAGGCTCTGTGATGGCCTAGGCGAGAGAATGGGGAGGGGAGGTTGAGGTGGAGGGCATATATATGTATACATATAGCTGATTCACTTTGTTGTACAGCAGAAACTAACATACATCATAAAGCAATTATATTCCAATAAAGAAAGGAATTATGTGAATTAGGTTCAAAAAAGTATCAATGGATGGATACCAATTACAGTTTTCAAAGGGGAATAATACAATCTAATCTCTGTTTTTAAAAGCTCAATTTGACTATTCAATGGAGAATGGAATATAGAGAGGTAAGAATGAAAACAGGGAGACCAGTTAGGAAGCACTGCAGTTGTCCACGTGAAAAATGATGTAGTTTGGGCAAATGTGATAGCACTGGAAGTGACAATAAATGTTGGATTTATGAAGACAAAGCCCACAGAATTTGCTGATGAGATGAATCGGGATTGAGGGAAGTTCAGATCAGTTCAGTCGCTCAGTCGTGTCCGACTCTTTGCAATTGAGGGAAGGGATAGTTAAAATTATATACTGATCAAAATTATGAATAACAAATGGTTTCACTTTGGTCCTGGTGCTGGTAACTAAGATGGACGTAACTGGGGGAGGTTCAGAACTTGCAGAAGACACAAAGAGTTTTTCTTTGGCCATTAGTATAAGAGTCTATTAGACCACCTAGTGGAGATTTGAGTAGGAAGCAGCAGGACACCAAGAATTGTGAGCTTAGGGCATGGATGGAAGCCTGGAAGTAGAATACAAAGATTCGAATGTGGAATATGAGGACCTTATAATATCTGTGTGATTTGGGAATATTTATCCTATTGGTAATTATATAGTATCATGGAACTAGATGAGATTATCTAGGAAGAAGTAAGTATAGAAGGAAAGAGAGCCAAGGCCTGAGCTCTTGAGAATGCTAACATCTAGAACAGGTGGAGCCAGCAATGGAAACAGAAAAAAACACTGAAGAATTGAAAGGAAAACCAGTAAAGCATCCTTTCCTGGAAGCCAAATGAACCAAGTGTTTCAAGAACAAAGCTATTATCCATAAAGTTAACACTTTTGAGAGGTTGAGTAATCTGGAGACAGATGTAGCAAAATAGAGGCTGTTATTGACCTTGATTTGAACAGCTCTGTGGCAGAGGTGGAGGCTGAGCTTGATTGGAGTTGATTAAAGAGAGAATGGGAGTAAGTAGAGATACTCTTTCCCAATTGAGAAGCAAAGAAATGGGCAGAAGCTGGAGGTCAAATAGGGTCAAGGGAGTTTAGTTTGTTTGTTTGCTTTTCAAGATTAGAGACTTTTTATAAGTGGTTTACAGGCTGATGGAAATGACCCAGTTGAGAGAGGGGAAAATGAAGAGGGAGCAGAAGAGGTGGGTAGACTTTCAGTAACATTTATCAAGAGGGGAGAAGGAATGGAATCCAGGGCACTGGTTTAAATGGACCAAGGAGAGGTCCTCCATTGTATGGGGAAGAAAGACCAAGTGTATGGGTCATGTGAAATAAGGCTGGAAGATTCAGTGATAAGAAAATGAGGATCTTTTCTTCTGATTCCTTTGCATTTTTCAGTGAACTAGAAATCAAGGTCATCAGCCCAGAGTGAGAGGCAGAGGGAGAGTACTGAGGGCTTGAGATGAGAAGAAAAGTACATAAAATAAATTTTTGGTAGAGTAGGAAATGAACTTACAATAAAAGCACAGAAGGATGCTGAATGGTGATGAGGTGTTTCTTGAGATTTATGGTCATCATTTATTTTTATAAAAGGAATGGTTTTCTTAAAATTGTTCCTTAAAAGTTTAAATGAGATCAGGTAACTCAAGTGTGTGTTTTTTTTCCCCAGCCACTTTCAGGTCCTGGGGTGCAAGTGGGGAGTAGGTAGGGTTTGGTGTTGGCTAAATGAGCACAGTGGAGAAAGAAAACAAGGCATATTCAAGTTACTAAAAATAATGCCTGGCATAGTGGAAGAGAGGTTCCCAGTGAGCCAGTTGCTAAAATTCTAAGTGAAATGCCAAGAGAGGAAATGGGAAAGTAGTAGATAATTCTAAGAGACTCATTGCAAACAGAATTGTTCTTGGCAAAGTCACTTAGAGCTGCTACTTACAAATATCAGATGTTTGGAGATATGTCTGGTCAAGACAGTTCACAGCCTGGCCTTAGGGGTTTGAAACAATATCATCACCATAACTGTCAATTAGCTTACAATTTTATTTTTTATTTTTAGTACTTCCACCATGCAAAGCCACGCATTATCTGAAACAAAGAGACAGCACAGCCTATGTCTTCGGGGAATTGACATTCTACCAGAGATCTAGTAGAAAAGATAATTGGATGTAGAAAATGATCCAGAATGGTTTTGTTGAGGAAGAGTATGTTTTAATGGGAAAGCAACAGGCACACTAAATTATTTCTGTGTTCTCCTAGAGTGGAATGTAAATATTTAGGGAACACACACCTCTTTTAATCAGTAGCACAGTTGGGTCTCTATATGTACAGAGTTCTCTTTCAGATACTCTAAATTAGAGACAAATATCAGGCAAAATCACTGAGTAAAATTCTAATATATCAGATATAAGCAGATGTTCCAAAGAATTCACATACATGATTTGTGATCAATACAAAATGGATGATTATTTTTTCTTTCTTTCTCTTCTTCCTCCTCTTTTTTCCTATTCTTTTTTTTTGTGGGGGGGGGGTCAGATCAGATCAGATCAGTCACTCAGTCGTGTCTGACTCTTTGTGACCCCATGAATTGCAGCACGCTGGGCCTCCCTGTCCATCACCAACTCCCGGAGTTCACTCAGACTCATGTCCATCGAGTCAGTGATGCCATCCAGCCATCTCATCCTCTGCTGTCCCCTTCTCCTCTTGCCCCAATCCCTCCCAACATCAGAGTCTTTTCCAATGAGTCAGCTCTTCGAATCAGGTAGCCAAAGTACTGGAGTTTCAGCTTCAGCGTCATTCCTTCCAAAGAAATCCCAGGGCTGATCTCCTTCAGAATGGGCTGGTTAGATCTCCTTGCAGTCCAAGGGACTCTCAAGAGTCTTCTCCAACACCACAGTTCAAAAGCATCGATTCTTCGGTGCTCAGCCTTCTTCACAGTCCAACTCTCACATCCATACATGACCACAGGAAAAACCATAGCCTTGACTAGATGAATCTTTGTTAGCAAAGTAATGTCTCTGCTTTTGAATATGCTATCTAGGTTGGTCATAACTTTCCTTCCAAGGAGTAAGCGTCTTTTAATTTCATGGCTGCAGTCACCATCTGCAGTGATTTTGGAGCCCCCCAAAATAAAGTCTGACACTGTTTCCACTGTTTCCCCATCTATTTCCAATGAAGTGATGGGATCAAATGCCATGATCTTCGTTTTCTGAATGTTGAGCTTTAAGCCAACTATTTCACTCTCCACTTTCACTTTCATCAAGAGGCTTTTTAGTTCCTCTTCACTTTCTGCCATAAGGGTGGTGTCATCTACACATCTGAGGTTATTGATATTGCTCCCGGCAATCTTGATTCCAGTTTGTGTTTCTTCCAGTCCAGCGTTTCTCATGATGTACTCTGCATATAAGTTAAATAAACAGGGTGACAATATACAGCCTTGATGTACTCCTTTTCCTATTTGGAACCAGTCTGTTGTTCCATGTCGAGTTCTAACTGTTGCTTCCTGACCTGCATACAGATTTCTCAAGAGGCAGATCAGGTGGTCTGGTATTCCCATCTCTTTCAGAATTTTCCACAGTTTATTGTGATCCACACAGTCAAAGGCTTTGGCATAGTCCATAAAGCAGAAATAGATGTTTTTCTGGAACTCTCTTGCTTTTTCCATGATCCAGCAGATGTTGGCAATTTGATCTCTGGTTCCTCTGCCTTTTCTAAAACCACTTGAACATCAGGAAGTTCACGGTTCACATATTGCTGGAACCTGGCTTGGAGAATTTTGAGCATTACTTTACTAGCGTGTGAGATGAGTGCAATTGTGCGGTAGTTAGAGCATTCTTTGGCATTGCCTTTCTTTGGGATTGGAATGAAAACTGACTGTTTCCAGTCCTGTGGCCACTGCTGAGTTTTCCAAATTTGCTTGCATATTGAGTGCAGCACTTTCACAGCATCATCTTTCAGGATTTGGAATAGCTCAATTGGAATTCTATCACCTCCACTAGCTTTGTTCGTAGTGATGCTTTCTAAGGCTCACTTGACTTCACATTCCAGGATGTCTGACTCTAGGTCAGTGATCACACCATCGTGATTATCTGGGTCGTGAAGGTCTTTTTTGTACAGTTCTTCTGTGTATTCTTGCCATCTCTTCTTAATATCTTCTGCTTCTGTCCATTTCTGTCCTTTATCGAGCCCATCTTTGCATGAAATGTTCCTTTGGTATCTCTGATTTTCTTGAAGAGATCTCTAGTCTTTCCCATTCTGTTGTTTTCCTCTATTTGTTTGCATTGATCACTAAAGAAGGCTTTCTTATCTCTTCTTACTATTCTTTGGAACTCTGCATTCAGATGCTTATATCTTTCCTTTTCTCCTTTGCTTTTCGCTTCTCTTCTTTTCACAGCTATTTGTCAGGCCTCCCCAGACAGCCATTTTACTTTTTTGTATTTCTTTTCCATGGGGATGGTCTTGATCCCTGTCTCCTGTACAGTGTCACGAACCTCATTCCATAGCTCATCAGGCACTCTATCTATCAGATCTAGGCCCTTAAATCTATTTCTCACTTCCACTGTATAATCATAAGGGATTTGATTTAGGTCATACCTGAATGGTCTAGTGGTTTTCCCTACTTTCTTCAATTTCAGTCTGAATTTGGCAATAAGGAGTTCATGGTCTGAGCCACAGTCAGCTCCTGGTCTTGTTTTGCTGACTGTATAGAGCTTCTCCATCTTTGGCTGCAAAGAATATAATCAATCTGATTTCGGTGTTGACCATCTGGTGATGTCCATGTGTAGAGTCTTCTCTTGTGTTGTTGGAAGAGGGTGTTTGTTATGACCAGTGCATTTTCTTGGCAAAACTCTATCAGCCTTTGCCCTGCTTCATTGTGTATTCCAAGGCCAAATTTGCCTGTTACTCCAGGTGTTTCTTAAAAGTGATAAAATAGTACCTTGCAAATCCATAGTCTTTTCCTCCCTCCGTCCCTTCTTCCTTCCTTCCTCCCGTCCTTCCTTTCATAATGTTTTGCTTTTGTTAAAGTAGTATATGTTCATTATAAATATAAGAACAATAGAGAAAGTGCGAAGAAAAATGTGATTGCCCACCTCAAATTCTACTCCCAGAAATAGTCATTATAATTTTGATGGTTATAATCCTAAAAAAAATCTATGTGTGAAGGTAGAATAATAGATAGCAAGAACTGATAACTAAGTTATTTTTCTTTACCCTTGAAGTTGGGGGAAAATTTGTAGCCAAAGGTCTTTCTTGCAGGTGATCATTGCTTATCAATTTTTTCTTGGAATTGACATTGTGTGCTTTCAATATACAGATTAATTCTTTTCCCCTTAATTATCAGAGAAGTTTAGTTGCACCATATCTTTGGATATTTTTCTGTTGCATGTATGTACCTTTTCTACCTTCTATATATGTTATTTTTCTTATAATTGTGTTAGGTTTTATATTTTTTCTCTGCATTCATTTGATTTTCTCAAATGTTTCCCTTAGTCAGTAATTTAATTTTTAACTTTATCTACTAGGTTCTTTGATCTTACTAATGTGTTTGTTATATTATTAATTTAATTATTTTAAAATGACCATCAATTTGTTTCCAAACTTATGCAGTCCTTTTCTGAGTTGTTTAATTGAATTCATATTCAAATAATTTATTTTTTAGATTAAAGCACTCACAACAAATTTAAAAATTTTAAAAGGGCCACTAATAAAAAGAGATGCTGTTATCACAGTTGCAGTTGTTGATTGGATTCACCTAGTTGGAATACTTTTTCTTAACAGGGAAAGTGGCTATAAAGTCTTTAACAGGAATAACTGAGAATGGGATGTCACACTGGACAGAGGAGCCTGGTGGGCTACAGTCCATGTGGCTGCAGATAGTCAGACACGACTAAGTAACTAGCAAGCATACACACATATATTAAAAAAAATCTATAAACAATTGCATTCAGATGCGACTACATATTGTTCTGGGGTTAACTGTCAGTTTGACTCATTAAGGAGTTCAGTAAGTTCAGTCACTCAGTCGTGTCCAACTCTGACCCCATGGACTGCAGCATGCCAGGCTTCCCTATCCATCACCCACTCTCAGAGCTTGCTCAAACTCATGTCCATCAAGTCAGTGAATCCTTAACCATGAGAGGCTAGGAGGGTCTCTGGTGAGTTGTGACTGATCTTCTCCTATTGTCATCCTAGTTATTTTCTGGAGATACGTGTATATATATGAATGTACTTATATGAATTTATATATATATATAAATTCATATATATATATATGAATTGATGTGTGTGCATATGTATATGACAAAGGACTTGTATCCATAACTCATTATCTTCTGCATTGCATGTTGACCCATGTGGGTTCATGTTGCATTGGTCATTTTTAAGAGCAAAACCAGACATAGTCATGAAATCTGTCTATCTTTGTTCAAAGTTTAGACTTTGAAATATTGCTTCTTCATCAATTCTGTTTTGGTAGTTTAGTTATCTGTTCTGTTTGACACTACACGGTTACACCTAATATGGGCTCCTTCCAAGCTTTGCAACACTCTTCCAATGCATAGGGTGCAAAATTTCTTGGCACAGATTATCTTCCCTTTCTTCCACTGTGTAGAAAAGGTTTTATTGACTTCTTTCTGTGAGTGAGAAAGGACTAATTCCCCATCTGGATGCCACCTGTAAGAGTTCACACTTTTTCTCAGAAGAAATTTAATCTGTAACAGCAAGCTCTTTCATATTCTTTTAAGCAGTCCATGTTGCCATTCTCTAAGTGTTAAGTATAAAGATTCTTTATAGGTTGTTTTCCTAGGACTATGTTATTTATAGAATCCATGAGATTTCTATTTAAGATTTGTTTAACAGAAGCAAGGTCAGAAATCATATATCTATTACTCCACACAAAAATAATCTTGTTATGTCTTCATGAGAGACATATTTGAAGAAAATATATAGTGACTAAATTGACTTTGATTATATATTTTAATTAGTATCTAGCCTGTCAACTGACTCCAACCTAGTTGGAAAAATAAAAATTTAAGTGTCTCTGGCAAAGCTATGAAATAGGGAACCCGTGAGAGTGGTGTTTCTCAGACTGTGTTTGAAGGCTATCTACACTAGAATCATTAGGGAGATGTTAAAATGCAAATCCTTGGACTCTGGTTTCAGGCCCATCATAGACTTCTGAAGATTTGGTTAAGATCCAGAAGTGTTTGAGAACCATGATATTAATATTAGAATTAGAAATTGACAGTATCATCATCATTGAAAATGAACTTTATTAAGAAATTTAGGGAACAGGATGAATTTTTATCTGTGCAAAAAAAAATATAAACCACCAGTTTTGTTTTAAAATAATTTCTGGTCTATCTTGAAGGTGAGGAATTGAGAATCAGTGGATGGTCCTGGGTAGGTAAGCAATGGAAGTGACAAAAAAGCACAAAACTCAAACCATTCACAGATAAAATAGTTTACTAAAGAATATACCTTCTGGAGAGCTGGCCTTAACAAAGGTTTCCTGAGTCCTATCTCAAGTACCCACTGCCAGAGCAGCTATCTTCTTCCAGGAGGAAAATGCCTCATAGTCTGGCTCCTGGCTCTTGAGCTGTTGACCTGGAATATGTTCACTGCTGGTGGAAAAGAATGTGGATCTTTCTCAGCTGGGCATAAGGGAGAGCTTGCCCTTGATTTTGCTAGTGACTCAGGATTTTGTTTAATCTCAAACTGAACTTCAGTTCAGTTTTAGTCGCTCAGTCGTGTCTGACTCTTTGCAACCCCATGGACTGAAGCCTACTAGGCTCCTCTGTCTATGGGATTTTCCATTGCCTTCTCCGATTCTGAGTATAAAGCTCAATGAGTTTCGGCATCACCAATTCAATGGTCATAAATTTGAGCAAACTCTTGAAGATAGTAAAGGACAGGGAAACCTGGTATGTTGCAGAGTCCATGGGGTTGCAAAGAGTCTGACACGACTTAGTGATGAACAACATATATCTGTGTGATCACCATCATGGTCAAGATACAGGACGATCCCATGACCCAGAAAAGTTCTCTTATTGCCACCTTGCAGTCACCCCTCTCTCTCACTAGCCACAATCCTGGGCAAACACTGAACTATTTTCTGTCATTTTAAAATAGTTTGCTTGTACTGAAATTCAATGGATTTCAATGAAATTCAATGGATTATAAATGGAATAATATAGTATGTATGTCTTCTTTTGCTCAGCAAAATGTTTTTGAAATTAATCTGTGTCATTGCATGTAACAATAGTAAAATGGTCTATATATTTTAATGTTAAGTAGTAGTCCATTTAATGCGTGTTTCACAAGTTGTTTATCCATTTACTTATTGATGGATAGTTGGTTTGGTTTCCAGTTTTTCGGCTATAAGAGTAAATCTGCCATGGATATTCTTCTAGAGTAGGCATATGGTTTAATCATTCTTTGGATTGTTGGGTCATATGACAGATGTGTGTTGAACTTTATAGCAACCTGCCAAATTGCTTTACAAAGTAATTATACCACTTTATTGTCCCAACAGCATTGCATGAGACTTGATCCAGTTTTTAAATTTTTAGCCATTCTGATGGGTTTGCAATGGTATGTTAATGTGGTTTAAATGTGCACTTTTCTTTTGACTCATGTAGTTATGCATTTTTTGATGTACTTAGTTGCCATTTGTATATCTTCTTTTATAAAGTGTTCAAACCTTTTGATAATTTTATATGATAGGTTTTTGTTGTCTTATTAAGTTCTAGATACAAGTCCTTTGTCAGATACACATGCACACACATCAATTCATATATATGAATCTATAAATGCGTAAATTCATATATGCACATTCATATATATATACACATATATACACACATGTGAAAGTATTTGTACATTTACATACATATGCTTTATACACACGTATGTGTGTACATGTATACATGTGTGTATATACACACATATATACATGGCTTCCCAGGCTCAGTGGTAAAGAATCCACTTTCCAAGCAGGAGACTCGAGTTTAATTCCTGGGTTGGGAAGATCTCCTGGAAAAGGAAATGGCAACCCACTCCAGTATCCTTGCCTGGGAAATCCCAAGGACAGAGGAGTCTGGTGGGCTGCTGTCCATGGAGTCACAGAGTTGGACACACCTTAGTGACTAAACAGTAGTGGCACATATAGATACATATACGTGTAACACTTCATCCTGGTCCCTCCCATTTTCGTGCTTAGCTTTTTATTTTCTTAATGGGGTTTCTCAAGATTCGATTTTAATTTTGGTGAAATTCATTTGCTTAATTCTGGATTTTTGCAAAGTTTTCTCCTTTAGGAAGATTTATAGTTTTGGTGTTTATATTTCTGTCTATGATCCATTTTGAGTTAATTTGATGTATAATCTGAGGAAAGCTCAAAGTTCACTTACTCATGTGCACATCCGGATGTTCTTCACCATTCACTGGAAAGACTCCTCTCAGTACTGAATTACCTTGGCATCTTGTCAAAAATTAATTGATTGTATGTGAATCTACTTCTAGATACTCAGTTCTCCTCCATTGATCTATATATCTATATAGATCATATTGGAGCTACATATCTAATACTACACTATCTTGATTATTGTAGCCTTAGTGTGAGTCTTCGGATCAGGTAGTATTAGTTCTTCAACTTAATCTTTTCAAAGTGATTTTGGCTATTCTAGGTCCTTTATATAGTCATGTATATTTTACAATCAACTTGTTTTCTACAAAAACAAAACAAAACAAAACAAAACTTCCTAGGATTTTCTTTTGTAAATATTTTTTTTTATTGTGGTAAAATATATAAAACATAATGTTTGCTATTTTAACCATTTTAAGGTATACAATTCAATGACATCAATTACATTCACAATGTTATTCAACTATTACCACTATTTCTGAAATTTTTCATGACCCCAAACAGAAAGTCTGTACCCATTAAGGGTCAATACTCAATACTTCCCAGCCCTTGGTGATCTCTAATCTGCTTTCTGCCTCTATGAATTTGCCTGTTCTAGGCATCACACATAAATGGAATTATATATTATGTGTTGTTTTGTGACTGACTTATTTCACTTAATGTTTTCAGGATTCATTCATATTGTAGCATGTATCAAATTTCATTCCAATTTATGGCTGAATAATATTCCATTATGTAAATGTGCCACATTTTGTTTATCTATTCATCTGTGGATGGGACACTTGAGTTGTTTCTAACTTTTGGCTATTGTCAATGATGCTGCAGTGAACACTGACATAAACGTATCTGTTTTAGCAGTTGTTTTCAATTATTTTAGGTATATATCTAGGAGTGGAATTGCTGAGCTATATTGGAGAAGGAAATGGCAACCCACTCCAGTATTCTTGCCTGGAAAATCCCATGGATGGAGGAAGCTGGTAGGCAACAGTCCATAGCGTCTCAAAGGGTTGGACACGACTGAGTGACTTCACTTTCTTTCTTACGGGCCTGCTGGGATTTTAATTGAGATTGTGCTGAATTTGTAGAACAATTTTGAGTGAATTGATAAACAACGTTGAGCCAACTGACCCGTGAACATGGTAATATCTCTGTCATAGCATGGGCTGCCATAATGAAATACCATAGACTGGATGCCTTAAAAAACAGAATTTTTTTTTCTTACAGTTCTGTGGGCTGGGAAGACCAACATCAAGTTAGCAAAGTAGTTTTTATGCTGAGGCTTCTTTAGCTTGACTTAAAGGCAGCTGCCATTTTGCTGTATGCTTGTATGACCCTCTTGTGTTGTGTATATATAGAGAGAAATAAGCCCTCTCATGTTTTCCCTTCTATAAGGGCTCTAATTTCATCATAAGAGCTTCAGCCTCATTGTTTCACCTAAACCCAGTTACCTCCCAAAGCTCCCATTACCAAATACCATTACATTGGAAATTGGGGCTCCAACATATGAATTTAAGTGGGAGGTATACAATTTAGTCTTCAGCAACTTCCTTACTTAAGACTTATTTAATTTTTCTCAGTATATTTTATAATTTTAAGTATCCTACTTGGGTACACATTTTGTTAAATTTTCGTATTTCATAGTTTTTTGATGCTATCATAAATGTATTTTTGTTTCATTTCCAATTCTCTCTTTGTATATAGAAATACAAGTAATGATTCTTTTGGTGTTGATCTTGTATGCTACAACCTTGCTTAGCTCTAGTGGCTTTTTTTTTTTTTAAGATTTTCTATACACCCAGTACTCAATCAGATAGACTGTAAGTAAAGATAGTTTTACTTTTTCTTTTCCTATCTTTGTGCCTGGTATTTTCTCCCTCCCACATTCACTTTCTTGATTGTGCTGGCTAGGGCGTCCCATGTCAGGTAGAGTGGCACTGATGTGGGTAGACATTCTTGCCTTGTGCCCAGTCATAGGGAGAGGATATGCAATCTTTTACCATTAAATGTGATATTAGCTGCAGGACATTTTATTTCCATTTTAATATTTGTAACTAATATGATCAGTTTCTTGGCTACACAGGCTTTTTCCTTACCCAGAGTCTGTAGTCAGTGATTATGCTAGCTTCAGGCCCTTTAATTCTGTTTCAATTAAAGCAGTTCTTATTTGTCCATGTTATATATGAGCTGCTGCATAATATTTTATTTCCCTGGTTCCACGGCTAAAAATAATTTAAAAATTACTGGCATAATGTCATGCTATTGACTTTTATTGGAGTTCAAAGCAGCTAGTGAACCTCATTGATGAAAATACTGAATATTATGAAACTCAATTTTCCTTGAAAAAAGACCCATAAGATAAATGCCTAATGCAATTTAGTACCAAGGCCACACTTGGAATCAGTATATAAAAGTATTACAGCTTTGCTCTATAAAGTTGTGAGAAATTGCTTAATCAACTATGTTTCCATTTTCTTCTTAGTCTCATGGAAGCTCAGAGCTGAATGTTGTGCATAATCCCATCAATGATGATTTTATATTTGCATCTACTTTTCTAGTACCATGGTATGTTTTGATTTATTTCCATCTTGATCTATTTATGTCTTTTGTTGTAGGTCAATTCAAATCCTATTAGAAAGGATTTAGAAGTATAAATAATTATCTCTTTTTGAATTAATAAAAAAGCTATTTCATGAAAGGATCTACCTTTAAATATTTAATTGGAATAATATCTACCTTTAAGAATCTTAATGGAAAGCTATAAATGGAAAATCTCTAGGCTTAGGAACACTGTCTTTTATTAACCTTGCAAGATAAAGCTTCCAAAGAGAAGCATTTGGAATGATGATCTTGTTGAGGTGAAGCTGAAATGCTTATGACTAAAACAAGGGGAAATAAAACCCAGAGACCTGCTGTTTTCTTTAGTGATCCAAAAGAAATGGTTGAATATTCTGAAAATATCCTACTAAATGAAATGGTAAAGATTCACAATGACTTGGGTCTGGGTGAGATGGTAAAAGCAAGTTGAGAGTTACCGTGAGCCATTCCAGTCTATCCTTAGGCTTGAGGAAGCGGTTTGTTTTTCTATGACAATAACTAGAACAAAAAATTTAAATTATAGTAATTATGGTACCACCTAATGCAATTATACAAGTGTATTTATACATTTTAATGCTAATTGTAGATGTCTTGATCTAAAAGAGATATAGAGTGAAAATTATTTTACAAAAAGTTGAATTCTCTACCACCCTAAATGTTTAATTTTTATATGCAATTTTTTGGAAGGAGAAAAGACACAGCATTTACTTTAAAAATATTTGTATGTGTTTATATTTTAGTATTAGTATATATATCTCTTCAATGTTTGAGAGTAATATTAGAGTTCTGCTAATTACATGGGTTATTTCATATTTCTCAAAATAATTAACAACAATCCTCTAATGGCAGTTATACTTGTGTCCATTATACAGATGAGAAACTTAGCTTAGAGATGTTCAGTAATTTGCCCAAAGTCAGATAGTTAGTAAAAGGCAGAATTGGGATTTAAACCATAACTGTCTTAATTGATGACTCAGTTGAAAGGCATTTGACATTAACAGTGGCTTACACAAATAAAAATCTTTTCCTCATATCAAGTTTCCTGAAAGAAGCAGATTGCTTACATTGGTTTGCTTGCATAGTTCAATAATGCTATGTTATCTTTGCTTTAACTGTTCCCAACAAGCTGGCCTTTCATTTTCACTTTTTTTTTTTAGCTTCATGGTTGCAATGTGCACAATGCAGGTTTAGGCATCATATGTCATGATAGGAAGACCAGGCAAGTGGTAGTGCCAGCTAGAACTGTGCCACATGAGAATCCTTGGCTACAAGAGAAGCAGGAAAAGTAACCGTTAGGGTTCCTAACCACAGAAGGAGGTGGCTAGGGCCCAAGAATGGCTCTTGGGTTTGCCCGATAAATACATCAAAATGTTGACACTGTCAGGTTAGCACTAGTGGAATTTGATTATGATGATGCATAAGTTTTAAAAGTGATGATTAAAAGAGGGAGAGTAAAAGAGAATATTTTGCTTCTTGTAGAATCTGTAATTCAGTTTCCCATCAGAGAGCTTTGGGACACTTTTCTTTGCTAGCTCCTGGTCCTCGGTTTGCAGTACTCTATTTCTTTCTCCAACATGTTTCTGGAGTACTGTCCTGTGTAACTTGTCAGAGATGGCAAGAAAAAGGGATGGGAACCTGGACCCTGCTGTAGCTTAGAGTTTAGTTAAGAGATTATGCAGACATGCATTGTAGTAGAAAGGGTACCAATAGTACGGTGGGGGGTGCACATTTCATATTGTAATATTACCAATATTTTGAAGAATAAGCTTGAATAAGATAAGCTTGAATAATCATGTATTGTTAAAAGAATTTAAGCTGGTTACCAAGAAGCAGAGTTATAATTTATTATTTTGTCAGCTTCTAACAATAATTAGACTACCCTCAAAAGATAACCAAAAGGTAAAAAACCAAAACCCCAAATAAAACAGGATCAGGGATGAAAAGTTAAGAGCATTAAGGAAATCTCACTGAAGTGAATAGCTGTTAGTAAAGTTATACTTTGCCTTGGTTCATGAATCTAGTTAGTTTCAAATCATTTTGCTTTAAGAGCCTCAATATGATCTTTGCATTTAGGAAGGGTTAATATTATAAGGGTAACGGCCAAGTGGCCGTCTTCATGTCTGGTGTCTCTGGAAATTTTTATAAATGGGAAATAATTTCATAGGTTTGAAAGAGGTTATGTGGGGTCATTTATTCAAGCACTAATATACTGATGCCTGGCCCATGCTGGGAAATGAATCCAGCCCCAAAACCATAGAAGTCATGGTTCTTATGCTCAGAAGCTTGTGGTCCAGGGAAGTTGGTCTTCTGATGTCCATTCAGCTCACTCATGTTATGGACCTGCAGCCATCCCTGTCTACATGCTAAAGTCAGTTTGACTATTTCAATGAAACTGACCGATCAAATTAGGCAAAAATGCCAAATGAATAGTTAATCAGAACACTCAAACTACGTGTATAAGCTGACACATACCTACATATGTTCCTGGCATTCAGCAAAAGATGTAGGATTGTGTCCATTGAAATTCTGCTTCATTCCCATGTTTATGAAAACTTATTATCTACTGTTGTTAAATTTGATAAAATATCTGGATATTATTAACCCTATTTAAAAATATGGTTTTATCGGCAGAAAAATGATTCCTGTAAGTACACCGAGTAGAGTGCCTAGCACTAAGGGTACATAACTAACAATTTGATGAGTGAATGTTGCTGGATAAAAGTAAACAGATCACCATGTCTCTGGAGAACTTTCTTTTCGAAGTGTGAGTAGAGATCTTCTAACAAATCCTTAAACTTACAGACATTTTAGAAAAGTTATAGTTTGTGTTGGCTAAGTCTAGTTAAGTTCAAATTATTGTGCCTTAAGAGCTTCTATGGCAATTTTTCCTGGAAATGCTTAAAGTGATACGTGAAAGCCTTCTCCTGGTGTATCTAAATCCTCTGTTGAACTGACAAGTTGTTTTGATGTCCTTTGCATAAAATGACATAACGTCATTTCCTGTGCAGAGCAACGTGCTAGCTGGCAATTGTCTGCTTGCTGTGAGGTTTGGATTGTTTTGTCAGAGGAGCTTCATATACATTCCTTGGCTTTTAGCATCAAATGCTCAGTGCAACTGAGCTGCCACTTTTTCAGATGAGAAACTCCAGTGTTGATAAGTTCAAAGCCTCTCAAATTTTGAAAGCCCTATGCCAAAAAGAAAGTGGACCATCCATTTACCTGTTTTTCTGCAGTATCATTTCCTTCAAATGCCCAGCCTATGTCCACATATTGGCTAATTTTAAAACTGGAGTGTGCCTGTTCCCGTGGGTGAAGAGAAGAAATCTATTTGTTGTTGTCGTTGTTGTTTAGTCTCTAGGTCATGTCCAACTCTTTTGTGACCCCATGGATGGTAGCCTGCGAGGCTCCTCTGTCCATGGGATTTCCCAGGGAAGAATACTGGAGTGGGCTGCCATTTCCTTCTCCAGGTCATCTTCCAGATCCAGGGATTGAACCTGCCTCTCCTGCATTGGCAGGCAGATTCTTTACTACTGAGCCATCTGGCAAGTCCTAATCTGCTATTACAAGTGTCAGAACTTGATAAGGAAGTCATTTAACTCTGGCCGCTGTATGATTTCTAACAATGCCTTATCTGCACAGGTACATATTTGTGATGCAACTATGAAAAGACATTTTCCTTGCTCTGAAAGAACATAGTATTTAATATGCGGAAATCGTGATAGGTGCTGACACAGGAGAAGACACAGAGCTGGATGGTGCAAGAGGGCACCTGAGCCAGTGTGGTGGGGGGTCAGGAAGACCTTGGGTGTCTGTGTAGGAGCAGCCACGAAATGATTTCAGATATGAAAGGAAAAATGTTATTTTTTTCACAAAATTAAAAGCTTTAATATCCTTAGTATTGAAATTATATTCTAACTATGTAAATAATTTTGACGATGGAGAGGCAGCCTAGCAGAGCATTTAAGAGCTCAGATTCTGGAGCCAGATTGCTAGGTTCACATTGTGAATTTTCCTTATATTAGCTCTGTGGACTTGGGCAAGACCCTTAACCTATTTATGCTGCAGTTTCTCTGTTTATAAATGGGGGTCATGATGCTACCTAGCTCACAAGGTTTTTAGAAGGAGTAAATGAATTTACATTCATAAAAGTCTTTGAACATAGCAAGTACTCTATGTGTTTGTTAAGTAAATATTGTCATACAGATACAGAAGTATTTAAGCACACTTATTTGCCAGTGACCTGGAATATGACATGTCTTCTGTACTCTCCAAGTCAATGAAGTTAATTCTGATAGCCTGAAGCTCCTATACAGTGGTATTGAGAAGTGGGTTAAGCATTGATTGACTATGATCTCATCTAGTGAGATTGCTTATGCATATTAATGTATATTATATTATATATACATGTATGGCATCTGATCCCATCACTTCATGGGAAACAGTGGAAACAGTGTCAGACTTTATTTTTTGGGGCTCCAAAATCACTGCAGATGGTGATTGTAGCCATGAAATTAAAAGATGCTTACTCCTTGGAACTTATGACCAACCTAGATAGCATATTCAAAAGCAGAGACATTACTTTGTCAACAAAGGTCTGTCTAGTCAAGGGTATGGTTTTTCCAGTGGTTATTAATGGATGTGAGAGTTGGACTGTGAAGAAAGCTGAGAGCCGAAGAATTGATGCTTTTGAACTGTTAGAGAAGACTCTTGAGAGTCCGTTGGACTGCAAGGAGATCAAACCAGTCCATCCTAAAGGAGATCAGTCCTGAGTGTTCATTGGAAGGACTGATGCTGAAGCTGGAACTCCAATACTTTGGCCACCTCATGTGAAGAGTTGACTCATTGGAAAAGACTCTGATACTGGGAGGGATTGGAGGTAGGAGGAGAAGGGGACGACAGAAGTTGAGATGGCTGGATGGCATCACCGACTCAATGGACATGAGTTTGAGTGAACTCCGGGAGTTGGTGATGGACAGGGAGGCCTGGAGTGCTGTGATTCATGGGTTCGCAAAGAGTCAGACACGACTGAGCGACTGAACTGAACTGAACTGATGTGTATTAATAAGTTTGAATAGTTTTTAGGGAATCTTGAAAAAATGCAAAAATAGCAAATATAAAAGTCTACAGAGTTTCTCAGAATCTAGCACATTTATGATAATAGAAACTAATTATTATAAAAAAGGGAAAAATGTTGGACTTTAGTTACTTTAAGCATCAGTTAACTTGTATTAAAGACATAATACAACTACAAGTATTAATTTAACTACAGTAAAATATGGCAGAAAGATAAGAGAAACTTCCTTTTCCTTGATTGCAAGAGCTAGTTATGATACTAATAAAAGAACTTGAATTTTCTTTCATACGTTTAATCTTCATGAAAGAAGAAATAGATGTTTTTGAAAGGTAGCTATAACATGCTAATAAGGAATCTTTCTTTAGTTCTGCTTCAGTTACTAATAAACTCAAATTGCAGTCTTGTTCTTTCGACAAGTGAAATACATAGAAGATAAATATTTAGTTTGAAATCACAACAAAGTGATCAGTTTGTTCTTTTTATTTTTTATCCTCCTGGGCAGTGGTGAATTTATTAATCACTAGTAGATCCTCTCTTCAAAGGCTGAGCTGATTTTATTTTGCGGATGTTGAACCAAAAGTTGCCTGTAGAATGTCATTCTGTAATTCAAGCTACTGAGCTGGAGCCTATGGAAAAAGACGTAGTGTAGGTTTCATGTGGGTGTAAAGGAAATGGGAAAGGTATACACATTTGGCCAAAATAATGCTGAAATAGTTTGCTTGTGCTTCTTATAACTCCCATTTATGTCAGTGAACTCAGTAAATTATTTCTAAAAAAGCTTTTTTTTTCTTTGTGTGTGCACGCGTGTGTGTGCTGTGTGGAAGGAGTTTGGTAGAAACTTGGGAGGAAGATAATTAGGAAAGTTTTATCTAGATAATGTGAGGAGACATAGGTAGGTACCTAAGTCATAGAAGCCAATGGCACATAAGCCTGAAAAATCCAAAATCGTTTTCAGGGACCAAACAGGTTATTTATAATCCTCCTAAATGAAAAGGTCAGTTTAATAATAGAATTATTCAGTTTCAACATTATCTTTTCTAAGCACTAAGTTCATGAAAAAGAAACTTGATTCTGTAGGTATTAGGGAGCCAAGGTGCATTCCTAGCTAGGGTAATGGCAGGCTATAATTTTTCTTATTCATACAGTATTTACTATTTGTTTTCCCTCTGTCAAACCTTGAGTTGACCATTTTTTTCCCCCTCAGGCTGCTTGGAAAGGTATAGGGAAATAAATATACAGAACAGACAAGATGTGGAAGAAAGAACCCTGGAAGATGGAGACAGCTCCTTCACATGGCAAAGAGGATGAGAAAGGCCATCCTCAGGCAAAAGACCCCATGGTCTTCAAGAGGGCAAAGCCCGGAATGGCTTCAGAGAAGAATTGTAGCTTCAGAGATGGATTCTTGGCATAACAAGTGCTGAGGCTCCCAAACACAGTCTTAATCCCTACCCCAGAGCCAAGCCCCTCTGACTGTGGCAGTTCCAACCCAAATGAACTTGGCTGCTGTGTCAATGTCCCTTGAAATGGTGCTATTTTGGAAGCTGCTGTTAGGGATAAGTAAGGTCAGGGGACATGTGACTGCCAAGCTGCAGCTCTCATCTGTTAGTACCATCACAGAGAGTGGTTGGCTCAGCAGCTGAGAGGTAATCCTGACCAGTGAGTGCAAAGAGATGAACTTGGGGCAGGCATATATTTTCTGGGGGTGGGGGCAGTGGCAAGAGCTGCTCCCAGGGCAGAGAAGACAGAGAGGGGCAATGGCAGACTGTTTTAAGATTAACTATGATTTAGTGTACATGATCAATTGCAAGGGAGAGAAATTGAGATATTAAACCTTTGGGGAAGTTGTTTTAGTCATTCAGGTATAAATAGTGACAGACTCGACTGTATGGCCCCCTGGGAACAGAATAAAGATATTCGTTCAAAAACTAATGACGTGAAACTAAGGCGATCTAATGACAAGGTGAAGAAGCTGGGGGTGGAGGTTTTCCAAGAGGGAATGTTGAGTAGTTTGTTGTACTATATGGAAATAGAAGTAGTGAAGAGTAGCCACATCTAAAAATATGATCATTGAAACTAGAAAGCCTGGAGAACGCTTGTTGATGGAATAAAACATACAGGCAAGATGCTTTTTTTTTTCAAGCTGTGGGTAGACAGTTAAATGAGAAAAAGGCAGAAAAAATAGTAAACAGTACTGTGAAGAATGGTTATTTTGATAATTTTAGATAATTAGTTTGGGATATGTTTGTAATAGTATATTTAATGAAAAAGTCTTGATTCATACTGAGAACATACAAGCTCTTTTTCCTCAAGGAAGGGAAAAGTTAAACAAAACTTTGAAATCAGAAGTGTTAAGATAAAAATATAAAAATTGTGGGTAGAAATTCTAAAGAAAAGAAGACTGAAAAAAAACCCAGTAGATTTAAGGAAATCCTAAAACCATCAGTGTTCTCCATCTGAAGACCATCAAGGGAAAACAGACTGATGGCTGTGGTGTTGGGCTCACTTGAATGAAACAAAAAATAGCTTGTTGCCATGAGTCGGAAAGAAAGATACTCTAGCATTAAAATTCATAACTTAGGGACTTCCCTGACTATTTAGTGGTTAAGACTCTGCACTTGCGATGCAGGAGGTTCCCTGGTCAGGGAACTAAGATCCCACATGCAGCATAGCTAAAAAAAATTCATAACTTAAATAATCTTTTCCATTAACTGTTTACCTATTATGGCTGATCTTTCTACTAGAAAGTAAGCTCCATGAGAACAGGTACCATATCTGTTTTCTCCATGATGATATATCCAGCAGCTAGAAAAGACATAGATAAGTATATGTTGAATTAAAAAATGAGTATACAGTTGCACCTTCTGATCTTTAGCAGGCAATAAAGTCTGCCCAACTCCAAGAACAATTCACAATATGGAAAAGCATTCTCTGTGAATATTAAAGTACAACAGAGAGTAAAGTACTTATATATATTTAAAATATTTATTAGAGAAACAGTTGTCATTATACTTATCTCATTTATATTTAAATTTTAGAATGCTCTACTGTGGTTTTCAATTTAGTAGATTCACCTGCTTAGTTATAGCTCATTTGGGCAAATATTAGAATTATTCTGATTTCCTTGAGCTTTCTGTGACTGGGCCAGGGGAGGAGGAAGGAGTTGTTCAGGAGTGTGTTAATTGGCCTTGTGTTCAGAATTCACCCAGTGATGATACATATCAGTATCATGTATTGAACTGTGTGTAGGAGCAGATGTTTGGCATGTTTCAGGCTACTTTTGGGAATCATCTCTATTGAAGAAAGGAAAGTATGCTTCATATCCGTTCATGTTATTTATGAGAGTAAAGAGGGATTTCTCACAAAGGGAGAATGCTGGATGGACTATTATATTTACAAGATAAAGCACGCTATGTGCAAATTAGCAGAGTCAGTCAGTATAGAAGAGGACAAAGAGATATAAATACATTCCCGTGGAAGGAGATTAACTCTCTAAAGAGCAAACATGCAAGAAAATAGATGATTTTCTAGCCTTGGTTCCACTCCCCAAGGTAACCATTTGTTTCTGTTGTTTTTATTAGAAAAAATCTTTTGCAAGAACTCTATTGCCCCACAAAAAGATGTTTGAATATTGGAATCTTGGGGTTAAGAGGGATTTTCAAAAATTATCTAATCTTACCACCTATCTGATGCTTGAATTAATTTTGCAAAAACCTTGTCAGAGATCTTTCAGTCAGAGATCTAGCACCTTCTAGAGAGAGTGGCTAGAAGCTCCATCCTTGGAGAACTTTGACACTAAGATATGCTTCAGTTCAGTTCAGTTCAGTTCAGTTGCTCAGTTGTGTCTGACTCTTTGTGACCCCAAGAATCACAGCACGCCAGGCCTCCCTGTTCATTACCAACTCCCAGAGTTTACTCAAACTCATGTCCATTGAGTCGGTGATGCCATCCAGCCATCTCATCCTCTGTCGTACCCTTCTCCTCCTGCCCCCAATCCCTCCCAGCATCAGGGTCTTTTCCAATGAGTCAACTCCCTGCATGAGGTGGCCAAAGTATTGGAGTTTCAGCTTCAGCATCAGTCCTTCCAATGAACACCCAGGACTGATCTCCTTTAGAATGGACTGGTTGGATCTCCTGGCAGTCCAAGGGACTCTTAAGAGTCTTCTCCAACACCACAGTTCAAAAGCATCCATTCTTTGGCTCTCAGCCTTCTTTACAGTCCAACTCTCACATCCATACACAACCACTGGAAAAATCATAGCCTTGACTAGACGGACCTTTGTTGGCAAAGTAATGTCTCTGCTTTTGAATATGCTATCTAGTTTGGTCATAATTTTCCTTTCAAGGAGTAAACCATGGCTGCAGTCACCATCTGCAGTGATTTTGGAGCCCCCCAAAATGAAGTCTGACACTGTTTCCACTGTTTCCCCATCTATTTTCCATGAAGTGATGGGACTAGATGCCATGATGTTAGTTTTCCAAATGTTGAGCTTTAAGCCAACTTTTTCACTCTCCTCTTTCACTTTCATCAAGAGACTTTTTAGTTCCTCTTCATTTTCTGCCATAAGGGTGGTGTCATCTGCATATCTGAGGTTATTGAGATTTCTCCGGGCAATCTTGATTCCAGCTTGTGCTTCCTCTAGCCCAGTGTTTCTCATGATGTACTCTGCATAGACGTTAAATAAGCAGGGTGACAATATACAGCATTGATGTACTCCTTTTCCCATTTGGAACCAGTCTGTTGTTCCATGTCGAGTTCTAACTGTTGCTTCCTGACCTGCATATAGATTTCTCAAGAGGTAAGTCAGGTGGTCTGATATTCCCATCTCTTTCAGAACTTTCCACAGTTTATTGTGATCCACACAGTCAAAGGCTTTGGCATAGTCCATAAAGCAGAAATAGATGTTTTTTTGGAACTCTCTTGCTTTTTCGATGATCCAGCAGATGTTGGCAATTTGATCTCTGGTTCCTTTGCCTTTCGTAAAACTGGCTTGAACATCTGGAATTTCATGGTTCACGTATTGCTGAAGCCTGGCTTGGAGAATTTTGGGCATTATTTTACTAGCATGTGAGATGAATACACTTGTGCGGTAGTTTGAGCATTCTTTGGCATTGCCTTTCTTTGGGATTGGAATGAAAACTGACCTTTTCCAGTCCTGTGGCCACTGCTGAGTTTTCCAAATTTGCTGGCATATTGAGTGCAGCACTTTCACAGGATCATCTTTTAGGATTTGAAATAGCTCAACTGGAATTCCATCACCTCCACTAGCTTTGTTCGTAGTGATGCTTTCTAAGGACCACTTGACTTCACATTCCAGGATGTCTGACTCTAGGTCAGTGATCACACCATCATGATTACCTGGGTCGTGAAGCTCTTTTTTGTACAGTTCTTCCATGTACTCTTGCCACCTCTTCTTGTATCTTCTGCTTCTGTTAGGTCCATACCATTTCTGTCCCTTATTGAGCCCATCTTTGAATAAAATGTTCCCTTGGTATCTCTAATTTTCTTGAAGAGATCTCTAGTCTTTCCCATTCTATTGTTTTCCTCTACTTCTTTGCACTGATCGCTGAGGAAGGCTTTCTTATCTCTCCTTGCTATTCTTTGGAACTTTGCGTTCAGATGCTTATATCCTTCCTTTTCTCCTTTGCTTTTTGCTTCTCTTCTTTTCACAGCTATTTGTAAGGCCTCCTTAGATATCCATTTTGCTTTTTTGCATTTCTTTTCCATGGGGATGGTCTTGATCCCTGTCTCCTGTACAGTGTCATGAACCTCTGTCCATAGTTCATCAGGCACTCTATCTATCAGATCTAGTCCCTGAAATCTATTTCTCACTTCCACTGTATAATCATAAGGGATTTGATTTAGGTTATACCTGAATGGTCTAGTGGTTTCTCTACTTTCTTCAATTTCAGTCTGAATTTGGCAATAAGGAGTTCATGATCTGAGCCACAGTCAGCTCCTGGTCTTGTTTTTGCTGACTCTGTAGAGCTTCTCCATTTTTGGCTGCAAAGAATATTATCAATCTGATTTCGGTGTTGACCATTTGGTGATGTCCATGTGGAGAGTCTTCTCTTGTGTTGTTGGAAGAGTGTGTTTGCTATGACCAATGCGTTCTCTTGGCAAAACGCTATTAGTCTTTGCCCTGCTTCATTCCGTATTCCAAGGCCAAATTTCCCTGTTACCCCAGGTGTTTCTTGACTTCCTAGTTTTTCATTCCAGTCCCTTATAATGAAAAGGACATCTTTTTTGGGTGTTAGTTCTAAAAGGTCTTGTAGGTCTTCATAGAACCATTCCACTTTAGCTTCTTCAGAATTACTGGTTGGGGGATAGGCTTGGATTACTGTGATACTGAATGGTTTGCCTTGGAAACGAACAGAGATCATTCTGTCATTTTTGAGATTGCATCCAAGTACTGCATTTCAGACTCTTTTGTTGACTATGATGGCTACTACATTTCTACTAAGGGATTCCTGCCCACAGTAATAGATATAATGGTCATCTGAGTTAAATTCTTCCATTCCAGTCCATTTTAGTTTGCTGATTCCTAGAATGTCAATGTTCACTCTTGCCAGCTCCTGTTTGACCACTTCCAATTTGCCTTGATTCATGGACCTAACATTCCAGGTTCCTATGCAGTATTGCTCTTTACAGCATTGGACCTTGCTTCTATCACCAGTCATATCTACAACTGGGTTTTTGCTTTGGCTCCATCACTTCATTCTTTCTGGAATTATTTCTCCACTGTTCTCCAGTAGCATATTGGGTACCTACTGACCTGGGGAATTCCTCTTTCAGTATCCTATCATTTTGCCTTTTCATACTGTTCATGGGGTTCTCAAGGCAAGAATACTGAAGTGGTTTGCCATTCCCTTCTCCAGTGGACCACATTCTGTCAGACCTCTCCGCCATGACCCTGCTGTCTTGGGTGGCCCCACATGGCATGGCTTAGTTTCATTGAGTTAGACAAGGCTGTGGTCCGTGTGATCAGATTGACTAGTTTTCTGTGATTATGGTTTCGGTGTGTCTGCCCTCTGATGCCCTCTTGCAACACCTACCATCTTACTTGGGTTTCTCTACCCTTGGACATAAGATATGCTTACAGAATCTAATTCTGCTGCTTTGTGCCTGCCATTCATTTGTCTTGTTGAAACAACACCACCTCCAATTCTTTTTCCCACTGAAGTTCTTAGGGTATTTGAACATGCTTATCAGATATCCAAGGCTAAAGATGCATGATTCCTCCAAGAGTTTTTTGAATGGCATTGATTCGACAGATCACTCCTGAGGGTATCCAGTTGGTCCATACATACTTATACTGCAGTATATCTAGGGTGGTCTGTGGGGTTTTTCTCCTTTTCATATAGACTGTCTCCTCTCCCCTCATTTTGTCCTCATTTTTCTCTCTCCCTCTCCTCCCTTTTTTCTTCATTCCTCCTATTATTCTATAGTACCTTCATTCATTCATTCAGCAAACTTTCAGTTTACTGTTGATTCATATTAGCCTTTCTAAAGACCATGGGGTCGCAAAGAGTCGGACACAACCGAGCAACTGAACAGCAACAACACAGACTAACATCACGAAGCCTCTGTTGCATGGATTGTTACTAAGTTATTGCTACTGTCCAGTCTGTACAATTGTCCTTTGGATATAATCATCTTTTTTTACATTTATTTTTATTACTTTTCACCTTATTCAGCCCTTGTTTCTAACATATCAGCTTCTTTTTTGATCACTTTCAATCATCCAACACTGTCCTGTCTACAGATCCTATGGTGTCATCTTTATAGCTGCATCTCATTGATGAGAATGTGGAATGTTGAAACAAATGGAACCTAGGAAAGAATCCTTCTATGATGTTGGAAACCTAGAACTAGGTTCACACCCTCTGGGTTTTATTGTTGAAACTGTGACAAATCTGTTTTAATATTCATGCACTTACTTCTTCTTACTCCATTTTGTCCACAAAGATAAGTTAAAAGATCTTCTGAAGGTTTCACTGAAGGTGATGTGTGTTAGGTCTTTACATTTACTATAATCCCAAGAATTATAACAAGGAAAGGGCATTTGCCTATTATCCTTTCCTTCTGAAATTGTTGTCTCATTCTCTTTTTAGCATATTTCTTCTTAGGCAAGCAAACCTTTTGATTCCCTAACAGACACACAAGACTGAGAGAAGGATATTGGAAAAAGTCAAACCTTCAGATAATTATTAGAAATAATAAGGTATTGTATGGGAGTACAAAACATAAGATCAAAATGCTTTGATTGTTGCATGAGATCCACTACTTTCTAATCAGCAAAGGACTTGAAATAATTGATGTTTTTGTTGAAACAAATCAGAATCTTCAAAACTCTGCTAATGCTTATTTCTTGAGGTTTTTCTTAAGTCTTCCAAAGAACTGAAAATAGTAAAAATCATCATATACGTTGATATCATGAAACTGTGTTTATACAGATTTTGATCAAAATAGATAAAATGCACAAGGAATTCTTTAATGAAGATAAACCCTTGTGGAAAGGTATATACAAACGAATGAGTTGGATATTACAGTGATGGATGGAATTGAAGAATTACAAGACCAGTCTTTGTCTTTTTCTGTGGAAAATAAGAGTGAAGTTGCATTCATTGTGCAACTAAACCATTAGAGATAGAATCAACTGAACAAATACTGTCCTCTATTTGTTGTTATTCAGTTGCTAAGTTGTGTCCAACTCTTTGCAACCCCATGGACTGCAGCATGCCAGGCTCCCCTGTCCTTCACTATCTCTTGGAATTTGCTCAAATTCATGTCCACTGAGTTGGTGATTCTGTCTAACCATCTCATTCTCTCCTGCCCTCTTCTCTTGCCTTCAGTCTTTCCCAGCATCAGGGTCTTTTTCAATGAGGTTGCCAAAGTGTTGGAGCTTAAGCTTCAGCATCAATACTTCCAATGAATATTCAGGGTTGATTTCCTTTAAGATTGACTGGTTTGAGCTCCTTGCAGTCCAAGGGACTCTCAAGAGTCTTCTCCAGCACCACAGTTCAAAAGCATCAATTCTTTGGTGCTCAGCCTTCTTTATGGTCCAACTCTCACATTCATATATGGCTATTGGAAAAACCGTAGCTCTGACTAGATGGACCTTTGTTGGCAAAGTGATGTCCTGGCTTTGTAGTATGCTGTCTAGGTTTGTCATAGCTTTCCTTCCAAGAAGCAAGTGCCTTTAATTTCATGGCAGCAGTCACTGTCTGCAGTGATTTTGGAGCCCAAGAAAATAAAATCTGTTACTGTTTCTACTTTTTCCCCTGCTATTTGCCATGAAGTGAAGGGACTGGATGCCATGTTTTTTTTTGTTTTTTTTTTAGTTTTTTTTGAATGTTGAGTTTCAAGCCAACTTTTTTCACTTTACCATTTCCCTCATCAAGAGGCTCTTTAGTTCTTCACTTTCTGTCATTAGAGTGATAAACAGTAATGAATTTTCTGTAAGATATTGCTACCTATTTTTCACCTAAGCTGACAGATATTCTCTATGACCAGTGTGACTGTGTCTAAGATATCATTATTCAAGTGACTGAGTTTTATATTAAATTATATTCTACACATGTAGTCATTTAAATTATGTAGACATTTTTGTTAAATTTCATGATATCTTGTGTTTCTTATGCTGTAATTAGAAACATGAAAAATTTTAAATACCACAATTTAAAAAATCATCATTATGGTAAACCTTTACTATACAGCTATAGAAAGGAATTTAATATGAGCCAGGACCAAAAGAGGTTTCCAAGGTACAAAGGATTTTTTTGGAAGTATAGATTTCATTGGTAGTTTGTGTTTGTGTGCGTGTGTTCCTAAGACAGAGAGAAAATGAGATAGTCATTTATACTGGTGTATTTTGAAATTTTAATTATTATTGCTACAATTTGTCACTATTTGGACCCTCAAAAAATGTTCCTGATACTACCTTCCTAGTATCTTATTATTTTTTTTTTTTCTACTTGGTTTGAGTATTTGTTATCAGTTTCATCATTAAATGAGAAACTGGGTAGTCAAAAGATAAACAGTTAAAATGAAATTTTAATAGTTGGAGAATTGCAAATACAGCTGTGATTTATTTTATTCCAACATTTCATTAAAGATTTACATTCTTAGAATTTTTAGAAACTAAAATGAATGTTATTTTATTTTCTTGTCATTAATCCATGTGCATGGAGATTACCAGAGACCACTGACTGAAGTTATTAGATATCTTGAGCTCCCAAATAAAAATGTCAGAAGGTATTGCCCTGTTCTATGTTGTGTTACAGAATGGATGCATTTCCTGTGGGTGAGGGCATTAGTGTTAAAGTGAGGGAAGTTATATGTTACTCCTGCCTTCAATCAGAATTCCTATAGTGAAGGGAAACTGTAATCACCATAAATTTATACAAAATTAGGTTTGTTTTGATTTGGGTTTTTTTTTTTTTTTTTTTGGCCATACCTGGTGGCTTGCAGGATCTTAACCTTTTGGATAAATATTATTGTCCCCAGTAAATGAATTAAGAAACTGCGACTTAGAGAGATGAGGTCACTTGCCCAAGGATGTATAAATACTGTAAAGTAGAATATGAACCCAGGTGGATTGACTCCAAAGTTCTAACCAGTATATTATATAGCATTAAAGTGTGATCTGCAGACCAGAGGCATCAGTGTCTCCTAGGGATATATTAGAAATGCAAGTTTTAGGGCCCTAACCCAGTTGTAAGGAAACCCTGAAAGCAAGGCTCAGATATTTTAACAAGTCCTGCAGGCTATGCTGAGACTTTCTAAAGTTTGAGAACAACTGTTACATAGCACAGGGGTCTCCCACAATAGGAATAAGAGGCATTGCTAATAAAGATAGGACCTAATAAAGTTTATTGGCTAGCTGGCTGGCTCATATTGTAATCCTAAAATAATGTCATATTTGCAAGGTTGACTAAGCTTTTAGTCGCTTAATAACAAATAAAATTGCATTTGCTCAAATGTGCTTTAATTATAGTTCCCAGTAGGCAGAACTATGGTAACAAAATATACGAGGCTTTAATGTTTTTTGCATAATGAGCATAGTCAAAGCATTTAGCACAAATGGATTACAATTCCCCATGTTACATGGGAAAGTTCTAAAAGGACCACATACTTTTCTTGGGTCTGACCTCCTCTTGTTCTCCATCTTAGTCTAATCCTATTATTTCCTTTCTAAAAAAGTGCAGGATACAGTGTCTGTGTTCCTGAGAGGAAAGGACAAACTGACAAGATCCTTCCTTATATTATCCTGGGTTGATAGATTGGTTAAATCTAGCATTTGTAATGCAGACAGAAATAAACAGTTTCTGAACAAAAGCTGATTAAGAATTTAGCTGCAAAACAGAGAACTTGCTTGCTTTAGTGAAAAAAAAAATTGATTGACATTAAGGAATTAAGCATCCCCAAAGGATAAATATATTTGATTCCAAGAAAAAGACAGTTTAAAAAATAATATACCAAAGCACCAAAGTGCAGAGATGCCTGGTGAATGTGATTATGTCTACCCAACATCAGTACAACTATTTGAAAAGCACAACATTCAAGTTGTAATTTTTTTGCTCTGCATGATGCAAAATAAGCAATTTGACTGTTCTTTTTTCCACTAAATTGACTGGTTTTTGAATGCGTTATTTGACCCACAGTACTGTATTATCCATAGCATTTCCCAGATGACTGAACTAAGTAGATGTCTTATTGTTGCTTTTTTCTAATAGATGTGTATGGGGATGAAGATAGTGATAATTGGAAAAGAGGAAAGCATAGCATTTGGAACTTGAAAGTGAAGATTTTAGAAGCATGAGTGGTCTTCAGCCTAGAAGACCTGGGGTTTGGCTGCAGTCACGGGCAGGCTGTCTCTGCCTGCATAGGCTTGTACACACTTGTTAGCGCAAATTGAAAAGCCAAAAGTGTTAGTTGCTCAGTTGTGTCCAACTCTTTGCAACCCCATGGACTGTATTTCACCAGGCTCCTTTGTCCATGGAATTCTCCAGTCAAGAATACTGGAGTGGGTTGCCATTCCCTTCTCTGGGGGATCTTCCCAACCCATCTTCCCTGGTCTCCTGCATTGCAGGCAGATTCTTTACTGTCTGAGCCACCAGGGAAGCCCAGATTTGTACCTTATAAATAGGGCAGAAGGGTCCAGCGTCTTGTTGCAAATCCTGAAATACTCCCTTCTTGGCATCTGTTTCTAACTTTTCTCTGATGTGGGACTTGAATCTCAAAATGGGCCCTGATTTCTACCCAAGAGCAGTTTCCTCTTGTGTCTTCCTGCCTTGAGTGTATCTCTCCACTCCTGTCCTACATACCCTGTTCTGTAGTTGCCTGTGCTCCTGTCCAGCTTGAACTTCAGTACTGGGGCGCACAGACCACCTGTCCCAGCCTTGAACCTTGCCTACCATGAAGGTTTGGCCAGCCTCTTGGAAATCAGTCCTGTTCGTTGACTCATGGGGGAGGGTGAGTTGGTGAAGTGCATCTGCTAAGTGTTCCAGTTAAGTGTATCTGCCTGCTTTGAGGCCCCCATCAGCAATTCAGTAATTTTAAGATCTGGAGTAACTCCTCTGTGGATCTCCGTTTCCTCATCTATTTTATATCCAGTGATGCGTGTGTGTTTTGCTTCTTTTTTTGAATGAATGAATGCTGATGAAAATAGAGTAGAATAATATGTTTCAGATGCTTATCAAAGTCTACACACAGATTAAGCGTTCAACATGTGTTTCTCTTTATTATTATGGATTTTTTCCTAGTCTTTTGTTTTGCAGGGGGGTTGCAGAGGGAATCAAGCCATTTTATTGAGGGGCTTTGGGGGAGAGTTAAAGGGGTGGGGGGACAGTGAGATCCAATGTCCTTCTCCTGGCTGGGATCTTTCTAACTTCACAGTGGCTGAAAATTCCTACTCTTTGTTTGGCTATTTGTTTTTAGCACTGTTACCACCCAGTCCCTGTCTATATAAAATGGTCCCTGGCCACAATCTCTATCTTGTTGGCTGGTTTTGGCTACTTTCATGCGACCACCTTCCACAACCTGCCATGACAAGACCAACACACATTTAGCCTGAATCACATAATTTATTTAGAGACATTTATTGTTATCCACTAAGGCTCAAGAGGATTGAGCCATTGAATGAAATGGTTTCCTCAATCTGTGCAATTAGAAAAACATTTTAGGAAATTTTCTCCTACAATTCTGTGAGAATTTCTGTGGGAGAAACTTCAACATAGTACAAATGTTTAGTTCCATGCTTCTGGCTTCCTGGACTGAGTAAATAGTAGAATGCCAGGAGTATGGAGTTTAACCATTTAATGTATAGTCTTGTCTGATTGTTAATTTAGGCATCTATAGATATAATCCAGAGAAGGCAATGGCACCCCACTCCAGTACTTTTGCCTAGAAAATCCATGGACGGAGGAGCCTGGTAGGCTGCAGTCTATGGGGTCGCTAGAGTCGGACACGACTGAGTGACTTCACTTTCACTTTTCACTTTCATGCATTGGAGGAGGAAATGGCAACCCACTCCAGTGTTCTTGCCTGGAGAATCCCAGGGACGGGGAAGCCTGGTGGGCTGCCGTCTATGGGGTCGCACAGAGTCGGACACGACTGAAGTGACTTAGCAGCAGCATAGATATAATCATTGGTTTGGGTTTCAGTGTTTGGCTTTTGCTTGACCTTGCAATAGCAGTCAACCAGTTTAAGCAGTTTGTCATTCTTATAGCAAGTATGCAAAGAAGACCCCCAAGTGGTAAGTGGGTTTGGATGTCAATGTAGCTAAAACTTGATGGAGGTGGAGGATTGATTAGATTATGACTGATATAGACATACTTCACTGACCATGATTTAAGAGCTTCACAATTTTATTTTCATTGCTAGAGTATTTACATACTTTTGAGTTGTCTAATAGATAAATCTTGAAAGTGAAAATAAAGTGAAGTCGCTCAGTTGTGTCCAACTCTTTGTGACCCCATGGACTGTAGCCTACCAGGCTTCTCCATCCATGGGATTTTCCAGGCAAGAATACTGGAGTTGGTTGCCATTTCCTTCTCCAGGAGATATTCCTGACCCAGGGATTGAACCCGGGTCTCCCACATTGTAGGCAGATGCTTTACTGTCTGGGCCACCAGGGAATTCTGATAAATCTTAGACCATGGCATTATGTTACCATGATGGTACAGTGGTAAACTCATATATCACGTCTAATGGATATCAAAGTGGTAGTTTCTCCAAGACCAGTGTGTATCTATAAGACATTTCATAAACTGAAATCAGAGAACACATTGAAATCTGTATATATATCCTGTGCATTTATAGGTGCACATTTAACTATGCATGAATAATTCACACACATGAGTGGGATTTCTTATGAGTGCCAAATATGAAACTTTTAAGTCATGAAGGTTTAAGGCAAGACCTATTTTTCCTCAAGACCGATTTTTGCTTGATTATGGTTTATTAGTTTAAACTTGACCAGTTGTATATTAATAGTAGTCTACTCTTTGAAGAGAGGGCTATTCTCTCAAAGCTTTTTAGGACAACATATGAATTTTGGACCTATTTAAAACTTGACAAATAGGATTACAGAAATAGTATATGAAATACTGTAAGTTTTTAAATGTGAAGGCTGCTGTTTTATGTAATTGACCATTTTACAATGCTTTCAGGCATTTTTAGGGACATGTTTGTATTTGAGGGCAAAAGGGAGAGAATAGTCTAAAGAGAGACAAAGGTGAAGAAGCAAGGCCCATATAATGTACCTAAAATTTCTGTATTTTTTTTCCCAAGGAGAGTGGATTTAAGATAACCTTCAGTTCAGTTCAGTTCAGTTCAGTCGCTCAGTCATGTCCGACTCTTCGTGACCCTATGAATCGCAGCACACCAGGCCTCCCTGTCCGTCACCAACTCCTGGAGTTCACTCAGACTCACGTCCATTGAGTCAGTGATGCCATCCAGCCATCTCATCCTCTGTCGTCCCCTTCTCCTCCTGCCCCCAATCCCTCCCAGCATCAGAGTCTTTTCCAATGAGTCAACTCTTCGCATGAGGTGGCCAAAGTACTGCAGTTTCAGCTTTAGCATCATTCCCTCCAAAGAAATCCCAGGGCTGATCTCCTTCAGAATGGACTGATTGGATCTTCTTGCAGTCCAAGGGACTCTCAAGAGTCTTCTCCAACACCACAGTTCAAAAGCATCAATTCTTCGACACTCAGCCTTCTTCACAGTCCAACTCTCACATCCATACATGACCACAGGAAAAACCATAGCCTTGACTAGATGAACCTTTGTTGGCAAAGTAATATCTCTGCTTTTGAATATGCTATCTAGGTTGGTCATAACTTTCCTTCCAAGGAGTAATCGTCTTTTAATTTCATGGCTGCAGTCACTGTCTGCAGTGATTTTGGAGCCCCTCAAAATAAAGTCTGACACTGTTTCCACTGTTTCCGCATCTATTTCCCATGAAGTGATGGGACCAGATACCATGATCTTCGTTTTCTGAATTTTGAGCTTTAAGCCAACCTTTTCACTCTCCTCTTTCACTTTCATCAAGAGGCTTTTTAGTTCCTCTTCACTTTCTGCCATAAGGGTGGTGTCATCTGCTTAGCTTGTGGAATTCTTAATCTGGCAGAGATCACAATAAGACCATTGAATTTGGAGAATTATCTGAGTTATTTTTTGCATACTTATGAAATAAATATATGTGAAAAAATGAAGCAGTGACAATAACTACCAGAAACTCATCTTATGTGTGGCCCCAAGGTAAGATGGTCCAGGCATTTTGTGTCTCAGGATGAGTGAGCGCAATAACAGATATTGCGTGAGGGAGACTTATGGAGCAAGGATGTGTAAGCCCTTACTTATTTCTGCTCTGGGGAGCTTGACGTAGTAGGGTTGGGCCCTAGGTGTGACATTAACACATGACGATGCAAACCCAACAGCCCCAGTCTGAACCATGGGTGCTTTCTCTGTCTCCACCCTTGTCCTCTTGTTTTTCAGAGCTAAGCAGTCACACTGGTTTGTTTCTCTCAAAAGCAATTTTCTTTCTCATTGACATTTTTTTCTGACGATCTGGGGAGAGCCTTGAGCAGCATGTTATTGTTTCTATTGGTCCAATTAGCTTTGTTTTACTTAGGAAGACAAGTTTACTAAATCAAAAGTTTTCCGGCTGGGTCATGCTGACCAGTACAATAGTCTCTCCAATTATTTTGCTATTAGAACAAAACACGTCCACTCCCTAAACCCTCAGTGTAGAAATCATGATATATATGTTTCTCTCTTTCAAGGGAAGATAATCATCATATTATTTGTAGGAAAATTTTCAGAGCACAAGCTGACACCTTTTGTTGTTTCCTTTTACTTTTAAGGTGACATAATCACTAACAGTTTTAAGAAATCTCTGTACTTTCTTACTCGGTGTATAAATCTTTTCCATTATTCTTGTGGAAGTATATTTTTGGCTCTTGCTTTGGTTTCACAAGGCACTGTTTTCTGTGTTTTAATCTAACTTGAGTAATATCTTTGATTACTTACCAAGTGTCACACATTATGCTGGTGGCTAGAGACAGGAAGATGAAAAGACATGAATTGCCCTCAAGCAGCTCATAATCTTTCAAACAGGAATCATTCAGTTTTGTGCTTATTTGTTGATATATACAAGTGTCATGAGAAGCTTGTCCACAGCATACCAGAAGACACAGAGGGTCATGGGATTGTGTGTGGGGATAGTCAGTGATGGTTTCAGAAAGGAAAAACATTCTGAGCTCATCTTTGAGCAAATAAAGGAATAAGGATGTATTCTGTGCTGTGTTGCTTCAGTCGTGTCTGACTCTTTGCAACCCCGTGGACCGTAGCCCACCAGGCTCCTCTGTCCATGGGATTTTCCAGGCAAGAATACTGGATTGGGATGCCATGCACCTCTCCAGGGGATTTTCCTTCCTGATTCAGGGATCGAACCTGCATTGCAGGCAGATTGTTTACTATCTGAGCCACCAGGGAAGCCCCAGGGATATATTAGTCAGAAAAAGAAAACAAAAAGCTTAAAAAGTAGGGTGTGTGCAAGAGGCATAGTTTTATTTTGCAACCACAGTAGACTCTATGATGGAAAATGTCCTCAAAAATTTATCATACTAGAAAGTATATTCAATAGTAGAAGAACATATTCAAGAGAATTTGTATTCATATCACAAAAAACTGATACATTTGGAATAAGTCTAAATTACTATGCTTTTCTTTAAAAAATATAACTGAATAACTTTGATGACATTTTAATCCATATAGTGTGGTAAACTGATTTAGATTCAGAGAGCTTCACTTGTGAATATGTCAGTTGTTTTTTATTTGTTTCAGTAAAGTATCGATAATTTTAAATGATCTGTTAAAATCTTCTTTTTCGTAGAAAACATTTTTGTTTTCTCCCCAAATGTAGGGCAGAAGTATATTCTTCCTCAGTGTCTATCAGAAATTATAAAATCTGAATTAGTTAGGTTCTGATGAAGGAGGCTTTTATAGCACCAACTAAAATACCTTTCAAAAATCTATTGTCTCTTTCAAAAGATACTTTACTCCGATCTGATGACATTTACCAATCTACCAGCTAATGCATGAGGAATAGGTTTTCATCAGGCATCGTTGCTCTTTCTTTACTATCCTATTGTATATTTTGTTTACATTTTTATTTGTGTGATTATCACAGCATTGTGGATATTTGTTTTAGTGTGTTTCTCACACACACACAAATTATGAGCTCCTTGATGTCACTCACCATTGCCCCTCATGACATTTAAATGAATGAATGAGGACATTCATGTCCAACCTCCATATTGTCTTTGACAAGTTGTTGTCAATTTTGGCTACTCATTGAAGTCACCTGGAAACTTAAAAAATATTGATGTTTGTGTCTTACTCACAGATATTCTGAGTTAATTGGCTTGGGAGGGGAGTAGCCTGAGAATAAAAATGTATAGAAACTCCACAAGTGAGCAATGAGGTTGCAAACCACAGATCTGGACCTGTGCAGTGCAATACAATAGCCACTGGCCATATGCGGCACCAAATACTTGAAAGGTGCTAGTCTGAACTCACTGTAAGTGTAAATATATACACACCAGATTTGGAAAGCTTAATATAAAATAATGTTAAATATCTCAATAGTTTTTATATGATTTCATATTGAAATGATAATGTTTCACATATGTGCATGCTAAGTTGCTTCAATCATGTCCGGCTCTTTGCAACCCTATGAACTGCAACCTGCCAGGCTCCTCTGTTCATGGGATTCTCCAGGCAAGAATACTGGAGCAGCTTGCCATGCTCTTCTCCAGGAATCTTCCCCACCCAGGGATGGAACCTGCATATCTTATGTCTCCTGCATTGGCAGGTGGGTTATTTACGAATAGTGCCATCTGGGAAGCCCAATATTTCACATACATTGGGTTTAATAAAATTCATATGAATAGTTTAGTGTTATAATACATTAATCTCACCTGTTTCTTTTTACCTTCTTAATTGTGTCTACTAGAAAATTTTAAATTACATATTTTACTTGCATCACATCCTATTTCTATTGAGCAGCTCTGATCTAGATGATGTCTCAACATAGAAACTCTAAGGACAGAGATGCCTAATTAACAAAATAAATGCTTAGTAAGTGCTTTCTGGTAAGTTATCTGGTAGTGTTCATGTTTTTGGACTATATTTGGTACAAACAGCTCCTCTTTATAGTGATCTCTATTTTAAAAAATTCAGATTCAATCATATTTATTAATCGCATGAGTTGTAGAAATTACTATGCTAAGAAAGTAGTAATACTCATGTTATAAATGAAAATAGACCAGTGACTCAATGGCATCAGGAATGTAAAAATGAAATAGTCCTTTGAAGCGAGTAAAAATAGGGTGAATTGATAATACAGAGTGTTATTTTTGTCACTGCCATTGTACTACAGGCCAAGCAAAAATCTTTCTAAACTGAGTCTATCTGGCCTTAACACAAAAACCAAAACCAAACTCTGAGTGAGTTAATTGGTTTCCATGCAGAAGAGTTGAATAAGTTATTCACATAGACATATGTAATTATATATGTATGTTTACAAAGGTTAGAAAGTGATATATCAGAAGAGAAGTCAAGGTCAGAGATGTTTACAGTTTTCACGAATGGGGAAATGACTATAGGATTGAGTCACTGGACAATATAACCATCTTGAATATGGAGCATAAAACTCAGTGTAGGGGGAGAGTACACAGGAACAATCTGATGAAACAGTCTGACCTACAGGGCGAACCACTGGGCAGACCAAATGCGTGGGCAGGAGGAGTAAAACACTTTCTGGAGGCTTAGCTGATCAGGTTATCGTGGTGGGCAACATTTGCTCTAACCACAGGTATTCAAAGAAAATGATGTTAAGTGTTTTGAGAAAGCTCTTATTGAATGGGATTGGTTAAAATTGGAAATTGCTAACTGTGAGTTATTAAGAAACACAGTATCCATAAATCAATTAAGGTACGTTCTATTCTAGTCCATTCCCAGCATTCATTTAAACATGAACTATGGTAAGTTTTACTCACAAATCAAAAGTTTAGGCTACTTCCACTATTCTACAGTGGCAATCTTGGAATAAAATATTTCTTCCAGTTTGTTTAAAGCTTGAAAAGAAACGATTTATATTAAACAAATGCCTAGTGCTGTAATCTAATTTTTGCTTTGCGTCCCACATTTTGACCTTATGAAGCAGCATGGGAACATGTTGAAAGCTGGGCTTTGGCATCTGAACAGACCTGGTTTGATTATTGTCTCTTATCCCTTGCTATTTGACCTTGACCAAGTCACTTAACCTATGCAAACCGTAATTTTCCTGACCCTGGTACCTGCCTTGTAAGGTTGTTTAGAGGAGAAAATGTAATATTCATTACCAAATATATGGTAAGTCTTTATAGATATTAGTGTTCTACTTATTATTATAAGGTTGAAAAGCACTCTGATTAGGATGGATATTTTTATATAATCAAAAATTATAGTCAGAATTAGTATTTTATAAGTGAACTATATTATTCCTACTTTTAGCCTGCAGAATTTGGAAGGAGGAGGGGGTATTGAGTATAAGAACTGGGAAAGGGGGAAAGGGGTATGTGGTATCAGCAAGGAAGCTTTTCTATTTGTAGTTGGGGCCTTTGGGGAGTTAAATTCCTCTATAGTGGATCTGGAAGAATCTTTAAACCCAGAATGGATGAATGAGAAGCTATAGCAGAGTGGGATCATCCTCCTCTGATGGGGGAGCAGGGGTCTACTGTGTGCAACCAGTGGATGTCCAAGCAAAAAGGACACGTAGCAAAGAAGTAGCAGCCTGGGAACAGTGATTTCCTGTAGGCTCCTGGGACTCTATTAATGTGCTTTCTGATAGACAGCTTGTGATCAGAACATTCTAAAGTATGTATCTTGGGATTTGCAGAGTCTGAAACATGTCAGGAAGCACCTGCAGTATGGTGTTCAGAGGCAGGGGCAGTGCCAGCACCATCCTGCTTAACCTGAGCCCAGCACATAGGAGGGATGCCATGGTGTTAGTTGGATCTGAATGAATGCACACTGCCTTTTACAGCCCCCATGAGTATCCACCTTGTGAACAATTCAAGCTAAGTTTTAGACAAATGAGAATCTTGTTATATTCTCTTATATGTGGTGATGGCATAAGAGAGGAAAAGACAATGGAAATCAATGATAAATTAGCAAAGGGAATTAACTTCCCAAAGACAAGCCTTGAAATGCCTCTCAAAATTCTGCATTTGCTTGTTTTACAAAATGCTTTGATCGATGAAATGCGGGAGGTGATGTGTTTTGCACTTAGCGATTCTTTCTCCAAAGCCTATTTAGAATGAACCAGAAAATCTTTCTCTTTTTTCCCTCTAAGCTTAACCCTTTTACACAGAGAAAGAATTTCCATTACTTCATGTAGAGTAAGACTTAGATAACTAAGATCAATTGAGTTTTGAGAGTGATATGCTTTGTCCTTTAGCTATGATAATATGGTCAGAATAGTCTTTATGAAAATGAGGAAGGAGAATTGTTTGATGTGTGAATATTCGCAAGAGAAGAACTGACCCCAATTCTAGGCATCATATTTTTTTATATGCCAGTCATCCATAATGATGAAGAAGGTATATCCTGGAGGTGGGAGTGTTCTTTGCTGAATTTTAAGTATTGCTAAATCAGTTTTTCAAAAGCAGAGACATTACTTTGCCAACAAAGGTCCATCTAGTCAAGGCGATGGTTTTTCCAGTAGTCATGTATGGTTGTGAGAGTTGGACGGGGAAGAAAGCTGAGCACCGAACTGATGCTTTTGAACTGCGGTGTTGGAGAAGACTCTTGAGAGTCCCTTGGACTGCAAGAAGATCCAACCAGTCCATCTTAAAGGAGATCAGTCCTGAGTGTTCATTGGAAGGACTGATATTGAAGCTGAAGCTCCAGTACTTTGGCCACCTCACTCGAAGAGTTGACTCATTGGAAAAGACTCTGATGCTGGGAGGGATTGGGGGCAGGAGGAGAAGGGTACGACAGAGGATGAGATGGCTGGATGGCATCACCGACTCAATGGTCTTGAGTTTGAGTGAACTCCGGGAGTTGGTGATGGACAGGGAGGCCTGGCATGCTGCGATTCATGGGGTCGCAAAGAGTCGGACATGACTGAGTGACTGAACTGAACTGAACTGAAACCAGTTTTAGCGGGATAGATCCGGAATATCCCTCAATATCTATAGAAAGTGGGAGAGGCAGATAAAGAAGAAAATTAAATGGTGCTATTTTCAAAATAGTAATAGTTTGGGTTTTAACATTTCCTTGGAATTGACATAGCCTGATGCCATTTGCATATTTCAGTTCAATTCAATTCCTTTCTAAATATGTATCTGAGAAGTATCATGCACAAATAACTTTTTTGTTCTAGAACACAGCCAAATCTAGGTCTCAGTCTAAAGTTCCAATATTTTCTTGAGTCTGCCCAAAATATATTAAGATGATTGCTTCCACTTCTCCCCAGAGAGTCATCTTCTCTGAATGCATAACTTCTTAAACTATCAAATAATTTCATTTTCAATTATAAGCAGACATTGTAAGAACAGTGTTGTCTTTGGGCCAGAAGAATGTTATTAATTAGTTTATTAATTTTCTTTCTGGTTCTGATCAAACATTGTCTGCTTTTTGACAACTAAAGCTATGTTTTCTGTTTTCTACATTTCTTCAAAAACCAAGATGTCTCAGTTGTTTTTAGGGGGAGTATTTTCCCTTTTTTTTTTTTTGCTTGAGTCTTTGCAGAAGATTGAATGAAATAGCACTGTATTTAATATTATTAGTAGAATCATCTTCATTTGTAAAGACTTCTGCTAACTGTGACATCATCTGACTCTGTTTTGATAATAGAGTTGATGCATCTTTTCAGCAGATTTTTTTCCCCCTCACTCCCAGTTGCCAGGATCTTGTCAGAATAGAAAAATTGGAAGATTGATTAGTGTTCTTGTCTTATTCATTGATTTACTTGGGTTTCTGGCTGACCGATGTATGTGGAATTTGATACCATGGATTGTGTGTGTGAGAAGCAAAAATAAAGAGCTCAATGATAAAAATAGTGGGAACTAGCATTTGTTAAATGCTTGTAATTTTCTAGGCACTGTGGTAAGTACTTTATACATATTATCTCTTTTAATCTTTTCAATAATTGGATCTTATAGATGAGGAAGCTGAGTTTAGAGGATAATTAATTTATTCAGTGTCATTCAGTTAATAAGTGATGAAGCTGATTTCAACCTAGTTTTATATGACTTAACTCAGACCAGATGGCTTCTGATAAAATTATGATATATAATCAAATTAAATTCAAGATACTCTAGGCAGACATTTCACTAGGCACCAAGAAAGATACAAAAGCCATAAGAAGTTTAGAGTTCTGTAGAGGAAAAAGACACAGACTGATAATGATTGTAAGTAAGTGAACTTTAAGTTTTTCTCTTTTGCTGGAAATCTTTCAACTGTACAAAGTGTACCATTTTCCTCCAAAATTTGGGTCCTCTGTTCATTGGTTTGAGTGGAATATAATGAAGATAAAGTTTCAAGACCCTAATGCTGGGAAAGATAGAAGGCAAAGGGAGAAGGGGATAGCAGAAAATGAGAAGATAAGACAGCATCACCAACTCAATGGACATGAATTTGAGCAAACTCCAGGAGATAGTGGAGGACAGGGAAGCCTGGTGTGCTGCAGTTCATGGGGTTGCAAAGAGTTGGACACGACTTACTGACTGAACAACAAGCTTTCTATGACTTTCACCCAATCCCAGGACAATGTTGTCGTCTCTCAATTAAGGAATCAAAACTAGTCTTTAAATGATTTTAGATTAACTTTTGTCATAATTTGCCTCTAAACATGCCATCTTCCCCTCACTCCCAGGCCCCTGACAGAGCTTTAGCTCAGGGATTTTCCATTTCTGGTCTGAGCAGTTGCAGTTTTCCTTCTTCCAGCATTCGGCACCACCTCCTGTATTCTGTCCTTCCTGCCTCTTATCATGGCATTTTCCTCTTGATTAAACACCACACCAAGCCAGTCTTTAGAACTCTCTGGATTCCCAGGTCCTTATGAATTAGAGCTAACAACCTTCACTCTCCTTCAAAGTCTTTTCTCAGGGTTTCTCTGACAAACTCACTGCCCTCCTCTTTCATCTACCAGCTTTTTCCTTCCATCTACCCACATTAAATTTCACTGTGTTTCAGAACCTTGTTAAGGAGCCAAGGTAAATTTTGAGTCTAGGTGTATATTCCATACAGTTTTGATGACATTGGACAGTTTTACTGAATGTACTTCCTGATGAGATAAACTGGGTCGTGCATTAACTGCTTGCTATTTCAGGGCATGAGGTTGAGAGTGGGGCCAGGTAGGGAAAAACCTTAATATAATAGACAAGACTCTTTTCCACGTAGATTTTTTTTTTTTTTTAAGGGAAGAGATCCCATGGTTATCTAATCCTCTGGGGGAACTTGTCACAGGCTCTTCTATTACAGGTTTTCTACTTTATTTCAGTTACTGTTTCAGTGCATACTAATTTTGTTCAGCTCTCTGATTAAGAGCTCTTACCTTTCAGGCACAAGCTCGCACTGCATCAATGTGGTGATCTAACCTCGTCAGGCACCAGAGTCATCTGCGGAACCTTTAAGAAGTGTTCATATGAGATCCCACCTCTGTGCTTCTGATTCTGTAATTTGTCACCCAGGGTTGAGAAAGAGGCATACATTCTTTAGAGGGTTCTCCATTGCTTAGATTATTTTTCTTTTTTCCAGATCTATCTTCATGATTCATTTTCACAGTAATAGTAGATTCTGTCTTGGGTGAAGAATTCCATTCTGAGAGAAAAGAGAAGATAAACTTTGCAAGTTTAATTAGGCCTAAGAATAAACTTGGCTTCTAGTGTTTTCTGTAGTGAATTCTGACAGGAAGATTCATCTCTCCTCATCACAAGTTATTGATCCCTTCCTACCATGTGCTTCTTATTTTTCCTTGTTCATGTTCCTTCCAGACTGATAAAGAAAATGTTAGAAAATAATAACGAGTCACATTGTGGCTTCTTCAGTTACATTTACATTTCAAAAGGGAATGCTGAAAAGGGTATGATGGAATTAGCATTTATTGAACATCTATTAACTGTCAGACACTATTGCTTGGTGGTCTTATATACACTGTTATGCTTAATCAAACAACAAACTGAGTTGTTGTGTAGTTGCTAAGTCATGTTCCACTCTTTTGCGACGCCATGGACTGTAAGTCACCAGGCTGCTCTGTCCATGGGATTCTCCAGGCAAGAATACTGGAGTGGGTTGCAATTTTCCTTCTCCAGGGGATCTTCCCGACCCAGGAATCAAAACCACATCTCCTGCTTGGCGGATGGATTCTTTACCTCTGAACTACCAGGAAAACCTCAACAAACTGAGTTTGGCATGGTTATTTGCATTTTATAGATGAAACTGAGGCTCAGACTATACAATAATAGTAATAGAGTTGTTGTCCAGCTGCTCAGTCATATCTGACTCTTTGTGACCCCATGGACTGCAGAACACCAGGCATCACTGTCCTTCACTATCTCCTGGAATTTGCTCAAACTCATGTTCATTGAGTCAGTGATGCCATCCAACCATCTTGTCCTCTGTTATCCCATTCACCTCCTGCCTTCAATCTTTCCCAGCATCAGGGTCTTTTCTAATGAGTTGGCTCTTTGCATCAGGTGGCCAAAGTATTGGAGCCTCAGTTCCATCGTCAGTCCTTCCAATGAATATGCAGGACTGATTTCTTCTAGGATTCACTGGTTTGATCTCCTCACAGTCCAAGGGACTCTCAAGAGTCTTCTCCAACACCACAGTTCAAAAGCATCAATTCTTCAGGACTCAGTCTTCTTTATGGTCCGGCTCCCACATCCATATATGACTACTGGAAAAACCATAGCTTTGACTACATGGACCTTTATTGGCAAAGTAATGTCTCTGCTTTTTAATACACTGTCTAGGTTGGTCATAGCTTTTCTTCCAAGGAGCAAGCTTCTTTTTATTTCATGGCTGCAGTCACCATCTGCAGTGATTTTGGAGCCCAAGAAAATAAAGTCAGTCACTGTTTCCATTGTTTCCCTATGTATTTGTCATGAAGTGATGGGACCAGATTTAAAGGACTAGATCTGATAGACAGAGTACCTGATGAACTATGCATGGTAGTTCATGACATTGTACAGGAGACAGGGATCAAGACCATCCCCAGGAAAAAGAAATGCAAAAAAGCAAAATGGCTGTCTGAGGAGGCTTACAAATAGCTGTGAAAAGAAGAAGAGAGAAAAGCAAAGGAGAATAGGAAAGATATACCCATTTGAATGCAGAGTTTCAGAGAATAGCAAGGAGAGGGCCCATGGGTTGCAAAGAGTTGGATACGACTGAGTGACTGAACTGCACTGCACTGATGGGACCAGATGCCATGATCTTCATTTTTTGAATGTTGAGTTTTAAGCCAGCTCTTTCTCTCTCCTCTTTCACCTTCATCAAGAGGTTTTCTAGATCCTCTTTGCTTTCTGCCGTAAGAGTGGTGTCATCCTCATATCTGAGGTTATTGAGGTAATAGAGTAGGGTCTTTCCAATACCACAATATAATTTTTCCTTCATCATATTTCCTCTTTGGAAACTTTCAAACCTCAGAGATATTTTTATAACTTCCTCCCATTTCTTCTCAAAATAATACTAATAAAGCCCTAATTTTATGGTGATGAACTTAGGTTTTATAAAATATTTTCATGTGGACATCTTTGTTCTCAGTGCTTTAAAGGGCCATTCATTTTTAGGTAAGGTAATATGCCCAAATTGAGTGTGGGCCTCTGTGCTGAGAGGTCACACATACATATGCAGAGGCTGTCTTTTAATGTACTCAGCTCTCAGCTTGACCAAATCAAGTTCATTTTTAAAGCTGCTATTGAAAATGGGATTGGGTTGACTAGGACAGAGTTCTTATAATCATTGGGAAAATCCTCCACAGTAAATATCAGTGTGTACTTATGAAACTGACAAAGCTGTCAGACTAGTCTCTTATTGACGAAGTTACAGGGAGAAGAGGAAAATGTTACAGGGATCTACATATTCTTTAGGGGTGGTGGCAATGTAAAGCAGGAAATAAATTTCCTTAAAGTGTTTGAATCTGGGGTTTATCTGATTGAATAGGAAAAAAACCCCACTGGAATTTGTTAACAGGAAGACAGACTTGAGTTGACAGGAATAATTAATCTCTTGAGGCTAGATAAGAAAAAAGGACTTATGTGAGTCTGTGGAACACCCTCAAATATGGATCCCTATGACTACTAGTTTGAAGAAGGGAATAGCAATCCACTCTAGTATCCTTGCCTGGAGAATCCCATGGACAGAGGAGCCTGGCGGGCCATAGTCCATGGGGTCGCCAAGAGTCAGACACAGCTGAGTGACTAACACTACTACTACTATGACTACTAGTTATAAAGAAAATGAATCATTTGTGTTGATCCTGGCTCTTGGGAAAAAGGAAATGTTCTTTGGAAACTGTTGGTGTAACTGGAGACTGAGAACTATTTTTATTTGTGTTTTTTTACCTCTCTAGTCAGCAGAAAGAATGAGTTGATAGTGATTCAAACAGTTTTCATTGAGAACCTTTCTGCTCCTCTGGTTTTTGCATCCAGCCAAGAGGAAAATGTTATTTTCCAGCCTTTGTATTGGAGTTGATGGGTTCTTAGGAAACTTCTTGAGGAAATGAAGGTGGAAGAGGCAGATAGGACCCTTTAAGAGAAAGGCTTAAATATTGGCTGTTATCCAGGCATAGGTAATCTTGGAAAGGCATTGTCAACCAGTCTCTACACAGAAATAGTTTACTAGAGGTCAATGTCAATTCATTTATTGAAGGGCTAGTAATAAGTGTGTTCTTAATTTACATATATACCTTTTCTTCATTTTTGTTTTGGCTTATCTCAGTTGTTTCACTCCAATTCTTCTGCCTTTTATTCCTAACTGAAGTGAAAAATGAAATGTATAAAACATTGCGAGGAAGTTTGGTAAGCATTCCTTATTCTGAAGTCTGACAGTAATTATTATTAAGGGATTACAGGAAAATCCTACAATGTAATTTAAGGATTCTCAATTTATTCGCAGACTTCTCCTTCCACCTTGCTTAGCAAAGACATTTTCTACCTTTCTGGTAAAATCTAGACTTTGCTTACTGACCTGTTTGCTCTTTCAAACATTTTATTCGGTGTGAACAACAATAATAAGGTAACTACAATAATAAGGGCAAGCATTTTGTGGCTGCATAGTACTATGCTAAGCACTCAAGAGATTGTTAGAGTTCCTCTTCACAACAACCCTAGAAGGAAGTTTTTGTTTTTATTATTTCATTTTACAGATGGGGAAGTACATACATTAAAGAAACTGCTCAAGACCCACAGTGAGAAACTGGTGGATTTGTAGGAGAATTCAGGCCTGGAAGTTAAATTTCAGTGTTATGTATCATTTCTCAGAAGGTGGAGGGGAGTTGCTAAACAAAATACAGGACATTCAGTTAAATTTGAATTCCAACTAAGTGAGGAATGATTTTTAGGGTACATCCCCAATATTGCATGGGTTGTAGATATCCTGTATTTTTATTTGCTAGATCTGGCAAATAAAACACAAAGAACACTTGACTGTTGGCAGAATGATTTTGAGCCAGAAAATTTACTAAAGGCCATCTGCCTCTATTGTCTTAGTACCCAGATGAGAAAAGGCTCAGAAGTCTTACGATTTTCACATTCCTATGACTGACAACAAAGTGAGGCTTAGGAGTTTGCCATACTGGCTCTGGGTTAATTCCTCAGCAGTTTTCCGTTTGACTATCAAGTGAGATTTCTCCCATTATTTCTTTTTCTTTTTTATGAACTTCATTATTTTAAAGAGTTTTTTTTTTTTTTTTTTAAATCTGGACCATTTTTAAATTCTTCTTTGAATTTGTTACAATATTGTTTATGTTTTGGTTTTTTGGCCACGAGGCTTGTGGGATTCTAGCTCCCTGACTAGGGATTGCATCACACCCCCTGAAATGGAAAGTGACGTCTTAACCTCTAGACCGCCAGGGAAGTTCCTCCCCTGTTATTTCTGAGGGTATTTCTCGTCTGCCTATTTTCTAAATTATTGTCTGGAAGGCAAATCTTTGCAAACATTCTACCAAAAGCAACATGAGGAGAAGTGGAGGCCAGGAAGTAGGAAGCGGCATGTAAAAGTTCCTGACAGTGCCCACCCACTAAGCACAGCATCCTGTCAATATGGCGTCTCACCAAAAAAAAAAAAAAAAAAAAATATGGCGTCTCGTTTGGTAGAAACAAGAGGCCTGAGTATGTGGCACATATTAAATAGCGACTTGTCCTAGTAGTGTGTCTCTTAAGATCTTGGCCAGAGGGTCCTATTTGAACGACTACTAGTGGTATCAGAGAATGAATAAATAGGAATGCATTTTATAAAGTAGCCATCCTTTCAGCAGATAGTAAATTAAAATGTTGTCTAATTCACTGGAGTTCAATATTGGGTCATTTTCTTCAAAGAAGAGAGAGGTATTAATTAGTCTGTTGCTTGGAGGCTTCGTTATATATGCTTCATTCCCTTTGCTGTTGTAACAAACAGTTCCTGGGCGCTGGGGCCCTGACTGATTAACTTGCTGAGCTGCCTCTTGGTAGCTCTTCTGCTGACAGACACTGCTAAATAGGGGAGAATGGGATAGAGGAGTAGAGAAAAAGAAAAAAATAATAACCTGGCTTCTTCATGATGTGAGAAAGCAAATAAATACAACACCTCAGCAGACAAAAGTGAAATAAACTGCTTGAGTTGTCCATCTTAGCCACAGGGTTCTTTTAGGCTGAAAATCAAATGTACTGGAGGCTTTTTGCAGTTGGAGTTGTTAACAGCTAAGAGATGACAAAAGCTTCTTGAGATCCTGTCTGTGGGAAAAGGAACTGGAAAATTTAGATGGATTTTAGTTGAAGAATAAAAACCCATAAGTGTGTTGATACAAGGAACAGGATTGGTTGATATGGATTCTTAAGTTATAACTGTCCAAAAGTGGGAATTTTAACCAAATGTAGTTTTCCTGATATTATTTTCACATAGTACCCCCACCCAACCAAATTTGGTCTTCACCCTCAAAAGAGAATGACTTCTTCAAAAGCATTTTCAATTCTGTTGGAGTAAACACAATACTTTTCACTTTTGATTTTTTTTTAATTTTATTTTATTCTTAAACTTGACAATATTGTATTGGTTCTGTCGTATATCAAAATGAATCCACCTCAGGCATACATGTGTTCCCCATCCTGAACCCTCCTCCCTCCTCCCTCCCCATGCCATCCCTCTGGGTCATCCCAGTGCACCAGCCCAGAGCATCCAGTATCGTGCATCGAATCTGAACTGGTGACTCGTTTCATATATGATATTATTTTGAACTGATTACAGATGTAGAAAAAAGTAGTAAAACTAGTACAGAGAGTTTCCTTATATGTCTGCCCTAGAGTCCCTCAGTGTTAAAATCTTACTTAGATCAGATCAGATCAGATCAGTCGCTCAGTCGTGTCCAACTCTTTGCGACCCCATGAATTGCAGCACGCCAGGCCTCCCTGTCCATCACCAACTCCCGGAGTTCACTCAAACTCAAGTCCATTGAGTCGGTGATGCCATCCAGCCATCTCATCCTCTGTCGTCCCCTTCTCCTCCTGCCCCCAATCCCTCCCAGCATCAGAGTCTTTTCCAATGAGTCAACTCTTCGCATGAGGTGGCCAAAGTACTGGAGTTTCAGCTTTAGCATCAGTCCTTCCAAAGAAATCCCTGGGCTGAAATCCCATCTCCTTCAGAATGGACTGGTTGGATCTCCTTGCAGTCCAAGGGACTCTAAAGAGTCTTCTCCAACACCACAGTTCGAAAGCATCAATTCTTCGGTGCTCAGCCTTCTTCACAGTCCAACTCTCACATCCATACATGACCACAGGAAAAACCATAGCCTTGACTAGACGAACCTTTGTTGGCAAAGTAATGTCTCTGCTTTTGAATACACTATCTAGGTTGGTCATAATTTTCTTCCAAGGAGTAAGCGTCTTTTTAATTTCACGGCTGCAGTCACCATCTGTAGTGATTTTGGAGCCCAGAAAAAGTCTGACACTGTTTCCACTGTTTCCCCATCTATTTCCCATGAAGTGATGGGACCGGATGCCATGATCTTCGTTTTCTGAATGTTGAGCTTTAAGCCAACTTTTTCACTCTCCACTTTCACTTTCATCAAGAGGCTTTTGAGTTCCTCTTCACTTTCTACCATAAGGGTGGTGTCATCTGCATATCTGAGGTTATTGAGATTTCTCCTGGCAATCTTGATTCTAGCTTGTGTTTCTTCCAGTCCAGCGTTTCTCATGATGTACTCTGCATATAAGTTAGATAAACAGGGTGACAATATACAGCCTTGATGTACTTCTTTTCCTATTTGGAACCAGTCTGTTGTTCCATGTCGAGTTCTAACTGTTGCTTCCTGACCTGCATACAGATTTCTCAAGAGGCAGATCAGGTGTTCTGGTATTCCCATCTCTTTCAGAATTTTCCACAGTTTATTGTGATCCACACAGTCAAAGGCTTTGTCATAGTCCATAAAGCAGAAATAGATGTTTTTCTGGAACTCTCTTGCTTTTTCCATGATCCAGCAGATGTTGGCAATTTGATCTCTGGTTCCTCTGCCTTTTCTAAAACCAGCTTGAACATCAGGAAGTTCACAGTTCACATATTGCTGAAGCCTGGCTTGGAGAATTTTGAGCATTACTTTACTAGCGTGTGAGATGAGTGCAATTGTGTGGTAGTTTGAGCATTCTTTGGCATTGCCTTTCTTTGAGATTGGAATGAAAACTGACCTTTTCCAGTCCTGTGGCCACTGCTGAGTTTTCCAAATTTGCTTGCATATTGAGTGCAGCACTTTCACAGCATCATCTTTCAGGGTTTGGAATAGCTCAACTGGAATTCCATCATCTCCACTAGCTTTGTTCGTAGTGATGCTTTCTAAGGCCCACTTGACTTCACATTCCAGGATGTCTGACTCTAGGTCTGTGATCACACCATCGTGATTATCTGGGTCATGAAGATGTTTTTTGTACAGTTCTTCTGTGTATTCTTGCCATCTCTTAATATCTTCTGCTTCTGTTAGGTCCATACCATTTCTGTCCTTTATCGAGCTCATCTTTGCATGAAATGTTCCTTTGGTATCTCTGATTTTCTTGAAGAGATCCCTAGTCTTTTCCATTCTGTTGTTTTCCTCTATTTCTTTGCATTGATCACTGAAGAAGGCTTTCTTATCTCTTCTTGCTATTCTTTGGAACTCTGCATTCAGATGTTTATATCTTTCCTTTTCTCCTTTGCTTTTTGCTCTCTTCTTTTCACAGCTATTTGTAAGGCCTCCCTAGACAGCCATTTTGCTTTTTTGCATTTCTTTTCTATGGGAATGGTCTTGATCCCTGTCTCCTGTACAATGTCACGAACCTCATTCTATAGTTCATCAGGCACTCTATCTATCAGATCTAGGCCCTTAAACCTATTTCTCACTTCCACTGTATAATCATAAGGGATTTGATTTAGGTCATGCTTGAATGGTCTAGTGGTTTTCCCTACTTTCTTCAATTTCAGTCTGAATTTGGCAGTAAGGAGTTCATGGTCTGAGCCACAGTCAGCTCCTGGTCTTGTTTTTGCTGACTGTATAGAGCTTCTCCATCTTGGGCTGCAAAGAATATAATCAATCTGATTTCGGTGTTGACCATCTGGTGTTGTCCATGTATAGAGTCTTCTCCTGTGTTGTTGGAATAGGGTGTTTGTTATGACCAGTGCATTTTCTTGGCAAAACTCTATTAGTCTTTGCCCTGCTTCATTCCGTGTTCCAAGGCCAAATTTGCCTGTTACTCCAGGTGTTTCTTGACTTCCTACTTTTGCATTCCAGTCCCCTATAATGAAAAGGACGTCTTTTTTGGGTGTTAGTTCTAAAAGGTCTTGTAGGTCTTCACAGAACCGTTCAACTTCAGCTTTTTCAGTGTTACTGGCTGGGGCATAGACTTGGATTACTGTGATATTGAATGGTTTGCCTTGGAAACAAACATAGTGCAATTAGTACAGCCAAGCAATTAACACTGGTATAATACTAGTAACTAAAGACCATATTCTAATGTTACCAATTTTTTGATTAATGTTTTGTTGTTTGTTCTGGGATCCCATATCAATCCTTCAGGATCCCATATTACATTTTGCTATTTCTCTATAGCCTCCTAAAATCTATAACAGTTCTTCTTTAACCATTATGACCTTGCCATTTTTGAAGCGTATAGAGCAGTTATTTTGCCAAGTGTCCCTCAAGTTGGGTGTGTCTGGTCTTTTCCCATGGTTGGATTGAGGTAACTAATTTTGGAAAGAATTCCACAAAAACAATGTTGTGTCCCACTTAATAGCATGTGATTTATGATGTCACATTGTTTTGTTGCTGGTATAATGTTGACCTTGATTGCTTGGTTAATTTAGTTTCTGCTGGGTTTCTTTATTTGACAATTACAATGTTTTTCCTTTTTGTTAACAAATATCTTGGAGGAAAGGCTTTGAGACTGAAAGTCTTGTTTCTCGTCAAACTTTCATCCACTGTTTTGAGCATATATCAGAGGATCTCAGTTCTGTATAATCGTTACTATGGTATTTACTTAATAGTGATTTTCCATTCTTGCCAATCCTTCAGCATTTATTAATTGTAATTCTAAAGCAAGGAAGTGGAGAAGGCAATGGCACCCCACTCCAGTACTCTTGCCTGGAAAATCCCATGGATGGAGGAGCCTGGAAGGCTGCATCCATGGGGTTGCTAGGAGTCGGACACGACTGAGCGACTTCACTTTCGCTTTTCACTTTCATGCGTTGGAGAAGGAAATGGCAACCCACTTCAGTGTTCTTGCCTGGAGAATCCCAGGGACGGGGGAGCCTAGTGGGCTGCCATCTATGGGGTCGCACAGAGTCGGACACGATTGAAGCGACTTAGCAGCAGCAGCAGCAGCAGCAAGGAAGAGCCCTCTTTCTCTCCTTTCTATCTAGATAATTGGTCATTTATATCCACAAGTATGGACTTATGGATATTTATTTGATTCTATGGGTCATAATCCAATATTAGTATTAATTTTTTCACTCAACTTGTTTCAGTTTTGGTTTTTTAGGAGCTTCTTCAGATTGGCGCTTGTGCTCTTGATTAGCCCTATCTTTTACAAAAGTTTTTTTAGCATCTTTTTGCTTCACACTATTATCCCAGGCTCATATGTATTTTCCCTACCCTCATCCTAGAATCAACCACTTCTCCAGGTTTTCTTTTATTGGGGAATAGGGTTCAGAAACTGTGACGTTAATGCTAGGTGTGCTTTTTTCCTGCTGGGATGTCATTGCTCTAAGCCTTCTCAGTGGGCAGAGCTGGGAAATATACACAAGGATACTAACCTGCATAATACAATATAATTTCTATTACATATTTATTTATTTGTTGAATTCTATATGCATGCATGGGCTTCCCTGATAGCTCAGTTGGTAAAGAATCTTCCTGCAATGCAGGAGACCCCGGTTGGATTCCTGGATTGGGACGATCTGCTGGAGAAGGGAATAGCTACCCACTCCAGTATTCGGGCCTGGAGACTGTATAGTCCATGGGGACACAGTCAGACACGACTGAGCAACTTTCACTTTCAATCATGTGCATGGATATAAAGTACTTTCAGAATTGCTAACCCTGTTACTATAAGAAACACACGTACTGACTTAATTATAGCATTGATATACTTATTTTTATCTTTAGTTTTACACTATCCAGTCAAGACACTGTTTTCCACAATTATTTAAGTTAGTTTTATTATTCCCCATCCCTTCAGTGTGGTTCCTTTGTAATAGAGTGAGATTCATTTATTTAGTTTAGTATTGCATTTTGTTATTTCCACCCTCATTCCTCAAAGATAGTTTTAATTATTGATTGCTTGGGGGTTATGTGAACATATGAAACATAACTATGCTTCTAAGTGCTCAAACTTAATCAAATGATGTACTCAGAGGGGTGTCACTCCATCGTTGTCCCTGCTACTTCACACCCATTCCCTCTTCTTTCCAGCTCTTTCCCATCTACCCCCTTTACATAACCGGTCTCTTTGGTTTCATTTTAATCCTTCTCATATTTCCTTTGCACAAGTGGGCACTTGCACATGTATTTTCTTGTAAATATTTTTTCCTTAAAGAGTGTCATAGTCTAGATACTCTTTTGCACTTTGCTTTTTTCACTTAACACTCTGTCTTGGACATCACTCCATATCAGTTCATAAAGTCCTTAATGATTGTCCTTAATATATTTTACAGCTGTGCTGTTCTCCATTGAATAGCCATATGACACTATCTTCTTCATGTATCCCTTTCCCTAGGAGAAAGGCACACCAGTTAACAGGCTAAGGAAGTTTAACATTATAGTAACCAGAAGACAGAGTGGAAAACTTAAGAAAAAACTGAAAAATAGAGCAGACTGGGCAAAGTTGGGGAATATAGCTGCTGCCTTTATATCAATTCAGATGGGACAAAGCAGAAGTAAATTATCAAAATTTACTAGCTTAACGCTGCTGAATATGCTTTTGCACCTATCTGTGACTTTTTGTTAACACCTTCGTATGGTGAATAAGAGCAGTCTCTGCCATTATTTGTGGCTCAGATGGGAAAGAATCTGCCTGAAATGCAGGAGACTTGGATTCGATCCCTGGGTTGGGAAGATCTCCTGGAGAAGGGAATGGCTACTCCAGTATTCTTGCCTGGAGAATTCCATGGATAGAGGAGCCTGGTGGGCTACCATCCATGGGGTCACAAGGAGTCACACATGACTGAGTGACTAACGTACACACACATTGCCATTATCGGTTTGGAGCATCAAAAGTTTTGGACTGTTACAACTGATTAGTTTTAAAATATATGTTACAGGCTTATATTTCATATGAAAAAATAGCATACCTACCTATTTTGACAAATTATGTAGCATCCTTGGTTTTTCTTATCTGTAGAAGTAGAATAATAGGAATGTCTACCTCGTGGGGTTAGACTTAAACTCTGGGAAACAGTGCATTGTAAGGGACATGGTGAGCCAGAAACTGGGGATGGCAGTCATTATTGTGTGGCCGATTGCTTTAACTTGTTATACTAATAACTCTAAGCAGAAGTTTTTGATGGTTTGGTTTATATACATAGTTGGGAATACATGGTATATTTTAGTAATTAATAGTAATTAATTTTAGTAATTAATAGTAATTACTATTAATAGTAATTAATATTTAGTAATTTTAATAGCTGTTTTATATTGAAGAGATGCAAACAGGGTGCACGAGAGAGAGAGGGAGAGAGCATGCACAAGAATAGGGGAGAGAAAGAGATAATACATAAAAAGAAAATAAAAATTATTCCAAATTTTATTAACTAGAGAAACTCACTGGTCTTATCTTAGTATAAATCCTTCCAGATAACTTTTTGTACCTATGTACACAGAGTTTATCTTTTGACAAGATAAGTATATTTTAACAAAAATGGTATCATTTTCCACATACCTGTATCATTCATTTAAAATTAAAAAAATTTAATATACATTTTCAAGCTTACACTCTATTTACAGTCATTACAAAATATTGGTTATATTCCCCATATTGTATAATACATCTTTGTAGCCTATCTCCACTTTATTATGACCATTTTTTCCACAGTATTTTTCTTCCTACCAGAAGGCTCAACCAGATCATTTGTTCATTTCAGTCTAAGGTCTGACTAATCAAAGTGAAACAAAATTGAAAAAGCAGATTGTCAAACTAACCAAAACAAGCTCAGTAAGTTTGGGTGTTTGACATACCTGAGTGCTCAATTCAATCAACTATGTTTTCCAACCACTTACCCCGAAAATACAGAGTTAAATTCAATTAATCAGCCCCTTTCTTCTAAAACTTTTGTTTGTGATCTTCATGTAGTGGCATTACAAAGTGAGGGAATTAACCTCAACTGCAAACCCACAGCTTTGATCTAAACCGCTTGGCAGAAGCTCTCCAGATGCTCTATCAGTTCTAGGAAGCTCCTCCATTATAACTATAGTCTGCAAAAGTCATCAGTAAACTTTCAGAGTTTTGAAGCATTATTTAGGCAAAAGTCTCCCCAAAGGTCTCCTCTTCTCACTTCCTTGTTCCTCTGGCTTCATTATGCAAGAAATATTTATTGCTGGTCTCTTAATATTGCCAACTTTTTATACAGTGCTGAGACTTACGAAAATTTCCAGCAACATAAAAGGTTTAGCTTTATTTTCATTTTTTAATTCATGAAGGCAGGAAATGAGTGGATGAAAATTCATCAAATTTCCCATCTAAAGGGACATTCTTAACCCCAACTCTTAGCTCACAGAACTGTGAGATAAGAACAGAGGTAGGCATGCTATTTGTTTCATATGAAATATAAGCCTGTAACATATATTTTGGTTCTAGTATTCCTTGCTCTTTTTGAAAGAGGGTCTACTCAGTGGCAGAAGGAAGAAAATAATTTTTAAAAATGTTATTAGCTACTCCAAGAGTAGATCTGATCTTTTTTGGAACTTAGCATGAATATGCTTCCTACAAATATAAGAATTGCTACTATGGAACCAAGGAGAGGCCCTTTAAATGTAATATTTTCTCTCTGAGATCTCTAGAGAGAAGAAAAGGGATGAGACCTTGAGGAGAGTGTTTTGTGAACAATCTGCCAGGTTCCAGACTTCTTTAGGAATAGGCAAGGCACTTGACTGCAGGATGCCAAGTCATAATAATCACAATTGTGGATTGCAGGATGCTTTGCATGTGACAGATGAGTGCCGAGTGCCTCATGTACATCATCCATTTAATGTATACATGATCCAAAGCAGGTGTGACTGTGACCTGGAGTCTTGAAGAAATGAAATAACCTTGTGAAAGTTATAAAGCTACTAAGTTAGTAAACCACCTGATGAGATTTAGCCCAGCTGTGTGGATGCCTGCTTCAGTGCCACCTGTGACTGAGTCATGTGGGTCTCTGGATTCCCTGGGCCCTGGTTCTCTTGGGGCCAGTTCAGCCTTTACTCACTGATCCAGCTATGAGCAGCAGTTGGCTCTGGTCCTAACCCTGGTCCCTCCAGGAATCTTGAGCCTCTCCAAAGTCTTCCCTAGGGGAACGGGGTTTATGTGGCGAATGACACTTTTAGGCTGGGGGGAATGAAATCCAGCACAAACTAGTGGAAAGAGCGATAGACATGTGTTAGCCTCCCAGTGCTCTCATTTCTGTGGTAATCAATTTTTTCTCTAAATCATTAGCTGGCTTTTCTTGTCCGCTCTTTTATAGGAGCATGCTCTGTGTTGAAAGCAAGGATAACTATGTTCCTTATCTGTTGATGGTCTTTTAGTGGCTCATTCCTCATCTCCTAGGCAAAAGTCAAAGCTTTTTTTTTTTTTTGCATTACTTATTCTTTCCTTTTTCTTCTTTCATGTCTGCTTACATTCCTAACCTGTATCCTAGGTTCAAGCTTATCCAACTGCTTAGTCTCTCAAACACAAACATGTGTGTGCTTTCAATGTCTTTGCGTGTGCTGTGCTGTCTGCCTTTCCCCCCATATCCTGCATGCCTTGCTGTTGCTGCTGCTGCTAAGTCGCTTCAGTCGTGTCCGACTCTGTGCGACCCCATAGACGGCAGCCCACCAGGCTCCCCTGTCCCTGGGATTCTCCAGGCAAGAACACTGGAGTGGGTTGCCATTTCCTTCTCCAATGCATGAAAGTGAAAAATGAAAGTGAAGTTGCTCAGTCGTGTCTGACTCCTAGCAACCCCATGGACTGCAGCCTAACAGGCTCCTCCGTCCATGGGATTTTCTAGGCAAGAGTACTGGAGTGGGGTGCCATCGCCTTCTCCGCCTGCATGCCTTACAGACTTCTAATTTTTCAAAATACAGCTCATTTGTGTCCTCCTCTATGAAACTTTCCATGTTTCTTTAAGCACAATGAAGCAGTCCTTTCTCTGGATTCTCAAAGGTCCCACAAATACCTCTGCTTTGGCAAATATTTTTGGGTTTTGTGACTCTTCCCTTTTTCTTCACTTCCACTAGACTCTGATCTCCATGAGGGCAATGAGTTTGTCTTAGTACTCTCTATATGAAGTACTCTGTGTTTCCTTAGTACTAGTGCCTAGCAGTGTCTAGTAAATGTTCATTAAGTCTTGCTTGAATGGATCTGTGGATGGATCAGAAATTATAAAGCATATGAGAACTTACCTTGCCCACCCAAATGCTGTATGGTGTTTGGTAAATTACAGGACCTTTTGGAATCCTGGTTTCCTCATCTGTGAGCTGAAGTTGGCCATAAATGTCAACATCTCTTCCTTGGAGGACATTTACAATTCAGTCAGTTTCACAGTGAGACCTTAAGGAGCTTCTGATGGCAGCTACTTTTCAGCTTACTTTTGGCTGAAATCTTCATTTCAGTTCAGGTTTTTCAAGTGACTGATTTAGACTGAAGAGAAAGGACATCAAAATCTTCAGAGATTGAAGTGGATTGAAAAGGTTGCTTTTATGATAGGAAGGCCTCCAGGCCTTGTAACACTGTCACAGGATCATGGAATGTTCAGATTAGGAGAAAGTTAAGAGACAAATCATTCAACCTCCTCATTTCATTAAGAAAAAAAAAAAATCCAGACCTGGAAAGTTTAAGTGACTTGGTCTGAGTCACAGCACTCGTTGGTATCAGGATGTAGCTTGTGGATTCTTAGGTTTGTGCCCTTCTGCCAAGCACTTGGTCTGTGTCACTAAATCAAGATATGGAGTAACATTATACTAACACTTGCTTTTGGGTCATGGTTGACTCAGTTTGTAGCAAACTTGATGAAAGTTTAGAATTTTTCACTTCTCTTTATATTTATATTGACTTGTAATCTACTACAAAATGGAGAACATGTTTATGAACAATTTGTTATCTTTCTTCTCAGCATCTATTAAAGAAGGCTCATGAAGGCTAAGTAAACTCATAGGACATAACATGCCAGAACATAGGCTAAAAGATCTTCTTGAGCCTTGCTTGGGGGGTCTCCTGCTTCATAGAAGATAAAATATTTTTTAAATAAGAAACTGGACAATGTGTGGAAAGAACAGAGCAAGTTTTGTCAGACCCTAATGACGGCAGAAAGTGAAGAGGAACTAAAAAGCCTATTGATGAAAGTGAAAGAGGAGAGTGAAAAAGTTGGCTTAAAGCTCAACATTCAGAAAACAAAGATCATGGCATCTGGTCCCATCACTTCATGGAAAATAGATGGGGAAACAGTGGAAACAGTGGCTAACTTTATCTTTTTGGGCTCCAAAATCACTGCAGATGGTGACTGCAGCCATGAAATTAAAAGACGCTTACTCCTTGGAAGAAAAGTTATGACCAACCTAGATAGCATATTCAAAAGCAGAGACATTACTTTGCCAACAAAGGTCTGTTTAGTCAAGGCTATGGTTTTTCCAGTGGTCATGTATGGTTGCGAGAGTTGGACTGTGAAGAAAGCTGAGCGCTGAAGAATGGATGCTTTTGAACTGTGGTGTTGGAGAAGACTCTTGAGAGTCCCTTGGACTGCAAGGAGATCCAACCAGTCCATTCTAAAGGAGATCAGCCCTGGGTGTTCTTTGGAAGGAATGATGCTAAAGCTGAAATTCCAGTACTTTGGCCACCTCATGCGAAGAGTTGACTCATTGGAAAAGACTCTGATGCTGGGAGGGATTGGGGGCAGGAGGAGAAGGGGACGACAGAGGATGAGATGGCTGGATGGCATCACTGACTTGATGGATGTGAGTTTAAGTGAACTCCAGGAGTTGGTGATGGACAGGGAGGCCTGGCGTGCTGTGATTCATGGGGTCGCAAAGAGTAAGACACAACTGAGCGACTGAACTGAACTGAACTGAGTGATGATATTAATATTAGAGGCTTGGAGTTGTTATATGTGTGCTTATATATGAATCAACAGGTTATATTTGCTAGAATGGATGGACCTTTTCTCTACTTTTAAAAATCTCATATGTGGCAAATGCATGTGTTAGCTTTGTTGAGTTACCCTTTGGGTAGCAAGGTCAAAAAAAGGTTTGGTTAACTTTTTTCTATTTCTGGGACAGTTTGAATTTAAGATGGGTAACGGTAAATATCACTTCCAAATTTCTTTTTATTACTACCTTAACATCTTAATCATTGAAGTCTGTTTAGGATAGAGCTCTCTGGGCAGGGGTGGGGTTTTCCTGTCCTCTATTCAAGGTCTGGGAAGCCCCAGGGGCCAGGTGTTCAGTTCTGGTTTCTCACTGGGCCAAGATTCAAGGCCAGGACACTAGGCCTGGCCTTCAGAGCCCATATTCTCATACTACCCCTTTTGGGTTATTTTGAGCCCCAGCTCCTACTTATGTCCTGACTTTGACTTACCTGTTTGCTTATGACTCCTGAGAATCTTCAATCTTTCCTTCACGTTAAAATTACATTATAATATTTATTTTGGTTATATTTGCTCCAACTTTCCATGTGTTCAGAGTCAGAAGAAGGTCTGTATCAGCTTTTTCTGTCATGCTGCTGAGGGATCACTGGAAAGTCTCCACAGCCCTACAATAACTAACCTAAGGATCTCAGTTTTATTTGCATGCTGATAGTATTTAGCCCAGGGAGGGGGTCAGTTGATCTATCTGGGGAGATATGGAAAGTATTACTGTATATATTTAGCTTAGTCATTTAATATTTAAACTTTTGTCAAACTCACTGGTAAAATGAGTCCTTTACAAAGGAAAATATTAGGGCTATGCCCTCCTTAGAAAAGGAAAAGCTCTTTTGGCAAATACTTGGCAAATGTCTAAATCAATCTGTGTATGAATGTGAATTTGTCCATCTATTTACTCTCCATTGAACTCATGGGCGACTCACCTTCATTTGAGGCACTTCTGTGAACATGACTCTATAAACCTAATTTCAACTGCCTTATTATCTTTCACATAGGAGACCTCAACCAGAGAGTAGAAAAATGGATAGGGTTCCACACTGGATTACCCAAAGAGCTATTCCACTATGTTCCATGCAAATGGATCCTCAGTCCAACCACTGAGCTGGTCATCGCCAGTTGTCGTATAAAATCTACTTTTTGTTCCACATCACAATCTGAGAAGTGGCTTGTTTTTGTTATGTAGAATGAGAGAGGATGAAATTTCAAGATGATTTTTTTTATCTTCATTCAGCCCATAAGGCACCCACTTATTGAGTGTGATTTCACCTTTTCAATTTGCTTCAAATGCCAAATGACCATAGGACGGTCAACGTTGACTTTTTCAGCAACTTTTCATGTACTTTTAAGAGGATCAGCTTCAATGATATCTTTCAATTGGTCATTGTCAACATCTGATGACTGGCTACTATGCTCCTCATCTTCAAGACTCATTTCCTTTGTAAAACTTCTTGAATCACCATTGCACTGTACATCTGTTAGCAGTTCCTGAGCCAAATGTGTTGATGTTATGAGTTGTTTCTGCTGCTTTAAGAGCCATTTTGAACTTGAATAAGGAAACCACTTGGATTTGCTTTTTGTCTAATATCATTTCCATAGTCTAAAATAAATATAAAATACACAGCCAGTAACAAGTCATTGACAAAAAATGAGAAATTCATATTAAAATGATGTATAACATAATCATATTTATTTAAGAATGTATTCCAGTATCAAATAGCAAAGTTCAGTAGTGCAAAACTGCTATTACTTTTGTACCAACTTAATACTTGGAATGAGGTTCAAGGGCCCAGCAGCCTTGGCACCACTTGCCAGTTTATTTAGAAACACAGAATCTCAGGTTCCCCAACCTACTGAATCAGAAACTGCATTTTAAAAAGATCCTGAAGGCATTGATATGCACTGCTCCACTTGACTGAATTTCAACTCAGTGCTGGGTTTCATTATCAACCAGTGTCCATTTTTCAAAATATGTGCCCCACGAAATGATAGAAGTCACCCCCTTCACCTGCCCAATGAGTCCCCTCTCTGTCTGATGGTCAGTGCTCATTAGTCTGTGTTCCTGATGAAAGTGTGGCTCCTACTTAAGAGTGTTAGAGAAAAAACAGAAGTGAGAACCACCGTGCCTGCTTCCGACCTTGACCACAGTCTGGTGCTACGGGTTTCACCATGTTTGATTGTATTTCCCCGTGTTGCTTGTGTTGGGAAGTTGAACTAGAACATTCATTCAAATCCTCCTGATGGTCCACACTCCACCCCCAATAACACACTGGGTGCACAATGACATTGACCAGACCGAAGCATTTGGCTTATTGTCACGAAGCAGAGCAAACGTTCACCCGTGTCAGGTCCAGCACCTTGGGCTTATTAGCACTGACCTACAAACTGAGCTTGTTATTGTGATGCTCCCCGTCAGGTAATGAGTACTTAAGCACCTACTGCTTCCAATTAGAGTGAACTATTGGCAGTATGGTCTCAGCCCTCCAGCTACTTTTACAGTCTGAAATGGGGAAATGATATAAGGAAGGAAGGACAAAAGACATGTGGAATGAAAAAAAAAAAATAGCATAGAGGTCTGCAGGGTGGTTATCTTGACCATGTGATGACTATTTCATTATCAGGAGATTTGGTGTTTTTGAAAATAGACACATTCTCAATATAGTAACAAAGGACCTCCATGCTGTTCTCTTGGATGTTTGGTGGTTTGTCTGCTTATGTAATCAATCCAGAAAGTAGTTTTTCAACTTAAAACTCTTTTGGCAGGTTTAAAGAAATCACCCTCGTCAATTTTACTACCTAGAAAAAAAAAATTGTGACTTCAACAGACTTTACTCATTTTGTCAAATTTTTACTCCAATCCAGATGAGGAGAACTATTGTGGAAAAAAAGATATGCCAAGGTGCATTTTAATTATAAATCACATTTAAACTTTTAAAGAAGAGGAAAAGTTTTCATTTATCCTACATATTTAGAAGAAACTATTTCTACCCGATCCGATGTAAGAGTGGAGGAACTTTTCAAAAGAAATGTTTCTAGGTAGATCTCACTTTCATATTTAATAGTGATTATTTGTAAATCTAACAAACTTTGGAGTTTATAGCTTTTGCCACCACTTTTGTATTTGAGCATTATCTTGTTTGTTATTTTTCTGGATGTAAAATTATTTAAACAGTCATGTGAGCTTGTCTTGCTATAGTACAGACGTGGTTCTTAGGAAGGGCTCTAACTTGCCTGCTTTAGTTATAGCAAGACCTTGTTCCAGAAGATGAAGAATTAGACCTGCTCATGCTCAGGGTGAAGAGAGGCACTGGCTGTGCTGTGTGCCCTTTGGCTCACTGTTTGCTGAGCACATGGCACAGGCCATGCAGGCCCCTGAGAAGGCTTCATGGATGGAACAGGCAAGCAGACCCTGCTCAGAGAACTTGTGAGTGAGTAGGGGAGACTCAAAATGATATGAACTGTTTTAATACGTGGTTGGAAGTAACTGTCATGGGAGAAGTGAAAAGTGCTGTGGTCCTTCAGAGAAGGACACAGGAGAGAGGGGGCAAAGGAAGTCTCAGGGCAGCAGGGACAAATAGACTGAGTTTGGATGGATGGGTAGAACTTGAATGTGGATCACATTCCTGCGTAAAAACCTGCTGTAGAGATAATAAACTAAAATGTGTAAAACTCTGTGCCTCATTATCATTGCCTTTGTTTCAAGGTAGAGGCAGACAAATAACCTGAAAACTGGCCAAGCAAGCAAATAATGATATACAAAGCCCCCTTTTCAATCTTGTAATCTGCAATGATTACACGGTGGGCACTAGCTCTAGGCTGGGCTCTTAGCCAGGACAACCAGCCAAGCAGCAAGCTATTCAACTGGACAAAGTCAAAAACATTCTCAAAGGAAGAGGAAGGACAAAAAAAAGGGGGGAAGGGTACAAATGATAATCGTAAAAAACAGCCCAGCCTTTACAGGGGCTATTACGATATAGCCAGGAGTCCTAGAATAAGACTGTGCCTAAATGAGCCACCCGGTAGAATACTTCAATTGAAGTTCTTTTTAAATTTCTTATTTGATTTGCAGAGATTCAAGGGCTCTTGTCTACATGGTGAACCAAAGACCATGGAGTCTGGTTTTAGATCTGCCACCACTTAAGCGGCGTGACCTGGGCCCATATACTCTCCAGGGGCTTGGGTACAGAAAGGCAACAGCAGTGACCACTTTATAAAGTGCCCAGAAGTGCCCACCAGTTGCAGCAAAGAAGGTTGCAGGGACCATGGCATACGGGAATGGAAGCAGATGAACTGTGAAGTCACTCAGCCAGCAGCTCCATGGCTGAGAAAAATCAGCTTGGAAAACTGGGTCAAACTAGAGTGGTGACTATAATCAGAAACTTACAAGAGAAAACACTACAAACATGTTAGCCTGGGCAAAATTGATTGTTTTACAAATAAAGATAAAGGAATAGATTAAAAGAAGAAATGCTACATATTTTCTGCCCTGAGATAACAGGGATGAAGTGTTAGAATTGAAGGTGGAGGAGGAAAGGTTCTATTTTAATCCACAAAAGAAAAGGCTCATTTTCCCTTCATTTTAAGCACTTTTTTTTTTTTTTTTTTAAGTTTCAGGCTTATCTCCATGTTTCAGGTGTAAGAGAAAGGCCCTGTTCCACTCTGAATGTTGGATTAACTGATGCCACTCAGTGTCCCAATCGGTTCCCTGGAGGCTAAGAGGGCATTTATTTTTTTTTTTTCAAACTTAATTTTGGTTTTGTGAAATCATTAAGTCTTGGAAGGTGCTGGATGACACACTGCTGTAATTATTGCTTAGCCAAGCCTGGCATGGTCAGCTTAGTTGGATAGAATGTGGCACTTAACAACATTGAGAATACAATCTCATGTGAAGCATTTAACTTGACAAAGGGCAGAATTTACATTCCACTAGTACATCTCAACCACAGACATTGGGTTTGGAAACATAATGTTTTGGCATTGATGAAATTTGGGATAGAATGCTCTTTAGTGGCCAGTGTGACCCATTAGTGTGATGAGGAACATAGCACAAAGTGTTTGCCTGACAACCAGTGCATCTCAAACAATAACAAGTGTTATTGTCTTATATGAATGGCATTTTACTGCAGAGGATGAGATGGTTGGATGGCATCACTGACTCAATGGACATGCGTTTGAGCAAACTCTGGGAGATAGTGAAGGACAGGGAAGCCTGGTGTGCTGCAGTCCATGGGGTTGTAAAGAGTCAGACACAACCTAGTGACTGAACAACAACTATACCAAAGAAAGTTTTCATTGTTATTATCTGAGTGCCTTCTGTATGGTGGGTATTGTAGTAAACGACATCTTATATGTATTATCTCACTTAATACGCGTAGCAATCAGTGAGCTAGATACTATTGTCTTCATGTTACAGATGAGGAAACAGTCTCAAAGATGCCTGGGGACTTGCCCAATATCATACAATTAGGAAATGACAATTCAGAGACCTAGTGTTCCTTATTTAGATAGGCACAGCATGGGGAGGGAAGTGTTTTTTGGTCATTTATTTATTTAAAATTTTTATTGGAGTATAGTTGATTTGGGCTTCCCAGGTGGCCCTAGTGGTAAAGAATCTGCCTGCTGATCCAGGAGATGCAAGAGAGTCAGGTTGGATCCCTGGGTTCAGAAGATCCCCTGGAATAGGAAATGGCAATCTGCTCCAGTATTCTTCCCTAGAAAACTCCATGGACAGAGAAGCCAGGTGGGCTACAGTGCATGGGGTCGCAAAGAGCTGGACATGCCTGAGCGGCTGAGAACATGCAGAGCTGATTTACAATGCTGTGCTTGTTTCAGGTGTACAGCAAAGTGAGTCAGTTATACACATACACATAGCCATTACTTTTTAGATTCTTTCCCATATAGATTATTATACAGTATTGAGTAGAGTTCCCTGTGCTATACAGTAGGTCCTTAAATAAATTTTAGAAGATTCTACAATTAGAAGAAAGAGGGATGAATGGATACTGTGGAGTCTCAGAGTCCCTACCACAACCCTGCTGACTAATTATGAAAAGAAATTAAATATGGCAGAACCCCTAACTGGCTTTTAGAAACTTACTCCTTCACAAAGAGCCTATCCATCATAGAAATTATAGGAATGAAAACTATTCTCCTGGTCTTATTGCTTGTCCAGCTTTCTTCCTATGTTCTTACACATACAATGTCAATTGAGTTTTAAGGAAAAATACCATAGGACAAGTGTTCAGCTTTTTCCAGTTCAAATATCTATCATTTGTTCAGTTCCTTTCAGCCAATCACAAGGTAATTCTATCATGGGGTCTTACTTGTGTGTCTGGAACTACATGTTCATTACTGATTCTAAGCATCATGGTCTAAGTGATTACCATCTTTTCTTAATACTGACATCTTTGCCAGCCCTGGTGGAATAATCAGACTTGTTAGGAGTAACATACACATGAAAGCAAGCATGCTTATACTGTTGCATGAAGATGTGAAAATAGCGAGCTGAGTGGCCAACTTGTTGTCTGTTGCCTCTGATAGCACTGAACTGGTAGACAAAACTGCTTCCCAAGTTTATATTAAGGAACAAAATTTATGTAATGAGAGAAACAGGAATATACAGAAGAGTCATAGTACTTGGTAAAGTTAGTATGCTGGGATATATGGTTGGGAAGTTATACGCGTGTATTGTTTTCTGATAAGGTAGGTTCCTCTGGACACCTTAAGCAGTGTCCTCTTTATATTTGTTGATCTCTGTTTTCGTCCTCTACACACACACTTATCAGCATTCATTCTGGATCCATATGAGGGTGCATTCACTTGCTGAGTCAACAAGTAGCTGCAGTTCTGATGCGCTGGCTTTGCTGCACCCCAACCTTGAAGTTTTTCTCCTCTCCATCCCTACACAGTACTTCCTTGGACTGATTATCTACTTTGCTAGGGTTTTGTCAGCTTTAGTTGCTGCCTTCCTGTTTGGGTGTTGAGAATTCCTGTTCCCCTATACCTGGGTTTCCCAGTCCCCCTTCCTCAGCAGGTCTGGGTCTCAGCCAAATTGGGAACTTTGCCCTTCTGCCCTCTTCTTTCTGAATAATTCTCCCCCATGACATTTCCCTCTTCAGTACAAACTCCTGGGTAGCTTAAAATGATCTACTCCAAGCATGATGATTCTTTGTGGTTTCCTGTTTTTAAAATGCATGCAAATCTTAGATTCTGCAGCACAATTGATCCATTTGTTTAAAGAAACAAATGGTTTAAATGAACAGTTAAAACATTCACTTCCCTCTTCCTCAAATCTTCAAGTCACACTTAATTTGCAGGGAAATAAGCCATGTTTATCCTGTGGTTTTGCACAATCTTTCAGCATATGGCTCCAAACCTCCATGGAGTCAAAGTTTTCTTAGTCAAAGAAAATGAGCTGTAATAGTGGGATTTGAGTTAAGGGATTTTAAAAAATCCCTTTATTTTATTTTACTTATTTTCCCAGCTTTATTGAAGGATAAGTGACAACATAAATAAAATATTAAAAATAAAAACTATATATTTAAGGTGTATAAGTTGATGTTTTGAAATATAACATTGTAAAATAATTGCCACAGTCAAGTTAAATTAACATATCCATCTCCTCACATAGGTACCATTTTCTTTTTAAATTGAAGTATAGTTGATTTACAATATTGTGCTAGTTTTGAGTATATATCAAAGTGATTCATTCATATATATATATATATATATTCTTTTTAGATTCTTTTCCATTATATGTTATTACAAGATACTGAATATAGTTCCCTGTGCTATACAGTAGATCCTTATTGTTTATCTGCATTTTCTTTTTGTTCCTTGTTTTTTTAATAGTGAGAACACTTATGATCTACCCTCTAAGTAAATTTCATGCATACAGTGGATTATTATTAACTATAGTCCTATTGCTATACATTAGATCTACAGTATTTATCATGCATAACTGAAACTTTGTACTTTTTTGAACAGCATCTCTCCATTTCCCTCTCCCCCAAGTCCCTGGCAACCACCATTCTACTCTGTTTCTATGAGTTTGGCTATTTTAGATTGTCTGTGTAAGTGATACTATGCAGTATTTGTCTTTCCTTGACTGGCTTATTTCACTTAATTTGATGTGAATCCAATCTATCCATGTTCTTGCAAATGGCAGGATTTCCTTCTCTTGCAAGCTGAATAATTTTCCATGGTGTGTGTGTGTGTATATCTTTATCCATTCGTCCATGATGGAAGTTTAGATTGTCTCTATATCTTGGCTACTGTGAAGGGAAAGGCTCTCTCCTAAGCCTGGGAAACGCTGTTGTTGTTGTTCAGTCCATAAGTCATGACCGACTCTTTGCAACCCCATGGACCACAGCATGCCAAGCCCCTCTGTCCTCCACTACCTCCGGGAGTTTGCTCGGATTCATGTCCATTGAGTTGGTGGTGCTATCTAACTTCTCATCCTCTGCTGCCTGCTTCTCTTCTTGCCTTCACTCTTTCACAGCATCAGTCTTTCCCAATGAGTCAGCTCTTCACATCAGGTGGCCAAAGTATTCGACTTTCAGCTTCAGCAATAGTCCTTCCAATGAATATTCAAGGTTGATTTTCTTTAGGATTGACTGTTTGATCTCCCTCCATAGAAAAAATGACTCATAGGTCTGGTCCAACCAACAGTTCTGGTCTCTTCCTGTGTCTTGTTTGACTGTATAAGTGAAATTGCCTCTCCCATGATCTTAACTGCAGGCATAAAGGACCTGAGATTTCTATTCCTGACCCTCAAGAGGAACCTCATACTGTTCAGTGGTCTGTTGACTTTAATATTTCTAGTCATTTGAAGCTACATTTTATTTATTTACCTTTCAGTTTATTTATACTGCTACTTTCTCTGCCTTAGAAATGACTGGTATGTTCATTTTTAACTCTGTGGTTTAACCTCTGTGTATACCATTATTAAAATCAATTTTAGAAAATCACAGGCATGCTGTGGAGACCCATCCCTAAATACTTTTATGAATGATTTAGTGCAGGGCTAAATAATTACATTTTGTGGCTGAAAGATGCACAGTTGATAAGTAAGAGGGATTGGCTATTTCTTTGCCTTTCTTAAATATATACTAAAATTATGAATTCTTATATATTTAAAATGTAAAATCACTTTGATAGCATAGTTGAGAGCTCTGGGGGATTTTTCCTCCACCCACATCTTTCTAAATTTGGTTTCTTAAGTATTAGGAAAATACTGGGTTAAGTATAGGTCTGATCGTTATGAGCAATATACAGGGCACCCAAAAGGAATGATGTCTTGTCCTAGTCCTTGAAAGCAAGGAGACAGAATGAATGTGTATCTACATATGTATCAGGGCTTCCCTGATGGCTCAGTGGTAAAGAATCTGCCTGTAATTCAGAAGACATTGGGTTTGATCCCTGGGTTGGGAAGATTCCCTGGAGAAGGAAATGGCAACCCACTCCAGTATTCTTGCCTGGGGAATCCCATGGACAGAGAAATCCTGGCAAGCTACAATCCATGGGATCACAAGGGTCAGACACCAGTTAGCAACTAAATCATCACCACCACCTACACAGGTATCAAAGGCTGATTGGTGACTAGTATGGAGTGATGATTTATTCACTCATTCCACATATACTCACTAAGCTTCCCCTACATCCCAAGCACTGTGCTTTGTCTTGTAGAGGAGGTGGTAGATGAAATTGACAAGGTCCCTGCTCTCATGAAATCCATCAGGATTGATGCCATATTCATTGAAGTGTTATTACATGCCAGGCATTGTTCTGCCACCTTCACATGTACTAACTGTTAATCTTTCCATAACTATCATGAGGCATGAGATACATTTACAACTCATAAGTGTTGGAATCAGGATTTGACCTCTAGCAACTATCTCCCCGGGACGGGGGAGCCTGGTGGGCTGTCATCTATGGGGTCGTACAGAGTCGGACACGACTGAAGTGACTTAGCAGCAGCAGCAGCAGCAACTATCTCCATAACACAACTCCCACTTACATAATGCACCAACATGCACAGGTTTATCAACCTGTAAACTGTGATAACGGAGAAGGCAATGGCACCCCACTCCAGTACTCTTGCCTGGAAAATCCCATGGATGGAGGAGCCTGGTAGGCTGCAGTCCATGGGGTCACTAGGAGTCGGACACGACTGAGTGACTTCACTTTGACTTTTCACTTTCATGCATTGGAGAAGGAAATGGCAACCCACTCCAGTGTTCTTGCCTGGAGAATCCCAGGGACAGGGGCGCCTGGTGGGCTGCCGTCTCTGGGGTTGCGCAGAGTCAGACACGACTGAAGCGACTTAGCAGCAGCAAACTGTGATAAGTGCTTAGAAAGAAGAGTACAAGATGCTGTTTGGGGGTAGCAAAGGAAGTGGGGTTAGAGAAGAACACATGAAGAATGATTTAGTCACCAGTTAAGTGAGAACAGAAGATAGACTGAGTCAAGTGAAAGAGCTTGGTGAGTCCAGCTATGCTTTTACCTGGCTAGAGTCAATTTCTGGAGAAGGCAATGGCAACCCACTCCAGTACTCTTGCCTGGCAAATCCCATGGATGGAGGAGCCTGGTAGGCTGCAGTCCGTGGGGTCACTAGGAGTCGGACACGACTGAATGACTTCACTTTCATTTTCACTTTCATGCATTGGAGAAGGAAATGGCAACCCACTCCAGTGTTCTTGCCTGGAGAATCCCAGGGATGGGGGACCCTGGTGGGCTGCCGTCTCTGGGGTTGCACAGAATTGGACACGACTGAAACGACTTAGCAGCAGCAGCAGAGTCAATTTCTAGATAACCTTAGTCCAATCATTAATCTCTATGCACTCAATTGTTTTCATGATTCCTATTTGGTTGCATTGCCCATAACACCCATATGATTGTGTGCAACTTAATTGAACCCAGTGCTTTCTTTCTTTCAAAGCTTTGAAACCCATCCTTTTTTTTTTTTTTCCTGAGGTAGAGAAGTATGTTTCCGTTAATTGCATTCTGCTTGGGGCTAATCCACCATACAGCTGTGGTTGATGTCCAGGTATGATTCCGAGGGTCTTTTCCTTGCCCCCATGAGAGGATAGGTCTTTCTAAGAGGTCACAAGACCTAGTTCCTCAGGGAAGGAATCTTGAGCTTTTCACCATCAGCATCATGATCATCTGATTCTAACCCTTTCTTGGATATCTAGATAATGAGGTTCTTGGAACCCGGACAAACCTCTTAACATTACTGTTTTTTGATATTGTTGAACTCCAGAGATTGAACTCTTTCTCTATTTCATTTAATCACAACTCTAGTCGTAGTCAAACAGTTGAAGGATCCATCTCTACTTTTCCTTTTTGCCTCCCCAATCTTAATTGTACAAATTCATTTTTGATAATATTTACTCCTTCTAGAATACAGGCCTTCTCATTCTTTTTTTAAAAAATATATTTTAATTTGTAAAATCTATACCTCTTCATGGTTTTCTTTGATTAACTCAGTTCATTAAACTTTTTTTCCCAAGTCTCCAGGCATTTTTGTATGCTATTTACATGATATCCTTTGAACTCAATATTACAACTTGGTGCACATGCCTGCTTATATTATCCAACTATATCATGTACTCTTCAAGGGTGAGAATTATGCCTTTTCTTTATAATTCTTCTACAGAGTCCTGCATGTTGGCTAACTGTGCCAACTCAAAAATGTTCCTAAATAATGAATACAGTGTCAATTCTTTATTAGTTGTCTATGACTTTCTCTGTGTGGTCTCAACCTTGACTTTAGTTTGCCAACTAAAAATACACCCTTTATATGGTATTAACTAAGGATAAACAATGTGTTCATTGATTGACTTTCTTACCTTCCAATCTGTAGTGTTGGCATGGAGAAGAGTTAACCATCACGTATTTTGGGTTTCCAGTGTCCTTAAAGTAAAAGTCCAAATGCTGCAATGAACATAATAGAGTTTTAAAGAAAGACTCACAACAAAGCCAAATCAAAGTAGCCAACCTACCAATGGACAAACAAAACAATGTTTCAGAAATGCTCAGGAAAAGAGAAAAATCCTTTACAGTAATGTGTTGGAGAGGCTAGTGAAATTCCTACATTGGGAGGGTTTACTCTAGATACCCCTGAAGTTTCTTTCCAACTAAGATGCTATTTTAAAATTCAGAGTTAAAATTAAGAGGACTAAAAGGAATATTAGCAAGTGACTGTAAAAATGAGGCCTTGGGAATTTTTGGTGAGAAGGTCAATAGTTATTTTCTGTTGAGTTAGATGCTAAGTGCTGTGTGATGCTTTCAAAGCAACTGTGATAAATTATTAAGTACTTGTAATTTATTACCCACATCAGGGAATAATATATTGCAGTGTGAGCTGAAGACACCAGGCAGTGCTGGCTGAAGCATTTGTCTAGATATTGCACAAGATTGTCTGAAAAGCAACAGGCTCATTAGTAACTCAGGTTGTTGCAGGAGACTGTGTTTTCCTTGTTATGAGTTTTTCCATTTCCAACTAGAAAGTGAAGAATTGTAGAGACACATTTACATTAGTCAAGTGCCCTGGTGAGACTTCTGCCCTCTGAAATTATTGGGATAATCACCGGTGTTTTGCAAGTGTAAGAAATGAAGGAGAGACCATGACTTCTTCTATCGAAAATAAATGTTTTATGAATTCTTTATAAATACATATTTGGGCTTTTGACTTTTCAGTTATCTGTGGCTGATGTGAAATGCTGTTAATCTATTGTTTGTTAAGCTAGTTGCAAGCTACATTTTCTATTCTGCTTAGTGTAATTTTAGGAGGAATAATTCACACTAAGCATGCGGAAGCATGCCTCACATAAGGATTAATTCATAAAGTCCCTAGAGATGACCGTTTTTCATAGCATCTTCACAATCTGAGTGTTTTCTTCTACTGATTCAAAGCACATCATTGAATTTGTTATCTGGAGGAAAATAAAAAATACTCTTGCATTTTCCTGGCTAGCAATTATAGGAGCCCTTGTCATATGCTGAGGCTTGTTAGCTCTGAAACACCTTGAAAATCTTTAATTTATTTCACATAACTTCTGGAAATTCTTACTTTTTTTTTTATCATTCTCTATTGTAACTAATGCTTTTCTTCTGAGGTATTCTAAATTTTACCTCCGTTCTAATGTGTTCCCCATCAGCTCTACTTATAGACAAATTATTTCACTGCTCTTGAGAGCTTTCCATAAAACTTTAAAAGCATCTATCCACCTGTACTAAGCCGTGTGCTGGTTGAAGAGAGGAGGAAGGAGAGGAGAGAGGTGGATGAGTGACAGCTGGAAGAGGGTGGTGGAGTCTTGGAAAAGCAGAGAAAGTTCAGAACAGGCTAGTATGTAACCAGGAGCAAGACTGTGTATACTGAGTACCTCCCAGTTGAAAAGTAGGAGACCTTCAACCATTCTGCCTGTGAATATCACTTACCATATTGTATTCACGTGAAAATGTTTAATAATTGGTTGGAATCATCAGCTCATACTTACTTATGGTTTGGAACCTATTAGAAAGTTGAAAGAAAAAGTGACCATGCAAATAAACTAGAATAACCAATAGGCTGGTAGTTGGTTGGAACTGGATTATCCAGAGCAAAGGAAACCTTAGTTGTAGACCGTCTATCATTATTATTTTTTTTAACATTATACTTTCCTTTGTCTGGGGTTCTGTCTTAGAGCTCATTTGAGAGTCATGAGGCAAAGACATATCAGAGTTAGAAGGACCAGCCAAGACTAGAATTGTGTGTCCTTTCAAAAGACTGTGTATGGGGTGGGGGGACGACTGAGCTCTTGGTTAATTACTAACCCATTATGAGCAATTTACCATGTATGTCAGGCTCTGTTCTAAGTGTTTTACATGTGTAAAAACACTGCCCAAGCCCATTAAATGTGTCAACACCTTTGCCTCCGGGCAGCCTCCTTCCAGACTTGCTTCTTTCAGACAGCTTTCCTGACCTGCAGGAGAACCCTCTGAAACTCATACCAATCCTATGTGGTTAGTACTACTTACTGTTCCCATTAGGATGAGAAGGAAATTGAGGCACAGAGAAGTTAAGTAATTTGACTAAGGTCACACAGCTGGAAAATCAGAACTGAGTTTGGGCACAGGCAGTCTTCTCCAGTGTCTGCGTTTCTAGTCCCTGTTGTCCTCTGCCTGTCCAGTGTGGCTCAGCAATGTCTTTACTCCACAGGAGTCACATTCCATTAAGGGCACAGGGCCCTGTTTCCCTTCTTATGGCCTCTGTTGCTGCAGACTCCACTTGCGTCTTCAGCGTCTACACTCCTGTTAAATAAAACCCATGAAAGTGCATATAAATTGCAAAGATCAATAAAAATGTTATTTCATTATTTCCCAAACAGGTAAGCTTGCCCCTTAAGTCCTTTTCCGCCTTAAATTTAAAAGTTTTCTTATTTTCTAAAGCCTGTAGGGTGATAGAATTCTGCTCTGCCCCAAAGGATGCTAGCTTTCTATTTATATTTAAATCCAGTAGAATGAAAAGCACAGTTGCTGGGTCACACCAGCCATGTGGCAGGGGCTCAGCGACTACACATTGCTGGCGGCTACTGCCCGGACAGGGCAGCAATAGGACATGTCTATCACTGTAGAAAGTTCTCTTGGGTGGCACTAGACAAAACACAAGATAGTATTTCCTTTCAAATGAGGCAGCATCATAATTACATGACTTTGATATTGGACCATCTCATTTTTTAATCACTGTCTTTACACTTATAGAATAAATAGGATACCACGTCTCTCCCCCTCATTCCTCTTGTTTATTTACTTTTCCCTTTAAAATAAATACACTTGGCCCTGTTTCTTTCTTTCTTTTTTTTTCTTCCCTCCAGTTTTCTTGCTTCCACTCATTCTTTCATACTGAAAATGTGTGAAAGGAGCTGCCCAAGCCCATTAAATGTGTCAACACCTTTGCCTCCGGGCAGCCTCCTTCCAGACTTGCTTCCTTCAGACAGCTTTCCTGACCTGCAGGAGAACCCTCTGAGACAGACCCCTTGGACTTGAGGCTCTGCATCACCCTTGAATTCAATTTCTTCCTGAAAGGCATTCATATGCTATGTATTTATTTGCATTTTTCCTGCTATGTATTTGTTTATTAGTAAGATAGAATTCACACAGTGCACATGTCAAAGAGCATCCAGGATTCTATTTAGTAAATCACCCGAGATCACCAATTTCATGTATCTTTCAGGCCATCCAACACTTTAACAGTACCTTGCACATTTCAACAGACCATTGGCCTAATCCTATGCAGCAGGCATTTAGTAGCAGCTCTCTAGTTTTTAAAAGTCACAACAAACAGGATCGGTTGTTTGTTAGATACTCTCACTGGAAGACAGAGGCTGGACTGTTCACTCTTTTATTTATTAATCCACCAGACATTTATTTCCTATACTGCACACTTTGCAGGGCACTGAGGAGTCAGAGTTAAAGGCACAACATTAACCTGAAAGAGCCAATAGCCTAGCCAGGAAAACCAGAAGCTAAGTAAGTGACGATAATATGGTGGAATAAATGCTCTGATTGGAGATTTCTAAACTGTGTTGATGGAATTATCAATGACCAGCCAACACTGGGAGGATGTGGAATCAGGAAAGTCTTCTGGAGAAGTGGACCCTCCAGATGAGTCTTGCAAGACAGCAGTTATCTAAGCAAAGGCTTGTAAGAGTATCACCTTTGCAGGTGTTGAGTGGGTATGGGGTTATTGGTGACAAATGAGACTAAAGGCTGAGCTAGATTATGAAGAGCCTGGATTTTGTGCTGGAAAAAAAAATGGCATGCTGTTGGAATATTTAAGCAGGGAGTAACACTCACCATTGGACTAATATTTTAGACCACACACAATGGCAACTATTGAACTGGAGGCAAAAATACTGGAGAAGAGGTAATTGCAATATTCCAGGTGAGGGCTAAGGAGGGCTTTAACTAAAGCCATGCAGGGGAGAGGGAGAGAGTGGGCAGATTAAAGAGGGATTTTGGGTTTGAAACAGCAAGACTTAGTAACACATTGAATGAGGGCAATTAAGCACAGTGAGGAGTCTAGGATAATGGCCAGGTTTCAATCAAAGATATTGCTGCAAAAATTTCTCCATGGGTGAAAGACCACGTTAAATGATACCTATAATTCTTTGCAGGACTGTGGGTCATAATTTAAAATTTTATTAACTTTTAGGACTCCTGACAACTTCCACTGAATATTGTAAAATATAATAAAGCTAACACTTAACATCTACATAATATGGTGGGATATCTTTTTTTCAGATACTTTAGCAAAACATTCAACATAAAGTACTTAATATTGGCAAGGCTGCTGTACAGTCATATTTTAGTGTGTTATTTTTGTTGAAGTATAATTGATGTACAATATCGTGAAAGTTACAGCTGTACAATATAGTGATTCATAGTTTTTAAAGGTCTGACTCCCTTTATATTTATTATAAAATATTGGCTATATTCCCTGTGTTGTGCAATATAGCCTTGCTGCTAAGCTGCTAAGTTGCTTCAGTCGTGTCCGACTCTGTGTGACCCCATAGACGGCAGCCCACCAGGCTCCGCCGTCCCTGGGATTCTCCAGGCAAGAACACTGGAGTGGGTTGCCGTTTCCTTCTCCAATGTGTGAAAGTGAAGTCGCTCAGTTGTGCCCGACCCTCAGCGACCCCATGGACTGCAGCCTACCAGGCTCCTCTGTCCGTGGGATTTTCCAGGCAAGAGTACTGGAGTGGGGTGCCATTGCCTTCTCCAGTATAGCCTTATAGCTATTTTATGCATAATAGTTTGTACCTCTGAAGTCCCTACCCCTATATTGCTCCTCCCTGTTTCCCTCTCCCTACTGGTAACCACTAGCTTGTCTTCCATATCTGTGAATCGGGTTTTTTTTGTTGTTGTTGTTATATTCACTAGTTGTTGTATTTTTAGTCTCTACGTATAAGTGATATCATACACTATTTGTTTTTCTCTGTCTGGCTTATTTCACTTAGCATAATACCCTCCACCTCCATCCATGTTGTTGCAAATGGCAAAATGTCATTCTTTTTTATGGCTGGGTAGTATTTCATTGTGTGTGTATAATGTACTATATATGTTGTATAATACCACACACACACACATATCTTAGCAATTGTAAATAATCCTGCTCTGAAAATTTGGGTACATGGATCTTTTTGAATTATTATCTTTGTTTTTTCTTTCAGATATATACATATATATATACATACATATTATATATATATGTATATATATTAACCAGGAGTGGAATTGCAGGGTCATGTTGTAGTTCTAATTTTAGATTTTTGAGAAACTTGCATACTATTTTCCACAATGGCTGTGCCCATTTACATTCCCACCAATAGTGTATGAGGGTTCCCTTTTCTCCATGTCCTTGTCAACATTTGTGATTTGTGTTATTTTTGATCACAGCCATTCTGATAGATGTGAGATCGTATCTGATTGAGGGTTTGATTTGCATTTCCCTAATGATTAGCAGTGTTGGGCATCTTTTCATGTGCCTGTTGGTCATCTGCATGTTCTCTTTGGGAAAATGTCTGTTCAGGTCTTCTGATCATTTGTAACTGGGTTGGGTTTTTTTGATATTGAATTGTATGAGCTGTTTGCATATTTTAGATATTAACCATTTATTGATCATATTATTTGCAAATATTTTTTCTCATTCTGTAGGTTGACTTACACTATTGCTGGTAATAGTATAAATTTGTATAATTCTTTTGGAAAATGATTTGGTAGTATGCACTAAAAGGGCTTCCCAAGTGGCGCTAGTGGTAAAGAACACACCTGCCAATGCAGGAGACATAAGAGATGTGGTTTTGATCCCTGGCTTGGGAAGATTCCCTGGAAGAGGGCATGACAACCTACTCCAGTATTCTTGCCTGGAGAATCCGATGGACAGAGGAACCTGGCGGGCTACAGTTCACAGGATCACAAAGAGTCAGACACAGCTGAAGCAACTTGGCAGGCACACATGCTAAAAAGTATAGAGCATATAAAAATATGTTCATCTTGCCATGAAATTATATCAAAGATAGTCTTCAAAAGAAGAAAAGAGCTATGATATGGAAGTGTGTATTGCATGGGTACTTAGACCTGTGAACTATTGTTCATGACCTAAATGCTGAAGAACAAGGAGAAGAGTAAGTATAATTGGTTATATCAATTCCAAGGAAGGTTGACTAGCTGAGAAAATGATGACTCTCAGTACTGTACAAGGAAATCATGTGTGCTAAGTCTTAAAGCACACCTTGCTAGAAACCCAGCGTTCTTTCTGCAGCTTCTCTTGAAATAGCATAGAAGAATACTAACAGAACAATGATCAGTGGAAAACCGAACACCAGAAGTATGTGCACATTAATAAAAACTGATATTTATGGGTTTACGTGGATTAAGTCTGAAATATGTTGAAAAAAATTTTAACTCTAGGATGGTAAGGTTGTGGAGAGTATTATTTTCCATGTTTTTCTTTAGCTGTTGTTCAGTCTGTTTTTGTGCTATGATGCCACAATGATACTTTAACAATTATAAAAGTACAAAAAAAAGCAAAACAGTTTTATTTTGGTTTAGAATTGTATTGTTTAGGTCTTCAGTTTTTCCACAAGATTGCTTGTTATTATCCTTCCCAATTTAGAAGAGTTAGCTATTTAATAATGGAACACATGTGCAGCAATTCTAGTACTGCATTCTGCTTTCTAAAAATTCATTCAGCACAAATTTCACAGAAGCCCACCTACACTTTGGAGCTATTTAATTTTTCACAGTTTTATGCCCATGTTGTATGGTAGCAACCATGGAAAAATAAATTGAATGCTAACCGTGCTGCAGAAAATAGATGAAATGTATGCTGTGAGCTCTAAAAATGACAAACCCAGTGTTATTTTGGCTATTTTTCATGCTTAATAATAATAAATGGAAGCAGGAAGGAACAGGCCCTGTATTTGAATTCTTACTATTCTCTTGAGTCACATCCTACCTGAAGCCATTCAGCACCGTCTCCTTTTCATCTGATGCTGTGGCCTCTTTCCTTACCTTCTTCCTCCTCCTCTTTGCCCACTTTTTGCCTTTTCTCACATAACTTATGATTTCGCCTACCTGAGTCTCACAGACACTCACTGGAGATGTTTTTTCCTGGAGGACAACGAGCAAGCATTTGTTCGACTCTGGATTTTTGTCCTCATGAAAGGCATTGACCTGTTTCTCCCTCTTTTTCCTCCTTAAACTTCTCGCATAAATTGGCTCTGAGAGACTTGCATGTCCATTCACTTCCTTTGCACAATGCTGTGTCCAATTAGAGCCCGATGAGAACCTGGTTCCTATTGACACCATCGACATCTAAGAAGATTAGTGATTTTTTTTTCTAAAATAAAAAAGATAAACCACACAGATATCAGGTCAATAGGACCAAAGAAAATGAAAGAAAGGTAATATCACCCTTTCGAGGGCTGTGGATAGGAGTTGGTGGAGGGTGAGAAAAACCTGTTATCAGAAAACAATGTGGTCACCTGATTTCACATAAATCACAGCACATCTGGGACACCCATGATACCAGAGGGATTAGACAGTATAATCCCTGTTGCACAGTGACTAATGCAGGAAAAGAATTTAACAGTTTTGAGGTGACACTGTTAGGTTGTATGATTGTACAATTTTATGCCCAGCTGCTGTTACAAAATCTGTGAGACTTAAAATGAGTATTTGTTATTTGGTATTAAAGAAATGACTTATGAATCCAATCCCATTTGCTTCTTTCACCTCTTGGAGCCCAAATTCTGTGAAAACCAGGGTCTGGCCTCTCATCTCCTGTGCCTGGCGCAGTGCTGGCAGGAGACTTTCTTCCCATTGTTGCTGTTTGCAGTTGCCTTTATCCTGTGCATGCTGAGGGTGGAGCCTTGTCTTTCACGTGGTAAAGAGGAAGCAACCTATTGGTCGCTGGAGAAGAAATCACGGCAAATCTTTTCTGGAAAAATGTGATGTATAGATTAACTTCCAGTGCTTCAGTGTACACCATATATTTAAAACGTAGAATGTATTCAAATCACAGATTATTGAAATATTCAGTGATTTATCTCCCACTTAGGGCTCATCAGGTTTCAGTTCTGGATGGATGAGCTAAAATTTGGCCAAGGAGTTCCTTCATATCTTTTCATATTTTCCTGAAACCACCTTTACCAAGGCTTCAGATCCTCACTGGTGGGGTTTGAATGACAGCTTTTTATTTCCACCTGTTTCTCTTGTGGTGTAGGATTGAACACCTATCAAAGCTACTATAAACTCACGTGCCTGAAAGCTAGAATACTAGAGTCACCTCCATCAATGTCCCCAGCTGCACAGACTCACCTCTGGGAGCCTCTGGGCTCCCCTCCACCCTACAGTCACTTTGCCCGTAGACCGTCATTTCCTCGTGTTCCTTGAAATAAGATCACCTGGGAGACAATTATATCCTTATGTGAGAAAACTCATTTTTTTTAACATAACAACAAACATTATATTAAATTGGAAAGAGTGTCCAGGTAAAGTATTAGTTGTGTTTTTGTTTAAACGATAGGTTTTTATGTCATTGAAAACAGTTATTGATATATCTGTAGAGTTTGGGTGGGAAACATTTATGGACAGGTTAGCTTTGAATGAGATAAAAGCTGTTGCTTTAATTAAATTCTGGCAATGTAGGTTTTCATGTTGTTCCTATTAATTACTATTTTTGTCAATATGCATTGTTGTCTGGGTTTTGGTCACAATAAGATTAAACAAGCATCTGCTATGCCACCAAAAAACAAATAAGCAAATCCCCAATTAGGTAAGATGATACAGGCCTAGGTATAAAGATACAGAAATATTTTTAAGAGAAATCCAGTTATAGAAGAGCTTCCCTTAAGAAGCCATCCTTCAGCTTTTTTTCTTCTTACTTCATGACTTTCAAAAGCAGTACCCCACACATGCATTTTATCTGAGTGATTTTGTATATTGTACAACCAGGCTTAACTAAAACAGCAATCACACAATCACACACCTCAGTCCTCCCAATTTTGAATTTAGAAAATTTGTTTTCAATACTTTTAGACTGTTTTTTTTTTTTCTGGGTTTTGTCTCCATTTCCCCCCACAACATCTTGATTTTTTGAACTTTCATCTTAACATTCGTCTTACTGTGGAAGATTATGACAGCTCATACAGAAATGAACACCATACACAAATTGCACGTGTGTGTTCACATAGACATGCCCTAAAACAATCCTTCCAGCAGGACTGTATCACAATTTTGGTCCATTTGATATTCAGTGTTTATATTGTCATGAATCTGCATTTGATGTTATGATTGCTTTAGAAAGGTACTAAAATAACATTTCTCTTCTATATACATTTTGTTTTTCCTAGAATTAATTCCTTGCTTTGTCATAAGCTTTATTTTTTGGTGTATCTATCATGAAATCCATCTTCAAACTCGGGTAGAACTATGCATATCCTTTCAGTATGTGAAACACATCAAATATTCCATCAATTCTGGCTTTATTTTTTTGAGATACTTCTGGAATCTTCCATCTTCCTGCTCTAACCTGAACTGGGTGATCTCTAGACCAGTTCCACACCTGTTAACTCTGACCTCGCTGTATCATCACTTTGAGAAATCCATTTACCTTTTCTGTGTTGAATAACTTGTTACCTGGATTCAGAGTCTTCCCCTTTCTTGTTTCCTTCCTTGTTTGGATGGTGTAGATCCTACAGAAGCCTCCTAAAAAGTAGAAGGGAAATAGATTTTTGAGATTTCTGCATCTGTGAAATAGACTTTATTTTACCTACGCATTTGATTTATATTTTAATGGTTATGTTTTGTGTGTGTGTGTGTGTGTGTGTGTGTGTGTGTGTGTGTGTGTGTGTGTGTGTGTGTGTGTGTATGGAATAAAACTCGTCTTTTCTCATCATTTTGAATGTGTTGCTCCATTTTCTTCTGACCAGTAGTTCTGCCATTGAGAATCCAGAAGCCGTTCTGAGCCCTAATCCTTTCTCTAGAATCTGTTTTCACTCTCAAGTGATTTTTAAAATCTTGTGTGAGTGTTTCTTCATGTGGGTCTTTCCCTTCCTCTTCCTTCTCTTTTCTTTTTGCTAGAAGCTTGACAGGTGTTTTCAATTTAAAAACTCATTTTCTTGAGTTCTCCAATATTTTATTTCTTTGTAATGGTCTGTGTTTCTGTTTGAGACTTCACAGTTTGATGTTGAATATCTTGCATGAATCTAATTTCATGACAAGTTTTCATTTGTTTTACCTTATGAAATCTTTCCTCAACTTTCTTATCTATTGAGATGTTCCTATCTCACTTACCTTTTTAATTTCTATGAGCTCTTTCTTATTCTCTGAATGTTCATTTTTATAGCCTCCTGTTCTTGTTGCATGGACAGAATGTCTTCTCTCTGAGATTATTAATATTCTTGAAGTCATCATCTTCTTATGTCTTGTTTCTGTGTCCACTGAGTTCTTCTTTTCTGTTTGGTGTGGCATTAGGAATGTGATCCTGGTGCTTTTTGGAAGCTTGAAAAGTGTGGGTCAGGTTCACTGACTGTGGATTCACTTTAAAATGAGCAGGTAGACATGGTTATCTAATTGGAAGATATCCATTTATGAATATCAGTGTGGTGTTACCTTTTGGTCAGTTTCTGATGAAAGTTAGGCAGCTAAAGTCTGAATGTTAAGCAGGGAAGGGGGACTAAGTACTCCCCATTCAGCATACAGGCTTTCACTTTATAGAAACTTGCTCAGTCCTTGGTGTGCTTGAGTTCATCCTCTACAGAGAGTGATGCTCTGATCTGTGCAGAGAGGCTGGGGCTGGAGGAAGACACTGACACAGGTTTTCATCGAGTTTGATTTTCACTCCCACCTTCTGGAGTCTCTGGTGCTCCACTCCTAGAGCCTTCCTGGTGCTGGGTGGAGTGGTTGCTTTGGTATCAGTTACATTCCACCCCTTGTGGGTTTTCCTTTCGGTTTTTTATACTGTGATAAGTTAATTCTGACTTGATTATCATCTGCTTTTCAGCTTTTGAAACTTTGATAACATTTTTTTTCCTGTTTTCCGCATGTTATACTCAACAATTTAATTGGATAGTTGAAGGAAGTGGAGATAAACAAATGTGTTATATTTTCCATATTTACCCAGACTCCAGGCCACACAGCAGTTCATTTTCTTTTGCTGCTCTGTCCTGTTAGTGAATCTTAGAGAACAGTAGGACAGGCGAACTTGGAGGGATGTTGTGTCGTGTGACCTGTCACCATTTTCTGGGTTTTGAAAGTGGAGAGGGTGGAGTATGAGAAAAGGAAAGGAAGCAAAGGAAATCAGTTGGGTAAAGATATGAGAGAGAAATTAAAGGATGAAAGGAGAAGAGAGGCGTTTTGAATGGTGAAATGAAAGCTATTAATGGAGAAATCTGCATCAGTGTCTCCATCTTCTTCATGACTCTGCCGAACCACCTTCTCGTTTCCTTTTCATTGAACTGAGAAGGAATGAGAGTGCTCCCACAAACTGGTCTTCAGAACCTAAGCGCTTGATGGATACTCTAGTACTCTTGTAAAAATTAGCTTTTAAGTTACCCAGTCATCCTCTGATTTGTGAAGCCAGACTTCATAATTTTGAACTGAACACATTTTCTTATGTCTCTTCTATTTCTTCTCTTGTAGGCTTTAAAGAAAGTGATTAATTGTTTTTTATGTGATATTCTTTCTATTTTCATATTAGAACTTAACATAATTCACAGTACTCATGGGAGACAGTGTATGTGGTATATTCATAGAAATACAAAATGTTAAAATTCAAAGGCATCTTGAGGTTCCTGCCTGCTGTCAAGCACCCTTCTTTTTAGAAATGAGAAAACTGATATCCAGAGAGGTGAAGTGTCTGCCCAGGGTGGTACAGATGGCAAATGGGCATGATTCAGTGTAGGAATGAGAAAATTGTGTCATGTCACGAGTAAACTTGTGCTAGAATGGTAGGGCAAGTATGTCTGTCATACTATTCATTATTCAATAGTATTCATATTTCAGGATTTTTTTTCCACAAACTGCTTTTTATTTTATAGATATTTACTTGCTATAGTATATGGTTGAAATATACAGTAATGCATTCGTAGAGAGAATGAGTTTTATCTGGGAGTCACTGCATGAATAGAGGTTGTAAAATTGTATCACAGAAATTTATGAGGTAACAAATGGTTATCCTTTTGCCATTTGCAGTTCTGATCAGTTTTCATTTTTGTGCTTAGATGATATTGGGATTATTGAAAGCTTAATGTTCTTTTCTAAGAATCCCCTTAGATAAATGATATAATTTAATGCAAAATGTTATAACACACCTGCTGTGTTTCCTATAGCACCTTGGGTATAGATGTTTCTTGGTTTCAGTGAGTTTGATAGTGAATCTCTAAAGGATGCAATTTTGCTTTGACTTGTACATTCACAGCTTGCAATAATAGGAATAAAAAAAAAACTATTCTTGCAAGTTCTGACATGTTTTAACATTGAAATAAATAAAGCCTTGTGTAAACTGTTTGATTAGTTGTGATTAAAATGTACTGAACCCTACTACCATCCTTGGTTCTTAGAACTGATGTTTTATTTTCTTTTCAAATGGCCATATTAATGGTTATTTAAATTTTTTCTCCATATTCCTTCCACTTCCAGATGAGTTGTCTGTTTCTTATTGTAGAAAAGTAAAATTAAATCTCCCTTGTACATAAGCACAAGGGGTTTATTACATTGTATTTAAATTATTAATGACAATCACATTTTCTCAAGAAGTACTGGACATGTTTCACTGGTGGTATCCATTAAAAATAGATTTTGCTGGCTTCTGGGTGGCTAAATCAATCATAAACTTACTTCTGAAATATTTTCTGACTTGTTGATCCTGGTGTGTATGCATGTACCATACAGCTACTTTTTATAGTTCTTTAACCATGTATTCCTACAGTCACTGACAGGAGCTGGAGAATCTTATTCGTAGTGAAGCACATCCTGTTCTGTTGGTCCCATATCCCTAGGCTACCCTACAGCGTAGCATTTCTTACATCAAATTGACATACTGTTTACACATTGCGTTATTTACTGTGAGTGCCGCAAGACCAGAAACCATGTCTTCTTATTCATTTTTGTATCTCCAGATTCCAGCAGAGCACTCAACATGTAGTAAGAGCATGGTTAATACTCTGTGAGTGATGGTGGGTATGCATGGGTTCATAGGGAGAAGACTCCTACAGGATACTCTTTTGAGAAGCGGTTAATGAATGAAATTTTTGTCCAACCTGAACCAGACAAAAGTCAACTTTCCTAAGTTTTTCAGTTGGTCCTAATGGTATAAAACTTTGGAGTTCACATTTTGAGTATACTACCTTACCTGTTGATGCTGTTTAATTACATATATTGGGGAGATTTAATGACCAAGGGAACAATTATAAGAGATAATAGCAAAGTACAATGGGTATACTTAGTCATTAGGATAATGAGGTCTATACTTGATTCCTTCTTAGTTGTGTGACTTTGGGGGCAGTTTCTACAATAGAAAAATAAGTTTGTGGTATTTACCCTACTTATTCAATAGCACTGGAATATTATGAGGGTGAAATGAGATATTAAAGCATGGTGAACTAGTATTCAATACACGATTATTGTTATTATAATTATTTTCTATTTGTTCCAAATGGGCTTTTAGTTCAGGAAAAAGTAATAGAGTTAATTTCTTTTGTGTAGGGAGTTATGCATCTCAACTTACTAATTGTCTTCTATTTTGGGTAAAATCATCCAAAATTTATTTTAACAAGAATTCTTAAATTCCTACAATGCAATAGCAAAAACCCAAGTAACTCAATTTTAAAATGGTCAAAATACAACATTGTAAATCAAATATACTTTAATAAAATTTAAAAATAAGTAGATAAAAAATGGTCAAAGAATTTAAATAGACATTTCTCCTAAGAAGAGACACTCCCCATACAAGTGTCCATGATGTATATGTGAAAGGGACTTCCCTAGTGGCTCAGATGGTAAAGAATCTGCCATCTGCAGATGTCTTCTGCAGATGTCTTCTGCAATGCAGAAGACACAGATTCAATCCCTGGGTTGGGAGGATCCTTTGAAGAAGGGAATGGCTACCCACTCCTGTATTCTTGCCTAGAGATAGCATGGACAGAGTTATATGAAAAGGTGCTCAGCATCACTAATCATCAGGGAAATGCAAATCAAAACTACAATGAGATATCACTTTGCACATTTTAGTATGACAATTATCAAACAGACAAACAACAAACTATAACATGTGTTGGCAAGGCTATGGAGGAAATGGAATCCTTATACACTATTAGTGGAAATGTAAAATGGTACAACCATTATGGAAAATAATAGAGCCTCCTCAAAAAAATTAAAAATAGAACTACCATATAATCCAGCAATCTCACAACTGGGTATTTATCCAAAAGAATTAAAATCAGGATCTGGAAGCATTACCTGCACTCTTATGTACTCTGAAGCATTATTCACGATAGCCAAGAGATGGAAACAACCCAAATGTCTATTGACAGATGAATAGATAAAGAAAATGTGGTATATACATAAAATGGAATATTATTCAGCCTCAACAAAGAAGGAAATCCTACCATTTGAAACAACATGGACTAACCTGGAAGATATTATGCTAAGTAAAATAAGCCAGTCTCCAAAGGACAGATGCTATATGGTTCTACTTATGTGAGGTGTCTCAAGTAGTCAAAGTCATGTAGGTGGGACAGTGGTAAGAATCCAGCTGACAATGCAGGAAACGCAAGAGATATGGGCTCAATTCCTGGGTCAGGAAGATTACCTAGAAGAGGAAATGGTGACCCGCTCCAGTATTCTTGCCTGGAAAACTCCACGGACAGAGGAGCCTGGCAGGCTGCAGTTCATGGGGTTGCAAAGGGTAGAACATGATTGAGCATGTGTACGCGTGCGTACATGCACACATGCACACACACACACATACACACACACACGCACACACAGTAGACAAAACATAGAAACAAAGAGAATGGTGATTGCCAGGGGCTGGGAGGATAGGGAAATGGGAAGTTGTTCAATAGGGATAAACTTCCAGTGATGCAAGAGGAATAAGGCCTAGAGATGCTGTATAAAGTACTGCCTATGGTTAACATTATGGTATTCACTTAAAATTTTGTTAAGAGAGTAAGTTTCATGTTCCTACCACATACACACACACACACACACACACACACAAAGGGACCATGAAACACAAGAAGACTTGGAAATGATGGATATGTTTATTACCTTGATTGTGATAATAGTATCATAAGTATATGCATATGTCCAGACTCATTAAATTATATACATTAAATATATGCAGTATTTTTGGTGCATCAATATACTTCAATAAAACTGTTAAAAAGTTTTTTTTTAAGAGTTCTTTAAATAACTAAAATGTATGATGACTTGCTTTCAAAAATATGTCAATTCACTCCTCTCTTTTTAGTTCTCTTTGAATCCAAGAAGTTAAATATATAACTATATTTTTAACCTTTACATATCTTAAACACGTAGATCAAATCTTTCTGTGGAAAGTTACCATGTGCTACCTGGAGAAACACTCCAAGTACTTACAATAGCTTGAAAGATGGAGTTTTAAATGTTTTGGTGCTTTATTTTTGTTCTCTGCAGTCCACTTCTTAGCTTAGCCACTGTTGGGCAATGGTTGTGGTGCAATCTTTGCTTTGAATAGTTATTTAGCTAAAATAATAATGATCTTCAGTTATTAGCTCCTTCTTTAAATCAAGAATGTCAATCCCCTTTGAATCTCTGTTAAAATGCTGCTTTGTGTGAAGACCACTGATCAAAAGACAATATATAGGAGAATTCAGGTAATGTTGGTAAGTAGACTAAGATATAACTTGAGGTTTTCAGGCTTTAAGAGCTGTTGTTGAGATACTATTGAGAGTATCCTATTTGTAAAAGTTATTTGGGGGACTTCCCTGGTAATTCAGTGGCTAAGACCCCACGCTTCCAACGTAAGGGGCCTGGTCAGGGAACTAGATGCCACACGCTGTCACTAACAGTTTTCATGTTGCAACTGAAGATCCCACATGCTGCAATCAAGACCCGTTGCAGCCAAATAAATAAATAAATAAATACCTATTTTTAAAGGTATTTGGACCTGGACTTCCCTGGAGGCTCAGTGGTAAAGAATCAATCTACTCACGAGGCTCAGTGGTAAAGAATCCACCTACTAATGATCTGATAGACAGAGTGCCTGAAGAACTATGGACAAAGGTTCATGACCTTAGACAGGAGGCAGTGATCAAGACCATCCCCAAGAAAAAGAAATCTAAAAAGGCAAAATGGTTGTCTGATGAGGAGGCCTTAAAAATAGCTGAGAAAAGAAGAGAAGCAAAAGGCAAAGGAGAAAAGGAAAGATATATGAATGCAGAGTACCAAAGAATAGCAAGGAGAGATAAGAAAGCCTTCCTCAGTAGAGGAAAAGAGTAGAATGGGAAAGACTAGAGATCTCTTCAAGAAAATTAGAGATACCAAGGGAACATTTCATGCAAAGAAGGGCACAATGAAGGACAAAACAGGTATGCACCTAATAGAAGCAGAAGATACTAAGAAGAGGTGGCAAGAATACACAGAAGAACTATACAAAAAAGATCTTTATGACCACAATGGTATGGTCACTCACCTAGAGCCAGACATCCTGCAATGTGAAGTCAAGTGGGCCTTAGGAAGCATGACTATGAACAAAGTTAGTGGAGGTGATGGAATTCCAGTTGAGCTATTTTAAATCCTGAAAGATAATGCTGTGAAAGTGCTATACTCAATATGCAACCAAATCTGGAAAACTCAGCAGTGGCCACAGGACTGGAAAAGGTCAGTTTGCATTCCAAACCCTAAGAAAGGCAAATCAAAGAATGTTCAAACTACCACACAATTGCACTCATTTCACATGGTAGCAAAGTAATGCTCAGTTCTCCAAGCCAGACTTCAATAGTACGTGAACTGTAAACTTACAGATGTTCAAGCTAGATTTAGAAAAGGCAGAGGAACCAGAGATCAAATTGCCAAAATCTGTTGGATCATTGAAAAAGCAGGACTTCCCTGGTGGTTCAGATGGTAAAGCATCTGCCTACAATGAGGGAGACCTGCATTCAATCCCTGGGTTGGGAAGATCCCCTGGAGAAGGAAATGGCAACCCACTCCAGTATTCTTGCATGAAAATCCCATGGATGGAGGAACCTGGGGCCTACAGTCCATGGGGTCACAAAATGTTGGACATGACTGAGTGACTTCACTTTACTTCTTCACTCACTTCATCGAAAAAGCAAGAGAGTTCCAGTTCCAGTAGTTCCAGAGTGTCTACTCCTGCTTTATCGACTATACCAAAGCCCAAAATGTGTGGATCACAACAAACTGTGGAAAATTCTTAAAGAGATGGGAATACCAGACCGTCTTATCTGCCTCCTGGGAAATCTGTATGCAGGTCAAGAAGAAACAGTTAGAACTGGACATGAAACAACAGACTGGTTTCAAATCAGGAAAAGAGTATGTCAAGGCTTTATATTGTCACCCTGCTTATTTAACTTATATGCAGAGTACAACATGCAAAATGCCAGGCTGGATGAAGCACAAGCTGGAATCAAGATTGCCAGGAGAAATATCAATAACCTCAGATATGCAGATGACACCACCCTTATGGCAGAAAGTGAAGAACTGAAGAGCCTCTTGATGAAAGTGAAAGAGCAGAGTGAAAAAGTCAGCTTAAAACTCAACATTCAGAAAACTAAGATCATGGCATCTGGTCCCATCACTTCATGACAAATAGATGGAGAAACAATGGAAACAGTGAGAGACTTTGGGGGCCTCCAAAATCACTGCAGATGGTGATTGCAGCCATGAAATTAAAAGACACTTGCTTCTTGGAAGAAAAGCTAGATCAGATCAGATCAGTCGCTCAGTCGTGTCCAACTCTTTGTGACCCCATGAATCGCAGCACGCCAGGCCTCCCTGTCCATCACCAACTCCCGGAGTTCACCCAGACTCACATCCATCGAGTCAGTGATGCCATCCAGCCATCTCATCCTCTGTTGTCCCCTTCTCCTCTTGCCTCCAATCCCTCCCAGCATCAGAGTCTTTTCCAATGAGTCAACTCCCCACATGAGGTGGCCAAAGTACCGGAGTTTCAGCTTTAGCATCATTCCTTCCAAAGAAATCCCAGGGCTGATCTCCTTCAGAATGGACTGGTTGGATCTCCTTGCAGGCCAAGGGACTCTCAAGAGTCTTCTCCAACACCACAGTTCAAAAGCATCAATTCTTTGGTGCTCAGCTTTCTTCACAATCCAACTCTCACATCCATACATGAGCACAGGAAAAACCATAGCCTTGACTAGACGAACCTTTGTTGGCAAAGTAATGTCTCTGCTTTTGAATATGCTATCTAGGTTGGTCATAACTTTCCTTCCAAGGAGTAAGCATCTTTTAATTTCATGGCTGCAGTCACCATCTGCAGTGATTTTGGAGCCCAGAAAAATAAAGTCTGACACTGTTTCCACTGTTTCCCCATCTATTTCCCATGAAGTGATGGGACCAGATGCCAGATCCTCATTTTCTGAATGTTGAGCTTTAAGCCAACTTTTTCACTCTCCACTTTCACTTTCATCAAGAGGCTTTTTAGTTCCTATTCACTTTCTGCCATAAGGGTGGTGTCATCTGCATATCTGAGGTTATTGAGATTTCTCCCGGCAATCTTGATTCCAGCTTGTGCTTCTTCTAGCCCTCATTTCTCATGATGTACTCTGCATAGACGTTAAATAAACAGGGTGACAATATACAGCCTTGACGTACTCCTTTTCCTATTTGGAACCAGTCTGTTGTTCCATGTCCAGTTTTAACTGTTGCTTCCTGACCTGCATGCAGGTTTCTCAAGAGGCAGGTCAGGTGGTCTGGTATTCCTATCTCTTTCAGAATTTTCCACAATTTATTGTGATCCACACAGTCAAAGGCTTTGGCATAGTTAATAAAGCAGAAATGGATGTTTTCCTGGAACTCTCTTGGTTTTTTCATGATCCAGTGGATGTTGGCAATTTGATCTCTGGTTCCTAAAACCAGCTTGAACATCTGGAAGTTCACGGTTCATGTATTGCTGAAGCCTGGCTTGGAGAATTTTGAGCATTACTTTACTAGCGTGTGAGATGAGTGCAATTGTGTGGTAGTTTGAGCATTCTTTGGCATTGCCTTTCTTTGGGATTGGAATGAAAATGGACCTTTTCCAGTCCTGTGGCCACTGCTGAGTTTTCCAAATTTGCTGGCATATTGAGTGCAGCACTTTCATAGCATCATCTTTCAGGATTTGAAATAGCTCCACTGGAATTCCATCACCTCCACTAGCTTTGTTCATAGTGATGCTTTCTAAGGCCCACTTGACTTCACATTCCAGGATGTCTGGCTCTGGGTGATTGATCACACCGTTGTGATTATATTGGGAGTTCTTAATACTAGCATCCCCTGAATCTTCAGACTGAGGGACAGAGGCACAGAGATATCACATAACTTACCCAGTGTAACATAGCTAGTCAGAGAAGGGCTAGGATTTGGAGCCAGGAAGTCTAGCTCTGGGATGGCATCCATAACTGTCACACCACTGTGCCTCTGAGCATATGTTTGGATCTCTGATGAGCTGTGTCCAAGTGGTTGTTTTGTTGCAGGAAGTGGGACCCCTGCCAGAGCCCGAGAATGTACTCTTGTCTAACACTTGGAAATGAATTGTCCAAAGATACACATGTGCTGAGAAAGCAAAAGACTATTGGAAAGGGGCACACAGGTGGAGAGCAGTAGTATAAGGGAACCCAGGAGAACTGCTCTGCCATGTGGCTTGCAGTCTTGGGTTTTATGGTGATGGGATTAATTTCTGGATTATCTTTGGCCAATCATCCTGACTCAGGGTCCTTTCTGTTGGTGCACACATTGCCCAGCCAAGATGGATTGTAGGAAGAAGGAGTCTGTGAGGCAATAGACATGTGGTATCTCCTTTTGACCTTTTCTGAATTCTTGGTGGTGGTGATTTGTTAGTTCTGTGTTTCTTACCAAGACCTCCTGTCAGAAAGTAACTCATGCACATGGTCACTATGGTGTCTGGTCCGGGTGGGTGGTTCCAGTCAATGTTTCCCAGAACACTTGAGTGGCTAAGTCTCGTCCAGTTCTGCTCCTCTGTCCGTGGTGTTCTCCAGCCAAGAAAACTAAGTGGGTTGCATTTCATGACTGCATTCTAGTTTGTGTGGACCTGAGGAACCCAGCCCAGCCCAACCTGCCTCCTGAGCATCAGAAGCTTTGAGTGTCACATGGAGACAGGCAGGAGAGGGACACTCTGAGCCAGTCGTCTCCATTTCCACTTTTAGGGGCCAAATGGGAGCAGCCTGGAGCTTATGCCCCTTCTGCACCAGGACTTTCATTCCCTCATTTCACTGCTCTTCAGAGTGCATTTAAGGATGATGTGGCATTTGATAGACAAAAAATGTTTGGTGGGGCGAGGAGAGATAAGCACAGATTTAAGTGTGATTTTACTGTTTTAATCGATGTTGTTAAAGATAACACTTGCTTCGCTGTGATGTGCGAGATAAATCTTCTCTTTCACAAAGTGCACTTGAACCTGACAAACAGACGCCCTTCTATCACATTGTGCACTTGGCCGCTACGTCCCAGTTGTACCCCACATACGGAGGCGAAAATACTGCTACAAGAGGTGTGATGACACTTGTTCAAACTTTAGAACAAATTTCACAGAACTATCACTAAAGGACCAGTTACATTAGGCCAAATTGTTATTTTACTTATGTGTCCAGAAAGGTGGAAAGAAATGATGTCAAGGATAATTAGTGCAAAGAGTTGTGATATTGTGATTTATAATAAGAAATACATATTTGGTTTTTATCCAGTTTTTGGCATAGAGCTCCTAAAATCCTTGGAATTTACTAAGTGATAAGAGAGATAAAAGTGTCTTTTGTTATGTTAACGAGGTGACTTTGGGAAAGCCCTTTGAGGAGGGGAGACTTGCCAGAAATTGAGCTCAACCCCTGATGCTTATGTCAATAATGCCTATGTAAGGAAGCCTCCATAAAAACTTGAAAGGATGGGATTTGAAGAAGTATGGTTTTTCCAGTAGTCATGTACAGATTCAATAGTTGGACCATAAAGAAGACTGAGGGCCAAAGAGTTGATGCTTTCCAATTGTAGTGCTGGAGAAGACTCTTGAGAGTCCTTTGGACTGCAAGGAGATCAAACCAGTCAATCCTTAAGGAAATCAACCCTGAACATTTATTGGAAGGACTGATGCTGAAGCTTAAGCTCCAATATTTTGGCCACCTGATGTGAAGAGCTGATTCACTGGAAAAGGCCCTGATGCTGAAAAGATTGAGGGCAGCAGGAGAAGGGGGCAGCAGAGGATGAGATGGCTAGGCAGCATTACTGACTCAACAGACATGAATTTGAGCAAATTCTGGGAGATGGTGAAGAAGAGGAAAAGCCTGGTATGGTGTGGTTCATGGTGTTGCAAAGGGTCGGGCATGACTTACCGACTTAACAACCACAACCTAAAGGGTTGGTGAGCTCTTGGAGATTCAGAGACAGCATGGACGCTCTGTGCCCTTTCCCCACACCTTGCCTGAGTATATCTTGCATCTGGCTGTTCCTGAGTTATATCCTTTTATAATAAACCAGTGATCTAGTAAGTACAGTGTCTCTCTGAATTCTTTGAGCCTCCTAACAAATTAATTGAACCTAAGGAGGGAGTTTTGGGAACCTCTAATCTATAACTGGTTGGTCAGGAGCCAGGTAACAACCTAGGCTTGTGACTGACATCTGAAGTGAGGGAGTTGGGGGGTGCAGTCTTGTATAACCTGGACTCTTAACCTGTGGAATCTGACAATCTCCAGCTAGAGAGTTTCAGAAGTGAGTTGAATTGTGGCATACCTTGTTGGGGTCAGAGAATTGCCTGGTGATGGGGAGAAATTCCTTACCCTGTATGAATTAGAATTAGGACATGGGCACTTTTAAGAGCTAACATGTTTCTATTGTCTTTAAGAAACAACCAACCAACCAAACAAAAGAAAAGCTAGTTAATTTGGTTTTGCTTATTGCTATTATTTGGAGATGCATTCATAGGAAATAAGTTAATAATAGTTGACTGACCATATCACATTCTTATTAGGGTCAATTATAAGCCATCTTTTAAGATCAACTGACAATTTTTACCAATCACTTTGTTGTTGTTGTCATTATTCAGTTCCTAAATCATGTCTGACTCTTTTGAGACCCCATGGACTGTAACCTGTCAGAGTCCTCTGTCCATGTAATTTCCTAGGCAAGAATCCTGGAGTGGGTTGCCATTTCCTCCTTCAGAGGTTCTTCCCAACCCAGGGATTGAACCCACATCTTCTGTGTTGCAGGTGGTTTCTTTACCACTGAGCCACCTGGGAATCCCATCACTTTTTTGCCAGTAGCCTTAACTATTGATAAAATGGTACCTTTGTTGATGTGTTATGTATCAAAACCATTCTTTCACACGGATCTAACAAGTTATATAATCAGAGGCTCAATATGATTTTTTTAGAACTTGACAGAAATTGTAAGCCAACTTGAGACACTGGTAATAATCATGTTGTTTAAAGAAAATCACATTCAATATTCTATATGCAGCTTTGTAAGTAATTTCATTTCTAATAATTTAATCCTCCTGGATTTCCATCATAGTTGGAAGTTGATGCTGTAACATTGTTTCTTGTTTTATTTTTCTCTTTCTACATTATTAATAGAGATTTTGTTCTTAAAAATAAGCAACAACTAAAAACATGATTCTTTGTCCTCTTGGATTGTTTAACAAAACTTCTCTGTTGAAATACAGGGAGTTTTATGACCCCAGTTCTTTTGTCTGAATTGGCTACAAGTCCAGTACTGTACTGTTTGGATAGGTTGCCTGTCTTTGTGCAATAAGTCCTCTTTGAAGAGGAACTTTAAAATTAAACAACGGTATTTTATTAATTGTTTGACTTGTACTATTATTTCAGAGATATAATATCTTTGGTTCTCTGTACATTTAGTTCTTACATATGGTGAGTCCCCTTTCAGAGCCCCATTCAGTGAAGGTTCCTGGTGCCCTTGCCTCGTAGTGTGGCTGCACTATGGGGTGGCCCCGACTGCAAGGCACTTCCTTGACTAATGCATCTACCGCTTTTCCCAGGATGTCCCCCAGCAAGCCACTGATAAATGTGGAAGTATAATGGCCTGTCCTATCTGACCTAATTCAGAGCAACTCTGGAAGGCATTTCAGCCTCAGCATTCCTGGTGGTGCTGGGAATTTGTCATTAGTCCACAGTCAGCTGGACTTCTTCTCTGCCCACTCCGATTTCCATCCCTGGTAGTCTTCCACTGGGCAGAGATCAAGGCAAATATCCATTTCAAACTCCTAAGGTTGCAACAGTATTGTCTTAGCACTCTATAGTCCAGCTTCTTAATAATCTATAGGCAAATATTTAAACAAAAAGAGCCTATGGGTTGTTTCCACAACACTTACTATTTACTGGTTGGCACCATTAATAGATGAATAGTTTTCACCATGCTATTACTCTTTTAAAGAATTAAATTCTAATGTTCAACCCAGATCTTCAAAATACTTATAAAATCCCTCCAAGAGGAGGCTTGAATCCTTCAGGTATGAATTCAGGGATGACAAAGGAGAAGTAAGTCATTTTCTCCATTCTCTCACATTGAAACTGCCCTGATGACATTGTGATGATCTGTAATAGGCGAAAAGTGAAATCTACTCATCTTATTTACTGGCACAGAAAAGCAGGCAATTACCACTTCTCGGAATTTAGGATATTTAATAATATTACACAAAAAAAGTTGAGGGTTCAAGATCTTACCTGTTGACAAACTCATGTTTTAGGTCTAAATATCAGCTATCTCTCCTCTCAAGTCTAATGATGATGCTTATCTGGTTAAGATGAGGATGATGATTAACAATATTAATAATGTATTCAATGTAACATTTGTATAGCACTTTATCATATTATCCTTTTCATCCCTAGAAGATCATTTCTATGAATCTTGTCACAGAGATGATGACACTGAGACTTGTTCAAGATCACATAGGTCCGACCCTCAGGTCTTCTGGCCCATATCTGTTTTTCTTCACTTCAACATCTTATTGCACTAGCAAACCAACATATATGTAAAGGACCTTTCGTCTCTTGGACCTGAGACTTTCAGGTACTCACATATGAGATAAAGAGACAAAAATTATGAATGAGATTTTTACAAATTTGCTGTTATTTCAATAAGAACAAATTATTGTGCAATCCCACAGATGAACAAACTAAGGCCAAGGTAATATTCTAATTTATTGTACCGTGATAAAAACTATTTTGGGTGCCAGATGACACATCAGTGAAAGCTTCCTATGAGTTAAAATTTAAATTTTTTTTTTTTTTTTTTTTTGTGTGCCACTTTTAATCACTTTTAAAAATAAGGATATATTTTTATGTATCCTATGTTTTCCTACTTGACTGAGAGGTGTCTGAGGTCAGAAATGTCTCACTTCTGTTTATACCAGCAGTGTCTCTTGTAAGTCTTACATTTATTTATTCAAAACATATTCATTGAAATCTGTATGTGCCAAGCACCGTGATAGGTAGTGAGAAGTATGGTGGTCAGTGTGAAAGCCAAGATTCAGTAGTCATGGAACATACAGTCTAAGGTGAAAAAAAAAGATAACAGAATTTTAAAAATATACAATTATTGTGGTTGCTACAGTCAAAGGTGATGTGGAAGACTGGAGGCCTCAGAAAAATTTTCCTGAGGACCTGCATTCACAGGGGCAATTGGAAAGATTTGGGGATGGACTAGTTAAATACTTAAGTTTAAATCAGTTCTATAATCTGCATGAGTTCTAAGTATTTTAACTTTGTTCTTAATGCTCAATAGAAGGACTGCATTTGTGTAGCTATTGATTCAGTTTATAAGGGGTGACCTGCTGTGTCTTTTGAATGTCTTTAAATTTACTTTATCTTATTCATCAGTCATGGATATCCATGAAACCATTAAGTCACAAGTATAGTCAGTTGTGGATGGGCAAGATGATGGAAAAAGTCTCGGAGTCACAAGATGTGGCTTTGAAACTGGGTTTCAAACTCTTGCCAGCGGTTGACACCCCTATTTCTCAGTTTCCTCATCAAAATTGTGGTGATAATACCAAGGTTAGAGTCCTTTCCCTAGGACTATGGAGGTACAGAATGCATGAGACTGGGAAGGAGTGATCAAGTGAAGTGTGTTGGAGAGTGTATGTAAAATGCTCAGCTCAACAAATGATCTTTTAATTATCACTAAATAATCAAAGGGAAAACATTTACACAGGTGAGGAAATCAGACAGGGAATTCTAGAAGGCAGCCAATTATAAATTCTTCTGTACAACAGTCTTTTCCTAAGTGCTAAGCTTTAAAAATTATTTCTTGCTAAACTGGGGACACCTGCAGAACAGGGAATTTAGAGTCCCTGTAATTGTACACAATCACTCTTCCAGAGTGGGGTATGAAGAAATAGATGGAATAGACATGCTTTGCTGCAGGAGAGCTCCTCTTCCACACTTTAGGAATCTAGATCAAATCAGAGAGTCTCTTTTAAAATTGAAACAATTGATAATGAATATTGTAGGAAAACACATCTTTGATAAAGCCTGAATGTTTGACTAAATTTTACTGTATTTTAACCAAACACTAACAGTATACGATGACCTCTTCTTATATAGTTTTAAATAGTCAAGATTATTTGAGGTGGTGATTTACGGTCATTTGTTACTGCAGTTGATCTGACCTTATGCAATATTTTCTTAGCAGTAGATCATTTTATGTTTTTATCTGGCTTTTCTGACGTGTCCATCTTGTCATTCAGTTATAAGACTGTTGCAGGCAGAATGGAGACAGAAAGTCCTTAGCTCTGGAAACACAGTAGACCATGGGTACTTATGAATGGACTGTGTGGCTTTTTGACTGATGTGAAGATAGAAGTTGTGACTGAGTTTCAAGGCTAAGAAAAGGAATATTAGTTTTCTAACGCCAATTATTTGAGAGTAATTCATTCCACAATAAAATGACCATAAAGCACAAAGCAGCATAATGCCTTTGGGGTGCACGTTCTTTAAGGATTTGCTCTGCTGAGATAAATTACTTGTGCAGTTCCTCTTTCTAGAAAGATACAAATTGACCAGGCTCACAAATAAAAGGTGAAGTGAAGGAATAAAAAAATATAGACTAATGTAAAATTCCAACTTGACTGATTTTGAATGAACAGAAATGTTCAGTGGATCTGTAGTAAATGACTAAATGAGTGAATTCAGACTAAACCATAAGTCTGGATTGCCTGTTTGCCTCATCTGAAAAAAATCATAATTAAAATTTTCTGGCCTTCATTTCTTCTGGTTATGGAGTCAGAGTTAATCTCAGGATGATACTTAAGATATGGCATGTCTTTAATGGGATCCTTAAGTAATTAGAACAATTTTCTTAAAAGTGCAGTCATGTTTTGAAACAGCTATTGTTCCCCAGAGAGTGTTACAGTTTGGATCTTACATTTCTATGGTTACTTCATGTTTCCACTCACCACAGTTCTTTATTTGATTTTTACACACATTATGCAGTTTTCAAGTAATCCCTAGACTTTGTCCCAAAAGTTTTCTCCTCAAAACATGTAATCACTCCTTTCCGGTCTCATTCCTAGCTCCTGTCCTGCTGGTGGGTTTTCAGAACTCTGTCATTAACCTTTTCCTATTATTGATTTAAATATTCTCTTTGACTGATGACTTAATTCCCAACACTTCAATTACTACTGTGTCTGCAAGGCAATGGCACCCCACTCCAGTACTCTTGCCTGGAAAATCCCATGGACAGAGGAGCCTGGTGGGCTGCAGTCCATGGGGTTGCTAGGAGTCAGACACGACTGAGCGACTTCACTTTCACTTTTCACTTTCATGCATTGGAGAAGGAAATGGCAACCCACTCCAGTGTTCTTGCCTGGAGAATCCCAGGGACAGGGGAGCCTGGTGGGCTGCCGTCTATGGGGTCGCACAGAGTCGGACATGACTGAAGCGACTTAGCAGCAGCAGCAGCAGCAGCAGCTGCATCTAACAACATTGTGGTTACCACTCCCTGCTTTCTCCTTAGCTCCAGACTCATTGTTTCCATTTCAGTTTTCCATGGGTACTTTGAAAACCACTGGTTCTGAATCAAACTCATCAAGTCTGCCCCTCTTGTATTTCCTACTTGTTTAATGATGTCATCACAGAAAAGTGAAAAAGTGAAAGTGAAGTCACTCAGTTGTGTCAGACTCTTTGCGACCCCATGAACTGTAACCCACCAGGTTCCTCCATCCATGGAATTTTCCAGGCAAGAGTACTGGAGTGGGTTGCCATTTCCTTTTCCAGGGGATCTTTCTGACCCAGTGATCAAACCTGGGTCTCCCGCATTGCAAGCAGACGCTCTACCATCTGAGCCTCCAGGGAAGCCCCACAGAAACCAGTCACAAAGGCCAAAACCTTAGAGTCGTGCTTAATGGTTTCCTACCACTGCACTACCTTGATCAAATTAATACAACCTAAATATTCAGTTGGCCAAAAAAATTTGATCGGGATTTTCTGTAAGATGTTATGGGGAAACCCAAATGAACTTTTTTGCCAACCCAGTATATACAATTTTTATTTGCCAGGCATGTTTCAGTAAAGGTGGGAAAAATATTACAAAGCCCCACTGATTCTAATTCCAATTTTCACTGTCCACCTGTCTCTGGTGACTCAGACAGTAAAGAGTCTGCCTGCAATGCAGTAGATCCAGGTTTGATCCCTGGGTTGGGAAGATCCCCTGGAGAAGGTAATAGCAATCCACTGTACTATTCTCACCTGGAGAATTCTGTGGAAGGAGGAGCTTGGCAAGCTACAGTCCTTGGGGTTGCAAAGTGTCAGACACGACTGAGCACTCATACACCTGCCCTTCCAGGTGTATGATACTGATGGTATCACCCTAGTCATCATTCCCTGTTGCCTGTCCTAGTAACTTCCTAACTGGGATCATGGCCTCCTGTTCTTTCCACTCCAGGTTGCCCTCTTACATCACTTAGTGGTCCTCATTCATTTTTCTTCCATGAAATGCCATGGTCATAGAAAAGACACTCCTGTGTGCTACTGAAAATTAGGCACCTTCATTACTCATAATCTTGCACAGGTCTTGAATGACATGCATGATCTGGATCCCATCTACCTCTCATCTTTGTCTCATACTTCTCTTCATTCATTAACTCCACTGGTTCTTTCCTGCCTTTTTCCACTCGATTCTCTCCCCTTCTCTTTTCTTTCTGAACTTAATGGAGAGATACCAACTTTAGGGACACTTTCCCTCAATATAAATTAAATGTCCTTGCTCTTCCTTGTAGGGCATGCCATAACTTATATACTTACTTGGTGGTTTGTTTTGCATTAAGCCCGTTTTACCCATAATATTTCTTTGTTTTTTTTTTTTTGCACAAACTTCATATTTTTAAAATTCCTATTTAGAAAGTACAAGGAGATTTCCTTCCTAAACTCTGGTAAGAGTTTTATTTCACCATTATATGGTTTTATTCACCATTAAAATATGTCCATTTTATTCACCATTATAAGTCCATATCTCCCACATGGTGTCTGACAGATAGTGAAAGTGTTAGTCCCTCAGTCATATCCAACTTTTTGCGACCCCATGAACTGTAGCCCATCAGGCTCCTCTGTCCATGGAATTCTCCAGGCAATAATACTGAAGTGGGTAACCATTCCCTTCTCCACATGATCTTCCCAACCCAGGGATCGAACCCAGGTCTCCCGCATTGCAGGCAGGTTCTTTATCATCTGAGCCACCAGGGAAGCCCCATAAATATTTACTAAAGGAATGAATCAATCATCACAACTATTTTGGACGTATCAGTAGGTTAACTACTTACAGGCTCAGTCTATGGCTTGTAGGCAATTCTCAGCACTGAAGAGCAGAGTGTAGGGTTAGTGAAGGTACTGCTGTTGCAAGGATAATTTTAGCAGTGTTCTAACTTTTACAGAGAATAACCTTCAGTCCTGTGGCACTGTTAATCATACGGCATTGTCACATATATTAAATCAGATCACAACACACTGAACACCCATTGTGTGGCTACCACGTGGTTCCTCTTTGTTTGGCTACCTGAAGTTTCTTCCTAAAACACATAGCTTATCATGTAATTCTCCTGCTTATGAACTTTCTGTGGGTTCCTAGCCTTTTCAATATAAAACCCAAATTATTTGGCCTAACAAAGTCATTGTCAAGCTGGACCTGTTCATTCTTTCCAACCTCAACCCCAGACAGTCATGATCCAACAAGGTTCTTTCACACCTTGGCTTCTACCAGAAAGGTCCCAGTTTTGTCCCTGTGTGTACGTATATTTGCCATTTAAAATCTAGCTCTCTCAAGCACTTGAGTTACTCCCTCCTCTGTGTTCCCTAACTGTGGTATAGTCTCTTCATCCTAAAATCATTACATGCTCCATGATAATTTATTGGAATGCCCCTTTCCCAGACTAGCTGGCAACTGTCGGGTTAGACTGGGCATTCCCAGTGTCCAGCCAGATGCATGGCATATAATGGCACCCTGCAATGTTTGAGTAACTGAATGCATTGTCAATTGTGTGGAAGCAAAAATACCTTGCTTGTTGAAGCCATGCTGTAAATAAATGGTGATTTTCTTCTCAAGTGACTCAAAAAGTATGTTCAAACCATAATGCAATTGAAACATCTTGCTGATGTCACTTTTTCTCTTTATATTAGAATATGTTACCTCGACACCACTACGTAGACCAGAGGAAAACTCCTTCTTTTCCTCCTATCCCAGCCCATCAGCAAAGGGCAGAGATATTTTCTACATTTTTCTTTCTGGCCTCTCATTGCCTTAAGATGAGAAACCAAAAGAAGTGTTCTTCCTTTTTTGGTCTGTGAGTTGGATGATTCAGTTCAGTTGCTCGGTCGTGTCCAACTCTTTGAGACCCCATGGACTGCAGCACTCCAGGCTTCCCTGTCCTTCACCAACTCGTGGAGCTTGCTCAGACTCATATCCATCGAGTCAGTGATGCCATCCAACCATCTCATCCTCTGTCGTCCCCTTCTCCTCCTGCCTTCAATGTTTCCCAGAATCAGGGTCTTTTCAAATGTTTAGTTCTTTGCATCAAGTGGCCAAAGTATTGGAGCTTCAGCTTCAGCGTCAGTCCTTCCAATGAATATTCAGGACTGATTTCCTTTAGGATGGACTGGTTGGATCTCCTTGCAGTCCAAGGGACTCTCAAGAATCTTCTTCAACACCACAGTTCAAAAGCATCAGTTCCTCGGTGCTCAGCTTTCATTATAGTCCAGCCCTTCACATTCATACATGACAACTGGAAAAATCATAGCTTTGACTAGACAGACCTTTGTTGGCAAAGTAACATCTCTGCTTTTCAATACGCTGTCCGGGTTGGTCATAGCTTTTCTTCCAAGGAGCAAGCATCTTTTAATTTCATGGCTGCAGTCACCATCTGCAGTGATATTGGAGCCCCGCAAAATAAAGTCTCTCACTGTTTCCATTGTTTCCCCATCTATTTGCCATGAGTTGGATGGAATTTCTGCCATTCTGATTTTCATGGTGGAGAAATATGTCAACTGAGTGCTTGTGTCTTTGAAAGTTGACTTGTGTCTCAAATAATCTTGAAGACCATTTGTCTCATAACATATTATGTTTTTGCATAAGTTTCTTGCTACAATACTATGAGCTAAAAAAAGGAAATTAACTTTAAAAGAGGTCTACTGATAAATGTGAGTTCGATCCCTGGGTTAGGAAGGTCCTCTGGAGTAGGAAATGGTAACCCATTCCAGTATTCTTGCTTGGAAAATTCCATGGACAGTGGATCCTGGTGGGTCCATGGGGTCACAAAATAAGTTAGCAAAAGGAGCTTCTTACATTTATCACAGGAAGTCTCACCTATAAGACATATTCATACCTTTTTTTTTTTTTTAAATCAAAGCACTTGTCCTTGGACTTATGTTAAATGAATTAAAACAGCCTTTCTTTCCACTCTTTCTCTCCTGTCCTACATCTTGTGCACTTTGATTTTTTTTTTTAGGACATTCACAAAATTAATGTTTAAACTTGAAAACAAATACCTGATGTGTGATTAAGTCACTGATGTCATTCATTTGATATATATATATACATATTTGGATGCAAAACATCCTGATTGCTTTTAAATAGGTGAGAATGACAGATATTTTGAGAAACAATATCCATTACTGAGTCATGTGTTTCTATAAAGTAGCTAACCTCATTAAGTGTGTTAAGTAAATGTCTTTTCTGAATCACTTTCTCTCTCTCTCTTTAAATAGGTGGTGTTTGCATTGCTCAATCACAGAAAATTCCACGTGAACCAAGACCTGGAGAATTTGAAAAAATTATCAAGCGCTTGCTAGAAACACCTAATGCTCGGGCAGTGATTATGTTTGCTAATGAAGATGACATCAGGTACTGACTGATATTCTTCCTCATTTAGGATCATATTTGCACCCCACATCCTTTTTCTAATATATTTCATGTTCAGTGTAGAATCTAGTAAGATTTCACAAGAATTGTAGCATTCTTATGCAAGTACAGACTGCCTTCTGCTACATAGAAACAGCAGCCTTCTGGTTTCTCAATCTGAAATGTTTATCGAGTAAAATCCGGGGACTGAAAAGAAATGAGACAAACAACAGTGACAGACAGAATAATGTGAATGAGGTTAAGAATAAGGCTAATTATCAGGCACTGGACTTAAAGTCTCCAATTTATTTCTTTTAGGAGATGTTAAAACTCAGGCAGTTAGAGTGATTGACTTGTTTAATGGTGACCTACTGAGTGTTGATGACTTGATACAGCAGGTCTTGTAACATTCACATGTATAGAGTTTCTTGGTAAATGTGGTGTGTTTTGTTTGTTCTTATTCTCATAGGAGGATACTGGAAGCAGCAAAAAAATTAAACCAAAGTGGGCATTTTCTCTGGATTGGCTCCGATAGTTGGGGATCCAAAATAGCACCTGTTTATCAACAGGAGGAAATTGCAGAAGGGGCTGTGACAATTTTACCCAAAAGAGCATCAATTGATGGTAAGAATGCACCATAGAGAACTGGTTTTATTCTAACTGAATCTAAACTCAAAAGCAAAGTCAGAGTATTAGCATATGATGAAATGCATCCATTATTTTATGACTCTGGATAAAATTTGTAGCACTGATGGAAGAATTACCAAGACAGTAATTAAGTATGTAAGTAATTAAGTAAGTAATTTAAGTTAGCACATTATATATTTTTTAAATTAGAAAAGATATCCACAAGACATTTTTTTAAGGAGCACTGTTGTTGGCCTTAGATATCTCCATGATGTTAGCAGTTGCCCTCTAAGTTTGCAGATATCCATGGACATACACAGCAGTTATAGCATTGTTGGAAGGATAGTGTTTGCTTTATAGCAAATTAAGGTATGATGCTGGTTTGACTCTATGGATAAATGAATGGCAACAGAAGAGGTGACACATCCTTGAAAAGCAGTCTGTCTCCCAAATATCTTTTCTAGTGATCTTGACAGTGACTAAAATTCCTACCTTTGCCATTATCTGTTGGAACAAGGCATTATTTCCAGTTTTAATCTCATGTTTATCGATCAAAGCTCAATTGGAAATTGAAAGAAATATTAAAATCAGAGAAGTAGTCAGTTGACAAATGTTGGTATATTGGAGGTTTTGTTTTGGTTTTTAATGTATGCTGTTCAAAAGATCATTTCATCAATGTGTAAGAGTGTATGTATTAAAGAGAGAATAATGACAAACTAAGGGCTTCTCTGGTAGCTTGGGCGTAAAAAGTCTGCCTGCCAATGGAGGAGATGCAAGTTTGATCCCTGGGTCTGGAAGATCCCCTGAAGAAGGAAATGACAACCCATTCCAGTGTTCTTCCTTCAATGAGGTGGTTACCTGATCAGACTGACACTTTAGCTTATTACCTAGGACTCTAGAAGATTGGGTGCTTCCCAAGTGGCTCATTGGTAAAGAATCCGCCTGCCAAGCAGGAGATATAGGTTCAATTCTTGGGTTGGGAAGATCCCCTGGAGAAGGAAATGGTAACCCATTTAAGTATTCTTGCCTGGGAAGTCCCATTGAGAGGAGCCTGGCAGGCTACAGTCCATGTGGTTGCAAAGAGTTGGACACGACTTAGAATCTAAAAAACCAGAAAGTTACATTAGTAATGATTGGTTTACTGAGTTAGCTGAAAAGGGAACATCCAGATCAGATAAATCTTCAGGTGAGTAGAAGCACAGAAATCCAGAACATAGACCCCTACTAGGGGAAAGACAGGAGAAAAAGTCTGAGTTTGTTCTAAATATTCAGCATGAGGTCACTGGTTGCTGCCACTGGGAGACATAGAGGAGAGGAGGAAGTGGTGGAGATGACACCCAGTCTGCTGTGCATGCCTGAACGGCAAATGGTGGGAGTAGAGACACTGTCCTTTGATCTCCATTGATTCTTGCCACAGGGATAGCCTTATTTCTGGGTTATTGGTCCTCCCCCATGTGTTATATGTATTTTTTCATGCAATGATCATAACATAATATAATATATATTCAAATTTCTGATAGTACATGGTTTTGATTTTGAAAAAAATATTTTCATACCTTTCTTCTTTAAAATAGGGTTTGATCGATACTTTAGAAGCCGAACTCTTGCCAATAATCGAAGAAATGTATGGTTTGCAGAATTCTGGGAGGAGAATTTTGGATGCAAGTTGGGATCACATGGAAAAAGGAACAGTCATATAAAGAAATGTACAGGTAACCATTTAAATGTTTTCCTTGGCGCATTTGTGTTTGTCATTACCTGAGAAATGAAGCTTTTCTATGTGGATAGTAATGGCAACATCTTCTACCTCCTTGGATCTCTTGTTACAGTTTCTCAGCAGGGCTGAGCTTCCATTGATCATTCAACAAACTTAACCTTGCACATTGGTTCTTGCCGTCAATGAACAAGTATTTATTGAGCATGTGCCATGCTGGAGTATTTCAGTTCTGTTTTTTTTTTTTTTTTAATTATGGGTATCTACTTTAGACAAAGTACTTTTTTAGGTTTGGTAGGATATTGACAAACAAACAAGACATGATTTTGTTTGCCAGGAGTTCAAAATATAGTCAGGATGACAGATGATAACAAATTGTGCTGACAGTGCTTTTCAACTATTTCAATCCATGTCCCCCATATCCTGCATAGCTCTAGCAGCTATGGTTTTTTGATGCTCTACTTTCTGTATTTTGTACATAAAAATAACAGTGATATTAAATATACATTTTTTGAATGTTAGAATTTAACTTTTTATTTGAAGATAACATGACTGTATATGTGGAAACATCTATGGAATTTTAAAAGTTACTTAGAACTAAGCAGTACATTTAGTAGGATCAATACAAGATAGAAGGTCTGTATAAACATACCTTTTAAATCCATTTATGGATATTCGTGGATGTATTTATATACCCATTTATATATATTAGAAACTAACACATGGAAAATGAAATATGTACAGCATAATTAAAAAGAACATAAAAAGGGATAATTTTAATAAACATACATCTCTTCTATACTAAGATCTACACTGAATGAGCATCTTATAACCAGACATTCCTCTCTTGCTTTCCCCTTGACCCACACATTTTGATATGATCTCCTTTCCCTCTATTTAGTTCCTTTGGAAATAGGTTTTCAAATAAAGATATAATCTGAGAAGGGCTAGAGCAGCCCTATAAATGGAGCAAGGATAGGGATGTGGAGAGGGGGTGCCCCAGTGGAGGGAACTGACTTCCAGGAGCTGGAGTAAGTGAAGTGAGACAAAGTTCATTCTTGTAGGTCTTACATTTGAGTTTGAAGAGTCACTAAATAAGTAAATGTATAAAGGAACAGAGACTTCCAGATGCTGAGATGTGCCTTGAAGAAATACAACAGAGTAAATGTAGAAAGGGTGACCAGGTGGTCTCAGGAAGGAGGAGGAAAGGCAGCAATTACTATCCTTTGGTTAAGATGCTTTGCCAAGGAGCTAACATTTGAGACCAGACATAAATGGCAAGGGACTTCTTTCATGGCTCAGACGGTAAAGAATCTGCCTGCAATTCAGGAGACCTGAGTTTAATCCCTGGGTTGGGAAGATCCCCTGGAGGAGGGCATGGCAATCCACTCCAGTATACTTGCTGGAGGATCCCCATGGACAGAGGAGCCTGGCAGACTACATTCCATGGGGTCACAAAGCACTGGACATGATTGAGTGACTAAGCACATGAATGGCAAGAGTCCTCAGCCATGTGAAAATATGAGAGCAGCCCATTCTAGGATCTAGCACAAGCCTCTTGAGTTTAAGGTAAAGAAAACAAAAAATAAAAGGTCAAGGAGGCCAGAGTAATTGAGACTGAGTGTGGGAGTGAGAGCAGAAGAGGATTGGGACAGGCCAGCTCATGCAGGGCTCTGGGGTTCTTCCTAGAGGCTCCAGAACTGGGGATTAGGGCCTTTATTCTACCTGTAGGGTAGAAGTAAATAAGGCTTTTCATTTAGGACATTGCTCAGATACTTGTTTCAGAAAGATTCCTCTGACAGAAGTGTAGGGAGGGTTGGAGATCAGGGGAGAGAAAAGAGAAAGGTAAGTCAGCGTCCATCCCAGAGCCCCAGTGGTGGACAGTCTCAGCCTCATGAGATGTGCTAGTTAGGGATGGAACACAGAGTATAGAGATCCTAGTAGGTAGCATTTACAGGACATGGTGAGTGCTGAATGCCCTGGGGGTGGTGGTGAGTGACGGAGGTTCTGAATGATAAATCTCTGCCGGCTAAGTCTAGGAAAACTTCTTAACCGAAAAAACAGCAAGAATGGTAATGGACTATTGGAAGGACTAACTGGAATTGGGTTCTGAACTCGCCCCATGGAATTGCCCAGCAGGTGGCACCTAAGGTTTGAGACCCTGCCTAGTGTAAGACACTAGAAATGCAGATTAGGTAGTAGTAGATGGAGGAGACCTGGAAGTTAAAAGACAAGGGCAGAGATGCAGTTACCAGGGAAAATTGAGCAGAGATGAGGGATAACAACCTAACCCTCTAGGGGAGGAACCAGAAGAAGAAATTAAGCATTGCGGGTTGGGGAAGGAGACGTACTGGGAGTCAGGAGAGGAGTTAGGGTGCATGCATGTTCAGTGCTACAGAGAGGTGTGGTTGAAGGACAGAAGTTTGATGGAGACTCAGATGGTGAGGATGGTGAGGGCTGGAGATAGAAATGGAATAGAAGTAGAGGGAAGAATGCTTTTTTAAAAGAAGTTTAGCAGAAAAACAAAGTAGCAATGATGGGAGAACTTGAGAAAAAGCAGAGTTACAGAAATTTCTTTAGGGGAGGGCATCTAATTTAAGCATATTTTCAGATAAACATGGTGGTGGGAAGGAATGTCAAGGGACTTCCCTGGTGGTTAGGTAGTTAAGACTTCCCTTTCCGATGCAGGGGATGTAGGTTCAATCCCTGGTCAGGGAGTAAGGATCCCACATGCCCTGAGGCCAAAAAACCAAAAACATAAAATAGAAGTAATATTGTAACAAAGGCTTCCCAAGAGACTCTGGTATTGAGTCTACCTGCCAGTGGGGGATATGCAAATTTGATCCCTGGGTCAGGAAGATCCCCTGAAGAAGGAAATGGTAACCCACTCCAGGATCCTTGCCTGGAGAATCCCACGGACATTGGAGCCTAGCGAGCTGCAGTCCACGGGGTCACAAAAGAGTCGTACATGATTTAATGACTATACAACAATTGTAACAAATTCAATAAAGACATTGAAAATGGTCTGCACCAAAAAAAAAAAAAGTCTTTAAAAAATAAAGAGGGAATATCAAGAGAAAGATGTTAAACGTGGAGTAGGATCTTGACAGAAACTTGAAGGAGAGGCATAAGAGGCCTGTGTTACCTTTAAATCATGTGATTAAGTTGGGAAAGAGAGATACACCCAAACATGTACATAAGTAAAGGACAACAAAGTATCTTATGATTAAATGTTAAATTTGGACATAGATATTGAAGAAGTTCAAAAAATGTATGATTATAAGTTTAAGTTGTAAAACTCAAAGCTTCAGGGAGGAGGTGATTGAGAACAAGAAAATATTGAGAACGCTTCCCAAATGAGGGAAAAGATGGGTCAGCAGAGAGTGGCATGGAGAAGTGTGAAGAACGGAGGAGAGGTTCATCTCATGAAGAGTTTGCATGGCAGTGAATAGTGGGATATAAAGAGCAGTTAGTTTATAGAAAGATTTGAAAGAAGTTATACACAGAGGGCCTTAGGGGTTTTTCATTCATGTATATTGTACACTGTGCTTAGTTTTGAATTCTGAATGTCATTTGATCGTCCACGTGTTTATATCCTATTGTTGTTTAGAGCATATTAATGAAAATTAACCAGTTAGTGAAATGAATGACCTCATGGTAGTGTATATATGTCAATCGTAGTCTCTCAGTTTGTCCCACCCTCCCCTTCCCCACCTTGCCCACGTGCCCATTCTTCACATCTGCCTCTCTATTCCCGTCTGGTAATTAGGGGATGGCATCACTGACTCGATGGACATGAGTCTGAGTGAACTCTGCGAGTTGGTGATGGACGGGGAGGCCTGGCGTGCTGCGATTCATGGGGTCGCAAAGAGTCGGACAGGACTGAGCGACTGATCTGATCTGATCTGATCTGTATCATTGTTCTAGATTTCATATATATGAGTTAATATACAATCATAGAGCTTTTTAATGGACTGTTTTCAGAATGATCAATTTCTCTAAAGTCATTAACAAAAAATGTTGACGTCTTTAGATGTCCTTGATGGTGTAGAAGAAATACTTCAGGCAGAAACACTGAGCTGAGGTGTTGTAGAATCCAGATTGGTGGCATGTCTGCTTCATATTCCTTTGATTTATTTGGGTGTTGCTAAAATTGTAACAATCTGTCCAAATAGAACTATTTCTAGTGCAATGAAAATAGTGTTTACTCCAAGTGCTAGGGCAAATGTACCCTTAGGGAACAGGGTCAGTAAACAGATTTTCATGCAAATTCCATTGTGGATGATACTGAAATAACTTGTCTCTGGGTGGAAAATAAATAAAGAATGTGATGTTCTTACTTATGTTTTTGGAAAACAGTAACACGTGAATGTTTCCAGATGGTGAGAGAAGATATTTGTACCCCCAATTGGCACCAACACCCAGTTTTCATGTGTTTTTGGGACGCAGAGAAGATGATCAGCACATTAGTGGACAAAGAAGAAATGTGCTTACTGTACTTAAGAGGAGAAATCTACAGGATATTCATGGCTAGACGTGTCTAGGATTTGAACGTGCTTAGTTGCTCAGTCATGTGTGACTCTTTGTGATGCCATGGTCTGTAGCCTGCCAGGCTCCTCTGTCCATGGGATTTCCCAGGTAAGAATACTTGAGTGGGTTGCCATTTCCTCCTCCAGGGGATCTTTTGGACCCTGGGATCAAACAGCATTTCCTTCTTAGCTGGTGGATTCTTTACCACTGAGCCAACAGGGAAGCCCCAGGATTTGGACATTATTTATATTTCCAATTTGCAACAGTTCCACCTAATTCAGAAATGGGTATATACAGTTATACGTGTTTCAAAATCTGGCCTTAACAAAGTTTAGCAGTAGTAGTAGTCTCTCAGTCATGTCTGACTCTTTGTGACCCCATGGACTGCAGCCTGTCAGGCTCCTCTGTCCATGGGATTCTCCAGGCAAGAATACTGGAGTGGGTTGCCATGCACTCCTCTAGGGGATCCTCCCAACCCAGGGATTGAACCCAGGTCTCCCACATTGCAGGCTGATTCTTACTGTCTGAGCTACAGGGAAGTCCTTACAAAATTTGTGTCTTAACTATTCACAGTGAGTCCAAAAGTTAGAGAATTCTGAAAGTGGGATATCCAGAGGTCCTTTTTGTTGCACTAAGAGCATCTTTTGTGGGTTATGTTTTGAGTAAAATTTTACATTAGGCGAAGGTAATCTGCAAACATAATTATTTGCTTCCAGTTGGGGGCAATACTGGAATGTATTTACATGGATAAGTGAGTGCCTCCCAGCAGGCTAGAACTTCTGTCTTATCAATTTTCAGGCAATAGAATGTCTTCAAGCAGTGAGGAGCATCCTTTTCCTAAAATTAACATGGTACAGTTTTTCTAAGATGATTTCCCCCCTAGAATCTCAGAAAAGCTTTCAAAAAGATGTGATATTACTGTTAACTTTGATATGCTGGCCACATTCCAAAGTGAAGTAATTCCTACCATCCACTTAGCTATTTATGTACTTATTATTGCTCCTGAGAGCCACTGAGTTCTGAAAGCTACTACTACTTAATCCTACTTAAAATTCCCTTTGTCTTTCTCAAAAAGAAAAAAGGATTTTTTATCAGTGATGATGGGTGTTATTTTATAGACACTTCTCTGACCTCTCCGCCCCTCTTTCCATCCTTCCCTGTCTTCTCGAAGACTTAATGCCTTTCTGCCCCTCCCCATCCAGACACCCACACCCTCCCTTGAGGACTCCTCACCTCGCTTTGTTTCGGTGCTTTTTTTTGCACACTTGTTTTCCCACTCAGGCCTCTGCCTGAACTTCCCCTCCGTTGCTCCCCCTCACCACCTCATATTTTCTTTTTCCTGTTCTTTCTCTGATCAGTCCCTTGCCTGACCTTGTTTTGTCCAGCAAGACCCTCACTGACAGTGGAGAGTTTTTCTTTTGAGGTCTCACTTGACTTTTGGAATGGCCATCATTCTGATTTCTTGTCTTTCTGGTGAGGCCAACTTCCCTGGTGGCTCAGACGGTAAGGTGTCTGCCTACAGTGTGGGAGACCTGGGTTCAATCCCTGGGTTGGGAAGATCTCCTGGAGAAGGAAATGGGAACCCACTCCAGTATTCTTGCCTGGAAAATCCCATGGACAGAGGAGCTGGTAGGCTACTGTCCATAGGAGCTGGTAGGCTACAGTCCATAGGGTCGCAAAGAGTCGGACATGACTGAGCAACTTCACTTTCACTGGTGAGGCCTGATAGTGAATATGGCAGGGAAATTAGAGCAGTGCAGAGCAACTGCTCATCAAAGGCAGTCTCTCTCAGATCACAGTGTTTTGGCTTTCATTTCTGCATCATGAATTGTAAATAGGTCTGCACTTACCAAAATAACATTCTCTGACCCACCCTCAAAATCCAGTCTTTTCCTTGTGCTCGGACACTCAGTGGTGTCTGACTCTTTGCTACTCCCGTGGACTATATGTAGCCTGCCAGGCTCCTCTGTCCAGCATCTTAAAACCTTTTGACTCATTCAGCCATTTGTTCATTCATTCATTCTTTATTCACTTATTTATTTTGGATGGCCAGCCTTGTGCCAGAGATTGCTAGAGATACAGACAAAGAATAGATTACCCTTGCCTTCTAGTTGCTCACTCAGACATAAACACTGTCTTCATGAACTGAAGTGCTTTCCTTCTCTGGTGGGTTTGAATTCTCAGCCAGGAGGTTGGAGCACTGCTGCTTAGCTTGTGTATGGCTGACACTCAGATGCTAAATGGTGGTGAGCGTATGCTTCTCGAAATGGCCTATTGATTCTTATTTATGATGATAGAAACGGTGGTAATGGAAAAAGCAACGCACAAATATGTTCCTTCCCACAAACAAAAAGTTCTGTCAGTGAACCAAATATCAGGCTCAATAATTACCTCCTGAAAGACTTGTCAGTTTACTTTCTGGGGCCAAAGTAATGAGGTAGCTTTTCAGGTGTTACTCTTCCTTGAGCTTTCCCTGTTTTGGGTCAGAGATGAAAGCTCTCACGCTTTCACTAAGATTCAAGGAGACCATGTGAGTGAACTGGATAGTTAGCAAGGGGGAATCACACAACTTGATTTGGTGGTTCAGAATGAAAGGAAACTAAGATTAACTGTCGTGACATGAAGATATGTTCTGTCACCTCATTTGCTCCTTGCATAGAGAGAAAGTCTGTTGGGGATAATATCTTTCCATTTGCACCATGAGGTGCCACTAGCTCATATGCTCCTGTTCTTAGCAAATAAAATAGCAGAAATTCCAGAATGATTTATTTAGGCCACTTCTGAGATTTCATATAGAATTTCAATAGATGCATTTGAGATGACAAATGGGCATTGATTTCAGATGTATTGGATTTCAGAATTTTAAAGCTGGGACAATTTTAAAGTTTAGGACATAAAATCAAGATCATTCTTTCATTTTGTAAATGAAGAAACTGGAACCCAGAGATTAGTGAATGGTTGACAAATCACACAGTCCTAGAGCTGCAACTAGAATCCTTGTCTGTTTTATTTGAACTTCTACTTGAATTTTATGTCCTTGATTTGTTTTATTATTTACTTATTTTAGAGGTTTTAACCACATAGTTGAAAGGTGTTTCTTTTTCCTCTTTATGATACTTTATGAATATAACAGTAATGTATTATGAAATTTTAAAATCAACAGCTATAAAGTGAAACAAAAATAACACATTGGTTGTTATCCTATGAAAAGGAGTCCAATATTTTAATACTTTTCATATTGACTTTCTGTGTATGTAATATTTGTAAGTGGGTCTTGAAGAGAATAGAGCTCTTCATCCAGTTCCCTGGCCCTTGCCATTTATTTATTTTTATTATACACACACACACACACATATGTGTGTGTATACATACACACACACACACTCACATATATATTTTGTTCTATTTGGCTGCACTGTGTGGCATGTGGGATCTTAGTTCCCCACCCAGGGATCTAACTTGTGCCCCCTGTGGGGGAAGCATGGAGTCTTAACCACTGGACTTCCAGAGAGGTCCCAACCCCAACTTATAAGGGTAGTTGTTTAATCACTAAGTTGCATCTGACTCTTTGGTGACCCCATGGACTTGTAGCCCACCAGACTCCTCTGTCCATGGGATTTCCCAGGCATGAATACTGGAGTGGGTTGCCATTTCCTTCTCTGGGGGTTCTTCCCGACCCAAGGATCAAATCTGCATTTCCTGAGTTTGCAGGTAGATTCTTTACCATTGAGCCTAGACCCAGAACTATATTAAAAGAAATGGAGAAATGATCAGCCATAAGCTTCTGTTAGTCTAAGTCCAGTGACACTGAGTTGTAGAGATTCACTTTGCTAAGTACAGTTGGTTGGTTTAGTCACTAAGTCGTGTCCAACTCTTGTGACCCCATGGACTGTAGCCTACCAGGCTCCTCTGTCCATGGGATTCTCCACGCAAGAATACTGGAGTGGGTTGCCTTTTCCTTCTTCAGGGGATCTTTCTGACCCAGGAATCGAACCTGGGTCTCCTGCACTACAGGCAGATTCTTTACCAACTGAGCTATGAGGGAAGCCCAAGTACAGTTAGGCCAGTCATTTATTCACTCCCTCATAGGAAAACCCCCTGCATATTTTAAAGCAGTGCAGGAAGCACTATAATATAATAGCACTTCTAGAAGTTTAGTGAGCATATAAATCACCTGAGTACCTGGTTAAAATGCAGCTTTTGATTTCAAAGATCTGGGATGAGGCAGTCTGAGTTTTTGACCAGCCTCAGGTCATGGGATGTTCATGGGCCTCTGGCCACAATTTGAGTAACAGGAGGGCATTAAGAGTTTGTTTATAGTGATAACAAAAGTACCTGATGTTTAATTAGCATAATACACTCAACTGTGCTAAAGACTATTGACAAACTCAAGATGTCTTAAATAAGATCATCTACATAAGAGTTTAAATTTTCAAATACAAAAATTTATAATCACTAGTCTGTGTTAAGTGTACTATTTTCAGTAAGTATTTAGATTAGGGAAGTAAAAAGATGCAGTAATGTGTATGTGTGTATTTGTCTCCTCATTAGGAAATTTGAAGCTGGAAAGCTTAATTACTAAATTTTAAAGAAACGTACACAGATGCACCTGTATCTCCACAGTCTGCAAAGGAGATAGCAAAGCTTGCCATTATCAAGATACAAAAATATGCTGCACACTTAAAAAAGCTGCACTTCAGTCATAAAAACATAAAGAATTTGGAAAGGTCCTTAGAGATTATCTTGCTCAATTCTTTCATTTCTCAGTAAAGGAAATTGAGACCCATTTTTCCTGAGTGAGTTGTCTAAAGCCCCATAGCTACCTGAAGGTGATGGAAGGACTGAAGTCTGACTTGATGCTTGATTCTTTCCTCAGTCCTTTCCTGCTCTGAAAGTCTTTCCCAGCGAAGGTTGAGTCTCAGTGATCCGTTCTACTATTTTTCCCTGGCACAGCGGCTGGAATGTTTTCATACATGCGTAACATATTTAGGGTTAAGTATTCCCTTTATATGAAGCTCCCTAACTTCTAAAGGGGTCAGATTGTTGTTCTTGGTCTGAGAAGCACCAATACTGCTGGAAATATGGAAGCTTAGGGAAGTGCCCTTGATGAGTAAACTTCAAGGGCACATAAACTCTTACATTTTTCGGACAGTAACTTGAAACAGAAGAACATCCATTGTAGAGAGTCAAAATGACTGTAGGAGTCTAGAAATCTCTTCCTGCAAAGCGTACCATGGACTCTGGCATTGGCTTGATTGACAGAGAGCCTCGGATACCTCTGGAGAACATAATAAACATGATCTCTGGAATGTTGTGCTGAAGGAGGCAGAAATGGTCAAGGGAATATAAGCAAGTATGTGACAGTTAAGTAATTTTGAGAACCAATTATTTGGAAACCCATAATGTGGCTTCAGCCAGTGAGGATGAAGGAGGGATGTGTAAAGTACAGAAACATTAGAAGAAATTGTCTTTGCTTCAGTGCTTATTAAACTTCAGTTGATGGAACACAGTTCATTAAAACAAAGCAAAACAAAGAAAGAATATACAGATGACACAATATTAAGAAAATTTCATATTCTTCCTCTCCCTCAAAAGACATACAGAACAGATAAATATAGCAGCCAGCTATTTACATTACAAAAGAAGTAATTATTTTCTGAGAAGTTTACCTTGGGATTCCTTTAAATCCATGGGATTTGAGGGAATTCCATGGCTATGACCACAGATGAAATAAGAGATTTATACAAATTCTTAGGAGTGTACAATGTATTCACCTGAATGAACAATTGGGTACATTGGGGCAAAGGAGGCATCAAAGGAAGTGTGGGACTTCCCTGGTAGTACAGTGGGTAAAGAATCCACCTGCCAATGCAGGGGACATGGGTTTGCCCCTCCGGGAAGATTCCGCGTGTGGTGGAGCAACTAAGCCAGTGTGCCATAAGTACTGAACCTGTGCTCTGCAGCCTTCAAGCTGCAACTGCTGAAGCCCATGAGCCCATATGCTCTACAAGAGAAGTGACTGCTTTCTGCAACTAGAGAAAGCCCATCTACAGCAACAAAGACTCTGCACAACCAAAAAAAAACAAATAACTAATTGATTTTTTTTTTTAAGGAAGTGTGATCAGAGTTTACTAAGGCTAAATGACAATATCTTCTGGAGTCTTATTTTCTGGTTACTTATAACTTTTGTTAAAACTCTATAACATGCTGAACTTCTCCAGAACTTTCCCTCAAGGAACTTATATTTTATTAAAAAGACAGTAGTTAGAAAAACGAAGAGATTAGTCTGGAAGCTTTTAGTAGGCAGGGTGTGTATCCTCAGGACTTAGCATTTGATTAGCATTCATTGTATGTTTGTTAAATTAGTCAATCAGTTAAAAATGATGGCCAATAACCCTCTTGTTCTTCATTCTAATCCTGTAGGTATGATGTTGGCACCTCAGTTCAGTTCAGTTCAGTCACTCAGTCGTGTTCGACTCTTTGTGACCCCATGAGTTGCAGTAACCCAGGCCTCACCATCACCAACTCCCGGAGTTCACTGAAACTCATGTCCATTGAGTCGGTGATGCCATCCAGCCATCTCATCCTCTGTCGTCCCCTTCTCCTCCTGCCCCCAATCCCTCCCAGCATCAGAGTCTTTTCCAATGAGTCAACTCTTCGCATGAGGTGGCCAAAGTATTGGAGTTTCAGCTTCAGCAAAAGTCCTTCCAAAGAACAGGCAGGACTGATCTCCTTTAGGATGGACTGGTTGGATCTCCTTGCAGTCCAAGGGATTCGCAAGAATCTTCTCCAACACCACAGTTCAAAAGCATCAATTCTTCAGCGCTCAGTTTTCTTCACAGTCCAACTCTCACATCCATACATGACTACTGGAAAAACCATAGCCTTGAGTAGAAGGAAATTTGTTGGCAAAGTAATGTCTCTGCTTTTGAATATGCTATCTAGGTTGGTCATAACTTTCCTTCCAAGGAGTAAGCATCTTTTAATTTCATGGTTGCAATCACCATCTGCAGTGATTTTGGAGAGCAAAAAAATACAGTCTGACACTGTTTCCACTGTTTCCCCATCTCTTTCCCATGAAGTGATGGGACCAGATACCATGATCTTCATTTTCTGAATGTTGAGCTTTAAGCTAACTTTGTCTCTCTTCTCTTTCACTTTTATCAAGAGGCTTTTTAGTTCCTCTTCACTTTCTGCCATAAGGGTGGTGTCATCTGCATATCTGAGGTTATTGAGATTTCTCCCAGCAATCTTGATTCCAGCTTGTGTTTCTTCCTGTCCAGCGTTTCTCATGATGTACTCTGCATATAAGTTAAATAAGCAGGGTGACAATATATAGCCTTGACATACTCCTTTTCCTATTTGGAACCAGTCTGTTGTTCCATGTCCAGTTCTAACTGTTGCTTCCTGACCTGCATACAGGTTTCTCAAGAGGCAGGTCAGGTGTTCTGGTATTCCCATCTCTTTCAGAATTTTCCATAGTTTATTGTGATCCACACAGTCAAAGGCTTTGGCATAGTCAATAAAGCAGAAATAGATGTTTTTCTGGAACTCTCTCTCTTTTTTGATAATCCAGTGAATGTTGGCAATTTGATCTCTGGTTCCTCTGCCTTTTCTAAAACCAGCTTAAACATCTGGTAGTTCACATATTGCTGAAACCTGGCTTGGAGAATTTTGAGCATTACTTTACTAGTGTGTGAGATGAGTGCAATTGTGTGGTAGTTTGAGCATTCGTTGGCATTGCCTTTCTTTGGGATTGAAATGAAAACTGACCTTTTCCAGTCCTGTGGCCCCTGCTGAGTTTTCCAAATGTGCTGGCATATTGAGTGCAGCACTTTCACAGGATCATCTTTCAGGATTTGAAATAGCTCAACTGGAATGCCATCACCTCCACTAGCTTTGTTCATAGTGATGCTTTCTAAGGCCCACTTGACTTCACATTCCAGGATGTCTGGCTCTAGGTCAGTGATCACACCATCGTGATTATCTTGGTTGTAAAGATCTTTTTTGTACGGTTCTTCTGTGTATTCTTGCCACCTCTTCTTAATATTGTCAGCTTCTTTTAGGTGCATACCATTTCTGTCCTCTATCGAGCCCATCTTTGCATGAAATGTTCCCTTGGTATCTCTAATTTTTTTGAAGAGATCTCTAGTCTTTCCCATTCTATTGTTTTCCTCTGTTTCTTTGCATTGATCGCTGAGGAAGGCTTTCTTATTTCTCCTTGCTATTCTTTGGAACTCTGCATTCAGATGCTTATATCTTTCCTTTTCTCCTTTGCTTTTCACTTCTCTTTTTTTCACACGTGTTTGTAAGGCCTCCCCAGACAGCCATTTTGGTTTTTTGCATTTCTTTTCCATGGGGATGGTCTTGATCCCTGTCTCCTGTACAATGTCACGAACCTCATTCCATACTTCATCAGGCACTCTATGTATCAGATCTAGTCCCTTAAATCTATTTCTCACTTCCACTGTATAATCATAAGGGATTTAATTTAGGTCATACCTGAACGGTCTAGTGGTTTTCCCTACTTTCTTCAATTTAAGTCTGAATTTGGCAATAAAGAGTTCATGATCTGAGCCACAGTCAGCTCCTGGTCCTGTTTTTGCTAACCGTATAGAGCTTCTCCATCTTTGGCTGCAAAGAATAGAATCAATCTGATTTCGGTGTTGACCATCTGGTGATGTCCATGTGTAGAGTCTTCTCTTGTGTTGTTGGAAGAGGGTGTTTGCTATGACCAGTGCGTTCTCTTGGCAAAACTCTATTAGACTTTGCCCTGCTTCATTCCGTTTTCCAACGCCAAATTTGCCTGTTACCCCAGGTGTTTCTTGACTTCCTACTTTTGCATTCCAGTCCCTTATAATGAAAAGGACATCTTTTTTGGGTGTTAGTTCTAAAAGGTCTTGTAGGTCTTCATAGAACTGTTCAACTTCAGCTTCTTCAGCATTATTGGTTGGGGCATAGACTTGGATTACTGTGATATTCAATGGTTTGCCTTAGAAACAACGATCATTCTGTCAGTTTTGAGATTGCATCCAAGTACTGCATTTTGGACTCTTTTGTTGACCATGATGGCTACTCCTTTTCTTCTAAGGGATTCCTGCCCACATTAGTAGATATAATGGTCATCTGAGTTAAATTCACCCATTCCAATCCACTTTAGTTTGCTGATTCCTAGAATGTCGATGTTCACTCTTGCCATCTCCTGTTTGACCACTTCCAGTTTGCCTTGATTCATGGACCTAACATTCCAGGTTCCTATGCAATATTGCTCTTTACAGCATCTGACCTTGCTTCTATCACCAGTCACATCCACGACTGGGTATTGTTTTACTTTGGCTCCATCCTTTCATTCTTTCTGGAGTTATTTCTATACTCATCTCCTGTAGCATATTGGGCACCTACCAACCCAGGGAGTTCCCCTTTCAGTATCCTATCATTTTGCCTTTTCATACTGTTCATGGGGTTCTCAAGGCAAGAATACTGAAGTGGTTTGCCACTCCCTTCTCCAGGGAACCACATTCTGTCAGACCTCCCCACCATGACCCGCCTGTCTTGGGTGGCCCCACACGGCATGGGGAAGAGATACCCCATGTCCAGGGGAAGAGATACCCCATGTCCAGGGTAAGCAAAACCGAAGTAAGATGGTAGGTGTTGCGAGAGGCATCAGAGGGCAGATACACTGCAACCATAATCACAGAAAACTAGTCAGTCTAATCATATGGACTACAGTCTTGTTGGGGCCTAGCTTGGCATAAATTTGACAAATATTTAGTTATTGGAATGGCAATTTTTAATGAAAGGAAAAGCTTTTATAAATGGTTATATTAAGAGTCTTTAAGAATAAAATGTACTTTACTGGTAGTTTATCTCTCTTTAAATTTCTGACTGCACTGCTAATACAGAGATGAGAATATAATTCTATAAATGCATATAGGCCTGTGTCTTTCAGTCAAATCTAACTGGATTATTTGGTTTCATGATTATAAAAGCCATGACTATGTACTGTTGCATTTTTAAAACTTACATTTATATTATGTGGGAGGGTTATTCTATCTAACAGAATAATGAAAGGACAGTTGGAAAATACAATAGAAAATATCAGTTAAGAATGTATTTATTCATTCAAGTTAAAAGTGTTTATTTGTCTATCATTTGTTTATTAGTCTATTGTTGTTCCCCATGAGAACACAGACTTCATGAAGTAGGGATTTGGTCTAGTTCTCTGGTGCCTCCCAATGCTTAGGATAACATTAGGCACCATTAGATCAGATCAGATCAGTCGCTCAGTCGTGTCTGACTCTTTGTGACCCCATGAATTGCAGCACGCCAGGCCTCCCTGTCCATCATCAACTTCCGGAGTTCACTGAGACTCACGTCCATTGAGTCATTGATGCCATCCAGGCATCTCATCCTCTGTCATCCCCTTCTCCTCTTGCCCCCAATCCCTCCCAGCATCAGAGTCTTTTCCAATGAGTCAACTCTTCACATGAGGTGGCCAAAGTACTGGAGTTTCAGCTTTAGCATCATTCCTTCCAAAGCAATCCCAGGTCTGATCTCCTTCAGAATGGAGTGGTTGGATCTCCTTGCAGTCCAAGGGACTCTCAAGAGTCTTCTCCAACACCACAGTTCAAAAGCATCAATTCTTTGGCGCTCAGCCTTCTTCACAGTCCAACTCTCACATTCATACCAACTGGATAAGTGAATGAATTGAATCCAGCTTATTTATTATCTACTTTTAATCAGGCACTATTAGATGTTGGGGGCACATTAGTGAAAAAAAAAAAAAAAAGAATTGGTTCTTGCCCTCATAGGCAAGTTTGATTAAGAAGATGAATAATTAGGCAACATCCATGCAATGAGATGTGTTATGACTTGGAATGAGAGTATGTACCAGGGAGACCTCATGTTGTATAGGGAGAAGAATGATGTCATTTCAGTTGAGATTAAAACATAAGCAGGATTTAGACAGGACAAAGGTGATCAGTAGGATCATCATTTCAAATAGAGGGAAGCACAAAGGCCAGTAGACTAGAGAGAGGATGATAGTTTGAGGAACTGAAGAAGTTCAGTATGGCTGTGGTAGAGGTGTGTGCTAAGTCACTTCAGTCGTGTCTGACTCTTTGTGACCCCATGGACTGTAGCCTGCCAGGCTTCTCTGTTCATGGGATTCTCCAGGCAAGAATACTGCAGTGGGTTGCCATGCCCTCCTCCAGGGAATCATCCTGACCCAGGGATCGAAACCAAGTCTCTTACATCTCCTGCATTGGCAGGCAGGTTCTTTACCACTAGTGCCACCTGGGAAGTGATAGAGGGTAGGATAAAAGAATAGGAAAAGGACAGGTCAAATAAGATTTTATGTGCTTCATCAGGGAGTTCACATTTGTTTTGAAAGGCAATGAACAGGCACAAAAAGGTTTTAAGCAGATCAGTGACACAATTGGATTTCCATTTGAGAAAGATTGTTCTGGCTGTAGCATAACACTGGCAAGGTGTAACCCTGGAGAAAGAGGACCAGTTGGAAATTACAGGAATTCCTCCAAGGATGACAGTGGCCCAGGTTATGATGACTGTATCTGCACTGGGGTAGGGGGGTGTGGTGGAGAGGAGTGGATGGACATGAGATATTTTAAGAGAGAGATTTAGGACTTGGCAATTAATTGAGTATTTAAGGAGTGGAAAATTATGGATGACAAATTGATCTTGGGTTGGGAAATCTGAGTGATTTGAGTCTCAAATTTGGTTGAGAGGATCAAATTTGAATGAATGATTGGGGAAGAAGGGGAAGGAAAGGACGATGAATTCTGTGTGGAATATGTTGAATAGAGGGAACCTGTGAGATATTCAGCTACAGATATCTGAGAAGCAGTTTGTTGATTATGTGTGTGAAGTTGAGGAAAGATGTTTGCTGTAAAGAGGAGTTTGGGAGTCACTGGCCAATAAATGAAACTGAGTGAAGTAGATCTAGTCATTCTGTTGACAGCAAAATGGAGAGGGCTTGAGTTAGATCTTGAGAGACTCAGCTTTCAGGGAATGTGTTGAAGGAGAGGACCCTAGAATTCTAAATCTCTATTAATTACCCTCAGTATCCATGACTGGACCCCCTAAGATCAAATTTCTGATCTATAACCCGAGACCTTAATTCCCTCCCTAATGTCTCTGCAACTATAACTCACGACTCCAAGGCTGGGTGCTTGACCCAAGCTGGACCATCAGAGTTCCTCCAAAGGGTATTTAGAATTGGAGCTGAAGGAGGAATATAATTTTCCCTTGAGAGTGAGTAGGTGGTGAGGCTGTGAGAAGTGAGGCTGGGGAGATTGTCAGGTTCTTCACTGAGAGGAGAAAGTTGGTCTGAGATCATGATATTGACAAGTAGCAACCCACTTGCAGTGTTCTTGCCTGGAAAATCCCATGAACAGAGGAGCCTGGCAGGCTACAGTCCATGGGGTCACAAAGAGTCAGACACGACTGAAATGACTTAGCACACACCCTCTTTGGAACAGAGATGACAAATAGGAAGAGTTCTGAGTGTGATCAGCACCTTAACCATGCCTTTCCTGCAGGTGTGTGAGATAGTTCAAGACTTTTCTAATTAAATTTCTCCATCCTTAGCTAACAACCTAGTGTCCAGACTAACATATGATAATATTATGTAGGACAATTAGAAGAGATAATACACATAAAGCATATTGATTGCTATACAGGGAGTACAGCAGGTACTATAACTTATCCAACAGCAATTTCCCTTTCTTCTAGACCAGAACCATGCAATAGAGTGTTCTGAGATAAGGACTGGTTAATTCATTCTTGTGATATGAGATAATTATAAACTCTCTCAATTTTAAAGCCATTTTGCATTGGGTTTTCTCTTATTTGCAGCTGAAAGTATACTAGGTATTATCAATAAGTGGGAATGATTTATTTAACATGACATGAACATGCCACATTTTAAGAAGATATGAAAAAATTAAAATTCTTAGATAAATCCCGAGGTTAATATTTGCAATACAGACAAATTGTTTATATTAAATGGATTCACCAGAGACTTCTTAAATACTGACTTCCCAGTCAGTAAATGTAAAATGTGATTTGATTTATTAAAATTAAAATGATATACAGCTTTTCAGCAATCTTTCACTGAGACATGTTTCTATATAAGTTGCAGAATTATAAAACACAAGTATTAGAGAATGCTCCTTAATTTGTCAAATTAATTCAGCTTTGGGTTCCTTTAAGCAACATGCCCTCTAGTCTACCAAAATGTTATTTTACAAATGGTGGTGGTGTTATATTTCCCACCTAGACAAACAGTAATTTAGCTAAGCATTTTTCTTTGCAGTGTAAGTGAAAACCTGTTCAAAGTGCTTGTAAGTTTATAAACTAAATCAAAAGACCTAAGAGGAACTAAATGTTTCCATCTAGTGTGTTTTCTGTGTCTAGTAAAATTCTTAGTCTCGTTGGTAGACACTCAGACACTGCATCTTAGCTGTGTGATCCTGGGCAAGTAACTTAACCTCTAACAATTCTTGCTAAATATTAATTTTTCCTACCTTTAAATTTTGGTGGTGGAGGTGGTTATTGGTATATGTACCTTTCATAAAGGCCATTCAAATGATTCTGGTTCTCTCTTATGTTACCCCAAATGCTCTATGGCTAAAACATTGAGCTTAAATGTAGAACTTGCATTGTTTTTAGAAGTGGTACTTATTTTTTTATGCACCTCTCCACACATCCCAACACTGGGCTGAACTGGGATGTGACTATTTGTTGGGAAAGAAGTTAGCATTCTGACCAATAGGTGATGTCATTTCACCCCCGCCCCCGTGTTACTTTCCCAGATTTATTTGCTTACATCACTGTGGTCAAATGGTTAGAACTGTAGTTTTGTTTGGGAAAGTGATTAATATCTTTCTTTAAGGACCCTTTTGTTCCTGGTTCCTGAAACACTTCAGAGGGCTTTCCCTGGCCTTCTGTGGGAAATGCGAATATTCTCTATGTCTGTCTCCTACCCAGATCTCTTCCAGAAAGAATGTAGACAATGCCAGCTAAGCTATTTGGTGGGAGCAACAATCTATTCTTTGCTAAGACAGAGCCAAGAGTCCAAATATGCTGATTCAGCAGAACACAGAGATGAAAACTGAAGAAGGGCTCAGGATTCCATCAGAACCTGTGATCCTTTAAATCAGATTCAAATCCCACTAGCACACAGAGAATCAGAGGATATCAGAGAAGAAAGGAAACTTAGAGGTCATCACTTCCCACATTTTGCCGAGAGTCACCTCTCAGACTGATGCAAAATGAGGACAGGAGTGCACAGCCACATTTCGGTTTTACTGACTCAGGAGAACTGGTGAAGGCTTTATCTGCTGCAAAATGAGTCTTTCTCATTGACTCTCAATAGGCTTATTAGTGGCACACAGAAGGATTTCCACTGATCTTCTCTTTGTCCCCAGTCAGAGTGAAGGCGTAGGTCTGACGAAGGCTAATAGCTGTAAAAGAGAAAAGTACCAGCAGACTAGAGCCTGGAGAATGGGCTGGCTGCCAGCTCTGGGCTCAGCATCCTGAGGAGTGTCATTTGTCTGAGCTACTTTTATGAAACAGAAGGCTTCTTTTGTGTATTTGTACCTGTGAAAGGGAGCCATGGTATAGCTTAGCAGAGAAGCAGAAAAACAAATAATCCATATTGATTTTGGGTCCCCACCTACACATCTCTTTTTCAGAAGTCTTTGTTTACATCTCAACACACAGCCAGTATTCTGGGAATTCTGGCTTGATGCATCCCAGAGGCTTTGCCTTAATGCGTCTGAAGTTTTAGTTCAGTGGAACCCAGAAAACTGTTTAGCCTTTTCTCCCCTGCCCCATGACAGAAAATGTCTCTGTAACTGCATGGTGGAATTAGTCTGCGTCATCTCTATGGCTGATGCAAAGCCTGACTTCAGCTCACTATGGAGCTGCATGAGTCATATCTTCCCCGAGGGCTGCAAGTTTGATTAAACATTTAAACGACCTTTTAGGACAGATGATTGTGCAGTTGGGCAAACTGTTTGTTCTTCCAGTTCTTAATAACTTTGGTGTGTGTTTGGAGTAGGTGTAGATGGAGTTGGGAAGAGTGTGAACAAGAGACTTGGGTAGTCCTTGGAGTTGAGAGTGGTGATGATGATGATGATTTTGATATAAATAGAGGGTGTGTGTGTGTACTTAGTTGCTCCAGTCATGTCCAACTCTTTGTGACCCTATGGACTGTAGCCCACCAGGCTCCTCTGTCCATGCGATTCTCCAGGCAAGAACACTGGAGTGGATTGCCATGCCCACGTCCAGGGGATCTTCCTGACCCAGGGCTTGAACCCTCATCTCCTGCATTACAGGCAGAGTTTTTACCACTGAGCCACCAGGGAAGCACTAAATAGAGAACCACGGAGCCACCAGAGAAGCAGTAAATACAGAGTAGGATTTGTTAAAAGAAGGGCAAACTCTACACAGTTGCTCAGTGCCAGCCTCCTCCTTTTCCTCTCAAAGTCAGACACCCAAAGCATGTTCTGTCACTGGTGACTTTCTAACCACCCGGGAGTTCCAGTGCTTCTTAAGGACCACAGCCCCGTGGTCAGGAAACTTTCTGCTGATGGCTATCTAGAAAGTTTAGAACTATCTCTAACATGCCTAGTATTATTTGAGAATAGATTTACTTCAGGGAACTCTCCAGATACAATATGCATTTATAAACTACACACAGTCTCTTTGTTCAGTCCATCCTTGTGGAATCTTATAATTAGCTATAATTTAGCTTTACTTCCTGGGGCTTAGATATCTGTTTCCAGTTGACTTTTTTTTCCCCATCTAACTCTAGTTCTTGAAAATCACTCTCTCCTGGTTTGATTTTCAGGTGCTTTCATGCTCATTTCAGGTTCCACATGAAAAACTTCCTTTTCTGAGACATGCAGATGGACCACGTTTTAGTCCCCCTGGTGCTTATCATCTGGATCCCTTGAATGAATCCACTTTGTCCGGATACATTTCCAGAATATTGTTTCTCTCTCATTACAAAATGCAACCTACCCTTCTTTTGGCCCTTATTCTGCTGCTCTAGTACATTCATTCATTGCAACTCAGAATAAGCACTATAGATAAATATCTAAGTTTTAGTTCCACAGTTTGTATGTTTTATTATCTGGGAATCTGGCTGCAGAGAAACTATAGTAACTTATGGGTGGGGGGTATTATTCAGGAAATTATCCATATATATATATTTTGTAAAAATGAAATTTTGACTTTGTAAGATGAATTAGGTATGACTTTTCTTCAGGAAAAAAATCTATGTCAGCAACTTTTTATTTATATGACCATACTATTAATCTGTTGGCATTAATGAATTCATGCAGCCTGCTCAGAAATTAATGAAGACTTTTTATCCTATGAATTTTCTCATTCACTCCTTTAGGCTTGTCTTGTCTTCTTGGCAGCACTGTTGAGATCATAAAAAATGTTACACATTCCACTATTATAGCCTTTGCAAGTTTTTTGTTGATTATTACACATTTAGTATGGATCTCTGGTCAAATTAATTTGAAATTGTAATATAAAAAGCACAGGAATAAAATGAAAATGTGCAAACGTAGGCATGCTTTTCTCTGAAAAAAATTACAATCAAAGTAAAAAGTAAGAGGTATAAAATGTGTCTGGCATTTTGCTGTTCTGTTTCCTTCATTCGTTGGCTTATGTACTTTGCTGATTGATCTCAAATGTGTTAGTAGATATGACGAAGGTCTGTGCAAGTCTTGGCCATAATGTGGGGAAGCTCAGATTTGATTTTGCAGGTTATGTGAGTAAGCAGAATGACCCTGTCATCAGTGTCTCTGTATTATAACACCTGCTTTGGCTTCATGATAGAATACTTGTTTTGGAACAAGCCAATTGAGTAGAGCAGAGCATCTTTGTACTTGCACAAAGTTACCTGGATAACTCTGTGGTTATAAAGAGTAGGATAAAAACTACATCATTATAATCACTCCATGCTATTTATATGAGGGAAATAATACTCTGCCAAGTGCCACAGAGACTAAGAAAATGCAGCTTCCTGCACTTCAGCTGCTTTCATTTCCAAGGAGAAAAACAAGTTTGCTTTTGGATTTAGAATAAAATCTTTATTATGATTACAAGTTGGGTTTCCTTATTTTATTTCAGAAAAGTTACCTTTGGAGATAGAAGGTAGCTAGATGTGTTCCCTTGCCCCACTCCTACTCCTGAAGATTTAAAACTATTCTTGAATTACTATCTGAGCCACCAGGGAAGCCCATTCTTGAATTAGTAAATGTATTCAAAATTAAAAATTAGATCAGGTTTGTTATATGAAGTCATCTAAACTCAATTTCTCTATTAAAGCTATTTTAAGTTTATTTTCTGTTTTGTATGCTTAAGCATCCCATCATTTCTTACTATAGAAAACAATTCCCCTGCTAGTGTGAAAGACCTGGGCTCTTTTTCCAGCCTTTTATCATAGACCTTCAAGTAGTGAGTAAGACCATTATGGCTAGGGTACTCTGCTGACTGTTCTAAGGGTACAGAGGGTATGGACTAGTCTTGGGTTGACTTTGTAAGCCTTTCAATGTTGAACCTCTACTTTTGGAAGTTAGAACTTAGTTTGTGTTTGAATGTGTATGTCTCAGCTCTAGAAAGTTTGAGTTTATTCAGTTTTGCCCTTGAATTATTTACTGAGGCTCTTAAAGTGCATTCATGTCACCACAGGAATACAGTAGAGGAGAGGGCAGTGGGTTCTTCTGGGTCCCTGCAGAGTCAGCTATGGTGCTGCAAGCGTCCTTCATAGATAATGACCAAGATTGAACTGCTCTGGTTTGAAGGTGTTGGATGATGGGGGTTTGTGCCAGAGTGTTGCTCTATCTCTTATGACATGTTGAGCTCATTTTCAGCAAGGCCAGTTGAAAACCAGTGTCAGCTTTGGATGGAGAGGTATATAGTCTGTGGCTAGCCAAAGGATTGGATTTTAGGGTGTCCAGAAGGACATCTCTTCTTGGAAATACTTTCCTCACCTGGTTGCTGATGAATGAGACTCCAGGAATAGGATAAAAAGCCTCCTACTAGTCTTATCTCTCTGTCTAGAGTGGGTCTCCTTGCTACATGCCCATAGAACACTATACTCACTTTTACGTAATCACTCACTTGTACATTTATGCGTGAAATTGTTTGATTGATGTTGCTGTGCTGTGCTGTGCTTAGTTGCTCTATCATGTCCAACTCTTTGTGATCCCATGGACTGTAGCCCTCCAGGCTCCTCTGTCCATGGGGATTCTCCAGGCAAGAATACTGGAGTGGGTTACCATGCCCTCCCTCTTCCAGGGTTGACTGATGTTGATCCCCCATTAAATTGTAAGCTCCATGAGCTTACAGGGTGTATCTCCATTGCTCACCTTTGTGTCCACTCTGTATGCCATTTAGAAGGCACTGGATGAGCATTTGTTGAATGAATAATGACCTAAAAATATTTCTGTGGCAGGTGAGGTATTCATTAAGTTTATACTACAATGAAAGACATTTCTCCCCAGTAGGACATGATCTCCATTTTCTCTGTGTCATTTCTGGTTGCTAAACTGACTTTCGGGTTAAGAGATGGGCCTGTAACCCACTATGCATAAGCTCTTCATCAAAGAATGTGCTCCATTTTCTTTTTCTAAAGTCATAGGATAAGAATGAAAAAGAAGAAAGAAAGAGAGAGAGAGAAAAGTGAAAAGCTTATTAAGCTACTGACATACAGTTGTTTGGGCTTCCCAAATGGTTCTGTGGTGAAGAATCCACCTGCCAGTGTAGTAGACATGGGAGATACAGGTTTGATCCCTGGGTAGGGAATAACCCTTGGAGGAGGAAATGGCAACCCACTCCAGTATCATTGCCTGGAAAATTTCATGGACAGAGGAACCTGGAGGGTTACACTCCTTGGGGGCACAGAGTTGACATGACTGAATAGACTGAGCAGCCATCCAGTTGTTGGTGGAGAAAGTGCTTGTGTTGTTGCACTTTGTTTAGTGAAACTCCTATGTAGATATTTCTACTTTCGATGAAGTTTTATGCACTCAGTCTGGCTACTCAATTTTTTCTTTGATTTTCTTTATTTTATTGACTGCTGAATGGCATTCAATTTTGGGTTGTGGAAAATATTTTCCATGTCTCCATCTTTTATGGAAATCTTTCTAAATGGCTTAGTCATTTTGAATACAGGTTTTTGGTGTGTTTTGTTTTTAATTTATAGCACCAGCAAATGGTTTCTATTATATTGTTAAGTTGTGCTCATTGATGATGATGATTTTTAAATTCTAGGGAGCTAAAAGGAAATATCACAGCTCATTTCATTACTATGTAGCATCTTATGACAGGTATTTGGATACTGTTTTTCATCCTTAATTTTTTCTTGCTAAGCTATCTGTATTATCTTTAGTCTGACTTTTATTTTTTCATTGGATTTTTATGTTTTTTGCATTTGTTGTTTTTCTTTTTAAAAAACATGGTTGAAAAATTTGTGTCATTTTCTAGCATTCTATTGATTATCTACAAGCCAAAATTTTTGATACATATCTAAAAAATGGGTGTGGAATATATCAACAGTATAACTTGAGATATGAGCTATTCTTGGTGAAAGGATTTATTTCTTCTCTGTGACTTGGATTCTTCAACTTGGCATGATTTTGGCTGAGTCCTTTTTTTAAATCTGATTTTAAAGTTTTTGAATACACATTTGGCTGCTTCAGACTCACCTGAAATGCAGCTTCACTGAAATATGAGTCCACAATTCATAAAATAATATTTTTATCTTTCTTGATACATAATAGAACAGCTTTTTTGTAGAGTTGGAAGAAATATTAGCAATTATTTATCCTGTATTACTTTTTACAGATTAGGAAACTGGAATCAATTGGAATAAATAACTTGTCTTAGGGCCAAAGAAAGGAACCAGGCCAGAAACCCCATATATCTCTTTATAATGAATTGTTGTTAGATGTGATCTCCTAGTCTGAGCGATTTACACACACCATTCTATTTGTCTTTCTAGCATCAAAATAAAAGAAGGCCCACTTTGTTTTATTTTCTTCTTCTACCCATTGCATAGTTGAAGTGAGGCTCAATATTCTGTTGTAAATTCCACATCAGTCAAGCCTAAGAAGATGAAGGGGACTTTGATTCATCTGTCTAACACAAACACCTAAATTAGCTGTGTAAATTATTTGTCTGTGAAGCTTCTTGGGTTTCTTGTGGTGTTTTGGACTGCAGCCAATCAGAAGTGACCCTTGAGTTCTGATTCTATCTGGTCAGTCTCTCCTTGACCAAGGAGAATATTTGGGCATGAACAGTAGCTTTTGTTGTCCTGAGAATGACTCCCACTAGGGACAGCTCCCTGAGGCTAGCCTTCAATTCTCTTTTGATCTAATTATATTATAGACATAGACTTTGGTGTTCTCTTTGACCTCTGGAGACTGCGCCTGGGCATAGGAACATTACAAATACTACTGAGGTCTTAGTAATGAAGATACCATTTTGTATACTTAGGAGTAGATACCTTTTCTCTGTGGGATGCCTGAGTAGGAAATTTTTATGGTCCCAAATGTAACCACAACATTCAAATGTCAGGAGAGTCTACTATTACAGAAATTCCCTTGAAACTACTGATCTCAGGAGGATCAAACTGCCCAGTGCAGACACTTGATCTTCTAAGAATAAAGCCTTTTTCTTTCTTTCTCTCTTTCTTTCTATCTGTCCATCCACCCATCCATCCATCCATCCATTTCTTTTTACTCTCAAAGCAAAGATCAGGGTAGAATCTCATTCCTTTCCAGTGAATTTTTATAAATTCTCCTCTCAGCTTTTGAGTTCCTTTTTCCAGTTGAGTCACACTGTGTGCAGATGTTTATTGGCTATTACTTAGCATTCTTGCTTCTTATTATTTAAAATATCAAAAAGGAACATTTGCAATGAGAGGAAACCAAAAAGGAACAGAATACCCTCTTTCTAACATCTTCAGTGCTACAGAAATGACAACTAGAGTACTTTTTTCACATTTTAACTTGCCCTTTGTTTTTAATCCAAGAGGTTGAATTAAAGATTTAAAGCAAAATAAGCAAAAAACCAGAGCTCTAAATTTCAAAGTCAGTCCAACTACATAACGCATTAAAAATGTCATATATAAAGCTAGATGCAAACTGACAGGGAGGAAAAAAAAAAATGTTCGCGTATTGAAAGCCCCAAACCAAAAGCAAAATTAAAATTTGTGCTGACCCTTCTCCCTTGAGGCTGCAGATGTCACTGCTGTCCAGGGCACCGTCTGTTACTTAGTGGAAAGAAGAGAAATGGCATCCAAGTCACTAGTGTAAGATGAAATCGTCCTCTTGCCAAGTCCTGAAGATGTCCTGTCATAGCCTATAAGGCAAGGAAAGTGGGATCGAGGTGAGCTACAAAGAGGACCACTAACACCCAGGGATTCCTGTCTTTGATGGCTCATTCTTTTCTTTTCTTTTTTTTTTAAAGATTTTTTCTTTTTTTTGATGTGAACCATTTTTGAAGTCTTTATTGAACTTGTTACAATATTGCTTTTATGTTTTGGCTCTTAGACTGTGAAGCATATGGGATCTTAGCTCCCGAGCCAGGGATTGAACCCACACCCTCTGCACTGGAAGGCAAAGTCTTAACCACTGGACTAACAAGGAAGTCCCCTCATTCTTCTGTTATAAGACATTTTAGAAGAGTCAGTTTATCACAAGACTTATTATTATAAGACTGTCTATACTTAGTCGCTCAGTTGTGTCTGATTCTTTGTGGCTTTATGCACTGTAACCCACCAGGCTCCTCTGTTCATGGACTTCTCCAGGTAAGAATACTGGAGTGGGTTGCCATGCCCTTCTCCAGGAGATCTTCCAAACCCAGGGATCAAACCCAGGTTTCCTGCATTGCAGGCAGATTCTTTACCATCTGAGCCACCAGGGAAGCCCATTATTAGATTTAAAATTTATTTATTTATTATATAAAAATATCTTTTAAAATTTATTTTATTATGTATACATTTATTTTATGACTAATTTTTCATTATCAGTAATAGTAGTTACTACTTATTTAGAGCTTATTGTGTAGACATTTTATAGATGTTTTTCATTTAATAATTCAGAATAATTCTATAAACTATTATTGTCATATAACTCAGTTGGTAAAGAATCTGCTACAGTGCAGGAGACCCAGGTTTAATCCCTGGGTCAGGAAGATCCCCTGGAGAAGCAAATGGCAACCCACTCCAGTATTCTTGCTTGGAAAATCCCATGGACAGAGAAGCCTGGTGGGCTACAGTCTATGCGGTTGCAAGAGTCAGATATGACTTAGTTAATAAAACACCAAAGGTAAGAAAGCTGAGCCTCTAAATAGAGTTGCTCCAAGTGATCCATAGCTGTGATTTCAGGAAGGCCTGTAGCTGTTTCCTCACTGCAGATATGAGTGATCACAGGAACTGCCACCCCACAGGAGGCTACAGCTGAGCTGGGGGCTGGGCAAGCTGTTCTTCACTTGCCCCACCCCCATCCATTCATCAGGGTTCTGTGTCCTTCCTGCATCCTGGGAAGCTGGCCTTTCCAGATTCCATACAGATTGCATGTCCAGGTTTCTCTTTCCTGCTGTTTTCATCTTGGGCTTGGCCAATGGGAAACCTTTAGCAAGACACTGAGAGGAGAAAGATATTTCTTCTCTACGTCCTGTTTGGTCCTATGGGCTGGCTGTAGTGGCATCCTTTCAGGCTGTCACTCCCTCCAGGCTGCCCTCTTCCATGCCTCTACCTTTAACTGGGCTTCTGTGGAAATGCTGCTCCTTTTCTTGTCTCTCTGTTTCTACTGGTAGTACTGTCTTCTCACCGTTGCTAGTCTCACCGTTCATTACCTCGCCATCTTGTTTGTTCCTTAACTCTGTCTGCATGTTGGTAAATAGCCCCTTCATTAAAATCTCTTCAGTTGAACCACCTGGGATAAATTCTGTTTCCTTTTGGGACCCTGACTGATAACGGAGACTGATAGCACACCCATATGAAAATAGGTCATAGATAATTTGCAAAGCAATTTTAAAAACTCTAAATTAGGATCACTAGCATGTACAAAAGCACAGATAAGAAAATGAGTATTTCATACAGGGCCTGGCAGGTTTCTTTCTTTTTGTTCCTTTCTAAACTAATGTAGAATCTGCATTCAGGGAGATATGAAAGACTAGGATGCTGAGAGGGTTGAAGACTTTAACAGTCTGTTATATACCAGGCTTTAGAGAACTGTGATAGGTTTTGAGCTAGTGATAAAAGCTGTCTTTGGGGAAATTTTTTCTAGTAGCCATTTATAGGAAGAGTGGATGTGGGAAGAAAGGTTGAGATCAGGGAGAAGAATTACAATGTTTTTAAATAAGCCTGTGTGGTAAAGTGATGGGAGACAGGTTTGCATAGTGGCTGCAGGGATGGATTAAACAAAACGTGGAATGAAACATATCAGAAGAAACATTGCTACTATGAGACTGCCTGCTTGCCTGTATATGGCCTTTGCTCTAAATTGGTAAAAGCTCTTCACACAGGGAGGCCCCGTATGCCTGAATGTAACATTAGATCAAACTGTAAAAGTTAAATTTGGAATTAAGGTAATATTTATTTGTAGTGAACATCATTCATGTGTCTATCTATCTCTTGGACTTTATGTGAAAACACTTAAAAGGTCCTAAGAGGCTAAGAGGCTTGTTTAATCTATTTATTTAACAATATTTCAGATTTTTAATTTTCTGTTCCCAAATGATCAGACTCCTCAACTTGAAATCCAAGGGCATTACAAACTCTAGGCAAATTGCTTGTATATTAAGGCTATTGAAGTTGGAAAGAGTAATCCTATAAAAGCCCCATTATTGTTGAAACATTTTCCTGATCGTGTATTCTTGAATGTTTATTTGAAAATATTCTCCTTTGGTGGGGCGGTAAATGAGCTGATGTACATTGAGCTCTATATACCCATTTGGTTTTTTATTCATCTAGCAAACATTTTGTGACTAGGTATCAGGCACATAGATGTTTTACCCAAGAGGTCTTTCATTTAATATTCAACCATTCAATCACTTGGTCATTCATAGTGGAAGGTCATAAGGTTAGGAATGAGGCAGGCCTGGGTTTGAAACTGACTTTGCCACTTTCTGGCAGGGTTGTCTTGGGAAAATTATTTTTAGGCTCCTTTTCAGATGAGATAAAATAATTTTTGCAAAGAATTTTCATATCACTGAGAAAAGGTACTCAGAGTAGTTGGGTTTAATCCTCCTCTATCTCACCTGCAACTAACCTTGTATAATCTCAAAAACACAGAAGTTTGAAAGATAGATATGAAAAAAATGGGAGTACAATGCTCTTAAGTATAACTTCAGATACAAGACAAAATACAGAACTGTTTAAGTATATGAAAAAAATTAATAAATAAAGAAGAAAATACAGCATAGCTTTTCTTCTGTTATTTAACTGGTATAAAATTAATTCCTCGAATCTCACATTTTGTTAACAAATATGACTATGTATGTTGTGATATATTGCTTCGCCTTGAGAAGGAAAAAAATAATTATAGCCATAAAACATTTAAGAAAATTCTAGAAGAAAAGAGTACTAGAATTAATTTTTTTTAACACTTCCCAAATGCATTCTAAGTGGCTTTCTTAGAGGAAAGGGAGAGAGAAAAAAAATGCAGATATAATTACAGATAAGACCCATGCATGTTAGTGGACTTAAAAATAATCATGCATATTTATAGCTAAATTGCTAATTACCATTCCCAGAATTTTGTTTAATATAAGCAAGTTATTTTAATGGGGTTAGGGCAAAAACAATATGATGATAATCTAAATTTGTGGCTATTTAACCAGCACTGACAAAACTGCCTCTCCCCCTCCCACAGACACCAACAATTAAGCCTTATTATCATATTTTTTTAAAGAATAAAAAGGGCAAATAGAAAACAGTATATTGAGATATAACACTTTGAGTCTTTGTTGATCGTTGATGAGTTTCCCTTGGAGGGTTTGAAAGAAAGGCTGGTGGAACTTTCAGGCAAAAGTCATGGGTCAGAAGTCCTATCCTTGTCACTAAAAAGAAGTGTGAACTTCAGGAGACCTCTGAACTTGCTCAGCCTCTGTGAAATGGTGATAATACGTCCTATGAGCTGCCTCAGAGCTGTTGGGAAATCATATGGAAATAAATAATGGTTGTCAACAAGTTTTGAACTGCAAATCACCTTATACATATAAGGCATCACTCACTATTAACTCATTCACCCATGGAGCTATGTCTAGCGTCATGAGTGGAGTGGACACTAATATGAAATGAGGTGGAGGAAACAGTCTGTCCCTGGAATTAAGAGTACGCACTCTGCGGGGACTTTCCTGGTGGTCCAGTGACTAAGATGCCACTCTCAGTGCAGGGTTCCCAGGTTTGATCCCTAGCCAGGGAACGAAATCCCATATGCTGCAACTAAGAGTTTGTATCCTGCAACTAAGACCAGGTGCAGCCAAATAAATAAATGCTTTTTTTTTTTTTTAAGGTATGGGCTTTGAAGTTAGACCAATCCAGGGCGACTCAAGGTTCACCACTTCATGAGCCCAGCAATCACCTTTTGTCTTGATATCTTCATTTAACAATCACTTCATCATTTTAAATCCTGGTTTCTCTAATGTTAATATGGTAAAACACCACACATTTCACAGTGGAGTTACAAGGATCTGAGAAACTTAGCACATTGAAAGCACTCAATGAGTTGGCAAATATCAGCTTTCCAGATACTTTAATCTCTAAGCAGGAAGAGCAGACATTCACACCGATAATGACAGAACAGAGGGTAACAGTGGTACAAAAGAACTTTGTTGCAGTAGAGCTGCAACACTTCCAGTTAGAGTGAACAGGCAAGATTTGAGGAGAGGTAAGTATTTAGAGAGTCCCTTGGACTGCAAGGAGATCCAACCAGTCCATTCTGAAGGGGATCAGCCCTGGGTGTTCTTTGGAAGGACTGATGCCAAAGCTGAAACTCCAGAACTTTGGCCACCTCATGCGAAGAGTTGACTCATTGGAAAAGACTCTGATGCTGGGAGGGATTGGGGGCAAGAGGAGAAGGGGATGACGACAGAGGATGAGATGGCTGGATGGCATCACTGACTCGATGGACATGAGTTTGAGTGAACTCCGGGAGATGGTGATGGACAGGGAGGCCTGGCGTGCTGGGATTCATGGGGTCGCAAAGAGTCGGACATGACTGAGCGACTGAACTGAACTGAACTGAACTGAAGTATTTAGAATGAATCTGTTTCAGTAGCAAGATGTAGGGTTGGTGAAGAAAATTCCAGATATAAGGACTGAGGTTTAGAGGTGAGACAGTCAAGTAATCCAGCTGTCTAGATTGAAACTGCCCAATGGAAACTTCTGCCATGGTGTAATTTGATCCTTGGTTCGGGACAATCCACTGGAGGAGGGCATGACAACCCACTCCAGTATTCTTGCCTGGAGAGCACCATGGACAGAGGAGCCTGGCAGGCTACAGTGCATAGTATCACAAAGAGTAGGACACAATTGAAGCGACTGAGCCCACACACACACAATAGAACTTAACTGCTAGACCAACATGTTTAGATCCCAAAATGGAACCAAGCATATTTTGAAAATGGAAAAGCAAAAGAATTAATTAGCAAAGGAGATGCAAAAGCAAGAGAGAGAGAAATTGGAAAACCAGGAAACCAGTGAGGAATGAGTGTTAAAGAAAGTCCTGTCCTGCACTATTAGTTCAGAGGCTAATAGGTAGCCAGAAGTTTGTTGGATTTTAGCAATCAGAGATTATTAGTGATTTTAGACAGAAAAGTTTCCATTGAGTTGTGGAGGTGAAAAGATTACTGTTAAGGAGTGACATATGTTGAGTAGGTGGCAGTGTGGAGCACAGACTTCTTTTCAACTAGTTTGTGTTCCTAGAGTTAAAGAACAACACATTACAGACTAAGTTCCAGCAAGTATTGTATAATCGCGAAGTAAGTGGTCTTACAGGCAAACCAGGTAGTTTCAATGCTTGGTGTGAAATTACAGTGGTTTCAATAAAATTTTGAAGCAATTCTACAAATAACTACTCTGAGTCATGACATTTTTACGCCACATGGAAAACACTAGCTGAAAGAATATAAACAATGTTGAAATCACAACCTGGTCCATTGCGGAGATTATAGTCTGAGCTAAGGCTAGATTACCCTCATGACCTTATCTTAAAATTTTATTTATTTTTTGGCCACGACATGCGTGCCTGTGGGATCTTAGTTTCCCGACCAGGCATTGAACCCACATCCCCTGTGGTGGGAGCATGGAGTCTTAACTACTGGACGACCAGAGAAGTCTCCCTCATGCCCTTATTTTCATATGATTAAAAAAAAACTTTTTTTCTTTTGACTTGCACAGCACAGGTAGGTACCAGGTAAAGGGGAAGGGGGAAGAATCCCATGGCTATCTCAAAGAAAGGAGCCTGAAGACAGACATACTTTGTACAGACGTAGGTTTACTTACCTCTCAAGATTAAATGACTATAGTAATTCTCCCCCTTCCTCATTCACCCTTCTGGAAATCACTTGGAATGCCTGACCCACATGTATAATATTTTGTCCTAATTCAAACTGGCTAATATGAATTTCCAAGGAGTTAGTTTAGGGACCTGCACTATTTTGAGGTGGTGTTGGGTGGGGGGAATGGTACTTTTTAATTAGCATTTGAGTGATTCTTAAGATCAGATTATTTAGGGAAATTTTAATTTATTTCATTTATTCACCTTTTCAACAAACATCAGTTGAGCATCTGCCATGTTCTAGCCACTCAGCTACATACTGCGTTAGAAACATAAATAGGATATATAAGTATCCCCCGCTTTCCTGAAGTTTGCTTTATGACACTTTGTTTTTACAAATGACTACATTAGTACCTCTTTTTGCTGAGAGGACTTTCAATTTTACGTAAAAAGGTGAAAATGAAAATCGTGTTCAGTGTTCGTTTTGTAGTAGCCTTATGGAAGCAGGGTGTAGCCCGGCATTGACAATGGCACCACTGAGTTCCTGCCTTTCACTCAGCATCTCAGCATCAAGCCATCACTGCTTTGAATTCTGTCTGTGAGCATCTGCGCTTATTAATCTTGATTTTTTTTTTTAGATTTTGAAATTTTTTTGTTTTTTATTATTTTTTAATTTTTAATTGAAGTATAATTGGTCTACAATATTGTAGACTGATTTCTGCCATACATCAACATGAATCAGTCATAGGCATACATATGTTCCCTCCCTCTTGAACCTCCCTCCCACTTCCCACCCCATCCCACCCCTCTAAGTAGTCACAGAGCACCAGGTTTGAGCTCCTTGCATCACACAGCAAATTCCCACTGGCTATCTGTTTTACATATGGCAATGTATATGTTTCAATGTTACTCTTTCAATTTGTCCCTCTCTCTCCTTCCCCTACCATGTCGAGAATTCTGTCCTCTATGTCTGTGTGTGCATTGCTGCTTTGCAAATAGGTTTATCAGTACCGTCTTTCTTGATTCCACGTATATGTGTCAATATATGATTTTTTTTTCTCTTCCTTAGTTCACACTGCATAATAGGCTGTAGGTTCATCCACCTCATTAGAACTGACTCAAATGTGTTTTAAAAAATCTATTCTTCTGTCAATGGACATCTAGGTTGTTTCCATGTCCTTTGTTGTTCAGTCGTTAAGCTGTGTCCAACTGTTTGTGACCCCATGAGCTGCAACACACCAGGCTTCCGGTTCTCACTATCTCCTTGAGTGTGCTCAAATTCATGTCCATTGAGTCAGTGATGGCATCCAGCCATCTCATCCTCTGTCACTTCCTTCTCCTCTTGCTTCAGTCTTTCCAGCATCAGGTTCTTTTCCAATGAGTCAGTTCTTTGCATCAGGTGACCAAAGTATTGGAGCTTCAACTTCAGCATCAGTCCTTCCCATGAATATTCAGGGTTGATTTCCTCTAGTATCGACTGATTTGATCTCCTTGCTGTCCAAGGGACTCTCAAGAGTCTTCTCCAGCACCACAGTTTGAAAGCATCAGTTCTTCAGCGCTCAGCCTTCTTTATGGTCCAACTCTCACATCCATACCTTCTAGCTATTGTGAATAGTACTTCAGTGAACATCGGGGTACATATGTCTTTTTCAATTATGGTTTCTTCAGGGTATATGCCCAGTAGTGGGATTGTTGGATCATATAATAGTTTTGCATGCATACATGCTAAGTCACTTCAGTCATGCCCAACTCTTTGCAATCCTATGGAATGTAGCCCACCAGGCTCCTCAGTCCATGGGATTCTCCAGGCAAGAATACTGGAGTGGGTTGCCATGCCCTCCTCCAGGGGATCTTCCCAACCCAGGGGTTGAATCCACATCTCCTCCATCTCTTGCGTTGGCAGGCAGGTTCTTTACCAGTAGTGCCACTGTGGTAGTTGTATTCCTTTTTTTTAAGGAGTCTCCGTATTATTCTCCATAGTGTCTATATCAATTTACATTCCCACCAACAGTGCACAAGTGTTCCCTTCTCTCCACACCTTCTCCAGCATGTCTTGTTTGTAGATTTTGGCAATGGCCATTCTGCCCACTGTGAGGTGATATCTCATTTGTAGTTTTGATTTATATTTCTCTATAATGAATGATATCGACCATCTTTTTGTGTGCTTATTAGCCATCTGTATGTCTTCTTTGGAGAAATATCTGTTTATGTCTTCTGCCCATGTTTTAACTGGGTTGTTTGTGTTTCTGATATTGAACTGTGTGAGTTGCTAGTATATTTTGGAGATTAATTCTTTGTCAGTTGATTCATTTGTTATTATTTTCTCCCATTCTGAGAGTTGTCTTTTCACCTTATTTATAGTTTCCTTTGCTTTGAACAAGCTTTTAAGTTTAATTAGGTCCCACTTGTTCACTTTTGTTTTTATTTCCATTTTTCTAAGAGGTGAGTCACAGAGGATCTTGCTGTGATTTATGTCAAGGAATGTGCTGTCTATTTTATCCTCTAGGAGCTTTATAGTTTCTGGCCTTAAATTTAAGTCTTAATCCATTTTGAGTTTACTTTTGTGTGTGGTATTAGGAGGTGTTCTAGTTTCATTTTTTTTTACATGTAGTTTTGTCCAGTTTTCCCAGAACCACTTACTAAAGAGGCTGTCTTTTCTCCATTGTATATTCTTACCTCCTTTGTCAAAGATAAGGTGCCCCTCAGTGTGTGGGTTTATCTCTGGGCTTTCTATCTTGTTCCATTCATCTATATTTTTGTTTTTGCGCCAGCATACTGTCTTGATGACTGTTGCTTTGTAGTATAGTCTGAAGTTAGGAAGGTTGATTCCGCCAGCTCCGTTTTTCTTAAGGTTGCTTGGACTATTTGGTATCTTTTGTGTTTCCATACAAACTGTGAATATTTTTGCTCCAGTTCTATGAAAAATACCATTGGTAGTTGGATAGGGATTGCACTGAATCTGTAGATTGATTTCAATAGTATAGTCATTTTTACAATATTGATTCTTCCAATCCAAGAACATGATATATCTCACCATCTATTTGTGTCATCTTTGATTTCCTTCATCAGTGCCTTATAGACTTCGGCATTCTTGATTGATTTTGTGCATCTGTTAGCAAGATGTATCCTAAGGGCGTTGCTTCTTCCCTTTATGCCATTTCAACTTATGAAGGGTTCATTGGACTCTACTTTCAGATAGTGAGGGAAACCTGTAGTTTTGGCCTCAGGAAATTGTTCTGATTGGAGAGATAGTAAATGCTATTGGGGAATAAACAGTTTGGTAGAGGTTCAAAGGGAGGGATAGAGGAAGACCATCTTAGCCAGGGGAAGGTCATGGAAAGACTTAGAGGAAGATAAATCTTGAATAGTGTGTCAAAGGAAATATCATCCAAGTCATGGGAAGAGAAGCATTCTGTTCAGGAAATGTCACATAAAAGGAAGGGAGAAAGAATATGTTGAGTCCATGAACAGCACTGAATTTAACGTGACTGGAAAATAGGCCTCCCATGAGAGGGTGGCTGGTATGGCTAGAAAAAAAAAATGCATTGGGCAGAGCACAAAGAGGAGTTTTCAGTTAATCTCAATGTGATGAGAAGTCATTAAAGGATAATATGGTGTTGATAAGATTGGAGATAGGGAGATCGATTAAAAGTTTAATATACTAATTCAGGTGAGAGGTGATGGTGTCTGACCTAAGGCAATATCCATAAAGGAAGAATGGGAAGGACATTTTTGATAAATCATTGGTGATTTACTATGCATGATGCAACCAGATGATAGTTTACTTGATTCTTTTATTAAGATTGTCTTATTGAGATGAATTGGATTGCTGAACAATTGAGAGTAGATGGCCCACATGGTGCATTTTGACCATGATAAAGAACATATAATTGCACGTTTGTGACTATATTCACTGTCTAACTTGGACTTTTGATGGACCATGTTTCCAAAATTATCCCATTGGCTCAGGACTATACCATCCCTAAGGAAGGTATAGAGGTTTTTACAGTTGCCTCTGTGAGTATCTCAGACTCTTTGACTTCATGTAGGCGAGAAAGTGCATATTGTTTACTACCTATTTAAATTCTTTCTGGTATTCTGGCCCTTTACTAATTTGTCTTATTTGCTTTTCCTTCTATGATTACCAGGGAAGCCCACTTACAACTGTAATAATATTTTTTAAAAAGTTTGTAATACTATTTTAAAACTTATATCTCTTCTTGATGCATTCCAAGTTTAAATTGCTATAAAGAATATGCAGTTTTCCAAAATAAAGCTATTTAAATATAAATGAACTAAATAAATAATTTTTGAGATTTTTTTTGACACCCACTAAAATAATATATATTGAGTTGTCATGAAACTAAGCTTGAAAGGTGCTGATTTATAGTGATAATATCTGTAATGACTCAGGAAAAGAGGTACTGGACATCTTAATAAATAGTTTAATAGAATTTAAATAGATATGCCCAATTACTGACAAAACACAAAGCATAATAAAATACTTGGCTACCTTACCATTTGCAGACACATTTTACAAGTTGGAACAGTTTGAGGATTCATAGAATTTATGTAAAATGTGTGGTAGTTAACATATTTTAATACATTGGTTCTATTCTTGAATGCCTTTTAACATGAAATGTTTAATGATTATGGTCAAATGTATGTCTATGTCCATGCTATTTTCATTCACATGAGGGAAGTAGGTGACTCAGAAGAAGCACTAATCTAGAGAAACTGACTACAACCAAGGCATTTGGAGTGAAATAGACAAGATTTGGGATTCTGGTTCTTCCAGGGTGTGAACCTGGATGAACAAATTCACCTCCCAGAGCTTGTCTTCCCTCATTTGTAATGTGGGGTAATAGTACTTACCTTCCAGGGTCATTTTGAGGCTTAAATGAGGTAATGCGAGTAAAACCTTCAGTAGTGTGGCTGACTCATAGTATGTCTATGTTGACAGAAAGATTAGTAGTTTAAGAAAGAAATGGAAAATTTTATTTAAGCAAATCTGGAGGATTATACTCTAGGAGATGCCCATTAGCGGTCAAAGCACAGTAATATAAGTTTTTGAGACTAAGGGTTAGATGTCAAGTGGCATATTATTAACAGTTGATGCAATTCAGATCTATACATACAAAGCAAGGAGGTCATGGGTCATGGAACCCCTTACACCTTAAGGAAGAAGGTTATTTTCTAAAGAGTTGTGAAACTTTATGGGATTAAGATTGTTATCTCCTAAGGAGGTCTGATTAATGCATATGTACAACACACACTCAAAGGAAGAGAGGAGGCCCAAATGCAAAGAAAAACTTTATGTTTAAATTTTTCTCATCTTGCCATAAAATATGAATTTTATTTCAACATTCAGTATAAAAATAATAACAATTACCAAAAAAATAGGAGTTCAGATTCTAGCTGCAGCTCATCTACAAATTCATGATTATCTTGGAAAAGTAATGTTTTTTCTCAGAGTCTGAGCTTCCTTATCGATGAAACAAGCAGGTGGGTTGGATAAGTTCTAAATTTGGTGATCAGTGGTAGGATTCGATGACTAATGTGAGTCATATCTGAATTTTTGTCATCAGAAAATATATCATTTTAAAAGTCTTATTTTACCCTGAGTCATGCTCCCCTGCATGAGAATTGCGAATATATCTGATCTAAGCAGATTTGGAAACTTCAGGAATGATGACATGTTGATTTTGAAAGCGTGCTAGATATCCAGGTTAAGAATTCCATGAGATAGTTAGAGTTAAAACTCAAGGAAGGAGACAAGAGCTTCAAAAAAAATGGAATTTCACAGTGTAAATGATACTGAAGGAATGAAAGTGATTGACAATTCCTTAGACACACAAAAAAGAAAAATATGCAGGCAAATTTCACATATATATTTATTCACTTATTTTCTAATATTCATAATGAGGGTAAATCATTAAGAAATCAATGCTCACCTGAGACAATTTATTATTATTTGCAAAAATTTTACAAAATATCAACTTGGAAGGAATATAAAAATTTGAAGACAATTTGAATTTCCACATATTTTTGTTATGATAATTAGCAAATGTCTGACATATTTGGAATAGCTGAAGCCAATTGTATTTTGAGAATGTTGAATTTTGCATGTCCAGGTCAGACAGGCTGGACATAAATAAATATATAGAATACTGCTCACGACAGAGATGACTTTGGAAAAAGTTGAGATCAGGAACAGAAAGATTCATATTTTTGGTTTATTTACCCTCAGTTACATCTAGTTAATTTGAATTAGTACATTTATTTGCTTATATTCTATTTGTGTCCAGTTAGGGAGCGTGACTATAGAGTATAGTCATTGGGAATTTAATTCTTGAACTAGACTCCCTAAGTTCCGATTCTGGCTCTGTATCATGGGAAAGTTATTTGACTATCTCAGTGTTAGTTTCCCCAGATGGGTAATGGAGATAATAATAGTACTGGCCTTGTAAGGATTTGTGAGAGTTAGATTAAATAATATTAATATGTACAAAGCACGTCAACTAATACATAATATACAGTTTATAACCGTTAGTTGGTTTTCCCTTCTCAGTGATTAAAATAAGTTTTGGTTTTACTAAGCCCAAAAGTTAAAAGTTCTGTATCCTAAAAAACTTCTATGTTCAGTAGATTGGCTCATGTACAGAATAAGAAAATGCAATGAGTGTGGTTGTTTTCTAATTGACTTGTCAGTTTCATCAAAAAGCCAAATTGAGTGCACTATGCAGACACAATTTAGGTTAAAAACTTCTCCTTGGTGAAAGTTATCAAAGGTGAATCAATAATGATACATGTCAGAAAGGAAAACCACACTATATATTAATAGTTACATATGTGTGCATGTATTTTAAACTGTAGTATAAAGCATAAATCTCTAGCATAATACTGGATGCTTGGTAACTATTTGGTAGATTCTTTTTATTAATATAAAATGAATTTCAAGTTTTTTATAATCTGAGTGCTTGATAACTGTGTTTAAAGAAATAAGAAATTTCACAAAAGTTATCTTAGTTTTCTTCCTCTGAAAACTCTGACATAGGCCTGATGGATATTGATTTTCATTTTAAAAATTAAAAAGGGGCTCAAATGAGTTTAGTTATTTTCTTTGATGATGAAATGCTCCCCAGAGGTGGACCAAGAAGAGTAATAAATCTTTGATGCACCTGTGTAATATATGCAGTACACTGCTGAGAATATCTGGTTTTGAGGTTTCAGTGGCAGAAAACCAACTGCAGGGAATCTGGATATTCTAGTACAGCTCTGACCTTAAATGTTTTATCCACTCAAAATAATAATGCACAGTTTCAAAAAAATTAACATAGTCGCAAAAGAAGGTGAGGATTTTTTTCCCCTTTCCATACCACTTTAGTTACAGTGTACTAACCAGGTTACAGTACTAGTATCACCTAATTTTATTTTATTTATTTTTAAATATTTTATTTATTTATTTAGCTGTCTTGGGGCTTAGTTTTGGCATGTAGGATCTTCATCCCAGTGTGGCATGTGGGGCATGTGGGATCTAGTTCCCTGAAAAGGGATGGAAACTGGGCCTCTTGCACTGGGAGTGCAGAATCTTAGCCACTTCACCACCAGGGAATTCCCTAATATCACCTAATTTTAAAACAGAGGACTCTTTAGTTCAAGTACTGCTACTTGAGATGATCTAAGCAGAATCTTAGCAGTCAAAAGAATTAATTTTCAAAATGTTCATTTTGGCGCTGGGAAGCAACCTCCACGGAGGACAACCACGTCTAGACTGAAGAAGCTATGGGATGCAAATGTCTTTCTTCCTCCAGGATCCTAATCATGTGATTTCCTGCTTCCCAAACTTTGCTGGCATTTCAGAATGAAGAGGAAAAAAGGGGAAAATAACCAGGAAATTAAGAGAAAAATTAAAAAAGAAAAAAGAAAAGAAATAGGGCAGAACAACCTTTAGAAGAGTTTGCTCATCTTCAGAACCAAAGACAGGGAGTTGAAGTTCCCCAAGAACAGCAGAGGTGCTTTCCTTCCCTCCATCCTATGCAAACCGAAGACCAGGAGCAGAAGGAGGTTTTCATGCCAAACGTCCAGGTCATTTAACGATATAGAGGGGTTTACTTTCTGAGTGTCATTTGTTGTGGACTGACAATGCTGGCAAATACTTTATGCACAGGATAAAGTATGAAGGATAATTTTGATCCATGAACATAACACATCTTATGAATCATATGTATTAGGAATATTTTAGTTTATTATTGTTATCATACCAAAGTTGGGTCTACTCATGCAGCAAAACCAAGTTGCCAACACTGGGTTGTGGTAAAGGAAAATACAAAGTTTATTGGAGGGCCAAGCAGGCAGAATAGGCATCTCATGCTCAGAAGACCTGAACTCCCTGATGGCTTTCAGGGTAGGGTTTTTAAAGACAGTCTGAGAAGAGAGGGTCACAGGATATCAGCTCATGCACTTCTCTGGCTGGTGATGAGGTAATGGGAATGTTTTGGGAATCTCAGTCATCAACCTTCTGGTTTCAACTACTCTGGGGTCTACTTGATTGTGTTCAGCATGCAGTTAACTTTTTCCAACAGGTGGGGCTTTTAGTATCTGCAAAAGAACTCAAGAATATGGCTATATATATATACCTGTAGTCCTTGAGGAGGAGCTAAAGGTTCTTGACTTTATTTTATGGCTAAAATATTATTTTGTCTTGCTTGGTTGCTTTCCTTTGTTCATGTACTTTTTTCTCTTCTCTGATTAAACTTGCAATATGGAACTCAGGGAAAGCCTAGAAGGCTAAAGCTTTTCTACAAACAAGAGGTGGGGAGTACAAGACGTCTGTCCCCAGGAAGGGCCTACAAGATTCTTCTGTTTCATCATGATCAACTACAAAATTGTCTATTTAACAATTCCGTGTTTATTTAATAATTCTAGTGTTTGTTGTGGATAAGTATAATTATCTATAATGCTTAGAGATGAATTTAATTTTAATTATGTAAGTGATTTTCAGAAGAAAATCTTTTCTATAAATTTTAAAACAATATACACAAAATAGTTTACAAATTCTACTTTTGTCATGCTCTGGCAACTTTTTTAACATCTAGAAAGGATAGATGGTGTAATCTTAAGACTCATTTGCCCAAGAGATACACAGCAAAGTAAACTGACATGCACAGGGCATACAAGACAACGGTTAATCAAAAACCTCCCCAAAAACAAAAGCTCTGGGCCGGATGGCTTCACAGGTGATTTGTATCAAATGTTTAAAGAAGAGCTAATGCCTGTTCTTCTCAAACTCTTCCAAAAAATTGCAGAGGAAGGAACACTTCCAAACTCATTCCACGAGGTCACCATCACCCTGTTACCAAAAACAAAGACGTCACAAAAAAGCAAAATTGTAGGCGAATATCACTGATGAACATAGATGCATAAATCCTCAACAAAATTCTAGCAAACAGAATCCAGCAACATAGTAAAAGGATTATACACCAGGTGCGCTAGTGCTAAAGAACCCACCTGCCAATGCAGCAGGTGGGATGATCCCGTGGAAGAGGAAATGGCAACCCACTCCAGTATTCTTGCCTGGAGAATCCCATGGACAAGGAGCCTGACAAGCTACAGTTCATGGGGGTCATAAAGAGTCAGACATGACTAAAGCAACTTAGCACATACCATGATCAAGTTGGGCTTATCCAAGTGATGCAAAGATTCTTCAATATTTGCAAATCAATCAATGTGATATATCTTATTAACAAATTAAGAGATGACAATCCCATGATGATCTCAATAGATGCAGAAAAATATTTTGACAAAATTCAGCATCCATTTATGATAAGACACCCTAGAAAATGAGCATAAAAGGAACCTACCTCAAGATAATAAAAGCCATATATGATAAACCCTCAGCAAACATTATTTTCAATGGTAGAAAACTGAAAGTATTTCCTCTAAGATCAGGAATAAGACAAGAGTGCCCACTCCTGCCACTATCATTCAATGTAGTTTTGGAAGTCCTAGCCATAGCAATCAGAGAAGAAAAAGAAATAAAAGGAATCCAGATTGGAAAAGAAGAAGTAAAACTCTCACTGTTTGCAGATGACATGATATTATACTTAGAAAATGATAAAGATACTATCAGAAAATTACTGATGTAATTAGTGAATTAGGTAAGTAGCAGGATACATAATCCATACACAGAAACCCCTTACATTTCTATACACTAACAATGAATAATCAGAAAGAGAACTTAAGGAATCAATCCCTTCACCATTGTCTTACTATGAAACTCCTGACATGGACCCCTCTGCCCTGCCTTCTTCTCCCTTGTCCCCTGAACCACTTCATATATGCAATATGTACTCCTCAAAGAGATGGTTTAGCCTGTCCATTTCCAAAATAGAAATTTCATATGAATGTTAACAAAAGGATAATTATAAAATGTGTTATTTTATTATCTCTACCTTAAACATAAGCCAGGCACTTCATAACACCTACAAAGGTGAGATATTTCCAAAAAGCATTTAGCACGTTTTGCTATCTATACAGCTGTGAGTAATAACATGCACACACAGGGGGATGGGCATCATATGAAAATATCTCCTAAGTCTGACCAGTTTGGCATCGGCAACCATCCTATCCCGCTTTATTGTCTTCTTCATTGCCTTTGGCTCTGCTTCCTCTAACCTATAAACAGATATGGATATGGGTGATTCCTGGTGTCTCTTCTAGAGATGGTCTGAAAATTCTATTTCCAAAAGTCAGTTTCAGAAAACATTTCTTTCCTATGATTTATCCTTTCCTTTTCTTTCAAAAGGGCATGTTTAAGACATGGGATTTTCTATCAGATGTCAGAATTTCTTTACATGTAGAAGACCCAGGTGTAGCAAAGTAAGATTTAAAAAAATTCAGCTTTATGGAGGTATAGTTGACAAAATTAAGATATTTAAAGTATACCTGAAAATGATTTGGTATACCTATACATCGTGAGAGAATCCCACCACCTTGACCATTAAATGAGTTAATACATCCATCACTCCACATATTTATTTTTATGCATTTATTTATTTATTTTTGGCTGGGACTTTCAAATTTATTTTCTTAGCAAATATCTGTTGGACAATACAATCTTTTCTTTTAAAACGATGGGGAAACTTGAGAGCACTTGCTTCACATTATATACCCAGATCAGATCAGATCAGATCAGTCGCTCAGTCATGTCCGACTCTTTGCGACCCCATGAATCGCAGCATGCTAGGCCTCTCTGTCCATCACCAACTTCCGGAGTTCACTCAGACTCATGTCCATCGAGTCAGTGATGCCATCCAGCCATCTCATCCTCTGTCATTCCCCTTCTCCTCTTGCCCCCAATCCCTCCCAGCATCAGAGTCTTTTCCCATGAGTCAACTCTTCGCATGAGGTGGCCAAAGTACTGGAGTTTCAGCTTTAGCATCATTCCTTCCAAAGAAATCCCAGGGCTGATCTCCTTCAGAATGGACTGGTTGGATCTCCTTGCAGTCCAAGGGACTCTCAAGAGTCTTCTCCAACACCACAGTTCAAAAGCATCAATTCTTCGGCACTCAGCCTTCTTCACAGTCCAACTCTCACATCCATACATGACCACAGGAAAAACCATAGCCTTGACTAGATGGACCTTTGTTGGCAAAGTAATGTCTCTGCTTTTGAATATGCTATCTAGGTTGGTCATAACTTCTGACACTGTTTCCACTGTTTCCCCATCTATTTTCCATGAAGTGATGGGACCGGATGCCATGATCTTCGTTTTCTGAATGTTGAGCTTTAGGCCAACTTTTTCACTCTCCACTTTCACCTTCATCAAGAGGCTTTTGAGTTCCTCTTCACCTTCTGCCATAAGGGTGGTGTCATCTGCATATCTGAGGTTATTGAGATTTCTCCCGGCAATCTTGATTCCAGCTTGTGTTTCTTTCAGCCCAGCGTTTCTCATGATGTACTCTGCATATAAGTTAAATAAACAGGGTGACAATATACAGCCTTGACGAACTCCTTTTTCTATTTGGAACCAATCTGTTGTTCCATGTCCAGTTCTAACTGTTGCTTCCTGACCTGCATACAAATTTCTCAAGAGGCAGATCAGGTGTTCTGGTATTCCCATGTCTTTCAGAATTTTCCACAGTTTACTGTGATCCACACAGTCCAAGGCTTTGGCATAGTCAATAAAGCAGAAATAGATGTTTTTCTGGAACTCTCTTGCTTTTTCCATGATCCAGCGGATGTTGGCAATTTGATCTCTGGTTCCTCTGCCTTTTCTAAAACCAGGCCTTCTATAAATGTCCAGCAAATCTTCTCCAAGGGTAGTGGATGCTCTATGTTGGCCCAGTGTGGGATAGTGTTCTATCATTTCCCTACTTCAGTGTCAAGGTCTGGTGGAATAAAGATTTCCACCAACATTTCCACTCTCTGCTCCTTTTGGGCCCCTTAAGCAGTGGGGCAATGTGATGTCTTATTCACTAGAGGTCAGAGAGGTCACCCCAGGTCTGGGATCTCCAGTGCTCTGTGACCTGAGGCTGAGGTGGCCAAGCTCATGTCCTTTCCAGTGTCTGGGTGTTGTCTCTCTTCTCTACCTGCCACGCCCCGCCTACTCCAGAACAGCAGCCACCACAGAACGGGAGCCAGAGCTCAGAGACCTGCAGGCTCTATAGGGGTAAGATCACAGGAAGGCTGTGCTGTTGCTGCCTCAGGGCCTGGGCCTGCTTGGCCACCCTGCTCTGGGCCCTCAGCTTACCCAGGCCTAGAGGGCCCTAGGCTGCACTCCACTAAGGACAACCTCTCTGCCTAAACTCCTTTATTTTCACATTCCATTTTTTCTGATTAACAGTTTAAGATGGATAAGTGTCCTAGAGATCCTGGCTATATGATTTTTCGGCTGAAAACTGTTACTAAGATTGAGACTTTATAAATACTTTTAGGTATATTATTGATTGATTGATTGTATGTGTGTGTGTGTGTGTGTGAGAGTGTGCATGTTCAGTCGCTCAGTCATATCCGTCTCTTTGTGACCCCATAGACTGTAGTCCACCAGTCTCCTCTGACCATGGAATTTTCCAGGTAGGATCATCTCATAAACTCCATTTAAAATTGCATTCCTGGTTTGCAGACTGCATCCTTTCTAATACAGCTGGATGGTAGCCTTTTGCCCTCTAGGTTTCTTTGTGTCTCCTTTTCCCAGCTCAGTCTTCCTGTCCTCCCATCTCATTGTGTGGCTTTCCTCTTCTTCCTTTCATTCCTCTTGTTTCTCTGTGAGCATTCCTATCACATTCTTTATTCTCCAAGACACCTTTTTAACAGGATCCTCTTTTCTCACTTCCCTTTTTAATTTCTCTTTTATCTGGTACTGCAATATAGAAAGAAATGCCGAGAATTACTTAGTGGGATTTAACATATTATAAAGAATTTCTGTTCTTTCTCCTTTGCCAACAATTCATTACTTGAAAATATTGACATCAATTTCCAGATATTCATAAATGTCTCCAGTCAATACATCTAAATTTCAAATAAACCTCCAATGGTTTTGGTGAGAAAGTGCCAAATTTATTACTTTCTTTCATTTCTTGTAAATCACAGCAGTGAGAGATTAGAACATGGCTGCATCGGGACATTGTAAGAAATCAGCCTATGCAAATGAGTTTTTTATTTCCTTAGAACCCCTCATACTAGTGACTGAAGTTGCTAAGAGCTCACTGAACTGTTTTGATCCTGGTATTTCAATACTGTTCCTTATCATTTATCAAAAGTACAGCAATGAGGATTTCTTTCAGTTCTGCTAACCATAGAGAAACATACACACCTGGACATATATAAAAGAACCGGTACCTCTGAACTAAGATTTTATAATTCCATGCTTTTTAGAGAGATCAAAATATCAAAGAGCCTGGTGTCTCATATCATGTAATTTTGCCATGATAATACTTTTACACAGTGACCCCAAATATGTCATTTTTGGGATCAGACCTTTAATTCTTAGAGAAGATCTTTCCAGGTGGTTGTCACCTTAAGAAATACCACTGTGCTTACACCATATAAAAAATAATTGAAAATGATCAAATATTTAAATGTAAGCTCTGAAACTATAAAACTAAAGCAGGAGTTCCAGAAGTAGAGCACAGAATGAGAGACAATAACCAAATAGACAATGATAAAAGAATAGCTCTAATATCTAAGATAAAATGGGTCCTCAGGCTAAGGGAACAAGCAGGCCCACCTGGGCACATCAGAGTGAAAAAGTGAAAATGTGAAATGCAAAGACAACAGGAAAGCTTCAAAGATACCAAAGAGAAAATAAAGTATCCATAATAGTACAGCAATAAAACTAATAGCAGCAGGAAAATATTTTTAAATGTTGAAGGAAAAATAACAATAGTTATAAATCTATACTCAAACTATCACACAAGAATAAAGGGAAATGAAGATATTTTATATCATATAAAGACTTAGATAATTTGCCTCAGATTCTTTTTGAAGGGGCTACTGTTGCTGCTGCTGCTGCTGCTGCTAAGTCGCTTCAGTTGTGTCCGACTCTGTGCGACCCCATAGACAGTAGTAGCCCACCAGGCTCCCCCGTCCTTGGGATTTTCCAGGCAAGAGTACTGGAGTGAGGTGCCATTGCCTTCTCCGTTGAAGGGGCTACTAACTTTAAAAGAGGAAAACTGATTCTACAAATAAGCAGTAGGATATAGGAAGCAATATTTTCAAAAAGTGGCTAACATTGGAAATAAAGTTCTTGACAACAGTGATATGTTTGAGGGGCTAGAGTTAAGCCTTCCTAAACTCCTTGTAATGTTCAGAAGAAATATAAAAATATTAATTATCCTAACACCTCATTATATAATTGGGCATGTTAAAAAGTTAAGGTTAACGATTAAAAGAATAAAAGTACAATGATAGTTTAGAAATCCCCGGAGGCATAAAAGGTTGATGGGTTGTACTGAAAAGCTGATCAATCCAATGGGAGTCAGAAAAGAACAAAAAATAGAAACAACCAAAAGGATGGTAAATTAGTAATACAAAAATATGTTGGTAGAAACAGATATCAAATATCAGTAGTTACAGTAAAACTCAACCATTAAAACAAAGAAAAATGTCAGATTAAAATCTAGCTAAAAAGTGACATATTACACACAGACTTATGCTTACATGTGATTGTATATGTATGTACACTTATGTGTACTTGTGTCAAGTAATTAAAAACAAGAAGTGATATGCCACGCAAATTTTGATGAAAAGAAAAGGAAAGGTGGTATAGTCAATTAAAATCAGAAAAAGTTATGACATTTATCAAAGGATATGACCATTATGAACTGAAATGAGCTTAAAAACAAAAACCACAGGAACTTGACATTAATAGAACTATAATCCAAATGACCAAATGAGGGATATTGTCTACAGATCTCTCAGAAATTAATAAATTAATTAGACCAAAATATTTAGAAAGAATATAGAAGATTTAAATAGCTCAGTTAACAAAGTTGATCTGACAGATATATTTACAAATGCACACCCAGCAAATGTGAACATCTCTTTTTTTTTTTAATGCATGCGGAATTTGAGGCTATTTCTTATAGAGTGAGAAACGCAGACTCTGGAGTTGAACTGACTAAGTTTGAGTCTCAGCACCACAATGTACTGGGCTTCTCTGGTGATTCAGTGTTAAAGAATCTTCCTGCTAATGTGGGAGATGCAGGCTTGATCCCTGGGTCAGGAAGATCCCCTGGAGAAGGAAATGGCAATATACTTCAGTGTGCTTGCATGGGAAATCTCATGGGCAGAGGAGCTAGGTGTGCTATGTTATTTTATCTTGTTACGGTTCAGAATCCTCATCTGTAAATTATAGGTAATAATAGTACTTATGACTTTAGTGACTTTTACCATGAATGTAAACTGTTTACAACAGTGCATAACATAAGGTAAACACTTAATCAATGTGAGTTGACAGTATTATATAAAAGCTGCAAAAACAGTAGCACAAAATTCAGTGAAATAAATTCAGTAAAATTTGGCACCAACTACAAAAAAGAGATCAAACTCTCCCTTAGAGCTGGAAATTGAAAAATAGGCTTTTCAATAATTAATGAGTTAAAGAAGAAAGTAAAATAGATATCATACAATATTTATAATTGAATGACAGTGAATATAGTACATATAATAACTTGTGGGGTGCAATGATCACTTAAAGGAGAGTTTCTAGTTATAAATGTATATATTAGAAAATAAGTCATTTGAAAAGAAGTGAATGAGGGTTCAGCACAAGAAGTTAGAAAATGAACAACAGAGAACCTACAAAGAAGTGAGAGGAGGAAAATTGTATGAAAAGGAACACAAAGTAGCAAAACAGTAAACAAGAACAATAGGGGATTTCTAATAAAATACACAGGATCCTTTTTTGAAAAGGATATTAAAGAAGCCCATGGCGAAATTGATCATTGAAGGAGGGCACACATAAACGCATATAGGCAATAAGAGGAATAAAAAGGAATACAATTTCAGTTCTAGTGAAGATTTTTTTAATTCTAAGAGACTATTTTGAACATGTTATGCCTAATAACTTAAGTAACTTGCTGTCTTAGATTAACTGAACAATTTTTTTAAGAAAATAAAGATTGTCAGTATTAACATAGGAAGAAAGGGAAAATCTGAATTTACTAATAACAATTTAAAATATTAAGTTGATAGTGAGAATGTTGCCCTCTTCCTCAAGGATGCATGCCATCAGTTATTATTTATTGTAGATAGGTCTTAGCCTATGCAACAAGATAAGAGGAACATATAGGGATTGGAATAAGTATATAGGATTAGAAAATAAGTAACAAAATTATTGTTTGAAGAATATAAGTATTGTAAGAAAATTTATAGACAGATTTTAGAAGTTATTTTATTGGATATAAAAATTATTTAATAATCTTTTTATATTACAGAAACAAATGTCATTACATTTTTTAAAATTCAAAATTATTCCTGGAAGATACCTACTTATTAATTTATTTTTGTACTTTTATTGCAAAACAGAACAGACATCTTAGAAACTGACCACTTGGGAAGTGAAATCAATAGGCTGGTATTAAAGATCAGTGTGGCGATAATAGATTATTGATTATATTGAAGTAACTTGCTATGTATGTGGAAAAAGAAAATAAATTAGAGTCATACTTTACATTATAAAACAAAATAAAATCCAGACAAATTTAGAGACATATATGTGGAAAACAAAATTTAAATGAGTTTTGGCGAAAGTACGGGAGAATATTTAAGTTTGACCCTTGAACAACAGCCAAATAAACATTAGAATGTTCAAGCTTACCAGTAATCAAGATAGTACAAATTGTAAAAAATCAAGGATATATAATTTTATACTCATCAGGTAAGAAAAATAATTTTGAAAAATACCGGTGACAATAAACATAGGAAAGTTTGTAGAAAATTGAAAACTCTTACTAATGGGGGGAGGATACACTGGTATAACCACATTACAGGGCAATTTAGCAATATCCAGTAATATAAAAAATTGGCATCCTATACTAGTAATTCTCCTTCTACATGTGTGTGTGTATGCTCAGTCATGTCCAACTCTCTGCAACCCCATGCCCTGTAGCCCTCCAAGCTCCTCTTCCCATGAAAATTTTCAGGCAAGGATACTGGAGCAGGTTACCATTTCCTACTCCAAGAGATCTTCCTGACCCAGGGATCAAACTCTTGTTTATTAATTCTCACATATGTGCCCATGGATATTCACTGCTGTGTTGATAACAATAGTGAGAAATTTGAAACAATATAAATAAGCATTTATAGGGGAAGGACAAGTAAATTGTGGTATATAAGTCTTAAGGTAAACAAACTAGATCTTCCGCACTCACCGTATCTTGAGAGCATAGTGGTAGACAGAAAAAATAAAAGTATGGCATAATACTTATATTCCTTATGAACAGAAGCATATGAGGGAAAAGGAAAATATGGATGGGAAAGGATGTACAGCAACTTCAGTATTGGGATTATGTCTGGGGAGGAAAGGGATTATAAATTCTTGATGTTGGGTGTGTGTTTCACATAACCTTCTCTCTGTATTTTTGCATGTTTGAAATATTTCAAATTAACAAGGTCTCAGCCAGCATGGTGTCCTTATAAGCTGCTGAGATCAAACAGCAGGAGACTAGTTGGCTAGTATGGAATAAGAAAGACATGTCTGAGCATGGCTGAAGGCCACACAGGGGAAATTCACCAATAAAAGATTTACAACAATTGCTGCAGTCACAAACCATAGAACAACCTTAACATGTTCACCATATCAAATGGATGCTTCATTATTCATAAGTCTTTTCGGTTCTATACTGATGTTCACAGGTCACATGCACTAAAAGTGATTTTATTTTCAGAAAAGCAAAAGGATCTCAATATATAAAAATATATATTTACAAAAGCAAAAGAGCGCAGATATTTTAAGTGCAGTATTTCCCCCAGTATTCTTAATTTAAGATGCATGTTTCGACCAGTAAGTGTTATGTACAATGGAGCAGGATATTTAAACTCATATGCTTGTAATTTCCATAAATAAATCTTTTGTGCTTTATTAATTCTTTAAAGAATTGGAGGTAATATCTGTAAACTGGGTAAGATACTAGCACATTTTTATGAAGTTATGTTTATACTTTTATTATAACACTGTAGTCATTTTAATTTATAATTGTTTCTCTATAATTATTATTTAAATGTAGCAAATATATCTATATTGCTAGTATCTTAGTTGAGGTCATCATCTTCTAAATAAAATTTTTTACTAAAAAGTGTTTCTTAAAAAAGGGCATAGATTCTTACTTATACATTGAAATCATTATAAATCATAGTAATACAACTGAGTCTATTAATTGCTCTCATAGCTCATTTTTCTTTAAGAAACTTAGTTTAAGGAATAAGCTATGTGTGGAATCTAAAAAGTATAATGAACTAGTGATTGTAAAATAAAAGAAGTGGACTGTCAGATATAGTCAGATAGAATAAACTAGTAATTACCAGTGAGGGTGAGGGAGGGGCTTTATAGGGTTTGCAAGTGGTGGCTACAAACCATTGTGTGTAACATAGGCTCAGGATGTAGTGTACAACATGGGGAATACAGCCAATGTTTTGTAATAACTGTAAATGGAAAGTAATCTTTAAAGGTTATATATAAAAAAAAGAATTAAGGAAGCCCATGTGGCTTGTATCAAGTCAGTAAAGGTGATAGTAACAGAAGATGAAGTCAGAGGGTTAAGAGGAGTGTCTAAATCATTAGTTAAAGAATGAGTGTCGTTTTAAAAACAAAAATAAGGGGCCAGTTAGCTTGGTTGTTTACAGCGAGGTGCTAATGAAAACATAAATGCATGCTACAACATAGAGAAAACGAATTTACCATCTGGATATGAATCAAGTCTCCATTACGAACTTCTTACATAGAAATTGCTTAACTTCATTTTTCCTCAGTTTTCTAATATGCAAAAATGTGATTTATCGTCCTTATAGGGTTGTCTTGAGAATTAAACTTAGTAATTCATGGAAAGCATATTGCAGAGTGCTAGACACATGCTCCAAAATCACTGCAGATGGTGGCTGCAGCCATGAAATTAAAAAATGTTTATTCCTTGGAAGGAAAGTTATGACCAACCTAGACAGCATGTTAAAAAGCAGAGACATTACTTTGCCAACAAAGGTCCATCTATCTTGTCAAGGATATGGTTTTTCCAGTGGTCATGTATGGATGTGAGAGTTGGACTGTGAAGAAAGCTGAGCACTGAAGAATTGATGATTTTGAACTGCGGTGTTGGAGAGGACTTTTGAGAGTCCCTTGGACTCTCAAGGAGATCTAACCAGTCTATCCTAAAGGAGATCAGTCCTGGGTGTTCATTGGAAGGACGGATGTTGAAGCTGAAACTCCAATTCTTTGGCCATCTGATGTGAAGAGCTAACTCATTTGAAGAGACCCTGATGCTGGGAAAGATGGAGGGCAGGAGGAGAAGGGGGCAACAGAGGATGAGATGGTTGGATGGCATCACCAACTCAATGGACATGAGTTTGAGTAAGCTCCAGGAGTTGGTGATGGACTCATGGGGTCACAAAGAGTCGGACACAACTGAGCGACTGAACTAAACTGAACTGAGACGCGTGTTAGGGTCCAGTAAATGTTAGTCTTCCTTTCACTCCTTCCCCCAATTTGAAGATTCTTTCTCTTCAGTCTGAAAGGGCAATGAAGCTGTTCCAAGTGTTTAAGGAAGAATTTTTAGCAAAACCAACAAATGGCCCAATATTTATATGGGATGGAGATGGACTCTTGTAATTCAAGTAAATGTAGAAATTATTTATTACAACCACAGTCTTCAGAGTGTAGAATAAATAGACTTCAAGGGACCCATGTATCATTCAAACTGTATGTAAATTTTTTGTGTATGTGAACTTTTTTCCAGATGTTTAGATCTGACTGTCAAAGCATCAGACTCTCAAAGTACATGTGACCTTCTAAAATATTAATATGCTCTAGCTCTTAAACATGAGTGGAACATCCTTTATAAAATCAAGTGTGATAGTGAGGATAATCTGTGATACCTTTCACATTGGGATAAACTAAGACTTCAACTCCAAAATGCTAATTGCTCACATATTAAAAAAAAGCTACTTCTTTCCCTTCCCTACCATCAAAGTGCAAAAAGCCTGGGGAAAATACAGCATATCTTTGTCAACCAGTCTTCCATGTGAGCTAATTCGCTGGAGTGTGAGGTGGTGTGTCAAAGGGCTTCTGAAGTGGAGCTGGTTTCCCTTTGTCAGATTTGGTCAGAACAAGCCTAGCTTCTTGTTCATTGATTTAGTAAGTTTTAATTGAAAACTCCCCTGTGTGCCGGAATCTACCCCAGGCACTGGAGCTGCTGTGGTGAACAAGAGAGAAGTAAGCTGACAAAGTGACAAGAAGATTTTTTTGGACACGGTGGGAAGAAGGGTGAGATGAGCTGGGAGATTAGGATTGACATATACACACTTCCATGGGTGAAATAGACAGCTAGTGGGAAGTCGCTGTATAGCACAGAGAGCTCGGCTCGGTGTTCTGTGATGCCCTAGGGGTGGGATAAGGAGTAGGGTAGGAGGGAGGTCAAAGAAGGAGAGGATATATATATATATATATGTATATCCTCTCTCTGTCTTCATTATATATATATATACACACACATACACACACACATATATATACATATAGCTGATTCACTTTGTTGTACAGCAGAAACTAATACAACATTGTAAAGTAATTATATTCGAATTAAAAAAAAAATCACAGGAACGAGAGTTTGGTGGGAGGTAGAGGTGTGTTGGGAGAAGTGTGTGTGCCATGATGAAAACCAGCTAAACTGCTGTGGGAAAGGTCCTTTATGATGTGGGGGGTGGGAAGGCCTGTCTCTAAGGGGAGCATTAGATTATCTGCCATGCAAAGAACAGGGAAGGGCACCCAAGGGAGAGAACCCAGCAGAGGGCTTGTGGAAGTGGGAAACTGTCTGCCAAGTTCAGAAAGTAGGGCAGGACCAGCGCTATGGAAGCATCCTGAATGGGAGGGGGATGATAAGACGTAGGATTGAAGGGCAGGTGAGTCTTGTCATGCAAATACTTACACCTGGATTAGGAATTTGGGTTTTGCTATGAGTGTAATAGGAATGAATTAAAGAACTCGGATTAGAAGAGTGATTTAAGTATGAAAATTATGACTCCATGACTCTGTGGAAAATGAACTGTGTAACTAATACTGTCAGGCTTCCCTGGTGGTACAGTGGTAAAGAATCTGCCTGCCAATGCAGGAGACTCGAGTTTGCTTCCTGGGTCAGACAGATCCCTAGGAGATGGAAATGGCAATCCACTCCAGTATTCTTGCCTGGGAAATCCCATGGATAGAGGAGCCTGGCGGACTGCAATCAATGGGGTTACAAAAGAGTCAGACGTGACTTAGCAACTCAGCAACAATAACAGCCAATACTGTAGTGGGGGCATTCCCCACATTCAAACCACCAAATTATTGTGTAAGTTCTATCACAACCAAATATATAACAGATCCAGCCTATTTGGTATTGAGGCCTGAGGAAAGGGGTGAAGTACCAAGGTTTGGGCCTTAATAACTAGGTAAGTGGGAGTAATTTTTTTAATGGGAAAGACTAGGAAGGCTCTGATTTGAATGTGTAGAGGATGGGAAATTCTGTTTTGTATAACATTCATGTAGTGATGGCATTACACGTAGGAGTCTATAATGCAGAGGAAATACAGTCTGGACACAAACATTGCAAATCAATGGTGTTCAGTAACAGGTTTTCCTGGTGGCTCAGGTGGTGAAGAATCTGCTTTCAGTGGAAGAGACCGGGTTCAATCCCTGGGTTGGGAAGATCCCCTGGAGAAGGGCATGGCAACCTGCTCCAGTATTCTTGCCTAGAGAATTCCATGGACAGAGGAGCCTGGTGAGCTACAGTTCATGCAGTCGAAAGAGTCAGACACAGCTGAGCGACTAACATATAATAACAGTTAAACAATGGGACCAATAAAGCAGAGAAGCAAAGAGGGGCTGAGTGGTACCTCTCATCCAGTGAGTTTTTCTTTAAAGGAAAGCATGAAAATGATGGTATAGGTAGAAGTGGGTGTAGGTAGAAGAGGGAGGTATCTTTTTATTTTTTAATTTTTTTTAGGTGGAGTATAATTGCTTTACAATGTTATGTTAGTTTCTGCTGTTCAATGAAGTGAATCATCTATATGTAGACATATATCCCCTCCCCCTTGAGCCCCCTTTCACCCTACCCCCACCCCTCTAGGTGATCACAGAGCACTGAGCTGAACTCCCCGTGCTGTACAGTAGGTTCCCATTAGCTATCTATTTTATACATCGTAGTACATATATATCAGCACTGCTCTCTAAGATGAACTGTATTAGCACTTTTTGTTTGTGAATGGAAATGATTGATTTTTAGGGAGTAAATGATGATGCTATTAGAAGATGCCTCATTGCAGTTGTTAGAACTGAGGCATTTCCTTTATCAATGGGTTTGACGTTGCACTCTATCTACCTGTTTTTCTGCTGACTATTTTACAAACCCAACATCTTGGCTCTCTTTAGCTGGGTAAACAAGTGGAAAATGGTTGCTTATAAATGCAACTGCCAACTCTGTAAATCGCAGGCAATCACAGACATAAAGCTTAGATAGACTTCTGTAGGCACCAATAAAAGCAAAGTTACCATCCCATGTGGTCATTGCGGTAGGCCACAGAATGTGTCCTAATATTTGTATTTCTCCCCTGCCCCTTTTTCTAGAAAAAGCATGTTTTCTGTTTCATGAGTAATTGGGTAAAATTTCGTGGTCCTCCAAGTCAAGATCTCCCTCCTCACAGAAGGACAGTTTACCTTGCTTTTGCAATAGAGTAAGTACTCTGCAAGTGCTTACTTTGTCTGCAGTGACAAATAACTTGTTTATCATTAAGATGTGCGTAAGAATCTAGTCAGAGAGACCTCTCCCAAAGGAGAGGAAGAAAGGCATGCTTATTTTCTAAGTATCATGAGACAAGAGCTCATTGACCTAACTGAGAGGACTACTTTCCACAGGACAGAATGAAAGAATGCATGAATCTTGTAGTGGCTAATATGTCATGTTTGATGGGCATACCCCGTAACAAGAACTACCCAGCAGTGTGGAACTAGGCAGCTTCTTCCTGATTTAAGGGCTTTGAAATTTCATTATTGCCTGGTTTGGGAGGTGACTGAGCATTATTATGTATTTGCTCTCCTTTCCAAATCCTTGCATAAAGAAGTCACCCCCAAATGAGTTAGCTAACACGTCCCCAAGTTCAGCTATATCATAGTGGTAGGCATTATGAATATATCCACTGGTCTTACTGACCTCTAAACTTAGTGGACTTCCCAGGTGGCTCGGTGGTAAAGAATCAACCTGTCAATGCAGGAGATGCAGAAGATGCAGGTTCCATCCCTGAAGGAGGAAATGGAAACCCACTCCAGTATTCTTGTCTGGGAAATCCCATTAACAGAGGAGCCTGGTGGGCTACAGTCCATGGGGTTGCAAAGAGTTAGACAAGACTTAGTGACTGAGCACAGACAAACTTAGTGGTATAAAGGAAGATATCACCACATAATAGAACTCATCCCTGAAGCTGCCCCAGAACAATTAGGAGAATAACAAGTAAATGAAAATGAAAGGCAAGTAGAAAAAACACCATTTCCCCTCTAAGTTTAATCACTTCAGTTCCAAATACATATTTCAACTGCATCTACTCAGACGCTTCAGAAAGGTTTGCTAAAAATTGTGATGATATTATTTTTGTTATCTGATTTTTTAATTTTCAGGTATTCCCTGAAGATATCTCTGTGACAGCAAATTTATAGAGTGCTAATAAAAAGGATGTACTGGCTGGAAATATTTTAAGATATGATATTTCTTAAAGTAATTACTCAAACTGGTATGGTCCATAGCTATAACATTCTGCATATTAGCCTGATCTTTCATTAATTATTTGAGTTCAGGCAAAAAAAGAAAAAGAAGAGTGAGAGGGAATTTACTTTTGGGAAAAAAGTAGATTTTAGCAATACTTGGGAACTGGAAATTAAAAGAACTGGAGAAAATCCATGTTTCTTAGTCATTGAGGCCATTTTTATCCTTAAAAGAAAGACTCTGTGTTCTCTTATTCTGAAATATTTTAATTTCTTGAGGTCAGTGTTTGCATCTTTAGTTAGAAATATTTATTAAATATCTTTGATACACAGTGGAAGATACAAATCACTAATGTTACTCTTAAGGAATGTTCACTTACAAATGAACTCTAATGCATGGTAGTTGATAGTCTAAGAGAAGTCCAGCTACCTACAGAAGTCCAAAGGAGAGAGAAATTATTTTTAAATTAACAACTAGTGAAGAGTTCCTATAAGGCACAGCATTTAAGAACAAAGAGCAGCATTCACATAAGTGTAAATGAGTAGAAGTGCATTCCTGAGCGATTTAACCAGCGATTCTCCAAGTGTGACCCAGGGACCAACAGTCTCAACAGCATCTGGGAATTTGTCCCAAATGTAAAATCTTGGGCTCTACCCCAGACCTACTGAATCAGAAACTCTGGGAGTGGTTCCAATGACCTGTGTTATAATAAGTCTTCCACGTGATTCTGATGCATGCTAAAATTGAGAAGCACAGCATTGAATTAGTCAATTGAAATAGGAAGGTGGGAAATACAAAGCATTATGAGGATGAAAGATATCTTTATTTTTCTGGGTTTTATGATAGAAGAGAGGCCATAATGAAAGAAAAAGATAGGTTGGTATAATCTAGAGTAAGAATTCTCATGCTATGCTTTGGAATTTTGGCTTAGTTCCATTGGCAGAGGGAAGCCTTGAAAGCTCTATGAGTGGGAGAATGTCATCAAACTTGAAGTCAGCAATTCTTCTGACATCAGAGTATAGGTTCGAGAAGAGATTACCAATGGGGAGATCACTGGGGAAGGACCATGTAGGAGGTTATTGGAATTGTCCAGGTAGAAATTACTTATGGTGAGAATTGTGATGCCAGAGATGGAAAGAAAGGACTCCAAGGAGAAGCTGTTCTGACCCTTGGGAAACAAAGGAGTTGCTGCTAAGTCACGTCAGTCATGTCCGACTCTGTGCGACCCCATAGATGGCAGCCCACAGGCTCCCCCGTCCCTGGGATTCTCCAGGCAAGAACACTGGAGTGGGTTGCCATTTCCTTCTCCAATGCATGAAAGTGAAAAGGGAAAGTGAAGTCGCTCAGTTGTGTCCAACCTCTAGCGACCCCATGGACTGCAGCCTACCAGGCTCCTCCATCCATGGGATTTTCCAGGCAAGAGTACTGGAGTGGGGTGCCATTGCCTTCTCCCGAAACAAAGGAGAAAAGGAAGTAAAATAGAAATTAAATAAAGACAGTAAAGGGAAAAGAGACGAGTGGATATCATTAATTTGGTTTTGGAAATTTTAAGCTATCTTTACAGATATTGAGGTAGAAGTGTCATGGGCTGTTGAAAATGAGTTTAGAGCTGCAGCATCCAATAAGACCAATACGGTTATTGAGCACTTGATATGTGGCTGGCTCAAATTGAGATGTGCTGTGAGTATAAAATACACATTGAATTTTGAAGCACAAAAGCTATAAAGTATTTTAAGAAGTTTTACATTATTCTTTGAAATGATAATATTTTGACATCAAAATATCTTGAAAGAGTTGACTACATGCTGATTCTAATTTCTCTTCCTTCTTCTCTCCTGAATCTACACCCATTATAATGTCTACCTTTCAGCTGTCCTCATCAAGGTCACTAATAACTTCCAAGTTGCCAAATCCAGTGGTCAGTTATCAGTTCTCCTCTTACTTGATGCTTAAAAGTACTTGACACAGTTAATCATTCTTATCTCCCCTTGGCTTCCAAGACAACTCACATTCCTGGTCTACATTCTGTGCCCTTAGCTGTTCTCCTCCGTGTCCTTGATTGGCCCATTTTAATTCCCAATATTAACATGTTGGAATACTCCAGGGCCCAATCCTTAGAGTTCTTCAGTTGTGGGCATATATTTACTTATGTCTATGATCTCCAGCCAAAGACCACCTGAAACACACCTATAGTTCAACAAGTTGGGTTTGTTTATTATTGGTAGAGCAAGAAGAACTCACAACATAGAGAAATGTGAGGAGTTTTATTAACATGATGTTAGAAAGGATTTATTAAAGGGTTTGGGATTTTGTTGGGTGACTTGGGGGAGGGTCCAAGAAATGATAGGGATTTCCCTGGTGGCTCAGATAGTAAAGAGTCTGCCTGCAATGTGGGAAACCTGGGTTCAATCCCTGGGTTGGGAAGATCCCCTGGATAAGGAAATGGCTACCCAGTCCAGTATTCTAGCCTGGAAAATTTCATGGATGGAGGAGCTTGGCAGGATACAGTCCATGGGGGTGCAAAGAGTTGGACATGACTGAGCAACTTCACACACAAGGAAGTGGTAGTTCACTCTGGATTGGGTGCTGTCAGACAATTCTGTGATTGAATGTTTTAATAAACCTTACCCATAGTGGGTGAAGACTAAAGAAAGTCTACAGCTGTAATTAGTAAAGAAGCAATGTGCTTATATTAAACAGGATATTTGTGGGGGTTTTTTGTGGTTTGAACAGTGTTGATTTTTTCTGAGTTCATGCATGATTATGGAATGGTCTTCTTCCAGTTTTGATCCATCGTGGTCACAGAGTGGCCTTGTCTGATGTCAGTGTTCTCTGAAATTACTTACGATCAACAAGTGAACATCAAGACCTAAATGATAGTACTAGGCTGGCTCCTGGAAATCAGGGGCTGCTTTTTCTTTCTTACTCATTGAGTAATCTCATCTCATGACTAAATTCCATCAATATGTTCAATATTCTAAATTTTTTTGCACAGTCCTTATAGCCACAAATTGGAATGATAGCCAGAAAGCTTGCTAGAAGGCGTTTTAACTGAGTGTATCTGAATCTGGGGTCTTGAGAGTCCCCTCCAAGTCTACTTCTCAGGGTAGACTCCTCTATCCTGGTTTAGACAACACCATCCTTTGTAGTTGCTCAGACTCCAAACGTTTCCTTTCTTTGACTCTTACGTAGCTTGTCTTTCTCTTATATCCCACATCTGATATTTGGCAAATCCAACGGTCAGTGATTGTAAAATGTACCAAGACTCTGACTGATTCTTACATTCCCAGGACTCCCTCTCTGTCCAAGTCACCATCATACCCCTCCTGGATTTTTTTTGGAATAGTGCCTGACTGTTCTCTATGCTTCTGACTCTTCTCCACTTCAGTCTGTTCTCGACTTGTCAGACAGAGTGATCCTGTTAGAAAGGAAGTCAGATCATGTCACTTACCTGCAGAAAGCCCTCTGCTAGCTTCCCATGTCATCCAGTGTAAACATCAGTGCTCTTTCTATGACGTATGTGATCTGGAACTTCTCTCTGACCTCATTTCTTGCTGCAAGTCATCCTTGCTCACTCTGCTTCACTGACTTCCTTGCTGTCCTTTGAATACACTAGAAAATCACCCATTTACTGTTCAGGGCCTTTGCCTGAACAATGGTTTCCTCCGCCCTCCCGCTTCCTTTCTCTATATTACGCCTTCATTTCCCTCAGGGATTTACTCCAGAGTCATATTGGAGTGTTCCTTCCTGGCCTTTCTGTCTAAAATTAACCTCCCACACCAGCCATTTCTTCCCATTTCTTGTTTTTCCTCCTTAGCGCTTTTTACTCTCTAACACATTTTACTTACCTGTTTGTATTTGCTGTTTCTTTTCCCACTGGAGTATAGCTTCCGCAGGGGGCAGGATTTCTGTTTGTTTTGTTCACTGCTGTATAAAGAGTGCTCAGTAAGAATTTGCTGTGTAAATGATATATTGACATGCTGGGGACAGTCGATGGTGGGGACATCTGGGGCCTCAGAGGGGGAGGCAGCCTGGAAGAGCAGGCTGGGTCACCCCTTGTCCCTCTATGGGCTGGAGGTATTGATGTGAAGTACTCCCAGGTATGATAATATGAGAGGCACCACATCCTTTTTTCCAGTTTTATCCTTGTTTGCGGTTGGAAATATTCTCTAGGATGTGCTCAGGCCAATGAAACCCTCTCCTTCTGAGACCCTCACCCTGCCCTGTGGAGTGGCCCACTCTGGCCATTCCATGTCCTTGTTTCTGAGCATCACAGATGCTAGGCAGCCAGGCCTGGGATGATCCACAACCGCTTTTGAGATAGATATTGGTGCCTGGCATTTTGTTCTTCCTGTTTAAGATATCATCAGTCAGAAATTTAGCTAGGGAAATGGCAGAGTATACAACTTGGGGAGGGGAAAAATGCTGAGATGGTAGTGGTTCTGTCTGCAGTGTAGAGGGCAGCAGATGGTAGGGGCAGGGTGGCATGGAGTAAGCACTACTCATATGTGTTTTCCCTATTAAACTATCCTAGTTCCTCATTAACAAAAAGGAGAAAATGAAAAGAGCTTACAGTAAGTAGATTTATAGAACTGAAACAGAAAGATCAGGCCTTGCTTTTGTACTAAATTGGGACATTTGATAAATTGCTTCAGAGATCTAAAAGTGTTTTGAGAGTGACTTCTTAAAAGAATTTTCAATTGTTGGGTTTGCAAAATCTGGTGACATGTGGCTTATCCCTCATACAGTCCGGCTTGCAAAACTAATCTTTGAACCAGGATATTTGTGTGTTACAAAATTCTGTTTTTTTTTAATATATTTATTTGTATATATTGATGCATTTATATATTTAAATTTATTAAAATTATATAAACTCCACCATGTTGAGTGTTTTTAATTTTTTGGTTGACCCTAATGATGATTGATCAGCATTTTTAATTTAGTGCTGTTCAAATGACCTAATGTTGTTCCAAATAGTTTGGAAGTAAGCTGATTGACTTTGCTAATGTCTGTGTTTATTTTCAAAGTCAAGATGTCAGAGATGACAATTTTCTGATAGGTGGAATGTTTTTATAAATATTGACCTGAAGCCTGAATTTTTGGAAAAGGATGAATCAACTGGTCTTAGAGCATGAAAGAATCAGATCACTAGAGGCAGTGCAGGCTGGATTTGACATCAGCTTTTCTCAGTTACCAGTGTTTTGTTTGATCCACATATATTATATAATAACAGATGATTTTTTAAAAACTCTTCGTTCCCCTTAGTGTGACAAAATTCTAGCTGCCTGATTTGCACTTAACTTTAAGAGGCCTCAGGTCACAGGAAGAAAAGAAAAGCCTCTGGTAGGTCAAGCTTATTGAGGCCCACCTTCTAGAGACAGGTAGCCAGTTTCTGACTTCACTTGTATATTTTTAGAACTCTTTCTGGACCTAGAAAAACTTATAAGGTGACCAGCCTCTTTCATTCATGATCCATCCTGCATAACTAACCTTTGAGACAAGGTTTACATGTAAATCAATAGATAAAGGAAAGAAGGAAGAAAACAAGTCCTACAGTTAACTTTTGTGTCATTAAGGTTTTGCGTGAAGGAGCTTCATATTGAATTTGAGTTTTATTAGATTTCCAGAGCTTCCTTGAAAAATTCCTAAACCTAAAATGATAAACCCAGTTACCATCAGTTCAGTTCAGTTGCTCAGTCGTGTCTGACTCTTTGCGACCCATTGAATTGCAGCACGCCAGGCCTCCCTGTCCATCACCAACTCCCGGAGTTCACCCAAACCTTTGTCCATCAAGTCCATCCAGCCATCTCATCCTCTGTTGTCCCCTTCTCCTCCTGCCCCCAATCCCCCCCAGCATCAGGGTATTTTCCAATGAGTCAACTCTTGGCATAAGGTGGCCAAAGTATTGGAGTTTCAGCTTTAGCATCAGTTCTTCAAATGAACACCCAGGTCTGGTCTCCTTTAGGATGGACTGGTTGGATCTCCTTGCAGACCAAGGGACTCGCAAGAGTCTTCTCCAACACCACAGTTCAAAAGCATCAATTCTTTGGCGCTCAGCCTTCTTCACAGTCCAACTCTTGCATCCATACATGACCACTGGAAAAACCATAGCCTTGACTAGATGAACCTTTGTTGGCAAAGTAATGTCTCTGCTTTTGAATATGCTATCTAGGTTGGTCATAACTTTCCTTCCAAGGAGTAAGCGTCTTTTAATTTCATGGCTGCAGTCACCATCTGCAGTGATTTTGGAGCCCCCCAAAATAAAGTCTGACACTGTTTCCACTGTTTCTCCATCTATTTGCCATGAAGTGATGGGACCGGATGCCATGATCTTCATTTTCTGAATGTTGAGCTTTAAAGCCAACTTTTTGACTCTCCTCTTTCACTTTCATCAAGAGGCTTTTTAGTTCCTCTTCACTTTCTGCCATAAGGGTGGTGTCATCTGCATATCTGAGGTTATTGAGATTTCTCCCAGCAATCTTGATTCCCGCTTGTTCTTCCAGCCCAGCATTTCTCCTGATGTACTCTGCATATAAGTTAAATAAGCAGGGTGACAATATAGAGCTTTGATGTACTCCTTTTCCCATTTGGAACCAGTCTGTTGTTCCATGTCCAGTTCTAACTGTTGCTTCCTGACCTGCATACAGATTTCTCAAGAGGCAGGTCAGGTGGTCTGGTATTCCCATCTCTTTCAGAACTTTCCACAGTTGATTGTGATCCACACAGTCAAAGGCTTTGGCATAGTCAATAAAGCAGAAATAGATGTTTTTCTGGAACTCTCTTGCTTTTTTGATTATCTAGCTGATGTTGGCAATTTGATCTCTGGTTCCTCTACCTTTTCTAAAACCAGCTTGAACATCTGGAAGTTTACAGTTCACGTATTGCTGAAGCCTGGCTTGGAGAATTTTGAGCATTACTTTACTAGCATGTGAGATGAGTGCAACTGCACAGTAGTTTGAACATTCTTTGGTATTACTTTCTTTTTCATTGGAATGAAAACTGACTTTTTCCAGTCCTGTGGCCCCTGCTGAGTTTTCCAAATTTGCTGGCATATTGAGTGCAGCACTTTCACAGCATCATCTTTCAGGATTTGAAATAGCTCAACTGGAATGCCATCACCTCCACTAGCTTTGTTCATAGTGATGCTTTCTAAGGCCCACTTGACTTCACATTCCAGGATGTCTGACTCTAGGTGAGTGATCACACCATCGTGATTATCTGTGTCGTGAAGCTCTTTTTTATACAGTTCTTCTGTGTATTCTTGCCACCTCTTCTTAGTATCTTCTGCTTCTGTTAGGTCCATACCATTTCTGTCCTTTATTGAGCCTGTGTTTGTGTGAAATGTCCCCTTGGTATCTCTAATTTTCTTGAAGAGATCTCTAGTCTTTCCTATTCTGTTGTTTTCCTCTATTTCTTTGCATTTATCGCTGAAGAAGGCTTTCTTATCTTTCCTTGCTATTCTTTGGAACCCTGCATTCAAATGGAAATATCCCAGTTACCATAGTTTGCCATAATTCCTGGTTCCACATTAATATTTGGTTGGCCAAGAAGTTCATTTGGGTTTTCCATAAGATGGTGCAGAAAAACCCTGAATGAACTTTTTGGCCAACCCAATGTCTATATGACTTGGACAAATTGCTGATCTTCCTGAACCTGAATTATCCATGCAATATTCAAGATTTTTATGAAGAAGATAAAATATATACATGTGTGTATGTATATATATATATATATAATGTACATATTTTAATATTATATAGTGCTTGGCATAGAATAAGAGATACAGTTAATAATTATTATTGTCATTTTTTTCTTAGGAGGATCAGTAGTGATAGCATACAGTTCCCCACACCCTCCATCCACTCCTCCATTGTCTTCCATCTCCCTCTCTATAGAACTCTACTCATAAACCTTTAATCATGAATCACGTAAACTCTAATCATAAATCATAGACCTCACTCTCATCATAAACCTCTCTCCAGCAGATGCCCACTTTTACATGACATTTTGAAATGTTCTACATAAGAACAGATACTTCACTGATGATCAGTTAGCAGGAATAAAGCAGTCATAGCCAACAGGTACGATGTGGTTTTCAAATCTTAATAGAGTAACCTGGATTATATTAAAGCCAGTTCTCAGGTAATTAAAGATGGATTGTTCCTAGAAAACCTCCATGCTCCTGTCAGTGAGTGACCAATCACTATTCTTTGTCCACAGCCCAGCAGGGAACGGAGAAGTGGCAAGATAGGGTAGGGTAGTGGTGTGGGTTCTATTCTCAGGCCAACTTGGGTGCACAGTTTCTATCCCACTTACTATTTGTCATAGGTAAGTGTGATAGACTGAGTTGTCTCTCCCCAACCTTGTTCATCTGTTGAAGTCTTAACCCCCATCATGGCTTATTTGGAGATAGGACTTTTAGGAGATACTTAAGGTTAAATGAGATCATAAGGGTAGTATCTAATTTGATAGGATTGGTGGTTTTGTAAGAAGAGGAAGAGAGAGAGCTTTCTTTCTCTCCAAGCACACGGAGGAAAGGCCACATGAGCACACACCGTGATGGAAGCCATCTGAATGCCAGGAAGACAGCCTCACCAGACACCTACCCTGCTGACACCCTGACCAGCACTGGTTCCAGCCTCTGGAGTTCCAGCCTCCAGAACTGTGAGAAAATTAATTTCTGTTGTTTAGGGCACCCAATTTATGGTATTTCATTATGGCAGTCTGAGCAGACTAATACAGGAAGTGACTTAACCCTTTGCCTCTTCATCAGAATAGGGATCATGGTAATAACTGAATCACAAGATTATTGTGAGTAGTAAAAGAAATGATATTCATAAGGGCTTGGAAATTTTAAAGAAAGGAACAAAAGAACAAAGGAACTGGAGGAATCAACCTACCTGACTTCAGGCTCTACTACAAAGCCACAGTCATCAAGACAGTATGGTACTGGCGCAAAGACAGAAATATAGATCAATGGAACAAAATAGAAAGCCCAGAGATAAATCCACGCACATATGGACACCTTATCTTTGACAAAGGAGGCAAGAATATACAATGGATTAAAGACAATCTCTTTAACAAGTGGTGGTGGGAAATCTGGTCAACCACTTGTAAAAGAATGAAACTAGAACACTTTGCTAACACCATACACAAAAATAAACTCAAAATGGATTAAAGATCTAAACGTAAGACCAGAAACTATAAAACTCCTAGAGGAGAACATAGGCAAAACACTCTCTGACATACATCACAGCAGGATCTTCTATGACCCACCTCCCAGAATATTGGAAATAAAAGCAAAAATAAACAAATGGGACCTAATTAACCTTAAAAGCTTCTGCACATCAAAGGAAACTATTAGCAAGGTGAAAAGGCAGCCTTCAGAATGGGAGAAAATAATAGCAAATGAAGCAACTGACAAACAACTAATCTCAAAAATATACAAGCAACTCCTACAGCTCAACTCCAGAAAAATAAATGACCCAATCAAAAAATGGGCCAAAGAACTAAACAGACATTTCTCCAAAGAAGACATACAGATGGCTAACAAACACATGAAAAGATGCTCAACATCACTCATTATCAGAGAAATGCAAATCAAAACCACTATGAGGTACCATTTTACGCCAGTCAGAATGGCTGCAATCCAAAAGTCTACAAGCAATAAATGCTGGAGAGGGTGTGGAGAAAAGGGAACCCTCTTACACTGTTGGTGGGAATGCAAACTAGTACAGCCACTACTGGAGAACAGTGTGGAGATTCCTTAAAAAACTGGCACTAGAACTGCCTTATGATCCAGCAATCCCACTGCTGGGCATACACACTGAGGAAACCAGAAGGGAAAGAGACACGTGTACCCCAATGTTCATCGCAGCACTGTTTATAATAGCCAGGACATGGAAGCAACCTAGATGCCCATCAGCAGATGAATGGATAAGAAAGCTGTGGTACATATACACAATGGAGTATTACTCAGCCATTAAAAAGAATACATTTGAATCAGTTCTAATGAGGTGGATGAAACTGGAGCCTATTATACAGAGTGAAGTAAGCCAGAAAGAAAAACACCAATACAGTATACTAACGCATATATATGGAATTTAGAAAGATGGTAACAATAACCCCGTGTACGAGACAGCAAAAGAGACACTGATGTATAGAACAGTCTTATGGACTCTGTGGGAGAGGGAGAGGGTGGGAAGATTTGGGAGAGTGGCATTGAAACATGTATAATATCATGTATGAAACGAGTTGCCAGTCCAGGTTCGATGCACGATACTGGATGCTTGGGGCTGGTGCACTGGGACGACCCAGAGGGATGGTATGGGAAGGGAGGAGGGAGGAGGGTTCAGGATGGGGAACACATATATACCTGTGGCAGATTCATTTTGATATTTGGCAAAACTAATACAATATGGTAAAGTTTAAAAATAAAATTAAAAAATTTTAAAAAAAGTAAAAAAAAAAAAGAAAGGAACAAAAGAGTTTGAGCACCAACAATGTCATTGTCCAGATTTTTATATGATTGCAAAACAGATCTTGTTACATCTATCTCATTCCATGTATCCTATGCATTAGAGTCTCCCAGAATGCTTGTTAAAAATACAGGTTCCTGGACTCCACCTTGGACCTAAATAATCTGAACCTCTCTGATGCAGCCCAAGAATCCAGAAGTTCAGGTGATCTGTACACTTAAAATTTAGGAGCACTACCTCAAAGGAATGGTATGCCAATCTGTCTCAAAATGTTGTTCTACAAATGTTTACTGCCAGGAACTCTGATTAAAGGAATTTATGTCTGTAGATGCCAATCGACAAAAAGAAGATTAATAGAAGTCTTATTCTGAAGGCTGCTATCAGAGTCTGCCTTGGCTATTGTTAACCAGCACATGAATCTTTTAGATTTACCACAAAGGACAGTGGATGAATGCTGGGTCATAAAATTAATTAAGATAATATAGCAAGATTATTAGGTAATTTTATAAATTGCTGCCTATTTAAATATCACTTTTTGATCAATAATAGATGGAAACATAGTGTGTTCAAGGAAATTAACTGAAGGAAGTTGCTGCTCATATTTCTTTATCTGTGCTGTCTCTCAAATAAATAACTAGCAGGTGAAGTAGACTCTTTTGTAGACACATATAGAAGCTGAACTGAAGGAAAACATCAGTGCTACTCTCTACCCCAGCTCACAGAAATATTGACTTCTTTTTTAGAGATACCAAGTCTCATCTAAATGATTAAATCTTTAAAAAGCATGCCAAATACCCAGCAAATGGTAATTACAATGCCTAATCTTCCTCCTCACTTCTTCTTGCAAGACAATATTTACTCTGGGTTATGTTTTTGCCAGAACAATCATAGACCAGCTTTGGCTGGTGGGTGTTCAGCTGTATCTGTGCCATGCATGTTTGCAAGATGTTATGAAGACCCGACTGAAATTCAGCAGCTTTGTCAATGGTTAAAAATGTCTCACTAGGAATGTATTAGCATTTTTACTTGGATCTCAGTTTGATTTCTATTTTTATTCCAATTAATTTTAGCTCCCTTCTCTCTTCCTTCCTTTGCTAATGTACCCAATCTCGCAAGCCATATGTGATAGAGTTTTGTTATTTTATAGCCCTATTTAGTTTAAATAATGGATTTATTCTTTACATAGTTTCTACTATGTACCAGGCAATGTGCTAGCTACTGAAGTCTAGATCTGCCAAAATTGACATTAAGCAAAACAGGAAGGGGACCAATATTCCAAACAATACATGGAGCTCATTTGTTATGAACGTGATGGGATTAGATAAAGCATTATGTGTTATAAACAGTTATCTTCCTTTCTAATATACCTTCAAGTCTCCATATCATTTTTGTCATCATTGAGCAACTGTATGCAAATTACATTCATTTATTCTTCTCTTCCACGTGCCCTATACATTTTTCACAATTGTGTTCATTTTTGGCTGCTATAAAACATTATTGCATACTTAGTGCCTTAAAACAACACAAATGCATCATCTTCCAGTTCTGGAGGTCAGTCAGAAGTCTGAAATGTATCTCATTGGGCCAAAACCAAAGTGTCAGCAGAGCTGTCTTCCATTCTGGAGGCTTCAAGGGAGAATCTGTTTTCTTGCTTTTTCCAACTTCCTAGAATCTGCTTACATTCCTTGGCTTATGGCACCCTAGCTTCTTCAAAGCCAGCAATGACCAATCAAGGCTTTCTTATGATGCTCTGTGTTATGGACTGAATATTTGTGTTGCCCTCAAATTCATTTGTTGAAGTCCTAGCCACCAATGTGACTGTATTTGTAGAATTGGGCCTAAAGGGAAATAATTAAAGGTTAAATGGGGTCACAAGGATAGGGATTGATCTAGTGGGATTAGTATCCTCCCCAGAAAAGACAGGGAGAGTCGCTCCCTCTTTTCCACTCTCTATTCTAATGCATCAAGGGAAGGTGCTGTGAGCACACAGTGAGAAGGCATCTATCTACAACCCAGAGGAGGGCTCTCACCAGACACCAGCTCTGCTGGCACCTTGATCTTGAACTTCCAGCCTCCAGAACTGTGGGAAGTAAGTTTCTGTTGTTTAAGCTACCCAGTCTGTGATCTTCTGTTATGGCAGCTGGAGCAGACCAATACACCATGTCTCTAGTTCTGGCTTTTCTGCATCCCTCCTCCCCACTTAAGGACACCTGTAATTTTATTGAGTCCACCCAGGTAACACTTTCCAGTGGCTCAGTGGGTAAAGAATCCACTTGCAGTGCAGGAGTTACAGGATATGCAGGTTCGATCCCTGGGTCAGGAACATCCCCTGGAGGAGGACGTGGAAACCCACTGCAGTATTCTTGCCTGGAGAATTCCCTTGAACGGAGGAGCCTGGCAGGCTACAGTTCATGGGGTCACAAAGAGTTGGACACAACTGAAGCGACTGAGCATGCATAAATGCACCTAGATAAGCCAGGATAATCTCCTTTTAAAAATTTAGCTGATTAGCCACTTAAATTCCATTTCCCACTTACTTCCTCTGTGTAGCACAACATTTTCATGGGTTCTCAGGAGTAGGATGTGGGGATTTATTTTTGTGGGGGCATTATTCTGCCTCCACAATACATATTTTGTCTCTCTGCTTTCAGAGGTTAAGTGTTTTGTTTTTTTCCTTTTATTGCATTGCCTTGGGTGGGAGTGCTTCTTCTTTTCAGCAATCTGTGATTCAAAAGTCATTTGCTTCCATGATCCGCTAAACAGATTATAAAGGCCAATAGTGAGTCTCAGTAACCTATATCCTCATAAACATCTTTTTGATGACCCTTATCCTCATTTATTCTGGTGTTCTTCCACATCAGGCTGCCCTGTTTTTTCTCCTGGGTCTGCTGCTGGGCCATTGTAGCCTCCCTTTGCCACTTAGAACCTTTTGTTCTCTTCTGAGAGTATTCTTTTCTCTAGTCCATTTCACTACAGGCAAATAAACTACATTTAAAATTTTCCTCCAAATTCTTGTGGTCACTCTTTTTAGCAATAATTCACAAAAATGTTTAGTGGTTAAACAATTTGTTGATCATATCTAACTTTTTTCAGTCAATATAGGCATATGAGCTTCCTTTTTAAAAATTTTTTTAGTTTGATAGTTTGATTTAATTTGATTTGTCTGAAATAACAAAAGCATTTCAAGCATCTTTCATTATGTCATTGATGTCCTGAATTAAACAATCTACTAAATTTTGAACAAAGGTTATTAGCAAGTTTTCAAAAAATTTAAAAATTAAACAGTTGTTTCAAAACTATTAAGTAGTAAATGTATTTAAGAAACTAAGACAGATGCCATAACTTCATTAGAACAACACTGCTCATGTTTTTGTTTTTTTGCTTTTTTTTTTAAAGAAATCATTAGTGTTGTCTATTTGGCTATCAGTATTAGCAATGTACTTATAATATTTAACAAAGTAAATTGTAGGCAAAAATTTAGTACAGTTTCAATAGAAACACCCCCCCCCCTTTTATTCTCTGAAAATGCAGCAGTATTTGGAGGACTAATTTTATCTCTGTATCAAGTTATAAGGAAGTGTCCCATCTACGAACAGGAACAAAAAAAGTATCTGCAAACCTTGTAAACAAATCTGCACCATTTAGAAACATAAATAACCAAAATTATTAACAGCCAACAGCAGAAATTAAAGCATCAGTTCAATGATCCAGGGCTCTTTGCTTGCTTGCCCATCTTTACTCCTCCCTCTCTCCCATCAAGGATTGAGATCAGATAAAGTTTTGCTAATATACTTGTTCAGGACCATTCTTAGGTTCTACTGACTTATGTTGAGTAACTGTTTATCTGTCAGTTCACTTCTCCCAGCCCCTAAAAAGTACCCTTAATCTGGCAGAAAGCTTTGCTTTTTAAAATTTTTTTATAAATCTACATTCGTACAAGTGTGTCTTCTGTTGAGCTTCCTTTTTATATTAACTATTTTATTTATTCCTTCCAGCAACCATTCTTTTAAAGACCACTATTTATTTAAATGTTTTTGGTTTTATCCAGTTTCCATTTTGTGTCCATGGATCCACATTCCACTGAGTCATGATGTTTCTTTAGGCTCCTCTAGATGGTGACATTTTCTCAGACTTTTCTTGTTTTGGGTTGCTGTTCAGTCGCTCAGTCGTGTCCCACTCTTTGCGACCCCATGGACTGCAACACGCTAGGCCACCCTGTCTTTCACCATCCCCAGAGTTTGCTCAAACTCATTCCATTGAGTTGGTGATGGCATCCAACCATCTCATCTTCTGTGGTTCCCTTCTCCTCCTGTCTTCAGTCTTTCTCAGCATCAGGTTCTTTTCCAGTGAGTCACCTCTTGGTATCAGGTGGCCAAAGTATGGGATCTTCAACTTCAGCATCAGTCCTTCCAATGAATATTCAGGATTGATTTCCTTTAGGATTGACTGTTTGATTTTCTTGCTGACCAAGGCACTCTCAAGAGTCTTCCCCAGCACCACAAATCGAAGATATCAATTCTTTGGTGCTCAGCCTTTTTTATTGTCCAGCTCTCACATCCATACATGACTTCTGAAGAAACCATAGCTCTGAGTATATGAACCTTTGTAGGCAAAGTAATGTCTCTGCTTTTTAATACACTTTCTAGGTTTGTCATAGTTTTGGATGACATTGACAATTTGATTAGTAATGGTGAAGATACTTTGTAGAGGGTTCTTCAGTTTTAGATTGCCTGATGTTTTCTCATGATTAGACTAGGGTAATTGGGCTTTTGAGAAGTATATTAAGGGTGCATGCTGGCTTATCAAGATGACTTATCACTGGATGTTAACTGTGAGGAGCTGACTGAAGTTGTGTTTGTCAGGGTTCCCCATCGTAAACCGGTAAAGTTCTATTTCCTGCTTTCCATACTCACTGTTTGGGAGGAGTCACTTAAGGAATGGGCACCCAGGTACCACCTCTCTGAGGGCAGAGTGTCACAGAAAGCATTTGGAATTCTGTGCAGGGGATTCCCCCTCCCCCCAGATTTATTTATTCAGTCATTTATTTTTATAAGTGTTGACTCATGAACATTTATTTTACACTTTGGGTTATAGCCCAGTACTACACTATAGGTTTTGTTGCTCAAATTGTTCATCTTTGGCCACAGAAGTTTTTAAAGTTGGCCCCTTTTGTCCCTTTGACATATCACCACCAGTTTGTTTTTTGAGCACTTTCTTGTTTTGTGGCCTAATAAGATATCCCGGGATTATCATGTATGTTTCCTGCTTATCACTAAAGTCAGTCATTTCTCCAAGGATTTCTGGTTCTTTTCATTGAAGAATGAAATTAGAAACCAAGATCTGGGTGCTAGGGTGTTGCTACTGGGGTCTTGTTAGTTCTAAACCCTTTCAGTAAGTGCACAGAGTTTGGAAATACATGGGTATATGCTAACCTATATACACACACATATCTATAATTATTTCTATATTTATCCATCAGCATTTATATTAAACTAAATGTGAGTTCATACTGATGTGTCCAACTCTAATGTATCACCCCACAGATCATTCTAGCCTCCTCCTCTTGCTTCTCTGTACCTGTCTGCTCCCACTGTCTGTTATCCATTCAGAACTGTTAACCTGTATCCCAATGCTTTAGCAACTAGAATACAGTGCTTAGGCACAGTTTCTTTTGTCTTTAGTCCTTTCCAAAGTCACTTTGGTCAGCACCACTGATCCACACTCCTTCAGGAAAGTTACATCATGTATTTGTAATACAATTAGATTCTCTTGTCATGGTCTGCATTCCATACTGGAATCCTCTGACCTCCTAATTTATTTTTAGAAATGTCATACCTTAAGGTTCACTCCTTGTGCTATGAAGTTCTACAGTTTTAGTGAGTAAATAGTGCCTTATGTCTACAGCCACAATGTCATACAGAAGAGCTTCACAGTCCTGAAAAATCTCTATATTTGACCCATTTAACCTTTCCCTCTCCTCATACTACTGGCAATCAGTGATCGACTTTACCAGGTGTCATGTAGATTGAATCATACAATATGTAGACTTTTCAGACCAGCTTCCTTCACTTAGCAAAGTGCATTTGGATTCACCTATGCAACTGTATGGATTAATCATTCATTACTTTTTATCACTGAGTAGTATTTCATTTGGAGAAGGCAATGGCACCCCACTCCAGAACTCTTGCCTGGAAAATCCCATGGACGGAGGAGCCTGGTAGGCTGCAGTCCATGGGGTCGCTAAGAGTCAGCTATGACTGAGCGACTTCACTTTCACTTTTCACTTTCATGCATTGGAGAAGGAAATGGCAACCCACTCCAGTGTTCTTGCCTGGAGAATCCCAGGGACGGGGGAGCCTGGTGGGCTGCTGTCTATGGGGTCGCACAGAGTCGGACACGACTGAAGTGACTTAGCAGCAGAATTTCATTATATGGATGTATCACAGTTTATTTATTCCCTTTTAAAGGATGTCTTGGTTATGTCTAGCTTTGGGAGATTATGAATAAAGCTGCTATAAACATTTACTTATGTGTTAATAAGTTTTCATTTGTACTTATGTGTACATAAGTTTTCAAATCATCTTGGTAATTCCAGCAATTGATGAATCATTCAGTGAGACAATTAATAAAGCACAAAAATGTTGTCTGACGTGACTATACCATTTTGAATTCCCAACCAGTCATGAATGAGAGATTTTGTTGCTTCACTTTCTTTCCAGCTAGGTATTTTTGTTTTAGTCATTCTGATTGGTGTATAATAATATCTCATTGTTGTCCTCTTAGCTGTATCTGGAAAATGTGCTAAGCAGCTATAAATGGTCAAAAGAAGAGAAAATAAAGAATGACAGTGGTGGTATATATGCTTTTAATGTAGATAATTATTTGGGGGATAATAAAATTTTCTATATTGTATCATTTATTTGACTTATTTTCCAGTCTGGGACTCAATGAGAGAATTACATTTCAGAAAATGGGGTCTTCTTTAAATCATACTAAGTTGGAAATTTTTGTGTTATACATATATACATATGTCTTCATTTTTATCTGTCTATCTATAAGTCCAACTCCAGTTACTAGTTGGGAAAAATAAAGCTTAGAGATCTCAGTGGTTAGCTGTAGTGGATCAAAGATGGCTGTGTGTTCTTTGCTGCTTCTTGCATTGAGGAATGGAATCTGATTTAATTCCCCTTGAATTTAGTCTGGCTTTACTGACTTAATTGACCAATACATGCAGTGAATGTCACATGCAGAAGTGACATTCCAGGATTTCCGAGGCTAAGTCAGAAGAAACCTTATACCTTCTGTCCAGGACTCTTAGAACATTTTCTCTGGAAACCCTAGACTGCTAAGATCCATGACTACTCTGAGACCACCATATTTCAGAGGCCACATGGAGGTGCTACAGTCAACTGTAGCTTCTAGCCATTCCCACCAAGATTCCAGAAATGTTGTGAAGCTGGCTTGGGCTCTCTGGAGCAGCCCAGTCACCAGCTGAATGCCATCGACAGTGGCTTCTGTCAATGCCTGTGGCCGAGAAGAATTACTCAGATTCTTCTTGAATTCTTGATCCCTCAAATTATAATGAATGATAAAATGGTTGTTGTCATAAGAGATGACCAGAAGAGTACCCAGTGTCTTTCTAGATCTGAAAGTGAATCCCACAGTACGTGTTAAGGCTCATTCTATGAGATTTTACAGAGGATACAATGCTGAGGTGTGCATTATTATTAAAAATAAAGGATTGCATTTTCAGGCCCTGCCAGTACCTTTAATCTTCACACACACAGCTACTTACACAAAATGAAATGTATCTTCTTTATTAAATTTCCAGATCTTTCCTCTGATAAGAGCTAGAGTTATCTAACACATATTGATTATAAAAACAGAAGCTCTAATCTCATCTGTGACATAAAATTAGTATATACTTTTCACTACTGAAATGAAAGTTTGATGAAAATTGTAATCTTCCTTTCAAAAGTGAGTTCCCTTTCATTTATATTAAAAATACACACAAAGTTCATTTTTTTTTTCCTCTGTGGAAATGTATTCATTAGCAAGTCATGCTATGATGTGGAATTTGCGAAAATTTCACAATAAAAAACCATATGGCCACAAATTTATTTTAAAATAAAGAAACTAAAAATCATAGATAGTGACACAAGATGGGTGTCTTCTTGGGTCATCTGGTTACAATGACAGGTTGTAATGAACAAGAAAAAATACTCTTAAAAATAGCACTAAATTCTTCTCCAAGAAAAGATGAAAATACTATATCATTAAAGTGTTAAAAAATTAGATATTGTAAAAGGCACTTATAAGATACTTTACTACAAGAGGAAAGAAAAATAATAGGATCCAGTTAGTTTTTAATGAAAGGCAATAGAATGAAGCCTAGTTAATTACACTGACTTGAATTGTGGATGATCTGCAGTTTACCTTTCTGTTCTGGGAAACAAAGATGTTTGCTTAGAAAATATTATAGTGTAAATAAGATTGCATTAGAAATGCTTAACCAACTTAAGGTTAAGGGAAACTGTTTTTAAAATCAGATGCTAATTCACAAAAATAACATATTTGATTCCTTCTTGAGCTTGAATTCCATCAAAGTAGATCCCAGATGGATACCTGATGGATTGATATAGTTTGATTTATTATATATGGTAGAGAAGACTAAAATTGCATTTTAAAAAATGCACTATCACTCATACAGATATTTCCATTTGTCAGACTTAATGAAGTAGTTGGTAGCTGTATAAAGCTCAATATTGGCCTGATTGTCTGACATAAGAACTGGAAGAATAAGTATGTACATTAAGCAAAGGGGTATTTCTGGATTCTTATGCATAGGATAGGAAATGGTTCATGAGAAAGTGATCCTATGTATCATTCAATTAAGAACAACTTGAGCTTTTTGATGAGGTTATTTGACTTCTGGGACCGTTTCAGGTGAACTGAAACAGTGTTGGTAACAGAGTCAGTCCTTAGTCCTTAGCCAAACTATGAAATGGATCAAGTGTATTTTCATCCCAATTCATTTTCCCAGTGGTTCTCTCCTACTCACCTATCAGGGAATCTATTATTTCTCTGATTCCCAGCTCACCCTTTTATCCTCCAAAATTCGTAATTCTCCATATCGGATTTTGTCGGCTAATGGAAAAATCATGCCTAAGTGCAAATGTCCTCAAGGTTTTCATTCTTTAGCTGTAATTGCATCATCAAGAAGAGCTAACTATTTTAATATCTGGATTATTGAGTTAGATACACCCTGAATTTGAATCTCCGTAATTCCTTTTACATTAACACTATGCTTTTAAATATTCACATGTGTGTAAATCACCTGAAAGTCTTCTTAAAATGTGGATTCTTATTCAGTCATCTGTGTTGGGCCTGAGTGAGTCTGCATCTCCAAGTTCCTAGGTCATGCTGTGTTCTAGTCCATGAACTATATTCTGAATAGCAAAAATCTAGATACCATTTCTTGCCTCTGTTTCTTCCACCATCAGTTAAAAATAATGCCTGCTGCTGCTAAGTCCCTTCAGTCGTGTCCGACTCTGTGCGACCCCATAGACGGCAGCCCACGAGGCTCCCCTGTCCCTGGGATTCTCCAGGCGAGAACACTGGAGTGGGTTGCCATTTCCTTCTCCAAAGCATGAAAGTGAAAAGTGAAAGTGAAGTCGCTCAGTCGTGTCGGACTCTTAGCGACCCCATGGTCTGCAGCCTACCAGGCTCCTCTGCCCATGGGATTTTCCAGGCAAGAGTCCTGGAGTGGGTTGCCATTGCCTTCTCAATAATAATGTTTACCTCATAGGAGGTGAATACTGAACCTTCCCTGGTGGCTCAGTTGGTAAAGAATCTACCGGCAATGCAGAAAACTGCCTGCAATGCAGGAGACCAGTTTTGATCCCTGGGTTGGGAAGATCCCTTGGAGAAGTAAATGGCAACCCACTCCAGTGTTCTTGCCTGGACAATCCCATGGACAGAAGAGCCTGGTGGGCTACAGTCCATGGGATTTCAAGAGTTGAACATGACTGAGCAACTAAACGACTCCCACCATCTCCTATGGTGCTGTACTGTATGAGTTTCTTTATATAAGGGGTCTCGTGCAGTTCCTGTTCAAGAGTCCTCCAATACATTGTGATGGTGGTGATGGTATTATGATGATAATAAGAGTTTCAATAATATATTGGAGAATTTCAGGCTGAAGACTTGGCAAATAAGTTCTAGGTGTAGAGTCTTGGATACCAATCGCTGTACTCAGCAGTAGCCCATCAAACCACCTGCACCTAAAACTTTCCCTGATGGGCCAAGAAGCACCTCCAATTGTTCCTCAGTTGTCCTCTGATAACTGTTCAGATCAAAGAGGCTTCTGAGAGTTCATGTCTAGGCTCTGTGGGCCAGTCATCACAAGATGTGTACATGTGTGCTCAATCGTATCTGACTCTTTGGGACCCCGTGGACTGTAGCCTGCTAGGCTCCTCTGTCCATGGAATTTTCCAGGCAAGAATACTGGAAAATGTTGCCAGTTTCCTTCTCCAGGGGATTTTCCTGACCCAGGGATTGAGCCCGTATCACTTGCATCTCCTGCATTGGCCAGTGGATTCTTTCCCAGTTGAACCACTGGGTAAGCGCTCATCACAAGGTTCAGTTCAGTTCAGTTCAGTCGCTCAGTTGTGTCTGACTTTTTGCGACCCCATGAATCGCAGCATGCCAGGCCTCCCTGTCCATCACCAACTCCTGGAGTTCACCCAAACTGTGTCCATCAAGTTGGTGATACCATCCAGCCATCTCATCCTCTGTCGTCCCCTTCTCCTCCTGCCCCCAATCCCTCCCAGCATCGGAATCTTTTTCAATGAGTCAACTCTTCGCATGAGGTGGCCAAAGTACTGGAGTTTCAGCTTTAGCATCAGTCCTTCCAAAGAACACCCAGGGCTGATCTCCTTCAGAATGGACTGGTTGGATCTCCTTGCAGCCCAAGGGACTCTCAAGAGTCTTCTCCAACACCACAGTTCAAAAGCATCAATTCTTTTGCGCTCAGCTTTCTTCACAGTCCAACTCTCACATCCATACATGACCACTGGAAAAACCATAGCCTTGACTAGACGGACCTTTGTTGGCAAAGTAATGTCTCTGCTTTTGAATATGCTATCTAGGTTGGTCATAACTTTCCTTCCAAGGAGTAAGTGTCTTTTAATTTCATGGCTGCAGTCACCGTCTGCAGTGATTTTGGAGCCCCCAAAAATAAAGTCACAAGGTCCTACTTTGAATTAACATTTTCTCTCATAACCTGCTTAAATGCTTTAAGTGGGGAATTTGGGGATTGGGGGAGACATGGGAGAGGGATTTTGTTTAAAATTATCTATAGGTTTGGAGGACTCAATATTTCAGGAAAGAGAATTCAAGTGCAACTTCATAATGCCTCTAAGCATTAATAAAATTGTACCTGGGAAATAGAAGTAAAGCACAATGTTCTTTGCACCCTTATCTCGAGGGTTCTCCAAGATCTTAAGATAGAATCATTTCTTTCCCCTTGGCAAGAGCTAGTGGTTGAGGAAAGTAATGAACCACTTCTTTAATGTCTTTGTTTGCTTACCTTACTCTGTTATTTCAGGAAACTCCACATATAAGTGCAGAAAAACTGAAGTTTCAGTACCTCAATGCTGAGCAAGCAGAGTAAAGAAACAAAAGAAGGAAGGTGATATTACCAGTACTTGACTGTGTCACTGGAGTCTTACTGTCCATGTTTTTTTGGCTGATTTTTCAGGAAAACATTTTTTTTTTCCTCTTGGGTCTTTTTGCTTCAGATGCTATTTCTAAAAGGTCACTTATTTGTCATATCACTACTACTGCATATTAAAATACAAAATTCATCAAATTAGACTAATCTGAAAAATACTCCAGCAATTCACTCAGTATACATTTTTAATATTATTTTTAAGACTAATATGTTTAAGGGCACAGGTACTATTTACGATGGAGCATCTATCAAAATTTTCATCTCGGTAGCAACTGTTATCTTTCATAATACATTTGAAATAGCCTTCACGGTCCCTTTAACTTTAAAAGGATATGGCTTCCGTCTTGGATTTTTTTTAAAGGGAAGCACTACAAGTCTTTGATTTTCTGCAGTACTGCTTGAAAGATGAAGATGTCAAGATGGATGACAGCTAATGAACTGAATGCTCAATAGTTCATCACCTTGGTTTTTCCTGAAACCATTTCTTGTCCTTGCTTGGTAAATTGAAATCACTTGATTTTGTTGCAATACCTGACAGGAGCCAAATCCCCCAAATATCCAGACAGGAGTAAATTCTTTCAGCATCACAAATCTTGTGCTGTCCAGGGCCGCTAGGCCAGTGGGTTAAGGTATAGAAAAGAGACCATGGCCATGTTCCACCTGGGACTAGTAGGCTCCCTTCTTCCTAATAAAAAGTGCTCTTGGACCATAGATCCTCTCATCTTCCCATTTGAAGAAGGAACAAGGTGAGAACTGTGCATGGATCAGCATAAATGAATCTCCACTCTTGAAAAAATAGCTCAGACAATAAGTCCACTCATTATTCATAAGTCATATCACTTTGGTGTATAAAGTATACTTCTAGTTTTCATGTTCATTCAGAGGCATATTTGAATTGTAAAGTGGCATTACCTTATATTGTTTTCTAAACTGCTGAAATAGTTCACATAAATAGAACAATTAAGTAATACCAATCAGTTTCTTTTTATGTGGCATCTTGGCATAAACTATATTAAAGGAAATAGTGTTAACTGAGATTTTGATATACCTAATGTGGCATCAACTTTAACTATAAATTGCGAAGCATCATTGTTATTCATAATCTATGATATTCCTTGAATACCACACTTTATTAGCATTAAATGTGAGAGCTTTTTGGATATGTATATAGAGTGATACAGCAACTAAATGAAGACTATAATGGGCAGTTAAATGATTCTTTGGTTTATAATCTTGATGTGACAAAGATAATACCTTCAGTTTATTTTTTTTTCTTGTTATTGTTCATAGAAAATTTTTTTGTTTGTTTTTGTGTGTGTTTTATTTATTTATTTATTTATTTTAGTTGGAGGCTAATTACTTCACAATATTGTAGTGGTTTTTGCCATACACTGATATGAATCATTGCCAGGAGAAATGTCAGTAACTTCAGATTTGCAGATGACACCACCCTTATGGCAGAAAGTGAAGAGGAACTAAAAAGCCCCTTGATGAAAGTGAAAGGGGAGAGTGAAAAAGTTGGCTTAAAGCTCAACATTCAGAAAACGAAGATCATGGCATCCGGTCCCATCACTTCATGGGAAATAGATGGGGAAACAGTGGAAACAGTGTCAGACTTTAGTTTTGTGGGCTCCAAAATCACTGCAGATGGTGACTGCAGCCATGAAATTAAAAGACACTTACTCCTTGGAAGGAAAATTATGACCAATCTAGATAGCATATTCAAAAGCAGAGACATTACTTTGCCAACAAAGGTCCATCTAGTCAAGGCTATGGCTTTTCCTGTAGTCATGTATGGATGTGAGAATTTGACTGTAAAGAAGGCTGAGCGCAGAAGAATTGATGCTTTTGAACTGTGGTGTTGGAGAAGACTCTTGAGAGTCCCTTGGACTGCCAGGAGATCCAACCAGTCCATTCTGAAGGAGATCACCCCTGGGTGTTCTTTGGAAGGACTGATGCTAAAGCTGAAACTCCAGTACTTTGGGCACCTCATGCGAAGAGTTAACTCATGGGAAAAGACTCTGATGCTGGGAGGGATTGAGGGCAGGAGGAGAAGGGGACGACAGAGGATGAGATGGCTGGATGGCATCCCTGACTCTATGGATGTGAGTCTGGTTGGACTCCAGGAGTTGGTGATGGACAGGGAGGCCTGGCATGCTGCGATTCATGGGGTCGCAAAGATTTGGACACGACTGAGCAACTGAACTGAACTGAACTGATATGAATCAGCCATGGGTTTACATAATGGCACTTTCCAATTTGCAAAATGTTTTTATAAATATACAATAGATGAAATATACAGAGGTTATGGAATTGGGCACATATTTATATATCAGAAACCTGAAGCTCAGAAATTTAGATGACTTGTCTGAAAAGTGAAAATGTTAGTTGCTCAGTGTGTCTGACTTTTTGTGACTGTATGGACTGTAATCCAGCAGGCTCCCCTGTCCATGGAATTTTCTAGGCAAGAATATTGGAGTGGCTTGCCATTTTCTTCTCCAAGGGATCTTCCCAACCTTGGGATTGAACCTGGGTCTCCTATCATTGCAGGCAGAGTCTTTACCATCTGAGCTACCAGGGAAGCCCAGATGACCTGTCTAAAATAACATAATTAGTGTCAGAACCAGAGATTTCATCAATTTAACATCTGTATAGTCAAAGCTATGGTTTTTTCAGTAGTCATGTACGGATGTGAAAGGTGAACTATAAAGGGGGGTGAGTGCCGAAAATTGATGCTTTCCAATTGTGGAGCTGGAGAAGACTCTTGAGAGTTCCTTGGATGCAAGGAGATCAAACTATTCAGTCCCAAAGGAAATCAACCCTGAATATTCATTGAAAGACTGATGCTGAAGCTGAAGCTCCAAAGATTTGGCCACCAGATGCAAAGAGATGACTCATTGGAAAAGACTCTGATTCTGGGAAAGATTGAGGGGAGGAGGAGAAGAGGGAGACAGAGGATGAGATGGTTGGATAGCATCACCAGCTCAGTAGACATGAGTTTGAGAAAACTCCGGGAGATAGTGATGGACAAGGAAACCTGGCGTGCTGCAGTCCATGGGGTCACAAAGAGTCAGACATGACTTAGTGACTGAACAAAAGTTGAGTATATACTATGTATCTATCACCATATATAAGTGCTCTGAAATCTTATGGTCTAATGAGGGAGAGAGAAATTATATAAATAATCACATAAACATATAATCATACACGTTGACAAATGTTTCAAATGTAAAGTAAAGTGCACTTTGAAAGAGTATAGGTACCTGATTAAGAATGTGGGTTAGGCAAGGACTAAGTTTGAGGAGTGACATGTGTGTGATCTGGGTCACATGATTGAGGAGGAGCCAATGGGTGCCAAGGCAGGAAGGGACCACGCATGTTAGAAACTGGACAAAACGACAGCAGATAGCAAGTGCAGGGGCACTGAGGGTCTTGTCACAGAGGTTTAACTTTATTGTAGGTTACACGGGAAGTAGGGGGACCCCAGGTATTCTGCTTCCAAGTTTGGTGCCTATTTTCATCATTCACCATCATTCTTCTGATAGTGCCTTCATAGAAGTCTTATTCTTTTGTCTTTATTTGCCTAGTGTTTAAATATACTATTTTCCTTATAGACTATCTATAGATGATTTTTATCTGTTGGTTGGTGTTACTGGTGCCTCCTGCATTTTTTTTTTTTAACTTTGCATAGACATAATACAAACCGGGAAATTATAAGCAGTTCTAATAAGGCTGTGTTCCAGTCTCTGTGACTTCAGTTATATGGAATTCAGCTTAAATTTTGATGTAAGTTCTTCATTGTTTTAAACAAGTGGTTGCATAGTAATTTGAATCAAAATGAAATGCGTTGACAGAAGAGGAAACTTTTTTAAGACATGGGATAATGCCCTGACTGATTGTCAACTTTTTCTCTTGCCTCCATGCTCATTCATTGGTCTTAGCAGGCTATATCTACTTGTTAAACAAGTCTTTGGCCTTAAAGATGGCCTAACCCTTTCATAGGTGAGTTTTATGTGTATTTTTTAAAGCATAGAAAAGTATTCACATTGAAGTTGTTTGCTTTAAAACAACCTAGACTCTGTCTTTTGAGTGAATTTTCTAGAATTTTGGGGGTGGCGTTTAGGACACATAGATGTGATCATTTTTGTTTTCCCTAGGGAATCTGTTTCTGTACCAAATGGCATTTTAAGATCAGTACTTACAAATCACCTGAGGCCAAATCTATAATAAATCTAAATGTTTGGAAATTTCACATTCCAAAAGAAAAAAAAAGGGATATTTTAAAAAGATATTACTATTCAACTTAATTTCAATGAGTTAATCATATATCATTATAAACATTTTTATGAGCCGTACTTTTAACCTGGAATATTTCTTGTGAAATAGAAGCAATTTGGGGACTTTCCAGGTGGCTCTAGTGGTAAAGCATCTGCCACCATTGCAGGAGTCATAAGAGACACAGGTTTGATCCCTGGGTCGGGAAGACCCCCCAGGAGGAGAAAATAGCACTCCACTCCAGTATTCTTGCCTGGAGAATCCCATGGACAGAGGAGACTGTCAGGCCATGGTCCATAGGGTCTCAGAGAGTTGGACATGACTGAGGCAACTGAGCGTGCATTCAGGGGCAATTTAAGTTGGTATCAGGGAGGTCTTTACTTTTAAGGAGGAATGTGTGCCTGTGTGCTCAATTGCTCAGTTGTGTCCAACTCTTTGCAACTCCATGGACTGTAGCCTGCCAGGCTCCTCTGTCCATGGAATTTTCCAGGCAAGAATACTGGAGTGGGTTGCCATTTTCTACTCCAGGGGATCTTGACGCAGGGATCAAACCCATGTGTCTCGCGTGTCCTGCACTGGAAGATGGATTCTTTACCATTGTGCCTCCTGAGAAATCCTCAAGAAGAGTAATCTATAGAAATTAGACTTCATTTTTTACTTGCTTGTTCTTTTACTAAAACATAGTTTGAGTAAATCCAGTATATAAATAGTTTAATAATAATCAGCACTGTGAAGCCATTAATTTTTTTTTTAATTTCAAACATCAATAGTTTATTTTCACATTTGAAGGACAATTTGAGCTTTTATTGGTAAATATGCTCATACATTAAAAGCAACTATGATTATCTTAGTATTATTCTTTTCCTCTTGGTTCTTCCCTCTTATGCCTATGAACAGTAGTAGTTTTAAAAATCATCATACTATCTGTACTCTGAAACACTTGGAAGCTGTTAAGCTGATGATTTTAGATGATTTTAAAATGTAAGCCTCAGCACTCAATCTATCAGAGCCTTGCCCATTAAGACTTATTTTAGTTGACTCTCCTGCATTATCTTTCATACTACTGAATTATCAGTTCTTCTTATGACTTTTTTCTGAATGTTATTTTTTTGTTTGTTGATTTGAACTGTTTATGACCATAGATTTCCCTTCATGTTTTACAGAGAAGACAAATTGAATCAATAAATTAAAAATGTTGTATGTATTTAAGCCTAGTCTCAAAAAGCTCTTATTGTTATTGTTTCTCTTTCCAAAGTCCTTCCCTTGATGTTACACTGTCAGGGAGATGCCTCCTTGCTCAGGATGTGCACTTTTGGCCAGATTGAGTCCTTTGGCTTATATACCGATGTATTCCCCAATTGGCAGTCAAGTGCCTTTGGCTTCCCCTTTTGAAATCCATCTTAAAAACCCATCTTTAGGTTGGCTATGAGGATACATCCAGGATTTTTCTTTTTTATTTATATTTTGCTCAAAAATAGTTTTCCAAAGGTCATGGTAATGAGAGTGTGAGTGGGAATTGGGCATTGAGTATATCTACATTACTCAGATATACATTACTTAGCACCACTTTGCTGACATTTGTGTAGATGTCCCTCTGTTGGCACTGCCTTGTTCTGGCTGTTACCATTCACAGGACAGTTTGATCTCTGAGTACTTCTTTCAGTCCTCCAGGTATGGCACAGGGACTTGTGAGCCATCCCTTCTTCATAAAGCAGATCTAGGGCAGATCTCTCACACTTTGGCCAGTAGAATTTTGCAATAGAATTTCCTTGATTGTTTTTGAAAGTATTTCCCAACCATCTCCCAGAGAGAATGAATCAGAATCTCAAGTGTTGAAGGACTGGTCTTCTGCATTTTTCCTATATTTTTCCAAGTGGTTTGTGGGCACACTGAAGTTCGATGACCAGTATTATGGACTGAGTGTCCTGCTCAATTTCATGTTGTAGCTCTCAGTGTGATGGTATTAGGAAGGGGGTGTTTGGGAGGTAATTAGGTTTAGATGGGGTTATTAGGTTGGAGGTCTCATCCCCTCCAGCAGGGGATCTTCCCGAACCAGGGATTGAACCTGCGTCTCTTATGTCTTCTGCTTTGGCAGGCGGGTTCTTTACCACTAGCATTACCTGGTAAGCCCCTCATAATGGGATTAGTGCCCAGGTAAGAGGGACAGACCCCAGAGCTCCCTCTGTCCATCACATGAACATATAGCAAGAATGCAGCCATCTGCAATCCCTCGCCAGAATCCAGCCCATGCTGGAAACCTGATCGCTGACTTCCTAGTCTCCAGAACTGTGAGAAATAAAGGTCTGTTGTTTAAGTCACCTATCCATTAGAATTGTGTTACAGCAGCCCAAGCAGACTAAGACAGTCATGTTCTAGGGAAAACTTCCCACATCTAGACATAAAATGTAGTCTCTCATCATCTTTTAGGATGAGAATGAAGATGTAGGGTACAAAGAATGATTACTTGGAGATTAGTTCTTGCATAGAGATGTTGCCTCAGTTTTTCTACTGTGGTGACTATTGTGTTATCAGGTGTCTTCCTGCTCCTCTGTTATTACCCCCTCAAAGTGCTCCACACAAGCTGCATTTAGTGCAGAAAAGTTTTCAAAGCACGTCTCAGGTGTTGGATTTAAACTTTTAAATGTCCTGATTCCTAGTCCGCCCTTGGCTAGGCAAGAGACTGTAAGACTCCTTATGTTTCTGCAGAGTTAACTGAATTTGCTTTACCATTAAATTTGAGACTGTCGTGTGACCTCCCAGTATGCATTAAAATTAACAACATCCCTTTAGTCTTCAGTACAAAATCATATCTTTTTTTGACATTCTGCAAAATTCATGAACTTACATTGAATTTTCTGAAATTAAAACAGCATGTTAACAAATGGGAGTAAATATGATTTATGGGGTGATGAAGCCATTCAGCATATGCTGTAGCTTTTAATGCTTGATTATTACCATTAGCTAGGGAGCCAGCACACAATGCTTGAGAAAGACGACTGGTAGACGAGTATTTTCTCTAAAATGAAAATATCAAAAGGGCATGTGTCTTCCTAAGTTTTGTTGGAAATGATGGTCACATGGTTTGGAAAATTAAAGTCTGCAGCCACTTTGCTGTCCTTCCTTTATACTAAAGATTTCCTACTAAATAGCTTCTTAGTTAATATTAGGACTATACTTGATTACATAACATATAAATCTAAGGTAAAAAATTAAAAGGTATGTAAACTATTTAATTAGTTAAGAAAAAAATGAGTTGTTATCCCAATTCAGCTTTATCATGGTTGATTGTATATGACATTTCTTTTTGCTTTAACTGAATGGAAATTGAGTTTAGATACTGTGTATATAAGTAAGTTTAACAACAGCCTAAATATATTCAAGGGCTTTCCAACTGGCTCAATGGTAAAGAGTCTGCCTGCCAATACAGGAGACACAGTTTTGATCTCTGGTCTAGGAATATCCCCTGGAGAAGGAAATAGCAACTTACTCTAGAAAATCCCATGGACAGAGGAGCCTGGTAGACTACAGTCTATGGGGTTGCAAAAGGTTGGATGAAACTTAGTGACTGAACAATAGCAGCAAGTATATTCAAGGAAAATGCATTATAAATTATGATAAGTGAAAAATGTTTGAATGTCCATTCTTTGCTTTATGAGATTTACTACAACAATTATCCCTTCCAGTGTGAAGCACTGTTCTGACAGAGCACAGACCTGAGTACACCAGAAATCTGATCCATTCACTATGGCCTTATTTTGGAATTAGGGTTAGGGTTAGGGATTACCCAGTGACTCAATGGTAAAGAATCCGCCTGCAATGCAGGAGACACAGGTTCTATCTCTAAGTTGGGAAGATCCTCTGGAGGAGGGCATGGCAACCCACTACAGTATTCTTACCTGGAGAATCCCATGGACAGAGGAGCATGGCAGCCTACAGTCCATGGGGTTCCAAAGATTCAGACAAGACTGAAGTGACTTAGCATGCATGGTGTATATGTACAAGCTCCTGGACAAAAGAGAGGCAATGATCTAGGTTTTGACATGACTCTGCCCCGATCTTGAAGTTCCCTGGGCTTTTGGCACATAGTAGGTACACAGCACATGTCTTAACATTAATTTGTACAGTTTTGCAAATCTATTATACTTATTGAGATGGCTTTGTTCTCTGCCAAGGGAAAAGACATCTAGTCGACTAAATTCCTGGATATGGAAACTCTTAAAATTAAATAGAAAAGAAATTCAACCATTCAAATATAGTATAACATACAAGGGACTATTTTATCTATGGACATTTCATTTGTGGGTAGCTCTTTCTAAGTTTTGATTTTTTTTTTTAATCAATGCTGTTTCCATTTTCTAAGTTGTTATGTAAAGGTACAAATTCAGAGTCTGTTCTTGGTATGATTCTCTCATTTTACCAGGTCTTGTAACAGTATTTAAATACACTTCTGAAAGCATAGCCATTTTGCCGTATTCTAAGGCCATTTGTGGTGAGAACTTTGGACTTGAATTGAGGAATCTGGTAATTTGTCACTTATTAATTTTGCGACTCTAGGCCAGTTGTTTAATGTCTATAAACCTTAGGTTTTTTATTTATTAGTCAAGAATAATGACAGTAATAAAGAAAATAATAATGCCTCATAGTAACTTGTACATTTTGAAGAAGGTCATGCTTGCTTAATCGCTTTCTAAATTCTGATATAGCAATGGACATGAAGGGCTGCCCAAGTGGTCTTCCCAAGTTCCACTGTTTTTAAACTAGTCTTGTGGGAAAGAGGGGGCTTCTAGACAGAGTGATATGGTACAGAGGTTTTTATGACACCATTCCTAATGCTCATTTGTTGTCTTCTGTAACTTTACTACATATGGATTAAGAAGGGAGGATACAATATAATGGGACTGCTAAGTCATAAAGAAAGAAATATTTCAAAATATTTCTTAGTCACTAACCAAGATGGTAAAGAAATTAATAAAAACCTTATATTCCAGTTCTTGCTAAAAAAGATACTTGCACTGATATCTCAAGCTGTATTGCATAAAGAATACTATGGGTTTGGGGCAGGTACCACTGGCAATCATTATTGTGACATGCCAAATAGAAATCAGAGACTGAGCACAGTTTGTCCAGATGTAGTCTGTTAGTGGTACACAGTGGCCTGCCAACAAGCAGAGTCCTTCGCGTGGCAAAGCACCCTGCTCCCAATCAAGCACACAGGAGGTGAGGGAGAGAGGTGCTGTCATAAGACAGTAATGACTTCCTGGGAAGTGGATCAATGAACTTTTGGAGTCAGCATGTTTTAATTATTGACTTGTTCTTTGGCTCCTTCTTTCTTCATACCCACTTGTGATTTATATATAAAAATATTTTTTATTCATAACACAATGCTAAAGCCACAATTGAAACAAACTCTGCAACATCCCCTTGCTATTAATTTACCCAGACTGTCTCTTATTGGAGAATATGCAGTGACTCACTGAGGGAGGAGCCCTGGCCACCCCAGTCTGGGAAAGAGTAACAATCACAGTGATGATATTTTCAATATAAAAACTTCCTTTCATCTTATGTAAAAATGAATCAAAAAAATTTTTTTAGAAATCCTGCTTTAATGATTTGTGACATGCAATCTAAAAATAAAAATGCTCTTCTTATGCAAATAGAGATTTAAGACAGATTTCCTTTTGTGTTCCCCACTCTCTGCTACATGCACACACACACACACACACACACACACACACACACACACACACACAGGATATAAAAATATCTGTCTAGAATTCCCAGAAACCTACCAACCACTATTGATGAAACCCCTAGTAGTCTTGGTTAATTTCCACCCTGCTGTAACTAGTCATGGCGGTGAACCAATCCTTTAGTCATTATCACTCTTCCCTAGGTGAGGATAGAGGTATGACGTGATGCAAAAAAACATTGTCAAGGAGTTTCTGTGAACTGACTCCTTGATGGGTCACAGATTATGTCCAGGAATGTCAAGAGATGTGCTGGAGTGGCTATGGGGGCAAACAAACAAATCTTCAATTCTCTCAGCCATGTTGGTAGGACAGTGCTTCTAACCTGCAGTTCTCCAAATGCAATAAAATTAATAACTAGTTGATGATTGTACCAGAGGTTTTCTGATTAATGGATTGCTATAGCCTGTGTATATAAGTCCCCGGTTGTATGTGGCAGAGCTGTGTCCTTTTTATTTCTGTTTTTTTCCTTTTGGACTGTGTTTGGATCCCATGTTTAAGATGAGGATAAATAAAAGACATGTCATCCCATTTGCAGATGGGTGGTATGGCAAACTCAGGGCCTGGGAAGCAGTTGCTTGTTCAGCTCTTGTATTCTTTAGATTAAAGTTAAGCTGCTATATCAGAGTCTCCAAACTGCAAGTTGTTTTCTTTTAAGGAAATGAAGCTGTTAAGTTGCAAGTGTAGCTTCCATTCACATTATGTTGACAGGAACAGGGCTACACCTTGTAGGGAAATGTAGTCTCTTCACCTTTCAACTATTCAGTACAGTAGCTATGGCCCCATGAGGCTGTTGAGCCCTTGCAATGTGCCTGGTCAAAACTGAGATGTAATATTACATGTAATATACGTGTCAATTTCAAAAACTCAGAATGGTAAAAGAAAGCATGCTGTCTCAAGATGTTTTATATTAATTGCATGTTGACACAATAGTATTTTGGATATATTGGGCTAATTAAGATATGTTATTAAAGTGAATTTCACCTCTTTATTTTTACTTCAATTAATGTGGCCAATAAAAAATCTAAAATCACATTTGCGGCTCCTGTAGCATTTCTGTTGGATAATGTTGCATCCAGCTGATAGCCAGGAACACAGATTAACCTGCAATACTATGGAAGAAGAGAGAAGGGATTGAGATGACAGCTAGCAGTGTGTCCCACTGTAGTACCTCAACATCTCACAAAATTTTAGTGCTTGCTCAGAGTATGTTGATTCAACAAATAATTAAATTACTGTGCTTGGATCCCAGAATATATCAGTCTTGAGTGATGGGCTAAATTCAGCTGACATAGTGTGTCTTAAATTTTATCGGTACAACTATGGGACTGGGAGAAAAGAGCTAAAGCAATATATTTATAAAGAAACCTGGGGTTTTTTCTTCTTTAGTCAGCTCAATATGTGTCAATTATGTGATGTGGCCACCACAAAGTCTAATGCAATTTTGGACTGCATTAATAAAATAAAAATCTGTTCTTTCAAAAAACAGACGACATTCTTGACCTACTATTTACTTTGCTGAGATTACAACTATAATGGCTCAGTAGGGGATCCTGAAATGTACAATAAGTCTTATTTCACAAGGTGAAACTTGAGATCTCTGGTTGGATTGTTTGGAGGATATGTTCAGTTTATGATTCCTATGAGATACTTGATGGGGATGTTTGGAATGCACATGTGTATATGAGTATAAAAATTAGAAGATAGAAATGTCTTGAAGGTTAGATGTGATAATTGTCTGTAACATGGGTGGCCAGTAACACCAGAGATAGAGCTACAATTGTGCCAGGAGAGTGCAGCTCAGTTTAGTTGCACAGTCTTGTCCGACTCTTTGCGACCCCATGGGCTGCAGCACACCAGGCTTCTCTGTCCATCACCAACTCCCGGGGCTTGCTCAAACTCATGTCTATTGAGTTGGTGATGCCATGCAACTATCTCATCCTCTTTTGTCCCCTTCTTCTGCCTGCAATCTTTCCCAGCATCAGGGTCCTTTCCAATGAGTCAGTTCTTCACATCAGGTGGCCAAAGTATTAGAACTTCAGCATCAGTCCTTCCAATGAATATTCAGGACTGATCTCCTTTAGGATTGACTGGTTCAATCTCCTTGCAGTCTAAGTGACTCTCAAGAGTCTTCTCCAACACCACAATTCAAAAGCATCAATTCTTCGGTGCTCAGCTTTCTTTATGGTCCAACTCTCCTATTCGTATATGACTACTGGAAAAACCATAGCTTTGACTAGACAGACCTTTGTTGGCAAAGTAATGTCTCTGATGTTTAATATGCTCTCTAGGTTTGTCATAACTTTTCTTCCAAGGAGCAGGCATCTTTTAATTTCATTGTTGCCTTCACCATCTGCAGTGATTTTGGAGATCAAGAAAATAAAGTCTGTTACTGTTTCCATTGTTTCCCTATCTATTTGCCATGAAGCAATGGGACCAGATGCCGTGGTCTTAGGTTTTTGAATGTTGAGTTTTAAGCCAGCATTTTCACTCTCCTCTTTCAATTTAATCAAGAGGCTCTTTATTTCTTCTTTGTTTTCTGCCATAAAGGTGGTGTCATCTGCATATCTGAGGTTGTTGGTTATTTCTCCCAGCAATCTTGATTTCTACTTGTGCTTCATCCAGCTTGGCATTTCACATGATGTACTCTGTATATAAGTTAAATAAGCAGGGTGACAATATACAACCTTGATGTGCTTCTTTCCCAATTTGGAACCAGTCTGTTGTTCCATGTCTGGCTCTAACTGTTGCTTCTTGACCTGCTTTGTAGACAAACAAGATGGCAGAGTAGAAGGACATGAGCTCATCTTTAGGAGAGTGCAGAGTTAGAAATAAGCACCAACATTTTGAGGTAGGTTATGAGAATAACCTCTTGATGAAAGTGAAAGAGGAGAGTGAAAAAGTTGGCTTAAAGCTCAACATTCAGAAAATGAAGATCATGGCATCTGGTCCAATCACTTCATGGGAAATAGATGGGGAAACATTGGAAACAGTGTCAGACTTTATTTTTTGGGGCTCCAAAATCACTGCAGATGGTGACTGCAGCCATGAAATTAAAAGACGCTTACTCCTTGGGAGGAAAGTTATGACCAACCTAGACAGCATATTGAAAAGCAGAGACATTACTTTGTCAACAAAGGTCCATCTAGTCAAGGCTATGGTTTTTCCAGTGGTCATGTATGGATGTGAGAGTTGGGCTGTGAAGAAAGTTGAGTGCCAAAGAATTGATGCTTTTGAACTGTGGTGTTGGAGAAGACTCTCGAGAGTCCCTTGGGCTGCAAGGAGATCCAACCAGTCCATCCTAAAGGAGATCAGTCCTGGGTGTTCATTGGAAGGACTGATGCTGAAGCTGAAACTCCAGTACTTTGGCCACCTCATGTGAAGAGTTGACTCATTGGAAAAGACTCTGATGCTGGGAGGGATTGGGGGCAGGAGGAGAAGGGGACGACAGAGGATGAGATGGCTGGATGGCATCACTGACTCGATGGACAGAAGTTTGGGTGAACTCCGGGAGTTGGTGATGGACAGGGAGACCTGGCGTGGTGCGATTCATGGGGTCGCAAAGAGTCGGACACGGCTGAGCGACTGAACTGAACTGAACTATGAGAATAAGTGCCACGGAAGGGGACCGAGAAAACAGTGAGAAAGGTGAGTGATAAATCAGGACATGTGGTATTGCAGCTGAGCAAACGTGTCAGAAGGAGAGACTACTCAGTAGTGTTGAGGCTGCCGTGTGGTCCAGGAGTAAAGGACCAAGAAGTTTCTTTTAAAATGAACAGCTAGAGAGCTCTTGGTGTCCTTGATAAGAGCCATTTCAGTACCTTGATGGGGAAGGAAGCCACTGAAGAGGGAATCAGAACCAAAAGAAAAAGATGAACTTAGGTCACAGAGAGGAGATAATTCTTATAAGAAGTTTTGCTCTGACATATTGCTATCACAAATCTGTTGATGTGATGTCCTGAGAAGGACACAAAATTCGATCTTCCATGGGCGGGGGAGCCTGGTAGGCTGCAGTCCATGGGGTTGCTAAAAGTCAGACACGACTGAGCGACTTCACTTTCACTTTTCACTTTCATGCATTGCAGAAGGAAATGGCAACCCACTCCAGTGTTCTTGCCTGGAGAATCCCAGGGATGGGGGAGCCTGGTGGGTTGCCATCTATGGGGTTGCACAGAGTTGGACACGACTGAAGCGACTTAGCGGTCTTGCTAAAAATGTGATATTTTTTCAAATTGCAATGCTGAGAAAATAGACAAACCCCAGCTGCATGGCATTCTATAAAATAACCAATTAACTCTCTTTAATTGTTTATTAATCAGTTAGGTCATGGCTAGAGTAGACAAAGGAAAATGACACCAATGAGCATTTCCTTGTTTTGGTCTTTGTGCCATAATTATGCAATATGGTTAACATTAGGGAAACCTGGGGAAGGCTATATGGAAACTTTCTGTACTAGTTCCACAATTTTTGTCTAAGTCTAAAATGAGTTCCAAAAAAGAAGACTTTTTAGTTTTGCTCTGAAGGGAAGGGGAGGGATGGGTGATAATACCTGGAAAGAATATGAGGCCAAGGAGGATTCAAAATTGGCAATAGGGTGAAAATTATCTATAATATTTTAAAAGAGCTTTGTGGAAATTTTTCACTTGATGTTTCATTACTATGCCTCGGAGGAAATCCTGCTGTTTTCTTGTTGTGATTCTTCGTGTCTAGATGGTAAAAAAGAGACGTGAACAAGTTAAACATGATCACACAGCAGGAAGGGGGCAGAACTAGGATTTGAAGCTGATTTCTTAAGTCATAGCATTCCATATTCTCTTTGAAAATGGAGAGAAATTAGGTATGCTTAAATGTTACTTAGATGGGGAGACATAGGCAAGTCAAGAAAAATAAGGAATAGAGGGTGGACTCCAGAATATGGATGGAATATGGACTTGGACCTGAGAAGGGATAAAGAATATATAGAGAATACATGATAAAGAATAAGTAGAACAGTAGGAAATGAATCGGTTCCTGGCTGGATACCACTGAGAAGAATCTTCTCAGTGGTTTTTCATTTCTTTGTAAAATAGGAGGGGGAATTGGAAGTTTGAGACAGTAGAAGGATTTCAGGAAGGCCAGTGTAGAGAAAAGCAGAGAGCTGGGAAAGGCCATGCAGTGTGGGGGAGGCATGCTGAGAAGCTGCTAGTCAGACTGCACACCTGTGGTTCTACCATCTCAGCAGTGGTATAGCTTTCTCTGGCATGTTCTATAGTCCAGGCTGTGGGTTGCTGAATTTATCCAAGACTGAGTGTTTTGCCAGGTGGGTGCCACAAAACAATTGATCAAGGAAGAGAATGATGTTAAAAGAGAGTGAAATGGACAGACTCAAATCTGACTAATGGGAATGGGGTAAAGATAAGGTGGGGTTGATAGAAAGGAGTTAGAATCAGTATATTGTTACAATTCATATTTCTCTGACAGCTAGTGCCTGGTGAATACTTTTCATATACTTATTGGCCATTTTTATTTCTCCTTTTGTATATTGTCTGTAACTGTCTTATTCTTGCAATCGGGATTTTTTTTTTTCCTTTCTAGCTACTTATTTATTTAGTCAATTCACAGTGTTGTGTTAATTTCTGGTGTACAGCTAAGTGATTCACTTATATGAATGGATGAAGAATATATGACACATACCCCCACACACATATAAACACAATGGAATATAACTTGGTCATTAAAAAGAATGAAACAATGCCATTTGAAGCAATATGGATGGACTTAGAGATTATCACACTAAGTGAAGTAAGTCAGAAAAAGAAAGACAAATACCGTATGATATCACTTATATGTAGAATCTAACCTATGACCCAAATGAACTTATTTATGAAACAGACATAGAGAAAACAAATGGTTACCAAAAGATAAAGGGGGTGGAGGGAAAAATTAGGAGTTTGAGATTAGTAGATACAAGCTACTGTATGTAAAACAAGGGAATTTTTTTCTTACTAATATGTATGAATGATTTGGTTTAAGGATATGATGTATTTATTCAATCAACAGATATGTTTCTCATTCTTTCAGTTTTGTGGTTTACATTTTTATTTTCTTTCTACAAGATTTTATTTGAACCTATAGATTCATGTTGTCCAAAATAGCAACCATTAGTTATAAGTGACTATTAAATTTAAAAATAATCTGAACTGTAGTTAAATAGAAAAAAATGGAATAAAATTAAGTCTTGCAGTCTCCTTAGTTAAATTTGTAGTTTCCTGTACCTATGTGGCTAATGGCTACTGAATTGGACAGTGTGACCAGGGGACATTTCTATCAATGCTGAAAATTACATTGATCAACACTGCTATAGAATTACTTTTTAATTAGAAAAGCAGTCACTGCTTTCTCAATTGATGTCTGCCTATGAAGTAATATCTAGAAAGATTTTTTCCATCCTTCAACATATTTACATATTTATTTATGCTTTTGCATTGTGTGAACTAAAGTCTGACTTGTAGTCTCTTCAAACTTTTGATCACAAATCTCAATAATGTTAAATGAAATTGAAGTGACATCTTTATAATTTAATGGATACTTAAATATTCATAATTTATTTATTGGCTATCTATTGCTTTGATTTATCTGTTAGAATCAATTTCACCTTGATGCATATTTATCAAGGAGGTAAATACAATGAAGAATAAAGCATGATTCATATTTTACCAAGGAGGTAGTAGACATAATAAATATTTATAAAATATGATAGTAATATGAAAAATACAGTGCTGTTTCAAAGGTTTTTAAAGCAGACTATGTCTCTGGGGAGTTGTGAGGAAGAGGAGAGCGTTAAGGTGATGTCATATGTATGTGTGTGAACAGGAACAGGGGGAGTGGGAAAAAGGAGAGAAGGAGGAGTAAGGAGAAAAAATGTGATAAAGTGTGCAAAACTAAACTGTGAAATAGTTTGTGTGTGACACAAACTAGTGTCACACAAACTAATTTGTAAGCCATGCTAAGATTTGTTCACTAGGAGGATCTTCTGATTGTTCAGTCAAGGCTAAATGATTGGTTGGGTGGACACAGAATCAGTGAACTTTTTTAGATAACTAGTCTATTTATGATCCAGGTGAGAGCTAAGGAGGGCCAGAACTAAGGCATTAGCAGTGGGCTGGATTAGAGAGATTTTAGCAGGTAGAAAAAAAGGAGCTGGTAATAATTGGATATCGAGGGAAATGCTGATTGAGTGATATTCCAAGGTCTACCTCCTGTAGACTAGAGTAAAGCATGCCTCGGTTCAGTTCAGTCGCTCAGTCGTGTCTGACTCTTTGCAACCCCTTGGACTGCAGCACTCCAGGCCTCCCTGTCCATCACCAACTCCTGGAGTTTACCCAGAGTCACGTCCATTGAGTTGGTGATACCATCCAACCATCTCATCCTCTGTCATCCCCTTCTCCTGCCTTCAATCTTTCCCAGCATCAGTGTCTTTTCAAATGAGTCAGCTCTTTGCATCAGGTGGCTAAAGTATTGAGTTTTCCACTTCAACATCAGTCCTTCCAGTGAACATTCAGGACTGATTTCCTTTAGGGTGGACTCGTTGGATCTCTTTGCAGTCCAAGGGACCCTCAAGAGTCTTCTCCAACACCACAGTTGAAAAGCATCAATTCTTTGGCACTCAGCTTTCTTTATAGTCCAACTCTCACATCCATACATGACTACTGGAAAAACCATAGCCTTGACTAGATGGACCTTTGTTGGCAAAGTAATGACTCTGCTTTTTAATATGCTGTCTAGATGGGTCATAACTTTTCTTCCAAAGAGTAAGTGTCTTTTAATTTCATTGTTGCAGTCACCATCTGCAGTGATTTTGGAGCCCCCAAAAATAGTCAGTTCACTGTTTCCCCATCTATTTGCCATGAAGTAATGGGACTGGATGCCATGATCTTAGTTTTCTAAATGTTGAGCTTTAAGCCAACTTTTTCACTCTCCTCTTTCACTTTCATTAAGAGACTCTTTAGTTCTTTTTCACTTTCTGCCATAAGGGTGGTGTCATCTGCATATCTGAGGTTATTGATGTTTCTCCCAGCACACTTGATTCCAGCTTGTGCTTCTTCCAGCCCAGCATTTCTCATAATGTACTCTGCATATAAATTAAATAAGCAGGGTGACAATATATAGCCTTGACGGACTCCTTTTCCTATTTGGAACCAGTCTGTTGTTCCATGTCCAGTTCTAACTGTTTCTTTCTGACCTGCATACAGATTTCTCAAGAGGCAGGTCAGGTGGTCTGGTATTCCCATCTCTTTCAGAACTTTCCACAGTTTATTGTGGTCCACACAGTCAAGGGATTTAGCATCGTCAATAAAGCATGCCTCAGGTTCTGTCAAAAATGAACCAGTCTCCAGACATGGAGAAGCTGAATAGTAGGCAATATGCCATTCACCTTATTACTGTCATTTCCTTGTCAGAGTTCTCAATAACTTGAGATGATTTTATTCAGTTTGAGTTTGATTTCCTTAGTTGTGATTTAGCTTAAAAGAATATCTTAATGCTGAAAAATAAAATGTACTTGCCTAAGTTCATCATAATGCTGAGGTTAATTCTGATAAGGATTGTGAAAATCCACAACTTTAAAAATGTTAAATGAATAGCTTAGAGCATCTTCCCTTTTACAGAATTTATTTGAGGTGGACTGAATATGACAAGAAGAGTGGAATTATTAGAGTTGAAAGATTTGACATTTGATATTTTCTGTTGGCACTAATGGCCTAAAAGTTAGTTTAATGACAACAAGCAGAAAGAAATTATCTTTGCATCTTTCAATTATATCTTCTGAATGTTCTTTCTGGAATATATTTAACAGGACAGTTAATGTTATTCACTTCAAGAAGATAATCAAGCCCCAAGTCAATACCACAGAAAACTAAGTTTAGATTTAACTGGCTGTAGGACATGCTTATACTAGGGAACTCATGAGGTTGAGGTTGTGGGGGTGGGTGCGTATCTAATTTGGAAGCCAATTTTATTGTTTGACAGCTGAAGATAAGACATTTCTGTTAATATTACATTGACTAATACATTTTTCATTAAGTTAAAAATGTCAGTTTTCTTAGAAGTTTCCTTCTTTAGCATCCTTCTTTTATCTAGTTTGAAAAAATTTTTTAAGAATTAAAAAAAAAAATCATTGTTGCTATTTCCCAGACAGAGTTAAAGACTGCAGTTTACTAGTTGAACTACCTCTGATTCTGTTTTATCCATAGGCTTGCAAAGATTTTGGGATGCTGTGGCATTTACTGTAGCTTTGGGGAAAAGGTGTGTCAAGAGAAATGAGAATGAAAAGAACATCTAATGAAATAATATAGAATTAATCTAAGATATTTTCTTTATCCTCTTGAAGGGATATTTTACTTACCTTGGTGAAATGAAATCTTTTTCACTGAGGTGAGTTATGGACTCAAAAATGGGAATACCTAAACAAACCTCCCTGCATCCATTCCCCTCAAATGTTTGATTCTGAAAATATTCATCAAAACTGATGATGGCCAAAGTGGTCAGGATGTATGTAGAGGATGATAAATGATTGGGAAGGACTTTTTGTAAATATGCAACCTACAGGATATTTTCTCAATTTATAGGTAACTGTACATCGATAATCTTCAGTAAATAAACTGAGCCTTACAAATGAATCAGACAAGCAAAAACTCATCATCCCTCAGGTAAATTATTTCTGAGGAACTTGGTAACTATTTTGCAAATATTTAAATGAATGTTTATGGCATTGATTTAGTGAATCCTCATACATATTCCCCATGGTATCATTTTGCTGTAATTTCTTCTACTGTATTAAAATGAATTAAATAGTAAATATTGCACAACCTACTCTGGGTTGTTTAGCTATTAAAATACCACAAATTGTGAAGAAAACTCACCTAAGTTAGTGAAGATAAGTGTTGGTAGTGGTTTAGTTGCTAAGTCACGTGCAACTCTTTGTGATCCCATGGATTGTAGCCCGCTAGGCTCTTCTGTCCATTGCATTTCCTAGACAAGAATACTAGAGTGGGTTACCATTGTCTTCTTCAAGGGATCTTCCCAACCCAGGGATCAAACCCACGTCTCCTGTGTCTCCTGCACTGGCAAGTGGATTCTTTACTGCTGAGCCACCTGGGAAGCCCAAAGATAAGTGTTAATAGAGACATAATTTAGTTCTGTTCCAAACCCTCTATCCTGACAAAATTAGAGGAGTAATTCAATTACTAACCATTTATTTTTATGAACACCAATTTAAAGAAAAGTAAAATGAAAAAAGGAGCCATAAATGTGTGGAAACAATTGAAGTGTGTATAAATCAATGTTGAACTTCTCACCATATTAGATTCCAAGACAAGGAACCTATATTGGATTATATTAAGAATTTTTTAGTGGTCATAATGGTATTGCAGTTATATTTTATGAGAGTCCTTATTTTTTTATAGGTACATAATAGAATATTATAAATGAAATTATATGTTGTTTGGGATTTGCTTCACATAAAATAAAATGGAAGGGAGATTTGGGGGTCTGTGAGTGGAAAAGATTATCCATGAGTTGATAATTGATGAAACCAAGTGACAAATATATGGAGGTTTCTCATATTCTGTGTACTTCTGCATATGCTATGATTATAACATATATATAACCTAGTGTATATGCAATTTCTTAACACCACTGTGAGGTAGCAAATGGCAATCCAGGATTACAATCCAGATTGCAGAACTCAGCAAATACAAAACACCATCATCTTCGTCATCAATATAGTCCCTGCTTATTGGCCACCTATGTGCCAGACAATAGGACAAATATGTTTCAAATTTGTCAGATTTAATCACCACACCACATCCATTGAAGTAAGAAAAATAAGTGGTGCTTATTTTTCAGATAAGAAAACTGAGGCTTAGAGATAGTAAGTAGCTTTCAATAATATACATATCCTGAATGGCAGAACTAATAGTTAGTAGGTAAGTAAGTAAGAACTAATAGTAAGTGAGCTATGATGTCTTTTCACATTATAGGTACACCTGCTAAGGTTAAGTGTGCTGTGGACTGTGTACAAATGCATGAAAATGAATGAAGATCATTCAAATGAAAAATAGCAAAACTACATTATATAGGTCTTGCTATATCTCCTACTGCCACCATTTGTATTTGTCAGAGATTCAGAGATAGGCAAGAGAGTAGGCAATCTTTTACCAAACAAACAAGTAGAGCCTCTAGGTAATCTCTGATTGGACATCGTCGACATGAACTAGTACTGGCACATCTAGAGTGATTGGTTTCAGGAGCATATTTGGCTTTTCTGGGTTGGTCCTGTGTTGGAAGTGAGAACAAAAATAGGAAAAGTGGCTGACACTTTCTCCAGAGGTCGTGGTTTGGTTCCTGGGCTGGTTGCTATAGAATCTGTGGGTCTGAGTTCTGTTGTCATATATGATTGGTCATTGTCCATTTGTATATTCGGTGTCTCCGGGCATTTCTCTCACTTGAAAAGAGGTTGGCCAGTGCATGGGAAGCTAGACATCCGGATCATCAGCACTCAAGAGGGTTTGGTTGTTTCCATAATCATTTCATGCCAAGATCTTTTAGCTTTATGTTGTTATAGCACTATGACTGTCATCTGATAGGAGACTTGTTTCAATACAGATGTACTTAAGGCTCTAGGAAAAGTGCAGCAGACCAGCATCATGATCACTCTGACTAAAACAAGAAAATTAACAGCCCTCATAAGATATTTTGGGACCAAGAACTCCAACTGACCAAATCAGGTTATGAGAACAAATTTCACACAGCATGGGGATCACATTTGAGATCCAAGTAGCTTTTTCTTAAGACAAAGTATATATAGGATGTTCTAAATTGTCTGCTTCATTGATCATGTATAGCAAGAATTATTAGTAGTGGCACAGAGGCCACCAGGACTAGCAAACACATCTAGAGCAATGAGATTGTCCATTACTGCTTCTTCCAATGAGTTGAGAGTGATGTATATTTCATGTCAGTAACAGATAATATTGTTAATAACTTCTGCTGGAGTTAATGTTAAGTTTCGAACAGTCTTTTCTACTTATATGATTCCTACTGTTGGGAGCTCTGCTCTGATTCTTCATATAAACCATGAGTCAGTGATTCTAGGTAGAGTGCCTGAATAATCAAAGTGAAAGTGAAAGTTGCTCAGTCATGTCTGACTCTTTGCAGACCCTATAGACTATACAAGTAATAGATTATACATAGACTACATATGGAATTGTCTATACATAGAATTCATGGAATTCTCCAGGCCAAAATACTGGAGTGGGTAGACGTTGCCTTCTCCAGGGGATCTTCCCAACCCAGGGATCCAACCCAAGTCTCCTGCATTGCAGGCAGATTCTTTACCAGCTGAGCCAACAGGGAAGCCCAAGAATACTGAAGTGGGTAATCTATCCCTTTTCCAGCAGATCTTCCCAACCCAGGAATCAAACCAGGGTCTCCTGCATTGCATGCAGATTCTTTACTAGCTGAGCTACCAGGGAAGCCTGACTAATCAAAGGTGGCCTCTTTTTCTGGAGCTTGTGTTCGAGTTGGAATCTCAAGACTTGATGATGAATAGAATTAGGATTCCTATGTATAGAAGTCTCAGAATGTTATTTCCAAAGTGTATGAAGTGTTAGTTGTAGGCAAACACAACCAGGCTTCCTGGTCACAAAGGATTTAATAACCAGTAGGGGCATTTGGAGAGCCATGAGAAATAGAATTATTTGTGACATGAAGTTGGAACCAAGGCCTTATATTAGCTGGATTACATATTTAAATATCAATTACTCGATTACTATCTTCCAGATAAAAAGTAATTGGCCTATTGTTCAGGGAAAGTTATGAAATTCAAATTAAAAATTATCTAGGGTCTGATCAATAGATGGTAATCATTTTTTTTTTTTTTTTCTGGAGTAGAGGATCAGTAGCAAAGTCACAGTTTGATTTAAGGATCATTTGCCCATGTAGGTGGACAAGTAGTCATTGGAGTAATTCCTTATGATCTCATTTGATGGAACAAGGATTGCTCAGAGGTTTTTCTCAGGAGAGTTGGTTATGGATGACCTGCAAGGAGATCAAACCAGTCAATCCTAAAGGAAATCAACTCTGGATATTCTTTAGAAGGACTGAGCTGAAACTCTAATACTTTGGCCCCCCGATGTGAAGAGCAGACTCATTGGGAAAGACCCTGATGCTGGGAAATATTGAAGGCAAAAGGAGAAAGGGGCAGCAGAGGATGAGATGGTTAGATAGCATCACTGAGTCAGTGGATGTGATTTTGAGTAAACTCTGGGAGATAGTGAAGAACAGGGAAGCCAGGCACGTTGCAGTCCATTGACCTGCAAAGAGTCAGACATGACTTAGTGACTGAACAACACACAGTAGTGTGTAAAATTGAGGGCAGTGACTACTGTGCTGTTTGGAAGACTCTAACAATGGTATTAGAATGACTATGTCTGGATTTAACAATTATAATAAAGAGAGAGCAAAAAAGAGAAAATGGCCACTGTGAGTAGATGACAACCAGGCATCTTTAGAAAATGAGAAGCATGGTTATAGGCAAGACGGTAAAACAAAACAGGAATTAGATAGAGTTCTTGATCTGATATTTTAGGCAGAAACTGTCTACCATCTGAGGTCATATCCCTTTTCAGAAGGCTTTAGGTCCACTGTCTACATCTGAAGACCAGTTACTTCTGTAAGATCTCCAAGAATCTTCAGTTTAACATCCCTTACTGAAGTAGCCTCTTAATTGTGTGGAAGACTGAATTGTGACCCAAGGGTTGACTCCCTGGAATTTCAGTGCTGTATTTTTGTTAAGAGTATGTGATATTTCCTTTAGAAATAAGATTAAGAGCTGTTTTCTTCTGATATCTGTTCCAGTGGTCAGACTCTCCTGGTTGAAGATCATGAAGATGCTGTAGGAAGGCTACCCTAACTTGTTGGTGACAAGACTGGGTATAACTACATGAACATTTTACAATATTTTGTCATATCTCTGTGTAGCAGGTCTAGTATCAGAGACACTTGAATGAAAGAACCTTCAAATGACTGGTTCCTATGCAGAAAACTGATCTGTTCCTGAGGGAAGGCTAGGGAAAGTAACTGACCTCTCAAAGGAGGCTGGCTTATGGGTTTCTGAAAATTTTGTTAAAGATGCCATTGGTTCTTTCAGCCATTCTAGAAGATTGTGGCAGATTTTGAGTAAGGGGATAATGACTTACATATTTCTTTTACAATGGTTCCCATAAAGCATGTGCATTGGTCACGTGATACAAAAGTTGATATGTCCCATATTAGAAACGTGTAATCAAGAAGCTTTTAAGTAACTATGAAGAATGTAGCTTTTCAGTAAGGAAGTGTTTCAACCCATGCTAAAAATAAACACGTATTAGCTAAAATATATTCATATCTGATGGAGGATGAAAGTGGGATAAAGCCGTCTGAAGGTGTTAAAGAGTCCTTGAGGCTTTAGTTCCTGGCCATGTTCACCTTTATAGCTTTTCCAGGATTGTGTGGTCAACAGGTGACGCATGACCTGAAAATAGTTTTGGCTGTCTTTATAAAATTTCCCCCAAATGTTGATGTAAGATAGTAACCAATTTGTCTACACCATGATGAGTAACTTAATAGAGCAATTGAACTGAAATTATTTTGTGCCACCCAAATATACTTATTGAGAGTGCCAGAGATGATCTGAGTTAAAGATACAACCAGACTTTTCTCATTCTTCCTTCTTATGGACTTAACTTTATCATTTCCTAGTGGACTCTGAATCCCTTAAGGATTTAATCCTTTCATGTTTAATTAGGATCATACTTTTGATGAGGGCTGCTTATTTGGTGGAATGATCTATTTTAGCATCTCCTTTATTTTTTTTTTGCATCAGCCTCAATGTGCAATTGTTACCTTTCTTTTGCTGTTGTTTTTCATTTGCTAAGTCCTGTCCAACTCTTTTTGACCCCATGGGCACGTGTGTGTGTGTGTGTGTGTGTGTGTGTGTATTACTTGCTCAGTCGTGTCCAACTCTTTGCAACCCCATGGACTGTATAGCCTGCCAGGCTCCTTTGTCCAGGGAATTCACCAGGCAAGAATACTGGAGTGGGTGGCCATTTCCTCCTCTAGAGGATCTGCCCGACCCAGTGATTGAACCTGGGTCTCCTGCATTCCAGCAGATTCTTTACTCCTGAACCACCAGGGAAGCCCCTGGCCACCTCTGTAGGAAGCATCTAAAGGTTCCTTAACTTGTGGTTCATTTCTGATAAAAGTTCCAACAGAGGTGAGAAACCCCTTTGGATCTAAAGAATTCCAAGTCATGTATTATTCCAAAAGTATACTTGCTCTCTGTATATGTTTCTTCTCCAGTCTTTGGCTGGATGACAAGCTCTAATAAGCATAATACCTTCTGCCACCTGAGCTTATTTGAGAATCTGAGGAAAATAGAGGGGGTTTTGGGGAGCCCCTAAGGCATGACTGTCCAGATATTTTGTTGTCTTCTCCACTTAGAGAACTATATTTAAATGAGAACTTAAATTAGCGATCACATGTTCTGCTTGATAACCGCCCCCCCCCCCAGTTTTAATTTTGGGATATAATCCATCAACACATAACATTAGGTCAGGGTTCTCAATGGGAGTCTTTACTGAATCTGAGTGAGAAAGTTCTTAACTTAGTAAGTCATCATAAATCATCATAAAGTAATCCCTTCTTCTGGCAGCAGCAGGATTAGGATTCTGCTGTGGTGAAGAGGAATATGAAAAAGAGAGAGTAGTAGAGTGTCCTGAGCAGTTGAGTGAGTAGCTAAGAATGTTGTTCACGCTCAGTCAGCAGCAGTGTCTATACTGTGTGAAGAACCATGAGATCAAGCAGGGGACTTGGAACTAATTCAGGAGAAGCATTGACAAGTTTTGCAGTGGTAGCTATTGCCTTGAGACAAGGAGGTTAAACCTTGGCAGTTGGGTCAAGGGTGAGGCTGGGTAAGCAAAGAGTTTTTGATGCTCCCATGAAATTGAGTTAAAACTTCAATCTGTCCAGACATGTACAAATAGATAAAAAAGGGCTTTTTCTAGCAAATGATCCCTAGGGAAAGGAGGCTTTTAAAGAGCTTTCTTTTTTTTTTTTTTCTTTCTTTTTTTTTAATGGTTTGTTTTTATTTTTTTTTTTTTTTTCTAGTAGAAAATAAATTTCATAAGAACAAAAATGTAAAAGATAAGATCTCAAAATGGACACAACAGAGCAGTTCATTACTGGCAAAACCAAATTTTCTTGTTTTAAGTTTTTATATATATATATATATATATATATATATATATTTTGCCTCTCAAACATAACCTATTTTATTTTTTAATTTAAATTTATATATTTTAATTGGAGGCTAATTACTTTACAATATTGTGTTGGTTTTGCCATACATCATCATGAATCTGCCACGGGTATACACATGTTCCCCATCCTGAACCCCCCTCCCACCTCTCTCCCCGTACCATCCCTCTGGGTCATCCCAGTGCACCAGCCCCAAGCATCCTATATCCTGCATCAAACCTGGACTGGCGATTCATTTCTTATATGATATTATACATGCTTCAGTGCCATTCTCCCAAATCATTCCACCCTCTCTCTCTTCCACAGAGTCCAAAAGACAGTTCTATACATCTGTGTCTCTTTTGCTGCCTTGCATACAGGGTTATCGTTACCATCTTTCTAAATTCCATATATATGCATTAGTATACTGTATTGGTGTTTTTCTTTCTGGCTTACTTCACTCTGTATAATAGGCTCCAGTTTCATCCACCTCATCAGCTTTCTTTAGGTTACAAAAGGTTTGTGCTTGGCTTCTGCAAGGAGAAGATCTCTTTATCTGGGGCTTTAGCCAATTCACGGAGAGGAATTTCAATCCCAGGAGAACTTGGTGCCTATTATCTGAAACATTAGTTAAATCTAGAAATCCTTTAAATTGTCATGGCGTTGGGGCTAGGATAAGTTTGAATAGTCTTTAGGCTACCAAGAAAGTGTATTCCCCGCCCCACCCCCCCATAGATAACACATGTCCTAAATAATGGGCTCTGGTTTGACAAAACTGTAATTTAGGTTGTGATATGTTATGTCCTTTTCTGCCAAAACTTGGAACAAGAGGAATTCTTTGTATAGGCTTTATTGTCCTCTGAAAAAAGATCATATGTATACTGTATTATAACTAATTCACAAGAGAAGTTTGGATCTTTTAAGTTTTAATTGAGAATCTGAGGAAAACAGAGGGGATTTTGATGAGCCCCTGAGGCGTGGCTGTCCAGGTATCTTGTTGTCCTCTCCAGGGGAAGGTGTAAAGATATTGACTGTACTGGTCTCCAGGCACCCTGTAAAAAGTAGATCAGAGATCCATCACAGTGAAGCAAGTGGCTTCATTTGAAATTGTTGATAGGATGCTACTTGGGTCACATACTACTGGGAAGGAAGATATCATAATTTTGTTGATAGCCCTGGGGTCTTAAACAAATCAGTATCTTCTCTTGTTTGGTTTCTTTGCTGGCAGGACAAGTGTTACAAAGCCTAGTTAATGTAGGAAATCAAAAGGCCTTTAGATGTAAGACTTCTATCTGTAGACTTGATGCCTTTGCTTCTGGCTTCAAGGGATTTGGGGGAAGTTTGGGTAACTATTTGGTTGGATCTATCCGAATTTTAATACGTTCTCTTCCAGTGATTTTTTTTCCTTATCTCAATTTTAGCCAGTAGTGTTAGATGGTGGTAGTGGTGGTTTAGTTGCTAAGTTACGTCCAACTCTTTTGCAGCCCGACAGACTGTAGCCCTCTAGGCTCCTCTGTCCATGTGATTTCTCAGGCAAGAATACTGGAGTGGGTAGACATTCCCTTCTCCATGGGATCCTCCAGATGCAGGGATTAAACCCAGGTCTCCTGCATTGCAGGTAGATTCTTTACCATCTGAGTCATGGGTACCAGGTTGTAATAGACAGGATGATAGACCCTCAAAGATGACCATATCCTAATCTCTGGCACTTGAGAATATGTTCAACTGTATGACAAGGGGAATTAAATTTTTAGGTGGAATTAACGTTGCTAATCATTAGGCTTGTGATGGGAGGGTAGCCCAGACTATCCAATGAGCCTAATGTAACCCCAAGTCCTTATAAGCTGAAGAAGAAGATACGAGTTAGAGACTTGAAGATGCCACACTGCTCATTTTGAAGGTGGAGGAAGGGACCATGAGAAAAGGAATTGAGGTGGCCTCTAAAAGCTGGAAATTGCAAGGCAATGAATTCACCCCAAGAGTCTCTGGAAGAAATGCAGCTTCGTCGATTCTTTGATTTTAGTCTTCTGAGACTCATTTTAGATTTATGGCCTCCAGAGCTATAAAATGATGAACATATACATTTTTAAGCCACTAAGTTTTGGGTAATATTTTATAGAAGCAGTTAGAAATTGAAATAATCCACACATCACATGCCTTTATCAAGTATAATGGAGGAGGCAAAGATATATCTATAGCATTTATAGAGGAGTCCCATGGCACCTCAAGAAATAGTCCCTCTGGTTTGCATTTAATGTTACAATTTCACTTTCAAAGTAAGTCTTCTTATTAAATTTGGAGGGTAGTATCATAGGCTTCCCAGGTGGCTTAGTGGTAAAGAATCCACCTGCCAATGCAGGAGATGTGGGTTTGATCCCTGGGTGGGAAAGATCCTGGGAGAAGGGAATGGCTTCCCACTTCTTGCCTGGGAAATCTCATGGACAGAGGAGCCAGGCAGGCTACAGTCCATGGGGTCACTAAGAGTCGGACGCGACTGAGTGAAACAGCAGCAACAACATCACAGAGCAGAAAGAAATGTTTTCATCCAGGGCCCATGGGTTCAGGTAAAAACTGAGTTTTTAATGCAGGGAAGCCCTGTGTACTGTTTGGAAAACCTACCACCTGTGTGGTGTGTTTACTCTGAGGAAGAGGTTGAGCGAAGGGGGTGGGTGGTTAATGAAGAAAAGGTAGCTCTTGGATCCAGCAGGAAGTCGACCATCTACATATACAGTTAATTCATCTTGAGTGTTTACTGGTAAGGCAGGATATTGGGTACTTTTTCCTTCCTCAGAGCATCCTTCCTTACCTAAGTTAAGGAATTTTTTTTTCTTTGACTTGGTGTTTCTTTTGTAAGATGGGACAATCTTTTTTCCCAGCCTCTTTTCTTCTTTTGTGGTTGACAATATCTATAAGAGTCTTTGTCAGTAGGTGATCAATCAGAAAGTAGGCTACTTAGCTGTTGGATCTGCATGACTTTAAGTTGTTATTTTTTTTTTTTCAAATTGGCATATGGTTGCAGGATCAAAAGTTTATTTTGGATCTTATCTCATTTTTGTTCCAAACCCACTTTGTTTCAAAATGTTCTGTAGAATGTTGTAATTCATGTAAAGTGCTATTTCCTACTCCAATTCCTGTTTATAAACTGTTTCCCAGCTTTAGGTGTAACACTATTGACAAATTAGAAGGAAGGATTGGTGTTACATCAGCACCTTTTTTACACACCAGTATTACTGAAGGTATTTTCTAGTCTATCATGAAAATGTCCTAATGTTTCATCTTTTCTGTATGCATGACTGAATTATGGTCCAATCAATTTTTATTGGAAATATTCAGCTGAACCTTTTACGAGACTTTGCCCTACTTCTTCATCCTTTTTTGACTTGCAGGTTTATTGTGGAAAGAGAGAGCCTGTCAGTCCCTTTTCGGGTCAGTCCAGCCAGCTATTGCCATTCAGGGTTTAGCAACCAAGTTGTTCCGGCCAGTGTGCATTTAAGCTGATGCAGGTCAAAGATCCATGGTTCATATGTACTCAAAAGAATTCTAAAGTTTTCTGGGGATAATTGGTAGTCTCTTCTGGGTTTAGGGAAATCCTTAATTATTGCTTGTAACTCAGTTCACATCTGAGGTGTCCATTTTAGAGTTGTCTCACAACTGGCTCTGGAAAGGATAGATCTTTAGAGGCAACTGGTACTTTGAGGACCTTAGGAGAAGTACTGAGAAATCACAGGGGGTCTGGACAAGGGGAAGAGGAAGGGAGGATATGACAGATGGGGAAAAAAGAAAGAAAAGAGGGCACCCTGACATCAGGGAGGCAGCGGAGGACAAGGAGGAAATGGATTTACCAGGGAGATGAATCTAGTTTGTTTTTGCCTCAGTCTCTTAAATTGCTCATTAACCTTGATCCAAAACTCTTTTAAAGAATTTTTGGAGGAGAATTTCATTGGAAAGTCTTTGCACACCATCACGAAATACTGCCCAGTGGGTCTGAGAAATCTTATTCCCTTTTTCACTAAGTCACCTCTGAAATGAACAATTTTGTTCAAGTCGCATGTTTCCTAAATGGTTTCTGAAGGCTCAAATAATCCTTGGTGAAGTTATGCCAGTCAGAGAGAGATGCCCAAGAATTAGGGTTGGACTGAGAGTACATAAAAGAAGCAGAAGTTTTTCCTTCGGGAGAGGATTTAGACTTGATGATCCCAGGAGACCTGACAAGGGTCAGCCAGAGGTGACACTTCATGTCTCAGGCCTTCCAACTAGTTGGCTGCCTATAAAACAGCAGACTGGACAATCTGTGCCTCCTGGCAGGAAGAAAAGTGGAGAACTCTCTCTCTGGATCAAAGCCAAGCTCTCAGGACAAAACATTGAAATTGAAGCAAGACCTCATTCACTTTTATTGGAGACTTACAGCAAAGTTCGTCCACGAGGGAGCTGGTCTGATGAAAATCCGCCGACTCACTGGTCTGTGATACTGGCTCCGACGACAGACTTCTGGGGGCTCTGCCTGTGTTCTGTCCTGTGAGTCTCCTTCACACTGCTGTTAGGTTATTAAGTGGTGTTATGATAAACAACACTTTTAGACAGCACAACACACTGAGCACAAAAGATTTTGTGAAAAGGGATGAAGACGAACTGCCTTCTGAAGATGTCAACAAATGGGAACTAATAATAAAACTTGGGTACCAGACACAGTAAACAGCTGAGGAACTCAGTGAAAAAGCAGAGCTCAGCTGGTACTGATTAACCACATCTGCGTGGACTCAATAAGCCACGGGAAGCCAGGCATGAGAGGATACCGTGGGCACCATACCTGATTGATTGAAACCTCGGGTCAGCAACAATGGGCAGGGTGACAGTACCGCAGTGGAAAGTTCAGGAATACTGTGGAAATGACAAAAACTACCCAAATGAGAATTGTTGTTCAGTCACTAAGTCATGTCCAACTCTTCTGCAGTCCCATGGACTCCTCTGTCCATGGGATTTCCCAGGCAAGAATACTGGAGTTGGTTGCCATTTTCTTCACCCAACAGAATAAATTGAGGTATTTCTTCAGAGCTAGTTCTAGCAAAGGAGTCAGTCACAATCACTTGTGTCAAGGATAGGCAGGGGAATGAAAAAGCTTGATTAAAAAAAAGACCATTTTAGGTTTGCTCTGACTGGACATTGCTAGTATAAAGAAGCTGAAAATAAATAGGCTATCTAGAAGTGGGGTTTGGGGAGTATATTCGGTTTTCTCTGATTGGTCCTGAGTTGGAAACAACAGGGGAAAAAAACAAGAAACTGGCAGTCACTGACGTGGTCAAGTTCTGATCTTTCTGGGTCAGTTCCTGCAGAGGTTGTAGTTTGGCTTCCCAGGCTGATTGCTCTACAGGTTGTGGGCCTGAGTTCATTGTCATTGATGGTCTAGGCATACTCTGTGTACTTAGGATCTCAGATGGAAGCAGAGTATTAGAATATGTTCATATCTATTATCAAATGATGAGAAGCCCACCGTTGGGGCCAAAAAATTCACTCCTATTGACTGATTGTGGAGAAGGCAATGGCACCCCACTCCAGTACTCTTGCCTGGAGCATCCCCGGGATGAGGGAGCCTGGTGGGCTGCCGTCTATGGGGTTGCACAGAGTCGGACATGACTGAAGTGACTTAAATATAAATATATATTGACTGATTGATTGGGGGTTGGCATGGGAAAGGGTTCTGTAAACTTCTTTCTAGCAGAGCAGGACAGAGCTGGATAAAATTCTAGAAGATATACAAACTGTTAATAAGTCTTAGCATAGATAGGATAGATCTTTATGAAAACTTGATTCAGTCCATTCCATGTCATCTCCCTGGTAATAATCACATAGAGGCAGTTCAGCCACACTACCAAGTTCTGTAATGCAGCTCTAAAGAGTCAGGACTTCCTGATAGTGCAGTGGGTAAGAATCTGCCTGTAAATGCTGGGGGCATGGATTTGATCTCTGGTCTGGGAACATTCCACATGCTGCAGAGCAACTAAGCCTGAGAGCCGCAACTACTGAGCCCGGAAGCCTGGATCCTGTGCTCTGCTGCAGGAGAAGGCTCTGCAATGAGAAGTACACTCACTGCAATAAAGAGTAGCCCCCCATCACCAAAACTAGAGAAAGCCCTTGAAAAGCAACAAAGATCCAATGCAGCCAAAAATAAATAAATTAATACATTAAAGAAGAGAGGCTCACTATTTCTAGGCCCACTATTTAACACATTGTGGGCTGCAGTGTTTTGGGCTTGTAAAACAGAACAGTACAGTGACAATGAGGATAAAGTATAATTATCTGTTGAATAGATTCTGAAATGGAATTGCAGTTAAATTTCCTTTAAGCTGCTACAATAGTTAAAGGGGTAGGGGAAAACGGTGAGATCAATAGGTTAGTGACATAAGGTTTATTCCAACTGACTAATTAATCTGACCAACTAAGGCAAGAGAATAAACTGAGGAAAGAGACAATGAAATGGAATAGAGTTAGAGGGGATTTGTAGAAAATAAAAAGCTTGTGTACAGTCATTTAAGCATGTCTTGGTCATGTTTAGAAAGATAATATAAAAGAAGAAAGGACCCTGCTAAGTAATAATTTTGTTAAAATTTTAGAAATGGAAGGGGGAAAAAAAGCCCCACTCATCTGCCAGACAGCTGCAGGAAAAGCCTCGGAGCTGGTAGACCAGGCCAATGGAAAACAACATTGATAAGAGCTGTAATTACAGCATGCAGACAGAGAAGAAGTTGGCGAAGAGACTGAAATCAGTTGTAAAGGGAGAATGTGTCTCCTTGCTAATGTGGCAGCATGTCCTGCATCCTTTGTGATTAGGGTAGGAAGCCAAGGTGGGTCAGCTGCTGCCATTTTTTATCTGAACTTTCAATCAGAGAAAAAGGTACCCAATGAAGGACTTCTCATGAGTAATGACAATAGAACATTAGTGAGGGCTCCACTATGCTTTAGGCACAGTGCTTTCAACTTAGCACTTCAAACACGTATTCTCTCATTCAGTCCTAGGAGTCAGGTGTATTGTTAACACCATTTTCCAGATGAACACTGAGGTCTAATAAGATTAAAATATCTGCCCAGCTTAAGAGTGAACAGTTTAAAGCCATGGCTCTTTGACTGCCTGGGTCAGCATCCTTGCTTAGGGATTACCAGGGACATCAGTTTACTTGGTTATGGGAAGTCGTAGAATGATACTTAAATATCAATAACTAGAACATGAAGGCCTGGAAGAAAAAGGCAACTGAAACTGTGCTTTAGAATGTGCATGTATGCTCAGTTGCTAAGTCATATCCAGCTCTTCAACTCCATGGACTGTAGCCCACCAGGCTCCTCTATCCATGGAATTTTCCAGGCAAGAATACTGGAGTGGGGTTGCCATGTCCTCCTCTAGGGCATCTTCCCTACCCAGGGATCAAAATTGCATCTCTTGAATCTCCTGCATTGGCAGCTGAATTCTTCACCACTGAGCCACCTAGGAAGCCCGTGTTTTAGAATGTAAAGAATATAAATTCTAGGTATGAAATTTACAAAACAATTAATTGATAATAAGGTATTGTATGACTGGGAGGCTTTTAGAAACACCTATGGTGGTCTTTTTTTCTTTTGACTTTGATTAGCATTTGAAAATATAACCCCACGTCTTCTAATCTTTCTATAAGACTTAAACACATTGATTTTTAGAGGTTCCTACTTTAAGTGCTGGAATCTTCACAAATAGTTTTTGTGTTTAGAAAGAATTAAACTAGACATTTTAGGGAGAATATCTATAGGACTTGGAGAAGGAAATGACAACCCACTCCAGTATTTGTGCCTGGAGAATCCCCATGGACAGAGAAGCTTGGCAGGCTACACCCCATGGGGTCACAAGAGTCACCCATGACTTAGTGACTAAACTACCTACAGTTTGTGCCTAGAGGCTGTTACCTGCTCAGTTAACCAATGTTTCCATCTGCTGGTAGCTTCTCTGAACTGCAGGCACAAGGTTCCAAGGTCCTTACCAGTTAGCAGGCACCCTTGGTGGGCTTAGGAGCCTCCTGTGGCTCAGATGGTAAAGCCTTTGCCTGCAATTGCAATGCAGGAGACATGGGTTCAATCCCTGGGTCAGGAAGATATGCTGGAGGAGGAAACAACAACCCACTCCAATATTTCTTTCCTGGGAAATCTCATGGACGGGGAGCCTATGGCAGGCTATAGTCCATGGGGTTGCAAAGAGTCAGAAAACCCACTCCAATATTCTTTCCTGGGAAATCCCATGGACAGGGGGGCCTATGGCAGGCCATAGTCCACAGGGTTGCAAAGAGTCGGACATGACCTCACTACTGAGCAGACAATATAGTGTTACAGTGTAGCTTTGATTGGTATCTGTTTGACATAAATGAGACTGAAGGCTTTTTGTATGCATATTGGCTGATTATATTTCTCTTTTTAAAACATCCTTTTTATTGCCTTGTTATTAATTTTATTTTACTGATTTCAGACATTTCTCATTTTTTTTCTTTTCTGATTTATTTCAAACCACTTTTTCCCCTTTATACAGTGTTATATCTTTTGTTCATCATGTATTACAAATACCCACCAGAGATTTACTTGTCTTTTAATACTGCTGATAAAATATGGCTTTTATTTTTTGCACTTCAGGTGTTTTGTATTTTTATTCCATTAAATATAGCCATCATTCTTTTTAAGGTTTCTGACTTTTTAATGATACTTTTAAAAGTTATTCTGTAAGTTAAGGTTTATTTGCACAATCCTTTTAAACAATTTGTTGAGTTTTACATTAAAATTTTTTATTCATCTAGAACTTAATTTTGATGTACATTTAAGACAAGGATTTAACACGTTTTTTGCTGCTGCTGCTGCTAAGTTGCTTCAGTTGTGTCTGACTCTGTGCGACCCCATAGATGGCAGCCCACGAGGCTCCCCTGTCCCTGGGATTCTCCAGGCAAGAACACTGGAGTGGGTTGCCATTTCCTTCTCCAATGCATGAAAGTGAAAAGTAAAAAGTGAAAGTGAAGTCTCTCAGTTATGTCTGACTCTTAGTGACCCCATGGACTGCAGCCTACCAGGCTCCTCTGTCCATGGGATTTTGCAGGCAAGAGTACTGGAGTGGGGTGCCATTGCCTTCTCTGAACACGTTTTCTACTAAATCATTTGCTTAAATGACCCCAGAGAGCTGGATATTCTATAAAGCTTCACACCCTTCGAGTATTGACTATATTCTTGTGGCAGATTTGGGATGATGTGAACAGCAAGTTCAGAGTCCAGTTAAAGAAACAAATCATCTTGCAATAAGAGAGACAGAAGCATTAGCTCCATATTTAATGGTATGCATTTCTCTGTCATTAAATATAAGAAGAATTACTATTGATGAACTGGAGTATAGCTACATTACACTTATAAATATTTGAATAAGAAAAACAGGGGAAAAATCTACTGAAGGCAGTGATTTCATATCAGTGGAGTGAGAAGGAAGCCTGCCTGGTGTTCAGATGAGGGATTTCTAAGGGGAACCTAGAATGCATTAGGAAGGACACTTTGATGAATGACAGAGGCTGGTCTCCTTCCTGGGTCTATACAAAGCGATGCATTAGGATATGATGAGATTTGTGGGGCTTCTGGTTTTTAAGGTACCACAAAGTAATTTGGTAAGGTAGACTATTTTCAGCAGGATTACTCATCATTATCATCATGGCCATCATCTAAAAAAAAAATCAGAAACAGTCTGAAAGTTAGAGCTTGCTTTTGAAGATGATCATGTCACTGGACTTGAAAAAAAAGAGTCTGTTTTCTGATTTTTGTAACGTGAGATGATTTCCAATTCTAGGTATGTCTTTTGGAGAGATGTCTGGATTTAATTCTTCCTTTCCTTGTCTTCTCCTTTTCTTGGATTCCTCCTTTCCTTGGATTGGGAAAGGGGAGATGACTGGATTCTGCAAATTTGGGATGGTTTGCCTCAAATTCAGGTCTGTCTCACTTAAGTTCTTTAATATCAAGCAATAAGCAAACCCAACCTTTATGGAGCAGGTTAAATAAATGAGGAGGTACAACCAAGGTACTAGAAATAATTATTATAACAACAATAACCACATTTATGAAACATCTGTGTATGCCAAACAACGTTCCAGGTGCTCTACCCAAGCACTATTCTGGTAACTAGTAGCTGAGTCCCCCAGCTGGGGGATGTTTTTCCTCTAGTTTAGGGAAAGAAGAAAAAGGAATGCAGGTACCACCTTTGGATGAATTTCCTAAGTACAAAGAGGGCTCCTTGATACTTTAGCCACCCTATGTTCTTATGTGCCAAGCTAGGAATCAAAGAGGTAGCTTTAAGTTGGGTTGGCTGACCTTACCGCATAGGTACAATTGTGTCTATGTCACTGATACTGTCTCCTGAATGGCTGTTCCTTGTCCCTTTACCGTGATGTCCATTCTACTCATCCACACCAGATTTATGGTCTTCCGCTAGTTGGTAGTCCCCCTCCTCTTATTTGTCTCACCCAGGATGTTTGCTGAACTTGGAGATTCTTGAGCTGATCTTTAGCTTTAGCTGTTATTGTTGTTCAGTCACTCAGTCATGCCCAACTCTTTGCAACCCCATGGATTGCAGCATACGAGGCTTCCCTGTCCTTCACCATCTCCTGGAGTTTGCTCAAACTCATGTCCATCGAGTCAGTGATGCCATCCAACCATCTCACCCTCTGTTGTTGCCTTCTTCTCCTGCCTTCAATCTTTCCCAGCATCCGGGTCTTTTCTAAAGAGTCAGCTCTTCACATCAGGTGGTCAAAGTACTGGAGCTTCAGCTTCAGCATTACTGCTTCCAATTAATATTCAGGGTTGATTTTCTTTAGGATTGACTGGTTTGATCCCTTTGCAGTCCAAGGGGTTCTCAAGAGTCTTCTCCAACACCACAGTTCAAAGGCATCAATTCTTCGATGCTCTTCCTTCTTTATGGTCCAACTCTCACATTCATATGTGACTACTGGAAAAACCATAGCTTTGATTAGATGGACCTTTGTTGGCAAAGCAATGTCCCTGCACTGTCTAGGTTTGTCATAGCTTTTCTCCCAAGGAGCAAGTGTCTTTTAATTTAGCTTTAGTATCTTGGATTACTCAATTAAATACTTGAACAGTGTTTCTCTAATGCAGTGTGTATAAGAATCATCTGAGGATCTTATCAAAATGCAGATTCTGACTCAAAAGGTCTGAGGAAGTCCTGAAATTATATTTCCCTGAGCTTCCACAGGGTATTACTGCTGCTGGTCCATAGGTCACAGTTCGGGTAGCAAAAGGCTGGAATGTCTAACCTAGCTATTCTGGTATTTTAGTTCTTATATATATGTGACTTCTTTACAGCTCACCGAATGACTCCTCTGCCTCCTACCTAGCATCTCTGATGCAGTCAAAGCAGAATGTCCTCCGTTAGAGCCAGATTGAACGTTTGCTTCAAGTTTTCCTCACTGCTGTTCTTTCTAATTTTCATTTGGCAAAAATGATCCTTCTTGGAGGACCTTCCTCAGTAAGGCTGGGCTTCCCTCGTGGCTTAGATGGTAAAGAATCTGCCTGCAATGCAGGAAACCTGGGCTCGATCCCTGGGTCAGGAAGATTCCCTAGAGAAGGGAATGACTACCCACTCCAGTATTCTTGCCTGGGAAATTCATGGACAGAGGAGCCTAGCCGGCTACACTCTGTGGGGTCACAATGAGTAGGACACAGCTGAAGGGACTAACACTCACTTTCAAGGATCTTTCCAACAGTCCCAGCCCTCCAAAGTCCGATATTCTGTAGGAGCACAGATCATCTGGTCTGTGTATTGGAGTTCCGTTGTTCAACTAGCTTGGTGAAGTGACCTGCTTGATTTTCCCTTGCTCCCTGGCAGGAACCAAGGTTGTCATGGAGCCAGCACAGCCCTGTTTCAAAAGCCAAAGCTCTCTTTACCATCCCCACTGAGACACAGGATACCCATCCCTGTTGTTACCTCTGACTTGAGCTGATCAATTAATCCTAGTAATGGGAAGGGGAGCCCATTGAAGTGACCCCATCCCTATGAGGTGGGTATAACCATGTCTGTCCTTCTCCCTAAAGTGGAGGAAAAGTTTCATATTTTTACTGTTTACTTTAGTCTTATACTTCCGGACTAACTTCTGTGGGTCTGTATTTTCCCCATCAGAACTTTCTTGATGTCTTCATTCCATCTTGGTAAGATGCAAAAGCAGAAGCCTTTTCTCTTAATCCTTAGTTATACACTTGGAATCTGTCCTTGCATCTGGAAGGTGATGAACACTACACAGTGGGAGAAAATGCTCTAAAATATTAATCTCAATATAATGCATGGCAAATTGAATAGAATGAACTTGGCACTGTGCAAATCTGGAAAGAAACTCTGAGACATTCCCTGATGCAGAGAATCAGAGACTTAGAGTATTGTGATGTTATTTGGTTCTTCTCATAAAACATTTTCTTTTCACACTTTTCCTGGAGATGTAAATGCATCCCCAAAGAATAAAATCCTGTGTCTCTTTCAGATGCTCTATCAGTGGTTAGCTCTACTTCTATGCATTAAATAGACTTGCCCAGTATTGATCTCTGTATTCCTACTTTTAATGTGGACATAAAATGTATCTTTAGATAGTATCAGTCTTAAGCCAGATGCAAATTTACATTGATGTTGAAGCGAGAAGAGAAGGGGCAACAAATTTGGAATGTCTTTGTTGTTTTATGCTATCTTAGAGCTAGTTATGGAATTTGGAATAATATGTCATGCTCTAGGAATAGTTTTTATCCAATGATTAGACCTTCAATTTTTCAACACTTTCTCCCTTAAACTCTTAAGGTCAAAAAATCATGAATAAATCCATGCTTGAGAGACTGAAAGGCTTTAGCTTCAGAGAGTTGTCAGTAGGCTTCAAACTGAAGCCATCTTTCAGGTCTCTTACTTGCAAGTTATTGATAAATTTGCACACTGCTGGCTGCAGGCTAATGAATATATTCATGGACCATGGAGCAGGGCTTGGCATTTGAAAGAATTTAAAATTGTGAATTAAAAATAAAAAGCTAAATTCAGTTGGGAATGTTATTTATGATTAAATATTTTAGATAAGTAATCAAAGATATGTGCCATTGTAATTTTAATTCCAGATTAAGTGTAAAAAGTACAAATAATACGTGGCAAATCACAAATGATATTCTTAGGCCACTCAGTTTAAGCCATCTTTGTTAATGCTAATCACAACACAGATGAAGTATTTATAAAAATTAAGAGGTTTAGTGTGGTAACTCTGATTAAATCCTAACCTTTATACAGACAGGAAACCTGGGGGAATTATAAACTGAGAATATCTCAGCGATTAATAAGCTGCAATTCTGATAATAATTCATACAGTGGAAACCTCCATATTTAATGCCCATTTCTATGGTCTAGAATGCAGTGTAAACTTTTTATTTTTCAGTAAACAAATTAGAACTTTTCAATGTCCTATTTAGCTCTCCTACTTGAGGAGAAGAAACAGAGAACTTCCTTTTCTGAAGGCATGTCTTGAAGAGAAGCAAGATGCTGAGCTCAGAGCAAGACTGAGTCTAGAATTGAGCTGCAGCCCAGCTAACCCCCCAAAAATGTTTCTTGGACTATTGAATTGCGTTACTTACTTGCTGATAATGAATATGCCTATGCTAAGAGAGTTATTCTTTTGGAAGTTTCCTTTAAAAGGAGAATCTTAGTAAACTGATTCTATGCTATGCATTCAGAGATCAACATGCTAATGCCTTCCTAGACCCAACATGGAAAAATGGGCACACTGCGAACCTCAAATGAGCTGGCATCTTACACCCAGTTTATTTTTAACTTAAAGGAATTTGGTGTGTCATCAGTAGGTCAGCAGATTCCTATTCTCCAGTTGGTTATAATTATCAGTGGGAAACACTTTGATAAATGATCATCTTAAATATTGCCATTGTGAAGACCACCAAATCCTGTGAGATATGTAGGTCAGTCTGATAACTGGCTTGCCCAGTGTATCATTATTTTCACAGACCCAGCTCAGTGAAGGTCATTTCAGTCATCTGATGGTCATCTATGTTTCCTTCTTTGATGAACACCACAGTGTAGAAGATGTGGATTAATTTTTTACCAAATCTGGAGCTGTACTAGTATAATAGATAGCAAGATAACTTTAAAATTCCATTTTAAGAAGATGGCTGATGGATGTTTCCTGGACACACACCTTCTTAGGATGTTTTCGTGGAACTTGATATGTGGACAGTCTTATAGAGATAAATTTGAGGAAAACAGCTTAAAATGGGCATGTTGCTTACCCACATTGATTTTTGTTTGTGTTCTTGCTTCAATTTATAAAGGTATGTTCTCATTAGAATTTATTAACTCTGAAATCATTTAGCTGATTAGACTTCACTTTTGTATAAATTTCAGTCTTTAAAATTTTAACTAATTCATGTTGAGAAAACTTGTAAACTGAAATTTTTTAAAGATAATGTTATCAGTTCAATTGTAATATATTTTTATCATTGTATTTTAAAGTGTTGGTTATATATGGGCTTCCCTGGTGGTTCAGTAGTAAAGAATCCATCTGCCAATGCAGGTGATGTGGGTTTGATCCCTGAATCGGGAAGAGCCCTTGGAGAAGGAAATGGCAGCCCCCTCCAGTATTTTTGCCAGAAAATCCCATGGACAGAGGACCTTGCAGGCTATGTAGTCCATTGGGTGCAAAAGAGTTGGACACTGACTTAGTGGCTTGATTAAACAATAATTGTTATTTATAGATTAGGTGGATATTTTAAATTTGGGGTGACTATGATGAGAGAACACTACAGAAATTTTAGGGTTGTTATTTATCAACCTTACTTCATTGATTCAACTTTACCAGCTACTGTAACATATAATTGGTGATCTGTTACTTAACCTCACTCACTGTGTAAACCAGCGAGTGACTTTGCACCTGTGGTTTTTTTTTTTTCCCCCGTTTAGATCCCCATGTGGACAATTGGATAATAAAGGCTCCCAACCTTTTTCTGAGGGGATATTAGCATTACTTTCAGCTTCCTTTTAAACAGCAGATAGTGAATATCATTGAGAGAGGTGGCTGTCATCCAGGACTCTTCTCTTGCTGGGAGTCCTGGGGCTTGAGAGAGGGGTTTGTGATTGTAGAAGCCAACTTACCTACTAGAAAAGAGTTTAACCATGGAAACCAACCTTTTGGAGGTCCCCCTTTTACTTAGTATTTTCTAAGAGAATATTTCAATGTAAAAGTTAGATTGCCCCTATATAAAACCTACATCTTGCCTTTTATTTATACCTATGTACCTAATTTAAAATTAGTCAACTCCTATGAAATTTTTGGGAAAACAAGAGTATATGAAGTAGTTAAGGTGGGACAAATACTGCACTTTATTTGCCTGCTTTTTTTAGAATTGCTTTTTTATGTTTTGTTTTCTAATTTTTACGATGTTGTACTGGTTTCTGCCATACAACAATGCAGATCACCCATAATTATACATACATCTCCCTCCCTAGCCTCTCTCTCCTCTCCCACCCCATCCCTCCAGGTCATCACAGAATACCAGACTGAGCCCCCTGTGCTACGCAGAAACTTCTCATCAGCTATTCATCTTACACCTGATAGTATATATATTGATGCTATTTCTCCATTCATCCTACTCTCCCTCCCCGCGCTGTGTCCACAAGCCCATTCTCTATATCTGCATCTCCATTCCTTTCCTTCAAATAGTTTAATCAATGCCATTTTTCTAGATACCATATATATGCATTAATATGCTGTATTTGTTTTTCTCTTTCTGACTTACTTTACTCTGTATAGGCTCTAGGTTCATGCACCTCACTGGAACTGGCTCTAATTCATTCTTTTTTATGGTTGAGTAATATTTTATTGTATTGCCTGAGTGTTTCCATAAAGTTTATATTCTCATGTCTTTAAAACCTTTGTTTAGAATAAGTTGCTTTCAACCTCAGCTGTCCAGTTGACTCAAAGATAAGAAATCTTGTGCAGGGTCTCCATAATTCAGATTGCCAGATTTAATAAGGAAAAATATAGGGTGCTCATTTAAATTTAAATTCAGATAAACAACAAATAATTCTTTAGTGTATGTTTGTTAAATAAACATGTCCTGAATTTTATCTGTCAACCTTGTCTTTAGTATATGTATATATGTGTGTGTGTGTGTTTCTAATTTTGTGACTCATTTATTTTGTAACCAAAAATTTGTACCTCAATCTCCACCTATTTCTATCCTCTGCCCACTTCCTATCCCTCTGGTTACCACCTATTTGTACTCTGAATCTATGACTTTGTTTCTGTTTAGTTATGTTTGTTGATTTGCTTTGTTTTCCAAGTTCCACATATAAATTAAATCATATGGTTTTTCTTTCTCTGACTTATTTCAATTAGCATAATACTCTCTAAATCCATCCATGTTGTCACAAATGGCAACATTTCATTCTTTTTTATGACTAATATTCTATTGTATATATGTGTGTGTGTATATGTATCTATACGTATAGATATATTTAGATAATCACATCTTCTTTAGCCATGCAATCATTGTTGGGCACTTAGGTTGCTTCCATATCTTGGCTATTGTAAATAATGTTGCATTGAACATAGAAGTGCATATATCTTTTTAAAATAGTGTTTTCATTTTCTTTGAATAAATACCTAGGAGTGGAATTGCTGGATTGTGTGGTAGTTTTATTTTTAATATTTAGATTAAAATAAATCACATTATTTTCCATTGTAGCTGCACCAATTTACACTCCCTCTCACAGTGAGTAAGAGTTTCCTTTTTTCCACATCTTTAGCAATACATTTGTTATTTCTTTTCATTTTGAAGATAACCATACTGACTGGTGTGAGGTGATGTTTCACTATGATTTGATTTACATTTCCCTTATGATTAGTGGTGCTGAGCATCATTTCATGTGCCTACTGGCCATTTCTATGTCTTCTTAGGAAAAATGTCTATTCAGTTCCTCTGCTAATTTTTTTTAATGGATTTTATTTTTTTGTTTTGTTTTTTTGGTCTTGGTGAGCTCTGCCATTAGTGTTTTTATAAGTTCCCCAGGTGTACATAATATGCAGTGATCTTGGAACTGCTGGCTACAATTAACTGTGTTTCACAAATGGTAGAGTGCGTAGGAGTCAACAGCAGTGTTTGTGAAAATGCAGCTCCTCAAATCCGCCCTACTCCCCCACAAGTCTAACTCACCTGGATAGAGTTGAAGAACCTAAACAAGTATCCTAGTTAATTCCATTGCAGGTAGTTTGTGGACCATACATTGAAAACTCTGTTTTAGAGCATATTAGCAATCACTAATGTTTCTCTTTCTTTCTTTTTTTTTTTTCTTTTCAACTCATTCCACCCTGATAGGTGGAGACGCCGGCAGTCGCCAGTTAGGCCTCTCGACGGCAAAGCCTTGGTCACTGCCGGACTGGAACCGCCATATGTTTCTCTTTCTTTAAAGAAAATAATCCTATGCTTTTACGCTACTCAAAGGAAAATTTCAGAATAATAAAATCACAGGGTATAGCTAACACACTGAATAAGAATGAACACTTTATTTTCATATATAAGAATAAGTAATATGAACTAGAAAGATGGTTTTCAAAAGAAAAAGAAAAATCAGTGTGAATTGCGTTCTGTTGTTTGCTATCATTGAACCCATGTCTCCTGCATTGCAGGTGGATACTTTACCAGCTGAGCCACAAGGGAAGCCCCATCATTTCTTATGGAACAAACTAAAGGCATTTATCTTCTGAACTGGAAAATAGGTCTTTGTGATGAAAGTCTGTTAACTTTAAGGACCCTGCTTAGCTAAGGGACTCTGATCTTCAGTAACTGAAGAAAGGGACCTTAGGAGGCCCTAAACCTGGGAAATTGACACTAACAATTTGGGATTGGTTGTAAGCCCATGCTGAGCAAAACGTCTGTAGGATGCACACTACAAGGTTAATAGGCTGACTTTTTTTCAAGATTATATACAAGGAAATATAATGTAGAGAATTAACACTGCTAGTGCCGAGGGCTAGGTTTGTTTTTTTTTTTTCCTTCCCTTTTTTTCACTTTTTATGTGGTTTCATACATAAAGGGAGCAAAGACATCTTATGTTAGCCTCTGTGTTTTGGTGATTTCTGAATTCTGAATCAGTGTTTTTTCCTAAATTAAAAAAAAAACGGGGTAAACATTATGATTTATTTTCAAGGCCCTTTTAAGTGGGTGGATATCTATACTGCTTGCTGTTAATGATTCAAAATAATTTCTTATGGCTGTGATTGTCCCCATAATCTATTAAGGCATTATTGATTAATCACAGAGCCTATTTTACATTAGTAAACATTTCTGTATCAGATCATTGATCCCAAATCCATCTCCATGGTTCTTTTAGGTAGTGTGGTCTTTGGTAGGTTGACTCCTTTTGTCCCAATTTTTCTCTAAATGTGGAAATATCTTAGGCAATCCTTTTGGAGTTTTTTTGACTTAGAACTGTTTCAGCAAAACTCAACAATTACTATTTGCTTTTTATTACAGACTGGGCTTCTCATGTGATGCTAGAGGTAAAGAACCCACCTGCCAGTGCAGGAGACACAAGAGATGCAGCGGGCTCGATCCCTGGGGAAGACCCCGTGGAGCAGGGCATGGCAACCCACTCCAGTACTCTTGCCTGGAGATTCCCATGGACAGAGGAGCCTGGTGTCCATGGGGTCGCACAGAGTCAGACGTGACTGAAGCAAATTAGCAGGGCACAAACATTTATTGGCTAATCAGTTGGATCAATTTGTCTGAATGGTTTGTGGCATTCTGACTCTGTAGATTCCATGCTTAATCTGAGGAGACGCGATGACTTTCAAGTCCTAATTCTACTGGGTTTTGCTTTGAGTCTGTCAGCTCTGTCACTGATACTAGTAACTCAGGTTTACTGTGTCCGCAGTGACTTCACATACTTTTATTTTATTGTTAATCACCCTAGGTATAGGAAGTTTTGTTTGTTCAAATTTTTTAAAACCTATGTTTTTAAAAGTTGAAGTCTAGTTAATTTATAGTGTTAGTTTCAAGTGTACAACAAAGTGATTGAGTTCTACATACGTACATACTTATATATATACACACATACACACATATATATGTATGTATATATATCCTTTTGCAGATTCTTCTCCATTCTAGGTTATTAAAAGATATTGAGTGCTCTACAATAAGTCCTTGTTGTTTACCTATTTTATATATCATAGTGTGTATCTGTAAGTCCTGTACCTTTTAAAATTTGATCTTAAAAGTCATATGAAGCATGCAGGGTGGGGGTAATTATTAGTTCTGTTGTCTGAATCAGGAGATCATGGCTCAGAGTTTTAACTGTCATGTGCTTATCAGCCTGTAAGTGCCGAATCATCCCTTCAATGCAAACCTTCTGACCCGTAGTGACCTTTCTACTCTATCATAACCATCTTTTATTAGAACAGACCAAACCAGGCAAAAAAAAAAAAGCTAAAAGTGCAGTGGGATGGTAGCTGTTACAAGGAAACCGCTACTTTAAGTTTTAAAGTATAGCTCAGAAAGGAAGTAAAAAAAAAAAGAAAAAAAAAGGACACTTTTTATTACAAGTATAAAAAGGAAACAAATAACCAGGTGAATATTTGAAAATGAGCTGGTAGAACTGTCCTGAAAAGTTTCACATGGCAGCTTGATTTCTACGACACACTCCCACGTTTCTTCTGTTTCTAGGAGGGGAAAGGAGGTTTAGGGGATTAGCATGAACATGAAGGAGTATTCTAAAATCACTGCAGATGGTGATTGTGGCCATGAAATTAAAAGACGCTTACTCCTGGGAAGGAAAGTTATGACCAACCTAGACAGCATGTTAAAAAGCAGAGGCATTACTTTGCCAACAAAGGTCTGTCTAGTCAAGGCTATGGTTTTTCCAGTGGTCATGTATGGATGTGAGAGTTGGACTGTGAAGAAAGCTGAGCGCAGAAGAATTGATGCTTTTGAACTGTGGTGTTGGAGAAGACTCTTGAGAGTCCCATGGACTGCAAGGAGATCCAACCAGTCCATTCTAAAGGAGATCAGTCCTGGGTGTTCATTGGAAGGAATGATGCTGAAGCTGAAACTCCAATACTTTGGCCACCTCATTCGAAGAGTTGACTCATTGGAAAAGACCCTGATGCTGGGAGGGGTTTGGGGGCAGGAGGAGAAGGGGACGACAGAGGATGAGATGGCTGGATGGCATCACCGACTCAATGGACATGAGTTTGGGTAAACTCTGGGAGTTGGTGATGGACAGGGAGGCCTGGCATGCTGCGATTCACGGCGTCACAGAGTTGGACACGACTGAGTGACTGAATTGAACTGAACTGAAGGAGTATTCTGCAGTACAAATTATATTGCAGGAAAGAATGTGATGTAAATTCTATGGAGTGGACCTCAACAAAGAGGAAGAAGAGCGGGAGTGAGGAATGAGGAAGGAGCTTGTATCTTCTGCACCGAGGGGCACTGCAGGAGGGACCACGGAAAACATGGGCACAGACAATGGCCAGACATCCTGTTGACATTGGCAAACATTGTTCTGTTTCCCTCAGTCACTGAAATGGCTTGAACGGAGTCAATATACTGGCTGGGAAGGAAAAATCACCTGGTAATGTACATAGAGAGTTTTTTTTTTTTTTTAAAGTCAGAAAAATAGCTTTATTTTCAAGAACCATGGATTTGTTTTGGCTTGAAACTCCTTGAAATATAAGATCTGTGATGGTAAAGTCAGGAAGACAATGAGATTCAGGTTAATTAATGAGTAGAGTTGAGAGTAACGTAGAATTACAGCTAACTGCTCACAGTTTAAACAAGTGGCTCTTACTTCACAGTGCTTCAGAATCACTTTGTTAAAATGTAGAATGCTGAGCCCCAGTTCTGAGTTTCTGATTCTGTGAAACTGGGGTGATACCTGAGGAGTTTCTTTTCTATCAAATTCCCTGACGGGTGCTGCTGCTGTGGCCTGTCCAGGAACCACCTACTCAGGAACCACACTGGAGACTTAGAGAACAAACATATGGATACCAACGGGGAAGGGGGTAGATGGGATGAACTGGGAGATTGAGATTAAAATATATACACTATTGATGAGTGTGTGTGTGTGTGTTCAGGAGCTCAGTTGTGTCTGACTCTTTGTGACCCTGTCAACTGTGAACCCAGCAGGCTCCTCTGTCCATGGGACACTATATACAAAAGAGATACCTAATGAGAACCTACTTTATACTCAGGAACTCTACTCAATTCTCTGCGTGACCTAAATGAGAAGGAGATTTGAAAAAAGAGGGGATATATGTATACATATCACTGACTCACTTTGCTGTGCAGTAGAAACTAACACAACATTGTAAATTCTAATTTATCCACTGTATTCTAATAAAAAATATTTAATGTAGCCTTGATTACTTTGGGTTCCCAGCATCAGTGGATATTGGCAAAAAGACAACACATTGCTCACTGTAAAGTTTTTAAAATTCTCATTAAGAAAGCATACTGTTCATAAGTGGAAGGCCACCAGGACTGAAATAACCTGCGGTGCCCCCGTTGGCCTTCCCCAGTTCTCTGTTCCCGAGAGATACACTGTGGCCACGAACCTGGCCCTCCAGAGGATCATCCTGCCAGACACTGGAGATTATATCAGCATTTTGCATGCACCACAGGTCTTTTCGTTGCCCCTCTGGAAACGTTTCATTTAGAGCCTGTGAGCTTCTTTTGAAAGGGTATTAACAAATACCAGGCACTCCTAATTTCTGAAGAAAACTCAGCATCATCTGATACTGCATTGAGGAAGAACACAGAATGTTCAGGTGTGCTATTCAGTATCTCTGTCTCCATCTCTCCATCTTTCCAAAAAACCTGTTCCCCTGCAATTACATGTTCCATTTCAGCACAATGATTAATGACCTGATTAAAATTGATGTTTATCTGCTTTAGAGTTTTTTTTTTTTAATAGAATTCAGTTAACCGCTCTTATGGGTCCTTTACTCAAGAGCTGTGGCCAAGAGTCTATTTCTCACCTAATGGCAACAAATTATAATTATGAGCAAAATACTTCAAAAGAGTATGTAAGGGCTATGCTTTTGAACACAGTCCTGTGAATTGGCAGTGGACGTTACAAGTCGGTTTCCCCCTTCAGAGCTCCTACACAAGAAGAAAAAGGAATGCCCTCCTCCTTGCTTCTGTCCTTGAGTGTATGCAGAGTTCAACATGTGAGTCACCGCCTGGAGCTGGCAGCCACCCTGGTTACAGCACGACTTAAAAACTGGTCTTGGAAAGCTGTCTCCTATGAAGCAACACAGACAATGCTTTACATTAAAACATGAATATAGTACAGACGGTAGAAAGAAAATAACAATGCTAATAGAAGGTCTGTGTTGTACATGAAAGTCAAAATAAAACTGCTAGGAAGTGAAGATTCAATTATCTCAACCCAACATCTCAAATTCAGTCCTTTTTGAGAATAGTAAGGCTGTAGTAGTATAATATTATTAAGAAATGCTTGCGAGGCTTAATAGACCTCTCTCTCTGTTTCAGCTTCTCCGTCTCTTTAATAGAATAACTGCATGTATGACATGTACCAGTCCTTATCACTCAGATGCATTCTTCGGGTGTGGTCACACTCTATATTAATACGCTGGCCGCTTTGGGATGTACATTTATTCCAACAGATGCTTGGGCTCCATTTAGAACACCAGAACATTGGCACTGTCATTTATCAAATGGCACCCTAGTGATCCCAAAGAGTTAATGAGAATCTCAAACTTCCTATTTAGCCCCCCTCCCCCAAATAGGAAAAACATCAGACTCATATTTCACAGTCTAGCAAAGCAGTCAGCACCCATTGAGTTCATGTCGAGTCCTTGCACTCAGAGCCTCTTTCTCCCTGAGTCTCCATTCATTCCTGTCTGCACCTACGGTTCATGGGGCATCACTGCTGCTCTTCCCCATTCACCTTCACCTGTTTGGACTCTGAACCATCCTTACCATATGTTCCTGTCTCTATTAGTGCATCCTGGCTCCAGAGGTGGTCTCTGACTTGGCAAATTTTTCTTCACTCTCTGATCTCCTTGGCACAACCATCTGAGCACATAGCTGATTCACCTCCAAGACTTATAGCCATAGTTTTTTAATGAAAAAGAAGCAATCTTTTAAATAAAATGCTGATACAATGGTTTACTAAAATGACAAATGCAACTGTGTGAATAAATACTAATGCAAAGCCCAATGTTGTTTCTGTTTAGTCACTAAATTGTGTCCGTATCTTTGCGACCCAATGGACTGTAGCCCACCAGGCTCCTCTGTCCTTGGGATTTCCCAGGCAAGAATAGTGGAATGGGTAGCCATTTCCTTCTCCAGGATATCTTCCTGATCCAGGGATCGAGCTAGCATCTCCTGCATTAGCAGGTGGATTCTTTACCACTGAGCCACCAGTTCAGTTCAGTTGCTCAGTTGTATCTGACTCTTTGTGACCCCATCATATGCAACATGCCAGGCTTCCCTGTCCATCACCAACTCTTGGAGCTTGCTCAAACTCATGTCCATTGAGTTGGTGATGCCATCCAACCATCTCATCCTCTGTCATCCACTTCTCCTCCTGCCTTCAAGCTTTCCCAGCATGATTCTTTTCCAGTGAGACAGTTCTTCATGTCAGGTGGCCAGAATATTGGAGTTTCAGCTTCAGCATTAGTTTTTCCAATGAATATTCAGGACTGATCTCCTTTAGAATGGACTGGTTGGATCTCTTTGCAGTCCAGGGACTCTCAAGAGTCTTCTCCAACACCACAGTTCAAAAGCATCAGTTCTTTGGCACTCAGTTTTCTTTATGGTCCAACTCTCACATCCATACATGACTACTGGAAAAACCATAGCCTTGACTAGATGGACCTTTGTTGGCAAAGTAATGTCTCTGCTTTTTAATATGCTGTCTGGGTTTGTCATAGTTTTTCTTCCAAGGAGCAGGTGTCTTTTAATTTCATGGCTGCAGTCACCATCTGCAGTGATTTTGGAACTCAAGAAAATAAAGTCTGTGACTGTTTCCATTGTTTCTCCATCTATTTGTCATGAAGTGATGGGACTAGATGCCATGATTTTAGTTTTTTGAATGCTGAGTTTTAAGCCAGTTTTTTCATTCTCCTCTTTCACTTTCATCTAGAGGCTCTTAGTTCCTCTTCCCTTTCTGCCATAAGTGTGGTGTTATCTGCATATCTGAGGTTATTGATATTTCTTCCAGCAATCTTGATTCCAGCTTATGCTTCATCCAGTCCAGTAGTCGGCATGATGGACTCTGCATATAAGTTAAATAAGCAGGGTATCTTTGCGGGAGCTCGCAAAGCCCAATACCCAACATTTGATTTAAAATGTAGATGTGAATGTGTATATTATCTCTTTCATCCTTATTAAGTTTCATAACAGATTTCTCTTTAGCAAGTACGGTAACTCCATATTTACCAAACAAAAAGAAATTTCAATGTGTACTTTGATTATGCTAATCATGTGCTTTTTTTTTTGGTTTGTTTTAAAAAAGCTAGAATTTCATGGACAATATCTTTAAGAATATGCTCTTACATAGACTGCTTTTGCAATTAAACAGATAGTGAATTCCATACTCTAAACTACCAGTTAGACAAAAGAGTATTCAACTCTTTAAATACATTAAAAGAGTCTTTATGATCTTTCTTTTCAAGATAAATTGATCTCTGAGTCTGTATAGCATAATCTATACAGCAAACTTCTCTAGAAAGTCACTCTATAGAAGATGTAAATGATTACAGTAGCAGAAGGCAACTCACACTTTCTATTCCACTGAAATAAAATCATTTTAGCAAGTCATACAATTAGATGATATCCACATATTTTAAAAAGAGCATGCTTCATGTTAGTTTAAGCTTGTTATTGTAGCTACTTTCTCCTAATGTTTAGTTTTAATTATTTATATTTTAAACCTGTGTTATTTGTCATGCTCTATGGGGTTTTAGCATTAAAAAAATAAATTAGCTTCTGTGGAACATTAACCTGTACATCTGGTCTGGATGCTGGTGCTGATGAAGGGAGCAACTGCTGAAGAACTTTGGAGTCTCTGTCATTTGTCAGGGCGGTGAAGATAAAAAGCTCCAAGACCCCATAAATTTATAACATGGAAGCTGAGTAGGAGTTTCTTGCTGTTTCTTTATGTGTTGCCTTGTTTGCAGGGCCATAATTATAAACTGATTACAGCTAGAGAAAGGATGCTTCCATTCTGCTCCTTGCTGAATAGTAATTACACTGCGGTTGTGTTTCATTGCCATTTTTTGTGGTAGTTGTTAGTCTTTTGAACATTATTAAGCTAGGTTAGATTTTTTCAAGGTGGCTTCTGGCAAGCAGGAAATGCAAAATAAGTGTAAAATATGTAAGATGTTTATAGTGATTATCTCACTGTATGCCATAAATCATATTGTAGAAACCTACATGTATACTGGAAACAAAACATCTTATTTTTCTATCTGTATTCATTTGTATCATGTTTGATGCTGATCCCTTCTGCTCCTTGTTCTCTTTCTTCCTTGTCATATAGGTGGTTCAAAGGCTGTTTCAAAGTTAGAATGCCCTATGTTATAAGATCTTAAATAGGATCTGGACAGCATGAGATCTATTTCCAAGTGCAGAATAGCTTATCTTTCATAAAGGTTGCATTTATATCAGCTGAAAAGCAGAACTATTGACAGTTTTTTTTTCTTCTACCTCTGAGCTGATTTATTATTTTGTTTTAAATTGACTGAATCGACCTGAATGCTGTCTCACAGGTGTAATCTGTGAACTCATTTCCTAGAGCCTAGGCCTAATTAGTCTCAATGTTTTCTTGGTTTGCTACTAAGTGTATATTTAACTGTATACTTTTGATAAAGACCATGTATAGAATAAACTAGAATTCACTCTTTATGTCCTTTAATGTAATTGTATTTTACCACTCCAATAGATAGGGAAACCAAATTTTCTCACATATTAAGGCCTAAGAGATATTTGAGTGACTCTGGAAAAAAGGGGGCAATATTCAGGAAGATTGTAGTATCAGTAGGATGGAAAATGTTAAAAAGCACATATAATTTGGAGAATAAGGAATAAAATAAATATAAAGGATATCGGAAAGAAGTTTTTGAATGATAGGATAACCATACCTTTTTTAGATGACTATTGTTGTTTTTGACCAAAGGTTGATTGAAGGAAGTAAATGGTAGAAGTGAATTTTCTAATATGATACTTTGAAATAGAAAGAAATAGGTGGGAATTTCCTCCTCATCTTTAGTTATTTGAATTTTATTCTCAGCTGACATATTTTAGCTAAGATAATGAAATTGATCATAAAATTAAAGGATTAGGAATTTCTTTGAAAATTACTGAAGGTACTAAGAATTATATTTCAGTGGAATTTACCTTCTTTGAAGAATTTGCATATTTGAGGTGTGAAGTGTTAGTTGCTCAGTCGTGTCTGACTCTTGCAACCCCATGGACTGTAGCCTGTCAGCCTCCTCTGTCCATGGAATTCTCCAGGCAAGAATACTGAAGTGGGTAGCCATTCCCTTCTCCAGAGGATCTTTCTGACCCAGGGATTGAACTTGGGTCTCCTGCATTGCAGGCAGATTCTTTACCATCTGAGCCACCAGGGAAGCCTGTAATTGAGATGTGATGACCTACAAATATGTGCAGGAGATGAGATCAAATATCCAAAAATAGAATTAAAAGATCTAGCAAATTATTGAAGCCCAGAAGTCTATGCCATAGCAAGTAAAAGCTGGGGATGATTATGAAGAAAAGAAAGAGCGAAACAATATAAATGGTAAATTATGTAATAAAGAAGATGAGATACCACCTGGAAAATTGATCAAAGTAAATAGAAAATTATTCATCATTTTGAAACTATAACAGGAATAAAAGATCTTGATAGGCAGGGTTTTTTTTAATTAGATTGAGAGGAAAATAGCAATTGGTTTGATAATATTTGATAATGTTTTTTCTGTATTTTTAATAGTGAATTTTTATCTTTGAAGAAAGGTAGAAATGTTATTAATAAAAGTTATACATAGGAAATCTTTTTAAAGCTAAATGTTTTTTCCATAAGTAATTTCAGTTGACTAGTATCTGATAAAAAAGGAATACTGTAGAATTTGGCTGGAGTTGTCCCTCCCCTCTTTGTTGATTCCTAGAAATCTGGGGAGAGGATCATTATTGGAATAGTTGAAATAAATGGCCATCTATATTTGGCAATTCTTTCTTACATACAATATGCTGATTACAAACATTCCAGAAGTGAAGGCACGTCAAGAAAATAATCTCAGGCTGGTCCCACCTTGAACATTATCAGCCATGAATATCTCTTTGTGAATCGGTTTATCTTGCTGGTGTCAGGCACTTGTTGGGCAGGAATGAAGGGACAGGAAAGCATGGCTGTTTAGAGGAGAAACATGATCAAGAACTACAGAAGCAAGAAGAATTGGAAATGAAATTGGTCTCCCTCATAACTTGGTTAGACATAGCCCCTGACTATGGGGGTAGAAAAGAGTCAATATTGTGAGGAAAAGAGCATTTGCAGACTGAGAATACAGCAGACTGAAAATGACTCCATCTGTGAACTTAACTGAGAAAAAGAGTGAAAAACAGCCATGCAGTTCAAAAGCACTTTGTCACATTAATCTGATCTTTTTCCAAATGAGATCAACACATCCAGTTAATCAACAAAAAGTCTATACATGCTAATTATAATAACTATAGAGAGGCGTTGAGTCTTCTTTATTTATCATATTTATTATTAAGCCATTAGAGTGTGGGATAGAATAATTAGTTATTATGAAGGAACATAATTGGCTATAGGATTGTACTTAGAAAGTGAAGGATAAGAGGTTGCCACAAGAGGTAATCAGTAGGGGTAGGACCTAAGTCTATTTGTAACTTTTCATTACATGGCAGAAGAAAGGACCCTTTGATTCTGAGATGACAAGCATGGAGGGATGGAATGGAGGGTACATTTACTGAGATGTTACTCTGTGCATGGGGGGCTTCCTCAGTGGCACTCATGGTAAAGAACCTGCCTGGTAATGCAGGATACATAAGAAATGTGGGTTTGGTCTCTGGATAGGGAAGATTCCCCTGGATGAGGGCATAGCAACCCACTCCAGTATTCTTGCCTAGAGAATCCCATGGACAGAGGAGCCTGGCAAGCTACAGTCCATAGGGTTGCAAAAAGTCAGACACGACTGAAGCAAGTTAGTATGTACGTACATCCTCATCTTAAAAAATGGAAAGAATAATAAAATTTGCTTCATGGAGTTATTATAGGGATTGTGTAAAAACATATCCTACTTGTCTAGCATGGATGTTGGCTCACAGTAGATCCCATTGAATGTCTCTTCGTCTTAGCCTCTAAAAAGAAGACTGTTTATGAAAATTTGTACATTTGAGCCATTAAATCTACATGTTTCCTTTATCATATATCCCTGTTTTCTACTCAAGTCCTTGATACTAGTAACATAATTTGGGGAGTAAAAATAAACCACTGGGAACAGACTCAAAAAAGCAGATTTTAAAGAAATAAATTTAAAAGTGCATCTCAGGATACAATTTTCACATTGGTTCTAAATATATCAAATTCTATTTATAATTTTCCTCACAAAATGTGTTTTGGTATTTAAAGCATGTGATGAAAGTTTAAAGATGAAAATATTTTCAATTCTTTTTTGCATTTGCATGCATTAAAAGTTTAAAGATGGAAATATTTTCAATTTTTTTTTTCTTTGCATTCACATACAGGGGTAATAATGGGAGAGTCCATCTGGCTGTGCTCTGACTTTCCAGTTCAAACCAGAGCTGGTTGCCAGAACAGTCTTCAGGGTTACAAAGCTAGAATTCCACGTTTGTCTTGGAAAGGTCCATATAGGTATTCTAGGTCCACACAGGACTCACACTAAATCATGAGCTATTATTAAGTTTATATATAATGGTGAAGGAAACTACAGTTTATACCAGTTAGATTTTTTAAAAAAATGATGTGAAGCAAATCTACTCTGTTGTAAATTTCTAGTAAAAAACCACAATGTTTGATCTTGGGCAACTGTGTGTATCAGTTTGGCTTAATGAATACTGATGTTTTATTGATTATTTAGGAAGTGAACAAGTACAGTCACAGGTTCCTGATTTATAAGGAGTTTGAAATGAACACTTACCTCATCATGGATCTGTTGTTTCAACACTGTCTAAGACAGTTAGTCTCAGATGTTCTGTTTCCTCTATTATGGAAATTATCCTACCAGTCTGAGTGGAGAGAAACAAAAAACAGAACACCCCTACTGATGCTATCTTTTATGTACATTTATTTGAACATAAAAATGAAAGGCATAGCTTTAGTTTATTTGACAGAAGTTTTCCAAGTTGAACTTTATTATATCCCATAATAGTTTCCTGGAGTAACACTTCATAGAATATTAAAACAAAGGAGATGGAGGTGTTATGCACAGCTAATTGGGATTATTTTATTGATATAAGCCTTCTTTAGAAAGAAACTTGATGCAAGTTGCTTTAACAGACATTGATACTCACTTAAGATGTATTTAGGCACCATACTATGCCCAGTGGGTATTCTCAGGAGGCAGATCCAGTCACCAACCTTCATGAAGTTTCAGATCATTAGGAGAGAAAAAATACTATTTAGAAACAAGCTGTAAATCAAGAATGGTCACTGAAAGATGAATCCCACTTGTTCATTAAGCACAGTCTGCAGCCTCTATGTTTACTGATTCCTGGTGAGGACTTGGTGTTGAGTAGATGGTTTGCATCGCTTAAGGTGTCTGATAGAAGCAGAGGCTGATTGAATTAATTGGAAGGCAGCAAGAGAGGTCATCTTGTCTGGTCCCTGTCCCTATGAAGGATGACACAGAAACTCTCCCAGACAGATTGCGACCTGCTTTAATCAGCCTCTGGCATTATACCTACGCCTGTGCTGTGACCCCTAAAATTGGGAAGAGAAGTGAAGGACCCAGTCAGTCACCCAAGGATGGACCACATTGTACAGAGGCAATGATTGTTTTCCTTTTGCAGTTGGGTAGTCCAGGACTACAGACAGACACCCTAAAATGTCCATTTCAAAGATTTGCATCTTATACTCAAAGTACCTCAGGTTTTCTTTGTTTTTTAAGTTTCTGTCATCAAATCCTTGGCTTTTATATTTTTGGCTTTTTTTTTTTTTTACCAAAAAAACATGCATCTTTGAATGTTATTGGTTTCCACTGATACTCTTGTTAAGTTGGCGTGAGAGCCTTACCAGAACTCACCTCTTCATTTCTTCCTGTAATTCACTCAGTAATTCTTTTAAGGCTTTTCATTTCATGATGGGCAAACTCATTTAGAGGTTCCCTTAAGTTTTACTTATTCTTGGTGGAACTCAATTATGAAGGGAGCAAAAATGCAGCTGAAAAGAGGCAAAGTGATAGGAAGAGAAGAGCCATGCATGAAGTGGTTAAGGTTCTATCATGGTTCTATCTCTTGATCAGCTATCAGAGCTAAAGACATCACTCAGTGTTCCTCTACCTTAGTTTCATTGTTTGTAAAAGAGGAAGACTGGACTAGGTCTGTGAGTTTCCATTTTTTTCTTTTTTACTTCACTGAAGATTAGTACTTTGTTGTACATGGCAACCCAGTACACACATATCTTGCAACTGAAGTAAAAGCTTCAAGAACTATTACTTCCTGTTACTATACGTGATGTGCTTGATTACTTTTTTCTTTAAAGGTATGCTGTTTGTGACTCACTACACTGATTTTAAGAACCACTCATAGGTCATGGCATAAAAGTTTAAAAACAGCAGAGTGGCTGATTTTTAGGGTTGTTTTAGTATGAGCATTGCTAGTTTATTCATTACAAGTTCAAGATTTCTTCATAATTACGGTCACCCTGCCTTTTGTGCTCCCCTTACTTCCCTTTCTCACCCAATCATTTAGATCTTTTTTTTTTTTAACAATAATAATAGATAATATTTATTGAACAATTAATATGTGCCAGTAACTACATTAATGTGTGACTGACTCAACTTTTATTTATTTATTTATTTAATTTAATTTTATTTTTTAACTTTACAATATTGTATTGGTTTTGCCATACATCAAAATGAATCCGCCACAGGTATACATGTGTTCCCCATCCTGAACCCTCCTCCCTCCTCCCTCCCCATACCATCCCTCTGGGTTGTCCCAGTGCACTAGCCCCAAGCATCCAGTATCGTGCATATGACATCAGGGACTAGGTGAGTTTTGATTTACCATTGTATCCAGCTCAGTGCTTAGTATATCGTACAAGGATGAATGATGATAGACAATAAAGATGATAACAACATCCCCTTATATAGTAGTTCAGAAATAGATTTAAGGGCCTAGATCTGATAGATAGAGTGCCTGATGAACTGTGGCATGAGGTTCTTGACATTGTACAGGAGACAGGGATCAAGACCATCCCAGTGGAAAAGAAATGCAAAAAAGCAAAATGGCTGTCTGGGGAGGCCTTACAAATAGCTGTGAAAAGAAGAGAAGTGAAAAACCAAGGAGAAAAGGAAAGATATAAACATCTGAATGCAGTGTTCCAAAGAATAGCAAGAAGAGATAAGAAAGCCTTCTTCAGCGATCAATGCAAAGAAATAGAGGAAAACAACAGAATGGGAAAGACTAGGGATCTGTTCAAGAAAATCAGAGATACCAAAGGAAAATTTCATGCAGAGATGGGCTCGATAAAGGACAGAAATGGTATGGACCTAACAGAAGCAGAAGATATTAAGAAGAGATGGCAAGAATACACAGAAGAACTGTACAAAAAAGATCTTCATGACCCAGATAATCATGATGGTGTGATCACTGACCTAGAGCCAGACATCCTGGATTGTGAAGTCAAGTGGGCCTTAGAAAGCATCACTACGAACAAAGCTAGTGGAGGTGATGGAATTCCAGTTGAGCTATTCCAAACCCTGAAAGATGATGCTGTGAAAGTGCTTCACTCAATATGCCAGCAAATTTGGAAAACTCAGCAGGGGCTACAGGACTGGAAAAAGTCAGTTTTCATTCCAATCAAAAAGAAAGGCAATGCCAAAGAATGCTCAAACTACTGCACAGTTGCACTCATCTCGCACGCTAGTAAAGTAATGCTCAGAATTCTCCAAGCCAGGCTTCAGCAATATGTGAACTGTGAACTTCCTGATATTCAAGCTGGTTTTAGAAAAGGCAGAGGAACCAGAGATCAAATTGCCAACATCCGTTGGATCATGGAAAAAGCAAGAGAGCTCCATAAAAACATCTATTTCTGCTTTATTGACTATGCCAAAGCCTTGACTGTGTGGATCACAATAAACTGTGGGAAATTCTGAAAGAGATGGGAATACCAGACCACGTGACCTGCCTCTTGAGAAATTTGTATGCAGGTCAGGAAGCAACAGTTAGAACTGGACATGGAACAACAGACTGGTTCCAAATAGAAAAAGGAGTTCGTCAAGGCTGTATATTGTCACCCTGCTTATTTAACTTCTATGCAGAGTACATCATGAGAAATGCTGGACTGGAAGAAACACAAGCTGGAATCAAGATTGCTGGGAGAAATCAATAACCTCAGATATGCAAATGACACCACCCTTATGGCAGAAAGTGAAGAGGAACTAAAAAGCCTCTTGATGAAAGTGAAAGTGGAGAGTGAAAAACTTGGCTTAAAGCTCAACATTCCGAAAACGAAGATCATGGCATCTGGTCCCATCACTTCATGGGAAATAGATGGGGAAACAGTGGAAACAGTGTCAGAATTTATTTTTCTGGGCTCCAAAATCACTGCAGATGGTGACTGCAGCCATGATATTAAAGATGCATACTCTTTGGAAGGAAAGTTAGGACCAAACTAGATAGCATATTGAAAAGCAGAGACATTACTTTGCCAACAAAGGTTCGTCTAGTCAAGGCTATGGTTTTTCCAGTGGTCATGTATGGATGTGAGAGTTGGACTGTGAAGAAAGCTGAGCGCCGAAGAATTAATGCTTTTGAACTGTGGTGTTGGAGAAGACTCTTGAGAGTCCCTTGGACTGCAAGGAGATCCAACCAGTCCATTCTGAAGATCAGCCCTGGGATTTCTTTGGAATGACTGATGCTAAAGCTGAAACTCCAGGACTTTGGCCACCTCATGCAAAGAGTTGACTCATTGGAAAAGACTGATGCTGGGAGGGATTGGGAGCAGGAGGAGAAGGGGACGACAGAGGATGAGATGGCTGGATGGCATCACTGACTCGATGGACATGAGTCTTAGTGAACTCTGGGAGTTGGTGTTGGACAGGGAGGCCTGATGTGCTACGATTCATGGGGTCACAAAGAGTCAGACACAACTGAGCGACTGATCTGATCTGGTCTGATTTTCAACACTGCCTTATATATGTTAACTCATTTAAATATGACAATCCCTATGGGGTGAGATACTATTACTATCCCATTTTACAGATAAGAACACTGAGGCATGAGGTATTCAGGAACTTAAAGTCCCATTGATAATAATTGGTGATGCTGAGATTTGAACCCAGGCAGACTGGCTGCAGAGTGGTAGTTCCTAATCACTTAACTAAATTGCCTTCATTATACTTATTGAATGAGTATATGAACCTATATCCTGGGTTTATATTGTGATTTCGTTTGTGTAATTGGAAAAGTGTTGCACATTATGGAAGATGAACCATGTTATAGCCCCACATAACAAATAATGGTGTCCATTTATTCACTATGTAATATTTCAGATCCTCTACATTATCTCAGTGCTTACAATAGCCATGCACAATAAGTGTACATTCCTATTTTCTGAATAAAGAATAACTCAGAGGCAAAGTCTCAAATTTTCATCTTCTGATCTCAGAGCCCATATTGTTTGAGATTTTTTGTTTTGTAGAAGAGAGAGGACTTAATCTGGGACTTCTTGGATGCATAGAGTTTAAATAAGGAGAGAAGAAAATGTTGAGCATTAAAAGTAAATTGGAATATAGGAATTATACCATGAAGAATCAGTTAAAAATAAAATGAAAAACTCTACTTGATAAAGTTCAAAACCACAAAATATTGAGGAATTACTTGAAAGGAAATGAGCAAGTAACATATCTGTCTGAGGATTCCAAAAGACTTGGATAAGTAGAAATCCTCTGTCCACAAATGGGAGCACTTGAATAGTGCAGCTCTACAGCAAGTCTTCTACAACTAACTTAGAAATTCTAAGAAATTTCTTAGGATGCAATTCTAAGAAAAGATTCAATTACTGAAACTAGTTTAAATAATTCTAAAGTTTATTTGTAAAAATTATCAAGAATTAAAAAAAAATAAAACTACTGATAGAATTTCCATGAACAGATGGTACAATCTATAGAATTACATTTGTAAAAAGCAAGAAAGAGAAGAATAAAGGAGTATTGGTATGTTAAGAGACAAGCATCTTAGACCAGAGTTTCCATATGTATATATCCAAGAATGTATGAGTCTGATATGTGTTAAAAGTGCCTTTATATAAATTAATGGGAAAAAAGAATATTCATTCAATAGGAGAATTGGTTTGCAATTTAGAAAACATAAAATCAGATCCTTACCTTACACCTAATATCACTTTGGATATCAGGAATTAAATGCAGACACATGAATCCATTAAGCGAACTATATTTCAAGTGGTAGGAAAACCATGCTTTCCTAAAATATGGGGAAATCCTCATTAAAGGTGAAGTGAATAGTGCATATTTTAAAACTATACCAGAATTATCTTAATTTTTAGAAATAAAGAGGGAAAGAAAAATGATGTGAGGCAATAGACCAGTGTGCAAATATTGGTTAATATTGTAGATCAATAAATATTCTCTATTTTCTTCTTTATACTTTCCCCCTCACTTTTCTACAAAGACTGTGATTTACTTTTATAATTAGAAAAAATGTTTAAGGCAAATCTTAAAGTGTGTCATAGGGTCTGCAATGACAAGTATAATATACTTTCGAGTAGAAGATGGGGCATTTCAAATTGAAAACCCTTGAAATCCTGTCCCCTGAAGGGGAAATTATGAAGAGGCAACTCAAATTCTTCAATAGGGGAGCTTTAATGATAAAGTCTACTATTTATCAGCATCTTTACATACTGTTTTTAATCAAAATTTGTCTCTAATGTATATGATCTAACATAATTATGTAGAAAAATGCAGCTGTTTGAATTTTATCAAATGCCTATTCTTTGTTTAGGGACCTCGATATATCTACGAAATAACATTCTCTTCTGAACACCTTCCTTTTAAACTGGTGGTTTTGCCTGAAGATACACTCAATCTTATTTGCCACTTACCTTAGGTTTTTCAGTGTTTTAAAAAAACCCTAGGGCTTTGCATGGAAAATTTAACACCTGAAGGGGACAGCTGGCACCTGCCTGGAGCATTTTCCATTTCCTGCCAGGCACAAAGGAGAGACGTTATCGTGGGCTGCTATAGCACTCGTCACTGGTTGATTTACAAGTGTCTCCTGATGTGTCCTCAGGCAGCCAAGAGCTTTCAATTCTTGGGACTATATTTAAATTACAGAAGAAGATGGAGAGCAGGTGATTCTCTATAGAGGACCCTTACCTTCTCATTTTTCATGCGCTGTGTAAATAGATAAAGCCAAGGCTCAACTTAGTTGGTTAGTCTAATGCATCTGTTTATAAAGGTCCTTGACAAAGCCTACTATAGAAACTATGAAGCAGGACCTTAGGTGTGCAATTCTCTCTTGACCTTGGTGGTGTTTTCCTAGAGAAATCCTCTAGACAAATAAATACGTGCACAAAAGTACATTCTTACCCTCCAAAGCTAAAAATGCTCATTTATATTTTATAAACATAAAGGTATAGGTCTTATTAACTTTGATTTTCACTACAAATATCCAGTCACCTTGCTTATAAATTTCAGTCATTTATGCTAATTTCATCTTTGGTATATGGTTGAAATTCACAAACAAATTTTTTTTGTAGTTTAAAAAAATGCTTAAGATGTTATTGAAATATATTTCCCCCACTTAGCATTTCAATATAGAGACTGTGATTTGTTGATATTTGTTAGTGTTTATTAGGATTTCTGTAAAAGTGTATATTATTTTATAATATTCTTTAATCCATGCTCTGCTAATTTCTTTAAAGATTCACACACACACACACAACAGACACACATGAACACACAATCTCTATACTTTACTAGGAGATAAGCCAGTCATAATGGCTGAATATTAAACAGGAATTCAGAGAAGTAAAAATTAAGCCTGAACTGAGAGAATCAAAGAAAACTTCACAAAGGAGGAGGAAGTTAAGCAGTAAATGGCAGAGGTTTGGTGTCAGACCTGACCTGACCACTTACTGTCATAACTTGTATGATCTTGGATAAATTATTCAACTTTTTGAGTCTTAGTTCTTTTATCCTTTTAAAAAAAGGAAGAAGAAGAAAAAAGGAATAATGATAATTTATGATCAAAGAGAGGCTATCTGTGAAGAGTCCTGCCCATTTTAATTGTTGGTGTCCTCATTCTTCCCTTTCACATCTTCATAATTGATTTTCCATAATTGATTCTTTTAACCTTTGGATCAAACTAAAAAGATAAATGAAAATGTTTCTCCTTTGTGAGGAACCAAATTCAATATATAGCTCAAGTCTAAGAATAATGAACATGTAGTGATGCAGTTAATCAGTCTGAGAATTCAAGAAGAAAAATTCAGGCTGGCATTTGGTACTTTTTTTTTGTTAATGCAGAATTTTCAGGTCTTGGTTACTGGATATTCCTAACTGTTTTGGAGAATTGAGTTTGTAGTGTCTGTTCCGTCACATCCTAATACAATCTTCAAGTGATCTTGGAAAGTGTAAGAAGGAAACAGAAATAAAAGAAGCTGCCCTAGATTCTAGAATTTTAGAACTGAAGGGACCCATATTGATCATCTTGTTCAGTCCTCTAATTTCTACTGAGAAATAAATAAATGTCAGAGGCATCATGACTTGAACATAAGTCTTTGAATTTGCAAACCATTGGTCTAAAGGCAGCACCTGTATAAGGTATTTTACTCCAAAGTGAGAGTGTTAGTCGCTCAGTCAAGTCCAACTCTTTGTGACCCCATGAACTGTAGCCCACCAGGCTCCTTTGTCTATGGAATTCTCCAGGCAAGAATACTGGAGTGGGTAGTCATTTTCTTCTCTAGGGGATCTTCCCAACCCAGGGATAGATCCCAGGTGTTCTGCGTTGCAGGCAGATTCTCTGTCATCTGAGCCACCAGGGAAGTCCATTTTACTCCAAGGTGGAGTATAAATTATTTCAGTGTTATAATCAACTGTCTCACTGTTATACAATTTTTCTAGACATTTGGGCCTGTATTCTTTCAATAATTTGATAAATTTATATAAAGTTTATCTTATATAAATTATATGATAGAGGATATAAAATACTATAGAATTGAAAAATCAGTCTTTTTAACTGCAATAAATGGAACCTTCTTGTTCACCTTGTTGCAGGAAGGGGGACTCCTTCCAGGGCCAGAAACTTGGCTCTTGTCTAACTCTCGGAAATGAATTGTCTGAGGAGACACATGTGCTGACAAAGCAAGAGATTTTATTGGGAAAGGGCACCTGGGTGGAGAGCAGTAGGGTGAGGGAACCCAGGAGAACAGCTCTGCCACGTGGCTTGCAGTCTCATGTTTTATGGAGATGGGATTAGTTTCTGGGTTGTCTTTAGCCAATCATTCTGACTCAGAGTCCTTCCGGTGGTGCACGCCTTGTTCAGCCAAATGGATGCCAGAGAGAAGGATTCTGGGAGGTAGTCGGATATGTGGTGTCTCCTTTTGACCTTTGCCGAACTCTTCTGGTTGGTGGTGGCTTATTAGTTCCCTGTTCTTCACCAGGACCTCCTGTCATAAAACAACTCTTGCAAATGGTTACTATGGTGCCTGGCCAGGATGGGTGGTTTCAGTCAGTGTGCTTCCCCTAACAATCTGATTTTCCAAATTCTGTTAATGGTGCCATTATGTACTATCTATCCTCAAACCTCCTGAGTTGTTGATTGCCTCCAACTCATACTCCCATATTTTATCAGGTTTCTAAATACTGTTAATTTAGTTTCTAAAATATATTTTCTCTCGTTGTTTTCCTTATCCACTGTTTCAACCTATTTCTGCCCTGCCTCCCGTCTTGTATCTCTACCTTTAACTTATATTTGTTTCAATTTATTGGGTTGGCCAAAAAGTTCATTCAGGTTTTCCTTAACTGGAACAGACTTTTTGACCAACCCAGTACTTTACATATCATTCCCAGAAGTAATTTTAAATACCAGTCTTGGTTCTTTGTTTTCAAACAAACAATATTTAGTATTTAAACTAAATATTTAAGATGCCCCTTGACCTGATCTGAGCTGTTAAATTGAAAAAAAAAATTAAATATCACTACTGCAGCCTAAACTTTGGAGATTGAGATGTAGATGCCTGGGATACAGTGAAGAAAGTTACAGGGTGAACATCTAAGTGAAGTCCCGTGGTTTGAATATCTCAGGTTATATTCAAGGACCGGAAAGTGGAGCAGAGAAAGGTAGGGTGGTACCAACAGATGAGGCTGCAGAGATGGAGACCCCATCACAGAGGTCCCTGTGAGCAACTTTCCCAGTTCAGTAAGATTCAGAAAATTGTCCCAGGTCTTTTGAATTGTGCAACTTGTACCCTAGTCCAGGTCTTCCCAACTGGTCTGTCCTCTTCTTCTGGCTACCTCCATCAGTCAGTTTGTCTTTCCACCTTACCACTGGGCCCATGTTTTTGGCCCTCTGCAGTTTGGGAGGTGCACACAATTCTTTTGCATATTTTAGTGCCTGGGAGTTATTTCTGTTTAATTGAACATGCTAATGTTTCTTTCCCATCCTTCCCCTATTGCGTCCTTGAAACAAAATCAGTTTAAATTCAGTATAAAATGACTTATGTTTGCTGATATGCTAGTGATTACTTTTCAGTGTGTGGTGCAGTTCTTGGCATGATTCTGCTGGTTTTAAGAATGACTATGCAGTTACTACATACATGTGCATTGTCAGGAAAGTGGATCAGAGTATGACAGTCCTGTCTCTGGTGTGTCGAGGACTGGGGCAAATAGAGTTCTTATGGAATTCAGAATGACTTGTAAATTTGGTCCTGTATGCATAAATGTGTTTATTTAGAGCAGCTCACATCTTCTCTTCTCTCTTACCAGTTTCCTCACAGCAACTGCAAGAAAATGATTTAATTATTTAAAATACTTGCTGCTTACAGAAGAAAAAGTCAGGGAGGAGCTAAATAAAGAAATAGTTTTTAACCTACACATTTAGAGTGTGGAATTATCTACTACATGCTAAGACTGTAGTAAAAAATTCAACCGGTTGGATGTTTGCTTTCCTGGGAATAAAAGGTCTAATATGATTTACATTTTTTCCATTGAATTGACTGTTTATAAGATCATCACTGCAGTAACATTATGAGTTTTATAACAATTTTAGGAAAAGGAAAATAGCCCCTACGTTCTCAGTTTATGAAACTAAACTATCTCCTGATAAACGAGATAGTCTTGGAAAACCAAGCTCAACAGCCATGTATCAAAGAGTTTAAAATTCATACCAGGTTCATCTTAGGAAGTCACGTTGAAATGTATACAGCACTTTGCAAACTAGAGCAGTTTTGCCTTTTCACTAAGAAGGACTAAAACCAAAAGATGCACCTTGGGGTGCAAAAGACCTTCCGTGGTATTGCCCAGACAAATAAGCATTTACTCTGTGTTCCAGGGACATGAGATGCTGTCAGAGTTTTGGATTTCATTAATGAAAACATAAAACAATCTTGCTATAAAATTAATGAGGCTGACTTCATCTCCCACCACACAATCACTTAGCTATATGTTGTTAATTTTAAGCAAAACACTAAAACACATCACAACTTTACAATCAGTGTTTTAAATGGATGACTGACACACAGCCTTTGACAATATTTAGCACTTTATAGCAATACATTAACACCAACTTTAGAAACTATAGCATACTGAAATTTTATAGCCAATCAAGTTGATGAGTCACTGTCAGCTTACAAAATTCTTCTTTTTGATGATAAGAGAAGCAGATATAGGAAGTGAGGGGCAAACTCTAGCTCCTGTAAAATCTTTACTATCATTACTGCTACTGCTACTGCTAAGTCACTTCAGTCGTGTCCGACTCTGTGCGACCCCAGAGACGGCAGCCCACCACGAACTTGAAATTTTAAGGAATAGAAAAACATCCGGTTGGCCCAAAAATTCATTTGGGTTTGGGTCTAAACAGCATGAAAACAAATCCGATGATTTCTTGTAAAATTTAGAAATGGTAATAGTGGTCAATTTTTTTAGTTTGTCATCATGCATGTACATTGATTTGTGAAAAACATCATATAGTATCCATTGATGTGTGTGGCGATAGTCACTAGACAGCCTTATGGACTTTAAAAGAAAAAACGTGAAGTTGGATATATTTAATCTTCCTTCAAACTAATTGAAGTTTATAACTAGTTAAGGAAATAAGTCGTTCGACTAGAGAAAACAGATATCTATGTTTCGAAATTACAGATTATTCATGTCCTCATGTTGGGAGATTCTGATTCATTAAGTTTGAATGGTGCTGTTTAATCTGTGCTTAAAAAAGATAACTAAGATGGGAACAACTGCTCTGGGATGCCTAGTCTTCATTTTCAGTTATCCAGTTCAATGATGCAAAATAAATGACACAAGATTTCTCGGTATATAGATAGGGACCTATCCTCGATGCAGTTATTTCAGGTTTTTATCACTGTATTCTTTCCCTTGTCATATGCCTCTTTTTTATAAGCAACCATGCTGGTCTGCCCAGGACTGTCCAGGTTTTGGTCCTATGACCTGAGAGACTCCTCAGTCCTGGACAACCAGAGTGATTTGCCACCAGATAAGATCTTTAAAGAAATAACTGAATCTTTTTGGTCGCTGTGACCATTCTTCAATATTTATTTGTGAGTTGTCTATTTTGTGGTTAAAATCATGGGAGAGAAATTTTAGGTAGAAGCTGGAAAGACTGTTTTTACAGGTCACTTGATGACATTCTGGACATAAGCATTGAATACTACCTAGGAGCCTCAATCACTTAGACCTGAGTATAATAAGTGATTGAGGTTTCCTTGGTGATTCAGTGTTAAAGAATCTGCCTGCCAATGCAGGAGACTTGGGTTCAACCCCAAGGTCAGAAAGATCCCATGGAGAAGGAAATGGCAACCCACTCCAGTATTCTTGCCTGGGAAATATCATGGACAGAAAATCCTGGCAGTCCATGAAGTTGAAAAGAGTCAGATATGACTGAGCACACATGCATAATAAGTGAGGCCAGAGGAAAAAATGTTCAATGATTGGATAAATGAAAATGAATAAATTAACTACTACATTTGTCTAGAGAAGAGTCACTGTTTTTATCAGAGTATGAAAAAAAGAAAGTCGTTCAGTCGTGTCTGACTCTTTGCAACCCCATGGACTATAGCCCACCAGGCTCTTCTGTCCATGGGATTTTCCAGGCAAGAATACTGGAGTGGGTTGACATTTCCTTCTCCAGGAGATCTTCCTGACCCAGAGATTGAACCTGGGTCTCCTGCATTGTAGGCAGATGCTTTACCATCTGAGCCACCAGGGAAGTCAGAGTATAGGACCCAAATATAAAATAACTACTTAAATTAACCTCTCTAAATTTAGAGGAAATATGCATTAGTGTGAGGAAAGATAATATTTGTTGAACTTAAAGACTGTTTATTAAAGTTGACTAACTGACATTTATGGGAAAATTTAAAGTGCTTGCTTTTGCTCTATCCTAGTGTTATCAGACAGAGAAGGCACTGGCAACCCACTCCAGTACTCTTGCCTGGAAACTCCCATGGATGGAGGAGCCTGGTAGGCTGCAGTCCGTGGGGTTGCTAAGAGTTAGACATGACTGAGCGACTTCACTTTCACTTTCCACTTTCATGCACTGGAGAAGGAAATGGCAACCCACTCCAGTGTTCTTGCCTGGAGAATCCCAGGGACGGTGGAGCCTGATGGGCTGCCGTCTATGGGGTCACACAGAGTTGGACATGACTGAAGTGACTTAGCAGCAGCAGCAGCAGTGTTACCAGATGTATAAAGTTTAGGGGAATGTGAAAGTGAGAGGAGATCCTTTTTGCTTTCCTTAATAAGCCCTCAATGTCCTTAAGTCACTTGATGGCATTCTGGACATAAGCAATAAAGATTATTCTAGGATCTAGGAGACAAGACACCGCACAGAGATAGAAAGACCTGTTTTGTTTTTGTTTTTTTTTTTTCCTTGTGTGTTCAATATTCTTGCCATCTACCCCATTTTTCTGGTAACTGAGAGAATATTGGTGTCAATTTGGAGAAGTGGGAATGGTTCCCGTATCTGCTCTGTGTGTCTAAGTGAATTTCACATCCATAATCTTGGTTTCCTCATCTTTAGAATGAAAAGGTTGGATTATAACTAAATTATATTTCATCTAACTTAAACATCAAATTTATCTTCCATTTTTAACTCTGTATTTATATCACATGTTATATGATAAACATGAAATTAAAGGTATAATTTACAAGGCCAATTCTCAATCCTCAATATACCTAAAACAATTATTCTGAATGACTTCACTTTAAGAGCTCTGCATCGTTTATATAATGTACAGCAAGAAGACTATAGTTAACAACACAATATAATATACTTGAAAGTTCTTATAGATCTTAAAAGTTCTCACCACAAGGAGTCAAAAGGGAACTCTGTGACTGATGCAAATGGTAACTAACCTTATGGTGGTAATCATTTCACAGTATGCATGTATATTAAATCATCACATATGTTTCTTAAACTTATACAGTGTTATATGTCAATTATATATCAATAAGCTGGAAAAAATAATAAAAACATAAAATTGAGTTTTTATTTGAGAAGAAATTAAGAAGAAAACAAATTGAATGATTCTTCTAAAGATAAACTATTGGTTGCTGAGTTGTGTCCAACTCTGCAACCTCATGAACTGTAGCCAGCCAGGCTTCACTACCCGTGAAATTCTCCAGGCAAGAATACAAGAGTGGGTTGCCATTTCCTTCTCTGGGGGATCTTCCTGACCCAGGGATCAAACCTGGGTCTCCTGCATTGCAGGAGGATTCTTCACCATCTGAGCCACCAGGGAAGCCCTAGAGTTAAGCAGTGCACTTAAGGAAATATTGTCATTTAATATTTACAAAAAGAGCTCCCAAACAGCACTTTCTAAACAAGGACAGACCTGGGTTATGGGGGAGATCTTACTTTGAGCCACGTATTAGATAATGCTCTGGGAGCTGAGGTGAATGAAAAGAACAACAGTCTACACATTTTACTTAAAAGATCGAATCACTACCAAAATGCTAGGTAATTACTAACATGTACAGTATAATAGAACTCAATAAGGTGGAAATGAAGATAATGAAACTATATGTCTTTTATTTACTTTATATCTTTTTGTTGCTAATGGAATAGTTTCTGTTCTTTCCCAATAAAAATTCAATACCCAGTTTAAAAACCTAAGAGTAAAATCAAATAGCTTTATCTCATTAGGTATGCCTCAAATGGTGAAAATCTTAGCCCTCATTCCATCTTTTAGTGAAATCTAACCCCAGTTGATGGAGAAGGCAATGGCACCCCACTCCAGTATTCTTGCCTGGAAACTCCCATGGACGGAGGAGCCTGGTGGGCTGCAGTCCATGAGGTCGGACACAACTGAGCGATTTCACTTTCGCTTTTCACTTGCATGCATTGGAGAAGGAAATGGCAACCCACTCCAGTGTTCTTGCCTGGAGAATCCCCGGGATGGGGGAGACTGGTGGGCTGCCGTCTCTGGGGTTGCACAGAGTTGGACACGACTGAAGCGACTTAGCAGCAGCAGCAGCAACCCCAGTTGATGGATTTCCATTCTCTTACAGGGCTGGAGCGAATTGCACGGGATTCATCTTATGAACAGGAGGGAAAGGTCCAATTTGTAATTGATGCTGTGTATTCCATGGCTTATGCCCTGCACAATATGCACAAAGATGTCTGCCCTGGATACATTGGCATTTGCCCACGAATGAGTACCATTGATGGGAAAGAACTACTCGGTTATATTCGGGCTGTAAATTTTAATGGTAAGTCACAACTTTTTTTGTATCTAAACACTTGAGAAGTGACAGGGTGTGGCTATTCTCCCTATATATAGAATATACTCCAGCAGAGTGGGAAGCATAGGATAAGAAGCAGTTCCCCTTTTAATCAGAAGTGTGAGTTTTTCCACCTGCTTTTAAATCTCAAACACATTTTTGTATGTGTGTGCTACCATTTATCTGTTCCTGAAAGAAGTAGAAGTTAAAAATAAGCTGCTATCAATCAAAAATCACTCTTTCAGAAACAACTTAGGAGGCTCATTTGGAACCACTGACAACAGATTAGATTTCTCTGAAAATGTTTTGTTCATGCCATTATTAGAGAAGGCATTGTTCACATTTTGTTTTGAAACTGATTTTCAGCATTTTAAACAGTAAGATGACTTGAGGAAGAGGGAGTGATTTAGAGCTGCTGTATATTTACATTCTTTTAAAAGCTCTGTGTTAAGGTTCCACAGCTTCTTTCTTTGTATTGCTTTCAACAACTGGGTCAATTTGAAGCAATGAGCTGTATCGTGTAAGGTAGAACTACATACAATGAAGTAGAGCTGAGATTTGCCTATTGCCGCAGCAGAAATGCTGCTTCTCCGAGTGACACAAGAAATTAGTACAGAATATGCTGGATTCATAGTACTTGGCTGAGAATAGCCAAACTGCCTGTCTCGAGTGATGAAACTATTGAATTCTGCTGTTCTTTCATGAAAGTAGTAATGGTTGCTGCTCATGACTTTGACCATTGTTTTCAAATGAAATGATAGAATGCTCTGAGCTGTCTAATTCTTTCTGTGTGGCTGTAATCCACACAATGGACATGCCTCCGAGGCACGCACAGTGCTGCACTGTCCATCATAATACACTCCAGTGACCTCAGCTGCCAGCCTTCCTCAAAAAAGCACAAGGTCAACTTCAATTTAGAATTCAAGTGGAAACTTCTTTTGCTCTGTTCAGGCAATGGGAGACACAATTTGGTTTACATTCAATCCAAAGGACCCTCTTTTTTTCAACAGAATTTTGGTGAAACATTACATAATGCTGTTCCTTTTGTTGAGAATATAAATAGTAAGGGGAATTTGAAAATAATTTTCTTACAGTGATTAAATGGAGCGCAAGAGGAGTGTTACAATGCAAGGTTATTTACCCTAATGTGAGGCTGGGGAACACTTTGTTTATCTAAACTGTTAAACAGTGGAAACAGGAATGCAAATGGATATATTTTTTCATAAACTAAAGCTCATTTCCAGAAGAGAGGCAGATCTTTTAAAGAAATATTGGATTAAAGCACTTCAAAGGTGAATTACCAATTTCTTTCTTAACCATAGATAAAAACCTAACCCTTACTTGATGACTTTAATTATCATACCATACTGTAATATAATGATGCCATTAAAGACTACTAAAAAAGTCATAATGTCTAATGATTATTAACACAATTTGCCTCTAGACACCAATGATTTCTGAGTTCTGTCTACTTTTTAGTTTTTTTTCCCCTTAACATTTTCAGAGTACTGTTGCTGTGATTGTTTTGGGGGCTGATCCCTTCCATAATTTGCTTCTTTCAATCTACCATGAATACAAAGGACTTCCCTGGTGGCTCAGACGGTAAAGCGTCTGTCTACAATGTGGGAGACCTGGGTTCGATCCCTGGGTCAGGAAGATCCCCTGGAGAAGGAAATGGCACCCCACTCCAGTACTATTGCCTGGAAAATCCCATGGATGGAGGAGCCTGGTAGGCTACAGTCCATTGCGTCGCAAAGAGTCAGACACGACTGAGCGACTTCACTCACTCACTCATGAACACAAAAACACATAAAATTTCATCAATGTATTTATTGAGTCCATAGAATGTGTTAAACATTATGATAGGTGCTAAAGATACATTAGTGGTAAAAACAGTTCAAACAGACCTAAGTTTCTTGGGGAATTTAGATATCAATCAAAAAAGCACACAAAGGTGTAATTATGTAATCTGCAATGAGTATTGAAAGAGAAGGTATGTTGGACTTAAAGTTTATAATAGGGGAATATGTCTATATTCTAGGTAGTTAGAGACAGCTGGAATCAGGATGAAAGTGAGAGATAAGGGTAAAACAGACAGGACTAGGGAGATCATGAGGTCTTATAGGTCATTCCTACAGTTTGTTCTTCATCTTGAAAGCAATAGGAACCCACTGAAGCATAATAGAACTGTGTCTGATACAAGAGTAAATGTACCCCAGATGAGGATCATGTAAAATACAAGGATTTCACTGTATGAACTTAAAAGATCTCTTTGAGCTCCTTGGAGATTTATTTTGCTAATGGCTTAAAATTTGGCTGTGTTCCAATCAGATCAGATCAGATCAGTCGCTCAGTCGTGTCTGACTCTTTGCAACCCCATGAATCGCAGCACACCAGGCCTCCCTGTCCATCACCAACTCCCAGAGTTCACTGAGACTCACGTCCATCGAGTCAGTGATGCCATCCAGCCATCTCATCCTCTGTCGTCCCCTTCTCCTCTTGCCCCCAATCCCTCCCAGCATCAGAGTCTTTTCCAATGAGTCAACTCTTCACATGAGGTGGCCAAAGTCCTGGAGTTTCAGCTTTAGCATCATTCCTTCCAAAGAAATCCCAGGGCTGATCTCCTTCAAAATGGACTGGTTGGATCTCCTTGCAGTCCAAGGGACTCTCAAGAGTCTTCTCCAACACCACAGTTCAAAAGCATCAATTTTTTGGCACTCAGCCTTCTTCACAGTCCAACTCTCACATCCATACATGACCACAGGAAAAACCATAGCCTTGACTAGACGAACCTTTGTTGGCAAAGTAATGTCTCTGCTTTTGAATACGCTGTCTAGGTTGGTCATAACTTTCCTTCCAAGGAGTAAGCGTCTTTTAATTTCCTGGCTGCAGTCACCATCTGCAGTGATTTTGGAGCCCAGAAAAATAAAGTCTGACACTGTTTCTACTGGTTCCCCATCTATTTCCCATAAAGTGATGGGACCGGATGCCATGATCTTCCTTTTCTGAATGTTGAGCTTTAAGCCAATTTTTTCACTCTCCACTTTCACTTTCATCACTTTCACTTTTGAGTTCCTCTTCCCTTTCTGCCATAAGGGTGGTATCATCTGCATATCTGAGCTTATTGATATTTCTCCGGGCAATCTTGATTCCAGCTTGTGTTTCTTCCAGTCCAGCGTTTCTCATGATGTACTCTGCATATAAGTTAAATAAGCAGGGTGACAATATACAGCCTTGACGAACTCCTTTTCCTATTTGGAACCAGTCTGTTGTTCCATGACCAGTTCTAACTGTTGTTTCCTGACCTGCACACAGATTTCTCAAGAGGCAGATCAGGTGGTCTGATATTCCCATCTCTTTCAGAATTTTCCACAGTTTATTGTGATCCACACAGTCAAAGGCTTTGGCATAGTCAATAAAGCAGAAATAGATGGTTTTCTGGAGCTCTCTTGCTTTTTAGATGATCCAGCAGATGTTGGCAATTTCATCTCTGGTTCTTCTGCCTTTTCTAAAACCAGCTTGAACATCAGGAAGTTCACGGTTCACATATTGCTGAAGCCTGGCTTGAAGAATTTTGAGCATTACTTTACTAGCGTATGAGATGAGTGCAATTGTGCAGTAGTTTGAGCATTCTTTGGTAATGCCTTTCTTTGGGACTGGAATGAAAACTGACCTTTTCCAGTCCTGTGGCCACTGCTGAGTTTTCTAAATTTGCTGGTATATTGAGTGCAGCACTTTCACAGCATCATCTTTCAGGGTTTGGAATAGTTCAACTGGAATTCTATCACCTCCACTAACTTTGTTCATAGTGATGCTTTCTAAGGCCCACTTGACTTCACATTTCAGGATGTCTGGCTCTAGGTCAGTGATCACACCATCGTGATTATCTGGGTCGTGAAGATCTTTTTTGTACAGTTCTTCTGGGTATTCTTGCCATCTCTTTTTAATATCTTCTGCTTCTGTTAGGTCCATAGCATTTCTGTCCTTTATCAAGCCCATCTTTACTGTAATAATAATAAGGTAAGAGACCTGAGTATACACAGATTATCATGGGATATCTAATTTGATTTTCAGTAATTTTCAGGATGTTTATCAATTTTTTATTTTATTATTGGCTTACTGTTAGCATTCATTCATTATTAATACCTTGCCAGTTTCTGATAAAAAGACACGTAGGGCTGTTCAAGTAGAAGTACATCATCAAGACAATTGAAAGGAGGAGAAACAAATTTAGTAAAGAACTGTGTCTGGTACAATAGTAAGAAGGAAGGACTAGGTTAAGTACTGAGCTTCCTAAGCAGTCAAAATGTTAAAGGGACATTTGATGGAATACATAAGCTTCATTACATGATAGAAGCAAGTTTATCTATTTTTTAGGAGAGAATGAATTCTCTTAGAAATTATTTCTAAAAGAAAAGTATCATATAAGACTTTGACAGCCTAATAAGCAGTGTTATTTAATAAAATTTTACTTGGGATGCTGGAGGGAAACAAAGGCCTGCCTTTTAGGATTCCTTTTATTGCTACCAGTTGAACAAAATGCTATTTCTATAAATTTTTAAATTTAAAAATTTATCAAAAGAAAGACATAAAATAAAGAAAAGTTCAGATTTTTTCAGGTACTTAAGCAACAATGTCAATTTCTTCCTCTGGTCTGGTCTATAGGCAGTAAAATATTAATACTGTACATCTTGTATAGAATCAGAGATTTTTCTGTTGCCATGAGAACCTTATTCATTATAAAGAAAAAGCGTTGGATAGAATTCCAGAAATGTCTCCTTACTTCTCTATAGCTGAGCAGGACAGAGTCGGCATACTAATCAGGGCTCTTTGACTGTAGGTAACAGAAACCAACTTAAGCTTGCTTAATCTGAAAGGATGGATTTATGAGGATGTGTCAGGAAACTCCCTGGCAGAGTATAGAAGGGCCTAAGAACATAACTGGTTATAAGTACTAAAACCTTTCAGAAATCCAAACATCTTTCTGTCTGCTCTGTTTTGTTCTTCCTATATGGGTTTTCTCTACTTCTAGGTTCTTAGGGTAGGTAGCACAACTTTTAGAATTTGGTTGCTGTTTGGAACATGTGCTAAGATGAACATATATGTGTTTTAAGTCTCAATTCTAACTTCTTGGAAACTTGAATCTCATTAGCTAAACTTAAGTTTGATGTCAGACCTATTCCAAATTATTCATGGCAAGGAGCAGATAGTACAAACTTAGCTGTCGTGAGGCACTCCTAGTGGGTGAAAAGGATATTTAGGAAGTTTCTATCAGTGACTTAGGGGGAAAGTTTAAATAAAGTGAGCAGAGAGATGAAAACCTAAGGAAGGGGTGATGCTGGGGTCTCTGAATCTCTTTGCTTCTCTAGGTGGGTGAGTTTTTGTTAAGGTAGAGGAGACACAATTAAGAATCACATACAATCGGTGGGAATCTGAGAGAGGAATCAATTTTGGAATTATTGAATGAATGCAAGCCTTCATGTTGTGATTGAATTCTCTGAATGAAGTACCTTCCTTAAGCTCACAGGGAGGTTGTGGTCTAACCATGTAAATGCTCGTTATTCTAAGAAGCATATGTAAACATTTGCCTGATTACAGAGACTGGTATAGAGATGGAGTTTATCAGAACTTTCTTTTCTTTAGAAACTTTATTATTTTATGGACTTACTGAAAGTTTTCCAAATACGCAATTCTGAGAGTCTCTGAACATTATAGACTGGATTTAAAGCAAATTTCCTTGTGTACAGTACCTTTAAGTTATCTAAAATAAATAAATACTGCTTAATACTAGGAGATGTATTGTAAGCACACTAATAGGTCAAATAAGACAATGAACAATATCTCATAAGATCTATAAAAAGCCGTTTGCTTAAAATATAAACATTTCTAAGTACAAAAACAAACTAGAAATGGAATAAATGTTTAACAGTATAAGCACATCTTTCTTGGCCTATAAATAATTATATATTTATTTATAGTTATTCTTGTTGCAGAGACAAATTAGTCCTATTAACACTGTTATTAATAGTCTATCAATTTTAGCCACTGAGATAAAACAAGGGACAAAAATAACAGAGATTACTACTAAAAAGGAAAAAGTAGAATTATGATTACTTCAAATGACTTGATATCCAGACAATAAATTGAGAAATATATTAGAATACTTTAAGATGATCAAATATAAAATTAATATTAAACATTAAAAACTTTGCTACATGCTAGTAAGAAGCCATTAACTCATATGGGAAATGAGACTCTGTTTTCTTTGCAAAATATTCATAGACAATATCTTGGAATAAATGGAACCAAAAAATATGAAAGATCTATATGAAGACAACTTTATTGAGGGACATCCACATCCACATCTCTTGTCTGTAACAGAAAAACAAATTGTATGAAAAAATGTTATTATTTTATGAGTAAATCTATATTCAGGCTTAGTATCAGTTCAGTTCAGTTCAGTCACTCAGTCATGTCCGACTCTTTGCAACCCCATGAATTGCAGCACACCAGGCCTCCCTGTCTATCACCAACTCCAGGAATTCACTCAAACTCACGTCCATCGAGTCGGTGATGCCATCCAGCTGTCTCATCCTCTGTTGTCCCCTTCTCCTCCTGCCCCCAATCCCTCCCAGCATCAGGGTCTTTTCCAATGTGTCAACTCTTCGCATGAGGTGGCCAAAGTACTGGAGTTTCAGCTTTAGCTTAATTTCTCCCAAAGAACACCCAGGACTGATGTCCTTTAAAATGGACTGGACACCCAGGACTGATGTCCTTTAGAATGGACTGGTTGGATCTCCTTGCAGTCCACGGGACTCTCAAGAGTCTTCTCAAACACCACAGTTCAAAAGCATCAATTCTTCGGCGCTCAGCTTTCTTCACAGTCCAACTCTCACATCCATACGTGACCACTGGAAAAACCATAGCCTTGACTAGATGGACCTTTGTTGGCAAAGTAATGTCTCTGCTTTTTAATACGCTGTCTAGGTTGGTCATAACTTTCCTTCCAAGGAGTAAGCGTCTTTTAATTTCATGGCTGCAATCACAATCTGCAGTGATTTTGGAGCCCCCAAAAATAAAGTCTGACACTGTTTCCACTGTTTCCCCGTCTATTTCCCATGAAGTGATGGGACCGGATGCCAAGATCTTCGTTTTCTGAATGTTGAGCTTTAAGCCAACTTTTTCACTTTCCACTTTCACTTTCATCAAGAGGCTTTTTAGTACCTCTTCACTTTCTGCCGTAAGGGTGGTATCATCTGCATATCTGAGATTATTGATATTTCTCCTGGCAATCTTGATTCCAGCTTGTGCTTCTTCCAGTCCAGCCTTTCTCATGATGTACTCTGCATATAAGTTAAATAAGCAGGGTGACAATATACAGCCTTGATGTGCTCCTTTTCCTATTTGGAACCAGTCTGTTGTTCCATGTCCAGTTCTAACTGCTGCTTGCTGACCTGCATATAGGTTTCTCAAGAGGCAGATCAGGTGGTCTGATATTCCCATCTCTTTCAGAATTTTCCACAGTTTATTGTGATCCACACAGTCAAAGGCTTTGGCATAATCAATAAAGCAGAAATAGATGGTTTTCTGGAAATCTCTTGCTTTTTCCATGATCCAGCGGATGTTGGCAATTTGTTCTCTGGTTCTTCTACCTTTTCTAAAACCAGCTTGAACATCAGGAAGTTCACGGTTCACATATTGCTGAAGCCTGGCTTGGAGAATTTTGAGCATTACTAGCGTGTGAGATGAGTGCAATTGTGCGGTAGTTTGAGCATTCTTTTGCATTGCCTTTCCTTGGGATTGGAATGAAAACTGACCTTTTCCAGTCCTGTGGCCACTGCTGAGTTTTCCAAATTCGCTTAGTGTAGTTCCAACCAAAATGACAAAGGAGCATTTTTTGGAATTTGAAATATTTAAAATTTTAACCGTAAGTATAAATGCGTGAAAGTAACTAAAAGATTTTGAAAGAAAAAATATTCCTACCAAACACATTAACATTTAAGCATAATGTTGTTATAGTAATCAGTCAATATGAAACTAATACCAGAACAGACATATAGTAAATGCAACCAGCTAGGAATAGCCAGAAATATATAATAAAATAATAATCTGTTTGTATATGTATATACATACGTGTGAATTTATGATGTGATAAAGATGAGTTAGAACTCAGTGGGAAAAGACATTTATTAATTATCTATTTACAGTAAAATCAAGTGATCATGATTTCTCCATATCAAAGAGTCTTATCCATTTGGAATTTATTTTCGAGTTAGGTGAAAAGGAAGCAGAAGAAGAAAATACAGATGATTTATTTTTTAGATGGAGTGCTAAGTTGCTTTGTATCCCACTGTTTTTTGTGACCCTATGGACTACAGCCCCCCAGGTTCCTCTGTCCATGGGATTTCCCAGGCAAGAATACTGGAGTGGGTTGCCATGACCTTTTCCAAGGGATCTTCCCAGCCCAGTGATCAAACCTGAGTCTCGAAAGTCTCCTGCATTGGCAGGCCAGTTCTTTACCACTACTACTGCCCGGAAAGCCTCTTTTAGATGGAAGGATTATACTAAAATAACCTCAGTTCTCTTCCAGCTCTATATTCACCACAGATTATTTTAAAGATAATGGCATATTTTAAAAATATAGATACCTGTCAGTGTTCTTACTGTTGTCTTTTTTTTTTAGTTTATTTTTATTTTTTATGAATCATTCCTTTAACCCACATTCATTTTACTGGGAATCTTAAAAAGTATCTGATAAAAGGGCTCTCTGCTAGGCATTAAAAATGCAAAGATTAATAAAGTGTGGTTCTATGAATTTTCAAATATTATAGCTTAACAAAAGGAGATGTACAAACATGTTACCAACAATAATTCAATTTGATAACTGATGTGATAGAGGCATGGGCTTGTACAAATACAGCCTAAGACTGAGATTAGGGAGCTTAGCCTAGGGGGTTGGGGGGGTGGTGCTCAAAGAATACAATACAGAGAGCAGATGACATCTGATTTAAATTACAAATAGAATGTGACATTTCTCTAGGTGGACAAGATGGGAAAGGATATTCATGGCAGACAAAACTGTTTAATAGGAGACAGAAGACAGGTGAGAGTATGTGTTCTGAGAAAGCGAGCATCCTCAGTGTAAGAATTCAAGGGGCTGACGTGGGAGCAGCCTAAAGATGACATTAGCAACACGAACTTGGGCCTGTTAGAAATCCCTGCCAAACTCTGATGTTTGACTGTGACACAGGAGGCAGCAGGGAACGGAAGCTTTCTGACAGGACAGTGAAGTGCTAGGATTTGTGTTTTAGAAAAATAACTATGGCAGCAATTTGCAGACAGGAGGGAGAGATTGAAGATAGGCATGACAAGTTAAAAGACGGTTCCGATCATTTCCAGGAGAGAAGAGTGCCTGAAAGGGGAAAATGAAAATACAGATGGAATATAAAGAGATGAAAGAGGGAGGAAGGGAACAAAGACTCATTTGAGTGCTGGCTCTTTTCTAGGCACTGTGCTTCGATTAGAAACTTGAAGGTTTTGAGAAATATCTTTACCTCCCCAAATGATCTTTCTTTGTAACCGTTTGTGACAACTCCATTACTAGGATTAATTCAGTATCATTTTTGGGTGCATATATCTTTATTATTGAGTGTTGTCATTTTTAAAAATTAACTTTTTATTAGATAGTTCCTTTCAACGTTGTGTTGATGTCTGCTGTGCAGCAGAGTGAATCGGTTGCACATATACGTATGTCCACTCTTTTTAGATTCCCTTCCCATTTAGATGACAACACAGCACTGAGTAGAGTGTTTTAGTGTATATACCATTGATAAAATTGGCTTGACACAGCTTTATTTTATGAACCTTTATAAGGAGAAATGAGACATAAAATATCATCACTATATGGAAAACTGACAAAAAATTGTCAACTCTGGAAGTTATGATGCATCGTTTCCTTGTGATTAGATATTACTTATTTGGTAAATAGAGTTGAAGAAAAATCAAATGTGATGAAGTGTTTCTGTGTTAACCTTAAACATAAGGTTATATGTTTTTGATAGTTACCGTACTTGAAATAAAATTGAGAAAATCATTATTAATCATTTTGATGTACATTATATGATTTATTCTTGAAGATAGAAATTTGCAGGCCGTGATGTAATTCCTGGAAATATTTATGCATTTAAAAAAAAGTGAATGGCATATGTAGCAATATTGAATATGTAGTGATAAATAAACAGGTTGACTTGAAATTAGGTAATATTTCAGTTTCTGATTAAGAAAACTTCAGGCTGGTTAAAAAATATTAATCCTACAAGTGAAGCCATCATGGAATTTAGCATCATAATTATACTTGCTTCTGTTTTCTAAGATGATAAATTGTGTGTGGGGGGAGCTTAAGTCTAATTTCTCTGATAGTCATGAAGAACAAGGACTCTCATTTCTTCCCTTCATGTATGAACTTGTGGGCCAAGATGGAGGCAGCATCCTTCAAAGCTTCAGGCAAACAATAGACTTGCCTTAGTTCCTCCTTGGATCCTCCTCAACTTCACCTACTGCAGTGGGTTTCTTTTACTTCTTTGTTGTTCTTATAATTCATGAACTTCATCATGTGCCAAAAATTAGGGGAGAATGATAAGCAAATTCCAGAATTAGATGAGGTACCACAGGCTCACTAACTGAGCGTTAAGTATTGGTGTTGAATCTAAACAGGAATGCAGCAGTGAGCCTTGAATGAAGGACAGGGACATAGATGAAGAGCTGAGAGGAACTGAGGTGATGGGGACTTTCTGATGGAGTTCACATTTAATGATTTGTATTTATCACAGTGATCAGAAGCACAGGTTTTATACTGAAAATTTAAATCCACTTTCAGCACTCACTACTTTGTGATCTCAGTCAAGTAACACCTCTCTAAATCTTTGTTTTCTCATTTGTACAATGAGGATATTAATCAGATCAGATCAGATCAGTCGCTCAGTTGTGTCTGACTCTTTGCGACCCCATGAATCGCAGCACGCCAGGCCTCCCTGTCCAACACCAACTCCCGGAGTTCACTGAGACTCACATCCATCGAGTCAGTGATGCCATCCAGCCATCTCATCCTCTGTCGTCCCCTTCTCCTCTTGCCCCCAATCCCTCCCAGCCTCAGAGTCTTTTCCAATGAGTCAACTCTTCGCATGAGGTGGCCAAAGTCCTGGAGTTTCAGCTTTAGCATCATTCCTTCCAAAGAAATCCCAGGGCTGATCTCCTTCAGAATGGACTGGTTGGATCTCCTTGCAGGCCAAGGGCCTCTCAACAGTCTTCTCCAACACCACAGTTCAAAAGCATCAATTTTTTGGTGCTCAGCCTTCTTCACAGTCCAACTCTCACATCCATACATGACCACAGGTTAGAGCTTATGTAAAATCTAAAGTGATAATATATAGAAAGTGCTTAATCAAAGATATACTGTCTTATGTGTGAGAATATTAATAGATAAATAATGAAGTTAGTACTTAGATCACCATATAAAGGTGATGAGATGAGTGGAATGGGACCGAGGACTTGAGACTTTTCAGAAGGATGCAGAGTTTAAAAGCTCTACGTATAAGGATCGCTAGTGGGAGTGAAAACAAGGCACAGGTTGGAAAAATGCTTCTGCTAGGGCACCAATCAACAAGGTTTCCCCAGAAGTGTCAGTTTCTCAGAAAAAGGGACAGAAATATGAATGTTTTTACAAGTTTCTCAAAGTACATGGTAAAGTACGCTACTGCTCATATGAGTATCTGCTGAGTCTAGGGTAGATCAAATGGGGCTCATTTTCTCACTGTTTCTTCAGTTTCCTTCAAAATTATGCACTTTTTAAATGAAAGAAAGTATTTATTAGAATAGCTCCCATTCTATTAGGGATAATTATTTTCTAGTGATATTTCACTTCAGAAAGAATCTACCCGAAAATCATAATGGAGACTTGATTATTTTTCTCTTTAAGGTTATTAACTCTTATAATTACATTAAACTTTAATCAAGAAGTTAGTTTGAAAGTAAAGAATATGAATGAGAATTATTTTTAATTTGGGTATCTAATTATTACACTTTGGGGATTTTGATTTTCCCAGTCTTTTGAATGTATTAAAACCCATGACTATACAATAACTTTTCTTTTGAACCATGTGAAAAACACCTTTGTATGTGAACTGTGAACTTCCAGATATTCAAGCTGAGTTTAGAAAAGGCAGAGGAACCAGAGATCAAATAGCCAACATCTGTTGGATCATCGAAAAAGCAAGAGAGTTCCAGAAAAACATCTACTTCTGTCTTATTGACTATGCCAAAGTCTTTGTGTGGGTCACAACAAACTGGAAAATTCTGAAAGAGATGGGAATACCAGACCTCCTAACCTGCCTCCTGAGAAATCTGTATGCAGGTCAAGAAGCAAGAACTGGACATGGAACAACAGACTGGTTCCAACTCAGGAAAGATTGTGTCAAGGCTGCATTTTGTCATCCTGGTTATTTAACTTCTGTGCAGAGTACATCATGAAAAATGCTGGGCTGGATGAAGCACAGTCTGGAATCAAGATTGCCGGGAGAAATATCAATAACCTTAGATATGCAGGTGACACTGCCCTTATGGCAGAAAACGAAGATGAACAAAAGAGACTCTTGATGAAAGTGAAAGAAGAGAGTGAAAAAACTGGCTTAAAACTCAACATTCAGAAAACTAAGGTCACGGCATCTGGTCCCATGACTTCATGACAAATAGATGGGGAAACAATGGAAACAGTGAAAGACTTTATTTTTTTGGGCTTCAAAATCACTACAGATGATGATTGCAACCATGAAATTAAAAGACGCTTGCTCCTTGGAAGAAAAGCTATCACGAACCTCGACAGCATTCTATAAAGCAGAGACATTACTTTGCCAACAAAGGTCCATCTAGTCGAAGCTATGGTTTTTCCCGTAGTCATGTATGGATGTGAGAGTTGGACTATAAAGAAAGCTGAGCATTGAAGAATGGATGCTTTTGAACTGTGGTGTTGGAGAAGACTCTTGAGGATCCCTTGGACTGCAAGGAGATCCAAGCAGTCCATCCTAAAGGAAATCAATCCTGAATATTCATTGGAAGGACTGATGTTGAAGCTGAAACTCCAATGCTTCGGCCAGCTGATGCGAAGAGCTGACTCATTTGAAAAGACCCTGATGCTGGGAAAGATTGAGAGCAGGAGGAGAAGGGGATGACAGAGGATGAGATGATTGGATGGCATCACTGACTCAATGAACATGAGTTTGAGCAAGCTCCAGGAGTTGGTGATGGACAGAGAAGCCTGGCATGCTGCAGTCCATGGGGTCACAAGAAGTCAGACACAACTGAGTGACTGAACTGAACTGAAACACCCAAGTTAAGGAAAGATGATCAATTTCTTTTTAAAATTTACAGAGTGTCACATTATTTATGATGTTTATTTCATTTATTATATCATATAACTTCATTCAACAAACATTTATTGAATGTCTATTTTGTGTCTCACTGGGCTATTTGTATTCTTTCTCTCTTCCAGTTCTCATATCTCCTTTTTCTTCCTTCATATGCCTTCAGATCTTAAACTTCTTTTCCTCTCCTTTTGTCCTCTTTTCTTGCCTAATGTTTCTCCATTTGCTCTTGTGATCATTCAGTAACCAAGATAGTAATGTAGCTAAGGGTAGGAGCTGTCAACTAAAACAGAGATGTGAACTAAAATTGTAACTCTTGCACTTAAGTGGTGAAACCTTGGATAAGTCACTTAATTTTTAGAAACTTCCATGTTCTCATCTTTGCATGGAAATAATCATCATACCTACCTTGTAGTGTCATTGTGAGCATTTAATGAGCTAATTTGCAACTCCTGGGATGTTGTGAATAATCAACAAATGTTAACTATTATTTTTTCTGCTCCATGACAAAACTAAATCTTCTGTTTATGTTTACTTCATTTCAAACATACATACATAAATATCCCTCAAATACACAGTCATTTATATATTCCCTTACACACTTTAGTTTCAAAAGCATCCATTAAATTTCCTTTAAAACATTTTTTATTGGAGTATAGTTGATTTACAAGGTTGTGCCAATATAAATTTCTTAGAATCAGTAATACTGTGTTGTCTGAAATTAATGCCTTATTTCTTCAAGGCTTTAACTCATCAACTCATCTATCCTCAAGTTTGATTAAGCTTTCTTGTTCACTTTTTCTCTCTTTTAGTCACCTTCTGACCCTTGAGATATATATATATATATATATATTTTTTTTTTTTAGGTTTAGGTGAGATATAAGAATAACAGGGTGTAGAGGCCATTCTAATCCATTCTGCCTTGAGTAAGATGATCAGATAGGTAAAGAGGTGGAGGCTGTTGCTTGAAATAGTGTTCAGGGTATGTGTACTGGAATAGAATACACCTTGTATGTGAAGAAACTTGGAAACTTACTTAGACATAGATTATGAAAGACATCTATGACCTGTGCAAAGAATTTAGCTGAAGGTCTTTGTCTATACTCAGCTTCACCAGAGAATACTGTTATACCAGTGCACATCCCATTCGAGCTATCCATTCCCACAGAACAGAAAAGAGTGAATTCCATACAACAGCATTAGTTAAAAGCCGTAAGTTCAATTCAGTTCAGTTGCTCAGTCATGTCCTACTCTTTGCAACCCCATGGACTGCAGCATGCCAGGCTTCTCTGTCCATCACCAACTCCTGGAGCTTGCTCAAACTCATGTTCATTGAGTCAGTGATGCCATCCAACCATCTCATCCTCTGTCATCCCCTTCTCCTCCTGCCCTCAATCTTTCCCAGCATCAGGGTCTTTTCAAATGAGTCAGCTCTTCACATCAGGCAGCTGAAGTATTGGAGTTTCAGCTTCAGCATCAGTCCTTCCAATGAATATCCAGGACTGATTTCCTTTAGGATGGACTGGTTGGATCTCCTTGCAGTCCAAGGGACTCTCCAAGAATCTTCTCCAACACTACAGTTCAAAAACATAAATTCTTCAGCACTCAGCTTTCTTTATAGTCCAACTCTCACATCCATACATGACTACTGGAAAAACCATTGCTTCAACTAGATGGACCTTTGCTGGCAAAGTAATGTCTCTGCTTTTTAATATGCTGTCTATGTTGGTCATATAAGCCCTATCATTTAAAAAAGTAACTCAAAACAAAAATGGCAGTGTACATTTTGGTAAGTGAGAGGGATATGGTATAAATTTCTCAGAAAGATATTTATTAATTTCTACCTTACTCATAATCCTTAATCCTATTTAAGAAAGCTTTCCTCATATCTTATGTTTTTCTTTCCTGACTGTCTAGGTTACACAGATGTCGTACTGAGAAATTCTAACCTGTTTAACAATAAATCCAAAAGGCCATTCCTCCCAGCTCCTTTAAGTTCCCTTAACTTTCTTTTCATTTTTCTCTGTCTTTATGTAAGCCACAGGCTTATATAAAAAGGTGTATAGCCTCATCTCAGTCTCCTTTGCTTCATTCAGAACTTCATGAAATGAAGAACTGCCTTTTTTTGGCTTCTAAAAAAGAGGGTAACATACGTACAGAAGACTGCAATAAGTCGACAGCTCCATCAATTTTTTACAGACTGAAATCACCTAAATCAGTATCCATAACAGCCAGTCAACTCCTCTTGAATCTCCAGCTGTCACCTTAAAACCTTCCTGTGCTCTTCCAGTCAATACACGTCTCTCTAGTAAGTTACTGTCCTGACTCAGAACAGCACAGACTAGGGTTGCCAACTTTTGTGCTCATATAAATGAAGCTACATAATCTGTACTCTTTTATGCCTGGCTTCATTTCACTGTAACTTTTGATAAAGAGGAAGTAAAGCACATTCCCACCATTATCTCTCTCTATTAACATCAGACTCATTATTTAATTTACTTTGTTACATATTAAGAATTTAATTTTTAAAGTCTAATGAATTATTTTATGAAATAATAACACTTAATATCTATTAATAAAGTTTATAATGTAGGAAAAATTAACATTTTAATACAATACCTACAATTTCTTAGAAAGTGGTAAAAATATTACTTTTAATAATATTCTTATCTTGGTCATGTTCTTTCATAATTTTTTAAAAAGTTATAGACTTAATTTTTTAAAGCCATTTTAGGTTCACAGCAAAATTAAGTGGAAAGTACAGAAAGTTTCCATATATCCCCTACCTACCTCCCTACACCCCACCACCCGTCCCCCACCACCCCCCAGCCCCACACACAGCTTCTCCCAACTATCAACTTCTTGAACCAGAGTGGTACATGTGTTACAGCCAATTAACCTACATAGATGCATCATTATCATCCAAAGTCCATAGTTTACATTAGCGTTCTTAATGTATATTCTATGATGTTGACAAACTTGCAATTCTATATGTATTTACCTACCAGCATTCTCATAAACTATTTCAACTTTAATCAGCATCATGAAAAAATACTCTTAATTCCACCAGTCTCAGTCCTAGGCACCAAAGAGAAAGAAATTATACTCTTCCAGCTGGTGCTCTAGTGTAATTCCCAAATACCCAAACCATCACTGCCAGATTTAGCAAAAGGAATTCGACACTTCATCCTCTTATTTTACCAGGAAGGAAAACACATTTGATCTCCTTACTTAGCTATTCATGACAACATATCAGAGTTGTCGTAAATTCTAGGGTCAATAAATTCTAGAGTATTCAGAGGTATTTGAGAAAACTGCAGTGTTCTTGATTGCACATTGCACTCACTTTCAGAAATAAGTGATCTCTGATTTTTCTATCCACATGTTTATCTTTCAAAATAATATTATGTGCTAAGTCACTTCAGTCATGTCTGACTCTTTGCAACCTTATGGACTATATCCTACCAGGCTTTTCTGTCCATGGGGATTCCTCTGGGGGAATCTTCCCTACCAGGGATCAAACCCATGTCTCCTGTGTCTCCTGCATTGTAGGTGGATTCTTTACTGCTGAGCCACTAGGGAAGCCCACTCAAAATAATACTGGCCCTCTATAGACAAAACCAAAAACCTTCAGACTGACATTTCAGGATTTTTTTTTTTTTCCAGGTAGTATTTAAGTGAGAATTAGTGGGTTATATCTTTCTGGGGCTTCTCCAGTGGCTCAGTGGTAAAGAATCTGTCTGCAATACAGGAACCACAGGAGACCCAGTTTGATCCCTGGGTTAGAAAGATCCCCTGGAGAAGGAAATGGCAACCCACTGCAGTATTCTTCCCTGGAGAATCCCCATGGATGGAGGAGCCTGGTGGATTACAGTCCATAGGATCACAAATAGTTGGACACAACCGAAGCAACTTAGCATGCATGCACACATCTTTCTGATCCTACTAGATATGCTTTAACCCAGACCAAAGAGAGAACTGATACGTTTTATACCCAGAAACTAGTTTGGGGTGAGGGAGGGAGATGATATTTTCTGTCAAAGACTGTAGTTAACTAGTAGTTTAAGTGAGAAAGTTTTTTTCTTCTTCAACATGGTTTTTCTGTATATAGGCACACAAGCTATCAGATATTGTTAAAAATACTGAGTTTTTTTGCAATGTGTGCACAATACATTTTTTATACCTTTACAGGTGTGCTTCATCAGTTTGATCCATTTTAGCCTTTAAAGTGGGCTGTAGATGCAAAATTTAAATGATAATACTTTGGGCAATTATATGCTAATATATGAATAAATAAATACCATTTCATGTTGGATTTTTTTCTTTTCAGCATTACTTGAAGTCTTCTTTTGGCTTTTGAGCATGATAGCAATCTACTTTACTGGTACTGAAGCAGAAAATAACCAGTTCATTGGTTTTCTAGCAACCTCCACACACAAAATGTTTATAAAAATAAAGTACTGTATTTAGCAAACTCAAGGATGGTTTCATCTGAGCACCTTTAAGTCCTACAACAGATCTAACCAGATCTGTTATATTTAACAGATCTAAAATCAAGAGTTTTTAAGTGCATGTGTACACACATACACACACACACACCTCTCTTTCTATAGAAATAGAGCAAGTAAATAAAAATAGTAAAATGGTATTATGGAATAAAAGGATATATTTCTTTTCCAATGTCAAGGTAAAATTTTTCTAACTTAATGGAGATTGGGTAAAAGTAGAATCATTGCATTGCTTCATATCTTTGAACTGGGATTTAGATAAACCAAATGACCTTTGAGCTTATACTAACTTTGGCTGGCTTTTACAGAAAGTGTTTCCAATGTCAGTTCACTACCTGTATTATTTTAATATTTTTAATCTAAGAATTGATAACAATAACAATCAGAAAGGCACTAAGTACTGTGATCAAGATCCATCTTCTTTACTACATTTTTAGAACATCATAATTTTGGCAGGATGTGTTGCAGATTAGTGTAATGTGCTGTTTTAAAATTTTAGCGATCTACTGCAGATTTGAGATCCTCCGTTCGGAAAGGGCCAGATGTGAGTTTAGGTGATCTGTGGTCCCATTTGATAGCACCAGAGGCTATGCTTAGAAATTCAATCTTACATAAATAATTAACCCCGTGCATTGAAAGAGTTCTTTGAAATAATAATTCCTGACTAGCCTATTCATGTCTATCATTTGATTTTAATTAGTGACAAAATATTAAATGCCATGTCATTATTTAGTGATAGGTTTTAAATACTTCCCTCTGTGGATAAGGGAATTTGATTACTTAGTCATTGTGATTAAAAAGGCTTTTCATAGTTCCTGGCAAAGATAATGATGTCACAAATACAAATAATTCTAGAGTGGGTTCAGACCACTTGAAGTATGTAGGAGAAAGGGTCAAACAAAATTAACTATGTACTGCTTATGAAAAAAATGTTATTGCTGAAAACTTTTGTGTATTGTTTTTTGTTTTCATCGTAAACTCTGAATTGTCAAAATCCTATTAGTATTTTAGGTGAAAAGTAATCTTGTCATCTGGAATTTGCATTCAAACAAATGTGTATGTGTTAAAATGATAAGCCTCTAATAAATCATTCCCTGGGTTTTCTTATTTTGTATCTCAGTAAAAGATTTATTTTGATGACAAATTTTAAATTTATACATATTAAGTCTTTTTAGTGCTAATTACCTTGAATTGCACCATATCACAATAACAGTCCCAGGCATCTTAATGTTTTTCACTTTAAAGTGCTCTCATATATATTCTCTCATTAGCCCTAGCAGTTGTATGCGGGAGGGCAAGTAAGTGGATGTTATTATGCCATTTGACAGAGATGTATAAAAGTGAAGTAATATGTTTAAGATTCCCAGATACTAAATCAAGGAATAGAGATTAGACCCAGAATTTTCTTTTTTTTTATTATTATTATTTTTTTACTTTACAATATTGTATTGGATTTGCCATACGTTAACATGCATCTGCTACGGGTGTACACATGTTCCCCTAGACCCAGAATTTTCAACTCTCTGTGTAGTGGTACAGGTTTCAAAGGAGCTGAAATAGGATATTGCTTTGAAAGTAGCCTATTAAAGTTGCTAAATAAAGACAGTACCCTCAGGAAGCTCAGTTTAGCAGGGCTAGCAGTCAGTTAACAAACAACTACAAAATGTGAAGAATTACAATGCCAACATAGAGAAAACGGGCTTCCCTGGTGGCTCCTCAGGTAAAGAATCTGCCTGTGGTTTGATTTCTGGGTTGAGAAGATCCCTGGGAGGAGGAAATGACAACCCACTTCAATATTTTTGCCTGAAAAATCCAATGGACAAAGGAGCCTGGTGGAGTGCAGTCCAGTTCAGTTCAGTTGCTCAGTTGTGTCCAACTCTTTGTGACCCCATGGACTGCAGCACACCAGGCCTCTCTGTCCACCACCAACTCCTAGTGTTTACTCAGACTCATGTCCATTGAGTCAGTGATGCCATCCAACCATCTCATCCTCTGTCATCCCCTTCTCCTCCCACCTTCAGTTTTTCCCAGCATCAGGGTCTTTTCAAATGAGTCAGCTCTTCGCATCAGGAAGCTGAAATATTGGAGTTTCAGCTTCAACATCAGTCCTTCCAATGAATATTCAGGACTGATTTCCTTTAGGATGGACTGGTTGGATCTCCTTGCAGTCCAAGGGACTCTCAAGCGTCTTCTCCAACACCACAGTTCAAAAGCATCAATTCTTCTGTGCTCAGCTTTCTTTATAGTCCAACTTTCACATCCATACATGACTACTGGAAAAACCATAGCTTTGACTAGATGGACCTTTGTTGGCAAACTAATGTCTCTGCTTTTAAATATGCTGTCTAGGGTGCAGTCCATGGGGTCACAAATGAGCTGGACATGGCTGAGCAACTTAGCAAGCATGCACATAGAATGTGGTGGAAGAGGGAGGATGGGACCATAGGGAAGGTGGAAATCATCATGAAGATAGTGATATTTAAACTGAGACCTGAATTATGAGAAGGATCAAAGTCTAAGAACTAACTGGTACAAAAGCCTTAATGCAGAAAAGGGATTGATTCACTGTCATGCTAAATGCGTCTCTTCTGTCTCTGGAGTCACAGTCTTTTTTGCTAAAAAAAAAAGTATGGTATTTTCTAAAATTCTCAAAATGGCACATTATCTTGTAAACACTTTGGAGAGACCCATGAAAGCCCAGGTAGCTTAATGGTCCAAGCCTGTCCTTCCTGTGAGTCTGTCCTTTGAAGTTCACAAGGTGAACATGATGCTACTGAACACTGGAGAAATATTTTGTCTTGCAGTTATTTCCCAGATTATAATAGCAGTTGTGCGGAAGTATAGCACTGCAAACTACATCAGATAATAACTAGTCACAGTTTTTTAAAAAAGCTTTTTTATAGGTGTATAATTGTTTTACAATGTTGTATTAGTTTCTACTGTACAACAAAGTGAATCAACTATGTGTATGTATATGTTCCCTCCATCTTAGTTCGTCCTCTCACCCCCTCCTCACCCCATCCCAACCCCTTTAGGACAGCACAGCACACCGAGCTGAACTCCCTGAGCTGTGTAGCAGTTTCCCACTAGCTATCTATTTTACACATGGCACACATTTTACTTTTCAGAGATTTTAACAACTGCTGTGGGCTTATAGGGAAAGTAAAGGCTTTCCACTGTATTATCACTGAGTGTTCTTCAAGCCTTAAGGAGGAAGAGAGTGATTTGAATGAGTCAGATTTGAGGCTTGACTACTGTATTCCTAGGAGGAGTCATCTTCTGGCTAAGAATGAGTGAACATGGCTATTCATTGGCGGGTCCCTGAAGGAATAGCAGTAGTTAGGTGCTGGGGTACTCTCTCTAAACAGGCCAGGCCATCTAGCTTTTGCACTGTGGCTATGCTTTCTCACATGTGGCCACTGTCCAAAGATCACTGTTTTAGTCTGAGAAGGTCTGAGGCATGCTGGCTTAGTTCAGCCCCAATTGGGTCTTGCTTGTGTAATTGGTTCATTTTCTGTTTTCAGTATTTACTATTTGGCAATGTCAGGTCTTAGTTGAGGTACAGGGTCTGCATTGTGGTGTACAGGCTCAGTAGTTGCCAGCACACGAGCTTAGTTGCCTGGTGGCATGTGGAATGCTAGTTCTCTGACCAAGGTTTGAACCCACCTCCCCTGTATTGGAAGGCTGATTCTTAATCCCTGGACTACCAGGAATTCCCTGGTTCATTTCCTTAACTAACATAGAGGCAAGGAACTCTGCCTATTGTCTCCCCTGGTTTGTAAAGTTCCCTATGGAGTTTGAGGGCTTCCCTGGTGGCTCAGAGTTTAAAGCATCTGCCTGCAATGTGGGAGATCTAGGTTCGATTCCTGGGTTGGAAAGATCCCCTGGAGAAGGAAATGGCAACCCACTCCAGTATTCTCGCCTGGAGAATCCCATGGACGGAGGAGCCTGGTGGGCTACAGTCCACAGGGTTGCACAGAGTCGTACATGACTGAGCAACTTCACTTTCACATGGAGTTTGAGGCCAGAGTCACAGTTAATAATCAAATTAAATCATAAAGCACTTTCTTTTGCCTTCTTAATGTATATGTTTCCTTGGAGGCCTCCATAGGAGGGTTGATTAAACCAAGACAGGACTTGGGTATTCCTAGTTTTCCTATCCAAACCATATATCCAAAACAAGTCCTTTTAAGAGTTGCAAGTTGAATTTAGGATACAATAAAGTACATAAGTACAATAAAGTAATGCAAACGCATGAAATAAAAGATTATAATACATAGAAGAAATGTCATCCTAAGACATAATCTTTAATTTATCCCTGTCCATTGTAATAAAAACCAGAAAATTAAGGAGGCAATAGTAGCAAAAAAATAAATAAATAAAAATGAGAAGGCTACACAACACTGAAAAGCAGAGGTTGGCTTTTCTGTTGGGTTTTGAAATTACAGTTGAGTACAATTCTTCTCTTTAAAATTTCAGTTTGGCACTTTATTCACATTTGTTTCTTTTTTCTTTAATTTCCATGAAAAATATGAAGCCAATACAAATGTTAACATTTTTGGGGTACTTATGATGTTCCAGATGTATTTCAAAGCATTGTTTATATATTTCTAAGCATTATCTCATTGAATTCTGAAAACAGTCTGATGATGTAGGAACAAATTTTATCCTTATTTCTGCAAATCAGGAGACTGAAGAAAATATTTAGTTCACTACCTAGTCAAGTGTTGGAAGCAGGGTTTGAGATCTTGAAGCCTTAGCTCAAATTTGTATACCTAATTACTATGGTGATTATGGCAATTACTTCAACACCCAGTTGCAGATGTGACTGGGGATAGAAACAAGGTTCAATGCTGTAAAGAGCAATATTGCATAGGAACCTGGAATGTTAGGTCCATGAATCAAAGCAAATTGGAAGTGGTCAAACAGGAGATGGCAAGAGTGAACGTTGACATTTTAGGAATCAGCAAACGAAAATGGACTGGAATAGGTGAATTTAACTCAGATGATCATTATATCTACTACTTTGGGCAAGAGTCCCTTAGAAGAAATGGAGTAGCGATCATAGTCATCAAAAGAGTCCAAAATGCAGTGCTTGGATGCAATCTCAAAAATGACAGAGTGATCTCTGTTCATTTCTAAGGCAAACCATTCAGTATCATGTAATCCAAGTCTATGCCCTGCCCAGTAATGCTGAAGAAGCTGAAGTTGAACAGTTCTATGAAAACCTACAAGACCTTCTAGAACTAATACCCACAGGGGACTGGAAAGCAAAGTAGGAAGTCAAGAAACACCTGGAGTAACAGGCAACTTTGGCCTTGGAGTACGGAATGAAGCAGGGCAAAGGCTAATAGAGTTCTGTCAAGAGAATGCATTGGTCATAGCAAAAACCTTCTTCCAACAACACAAAATAAGACTCTACACATGGACATCACCAGATATTCAACACCGAAATCAGATTGATTATATGCTTTGCAGCCAAAGATGGAGAAGCTCTATACAGTCAACAAAAACAAGACGAGGAGCTGACTGTGGCTCAGATCATGAACTCCTTATTGCCAAATTCAGACTTAAATTGAAGAAAGTAGGGAAAATGACTAGACCATTCAGCTATGACCCAAATCAAATCCCTAATGATTATACAGTGGAAGTGACAAATAGATTTAAGGGCCTAGATCTGATAGACAAAGTGCCTGATGAACTATGGACAGAGGTTCGTGACTTTGTACAGGACACAGGGATCAAGACCATCCCCAAGAAAAAGAAATGCAAAAAAGCAAAATGGCTGTCTGAGGAGGCCTTACAAATAGCTGTGAGAAGAAGATAAGTGAAAAGCAAAGGTGAAAAGGAAAGATATAGCTATTTGAATGCAGAGATCCAAAGAATAGCAAGGAGAGATAAGAAAGCCTTCCTAGTGATGAGTGCAAAGAAATAGAGGAAAACAGTAGAATGGGAAAGACTAGAGATCTCTTCAAGAAAATTAGAGATACCAAGGGAACATTTCACACAAAGATGGGCTCAAAAAAGGACAGAAATGGTATTGACCTAACAGAAGCAGAAGATATTAAGAAGAGGTGGCAAGAATACACAGAAAAACTGTAGGAAAAAGATCTTCACGACCCAGATAATCACGATGGTGTGATCACTCACCTAGAGCCAGACATCCTGGAATGTGAAGTCAAGTGGGCCTTAGGAAGTATCACTATGAACAAAGCTAGTGGAGGTGATGGAATTCCAGTTGAGTTATTTAAAATTCTGAAAGATGATCCTGTGAAAGTGCTGCACTCAATATGCCAGCAAATTTGGAAAACTCAGCAGTGGCCACAGGACTAGAAAAGGTCAGTTTTCATTCCAATCCCTAAGAAAGGCAATGCCAAAGAATGCTCAAACTACTGCTCAATTGCACTCATCTCACACGCTAGTAAAGTAATGCTCAAAATTCTCGAAGGCAGGCTTTAGCAATACATGAACCGTGAACTTTCAGATGTTCAAGCTGGTTTTAGAAAAGGCAGAGGAACGAGACATCAAATTGCCAACATCCGCTGATCATCAAAAAAGCAAGAGAGTTCCAGAAAAGCATCTATTTCTGCTTTATTGACTATGCCAAAGCCTTTGACTGTGTGGGTCACAATAAACTGGAAAAATCTGAAAGTGATGGGAATACCAGACCACATGACCTGCCTCTTGAGAAATCTGTATGCAGGTCAAGAAGCAACAGTTAGAACTGGACATGGAACAACAGACTGGTTCCAAATAGGAAAAGTAATATGTCAAGGCTGTATGTTGTCACCCTGGTTATTTAACTTAAATGCAGAGTCCATTATGAGAAATGCTGGGCTGGATGAAGCACAAGCTGGAATCAAGACTGCCAGGAGAAATATCAATAACCTCAGATATACAGATGACAACACCCTTATGGCAGAAAGTGAAGAAGAGCAAAAGAGCCTCTTGATGAAAGTGAAAGTGGAGAGTGAAAAAGTTGGCGTAAAGCTCAACATTCAGAAAACGAAGATCATGGCATCCGGTCCCATCACTTCATGGGAAATAGATGGGGAAACAGTGGAAACAGTGTCAGACTTATTTTTGGGGCTCCAAAATCACTGCAGATGGTGATTGCAGCCATAAAATTAAAAGACACTTACTGCTTGGAAGGAAAGTTATGACCAACCTAGACAGCGTATTAAAAAGCAGAGACATTACTTTGCCAGCAAAGGTCCATCTGGTCAAGGCTATGGTTTTCCCAGTGGTCATTTTATGTGTGTGCTGCTGCTGCTGCTGCTAAGTCGCTTCAGTCATGTCCGACTCTGTGCGACCCCATAGACGGCAGCCCACCAGGCTCCACCGTCCCCAGGATTCTCCAGGCAAGAACACTGGAGTGGGTTGCCATTCCCTTCTCCAATGCATGAAAGTGAAAAGTGAAAGTGAAGTCGCTTAGTCGTGTCTGACTCTTAGCGACCCCATGGTCTGCAGCCTACCAGGCTCCTCCATCCATGGGATTTTCCAGGCAAGAGGACTGGAGTGGGGTGCCATTGCCTTCTCCATGTGTGTGTGAGAGTTGGACTATAAAGAAAGCTGAGCACCAAAGAACTGATGCTTTTGAACTGTGGTGTTGGAGAAGACTCTTGAGAGTCCCTTGGACTGCAAGGAGTTCCAACCAGTCCATCCTAAAGGAGATCAGTCCTGGGTGTTCATTGGAAGGACTGATGTTGAAGCTGAGATGGCAGCCCACCAGGCTCAAAACAAAACATAAGGCATGGATTTTGTCATCACAACATTTAGAGTTTCCATTATTATTATATCACTATACAGATAATAATGGAAACTGTAAATGTTGTGATGACAGAATCCATGCCTTATGTTTTTTTTTTCCTCATTGCACTTGGCCTATAATGGGGACTAAGAAATGGTTGTTGAACAAATGACTTATAGATCATTGAATCTGTATATCGAAAAACTTCAGACCAATAGAATGAAAAATAGTATTGCCAAAGAATTTGTCTTTTTTACTATTAATTATGTAGATTCATAATGTATAGTATTTTCTAAATCAGCAGTTCTCAAACACTTTGGTCCCAGGATCTTATACATTAGAAATTATTAAGAACTTCCCAAAGCACTTATTTGTATGCATCATACCTATTGATTAACTATATTTTAAATTAAAATAATAAAATTTTAAAACATTTATTAATTCATCTAAAAATAACAATTATAAATCAATTGCATGTTGATATAAAGAACATTTTAATGACAATGAATAAATCCTAAAAGAAGAAAAGCTATGAGAAGAGTAGTAATTTCTTACCTTTTATAAATCTCTTTCATATGTAGATTAATAGAAAGTAGCTTGCATTATCATATCTTTTGCACTAAATCATCTACTGCAATATGAACTATTGAGTATAGGATATTAAAAAGAAATCTGGTTTCATGCAAATATATAATGACAGAGAAAAATACTTTGATAGCATGTTCAGATTATCTTTGATACTACACCAAAATTTAGCAAATATTTTTTTCATAAAAGCTAATTTCAATATAGAAACTGACACTTTGGAAATAAACTTAAAATCTGTTGTATATGTGGTTTTTGAATAAAATGTTTAACTATGGATGATTTTTAAATTTTTGGATAAAATTGGTTTATTGAGTTCTTATGTCTGTTTCAAATGTTGAAACATTTTATAATAATAAAATATTAATATTACCACCAGTATAATCAGAACAGTGATCAGAAAAGCCTGATTAGATTTGTGGAGGAAGCAAGTTTTCCAAAATACTAATTTTCTCTCAAAAGCTCAGGTTTGATAATTGGTCAAAATTTCTGTTTTACTTTAAATAATGAGTTTATATTTTTAATTTAATTTTTAATGTATTTTTGGCTGTTCTAGGTCTTCATTTTTGCAGAAGTTACTTTCTAATTGTGGCGAGCAAGGGCTACTCTTGCTCGCGGCGTGCGGGCTTCTCACTGTGGTGGCTTCTCTTATCGTGGAGCACAGACTTTGGCACTCAGGCTTCAGTAGCTGTGGCTCCTGATCTCTAGAGCACAGGCTCAGTATTTGTGGCACACAGGCTTAGTTGCTGTGTGGCATGAAGGATCTTCCCAGATCAGGGATCAAATTTGCATCTCCTGCATTAGCAGGCAGATTCTTTATCACTGAGCCACCAGGGAAGCCCTACTTTATTCATTTTCGAGAAAAATCTTCCACACACCCAAGTCTTAATAATTGTGGTTTATCTGTCAGTAGACTTTTTAAATAAAAAGCATATGCCATTATATAGATGGCTAGTTCAGCTCACAAATGAAATGCTCCTATAAAAGCTACCTCTGACCCTTCCCTGAGTGTAACATCATTTTTCAGTCTGTAATAGAAGTGCTTTATGTGCACTTTACATTTCATCATACAGGATATTAAGAGCTTTACTCCAGTCAAAATTTTAAAAGCCAGTAGATTTTACTGCTTCATCAAGACTGTACTAAAGTGAAACTAGCAATTTTTCTTTTACTCCAACTGTGTAGCAGTTGTGAATATACTAACACCTTTCGTTCCCCTGCCTTCTTCATGCTAAGAGGTTAGCAGTTTTACCCACTGTCATCTTTTGTCATCATCAGGGCAAATATCAGCACAATAGAAGAGGCAATTACAATGTTAACATTGCTATGAAAACAGTTTTCACCTGGTGAATCACCTGAAACGGAGCATCATGGCCCTGTGGGCTACACTGAGAGCTGCTCTTCTGAATAACATTTCTTCATAATTACTGTTGTATGAAGAAGGAAGATAAAACTATTATGAAAATGGGTAGGCAAACTACACTGCTACAGAAGCAGCTCAAATATTATTTCATTTGAAAATGTCAGTACCCCCACTTGGTATAATTTCTTTAAGGAAGAGCGAGATACAGAAAATGTTTTGACCATGGCTGGATTCCCTCGCCATTTTCACTCCAGGTACATATATTCTCCTTCCTTCCTCCCTTCCTTTCCATTCCTTCTGTCTTTTTTCTCCCTCCTTCCTCCCTCCACCTCCCTGCTTGCATCTATCTTTCTCTCTCGCTCTTTTTATAAGATTATAATTGAAATCTAATTTAGGATAGTTTTAAAAACTTGTCAAAAGTGTCAGTGTAGGGTATGATATGAAAGTGAATAACTTTAATCTTACATGAACTAAAAATTAATTTCTGTTCCTGGGACATTACCCTGCATGTCTTCAAATATTTAAAGATGAAAATGGCAAAGGTTTTATTGGATCTGCATTGCAGTACATTAAACTATAATATCTTTATGTGGGAGAATGACTTTTTAAACTGCCAATTAGTTGCATCCTTTCACTGAAATTTTACTACATGTGCCACAGGCTTGGTTTTGCACTGGTCTATTTTTTTTAGATTTTAAAGACTTTATGTTTTACTTTTCAGAGCACAGTTTTATTTAGTGTCTTCCATATACTGAATTGGGAGAAGGCAATGGCACCCCACTCCAGTACTCTTGCCTGGAAAATCCCATGGACAGAGGAGCCTGGTAGGCTGCAGTCCATGGGGTCGCTAATAGTTGGACACGACTAAGCGACTTCACTTTCACTTTTCACTTTCATGCATTGGAGAAGGAAATGGCAACCCACTCCAGTGTTCTTGCCTGGAGAATCCCAGGGACGAGGGAGCCTGGTGGGCTGCCGTCTATGGGGTCGCACAGAGTCAGATACGACTGAAGCGACTTAGCAGCAGCAGCATGTAGTGAATTAAAGGCATCATGGCAGGGAACCATGTGACTGAGACAAATTTTGCTGTGAGCTTTATCCATGTCCATGGCAGTCTGCAGTGCCCATCTATTATTCCAGCAAATTTGTTTTGAGTACCTACCACGTGCAAGATGGCAGTTTAGCCTGTATGGGAAATAATGAAGCTATGTAAGATAAACTCCCATTAGAAAGTTTAAAATCTAGTGGAAAGCCAAGTTTTTATAAATTGCCAAACATTAAGATATATCAAAGATGTGGTCCATATATACAGTAGAATATTACTCAGCCACAAAAGGGAGCAAAATTGGGTTATTTGTAGTGATACAGTTGAACCTAGAGTTTGTCATACAAAGTGATGTACATCAGAAAGAGAAAAACAAACATATAAACTCTGGGAAATAGTGAAAGACAGGGAGGCCTGGAATGCTGCAAGTCCATTGGCTCTCAAAGAGTCAGACATGACTTAGTGACTGAAAAACCACAACAACACATATATATGGAATCTAAAAAAATGGTACTGATAAACCTATTTTCAGGGCAGGAATGGAGACTCAGACATAAGGAACCAACTTGTGGACATGAAGCCGGGGGAAGGGGAGGGTGGGACAAATTGAGAGAGTAGCATTGACATATATATGAAACTGTGTGTAAAGTAGGTAGTTAGTGGGAAGCCACTGTATATAGCACAGGGAGCCCAGCTCAGTGCTCTGTGATGACCTAGAGGGGTGAAATGGGGGTGGGTAGGAAGAAGGCTCAAAAGGGAAGGGAGATATATATATATATATATATAGCTGATACATGTTGTTGTATAACAGAAACTAACATAACATTGTAAAGCAATTATCCTCCAGTTTAAAAAAATAAAAGAAAATCCCTAAGAAAAGATGTATCAGAATGAATCAGTAACTAGAATTAATAATAATGGCAAACACAGATGATTGTTTTATAGGAGTACTCTTGCCTAGAAAATCCCATGGATGGAGGAGCCTGGTAGGCTGCAGTCCGTGGGGTCGCTAGGAGTCGGACACGGCTGAGCGACTTCACTTTTCACTTTCATGCATTGGAGAAGGAAATGGCAACCCACTCCAGTGTTCTTGCCTGGAGAATCCCAGGGACGGGGGAGCCTGGTGGGCTGCCGTCTATGGGGTCGCACAGAGTCGGACACAACTGAAGCGACTTAGCAGCAGCAGCAGTGGAGGGAAAGGTACATTCTGACTGAGAAATTTAAGGAAAGAAAAAATAGTATTTCGTCAGATCTTATGGGAGTGAGTTAGATTTTGCTGGATGAAATGGTTTGTGGATTACATTCCATGGGGAAAGAAGGGCGGGAGTATAAGTACTGAGGAAGAAGATACTTCGTGTGTTGGACTGATGGCCAGCTGGCAGTAGGCACAGTGGGGAAGGAAGCTGGGAAATGTGGTCTTTCAAGGTGTGATGTGTGTGGTCTTGGTGGAGGCTGTGATAAGGAGCAGAGGTTCATCTTTGAAATGTTAGCCCTAGGTCTTTTTTTTTTTTTAAGTATCAGATTATTGTGATAGAATTGCATAAGTTTAGGGGTGTATAACATGATGATTTTATATATATATAGCAAAATGATGACCACAATTAGGTTAACCTATCTGTTGCCTCACGTAGTTTTGTCTGTGTTGAGATCTTTTAAATCTACTCTTTGAAGATCAGCTTTCAAAATGTACAGTACAGCATTGTTAACTGTGGTCGCCCTGCTGTCCATCACATCCCCAGAACTTATTTTATGTTTGGAAGCTTGTATCCTTTGACCACCTTCACCTATGTCTCCCCTCCGCACAGCAACCACCAATCAACTCTGTTTCTATGATTTTGTTTGTTTGCTTGTTTTAGATTCTGCATGTAAGTGAGATCATACATTATTTGTCTTTTCTTTCTGACTTATTCTACTTAACACCAGGTTCCATCCATCTTGTCATATATGGCAGAATCTCAGATTTAAGGCTGAACGATATTCCATTGTATGTATATATACCACATTTTCTCTATCCTGTCTTCCATGAGTAGGCACTTAGGTTTTTGTGTCTTGGCTATTGCAAATAATGTGGCAGTGAACATGGGGTACAGTATCTCTTGAGACAGTGCTTTTCTTTCCTTCAGTTATATCCCCAGCAGTGGAATTGCTGGATCACTTGCTAGTTTAATTTTTTGCGGATCCTATGTTTAATTTTTTGCGGATCCTTCATCCTATTTTCATCTAGATCATCTTAGAATCCTAAATCAAAAGAAACCAGAGGATTCTGTTTTAGGATTATTTTGCAGTCCTGAAACATGCCTTCAAACTGCCCTTCCGTGTTTTTTCAGTCTCTCTGACGGTGTATGGGTTTCTGAGCACATTCAGGGTTATGTTTTCACCTGCCATTGTACCTGCAGATGAGGTTAAAAAATGAGAAAGCAGTGTTTACAAATCCTTTATTGGGCCAGTTTCATTGCAAAGGTTTAACTTAAATCCTGCAGCAATCCCAATACTAATAGCAATAATGCACATGTTATCTCATTTACTCCTCCTCACTGCTCTCTGAGGACTGTGAGAGTCACCGATTTACAGATGAGGAACTCAGCCTTGGAGAGAAGGAGGTGGCAGAGCTGGGATTTGAATCTACCATTTAATGTCCAGCTGTACCCCCTCTCACAATCATGTGGAAGTCACTCCTCGTATTCTATTCCTTATTTACAAATAAGGAAACTCAAGCACAGAGATATTAAACAGCTTTCCAGTATTCGTATACTTTCACAAATGGCAAGCTGGAACTTTAGCTTTTATCTGCTGTGCCCTCCGAGCCTTTGTTCTTTTCATGACATTATGCTGTCAGCTTGTGTTGGACTGGTCTTATTTCCTGGGGACATTTGAATTCTCTCACATTTGGGATGAGATTTGCAAGAAAAAAAAATCCTGGCCTGTTGTTCTTCGGGTAAGTGGAAAGAGAGCAACTGATGCTTACAAAATCGTGTGCCCTTGCAGGCATATGAAGTACATCTTTGAAGTAAGCAAAGCTATTCTAAGACAGCCCTCTCAACACAAGACCAGATGTGTGGATGCTGATTCCTTCTTCTTGAAAATGGAGGTTGTCTTTTTTTTGTGTGTGATTTTCAAGTAGTCCGGTTTAGTGATTTCCATACATTGGAAGCAACTCCGTTAGAATCACCTTAGAAACATTGAACACACACACACAGAGACACGGAATAAACATGTTCCCGGACTTCTGACTCACTATCAGGTGGTACCCAGTCATCTATTTTGGAAAAGCTTCTTGGTTAAGGCAGCATATTACAAGTGCAAAAGGCTGGGTCTCTGGGGCCAGATCTCACTGGCTTATTCCCCAGCTATGAAGCTTTGGCAAGTTAAGTAGCTTTTCTGTGCCTTAACTCATCATCTGTATTTGAGCTCCCCCATATTGTCATCATAGAAGGCAATGGCACCCCACTCCAGTACTCTTGCCTGGAAAATCCCATGGACGGAGGAGCCTGGAAGGCTGCAGTCCATGGGGTCGCTGAGAGTCGGACACGACTGAGCGACTTCACTTTCACTTTTCACTTTCATGCATTGGAGAAGGAAATGGCAACCCACTCCAGTGTTCTTGCCTGGAGAATCCCAGGGACGGGGGAGCCTGGTGGGCTACCGTCTATGGGGTCGCACAGAGTCGGACACGACTGAAGTGACTTAGCAGCAGCAGTCTAGAAATATGATAATTTAGAGAAACATCAAAAGAGCAATGAGAAAATTCTAAATCTGAGGCACTATTTCCCTAGTTATGTAAAGAAAAGAATAATTATAACTGAATAATCTCAGGGTAATTCTATTGTGGATCTCACTTACATTCAGTGTGAACTATTCAAGTAGCATAGGGAAACAGCATACATTTTTCGACCTATTAAATTAAAGTCAGGGTGATTTAGATGCAGAATAAACTGAAGTTCATTCTTAAAATGTTTACAGCACAAGTGCTTAGTAAGCACATTAATATTGTAATCCAGTTGCATGAGGGATGTTTGACTGAGTTAAATGAACAACAACACATCTTAATTACCTCGCAGCATATACTTGTATGCAATCACATACACAGCTTTTCCTGGCAGTGAATCTATTTAGTAACTTTTTTATAGACCAGTAGGACCTTGAAGCTCATTAAGCCCTGGTAAATTGTTCCTTTTTATAGACAAAGAAATTGAATTCCAGGAAGGTTAAGATGATTATCTGAAAAACTTCACAGTCGGTTAGTTGCCGAATCAAGGCTAGGAGTTGGATTTTAAAATATTTTGTTCTAATCAAAACTATAGTAAAACTAGTTTTCATTGAAGTAGTTCCAAGAATCCAGACCATTCACTCTGCCAGACAGGCCGGGAGATGTTATATTGTAATAGAAAAAAAACAAAAAACAAAAAACCAGGATTTGGTGTTTTACAGAACTTAGTTGAAAGACTATCATTTAATGGAATGTGTGGCTGGCGTATATTACTTAGTTTTACTGAGTTTCGGCTCCCTCTTTTCTGCAAAGACAGATTACAATAAAATTAACCCTTGGCACTTCACAGGTCTGGCATCCACATGTTTCTATGTGTGCTTATTGCTCAGTTGTGTCCAACTCTTTGCGATCTTTTGGACTACAGCCTGCCAGGCTTCTCTGTCCGTGGGATTTCCCAGGCAAAAATACTGGAATGGGTTGTCATGCCCTCCTGCAGGGGATCTTCCCAAACCAGGGATTGAACCTGCATCTCCTGTGCCTCCAGCATTGTAGGTCAATTCTTTACTCACTGAGCCACCTGGGATATTTGAGAGCAACTTCTAAGTTCCATGATGTGGAGTAAACCATTTGCCTCCAAGCAGTGAATTCCTTAGCTAAGGAGAGATTATAATCAACTATGCAGATTTTTCTCTTGAAGCTATAAAAATCTCTATTTCTTTTTAAAAAATGAGCCTGAAAAGAAAGTCAACTGCTGGTGACTATGCCGAAAAGGAAAGTAATTGAGAGATCTAATAAAGTGATGTTTCTTAGCAGATAAAGGGTAGGGATGTGTTATAGAGTAGAATGTCAAATTCTTTACTGGGTCAGATCCAAGATATGACTAGTTCTGCCCTAAGATCCATACACAGAAACTAGAGAAAGTACTTCCTAAAATTGTTAGTAAATTCTGTCATCTTTGCAAAACAACTTAAGGAAAATCAAGCTTTAATGCAAATTGAAATGTTGGTTACACTGTGAAGATATGAGCAGGAAACAATTGAATTAAACATGAATGTGGTTTTAAAGACCAGAAGCTAGCATAAAATTTTCCATATTTGAATATTTAGCTCTTTGCTAGGGTATTGACTATTTTGCTAACAAATATAACACTCTACTGTAACTTCTTAATAGTTATGAGAATCATATGAGATAAAAAATCTATTTAGCATATTGTTGACCTGCCCAGGTGGCACAAGTGGTAAAGAACCTGCCTGCCAATGCAGGAGACGTGAGACATGGCTTTTATCCCTGGGTCAGGAAGGTTCCCTGGAGGAGGGCATGGCAACTCACTCCAGTATTCTTGCCTGGAGAATCCCATGGACAGAGGAGCCTGGTAGACTACAGTCCATAGGGTTACAAAAAGTCGGACATGACTGAAGCAACTTAGCACAGATGTATGCACTAGTATATACTATGTCAATAATAATAATTTCTCAATTTAATCTGTACAAGTACAGTTTTACCATATGTTTTATAATACTTACTATTATATTCTAAATAAAGGATTAATTAATTACCCTTATTGGCTTTATTTATCATAAACTCTTCCACTTTCAACTTCTCATTTTCATAGCAAAAATTATCAAAATCTTTTGTGTTTTACTGCAGGAAGATGCTCATCAGAGTGTTAAAAGTTTAGCCTTACTATTTTCCTTAGTAGTTTTTCAAAAATTTAAGTCACCCACTATTATGGCTGGCTAACATGCATGCCTGAAACAATGTGAGCTTTCAGGATAAAGCTCCACTATAAACATTATCTGTGGCTGGAGGAATCTTTCAGCACACTTTCATGGTCTTTAAAATCAAGAATTGTTGAGTTCAAGTCAAAAAGAATAGAGTTTTTCTTCCAAACCTATGAAACAAAGAAGTAGTGTAAATAATTTGTGCAAGGTCATGGAAAGAATGCTTATTTGAATTATTGAGATTTATAACTTGAGAGCCAAATTTTGTGTTAACCATTAGCACAGAGTTCCCTGTTTAGCAGTAAAAGCTTAATTTAAGAAAGAAATTTTTTTTTAAGTATGCATAAAATACCTGCATTTTATTCAAGCATTTTGATTATTCAAGCATTTTTAAATGACCATTGATCTTTTTGGCAAAACTAATTCTGTTTGACTTGATAAGAGTTACATCCCAATGCATTAAAAAATGGCCCATGTTAACAGAGATCATATTCGCTTGTGGCATAGTGTTCAGTGAAGCGTCTCCTGTGATTGATACTAGCGCAAGTTGCGTGAAGCATCTTTATTGTTGAGGAGCTAGGTAAACAGCATGTTACTTGTGTGACTGGTTGCTTTCATCATCCTTAACGTTGCCTGGCATTTATTCCTGTGAGCAGTGTGTAGTTTGGAAAGGTGCTTTGGGATCTCTCAGGGTGAACCATGTTATATAAATGTAAATCACCATAATTATAAAATATTTATAGATGATATAATATTGCAGTTAGAAACACACAATAGTAAAAACTAAAAATATTTATACAAAGGGGTTATGGGAGAATTACTGGTCTGAAAGGGAATAGTGAGAGGAGATTTTACTAGGAAAAAGTTTGGAAGAATTAATCGAAAATACTAAATATTAGGTGACTGAACAGAACACCATGATCTTAAAACAACTATAAGGTGCAATGGAGTGAATATTACATATTTATTTACACTCTGGTGGGATAAATTTTGTTTTGTGTTAATGGCATGTGTCTGTACAAACATGCTTTCGAATGACTTTGGAAAGGAGCTTCAAGGTGACTCACTCTCATTCCCACCTGCTGCTCCTGCTGTTGGTGCTATTTATTTAAAAATTTGGCATCAGAGTCGAAAGGGGGAAAAAAGTTTATCTTCTAGTCTATTAAAACCTTTTGCAAAAGTCATCATTTCTGTTTGAAACGGATGTTGTGAAAACATGCATTGTGGAAGAATTAGATGTGCTAATGATTGTATATTTTAAAGTTAGTGGTTGATATGGAGCATGATTGCGTTGTTTTTTTTTTTTTTCTTCCTTGGATAAACTATTAGGAAAATTGGTCCCCACTACCCATTTCCTCCATAGCCTTCTGAGATTGATTACTTCTCTTTTCCTTTTTCCTCCCCCCATTATTTCCTTCAACTCTGATTTCCACATTGCTAAAGGCTCTGGCCATTTGTCTTGTTCATCCTAAATGACCTCTTTGAAGCATCTGAAATGCTTTACCTTCGTGGAGTCCTTCTTCATTCAGCTCTTTAGATCTCTTCTCCTCTTTTAGACCTCTCCTCCTCCTCTTCATCTATCCCTCTAGTAATTCAGTATTTGTAGTTTGCTTACTGCTCCCCTCTGTACTTACTTCCTATGGTTCCATGCAGGTACCTCTGTTCTTCTTTCTAAATAACATCCCATCTTCTCCTCCTGCCCCCAAACCTTTGATCACTCCCATGACTTCAGCTCTTTCTTCTAATACAGCTCAGTTGTGTATCTCAGACCTAGACCTTTCAGTTATCTAGCTGTGTTCTGCATGAATCCACTTGGATTTGGAACTCATCAGGTTCAAAATTAAGTTTATCATCTCTCCCTTCAAACATTAGTGGCACTAATGGTAAAGAACCTGCCTGCCAATGCAGGAGATATACAAGACTTGGGTTCCATGGCAACCCAGGAAATGGCAACCCACTCCAGTATTCTTGCCTGGAGAATCCTGTGGACAGAGGAGCATGGCCGGCTACAGTCCCTAGGGTTGCAAAGAGTCAGACACAACTGAAGCGACTTGGCACGCACACACACTTCAAACCTATTATTTCACTTTAATTTCTCATTTTATTGAGTTAAACATCATTCACTTGGCACTCCAAATCAGAAATCCAGACCCAATGTAAACTCCTTTCACCACATATGCACTGTTTCACCAGTTCTGAAATACATTCTAAATTGATTCTCTCTACCATCTCTCTCCTACCTTAACTGAAGCTGTTAAGATTTCTTGCCTGGATTATTGCAACAACATCCAATTTCCCTCTCTCTAGTTGGCTCTCCTTTCAGTGTGTCCTCCATACAACAGCCACAGGGCTTGTTTTCAAAGCACTTATCTCATCATGTTTTTCTCTTGCTTAAAGTCATGCAATGGCTCCCTGTAGCTTTCAGTATTATGTCCCCAAACCTTGGCAGCACATTGCATTCTTCCTGAAAATGTTTTTATTTTCCTTCTACCACATGTGCCCTTTACTCTGGCTATACTAGACCTTTTATTTCTGTAATGAATCATACCATGTTACATCTTTGTGATGATTCATATGTCATTGTCATTTTCTCAAAAATTCTCTCTCCTGCCTTTGATATGTCACCTTTTCCTCATCCTATTTCCCAGCTCAGTTCAAGGGTCACCTCTAGAAAGATTTCCCTGACTTGAGCCCATCATCATTAGCATTAGATTGGTTTCCATGCTCCTCCTCCATGCCCCAAATAAACCATACTGTGGTTGAATTGCTAATTTACTTGTCTGACTCTACCTAGACTATAATTTTCTTGAGGGCAGGAGTCATGACTTATTCAACTTTATATTCTTATGGTTTGGTTCAGTGCTTAGCTAAGTACTGTACAGTAAACATTTCCTGAATACATGGACAAATTAATGGACATCAGGAATGACTCTTTCATAAGTTTGGCCATTGGCCAAGAAAGGAATAAGAAAATTGAACAGTGTGTATTTAGCATTAAATTTAATATGTTAGCAGTCCTCTTTAGAGAGAAAATGAGAAAGATTATATTTTGTTGAAGTGGTACACTAAGTTGGGGACATAATTCTGAATCTCTAAGAAACTTGACAGCATTACTGTAATGAAAACATTTTCCAATCAGACACACCTTTGTATATTTAGAAATATGAGCATGTTGGTTTCAAATAGTGGCAGACAGCATTGTTTCATTTCTGTTAAGATATTTTGACATTATGGTACCTCAGAGACTAAATAGTAGCAAAGTTTAGAATTATTTAAGATGCTTTACTCCATAAATATAATGGTAGCTTTGTCACTAAGCCTGCCAGGCTCATCTGTCCATGGGATTTCCCAGGCAAGAATACTGGAGCAGGTTGCCATTTCCTTCTCCAGGGAGTTCTGACCCAGAGATTGAACCCACACCTTCTGCATTGCAGGCAGTTCTTTACTGCTGAACCACCAGGAACATGGAGATGGCAATTATAGAATCATAATGTTGACACACATAATGAATGAATGACTGTCCAAATTACAGGGTGAATTGAACATATCGAACATGGAAACTCTTTTGCTTGGTTCAGCAGGTTATATTTACAAAATCTAGAACATTTTTGATCCCTATTTTGGAGGGTTATATTTACACAGTTTAAGCAGTTGAAAATTTCAATAGGTGTATAGTTGTAAGGTTGCACATTTCCAGTTTGTGCTGCTAAGTCGCTTCAGTCGTGTTTGACTCTGTGCGACCCCATAGACGGCAGCCCACCAGGCTCCCCTGTCCCTGGGATTCTCCAGGCAAGAACACTGGAGTTGCCATTTCCTTCTCCAATGCATGAAAGTGAAAAGTGAAAGTGAAGTCGCTCAGTCGTGTCCAACTCTTAGCGACCCCATGGACTGCAGCCTACCAAGAAGAGCTCATAATACAGTCCCATATATTCACACATGTAAATCTGGTTGTGTTTGTGTGCACTCAGTTGTGTCCAACTCTGCAAACCTCTGGACCATATAGCCCACAAGGATCCTCTGTAAATGGAATTTTGAAAGCAAGAATACTGGAATGGGTTGCCATTTCCTAACCCTGGGGATCTTCCCAACCCAGGGATTTAACGTGCCATCACCTGTGTTTCCTGCATTACAGGTGGATTCTTTGCCCACAGAGCCTGTTTCCGATTTAACCCATAATATTTCCGTGGAGGCCTTCCTGGTCTCTTCCGTTCAGTTCAGTTCAGTCGCTCAGTCCTGTCCGACTGTTTGTGACCCCATGGACGCAGCACACCAGGCCTCCCTATCTATCACCAACTCGCGGAGTTTACTCAAACTCATGTCTATTGAGTCAGTGATGCCATCCAACCATCTCATCCTCTGTCATTCCCTTCTCCTCTGGCCCTCAATCTTTCACAGCATCAGGGTCTTTTCAAATGAGTCAGCTCTTCTCATCAGGTTGCCAAAGTATTGGAGTTTCAGCTTCAACATCAGTCCTTCCAATGAACACCCAGGACTGATCTCCTTTAGGATGGACTGGTTGGATCTCCTTGCAGTCCAAGGGACTCTCAAGAGTCTTCTCCCACACCACAGTTCGAAAGCATCAATTCTTCAGTGCTCAGTTTTCTTTATAGTCCAACTCTCACATCCATACATGACCACTGGAAAAACCATAGGCTTGACTAGATGGACTTTTGTTGGCAAAGTAATGTCTCTGCTTTTGAATATGCTGTCTAGGTTGGTCATAACTTTCCTTCCAAGAAGTAAGCGTCTTTTAATTTCCTGGCTGCAGTCACCATCTGCAGTGATTTTGGAGCTCCAAAAAATAAAGTCTGACACTGTTTCCCTATCTATTTGCCATGAAGTGATGGGACCGGATGCCATGATCTTAGTGTTCTGAATGTTGAGCTTTAAGCCAACTTTTTACTCTCCTCTTTCACTTTCAACAATAGGCTTTTTAGTTCCTCTTCACTTTCTGCCATAAGGGTGGTGTCATCTGCATATCTGAGGTTATTGATATTTCTCCCGGTAATCTTGATTCCAGCTTGTGTTTCTTCTAGCCCAGCATTTCTCATGATGTACTCTGCATATAAGTTAAATAAGCACGATGACAATATGCAGCCTTGACATACTCCTTTCCTGATTTGGAACCAGTCTATTGTTCCATGTCCAGTTCTAACTGTTGCTTCCTGACCTGCATACAGATTTCTCAAGAGGCAGATCAGGTGGTCTGGTATTCCCATCTCTTTCAGAATTTTCCATGGTTTATTATGATCCACACAAAGGCTTTGGCATAGTCAGTAAAGCAGAAATAGATGTTTTTCCGGAACTCTCTTGCTTTTTCGATAATTCAGCAGATGTTGGCAATTTGATTTCTGGTTCCTCTGCCTTTTCTAAAACCAGCTTGAACATCTGGAAGTTCACGGTTCACGTATTGCTGAAGCCTGGCTTGGAGAATTCTGAGCATTACTTTACTAGCGTGTGAGATGAGTGCAGTTGTGCAGTAGTCTGAGCATTCTTTGGCATTGCCTTTCTTTGGGATTGGAATGAAAACTGACCTTTTCTAGTCCTGTGGCCACTGCTAAGTTTCCCAAATTTGCTGGCATCAAAGTTTCCCAAATTTGAGTGCAGCACTTTCATAGCATCATCTTTTAGGATTTGAATAGCTCAACTGGAATTCCATCACCTCCACTAGCTTTGTTCATAGTGATGCTTCCTAAGGCCCACTTGACTTCACATTCCAGGATGTCTGGCTCTAGGTGAGTGATCACATCATCTTGGTCATGAAGATCTTTTTTGTACAGTTCTTCTGTGTATTCTTGCCACCTCTTCTTAATATCTTCTGCATCTGTTAGGTCCCTACCATTTCTGTCCTTTATTGAGCCCATCTTTGTAGGAAATGTTCCCTTGGTATCTCTAATTTTGTTGAAGAGATCTCTAGTTTTTCCCATTCTATTATTTTCCTCTATTCCTGGCCCCTTGGTTCCCAAACAAATCACAGAACAGCTATTGATATTACCCATACTGAGTAGCGATGTTTGATGTGTGAAATATTCAGTTTGTGCTGAGTCACAAGTCTTTTGTACCCAGAGCTTACCTCAGCCTTCTAGAAGAACCTGACATTAACACCCTGGCACTTCTGTTAAAGGTATATTATACTAAAATATTTGGCTCTTCTCATTCTTGAATTGAATTTAACATTAGCAGGGCTTCTTTCTCATCCAGGGAAAGAAAGAGAGTTAGTGCCCAGGTGTCCCTGTTTCTGCCTCCAGCTTTTTAGTGTTTCAGAGAACCCATTTCCCTGCAGGTGCACGAATGGGACTCATATTGTCTCCATCTGTCTCTTTTATTCTCTGTCTTTGTTCTTGTGATTATATCTTTTGAATTGTGGGTGTCATCCAAAAAAAAAAAAAAAATCTTTGCATTTTCTTGATTTGGGTATACTGTGAGGACAGGGTCTTTACAATACTAAATAGCTTTTTATTCTGAAAAAATAAATAATTCATCTGAATCTTGGTAATAACATGATATCCTTTGTATATGAAGATGATGACAACAATCTGTTTACTTGCTCAACTATTTTCTCAGGAAAGATTCTTTGCCATGTAATTGCTGTTTTTAAGATTCTGGTTAGATATTATCAAATTATCCTTCCTAGTCATACATACAGTAGTAGTGGATAAGTTTACCTCTCTTCCTATACATTTACCAAAATTGAGTATTATTATTTTTCATCTTCATCGATAACCAAGGTAAAATTTACTTTATTATTTTATCTGCATGTCTTTATTTTTATCTGCATGTCTTTGATTCCTGGACTTAAATATTTTATATACTAATTAGTCAATTGTATTCTTTTGCAGATTACTTGTTCATTACTTTGCCTATTTTTCTTTTGGAGCATCCCCATATTTCCTGTTGATTTGTAAGACTCTCTTTTAGACTAAGTACATCAATCCTTTGTCTGGAAAATATTTTATACATTTATTTCTGTAGTTCATTCTTTCATGTATGGTGCTTCTTGCCATAATATAAAGAAATTATGAGGTTACATCCATCAAGATTTTTCTCTATACTTTCTGTCACTGTGTGATGCTTGCTGCTGCTGCTGCTGCTAAGTCGCTTCAGTTGTATCTGACTCTGTGAGACCCCATAGACAGTAGCCCACCAGGCTCCTCTGTCCCTGGGATTCTCTAGGCAAGAATACTGGAGTGGTTTGCCATTTCCTTCTCCAATGCATACATGCATGCTAAGTTGCTTCAGTCATGTCCAACTCTGTGTGACCCTATGGACAGCAGCCTACCAGGCTCTTCTGTCCATGGGATTCTCTAGGCAAGAATACTGGAGTGAGTTGCCATTTCCTTCTCCAGTGTGATGCTTAGGAATGTATATTGATAGTCCTGTAGAAATTCTTCTGTGGAAGGTCTGCTGCTGCTGCTGCTAAGTCGCTTCAGTCGTGTCCGACTCTGTGCGACCCCATAGACGGCAGCCCAGAAGGCTCCCCTGTCCCTGGGATTCTCCAGGCAAGAACACTGGAGTGGGTTGCCATTTCCTTCTCCAATGTGGAAGGTCTGGGTTCTCCAAAAATATTAACCTTTCAATGAAACTTTTCTTTTTGTACTCCAAACTCTCCACTAACTTATTTGAAATCTGAATGCCTCAAGTTATAAGTCAAATGATGTTAATTTATTGTAGTACAATTGTTTGAATTAAGATGAATGTTATGTTTGAATGGGGCTTTCCTGGTGGCTCAGATGGTAAAGCGTCTGCCTGCAGTGCCTGAGATCTGGGTGCTATCCGTGGGTTGGGAAGATCCTCTGGAGAAGAAAATGGCAACCCACTCCAGTGTTCTTGCCTGGAAAATCCCACGGATGGAGAAGCCTGGCAGGCTACAGTCCATGGGATTGCAAAGAATCAGACATGACTGAATGACTAACATATACACTGTCAATAATCCCTTTTGTTTTAGTCACATCTGATGAGTATATGTTGTCCATTTTGTCCTGTTCACACTGAGAGAATTCAACTAGAACATAAGTTTTAAACTAGACTAAAACAGATATACTATATATCACAATTTTTAAGAAATATGTTTTCCTGTAACTTTTTCATGATTTTATTCTTTTTCTTTTCATAATTTTATATTGTAAGATACATGGTAGACACCTAACTTTTTAATTTATGTATAGCCAGCATCCAACATTATTTATAGAAAAAGTCATCATCTGTTTCAGTGATTTGAAAGCCGTTTAAATCATATACTCCAATATTACATTTTCTGGATCTGTTTATGAATTTTCTATTCCACTGCTTTGACTTTACATTTTTTTGTGCTAGTACAACACTGTTTTAAATATTGTAGTTGTGTAATGTATGTTAAACTCTGGTAGAAAAAGTCGCCATTGTTTGTATTGTTTTCAAAATATCCTTAACTTTATTCTTGTACATTTAGATTGTTGTTGTTCAGTTACTAAGTTGTATCTGACTCGTTGCGACCCCATGACTGCAGCACATCAGGCTCCCCTGCCTTTCACTATCTCCTGGAATTTGCTCAAATTCATGTCCATTCCTCTGCCGTCTTCTTCTCCATTTACCTTCAGTCTTTCCCAGCTTTAGGGTCCTTTCCAATGAATCAGTTCTTCACATCAGGTAGCCAAAGTATTGGAGCTTCAGCTTTAGCATCAGTCCTTCCAATGAATATTCAGGGTTGATTTCCTTTAGGATTGACTGGTGTGATCTCTTTGCTGTCCAAGATACTCTCAAGAGTCTTCTCCCTCACCAGGATTAGAAACATCAATTCTTTTGACACTCAGCCTTCTTGACGGTCCAACCCTCACATCTTTACTTGACCACTGGAAAAACCATAACTTTGACTATATGGACCTTTGTCAGCAAGGTGGTATCTCTGCTTTTTAATGTGCTGTCTAGGTTTGTCATAGCTTCTCTTCCAAGGAGCAAGTGCCTTTTCATTTCATGGCTGCAGTCACCATCCACAGTGATTTTGGAGCCCAAGAAAATAAAATCTATCACTGCTTCCACTTTTCCCCACCTCTAAAATAAATTGGGACTTTCTTTAGAAATAGGCTGAATTCACACATCAAATTGGAAAAAATACCGTGTCCTGGGCAGAGATTTAAAATTTTTTATTCAGTTCATGGGTAGCTCTTCACTCATGAACTCCAGTTTTTAATGTAGTTCTAGACAATTCTCATTGAGTATATTTTGAGGAGTTTATGTTTGTTTGTGTTATTAATGGGATTCTTTTCCCATAATATTTAAGATTATTATTGTAGGTGTATTTGAAATTTATTAATATTTTTCAAATAAGGATTTTATAAGCACCACTTTTATTTATTATCTAACTGCATCTAATAGAATTTCAGCTTGAAAAAAATAAATATTCATATCTAATAATGAAGGTGATTTTGTCTCTTCCTGTCATATATTTATCTCTTACTTATTTTACTTCTCTTATTGTACTGGTTAAGATATCTAGAATAATAGGCAACACTGATTATGATACTTCACATCTCTGTTTTGACCCTGATATTAATGAGAATGCCTCTGCTATTTCTGTTTTTGGGTTATAAAGCTTATTTTTGGTCTCTTATCATTACTCTTGACTATGCTAAACACTATTGCTAATTCAAAGTTTTTCTAAAAACATGTTTCAATATGAATTATGTCAAATGCCTTTTTGTTACCTACTGGCATGATAATATATTTTTGTTATATAATTTATTAGACATTATGATTTTTATTTAATAAAATATTTATGTAACAATACTCTTTAGATTTAATTATTATTCTTTTAATATAATATTAGTCTAATATTATTTAAGATGAAGTATTTTATTGAGGAATTTTGGCATTTATATTTATATATGAGATTTAGTTGTAGGACTTTTCCTAGCAAGTCATTTTTTTTTAATTAAGGAAAAAGAAACACTGCTCATTACCAAACATATAGCCTGACATCATAATGTAATATGTATTAGATGTCAATTTCATGTGTATTATAGGTAGTAAAGTGAGGAAAACAACAAAGTAAAAGCAATAAAAAAATCTATATTTTACTAATCTTTTATTTTATTACAACATTCATTAGGACAATTCATTCATTGTTAGAAATGTTGTTTAGTCACTAAGACGTGAGCTCGTTGCAGCTCCATGGACTGTGTGCTTCCCAGTCCTTCACTATCTCCAATAGTTTGCTCAAACTCCTTTGAGTCGGTGTTACTATATAAATATCTCATCCTCTGCCATCCCCTTCTCCTTTTACCTTCAATCTTTCCCAGCATCAAGATCTTTTCCAATGAGTTGGCTCTTCACATTAGGTGGCCAAAATATTGGAGCTTCAACTTCAGCATTAGTCCTTCCAATGAATATTCAGGGAAGATTTCCTTTAAGATTGTCTGGTTTGATCTCTTTTCTCTCCAAGGGACTCCCAAGAGCCTTCTCCAACACCGCAGTTCAAAAGCATCTGTTCTTTGCTGCTCAGCCTTCTTTCTGGTCCAGCTCTCACATTCATACATGACTACTGAAAAAACCATAACTTAGAGTATAAGGACTTTTGTTGGCAAAGTGATGTCTTTGCTTTTTCATATGCTGTCTATGTTTGTTATAGTTTTCCTTCCAAGGAGCAAGCCTCTTTTAATTTCATGGCTGCAATTACCATCTGCAGTGATTTCGGAGCCCAAGAAAATAAAATCTGTCACTGTTTCACTTTTTCCCCTTCCTTTGTTAGAAATTTTCTTTAATAATTTGAATGTTTTTATTTTGCTTTGTTCATCAGAAAGACATTGCCCTTTATAGGTGAGTTAGTGAAGGAGAGGGTTAAAAAGGACAATCACTAAGCTGATTTAAACATAATTGATTTAGATTGATTATGCCTTTTAAAGAAACTGGATTATTCTTTACTCTTTCAACTATTCTGAAAAAAAAATTTATTTTCTATTTCTTAAGGGTTTGGTTCAGACAGTGATTCAATGTAAAGTAGAAAGTTGCTATTTGAAAAGAGAACAATTCATATTTTGAAAAAATTTTCCAACAATGATAAAGCAGAAAGAAAGTACTTTCCTCATACCACTATATTTCATATGTATTTCATATGTTTGGTCAGTTTTTCAACTAGGCAGAAAATGCTTCCTCAAATGAACTGCATAAAGCAAGATGGGTGAATTTTTAAAATATATTTTTATAAAGCTTTCTATTATGCTATATTAATATTTTTGATGAAACAGAAGAAAACTATGCTTTCTTCTTTCATGATGTAAATTATTGAAAGTAGCTAGAGAAGATGACTTCACTAATATATCTTCCTTTAAATTAGGATATGGGTAGAGTACTCTTGCCTGGAAAATCCCATGGACAGAGGAGCCTAGTAGGCGGCAGTCCATGGGGTCGCTAAGAGTCGGACACGACTGAGCGACTTCACTTTCACTTTTCACTTTCATGCACTGGAGAAGGAAATGGCAACCCACTCCAGTGTTCTTGCCTGGAGAATCCCAGGGACGGGGAAGCCTGGTGGGCTGCTGTCTATGGGGTCGCACAGAGTCAGACACGACTGAAGTGACTTAGCAGCAGCAGATTTTCCTACAAACTCTCTAAGGATTACTCATAAAAGATGTACAATTCAAGAGAATAAAAATAATTTATTCATTGGAGTCTTTGAATTTTTCTTAGATATTTTAGAGATAGTTGCCATTGTTCTGAATAGATTCAGAAGACTTAATTACATAATTTCTTAGATTTCTTAATGGATCTTTTAATTTTTACAACAGATGTTCTTTTACAACTGGTCTTTTATCATCCTTAATAACCTGCCTGCAGTCTTTCAGTTACATTTTAAATTAGTTTATTTAAAATTATATTAAACATCTAATGTGGTGAAAAAACATATGATGATATTTGTTCTGGCTACAGACTAAATTTGGTTAATGACTATATAAAAGGAATAACTGTTAACACATTAGACAAATTAGGGTTTTGGTATTACTTTTATTCTGAGGGATAGTCATTATGGTAGCTTCCTAGACTTTATATCTCATGGCAGTTCTTCTCATAGCAAATAAAGTTAGCTCCCAAACAGGAAATGTATATTATCTCTTATTTAGAGGAAGTCTCTATAGCACTGCATTATAAAAACCTCATTTAAGACAGAAAAGAAAACCAAATCAAAAAACTATTCTTGACAATACAAATGATGTATCTAATTGATTACTTAGAGTTATCCTCTGTTTTCAGATATTCAGAGAAAATTAGAGAAAAATATATTCTCAGCATCTTTGGGAAACTATTTGTATTCATAATTTATATGAATATGTATATGCATTTATTACAATGCCATGATTATAACTATGGAGCATATCCTAGTGAAGTAGACAAATCTAAATTTGAGTGTTTGCTTCTATTTACTTTTTTCTCATATGAAATTGTAAAATATGAAAATACATTAACTAAAGATACTTTAAGTTGAAGTTTTAGGATGCCTAGAAACAGTCCATATGGATAATAAAATGTTAGAACATGCCTAAGTTCAAACAAGAAATTTCTGGAATGGATTTTGTTTTTCTTCTGTTTACTGCCATTGGGAATATCCAGGCAATGTTCTTTCAATTTCTTCTTACAACAGGTTTAGAAAATTAAAGATTAAAGAAATATTGGAAAGGTAGCAGGTGGAAATATAAATCAGGAAACCCATAAAGTCATTCTTCAAACTTCTAAGATGATTTAAGCCCCAAGGTAAATATTTAGGTCAAATTTAGGTCTACACTTAACCTAGTTATATAAGAACTTCTCAGGATATCCAGTGGTTCTTTTGCTTCCTGCTGATAATGGCCAAAGTATCAGACTAATCAAGTGCTATCTCAGTGTAGGTTATCAATCCATAGTAGGTCTCACCATCAGGATATTAGGAGAGCACATGGATAAAGAATGATCACATCGTTTTTACCTTCACAAATTTCTAATTGGCAAAGATGGTTTAATAGGAAAATATAATCTAAAAACTACATTCTTTGAGGTCTCTTTAAAGAAATAATTGTATTCTAAAACATATGCTTAAAAATAGATATAATTTAATTAAATTATAACTTTTAGCCACATTCATTAGTAAAATGTTGCAGTGTTTATCAAGTGATTATGTTCAAGGGGAGATATTGTACATAATTATCAAAAGATGAATTTGATAACTAAATCAACTAAATAGCTATTACCCTCAGATGTGCATAGTTAATAGATAATTCCTTTTGTGCTCTGTATATAAAATACCTTTGTTTCCCTAATCTTCAAATTTAGTTAATAACCTGAACACTATCCTACTTTTTTTTGTCCATGCCACATAGCATGTGGGATCTTAGTTCTCTGACCAGGGATCAAACCTGTGCCCCCGCTGTTGGAAGCACAGAGTCTTAACTACTGGATGCCAGGGAAGTCCCTATCCTACTTTAAATACTTTAGAATACTATCTTTCTCCATATTGAGCTTCATATTTAGTAGTAACCAACTATTGTTTTCCCATTGCACTATTTCTCCCATTTCTCCTTCTCTCCTTTTAAAACTTTTGTGATAGTTCGTCTCCTGTCTCCCTCTTGCATAGACGCCCCTCAGTTACTCCATTATTTTTTGCTTAAAAATTTTCAACAGTTCCTCATTATTTACAAAAAATTCATAAATTTCCTGGACTGACATCCAGAATCCTTCATGAAGTACCCCAAATTTCCTTGAAAATTTGCTTTCCAGTATCTCTAAAGTGATTCTTGTATTTCCAATCCAACTGTATATTTCCTGTTGCACAACTTGACCTTGTAACTTCTCATATCTTGGATCTTTGCTCAGGCATTTTCCAACTTCAAAACTGCTCTTATTTTGTATTCTGTCTCCATGCAAGTCTTAAGCTTTTTTTTTCAAATCTCTGCTCAAGCTACATAGCCTTCATTATTTTTTCAGCTTCTAAATCAGTGCTTGCCAATCCCATTTCTTTGACACATATACGGTTTACGTGTGGATCTATTGCTAATCTTCTCCACTAGTTCCATAAGCCTTAGATCATGATCTGAACTGAATAGAGAGACTCGAGCATTTCTCTTACATTATTGCTTCCTTATTCGTAAGTCTTTATTTTTGATTCAGCTCTCATTCGGTCTATATGTTTTGTTTTTCCTACTCAACTTTCTCAGTAGAAAGATGGTCTTTCTAAATTCTTACATGTGCTGTACTGTGCTTAGTTGTTCAGTCATGTCCAACTCTTTGTGACCCCATGGACTGTAGCCCGCCAGGCTCCTCTGTCCATAGGGATTCTCCAGGCCAGGATACTGAAGTGGGTTGCCACACTGTCCTCCAGGAGATCTTCCCAGCCCAAGGATCAAACCCAGGTCTCCAGCATTATGGGGGTGGGGGGAATTCTTTACTGTCTGAGCCACTGCAGAAGTGCATGAATACTCGAGAAGGTAGTCTATCCCTTCTCCAGGGGATCATCCCAATCCAAGAATCAAACTGGAGTCTCTGGCCTTGCAGGTGGATTCTTTACCAGCTGAGCTACCAGGGAAGCCCCAAACTCTTATATATTTGAGACTGTATTTCTCTTCCCTTAGCTTCAGTTCAGTTCAGTTCAGTTCAGTCACTCAGTCGTGTCTGACTCTTTGCGACTCCATGAATCGCAGCACGCCAGGCCTCCCTGTCCATCACCAACTCCCAGAGTTTACTCAGACTCACGTCCATCGAGTCAGTGATGCCATCCAGCCATCTCATCTTCTGTCGTCCCCTTCTCCTCCTGCCCCCAATCCCTCCCAGCATCAGAGTCTTTTCCAATGAGTCAGCTCTTCACATGAGGTGGCCAAAGTACTGGAGTTTCAGCTTTAGCATCATTCCTTCCAAAGAAATCCCAGGGCTGACCTCCTTCAGAATGGACTGGTTGGATCTCCTTGCAGTCCAAGGGACTCTCAAGAGTCTTCTCCAACACCCACAGTTCAAAAGCATCAATTCTTTGGCGCTCAGCTTTCTTCACAGTCCAACTCTCACATCTATACATGACCACGGGAAAAACCATAGCCTTGACTAGATGGACCTTTGTTGGCAAAGTAATGTCTCTGCTTTTCAATATGCTATCTAGGTTGGTCATAACTTTTCTTCCAAGCTGAGTAGAAACCCTTAAGTCTCAGGCTTTTGCTTCAGAACGGTTTGCATCTATTACATTGTCTCCTGACATTTAATGTAGTACAGATATTTTGTAAAAGTTAGATTTTTCCATAGTGGCTGTGCAGTGTGGAGATTCCTTAAAAAACTGGAAATAGAACTGCCTTATGATCCAGCAATCCCACTGCTGGGCATACACACTGAGGAAACCAGAAGGGAAAGAGACACGTGTACCCCAATGTTCATTGCAGCACTGTTTATAATAGCCAGGACATGGAAGCAACCTAGATGTCCATCAGCAGATGAATGGATAAGAAAGCTGTGGTACATATACACAATGGAGTATTACTCAGCCATTAAAAAGAATACATTTGAATCAGTTCTAATGAGGTAGATGAAACTGGAGCCTATTATACAGAGTGAAGTAAGCCATAACGAAAAACACCAATACAGTATACTAACGCATATATATGGAATTTAGAAAGATGGTAATAATAACCCTGTATACGAGACAGCAAAAGAAACACTGATGTATAGAACAGTCTTTTGGACTCTATGGGAGAGGGAGAGGGTGGGAAGATTTGGGAGAATGGCATTGAAACATGTATAATATCATATATGAAACAAGTCACCAGTCCAGGTTCGATGCACGATACTGGATGCTTGGGGCTGGTGCACTGGGATGACCCAGAGGGATGGTACGGGGAGGGAGGAGGGAGGAGTGTTCAGGATGGGGAACACGTGTATACCTGTGGCGGATTCATGTTGATATATGGCAAAACCAATACAATATTGTAAAGTTAAAAAATAAAATTAAAAAAAAAAGAACTGGAAAAAAAAATAAAGTTAGATTTTTCTAACCTTAGTTTTCTTTAAGGTCTTGTGTTTTGCCTCAACACTTGAGAGAATTTTTACTTCCTTACCCACGTGTGTACATGCGTCCTCAGCCATTCTGTAGTGTCCAGCTCTTTGTGGCCCTGTGGATTATAGCCTGCCAGGCTCCTCTGTCCACTGGAGTGGGTTGCCATGCCCTCCTCCAGGGGATCTTCCTGACCTAGGGATCAAACCCTCGTCTCTTATGTCTCTTGCATTGGCATGCAGGTTCTTTGCCACTAGTGCCACTTGGAAAGCCCCTCTTTATCCTTGTAATTCCTAAAATAATGGCCAGAGCATGTTTATGTGTGAGGTCCAATGGGATTTTGGTGTCTGAATTCTTTTCTCTGAGATCTTGGATGAGGAAAAATCATGGGAGAAACAAGGTTATGATATGAAAAATGATGCATCACTTTCTTTAGGGCTAGTCCAGCACTCAGCACCCCTCATATGTTTGAATTTCTAAAGTGGGAAGCACAACTTATTGTATGCGGCTTAGTGAGGTCGTCTGCTTCCTAGAGTCCACGTATCCAGCCAGCCTCATTGAGGATGGCAGCTCCCCAACCGGCCAAGCTACAGGAGTCTCTTCCCACGTGGAAGTGGGAAATGAGCACTTGGGCAGGCTTCTTCTCTTTTAAGGTGTAGGAAACCCTTTGTCCCATTAGCAAAATATGGCCAAAGAATGTTCTAGTTTCTTTCCAAACAGAAGAGTGCTTGCTTTTTTGTGGAGAGCTATGATGTGGATGAAGAAACTGGAAATGGCCCTTTGCATACCTAGGTCCCTTCTACCCACCTTGTTTTTAATATTAAGCCTATTCTTCCATCGGTTATTATTAAGAGAACTTTATGATTTCTTTCTTAGGAACTCCTAAAGTTCTTAGCTTTGATTTTTGTTCTTTATTCTCCCTATTCGTCGTATTTATTCCAGCCACTTTCACTTCTTAGCCTCTTTTCTTTAAATTCTGGAATAGTTTCTCTAGTCTGCTTCAATATTCCTAACAGGATTCTTCATGCCATTTCAGGCCTTTATTATCCTCTAATTTGAATTATAATAGCAATGCCACATACATATTTTTTATGGTTCTTTATTTCTCTCATCTCCCCTTTATCTCATATCATTGTCCTTTTATCCACTTTTAAAAATTCATTCCACAAAGTATTCATTAAACCTTTTACCAGACATTGTTCTAGATCCTGAGATACAACAATGAATAATACAATTAATATTTGCCAAATGCTTACTCATTTCCAGGCACTGTTTTAAATATTTGCTTATATCAACTCATTTAATCTACTCAACTACCCTATCACGTAGGTTTCAGAGGAAAACCCTGAGACTAGCATTTAAGTGGGACGAGTTTAGTTGGGAAGAGACCTTGAGAAGGACTGGTGAGGGAGTGGAAAACTGATACGGGGAAGGAAAGGAGGAGAAGAAAGTCATGACAGGGTGTATGGGTTGTGAGCAACTGGGGCTCAGTCCCGCTGTAGAACAATTTTGTAAACGTGGCTTCCGAAGTTCCACCAGTGGGGGCAAGGAAACTGAGATATTTATCTTCAGACAAATTCATCATAGTATGGAGGCTGTTCACTGGAGTTTTAACTCCTTGCCACCTCTGGCCTGCCTGACATGTAGTTTGGGTATCCTCTCTGGGCCAGCGGATGCTTTCTGGTTGAAGACTGTAGATGTCACAGTGGGAGGCCATCCGAGTGCACCAGAGTTCTGAGTTTTAAGGGAGTCAGACACTAACACCATTAGCTACAATTAATAGCAAATGAGAAAGATGAAGCCAAGAGTGAGTAGGTAACACAGCCAGGAAGTGGCAGCTCTGGGATTTGAACCCAGGGCCTTAATCACTAGGATAGACTGCCCTTGTGCTCAAGTGCTATGAACTCCACCTACTCTAAAGCTGGGTAAGGCAGTGAAGGATAAAGGAAGCTGTTCCTCCACAGGAAAAGCTCTTCTGAAGAGAGCAATGTGAAGACAGACCTGAATGAAGTGAGGAGGTGAGTCGAGGGATAAGATCAGGAAAGAACCTTCCAGCTTAGAGAGTGTCTGGCATGTTTAAGGTACAGCAAGGAGACCAGGGTAGCCGGAGAAAGGTGAGTTCAGGGAAGAGTGACAGAGAGCCAAGGGTCGTATCATCTCAGACCCACAAGCCCACCTGAAACCTCCTGTGATTTTGGCTCTTACATCACTAACGTGTTCCTTCTTGTCTTCTGTTGAGCCCATCAGTTTTCTAAGATGTTCATCTAGTTCCTCTATTACAAGGTCTTCAAAGGTCTTCTCCTGTGACTTTTCAGAATCAGATTGTTTTTTCCTTGTGGATTTGGAGTATATGCCAGAGGCACCATATGTTTTTATTTTTTGTTTGTGAAAGAAAATAAGAAATTTGTGTAACAGGGGAAATCTCTCCAGAATTGGTGAGGTGTGTTGCTTCTGTGTGATTCTTTCTCCAGTCCTTGGCTTGATCTTTCACAGACAGAGAAGACACTGGGAAAATGTACAAAGTCTAGGCCTCCTTCTAGTAGCAAGGTGGCTTTGCTTCTCTGTAGCGTTACTGCTTTGCACAGGGACCTTGTCTTCTGCTTCTACTGTGAGTCAACCACCTGGGCTCCATGTTTCTTCTGGAAATAAAGGGGAATTAGTCGTTATGCACAGATAGCATTCCGAGCAGTGCTTGCTGGCAAGGGCACAGACAGGGGGGTTTTGTGGCAGAGCCTGCCATCTGTGAAGAGGGGCCCTTGTGGAGGGGTGGAGGTGGGGTATAGGGAAGTAGTGACAGACTTGGATTGTTCTTACTGCTTCCAAAAGCAGTGACTGTACAGTAGACAGCTTCTCAACAATTATTTTCTTCCTGGCATTTCTTAAAATGATATTCACAGTCACAACCCACTTTCCTGTTTGTCTACAGGGGTTCCTATGATTCCTAATGTGCTAGAGATAACTTCACCCTTCCTTTCTGAATTTGTGAATTGTGTCAGAATGTAAGCACCAAAGTAATCTTAGATGTAATTGTGTTCAAGTGTCTATGAAGTGAAGTGGCTCAGTCGTGTCTGACCCTTTGAGACCCCATGGACTGTAGTTTACAAGGCTCCTCTGTCCATGGAATTTTCCAGGCAAGAGTACTGGAGTGGGTTGCTATTTCCTTCTCCAGGGGATCTTCCTGACCCAGGGATTGAACCCGGGTATCCCACATTGCAGGCAGACATTTACCATCTGAGCCATCAGGGAAGCCCTTCAAGTGTCCATAGAACAATATTAGTAAGACACTACTTGCTAGATACCTCACAATTGGTCTCAGTTCCCAGCTACTCAGTTTCAAGCGGTCAAAAATCTGTCATGTCATAAAGGAGTCTAGGAAGACAAACAGCAGAGGGAGGACCTTTGTTTTTTTTTTGGCAAATTTTCTTTCCTGGGCACCCTGCTGGGAGTACTTTTAAATCCACTTTAAGCTATTTAAAAATTTGCTTCAGATCCCAGTATTGGCCTTATTGTTAGTACTTTCTTTAGATGATATATTTGTTTTTCAATTTTTCTTAGTGTTCATAGTTATTTTAGTGGAAAATTAGAAAAGTCTGTATGAGAGGCATCTACCTAGATGACAATCTATTTCAGTTTTTTTTTTTTTTTTACTCATGCCAACTGTTTTAGATTCAAAAACTGTATTTAAGCACCTATATTATTCTGAGACAATACAATTCTGAATCAGGTATTGTTTCTATATTTATAAAGTTCTTATATGTTAATTTGGTGGTGAAATGGTAAAGATTCCACCTACCAGTGCAGGAGACACAAGAGACATGGGTTCAATCCCTGGGATAGGAAATAGCAGCCACTCCAGTATTCTTGTCTAGAAAATTCCATGGAGAGAGGAGCCTGGTGGGCTATAGTCCATGAAATTGCAAAGAATTGGACATGACAGCATGCATGCACCTTGATTTATTTATATTAACTTATACATAGCAATGGTTAGAGTTTTTTTTTTAATATGTTCTTAATATACTCATATACCTCAAACTCTAACCCACAGAAGTTTATAGAATATTTTAAATGCTATCTTATTGAATTTATGTTATTATACTTGTCAACATTTAAATGTATATTTTATATGTGTTGTTGCATATTTAACCATTTAAATATTTCACTTGGATGCATTTAAGTACTAGCTAAAATCACTTGATTTTTTGATTCAATAATTATATAGGCATGTATATATTTGTATAGTTACATTATTAAATAAAATAGTTAATGTATTTAAATATATATATGTGTTTACTAATAGTATATATGTTGTTGTTCAGTCACTAAGTCATGTCTGACTCTTTGAGACCCCATGGATTGCAGCATACCAGGCTTCCCTGTCCTCCACTATCTCCCAGAGTTTGCTCAAGTTCAGGCCCATGGAGTCAGTGATAATATCTAACCATCTCATCCTCTGCTGCCCTCTTCTCCTAGTATGCATGCTAAGTCACTTTAGTCGTGTCCTACTCTTTGGGACCCTATGGACTGTAGCCCACAAGGCTTCCCTGTCCATGGGATTCTCAAGGCAGAATACTGGAGTGGGTTGCCACTTCTTTCTCCAGGGGATTTTCCCAACCCAGGTATTTTCCCAACCCAGTGATTGAACCCATGTCCCTTATGTCTGCTGCACTGGCAGGTGGGTTCTTTAGTACTGGTGCCACCTGGGAAGACTTCTCCTGGTGTATACAATAATTAAAATACTATTTTATAGATTTTATATTATGCAGTCATTGAAACATAGCTAACACAATACTGTGATGTATTTTCAGGAAATCTTATTTTGTTAAAGAAGGAAAATGATGTGTGGAGAATATATAAATTGATATTTTTAAGTGCTTGACAGTATTTTTAATGGGCATTTTTTAAGTCCTTGGCTGTATTGTTTAAATCTGGTTCTGGGTCAGAAGTGGGAACGAGTTACAGAAAGAACTGGTCACACAGTGAACTAGGTTCACCCTGCCTAGGCAGGCTTTTCAGCTCAAAGAGGGGTGGTGGTGGCCAGAGCAGAGAATACTCACCTACATAGGTATAAAAATGTGACATGTCCTTTGAAGTCTGGATCCACATGCCTGTGAAAGGGTCTGAGTTGGGGTATCAAACAGCTGTTGACGTGGAGTATCCCAGTCAATCTATCAGGCAAGCCATTAGAATGAAGGCCTGCTACTCTTAACAAAAGCACAGATGTGATCTGTGATGCCACTGACATCACTGGGACTGATATATCCCCTCTTTCTTTTTTTTTTTGACATATCCACCAATAATAATGATGATGATGATGCTAGCAACTGGCACAGAGTTTACATATGTCAGACACTCTTTGAAAGGTACTTGATATACATTAGTTATATTACTTCTCAAAATATATGGGAAACTGTTATTATTTTTATTCAAAAGATGAGGAAACTGAGGCACAGAGAAATACATTTAAATATCCAGTATGGTAATTGGGCAAGTCTGCCTCCTCAGCTTAGAAACTTCTAGATCATTTCCTGTCTCTATTTGGAAGTCAGAAGGACTTCCGGTGCAGCCAGTGTATTTACACAACCAACAGGGGCCTCCTGCTGCTGTTCCTGGGGTTCTGAGCATCATAGTCAGGGTCCTGACTATTGCATGTACCTTACATGCCAAGTTATAGAGAGATGCCCTGAATTGAAATATGTACAGGTCATATGTATTTATGCATGTAATAACTGACAATCTCAGTTAAAGGTGGCACAGACAGCAAATTGCTGTCTTTCATTATTGAGTATAATGAGATTACTCTCTGAGAGGCCAACTTTGTTGAAGATGTGAATCTGGGGTTTGTGACTGGCTTCAATCTCCCTGACTGTTGATAAATTGTAGACTGTGCTTTGATGTTTCAGAAAATCTCCAGTTGTCTTGAGCGAACATCTGCTCTTGTCATTTCCTTTGCAATTCTTTTTCACAGCGTGTACCTTGTCTGCAAGAACCCAAAGACTATAAAAGCTGACATGAGGTACTATCCATTTCCAGCTACATATAAGAATGTACATCAATTTAAGTAACTTTCACTATCTTTTGATTTCATTTCCTTCTCTTCCCCAAGGCCCATTATATGCCATTGATTTTTCATTTTTTTTAAAGTGCTGCTTAAAATCAGTTTTGAAGATCATTACAGGAGGTTTGTATGGAAGCAACCAAACTCCCCAGTCATTTTTTTCTGAAATAGATGCTTGTTATGCATATGTGTGTATTTCTAGCTTCCGCTTTTCAGGCACATATTTTAAAATGTGCTTTAAACAAATGTGTTTTTAAGTTATACGCATTCATACTCAAAAAGGAGGCAATGTAAGTGGATCATCATGAAGTATCCCTGAGATACATGTATTTGTCAGTATTACCAATCCTGTATTAATAATAAGCAATGCCAGAATCTAAGGGTATTAACATGATAAAGGTTGATTTTGTTATTGATATTACAGTCCAGTGCAGGTTAATGAGGCTGAAAGAAGACCTCTTGTTCTATGCATTCATTCAGGAACTCAGATTCCTTACACCTAGTGTCTTTGCCATCCCCTAGGTCTCAAAGATCCAGATCCTTTCTGGATCTTTGTACCTGTCCCATCAGTAAGGGAAGAGGGAAAGCTTGGGGGATCCAGCAGGAGGTCTTTCAGAGGCAAGCCTGGAAAGGTTATGCAACACTTCTGCTCACATTCATTGGCCAGAACTGTGGTGACTACACCTCACCACAAGGGATGCTGGGAAATGTCACTGTTCACCCAGGAAGAAAGAGATCCAGTCTAGTGGATCTAGATAAGCTTGTTAGCTTGTCTGACTTGTCTCATTAAAAAGAACTTGCTCTAGTGGAGAGTTGGCTCCCTTCTTCTAACCTGAGAGTAGGTCTAGTGAATGAAGGATAGCTCAGAGCAGAGAAAACATAAGAACACGTTCACAAACTCCTCTCCCATAGACACCTGTTTAAACCTGTATACCCTCCATGTAAATGTGAACTCCTAGAGGCTAGAGGTGACCTTTTATCTATATGGACTTCCCTGCTGGCTCAGATGGTAAAGTGTCTGCCTGCAATGTGGGATACCTAGGTTTGATCTCTGGGACAGGAAGATTCCCTAGGGAAGTAAATGGCAACCCACTCCAGTATTCCTATAGACCTTTTATCTAAAGGCTCTTCCTTTAGTAAAATTGGTTAGAGTTTGGGTTTTTTTCCCTCTTTGTTATCATTCCTTATCACTTGTGTTTTTCACCATGACCCAAATTTCTTCAGTGCTCTCACTTTTCACCTACAGCCCAGTGTCTGAACTTCAGTAGATATTAGTAGAAAAGCAATTTGATTAAATGATTTGGACTAAGATACAGTTAACTGTAAAATTCCCTTTAACCCCCAAATGTAAAATCCGCCTGACATTCTCATTCCTACTCCTCATTCAGATGTTGTGGCACCCCCTAGACCTCTGTATTCAGTGTCACTGTACTTTGAATGGCTCACACCTGTGAGTCCAAAGTTGCCTTTATCAGTGTTTATATCAAGTGTTCCTGTTGATATAAACACTGGTTCTTTTTATCTCTTTGACCTGTTGTTATCCTCTTGTTGAAATAAGGCTGTTTTAGTTTACATGTGAGCATAAATAACTTCAGATTCCTAAGGCATTGTTCCGATTCCGTGGCATTCTGACTTCTGTTATCCATGGGACTCTTTAATGCTTGGCTTATTATTTAACTCAGATCAGCTCTGGGGATTCCATTTCCTACCTCTGGTCTATTCTCCTGGCTGCTAGGCCCAGATCTCCGGTAACTTTTCAGTTGAAGCCAACAGTTAACAGCAAAAGGGAATTATCAATTGACAGAATTTTTTTTTAAAGTTCTATTGCAGTATAGTTGATTTACAATATTGTATTAATTTCAATACAACAAAGTGAATCAGTTGTACATATATATATATATATATTTTAGACTATTTTAGACTATTTTAGACTCTATTTAGACTATTTTAGACTCTATTTTAGACTATTTTCCCATATGTGTCATTACAAAGTATTGAGTAGGGTTCCCTGTGCTGTATAGCAGGTCCTTATTAGTTATCTATTATGTACATAGTAGTATGTATATGTCAATCCCAATCTTCCAATTTATCCCTCCCCTCACCATACCATCTGGTAGCCATGTTTGTTTTCTACGTCAACAGAATTTTTTAAATGCAGAAATGTAGGTGTTTCATGAAGGAGCATAATTGTGAAGAGCCTGGTGTCTCCCAGGCTCCTTCACACTATGCCCTTGAACACAGCCAACAGTGTTAGATCTGCTTTCATCTGTCACTTATCTAGCCCTAGATAAGAGTGAAGGGAAAGGAAGGTCCTTAGCACTAACTTTTAGTTTCTACCTCTTTCTGAGGACACAGGCAATCAGTTCTTTTAAAAAGGGGGCAAATGCTCCCAAAGGAGGGCCTGTAAGATGGGCTGCCTGACCTAAACTTACTCATCCATACCTCATCCAATTTCAGTCTCCAGATCCTTGTGAAAAGAAGACCTGACTCTTCATGCGTTTAGATTACTAGAGATTTTGCTGGAGAAGAAGGAAATTCAGTCCCTAAACGCTCCAGGGACCTTCAGATAGATGTCAGAGATGATTCTTCCTAAAAGTAATTTTAGAAATTCCTCCCTCCTTCTAATTTCCTTACACCCTCATCTCCCCCATCAATCCCAGTCCTTAACCTGTTCCTTCATGCTAAGAGGCTGTGTTAGGAACTACTAACCGTCCTTCAGTGTATTCCTTTTTCTTTATGGGCACATGCTAGACTGTATTTCCCAGCTTCCCTTTGTATGTAAATATTCCCATGCCCCAATTTTCATCTGCTCCTTGAACTGACCTTTGCCATGTGACATAATAGATACACAGTTTCTCAGGACTAGCACATGGACATCTTTGGGAAGAGGACACTATTCTGCCCACCACAAGCACTGTACCAAAAGTTGGGTGATAGCTTTATTCCTAAAGATTGTAAAGTCCACTTGGGAGAACAATTAATAAAGTAATGATGCTGTGATAGAGACAAATCACAAATTATTGTGATAATACATTAGAAGACTGCTCAAAATAGACTGAGGACAAAAAGAGAGAAGATGGTGCCATGGATGCATTATTAGTTAAGCTTGGTTGATTTAGTGAGAAAAAGTATCATTAGCCAAATAAAAGCAGAGTCAAAGACTTTGAAAATTATCTCGAAGACCGTAAGAATCAACAAAGACTTTTTAGACTTCAGAGTGACAAGAATAGTTTGTCACTTAAAAAGATCATCCTCATAGCTCTACGGATGAGTAATTGGAGAGAGATAAGCCTAGACGTAGGAAGACCTAAAATGCTGTGACAAACATCCAGTGAGTGATGGCAAGAGCAGTGGGAGTAGAGACAGAGCCTGGGGCGTGCTTGAGAACAATGTAGGGCATAGATTGGTAAGGCTTGGCTAAAGGAAAGAGAAAGAAAATATGATCTAGAATGGCTCATTTTTTTTTAGGTGATGGAAGTATAATAATTAAAATATAAGAGGAAGAGTAGGTCTGTAGAGAGAAAATCTATTTTTGGATGTGTTGAATTGAATTCCTCGAGGGCATTCAGGCAGAGGCCCAGTTGCAAATAAAATAAATAAGTCTGATGCTCAGGAGCAAAGTGAAGGAAATATTTCAAGTGCAGATTTGATGGTCCAGTGCTTTCTGATGGCCCAGTCAGAGGTATAATGTCAGATTCACAAGGATCAGTCAGCTGTCTCCATCCAAAGTGCTTCTCTTAAAGGGGCCATGGGTGCCATTCGTCTGTCAAGTCTATGATTATAAAGTTTGGGCCTAGCCCATTCCTTGGGCTTCCCAGGTGGTGCTAGTGGTAAAGAGCCCCCCTGCCAGTGCAGGAGACATAAGAGACGTGAGTTCAGTCCCTGGATTGGGAAGATCCCCTAGAGGAGGGCAAGACAACCCATTCCAGTATTCTTGCCTGAGTAATCCCATGGACAGAGGAGCCCAGCAGGCTATAGTCCATGGGGTCACAAGAGTCAGACACAGCTGAAGTGACTCAGTACACACACAGACAGTCCATTCCTCAAAAAAGCAAACAACAAAAAAACCATAACAATAAGATCTACAAAATGAAGTAAGGATTAGGACTAGAAAAGAAAAGAAGCCCCAATACCAATATTTGCTTTTTAAACACTGTAAAGAAAGGCATGTTCAGTCTTTCAGTTGTGTCCCACTCTTTGCGATCCTTTGAACTATAGCCCACACTGGAGTGGGTTGCCGTTTGCTCCTCCAGGGGATCTTCCTGACCGAAGGATGAGCCTGCATCTCATATATCTCCTGCATTGCAGGCAGATTCCTTATCTCTGAGCCAATGGGGAGGCTCTGGAAAGAACGGGGTGGAGGGCAAAAAGAGGAAGTATTTGACAGTACAAATTAATGAAGGTATAAGGCTTGCTCACAGCATTTGTCTCTAGTGAATATTTAGTAAATGAAAGTGAATCAACATTCAGACAGGAGTACATGACAGAACAAGTCCAAGTAAAGTGAGGCAGAAGAAAAAGAATGAGAAAGAAAATCTATTAAGCAATCGAATGATTGTGAAAGTGAATTGATGTTGAGTTTTTGATGAACCTAAGAAACTATCTTTGAAGTCAATTCCAAAGAGGAATCCCAATGACCACGGCACAAAGGAAGTGTCTAAACTTCCAAGGGGTCACAAAGGAACATGTTTCTTTAGATGCATTTATTATTGTAAAATTGGTACAAAAATCTGTTTCATTTCTTTACAACTTTATTATATTCATTTTTAAAAGCTTAAAGGAGAAAGCAGTGCTTTACTGATGGCTGCACTTTACTATCCTAAGGCAAAGTGCAAGGTGTGGATGAGATTTGAAAAGATTTTTGATTGTATAGATTTGGGATCAGACTCAAAATTGTGTGCCTCTGAGTCTGATCACCATTCAAGCCAAGTTGAGGCTTTGACATTGTAGAGAAATAGTGACAGATCAAAGGATAAAATGAAAAATCGCTGCAGATAAAATTCGGTTCACACATTTTAAAGGCAGGTATATCCTATATACCATTGGGGTATAAGGTCAAGCTGTTAGTCCTGATGAAATGGCAGCTCAAGAGAGCAGAAAACATCTTATGTTTTGATGACAGTAGAATGACCATCACACTGATCTTTAATCCCTGTGTTTGCTAGAGAGAAAGAGTAAAGGAAGGCAGCAAAACAGACACAAAGCAGTTTACCAAAAAGCTATTTGTAAGCTCCGTGTCTCCCAAACTTTTCTTAGGGATGAGAAAATCCTACCCCCATCCAGCGAAGATATTCTTTCTCTTCATTTGTAAAAGTAAAGAAATATGTTTGGTCAAGGCAGTATTACTACATTATGTTAAATTCAGTTTTACATAAGACAGGGATATTTTTTTTCTCATTTATATTATAACCATCCAAAGTTTTATGTTTTATCAGTATATGATAAAAAATTTTAAAATCTTACGTTTAGAAGTGATTGGAGGTCTTAAAAGCATTTATTTATTCTTTCTATGTCATACCTTTTAAATGATCATACCATGACAATTTTGGTTTAAAAATCAATTTTTGCTTTTGTTATAGTCACATGTAGTGCCCTTGGCAGGAAGTAATCTGTGGTTAAGAAGGACAATAGCTCTACTATCCAGCTACTTGTTTCAGAGATAACTTTTGAGGATCAAGTGAGCTAAATGGATGAAAAGAAGGATGGAAAAGAAGAGAGAGAAGGAAAGAAGGGAGGAAAGAAAAGAGAGAGTGGGGAAGAGGGAAAGAAGACAAGAAAAGAAAAGGTAGGTTTATGATGCAGAGACACATCCACTCCTTTTCTAGGGATATTATCTATTAGGAAGATGTAAAAATTGGGGTTGCAAAAGAGTCAGACACGACTGAGCATGCAAAATTATGAATGTTACTTTAAAAACGAGCACATTGGAATTTAGAAGAAGTCAAGGAAGAGAAAAAATAGAACTTGCTATAGAAGTCAGTAAACACCTTGTATTTCTTGATTTCCTTTTTAAAGACTCAAGATTGCCTTTTATCCTAACAGCTGCTGCTTTGAAGAAAAAAAAAATCCACCCACTCCTCAAGTCTCTATTTGTAATTCCTTAGCTCCCTGGAGGCCTGGTGGATTGTGTGGCATTTTTTTTCCAGAGAAAGATTGCCCAGCTGAGTACGCTTGTGGCTTGCAGCCTGGGTAAACTTGAACTATCACAAGGCTTTCCCAATAATACACCTCTGTAAGTTCTCTCAGTGGCTCCAAAGCCCTGTATTGTCATCTTTCACACACGGTGACTGTCACAGACTACAATAGCATAATTTCATGGGAATGAACTAAAGGCTTGACAAAATCATTTACAACATTTTTTATGGTTCTTTTTAGTACCTTACCTGAACTATGCCTCCCAAGTTACTGGTACTTGATTGCAGCAGAATTCCTATGTGCTTAAAACCATTCATACTGATGAATACTTTATTGAATAAACATTTCAACTTTGACCACTTAATAAAGTTTAGAAAATAAAATCCATATTTATTTTATGTTAAAAGAATTACTTTCAAAATCTGCCTCTATATGGCAAGGACTCAATAAGTTAAAAATGAGTAATGCCTACTGTGACTATTTATTGACTGTGTGCCAAGAATTAGGCAAAATGCTCAAATATATTATCTCGTTTATTGATTTCTTCATCACAGTAACTTTGTAAAGTGCATATCACTCACTTTATGGGTTAAAAAAAAGATCTGAGGTTCACAGAGGTTAAATAACTTTCCTAAAACCTTCTACCTTTTAAGTGGCTCATCTAGGAATTGGACTCGTATCTGTTTGACTCCAAAAGCCAGGTTTTACATTTTCTTGCAGCATATAATATTGATTATACATTAATTTTCTTTTGAGATGGAGAAAAGAAAGATCACCCTAGAGAGTTAAACATTTTCCTTAAAGAAGTAGGGAGTGAGGTCATTTGCTTGCAAAATGCAGCTGATGTGAAATTAACTTAAGGCCATCTCCATGAGAAATGTCTTGAGCATCTAAAAAGTTAATTACTGTGGTGAGAGCCCAAAGCAAATTTGGTGGCACAAATGTCTAATGGTATAGTCACCAGAATCCTGTAGCTCTCAGCCTATTCTGGACAAAGAAGAGGTAGAAATCATGTACGAAAGAGCTGGATTTAGTGACAAACAATTCTAGAGACTGGAAATGAAAAGCAAATGGAAAATCCAAAGTTAACCAAAAAGACCTACTGTATAGCACAGGCAACTCTGCTTAATGTTATATGGCAGCCTGGATGCGAGGGGAGTTTGGGCAAGAATGGATACATGTATATGTATGACTGAGTCTCTTCTCTTTTCACTTGAAACTGTCACAACATTGTTAATCAACTACTATAATACAAAATAAAAAGTTTAAAAGCAAAGCAAAAACTAAAATTAGCATCTGGTTACATCTACCTCTGACTCTCACTGCCTACGATGCCCTTGCAAAGTAGTCAATGGAAACTCCACCCTGACCAGCAAAGAAACTCATCAGCACAGAGGCAGAGCTAATCAACGCAAATTCTTCTACCTGACTCATGCCAGGCTGTGGAATTTCTGAATGAAAGTCCCAAACCTCTGTGAATCAAATCTTTCTTCCTGTTCCCGAGCCTGATTCTGAAATAGTCAGGTATAAACACATATGATCCCTGAAAATGCACTTTTTTACCCTCCTAAATGGAGCAGGTTTAGCCTTCCATCCAGAAAAATGGGAAAATAGAAATGACTTATTGAAACTCTGCAAGGCATCACTGTTCAAATTAAGGGGCCCATTCAATTATGTTCTTGTGAAAGGGTTATCTCTAGATGTGAGAAAATAGTTTTTAGATAATCATAAATTGTTGTTCTCAGCATCCTGCTGCTGCTTTGTCATTCGTTGTGTCTAACTCTTTGCAACCCCATGGGCTGTAGCCTGCCAGGATCCTCTGTCCACAGGATTCTCCAGGCAAAAATACTACAGTGGGTTGCCATTTCCTTCTCCAGTTCTCAGCATGATTTCTAAGTAAATAGATATTTGCATAAAATTATTCAGATTTTAACAAAAAGAACTGGTGACTTATGGTCTATTATTATTTTGATTAAATACTTTTTTGTGAATTTTATTTTTTACAAACATGTAAATGGGTAATCTGTAATATGCGGTAACGTATTTTCAGATATTCATTATCACAATCTTTGAAGTAGAAATAAAAGCTATCTTGAAACATATGTAGAGAAAATTGCATGTAAAGAAAGCAGGGTTATTGATCTGCTTTATTTTTCTTAATTGTCTCTTTTGGGGAAAACCTGTCTACAGCTGTGGGTCTCAGACAAGTGTGACCTGCTCTCCCAGCCTAAAGGAGGGCAGTGGTGTTGTGTTTACTGAACTCTGTTACCCCTGCCACTCATGTCCCAGGATGGCTCACACTCATGGTGCATGCAGGTTCTGCAGGCTCCTGTTTATCCCTCCAGCCTCCCAAGCCTGGACCTGCCAGTTAGTCACACTGACTTTTTTTCCATTTCCAGTCCCTAGAATTAATTGCCTCCAGAATCAGCTCTGTTGTTCATGCTTTCAGCTTCTTCCCTATCCAGAATAGGCTGAGAGCTAAAGGATTCTTGGGACTACATTATTATGCATTGGTGCCAACAACTTTCACTGGGGCTCTCACCATGATTATTAACTTTATAGACACCAAAACACATTTCTCATGGAAGTGTCCTTAAGTCTTTTTCATAATCGGCTGCACTTCCCAAGTGAATGATCTCAGTCTCTACTTTCTTAAGGAAAATGTTTAGACTCTCTAGGGTCTTGTGCAGTTACTTTTCTCCACCTCATAAAAATTTTAAAGAAACTCTTATCTTCTTCCTGCTCCCCTTGACATGTTTATTGCTGCTCTTCATTGATGGAGGAGGAGCCCTCTGGCCAAGGTTTTGAGAATAACCCCTGCTCTCATGTTCATGATCCTTCCTCTCCTCTCTCATGCTTTCCTTTCTCAATTGTTTCCCTTTCTTTATTCTCTCCCTCTTCACTGATATTTTGTTTTCTGCACAGTTCAGTTCAGTTCAGTTCAGTCACTCAGTCGGGTCTGACTCTTTGCGACCCCATGGACTGCAGTATGCCAGGCCTCCCTGTCCATCACCAAACCCCGGAGTTTATTCAAACTCATGTCCATTGAGTCAGTGATGCCATTCAACTATCTCATCCTCTGTCGTCCCCTTCTCTCCTCCTGCCTTCAATCTTCCCTAGCATCAGGGTCTTTTCCAATGAGTCAGTTCTTTGCATCAGGTGGCCAAAGTATTAGAGTTTCAGCTTCATTATCTGTCCTTCCAATGAACACCCAGGACTGATCTCCTTTAGGATGGACTGGTTGGATCTCCTTGCAGTCCAAGGGACTCGCAAGAGTCTTCTCTAACACCACAGTTCAAAAGCATCAACTCTTCAGCACTCAGCTTTCTTTATAGTCTAACTCTCACATACATACATCACTACTGGAAAAACAATTGCCATGACTAGATGGATATTTGTTGGCAAACTAATGTCTCTGCTTTTTATTAAATTTTTTTTCTTTTTTTTTTAAATTTTATTTTATTTTTTAAACTTTACATAATTGTATTAGTTTTGCCAAATATCAAAATGAATCCGCCACAGGTATACATGTGTTCCCCATCCTGAACCCTCCTCCCTCCTCCCTCCCCATACCATCCCTCTGGGTCGTCCCAGTGCACTAGCCCCAAGCATCCAGTATTGTGCATCAAACCTGGACATGCTCTCTAGGTTGGTTATAACTTTCCTTCCAAGCAGTAAGCGTCTTTCAATTTCATGGTTGCAGTCACCATCTGCAGTGATTTTGGAGCCCCCAAATATAAGTCTGTCACTGTTTCCACTGTTTCCCCATCTATTTCCCATGAAGTGATGGGACCAGATGCCATGATCTTAGTTTTCTGAATGTTGAGCTTTAAGCCAACTTTTTCATTCTCCTCTTTCACTTGCATCAAGAGGCTCTTTAGTTCTTCTTCATTTTCTGCTATAAGGGTGATGTCATCTGCATATCTAAGGTTAATGATATTTCTCCTGGCAAAATCTTGATTCTAGCTGGTGCTTTATCCAGCCCAGGGTTTCTCATGATGTACTCTGCATACAAGTTAAATAAACAGGGTTGCAATATTAGCCTTGATGTACTCCTTTTCCTATTTGGAACCAGTCTGTTGTCCACGTCCAGTATTAACTGTTGTTTCCTGACCTGTATACAGGTTTCTCAAGACGCAGGTCAGGTGGTCTGGTATTCCCATCTCTTTCAGAATTTTCCACAGTTTATTGTGATCCACACAGTCAAAGGCTTTGCCCCACAGATGTTCTCAAATATTCTGTCTATACATGAGAATAGTTGTTTAGTCACTAAGTCGTGTCCAATTCTTTTGCGACCCCATGGACTGTAGCCTACCAGGCTCCCCTGTCCATGGGATTTCTCAGGCAAAAATACTTGAGTGGGTTATCATTTCTTTCTCCAGGGGATCTTCCCAGCTCAGAAATCGAATCAAGGTCTCCTGCACTGGCAGGTGGATGTTTTACTACTGAGCCACCTGGGAAGCCTTGGGAGAGTAGTGCATGCTAAGTCACTTCAATTGTGTCCGACTCTTTGCGACCCCACGGATTGTAGCCCACCAGGCTCCTCTGTCCATGGGATTTTCTAGGGAAGAATACTGAAGTGGGTTGCCATTTCCTCCTCCAGGGGACGTTCACGGCCCTGGGGATGGAACTCGCATCTCTTACATATCCTGCATTAGTAGGTGGGTTCTTTACCACTAGCACCACCTAGGAAGTCATGTGAGAGTAGAGTGATCCTTTAAAACACCCTCAGGGAGGATGAAGTTTCTTGGCTCTTGAAACTTCATAGGCACAGATGGTCTAGAAGATGCCTTAGAAGCTTTGGACAGAGGAGGATGGATGACCAGAGGGGCATTTAGGAAGGGATTATTGCTCTAGTGGGTGGGACACATCATGAAGTCATACTTCCTAGCAGCACTCACTTTGGGGCTCCTGGAGAATGACATCAACAGATGCTGCAGGGGAGTTAAAAGTATTATAGAAAAACAGTAACTATTAGAAGCCTAACTGATCTCTTTCTAAATTTCAGTGCATTTCTGTAGAGAAATAACTTAGCTGTCAAATACACTTCTCTGGCTAACTGCTTTACAACTCCAGATAGTTATGGAAAATGCTGCTGCCAACATAATTTTTAAATTAGGCCAATTAGACTGAAAAGTCAGGAGTCTAAGACTCCTGGAAGGAAAAAAATTGTTTTGAAAAAGAGATCAGGCTAGCCTTTTATAAAGGAAAAATAAATACATTTATTAAATTCCAATGACTTAATTAAAATGTTTCCTAATCTAATTCAATTCTGTCACATAGGTCATTATTAATAAACACCTACTTTGTGTCTAGCTATGCAAGAGAATGCAAATGTCGGGTTTGAAGTTAGCCTTCCATGAGTGGATACTGTCATTATTGAATTACTTTTGCTAGTCTCTGAGTTCCATAAGGTCAGGGGCTGCACCTTTAATGTTGTGAAACACTAATCCTAGAGCATGCTGTGCTGTGCTGTGCTTAGTCACTCAGTCGTGTCCAACTCTTTGTGACCCCATGGACTGTAGTCCACCAGGCTCCTCTGTCCATGGGGATTCTCCAGGCAAGAATACTGGAGTGGGTTGCCATGCCCTCTTCCAGAGAATTTTTCCAACCCAGGGATCGAACCCAGGTTTCCCACATTGCAGGTGGATTCTTTACCAGCCAAACTATCAGAGATGCCTCAGACTAGAGCACAGAAGATGCTAAATAAATGGTTGATGAAGGAAAGAAAAACCACTAAGATGTTATATTCACTGGAACTCCACTTCTCTTGATATACACAGCTGATGGTAGTCACAGTCTAATGCAAAGCCCACGTGCCATTAGAATACTCATCTTGTTTCCATTTCGCTTGCAATTCTGATTCCTCTTTGAAATTCTAAACGTGAACATAAGGACTTTAACTTTATTTATTTATTTATTTTTAGTGTCTAATACATAATAGTCACCATAGCCTACCAATAGGAGTGACAGTTGAAAGTTAATCCGCCTTTACTGGTCTGGTGAGCCATTGTCAGTTCTTGTCTGTAAAGTAATGGTACTAATGTTTTAGGAAGATTTATAGAGTAATTGCATAGAAATGGAGTGTTATGAAGACAGACTTCTGGTGATAGGACTGCAAGGTGGGCATGAGATAACAAGGACTAAGGTCTTAATGAGTGATTTATCCACTTTTGCAGTTAATATGGCAGATACTGCGTATGGATGAAGCATAGTGAATAACAAGTCTTTTGAAATAAGGATGTGACGAAAATGCACTTAATAACATTTTACAATCAGACAGAGTAGTTTATACTCTCTCTGTCAGTTAGTATTCATGTTCACTGTTTTCTTTAGGGCGGAGTTTGAAAAAGACAAAAGATTTTTTCTTTTTTTTTTTCAATTTTATTTTATTTTTAAACTTTACATAATTGTATTAGTTTTGCCAAATATCAAAATGAATCCACCACAGGTATACATGTGTTCCCCATATCCTGAGAGAATGTTGACCTACTGTGATGATCAGTTTTATGTGTTATCTTTACTTCACACGAGGAGGCCTGATATTTAACCAAACATTATTCTTGGTGTTTCTATCAGAGTATTTTCAGACTTACATTTAAATTGATAGATTGAGTAAAGTAAATTGCCTTCCCTAGTGTGGATGAGCCATATCTAATCAGTTGAAGACCTCACCTTCCCATGAGTAAGAGAGGATTTCTCCTGCCTGACTGCCTGTGAACTGGGACTTTGGCTTTTACTTGCCTTCAGGCATGAGCTGAAATGTTGTCTCTTCCTGTGTCTTAAGCCTGACAGTCTTTGAACTGGAACTACACCAGTGACTGTCCTGGGTCTCCAGCTTGCTGACTTGGGACTTGTTGACCTCCATAATTGTTGGCTCATAATTGCATGAGCCAATTCAATTCCTTATAAATCTCTTTCAATATATATTATATATTGAAATATATGTATATTGAAATTTATAAGTTGAAATATATATATAGAAATATATATATGTGTGTATATATAGGTTCTATTTTCACCCACCACCACAATGATGTTGATGATCAAATGTGCATACGGGATAGGTAAATTTACATACCAACAAGGAGATTGGCATCGTAAGGAACATCATATCTAGGGATGTTGTGAGCGTATTTACAAAGAGCAAGTTGGCTTCTCTAGGTAGTTATTAGAGCAATCTGAGAAGACAGGAGGTTACTGTCTCAGGTATAAAGTAAACACACAGTAAAAGGCTTGTAAATGACTACAGCGCCCAATTTAGTTTTTTGTTGAGGTAAGTAGGCAGGAGAGGTCTAGACCTTACTGGGTCTGAGGAAGTGTTCATGAATTTCAGGGAAAATATAGAGGCCATGGTAGTAAGGTTAATAGATGGGTCTTTGATAATAGCCAATATAAGAAATAGGTGCTTGGATGTGCTGTGCTCAGAGAGTATTTTCCTGACTCCTGTAGTAAAAAAAAAAAAAATGACCTGGTTCAGATGAGAGTCTCTAGATGGAAAGCTGTTCTTTTATAGACTATTATTTATAACCTCTCCTTGATATAGACCCTTGGATGTCCAGTTAGCATCTCAAATCAAGTTGTGTGAATAAATTCTTGATGCCTCGAACACACATTCTATCCCAAGTGTTCCCATTTCAGTGAATTGTACCACATCTATCTTTTGATATTCTACCTTTCCCTTCCTACTGCTGCTGCTAGTACTATCATCACCACTGCTACTGAAACAGCCGCATGATTTGTCTTCCTGCTTTCTTCATCTATATGGCATCCATAGTAAGTTCTTAAAACTAGATGTGCCTGATTGAAACTCTGATTTGGCTTTCCAAAGTACTTGGACAAAAATCTGAACTTGATATCACAGGCATAGATCTGATCTATCTCCTACTGTATCTCATCCTTCCCATTTCCACCTGTTTGTTCCAGACCCAAACACTTTTCTGTTCCCTGAACCTGTCAAGCCCTTTTTCAGCCTCACTACCCTTTGTACTTGCTGTTCTCTCTGCCTAGAATTCTCTTTTCCTGACTTGTCACCTGCCTCCTTTTCATTCTTCAGGTCTTTATCACTTACTGTTCTTCAATAGACAAGAGAAACCACACTATTTATAGCCAGAGGGAATTTAGCATGATAAATGAGTGCTTATACTTCTTTTGGAAAGACTTGGTAAGAGCTCCAGGTTGGACCTTCAAGAGTGACTTGAAGAACCAAAGAGCACTATTCCGAGTCGGTCCATCAGCACTGCCTTATCAGAAAGTGGGGAGTCAGGAAACCACGGTCCCAGCTGGGGCTTCAGGGGGTACCAGTGTTGCTGTGAGCAGGGCATGAGAAATGGGCTTGCCAAAACAAACCAGGGGATACAGTCAACCTACTTACTTTTTAAAATTATGTTTATTTATTTATTTATGGCTGTGCTGGATTTTTGTTGCTACGCACAGGTTTTTTCTAGCTGCAGAGAAAGTGAGCTACTGCCTAGCTGCAGTGCGTGGGTTTCTCATTGTGGTGAGTTCTCTTGATGTAGAGCACAGGCTCTAGGCACTTGGGCATCAGAAGTTGTGGTACAGGGGCTTAGCTGCTCAGCCGCATGTGGGATCCTCCCAGCCCAGGGACTGAACCAGTGTCCCCTGTATTTCAAGGTGGATTCTTAACCACTGAACCACCAGGGAAGCCCCAACCTACTTATAATGATCATTGTCCTGACAGACTCATTTCTTAGGTTGCCTCAGAGGGGTCCAGATGTCTCTACCCTGGCATACTTGGTTACTCTATCTGCTTCTGTCAATTAAGTGGACTATGAAGGCATTTTATACTTCTGGTGGTATTTCCAAGACTGAGCAGATGCATTTCTCATAAAACCTGATAATTTGAACTCAATTCAAGATCTTGTAATAATAAAAATCAAAAGCAAGATTATAGTCTAAGGTTTTCCAGTATCATTTTAAACAGGCTACTCAACAGTCCCTGGGAGAGTTTGCTAGAAATGCAGACTAAATAAAAATTAAAAAATTAAAAAACTTCCTTCCTGGAAATATTGATTTCCTTGGTGGAGTGCAAGAATCCATTCCTTATCAAAACTACAAGTGCCTCTGGTACATGGTTAGATTGGAGAACCAGGAGACTAGAAGTATCTTGAAGTCCCTTCCAGATTTGGCATAAGAATTTCTAAGTACCTATTACATTTATAATCAGTGGTATTAACAAAGATAAGAGCTATAAATGGGCCTGCAGTGTGAACTGACAGGCTGCTCTGCTTCTACAGGTCTGAGTTGCATGTGGTTGCAATTCAAGACAGCCCAACCCAATACTCTGGGCCTGCAGCTGGGAGCAACTGTGACTAAACTGATTCCTAAAATAGCTGACTCATTTCATTGCTTCCTGTTTCTCATATTGCACTTTAAAATGTTTGCAAGGAAGAGCCTAGGAAACTGCCCAGTGTTTTGCAAGTGCTTGATAATTACTAGTTATATATACAGGTTTATTAAAAGAAGGAAAGGAGGAAGGGAAGAGAGGGAAAGAGGGAGGGAGAGAGAGAGGAATCAAGTAGTGGGATAATGTGGGAAATATCACACAGAAGCAAATTTACTGTCCTTAGGTCAGGATGCAATTTTGACTTAAGACCATAAATGCTTAAAATCTCTGGAGAAGAAGGAGGCATTGTTCTCTCCATTGTTTTATGACTGGTCAAAAGATTAAATTTTGTTGGGCTGCTTTTTTGACATCTGAGAGATTAGATAGCTGCTTTTTTTTTGGCTGAATGCAACTTAAATATAAATGTAATAGACATTTTTATTTTGTCAAATGATGGGAGAATGTCTTTGGGCAGTGTTCACGCAAATGAGCCTGGAGTTCTAGAGACCCTGTTACCAGCCTTATCAAATTATGTAATTTATTCCTCTCAACTTTTTAAACTCTAAAATGCAGATTATGATAACTTTTTAATTATAGGGTTATGAAGAGAATTAAGTGAGCTAACGAGTGAGAACTTGGTATGAAATTCTGAAGAGTGAGATTTATATAAAAGAATACGTGGAATTCTTGCAGAAATAGGTTTTCTTCTGGGTTGGCCAGGGAGGGAGGAGGGAAGAGGGTTCAGGATGGGGAACACATGTATACCTGTGGTGGATTCATTTTGATATATGGCAAAACTAATACAATATTGTAAAGTTAAAAAATAAAATAAAATAAATAGGTTTTCTTAAAAATCAATCATTAATTGCTAGAATGTAGAGGAATGAGGTATTCAATTCTGTTACAATCTTCAGCTTTATTTTCTGTGAATTCTTGCATTCCTGATTTCCTTGAAGTCCTATATGATTTCTTTCAGACACTGCACATGAAACAGCATTTTAGGTTCATTAGCAATCCTGAAATTGTGGAATTACAGTTTTTCTCTCTGCTCTATACCAACCTCCTACATATTACACCAATGTGTAAAGTCAAGTGGGTGATTAAAAGGACCCTATGAACTACCTGAATAGTGTGTGCCTTGGTTCTGATGTTTTTCTGTTTCATTGTGGACCCAGCACCAGTTCAGTTAATGTCCACTATCCCCTTGTGCAGTGATGCTTAATGACCCTGAACAGATGTCACTGTGCCTGGAAAAAAATAGCAGATTTTCAATAGACCCTGATCTTATGTGTCTGAGAAATACTTTTCATCACTCTCTTTTGAGCCAATATTTATCGCTGTCACCCAAAATATGCATTGCAGCTAGAAAGACACAACCAGCTCAGGCAAGCAAGCCCCCACTGAGTTTAGGGCACTTCCGGGGCACTCTGACTCTTTATCTGGAGCCTGAAAGTGATTGTTTGATACACATCAAAGGGAGAACCTCATTAGACACTGAAAATGCCACCCTGGAGTCTGAAAAAATCTTCCAGCTGCCTCAGGGGTGAAAAAACACAAAGATGCAGAAACATAAAAGTCAAATTCAAAATATTAAAGACAAATGAAAGGAAATAGAAGAGGAAGAAGGTGATAAAAAGTAATGTATGAATTGGTTTTCTATTTAAAAATCTTAACAAAGTTACAGGGGGTGTGTTTTGTCCATTGAAATCCAGAGTCCTTGGGCATCTAATGAAAATATCATGAATTTTCCAAGGGCTTTCCATTTAAAATTTTTGAAAGCAAGGGGATTTACATTTGACATCAATCCAGCAGATACAAAACAACACAACAGAGCTCTTATAAGCTTATTTTTTTATTGAATTAAATCCTTATAAAAGCAAAAGTTAAAATTGAGGGACAGTATGGAAAATGGTTTTGCCTTGAGTTTTGATAGCATTGTTGAATTTTTAAATCTACTGTCACTTGGGTCACTCCACCATTAGTCTTTCCTTCTGAAGTCCTTTGATGACAATCGTGTTTTACAGATGAACCCATTAATTCACTGGAACTTAAGTGATTAGCTCTACTTGGCAGTCAGGTGCACGGTTAAGATTAGATAAAAGTCCCTCAGGTTTAGGTGACTGCTAAACCTTGAGGAGAGTTACCAGACATGCAGAAATCATCCACTGGCTTCTTTCACCACATTCAAGAGAAAGTTTATTTCCCTTTAAAGAAAAAGTCCCTCTGAAATTTTTAAGGATCAAGTTGCTGGAAATATTTGCTTTTCTCCTCAGAAGCTATGATTACAATTTAGGAAGAATTCCTCAAAGTAAATATAAACATATTCCAGTGCAATATACATGTAATTAATAAGTTGGTAAATATTTATGTGACATGATAAAATTCCTGGTACCATGGTAGACCCCACTGGGGTCACAAAGATATATTGTTCAGTTACTCAGTCATGTCCAACTCTTTGCGACTCCATGGGCTGCAGCAGGCCAGGCTTCCCTGTCCTTCACCATCTCCTGGGGTTTGCTCAAACTCATGTCTGTTGAGTCAGTAATGCCATCCAACCATCTCATCTTCGGTCGTCCCCTTCTCCTGCCTTCAATCTTTCCCAGCATCAGGGTCTTTTCCAATGAGTCAGATCTTCGCATCAGGTGGCCAAAGTATTGGAACTTCAGCTTCAGCATCAGTCCTTCCAATATGGATTCAAGAAATCAGGATATCTTGATTTGGATTGACTGCTTTGATCTCCTTTCTGTCCATGGGACTCTATGTATACAAAGATGTGTAGCTCATGGAACCTGCCCACACTGATCAGTTATTTCATTCCTTCATTATTTAATCTATTAGTTTATGGTAGCCAATAACTAATAAATTAATTAAAAAAGAGCTGATCAGGTAAGGTTGAATGTTGTAGGAAGCATCAGTTGGATAAAGTGTTAGTGCGTAGATAAGTCTGAATCATTCCAGGTATAGAAAAACAATATGACACTTTTCCTTCCCAAGCAGATCCCAGAGATAGAAAAGCATTACTATGTATATATTTATGTTTATTGAGTAACATATACCCTGATATGCCTGGAGTATTTGGTGACATGGATGCAACTGAAAAATAATATTAATATAATTTAAATATTGATAAAATACTATAAAAGATAAGCACCCCTTTTGTTAATTTTTATGCAGATTTATGTCCTTTTGTTTAGTTTTCCTTCAATGGAAGAAAATAGAAAAATTTTATTATATTTCCATCTTTGTAACATACTCCTCTAAATAAAATTATGACAAAGAGCAAGCCATTACATACACTTTGAAAAATTTCTCTTCCATTTACTGTAGGAAAAAAAGAAACTGACTAGATTAATTGTGAGGGTTTCACCAGAGTATTACTTAATTAAAGATGACCAGAGGAGCTCCAGCCTTGGAGATTCCCTTAATTGGACAGTCTGATACTTAGCATGTTTGATAAGTAGTTCCACCACCCATTCCACTAGTATCCACCCCTGGAACTTAGCTCCAACAGTAGCAGTGCACCAAGGAATACCTTGCTTCTCCAAACAACAAACATTTACTGCATTTGCTTGCTTTATTTTTCACCTTTTTGAGCAGATATTTTATTACTAAAATAAAAGAACTGTTGTATGGGGAAATTGCTCTAAGGTGCACACTGTGATGAGCTTGAGGATCCAGCCATGGCAGCCTTGAGTATAATTTCCACTTGAAGGTTGAAGAGTGTTTTTGAAATGATGTGAGCAGCAGTTACACATCACTTCTGTTATTTGCATTATACAGTGTTTTTAATGCTTCTTTGTTCTTCTCTTGTCGAAGCTTCACATTAGTAACTGCTGATGGATGCTCAAAGGAGATGGGGATTATGGGAGATAAAGATGGCATACTAATTCCTTTAAATTTAAGGATGGGGAAAATGCAGAAAGTTGTGAGGAAATGTTATAAACATTTCAAAAGATAAAAGAAATGATCTGCAGAGCGATGGTGTGCTGATGTGTTATCCAGACAATAAAAGCTCTTTCCTACGCCGTCAGTTCCTAAGTGGAAACTCGCTCAGTTCTGAAGACCTTTACTGACAGCTACATCAGCCCCCAGCTTCCCCTCCTTCCCTCCAGCCCCATCTCTCCCTGTACTTTTCTGCCTTCCTACTCCCAAAGCCCTCACTCCATCATCAGCCCTCTTTAACCTCAGAGAACAGACATGTTCAAGTTTCTTCTCTCCTACTCCTAAAGAACAGTAAAAAAATAAATAAGTTAGAACACCTCCATTTGTGTTATACAACACAAGTGGGAGGAATTTTTTCTTTGCTGAATTGCTATAATCATCCTCTATTCTTTTTGTTTCAGTATGTCCCCCTACCCTTCTCCAGTTACATGATTGCAGCCAGAGAAATTGTTCTTAAATGTAAATCTGATCATTCCATTGATGATTTAAAATCCTTTAGTACCTCCCCATAGCCTAGGATAGAATCCAGAATTCCTAGCAAGACAGAAACCTTAATCATATGGCCCTATTAAACCCTCCATTTCCATCTCCTGTCACTTACCAGTTAAGAGTTTGCTGGAATACTTGTGGGACCATAAGTGAGCTATTTCCTCACAGCTTTAAGCATTCTTAAGGGCTTCCCATGTAGTTCAGTTGGTAAAGAACCTGCCTGCAGTGTTGGAGACCTGGGTTTGATTCCTGGGTCGGGAAGCCTCCCTGAAGAAGGAAATGGCAACCCATTCCTGTATTCTGGCTTGGAAAATACCATGAACAGAGGAGCCTGGCAGGCTACAGTCCACAGGTCACAAGAGTTGGATACAACTTAGCTCTATCTCTTTCTTAAGCCTTCTAATGTGTGATTTCATCTGCTTGAAATTCTCTTCCTTTAAAAATTCAGTTTGTAGGCCACCTTCTCCGGGAAGTCTCCCAGCTGTTTACAGTCTAAGCTGGGCAACTACTCCCTGTCATTTAGCACTTTGGTCTCATAGCTGTTACACTACGTCCTACTCATCTGCTCGCCATGCTGTGAGCTCCTTGGGGACAGGGACTATATCTTTTAACTCTTTACTTCTAGTGCATGATAAGAGTTCTTGGCACAAAGTAGGTACATGTGTGCGTGCTCACACTCTTTGTGACCCTGTAGGATTTTCCAGACAAGAATACTGAAGTGAGTTGCCATTTCCTTCTCCAGGGGATCTTCCCAACCCAGGAATTGAGCCCACATCTCCTGTGTTTCCTGCATTGCAGGCAGATTCTTTACCACTGAGCCACCAGGGAAGCTCCATATCGTTAGTTACTCTGTCGTGCCTGACCCTTGGCAAACCCATGGACTGTAGCTCGCCAGTCTTCTCTGTCCATGGTATTCTCCAGGCAAGAATACTGGAGTGGATAGTCAGTCCCTTCTTCAGGGGATCTTCCCGACGCAGGGATTGAACTTGGGTCTCTCGCATTGCAGGCAGATTCTTTACCATCTGAGCCACCAGGAGTGCCCCACAATGTAGATATTTCCCCAATAATAGAAGATGTCAGTCTGGCTATCATTTTTCTTTTCTTATTTTATGTAAAATAAAACAAGATTTTCTTTAGAACTATTTTCATATATTACTAAATGTACTGCCTAGAAATTGTTATTATTATTTTTTTTTAAGATTGATTTATGTCGTTTTAGCTGTGCTGGGACTTTGTTACTACCTGCAGACTTTCTCTAGTTGCAGAGAGTGTGGAATTGGGAGCAGGGAGGCTACTCTTTGTTGCCCTTCATGGGCTTCTCTTTGCAGTGGTTTCTCTTGTTGTGGAGGTAGTGGCTTTAGGCAAGCGAGCTTTAGTAGTTGTGGCTGGCAGGCTTAGTTGCCATGCACCATGTGGGATCTTCTCAGAGCAGGGATCAAACCTGTGTCCCCTTTGTTAGTAGGAGGATTCTTAACCACTGGACCACCGGGAAGCCTGAATTTGTTATTCTTGAATACAGATTCCTCAGTCCCTCTCCTCCCTACCCTGCAGTACAAATTCCTGGAAAATTTACTCAGTCCAATCCAGACAGTCCTAGTAGGAACAGAGTTCCTTAAAAATCACGACTTTTTCTGGGTGGGAAGAGGGTTCACTGCCCTGCAGATACCAGACTAATCAGCACCATGGGTGCAGCCGTCCTGCTGCACCTGTGATGCTGGAGCATCTATTTCTACACTCAGTGCTCAGAATGGTGAGCAGGATGATTGGTTTGTACCCAGACATTGAAAAGCAAACAAATAAACATCATGACTATTTCATAGAAGATCCATGAAACAAGACCAGGGGTGCAGGCAAAAGCTAGAGTTCAGTCTCAGACAGAATCACACAAATTCTGTTTCTCATTTTTAAGCTTAGACCACTAGATACATGACATTGTCAATGCAAGAGACCATTGCTGGCCAGATGAAATGTCTTTGGCTTTGGAGCTAGACAGAAATTGCTGTACTTCTTGTCCAGGCAAGGAATCTAGAGTGGCAAACATATCTCAAGGGTCCAACTGACCCTGATTATTGTAATTTAATAGCAAATGTATGGCAGCATCATTGAATCTAATTAAGTTTGCCTAAGCAGAACCTCAGAGAAGGCAATGGCACCCCACTCCAGTACTTTTGCCTGGAAAATCCCATGGACCAAGGAGCCTGGTGAGCTGCAGTCCATGGGGTCACTAAGAGTCAGACACTACTGAGCGACTTCACTTTGACTTTCACTTTCATGCATTGGAGAAGGAAATGGCAACCCACTCCAATGTTCTTGCCTGGAGAATCCCAGGGACAGGGGAGCCTGGTGGGCTGCCATCTATGGGGTCGCACAGAGTTGGACACGACTGAAGCGACTTAGCAGCAGCAGCAGCAGCAAGCAGAACCTGGATGAGACATAGAGATCTAAAAATAAGATAGTATATTTCAACACTCGAGAGCTTTCTTGATCACTTTAAGGCATGCTAAGAATTTTCCATAGATATGACAGTTATGAGGCAATTAATGGAATACTTTGCAAATCAGTTGCAGAAAAAGGAGGAAAAAATGAGAAAGAAACAGCTAAAGTAAAAAATGAAACTGCTATAAATATAGATAATAGCTTCCATTAAAAGTGTCTTCCAACATTGGAAAGTTTAATCACAGTTACACTCAAATCATTGGTTACACTCTATTTCACAGCTATCCAGCTTGGGGAAATCTATGCACCATTAAACACGATAAGCTCAATGTTTTTTATAATATCTGGTCAATGGTGGAAATTTTTGTGAGGTAATTTCATTAACAAGTTTCAGTTTCATTTAATTTTAACAATAACAATTAAAAAGCAAGTTCTATTTTTTTTAAATCTGTAGGCAACTTTTAAAATAAGATTAGACTGGTTTATGCAGAAGTAGATCCTGGAATATACTAGAACTGAATTTCTGGAAAAAATTGGTATCACAAATGAGTAGGGATATAAATGCATTTTTCCTATTTGGAAAAGACTCAAGTTTAACTTTTACCTCAAATAATAAACCTTTATTGACTATGCCAAAGACTTTGACTGTGTGGATCACAACAAACTGGAAAATCCTGAAAGAGATGGGAATACCAGACCAGGTGACCTGCCTCTTGAGAAATCTGTATGCAGTTCAGGAAGCAACAGTTAGAACTGGACATGGAACAACAGACTGGTTCCAAATAGGAAAAGCAGTATGTCAAGGTTGTATATTGTCACCCTGCTTATTTAACTTATATGCAGAATACATCATGAGAAATGCTGGGCTGGAAGAAGCACAAGCTGGAATCAAGATTGCTGGGAGAAATATCAATAACCTCAGATATGCAGATGACACCACCTTGCAAAGAGTTGCAAAGGGTCACAAAGAGTAGAACATGACTGAGTGACTGAACTGAACTGATAAACCAGTATAATCTCTGTGAGATCAAATCATGATCTTATGTGTAGTAGCCAACTGTAAATCAATTATGTTAAAATGTAGATAGTACATATCTCAGATGGTAAAGGATATGCCTGCAATATAGGAGACCCAGGTTCCATCCCTGGGTTGGGAAGATCCCCTTGGAGAAGGGACTGGCTACGCACTCCAGTATTCTTGCCTGGAGAAGTCCATGGACAGAGGCGCCTGGCCAGCTACAGTCCATGGGGTCACAAAGATTCAGACACAACTGAGCAACTATCAACCTACAGAAGGGGAGAAATTTTTCTAAACTGAAAGGAACTGAGGGGAAAAAAAAATCACATAGGTAAATAAAAGTAGATTTAACTAAATACAAAGTTTAGACACTATGAACAAAGTTAAGAAAAAATAGCTGAGAGAAATATTTGCTTCAAATATAAAAGAAAACATTAATATGTTGAATATTGTAATGGTTATACACATTCCAACAACTTCCCTCAAAATCCTAAAATATCAATCAACAAAGAACATATTCAAACAATTCATAAAAGAAACCACACTTGACTATAAAAATGATTAAGATTTAGAAGTGATTGATTAAACATAATTTGAGACATTATTTTTCACCTATTGACTTAGAAAATAGATTCAGGAAAAATATTTTGGGTTGATGATAGGGCAAAAAAACGAAAGTACTCTTTTATATAGTTGGCAAAAGATTAAATAGATTATAAGGTAAAGAAAATTTTCTGGAAAATAACTTCCCAGTTATGCTCTTTTTACCTTTTGGTTCAGAAATACTTCTTCTAAGAATTTTACTCTAAGAAGTAATCTAAAATGAAAAGTATTTGTGCATGAAGATTTTTATTAAAGCTTTTAATGTAATAAAAATTATGCAAATGACAATAAAATGAAATATAATGGAATGGCATATAATATAGGCATTAATATTATAATAGTTTAATTAAATATGGCACCTTTAGGGGAGGTGTCATGTCTAATTATGTTAGTAAAGTTTGAGGCAATTATTAAGTTATTTACTTCTCCAGCCAGCTCTTCTAGGTTGAGGGTTTGGGTAGTGGAGCAAGGAAAGAGGAACACCCTTCTTTGTGATAATTTAATGAGGGTGTTAAATAAACCAATCACTAGACTGTGAGAAGAATCAACCCATGAAGTATGACCTACTAATTTTCTGATCTTGCATCTGTTTTACAAGATTGCCTTTTGGAAAGTGACTATTTTACTTTTGCAGGATTTGACATTTTTAGGAATATACTCCTGAAAGAATAATGCAGTTAAAGTAGCCTTAACTAAATTAGAAGTTAGTAAGGAACTCTTCCATGGTAGGGAAGAGAAAAATTACAGCTTTGTTGTTGTTAGGATGATGTAAAATTCTATATTCTGCAGTTAGGAGAAGCAATGAGTGTAGTCTTTGAGATTCTGAAATATTCTCAGTTTATTGCTCAGGGCCACAGTATTTTTTCATTATGTGCTGCTCAAAGAGTTCACTCTTCCAGGATGGCATATTGAACACACCTTCCAAGTGCGGAGTGGTGCTTTGTTCTGAAGACAGCTCCCTTCTCAACATCTTTAACACATGTCATCAAGTGTTGACAGCAAGGACATAGAGAGTGGCCTTAGCAGTCACTATCCTGGGTGGTTGACAACCAGAGGTCTTTGGGACTCGACAATGAGGCATTTCATCACCATTCTCTTTACCTCTTCTTCTACAACAAGTCTGTATATCTACCATTATTACAGAGTTTGACACAAATACAGCAGAGCTTCAAAGATTGTAGTGTGAAAATTAAAATGCTGGTTCTCAGGGATGTCTTCTGACTTTAGAAATGCAGACGTTGTTTGTTAACCCTCACGTTCCTCTTTAAGGTCTTTCTCCCGGGGAAAGTCTGGCTCTATCTTGTGAATAGGCAACACAGGCTTTTCCATCCCCACCTTTCACTTCCAGTATCCTCTCCTCCCAGCCTGATTCTCCCACCCTCACATTACCAGGGCTCTTGTCTTCTCCATCCTACTCCACAACTGCCATGGAGAAGAAGCTTCTCACACTCCTTTGCACTCAGATCCAAATGTTAGTTCGTTTACAGTGAGATTTTCATCACACTTGGTTCTATTTGCATTTACCCCAGTGGTCTGAGTAGTCTACAGGACTAAATTCTGACTGAGTTGAGTTCCTTGGGCTTTCTGGGAAGTCCTGTGGTGGTCGGGGCTTTTCCTATTCAGCGAGTGCTGGTCGTGAACAAGGGCACATGATAAAATTGATTGGTTCCTCGCTTACTCTCCTGCTCCCAAGCTCCCCTGCTCGCCTTCTGTGCCCCACTCTCATCCCTCCAGGCAGAGGCTTCCTCTCAGTGGGACCATGTGAGGTCTCATCTTTCCAATATTATCCATAATTAAAATTTCGGTTCTTCTGGCCAGACCTACTAACAATAGTAATAAATTCAGGAATAGCTCCAACATGAAAATTTGCCCTGGCTTTGACTGTCTTATTTATACAATTAGAACTTATCTTTGAGGTTTTCCCTTGAGGCTTAGACTGTAGAGAAAGCTCCTGCAATGAGAGAGACCTGGGTTCAGATCCTGAGTCAGGAAGATCCCCTGGAGAAGGGAATGGCTACCCACTCCAGTATTCTTGCCTAAATAATCCCATGGACAGAGGAGCCTGGCTTGCTACAGTCCATGGGGTCGCAAAGAGTCAGACATAACTGAGTGATTAACACTTTTCTGCTCAGCTTCTTTATAAACTACTTTATAGAGGACCTTCCACTTCACAGTTCTCTATCTATGTCATTTTAAACAGAGGAAAACAGACTCCCCCTAATGTTTTTCAATCAATCTAGCAATGGATATAGACACATATATCCTCTCAGAGTTCTGTCACATAGTAAGAGATTTACCCCTGATAATTCAGAGACTTCTGCTCATCTGTTTGGTACATATGTAAGTTGTATGTATATACACAAACACAAAGAAAGAAGTACTGTATTATGATTATAAGTGAAAATACAACCTACAGTAGTTAGTGGGATAACATTTGCAGAGGTCGATATACTTCTGGCCAGTCCCTCCCTTTTTGTAAATATCCTTTCCAGCCACACACCCCTATCACACCCTCCACACACTCAATTGTCACTCTCTATTTCATTACCTTGTGAGTGATTTTTTTTTTTTTTTTTTTGAGGCCAGAACCATGACTTATCATTCTGTTGGGAAATTGTGGCTATTTAGTTTTAATTATCCTGCTCGTAAGTAAACTTTCTGCTATTAGCCATATAAAATAGACCCCATGCTAAGTAAATTAAATGTGTTTTCTTGCTCCATTATCATGATAACTCATTACTATAGCTGGCATAGTTCCTATTTTACAGATAAGGATAAAAAAGCCAAGGGTGGTTGCTATCTGTCTCAGGTCACTATTTTGCAACAGGGCACAGGGAGAATTCTGTAGAACCACATGGTCAAGGACCAGGCTTTATTGGAGAATCTTACAAGCTGATGTCAGTAGGAGGAACGCATTGCTGAAGACTCAGCATCCCAGAGAGGTGGCTAAGGAGCAGCTTCCTGCTGGATATGTGGTGGGCTAATGTTCTAGTGGAAGAACATTGCTCTTTTCTAGTGGGGTCGTGGGAAGAGTCTCTTGTCAAGACAGTGAAACAGACTTTCTGGATGACAAGCAGTCTGCGTTTAGTTGTCAGCAATGGAGGAAGCCAACTGCTCAGAACCTGGGCATCTCGGAACTCAGGGGGTTTATGCACTCACTCTTCCGAGGATGGGGAGAGCACTGTAACCCTACCCCTTGGGAAAAGTGAGGGCTCCAACTCTCCCTACTTCATTGTTTACTGATTGAAAGAGCATTTAGGGTTACTTTTTGAATATTCTGTTTCACACCCCATTCACACAGTTTGTAAGTGTGTGAGTATTTGAGGAATGTAGAATATAAACCCAGATCTCTGACTCCAAAGTTAATTGCCATCCGTTGCTCATAATACTCATCAACCATCTGTATTATTTTCTGTCCACAACTTTCAAAACTCCCTTTCATTGATATCCAGCTCAGCGCTTCCCCATCACAGGACAACCACACATCTGCCCTTAATTTTGTTTTAAATCACAAGGAATATTTATTTCAAGTGAATATATGCTTCTAATCTTAGAGACTCATTTTACCTTTCCTCAGTGATACCTAGGATTTTATTGATCACTGAATAGATGATCAATTCATCTTGGAAACTTTCTTCATCCAAGAGTACTGCTCTCTCTTGCATTTATAGGACAAGAGAGGAATCAAAGTATTTGTTTGCCATGAGACTCCCATTCACTTGACAATTGCTTTTCTTAAAAGTCCATGCCATTCTTATATATCACTTTCCCCAATTCTTGTTATCATTTATTCCCATTTAAAATACTTATTTTTCTCAATAACTTCAGTTGCTAAATAATTTTTCCCATTATCCTTATTGGTTTTGAAATTAGTTCAAACATCACATTGCCATGATTTTCTTAACCCCAGTAATTACGCTTCCACTCCTGTTCAGCTATACATTGCCCTGGGTATATTTAGGATCCCAGTATCATCTGTGGTATTTTTCAGGGTTCTCCAGGGAAACAGTACCAATAGGATATATATATTTGTAGAGAGAGATATTTTAAATAATTGACTCACATGTTTCAAGGGCTGGCAGGTCCCAAATCTGCAGGGCAGGCCGGCAAGTGGAGCCCTGGCAGGATGAAAAAGGTGATGTTATGGTCTGAAGTCCAAAGCTAGACTGCAGACAGAATTCTGTTCTTCTCTGGGGATGTCAGTATTTCTTCCTATGGCTTCAACTGATTGGATATGACCTACCTACATCGTGAAGCATGATCAGCTTTTCTCAAAGTCTACTGATTTATACATTGATCACAATTGAGAATTACCTGACAACAACATCTAAACCAGTATTTGACCACACAACTGGACCCCATAGGTTATTTAAGTTGACTCTTTAAATTGATGCAGAAAAATAAATGTCACATCTGGCATATTCTGCCTTGGAAATGGTTCATGACACTCTCTTGATTTGATTTTCTTCTTGTTTCAGGGACTATTCTTCAATTTCTTGTCCTATTGTTCCTTTCTTTTTTCAGACCTCTCTTCATTTGCTTTCCTATTATTCATTCTTCACAGTCTCATATACTCCCAAGGTATCATCTGTGAAACTTAGATTGTATTCTTTTTAGCTTTGTTCTTATTTCCTTCTATTCATGCTACTGCTGCTAAGTCACTTCAGTCGTGTCCGACTCTGTGACCCCATAGACGGCAGCCCACCAGGCTCCCCCGTCCCTGGGATTCTCCAGGCAAGAACACTGGAGTGGGTTGCCATTTCCTTCTCCAATGCATGAAAGTGAAAAGTGAAAGTAAAGTCGTTCAATCGTGTCCGACTCTTCAAGACCCCATGGACTGCAGCCTACTAGGCTCCTCCTCCGTCCATGGGATTTTCCAGGCAAGAGTACTGGAGTGGGTTGCCACTGCTTTCTCCATCTTCTATTCATAGAAGCCCCTTTAATTTCCTAGAAAATATGAATGCATATTTTCAATATTTACCTTTGCCTGACTGTTTTGAGTCCCCATTCCTCATAGGCTTAATTGGCAACTCTTTTTTTTTTTGTACTCAAAAGTAACCTGGATATATGTTTATAAGAGAACCTGCCACAGACTTATATATGTCTCCTGGATTTGGATTTAGTGTCGAGTTAAAAGGCAAGCCACAGAATGGGACAGGACATTTATATTTATGACAGAGTGCTTATATGTATTCTGGAATATCTGTTAAGAAAAATGTCCTACTAATCAGTGAGAAAAAGGCAGACAACCCAATAGGAGAAACAAACAAACAAACAAACATGTGATTTGAATATATACTTCACAAATAAAAAAAGAAAAGTTAAAATGACTTTAAATTTCATTAATAATCTAGGATATTCAAGTTAAAAACCACAATAAGGTAGTGGGATATTCGAGAGTGGCTAAATTTGGACAAACTGAGACTATCGGGTATTGGTAAGGATGTGAGGCTACAAGGATTCTCATACACTGCTGGCAGGAGTGTAATTGGATCAACCACTGTGTAACCAGATAGGCATTTTCTATTACGTTTGAAGACATTCATGCCGACCAATCTACCAATTCAATTCTTAGTTACATACTCATTGGAAATACACATCCTTTTGTAGCAGGACATAGACAAAAGAAGGCTTCCTTAGTGGCTCAGACAATAAAAAATCTACCTGCAATGCAGGAGACCCGAGTTCGATTCCTGGGTTGGGAAGATCCCTTGGAGAAGGAAATGGCAATCCACTCCAGTATTCTTACCTGGGAAATTCCACGGACAGAGGAGCCTGGTGGGCTTCAGTCCATGGGGTTGTAAAGAATCGGACACAACTGAGTGACTAACACTACAGATAAAAGAATGTTTATAGAATTAATGTGTATAATAGCCCAAACAGAAATAACCCATATGTTCATCAATGCTAGCATAGATACACAAATGGTAGTATCTCTATATAGTAAAATACTATTCAGCAATGAAAATAAATGGATGACACACAGCTGTAACAGTGAAGGTGAGTCTCACAAGCAAAGTCAGAAGTAGCCAGGCCAATATACTGGTTCTATTATATAAAGTTCAAATAGGGAAATAGAGACATTTGATTTTACTTACATGAATTAAAAAAAAAAAAACAGGCAAAACTAAGAGGTTTAGAAATGCACATTTAGGTGGAAATGATAAGTAATCAAGGAAAATATTGTCTTAAAAGTCACATTGGTTACCTTTAGACAAGAGGAGAGACCCGTGATTGGGAAAAAGTACAGAACGGTCCCTGATGGTGCTCAGGATGGAGGGCTGTTGTCTGAAAGTGCCAGCAGTGCTCCACCTCCTGACTCATGTGGTTACACAGATGTTTGTTTTGTCAGGATTCATTAAGATGTATGATTAGATTTCGTTCAGTTTCTCTGTTTGTATATTTCCTAGTGAAACTCGCTCTATATCTATGTACATGCGTGCTCCGTCACTCAGTAGTGTTTGACTCCTTTGCAACCCTATGCATTGGAGCCCGCCAGGCTCCTCTGTCCATGGGATTTCCCAGGCAAGAATACTTGGGTGGGTTGCCATTTCCTCCTCCCTGAGATCTTCCTGACCCAGGGATCAAATCCAAATCTCCTGCATCTTCTGCATTGGCAGGCAGATACTTTACCATGGAGCCACCTAGGAAGCCATATATATTTATATCTATAGGTATATAGAGATGAAAACAGGTAGAAATGAGCTACTGGAATTGCAGGGTGATAGGCATCCCGGTGAGGACAAGACAAGTCAATGATTTCTGGCTGATTTGTCACATACCTTTGGGCTGAAGGAATTAACAACACATTAGTCCAGAGGCCATGTATTGTTTTCCACTGAGCTCACAGTGTAGAAAGGCAATCAAGGGTGATAGGAAAGTGCTGAGCTTTTAAACTTCAATGATCTGTGACTAACACAGTCAGGCTAACAGAATACGCAGAACACAAAGTGCATGGGCTCCAACTTTCAAATGAGTAATAAAAACAAACAGGCTTTTCCTATCCAGATAATCCTGAGAAGCTGGAGTATTGGTCACATTTCATCACAAATCCATCCCTCTTGTCATGAATTTGCTTGCATGTGCTGGAAAGCAGAAGAACGTCTGCAGGTCAGACTCTTCAGACACTGCTCTCTGGACCACTTAGTGGTTTTTGCTGCCCTGAAGGGAGTTGTGGTGCAGTTAAAGTCTGCAGGGTATACAGACAGAGGTACCACCAAGTCACCTTCTCCGGAGAACTTCAGTGTTCTTATAGTTCGGAGAACTATTGCTTAAGGACTCCTTTGCCCCTGCTGCAGAGTTCTGCCCTTCTCCCTAAACCTCATCCATCAAAATGAGGAGTATAATATTCTTGCCTAGCATCATGTCAGAAAGAAACAAGCCATAGCAAACATCACTGGGAACCAAGCATGGTAATACACAAAAGAGGCCATTTTTTGCAAGCTGAGCCCATGTACCAGGAGAAACTCCAGAACTGGCCACCTTCCACTGAGACTACATCTGCTCTCCCTCCCAGAATCAGGTGCTAAAATCTAGAATCTCAGCCTAGATCATCCACGCTGTTTTCTCTGATCTCCTCTGTCCCTTCCTTCCCTTCATCATTGCCCCACTTCCATGCCCACTCCTTCCCTCCCTCCTGCTTACCTTCCCTTCATCCACAAATGTTTACTGCCAGGCACTGTGCTAGGAAATGTAGAACACAGTACTGAAAAAATTCAACACGTCCCTTCTTTCACGAAGGTTACGATTTCCTGCCTTCTGGCTGTCTTGTGGATTATCTAATACCCTCAACAGTGTTTTAATAACTATCTCACAGAAAAGGCAGTGCAGTCCAAATTTATTTTCTCCCAAGGGGCCTTTAATCTACTATTAACATATCATTCATAGATCAAAAGAGCAACAGGAGAGAAGGACCTGCCCATCACCCAAAGACCATAAGTCTTTCCAACAAAAGCAACTAGTGTCTAGGCCCTCGCCTGAGTCATAATATCTTGTTTGTGTAACATCTATCATATGTAACATATTTTGGGGAGGGGCACACAGCATATGGGATCTTAGTTCTCCAACCAGGGATCAAACCCATGCCCCCTGCTTTGGAAGTGCAGTGTCTTAACCACCAGACCTTCAGGGAAGTCCCATATGTAACATATTTAAATGCTTGGCTTAATTAAGGAAGGAGCATTGACTTTACTAAAATAAATACATCACATACTTGACATTCGATAAGTCCCATAGATGATAAGTTGAGATATGTGTGGAGGGAGAGAAGAAGTAGAAAAGGGAGAAAGAGACACCTTAAATAAGAGAAGGGAAAGGCTTCCTAAGTTCTGAAATATTTTTACACTTCACATTGAGAACTGAAGAATGTGATTACCTCATCTCTGCCCTTTGGAGTTCTAATTAATTGTTTAACAGGAGCTTCAGCTCTCCAGCTGTTCTCACATTGAACAGAGACTTCACTGGGGCCGAGTTAGCCGTAGCATGAAGCAGGAACATGCATGAGATAAGCTGGCTGCACAGACCAGACCAATACTGACCTTAGGCTGGTTGAATTTAAATTAGGACCTTGCCTAGGTGTTTTTCAGCCCCACAGTAACCTGGTCGTGTTGGAGTGGACAGTGGGATAAGACTATGAATTCAGCGTACGTGGAAATCAAATCTCTCACTTGGGCAGGAGTGCTTGCTTTTCCTTCCACTGTTTCTGTCACCACGATGACCTGCTCCTTCAGTTTATCCTAGGGCAAGGATCACACTCTTTCTTAAAGGACCCTGCTAATAAATACCCCAGGCTATCAGGCTAGACAGTTTTCTTTGCAAGTACTCCAGTTTTTCATCGTATCCTGCCAAAGAGAAGTACATGTAAATAAATGGGTGCAGCTGTGTTGCAATAAAAGTTCACTTACTAAAATTGTAGCAGACAAGAGGAGTGTGGACCATGCTTTGCTGACCCCTGTCCTGAATAAGAGCTCAGGCTTTAAACTTGACAACCTTGAGTCTGAATTACAGCTGTCGTTTACGGGATTTGTAATCTCTGCCAAGTGTCTTAACCTCGCTAGGCAGCTGTTTTCTCATCTGTAAATTGGGGATAGTAATGCTTGCCTTATGGTATCATAAGAATTAAATAGAACCATCCAAAAACTGTCCAAACACAGTGCCTGATTCATATTATGTCTTCCGTAAAGGGAAGGTGTCAATAGTTACTCACTAACTCATTCAAATTTGTCCCTTCATTCCTTCAATTTGTTGTTTGACAGACATTTAGTGTGTGCCTATGAGTCAGGCATTTGTAGGGTTATAATACAACAATACCTAATGTCTTTCCCTGATCCAAGGAGCCACATAGTATAGGAGGGGAAAATGAAGAAATGAATAAGCATTTATAGTGTAAGATTAGTGCGCAGGAAAATAACCTAATTCAAAAGTGCTTTGAGAACTAGTCAGTGTGCATCCAGTTTAGTTGTGAAGCTTCCTGAATTGAATGATGCTCTTTACACTTAGAGCAGTTGCTAGTTTATTTCTCTATATTGGGTTTGAGATAGCTCATAAAATCCAAGTAGGACATATTCATAAAGTGGGGGAAGGGAGGATTACCCATGAGAACTGGCAAAAATAATAAATGCAGTGAATAAAGGAGAAAGAAAAAAATGATCTCCAAGGATAAAAAAAAAAAATGTCTTTGTTGAATACCTGCCCAGATACTTAACCATTTTTGATTAGAAATATGGACTTGGGAAAGGGGTCATCATTCAAGCTAATGAGCCCCTGAACTCACCATCTGAGAAGGATCTTCCTGCATCTGCCTCTAGGATTATGTATCTAGAATTTAAAAGTGAGCACAAGTCAGTGTGATGCCTGGGAACTTTATACTTGGGAAGGAGACAAGGTCCCTGCTCTGCAGTGTGATTGGTTCAGTTTGGAGGAAGCTTCTCAAATCCTCAAATCTTTGAGTTCCCTTCAAGCTTTTCTATTCCATAATCAGGAATAGGTGCTGGGATAAAATGTATGCACCGTACTTTCTGTCCGGTTTGTAATCTCAGGTGAACACGTCACTGAGGGGCACATCTATAGTTGTGCGGTTATCAGGAGAACAGGTCTGATCCACTCAGCTCTTGTGATGGCTGGATGACTGCAAGTGGGCAGCAGCTCTCAGGGGGTGCGGACATGAGTGTGGACAGCTCTGTGAAAGGGGCGGAGCTGGTGGAGAAGACAAGGCTACAGCCACAGAGCAGTAGAGAGCAACTTTTGTCAATGAAATATCTCATGGGGAATCCTAAAAATAATGAAATATCTGATGGGGCGTGTCAGGGACTCATTGTTTTGCATGAGAATCTGCTGAAGATTAGGCATCAATAATACAGGGATTAAGAAGTCAAAGAACTGGCTGCCTTTATCTTTTATTTTCTCTACCTGCTCCCCATTCTTTCAAATATTTCTCAAAGTACTTATGTATTTTGTTCTAGAATCACCTCTCATTAAATTATAAAAACAATTTTTTTTCTTGTCCCAAGCAACCATATAAATGACAGAGGGCAAAGTGTGTGTGTGTCTGTCTGTGTGAGGGTCTGTAGGAACGAATAAAGGTAATTGATAACATAAAGAGGAATAAGTATTCCAGTTGTCAGATAGCTGTGCTCTTTTGAAAAGCACTGAGGGTGTTGCCATTACCATGAACATTACCTGAATATTACCAACAAGTTAGAGGTAGCAAGTATTTACAGAATTGGTTATTCCCTTGCTTCTTTGTTAGCAAAGCCTACTACTAATAGTGTTAGTTGACAGTACACCAGGCGAGATAGACAATTAGAAAATGGGTATTTTGGTGACCAATAGGTTACTGACAAGAGTTCTAAAGCTAAAATAATCTCATAATTAGCTTATTAATTAGATTGCATTGTATGGCACAGAGGGGCCAGACCTCACTATATGAAAGAAATAATTGGAAAAATTACACATATAAATATTTAATGTATGTATGTTTACTACCTTTCCTCAATTCTATTATGATCTATTACAAAATAAATGTGATTAATAATCAATTTTTCTGGACCTAATAGGTATTAAAGATACATAACAACTGAAAAAACAAGTTCTAGTCATTTGGAAACTTTAGTATGTGGCAATAAGTGCTTGATTAAGGAAATGTGGGAAATGTGGGATACAAGGAAATGTGTACATATATATATGCATATATATATGCACGCATATGCATATATGCATGTGTATGTATATATGTGTGTATGTGTATATAATATATGCATGTATATGCACATATGCATATACATACATATATATGTATTGTCAGCACTCTCGTTGAAGAATGAGCAGACTGGCTAGGCAGGACTAGAGGTGAGCTTATAAACTAAGGAGACAGTCTTCTACTGACAGTCTCATTGTCAGTAGGCAATAAATAACCACCAGTAGGGAACTTGCCAATGTATAGTAGAGGATGTGCCACTCATGATTTAAGAAACTTTGGTTCCAGTTGTGCATCTCACTGGCTATGTGACCCAGGGCGAGCCTCCTCTACATGAAGTTCCATCTTTAATGAGACCCTCTGAGACAAATGGGTTTCCTAGGTGGTGCTAGTGGTAAAGAACCTGCCTGCCAATGCATGAACCATTAGAAATATGGGTTCAATCCCTGGTTAGGGAAGATCCCCTGGAAGCAACCCACCCCAGTATTCTTGCCTGGAGAATCCCATGGACAGAGGGCCCTGAGGGGCTACAGTCCATGAGTCACACAGAGTCAGACATGACTGAAGCGACTTAGGAGCCAGCTGAGACAAATAGCCCCTGGATGCATAGACTGGGTTTAAGCACCTTGTTTTGTACTCTTTCAGCATCTCCTACTTCTCACTTTTGGCAATTGTTGCAATTATAATCCAATTATTTGTATAATTATGTATTAATTACACAGTCTAGTGTGGATCTCATTCATCTCTCTACTTCCAGCTTCTACTTCAGTGCCTCACATATGGTTGATGTCCCAATTATATTTATTGAGCAAAGAAAATTATTTCATTCTCTAGGTACCAGTTTCCATCATTAAGGTGAGACTATTATACTAAAAGAGCTAGGCAGAGCCCTTCTTGCCCCCAAATCCTTTAATTTTATTTTAATATATTTTCATTTAAAATTTTGTATCAGGAAATTCTAGGTTTTAATGATAAATTGTTTGACCATGTATCAATAGCAGGTGGAATATCAATTGGAAAAGATTTCCTGTTGTATGCACATTAAATATGATAATTTTGGAGGTACAAAAATTAGCTATTGAACTAATAAAAAATGAACTAGCAGAGTGTTCATCATTGGACTATAAGAACCTTGAGGGGAGGGACTGTGCTTTACTCATCTTTTAATTCTAATTTTTAGCATGGCACATAATCTTTATTGAATTAGTAAGGGAAGCTGGGGACAACTGCAATGATCCAGTGGTTAATACTCAGTTTTCCAATGCAGGGGATGTGGGTTTGATCCCTGGTCAGGGAACTAAAGTCCCACATGCTGCACAATGTGACCCCCCTCCCCGAAAAAAAAAAAAAAAGTAGATTGAGTGAATAAAATAGTAGGGAAATAGGAAGAAACAAACAACGTAATAGAGAGTTTTGTAGGCAGAAGTCTCAGGAATCTGAAGGGTAAACAGGACTAGATAAAGATACTCAGATTGGAAGCATTAATGAGAATGATTTATAGACTTCCAGACACAGACATTTCTGAATTGAACATCAGTTTTCAAATTGTTAGTTACAATAGTACTTTTTTTAATCATCAGCATTTAAGACAGTGGAAGGACCTGATGTTTGATTGGCAGCCTCTCCACCCCCACCGAAAATTAACTTTGAAAAACTCTATTCCTGAAATTGAGATGTGAGATACAGCCCTAGCTAGGACCTGAATATCAGTCAAAAAGAAGGCAGCAGAGCACAATGAAGAGGCAGAAAGCCTTCCAGGCAGCTGAGCACCTCTTAATGGAAAACCACTTACAAAATAAATGTTGCTGGTTCTTTCTTTTTTTTTTTTCCTGGCCTGTATTTTTTGACAGAGTACTTCTAAGAAATTCTCTTATTAGAAAGAGGAGAACCACTGGTTTAAAAGTGCTTTAACAAGCTTAGATAAAAATATTTCCTTTTTACTATATTATTATTTTTCCTCCCTTTGCCCAGAGAATCTTTCAGAACCAACACATTTTTCCTCCCAACTTCATGCAAATACAGCACTCAGTGGCTCTTTAGTGACAAAAAGCTGCATTTACACAAAAATTCTTCAAAATCATATTCCTCCATGATATTATTTGATTTTTTTGCCTTGAAATTGGGTCACCAGTCTGTACCTATTTATCAAGTATTAACATGTAACAGATATCACTTAAATATAAAAGACAAAGAGGAGAAATCAGTATCTTTTTTTAGATCTATGTAATTTCTATGCCCAAAAGGAGTTTTCAAAGGGAAGTGATCAAATCACAATCTTTAATATGAAATCTTAGTGTTGTGCATATTTGATTTCATCAGTGTTGCTGCTTCAAACCAATGATACCCACTAATATATTGTTGTTACTCTGTTGCTAAGTCGTGTCTGACTCTTTGTGACCCCGTGCACGGCAGCACACCACATTTCCCTGTCCTTCACTGTCTCCTGGAGTTTGCTGAAATTCATGTTCATTGCATTGGTGATGCTGTCTAATCACCTCTGAATTTCTAAGGGGTATCTTTCCAGGGCTTCCCACTTTCTGTATTCATGTCATGACACCCATAGAAAGTGATGACATCTCCACATCTGCCTGGGACCAAAAAAAGAGGCTGTTTGAACCTGAGGTGACTGACCTGGAAGTTGCTTTCCTCTTCTCATTCCTCTTCCCACAACCATCCATGCATTTATGGCACATCAGTGTAGATCTCTGCCTAGATATGTGACCAAAACTCTGATTCATGTTTTTTTTTTTTTTTTTCTTTTTCAATAATTTGTCCTCACTCAAATTTTGAGCTCAGATATGTACAAACAGTAATTGCTAGTGACTTTCACCTATGTAATTTAGGTAAACTTACAAGTGAATGTTTTCATCGCCCTGATAACTTGCTAAGAACAAATGATGTTTCCTCCTCTCTGGGGGTCACGTGACCTTCTTGAGCTGGCCAGTTGTACCTTTCTCCTTTATTATACTTATTATTTTTATATTATGAGTTCTTGGGAGCCAGCAATTGCGTCTTGTTATTTCTTCAGTATCTAACAGTACATAAAACCTGGTAGATTTCCTTGAAATCTACATTTGATTCACTCTACAGTCTGACTGAACATAACTGATGTGAAGCTGGAACTAGCTTTGAATATAGATACAAACTTACAGAAGCAGACTTGGAGGCATAAGCACCCACTGCAGGAAGACAATGTAGCTTCTCATTTAAATGAGAAAGGATCCCAAAGAGATCACAGAAAATGCTATTACCTGCATTTAAGGATTATGACTAGAGAAAAACACACCACCTTTTATATCCCTCAATCATTATGACACAGATAACTATAAATCTACTCTGTTACTGTTTGGAGTCTATCAAATCTCTGCTAAGCAGAACAGTTGAGCTGGAATATGGATTTTGTTGAGTTAAAGCATCAGTAGGAGAAGGAAATAAATGAGAAGAATCTGGCAAGTTGAAAGATGGAATAAGAATCAGAAGAGATTGAATTGTAGTGTGTGAGTTAGGTAGAAATGATGTTCAACCTGAGTGGAGTTTTTAATGCACTGAATCAGTTAAGAGACTAGAGGACAAAGGTCTATATTGATACATTTAAGTTCTTTATTCACTGTGCAGTATCAAGGAAGAAGGCTAATAGAATGCCAACTAAGATTAGGGGAAATATTAATAATGCGTAATACTTCTCCAGAGCATCTCATAAAACCAAAGACATTCTGAGTTGGAAAGTATCTTAAAGGTCATGTAGTCTACTTTTCTGGCTAATGTCTTTTTAAACTTTTATGTTTAAGACATACATCTGAACGTTAGAAATTGGAAGGATTAAAGCACTCAAGATAACATCTACTGTGACAAATTTGACAAGCATGAGTTAGCTCTTTGAAAAGAAAAAAAAAATTGCAACCCACACTGTATGTTAACAGCTCACAGGCCCTACGCTCCTCTTTATAAATACAGTGGGAAGATGCAGAATCACGGGTTCTTTTCTTGATGATCTGGTCTTTGTAAATTTCCCCAGTAATGCCTACTCTTCATGTGACGTTGTAGAATTTGTCTGCAATCCTCTGCATATCATGACTGCCTTGAAAAGACCTACCTGGAGAAGATGGCTCTGTATATCCTAAGAGTTCATCATCTCCCCTATACCAGGGAGCCTGAGGTATCTGGCCTGGGAGTTCCCTTCCTCTTCTCATACCAGGGCATGAACCTGATGGCTTGGCCCACATCCATTCATGCATTTATGGCACATCAGTGATTTTAGATCTCTGCCTAGAAATGTGACCAGAACTACGATTCATATATTGAATAGAGGCTCAGACTCCCCTTTATAGAGCAAGATGGTCTTGTACATCTTAAAAGTCTATCTCTGCTTTGAGATGTTTTCCTTAAATTGTCCACAAAGGTCATGAATTCTGCTTCCAACAGCAAATGCAGAGGGAGGCACAAGTCTGACAGGCTACTCTTGTTGCTTCTCTTGGCCACGTGTTGCTCTTGGGTCCTGACCTCTGCTGCCATGATGTTTGCTGGTCTGGATGCTGTCCCAGCACAGTGGCACATAGTACTATTTACCTGTTAGCTATTATTAATATAATTATCATTATATTTGAAATGATATTATATAATAAATCTGTAACATTGTGATTATATTCATATAATTATTTATCAATAACAATGATTCTTGTTGTTGTCATTTACCTCAAACCCTTGAGATTTGATTTTTTTTTAAGTTCTTGTTATTGGATTTTTATGTAAAAGGCAATGGGGAGATAAATGGAGATATTATGTAATATTTGCAGCAGGGCAGAGGGCAGAATCCTGTAATTAGGCACAAGGATAATTTTTCAAATAAATGTATGATTAAGCACACTAAGTTAGAATAGATAAAGACAGCCTCTTTTTATTTCAAGTCAGTGTTAGGCATCAATTGAGTTAAATGTGTTTTGGTTTTCCACCTTTTTGGATTTTGGAACTGTGGATAAAGAGCTGAAAACTTTTCTATTATTGCCATTGTATTTATTATTCTTTTTTTTTAATGACTGTTTACAATTTACTAGCCTATCATTCTCTGCCTGGTTTCTAATTTGCCACTATCTTGCTTAAGCTTGAGATTCCAGTGTACAACATGTTATTTGGAGTGTGACATGCTGGGTTCACGTGGAATTGATATACCACCTTATTGATGTTGATGCCAGTGTTTTTGTGGCCAGCTCACCGCTGTATGATTTTCAGTCAACAAAACCTTTATTTCTTTTTCATATGAACTACCATATAATCTCACATCCTCTCTCATTTTTGTGCAACTGGTTTTTGGAAAATAAATCTCTCCCTATGAAATTGTTTCTCCCCATGAAATTTAATTTTTAAGCCTTGGCTCATTTTCTTAGTCTGATGAGATAATTTTGGCTCCTGACTCTGATATCTCAGTATCTGTTATTGCCATGTGTCAGATGTAACTTTGATCAGCACGTCTTAATCCAATTTGGTGAGAAAAATATTGAAAAGGACAGTGCCAAGGGCAGAGTTAATGTTGCTCATTAGTGAACATTAGTCAACACTATTTGGAATCGTCATTCAACCAATTAAAATCCATCAAATTGTATGACAGTTTGTATTTCTATCTTGTCTCTAAGAATATCAAGAAGTTCTTTGTTTGAGGTCTTTTTAAAATCCACATTCCATCTGTCTACAGAAATCCCATGGCAAGTACAAGAGTAACCTGTAAAAAGAAGGAATGAAGATGGATCTCACCTAATTTCGTCTTAATAAACCCATGTTCCTTCTTAGCACCTGCTTTTTCTACTCTCAAAGTCATCACAAAAATTGTATGATAATCTGTCCCTCCAGTTATTAATGTCAAGTTTCATATTCTTTGGTCAAGATAATAACATGTTCCTTCTTTCCACTTTTGAAAATCAGAACATATGCTCGTCTTAACTTTCACAGCACCGATTGTGTTCTCCAAAAATGATCAAAAGTGATTCAATGCTACATACTCTTGGCATTCTGATACTTGTTAAAGATGACCATATAATTTATCATCCAAGTAAAGATATTTTTAAAAGAGAAAGAAGGTCTATTAATAAGTATGCCAGAAAGGCAGGCATAAACTGGGACTATCTTAGACAAACCAGGAAGTTCGCCAATAAGTGAACATGACTGAGAGTCTTCAGTTCATTTGGAATTAGAAAGTGCCTGTTCCAGTCTCCATACCTGGCTAGATTCATGCTGGTATTGACCCTAACCATCTTTAATCAACAGTTGTCATCCATGGGAGAAGAAAATTAGCAGAGCAGCACCACACTCTCTACCCCAAATATTCATTCATCTTTACCTCTATGAGGAACAAAGACATTTGCTTTTCTGGCCCTTTTGGATCTGAATGGCAAGTAAAAAAGAAGGAGAAGAAGATGAGGAGACTGTATTGCCTGCCATATATATATGTGTGTATATATATATATATATGTATTATATATATATATATATGTATTATCAAACCTTAGCTTATTGGGTGATCTAACATTTCCAACTCTATATTTTAAATATTCTCCTCTTAACTATTTGCCCTATTGTGTGCACAGATTCTCATAAAATTTGATGTCATCACAGATTCCTGTTGATCTTTTAAGATATGCCTTCCTGCCCTTTTTTCTTTTTAAAAATTACTTGTGGAAGAAATCCTGAAGTTTCTTTTTGAATAGCCTAATATACCTCCTGTTGGAGAAGGAAATGGCAACCCACTCCAGTGTTCTTGCCTGGAGAATCCCAGGGACAGGGGAGCCTGGTGGGCTGCTGTCTATGGGGTCGCACAGAGTTGGGCACGACTGAAGTGACTTAGCAATACACCTCCTGAGCTTTTTTCCCTTCCAGCATCTTTGCCATTTCCCCTTTATCAGGAGATTTGGCATGGTCCCTTTCTGCCGTCTACACATCTGTTAAACTTAACCTTTCTCTCACTAGCTCTAAAGAGTCTTAAGGTATCATTGACACTTTTCCTATGTCTTTTTTGTTTTTGTTTTTTCATTTTCACTCTCTCCATCTACTTCATGGCAAGAATTAATTTGAAAAACACAGAAGTTTTTTATTGTTTATTTATTTATTTTATTGTTTATTCTATATTCAGCACAATTTATAAATATCTATTAAATGATTCCTTCTCAGTTTCTTTTTCCTTTCAGTTTCCCAATCCCTGGAGAAAGTAAAAGGAACCAAGAGAGCCCGTTACAAAATGTAAATTTAATTTGGAAAGTCTTAACAAGGTATTTATTGTGAAATAAAAAACAAGTAGAATAGGAATGTGGACAAGGCATTTTACCAGTCAACAGTGACCTGTCAAAACATGTGCTTTGCATGCAGAAACCTGGAACCATTAAATAGGAGATAGGGCAGAAATCAGGCCACTGTGAATATCTGCAAACTTTCTCTCATTTAAATGGCATATATTGATTTGAAGCAATGTGCTAAGGAGCTTCTTTTTTGTTCTTATGTTTCTATGGGGGGATTTTAAGTCTATTCTCTTGGAAGGAGTAGTGTAATGCTAATATTTCTGGCACCTGTCTTTCCCCTTCATTAGCTTGCACCACAGGGGTGATGACTGACCAGATAAGTCAGGTGAATCTCACTCCCACAGACACCAACCATACTCTGCAAAGCAGAGGTACTACGAGAAAGAGCCAGCTTTTGGACCAGCCTTTCCCAGGCTCTGCAGGTGCTTGGTTTCTGCTTCCTTGAAGTTGTGGATGGAGCAGCATCATCTTGGATGGGCTGACCATGGTCCTGTGATGAATCAGGATCCTGTGGGTCCCTGGGGCTAGGTTTAGGGAATGGTTTGAGGAGACTCCCTGTATTCCTCAATGAGGTCTTTATGAAGATGCCTTTGAAGCCTGATTTTTTTTAAAAAAACAGTTGGTACTTCCCTGGTGTCTCAGATGGTAAGAGTCTGCCTGCAATCCTGGAGACCCAGGTTCAATCCTTGGGTTAGGAAGATCCTCTGGAGAAGGAAATGGCAACCCACTCCAGGACTGCCTGGAAAATCCCATGGACAGAGGAGCCTGGCAGGCTACAATCCATGGGGTTGCAAAGAGTCGGACCTGACTGAAGCAACTTCATTTCATTTCATTTTACTGACCTTTGTACACTTCTGCTCTGCTAGACAGAACCTAGGAAGTGATTAAGGTTCAGATGAAATTTAGACAGAAAAGTTCACCTTGGACTTTCCCAACGAATATTAGAGGAAGTCCTCAGAGTGTGCTTTAGAAGAATGACATTTTCATATACTTTTGTTAATTCCCTCTTGGAGCCTTAACCAGAAGTTTTGGCTGCTTGATTAGTCAAGGTCATTTTCTGAAAAAAAGAATAATTATGAAGGGATAATTGCACTACAAGTAATTAAAACATTATTCGGCCATACTGATTTTAATATTGTAGGAGTGTTGCATTACTATTCAGGAAGATCAGTGGACATCAATAAAAAGTCTAGAAACATATCCAAACACCTGTAGTCATTTAGTATATAATAGTGGTGGCATTTCAAATTAGTGGGACACAATATGCATTATTCAAAATATTGAATATTGGGACAGATTTGGAAACGTTTAAATTTAAGTTCTTTTTTATTGTATTCTACAGAACAATGTTCATTTGTAGTAGGGATGTTAAATAGTCTCTAGATTTTATTGGGTATTTATTATATGCCAGGCACCTGGTCATATATGTTACCTGGATTATATGTGTAGTTGTAGCATAGAGGAGATCTTTCAGAATGTGACACCAAACACAAAAACCAGGAAGAAAAATAATTTAAGTACATAAAAATTGAAAGCCTCCTATGTGTCAGAAAATACCATAAATGAAATAAGACAAATGAGTGAGATTTTCAATATGTATGACAGAGGAACCAGTCTGTTGTTCCATGTCCAGTTCTAACTGTTGCTTCCTGACCTGCATACAGACTTCTCAAGAGGCAGGTCAGGTGGTCTGGTATTCCCATCTCTTTCAGAATTTTCCACAGTTTATTGTGATCCACACAGTCAAAGGCTTTGGCATAGTCAATAAAACAGAAATAGATGTTTTTATGGAACTCTCTTGCTTTTTCCATGATCCAAAAGATGTTGGCAATTTGAACTCTGGTTCCTCTGCCTTTTCTAAAACCAGCTTGAACATCTGGAAGTTCATATTTCACATATTGCTGAAGCCTGGCTTGGAGAATTTTGAGCATTACTTTACTAGCGTGTGAGATGAGTACAGTTGTGCGGTAGTTTGAGCATTCTTTGGCATTGCCTTTCTTTGGGATTGGAATGAAAACTGACTTTTTCCAGTCCTGTGGCCACTGCTGAGTTTTCCAAATTTGCTGGCATATTGAGTGCAGCATTTTCACAGTATCATCTTTTAGGATTTGAAATAGCTCAGCTGGAATTCCCTCATCTCCACTAGCTTTGTTCATAAGTGATGCTTCCTAAGACCCACTTGAATTCACATTCCAGGATGTCTGACTCTAAGTGAGTGATCACACCATCGTGATTATCTGGGTCGTGTAGCTCTTTTTTGTACAGTTCTTTTGTGTATTCTTGCCACCTCTTTTTAATATCTTCTGCATCTGTTAGGTCCCTACCATTTCTGTCCTTTACTGAGCCCATCTTTGTGTGAAATGTTCCCTTGGTATCTCTAATTTTCTTGAAGAGAATCTCTAGTCTTTCTCATTCTATTCTTTTCCTCTATTTCTTTGCATTGATCACTGAGGAAGGCTTTCTTATCTCTCCTTGCTATTCTTTGAAACTCTGCATTCAAATGGGTATATCTTTCCTTTTCTCCTTTGCTTTTTGCTTCTCTTCTTTTCACAGCTATTTGTAAGGCCTTCTTAGACAGCCATTTTGCCTTTTTTCATTTCTTTTTCTTGGGGATGGTCTTGATCCCTGTGTCCTGTACAATGTCATGAACCTCTGTCCATAGTTCATAAGGCACTCTATCAGATCTAATCCCTTAAATCTGTATCTCACTTCCACTGTATAATCATATGGGATCTGATCCCTGGTGCCTCAGATGGTAAAGCGTCTGTCTACAATGCCGGAGAACTGGGTTTGATCCCTGGGTCAGAAAGATTCCCTGAAGAAGGAAATGGCAACCCACTCCAGTACTCTTGCCTAGAAAATCCCTTGGACAAAGGAGCCTCGTGTCCATGGGGTCACAAAGAGTTGGACATGACTGAGTGACTTCACTTGCTGAATGGTCCATTGGTTTTCCCTACTCTCTTCAATTTAAGTCTGAATTTGGCAATAAGGAGTACATGATCTGAGCCACAGTCAGCTCCTGGTCTTGTTTTTGCTGACTGTTTAGGAAAAGGAGTACATCAAGGCTGTATATTGTCACCCTGCTTATTTAACTTATATGCAGAGTACATCATGAGAAATGCTGGGCTGTATAAAGCACAAGCTGGAATCAAGATTGCCAGGAGAATATTAGTAACCTCAGATATGCAGATGACACCACCCTTATGGCAGAAAGTGAAGAAGAACTAAAGAGCCTGTTGATGAAAGTGAAAGAGGAGAGTGAAAAGGTTGGCTTAAGCTCAACATTCAGAAAACTAAGATCATGGCATCTGGTCCCATCACTTCATGGCAAATAGATGCGGAAACAGTGGAAAACAGTGGCAGACTTTATTTTTTGGGGTCTCCAAAATCACTGCAGATGGTGATTACAGTCATGAAATTAAAAGACGCTTACTCCTTGGAATGAAAGTTAAGACTAAACTAGAAAGCATATTAAAGAGCAGAGATATTACTTTGCCAACAAAAATCCATCTAGTCAAGGCTACGGTTTTTCCAGTAGTCATGTATGGATGTGAGAGTTGGACTATAAAGAAAGCTGAGCGCCGAAGAATTGATGCTTTTGAACTGTGGTGTTGGAGAAGACTCTTGAGAGTCCCTTGCACTGCAAGGAGATGCAACCAGTCCATCATAAAGGAAATCAGTCCTGAATATTCATTGGAAGGACTGATAATGAATCTGAAACTCTAGTACTTTGGCCACTTGATGCAAAAAACTGACTCACTGGAAAAGACCCTGATGCTAGGAAAGACTGAAGGCAGGAGGAGAAGGGGATGACAGAGGATGAGATGGTTGGATGGCATCACTGACTCAATGGACATGAGTTTGGATAAACTCCAGGATTTGGTGATGGACAGGGAGGCCTGGCATGCTGCGGTGGTCACAAAGAGTCGGACACGACTGAGCAACTGAACTGAAAGTATCTTACTATAGTTGATCTAGAAGTCAGTCTTCATACAAAGCTGTATAGTAACCCAGTGCCCAGGTTTGAAGCATGTGTGCTTCAAATGTGCTTCAAATGTACCATCCCCAGACTTCCTGGATTTGATGATGGTCTCGCAGGTTTGACAAGTTTTTCAGTTCTGTTCTCTGCTTATCCTTCCCATTCACTGGGGTCAGTCACTAGTTCCTGTCCTTCTTCATGATTCATTTTACATCATGTCCAAGGTAAGGACATTCTTTTCATATTCTCTTTGGTCCCTGAATAGGTAGTCCTTATGCTTTCTGGAATCTGGGTTCACCACATTTATTTTCTGTTGGGAATGGCCTTCTGTGACTCTGTGAGCCTTCATTTAACCTATGACTCATGAAATGCCCACAAACATCTTGTGTCTCAGCCACATTATGCCATCAACTCCCATGAGCTGAATGTCACCCATGCTTTCTGCTTCTCTTATCTTTGCTCCTCTTTTTTTTTCTCCTTTTGAACTCATGCACCCCTTAAAAGCTCTAGTCCTGTTAAATTATTTCTCAGTAGACAGACAATTCTAGCCTCCAGATCATCAAGCTATCATTTCCTCTTAAAAAATTAATATAACTGTTAGTATCTCTTTCAGTTCAATTCAGTCAGGTCTGTCACTCAGTCGTGTCCGAGTCTTTGCGACCCCATGAATCGCAGCACCCCAGGCCTCCCTGTCCATCACCAACTCCCGGAGTTCACCAAGACTCATGTCCATCGAATCGGTGATGCCATCCAGCCATCTCATCCTCTGTCATCCCCTTCTCTTCCTGCCCCCAATCCCTCCAAGCATCAGAGTCTTTTCCAATGAGTCAACTCTTCACATGAGGTGGCCAAAGTATTGGAGTTTCAGCTTCAGCATCATTCCTTCCAAAGAACACCCAGGATTGATTTCCTTTAGAATGGACTGGTTGGATCTCCTTGCAGTCCATGGGACTCTCAAGAGTCTTCTCCAACACGATAGTTCAAAAGCATCAATTCTTCGGCGCTCAGCCTTCTTCACAGTCCAACTCTCACATCCATACATGACCACTGGAAAACCATAGCCTTGACTAGATAGACCTTTGTTGGCAAAGTAATGCCTCTGCTTTTGAATATGCTATCAAGGTTGGTAATAACTTTCCTTCCAAGGAGTAAGCGTCTTTTAATTTCATGGCTGCAATAACCATCTGCAGTGATTTTGGAGCCCAAAAAAGTAAAGTCTGACACTGTTTCCACTGTTTCCCCATCTATTTCCCATGAAGTGATGGGACCAGATGCCATGATCTTAGTTTTCTGAATGTTGAGTTTTAAGCCAACTTTTTCACTTTTCTCTTTCACTTTCATCGAGAGGCCCTTTAGTTCCTCTTCACTTTCTGCCATAAGGGTGGTGTCATCTGCATATCTGAGGTTATTGATATTTCTCGCAGCAATCTTGATTCCAGCATGTCCTTTTCCAGCCCAGCATCACTTTACTTAATTTTAAGTCGTTGCTTTCTGCCTGAGAGGACAGCTCTATACTGGGGATCAGGGAGCTTTCCCTACTGCACTCTCTATCACCCTTTGTTGGTGCTTCTTCTGTTGATTCTTCCCATCTCATCCTGCCTTGGATTGGATGGTTTGTTCATTAATTAAATGACTACATTCAAACATTTCACTGTATCCCTGGCTCAGACACTATTGCATTATGTATCCACAGACATATCAGTTTTATTGAATTTATCATTTTTCACTATTAGCTAGTGGTCCTGTGGTCTGTAAGTTCAGGAATTCTGAAATTCACAGTTGCTGAGGGTGAAAGATGCCTGGAACTATTATCCATGCTCTCTGATTCAATATTTTTTGATCCATAAAAACATTAAATGCCCTAATAATTTGTAAATGTTAGCAAATATTAGTAAAATTCTACTAGTACAATGCAGTTTTTAATCTTCTTTATAAGAGAGTGAATGTAACATTATTTTGGAAAAAAAAGAATTTTACTGGTAAGAAATTATTTCAGTGCCACTGGTCTATTTAATGTCATGCAAACATTTTTGGCTCATTTTTTATTTTCCAAAAAGTTGTTTTTGTCTATATAGATACAGTCTGACTCAGTCTGTGTGATTCTGTATTAACTACTGAATGCCTTGTTTTCCTTATCTAAAAAAAAAAAAAAAGAAAGATATCAGTCTTGAAGAATAAATAATGGAAGTCATTGTAACAGTCAGTAAATATAAATTGCTGTGTGAACATTACTAAATCATAGCCATTGTACTGTGTGCATAAGCACTTTCATTTGGGTTCCTTGCTAATGCTTTAATCTATTGGCAAAGGTTCGACCCTGCAACCAATGTCAGAGGTGGATGAATTTGTTTCTTAAGTACACATTGCCTTTGAAGGCAATGCTAACTGATGAGAAACAGCACTTTTTTCAATTTTAAATTTTTAATAGTAAACATAGCTTGCTGATGAAAGCAGACATCTCTAAAAACCAGTTATCCCCCATCAGTTGTAACCTCTGACCCCCTTCTCATGACTGCTCCAAGATGGGGACATGAGGAGGGGTCACAGTTCTTAGATCCTTCCCCAGATGACATGCCAATGGATGCCCCTGGAGACCAAGGATGGCCTTTGTGCCCACCCTTCACATTCCTTGCTGTTTTGACTGCCAGAAGGGAACAAGAAATAAGGCATAGTTTCTCACAATCCATTGTGATTATCAGAGCCTTCATGAGCCCTTATATCACACTGCAGATCCCCACAATGGTAGCATTTAATGCTCCTTGGCATTATTTTGTGATTATTACTTCTATTTTGTAAACCCTACCTCCTTCCCCAAGAGAAAGCCAAAGCTAAAAGTTCAGTGGGCAGATCCCTGTCTTTGATAACTATTTGGTAGACTATTTATGATAGTGTTTAGGATTTACATTACATTGCCAACAATAGGGAAATGGCCAAACACAATATTTTCTGCAATAGGAGAGAGTACCGAGGTTAGCCCACTTTCTGTGCATTTCTGTAAATATAGTTATCCTGGAAGGTGGCTTTAATTACTCTTCAGTGCCAACCTTTGGAAATATACCCATCTCAGGATTCAGTTAAATCACACGTGGATAGTTTGATAAATTGGTGGTGCTAGTGGTAAAGAACCCGGTTGCCGATGCCGGAGGTGTAGGACACCCGGTTTTGATCCCTGGGTTGGGAAGATTCCCTGCAGGAGGAAATGGCAACACACTCCAGTATCCTTGTCTAGAGAATCCCATGGAGAGAGTAGCCTGGCAGGCTACAGTCCAGGGGTCACATAAAGTCAGACACACACAGAATCAGACATGACTGAAGCAAATCAGCATGCAGTAGTGATTGAGCCAAAGGAAGTACTTCTTTAGGTTTGGTCCAGCTATTTAGTTTCTGTTATCTGTACATTTTGATATTATTTGATAAATCAAAACAATGCCACAGATGCAAATGCCTAGTATGTATTTACAATAAGATATTCCAGAAAATATTATATTATGTGGTCATTTACGGATAGTATATATGTCAGGGATAACCCTAGTTAAAGATGAATAACCAGTATCTGAAACCAAGAAAGATGAGATGTTTAAAATTTTACATTTCATTTCATAGGATGAGGGGATGCAGCTGGGATCTATTCTCATAGGATAGGCGGGTAGTGAATTTCTTGATACAGAATTCAGCCAGATGTTCTAATAGACTGAGCTCCAAATATAATGTTAAATGAAGGAGTGAGTAAATGAATATTAAGAGCTGAGGATATTCTGATTGTCTTTATGATAATATGAAAGTTGGGAAAAGCATATTTGAGTAGAATCAATATTCTGCCTGAAAAATGTAATCCACATTGCACCCTTCCTTTTACATATCAACCTTACTTTTCCTTTTCTGCCCTCATTTCCTCAGTTCTGTTTCTTCAGGTCACTTCCTCTGTTTGCTAGAACTTGTTCCTCCTGTCAGTGATAATTAACATCAGTTCCCTGTGGCTCTTCCCAGGTTTTTTTTTTTTTTTCCCCAACCTAATAGTCATTTTTTCTTGAACATTTCCTACTGCTTTAATTTTTGCTCCTGTTTTAAATTCTTCATTAACTTTGATTAAGCTTTCCCAAGGCTTAAATACCTGTAAAACTTTTTGAAGCTTAATCATTTGATTTGCCTGCTCAGCTTTCCTAGTCTCGCTTAGTTTTAAGACTGTTAAACCTAAAATTGTGCCTGGGAGATGGTGTAATCACAGAGGGGAAAAGAAATGATGGCATTGTTAGTGAAAGTTTAATGATGAGTTTCACTGGAAAAATCTCACACTTGAGTGTTCTTTGTGTGTCATGCTGATAAGCAGCTAATAATTTTAAATGCCTTCATTTTAGGTTTAATTTATTAAAAACACTTATGGTTTTTAAGTCTACATAACTACTAGGCACATTCACCCAGTCTACAGGAAAATTAACCTTACATTGTCCTTTGTAAATGTGCTGCTTATTCAGCAGGTCTTTTTGATTTTATAATTCTGTAGTTCATTAATTATTTTCTTAAACCTGCCATGATTTTTCTCATTAAGAATACAGAACTAAAAGTTGATCTTAAGAATGAAATATTCCATTTTTCCAGTTTCTAGAACCTGAAGCCAATAGAGGTTAAACTTGCAGAACTGGAACTGATCAGAACCCATGGTTGGCTGTTCTGGGAGTCTATCTATACAGTGGTTAACAAGAGACATTCATTGTAATCATAAACCATATCGTCATGCCAACTGCTCTGAAAATTACTGTTGTCACCTCATGTCAACTCAAGACCAGATGGAGAGGAAATATTAGAATACATATGCTCCTGTCTAGAGCTTCAGTTGTTATTAGAAATGCTTAAAGAGAGAATTCACTTTAATTCAAATGGATGGTGCTTTTTCTTGATTTTAGGAAAAGTTGCAACACTCATAATCCTGCTAAATGAACTCTAGGACTATGCCATTGTGACTTTTAAATCCAGCAGTTGTTTATAGTCTGTATTATAAAATCTACTGATAGTCATCAAAGGAAATGTTTTGCATCATCTGAGATAGTTTTGGGTCCAATTTTTCCCCCTTTTCCCTATGATGGATATTACCAAAATAAGTTCTACTACTACTTCTGAGAAAGATAAATAGAAATATAGATTTCTCTTTGATTAGAAAGAAAAAACCCTATTGAACTGAACTATATTAAAATAAACACCAAGAGTGTTCAGGGATATTCTTGTTACAGATTATTTGCCCTAAACTATTTTTATTTAGTTTTGTTTTTATTGAGGTTTCCGTATGTAACATAATCTTTTTTTTTTTAATTGAAAAACTTAGAAGCAGCTGAAAAGTGAACTGCTTTGATATGGATAAATACATTCTATAATAAGATTTTGTGCTCTTAGGTACTGTTGTTTTTCAGTTGCTCAGTCCTGTCTGACTCTTTGAGACCCCATGGACTGCAGCATGCCAGGCTTCTCTGTCCATCACCATCTTCCGGAGCTTGCTCAAACTCATGTCCATTGAGTTGTGCTGCAGTCCATGGGGTCGCAAACAGTCAGACACAACTGAGCAACTGAACAACAGCAATGTGTGATAAGTGATATGAAGGAAAAGTAGAGCGCATCTTGAGACAGATTAGTCAGAACTAACTCTTTACTGACATTGGCAGGATAAGAAGGTGTCTTTGAAGTTTGGCATGAGGTCATGCTGGCTTGGCAGAGAGAAGAAGCCACATGTAAAGATCCTGATACAGAAAACCCCTGCTGTTTTAAATAGGTGAATTGAGATCTGAGATAGAGGATCCTTGTGAAATAAATGGCAGAGGGGGTAAATGATGCAGCTGAGTCAGAATCCACATTGCTCAGGGCTTTGGAAGTGACAGTAAGGATCTAGAATTTTTCCCATGGGCAATCAATGAGACACTGTTGAGAAATTTTCAATAACAGAACAACATGATTTTGGTTTTGAGAACTTTACTTTGCTACGAGGAGAATGCACTGGAAGAAAGTGAAGTGGGAAAAGAGTGAGGAATTTTAGAATCAGGTGTTTTGGTTCATTTGTGTACTAATGGTGATTTGATTTGGGATGATAGCGAATGGAGAGACAAATGAATGGACAAATTCAAGGTGTATTTTACAGGCAAAACTGACCATTTGGAAAATATAGAGGGTAAAAAAGAGAATATTCAGTGATATCTTGCAAGTGTTTAATGTAAGCAACCGTGGGTAATGTTGCCATATGCTCAGGTACAAGCAGAAGAGTAAAGGAAGGTGGGGTAATGAGTGAAGAAATTTTTTTTTTAAGGTAACTTTCAAGAACTTTGGCTGAGGAGAGAAGTGGAAAGTTATATAAGTTAGTAGCTGAAGAAGCGTCAGGATATCAAAGGAAGATATCATGTCCTCTTCCTTCTTTTCTTTTCTTTCCTTTCTTTCTTCCCTCCCTCTCACCGTCTCTTCTTCTCTAAGTCACAGTATAAACTAATATACACTTAAAACTTTGGTGAGGAAGAAGATATTAATAAAGCAATAAGGAATGTGACAACCGTTGAAGGCAGGGTCCTGTTATGTGGAAAAGGTAATGGCAGGACTGTGTGGAGTGGAGTTGACCTTTAATGAAACAGACGCTTTCTCTACTTTAGCTAGAGAGACAGAGAGGGAGAGGTGGGTAGGCAACCTTCACAATTCAGTTGTGGACTAAAATTAGGGGCTATGCTTTAGGGATTCTTTTCTTTTTTTTCAAGTGAAATATAGGATAAGATCATGAGCTGAGACAAGAGGAAGTTGGAGTCAGTCAGAGACATAATAGCGAGGAGAAAGAGTCAACTGACAAAAATATTATGAGATTTGAAGTCTTTTGAATGTTAATGGTCATGAATTTAAAATGATACTAATCAGACAATTTTCATTTTCCCTCTTACCTACAGAAAGACATTTAAAAACTATTGGGTTAGCCAAAACATTTGAGTTTTCCATAAGATATTACGGAAAAACTTGAACAAACTTTTTGGCCAGCCCAATATAATGCTGGATAATGTGTGGAGAATGGATTAAGGAGTGGATAAGGCTCAAAGCAGAGAGACATCAGCGTCCTCACAGAGAATAACTCTTTCCTTTGGGAAAATGGTTATCTATTATGCCATTTTCAGGTGTAATTCTACGGGCCATGGTCATGGCTATCATTGCACAGGACATATGGTTCACACACTAAAATAGGTGCTCCTAATTAAATGGCAAAAACAGAAACACACAGGTAATCATAGTACAAATATGAAGTGTGTCTCACTAGAGAGGGCTAGGTGAGTTTTCTTTCTGAAGTTCTTCCCCCGTTTACTTTATCATCTGTGTACTCACATATACCCATTAGCCAAGCATCCAGGCTAGTTCCCTCATCACTTTGTGGAGTTCATTTACCTTAAATGTATAGAGGTACATTTTGGAAGTGCATTAAGTATTTGATACTCAGTGTAATGTAAACATATAGTTAAATAAATAGTGCCAGCTAATATCCTTAGAGGAAGAGGAAGAAAAATAAGTAAACATTTTCATTGTGCTACTTTTTTTCCTTTCCCCAAGATAATTAAAATAGGACATTTTGCCTTGATTTAAGAATTTAGCGTCAGAAAAAGATCCCTATAAAATACCTGTGAAGCTGAAAGTACTTGTGAAATCTGTTCACATTTTCATTTACCAAGGATCATCATCAGTGCATAATGCTTTCTTTAACAACCAGCTGTTTGTCTAGAGAAATTCATGCTAACCTGAAATAATTCACTGCGTTACCAGTTTTTCATTCTCCACTGTGGGAGTTAGAAGGCATTTGGATCTTGGCTGTAACATATCATACTTGGATGGTATATGCAGTGCTGCAGAATAAGGAAGATTCAGGCAGCCGACAATTCCAAGTGGAGTGCCAGCTATACACAGAAAACCAATCATTATTTCCAAGAGATTTTGATTGAATAGGCTAATTTTCAAAGGAAAAAGTCATCCTCCTTTGCAGCATGACCTATCAGCTTGGGGATATATCATCTCTGTCCATGGGAAACACTGCCATATGGCCATGGCATCAGACATTTTTAATCCTTGAAAATTAGATTTTAAGAAAAGCCAAGGGATGATGTGAGTTCTCACACTTTGCCCATATTTCTTCCAAAAGCTTAACCAGATTATGATGAAAAAAGAACATTGTTTTGGTGATGAATGAGGCTACTATTAATGTGACTGGGATGGCTTATAATTAAAAATTTTAAATTCATGACAAAATATATATCAATATTGAACTTTATAATAAAAGTCTTATTTATTCTAAAAATAAAGTTTAGTCTGATTTATCCTCATTTAGCCTGGTGGGCTGCCGTCTATGGGGTCACACGGAGTTGGACATGACTGAAGTGACTTAGCAGTAGAAGTAGCAGCAGCCCTTAAATACAAGATTTTGGAACTGTAACATTGTTCCAAGATACCACCTAATGTAAGGTTCACATTTGACTTAATAAATTTATTTCTGGGAAAAAAAAAAGAAAAGAAATACTATATTAAATGTAAGTCATGTTTTTCAATCAATTTCACTTTTCTATAAAATCATTCCAGTGATTTCATTTGACTTGATTCTTCTGTATGACAATGAACATTTGGGTCCAAGTCTTTATCATATTTATGGTCTGCATATTTTACACATGTTTTCACCTCTGGCAGCACAATGACTAGCTCCTCTCCAAAACCCGTGCTTGTAATCATGACCTCTTTACCTGCCTTAGGACTGACAGAATAATTTTGAAGCATATCTAAAGACATCAGGCTTTGTTTGCTTTTCTTATTTTGTTGAATTCACAGCTTTGATTTTTCCATAATGAAAGTATGTATTGCTGGATATTAAACAGTTTCTCTGGAGTATCGTCTAGAAGCTTTTGACATTTGCCGAGTTTTAGTCTCTAATGAAACTCTATGGGTGTATGGAATTTCTCTTAGTTTTTCAAATCCTATGATATATCCCAAGATATTTGACAGTTTCTATTGTCTTTAGTTATCCTTCCTCACATGCATTAGATGATTTTATTTTATAATAACTATACATATAAGTAGACACACATACACACGCAGTTTTTATTGGCATTGTGTTTCTTCCTTCTGAGAAATTAGAAAGCACTTGAGTTTGGACTTGAAACATGATGTGAGAGGACATTTATTCCTCTACAGTGATTCATTGCCTCAAACAATATTCATAATAAGGATAGATAACATTTATGGACCACTTCCTGTGTCAAGCATAATCTCTCGCACTCTCATCAGCATTAGCTCATTTGATCCTCACACTGACCTTCTTGTCACCCTCATTTTATAGATGAGCCACAGGGGATGAAGTAAGTCCCCCAAGGTCACATACCTCCCAAGCAGTGGAACTAGCGTATGCTTCTCATTCTAGCGTCTGTGTTCTTGACCATCAGCAACACTGCCTCTAAAAGCAATTTTACTTTCTTCTACACTACTTTTGTCTTGTTTGGTATAATAACACTTTTCTATACTAAACAATAGCAAACATGGATATTATACCATGACACCATCTTTTTGTTGATATTTTCAATCACAATTAGAAATTTAAAAAAACACGAAGTTCAATCATGTGTAATGCTGCCAGTGAAAACACCTTCACCGTGGTGACGGAGGAGCATCAAATACCTTCAACACAAAGCCAAGTTGTGCGAGTTTCTCCTCACAGCAATTGTAGAACACATAGTGATTTAAGAAACGTTAGTGTGTAGGAAATGTGGGCCTTTGACTCAACAAAACACAGTAGTAATAATTAAGAACTATCATTTATTCAGTGCTTTCTGTGTGTGGCAGACACCTGCCCAATATCCATCCACTCATCATGCCCATTTTTATCCAGTCCAGTTTGCCTTTGAGATAGAAATGTGCTTACCTTCTCTGTCCATGGGATTCTCTGGGTAAGAACACTGCAGTGGGATGCCATGCTCTCCTCTGGGGATATTCTCAGAGGATCTTCTCGACCCAGGGATTAACTCCATGTCTATGTCCCCAGCCTTGCAGGCAGTTTCTTTACCACTAGTACCACCTGGGAAGTTATCCCTATATGAATGGAAAAGTGTTATACCCTTAAAGGTCAGAGTCTTGAGAATGGACTTTCCTGTATATTTCAGGCTACAGGCAAAATTTTTAACTTGTAGACAAAGTAGTAGAATACAAAGGTTGAAGTAAAAGAAACAGATCTAATATGGGGAGTCAGATTTGTTCTTTCCTATTACAGAAAGAAGCCCCGTGAACAAATGACGATGGGTGTTTTTTCTTTGTTTTGTTTTTTACTAAATCAATCATCTTGCTAAGCTTTATTTTTTTTCCTCACCAACAAAATAGAGATTAAAACTATCTACTTATCAGGACTGTGAGGATTATATGGAATAATATATGAAAGCTGCCTTTCATGGCCCCCGCCACAAAGCAGCAGCTTCTTGAATCACATGCTCACGTATACACGCAGCCAGAACGATCTTACTCTTTCTACCCTGAGAGTTACTTTCTACCCTGCTTATTTCACATCTCCTACTGTTATGTCTTTATTTTGATTAACACTATCTGTGTCTTCATTACCAAATAAAGGATGTTTCTTGAAGCCGCAGGCCCTTGTTCATAGTATTTATTTTTATTGAACTAAAAATATATGTTGTGAGACTTTCGGTTTCCAGTTCTGCATATAAAGAGCTTGGAAGTCAGAGCTCTGCCCTAACAACACGTAAGGAGCTGAACAGACTGAAAAATCAACAATATTTCTACAATCCTTAAAAGAGAGGGGGGTTATAGGCTAGAATGGAGACACACACAGGCAAATACAGGAATGCAGGCACTCAGGGCTTATGGGAGTAGAGCTTCAGGAATGGAAACCACTGCAGGACCCAGTGCCTGAGTAGGAAAGCCTGACCTGTAATTATGAATTCCTAGAAGCTCAGTGAGGAAAACACTGAGAGTTAAAAATCCTGGCGGGGCTGGGCACAGGGGAGCCCCCGCAGTTTTGTTAGTTTTACCTCCAGGAGCTCAATCAGTGTTTCCATAGTGAATATCAGAGAAAGTTTCCTTGTGCTTTCAGCAGAGGGAGAGGTAAAGGAATCATTCTGAAATATGTCCAAACACTATTATAACAAGGTCTTCCCTCAGAGGAAACTAGTTAACCAGAGCCTAACCTCCTGGGGTTTGGTCAGAGCCTAACTGACCTGGGGAAGGGAAACACACAACCTCAGCCGACTGGAGCTATCCTGTCTGAGCTAAAGAAAGATAAAAAAAAATGGACAAACACTTAAGTTCACAGTCCAGAGGCAAAGGCTCACTAAAAAACTGAAGCCTAATTGTAGGACTATAAAAATCTTCCCTGCCCCCTGCCCCTCACCACCACAACACTAAACACCTGTTTACCATAGTTCTTCTAGTACATTGTGTCCAGTTATCAAGGAAAGTATCACAAGACACACTACAAGGCAATAAGCACAATTTGAAGAGACAGAACAAGCATCAGGACCAGACATGGTAGGAATACTGGAATTATCAGATGGGGAATTTCAAATAACCCTGGGTTGGGAAGATCCCCTGGAGCAGGAAACAGCAACCTACTCCAGTATTCTTGCCTGGAAAATCCCATGGACAGAGTCTGGTGGGCTACAGTCTATGGGGTCACAAAGAGTCAGAAACGACTGAGCAACTGAACAACAAAATAAACATATATGTCTATGTGTTCAGTCACTCAGTCATGTCCAACCCTTTGCAGCCCCATGGACTGTTGCACACCAGTTCCATGTTCTTCCGTCTATGCATATCTTTATACCTATGTCTATGTCTGTATCTATATCTGTATCTATATATGGCTTCCCAGGTGGCGCTAGTGGTAAAGAATACTCCTGCCAATGCAGGTGACTCGGGTTCAATACCTGGGTCAGGAAGACCCTCTGGGGAAGGAAATGGCAAACCACTCCAGTATTCTTGCCTGGAAAGTCTCATGGACAGAGGAGCCTGGGGGGACACAGTCCGTGGCGTTGCAAAGAGTCAGACATGACTGAGCACACATACACTGTCACACATATATGTTTTTGTGTATACATATAGAGATACATAAAATGTACATATAAGCATGCATTTATATCCCTAAATATATATACATATATGTATGGGTATATATGATTTTAAACTTTAAACTAACTTGAACTTATTTCATATATTTGCAGATGTATTTTTTTTGGTCTGAAGTTCAGAATAGTGGACGATCAGTTTAAAAAGTTTAAGAGAGCAAGTAAATATATCTAGGCTAGGGAAACTCTGACAAAGTATTTCCACATAGCACTGTAATAGTATGATTCAAAATGAATTATAAATTGATGTTGACTATGCAGTTTTTTTACAGTGACAAAAGTAACAAGGAATAGTTCAGTTGATATGATATTTTATGATGCATTTTTTCACCAATTTTCTTTCTTTCTTTATTTAAAAAATTTTTATGTATTCTCTTTTTTTTAATTTAAATTTATTTATTTTAATTGGAGGCTAATTACAATATTGTATTGGTTTTGCCATACATCAACATGAATCTGCCACGGGTGTACACGTGTTCCCCATCCTGAGCCCCCCTCCCACCTCTCCCCCGTACCATCCCTCTGGGTCATCCTAGTGCACCAGGCCCAAGCATCCCGTATCCTGCATCGAACCTGGACTGGCGATTTGTTTCTTATATGATACTATACATGTTTCAATGCCATTCTCCCAAATCAACCCCCCCACCACCACTCTCCCACAGAGTCCAAAAGACTGTTCTATACAGCTATGTCTCTTTTGCTGTCTCACATACAGGGTTATCGTTACCATCTTTCTAAATTCCATATATATATATATGTTAGTATACAATGGCACCCCACTCCAGTACTCTTGCCTGGAAAATCCCATGGACGGAGGAGCCTGGTAGGCTGCCGTCCATGGGGTCGCTAAGAGTCGGGCACGACTGAGCGACTTCACTTTCACTTTTCACTTTCATGCATTGGAGAAGGAAATGGCAACCTGCTCCAGTGTTCTTGCCTGGAGAATCCCAGGGACGGTGGAGCCTGATGGGCTGCTGTCTATGGGGTCGCACAGAGTCGGACACAACTGAAGCGACTTAGCAGCAGCAGAAGCAGCAGCAGCATACTGTATTGGTGTTTTTCTTTCTGGCTTACTTCACTCTGTATAATAGGCTCCAGTTTCATCCACATCATTAGAACCGATTCAAATGTATTCTTTTTAATGGCTGAGTAATACTCTATTGTGTATATGTACCACAGCTTTCTTATCCATTCATCTGCTGATGGACATCTAGGTTGCCTCCATGTCCTGGCTATTATAAACAGTGCTGTGATGAACACTGGGGTACACGTGTCTCTTTCCCTTCTGGTTTCCTCAGTGTGTATGCCCAGCAGTGGGATTGCTGGATCATAAGGCAGTTCTATTTCCAGTTTTTTAAGGAATCTCCACACTGTTCTCCATAGTGGCTGTACTAGTTTGCATTCCCACCAACAGTGTAAGAGGGTTCCCTTTTCTCTACACCCTCTCCAGCATTTATTGCTTATAGACTTTTGGATTGCAGCCATTCTGACTGGCATGAAATGATACCTCACTGTGGTTTTGATTTGCATTTCTCTGATTATGAGTGATGTTGAGCATCTTTTCATATGTTTGTTAGCCATCTGTATGTCTTTTTTGGAGAAATATCTATTTAGTTCTTTGGCCCATTTTTTGATTGGGTCATTTATTTTTCTGGAATTGAGCTGTAGGAGTTGCTTGTATATTTTTGAGATTAGTTGTTTGTCAGTTGCTTCATTTGCTATTATTTTCTCCATTCTGAAGGCTATCTTTTCACCTTGCTTATAATTTTCTTTAAAATTTGCTGCTGCTGCTACTGCTAAGTCATTTCAGTTGTGTCCGACTCTGTGTGACCCCATAGATGGAAGCCCACCAGGCTCCCCCGTCCCTGGGATTCTCCAGGCAAGAACACTGGAGTGGGTTGCCATTTCCCTCTCCAATGCATGAAAGTGAAAAGTGAAAGGGAAGTCACTCAGTTGTGTCCGACTCTTAGTGACCCCATGGACTACAGCCTACCAGGCTCCTCCATCCATGGGATTTTCCAGGCAAGAGTATTGGAATGGGGTGCCATTGCCTTCTCCTAAAATTTGCTAATAATGATAATAGGATATATTGATCCGCACTAGAGAACGAAAAACCTTCTTTGTTAGAAGTAATTAAACTCTGATGACACATTCCTCAGCAGGATATTCTTCTAATTATTATGATGATGGCAGAATAAGAAAAGAACTAATATATAACTTGGAACCTCTCTTTTTCTCTTCCTCACCTGTATAAACCTGAGATAAGGAAGATGGGAGCAGGAGAGAAGAAGAAGGAAAAAGAAATGAGGAAATGTATATAGGAAGGTTGTTGGAGAACAGTTCCCCAATTTCAAAGATGACAGGGATTGTAAGGAGAGTGAAAAGAGGGAGTAGACATCTTGGCGAGGAGTCAAATCAGAGAGGTTAACTAAAAAACCATAGAAGGTACATGTGTGCACATCTTTATACATATTCTATCATATGTCCACATGAAAAAGAGATACACAGTGAGACAGACAGACCCAAAATACAAATAAATGACTTTATACAGAAATCAATCAACATGCATAGATATTAGAAGAGGTCGTTCCCTTTCAGACATCAGTCCACCTGATTCATGTGGTTTGATTGATAAAAAGCAGACTAGCTTGGTTTTATCCCAATCTGAAATAATATTTTCTTCTTAGCTTTCCTGGTTCATTCTCAGGAAACACGTTCTCTTCCATGACAGATGGAATCCAATGTTAATCATAAATAACTTTATCTCTCAGACTCACCATCCTGTAAAATATTGATAGAATAATCTCAGACATCAGTGGCAGAAAAGGCCATCTGACATTTCAATTAATTGTATTGATAAGTTACAAAATCCTTTAAAAGTTTCTTTACTCCTGTCTAAGAGGTACTCTTCTGATAGGTACTTAGGCCCTAAGTAAGGCAACTGGAATGATTTCATACCCCTCATCCCTTCAACTACTCTCTTACGGCTTGTATGCTCTGGTTATGTGTTAATAGTTTTCTGACATTTGAAGTCACAGCCCCACTGAGCCACATGGAGTTATCTCTCTCAAAGGGATTCAGCTTTAAATACAGATGGGCTTGTCGGCATGGTCTAGATGACATTTTTATAACCTCTAATGTTCTTTAGCAAGATGTGGTTAATGATCCTTCACATCATCCAACCAGAGAGCCCTGGGTTCCTGGCAGAAAGTTGTGTTCACATCACAGCTTCTGAGGCTGCTCAAAACAAAGTTATTACTGTAGGAACTGGATAATGAAAATCTAGGTATTGCTACATTATTTATTTTATCATGATTGGTATTAATATTGTCATCTCCTGTTTGTGCCCGTATCTTATTACTTTAGCCCAGTTTAACCTCTTGCTTTTCTTTTGTCTTTCATTTATTTTATTCAAGTGTAGTTGATTGACAATGTTGTGTTAACTTCTGCTGTACAGCAAAGTGATTCAGTTATACATGAAAGTGAAAGTTGCTCAGTCGTGTCCGATTCTTTGTGACCCGTGGACTATACAGTCCATGGAATTCTCCAGGCCAGAATACTGGAGTGGGTAGCCTTTCCCTTTTCCAGGGGATCTTCCCAACCCAGGGATCGAACCCAGGTCTCCCACATTGCAGGCAGATTCTTTACCAGCTGAACCACAAGGGAAGCCCAAGCATATATCAGTTATACATATTTATATGCATTTTTATATTCTTTTCCATTATGGTTTTTCATAGGATACTGAATATAGTTCTCTGTGCTTTACAGGAAGGCCTGTTGTTTATCCATTATGTATACATTAGCTTACCTCTGCTAACCCCGACCTCCCATTCCATTCCTCCCCCAAACCCCTCCTTCTTGGCAACCACAAATCTGTTCTCCTGAGTCTGATTCTCTTTTCTAGATAGAGTCATTAGTGTCATATCTTAGATTACACATAAAAGTGATATCATATGGTATTTGTCTTTTTATTTCTGACTTACTTCACTTATGATATATATGGTACATTCTAGTTGCATCTATGTTGCTGCAAATGGAATTATTTCATTCTTTTTTATGTCTGAGTAGTATTCCATTATATGTGTGTACCATATCTTCTTGATCCATTCTTCTGTGGCTGCCTTTTGGTTTTGGAATGCCATTCTGCCTAGACTTGTAAGGAAAGGACTGTCCTCCTGCCAATGCCTCATCTTGCTTGACTATAATTCCAAAATGAGCTAGTTCTTTTGGAGACTGACTTCCAGAAGGTGTATCGACCCCTCATTACATTATTAATGTGATGAGACTGTTCATAAAACTATTGTGGAAGGTACAATGAAGCCAGGATATAAGCTTATCGAGTACCTGTGATACATCATCTCTAAGTCCCTTCAGTTTTTCTCTAGCTTTTTTGGATTACTATTCTCTTGGCCTTTGGACCCTGGCACTATTTATGACTCTCCATCTTGTTCAGTCATGCCTTCTGGCTGTTTGTCCATATTTGCCCACCTAGGCTGCCTTTCAATACTCTAAACTACTGTTCTAAAGAAACCTGCCTGTTCATATGCATCAAACTATCAGCATCTTGCAGCTATCTAATGAACAGATACAATTATCTGTGTTGATGTATTATCAAGTTAGGGAGTAATCTCCCAGAGTGATCCTCTTGCATTTTACATGTAACCTTCTGCTTAATTTAAATAATTATGCTAATAGTGGGAATTCTCTGCTTTGTGCTGGAGTAGTAGGAAGATTTCTGGAGGCGTCTGTGTAACATGGATGCGTTTCTTCTATTTCTGGATGGAGTTGGCTCTATATAGAGCCATTACAGGGGAAAGGAAAATAATGTTAACATTAAACAGTGATATTTAGACAATCCAGGACCACAAAATAAAACAAAAAACAACTTTTAGCACCTGATAAAAGTTTATTTTCAAAATGTAGATGTATCCTTTCTTTAAAAATACAATGTTAAACACACTTATGTTACAGAAAATTCTGGCATAGTATGCTTTTATTTTAGTTTTTACAAAGTGTACTTCCATCCTGAGAATATGTTGATTAAACCAAACTTCAGGGGATAGGAAGAACAGGGGGCTGATTTGATCACTTCTAACAATGACCTCTCTGTGTGGAAACTTCCCATTTTGTTCTCAGGTGCTTCAAGGTAAATTTGCATCATCGACCTTTCAGGGAATAATTGTTCAAGTTGGGTACCTCTGTAATACAAAATATGTCATTCCTACTGAAATGCAGCCACCTTAGGGGCAGATGGTAATGGCCACTTGAAAGAGCGTGGACTGCTGTAAACAGATTAAACACCGAAGTGACACAGATTATGAGAGACTTTAGGGGACTTCGAGGCAGCTAGAACATAATTACCCAAATTAAATTTGGCCTAAACAACAGGCTCATGCTTCTTTTCTAGCCACATGTTTCAAAGAGATATTAATGTTCTATGTTGTGACTTTCTGTACAAGGAGAGACAGGCATTTTGGGCAAAACAGCAGTTCCTAAGCTATTGCTGTATTTTCTTTTGGTTGTTTGGTATCTTATTTATGTGTTTGTTTATTCTTTTATTTGTGTGTTTAAATTGCAGTAAAATATATATACCCAGGACTTCCCTGGTGGCTCAGGCAGTAAAGAATCTGTCTGCAATGAAGGAGACCCGGGTTCTATCCTTTGTTCAGGAGGATCCTTGGAAAAAGGAATGGCAACCCATTTCAGTATTCTTGCCTGGAGAATTCCATAGACAGAGGATCCTGGCAGGCTACAGTCTATTGGATCACAAATTGTCAGACATGACTGAGTGACGAACATGTTCTACAAAACAAAGTTTACAATTTTAATCATTTTTAAGTGAACAATGGCAGAGCTGTACAACCATCACCACCCTCCGCCTCCAGAAGAGTCTTTGTTTATTTTTGTTTCATAGTGATTTTAGTTTATATGATTGTCTATACTTTAAGAACTGTGGCTTTCTTTCTTTTTTCTTTTTCTTTTTTTTGGTTACCACAGCCTCTTTGACCTCAAATTTTGTAACTGTTTCAAAAATAGGTTTTCAATTCACATTGTATTTTTCTCAGGAAGATAAATCATACTTCACACTATTCTCAATAGAACTGACATCTCAATTTGAAAAATACCAGAATGCTTGGCTTCTCTAAGAATTGTGTTGCTAATGCTTTAACCAGAAGCCAGATATAATTATGACAGTACCAAGTTCAACCGTATTGAGCTGATGTCCTCAGGCTTCACAGCCGCTTCAGAGGGGACCACTTTAAGACCTGGGGTTCCCTAGTGACTCATTGATCAAGAATCCACCTGCAACACAAGAGATGCGGGTTCAATCCCTGGATCAGGAAGATTCTCTGGAAGAGGGCATGGCAACACAATATAGTATTCTTGCCTGGAGAAACCCATGGACAGAGGGGGCCCGGGGGTCTGCAGTCCTTAGAGTCGCACAGAATCAGACACGAATGAAGTGACTGAGCAGGCACACTTTAAGAGGTTTAATTATTCCAAGTTTTTTTTTAAGTTCATGTATTCCTTAAGCCAGTAAGTGGCACTCTTTAGATTATCTATATTGTGCTATACAGATGCACTTAAGAAAGAGGGCTGCAGTGATTGATCATGGACTAGTCAGCTGCTGTTGTGTCTCTTTGGGAAAGACCTTTACAGGAAGGATCAGGGACAGAGGTGGAATTCGGATCACACCTTGATCAGTCTTTCTGTTCACTCCATACAGCACAATAAAAAAATCATTAACAAGTCATTTGGTGTCATGACCCTTTGAATTTTAGATTGAAGTACTTTTTCTCTCCAGAATAATGCATTTTTACATGTGCGTTGTTTACTAATACAGGCAGTAGAAACATGTCATGAAGCTTATATATAGACCCCAGGAGTCTATGTAATTTAGGTTAACCATCAGTGATGTGCAGACATGGAGGTGAAAGGTTTCCTCAGGATCTTGTAACAATATATTGTTAAATCTGTAGGTACTTGCTGCTCAAACATTGTATGCAGATTAGCAAGACTGTCATCACCTAGGGACTTGTTAGCAAAGTTAGAAATGAAGACACTTAGACTCCACCCCAGACCCTCTGAGTTAGAATCAGACTTTGAAAAATATCCCCGGTGATTTGTGTGAACATTAAGCACTACACACAAATGGGCCAGAGAAAAAAGTGTGTGTGTGTGTTTACATTGTAAAAAAATTTTAAGGCTTTTTCATATTATATAAATATTAGTAATTATTCATATGCAGTGCTCTTTGGTTGTAAAATTCCTATAAGGAAGTGACTCACATAAGAATTTGAAATATTTGTTCACTTTGACACAGCAATCCCAGGTAAAGAAATGTAAAGAAAAATAGACTATTACACAAATAAATAAGCATGAGATTTTTTGGCAATATTGTTATATGACCAAATAATTGACAATGATACAAGTATCCACCACTGTGGGGCTGGTTAAGTAAAATATGGTGGATATGTTTGTCAGGTCATGCCTGACTCTTCGCAACCCCATGGTGCAGCACGCCAGGCCTCCCTGTCCCTCACCGTCTCTTGGAGTTTGCCCAAGTTCATGTCCACTGAATCGTGATGCCATCCAACCATCTCATCCTCTGTCGCCTCTTCTCCTTCTGCCTTCAGTCTTTCCCAGCATCAGGATCTTTTCCAGTGAGTTAGCTGTTCCCATTAGGCGACCAAAGTTTTGGAGCTTCAGCATTAGTCCTTCCAAAGATTATTCAAGGTTGATTTCCTTTAAGATAGACAGGTTTGATTTCCTTGCTTTCCGAGGGACTCTCAGAAGTCTTCTCCAGAACCACAGATTGAAAGCATCAATTCTTTGGCACTCTGCCTTCTTTATTGTCCAGCTCTCACATCTATACGTAACTATGGAAAGACCATAGCCTTGACTATGTGCACCTTTGTTGGTAAAGTGATGTCTTTGCTTTTTAACACACTGTCTAGCTTTTCCATAGTTTCTATATGGTGGGTATAGAAACAGAATAAATGTATAGCCAATAAAGTTATATTATTATACTGATGATTATATATTGACATATAGTTTTCCATTATTACCAAAAAAGGAAGGACTTAAATCTGCATAGATAATATTATTATAGTATTATATCATTTTGGGAAAAACTTTAATTCAAATAATAACCATTTTCCCTAAATGATAGTAGGATGATGAACCAATATTCTTTTTTTTTTTATTCTCCTGTCATTCTTTTGCATATATTGACTTTAAAATGTTTACAATAAATATGAATTTCTCTGTAACAAATATTTTACGTTTAAAACAGAAACATCACCGTGGTTCTCCAACATTGATGTTCAGCTACTTTTATCTGATATTTGACAATTTCCTGACTCCTCCTATTTTTGATGGTAAAAATGAAGAATTACATGTGTTTGGCTTTGAGAGCACAGTGGCAAGATGGAGTATGAATATTGGATGTTGGCCCTTGGATATAGTTTCCTTCTGTAAACAGCAGACTAGACTATGGACCAAGAAAATATGAATACTAATTTTTCTCTTTCCCCACTGAGACAATCCAGTCATTGGTTGTTGCAGATAACATTACAATTTATCTTTTAGATTCACTATAACTGGTTTAATAATGCCATTTTCAATAAGAAAGTGAGGAACTTTAGAAACTAGTGTGACAAAAGTTAAATGTGATGGAAAATGAATAGAAAGATTTATCGTCGCAAAAGCGTCCACATTTTTAGTTATCTTCCATTATTGGGCTTTTGCAATTTTTTTTCTAGCTTTCCATTTTGTATTTTAATTTAATTAGGATATAAGAACAAATTAATTTATTATGAGGTAGCTAACAGATATAGACAGAATTTCTACAAGCTTTCAGATTACCAAAAAAAAAAAAACCACACACACACATAAATGTGGCTTCTGATTTTGTTTTTATTCAGATAAAAGACACTTGCAGAATCTTACTGTCTAGTATCTATTATATGCACTATTCTCCTAGGCTATTCTCAGGACTACAAAATACAAAATATATATTTTACATAAGTTTCTGAGGGTTTTTTAGTCATAAACTTAAGTGCTTCTATAAACTTCCTAGAGCTCAATTTCTGAAGACATTTAAATCATAAAGCATAAAACATTCAGCAATTTCAGAGGGAGAAAAACAGAGCTTCATAAAAATTCCAAAGAATATTTTTGTTATTTTTCTTTTCAGACATTTGTTGGGGAACATTTAGAACTTCATCTTATGAATTAAAAAAAATTTTTTTGGTATGCTATCACCATTAGCTTGGGATATCCAACTTTCTAAAAGAGGAATGTTTTTGCTTTTGGTAATGAATTTTTAAAAAACCACTTTAGTGAGGTGTGATTGGGATACAAAAATCTGTACATATTTAATGTATGCAGCTTGATGAGTTTAGAGATATGTATATACTCATGAAACCATCACCATAGTCAATGCCATAAATTTATTCATCACCTCCAAAAGTTTCCTCCTTCTCCTTTTATTTGTTTTTAATCTTTTTTCAAAAAAAAGTTTTAGTATGCCAAGGGCACTTATAGTAGCTACTCTCTGAGCAGATGTTCAAGTATATAGTACAGAATTGTTAATTACATGCGTATGTTGTACACTAAATCTCTAGGACTTATTCGTCTTCCATAACTTAAGCTTTGTACCCTTTGACCAGCATCTCCCCATTTCTCCCATCCACCTAACTCCTAATAACCACTATTGGACTCTCTGGTTTTATGACTTGATGCTATGTAAATGTTTGTGTGTATTTAAGAAGTCTAATATTATTTGAATAAAACAGTAAATTAATTACTCGTTTTATTATAACAATGAGTGAACAATCCCTGGTTAAGCAAATGACATTAGTTTAGAACTCTAATAGGTGCCTCTTGTAATCCCAGTGTCATCCTTTGCAATGCAAGTGATCACGTTTTCTCTCTGTATGTCACGTGATAAATATGTACATCACACGCATATATTACGCATTTTGATGTTACTTTACTTACTCCACTAAGAGGATATGTGATATGCCAGAGTTCTTAGGTAAAAATATTTTTTAAATGTGATATTCATAAGAGGAAATAAAAAATACATTACTCATAGTTTGTCTGATATAAAATTTTAATTTTGAAAGAATGTTTTGTAATGTACTGAAAATTTAGTTTTATTTATAGAAACAAATAATTACATTAAACCTCCATTAAACTTGGGCTTCACAGCTCAAGGTAAAGGGATAGGTGGATTTGATGTTTTTGACTATTACATTTTCATAATTTTGGTGATATTCAACAGATCAATTTCTTAATTAGCTAAATATAGGGTAAAATACAGAAATTTGATATTAATCACCACTATGAATGTAAATAGCTAAAAGGCATTAATTTCTTTCAAATGGGAATTCATGTTGACAAAAATGAAATGTCAACCTATTTAATTTTTTACACTCTTAATTGATTAAATCAGTTGGGGGAAATGATAGGTTTTTTAAGTTAATTTTTTGGTTGAACAGTTATTGATTTATTCTACATTCATAGACATGGCACTGAGGGATGGGGTCTCTAATAATTATTACCACGAGATGTTTTTTAAATGTCATATCTTTCAATCCTCCAGCTATCTGCTGATGTAAGTGATATTGACCTCATGGATAAGAGGGAACAAACACAGTGATAGTTTCTCAGAGATCCGCAAGCTATGGCAGGATTGATTCCACAGTCTGCTGTTTCTATTAGGTTGACACAAAAGTAATTGCAGTTTTGCATTGTTGAACTTTGTTATTTGATATTAGAATATATTTTTAAATAAATATAGTTATGTTACACATCATTGTAGAGCACATTTCTTACTTTATGTTTTTTTACTAATGACTTATTACCTGCTGTTTATTTTATAAGGCAATGGCACCCCACTCCAGTACTCTTGCCTGGAAAATCCCATGGATGGAGGAGCCTGGTAGGCTGTAGTCCATGGGGTCACTAAGAGTCGGACACGACTGAGCGACTTCACTTTCACTTTATACTTTCATGCATTGGAGAAGGAAATGGCAACCCACTCCAGTGTTCTTGCCTGGAGAATCCCAGGGACGGAGGAGCCTGTTGGGCTGCCATCTATGGGGTCACACAGAGTCAGACACGACTGAAGCGACTTAGCAGTAGCAGCAGCATAGAAATGATGTTAGATAATAAGCAAATTTGAGCGACTTTTTTATTCAAATTCAAAATGGGTCATAAAGCAGCGGATACAACTTGCAACATCGGTAACACCTTTGGCCCAGGAACTGCTAAAGAACATACAATGCAATAGTGGTTTAAGACATTTTGCCAAAAAAAAAAAAAGACATTTTGCAAAGGAGATGACAGCCTTGAAGGAGCATAGTGACCGGCCATTGGAAGTTGACAACAACCAACTGAGAGGATCATTGAAGCTGATCCCCTTACAGCTGCATAAAAAGTTGCCCAAGAACTCAATGTCAACCATTCTATGGTTATTCAGAATTGGAAGCAAATTGGAAAGGTGACAAAGCTCGATAAGTGGGTGCCCAATGAGCTGACTGAAAGTCAAAAAAAGCATTGTTTTGAAGTAGCTTCTCTTACTCTATGCAACAAAAGCCAACTATTTCTCGATCGGATTATGATATGTGATGAAAAGTGGATTTCGTACCACAACTGGCAATGGCAAGCTCTGTGGTTGGACCGAGAAGAAGTTCCAAAGCGCTTCCCAAAGCCAAACTTGCACCAAAAGAAGGTCATGGTCACTGTTTGGTGGTCTGCGGCCTGTCTGATCCACTACGGCTTTCTGAATCCCAGCAAAACCATTACATCTGAGAACAATGCTCAGCAAATTGATGAGATGCACCGAAAACTGCAACGCCTGAAGCTGGCACTGGTCAATGGAAAGGGCCCAGTTCTGCGCAACAATTCCCAACTGCAGTTACACCACGAATGCTTGCTTCAAAAGTCACATGAATTGGACTAGGAAGTTTTTGCCTCATCTGCCATATTCACCGGACCTCTCACCAATCCCAGCTGACTTCTACTTCTCCAAGCATCTCGACAACTCTTTTTCGCAGGGAAAATGCTTCAGCAACCAGCAGGAGGCAGAAAATATTTTCCAAGAGTTCATCGAATCTATAAGCACAGATTTTTACACTAGAGGAATAAGCAAATTTATTTGTTATTGCAAAAAAATATGTTGATTGTAATGGTTCCTATTTTGATTAATAAAGATCTGTTTGGGCCTAGTTATAACGGAAAAATTCACAGTCCAAAACCGCGATTACTTTTGTACCAACTTGCTACCACTAGACCCTTCTCCCTTTGCATAGATGCTCAGTCCTGACCTTCATGTTCATTATTTAACATTCCATCATTAAAAGTCAACATTAAACATTAACATCACTGCTTTAAAGAAAGATAAAACCACTGAGATCTCATGGGTTAACTTAAGTAAAGGATAACCTTATGTTTGTGCATATCAACAATGTCTACCAAGCACTAAGGACTTGAAACTGGTTGATGCTGTTGGTGATGATGAGTGGAGATGACGATGAGGTACAATTGCCCTGAAAGTGCAGGAAGGCCAAGGAGGGGGGGTCGACAAAGGCCCAGTACTAGGTGTCTAGGAGGACCAGGTTAGGTTAGAAAGCACTCTGCTCTACTGATGTGGAACTTGCAGTCAATAGCTAACATGACAGGTAGATCTCTCTAAGGGTCTAAGTCAATGGAGAAGGCAATGGTACCCCACTCCAGTGCTCTTTCCTGGAGAATCCCAGGGATGGGGGAGCCTGGTGGGCTGCCATCTATGGGGTCACACAGAGGGTCTAAGTCAATACTGAGATTAAATTGTCTGTAGCTGAGTTTTGAAAGACAAACGCAACAAGGAAAATGAGAAACAAAAGCTTCACAACCTGTGAAATTAGGTTCAGTTAATGAGAAGGGTGCAAAGCTACAGAAATTCCCAAGGCAGGGTCTGATATTCCTCAGGACATATTTTTTGGGTGCTATGACCTGGGACATAGGAATGCCAGAAGCAGTTGAAAAGAGAAAGTTGATGATGGCCTGGACAGAGAACTAGCTTTGTATTTTCACAGACATATTTAGAATCACTTTAAAACACTTCTACTTGCTCTTCATTCTTTAATTAGCTTTTTAATTCAATGAGTTTCTGTAAAACATAACTTGAAAATGACAACAGGTTTTTTTCTATAATGATCATGAATAATACACCCAGTTCTCTTTTTAAATGAACCAAGAAATTTATTCCTGATTAAAACTAACTTCTATATAGCATTCCAGTACAAAACCATGCTAATTAATACACTGGGAAAATTTTATAAACATAGATTTAAAACATGTACCTCTGTTTTTAAGATGAAAGTGTTATTCTTTCCTGTACTTGTGATACATGTGCTAGAACACATGAGAAATTGTTCTTTGGTAATTGATGTAAAGGCTAAACTAAACTAGTTGTCAAATGGAGACTTAAATCCCTTGTTAATATGGATACTCAAAACATACCGCATAGTTACGAAAAGGGAGACGTTGTTTTAATGTACATTATTTTAAGAATTCCTAATGATTTTTGGGAAAAAAATGTGTTTTAGCTATTTAAAGGTTTTCAAAATTTAAGATTAAATTACATAAGAATATCAGTGTAATGAACATTGTCTCAACCATTTGTTTTAGTACAGGTTGTTTTCATTTTAACCAAAATGATTTTGTCTGCAACATTATATTCCATTGTATGGATGTGTCATTATTTATCCATACCTTGACTGATATATATTTATATTGTTTCTATTTTTCCTGTATTAAAGAAAGATGGCCTAAAGATTCATATATCTACATCCATTTAGATTGTCAACATTTTCCCATTACCCTAGTACAGAAGCAATAGTACAGTTAGTGTATTTATACATGTGTCTTTTTACACATGTATACCTGTACATGTATACACTTTGTACCTGCTCATTTTTATAGTATAAATGTCTATTATTGAGCCAAAGAATGTGTGTTAAATCTTCAAAATTTGCCTCCAGAATGATTGTAAATTTAAATTTTTATCCACATAGTATGAAAGTATCAGTTTTACCCCACCTTTACCCATGATATTTATGTTTAGATCAAATGAACATTCATGTCTCATTAATGTTTTTTATTACTAATTAGATGGATCATTGCATATACATTTACTGTATTTGTATGTATTTTACTTTTAGATTTTCTGTTCGTTTCCCAGTTGTGCTAGAGTGCTAAAGTTTTCTTATTATTTTCAAGAACTCCTTGCATATTGAGAGTATTAATCCCTTCTTATATTTCTCTAGACTGATTCTTTTAAAATTATTTTTGATACATGAAAATTATACATTTTATGTTGTTAAAATTATTGATTATTTCCTTAGTAGTTTTTACTTGATGTAATGCTTAAAAATCCATTTATTATCTCACAAATATAAAAATCTTTTTATATATTTCATCTAGGCCATGTGCAATAATAAACACTGAATTCTCTAAATTTTTTCTGAGAGAAGGCTTGACATGTCTTCTAGTTTTGAAATTTATTGATATTCACTAAATAGTACTCTATAATTTTAGTTTCAGCTATCTTTGACTCAAGAGTTAATTAACATGAACACTTAATTATTTTTTTCTGAATCTTTAGAAGTTTTCGATGTTTGTCTTCCTTAGTCTTGCTTTAATTTTTAATCTTTTTAAAGCTTATGTTAAAAATTTCTGTCTTTTTAATAGTGATCAGAAAATATGAATTGAGAGTTCTAGTTTATGATAATTATTCATATTTCATTTGGGGCAGAAAATTTTTATAAGTATTTCATATATATTTGAAATAAAACCTAATTTAATAGTTATTGTTTTCATCCATTTAATAGATCAGCTTCTGAAAAGGATATACAAAAGTCAAACTATACTTTTATTTTTAAATTTATGACAGTTTTTTACTTATATATATCACTGTTTCTTTTAATTATGCTCCAAATTGTTATGCATGCAGCATAGAGGAGAAACACCTCAAGTTACCATGGTAACAGAGACAATTCACATTTATCAGAGTGGCATAATATACATTGACAGTTTGTGTAATTATAGAAAATCAGATCCATTATAAATAAATGATTTGATATCCTGTTTTAAAATCAATATATACATTTTTATAAGAAATGAGTAGATGTCTCCTAGTTAGATATTTTATCCATATCTTTAGACACTTTGACATTTATTCCTATAGTATTGTCTGTCTTTAACTTTCTGTGATTCTATAAATATTAACAAACTATTAATTCTGAAATACATTGAAAGACTGTATGTTAATGATATTTCAAACAATCAATTTTACAAAGGCATACATAACCCAAGATAAAATAACAGTTTGATATTCGGCAGGAAATAAAGTAATAACTGGCAAGAGGTGAATTTTAACTTTATTTTACTCTTCAGAATCATCTTCATAATAAAAAAGTAAATTAAGCTTTTTGGCTTAAAAATATAATGTGATCCTAATCCCAGATAGTTATACTTTATAAACTGGGAATTCCGACAGAAGCTTGACAAATATAAAATTTAGAAATACATAGAAAAGCTGCTTTAGAGAAGTGGATGAAGACAATTCTTTTGTGACCTATTTTGTCTGGGTTTAAAGACCCACAGGGAGGATTCATATTCTCCAAGGGCATAATAGCAGAGCTAAGTATAGCATTCAGTTAATTCACAGAATTATACAACAGTTAAAGTACTGTCCTTCAATATATCCTTCCTTTTTTTACATAATTAATGTATTTCTCTTTTCTTTCATTCTTTTACTTATTATTTCTACCTTTCCTTCATTCATTAAGAGAGGCTTCCTTACTGCCTCTCTTCCTCACCCTCTCCCTTTTCTCTTTGTTTCTTTTTCTCCTCTTGGCTCCTTTGCAAGTGACACATTCTTATCATTGTTCCATGCAAGGTCCACTTTCATTTATTTATTTAGTTAGTTTGATTACTTCAAAGAATCCAGGAAACACCTATGAAAATATTCCCCTGTCCCCAAAACCTCAGACTGATAAAAAGCAGTATCCAAACATGTATTTTCGTCACTAATCCATCCTTACATCCCTCCTGAACAGTCGACATTCCTACCTTTTAAAATTGATTTGTGTTGCATTTGTTTTTGTTGTTGTTCAGCTGCTAAGTCATGTCCCACTCTTTGTGACCCCATGGACTGCAGCACACCAGGCTGCATATGTCTTGCATAAATATTCCCAAAAAAGCATGCAAATTTTAAACATTCTAATCATGTGTGTGTGTGTGTGTGTGTGTGTGTGTGTGTGTGTGTGTGTGTTAGTTGCTTAGTCATGTCCTACTCTTTGCAACCCCATAGACTGTAGCCCACCAGGCCCCTCCATCTATGGGATTCTCCAGGCAAGAACACTGGAGTGGGTTGTCATTTCCTTCTCCAAAAGGAACTATAGAAAGAAAGAAAGTGTAGTCAGTCATGTCTGACTCTATGCGACCCCATGGACTGTAGCCTACCAGGTTCCTCCATCCATGGAATTTTCCAGGCAAGAGTACTGGAGTAGGTTGCCATTTCCTTCTCTAATCATGTATACTTTTGTAAAATGTATTTTTGGTAGTCTCTTTTTTCACTCAATATTACATTGCTAAAATTCATCTATGTTTATGGCTGTCTACAGTTCATTCACTTTGGCTGCAGTATAATATTCTATTGTATAAATAGTTCATATATCACAATTGACTTATTCATTCTCTTGATTGTGTCTGAAATAACTCCAGGTGAGTTCAACAAAACTTTCAAGGAAGATATTATTACAATTTTATAAAAACTCTTGCAGAGAGAGGGAAAAAAGGAATATTTTCCAAGTTATTCTATTTAGCCAGGATAGTCCTGAAACCAAAACAAAAAGGAAATTATAAGAAAGAAACATTATGGATCCATTTCATGTGTGAGTATGAATATAAAGTTTCTAAACAAAGTTTTAGCTGATTGAATCCAACAGTGCAAAAAAATATTGAAATCAGGTTAGATACATCCCATGACAAACTTCCATGACATAACTGAAAATGTATAAATGTAATTCATCACAATAACAGATTAAAAGAAAAATATTTTGTCTCAAAAGATGCCATAAAATATATAGCTCATATTAAAAATATACTCATGATAAAAATACTAATACATTTGGGATGAAAGGAACTTAAACCAATAAGAAAAGAAATGCCTATAAAATACCTAGATCAAACATAATCCTAAATGAGAAATGTGAAAAATATTCACTGAAGACTGGCAGTCTAGGATGCCCACTACTGCCACTTCATGTCAAAATTGCACTGAAGATCCTAGATAGTACAATAGAAAAAGAAGAAAGCAAAAGATTACAGTCATAAGAATTGTTAGCGAGAAAATAAAATTTCAATTATTTACGGTGAACATGATTCTTTATATAGAAATCTAAGAAGTTTTAAGAATTTATAGATACAAGTCCTGAAGTATAATAGAGTTTGCAAAAATTTTTCAGCCTTAAAACTACTGACATTTTGAACTAGATAATTCTTTATTAAAGGTGGCTCTCCTGTGGATTGTGGAAAGTTTATTAGCACCTCTGGCCTCTTCCACCAATCACCAGTAGTTCCACTCCCCCAGTTGTAACATCTAAAAATGTCTCTGATGCTGTTGCTAAGTTGCTTCAGTCATGTCCCACTCTTTGTGACCCTATGAACAGTAGCCAGCCAGGCTCCTCTGTCAATGGGATTCTCCAGAAAAGAATACTGGAGTGGATTGCCATGCCCTCCTCTAAGGGCTCTTCCTAACCCAGGGATTGAACCTGCCATCTCTTATGTCTCCTGCATTGGCAGACATGTTCTTTACCACTAGCACCACCTGGGATTGCAAACCTATCTCTATACTTTGCTAATACCCCAGGGGATGGAATCACCTCCAACTGAGAACCCCTAGACTAAATAAAAGACTAGTGCAAAACAAAACAACCCTAGCCGAATTCTCTATACTAGCAGCAAATAGTAGATAATATAATTTAGGACACCATTTACAATAGCGTCAGAGAATATTAATTACCTAAGAGTAAGTCTATAAAAAAGTTTAAGTGCTATGGAAAGAAGATTATAAGACTGCATAAATATTGCAAAAGTAGATCTGAACAATTGAGAGACAACTTATGCTTATGTATAGGAAGATATTATTAGGATATCAAATCTTCCTCAGTTAATTTATAGATTTTATATATTTTTCCAATCATCATCTAAATATAATTGTTCATGGAACTTAAAAAAATGGTTCTAAATTGTATACAGAAGAGTTGAAAGCAAAGAGAAGTCAGAATACTTCTGAGAAAAAATCAGGGAGAAGGAACTTGTCATACCATTATCAGTCTTAAGGAGCTTTAGTAATTCATACAGTCTGATGCAGAATCAAAGACACACAAAGGAATTAATGGAATAGGAGGGAAAGGCCAAAGAAAAAAGACACATTCCTCTATTTAACTTAGGTATAAAGCATCTGTCCAGTCATTTAGAAAATGGAGTAGTGCTGATTATCAACATAAACATATGAAAAAGGTAAAATTGTTTCCCACCCTCACACCATAAGCCAACTATGTGCAGACTAAAAAATGCAAATATCAAAAGCAAAATTTTAAAGCTCTTAGTAAGCAGTTATTATAAAAATTGATAAATTTGACTATTTTAAATCCAGATTTAAAACACGTTGGACTAGATAGTCAGAGACCTCCTGCTAGTACACAGCAAATTTGAAAAGGCAAGAACATATGTACACACACACACACACACACTCACATACACAGGCACTTCACTTTCATAAATGTACTCTTAAATGTAGCACTGTTACAGATAGAATGCTTAATTAAAACTTATCACAGAAGTCGTATGTGGTCTTCCCAGGTGGTGCTGGTGGTAAAGAACCTGACTGCCAATGCAGGAGACTCAAGATACTTATACAAGCATATATACATATATATATATATATATATATGTATATATATATATATATATATATGTATATATGTATGTATATATATATATATATATGTATATATCAGTTCAGTTCAGTTCAGTCGCTCAGTCGTGTCCAACTCTTTGTGACCCCATGAATCGTATATACATATGTATATATGTATATATATATGTATACATATATATATATACATATATGTACATATGTACATATGTACATACATATGTATCACCAGTTCAGTTCAGTTCAGTCGCTCAGTCCCAACTCTTTGTGACCCCATTCGCAGCACGCCAGACTCTCCTGTCCATCACCAACTCCTGAGTTTACCAGACTCCATGTCCATCAAGTCAGTGATGCCATCCAGCCATCTCATCCTCTGTCATCCCCTTCTCCTCCTGCCCCCAATCCCTCCCAGCATCAGAGTCTTTTCCAATAAGTCAACTCTTCACATGAGGTGGCCAAAGTCCTGGAGTTTCAGCTTTAGCATCATTTCTTCCAAAGAAAACCCAGGACTTATCTCCTTCAGAATGGACTGGTTGGATCTCCTTGCAGTCCAAGGGACTCTCAAGAGTCTTCTCCAACACCACAGTTCAAAAGCATCCATTCTTCAGCGCTCAGCCTTCTTCACAGTCCAACTCTCACATCCATACATGACCCCTGGAAAAACCATAGCCTTGACTAGACAGGACCTTTGTTGGCAAAGTGATGTCTCTGTTTTTGAATATGCTATCTAGGTTGGACATAACTTCCCTTCCAAGGAGTAAGCGTCTTTTAATTTCATGGCTGCAGTCACCATCTGCAGTGATTTTGGAGCCCCCAAAAATAAAGTCTAACACTATTTCCACTGTTTCCCCATCTATTTCCCATGAAGTGATGGGACCAGATGCCATGATCTTTGCTTTCTGAATGTTGAGCTTTAATCCAACTTTTTCACTCTCCACTTTCACTTTCATCAAGAGGCTTTTTAGTTCCTCTTCACTTTCTGCCATAAGGGTGGTGTCATCTGCTTATCTGAGGTTATTGATATTTCTCCCGGCAATCTTGATTCCAGCTTGTGTTTCTTCCAGTCCAGAGTTTCTCATGATGTACTCTGCATATAAGTTAAATAACCAGGGTGACAATATACAGCCTTGACATACTCCTTTTCCTATTTGGAACCAATCTGTTGTTTCATGTCCAGTTCTAACTGTTGCTTCCTGACCTGCATACAGATTTCTCAAGAGGCAGGTCAGGTGGTCTGGTATTCCCATTTCTTTCAGAATTTTCCACAGTTTATTATGATCCACACAGTCAAAGGCTTTGGCATAGTCAATAAAGCAGAAATAGATGTTTTTCTGGAACTCTCTTGCTTTTTCCATGATCCAGTGGATGTTGGCAATTTGTTCTCTGGTTCCTCTGCCTTTTCTAAAACCAGCTTGAACATCAGGAAGTTCACGGTTCACATATTGCTGAAACCTGGCTTGGAGAATATATGGTATTAAATGCCTCCCAAATAGAAACAATAAAGGGCTTAACTTGTTCTAGAAAAAGAGAAGAATTCTGTCAGAGAATGAAACTATACTGAGATCTGAGTATTGCAACACATTTTGATATGTTTCCAAATTCCTTTTAAAAAGTATTACTTAAAAATGCCTACTTATTATGTATTCTCAGAGAACTAACTCTCAAGATGGTGGAGTAGAAGAACGTTCCATTTCTTTCTTTTGAACAAACATTTGATATTTTAATCATCTCTCAGGTCACTTTTCTTATAAAAGATTTTATTTAAACCTCCTAATTCATCTGCTTCCCTGAAACGTATATCACTAAATAATGGAGCTTTTCTCATATTAAACATTCAATCACCTTATTTGAGTACCATCAGTGCAATTACAGGTTGTATTCTACTTCTCAAATAGTGCTATTCATTCATGATAATGATACTTTTCATTTTTAAAACACTTTTAATGCGAGATCATAAGGACATTTCCACAATAGAAAGTGCTGTTGTCAGTTCAGTTTCTTGATGACAAAATCAAGAAGGCGGGTTGGCTGAGAGAGTTAGAAATGCCATTTGACTGCATGCCTTTTCCTATTTGTTTCACATGCTCAAATAATCAGTTAAAGAAAACCTTTCAGAGTATTTTTTCTTACAGATTATTATAAAATATTGAGTATAGTTTTCAGTGCTATAAGGTAGGTCAATGTTGTTTATCTATTTTATATTAGTACTGTGTGTGTGTGTGTGTGAGAGAGAGACAGAGAGAGTGTGTGTGTGTGTTTAGTCATGTCCAACTGCTTGCAACCCCATGGACTGTAGCCCAACAGGCTCCTCTGTCCGTGGGATTCTCCCGGCAAGAATACTGGAGTGGGTTGCCATTTCTACTCCACATCATCGTCCCAACCTGGGGACTGAACCCACGTCTCCTGAGTCTTATGTATTGGCAAGCAGTTTCTTTACCACTGCTCCACCTGGGAAGCCCGTTAGTTATATGCAATATGTTAAATGATGAGAAGGACCTGGGTCATGCAAAGATCCAATTCAGAACATTTGAGAAAGAAAGAGAGAGGGTTGGGGAGAGAGAGAGTAGGGAGAGAGAGGCAGAGAATTGAGAGAAATAGAGCAAAAAAACCCCCCCAAGTTCTGAAATAGAGCAATTTTCATGCTTCTGAGGAACAGAAAGAAGCCCAGGGTAGATGAAATATGGAAATGAGTGGCTGGAGCATTAACAAGGCCTTTGGGGCCATGATAAACATTTTGTGTTTTATTCTAGTGGAATGGGAAGGCACTGCATGATTTTAGGGGGAAAAACCATCTGATTTGATGTGTGTTTCACAGTCTCACTCTGACCACAGGATGGAGAGTGGATTGTTGTTGATCACACAGGTACCAGCTAGCAGTTCAGGGATAGATCAGTTGTAGCTTGGACCAATGCAGAGAAGAGGAAATGGAGGGAACTGGACAGTTCTGGATGTGTTCTGGAGACAGGATGTGTTGATGTCTTAGATGTGGGCTTTTGTTTGTTTGATTTTTACCACTGGAGCAGTCTGAATTTTACTTTAGGATCTCATCTCCAGTGTGGCATCCACTGAACCACTGGTCAGGCTTGGATGGATCTGCAGCTCTTTAGGGGAGGGACTAGTGAAAGCAGGGTGGGTCTTTTAGACCTGCACTGTTAAATATGGATGACAGGTGAGCATTTGAAATACCACTAATCCGAATGTAATGATCTGTAAGTCTAAATTATATATAGAATTTTGAAGATGTGATACATAAAAATGAGTAAAATATCTCATTAACATTTGTATGTGTGTGTGTTAGTTGCTCAGTCATATCTGACTGTGTATAATCCATGGACTGTAGCCTACCAGGCTTCTTTGTCCATGAAATCCTCCAGGCAAGAATACTGGAGTGGGGTTCCATTCCCTTTTCTAGGGTATCTTCCTGACCCAGTGATTGAAGATGGGTCTCCTGCATTGTAGGAAATCCTTTACCATCTGAGCCACCTGGGAATTGGTTATATTTTGATATCATAATATATTACATATGATAGGTTACACAAATGCTTTAATGAAAATAATTTTATTTATTTTAGTTTTTTAAGCTTTATTTATTGGATGATTGATTTATCTGGCCTTCCCGTGAGGCTTGCAGAATCTTAGTTCCCTGAACAAAGATTGAACCCACACCCTTGGTACTGAAAGCATGGAGTCCTAACCACTGCACCACCAGAGAGTTACTTAAACTTCTTTAAAGAATAACTATATTTATAGAAAAAAGTGAGCAGACAGTACAGAAAGTTCACTTATTTCATACCTTCAAACACGCATTTTCTCCAGTAATTGACATTTTGTATTAGTGTTGTTGTTGTTCAATGACTGAGTCATTTCTGACTCTTTGCGACCCCATGGATTGAAGCACACCAGGATTCCCTGCCCATCACTATCTCCTGGAGTTTGCTCAAGTTCATATCCATTGAGTCACTGATGCCATCCAGCTGTCTCAACCTCTGTTACCGCCTTCTCCTCCTGCCCTCAATCTTTCCCAGCCTCAGGGTCTTTTCCAATGAGTTGGCTATTTGCATCAGGTGGACAGAGTATTGGAGCTTCAGCTTCAGCATCAGTCCTTCCAATGAATATTCAGGGTTGTTTTCTTTTAGGATTGACTGGTTTGACCTCCTTGCAGTCCAAGAGACTCTCAAGAGTCTTCTCCAGCACCACAGTTCAAAAGCATCAATTTTTTGGCACTCAGCCTTCATTATGGTCCAACTGGAAACTGAAAACACCATAACTGGAAACACCATACTGGAAACACCATAACTTTGACTTCATGGACCTTTATCAGCAAAACGATGTCTCTTCTGTCTAGGTTTGTCTTAGCTTTTCTTCCAAGGAGCAGGTGTCTTTTAATTTCATGGCTGCAGTCAGCATCCACTGTGATTCTGGAGCCCAAGAAAAGAAAATCTGTCACTATTTCCACTTTTGCCCATCTATTTGCCATGAAGTTATGGGACCTGATACCATGATTTTGAATGTTTTAAGCCAGCTTTTTCACTCTCTTCTTTCACCCACAAGGGTCTTTTTAGTTCCTCTTCACTTTCTTCATGCTTTTAATATAGTACATTCATTACAACTAATGAACCAGTGTTGATACATTGCTATTAGCTAAGGTCCACAATTTTAGTTCACTCTTTATGTTTTACCGTTATATGTGGAGTTTTAACTTAGGTTTCAAGTTAACTGAATGGATAGACAATCCTCAGTTCCTCATTAAGAGGGGAAAGACTGTGAGGAACATGTTTGGAAATGAAAAAAAAATCAAGTGTTTTTTCTGGACACATAAAGTGGAAGGTGGTTATCAGACAACCAAGTGGAGATACAGGTAATTGGATAAATCTATGCTCAGGGCTAGATGTATACATTTGAGACTCATCAGTGGAGCTAAGGGGTTATATTTCAAGTTAGCAGTGTCTGATGAGTTAATGGAAAATGAGAAAATGGAATGTGAGGAGAGCTCATTCAAAAAAACTTTCGTTTTAACTGTTAAGGAGAATGGATAAATGAAACTGTAAGGTTATAATGAGATTTATTGGCTTGCTTTTTTTTTTAACATGAGAGCTATGATAACTCAGTTGTAAACCGAAGGGACCACCATAGACAGTCTAAATCTGTTGATGTGACAGAACAAGAAGATGAGACTGAAAGTGCCTGGAGAGTGAGAGTGAAGGAGGTCCTAGCACTAGTGGACGGGCACACCTTTGATTGGATCAGGGGCTTGTGTGTTTCAGCAAGAGGATCATTTGAGCGTACATACAGGTAGACTGTAGGTTCTGTGGGGGAATGAGGAGGAAGTCTTTGTCTTATTGATGTTTTTTTTTTTTTTTTTTTAGTGAGAAAGTCTGAGATGAGCTGAAGTGGCAGGGTGGAAGATGTTGGATGTGTTAGGCATGAAACAGTCATCCAGAAGTGGGGAAGTGTGATAGGATCAACAAAGAACAGTGTTGACTACATATTTGAATCTGAGGTCACATCAGGCATTAAGATTTTTTTTTTTGATGTGGACTATTTTTAAAATCTTTATTGAAATTATTACAATATTGCTTCTGTTTCCTGTTTCTGATTTTTTCACTGGGAGGCACATGGGATCTTATCGCCCCCACCAGGGATCAAACCCACACCCCTGAACTGGAAGGCAAAGTCTTAACCACTGGACTACCAGGGAAATCCCTGAGGTCATGCATTTAAAGTAAGAGCAGAGCACAGGGTCGGGACTAGATAAGGCAAATGGGACACCTAATGTGCAGAATCTAGGGAGGCACTGAAACTCAGAGTCACGCCCCAGGCATCTCACGTGCTTCAATCTAGTCCTGACTTTACCAGCCAGTTGTATGATTTTTTTTGAACAATATTGAACTGCTTGTGTAAAAAAAGAGGATATACAATTGAGTTCAATCTTGAGTGTTTTGGCAGAGGAATAAAATCGGACAGAGGGAGAAGTAACTACGGAGGGCATTTGCAAGGAAAATCATAGAACCTATGAACACTAGGAGGGAAGAGAAATTATCATGGGGGTGAAATATAATGAGAAATTGGGGTAATAAAAGAATCAATAAATTTAGGGCTCATAGAATTCTTGCAGTGAGGGTGGAAGGCAGTATACAGAGAGCAAAGTTTGGGAGATGAGGTAGTTACTGAGTTTAGAGTCATCATGAGAGCAGCTGGTGAGATGCATGAAAAGAATGAAAACTGGAAGTATAAGCGTCAGCTAACGTAGAGGCCAGGATACAGAGTCATTCAGGTGTATGATGAAGCCACCAGAAATGATCAACAGAAATATGGATGGAAGGGAATATAGTAGTCAAATGCTAAAGTTTTTAATAAACCAAGGCTAAGTAACAGATATATAAGAGTAGTCTGACTGATCACTAAATAATTAAACTCTAGTATGATTCTAATTCAAATATACAGTTCTCTTTATTGATTGCCATGAATACTTGATAAAAATAAATTGGATAAGAAAAGGGAAAGCATGAATAATTGAGATTCTGTGGCAAGTTGCTATTTCCTCTGGCAGTTTAGTCAGTGACTTCCATCTCATATATTCTTTTTTAAGGGTGCTAAAAATTAATACATTAACTGATTTTATTTTTAGCCTTCTTATTTTTTCTGCTTACCAAATAGCACAGGTGGTAATGAGAAGAAAACTGGGTAGTTTTGCAGCAAGGAAGAGAAAGCAAAGCGATAAACATGACTATACTATGCACTGAGTGGCTTATACTTATAAATATATTTACAATGTATACACATAAAGGTGAATGACTTACTCTTGCATTGCTTTTTGCATTGTGGAAATAAGAAAATGTAGACCAAGGGAGCATAAGTGTAAGCAAAGGAATGGATAATGATATGATAGCTTTCATCTACTGCATACCTGTTGTGTGCCAGTCACACATTAAGTGCTTTAAGTGCATCCTTATGTAACCCTTGTAATAGCCCAGGGGGGCTGGGGTTATAATGTTCTCTTGACAATTGACAGAACAGGTTTTGGGAGAATAACTTGCCTGGATCACACAGGTAACCAGCAAAGTGAGAAATCAAACCCCGGTTTCCAAATCCCAAGTGCATACTCTTCTCCAGAACAATATTCAACAGAGTCAACATTTTCAAATAAAATCTTCATTCGTTGGATCATTTTTCTTACAAAAGTACATTGGAGTGTGACTTGCCTAGTAATCAAAGTAAAGTTTTTCCCATGCATTTCCATGCAGAAAATATCCAAGGTGATATAGAGACTCTGAGAGCAGTATCTGACTATTAAAAGTTCCCTCAGCCTCCATGTTCTTTGGTTTCATTTCTCCACTAGCCCACATTGATTGAAGGGTATGTAAAAAATTGGTGCACTTCAAAATTTCTGGAATAAAGTCTAGAATGGAAAGAAACACAAGAAAATTTCCTAGAGCATAGTTTACTATATATGTATGAATTTAGCCTAAAAATATTTGTATTTCTTGTGTTTTTAGTAAAACATAATACATTGATGGATATATTGAAAAATTTATACTATCAAGATTTTTTTTTTTCTGGACAAAATCCCACTTAATTCTGTTTTTCAAGGTGCCCAGTCTCAGTACTAAAGATGACCTTTTAAATTTCTACTTGTAGAAATTAGTAAACAACATAGCCCCTCATGGCTTCCCTGGTGGCTCAGTCAGTAAAGAATCCTCCAGAAACGCAGGAGACTTGCTGTAATACAGGAGACCCGGGTTTAATCCCTGAGTTAGAAAGATCCCCTGGAGAAGGGAATGGCAGCACAGTCCAATATTCTTGCCAGGGATATCCCATGGACGGAGGAGCCTGGTGTGCTACCATCCTTGGGGTGGCAAAGAGTCGGACACAACTGAGCGACTAAACCACCACCACCATAGCCCCTCATAGCTACGCTAGGGTGTTCTTTGTTACATAGACCACAGTACCAGGGCAATTATTTGAAATAAACCAATACGAATTGAATCAGTTCTTGGCTGAAAGGGTTGAAGTAATTCTACTGCAAATCTAGCCCAATATCAGAAATCAGATTAATAACACAAGTTGCAAAAGAAGTTTCTAACACTACACCAATGACAGTGAAAAAGGGACTGATTTGGTCCCTTCATTTGTTACTATAAAAAAATGAAAGATGATATAAGTGAAGTTATAGTGTTACAAAGAGGGTGAACATGGATTTATTTGGGATTGTTAGTGGGTGCTTCTTTCGTGTAATTTATTGTTTGCATACTAAATATTGAACAGTCTTTGGTGCAGTGCCCACAATAAGAGATGCAATCTGCCTGTATTAAGGAGACTACAGTTTTGTGAGGAAGGCAGAGGACCCACCCAGTATTGAGCACATAATAAGCTCTCAGTGAATATCTGTTGGATGGGTATTTTGATTAGGGATGGGGATGAATTGTACAAGTGTATGGATGGTAGTGATGGTCGTGCCATGAGAGACCAGAACAGAACGTGAAGAGGCCTTGGACCCCTGCTCCAGGTTTAGAAGATAAGGTAAATTAATAGGCGTGCTTTTAATACACATCTTGAAGGAAATATATAGAGAAGAAGAGTTAGAATAAAGGAGTAAGAAAACTTATAGAAAATAACATGTGTAAAACAGGATGGTGATAAAGAGTATGATGAACTTAAAGAACTAGATTTTAAGTATATGTGACCTTGTGTTGGAAGAGGAGAACAAAAATTGGAAAGGGTGACTTCAGAAAAGCCATACAAGCTCACTGAGTTTTCTGTTCATGTATAGACCCTGGATCTCAAACACAGCACTGCATTAAAACAATAAGAAAATAATAGCTAATATTTGTATAATGCTTACTATTTACTGAATATTTCTTGTGTATTGATTTGTTTAATCCTCACATATCCCTCTGAGGTGGGAATTAAAATTAGCCCATTTTAAAAATGAGCTGAATGAGGTACAGGGAGATAAAGTAACTTACCTGAGATCATCTGTCTAATAAGTGTCAGTGCTGGGGTTGGAATCCAGTAATCTGGCTCCCAAACCCACATTTCTAGCATATTATAATTTAGTGCATATGAGTATATTTACTTATTTATAGTCTTTATAATTTAGTATACTGCCTCTTCATGAAATGCCAAGTTTAGTATAACTTGTTATAATTATGTTGAATTATCTAAGTTTGGTGGGGCGTGCTTCCGTGGTGGCTCAGTGATAAAGAACATGCCTGCCAATGCAGGAGACACAGGTTCAATCCTGGATTGGGAAGATCCCTGAAGAAAGAAATGGCAACTCACTCCAATATCCTTGCCTGGGAAATCCCATGGACAGAGGGGCCTGTAGACTATACAGTCTGTGGGGTACAACTCAGTGACTAAGCAACAACAATCTAAGTTGGGCAATTACTTTTATGATAATATAGTTCTAATTCACTTGACTTCCAATATACTTTCCCAAGTTGGAAAAAGAGATATGGAAACAGCTGGCACACTAGGAATTATATATAACTCAGAGTATATTCATGAGAATATGTTACACAAGTGACATTCTCCTAAAACATTGGGAAGCTGTTGTAGGAGATAAGGAGCTATTAAGTGAGGAATATGACAACATTGGGAAAGCTAGAAAAAAAATATTCCTTTATTCACAGAGTATATGATATCAGAATTTTAAAGTCATATATAAATGTCAGGACTTGATGATATTAATGTGAAATTTCTTAACTTGTATACACACACACACACACACACACATATATATATAGTCATCTGGTAATCTCTTACCCATTGAATTTCCATAATCCATTGTCTAGACATTACTTAAAGGATTTTCATTATCCTATCTATTACTCTGCATTGGTGTCTGCTGAGAATACATATGGGGTGAATCATCATCATTATTATCATAATATTTAATTACCATCTGCATTGTTCTTTGTACTTGACAAGTATTTGTTTAAGTTTCATAACAACTCTATGAGAAAAGTATTATTACTCCCATTTTAGTTAGCTGCTCAGGATCGGGGCTTGCCTGGTGACTCAGTAGTAAAGACTCCACCTGCCAATGGAGGAGATGCAGGTTCAGTCTCTGGGTTGGGAAGATCCCCTGGAAGAGGAAATGACTACCCACTCTAGTATTCTTGACTGGGAAATCCCATGGACAGAGGAGCCTGGTGGGCTCCAGTCCATGGGGTCTCAGAAGATTTGGACTTGAATGAAAACAACAGCAACAACTGCTCAGGGTCACTAAGAGTAAGAAAATATTTTTATCAGTTGTGGCACAGGGGTTTCCACTTGTGACTCTGATGAATAACTAAGAGATAGGAGAGCTCCTGTTTTATTCCCCAATTCCCTATTTCTTGATTTATATCTAAAGTTATTTCCCATGTGAACTAATAAAAATAATGTAAATGCATATAGATTTTTGAGACTTCTAAATATGTTCATCTTTGTTGTTAAGTCCCTATGTGACATTTGAAGAAAAGAGATAAACCTAAGTTGTGAAAATACATGCAGAAGCAAAGTGAGCATGAATGAGCAGCCCTTGTGTCTCATAACAGTGCTCTTTCCTCCATGCTGTGCCAATCTCTTGTGCCCTTAACAGTGTTTGTAGATGCCAGGTATCTCATCCAAGATTTCACACTGCGTTCAAATTTTAAGATGATTCCAGAGAACAGAAAATGAATTGAAATTCTCCAAGAATACTGGAGTGGATAGCCATTTCCTTCTTCAGGGAATCTTCCTGACCTAGGGATCAAACCCAGATCTCCTTTATTGCAGGCAGATTCTTTACTGTAATCTGAACCACCAAGGAAGCCCAACAAGCTGTGGAAAATTTTTAAAGACATGGGAATACCAGACCGCTTTACCTGTCTCCTGAGAAACTTGTATGCAGGTCAAGAAGCAACAGTTAGAATCAGACATGGAACAATGGACTGGCTCAAAATTGGGAAAGGATTACATCAAGGCTGTATACCATCACCCTGTTGATTTACCTTATATGCAGAGTACATCATGAGAAAAGCCAGGTTGGATGAGTTACGAGCTGTAATCAAGATTACCGGGAGAAATATTAACAACCTCAGATATGCAAATAATACCAGTCTAATGGCAGAAAGTCTTACTGTCTTAGTGGTGGCTCAGATAGAAAAAGAATCTGCCGGCATTGCGGGAGACCAGGGTTTGATTCCTCAGAAAGATCCCCTGGAGAAGGAAATGGCAGCCCTCTCCAGTGTTCTTGACTGGAGAATCCCATGAACAGAGGAGTCCAGCAGGCTACAGTTCTTGGGGTCACAAAGAGTTGGACACCACTGAGTAACAGCAGTGGCAGAAAGCAAAGAGGAACTAAAACGTTTCTTGATGAAAGTGAAAGAGGAGAGTGAAAAAGCTGGCTTAAAATCTCCATTCAAAAAGCTAAGATCATGGCATCTGGTCCCATTACTTCATGGCAAATAGAAGGGGAAAAAATGAAAACAGTGTCAGATTTTATTTCTTGGGCTCCAAAATCACTGCAGACAGTGACTGCAGCCATGAAATTAAAAGAAGTTTGCTCCTTGGAAGGAAAGCTATGACAAACTTAGACAGTGTATTAAAAACCAGAGACATCACTTTGATGACAGAAGTCCATAGAGTCAAAGCTATGGTTTTCCCAGTAGTCATGTACAGATGTGAGAGCTGGACAATAAAAAAGGCTGAGTGCCGTGCAGTTGATGCCTTCAAACTTTGGTGCTGGCAAAGACTCGCGAGAATCCCTTGGATGGCAAGGAGATCAAATCAGTCAATACTAAAGGAAATAAACCCTGAATATTTATTGGAAGGACTGATGCTGAAGCTGAATCTCCAATACTTTGGCCACCTGAAGTGAAGAACTGACTCATTGGAAAAGACCCTGATGCTGGGAAAGATTGAAGGCAGGAGGAGAAGAGGGCAACAGAGGATGAGATAGTTGGATGGCATCATCAACTCAAAGGACTTGAGTCTGAGAAAACTCCAGGAGATAGTAAAGTAAATGGAGGCCTGGTGTGCTGCAGTCTATGAGGTTTCAAAGAGTCAAACATGACTGAGTGACTGAACAATCAGAGAACAGAGGCTATTAGATTTCTCTCCTTGAAATAGGAGGAAAGTGCCCTAAATGACGCTGTGAGATTCTGATTTTATTTATATGCAAGGTACTATTTTAGGTCATCATTATGCTTGATAAGTTAAATGTTTTAGACTTTTGTGATTTTTAGTTCTTTTTAAAAACCCACAAGTAGAATAAGACAGTGGTCCCCAACCTTTTTGTCACCAGGGACCAGTTTCTTGGAAGACAATTTTTCCATAGACTCTGGACTGGTGGAGCAAATGGATTTTGGATGATTCAAGAACATTACACTTACCATGCACTTTATTTCTATTACTATTATATCAGTTCCACCTCAGATCATTAGATGTTAGGTCCCAGAGGTTGGGGACCCCTGGAAGAAGAAATTCATTATAAGATGGAACTATATAGAGTTGAAATATGTAAGTATTAACAGTACATATATTTTTGGAGAGTACAATATGGAAAAGAAATAGCAAGTAGGGGACAGTTTCTTGAATAGTATAGAAATTAAACCTGGTATAGGGTAAGAAGAAATTCAGGAAAAGGGACATGCAGAGACAAGATAGGCACAAAGGAAATAGATTCATGTTTAGGTGAATTTGTCAAGATAGCAAAGTATAAGGCAAGAAGATAAAGGGGTGGGATGGGAGCAATATCTAAAGACTGTTAGAGAAAAGGAAGTTCTATATAGATATTGAGGCTATAGATGGAACAAGAAAACATGGGGTGTCGAGATCATTTTCTATCCTGAAAACCTGTGATTATTGTTGAAGTTAAGATTCTCTTAACAAAGAATGGAGGGGAAAATGAAGGGGAAAATCAGTTTGAGGGAGAGCTGTGGTTTCGGATCTTTGGGGACTGATAAGACTAAATATTTCCAGTGTTATTAATATATATTAATAGTTAACTAAATTTGTTGCCTCCAATCAATTGTGTTACTATCTGTACACCAGAAGATTTGGTCTTGGGATGGGATGTTTTTTTTTATATATATATATATATATATATATATATATATACAGTTAGTTTATAAATCCAAAACATCAACATACATACACTACCATGCATAAAATAGATAGCTGATGAGAAGTTGAATATAACACAGAAAGCCCAGCCTGGTGCTCTGTGATGACCTAGAGGGGTTGAATGAGGGGAGGAGGGAAGCTCAAAAGTGAGGGGGTATATGTATGTATAATCATGGCTGATTTGCATTGTTGTATGGCAGAAACCAACACAACATTGTAAAGCAATTTTCCTCCAAATAAAAAATGATATTTGCATGTTTTTTGAATACTTAAATTAAAGGAAAATAGCAAAAAGGAGAGAGAAGAAATCCTGTGATTATGTAAAAGTTGATGAGGGAAAGTAAAAGTGAGCAGAAGCTATTAAGAGAAAAAGATTAAAGCTTCTGAGAGAAATGGTAGTCTAGAAAAGCTGACTTTTCTTGCATCCTGCCACCCCATCTCTATTACACTATCACAGTGAATTGGGGGATCTTCTGTGATTTGAGCAGAGGTGGGACTTCTCAGTGATCACTGCCTCGCCCACTAAGAGGGTCCAAACAGTAGCCCCTGTTGATAAATTCTTGGGCAGAGGTAGCAAAAGCAGCATCTTAGAAGTGATATTGTTATTATTATTATTTGGCCACATTGCATAGTATGTGGAATCTTAGTTACCAGACCAGGGATAAAACCCACACCCCCTGCATTGGAAGCATGGAACCACTGGACCACCAGGGAAGCCAAGAAGAAACATTGAATGGGGCTATTGATCCAGATGGCCTTCAAGTCCAAATAAAGTAAAACTCTAGGGAATCTGTCTGGGACGTTCCCCTGCCACATTTTGAGTTACTGATCATAGTTTGTATTGTTCAATAGCTGTTATGCTTCGAGGAATTTACACTCTACTCTATTAACTGTCGTTCTCTGTAGCTGGTATTAGCTATCCAGCCTATCAACTTTTATTTATTTAACTGTTATATACATTGCCTAACTTGGACGCTCGTCATTTACTTTCTAATGTGTGTAATGAGGCAGGTCTTCTTGAATGTACGTCTGGGCTTCTTTTCATGTCAGCGATACTATGCTATCAAGAATGACCTTGTATGGATTGTAATCTTCATATCTCTTACTATGCACAATATATTTTTATCTACTATTTTTTTCTTAGAGAAAAATAAGCCCAGTAGGCTATCTCACTGGAAAGTTATTAACATTGTTTTCTAAACATTTACAGGTAGTGCTGGGACACCAGTCACTTTCAATGAAAATGGAGATGCTCCTGGTCGTTATGACATCTTCCAGTACCAAATAACCAACAAAAGTACAGAATACAAAATCATTGGGCACTGGACCAATCAGCTTCATCTAAAAGCAAGTATCAGTATGAGCTTACATTTATGTCTATGGTTATCAAGGAGCGATGCTTTACTTTTAAGTGTATTATATCAATATACTATTCATTAGAATTGATTTTCTTATAAGCCGACTTTTAGAAAATGTATGATTTGATCCTTCCTCAACCTTAAAATGTGATGGGAAGTCTTAAGTGTCTCTGGAGAAATCTGGTACCTGTAGGGATTTAATGAAGATCTCATTTCCTTTTAAGTGACTATATAAACACTTTGGGAATTTTGCACTTTTCTGAAAGACTCATTTGTTCAAATGTTTATACAGTATGTGTGTATGTATGTGTATGTGTGGATGTGTGGGAGGAGGGGTGACAGTGTGCCGTGAATGACCAAGTTGGTGCTTAAAAATAAGTGTATTTCACCTTTGCCATATCGTAAGTTGAGATCTATGGCTATATCTGATGGATGGAAGTGAATCAGGGTCCTCATTTATATTACCTTTTTGAGTCACAACACCAGAGAAAGTTAATGTACCCAAAAGAGATGTTCAGATTTTTAAACAACCCATAGGGCTGCCTGCCATCCCCATCTCCTGGAAAGTCATCAAGGTCCACAGATCTTGTTGTTCCTACAAGTAGCCATGTGAGGACAACTTGGAGACCAGATGGAAGGAAGGTCCCAGGGTGGGTCCCACCCTGAGAGGTCTCACCTGGGTCCCAGATGGGATGGAGCCAAAGGCAATTGGCATCTGCCTGCCCAGTGCTATGCTGTCACCAACACCCTGAGCTCTGTCTTCTCCTGCTGGGACCTGGTGGGCATGGCATGTGGATGGAGGCAGCAGGAGAAACTCTAGCAGATGTGTATGGTGGGCAGGCAGCCCTCCAGAGGGACTATCCTAGGGAATGGGGTCTTTGAGGACCCTGGGGAGTGGTGGCTGGTACCAGCACCCACTAATCAAAAGGGGCTCTGGAGCAGGAAGCTAATTCTGAAATTGATGGATGGGGAAGCCCAGAAAGTCCCAAGGTATAGGACTGGTAATGGCTGCAAGGCAGGGGTGTAGAGGTGTTGGAGAAGCGTCTGCTTACCACTGGGTAAGGAATTATTTCAGATTTAAGAGCCTGGAATGCCATATCCATGCACACTGACTCCTTCCGGTGCAGAGAAATAAGGAGTGTGCCTGGGAGTCTCAGCTAAGGGTCAGAGGTCCTTCATACATGAACATCGATGTCTGTAATACATTCTCGTATCTGTCTGTAACATTGGACTGTTTATAGGGACTGAGTGGCCGAGGAATCACTACAACAGCAGTGTTTCCTCTGTAGGCAGTAAGGAACCTTTAAAACGTGTCAAATAAAACTAGAAGCATATTATTCTATGGTTCTTTTGTCCTAGTATTTCACTCTTTCTTCTAATAAGAGCCTCTATTCTTCTTGATTTTCAAAGCTACCATAACACTGTGAGAGTTGAGTTCATTTCTTAAATGAATAAGTAAGGTCCTTTCCTAGCTATAGCTTATCCTAGCTGGAAGGTAGTGATGTATGTCATCCATGAGGGTGGGGAGAGAGATCATTCTGGTCTGTGGGTGTGTTACATGTGTGTGTGCTTTCTTATGGCTGAACCCATTCAGAGAACATCAATTTAGCGTGGTGTTTTTAATACAGTTTTCACTTCTCAATGTCCAAATATAGCCCCTGAAATGCTATGTTTATACAGCAACAGTTACCACAATTCACAGCAAAGCAGATAATAAGAAATAACAAAACTTAGGATATTTATGATTTATTGTCTATGTATGACTTCCTGATAATTATCACAGTTCTGCATTCAATAATGCACAGACAACTTATTTTGCAACTATTGTTATAGTATGTAAGACCACATATCTACAGCTTACTGCCTCTAGGAACCTGATGAAACTTCCATCCTCCTGCAACCCAAATTAACATTTACTGAAACAAAACTTTGATAACTCTACAGGTTTTTGATACCAACCCGAACATCTATAGTTTCTTGGCAAAAGTCCTTTTGACAGTGGACCTCTGTGAAATCAAATAATTGAACACCACAAAGAAAATTTGCTAATGATTAAAATGGGGAAGCTTCTTTTTATCTGACTTTTATAAATGCCAACCTGCCTACTATAGTCTGATGATTATCGATCTGAATAACAAAGTTTAATGGTTGAAAAATCCATGCACATATATATAATACCAAGATACCTAAAATAACTGTACACAAGTAGACATGCTCACACACATCTCTCACCATATATATGCTTATTATAAAACTTTATGTTGAATATCAAGCTGCTCTTTTATGTACATTTATGGTGCATGAAAGGTTTTATGTTTATTATTGTGTTGTTGCTCATAAAATATATCAAAACAATTTGTGAGAATTATTTCTCATGCATGATTATGATTGTTTATGACTAAATAGCCATGCCAGCTTTACTGAAACAGAGAAAATCAGCTCTCAGAAGAAAATAGAGTCAATTAGACTGTAAAGAGAGGTTGTACGTCCAGGGTTGAATTCTGAATTTTATCAAAACAAACAAAATGACTATTTCTCTTTGGAAACTGGATTACTCATCTGTTTGAAGGTGCAGAAGGAGTTGCTTGGAAAGTGACAGGTTTACTCAAGTTCTGCTTAGATCTCAGGCCGTGTGTGTGCGCTTAGCTGCTCAGTTGTGTCCAACTCTTTGTGACCTTAAGGACTGTAGCCTGCCAGTCTCCACCATCCATGGGGGAAAAAAAAATAGAATACTGGAGTGGGTTGCCATTTCCTCCTCCTGGGGATCCTCCCGACCCAGGGATTGAACCCATGTCTCCTGCATTGCAGGCAGATTCTTTACCCACTGAGCCATCAGGGAAGCCCCCGATCTCAGGGAGGACACTAAACAAATGCTTTGCCTCAGTTTTGTCATTTATAAAGTGGAAGCATTAATAGCACTTACCTCAGATGGTTGTTATAAGAATTAAATGAAATCATACAATAAAGCAGTTAGTCCAGAGCTTGGCACATATGATGCCCATAAATGTTACCTATTACTAATCCAATATCTCATGATACCATGTGGTTAAGGGAAGATCTGAGGATGAGTGTGGTGAGTAGAGAACTGAAGGTCCTTTAGGAAGAGGCACTTGTTTGCTTTAACAAGTTCAGACTCTGTTCACTTAAAATGGGGACCATTTTAGCTAGTGAGAAGCTGCTGTCTGGCGCAGGGAGCTCAGCTTAGTGCTCCATGTTGACCTAGATGGGTGGGAGATGGGAGGGAGGCTCAAGAAGGAGGATATACATATGTTTACTCACAGCTGATTCACACTGTTGTACGGCAGAAATCAACACAGCATTGTAAAGTAATTATCCTTCAATTAAAAATAAATAAACAAATGGAGACCATTTGTCCCTATAGCCTATTGCCTGCCTTCAATATTGGCCTTAATACTTTAGCAAATCTGTCTGCATTACAAAGTAAACTTTATTTAATATAAATACGTAGTTTCTTTTCCTATGGTAGGGTGTGACTAGATATTGTCACCTAGGCAGTCATTTTGAATGGATTGGATACATTCGTTCTGTGCACATACTCCATGCTAAAAGTTGGAATTAGAGTGAAAATGTGGACCTTGCTCTCAGGGCTCCCACAGACTGGAAGGATAGAAAGACCCTCAAATCAACAATTCTAGTGCAGTGAGGCAGGAACACAGATGAACGTTATGTCTGTGGTTTTGAACTTTCAGCCAAACACAGGCATCTGATCTGGACTGATGCTGATGGGGGTTCTGATGAGGGCAGGGGAGAGTACTCTTCAAGCACTCCATCTCTCCTTGTTCTCTTAAATCAAATTTGTAGTAGATTTCATACTTTCAATGATAAGCATTGAATTGAATTTGACTTATTTAAAAAGCAGCCCGTTTTTCTCACTGAACTCAGCCATAGGATAAGTTTGTACAAGAGGGTGTAAGATTAAACATATATGAGTCCAATAAATTTGTCCTGAATATATCTTAGTGAAGTAAAAGAAATTTTAAAACAAGTAGTTTATTCTTTCTTCCCCCCTGGAAAATTATGAAGCATTTTGTTTCCTCAAAAGCATTATCGGTATTGTTCCAAGTATTTTTTTAATGGAACTAGCATATGTTATTAACTTAGCAATTACAGTCAATTAGTAGAATTGTTCATTATGATTTCGGTTTTTTATTCCGTAATCTCAGTCTGCCCATGAAGGGCGTATTGTCTACCTGAGAGTGAATTTGAACAATTGGGCTTCTCCATTTGGTGAGACTGAATCTCTCAAGAGGCAGGTGGTCCTTATTAGTGATTACAAAACATAGTAACCTAGAGGTTCAGAGAAAACAGTGGAGCCTGAACTGTAAAAGGAACAGCCATATGCTGCTTCGAGTCCATGGGGAGAAGGTGTATGGAGTTTACTGGATGGGCCTAAAATAACTGAGGACTTTGTTTTTGTACTTCAAACCAGAGCTACTCTTTCTAGATTACTGTAAGAATTTGAGACATATTTTTTGCTTGTTTTGTTATTTTATTTTCTTCACTTTAGTTCAAATAAATAGTTTGAACATTAATACAAATATTAAAAGACAATGACTTCATAAGGGTGTTTCCACCACAGTTGTTGGCAGCACGGTGTCAATTGGAAATGGTGATTTGAGGGAGAAGGGCTTCATTTAATTTTGTGTGAGTCACTCCATAGAAGAAAGTAACTGTTGAACAGGTATTGAATTCTGACCCTCATTTTTCTCATCTGTTAAGTGGGGGTAATAGATAGGTCTGTTATGAAGATTAAATGCATTGGGCATATAGGGGTCAAGAATAAGACTTCAAAGTCAGAAAGAAGATTTTTGTGTTTTAACCTTCCATTACGGAGCCTTGCACATGCTATTTTACCTCTTTTAGTCTCAGATTCTTCGTCTACATGAAACAATCATAACTACTTCATAGAGTTGTTGAGATAATTGAAGGACATTGCATAAACAAAGATCCTAGAATACTGCCTGCTGCATATTCAGTGTTAAAAGAATATGATATAATAACTTTGTTTTATTTTTCCAGGATAACCAGCGTACTGCAGGGGACTCTTAATGGGTATTGCAGTCTGAAATTCCATACATGAAAAGTCTTTTCTGCCTTTATCTTGATTTTCTGAGTAGGGAGTAATTGTAAAAAGAGGGGCATACGTTATGATAACTTGTGTGTGCCTGTCAAACCCCAGACGTCTATTTTTGTATGAAAAAAAAAAAGTGGGTTCCATGAGTCGATGCATTGGGGACAGCCAGAAACTTGAGTAAACTTTCTGGTAGAGTTTAGCCCACTTGAATCCGGCTTTCCTGAGATGTTTAGGTAGCATAAACGACTCAATTGATATGAATGTGAGCAAACTCTGGGAGATAGTGGAGGACAGAGGAGCCTGGTATGCTGCAGTACATGGGGTCAGAAAGAGGTGATCAAGGCTTGGTGACTGAACAACAACAAAATTCCTATGTACTTACAGTGTAGTATTTATAATATGATCTTTTAATTGAGTATATATGTTTACCTGTAAATGGCCAAATACTTGTGTACTAGGGGGTTCCTCAGCTTGCTTGAAATACAGAAAGAGAGAATTTCTGAGTCCCTTTATTTGTTCCATGGTTATATTGCTTTGGATAGACATCAAAAGTTTTTAACCAACATCATTAGATTCCCTAATGTCCTAGATGAACAGCTTTTCTACAATGAAAAATACTGAAATTACCCTGAATTAGAGGATAGAGTGAATGGGGTGGAAACAATGTTCAAGGGGACACTTGACCCTTTATTTGCTGCGACTCTTAGAAATCATGCATTTTCTCTTTGCCTCTGTTTCCCCATTGCTAAGTTGCCCGCATTTGAAAATGCTTTCATATGATTGTCATTACGTATAAAAGATCATTCACCCTATGAGACAAGCATTATAAATAGCTCTTCCCATCCTACAAAGTATGAATGTGAAGTCAATTCTCTGCGATCCTTGACTATGTTCCAATAGGACTTTCAATGCCACTATAGTTCTTGCCTTTATATTCTATTCAGACAAGACTTTTTCTTGGCTTCCTTTCTTTGTAACAACATGATTGTCAAAACTTGTTGACATATATATGACATAATATATACATATATTATATTGACATAAATATACAAAAGGATATTTTCATTCACCAGACACACATTTGTTCTTTTAAAAATTAGTCATTTTGGGGTCAGTAATTCTTTTTTTGTTTATGAGAAAATAAACATTTAGTAAATTCATGTTTTTGACACATGAAGCAAAGTCAAGGTAATTGAAGTTTAACTACGTTCTTATTTGCACAGAGTAGGGGTTCAGTAAGTATTAATATTTGTTCATTTTTGTCATGAACACGATTCTGATATTTTCTAAATACTGATTTACTATTGAACACTGTTCCAAGATTATTGATTATCACGTAGACTTGTGCACAGATTATTCAGTGATTGCTCCCTACCAGGCCGAATGTTAAGCCATTGAGGAGCACAGAGTTCAATAAGCTCCCAGGTAGCAAATGATTTGCAATCAATTAAAGGCAACTGTGCACTTCAATAATTATAATAAAAGCATAATTAGAAGGTACAGATTAAGGAACAAACTACAAATTAAAATATGTAATGATTATCTCCAACTACAGTGACTGGATAAAATGTGTTGAATTCAAACTGGATCTTCAATTACTTTGGTGACCAGAAATGGTAGGAACAATTCATAGACTGTGGAAAAGCATCCATATATACTTTCATCCCTCCGTCCTTCCTTCCATTTATTTGTCTATCCATTCATTTGAGAACAAAGTGCCGCCAATGTTCCATTGCTTTACAAGGTGCTGAAATTATTTAGTGGTGTTACAGATTCAGGCCCCAACATCATCCCTGAGTTAGGGTACACATCTGTAGGCCTATCCCGCCTACACAATGTCAGTTGTAAGTGCATTGGTGGAGATGAGGAGTGTTGATTAGGTTTTCATAGGGAGTGGAAAGGGTCAGTTTCTTTAGGGAACTGAGTGTGATCCTGAGCTGCTGGGACAGATCATGATCTGAGGAGAGAATAGTGTGGGAGTGGAGAAAGATGACTTCTTTTGCAACCAAATTTTACAGGGTTTCAAAACTATTAGAACACAAGCTAATGTTTTTTAGGGTATAGCGAGCTTTTCCATGAAGATATTCTCAGCTTTAAACTTCAGAGAAATATTTTGGGTGGCAAAGGGTAGATTGGCTAGAGAAGAGGTCGTTTCATTATTTAGTAGAAGCCATTTCATTCCAATCCCAAAGAAATGCAATGCCAAAGAATGCTCAAACTACCGCACAATTGCACTCATCTCACACATTAGTAAAGTAATGCTCAAAATTCTCCAAGCCAGGCTTCGGCAATATGTGAACTGTGAACTTCCAGATGTTCAAGCTGGTTTTAGGAAAGGCAGAGGAACCAGAGATCAAATTGCCAACATCCACTGGATCATGGAAAAAGCAAGAGAGTTCCAGAAAAACATCTATTTCTGCTTTACTGACTATGCCAAAGCCTTTGACTGTGTGGATCACAATAAACTGTGGAAAATTCTGAAAAAGATGGGAATACCAGACCACCTGACCTGCCTATTGAGAGACCTATATGCAGCTCAGGAAGCAACAGTTAGAACTAGACATGGAACAACAGACTAGTTCCAAATAGGAAAAGGAGTACGTCAAGGCTGTATATTGTCACCCTGCTTATTTAACTTATATGCAGCGTACATCATGAGATATGCTGGGCTGGAAGAAGCACAAGCTGGAATCAAGATTGCCGGGAGAAATACCAATAACCTCAGATATGTAGATGACACCACCCTTATGGCAGAAAGTGAAGAGGAACTAAAAAGCCTCTTGATGAAAGTGAAAGAGGAGAGTGAAACAGTTGGCTTAATGCTAAACATTCAGAAAACTAAGATCATGGCATCTGGTCCCATCACTTCTTGGGAAATAGATGGGGAAACAGTGGAAACAGTGTCAGATTTTATTTTTAGGGGCTCCAAAATCACTGCAGATGGTGATTGCAGCCATGAAATTAAAAGACACTCCTTGGAAGGAAAGTTATGAGCAACCTAGATAGCATATTCAAAAGCAGAGACATTACTTTGCCAACGAAGGTCCATCTAGTCAAGGCTATGGTTTTTCCAGTGGTCATGTATGGATGTGAGAGTTGGACTGTGAAGAAAGCTGAGTGCCGAAGAATTGATGCTTTGAACTGTGGTATTGGAGGAGACTCTTGGGAGTCCCTTGGACTGCAAGGAGATCCAACCAGTCCATTCTGAAGGAGATCAGTCCTGGGTGTTCATTGGAAGGACTGATGCTAAAGCTGAAACTCCAGTACTTTGGCTACCTCATGTGAAGCATTGACTCATTGGAAAAGACTTTGATGCTGGGAGGGATTGAAGGCAAGAGGAGAAGGGGACGACAGAGGATGAGATGGCTGGATGGCATCCCCGACTTGATGGACATGAGTTCGAGTGAACTCTGGAAGTTGGTGATGGACAGGGAGGCCTGGTGTGCTGCAATTCATGGGGTCACAAAGAGTGAGACACGACTGAGTGACTGAACTGAACTGAACTGATAAATGAGAGTTACTTTCTTTCTTATTTTACTTAATTGTTTGGCAGGTTCTTTCTGCCATATCTGTCCATCTCCTTGGTTTGAGTTTTTTTTCACAAAGTATTTAAAAGGACTTACTAAGATATATTTATCATAGTAGATTAGTAGATATCAAGTAAATTAGGAAGAAAGGATTAAAATTGAAAGTGAAAGTCATTCAGTCGTGTCTCACTCTTTGGGACCCCATGGAATATACAGTCCATGGAATTCTCTAGGCCAGAATACTGGAGTGGGTAGCCTTTCCCTTATCCAGGGGATCTTCCCAACCCAGGGATCAAACCCAGGTCTCCCACATTGCAGGTGGATTCTTTACCAGGTGGATTCAGGACAGGATTAAGGAGGATTCAGAAAGGATTAAGGGAGTTGATACATTTTAGTTAGTAGTTGAGTTTGATTTCCTCATCAATAATTATAGCCAATAGATATACCAAGGCTGTTCAGTAGAGTAAGAAAAAATCATGCTGCTATTTTAAGAACACATGGAATTATGCCACATAAAATGATTTAATCTAAGAACTGAGAAGCTGGATTCAGTTATCTGGATATAGTTGGGCACAGATTCTTGTGGTAATCTGATAGTATCCAAGGAATTTAATAGTTCATCAGGGAAAATGCAAGCAGGGCACTAAAAAATCTAGCATTATTCATGAAAAATAGGAAAAGTCATAAGTGCATAGTTATTTTGATAAATAATGAAAATGACACAGAAAGGGAAAAGAAAGCTAAAAAACTTCATAGAAGTTAAATTGGAAAAGGCAATGCAACTAAAGAAAGACATAACATAAAATATTAATAGAAAGTGCCTCTTTATACCAATACCAAAGAAGGGCAAAGGAAGATGGTGACTCTAGACTCTTATGGGGATAATAAAGTAATAAAAATGATAATAAATGGTATTTTAATCTTTATTTTAACCTTGGGAAGAGTAAAATAAGTGTAATTTTAACATGGTGAGTAGAATCAGTAAGGTTACAATAAGGTTATAAACATAAAATGATAATGTAGAATAGAGGAATAACTGATTTTAAAAAGTCATTTTCTTATGGTAGATTTACTAAAATGTATGTGAACCTTGTATCCTACGGTACTTTTAAAAAGCTCAGTGGACACATCAGTGTTATGTTAAATCTGCAGTGTACAAGAGAATTACCAGAACTGAAGAGTACTATTATATAAGAATAAAATATGTAGCCCCCAGCTGTAGTTAGAGGTCAGTAGTTGATAAGAGCATGAAAGTAAAGTGAAAAAAGTTAATATGTCTGTTGACTGAATCAAATGTTTAACATGACATCTTTCCTCAAAGCTTCTACTGTCTAAGAAAGGAAAACAGAGCCAGAAGCTAGACTCCTCCCAAAGTCCCTATTATATATTATTGAGGCCATGACCTTATCTCCAAGTGAAGTTGCAGAAATGTGCAACTGTACATAAACTCAGGGGTTGAGATGTAAAATGAGGTTTTTTCTTAAATCCATAAATAAATGACAGAGGGATGTAATGAGGACACAGAAACATACTAAATCTTAGTAGTGTTTGATTTTATTTGTTATAAAATCATTTTTAATAAAACATTATTTTGAGATAACTGCCAATTCACGTGCAGTTGTAGGAAATAATAAAGAGCACATGTCCCCTTTGCTCAGTTTTACACTGAATGGTGGCATTTTGAAGTACTATGGTGTAATAGCATAAGCAGGTTCTTGGTATTTATTCAACCTGCCAATCCTGATCATATCTCCTGTTTTACTTATATGTGTCTGGGAGGGAGGTATTTCTATACATTTTTGTGACCTGTGTAGGCCCATGTATCTACCACCCTGGTCAAGATATAGAACATTTCTGTCAACACTAGGATCCCAAGTTACCATTTAATAGCCAAACCCACATCCCTCCCATCCCTAGAGAGAATATATTCTCTATTTTTATGATTTTGTCATTTCAAGAATTTTGTGTGAATGAGATCATACTGTATGTAACCTGTTGGTTGTGAGTTTTTTTCACTCAGTATAGTTCCCTCAAAATTTATCCATGTTGTTGTGTCTCTTTTAGGTATTAAGTTGGATTTCTATGGTGTAGATACACTAAACTCTGTTTACTTATTCACTCTTTGAAGAACTCATGCAAAATAATTATCCAGCAACCTGCTATGAATACTTGTTGAATTCTATGTTGAGGGAAACAGCAGGCAAGAGTGATGTCTCATCTGGGAACTGAACTAAATCATTATTATATGACAGTTTTAGAAATTACATTTAACCCTTTAATATAGAATATTTTAGAAAATAAGGAAACTTTCTTGCTGCAACATGCACCTCAGATCCTTCACAACTGACATAGTGGTACCTTGGCTGCATTAAGCTTGCTACAGATGTAGCAAACATACCTAAGAGCAAAAGTTCTTACTTAAAAGTGATGCCACCTGGGCTTGCTGCTAAGTCGCTTCAGTTGTGTCCGACTCTGTGCGACCCCATGGACGGCAGCCCACCAGGCTCCCCTGTCTCTGGGATTCTCCAGGCAAGAACACTGGAGTGGCTTGCCATTTGCATCCTCTTAACCTTAGAGTCTGTGCAAACACATCTATGTTCTTTATCCTTGTGCTTCACCTTCCCATGCCTTTTATCAATATTGCACTAAAGTTACTGTCATGTGACCAAAACCCAACACTCATTGAGTTTCTAAGACTTCCTCAAAGTCATTCCTATCCTGTATTTCTTAAGTTGTTCTGATACTCTGCAAAGTTTGCTGTGCTAAGTTATCATTTGACTGCTTTTGTAGCTGTTGCATCTGTTGGTACATGTATTTTTCTACATTCAGACCATATTTTTAAGATTCCAAAAATCAGATGTGACTTCCAGATTAAGCCAGTATAAGACCTTTGAGACTACTGATCTTAACCTCTTTGATTATTTTTTTTAAAGGGGACCTTCAAGGATAGTGCAGTTGGCATACGCTTTATAAATCTCCTAGCAGGAACCCACTTTAAGCTTGGCAACTGTGAATTAGATTCCTCAATTATCCTATCCTTAAACTAGTTTATCAAAGAGTCAGCCGATTTTTGTAAATGGTCTCTCTAAAATATTTGGCGGGAGTGTGATTTCATGTTGTTCAAGGCACACATCACAGGTTGCTGGAGGACAGACCTGGGGATGCGCTGCGTGGTGTGGAAAGTGGCATTGAAAACTGGGAAACTGGATTTTAGTCTGTGCTCGCACTCATTCTGTGACAGGGTTGTGCTTTGTTACTTAATATTTGGACTCTCAAGTTCCATGTTTATAAAATTAGGAATTTAATGAAGTTATTCACTAAAATTTCTTCCAGATCCATTATTCTCAAATTGGATACTCCAGGTAATGAGATTATGATGTGTTTTCCTGTTTTGATTACTTATTTTTTAGATTTAAAAGTTTAAAGCCTTCATTATTTATCTATACAGAAATGATCATATAGTGTAAATGTCACTAGACAGAGATCTTCCTCTGTGATTTTTTTTTTTCAATCTAGTGTATTTATTCTAAAGAAGCATGGCTGCTCATCCCCTATGAAAAATAAACCAATTAGAGAAGTTAATAATGACAGCTACGGTATTTTGCTACCTAGGTTTTAATAGAAATGTAAAAATTGTTAGAAATGGATATGACAGTAGTTTTCTTCGGTTCTCCCAGCTGCATGTTTTTATCACATTAAAAAAAAAAAAACTGGACTCTGCTATAGGGAAGTTAAGTTGATTCTGTTGGTTAGAGTGAATTCAAGCAGGGCTAAGTCGAAATGACTAACGTGATTGGAAAAATGCTAGTTTATCTCTAAAAGGAGGGCTAAGTCCTGTGTTTGTGAAGAATTGGGGGATGTCATGGTAGAGAAAAATAGGCTCTATTTGAACAATAAATGAGAGCTTGGCTTATTTTTGCTCCTATAAGAAGAGAAAAATAAGATGATTTCGGAATTCCTACTGTGTCATCAAAAATTTGGTTGCATTCAGCCTGCAACACTGAGGCAGTCAGGCCGCAGCTTTTATTCTCTTGACCTCATGTACAGTCAACATTTTTATGGTCAGAGAGGGGCTTCCCAGGTGGCACGGTGCGTTACGTAAAGAACCTGCCTGCCACTGCAGGAGACACCGGGACACAAGTTCAATCCCTGGGTCGGGAAGATCCCCTGGAGTAGGAAATGGCAACCCACTGCAGTATTCTTGGAAATTCCATGGACAGAGGAGCCCGGTAGGCTACAATCCATGCAGTCACAAAGAGTTACACATGACTGAGTGCACACACATACACACACACACACACACGTGTTAGAACTTAGGCACCATAACTTCATCTGGAGTCTGCCTTCATCACAGGCATGAGCTTACCTACTTCCTGAGTCTCTTGGAGTTCTTACCACTCTTTATCAGATATTTACATATTTTTATGTTGGACTTTTCTCCTGAGATGAAGTTTCACACCTGTTACAGGCTAGCTGAGCAATTTTTGGCATTGTACAAAAAACAGAATGTTTTCATATCTTTTAAGAATTGTTAAGAAATAATGGGCTTTAGAAAGTTTATATCATTTTACTACCCTAGGACACAGCTTCCCAAAGGACAATTTGGTTCATTTTTCTGAGAGTTTGTGATGACTCTGAACATTAGGAGATAGTAGTCTCTTAAAAAAAAAAAAGTTGGAAATTTGAGGCTGAAATAATTTCCAAAATGATAACTGTGGCTCTTGTTCAAGTCAGAAGTTTTTTAAAACACCTTTATCAGAGCACTGGTTATGCAGGATTTTAAATAGCTACTATATATGCACACAAAGACTCTCTGTTCTAATAAGTTTAATGAATATCAGGACAACCGTTTTTGTTTTGCTTTGTTTTGTTTCCCTGCAAGAATTTGGAGACCCTTTAATATACTAATGAACATCATGGCTGGCTGAGAAGTGGGCATTGAATGCAATGTTTAATAAATTGATTTAACCATGAATCCCTTTTTATTTGAAGAACATTTTATGAAACTAATATTCCTTGAAACTCACTCTGAGAAATGGTGGCTTAAGTTGAATTTTCCACCTAAGTTACATTTATTAACTCATTTAATCTTTGTCATAACCCTGTGTGGTAGTTACACTTAGAATGGCCATTTTATAGAAGAGGAAACCAAGAATAACAATAAGTTGTTTATTTAAGATCACTGGGCTAGTGGAAACACAGATGAAATTCACAGGCATGTATTTATTCCACTCCAGCATGCCTGCTTTTAAGAATATTAAAGAAGCAGAATCAAGAAGAGGTTGATGAATAATTGGATATGACGAATCAGGAAAGGTGGATCTTGTGATGACTCTTGAATAGATGAGAAGGCAGGAGAAAGAGACTTTAGAAAAATGATTGCTATAAGAGAAAGCTTCAAAGTAGAAGTCACATTTTAGGTAGATGGTTCTGGAATGTTCTGTGCAAGGGACATGACGGGTGGGCGCATGCTGAGGGTAAGGAAGAGACAGCACAGATGCAGAGAGACGAAGTCTCAGAATTTTCATGAAGAACAGAGAAAATAGGAAGGGGAATCACAGAAGAGCTAATCAAAAACTGAATTTCAGAATTTTGATCTCCGCTTTGAGTGTGGAGATCATTCTCTAGCTACCATCAGTACCCGTGAACAAATGACTGGACAACAATTCAGCATTAGGGAGATTAACTGCCATCGGTCTAAAAAAGACGGCTTTCAGAGACAATCAGAATTTAACAGTGCTATGTGGCCATTTAAATTCCTAGTGAATAGGTAGGCCTTTAACTTACAGCTTGTGATTAGTTGCTCAGTCTTGTCTGACTCCTTGCGACCCCATGGACTGTAGCCCGCCAAGCTCCTCTATCCATGGGGGTTCTCCAGCCAAGAAAACTGGAGTGGGTTGCCATGCCCTACTCAAGGGATCTTCCCAACCCAGGGATTGAAACCAGGTCTCTTGCATTGCAGTTGGATTCTTTAGTATCTGAGCCACCAACTTACAGATTAATTACAAAAAAAAAAAAAATTATCCTAAATAAAACTTCATTCTTTTTTTTTTAATTTTATTTTATTTTTAAACTTTACAATATTGTATCAGTTTTGCCATATATCAAAATGAATCCACCACAGGTATACCTGTGTTCCCCATCCTGAACCCTCCTCCCTCCTCCCTCCCCATACCATCCCTCTGGGTCGTCCCAATGCACCAGCCCCAAGCATCCAGTATCGTGCATCGAACCTGGACTGGCGACTTGTTTCATACATGATATTATACATGTTTCAATGCCATTCTCCCAAATCTCCCCACCCTCTCCCTCTCCCACAGAGTCCATAAGACTGATCTATACATCAGTGTCTCTTTTGCTGTCTCATACACAGGGTTATTGTTAACATCTTTCTAAATTCCATATATATGCATTAGTATACTGTATTTGTGTTTTTCTGTCTGGCTTACTTCACTCTGTATAATAGCTTTCAGTTTCATCCATCTCATTAGAACTGATTCAAATGTATTCTTTTTAATGGCTGAGTAATACTCCATTGTGTATATGTACCACAGCTTTCTTATCCATTCATCTGCTGATGGGCATCTAGGTTGCTTCCATGTCCTGGCTATTATAAACAGTGCTGCGATGAACATTGAGGTACATGTGTCTCTTTCCCTTCTGGTTTCCTCAGTGTGTGTGCCCAGCAGTGGGATTGCTGGATCATAAGGCAGTTCTATTTCCAGTTTTTTAAGGAATCTCCACACTGTTCTCCATAGTGGCTGTACTAGTTTGCATTCCCACCAACAGTGTAAGAGAGTTCCCTTTTCTCCACACCCTCTCCAGCATTTATTGCTTGTAGACTTTTGGATCGCAGCCATTCTGACTGGCGTGAAATGGTACCTCATAGTGGTTTTGATTTGCATTTCTCTGATAATGAGTGGCTAACAAACACATGAAAAGATGCTCAAAACTTAATTCTTCCAATGGGACAAGCAAGTTTACTTTTTATGAAACACATCAGTCTATTCTGTAGTATCTTCTTAGATTTAACTGATCTCATTTTAAGGAATTTAGGGCATTTTGGTATAGAGATAACAATTCAAAATTTATTTAGTACCCATTTGCCAACAGATCACTAAGTAAAATTCTGCAGATGGTGATTGCAACCATGAAATTAAAAGACGCTTACTCCTTGGAAGGAAAGTTATGACCAACCTAGATAGCATATTAAAAAGCAGAGACATTACTTTGCCAACAAAAGTCCGTCTAGTCAAGGCTATGGTTTTTCCAGTAGTCATGTATGGATGTGATAGTTGGACTATGAAGAAAGCGAAGCAACAAAGAAGTGATGCTTTTGAACTGTGGTGTTGGAGAAGACTCTTGAGAGTCCCATGGACTGCAAAGAGATACAACCAGTCCATTCTAAAGGAGATCAGTCCTGGGTGTTCTTTGGAACGAATGATGCTAAAGCTGAAACTCCAGTACTTTGGCCACCTCATGCGAAGAGTTGACTCATTGGTAAAGACTCTGATGCTGGGAGAGATTGGGGGCAGGAGGAGAAGGGGACGACAGAGGATGAGATGGCTGGATGGCATCCCCGACTCAATGGACATGAGTTTGAGTGAACTCTGGGAGTTGGTGATGGACAGGGAGGCCTGGCGTGCTGTAATTCATGGGGTCACAAAGAATCAGACACGACTGAGCGACTGAACTGAAGTGAACTGAAGTAAAATTCTCCAAGCCAGGCTTCAGCAATATGTGAACTGTGCACTTCCAGATGTTCAAGCTGGTTTTAGAAAAGGCAGAGGAACCAGAGGTCAAATTGCAAACATCTGCTGGATCATCGAAAGAGCAAGAGAGTTCCAGAAAAACATCTATTTCTGCTTTATTGACTATGCCAATAAACTGGATTTATTTGACTATGTGGATCACAATAAACTGTGGAAAATTCTGAAAGAAATGGGAATACCAGACCACCTTACCTGCCTTCTGAGAAATCTGTATGCAGGTCAAGAAACAACAGTTAGAACCAGACATGGAACAACAGACTGGTTCCAAATCGGGAAAGGAGTACATCAATGCTGTATATTGTCACCCTGGTTATTTAACTTATATGCAGAGTACATCATCCGAAATGGCAGGCTGGATAAAGCACAAGCTTTAAAGCACAAGCTGGAATCAAAATTGTTGAGAGAAATACCAATTGCATCAGATATGCAGATTGCACCATCTTTATGGCAGAAAGCGAAGAACTAAAGAGCTTCTTGATGAAAGTTAAAGAGGAGAGTGAAAAAGTTAGCTTAAAACTCAACATTCGGAAAACTAATATCATGGCATCTGGTCCCATCACTTCATGGCAAATAGATGGGGAAACAGTGGAAACACTGACAGACTTTATTTTGGGGGGCTCCAAAATCACTGCAGATGGTGACTGCAGCCATGAATTAAAAGATGCTTACTCCTTGGAAGGAAAGTTATGACCAACCTAGACAGCATATTAAAAAGCAGAGACATTACTTTGCCAACAAAGGTCCATCTAGTCAAGGCTGTGGTTTTTCCAGTAGTCATGTATGGATGTGAGAGTTGGAATATAAAGAAAACTGAGCACAGAAGAATTGATGCTTTTGAACAGTGGGGTTGGAGAAGACTCTTGAGAGTCCCTTGGACTGCAAGGAGATCCAACCAGTCCATCCTAAGGGAAATCAGCCCTGAATATTCATTAGCAGGACTCATGTTGAAGCTGAAACTACAATACTTTGGCCACTTGATGCGAAGAGCTGACTCATTTGAAGAGACCCTGATGCTGGGAAAGATTGAGGGCAGGAGAAGAGGATGACAGAGGATGAGATGGCTGGATGGCATCACCGACTCAGTGGACATGAGTTTGAGTGAACTCTGGGAGTTGGTGATGAACAGGGAGGCCTGGCGTGCTGTGGTTTACAGGGTCGCAAAGAGTCAGACACGACTGAGTGACTGAACTGAACTGAACTGCCACACTGGTGTGCCCCAGAAGATAGACAAGAAAATTTCTTTTCCTAGAATGCAAACTTTTTTGCCCTTTTCATACAAACTGGTTGGCCAGTGGCGACACCTTCTACTAGTACCTGAGGTAAGCCTTGTTATAACCCTCTGCCTGCCATTCACTTATTAAAATGTCACTACTCCAGAAGGGAGGCTGACACTTATAGCTCTGAAATCCTTTCTCAACTAGAAATTGAAGCATCTTGTTACATACTGGCTCCTAGTTTACAAAATCTTCTTAAAGATTAAAAGAATTTTGTATGTGAAAATACTTTTTAAGTTTCAAAGTGCTGTGTAATTGTTAGCTATTATTTGTGAGAACCATAATAGTTTTGTATAGAGAATAGCAGTCACACAAAATCATGTTTAAAAACAAAACCAAAAAAAAAAAATTAACTTTGTCATTTCCTTATTTGGGAGAAGTTTTGACGTATATTAAGGTAAGTATAAAATTAGTCAGAATTGGATTTGCATACATTTCCACAGAACTGAACTTCTGGTATTTAGTTTCCTCTGATTCTTGAATATTTCCTTTGTGTATATATGTGTGTGAAGTGAAATTACCTTTCTTAAATAATGTTTCATACTTACTTCACATTAGACTGCCTATGAAAAATTCTGATATTATAATTGCTGTACAGAGAAAACTCTCAGTAAATGTGGGTTGAATCTGCAAAATTCTTTCACAGGTTTGTCTCTTGACAATTTCTCCCTTGGGAAAGTCAGATTGGAAGAGGCAATGTGCATTTTCTTTTATTGTTGTTGTTTTTAATTTTAATAATTATCCTGTGTGTGTGTGTGTGTGTGTGTGTGTGTGTGTGTTAGTTGCTCAGTCCTGTCCAACTCTGTGATCCCATGGACTGTAGCCTGCCAGGTGCCTCTGTCCATGGAATTCCCCAGGCAAGAATACTGAAGTGGGTAGCCATTCCCTTCTTTAGGGCATCTTCCCAACACTGGGAAAGAACCTATGTCCCTGCATTGCAGGCAGGCAGATTCTACTCTGTCTGAGCCACCAGGGAAGCCCTATAGCAGATATTTACAATAAAATACTAGTAAAATTAGATAACTAAAGTCCCAAATTTAAAATGGTTATTTTCCACGAAAGAGTCTTTTTTGCAGCTTTTTAGTAGATTTTATTTGTTGGCATATAAAAGCTAGCTGCTCTTGGTAGCTAGAGTCCTCACCATTCAAGAGTGCACCTCTAGAGCATAACAGCCATCTGCTGCTGCTCCCCAGTGGTTACCCCCAGACTGGCCAGATTCTCTGAACCTTGAGTGGAGAAAGGGAGAGGAGCAGCTGTTCTGGAGTTCTGTGTCTGCCTCTGTCCTCCTCACCACCTGGCACACATACTGCTTGACTCATGGAGCGGCACATACACTTAAGCCAAGCTGCATTTCTCCCCACACCAGTGGCTCATTCCTCATACTAACCACCCATCTCTTCTCTACCATCACTTACCCTTCTCCCTTCTCTTATTCCCATTCTTTCTACAGGATGCTATGTGGGAGCAGGATTGAGAGGCTATATCTAGAGGGATGTGGGATTCTGGCCAACCTGTGTCCTGTTCCCCTTGTCCCTACTTTCATTTCATTAACCCCAAAATCCTTCCCATGTCAGAAATATATGTAAATACATAATTTCATTTAGCTTCAAAGCAGCCCTTTATGATGATAGTGCTGTTTGTATGTAACAGGAACAATATGTCTGGTTTTCTCTTTAAGGAGAACCATCTTTGCTGTCTATAATCAAGTCTATGAGTTATGGGAGAGTCTGGAGTCATTGAAATAAGCTTGATTGATTTACACTGAAAAGATCAGAGAAAGAAAGAAATACATCTAGCGGATCAGAATGAGTATAGAGAAAGGGGTCTGGGCTGGTTTGGTGGGAGATTTTGAAAAGGAAGAAAGAAGAGTCTTTCAAACTGCTGCAAGAAAGAGAAATGATTGCTTGAGATCAAGAGATCATACGTGGAAGAAAGCTTGCTCAAGAGAGATACCAAATATTTTAAGAAATTGTACTAGGTTAGATGGATTACTTAAAGATTCATCATTTGGAATTACTGAGAAACTTCAATGAATATTTAATCTCTTCAAAATTTTATTTGGATATTTGCCATGAGGCAGCTGAGTTTTCTGTGGTTGTAGTATTCCAATGTAAAATGTCATACCAAATGTTTTTTGGAGTAACCAGTGGAAAGGGGCCACCAGAAAATTTAAGAGGATAGCCGGTGAGCTGGTTCTGAGGCAGAGCCTGGAATTCAGTGGATTATGAGTCATGGTATGCTATCCTGGTCTAATATTAGGAGTCAGTATGGAGAAGGCAATGGCACCCCACTCCAGTACTCTTGCCTGGAAAATCCCATGGATGGAGGAGTCTGGTAGGCTGCAGTCCATGGGGTCGCAAAGAGTTGGAAATGACTGAATGACTTCACTTTGACTTTTCACTTTCATGCATTGGAGAAGGAAATGGCAACCTGCTCCAGTGTTCTTGCCTTGAGAATCCCAGGGACGGGGGAGCCTAGTGGGCTGCCGTCTATGGGGTCACACAGAGTCGGACACGACTGAAGTGACTTAGCAGTAGCAGCAGCATTCATCAGGGAGCCTCTGCACAGGAAGTACAGATTTCACACCTCAAGAGCCAGGTCAATCCATAGTATCAGACAACAGAAGTAGTCTCTGGGCCAGTCACCAAAACAGTCCAAAAAATGAAAGACAATCCTTAAAAAAAAAACAACAGAAAAATAGCGCACTGCAGTTTGAAAGTGTCTAATTAAAAAGGAAGGAAGGCTGCTTTGGCTATTCGGGATCTTTTGTGTTTCCATAAATAGTGTGAAATTTTTTTTTGTTCTAGTTCTATGAAAAATATCATTGGTAGTTCTATAGGGATCGTATTGAATCTGTAGATTGCTTTGGGTAGTATAGTCATTTTCACAGCATTGATTCTTCCCATCCAAGAACATGGTATATCTTTCTATCTGTTTGTGTCATCTTTGATTTCTATCATCAGTGTCATAGTTTTCTGCATACTGGTCTTTTGTATCTTTAGGTAGGTTTATTCTTGGGTATTTTATTCTTTTTGTTGCAATGGTGAATGTGATTGTTTCTTTAATTTATTTTTATGCTTTTTGATTGTTAGTGTATAGAAATGCAAGGGATTTCTGTGTATTAATTTTGTATGTTGGAACTTTATTATCTTCACTGATTAGCTGTGGTAATTTTTTAGCAGCATCTATAGGGTTTTCTATGACCCACCTCCTAGACTAATGGAAATGAAAATAAAAATAAACAAATGGGACCTAATTAAACTTAAAAGCTTTTGCACAGCAAAGGAAACCACAACGAAGATTAAAAGACAGCCCTCAGAATGGTAGAAAGTAATTGAAAATAAATGAAAAAGGATTAATCTACAAAATATATAACCAGCTCATAAAACTCAAAATTCAAACTGCACAATCAAAAAATGGGCAGAAAATTTAAACAGACATTTCTCCAAAGAAGACATACAGATGGTCAATAAACATATGAAAAAACACATGAAAAGATGCTGGACATTACTAATTACTGGAGAAATGCAAATCAAAACTACAAAAACTTCAGTATCATCTCATATCATTCAGAATGGCCATCATAAAAAAAATCTACAAACAGTAAATGCTGGAGAGTGTGGAAGAAAGGGAACCCTCACACACTGTGGGTGGGAATGTAAACTGATACAGATATTATGGAGAATAATATGAAGATCCTTTAAAAACTAGGAATAAACCTACCATATGACCCAGCAATCCCACTGCTGGGCGTATACCTTGAGAAAGTCACAGTTCTAAAAGACACATGCACCCTAGTGTTCAGTCTTAAAATTGCCAAGACAAGGAAGCAACCTAGATGTCTATATACAGATGAATGGATAAAGATGAGATACGTCCAAACAAGGGGATACTACTAAGCCACAAAAAATAATGAATTTGAGCCAGTTCTAGTGAAGTAGATAAACTGAGAATCTTTTATACAGAGAGAAGTAAGTCAGAAAGTGAAAAACAAATATTGTATATTAATGCATATATATAGAATCTATAAAAATGGTATTGATGTCCCTGTTTGTAGGGAGGGAGTACTTAGATGTAGAGAATGGATTTGTGGACACAGTGGGGGAAGAGGGAGTGGGGTGAATGGAGAAAATAGCATTTATATATATATAGGCCTGGAGCTCTGTGATGTCCTTGTGGGGTGGGTTTAGGCACCAGGAGGGAGGCTATAGAGGGAGGGGATATATGTAAAGTTATGACTCATTTGTGCTGAAACCAACACAACATAGTAAAGCAATTTTCCTCCAATTAAAAAAGAAATTTTAAAAAAGGAAGGAAGGAGATAGAGAAATAAATGAAATGTTAAATTGCCTTGAAAGACTTAAGATCCTGAAGCCCTTAAAGATGTAAACTGTAGAAAAAAATTGATGACACAGTTGGAAAACACATCAGAAGATTTTAAAGAAAGAGCAGTCCTAAATACATAGGTTTGTCACTGACCAGAGGATGGATGGGAAAATCCTTAGCTCCTAAGAAAAGGCATCCAGCATCAGAATGTGTTCATGATGAGTGTGTGTTCATTTGCTCAGTTTTATCCGACTCCGCAACCCTATAGACTGTAACTCCCAGGCTCCTCTGTCCATGGGATTCTCCAGGCAAGAATACTGGAGTGGGTTGCCATTTCCTTCTCCAGGGGATCGTCCCAACCCAGGGATTAAACTCAAATTTCCTAAGTATCCTGATTGCAGGCAGATTCTTTACTGCTGAGCCACTGAGTATGTGGCTTTCCAAGTTCATTACATCTTTTTTTTTTTTATTTCCTCTTAGTCTGTGCTCAGACTTAACTTCACTGTTGCCTAAGCCTTCACTCAGTCATGATAAGCTCTTTATTGTTATCTGTTAAATAGCTCTTATATCCCAGCTGAAATCTGTGAATTTGCTTATGTGCCACAGTGATAAAGAGTTTAATATTCTGACAGTTCAGTTCAGTTCAGTCAGTCAGTCATGTCCAACTCTTTGTGACTCCACAGCCTGTGGCATACCAGTCTTCCCTGTCCATCACCAACTCCCGGAGCTTGCTCAAACTCATGTCCATCAAGTAGGTGATGCTATCCAACCATCTCGTCTATTGTCATCCCCTTCTCCATCTGCCTTCAATCTTTCCCAGCATTAGGGTTTTTTCCAATAAGTCAGTTCTTCACATCAGGTAGCCAAGTATTAGAGCTTCAGCTTCAGCATCAGTCCTTCCAGTGATAATTCAGGACTGATTGCCTTTAGGATTGACTGGTTTGATCTTTTGCAGTCCAAGGGACTCTCAAGAGTCTTCTCCAACACCACAGTTCAAAAGCATCTATTCTTCAGTGCTTAGCTTTCTTTATGGTCCAACTCTCACATCCATACATGACCACTGGACAAACCATAGCGTTGACTATATAGACCTTTGTCAGTGATGTATGTCTCTGCTTTTTAATATGCTGTCCAGGTTGGTGATAGCTTCTCTTCCAAGGAGTAAGTGTCCTTTAATATCATGGCTGCAGTCATGATCTGTGATTTTGGAATCACAGATTTGGAGCCCAAGATTTTGTGATTTTGGAGCCCAAGAAAATAGTCTCTCACTATTTCCATTGTTTCTCCATCTATTTGCCATGAAGTGATGGGACCAAATGCCATGATCTTTGCTTTTTGAATGTTGAGTATGTTTTTTAAAATTTCATTTACTTATGGCTGTGCTGGGTCTTCACTGGTGCTTGAGGGCTTTCTGTAGTTTCAGAGCATGGGGGCTACTCTTTGTTGCGGGCCCTAGAGCACACAGATTTCAGTAGTTGTGGCATACGGGATCAGTCGCTCTGCAGCATGTGGAATCTTTCTAGACCAGAGATCGAACCTATGTCCTCCGCATTGGCAGGCGGGTTCTTATCCACTGCACCACCTGGGAATTCCAAATGTTGAGCTTTAAGCCAGCTTTTTTACTGTCCTCTTTCACTTTCATCAAGAGTCTCTTTAGTTCCTCTTCACTTTCTACCATCAGGGTGGTATCGTTTATATATCTGAAGTTATTGTCATTTCTCCTGGAAATCTTGATTCCAGCTTGTGCTTCATCCAGCTTGGCTTTTCACATGATGTACTCTTCATATAAGTTAAATAAACAGGGTGACAATATATAGCCTTCATGTATTTCTTTCCCAATTTTGAATCAGTCTGTTGTTCCATGTCTGGTTCTAACTGTTGCTTCTTGACCTGCATACAGGTTTCTCAGGAGGCAGGTAAGGTGTTCTGGGATTCCCATCTCTTGAAGAATTTTCTGCAGTTTGTTGTGATCCACAGAGTCAAAGGCTTTCATGTAGTCAATAAAGCAGTAGATGTTTTTCTGGAACTCTCTTGATTTTTTCGATGATCCAACAGATGTTGGCACTTTGATCTCTGGTTCCTCTGCTTTTTTAAAATCCAGGTTGAGCATCTGGAAGTTCTTGGTTCATGCACTGCTGAAGCCTGGCTCAGAGAATTTTGAGCATTACTTTTCTAGCATGTGAGATGAGTGCAATCATGCAGTAGTTTGAGCAATTTTTGGCATTGCCTTTCTTTTTGATTGGAATGAAAACTGATCTTTTCCAGTCCTGTGACCACTGCTGAATTTTCCAAATTTGCTGGCATATTGAGTGCAGGTCTTTAATTTAACATTATCATCTTTTAGGATTTGAAATAGCTCAACTGGAATTCCATCACCTCCGCTAGCTTTGTTCATAGTGATGCTTCCTAAGGCCCACTTGACTTTGCATTCCACGATGACTGGCTCTAAGTGACTGATCATACCATCGTGGTTATCTGGGTCATGAAGATCTTTTTTGTAGATTTCTTCTGTGTATTCTTGCCACCTCTTCTTAATATCTTCTGCTTCTGTTAGGGCCATATAGTTTCTGTCTTTTACTGGGCCCATCTTTCCCATCTGACTGTAAAAAGGGTAATTTTTTGATATATTCATTTACTAAACCAGCCATTACAATTCAGTGTTAGGAAATTGAACAGCATCATTGACTGAACCTAGAAATATGAATTTAGTTCCCAGGTTAATTGATGATGATACTGGCTTCATTTAAATTGGTTACAAGACTCATTTTTAAATTTGTTTTGAAGTCTTTATTTTAGAAAATGGCTTGAAATGGAAAGCAAGAAGTTCTGATATTCTCCAGAACCTGGATCCAGTGTAGAAAGGCAATGTCTTTTAATTGTCTGTAAGTTTTTTGTGTAACTTTATTATTTTTTAGCTTGAATTCTTCATGTATCAAGTTATTTACTGACATTATCATAAGAAAGTCAAAGACTTAGTTCACTTTTGCTACCCTCCCCTCTCTCTTCTCCTCCCAGTGTTTGTTTTTTTGTGGTATTATTTTGAAACTCTGGTTTTTCTTCTGGTAAATTCTGTGACCACAGGAAAGAATACTTAAGCCTCTATTTCTGTCTCTAACCTTTTGACGTATCTCTTACGACCTGTATTTCTACTCTCTGTTTTATAAGAAAAACATGTTAAAATATATACACTTTGTTATGTTCTGTCTTTTCATGGATATAACCTATTTTTTTGGAGCCACACTTTCACTATTTAATTATTAAGTTTTTAACATTGACCCTCTGTCCCAGAAGGGCAACCATGACTGGCTTCCCTGTCTCTGTCCCTAGACTGACTCTAAAAGTAGAAAACAATTAAACATTTACCTTATTTTGAGTATGTAAACATTATTTAAGTCTGGGCTGAAATTCCTGTTTCCTATTCTGAAAGATCTGTTTCCATAAACCTGGCCCTTTCAGAGGAGAATATTGCTGGCTTCAAGGTCAGATGGAGTCTCTTTTCTTATACTCAATCTGTTGCTTAACATTCAAAAGCATTTTTATTTGCTTTATACTCAGATTTTTAAAAAGCTATTTGTCCTGACTGTTCCGGTAGCCATTCTGTTTATTTTCCCTTGCAGGGCTTGTCACTGTTCTCTCTCTCTGTCTCTGTCTCTCTCTCCATTATCATCATGGGTCTTCCTTTAACCCTCTTGGAAATTTTCCTTCTGTACCTTTCTGTCTCCTAATCCCACTCTACTAGTTGCTTTCTAAGTTCCTTGCATAAATGTCTTCCCCTGATTTCCCTTCTTGGATGGAATCTCATTTTATGAATTCCATATTTTCCTCTTAATTTACTTCCTACGTTTTGGAAATACGTCTTCAACTGAATCCCCATGGTAGTGACAAAGGAGCCTGGCAGGCTACAGTCCACAGGGTTGTAAAGACAAACTTTCTTGAAGCAGTTCAGCACACACAGGGTGCAAGGGAATAAAACTATCTCAGTAAATGTCTCAAAAATTTATTTTGACTGGTACTTAGTTCATGGATTTGTTGAATTTTGAAGCATTGATATAAAATTATTTTTGTTTAGAATTTTGAAGGAATTTTTTGGTTGTTTCTAATATCCAGTAATGCTAATCAGGAATACCTCTGAAAAAAATCAAGAATGATTTGACATCTGTCATTTCTTGTACAGGGGACTCTAGGCTTTTTTCAATGTAAAGACTCATATCCAAAGCCCTGGAACATTTCTTTGTATGGTTTATTATATATTATACTACCCTCAGGCTGTATATTGTCACCCTGCTTATTTAACTTCTATGCAGAGTACATCATGAGAAATACTGGGCTGGAAGAAACACAAGCTGGAATCAAGATTGCCAGGAGAAATATCAATAACCTCAGATATGCAGATGACACCACACTTATGGCAGAAAGTGAAGAGGAACTAAAAAGCCTCTTGTTGAAAGTAAAAGAGGAGAGTGAAAAGGTTGGCTTAAGCTCAACATTCAGAAAACGAAGATCATGGCATCAGGTCCCATCGCTTCATGGGAAATAGATGGGGAAACAGTGGAAACAGTGTCAGACTTTATTTTTGGGGGCTCCAAAATCACTGCAGATGGTGACTGCAGCCATGAAATTAAAAGATGCTTACTCCTTTGAAGGAAAGTTATGACCAACCTAGATAGCATATTCAAAAACAGAGACATTACTTTGCCAACAAAGGTCCGTCTAGTCAATAACTATTGTTTTTCCAATAGTCATGTATGGATGTGAGAGTTGGACTGTGAAGAAAGCTGAGTGCCAAAGAATTGATGCTTTTGAACTGTGGTGTTGGAGAAGACTCTTGAGAGTCCCTTGGACTACAAGGAGATACAACCAGTCCATTCTAAAGGAGATCAGTCCTGGGTGTTCTTTGGAAGGAATGATGCTAAAGCTGAAACTCCAGTACTTTGGCCATCTCATGTGAAGCGTTGACTCATTGGAAAAGACTCTGGTGCTGGGAGGGATTGGGGGCAAGAGGAGAAGGGGATGACAGAGAATGAGATGGCTGGATGGCATCACCGACTCAATGGACATGAGTTTGAGTGAACTCCAGGAGTTGGTGATGGACAGGGAGGCCTGGCGTGCTGCGATTCATGGGGTTGCAACGAGTCGGACATGATTGAGTGACTGAACTGAATTGACCCCTCAATCTTCTCTGATTTTTCTTTTTATTATTTTCTTAGTCAAATATCATACCCTGTAGGATGATTCTTTATCTGTTGCAATGTGTCCTTTTGCTTTGTACATTCTATGTGGTCCCAAATTTATCTTCTAGTCTTTCCAATGTTTTATTTCAGCAATTACATTATTAACCTTTAAGAGTAGCATTTTTGTTCACTTTTTTTGTTGTTTAGTTTCTTAATCATGTCTGACTCTTTGCAACCCCATGGACTGCAGCACCCCAGTCTTCTCTGTCCTTCACAACCTCCTGGACCTTGCTCAAACTGCTCAAGTCCTTGCTCAACGGACTCATGTCTGTTGAGTCAGTGATACCATCCAGTGTCGCCTTCTCCTCCTGCCTTCAATCTTTCCCAGCATCAGGGTCTTTTCCAATGAGTTGACTCTTTGCATCAGGTGACCAAATTATTGGAGCTTCAGCTTCAGCATCAGTCCCTTCCAATGAATATCAGGGTTGATTTCCTTTAGGATTGACTGGTTGGATCTCTTGCAGTTCAAGGGATTCTCAAGAGTCTTCTCCAATACCACAGTTCAAAGCATCAATTCTTTGGCATTCAGCCTTCCTTATGGTCCAACTCTCACATCCACACATGACTACCAGAAAAATCCTAGCTTTGACTATATGGACCTTTGTTGGCAAAGCAATATCTCTGCTTTTTAATATGCTGTTTAGATTGGTCATAGCTTTTCTTCTTTTAAGAGCATTTTATTTATATATATGGGTATACTTTCCTTTATTTATTTTTAAAATTTTAACATTGTTTTAATTTTTTTTGCTTTTTATTTTGTATTGCAGTATCATTGATTCACAATGCTGTGACTGTTATTTACAATTTTTTAAAGTTTCTTTTCATTCTGTGTAACACCTCAGTTTCCTCCAGGATCAGAGAGTTTTCAGTTAATCTTCTGATCTCTCTTTCCCTTTTCTGTTTGGTGACTCTTGGTTTTACAAATTCCTGGATAGTTGGAATGGGTTTCCTCTGTTTCTGTGAAAGTTTATGGATATGTTTCCCCCTTGAATCTTTGATCTGAAGGAGAAGTCAGACCAGAAGCTCTGTGCAGGTGGGAGGAGGGTGAGATGTATTGGTTGGTTGGTGAAGAGGATTTTTCCTCCTAGAGGAAGGTCAGCATGCACACTAAAAAAGTCTTAGTATTCTAGTACTAGTATTCAGGCTGATTTTTGTACAGTTTCTTTAAGAAAATACTTCTGGTTTCTTGTCTGGCAGTAAATGCCAATTGAGGAGGATGAATATCCCATCCATCAATGATCCTGCACATCTACTATTTTAGCACAATATTTTAACATCATTTAAAGCTCATAAAATTCAAATTACTTGCTGTCTCTGGGTGTTATGTCTCCATGGGGTTCCCTTTGGGCAAACTGGTTTTCTCTGAAGCCCCGTAGCAATATATTTTTGGAGAAGGCAATGGCACCCCACTCCAGTACTCTTGCTTGGAAAATCTCATGGATGGAGGAGCCTGGTAGGCTGCAGTCCATGGGGTTGCTAAGAGTCAGACACAACTAAGTGACTTCACTTTCACTTTTCACTTTTATGCATTGGAGAAGGAAATGGCAACCCACTCCAGTGTTCTTGCCTTGAGAATCCCAGGGATGGGGGTGCCTGGTGGGCTGCCGTCTGTGGAGTCGCACAGAGTTGGACACAACTCAAGTGACTTAGCAGCAGCAGCAATATATTTTAGGCTATGAACTCTCTATTTGCTTTTTCAAACTTTTTCTTTTGTGTTGAGGTATAGCCAATTAGCAATGTTCATTTATTTTTATCAACCTATAAGTCTTCATTTTCAGATTCTCTGGGATTTATTAAATATCTCATCTGTTGGTGACAATTCCATTTTGTGTAATTATATAGTCTTTATTGACTATTCTTTCTTACACAACTATACTTTTCCTACAGAAGACTCTTGAAGGGATGGCCAGAAAATTCATGAGTCCACTTCACAACCTAGATCATCAATATCAATGTGATTTTGAAAATAACCTCATGAAATATTGTGAAGAGAGAAATTGTCTGTTAATTATGTAGATTATTAGATTTAGAAAATAAGTGGTAGACAAGAATCTGGCTATAACTTATGCTGCCAACGTTCCAAATAAATGTTCTTAAGGCAAGATTTTATTAAGATATTTATAAATGAATATAAGAATTAACTGGACAGAGTTCTGGATTGTGTTTTTGCTCTTTCATATCCTAATCTTCCTAGGATGGGGTAGCCAGAAGAAGTGTTGTCATGGTAACTCTTATGGGTGGGAGTTATTGCAGAGAATATCAGAGAACAAGCCTGAAGTTTTTTAATAGCTTTATAATTTAGCATAAATAAAGGTATTTTTCAAGAGCTCTTCAACTTCCCAATATATGGGTGATAGGAATAGGAATCTAAACTAAATTATTCATTGTTACCACTTACAAAAACTTCTTTAGAGATTTCTAGTCCTTGTCAGTGGGTGGATTGCTTTCATATAGGAGATACTTTGAATTTATAATTTACAGTTTATTTTATATTCATACAATGAAATTGGCTATTGCAGCTGTAGTAGCTTAATGCTTTGAGCCCTGAGGTTATAATAATGAAATATCCCACCTGACAGATGTCTAAGACCCATATCCCATTCCATGCTTAGTGACGCAAGGATATCTTTTGTCCAACACTACTCTATACCATGTGCTTCCCTGATGGCTCAGTGAGAATCTGCCTGCCAATGCAGGAGACTTGGTTTGATCCTTGGGTTGGGAAGACCCCCTAGAAAAGGAAAAGGCTACACACTCCAGTATTCTTACCTGGGAAATTCCATGGGCAGAGGAGCCTGGTGGGCTACAGTCCATGGGGTTGCAAAAGAGTTGGACAAGACTTAGCGAGTAAACAGCAACAAAAAATTCTATACTGTGTCCCAGTGAGAGCGTGCAGGTGAACTGAAATCAGACACAAAATGACTGAAGGCCAGAAAATATTAAGACATGGTATAAAAAGTGAGCATATGGCAAAGTACTAATTGAAAAGTAATGAGATAAGAAAAAAGCAACTAGGTGGGGGAAAGTCAATACCAATCAAAAAAAATATCAAGTTACTTTAGGAATCAAGGAGATTGGAAAAACGTGATGCAGAGCCAGCGAAAGGTTAAGAAGAAAATCAGAAACTTCTGGTCATAAAATTCAAGAGAATAAACAACAAACTCACACTTCTGGTGACTGGAGAGAGAGAAAATCTTTTCTTTTGGGAGTAGGTTGTTCTTGGAGCTCTGATTGAAAACTGTAAGCAGTTTTAAGGACTGGAATTTTAAAAAATGATAATTTCTAAGATTGGTATTGTTTAGATCTGAAAAACTGGCAGACCTGGGATTGATTTGGGTAAGTGTAATTTGCCTTTTTGTATTCAACTAATCTGAACATTTTGTAGCCTATAATAGAGTAGATTTTCCTTTCTAAATGGAGATACTGCATTTTGCAATAAGTTTTATCATTGGGGGTTGTAGAAGACACACTTTACACGTGACTAGGAAGATCCACTTGTCCCCTTCCATCCTCATAATCACAGCAAAACTGCACACTAGCCAAGAAAAGCTCCCTCCTTGTGAGTTCTCCGCCTGATTTCATTCAAATTTGGTGATGCCTGTTAATACCACCTGAGAAGTACTGCACGTCCTGACAGGTCTGGCAGGATTTGATTGGCAGCTCTGATCTGAATACAAAGTGTCCCTTTCTTCTTGAAAGAAGAAGAAAATTAAAAATAAAATTATTTCTGCATGTTTGTCTCTTTTTGAAGAAGTTCAGTATAACTTGAGAGAACAAAAATTTTGTTCCTTGGAGCCTGTCATGGTTGTTAAATATCCAAGTTGGAAAGTACTTCTTTGCAAACAATATCTACTTGGCTTTTTTGCCAGCTTCCTTTTCGAGAGCAAATTAAGGAAATGTTGGCTTTTGACTACATTATGTAAGACACAAAACAAAATGAGAGTAAGAAACTCCTCTGTCTTTGATGAGCCACTGTTTTGAGAGAAGAAATAATATGTTCCTCAGGAGATATTTGTGAAACTTTTGTACATTTATTCAGAGCAGCTAAACTTTGGGGACATAAATTTTGAAAGCACAGATTTTTTATTGGAATACTATTTCTTTACAGTGTGTTAGTCTCTGCTGTACAGTGAAGGTAACCAGCTGTATGTATACATATGACACTGAAAGATAAACTCCCAAGGTAAGTAAGTGCCCAATATACTACTGGAGAAGAGAGGAGAAATAACTCCAGAAAGAATGGAGAGAGAGAACCAAAGCAAAAACAATGCCCAGCTGTGGATGTGACTGGTGATGAAAGTAAGTCTGATGCTGTAAAGAACAATATTGCATAGGAACCTGGACTATTAGGTCTATGATTCAAGGTAAATTGGAAGGGGTCAAGCAGGAGATGGAAAGAGTGAACATCATTTTAGGAAACAATGAACTAAAGTGGACTGAAATGGGCAAATTTAGTTTAGATGACCATTATGTCTACTACTGTTGTCAATAATCCCTTAGAAGAAATGGAGTAGCCCTCATAGTCAACAAAAGAGTCTGAAATGCAGTATTTGGGTGCAGTCTCAAAAATGACAGAATGATCTCTGTTTGTTTCCAAGGCAAACCATTCAGTATCACAGTAATCCAAGTCTATGCCCCGACCACTAATGCTGAAGAAACTGAAGTTGAATGGTTCTATGATGCCCTACAAGACCTTCTAGAACTAACACCAAAAAAAGATGTCCTTTTCATCATAGGGGACTGGGATGCAAAAGTAGGAAGTCAAGAGATACCTGGAGTAACAGGCAAGTTTGGCCTTGGAGTAGAAAATGAAGCAGGGCAAAGGCTAACAAAGTTTTGTCAAGAGAACACACTGGTCATAACAAACACCCTCTTCCAACAACACAAGAGATGACTCTACACAAGGACATAACCAGATGGTCAATATAAAAATCAGATTGATGGTGTTCTTTGCAGCTCAAGATGGAGAAGCTGTATATAGTCAGCAAAAACAAAAAACAAAAAACAAAAAAAAAAAAAAAGACTGGGAGCTGACTATGGCTCAGATCATGAACTCCTTACTGCAAAATTCAGACTTAAATTGAAGAAAGTAGGGAAAACCATTAGACCACTTAGGTATGACCTAAATCAAAACCCTTATTATTACACAGTGGAAGTGACAAATAGATTCAAGAGATTAGATCTGATAGACAGGTGCTTGAAGAACTATGGATGGAGGTTTGTGACATTGTACGAGAGGCGGTGATCAAGATGGTCCTCAAGGAAACAAATGCAAAAAGGCAAGATGGTTGCCTGAAGAAGCCTTAAAAATAGCTGAGAAAAGAAGAGAAGCTAAAGGCAAAGGAGAAAAGAGAAGACATACCCATCTGAATACAGAGTTCCAAAGAATAGCAAGGAGAGATAAGAAAGCCTTCCTCAGTGCAAAGAAATAGAGGAAATCAATAGAGTGGGAAAGACTAGAGATCTCTTCAAGAAAGTTAGAGATACCAAGGGAACATTTCATGCAAAGTTGGGTACAATAAAGGACAGAAATGGTATGGACCTAATAGAAGCAGAAGATATTAGAAGAGGTGACAAGAATACACAGAAGAACCATACAAAAAGATCTTCATGACCCAGAAAACCATGATTGTATGATCACTCACCAACAACCAGTCATCCTGGAATGTGAAGTTAATTGGGCCTTACGAAGCATCACTATGAACAAAGCTAGTGGAGGTGTTGGAATTCCAGCTGAGGTATTTAAAATCCTAAAAGATGACACTGTGAAAGTGCTGCATACAATATGACAGCAAAGTTGGAAAACTCAGCAGTGGCCACAGGACTGGAAAGTGTTAGTTTTCATTCCAATCAAAAAGAAAGGCAATGCATAAGAATGCTCAGACTATTGCACAATTACACTCATCTCACACACTAGCAAAGTAATGCTCAAAATTCTCCAAGCTAGCTTCAACAGCATGTGAACCGAGAACTTCCGGATGTTTAAGCTGGATTTAAAAAAGGTGGAAGAACCAGAGATCAAATTGCCAACATCTACTGGGTCATTGAAAAATTAAGAGAGTTCCAGGAAAACATCCACTTCTGCTTTATTGACTTCACTAAAGCCTTTGACCATGTGGATTACAACAAACTGTGGGAAATTCTTCAAGAGATGGGAATACCAGACCACCTGACCTGCCTCATGAGAAATCTGTATGCAGGTCAAGAAGCAACAGTTAAAACCAGGCATGGGACAACAGACTGGTTCCATATAGGAAAAGGAGTACGTGAAGGCTGTATATTGTCACCCTGCTTGTTTAACTTCTGTGCAGAGTACATTATGAGAAATGCTGCAATGGAGGAAGCACAAGCTGGAATCAAGATTGCAGGGTGAAACATCAATAACCTCAGATATGCAGATGACAGCACCCTTATGACAGAAAGTGAAGAGGAACTAAGGAGCCTCTTGATGAAAGTCAAACAGAAGAGTGAAAAAGCTGGCTTAAAACTCAACATTCAAGAAACTAAGATCATGACATCTGGTCCCATTACTTCATGGCAGATAGATGGGGAAAGAATGGAAACAGTGTGAGACTTTATTTTCTTGGGCTCCAAAATTACTGCAGATGGTGATTGCAGCCATTAAATTAAAAGACACTTGCTCCTTGGAAGAAAAAACTATGACCAACATAGAAAGCATATTAGAAGGCAGAGACATTTTTTGCTGACAAAGGTCCGTCTAGTCAAAGCTATGGTTTTTCCAGTAGTCATGTATGGATATCAGAGTTAGAACATAAAGAAAGCTGAGCTCCAAGGAATTGATGCTTTTGAACTGTGGAGTTGAAGAAGACTCTTGAGAGTCCCTTGGGCTGCAAGAGATTAAACCAGTCAATCTTAAAAGAAATCAGTCCTGAGTATTCATTGGAAGGACTCATGCTGAAGCTGAAGCTCCAATACTTTGGCTACCTGATGTGAAGAAATAAATCATTGGAAAAGACCCTGATGCTGGGAAAGATTGAAGGCAGGAGGAGAAAGGGATGACAGAGGATGAGATTGTTGGATGGCCATCACCGACTCAATGGACATGTGTTTGAGCAAGCTCCAGAGTTGGTGATGGACTGGGAAGCTTGGCGTGCTGCAGTCCATGTGGTTCCAAAGAGTCAGACAGGACCGAGTGACTACTGAACTGAACTGATCTGCTCCCTTGGGCCTCCCTCCCAATCCTTGCCCCTCCATGCCACCCCTCTAGGCCATCACAGAGCACCAAGCTGAGCTCCCTGTTGGCTCTATAGCAGCTTCCCACTAGCTATCTATTTTACACAAGGCCATGTATATATGCCCATCCTAATCTCCCAGTTTGTCCCACCCTTCCCTTCCCACCCTGTGTCCACAGGTCCATTCTTAATATCTGCATCTCTATTCCTGCCCAGGAAATAGGTTCATCTGTGCATTTTTTCTGGATTCCACAAATACATGTTAATATGCAGTATTTCTTTTTCTCTTCCTGACTTATTTCACCCTGTTTGACAACTCTAGGTCAATCCATGTCTCTACAAATAACCCTATTTTATTCCTTTTAGTGACTGAGTGACATTCTATTGTATATATGTACCACATCTTTATCCATTCATCTGTCATTGGACATTTAGTTTGTTTCCATGTCTTAGCTATTGTAAATAGTGCTGAAATTAACATTGAGGTGCATATTTCGTTTTGAATTATTATTTTCTCAGGAGAAAGTGGAACCCTCTTACACTGTTGTTGGTGGGAATGTAAATTGATATAGCCACTGTGGAGAACAGTATGGAGGTTCCTTAAAAAAGTAAAAATAGAACTACCATGTGACCCAGCAACCCCACTACTGGGCATATACCTTAAAAAATGATTTTAAGAAGTGTGATTGAGTGAAATTTTGAAAATCATGAGTATGGGGCTGGATCACTAGCATTTAGCGGTGAATTTGTTCTCTGGTTTCCATTCAGGGATTACAAGCCTTGATTTGCTCTTGTTTCCTGAGTTCCCTTTCACGTCAATCAAGCTTGATAGTGATTTTACCTTGACTTCACCTGTTTCACCTTAGCTAGATACAAACCTTTTTGTCATGATTTCCTACAAACAGTTGTCCTGATACTAAAGACACCAGAGGTTCTACTGCCACTCTTTTTAAAATTAATTTTAATGTAATAAAAAATCCTATGAAAGAATAGTTCCATGTATTTTTTAACCTGATTGACATTTTTAAGTTTGGGGTAGACATTTTTAATTGAAATAATGGAAAGCACTGCACATTTTAATAATAATTTTCAACAGACAACAAATAGATGATCAGCAATAAATTTAGGAGACTAATCATTTACCCAAGTTCTGCCCTTTTTAAAATCTTCTAAAATTTGAAGTTATAAGAAGTTAAAATAAAAGTCTGCAGTGAGACAAGAGACAAAGAGAAAAGGCCATGCAGTTTTCATGGAGAAGTGTAAACCAGAGAAACATATGTTTTGTCAGCTAATTAGATAACCCTAGATTGTTTGGTTTTTAGATTGACATAATCTCTTAATCACTCATGCTAATAGAAAAGAATTTAAAAATAAACGAATCATCTATAAATATTTTATTTTTAATATTTCTTTTTTACTGTCATTGTAAATGAATATATTTGATGTCATGAAATTCATAAAACTTTAAACAGAATAATGAATTCATGTTGGAAATGTTTGAGCCAAGAGATAATAAAAAGTTTTGAAGCTTCCCTCCTTTTTAGCTTCATACTCATCTCTGATCTATTCTTTCCAATTCTGAGGCCCTCAAACTCTGAAACAACAGCCAAACTTTTTCCTTTATTGTTATTATAACTGGCTTATTAAATAAGTTTAATTTATTGGGGGTATAAATAAAACATTGCTTACTTCTCTTCCAGTTCTTTAGAAAGTTGAGTGCAAATTCCATAGCTTTCTGATAATTTTTTTGCTATCAAAATGAGTTCAGCATCATTTATGACCACAAGCTCACGTCCTATCCAAGCTCTACCCCTTATATCCCCAGTGTAGGCTGCGGCTGCTGCTGCTGCTAAGTCGCTTCAGTCGTGTCTGAATCTGAGAGCTATTACTTTGGCCAACTGAAGTGTAAATTAGAGACTGTGGGCAGGAATGAGCGGGGGGATGTGTCCAACACTAGTGTTCTCTTTTTAAGCATCTTATTAGTCTCTCTCTACAGCTATTTTGGGGGCAGAGAGGAGTAATAGGTAAGAATAACCTCATCTGGTGGCTTGTCAGTAACTGAAATATCTTTGACCTCAGTCTGGTCCAGTCTAGTTCCATCTGCTGGTGACTATGGCTGACAGGTATCTTCTGAATCAGTAGATGGTTTGATCTCTTTGAGATGAGTTCAGCTTCATCCTCACATCTTCTCTGATGAGAAACACTTCAGAAAACAATAGCCATAATATCCCTTGGCCTTTGCTATTGATCAAAATCTCCAAACAAATCTCTGTGATTAGGAGAAATGTCTCATTGCTTGACTCAGAGACTGCTTGAAAATCCTACCCACAGTACTTCCTTGTTGTGTAACTTCTGTGTTTTCCACGTATAAGTTGGAGCCACATCGTGTGTGTGTGTGTGAAGCCAAATTAACTACTACTAAATCCTCTTCTGCATCTCCAAGGTCCTGGAAGTCACCCACTCTCCCTGAATGTAATCATAATCATCACACTTTTAACTTCAGACTAGATGAGGCACTTTACTGTTGTCATTTTTTATCTCTTTGATTCAGGCTCCTCTACCAAGTCTCCAGGCTTGAGTACTCTCTAGCAATTAACACTCTCTGTGTTGACATACAGTCTCATACATGTTAGGACATACATCAGGTTATTCTAAAAGCCTGTCTCACCATCCTTCTTTTTGTTGGTAGCTCCAAATATACCTGTAGGTTCTGTTACACAGTAGAAATCCATCCAGGACATCTTTTCATCAGATATCAGTAGGCTCTACTGTGAATAGTGCCTTTCTCACAAGGCTGGAACATCAGATGGATGCCTTTAGATGGATGCCCTCCACAGTAATTTTATCCATGTATGGATGAAAGTTCAGGGTTATGGTGGGATGGAAGGGGGTGTCCATCCTTGAAGTGGGATGCTCCTGAATCTTGGTTGGCCTTTAGGGTAGCTTAATGACTCCTTCAGTTCAGTTCAGTCGCTCAGTCGTGTCCGACTCTTTGTGACCCCATGAATCGCAGTACGCCAGGCCTCCCTGTCCATCACCAACTCCCAGAATTTACTCAAACTCATGTCCATTGAGTTGGTGATGCCATCCAGCCATCTCATCCTCTGTCGTCCCCTTCTCTTCCTGTCCCCAATCTGCCCCAGCATCAGGGTCTTTTCCAATGAGTCAACTCTTCACATGAGGTGGCCAAAGTATTGGAGTTTCAGTCTTAGTGTCAGTCCCTCCAATGAACACCCAGGACTGATCTCCTTTAAGATGGACTGGTTGGACCTCCTTGCAGTCCAAGTGACTCTCAAGAGTCTTCTCCAATACCACAGTTCAAAAGCATCAATTCTTTGGTGCTCAGCTTTCTTCACAGTCCAATTCTCAAATCCATACATGACCACTGGAAAAACTGTAGCCTTGACTAGATGGACCTTTGTTGGCAAAGTAATGTCTCTGCTTTTGAATATGCTATCAAGGTTGGTCATAACTTTCCTTCCAAGGAGTAAGCGTCTTTTAATTTCATGGCTGCAATCACCATCTGCAGTGATTTTGGAGCCCCAAAAAATAAAGTCTGACACTGTTTCCACAGTTTCCCCATCTATTTTCCATGAAGTGATGGGACTGGATGCCATGATATTAGTTTTCTGAATGTTGAGCTTTAAGCCAACTTTTTCACTCTCTTCTTTCACTTTCATCAAGAGGCTTTTTAGTTCCTCTTTCCTTTCTACCCTAAGGGTGGTGTCATCTGCATATCTGAGGGTATTGATATTTCTCCCGGCAATCTTGATTCCAGCTTGTGCTTCTTCCAGACCAGCATTTCTCATGATGTACTCTGTATATAAGTTAAATAAGCAGGATGACAATATACAGCCTTGATGTACTCCTTTTCCTATTTGGAACCAGTCTGTTGTTCCATGTCCAGTTCTAACTGTTGCTTCCTGACCTGCATATAGGTTTCTCAAGAGGCAGATCAGGTGGTCTGGTATTCCCATCTCTTTCAGAATTTTCCACAGTTTATTGTGATCCACACAGTCAAAGGCTTTGGCATAGTCAATAAAGCAGAAATAGATGTTTTTCTGGAACTCTCTTGCTTTTAGATAGTAAATAAAAAATCAAAGCAGTTTTGGGGCAGCTCTTCTTAGACCTTTCAGCTTTGGGTTTATAACTTAGATTTTTGGGTCAAAGTAAAAGGCTCACTCAGCATTATGATTTCTTAGTATTTTGGGGGGTGGCATGAGAAACAATGAGTGTTGCTGGTAAAATATGCTTGTCTTAACTTCATAGGGTAAGCAACAGTTCTTCTATTATACAAAGAGGACTTCAGAATGGTTCAAAATACCAAGAATTTAAAAATATCATTGATGTCATAATTAACTGAGGGTGGAGTATAATGCCTGTGGATTCTACAGCGTCAAGTTTGCTAACTGCAGTATAACAGGGAGAAGTACATACAAGTACCAGGAGGCTAAGGGATTGCCACATTCATTATAATGGGCTTTATAGCTACAAACATTATATCCAAGTATTGTACAATGGGAATTTCTGAGATACTTTGAATAATAAGAGTTAGCCACTTATTTAACCATACATTCCTTCAGTAATTCTTTGTTTTAACTGTCTTTTTAACATTTAGAGCCCACTTATTTAAACCTTTGTTTGTTTTAACATAGAGCTTCCATGGTGGCTCATAGGAAGTCAGCTGGCCTGCACTGCAGGAGACCTGGGTTCGATCCATGGGTCAGGAAGCTCCCCTGGAGAAGGGACTAGCAACCCACTCCAGTATTCTTGACTGGTAAATTTTGACTTAAGTCTTACCTAAATGTTGTTCCCTAGTTTAGATTCTTAAATGATGTGCTACATAGAAACTTCTTAGTTTACATTAACTAAGTATTTCTTCAACATTAAATGCTTATTTAGTATTACATTTCTTTGGATGAAACTTAATACAGTAAATATCCCTCATGCCAGGATGCCCTAGTCAATTAAAACTCGAAAAACAGTTATCTAACCAGTTATCACTAGTCATCCAGGGTAAACAGTTCAAGAAACCCTGGAAGTGAGTGCATTCCTTTTGCCACAAGAAAAGACTAAGTCTTGGTGAAACCTCTGACACAAATATAACCTTTCTCCACTTCTCTTTATCAAGAGTTTCACCCCCAGATACTCTGATATAAAACTTCAGCCATCAAGACAATATATCTCATTGAACTATATATAGTTCAGTCCTCTTAATATCCATCCAGCTGGGCAGTTAATGATTTTATCATCTTTAACTATTTAATGGGCTTCCTTGGTGACTCAGACAGTAAAGAATCCACCTGCAATGCAGGAGACCTGAGTTTAATACCTGGGTTGGGAAGATCCCATAGAGAAGGAAATGGCAACCCTCTCCAGTATTCTTGCCTGGAGAATCCCATGAACAGAGAGGCCTGGTGGGCTGCAGTCCATGGGGTCATAAAGAGTTGGACACAACTAACACACACACAGCACACAACTATTTTATATATACTCTCTGAATCTTATTATTACATTTCAGGGCTTTGGGAAATACCTTTTTTAAAAAGATAAGTCAATTGAATATATTATTTAAAGAGAAAGTGTGATTTAAAAGTGTTAAAGAAAATACCTTGTACATCACTTACCCATTTTAATGAAAAAACAATAGAAAATATATGCATAGGTGAGGAAGGACCTATAAATCATTGCTGCTGACCAGAATGTATTATCATCTTGGAGTGTGCATGCTCAGTCATGTCCAGCTCTTTGTGACCTAATTGTAAAAATGAAATATAGTGTGTATTGTTGTTGTTTAGTCACTAAGTTGTGTCTGACTCCTTTGCAGCCCCCATGGACTAGAACCCACTGAACTCCTCTGTCCATGGAATTTGGCAGGCAGGAATACTGGAGTGGGTTGCCATTTCATCCTCTAGGGGATCTTCCCAACACAGGGATCAGACCCATGTCTCCTGTTATTCCTGTATTGGCAGGCAGATTCTTTACCACTGAGCCACCTGGGAAGTGCATCATTTTGGTAACAACATGGTGTGTCATCTTGAATTGGTTTTTGTTTTACTACTGCTGCATTTTTTTTTCTTAAGGAGTACTACTGCTGTATTTTTTTCTTAAAGAAGTATAAGATAGAAGCTGCCAATAATAGTAATCATGGTGAACCAAGTGGAATAATGGAATATATATTCTGCTGTGTTGACAACTGCTGGAATCAGTATATCATGCAGTGAGTCATTTATAAGTAGGAAAGGTTGACTAAACAAAGTTTTATATAAAACTGATTTCCAGTATCGAAACTCCATTTTCTTACAACTCACATTAAGGAGTGACTTGGAAAAGCTCATGTAACTTCACAGACTGCCACAATAATTAAATTAAGCACAAGATTGTCATTCATTAGTGTATTTTGTTAAAGTTCCTATTTAGCCAAGTTAGTAAATGTGCATTTTATCTATCTTCATTGGATAACTGTACTATCCTCATCCTATTCCTAAATGCCATCAGTCCCAGAATCGTTTAATCCTATCCCCAAGGCTGGAATGCTAATACTTCAAAATGGTACTGACAGAATTACACTGCTTCATTAGAGTATTTTTGGTCTCCTTGAAGAAGCCTATTAGAGAAAGTAATTTATTTACCAAATCAGATATAACTACTCATTATACTGTGTTCTTAGCCAAAAAGGACATGTTTTGACCAATAAATTTCATCTGTGGTGTTTGTTTGTTTACATTATACTCTTTGGTGTGTTGCTGGTTCATTTCATCTCTATGAAGAGATTTCTACTTATTTATTGACTCATTTATAAGTAACAGAAAGGCTGACTAAAAGTATTTTCTCCTGCTGTTTGAAATCTCAAGTTGTAAATAAACATCTTTCTAAAATTTGTAAGTCAAGAATTCAAAAGTTTTAACATAAGGTTTCTCTATTCTTTGCTACCTTTCCATCAAATATAATAGATCAAGGTTATTTCTGTGTTGTATAAGCAGATAGAATATTAACAGTTCCTAATAATTAGAAGCCTTGCCAATAACCTGACTTCTAGTTAAAGAAGGTAAACTCCCCTGGAGAAGGAAATGGCAACCCACTCCAGTATTCTTGCCTGCAGAATTCCATGGACAGAGGAGCCTGGCATACTAAAGTCCATGGGGTCACAGTCAGACATGCCTGAGAGACTAACACTTTCACTTTATAGTTAAAAATCTATGATTTACATAATCACTAATATAGACTAAAAATTATATGGCTCTGAAAAGTTCATTGTCCAACATTTTTAGGTTCTTTCATCTGAAATAGAAGTTCAGTTCAGTTCAGTTCAGTCGCTCAGTCGTGTCTGACTCTTTGCGACCCCATGAATCGTAGCACGCCAGGCCTCCCTGTCCATCACCAACTCCTGGAGTTCACTCAAACTCGCATCCATCGAGTTGGTGATGCCCTCCAGCCATCTCATCCTCTGTTGTCCCCTTTTCCTCCTGCCCCCAATCCCTCCCAGCATGAATCTTCCAATGAGTCAACTCTTCTCATGAGGTGACCAAAGTACTGGAGTTTCAGCTTTAGCATCATTCCTTCCAAAAAACATTCAGGTTCAGTGGTGCCTTTAAATAAAAAGAAGCAAAGTCAGCGTAGAATATAAGCACTGCTACTGATACATAAGTAAAGATCAGCCTTCTCTGACAATGCAGCTTTGTATCATTAGGTTAGATTTCGAGTGGCATTGGATTTGTTGTTCCAGCTTCCTCAGATCATAAAATGATCATGTCTGTTGACAGAATTACAGATGCTGCTATTCAAGACTAGAGAGTGATTGAAGAGAATTTCAAAGAAAATCTAATATATCTAGTTGCAAATGGACACATATGTCACTTTCAGTGGCATTACACTCACTACTTATGCTGAGCCTACACGACAGAAAAAATAGGTTTGGAACTTTCAGTTCCAATTTAATATAATGGTTTACATTCTTACTATGTGGGGACCTGAAATCCCAACTTTATCCTCAGAGATTCCGGTACCATTGGGAGAATTCACCAAAGCAATTGAGCGGTTTTTGATGATAAACACATTTCATACCTCACCCCCACCACTGTGTATCATTATAAGTTGTTAGGTCATTTAAATGACATTTTAGAAGGAACTGAGTTGCAAGACAATTTAATCCATTCAAGAATTATCCAGCATAACAGTAATCAAGATGGAGTTTGAATCTTGTTAAAGTTGAAACTGTTCAACTGGTGTTGAAATCACTTGCAGCCGGTATTTCCTTTATGGTCTGTGTGCGTGCTGGGTGCTAAGTAGTTTCAGTCGTGTATGACTCTTTGTGTCCTCTTGGACTGTAGCCTGCCAGACTCCTCTGTCCATGAGGCTCTGCAAGCAAGCACTGGGCTTATTTTGCTTTTCCAGCTACCTGTGGCCCATGTTCTTGTGTGCAGTGCATGTCACACACGCCACTTACACACCATGATTTGCTCTAGTGAAACGCATATAAGATTGCCTTGCATCAGTGTACTCGGCCCTCTTCACTAAGTGGCAACAGGGCATCAGAGCCTGACTTTATCACAAGCGTTAGTTTTTCACTTAGTTGCCCTCCTTATAGCTCTGGTTCTTAGGTCTAGTACAGTTGCCTTGGTTCTACCTTTATTGACTGAGAGATTTTTGCAGAAACTAACAACTGTAGCTTTTGATATGTTATGTATAAGTCAATATTGAATCACTCACGTTTGAGTAAATATCAAGAGCTTTTTTTGCACTTTCTGTATTTATTGGAAACTTTCTACATATCTTACTAAAGCATTCTAATATTGCATTAGAGTGTGATAGGCGAAATAGCAGAGGAACAGAACATCTGTTATAATTATACTGTGTTTCACTGCACTTTTCCCTGGAAGACCAGACTCTATTTTCTGGCAGCACATTTTTTTTTTTTTTGGTCATGGGTATTACTTCCTCCAGAATTTTGTTGTTGGTGGTCAGTTGCTGAGTGGTGTCTAAACTCTTTGTAACCCCATTGACTGCAGCACACCAGGCTTCCTTGTCCTTCACCATCTCTCAGAGCTTGCTTAAACTCATGTCCATTGAGTCAGTGATGCCATCCAACCATCTCATCCTCTGTCGTCCTCTTCTCTTCCTGCCTTCAATCTTTCCCAGCATCAGGGTCTTTTCCAATGAACTGGCTCTTTGCATCAGGTGGCCAAATTATTGGAGCTTCAGCTTCAGCATCAGTCCTTCCAATGAATATTCAGGGTTGATTTCATTTGGGATTGACTGGTTTGATCTCTTTGCAGTCCAAGGGATTCTCAAGAATTGTCTCCAATACCTCAGTTCAAAAGCATCAATTCTTCAGCAATCAGCCTTCTTTATGGTCCAAATCTTACATCCATACATGACTACTGGAAAAACCATAGTTTTCACTATATGGATCTTTGTTGACAAAGTGATGTCTCTGCTTTTAAATATTCTATCTAAGTTTGTGTTCTTTCATTTTTACCTGATAGTTGACAAGGTAGATCTTTGTGGAGGGCTTTTTTAGAAATGAGAAATTTTGTGATGCATCATTTAAAAAAATCTATGGTAATAAACTTGCATTTATAATATACACGAAATTGGTACAAAAACATAATGGAGGAAAATGTGAATAATACCAACAACCACAAGTTGTATAATGAATACCTGATCAATTTTAAGCTCTAACAACTTTGCACGATGATGTTAATTGTATCACCCTCTAAAAATGTATTGACAAGTCTTCAGTCAATAATGTTCAGGTAGCATAAGATGTATTAATATGTCTCCAGTCAATAATGTGTTAAGATTGTAAAGTTTTCTTCTTAAAAAATCCTACGGGGAAGGAAATCACTAGTGAGGCACTGCCAAAGTCTGCTATGCCTGCCAGTCTGTGTGGAGACAGTGGTCCAGTGAATGTTACAGGAAAGGATCCTTGATCCCTTCTTTGGGGAGCAGTCTCCTGAAGGCAGGGCTTACCTGGTGGCTCAGTGGTAAAGAATCTGCCTGCCAAGCAGGAGCCTCAGGTTTGATCCCTGGGATGGGAAGACACCCTGGAGGAGGAAATGGGTACCCGCTCCAGTTTTCTTTCCTGGGAAATCCCATGGACAGAGGAGCCTGGAGGGATACAGTCCATGGGGTCACAGAGTCAGATGCAACTGAATGACTAAACAACAACTCGCTGCAGGTAGCTCATTTTTAGGGCAAGAGCAAGGATTTTTCTTTTTCTTTTGTGTTTCTACTTTGTGCTGTCCTCTAACCCCTCTCTTCAAAACAATATTTATGATATCCATAATTTTTCACGTATCTTTGCATTGGAGAAGGAAATGGCAACCCACTCCAGTGTTCTTGCCTGGAGAATCCCAGGGATGGGGGAGCCTGGTGGGCTGCCATCTATGGGGTTGCACAGAGTCGGACACGACTGAAGCGACTTAGTAGCAGCAGCAGTAGCATGGATTCTAAATAAAACTAAAGATACTAATGAAGCAGGCTTGGCATTTATACCTGATTAGAGAAAGAAACTAAAGAAAATGCAATGGAAGTAACACTTTCTTTAGAGGCAAAAAAAAAAGAAAAAACATTTTTGGAACAAAAAAATATTTGATTTATAGTTCTTTTTAAAATTTTTTTTAATTTTAATAGTTTCAGGCATGATTGATGTTTGTAGGGCTGCAGTTTCCCTCTGAAAATGAGGCAAGGCTTCTAACTAAAATTTATAAAATCATTTACCTTTTTTTTTCAGAGGATGGCTTCTCTATTGTACCTCTAGCTGCATTGTCATCCCAGAGCCCTATTTTGAAGTTTTACAATGTAGGTGCCAATCTGAAAACCACAAAACAATAACTTTATTTTTAACTTCTTGCCTCACTTTGAGAACTGAAATTATTCAAACATGCATCTGCTCTCCTGAGTAATTTTAATTCGTGGATACAAAGTGTTTTGTCTCTCACTTAAGTAACTTTAGACAAAGTGGGATATTTCTCCAACTGTATGTATCTAACCTCAAAATAATTTGTTATTTGGGGAAGTAAGGATGGAGGAGAGGGGACAACAGAGGATGAGATGTTTGGATAGCATCACGAACTCAATGGACATGAGTTTGAGCAGACTCCGGGAGAAACTGAAGGACAGGGAAGCCTGGTATGCTGTAGTCCATGAGGTTGCAAAGAGTTGGACATGACTTAGCAATGGAACAACAACAACATAAGACAAGAAAGCCACATGCTGTGGTTTTTTTTTTTTTTTTTTGAATTTCAGATATGAGATTATGCTCACTTTTCAACCGGATGTGTTTGGTGCTTTGTAGACAGAGCCATTGTACTTTATTTTAGTATTCTGAGATACAGTGTTTCCTTGGCATGTCCTCTTACAGCAAATAAAATTACTTTTCATGGGTATTACCAAATTTTAAGCTGAGAGGATTCAAATGTAATGTTCAAAGGGGAATTCATCCTGAGACCATTTGTATCCTACCCTGATTTTACACTTTGAGGAAAAAATTATCTGGGCACTTACAACCATACAAATAAACAAACATCAAACATCAAAACAAAACAAGCTATAAAAGCTGAACAAGAATAACAAAACGCTAGTAGAGCCTTCATTTAATAATTCGAAGCATCAAATACCAGAAACTCTCAGAATAAAGGATTTGCCTTGAAGTTAATAATCAATATAACACCTAGAAAAACAGTTGTAATTATAAACAATAAATCATTCATTTGAATGATTGACAAGATTATGTAATATAGCAAGTGCAATAAATGCTGATGTTTATGATAACTATTCATTTCCAATAATTGATGAATATCTTCCTACAGAGTAGTTTATGTGTGACAAGGCAGGAATTCTGGTTCAGAGCTGTTCCCAGCATTGTGTAAGCTGATCATGGTGAAGGAAGGGAAATCTAGCCAGACCCTGTTGGAGTCTGCCTAGCTCTTAATCCAAGCTGTGAAGATCATCTCTTGCCTACGCAATTCATCTGAAGCTGCTTTTGTCATTTGGATGCCTTGCTTCTTCACATCTAGTTATGGATATCCTGTGTGCAGCATGGCACGGTGGCTTGGGGTTAGGCTGTAAATTGTACCGTAGTCTATCTTTTTCACGTGGACCAGATTAAGTTTCCCATGAATCTGTTAGGAAGATAAATTGCATCTGTTTTCTTCTACTGGTGTTTCTGTTCTAAATAATTTTATTTATGCTTTTTGTTTTGTATTTAAGTGTTTCCTTGAGTTTGGAGATCATAATTTATTCTAAGTGCTCTCACCCCTTCATTTTGAGTTGTAGGCAACACATTGTTCACTTTCATGATGCTCTTCTGAAAATAAGAGCAATCTATGTCCACAGACTGAAATCTCAAATTCCAACTTAATATTTTCTTCTTGCATTTATTCTATTATTCTCTGAACAGGAAATAGAGAATTCTTTAAGAATGTCAAATATTAACCTGTGTTGCTCTTAAAATATTATAAACAAAGTTTTATAGTTTAGTGTCTTGGAAAATAATACTTAGGACTATAAAGAGGAAGACTGAAAACATCAGAAAAGAAATTAAAAAACTACATCTAAAGACTTATAAAAATAATTTTAATTAACTAAATTTCTATTCTGATTTCCTCTTAAAAGCAGAAAACTGCCCTTAGGTAAAATAATACCTGTGTGCTTTGTCTTTTTCTTGTTCTTTTCTCCCATGCCCTTCTTTTGTTTGCTTTATTCTTTAGTGGTCTCTTTGAAACTTAACTTTACATATTTTGATTTTTATCTACAAAATTTTTGGATATTCTTACATCTGCACTCTTACATTTACTGATTCAGTTCAGTTCAGTTCAGTCACTCAGTTGTGTCCGACTCTGTGACCCCATAAATTGCAGCACGCCAGGCCTCCCTGTCCATCACCAGCTCCCGGAGTTCACTCAGACTCACGTCCATCGAGTCAGTGATGCCATCCAGCCATCTCATCCTCTGTCATCCCTTTCTCCTCTTGTCCCCAATCCCTCCCAGCATCAGATTCTTTTCCAATGAGTCAACTCTTCGCATGAGGTGGCCAAAGTACTGGAGTTTCACCTTTAGCATCATTCCTTCCAAAGATCGCCCAGGACTGATCTCCTTTAGAATGGACTGGTTGGATCTTCTTGCAGTCCAAGGGCCTCTCAAGAGTCTTCTCCAACACCACAGTTCAAAAGCATCAATTCTTTGGTGCTCAGCTTTCTTCACAGTCCAACTCTCACATCCATACATGACCACTGGAAAAACCATAGACTTGACTAGACGGACCTTTGTTGGCAAAGTAATATCTCTGCTTTTTAATATGTTATCAAGGTTGGTCATAACTTTCCTTCCAAGGAGTGAGCGTCTTTTAATTTCATGGCTGCAGTCACCATCTGCAGTGATTTTGGAGCCAAAAAAAATGAAGTCTGACACTGTGGAATGCAAACTTTTATTCCATCAAACTGAAACCAAAAACTTAACCACTGTTAGAAAGCTCTATTTAATTCGATTCATTTAAAATCTTACTGAGAAAAGATTCTATACATAGTATGCTTCTAGAAACGGAAAATACTGATAACTTATTATATACGTGCATGCAGAAGATAGACTTTGAAATTGAAGAAAAAGTCATAATTGAAGAAAGAGCACCAAATCTCAATTTGGAAGCAGGGAAGTAATCCTTATTTCACATCATCTGTGGTTTGGTGAATAACAAAACTAGCTGTCTTGCCATTGTCAATAGAAAATGCATTCAGCTTTTGAGTTTACTTGTCCTCTTATATTTGTTGTTGTTGTTGTTGTTTTAATTTTGTTTTATTTTTAAACTTTACAATATTGTATTAGTTTTGCCAAATATCGAAATGAATCCGCCACAGGTATACCCGTGTTCCCCATCCTGATTTTTATTTCCTTTTCAACTATATCCATAGTTAGATGTGTGGAATTTTCACAAACACTAACACCTAACAAACCTCTGGAGATATTAAAATAAGCTTGCATGCTGAAATGCAATTGAGTCTTAATTCATATTGTAATAACAATTGGGTTAACTTGTAAGAGTCTAATATCTAACTCTGAGTCTGGGTTACTAGGCTGGAGTGTACCTAATGGAAAGTTCATGTCAGGCTTTGGAAGAGAGACACAGTCTATCTATGGAAAGCAAAGTATTGCAAAGTATTGAGATTCATTCATTCACTCATGTGATAAATTTACTATTTCAGAATTGGTTTTGGTCAAATGAAATACTGTTTCAGGGAACACAGGTGTTGACATTTTATTTTATTGTTTTTAAATTAATTTTTATTGGAATATAGTTGCTTTACTGTGTGGTGTTAGTTTCTACTGTACAGCAACATGAATCAGCCATATGCACGGCTCCCTTTCCTTTTGGACTACCTTCCCATTTAGGTCACCACAATGCATTAGGTAGAGTTCCTGTGCTATGCAGGCATGCTCATTAGTTATCTATTTTATACACAGTATCAATAATGTATATGTGTCAATTCCAATCTTTCGATTCTTCCCACCTCTGCTTCTCCCTTGGTATCCATATATTTCTTCTCTACATCTGTGTCTCTGTTTCTACTTTGCAAATAAGATCATCCAAACCATTTTTTCAGAGGCTTCCCTGGTGGCACAGATCCTGACAATACAAGGAAGAAGATAGTAAAGAGTCCACCTGCAGTGCAGGAGAGCTGGGTTCAATCCCTGGGTCAGGACGATCCCCTGGAGAAGGGAATGGCTACCCACTCCAGTATTCTTGCCTGAAGAATCTTATGGCCAAGAGGAGCCTGGGGGAGTACAGTCTATGCGGTCATAAAGAGTTGGGCAAAATTGAGTGACTAACACTTCATACCATTTTTCTAGGTTCTACCTATACGTGTTAATATACAATATTTGTTTTTCTCTTTCGGACTGACTTCACTCTGTATAACACTGTCTAGGTCCATCCACAAAAGCTGAAAATTTAATATTCCATATCACAAAAAGGATATATTTTTAGAGCTACATCACCAACTTAACAGCATGCAGAGATCTCTGAATAAGAGAAGCCATTCAATATTAAGTATAAATATCATTGTGTTTATTTAATATCACTAAAATGAAAACAGCAAATAGAATATGTCAGTCACACAACAATGAGACTCTAGCAATAATATACCAGAGCTGTACATTCTGGAAAAAAATAATGTATGCAGAGAATAGAACATTTGGTTTTTTCCTAAATAATTGATATGCTGTTTGTTACGCTTATTTTAGAGTAAGAAATAGAGAACAGGGTATCTCATTCAAGCAGTAAGTAGGGGAAATGCTAGGTGTATTTTGGGACATGAAACAGCAGCAGCCACAATGACAGGTAGAGGAAGCAGGTGAGTGAAGGGGAACAGGGTTGTGGTGGTTGTTAAGGATGATGGTCACTATGCTTATCAGACTTACCCTGTTCTAGGACTTTGTATGGATTCATCCATTCAGTTCTCAAAATATCATTTGAAGTAAGTTATTACTACTGACCTGTTTTCACAGATGGGGACACTGAAGCTCAGAGAAGTACTTTTAGTAAGTTATAAAACAGAGTTTAAATCCTGATCTGATTCCAAAAGTTAACGTTGAATCTGACAATTTCAAAATCACTGTCATGTCTGGTTCTTACACTTGCTTTGCCTCTTAGAATCATGTTTTTTTTTTTTTTTGCCTTCAAGGGTGCCTGGAGATTATTTTCTTGATCAGATAGGTTGGGTAAAAGAAATTGCCATACACAGGCCTATAGTATTGTGATCATAGAGTGTTAGGGGTGGGAGAAGGGTTGTAACTCTGTGATGAGATCTCAGACTGTGAACTTCACTAGTGTTTCTCTGATATTTATTGTGAGAACCTAGTTGAGCTCCAGGGAATAAATCCTACAAAATTATGATTGGTCTCCACTGTAGTTCTAACTCCTACTAGCATTGCCCACATCGAGTCTCCAACAATTTACAGTTCAGGTTTTCCTACCCCACCACTGGCTTCCATGGTGGTAACCTGCTAGGAGCAGGGTGGTTCTTGCTCCTTCAAGCTATGACCAGCCCCATTCACCTTTCTGTCTCTCCATTCTTGGAGTCTGTGTTGCTCCTTGTGTCCTCACCATTTTTAGGGATTTTGGAATTATTATTGGCTCAGTCTGTTCAGCTTTGTACTCATTAGGATGGAGCGCCAACTGCCGAGCTCCTTACATGCAAACTGAACAGTACTACTTTGATAGCCAAAAATGGAAACATGCTCTTCTAGGAAGAGGCAAAACAGAAGTAAACAAGAAAGAAAGCCAAAATATGTATTTCAGAAAAATGAATATAAAAACTGAGTGAGGCATATAGCCCCTGAATAGGCATTTTATGGAACACTTGAAAGGCAGATTGAGGCAGAGGGTTTGAGGGCTTAAAGTTAGGTTACCAACTTTTATTTTTGCATTGTATTGTTGAAAAAGCAGAGCTTCCCCGATAGCTCAGTGGGTAAAGAATCCACTTGTAATGCAGGAAACACAGAAGATGCAGGTTCGATCTCTGGGTTGGGGGGATCCCACTGAGGAGGAGATGGCAACCCAATCCAGTATTCATGCCTGGAAAATCCCACCGTAACTTTCTATCAGGGAAGGAAAAAAAGTAGAAGATGCTCAGAATATTTTGACCAAGCCGCAATGTGCATGTAAAAGATGGGTTAGATAAGAAAAGCTGCAAGCTCTTTATGGCAGTCAAGTAATGGCATTATGACAAATGACTACAGTAGGGCTGAACAAAACTGTGAATGGATGAAAGAAAAAAAATGTATATAGTAGCTGATGCTGGCTAGGAAGTTCAACTGAACAAAATTAGAGAAATCAAGAGGAAAACTCCTTAGGCCAGATGATGGACACATTTTTAGACATGATGCATTTTCTCTCTCATGGTGTTTGGTCAGCAGACCACTGGGAATGTTGTTAATAGCTAGTGAATAGCAAGATCAGGATTGGCCACAGAACTAGAAAAGGCCAGTTTTCATTCCAATCCCAAAGAAAGGTGATGCCAAAGAATGCTCAAACTACTGCACAATTGCACTCATCTCACACACTAGTAAAGTGATGCTCAAAATTCTCCAAGCCAGACTTCAACAGTACGTGAACCATGAACGTATGTTCAAGATGGATAGAAAAGGTGGAGGAACCACAGATCAAATTGCCAACATCTGTTGGATCAAAAAGCAAGAGAGTTCCACAAAAACATCTATGTCTGCTTTATTGACTATGCCTGGGTGTTCTTTGGAAGGAATGATGCTAAAGCTGAAACTCCAATACTTTGGCCACTTGATGTGAAGAGCTGACTCATTTGAAAAGACCCTGATGCTGGGAAAGTTTGAAGACGGGAGGAGAAGGGGATGACAGAGGATGAAATGGTTGGATGGCATCACCGATTCAAAGGACATGAGTTTGAGTAAACTCTGAGAGTTGGTGATGGACAAGGAGGCCTGGTGTGCTGCAGTCCATGGGGTCGCAAAGAGTTGGACGCGACTGAACTGAACTGACCTGAACTGATGATGTTTGAAGCCAGGGAGTGAATGGCAAGTCTGATAGAGAAGTTAGAAAGCATTAAGGCTAAAGAGTTAATCCTGACAAAGAAGAGAGAACCAACATTATGACAACAGGAGAAAAACAATACAGATAGGGTTCAAGATATCAAGACAGGAGGGTTTCAAATAACAGCTGGATTGCAAAGTCATTGGATTTGAATGTGTGCAATTTTCTTGCATAATGTTTAAGACGAGCACATTGCAAAAGCTAGTTTGCATGGGGATCATGGTGCAGAAGGCATAAAACATTGTTTCTAAAGGACTGGTCAAGAGAGAAAGAAGAGGAAGGAATCACCAGTTAAAGAATACAGCTCTCACAGTCTATTTTCAAGGTCTGAGAGTCAGGTTATATTTATAAAATAATATACTACTATATTATATTATATGCTGCATTGTATTTTTATATCTCTGGTTATATCTATAACCTCAGAATTAAGGCTGTGTATCTGAGTTCTTCCCTTTTTTTTTTCAATTAAGAGTTGCCAGCTATATGTAAATTGTATTGACTGATCCATAAAAACTGTTCTTTGATGCTGTTTTTAGTTAACCATTATCCTGTCTTCTAAGTCTTTAATGCATACTTTTATCAATTTCCCCTCTATTTTTCTGAGTTTTATGTTATTATTTTTGCTAGCTTTTAGAGTTTAATACTGAGTTCATTTATTTTTATTATTTCTTGCATTATAATAAAAGCATTGAAGAATACAAATTTTTGCTTTAAGTACAGAATGCTGTATGTAGCACTGTTATTATCTTCTACTTCTTAATGACTGTAATTGTGGTTTTGACTCGACATTTTGAAGAGAGTTACTGTTTAATTTCTAAGTGGTTACATTTATGTTTATGAGTTTATGTCCAGTTTTACTAGAAATTTTCATCAGAAAATATGGTCTAGACAAGGTTGTTTTGTTTTATTTTAATTTTTTAAAGAATTTCTTTATGACCCATTTCAAAATACATTTTCTCTGAGGTCTAGAATTTGTCAATTTATCATTTGTCTAACCATTTTTTCTTCTCATTGTTTACTTTGTTACCTATAAAAGTACATGGCAGATTATTTTTTCACTGAAACCTGGGGGATTTGGGTGCAGATTATTGTGATTGTGTTTTTTTGTTTTACAGTACATGTCACTTTAAACTATTTTTGTTAATTGTCCCCAGTTTTATAACCAATTTACTCCCATTTTGTTAGATTTCTCACATTTCAATGATCATGGTCATGTCTTTAATATTAGGATTCCTTCTCTGGACTTTCCAAGTTTCCTTTACTTTTTAGCTTATTAGATTATAAACTCTAACAATTTTTTTTTCCAGTAAAGTCTTTTTAAAGTATTATATTTTCTCTGGGATGGCATATCTATGAAAAATTTCCTCTAGTCCTCAAATGTGAAAGAAAACTTGTCAGGTTATTAATTACGTGATCATAAGGGCTTCTTTTAAAAATATTATGCTTCTTTTATTCTGTATTTGTGTTGTGGGAATGTTTGAGACTATCATTTTTATTTTCTGTTCGAAATTTTTTTTTTAATCTTGCTTGATTTGTATTGGACTTTTCTTTAATCTTCTACCTCCCATCAAAAATTCTTATGTTTTATCAGTCCCTTCCGTTAATTTTGCACATCAATCCATTCAGTAGGTTTCTCTATAGTAGTTAAATATTTTCTTTCCTCATTGTTGTTGTTTACTCACTAAGTTGTGTCTGACTCTTTGTGATGCCGTGGACTGTAGCCTGCCAGGATCCTCTGTCCATGGGATTTTCAAGGCAAGAATACTGGAGTGGGTTGCCATTTCTTTCTCCAAAGGATTTTCCTGACCTAGTGATAGAACCCACATCTGCAAAGGCAGGTGGATTCTTTACCACCGAGCTACTTGGGAAGCCCTTCTTTCCTCATCCCTTTGATTGCATTTTCCATAACAATTGTTTTGGTTTCTCTAGAAATGTTATTTGCCTGTAATTTTTCTCAAAGTCTCCTTCTTCTTGTTTCTGCCTTATTTTCTATTATTGTTTCTACCTCTGCATTTTTTCCCCAATGATTAAGAAGCTTTGCAGGTTGATCTGTAGACAAGAACATGATTTTTTGCAGACTCTTGCCTTCCCTTGAATGTTTTCTGTGTGGAATCAGTGGGCATTTCATTCTTAGCTCTCTTGCACTTCTCTGATTCTTATCCATCTTCCTTTATAACTGTACTTGTTAAGTTTTTTCAACTTGTTCTTATTTAAAATGTTTACTAAATTTATTTGTCTGTGTGTTTATAAAAAGTTTGTTGGTGTCACAAGGCTCATTTGAAAATGGCAGCCTGTGATATATCTGTTTTCAGATGACCAAATGCACCTACATTCAACTCCATATTTCTTAATGTGTTTTAATCTGTATTTCTAAGTAATTTCCTTATACTTACTTTCTACTTCTTATTTTTCTGCTAAGTCAGTTTATATTAATTTCTCACTATGGAATATGAGGAATTATCTCCTTTATATCTGTCTTCCTCTGCCATTTACACTTCCTGTCCTGTCATCCTCCGCTATAATTATATCATAACTTTCATTTTCATGTACTGTGGTTTTTCCCGTGGTCATGTGTGGATGTGAGAGTTGGACTGTGAAGAAGGCTGAGCGCCAAAGAATTGATGCTTTTGAACTGTGGTGTTGGAGAAGACTCTTCAGAGTCCCTTGGACTGCAAGGAGATCCAACCAGTCCATTCTGAAGGAGATCAGCCCTGGGATTTCTTTGGAAGGAATGATGCTAAAGCTGAAACTCCAGTACTTTGGCCACCTCATGTGAAGAGTTGACCCATTGGAAAAGACTCTGATGCTGGGAGGGATTGGGGGCAGGAGGAGAAGGGAACGACAGATGATGAGATGGCTGGATGGCATCACTGACTTGATGGATGTGGGTCTGAGTGAACTCCGGGAGTTGGTGATGGACAGGGAGGCCTGGCGTGCTGCGATTCATGGGGTTGCAGAGTCGGACACGACTGAGCGACTGAATTGAACTGAACTGAACTGAATTGAACTGAACTGAATAATCATCATTTGCAAAACTGTTTGGTTGCTTAGTGTTTTGTTTTGCTTTTTATATACTTAAAGCCAACTCACTTCCAAACTTTGCAACAGAAGACATCTGGTTAACTATATTTGTATTCTTAGAGATGTTCTCCAGCTTCTTCAATTTAGATTGTTATATCTCTAAATAAAGGCAAAACTTATATCCCAGTGTCCTCTTTTACAATAATTCAGAGGTTTTCTTTCAATTTCTTTTGTACCTATGATCCAGTTTCCCGTTTTCCTTCATTAATTCTTTTACTTTGGTACAACATATTAACTGATAGCCTCCTAAGTCTGAAAATTGAAGATACATTTTTTTGGAGAACTTGCGTTTATAAAAGTGTCTTCATTTTAATATTATGCTTATACTGCAGATTACTAAAGTCTAGGTTGGAAATCATTATAGTTTAGAATTTGAAGACACTGTTTCATTGTTCCCTGGCTCTTGGGGTATTCTGATTGTCATTCTTTGTAATTTTTTTTTTTTTTGCACCAGAATCTTTTACGATCTCCAATTTGTCTTCTTTATTCTGAAATCTCATCAGGATATACCCTAATATGTGTATAATTTGTATTTATTGTACTGGACACTCAGTAGGTCCTTTTATTCTGAAGTATCTTTTTCTTTGCTTCTAGGAAATTTTTTGGTTTAATAATTGCAATGTTTCATTTTCTTTTTCTGGAATTATCATTTAAATCCTTGACTGATCCTTTCATTTTCTCCTGATTTTCTTTTCTATGTCTCTTTTAAAATTAATTAATTTTTGGCTGCAGTGCGTCACCATTGCTTTGTGCGGGGCTGAGTGCATACCCTGATCCAGGGTATTCGAAGCGGGGATGGCGTCGGCGACCTATTTATTTAAATATTTTATCAAAGATATAAAGAGTAATAGGATGAGGATAGCTCAGTAGGAAAATTCAGTGGAGAAAAGAGGCTGAGTAGCTTGGTTTACGCGGGAGACCAATAAAACTTCAAGACAAGAAGTTTGCACCACTTACGTAGGCCGCAGGCGTCCTTCCGTTCTCCCGAAGGAGAGGAGACACTGAGGCCTCCCGGTCGGATCTTAGAAGCCCAGGCATAATTAGTAAGCATGGTGGGTTCCGCGCTCCAGATGGAGACTCAACCAGAGTGAGAGAGAGAGCGACATGGGGAGACCAGTATTTCGAGAAACTGATCCCAATTCTTTATTTTCCAAAGTCTGTTTTTATACACTAAGATGTTATACAAAAGTCACGCGGGGTCAGCAGTCCTGACTTTTATCAAAGTCAGGTGCTTCATACAAATGTATACAGAGGTCTTAGGGGTGTTACATCATCTTCTGGCCAGGGGGGCCTGCTGACAATTTACGACCCTCTCCTTGTGACAGCGGTCAGTCAATCAGGACACTTATTTCTCCAGGGCTGATTATTCTCAAAACAGACGCCACCCAAATAAAGTTACATTCCTACAGGGTGAGGGTGTAGTGGGTTTTAGTTAAGGAAAGAATTTACTTAGCCTAAGGTCTAATGTGATTAATATCAAAGGTTAATTATATATATTCATTAATGTGTATAAGGGCAGGGGATATGGAGACTTAGCAACAAACATTGGCTCAACAAATGAAAAACCCTTCACCAACACAATTTCTAATTAGCCCACTATACTTATAGTTTTCTAACTTCTCTAAAGAACCTGTTTTTAGAGGGTTTAAAGCATCTCGTGCCTCTCACGGTTGGGAGGCTGTGAGCAATCACATGTGGCCGGACGAGCCTGTCAGGCAGGCTAGAGAACCTTCAGAGGAGTTTGTAGGTTAAAACACTCTTATCACGCCCAGGAATTATTATTAACTGGAGCTCTAGATTAACTCCTTCTCCGAAAGAGGTGGTGGGGGACAGCCCCCCGTAAAGTCAGAGATGTAGGTAAGAGCACAAAGTAGTAAAGTAGGCAGGCTCTGGTTATGGGGGTAGACGCTCGAGGATTTCCAGGGGGACTCCTGAGGCTCGATCCCGCCTTTGCGTATGTCGAGCCTCCTTCCTCATGACCTTTGTCATGGGCGGAGTACCTCACTCTGGCCCCCAACAGCTGAGATAGTGAAGGATAGGGAAGCATGGTATGCTGCAGTTCACGCAGTCGCAAAGTGCTGGACATGACTTAGCAACTGAACAACAGCTCTTCGTTGCAGTGAGTGGGCTTCTCAGTGTGGTGGCTTCTCTTGCTGCAGAGTACAGGCTCTAGGCATGCAGGCTTCAGTGGTTTTGGCTCAGGGGCTCAGTTGCCTTGTGGCATGTGGAATCCTCCTGGACCAAGGATCGAATCCATGTCCCCTGCATTGGCAGGCAGACTCCCATCTACTGCGCCACCGGGGAAGTCCTTCTATGTCTCTTTAATCTACTTTCTGGGATATTACTTCAACTTTACCTTCCAGTTCTTCTATTGATTTCTGTTTCTGAAATTATAATTCAGAATTATAATTAATTCAGTTATCTAGAATTATAATTATGAATAGAACTAATGTAATTAAGTATATTATTATAAAGATTTATAATTTATGAGTTATTTCATTCTCTATGTATGTTCCTTTTCCACAGAATATTCTTATTTATGGAGGCAATTTAAAAAGCTCTCTGAAGGTATTAATAACCTTTAATGTTTTTCTCTCCAGGTATAGCCTTTATGTACTGAAATTTCCTTTTCCCCCTATTTGTTTAATGCAATGCCTAGTGTTCATAGTAGAAATTGTCTTCATGCCCTATGACCCTTGGATTCCACTCCTATCTAAGAGTGTAGGGAAAGTCTGGTCAATAGCTCTCTGCACGCTGAATGTGTTTGATGACAGTGTATGTCCCTGGGAAGTCACCCCACGTCACAGTGCTTAGATCTTTTCTTCTAGGCTGATGGATCTAACCAAAAGTCTCCCAAAGATGAGTCTTCAATCCTCTACTTAGAGGGTGTAAGCGAGGCCGGTGGTACTCTGTGAGCCTGACAGGGTAAGAGAATGGAAAAATTCACAATTCAGCATTTATATTTTTACTTATCACAACTGATGTCATTGTGGTACCCTGATCCCAAATGTGCCAGGTGTCCTGCCTCTAGTTTTAGCTTTTCTAGAGAGTAAATCTTTAGTCTTTTTTTTTTTTTTTTTTGAGTCAGGTATGACCCAGCTTCAGTAACACCAAATATTTGATCACATAATTTTAGCATTGAACTCAAGTCCCTTCTAAATTTCTAAGATATTTGTGTGTTCAAACCTTGCTTCATTCATTTTTATATTCCTAGTACCTACCTTGTTGATTATACTGCTATTGAAATTCATGTTTTCAAATAAATAAATAAATAAATTCTTCATAACTGAAGGACATTCTTAGCTATATAAGACTTCCCTGGTGGTTCAGACGGTTAAGAATCTGCCTGTGTTTAAATTCTGGTTAGAAGATCCCCTGGAGAAAGGAATGTATACCCATTCCAGTATTCTTGCTTGGAGAATTCCATGGACAGCTACAGTCCATTGGGTTGCAAAGAGTTGGACATAACACTTACACTTTCACTTAGCTAGATATGGCTGATTAAAAATGTTTCTCTTCTGACATCAGAGAGCTCATTTTCTTATATTGTTGTCTTAGTTCTCATATAAGATTTGTCACTTCTGTTCAGAATAAACACGTCAATATCATGTGGGTTTTTCCCTGTAAGTTTCCGACAATTCAGTTTTTATATCTGCATTTGTTCAAAGTTGCACATTCTAAGCAACAGTCTTAACATTGTGTCTCAATACCATTTATCCTATGAACTGAAGCATAAAAACAAACAGTTCTGGAAAATATTTGAGTGTCTTCCTGAGTTATATTTGCTACTGGCTGTGGTCTCCTCTTGTATCATTCAGTTTTTCATTTGTCTCTGTTCTTTTTTGTCTGGTCACTTTGCTCCTGCTGATCCAAGGGAACTTTTCCTAATCTCTCCCAATCTTTCTATTCTGCAATCGGTAGGAAGTCTTTAGCCTCTAGGTTTGGGGCTAAAAAGCCACATCAGGTTCTCACCATTTTCCCCAAAGTCATTTATTTTTATGACATGTCTCTGTTGTGATAACTCTATTCCTTCCTGGCTGCAGCAGCCTTTTTTGCTGGTATTTAGCAGTTTCCCGCCTGTCTCTGTGTGGGTAGTGTAAAGTCTGCAGTCCCTAGAAATTCAGTATAGAAGTGAGATTTTTTAAACTGGGTGTCTTCTCTTTTTATTTCAAATAAAGTATCTTACTTTGCATGTATTCATTTGGGATTAATTTATAAACGCCTTTCAGGCAGGAGGAGTGCCATTCAGGATTACTGTGAATAAAGCATGCTCAATTGATACAGTTTCCTTTATGATGTTCTTAAATGGAATGTAATAGCTAGAAGAATGTTAGTTGGAGACAGGGTTTCACTGTAATAACTTTGAGGGTGAAGGAACCCCTAGGATGGAGTGTACTCAAACTATGAAGCAAATGTTTTTTAATTTTATCTAAGGTTTTTATATTGGATCTGGTGTGAAAAAATCCTTTAGGCAAATTATCACCAGATTCTTTTGATTCTTCTTTCTATTCTTTCCATCCCCAGTAAACTGATTTGCCCTGATCTCATTCACTCTTCTGCTCTTGTCTAGGGCCTCTCCTATCTGGGGCCACATCCCTTTTATCTGGACTTTTACGTCAAATGTGTTATGCCTGCTCCAGTATCTCCTCATCTCTCTACTCTGGATCTTCAGTCAGTTTTAATTTTTTTCCACCATCTATCATGTCATGCACTGCCCTGGGGAGCCATCAGGTACAGACAATAAAGTGCTATGATTGGGTGTATGACGTCATACCCCCTCCATCATTTAGTAACTATGTGATGTGGGGCAAGTCACCTACTGTTCTGTGATCCCTTAAACCAAATGGGTTGCTGTTGTAAGCATTTAATGTTCTGTGCTTAGGACAATTCCGACACAGAGTATACCCTCAATAAATGTTAGCTATTATCATCATTATCACTTTTTATGTTCTGTTTGCTTAGCAATATAAAGTAGCTTTCCCCTGGAAATAATTCATTCTAAACCTCATTGTCTAGCTTCTCACATTCTGAAAGCATTCACTTCCTATAAATTTCCACAGATTGAGTTAAATATACTTTGAGTGATATGGGCTAAGATTGAAATAGACAAGTGTTTTGCACTGAACATATATTACATTGTTCAAAATATCTCAAAATGCTTTATAAAGAATTGTTTTAGTTTTTCATGCATTTATAAATCAACTTAGTGTAGGAAAAATAAGAAATGTGAATAATTTAAAGGAATATCCTGAGTCAAAAATATTGCTCATAGGGAATATTACCCCAGGCTGATTCTCTTATTATTTACTTATTAGCAATGAAGGATCTGCTTAACTGAATTTAGTCATCATAAAATACAGGCACGATGTCTATAATGTAGCTATTCATATATGGTCTTTATATCATATTTTAAGATTTCAAATTAAAAATATGAAAGCTTATAAATTATATTCAGAAAAGATCTAGCATGTCAAATCATCCTTAGTGATTGAAATAGTAATTTTATAGTAAACATTCAAATGAAAAAGTGAAAGTCACTCAGTTCAGTTCAGTTCAGTCACTCAGTCATGTCCGACTCTTTGCAACTCCATGAACCGTGGCACGCCAGTCCTCCCTTTCCATCACCAACTCCAGGAGTCCACCCAAACCCATGTCCATTGAGTTGGTGAAGCCATCCAACCATCTCATCCTCTGTTGTCCCCTTCTCCTCCTGTCCTCAATCTTTCCCACCATAAGGGTCTTTTCCAATGAGTCAGTTCTTCGCATCAGGTGGCTAAAGTATTGGAGTTTCAGCTTCAACATCAGTCCTTCCAATGAACACCTAGGCCTGATCTCCTTTAGGATGGATTGGTTGGATCTCCTTGCAGTCCAAGGTACTCTCAAGAGTCTTCTCTAATAACACAGTTCAAAAGCATCAATTTTTTGACACTCAGCTTTCTTTACAGTCCAACTCTTACATCCATACATGACCACCCAGTCGTGTCCAACTCTTTGCAACCCCATGGACTACAGTCCATGGAATTCTCCAGGCCAGAATACTGGAGTGGGTAGCCTTTCCCTTCTCCAGGGGATCTTCCCAACCCAGGGCTCAAACTCAGGTCTCCCACATTGCAGGCAGATTCTTTACCAGCTGAGCTACAAGGGAAGCCCAAGAATACTGGAGTGGGTAGCCTATCCCTACTCCAGGGGATCTTCCTGACCCAGGAATCAAACCAGTGTCTCCTCCACTTCAGGTGGATTTTTTTTACCAACTGAGCTATCAGGGAAGTCCTTAAATAGAAAGCATTTATATAAAAAAAATTTGGTTGTTTACAATATAATCATAAACATAAACATAATAATACAAGTTATAACAATGTCTTTAGAGTTAAAATGACTACTCTTCATAGCATTCAAATTATGATTTTTATCATAAACTTAAAATTAAGGGAAAAGATTACCCAGTTTCAGTACTGTGGCTACAAATACCCCATGCTCCCTAGATATTTGCATATGTAGTATGTTGGGGTGAAATGCTATCATAGGGTTAGTGCATCCCATTCAATGAACGTATTGTAGGTGTGACTTCCTTACTGGTCCTCCAAAACAGTCATTCCACAACACTCATCCCAACATCCTCCCTGGCAGATGCCACCCTCTTCATCTTCAGAGTCAAGGGCACGAGGCACTGGCCTAGGTGCTTTTCTCTGCACAGAGCTGGGGTGAGTCAAGGGGCATCTCCTGTGGCAATTACCAGGAACTGACATTAAGAGCCGAGATTATGGGAAAATAAAAGCATGAAATAGCAGATCTGGATGAAATCCAAAGACCGTGGTTTGGTCTGTTGCAGCTGACATAGTTTTTTTAACAGAACAGCTATGTTTACTAATAGGTGGAGAGTGGTTACCTTCTTTCCAATGCTGCCTCAGTCCTAAACCAAGGCATATGAAAAGTTTCAGACTGCCCTTTACATTTTGTGTTCACCAACCATTTTCATAGATATTAGCTTGTTAGATCTTTCCAACATCCCTCTAAGGTGCATCCCTATAAGATCAGAGTACAGAGTGTCCCCCAAATTGGCTTCTCTGAAGGTATGGATGAAACAGTAAGAGGCTACACAGATTTAGGAAGAGTAAGTTTGTTACCATCCTACTTAAAACCCCAAATAGAGAGTCATTATATATTTGGAGTAGTAATAGATGTGTTTACCACACATTCTAATTATTAATCAATTTCTGTCTTTTTTTTTTCAAATATTGAATTCCTACTGAATCCTAGGTCTTAATACAGATAATGGGAAGTAAAAATATCTGTCCTTGAGATTCTCTGCTCTCTGTCTGGTGGGGAAATGAACAAGTGAACAGATAGTCCCAATATAATGTCAAAGAGTTATAATAAAATACATAATGGTATATAATGGAATCCAGGGAAGGAGTATACCCACCTGAGTGGTATAGGGTCTTTTGAGAAGATTTCACAGAAAAGTTAATTTTTTTTTTTTTTTTTGTCATGAAGGTAACCAAGGACTCTCAATTTTCAAATCGTATGCTCACGAAATCTGTCTTTGGGCGCCACTGAGCACTTCCTCATTTCTGAAAATAATCTGTTGGGTTTCTTGGACCTTGGACTGGATTCTTCCCTAGTTTCCATCTGGCCATGTTTTTCCTTCCTCTTCTACTAATCTTACTGAGTCTGCTCTTTACATTTTGCTCTTTCCATGCCTTCATTTGTGCCATCTTCCTTTCACACATTCCATTGTTTCTGTGGGTGAGAATTTGCTAATACATATTCATGGTCTCGACCGCCTTGCATATGACTGTGCCTTGGAAATCTTTGCCTCAGGCAAACCTGACTCCTGAGCACAGCTGATGCGTTCAGCTGATTCCTGAGCTTCCTGGCTTGGAAACCTCCCTGGGACTTTGGGTAAAGGACACCGTCACCTGTTCACTTGTTCTTCCAGTCCTCCTTCATTCATTCAGCAAATATTTATGAATGTTCACTGGAGGTTAGTCACCGTGTTAGGCTTTGGATCACAATGCTGGAAAAACAGAATAGGCTCTTCCTCTCCTGAGAAAAATAAATTTAACTTGGTGCTTAGCAAAGTGTGGTTCACTAATTACATGACAGAATCACTGAAAGAAGAAGGGCTTCTTTTAAAAATGCCAAGTTGAGGTTCTTTCCCAGGCCTGTTAAACTGTAGTCTCTAAGAACTGCTTTCCAGTGAGATATAGTTTGAGTAAAGCCTTTAAGTGATTCTAAGGAACATAATGTAAAATTTATAAAACCATTTATTGAAGTAAAAAGAAAAACAAGTGCAGAATTGCCTACTGTAAAAGTGCCATTGAAGAAGATTACAAGGTGTTGTGTGATGTACAGTAGGAGAGTAAGGAGGGTTGGTACGTAATTACCTGGGAGTTAGGCAGGGATGAGATCATGCCTGGCCATGCAGTTGGCGGTTGATCAGAAGTAAGGCTGAAGTAAGTGAAATGCTAAGGATGACTCTCAAACACAAGGCCGGATGCCATTGTTTGGTTTTTCTGTTTTCTTCTTGCCACTCTTATTTCTATTTTTTTCCCACTATATCTTAAACCTATCCCATTTTCTTCATAATTACTGATTCCAACAGTTCATAGGCTCTTGTCTTGTCTAGAATTATGACATTATTCCCTTAATTCTTATTCTTGCTAGTATCATCCTTTCTCCTGATCTGTCACCACACTGATCTCATATATATATATATATATATATATATATATATGTATATATATGTGTTGGAGAAGGCAATGGCACCCCACTCCAGTACTCTTGCCTGGAGAATCCATGAATGGAGGAGCCTGGAAGGCTGCAGTCCATGGAGTCGCTAAGAGTCGGGAACGACCAAGCGACTTTGCTTTCACTTTTCACTTTCATGCATTGGAGAAGGAAATGGCAACCCACTCCAGTGTTCTTGCCTGGAGAATCCCAGGGACGGGGAAGCCTGGTGGGCTGCCGTCTATGGGGTCGCACAGAGTCGGACACGACTGAAGCGACTTAGCAGCAGCATATATATGTATAAAATGTATATTTTATTTTATATGAGATCACACATTTGGTTAAAATTCTTTAATCATGCTCTTGGGCCATGAGGATAGTCTGAGAAACCTGGTGCTGCCTACAAAGTCCTTCCTGCTCATTGCTGCTCTTTGGATTCCTCTTGTCATCACTTGCAGCTGGAATTTAGCAAAAGCCTCAGCTTGACAGGTGATTGACCATATCTAGCCTTGGATTTTTTCCATCTTCTCTCTATACTGCACAGTGATCCTTCTATGCAATAAAACTCATCATCTTTGCCCCTTCAGTTCAGTTGCTCAGTCGTGTCTGACTCTTTGTGACCCCATGGACTGCAACAGGTCAAGCCTCCCTGTCTATCACCAACTCCCAGAGGTTACTCAAACTCATGTCCACTGAGGCGATGATGCCATCCAACCATTTTATCCTCTGTCATCCCCTTCTCCTCCCGCCTTCAATCTTTCCCAGCATCAGGGTCTTTTCAGACAAATCAGTTCTTCACATAAGGTGGCCAAAGTATTGGAGTTTCAACTTCAGCATCAGTCCTTCCAATGAATATTCAGGACTGATTTCCTTTAAGATGGACTGGCTGGATCTCCTTGCAGTCCAAGGGACTCTCAAGAGTCTTCTCCAACACCACAGTTCAAAAGCATCAATTCTTTGGCACTCAGCTTTCTCTGTAGTCCAAATCTCACATCTATACATGACTACTGGAAAAACCGTAGCTTTGACTAGATGGACTTTTGTTAGCAAAGTAATGTCTCTGCTTTTTAATAAGCTGCTTAGGTTGGTCATAACTTTTCTTCCAAGAAGCAAGCATCTTTTAATTTTGTGGCTGCAGTCACCATCTGCGTGATTTTGGAACCCCCCAAAAAAATCTCTCAGTGTAAATTAAGTAGGGTGACAATACACAGCCTTGACATACTCCTTTCCTGATTTGGAACCAGTCTGTTGTTTCATGTCCAGTTTTAACTGTTGCTTCTTGACCAGCATACAGATTTTTCAGGAAGCAGGTCAGGTGGGTCTGGTATTCCCATGTCTTGAAGAATTTTCCACCATTTGTTTTGATCCACACAGTCAAAAGCTTTGGCATAGTCAATAAAGCAGAAGTAGATGTTTTTCTGGAACTCTCTTGCTTTTATGATCATCCAACGGATGTTGGCAATTTGATCTCTGGTTCCTCTGCCTTTTCTAAATCCAGCTTGAACATCTAGAAGTTCTTGGTTCATGTACTGTTAAACCCTTGCTTGGAGAATTTTGAGCAGTAGTTTGCTAACGTGTGAGATGAGTGCTATTGTGCAGTAGTTTGAGCATTCTCTGGCATTGCATTTCTTTGGGACTGAAATGAAAACTGACCTTTTCTAGCCCTGTAGCCACTGCTGAGTTTTCCAAATTTGCTGGCATATTCAGTGCAGCACTTTCACAGCATCATCTTTTAGGATTTGAAATAGCTCAAGTGGAATTCCATCACCTCCGCTAGCTTTGTTCGTAGTGATGCTTTCTAAGGCCCACTTGACTTCTCATTCCAGGATGTCTGGCTCTAGGTGAGTGATCACACCATCGTGATTATCTGGATCGTGAAGCTCTTTTTTGTACAGTTCTTCTGTTGTATTCTTGCCACCTCTTTAATATCTTCTGCTTCTGTTAGGTCCCTACCATTTCTGTCGTTTATTGTGTCCATCTTTGCATGAAATGTTCCCTTGGTATCTCTGATTTTCTTGAAGAGATCTCTAGTCTTTCTCATTCTATTGTTTTCTTCTATTTCTTTACATTGATCACCAAGGAAGGCTTTCTAATCGCTCCTTTCTATTCTTTGGAACCCTGCATTCAAATGGGTATATCTTTCCTTTTCCCCTTTGCCTTTCGTTTCTCTTCTTTTCATAGCTATTATTAAGGTTTCCTCAGACAACCTTTTTTCCTCTTTGCATTTCTTTTTCTCTGTCCCTTCAGAGGATCCCAACTATCACTTTCAGCATAACATCCAAACTCGTCTCAGCGGCTTGTAAGTTTCTTTTAAAATGATCTTGCGTTTCCTCTTTTCCTTAGCCTGCCTCTTGCCACTCCAACCAGTGTTTTAATCTGTATTTTTGCTATTTGTTTTATCTTTAGTTTCTCCAGTTTGTTATGGCTTCTCACCGCTGAAGTTTAATCTTTTTTTTTTTTTTTTTTGGCTTGATGCCTTCTTGGGATTCCTGTTCCTGGTGGTTTATCTCCTATACAGCCTTCAGGCTGCTGTCCACACATCCCCAGAACCCAGGCTGAGTGCCCCTGCTGAATCCTCTGCTAGCAGCACCACTGCCTCCCTGCTTTTCTTTCGCAGGGAGTCTAACACTGAGCTGCGACTGGCTCTCTGCTTATCTCTTTCCCCACCTGCACTGACTCGGAGGCCAGGGACCGCGTCTTGGTCACTGTTGAATTCTCACGTTGAGTCTTGTGTCTCAAAACAGAGTGGGTATGCAATATGGTTTTTTATACAGCAAATGAAGTACTGAATGTTAGTTCTTCCTGACTGTATCAACATAGTTTGCATATTTAAAAAGTAACAGCTTTATTGAGATAATTCAAATACCATAAAGTTTGCCCTTTTTAACATACATAATTCAGTGGTTTTTAGTATAGTCACAGAGTCATGTTATCCATTGCCACTAATTTTAGACTATTTTCATCACTTCCCAAGAAATCCTCTCTATTCCGTTCTTTCCTTAACTCCTGGCAGTCAAAAATCTACTGGCTGTATATGCCTTTGCTTATTCTGGACAGTACATATAAATTAAAATTACACACTGGTCTTTTTGTCTGATTTCTTTCACTTAGCATATTTTGAAGGTTCATTTATTTCATAGCATATATTATTACTTTGTTTCTTTTTATTTATTTTTAATATTTGATTGAGTAGATAAAGCACATTTCTTTAATGGAATTGGATTTTTTCTGCTTTTTTGCTATAATGACTAATGCTGTTATGAAATTCATGTATAAATTTTTTGTGTGAGCATATGTCTCCAGTTTTCTTAGACTGAAATAATTTAGGAGTGGAATTGCTAGGTCATATGGCAATTCTATGTTTAACTTTTCAAGGAAGTGCCGAACTGCTGTCCAAAATAGCTGTACCATTTTACATTGCCACCAATAATATAAAGAGTTTTAATTTCTCCATATCTTCAATAAAACTTGATTCTGTCTGTATTTTTTATTATGACCATCCTAGTGGGTATTATGGTTCTGTTTTGCATTTTTCTGATGACTAATGATGTTAAACATCTTTTCCTGTGCTTATTAACCAAACATATCTGTTTTTTTTGAGAAATGTCTCTTCATTTCTTTTACTTATTTTTTAATTGGATTGCATGCTTTTTTAACAGTTTAATTCTAAGAGTTTTAAAATATATATTCTGATATGAGTTCTTTATCAGATATATGAGTTAGAAATATTTTTGCCCACTCTGTGGGTTGTTTTTTCACTCTCCTAATAGTATCTGTTGAATTATGAAAGTATTTAAGATTGATGAAGTCTGATTTATTTATTTTAACTTTGTTGCTTATTCTTTTGGTGACATGTCTTGTGCCAGAACCATTGTTGAAAAGACTATTTTTTCTCCATTGAATTTTCTTGTCAGCTTTGTAAAAAAATCAATTGACCTTATATGTAATAGATTATTTCTGAACTCTCAATTTTCTTTCATTGATTAGTCTTTCTTTGTGCCAGTATCATGCTGCTTGATTACTGTAGATTTATAGGAAGTTTTAAAATCAAGAAGTGTAAATTCCCCAACTTCACTCTTTTAAGATCATTTTGTCTATTCTTGGTCCCTTATATTCCCCTATGAATTTTAGGATCAGTTAATCAATTTCTTCAAAGAAGTCAGAAGAGATTTTAATAGAGATTATGTCGAATCTGTTGATTAGTTTTGTGAGTATTTCCATCTTGGCAATGTTCAGTCTTCTGATCCATGAACTTCAGATTGCTTTTCATTTATTTCTTTAACTTTCTTAAAATGATATTTTGTAGCTTTAAGTTAAAAATATTACACTTTACTAGTTAAGTTTATTCCTAAGTATTTTATTTTTAATGCTATTGTAAGTAAAATTTTAATTAATTTAAAATTGTCTTTTTAAATAGGAGGAGTGTTTACATTTTTAGAGGTTATGTAGACCTGTAACATCACACAAAACTGTGACTTCAATCTAGGGATCATACATACATACTAGATTTGCAAAGGACACTAAACCTACTTACCACTTTGAATAGAAGTAGAAAGCATTGCATTACCCAAAAGAAAGGATGGATATTAAGGAAGCAATATATATTTATATATAAACATTTATAAATATGAATGTATAAAGTAATATATTGATAAAGTTTATTTTGAGTTGCATTAGCAAAACCATATGCTTCACAAAATATGTAACCAAATTCTGGCATTTTAAATACTGATTTTAAATACTCATCCTAATTAAATACACTTGTTAAACCTATTGATTATGTGGAAATTAACAAGTAAACCTTTGAGAAAATGTCCAGTTTCACTAGAAATGATTGCATTATGCTGTTATATAAGTCAGATGAAGAATTGGGTTTTTGAATACTGGAGTGGCAAAGTAGTCATCAAAATAATTATTAATACTATGCTTATTTATAGAGCAAGATAAAAAGAGCTAATTAAGAATGGTATGACTAGATATCAATTATCTTTGTGTTATATTTAAAATTTTCCCACATGTATAATAATCATAATGTTGAAGATACAACTTAATATGTGGGGAAAAAACCCTGTAATAGAGGTATTAAATTGAGTGAGAATTTTGTAGTGCATACTGAAAATGATTAGTTACAGTAGGGCCTTTAATTGGGAAATATTTTTGTAGCCCTTTTATCAGGAGTTATTAGAACTACACAGGAGAAAATTATTTTATAAAAAATAATGTCTTTAATTTATGTTTGGGAAGATTAAAGATTAAAAAATGTAGGCACACTCAGAAAGTTTTGGTTTTGTGGTTATTGGTGCCTTTGCATTAATAACAGAATTTGACAGCCGAAGCTGGTTGATAGCCCATATTCTAGAAAATGAACTGGATTGGGGCCTCCAGAATCTATCACCGTTGGTGAACATTGTCAAGACAGGAGTGGGCTATGGTTTCATCTCTGGAAGGTCTATCAATATAACTATCATCCGTTTGTTAGAACACATGTTTTAGACACAAATATCCTAATATCAGAATAATACCAAAGGAGAGGAAGACCTGTTTTAAAATATTTTTACTCATTATGAAAGATGCTATAATTTGTTAATATAGAAAAGCAAGAGGGCTGAATGATCTTTGTGTTTTATAGTATAGTTGTGAAAAATAAGAAGTTTAATTTCTATTAATACTACCAATCTCAATTAGTATTATTTTTAATTTGGTATCATATCTAAAATAAATTTTGTCTCAAACACTAATGTATTTACAAGTACCTGACTCAAGTGTTTGCTATTGCTTCCTCTTTGGGGTGGATATTAGTTGGTTCCCAGACTTCAACTATGGTATCAAAACACAGTACAGTTCAGTTCAGTTCAGTTCAGTTGCTCAGTCATGTCTGACTCTTCGCGACCCCATGAGTCGCAGCATGCCAGGCACCAACTCCCAGAGTTCACTCAGACTCAGGTCCATCGAGTCAGTCATGCCATCCAGCCATCTCATCCTCTGTCATCCCCTTCTCCTCTTGCCCTCAATCCCTCCCAGCATCAGAGTCCTTTCCAATGAGTCAAATCTTCGCATGAGGTGGCCAAACTACTGGAGTTTCAGCTGTAGCATCATTCCTTCCAAAGAAATCCCAGGGCTGATCTCCTTCAGAAGGGACTGGTTGGATCTCCTTGCAGTCCAAGGGACTCTCAAGAGTCTTCTCCAACATCACAGTTCAAAAGCATCAATTCTTCGGCGCTCAGCTTTCTTCACAGTCCAACTCTCACATCCATTTATGACCACAGGAAAAACCATAGCCTTGACCAGACGGACCTTTGCTGGCAAAGTAATGTCTCTGCTTTTGAATATGCTATCCAGGTTGGTCATAACTTTTCTTCCAAGGAGTAAGCGTCTTTTAATTTCATGGCTGCAGTCACCATCTGCAGTGATTTTGGAGCCCCCCAAAATAAACTCTGATACTGTTTCCACTGTTTCCCCATCTATTTCCCATGAAGTGATGGAACCGGATGCCATGATCTTTGTTTTCTGAATGTTGAGCTTTAAGCCAACTTTTTCACTCTCCACTTTCACCTTCATGAAGAGGCTTTTTAGTTCCTTTTCACTTTCTGCCATAAGGGTGGTGTCATCTGCATATCTAGTTATACATAATAGATTCCTTGATGAAATGCAGTCATGTATTTTTAACATGTTTACTGAATCATACATAGTTTTCTCCATTATATCACGAAATGTCACACATATTTCATGACTACATTGTTTTTTACTTAAAGAAAATTTACAGTTTTTAAAAGATGTGGTATTTTCATTGTCTTATAACTTTAATTTTTATTTATGAAAACATTTTTTCACTAGTTGAGTATTCAAAAAATTGATCAAGAAAAATGTAATGCTTAGCTTATAATGATGAATATTTATCTTCTGTAATGAGGCCTATCTGATTGAGTATATTTCTTTGTTAATAAGTCATTTCCTTCTAGAAAATAAAGTGCTTTGTGAATTAAAGAATCGAACATGTGGTTAGACAAGTTGACCTTTAAGGTCTCTACCAAATTTGAAGTTTAATGTGTCTGAGAATTTTTTTTTAGTGTCATTTTCTTCAACAGTAATATTATAAATCTATAGAAGCCCCAAACAAAATGCAATTTTGATTTTACAGTAATTAGCTTTGAAACATAACCTTCACAAAACATATTTTATTATCTTAGAAGAGTCCATTAGGGTATAAAATCAATATTTTAGCCACTCAGTAGAGCATTTCATTTTTCTCAATATTTTTGAGAGAAGCCACTTTCAATTTAACTTTTTTCTTGCCTAATGGAATCTTATACATAAATAAAATAACTTTTCTAAATCATTGAAAGCTAATAGAAAATTAACAGGGTTATGATAGATTGCTTTTCCTTTGTGGTGAACAGACAAGGTAGAACTAATAATCTTGAGTGCCCTTAGGACACATGAAGTACCATCTACTTTCTCAAGGGAGGATATTTGAAATAAAACATGCATGAATTCTCCACTTCACCTGAGGTGGGTTTGATGGCCCTCTGCAAATGTTGAGCTTAGAGGCTATACTTCTCTGCCCTCCACTATTCACACCACATTCAAGAAAGGAAAGCATCCTTAAGCAGTAGATATGTTTATGAAAACAATCTCAGTCACATAGTTCCCAAAGGGGAGGCAGTCTTAAGAGTGATGATAGAATGCTGCTGACAGTAGACAACTTGGGGGGCATATTTTGGTAAAAGATAGTTAGTTGTTACTACTTTCTCAGTAGATTCTCAATAGACTGCTATACTGGTGGAATTCACAGAATGGGTAAGAAAGCTTAACTTGAGTTGCATTAGTTTTCCATTGCTGTACAATAATTCCATGTTTAGCAGCTTAAGACAAGAAAACATTTACTAGCTCACACAGTTCCTGTAGATTGGAAATTCAGAAGCAGCTTAGCTGGGTTTTTCTGGCTCAGGGTCTCTCATGAGTTTGTGGTCAAGATGTCAGCTGGAGCTGCAGTCATCCGAAGGCTTGCCTGGGGCCAGACAATTCACTTTCTGGGTGACACCCTCACATGCATGGCAAGTCGGTGCTGGTTGTTGGCGGGAGGCCTCAGTTCCTTTCCATGGGGCTGCCGGAGAACTCTCATGATAGTTTAATTATTTCCCTGAAGTGAGCAATCCAAGAGAGAACAAGACACAGGCCAAAATGTCACTGATGACCTAACCTCAGAAACCACATGCCATCATTTCTGGAATATATTATTGTTTACACAAATCAGCCCATTTAAAGTGGGAGAGAACTCCATGAGTGCATGATTCCAGGAGGTAAAGTTATTGGGGGGCATCTTGGAGCCAGGCTATCACAGGATATGGTGATTTTTCCTTTAACTTGTTATAGAGCTGGTCTTGGAAAAATAGTTTTTCATTTTGTTTTGTTTTAAACATTCCTTCAGCTCTTATCTCTGTGCCTCTTTGAGCAATCCTTTATTTCCAGATCTCAGCACTTTCAAGTTGGCTCCTTCTACCTCAGGGGTACCCCTCACATTCTTCCTTCCTCACAAATTCAATAAATATTTGAGGATGAATTGAGTGTCCATCATTGTTTGTCCACATCAATGAGCAAAATCACTCTGTTCATAGAGCTTACCTTTTATATAGAAGCTGCTTGTCATAGTAAATTGTTGATCTATAATTTCTGTTTTTTTTCCTATAGCATTTGTGAGATTTGATGCTATTTCCAGGTAGATGATGTCAGAATTGATTTGACTTATAGGAGAAACAGCTAGTACTCCAGAATTTCTTTGTGGTTTAGGAAACCCCTTTTGCCCTGTCCCCCACATTGGAATTGGGTCCAGAACCTTTAGTAAAGCAATTTAAGGTAAGGGGTCAATGACTGGCAAAATTCCTTTAAAATAACACTTTGGTTTTAATAGAGGTATTCTATGGTCTAATTCAAAAGAGTGAGATGGAACCCTAAGGCCTTGACACAGAAATCCTACTAGGGGATCTCACTCATTTGTATCAATTTCATTGCTTTAAGCCTACTTTTGTTCAATGGAAATATCATCATCAAGCTGTCTCACTCAGCATGGTCTTTTCCCCAGTGTGAAAATGCAAGGCTGAGGGGCATAAGTGAATCTGAATGTTAAACAGAGGCAAAACCATTCATATAGTTGTCACTATGGACACATGAGGAGTGTCAGAGATTAAAGTAGCTAGTTTTGCCATTTCCTTTCAAAATTGACACAGTGAGATTTGAATTTCCCCAAATATGGTAGAAAGACTTGATTCATTGTTCATATGTGTATTTATATCCTAGCCAGTATTTCAGGGCATTTATATCTGAGTTTAGCTCTAACAGGTTTCTTTCCATAGGACTTTTCTTTTTTTTTTTTTTTCCATTTTAAAGCTGTTTAGATCAATGCATCTTTCTCCAAATGTCAGATTGGTCAAAATCAAGGAGGTAAATGGAAAGTAATGACACTCATCAAGTTGATGATGTGAATGATTTATTGGCCCCAATCATTTAATACTTTCATAAAGTCAGGGAAAGAAACTCTGGGCTCTTATTATGGTAAACTGTCCTGTCAGCATTCAGTGATTTATTACAAACCTGTGGCTAGGATTAGGATATTATAAATGGGGGGAAAATGGAAGGCTCATTAATATTTTATACCCACAGGTGGAAGACATGCAGTGGGCCAATAGAGAGCACACTCACCCGGCGTCGGTCTGCAGCCTGCCCTGTAAGCCCGGTGAGAGGAAGAAGACAGTGAAAGGAGTCCCTTGCTGCTGGCACTGCGAGCGCTGTGAAGGTTACAACTACCAGGTAGATGAGCTGTCCTGTGAACTCTGCCCTTTGGATCAGAGACCCAACGTCAACCGCACAGGCTGCCAGCTAATCCCCATCATCAAACTCGAGTGGCATTCTCCCTGGGCGGTGGTGCCTGTGTTCGTTGCCATCTTGGGAATCATCGCCACCACCTTTGTGATCGTGACCTTCGTCCGCTATAACGACACGCCTATCGTGAGGGCTTCGGGCCGCGAACTTAGTTACGTGCTCCTCACGGGGATTTTTCTCTGTTATTCAATCACCTTTTTGATGATTGCAGCACCAGATACCATCATCTGCTCCTTCCGGCGGATCTTCCTAGGACTCGGCATGTGTTTCAGCTATGCAGCGCTCCTGACCAAAACAAACCGAATCCACCGAATATTTGAGCAGGGGAAGAAATCTGTCACAGCACCTAAGTTTATCAGTCCTGCATCCCAGCTGGTGATCACCTTCAGCCTGATCTCCATCCAGCTCCTGGGAGTGTGTGTCTGGTTTGTTGTGGACCCACCACACATCATCATAGACTATGGAGAACAGAGGACTCTAGATCCGGAGAACGCCAGGGGAGTGCTCAAGTGCGACATCTCTGATCTCTCGCTCATTTGTTCACTGGGCTACAGTATTCTCTTGATGGTTACTTGTACTGTCTATGCCATTAAAACAAGAGGAGTTCCAGAGACTTTCAATGAAGCCAAACCCATTGGATTTACCATGTATACCACCTGCATCATTTGGTTAGCTTTTATCCCCATCTTTTTTGGTACAGCCCAGTCAGCAGAAAAGGTAAGAAATGCATTTGCCAATCGTTTTCCTGGATTTAATTTCTTCCTTTAGGATGTTTCCCCTTCTTTCTCATTGGCTCACTTATATTCTTCCAAGAATCCTGGTGTGTTATATATATGCAAGGTCGCTTTGCTCTGAATATTTGTAGACTGAAGCTGATTTTTCATGAAAAACATTTTAATGTGTTTTCCTTGGTGAGGTTGAAGATTGACAGAGCTCACATCACTTTCTTGGTCCTTTCTTCCAGCTCTGTTATCAACTAACATAGATGTTATTTTCCAAATGTTAAAAGAGGAAAGGAGAAAGGGCAGACATGATTCAGAGGAGTGAGCTATGCCAGAGGTATCTCAATGCATGACAAATGCCTCCTTTTCTGGTTCTAATGTGACTCTGAAAGAAAGCTATTTCTTAATAATCATGATGGTTTTAATCATAGAAGCAAACTTCAACAATACAAAGAAATTAAATGGCTTAGTTCAATCTGAACCATCTTACTATGTCTCTTTAGTCTCCATTCTTATCATTTTTTCCATATGTAGAGGATGGTGGGGAGGGTTTAAGAAGCAATGGATAATTATATAATACAGTTTATATTTTTTTAGAAGTTGAAGATCATTTGAATTTCCCCAAATCATTTTATTTTGTTACTAATCTTCCATAAACTTCTCCATATAAAACACTGCATGTAAAGAACATCTGTGTTTGAAAGGAAATGTGTGCTGAACTGGGTGTGTATGTATGTATGTATAGAAAAGCAGAGGATTGATGTTAACCATGAATTCAAGGTTCGGGTGGTGTGCCGGAGACAGACAGCTTATAAAACAAAGGCAAATGCTACCGTTCTAAAGGGATAGCTCTTCAGCCTTAATTGTATACGAGAAAGTTCTTTCTTGGTGTAAAGATGTAAAGATTGTCCCATTCTCCATCATTAGAAGTCATGAGGAAGTCAAAACATCTGGGGTGGGGTTGGGAGTGGCGATTTTATTCCCTGGGTTCTAACATTCCAAGTAAGGTCCTGCATAACTCTTAAAATTTCAACTAATTCAGAGGAAAAATACTCAACAAGAGCATGGAGAGCTCATTAGTATGAGCATTCATCCCTTACTCAATCAATGTGGGCTTCAACTTTGAAAGATAAAAAACGTACTTCAGGAAATGTGCCAGTGAATAGAGCAACTTTGCCGTGGGTTCCAGACCGGTGACCTTTCTTGACTTGACTGATCTGATGGAAGTCCTTGAGAGTGGCAGGAAAGTAAAGTAAGACAGTTTGGGGCTCTAAACCTAACAACTAGAAAACATTATATTTTGGCATATGCAGATGGGAATCTATTAGGATCAAACTTGTAAATTTTACTTAGGAAGAAATTTGTGTCTCTGAAAGTTTATTAGATCTGTTTGGACATGGTTAGTTGGACTAGTCGGGAAAAACATTTTTCAGGGTCTGGAAATGTCCACATTATGTGAATTATTAATAACATCAATTTAAGTGGTACTTGTATTTGTGTTTGAATATATACTTCTTTTTTAAATATATTGTTTTACCTGGAGAAAGCCAGAGAGAGTTTATTTTGCTTTCTTGTGGATAACAGATTTTTTTCCGCTGTGCTGGGTCTTTGTTGTTGCTTGGACTCTTCTTTAGTTGCCGTGAGTAGGGGCTACCCTCTAGTTGGGGTACGCAGACCTCTCATTGTGGTGGCTTCTCTTGTTGCAGAGCACAGGCTCTAGGCACACAGACTTCAGTAGTTGTGGCTCCCGGACTCTAGAGCACAGGCTCAATAGTTGTGGCGTAGGGGGAACCCAGTTGGTCCACGACATGTGGGATCTTCCCCGATCACAGATTGAACCTTTGTCTTCTGCACTGGAACGCAAATTCTTTACCATTGAGCCAGCAGGGAAGCCCAACAATAAATATATAACCAAACAAAATCTCCTGAGCTCTGACATCTAACTCCTTTTTTTTTTTTGCTTTCACTCCCTTTACATTTTATAAATGACAGCCTGCTCTTACTTTTCATGTTGTGACTTCAAGGGCTTGGGGAAGCAAATATAAGTGCATATAAGATGTTATTTCTATTTAGACAACTCTTTCAGTGACTTGATTTTTAGAATAAATAAAATCATGGTCCTATATCAAGCTATTGAACACCTTCATAGTAATTCAAACATGGATCATGCTAAGTTTTTTTTTTTTTTTTTTTAAGGTAATTGAAAAAAAAAAAGAAAGACCACTGAATCTCAGATCAGAAATTCTGCAGAGTTGCAGCTGTCCCCTGAGGAGCAGTGGTGGAGATAGTAAGAGACATTTCAGGATGAAATGGACACATGAACAAGTCAGGGGGTGGAGGCTGCCCAGTGCTGCAGGGACTATGGGAGTTGTACCACTCCATCCAAGAACCTGGAGTTTATGTACATACTTATGGATGTATCAGTGCTTCCCGAGAGATGACTGAATACTAGCTAGCCAGAATTCCTTTTCCTCTTTTAGCTTTGTGGAATCATAGTAAGTCAAAGAAGCACAATGTAAGACCAATTTATAAAATATGCTAATTGGAATAGTTTTGTATTGATAATATGATTGAATGTGGAGATGACTGAAGCAATCAGGATGAAACACTAATTTTAGGAGTTTTCAGAACATTGGAAAGTGCTCAAATTGTTTAGTTAGGCTTGGAGATGCTTAATTTAGACCAGCTCTACATCAAGAGCTATTATATGATAAGTAGCTGAGATTTACTACTGAAGTATTTTGTATAATACACTTATGTGTCATCCTAACACTTCACATTCAAATTTGCCTCCTGCTATTCTCTGTCGAAGTATCTCTAATTATTCAAAACAATACACAAAATGTTTGAAACTGTTTATTTTTTTTTGCTTTGCTAAAATTACTGACACAGATATTAAAAGTGAATAAAACATTTATATCTCAAAAGGCAGGCTTTCTCTAAGTTTTTTGACTTTGGAAGACCAAAGAGTGGGTCAGTTCTCCACTCTCATTTATAATGCTCAGCCAGTTAACTCCGTGTTATCGGCTTGAAGTATTCACAAGTCAGGCAGCACACACAGCCATTAATTCAGCAGATCCTTATTGAGCATTGTGGCCAGCATTGTGCTAATTATTGAGCCATGTCAGTCTGCTTCCCAGAGCCTTCCCTGTACAAAGGCCCAGCCTGGCTCCCAGCCGATGCCGTCTGACGCCTGCCAGCTCCAGCAAGTGCCAGGCTCAAGGGCAGGAGAAAATCAGGCTCAAGGGCAGGGGGAGGTGGTGAGGAGTCAGATGTGAGATGAGAAAGCCAAAAAAGAGCTATGCATCCTGTGACACAGAATTTATAATGTGGAAGATAGCAGAAGAGCAAAATTTCTTCCAGTATGCTTTGAATACTGGAAATGACAACCCACTCCAGTATTCTTGCCTGGAAAATTCCATGGACAGAGGGACCTGATGGGTTACAGTCAGGGTTGCAAAGAGTCAGACACGACTGAGCTACTAACACTAACACACCATGCATTGAATTCTGTTTCATAGAGACATATCTATAGGAGAAAACCCATCTAGCCACATAGGTCTCTCTGAAATTATTACAGAAGTAGGAAGTAAAAGTAAAATTAGTTGAATAATTTAAACAGATGTTTTAGAAAACCTCTGAGTAAAATCAAGTTATAAAGGGATTTTTGTAGCATTCATGAGGAAAGAAAGCTCTCTGAAGTATATCTTCATTCAATGACAAAACATCATTTAAATTTCCCCACATCCTTTTCCTTCAAATTTTAAAATCAAGATGAATCATACTTTTTCCTAATACATTTTAGTGACATCATTTATTAGCTTTGTACCTAGTGCTGCATTCTACTAAATCATAGTTTAAGTACACTTTTTTTTTTTCTATAAAAAATCAGCCTGAGTGGAGGGGCGGAGACACTGAGGCATGGACAGGGACCAACGTGAACTTTCATAGTTAGGTTGAAAAGACAAAAATTAAAAATATAATTAATGTAATAGTCAGGAAGAGAATACTCAAGGGTGGTTTAGGGTTGTTAGGATGGCAGAAATCTCTTACATACATATTTTACCATCTCTAATTGGGTTCACAAAGCCTAGATAATCAGACAAAGGTTATGACACTGCCAAGCTCCAAGGAGCACAGTGCTTCAACCAGAGCATAGCGTGGAAACATAACAAAACACCCTAGAGACAGGAAAGAAAATAAAGCTCCAAAGTGTCAAACAGCGCATATGTCCTGAACCAACCTTTCTTCCTTCACCTGGATGAGTCGGGCAGCCTCTATCTAGTAGCCTAAGTCAGAAACCTGGTGTTATGTTAGACCCCTCCATCTACTCACATTCACCCCTTTATTTCCTCTTCTCACCTTCAAATGTCATCCTTTATTAATTCATGGAGGGCAACTTGTGTCTGTCTGATGTGTATCTGAATGAATACATCTCTTAACATTACACATTACATTCGTGTAATATGCTCTCGACAAATGCCTATTGAATGAGGGAATGGAGTGCCTTCCTTGCACATTAATAACATGATATAATAATAAAAATGCTTGCTTGTTATTTTATTATTTAAGTTAGAGCATGCCATAATGGTAACTTTATATAGTGATCATATTGTGATTCCCATTATAACTTTTTTTTCCTGAAAAATATTTTTCCTTGAATGATGGGCCAAGTGCATTTCTTTAAAAATTTTTGTCAGTATCACTTATCGTGATATAGGACTGCTAAATATTTAGGGAGAAATATAAAAAGGAATTCTTAAAGTTGTCCTTAGTTCTGTCTAAAATGCACAAATCAAAGGAGAATTGGTGCTGTTTTCCCAGATGCTTTTTGCATGACAAAAGCATTTCCCTTATGCTTCCACTCAATCTGTTGATAAGAGCAGAAGAGTGCAGGGATGCAGCGTGATGAGTGGAGACAGGAAGAGTGTGAACTCTGGAGTGGGAGGATGTGGGTTCAAATTCTGAAGCTCTGCTGAATTAGCTGAGAAAATGCAGTGAAGTGGCTCCATTTGTGCAGATAGGAATACATTCCCTGGAGAATGCAAACACAGATATAAAGCAACATGAAGCATTTGCCTGCCATCTGTGCCCAGCCCTATTCATAAACTAAGGCAGACTTGACTTCGTACCATCTAGGAAAGGGCAGGAAGGTGATTGACTTAAAAAAATCCTCTCGTCCCATTATGGTATGTTTTTGTATTAATAGATACCTCATGGTAGTTTTGAGGAGGGCATGGCAACCCACTCCAATATTCTTGCCTGGAGAACCTCATGGACAGAGGAGTCTGGCAGGCTACAGTCCATACGGTCGCAAAGAGTTGGACACTACTGAAGTGACTCAGCACACACACAAGCATGGTAGTTTTGCTGAGAGTTACATGCTATGAGTCACAAGATGTATTTAGCACATGATAGGCAATCAACAGAAGTTGGCTGTATTTCATGAGGGCAGAAATCATATTTTATCTTGCTTACTATCATATCCTTGACACCTAGCATAAAACGGCTTGGAATGGGTTCTCCAGAAATATTTGTTTAATGATTAAATGCATTTAAAATTATCCAGATAATTGCATTAATTTCTCCAGCCATTTAGACCATGTCTGTGGAGCATCCCAACCAGATGTACTTTTTCAAACACAGATAAATCACATAAGATTGCCTGAGGGTAAATCTCATAAGATTACAGAAGTTAAGAATCTTCAGGACTAGGAAGAGAGAGAAAAGAGTGTTGTTGCTCTGAGGCAATATGTAACTGCTTTCATATATTCAGCAGAAAATACTAGAAGAAAGGCAAGTGTCATCAGAAACTGGTTGCTAAAATACTTGGGTTAAAACTGAAAAGTGAATAACTCTAACAAGAGTTGTGCGAGGAGGTTCTGAAAACAATGATAAAGTCCCTGCTTTGAGAAGTAATACAGATGAGAAAAAACAGCCTGAAAACCTGAGCTAAGAGTGTCAATATAACCTAGACAGCAATGGAAGTAATTTTCAGAGGAGATCAGACCAACCATAACTGTCTCCTAACTTTTTCTCCATTTCTGTGGAAAGAAAGGAAGGAAAACAGTGATCAGTATCCATCTTGTGTGTCTGCAATTATCATTAACTTTACAGAGTTTTCTTTCCTTGTTCACTTACAGTCATTTGAAGCTGATTCCTTTAAAGGTTTCACAGTGTCCCACATTACAGAACAATTTCAGGTGTTATGGGAGATTCTGTCTAATCAAGATTAATCATACCAGCTTGTTACAGCCAACTCTGAAAGGAAAAAAAAAAAGAGAGAAACAAACAAAAAAGGCTGGAAAAGAAAACATTTATGGTAGCTCATTTATGCATTTGCTAGTGGCTCAGTCTGTTAAGAATTTGCCCTGCAATGCGGGAGACCCGGGTTCCATTCCTGGGTTGGGTAGATCCCCTGGAGAAGAGAACGGCAACCCACTCCAGTGATCTTGCCTGGAAAATTCCATGGACAGAGGAGCCTGGCAGGCTACAGTCTATGGGTCACAGAGAGTCAGACATGACCGAGTGACTAACACACACTTTATACACTCAGTAAAAATGATATACTTGTGAAGATATAGAAGAAAGAAATGAAATTGAGGAGATTCTGAGGCACACTGTGTGTGCTAAGTTGCTTTGGTCGTGCCTGACTCTGTGCAACCCCGTGGACTGTAGCCCGCCAGGCTCCTATGTCCCTGGGATTCTCCAGGCAAGAATACCGGAGTGAGTTGCTATGCCCTCCTCCAGGGGATTTTCCCAACCCAGGGATCGAACTCACCTCTCTTATGTCTCCTGCACTGGTAGGCAGGTTTTTTACCAGTACCACCACCCAGGAAGCCCCAAGGCACAATGTAAGCAAGCCTAAGTAGCCCTTCTAGAAAAGACTGCCGTAGCCAGGCTTACTACTTTTTTTTTTCCCCCATTTGTTCTGCATATTACTGCTGCAAAATATTACCAACTTAGACATGTAGGGAAACTCATTGTAGGGGTGCCTATTTTATTAGATGCCAAAAAGAAATATTTGTGCAATGAACCTAGCCTAGATTCCATGATCCCACTTTTTTGGGTGGCTTAGAGGAAGCTGTGTGGTTTGGGGCTACTTAATTTAAGCATTTGGCTATTGGCGAGGTTTGCACCTCCATCTTTCTCTTTTTTAATTGAAATTGAGTTTACAAAACTTTGAATTTTCTATGTCCATTACAATAAATTATTAATTAACACTTAAATAGTCAACCTGGAAGTTTAGTCTTCAAGCTTGCATATCTCACTAAAATGGTTTAGCTTCCTTAATATCTTTGAAATGCTGGAGAACTAGATTTGATTTAGCCCCAAATGTGAATATTTTCTGAGATATAGTGACCATGACTTTATTTCAAAATGTTTAGCAGGAATGCCATACAGACTTATTTTTTTCTCTATAGGCAGAACTTTAATGACAACCCAGACTGTTGATGGTACAGAATGCAGTGACTAATTTACTTATGTAACTTCAAATTGCATTTTCCATGATTCAGTAGCTGCTTATATCTCATGGAGCACACAGGGTGCCAGGAAGAGCAGATTGCAAGCAAATAGTTCCTTTTGGCTGTAACCATATATCCATTTTTATGTTGGGAAGTTTTTTACAGTCTCTAAATGCAGTATCACATGGATTGGTACCATCCACCTCATAGTGCAGAGAAATAGTTAACCAAATATTAGTATAAATTCCAGGCTATTTAAAGCAAATGCAGAGCAGACTTATGTGCATCATTTAAAGAAATATCAAAAAATAGTCTGGTTTCTGGTTCAAGATATTACCTGGCACAAATACATGTAAGACTCTTGAGAGTCCCTTGGACTGCAAGGAGATCCAACCAGTCCATTCTGAAGGAGATCAGCCCTGGGATTTCTTTGGAAGGAATGATGCTAAAGCTGAAACTCCAGTACTTTGGCCACCTCATGTGAAGAGTTGACTCATTGGAAAAGACTCTGATGCTGGGAGGGATTGGGGGCAGGAGGAGAAGGGGACGACAGAGGATGAGATGGCTGGATGGCATTGCTGACTCGATGGACGTGAGTCTGAGTGAACTCTGGGAGTTGGTGATGGACAGGGAGGCCTGGTGTGCTGTGATTCATGGGGTCGCAAAGAGTTGGACACGACTGAGTGACTGATCTGATCTGATCTGATATATATATTTCCTCTAAGGTGATAATGAAATAAAAAAAAGAAAGAGAGAAAAGGAAACTAAAATAAAGGAAGAAAAGAGAGATGGGAGAGAGAAAGAAGGAGGAAGAGGCAGAGGGAGACAGAGAGATCATTACCTTTTCTGAGAAATTGTGGATTTAGTTCCAGACCACCACAATAAAGCAAGTCACCTAGATTTTTCTTTTTTTGTTTCCCAGTGCATATAAAGGTTCTGTTTATACTATAGACTATTATCTTTGCAATATTGTCATATCTAAAAAAATGTTTATTACTTAATTAAAAATACTTTATGGCTAAAACATGCTGTCATCTGAGCCTTGGGCTAATCATGTCTTTTGGTTGGTAGAAGGTCCTTGCCTTGATGCCAAGGGCTGCTGGATAATCAGGGTAGTGGCTGATGAAAATTGGGGGTAGGCTATGGCAATTTCTTAAAATAAGACAGCAGTGAAATTTGCCTCATTGAGTGACTCTTCCTTTCAATGCTGTTTGATAGCATTTAATCCAGGGTAGAACTTCTTTCAAAATGGGAGTCAATCCTCTCAAACCCTACTGCTGTTTTATGAATTAAATTTATGTAATATTCTAAATCTTTTGCTGTCATTTCAACAAGCTTCACAGCATCTTCACTAAGAGCAGATCCTATTTAAGAAATCACTTTCTTTGCTCATCCATAAGAAACAACTCCTTAGCCATTAAAGTTTTATTGTAAGAGTGCAGCAATTCATTCACCTCATTCACCTCATTCACATCCATAAGAAACAACTCCTTAGCCATTAAAGTTTTATTGTAAGAGTGCAGCAATTCATTCACCTCATTCACCTCATTCACCTCAGGCTCCATTTCTGTTTTTTTTTTTTCTTAATTTTTATTTTCAGTACATTAAATTAAGTCATGTACATGACTAAAAAAATTACATTTTTTCCTTTTTAACAAAGTACAACATAAAAAAACCCCAAAACAGAATACTTGACATTTACAATTCAAAATCAAATCAAATTAGAATATTAAATATTTACAAAACTACATCTTTTAAAAGCACTTACAAAATTACATGCAATTTTATAGAAATGGCATAAAAGAATGACTCAAAAATGGGAGAATTTTCCTTTAGTCCTAAAAAGAAAATATGTCCAATACAAGCTGTGAAGATTCTTGAGTATACGAGGACTTCAGTTTCAGCACCAAAGTCAAAGACAGGCCCCACTTCTAATTCCACTGCTCCTGCTATATCCACCTCATCTCTAGCTATTTTCTCCACTGAAGTCTTGGACACCTCCAATTCTTCTATGAGAACTGGAACCAACTTCTTCCATGTTCCTCTTAATGTTGGTATTTTGACCTATTCCCATAAATCATGAATGTTCTTGATGGTATCTACGGTGGTCCTTTTCAGAAGCTTTTCAATATGTTTTTTCCAGATGCATCAGAAGAATTATTATCTACAGCAGCTATAGCCTTATAAAATATATTTATTTTTTAAAATATAAATTTATGTATTTCAATTGGAGGCTAATTACTTTACAAGACTGTAGTGGTTTTGCTATACATTTACATGAATCCACCACGGGTGTACACGTGTTCCCCATCCTGAACCCCCTCCCTCTTCCCTCCCCATCCCATCCCTCTGGATCATCCCAGTGCACCAGCCCCGAGCATCCTGTATCATGCATTGAACCTGGACTGGCGATTTGTTTCACATATGATAATATACATGTGTCAATGCCATTCTCCCAAATCATCCCACCCTCGCCCTCTCCAACAGAGTCCAAAAGACTGCTCTATACATCTGTGTCTCTTTTGGTGTCTTGCATACAGGGTTATCCTTACCATCTTTCTAAATTCCATATATATGTGTTATTATACTGTATTGGTGTTTTTCTTTCTGGCTTACTTCACTCTGTATAATAGGCTCCAGTTTCATCCACCTCATTAGAACTGATTCAAATGTATTCTTTTTAATGGCTGAGTAATATTCCATTGTGTATATGTACCACTGCTTTCTTATCCATTTGTCTGTTCATGGACATCTAGGTTGCTTTTATAAACAGTGCTGCGATGAACATTGGGGTACACATGTCTCTTTCAATTCTGGTTTCCTTGGTGTGTATGCCCAGCAGTGGGATTGCTGGGTCATATGGCAGTTCTATTTCCAGTTTTTTAAGGAATCTTCACACTGTTCTCCATAGTGGCTGTATTAGTTTGCATTCCCACCAGCAGTGTAAGAGGGTTCCCTTTTCTCCATCTCCAGCATTTATTGCTTGTAGACTTTTGGATAGCAGCCATTCTGACTGGCATGAAATGGTACCTCATTGTGGTTATATTTTTATATAAAATATAGTTCATAAATAATAAGACTTGAAAGTGAAAGTTTAGTCACTCAGTCATGTCCGACTCTTTGCAACCTCATGGACTGTAGACTACTAGGCTCCCCCGTCCACGAGATTTTCCAGGCAAGAGTACTAGAGTGGGTTGCTATTTCCTTCTCTAGAGGATCTACCTGACCCAGGGATCAAACCTGGGTCTCCCACATTGTAGGCAGACACTTTACTGTCTGAGCCACCAGGGAAGTCAGGGAATAAGACTTGAAACTCAAAATAATTCCTTGATTCATGGATTGCAGAGTGGATGTTGTGTTAGCAGGCAAGAAAATAACATTAATTAACATAATAATCATCGTACATCTCCATCAGAGCTCTTGGGTGACCAGTTTTATTGTCAATGAGCAGTAATATTTTCAAAGGAATCTTTGTTTCTGAGCAGTGGGTCTCTATAATCTGCTTAATATTCAATAAACCATGCTGTAAACAGATTTTCTGTCATCCAGAATTTGTTCTATTTATGGAGCACAGGCAGAGTAAATTTAGCATAATTCTTAAGGATTTTTACAATGGCAAATGAGCATTGGCTTCAAATTAAAGTCACCAACTGCATTAGTACTTAAAAGAGAGTCAGTATGTGCTTTGAAACTTTGAAGCCAGGCATTGACTTCATGTCTCTAGTTATGAAAGATACCTAGATGACATTTTCCAATATAAGGTTGTTTTGTCTACACTGAAAATGTGTTTTTTTATGTAGCCACCTTTATTAATTATGTGAAATGCATCTTCAGAATAAATTGCTAGTTTCTACATCAGTACTTGGTGCTTCACCTTGCACTTGATGTTATGGAGATGACTTCTCTTCTTACACCTCATGCACCAGCCTCTGCTATCTTCAAACTTTGCTTCTGCAGCTTCCTCACTTCTCTGAGTATTAAATGAATATAAGAGAGTTAAAAACTTGCTCTGAATTAGGCCTTGGCTTAAGGGAATGTTGTGGCTATTTTGATTTTCTATGGAGGCCACAAAAACTTTTTCCCTATTAGTAATTAGGCTGTTTCACTTTCTTTTCATTTATGTATCCACTGGAGTAGCATTTTAATTTCCTTCAAGAATTTTTCTGTCGCATTCACAACTTGGCTAATTGTTTAGCATAAGAGACCTACTTCTGATCTGTCTTGGCTTTTGACACACCTTCCTCACTAGGTTTATATTTCTTGTTGTTGTTCAGTCATTCATTCATGTCTGACTCTTTGCAACCCCATGGACTGCACCACCACACCAGGCTTCCCTGTCCTTCACTATCTCCCAGACTTTGCTCAAACTCACGTCCATTGAGTTGGTGATGCCATCCAACCATTTCATTCTCTGCCATCTTCTCCTCCTGCCTTCAATCTTTCCTAGCATTAGGGTCTTTTCCAATAAGTTGGCTTGTCCCATCAGGTGGCCAAAGTATTGTATTTCTAGCTTGATTTAAAGTAAGAGACTTGCAACTCTTCCTTTCTCTTGATCATGTAGAGACCATTATAAGGTTATTAATTGGCCTAATTTCAGTATTGTTGTGTCTCATGGAATAGGAAAGTCCAAGAAGAAGGAAAAAAAAAATAGGAGAATAGCTAACCTTGTAGGTGAAGCAGTCAGACATATTACTATTGTTCAGTTGCTAAATCCTCTCTGACTCTGCCACTCCATGAACGGCAGCACACCAGGCTCCTCTGTCCTCCACTGTCTCCCGGAGTCTACTCAAATTCATATACATTGAGTCGGTGATGCTATCTAACCATTTCATCCTCTGCCACCCCCTTTTCTTTTTGTCTTCAATCCTTCCTAGCATCAGAGTTTTCTCCAGTAAGTTGGCTTCTCTTATCAGGTGGACAAAGTATTGGAGCTTTGGCTTCAGCAACAATCTTTCCAATGAATATTCAGGGTTGATTTCCTTTAGGATTAATTGGTTTGTTCTCATTGCAGTCCAAGGGACTCCCAAGAGTCTTTTCTCACACCACAACTCAAAAGCATCAATTCTTCAACACCCAGCCTTCTTTATGGTCCAATTCTTAAATCTATACATGACTTCTGGAAAAATCATAGGTTTGACTGTTTAGACCTTTATCGGAAAAATGATGTCTCTGCTTTTTAATATTCTGTCAAGGTTTGTCATAGCTTTCCTTCAAAGGAGCAAGCATATTTTTATTTCATGGCTGCAGTCACCATCCACAGTGATTTTGGAGTCTAAGAAAATACAATCTGTTACTGCTTCCTCTTTTCCCCCCTTCTATTTGACATGAAATTATGGGACTAGATGTCATGATCTTATTTTTTTAATGTTGAGTTTCAAGCCAGCTTTTTCCTTTTTTCCACTTTATTTTATTTATTTATTTATTTTAATTGGAAGTTAATTACTTTATAATATTGCATTGGTTCTGCCACACATCAACATGAATCTGCCACGGGCATACACATGTTCCCCATCCTGAACCCCCCTCCCACTTCCCTCCCCGTACCATCCCTCCGGGTCATCCCAGTGCACCAGCCCCAAGGATCCTGTATCAAACCCGGACTGGCGATTTGTTTCTTATATGATATTATACATGTTTCCATGCCATTCCCCCAAATCATCCCACCCTCGCCCTCTCCCACAGAGTCCAAAAGACTGCTCTATACATCTGTGTCTCTTTTGCTGTCTCGCATACAGGGTTATCCTTACCATCTTTCTAAATTCCATATATATGCGTTAGTATAGTGTATTGGTGTTTTTCTTTCTGGCTTACTTCACTCTGTATAATAGGCTCCAGTTTCATCCACCTCATTAGAACTGATTCAAATGTATTCTTTTTAATGACTGAAAAAGAATACGTGTATATGTACCACCACTTTCTTATCCATTTATCTGCTGATGGACATCTAGATTGCTTCCATGTCCTGGCTATTGTAAACAGTGCTGCGATGAACATTGGGGTACACGTGTCTCTTTCAATTCTGGTTTCCTTGGTGTGTGTGCCCAGCAGTGGGATTGCTGGGTCATATGGCAGTTCTATTTCCAATTTTCTAAGGAATCTCCACACTGTTCTCCATAGTGGCTGTACTAGTTTGCATTCCTACCAACAGTGTAAGAGGGTTCCCTTTTCTCCACACCCTCTCCAGCATTTATTGCTTGTAGACTTTTGGATAGCAGCCATTCTGACTGGCGTGAAATGGTACCTCATTGTGGTTTTAATTTGCATTTCTCTGATAATGAGTGATGTTGAGCATCTTTTCATGTGTTTGTTAGCCATCTGTATGTCTTCTTTGGAGAAATGTCTGTTTAGTTCTTTGGCCCATTTTTTGATTGGGTCATTTATTTTTCTGGAATTGAGCTGCAGGAGTTGCTTGTATATTTTTGAGATTAGTTGTTTGTCAGTTGCTTCATTTGCTATTATTTTCTCCCATTCGAAAGGCTGTCTTTTCACCTTGCTTATAGTTTCCTTTGTTGTGCAGAAGCTTTTAATTTTAATTAGGTCCCATTTGTTTATTTCTGATTTTATTTCCAATATTCTGGGAGATGGATCATAGAGGATCCTGCTGTGATATATGTCAGAGAGTGTTTTGCCAATGTTCTCCTCTAAGAGTTTTATAGTTCCTGGTCTTAAATTTAGATCTTTAATCCATTTTGAGTTTATTTTTGTGTATGGTGTTAGAAGTGTTCTAGTTTCATTCTTTTACAAGTGGTTGACCAGTTTTCCCAGCACCACTTGTTAAAGAGATTGTCTTTTTTCCATTTTATATTCCTGCCTCCTTTGTCAAAAATAAGGTGTCCATATGTGCGTGGATTTATCTCTGGGCTTTCTATTTTGTTCCATTGATCTCTATTTCTGTCTTTGTGCCAGTACCATACTGTCTTGATGACTGTGGCTTTGTAGTAGAGCCTGAAGTCAGGCAGGTTGATTCCTCCAGTTCCATTCTTTCTCAAGATTGCTTCAATCCAGTTTTTCATTCTCTTTCATCCTCATCAAGAGGCTCATTAGTTCCTTTTTACTTTCTTCCATTAGAGTGATATCTTGCATATCTGAGATTGTTGCTATTTCTCTCAGCAGTCTTGATTCCAGCTTGTGATTCATCCAGCCCAGCATTTCCTATGATGTACTCTGCATATAAGTTAAATAAGCAGGGTGGCAATTTACAGCCTTGTCATACTTGTTGCCAATTTTGAACCAATTAGTTGTTCCATGTCTGGTTTTATCTGTTGTTTCTTGACATGCATACAGTTTTCTTAGGAAACAGGTGAAGTGGTTTGGTACTCCCATCTCTTTAAGAATTTTCCAGTTTGTTGTGATCCACACTGTCATAAGGTTTAGTGTAGTCAATGAAGCTGAGGTAGATATTTTTCTCAACTCCCTTGCTTTCTCCATGATCCAACAAATGTTGGCAATTTGATCTCTGATTACTTTACTTTTCTAAATCCAGTTTGTACATCTGGAAATTCTCAGTTCACACACTGCTGAAGCCTAGTTTGAAGGATTTTAAGCATAAATGTGCTAGCGTGTGAAATGAGCACAGTTATACAGTAGTTTGAACATTCTTTGCATTGCCATTCTCTGGGATTGGAATGTAAACTGACATTTTGCAGTTCCATGTGGCATTGCTGAAGTTTCAAAATTGGCTGAAACATTGAGTACAGCACTTTAACAGCATCATCTTTTATGATTTGAAATAACTCAACTGGAATTCCATCACTCCACTAGCTTTGTTTATAATAATGCTTTCTAATGCCTGCTTGAGTTCACACTACAGGATGTCTAGCTCTATAGGTGCTGCTGCTGCTAAGTCGCTTCAGTCGTGTCTGACTCTGTGCGACCCCATAGATGGCAGCTCACCAGGCTCCTCTGTCCCTGAGATTCTCCAGGTAAAAACACTGGAGTGGGATGCCATTTCCTTCTCCAGTGCATGAAAGTGAAAAGTGAAAGTGAAGTCGCTCAGTCGTGTCCGACTCTTCGCGACCCCATGGACTGCAGCCGACTAGGCTCCTCCGTCCATGGGATTTTCCAGGCAAGAGTACTGGAGTGGGGTGCCATCCATTGCCAGTGACTACCAATTGTGGTTATCATTAAGACCTTTTTTTTTTTTTTTTTTGGTATAGTTCTTCTGTGTATTCTTGCTACCTCTTAATCTCTTCTGCTTCTGTTATGTTCTTACCATTTCCGTCCTTTATCATGCCCATCCTTATATGAAATATTCCTTTGATATCTCCAGTTTTCTTGAAAAGCTCTCCAGTCCTTCCTATTCTATTGTTTTTCTCTATTTATGTGCTTTGTTCATTTAAGGAGGCATTCTTATCTCTCCTTGCTATTCTCTGGGTTCAGTTGGGTATATCTTTCCCTTTCTCTCTTGCCTTTCACTTCTCTTTCTTTTCTCCACATGTGTAAAGCCTCCCTCAGACAAGCACTTTGTCTTCTTGCATTTCTTTTTCTTTGATATGATTGTAGTTACTGCCTCCTGTACAATGTTATGAACCTACATCCATAGTTCTTTAGGAATTCTGTCTACTAGATCTAATCCTTTCAATCTATTCATTACATCCACTGTAAGGGATTTGGCTTAGAACATACATGAATGGCCTAAGGTTTTCCCAACTTTCTTCAATTTAAGCCTGAATCTTGAAATAGGGATCTCTTGATATGAGCCACAGTCAGCCCCAGGTCTTGTTTTTCCTGACTACATAGAGCTTCTCCATCTTTGACTGCAAAGAACATAATCAATCTGATTTCAGTATTGACCTCCTGGCGATGTCCATGTGTAGAGTCATCTCTTGAGTTGTTGGAAAAAGGGTGTTTGCTATGGCTCGCATATTCTCTTGAGAAAACTGTTAGCCTTTGCCCTCCTTCATTTTGTACTCTAAGGCCAAACTTGCCTTTTATTCTGGTATTTCTTCACCTTGTACTTTTGCGTTCCAATCCCCCTATGATGAAAACAGCACTTTTTTTGGTCTTAGTTCTAGAAGGTGTTGTTGGTCTTCATAGAACTGGTCAACTTCAGATTCTTCATCATCAATGATTGGGGCATAGACTTGGGTTACTTTGTGGTTGAATGGTTTGCCTCAGACACAAACTGAAATAATTTTGGACTCCAAGTACTGTATTTTGGACTCTTTTGCTGACTATGAGGGCTACTCGTTTCTTCTAAGTGATTCTTGCCCACAGTAGTAGATATAATGGTCATCTGAATTAAATTTGTTCCTGTCCATTTTGGTTCATTGATTCCTAAGTCATCAATATTCAATTTTGCCTTCTCCTGCTTGACCGTGTCCAATTTATTTTGATTCATGAACCTAACATTCCAGATTCCTATACAATATTGTTCTTTACAGCATTGGACTTGACTTTCACCACCAGACATGTCCACAACTGAGTGTCATTTCTGCTCTTGCTCACCTGCTTCATTTTTTCTGGCTCTATTAGTAATTGTCCTTCACTCTTCCCCAGTATCATATTGGAAATCTTCTGACCTCAGGTGCTCATCTTCTGATGTCATATCTTTTTGCCTTTTTTTCATACTGTTTATAGGGCTCTCCCGGCAGGATTATTGGAGTGGTTTGCTATTTCCTCCTCCAGTGTGCCATGTTTTGTAGAACTCTTTACTATGACCTGTCCTTCTTGGGTGACCCTGCATGGCATGGTTCAGAGCTTCACTGAGTAACACGAGCCCCTTCGTCATGGACAAGAGTGTGATCCATGAAGGGGTCGGACACATACATGTATCTCTATAAACTGACTGTCTTATACAGATGTAGTTCATGATGTAAGACAATTTAAAAAAGTAACATCATAGATCACCGTAAAAATAATAGTGAAAAAGTTTAAAATATTGCGAAAATTACCAAAATGTGACACAGAAACATGAAATGAGAAATTACTGTTGGAAAAATGGTGCCGATATACTTGTTTGATACGGGGTTGCCACAAACCTTCAATTTCTAAAAAATGCAATATCTGTAACTTTAATGAAATAAAGACCAGTAGAACAGGGTATGTCTATATATTTTTGGAGCCAACATTAGGTAAAACAATTTGAGTAAATCCTGAAAAATAAATGTTGAATGAATCTGATTTATAGAGAAATTAAAAGAGGGAAAGCACAGCTCAAGAGATATAAATTATTCTTACTACAAAAATCTCAATAAATTTCTAAACCTAAAGTTAACATAAGGACTTGAAACAGGCCTTGGAGGGGCCACCAGGAAATTTATTTTAAAAGCTGAATTTTAAAATACATGGGCTAGTTGATCCTTCAATTCTCCTTAAATGAAGAGAGTGAAAGTGAAAGTCACTCAGTCCTGTCTGACTCTCTGCAACCCCTTGACTATACAGCCCATGGAATTCTCCAGGCCAGAATACTGGAGTGGGTAGCCTTTCCCTTCTCCAGGGGGTCTTCCAAACCCAGGGATCGAACCCAGGTCTCCCACATTGCAGGTGGATTCTTTACCAGCTGAGCCACAAGGGAAGCCCAAGAATACTGGAGTGTGTGGCCTATCCCTTCTCCAGGGGATCTTCCTGACCCAGGAATTGAACTGGGGTCTCCTGCATTGCAGGCAGATTCTTTACCAACTGAGCTATGAGGGGAGCCCAAATGAAGAGAGAATGTAGGTTAAAAGTACAAAATTCTCCTCTGAAAAATAGAGCTTATCTGATATGGAATTATCTTATGCTTCTAGTATGGGGATGAGGCATTCAAAAGAAAACAGTAGAATTTAAACTAATTTTATTCCAGAGAGACATAGACAGGTGGAAAATAGGAAATGCAGCTTCTAGGATAGAACTATGATAAATTTCTACACTTTTAGCATAAATTTCTCCAGGGATAGGTCCTCAGTCTGCTCACTTGTCTATATCCATGCATCTTTAAGAGAAGTCAGTCAGGTGAAACTAATTTATATGGGTCCATAGTCTGCCCATCCATCCAAGAAAATGCAACCTACCAGTAATCCTTATGAATCAACCTGGCTCTTTAATTATAATCATACATCAACAGCCAAAGATGTCACGATAGCAAGAAGAGAACCAATAGTGTAATTTAAAAGGAAAACAGACACACACACACACACAATAAAAAAACAAAGCCAAAAGAGATTCAGAAAATATAAGATAATTTTTAAAAAATAGAATTTTAATTAACATTCTAAGAAATAATCAAGAGAATATTGAACATATACATATGCACATGTGTATGGTAGCTGTGGAAAAGATCAAAGGTCTATCAGAAGATAAGAAAATGACCCTAGAGATAAAAATTAGGAGCATGAAAATAAAAAGCTGAACATCTTCAATATGAGGTGGCTAGGGCTAAAGACCAGAGTGATAATCTGGAGGGTAAAATAAAAGGCAAAAAGTGAAAAAAAAAAAAAAGGAAAGCATGAGGAACATTTAGAACACATTGAGCATACACCCAGGATTCCTACATATATCTAATAAATGTCTGAGAAAAAGAGAACAAGCAGGAGAAGAAATGATCTACAAAAATAACAAGAAAAATTTCACAAAATAAAGATAGGCAGTTCTTAAAACTGAAACAGCCACATATCTTAGTACAATTTTCTAACCAAGATAAATTTCTAAGAGATTTTTTTGGGGGAAGAGGTTGGGAAATTAATCCTATAAGTAATGAAAATTGGACCTCATATGCCTTCCTAGATTCTAGAAGGCAGTGAGTCAAGACTTTCTGAGGGAAAAATATTTTAAACTTACCATTATAGAACCAGCCAAATTATCAATCAATGTAAGGTTAAAAATAAATTTGGTTCAGAAAATCTGGTGTCTACACAGCTTATGTATGAATTATTCTAGATATAATCCAGCAAAATGGTTTTTTTTTTAATTTTTTGTTTAAATTTTTTTTAAATTTTATTTTATTTTTAAATTTTACACAATTGTATTAGTTTTGCCAAATATCAAAATGAATCCGCCACAGGTATACATGTGTTCCCCATCCTGAACCCTCTTCCCTCCTCCCTCCCCATACCATCCCTCTGGGTCGTCCCAGTGCACTGGCCCCAAGCATCCAGTATCGTGCATCGAACCTGGATGTTTTTTTAAAAAGCATATCCAATATGAGAAGAGTAACTTTGGCAATCGCATATGACCTAGAAGAAATGAAGAAATTTTGAAAGCAACTGTAGAAGAAAGCAGACCCTAGTTGTTTAATTACCCTTTAAAAAGCAGAGTTTTAATAATTATATTTATTCCTTCTCTGGGAATCCAGTCATGCTTCTTGGGTGAATCTGAAGGGAATAATATTTAGTAGCCATAATACATGCAGTTGTTTTTTTGTACTAGTGTCACACTATTAGAAGGAATCTAGGAACAAAAACAGAAATGTTAATTTATCTACTGAAGTGAATGTAAATACCATAAACTCTGCTAAATTAAAAATAGTAATATATATATATATTTTTTTTTTTTTTTTTAATTGGGAGGTACTTAAAGATGGGCAATAGAGAGGGGAATTGCGTAAGGGTATCAGTCACTCAAATTTTACTACGAACAGTCAACAAATGTGATCTAAAATTGGTAACTCAAAAGATATAACTGCATTATTTAAACAGCAGCAAATAAAGAAACAGGTAGATAAGTAGTTAAATAAATAATAAAAGCTGTTCAAACTTGTTAACTCCATAAAATAGCATCAGGATATGGGGATATGGGTGATGGAGGGTTTTCATTTTATTTAATAAATAACTTGGATTTTATTTTTTAAAATAACAAATCTATGACAAAAATAGAAATCACTGCATAGAGAATAGTTTAAGTGAAAGTCTCAGGAAAAAAAATTTCTGCTTTTAGATACAGTAATAGGTGAGGGATTTTGATCTGTTTAAACGTCTCAAGATCTTTGGTCATCAAAAACAGTTTATGGCTTTCCTCTTTTTTAGTGCTAATGACATTAGTAAATAGATAATTATTAAATATCAGCTGGTGATTGCATTTTAAAATATTTGCTATAAAAAAGGACTTTTGCTTGGTGTTTCAGTTCCATCAGTCGTGTCCAACTCTTTACAACCCCATGGACTGCAGTACGCCAGGCTTCCCTGTCCAGCACCAACTCCCAGAAGATCACTCAAACTCATGTCCATTAAGTCTGTGATGCCATTCAACCATCTCATCTTCTGTCACACCCTTCTCTTCCTACCTTCAATCTTTCCCAGCATTAGGGGTTTTTCCAATGAGTCAGTTCTTCTCATCAGGTGGCCAAAGTATTGTAGCTTCAGATTCAGCATCAGTCCTTCCAATTAATATTCAGGACTGATTTCCTTTAAGATTGACTGGCTGGATCTCCTTGCAGTTCAAGGGACTCTCAAGAATCTTCTCCAACACCACAGTTCAAAAGCATCAATTCTTCAGTGCTCGGCTTTCTTTATGGTCCAACTCTCACATCCATACATGACTATTGGAAAAAACATAGCTTTGACTAGATGGACCTTTGTTGGCAAAGTAATGTCTCTGCTTTATAACATGCTGTCCAGGTTGGTCATAGTTTTATCCAAGGATCAAGCGTCTTTTAATTTCATGGTTGCATTCAACATCTGCAGTGATTTTGGAGCCCAAGGAAATAGTCTGTCACTGTTTCCATTGCTTGGCCATCTATTTCCCATGAAGTGAGGGGACCAGATGCCATGATCTTAGTTTTCTGAAAGTTGAGTTTTAAGCCAAATTTTCATCCTCCTCTTTCACTTTCATCAAGAGGCTCTTTAGTTCCTCTTCTCTTTCTGCCATAAGGGTGGTGTCATCTGCATATCTGAGGTTATTACTTATTCTCCCTGCAATCCTGATTCTAGCTTGTGCTTCATCCAGCCCAATATTTCTCATGATGTACTCTACATATAAGTTAAATAAGCAGGGTGGCAATATACAGCCTAGACGTACTCCTTTGCCTATTTGGAACCAGTCTGTTGTTCCATGTCCAGTTCTAACTGTTGCTTCCTGACCTGCATACAGGTTTCTCAAGAGGCAGGTCAGGTGGTCTGGTATTCCCATCTCTTTCAGAATTTTCCACAGTTTCTTGTGATCCACCCAGTCAAAGGCTTTGGCATAGTCAATAAAGCAGAAATAGATGTTTTTCTGGAACTCTCTTGCTTTTTTGATGACCCAAAGGATGTTGGCAATTTGACCTCTGGTTCCTCTGCCTTTTCTAAAACCAGCTTGAACATCAGGAAGTTCACGGTTCATGTATTGCTGAAGCCTGGCTTGGAGAATTTTGAGCATGACTTTACTAGCATGTGAGATGAGTGCAATTGTGCAGTAGTTTGAGCATTCTTTGGCATTGCCTTTCTTTGGGATTGGAATGAAAACTGACCTTTTCCAGTCCTGTGGCCACTGCTGAGTTTTCCAAATTTGCTGGCATATTGAGTGTAGCACTTTCACAGCATCATCTTTCAGGGTTTGAAATAGCTCAATTGGAATTCCATCACCTCCACTAATGTTGTTTGTAGGGATGCTTCCTAAGGCCCACTTGACTTTGCACTCCAGGATATCTGGCTGTAGGTCAGTGATCACACCACTGAGGTTATCTGGATCATTAAGATCATTTTTGTATAGTTCTTCTGTGTATATTTGCCACCTCTTTTTAGTCTCTTCTGCTTCCTTTAGGTCCATACCATTTCTGTCCTTTATTGTATCCATCTTTGCATGAAATATTCCCTTGATATCTCTAACTTTCTTGAAGAGATCTCTAGTCTTTCCAATTCTGTTGTTTTCTTCTATTTCTTTGCATTGATCACTCTTGTTTAGGAAAATACAAAGATAAGTGACTCGTTTTTTTTTGAAGTCAAGTAGGAGAGTCCCATGGACAGAGGAGCCTGGCAGGCTACTGTCCATAGGGTTGCAAAGAGTCGGACACGACTAAAGAGACTTAGCATGCATGTACACACACACGTGGGGCCAGACCAAACACACAGAGGCCTGGTACAAACAAGGGGAACATAATGAAAGCTAAATGCCTTGTGTAAAGCCATGAGGTCAGGGATAGTTAAAGAAAAGATCCTGTCCTCTTGAGAGATTGAGAGTCTCCATGAAGAACAGGGGGATTAAATCGGCCTCAAAAGTTGGAGAGTAAACGATGGAAACCATTTTCCAGGCAATAGGAGGTGTGGGTTTAAACTTTCAGAACAGGAAAAATAAGGGCCTTGTATATAAAACTTTTGACTGAAAAACAGTTCTGAGTTTAGGATAGTCACAGGGAAAGCTGAGTGACCATATGTCCTGATTCACCCCATTGTTAATAGCACTCCTTTAGTCCAAACATGTATTTCCCAGTGTGAGAGCAACAAATTATATGGTTACGCACAAAATAAGGCTTGTCAGATAATTGGCAGCCATTCATAGTGGAACGTTTGCCAAAGCTATACTTTGTTGGTGAGGGACTTGAGTATATTTGAATCTTTCTGATCGTGGTTGTATTCTTAATACAGTCCCATTTTGTGAAATTTCTCTGCCAGTGATGATTCTGATGAGTTGTAGTGTGCAAGGATAAGGAAAAAAGACAAAATATTACTGAAGAAATCTGGGCAAGACATATTGGGGCTTGACTTCTGGCAATGGAAAAAGGGGATTCATTTCCAGCTGAATTGGGAATGGAAGACAGAGTGGGAGATGAGGTGCTTGCACTGTGTGGTCAGTATCTGGGTGTGATTCTGAACCTTCTCTATCTAATTGGACTTCAAGAAAGAGCCCAGAGCTTCTCATCAGGTCTGAGCTGATGGAGAGAAAGCAATTCTTTTAAGTTGCTGATGACTGCCTCCTGCCAAGAGTGGAGAATGATATATGGTCCTAAAATAGTGAAGTTGTGTAAAAATCAGTGCATGGATAAAAGCAAAGGTAAGAATGCAAGGATGAGAATATCTGGTAGACTGTGATTTTCAGGGAACAAAACTGCTAACTAATATTCAAATGAATTTTTAGAGGAAATAAAAGGGTAACTTCTTTAGAAATAAAAGTCAAATCATTACAAAATGATTATGACTTCAACTTAAATATGTAACCACCATTGTCATGATATCAATTTGGACATTAGATAGATTTATATTCTGCTAATCTTGGGCAAATTTTAGAGTAATCTTGATTTTTCTCTGCTTGTCATGGTCATGACCAAGTTCAATCATTATTGTTTTCCTTATTATGCAACTTTGGGCACCTAGCATATAATATTTAAATAAATCTATTTTCAATTATATTGTTGTTTCCCTTTAAAATAATTTCTAAAAAGTCATGTATTGAGGTCTTAGGGTAAACTCCAAAGTTCTGCATTTTGGGCAGTGTTCAGGATCTTGTTCACAGGGAGCAGTTTAAATCAAAATTTACAACATTAATTGTAGGGGTTTCGTTTAAGGATGACTTCAGGTTATTTTCATTTTCAAAAATAAACCTTTTTAGTTAAAAAATTACAATCAGTTGAATGTTTTCATCAAAATTTTATACTCACTGAGTTATTTGTTCAGTCAAGTGTATCTACAGAAAAATACTGAGAAATGTGATGTTTTCTGCTGTCTGTTGGCCCAAATTCTGAACAATACAGTTCCCTATATAATCTTTGTGAGCATATACAAACACACACATTTCACACACACGTACACATATAGCTTTGTAAAGGATTTCATGTTGTCAGGCAAGATTAAATGTCATCGGTTTCTTCTGCCAGCTGTTTTCTCTAAAAATTCTCATTCACACAAATTGAATTGAATTGAAAACAGTATTGGTAGATTGTGAGCCTGTCATAAAACCATAAAGTGTTTACATCAGCAGGCAGCTTATCACAGTAGCACTGCCCTTTCTTCAACAAAACACTTTCGCCATGCTAAACCATCCAATCACACTGCAATTTATTGAACATTTGGTTATATTGCCTACTTATTGTTAAGTATTGACAATAACAGGCATGGAATAAATAATTACATTTGGAATGAAAAAAGAAAGATGTGTGTTGAAAGTTGCAAGAAAAGCAGACATGAGTAGAGGCAGTCAGTACCCTAGGATTATAACATACATGTCTCCAAACAAGGCCCTCAAATTACTTATTTCTACTTCACTTATATTTTCGTAGTGTATTTTATGTACAGAGCATGTATATATTTGTGATTGCTAATAGATGTTGCTTTATATCCTTCTACTTCCATCTTCTATTTTTCCCTCCCCTACACTCTGGGAAACCATATTGCTTCGCATCTCTTTTTGTTTCTTTGTCTCCTTGATCTTGTCTTCCTTCTGCTAGGCTCACCCCTGACTTTAGTCTTTTTCTGAATCACTATTCCCTTGAAGCACTCATCCACTGTTCACATGGCTTCTGCTATAAATGCTGTAGCTCAGCTGGCAAAGAATCTGCCTGCAATGCAGAAGATCCTGGTTCAATCCCTGGGTCAGGAAGATCTGCTGGAGAAGGGAATTGCTACCCTCTCCAGTATTCTGGCCTGGAGAATTCCATGGACAGAGGAGCCTGGCAGGCTACAGTCCATGGGGTCACAAAGAGTTGACACGACTTTCAGTTTCATGCTTTTCACACGATTTTCTTCATTCCTGCTCTTTCACATGTACAAATATGTGAAATTAAGCAATCCAAAACTGAAATTGTGAATATAAGATATCTAAAACCAAAATTTATTGTACTTGAGGTAGACAGTATTCGTTGAATGCCTCCTATGTGCAAAAGCTGGGCTAAGCTTTTTTTCCTATGAATTATCTTTCATCTTGAAGAGATGAATTTACAGATGCAGGGAAGTTAATTCAATCATTCTTACATTCTGACTGTTACTATGAGGGCCCGGTTTAAATCCCTGGTCAAGGAACTAGATCTCAAAAGCTGCAGCCAATTCCACTTTTAACAGCTGCTTTATATTTCTCCATTATGGTTAAATCTTTAATTCCTACTTTCTATCAACAGTATCTCTGTTGTTCAGTGATCCAAACTTTTGAGTTAACGTATTCTTCCTCTTCGGAGAAGGCAATGGCATCCCACTCCAGTACTCCTGCCTGGAAAATCCCATGGACGGAGGAGCCTGGTTGGCTGCAGTCCATGGGGGTCACTAAGAGTCGGATACGACTGAGCGACTTCACTTTCACTTTTCACTTTCATGCATTGGAGAAGGAAATGGCATCCCACTCCAGTGTTCTTGCCTGGAGAATCCCAGGGACGGGGGAGCCTGGTGGGCTGCCGTCTATGGGGTCACACAGAGTCGGACACGACTGAAGTGACTTAGCAGTATTCTTCCTCTTCCTTTTCATTCCTGTTTATACTTTGTCAGCAAATTATATTCCTTTGAAACTTTTCCTGGGCCCATCCTTTCCTTCCCATGTTCAAGGAAAATTCTCTAGTCCAAGTCTGGGCTTCTGTGATGATTAAAGAACCGACCTCCTGCATTTACTCCTCAAGAGTGTCTTCTGGATTTAGGCCATAAATTATTCCACACACTTCCTCTGCTTTGTTGTTTTTTCAAATATTTACTCAATCAACCATTTTTTAAAAATAAAATTACTTTTCTTTTGAAAGTATATTTCTTTGGCTACACCAGGTCTTAGGTGCACCATGCAGGATCTTCTAGCTTCGTTGTGGCATGCAAACTCTTAGTTGCAGCATGCGGGATCTAGTTCTGGGACCTAATCTGGGCCCCCTGCGTTGAGAGCATAGAGTCTTGCCCGCTGGACCACCAGGGAGATCTCCAATCAACCAATTTTTATTTAACACCTTCACTCTGCTGAATGCTGAGAGCATTGATTGAGCTAGATATGGCTGGGCTTTCCTGGTGACTCAAATGGTAAAGAATCTGCCTGCAATATGGGAGACCCAGGTTCAATCCCTGGGTAAGGAAGATCCCCTAGAAAAGAAAATGCCTACCCATCCCAGTATTTTTGCCTGGAGAATTCCATGGACAGAGGAGCCTGGTTACATGGAGCTTGATTTCTAGTAGATTCTAAACTGATATTAATAGAATAATTACTCAGTAAAAATTGTTACCAATGTTATCAAATGTGCTATGAATATTTCTTAAACTAAAATGATCTTTTATTGACCATTAGCTCAAATTTAAACTCCATCTCTCACAGCCATTCGTTTCATTGAACCCAGGTTTTTCTTGCTAGCCTCACATACCTGACGAAGTACATTGCAAATAATTTTTAGCTGAAAAGGTTCTGGTGGAATTAGATAAACAAGAAAGAGGTAAACATTTCCAAGCCAATTCTGAGTCAATGTATGCCAGAAAGTGACTTTAAACAAAAGTGGGGAAAATATTTGGATTGAATAGTTCTTGTGTCAACAACTTTGTGTGTGTGTTAGTCACTGAGTTGTGTCCAACTCTCTGCCCGCCAGGCTCCTCTGTCCATGGGATCCTCCAGGCAAGAATACTGGAATGGGTTTCCATTTCCCTTCTCCAATGTGAATTTTAGTAGTAGTAGTTTAGTTGCTAAGTCATATCTGACTCTTGTGACTCCACAGACTATATATCCTGGCAGGTTCCTCTGTCCATGGGATTTTTCAGGCAAGAATACTGAAATGGGTTGCCATTTCCTTTGCCTAACAACTCTGTGGTCTTGATAAATTGAGTTACCTTCTCTGAATCTCAGTCTCCTCACTTGTAAAATGGGGCTTGACCAGGTGGTCTGTCTTCCAGACTGACTTGGAATGTCAGAGCCCAGGGAATGTCATTGCCTCCAGGATGTATGATTTCCTCACAATTTCACTAAGATTCACAATTTCTCTAATTCTAATTTCTTGTCTAACTCTAAGATGCTCTTATTGTAGAGAAGATTGCTGGCTACATAGGAAATGGTCAACCATTCTGAGATATGACCTAATTTTTAAGCAAATGCACATGAAAATTATTATGCATGTGTAGTGAAGGATGCAAATGAATGCAGGAAGCATTGTAGATGATAAATGTGCTTGAGGCAGTCATCAGTCTCATAAGTCTTAATCAACTGCATTCACATTAGCATAGCATGATACAAACGTATGATCCAGAGTCTAAATTACTTTTCCAAAAAGCCCTATGGGGAATGTACTCACACCGTATGTTTCTTTCAGTGTTACTGAGATATCTTAGGCAGGAAAATGACAGAGGCACTCAGTATTCCATCCTCCACATTAATTTCTAAATTCTCTTGCTTTCCAGTTGAAGGAAACAAAGGTGAACTAAACATTTCCCAGCTCATCGGGTTTTGCTAGTTCAGCTTGCTTTTCTTTGGCACATTCTACTCATCCTTACTCCTTGATTATCGGGCAAATTATTTTTCCCTTGCTAGATATACACAAGCCACTGACTGGAAGGCTTTAATGTGACCCCAGAGAAGTTAATGTGTAAAGTAATCTCTTGTTAGAGATTGATTTTGATTTTGCCTCACATTAATGAGTTCCTTATCCCTTCTACCACATTTTCCTTGTGCTTCTAGTTAATGTGGTGTCATAAATCGCTCTGCCACAGTGCCCTAGGAACAGAACAGGGAATTGGGTCTACTAAAGAGCCCTATCATGACAAATTATAGAATGTTGGTACCAAAAACCAGTTAAGTTCCTTTATATACCTTTGAATTTTTCTCTCACTTGATTTTTATTTTCCTAATTCACTCATCCTCTGGACCCCAAGAAAAAGGTGTTACTTTAAAGCCCTTTTGTAACTGGAAACAAGAAAAGCCATTTTCTTGAAAAGAAATTAATGCTGTTTAAGACTCAATTCAAGTATGATAACCATGTAGGTGACAAGAGTTCTCTTCCAGTTGATTAAGGACCTTGTAAGACAGAGAGAGAAATACATAGGATTTATTTTGAAAAATAAAGGCCATATTTCTATCACAGGGAATGTGTTAGGGTCAGTTCTAACTGACCACAGTCACAATAGTTACACATTATACGCTGTTTTTAACATGAGCAATTGAATTGTGTTCAGTTTAGCTTAATGAAGGCACCATGGGACAGTGATTACAAGTACGGATATTAGAGCCTGACTTATGGTTTTGTGGTTTAGTCACTAAGTTGTGTCCGACTCTTTGCAACTTCATGGACTGCAGCGTGCCATGCTTCCTTGTCCTTCACTATTTTCTGGAGTTTCCTCAATTCTGTTCATTGAATCCGTGATGCTATCTAACCATCTCATTCTCTGCTGCCCACTTCTCCTTTTGCTTTCAATCTTTCCGAGCATCAAGGTCTTTCCCAATCTTTTCTTTGCATCAGGTGACCAAAGTATTGAGAACTTCAGCTTCAGCAAATCCTTCCAATGAATATTCAGGGTTGATTTCCTTTAGAATTGATTGGTTTGATCTACCTGCTCTCCAAGGTACTCTCAAGAGTCTTCTCCAGCACCACAGTTTGAAAGCATCAGTTCTTCAGCACTCAGCCTTCTTTATGTTCCAATTCTCACATCAATGCATGACTATAGAAAAACCATAGCTTTGACCAGACAGACTTTTGTTGGAAAAGTAATGTCTCTGCTTTTTAGTAAGCTGTCTAGGTTGGTCATAGCTTTTCCTCCAAGGAGCAAGCGTCTTTTAATTTTATGGCTGCAGTCACCATCTGTAGTGATTTTGGAATCCATGAAAATAAAATCTGTCACTGTTTCTACCTCTTCCCTTTCTATTTGCCATGCAGTGATGGGACTGGATGCCATGATCTTAGTTTTCTGAATGTTGAGTTTCAAGCCAGCTTTTTCACTCTCTTCTTTCACCCTCATCAAGAGGCTCTTCAGTTCCTCTTTGCTTTCTGCCAGTAGAGTGGGGTCATCTGCATATCTGAGGTTCAGTTATTTGCCAGATATTTCTGCTGGCACTCTTGATTCCAGCTTGTGATATATCCAACCCAGGATTTTGCATTATATACTCCACTTTGAAGTTAAATAAGCAGGGTAAGAATATACAGCCTTGTCCAACTCCTTTCCCAATTTTGAACCAGTCAGCTACTCCATATCCGGTTTTGTTGCTTCTGGACCCACATAGAGGTTTCTCAGGATACAGGTAAGGTGGTCTGGTATTCCCATCTCTTTAAGAATTTTCCACAGTTTGTTATGATGCACAGTCAAAGGATTTAGCGGATTCAATGAAGCAGAAGTAGACATTTTTCTGAAACTCCCTTGCTTTTTCCATGATCCAACGAATTTTGGCAATTTGATCTCTAATTTCTCTGCCTTTTCTAAACACAACTTGTATATCTGGAAGATCTCAGTTCACACACTGCTGAAGCCTACCTTGAAGGAATTTGAGCATCACTTTGCTAGCCTGTAAAATGAGGGCAATTGTATAGTAGCTGGAATATTCTTTGGCATAGCCCTTCTTTGGGATCGGAATGTAAATTGACCTTTTCCAGCCCTATGGCCACTGCTGAGTTTTCCTAATTGGCTGACATATCAAGTGAAACACTTTTTTTTTTTTTTTCAAGTGAAACACTTTAATAACAGCATCATCTGATTTTAAATAGCTTAGCTGGAATTTTGTCACTTCCACTAGCTTTCTTTGTAATAATGCTTCCCAGGGCCCACTTGACTTCATACTCTAGGATGTCTGGCTTTAGGAGAGTGACCTAACTATCATGATTATCTGGGTCATTAAGATCTTTTTTTGTATATGCTTCTGTGTATTCTTGACACTTCTCAATCTTCTGCTTCTATTAAGACCTTATTGTTTCTGTCCTTTATCATGCCAATCATTTCATGATATATTCCTTCGATATCTCCAATTTTCTTGAAGAGATCTCTACTCTTTCCCATTATATATTTTTTTCTCTATTTCTTTTAATTCATTTAAAGAAGATCATTTAAGAAGGCCTTCTTATCTCTCCTTGATATTCTCTGGAACTTTTTTTTTTTTTTTTTTTTATATCTTTCCCTTTCTCTCTTGCTTTTTGCTTCTCTTCATTTCTCAGCTATTTGTAAAGCCTCCTCAGATGACCACTTTGCCTTCTTGCGTTTATTTTTCTTTGGGATGGTTTTAGTACAATGTCATGAACCTCCACCCATAGTTATTCAGCACTCTGTCTAAAAGATCTAGTCCCTTGAATCTATTTGATCTATTCGATTCTATTCTACCTACAGTAGAGTGTCTACCATATAATCATAAGGGATTTGTTTTAGGTAATACCTGAAAAGGCTTAGTGCTTTTCCCCACCTTCTTCAATTTAAGCCAGAATTTAGGAATAAGTAGCTCAAGATGTGAGCCACAGTTAGTCACAGGTCTTGTTTTTGCAGATTGTATAGAGATTCTTCATCTTTGGCTACAGAGAACAAAATCAGTCTGCTTTCTGTATTGTCCATCTGATGATGTCCATGTGTAGAGCTATTTCTCATGTTGTTGAAAAGGGTGTTTGCAATGACCAGCATGTTCTCTTGATAAAACTCTGTTAACCTTTTCCCTGCTTCATTTTGTACTCCAAGGCCAAACTTGCCTATTATTCTGGGTATCTCTTGACTTCCTATGTTTGCATTCCAATCCCCTATGATGAAATGGGCACTTTTGGGGGTGTTAGTTCTAGAAAGTGTTGTAGGTCATCATAGAACCGATCAACTTCTGTGTCTTTGGCATCAGTGGTTGAAGCATAGACTTGGATTACTGTGATGTTGAATGGTTTGCCTTGGAAATGAACAGAGATTATTCTGTCATTCAGCCAAATACTGCATTTTGGATTCTTGTTGACTATGAGAGCTACTCCACTTCTTCTAAGGGATTCTTGCCCACAGTAGTAGATATAATGGCCATCTGAATTAAATTTGTCCTTTCCTGTCCATTTTAGGTCACTGATTCCTAAGATGTCAGTATTCAATCTTGCCGTCTCCTGCTTGACAGTGTCCATTTTTCCTTGATTCATGGACCTAACATTCCAGGCCTGTGCAGTATTGTTCTTTACAGCATTGTACTTTACTTTCACCACCAGACACATCCACAGTTGAGCATCATTTCTGCTTTAGTCCAGCTGCTTCATTCTTTCTGGAACTACTTGTAAATTACCTCTGCTCTTCCCCAGTAGCATATTGGATACCTTCTGACCTGGGGGCTCATCTTCTGGTGTCAGCTCTTTTTGCCTTTTTGTCTTGTCCATGGGGTTCTCCAGGAAAGAAGACTGAAATGGATTGCCATTTCCTCCTCCAGTGGACCATGTTTTGTCAGAACTCTTCACTATGACTTGTCAATCTTTGGTAACCCTGCACAGTATGACTCATAGCTTCATTGGGTTCTACAAGCCCCTTCACTACAACAAGGATAAGATCCACGATGAGCCTGGCTTCCAGTACAAATCTTGGTTTAGCCATGTGCTCTGTGCTGCATCCTTTATGCCTCAGGTTTCATTTGTAAAATGTGGATACCAACAGTATTTAGCAGACAAGATTAGACTATTATACATATGACTACTGCTTCCTGTAACTCCAGTGCTGGTGATGGTGAGATAGGTATCCTTAATTTCCTACAGTCAACCAATCTGAGTGGGTTTGACATTCACCATCTTCTACCTTCCCTTCTTTTGTGCTAATGCATTTGGGTACTTGAGGCATTACAAGTTTATATTCTTGTTACATAAATCTATACTAACTATAGCACCCTATTTTTGAAGTGTAGACCTAGCCCCAAACAGGCAGTAAATGTCTCACAGTTTCATCTGCTTTAATAGTGTAGAGACTAATCATTTAATATTAATTATGATGTGATTTGATATTACAAGTAAAAATTTTATGACTATTTTTATGACTGTAATATGACTCGAAGTAGAAAAGGAGTAGTTATAACCCAGTTCACTTCTAAGTTTTTTTTTCCCATATTCCATACACTCTAATAATATGTTCTATCAGGAAATAATCTTAAACTGTGTGATTTTTAAGAATTGATGTGTTTGGTAATATATAGTTAAAAAGTATGAACAGTATATTTTTTGGAGAAAAACAGCCTCAATTCACTGTTAGTCAATGGGAAAATGTATTTCTACATAGTGAAATTCACTTTAATATAATTTCTAGAATATATCTTATATAAAGTCAAGTATATATAACGCACAACATTTTTCAGTTTGAGCTCTTTATATTATAAATTCCTAAAGCATGGCTTCTTTGTCAAATTGGTTCACATATTCTTTGTCAGTTTATTATAATAATTTAAAGTTAGTCTGTATGATCTGGTATTATACCAAATGGTTCTCATTCTCATCACTCCACTATTGGTTTCATACTCTATATCAGAAAGACATAGGTGCTTGCTTTTCATATGCCATACAGCATGCCTCCTTCTGCATCCTGTTAACCACATATTTATATTCAGTCATTGAAAAATTTGAGCAAATTTCAGCTTCTCTTTGAAACTATTTTGACCTCATCAATTGCATTTGAGTCTTAGTTTCCTATCAAATATCTTACCAGATGATCCTATTAATTCCCTTTCAGTTCTCTAGAAGAATAATTCTGTTTCCTCTATTACTGTATATTTTAGTGAAGAGCAACTTCCAAATGGAATCGATTACTCATTTTTCTCAATAATTTACATTCACTCTTTCATCTTATTCCACATACACTTTTTCATCTTATTCCACAATTCCAGTACTTTAACTTTATTTTTGAAAAGTTGGTCTCCTTCAAGTCATCTCTCTCATTGTTGAGATGAAATACTGCATATATCACAATATCATAAGAAAAACCCTGTAACTATACTTTAAAATACAATTTTGTCATAACATCCCTGAAATCGCAATGCCCTAGACTAGTAAAGCAACTTTGGAATTGTTAATATGTATAGAAGGAAAATTATTAGTATTTATAATATTAAAATATTCTGTTTCTCTATGGAGTGCTGATAAGCAGAAACTATGCCATTTTACATCTCAATTCAGTATATAATAAGTCATCATTTCACAAACTTACTTTAAAAAAATATTAGGTTAGGGTTACCAGATTTATTACATAAAAATACATTCAATTAAATTTGAATTTCAGATAAACAATCAATAATTATTTTGTATAAATATGTTCTGTGCAATATTTGTGAAATCCTAAAATATTATTTTTTGTTTATTGCAAATTAAAATTTGAATAGATGTATTTTGTTAGGCCATTCTGTACTAGGTTGATAAGACTAGCTTTATGAGATAAATTTAAATATGAAACAGGAGGTTGAAATCTTCAAATTATTTGCTGTAAGAATTTAATACAACTTTTTTTGTTTATACTAAGGCACAAAACATTAATTTACAGTGCAAAAATACATTTAAATTTCAAGAAAAGATATATCAAAATAAGACAATGTTCCCTGGATGGGTGTATGCTAAGTTGCTTCAGTTGTGTCCAACTGTTTGCGACCCTATGGACTGTAGCCCACTAGGCTCCTCTGTCCATGGGATTCTCCATGGGATTAATACTGGAGTTGCCATTTCCTTCCTTCAGTTGCCATTTCCTTCTCCAGGGGATCTTCCTGATCCAGGGATCAAAACCACGTCTCTTATATCTCCTACATTGGCAGATTGGTTCTTTACCACTAGCGCCACCTAGGAAGTCCTTGGAAAGATGGCATTAAAAGTTCAATGGCTAATAATTGTGATCAGCAGAATAAAGATCAAAAATGCAAACATTCTACTCACTGAAACATGTGAATACGTTATATTTCATGGCAAAGGATAGTTAAGATAGCAGATATAATTAAGGTTGCTAATCAACTGACCTTTAAATAGGTAGATTATCCTGGATTATCTGAGTGGGTTCAAGCATAAGTATTTAATGCCTTTAGGTGGATTGAGAATTAATGTGGACCAATAGGGTCTCTAAATCTCCCTCCTCTCACTGGCCACTTTCTCAGTGCTTCTACTCATCTTTATTTCATAACCTGGGAATAACTTTTATCCAAGTTCAGATTCATTTATCAACTTTGAATTTGTGGTCTGCATGATCAGGATGTTTTCTCATTCTTTTATTTGACTCCTAAGCACTGCAGAGTCAGCATGGAAATGACTGAGACTTTGTTTTCAGTCTTCGTTTCAGCTATAGCTGATGGGCTCTGCAGAGCTGTATTACAAGCTGTGGCCATCAGGCAGCCACAACCTGATGAGCCAGAGCAGACACTGGATAGTAGAGTGTTTGCACAGTACTGGGTATGATGAATACAAACAGTGAGAGGGAGGCTCAAGAGGCTGGAGTGTCATCTGTTGAGGTCAAAAGTCAAGGGATGGGCATGGCCCGGATCTGCAGATGGCATTTTGTCAGTCATGTTGTCCTCAATTGCTGCCAGTGAGTGCTAGGTTTCATTTTAACCAGTCTGTTAGCTGAATGATTCGGAGATCTGTTCACCTCACAAAGTAGCCACCAGCTACAGATGAGAATGCAATTGGCCAGGAGCTATCTAAGTCCAGGCTCAAACTACAGATACAGTTGGTCAGGCCCATGTTATTCTCGACCTTCCTCTGCAAAGGGGTACAATATAGCTTAGAGACCATTACGACCCATTTTCTTCCTCTCTGCTTTTGCAGAAGAGAAGCAAACAAATCCCATTCCTTTGCTTCTCCCATCCTCCAGTACTACTAGTTCTTAGTCTACATGGTGAAAAACCCTTCCTTAACTTTTCGTGTCCATGGAATTTTCAGGATCCTTAATTAGAGGTTCATCTTTTTATACTAGCTATTTTTTTCCTTTGCAGGATCTCAAATTTTTGTTTTAACTCAGTCTTTTCTATGTGCTCAACTTTCTTCTAGATCCAACCTCATATATGATTTTTCCACTGATGTCTTTCCTGTTTATTTCTTCCTTGGCCTTTTGGGCATTCTTATGTTTTTGTTTATTTGTTTGTTTAACTGACAACCAAAGCTGAGAAATTTCCAGTTGGGATCTCCCATTACATTAACAATTAAAGTTTTACTAAATTGACTAAAGAATTATTTCTCTTATAAATTATCCATATTATTTTGAAGGTTTTCTAAATTCTCATTGGTATATTCCCTGGCCTTTTCCTACGTTCAATTTCACAGTCTTCCTCAAATCTGATGCTGTTAACACACAGTTAACAGTCATTCATGGAAGCATTTATTGTTCATTTTCTTGATACTCTTTGTAGTGGCTTCATGAAAACTTTACCTCCATGGGATAAAAGGTATACCCCATAGAGCTTTTCTCATCACAATCTATGTTGGAGGGAAGAAAGATTCCAAAAATATCTGTCTGGTTGTCTATGGATTCTAAAATTCTAAAAGAAATATCCTGCTAAGATTACTTAAATCAGCTTTCCTGTTGTCACATCAAAGTTCATCATATACATCACCGAGTACCAGAATTTGACATTGGATAACCAGGAAGTCGTGGGTGGTCATATTGTAGCAGACCTTAATGGATAGCAGGGCCCTTAAATAAATACTAAGCTTTCCACTGAGCTTGCCTTTAGTGACACCTGATTCTTCTATATATGGGAGCTTCTATGGGCAGTGTTTCTTCCCACACCCCACACTCCAACCAAAGAGGACTGCTTGTGGGTGTCTCCAAAGGGAAAATGGGCACTTTTATCAATATGTTGACATGTTTGAATTTTAAGAATGTCTCCATATGTTTTTTTACCTGTTTCCTTCACCAACACTTTTCGGCCATGGCTATGAAAGAGGTTCAGGTTTGCAGGATATGATATTCATGAGTCCAAGGCCTCAGGTTCAATCTCACAGGTTAGACACTTAATTATGTCTAAAAACTGGCTGAAAACTTTGGTCAAAATGTTTCATAAATATGTACCAGTGTGACAAGAGGGGTGGTTAAGGAATATGTTCAAATTACAGTGTCAACATTGAGAGATATCTTAAAGGTCACTGAATCCAACTGCCCATCAAGAATTAATGCTATCCTGTATAGGTCCACCTGATGCCTGGACTGCACTGAGTAACTAAAAGCTCCTTATCTTTCTAGCTAACTTATTACACAGTTGTCAGCAATGGCTCTAAGTCTTTCCTTAGGTTGAGTTAAAATTTATCTTTATTTAACTTATGCTGATGGGATAAAACATCAAGACTAATCCTCCATCTTCCATGTGGCAATCAATTCATCCTTTACATATTTGAGGATATCCACCATGGCTATTTTGAATTATGGTTTTATTTTAAATGTGTTTATTTCTTTCAAAAGCCCTTCATATATATTTTGGTTTTCCCATTTCACATGTTCAATAATTCCCTTTTGAAAAATTTTTGACAAGGATAACACTGAGTGTGACAATGGAGACCAAATAGCACAGGTCAGTTACAGCAGGGAACTGGATTCCATAGATTTCTTAAGGAATACTCAGATCACATCAGCTTTCATCTGGAAGCTCTATCAACTCTTGAATCATACTGAGCTTGTTGCTGTTCAGTCATGAAGTCATGTCCAACTCTTAGAACCCCTGTCTTTTATAAGTGTATTGCTGCTGACCCATGGATAGTGTCCACTGCCTTTTGCATACTCTTTTCCTGCTTTTAAAGTGCTGCTGTATACCTGAGGAGGACTCCTGCTTTCTGCCAAACAGGTCTTGCATCAATAGATGGCATGGCGGCTTTGTGATTGGGTCAGGAGCTTTTTAACTATGTCCTTCTTCTGGCCAGGGGAATGCAGTTTTGCTCCAGCTGAATATAATCTGGATTTTCAGATGATTTTCCCTTTCCTTTTTGTAATCAATAGGGTATGTGTATGTGTGTGTTAAAGTTTTCTATTCTGGTCTTGTTCAAATAACAAAAAAGGGAGTAATTGTCCCATTTTTTCCCAGTTTTATTTACATTCATGAATATCTAACCTTGACCTGTATTATCATGACAATGATATTATATTTCCCACCTATATCCAATGTGGAGATGGGTCTGTGGTTATTTAAGATGCTTCCTGAAAGTGAAAGTGAAAGTGAAGTCTCTCAGTCGTGCGGACTCTTTGTGACCCCATGGACTGCAGCCTACCAGGCTCCTCTGTCCATCGGATTTTCCAGGCAAGAGTACTGGAGTGGGTTGCCATTTCCTTCTCCAGGAGTCATCCGACCCAGGGATTGAACCCAGGTCTCCCTCATTGTAGACACATGTTTTAGCATCTGAGCCACCCTCCTCCCAAATGTCTTCTTCTTGAATGCCTAGGACCATGGTGAGGCAGTATAGCATGATGGTTTACACTGTAAACTGTGGAGTTAGACGATCCTGATTTCAAACACATTCTCCAGCATTTGCCAGCTGTGAGATTTTTAGCAAGTAACTTAAGTAAATTAAATTTAAACACAATTTAAAACAATCTGTGTATTGGAGGCATCAATTACCTACCTCAAAGGAACACCAGAGCATTGAAGTAGATATCTTTCAACTGCCTGGGAAATAGTAGGCACTCAATGAATAGCAATAATACTTTTATTAATACTTGGTTACATTGTGGTTTCTACACTGCATTTACCTTGATAATGTACTCAATTTGTGACTGATTTCATAGCTTAATGTGGGCTTTTATTCATCTCTCCATTCCATGTTCAAATTAAATTACTTATGATTGTATCAGTCATTCTCTGGACAAATACGTACTTTATGAATCTCATGAAATGATATACTTTGTCTCCTCAAGCATCTATTTTTTTGGTATCATAAGCAACATCCCAGAAACCAAAATCCCATAATAGCACATTTCCTATGCACCACCACCTATTCTCTTCTAGGAGTCACATATCTATTCCAATATTTTAACCATAAATCAAAAAAGTTATTAAAAATACTTTTCTCTTTGAATATTTACTTTCTTGCCCCTGTCTTCAGAGTTCCAATATAGTTTCCAAATTGATGCTGAGTCATTGCTTGTCTCCTCCCAACCACACATACCTCATCCCCTTGGGATAACTAGGAATCAGTAGTGATTACTGGATTTGTCCCATCCCCACATCCAGGTTTGTGTTATTGAAAGACAATCATATATAGATTGACTTGGGCAGGTCTGTGTAAAGCCTGTTCCATTGATACCCTCATTATGATATCAGATCAGATCAGATCAGTCACTCAGTCGTGTCCGACTCTTTGCGACCCCATGAATCGCAGCACACCAGGCCTCCCTGTCCATCACCAACTCTTGGAGTTCACTGAGACTCACGTCCATCGAGTCAGTGATGCCATCCAGCCATCTCATCCTCTGTCATCCCCTTCTCCTCCTGCCCCCAATCCCTCCCAGCATCAGGGTCTTTTCCAATGAATCAACTCTTCGCATGAGGTGGCCAAAGTACTGGAGTTTCAGCTTTAGCATCATTCCTTCCAAAGAAATCCCAGGGCTGATCTCCTTCAGAATGGACTGGTTGGATCTCCTTGCAGTCCAAGGGACTCTCAAGAGTCTTCTCCAACACCACAGTTCAAAAGCATCAATTCTTCGGCGCTCAGCCTTCTTCACAGTCCAACTCTCACATCCATACATTATGATATAGGTTCTTGCAAACATAATTACTGTCTGGTATATTTACCAATGGTCCTAATTTATTCAGTAGCACAGAGTTTCATTCTAGGGTTGCAAAATTTCTTTAAACTTTTCCTTATGCATGCCTTTCATTCTTCAAAACACATGATAGATCATTTATTTGAGAGCCACTCATCTGATTTAACTAACCTACCTCTCATCTCTTCACTGATGATAGTAAAACAAATCTCATTCACTTGTAATGCCAAAGATATGTAATATACAAAGATAGGATAAAACATGAAATTTGGGCCAGAAGCTGCAGCTGGAAATGTGACTTTTCTCCTTCAACCACAGCTAATAAGCACTCTGAGGGTTTGATAATCATGCTCACATGTTGCCATCCTATTCCTGTCCTACCAATACACATACCTCTCAGTATTTCCATAAAATGATGACAGTGAAGTGGATTTCATAATGAAGAGTGTAAATGGGAGAGGGAAAACCCAGAGCCCAGAAAAGGTGTCTTTATTGACAGAAGAGGGGTTATTGCTGAGCAAATTGAAACCATAGAAACCTTAAGGATGGGTCACAGGAAAGTAAAGTTGAAGAAGAGGGTGTTGTGTAGAGCACTGTTTTTTCAAAGAGGATACATGCCACCAACAGAACCAATTGTTCATAGGAACAGATGTTCCATTCAGGCCTTAGATATCATTCTGGATTCCGGTCAAAGGGAAGTTGGTATTTTAATACTGCCAGAAGTTGAGGGCAAATACAAACAAATTAGATTTCAGAAAAGAGAACAACCCAGGAGTCCAAGAAGAAAAAGTACTGATCAAGAAGGCGAATCATCTTGCTGAACACCTAAAACTATCACAATATTGTTAATCAACTATATTCCAATATAAAATAAAAAGTTAAAAAAAATAGAAAAGAGTTATTGAGATCCTGCTGTTTGAATTTTGGCAACAAAGAAAAGTTCCCCAAAGGACATTACAAATGTATTAAAGGTTATAGTATAGTTATACTGAAAACACCTCTGACTGCAGAAGAGGAAAATGTATATTTATTGCCAATATTTATTGAATGTTTACTAAGTGCCAGGCACTGATTTAACAGGATATTCTAAACAAATCAACCCAGGGCCTTCCCTGGTGGTCCAGTGGTTAAGCCTTCACCTTCCAATGCAGGGGGTGAGGTTCGATCCTTGCTCAGGGAGCTAGAATCTCCCCTTCCAGCTGAAAAACCAAAATGTAAAACAGAATCAGTATTGTAGCAAGTTCAATAATTCAATATGGTTCATATCAAAGAAAGTCTTAAACAATAAAATATCAACCCAATTAATCCTCATACCAATGCTATAAGATATGTGCTATTATTGTTCCATTTTATAGATGAGATGGATGAAGAAACTGATGTATAAAAAGGGGAGGTTACTTGAAGCCATTTCTTGGGCTTCAGAATCCATTTATTAATTACCCTGGTGGCTCAGCAGTGAAGAATCTACCTGCCAATGTAGAAGCCACAGGAGATGCAGGTTCGACCCCTGGGTCGTGAAGATCCCCTAGAGGAGGAAATAGCAACTGACTCCAGTATTCTTGCCTGAAAAATCACATGAACAGAGATGCCTGGTGGGCTGCAGTCCATGGTGTGGCAAAAGAGTCAGACACAACTGAGTGACTGAGCACACACACGCACATGCACACTGCCACGAGGATAATCGCACGGGGAGGTAAAGGCGTGAGGAGCACTGATCTTTCTGTAGGTGATTTCGAAGGCTTCACTGAGAACCTCTACAGGTTGGGTTATCCTTGAACTTCTGTGGTCTTTGTACGTCACCCCATGTGATGCACTGCATTATATTTTACATACTAATTTGCATCTGTGTTCATCACTAGATCACTACCTCCTACAAGGGAGGAATTGCCTCTCATTTATCCATCCTTGTTACTGAGCAATGGTCACGCAGAAAGACATTCAAGAATTGTTTCCTGAATAAATGAATTAATGAGGCTTGAAATGATGAGTATGGTTTCTAGAGGTAGAAAGGGGCTTTTGGGGAAAGAAGAATCCCTCCTGAGAGTTTCCAGTTAGAATAGGCAGACAGTCTGAAGTTCACACTGCCAAGGCAAGAGTTTTGCAGGGAACACATTTGAAAGAAGCATCTTAATGTGAACTGGGGCAGACACAGAAAGAAAAGACTGAGACTGAAACTCTGTTCATTTAATTTTTCCTGGTTTGACTCTGCTGCTGCTGCTAAGTCTCTTCAGTCTGTCTGACTCTGTGCGACCCCATGGACTGCAGCCCACCAGGCTTCTCTGTCCATGGGATTCTCCAGGCAAGAACACTGGAGTGGGTTGCCATTTCCTTCTCCAAGGCATGAAAGTGGAAAGTGAAAGTGAAGTCGCTCAGTCATGTCCGACTCTTAGCGACCCTATGGACTGGAGCCTACCAGGCTCCTCCATCCGTGGGATTTTCCAGGCAACAGTACTGGAGTGGGGTGCCATTGACTCTACTTACCTCTAACCTCAGATAAACACAGATTTGCAGAGCTGAGCAATTGCCTCCTTCTTGCTCCATTGATTTTGGGGAATACTAGTCTTGTTCCAGACTGAGCAGTTGTCAAGCCACCACTAGCCTGGCCTGCCTTCACTGAATAGGAACCATGATTAGAATGGGGATGTGTGGGGGAAACCTATCAAGATACAAATTCAATAAAGAATCTTATGGAAAGATCTCCAATCTGAATGTCTATTCAAGAAGATACTGAAGGTATTGAATCAGGGCCATTCTAGTCAATATTCATGTTAATTAGTGGTGAGATTAATTAGTGAGTCTATACAGTTAAGACACTAGAGGAAATTTAGGTGATGAGAGAAGGAAAACAGAATGGTTGTAGTTTTTATATGTCTGCTTATATAACAAATCAATTTCAGTCCTAGTAAAGATTTGCTTGCATCCATCAATCTGAAACCTAATTGATGACAAGAGTTGCATCTCTTGCTCATGATTCTACTTGAAAACTTGAAACTGAAAAATGACTCAAGCTGCACAGTTGAAAACCTTAATCTTTCCTTCTTCCTATGAAAAATCTCTATAAATGGGCTCTACTACAAGCTATCATTACTTGCTAGCTTGTGGATTTGATATTATGCACTATATTGGGTTTTCCTGGTGGCTCAGATGGAAAAAAATCCACCTGCAGTGTGGGAGACCTGGGTTCGATCCCTGGGTTGGGAAGATCCCCTGGAGAAGGGAACAGTTATCCACTCCAGTATTCTGGCATGGAGAATTCCATGAACAGAGGAGCCTGGAAAGCTACAGTCCATGGGGTTGCAAAGAGTTGGACATGACTGAGCAACTTTCACTTCACTATAGATACTAACAAAAACTTAGTTATTTGGAAATTAGTGGGTAACAACTCTTTTACAGCTCAGCTTTATAAATTTTCAGGTAAGGAATCATGTCTCCTTTGTAAACACTGGTAAACATTTTATTGAAAAAAAAAAAAAAAAAAAAACGGACCAGAGACAATCAATTGATGTCTTAAATTAGATTATTTTACTGTATACATATATGATTTTAGCAGAATAACTGGAAAATAGTTGATAAAATGATTGATGAAAAACATAATGTTTTGTATTGTCTATTGAGACATAAAAAATTAAAAGTCATTAGCTGCAAAATCATCAGAACACTGATGATGTACATACATATCATCATTATAAATGTAGTGAATAGGAAAACAAATAAATCAGTGGGAAAATGTCCATGTTCCCAAGGAAGGAAAATTTTTGATTTATACTACCAAAAGAAGCCTGAATTATATGTGGAAATAGAAAACTTACAGTGAATCTTAAGATGTTTCACTTTAAATTTAATAAACCTATAGCTTGTTAAAATGTAATATGCATAGCTGGATCAGTAATTAATTATGAAATATTTGACAACTACACACATCTTTATGATTCCTTGAAAATATAATTTCCATAAATCACATCTACAGCTCCAAAATGGTGCTTAAAGGTTCTGGATCTTTTTTTTTTTTTGAAATGCCTTACTCATATATTGTCAAACTCAATCTTATGAGCAAAATGAAATGGGAAATAAAAAGGAAAATATTAGTGAAGAGAGACTAAGTTATGTTGTGGTAATAAAATAACCCTGAAATCTCAGTGACTCATCAGAATAGAGGTTATTTTTCTTTCATGCATAGCCTGCTGTGACTGGGGTAACCCCCTCCAAAGCTACTGTCCTCCATGTGGTCATTCAGCAGTGAAAGAGGCTTCCAGCTTGTGGGTACACCATCTCAGTGCATAAATAACATAATCACTATGGCAGAGAAGAGGGAGCTACAGGGTTAAAGACTGATTTTTAATGCTTCACCCCAGCAGTGTTACAGGACACTTCTGCTCACATGTCATCCGTCTGACCTGGTCACATTCTCCACTATCTCCGTGGAGCTAGAGGAAGGTGGGTGAGCACAAAGCTATCTGGTCACTTGTAGCCAGGACTGGGATACTTATTGCTAAAGTATCACCATATTTTATTGCTAAAAACAAAGTCTTCTACGAAAAAGAAAAAAAAAAAAAGATTGTGATTTGGTAACTGTAGCTAGCCAGATTCTTAGCTTTCTAGTCCTCTTTGTCCACGTCAGTATGATATTGCCCAAACCTAAATAATTTGGCCCATATCTGTTGCTTTCTGATATGTTTGTTATAGGCTTCCCTGGTGGCTCAGCAGTAAAGAATCTGTCTGCAATGCAGGAGCATCAGGAGACATGGGTTCAGTCCTTGGGTTGGGAAGATCCCCTGGAGGAGGGCATGGCAACCCACTCCAGTATTCTTGCCTGGAAAATCCCCACGGACAAAGGAGCCTGGCGGGCTACAGTCCATAGCATCACATGGAGTCGGACATGACTGGAGCGACAGCACGCAGTTGTGCATGCAGGATAGTTAGTTATATGAATAGTCTCATATCTTGTCAGCTGGTCAGAGCCACAACTCATGTTAATTTTATATTCACGTGCTTTGACCTCTTCCTCCCTTGTATCCCTCTCTGTGCTCTCTGGTTTCTTTTTCCTCTGGGTCTTATTTTCTCAGCTGCAGATATGCTTCCTCTTCATGGCAGGAAAAGATGAAGGCTTATAATCCTAGAAACAGAACCCTTCAGTTTAACAATATCAGCAGAAAAAGACATTCTTTCTCTGAGAATAATGTATCAATTTCTGGGAGTCACGGTGATGGTTTATGCTTGAGTTTTAATCCCTAATTCTTACACAGTTCCACCTGCCAGATGAATGAAATCCTAGAGATCTTGGGAACCACACGCATCCCTGGAGTTGATGACCAGGAAAGATCTTGGCATGACAGCACCACAGAAAGCACCTGGAATGTGGAGCAGGGAACTGTTCCCAGAGGACCGAGCAGGACTCTATGTCCTCTGCAGCGCATTTGATAATTATATCTAGTCTTCCAACTCCATGTTCATATTAGACCCCAAACTACCTATTATAAAGTATATATTCCATCAATAGCATTTTTATGTCCATGTATTTTTGAAATGTATTAAATAAACCTTATATTGGATATAAGGGATTTTCAAGTTATTTATTAAGAATAACTTCATCACTTCATGGGAAATAGATGGGGAAACAGTGGAAACAGTGTCAGACTTTATTTTTTGGGGCTCCAAAATCACTGCAGATGGTGATTGCAGCCATGAAATTAAAAGACGCTTACTCCTTGGAAGGAAAGTTATAACCGACCTAGATAGCATATTAAAAAGCAGAGATATTACTTTGCCAACAAAGGTCTGTCTAGTCAAGGCTGATTTTTCCAGTGGTTATGTATGGATGTGAGAGTTGGACTGTGAAGAAAGCTGAGTGCCGAAGAATTGATGCTTTTGAACTGTGGTGTTAGAGAAGACTCTTGAGAGTCCCTTGGACTGCAAGGAGATCCAACCAGTCCTGCCTAAAGGAGATCAGCCCTGGGTGTTCATTGGAAGGACTGATGCTAAAGCTGAAATTCCAGTACTTTGGCCACCTCATGTGAAGAGGTGACTCATTGGAAAAGACCCTGATGCTGGGAGGGATTGCGGGCAGGAGAAGAAGGGGACGACAGAGGATGAGATGGCTGGATGGCATCACTGACTTGATGGACATGGGTTTGGGTAAACTCCGGGAGTTGGTGATAGACAGGGAGGCCTGGCGTGCTGTGATTCATGGGGTCGCAAAGGGTTGGACACAACTGAGCAACTAACTAAACTGAACTGATAAGAAAATGAAACTCTACTTTAGACTATTACATATTGTATTTTATAATTATGTATATGTCATCTTGTGAGTGAGTGATAGTTGCTCAGTCATGCCTGACTCTTTGCAACCCCATGGACTGTAGCCGGCCAGGCTCCTCTGTTCATGGAATTCTCCAGGCAAGATTACTGGAGTGGGTTGCCATTTCATAAAATTATTTTTGAACCTTAAGAATCTGTATTTTACCAAACTTTTTTTTAGGTACAAATAATTTTTTCCCTTTTAAAATGGAGGATTTTGGTTTATGCAGTTTTGTGTATTAAAAATGGAATATCTACAACGGGGTCTATCTCTAACACTTTAAGTGGATAATTTTGGAAATTTCTATCTCCCCTCTCCTGTAAATAGATTCTGTATAGGAGGCTTCTAAACTACCCGTGGCTTGATTGCATTGCATTTGCATACCTGAGGAAGAGTCTACCACACTGTTTTTATTAAGTCTGTGTCCATAGAAGTAGACTGTGCCTTTCATGGCTACAGCATTAAGGAGCAGTTACGTTTTCCATTTTTTTCTCTTTTAAAACATTTAATTATCTGTTGGCTGAGCTGTGTCTTTGTTGCCGCACAGGCTTTACTCCGATTGCAAGTACAGTTGTGCTGCGTGGGCTTCTTACTGCCATGGCTTCTCTTGTCACAGAGCTTGGGCTCAATAATTGTCACACATGGGTTTAGTTGCTCTGTGGCATGTGGGATCTTCCCAGATCAGGGATCAAGCCTGTGTCTCCTGCATTGGCAAGCAGATTCTGTACCACAGAGCCACCAAGGAAGTCCTCTTTTCCATTTTCTCTCTGTGTCTACTGTTGCTGCTGCTAAGTCACTTCAGTCGTGTCCGACTCTGTGCGACCCCATAGACGGCAGCCCACCAGGCTCTGCTGTCCCTGGGATTCTTCAGGCAAGAACACTGGAGTGGGTTGCCATTTCCTTCTCCAGTGCATGCAAGTGAAAGTGAAGTCGCTCAGTCGTGTCTGACTCTGTGTCTAGTGATTGCCAAATTATAAATCTGTTCTATTTTTTTCATTCTTGGAATGAACATTTGCAACTTGTGCTGCCCAAATATTTGAAGATAAAGTCACTAACTCATAATGGAAGATTCTTCACCATGAAAACAGAGTCTGTAACTCATCCCAACAGGTCATATGGTAACTATAACCAATTCAGCCTTGCTAAGAAGTAAAACAGGTCTAATCATCAGACCCTGAAAACACCTTATGAGCATTTGTTATCTGTCAGGCATTGATCACTCCTGTTGCATGTATCCTGCCTCTGCACCCAAATCCTGCAGGCTGATTTAAGTCCAGGCTCATCACTGTTCTGCCCAGAGTTGTTATCAGCTCTTTCCAGAACCGCCTGGCACTATGGCCTCCCTTCCTGTGGCAGCCTTCATTGATTGACATACTCTCTGACACCAACTTCCAGCCTGCCTGTCCCTGCTTTCTGGCTTGGTATTTGTATCTCCTGATGAGTTTACCAGTCCCTGGAGCTTTTCCAACCTGATCTGACCGGAGTCAACAGAGTCACCCAAACCCCGTGATGACAAGTTCTTGCTCTTTTAATTAAGCCGTCCTTTACACTGTTGTTTCTAATAAATATTATCTCTGCCACTGCTGCCGACCTGTCTGCCCTCCCTTCTTTTTACTTCCTTTTTCTTGTTTTTGTCTACTGACTGCCACTTTCCTCAGGCTTCTAAGGATTCAGATTTAAAAATCTCCATGCATCAAGTATTATTTGTGGGGTCTCAGTTTTTCTCAGCTGTGATCGTGTGGGTACTGCAATATGAGAACAATCCTTTGTTCCCCTTACGAACTATTTCTTTTTCTGGAAATTCTATATCTCTGGGAGCTTGATTTATTTTAAAATAATTTTATTTATTTCAATTTTCACTGTGCTGGATCTTCGTGCTGCACAGGCTTTTCTCTTGTGATGAGCAGTGGGGTACTCTCTAGTTGCCGTGTGCAGGCTTCTCATTGCAGTGGCTTCTCTTGTTGCGTAACGTGGGCTCTAGGGCGTGGGGGCTTCAGTAGTTGCGGCACGTGGGCTCGGTAGCTGCAGCTTGTGAGCTCAAGAGTTGTGGTACCTGGCCTTAGTCACTCCGATGCACGTGGGATCTTCCTGGACCAGGGATTGAACCCTGTCTCCTATGTTGGCAGGTCGATTCTTTACCACTGAGCCACCAGGGAAATCCTGAAAACTTGATTTATGAATAACCAACATTTCACTGCACCCCTGTAGGGAAGCCATGCTCTCTCAACTGTTCTGCACGTTAGTTTTCAAACATCATTTTCCAGCTTAGTACTCATTTTATAAAAATCTGTAAAATGGAAATAATAGCATTTACTTTCCTATCTATCGTGCAGTTACAAATAAATAATTCATGTAGAATTTTTGGAGATCCATTTGTAAATTATGTGATGTGAGTAGAAATTTTTACCATTATTCAAATAAGTCTATTATTACTACTGGTTGGATGTAAAAAAAATAGAAAAGATTCAGAAAGAAATTATAAGAATAAATATAGTACTAAAGATGATATTAAATACAGTATTAACAGAAGCAGAAGATATTAATAAGAGGTGACAAGAATACACAGAAGAACTACACAAGAAAGATCTTCATGACCCAGATAACCACGATGGTATGATCACTCACCTAAAGCCAGATATCCTGGAATGCTAAGTCAAGTGGGCCTTAGGAAGCATCACTGTGAACAAAGCTAGTGCAGGGGATAAAATTCCAGTTAAGCTATTTCAAATCCTAAAAGATGATGTTGTTAAAGTGTTGTACTCAATATGCCAGCAAGTTTGGAAAACTCAACAGTGGCCACAGGGCTGGAAAAGGTCAGTTTTCATTCTAATCCCAAAAAAAGGCAATGCCAAAGAATGTTCAAACTACTGCACAATTGCATTCATCTCACATGCTAGCAAAGTAATGCTCAAAATTCTCCAAGCCAGGCTTCAACAGTACATGAACTGTGAACTTCCAGATGTTCAAGCTGGGTTTAGAAAAGACAGAGGAACCAGAGATCAAATTGCCAACATCCTTTGGATGATGGGAAAAGCAAGAGAGTTCCAGAAAAATATCTACTTCTGCTTTATTGATTATGCTAAAGCCTTTGACTCTATGGATCACAACAAACTGTGGAAAATTCTTAAAGAGATGGGAATACCAGACCACCTTACCCGCCTGCTGATAAATCTGTATGCAGGTCAAGAAGCAACAGTTAGAACTGAACATAGGACAACAGACTGGTTCCAAATCAGGAAAGGAGTATGTCAAGGCAGTATATTGTCACTCTGCTTATTTAACTTACAGGCAGAGTATATCATGAGAAACACTGGGTTGGATGAAACACAAGCTGGAATCAAGATTGCTGGGAGAAATATCAATAACTTCAGATATACAGATGATGCCACCCTTATGGCAGAAAGTGAAGAAGAACTAAAGAGCCTCTTGATGAAAATGAAAGAGGAGAGTGAAAATGTTGGCTTAAAACTCAACATTCAGAAAACTAAGATTATGGCATCTGGTCCCATCACTTCATGGCAAATTGATGGTAAACAATGGAAACAGTGAGTGACTTTATTTGGGGGGCTCCAAAATCACTGCAGATGGTGACTGCAGCCATGAAATGAAAAGACTTTTGCTCCTTGGAAGGAAAGTTATAGCCAACCTAGACAGCATATTAAAAAGCAGAGACATTACTTTGCCAGCAAAGGTCCATCTAGTCAATGGTATGGTTTTTTCAATAGTTATGTATGGATGTGAGAGTTGAACTATAAAGAAAGCTGAGCTCCAAAGAATTGATGCTTTTGAACTGTGGTGTTGGAGAAGACTCTTGAGAGTTCCTTGGACTGCAAGGAGATCAAATCAGTCCATCCTAAAGGAAATCAGTCCTGGATATTCACTGGAAGGACTGTTGCTGAATCTGAAGCTCCAATACTTTGGCCACGTGGTGCAAAACACTGACTCATTTGAAAAGACCCTGATGCTGGGAAGGATTGAAGGCAGAAGGAGAAAGGGACAACAGAGGATGAAATGGTTGGATGGCATCACTGACTTGACGGACATGAGTTTGAGTAATCTCTGGGATTTGGTGATGGACAGAGAAGTCTGTTGTGCTGCAGTCCATGGGGTCACAAATAGGCACGACTGAGAGACTGAACTGAACTGAACTGAAAGATGATTTATTTTTAAAACTTCAGAAATATGAAATGTGATTTAATAAATAAAAACTAAGGATAACATAATAGATGACCAATAGCTTAACGGTCTACAATACAAGCAAAATTCACATGAGGGCACTTTGATATAATGCAGTTAAAATGAAGTCTAATCCCCTTTGGGTTGATGTAGTATCTCATAATTTATATTATCATGCATTAAGAACTATATAAGAAAGACTTCTGACTAGCAACAACTGAGTTTCTGGTATTTAATAATCACTGATGTTAATCAAGGCTATGGTTTTTCCAGTGGTCATGTATGGATGTGAAAGTTGGACTGTGAAGAAAGCTGAGTGCCGAAGAATTGATGCTTTTGAACTGTGGTGTTGGAGAAGACTCTTGAAAGTCCCTTGGACTGCAAGGAGATCCAACCAGTCCATTCTAAAGGAGATCAGGTGTTCTTTGGAAGGAATGATGCTAAAGCTGAAACTCCAGTACTTTGGCCACCTCATGCGAAGAGTTGACTCATTGGAAAAGACTCTGATGCTGGGAGGGATTGGGGGCAGGAAGGAAAGGGGACGACAGAGGATGAGATGGCTGGATGGCATGACTGACTCGATGGACGTGAGTCTGAGTGAGCTCTGGGAGTTGGTGATGGACAGAGAGGCCTGGTGTGCTGCGATTCATGGGGTCACAAAGAGTCGGACACAACTGAGCGACTGAACTGAACTGATGCTTATTTGCACTTAATACTATGGGACAAACACAGTTCTAGACATTTTTCATGTATTCACTTACTGATTCTTCACCATCTCCCTGGGAAGTAATTATCATTATGCCATTTTGTAGTGAAGAATCAGAATGTAGCTGGTCCAGGATCACAGAGTCTTAGGTAGTAACGAGTGGAGCCAAACTCGGGTTGTCTGTCTCCAAAACACACATCCAGCCATATCACCTTTGTGTAACATAAAGGATCACACTTCATGGTTCTTTTCCAATCTCTAACAATATTCCTTCTCTGTGGCTTTTGCTAGCTCATCTCTCTTTTGTTCCATCTTAAATTTCAGTGTTCTTACTCTTGTTTCTCTACTTTTCTAATTCAGTATTCTTTCTTCAGGTGAACTTCTTTGTCCTCCTTCCTGATACTGTTCCCCAAACAAATTGTTTTGATCTCTGACCTTTCCTTTAATCACCAGACCTCAACCTCAAGTTGCCAATGAACAGATCAATCATGTGTCTAGGAGGTATTTCAAGAGAACAGATCAAAAATGGAAATCTTTTACTTTTCCTTCAGTTTCTCATCTCTGCTAATGCCCTGCGTTGTAACTCAGGCACCTTTGACTCCTGTGACTCTTTCATTTCCTACATGGATTCTATCACCAAAATCTTTAAGTTTCAAAATTTTCCAGAAACCTGTTAAATCTGGCCTTGTTTCTTCAGTATTTCTACCTCCAGTTGGTAATGGCTTCCTTATGTCTCACCTAAAGTAACAAAAATCTACCAGTCTCCCAACCGCCAATTATCTTAGTCCTCTAGAGTCCATCCAATATTAACACTTTCCTAAAAATACAATATAGAGAAAAAAAGAAAAGCCTTCTGGATTAATAATTTTCCTGATTTCCATAGGTCCAAACTTCCTAGAACATTTCCCTCAAGCCCATGTAACTCCTTATGCTCTCCTTCTTCGAAATTTTTTACTGAAAGACATGTTCTCTATTCCTTTTGCCTTGAAAGAAACAAACCTGTGGCTCTATAAATGCCTTTTTTCTTTCTTCTTATCTCTATCAAACTTAATCGGTACCACCCCTTGCTGTGTATTATTGCCTCTTGATTGGAGCTATCTATACTCAGTGTAAGAACCATGTTAGATTCATCTTGATAGCCTCAATATCTTACCCAATGCTTGGCACAAAGGAAGCATTTTAAAAGTTTTCCCTGAGTAGAAGAATGGATGCTATTTCATGATTTCCCTTGATAACATGATTTAATGTATCTAAATACTATGGCTATAAGCTATCAACAAAGTTGTTTAACTTACAGTGAGGAGGAAAGGCTGTCATATGAGTTATAAATTTCATTTAAAATGGTCAAACTGCTAGCCTTGTACTGACATCACTAGATGTTTTATGCTCTGTCATGGACATTTACATGAGTTTGTTCTTCTTTGTTCTTTCCTTATAAAGAATCATCTGCTGCTGAGAGTTCTCATGAAATATGAAGCTTCTGATGCTGGAAATGAGCTAGATGTGGGTCTGGGTGTCACATATATAAAATTAATCGAGCTGTAAATCTAAGATTAATGCTCTCTATGCATGTTTCAGTATCTATCTTATACACCAATAATAAAAAAAAAAAGTAACAAGAGGAAAGAAATAAAGACCAAGTGAGCTCCCAGATGTAAAGAACCAATTACTAAAGATGGCAAAACTCGTGTCCTGTGCTCTGTTCCACTTAAAACAACAACAAAATATGCCCAACAAAACTGTAACAAAACAATGCCTACCTACATGGGTTTGTGTGGCAAAATGTAGTACTATATTTATTTTCTCCATTTCAAAAGTTAGTTTCCTGAAGTGAGAATTGCCTATGTCAACCTGTATAAAAAAAGCAAACATGAAAATGTTAAAAAAATAATAAAAATAAAGAAAACAACAAAAGCAACAATAATACAGCTTTTAACTATTGAATAGATATAAGGTGTTAATTTGGAGCATTGTTTAATTATCTTTCAGGGAGTTTTTAAATATATGCTCCTTGGTTGGTTTAAAAGCTGTTGGAGCCATAAAAAGTTAAAAGGGGTTCTGAACTAAAGCAGTTATAAATTCAAGAAGCAGCTACTACTTCCTAGGGCTGGAGAAATAAAGAGAAAAAAAGAGTTATCAGAACCTAGCAGCTGGGAGGAGGGGTCCTGTGGATTCATAATTCACACTTTGGATGTGGGGTGTGGAGAGAGTTTGCTGTGTGGCAGAGCTGACACGTCAGGACTCAAGGAGGGGTCCTTCAGAGTTGGGATTCAGACTTCTGAGGAGGGAGCCCAATGTGGCTGCTGCTACCTCAGGAGCCTAGAGGAGAATTCCCTTGACCTAGAACTCACCCCTTTGAGGAAGAGTGGTGCTTGGCTGTGCTAGTTCTTATGGGGAGTCCAGGGGGCATCTCTAGAATTGATAACAGGAAATGGAGACCAGAGCCACTGTAGCTATGGGGTAAGGGTCATTGCTAGAGGCACATACTTAGGAAGAAGAAAGCCCCTTCTCCTCTCACCTTGTCTTCTGTTCTCACTCCTGCCGGGGACCAGCCCCGGTGGATCCACGGTATTCGAAGCGGGGACGGCGTCGGCGAGGATCAGGAAACAACTGCTTAATTAAACGTTAATTAAGGATATAAAGAGTAATAGAATGAGGATAGCTCAGTGAAGAAATTCAGTGGAGAAAAGAGGCTGAATAATTCAGCCAGAAGGTAAGAGAAAGAACGACATGGTGAGACCAAGTTTCGGTGAACAAGGCCCGCACTTTATTTTCCAAAGTAGTTTTTATACCTTAAGTTATGCATAGAGGATAATGGGGGAAGGGGTAGAGTCATGCAGCAAGCCAGGCTTTCTTCCTGCAAACTTATCATATGCAAAAGTTTAGGTGATTTGTATCATCTTCTGGCCCAGAGGCCTTTTTCTCTAAAGGTGATTATTCTAAAGTCAGGCGCCAGCCTCCAAAAAGCATTAGATAAAGTTGCATTCCTACAGAGCAAAGGTGTGGTGGGCTATAACAAGAAAAAGAATTAATTCAAGGGTCCCAGGTTACAAACATTAAAGCTACTATTTACACCAGTTATATTAATCAATACACTGCCAGGGACACAGCAGGTAAGGGATATGGAGACTTAGCAGCAAACATTGGCCCAACAAGTGAGAATCCCTTCACCAATACAATTTCTAATCAATCTTTTAACTGCTCAAAGCAATCTGTATTTAGACAGTTTAGAACATCTCATGCCTCTCACAGTTTGGAGGCTCTGAGCAATCACATGTGGCCGGAAAAACCTATTCAGGCAGGCTAGAGGATTTCCAAAGGAGTTTGTAGGTTAAACACTGTCACACCCAGGAATTATTAACTGGAGCTGTAAGCTAACTCTTTTTTCAGAGAGAGGTAGTAGGGGACAGTCCCCCGTAAAGTCAGAGGTGTAGGTGAAAGCACAAAGCAGAAAGTAGGCAGACTCTGGTTTTGGGGGTAGATTGCTCGAGAATTTCCAGGGAGACTCCTGAGGCTTGATCCCGCCTTTGCGTATGCCAAGCCTCCTTCCTCATGACCTTTGCCAGAGGCGGAGCTCGCTCCCCGCACACTCCTCTACTAACTATTGGCCCTAGAAGCAGAAATCCAGCTAACAAGAAGCAACGTATCTTATAAGAACCCTGCCCCACCCTCACACACCGGCATATATACAGGGTGGATTTGGAGCTGAGGGGCTTCCCTGGTTTTCAGACGGTAAAAAAAATCTGCCTGCAATTCAGGAGACCTGGATTCAATCCCTGGGTTAGGAAGAGCCCCTGGAGAAGGGAATGGCTACCCACTCCAGTATTCTTGCCTGGTGAATCCCATGGATGGAGAAACCTGGCAGGCTATAGCCCATGGGTTCAAAAAGAGTCAGACATGACTGAGCAACTAACATGCACACACACTCATTGAGGTATAGTTGATTTACAATATTGTGTTAATGTCAAGCATACAGTAAAGTGATTCAGTTATACATACATATGTATTTTTCAGATTCTTTCCCCTTGTAGATTATTGCAAAATATTGAGTATAGTTCCCTGTTCTATTTAGTAGGTCCTCATTGGTTATAATTGATTTTTAATTTAATGTTCTTGTTATTCTAAGAAGCCCATTAGTGAATGCTCACAAGAAATTTTATATGCTGTCAACTACACTGAGCACATTTTTCACCAGTAGTCATCTATTTTTATTAAGCATGTAGTATTCCCCAGTGTTCATTAAAGACACTGTGTTTTGTACATTCTCAAACATGGCATTTCGTGATTTTAGACACCTAGGTCAGTAGAGAAGTAACATGTTTTCAAGAAAACTACAGTTTGAAATTCTGTATTTTCAATCACTGGCTTGTTACTCTTGTTTAGTCACTAAGCTGTATCCAACTCTTTGAGGCCCCGTGGACTGTAGCTCGCCAGGCTCCTCTGTCCATGGGATTTCCCAGGCAATACTAGAAATGCACTGCCATTTCCTTCTCCAGGGGATCTTTGCAGCCCAGGGATCGAACTCACATCTCCTGCTTGGGCAGGCGGATTCTGTACCACTAAGCCAGTAGAGAAGCCCACTCAATGGCAGTGGCTTTCAAATTCTACTTTTGATGACTTGACTTGTTTCCTTACTTTCTTTCTTTTCATTCTTCTTTTTTGGTGTGTGTGGTGGGGGGGGTGGGGGTTGGGGGCGCATTCTTTGAAATAAAGGAAAACAAAGTAGAGTCTGTGTTTGCTTGTCTTCCCCAGCCATTTCCTCCTTAGAGTTTGCAAACAATTGCTATGCTACTTCCTTGTGCTACTGGCTGTATTTGTTTGTTTAAAGAGATAAAAATATGAATTATGAATACAATTACTTTAGTTTTTATAATGTGGTAGATTAAAAGTGCCCCCCAAAATCATTACAATCAAGTGTATGGCATTGATAATTAAGCTGCCTGTAATTTGCAGATATGCTCTAAGTTGTTTGAAATGATGTTTTGTTTCCTGTTACTAGGCTGCATGGCCATCTGTTTGAGCTAATGGTTAGATTGCTTCTTTAAAAGGTGATGACAACTTTCCATCGAAAGACTTGTGAGTGTACGAGAATCACAAACATGCTCCTATCTCTAAGTTCTAAACCAACTGCAAGATGAATACATTTATAACTAAGTTGCCGCTGCTGCTAAGTCGCTTTAGTCATGTCCAACTCTGTGCGACCCCATAGACGGCAGGCCATCAGGCTCCCCCATCCCTGGGATTCTCCAGTCAAGAACACTGGAGTGGGTTGCCATTTCCTTCTCCAATGCATTAAAGTGAAAAGTGAAAGTGAAATCGCTTAGTCATGTCCGATTCCTCGAGACCCCATGGACTGCAGCGTACCAGGCTCCTCCATCCATGGGACTTTCCAGGCAAGAGTACTGGAGTGGGGTGCCATTGCCTTCTCCGTATAACTAAGTTAGAACATGATTATGTTCTTATTGGTAAATTAGGTTGGAAAATACAGCTGGGATCCGAGAGCTGAACTCTGGCTTCCTAATACCCCAGCCTTCCCCAGTGGTCATCAAGTCTGGTTCTTGAGACTCGTTATGGGACAGCATGAGCAGGTCTGCAGAGCAATTTCCCCTGCCAGTCATGCCATGGGAAGCTGATCCTCATGACAGCAGTTGCAGAGAGAAGAATGTGCTTCCTACACCCAGCGGATTCCAAAAAGGGAGCCTGGAAGTAGCTGAGTTGTGCATTCTTAGTGCCTTTGCCTAATCGTATCCATCAGATAAATCACTCCCTCTTGCAGAGTGAACCACAGGGGAGATGTCTGGACTAGAGATAGATTAGCGAGAGCGCCACGTAGAGTTGACAGTTGAAAACTTTAAGGTGGCCATTATTATTCCAACTTGGAAAATGAGAAAGCAGTCTGATAGAGATTAGAGACTCGGTCACTGTCAGGGAACTAGTGACTGATGGAGCAAGGCTTTAGATGTTCCACTCAGTGAGGCTGCCTTCATCAAAAGCAGCACAGCTATAAAACGATGTTGCTGCACTCATCTGCTCATTTCCTTCTCACTTGGAGGCTGCCACAGGAATTTGTTTTTCCACAGCTCAGACTCATGTTCTGCTAAAATCATTTCTTCAGAGAAAGATGGTCATTACTCTCTTAGTATATTCTTATGACTTTTTGGTGTGTGCTGTTCTCGTCCTTGTCTGGGAGAAGCTTCAGTCAGTGTCTCTGGCCCTCTGCTCTTATGATCACTGGCCTCTGCTTCCTCCTCCCCTCCAGCGCCACTCCTGTGCCACCGCCATGTGACGGACAGTCTGTGCTCCAGGTCTGATCATGGGCTCCCTGTCTCTCCTGCTGTTAGTCAAAATGCAGTTGTATTTAGAAAAATATCCTCTGATTTCTTACAGTCAGATGCCTTTTAATCTCCATTTTCTTTCTTAAATATATTAAAATAATTAACTTTTTTTTAAAAAGCAGAGGGGATTTCCTAGTTGAATAATTTCATTAGATAAAAATATTTATACACTCTTCTCTTAAAAAAAAAATTCAGAAACAACAACAAACCCTCAAAACCCTTCTCTAGCAAAATCAACAAACTACCATATTTTCTCAACACCTTCTTCCCCTCCCCATATGTACTGGTGCCTCTTTTGATGTTTCACATTTATTCTAGCACAGATTTTTTAAAAATCAATTTTGAGAAGCATTTCAGGCAGAAGTCAAATGGGTTTGTCATTAAAAATACTCATTTGTGATTTCTACATGTGTTACTACTGTGACAGATGCTCAGAATTCTAGCTTGTAGCTTAGCTTTGCCGAGGAAAAGAGTTCCACTTGATAGAATTAATCCATTGTGTATAAGGAATACCTATCTGTAAATTTATCTACATCTTTATCTCTAAAATCAATGATCGTCACATAATAAAACTACCCAGTTAAATCTCATTATTAGGTAAATAATTATATTTTGTTAAATATTGCCATATATATTGGCTAAGACCCAACCATATTGATAAAGAAGGCTTCAGGAGACAGGAAACTTGGAATGGAGACTGGCTGCAAGAGTCTCTGGGTGGCACGTGTTGTATAGCTCAAATTTCTTCAGGATTAAAAAGTGAATAATAAGATCTGACTCATTGGCTGAGTTAGTATTAAGTTAAAGAATGAATGTAAGGTTCTTAGCACATTTCCTGGCCTGTAAAAAGTGCTTCATAAATGAGAATTACGTAATTATTGTATGTGTGTGTGCTCAGTTGCTTCAGTCATGTCCGACTCTTTGGATCCCATGGACTCCAGCCCGCCAGGCTCTTCTGTCCATGGGGATTCTCCAGGCAAGAATACTGGAGTAGGTTGCCATTTCCTCCTCCAGTGGATTGTATTACTCAGTAAGGAATACCTTGTTTCTATACCTTTAGGAAACAGTGCATGCATGGGTGCTAAGTAGCTTCATTCATGTCCAACTCTTTGCAACCCCATGGAATGTAGCCCACCAGGCTACTCTGTCCATGGGATTCTCTAGGCAACAATACTGGCGTGGGTTGCCATGCTTTCCTCGAAGGGATCTTCCTGACCCAGGGATTGAAGTCATGCCTCTTGTGTCTCCTGCATTAGTAGGCAGGTTCTTTATGGCTAGCACCACCTGAGAAGCCCCAGTTATTGTATAATTACATAATTAAAACTATGCAATAAAAGGGAAGATAGTTTTTCTTATTATTCCTCTTTGAAATCAACTTAACTATTTAGAAACCAATTCAAAAAGACAAACAAGGAAACAGGTTTTACAGAAACATATATAATCTGTATGAATGATTTAAATAATCTGAAATTTATTGAAGGCTAGGCTGGAAACAGTGAGACTCTTTCTACATTCACTGGTTTATTATTTTCTTATATTTCCAATGTTATTTTCAACCTTCATCTTATTATTTCAATAGCCCTTCCTATTATTAACCTTATTTCTACAAATAAGGCACCTGTTGCTAAGAATAAATGGAATATATTGACTAAAGTTTCATGGACCCTATAGGACAAGCATAAGAAGGAGAATCCACATGCCCCTCATTTCTAGTTCACTGTCATTTCTATGATGCCTCATAACGTCTAACAACATGAAATTCTGTGAAAGTTAAGTTCTTATATTTACATTTATATACTTATTAAATGCAAGTGCTCCATATCTATAATACTTTCCTTAAACTGAAACTCCTTGAAGAAGCACATAATGTATTTATGAAAACTTAAACAATATCCATTTCATTGTTCTTGCCTGTAAAATGAGGATAATAGAAACACTATTTTAGGACTTGCTTGGTTTTTGAACATTTGTAATAGTGATGAATTAAGTTTCATTAAAATAAAACAAGAAGATTGGCTCCATTGAGAAAATTGTCTAGAGTCTACAGAGAGGGAAATTATGATTTTGTCAAATAGTATATAGTTTCATGAAATTCATAAGATTGTACTAGTGCTTGTAGAGCAATGCTTAATTTTGAAATGTTAAATTAAGCCAATTTGGTTAGACACTTACCACCTCAGACTTCACAATGGATAAAGCTGTCATGTTTAGTTGCTAAGCCGTGTCTGATTCTTTCGCAACCCCATGGGCTGTAGCATGGCAGGCTCCTCTGTCCATGGGATTCCCCAGGCAAGAATACTGGATTGGGTTGCCATTTCCTTCTCCAGGGGATCTTCCTGACCCAGGGATCGAACCCATGTCTCCTGCATCAGCAGGTGGATTGTTTACCACTGAGTCACCTGGGAAGCCCTAAATAGATAAGGTAAATATAGATTAAACAAACTAAATAGAGGAGTTATTCATGGTTGCAATTAATGACAAAATTGCCACAGCATAGAAAACATAGTGTAATTTTAGAGTTAAATGGTCCAACGACAGGCTCACATCTTGGATCTGTTGTACATTAGCTATACAACCCTGGGCATATTACTTGATCTCTCTGAATTACTATTTATAATGGAGACTTCCCATCCTTCCCAGCCTTTTTCCAGGATTGGGGATCATCTGTGTGAAGAGTCTAGAAATATAGTGTATTTTCCATGAAACAGATGATATGTATAGAAACAGATGATCTTGTGTGTATGGAATGCTCTGAAAGCAGAAGGCTGAGAGAGAGATTGTGTGCAGGCAGTTTACTTGGGAGGAAATAACAGGAAGTAGGAGTGAGGGAGCATGGTGAGCAGGACTGGGAAGGAAGCAGAGGAAGAGAAGGCTATGTCTAGAGTCCATGAGGGCCCCATTCTCACTGGGACCTCTGAAAACACAAACTACCTTCCCTTTTTATCCATCTGCATAATAGAGGGGACCAGAACACTTGTCCACTGCTAGAGTTCCTATTCTGTAAGGATTTATTTTTCCAACTTCATTTTAAGAAATGTCACATGCTTATATCGTTTTTGGTCAAGGTACTGTGAGCACTAAATGCAAAAGTTCTCTAAGGCTTGGCTTTCCATTGTTAAGGCTTTAGGGTCTTATGTACAAGATGGAAGCCTCTATTCAGCAGAATACTGCTATCATTTTCAAGAGTCTGGTACTCAGCATGAGAGAAGAGACCTGGCTGAAGGGAAGAGGGTGGTCATGGTCATTTTAGAAAATCTGGATAGAAGGAAAAAGAGGAATTGACTAGGACACAGCATGCTGGCAGGGGTACCAGTCAGAGAGATGAGGGTTGCAGGAGATAAAGGTAAAAAATGTAAAGGGAAAAAGGTAAGTCTAAAGTTTTAGGAAATTTTTCTTCATTGTGATGTAGATACAAATATACAGTTATATCATCTTTTCAGAGCCTTATTCTTCTCCAAGGCTTTCAAAGTTAGGTTCTTAATATTGAACCATAAGGCTTCTCTGCTTTATATGGGTTACATGTGAGATATGTACATACCTCGAACTTAACTAATATTCAAGTCATCCTCAAAGTGGAGTATTGTGGATTTAATTCCCAAGATGTGTCATTTATGGGTGTTAAATCCTCCTAATTGTTATGCTGTCCATCTAATCATCTTGTAACTGATCCTGGTTTGCAGTCAATGTGCAAGTCTCAGGGACGTCCCTGGTGGCTCAGTCGGTAAAGAATCCACCTGCAATGCAGGACATCTAGGCTGGATCTCTGGGTTGGGAAGAGCCCCTCGAGGAAAAAAATGGCAACCCACTCCAGTATTATTTCCTGGGAAACCCCTGGACGGAAGGACCTGGCGGACTACAGTCTGTGGGGTCACAAGAGTCGGACACAACTTAGGGACTAAACCACCACCTCAGGGAAATACTTATATCAATAAATTGCATTTAAATACTAACTTATTTACCAAAAGAACACCTTCTTATAAAATTTTTCACTTAATAGACGGCAGCCCACCAGGCTCCTCCATCCCTGGGATTCTCCAGGCAAGAACACTGGAGTGGGTTGCCATTTCCTTCTCTAATGCATGAAAGTGAAAACTGAAAGTGAAGTGGCTCAGTTGTGTCTGACTCTTAGCGACCCCATGGACTGCAGCCCACCAATTCCTCTGTCCATGGGATTTTCTAGGCAAGAGTACTGGAGTGGGGTGCCATCGCCTTCTCCAAAATATCACAAGAAGGGGGATTTCACTGTTCTAGATGTGTTGTAGACACTGGGACTCAAGGTTTGTGGCTACTTTAAGTGCATATGGTTTTCTAAGTCCATACTGTGTGGACACTTAAATGTAGATTTTCCTTCTTCTAGTCCACTTTTCTTTCCACTAAACATGGTGACATTATCATAATATTTGTATAGCATGAGGTTTATATTACTTTATAAATTGACATTCCATATTAAATATATCTTTATTATTATGGATTACATAAAATAAGTCACTAAATAATTTTTAAAGTTTTCTATATAAACTATTTACATATATAGAAGCTTTTGTGGATCTGTGACATACTCTAAAAAGACTGGTTTATAAATTTCAAGGTATTATTAGTATCATTGTTATTATATGTCCAACTCTGTGCGAAGTATTATAGTCAAGTTAGGAGAGCTATAAGACAGCGCTCACTTTGGAGAGATAATTCTAATGCCCAAAGAAAAATTATAAATAACATTTATGGTTCAGTTCAGTTCAGTCACTCAGTCAAGTCCAACTCTTTGCGACCCCATGGACTACAACACATCAGGCCTCCCTGTCCGTCACCAACTCCTGGAGTTTACTCAAACTCATGTCCATTGAGTCAGTGATGCCATCTAACCATCTCATCCTCTGTCATCCCCTTTTCCTTCTGCCTTCAATCTTTTCCAGCATCAGGGTCTTTTCAAATGAGTCAGTTCTTTGCATCAGGTGGCCAAAGTATTGGAGTTTCAGCTTCAGCATCAGTCCTTCCAATGAATGTTCAGGGCTGATTTCCTTTATGATGGACTGGATGGATCTCCTTGCAGTCCAAGGGACTCTCAAGAGTCTTCTCCAACACCACAGTTCAAAAGCATCCATTCTTCGGCACTCAGCTTTCTTTATAGTCCAACTCTCATATCCATACATGACCACTGGAGAAACCATAGCTTTGACTAGATGGACCTTTGTCAGCAAAGTAATGTCTCTGCTTTTGAATATGCTGTCTAGGTTGGTCATAACATTTCTTCCCGGAGTGTCTTTTAATTTCATGGCTGCAGTCACCATCTGAAGTGATTTTGGAGGCCAAAGAATATAGTCTGTCACTGTTTCCACTGTTTTCCCATCTATTTGCCACGCAGTGATGGGACCAGGTGCCATGATCTTCATTTTCTGAATGTTGAGTTTAAGCCAACTTTTTCACTCTCCTCTTTCACTTTTATCAAGAGGCTCTTTAGTTCTTCTTCACTGTCTGCCATGAGGGTGGTGTCATCTGTCGTATCTGAGGTTATTGATATTTCTCCTGGCAATCCTGATTCTAGCTTGTGCTTCATCCAACTGAGCATTTTGCGTGATGCATTCAGCATATAAGTTAAATAAGCAGGGTGACAATATATAGCCTTGACATACTCCTTTCCCAATTTGGAACCAGTCTGTTGTTCCATGTTCAGTTCTAGCTGTTGCTTCTTGACCTGCATACAGATTTCTCAGGAGGCAGGTAATGTGGTCTGGTATTCCCATCTCTTTAAGAATTTTCAACAGTTTGTTGTGATCCACATAGTCAAAGGCTTTGGCATAGTCAATAAAGCAAAAGTAGATGTTTTTCTTGAACTCTCTTGCTTTTTTGATGATCCAATGGATGTTGGCAATTTGATATCTGGTTCCTCTGCCTTTTCTAAAACCAGTTTGAACATCTGGAAGTTCACAGTTCACGTATTGCTGAAGCCTGGCTTGGTGAATTTTGAGCATTACTTTTCTAGTGTGTGACAAGTGCAGTTATGCAGTAGTTTGAGCATTCTTTGGCATTGCCTTTCTTTGGAATTGGAATGAAAACTGATCTTTTCCAGTCCTGTGGCCACTGCTGAGTTTTCCAAATTTGCTGGCATATTGAGTGCAGCACTTTCACAGCATCATCTTTTAGGATTTGAAATAGTTCATCTGGAATTCCAGCACCTCCACTAGCTTTGTTCATAGTGATGCTTCCTAAATCCCACCTGACTTCACATTCCAGGATGTCTGGCTCTGGTGAATGATCCATTTATGTGATAGGGTTATCTAATGAAATAAAGTCAATAGGGTCATCCAAGGAACTAAAACCAATAGGTGATAGATGATGGATAGGAGGGATTTATTATAGGTATTGCCTAATCTGATCATGAAGGCAGAGAAATCCCATGATCTACCATCTACAAGCTGAAGAGCCAGGAACACCAGTGGTATAATTTAGTCTGAAGACCTAGTCCAACAGCCAGAGAATGGGGATGAGGGTGGGGAAGAGTCGTGGAATAGTAGAAGTCCTTGTCTCAATCAGAAAGCCCAAGAACTAGAATCACTGATGTCCAAAAGCAGGGGAAGATGGAAGTCCCAGCTCAAACCATGAGCAAATTCCTCCTTCCTCTGCCTTTTTTGTTCTGATCAGCCCCTCAATAGATGGATAATGGTAACCAGCATGGTGAGAGTGAGCTTCTTTACCCAAGTCTATTAACTCAAATATTAATCTATTCTGTATATATCCCCCCACCCCAGACACCCAGAAATAATGTTCTAACAATGATCTGGGCATTTTTTAGCACGATAAAGTTGACATAAAATTAATCATCAGAGCATACAATTCTGTCCCTAATCCAATACAATAGAAATGGAAATGAATTGGGCTAGATCTTGAAAGAAGAAAATGTTTATATATGATGAAGACTAGAAAAATACATGAAATTAGGAGGTGAGTAAAAGAGTTGTCTTTCAAAAGTGATAAAATTGGTTTAATGCAATATTAAACTGGAACCAGATTATTCATGAATAATAGCCATATTTTGGACTATTTTGGACATGAGGCTTTAGCATGGCATTTTTTCCAAACATTGCCTGAAGACATGTAGGGATCCCCTAAAACATTTTAGGTGTCTGTGATGTAAAAACTTTCATAATAATCCTAAGATATCACTTTTTAAAATTTTGGATTGATATTTATATGATATAGAAGTGCTTGCTATAACGGTTGGCATCTCAACATGAATCAAGACACCAACACCTGTGCCTGCTTTGGCAGCACAAATACTAAAACACCAACACCAAAACGGTGTTATTGGCCGTTGTATTCTTCACCACTATGCACTTATATTTAAGAAAAGCAAAGGTAAAAAACAGTTGTAGTTGAGTGCTATTGATGAAGCAGTCAGAATGATTAATTTTATTAAATCTTAATTTGCTAGGCTTCTACAAGATGAAAAGAGAGCACTTCTGATAGTTTCCAAAGTATGACTGTCTCAAGGAAAAACTCCTATGAGATTGAGTTGCAAGCTGAACTAGCTGCTTTTCTTATGGAGTGCCATTTTTCCTTCAAGGACTGACTGACAGATAAATTATGGTTATTCAAACTTAAGGATATGGCAGATATTTCCTTGAAATGAATGGAATAAGCTTGTCACTTCAAGGAAAACAACTGACAGTATTTGTTGCCTGTGATAATGTTTTAGCTTTCAAGCAAAAAAGTAGAGTTTGGAAAACTTATGCTATCAATGTGAACTTGAAAGATTTGCCTTTTTTTTTTTGGGTGGTGGGGTGGTGCCTCACCACGTGGCTGGTAGGATCTTAGTTCTCAGACCAGGGATTGCACCCAAGCCCTTAGTATTGAGAGTGCAGAGTCCTAACCACTGGACTGTCAGAGAATTCCCAGAATTTAAATTCTTAAAGACCTATCTGATGAAGACAATGGTGATATTAAGAAATATAAATTTTAACATTAATATTTTATAATGACAAGTGTCAGTGTCAAAGGCTTATATAGCTTGCTGCTGCCGCTTGGTGAACTACTATTTACCCTGTAATAAATACTTGATGTTACAAGATCATGCGTGGAAGAAAAATTCATTCAAAATGCAAAATACACCAATGGATTTTAATGTAGTGGTATATGAAAGTTCACTGATATTTCTTTGGTTTCTGGATTACCACTAATCTTTAAGAAACTACTGTAGTAAACTAATAGGGTAGTCTCAAAGAAAAATATCTATAATTATCAGAAAAGGTTATTAAAATACGCCTCATTTTGCAATTATATTGTGTGCATGAGGTTAGGTTTTCTTTAAACACTTTTACCAACACAACATATGACCATAAATTGAACATAGAAGAATCCAGTTGTCTTGTATTAAACCAAGCATTAAAGATACTTGCCAAAATAAAACAGTTACTGCTTCAATTTTCAATATTTATTATATTTTAAAAAATCTAAAATGAATAAATATGTTTTTAAAATGTGTTACTTGTAAAGCAAGCATACTGAGCTAAATCTTGCTAAATCTTTGTTTAAAGTGAATTAATAGATATTTTTAAATTTCTATTTTAATTTCAAATATTATAAATAGTAATAGATATAACCCATATACACAAAAGCACTTAGGTATCCTCAGTAATCTGTAAAATTTTTAGGAGGTCTTAAGACCAAAAAAGGGAGAAACCTGCTACTTTAGCAGAAGGGTAATCATGGAAGTTTTTTGAGTCTTCAGTTTTGTCTCCCTCACTCCCAGCCTTTACAGTCCAACAGAAAGCTCTGTTTCTAATTCCTTTTTAAATTCCCCTAAAGACTAAGTTTTTTAACATTTCATATGCGGACCTCTACGCAAATTCTTTAGCTTTCTTTCCCCAGGCACCACTCACCATTTTACATATTATCATTTACCTGTGGGGATCAAACACACCTTGTCAGGCTGTGTTACATGCTCATGTCTTTGCTCCTGCTGTTCCCCTACCTGGAAACCCTTCACATATATATATATTTTTTTCTTTTTTCCCCCTATAACTATATCTGACTTTTCTATCAAGACCTAGATAAGACCATCTCTCTCAGGAAACTGTAACTGAACTCCCAGTCTGGGTCTTATACTAATTCTTTATGCTCCTATATCTCAACATTAGCATTTAGCATATTATTTTGATATTTCTTATTTCTGTATCTGTTTTATCTCATGACTAATTAGCTTCTTGAGGCTAGAGACCTTGGACCTAATTAATGCATGGTTGTCACTTAGAAACGCTTGTTTATTTAAATTTGCCTGCTTAATAAATCATAGTACTGTAAATTCTTATTTAATAAGCAATATAGTAAAAATACTAATTAGGAGCATTAATCTGATAACTGCTTTTGCAGTGATTTCAAGTCAAAGAGGTCAACAACAGGACTTAAGAATTCCGATAAAACAAGTACATAAATCAAATTCATTTTTTCTCCTTGTTGACATGCAGGTCAAATGACAATAATAAGTTTTGAAAAAAATTAGTAGTAGATCTATGCAACTTCAACTTTACTCAGCTTTCCAAAAAGGAAAGTTATTATTTAATATTTTTAATCACATTTGTTTTATGAAGGCCAACTCTATTGAAAATTTGGTTTCACAAAAATCCATGTAAGAGTTTTTTTTTTTTTTTAATTTAATTTTATTTTTAAACTTTACATAATTGTATTAGTTTTGCCAAATATCAAAATGAATCCACCACAGGTGGGGAACACATGTAAGAATTTTCAAAGAAATGAAACAGACTGGTTTGGAACAAGGTTTATCATAACATTTTTTAAAATGTTAATATTAAAGTAACAGATTATATTTAATTTCTTGTTTGGTTTGAATATGGTCTTTAAATAATAGTTGCAGTTAAAAATGAGGGTACTTTCTAATGAATGTGCTTATTGTCTTGCAATGACCAGCCTTAAATATATGTGGACACAAGACACCTATCTTGTGTACTGAGTACTGACTGGAATGATATATAAGTACTTATGACTAATATTGCTACAAATTAATGCTATTGAAATGCAGGTTCTGAGCTACAGGGACCTGTTTGATTGCTTTTCCAGTTACTTCCTTAATCCTAATATAGGTCTATTAGCATACTGCCTGGGTTGAGTTTGCACGCTTTCTTGCCAAGGGCTGCCCTGTAGTTGCTCCATCATAGGGGTAATCAGCTGTTACTTATTTAAAGCCTCCATCATTTTGTATGACAGAGTAACTTAATTATGCCTTGCTTTGGAGATGCTAAATGAAATTATCTTCAAAACAAGTGCACTTCACTTAATATTTTTCTCCATCAAGTACTTGAACTGTGACATTTACGTCATAAGCACTAAGTAACTAAATGCTTTATAAATTGTGGCCTTCTGATAGGGTAATTATCATTGAGGCAGAACACTCCTCTAAAGTACCTGAGACAGAAATTGTGGTGGCTGATGCTCATGTCTGGATGAAAGGGTTTTGGAAAAAATGAAAATTTGATAAACAGATAATGAGCTGTCGTTATTCATGCTCTGGACAAAATTTTGCTTTTTAGCTCTTGGATAGGGTCGCATTAGTGGTTGTTTGTGGTCCTTTCGGTGGATCACAAAATCTCTTTATTGAGTCATTATCAGTATTTAGAGAAAGAAAAGAGAGAGAGAGACACAAAACACAGAGAAAGACAGAGAGATGGGGAAGGAGATAGAGAAAGAGAAACCTAAGGAGGTAGTTATGGAGGGAAGGAGAGAAGGAGAAGGGAAGGAAGGAGGGAAGGGAGGTGAAAGGGCAGGAATAGAATGTAAAAGAGTGTGTAGTGGGTGCCAATGGTAAGTTCTGTTTCATGAAATGTTAATTTCAGTTATATGTATACATTATACATTCTGGATCAAATGTAAGTATTTTTCTTACTGTGAATCCCTGTCAAAAATTTTTTTTAAAATTAAAAAAATTGAAAAGCAAAGTTCTGAGATTAATTGCTATATGAAACTTTTATAGAAGTTACCAAACTCCTCTACTCTGTACCTCCCTGGTGGTTCAGTGGTTAAGACTCAGCCTTCCTGTGTAGGTTCGATCCCTGGTCAGGGAGCTAAGATCTCACATGCCTTGTGGCCAAAAAATAAATAATAATAATAATAAAAACAAAACATAAAACAGAAGCAGTATTGTAAAGAATTCAATAAAGACTTTAAAAATGGTGCATGTTAAAATAAAAATATATATATATATATATATATATATATATATCTTAAAAGAATCCCTGGCAACTCAGATGGTAAAAAATCTGTCTGCAATGCAGGAGACTCAGATTGATTCCTGGATAGGGAAGATCCCCTAAAGAAGGGAATGGCAGCCACTTCTAGTATTCTATCACTATGATTTTGACTACTCCAAGTATATAAGAAGAAGCATAATATTTATAAATTTTAACTGGTTGATTTCATTTCGTATAATGTCCTAACTTTTGTTAATGTTGTAGCTTATGTCAGAATCCCCTGATTATGAATAATATTCCATTGTGTAAATATACCACATTTTGCCTATCCATTCATCCGTTAATGGGCACATGGACTGCTTCCATGTTTCAGCTAATGTGAATAAGGCTGCTATTTACATGAATGTTTGCAAAGTACATGGCAGTTTGAGATTTGCTTTCAATTCTTTGGGGTATATACCCAGAAGTGCAACTGGTCGATCATAAAGTGAAAGTGTTAGTCGCTCAGTCATGTCTGACTCTATGCGACCCCACAGACTGTAGCCCACCAGGTTCCTCTGTCAATGGAATGCTCCAGGCAAGACTACTGGAATGGGTTGCCATTCCCTTCTCCAGGGAATCTTCCTGACTCAGGGGTTGAATCCGGGTTTCCTGCATTGCAGGTAGACTCTTTACCATCTGAGCCACCAGGAAAGCCCAGTGGATCATATGATAATTCTAATTTTTAACTTTTGAGGAACACCTATACTGCTTTCCACATCAACTATACCATTTTACAGTTCCAACCAACTGGGTACAATTTCTCTACATCCTTGCTAACGTGTTGTTTTCTGTTTTCTTGATGGTAGCCCTTCTAATGGGTATGAAGTGGCATCTCATTCTGGTTTTAACATTTCCTGATGATTAGTGATGGTAAGCATCTTTTCATTTGCTTATTGATCACTTGCATATCTTCTTCAGAAAACTTCATTCAAGTCTTTTCCCCCTTTTTTGAATCAGGCTGTTTGGTTTTTGTTTGTTTGTTTGGTTTCTGATACTTCATAGGTCGTAAATGTATTGGATGGAAGGGAGGACAGGTGAGTGGGTAGGAGGTCTTACCTGGCTGGTACTGGTATGAACTACTGTATCAGCTCTCTGAGCTGACCCATTTCTCATTGAGCATTTATGCTGGATTTTGAGAGTTTCCCCATCACTGGAAACATCTCAGCCTGACTTTGTGTTGTGAAAGATAACTCCTTAGCCAACTACCATAACTACCCTAACTTGGTAGTTGTCCTTGGAGGTGTCCTGTGGAGACATTCTCTTGGAATCTCACTTCTTCCCTTTTCCTTTTAGGATAAAATACCTTGAAAGAGATTCTAGAACTTGCTTTCTCTCTCCTATCTTTCTCTCTTTGTCCACAACTTGTGCACAAAAAATATGTGTTCTTCACTTTTTCTGATGGCAATTAATAACTTCTTTAATTGAAGTATTTTCTCTGGTCAGTCAGTTCAGTCGCTCAGTCATGTCCAACTCTGCGACCCCATGAACTGCAGCCCGCCAGGCCTTCCTGTCCATCACCAACTCCCAGAGCTTGCTCAAACTTATGTCCATCAAGTCGGTGATGCCATCCAACCATCTCATCCTCTGTCATCCCCTTCTCCTCCTCTCCTCAATCTTTCCCAGCATCAGGGTTTTTTCCCTGATTTTCTCTGGTGTCAAAGGCCAATTCAGTCAGCCTTTTGCCCTTTAGGTATCAGTCAGGCACAACTCTTCTATGTCTCTCAAACTGGGAGGGAAACAAAAGAATTCTATGATGTTTCTTACACTACTCTTACAGGAGGTGAAAGAACCCTCTCCTAGCAGACCAGGAAGCAAAAAGGTACAGAAGAAGAAAATTCTCCAAGAAAGTTGTCTGTCCAACCTCTGGTCCATCGCTGGGCTTCTTTAAACTTCTTTTAAGAGTGAGAATAGGTGGTCAGCTAAATGTATACAATTTTTGAACATCTCCTTTACAAATTCTCTTTAGTTAGAGGTCTGCATTTCACTCTGGAATGTGGAAAATAGAACATTCCAAATTGTCCTAGGATGACAGCTGAAACTGACTGGATTGATCAAATGTGTCAAATGTTGCTGAGAGACAAATAAAGAGAAAAGTGAGAAACAGTCATTTGGATTTGACACATGGAGGTGAACTTGCAAAAACAGTCTTCACAGAGCCTGACTGGAGTGGATTCAGGAGAGATTGAGAAGAAGGCAAAAGGATTCAGCAAATGGAGAGCACAATTTCACTGAATTGTACTGCAAAATGACAAAAATAACTATTTTTTAATGTTTGGAAATGAGGAAATCACAGAAAAAGTGTCATAAAATGGGGTATGATAGACTGTTTCTATTATGATGAGAATAATCCATTAGAAATGGGGAAATTGATAATGTAGACAAGTAGGGGAGAATCATCAGAAGGGCTTAAAGAGGAGAAATAAGTGGAATCTTGTGCACAATGGTGAGCTGGCCTTAGATAGTAACCAGAGAAAAGGCAGAAATGATTTCTATAGAGGCCAGTAGGCTATTGCAAGTGATGCAGAAGTGGAAGTTCTCTAATTGTCTTTTCTGTTTTCTCAGTAAAATAAAAACTAGTTATCAGATGAAAGTGAGGAGAAGGGTACATATTTCAGTTTTGAGGAAAGAAATGTGAATACATCATGTTCTTGAAGAATTAGACAGTGAATTGAGGGGGACAATCTAATAGAATTGAAGGCTAACTGAAGCCCAGTTCAGGCTTACTATTAACAACTTAAAATGAGGCTAAATTACAACAAGCTCAGTGTGAACTTTCCCATCATTACAGACATAGAGGTAGCAATGATTTATATTTAAACTGAGTTGGAATTATATTTTCTAGATATAAGCAATGAAAGGAAAAATGAACAGGGAAGTAGAGGGTATTTTCACAGCAATCCTCTTAATGATAGACAATGAAATCTAAGACAGATAAGAAAGGAATAGAGGAAAGTGAGAGGACTTAAGAATGGTGTTTTGAAGGAAATTGTAAGGTTGAAAAATCATTGACACTGGTACTGTAAAGGAATAGGCTTGAAAGAGTACACGTATCAGACAGAGCTTAGAACGCCAGAAGCTGAGGCTTTGGCAGGTATGCAGTTATTTTTCAAACAAATGAGATGCAGGACATAATTCAGTTCAGTTCAGTTCAGTCACTCAGTCATGTCCAACTCTTTGCAACCTCATGGACTGCAGCACGCCAGGCCTCCCTTTCCATCGCCAACTCCCGAAGTTTATTCAAACTCATGTCCATTGAGTCAGTGTTGCCATCCAACCATCTCATCCTATGTCATCCCCTTCTCCTCCTGCCTTCAATCTTTCCCAGCATCAGGGTCTTTTCCAATGAGTCAGTTCTTCTCATCAGGTGGCCAAAGTATTGGAGTTTCAGCTTCAGCATCAGTCCCTCCAATGAATATTCAGGACTGATCTCCTTTAGAATGTACTGGTTGGATCTTCTTGCAGTCCAAGGGACTCTCAAGAGTCTTCTCCAACACCAGAGTTCAAAAGCATCAATTATTTGGCACTCAGCTTTCCTTATATATATGATTACTGCATGATTTTTGCATCCTATAATGCAAGAAATTGAGAGGAACTTCCTTCAGTTCCCTCAGAAACTTCCCTTGTCCAGTGGGTAAGACTCCAGGCTCCCAGTACAAGAGGTCTGGGTTCGATCCCTAGTTAGGGAACTAAATCCCACATGTTGCAATTAAGAATACTTCAGTACTCTTGCCTTGAGAACCCCATGAATAATATGAAAAGGCAAAATGATAGGATACTGAAAGAGAAACTCCCCAGGTCAGTAGGTGCCCAATATGCTACTGGAGATCAGTGGAGAAATAACTCCAGAAAGAATGAAGGGATGGAGCCAAAGCAAAAACAATACCCAGACGTAGATGTGACTGGTGATAGAAGCAAGGTCCGATGCTGTAAAGAGCAATATTGCATAGGAACCTGGACTATCAGGTCCATGAATCAAGGCAAATTGGAAGTGGTCAAACAAGAGATAGCAAGAATGAATGTCGACATTCTAGGAATCAGTGAACTGAAATGGACTGGAATGGGTGAATTTAACTCAGATGACCATTATATCTACTACTGCGGGCAGGAAGACCTCAGAAGAAATGGGGTGGCCATCATGGTCAACAAAAGAGTCCGAAATGCAGTACTTGGATGCAATCTCAAAAACGACAGAATGATCTCTGTTCGTTTCCAAGGCAAACCATTCAATATCACGGTAATCCAAGTCTATGCCCCAACCAGTAACGCTGAAGAAGCTGAAGTTGAATGGTTCTATGAAGACCTACAAGACCTTTTAGAACTAACACCCAAAAACGATGTCCTTTTCATTATAGGGGACTGGAATGCAAAAGTAGGAAGTTAAGAAACACCTGGAGTAACAGGCAAATTTGGCCTTGGAATACGGAATGAAGCAGGGCAAAGACTAATAGAGTTTTGCCGAGAAAATGCACTGGTCATAACAAACACCCTCTTCCAACAACACAAGAGAAGACTGTATACATGGACATCACCAGATGGTCAACACTGAAATCAGATTGATTATATTCTTTGCAGCCAAAGATGGAGAAGCTCTATACAGTCAGCAAAAACAAGACCAGGAGTTGACTGTGGCTCAGACCATGAACTCCTTATTGCCAAATTCAGACTTAAATTGAAGAAAGTAGGGAAAACCACTAGACCATTCAGGTATGACCTAAATCAAATCCCTTATGATTATACAGTGGAAGTGAGAAATAGATTTAAGGGCCTAGATCTGATAGATAGAGTGCCAGATGAACTATGGAATGAGGTTCGTGACATTGTACAGGAGACAGGGATCAAGACCATTCCCATGGAAAAGAAATGCAAAAAAGCAAAATGGCTGTCTGGGGAGGCCTTACAAATAGCTGTGAAAAGAAGAGAAGTGAAAAGCAAAGGAGAAAAGGAAAGATATAAGCATCTGAATGCAGAGTTCCAAAGAATAGCAAGAAGAGATAAGAAAGCCTTCTTCAGTGATCAATGCAAAGAAATAGAGGAAAACAACAGAATGGGAAAGACTAGGGATCTCTTCAAGAAAATCAGAGATACCAAAGGAAAATTTCATGCAAAGATGAGCTCGATAAAGGACAGAAATGGTATGGACCTAACAGAAGCAGAAGATATTAAGAAGAGGTGGCAAGAATACACAGAAGAATTGTACAAAAAAGATCTTCATGACCCAGATAATCATGATGGTGTGATCACTGACCTAGAGCCAGACATCCTGGAATGTGAAGTCAACTGGGCCTTAGAAGGCATCACTATGAACAAAGCTAGTGGAGGTGATGGAATTCCAGTTGAGCTATTCCAAATTCTGAAAGATGATGCTGTGAAAGTGCTGCACTCAATATGCCAGCAAATTTGGAAAACTCAGCAGTGGCCACAGGACTGGAAAAGGTCAGTTTTCATTCCAATCCCAAAGAAAGGCTATGCCAAAGAATGCTCAAACTACTGCACAATTGAACTCATCTCACATGCTAGTAAAGTAATGCTCAAAATTCTCCAAGCCAGGCTTCAGCAATATGTGAACCGTGAACTTCCTGATGTTCAAGCTGGTTTTAGAAAAGGCAGAGGAACCAGAGACCAAATTGCGAACATCTGCTGGATCATGGAAAAAGCAAGAGAGTTCCAGAAAAACATCTATTTCTGCTTTATTGACTATGCCAAAGCCTTTGACTGTGTGGATCACAATAAACTGTGGAAAATTCTGAAAGAGATGGGAATACCAGACCACCTGATCTGCCTCTTGAGAAATTTGTATGCAGGTCAGGAAGCAACAGTTAGAACTGGACATGGAACAACAGACTGGTTCCAAATAGGAAAAGGAGTACGTCAAGGCTGTATATTGTCACCCTGTTTATTTAACTTATATGCAGAGTATATCATGAGAAACACTGGACTGGAAGCAACACAAACTGGAATCAAGATTGCGGGGAGAAATATCAATAACCTCAGATATGCAGATGACACCACCCTTATGGCAGAAAGTGAAGAGGAACTCAAAAGCCTCTTGATGAAAGTGAAAGTGGAGAGTGAAAAAGTTGGCTTAAAGCTCAACATTCAGAAAACGAAGATCATGGCATCCGGTGCCACCACTTCATGGGAAATAGATGGGGAAACAGTGGAAACAGTGTCAGACTTTATTTTGGGGGGTTCCAAAATCACTGCAGATGGTGACTGCAGCCATGAAATTAAAAGACGCTTACTCCTTGGAAGGAAAATTATGACCAACCTAGATAGCATATTCAAAAGCAGAGACGTTACTTTGCCAACAAAGGTTCGTCTAGTCAAGGCTATGGTTTTTCCTGTGGTCATGTATGGATGTGAGTGTTGGACTGTGAAGAAGGCTGAGCACTGAAGAATTGATGCTTTTGAACTGTGGTGTTGGTGAAGACTCTTGCAAGTCCCTTGGAGTGCAAGGAGATCCAACCAGTCCATTCTGAAGGAGATCAGCCCTGGGATTTCTTTGGAAGGAATGATGCTAAAGCTGAAACTCCAGTACTTTGGCCACCTCATGTGAAGAGTTGACTCATTGGAAAAGACTCTGATGCTGGGAGGGATTGGGGGCAGGAGGAGAAGGGGACGACAGAGGATGAGATGGCTGGATGGCATCACTGACTCGATGGACATGAGTCTGAGTGAACTCCGGGAGTTGGTGTTGGACAGGGAGGCCTGCGTGCTGCAGTTCATGGGTTCACAAAGAGTTGGACAAGACTGAGCGACTGATCTGATCTGATCTCTGATGCTGAAAGTAAAGATTCCATGTGCTGCAACTAAAGATTCCATGTGCTGCAACGAAAGATTAATCATGCTAGCAACTAAAAGATCCAGTGTGTCATAATAAAGACCAGGCCCAAATTGCATAAATCACTAATGGTGATATCAGCAAGAATTGTGGAATAGAGAGAAAAGTAATTAGTCTGATAAATCTCCAGTATTATATAAATGATACATTGTCCTTTCTCCGGTTATTCTGCATTTTAATTTGATTTGCGTCAGTTGTCTCCCTTTGATTGTAGACAAGTGACAGAGGCAGATACTGGAATTTTATGGTCAACCCCACATATCTAAAATGTCCTACAACACTTTATGATCTGTATGGTTTATGAAGCAATTTCACATGCATTATCTCATTTTGTTTTCATAGTTATCTAGTGTGACAATTAGAAATGGCATTGTGTAACAGTTTTATAGATGAGGAAATTGAAGTTTGATCATATTAAATCATTTGCCAAAATTGGTATGGGTACCAAATGACAATGTTTTTTCATGGGAAAACATATTTCACATGAATATGTTTGAGAATGGTGAATGGAAGACATTTATTAAGTATCAAAACTACTCTTCATTATTTCTGTAAAAAGTGTGTGACCATTTCTATGCAATGGGAATTTATAATAAGAAAAAATGTATTATTTTAAAATTCTAAGACACAATTTAGTTATATAATATACTTTCATATTGTTTCTCTCCTGTACTTAAACACTGTTTTCATTTTTATTTCTTTATCTTTAATATAATTTTTATTTTCAAGAACACTTAGTAATTCTTAAGATGCCTTAGTTATCATAAGGCAATGTATTAAGAATGTACCTGCTTTTTAAAAGGTACTATACTAACTATTCTTATGAATATAGATACATAAAAGTAAATAAAATACAGAGAGCAATTATTCAAAAGAACATGAAAATACTTTCAAAATGAGAAGATAAATATACCAGAATATTAATTAGTTGGTCAAATGATAAAAGCCTTACAATCTTATCAATGGATTAGAAAAAAAAGAATCCAAAAACTTTTAATATCTGTTCTTTTTTCTTAAAATATGTAAAAACTAATAATAGAAAAATATTCCCATTTTATAATGAAGCATGTGCATGTAAAAGAAAGAATTAGAACTATTCATAATAATGAGATTCTAGAGGCATTCTTAACAAAATCCCCCCAGAATAAGGAATAATTTTATTTAGAATTTTTCCAATTAGGGTAATGCAGTTACTTACACTGGGGCTTCCCAGGTGGCGCTAATGGTAAAGGACCCGCCTGCCAGTGCAGATAGATGTAAGATTCAGGTTCTATCCCTGGGTCCAGGAGATCCCCTGGAGAAGTAAATGGCAACCTACTCCAATATTCTTGCCTGGCCCGGCAGGCTACAGTCCATAGGGCGGCAAAGAGTTGGACACGACTGAAGTGACTTAGCACCCACAATTAGATATTAGACAGGATTAAGAGTTTTTGTTCTTGACAAGCAAGAGAAAAAGTATATTTCTTTTCCCAACCATCCCATCAAACCCCTAGAATATCAAAAGACATCAAATAAATGCATCTTATATTAATAAGAAATTTTAGGGCACAATACAGTAACCAGATACATTATGGATAGCAACAAATCAGTATCTTTCTTATCCTAGCAATAACCAATTAGAAAATGTAATGAATAAAAAATACCCTATTGTAATGGGACCTTAAAATCCTAAGAATAATTCTAACAAGAAAGCATAGTGCCTATTTTAAGAAAACTACAGGACTCCATGGAAAGATTGAAAGCAAGATTTGAATAGATCAAATATGTATTGTGTAGACAGGAGGAAAAAGTAAAAAAAAATGCCAATTCTTAAATTAACTGAAATTCATTATAATCAATATCCATTCATAACTTAAAAAACATTATCAAACTAAAAATAGAAAAGAACTACCCTAATCTGATAATGAGTAGTTCAGAAAAGACAGAAAATAAATACTTAATGTTGAGTTACTGAAAATTATCTCTCTGAATTTGGGAAAATAATGTGTCCACTATTGCTTTTATCCACTATTGTACCAATGTTCCTATCCAGGGCAAAAGAAGAAGAAAGACAAATAAGAGACAGGAACTTTTAGAAAGAAAAAAAATTCTCATTATTTGCAGATAACATCAGGTATTCCAAAAGAAACTACAAATATGCTATTAGAATTAAGTAAACTTAACAAAGTTACTGTACACGAGATCAAAAATATAAAATCAACTGTATTTCTATATAGAAGCAATGAATAAACATGAAAATTTGAAAAGAAACTACTTGTAATAACATAAATATAAAATACCTAGAAATAAATATGGCAAAACCAATACATGAACTCTACACTGAAGCTACAAAATAATATTGTTGTTAAGTCACTAAGTCATACCAACTCTTCTGTGACCCCAAGGACTATAGATGGCCAGGCTCCTCTGTCCATGGGATTTTTCAAGCAAGAATAACCTCTCCAGGGGATCTTCCTGACCCAGGGATTAAGCCCACATGTCCTTCTTGGCAGGTGGATTCTTTACCACTGACCACTAGGGAAGCCCACAAAATAATACAGATGCATATTAAAGAGGATATAATTAAATGGAAATACATATATATTCCTGGTTGGAAAGACTCGATTGTATAAAGATATCACATCCCCAAATTGATCTACGCATTAATGTAATCTCAACCAAAACCCAGTAGGAGGGTGTGTAAATGTGTATTTGTGTACAAATGTAGGTATATGTGGTCTTTTGTATGAAAATTGATATGGAATTGTAAAGGACCAAGAATATCAAAGGCTATCCATCTGCTGCTGCTAAGTCACTTCAGTCATGTCCAACTCTGTGCGACCCCAGAGATGGCAGCCCACAAGGCCCACCCCATCCCTCGGATTCTCCAGGCAAGAACACTGGAATGGGTTGCCATTTCCTTCTCCAATGCATGAAAGTGAAAAGTGAAAGTGAAGTCACTCAGTCGTGTCCGACTCTTCATGACCCTATGGACTGCAGCCTACCAGGCTCCTCCGTTCATGGGATTTTCCAGGCAAGAGTACTGGAGTGGGGTGCCATCGCCTTCTCCGGGCTATCCATCTAGCTATCATCTATTTATCTGTCTCTCAGGAGTTGGTTCTGTTTCTCTGGCTGAACCCTGATACAATCCATAAATATTTTGGATTAAGTAAATCCATTCCAGAGATGGGAATACCAGACCAGCTGACCTGCCTCTCGAGAAACCTGTATGCAGTTCAGGAAGCAACAGTTAGAACTGGACATGGAACAAAAGACTGGTTTCAAATAGGAAAAGGAGTACGTCAAGGCTGTATATTGTCACCCTGCTTATTTAACTTATATGCAGAGTACATCATGAGAAACACTGGGCTGGAAGAAGCCCAAGCTGGAATCAAGATTGCCGGGAGAAATATCAATAACCTCAGATATGCAGATGACACCACCCTCATGGCAGAAAGTGAAGAGGAACTAAAGAACCTCTTAATGAAAGTGAAAGAAGAGAGTGAAAAACTTGGCTTAAAGTTCAACACTCAAAAACTAAGATCATGGCATACAGTCCCATCACTTCATGGCAAATAGATGGGGAAACAGTGCAAACAGTAGCTGACTTTATTTTGGGGGCTCCAAAATCACTGCAGATGGTGATTGCAGCCATGAAATTAAAATACACTTACTCCTTGGAAGGAAAGTTATGACCAACCTAGACAGCATATTAAAAAGCAGAGACATTACTTTGTCAACAAAGGTCTGTCTAGTCAAAGCTATGGTTTTTTCAGTAGTCATGTATGGATGTGAGAGTTGGACTCTAAAGAAAGCTGAGCACCAAAGAATTGATGCTTTTGAACTGTGGTGTTGGAGAAGACTCTTCCGAGTCCCTTGGACTGCAAGGAGATCCAACCAGTCCATCCTAAAGGAAATCAGTCCTGGGTGTTCATTGGAAGGACTGATGTTGAAGCTGAACCTCCAATACTTTGGCCACTTGATGCAAAGAGCTGACTTATTTGAAAAGACTCTGATGCTGATGCTGGGAAAGATTGAGGGAAAGAGGAGAAGGGGAAGACAGAGGATGAGATGGTTGGATGGCATCATTGACTCAATGGACATGAGTTTGGGTGAACTCCGGGAGTTGGTGATGGACAGGGAGGCCTGGTGTGCTGCAGTTCATGGTGTCACAAAGAGTTGGACACGACTGAGAACTGAACTGAACTGAACTGAAGAATAATTCTAAAGCATGTTATATTTGAAGTAAAAATACCCAAGAAAATATGGCCATGAATACATGGAGGAAGTGTAAGGTATGAAGCAAGCACGAAGTTATCAAGAGCTAAAATTTCAGGCTTTGAAGTAAGGATAGAAAGTGAAGAGGAGTTTAATTTTAGATAATATGTCCCCAAGTTAGAAACAAAAATCTAAATATGCAACATCAGAATATTATTTTAATACATGTTGTCAACAGGACTGAAATTTATGGGGCTATTAAAACTAGATTAATAAACCTGGAAATTATCTAAAAATTATTTTTAACTGTTGATGGCCAAACACTTAATATTTACACTATTCTAAAGAAAACATGTATTCATTTAAAATAATATAAAATTATGCAATTTGTTATATAAAATGTAATAACAATGTTTTTGCTAAAAATGAGTTAATGTTCCAAAATACAAATTAATCTCATGAAAAAATTGCAATTTCCTAAAATAAAATGAAAATATTGGTAACAAATTGTATGTCTTTTGGCATAGCAAAATTAATCCAATAGTGGGCGTTGCTGAACTCCTGAGGTCATATTGCCTAGCTTGCAGTAAATTTAAATAAGCATGAAAAATAGATCACATGCTTATTAATGGGCTGAATGCTTATAATATATAGTCCTTTTGAAGTAAGACATGTTTTATAAAGACATTTTTTTGACCTTGTAGAAATATATTGATAAATGCAAACTAGCGGTCAAAAGGATTACAAAATTAACAGCAAATAAATTTGAAGAGTTACTCAGTTATTATATTTCTAAATAAAAAATTACAGCTTTAAAAATCTGTTTTATATTTTTTTATATTTTGTTTTATAATATTATTTTATAGTTCATTAAGGTAATTCCTATATCAAAGATGAGAGTAATTCTCTTTGATGGCAATTAGTTTCATTCTTTGTCATATTCAAAGGGTCACATAACCCTTAACATTTCTCTAAATTTGGTTAATAAGGGATAATGAGTGACTATGGTTTGCTTAGTTCACTTCATCTTACTGCCTCCATGGTAAGAGGGCACTAACAAAATTGATCTAATTTCTGTCCTTCCATTAGTTGTTGATTTATTTTGAATAAGATACACACATACATGCATCTGTAAAAGGAAGATCATGTCTCATTTCATTAGGTTACCCTATTTTTTTTTTCACTTTATAAAAGCAATTTGGACCCACTTTAGAAAAAAATTTAAATGTAGACCAGAAAACCAAAAAGAAATAAATATCACTCATGATTCCTCTTCAGATGAACAATCAGGGTTAATGGGTTTATCTTCTTCTAACTTTAGCCTTAGAGATAAACATTTGTCTTGAGATCATAGGATAGATACAGTTCTGTCTCAATATGTATTATTCTTTAAATTATATATAAAATTTCTTCATAAATACCAATCATGATTGTGCCATGATTTCTGTATTCATATTTTTGGTCACTGTGCTGTGCTGGGTTCAGTCGCTTAGTCATGTCCAAATCTTTGCAACCCCATGGACTGCCACACTCCTCTGTCCATGGGGGTTGTCCAGGCAAGAATACTGGAGAGGGTTGTGATGCCCTTCTCTAGGGGATCTTCCTGACCCAGGAATTGAACTTGGGTTTCCTGCACTGTTGGCAAATTCTTTACCAGCTGAGCTACCAGGGAAGCCCCTTTTAATCACTGCTGCTAGGTTATGCTAAATTTTAACTTTTTATAAGTAATTTCTAAGGAATACTTTGTAAATAAAATTTTGCCTAAAATATCTGATTTTTAATTTATTTTCAATAGGTATTTTCCTTCTGAGAAATTGCTGCCTTGAATAACAACAAACAGGTTAACTAAAATTTTCTACTTTCCTTCATATTTTAAACATTGATGGCTATAAGTTTTCTTGGCAAGGAATGGATAGATTTATTTTAGTTGATTATCCATTTTCTTTTATAGTCTTCCCTTGAGTCCAATTTTTTTTTCAAAATTTGTGGAAATTTGCTCCCTTTCCTCTTTAGTGTCGTGGAATCACAAATCTGGGTAATGGGAAATATACAGACTTTGAAGCCAGATTAAGGTGGTTGGAATTCCAGCTGTGCCACTCACTAGCCCTTTGAAGTTGGGAAAGTGGTTAACATGTCTGTGCCTCATTTCTTTATCTGAATAATGAGAATAAACGTAGTACCGCTTAAAGAGTTGTATGAATTCATATAAAGTGAGAAGGCATGAAAAGTGCTTATAGAGTCTGGTGCACAATAAATACTAGTGTAAAATGATACTTTTCTTTTATCTTAGGTTTTTTTGAAAGTTTCCTCCTTTCTAGTACTCAATGTTTTTTATCTTCTCCAGTCTCTGTGGCAGAAAATTTAACTTCCCTCAACTTGTGTAGAGTTTTCTGAGTTTCTAGGCAGATCATAGTCTCAACTGGATGACGGAATTGTTTTCTCTAATTACCTCTTTGATTTGGTTGTGTTGTCTCATTCTTCTTGCCCATTATCAAAACTTCATGTAAGTAAGATATTCCCAAACCCCTTATAGTTGACAGAAGAGCTAGAGGCAGAAATACTTGAGGGAAGATATCAATACTAAATAATATTAACACTCAACTTTACTTTCAAAACAGTTTTTTATACATTATTCACAATCAACCCTATCATTTGATTAGGTCAAGAAATGTTTTTTCCTATTTTCCATATAGAGGAAGAGACTCATAGAAGTTAATTTATTGGCCTGGAGTTACTATATCTAAGAGTGGCAAAGTCAAGCATTTAGCACTAGCTTTCTGACTCTGTAGAATGGTCTTTCCATTGCATAAAAGTCTCCATAATGTATTAGTCAGCTTTTACTAATGTGCTTCTATAATAAGTAACATAAAAATCAGTGGCTTGCAAAATCAACAGTGCTTTATTTCTTGCCTGTGTTATCTGAGATTACAGTTGCATTGCTGATGGACAGTCTCCATCTGAAAGATACCATTCTTTTGGCCAAGAGAAAGAGCAAGGACTCATCACTCAGTGATGCTTAATGCTTCTGCTTGGGCATGGTATGCATTGTATCTGTTGACAACTCATTGTTTAAAACATATCGTATGATGAATCTTGGCCAGGATGGGATGGAGAAGAAAGTTCTTGTCCAAAGAGTGGTTCCGGAAATCATAAGACAATGGGCAAAACTGTGTAGTCATATCACAGAGAAGGACAGAGTAAGTAAGTGAGGGCAGTGATATAATAGACCATGGAAATTCATGAACTGAAAAAGATACAGAGTATCTTAGAGTCTTTGGAGTAGAAACAGAGAAACAAAGATAAATACTAAAAGAAAATAAATAAGAAATAATAGACTTCGGAAGGATTTCTCTGTGTGAGAAATTTCTCAGTGATAATTCTATAGCTTAATTTTTTTCTCCTTAGGTATGCAGAGGTTGGAGATAGCTGTTTTCAGTGGCAAAGAAGTTGGTTAGAAGCAGTGTCAGATATAAACTAGCTGAGGGAAAGAGGTCAAAAGAGAAAGCCGTATGTCAGGCACAAGTGCTAGGTTGCTGACTTCAGAATTTTAGACTATTAATTTGACAGCACAGCTTCCTTTTGGAAGTGCTGAGTTATATAGGCTTCCTTTCCTGTAAAGTCCCTCAGGTACTGAAACCTATAAAAAGTGCCTGAAATGATTCTTCCTTGAAAATGTAATTCTTCCTTGAAAACCTAGCTTGGTTCTTTCTTTCCCTAACCAAAGACTGGGGTCACTGAACCTATGAACCAATTCAATGGCTGGGGATTATATTTGATAGACTAGACACTTTGTCAGAACATGGTAATGATGCGAATGAGGTCAATGGTTGCAATCTATCTGGAGATATCTTAACTTCATTTTTTTTCCCATCGCTATTATCCTTCACTTTGCTCAGCCATCATGTGTTTGTCAGAGGGCTGAGGAACCCTGTGTGCAACACAAATCCACTACCTGTAAAAAAAAAAAAAAAAAAAGGTCAAAACATATGATCTGAGGATACAGTTTTATTTCCCACTCACACAATAGTCTGAGACCTTCTGGTTGACTGGCTGCTCCCCTCAATGCAGTGACTCAGAAACCCCCATTTCTTCTATCCTATAGTTTTGCCATCCTCATTATAACAAATGCCCAGTCAGCAAAGAGGGAAATATTTCTTGGTTTCTTGTAATAAATATGCAAGACCTTTTTTTTTTTTATATTTGTCATTTTGGTTCACATTATATTGGTTGAAAATTAGTCAAATGGTCATACTAATTCTAAACAGAGTAGACTGGTCAGTCAGGAGCTCCCTAGAAACAATTTCATGCAATGGAATAAAGGGCACCCAATTTGATATCCCTGCCACACCCTTTTTCACAATTAAAGATGTCTGGGTTTTTTTCCTCATAATTTTCTCCTAAAAAAGTTATTTTATTTATAACATTGCACCTAAGTTGCTTGGTACAACTAATAAAAGGAAAAGAAAAGTACATGACTATTTTTTCCATAACATTAAAAGAAAGCATACCCAATACTATTTCCTTCGTGGCAGTTAAAGGTTCCTTTTGGGTGTCATTATTCTGAAGACTGAAGCATCAATAATTTGAACATATTTGGAGCTCTATCTATCAGAGATACCAACGGAATAATTTACCCACATAATGCGCTACGCCTACTCCTAGGAAAACAGTTTTAATAATAGCATCCAGATGGTCCTCCAACTTAAGAATGGTTTATGTTCTCAAATTTTGTTTATAAATTGATTTGTGGTCTTTGAGATATCATTTTATACATTCAATATTACATACAGTGATTTTCTTTATGCCATCCATTAAAAGCTTATTTAACCTATCATATAATTTAGATGCAGAACCTTTGCAATAAAACCTGTAGTACATATTTTCGTTGTGATATTGGTAATTAACATAAAAACCTAGAAATGAAAAGTCATTTTCTGAATATTGAGTACTTAATTAAAAATGTTGACACTATAATGTATAAGACAGAGATTATAATGGCACATACTTTGATATTTGATAACAGCTGGGTTTACTTTTTATTTAGAAAAATAGAGTCAGACTATTTAATACTTGTATTTCTACAGTTGGAAAAGTCTACATTCCATCACAGTGAAGTATGGTCAAAGTTATCAACCCCAATTTTAAAATACCTGGAATCAGTCATAAATTCATTTCATAAGATCCCTATATGCATTTACATTAATTCTGGCACTGTAATAGTCTGCTTGGTGAGCTATTTCCATATATAAATATGCATTATGAGAAATGAGAAATACCCACCCCTTCTGTATACTAGTTATTTGTCACCCATGAGCAACAATGTTGACATTCCTGAAGGGTGTGAACATTATTTTAAGTGGAATGTGCAGTGACCTAGAGGAAAATACAAGATAATGTAAATAATCTATTACTAAAAAATAGCATATTAAACCAAAAGTATTTTACAGAACTGATAACAAAAAAAAAATGAAAGCAGTATATAATCATGAAAGTGAGTGGTGGAGATGGAGTAAAGGACATCATTGGAAATGAAGGTGTTAAGGAGATGCTAAGTCATGGAACTAGAGCAATCATGTACACAGATGTTGAGTTTATCCAAAACAACCATATAGCTTGGGATAGAGAGCAAGGCTGTGGGTCAGGACCAGAACATCCAATGCACGAGGGAGAATGATGGCAGAGAGAACAACAGGGAAAATAATCCTTTTAGGAAGAGAGAAGTTTCAGTTGAGACCACAGGGTCAAGGCAGGGACAAGAGACTGGAGATTTAGAGGAGTTTATATGGAATAGGACTTACCAAGCACTCTAAAACTGGTTTATAAGTGTTGTTGTTGTTGTTCAGTCACCCAGTCGTGTCCGACTCTGTGACCCCATGGACTGTAGCATGCCAGGCCTCCATGTCCCTCCCCATCTCCTGGAGTTTGCCCAAGTTCATGTTCATTGCATCAGTGATGCCCTCTTCTCCTTCTGCCCTCAATCTTTCCCAACATCAGGGAGTTTTCCAGTGAGTCTGTTCACATCAGATGACCAAAATACTGGAGCTTCAGCTTCAACATCAGCCCTTCCAGTGAATATTCAGGGTTGATATCCCTTAAGATAGACTGGTTTGATCTCCTTGCTTTCCATGGGACTTTCAGGAGTCTCCTCCAGCCCCACAGTTCAAAGGCATCAATTCTTTGGCATTCTGCCTTTTTTATGGTCCAGCTCTCACAACCATGTGTGACCACAGGGAAGATGATAGCCTTGACTATACGGACCTTTGTCGGCAGAGTAATATCTCTGCTTTTCAACACACTCTGTTTGCCATCACTTTCCTGTCAAGAAGCAATTGTCTTCTGATTTCATGGCTGCAGTCACCATTTGCAGTGATTTTAGAGCCCAAGAAGAGAAAATCTGTCACTACTTCCATCTTTTCCCTTTCTATCTGCCATGCAGTAATGGGGCCTGATGCCATGATCTTAGGTTTTTTTTTTTTTTTTTAAACATTTAGTCTTAAGCTGGCTCTTTCACTCTTTTCCTTCACTCTCAACAGAGGCTCTTTAGTTCCTCTTCGCCCAGAGTGGTATCATCTGCGTATCTGAGGTTGTTGATGTTTCTCCCGCCTATTTTGATTCCAGTTTGTAACTCATCTAGCCCAGCATTTCTCATGATGTGCTTAGCATATAGGTTAAACTAACAGGGTGACAGCAGACAGCCCTGTCATTCTCTTTTCTTGATCTTGAACCAATCTGCTATCTTTATTAACAGTGCTTTATTAGTTAATAAAGCAGTACATTTATTAGCAGTGCTTCTTAAGGCCCAGTTAACTTTGCACTCCAGAATGTCTGGCTCTGGGTGACTAACCACACCATCTTAGTAATCCAGTTCATTAAGTTCTTTTTTATACAGTTCTTCCATGTATTCTTTCCATCTCTTCTTGATCTCTTTAGTGTCTACTAGATCAGCCCTGGGATTTCTTTGGAAAGAATGATGCTAAAGCTGAAAGTCCAGTACTTTGGCCACCTCATGCAAAAAGTTGACTCATTGGAAAAGACTGATGCTGGCAGGGATTGGGGGCAGGAGGAGAAGGGGATGACAGAGGATGAGATGGCTGGATAGCATCACTGACTCAATGAATGTGAGTCTGAGTGAACTCTGGGAGTTGGTGATGGACAGGGAGGCCTGGCGTGCTGCGATTCATGAGGTCGCAAAGAGTCGGACACGACTGAGAGACTGAACTGAACTGTTTTTATCCTTTATTGTTCCTATCTTTGGGCAGAATGCTCCCTTGATGTTTCCAGTTTTCCTGAAGAGATCTCTAGTTTTTCCCATTTGTTGTTTTCTTTGATTAATAAGCATTGTTCATTGAAGAAGGCTTCTTGTCTCCTTTTTGGAATGTTAGTGTTAGTCTCTCAGTCATGCCCAACTCTTTGAGACCCCATGGACTGCAGCCCACCAGGCTCCTCTATCCATGGGATTTTCCAGGCAAGAGTACTGGAGTGAGTTGCCATTTCCTTCTTCAGGGGATCTTACTGACCCAGGGATCAAACTCAGGTCTCCTGCATAGCAGGCCAATTCTTTACCAACTGAGCTACCAGGGCAGCCCTTTTTTGGAACTCTGTTTAATTGGATGTACCTTTCCCTCTTTCCCTTGCTTTTCACTTCTCTTCTTTTTTCCACTATTTGTAAAGCCTCCTCAGCTAACCACTTTGCCTTTTTGCTTTTATTTTTCTTTGGGATGGTTTTGTTCGCCTGTACAATATTACTGACCTCTGTCCATAGTTCTTCAGGCACACTGTTAACTAAATCTAGTCCCTTGAATCTATTCGTTATGTCTACTGTGAATTCATATGGGATTTGATTTAAGTCATACCTGGGTGGCCTATTGTTTTTCCTGGTTTTCTCTAATTTAAGCCTGAATTTTGCTTTGAGAAGCTGATGATCTGAACTACAGTTAGCTCCAGGTCTTGTTTTTGCTGACTGTATACAGCTTCTCCATCTTTGGCTACAAAGAATGTAATCAATTTTGATTTCAGTATTGACCATTTGGTGATGTCCTTGTATAAAGTCGTCTCTTGTGTTGTTGACAAAGAGTCTTCACTATGACTAGTGCATTCTCTTGGCAGAATTCAGTTAACCTTTGCCCTGATTCATTTTGGAGGAAGGGAAAAGAGCTGACTAGGTTTCAAGAAAATTCAGAATATTCTGCCTGATGGTTTAAGAGAATAATTAGTGCTGGAGCAATATTGCTTTGGAAGTGGACTGATGATTGTAGAAAGAATCTGGTGTTTGGAGTCTCAATAAAACAGCAGAGGGCCCCAGCAAGAGAAGACTCAGTTATATATCAATGGCTCAGGCCATTCAAGTCCCATGCAATGGTCCGATTGACCTGTTTGGGAATGAAATGGGTCATCTGCCTCCAGCTTGTTACTGAAGCCAATTATGGTGTTAGGCTCTTTGGAAAGAGAGAAATCTGAGATAACCTTTGTGTTCAGTATTCCAGGAGATTTAGGTTCTAAATATTTCTGATTTATTCTTGGCTCTAGAATATACTTTAAAGTTTCTCCATTCTACCCTGTGCTTCATAAGTCTCTTGTTCTGAGAACTTATTGGCAGTATTACTAAGATGATAGTGTGAGTGTCAGGGAACAGCTCTGGGGCTTGGATCAGACTGTGTGGGAGGGACCTTGGGTTAGTTTCCTCATGGAAGATTGTACAGAGGTTCCTCTCCATCACTCTGTGTTTAGCCTCCTCAGGTGCCTGGCCATGATAATCTTTTTTGTTTTAATTTATGTATTCATTTTTGGCTGCACTTTATGGCATGTGGGATCATAGTTCCCCAACTACGGATCGAACCCAAGTCCACTGCATTGGGAGGGTGGAGTCTTAACAACTAGACCACCAGGGAAGTCTCCCTGGCCATGATAATCTTAGAGCACTGCTAGATACTTCATTCACAATAGCCCTTTGCTAAAGTTTGATGAGGTTTTTTCAGCTTTGGGTGGGATGGGAGAAACAACCAAGCTCTCTTTCACATCACATAGTTTATATCTGTTAGAAAAGGACTTGTAGCTGTGATCTGTTGAAAGCATGCTCCACCTTTCACACCTACATCTTCTTTAGACTGTGATTGCTGGCTGTTTCAATGTTTTGAACATATTTGAAATAATTCTGTCTTTTCCTGAAAGCTGTCTTTACCACAGAGCACTGGGTTTCCAGGGTGAGGTACTTGGTGCTAATGTGTGTGATTAGTCCATACAGTAGCAGGTCACTGGACTGATACTGGCCACATGGCATTACCATGGCTAGGCATGATCTATATGCCCTTATGCTGCTGCTGCTGCTGCTAAGTCACTTCAGTCATGTCTGACTCTGTGCGACCCCATGGACTGCAGCCTACCAGGCCCCTCTGTCCATGGGATTTTCCAGGCAAGAGTACTGGAGTGGGTTGCCATTGCCTTCTCTGGACATGCCTGTATGGAAAGTTGTTATTTGTATGAGTAAAGTTTTAAAGCTTCAGCCATGGATGGAATCCAGGAAGACCCAAGTATTTGTATCAGACATGGTAAGGGACGGTTGTACTAAGTAAAGCAATATTAAGTCTCAGGCTTTTCATCTAAAGAAACTTGGCTTTTATGACCTTCATCTGTATCTTCTAGAAGCACTTAATCCTGGGAATAAGGTTTCCTTACACCCAAAGACATACCTATATAGATATCTCAGAAATGGTGATGTGATGAGTCCAGAACTGCCAGGATCTAGGCAGGTACATGACAAGGGTAGGAAAAAATTATTGCTGGACCAAAGAAGTCATGGTCCCTGTTATGGAAGATGCCATTCATTAGGGTCTGGAACACAGAAGATTATGAATCATTGAGGCTGAGCTGATGTGGATTTGTCACACTTTCAGACAGAGTGATACTGGTATCCTCCCCAGCTCATCGTATGTTAGGGCTAACCTTAGGAAAGGGGTCACTGCTAATGAATAGTCAAGCTCCCCAGAGATAGTGCACAGATAAAGGGGTGAGCAGAGATCCTGAATTTTCACTGGACCCTTTTCAGCACTCCAGAGAGGGAGGCTCTTTGTCATGCTCTTTGTTTCAAACTACATTGAGGCGCAAAGGAAGATTGAGAGGGTAGTGAACCTGAGAAAAATTGTTTCTGCCAGTATATTTTATGAGTACTTGAATGTCTAATTCTGAAAAGGATTATAAACTTTCCAAGGTCTTGGGCCTTTACCTATTATAAGAGCAAAAGCACCAAAGAAATGCTGATGTAAATATGTCATCAAAGGAGAGGTGAAACAGAATGGGGGAGGTGGGGTGGGCATTTTCCCTATAGTCCCCCCACTCAATGGTATAGTACAAGCAACACTGACTGTCTCCTCTGTGTCGGGTTACCATCCTTTTCTCAGTCATATACTAGCTCTCTAATTTTTTCCCTCATGGTTTTCTAGTCTTTCCCCCTAACTTCTCAGATCTATTTCCTGGACAATAATGCATTTTTTTTCCTAGATGTGTATATTTAGTAACATTAAGTTATACATAATTTGCTCATATAATCTGAAAATATAATGTGCATCTATTTGTATCTTCTTTATAATTTCTGTCAATTAGTCATATCTTATCTCCTTTTTGTGATCACATACTACCAAATGTGACTTGGTTTTATTAGTTATGTCTGCTGCCTTTGCTAGTTGTTTTTGTCTTATTCATTTCTTCTTTTATCTCAGATCTCAGGTGTTTCCTTTCTTCTACATCTACTGAGTTTGACTTTTTTTTTTTTTTACTTTGACTAGTTTTGTGGTTAATTTTGAGACTTACCTGATTCCTAACATTGCCATTTTAGATTTAAATTTTCCTTCAGTTACTTAGGTTGCACCCATCAGGTTGCACTGGCACTGTTTCTCATGATCGTTCATTTCTAAATAGTTTGTCATTTCCTTTTTAATGCAAGTTACTTACAGAGGTGCTATTCAGTTTCCAGATAAAAACAAACACTTATTTAATTTAAAATTTTAATTCTGATTTGATTGGTTTTTGAGGGGAAAGAATGTAGCCTGTAAGTTTCCTATTTCATTTCATGATTAATTTATGCAAAGAGTCTGTTAGATTTTAAAATAATGCAATTAAAATAAGTTTTAGTTACTAAAATTATTTTGAGTTACTTAAACTATTTTACCCTTAATTTTTACATCATTTGTTTCATTTTAAATCTCTGAAGAGATGAATTGAAAGCTCTCATAATGATTTTGGATTTGTCTGTTTCTTCTTTGTATATTTACAATGTGTTGCTTCACACATTTTCACATTGTCGCAATGTATTGTTGGCAATCTATATATAGGTAATAATATTACTATTCTTTTTTGTGTTTACATTTTTTCCTATCAGTTTATTTTCAGCTTTTATATATTATTTTCTCTTTAATGGTGTTCTCAGTCCCTCAGTCATGTCAGACTCTTTGGGGCCCACAGACTGTAGCCCGCCTGGCTCCTCTGTCCATGGGGTTCTCTAGGCAAGAAAACTACAGTGGTTTGCCATTTCCTACTACAGAGGATCTTCCTGATTCAGGGATCAAACCATGTCTCTTGCATCTCCTGCATTGGCTGACGGATTCTTTACCACTAGTGCCACTTGGGAAGCCCCCTCCTTATTGGATTCACATTTAAAATCCAATCCGATAACCTGTGGATTTTTTTTTAATTTATCATGAAAAAAAAAATCACTGATTTATATTTACCATAATTTTGTATTTACTGTACTCTCATGTTTCTTTCCTTTTCCTTTCCATTTTTTTAATTGATCAAATTTTCATTCATCTTTTTTCTACTTTGAAAATTCAGAAAATTTGTCTCATTTTAATTTTTTTAGGTTGCTCTTAAATTTTACATACATACTTTAATCTTCTTTGTGTTTTGTTTTTTGGTAAGGACATCCAGAACTAGTTTACTGGTATGGTTTGTTGACTTTATACCATGTCTTGTCCTTTTTATTTTTAGTTAGCCTTGTGAGTAGCTTGTTAATTTTACAGTCTTTTCAAGGAATTTTTAGCTGTGTTGCTTTTCCCCTATTTTGCATTTGTTTTCTATTTTACTGACTTTTATCTTTCATCCTAATTATTCTCTCCCTTCTGTATTTGTTGAGTTTAATTGCTCTCTGTCTCACTGTCATGCTCTTTCTCTTAACTTTGTGAGATGCATAATTATAGCACAATTTCTTCTTTCCTAATATACATGAAGCTTATTTTAGCTGTATCCCACAACTTTTGATATGCTGTACTGTCATTATTATTGTTTGAAATAATTTCTAATTTTCACTGTCAATCTAATCTCATATATTGAATTCAATTACTATATTTTCAGCCCTATAATTTTTGCTTGAATTTTTAAATATATATATATACTGCAGTCCCCTAAATTCTATTATCTCATTATGTATTTTCTTCAACATACTTATGCTCAAGCTTTTGTAAACTTCATCTAAGAAATATTGTATCTAGATCATTTGTGAAACCCTTTTATCTCTTGGATTTTTTTCCCCCATTTGGTTTTGTTAATTTGTTCTTATGTCCTGACATGCTTTGCTGGTAGCTGGCAATCTGTTATTGGATACTGAAATTGTACATTTTTACAATGTAAATATTATAGATGTTGCCATTTTCCTCCAGAGAAGCTATAGTTTTCCACTAGTCCACCATTAAAGTAGAGGAATTTCATCTTGATATAATCCAGGATTGTGATAATTTGAGACTAGATTTCAGGCTTTCTGTGGGTTTGTCTGTGTTTGATATTTCTTTTATCTTCCAGGATATCTCTTTAGATATATTAGCTGAAAGTCCAGGATGTTTATAATTATCCTTTCTCCTTAACAGACCCAAATTCCAAATTTTATTTCCCAACCTTTATGACACTGCTTAACTTCTTAGCCTGTGAATCTGAATTATGTTTATTTTAGTCTGTTGCTCCCTCGTACTTAAGATATACCAAAGTTTAAAGAAAAAAGTGTTGGTATAAATCTCAGGCTCACTTCTGTATCGTGCTCGTGCTAAGTGGCTTCAGTCGTGTCCGACTCTGTGACCCTAAGGACTGTAGCCCACCAGGTTCCTCTGTCCATGGGATTCTCCAGGCAAGAATACTGAAAGTGGGTTGCCATTTCCTACTCTAGGGGATCCTCTCTACCCAGGGATCGAATGCCAGTCTCTTACATCTATCTTCATTGGCAGGCGGTTCTTGACCACTAGCACTACCACTTCTCTATAGTACCCTGAAGTCCTGAGTCCTCAAGTCCCGACTGCATTGGTAAACCCAAATTCCATGTTTTACTTCCCAGCCCTATGAGACTGATGATAAAAAGCCTGTCTAAACATTTCTGCCCTTTAACACTCATACCATGAAACAGCAAATTCCCAATGGATAAAAGCAGTGAAAAACACCCAGCTCACACCAGTGTGTGAGTGTGCATGTGTGTGTGCATGTGTGCCTGTGCATGTGTGTGTGTGCATGTGTGTGTGCTTGTGTGTGTGTATGTGTGTGTGTATATGCACCCTAAGATCTTTTCCTCCTAAGTCCTGGCTGCCTTGGTTTTTCTCTGATGCCTCCAAGCATTCTTTTTTTTAAATTTGTGATTCTTTTATAGCTATTCTCAGTGGGTGGACTGGTTTAATCACAGCTGCTCTTTCATAGCCAAAATCAGAAGTCCCTCATCTATTGAGATGTTAATTTTAATGATAAAAATATTCATTTCTATGGTATTTATTTGATACTTTTTCTTTCAAAATTTTACAAAGATAGTTATTTTTTATCTCTAAAGTCTATTTCCACTGACTCTGGTAGATCTAGCTTCTTGGATTTTTATTTTTATATTTTTGTGGAGTTTGATGCTTATCTTTTATAGTATCGGTTTTCTCTGAACATTTACCAGTACTTGGTGCCTATTCATCTGTATTTGTGAATCCAAGTTTGCTTACCTACTGTGTTGTTAATAGCCTGTCTCTGATGGCTGTGGAAATGTAGCCATGCTTTGCAGGAACAACGTTCCAGCAATTTGTCTTCTGAATGTAAGGAATCCTTGTCCCTTCTAGTGGTCAGTGGTTCCATCAAGTTTTCTTCTGCTCTGGCCAGTGCAAACTCAGTGCTAAATATATTCATTTAGAAGAGGAATTTATCTATCTTTCTAAGTCTGTGTTTCCAGCTAGATGATTCTATAAAGTTCAACAAGATATAGTTCTAAGAAAGAGTCTCCAGGATCTACAATGAGATTTCTTTTGTTGAATCACCTGAGTTCTAAACTAAATATCAATTCAGGTACTTTAATTGAGACTCTGTTATTGTTAAGAAATTTGGCCCAACTCTGTTAGAATAGGATGATTTTCTGACTTGGTAAGGATTCAAGTCATTAACCCTGCTCTTTCACATCTCTGTATATCTTTGGGAGCCATATGGTGTGTGCTAAAGATACGGGCTTTTAAGTCAGGCAGACTTCAGTTTAAACCTTCACTTTATCTTCATGAGTTGGGTGACTCATAAAGTGTTATTTATTCTCCAGAATGAACCCATTCCGAACTTACAGGATTATTATGAAGGGTTAATATCCATAAAATGTTTGGCAATAATATGGATTACCTCATCCTCAATAAGTGATAGATATTATGGGAGTAACTACTGTGGGTGGTGGTGGTGGTGGTGGCGGGGATAGTGGTGGTTTAGTGAGTTAAGTCATGTCCAACTCTTGAATCCCCATGGACTTTAGCTCACCAGGCTCCTCTGTCTGTGGGATTTCCCAGGCAAGAATACTGGAGTGGGTTGTACGGTACCTAAAAATTCACCTCTTTAATTAATATCAGAGATCTTAGAAAATTTTCATTTGTTTAAGCACAAACCAACCACAGTCACAGAACTCTCTGTGTGATTTTAACTCTTCATTTGAATTAGCCTGCTACGGCTGCCATAACAAAGTATCAGACTGGGTGGCTCAAAAAACATAAATTTGTTTTTCATAGTTCTGGACCCTAGAAATCTGAGATCAAGGTAATTGACAGTGTTGGTTTCTTTTGAGGCCTTTCTCATTGGCTTTTAGTATTATTATTTTGGCTGCATGGGGTCTTTGTTGCTGTGCATGGGAGTTCTGCAGCTGTGGTGTAAGGGCTTCTCATTGCAATGGCTTCTCTTGTCACAGAGTGAGGGCTCTAGGTGCACTGGATCAGTAGTTGTGGCTCACAGGCTTAGGTGACCTATGACATGTGGCATCTTCCCAGACCAGAGATTCAACCTGTATCCCCTGCACTGGCAGGCAGATTCGTAAACAGGAGACCACCAAGGATGTCCTCTCATTGACTCTTAAGTGTCCACCTTCTTTCTGCCGGGTCCTCACAGGGTCTCTGCACATATATCCTGGTGTGACTTTGTGTGTCCTAACCTCCTCTTCGTATAAGAATAGCAGTTAGATTAGGTTGGAACCCACTTTAAAGACCTCATTTATCTTAATTATCTACTTAAAGACTGTATGTCCATATACAGTCACATTCTGAGTGCTGAGGGTCAGAAATTGGAGATGTGATTTGGGGTAAGGGGAGGGGCCACACAATTCAGCCCTTAGCACCATTACTCTTGATTCTTCCTGCATTAAGTAATATCACAAGGGAAAGAAATCGTATTTCTAGAACATCTTATGTCTCCATACTGAGGTACTGCTTTAATTCTTTTGGCTCTAGAAAGTGTTATGTAGGAAGTGTCTAGTTGAACAATGATTAGTTTTAGAAAGCTATGTTTGAAACCATTTCCATAATGCTATCAAATTTCCTTTAATAATACAATCTATATAATAAGTATCTCCTGAAATTTAAATTCTAGCAACACTTCCATCTCCAGACAATGATAACTATAGGATAATGATAGATAGATGATAAATAAATAGATAGATATAGAAAGATAAAGAAGTATATATAGATTATATATATATATATAAAAATATGTAGATTATATATATATTTTTTTTTCCTCAGCTAACTATGGAGTTACAGCCCAATAAACCCATCATAAGTTGAAAATATTGTAAGCCAAAATACATTTAACACACCTAGCCTGTCAAATATCATTAACACCTCAGCCTACATTTGGGCAAAATCTAACACAAAGCCCATTTTATAATACAGTATTAAATGCTTCATGTAATCTGTTGAATGCAGTACTGAAAGCAAGAAGCACAGTGGTTGTGTGGGTACAGAATGGTTGTAAGTTACCAGTTTACCTTCCTGATCACATGGATGACTGGACGCTGTGGCAATGCCATCACCCAGAATCACAAGAAAGTGTCCATACCACACGGCACAAGCCCTGGACAAGATCCAAAGTCAGCATTTGAAGTATGGCCTCTGCTTATTGGCTATCACTTTTACCCTATCATAAAGTCAAAAAATTCCAAATCTAACCATCCTAATTGGGGATCATCTATGTGTGTGTGCTTGTGTCCGTGTGTGTCTGTATGTGTCTGTGTGTGTGTGTGATCACACGGTACTGAGATAAACTTAGTTCTCTCAATAGTTGTTTCTTCTCCTTTGCTTCTTTATAAAACAAATTTAAACTTTTATTTGTTCTCTTTGTATAAATATTCTACTATATTTTGTATCTATTCAAATAGATGGTATTTCCCAGGTGGCTCTAGTGGTAATTAACCTGCCTGCCAATGCAGGAGACATAAGAGACACAAGTTCGATCCCTGGGTCAGGAAGATCCCCTGGAGAAGGAAATAGCAACCCACTTCAGTATTCTTGCCTGGGAAACCCCATGGACAGAGGAGCCTGGTGGCTATAGTCTATGGGGTTGCAAAGAGTTGGACATAACTGAGCATGCATGCACACATTCAAATGGATAGTGTTAAAATCATAACAATTAAATGTATCTCCATTACTCTTTTTCTCGTTTCTGCCCACGCTGTTGAAAAATGATAAAGGGCTAAAAGGCAGCATGAAAGCAGGAGTCTATGGAGGGAAACAGAGAGAAAAAAAAAACCAAAAACCCTGTAAAGGAGCAACCTATAAACACCCAGCAAGCAGATGCTTTATACTCATTTGCAAATGTCACAGTCAAAAATGTAGCATCGTTGTTTGAGAGAATTTTTTATTTTGTTTCTATAAGTAATACTTATGGAGAATAGTTGAAAACTAAAGTCTACATTTTATTGAATAATACTCTACCTTAAAGCATCTACCTTAAGAAATGTCTATCAGGCTTTAATAGAAAGTTTATTTACTGATCCAAGTATTAAATATGATATATATTTAATTATAAATACTCATTTTAAGCTTATTATCACTTCTGCCTTCTTTAGATGATCTTGAGCTTCCTCACACTTGTTTTTCCCTACCCTTAGAAAATCTGATAGTTTACTTGTTGGTAGATGTTTTACTATTCCCTGAAGCGATTTTCACCAATAAGTCCAAGGTTAAGGATTCAGACCTCACAAGTGAACCAGCCCAGTTCTGTGTCCCTCGTCTTCGCCCTTTGGTTTGACTCTTCATTTCACTACCATGTGTCCTGGCCGGAAGAGGACAAAAGGGAGACAGCAAATGGATCAGAGCAAACCCATCTCCATCTCCACTAATGAAAACACAATGTAATGTCTCTGACCTGTTGGTAGGTTAGCAAGCCTACGATTTCTGCCTGACAAGAGAGACACAACACTCAGGATGGTGATTTTTTCCAAAATGAAACTAGACTATGACTCTTTGAATGTGTTTCCCACAAATATAAAAACTGCTTCCTTATGAACAAACATTTCATGCCTATATTTGTGTGTGTTCCTTGTTAAAAAGGCTAATTCTTAGAGAGCAGTACTATTATGTCTTTATCATGTGAGGAATGGAGGAAAGTCCATGGAGAATAGAAGCAAGGCTAAGTAATAACAACATTAGGCTTCTCTGATAGTTGGTGAAGAATCTGCCTGCAATGCAGGAGACCCTTGTTCGATTCCTGGGTCAGAAGAAGGAATAGGCTACACAGTTCAGTATTCTTGAGCTTCCCTGTGGCTCAGTCGGTAAAGAATCACCTGTGGTGTGGGAGACCTGGGTTTGATCCCTGGGTTGGGAAGATCCCCCTGGAGAAGGAAAAGGCTACCCACTCCTATTCTGGCCTGGAGAAGTCCATGGACTGTATAGTCCATAGGGTCACAAAGAGTTGGACACGCCTGAGTGAATTTCACTTTCATATTCCTGGTGCCAATACTTTATATACACTGTCTCCTTAAAATCTTTAAGTCTGTGGACGTTTATAACTAGTAGGAGTGCTTTACTCTCAGTTGTACATTTCTTAAGTTGGAGAGGGATGTAGAGCTGAGCCCAGAGTTTCCATGTCCTGATGCTACATGCAAGACAGCAAAAGAGACACAGATGTAAAGAACAGACTTTTGGACTATGTGGGAGAAGGCAAGGGTGGGACGATATGAGAGAATAGCATTGAAACATGAACTAGATCACCAGTGCAAGTTCATTGTATGAAGCAGGGCACTCAAAGCTGGTGCTCTGGGACAACCTGGAGGGATGGCGTGGGGAGGGAGGTGAGAGAGGGGTTCAGGATGGTGGGACACATGTGCACCCATGGCTGATTCATGTCAGTGATTAGCAAAAAACCACCACAATATTGTAATTAGCCTCCAATAAATACATGTTTAAAAAATGTGGAGAACACTGACTTTGAGTTGTCTTATTTACAGTTTAAAAGAGCATCTTGGGACTTCCCTGATGGTACAGTGGCTAAGACCATGCTCCCAATGCAGGGACCTGGATTCAATCTCTGGTCAGGGAACTAGATCCCACATGGTGCAACTGGAGACCCCACATGCCCAACCAAGACCTGATGCAGTCAAATAACTGGATAAATATTTTTTAAAAAATAAATTAAGAGATCATCATGTTTATATATGCAATAGTTTCTGTTCTAGCCTAGGTACTGATCTGAAGGAAATGGGGCCCTCACATTTTCATATATTTTCTAGCTTTAGAGTCTGATGTAATTTTTCCTATTGAAATTGCATGAGTTATTTCCTTAAAAGGAATTATTTATGTATTTACTTAATCTTTGGTTGTACTCGGTCTTCGCTGCTGTGCGTAGGCTTTCTCTAGTTGCAGTGAGTGGGGACTACTCTTCGTTGTGGTGCACAGGCTTCTCAATGTAGGGGCTTCTTTTGTTGCGGAGCTCAGGCTCCAGGCACGCAGGCTTGAATAGTTGCAGCAGATGGGTTCAGTAGTTGTGGCACATGGGTTTAGTTGCTCCGTGTCATGTTCAATCCTCTAGGACCTGGGATTGAACCTGTGTTCCCTGAATTGGCAGGTGGATTCTTATCTACTGTGACACTAGGGAAGTCCCCATGGGTTATTTCCTTTAAAAGTCAAAGTCAAGAGTAAGAATGCCTTAAAGAATACAGAAAGTTCATGTATTCAGGCAGTGTCTTAGGTGTCATTTATAACAGTGAATAAAATACATCAACATCCCTGGACTCATAGAATTTTTTATTCCAGTTAAGGGGAAAAGGCAATATATAATTAGTAAAATATATAGACTTTTATGGTAGAAAATGTTAGATACTGAGGAGTGAAATAAAGCTGGGAAAGTAAAAGCTGGTGAAGGGGTGAGGGTTACAGTCTTTAACTTCATGTTTAGGAAAGGATTCATTGAGAAAGAACAGTTCAGAAAGGAACACTTCCTGAAGGAAGTAAAGGGGCAGGCATCAAATTTAAAAGGCTCAAAGCAGAAGCATGCTTGATGTGTTTTAAGATTAGCCAAGAGGCCAGAATGGTGGGGCAAGAATGAATGAGGGGAGAAGAACATTAAACCAATTATGATGTCTTTCCCAGGTGGCACCCGTGGTAAAGAACCAGGCTGCCAGTGCAGGAAATATAAGAGACGTGGGTTTGATTCCTGGTTGGGGAGATCCCCGGAGAAGGGAATGGCAATCCACTACAACCTTCTTGCCTGGAGAATCCCATGGACAGAGGAACCTGGTGGGTTACATTCTATGGGGTCCCAAAGAGTCAGACACAACTGAAGTGACTTAACATGATGTCTTTCCTAGTGAAGGAGTCTGAGAACAGACAGTACACCTGGAAAGCTGGTCCAATAGATAGATAGATAGATAGATAGACAGACAGACAGAGACAGACAGACAGATAGAGATAAATATCCAAGGACTGAGGTCTGGGATGCATGCATGCTCAGTCATGTCTGACTCTTTGTGACCCCATGGACTATATCCACCAGGCTTCTCTGTCCATGGATTTTTCCAGCAAGAATACTGGAGTGGGTTACCATTTCCTCCTCCAGGGGGTCTTCCCCTCCCAGGGATTGAACCTGTTGTCTTCCGCATTAGCAGGCATATTCATCACCACTGAGCCTGGGTCATTCCCATTACCTGGGAAACCCCGAGGCCTGTGATACCTCAAGGTAATTATGTTAGTTGTGTTAGAGAGAATAAGGAGGATCTCTCAGAACTGACTTAGAAGGAGATGCCAGCAAGGTATTTGAACTAAATGAAACAGAAACAATGATCAAATGATTAATATGGACTTGGGATGGTTCATCAGTACTCAGGGTCAGCCCAAAGAACTGGGTCATTGCCCCGGTGTCTGCTATGTCCAGTTGTTAGGAGAGTTTTGATTAGCTTGGATTGTTGCATGCTAGGTTGATTTGAGGCTTTTATCACCCACAAGACAACTCCAGAGTTTCTCTATAAACTTGTCTATCTTTAAATAAAATTGTTTTAATCACTTCTAGTAATTAAGGAGATTATTTTAGTCCACTGACCAAAGCCCTTCTGAAAAGCAGAAGAAAAATCATTTATGAATACAGGTGTCACTTTGGTGGGCACACAGATGAGGGAGTAGATAACAGGGGTAGAGAAAGGCAGGCTTTAAATGTAAATGTAGCTTTCTCACTGGTCAGACTGTGTGTGAGGCAGCCAAATAGGACCTGGCTGGCTGGCAGAAAGTGAAGTGAAACCATCCAGGGCAAGGCAGAAATATTGAGAAATAAATAATCTGTTTCTTATCAAATGGCACAAACCCATTTGGGGTGTTAGATTTCATAATAGGTTACCTTAGGTGCTTAGGAGTTGAAAACTTACCAGCTTGGATATCTGTGGAGTTCTGTGTGCAGGCAGCTGGTTGAAACGGTTGAAAGCTGACCTGTCTCCTGAAGGAATATAATCTCTTCCCTCCTTACTCTTCCTGTAGTCTTTAGTGATTCCAGGTCATGACCTACACTGAGGAGACCCTGGATGTGCACATATGACTCCAGCAGAGAATGAAGAAGAATCCTGTAATAGGTCCCAGAAAAGATGTCATGTTAATATGCTCTATTGTGCCATCTCCTCCCTGACTTAGCTAGACATCATTTAAATCTGTTTCAGTGCATCTGATGGTTTGAGATTCAAAATGTCCAGGAGTCATAGAGGCAGAGGGTCGTGACAGGCTATCAGTGGACATAATAGAAAAGACACTCCCCTTCCTCCAAGTACTAGTATCTTGGAGTAATAGGGGGCAGAAGGTGGGGCATAAAAGAAGGATGGAAAGAAGAAGGTTACATTAACATATCCAGTACCACTGTCAGCATTTCTCAATGGATTTATGTTGGTTATAGGAAGTTAAATATAGTTCCCTCCTAATATAGTTAGGATATTCTGGTGAGTTGTAACTTTGATATAGAAAGCCAGTACACTATTCTACTCCCTTTCAGCAAATAGGAGTTGACTTTGAGGCAAAATTTTGTTCTGCCTACTTTGAAGTACGATTCCAGAAGCACTTTCCTTTATATCATATAGTCGGAGCACGGCTGTCAGCTCTTCATTAAACTGTCTACTCTGGATGACTGACTCATAGACCACTCTCTTCTTCTATATTCCTGGAAGTATGCTTTGTTGGCAGCCTTTTAGAGTCAAAGTTGTAGGGCAAATATTCTTTGTTGAGCTACTACGCTTTTGTGCCTTTGAGTCATTTTATAAAAATTATGTCATTTCATCTGTAACCTTTCTGTGAAAAAGTACTATTTTTCTCCATTTTGGTGGCTCAGTAATAAAGAATCTGCCTGCCAAGCAGGAGACATGAGTTCGATCTTTGGGTTGGGAAGATCCCCTGGAGAAGGAAATGGAAACCCATTCCAATATTCTCACCTGGAAAATCCCATGGGCAGAGGAGCCTGGCGGGCAAGAGTCAGACACTACTTAGCGACTAAACTACAATCATGCCATTCTACCTATAATCCTTCTATGAGAAAAGTGTTAATTTCCTCCATTTCATAGGTAAGAAATTAAAGGTTAGGGAGGAAAACAAGATCTCACAACTGTTCAATTGCCAGGGATGTTTTATTGTCACCTCGTGGGTCGACTAGGGAAAATTTTACCACCCACAAGGCAACTGTGGAGTTTCTCTGTAAATCTCTATATCTTAAAAAAATTATAAATCATAAGCGCTGGTGCTGGAATTCAATTTTAGGTCTGCTTGATCATGTTCCTTCCTTACATGACTCAAATAATTAGACTATTCAACAGGTATAAAAGAAATCCAGGAGGTTTTTGGAAACATCAATCCTTTAATGTAATCTTTCCATTTCTTCCAAAATATGGGAGATACTAAAGTCCTATCTTCCATGGTGCTAAGACGTTAGCATCTCTAGAATGACAGTAGGTGGTGGCATTTTATTTCTTTGCTTATTTTGCTTTCACTGAGGTTATAATATATATACATTTTCATTTCATTACATATTCAAATATGAAGTTCAAAAACTCAGTCTGCTCACAGTCCAAAATCCTGTTAACAAAGACTTGGCCAATGGTTTTAGATTTTAGGGTATGATTTTGGTATAAATGCTTTTTGTGTAGTAAACACATTAAAATTTTCATAAGCTGTTATAAGAGAGCACATAAGTAAGGTCAGCATTATGGCATAATTTGTAAGCATAGTGACTAAAGGAGAGCTTGAAACACTAAGCATAGTACTATTTGGCCTAATTCTATTTTATTATATCTTCTCTTGAGTTGGCTTGCTGAAAGGACAGACTACAGTAATGCATTTATGTGGAAATCAGCATTTCAGAATCTACTTCATGCTTAATATTTAGCAAAATAAAATTTACTATATATTACAGAAATTATTCTGAAAAGGGGAAGAAATTTATCATGTATATTTAGGGTAGCAGATAAAATTTATAAGACTTTCAAACTAGAAAGGTGTTTATGATTGTTTGGTCTAGTATTATATGTTTTTAAAAGACCAGCAGATTAAGACTTATAAAAAGAATCCTAGTAATCAATGTAGTGGGCTTCCCTGGTGGCTTACTGGTAATAACCCCACCAGCCAATGTAGGAGACGCAGGTTTGATCCCTGGGTGGAGAAGATCCTCTGGAGGAGGAAATAGCAACCCACTCCAATAGTCTTGCCTGGAAAATCCCATGCACAGAGAAGACTTGCAGACTGCAGTCCATGGGGTCCCAAAAAAGTTGAACACAACTTAGCAACTGAGCAGGAGCATAATCAATGCAGATGTTCCTATTGTTTCATGGCTGTTTCATCTCTGGAGGTATTTATGTTTGGATTTGTTTCTTTTTTAAGTTAAATTGACTTGGCTGCGTCTGACTTGGATAAAATTGATGGTTACCTATTTGAGAGACTTTGAAATATTTATATCTGTAGTTTGAATTTGGCTTTATTTTTTCTTTGTATCCTTTCTGTGCAGCCCATTTTCTGCATAGCCTTTCTGAAGCAATACTAGCAGGAGAATAAGTAGGAATCCAAAGAGGACTAACCAATGCAAGAGAAGCTTATGAGTATTCATAAGTTGCCTAAAAGTAGGTGGCATATCTTAGGGAGGTTTAAGTGGTTTAAAAGCACATTGTCACATTTTAACAGGACCTTCTTAATTGTAGTGGGCTTCCCTGGTGGCTCAGACGATAAAGCGTCTGCCTGCAATGCGGGAGACCCGGGTTTGATTCCTGGGTCAGGAAGATCCCCTGGAGAAGGAAATGGCAATCCACTCCAACACTCTTGCCTGGAAAATCCCATAGATGGAGGAGCATGATAGGCTACAGTCCATGGGGTCACAAAGAGTAGGACACGACTGAGCGACTTCATTTTCACTTTCTTAATTGTAGTAGATCTTTTTTAGTTCAGTCACTCAGTCCTGTCCGACTCTTTGTGACCCCATGAACTGCAGCACGCCAGGCCTCCCTGTCCATTACCAACTCCCAGAGTCCACCCAAACCCGTGTCCATAGAGTTGGTAACGCCATCCAACCATCTCATCCTCTGCCATCCCGTTCTCCTCCTGCCCTCAATCTTTCCCAGCATCAGGGTCTTTTCAAATGAAATAGCTCTTTGCATCAGGTGGCCAAAGTACTGGAGTTTCAGCTTCAGCATTAGTCCTTCCAATAAATATTCAGGACTGATTTCCTTTATGATGGACTGGTTGGATCTCCTTGCAGTCCAAGGGACTCTCAAGAGTCTTCTCCAATACAAAACATCAGTTCTTCGATGGTCAGCTTTCTTTATAGTCCAACTCTCACATCCATACATGACCACTGGAAAAACCATAGCCTTGACTAGATGGACCTTTGTTGACAAAGTAATGTCTCTGCTTTTCACTATGCTATCTAGGTTAGTCATAACTTCCCTTCCAAGGAGTAAGCATCTTTTAATTTCATGGCTGCAATCATCATCTGCAGTGATTTTGGAGCCCAGAAAAATAAAGTCAACCACTGTTTCCACTGTTTCCTCATCTATTTGCCATGAAGTGATGGCTGGATGCCATGATCTTCGTTTTCTGAATGTTGAGTTTAAGCCAACTTTTTCACTCTCTTCTTTCATTTTCATCAAGAGGCTCTTTAGTTCTTCTTCACTTTCTGTCATAAGGATGGTGTCATCTGCATATCTGAGGGTGTTGATATTTCTCCCAGCAATCTTGATTCCAGCTTGTGCTTCCTCCAGCCCAGCGTTTCTCATGATATACTCTGCATATAAGTTAAATAAGCAGGGTGACAATATACAGCCTTGACATACTCCTTTTCCTATTTGGAACAAGTCTGTTGTTACATGTCCAATTCTGACTGTTGCTTCCTGACTTGTATACAGGTTTCTCAAGAGGCAGGTCAGGTGGTCTGGTATTGCCATCACTTTGAGAATTTTCCACAGTTTATTGTGATTCACACAGCAAAGGCTTTGGTATAGTCAATAAAGCAGAAATAGATGTTTTTCTGGAACTCTCTTGCTTTTTCGATGACCCAACGGATGTTGGCAATTTGATCTCTTGTCCCTCTGCCTTTTCTAAATCCAGCTTGCACCTCTGGAAGTTAATGGTTCATGTATTGCTGAAGCCTGGCTTGGAGAATTTTAAGCACTACTTTACTAGAATGTGAGATGAGTGCAATTGTGCCATAGTTTGAGCATTCTTTGGCATTGCCTTTCTTTGGGATTGGAATGAAAACTGATCTTTTCCAGTCCTGTGGCCACTGCTGAGTTCTCCAAATTTGCTGGCATATTGAGTGCAGCACTTTCACAGCATATCTTTCAGGGTTTGAAATAGCTCAACTGGAATTCCATCACCTCTACTAGCTTGTTCATAGTGATGCTTCCTAAGGCCCATTTGACTTCACATTCCAGGATGTCTGACTCTAGGTGAGTGATCACACGATTGTAATTATCTGGGTCATGAAGATCTTTTTTGTACAGTTCTTCTGTGTATTCTTGCCACCTCTTCTTAATATCTTCTGCTTCTATTAGGTTGCTAACATTTATGTCCTTTATTGAGCATCTTTGTATGAAATGTTTCCTTGGTATCTCTAATTTTCTTAAAGAGATCTCTAGTCTTTCCCATTCTATTATTTTCCTCTATTTCTTTGCACTGATCACTGAGGAAGGCGTTCTTATTTCTCCTTGCTATTCTTTGGAAACTCTGCATTCATATGGGTATATTCTGCATTCATATGGGTATATCTTTCTTTTTCTCCTTTGCTTTTCACTTCCCTTCTTTTCACAGCTATTTGTAATGCCTCCTCAGACAGCCATTTTGCTTTTTTGCATTTCTTTTTCTTGGGGATGGTCTTGATTCCTGTCTCCTGTACAATGCCATGAACCTCTATCCATAGTTCATCAGGCACTCTGTCTATGAGTCTAGTCCCTTAAATCTATTTCTCACTTCCACTGTATAGTTCTCTCAAATATAATATGGGTTTTCACTTGTTGGCGGGTAGCCTAGTCAAAGCAATGGTTTTTCCAGTAGTCATGTATGAATGTGAGAGTTGGACTCTAAAGGAAGTTGAGCACCAAAGAATTGATGCTTTTGAACTGTGGTGTTGGATAAGACTCTTGAGGGTCCCTTGGACTGCAAGGAGATCCAACCAATCAATTCATTGGAAGGACTGATGCTGAAGCTGAAGCTCCAGTACTTCGGCCACCTGAGAACCGACTCATTGGAAAAGACCCTGATGCTGGTCAAGATTGAAGGTAGGAGGAGAAGAGGATGACAGAGGATGAGATGGTTGGATGGCATCACTAACTCAATGGACATGAGTTTGAGTAAGCTCCTGGAGTTGGTGATGGAGAGGGAAGCCTGGAGTTCTGCAGTCCATGATGTCGCAAAGAGTTGGACACGACTGAGCAACTGAACTGAACTGAGCCTAAGAGGTCATGACGTGTAGTAATTTATCACTTTGCTGAGGGATGTATTTTCATGATGCCTCTATTGAGGCTGGCCACCCACTCCAGTATTCTTGCCTACGAATCCCACTTACAGAGGAGCCTGGTGGGCTGCAGTCCATGGGGTCACAAGCAGTAGGACATGACTGAAGTGACTTAGCATGCACTGCATAGCCCAACCTACATAATCTGGATTCACATCTCATTATTTTGTGTTTCTCATTTAAAACGTCATCAATCTCAATGTCCATTTCACACAGTGGAATGCATAGAAAACATATTTTATATTATTTGTATAAATCAAGGGGTTCTTGAAGATCTTCATATACTTGAAAATAATGAGTGGTATCTAAGTAATTATTGTTGTTTAGTTGCTAAGTCATGTCTTGACTCTTTGCGACCCCATGGACTATAACCCATCAGGCTCCCCTGTCCATGGGATTCTCTAGGCAAGAATACTGGAGTAGCTTGCCATTTCCTTCTCAAGTAATTATTATGTAATTACATTATGTATATAATTATTATGTAATTTCTTATTATTATTACATAATTATTGTGTAATTATTATGTAATTTCTGTATTATGAGTGGTATCTAAGTAATTATTATGTAATTTTTAGAGATATGTAAGTAAAAATGTGGATTACAGATCCTAAGGAAGTTTATACTCTAGTTGTATGTTTTATATGAATTATTACAAAGTTTACATAAATGACTATAGTTACATAGTTACATGTTAGCAAGTGCTCCACTGTATTTATTTTTCAATGCATTAGTGCTTAGAAGTAAAATAAGGACAATATAATTAAGATAAGATTTATCATGGAAGACTTCCTGGAGGAGGTGAACTTTGAAACAAGCCAATCCTAAATATCCCTACTTGATGAGTGTTCCCACACTCATGATAGGGTTTTAAGCAAAGAGCAGCTTTAGTGGTAGATAAACTGAACTTAAACTCAGTAATCCACAGGATATGATTTCTCTGATAAGGACAGCCTCTTTAGTGGTGTCTGAAGTTCTCTTCACAGGTTGGACAGTGTCTTATTCAAGGCTTTGTCATCTGTTAATAGAAACAGTCTCCCCTAGAAAAAAGCAGCCACAGGTTGACTCAAGTATTTATCCTTGAAGGCATATGTATTTTGAGCCTTTATTAAAAAGGACACAATTTGTTTGGGTCCTGGGGATTACCAGATGCAATCTGACAACTTTATGTTAGAGGTATCATTACAGGTGAACAGATATGTAAATGATAAAGGGATCTCTTCATAATCTGAAAACATGGCTACTTTGTAGCCTCAGTATTCCAACTTATTTGGGAAAAATTATCTTTTGAGCTCAGGCAATGAAAAATGTTAGTAAATCAGAGGTTTTTATTTTTAAAGATGTGATATATTCATATAATAGAATATTACTGACTCTCAAAAAAAAAATAAGAAATCTTGACATTTGTGGCAACATGGATGAACCTGGAGGACATTATTCTAAGGGAAATCACCCAGATACTGAAAGACAAATGCCACATGATTTCACTCACATGTGGAATCTAAAATTGTTGTTCAGTCACTCAGCTGCATCCAATTCTTGGCAACCCCGTGGGCTGCAGCACACCAGGCATCTCTGTCTTTCACTCTCTCCTGGTGTTTGCTCAAACTCAGGTCATTGAGTCAATGATGCCATTCAACCATCTCATCCTTTTTTGCCCCCTTTTCCTCCTACCCTCAATCTTTCCAGCATCAGGGTCTTTTCCAGTTAGTTGGCTCTAAAACAGCCTAAATATTTAAAAAATATTTTAAATAGGCAGACTCATAGAAGCAGAGAGCAGAACTGTGGTTGCCAAGGGCAGGGGGAAGGGGAACTGGGGAGATACTGTTCAAAACGCATGAACTTCCAGTACTGCAAGATGAATATGTGACAATAGTAAAATTACTGAATTGCATACACTTGAAATTTGCTAAGAAATTTGCTTAAACATTCTCACCAAAAAGTAAAATAAAATAAAAAGAATGAATAAAAATCTTCTCTGGTGATCCAGTGGTTAAGAATCTGACTTTCAATGAGGGGGATATGGGTTCGATCCCTGGTTATGGAACTAATATCCCACATGTTGTTGGCAACCACAGCCATGTACTGCAGTGAAGAGCCTCTGAGCTGCAACTAAGATCTGATGTAGTCAAATTAAAAAAAAAAAATGAATGAAAGAAAGAAAATGGTAACTGTAATGGATACATTAATTAACTTGATTGAGATAATTTCATAATATGTTCAGCAAAATATCAAGTTCTATACTTAAATATATAGAATTTCTATTTTTTGATTATACCTCAATAATACTGGGGAAGAGAAAGGATTAAAATATTATCATGTCTGTTTTCATAACAAAATGAAAAAGCCAAAAGCAATGATTTTATGCTTGACTTTTTCAGCTCATTAACCTCTAGATTGCAGGAAGAAAAATCTTCCAGAGGGCCTTCTCTTTGTAAGCACCAGAGCAGTCAATTTCAGTGAAATAAGGATAAAAAATGAACACACAGGGAGAATTCTCAAAATGCAGATGTCAGGACCCATCCCCAAAGGGTATATTTCAATCTTGGAAGGAGGAAGTCTTTTGTTATTTTCTAAAAGCACCCACGCATATTTGGATCTGATGCTGTCATCTAGAACCCCCTCAGAATTATCCTTGGGTGGGAAAGGCTGTTAAAAAAATCCAGCCCTTATGGCATGCTTGTGATTTATCAGGTTTGGAAGCTCGACTTAAGTCATTATGTGTAGATGCGAACACTAGCATTATTCAAGCAATGGTGTGAAATAGTGATGTTATGGACTATTTCACTCCCACTCTATTTCTACTGTATATAATTTACCTTCTAGGTTAAGTTTATTGTTTGACCCTGGGATACCCCCCTGAAGAAGGTTTGTGTGACATAACGTGTTAGTTTTTTGCTAGACTAGTTTTGTTCCCTTCCTTATATATGGTTAATTACAATCTAAGCAGGAAATTAAGCTCCATCAGCCTACTTATTTTTTGGTCTGTTTTAAGGAACTGGACTTTATCAATAATACAACTTTATCCACGTCTGTGGGTAGGGATAAAGGAATGTTTGACTATAAGTAAGGGTAATTTTAATAAGGACCTTTTAGAAGAGAATTTGGAATAATTTCAGAAAATGGTTGTGTTATTTGCTGTACCTTAGATCAGGCTTACCAACATTGATTCCTTTTGTTTTTTTCCTTCCTCAGATGTACATCCAGACAACAACACTCACTGTCTCCATGAGTTTAAGTGCTTCGGTGTCTCTAGGCATGCTGTATATGCCCAAGGTTTATATTATAATTTTTCATCCAGAGCAGAACGTGCAAAAACGCAAGAGGAGCTTCAAGGCTGTGGTGACCGCTGCCACCATGCAAAGCAAACTGATCCAAAAAGGCAATGATAGACCAAATGGCGAGGTGAAAAGCGAACTCTGTGAGAGTCTTGAAACCAACAGTAAGTCATCCGTAGACTTTCCGATGGTCAAGAGCGGGAGCACTTCCTGATAGATGTACGTTGAACATTCTTCTACTGGTCTTGGGGACTGTACAACATGGTTCCAAGGGCATGGTGGTATCCACACACCATGAGACCATCACAGTGGTTAGAACCATTTGGTTAGAACCAAAGGATTTCAGTGCAAGTGGCTCCTCTCCAGAGCATGAACATAGACACAAATTCTCTTTAAAAAAGGGTGATGCTCAAGTCTCTCTTGTGAAGCATCACAGAGCTTGAAGATTGGAACTAGGCTCCATTTATAAAATTATCCTTTAGTATTCATTCTCCAATTGTTGTTAGTTCAATATGGGTTGCTCTTCATAGAATTAGCAGTTAACTAGTATTTATGGAGCAAGTTACCAAAGATCTTACACAAATAGCATGTGTGTATGCTAAGTTGCTTCAGTTGTTTTCAACTCTTTGTGACCCCATGAACTGTAGCCTGCCAGGCTCCTCTGTCCATGGGATTCTCTAGGCAAGAATGCTGGAGCGGGTTTCCATGCCCTCCTCCAGGGGATCTTCCCAACCTAGGGATCAAACCTGTGTCTCCTGCTTTCCATGCAGATTCTTGACCCACCAAGCCATCAGGGAAGCCCCTTCCACAAGTAGAAAATATGCTATTTATGTATTTAGGGAAAGGAGAAAACTGGTTAGCCAACATGTTAGGTTCAGTCATAGTTTATATTTGTTTCCCCAAAGTGATCCCCTTCTTTGGCTTTCATTGATCTCTCTAATTCTTAATATATATTCAGATAGAGTTCTTCTCTGAAAGCCTCATGACCCTGAAAATAGGACTCTTGCTACAACCACCCCTCCACTTTTCCTTCCCTCACCTATCTTCCTCGTCTCTATATTCATCTCTGAAGAAGCACATAATAATACACTATTACCAAACTAATCCAGTAGAGTTTAACTGAACTATTCAAGTCCATCTTGGTATCTATTGAAGAACAGCAAATTGAAAGTATGTATTGCAAAATACCAGAAAGTTGAATACAGTGAGCGCATACATACACACACACACACACACACACACACACACACACACATATTCTCTCTCTCAGATTCTTCCAGGAGGCTATATCTCCTATTCTTTGTACATTTGACATAAAATAAAGGGATGATTGAGTTGATTTTAGCTGATTCAATTATTATAACAACTTAATCTACAACACTGTCTACTTTGATGCCCTATATGCAGAACTATCCTTAGTAAATAAGCATGTATTAATTAAACTTACTGACTTCAATTACTATCAGACTTCTTGGAATGATTGGCCAGATCCTCTAGGAAGATGACCTTCAGTTCATGAATATCAAATTTACCTGTATATCTATTCACCCTTCTGCAAATGTGAACCCTTAAAAAAGTACAAGAGAAGGCACAATAAGGATTGGTTTGGTATCCAATTGTTAAAACCACCTCTGATTATAGGTAGGGAATTGACTAATAGTGGAGCTATTTGGGCACTTAGCAGAGGATGTACTAAAACTACTCTTAAAGGCATTCTATCAGAGTAGAATGCTTGTGACTTGAGGGCAGAATTTGGTGTGCTTGCCTTGAAAGCATCAGTGCAGGAAGTTATTACCTATTGAAGAATGTCAATAAACTACTGTTGGCCAGTGATACAGTTTGAACACTGGCACATCTCATATGACTCACCAGAGTCTATAGATGCACTTGGTTTTTAACAGCAATCCAAAGAACTTTATATAATGTGGTTGCAAATGGAAACAAGCAAATAAACAGTGAAGTAAATATCAGATATCCTAGTGAAAGGTTGTTGTTGAATCACGCAAATACACCGGGATTCTTGGCCCCCGGAGGAGAAGAATTCAATCCGGGGCCAGAGATGAGGCTTGATCGCTCAGAGCTTTTGTGTAATAAAGTTTTATTAAAGTATAAAGGAGATAGAGAAAGCTTCTGACATAGGCATCAGAAGGGGGTAGAAAGAGTACCCTCCCCTGCTAGTCTTCAGCTGGATGTTATATAGTCACTAGCAGTCTGTTAATGAAAGAAAGGAATGTCTTAAAATTCAGAATGGCACCAGGCCCCTCACCCATAAGATGCATTTTGGGATAATCTTGGCACCAAATGGTTTATCCTGGGCCATAAAACGATTAACTTGAATCTTGAAGAAGGGCAGACCACCATACAAATAGTTTCATTTACATAGATTAGGGGAACAATATCTGAGTATAACATACTGGTTTGTCAAGTAGGTTCTGGGCCAAGAGGCGGAACCGACTTGGAGACAGAGTTTGGGGTAAAGGCATAGCACATTAGCATAGCTTAAGATGAACATTTTCATAAGAAAAAGGCATTGGTTATCTCTAGGCTCAAAAACAGCTAACTTCAGGCGAAACCAGGTGTCATTATGGCAACACAGTATTTTAAGAGAAACCTCCCTTTAAATTTGTGTAGAGAAGGAAAAAATATTGCTAGTTTGTTTCCTCCTGCCGCTTAAGAGAGATAAAGATGTCTGACACTTGCAGGCTATTTCTTCCATTTGGAGACCCCTGGCCTTCCTGCCTGTTACCCTCTCACTAGATTTACCTCTGGAACATAGTAAGGAAAAAAATAATCAACATTTTCTACCCCTTTAAAAAATAATTGGTTCTCTGAAGGGAAAATTTCTGGTGTTGATAAAGGCTAATTCCATGTCATAGAAATAAGTCTAACACATTTTGTTTTCCTTCTATTATTTTCTATTGACGCTGAAATGGAAATTTAATAGCATGAGTACATTTCCCTATTTCTTCTGAAATAAGAATGAAAGATTACAAAAGTGGAGCCTCTCCGGTAGGTAATCCTATAATATTCTGGAGGAGTTGAATGCTCACTTTTGGAAGGTGAAAGAAAGCCAAGATAAGGTGAATCAAGATAAAGTCAATTATGACCTCAAAGAAGGTTAAACTGTACTTTGTAGTTTTCATCTTTTACAGGAGTAATTTGGGTTGAATAAATTAGGCTCAGATAAAGTGATTACAGTTCAGACATTCAAAAAAGAGTGTAGGAAATCTCCACACATCCTTCTTCCATCTTACTCCCTGTAACCACTATTAACCTTTGCTTACTTAGATGACTAGCGACCATGGACCCCGTGGATGCCTATCCCGTCTGCCACATGTTTGAATGGAGTCAAAAGTCTTCCAAAATCACAAACTCTCTAAAACTACCAAAAACTTGAAGAGCTTAAATGCAATATTCTTCTTCTATAAGAACATTTTATGTCTTTGGAAGTATAATTGAAAACTGAAAAAAACTTTTGCCATTAAATTCTCTGTACCTCCTTGGATTTGAAAAACCTCCTTGCAAAACTGAGGGAGCCCATTCTCAATCAGTGCCAGGCTGGTTAATTCACTGGGACTGTGTCCATGCTGCTGCATTCTCATACTTTCTGCTATCAGACTTTTGATAAATCACCCTCACCACCATGACATGACAATGACATACAGGATAGTGTTTTGTAAACTATAAATCACTGTATAAAAGTAGATGTATCATTGCTGTCTTGAAAATATAAATTGGGCTGGGGGTCGTAGAAAAGAGAAGACAAAATTCTAGAACTATTGTTTTAGCATCTCTATTTTTAATACGTGAAGGATTTTGATAATTATGGCTACTGTTCTACAGTTGGAATTTTTTTCAAATTAGCTGTGTATTTATGATATACATGCAACATTTTTTCTTCAAATTGATAGATCTCTACAAATCCTCGTACTTAAGCCATTTCATCTTAAAGATGACTTGTTAATGCCTGAAATTCTGATCATACATATAAGGTTTTACAGCTTCTAAAGGTACACAGAATAAATAAAAGGAATGTGAAGCTGGAAAGTACACCAAACAAGTCCATGTTAATGATTGAATTTGCAGAATACTACATTTCACAAGTAAAAAGGTCAAGTGTTGTTTCATAAAACTTCTTCTGAAAAGAGACTTAGGAACAAAGTTGATATATATGAATTTTATCAACGGTGCCCAATTAACAAATGTTGTAACATGATAGTCCTTAAGCTCTGTTCATGCATAATTCATGAGAACAGCTGCTGTTGGAGGTAGATCCACTTTCTCTGGCTTATAAACCCAGTGTGTGTGCACAGGAAATTCATTGTTGCTGCATTCAAACCTGATTTTCACAAAGCATATACATCATCAGAAGTATTGCATTAGCTCATATGTATATCTCTGAATCCTTTGTGTTCTGTAACACTTCTGGAATGAAGGCAAAAGTACCACTGCTGTTATGAAAATCTGCAGACATACCTCCTTCTATTGAGCTTCACTTGATTGTGTTTCCCAGATACTGAATTTTTTTTTTTTTTCAAAAACTGAGCATTTTGTGTCAAACTTGCATTGTTGGATGATGGTTAGCATTTTTTAGCAATATTTTTGTGTAATTAAGGTATGTGCATTATGTTTTTAGACACACTATTATTACACACTTAATAGACTATAGAATGTTATAAACAGAATTTTTTTTTTTTTGGCCATGCAGTGCCAAATCCCTGTGTGGGACTTAGTTCCCTGACCAGGGATGGAACTCATGCACCCTGCACTGGGAGCTCAGAGTCTTAACCACTGGACTTCCAAGGAAGTCCTAACGTAACCCTTATATGCACTTATGTGCGTACCTATGTGCTAAGTCACTTCAGTCGTGTCCAACATTTAACAACCCCATGAACTGTAGCCCGCAAGGCTCCTCTGTTCATGAGATTTCCCAGGCAAGAATACTGGAGTGGGTTGCCATTTCCTTCTCCAAGGGATCGTCCAGATCCAGAGATGGAACCTGTATTGCATTGGCAGGCATGCTCTTTACCACTACTGCCACCTGGTAGGCTGCAGTCCATGAGGTCGCTAAGAATCGGACACGACTGAGCGACTTCACTTGACTTTTCACTTTCATGCATTGGAGGAGGAAATGGCAACTCACTCCAGTATTCTTGCCTGGAGAATCCCAGGGACGGGGGAGCCTGGTGGGCTGCCGTCTATGGGTTGCAGAGTTGGACACGACTGAAGCGACTTAGCAGCAGCAGCAGCAGCTACCTGGGAAGCCCTTATATGCACTGACTTGCAAAAAACATTCACATGACTTGCTTTATTGTGTGCAATATCATTTTACCTAGTGATCTGGCCCACAAAGTCTAGATTGGTCTCTGAATAATAAAAAAGATAAGACTTAAAATTCAGAAGTGTTCAGAGCCTTACATCCCTTTTCTAATCAAAAAAATTATGATTACTTTCCTTTTGTAAATTATAGTTCTCAGTAGAATTCTACCATCTTTTTCTGGAGGTCACTTCTAAGAGTCTAAAAAATAAAACATGAATTTCTAAAGAGGTTTAGAGTCTTAAAGTTGGAATGATCCTTGAAGAGTAACATCTGAATATCATCTTCGTCAAGATCTTTTTGTTATTGTTCTTCTGTTACCTCCATAATTTTTCTTTCTACCTATCTTCAAATCTGATAAATATTTCTTACATGTATAGACATACTGAATATGGCAAAAAGTTGAGTATTTTTCTTTCAGGGCTGTTTTTTTTAACTCATAATTTTTCTTCATCTTATCAACAAAGACCATATGAAAATCTTTCAAAAGCATAGCTGAAGTATAGATTTTATTTTCTTAGAAAATATTTAGAAGGATACGATAGCATTATACAAACAAGAAAGAAAAAAAGTTAAAAATGAAATAAAGACCATAAAAATCACTGTCCTATTTTACACCAAACCAAATGGAGCAGACACCCTAGCTTTTAGAAGGGTAAATAGAAAGTAAAGCATTCCATATTGATTCTCTAAGAAAACTGCTGTTCCCCCACAAATCTCCCCTGCCTCTGTCCTCACAAAAACCCAATGTTATGGATTGTGGACCAGTGACGAAACTGAGGCCCTGTAACCTGGTTTAGTGATGTTTTTGCACTCATTTTGGAGAGAAGAGGATGCAATTTGAAACCAAGTCTAAGATCTACTTCCTTTCAATTGCATGTCAATAATAACCTAATGTGAGCAATATAGAAAGATATGCAGATATGTCCCACCTGTTTTTAGCATGAAGCTCATAATAGTCAAGGAAATAAAAATAGCAAAAACATCTACAACTAGCACATCCTGGGCTACTTGCTTTAATTTTACTGATTGTGGTCTTTAGGTAATGCTGGTCTCTGATAAAAAATTATCTGGTCAATTACCAGAGTTCATGTACACTAAAATGGAATGAGTCTAATCACCCATTATTTCAAAGAAGGAACTTTACAATTTTCTTATTCAGTGTTCAAAAGTAAATCATTCTCTAAAAAAAAATAAAATGTGTTTCACTGTGGATTGGATTTATGTAGTGAAATACATAGGCTTCCCTGGTGGCTCCATGGTAAGGAATTTGCCTGCCAATTCAAGACATGAGGGTTTGATCCCTGAGTTAGGAAGATACCCTGGCGAAGGAAATGGCAACCTACTCCAATATTTTTGCCTGGGAAATCCCATGGACAGAGAAGCCTGGTGGGCTACAATCCACGGGGGTCACAAAGGAATCAGACACAATTTAGTGACTAAACAACAAAGTGAAACATATATGTTTAGCATTTTTTCTTCTTTTTTCTTATTCATTCCAGAATTCCACTGAAAAATAGAACATCACATTTGAATTTTAGAACAGAGATTTATTCCATCACAGCTTTCAAAAACACAAAGGAATTATCTGGATTTAGACTTGTATTTCTGAAAATTTAAGTATGAATATCAATTTGACTTAGAATATTTTCTTGTTCATACCTATTTAATAATCTTACAATAATGGGTTTTATTTCACAGTAAGCTGGTACCAGAAAAATTAAATATTCATTTGCTTCTTCAAGTCTTTATTTTTTAAACATCTCCATTTGTATCCTTTTGATGAAACCAGACCGTAAATATGTGTTGGCAATACATTTTAGTGCATTCATTTTTAGAGTTTAAAAGTATTATATTTAAATAAAAGATATATTCACTCTCAAAGCATGACTAATTATAATGAAGTGAAGTGAAGTCGCTCAGTAGTGTCCGACTCTTTGTGACCCCAAGGACTGTAGCCTACCAGGATCCTCAGTCCATGGGATTTTCCAGGCAAGAATACTGGAGGGGGTTGCCATTTCCTTCTCCAGGGGATCTTCCCAACCAAGGGATGGAACCCAGGTCTCCTGCATTGTAGGCAGATGCTTTACCATCTGAGCTACCAGGGAAGCCAATTATAATGACTGACCCTTTTTTGGTCATCAAGCAGGCTCAAAAAATTGATGTCTTTAATGTGGATTATAAAAAAATATATATATATTTTTTATTTTGCAGGATACAGAATTGATCTGTTCTTGCATTTTTTTACACCGTAAATCTCTGTTAATCAAAACACACATTAAATAGAATTTCACCTAACTTTATTAAATAGCAAGGTGTTCATATTTTTAGTTTTCTGCTATATGTGTATATTATAAATGAGACTAGGGTTTCACAGATCAAAAATTCTTCTTTTTCTACAGCTGTTGAATTCCTACCATGCGGTTTAAAATAATATGTTGTAAAGACCATGTATAAAAAGTCACTGTAAGATTTGAATTTTAAGATCATTTTAACAAACTGATGTATTATCCTGTACTATAATTTGTCTTAATTTGTCTTAACAGCTTCCTCCACCAAGACAACATATATCAGCTACAGCAATCATTCAATCTGAAACAGGGAAATGATACAATATGAAGAAATGTGGTCTGCGATCTTAAACAATGAACGTGACACCACCAACACTCACTCCTGGAGATCTCTGTAGACTACAATCAATCAAATCAATAGTCAATCTTGTAAGGAACAAAAAGTAGCCACAAGCCAAAAGTATTAATAATAGGGAGTGAAGAAACCCGTTTTATACAATACAACCAATGAGTGTCAAGCTAAAGTATTGCTTATTCATGAGCAGTTAAAAAAAAAAAAATCACAAAAGGAAACTAATGTTAGCTTGTGAAAAAAACAAAAACAAAAACAAATGCTGTTGAAATATGAAATAAACCTTGTCTGATGTTATTCTTGTAAGTATTTTTCTGTGATTGTGAGAACTCCCGTTCCTATCCCACATTGTTCAACTTGTATAAGACAATGAGTCTGTTTCTTGTAATGGCTGACTGGATTGAAGCCCTGGGTTGTGCTAAAAATAAATGCAATGGTTGACGCATGCAATTTTTTATACAAATAATTTATTTCTAATAATAAAGGAATGTTTTGCAAATGTTGAGAGTTGTTTTGTTCCAGTTTTAAAGCCAGGGGAAACTCTTTCCAGTTGGCACTTCTGCTGTTATTTAACTCCTGCTGTAAAAGCCCTGATGTGCCAAGAAAATACTCTTCCTCGAGGAATGTGTTTTTGTACATTTCTTTATATGTGAAGAAGATTGTTTTTTATTTCTATATCAAAAAGAATTATTTGTGTAAGACTTTGTGACTATTTCAAGATTTATGTGGTAGTTTTTCATAGTAATTGCCTCTTTTCTGAAGAATCATGCAGTAGTTTGACATCAATTGCTTCAGGTATCATAATTAACAAATGAGTTAAACATTAAACATGACTTGTGAGAATGTAACCTGAAAGTCATCATCTAAAAGTATATCCAAGTATCACTGAAATTCTCCATTTTCTAAGTCAAACTTTTGCATAATGAAATAGTCCAAGGTGTATAATATTAACTTTTTCTCAACTGGACCTGGTGTCCAATGAAATCAATGAAGTAATGACCCTTACCGAATACATTCCTCAAAGCACAGAATTAACATATTTATTCCCTTGGCATCACTAAAGAAACCACAGTTCAGATAACATGTCAATATTTCTTATTTTCCAAATGAAAACATTCATTGGTTCGTAGAACAGTATCATTAAAGAGAGAGAAAACAGGGAGCCTGTGTCATGCTAATAAACCATGCTAGGATGGCTAAAAGGCCCTGTTAAAGGCTTCAAATCTGCTACCATTTTTATCATGGGTGCCTCTTACCTACACAGTCCCAGACATCCATCAAGTCAATGGGTCTCTAAGATCATTTTATTAGTAAATGTTCTCTCTGCTGAGTTAGCTTGGATGGCTCATTGCACTCCTTATAAAGAGCTATCTGTGCTCTGTAGCTTCAACTAGGATATTGACAGTCACTTTATTTAATATAGAGGGTTGAAGTAGAGTAGTTCAGGCACCTTCAACACAGAGTAACATTTCCTAGATCCCAACTCAGAGAGCTGCATACAGAAGGAAATGGGTACTTATTGGCCTCTTGTTATAGTATCTGTTGCTTGTAGATAATATGTAAATCAAGAGAGAGTATTATTTTCAAGTTTTCAGATAATCTGAATTACTGATAAATACAATCCTGTAATCAGGATTGTAAACCCATCTCTAGGTGTGCCTTTCTAGATAAGATCTAGTTTAAAACAAAATAAACTCATAACTACATTTTATTGTACCATGTAGCTCAGTATCAATAGCTAACCAAGAAAATTAATTATGATCATATTTTAATTTTTAAATGGACAGTTTTCTTTGTATTGGAGATTACTATCCATTTTCACAATTTTTTAAACTAGTAAGTACACAAACGTTTGGCTAAGGAAAAAAATGCTTGAATTTTGCAAGCCTTGTATTTCATTCAGGGAGCAAAATTCAAGTATATATTTATATTTTCGTTTAATAATTGACTCTAGTCAGGGTAAGTGGATGCAACAGAGTGATTATGAGAGCAAACCTGGACCAACGGTAGGTTTTTATTATGATGATGACTTTTTCCTTTTAAGGCTTTAGGAAGAAAAATAAAACATTAAGCCAAATTCATGACATTTCCAAATTGTTTTTCCAGTTACAAACTTACTAATGGGTTGTCTTCCCTTAGTACTTTTGTAAATAATTGATAATTCTTTGGTGTTCTACAAATTTTTATTTAGCTCATAATGGAGTTGAATAATAGTTTCCATAGATTTACATATGCCAATTATCTTGTATAACATTATCTCAGTGGGAAATTTTCTTCCTGATGAAACTATCATCTCCCCAGGCAATGGGAGGATAAACTCCTTCACCCTCTTATAGTAGGAGCTGGAACGTTTTGACCTCCACTGTAGTTGTTTTCTCAGGGACTCTGCAGAGGGCTCAGGAGATAGATGCTGGGACAGTGCGGGGAGACATCCTGTAAGGAAAGGATTTAGCGTGTGCCTAGTAGTCGTTCTCAAGTCCCATGCTTTAAAACGAACTGCCTGTGTACTACAGATAAGCAAATGCAAAGTTGCATGGAAATAATATCGTATTATATTCTTTAGAATCGACCTTGTGTTTTATTCTGGCCAGGAAATGTCACATCTAATCTCAGCATGCCAGAGGGAATGCTAAAAATGTAGCCTAGGTAATAGTCGGCAAATGTCACTTGTAGACAATAAGCAACATATTAGTGTGACCTTGGGCCAACCAAATCTGACCTCAATTAAAAAAAAAATTAGCTTATACTTGCTCATATTTAAAGGCATCTGAATCCGTGATGGTTGAGCTGGCACAGACTAATTTTATTTTTAAGGAAAACTTATCATAAATTTAAATTCGAGGGGTGACCACTGGGACATGAATAGGGAGCTAAATGATTGAGCTTAATTTTTGGTGTTTATCAGAAATTTTCACAGAAAATTTATCATCTTAGAAGAACAGGATTTTACTTTTTTAAAGTAAATACCATATTACAGGAAATCTCACTAAGAACAGAAGTTTGTGTCATTTTATTTCCTTCCCCTTTGACTCTATATTCTCTATTATTTACCAATGACAGTGGAGAATAACAATTTTCTAAATTATGTCAGCCAACAGTGATATTTTATTCAGTCAGTAAGTGGAAGAAATGCCATTCTTAAACTCTATTATGCAACATTACCAATTTTTCTCATTTCATTTATTTAATTCCCTTTAACGTGAGTATTTCATCTATCTTTTAGAAAAAAATTACTAAAAATAACAATTAGGTGGCATGAAAGGATGAATAAGAAATAATACCAAATTATAGAATATTCTAATCATACAAAATAATCTTTAGAAATGCTCCTTTTTGCTTTTATTATTGTTCCCTTTTAATAGACATATGAATAATGAAGAAACATTTGATCATAGCTAGAAGAAAAGATTTCCTTAAGAAGAAATGAAGTCTATGACTGTTCAGAAGCTTGCTGTCATTCTTGGAAAATATCATATTATAGTAGCAAAAAGAACAATTGTTAAAAAAAAAATTCCACTGTCTATGTTCTATTTCAGTTTATTCCTTACAAAACTTTTTGTAGCATAACCTTTAATGATGCTATGACTTATGAGTGCCATTATTTTTTATTTAATTTAACCCTTCATTGGGATATTAAGAATATTTTTTTACTGTTGGACTCAGTGTGTTGTAAAGCCTCGTACTATATTTTAGCTGTCTGCAGAGTGATAAGGATAGAAGAAAGGAAATTTGACCCATTAAATATTTATTTTTCTAACTGTGTAATGCCTAATTAAGTAGTTTTAGCAAAGTTAACTTTGAAAAATTACTTGTTACAAAGGTATGAAGGCCGAGAATGGATTGGGACCTATTAAAAAGAATAGGCCATGCAATATCTTGGATGGGAGGTAGGAATGATGTGATTATAGAAAACAGGAAAGGCAAAAGATCAATGTGATGTATCAGGCTTTGAAGTAAGCAAGTAAGATTATTTACCAATGAACAGTATTCTTGCCTGGGGAATCCCATGAAGAGAGAAGGCGGGTAGGCTACAGTCCATAGAGTGGCAAAAGAGTCGGATGCAATTTAATGACTGAACAACCACCACCACCACCAATGAACTAAGTTCCATTAGGTAAGTTCACTAGAACATAGGATGATCTAATGAAAATTATCAGACAGCTAATGAAGAGAGCTCATGAAAATTATCAGAATGGTAAAGTATAATTCTGAAAGAGTTAAAAAATATAACTTTCATAAGGAGGCAAAAGGAATAAGTTAAGGATATTATTCAATCCACTTATTAATTAGGAAACTGGTAATATGTTAAAAATGACTACAAAGAGAAGATGAGAAGCTAATGATAAATACATATATATATTTTTAATATTTGTAATTAGATATTGGGATAAATCAGGGGATTCCCAGGTGGTGCTAGTGGTAAAGAGCTCACCTGCAGATGCAAGAGATGCAAGAGACACAGTTTCGATCCCTGGGTTGGGAAGATCCCCTGGAGAAGGAAATGGCCATTCCAGTATTCTTGCCTGGAAAATTCCATGGACAAAGCAGCCTGGCAGACTACAGTCCATAGGGTCACAAAGAGTCAGACATTACTGAAGTGACTTAACATGCATGCACTGGGATATATCGGGATAAGATATAAAACTAGGTAAACTGTAAACTTAGAGGTCGTCTGTTCCACTGGACAGACATTACTTGAATCTACTAAAAAAAAGACAAATTAACCCCTATATTTACAGAGTTGTAAAATAACCATGTTGATAGAAATTCAAACGGAGCACTATATTGGAAAAATCCCCTTTAACATCTTTTACCTATTTTTAGGTTTTGAATAATTTTTCTAAGTTATATTTTATTGTTTCCCCCTAACTTCTAACATTGCATTTGTAGTGTCTGAATAATAAGGGCTTCCTAGATGGTGCAGTTGGCAGAGTCCACCTGACAGTATAGGAGACCAAAGAGTTGGGTCGGGAGATCCCTGGAGGAGGAAATGGCAACCTATTCCCTTATTCTAGCCTGGAAAATTTCATGGACAGAGGAGCCTGGCAGGATACAGTCCATGGTGTTGAGAAGAGTTTGACACTACTAAGCACGTGCTCATACACACACACACACACACACACACACACACACATACACATGCACCTAAAATCATATTAAGATAATCCAAGTTAGTAGAAGAGTTCTGAGATAGACTCTGTTTTCATTAGTCTTTCTTTAATATTTGTGTGCAACTCTGAGGCTGGATTGAATAAGATGATACGGAGGATAAGTGCGAATAAATGTGTTGTAGCCTTCAGTTCACAGTCCTCTATCAAGCGGTTCCACAAACAATCTGAATCTGTGATTTCTTCCTTTCATCACATAGGTATTTGTTATCTCTGGGGGTGTTTATTCTCTCTTTTTTGTAGCATATTATGCAAAAAGGGCAAATTGGCTTTTCAAGATTGTCACAAAAGATGAAAAGCCATGGGTAATGTATCTTGCCTCCATGCATATCTCCTAGTTCTCCTTGGCTTCAATTCAGTTCAGTTGCTCAGGCGTGTCCGAACTCTTTGCAACCCCATGAATTGCAGCACGCCAGGCCTCCCTGTCCATCACCAACTCCCAGAGTTCACTCAAACTCATGTCCATCAAGTCGGTGATGCCATCCAGCCATCTCATCCTCTGTCGTCCCCTTCTCCTCCTGCCCCCAATCCCTCCCAGCATCAGAGTCTTTTCCAATGAGTCAACTCCACGCATGAGGTGGCCAAAGTACTGGAGTTTCAGCTTTAGCATCATTCCTTCCAAAGAAATCCCAGGGCTGATCTCCTTTAGAATGGACTGGTTGGATCTCCTTGCAGTCCAAGGGACTCTCAAGAGTCTTCTCCAACACCACAGTTCAAAAGCATCAATTCTTTGTTGCTCTGCTTTCTTCACAGTCCAACTCTCACATCCATACATGACCACAGGAAAAACCATAACCTTGAATAGATGGACCTATGTTGGCAAAGTAATGTCTCTGCTTTTGAATATGCTATCTAGGTTGGTCATAACTTTCCTTCCAAGGAGTAAGCGTCTTTTAATTTCATGGCTGCAATCACCATCTGCAGTGATTTTGGAGCCAAAAAATATAAAGTCTGACACTGTTTCCACTGTTTCCCCATCTATTTCCCATGAAGTGATGGGACCAGATGCCAGGATCTTCGTTTTCTGAATGTTGAGCTTTAAGCCAACCTTTTCACTCTCCTCTTTCACTTTCATCAAGAGGCCTTTTAGTTTTCTTCACTTTCTGCCATAAGTGTGGTGTCATCTGCATACCTGAGGTTATTGATATTTCTCCCGGCAATCTTGCTTCCAGCTTGTGCTTCTTCCAGCCCGGCGTTTCTCTTGATGTACTCTACATAGAAGTTAAATAAGCAAGGTGACAATATACAGCTTTGATGTACTCCTTTTACTATTTGGAACCAGTCTGTTGTTCCATGTCCAGTTCTAACTGTTGCTTCCTGACCTGCATATAGGTTTCTCAAGAGGCAGGTCAGGCGGTCTGGTATTCCCATATCTTTCAGAATTTTCCACAGTTTATTGTGATCCACACAGTCAAAGGCTTTGGCATAGTCAATAAAGCAGAAATAGATGTTTTTCTGGAACTCTCTTGCTTTTTTGATGATCCAGTGGATGTTGGCAATTTGATCTCTGGTTCCTCTGCCTTTTCTAAAACCAGCTTGAACATCTGGAAGTTCGTGTTTCACGTATTGCTGAAGCCTGGCTTGGAGAATTTTGAGCATTACTTTACTAGCGTGTGAGATGAGTGCAATTGTGCGGTAGTTTGAGCATTATTTGGCATTGCCTTTCTTTGGGATTGGAATGAAAACTGACCATTTCCAGTCCTGTGGCCACTGCTGAGATTTCTAAATTTCCTTGGCTATTACCCTGGTCTTTTTCATATCCTGCCACTGGTGTCCTCCATGCAAGAGAAGCAAGAATGAAGTCTTTCCAATCAGAGGGCTGGAGTTTGCAGGGGCAGAAGTATGATGAATAGAGCTCTGCTTTTCGACAAATATCCTAGAATTATGAACACCCATCTACTCCTCACTTCTAGTTTTTAATGGAGTCCTAGTAGCACTGGAATTCAACGAGAATCTTGACTAACCTGGAAGAAGGAAGAAGAAGCAATGTGTACAAAGCATAACACAGACAAGATGCCATTTACTAACTTTTTTTTTCCTCATAATGTTCTTGACCTTTTTTCTACCTCCTGCACATGTTATCCACTTAATGAATGGCCTCTTCATACATTCTAGGTACTCAGAGATCCACTTTTGCATTTTCTATTTCTGGATCCACTAATACTTTTCCATGCTCCAACGCCTCAATTCCAAATTACATTTCTATGTCAAAGCAGTCCCCATCCATAACACACACAGATATCAAAAAGGCACATCCAAGGCCCCTAGGGAATCTACTACAGTTAGATTTTTAAGTAATAAAACATATATTTAAGATAGTTTAATGATTCACTTTTAGAAACTATTTACTGAGGGCCAGCTATACAGAAGATGTTATAGGTGCTGAGAATGTATTCAGTTCAGTTTAGTTGCTGTTGTGTCCAACTTTCCACAACCCCATGGACTGCAGCACGCCAGGCCTCCCTGTCTATTGCTGACTCCTGGAGTTTACTCAAACTCGTGTCCACTGAGTCGGTGATGCCATCCAGCCATCTCAACCTCTGTCGCCCCCTTCTCCTCCTGCCTTCAATCTTTCCCATAATCCAGGGTCTTTTCAAATGGGTCAGCTGTTCGCATCAGGTGGCCAAAGTATTGGAGTTTCAGCTTCAGCATCAGTCCTTCCAATGAACATTCAGGACTGATTTCTTCTATGCTGCACTGGCTGAGAATGTATTAGCAGACAAAAAAGACCGCAACAAAAAACCAATCCTGGTCCTCAAGGCATTTACATTTCTATATGACAGAGAAATAATAAACAAGATAAATGTATAAGTCCAGGATGTGTAAGTGATAAATATTGATGGTAAAAAATAAATCAGAGAAAATGTATATGAAATAGGTTAAGTAACAATTGTAGAGTAATGGGTTAAAATCTTAGGTAGATAGCTTGGGAGGATGACATATGATTAAAAGCCTGAAGCAAAGGAGGGACTGACCTACACAGCATCCTGAGGAAGAGAATTCGAAGGCAGAGGGAGTGGCAAGGTCCAGCGGCAGGAGCAAATGTAGAGCAGGGTAAAGAGAAGGGGTGGCATGTGGTGAACAAGCTCCTGAAGGGCCCTGAGAGAACCGGAACTTTTACCCCGACTGATGGGCGACTCTCACAGGGTTTTGAGCAAAGGAGTGGCATGTGGGTCTTAATGGTAACTGCATCTTTCTGACTGCTGTAAGAAAATAAGATTAGCTTCATGGAGGCAAAGGCAGAAGCACAGACATTGATTACACACTCTTGGATGATCATGGAATGGGCTGGGTAAAGCAGTGGAGGTGATGAAAAGTGGTTAAACTCTATGCATTTTAACAGAATATGCTGATGCATTAGATGTGCTTGAGAGAAAAGGATGATTCCAGGGCTTTTGACTTAAGTAACTGAAAGGATGGAGATGAGGAGACTGTGAGAAGAACACATTGAAGGAAATATAATTCATACTAGAGTATGAATGTCCAATATTTCTTCCCACTTGGGCTCCTTGATTTGCATTTTTAAAGATGCATGAATCACTAATTGGAATAACTCTAGAAATCTTATGATGAGTCTGGGTACAGGAAATACTTTATGAATGAGCCTCTGTTCCCTCTGTGATATTTTCAGCAGGGTCTTAGATCATTTCCTGATGTTACCAAATCTTTCCTTTTTCTCTAAACTCTCTCTTCCAGGCTGAATCCTGAGCTGATTTTTCTTTTTCTTTTAAGCTTCTTTCAATAGCATTTATCTATCTCCTGGGACCTATCCCAGTTCTTTTGTGGTATTTTAATTTTGTTTGATTATTGTTGTAGTCATTGTTGATATTCTGTTGCTTTCCCAGGAATACCCTGTGGTCTTTGGATAAATTTTATTCTCTAACTTTCTGCTTCCTTGGCTTCTGAGTTATTTTAAAGTGAATGGTGCTCCTCAGAATCTACCCCAGGAATATTATATTTTACCCCCAACTTTTTATCTCAGTCAAAACTCTCTCTTTGTTTGAGAAGGTCCATTGCCTTCTCAAGAAACATACATATTGGGCTTTCCTGGTGGCTCAGTGGTAAAGAGTCTGCCTGCCAATTCAGGAGACACAGGTTCAATTCCTGGTCCAGGAAGATACCACATGCCACAGAGCAGCTAACCCGTATGCTACAAATATTGAGCCTGTGCTGTAGCAGCCCAGGATCTGCAACTACTGAAGCCCACATATCCTAGAGGCCGTGCTCCACAACAAGAGAAACCACTGCAATGAAAAGCCTACTCACTGCAACTAGAGAAAACCCACACAGCAACAAAGACCCAGTACAGCCAAAAAGAGACATATTAAAAAAAAAAAAGAAACATAGCTACCTGGCTGAAATATAGAATAAGTAAATAAAGGGGATATTGCCTGAGATCAAAATAAATATTAAGGGCTGCATGACTACACTACTTTAGTCATGATTTCTGCTAGTATACAAGCTACCTATTTCTCAAGGGCTTGCCTTTTAAAAAATTCATCAAATTCATTCAATCATTCACTTAGTCCTTCAGTAAGAACAATGTGAAAATCATATATTATTTCTTGTGTGGAGATGCAAAGAGCTTACAAGCTGGAAGGGATCACAAGACACCTAATGATAACACTAATTACAATAACTATAATAAAAACTAGGGACTTTCCTGGTGGTCCAGTGGTTATGACTCCCAGCTTCCCCTGCAGGGGACACAGGTTCAGCCTCTGGTCAGGAAACTGAGATCCTGTATGCCATGCAGCAATACCAAATAGATATATATATATATACATAATATGTAAGATTATGATGTCCTCAGATCACACAGCTTGTAATTGCTGCACTGAAGTAAATCTTGCAAAAGCCTTGTGGGATTGATTCATCATTGCTCCTGTTTGTAGATGATGAAACGGAGACAAAGATTGATGAGTTAACCTGCTGGAGATCATCAAGCACCTGGCTGTGGAGCTTGTATAGAGATATGTATTGGAGAGAATGTGTCATCGGAAAGTCAGGACACTTTAGGGGTCAGCTGAAAATATTAGGCACAAGCCTATTCTTTTTCCTAGAATCCTTCAATCGGATTTCTTGTACTAGTGTGTCTGATTTGTTGTAGAAAAGCTAACCATCCTTCCTAACTCTGGCAAATATATTTTGATGAGGGGTAGTCTTTGGATAAATTCAAGTCAGTGCTAACTTTTATATTTGCTTGAATTTTCATTTCTATTCTGAGTTACCTCTAATGTACAATTTTTACAGTTATCCATGTACATCATAAGGCCAGACACAGAATGCAGACCTTTTTCTTCATGGTTTATGATCTGTTGTATCTCATTTGAAAACTCTTCAAATACAATGAAAGACATTACAAAAAAAAAAAAAAACACACCACTTGAAGGATGTATTTACAACTTACTGGTAAGTTTGCACAAATCATCCTTAGCTTTACAATTTTTATACACAGGGTAAGGGTAACTTTATTCAGACATTCACCCAAATCATTTGCAAATGTGTTCTTATTATATTTTTAGCTAAAATTGTTTCTTTCAGGTAGAAGTGCTTTTTTAGTATTTTAGTGCATGATGTCCTTCCTAAGATATAGACATTATAATCATAACATCTTACAGACAGGACAATCAAAGCTGAAGATTATTAAAGTTCATTGTTGAATCATCCATCATTAATTGAGTCAAGAATAGAAATGTACAATTCACAATGCTGGGCTAAAGTCCTTAGACCAAACTGGGCCCAGCCACCCTCTTTGGGTCTTGAACACTGTCATTACCTAATGGCTGTTTACTGGGCCCATAACCCTGGCACTGCCATAAGCAGAAGTTATCTACAGTCTTGGAGTCTATTACAGTGGAAACTCCTGGCAGAGCAAAAAGGCAGAACTGAAAGAGACCTTGCTGCCTTTTCACTGGCATGTTCAATCTCCTAGGTCAGAGGGGAGAGGGAAAGTGTTTGGATAGACAAGTGTTTGGATGACAAGCACCTTTATTAGCGCTATATGAGATCCAGGGTGCAATGTAAGAAAAAAAGTTTTCTAGGGCTCCCCTGGTGGCTCAGTGGTAAAGAATCCACCTGTTCCATCCCTGATCCGGGAGGATCCTGTGTGCCATGGAGCAGCTGAGCCCGCGGGTCACAACTATTGAGCCTGTGCTCTCGAGCCCAGGAGCTGCAGCTACTGAAGCCATGCACCCAAGAGCCTGTGCTCCGTAAGGAGAGAAACCCCTGCAATGAGAAACACGTGCATCACGACTAGAGAGTAGCCCATGCGCTCTCAGCTAGAGAAAGCCTGTTCAGCAACGAAGATCCAGCACAGCCAAAAATAAATAAAATTATTTTTAAAAGAGGTTTTTTAGGTGTTTTGAAGTTGTAAAAGTCTGAGTCCTATTCAGTTTTCCCCTAATTCTCCTAACCAACACACACACACGGCAACATTAATGATGATTTTTAAGAAGCAAAAACTAGACCAAGGTTGTGTTATATAAAATGGATATTTCAAAAACTGTTATACCTATTTATGCATTGTAACTGGGGTTCAGTTGGAGAAAATGTGTCTTCTATCAGCAGGCATCTGAGACCTAAAATAGATTTTTAATGGAGCCCTGGGGCGGCTGGACACAATTGTCCATAATGACTTTATGGAGTGGGTCAGTGAATCAGAATACAGAGGGTTGATATGATTGGTCTTAACTATTATGAAGAAGCTATAATAGCCTCCAATAGCAAAGCTCTCACTTTTCAGAAAGTACCTAATTACCAATTTACACAGTAGGGATTTTTAACTAACACTGACAGCTCTCCCCTACAGAGGAGGTATCTCTTTACTAGTAACCAATAAGAGAAAATTCTGTTGCTTCAACATATTCAATTTCTAAGTGTATTGACTGCATAGTATTCAAATATAATCACCATATTTATGGGTCTCATTCTGCCTACCGAATATAAGAGTGGCATATTTAATATAAATAATAAAGAGAAAATGTCTTCTTAGTATATTCCTTATTGCTGTCAGCTTTAGAAATTCACAAGTGTGTTAAAATATACTTTAATTTAATTTTCACCATAAATACATAATAATGATTCCTTCTTTCAATCACTATATGTTCTGAGGTTAGCATTAAAATCCAGGATGAAATGACTCATGCTGAATTAAGTTAAATAAATATTTAAAATCATTTTGAACATTCAGGAATGATAAAATTAAGCCAGACGATGGTATTGAAATATTTAATGATGGTATTTTTTTGAGAGGTTGTGCAAAGGTCACTAACATAGCTATATGCTGATAAAAATTTTTCTTGAACTTTTTAATGGCTGCATAAAATTTATTTATTATTGAATAGACTACAGAGTTTTTTTAATGGAAAATTTAGCAGTAAATACTCAGAGTTGTTCTAAAATTATATAGTTTTAGAGCTTAATTTAAATACTGTGACTCTGGTATGGTTCCTCCACCAACTAAGCTGACTGGCATCATATTTTGAAGCACAAAAATACAAAAAAAAAAAAAAAAAGAGTCCATACTATATATCAGTACATGGTGACAGTTTTCTAAATTAAAGTATGTAAAGCCTATGCAAATATATGTGGGCAAGTCATTTTACAAAATAAGCAAGAGACAAACAGGGACCTCAGTCCTTGTGTTTCTACCACACATTTCTATTACCATCTCACCATGCTCAGCATCACAGAAGGACCATTTAGGAGCTAGGCTTTTAGAAACATTCTATAAATGTCTAAGTCTAAAATTAGCTTAAAATAAAAAAAATGGTTAAATATACATAATTCTGCCTCACCTCTCTTCTTCCACTGGTACCCACGAACCCCAGAAATTTCCTTTGATCTTCAAATAGAACACGGTTATTCCAGAAATCAAGTAAAACAAAAATCCTTTAAGAATCGTTTTAATTGCAAGGTTCTCCAAAACTGGTCTGAACACAACTTGCATCAAGGTCTACAGGGATGTGGTTTAAAAGTAGTTTATGGAGTCCTGCTGGAGACCTACAGAATTAGAATGTCAGGGTATGGGTCTTGAGAATCTGCATTTTTATTTATTTTTGACTGTACCCCACAGCATGTGGGATCTTAGTACCCACTCTAAGAATGAAACCTATGCCTCCTGCATTGGAAGCATGGCATCTTAACCACTGTACCACCAGGGAAGTCCAGAGAATCTCGATTTTCAAATCAGAACTTGTGTTCAGTAAACCTGTGAACCACTGGACTAGAGAGATGAGTTGGAGAAACTTTCTCCCACAAATGGTCCATGATACACACTGCATCTCAGACAGTTTTTCTTACCAAATTTTACTATTTTTTTAGTTTTAATTCTATAGATTCTTTGTACCACAATATAATTACTTATAAGTACATGTAAGTTTTAACTGACTACGCAATGACCACAGAGAGTTTTAACTGGCCAAGGCCTTTTGGCTCTTTCTTTGATCTAAATGAAAAGTCTTCACCACAGCTTTAGTAAATTTGCCTTTCTCTGTTCAATAAATTCAAGGGCTGATAACATGTACTTCTCAGTCTGGTAAACTAGAGAAGACTTTCCTCTGATCTTACTCTATTCCCCACTCCCATTTGATTAACCAAATTATACTTAAACATGCACATGGATAATGGGCCATTTCCCCACCAATGTTCTTGTCTTATACCTAGAACAGGAGTAAACAGGTAAATAGATATAATTAATCATGTTGTCTTTCAGTGGCACATGATGCTTTTAACTGTGGTGTTGGAGAAGGCCTTTGAGAGTACCTTGGACAGCGTGAAGATCAAACCAGTCAATCCTAAAGGAAATCAGTCCTGAGTATTGGAAGGACTGAAGCTGAAGCTGAAGCTCCAATACTTTGGACACCTGATGCAAAAAACTAACTCATTGGAAAAGACCCCGATGCTGGGAAAGATTGAAGGCAGGAGGAGAAGGGGACAACAGAGGATGAGACTGTTGTATAGCATCACCGACTTGATGCACACGAGTTTGAGCAAGCTCCGGGAGTTGGTGATGGACAGGGAAACTCGGTGTGCTGCAGTCCATGAGGTCACAAAGCGTTGGACATGACTGAGTGACTGAACTGAACTAAACTGAATCATGTCATGGGTTCTGAGGGAGTAAATATGGCATGCAAAGTTTGTTCAACTTGATTATTGCCTTTATCAGTAATAGATAGGGAGTCCACTTTATGGAAATTACTACTTATTCTTTAAGAATTCTAAAAATGTCACCCATCTTATTGGTTCACATTACTGCTTCATGTTATCAAAACTGTTTTCTCAAATGATCTATGGAACATATTTTTTCATAAATAAAAAAACCACATATTCATAATGTGTTTTTTTAGCACCTTGCCTCTCAAAATGCAAATATGAACAGAATGAAGGCTAGTAAACATCAGAAGCTCTACTGAGAAGACAGATCTCAAAACCCTCCTGAAATGGACCTCTTTTCTAGTTGACTAGTTGAATAATGGTGTGGTGTTTGGCATAACACTGTCTTTCTTTTCTCAAAAATGCTATCAGTGTCTTTCCACTTAGGTAAGCAAAATGCAATAATTCACTCTCTAGAGGCAATGAAATATCCAGCATTAAAATGAGCATACTGTTCAGAATGAGAGGAAGAGTCTGTCACATCCCATATTAATTAGACCAAATCTATGGGTTTAGGTTTGGGGGTCAGAGTTGAAGAGAAATAGTTAACAAACAGGAGTATAATTAAATGAGCATGAATTGAAATCATTATACTTAGGGTTTTTTTTTTTTTTTTTTGAAAAGAATAAAAAAATAATTACACATGTGAAGTTAAAAGAGAAGACTTAAGTAAAGAGGAAATGCAGAATAACTGACTTCAGATTCATGGGCTGTCCTTAGATGAAGGACTGAATTTGGTTAAATTATGAAGGCAGATTGAAACTGCCTTGCAATATGACAAAGTTTCAGATGGAAGCTATATGACCATCTCTAAGAAATTACGTGCAAAATTTCTTGCTTTAAATCAAAAAGTGTGATGAGATGATCCCGTTAGATTATGCCAGCAATTATGGGCTGAGTACCTGCAACATGCCACTCATCCTGCCAAGGGCTGCAAGAACACAGAAAAATAAGGACACCATCTGTGGCCTCAACTGTGATAGATGTTAGAGGAAAAGCTAAAAAATCCCTACAGAGTTTCGAAGTCAGGAAATATTTCATCTCTAAGAATCTCTGATTTGTGGGTGTCTTTTGAGATTTATCATCATACAGTTTTTAACACAGCACTGAGTAAGATAAAACAAGGATTCAAACTTTGTCAACTCTAGGTAACCTGGAAGCAAATCATCTAAGACAGCAGAGAAGTCCCTTATGACTCGAGCAAATAGATCCTGAACACAGAGATTGGTACTGGAGACTATGAGTGGTTGTAGGTGTCTCTAAAAAACTATTTAAAAATTATCTGCTCAGTACCATAATTATATATCTGCTGGAAGTAGATCTCTTCCAGGTACACATGTGTAGAGTTCATTGATAAATGAAAACAAACCTTGCAAAATGCAAATATGAACACTTTGTTCAGCCACTCAGTCGAGTCTGACTCTTTGTGACCCATGGACTGTGGCACACCAGGTTTCCCTGTCCTTCACCATCTCCTGGAGTCTCATTCATCTGTATTTTAACAGCAGACCATATCAATGACCTTGAACAGTTGTCTGATACTCAGTCCAGTATAAATTTCAGGTTTCTGGAAAGGATAGCATTTAAACAGCTTGCTGTTTTTGTTTTGCTTTCTTCTCTTTGCATTCTTTAAGACAATGACTGTCATTTCTGTACAAAGGGTCATGAGATGTTTCTGAATATTGTCATGTGGCTTATTTATTTTAATCACAATGGATAGCACTACCCATGGCAATCCAGGAAAGAGGAAGACAGAAGAAGATCTACCTCAGCCTCACTCTCCTGTCCTCAGATCTCCTTGGGATGCCTCCTATTGGCTAAACCCAAGGTGGTGCCAGGATGGCTCCATACGGGTTGGCCAGTGGATCAGACAGTAAAGAATCTGCCTGCAATTCAGGAGACCAAGGTACAATCCCTGGGTAAGGAAGATCCCCTGGAAAAGAGAATGAAAACTCATTCAAGTATTTTTGCCTGGAGAATTCCATGGACAGAGGGGCCAGGGGCCTGGCCAGCTACAGTCCATGGGGTTGCAAAAGAATCGGACATGACTGAACAACTAACATTTAACACTAGGTGCAGGACAGAGTATTAGAGATAGGCTATCTAGTATGGGATCTAGAAAAATGGTACAGATGAATCCATTCGCAGGGAAATATAGAGATGCAGACATAGAAAATGGACCTGTGGACACAGCAGGAGAAGGAGGGTGGGAAAAACTGGGAGACAGCACTGACTTATAATCACTCATCTCAGTTCAGTTCAGTTCAGTAGCTCAGTTGTGTCTGACAATTTGTGGCCCCATGGACTGCAGCATGCCAGGCTTCCCTGTCAATCACCAGCTCCTGGAGCTTGCTCAAACTCATGTCCATTGAGTCAGTGATGCCATCCAACCATCTTATCCCCTGTCATCCCCTTCTCCTCCTGCCCTCAATCTTTCCCAACATCAATCTTTTCCAATGAGTCAGTTCTTCAAATCAGGTGGCCAAAATATTGGAGTTTCAGCTTTAACATCAGTCCTTCAAATGAATATTCAGGACTCATTTCCTTTAGGATTGACTGGTTTGATATCCTTGCCATCCAAGGGACTCTCAAGAGTCTTATCCAATATCAAAATTCAAAAGCATCAATTTTTTGGCACTCAGCTTTCTTTATGGTCCAACTCTCACATCCATGCATGACCACTGGAAAAACCATAGCCTTGACTAGACAGACCTTTGTTGGCAAAGTAATATCTCTGATTTTCAATATACTATCTAGGTTGGTTATAACTTTCCTTCCAAGGAGTAACCATCTTTTAATTACATGGCTGCAGTCACCATCTGCAGTGATTTTGGAGCCCCCCAAAATAAAGTCAGCCACTGTTTCCTCTGTTTCCCCATTTATTTGCCATGAAGTGATGGGACCAGATGCCATGGTCTTAGTTTTCTGAATGTTGAGCTTTAAGCCAACTTTTTCACTCTCCTCTTTCACTTTCATCAAGAGGCTATTTAGTTCCTCTTCACTTGCTGCCATAAGGGTGGTGTCATCTGCATATCTGAGGTTATTGATATTTCTCCCGGCAATCTTGATTCCAGCTTGTGCTTCTTCCAGCCCAGCGTTTCTCATGCTGTACTCTGCATATAAGTTAAATAAGCAGAGTGACAATATACAGCCTTGACATACTCCTTTTCCTATTTGGAACCAGTCTGTTGTTCCATGTCTGTTTCTAACTGTTGTTTCTTGACCTGCATACAGGTTTCTCAAGAGGCAGGTAAGGTGGTCTGGTATTCCCATCACTTGGAGAATTTTCCACAGTTTGTTGTGAACCACACAGTCAAAAGATTTAGTGTAATCAGTGAAGCCGAAGTAGATGTTTTTTCTGGAATTCTCTTGTTTTTTCTATGATCCAATGGATATTGGCAATTTGATCTGGCTCCTCTGTCTTTTCTAAATCCAGCTTGAACATCTGGAAGTTCTCAGTTCATATACTGTTGAAGCCTAGCTTGGAAATTTTTGAGCATTACTTTGCCAGCATATGAGATGAGTGCAATTGTGTGGTAGTTTGAACATTCTTGGCATTGCCTTTCTTTGTGATTTCTATGAAAACTGACCTTTTCCAGTCCTGTGGCTACTGCTAAGTTTTCCAAATTTGCTGACATATTGAGTGCGGTACTTTAACGGCATCATCTTTAAGGATTTGAAGTAGCTCAGCTGGAATTCCATCACTTCCACTGGCTTTGTTGGCAGTGATGCTTCCTGAGGCCTGCTGTCTTCACATTCCAGGATATCTGGCTCTAGTGATCACACCATCATGGTTATCTAGGTCATTAAGATCTTTTTTGTATAGATCTTCTGTGTATTCTGCCACCTCTTCTGAATATCTTCTACTTTTGTTAGGTCCATACCATGTCTATTCTTTATCAAGCCCATGTTTGCATGAAATATTCCCTTGGTGTCTCTAATTTTCTTAAACAGATGTCTAGTCTTTCCCATTCTATTGGTTTCTTCTATTTCTTTGCATTGATCACTGAGGAAGTCTTTCTTATCTCTCCTTGTTATTCTTTGGAACTCTGTATTCAGATGGATATATCTTTTCTTTCTCCCTTGCCTTTCTCTTCCCTTCTATCCTCTGTTGTTTGCAAGGCTTCCTCAGACAGCATTTTGCCTTTTTGCGTTTCTTCTTTTTGGGGACAGTTTTGATCAGGCACTTCAGGCACTCTGTCTATCACATCTAACCCTTTGAATTTATTTGTCACTTCCACTGTAGAAACATAAGGGATTTGATTTAGGTCATATTTGAATGATCTAGTGCTTTTCCCTACTCTTCAATTTAAATCTGAATTTTACAATAAGGAGTTCATGATCTGAGCCAGAGTCAGCTCCTGGTCTTGTTTTTGCTGACTGTATAGACCTTTTCCATCTTTGGCTGCAAATAATACAATCAGTCTTATTTTTGTATTGACCATCTGGTGATGTCCACTTGTAGATTCTTCTCTTGTGTTGTTGGAAGAGGGTATTTGCTATATGACCAGTGCACTCTCTTGGCAAAACTCTGTTAGTCTTTGCCCTACATCCTTTTCTACTCCAAGGCCAAACTGGCCTGTTACTCCAGGTATCTCTTGACTTCCTATTTTTGCATTCCAGTCCCCTACATGAAAAGGACATCTTTTTTGGTTGTTAGTTCTAGAAGGTCTTTTAGGTCATCATAAAACTGTTCGACTTCTGCTTCTTTGGCATTACTGGCTGGGGCATAGACTTGGACTACTGTGATAGTGAATGATTTAAATATCATTGGAAATGAACAGAGGTCATTCTGTCATTTTTGAAATTGCACCATGTACTGCATTTCAGACTCTTTGTTGACTATGAGGGCTACTCCATTTCTTCTAAGGGATTCTTGCACACAGTAGGAGATATAATGGTCATGTGAATTAAATTTGCCCATTCCAGTCCATAGCTGAAGCTCCAATACTTTGGCCACCTGATACAAAGAACTGACTCATTGGAGAAGATCCTGATGCAGGGAAAGATTGAAAGCAGGAGAAGAAGAAGATGAGATGGTTGGATGGCATCACTGACTCAATGGAAGAGAAGAGGATGACAGGAAATGAGATTGTTGGTTGGCATCACTGACTCAGTGGACACGAGTCTGAGCAAACTCAGGGAGATAGTGAAGGACAGGAAGCCTGGTGTGCTGCAGTCCACAGGATCGCAGAGTCAGACACGACTGAGAGACTGAACTGAACTGATTCCAGTCCATTTTAGTTCACTGATTTCTAAAATGTCAATATTCACTCTTGCCATCTCCTGTTTGACCACTTCCAATTTACCTTGATTCATGGGCCTAACATTCCAGGTTCCTATGCAATATTGCTCTTTATAGCATCAGACTTTACTTCCATTACCAGTAACATCCATAACTGGGCATTGTTTTTGCTTTGGCTCAGCCTGTTTATTCTTTCTGGTGCCATTTCTCCACTCTACTGAAGTAGCATATTAGGCACGTACCGACCAGGGAGTTCATCTTTCAATGTCTTATCTTTTTGCCTTTTCATACTGTTCATGGTATGAAACATATATATACATCGCAACATGCTAAAACAGACAGCTGATGGAAGCTGCTGTATAGCACAGGGAGCTCAGCTCAGTGCTCTGTGATGACCTAGAGAGGTGGTATGGATGGATGGGGTTGAGGGAGGCTCAAGAGGGAGGTGATATATATATACTTATAGCTTTTTCTCATTGTTATACAGCAGAAAACAACACAACATTGTAAAGCAATTATCCTCCAATAAAAAATTAAATTAAAAAAACAAAAAAGATAAGGCTTCTAGAGAGGTGAAGAATAGACCAGGTGCACATACGCAATATATACAAGGCTCTCTTCTATGTACATGGAGTACGAAGATAAAGAGAACAATTTCCACCTTGCAGGAACTCAGATCAGTAAAGAAGTAACTTCAAACTCGTGAAGTGGGATGATGGGTATCGTGTTAGAAGCAAGCCTGGGGCTCTTTGGGCACAAATAGGAGGAATTAACCTACAGTTGCATCTTCCTCCTCTGGATGGTCAGTATTTACACACAGCCACCCTTATCACAAAGATGAGAGGCAATAAAAATGGAATCTGTGGAGAAGCGCTGAGTTTCTAAGTCCCATACATGCTTCTGCAAAGCTCCAAATCCAGGGAGATTTTTCTGAGTACAGTTGATTGTTTACACAAAAGAAAAACACGTTCTACTTTTTAAAAGTTGATATTTAACATCTCATGCCTGAATCTATCTTCTTATTAAAGCAAAAAAAAATGAGAGGAGAAAGAAAAATGTTTTGTGATTCTGTGACTCAAGTATAAATTACGACATATTTGTCAGAAAGAAAGTCTACTCTCTTTTAGGTTGGGAGATGACAAGACAAATATTTCATATGGCAGGACTTTGTTTTTGCTTTTATTTCTGCATCTTAGATCCCTGACCCCAGAAACACAAGGGCTCTGGATTCTGTGAGGCTACAAAACAATCATTTAGCCTTTGGGCCTTGACTGCTTTATCTGTAAAATGGAAGTAATAAGACTTCCTATCTCCTTCAGAAGACCTCAATTTTGATACCCAATAAGAACTAATAACAAAATGTTTAGGTTCCCTGGAGGACAGCCACTACCTGGGATAAAGTTGGGTTATCATAATAGCATTTCTTGAGATATTGGTACTTAAAGAAACCAAAAACAAAATCTATCATATCCTGTTGAAAGTGCCCTTGGATAGGAAGAGTGCAATTATCCAGGGTTGAAATTGATTGCAGACTGTCTGGGAACATCTGGATATTTATAAAGTGTGTCTTTGGAGCTCTAAGATATGTAGACCATATATAAAAGTGGACTTCTCTCAGAGAAGAGTTAAGCATGATAGACTCTTCCTGTTTCTACAGCATTTTAACATTGTGATACGGTCAGAAAGATATGATTCCTTTGCCCCTACCGTCTCGGCCACCAGCAATTCTACCATTTGTAAGTGAGGGGATGAAGATAGACTTTTCTGTTTGCGGGGAGAGTCATTAGTGTCATGTAATTTAAAGAGGGGAAACGTATGTGGAAACAACACTGGTTGTTTCAGGCAATTATTTCAAATCCCACTATGCCAGTAGGTGGGATAATAAATAAATCTCCTTGGGTGCCTCATTGATGAAATGAGACCCACTGAACCAGACCTTCTTAGGAGTGAGGCCCAGGCTGCTGTGTTTTGAGGAAGCCTTGCAGGGGATGCTGATGAGCAGCCCATTCACAGATGTGCTCCATTGAAGCAGGTGATGACCAAGGTCCCAACATTAATTCTCTGTTTCAGAAATGGCCTGAGGCAGCCTCATTTCCTTTCTCCATTACCTCTTAAGACCTTCAATTCAACCCTAATTCCTTCCTGCCAAAGAAAAATGTTTGGTACTATGGCCCTAACAACAGCACAGCAATTATCACCCAGGCTCTGCCTCTCCCCTAGGCACGGGAGAAAAATGGCAAAGTCATGGGAGCCTGGTTCTGATTTCTTATCTCTTACAGGAAGGGGCTGGTTGGATTCTTTCTGTTTTAGCCAATATCCTGGACTCTGAAATATAGCTCAGGAAATGAAAAGTCATAGGGTTGCCAAGGCAGAGTAGAATTAATGAAAGTTGGCAGCATTGAAAGAAGAGAACAGAAAATAGAAACAATATTCAGGTCCCATTCTTGGGCAGCATTATTCAAACATTATTTTAAAAGTGCATTTGGACCACCCTGGTGATCTAGTGGTTAAGAATCTGCCCATCAATGCAGGGAACATGAGTTTGACTCCTGGTCTGGGAAGATCCCACATGCAATTGAGCAACTAAATCCATGCACCAGAAATACTGAGCCCATGTGCTGCAATTACTGAAGCCTGAGCACCTAGAGGCTGTGTTCTGCAAAGAGAAGTCACCATATGAGAAGTGCTTGTACCGCAACAAAAAGTAGATCTCACTCGACACAACTAGAGAAAGCTCGTGGGCAGCAACAAAGACCCAGCACAGCCAAAAATTAAAAAAATAAATTAAAAATAAATAAAGGCTGCATTTGACCAGGGGATTCAGAAATGCTGGATCTTGCCCTCAGCCACAACTGCTCCTCTAAGAGTTAAACACACATACATACACACAAGCTTGACAGACCTGGCAGAGAAGCTGAGATAATTTATCATTACCAAATGTAGTTTGGACTCTAAATTCTAAAGCTAGAACTAAAGCAGCTGTTTTCAAAGCTGATCCTTGAACCAGCTTCATAAGCATCACCTGGATACTTGTTAGAAATACATGTTCTTAGGCCCCACCCTAGACCTACTATGGAGAAGACAATGGCACCCCACTCCAGTACTCTTGTGTGGAAAATTCCATGAATGGAGGAGCCTGGCAGGCTGCAGTCCATGGGGTCTCTAAGAGTCGCACATGACTGAGCAACTTCACTTTCACTTTTCACTTTTACGCATTGGAGAAGGAAATGGCAACCCGCTCCAGTGTTCTCGCAGGGATGGGGGAGCCTGGTGGGCTGCCATCTGTGGGGTCGTACAGAGCTGGACACGACTAAAGCAACTTAGCAGTAGCAGCAACAGACCTACCTAGTCTGACATTCTACAGTGAGGCCCAGAAGCTGCATTTTAACAAGCCCTCCAGGTGATTCTGATGTGTGGCTCAAGTTTAAGAACTACTGTCTTAAAGGAACAACATAAACCATGGTCACTGGGTCACTGGGTCTTCCTTATCTACTTATCCCCAAACTATCCAAGGTCTTTGGTTTTTAATTCCGAATAGGGAAAGAGGCAGATCCAAACTTAGAGGAAAGGAGTGAGAGACAGGATAAGAGAAAGTAGTTATTTACTGACCCTAGCTATAGGATTGGTTTGGGCTGCCTGCTCCAAAAGACCCAGAGGTCTTGCCAAAACCGGGCAATAGCTGTTGAACTGACAGAAAAGTGCTTGGAACACAGACGTGGAAGTCCCTAGTTATCTAAAAACTGATCCACCTTTGTGCTTAGTGCAACAGTACATTTCAAAAATCTCTGCTGACCCTCTTTTTGTGTGTGTGGGTGTATGCTTGCTAAGTTGCTTCAGTTGGTCTGACTCTTTGCAACCCTGTGGACCATAGCCTGCCAGACCCCTCTATCCATGGGATTCTTCAGGCAAGAATAATGGAGTGAGTTGCCACGCCCTCCTCCAGGGGATCTTCGCTACCCAAGGATCGAACCCACGTCCCTTACATCTTCTGCATTAGCAGATGGGTTTTTTACCACCAGCACGACCTGGGAAGCCCACTGACTCTTTAAAATTTATTCTCTAATGTTATTTTTCTTTATAGTGTTACATGAACGAAGCACCATAATTTTCACATGTTCATTTAGTTCTTCCGGATATCTAACTCTTAGAATAGAGTTGAGAGCTGAGAGGAAAGAAGAGCGATGAGAGAAAAGAAAGAGTGAGTGCACTTGAGGCTTTGGGAGCTAGCTAGCAAGTCTCCCTTCTGGGCCTCAGGCACTGGCTGCCTCCTGACCATGCAGATTCTGTGGATATTTAGATATACACTGTCAACATGATCTTTTTCTTCCATTCACTCTTCAGTGCTTAATCTGTATTCTAAATCCTGTCTCATCCGGTAGGGAAGCTCTGATCAGTAATTGGATGGCTCAGATGGTAAAGAATCTGCCTTTAATGCAAGAGATCTGGGTTTGATTCCTGATTCAGGAAGATTCCCCTGAAGAAGGGAATGGCTACCCACTCCAGTATTCTTGCCTGGAGAATTCCATGGACAGAGGATCCTGGCCGACTACAGTCCATGGAGTTGCAAAAGAATAAGACATGACTGAGCGACTAACTTGGTGAGAAGTGAGAGGTATGAGCGAAGGTCTGGAGCTCCCCCTAGAGGTGGGCACCTCTAATAGTCTCAGGATGCCAGAAACGATGTAGCTGGTGACATTTTCAAAGCAATGCAATTTCCATGCCATAGCCACAAGAGGCTATTCAATCTTAAATTCATTAAAATTAAAAATTCAGTTCCTCGGTCGTACCAGCCACATTTAAAGTGCTCAGCAGCCACATGTGGCTAGTGGCTGCAATCCTGGACAGTGAAGATGCAGAACATCATTGCACAGCCAGAGGTGTTAGAGGGACAGTTAGGAGTAAGGGTGTGGAGATAATCTGATATTAACATGAATAAATCCCATCCTAGGGAAGTGACACAGTAACCTACAGATGCCAAGTAGTCTATTCAGACACAGAACAAATGCTTCTGAGTTGACGCTCAATTCGAGGGGAAAGGCATCCTGCACCTTAGGCTTTTACATTTCAAAGACACAGCTTTATTATCACAAAATCCTCCATGGTCAACTTCTCCATGATGCGGAATTCTGCCTTATCATCCCCGGAGAGAGAGCCACAGACTGTCTCTCCCCTCTACTTTGTAATCCAAGGTCCTAATCATGGGTAATCACAATTAGACAATCATTACTTTCTCTAAGTATCAGCAGGAAATTCCTATTTACCTTGAGCTTATTGTATTCAATCCACTATCTCTCTTTCCCCAGTCATTACACCAATTCGCGTTGTAAAGCAGGACCCATTTACTTAATAGGTAACAGAAGGTCAGCCTACCTTCCGTGTTTCCTTCCAAACCTTCTTTCAGGTACACCTGGGAGGAAGGCTAGGTGACTGAAGAAGGGGTTTAACTTCATAGGTAGGAAAGTAAATAAAAAGCATTTAGCAAATAAGAGTAGCTGCCCTGGCAGGTTTTTTTTTTTTTTCTTTGCCTATTTGACTTAAAGGCCTTTTATGAGCTCTACCAGTCCAGTGCAATTTATACGATCCGCTCCTGGAATAGGATGATTGCAAAGCATTATGCGGAGCTATATTTCTGAATTTACTTATCAGCAAGTCTGTTTCCAAAAAGATTGAAGGGCAGTTTTGTCCTGTGAATATTAACTGTTTTTGGGGAAACAAATTTATAATCATACAAGGGATGGTTATGAAAGTACAAAACTGTGTTCCCAAGGCACACACCCAATCAATCTCATTAACTTAGAGCTATGTCTTGTAAATACACACACATTTTCCATCCCAGATTGATGCTACTTGTCATTCATATAGATTACAACATAATTCATCAGCGTGGTCCAGGAAATTATCCGATAAAAACAAAAGTACCTTGATCACTTATAAAACAAAAACTATGGTTTTTAAATAGACAAAACAGACAAAAAGAAAGCAACAATTGCATAGACACCTTAGGACATAAATCTGTACATAAAATTGAGTAAAAGCAGACATAGATATAGTAAGACTCCTCCAAATGATGCTAATGGGGAGAGGGGATAATCACATCTTGGAGAAACCCTACATTATAGAATACTTTAAGAACACAGTCTTGTTATATCCAGAGAAACAGCAACAATGATGACAATAAGCCTAATTGCTCACAAGATATTTTGAGGTATCAACTACTTCCTTTCATGAGCAGATTTTACTGCAAAATGAATAGAAGAGAGTTTTATTGGTCAGGAGACAGAGGCTAAACCAGATGACCTTTCAAGATCATTCAGATTGTGACCTATGAGTCCATGGTCTGCAACTAGCAGCATCAAGTTAGACAAATCTAATTAATGTGATAAAGTTGTTAAATATAGTCCTTTCAAATGGGTTAAATATTTTCTATAGTACCCTTTATGTGTCACTTTTTAGAGAGAGCATAAAACTGAACTACACAAAGACCAGGTCAAATGATAACATATTTCAAGCTAATGGAATTGTTAGGGGAAGCACACTGATCGAAACTGCCCACCCTGGTCAGGCACCATAGTAACTATTTGTATGAGTTGTTTTATGACAGGAGATCCTGATAAGGAATATGGGACTAATAAGCCATCACCAACCGGAAGAATTTGGGAAAGGTCTAAAGGAGACACCGCGTGTCTGTCCACTTCCCAGAATCCCTCTCGCTAGCATCCATCTTGGCTGAGCGATGTGTGCGCCACCAGGAAGACTCTGAATTAGAATGATTGGCCAAAGACCACCTGGAAACTAATCCCATCACCATAAAACCTGAGACTGTAAGCCATGTGGCAGACAGTTCTCCTGGGTTCCCTTACCTACTGCTCTCCACCCAGGTGCCCTTTCCCAATAAAAGCTCTTGCTTTGTCAGCACGTGTCTCCTCGGACAATTCATTTCTGAGTGTTAGAGAAGAGCCCAGTTTCGGGCCCTGGAAGGGGTCCCCCTTCCTGCAACAGAATCTGAATTAATACCACTCCTCTTGGATACATATCTTCAGTACACACACTTGAGAGAGAAGACAGGTGGTAGAGTCCCAGCTCTGCTTCAAAGGACCGTTTTACAATCTCTCTGACCTCCACTATGGAGTTTCACTCCTCTCATCTCTGAGGGTCCCTTCCTTCTCTAACCTCTGATGTTACATACATAGCTTTAGATTCCTTGCAATTTATATCTAACCTATGACATTAATATATCTAACATAGAGGAATAAAGAGATTAGAGCCTCTTTCTTATTGGACTGAGTTGTTATATCTTCAAACCTAAAAGAGAGCATGATTCTTGTATTTTGCTCTCTATATTAAGAAGAGACTGAACATTTCTTTGATAATCATTACTTTTATATCTAATCTGAAAACGTTCACATTGGTCTTTTAATTTTATAACTTAAGAAAATAATGCAGAAAAAAAATTCTGAGGGCTTCCCTGGTGGCTCAGTAGTAAAGAATCCACCTATCAATGCAGGACAGGGGTTCAATTCTGATCCGGGAAGATCCCACGTGTTGTGGAGCAATTAAGCCTGTGCATCACAACTACTGAGCCTGTGCTCTAGAGAGAGCCAGGGAGCCACAAATATACTGAGCCCACGTGCTTCAAATACTGAAGCTGGGGCACCCTAGAGCCCATGCTCTGCATGAAGAGAAGCCACCGTAATGAGAGCAGCCCCCACTCTCCTTAACTAGAGAAAGGGTCTCACAACAAGGAAGACCCAGCACAGCCAAAAATAAAACAAATAAATCACGTTTTTTTTTTTTTTTTTAAAGTCCTGCAATATTTGCGATTTCAATTGTCTTTCTGTTGACCTAGAGATAGTCTGTGGCAAGAACAAGATAAGAAGCCAAGGAACTTTCAGCCGGATGCTGGTAAGGTTGAATGCTCCTAAACACACATTTCCTGTGAAAAGTCATAATGACAGGTGACCAGGAGGAAGGTAGAGCTTGTTCTGGCATTGCCTATATCATGAAAGTGAAAAGTGAAAGTGAAGTTGCTCAGTCATGGCTGACTCTAGCCTACCAGGCTCCTCCGTCCATAGGATTTTTCCAGGCAAGAATACTGGAGTGGGTTGCCATTTCCTTCTCCAGGAGATCTTCCCGACCCAGGGATTGAACCCGGGTCTCCCACATTGTAGGCAGACGCTTTACCATCTGAGTCACCAGGGAAGTAAAAAACAAAGTCCCAGAGCAGAAAATGAGCTTCCTGAATAATTTCCAGATGCAACTAATATCTCTGGAGCTTATGTATCTTAAGACAATTCTCCTTTTGTTCCATGTTATAAAACAGGCAAGAAGTAGAAAGAAATTCTGAGAAGAGTGCCATAAACATTAAGATTGGAAAAGCTATTCAATGTATATCCTGAAAGTCAAGTGACTGTTTTCATTTGGAGGAAAATGAAACAGTAGGTAGAGAAAATAAACTCATTTTTAGTAAAAATTGAAAGTGTACCCACTGTCTATTAAGTATTCTGCTTTCATGTGTCACTCAAATTGCCAGGTTTTGGAGACAATCTGATCCAATTCACAAAGGCTGACTTCTCCTTTTCGATTGTTGGTCTGACTACCAGCTAGTTAGCCTGGTCAGATCAATCCAAAAATGCCATTTATATATTTAGAACCGGAATACAATCCTCAAAATGCAAAACAGTATTTCCATTGATTTTATCACCTTTTATCAGACACTCATCATTCTAGCTCATTTCAGTTTATCTCGTTAAGATGGCTGTAAAACTGTGGGAGTCCTGATTTAATGATAATGTCAGCTGATTAACAGCAAAACTTCTCTAATATGGAAGGTTTGAAAAATGCTTTAGCCTCAAAATGTTTGTCTCTCCATGACAGATACCTATTTTCACCGATTTCTCTCATCTTCAATATACTTGTCCATTTTATAGTAGCTTTGACTCACTCCTTGTCTATGTTTATGTTTAACTGGATCAGTAAAGAAAGTACCACATGTTAAAACATGGAGAAGAAAAAAAAAATAACAACATGACTTTGGGGATGAACAAATACCCTATTGATATTCAGCTACAGCTTCTGAAAATGCTCGCAGGATGTTTGGAAATTGCATTTCTAAATGCTATGGGCTTCAGGTCTTTCAACCATGTAATGAATATATATTTTTTCTCCGTTTATTTATTATTGGTAGAAATTGAGTGATGGACTTTTCCACTGATGCCCCTGTCCATGTTTATTTTCTCATTGCTCCAGTCAGCATTGTTATCTGACAATACAAAACAAGTTATGTTTGGGTTGATACACATAGGCAATCCTTCTTTCAAAGATTTTTCATCTGTCACCATCATCCCCACTAAGATGCAGAACAGGAAATGACAGAATGATCGGTTTTATCTATATTTTGGTATATTTTTCTTTGAATAGCAGTCTGAGAGAACACAATTTTCAAGACAAAATAACAAAACTGTGATGATTGCAAATGGCAGGATCTAATGGAGGGTTATAAATTATTGCCTGTAATGCCAAATACTTTGAACTGGTTGCTGGAAATTGTGTTCTGGAGACTGTTTGGAATGACTGCTTCTCACAATCTCTCTTTCTTCATTTAAAAAAATAAACTTGAAAATGGCATAAAATAAAAAAAAAAAAGAAAAGACATCACAAAATAGCAAGGTCAAAATAAACTCAAATAAAATAGACTGTATACTTTCCTTCACATTAGTAGCTCTTGTCAATAGTACTTATTAAAGATATACTCCTTTGTTTTCCAAAAGTAAAATGATTTTTAAAGCATATTGTAGTTTTAGTTTTTCAAATGATATGGATTTAAACACAACTGGGTAAGTCTGATAAATTCAGAACATCTGTATCATCAACTCCTAATTGAAGGCTCATTACAATGTTAAATATTGATGTTCACATAAAAGAGCTTTGTGATATATGCTAACCAAGTTGAGGTCCAGTCAAGGGACCTATCAAATAAGACACCTGTTTCTTGGGCTTGGGTTAAGCTGAGCAGTGGCTAGGAGATTGATTGGCCAAAGATGGTAACAATGACACAGATATTTTGGTCAAAACTCTTCTTTAGATCTTACAGCAGAAAAATAATGATATTTTCAACCTGCAGGTGAATATTACTACACACAATGTTAAAATGCAGCAGTGGGTTACCTGATCATTTTTCCTTCTACAAGGGTTTCTAGATTAAGGAAGAAATGTAAAATGCTGAATGCAGCTCTGTTTCCATAACCTATGAGATATGACCTGATGAGGTCAACTACGTGCCTCAACATACTCCCTTGTTGATCTATGATAGAGGAGAATATGTAGGAAGGATGTGTGATTTGTTTAAGACTAAAGTATCTGATTTCAGTGAAAATACTTTTGCAACCTGAATGAGCATCAGATTACAGACTCCACTGATGTCCCCAATCTTCCAGCCCTGTTAAAATAAAACATCTACTATCAGTGATCCTAACACTGTCAATATTTACCTGTCAAAAGAGAGGGTTGCCCAATTTCATAACACCTCTGAGCTAAAAATATAGCTAATCTAGGGGTCTAGTGAGGAAAAATTAAAAAAATTTGGGATCAGAGGTACCTGCATTCATGAACTGGATTATTGTGAATTCAGTCGTTTCTGCTTTGCTTTGCTAAAGAAAGACAAAACATTACATTGCTTTTGAGAATAGTATGATTCTTGAAGCTATCAGTGAGAAATGTCTGTGCAATTTAATTATAAATAAATGACTACAGGAGAGAGCTTTTACATTGAGTAACATATCATTAAGATAAAAAGTTAAACAGCTGAGAAGTTTACAAAGCATTAAAACTGATTGACAGCCACATATACATCTGCTTTTGGGCTCTGAGATAAGAGCAAAATGAAGCTTTCTCCACTGATTATTGTCTAAATTAGGTATCCCTGGCTCTCTGTTTTCTGTTTATTTGGAAAGTCAGCAATGGAGAGTCAGGGGAAAGAGGAAGAAGGAATAATTTAGTGAGAAGAGCAGAAGAGAGGTTCATCTTTGAATGATTTTATTCTATCTGGAGAAATGGAAACATTATAGTAAGACCTAAGAAATAATATCTGTATTTTCCACCCCATTTCAAAATAAAATGTGCAGTTCAAGAACAATAGATAGGGACTTTTCTGGTGGTCCAGTTAAGAATCCACCTGCCAGTGCAGGAGACACAGGTTTGATATCTTGTTGGGAAAGATCCCACATGCTGAGGGGCACCTAAGCCTGTGAGCCACAACTACGGAGCCTGCAGCAACTACTGAAGCCTGAGCACCTAGAGCTTCTGCTCCACAAGGGAAGCCGCCGCAATGAGAAAACTGTACGCAACAACTCGAGAGTAACTCCCACACCCTGCGACTAGAGAAGACCCCTCACAGCAATGAAGACACAGCACAGCCGAAAATAAATGAATATTTTTAAAAAGAACAACAGATAGAGAGTGAACTTCTGGCAAACATTGTGATCACTTCAATTGGCCACGGAAATTTTTCATTGAGAAGAACAATGATTAATGGTGTGCTAAATCTTCTATTAATACATTAAAGCCATGGTAGAAAAAAGAATTAAAAAAATTTTTTTTTATCAAAGTGATTATTTACATATATCAAACAGGAAACTAAGATGTTACTATGGAAATCAACGTCCTTTGGAGTTGCCAAATTTTGCCAGTACAATTGAACAGCTCTAGAAAAGACTCATTTCTAGCAAAAATAAAACAACATATGGTTTTCTCTAAAAATAGATCTCTTGAAGAAAAAAGGTTTTACGCAGTTAATGTGCTTTTGAGGGCTTTAAATATTATTCTTCCTTAAAACAAGCTTGTTCTTAAAAATTTTAAGAAAAGTTACAAATTCACTTACTCTCATCTAGTAAGAGGTAAGTGACAACACAGATTCCAGCTAGTGAAACCTTGTCCCATTCTCTTTAGAAACATGTTGAATGGATAAAACAGTTAATCTTACAGCCAAGGGCTAAGGAATGAAGTTGGTGTTACCATTCCTGTCTGTCAAAATCCATAGACAAGCACACTTCTAAAGGTCTTCTCTTATTAAATCAAGTCACCAGCATTACAATTGAGACTAGCTTCTCTGGCTTTGAAGAGATAAGACTGTGATCAGAATTAGTGATAATGTATAAGTTCAACAGTTTCAGGTGTGGTAAAAATGAGCCATTTGTCAATAAATCAATTAAGCAAAATTTGGGCTTCTCTGCTATCTCAGTTGGTAAAGAATCCACCTGTAATGCAGGAGACCAGGTTCAATTCCTGGGTCAGGAAGATTCACTGGAGAAAGGATAGGCTACCCATCCCAGTATTCTTAGACTTACCTTGTGGCTCAGTTGGTAAAGAATCTGCCTGCAATGTGGAAGACCTGGGTTTGTTCCCTGGGTTGGGAAGATCCCCTGGAGAAGGGAAAGGCTATACACTCCAGTATTCTGGACTGGAAAATTCCATGGACTTTATAGTCCATGGGGTCGCAAAGAGTCAGACATGACTGAGCAACTTTCACTTTCATTTTGGATGTTCAGAATAAGAATTAAAAAATAAAATAAAAAAAAAAACCCACCACCCATGGGCTTGTTTTACTTACTGCTAAATTCTAACTTACGAAAACAATAAGTACATAGGTACTTAATATTTGTTGAATGAGTAAATGAATAAATATTTTCAAAATACTGGAGGATATGATAAAAATAAAATATTTTACAATTGTTCAAGCAATTTATATGGATTATCTCCTTTATTATAACTACCATGTTTGGCTTTTGATAACAGTACCCTGATTTACATGTGAAAAAAACTGAGGAATAGACAATTAAACGTCTCACTTAGGGTTCATTCAGTTCAGTTGCTCAGTCATGCTCGACTCCTTGTGACCCCATGGATCACATGCCAGGTTTCCTTGTCCATCATCAACTCCTGGAGCTTACCCAAACTCATGTCTACTGAGTTGGTGATGCCATCCAACCATCTCATCCTCTGTTGTCCCCTTCTCCTCCCACCTTCAATCTTTCCCAGAATCAGGATCTTTTCAAATGAGTTAGTTCTTCACATCAGGTGGCCAAAGTATTGGAGTTTCAACTTCAGCATCAGTCCTTCCAATGAATATTCAGGACTGATTTCCTTTAGGATGGACTGGTTGGATCTCCTTGCAGTCCAAGGGACTCTCAAGAGTCTTCTCCAACACCACAGTTCAAAAGCATCAATTCTTCGACACTCAGCTTTCTTTATAGTCCAACTCTCACATCCACACATGACTACTGGAAAAACCATAGCTTTGACTATGGAGCTTTGTTGGCAAGGTAATGTCTCTACTTTTAAACATGCTATCTAGGCTGGTTATAACTTTTCTTCTAAGGAGCAAGCGTCTTTTAATTTCATGGCTGCAATCACCATCTGCAGTGATTTTGGAGCCCACTTAAGGTTACCTACCATCTATCAAACAGTTGTGTCAAAATTAAAACTTAGTCCATCTGATTTCAAAATCCACACTCTTACCCACTTATTAGTTACAGAAACAGTGCTAATGTTGCTGCCCTTTATCTAATACATCTTTTCAGTACAGTGAAATGTAAGTTGATTTTTAAACACCTTCTCTGGATTTATGTCAAAGCTCAGTGATAAATATGTCAAAAAGCACCTGCCATTAATGACATGAAAATATCTGATGCTGGTAGGTATATGACTTTTTATTTGGACATATTCAGAAAAACTAGCATTAAAGCTGATATAATTATGTTAGGCATTTAGAATAGGAAAAAGGAGTAAAGAATGAAGGTGGCTAAAAGACAAGGAAGGGAAAAGCCTGTGAAAATAGAACAAAGGAAGGTCTGAGGACTGGAGTTAGGACCTGGGGTAGAACAAACAGCACTCTTGACTAGTCCAATTTACATAGGGCAGACCCAGGGGGAGGAGGAAAAAAAAAAAACAAACACACATATAAAAAGAGGAGCCAAAAAATTTGGCACAGCCCTCTCTTTTCTTCACATCTTTTGAGTCAGCATGCCCTCACACCTTGAGGATGTATTTTCCTTTACTTTCTAAGTAAAATGGACCTGTAACAGTGATCTATCCCAGGGCTGTAACACTGGTCCGTCACTTCAAATTTTTGTTGCGACGAGACAGAACCAAGGAAATTACAAACTCCCCTGACAGTTATTATAGGTTGATCTAATATCTCAGGTTTTTACAATTTAAAAAGAATTTTGGACCACAAATATTCACATTTGTGATTTGAAGAAAAAAAAAAGGACTAAAATCATCTTTCCAGGGCACGCTTGAGAATTCTGTGTCAATCCACCTTTTTTTTCATTTATGAAAGCTTAGTGCACATTTACAACTCTAACATTTCCTAACACCATCCTAAAGACACAGAAATGCAAGAAGGCAATATGGTTGTCTGAAGAGGCTTTAAACTAGCTGAGAAAAGAGAAGTGAAAGGCAAAGGAGAAAGGAAAAGACATATCCAACTGAATGGAGAGTTCCAAAGAATAGTAAGGAGAGATAAGAAAGTCTTCTTAAGTGAATGATGCAAAGAAATAGAGAAAAACAATAGAATGGTAAGTACTAGAGATCTCTTCAGTAAAATTAGAGATACCAAGGGAATATTTCATGCAAACATGGGCACCATACAGGACAGAAAGGTAAGGACCTAATAGAAGCAGAAGAGATTAAGAGATGGCAAGAATACACAGAAAAACTATACAAAAAAGATCTTAATATCCTGGATAACCACAATGATGCGATCACTCACCTGGAGCCAGACATCCTGGAGTGTCAAGTCAAGTGGGCTGTAGGAAGCATTGCTATGAACAAAACTAGTGGGGATGATATAATTCCAGCTGAGCTATTTAAAATCCTGAACGATGCTACTGCTAAAGTGTTACACTCAATATGTCAGCACATTTTGGAAACTTAGCAGTGGCCACCAACTGAAAAAGGTCAGTTTTCACTCCATTCCCAAAGAAGGGCAATGCCAAAGAATGTTCAAACTACTGCACAATTGTGTCCATTTCACTTGCTAATAAAGTAATACTCAATATTCTCCTAGAGAGGTTCCAACAGTATGTGAAACAAGAACTTCCAGATGTACAGGCTGGATTTAGAAAAGGCAGAGGAACCAGAGATAAAATGGCCAAAATCCATTGGATCATAAAAAGAGCAAAAGAGTTCCAGAAAAAAAATCTACTTCTGCTTTACTATGCTAAAACCTTTGACTGTGTGGATCACAACAAACTGTGGAAAATTCTTCAAGAGATGGGAATACCAGACCACCTTTCCTGCCTTCTGAGAAACCTGTATTTAGGTAAGAAGCAACAGTTAGAACCAGATATGGAACAGTGGACTGCTTTAAAGTTGTGAAAACAGTACATGAAGGCTGTATATTGTCATCCTGCTTATTTAACTTATATTCAGAGAACATCATGAGAAATGCTAGGCTGCATGAATCACAAAATGGAATTAAGATTTCTAGGAGAAATATCAATAATATAAGATATGCTGATAATACTACTCTAATGGCAGAAAGTGAAGAGGAACTAAAGAGGCTCTGGATGAAAGTGAAAGAGGAGAGTGAAAAAGTTGGCTTAAAACTCAACATTCAGAAAACTAAGATCATGACATCCAGTCTTATCACTTCATGGCAAATAGATGGGGAAAAAATGGAAACAGTGACAGACTTTATTTTCTTGGGCTCCAAAGTCACTGCAGATAGTGATTGCAGCCATGAAATTAAAAGATGCTTGCTCCTTGGAATAAAAGCTATGACCAAACTAGATGGCATATTAAAAAGCAGAGACAACTGCTTTTAGGTGCATATAGTTAAAGGGGCATATAGTCAAAGTTGTGGTTTTTCCAGTAGTCACATATGGGTGGATCTGCCAGTTGGACTATAAAGAAAGCTGAGAGCTGGAGTATTGATGCTTTTGAATTTTGGTGCTGAAGAAGACTTTTGACAGTCCCTTGGACAAGCAAGGAGATCAAATCAGTCAATCCTAAAGGAAATAACCCTGAGTACTCATTGGAAGGACTGATGCTGAAGCTGAAGCTCCAATACTTTGCTCACCTGATGCGAAGAGCCAAGTCTCTGGAAAAGACCCTAATGCTGGGAAAGATTGAAGGCATGAGGAGAAGGAGACAACAGAGGATGAGATGGTTGGATGGAATCATCAACTCAACAGACACGAGTTTGAGCAAGCCCTGGGAGATACTAAAAGATAGGGAAGACTGGTGGGCTGCAGTCCAAGAGGTCACAAAGAGTCTGACATGACTGAGTGATTAGACAACAATAGCAACACTTCCCTGGTGACTGAGATGGAAAAGAATCTGCCTGTGATGCAGGATACCTGGGTTTGATCCATGGGTCTGGAAGATCTGCTGCAGAAGGGAATGGCTATCCACTCCATTATTCTTGCCTGGAGAATCCCATGGACAGAGGAGCCTGGTGGGCTACAGTCCATGGGGTCACAAAGATTTGGACACAACTAAACACAGCAACGGAGAAGGCAGTGGCACCCCACTCCAGTACTCTTGCCTGGAAAATCCCATGGATGGAGGAGCCTGGTGGGCTGCAGTCCATGGGGTTTCGAAGAGTCGGACACGACTGAGTGACTTCACTTTCACTTTTCACTTTCCTGCATTGGAGAAGGAAATGGCAACCCACTCCAGTGTTCTTGCCTGTAGAATACCAGGGATGGGGGAGCCTGGTGGGCTGCTGTCTCTGGGGTCGCACAGAGTCGGACACGACTGAAGCGACTTAGCAGCAGCAGCAGCAGCAGCAAACACAGCAACACAGAACACTTTCCAAAGGAAACACATAATAAAGTAACAGGAATGTCAATTTTTCAAACAATAAGTCCAAGGCAGTCAGATTTGTCTTTTGACAACACTCATTCTGTCTTCTAGCCAAGCTCCCACTCTGGCTGTAACTTGGTGCCAAACCAACTGTACGGGGATTACCCTAGACCCCTCCTGGAACCACAGGGGATTTAGCATATGATCAAATAATGAAGATTTTCTAATAATATTCAGTTGTTTCTCACCTGAGTGAAACATGTCAGTGATCCCTTGGGGACCATTTAAACCTCAGGTGATAACACAGTCACTACCAATAAAGATGAGAAAGGGCAAATCTCTACTCTCTCAACTTCTCTGTAGCTTCAGCCTGAGGTTTTTTGGCACTTTTGTAAATGTAAGTGTAAACACCCACTTGCCTTGAGAATCAGCCCCGCTCCACCTTCCTACTGTGTCACTCATTTATCTCTTATAACTTTCAATGTTTGAAGACAGGCACATTGGCTATACCATGTGAGCAGTTTTATCATGTTTTATCTAAACAGGTAATCTCAAGGCCCCAATATACTGGACTTTAGGGACAAGTTATTAGCCACGTTCGATGTATTAGTTGCTCAGTCGTGTCCAACTCTTTGTGACTCCATGGGCTCCTGTCCATGGGATTCTCCAGGCAAGAATACTAGACTGGGTGGCCATTCCCTTCTCCAGGGGATCTTTGTGACCTAGGGATTGAACCCACATCTCCTGCATTGCAGGTAAATTCTTTACCATCTGAGCCACCAGGGAAAGCATTAGTGTCATCTAAACTTGACCAGAATTAAGTCAGAAACAGAGCAATCATGAACCATGAGTGAAACACTCATCTGGAGGAAGTCAAGGGTGATTTACTAGGCTCAAGTCTAGAATGCTGCAGTTGGCATAGCATTAAGGGGAGAAGGAAGCAAAGGGTTGGAATTAAATACGAAAACTGGCATAGTGAAACAGGCAGAAAACACTTGAGGATCTTCAGCACCCAACAATATCAGCCATGTCACTTCTCTGTCATCTCTCTTTGATGAGAAAGAAAACCTGCTAAACTGCTGAATCGTGATTTTGTTTTTCAATGACGACTGCTTTGGTAGAGACTTCTACTTGTCCATGAATATGCATTAAATGCACTACAATTTTCAGCTGGACACATACCCATCTGTAATAAAGACCATATTTCCTATCCCCATGTAGCTCGTGTGAGCATGACCTTTTTCTCTTTCTGACTTTTCTGCTAGTTAAAATACAGATGTTAAAAAAAAATATGCCCAGCTAACTTCTGACAAAGAAGAAGAAAACAATTCAATGAAAAATTCTTCTTAGCAAACAGAATTGGATTAGTTGCATCAATTTTCCCCCAAAATGAACCTTGACCAAAGCCCACACTTTACACAAAATTTCACTTGAAATGGACTATCGATACAAATGGGAAGTGTAAAACTGTAAAACTTTTTTTGAAAATAATATAGGAGAAAAATCGTCATGACCAATCATTAGGCAACAAATTCTTCAATATGATACTGAAGGCATGATCCATAAAAGAAAAATTTCAATTATTGGATTCCTTCAAAATCAAATTCTTTTGTTCTGTAAAAAATTAAGAAAATGAAAAGACAACCAACTGATTTACAGAAAATGTTTGCAAGTCACATATCAGACAGGATTCATATCCAGAATACATAAATAACTCTCTAAACTCAACAGTAAGAAAGCAAATTATCCAATTAGAAAATGAGTAAAAGATTCCAACAGACGTGTCATCAAAGAATATATACAGATGACAAACACAGGGAGAGACGTTCAACAACACTAGTCATTAGTAAATGCAAATTGAAACCACCATGAGGACTACCCAAGTGGCACAGTGGGTAAGAATCCACCCACCAGTGCAGAGGACACAGATTCAGTCCCTGGTCTGGGAACTAAGATCCCACATGTTCCCCACAACTATTGAGCCTAACCACCAAGAGCCTGTCTTTGCAACAAGGGAAGCCGTCACAATGAGAAGTCACGCACCACAACTAGAGAGCAGCCCCCACTTGTTGTAACTACAGAGGGCGCTCATAAAGCAAGGAAGACCCAGCACGGGCAAAAGTAAATAAAACAAGGTAATTAAGTAATTAAAATTTAAAAACCACTACGATACACCCCTCAGTTCAGTTCAGTTCAGTTCAGTCCCTCAGTCGTGTCCGACTCTTCGTGACTCCATGAATCACAGCACTCCAGGCCTCCCTGTCCATCACCAACTCCCACAGTTTACTCAGACTCACGTCCATCGAGTCAGTGATGCCATCCAGCCATCTCATCCTCTGTCGTCCCCTTCTCCTCCTGCCCCCAATCCCTCCCAGCATCAGAGTCTTTTCCAATGAGTCAACTCTTCGCATGAGGTGGCCAAAGTATTGGAGTTTCAGCTTCAGCACCATTCCTTCCAAAGAAATCCCAGGGCTGATCTCCTTCAGAATGGACTGGTTGGATCTCCTTGCAGTCCAAGGGACTCTCAAGAGTCTTCTCCAACACCACAGTTCAAAAGCATCCATTCTTCGGCGCTCAGCCTTCTTCACAGTCCAACTCTCACATCCATACATGACCACAGGAAAAACCATAGCCTTGACTAGACGGACCTTTGTTGGCAAAGTAATGTCTCTGCTTTTGAATATGCTATCTAGGTTGGTCATAACTTTCCTTCCAAGGAGTAACCATCTTTTAACTTCATGGCTGCAGTCACCATCTGCAGTGATTTTGGAACCCCCCAAAATAAAGTCTGACACTGTTTCCACTGTTTCGCCATCTATTTCCCATGAAGTGATGGGACCAGATGCCATGATCTTCGTTTTCTGAATGTTGAGCTTTAAGCCAACTTTTTCACTCTCCACTTTCACTTTCATCAAGAGGCTTTTGAGTCCCTCTTCACTTTCTGCCATAAGGGTGGTGTCATCTGCATATCTGAGGTTATTGATATTTCTCCCAGCAATCTTGATTCCAGTTTGTGTTTCTTCCAGCCCAGCGTTTCTCATGATGTACTCTGCATATAAGTTAAATAAGCAGGGTGATACACCCTTAGATATCTATTAAAAGGGATAAATTAAAATAGATAATGATGCCGGTAAAGTTCCAAAGAAACTGAAACTCTCATGTATTGCTGGTGAAAATGTGTCTTTTAGATACAGCCTCTCAGGAAAATAGTTTGGCAGTTTCTTTGCAAGTTAAATATATACTTACCATATGACCTAGCACTTGTACTTCTGGGCATTTATCCTAGAAAATGAAAACTTACGTTTTTACAAAGATCTGTACATGAATATTCATGGAAGCTTTATTTGTGATAGCCCCAGACTGGAAATGGCTCAAATGTCCTTCAGTGTGAACTGTTAAATAAACTGTGGTGTATCCAGACAATCTGATACTTCTTGGAAATAAAAAGCAATGAACCACTGATATATGAGACAAATTGCTTCAATCATAAGGTTATCCTGCTCCCAGAACAAAAGCCAATCTCAAAAGTATATAGTGTATGATTCCATTTGTATGCACATGCTCAGTTGTGTCTGACTCTTCGTGATGCCATGGAAGGTAGCCCACCAGCCTCCTCTGTCCATGGAATTGTCCAAGCAAGAATACTGGGGTGGGTTGCCATTTCCTACTCCGGGGGATCTTCCCGACCCAGAGATTGAACCTATGTCTCTCGTCTCCTGCCTTGGCAGGGGGATTCTTTACCACTAGTTCCACCTGGGAAGCCAGGTGGAATGGCAAATTATAAAGATGAAGAACACACTGCTGTTGTCAGGTAATAAGGAAGAGGAGATAGGGTATGAGTATAAAGAGGAAGCCAGAGGGAAGCACTCTTGTGTCGTGGGACAGTTCTGCATCTTAATTATAAGGATGGTTATATGAATCAATTGGAGAAGGCGATGGCACCCCACTCCAGTACTCCTGCCTGGAAAATCCCAAGGACAGAGGAGCCTGGTGGGCTGCAGTCCATGGGGTCCCTAAGAGTTGGACACGACTGAGCGACTTCACTTTCACTTTTCACTTTCATGCATTGGAGAAGGAAATGGCAACCCACTCCAGTGTTCTTGCCTGGAGAATCCCAGGGACGGGGGAGCCTGGTGGGCTGCCGTTTATGGGTTCGCACAGAGTCGGACACGACTGAAGAGACTTAGCAGCATATGAATCAATATCTGAGATAAATTGTCATAGAATTAGTTAAAAAGACATACAAAAATGAGTGCATGCAAACAGTGATGAAACCTGAGTAAGGCCTGTAGTACAGTTTATTGTACAGTTCTAATTAACCTCTTGCATTTGGTAATGCTCTACAGCTATGTAAAGTGGCACCAGGGCAAGGATGTGGGTGATGGGTACACAAAACCTCTGTGCACTATTTTTGCAAATTCTTGTGGGCCTAGGTCTGTAACTATTTCAAATTCTTAAAAGTTAACTAAAATACTCCTGGTCATTAGGTTAAAAGAATGAATCAGAAAAATAAAAATGAAAAGCACAATTAAATGAATTTTATTATCATACTAATACTTGTAATAACGATACATACACTATGTTTTCTTCTCTGTTTCTTTAACATGAGAGTGCAATATGGGATGAGAAGATTTAATTTCACGAGGTCATGGACTCTTACCTACACCAGGGAAATTCGACTCCTGAGGCTAACTATCTGGCTCTGGACAAAGACAGTGTTTTTGGCAGCTAAGGGACTCAGGTTTGATATTGTATCCAGAATTCAGAGCATCCTCATTCACACTCAACTTTCAATATTTCATCATTTTATGTGTTCATTTCACTCTTCTTTCTTTACTAGAGTGTCATTTAGAAAATTGAGCTCATTCAAAAGACTCATCAATATGGTAGCATTTAAGGTAAAATCCTTGGTGTCTACCTTTCAATATGAAAAGGCTGATTTCAGTGGGGGCTGGAAGGCTGCCCTGCAGCATCCCCATCTCTCTGACACTCCCAAGATTATCTTCATAGTGAACGTCAAATAGTCCAGAGTACCAGGTATTACAAATCACCTCCACATATTTTCAGCTTAATTCTGAATGTTTTGTTCACCTAAAAGTCATAGAAGGTGTAAACCATTAACCGGCTAATATGAGGTCTTCACAGTGCAGGACAATTTGGAAGCAGGAGCTAGACAGGCTCGATGTAAGACATTTACAGCTGGCCTCTTGTTTGCATTTCATGGGGCCTGAAGAAGTAGGCATCAGGCTGTATTCTTAATAACTATTAGCATCTCCTGAGAAAATAGATAAATAGGCTCCAGCTGAGGAATTTACAATTAGCCTCCTGTCTGCCTCCAAAATGGAAATAACAACAGAAAGAAGGTAAAAAGCCAGTGTTAGTCTCTTGTAAACACCTTAAGGTAATAGTCATGGTGAGGACAAAGAAGGGCAAAACTCTCTTTGAGTAAAGGATTAAGGGATCTGTGCTCCCTCCGCTTTTGGGACAAAGGAGACGCTACACATGTGCAGAAAGGCTCCTTGTGGGTTAAAAGTCAGGGGATAATGCCAGACCATAATAAGTTTTGTTCCCCCCAGAAGCCTTCATTTTGAGATCCACCTTGGCTGACGGGTGGATGCGCACCAAGGGGAGGGTCCCAGGGTAGGTCAGGTGTAGAAAAAGAAACCAGATAACTGGTCTGAAGGAATATAAAGACCTGGAAGAAATGACCTATAAAAATGACTTAACCACCTCTTTTCTACGCTCTCCTCACTGGGGGGACACCCACACACTTTCTCTCTAGGTGTGCATTTCTGCCTTGCCTCTATCTTAACTAACTAAACAAACTGTTTCTCTGTGTGCTTTCCCACTTGTTCCTATGCTTTGTCTCTAATAATAAATGCTGTACCTGAATTTACAATTTCTGCCTCAATGATAAATGAACTTTTCACTGGGGGCAAACATCCAGGCGAAAATAACTTCTAGCAGCTAGCCCTTGCTGGTCTGGTTCTCATCCAGGTTCTCAACCAGGTTCAATTCCTGGGAAGGGAATGAAGATCTCACTTCATACCACCACTCACTGCTGCCTCAATGAAATCAGTTTGATCATCCTAATCAAGTACTGAGTTCTTTACTTACCATAACAGAATATAGCTACCGAATACTCATGTCTATCTACTCTTTTAACCTATTTCATTTATAATAATTTCTAGAAAGCTATAACTTCTAGAAACATAATAATTTCTAGAAAGAACAACAAAAACTATTTACTATGTCCCTTTAACTAGTTATGGGGGCTTCCCTGGTGGCTCAGATGGTAAAGCATCTGCCTGCAATGTGGAAGACCCAGGTGTGATCTCTGGGTAGGGAAAATCTCCTGGAGAAGGAAATGGCAACCCACTCCTGTACTTTTGCCCAGAAAATCCTTTGGATGGAGGAGCCTGGTAGGCTACAGTCTATAGCGTTACAAAGTTGGACACGACTGAGCAACTTCACTTCAACAGTTATATATTATTAGCACCTTTAATAATAAATTGTTGATATTCTCAGTATAATTAATACATTAAAATTTAAGTATTTAAATCAGTAAGCATCCCTTCATAAAAGGTGAGCCTCATCGAAGCAAATAGGGTTTGTTCTTCTCATGTTTATTTCCGAGTGCAGAAAACAAACCCAATAGAAAAAACATTCTCATTCATTAAATCTTTGTTGAGTGAATAAATAAATGTGTGCATGAAGACAATAAATGGTGGTGGCAGAAGCTTGCTTCTTATTTGTCAACAAATAATTCCAGCACATCTTATATAGAATAATAAAGTACTAAATATGGCTTTCCTAAGAGAGCAATTCAAAGAAATTGAGGAAAACAATAGAATGGAAAGACTAAAGATCTCTTCAAGAAAATGAGTGATACCAATGGAACATTTCATGCAAAGATGGGCACTATAAAGGACAGAAATGGTATGGACCTAACAGAAGCGGAAGATAGTAAGAAGAGGTGGCAAGAATACACAGAAGAACTGTACAAAAAGGATCTTCATGATGCAGATAATCATCATGGTGTGATCACTCACCCAGAGCCAGACATCCTGGAATGCGAAGGCAAGAGGGCCTTAGGAAGCATTACTACGAACAAAGCTAGTGGAGGTGATGGAATTCCAGTTGAGCTATTTCAAATCCTAAAAGATGATGCTGTGAAAGTGCTGCACTTAATATGCCAGCAAATTTGGAAAACTCAGCAGTGGCCATAGGACTGGAAAAGGTCAGTTTTCATTCCAATCCCAAAGAAAGACAATGCCAAAGAATGCTCAAACTACCGTCCAACTGCACTCAATTCACATGCTAGTAAAGTAATGCTCAAAATTCTCCAAGCTAGGCTTCAACAGTATGTAAACTGAGAACTTCCAGATGTTCAAGCTGGATTTAGAAAAGGCAGAGGAACTAGAAATCAAATTGCCAACATCCATTGGATCATAGAAAAAGCAAGAGAATTCCAGAAAAACTTCTGCTTCACTGACTAAGTTAAAGCCTTTGACTGTGTGGATCATAACAAACTGTGGAAAATTCTCCAAGTGATGGGAATACCAGATCACCTGACCTGCTTCCTGAGAAACCTGTATGCAGGTGAAGCTGCAACAGTTAGAAACGGACATGGAACAATGAACTGGTTCCAAATTGGGAAAGGAGAACATCAAGGCTGTATATTGTCACCTTGCTTATTTAACTTATATGCAGAGCACATCATGCAGAATGCCAGGCTGGATGAAGCACAAGCTGGAATTAAGATTGCAGGGAGAACTATCAATAACCTGAGATATGCAGAAGACACCACCCTTATGGCAGAAAGTGAAGAGGAACTAAAGAGCCTCTTGATGAAAGTGAAAGAGGAAAGTGAACAAGCTGGCTTAAAATTCAGCATTCCAAAAATAGCCCCAAAGATCACGGCATCCAGTCCCATCACTTAATGGCAAATAGATTGGAAACAATGGAAACATTGAAAGATTTCATTTTCTTGGGGTTCAAAAGCATTGCAGATGGTGACTGCAGCCACGAGATTAAAAGACACTGGCTCCTTGGAAGAAAAACTATGACAAAACCTAGAGAAGGCAATGGCACCCCACTCCAGTACTCTTGCTTGGAAAGTCCCATGGGTGGAGGAGCCTGGTGGGCTGCAGTCCATGGGGTCCCTAGGAGTCGGACACGACTGAGCAACTTCACTTTCACTTTTCACTTTCATGCATTGGAGAAGAAAATGGCAACCCACTCCAGTGTTCTTTCCTGGAGAATCCCAGGGATGGGGGAGCCTGGTGGGCTGCCATTTATGGGTTCGCACAGAGTCAGACACGACTGAAGCAACTTAGCAGCAGCAGCAGCAGCAGATGGTATATTAAAAAGCAGAGATCACTTTGCCGACAAATGTCCATCTTGTCAAAGCTATGGCTTTTCCAGTAGTCATGTATGGATGTGAGAGTTGGATCATAAAATAGGCTGAGTGCCAAAGAATTGATTTTCGAACTGTGGTGTTGGAGAATACTCTTGAGAGTCCCTTGGACAGCAAAGAGATCAAACCCGTCCATCCTAAAGGAAAGCAACCCTGAATATTCATTGGAAGTACTGATGCTGAAGCTGAAGCTCCAATTCTTTGGCCACATGATGGGAAGAGCCAGCTTATTGATAAAGACCCTGATGCTGGGAAAGATTGAAGGCAGGAGGAGAAGGGGATGACAAAGGATTAGATGGTTTGATGGTATCACCGACTTAATGGACATGAGTTGAGCAAGCTCTGGGAGGTGGTGAAGGACAGGCAAGCCCGGCATGCTGCAGTCCATGGAGTCACAAAGTCGGACATGTCTGAGCCACTAAACACAGCACAGCACAGCACAAATATAAACTAGTTTGAAAAAAATCAATTAAAATAAATAATATTTGGGAAGCATGGTTCTATTTGGTAAATAATTAAACATATTAAACTTTTCAGTGTTAAACTGTTCTTTGTGCAATTTGCTTCTTGTTATTAACATCATGTGTGTGTGTGTGTGTGTGTGTGTGTGTGTGTCGCAATGTTGCTTCAGTCATGTCTATTTGCAACTCTATGGGATGTAGCTAGCCAGGCTCCCTTATCCATGGAATTCTCCAGGCATGAATATGGAGTGGATTGCCATATATTCCTCCAGTGGATTCTTCTAACCTAGGGACTGAACCCAAGTCTCTTGTGTCTCCTGCATTGGCAAGCAGTTTCTTTACCAGTAGCACCACCTGGGAAGTCCTATTAATATCACAGTGCCTTTATTTTCCTGATCCGGTTTATAATAAATTCCTAAATAATTATGACACAGAAAGTACTCTGCAAGTACTGCCCTATTATCTTTGCACCTTATCTATTTGAGGGTCTCACAAATCATGGATACAACATCCCGGAGTTTTTGAGCAGTTGGCCATCTTACTATGCGCTGAGTGTAAGAAATTTCCCACCAAAATTTATTTCTAAATTTTGGATTAGAATCCAATTAGATTCTCCCTTTTGGTCACTGAGTAAATCCATACGTCATTTTCATGTAAGTTGAAAAATGTAATATTATGTGGGATGGGTGCCTTTTCTAGGAAGTAAGATTACATATTTGACTCTTTTCCAAAAGTATCTAAGATTTTAAAATAGTTGCCCTTCACTGTCTTATTTGAAAGTTGTGGATGGTTGCTTTCTTTCTTTTTTTGGGGAAAGGAGATTGAGTGGACAATTTAATGTTTAATGCTTATAGGGCTTTTTTCTATGCTTTAAAATAATCAAGACACTCTGCACAATTCCCACAGGGTGTTTTAAAAGTGAGATTCAGTTAGATTATAAATGATCTGACTCATAGCTCCATATATTCCGGCAATATTCAACTAAAGTCAATTACGCATCCTTGTGTTTTTCAAGTTTCCAACATATGGGGCCAAGGAAGGACACTGCAAAAGCATCCAGAAACTCAGACATATTACTGAACCACACACGCAAACTGGTTGAGAAATTCTGCTGATTTCATTCACAGAAGGATTAATTTTAGGAATAATTGACTACTAACTAGCTAGTAAATAATTTCTAACTTAGCAAGAGTACCATAGCTGGGATGAGACTCAAGTATTTGCTAAAGCCCAAATAGTTGTGGGGGAAAAATACCCAGCAGCTTTCATGTTGTCATTTTTTTTTTCATATTATTTAGAATTGTGACATTTTAAATTCAATTTTGAGAGCAGATGTACCTTAACTTTGGGGAAGAAGGGAAGGGACCCCACAGGCCTTTTTTTTTTTTTTTTTTTTTTCTAACATAAAGGTCACTATCCTAGTCTGGAAGGGACTATTTGGAGGTAAGGATAAGCCAAATATTGATGAAAATATGAATAATAATGAAAAGTTTGTTTTCTTTTAGACAAAGTTGCATCTGTGACATTATTCACATTTAGGAAAATAAAAACAATGAAATAACATAAAACAACAGAGAGGGGATTCTTGTTTTCTCACTAGGAACTTCAGAAAGTGTGAGGGTCCAGACTGAAGGCAGGATGATCTGAGATATGGATTCCTCCTTACGCAGTTGGTGAACTGACCAGTTGAAATCATAGTAGGCATGGGTTGAGAGCCACATCCATCCAGTAAGAGAAACTGTGAAGGTTTATGATTGGGAATATCCATTTTAAAATCTGCTTTGTGCATTTATTTACCCTTGTATTATGCCAAGATTTTGGTAAATTTTTGCTACAAGTGATAGCCAAAGGTTGGTGCTGTCCTTTAGGATAGGGGTCCCTAACCTGAGGGTATGAATGTCTGAAGATCTGAGGTGGGGTTGGTATAATAATAGTAGGAAGAAAGTGTGCAATAAATGTAATGCACTTGAATCATCCCCAAACCTCTCTCCCTACACCCCGGGCCGTGGAAAACTGTCTTTCATGAAACCAGTCCCTGGTGCCAAAAAGTTTGGTGACTGCTGCTTTAGGATGAGACAGTATGAGAGATACCCCATATCTGCACTTGACAGACTAGAGGACTGTAGGAAGAGGGGAAATGAGAAGTCAACAGGCTGCATCAGACACAAATGCATTTATGGGGTTTTCTCAAATATAGATAGGGGCAAGCACTTGACTTCCTCTGACCAAATATGAGAGAGGCAGTTTGGATAATAAAGGATTATCTCTGGAGACTAGAGAAGTTGAGGATGGCTTATGCAGGAATAACTGGCTAAAGAGATCCGCTATTTAAAATGAAGTACATCATTTGTCTCCCCCCAAAGGTCACTACTTAAGTGAAAAGAGTTAGTATATACTTAGTTGATGTTTAATAACTGTTACCATTTATCAAGATAAAACTTAAAAGAAATAACCATGTTGAATTTTGTTATACTGATTTATGTGGAAAAAAGCACATGTTAATCACAAATGATACTCTTTGTGAGACATGAAGCACAGTAAGTAAGCATTTTGTGATTAATGGATTCAAAGATTCAGTTTGAAGAGAATGAAAATAAAGTATAGCCTACAGAGCTTAAGGCTTTAGGACACTAAAGCTGCTGATAAAAACAAAGCTAAGTGATTAATCAATCTTATGAATTAGATTAATGCAGCCAGTCAATTCGAATATTATGGGAAAATCTTTTTATTTTTCTCAATAGCAAAGAGTTTTGTCTGTAATTGTTGTTAATCATTCAAATAATTGCATTAGCTATCTTTGCTTGTGTGAATGACTTTTCTTGAATTATTTCATCTATAGGTTGGGTATTTAATTTCTGAAGGTTTTCTACCACATGTCCTGTTTTTATTTGTGGTCATCCAAAAATTGTTCCTTTTCCATAAAATATGTATCATTTCAATTATCTGATGTTTTTTCCCTTCTTCGATGATAATCAACCAGAGATTGTGACCTTGATCTTCTTGTCTTAAATCCCATTTTATCTCCTCCATAAAGTTTTCTTTTACTTTGTCTATACATTTATCTTAATTAGCCTTCAGTTCCTTCAATTAAGTATATCTCTATCAATGTTCACTTTGACCAGGACAAATGGTGGATAAAAGTGCTATTTAAAGCAAGTATGAGTCAGATAACTGCAGCCCCAGGAAGGCTGTGTCTTTTTCTCCTCCTTGAAAGTCCAAGGACCTAGAGAAGGACAAATGGAGTCATGAGAATGAGAGTTGTACCTTCATAGTACAGGCAGGGTCTAGAGATGCTTAAGTTCATTTATGTGGTTATTAGGAAAGTCTTTTGTTGCTGTGATAACAAGGTAAGTCAAATGCTTCCGTAACATTAAGTGAACAGGAGATATCTATGTAGGAACTCTATAGATTCTGTTGAAATATATCATTTATTTTGAGTAGATGACAAGGTAGACTTCTGACAATTCAATCACGCAGACATTTAAGGAAAAACAGTCATTGCTATAGTTAAGAAAATGTTTTAGCCTACGGCAGAAATAATCCAGGACCTAATAGTATTTGGTTTCCCTTTTTCTCTTGTTTGCCTGGAAATAGTAAGAGTAATATTTTAAAAAGGTGGGAATTCCACTCTCTCACACACAGTCATAAAACTCTTATAAGAGAAATTTCTCCCCAAATGGAAAGAATATGTAGTTTATAGGGGAAAACAACTTCTGATGGTAAACCATAAATATGTGATTTGACATTCACATTTATAACTTCTCTTAATCTAGATAATTTTTGCTCAGATACTATTTTATTTTCTCTGCAATCTATGTGATTTGTTGATCTGTCTCTACCTCTGTACTTTATAAGATTCTCAAAGAAGTGTGGTTTGCCTTATTACTATAAATTATGATTCTATAACTTTCATAAATTTTTTCTTTCTTACAAAATAAAACTGTAACTCAATATATCCAGCTAACTTCCATTGTTTGTTAAAAGGTAAGTACAAGTAATAAGGAGATACAAGAGGAAGCCATAATACAGGTTTATCAGAAACATCTTTTTGAACAGCAAATTAAAACTGCAGATATTTTAAGCAAACCCATCATCATATTTTAAAGCTGCAGATCAAAAGTGATTTGTCCAATGTCTTTATTTTTATCAATGAAGAAGTTGAAGCTCAGAGGTCTTAAAATACTTGGTCCCAAACTGTTGGATCCAGTATAATCAGCAGTAAGGTATTTGCCTGACCTGAAGCATAGCTCTAGAAGGGTGAGAAAGACAAAGATAGAACTTAATGCAGGTTAAATTTCAACCTGAACCTCTGGTGATGAGGACAGCTTCTTTTGAAAATTCAAAATAGGGAGTGGAGTCAAGACTCCTTCTTTTGCCTGGGTTCGGTTCAGTTCAGTTCAGTTGCTCAGTTGTGTCTGACTCTTTGTGACCCCATGAATTGCAGTACGCCAGGCCTCCCTGTCCATCACCAACTCCCGGAGTTCACTCAAACTCATGTCCATCAAGTCGGTGATGCCATCCAGCCATCTTATCCTCTGTTGTCGACGTCTCCTCCTGCTCTCAATCCCTCCCAGCATCAGAGTCTTTTCCAATAAGTCAACTCTTCGCATGAGGTGGCCAAAGTATTGGACGTTCAGCTTTAGCATCAGTCCTTCCAAAGAACACCAAGGGCTGATCTCCTTCAGAATGGACTGGTTGGATCTCTTTGCAGTCCAAGGGACTCTCAAGAGTCTTCTCCAACACCACAGTTCAAAAGCATCCATTCTTCGGTGCTCAGCTTTCTTCTCAGTCCAACTCTCACATCCATACATGACCACTGGCAAAACCATAGCCTTGACTAGACGGAACTTTGTTTGGCAAAGTAATGTCAAAAGCAAACTTTTGAATAAGCTATCTAGGTTGGTCATAACTTTCCTTCCAAGGAGTAAGCGTCTTTTAATTTCATGGCTGCAGTCATCATCTGCAGTGATTTTGGAGCCCCAGAAAATAAAGTCTGTCACTGTTTCCACTGTTTCCCCATCTATTTCCCATGAACTGATGGGACCAGAGGCCATGATCTTAGTTTTCTGAATGTTGAGCTTTAAGCCAACTTTTTCACTCTCCACTTTCACTTTCATCAAGAGGCTTTTGAGTTCCTCTTCACTTTCTGCCATAAAGGTGGTGTTATCTGCATATCTGAGGTTATTGATATTTCTCCCAAAAATCTTGATTCCAGCTTGTGCTTCTTCCAGTCCAGCGTTTCTCATGATGTACTCTGTATATAAGTTAAATAAGCAGGGTGACAATATACAGCCTTGACGGACTCCTTTTCCTATTTAGAACCAGTCTGTTGTTTCATGTCCAGTTCTAACTGTTGCTTCCTGACCTGCATACAGGCTTCTCAAGGGGCAGGTCAGGTGGCCTAGTATTCTCATCTCTTTCAGAATTTTCCACAGTTTGTTGTGATCCACACAGTCAAAGGCTTTGGCATAGTCAATACAGCAGAAATAGATGTTTTTCTGGAACTCTCTTGCTTTTTTGATGATCCAGCAGATGTTGGCAATTTGGTCTCTGGTTCCTCTGCCTTTTCTAAAACCAGCTTGAACATCTGGAAGTTCACGGTTTGCAGATTGCTGAAGTCTGGCTTGGAGAATTTTGAGCATTACTTTACTAGCATGTGAGATGAGTGCGACTGTGCGGTAGTTTGAGTATTCTTTGGCATAGCCTTTCTTTGGGATTGGAATGAGAACTGATCTTTTCCAGTCCTGTGGCCACTACTGAGTTTTCCAAATTTGCTGGCATATTGAGTGCAGCACTTTCACAGCATCATCTTTTAGGATTTGACATAGCTCAACTGGAATTCCATCATCTCCACCTGCTTTGTTTGTAATGATGCTTTCTAAGGCCCACTTGACTTCACATTCCAGGATGTCTGGCTCCCTGTCCCAGTCAATGCCAAGTGTGTGTGATAAGCCTAGACCCTCACATCTGCCTCTTTCACCACCCTATGTACTATGCCTTAGGGCCAGGGATAAATAATCTGTTTGTATCTTTTTTTTTTCCTCAGCCCTTCATCTACACCTTAGCCTCCTCTTCCCTTCCATCAGGAGGCGTGGTGACCTCATGGTCCCAGACCACCACTTCATTCCTTACTGGAGAATTCTATGAATTGAGTCCTCCAGATTTAACCCTTAATGTGATGAATATTATAAAAGAAACTGGAAAATCTTCTCTCAAGAAAATGTCCTTGCTAGGAGGGTCATTGTTTCACTGCAAAATCCTATTTTGAATGCCAAAAGCAAAATGTTAGTTCATGTCTTACTCTAACTATTCTCAGGGAAACCTAATGAAACCCCCAGAAAGATGGATGCCCTGGGGACATATTGAAGGGGAAGAAACACAATAAGGAAAGCACATAAATAATTTTCAGCTTAGAATTCTGATCACATTTATTTTGTAACTAAGCAAATAATCTAGGAAGAAATCACTACAGAGAGGCTTATACCTAACACAATATTGCTGGTAGTTACTAAGCTGTGTCAAAAACTTAGTAGGATTTCTAAATGCCATCAATCAGAGGTTACAGCTACATTGCTATTGGAGTCATACCTATGAGACATCAGAAAAATTGGGATGCTAATGCATTTGAAATGCAGGTTGGGTATCTGGGGAAATAGAAGTGTCTCTTTACCTCTGAAATTGCATAACCTTGTACATAGAGCAAAAACCTAGTAAGTGGATCAGCCATCCAAAGGGAACTTGAATGATTTTTCCCAGTCCTGTCATTCTGTAAGTTTCTCATTGTACGATACTTATGGTAGAGACAAATTGCAAAAGCAAGTTCACTTAGAATGAACAAAATTAAAGCCTAGCAATGATTCAAAAATGTTGTGGTTTCAGCTTCACCTCATCCTAGCCTTTTAGTAACTACAAGTAATCAAAACCACTTTAAGAGTTTTATGTAAGCTTTCATTATTTTCTTATTGTGTGTAATTCTTACTGTAGAAGTAAGATATATTTACCAATCTGTGAACTGACACGCAGTAACTGGTATCTAAATACAAATGAAACTTTGGGAGAACAAGGAAATGTTTAATATGTGAGGATCACTCAACCTGTAGAGGTTTATCCTGTTGTGTTTAGGTTCTCTCATCCCCTCAGGATGTCATCTAGTGTAATTGTTTTTGGAATAGCTCTAGTGATTTTAACAACCTTGCTTGTAGGGTTTCTTTTTTTTTATTTCCTATTTTTTAAAGTGTTTCTAATATTTTATGAAAAGATGCTTCTGACATTTGCTTTGATATTTTTCCCATTCAATTTCCATTTATGCCCTAATTCCATTATTTCTAGAAACTGGGAAACTGAAGCTTTGAATATGATCAAGGCTATGAAAAGCATGTATTTTCATTGAAGCCTCTTACCATTTTATTCTGGTTATTATCAGCCTCAGTATGGGAACAAAAAGGGAAAAGTTAAAGTTTGGTAGTGGTTTAGTTGCTAAGTCGTGTCCGACTCTTGCGACCTCGTGGACTGAAGCCCTCCAGGCTCCTCTGTCCACAGGATTCTCCAGGCAAGAATACAGGAGTGGGTTGCCATTTCCTTCTCCAGGGGATCTTCCCGACCCAGGGGTCAAAACCAGGTCTCCTGCATTGCAGGTGGATTCTTTACCAACTGAGCCACCAGGGATGGCTGCCCTTTGTTTTTATTCAGTTTTAAGAGTCTAGGAATAGTGTTTATAATCCTAACACACTTGGATAACAAAACTCGTATCAGTGTATAAATTTTACTTATGAAATGATATTGGAAATTGATAACAAAAACAATGATCTGACTGACAGTGATTCTTCCCAGCATAAAGTTGACAATAAAGAAGACATTTTACATTTTTAAAATTAAGTAATTACAGATCATTGATCATTAGCTTAATGATGTTTTCTGATCCTATGACATGTATTCTCACCAGCATTTCAGCTGTAATTTGTTTAGCTTTGAATCAGGGATATTTTGTACCATAATTCATTTGATGCACCTAAATTTTACAAAAGCAACAATTTAGCCTTTTTTCACTTTTGTATGCAAAGGGCAATATAATAAAAATGATCTGGAAACTTAGTAAGAAAATAGGAACTGAACATTCACAAAAGCATCTTAATAGATAATTTATTATGATGAAGAGTTCAAATTATAAGGCCAGCTCCTCTTAAATCTTGCAAGGAATACCCTTGCTTCAGCATTAAAAGAGCATTTCTTTTTAGATTAAAAAAAAAAAAAAATAAGAGGTGTTAAAAACTTTGAACCTAGATGCTAAATCATTCAACCAATATTTACAGAACACCTAATATGTGCCAGTCTCTGTTTTGATCTCTAGAGATAAAGAAGGAAAACTAAAGCAGGTAATCAACCTAAAAATAAGAGCTCAATTCTGGTTAACTGCATTGGGATTATTTTATTCAGGACAAAAAGGTCAAGAAATTAAAATGACAATTTCCTGCTTAATTTTTAGGTACTACTGCAGAGTACATTATGTGAAATACCAGGCTGGATGAATCACAAGTTGGAATCAAGATTGCCTGGAGAAATATCAACAACTTCAGATATGCAGATGATACAACTCTAATGGCAGAAAAAAAAGAGGAACTAAAGAGCCTCTTGATAAGGATGAAAGAGGAGTGTGAAAAAGCTGACTTCAAACTCAACATTCAAAAACTAAGATCTTGGTATCTCATCTGGAAGAGATTCTTGAGAGTCCCTTGGGCTGCAGGGAGACATCAGTCAATCCTAAAGGAAATCAACCCTGAATATTCATTTGAAGGACTGATGCAGAAGCTGACTCTCTAGTACTTTGCCACCTGATGTGAAGAGCTGACTCACTGGAAAAGACTCTGATGCAGGAAAAGATTGAGTGCAGGAGGAGAAGTTGAGATGGTTAGATGGCATCACCAACTCAATGACCATGAAGTTGAACAAACTCTGAGAGACAATAAAGGACACAGAAGCTTGGTGTGCTGCAGCCCATCGGATCACAAAGAGTCAGGTATGACTTAGTGACCGAACAACAACAACAAAACAACACCATGGAATTATTTTTCCTAACTTATAAAATTTCTTTTTTTTTATTTTAAAAATGTAAATAAGATACAAATATGAAAATATACAATAAAATGAATTAATGAATTATCATAAGACCAACACCCACTACACACCATTCATGTCGAGAAACTAAACAATGCCCAGAACCCCAGAATGCCCTTTCTGCGCTCCATCTCATAATAATCTCATCCGTCCCCAAAAATGTAACCAATTTCTTTACTTTTCTAGTAATTATCTCTTTTCATTTCTTTATAGTTTTATCACCCAGATATTCTAGGGTCTAGATCATAACTTGCAAACTGCATGTACTCAATAAATTTCTCACCAAATTAAGTCACTGAAGATTCATTCCTCAAATATACATTCCTAGAAACTGTATTTTATCTTTCCTGGTATTAGTTTTTTTTTTTTTTTTGGGTGGGGGGAGGTGGTCAGGGTAATTTTTGGATATATCTCTTAAGTCATTATTATTCTACATTTTTCTTCCCATCCTTACCTTTTCTTACAATTTATTTTTTGAAAAACTAAGTCCATCTGACCTATAGTTTTTTAAACATTTTAAATTGGAAGATAATAGCTTTACAATGTTTTATTGGTTTCTGCCTTACAACAATGCAAATGGGTCATCAGTTCAGTTCAGTTCAGTTGCTCAGTCGTGTCCAACTCTTTTTGACCCCATGAATCGCAGCATGCCAGGCCTCCCTGTCCATCACAAACTCCCAGAGTTCACTCAGATTCACGTCCATCGAGTCAGTGATGCCATCCAGCCATCTCAGGCTCTGGCATCCCCTTCTCCTCCTGCCCCCAATCCCTCCCAGCATCAGAGTCTTTTCCAATGAGTCAACTCTTCCCATGAGGTGGCCAAAGTACTGGAGTTTCAGCTTCAGCATCATTCCCTCCAAAGAAATCCCAGGGCTGATCTCCTTCAGAATGGACTGGTTGGATCTCCTTGCAGTCCAAGGGACTCTCAAGAGTCTTCTCCAACACCACAGTTTAAAAGCATCAATTCTTCGGTGCTCAGCCTTCTTCACAGTCCAACTCTCACATCCATACATGACCACTGGAAAAACCATAGCCTTGACTAGACAGACCTTTGTTGGCAAAGTAATGTCTCTGCTTCTGAATATGCTATCTAGGTTGGTCATAACTTTCCTTCCAAGGAGTAAGCCTCTTTTAATTTCATGGCTGCAGTCACCATTTGCAGTGATTTTGGAGCCCAGAAAAATAAAGTCTGACACTGTTTCCCCTGTTTCCCCATCTATTTCCCATGAAGTGATGGGACCAGATGCCATGATCTTCGTTTTCTGAATGTTGAGCTTTAAGCCAACTTTTTCACTCTCCACTTTCACTTTCATCAAGAGGCTTTTTAGTTCCTCTTCACTTTCTGCCATAAGGGTGGTGTCATCTGCATATCTGAGGTTACTGATATTTCTCCTGGCAATCTTGATTCCAGCTTGTGTTTCTTCCAGCCCAGCGTTTCTCATGATGTACTCTGTATATAAGTTAAATAAGCAGGGTGACAATATACAGCCTTGATGTACTCCTTTTCCCATTTGGAACCAGTCTGTTGTTCCATGTGCAGTTCTAACTGTTGCTTCCTGACCTGCATACAAATTTCTCAAGAGCAGATCAAGTGGTCTGGTATTCCCATCTCTTTCAGAATTTTCCACAGTTTATTGTGATCCACACAGTCAAAGGCTTTGGCATAGTCAATAAAGCAGAAATAGATGTTCTTCTGGAACTCTCTTGCTTTTTCCATGATCCAGCACATGTTGACAACTTGATCTCTGGTTCCTCTGCCTTTTCTAAAACCAGCTTGGACATCAGGAAGTTCACGGTTCACATATTGCTGAAGCCTGGCTTGGAGAATTTTGAGCATTACTTGACTAGCGTGAGATGAGTGCAATTGTGCGGTAGTTTGAGCATTATTTGGCATTGCCTTTCTTTGGGATTGGAATGAAAACTGACCTTTTCCAGTCCTGTGGCCACTGCTGAGTTTTCCAAATTTGCTGGCATATTGAGTGCAGCACTTTCACAGCATCATCTTTCAGAATTTGGAATAGCTCAACTGGAATTCCATCACCTCCACTAGCTTTGTTTGTAGTGATGCTTTCTAAGGCCCACTTGACTTCACATTCCAGGACGTCTGGCTCTAGGTCAGTGATCACACCATCGTGATTATCTGGGTCGTGAAGATCTTTTTTGTACAGTTCTTCTGTTTATTCTTGCCATCTCTTCTTAATATCTTCTGCTTCTGTTAGGTCCATAACATTTCTGTCCTTTATCAAGCCCATCTTTGCATCAAATGTTCCTTTGGTATCTCTAATTTTCTTGAAGAGATCTCTAGTCTTTCCCATTCTGTTTTTTTCCTCTATTTCTTTGCATTGATCGCTGAAGAAGGCTTTCTTATCTCTTCTTGCTATTCTTTGGAAGCATTCAGATGTTTATATCTTTCCTTTTCTCCTTTGCTTTTAGCTTCTCTTCTTTTCACAGCTATTTGTAAGGCTTCCCCAGACAGGCATTTTGCTTTTTTGCATTTCTATTCCATGGGGATGGTCTTGATCCCTGTCTCCTGTACAATGTCACGAACCTCATTCCATAGTTCATCAGGCACTCTATCTATCAGATCTAGTCCCTTAAATCTATTTCTCACTTCCACTGTATAATCATAAGGGATTTGATTTTGGTCATACTGAATGGTCTAGTGGTTTTCCCTACTTTCTTCAATTTCAGTCTGAATTTGGCAATAAGGAGTTCATGGTCTGAGCCACAGTCGGCTCCTGGTCTTGTTTTTGCTGACTGTATAGAGCTTCTCCATCTTTGGGTGCAAAGAATATAATCAATCTGATTTCGGTGATGACCATCTGGTGATGTCCATGTATGGAGTCTTCTCTTGTGTTATTGGAAGAGGGTGTTTGTTATGACCAGTGCATTTTCTTGGCAAAACTCTATTAGTCTTTGCCCTGCTTCATTCCATATTCCAAGGCCAAATCTGCCTGTTACTCCAGGTGTTTCTTGACTTCCTACTTTTGCATTCCAGTCCCCTATAATGAAAAGGACATCTTTTTTGGGTGTTAGTTCTAAAAGGTCTTGTAGGTCTTCATAGAACCGTTCAACTTCAGCTTCTTCAGTGTTACTGGTTGGGGCATAGACTTGGATTACTGTGATATTGAATGGTTTGCCTTGGAAACGAACAGAGATCATTCTGTCGTTTTTGAGATTGCATCCAAGTACTGCATTTCAGACTCTTTTGTTGACCATGATGGCTATTCCATTTCTTCTGAGAGATTCCTGCCCACAATAGTAGATATAATGGTCATCTGAGTTTAATTCACCCATTCAAGTCCATTTCAGTTCACTGATTCCTAGAATGTCGACGTTCACTCTTGCCATCTCTTGTTTGACCACTTCCAATTTGCTTTGATTCATGGACCTGACATTCCAGGTTCCTATGCAATATTGCTCTTTATAGCATCGGACCTTGCTTCTATCACCAGTCACATCCACATATGGGTATTGTTTTTGCTTTGGCTCCATTCCTTCATTCTTTCTGGAGTTATTTCTCCACTGATCTCCAGTAGCATATTTGGCACCTACTGACCTGGGGAGTTTCTCTTTCAGTATCCTATCATTTTGCCTTTTCATACTGTTCATGGGGTTCTCAAGCAAGAATACTGAAGTGGTTTACCATTCCCTTCTCCAGTGGACCACATTCTGTCAGATCTCTCCACCATGACCTGCCCATCTTGGGTTGCCCCACCGGCATGGCTTAGTTTCATTGAGTTAGACAAGGCTGTGGTCCTAGTGTGATTAGATTGACTAGTTTTCTGTGAGTATGGTTTCAGTGTGTTTGCCCTCTGATGCCTTCTTGCAACATCTACCGTCTTACTTGTGTTTCTCTTACCTTGGGTGTGGGGTATCTCTTCACGGCTGCTCCAGCAAAGTGCAGCCATTACTTCTTACCTTGAACGAGGGGTATCTCCTCACTGCCGCCCTTCCTGACCTTCAACGTGGGATAGCTCCTCTAGGCCCTCCTGCGCCCGGGCAGCCACGGCTCCTTGGATGTGGGGTTGGTCCTCCCGGCCACCGCCCCTGGCCTCGGGCTTAGGGGCGTGGGGTAGCTCCTCCTGGCCGCCGCCCCTGACCTCAGACGCGGGTTAACTCCTCTCGGCCGCCCCCCCTGACCTCGGACGCGGGTAGCTCCTCTCCGCTGTTCCTCCACCGTCGCAGTCTGGTACTCTCAGTCGCTGCCCCTGACCTCGGACGTGGAGTGGCTCCTCTCAGCCGCGCTTAGCGCACCGGTCTGTCTACACAGCAGCTTCCTATTTGCAGGGCAGGTATAGAGATGCAGATGGAGAGGATGGTCTTGTGGCTACAGCAGGGGAAGGGGGTGGCGAGGGTCAGGGGACGGCGAGGGGGACAAATAGAATAGCATCGACATATATATACAACGATGTGTAAGATAGATAGCTAATGACCTATAGGTTTAAACATGTCCCTGATGCGTATTTTCCACTATTTGGCAGCTGATACAGAAATTTGATTAGGATCAGACTCAGTCCCTTTGGCAACATTGCAACTTACACTGTGTTCTTTTATTAGGAGGTACATGCTGTTTGCTTGTCCTTCTTTTTGTGATATTAGCAGCTGTGAATGCTATAACTAGATCCATTAATTTGATGGGAATTATAAAATGGTGATATTCCACTGCTGTCATTTACTCTTCATTTACTGGATGGAATAATTTTATACATAGAGGACCTCTCTCAACTGTTATTTTGGTACCCAGTCATATCTGTAAGGGAGGATAAATGTTTTATTTTTTTTTCCTTTTATTTCCCATTTTCCACAAGAATGAAATTGTCCCCAAACACCTTCTGAAAGCAACCAATTAGCTCTTTTATCCTTTTTATGTATCATTATGAACTCATGGATTTAAACATATTTTATGAGTGTCAGTCTGATCAGGCTGCTGTAACAAAATACCATAGACTGAATGGCTTATACAAATTTATTTTGCACAGTTCTGATGTGCATCCTCAGTGTGTGAGACATGTTTTCCCTCCCACTTGTATTTTAGAGTTCATGGAGGATATCATATCACCTAGATAATGGTAAGTGTTGTACCCTGGTTTTATTTGCTACTCTGTTTTTACAAAAAGTTTTAAAGAGATTCACAAACTACACAGCATCAATGGTGTGTTCTTCCCAGATTCCCTTACTTCCTTTGTCTTTTTATTTTCCCAATTTCTCCACTCCTTTATTCTAAACCCCAAATTATCTAAAACTGATATTCCCCCCTCATAAGTTAATTATTCAGCCTAGCATCACAGACTATACATTTGAGGTCTTAGCATGTTATCCCGATTTTTAAAAAATAAACACAAGTTAATTGATTACAGATGTTTTCTTCCCATGAGTCTAAAGCATTGTATACTAGATGCCCAATAAAAGTTACTTTGGATGATTATTCACACTGTGTACAATCCTTTGGCATTAGGAAGTGTTATAAAAGAGGATAAAAATTGGTCTGAATACCAGCATCTCTGGAAACTGTTGATACTATATTTCCCAGAGGGACAAAATAAGAACCAGGGCATAGCTTTCTCTAACCTAGCTCCGAAGTATTATTATTATTATTTTTTTTGATTAGAGAACACACAACAAAGAAAAAACTCCCTTTCCAGTGAAGCATTTCACAATGTTCTTTTAGTCACAGTCTCATTCCCATACAATATGAATACCAAACATGCAAAACATGGCATGGCAAGGGAAGAATTTACATGGGTTGGTAGTGGTGGTTTAATCACTAAGTTAAGTTTAACTCTTGTGAGCCCATGGACTGTAGCTCCCGCCAGGCTCCTCTGTCCATGGGGATTTCCCAGGCAAGAATTCTGGAGGCGGTTGCTATTTCCTTCTCCAGGGCGATCTTTCTGACCCAGGGAATGAACCTTAGTCTCAGCCTCTTGCATTGCAGGCAGATTCTTTACCAACTGAACCACCAGGGAAGCCCTTAGGGAAACACTGATTTCCCATAGTGACCTTTGCTCTTCTTTCACTTCCAGAGGGCTGAGTTTACCCTAAGGCAGTGGTGCCCAATCTTTTTGATATCAGGGACTGGTTTTATGAAAATAATTTTTTTCGTGGATCGGGTGGGGGCAGATGATGGTTTCAGGATGATTCAAATGCATTGCATTTATTGTGCAGTTTATTATTTTTATATCAGCCCCACCTTAGATCATCAGGCATTAGATTCTAGAGGTTGGGGACTCCTACCCTAAAGAATGTAAGGTTTTAGCCTGATCCTGATCCTCATTTAGCCTTATCCTTACTCCTTGGAAGGAAAATTATGACCAACCTAGACAGCATATTAAAAAGGAGAGACATTACTTTGCCAACAAAAGTCCGTCTAGTCAAGGCTATGGTTTTTCCAGGAGTCATGTATGGATATGAGACTTGGACTATAAAGAAAGCTGAGTGCTGAAGAATTGATGCTTTTTAACTGTGGTGTTGGAGAAAAGTCTTGAGAGTCCCTTGGACTGCAAGGAGATCCAACCAGTCCATCCTAAAGGAGATCAATCCTGGATATTCATTGGAAGGACTGATGCTGAAGCTTAAATCCAATACTTTGGCCACCTAATGCGAAGAACTGACTCATTTGAGAAGACCCTGATGCTGGGAAAGATTGAGGGCAGGAGGAGAAGGGGATAACAGAGGATGAGATGGTTGGATGGCATCACTGACTCAATGGACATGGATTTAGGTAGACTCCAGGAGTTGGTGATGGACAGGGAGGCTTGGCGTGCTGTGGTTCATGGGGTCGCAAAGAGTCGGACATGACTGAGCAACTGAACTGTACTGAATAGTACTACATAAAAATCTGTATTAATAAGTCAGGCTTAGCATGTTATCTGAAAACATGGAGCAAAGGAAACTAATTTATCCTTACTAGGCACTTGACTCCCACGAACACCATGACCTAACAAACTGAACTTACTGAAACACAAGTAATGTTTAAAAGAATAATCAACATGTTATCTTTAATGCAAGAACTCTTTACTAAAGTCATGTTTATTCATTTAAAAGTAAGTGACACATTTCTATATACACCAGGAGAAAGTGGTCCATGCTGAATTCAAATTAAGCATCGCAAGCCTCATGTTTATAGATAGTCTCTTAATTACGAAAATTGCCAGGAACCAGTCTTTGATCTAAAACCTGTCAGCCTGCATTGAATTACAATCTAATTTGCTTCCTCTGTCCCAAAATGACCAGTTTGTGCTGTAACATAATCTTTTAATAATGTGATGTGAAGTAACTGATCAAAAGAAATTTAATTTGTTTGATGAGCAGATACAAAAATACTGCAATAATATTTTTGTCTTAGAAAGAGAATTAAAATCCCTTTCTTCTGATGAAGCTGCCTTAGATATACCTATATTTCCAGTGTCCTAGAATGCAAGCAGTTAATGGTAGTAAGAATCAAAGGCCCATAGAAAGAGTATCTCAACATTATGATTTTATTTTGAGGGGCAGAACCAGGACTGCAAGGAGGGGCAGAACCAGGACTTGCAAGGACTGCAAAACCAAGTCAAACATCACATGGTTTATACTCCATTTGAAATATGCATTTTGAAGTCAATATTTGTTTTTGTTGTTTTGTAGTTTCTCAGTCATGTCCAGCTCTTTTCTGGCCCCAAGGACTGCATTCGCCAGGCTCCTCTGTCCATAAAGTTTCCCAGACAAGAATACTGGAGTAGGTAGCCATTTCCTTCTCCAGAGGATCTTCCTGACCCAGATATCTAACCAGAGTCTCCTGAACTGGCAGGTGGATTCTTTACCACTGAGCCACCTGGGAAGCCCTTGGTGTAATTACAATCAATTGGATTTTTCTTGCTAACATTGCTGAGAGAGAGTGTATGCGTTTGGGGGAGGGCGGATGTACAGATGAGGAGTAAGATTGCTACAACAATCTTTGTCCCTTTCCCTTCATAACACTGCCGTTTTTGCTCCCAGGGGAGTTATAAACTCAGTGACCAATCCACATTGTTGTTGTTTGCTGTTCAGTCACTAAGTCCTGTCTGACTTTTTGTGACTCCGTGGACTGCAGCATGCCCAGCTTCCCTGTCCTTCACTATCTCCTGGAGTTTGCTCTGATTCATGTCTATTGCCCTGTAGCAGCAGCACAAGTTCCAGAATGGCTGGAATTGCAGATCATGAAAAAGTTCATTGTGAATTCAAGCCGGAAGGGTTCATGACTTGTAATGTCAAAAAGCACTGACCAGAAACAGTGAGGAAAGATTTAGGATTAAGTCATAACACATTTACTTGGGCATCCCAGGTGGCTATAGTGGCAAAGAATCCACCTGCCAATGCAAGAGATGCATCTCAAGAGATCTTCCTGGGTCAGGAAGGTCCGCTGGATGAGGAAATGGCAACCCACTCCAGTATTCTTGCCTGAAAATCTTCATGGACAGAAGAGCCTGGTAGGCTATAGTCCATAGGGTTGCAAAGAGTTGAATATGGCTGAGAGACTGAGCACACATCATTTACTATTTATTTATTTACATTAATTTTTTTGTTCCCAGTAATCTATACTCTTCCCATGTACATGAAACTTCTTGTGTAACTAATTTACCAAATTCTATGATTAGTCTGCTCTTCTGAACTAAGACATGTTCATAAAGTCACTTAATCTCATTTGACTATTCTCTCCTTTTAAAGAAAAACAATAAGTTACATCTCTCTTGTATTCTAAGAACAAGAATTCCTATTTAAGAATTTGATAAAAACCTAGCACTAAATTCTATATTTTGGTTTAGTGTCCAAACTTACTTTGAAGAGAGATTTATAGTGATATTATCCCTTTCACTGGAGAAGGACATGACGACCCACTCCAGTATTCTTGCCTGGAGAATCCCATGGAAAGAGGAGCCTGGTGAGCTACAGTCCATGAGGTTGCAAAGAGTTGGACATGAATGAGTGACTAATACTTTCACTTATCCCTTTGACAACTGTCCCATGGATTGCTCTGGATGTTAAATATTCAAAATAATGTTTATCTTAAGTTTTAATGTATTTTGTCACAGATGTAATAATCCAATATCACAAGAAACAAATTATACATTTAAATAAACTATATCACTATATATAGAAAGCATTTTTTTCTATAAAATTATCTTTAATCCTATCTAAAACAGCTTATTTAGCATGTTCAAAATTATACCCTCCTCCTTCAAGTACTCTGCTAACACTCATGAAATTCAATCAATTTCTTCTAATTTCTTCCACTATGATACTACTGTCCTCTGTGAAGTCATTAAAGGCCTCTTGTCATGCAAATGAAGTAATTATTTTCATTACATCTTTTATATTAATTTATTGATAATTCTCTTGTTCATTCATATCTTCAACAAATAGTTGAGCCCAAACATGATTTTGGGCATGAGGAATAAAGGAGGGATCAAAACAATAGATATTCTCTGTCCTCATGATACTAAAGTCTCAAAGACAGGAAAAATTAATCCCATAATAAAATATTGAATACTGAAAAGTACTATAAAGAAAAATAAAGCATAGTAAGGAGTAAAGATTAGATGGTACCTAGGGGGGCTTTTCTGGAGAAGGATTCAACCCACTCCAGTATTCTTGCCTGGAGAATCCCTTGGACAGAGGAGTCTGGTGGGCTGCCATCTATGGGGTTGCACAGAGTCGGACATGACTGAGGCGACTTAGCAGCAGCAGCAGAAGGGCTTTTCCTGGTGCTGTAATCTGATCTAGGACCTGGATTAAGTGAGGGAGGGAACAGGGTGACTGTCTGGGAAGAGGGATGTTCAAGCAGCAGCACAAACTGAGGCTTAAAGGAAGAATGTATATTGACATCTTTGAAAAGCTAGTTGGATAGACAGATAGTGCTTAGAAATTACAGCATACAGGCAGCTAGGAGTTGGATTATATAAGGCCGCAAGACCACAGTAGATTCTTTGTTTTTGTGAAATTTCTTTTGGAAAGGGTTTGTGCAAGGAGAGACATGTTCAATAAAAGGATCAAAAGAGTGGTTTTGGCTGTTATATGGTGAGTCAAGTGTGTGTGTGTGTGTGTGTAGGATGGGTGCGTTTGGAGTGTTGGAATGGTCATGGCAAGATGAGTAGCTGGGAGATCAGGTAGAATATGATATCAGTAATCCAAGTTATTTATTATGATGACCTAGACTAGATAAGTGGACCTAGTTCAGAGAAGGAGCAGAAGATAGGATAAGAAGATTCAAGTTCAGACTATAGTTAAAATGTATAACTGAAGGACCTTAATGGACTAGATGAGGAATGTGAAAAAAAAAAAAAAGCAACAAGGATGATTCCAATGGTTTTGACCTGAGCAGCTTGGTATATGTTGTTGACATCTATTCACCTAGAGAAACTGAATCAGAAACAGAGTAGAGAAGAACTGAATTCAATTTCAGACATATAAATGGGGATATTAAATAGCAAGTTGGATAAAAGTCTTGAGTTATGAAAGAAGTTGGGTCTGGAATTGTAAAAATGGGAGTCATCAGTTTCCAAACTGTATTTTAAAGTATGAATCTGAACGGAATAACCAGGGAGTGTAGATGAGAAGAGAGAAGTGAAGAGGATAGGACAGGGCCCCAGATAGAATACAGGTTGAAAAGAGAAGGAAAATCCAGCAAAGCCTATTGAAAAAGTGAGGATGGCGAGACATCAAGAGATAATAACCTGTCTCTGCCAAAGTAAGGGAAGGTTTGCAAGATGAACTGTATCGATTGTTTTGAGAAAGTTAAGGAAGATGAACACTTAGAATATATCCTTGGATTTTCAATCTGAAGTCATTCATGACTTTGACAAGAATGACTCTGTTCAGATGTTAGAAACAAAAGCTTGCTAGATGTAGGTTCAAGATAGAATAATCATTGATGAAATGAATAGCACTTAAGGGGCTTTTCAGTTAAAAAAGAAGTATAAAGAAAAAGAGGGAAATGTGGCAAAAATATTAAATTGAAGAAAGAACTGCCATCAGGGAAAGTAAGAGCTAAATTTGAGGAAATCATGGAGAGATTGCATGTTGTATTATCCATTTGGCAGATCCAGAAAGTCACACCCTAAGTAAAACTTTCAAATGATATGAGTCCGCTAACTTAGATCCATGGGAAAAAAGAACTGGAATGAGAGGAAGACAAATTCAGGCAGAATAGAGTCTATGAGTTTTGCTTGGTGGAGTTTTAGCACTTCTGGGATTCACTTTTATGGTGATAGGGGTTTATGGTGCACAAGTGTGTTATGGTGGTTTAGAAATAGTCAGGAAGACATTCTTCTTACTGAATTCTTTTCCTAAGTATTTTATTCCACTATAATAGACCTAAATATTGCTTATAAACAGGTATATCTAAAATTCAAAATCATGTTTCTCATTCATTTTCTGGGAACAGCCTCCAATTAACAATTATTTACTGGGTACCTGCCACTGAAATTCCCACTGGTAATTCATCTGAGCATGCTTTAGAATCAAATCACTATCTTCTTTAATACAATTTTGTTCCTCTCATTTTTCCTTCACATAATAGTCTTTCCATTCTTCCCAACACCTCGGTTTCAAAACTGACTTGTCTTCATTTTCTTACAGCCAATCATTTACCAAACTACCTGTGCAGTGGTCTCTATATCCACTTCCCCTTTCCATTTGTACTGTCAGTTCCTTAATTCACACCCTCATCAAGGTTCACATTGTCCATGCAATGCCCTCCTACCCGGGTCCTGCATTGCCCCACAATCTAGCCTTTTACACTGTTGTATTTGCTTATTATCCACCTGTAGAATCATATCACTCCCTTCCACTTTAATCATCTTGAATATTATTATGTAAGGAATTTAACCTCTTGTGTAACTTTCAAGTATTCAGTCTTTTGGTTTTAGCCTGATTTTGAAGGTAAATAATTTTCTGGAAGGATGGACAGCTGGGAGTCAAGAAGGGAAACAAGGAACGCCAGGCACTAAAATTACTTTTTCCCTAAAATAGAATATGATTTTGTCAATGTGCACATAAGGTAAGAAAGCCCAGCTGTCTGCAATTTTTTCTATTGAAAGTATAAAGTGATTGAATATGTTTTCTTCCCTGAAAACAGATGAGAATCCAAAGTATAAAAATACTGGGAAGACAAAAATGTTAAGACTTTGAGATCTAAAAAGTTCCTAATATTCTGGTACAGTTATTGATGACAGATTATCATCTCCACCAGGGACACTCACCAAAGAAACGAAGCTATTGTAAAATAATTTTGTATGTTTTGCTTAAGATAATAATAGTGATAGTAATAAGAGCAATAATAATAAGAAGAAGCAAGCTAAATTTATGGTTTGGGTTTGTTATGTGCCCATAAATTCACAGTGCATTCTGAGGAGCTGTACCTATACTGAGTCACATGTTCCTGCATTTTGAAAGTTCTCTTTATGCCACTAGGCCTTGTGAAAAACCCACATTAGTATCTGTTTTCACCAACTGAAAGAAATCCAAAGAGGATTTTTGCTTTTACATGTTTGTTTTGCAGCAAATTATCCTAGAAGCAGCACACACCCAGAGCAGTGAGTATGGTACCTCAAGTTCCTTCCCCAGGAACTACACTCAGCATCTCAGCCTCAAGCAACCATAGCTTTGAGCCATGTTTGGGAGCATCTGTGCTTTATCTCAATTGATTTTGCGAATCTATTATCAAGATGTGTCTTAAGGTAATTGCTTCTTCACTTTGCACCATTTCAGCTTACACAAGTTTTCACAGGAACAGTCTCCTTTCAAGTAGCAGGGGGAAACTGTACTCTTTGTATCATATCTTTTAGTCACTGTTCTATTCTTTCATGTTTGTTCATGCTATGCCTTTGCTTTTGATAGCCACTCTTTACTTCATAATTGTTGTAGCTGTTGTTTAGTCTCTACCTTGTGTCCAACTCTTTTACAACCCACCAGGCTCCTCTGTCCATGAGATTTCCCAGGCAAGAATACTGGAGTGGGTTGCCATTTCCTTCTCCAGGGGATCTTCCTCACCCAGGGAAGGAACCCACATCTCCTGCACTGGAAGGTGGAAGTTTATCACTGAGCCACCAGGGAAGCCCTGCTTCATAAATATATTTCCTTCAAATTTCAAGTTTCCTTGAATGCCACTTCTACAGTAAATGCTGCTTCTACAATAAAGTGTTCTTTCTGCAGCACTTTGCTTTTATTCCTGCATTTATTTCATTTTCCTTGTGCAGAGGTAAACTGATAATGTGTCTGGGAGCTGACCACATCATCATTTCTCTATCCTCACAGCTGCTGTTGTCCAGTTCCTTACTCTAGGAAGGTGATTCATTATATTTGCAACAGTGGGATTCAGTGGATCAGCATACATAGGAGCATCTTTTCACTACAATAGAACTCTTCTGGACTGGTGTCCCAAAGGTGAGACTGTGAAAATGCATTTCAGGGAATATGGGATAGTAATTATGATGATAGTTTTATTTTTAAAACTATTTCACAGTATACAACTCAGCAATTTTAAGTATATTTGCAATGCTGTGAAACCCTCACCACTATAAAATATTAGACATAAATAGAAACCCTAAACCTCCCAATTTCTCCTCACCTCAGGCAACCACTAACATATTATACTGTCTCCATTGATTTCTCTACTCTGGACATTTCATATAAATGGAATCACACAATAGGTTACCTTTTGTGTCTGGCTTCTTTCACTTGGCATAATGTTGTCAAGCTTCATCCATGCTGCATTATTATCAGTGCTTTCTTCACTCCTTTTTATGGTTGAACAATATTCCACTGTGCACACACATTTTGAATAATCTACTCATCATTTGATGGAAATGTAGATTGTTTTCACTTTTTTGCTATTATGAATAATGCTGCTAAGAACATTCATGTATGAGTTTTTGTGAACATATATTTTCCATTTATGTGTTTGACTTTCTGATCCCATGAACTGTTGTCTGCCAGGCTCTTCTGTCCATGAAATTCTCCAGGGAAGAATACTAGAGTGGGTTGCTACTCTCTTCTCCAGGGGATTTCCCAGCCCAGGCATCGAACTAAGGTCTTCTGCATTGCACTGTAGGCAGATTCTTTACTATCTGAGCCACCAGGGAAATCCCGTGCATATACATAGAAGCAATATTACTGGGTCATACAGTAATTCTGTGAGAAGCTGCCAAACCTGCCCATAGTTGCTGTCCATTTTACATTTCCACCAGTATACGAGGACTTCACTTTTTCACATACATACGGACACTATCAACACTTGTTATTTTCTTTTTTTTCAATGAAATAATGTCTTTTGATATTAGTCATTGTATATCTTCTTTATAGAAACATCCATTCAAGTCCTTTTTCCATTTTTAAACTGGGTTATTTGGCTGCAAAAGAGTCTGGCGGGGTCACAGAAGAGTCAGACATAACTTAGTGACTAAACAACAAAAATTTGTGTTTTTATTGTGGAGCTCTAAGAATTCTATGTCCGAGTCCTTATCAAGTATATGACTTCAAATAGTTTCTCCCATTCTAAAAGTTTTCTTTTAATATTTTTCTGGTTTTGCTGTCATATTTAAGAAAGTATTGCCTAATCCAAAGTCAAAAAGTTTTTAACCTATTTTTTTTGTTTTATAGTTTTATTTCTTATACTTTTAGCCATTGATAGAGTTTTTGAGTCAATTTTTGCATATAATATGACATAAGAGATCAAACTTATTATTTTGAATGTGGATATCCAATTGTCCAGTGATTTGCTGAACCAGAGATCACATTGCCAACATGCATTGGAAAATAGAAAAAGCAAGAGAGTTCCAAAAAGCACCTACTTCTGCTTCATCGAGTTAAGTCTATGACTGTGTGGATCACAACAAACTGTGGAAAATTCTTAAAGAGACAGGAATACCAGACCACCTGACCTGCCTCCTGAGAAACCTGTTTGCAGGTGAAGAAGCAACAGTTAGAACTGGACAGGGAAAAACAGACTGGTCCAAAATTGGGAAAGGAGTACGTCAAGGCTGTATATTGTCATCCTGCTTGTTTAACTTCTATGCAGAGTACATCATGCGAAATGCCAGGATGAATGAAGCACAAGCTGGAATCAAGATTGCCAGCAGAAATATCAATAACCTCAGTTACACAGATGACCTCACCCTTATGGCAGAAAATGAAGAGGAACTAAAGAACCTCTTGATGAAAGTGAATGACAAGAGTGAAAAAGCTAGATTAAAACTCAGCATTCAAAAAACTAAGATCATGGCATCTGGTCCCATCACTTCAAGGCAAATAGATGGGGAACCAATGGTAACAGTGACATACTTTTTTTTCTTGGGCTCCAAAATCACCACAGATGGTGACTTCAGCCATGAAATTAAAAGACACTTGCTCTTTGGAAGAAAAGCTATAAAAAACCTAGACAATATATTAAAAAGCAGAGACATCACTTTGCCAACAAGGGTCAGTCTAGGTGGGACTATGGTTTTTCCAGTAATAATGTATGAATGTGAGAGTTGGACCATAAAGAAGGCTGGGCACCAAAAAACTGATGCTTTTGAACTGTTGTGTTGGAGAAGACCTTTGAGAGTCCCTTGGACAGCAAGAATTCAAACCAGTCAATCCTAACATAAATTAATCCTGAGTATTTATTGGAAGGACTGATGCTGGAGCTGAAGCTCCAATACTTTGGCCACATTATACAAAGAGCTGACTCATTAGAAAAGACCCTGATGCTGGGATAGATTGAGAGTAGGAGGAGATGGGGATGACAGAGGATGAAATAGTTGGATGGCATCACCGACTTGATGGACTTGAGTTTGAACAAGTTCTGCGAGTTGGTGAAGGACAGGAAAGACTTGTGTGCTTCAGTCCATGGGGTTGCAAAGATCTGAACGCTACTGAGTTACTGAACTGACTCAATTTGCTGTAAAGACTATTCTTTTCCCATTGTATAGTCTTGTCATCCCTGTCTAAAATCAGTTGAGCATAGACATATGGGTTTACTTCTGTAATCTTAATTTTATTCCATTGCTCTATTCATCTGTGCTCATGGCAGTACCAACTATTTTAATTTATATATCTTTGTAGTGAGTGTTTGAATCATGTGTGAATCCTCCAACTTACTTCTTTTTCAAGGTCATTTTGGCTATTCAGGAATCCTTGTATTTCCATATGAATTTTAGATCAATGTTGAATAGGAGTAGTAAGAACAGACCCTCTTGCTATTCTTAATCTCAGAGGGAAAAATAGTATTCTAAGAATTTTTACTTATTAATATGAGAGTTTAACTTATAGGTAATTATTGAAAAAAAATCACTTCTGCCAATTTGCTGTTTGTTTTCTCTATGCTATATATTTTTTCTGTTCCATAATCCCCCAAAAGGTGTCTTATAATTGTTAAACAGATATTTCTTGGCTATCAGTTAGACTCTATTATTATTTTTACATTATTTGTTTTGAGACATTTTTGAGTGGTTGTCTCATGAATTATAATCAATAATAAATTAACACTCCAGTTTGAAATAATATCAGTTTAAATTTAATAGTATACAAAATCTTTTTTCCTATGTAACAGGTGAGGTCTACTTATTTTCTAATGTCCTTTCATTTCAGCCTGTAAATTGCCTTTTAGCATTTCTTGTAGGCAAAGTCTAATAGTCCAACAGATTTTCTCTCTTTGTTTTTGTTCTTTTGAGAACAAAATGCTTGTTTTGTCCTTTAATTTTGAATGATAGTTGCTGGACAAACAATTCATGATTGTCAGATTTTTTTTTTCTTTTGGAACATTGACTATGTCATCCTACCACTGTCAGGATCCTTAAAATTCATATATTGAGACCCTAACCCCCAAAATAATGGAGTTAAGATGTGGGGTCTTTGGGTAGAGTAGGTCACGAGTATGGACCACTCATGATGGAGTTAGTACCCTTATAATAGAGATGCAGAAAACTCTCTTTGAGAACACAAGTGAGACAATGCCATCTATGATTCAGGAAGCAAAACTTCACCAGACACTGAATATTCCGTCACCTTGATCATGGACTCTAAACCATCAGAACTGTGAGAAATAAATCTCTGTTGTTTGAAAGCCACCCTGTCTCTGCTATTATGTTACAGCAGCCCAAACTATGGCAGCTACTTTCAGGCCATCATGGTTTCTAATGAGAAATCAGCTGTTAATCTTATTAAGGATCTCTGTTCAGTTCAGTTCAGTTCAGTCACTCAGTCATGTCCAACACTTTATGACCCCACAGACTGCAGCATCAGGTGGCCAAAGGATTGGAGTTTCAGCTTCAACATCAGTCCTTCCAATGAATGTTCAGCACTGCTTTCCTTTAGGATGGAGTGGTTGGATTGCCTTGCAGCCCAAGGGACTCTCAAGAGTCTTCTCCAACACCACAGTTCAAAAGCATCAATTCTTGGGTGCTCAGCTTTCTTTATAGTCCAACTCTCACATCCATACATGACTACTGGAAAAACCATAGCCTTGACTAGATGGACCTTTGTTGGCAAAGTAACATCACTGCTTTTTAATATGCTGTCTAGGTTGGTCATAATTTTTCTTCCCAGGAGCAAGCATCTTTTAATTTCATGGCTGCAGTCACCATCTGCAGTGATTTTGGAGCCCCCCCAAAATAAAGTCTGTCACTGTTTCCACCATTTCTCCATCTATTTGCCATGAAGGGATGGGACCAGATGCCATGATCTTCGTTTTCTGAATGCTGAGTTTTAAGCCAACATTTTCACTCTCCTCTTTCACTTTCATCAAGAGGCTCTTTAGTTCTTTTTTGCTTTCTGACATAAGTGTGGTGTCATCTGCATATTTAGATTATTGATATTTCCCCCCAGCAATCTTGATTCCAGCCTGTGCTTCATCCAACCCAGTGTTTCTCATGATGTACTCTGCATATAAGTTAAATAAGCAGGGTGACAATATACAGCCTTGACATACTCCTTTCCTGATTTGGAACCAGTTTGTTGTTCCATGTCCAGTTCCAACTGTTGCTTCTTGATCTGCATACAGATTTCTCAATAGGCAGGTCAGGTAGTCTGGTATTCCTGTCTCTTTAAGAATTTTCCACAGTTTGTTGTGATCCACACAGTTAAAGGCTTTGGCATAGTCAATAAAGCAGAGATAGATGTTTTTGTGGAACTCCCTTGCTTTTTACGATTGTCCAACAGATGTTGGCAATTTGATCTCTTGTTCCTCTGCCTTTTCTAAATCCAGCATGAATATCTGGAATTTCACAGTTCATGTGCTCTTGAAGCCTGGCTTGAAGAATTTTGAGCATTACTTTGCTAGTCTGTGAAATGAGTGCAATTGTGTGGTAGTTTGAACATTCTTAGTTTGCCTTTCTTTGGGATTGGAGTGAACACTGACCTTTTCCAGTCCTGTGGCCACTGCTGAGTTTTCCAAATTTGCCGGCATATTGAGTGCAGCACTTTCACAGCATCATCTTTCAGGATGTGACATAGCTCAACTGGAATTCCATCAGCTCCACTAGCTTTGTTCATAGTGATGCTTCCTAATGCCCACTTGACTTTGCATTCCAGAAAGTCTGGCTCTAGGTGAGTGATCACACCATCATGATTATCTGGGTTGTGAAGATCTTTTTCATATAGTTCTTCTGTGTATTCTTGCCACCTCTTCTTAATATCTTCTGCTTCTGTTAGGTCCATACCATTTCTGTTCTTTATTGTTCCCATCTTGTATATGAGTGCTTTAGTTTTACTAATTTCAAGGACTTCCCAGGTGGCGCTAGTGCAAGGAATCCTGCTGCCAATGCAGGAAATGCAAAAGAGTTGGATCCTTGGGTAGGGAAGATCCCCTGTAGGAGGAAATGTTAACCCGCTCCGGTATCCTTGCCTGGGAAATCTCATGGACAGAGGAGCCTGGTGGGCTATAGTCCATGAAGTCGCAAAGAGTCAGACATGACTGAGCACGCACATACAAACTACTTTCAAGACTTTTTGTCATTGACTTTTATCAATGTGATTTTGGGCATGTGGATCTCTGAGTTTATATAAAATTTGAGCTTCTGAGTTGGGTATGCTAATGTTTTTCATCAATTTTTAGAAGTTTCTGACCATAATTTCTTCAAAAGCTCTATGTGTTTCTCTTTATTAATATTTGAATCAGATCATCACTAGCATCCTCACTCAGTCTTATATCAAAACTGCAGAACTGACATTTCTAAATCTAGCCTGCCATTTCATTACCCACAGCACAAGATTAAAACAATGATAAGCTAATCAGATCTGAACAAAAGTTTGATTTCAACATTCACATTTAAGGATAATATTTGTAACATGGATTTATAACATTATTCTTAAAATGTCCAACACCTTAAGTAAATATTTAACATTTAGATATTAACATATGAATTCACCATGATGAATAACAAAATACATTTTAAAAATAAGCATACAAAACAGAAATAAAAACATCTACAATAGTTTCAGTGATTTTTAAAAGCATTAATGCTCAGTAAAATTCTTTATAAAATATCACTGATGTCAACATAACAGTAAATATTTAGATAGCTTTTTTGAGAATTCTTGGTCTTGAAAAAGAATAATCAGATATAATTGGAGAAACACTTGTTATTCCTTTCAGAGTGAAACACTAAAATAATACACTAGAAAAATAATCCAATCTTAAACTAGAAATTTGTTCTTTCATCAGAAGATACTGTTAAAAGATACACAGAAAATAGTGCCAAAGAATTAGAAAAACAAGTAACAGATCAAGTTACTGAGTATGTGAGTTATTATAGTTGGATGGTAAAACATGTTTCTAACAAATCTTATCTCAGGAAATTTGAGGAAAAATATTCAAATTATTTTTTTTTCTGTGAACCTCTCAAAACAATATGTGTTGGATAAAGTGGTGGTGGTGGTTGGTGGTTTAGTTGCTAAGTTGTGTCCGACTCTTTGCAACCCCATGGACTGTAGCCTGTCAGCCTCCTCTGTCCGTGGAATTCTCCAGGCAAGAATACTGAAGTGGGTAGCCATTCCCTTCTCCAGGGGATCTTCCCAACCCAGGAATTGAACCTAGGTCTCCTGCATTGCAGGCAGATTCTTTACCAACTGAGCTACAAGGGAAACTCATCTGATAAAGTTTCAACAGTAAATAATTATTTTAAATAATAGTACATAATTATTTTCATTAATTAGAAAAAATATATAAATGTAACCACCAAATACTGGTTTCTTTGACTTCATTAAAAAAAATGAAGATAACATTGAAGAAATTGCATCATACATGAAATGCGTTTATTGCATTATTTGTAGCCAAGACATTAAAGGAAGGAAAATAAAGGCAGCAGTGGATAAAATGCTTTACTATGTCGGTATTATTGATATACAAAATAAAAATCTTTATACATAGTAAAATCTTTTAAATAGATTACTACAGGAAGAGCTATGATCCTGAAGATCAAAAGTATTACTTAGAAATGTGCTGGCTGCTTTGTTTCAAAAACTTGAGTTGAACTTGGATTAAAAAAACAACACATTTTTCTTTTAGAGAAAAATCTTTCCAAATAAGTGGAAATTTTCTCAAATGGTTTCAGGCAAATATGAAAAAGAAAATGTGACTCTTCAAAGTACATTAGCGTTTTAAAATGTATTTATTTATTTTAATTGGAGGCTAATTACTTTGCATTATTATGGTGGTTTTTGCCATACATTGACGTGAATCAGCCACGGGTGTACATGTGTGCCCCATGCCAACCCCCTCCCACCTCCCTCCTCATCCCACCCTCTGAGTTGTCCCAGTGCACCAGCTTTGAGTGCCCTGTTTCATGAATTGAACTTGGACTGGTGAAACAGTGAATGGCAGTTTTTGAGTTTTTGAAAGAAACTTGTGCTATAGAGTAAAAATTATTCATATGGCCTCTTGGTGACTATTTTCATTAGGCAATTTAGTTGTTGAAAATGAATGTGTGTCACCTATAAAAATATTCAGAGTTTCAAACTTCAGAAATAAAATGTTCTAACATATTTAAAAAATTTTAAGTGAATGTTTCCATGGTTGTTCAATATACTAGTTAATATTAAAAGGCATCATTTTCTGATCAGCTTAAAAAAAGTACTGGCTACTAGGGAAAATAAAACTTTACCAGATCACTTTCAGTAAAATCACCGACAATTTGTAAGTGTGACAGAAATTTTAATATCATGATGTGGTAGGCATAGATGACAGTACTCCTTTGGTTTGAAACTAACCTTATTATGACATATTTTTTTACCTGCAACAGTGAATAAAATCAATTATTTATATAAACTGAACTAAAAATCAAACTTTTAATTTGTTGACTCAAAGTGCTTTACTAAATTTTCAAAATTAGCAAAGCATTTTCTATCATATTATCTATGAGTGAAATCTTTTAAAAATCATGAATAAATAAATTTTGAAATAATTTTAATTTTTAATTTATACTTTTGCATATTTTGTAACATTAAATCATTAATACAATAGTGTATGATTTATAAACAAATACTGAAGATCAGTTTTGCAATTATGCAAATCTACATATTAATCATTGATTTGACTTTTAAGTATTAATATACACCAGCAACTAAAATATTGTGTTCTCTGCTCTTAATTTAAACTACATTAAAGTTGTTATGAGGAATATCTTTATCTTTATTTTAAATTATGCATTTCTGAAAAAATGCTGGAACATTGTTTCGTTTTTAATTAGACCATGTTTGCTTTTGACACATTCCTAACCTTTATCTGGGCCTTCCCAGTTAGCTCAGTGTAAAGAATCCACCTGCCAATGTAAGGAAATGCAAGAGATGTGGGTTTGATCCCTGGATTGGGAAGATCCCCTGGAGGAGAAATTGTCAACCCACTCCAGTATTCTTGCTGGGAAATCCCATGAAAAGAGGAGCCTGGCAGGCTACAATTCATAGGGTTGCAGAGTCAGACACGACTGAACCTGAGAGACAGAGCATGCACACCTGCAACCTTTATCTGATAATGAAAGCTTTTTCATATCCTCCCAAATCTTATCTCACTTTTTCATTTTAAGTTATCCAGAATTTATTTGTTTCTCAGAAAATGGAGTTGAATTACAAGCCATTCTCAAATACAGATAAGATAGCCTAAAATGAGTTGTGTGCATATTTGATAGGGAATTTTATGTACCACAGATAAAAGGACAAACACCAAGACACATATTTTGCTAGGGTAATCAAGTCCGAGTGATAACGTCTTAAAAATGTAACCTTATGTGAGCTTAAAAAGTCAGGAACAAAATATTCTGTAAATATAATTTGGAGTCAGACTAGAACAGAGAGCAGAGATCAAATTCAACGGTAAGCTACTATGTACATGTCCTGTCTATAATAAGATAATGATCATAGTAATTGTAGTAGTTGTAGTAGTATCAGTAGTAGATGTGTGGGCAATGGTGGTTGTAGTAAATAATACTAATAACTATGAGCACAATTTTAAACACTTTATTCCTGATGCTCCAGTGGCTAAGACCACAAGCTTCCAATCCAGGAGATCTGGTTTTGATCCCTGGCCAGTGATGAACTAGATCCCATATGCCCCAACTAAGAGTCCGCATGCTACAACCAAAGATGCCATGCGCTGCAACCAAGACTAGGCACAGCCAAATGAATACATAAATACTTTAAAACACACCTTTGCATAATTATTCATTAATTCTCACAACAAACTCATAAGACTGGTACTACAATTGCACTCATTATACAAGTGAGGAAGCAAAGCTTAGAAATGTAAGTAACTAGTCTCCAAACTCACATTTAGCAACTGGAATAATAAAGATTCAAATCAGAAATTGTACACTAAGTCCATGCTCTTAGCCACAGTACTATATTCAGTGGTGCAGCAATGGGAGAGGAGTTAATTACACAGGATGGGATCCAGGAATGCCTCAGAGATATCGTGGCTTTGATAAAGCAAATATCACATTAAAGTGAGTCTCACAATTTTTTTGGTTTCCTAGTGCATATAGCAATTATGTATACACTATCCTGCAGTTTTTTAAATGTGCAATAACATTATATCTAAAAAAGTACATAACTTAAAACACACCTTATTGCTTAGAAGTACTAACCACCATCTGTCAATGCAGGGTTGTCACAAACTTTCAATTTATAAAAATCGCAGCATTTGTGAAACACAATAAAATGAGATTTGCCTGTAAGTGGAAGAAGACACAAGATTGTACAGGGTGGAGGTTGGGAGTAACATAAACAGACTACTATATATAAAACAGATAGCCAACAAGGACCTACTGTATAGCACAGAGAACTATACTTAACATCCTATAATAACATATAATAGAAAAAAATCTTAAAAATATATCTATATAATTGAATCATTTTACTGTACATCTGAAACTGAGACAGAACTGTAAGTCAATTATATTTCTATATATATATATATATATATTTTTTTTTTTTTTTTAACAAAAGACTACAGGACAGAGGTTCCTAATCTCTGGAGCTAATGCTTGATGATCTGAGGTGCAGCTGATGTCAGTCAGTACAACTGATCAGTTGTGCCTGACTCTTTGTGACCCCACGGACTCTAGCAGGCCAGGCTTCCCAATCCATCACCAACTCTTGGCGCTTGCTCAAACTTACGTCCATCGAGTCGGTGATACCATCCAACCATCTCATCCTCTGTTGAACCCTTCTCCTCCTGCCTTCAATCTTTCGCAGAGGTAAGGTCTTTTCCAATGAGTCAGTGCTTCACATCAGGCCAGAGTATTGGAGTTTCAGCTTCAGCATCAGTCCTTCCAGTAAATATTCAGGATTGATTTCCTTTACGATGGAGTGGTTGGATTTCCTTGCCATCCAAGGGACTCTCAGGAGCTTTCTTCAACACCACAATTCAAAAGCATCAATTCTTTGGTGCTCGGAGTTCTTTAGGGTCCAACTCTCACATCCATATGTAACTACAGGAAAAACCATAGCTTTGACTAGATGGACCTTTGTTGGCAAAGTAATGTCTCTGCTTTTTAATATGCTGTCTAGGCTGGTCATAACTTCTCTTCCAAGGAGCACGCATCTTAATGTCATGGCTGCAGTCACCATCTGCAGTGATTTTGAAGGCCAAAAAAATAATGTCTGTCACTGTTTCCATTGTCTCCCCATTTATTTGCCATGAAGTCATGGGACCGGATGCCATGATCTTAATTTTCTAAATGTTGAGTTTTAAGCCAACTTTTTCACTCTCCTCATTCACTTTCATCAAAAGGCTGTATAGTTCTTTGTTTTCTGACATAAGAGTGGTGCCATCTGCATATCTGAAGTTATTAATATTTCTCCCTGCAATCTCGATTCCAGCTTCTGCTTCATCCAGGCTGGCATTGTGCATGATGTATTCTGTATATAAGTTAAATAAGCAGGGTGACAACATACAACCTTGATGTACTCCTTTCCCTATTTGGAACCAGTCTGTTGTTCCATGTCCAGTCCTAACTATTGCTTCTTGATCTGCATACAGATTTCTCAGGAGGCAGGTCAGGTGGTCTGGTACTCTCATCTCTTGAAGAATTTTCCACAGCTTGTTTTGATCTACACAGTCAAAGGCTTTGGTGTAGTCAATATAGCAGAAGTAGATGTATTTCTGGAACTCTCTTGCTTTTTTGATGATCCAAAGGATGTTGACAATTTGATCTCTGGTTCCTCTGCCTTTTCTAAATCAGCTTGAACATCTGGAAGTTCACAGTTCATGTACTGTTGAAGCCTGGCTTGGTGAATTTTGAGTTTTGCTTGCATGTGAGAAGAGTGCAATTTTGTGGTAGTTTGAACATTCTTTGGCATTGCCTTTCTTTGGGATTGGAATGAAAACTTACTTTTCCAGTCCTGTGGCCACTGCTGAATTTTCCAAATTTCCTGGCAAATAGAGTCCAGCACTTTCACAACATCATCTTTTAGAATTTGAAATAGCTCCACTGGAATTCCATCACCTCCACTAGCTTTGTTTGTAGACTTTCTTCCTAAGGCCCACCTGACTTTGCATTCCAGGATGTCTGGCTCTAGGTGAGTGTTCACACCATTGTGGTTATCTGGGGGAGCTGATGTAATAACAGAAATAAAATGCACAATAAATGTTATATGCTTTAGTCATCCTGAAACCCCCACCCTCCTCACATCCATGAAAAAAATGCTCTTTCATGAAACCAGTCTCTTGTGCCAAAAAGGTTGGGGACCACAGTTACAGGGTATATATACTTCATGCTCAATCATTCAGTTGGGTCCGAATCTTTGCAATCCCATGGACTATAGCCCCCCAGGCTCCTCTGTCCATGCAATTTCCCCAGAAAGAATACTGGAGTGGGTTGTTATTTCCTCCTCCAGGAGATTTTCCCAACCCAGGGATGAAACCCCCGTCTTTTCCATCTCCTATGTCTCCTGAGTCTCCCGCATTGCAGGTGGATTCTTTATTACTGAGCCACCAGGAAAGTCCAAAAGTATAAATTGACTCTTTGTGACCTTATGGACTGTAGCCCACCAAGTCTCCTCTGTCCATAGAATTGTCCAGGCAAGAACACTGGAGTGGGTAGCCAATCCCTACTTGAGGGCATCTTCCCAACCCAGGAAATGAACCCCAGGTCTCCTTCATTGCAAGCAGATTCCTTACTCTCTGAGCCACCCGGGAAGCTAGTAAAAATTACTTCTGAAGATTATTTCACACCATCCAATAAAGCATAACAGAAGAAAGAAAGCACAGACAACCACAGAGAGCTTCTAAAAATTTCCAGGAGCAACCCCCAGCTCTTTTTCTTCTTTGGGTTATGGAAGACCAAATATGTGTGAGGTATCTCAATTTCATGGGAGCCCAGACATAAATTGGCTGCAGAATCTTTCATACTCCTCTTATCAGGTAGCTAAAGCAAGAGTATAACTGATTAAGTCATTTGAAAACTGCAAATCTATGCATCATAGACACCCTAGTATTGTATGTGGGGGCTTAAATCTAGCACATTTTTCGGTTATTGAGTCATGTATCCTGGAATCTTTTGAGTAGGGCTGAATTCTTCCAGATAAAATGGAAATTTTCTAATTGACAGAAATCACCTCATGAGCCAACAGTAAACATGTAGCTGAAAGAAGTCTTTGAAAGGGAATAGAGAAGCTGTGAAGAAAACACTGGTCAGCAAAATGTGAGAGGAGGGAGTACACTGAGAAAAAATATGATGAAGACAGGTTTTCAGTTTTGTCCAATATACTTTCAGTGGTTATGACTTTTATCCATCTTTCTTTCTTTGCATAATTTAAACTATTTAGTACAGTATACCAGTTTAAAATGTAAAGGATCACAGTCTTTTTATCCTTTAAAATTTTGTTGAATATCTATGAATACTAGACAATAAGATAAAAAAAAGTGTGTGTTGGGGGGGGTGCTTTCCAGATGACTCAATGGTAAAGAATCTGCCTGCCAATGGAGGAGACAAGGGTTTGATCCATGGGTTGGGAAGATTCCTTGGAGAAGGAAATAGCAACCCACTATAGTATTATTATCTGGGAAATCCCAAGGAAACAGAAGCCTGGTGAGTTACAGTCTTTTGGGTCTCAAAAGAGTCAGACATGACTTAGCAATGAAACAAGAGCAAAAAGATAAAATGGTGAATAATATGTAGTTACTGTACTTTTATTGGAGAAGGCAGTGGCAACCCACTTCAGTACTCTTGCCTGGAAAATCCCATGGACGGAGGAGCCTGGTGGGCTGCCATCTATGGGGTTGCACAGAGCTGGACACGACTGAAGTGACTTAGCAGCAGCAGCAGTACTTGTATCTCTTTTGATGGAAAACCTGTTCCTTTTGCTCAGCCACCATGTTAGGCTGGATCTCATCTCAATCACTCCTGCTGTCTGTTCCTGACAGTGACTTTAACTGGATAAAGCCAAACTCTCATACTCCAATCCCAGAGAATGGTCCTCATGTAAACATTTGACCCAATTTGAGTAAATTTACTATAGACTGTGTTTTCTGGATATTTGACTTATATTAGTTCAATTTCTTTTCTGCAGAAGTTACCAGAAGGAATACTGCTGATCAGGGTGGAATTTAAAAAAAATTTTTTTTTGTTTTGTATTGGAGTATAGCTGATTAACAATGTTGTAACAGTTCCAGTTGGACAGCAAAGGGACTCAGCCATACATATATTAATATATGTATCCATTCTCCTCCAAACTCCCCTCCCATCCAGGCTGCCACATAACATTGAACAGAGTTTCTGTGCTATATGGTAGGTCTTTGTTGGTTATCCATTTTAAATATAGCAGTGGAGTTTTGGATCAACATGTACACACAGATCAGGATGGAATGTTCCAGGGCTACCACATGAGGGAGTCTGGTTAGAGTGCCGGAAAGGATGATAGAGAATCAGAGTTGGATCTTTCTTAACATTTAAACTTTTTTTTTTTTCTTAATCCTAGATAAAGCTGAAATTAAGAGCATGTGAATATTGGTATGTGCCAATCTGTGTAGCAGTTTGGGAAAAGATAAGACTAGAAAGTAAGGTTTGAACTAAAAAAAGAAGAAAAAAAATTTGAATTTACTAAAAGTTTTCTTCTAAGCATTGTGGAGATGTCTATGATTTTTTTAATGTGAAGAACTAATATTTTTATGACAAATGTCAGATTATATACCTCTGCAGTTGGAGATAAAGGAGTCCTAAATTTTGGATAGCTAACATCCTGGAAGTTTTAATATGCAACACAGTCTCTGTATAATCACAATAAAAGGTGTAATCAATTGAACACTGTCAAAGTTAATTGTAGTTTGAATGGTCCAGGATGCCATACTTCATGTCAAATTTAATTTAAATCAATTTAAAAGGTAGGGTTGAATTTTAGTTGGATTGAAATCTTCCCCAAAGCATGCCTTTCCAGCTGAACTCTCTTCATTGTGAACAGGGAAAAAGTGATGTGCTTGACATAGCCAGATGAAACACATCACCATTGTACCTGACAACCAAGAAATTTAAACTGACAAGAGCCTCTTAAAAAAGTCACAGAAAAAGTGGACTTTGAACTAGCAGTGCAAACAATAGACACTGGTGTGGCCCTGGGCACAATGGGTGGAATTTTCCTTTTTTAAACATCTCTTTTCTCAAAAATCTACTTAAGGAAAAGGGTTTTTTCTCTTAAGTTTTGTAGAGAACTCTGCATATCCCACCTAGGAAAAGGAAATGCATGAAATAAAAACATGTATAGAGTTATGCAACCCATTATTTTGGCTTTACTTTCTGTAATTAAAGAATAAAGCTGATTCTCCCTTTTGACTTAATGACAATAAAACCTATTTCTCCCCATTCTTCCACATACCTCTAATTGACACTACCACCCACCTCTCAGCAGCATGCTAAAAAAGTCACTTATTTCATTATCTAATCATTCAGCAAATTTTGTTGCTTGTACATACAAATACATTAAAAGGAATTCATTTATGTCCATCTCTGCCACTTTCTCAGTCCATATAATCATTATTTCTTAACTAAATGCTGATCAATAATTATGTTCACTAAGTATTTTGAACTGTCTGCTTCCCAGGGCTTGTCAAAATTGTATTTGCTCACTCCACTTGAAGTTATGCATAGCCATGTCACTTTATTTGGCCCATAAAATGTGAGTGGAAATAATGTCTGTTACTTCCAGGTGAAGGCTTTAAAAGTCAATATAATGTTCCATCTACCTAGACAGCATATTAAGTAGCAGAGCCACCACTTTGCTGACAAAGATTCATCTAGTCAAAGCTATGGTTTTTCCAGTAGTCACATTTGGATGTGAGAATTGGACTATAAAGAAGGCTGAGCACCGAAGAAATGATGCTTTTAAACTGTAATGTAGGAGAAGACTCTTGAGAGTCCCTTGGACAGTAAGGAGATCAAACCAGTCAATCCTAAAGGAAATCAGTCATGAATATTCATTGGAAGGACTGATGCTGAAGCTGAAGCTCCAATACTTTGGACACCTGATGCGAAGAACTGACTCATTGGAAAAGACCCTGATGCTGGGAAAGATCGAAGGCAGGAGGAGAAGGGGATGACAGAGGATGAGATGGTTAGATGGCTCACTGACTCATAGACATGAGCTTAAGAAAGCTCCGGAGATGGTTAAGGACAGGGAAGCCTGGCGTGTTTCAGTCTATGGGGTTGCAAAGAGTCTGACATGACTGAAACACTGAACAACAACAATGATCCATCTTTCTTTTGATACCTTCACAGTTAAGAAAGCTCAGAGGTGGAATTTCTCTCTCTCCCAGATTCAGGGAGAATGACATGGGACAGTCCCTGAATGGACCCTCAGTGGCCATGTGGCTCATTCTTACCAATGAAATATGGACAGAAATGAAATTAATCCCTTCCAGGCAGAAACTAGAGTGCCTCTTCTTTCCCTGTTTACTATTCCCTCAAGAAATGACAAAGAAGCTGTATACTGAGTTGTCACCACCATATTGTAGCAATCTGTATCTCCAATATACCTCACATTCAAGTATGAGGCTTAATTCACAATGAACTTTGTAAGAGTAAGAGAGAAACCACAGCGACAAAATGTTCCCCTCACCAAAGTAATATAAAAATTCCAAATCTAAATACATCTAGTGAAATCAAAATATGTAAAGATATAATTGATAGAATCACAAAGGAAAGCTGCCAAATTCATTATTGCAGTCATGCCAAGAATCAGTTTCAAAAAAGCAGTACAACAGTCGGGACGCAGGTTCAATCCCTGGGTCAGAAGATCCCCTGGAGAAGGGTAGGGCAACCCACTCCAGTATTTTTGCCTGAAGAATCCCAAGGACAGAGGAGCCTAGTGGAATACAGTCCATGGTGTTGTTAAGAGTTGGATATGACTGAAGCAATTAAGTACACATGCATGCATTATGCACAACAGTAGTGAAGGAATGAAACGTTGAACAGGAAAATCAGTTTAATTTAATACACCTATATGATGCCCTGCATGCAGCAATGAGAGAACCCACATTCTCAAGCACACAAGAAGCACACATGAAAATTGTGTATGTATGTGGTCATAACGCAAGCCTCAAGATGAGTATCCTAAAGACTCTTACAGGACTTCCCTGGAGGCTCCATGGTAAATAATCTGCTTGCCAGTACAGGAGACATAGGTTAGATTCCTGATCGGGGAAGATCCCACGTGACATGGAGCAAATAAACCCATGCACCACAAATATTGAGCCTGCACTCCAGAGTCAGGGAGCCACAACTTCTGAGCTCACGTGCTGCAGCTATTGAAGCACACATGCCCTAGAGCCAGTTCTTGACAACAAGAGAAGCCACCGCAATGAGGAGCCCAAGGACTGCAACTAGAGCCCCCGCTCACCACAACTAGAGAAAAGTTTGTGAAAAAATAGAGCTACAGCACAACCAAAAATAAATAAATAAATAGATTAAAAAAAAACAAAACACTCTTACAGAGCATGAGAAATAAAGAAAACATTACTCAGTTGTAAGCTGGCTCAACCTATAACCTTAAAAATAAGTGAGGTTGATGATATATGAAAGGGAAACAATACATGCATCAAATTATTTGTATACTCTTTAGCGAAATATGAAAACCATAAATCTAGGAACTTAAAATTAAGTCTCATGACTGAGTCTTGTCTATTACAGGAATTCAAAAGTGCTTATTTAAAAATTATAAATGGCATTCATTAAAGTAACAGATCAAAGAAAAATAATCTTACCTCAAAAAATATAGAAGAAATATTTGATGTCAGTACCCATTCATGATTAAATTGCTGAGTAATTTAGGGAGACAAGAAACTTTCTTAATATTTTAAATGATCTACCAATAGTCTACAGCAAAAATGTGTTTATTGTTGAAAGCTTTCTCATTTAATTAGTGACAAGCAAAGATATCAACTATCACCATATCTACTTGATTTTTTTATTGGTAACATCTGCTGATAATAGTATGTACGTTAAATAGACAAGAACAAAATATAAATAATTAGTCAAGGGAAAAAACAAATCCAAACTTGTCATTACCTTATTTGATGGAATTATTTTCACACAAAAAAACAAAATGTCAGTTATAGAGCATCATTAGAATTAGTATTTTTGGCAAGATTGCTGAATATAAGATCAAAATACAAAAATAAATTATATAGATACCTATTAGCAGCAATGATCAACCTTGTTTCCTAAGCCTAATTCTAGACTTGCTATTCAGTGTTCTATTGATGAAGCTGCTAATTCATTTTGCAATCCTATGTTAGCTTTTCTATCTGTCTGACATCAAGACATATGTAAAAAACAGTAATTGTTTTTTACAACATAGAGTTGTTTAGCAATATAGAGTAAATGGGCCAGGCTGTTTCTGGCCAGAGGAAAACCAGTCCAGATGCCTTCATGGCACATGCTCTTTCATACTGATAAACCAACCTAAAGCTTACCAAGTGTATTCATAGACATTTCATGATCTACTGGGTAGAAATGTGCAACCACCCCCAATGAAGTTATTTTTTAATAGATCTGATTAAAATGGTTATTATGCACATGTGTTATCTGATATACTCTCCTGGCAATATAGCCTACTTAGAACTGACTGAGAAAGACTATCATTAATTCTTATTATAATACTGAATTGATACATGAAACCATTCATTTCCTCCCCCAAATAACTTTATTTTTGCCATTAATGTGAAAGACAGTGTTTGGACCAGGTATAATAGTTATCTCAATATGAATCAGGCTTGGAAAGTTCTTTTAATCTTAAAACCTATAAGACCAGATTTCCAACTTCAGTATTTAAAACCTTAGGTAGTTTCACGATGGAATGGGAAACAACAATAAGGTGTGTTAATTATTTTGGAATGTTTTCTATAAAATTTTCTTTTAAAAATTAGACTGAACAATTTTCCTTTCAAACTAGTTTTAGTCTAGGAGTTGTCTAGAAATTTCTAAGTTCAGATATTTACTTATCAAAAAGGTAAACAATCTGTATTTTAATATAATTTCACACACAACTTGGGGAAGATTAGAAGGATAAAATATTAATGTGGAAACAATATACACATTCAGGATTCAAACTCATGAGATCAGTAAATCAGTTTCCTCCATCCACCGTCCCACATTTCTTAATATTCAAAGGCTTTCAACCTTTGTCAGAATTTTGTGTCATTTATTAGGAACTCAGCGACTCTGGTTTACTTGCTTCATTTACCTGCTTATTTTTGGTCTCCATTTATCACTATTTTTAACAGTTGTCAGCATTAAATGTGATTTGCCGCATCAGCCAACTTACACAGCAAATGTAAAGCCTTTTGAATTTCACTTGCAATTTCTGGACTTCCCCAGCCTCCTTTTTGCTTTATCAGCATCATTTGATGTTTTGCCATTAGAGACAGTTCTCAGTGATTTTTATTGTTTTAAAGGAAATAGAAACTAAAATAAGCATGTTCAATTAGACATGGTTATTCAGTGTTACACAAACTAGAGCACTTGTATTTCAACAACAGCAATCTAGATCACTAAGATTTCACTATCTTGTGACTGATAATACAAAATCATTGGAATGTTTGATCAAATTTTTTGACCCAAGCTTTGATTCAGCTTTGGGAGGACAATGTGAGAAGAGGGTACATGTACACCAACCGTTTAGGCTGTCTTCATACTGTTCCATTATAGAATGCAACTTTGTGCTTACCTTTTGTTTACTACTGTTTGATTTTATTTCTGAAAATGACAACTCACACCATATTTCCTGATGAATAGCCAACACTGTATCATTATTCAGAAGTTTAGCTTTCTGTTTGGACAGTAATCTAATTTTTAGCGCCATTTTTGTGCTAAATTGTTTCAGTCATGTCTGAGTCTTTTGCAGACATATCTGACTCTTTGCAACCCTATGGACTGTAGCCCACCAGTCTCCTCTGTTCACATGATTCTCCAGGCAAGAATATTGGAGTGGGCTGCCATTTCCTTCTCCAGGGTATCTTCCCAACCCAAGAATCGAAACTATGTCTCTTACATCTCCTGCATTGGCAGGTAGGTTCTTTACCACTAGTGCCACCTGGGAAGCACCGTCTCTAGGTTTCTTTAATTATATTTAATATTCTAAAAGGGCTTCCCTGGTGGCTCAGACTGTAAAAAATCCACCTGCAATGTGGGAGATGGATCTGGGCTTGATCCCTGGGTTTGGAAGATTCCCCTGGAGAAGGGAATGGCTACCCACTCTGGTATGCTGGCCTGGAGAATTCCATGGACTGTATAGTCCATGGGGTTACAAAGAGTCGGCAAAGAAAAAGAGTTGCAAATAAAGTAAGCAACTTTCACTTCACTTATCGTTCTAAAAACTCTTTGAGCATCAAAAGCAAATTGCTTCATATCCTTTATTATAGATCATGGGTACATGTGTTCAAATAGGCATTCTTCCAAAACTGGGTGAGGTGTAAAACCATGGAGATGCACTTTCTGTTTTTTTGCCATCAACAGAAATAGTAGCAAACTCATCCATTTAAAATCAAGTGGAATGTCCTAAGTAAATGTGAAAGAGTAAAGCTAAAATCACAAAATTATGCAAATACTTAAACTAATATCAATTAGAAAGACAAGCAAAAGAAATTCATTGCCAGTAACTTGATCATAACACTCCTGAACCCTAAACTTCAAAACTGTTAACCAGTGAAAAGCAGCAGTTTAGATCAAAATGGTTTGATTTCAGGATCCTTCCCCTTTGCCTACCTCTTGTCCTGGATACATACTTTCAGAGCGTGAATTTGCTATGGGAAGGCACAGACCTTTTCTGGATTAACCACTGCAGATTTCCTCTGTCTCACTGGTTGAATGTGGCTGCATGAAATCTGGGAAAGAGTGAAGCCAGCAGCCCTTTGATTGATTTCAACAATCCCAATTCTCTGCCTGGGATCAGGTACATCATCTTTAGAATCAAAATGGGGTTCTTTTAGCAAAGAAGAGGGGGTATGTGTCAGGTATGCAACTCTGTGCGCATCACTCTTATTTTCTCTAATTCAGAGAAAAAGACTAAGGTGGTACCTTTATCCCTTCTATCCTCCTATTAAAGCAAATAAGAATGACTGTTGAGAAGTGGGGAAAGTTGTAGAAATTGGAGGAAAACAATTAAGATTCTATTACAGAAACATGGGGCTATGGTTCCAGATGGAATTGGGAGAATAAAAAATATGTCTCTGTGGCGAGCTTTATTCATGTTGAGGTTTGACAGAAAACAACAAAATTCTGTAAAGCAATTATCCTTCAATAAAAAAAATACATTAAAAAAATAATTCCTCCATGTGGCTTGTGTCCCCTGCAAAAGATATTCGCATCCTAATCCCTGGAACCTTGTATGTCAAAATAGAAAAAGGTCTTTTAAAAGAAGAATCTTAAGATAGGGAGGTTGCGTTGCATTATTCAGGTGGGCTCTAAGTGCCCTAAATCCTCATAAGAGTGAGGCAGATGGAGATTACACACAGCCCCAGAGGTGGAGGAGGCATTGTGAATACTGAAACACAGATGTGGTCATAAGCCAAAGACTGCTGGAAGCCACCAAAGCTGGAAGCGGCACCCTAGACTTCTGCTCCACACTCATGTAAGCACTCTGAAGTGAGCTAGCAGTATTTACCCAGACACATGTAAAATATAATGTGCTGTATCAGCAAAGAAGCATAAAGTATTTTAACTTTTTATTTCATTATTTTCCATTTTCTATCATAAGCCATTTGCTTTCATTTTACTGAGAACATGCTTCTATTTTATGAGATTAGGCTTATAGCAAGAAAAAGAAGTGGGAAAAAAAGGAAGACAAATCTTGAAAAGACAAATGCTTTCTTAATTAAGCAAACAAACTAGGTTAGTATTTTGTTTAACATAGGTCAATGTCTTCTTACCATTTATGCAAAATGGCACTTTAAGGCCACTCATTAAATGTTCATCATTCCATAAAACATACTTCATGTCTAAATGTTTACCTGCATTTCACAAATGAAATTAGTGTGACATTAAATTGAGAGATTTAAAATCTTTTTACATGATTTAATGATCTATATCTTTTCATGAGACATGAAAAATGTGCTTGGAGTGACATTAATTCCTGAGAAGTGTTATCCTTAAACAGTCTTGTGTGCTCCAAGTTGTAAAGTGAAAGTGTCAGCCGCTCAGTCGTGTCCCACTCTTTGCGACTCAGTGGATTGTAGCCCACCAGGCTCCTCTGTCCATGGAATTCTCCAGGCAAGAATGCTGGAGTGGATTGCCATTCCCTTCTCCAGGAGATCTTCCCTGACCCAAGGACTGAATCCAGTCTCCTGCATTGCAGGCAGGGTTTTTTTCCACCTGAGCCACCAAGTTGTATTTTTGAGATTAGCTCTATTATCTACACATGGTAGAGGTCCTTTAGTTCATACTCCATCCTCAAATCCCTTTACTAAAGCCTGAGATTTCTTTATTAGAGCTACACTATTTTAGGTGAAATCTTGGGTCATTCGTTAAATTCAACAGCCTACAGGAGAAGGTAATATTATGAGTGTTATCAATAAGTCAAAAGGTATTTAAAACTTTCCAAATTATACTTTCTGAATAAAGAAATATGTATAAATCTTGGGGTCCTGAATAGATTGAGGGTATTTGTGGAAGGACACAGTAAAGAAAACAACAACAACAACACCACACATAATGATCAGTCAGCATGAAAAGAGAAAAAAATCAAGACTGTGAGCAATAGTAATGCCAAAAACAAGCTTCAGTTCTTCTAAGATTTTCATGGCTGAATTATAACCAAGTGCAGTTCTGTCCTGAGCTGATAAACATCTTTAAGTGTCATATGAATAAACCAGCTATAGTTGAAGTTCATTCAATAGACAAAATGTGCAACACTACTCTCAAAACCATGTAACAAACAAACAAATAGTTTTATAGCTTCCACTCTTTCCCATAAGAAGGAAATCTGTATTTTGGAGACTTCTCCCTGCTTCCTACACATGTATCTTTGCAATACACAAATCGAGACTTAGACCAAAAAAATTATATATATACTTGGAAATTAGAAAATGAGTGAGAGTATTATAGAACACTTGAGAGTGACCATTTAAAACTGCTTAGATATTCACAAAGAGATGGCTGAATAATCGATCAAGTTTATTCAAGCATATGTATGTGATGGTTGTATTGATTTATTTTTAAGTAAGCAAAATATATTGTCTGCCTTGAATTTAGTATTGTTCGTTCACAGACTGCCGCTGCTGCTGCTGCTGAGTCGCTTCAGTCATGTCTGACTCTGTGTGACCCCAGAGACGGCAGCCCACCAGTCTCCTCTGTCCCTGGGATTCTCCAGGCAAGAACACTGGAGTGGGTTGCCATTGCCTTCTCCGAGTTCACAGACTAATTGCCTTTAAATGTAACTGACATTTTTAGTTCTATGAACTCATGTGTGTTAAGTCACTTTTGTCCTGTCTGACTCTGAATCCCCATGGATTGTAGCCTATCAGGCTCTTCTGTCCATGGGGAATCCTCAGGCAAGAATCTGGAATGGGTTGCCACCCTCCTCCAGGAGATCTTCCCTACACAGGGATCAAATCAACGTCTCTTGGAGCTCCTGCATTGCAGGTAGATTCTTTACCACTGAGCCACCAGGAAGCCCCCTTTGTGTTCCTAGTTTACGTCAAAGAATACATAGCTATGAAAGGAATTTTATAATTATGAATGAATTTCTAGAATAATTCTTAGATATAGAGATAGAAGAATTTGGAAGCTGATAGTTCAAAGTTAGCAAATAGTTTCCTCAAATTTGAGCAGTCAAGTTAAATTTCTATTATCTCTAAACCAATGAAACAGTTTAGATGCTTTTTAATTATTATTCCTTAGAAGTTGGTTCAGTCACTCAGTTGTGTCTGACTTTTTGCAACCCCATAGACTGCAGCATACCTGGCTTCCCTGTCCATCACCAACTTCTGGAGCTTACTCAAACTCATGTCCATTGAGTCAGTGATGCCATCCAACCATTTCATCCTCTGTCGTCCCCTTCTCCTCCTGCCTTCAATCTTTCCAAACATCAGGGTCTTTTCAAATGAGTCACTTCTTCACATCAGTGGCCAAAGTATTGGAGTTTCAGTTTCAGCATCAGTTCTTCCAGTAAATATTCAGGACTGATTTCCTTTAGGATAGACTGGTTGGATCTCCTTGCTGTCCAAGGGACTCTCAAGAGTCTTCTCCAACACTACAGTTCAAAAGCATCAATTCTACAGCACTCAGCTATCTTTATAGTCCAACTCTCACATCCATACATGACTACTGGAAAAACAATAGCTTCGACTAGATGGACCTTTGTTGGCAAAGTAAGGTCTCTGCTCTTTAATATGCTGTCAAGGTTGGTCATAACTTTTCTTCCAAGGAGCAAGTGTCTTTTAATTTCATGACTGCAGTCACCATTTGCAGTGATTTTGGAGCACCCCCACCAAAAAAAAAATAAATTCTGTCACTGTTTTCATTGTTTCCCTATCTATTTGCTATGAAGTGATCGGACAAGATGCCATGATCTTAGTTTTCTAAATGTTGAGTTTTAAGCCAGCTTTCTCACTCTACTCTTTCACTTTCATCAAGAGGCTCTTTAGTTCTTCTTTGTTTTCTGACAAAAGTGGGGTATCGTCTGTATATTGAGGTTATTTATATTTCTCCCAGCAATCTTGATTCCAGCTTGTGCTTTATCCAGCCTGGTATTTCACATGATGTACTCTGCATATAAGTTAAATGAACAGCATGACAATATACAACCTCTCTCAATTTGGAACCAGTCTGTTGTTCCATGTCTAGTTCTAACTGTTGCTTCTTGACCTGCATACAGATTTTGCAGGAGGTAGGTATGGTGGTCTGGTATTCCCATTGCTTTAAGAATTTTCCACTGTTTGTTGTGATCCACACAGTCAAAGGCTATGTAGTAGTCAACAGCACAGAAGTAGATATTTTCCTGGAACTCCCTTGCTTTTTGGATGATCCGGCAGATGTTGACAATTTGATCTCTGGTTCCTTTACCTTTTCTAAATCTAGCTTGAACATCTACAAGTTCATGGCTCACGTATTATTGAAGCCTGGTTTGGATAATTTTGAACATTACTTTGTTAGCATGTGAAATGAGTACAATTGTGTGGTAGTTTGAACATTCTTTGGCATTGCCTTTTTTGGGATTGAAATGAAAACTGACCTTTTCCAGTACTGTGGCCACTGCAGAGTTTTCCAAAATTGCTGGCATATTGAGTGAAGCACTTTCACAGCATCATCTTTCAGGATTTGGAATAGCTCAACTGGAATTCCATTGCCTCCATTAGCTTTGTTCATAGTGATGCTTTCTAAGGCCCACTTGACTTCACATTCCAGGATGTCTGGCTCTAGGTGAATGATCATACCATCATGGTTATCTGGGTCATGATCCTTTTTGTATAGTTCTTCTGTAGTTCTTCTGTACATTCTTGTTGCCTCTTCTTAATATCTTGTGCTTCTGTTAAGTCCATACCATTTATGTCATTCATTGAGCCCATCTTTGCATGAAATGTTCCCTATCTCTAATTTTCTTGAGGAGATCTCTAGTCTTTCCCATTCTATTCTTTTCCTCTATTTCTTTGCATTGATCACTGAAGAAGGCTTTCTTATCTCTCCTTGCTATTCTTTGGAACTCTGCATTCAAATGGGTATATCTTTCCTTTTCTCCTTTGCCTTTTGCTTCCCTTTTTTCTCAGCTATTTGTAAGGCCTCCTCAGACAACCATTTTGCCTTTTTGCATTTCTTTTTCTTGGGAATAGTCTTGATCACTTCCTTCTGTACAATGTCAGGAAACTCTGTCCATAGTTCTTCAGGCACTCTATCAGATCTAATCTTTTGAATCTGTTTGTCACTTCTGCTGTATAATCATAAGGGATTTAATTTAGGTCATACCTGAATGGTCTAGTTGTTTTTCCTACTTTCTTCAATGAAGTCTGAATTTGGCAATAAGGAGTTCATCATCTGAGCTACAGTCAGCTTTCAGTTTTGTTTTGCTGACTCTATAGAGCTTCTTCATCTTTGGCTGTAAAGAATATAATTAATCTGATTTCAGTATTGACCGTCTGGTGATATCCATGTGTAGTCTTTTCTTGTGTTGTTGGAAGAGGGTGTTTGCTATGACCAGTGTATTTTCTTGGCAAAACTCTGTTAGCCTTTGACCTGCTTCATTAGGTACCCCAAGGCCAAACTTGTCTGTTACTCCAGGTATTTCTTAAATTCCTACCCTTGCATTACAGTCCCCAATAATGAAAAGGACATCTTTTTTGGATGTTAATTCTAGAAAGTCTTGTAGGTCTTCATGGAACCATTCAACTTTAGCTTCTTCAGTGTTACTGCTCAGGCATAGACTTGGATTCCTGTGATATGAATGGTTTGCCTTGGAAACAAACAGAGATCATTTTGTCATTTTTCAGATTGCATCCAAGTATTGCATTTCAGACTCTTTTGTTGACTATGATGGCTACTCCATTTCTTCCACAGGATTCTTGCCACAGTAGTAGATATAATGGTCATCTGAGTCCAAATCAGGAAAGGAGTATGTTAAAGCTGCATATTGTCACCCTGCTTATTTAACTTATATGCAGAGTACATCATAAGAAACGCTGTATTGGAAGAAGCACAAGGTAGGATCAAGATTGCCGGGAAAAATGTCAATAACCTCAGATATGCACATGACACCACCCTTATAGCAAAAAGTGAAGAAGAATTAAAGATCCTCATGATGAAAGTGAAAGAGGACAGTGAAAAAGTTGGCTTAAAGCTCAACATTCAGAAAACTAAGATCATGGCATCTGGTCCTGTCACTTTGAAAGGTGGTTGCTGAATGAAAAGATACCAGGATTCTTGGCCTCCGGAGGAGAAGAATTCAATCTGGGGCCAGAGACAAGGCTTGATTGCTCAGAGCTTTTGTGTAATAAAGTTTTATTAAAGTATAAAGGAGATAGAGAAAGCATCTGACATAGGCATCAGAAGGGGGCAGAAAGAGTACCCCCTGCTAGTCTTCAGCTGGATGTTATATAGTCACTGAAAGTGAAAGTGAAGTCGCTCAGTCGTGTCCGACTCTTTGCGACTCCTTGGACAGTAGTCTACAAGGCTCCAAGATCCATGGGATTTTCCAGGCAAGAATACTGGAGTGGGTTGCCATTTCCTTCTCCAGGGGATCTTCCCAACCCAGTGATCAAACCTGGGTCTTCTGCATAGCAGACAGACGCTTTACTGTCTGGGCCACTAGAGTGATCCTATAGTCACTAGCAGTCTGTTAATGAAAGAAAGGAATGTCTTAAAACTCAGAATGGCACCAGGCCCCTCATATATAAGATGTATTCTGGGATAATATTGGCACCAGATGATTCATCCCAGGCCATAAAACGATTGACTTGAATCTTGTAGAAGGGAAAATTACCATGCAAATAGTTTCATTTACGTAGATTAGGGGAACAACGTCTGAGTATAACATCCTGGTTTGTTAAGTATGTTCTGAGCTATTATGTGGAACTGACTTGAAGCAGAGTCTGGGGTAAATGAATAGCACATTAACATAGCTTAAGACAAACATTTCCATAAGAAAAATGCACTGGTAAACTCAAGGTTTGAGACTAGTTATCTGAACTGTACAAAACAGATCTTCATGACCAAGAAAATCACGTTGGTGTGATCACTCACCTAGAGCCAGACATTCTGGAATGTGAAGTCAAGTGGGCCTTAGAAAGCATCACTAGGAAAAAATCTAGTGGAGGTGATGGAATTCCAGTTGAGCTATTTCAAATCCTGAAAGATGATGCTGTGAAAGTGCTGCACTCAATATGCCAGCAAATTTGGAAAACTCAGCAGTGGCCACAGGACTGGAACCCCAAAGAAAGGCAATGCCAAAGAATGCTCAAACTACCACACAATTGCACTCATCTCACACGCTAGTAAAGTAATGCTCAAAATTCTTCAAGCCAGGATTCAGCAATATGTGAACCATGAACTTCCAGATGTTCAAGCTGGTTTAGAAAAGGCAGAGAAACCAGAGATCAAATTGCCAACATCTGCTGGATCATCGAGAAGCAAGAGAGTTCTAGAAAAACATCTATTTCTGCTTTATTGACTATGCCAAAGCCTTTGAGTGTGTGGATCACAATAAACTGTGGGAAATTCTGAAACAGATGGGAATACCAGACCACCTGACCTGCCTCTTGAGAAACCTGCATGCAGGTCAGGAAGCAACAGTTAGAACTGGACATGGAAAAACAGACTGGTTCCAAATAGGAAAAGGAGTCCGTCAAGGCTGTATATTGTCACTCTGCTTATTTAACTTATATGCAGAGTACATCATGAAAAATGCTGGACTGGAAGAAGCACAAGCTGGAATCAAGATTGCCAGGAGAAATATCAATAACCTCAGATATGCAGATGACACCACCCTTATGGCAGAAGTGAAGAGGAACTAAAAAGCCTCTTGATGAAAGTGAAAGAGGAGAATGAAAGAGGTGGCTTAAAACTCAACATTAAGAAAGCAAAGATCATGGCATCTGGTCCCATCACTTCATGGCAAATATATGGGGAAACAGTGGAAACAGTGCCAGATTTATTTTTCTGGGCTCTAAAATAACTGCAGATGGTGAACGCAGCCATGAAATTAAAAGACACTTACTCCTTGGAAGAAAAGTTATGACCAACCTAGATCAGATCAGATCAGATCAGTTGCTCAGTCGTGTCCGACTCTTTGCGACCGCATGAATCGCAGCACACCAGGCCTCCCTGTCTAACACCAACTCCCTGAGTTCACTGAGATTCACGTCCATCGAGTCAGTGATGCCATCCAGCCATCTCATCCTCTGTCGTCCCCTTCTCCTCCTGCCCCCAATCCCTCCCAGCATCAGAGTCTTTTCCAATGAGTCAACTCTTCGCATGAGGTGGCCAAAGTACTGGAATTTCAGCTTTAGCATCATTCCTTCCAAAGAAATCCCAGGGCTGATCTCTTTCAGAATGGACTGGTTGGATCTCCTTGCAGTCCAAGGGACTCTCAAGAGTCTTCTCCAACACCACAGTTCAAAAGCATCAATTCCTCCGTGCTCAGCCTTCTTCACAGTCCAACTCTCACATCCATACTTGACCACAGGAAAAACCATAGCCTTGACTAGACGGACCTTTGTTGGCAAAGTAATGTCTCTGCTTTTGAATATGCTATCTAGGTTGGTCATAACTTTCCTTCCAAGGAGTAAGCATCTTTTAATTTCATGGCTTCCGTCACCATCTGCAGTGATTTTGGAGCCAAGAAAAATAAAGTCTGACAGTGATTCCACTGTTTCCCCATCTATTTCCCATGAAGTGATGGGACCAGATGCCAGGATCTTCGTTTTCTGAATGTTGAGCTTTAAGTCAACTTTTTCACTCTCCACTTCACAAGTGGCTTTTTAGTTTCTCTTTACTTTCTGCCATAAGGGTGGTGTCATCTGCATATCTGAGGTTATTGAGATTTCTCCTGGCAATCTTGATTCCAACTTGTGATTCTTCCAGTCCAGCATTTCTCATGATGCACTCTGCATATAAATTAAACAAGCAGGGTGACAACATACAGACTTGACGAACTCCTTTTCCTATTTGGAACCAGTCTGTTGTTCCATGTCCAGTTCTAACTGTTGCTTCCTGACCTGCATACAAATTTCTCAAGAGGCAGGTCAGGTGGTCTGGTATTCCCATCTGTTTCAGAGTTTCCCACAGTTTATTGTGATCCACACAGTCAAAGGCTTTGGCATAGTCAATAAAGCAGAAATAGATGCTTTTCTGGAACTCTCTTGCTTTTTCCATGATCCAGCAGATGTTGGCAATTTGATCTCTGGTTCCTCTGCCTTTTCTAAAACCAGCTTGAACATCAGGAAATTCACGGTTCACAAATTGCTTGGAGAATTTTGAGCATTACTAGCGTGTGAGATGAGTGCAACTGTGTGGTAGTTTGAGCATTCTTTGGCATTGCCTTTCTTTGGGATTGGAATGAAAACTGACCTTTTCCAGTCCTGTGGCCACCGCTGAGTTTTCCAAATTTGCTGGCATATTGAGTGCAGCACTTTCACAGCATCATCTTTCAGGATTTGAAATAGCTCAATAGGAATTCCATCACCTCCACTAGCTTTGTTTGTAGTGATGCTTTCTAAGGCCCACTTGACTTCACATTCCAGGATGTCTGGCTCTAGGTCAGTGATCACACCATCGTGATTATCTGGGTTGTGAAGATCTTTTTTGTACAGTTCTTCTGTGTATTCTGGCCACTTCTTCTTAATACCTTCTGCTTCTGTTAGGTCCATACAATTTCTGTCCTTTATCGAGCCCATCTTTGCATGTAATTTTCCTTTGGTATCTCTGATTTCCTTGAAGAGATCTCTAGTCTTTCCCATTCTTTTGTTTTCCTCTATTTCTTTGCACTGATCACTGAGAAAGGCTTTCTTATCTCTTCTTGCTATTCTTTGGAACTCTGCATTCAAATGTTTATATCTTTCCTTTTCTTTTTTGCTTTTCACTTCTCTTCTTTTCATAGCTATTTGTAAGGCCTCCCAAGACAGCCATTTTGCTTTTTTGCATTTCTTTTCCATGGGAATGGTCTTGATCCCTGTCTCCTGTACAATGTCACGAACCTCATTCCATAATTCTTCAGGCACTCTATCTATTAGATCTAGGCCCTTAAATCTATTTTTCACTTCCACTGTATAATCATAAGGGATTTGATTTCGGCCATACCTAAATGATCTAGTCGTTTTCCCTACTTTCTTCAATTTAAGTCTGAATTTGGCAATAAGGAGTTCATGGTCTGAGCCACAGTCAGCTCCTGGTCTTGTTTTTGCTGACTGTATAGAGCTTGTCCATCTTTGGCTGCAAAGAACATAGTCAATCTGATTTCGGTGTTGAGCATCTGTTGATGTCCATGTATAGAGTCTTCTCTTGTGTTTCTGGAAGAGGGTGTTTGCATATTCAAAAGCAGAGACATTACTTTGCCGACAAAGGTCCGTCTTTTCAAGGCTATGGTTTTTCCCGTGGTCATGTATGGATGTGAGAGTTGGACTGTGAAGAAAGCTCAGCGCTGAAGAATTGATGCTTTTGAACTGTGGTTTTGGAGAAGACTCTTGAGAGTCCCTTTACTGCAAGGAGATCCAATGAGTCCATTCTAAAGGGGATCAGTCCTGGGTGTTCTTTGGAAGGACTGGTGCTAAAACTGAAACTCCAATACTTTGGCCACCTCATGCAAAGAATTGACTTATTGGTAAAGACTCTGATGCTCGGAGGGATTGGGGGCAGGAGGAGAAGGGGATGACAGAGGATGGGATGGCTGGATTGCATCACCAACTCGATGGACATGAGTCTGGGTGAACTCTGGGAATTGGTGATGGACAGGGAGGCCTGGCGTGCTGCAATTCATGGTGTCACAAAGAGTAGGACACGACTGAGCGAGTGAACTGAACTGAACTGAACTGAACTTCAGGTGAAACCAGGTGTCATTATGGCAACACAGTATTTTAAGAGAAACCTTTAAATTTGTATAGAGAAGGAAAAAAAATATTGCTAGTTTGTTTCCTCCTCCTGCTTAAGAGAGATAAAAATGTCTGACACTTGAAGCCTATTTCCTCCCTTTGGAGACCCCTGACCTTCCTGCCTGTTACCCTCCCAACTTCATGGCAAATCGATGGGGAAACAGTGGAAACAGTGGCTGACTTTATTTTATTTTATTTTTTGGCCAACAAAATCACTGCAGATGGTGACTGCAGCCATGAAATTATAAGATGTTTACTTTTTGGAAGGAAAGTTATGACCAATCCAGACAGCATATTAAAAAGCAGAGACATTACTTTGCCAACAAAGGTCCATCTAGTCAAGGCTATGGTTTTTCTAGTAGTCATATATGGATGTGACTGTTGGACTATAAAGAAAGCTGAGTGCCAAAGAATTGATGCTTTTAACCTGTGGTGTTGGAGAAGACTCTTGAGAGTCCCTTGGACTTCAAGGAGATAAAACCAGTCCATCCTAAAGGAGATCAGTCCTGAGTGTTCATTGGAAGGACTGATCTTGAAGCTGAAACTCCAATACTTTGGCCACCTGGTGCAAAGAACTGACTCATTGGAAAAGACCTTGATGCTGGGAAAGATTGAGGGCAGAAGGAGAAGTGGACGACAGAGGATGACATGGTTGGATTGCATGACCGACTCAATGGACATTAGTTTGGATAAACTCTGGGAGTTGGTGATAGACAGGGAGGCCTGGTGTGCTGTGGTCCATGGGGTCACAGAGTCAGACACAACTGAGCAACTGAATTGAAAGTTAAATTCATCCATTCCAGTCCATTTTAGTTTGCTGATGCCTAAAATGTCAATGTTCACTCTTGCCATCTCCTGTTTGTCCACTTCCAATTTGCCTTGATTAATGGACCTAACATTTCAGGTTCCTATGCAATGTTCCTCTTTACAGTATCAGACTTTACTTCAATCACCAGTCACATCCACAGCTGTGTGTTGTTTTTGCTTTGTCTCCATCTCTTCATTCTTTTTGGAGTTATTTCTTCAATGATCTCCAGTAGCTTATTGGGCACCTACCGACCTGGGGAGTTCATATTTCAGTGTCCTATCTTTTTGCCATTTCATACTGTTATGGGGTTCTCAAGGCAAGAATACTGAAGTGGCTTGCCATTCCCTTCTCCAGTGGACCATGTGTTGTCAGAACTCTCCACTATGACCTTCCGTCTTGGGTAGCCCTATATGGCATGGCTCATTGTTTCATTGAGTTAGACAAGGCTGTGGTCCATGTGATCAGATTGGTTAGTTTTCAGTGATTGTGGTTTTCAGTCTGTCTGCCCTCTGATAGAGAAGGATAAGAGGCTTATGGAGGCTTCCTGATGGCAGAGACTGACTGAGGGGGAAACTGGGTCTTGTTCTGATGGGCGGGGCCATGCTCAGTAAATCATTAATCAAATTATCTGTTCATGGGCGGGGCCGTGTTCCCTCCCTGTAGTTTGACTTGAGGCTGAACTATGGTGGAAGGTAATGAAGATAATGGCGACCTCCTTCAATAGGTCCCATGCAGGCACTGCTGCACTCGGTACCCTCAACCCTGCAGCAGGCCACCACCAACCCATGCCTCTGCCAGAGACTCCTGGACACTCAAGGGCAAGTCTGGGTCAGACTCTTGTCAGGTCACTACTCCTTTCTCCTGGTTCCTGGTGTGCACAAGGTTTTGTTTCCTTAGAAAGCTGTACCTAAAACTGTTCAGAGAAACTATTGCATAACTTAAAATCAGGAGATTTCAAGTATGAAGCTGTGAAGTGACCAAGAATCCATGGAATATTTTAAATGGGGTGGTATGCTGGTCCAGTCAGGAGAGAGCTGTAGAGGACCTTCAGCTCTCAACTGGAAGCCGGTGCAGAAAAAAAAAAAGTGCAGAAGAGAACCCACAAAAAGGAGTTGAGTACAGGGCAAAAGTGATGCTCAGGGCAAAGTGAGTGAAGAACTTTTACTAAATCTAGTGTTAGTCACTCAGTCGTGCCCGACTCTTTGCAACCCCATGGACTGCAGTCCACCAGGCTCCTCTGTCCATGAGATTTTTCAGGCAAGGATACTGGAGTGGGTTGCCATTTCCTTCTAAATGTAGTGGGAGGTAAATCTAACAATGGATGGCTAGAGATGAGAGGGAAGAATTTAGTTTGAAGAGATAAGTAATGACTTTGGCAGACACAGTTGCATTAAAGAATGGAGATAATCAGTACAGAAGCAGTTCTTTCTTTTTCCCCTTCCAGCTTTATTCTGGTATAAGTGATGACAGCATTGTGTAAGATGTACAAGATACTGATTTGATACACTGACATACTGCAATGTGAATATTATTATCAAATCATATAAATACCTTTTCTTTTTTTGTGGTGAGAACAGTTAAGATCTAGTTCTGTAGCAATTTTCAAGTACACACCACAGTGCTGTTAACTGTGTCACAATGCCATGCATTGGATCCCCAGAACTCATTCAGCTTCTAACTGGAAGTTTGTACCCTTTGGCCAACATCTCCCTAATTCCTTCATCCCCCAGCCCCTAGTAACCACTGTTCTACTCTATTTCTATGAGTTCAGCTTTCTCAGATTCCACATATAATCAATTGTTATGTAAGAGGCATAGTCTTCTAATAGACTGTATCATTATTTCTTGGAGAGGGAGGAAGATGAAAAAATAACCTAAATGCATTGATAGATAATGTTCAATAAAATTGTATGTGAGAAAAGGTTGAGTAAAGTTGATATTGAGACTATATTTTTGACATGCTTAGAAATTAAAGCACTGAGTGAGTAATAGCTAGAAAGGATGCATACATGAGATAATTATATTTAGCAATGCAATGCTCAGTATTAGCTCTACTACTTCTGAGCAAACTTTTTGCCAATATATTTTTCAAAGAATGTGAAATGCATTGTGCTTCTCTATAAGAAGGATCTATATAAAGTCCCTGTTATTGAAGTGGATTTATTGCTATTAATGGTCCAAATAGAAATCGAGTTCATTTGAACTCCCATTTGCTCCTGAGTGAGACATGCAATCTATTTAAAACTATATTATGATTGAGTGGTCATAGCTGAGAGAACTGATTAGAACTACTTCAACAAGGAAAATGAAGAACTCATTACCTTAATTTTCTGCTAACAGGCCTTTTGAGCCCTTTTAACCAACAGTGAGTTGTCATGGTGATGGCAGAAGTTAATGGGTGACTGGGTGAGAATTCTGACCCAACCCTCTCAAGCAGCTAACAAGTGATCAGACCATAGAATTGGAGCCACAGCCTCTTTAGAGCTTACAAGGACAGAGATCATTTTTAACATGAGAGACTTAAAATGGAAGCATTTCCTTGGCCTTTCTGAAAACTCTGCATCTTCTTTTAGTGATCTCCAGTGCTCGAATCTTTTGATTGTTTGAGCAATTTACTGTTTTCTTTGGCGGGGATCAAGCTATGGCCCATTTCAGTCTTTGAGCAAAGTCATTTATTTTGATGCCTCATGGCATAACAAAAGCTACACCAAATACTATTTCTTTTACTTTTTAAACCCCAAGTTTATTCTGCATTTTACATGCAAATGACATAAACATATTCAGGATTGAAAGGCCCAATTTTCTCATTTTCTTTCTTCTTCTCTCTCATCTCTATTTCATAGAAAAAGTTCATGAAACAAGACTAAAGTTTAAATGATGTGATTTTTTAGAATGCTTTGTTTTTTTGGCCTCACAACAAGTCCTGTGGGATCTTTGTTCCTCCAACCAGGGATCCACAGGATCGAACCCACACCCCCTGCAATGGAGTCCTGGAGTCTCAAGCACTGGACACCCAGGGAAATCTCCTATGTGCTCTTTTTGATTAAACATTTTTGCTGGCTTGAGTGTAATCTATGCTATGACATTTAATACCCTTCAAAATAATTGAGTAAATTGAGGGATTAAGATGTGTTCTTGGTGCCTTTTATACATTCTGTATCTTGTCCTATAACTTATATAACTTACTGAGGATGGTTCAAAGAGAGTGATTTTTCTTAAAAGATCACTAGAACATCAAGAAGGCTTAAGCAAAATCTTAAAGGATTTTCCCTAGAAGATGGCCACTGCTGCTGCTGCTGCTAAGTCGCTTCAGTCATGTCCGACTCTGTGTGACCCCATAGACGGCAGCCCACCAGGCTCCCTCGTCCCTGGGATTCTCCAGGCAAGAACACTGGGGTGGGTTGCCATTTCCTCCTACAATGCATGAAAGTGAAAAGTCAAAGTGAAGTCGCTCAGTCGTGTCCAACTCTTCGAGACCCCATGGACTGCAGCCTACCAGGCTCCTCCGTCCATGGAATTTTCCAGGCAAGAGTACTGGAGTGGGGTGCCATTGCCTTCTCCAAGAAGATGGCCACTAGTGTTTATCAAAAGAAAATCGGAAAGATACATCCTAGTATAAGCAATCTCACCTTCCTATTGTTTGGATCAAGTTGAAGGTCATCTGCATAAGTTCTGAATATACAAAATTTGTATTTCTTTTATGGGAGGCCTATGGTTCCACTTATGATCCTTGACCTATATCACCAGCACAACAGAAAGCCTTGACTGCAAATAAGAAATAGCATTTTTATTTAAGCCCTTGCTTATCTTATTGTAAAACTGTTAGGTTTGTAAAGTTGAGAAGCACATGAACACATGCATACATGTTGATACATAAATGCAGACTCCAAGGACTAGAATAGGTTTTTAGGTCTTACTAATTTCAAGGACTCTAGAATTAATCAGTTCAATTTCTAAAGAGACTATCCAGACACTTCCCCCAATCTGCAGCCTTCACAGGTTTTTACAGCAGTCTCCTCAGCCCTCAGTGCTGATCCTTAAGGATCTTCATCAACCATTTCCACTTTTTACCTGCACATACTCTTTCTCTCTAAATTGTGAGCAAGGTTACATCAATGTTCTTTCCTTGTACCCTGGCTTATTTATGACTCTTGTATTCTTTAATGATATTTTCTACATCTTGAATGGAATTCTCTCTTTTCTTTTACAGTAAAAAAAGCCATAATGATATTTTAGTCATTTAAAAACTAGCCCATGCACACCCAACAACAAACAAACAAAATTAAAATAAAGCCATCTACTTAAGCCTAAGCAGAACTTAGATTCACTTAACGTGGAGCTCATAGCACTAGTGAATTCTTCTGAACTAGAAATGGATTTATTTTTTGCTATTTTTTATATAACCTATATGAGTTATTGCATAATAGCTTGCACACTATTGTGTTAGAAATGTTTCCTTAGGACTTCAATGACATATATACAAAAGTTACATAACAAGATGTGTTTTAAAATTTATTCAAGTATAAAAAAAAAAAAAAATGGGATCATTACCAGTGATGGCACCTATTAAAATTTCATCTCCTAACTGAAAAGAGACCATTAAACTTCAACAATGATCTATGATTTTTGAAATATATATGCATTTTTTCCCAAGCTATACTCAAAGATTCTCAGCAAAAAAATAAGAATAGAAAATTAGTTTTTCACATTATTAAAGATCATTGCAGTTTTAACATCTTTATGTTACAAAAATGTCTCCAAGTTTAGAGTATAAGAAACTGTCAAAAATAAAAATTACTTCTATTATTATAATTCATAAAAAGAAACACTGTTAAAATTTTGGCATATACCCCTCAGAAAGGCAGATAGAAATTCAGCTAAAATATGCAAGTAATTAAAACATGATAAATAAAACTAAATATAAAGTTATTTACAATTATTATTTGTATTTTACGTAATTTATAATATGATGTTATAAAATGTATATGTACACACTGGTAATCAGCTTCTTCAACTTAATAATTTATAACTACCCTTACATATTGATATGTATGCATTTAAAATTTAAAAGATTTCCTAGTATTTAATTGTATGACAATATCATGATTAATTTAATGTGTCCCTTATTCGGGTCTAATAGTTTGGTTCCTTTTTAAATAAATAGCAAGGAACAACTTATAGATTCATTTTTGTGATATTTACATCTATATGCTATATCTCTACAAGTGAAATTGCTTAATAAAGTTTCTGGTGTATTTTCTCAAAAATATTTCCCAGAAGGTGCTCTACTATATAATCTCAAAAGACTTGTGTCAGTGTTCACTTTTCATGCAATTAATAGTCCTCTACCTATTAGGAGAAGCACGGTGGTGCAGCAGCTGCGACTGACCACACAGAAGTGCAGCCAAGAGGAGCTACCCCACGCCCAAGGTCAGGGGTGGCGACCAAGAGCGCCAGGCTGCAACAGCACACGGTGGCTGACAGGAGCTATCCCACATCCAAGGTCAGGAGGGGAGACCTTGTCCAAGGTAAGAAGCAGCGGCTGTGCTTTGCTGCAGCAGCCGTGAAGAGATACCCCACGTACAAGGTAAGAGAAACCCAAGTAAGATGATAGGTGTTGCGAGAGGGCATCAGATGGTAGACACACTGAAACCATAATCACAGAAAACTAGCCAATCTGATCACATGGAACACAGCCTTGTCTAACTCAATGAAACTAAGCCATGCCCTGTGGGGCCACCCAAGATGGGTGGGTCATGGTGGAGAGGTCTGACAGAATGTGGTCCACTGGAGAAGGGAATGGCAAACCACTTCAGTATTCTTGCCTTGAGAACCCCATGAACAGTATGAAAAAGCAAAATGACAGGATACTGAAAGAGGAACTCCCCAGGTTGGTAGGCACCCAATATGCTACTGGAGATCAGTGGAGAAATAACTCCAGAAAGAATGAAGTGTGGAGCCAAAGCAAAAGCAATACACAGTTGTGGATGTGACTGGTGATAGAAGCAAGGTCCGATGCTGTAAAGAGCAATATTGCATAGGAACCTGGGATGTTAGGTCCATGAATCAAGGCAAATTGGAAGTGGTCAAATAAGAGATGGCAAGAGTGAATGTCGACATTCTAGGAATCAGCAAAGTAAAATGGACTGGAATGTGTGGATTAAACTCAATCACCATTATATCTACTACTGTGGGCAGGAATCCCTTTAGAAGAAATGGAGTAGCCATCATGGTCAAAAAAAGAATGCAAATGCAGTACTTGGACGCAATCTCCAAAACGACAGAATGATCTCTGTTCATTTCCAAGGCAAACCATTCAATATCATGGTAATCCAAGCCTATGCCCCAACCAGTAACACTGAAGAAGCTGAAGTTGAATGGTTATATGAAGATCTACAAGACTTTTTAGAACTAACACCCAAAAGAGATGTCCTTTTCATTATAGGGGACTGGAATGCAAAAGTAGGAAGTTAAGAAACACCTGGAGTAACAGGCAAATTTGGCTTTGGTGTATGGAATGAAGCAGGACAAAGGCTAATAGAGTTTTGCCAAGAGAACACACTGGTCATAGCAAACACCTTCTTCCAACAACACAAGAGAAGACTCTACACATGGACATCACCAGATGGTCAACACTGAAATCAGATTGACTATATTATTTGCAGCCAAAGATGGAGAAGCTCTATACAGTCAACAAAAACAAGACCAGGACCTGACTGTGGCTCAGACCATGAACTCCTTACTGCCAAATTCAGACTTAAAATGAAGAAAGTAGGGAAAACCACTAGACCATTCAGGTATGACATAAATCAAATCCCTTATGATTATACAGTGGAAGTGAGAAATAGATTTAAGGGATTAGATCTGATAGAGTGCCTGATGAACTATGGACAGAGGTTTGTGACATTGTACAGGAGACAGGGATCAAGACCATCCCCAAGGAAAAGAAATGCAAAAAAGCAAAATGGCTGTCTGGGAAGGCCTTACAAATAGCTGTGAGAAGAAGAGAATTGAAAAGCAAAGAAGAAAAGGAAAGATATAAACATCTGAATGCAGAGTTCCAAAGAATAGCAAGGAGAGATATGAAAGCCTTCCTCAGTGATCAATGAAAAGAAATAGAGGAAAACAACAGAATGGGAAAAACTAGAGATCTCTTCAAGAAAATTAGAGATACCAAGGGAACATTACATGCAAAGCTGGGCTCAGTAAAGGGCAGAAATGGTATTAACCTAACAGAAGCAGAAGATATTAAGAAGAGGTGGCAAGAATACACAGAACTGTACAAAAAAGGTCTTCACGACCAAGATAATCATAATGGTGTGATCACTCACCTAGAGCCAGACATCCTGGAATGTGCAGTCAAGTGGGCCTTAGGAAGCATCACTATAAACAAAGCTAGTGGAGGTGATGGAATTCCAGTTGAGTTATTTCAAATCCTGAAAGATGATGCTGGGAAAGTGCTGCTCTCAATATGCCAGCAAATTTGGAAAACTCAGTGGTGGCCACAGGACTGGAAAAGGTCAGTTTTTATTCCAATCCCAAAGAAAGGCAATGCCAAAGAATGCTCAAACTACTGCACAATTGTATTCATCTCACACGCTAGTAAAGTAATGCTCAAAATTCTCCAAGCCAAGCTTCAGCAATATGTGAACCGTGAACTTCCAGATGTTCAAGCTGGTTTTAGAAAAGGCAGAGGAACCAGAAATCAAATTGCCAACATCCGCTGTATCATCAAAAAAGCAAAAGAGTTCCAGAAAAACATCTATTTCTGCTTTATTGACTATGCCAAAGCCTTTGACTGTGTGGATCACAATAAACAGTGGAAAATTCTGAAAGAGATGGGAATACCAGACCACCTGACCTGCCTCTTGAGAAATTTGTATGCAGGTCAGGAAGCAACAGTTAGAACTGGACATGGAACAACAGACTGGTTCCAAATAGGAAGAGGAGACTATCGAGGCTGTATATTGTCACCCTGCTTATTTAACTTATATGCAGAGTGCATCATGAGAAACGCTGGACTGGAAGAAGCATAAGTTGGATTCAAGATTGCCAGGAGAAATCTCAATAACCTCAGATATGCAGATGACACCACCCTTATGGCAGAAAGGGAAGAGGAACTCAAAAGCCTCTTGATGAAAGTGACAGAGGAGAGTGAAAGAGTTGGCTTAAAGTTCAACATTCAGAAAACGAAGATCATGGCATCTGGTCCTATCACTTTATGACAAATAGATGGGGAAAGAGTGGAAACAGTGTCAGACTTTATTTTTTGGGGCTCCAAAATCACTGCAGATGGTGACTGCAGCCATGAAATTAAAAGATGCTTACTCCTTGGAAGGAAAGCTATGATCAACCTAGATAGCATATTCAAAAGCAGAGACAATACTTTGTCAAGAAAGGTCTGTCTAGTCAAGGCTATGGTTTTTCCAGTGGTCATGTATGGATGTGAGAGTTGGACTGTGAAGAAAGCTGAGTGCCGAAGAATTGATGCTTTTGAACTGTGGTGTTGGAGAAGACTCTTGAGAGTCCCTTGGACTGCAAGGAGATCCAAACAGTCCATCTTAAAGATCAGTCCTGGGTGTTCATTGGAAGGACTGATGCTAAAGCTGAAACTCCAATACTTTGGCCACCTCATACGAAGAGTTGACTCATTGGAATAGACCCTGAATGTGGGAGGGATTGGGGGCAGGAGGAGAAGTGGACGACAGAGGATGAGATGGCTGGATGGCATCACCGACTTTATGGACATGAGTTTGGGTAAACTCTGGGAGTTGATGATGGATAGGGAGGCCTGGCATGCTGCGATTCATGGGGTCACTAAGAGTCGGACACGGCTGACCGACTGAACTGAACTGAAGTGAACCTATTGAATGGATTATAATCAGTTGAGTTCAATCGCTCAGTCGTGCCTGACTCTTTGCGACCTCATGAACCGCAGCATGCCAGGCCTCCCTGCCCATCACAAACTGCTGGAGCCTCCCCAAACTCATTTCCATTGAGTTGGTGATGCTATCCAACAATCTCATCCTCTGTCGTCCCCTTCTCCTCTTGCTGTCTAGGTTGGTCATAGCTTTCCTTCCAAGGAGCAAGTGTCTTTTAATTTCATGGCTGCAATCACCATCTGCAATGATTTTGTAGGCCAAAAAAAACAAAGTCAGCCACTGTTTTTGAAACATTTAAAAGCTTCCCAATAACTGAATCAAATATAAATTTAAAATTTTTAATTTAAATTATTATGAAATTTATATCCAGTGACACTAACCAGATTTCATGTGCTCAAGTGCTACATTTGGTTCAGGGACAACAATACTGCATGGCACAGGTCCTAGGTTCTTAGTACAATCAACAAGACCTACAAGATCCAATGTTCCATAAACCCTGTGCCCTCATTTCTTGCAGTCATGCTCCTCACTTCTCCAGCCTTCAACTCTTAATCTTCTCCAGCTCTCTAGCTTTCCCATTCTATGGGGCACCCCAGGCATCTCAGGACCTCTGTAATAGCTATTCTTTCTGTCTGGAATGCTATCTCATCAAATACCTTCATGGGTCGCTATTACTACTTCCCATCTTTGCTGATACGACCCTTATCAGTGACAGTGTTTATAACCAGTGCCACTCCCTACTCACTGCTCTATGATCCTTATTGGCTTTATATTTCTCTTAATACTAAATTCCCTCTGTGATTGTGTCTCTCCATTCTAGAATATGACTACAGATGCAGATGCATGCTCCCTGTTGTACCTTCAGTGCCTGGCACATAGTAGATGCTCAAATACTTGTTAAATATAAAAGCTCATCTATAATTTCTAATTAATAATAGGTTCTGTGTGTATGTCTGTGTGTGTTCTACCCCTCTTTCATTTCACTGAAGAGCCACTTCCCCCTACCTTATTTCGAATCACATACTCTATTAGCTCTTCTACCAAATCCTAGTTTTCATTGATGGGTCAGTTGGTAAAAAACATTTTCATTTCAAATATGGGCTTTGTCATACTCAGAAATTTACAAAAAATATGCTAGGAGTTAAAAACTCTTGGAAAGAGCTGTTTAGGCCAAAGATTACAAAGTGGTATGGCCAGTAGCTAGTTCCACCTTATATGTGAGAAAAAATGATTTAAGACATTTAAGTATCCCTCATTTCTTCTGTTAAACAAAAATCAGTTATTCCTAAAATAGAGCTTATCTATGATTCTGGAATAGATTGCAATTGGAAGCTCATGAATATATTTTAGCACTGTTTGCATAATGAATACTTAGCTCAGAAGAGATCATACAAACTTAGAAAATTATATCAACAGTAATAAAGATTGAATCAATAGGTGTATCAGACATTTCTCAACCAAAACTTCAGATCATATTTATAAATATTTACTATAAACATTCATAACTTAATATAATGCAAATTTTTAATTATAATAAATTACTCATAATTACAGAAAGAGTAATCATCATTTTCAGAGAGCTCTTTCTGTTTTACTATATCTCCTACAACTTTCTTTCTTATAGATCTCCACAAATAATACAGAAATTAATAAAGTTTTAATAAAGAAATATATTTAGAACATTTATTATCCTAAAGTAAGTTTATATATACCAATATCCCTTGTGGTACTGCAAAATCCTGTCCTAAGAGATAATCTTCTCATTTGTCCACTTTCTAAATATTATCTGCCATGAACACACTGAGTTCTCACTAGGGTAATGTCATCTTATGGCTACCACTGCCTTTGTTATTTCAGGATGAGTTTCTCTAATGCGTTCTAACTAAATCTCTGTTTGAAGACTCTCAAGGGAGTCAGGTCATAAAACTGTTCATTTGTAGTGAAATGGAGCATATGGACTATGTAATGCTGGTCTTGGTATCCCTAAAATATCTCACAATGTGTTTCAGGTTTGAATTCAAGATCCAGCTAAGTTCCATTTCAACACTTCTGTTGAATAGCTAAACAGAAAATTAGAATTGCACAGGTAATTAGTAGCTTGTGTTATATTTCTTGGCATTGCCCAGTTGGTTTCTAATGCACCCTTTTCAAACTTCTCTGCCTGGTGAGCTTCCAGTAACTCTTGAAGAGTGTGTGCATGCTAAGTTGCTTCAGTCATGTCTGACTCTTAGGGACCCTATGGAATGTAGCTCACCAGGCTCCTCTGTCCATGGGATTCTCCAGGCAAGAATACTGGAGTGAGTTGCCATTTCCTCCTCCAGGGGATCTTCCCAACCCAGGGATTGAACCCGGGTCTCCTACATCTCCTGCATTGGCAGGGGGGTTCTTTACCACTAACACCACTTGGGAAGGCCCTTGAAGATCCAGGATAATTCCCATTTCCTCTGGGAAAATGCATCCACCTGGCAAAGGTAGCTAGTTGTTTCTTATTATGAAATAACACAGCCCTTTGTTTCTAGCTCTGTGTATAGCATTTTAGATGCTTCCCTAATGGCTCAGTTGTGTCTGACTCTTTGTGACCCCTGACTATAGCCCACCAGGCTTCTCTGTCCCTGGAATTTTTCCAGCAAGCATACAGAAGTGAGTAGCCATTTTCTCCTCCAGGGAATCTTCCTGACCCAGGGACCGAACCTACGTCTCCTGTGCCTCCTGCAGTGGCAGGCAAATTCTTCACCACTGAGTCACCTGGGAATCTTATATATCGAAATAGATACATCTATATCCATATATAAGTATATATCTTTCTACATATCAGATATAGATAGATAGATATAGATGTAAGATATATGGGCTTTTCAGGTGGCACTAATGATAAAAAATCCACCTGCCAATGCATGAGACTTAAGAGACTTGGGTTCAATCCTTGGGTCAGGAAGATGCCCTGGAGGAGGGCAGGGTATTCTTGCCTCTCCAGTATTCTTGTCTGGAGAATCCAATGGACAGAGGAGCCTGGCAGGCTACAGTCAATAGGGTCATAAAGAATCAGACATGATTGAAGTGACTTAGCACACACACATGCATAAGATATATGTGTGTGTGTGTGTGTGTGTATTAGGTTGGTGCAAACATAACTATGGCTTTGCATTGTTTAACTTCGCCATTTGGTATTGGAATATACTCTTAAATAAATGTGGGTATGTTATACATCATTTTAATGCACTTTTCTCACTTTATGTTTTCTGTGGATGACTTATTACTTGTTGTATATTTTATATTTATTTTAGACTAGTGAAATGATGTTAGACAAAAAGCAAATTCGAGTGATTTTCTTATTTGAGTTCAAAATGGGTCGTAAGTCAGTAGAGACAACTCGCAACATCAACAACGCATTTGACCCAGGAACTGCTAATTAACATACAGTTTAGTGGTGGTTCAAGAAATTTTGCAAAGGAGATGAGAGCCTTAAAGATGAGGAGTGCAGTGGCCAGCCATGGGAAGTTGGCAATAATGATCTGAGAGGATCACTGAAGCTGATTCTCTTAAAGTTACTCAAGAAGTTGCTGAAAAACTCAACATTAACCATTCTACATTTTCTCCAAATTTGGCATTTGAAGAAAATTGGATAGGTGAAAAAGGTCAATAAGTTGATGCCTTGTGAGCTGAATAAAAATTTTAAAAAATCATTGTTTTGAAGTGTCATCTTCTCTTATTCTATGCAACAACATCAAATCATTTCTTGATCGGATTGTGACTTGTGATGAAAAGTGGATTTTGAGACAACTGGAAGCAACCAGCTCAGAAGCTGGAGCAAGAAGAAGGTCCAAAGCATTTCCCAAAGCAAGCTTGTACCAAAAAAGGTCATGGTCACTGTTTGGTGGTCTACTACTGGTTTGACCCACTACAGCTTTCTGAATCTTGATTAAGCTATTAAATCTGAGAACTATGCTCAGCAAATAGATGAGATGCACTGAAAACTACAATGCCTGCAGCTGGCATTGGTCAACAGAAAGGGTCCAATTATTCTCCACAAAAATGCCCAACCTCATTTTACACAACCAACACTTCAAAAGTTGAATGAATTGGACTATGGAATTTTGCCTCATCTACCTTATTCACCTGACCTCTTGTCAACTGACTACCACTTCTTCAAGCATCTCAACAACCTTTTGCAGGAGGCAGAAAATGCTTTCCAAAAGTTTGTCGAATCCTGAAGCATGTATTTTTATGCTACAGGAATAAACAACTTGTTTCTTGTTGGCAAAAAATGTGTTGATTGCAAGGCTTCCTATTTTGATTAATAAAGATGTGTTTGAGAATCTAGTTGCTGCTGCTGCTGCTAAGTCACTTCAGTCGTTGAGTCTAGTTATAATGATTTAAAAGTCACAGTCGGAAGCTGCAATTACATTTGCACCAACCTAATATACCTATATATCTATACTACTACTACTAAGTCACTTCAGTCGTGTCCAACTCTGTGCAACCCCCTAGATGGCAGCCCACCAGGCTACCCTGTCCCTGGGATTCTCCAGGCAAGAACACTGGAGTGGGTTGCCATTTCCTTCTCCAATGCATGAAAGTGAAAAGCGAAAGGGAAGTCACTCAGTTGTGTCCGACTCTTCGCAACCCCATGGACTGCAGCCTACCAGGCTCCTCCGTCCATGGGATTTTTCAGGCAAGAGTATCTATATCTGCTTTTAAATCTATATATGTGTATGTGTATACATATATATATACATAGAAGAGTGCCTGGGAGGAAGTAAGCACTCAAAAATGCAATTACTATGAGCTATAGTTCTTTATTTGCATTTTCTCATTTGAGTTTTTTAAAACTCTATGAGGTAAGTATCAACATTCTTCTTAATTTCAGATAAGGAAATTGAGGTTTAGATAGGATAAATAATTATATGAAGTAAGGGTCAGGAATTGGAAATACAGCAATTTGTCTGCAGGACATGTTGGTTTATACTATTTATTTGGATTATATGTTATTCTTATTTAATTAATTTGGGATTTTTTTTTCAAATTTGAGATTAATTTTCCATATCAAATTGCTAAACATTCATATATGTAACAAACAGATCTCTTAAACAACTGATAAGATTTGGAGAGGTAAAGTCATTTATTAATTTCCCAGCATAATGAAGACTCTGAGCTGTTTATTTTTTTTTTAATTTTATTTTATTTTTAAACTTTACCATATTGTATTAGTTTTGCCCAACATTGAAATGAATCTGCCACAGGTATACCCGTGCTCCCCATCCTGAACCCTCCTCCCTCCTCCCTCCCCACACCCTCCCTCTGGGCCGTCCCAGTGCACCAGCCCCAAGCATCCAGCATCGTGCATCAAACCTGGACTGGCGACTTGTCTCATACATGATATTACACATATTTCAATGCCATTCTCCCAAATCTTCCCACCCTCTCCCTCTCCCACAGAGTCCACAAGACTGATCTGTTTATGTTTAAGGAGAGTTAGATTCAGATAAAAAATGTTTCCTAAATACAAAGTGAAATATTATGAGTAAGTCTGATATTCAACTTCAAGTCTTTCTTGGGTATATAGCAGAGAAGAATCATGTATATTAAGAAGTCATTAGCTTTATATATGATTAATAAATAAGATCCAGATATTATAGTTATTTTAAATAAAGAGTAGTTGAGTGGATTTTTATGTAAGAAACTGAAGTTGAAGCAAAATTATTACAATAAAAAGAGGAGTGGCCTAAGTACTTTGGGCCTATTATTTCTCAGAATTTTAATTTGTTCTTAATGAGCATATTTTACTCTGTGTTTATGAACTTTCATTTGGACACATTTATGCAGAATGCTCTAAACAGCTAATTTGAGACTCAGCAAGTTAAGGACTGTAAACTATTTATCTTTATATCACCAATACCTTGCTGGCTTCTTCATTAGTTTATTCAGCAACTACTCAGCACCCATTATGGGACAGGGAGTGTCATCTTGTCTTGAGATACAGTGAGACCATGATAGTAAAATGCTATCTTAATACAGTTTAGATTCTTATCAGGAGTGATAAGCAGCAGACAAATGAACAAATTAGTACATAATGTCACTCAGAGATGTCTTAAATGAATGATGATTGGATCAATTATAGCAGTTTGCAGTATTTAACCACTTTCCTTTGTTTTGTATGATCACAATGCTAGAAAATAATTCAGGGAGATACTTTTACTTAGAGGGGAGACATTGATAAATCTATAGATTAAACCATCTGCTCAATCTAAGCTTACATAGTTAGTTGTCCAAAAAAAAAAAAAGTGTGAAAACATATGTCTTTAGATTAATCAGTACACTCTCATGAAATTTTTGTATTTAAATTACCTTTAAATATAAACCTACTACAGCAACTTTAGTAGGCTGTGTCTAGAGGTACACCATGCTACCCTAAAATCCATGAGCTCTTCCACCATGATAATGTGTCCCAGGACAAATTCAAAATATACCCTTATAAAAATAATGAAAATTTTATGAGCAAATGCAATTTAAATAAAAGTAGTTGATATGAAGAAAAATATATATCTACACCTATATCTACCTTTCTTTTTATATGTCTATCAAACTTGTTCATCATAAATTCATTGCTTTTTGTAAAAATGTCAGTTAAATTTCTTTAAAAGTTGTGTCTATTTAAGGGACTTCAACTTTCATTTGAAAACTCTTAAATTTTCATTTGAAACTCAAGATGAGTAAAACAAAAATCAAATATCAACTAACTCAGAAGACCAATCAAATGCCCAAATCTCAGAGGAATTTCACTAACTGTAAATAATGAAAGTTGTTGGAGAAAACCAATCTTCACTTCATGAAAACAGCAAACCACCATCTATAAGTACACAGAAGAGACAATTTAGCTTTCTCTAGCTTTCTGTCCACTAATTTATAGGAACTTATTTGTACCAATCAGAAGGCTAGGTAGTTCTCTCTGTATTGGGCTCTCCTGGTGGCTCAGTTACACAGTTCAGTGGCTCAGTTGTGTCTGACTCTGCATGGCTCACTGGTAAAGAATCCACCTGCTAATGCAGGAGACTCAGGTTTGATTCCTGGGTTCAGAAGATCCCCTGAGAAGGAAGGAAATGGCAACCCACCTCAATATGCTTGCCTGGAAAATCCCATGGACAGAGGGATGCTACAGTCCATGGGGTTGCAAAAGAGTTGGGTTGCAAAAAAAATATTTTTTTGCAAAATGAAGTTGTTTACTAAATAAATAAATAGTTGTTCTTTAGTTGCTAGTTGTTACTTAGTGACTAAATAACAACCTTAAATTACACAGAAAATATTTCTATGTTGCTTTTATTCTTTGCAATTTTATGTCACTCCCACTCAACATCTCTCAGCATCCTGCTGACTAAGATTGCCAAATCCATTTCCCCACTTGCCTGCATCGTGGTGAAGATAGAAAGTCCAGAAATGGTTCACTATGGTCCAACAGATATGCAGGAGATCAAGGAGTCCTTTCTAGTAGAACCGAGCTAAGGAAATGACATCTATGTTCCAGCTCTAAGTCTAAGAACAGGGTTTGATCAGGACCTCAGTGAAAAAGGAGGAGGCACACAGGCAGCCCAAACTTTTTCCCAGTTGACATATTCTAAACATGGTCAGATGACTTGTCTTTTGAAGAAAAGCAGAGAAAACAACAAGAAGGGGAAGATGTGTGCTCTTTGAGAAGAAAATTATACAGTAAGAGGGGATAGCATAATTCTAAAAATATTGTCAATGATTAGAAGAAACTTCAAAAACTGATAGCTGTAAAAAGTTAATGAAAATGAATTATCTATGAAGTTGGAGCAGAGAGTCATCGAAAAGTATCTCCTGAGATACAATAGGAGGAACTTTTTAAAAATCCAGAAAATAAGATGTAGATGCAACAAAACTGAAATAAAGAGAGAATGAAATGATTAAAAGAGTGAGAAAAGGCCTGAGAGGAATTGAATCATGATGGTGAAATTAAAATCCTCATTGGCAGCTGTTAAGTAGCCAAAAAGATTCTCAAAGAAATGTATCAAGGATGGAAACAAGAAAATAATGAGAAGAACAATTTTTAGAAAGGGGTCAGGAAATAGGTATCAACAACTAAGAAGAATCCATTTTCTGGTGGAAAAAAGCCAAAGACTTGGGCAAAAAACAATAATCAAATTATGGTTGGGAAAACCCTATTGTGAATCACAGAAGGACAAGAACAAAAATCACTCACAGATTTAAAAACCTCTTCTCTGGTTGCCATGTAAAATCAACAGAGAAAACCCGCTATATTCCCCTGCCACTGCCTCTAATGCTATGTTCCCTGATACAGGAAAAAGCAGGTTAAATGAAAGTTATAAATTCAGGGCAGATAAATACAGTGGAAGCCTTTCTGTTTGGGCATAATGTGTGTGTGTGCATGTGTACATGTCTGCACATGCACACAGTAGAGAGTGTGATTTTAGGAGTGGTCAAAATCTTAGAAGAATTTGAGAAATAGCATCTGTGTCCACCATTAGAATCCAATGCAGGAAATTTCTAGATCAACACTGAACATGAGTAGAGTAACTTCCTAGGTTTCCCAGGTGGCACTAGTGGTAAAGAACCCACCTACCAATGCAGGAGACTCAAGAGACATGGATCCCATTCCTGGATCGGGAAGATCCCCTGGAGAAGGGCATGGCAACTCAATTCAGTGAAGAGAATCTCGTGGACAGAGGAGCCTGGTGGGATACAGTCCATAGGGTCACAAAGAGTTGGACACGACTGAAACGACTTAGCACGCAGCATGCATGCAGAGTAACTTAACCTGATATATTAGAAAAGTAAGAACAATGTTTCCAAGCTCTATCCTTATCTGAAGTGTTTTTGCCATGCTTTTATGCTACTTCTGGGAGATTCCTTATTTCCTGTTTCACTCTATCATGTGATTTCATTTACCTGTTTTCATGTTGTTGCTGTTGTTGTTTAGTCAATAGGTTGTATCCAATTATTTTGAGAAAGACTAAGATCCCCTGGAACAGGAAATGGCAACCTACTCCAGTATTCTTGCCTGGAAAATTCGGTGGACAGCAGAGCCTGGCAGGCTACAGTCCATGGGGTTGCACAGAGTCAGACAGGACTGAGGGACTACCTGTCTCTCACATATCAGCCATTGTAGGCTGGTGGGGGATAGGAGGTTGCTCTGTGGTGGATACTGACTGGTAGTTCTTGTCCTTTATGAAACACACAGAGAAGGAAGCAATCAGAAGGAAGGGCAGATGCTAAAAGACAGTAGAGAAAATGCAGTAAATAGAAAGCACGCATTAAAGAGGTGACAAAGTAACAAATCATGAGATAGAGGAAGAGATAGAGAATTGGTTGGTAACATTGATGAAGTCATCTTAGGCAAGAAGGGAAGTTGAAGAGTGGCCACTGTGCAGAGCTGTGGGCTGTAGTGGAGGGAGGCACCTACAGCAAACAACAGAGAATAGAGGGAGGGATCCTGAGCGATACATTCCTGCAGTCATTCCCTCCTGCTCTCCAGTCTCCTACTGGTGCTCCCTTAGGTAGGATGCAGCTTCAAGCCAGAGGGCAAGAGAGCCTTTGATGTACTTCTACAAAGTAGGTTAGACTCTTAGGGGACATGGGGAATTAAAAACAATCCAAATTAAAACTCTAACCTAAATAATCAATGAAAAAGTAATAGACTTTTATGATAAAGATAAAATCTTGCAAATGAATATCTAAGTAGGTAAAAATATGTTAGCTACAACGGAATGGCAGATTGGTTTCATTCTTACTCAGAAACATCTTTTAAGAAATTCTTAGGCTGAAGATTAATGTATGTGCTTCAGGCAGCTCTTGAATTATAAAAGCCTTTGTTAATTTTTTTTGGTATTTTGAATAGATAAATGCTTGATTTCTATGTAGAGGCCTGAGCCTTTCATCAAATTTGTAAAGATGTCTGAAGCCAAAAAAAGTTCAGAAGCACAGATCAGTACAAATTTAAGATGAAAAGATTACCAGCAAATAACTGTGTATTCTTGAGGATTGTTTTCATGTAAGAGAGAAATAGAAGACAATTCTAGACATAAAATATTTCAGAAATAAAGTTTGGTGACCTTGGAAAAACTTTCTTCAGCCAACCAAAACATGAATGAAGATTAAAAGCACAAGAATACAAATATAATGAGATAGAAGGCAGATAGACACTATTGAAACTATAAGGTTAAAATAACTGTTGTAATTATGGTTACAAAAATGGAATAATTAAAAGGTATATGTAGTAATGTCAGAGAAGGTGATGGCACCCCACTCCAGTACTCTTGCCTGGAAAATCCCATGGACGGAGGAGCCTTGTAGGCTGCAGTCCGTGGGGTCGCAAAGAGTCGGACACGACTGAGCGACTTCACTTTGACTTTTCACTTTCATGCATTGGAGAAGGAAATGGCAACACACTCCAGTGTTCTTGCCTGGAGAATCCCAGGGATGGGGGATCCTGGTGGGCTGCCATCTCTGGGGTCGTACAGAGTCGGACACAACTGAAGTGACTTAGCAGCAGCAGTAATATAATGTAATAAAATTTAGTGGAAATTATTTTTGTATAAATGATCAGTCTGTTACTGATCTTTCTTCTGTGAGAAGAAAAATGGTAAGTTGAAACTTGGATAAAAAAGGGTTTTAGATTTATAGTCTTCTGTAAAAAATAGGCAAAGGATGACCTATTATTAGTTGATTAATTTGAGAAGTATATACTGAATAGTGTTTTTGAGAAACTTAAAATTACTTGAAGAATTACAAGTGTAAGAATTTCAAATCACTATGGAACCAAGGCATAATTCACACAGCAAAAGAGAAAACAAAAGGAAATAGAAAGAAATAAAATTATGTGAGAGAAATATAACTGCAGAGTTCAGTCTCTAAGTCGTGTCCAACTCTTTGAAACTCCATGAATTGCAACAAGCCAGGCCTCCCTGTCCATCAACAACTCCCGGAGTTCACCCAAACTCATGTTAATTGAGTCAGTGATGCTATCCAACCATCTCCTCCTCTATTGTCTCCTTCTCCTGCCTCCAAAAAGGTTATGCAAATATTTATATAAATGTAATATTTTAAAAACTTATCTAACTATAGGATTCTCATGATAAACCCACTAATAACAATTAGAGGTTTTAAATTAAAGATGCACAGAAGTTTATTAAAAATTTGATTTAAGGCAAAAGGCATTTAAAAATGACAGATATTTGTTCACACTGATAAAAGGAATAATTGATTTAATGAACTTTTCTGAGCTAAAAATCAAATTATAGGGGGGCGGTCCTAAGATGGCAGAGGAATAGGACAGGGAGACCACTTTCTCCGCCACAGATTCATCAAAAGAGCATTTGAACGCTGAGTAAATTCCACAAAACAACTTCTGATTGCCAGCAGGGGACACCAGGCACCCAGAAAAGCAGCCCATTGTCTTCGAAAGGAGGTAGGAAAAAATATAAAAGATAAAGAGAGAGACAAAAGAGGTAGGGATGGAGCTCTGTCCTGGGAAGGGAGTCTTTAAAAAGAGAGAAGTTTCCAAACACCAGGAAACACTCTCACTGCGGAGTCTGTGGTGAACCACTAGCAAGCCTGGGCTGGGCAGGGAGGCATGGCTGCATTGCTTAGAGAAAGGACTGGGCCTAATGCCCCGAGGGCAATCTGAGGGAACTAACTTGAGATAGCAAACCAGACTGTGGGATAGCTACCCTGCAAGAAGCCCTAACCTAAGACACCGCCAGGGCCGCTCACAGAACAAAGGACTGATCAGAGCTACGCAAAAAGCCCTAACCTAAGACACCGTCAGGACCACTCACAGAACAAAGGACTGACTAGAGCTAGCCAGCTGCAGGCCGGCCCATCTCCCTCCGGTGACAGTCAGGCAAGGGCAGCCAGAGCCGGAAGGGGGCAATTGCGGCCCCAGAGAGGCATTATCTACCAAACTGAAAGCAGGCTTCATTGCTAACCAAGACTTCTTGGGATTCTGGATGATCAACATCCACCTGAGAAGGTACACGGGTTGTACACCCAGAAAACCAAGTGGCAGGGACGGAGGAGCAGATAAGTCGCAGTGACCACGCTTGCCAAACACCTGGTCACCTGAGCTGCTCAGACCTGGGAAGGGCACAAAAAGTAGGTCCAACCAAGTCTGCACCTTTGAGGACTACCTGAGTACCTGAACCTGAGCGGCTTAGAAGTGCATACAACCCAGGGCCGGCCTCAGACAGTTTCTGGGAGAGCAACCTAGAGCCTGAGCAGTGTAGACAAGGAAAGCACACACGCTGTGAGCGGGGGCAAACCCAGTGTGGTGAAGACACTGTGAGCACACACCAGTGTTATTTGTTTGCAGCGTCCCTCCCTCCCCACAGCACGACTGAACAAGTGAGCCTAAAAACATGTCCACCACGGCCCCCTTGCATCAGAGCGGAAATTAGACACTGAAGAGACCAGCAAACAGAAGAAGCTAAAACAGAGGGAACCTCCTTGGAAGTGACAGGTGCAATAGATTAAAACCTTGTAGTTAGTACCGACTACATAGGAAGGGGCCTATAGATCTTGAGAATTATAAGCTGGATCAAGGAACTATCCAAAAATGAACTGACCCCACACTGCCCACAACAATACCAGAGAAAGTCCTAGATATATTTTTACTATCATTCTTTAATTAAAAAAATTTTTTTTTTTTTAAGTCCTCTATTACTCCTTTAATTTTTATTTTTAGAACCTACTATTACTTTGAAAAAAAAAAAGACCCTATTTTTTAAAGCAAACTTCATATATATATATATATATATACACACATATATATATACACACATATATATATTATAATTTTTGTGATTTTTTTCTTTAATATTGAATTTTTGGAAATTCAACCTCTACTTTTTTTAATCTTTGCTTTTTTGTATTTGTTATCAATTTTGTACCTTTAAGAACCCAATCTTCAGTACCCATTTTTACTTGGGAGCGAGATTACTGGCTTGACTGCTCTCTACCCCTTTGGACTCTCCTTTTTCTCCACCAGGTCGCCTCTATCTCCTCCCTCCCCCTTCTCTTCTCTACCCAACTCTGTGAATCTTTTTGTGTGTTCTGGGCTGTGGAGAACACTTAGGGAACTGATTACTGGCTGGATCTGTCTCTCTCCTTTCGATTCCCCCCTTTATCCTCCTGGCCATCTCTGTCTCCTTCCTCCCTCTTATCTTCTCCGTATAACTCCGTGAACATCTCTGAATGGCCCAGACTGTGGAGTGCACATAAGGAAGTGATTACTGGCTACCTTGCTCTCTCCTCTTTTGATTCCACCTCATCTCATCCTGATCACCTCTATCTCCCACCTCCCTCTTCTTGTCTCCATGTAACTCTGTGAACCTTTCTGGGTGTCCCTCGCTGTGGAGAAACATTTCATCTTTAACCTAGATGTTTTATTAATGGTGCTGTGTAGATGGAGAAGTCTTGAGGCTACTGTAAAAATAAGACTGAAAACCAGAAGCAGGAGGCTTAAGTCCAAATTCTGAGAATACCAGAGAACTCCTGACTCCAGGGAACATTAATCGACAGGAGCTCATCAAATGCCTCCATACCTACACTGAAACCAAGCACCACCCAAGGGCTAACAAGTTCTAGAGCAAGACATATCACACAAATTCTCCATCAACACAGGAACATAGCCCTGAGCTTCAATATACAGGCTGATCAAAGTCAATTCAAACCCATTGACATCTCATAACTCATTACTGGACACTTCATTGCACTCCAGAGAGAAGAAATCCAGCTACACCCACCAGAACACCAAAACAAGCTTCAATAACCAGGAAACCTTGACAAGCCACCCGTACAACCCCACCCACAGTGAGGAAACTCCAAATAAAGAGAACTCCACAAATGCCAGAATACGGAAAGGCCTCCCCAAACACAGCAATATAAACAAGATGAAGAGACAGAGGAATACCCAGCACGTAAAGGAACAGGATAAATGCCCACCAAACCAAACAAAAGACGAAGAGATAGGGAATCTACCTGATAAAGAATTCCAAATAATGATAGTGAAAATGATCCAAAACCTTGAAAACAAAATGGAATCACAGATAAATAGCCTGGAGACAAGGAAGAAGAAATAAAAAACAGTCAATATATAATGAATAATGCAATAAATGAGATAAAAAACACTCTGGAGGGAACAAATAGTAGAATAATAGAGGCAGAAGATAGGATTAGTGAGGCAGAAGATAGAATGGTAGAAATAAATGAATCAAAGAGGAAAACAAATTAAAATGAATTAAAAAAAAAAGAATTAAAAGAAATGAGGACAATCTCAGAGACCTCTGGGACAATGTTAAGTGGCCCAACATTCGAATTATAGGAGTCCCAGAAGAAGAAGACAAAAAGAAAGACCATGAGAAAATACTTGAGGAGATAATAGTGGAAAACTTCCCTAAAATGGGGAAGGAAATAATCACCCAAGTCCAAGAAACCCAGAAAGTCACAAACAGGATAAACCCAAGGCGAAACACCGCAAGACACATATTAATCAAATTAACAAAGATCAAACAAAAAGAACAAATATCAAAAGCAGCAAGGGAAAAACAACAAATAACACACAAGGGGATTCTTATAAGGATAACAGCTGATCTTCCAATAGAAACTCTTCAGACCAGGAGGGAATAGCAGGACATACTTAAAGTGAGGGAAAAAATAACCTACAGCCCAGATTACTGTACCCAGCAAGGATCTCATTCAAATATGAAGGAGAAATCACAAGCTTTACAGACAAGCAAAAGCTGAGAGAATTCAGCACCACCAAACCAGCTCTCCAGATCAGATCAGATCAGATCAGTGGCTCAGTCGTGTCCAACTATTTGCGACCCCATGAATCACAAAAAACCAGGCTCCCCTGTCCATCACCAACTCCTGAAGTTCACTCAGACTCACGTCCATTGAGTCAGTGATGCCATCCAGCCATCTCATTCTCTGTTGTCCCCTTCTCCTCCTGCCCCCAATCCCTCTCAGCGTCAGAGTATTTTCCAATGAGTCAACTCTTCGCATGAGGTGGCCAAATAACTGGAGTTTCAGCTTTAGCATCATTCCTTCGAAAGAAATCCGAGGGCTAATCTCCTTCAGAATGGACTGGTTGGATCTCCTTGCAGTCCAAGGGACTCTCAGGAGTCTTCTATAACACCACAGTTTAAAAGCATCAATTCTTCGGCGCTCAGCCTTCTTCACAGTCCAATTCTCACATCCATACGTGACCACAGGAAAAACCATAGCCTTGACTAGATGGACCTTTGTTGGCAAAGTAATGCCTCTGCTTTTGAATATGCTATCTAGGTTGGTCATAACTTTCCTTCCAAGGAGTATGTGTCTTTTAATTTCATGGCTGCAGTCACCATCTGTAGTGATTTTGGAGCCCAGAAAAATGAAGTCTGACACTGTTTCCACTGTTTCCCCATCTATTTCCCATGAAGTGATGGGACCGGATGCCATGATCTTCGTTTTCTGAATGTTGAGCTTTAAGTCAACTTTTTCACTTTCCACTTTCAGTTTCATCAAGAGACTTTTGCGTTCCTCTTCACTTTCTGCCATAAGGGTGGTGTCATCTGCATATCTGAGGGTACTGATATTTCTCCTGGCAATCTTGATTACAGCTTGTGTTTCTTCCAGTCCAGTCCAGCGTTTCTCATGATGTACTCTGCATATAAGTTAAATAAGCAGGGTGACAATATACAGCCTTTATGAACACCTTTTCCTATTTGGAATCAGTCTGTTGTTCCATGTCCAGTTCTAACTGTTGCTTCCTGACCTGCATACAAATTTCTCAAGAGGCAGATCAGGTGGTCTGGTATTCCCACCTCTTTCAGAATTTCCCACAGTTTATTGTGATCCACACAGTCAAAGGCTTTGGCATAGTCAATAAAGCAGAAATAGATGTTTTTCTGGAACTCTTGCTTTTTCCATGATCCAGCAGATGTTGACAACTTGATCTCTGGTTCCTCTGCCTTTTCTAAAACCAGCTTGAACATCAGGAAGTTCACGGTTCACATATTGCTGAAGCCTGGCTTGGAGAATTTTGAGCATTACTTTACTAGCATGTGAGATGAGTGCAATTGTGCGGTAGTTGAGCATTATTTGGCATTGCCTTTCTTTGGGGTTGGAATGAAAACTGATCTTTTCCAGTCCTGTGGCCACTGCTGAGTTTTCCAAATTTGCTGGCATATTGAGTGCAGCACTTTCACAGCATCATTTTTCAGAATTTGGAATACCTCAATGGGAATTCCATCACCTCCACTAGCTTTGTTCGTAGTGATGCTTTCTAAGGCCCACTTGACTTCACATTCCAGGATGTCTGGCTCTAGGTCAGTGATCACACCATCGTGATTATCTGGGTCGTGAAGATCTTTTTTGTACAGTTCTTCTGTGTATTCTTGCCATCTCTTCTTAATATCTTCTGCTTCTGTTAGGTCCATAACATTTCTGTCCTTTATCAAGCTCATCTTTGCATGAAATTTTCCTTTGGTATCTCTGATTTTCTTGAAGAGATCCCTAGTCTTTCCCATTCTGTTGTTTTCCTCTATTTCTTTGCATTGATCGCTGAAGAAGGCTTTCTTATCTCTTCTTGCTATTCTTTGGAACTCTGCATTCAGATGTTTATATCTTTCCTTTTCTCCTTTGCTTTTCACTTCTCTTCTTTTCATAGCTATTTGTAAGGCCTCCCCAGACAGCCATTTTGCTTTTTTGCATTTCTTTTCCATGGGAATGGTCTTGATCCCTGTCTCCTGTACAATGTCATGAACCTCATTCCATAGTTCATCAGGCACTCTATCTATCAGATCTAGGCCCTTAAATCTATTTCTCACTTCCACTGTATAATCATAAGGGATGTGATTTCGGTCATATCTGAATGGTCTAGTGGTTTTCCTTACTTTCTTCAATTTAACTCTGAATTTGGCAATAAGGAGTTCATGGTCTGAGCCACAGTCAGCTCCTGGTCTTGTTTTTGCTGACTCTATAGCGCTTCTCCATCTTTGGCTGCAAAGAATATAATCAATCTGATTTTGGTGTTGACCATCTGGTGATGTCCATGTATAGAGTCTTCTCTTGTGTTGTTGGAAGAGGGTGTTTGTTATGACCAGTGCGTTTTCTTGGCAAAACTCTATTAGTCTTTGCCCTGCTTCATTGTGTATTCCAAGGCCAAATTTGCCTGTTACTCCTAGAGGAGCTATCCCACGTTGAAGGTCAGTAAGGGCGGCAGTGAGGAGATACCACTCGTCCAAGGTAAGGAGCAATGGCTGCGCTTTGCTGGAACAGCCATGAAGAGATATCCCACGGCCAAAGTAAGAGAAACCCAAGTAAGACGGTAGGTGTTGCAAGAGGGCATCAGAGGGAAAACACACTGAAGCCATACTCACAGAAAACTAGTCAATCTAATCACACTAGGACCACAGCCTTATCTAATTCAATGAAACTAAGCCATGCCCGTGGGGCAACCCAAGACGGGCGGGTCATGGTGGAGAGATTTAACAGAATGTGGCCCACTGGAGAAGGGAATGGCAAACCACTTCAGTATTCTTGCCTTGAGAACCCCATGAACAGTATGAAAAGGCAAAATGATAGGATACTGAAAGAGAAACTCCCCAGGTCAGCAGGTGCCCAATATGCTACTGGAGATCAGTGGAGAAATAACTCCAGAAAGAATGAAGGGATGGAGCCAAAGCAAAAAGAATACCCAGCTGTGGATGTGACTGGTGATAGAAGCAAGGTCCAATGCTGTAAAGAGCAATATTGCATAGGAACCTGGAATGTCAGGTTCATGAATCAAGGCAAATTGGAAGTGGTCAAACAAGAGATGGCAAGAGTGAATGTCGACATTCTAGGAATCAGCGAACTAAAATGGACTGGAATGGGTGAATTTAACTCAGATGACCATTATATCTACTACTGCAGGCAGGAATTCCTCAGAAGAAATGGAGTAGCCATTATAGTCAACAAAAGAGTCCGAAATGCAGTACTTGGTTGCAATCTCAAAACCGACAGAATGATCTCTTTTCGTTTCCAAGGCAAACCATTCAATATCACAGTAATCCAAGTCTATGCCCCAACCAGTAACGCTGAAGAAGTTAAAGTTGAATGGTTCTATGAAGACCTACAAGACCTTTTAGAACTAACACCCAAAAAAGATGTCCTTTTCATTATAGGGGACTGGAATGCTAACCAGCTCTCCAACAAATGCTAAAGGATCTTCTCTAGACAGGAAACACAGAAAGGGTGTATAAACTCGAACCCAAAACAATAAAGTAAATGGCAACAGGATCATACTTATCAATAATTACCTTAAATGTAGATGGGTTGAATGCCCCCACCAAAAGACAAAACTGGCTGAATGGATACAAAAACAAGACCCCTATATATGTTGTCTACAAGAGACTCACCTCAAAACAAGGGACACATACAGACTGAAAGTGAAGGGTTGGAAAAAGATATTCCATGCAAATAGAGACCAAAAGAAAGCAGAAGTAGCAATACTCATATCAGATGAAATAGACTTTAAAACAAAGGCTGTGAAAAGAGACAAAGAAGGACACTACATAATGATCAAAGGATCAATCCAAGAAGAAGATATAACAATTATAAGTATATATGCACCCAACATAGAAGCACCACAATATATAAGACAAAAACTAACAAGTATGAAAGGAGAAATTAACAATAACACAGTAATAGTGGGAGACTTTAATACCCTACTCACACCTATGGATAGATCAACTAAACAAAATTAACAAGGAAACACAAACTTTAAATGATACAATAGACCAGTTAGACCTAATTGATATCTATAGGACATTTCATCCCAAAACAATGAATTTCACCTTTTTCTCAAGTGCACACGGAACCTTCTCCAGGATAGATCACATTCTAGGCCATAAATCTAGCCTTGGTAAATTAGAAAAAAAATTGAAATCATTCCAAGCATCTTTTCTGACCACAATGCAGTAAGATTATCTCTCAATTACAGGAGAAGTACTATTAAAAATTCCAACATATGGAGGCTGAACAACATGCTGCTAAATAACTAACAAATCACAGAAGAAATCAAAATATGCATAGAAACAAATGATAATGAAAACACAACAACCCAAAACCTGTGTAAAAGCAGTGCTAAGGGGAAGGTTCATACCTCAAGAAACAAGAAAAAAGTCAAATAAATAACCTAACTCTACACCTAAAGCAACTAGAAAAGGAAGAAATGGAGAACCCCAGGGTTAGTAGAAGAAAGAAATCTTAAAAATTAGGGCAGAAATAAATGCAAAGGAAACAAAAGAGACCATAGCAAAAATCAACAAAGCCAAAAGCTGGTTCTTTGAAAGGATAAATAAAATTGACAAACCATTAGCCAGACTCATCAGGAAACAAATGGAGAAAAATCAAATCAATAAAACTAGAAATGAAAATGGAGAGATCACAACAGACAACACAGAAATACAAAGGATCATGAGACTACTAGCAGCAACTATATGTCAATAAAGTGGACAACTTGGAAGAAATGGACAAATTCTTAGAAAAGTAGAACTTTCCAAAACTGAACCAGAAAGAAATAGAAAATCTTAACAGACTCGTCACAAGCACGGAATTTGAAACTGTAGTCAGAAATCTTCCAGCAAACAAAAGCCCAGGACCAGAGGGCTTCACAGCTAAATTCTACCAAAAATTTAGAGAAGAGCTAACACCTATCCTACTCAAACTCTTCCAGAAAATTGCAGAGGAAGGTAAACTTCCAAACTCATTCTATGAGGCCACCATCACACTAATACCAAAACCTGACAAAGATGCCACAAAAAAAGAAAACTACAGGCCAATATCACTGATGAACATAGATGTAAAAATCCTTAACAAAATACTAGCAATCAGAATCCAACAACACATTAAAAAGATCATACATTATGGCCAATTGGGCTTTATCCCAGGGATGCAAGGATTCTTCAATATCCACAAATCAGTTAATGTAATACACCACATTAACAAATTGAAAAGTAAAAGCCATATGATTATCTCAATAGATGCCGAGAAAGCGTTTGACAAAATTCAACTTCCCTTTATGATAAAAACTATCCAGAAAGCAGGAATAGAAGGAACATACCTCAACATAATAAAAGCTATTTATGACAAACCCACAACAAACATTATCCTCAATGGTGAAAAATTGAAAGCATTCCCCCTAAAGTCAGGAACAAGACAAGGGTGCCCACTTTCACCACTACTATTCAACATAGTTTTGGCCACAGCAATCAGAGCAGAAAAAGAAATAAAAGGAATCCAAATTGGAAAAGAAGAAGTAAAACTCTCACTATTTGCAGGTGACATGATCCTCTACATAGAAAACCCTAAAGACTCCACCAGAAAATTACTAGAGCTAATCAATGAATATAGTAAAGTTGCAGGATATAAAATCAGCACACAGAAATCCCTTGCATTCCTATACACTAATAATGAGAAAATAGAAAGAGAAATTAGGGAAACAATTCCATTCACCATTGCAACGGAAAGAATAAAATACTTAGGAATATATCTACCTAAAGAAACAAAAGACCTATATATAGAAAACTATAAAACACTGGTGAAAGAAATCAAAGAGGACACTAATAGATGGAGAAATATACCGTGTTCATGGATCGGAAGAATCAGTATAGTGAAAATGAGTATACTACCCAAAGCAATCTATAGATTCAATGCATTCCTTATCAAGCTACCAACGGTATTATTCACAGAGCTAGAACAAATAATTTCACAATTTGTATGGAAATACAAAAAACCTTGAATAGCCAAAGCAATCTTGATAAAGAAGAATGGAACTGGAGGAATTAAGCTGCCTGACTTCAGGCTCTACTACAAAGCCACAGTCATCAAGACAGTATGGTACTGACACAAAGACAGAAATATAGATCAATGGAACAAAATAGAAAGCCCAGAGATAAATCCACGCACCTATGGACACCTTTTCTTTGACAAAGGAGGCAAGAGTATACAATGGAGAAAAGACAATCTCTTAAACAAGTGGTGCTGGGAAAACTGGTCAACCACTTGTAAAAGAATGAAACTAGAACACTTTCTAACACCATACACAAAAATAAACTCAAAATGGATTAAAGATCTAATCATAAGACCAGAAACTATAAAACTCCTAGAGGAGAACATAGGCAAAACACTCTCTGATATACAGCAGGATCCTCTATGACCCACCTCCCAGAATATTGGAAATAAAAGCAAAAATAAACAAGTGGGACCTAATTAAAATTAAGAGTTTTTACACAACAAATGAAACTCTAAGCAAGGTGAAAAGACAGCCTTCAGAATGGGAGAAAATAATAGCAAATGAAGCAACTGACAAAGAATTAATCTCAAAAATATACAAGCAACTCTTGCAGCTCAATTCCAGAAAAATAAATGACCAAATCAAAAAATGGGCCAAAGAACTAAACAGACATTTCTCCAAAGAAGGCATACAGATGACTAACAAACACATGAAAAATGCTCGACATCACTCATTATCAGAGAAATGCAAATCAAAACCACAATGAGGTACCATTTCATGCCAGTCAGAATGGCTGCAATCCAAAAGTCTACAAGCAATAAATGCTGGAGAGGGTGTGGCGAAAAGGGAACCCTCTTACACTGTTGGTGGGAATGCAAACTAGTACAGTCACTATGGAGAACAGTGTGGAGATTCCTTAAAAAAACTGGAAATGGAACTGCCATATGACCCAGCAATCCCACTGCTGGGCATACACACTGAGGAAACCAGAATTGAAAGAGACACATGTACCCCAATGTTCATCGCAGCACTGTTTATAATAGCCAGGACATGGAAGCAACCTAGATGTCCATGAGCAGATGAATGGATAAGAAAGCTGTGGTACATATACACAATGGAGTACTACTCAGCCATTAAAAAGAATACATTTGAATCAGTTCTAATGAGGTGGATGAAACTGGAGCCTATTATACAGAGTGAAGTAAGCCAGAAAGAAAAACATCAATACAGTATACTAATGCATATATATGGAATTAAGAAAGATGGTAATGATAACCCTGTATTGGAGACAGCAAAAGAGACCACAGATGTATAGAACAGTCTTTTGGACTCTGTGGGTGAAGGCGGGGCTGGGATGATTTTGGTGAATGGCACTGAAACATGTATAGTATCATATGTGAAATGAATTGCCAGGCCAGATTCGATGCATGATACAAGATGCTCGGGGCTGGTACACTGGGATGACCCAGAGGGATGGGATGGGGGGGAGTTGGAAGTGGGGTTCAGGATGGGTAACATGTGTACACCCGTGGCAGATTCATGTTGATGCATGGCAAAATCACTACAACATTGTAAAGTAATTAGCATCCAATTAAAATAAATAAATTTATATAAAAAAAGAAAAAATCAAATTATATAGTTCAAATAGTAACAGAAATCTACAAAAATGTAACTGTGGAAAAGAGATACTAGCATGGATCTTAGTCTTTGACAGATCTTAAACAAAAATTAATAAAATTATAGAGAAATCTTAATGTTTTTCTAAAGTTGAAAATGTAGCTTTTTGCTAATATAGATTGATTTTCATAGGTACAGAGCTATATCAACAATAAATCATGCAAATACTTAACCCCCCAAGTATATGCAGTCCTCCAAATGAATTGCTAGATGGGTTTCAGGACTTATAATTTAACTATAAATTTAATCCAGATGAAAAATATATATTTCATGTCAAGATAAGAATTCATTATATATTTTAAATGTATTACACATTTTCAATGCTTCAGAGTGTTATGCTACTTAAACATCATATGGTTCTGGTTTTATAATCAATAAGCAAATTAATAATAACCTAAAACATTCCTTTCTGTAATGTAATAATAAATTTTTGATAAAATTGGTATCAATAACAGCAATTAACATATGACAACAATGCACATGACAACTTTGAATAAACTATTTTCCAGCCTTCCTTGTCTTTAGTCACAGTCATGTGACAATCCTGGCTAACATTTTGCGAGTCATAATAACTTATTCAGGTTTCTTGGCGATAAAGGGAAATGATATACCTTTCCCCTTTTTTCCTTTTAGCTGCTGGATGAAATATAGTGGCTGAAATACAGATGCAGTGATTGGAGCTAGAACAGCCAACTCAAGTCAAGAAGTAAAAACCAAATATGTTGGAGATGGAGAGTTAAAAAAAAAAAACCACAGAAGGACTATGTGGTAGTCCTTCTACCACATTGTGGTAGATAGGATAATTGTGGTAGATTGTGATAATTGTGGATGCACCTTCCTTTTCTCCTGTGTCTGGGCTATTCACCACTTCAGTAACACATGAGGAACATAAATCAACATCTTGGTCTTGGTTAAGTCACAATTGTGTGAGTTTTGTCTCCCTGATAGATAAAATTAATCTTAGTATATTTGTTTTAGTTTCTTTTTTAGTGAAACAATTGTGTTTGGTTCCATAGATTTTTTCACTAAAATTAGAATGTGAGACAAAGTTGTACATAATAATAGAAAGTTTTGTATTTTTAAACATTTTAAAATTTTTTAGATGTAAATATGATGTTAAGAATATGAAAAATACTCAAAACGATCACTAAACTTAGATAGTAAGAGTAAGGCATTTTAAATATTTCTGAAATTTTCCATGCATATCTTAACTGATGTCTTTCTCCTTTCCTATCTGCCATGCCTGGATCTCCAAGGGGAATAACAATTCTGACTTTGGTATTCATCATTCCCAGGCAAGTGTTCGTATTTTCACTATAAAGGTTGACAATATGGATTTTTTTTTTTTTAGATTTTTAAAATTAAAATAGAACCTTAATTGGGTCCCTCCCCCTAAATTCAAATGTTGAAGCTCTAATCCCCAATATGATGGTGGGATGGTATCTGGAGATGAGAGATCTTTAGGAGATAATTAAACTTAAATGAAGTCATGAGGGTAGGACTTTTACCATGGGATTAGTGCCCTTATAAGAAGAGACACCAGACAGCTTGCTTCCTCTCTCTCTTTCTCCATTGTGTGAGGACACAATGAGAAGGCATTGTCTGCATGTCAGGATGGGGGTTCTCACCAGGAACTGAACTGCCAGCATCTTGCTCCTGTACTTCCCAGCCTACCGAACTGTGAGAAACCAATGTCTGTTGTTTAAGCTGCTCAATCTATGGTGTTTTGATGTAACAACCCAGGCAAACTAAGACACGACCCAGACTGTGTGTAGTCTTCTACAGGTTGCTTTTCTTTAATTATTATTGTTTGAAAGATACATCCATGATAACATTTTTTCCATTTGCTCATTCATTTTCACTGTGATATAGTATTCCCTTACGGACTGTATTATGCTCCTTTATCTATTTTCACTTTGCTGGTTATTTGTATTGTTTCTAGTATTTTTTCATATAAAAATTGAAGGTGTTATGAACAAACTTGTACATTATTTTTTGGAAAAATGTCAATTGCTACATATCTGGTGGAACTCCCATGTTATAGCGTATGCATACACCAGATTTTGCCAAATTGTACTGAAAAGTTAAAGGTTCTCCACATTCATGTCAACACTTAGGATACTCAAATTTTAAAAACTGTCAATCTATTAAGTGTGAAATGGTATTTCTTTTTACTTTAATTTTTGCTTAATTTTCACTAATATGGTGAAACTGTTGTGTTTCTTCAACCATTTAAGATTTCTCGTTTGAATTTATGTTTGGTATTTTTGCCTAAATTTCTAGTTAATTATTTGTGACTTTCTTAATGACTGGTTGGAAGTGATTTTATTCTTCAGTTGAAAAAGATGTCTAGTCAATTTTAATTAAGTTTCCACAAGGAGATCTTTTGCTACTATGTCAATGCTATTTTACCTCCTATATCAAAACCTGTGTCACCAGGCCACCATTTCAAGTATTAAAAACTTGAGAGAGGGACAATGAATCTTTTTCATTCTGCCCCCTGTAGTCTGTCTTTTATTAATATAATCAGAGCATCCACCTCCACTGAGTCTGAAAAGAATAACGAAGTGGAATATCCCTCTCCTTTTTACTTCTCCCTTGTGCCTGGTTGTAATACAAGTTTCTCTTCAGGCTCTTGTGGAATTGCAGACATAAAAATACAGGGAGACTTTAGCAGCAGGAACAGGTCAAAGAAGCAACCCCCACTCCTCCTGCCCAGTTTTGGTGGCCACACTCTAGCTCTCCCCTGAGCTTCCTCACTGCTGGTTCTCCTTCACAAGGGCCCTGGGGTGTTTCTAAGTCCACATTCATTATTCATCAAACACTAGGGCTTACAATCCCAGACTGGGATGAAATAAATCGGCATGTATCTTCATTTTACATTTCTCAAAGAGGCTTGATTTTATTCTTTAAAAGGCATGAAGTCATCGCAACAGTGTTAATCAGTTATATTCCAACATAAAATAAAAAGCTAAAAAAGACAATCTGATAGAGAATTCTAAGGTTCAACTGAATAAAAATGTAGGTTTTATAGGACAGTAATTTAAATGATTCAAATTTCAAACAGTACAAAGAAAACACAAGAAGTCTTCCTGTCAGGTCTAATTCATTCCTCTTCCATCAGGCAACCAGTGTTAATTATTTTACATAAAATTCTACATTTTTAAAAATTTTTTATCATTAAAAAAAGGAACAGTAGCATTTTATTCACAAGAATGTGAATTGCAGAAGGAGTCTAAAGATGTCTACCTCTAATCCCTGGAAAAATGAAATTTATATGTGTGATTAAAGGTATCCCTTGAGATGAGATTATTTTGGGTTATCCAGATGGGTCTGGATCATTTTGGATTATCCTGATCACATAAATACTTGTAGTCAGAGAACCTTTCCCAGCTGTGATCTGAGAAAGGTGTGACTACAGAGGGGGATTCAGAGTGGTGTAATGTTGCTGTTTTGAAGAAGAAGGAAGAGAATCATGAAATAAGGAATGTGGGGGACTTGGAGAAGCTGATAAAAAAACAAGCCTCCAAGAAGGTCTGTAACACTGACAAAACCTTGAGTTATCCTGGTAGAACCATGCCAATCTTCTGAACTGCAGAATTGTAAGATAATAAATTCATATTGTTCTAAGCCTCTAAATTTGTGTCCAAGTATTACAACAGCAACTATAGAAAGCTGGCATAATTTCAATATATTTACCTTATTTTTTTTTACTTTCTTTCATTTAAAAATAATTTCATATCAGTCCTCAAAGAGCTTACTCAGTTTCATTTTTTCATGACTACATAATATTCCATTACATGATTAAAACATCATCAAATGTCTTGAATGAAGTCTTCTGCTATTTGAAGTAAGACTGTAGTGAATATCTTGAATAAGTGCCAGTTCTTACACATGTCAATTAATATATGGAGCAAAACTTAAGGAATGGAATTAACCATTCAATGGGAATGGGTATTTTATATTTTGACTGATATTTCCAAATTAGCTTCCACAGAGGCTGTTTCCCTTTATATTCTACGTCTGAAAGTCCTGCTTCTGTATACCTTTGTGAATACAGTATGTTGAAGCTTTTGCTGGAATCAAGATTGCCAGGAGAAATATCAATAACCTCAGATATGCAGATGGCATCCTTAGGCAGAAAGTAAGGAAGAACTAAAGAGCCTCTTGATGAAGGTGAAAGAGGAGAGTGAAAAAGGTGGCTTAAAACTCAACCTTCAAAAAACCAAGATCATAGTATCTGGTCCCATCACTTCATGGCAAATAGATGGGGAAACAGTGGAAACAGTAACAGACTTTATTTTTGGGGCATACAAAAGCACTGCAGATGGTGACTGGTGCCATAAAATTAAAAGATGCTTGCTCCTTGGAAGAAAAGCTGTGACCAACCTAGACAGAATAATAAAAAGCAGAGACATCACCTTGCCAACAAATGTCCATCTAGTCAAAGCTATGGTTTTTCCAGTAGTCATGTATGGATGTGAGAGTTGAACCATAGAGAAGGCTGAGTGCTGAAAAATTGATGCTTTTGAACTGTGGCACCGGAAAAGACTCTTGAGAGTCCCTTGGGCAGCAAGGAAATCAAACCAGTCAATCCTGAAGAAAGTCAACCCTGAATATTCATTGGAAGTACTGATGCTGAAGCTGAAACTCCAATACTTTGGCCACCTGATGTGAAGAACTGACTCATTGGAAAAGACCCTGATGCTGGAAAAGACTGAAGGCAGGAGAAGGGGGTTACAGAGGATGAGATGGCTGGACAGCATCATCAACTCAATGGACATGAGCTTGAGCCAACTCTGGGAGACAGCTAAGGACAGGGAATTCTGGCATTCTACAGTCCATGGGGTCCAGAGTCGGACACAACTGAGCAACCAAACAACAAATTGAACACAGTCTTTATTTATCTGATAGCAGATAAGTGGAATCCTAGTTTGAATTCATTAACTTTTGGGATAAGTGAATTTGAGAATCTTTTCTTTCATGATTTTTCTTCATTCTGTATTTCTTTCCTTGATCTCTCCCATGCTTCTTCTTCCCATCTGTTTGCTCATATTTCTTCACACTATGTTGATGGAGAATCTTATAGATATATCAATGCTTTATAACTGTTAAAGAAATGAATTCTTTTTATTTTGGCTTTTCTTATGGAAGCTTTGTCAATGTAGGTTTTTTAAAAAATGTAAAATGCATCAATTTTTTATTTTAATTTAGAGTTTTATTTCATATTTAGAGAAAATATTCACCAATATCCTGTTTTTATTCTTCCACAGATTATTTATTATTTTTATGATTTCAGGATCCACATTTTTGATCCATTTTCTTTACACTGAAAGTTATGAAAAAACTTAACTTTTACTTTTTCCAGAAGGCGATTTAGCTATTTTAACACCATTTATTGAATATTCCATATCCACTTTTAATATACTTTTTAAAATGATATCCTTTAACACCAAAATTTTCAAGTTTAACAATGGACATATTGCATATACCTAAAATTTTTTAAGTTCAATTTACATTAATTGTTTCCTTATTTATTAAACTCTTATAAAGGACTAACATATTTTCTGTACTTTAATGAATGGACAGATGATTTAATATGTCTTGGCAAGAAATGTAGTAGACCCCAGTTGGGTTTGACTGTCTAGCTAACATCAGTGTATCCAGTGCACATATCTGTCCTACAGATTTTCCTTTGGGAAACCATTCGTTTTCCCCTGTTCTGGTCACGGTCTTATACAATCACGGTATCTTATACAATCACAGTATCTTACCACTCCAGACACAGAGCTGAAAATATGATTTACCTTGGCTCAGTAACGGAGTAATTCATCCTCCTGGCAAGCTCTTCCTGGGCCCACTCCCAGACAGCTGTCACAGGAATGGAGCCCAAGGATTTAAGTTCTAGGACCCAAGTTTCTTTTGCCTGTTACTTCTTCCCAATATATTATTAGGGCAAGGGAGAGAAAAAGAATCACTTTTCTTTCATTATTTTGTTTCACTTCCCTTCCCTTAATTAAGCTTGATGATCCATCTAAAAATATTTGATCAACCATCCTAAAGAAACCTCAACTCTTACAGCACAAAACCTTAAAGTATCCAGTTTTGAGAAGCAGAAAGATCTTACTCCTATCCTAGTCAGGGATAGGCAGGCACTATTTTTTTACTTCCTGATACATTTACCACTTCCAGAAATGGGCAGAAGAGCTTCTCTTTAGAATAACAGAAAACAGAATACAATATCAATTCAGTTCAGTTCAGTCCCTCAGTTGTGTCCTACTCTTTGCGACCCCATGAACTGCAGCACACCAAGCCTCCCTGTCTATCATCAACTCTGGGAGTTTACCCAAACTCATGTCCATTGAGTCAGCGATGCCATCTAACCATCTCATCCTCTGTCGTCCCCTTCTCCTCCTGCCTTCAAACTTTCCCAGCATCAGGGTCTTTTCCAATGAATCAGTTCTTTGCATCAGATGGCCAAAGTATTGGAGTTTCAGCTTCAACATCAGTTCTTCCAACAAACACCCAGGACTGATCTCCTTTAGGATGGACTGGTTGGATCTCCTTGCAGTCCAAGGGACTCTCAAGAGTCTTCTCCAACACCATAGTTCAAAAGGATCAATTCTTCTGTGCTCAGCTTTCTTTATGGTCCAACTCTCACATGCATACATGACTACTGGAAAAACCACAGCCTTGACTAGATGGACCTCTGTTGGCAAAGTAATGTCTCTGCTTTTTAACATGCTGTCTAGGTTACTTCCAAGGAGTAAGTGTCTTTTAATTTCATGGCTGCAATCACCATCTGCAATGATTTTGGAGCCCCCCAAAATAAAGTCAGCCACTGTTTCCACTGTTTGCCCATCTATTTGCCATGAAGTGATGTGACCAGATGCCATGATCTTAGTTTTCTGAATGTTGAGCTTTAAGCCAACATTTTCACTCTCCTCTTTCACTTTCATCAAGAGTCTCTTTAGTTCTTCACTTTCTGCCATAAGGGTGGTGTCATCTGCATATCTGAGGTTATTGATATTATCAGCAATCAAAAGCTGAACACGTCCATTGGTTTGAAATATTTTTTCCCCTCCTTGAAATCTAGGCCAATTAATTAATTCTGTATCTCAGGGACTTAATACAAGTACAGAAAAGATACTCAGTAAATGTTTATTTACTAAATGAGTAAGTGCATAAACAGCCCCTATTTCCTTTGGGAGAAACTATCAGAAAAACCACCACTGCCTTTTGCTTCAGTAGGTTTTCATACCATTCTCTGCTCCTAGCAGTGGCTCCCTGGGGGATTTCCACTACAACCTCTGTCCTGTGATGATTCAGTATTTCTCTTAATTGTGTCCTCTCTCCATGGATCAGAGCACAGATGACCATCCTGAACCATGCTATTCAAGCCATCCTAGGTCTCTTTAAGATCCATGATTTCAGGAAGGAATGCTGGAATAACATGTTCCTATTTTCCAGAACTTTATTCAAATTCTACTTCTGCTTTATTGACTATGCCAAAGACTGTGTGGATCACAACAAACTGGAAAATTCTTAAAGAATTGGGAATACCAGACCACCTGATCTACCTCCTGAGAAATCTATATACAGGTCAAGAAGCAACAGTTAGAACTGGACATGGAACAATAGATTGGTTCCAAATAGGGAAAAGAGTACATCAAGGCTGTATATTATCACTCTGCTTATATGCAGAGTACATCATGAGAAATGCTGGACTGGATGAAGCACAAGCTGGAATCAAGATTGCCTGGAGAAATATCAATAACCTTAGATATGCATATGACACCACACTTAGGTCAGAAAGAGAAGAAGAACTAAAGAGCTTCTTGATAAAAGTAAAAGAGGAGAGTGAAAAAATTGACTTAAAACTCAACATTCAGAAAACTAAGATCATGACATCTGGTCCCATCACTTCATGACAAATAGATGGGGAAACAATGGAAATTTTGGGGGGCTACAAAATCACTTCAGATGGTGATTGCAGCCATGCAATTAAAAGACGCTTGCTCCTTGGAAGAAAAGGTGTGACCAACCTAGACAGTATATTAAAAAGCAGAGACATTATTTTGTCAGGTCTGTCTAGTCAAGGGTATGGTTTTTCCAGTAGTCATGTATGCATGTGAGAGTTGGACTATAAAGAAAGCTGAGTGTCGAAGAATTGATGCTTTTGAACTATGGTGTTGGAGAAGACTCTTGCGAGTCCCTTGGACTGCAAAGAGATCCAACCAGTCCATCCTAAAGGATATCAGTCCTGAATATTCATTGGAAGGACTGATGTTGAAGCTGAAACTCCAATACTTTGGCCACCTGATGGGAAAAACTGACTCATTGGAAAAGTCCCTGATGCTGGGAAAGATTGAAGGCAGGAGGAGAAGGGGATAACAGAGGATGAGATGGTTGGATGGACATGAGTTTGAGCAAGCTCCAGGAATTGGTGATGGACAGAGGCCTGGCACGCTTCAGTCCTTGGGGTTGCAAAGAGTCGGACACGACTGAGTGACTGAACTGCACTTATTCAAGAAAATGACTTTTCCAATCTCTTTTGGGACTTTTGCCAGATCTGTTGTTTACCTTTCTAGATAGAGGAAATATAGTTTGGCCCCTACTCTCTGGAGCTGCCCACTCCATACTGATGCAGCCCCTCAGTTTACATTCATCAGACACTGAACAGTGATAACCCAAGTCGAAGTCTGCTAGAAGTCTTGTCATTAGTATATGAGTATGCGCGGCCTGGAGTGCTGCCTTAGTATTACTTGCACACAGGGACACTGGCAGGATGAGACTTGGGTCCCTCATCTAAAGCCATGGATTTTAGCCACAGAGGCAGCTTTTTCAAAGTTCTGGTCCCCAGTCTGTGAGGAAGTCTGAGCTATGGGTTTAGAAAGCCTCTCACTGGATTCTGATGTACATGCCTGGTAAAGTCTGTTTCCTGAGTATTAATCACCACTTATCAACTAGATCTGACTTTAAGTAGTAGTTGTGACATCAACGAGGAGTTTTCTACCCAAAAGTCCCTTAACCTTTCTGACGTTTATTTATAAGCTGTACAATATATTGCCCCTTTCCCAAATGTTTGTGAAGATCAAATGATATAATACATAGCACATGGACATAAATAAAATAAAATTATGATTATGTAACTAAGCATGTGACTCTGTTCCAAAGGAGCATATGAAAAAAAAGGATACCTATTCATTACAGTAGTGAACAGGAAGAAGCATCTTTTAGAGAAAAGTAGGGCAATGCTACTTTAAAATAGTTTATTTTGGAAAAGCTTATTTGGTCCAAAAATAGTGTTAGAGTTAAATTCAATAAAATATGGGCTAAGTCCATGGAAAGAGCTATCAAAGAACCCAATGAAATTTAATTCAATTCTTTACCTAAGCTTATAAATAAGTGCTGAAGCTGCCTTTCTCCATTTAAAGTGCTTTCAGCTGAGACAAACAACTCAAATCCTTTTATTTTCCTTTAGTTGCTCTTAAATGAACACCTTAGTTATTTCTGACATCTCTAATCCAACCTGGAGTCCTCCATACCTTCTGTAGCTGCTATTTGTTTTCTCCAGAGTCTAATAGTTCCCGTCCTTCTTAAAGATGAATTCAGAAGCCCCTTCCAGATTTCTTACTCTTGTTTCAGTTTGGGAAATTTACTTCAAAAGCCATCATGTTACCAAGCAGTAAACTCCAGCCCCTTCATTCGTTAAAGGGATATAAGGCTGGAGAGTCAACCTGCCTCACTATTTTCCAACTAAGAGATGAAGCAACAATTATAGAATCCATAGCTGGTGATGGATCACAAAATGCTGGGCTATAACAGAGGACTGAATTTCATGGTGTGACACAGGAAACATAATAAGAGCCATAACTTCAGGGGGACTCAGAAATCACGTAGTGTCACAACCAGGAAAGCCTCTATTTCCCATCCCCCTGTTGTGCTCAGAGGAAAAGCAAGCAGGTTAAGGATGACCATCATAGACAAGAGCTGCAGCCCAGAGAGATTTTTCTCCCTTCACTAACAGGTGCCTGCACCAAACCTCTCTCCTTTATGAAGAATCATGACATTTTCAGAAGTATAGTATCCTATCAATTAATTGATAATAAATTAGAAACAGAGGTAAAGTGACAAATAAATAGTTGGTCAAGATTATAATGTAAATATACTCTGAGCAAGGGTAGACATAAGCCTGACACTTACATGAATGAATGGAAAGTTCTAACTCAGTGAAGCCACTTTGCTCTAGATTAAATGGTACATGTAACAAAACAGTGCACAGCTGAAGGAGAAAACAAATGAGAATATATACATTTCCCTTAGTCATTTTGGTTACAAATTTCAAAAATTCTGTAATAATGAGGAATTAAACAGATGCTATATAATAGCTCAAATTTTATTATGGGTATGTGTGCATATATGGTAATTCTTTATCCCATTCCAAAGTACAAATATTCCCAATTAACTTTTCCTATTGCTTTAAAAAACAAAAAAACCCAAATCTTAATCTAGTATTTTAAAAATTGAATTAATATATATTTTAATTTTAAAATAATTCAACTTCTTCACCTTGAACACACAAATTATATGTTGTCTATAGCAACACCATTTTTAAACCTTTTAATTTTTGTGTTTCTTCTTTTAAAAAAAATTTAATCAAAGTGATACATCACATGGATGTTGCTAAAAGGTTAGATTTATTCAATCTTTTAATAAGCACTTAAGTTTCAATGGTGAGTCAGGCAATTTTTTTAGGCACTGATAAATTCAATAATGAAAAAAGAAAAAATATAAAAACTCCTATCCTGAAGGAACTTAGACACTAATTGGGGTTCAGATGCTACAGTTATAAGATTTAAAGAGAAAAATAAAATGAAAGAGGAAGATAAGGACTGTAGAGCATGGGGGCAGGGAAGAAATATAATAACAGTTACTCTCATGTAATTTAAGTCTTTATTTAAAAGATCAAGCCCTCAAGTATATTTGTTCTTGAACTCAGTTTGCTTGCATATTTTGAAATAATTTGATTTCATATACCCTTTTTAGAAATGTGTCTATAATATATGATGATGACTTAGTAATTGGCTTCTAATGAAATTAATTTCTGCTTGCTTCTGGATCATACCTATATTTTCATCTTTTCATTTAGATACCTAAACCAAAGGAGAAAATACTTCTCAATGTTAATGGATTTAATTTCTTAATTCACTATATAACTATCTAGTATATACCAGACATTAGGTATGATATGTAAGTCGTGATATGTAAGGCCATAAAAAAAAAAAAAAAACCTTCTGGTATAGCTGGGAAGACATACGGGATGACAATACAGTATGATAAGAACCATAATAAAATGAAGCCTGAGGTTTCATAGCAGTAGAAAGGCAGATGAATAGAGACAACCAGGGAAACATAATGCTTTTGAAACGAAGGGAAATCTAAACTCTCTGGAACAATGAATAACTCTCCAGGCTGAAATCAGAGGAAGACATTCTAATTCATGCCATGTACAGCATATAGAGGCATGGAGTGAGCAGTCCATTAGGTGAAGGCGTCAGTAAAATTCCAATAATTCTTTTAGAATTTGAAACAAAGAGTTAGTGAAAGTCATGAGTATGTTGGGAGGAGACCAGGAGCAAAGATCTTGAAAACTTCAAAATCTCCAGGCCCTGACTCTAACAGCAGCTGTTTTTGTTGCCTTGGCTACCCACTGTGTCCTACCTACTTAGAGGGTGCCCGCTGTCAGCACCTGCATGTCTTTGTTGGAAGGCTCTTTTATCCCAGAAGCCTGCTTTGCTAGTGAGAACAACAGGCTGAAAAGGTTGGGAATTACTGCTTCCTGAGTTTATTGCTTAACCAACGCTCTCAGGAACTGGTGTTTAAATACTTTTACTCTGTTGTCTCTGTAGTGGGACAACCCTGAGGAGCACATGCTATACTAGTTCCTAGAGTTCCTGAAGCTAAGTTAAGCTCCAGATTCCCATACCCAAATACTCAGGAAGGGGTGCCAATCTTGATTTGGTAAGTGGGCATGTCGTAGTACCACAATTATTAAGATGCTCACCCATGCTGAATTGTGTTGGGATATTGGTAGAAGAAGGTGTATTGTTTATACATCTCTAGTATTTGCAAAATGTTGGGGCAATGGCAATTTCAAGGTTTGGGAAGTCAGAAGGTGGTTGTTAAGTGTCATTAAAACATTGAAGGAAAAGCCAATAACAGGCTCAGGTCACTCAACTATCAACTCAATTTCACAGTGTGAAATTCAGAGGGGCTCTGAGCACCATTAAAAGAGGGAGGAGGGAGGAGGGTTCAGGATGGGGAACACATGTATACCTGTGGTGGATTCATTTCGATATTTGGCAAAACTAACACAATATTGTAAAGTTTAAAAATAAAATAATATTAAAAAAAAAGAGAGAATAACCAGAAGACAGAATGGGATGAATCCTACATTTTAGACAGGATGGTGAGATTAAGGAATTTTCAAACAAATTTGAATTCAGAACCCTGGCTAGTCTTTGCTAAACTCAGGGGCTGACCCTGAGGATGGGAACATAGAATGGGTGTGGTTTTAGCAGGCTCAGGTCTTAAGTTTAAGTGCCAACGAACATCTACCAAATTCCTTGGTAGAAGCATTTCCATCCCTGCACCTCTAGTCTAGTAAAAAACTAAAATTGTAATAAAGAGTAGCACCAATTCCTCAAGAGAATCACTATGAGGTATAATGAGATTTCCTCCTACATCTACCCTTTGGTTTTAAATCCATGTCTTCTAGTTGTAATGAATACAGCAACTCTTCATCCGGGTTGGTACAAAGTATATACTGCATCTTGACAGATCACATTCAATCCTCAAGCTAGCACTTCATATATATTTTAAGAGGGCATTCCATAGTTCTACTAGACTGGAAGCTTCTGGAACATATGTGCTCATTGTTGAACTCTGCCTTAGACCTCAAGTGGGTTCCTTTGTCCAAGGCAACATTATATAGGATCAAATGTCACTCATTAATCACTCTATGAGCCCTGCGGTGGTGCTGATGACTAAGGCATGAAGACCAGAGAAGATAAACCCCTTGTCTCGCTTTAGATCCAATTTTGACCCGCATTAGATTCAATCTGTACTGTCAATGGTACTTTAAGGTGATGGTCACTCACAATTTTGGAGGGAAAAAAAAAGAAAAGGAAAGACTTACAAAGCAAACTGTAGAAGGGTAAGATAATATACCTGCAGGTACAGTCTTTCTTGAGGAATTGATACTTATCATCTTCCTTCTCTTACCAGTCACCATAAGTTCCCTTCATTTCCCACCAGTCCTCAACTCTTTATCCCTGAGGAGGCAGAGCCCCTGATGAACATGGCCTTGGGGAGTCCCTTGATTAGCATGCCCTTGGGGAGCTGTTGCCGGTGTTGGCCAGTTACGGTCACCACCAGTTATAAAATCACCTATCAGTTCCCCAGGGAATCAATTCCTGAGTTCCATACTCCACACAGAAAGCAAGTCAGCCACCTCATGAAAATCAGGGCCAATTATATTACCAGTCATTCTGTTCTTCCTCTTCTGGTGCTGGCATAATAAACCCACTATAATAGAAATCATGCTCTCTCTTTAAAGTAAATTTATATTTCTCTGCTCTCTTCTACTGTGGTATGATTTTATAATTTAAGTATGAGAAGATAATTTTATTTCTTCTATTTCCAACTATTTAAGAAGTGCCCTGTCATCACCCCTGTGTGCAGACTATAGTTCAGTATCCCTGCAGATGTGTATGTGAGAGAAGGAGCTGGCAGGAGATAATTTTGGAGAAAGAATCAGACACTAATTTTTGAACGAGTTTAGAGTTTATTTATTCAGTAGGCAATGGGATGCCTTTGAAAGATTTTAAGTAAAGGATAAAGGGATAAATTCAGATACATGATTTTGAAAGCTAATTACCATGGCTTGGAGGGCTGAGGCTAGAGGAGGTGATCAAGAGGAGCTCAGTGGTCCAGCTGAGGGCCTGAAGGGGTGATTGGATAAAAGGGGAGATGGCAGATTTGAAACATGTATTCCAGGAAAAATGGTCAACTTCTATAACTAATAAGTTACAGGGTCTAAAAAGGAAGGAGAGTTCTAACTGAACTGGGTTAGATCCTGTCCAGTCTTATCTCAGCTTCTACAGCTTGTCACTCAGTAAAAACTAAAAAGACTTGGAGAGGTCCCAGGACTGCAAAGAAATGAGCAATTTGGCTTTATAAAATAGGACATAGAAGGGATGTTAGAGGTAAGTATTTGTTGCGATATCAAGATAGAATAAAGAACCATCAAAAAAGGAGCCAAAGTCACATATTTTCTAAGGCTTTAGCTGAAAATGTTTTCATGGCTTTGAAATATAGCCCCCACATCTTAAGTATAAAAGTTTCAGAAATGATTGGAAGAGAGCATTTTGAGGGTGACTTTTAAAATGTGTTATAATTCCTAACCCTACTCTTTTATCACTACCACTAAAGAGGGCAATATGTTAAATGTAACAAGATAAATAAAAATGTATAGACATACAAAAAAATGAAATATGTGTAAAAGCTAAGAGATAAGCAAGCTAACTGTAATTGGCAAAGCAAAGGAGAAATTACTGAGTTGAGAATGAGTCATCATTTCACTCCCAGGATTTGCCAGGACAAAGGATGTGAGTGCTTCCTGTGGGCAGGATGTGGACCACACAAAAGAGAAAGCTGGTGTGAGGCTGACCAGAGACAAATTATAACATTTGAGGGGCTTGAAAAGCTTTTGTATTTAGAAGAAAGGAGGCAGCAGGAACTAAGTGTGTGAATTAAGAGCATGAATTTGTCAAAGCAACCAAAATGAATAAAATAAAATAGAGGAAAGCAGTGACAATAAAGTGATGATAGATGGCAACTTCAATAGGCTTAGGAGGACAAAAAGATCTCACTCTAAGGGGACCGTTAACAATGACACAGCTTCCTATGCCTATTGCCCTACTTTTTCTCTTCACAGACAACCCCGTCTTAAAAGAGTTGCTGGTAGTTACTACTCCTACTAATTTATCTATAAATCTCTCCTCAACTCATTCTGATCAGACTTTATCCTCTGCACCATTCTACTGAAAGAGCACTGATGAAGGCCGTTAATGTATGTGCTGATGGAGGTGACTAATAATATGCTGCTGCTGCTGCTAAGTCGCTTCAGTCGTGTCCGACTCTGTGCGACCCCATAGATGGCAGCCCACCAGGGCCTGCCGTCCCTGGGATTCTCCAGGCAAGAACACTGGAGTGGGTTGCCATTTCCTTCTCCAATGCGTGAAAGTGAAAAGTGAAAGTGAAGTCGCTCAGTCGTGTCCAACTCTTAGCGACCCCATGGACTGCAGCCTACCAGGCTCCTCAGCCCATGGGATTTTCCAGGCAAGAGTACTGGAGTCGGGTGTCATTGCTTTCTCCGGACTAATAATATGGATGTTGCAAAAACCAAGGATTACTTTTCTGGCCTTTCTTATTTGAACTTTCACTGGCCTTCAACACAGATGACTATTGCTTTCCTCTCTTGGCTCCTATGATCACATTCTCTTCTGTTTATTTCACCTATCTCACTGGTTCCTCCTTCTAAGTCTTCCTTATGGTACCTACTTCCTCTACTTGAAATATAAATGTAGGAGTATATCCAGGATTTGTTCTTAGCTCTTTATTCTTAGAGCTATTCAAGGTACTGCCTTGTACCTTGGTTTAGAAAGTCACATATGTGCTAATGTTTTCTAAACTGTATCTAAAATATGAAGTTACCAAATAAATTACCTGATAGAGCTAGTTGGATGACAAATAGGCAAGTCAAGGTTATCATATCTAAATCATAACTTTGATTTACTTATGTTCCATCTGCTATCCACATAATTTTTTGCAATCTTCCCTGCCTTGGTTTAAAATCTAGCCAATATCCACCCAGTTCTTCAAGTTAAAAGTCAAGGACTAATTTTGATTAGTCCAACAGATTGCTCATTAAGTCCTCAGGCTTTTATATTTGAAATATTTCATAAATTCCTCTACTATTCACCAACTCAAGTACTATCCTCCTTGTCCAAAAACTTGGCAGTATTTTGAATGGATGACTGTAATAGCCTTATACATATGTGCAGGCCTTCCACAAGCAATTACCCACAAGGCACTTCCCCATCACTCACTGTACAATACACACAGTTGAGAAATCATCATATCACATTGATTTTTTCTGACTACTCAGTCACAAATAACCACCCAGTTTTGTTTCTCTATACAGCTATTATATAGCCATCCACTTCAGGGATCCGGTCATGACAAAGGGGCTTGTGTAACTCAATGAAGATATGAGACATGCTATGCAGGACCACCCAAGATGGATGAGTCATCTATCCATCTAACTCTAGTGAAGAGTTCTAACCAAATTTGGTCTTGTGGAGAAAGAAATGGCAATCCACTCCAATATTCTTGCCTGCAGAACCCCATTGATGAATTATAAGCTAAAATCGAGATTGGAATCAAGACCATCATACTTGCTTCCTGAGAAACCTGTATGCACCAGTTAGAACCAGACAAAGAACAATGGATTGGTTCCAAACTGGGAAAGGGGTACATCAAGAATATACATTGTCACCCTGCTTATTTAACTTATATGCAGAGTACATCATGCAAAATGCCAGGAAGGATGAAGCACAAACTGGAATCAAGATTGCTGGGAAAAATATAAGTAATATCAGATACACAGATGACACTATCCTAATGGTAGAAAGCAAAGAGGAACTAAAAGAGCCTCTTGAAGAAGGCTAAAGAGGAGAGTGAAAAAGCTGGCTTAAAACTCAACATTCAAAAAAGAAAGATCAAGGCATTCAGTCCCATCACTTCATGGCAAATAGATGGGGAAACAATAGAACCATTGAGAGACTTTATTTTCTTGGGCTGGAAAATCACTGCAGATGGTGACTGCATCTGTGAAATTAAGACATTTGCTCCTTGGAAGAAAAGCTATGCCAAACTTAGACTGAATATTAAAAAGCAGAGACATCACTTTGCTGACAAAGGTCCATATAGTCAAAGCTATGGTTTTTCCAGTAGCCATGTAGGATGTGAGAGTTGGACCAGAAAGAGGGCTGAGCAGCAAAGAATTGATGCTTTTGAACTGTGGTGCTGGAGAAGACTCTAGAGACTCCCTTGGACAGCAATGAATCAAACCAGTCAATCCTAAAGGAAATGAACCCTGAATATTCATCGGAAGGACTGATGCTGAAGCTGAAGTTCCAATATTTTGGCCAACTGAGGTGATAAGCCAACTCACTAGAAAAGACTCTGATACTGGGAAGGATTGAAGGCAAAAGGAGAAAGGTTGACAGAGGATGAGATGGTTGGATGGCATCACTGACTCAGCGGACATGAGTTTGAGCAAACTCGAGGGGATAGTGAAGGAAGGCAAACCTGGTGTGCTGCAGTCCATGGCGTCACAAAGAGTCAGACATGGCTTAGGGAATGAACAACAAATAGCCATTGTATTTCTTGTTTATTATTAGTAATTTTTCTTTTGGCTATTTATTCTTTCCACCCAGGATAACTGATTAAAACAACAGTTATATTAATAGTAATAACTTACAATGGAAAATAATGTAAAAAGAATATATATCTAAATATATATTCATTTCTATATATTTTCTTTTTACATATATTTATATAAAACTTAATCACTTTGTTATGTACCTGAAAGTAACACAGCATTGTAAATCAACTATACGTCAATAAAAATTTTTATAAAAGTAATTATATTTTGTCCCCCTGACTAGAACAATATGTGAAGCACAGTAAATATCCAATAAATATATGTTGAATAAATGAAAGATGGATAAATAGTAGGGAAATGGGTAGTTTGAAGAGGATTAATGGCTATTTCAAAAATATTAATATTTCAAGATTTGATATTTGAAAAGGAGAGAAGAAAAAACAATAATGTGGAAGTTTAAGAAGGAGGTAAGGTTAAAAAAATAAAAAGCTTTTTGCTGGTTTTAAAGAATGAGAAGAACTGAATGCATGTGAAGTCTTTACCCAAGAATAAAAAGTTTATAAAAATAATAAATAAATAAAATAATGAAAAATAAAGAATGAAACATGATTCTAAAATAATCAAGAACTACTGGATCAGAGCTGCAGCTTCTTATTGAAGGATCAGTCTCAGAAAAGAGAAAGTGCAGAAGCTTCTGTCCTTCTTCCTCTCTTCCTTCCCACTTTCTTTAATTTCCCTCTCTTAACCTTTCTTTCTTCTTCTTCTTCTTTTTTAATTGCTTTCATCTCTCCTCTACAACTATTGTTTTAGCAAGTCTATAGTATCAGGTGCTGTAAAAGAGGGGGTTTAATTTGAATAAAAACAAAAAGTGAGATCTGATTGTAGATAAGAAGAAAGAAAATGCCTTCATGCCAAGGAAATTAGCAGCAGCATCCCTAATGGGTTTATTACAGCTATTCTATTACAGCTACTCTATTAGTCACAAATAACCTAATGGACTCTGGGTGATGTCAGTAGAAAATGACTGTGTTAAAATTGTGGATATTGGGGATATCTCAGAGAACCTGCCAGAAGGCACCAGCTATATGGCACAAGCAGAGCAAGGCAGAGTCAAGACAACATGAGAGACAACATCACCGATGCCTGGTGGCCACTTCTGCAACTGGCATTGCCTCTAGTCATCCATTGGTTACTGGACTCCAGTACTCTGAACTGTTCGTCATCACACCATTATAGTCTCTACTCCACTGGAGGGACCATAAAAAACTCTTCGTCGACACTTCCTGTCACTTCACTCCCTTAAGAATCAATAGAGTCATCTGACAGGTTATGCTCAGGTCACATAGAACCTGAGGGGAAGGAACTATCCAACTTCTTTTGAGCTAGAATAAGTGACAGTGTATCTGTCTCTTGTATTCCTTTGGATCCCAACACACATGAGTATAAGTCCTGGTTACCCTCAAAGTCAAATATTCACTGGAAGCAATTTTTAAAAAGGGGAGCTGTATGATGCAGAAATGACACTGGCTCCCTGGGCTCTCGTTCACACCTCTGCCTCGAACCACTACGTGACCTTGTATAAATCAGCCATAGTCTCCAGGCCATTGTTCACTTGTCTGAAAAACATGGCTGTTGTTTTCACATTTGCTAGCCCTTTCCAGTGCCAAGATTCACCATGTAGCATCTCAGAGCTAAAGAAAAGGTCAGTAAACCCAGTCATATCAGTTTACAGAATTTTACCACTTATGACTCTTCTTGGAAAACCCGTAGGGAGCCAACATAAACCAGAATATCTTCACTAGGCATTACAAAGATAGAAAAATACAAATGAGAAATGGTAAAGGTCAGACATATATACCCTGGTCAGATAAACTGAAGTGAGACTCAGAAAAGGTGTCAACACTGAGGTTATATTTATGCTCTTGAGAAAGAGGAAAAATATGCCGGGGGAACTAGATTTTCATCTTAACAAACAGTTCAGCAGAAACAGGGAAAACGACAGAATATAAAAGGGAAGTTATGTCAAGTCAACACAAAAATCAGTTGGCAGTAACAGGCCTAATATAATTCAGGTTTCTGTTCACAGAGATGTCTCTACAGCTGGGAAGTTCAAAAAAGACTGGTCCAGACTGCAAATGATGCAGACTCGTCTTTGTGACACATTATCACCAATTGCCATTGAGGAAAGCATCAGGAACACGGAAAGTTCAGATGTCTAGTATGTTTTTAAAAATAAGTGTTAGGAAAATAGAAGAAGACAATGTACTAGTATTATTTTTAAGTCTCTGATCATTTAAGTAAATATACTGGAGAAGAAAGTTAAGTTAAACCTGAAAGGCTGAAGAAGGTGGCTTAAAGTTGTATCTGTTCATATACCTGAGAATACAATCAGTCACTGGTCAATAGACAAGTAAATTCAAATTGCTACCTTGGATTTACGTGAGATCTTACTGATATTTCTCGACATGAAAGATGCTGGTAATCAGGAAAGGATCTTTCTCTCTTTATACCAGCTCAGTTCAGTTCAGTCGCTCAGTCGAGCCCAGAGTTACAATGTGGGTTTCTCTACCAAATTTTGATTTGAGCTATCCAGAAATATCTTGAAAGAAATACCCTATTTTATCATTTTGTCTACAATTAATAACAGTATGAGTGTAGACACTTTAATTAGTATAAATGTTGTGAAAGGCAAATAGTCAATATTCATAAAATTGAAAAGTGATCACACTGTTTGATCCAGCAACTCTATGCATAGGCATTACATCCATAGATACACTTGCAAAATTATGCTATAATGTATCTTTGACAATTTTTGTTATAACTTTTATGATAGCAAAAATATCTGGAAATAATGATAATTGACAGGAAAGTGGTTAAATCAGTTATACACACTGATATATGCTCATTCGTGTCTGACTCTTTGCAACACCATGTACTATAGCCCGCCAGGCTCCCCTGTCCATGGGATTCTCCAGGTAAGAATACTAGAGTGGGTAGCCATTCCCTTCTCTAGGGATCTTCCTGACCCAGGAATCATATCCAGGACTCCAGCATTGCACACAGATTCCTTACCATTTGAGCCACCAGGAAAGCCCCTCTACATTGATACAATATTCTGCAGCCATTAAATAAAATGAAATTGATGTATATGCAGTGACATGAGAAGACAATGTGTTTATTTAAATCAAGAAACATAACTGTGTATATCAAATTGTCACTAGATAATTTTTTACAAGGATATATGTGTGTCCATTCTGAAAGAATATGTAGGACACTATTAAAAGCAGTTACCTTGGTGAATCATATGTCCATGCATATAAAAATTTATTATAGTTGACTTACGGTATATGCATAGTGATTCAACATTTTTATAGACTATACACTATACAAAATTATTGTAAAATATTGACTATATTCCTTGTGCTATACATTACATCCTTGTCACTTATTTATACTATAACTGGTAGTTTGTACTTTTTAATCCTATTCATCTCTTTCACCCCTTCCCTATTCCTCCCTCCTCTGTCAATCACTAGTTTGTTGTGACTTTAATTCCAAAGTGCTAACCACATACACATACATATTCATCTCATAAGGGATATCACAAACTTTTTCCCATAATTTTTGTTTATTGAGGGTAGAATAAGCGCTGAAAACACAACTTAATTATTAAATATCAGATAGTACAAGAGCAAATCCAATTAATATCAGATCAGATCAGATCAGTCACTCAGTCATGTCCGACTCTTTGCGACCCCATGAATCACAGCATGCCAGGCTTCCCTGTCTATTACCAACTCCCAGAGTTCACTGAGACTCACATCCATCCAGTCAGTGATGCCATCCAGCCATCTCATCCTCTGTCGTCCCCTTCTCCTCTCGCCCCCAATCCCTCCCAGCATCAGAGTCTTTTCCAAAGAGTCAACTCTTCGCATGAGGTGGCCAAAGTACTGGAGTTTCAGCTTTAGCATCATTCCTTCCAAAGAAATCCCAGGGCTGATCTCCTTCAGAATGGACTGGTTGGATCTCCTTGCAGTCCAAGGGATTCTCAAGAGTCTTCTACAACACCACAGTTTAAAAGCATCAATTCTTCGGTGCTCAGCCTTCTTCACAGTCCAATTCTCACATCCATACATGACCACAGGAAAAACCATAGCCTTGACTAGACAAACCTTTGTTGGCAAAGTAATGTCTCTGCTTTTGAATATGCTATCTAGGTTGGTCATAACTTTCCTTCCAAGGAGTAAGCGTCTTTTAATTTCATGGCTGCAGTCACCATCTGCAGTGATTTTGGAGCCCAGAAAAATAAAGTCTGAAACTGTTTCCACTGTTTCCCCATCTATTTCCCATGAAGTGATGGGACCGGATGCCATGACCTTCATTTTCTGAGTGTTGAGCTTTAAGCCAACTTTTTCACTCTCCACTTTCACTTTCATCAAGAGGCTTTTTAGTTCCTCTTCACTTTCTGCCATAAGGGTGGTGTCATCTGCATATCTGAGGTTATTGATATTTCTCCCAGCAATCTTGATTCCAGCTTGTGTTTCTTCCAGTCCAGCGTTTCTCTTGATGTACTCTGCATATAAGTTAAATAAGCAGGGTGACAATATACAACCTTGACGGACTCCTTTTCCTATTTGGAACCAGTCTGTTGTTCCATGTCCAGTTCTAACTGTTGCTTCCTGACTTGCATACAAATTTCTCAAGAGGCAGATCAGGTGGTCCAGTATTCCCATATCTTTCAGAATTTCCCACAGTTTATTGTGATCCACACAGTCAAAGGCTTTGGCATAGTCAATAAAGCAGAGATAGATGTTTTTCTGGAACTCGCTTGCTTTTTCCACGATCCAGCGGATGTTGGCAATTTGATCTCTGGTTCCTCTGCCCTTTCTATATATCATGTGGTATTTCTCTAATTGCTTCTACATGTGTACCATAAGTCCTTACAGGATTTCAACTTCTCCGACACCAGCAAGCTATATTTGGCCATGTTGGCAGCTTTATTAAGATAGCTGTTAGTGACGCTAAGAAAGTAAACTAATTTTCAACTGAGGCTGAAAACATCTGTTACACAGGCCATGTTGATAACTACACTAGTTGGATCATTTTGAATTCGAACATTCTAATTCGTCTAATGTCTAATTCGTCATTAGATGAACCATCAAAAAGTCAACTAGTTTGAGTGTATACCAACACAGTCACAGGTCTGACTGACATTTTTTTAGCGATGCCAGGATCTTATCTCTCTGGGAGATAATACTGATATTTATAGGAGATTTAAAAAATGCTCCAAACTTCTTTTTAAATGATCAAAAACATCATAAAACTGAGTAATACATCTATAAAAATATGCAGTCAGTTAAATTACTGGAAAATCTATAATAAATGGCTATTTCAGTTAAGATAATTTTGTTTCTAAAACACTTTCTGTTATATTTGAGTATCAAATCACAGTAAATGTGATACTGACTGTTGCATGTTGTCCTAAAATGACGCCAGGACTTCCTCGGCATTCCAGTGGTTAAGACTCTGCACTTCCACTGCACAGGTTCAATCCCTGGTAGGGCAAGTTCCAAGTACTGTGCAGTACAGTCAAAAGTTTTTTTTTTTCCTTCAGTAAATGAAAATTTCTAAGTAGTACTCAGGAAGTTAGTTGGCTACAGACACAGTGTTGAAAAAATATAACAGTTAATTCTGGCCAGCATTAGCTTCTAGTCTTCCCAGCTTTGGAGAAAAGATGGGATGCTGAACTCTTCTTAAGATCCAAAAACAAGATTTACATTTACATAGTAAGAGTGACTGAGACCTTCCCTTTCAGTATCAGACCACAGCCTCACCTCTATAAAATTCTTTCCCTGTGTTCCTTTGCTGGACTGATTTCAGTACAAATCTGCTGGGAGGTAAGGACAAAATAGAAGGCACTTAATTGACCTGTGAGTGATCTGTTGGACTTCTTACTGACATGGTTGAGTTGACAGCTGTTTGTGTTTCATCAGTTGCCCAGAAAATCCGAGACAGAACTTCTGACATGTAAGCCCCTTTTTTCAGGTTTGCTAATTTCCCTATGATACTAAGGGAATATTTCACACAAAGATGGGTTCAATAAAGGACAGAAATGGTATAGACCTAACAGAAGCAGAAGATATTTAGAAGTGGCAAGAATACACAGAAGAACTGTACAAAAAATAGCTTCATGACCCAGATAATCATGATGGTGTGATCACTCACCTAGAGCCAGACATCCTGGAATGAGAAGTCAAGTGGGCCTTAGGAATTCTCACTACGAACAAAGCTAGTGGAGGTGATGAAATTCCAGTTGAGCTATTTCAAATCCTAAAAGACGATGCTGTGAAAGTGCTGCACTCAATATGCCAGCAAATTTGGAAAACTCAGCAGTGGCCACAGGACTGGAAAAGGTCAGTTTTCATTCCAATTCCAAAGAAAGGCAATGCCAAAGAATGTTCAAACTACCACACAATTGTACTCATCTCACATACTAGAAAAGTAATGTTCCAAATTCTCCAAGCCAGGCTTCAACAATACGTGAACCATCAACTTCCAGATATTCAAACTGGTTTTAGAAAAGCCAGAGGAAGCAGACATCAAATTGCCAAAATCTGCTGGATCATCAAAAAAGCAAGAGGGTTCCAGAAAAACATCTATTTCTGCTTTATTGACTATGCCAAAGCCTTTGACTGTGTGGATCACAATAAACTATGGAAAATTCTGAAAGAGATGGGAATACCAGACCACCTGACCTGCCTCTTGAGAAACCTATATGCAGATCAGGAAGCAACAGTTAGAACTGGACATAGAACAATAGACTAGTTCCAAATAGGAAAAGGAGTATGTCTAGGTTGTACATTGTCAGCCTGCTTATTTAACTTACATGCAGAGTACATCATGAGAAACCCTGGGCTGGAAGAAGCACAAACTGGAATCAAGATTGCCGGGAGAAATATCAATAACCTCAAATATGGAGGTGACACCACCCTTATGGCAGAAAGTGAAGAACTAAAGAGCCTCTTGATGAAAGTGAAAGAGGAGAGTGAAAAAGTTGGCTTAAAGCTCAACATTCAGAAAACGAAGATCATGGCATCTGGTCCCATCACTTCATGGGAAATAGACAGCAAAACAGTGGAAACAGTTTCAGACTTTATTCTTTTGGGCTCCAAAATCACTACAGATGGTGATTGCAGCCATGAAATTAAAAGATGCTTACTCCTTAGAAGGAAAGTTATGAACAACCTAGACAGCATATTAAAAAGCAGAGACATTACTTTGTCAACAAGGCTCTATCTAGTCAAGACTATGGTTTTTTCCAGTAGTCATATATGGATGTGAGAGTTGGACTCTAAAGAAAGCTGAGCATCAAAGAAATGATGGTTTTGAACTGTGGTGTTGGAGAAGACTCTTGAGAGTCCCTTGGACTGCAAGGAGAACCAACCAGTCTATCCTAAAACAGACCAGTTCTGGGTGTTCATTGGAAGGACTGATGTTGAAGCTGAAACTCCAATATTTTGGCCAAGTGATGTGAATAGCTGACTCATTGGAAAAGACCCTGATATTGGGAAAGAATGAAGGCAGGAGGAGAAGTGGACGACAGAGGCTGAGATGTTTAGATGGCATCACCAACTCAATGGACATGAATTTGGGTAAAAGCTGGGAGTTGGTGATGGACAGGGAGGCCTGGCATGCTGCACTTCACAGAGTCACAAAGAGTCAGACACGACTGAGCAACTGAACTGAACTGAACTGAATTTCCCTATGAATCAAGTCAATTTTACCTCTCCTACCACAAATTCCAAAGTCTCTTATTTCATGGTATTTATTTCTTCCATTTTTCTTAGAAAGTAAAGAATTTGGATGTAGGTAATTATGTTAAATCGTGTGGGATGTCTCAGTTTTTGATAATTTATTGCTTATTAAGAAAATATCCACTCTATTTATCAGAAATAGCTGTGTCCAAAAGCAATGGAATTAAAAAAAAATACTATGCTACCTAAAACACTATGGATCCCAGATGATACTCCTGTCCTAGGATAATGGAAAAGCTCTTCAGGAAGTACAAAGATAAGGAAATCTATGAACTTCAAATTACTGATGATGAGAGCAAAAGTGTACATTGTGGCTAAACAGGAAGAATCTCTTTGTTCATGCACCTGGAGATGTCTGTTAATAGGAGTCACCTAAATTTTGGTTATACATAATTTTAAATAGGCATACAAATTACCAGGTTGGGTAGGTCTCCTACAGAATCAGCAGGTAATCTAAGAGAAGAGGAGTTTCATTAAATACAAATTTTTAGTGCCTATTCAGTAGAGGGTAAAATTGACATGATTCAAGGATTAATTAAGCCTTCCCTAAAGTTCTTTTTTAGTTGCCAAATACAGAAAAAAGATCAACCTCATCATAGGCAAATGGTCAAAGAAAAATAGAATTATCTCATGCTAACTCAACTCTCTCACTTAACATCCAGCTAGCACCTAGCAGCTGCCAAACATGTGCTTTGAATGATGGATTCTGCTCTAAGCAAAGAATTATATTTCTTCCTAAGTAACTGAAAGTCTATTAACTATACCTTGGAAAATTATGGAATTTTTAAAATGCATTTGTATGGGTACACTAAGCTTTTGAGTGGGTCAGGAGTATCAAGAAGATGCTGGAGCTTGTTCCAAGTTTCATTAAGGTCTGAATTCAGATAATGCTAAGAAGTACTGACAGATACCACAGCCTAAGCCTCTTTATAGACTTGAGAGGGGATGAAACCTCACCTTAAGGTAACCTGGACAAGATAACAAGAATTTAGAAAGTTACAGAGGGGCAGGTAGGATACTAATTCCATGAGATAATACAAAATCAGATAACAGGCATAATATCAATAGTAATAAAACATATGTACTGAGTGCTACATATCTGAAATATCATGTGCCATCTCATTGATCCTGGTAACACTCCTAGGGGTTATATGATATGTTAATTAGTATCGTCATTATTGTTATTTCATCCATTTTATTTTCAAGGAAACAGAGATTTCATACAAATTAAAGAAAACTGCCTAAAGTCCCTCTGCATTGCAATGGCAGTGCCCAGGCTCTTAACAACTATCCTTCCTGAACTACCCATCTGCTCAAAGGAACATCACTAAGGGGCAAAAGATACCAAGAATCTGAATGAAAATGCCTGTAGTGGGGTCGGCTGCAGAGAAACTACGTTGCTGAGAACTATCAACAGCAGAAGTTCTTGCTTGTGAAGCCTGCAAGAAACATTACTCAGAGAAGACGTTGGTTACAAAGCCTTGGAACATTTGCTACTCCAAGTGTGTGCCCTTGTTAAGTGTCCTCTCAGAGCCCACCCCAGTCCTGCTGAATCTGCATGATAACAGATCTTATGACTCTGCATAAGATCTCTAGATAATTCACATATAATGTTTGAGAACCACTGCCAATATCACCCATAAAGTACTGTGTGGCATCACTGAAGCTAGAATGTTACAGCTTTATTTTCAATTTAACAGGGTGAACTGGGGGTGGGAATTGCATACACGTAAGTTTACCATTTCTAGAAAAGTAATTACACTGGTATTAAGATAGGACATTCAATTTAGGGACAAGGCAGTTAGTTCCACTCTCTGTGACAGTTCATAAGACTGCTGGTGTACCACAGGTGTGGAATTAGCTGCTAATCCACAAGGTTCAATTCTGCCTGTTGAAAAGCTTCTCAGAGGCAGTTGATACCACAGCGCCATTTTAAGGTAATTTAAAGTGAATATTCTGGAGAAGGCAATGGCACCCCACTCCAGTACTCTTGCCTGGAAAATCCCATGGACGGAGGAGCCTGGTAGGCTGCAGTCCATGGGGTCGCTAAAAGTCAGACACGACTGAACGACTTCACTTTGACTTTTCACTTTCATGCATTGGAGAAGGAAATGGCAACCCACTCCAGTGTTCTTGCCTGGAGAATCCCAGGGACGGGGGAGCCTGGTGGGCTGCTGTCTATGGGGTCACACAGAGTCAGACACGACTGAAGCGACTTAGCAAGACTTAGCACAGTGAATATTAAGGTACACCTCCATAAATCATCATGGAGTAGCCATCCTAAAATGCCTTCTGAGTGTAATGTGGAAATGGATAATCTTAACAATAACAAATGCAAACTAAAAGTTGATAGTCTCCATGGAGTCTAGAGAAATGAAAAGTTAAAAAAAAGTAGAACATCTCATTGTCTTTTTAGCACCATTCAGAGGAGAAGGTCTCATCACCAGTCACCAGAAATTCTCTCTTCATTCAACAACTGTATCTACTCAGAACAGATGTCTCACCAAACCTTGACTGCTAGGATACTACCCATAAACCTTACAGTCAGCTGTACCAGTGCTTATCAAACTCTGTGGGAAAGGACCAGCTTTTTCTCACTACATTCTATTTTGGAAGAATAAATGCAATAAAAAATAAATTACAGACAATGAAACAAGTGAAAGTGGAAGTATTAGTCGCTCAGTCCTGTCCTACTCTTTGTGACCCCGTGGACTGTAGCCCACAGGGTCCTCTATCCACGAAATTCTCCAGGCAAGCATACTGGAGTGGGTTGCCATTCCCTTCTCTAGGGGATTTTCCCAACCCAGGGATCAAACTCAGGTCTCCTGCATTGCAGGCAGATTCTTTACCATCTGAGCCACCAGGAAAATTGGCATAAAATATTATAAGCTCATTTTAAAATCATTATTAGATTTAATGATCCTCACTGTGGATGAATAACAAAAATTGTGCACTGCATTTTGAGGAACATCTTTTCACATAACCCCAGATTGTCTTCCTCATCCTTTAAGGGTTTTACTCCCTGATTTTCTATTATTTTCTCCCAAATTGCTCCTGCCATGGCAACTTTAATATCTATGGAGGAGACTCTTCTAATAACTTTGACTCTCAGGTGTTTGACCTATTATAATAATTTTGTTCTTGACTCTTCCTAAGATTTCCAAGTCTGTGAACATCATCTAAAGTTTGTCATTACCAGTATCTGTAATTACCTCATTCTCTGGACCACTTACAGACCCCCGTGTTCAGCTAGTTGGTCTTTTTATCATCTGCTCTGGAGAAGGAAATGGCAACACACTCCAGTATTCTTTTCTGGAAAATCCCATAGATGGAGGAACCTGGTAGGCTACAGTCCATGGGGTCGCAAAGAGTCAGACATGACTGAGCAACTTCACTTTCTAGACCACTAAGAAAATCCCAGGCAAATCAGGGTAAGTTGATGATCCTCCCATCAGAGCAGAAATTGTGAGTAGCCACTCACACGCTTTTGTAGCAATTGGACAGGTTTGTTTTAAATATCCATTAAGTAAAATAGTAATAATAATAAATGATTTACGCTTATGCCCTTTTCCATATTATTCCCTCTTGTAACTTTACTAAAATAATTTTTCAACCTGACAGGGATCTATAATTCACTAGCTTTACCATCTTCTGAAATTTTATTTTCATTATGAAGTATACAGAATCAATTTCTCAATTCAGAAAATAAAAGTTTTATTTTTTATTGAAATGAATCTCTTGATCAGTTTTGAGATAATTCTATCATTTCAAAACTGACACTTTCTATGCCATGCTATATTATCCATTCATTTAAACTTTACTAATCCCCAATATACTACATATTTACTTAATTATTTTTTGATTGACTCTCTTTACTTCAATGTAACATCAATGAAGGCAGGTATTTTTCTGTTTTGTTCAGAAAACACCATTTTGTGTCTTGTTTGTGTTTTGTTCACTATTGTATATGCACCACCTAAAATTGAGTACTTAACACATAATAGACCTTCAACAATGTCTGATCTTTCATTCATCTATTCAGTTAAACAAGTTCACTGGGGAGGACCCTGGGATACATATGAAATGAAATCTGTTTTCAAAAATTCCATTGATTTGGCTGACAAATGTTTAAACAAATAACTATAATTCAAAGTTTAATATGAAGTAGGTTTGTACACAGTGTATTATGGAAAAACTAAGGAAATGCATACAGTTCAATATAAGACTTGGAGCAGCTTTGAGGATAACCATATTTATTATAGAAGGAGAGTAGCACTGTTTCAGGGAAGGAAGAAATAACTAAGGATATGTTCTAGGAAGCTTGAAGTCCAGGGAAACAAACTTTACTGAGCCTGATTGGGAGTTGACTGGGGTATAAAATGAGAATTATGGAGAAGCAGTGATAGGGGCTGAGAGACAGTGATGCAAGTTTAAGAAACCTGGAATTTTTTTCCTTTTATGGACATCACTAAAGAATATTAAGTATGGAAGTAAAATATATAGATTTGTTCTTTGTTAAGGATGAAATTGAGCATGACATAGTCTAGGGAATAACAAGTTTGATTTTGTACAGGGTTTATAGGAATAGAGAAGACTGAACAGATTTGAACATTATTAGTAGTTAGGAGGCAGGAAGTATTAACGAGAGAACTAGCAAATGCATGGATTTGGGAGACAATGGAAAAGAGCAAAGTGAATGATGACTATTAGTTAAAAGCAAGCAGTTTTGTGACCAGGTCAAACATTAACCAGCAACTAGCTTTACTACATAGAAAATATGCCTTTTAAAATGAGAATAAAGCACAAAATACAAACAAGGTATATGTAGGACACATACCTACAAGATTTAAATGTTTATTTAGATATGAAAGAAAATTTTAATAGAGTATGATACTTTGTGCTTGCCCAGAAATAGTCACATTAATTAATTGCAAAGGCAAATATAAATCGAATATATTTAAATAAATTAATATTGTGACTCTCTATCCTCTCATTCTGCTCATTCTACTTTTTGGGAAAAACAACTTCCTAAAATTTATGTATTAATAAGTGTGTAAGAAGAAAAAGAAAATGCCGCAGAAGGTTTTTTAATGGTAGAGAACTACTCCTGTCAAGTATACACTGCTGCTGCTGCTAAGTCACTTCAGTCGTGTCTGACTCTGCGACCCCATAGCCGGCAGCCCACCAGGCTCCCCCGTCCCTGGGATTCTCCAAGCAAGAACACTGGAGTGGGTTGCCATTTCCTTCTCCAATGCATGAAAGTGAAAAGTGAAAGTGAAGTCACTCAGTCGTGGCTGACTCTTAGTGACCCCATGGACTACAGCCCACCAGGCTCTCCGTCCATGGGATTTTCCAGGCAAGAGTACTGGAGTGGGGTACCATTGCCTTCTCCGAAGTATACACTAAGCTGTACTAATTAAAACCATGTGATAATGGCTTATGGGCTGAAAAATCAATGAAACAGAATAAAGAACAAAAATAGAACCATTTCTTTGGGATATTTAGTACATTATAAATACCAGTTTTCTTTCAAAACTCAGTGATGGAAAAATAGATTACTCAACAGATTAGACTAGGATAACTCACTGTGTTTTGAGAAAAAAGAGCTCAATTCTTGCCTTTCTCAATAAAATAAACTCCAATGATTCACAGTCAACAAAACTTAAAAACCAAACTGAAAAAAACGCTTACAATACATATGGCATAATTTCCTTAATCTACAAATAAGTATTAGTATTTTTTTAAATGAACAAATTCATAAAGTGAGCAAAGGGTGTGGAAATACACTCTTCTCTCCCCCAACATGCACACACACGGACACACACTCACATCATATATATATGACTAATAATATACATAAAAGCTCATCTTCATGTAGTTAAAATATGCCTTTAAGACAAAATTTAGAAGTTTCTTTACCAATGAGACTGGCAAATATTGTAAACATTTATAAAGTTACATGTTATTTAAAGCAAGGGAAGGTCAAAACACCGTTTGTCAGAAGTATATAGATGTTTCATACCAATTTTTATAATGAAACTGCAAATTTTCAAAATATAAACTATATATATCATTTGGAATTTAGTCTATAAGATTTACTCAAACAAGTGCTCATGACATATACAAGGATTTTGTTTCATAGGCATGATACTGGGTTGGATGCATAAGTTGGTCTATGCAGTTAAGATGCAACACTCCTGCTGCTGATGCTAAGTCGCTTCAGTAGTGTCCAACTCTGTGCGACCCCATAGATGGCAGCCCAACAGGCTCCCCCGTCCCTGGGATTCTCCAGGCAAGAACACTGGAGTGGGTTGCCATTTCCTTCTCCAGTGCATGAAAGTGAAAAGTGAAAGTGAAGTCGCTCAGTTGTGTCCGACTCTTAGTGACCCCAGGGACTGCAGCCTACCAAGCTCCTCTGTCCATGGAATTTTCCAAGCGAGAGTACTGGAGTGGGGTGCCATTGCCTTCTCCGAAGATGCAACACTACAGACCCATTAATGAAGAGTGAGTTATAGCTATGAGTGCTGTCATAGGAAGATTATGCATAATTTTTTTTAAGTGAAAGAAGCAAGTGGAGATCAATATATGTGATTTGATTACATTAAAAATAGCATAGGCACATGCTTTTTTATTTGCATATGCTTGCAAAGAAGTGCTAGAAAAATAACACTCAAAACTACTAACAATAGTCACAGCTGAGGAGAGGAATTAAGACGGCAGTGGGCAGAGGAAGGAGATTTTTATTTTTATTTTGAATATTTTAGCATTTTCTGAATTGCTTTATAATTTTCACATATTATATTTTAATAAAGACTAATTACTATGTAGTAGTAATTAATTAAATGCTGTAATATTCTATAGTTCTGAGTTTCCTAACAATATCAAATTTGGAATAAAATTAGACACATTTCCTCCCCAGTAAGGACTGTGTTTCTGTAGGCTCTTGAGCAGAACTGTTATGGAAGCAGAGATAAATGGGACAGAGCAAGATAAATCACCCATCCATATGACTGACCTGCAAAGTCAAGGGTTCAGTTAATTTTGTCAGGGATTTATTTATTCTGAAGATGGAATTAAGTGATTAACATAACCCAGTGTCAGATATTTACAACAGAATCCTCTTACATTCTTGCTGTTTCTTTTTTTTTTTTTTGCTCACCAGGAAAACTTTTTATTAGAAGTTGGCTCCCAAAGTACTTCTGTTTGTGTTGTAAATTAATAAATTGATATTCTCATTTATACTTCAGGCTCTGCAAACCTGATTAATGTGAGTCTCATCCTTAGCCATTGTTGACCCACTCTTGGAACATGGACAAAATCAAATTTCTGAGCACATGGAAACGATCCTAGGACCTAGACTCTGGTGTCATCACCAAGGCAAGTGCCGACTTCAGAAACCTTTCATTCAAATTGGACTTTGGCTGAAAACAGCCCTTTTAATGAAAATACCTCATTTCTATCAAATTATAACCATTATACAAGGCTTGACCCAAACCTTATCTCCTACCTAAAATCTTTCATCATCATAACAGGTGACTTGCTGCTTGTAAGTTTTTTGTAGAAATTATTTTCTTTGTACTCAGGCACTCACTTATCACAGATTGATTGCATTTTTGTTCGCTGACATTGATTATATCTTATACAAAATCACAATAGTGATATATTTTTCTGCAATCAGTGTTACCTGATATAATCCCTTACACACACTGTGGTTAGAGTTTAGTATATACTTATTAATTTAAATCTTCTTGATTGCCTTCTTCTGTAACCTTTTTTTCCTCTGAACTTATTCCCTATATCACCTTTTAAACATGTGCCTCATTATATTTGTTTCATTTTTATTTTACACTATTAACTTCATAAGTGACTATCTTTTTCTTTTAGTTTATATCCTATCTGGTGGTGAAAAACATTTCTTAGTACATGTGAAAGAAATGCTTACTAAATGAATTTTAAGATATTATTTTCCTTTACGTAACTATAATGCATACTGTTTTAACAATGTAAACCTCCTCTATATGAATCTTAAACGAGCAGATATCACATTAAATTATAGGAGTTTCTAAGAGAAGTTCTATGAATTAGTGATTCAGGAGTATTTTTAGATAACTATTCTTAGATTTGTTCTGAAGAAAAACAGAAAACTCCAAGTTTTATCTGAGGTCAGTTCAGTTCAGTTCAGTTCAGTCATTCAATCTTGTCCAACTCTTTGAGACCCCATGGACTGCAGCACACCAGGCCTCCCTGTCCATCACCAACACCCAGAGTTTACACAAACTCATGTCCAGTGAGTGGGTGATGCCATCCAACCATTTCATCCTCTGTCATCCCCTTCTCCTCCTGCCTTCAATCTTTCACAGTATCAGGGTCTTTTCAAATGAGTCAGCTCTTCGCATCAGGTGGTCAATATATTGGAGTTTCAGCTTCAACATCAGTCCTTCTGATGAATATTCAGGACTGATTTCCTTTTTGATGGACTGCTTGGAACTCCTTGCAGTCCAAGGGACTCTCAAGAGTCTTCTCCAACACCACAGGTTAAAATCATGAATTCTTTGGCGCTCAGCTTTCTTTATAGTCCAACTCTCACAAACATACATGACTACTCGAAAAACCATAGCTTTGACTAAATGGACCTTTGTTGGCAAAGTATGTCTCTGCTTTTTAATATGCTGTCTAGGTTGGTCATAACTTTCCTTCCAAGGAGTAAGCATCTTTTAATTTCATGGCTGCAGTCACCATCTGCAGTGATTTTGGAGCCCCCCCAAAATAAAGTGTGCCAGTTTCCCTATCTATTTGCCATGAAGTGACGGGAGTGGATGCCATGATCTTAGTTTTCTGAATGTTGAGCTTTAAGCCAACTTTTTCACTCTCCTCTTTCACTTTCATCAAGAAGCTCTTTAACTCTACTTCACTTTCTGTCATAAGGGTGGTGTCATCTCCATATCTGAAGTTATTGATATTTCTCCTGGCAATCTTGATTCCAGTTTGTGCTTCTTCCAGCCCGTTTCTCATGATGTACTCTTCATATAAGTTAAATAAGCAGGATGACAATATACAGCCTTGACGTACTCCTTTTCCTATTTGGAACCAGTCTGTTGTTCCATGTTCAGTTTTAACTGTTGCTTCCTGACCTGCATACAGGTTTATCAAGAGGCAGGTCAGGTGGTCTGGTATTCCCATCTCTTTCAGAATTTTCCATAGTTTATTGTGATCCACACAGTCAAAGGCTTTGGCATAGTAAATAAAGCAGAAATAGATGTTTTTCTGGAACTCTCTTGCTTTTGTGATGATCCAGCAGATGTTGGCAATTTGATCTTTTTTCCTCTGGCTTTTCTAAAACCAGTTTGAACATCTGGAAGTTGATGGTTCACGTATTGTTGAAGCCTGGCTTGGAGAATTTTGAGCATTACTCTACTAGCGTGTGAGATGAGTGCAATTGTGTGGTAGTTTGAGCATTCTGAGGTCAGGTTCACCCTAAAGAACAGTACTAAGCAGATGAATACTGAAGTGTCATTTACCCAACAATGATTGTTATGTTTATGTTCTCACTGTCTGCTTTCAGGGTGAAGAAAAATATTTTGTGAGTTGATACCTTTTTATTTTTTATACGTATTTGAAAGACTGCATTAGCTTTTGTTAATTAACTTCATTACTGTGACCCAAAGCAACTCAGGCTTGTTTGAAATGTTAGTCAGGGCAGGAAAAGAGCAGATAATGCCTCATGGAAGTAGTACCCCCTGTAGACTCTGTCTCATGGTGTGCTCATTTCATTGGTATTTGGGTGCCTTGCTTCATGGAGTTTGGCTATCTTGACCATATATTAAACAGGTTATAGAAATATAAAAGTGATGTGTTGAACCTAAATTAGGAAAGCATTTTTATGGTAAGTGTAGGTCACTTACTCCTAAATTTCTATTTAGGAAATTAGTTCTCATAATCATTGCCACTTACCTTGAAGGTATTAATTATCAGAGCTAAAAATACATCTATAAAAGTTAAATTTCTTATTTATACTTGCATATATACCCTCTGTTTCTCTTCTCTCTCTCATTTAATCTATTAAAGCCAGTTCATTTCTCCTGAAAGATTCAATTTTCAAATTAAAAAATGGGGCATCATCCTATCTTATTCTTAGACATTTCTGTCACTATCTTTTAAAGATTCTTTTTAAAGACCTTTACTGACCATTCAGAACTGGTGACCAAACCTCAGCATGCCACTTTTATAAGTACATGTACTCTTGAATGTCAACATGGTAGAGAACCAAGAGGCAGAAAGCTATTTCATCTTCCTGAGAAAGGAGAGCAGAATAAATAAAACTCACAATATGTTAGGCACCAATGTAATGGTGTCACTTTTAGCTCCCTGATGGCAGTCTGCTACATAGGGCTTTTTGGATGACCACTGGAGTGGTGGAGAGGAGACCACCAGAGACCACAAGAGAGGGAAGCAAAAGGATAAACTGTGATAAATAGACCGTAGGTTATAGAGCAGTGTGCACCATTCAAAGTGGAATGAATGACCCCAGCGCTGTTGTTGTGTGTGTGTGCTCTGTCGTGTCCCGACTCTTTGCGGCCCCATGGACTGTAGCCCACCAGGCACCTCTGTCCATGGGATTTCCCCAGCAAGAATACTGGAGTGGGTTTCCTCCTCCCAGGGATCTTTCCAACCCAGGAATTGAACCTGCATCTCTTGTGTCTCCTGCAGTGGCAGGCTGATTCTTTTCCACTGTGCCACCAACAAGGACTCAAACATCTTTTCACTTCTCTCTCTCTCTTCTGTCCCTAAAGATACCAGAGTAGTGAACTATGTGAATTTTACCTAAGGGAGTGTGGGGGAGGCAGGGGGCAGTGAATACTTAAGGGAAAAGAAAGCTATAGAATAATACAGCCCTGATTCTATGGTTTCAGAATGAGAGGCCACTATGGAAGTTACAGAGTTATTTAAGGATGCAGGATGTGTCCAAAATTCGAGTTTGGCAAAGATTTGTTTTTGGCTGAGTTAAAATGATTTTTCTCAAGAAAAAAAATCACAGTCTAAGTCATAAAGGAAATTAGGAAGTTGGAAGTTGTATCTGGTTCTAGGATGTGTGCATTGCACAGAGGCACTATGTTTAAGAGTCTGCCATTTGTATCTAAAATATTTACTAACATAGATGAGCATGTGGACTGATTTGAAGAGTCTTAGTTTTTAGGCTGTGTCCATTTAAAAAGAAATCTGTTCCATGTTGACCCACGTGTATATGCATGGCTTTGCGTACAAACCATGATCTGGGCTTCCAATGAGGTTGATTCCCTCACCTACTTGATGGTTTTGATGTTTTAAATGGTCTGTACTTTCCACTCTACTTACCCTCCCCCACACCCCCATACCCCTCCACATCCCACACCCAACCCCATCTCCCTGCTTTCCCAAAAGACCTAATCCTGACATAACAGTCTGGATACCTCACCTTGGAAAGGGGTGGATTTCAGATTTGTACACTGTGTGCTAGGTCCACTGTTTCTTAAATGGCTATACCAAAGAGAGTTGGTATAGAAAACTCAAATGTATCCATTTCTGCTCTAAATATACCTGTGTAAGCATTGGAATATGGCATGAGATAATGATCCCAATCCTGCCAAAGGAGTCAAAGGCTACCTCTAACTAGATGCCTGAAACTCAAGAGTGGTCACCTTCAGTTGTAGCAAACACTCTGTCTTAATCTATTTGGTAAAGGAGTAAAATGGACCAGTGGCTTGGTTTTATCAGAATGTCAGAATTGAGACCTTTGAGTCCTTTTTAAACATTTCTCTCTTTGCCTCTTGGGCTTCCCTTGTGACTCAGCTGATAAAGAATCCGCCTGCAATGTGGGAGACCTGGGTTTGATCCCTGGGTTGGGAAGATCCGGTGGAGATGGGAAAGGCTACCCACTCCAGTATTTTGGCCTGGAGAATTCCATGGATTGTATAGTCCATGGGGTCGCAAAGAGTTGGACATGAGTGAATGACTTTCACTTTCACTCTTTGCCTCTCACTGTCAATCAATTGCTGTGCCTCATAAATTCTAACTTCCTAAACGCTTCTCCGGTCTTCGTATGCCTCTCCAATCCTACTACTAGAGATTTATTTCACACCCCCATCATTTCTCATGTGATTTATTATATTTATCTACCAGATTATTCTGTTTGTTATCCATCTTTGTTCATCATCAGTCTCTAGCACTTCTCAACAGGCCTTGTGAGAGGGGGGAGCGGAGGCAGACTAAGGCGGGGGAGAGAATGAATACTTGTTCTGTTCTTCACTGTACCTCCATCATGGGCTACATTGCTTGGCATGTAAGCAAAACATATGTTTGAACATTATACCTATGAATAAATGAATGAGGGGTTGCGTGCATAACTGGAAAGATGTATTCAGCCTACCATCCTGTAGGTTATAGTCATAGTGATTTTTGAAATGAAAATCTATACATGTCACTCTCATCCTGGATATCTGATTTTCTCTGTGGCCATAAATATGAAGTCTACCTGATGTGGAATTTAAGAACATCTTTTACATCAGTTTTCACCATTCTTTCCCATGACCAGTATTACACTTTCAACCATTTGACTTTTCTACCTTCTCTGAAAACACTGTTTTGCTTCTCACCTCCATGTCTATATGCATAATATTACTTTCAAAAACATTCACAGCGCCCTTCTTTAGACATTGACGTCATGAAGGAAGCTGAGCACGTGACTTACTTCTATCCTTATTACTTTCCCACTTAGGAAAGTGAGTCCTTCCTAGGTAATGGTAGATTTTTTGTATACCTGGGGACTTACAGTTTTCCCTGCTCTTAGTAGACATTTAAGATATGGCTACTGAACAACAACAAAAAAATGAACCATGACACACACCATGAAAGATACAATGATGACTTCAGGCATTTGGACCAAGTTTAATTTGGGGTTGACAGCCATCATTGGACTGAAAGTATTTCTTTCTTTTCTCTATCATTCAGTTAGTTAAGTGGTAGCTTTAAAGTAAGAAAGCTGGTACCTGAGACTTGAGGAAGTTGAGATTTGATACTTGAAACTTGATTTAGATTGATAAATAAAAATGACAGATATGTCCAACCAAGGTTTTCAATAACATCACCACAGAATTTTCCCCAGAAAATGGTACTTATTGTGCTCACTTGCATATATTTGAATGTCTTACTCAAAAGTACTGTTGACAGTTTTAGGTGCATATTCAAACTACAAAAGTGAATAATCAGGCTCTGTAAGGATTTCAAAGAATTTGGCAACGCTAATGTATTCTCCTTACATCTGTATGAAACTGGACCAGTTAATTAACTTCTCAGATCCTCAACGTCCTTGAGTGTCAACTAGTGATAAGAACTTTTAATTCACAAAGTCAGTGATGATGATTATGTTTATCTCATTTATTTAGCACTTATTACATGTCTGGAGAAGGCGATGGCACCCCACTCCAGTACTCTTGCCTGGAAAATCCCATGGATGGAGGAGTCTGGTAGGCTGCAGTCCATGGGGTCACAAAGAGTCAGACACGACTCAGCGACTTCCCTTTCACTTTTCACTTTCATGCATTGAAGAAGAAAATGGCAACCCACTCCAGTGTTCTTGCCTCGAGAATCCCAGGGACAGGGGAGCCTGGTGGGCTGCCGTCTATGGGGTTGCACAGAGTCGGACAGGACTGAAGTGACTTAGCAGCTATTACATGTCAGTTTCTATGACAAGCACTTGGTGTAACCTATTTAACCTTTCACACACCTGAATGGATTATCATCTTCTTATGTATCATAAAAAGATAACCACTTAAGATTTTATAGTAAGTGATAGGATTAGAGTACAGGTTAGACAGATCCAAAGTTATGCACTTAACCACTACATTATGGCAAAACTTCCTATGACAAAACCTTCCATGTGTAATATACCTAATTTCTAGGTAATTGTGCATATTGGGAAGAAAGTATTGATTTTTAAATATAATCCCTCTAAGAAGCTAATAAATATGATTCATTAATGGGTCATATAACTGCTCCCATCACATCTCCTTGAAGAGGGCTATTACACTGATTTCTTTCTTAATTTACCATGAGGAATTAACATTCTATTATTTATTCAGTTCATATACCACAATAACGTAACACTATAAAAATAATTGAAGTATTCTGAGTAGAAGGCAAGTAATTAACATTATTTCAGCTGTGTTCTGCAGAGTGAAGGAATGTATTTCATGATTCAAAACTATTTTGGCTTCTAAAATGAGTACATCTTCTGAAATGCAGTTGTGCTATTGACACATTTTTTCTGCTTCTGTTATTTCTTGAAACACTTTAACAGTTATTTTTCTATCCATAATGAGGGAAAGAGTTATGGAATGTTAGTCAAGGAAAAACTAATACCTCCTTAGGGTCTCTCAGAGGTACACTGAATGTTTATGATTTGTAATTTTTAAAGTGAGGTACTATTTGTGAATCATCACCATCGTTATTACCTACCTTGTAATTTTTTGGAAACTGTATGGATTCCAGTTCAGTAGTCTGCTCACACAAGCTCCTGTACAATGAACTGTGGATAGAATGTGCTGTCTTATAATGCAGAACAATGCTTTTTTTTTTTTTCGTTTAAGAGATGGATTGAGGAGGAAAGTGATAAAACTGCATGAGAAAGAAAGGAAAATTAAAAGAAGGGAAAAGCATTTTCTTGCGCTCCAAAATCACTGTGGACAGCGACTGCAGCCATGAAATTAAATGCTTACACCTTGGAAGAAAAGTTATGACAAACCTAGACAGTGTGTTGAAAAGCAGAGACATTACTTTGATGACAAAGGTCCATCTAGTTAAAGCTGTGGTTTTTCCAGTAGTCATGCATGGATGTGAGAGCTGGACAATAAAAAAGGCTAAGCGCCAAAGAACTGATGCCTTCAAACTGTGGTGCTGAAAAAGACTTACTTAAGAGTTCCTTGGACAGAAATGAGATCAAACTAGTCAATCCTAAAGGAAAGCAACCCTGAATTTCCACTGCAAGGACTGATGTTGAAGCTGAAGCTCCAATAGTTTGGCCACCTGATGCAAAGAGCCTAGTCACTGGAAAAGACTCTGATGCTGGGAAAGACTGAGGGCAGAACAAGAAGGGGGCAACAGAGAATGAGATGGTTGGATGGCATCATCAACTCAATGGACATGAGTTTGACAGGAAAACTTGGTGTGCTAAAGTCCATGGGGTTGCAAAGAGTTGGATGGGACTGAGCGACTGAACAACAATTTCCAAAACCATTCCATGAATTCTTCACTACACAACCTACCTTTTGTCAACATTTTTTTTTAAGGCTAAATCTATCAAATATTTCATTTTGACATTTTTACCAAAAATGTTTCAAACCAAATATAATTGAGAAAAAATAATGGAAACTGTATTCATAGTTTCATTTAAGGAATAAAACACTAAGGATATAGTTGAATACCACTATCTCTCTACAGTCACATCAGCTAACTATACCTGTACATCAGTGAGGACAGGTTATAGGTAATAAACTATGCCCCAAATCACTGTCATGGAAAACAAAAACCAGTTGTTTCTCACATATGGTAAAAGTCCATGTGGACAGGCACTCAGGGGCCAAGAAAAAAACCTTGCCGAAAACCTTCGAGGAGTTTGGGATTTCTGAGCACGAGCAATCCATCTCTTTCTCTTTGCATATCCTGTAAAAAACCTTTCATTGCTCTAAACTCTTACGTTTCTGTTTGTTTGGCCTCACTGTGTGTTTGGCACATAGACTTGTGTTCAATAATGTGTACAATTCTCTACTTCAGTATATAAGTTATAGTAGTATTGGGGGTATTTTAATATTCACTATATGGTATTATAAGTAAGAACAAATTATGCTTTAATTTACTTGGAAATGACTTTTACATATTTTATAAGAGAGATGCTCAATTTTAAAAGTTTACACATAAACATCCAATTGTCTGGAAGCAATTATTTAATAATTTGCTCTTTCCTATTAATATAGCATCACCTCAATCACATATCAAGTTTAGCTCTGGCTCTCTTCTTGAGAGGAGAAGGCAATGGCACCCCACTCCAATACTCTTGCCTGGAAAATCCCATGGACAGAGGAGCCTGGTGGGCTGCAATTCATAGGGTTGCTAAGAGTCCGACACGACTGAGCGACTTAACTTTCACTTTTCACTTTCAGGCATTGGAGAAGGAAATGGCAACCTACTCCAGTGTTCTTGCCTGGAGAATCCCAGGGACGGGGGAGCCTGTGGGCTGCCGTCTATGAGGTTGCGAAGAGTTGGACACGACTGATCGACCTCACTTTCACTTTTCACTTTCATGCATTGGAGAAGGAAATGGCAACCCACTCCAGTGTTCTTGCCTGGAGAATCCCATGGACGGAGAAGCCTGGTGGGCTGCAGTCCATGGGGTCGCACAGAGTCGGACACAACTGAAGCGACTTAGCAGCAGCAGCTCTTCTTGAGATCTATTTTTACCCATTGAACTATGTACTCTGTTTCCATTAATGATGTTTCCATCTCACTGCCTTCACAGCAGCTACATACTAAGTTTTGATACCTGGTTGTGCAAGCATTCCTACTAGGTTGTGCTTCATCAAAATTACTTTGGTGAGTCTTAGTCCTAGGCTGCACACATACTTGTTAAACACCAAAAAACAGGCTAGCAGTATTTTTGTTGCAATCAATTAAATTTATAGATTAACGTGAATAAAATTAGCTTCTTTAGAATATTGAGTTTGCTTATCCATAACAGCAAATACCCATTTATTTAAAAACTTTTTGGAGCATGTCTTTCAATTTTATTTAAATTATTCTATAAAGAACTTAAATATCTTTTGCTATATTGGCCTGGACAAAAAGTTTGTTTGGGTTTTTTCATACTATCTTATGGACGAATGCGAATGAACTTTTGCCTAACATTTTTCTTAATTATCTTATATCTTATATTGTTATTGCTAGTATTACTTATATCTTATATTCCGGTTTTAGTTACTTCTTAAGAAAATTTTTATTTATTAATATCAACCTTGTACCCAAAGAGAGATTATTGATTCTCTTATGGATTTCATTAATTCATTTTTAGAGTCTCTCGGATTTCCTACATAGATGATCACATAATTCTTCAACACTGGTATTTATTTCCTACTTTTCTGGTCCTTAAAACAATTCTTTGCTTTTTCTTATCATAACACTGCCTAGAGCTACCAGTACAATATCAGATAGAAGTAATGAAATGATAGTGAATATCCTTATATTCCGTAAGAACATTCAGTTCAAATGTTTAATTATTAAGTTTGATGTATTCAGACTGTTATCACTTGAGAATCCAGACTTTATGTGAGCAACTAATCACACTTCCCAACATGAATCTGCCCAAAACTTCTTATCCCTTAATTCATGTTGGATCGAGAGCTCCTTTTTACTGAAATTGGTAAGTAATCAAATGACATGTCAATCCCAGTTTCTCATGCTCACTTTCTGCTGCCTATTCATTTTTCATTTATCTTGATATATGTATTACTTTCTTTTAAGCTCTGATAATACCTTTAAAAGGTGAAGGGTACATTACATTCCTAACTTTTCCATGCTTCATAATTGGATTTTAAAATGATATTAGAGTAGTCCATTATTTTTGTAAAATTGTCTTGACCACAACTCGGACAAGATCAATCATAGGACCAGACAATTTGATGTGAGGCTTGATAAGGGGGATGTAAAAGGAAAGCGAGGGAAAGAAAGATATGAGTCAGTTTCTGGGCTTTCTTTTTCTTGACATTCACTCATTCATTCAGTCATTCATTAAACAAATATTAATTGACACTTGGCCATTAAGCAACAGTTTTTAATAAGGATTCTCAGTTGGGAGTTAAACCTAAAATGGTATCTGATAAAGGAGCAGGAGTTAATTGAAAAACTAAGGGAAGGAAAACGGGCCAAAAATGGAAATTGCGGTAAAGGGAAAGCATCTTAGTAAGGATTCTGATATTGAGGTTAACACGTCTACAGCTATTTTATTTGCCTTGCATAGCATATCTTTAGCATTTTTAATTTATTATTTTGCTTTATTTCAAGAAATTCAGGAATCACTTATTTTGCTTATTTTACAATACCAGGCACTTAATGAAATACATGACCTGCTTATTTGAGAGTGACTTGCCTCAGAGATTCAGTAGCATTAATTTTTGTAAAGTATCCTTCTTTTGTGCTCCCAATTACAATTAATTGGTGATTTTTGTCAGTTTACTTTTTAAAATACTGCAGTATGAAATATAGGTCATATATCAAGTATATGCCTTTCAATTTTCTGATGGGATTCATACTCTGGTTATCTTTATTTGTATATTTTCTAATACATTTAGATGCATATGTTTTCCCCAGTTTAAACCTAAACATCACATCAGCTATACAGATGTATGCAGGCTTCTATTATGCTAATTCTAGCAGGAACTATATAACACTCTTCCTTTGGTGATAAAACATCCACCCAAACCAGAGATGTGTTGTGACTATGAAATGCAGCGCATACTGGCAGCCTCAGTGAAGGCGTCAGGATTCTCTACTGGGTTATGTCTCAGCTGTTGTACTCAGGTGGTGTACAGCCAAGTTCGGGGCTCCATCTATGTAGTAAGGCCCTAAAATAATTATTCAAAGACTGTTCCAAGTTTGTTTGGCTTAATAATTATACCAATAGGGTGCAGGAGTTTGGAAAGCAATTTTAGAGTGACAGAAAAATGTATTTTCCTATTAAAATATTAAAGCTTCAATATTTGTATAAAGCAAACCACAAGAATTACAGACAATGAGGAAAACTTTTAAAATTATAGTAAAGTGAATGGGAAATGGTCTGAATAAATGTAAAGATATGTTACATTCTTGTATGCTACGATTTGATTTTATAACAATGTCTATTTTCATAAAACTAATTGTAAAATTTTCAGTGAAGCTGTTTGGCAAAATTTGATAAACTTATCATAAAATATACCTGGAGGAATAAAGACACATGAACAGTTAACTAAAAATTTGCATAAGAGTTTACTACATGCTGATGGGGATGATTGATGCTTGATGCTAAGTTGCTTCAGTTGTGTCTGACTCTTTGCGACCCTATGGACTGTAACCCGCCAGGCTCCTCTGTCCATGGGATAGTCCAGGCAAGAATACTGGAATGAATTTCCATGCCCTCCTCCAGGGGATCTTCCTGACCCAGGGGTCGAAGCTGCATTTCTTAAGTATCCTACATTGGCAAGTGGTTCTTTACCACTAGCACCTTAAATACCACTGGCTTCCTTCCTAACACTTTAACACAGGAGACACTACACTAAATACACTTTAATATAAACTGTAGGTGATCTTAAGGTGAAACCATGAAGTTAATAGAAAAAAATGGTGAAAGATAAAGTCTCTGGGACTCTCATCTCTTCTATATCCTTCTCCCTCCTCCTTCTTAGCATGATTCTCTTTTTCTCTCCCTCCTCCTTTGACAATTGATTTAGGCTATTAAGAAAACTAAAACACTCACTCAGTTCAACTGCACTGTCAAATCCTGATTGTATGGCAATGGAACCCCACTCTAGTACCCTTGCCTGGAAAATCCCATGGATGGAGGAGCCTGATGGGCTGCAGTCCATGGGGTCGAGAAGAGTCGGACACGACTGAGCGACCTCACTTTCACTTTTCACTTTCATGCTTTGGAAAACGAAATGGCAACCCACTCCAGTGTTCTTGCCCAGAGAATCCCTGGGACAGGGGAGCCTGGTAGGCTGCCGTCTATGGGGTCGCACAGAATCAGACATGACTGAAGTGACTTAGCAGCAGCATACATGTGCTAACGTTATCCTCAAGTCAGATGCAATATGTTTGTCAATACCTATATATTTGTTTAGTCTGAAAAACTACAATTTGATTTTTCTACTTAGTGCATATAGGTCTCCTTATACGACTAGGTTGGTTGTCTAAAAGTGAAACAAAACCATCCTATTCACCTGAGTTTGGGTATAAATCAAATGATTTATTCAGGAAAAAAATGAGCCCAAGGCCAATGTTTAAGTAATCATGGACTTTTTCTGACAGAGGAACACAGTCTTCAGGTACTTCTCCAGTAGTAGAAAGTTCCTCTAGTTTCCAAAGAGTCATAGCAGTTTACAGTCAGAGCGTATGAACAGAATGAAATTTAACTTGTCCTCAAAGGAATAAACTTGTGACCTTGGTCTCATTAATTCTGCAGTGTTCTCTGAGTTGACTCATACTTGAAACCATTTAGAATTATATTCAAATGCTAGAAATACCCTGATTAATTTTTCCACATCAGGAAAAATAAAGAGTCTTGGTCCAGGTGTTCACTGCCATTCTTTTTATGGAGGGAAGCCCTGGGCTTTTAGTCCCAATACCAACCTGCCTTTGGTGTCTTTCTGGCTCTTTAGGATCTTACCCTTGACTCTTGACTGTTGAAAATTCAAATTTTATTGAAGTGTCTTCCTTATTGCATATTGTAAAGCAATGCTTAGTGATGGCAGCTCCCCACCACAATGACCATCCAACCAAAGCCATTCTTGAAGCTGAGGTCTAGAAATAACTGCTCATCCCCCACATAATAAGGGCTAGGAGCATTCAACACTCCATTGGCAACTATGGAGGCACTGCTTAATACTCTGTATTCAAACCACACATTTTACATCTTTTCTATCTCTGAGAAAGGCAAGATGGAGAGTTGAAGAAGTAATTCTATTAGGAAATTTGGGGGCCATATGTAAGTCATCTAACATATCTTGGTCTCAGATTATACAATTGTACAATTAAAGGATTGGGCTGGGTGACCATGAGGTTGCCTTTAAGGTCTGAGATTGCTGACTTCAAATTCAAGGGAAAATCCTGCCAATGTTCTTACAAAAGCAGTTTTTTTTTTTTTTTTAAAGATCTCTCTCAGAACTTAGTCCGGGGTGGGGGGAACTTCAAGGGAGAACCTACTGCAGTGGTTGCTAAGGAAACCAGCTGTATAGTGATTCAGGTTATTAATCAGTAATATCTTCCCAAGTAGTCAGCCTTGGTGATACAAATACTACCATTAAAACAAAATTTCTTTTGATTGAACTGTATATAAAGCGGCTTCTGATTAAAATGAAAATGTTCGCAGGGGTATCAACCTGTTGTTTGCTATTAACAATTTATTATATCAATTTTAAGCATTGCAACAAGACAGGTACATTTTGAAGCAAATGAAGGAGGCAAGATGTAGAATATGGGAAGTCTGCCTGGGAGAGAAAGATAAGGTGCAGGTTCACAGGAAGGAATCTCACATAGTTAGAATTCAGCTTATAATGACCTTAGCAAATCACAGGGAAAGAGGCACCATAATGAGGATAGAGAGATGAGAAAATCAGAAATAGGAGAACACTGATGATCATTTGTTGGACACTGGTGGCCAGAATCAACATGCTCCATAAGTGGGGGAGACAGGTCGGAAGAAAAACAAAATTCATTGACTAAAATTACAGAATATTTCCCCCTCTAATGTCTTACAATGCATGTTCTAGATATTTAAATCTTGATATTGAGTTACTGAGATCAAGACACAGCAAATTTCTTAGTGTAAAAATAATGGAGAAGACTCTTGAGAGTCCCTTGGACAGCAAGGAGAACAAATCAGTCATTTCAAATCAAATCAACTGATCAAATCAGTTGATTTCCTAGAGGAAATCAACCCTGAATATACATTGGAAGGACTGATGCTGAAGATGAAGCTCCATTACTTTGGCCACCTGATGTGAACAGCCAACTCAATGGAAAAGACCCTGATGCTGGGAAAGATTGAAGGCAGGAGGAGAAGGGGAGGACAGAGGGTGAAATGGTTGGATGGCATCACCAACTCAATGGATATGGGTTTGAGCAAACTCAGGGAGATAGTGAAGGACAGGAAAGCCTGGCATGCTGCAGTCCTGGGGTTGGACATGACTGAGCAACTGAACAACAAGGAATAAGGCTACTTTTCAATATTTATTAATATCAGCATGCCTAAAGGAGTTTTATTTATAGATTTTGAATGAGGATTCAAATGGGGATTTTTCAGTAGTCATTCTGAAGTAGTCATTAAGGCAAAATAGTTCGTTTCATTTGGTTTTACTTTTTCCCTAAAGCTACATTAAATACTTCTTTCAGAAATTATTATACACACTGAGATAGTCCAGGCACAATTCTTAGATTTGTGTTTCCTGGAACTAATATGCTATGGAGATATGAAGGTTCTTGCCCTCTGTGACACATTTGGACAAATGTTTCTGGAGCATTTCAGTAAGTTCCTGAATTTGCTTTGATTGAATCAACAATGAAATTTCTTAAAATGAAGTTTTATACCAAAGAATAAAGTGAGCCAATACAAGTTAATAACTTACTTCATACTTGTGTCACTCTAGATAATCCTAGAGTGTTCTATGAAATGGTATAAATCCAGGGGCTGGAAAGATCATCACAACAACTTGGCTGGAAATCATGAAGTGCGCTATAGACTACATAAATTTGAACATAACAATTTTCAAGTTAGGTGAAGATCCCTGACATATAAATGTCTGGAAATAAGACAGAAAATCTATGTATTTGGAAAATTATAAACATGATAGTAAAATCTTAAAGTTGCTCCAGAAATTTTGCCTGCCTCCTGCTTTCAATGACTCCATTTTTTTTCCTTTTTTAAAAAATTTATTTATTTTGTAATTGAAGGATGATTGCTTTACAGAATTTTGTTGTTTTCTGTCAAATCTCAACATGAATCAGCCACAGGCATACATATGTCCCCTCCCTCTTGAAACTCCTTCCCATCTCCCTCCCCATCCCACCCCTCTAGGTTGATACAGAGCTCCTGTTTGAGTTCCCTGAGACATACAGCAAATTCCCATTGGCTATCTATTTTACATATGGTATTGTAAGTTTCCATGTTACTCTCTCCATACATCTCACCCTCCCTCCCCTCTTCCTGTGTCCATAAGTCTGTTCTCTATGTCTGTTTCTCCATTGCTGCCCTGCAAACAAATTCTTCAGCAACATCTTTCTTTCTAGATTCCATATATATGCATTAGTATATGATATTTATCTTTTTCTTTCTGACTTACTTCACTCTGTATAATAGGCTCTAGGTTCATCTGCCTCATTAGAACTGTCTGAAATGTATTCCTTTTTATGGATGAGTAATATTCCATTGTGTATATGCACCACAACTTCTTTATCCATTCATCTGTCAATGGACATCTAGGTTGCTTCCATCTTCTAGCTATTGTAAATAGTGCTGCAATGAACAATGGGATTCATGCGTCTTTTTAAATTTTGGTTTCCTCAGGCTATATGCCTAGGAGTGGGATTGCTGGGTCATACGGTGGTTTTATTCCTAGTTTTTAAAGGAATCTCCATATCATCTTCTATAGTGGCTGTATCAATTTACATTTCTAACAGCTGAGCAATAGGTTTCCCTTTCCTCCACAACCTCTGCAGCATTTATTGTTTGTAGATTTTTTGATGAGGGCCATTCTGACCAGTGTGAGGTGATATCTTATTGTAGTTTTGATTAGTATTTCTCCAATAATGAGTGATATTGAGCATCTTTTCATGTGTTTGTTAGCCATCTGTTAGTCTCCTTTAGAGAAATGTCTGTTTAGATCTTTTTCCCACTTTTTGTTTGGGTTGTTTGTTTTTCTGGTATTGATTTGTATGAGCTGCTGGCATATTTTAGAAATTAATCCCTTGTTAGTTGTTTCACTTGCTATTATTTTCTCCCATTCTGAGGGTTGTCTTTTCACCTTGCTTGTAGTTTCCTTTGTTGTGCAAAAAGCTTTTAAATTTAATTAGATCCCACTTATTTACTTTTGTTTTTATTTCCATTTCTCTAGGAGTTGGGTCATAGAGGATCTTGCTCTGATTTATGTCATTGAGTGTTCTGCCTATGTTTTCCTCTTAAGAGTTTCATAGTTTCTGGTCTTACATTTAGGTTTAATCCATTTCGAATTTATTTTTGTGTATGGTGTTAGGAAGTGTTCTAATTTCATTCTTTTACATATAGTTGTCAATGACTCCAAGTTTTGATTTGGTTTTCTTCACTTCCAAGATTTCTTCTGTGAATTTCAGAACTATTTATTTTGACATCTACATAGGCTTATCTAAAAGACATCTAAAATAAGGCAGTCCTTGCTTTGCTTGGTCCCTGTATACACACATTTCAGTAATCAAACTTTAAATCAATCTTCCAATAACACAGTTCCAATTCCTGTTACCATAATATATTAACTCTAGGTGATTGTCTAAATTACAAGCTTTACTGTTCTTCAGTCCACAAATTGCTACATAAATAATAGACACATTTTGTCATCAGTGATTACTCATATCACTTATTTCAAAGTCTGTTGGTAATCTGCTGCTGTGGATTTGGTATTCAGTTTCGGAAAAGACAGCAAAACATGTGGTTATGTTACCTCCTTGTCTCCAAAATAATAAATTCGCATGATATTTTACAAAAATGATAATTGAGAAAGAAAACTGGCCAAGAAAAAAGTGCAGCAGAAAAAAAGAAAAAGTGACAGCTGATAAGACGAGAAGTATAAATAGCGTAGAACATAAATGGAGCTGAAGAACTACCTGATCTTCTAAATGTTAACATTACCACCTTTAGAAAGAGTTTTGATGTGCAGCCAGAGGGAACATAAATAAAGGCAAAATTTACCAACATAAAAGAAGAAAGTAGTTACTATAAAAGAGATGATGACCAGAAACTATAAAACTCCTAGAGGAGAACATAGGCAAAACACCCTCAGACATACATCACAGCAGGATCCTCTATGACCCACCTCCCAGAATATTGGAAATAAAAGCAAAAATAAACAAATGGGACCTAATTAAACTTAAAAGCTTCTGCACAACAAAGGAAACTATTAGCAAGGTGAAAAGGCAGCCTTCAGAATGGGAGAAAATAATAGCAAATGAAGCAACGGACAAACAACTAATCTCAAAAATATACAAGCAACTCCTACAGCTCAACTCCAGAAAAATAAATGACCCAATCAAAATATGGGCCAAAGAACTAAATAGACATTTCTCCAAAGAAGACATACAGATGGCTAACAAACATGAAAAGATGCTCAACATCACTCATTATCAGAGAAATGCAAATAAAAACCACTATGAGATACCATTTCACGCCAGTCAGAATGGCTGCGATCCATAAGTCTACAAGCAATAAATGCTGGAGAGGGTGTGGAGAAAAGGGAACTCTCTTACACTGTTGGTGGGAATGCAAACTAGTACAGCCACTATGGAGAACAGTGTGGAGATTCCTTAAAAAACTGGAAATAGAACTGCCTTATGATCCAGCAATCCCACTGCTGGGCATACACACTGAGGAAACCAGAAGGGAAAGAGACATGTGTACCCCAATGTTCATCGCAGCACTGTTTATAATAGCCAGGACATGGAAGCAACCTAGATGTCCATCAGCAGATGAATGGATAAGAAAGCTATGGTACATATGCACAGTGGAGTATTACTCAGCCATTAAAAAGAATACATTTGAATCAGTTCTAATGAGATGGATGAAACTGGAACTTATTATACAGAGTGAAGTAAGCCAGAAAGAAAAACACCAATACAGTATACTAACGCATATATATGGAATTTAGAAAGATGGTAACAATAACCCTGTGTACGAGACAGCAAAAGAGACACCGATGTATAGATCAGTCTTATGGACTCTGTGGGAGAGGGAGAGGGTGGGGAGATTTGGGAGAATAGCATTGAAACATGTATAATATCATGTATGAAACGAGTCGCCAGTCCAGGTTCGATGCACGGTACTGGATGCTTGGGGCTGGTGCGCTGGGACGACCCAGAGGGAGGGTAGGGGAGGGAGGAGGGTGGAGGGTTCAGGATGGGGAACGCAGGTATACCTGTGGCGGATTCATTTTGATATTTGGCAAAACTAATACAATATTGTAAAGTTTAAAAATAAAATAAAATAAAATAAAATAAAAAAATAAAAGAGATGATGATATGCCAGAGGAAATGATGCCAGCAAAGAAATACACATTAAAGAAATTCTTGCAAAAAGTTCACAACAGTAGATTCACAAAGGATCTAAATTGGGAAAGGAATACAGTGAATTTCCAATTTTCTTGTTAAATATATCCTGCCATGTTGAGAAAATACATTATTCTTCACAAATTCTCTAAGATTTCTGGAGGAATTGATAAATATAGTTTTATTGAGGCAATACTGTAAAATCCTAGGTCAGAAAGAGAGTTGGATAGTGTCTTTATTTTGTTTACAGTCCCATAATCACAAACTATTACTATATTCAGAGCATCCCTGTCTCTTTCCCAATCAACATTTCCCCAGTAGTGTCTTCTATAAAATGGGTAAGCCAGACACGAATGCTAAGAGAAGTGAGAAGAAGGGAGTTATTCAATGCCTTCAGAAAGCATTAGACAAAAATGGTAATTTTATATCAGGCCCTGGAGAAAGAAATGGCACTCGCTCCAGTATTCTTGCCTGACAAAACCCATGGGCAGAGGAGTCTGGCAGGCTACAGCCCATAGGGTCCGCAAAAGAGTCAGACGTGACTTAGCGACTAAACAATAGAAAATATAAAACCTTGTAGATATAAATAACATGATCTATTTTATTTAAATGCTAATTTTATTATCCACTTTTTTTCTTGAGAGTATTATTAACTATCATTAGATAAATAATTCTTTGTTCCCACAACCTTCAGAGCACACTGTATAGAGCTGTTCCTGTAAGAAGCAGCTCAGTTACAAATCAGCAACCAAGTCTGGCAGATCAGCCATCAAGGCTTCCAATTTTTGGAGCATGTAGCTGAAACCAATGTTGGTTTTCTGTTCATGATATGATGATTTATATGAATGTCACTGTGGATCAGAAGGCATATCTTGGTAGCATATTTTTCATCTTCTGAAAAATGACTGTTTATTTCTCTTAGGTGCTCACCAGGAAAACTTGAAACAGAATCATGAGCATCTTACATGTCCTATTCTATAAACACACAATGCAAATTTGATGATTATCACTCCAAATGTTTCAAACTGATTCAACAACTTATAACAACAGACAAATTTAATTTTAATTTTGTTTTTACGTTTGGGATGTATTTCATCACACCTGCAACTCAAAAAAACATACAAAGAGTTTTTCAGAATATCATACTAGTTGGTAATGTTCAGAAAGAGTCCAGAATGGCATACTGATGTGATCTTTACAAATATACACACAAATATACCTTATTTATGCTCTCAGTGCAGGGGTGTGTGTGTGTGTGTGTGTGTGCGTGTGTGTGTGTATGTACATTCATAAAATACACTGATTATTTTACTCACTGTTTATTTATTCAACTAACTTGTATAAATTGTTAACTCCTGACAGATAGATGTGAGGACAACAAGAACCATCGACCCATGTGGGGCTTTCAGGTTACTGAGAAGATGGTTATGTATCCCAAGGGCAGGGAGGATCAGACAAGCTAGTGATTTCCACCAGGTGAGTATGACTAAGCCCATTGGACTCTAGTGATTTATCAAGCCTCCAAAGGATAGAGAAGTCTCATAAACCATATTCATCATGAAATTCCCTGAATTCTAGCACCCAATCTCTTTCCACTTGTCTGATATCATCTTGTGTCCAGTCACTCTTAGTGAAGATTGTCTTTCCAACACCAGTGGAGAATGAGCTACAGATTCTTTATCCTACCTTCTATTTCCTCCCAGTTCCATTTTTTGCTTTTAATGTTTTCTTCTGTAGCAAAAAAGGATGAGAAGGGAAAATATAATAATGACATATTAATGAAACCACAGAACTTCTGCTTTGGGTCTTTTTTATACCTTAATTGACCTTTGGGGTAAAACTGTATACCATGGAGAGGACATAAGCATATTTATGAAAATTTGGTGCTTAAATATTCTCAGTCCACGGTTAATGTTCATGTTCATCTCAAACGTAACTTGAAGGGCAAAGTGAGATCGTGATAGGGTAAGAACTGTGTAGCATGAAAATCTGGGCTTGAATCTTTATTGTTCTGTCTACACTCTGTGACATCCTGGCAGATTCTTGTCTCTATGTTTGTCAGTTTCTTTATGTGTGTTAAAGAGTCAATGAACCTCGAACATAGAAGAGGGAAAGAGTTTAAATACAGAAAGACTTGTCAAAAATTATCTTCCCTTCCTACTGAACACGATCTTTAATTTTCACATTAAGACATATAGCTATTATAAGGAATAAAATACAACATTTACTGAAAGCTTACTATGTTCCAGGAACTGGGCTTAGTGCTTTTATATATTGATCTGTTTTATTCTTATAACAAATTTATAAATTGGGAACTATTATTATCTCTCTCTTAGCGTCAAAGAAAATGAGGCATTCAGAGTCACAGTAACTCCCTGAAGTTGGAAATTAGGCAACTAGAATCTGGCTCATCCATCTCTTCTGTGCTGTTGTCCACTAGACCACCAATCTCTTCACTAAAGCATCATTTCCAAACATTTCTTTCAAATTATCATTATACAAAATTTTAGAGAAACATTTCCATCTAAAATATTGAATCAGTTAACTAAAATATTCTGGTCCCAGATGTTGTTTAAATGCACTACTGTTGAAGGGCTTTGCTGCTGCTGCTGCAGCTAAGTCGCTTCAGTCGTGTCCGACTCTGTGCTACCCCAGAGATGGCAGCCCACCAGGCTCCCCCGTCCCTGGGATTTGCCAGGATGAACACTGGAGTGGGTTGCCATTTCCTTCTCCAATGTATGAAAGTGAAAAGTGAAAGTGAAGTCGCTCAGTCGTGTTCGACTCCTACGGACCCCATGGAATGCAGCCTACCAGGCTCTTCCATCCATGGGATTTGCCAGGCAAGAGTACTGGAGTGGGGTGCCATTGAATGGCTTTAGGAGAAGGTTAATTCAAAAGATAAGTGAAAAATTCTGAGTTCAGATGACAAAACTAAAACATTTGATCACCAGACCACCAAACGTCAGTGAACTCTCACTGTGATCCAGTCCTCTTCAATTTCCTTCAGCTCTAGATTTGGAAATGCTTAATTATTAATCTCAATATTTACAAATTATTTTAATATCAATAAGCAAGGGATTTTATTTAGAAAACTAAGCATGTATCTATCTCATTAAGACTAAATGATAATTATTTATTATTTCAGGTAGAAGTGCAAACTTTCTGAAAGAGGAAATTTAAATATATTGAAGAAAATAAAGATGAAGACTCTAATATATCAGGTCTTTGACAAAGGAAGGAAGATAATTCTTTAATCTGAGAAGTAACCATTCATCTTCCTATAGTTATAGAGATGTGATGGGAGTGTGTGCACTCCTGTGTGTGTGTGTGCATGCAATTGTTGGTCATGAATTAGGCTAGTTTAAGCCCAGTCAGGTCTGGTGGCTCACAAGATTTCTCCAGCCTTTGGCCTGAACAAAGTTCTCTCTGACCCAAGGCCAACGATTCTGATGATTGATTATATTTCTGTGCAGTAAGCTGTTAGAGGGGAGAGATGAGTCTCCCTGAATCCCTTATCATCTTACACTCCAGTTTTCTTTTATGCCTGGAACTATCATTGTACTCTGGCCCTTCAATCATCACCTCCACTTTCACATTCAAAGCTCTTACTGAAGGGTCCCAAAATGTCACAAAGATAAGATATATGAATGTATGGAGGAAATAGAGAATCCTCAGCTCTATTTGTATTCACTGTAATCTTGCCAGCAAGAAGAGAGTGACACATGTTACTTTCTGGCTGGAAAACTATAAGGAAAAAAAAGCAATTTGCCACAAGAACATTATATTATTTTTTCCAGAAGAATAACTGGTTTAACCTCCAAAGAAGTACCCTCTTAATGTGTGTGTGTGAGTGTGTGTGTGTCTGTGTGTGTGTGTATTAATGGTAAATTTTAAGTAGAAGATCGATTAATTTTCTGATTTACCAAAGGGTTCTTAATATATACTCTAAGTACCAAAGAAGCATCATTTTTAAGACTCAGGCGGTTTTATCTCACTGTAACTTACATATTTCAGTATTAATAGTACTTTCTTACTCTACTGTTGAGTGGATTCTCAATAATGGCGGTCTGTGATGTATATCCAACACCTACATTTAGGAGGAGGTTGAATTAAGGTATCTCCCAGTTGTCTTTCCAGAATTCATGATATCTTTGTGTCCTTATGCAACCAAAAGCAGAAAAGTCAGAGTTTGGTCTTTTTCCCCCCATTGCCTGTTATGGCAGTTCTGGCATTTCTTCACTTAGTGTGGTCATCAGTTTCTTCAAGCTTTCAGGAGTTGTTCTGACAGCAAGTTTGTAATGTCTTCTAGAATCTAGGTCAGGATGTTAAATTCAGAGCTCAGGAGAGTGCTTCCATCTTGATAAACTCTCCCTCATCTAACTTTATCTTCTTCCTACGCTCTTGCTCCAGCACCATCAGAATCCAGTCCCATACACATTCTCATGATTCCTGCCCTTGCAAGTAGGTTGAGTCCTGTAGGTCCTTCATCATCTAGTCCCATTCCCCTCTTAGCAGGTTCAGCCCCTCTTTGACTATCTTACATTGTTTTTCAACCACCTGATACACTTTATTAATCAGTGTATTTCCCTCCATTCAGAGATCATCTGAGTTTACAACTAATGATAAGTTTAAGGCTACACCACTACCTGGTATAGCAATATATCACAATATATCAGTACTCCATTTATTGCCAAGAAGGGGTCCTCATTGCTAGATAAGCACTGTATGACCCAGACCCAAAATTTCATCTTAGACTCTGTTTCCTTAACCACTTTCAATACAATTGCTGCAGTTTGCATTTCCAGGAAAACAGATATTAGTATGTAAGAAGTTAATTGATGAGTGCTTCTAAAAATATTAAAATATATCTGCATAGAAATGAAGAGAGTGAAAATGGACAGAGTAGAAATTGGGCCATAGTGCAGTCACAACAAGCCCTCAGCTGAATCCACGGGTCCTTTGAAGCTGGACTGGCCCATTAGAGTTGCCCAATGGCAGGGCAAAGAGGCTAGACATTTACATTCAACATTCAACCAGTGATGACTCCAGGAAGAGTACTTTTCTTTGGGAGAGGTAACTTCTCAGCAGAGGACAATTAGCTGAGAGGACTGACCTCTGAGATCTATCATCCAACATCTAGGGAATAAGTCCTTCAGTCTTGGAAGGAAGATACAGATGGCAGTGTGCAGCACCCATTAGGACACCTGATTCATGCTGCTTCTTCTATAATTTAGATTTTTGTGACTATAAAGACTACCTTTCTTTCTATCCCCATATCATAAGCTATGTATTTTTTTTTCATATACTGCCATATATTTTCTGCATTGAAGACAAGCAAAGTTCTTCTCCTGCTTTAGTCATCCCAAGTCCAAGCATAAATCAGGGAAGAGTCACATTTCTATGAGCACAGAAATTGAGAAGAGACTGTATATTTGGAGCATGGAGTAGTATGTAAATTGTATGATTTTCTCCATGAAAATTAGAAGTGTAGATACAGTTTGGCTACTTGAGAATGGCTTCAATTAGAATTGAAGAAGTCTCACCCCTCCGCCCCCACCATCCATCCCAACTCTGCATCAGTTAATTGGCAGAAATCTGGAGTTACACCTTCTTTAGTGTGCATTTCTCCTATGGTGTTCTATATCTGGTCATGTTATTTAGCAAATACTGTGCTGATCAAATTTTGTAATCTCCTTTTCTCACACACGGTTTAGGTTTCTCTCTTTTTTTAATTTAATGTTCTGATTTTAATTTATGCAATTTTGATAGTCATCTATTTTGAGGTTGCCGGATATTGGATAAGACCTCAATGATATCGCCATGGTGCTAAGAGATATTGTTGAAGGCTTAAAGAACAAAAGCTCAGAAAGAGAAGATAAACACTAAAGTTTAGTTAGAAAGCCTCTGCATCTATTACCCTCAACACACAGATGCACACAATCACCCACATCCATATATGTTTAGTGATCAAAGATTAGCCTGTTAGTACCTTGATTTCTCTTAACATAATTAACAGCAGAAGTTTATTTGTGGATTTATTTATTTAGCTTTAATTTAAAAATTTTAATTGCTGTTTTTTAGTTTATACTTTTTAGAGCTTATAAAATTTTATGTAATTATTAGTTATTAACTCTGATTTAGATGTAGAAAACAGTAGCAACAATGTTATAAAGCTTATTTTTGGCTAGGATAATTAATGAAGGTGACTGGTCCCATATGCTTCAAATAAAATACTAAAAAATATGCTTTAGGCTATTACTTGAGGTTAGTTTTATCAAAACTTTTTGAGATCAGACTTATAGAAAGTTGCAAGGTTACTAAGAATTTCCTTCACTTAGATTTCTCAAATGTTAACATTTTTAAATATTTGTCATATCCTTCTCTCTATTATTGTCTATTATGTAAATCTCATTTTTTCTGAACCTTTTGAGAGTAAGCTGCAGGAATGATGACCCAACATTTAAATACTTCAGTATGTCTTCCTATAAACTAATATATTCTTTCACATAACTGCAGTGTAATTATCAGAAACAGGAAGGGAGTTTTCTTCAAAAAAAAAAAAAAAAAAAACTAAACAAAGAACTACCATCAGATCAGATCAGATCAGTCGCTCAGTCGTGTCTGACTCTTTGTGACCCCATGAATCACAGCACGCCAGGCCTCCCTGTCCATCACCAACACCCGGAGTTCACTCAGACTCATGTCCATCCAGTTAGTGATGCCATTCAGCCATCTCATCCTCTGTCGTCCCCTTCTCCTCCTGCCCCCAATCCCTCCCAGCATCAGAGGCTTTTCCAATGAGTCAACTCTTCACATGAGGTGGCCAAAGTACTGGAGTTTCAGCTTTAGCATCATTCCTTTCAAAGAAATCCCAGGGCTGATCTCCTTCAGAATGGACTGGTTGGATCTCCTTGCAGTCCAAGGGACTCTCAAGAGTCTTCTCCAACACCACAGTTCAAAAGCATCAATTCTTCAGCGCTCAGCTTTCTTCACAGTCCAACTCTCACATCCATACATGACCGCAGGAAAAACCATAGCCTTGACTAGACAGACCTTTGTTGGCAAAGGAATGTCTCTGCTTTTGAATATGCTATCTAGGTTGGTCATAACTTTCCTTCCAAGGAGTAAGCATCTTTTAATTTCATGGCTGTAGTCACCATCTGCAGTGATTTTGGAGCCCCCCAAAATAAAGTCTGACACTGTTTCCACTGTTTCCCCATCTATTTCCCATGAAGTGGTGGGACTGGATGCCATGATCTTCGTTTTCTGAATGTTGAGCTTTAGGCCAACTTTTTCACTCTCCTCTTTCACTTTCATCAAGAGGCTTTTGAGTTCCTCTTCACTTTCTGCCATAAGGGTGGTGTCATCTGCATATCTGAGGTTATTAATATTTTGCCCAGCAATCTTGAGCAATTCCATTACTGAGCATCAGTTCAGTTGAATTCAGTTCAGTCGCTCAGTCATGTCCAACTCTTTGTGACCCCATGAATCACAGCATGCCAGGCCTCCCTGTCCCAGAGTTCACCCAGACTCACGTCCATCGAGTCAGTGATGCCATCCAGCCATCTCATCCTCTGTCGTCCCCTTCTCCTCCTGCCCCCAATCCCTCCCAGCATCAGAGGCTTTTCCAGTGAGTCAACTCTTTGCATCAGGTGGCCAAAGTACTGGAGTTTCAGCTTTAGCATCATTCCTTCCAAAGAAATCCCAGGGTTGATCTCCTTTAGAATGGACTGGTTGGATCTCCTTGCAGTCCAAGGGACTCTCAAGAGTCTTCTCCAACACCACAGTTCAAAAGCATCAATTCTTCAGCGCTCAGCTTTCTTCACAGTCCAACTCTCACATCCATACATGACCGCAGGAAAAACCATAGCCTTGACTAGACAGACCTTTGTTGGCAAAGGAATGTCTCTGCTTTTGAATATGCTATCTAGGTTGGTCATAACTTTCCTTCCAAGGAGTAAGCATCTTTTAATTTCATGGCTGTAGTCACCATCTGCAGTGATTTTGGAGCCCCAAAAATAAAGTCTGACACTGTTTCCACTGTTTCCCCATCTATTTGCCATGAAGTGATGGGACCAGATGCCATGATCTTTGTTTTCTGAATGTTGAGCTTTAAGCCAACTTTTTCACTCTCCTCTTTCACTTTCATCAAGAGGCTTTTGAGTTCCTCTTCACTTTCTGCCATAAGGGTGGTGTCATCTGCATATATGAGGTTATTGAGATTTCTGCCAGCAATCTTGATTCCAGCTTGTGCTTCTTCCAGCCCAGGGTTTCTCATGATGTACTCTGCATATAAGTTAAATAAGCAGGGTGACAATATACAGCCTTGATGTACTCCTTTTCCTACTTGGAACCAATCTGTTGTTCCATGTCCAGTTCTAACTGTTGCTTCATGACCTGCATACAGATTTCTCAAGAGGCGGGTCAGGTGGTCTGGTATTCCCATCTCTTTCAGAATTTTCCACAGTTTATTATGATCCACACAGTCAATATATCCTGAGAAAACCGTAACTCACACAGACACAAATACCCCAATATTTACTGCAGCACTATTTACAATAGCCAACATGTGGAAGTAACTTAGATGTCCATCTACAGATAAATGAATAAAGAAGACATAGCAAACATATACAGTGGAATATTAGTCAACCATAAAAGGAACAAAATTGAATAGTTTCTAATGAGTAATGAACCTAGAGCCTGTTATATAGAGAAAAACAAATATCGTATATTAACACATACATATGAAATCTAGAAAAATGGTATTGATGAACCTCTTTGCAGGACAAGAATAGAGGCAGAGTCAATAAAAAACTGACTTGTGGACACAGAAGAGAAGGAGCGGGATGAACTGAAACAGTAGCTTTGACATATATACAAATATGTGTGTGCTCGTGCTCAGTGTGTGTGTGCTCATGCTCAGTCATGTGTGTGCTCGTGCTCAGTGTGTGCTCGTGTGTGCTCGTGCTCAGTCATGTCCAACTATTTGCAACCTCATGGCCAGGTTCCTCTGTCCATGCAATTTTCCAACTAAGAATACTGGAATGGGCTGCCATTTCCTATACCAGGGGATCTTCCTGATCCAGGGGTCAAACTTGTGTCTTGTGTCTTCTGCACTGGCAGGTGGATTCTTTACCACTGGCACCACCAGGGAAACCCGTATATACACCAGGTGCCACATGCTAAGTCACTTCAGTCATGTCCAACTCTGTGCAAGCCTATGGACTGTAGCCCACCAGGCTCCTCTGTCCATGGGATTCTCTAGGCAAGAATACTGGAGTGGGTTGTCATGCCCTCCTCCAGAGGGGCTTTCCAATCCAGGGATGGAACCTACATCTCTTATGTCTCCTGCAATAGTCGGACACAACTGAACGATGAACACACGCACAACGTATAAAATAGCTAGCTAGCAGGAAGCTTCTGTATAGCACAGGGGGCTCAGCTCAGTGTCTGTGATGACCTACAGGGGTGGGATGGGGAGGTGGGAGGAAGCTCAAAAGAGAAGGGATATATATGTGATATATATGTGTACACATAGCTGGTTCACACTGTTGTACAGCAGAAACTAACACAGCATTGTAAAACAATTATATTCCAATAAAGAAAATGAAGAATTTAAAAAAAAAAAAAGAAAACTGTTCAAAAGTATTGATGAATTTTTCTGTTTGTTTTTGTCACTTTCCTTATATCAACCCAAACTTTCATTTTTGCTTTTGTCACAACTTACAGTGAAAATACACAGTTCAGCCTATGATCTAAATGCAAATGCAAACTTCTTTCATATTTGTGAATATTTCCCAGCTGCTTTGAGATAGGAAGCCAATTATGTACAATATATCACAGAGAGGAAGCAATTACATTCATTTTCTTGGGCACTGAGAAATTTGATAAGGGTGACATTTGGCACATTGAGCTGTGATAACAGTTAATTTTTTAAAAGGCATAAAATATAGGGCAGTTGAATTGAAGCCATTTGTTTTTAAATTGTAGGAAATTGTGTTACCTTAGATGCTTTCATATGACAAGAGGGAGTGAAAAAATTAATTTAGAAATCTGTTCTAAATGCAAAATGAGTACTAGGCCCATTCAATTAAAACAAAACACTTCATTCTAAGAATAAGCCAACTCCTGAAACCTAACAATTAGCTTCAGATTGGACTGGACCTTTGTAAAACTGAAGAAGGCAAAGTCTTATCACCATGCATAATGTTGTTTTCCTGAACTGTCTTCCATTTATAAATAATGCTTCTTTTTCTTTTTTATCTGTAAGGCAACCAACATCCATATTTCTTCTTCTCTTTATTAAAATGCTTTCCAAGGGATATCAGGTAAATTTATCAATACTCCATGATAGGTGACTTAAAATTCTAACTGCACAGAGTGCTTTCATCCATTTATTCAGTAGATATCTCAAATTGGACAAATACTACACAATTTACTCATTATACCATGTGTGCGTTAAGAAGACTGATGCTTTTGAACTCTGGTGCTGGAGAAGACTCTTGAGAGTCCCTGGGATGGCAAGGATCAAACAATTCAATCCTAAAGGAAATCAACCCTGAATATTCATTGGAAGGCCTGATGCTGAAGCTCCAATACTTTGGTCACCTGATATCAAAGAAAAGCTGACTCTTTGGAAAAGACCCTGATGCTGGGAAAGATTGAGAACAAGAGAAGGGGGTGACAGAGGATGAGATGGTTGGATGGCATCACTGACCCAATGGACATGAGTCTGAGCAAACTCAGGGAGATAGTGAAGGACAGGGGAAGCCTGGCATGCTGCAGTTCATGGGGTCCCAAAGAATTGGACACAACTTAAAGACTGAACAACAACAATATTAGACATTACTGGGCTTCCCTGATGGCTCAGTGTTAAAGAATACACCTGCCAAAGTAGGAGACGTGGGTTAGATCCCTAGGTCGGGAAGATTCCCTGAAGAAGGAAATAGCGACCCACACTAGTATTCTTGCCTGGAAACTTCCTAAACAAAGAAGTCCAAGGGATCACAAAAGATTTGGACATGACTTAGTGACTAAACAACAGCAGTGCACACTATCTTTTTTTCTTAGCAATTAAAAGTGAAGCAAGCAAAAGCAAGCTCACTGTATTATATCTGAGGTCACTTTTGTAGGATTGGCACTTGCTCAGTATGTTATCACAACAAAATTAAGACAATCTGCTTTTACTTTATGGCAACTAAGAGAGTATTCTTTATTTCAAGCTTTAATTAAAGGTGTTTATCTCAATAAATGTCCCAAAATGCATTTGTTTCTTTGCAAAATCAACTTATTTCTTCTCCTAAATGGGAGGTGTAAGTCAAAATGCTTCTGTTTCAGAATTTTGGTGCTCTAATTATTCACACGTCCCTGCTCTAAAAACACTGAAGAAAGTTGCACTTCCTTTGCAATGAGAGCAAAGCAGCATCCCAGACAGAGATCATCAGTCATAATCCCAAGAGACAGACCCCTTCCATTCCATACAGATGCCCAGTCAGACAGTGTTCTTTTTCTCTTACATTTCCTGATAAATGCATTAAAATATAACTTACTTATATTGTAGGGCTGTGAAGAAAAAAGTTAATTGCATGATGATATAATATGCTAGAATTGGGGTCTGTAATATTAACCTTAAAAGATAATAAGTTCAAAGTTGGTTAATGCACAATGAAATAGGAAGCAAAACTCGAAAGGTAAGGGCTACAAAAACCTAAAGAACGGTCAACTTCATTTTTTAAACAGAGAATCGAATTCTTTGTAGCCAACTCATCCGTTCACTCATTCAACAAATAATTGCTTTATTTTATTTCCGGCTAAAGAGATCCACAGTTGCAAGGATGAAAGGTGAATGTGGGAAAGTGAGAGAAGCCAGAAAGGTAAACAGAGAGGCTCAATCATGGGATGACCTTGGGGCCAGGTCAAGGGATAAACACAAACAAAACTATTAAACAGACAATAGATGAGAATATCTCCACCAAACACTTTGGTTTCAAAGGATGTAGAGGAATATCGAAAAAATTTTATTTATGGGTTTAATGTAAATTCCACTTTAACTATTAATTAGAGGTATTTCCAAACGAGTTAATTAGAAAGTCAGCCTTTACTTAAAAGCATCCATGACACATTACCCATTTCGAAAACTGAGAACTGAAATGCACGCATCAATGTCAGTGCTTATTCCTTTTAGTTATTTGCTCATATTTGAACAAGCTCCTTTTAGGTGCCTGGCATCATAGTAGAAGCTTCCCAGGTGGTGCTGTGGTAAAGACTTCACCTGCCAATGCACGAGATGCAAGAGATGCGGGTTTGCTACCTGATTTGGGAAGATCCTCTAGAATAGGAAATGGCAACCTGCTCCAGTATTCTTGCCTAGAAAATTCTATGGCCAGTCCCTGAGGTCACAAAGAGTCGGACACAACGGAGCTTGACTGAACATCCATACACACACATCACACTAGGTGAAACTGATAACAGCAAGTAAAAGATCCGTGGGCATCTGATCTTCTAAGTCTTCCTGGCTCACTATGTATTAAACTATGAATAAAATTTGTTATTTGTCAGTTATTATGCTTTTAACATTTCTTTCCTACCCATTGGATACTGGGTTAATCATTGGAGAGGGAAAGATTAAACTGGCTTTGCTCTCATGGAGCTCACAATGCAAAATCATATCTAAAATTGTTTGTATGTATGAAAAATATTTTGATAAGGTAATTAAAACACAATGCAGTAGGATATTGTATTTACTGGCAATTATTTTGTTTTAGCCTGCACACTGCTCAACAACAGACCACTCTGGGCTGGACTCTGGCCCTGGGCACATTAAATATTCTGGGAAAATTGTCAAAATACTCCTGATCCCTAAGAATGATAAAAGAATGCAATAAGAGCTGTCAATTCAAAATTTATGAAAGATGGTCACTCCAGTAGTGATAATCATCAATATCCATCATTAAATTATAATAAAAATTTACTATCACAATTTTTATAACCAGCTTGTTAATACATTTTGTCCAGAGTTTAGACTTCATGTTGTACCAACGTTTGTGGTATTTGGTAAGTGTGAAGGGATTTAATACCCCTTAGGTAATTTAATATCTTTGTCTAACTGTCCAAAGTTGTTTTTTTTTAATCTCTGAAACCCCCTATCTTTATTAATTTATAACTTGGTTTAATTTGACAGTATCACTGTTTTTCTTTGAACATGCATTCTTTCAATCGTCTGTGTCTGGGATTAGAAACATTTTATCTCATTGTATCTTTGAATATTTTTTCTTTTACTTTAGTTTTCTTCTATTGGGACACCTATTATGTGTAACAGGCTATCATTTAGTGACTCAATTATTATTAATGTAATCTTTTTTTCTTTATTATTATTATTATTTACTTTACAATATTGTATTGGTTTTGCCATACATCAATATGCATCCGCCACAGGTGTACACGTGTTCCCCATCCTGAACCATCTTTTAACCTCTCTGTTCTTTTCTATTCATTTTCAATTTCATTTCCTTTGATGCTTGTTCTCCATAGCCTTAACTGTTACTTGTTAAATCAATCAAATTTTTAAAAATAAAGATTTTATATTTTTAAGTCAACTTATTTTGTCTTTGATATTCTTCCTTTTTTATGAAGATCTACATTTCTGACCCATATACTTTTCCTTCTGTTAAAGTTCTTCCTTAATGTTTCTGTCAAGGCACATCTATTGGCAACAAACTTCCTCAATTTTTGCTTGTCTGGGAAAATCTTCACTTTTGGAAGACAATTTCACAGGGTAGATAATTTCAGATTGGTAAATTTTTTTTTCTTCTTCTCACAACACTTTCCCTTCACTCTCTTGTTATATTATGGTTTCTGACAAGTTGGATGTGGTCTTTATCTTCTTTATTCTATTTTCCCCTGATGTCCTTCAGGTTTTTTTCCTTTAACCTTCGCTTTCTGTCATCTGGAAAAAATATATGTCAAGGTATAGTGGGGTTTTGTTTCTTGCTTTATTGTTATTCATCCTGTGTGGTCTTCTGTGGGCTTCCTGAATCTATATTTTGGTGCTTGACATTAATTTGGGAAATATAGGTTTTCCCTGCTATCTGAAAGTAGAGCATTCTTATGAGATCTCTTGTTAGTTGAAATCGTATAAAATGAAGATGAAATTACCTTAGGCCAGATCTGCTAACGGATGCACAATACAAATTGACATAAAGCACAGATGCTCACAGACACACTTCAAAGCTATGGCGGCTTGATGCTGAGATGCTGAATATAGTTCCGGGGGGAGGAGATTTTCAGTGTCGTTCTCTCTGCTCCCATGTGTGCTGCCTCTATACAAAATGGCTTGCTGCAGAACAAATGCTGAATGCTACTTTTGCTTTTCCCCTTTTTAAATAAAAGTGAAAGTCCTTTTCGTATTTCCTTCAGCTAGTTAAAACAGAAAATAGTGTAGGTCTTCTATAAAAGTGAAGTGACATAAAGCAAACTTTCAAAAAGCAGGAATACCTGTACTCAGTTATTGATTTTTCAAATATTTCTTCTGTTCTTTTCTTTCTTCTCTGGTATTCTCCTTACATGTAGGTTACATCTTTTGTAGCAGTCCCACAGTTCTTGGATATTCTGTTCTCTTTTCAGTTTTTCCCCTGTTTTCTTTCCAGTTTTACCTATTGAGATGCCATCAAGCTCAGCCATCCTTTCTTCAGCTACTTATAGTCTAAGAGGCCCAATAAAATATTTTTTTTTATTTCTTTGAAAGTGTTTCTGTCTCTAGCATTTCTTTTTGGTTCTTTCTTAAAATTTCCATCTTTTTCTTACATTGCCCATCTGTTATTGCATGCTGTTGACTTTATCCATTAGAGCCCTTAGCATATGAGTCATAGTTATCTTAAATTTTAGTCTGATAATTCCACCATTCTTGCTGTATCTGAGTCTGGTTCAGATACTTCCTTTGTCCCTTCAAACTGTATTTTTTGCCACTAAATGTGTCTTGGAATTTTTTCTTGACAGCCAGGGACAATGTCCTGGGTAAAAGGAACCACAGTAAATAGGCTCTAGTATTGGGAGTCTTTTGCCTCTGAACTGTGAACTTGAAAGGGACCTATTGGTCTTCTCCCCTTAGGTGAATAGGAAAGCTGGAGCCAGTTGGAGTTGAGTATTTACCTTCCCCCATGATAGGGAGGCTCTGATAATATGCTAGCAGGTCAGGCTCTGGTTAAATAACTGCTCCTGAGAGAGCAGACCTTCTTAAGAAGAACACACTGTTCAGGCATAGTTAAAGATGTGTCTTTTCTCTTCCCTTCCTGCCAAGAGTATAAGGGGATTCTTCCATATTCCCTGTGAAGTTCTAGGAAAGATCTTTTATGTAAAACTAAGAAAATTGTTGGGGTTCCCTGGACAGGCTCTACCTGGAGTTTTCACATCTCAGAGATAGCCATACTAAGCCTCCAGGAATTCATTAACTACAGTTCAGGTTCCCTAACCCTAACACTGGTTCTTGTGGTTTATGCGAGTAAGATGTGACTCTCCATGTTCATCTGTGGATTGCTCCAATTCAGGGGGCAGCAGTTTGCTCTGTGAATTCTCTGAAACAGTTAAGAAGAATTGCTGAAGTCTGTTCAGTTTTTACTTACTGTTAGGATGGAGTGGTGACTTTCAAGCTTCTTACATACCTGATTAGAAACTTATTCATTTGTATTTTTTCACTTTGAAGTTTTTGTGAATCTATTAATTAGTGTCCTTATTGGAAAACCCGTTGCAACTTCATCCCCAAGAAGCACAATGCTTACTCCTTTTCAGGTTGAATCTGTTAGACATATCTTTTGCATCTGTTAGGTGAATAAGTAACATTCACATTCAATAAGTATCTTAGAATATACTACACTGACATTCAACTATTTGCCCATCTTTGAGCCATCATGGGCCAGAACTAATGAGGCAGCAAATCATAGTTGTTTACATCAAATGATCCTTAGTTATATGTCCAGAGTCATACTTAACAATCTGTGTGAATTTGGGGAAATCATTCAGTCGTTGTTCATCCTCCTCCCATATAAAATGAGTTTAACAACTATATCTAATATGATTATTAAGACATTAGTTGAGTACCAAATGTAAACTCCTTAAAGCAAAACATAAATAAGAAAATAAAAAATAAAAATATGACAATAACATTTGGTACAACTTTGTTAAGCAACCTTAAGAGGAGTGCCTTATAAAGAAAGGCAAATGAGCAAATAGTGGACCTGTATTTATGGGCAGACTAATGCAACTGAGCTGATGACTTCTTGTCAAAATGGAGTAGTACAATTTATGAGATCAGGTTTTGAGTACAGTGACAGTGTCTATGAGGCTACAGCATCCTGAGAATTACACACACTTAATAAGGATTCCCAGAGGGTATTTTCTAAATAAATATTCATTGGCAGATAGCTGGCAGCTTCACTGGCTGGTGTTTTGCTTGTACAGCTGACAGCTTTTTGTCATCCTTTTTTTTATGAATACCATTGTCTCTACTGATTTAGGGTCCGACCACGAAAGAAAATTCCCACTGATTCTGAGAACTGCACATGAAGGCTGAGCAGAGTACATTTTAAACTTTATTTTTATTTTATTTTAATTTTGTAAACAACAGTAGAACACGGGGGTTCTTCAGAAACTGTCTATGAATTATAAGTTTCTTTCAGAGTGATCCATTCTTTTCCAGTGATTCAGAGCATCCTATTCTCCACTTCCTGCTTTGCAGAAAGTAAAGTCTGTCTTCAGGAACAGAAAATAGGAAAGATTCTTCTTTTATCTTCTGACTATGATACAATTCAAGCAGTAAAAAGCATCATACTTTATGTGCAATTATAAGAATGATCAACATTATTATTGAATCATACTTCTTTTCCAAAAATCTCCTGTCTTTAGTGATTTCCTGTGATGCTGATAGGGAATAAACTGGTTCTCATGCACCTCAGTACTACACGTACTTTGTATGTGACATAATGGCTTTGCTTTGATATTACTTTGCACAGAGAAGGACATGGCCTGGAATGAGTGCTGCACAGTCAGTTTGTCCACGTTAATGCTATTAATGAAATTATTTTTCCTGGGCAGTCCTGGCAATAGTTAAAGAGTTGTAGATAAGACAGATATGTCAGCATCTCCTAGCTTTTCTTTTGCCCCAAAGACTATGTTTCTAACCTTCTGCAGAGCATGAAGAGGATAAAATTATTTGGTTGGAAAAAAGTTTAAAAATGATATTAACAACAAACTTTGGACTCAATTGTCTCATTTTTCTTCATCCAGATACAGACATTGAGAAAGGAATGTTTCCATGCAGGCTTAAACATCTGTGATAACTGACATGAAGCAATAAGAATATCTGTCTAATACAGAAGCTGAACCAAGAGGCTCTATTACACAGAGTTTGGCCAGTCAGTTTATTATGTGAAATAGCAAACTGGTATCTCTCCTGTAGTCTGGCAACTTCATGGATTCAAAGGTGGAATAAATGCTACATTTAATATGATGTAATCATGTAAATGCTACATCAAACTAGTCAACTATTACTGACCCGTGTATATATACATATGTAGAAGATGAATCATAAACATCTGAAAAGATTCTGCAACATCTGTATATTGCCAAAACATGTCCCAGAATTGAAGCATGGGAAATTTACTTTTAAGTGCCTATTTCCATCCCTCTGTATCTTTTCTGCTCTCTGCTATTTCTGCCTGAAAGGTCTTCAGAAGTTACCCCTGAATGCTCATGGTTACAGTTCCCAAAGATGCTTGCTGCACTATGCTCTGGACATCTTTCATCCTTATCAACATGTATCTTTCCTAAGAGTAAGCACTTAAGGTCTTATTAAGTTTTTAATTAATCCATACAACAATTAGATGGTTGAAAAACAATAAATGATACCCTCTCAGACAACATTTATATCTTAAATAAAGGGCTTCTAGCTGAATACATGAGCAGCAACTGAACTACCACTCTTAAGGTAAAGTCAGTGGGGTAGGGATTTGTATGTACTGATTTCTCTGAGCATCTCAAATCATACAAGATGGGAAGTTATTGATTTTGCTCATGAGTACTTAGGGCCTTGTCCCTGGGTGACCATTTAGAGCTGGTCAAGCCTATATAAAAAGCATTTCTGTTATCAAATCTTAATCAATTTTGCAAAACAAATGTATGCAAGTGAGAATGAATTTAATTACTTCTACCAAAGAGACCTTAATATCCTCTTAAGGAAGTTGAACAGTTGTAGATTATGGTCACCTTTATAAACTGATTCTCTGCAAATATTTATAAGAAATTAGTGTTAGGATTGAATTTTAGCAAGTTTTAAAAACAACTACATTTTTGTAAGCTGTTATTGTGCTTTAATATAATGTACATTAAGGCATATTTCAAATCTAATGTCTGCTGTGTCTCACTAAAAATCCAATGATTTTCAGAACAACTGTAATGCCTAATTGTCCATAATGGTGAATTTATAAGTTACAATTCTTCTGTGATGAACTATGAAACTAAGTTATGAAGATGTAATGGTTTAAGAGTATATAGGGAGTTCTATTTAAGCAACAAATTTCAGGAATCTGTATAGGAAACAACATTTTAAGAACTATTTTTTTTCAGAGAAAATTAATTAAACATTTGTTACAGTCCCTTCTTAATAGATGCAGAGAATATTTATTCAGACAAAGGTGTGATTTACTCTGAATTGAGCCCAGTAATTACTAGAGATGACAATGATCTTGATACCTCTATCCTAATTCCTGGCTAATGACAATGAAGTTAAATGCATTTTGCTTGCTCTTAGCTCTTTCCTGACTGTACCACATATCTCTCAAGAAATAGACTGAACAAGCTAGTTGATCACATATCATGAAACCATATGTGAGGTTGGCACAAATAACTGTGGTTTTGCATTCTTGAAATTTTCCATTTAATATTGGAATACATTCTTAATAAATGTGGTTATGTTAAACAGTGCAGTGGTGGTTTAAGAAGTTTTGCAAAGGAGACACGAGCCTTGAAGATGGGGAGCTTTTGGGCTAGGCACAGAAAGGTAACAATGACCGACTGAGAACAATCATTGAAGTTGATCCGCTTACAACTGCATAAGAAGTTGCCCAAGAACTCGACACTGACCACTGTACGGTCATTGGGCATTTGAACTGAATTGGAAAGGTGAAAAAGCTCAATAAATGTGTGCCACATGAGCTGACTGAAAACTGAAGAAATCATAATTTCGAAGTGTCTTCCATTATTCTACACAACAGTGAAGCGTTTCTCCATTGGGTTGTGACATGCAATGAAAAGTGCATTTTATAACATAGCTGGTGACTACTGCTCAGTGGCTGAATCAAGAAGCAGCTCCAAAGCATTTCCCAAAGCCAAAGTTGCACCCAAAAAAGGCCATGGCCACTTTTAGTGGTCTGCTACCAGTTTGAGCCACTACTGCTTTCTGAATCCTGGCAAAACTATTACATCTGAGAAGTATGCTCAGCACATCAGAGATGTATCAAGAATTGCAACACCTGTAGCCAGTAATGGTCAACAGAAAGAACCCAATTCTTCTTCACGACAATGCTCAGCCACGCATTGCATCACCAAGGGCTTCAAAAGTTGAACGAATTGGGCTACAAAGCTTCACCTCATCTGCCATATTCACCTGACTTCTCTCCGATCAACACCCACTTCGTCAAGCCTCAGGAAACTGCTTTCCAAGAGTTCATCAAATCCTGAAGCATGAACTTTTATGCTACAGGAATAAGCAAACTTATTTCTTACTGAAAAAAATGTGTTGACTGTAATGGTTCCTATTTTGATTAATAAAGATGTGTTTGAGCCTAGTTATAATGACTTAAAAGTCACAGTCTGAAGCCACAATTTCTTTTGCATCAACCTAATATTAACTGCAAACTAAATTTTACTAGGTTATATCCACATATGAGTTGTTTTGGATTTCATTCTCTTCTAGAATGGAACGCTAAAGTCCTACTCAAAAAGTAAAAAGAGAGACCTGGAAGGTTCATCCAGAAATAGATGTGTTACCGAAGTACAGACCCAGTGTCTGGTGCTAGTTGTAAAGACTGGAATTAGGGAAGCTGATATACATAAGAATTGAGATTGAGGCTAATCATTAGTTCAAGTAAGCTAAGGTCTTAGTAGAGGAAAATCAGGAAAATCAGACCTTGGGAGGGCTCATGTATTACACAGACTGAAAAGAACCGGATGATCAACGTAACAGGTATGAGCATTAGATATAGTATCAGGGCAGGTTTTTTTTTTTTTTTTTTTTCCTGGGTAACAAACAAAGATCCAGTGTTGGGACTTCCCTGGTGGTCCAGTGGTTAGGAATCCTCCTGCCAAGGTAGGGGACATGGGTTCCAACCATGGTCCAGGATGGTCCCACATGCCAGGGAGCAACTAAGCCCGTGTACTGCAGCTACTGAGTCAGCGTACTACACCCACAGAAGCCTATGCATCTAGAGCCTGTGCTCTGCAACAAGAGAAGCCACTACAAAGAGAAGCCCACGCATGCCAACTAAGAATACCTCCTATTTGCCACAGCCAGAGAAAGCCCGCACACAGCAATGAAGACCCAGCACAATCAAAAATAAAATTTTAAAAATATCAAGTGTTTATTGTCATTGATACTTCCAGGGTTTAAATCATCATCTTCCATTACAGGCAGTGGCTACAGTAAGGCTGAGATTGTTCAAGACAAAATCCTTTAAAATAATTGAAGCTAAGAGATCTTTTACAAACTCCCAAATCTGCCCCATGGATAGGATTGTGAACTCATCCCTTACTAGATGTATAAGCTTTGTGGCCTAAATATAACTATAAATGAGAAATTTGTGAAAACTACACCCACTGAGGTCCCAAGGCTTTCCAGCAGCACTTTGCTGAATGGCATCATGCTCAAGCCATGAAGTATTTGGGCATTCAGAATCACTGCCAGCTCTGCTAATGTGACACAGATTGATGAGCTATCTCCTTTTGGGCCAAGCTGAAACTGCAGAGGGCATCAGTAACAGTGGCAGCCTGATACTGAAGAAGAGTATGAGGACTCCAGGGGGAATGTTGTGAATAAGAAGACAAATAAGGACCTGCAAAGAACAAGGATGACACTAGCATTCAGGGATGTATCTCAGCTTTTATGCTGGCCTAGGCCTCCCTAAAATCTGGTCTTTATTTTTTTCTATTTCTCCTAACCAATGCTCCTAAACCAATGCTCTTTTCTATTTAGTCTTATGGACTAACATGCATCTTGTAGAAACATGGCATACTGGTCAATTGCAGAATTGAAATGTGTTTTATCTTTGTTTTCTATTAAAAAATTCTTTGGGGAAAAAATGTGACCCATTTAATATGATTGTAGTCAGGAAGCTAAGGTCTAAGGCCTCAGAGTTGGGGATTCTCTCATTTCAGCTCTTTGTTCTTCTCAGGAACAGAGATTAAACACACCCACCAGTGACTATCCATCTAGGGTAAAAATTTCTGGCCAAACAGCAGTGTTCAGGGAAGAGGAACCATCCACTTACTAGAGGGCATCTCTGATTCCTCCCCTGAAAACATATTGATTATATTATTTGCAGCCGAAGATGGAGAAGCTCTATACAGTCAGCAAAAACAAGACAGGGAGCTGACCATGGCTTATATCATGAACTCCTTATCACAAAATTCAGACTTAAATTGAAGAAAGCAGGGGAAATCACAAGGACTTTCAGGTACGATCTAAATAAAATCCTTATGATTATACAGTGGAAGTGACAAATGGATAAGGGATTTGAACTGATAGAGTGCCTGAAGAACTATGGACAGAGCTTCATAACATTGCAGTGATCAAAATCATCTCCAAGAAAAGGAAAGGCAAAATGGTTGTCTGAGGAAGCCTTACAAATAGCTAAGCAAAGAAGAGAAGTGAAAAGCAAAGGAGAAAAGGAAAGATAGACCCATCTGAATGCAGAGTTCCAAAGAATAGCAAGGATACAAGAGAAAGCCTTCCTAAGTGATCAGTGCAAAGAAATACAGGAAAACAATAAATGAGAAAGACTAGAGATCTCTTCAAGAAAATTAGAGATACCAAGGGAACATTTCAAGCAAAGATGGGCACAATAAAGGACAGAAACAGTATGGACCTAACAGAAGCAGAAAATATTAAGAAGGGGTGGTTAGAATATACAGACTACAAAAAAGATCTTAATGACCCAGATAACCACGATGGTGTGATCACTCATCTACAGCCAGACATTCTGGAAAGTGAAGTTAAGTGAGCATTAGGAATCATTGCTATGAACAAATCTAATGGAGGTGATGGAGTTCCAGCTGAGCTACATCAAATCCTAAAAGATGATGCTGTTAAAGTGCTGCGCTCAATATCTCAGCAAATTTGGAAAACTCAGCACTGGCCACAGGACTTTAAAAGGTCAGTTTTTATCTAATCCCAAAGAAAAGCAATGCCAAAGAATGTTCAAACTGCCACACAACTGCACTCATTTCACACACTAGCAAAGTAATGCTCAAAATTCTCCAAGCTAGACCTCAACAGTACATGAACTGAGAACTTCCAGATGTTCAAGCTGGTTTTAGAAAAGGCAGAGGAACCAGAGATCAAATTGCTCACATCAGCTAAATCATAGAAAAAGCAAGGGAATTCCAGAAAAACATCTACTTTTGCTTTAATGACTAAGCTAAAGCCTTTTACTGTGTGGATCATAACAAACTATGGGAAATTCTTGAATAGATGGGAATACCAGACCACCTACCTGCCTCCTGAGAAACCTATATGCAAGTCAAGAAGCAACAGTTAGAACCAGACATGGAATAACGGACTGGTTCCAAATTGGGAAAGGAGTACGTCAAGGCTGTGTATCATCATCCTGCTGATTTAACTTACATGGAGATTATATCATGTGAAATGCTGGGCTGGATGAAGCACAAGCTGGAATCAAGATTGCAGAGAGAAATATCAATAACCTCAGATATGCAGATGACACCACCCTTATGGGAGAAAGCAATGAGAAACTAAAGAGCCTCTTGATGAGGGTGAATGAGAGTCAAAAACCTGGCTTAAAACTCAACATTCAAAAGACTAAAATCATGGCATCTAGTCCCATCACTTCATGGCAAATAGATGGGGAAACAATGGAAACAGTGATAGATTTTATTTTCCTGGGCTCAAAAATCACTGCATATGGTGACTGCAGCCATGAAATTAAGACACTTACTCCTTGGAAGGAAAGTTATGATCAACCTAGACAGCATATTAAAAAGCAGAGACATTACTTTGCCTACAAAGGTCCATCTAGTTAAAGCTATAGTTTTTCTAGTAGTTGCATATGGATATGAGATTTGGACCATAAAGAAGACTGAGAGCCGAAGTAGTGATGCTTTTGAACTGTTGTATTGGAGAAGACTCTTGAGAGTCCCTTGGACAGCAAGGAGATCAAACCATTCAATCCTGAAGGAAATCAACACTGAATATGCATTGGAAGACTGATGGTGAAGCTGAAGCTCAAATACTTTGGCCACCTGATAGGCAGAGCTGACTCATGAGAAAAGACCCTGATGCTGAGAAAGACTGAGGGCAGGAGGAAAAAGGGATGACAGAGGACACGATGGTTGAATGGCATCACCCACTCAATGGACATGAGTTTGAGCAAGCTCCGGGAGATGGTGGATAGGGAAGCCTGGCTTGCTTCATTCCATGGGGTAACAAAGAGTCAGCCATGACTGAATGACTAAACAACAACTGATTCCTTCAGCAACATTCCCAATTCTCCAACTGTTAAGACTTTAATCTTACATTACATGTCCCATAAAGATGGAAACAAATCTTTCTCTTCCTTGTCTTAATGATGCACTTTTTCTGATATCTGGAAAAATAATGGGCCCAACTTTCCTTCTGATTACAGAAGGTGTTTTTTAAGCAGAAACCTATAGGATATAAGAGAGTGAGCTATGCAGATAAACAGAAACAAGAAACAACAGGGAGAGTTCAGCCAGGGTAAATGCCTTGAAGCAGGAGCACAGGAAGTGTGGTTGAGAAATAACAAAAAAGCCTCTGTAACTAGAGTGTGAGTGAAGAATTTGGAAGGAAATTAGCTCAGAGAAGTAGCCTTGCAGAACATGGGGGTGCTGAATTTATCTCCCTCAGTGGAATGGAGAGTTATTGAAGAGCTTTAAGCTTAGTAGTTATATGATCTAATTGTTTCCAAAGGATAAATCTGATGCTCTGTCAAGACTAAAGAAAAGACTGGGTAGAAGCAGTGATACCAGTGTGCAGTGGGGTGAGGAGTAGAGCTACTGAAAGGTTTAAGCCATGGATAAATACCACTTGAATCAGAATACTAACAGTGTAGATGGTGGGAAGTGATTTAATTCATACATACACACTCTCACAAATAAATGTACTGATGTATAGCATACATATAGAGACACACACAAACCAGAAGTGAGAACAGCCATGTAACCTGCTCCTGTACCCATGAAACATTACCAACAAACATAAGCCCCCTTCCAACTCCTTTCAGTCACAATCTCCCAGCACAGCATTAAAACACCATCCTGAAATCTACCACCATAGCTCAGTCTGCCCATTTTGAAATTTTGTATAAATGGAATCTCCAGTATGTATGTTCATGTGTTTCTTCTGTTCAGCCTATTTGTAAGATTAATTCATATTGTTTTATGTTGTTACAGTTTGTTAATTCATTTCTATGCAGTGTTTAATTGTATGGATATTGGGATAAGTATATAGTAGCTTGTTTACAATTTTAGGCTATTAAAAACAGTATTTCTAGGAACTTTCTTTTTATGTATGTTTTGATAAAGATATGTACATAGTTTTAAGGATATATACCACAGGATGTAATTATTATATCACAGACTATGTGTATGTTCATGGGTAATGATAAGTAGTTTTCCAAAATCATAAGACAAATTCCTTCCAGAAGTACATATGAGTTTCAGTTGCTGAATATTTTTTCCAATACTCAGTTATTGTCTTTTTTTTTTTCAATTTTATTCATTCTGGTGGGTGCTTTGCAGTATTGCAATATGAATTTGATCACCTTATCATACATTACAGGCCATGTGAATATTCTTTTTGTTAAATATTTGTTCAGATATTTTGCACATTTTTTATTTGACTATCTGTTGCTTTTACTGTTTGTTTTATTCTGGACACAATTCCTTTGTCATACATATGAGTTGCAAATATATTTCCCACTCACTGACTTCATTATTCACTTTCTCAAAGGAGTCTTTTGATTAAGAGAAGTTCTCAATGTACTTCTATGGTTAAGTGTATTTATTAGCATAATTTAGCATATTAGCATTTAATATGCTAAACACAATATTTGCCTATTTCAAAATCATGAAAAAATTACCCCTTTCTTTCTTATGAAAGATTCAACTTCATATTGCTGCTGCTGCCGCCAAGTCACATCAGTCGTGTCCGACTCTGTGCAACCCCATAGACGGCAGCCCACCAGGGTCCCCTGTCCCTGGGATTCTCCAGACAAGATCTCTGGAGTGGGTTGCCATTTCCTTCTCCAATGCATGAAAGTGAAAAGTGAAAGTGAAGTCGCTCAGTCGTGTCCTACTCCTAGCAACCCCATGGACTGTAGCCTACCAGGCTCCTCCGCCCATGGGATTCTCCAGGCAAGAGTACTGGAGTAGGGTGCCATCGCCTTCTCCGTCAATTTCACATTAGGATTTACAATATATCTGGCTTTTTTTGGTAGTGTGTGATGTAGAAGACAGATTATTACTTTTCCCGTATAGATGGACAATTATCCAAATGTAGTTTAATGAAAAATTTCCTTCTTACAGCACTAAGAAGTATAAGCTTTGTCATAAATATAAACAGCTCTGTTCTAGGATATTTCACTAGTATGTATGTCCAACTTGGCAACATACTGTGCTGCCTTAATTACTAGTAAGCTTGAAATCTTTTAGTGTAATTCCTCTACCTTTGTTGACTTTTTCAATATGGTCTTGACTTTTCTAGGTAATTTGAATTTCCATATATATATATATATATATATATATATATATTTATAGTTTATAGTCACCCTGACATCCAGAAAACCATCTAGGGATTTGATTGGGATTGCATTTAATCTGTTAGTTGCTTAGTCGTGTCCAACTCTTTGTGACCCCATGGACTATAGTCCACCAGACTCCTCTCGTCCCTGGAATTCTCCAGACAAGAATGCTGGAATAGACAGCCATTCTCTTCTCCAGGGGATCTTCCCAACCCAGGGATGGAACACACCTGGGCGGCCTGCATTGCAGGCAGACATTTTACCATTTGAGTCACCTAATCTATATATGCATTATGGAATAAATTCTATTTTTCAATATTGAGTTTTAAAATCCATGACCAATATCTTTGTTTTCTTATTTATTTATATCCTCTTTAATTTCCCTCAGTAAAGTTTGTAGTTTGGTAAGTAAATTCTTAAATACCTTTTATTATACAAGAGTTAGTCATTGGATGAGATAGTTTTTACATATTTCACATTCTGATTCTATTATAAATGGACTTCTAAAATATACATTTATATATTTTTTTTAGCAAATAAAAATATTAACTCCATTCTTCCTCCTTACAACTAAAACCTCTTAGAAGCATAACCAGCAGGCCTAGGAAGTTTCTTTAACATGCCAAGTAGAAGGCGTGCTCCCTAGGGACCTTGGGATTTGTGATGTGCAAGGCAGTGAGTTCTTTGGTTTTCTATATATCCCAGATATTGCCTTCCAGAAGCCTCTAACCCAGAACTGTTAGTAGAAACAGGTAAATCTTCAAGAAAAACATGTTTTCTGTAGCCAAAGGATGGGGAAATGCATGATCTAAAAACAGAATGTCTTGTTGGAAATACCTTTACCCCATTTCAGCCAAATACCTACAAAATATTTGTATCCATTCTCCCAACTGGGGTCCAAGGGAAGATTTACTTTGCAGCCCATTTCTCTCTTGTTCTTAGGGAAGTGGGGCAGGGGCAGGGGCATAATTACACTTCAATTCCCCAGTAGGACTGTAATTTCAAGGTGAAACATGGAGCTGATCTTTCCATCCTTCTCCTGCACATGCAGGCAAGGCTCTTGTACCTTGGTGGGGCGGGGCAGCCTTGGTGGGTTGGAGCAGGAGCTGAGTCTCTACCCCTACCTCCCAGCATCCACTGGGAGCAAGATGGCCCAGGCTGAGTACTCCACACTCTGCAGTTCTGTTCTTTGAAAGACACTTTTAAGAAAACGAACCAATAGACCACAAGCTGGGAGAAAATATTTTTGCAATGAACATATGTGTATCTAGAATTTGTAAAGAATATATAAATCACATTTATGACTTAATAATAAGACAAAAAATCCAATAAAATTTCAATATGTACTTCACAGAAGGTATGCAAATGAACCACAAGCACTTAAAAGGATACTTCTATTATTATCAGAGAAACGAAAATTAAAACTAGAAGACAGACAGAAGTCTTATATATTGCTGTTGAAAATGAAAGTGGTACAGTTCATTTTTAAAAGAGCTTGAAATATTCTTTGAAGTTAAATTTATCATGTAATCCTGAAATTCTGCTCTTAATTATTTACCCAAGAGTTATAAAAACATATTTCCAATTAAAAACCTGTGTGCAAATGTTCATAACAGAATTATTCATAAAAGCCAAAAACTGGAAACAACCCTCTGTCAATCATCCTGCCAATGATTAAACAAATCACATATACACTGTAATAACTACTCTTTCAAAAGACATTGCTCATGAATACACAAAACAATGTGGATTATTCTTTAACATATGATGCTGAATGAAAGAAGACAGACATGAAAGCATACACATTGTATAATTCCATTTATATGAACCCAGTAGAGACAAGTTTAATCTACAGTGATATAAAGCAGATCAGGGTGGTTTCCAGGAACTGGTGTTGGAAAGAGAAGGGCTGCGAATGGGGTCACTAGAACTATTGGGATGATAGGAATATTTCATAACCTGGGTTACATAATCATACATCAAAATTCATCAAACTATGCACTTAAAGTGGGTGAACAGGTAAAGCATAAAGTCTAATTAAAACAGAAAGTCCTAACATACACAGATACATAGACACACGTGAATACACACACATACATACACACACTTACATCTTTACCACAGTATAATAATCATACATCTTATTGATATAACCTCAGAAGAACAAAAGAAGAAGAACTAAAGAGCCTCTTGATGAAAGTGCAAGAAGAGAGTGAAAAAGTTGCCTTAGAACGCAACATTCAGAGAACTAAGATCATGGCGTCTGGTCCCATCACTTCATGGCAAACAGATGGGGAAACAATGGAAACAGTGACAGACTATGCTTTTGGGGCTCCAAAATCACTGCAGATTGTGATTGTAGCCATGAAATGAAAAGACACTTGCTCCCTGGAAGAAAATTATGACCAACCTAGACAGCATATTAAAAAGCAGAGACATTACTTTGCCAACAAATGTCCATCTAGTCAAAGCTATGGTTTTTCCAGTAGTCATGCATGGATTTTGGATGGAGAGTTGAACTATAAAGAAAGCTGAGCACTGAAGAACTGATGTCTTTGAATTGTGATGTTGGAGAAGACTCTTGAGAGTCCACTGGGCAGCAAAGAGATCCAACCAGTCCATCTTAAAGGAAATCAGTCCTGAATATTCATTGGAAAGACTGATGCTGAAGCTGAAACTCCAATACTCTGGCCACCTGATGCAAAGAACTGACTCATTTGAAAAGACCCTGATGCTGGGAAAGATTGAAAGCAGGAGAAGGGGACGACAGAGGATGAGATGGTTAGATAACATCACCAACTCAATGGACATGAGACTGAGTAAAATCCGAGAGTTGGTGATGAACAGGGAAGTCTGGCATGCTGCAGTCCATGGGGTCGCAGAGTCTCGGACATAACTGAGCAACTGAGCTGAACTGAACTGATGTTAAAGCTTAAAGTCAAGATTAAAATGACTATTTATTCAATTATCCCTGTTAACTATCTCTCAATATTAAATGAATGACCTAGCACCAATTATTTTTACATAATGAGATCGGTTTAAACATTAGAGACCTGACCTTTTCCTATAAATATATCAATTTTGGAAATTTATTAAAATACAGGCTAATACAAAAATCTCATCTTTTCACACATCAAATGATATTCGTGTGCTTTTAAAGATGCTACCATCTATTAAAATAAATTGCTTATTCGTTTCTATTAGGGATGAGTCATAATATTCATATTGCATTTATAATTGTAATATTTAAATATTCTAATATTTACTACAAAAAAACTCATGTGTCTACTTATAAAAAAAATTTGAAACCAGTTTCGACCTGTTTAATGATGGCCTAATGAAACATTCCTTCCATGATGGACATACTCTATATTTGCTCTGTTTAATGTGGTTCCCACTAGCCATATGAAGATATTAAACACTTGAAATGCCAGGATGACTGAAGAACTTAAAATTTATTTACTTTAATTAATTAAAATTTGGGCTTCCCTAGTGGCTCCGTGGGTTTCATTGGTGGCTCAGACGGTAAAGAATCTGCCTGCAAAGCAGGAGACCTGGGTTTGATCCCTGGGTTGGGACGATCCCCTGGAGCAGGGCATGTTGATCCACTCCAGTGTTCTTGCCTAGAGAATCCCCATGGCCAGAAGATCCTGGCAGGCTAGAGTCCATGGGTTTGCTAAGAGTCGGACACGACTGAGGGACTAAGCACACACAGCACAGTGGCTCAGTGGTAAATAATACACCTGTAATCCAGGAGGCACGGGTTCTATCCCTGGGTCAGGAAGATCCCCTGGAGAAGGAAATGAGAAACCACTCCAGTATTTTTGCCTGGGAAATCCCATAGACAGAGGAACCTGGCAGACTACAGTCCTGGGGTTGCAAAAGAGACAGACACAACTTACTGACTAAACAACAATTTAAATTTAAATAGTCACATATGAGTATTAGTTACTCTATTGGACAGCCAGATCTAATACTTGCAATGGATGAAGTGGATAATTCTTTGCATAGGTGTCAATCTGCTATTTGGCATTATCAGGAGATTCTATCTAAACCGCCTCACCCCTATTTAATAGAATGAGATACTCACCTGATTTAGTCGTATTCTGAGCATTTGTTAAATTAACTTTACAATGGCAGGATTATTCTACACTCAATGATGTCATATATGAGTATGGTGATCTCAGTCTTTCTCCATACTCAAGGCAGATGGAGAAGGCTGAATCAAAATCTGCCTCACTGGGTAGAGTCTAAGCCAGTTTATTTCTTTTTCTCTCCCACAGGTTGTTAGATACTTTGAGAGTTCTTGGTACTGGTTAGCGTTAAGGTATTTATCTAAGCTATCTATTTTAGTTCAGAATACTAAAGAGTCTGATCTTTGGAAAAATGGGCACTGGCTATTAATGAACAGTTCTTTGTATCTATTGCCTTTTCAGTAATACAGAAGATTTTATACCCGATAGTGGTATGGGTTCTGAAAGAGTGTTCATAAGTTCTAAATTCCTAAAGAATTTAGACATTTTGTCCCTGGATATTTTTAAATGAGGCACATTTTTTTGAATGATTTGTACTTTGTCTTTCAGAATGGTTACTATTTTGGAATGTTTTATTATTATGGAATGTTCTGTTTTCTCCTCTTAATTTTCATCATAACCATATCCTAACCACCTTTGCACCTATTAGAAAGGATAAGGTTAATAGTGCAATACTAATAAGAGCAATACATTCTCCACAAACCCATAATAAAGAAAGGATCTGAAATTCCTGATCATTTAGAGAAACTTCGATCATTCATATTTTGAAATGTTTGATTGTGAGTGTCAATTCTCTGCGGAGTAGATAGGGACCACATTTATTTGTAATTCTTAAAAATTACATTTTTAAAAATATAATAAATGTGCTAAAACTTAGAGATTCTAAATTAAAATTCATTTGGGGATACATGCTTTAAAAATATTTTTAAACAAGGTATATGAGCAATTTTTTGAAAACCAATGGTCCAGCCAATGATTAGCAAGATATAAAGCTTCATTTATGTAATTTTAAGTTGGGTTATATGTTGGGATGATTTGGTATTTCCATCAGCCCTTGACCTGGAGGATGACTGACAAAGTTATCTGATCTTGGTAACCTGTTTTTAAAATCATTAAAATTTTGCAATGATTTTAAATATTTAAATAAAGCAATGCCTTGGAGAAGGAAATGACAACCCACTCCAGTGTTGCCTGGAGAATTTCACGGACAGATTAGCCTGGCGGGGCAAGGTCCATGGGGTCGCAAAGAGTCGGACACTACTGAGCAAGTAACACACAGCCATGCCTGGTGAATGAAAAAGAACATTTAGAGACACAAAGTCTCCAGAATCACAAGCGCAATCCAGTCCCCTTTGATATCTGACCCATTAATGAAAACCATGACTATACACAGCACGACACAGTGTGGACATGGAGTGAATGTTTTTTGAATGAATAAATAATCCTGGACATTGATTAAAAAATTTTAACAAATTTATCCTCCACAATAAGACATACACACAGAAGAACTTGTGCATGTGCATACAAACACACATATCTGAGGGCATAAGCTCATTTTGCAATTTACAGAGATCCTATCAGAAATCTGATTATCATTTTTGAAAATCATTGTATATATGACTCTTTCATCAAACTTGGAACCTTCTTCTTACTAGTATCTTATCTACCTTGTAGGAGAAACTGGTTTTGAAAAATGTTTTTGCCTTGAGGCTTTCCTAGTAGCTTATATTCAAGTGATAGGAAAATTCTGTTTCTCTGAATAAAATTATTATTTTAATAAAACTTGTCTGCTTTGGAAATCATATTGCCTTTTCAAATTTAGCTTCAGAAAATACTTAAAGACTGAGGACTACCAAATTCTATTAGTTTGCTAACATCCAGAATGAATATTTAAATTTACTTGCTTAATACCTAATTTTTATACTATTTCTCAGTTCTTAGTAACTAAAATTTCCACTAGATGTTGTTTTAAAGTACTGTAAGAATTGATTTACATTATACCAAGAATTTGTATAAGACAGAGTCTTTGCTATGTATAATAGCAATTTATTTTTCTGTATTCCAAACATCCCCTCACGGTTCACACCATCTGTTGTAGCTACCAGAATGCTAACAGGCTTCTTCCTCAGTCTTTATTTACTACCCAAAATGAATATTTGTAAATGTGTAACATTTATAAACAGAAACAGGAAACTCTATGCAGGATGTGGAAAAAGGAATTTTTTTCTCACTTTTCTTCTATTACGCACAATCTGCCTATCCTGTGGCATTCCTGAGCTCCAGGAACTTGGTGGATAGACCCTTTTGCCATTCATCAGTAAGACGATAATGAAGCTCATGGTAATAACCTCATCAACTATTAGGGCTGTTGATTCAACAAAGAAAAATTATATTTTGTTTGGTATAGGCTTAATGTCAAAGGTATTTACTTGAATTCTAGTGTTTGGAAATTTAATTATCTGCAAAATACATACAGCAACTATTAATCAGGAGACCTGATTAAACAGAACACTGATTAGCTACCATCTAATCATATCTGATGAAGACCAGTAGGGCAAAAATGGGTATGATAAAAGATTCACAGATGGATTCTTTGCTGTGAGTCAGAAGATTTGCATCTTCAGAGAGAGCACACACAATGATCAGTGATACTCATACACACATTTTGTGTTTATAACAACATCTACCCATCTATTGACATAACCACTGTGTGTTTTAGCTGCAGTCATATCTATATTTCTCAGGCAGTCATCTGGGATTCATGTTCTGCCTTTGGATACCATTTATTATTTTGCTCCTTTCACTGCCACTGCTCCTCTGCCAGCCTGCAAGTACAGGAAGGAGGCCGATGGTTGGGAAAAGGAATCCTTGCCCCAGCTCTGCCAATGATCAGCTCTATGACCTTCAACAAATGGCATTACTCATACTTCACTTATGGTGCAATTCCCTCATGTAAAATTGTCTTGGACTAGACCACTGTGCCGGACATGACTGAGCGACTTCACTTTCACTTTTCACTTTCACATATTGGAGAAGGAAATGGCAACCCACTCCAGTGTTCTTGCCTGGAGAATCCCAGGGACGGGGGAGCCTGGTGGGCTGCCGTATATGGAGTCGCACAGAGTCGGACACTACTGAAGCGACTTAGCAGCAGCAGCAGCAGCAGCAGACCACTGTGCGGTTTCTTTTTGAGAAAAGGAATTGTATCCTTAAAAGAAAAGAAAAAAAAAAAAACCTCTATCTGAAAATCCTACATCAAGTGCCTGAATGAAAGACAGATAACAGGAAAACTGCTCTGGGTTCTAGACTAAGGCTGGAGTCCTGCCCTCTCAGCAGCACAAATACATCAGCAAAGCTCCAAAACATCATTTTAGAACAACTAGACTAGATTTTCTCCAAGTTTTTTTTTTTTTACATTATAAATATTATGATTTAATATAACATGCAAATCAGTTATTAAACACTTGAAAAGGAAGGTGGTTGTAGTTAATGATGAAAACTGAATTTTAAATTCACTGCAGATTTCTTTTCTTTATAGTCCAGCTCTCACATCCATACATGACTACTGGAAAAAACATAGCTTTGACTGGAAGGAACTTTGTTGGCAAAGTAATGTCTCTACTTTTTAATATGCTGTCTAGGTTGGTCATAACTTTTCTTCCAAGGAGTAAGCATCTTTTCATTTCATGGCTGCAGTCACCATGTGCAGTGATTTTGGAGCCCCCCCCAAAATAAATTGTGTCACTATTACCACTATTTCCCCATCTATTTGCCGTGAAGTGATGGGACCAGATGCCATGATCTTAATTTTCTGAATGCTGAGTTTTAAGCCAACTTTGTCACTCTCCTTTTTCACTTGCATCAAGAGGCTCTTTAGTTCTTTGCTTTCTGCCATAAAGGTGGTGTCATCTGCATATCTGAGGTTATTGATATTTCTCCTGGCAAACTTTATTTCAGCTTATGCTTTATCCAGCCCAGCATTCCTCATGATGTATTCTGCATATAAGTTAAATAAGCGGGGTGACAACATACAGCCTTGATGTACTCCTTTCCCGATTTGGAACCAGTCTGTTGTTCCATGTCCAGTTCTAACTGTTGCTTCAGTCCATGGGGTTGCAAAGAGTTGGACACGACTGAGTGACTGAACTTAGTGACTGATTGTAGATTTCTTATAGTTACACTAGACAATACTTCTTGGAACCAGAGAAGGCAATGGCACCCCACTCCATAATTGAAAATTAGTCGGTCTCTATTACCATTGGTTTTGGATTCAGTGGTGTTACCAAATGCTCTTTAATTATGGGTTAAAATAATATCATTCCTATCTATTACTGAATAATACGATCTTTTCATCTATTAAGTAAGGAAACTGGATTAGATAGATGGCTTTGAAGGACTTTTCAAAGTCAATGTTTCTCTGAATCCATGATAAAGTTGGCTAAATTTAAATAAAGATTAAATGACCAAGGACCTTTCAGTTAAAATGAATTTTAATTAAATCCATATTTAAATAAATTTCAACTACAATGAGTTTTAGTAAGAACTTTAGCCTTACTATAGCCAACAGTTTGCCCAATCCTGTACATTCTTTCTTCTTTTACCTCTATTCTTTCTTTACTGTCTGTTTACCACATTAGACTAACCAAACTTCAGCAATTTCATTAATTTCCATACTCTAGATGGTCTTTCCACTGATAAAACCTACCAGTTCTTGCAAGAATATTCTTTTTAAAGAAGCCCCATTGTAAAATCTCAGAAGGGCCCTCTATATCACAATGGCAGCTCATTGCAAAGGCAACCACAAAAGTAACCCTTCTCTGTGATCACACTTCTTGAACTATGACTTTGCAATAAGTTTCAGCAAGAACTTAGCATCTACAGCCTGACACTGCGATTCTAGACTGGTCTTGCAACATATGTGTATTTACCAAATGTACTAGATCATACACTAGCCAGTTTCAAGCCTAGACTTCCAAAATGTTTGTTTCTGCCCTCTCTTGACTCTGCCACATCCATATGACAAAATCTGGACTAATCTGATGTTTAAGGAAACACACGTGCTTCAGTTATCCCCATCTTCCCTAGTGACAGGTAGTCATTAGTGAATAAGTCCATCCAAACCAGGGAAGCCCCAGTCTACCTGTCAGCACATTACAGATGCATTAGTCAAGCCATGATCACCCAGCACTATCTACTTTACCTGATTCAAGAGCAACTACAAATGGCTGTTATTTTATGCCAATAAGTTTGGAGTGATTTTTTTTTTTTTAATGGAACAACAACTAAAATCTACTTCCACTTCTGAATTTCCTACTAAATGATAATTCAGTTCAGTTCAGTTCAGTCACTCAGTCGTGTCCGACTCTTTGCGACCCCATGAATCGCAGCACGCCAGGCTTCCCTGTCCAGCATCAACTCCCAGAGTTCACCCAGACTCACGTCCATCGAGTCAGTAATGCCATCCAGCCATCTCATCCTCTGTCGTCCCCTTCTCCTCTCACCCCCAATCCCTCCCAGCATCAGAGTCTTTTCCAATGAGCCAACGCTTCACATAAGGTGGCTAAAGTACTGGAATTTCAGCTTTAGCATCATTTCTTCCAAAGAAATCCCAGGGCTGATCTCTTTCAGAATGGACTGGTTGGATCTCCTTGCAGTCCAAGGGACTCTTAAGAGTCTTCTCCAACACCACAGTTCAAAAGCATCAGTTCTTTGGTGCTCAGCTTTCTTCACAGTCCAACTCTCACATCCATACATGACCACAGGAAAAACCATAGCCTTGACTAGACGGACCTTTGTTGGCAAAGTAATGTCTCTGCTTTTCAACATGCTATCTAGGTTGGTCATAACTTTTCTTCCAAGGAGTAAGTGTCTTTTAATTTCATGGCTGCAGTTACCATCTGCAGTGATTTTGGAGCCCCCCAAAATAAAATGCTAATTATAAAAATATAAAATATTCTACTGATCTGGGTTCAGTCTTCATATTCTCCATTGCACTGTCCCTCAGCAGCCTTCAAAATGTTGTATTCATATAGATGGAAATGGTCAACATTTGCCAAGGAACATGTAAGGCCAAATAATTTTAAGGGAATCACTATCCATCCTCTATTCCCATGGGTTGCTCTTCCCAAAATTGACCTTCTTGAGAATGCTCCTCTGATCAGGATCTCATGCTGGCTTTCCCCCCCCATGTCCTCTTGACAATATGTCAATTCTAAATCTTGGTTTTGAGAAAACATCTTTATGAGTTGCTATATTTTTTCACAATATCAATATTTTGAGGGAATGTATAAGCAAAAACCTTTTTACAATCAAGCTGCATCATCGCATGCAAATGTGACCACTTTTCTCTCTAGATTAAAATACTTCAGCAGCTTCTCATGATTCATAGGATAAAATCCAAAACCCTTGGCCTGGTGGTCAAGACCCTTCAAGACCTAGATCAACATCATTTTCTGGTTTTATTTCCTTTCAGGAACCCTGTTTTATTTATACTGCACTACTTGAACCAACGTGCTTCCTGAAGTTAGGCTACTGGGGTTAGTCTTCTCCTAGTCTCCCACAGAGGGAGGTCAATGGGGCACCATCTTCCTTGATGATCAGATTTCAGAGGGATCACTCCTATATCTATTAGAAAGACAGTCCTGGGTTATAAAATTGATAGGAGGCTTCAAAAACTTTATATCTCAAAGGAGTAGAATTTACATATATAGCTTTCTGAAGTAAATTTTCTAAGGAAAGGGAGGCCAGGGAGCTGAACCTGAGAAGAAAAGTATCTATTATTTGGTCAAGCTGAGGGAAAATTTAAGTCTACCTTTGTAGGTATATAATGGTATTTTAAAATGTGGTACCAAACCAAGTTATCAAACAAAGTTTTAGAGCTAGTTCTTATACTGAACTCTCTATAGAAAAGTCTATCAGTTATAAATGTCGTCTACACTAAATTTTTTCTCACTGTAGCAATTCCTTCTTGGTTGACTCTGAGAGTCAGTCACTCACAAAATTCTTTATCAGTTCTGACAATTGAAATGATTATCTCACAAAACAGTTATTCTATCTTTGCATGGTTCTAATTAAAAAAACAAACAAAAAAAACTTCAGTATTCCTTTCTAATTATAATACAAAGGATTCTTATTAGGACCTTCCAAGTTGATTATTTCGTGGGAAGTCAGACAAAAATAATGTGGTTAAGAAATCCAAGATTCTATTTTCACAAATTTTCTATATCAGAACTTCCAGATGTACAAGCTAGATTTAGAAAAGGCAGAGGAACCAGAGGAAAAAATTGCCAACATCCACTGGATTATAGAAAAAGCAGGAGAATTCTGGAAAAACATCTACTTTTTCTTCATTGACTACATTAAATCCTTTGACTGTGTGGATCACAAAAACTGGAAAATTCTTACAGAGATGGGAATACCAGACCACCTTATCTGCCTTCTGAGATACCTGTATGCAAGTCAAGAAGCAACAGTTAGAACTGGACATGGAACAACAGACTGATTCCAAATTGTGAAAGGAGTACATCAAGGCTATGTACTGTCAACCTGTTTATTTAATATATATGCAGAGTACATCATGTGAAATGCTGGGCTGGATGAAGCACAAGCTGGAATCAAGATTGCTGGGAGAAACATCAATAACCTCAGATACACAAATGACACCACCCTTATTGCAGAAAGCCAAGAAGAACTAAAGAGCCTCTCGATGAGAGTGAAAGAGGAGAGTGAAAAAAGTTAGCTTAAAATGCAGCATTCAAAAAACTAAGATTGTGGCATCCATTTCCATTACTTCATTGCAAATAGATGGGGAAACAGTGACAGACATTATTTTCTTGGGCTCGAAAATCACTGCAGATGGGTGACTGTGGCCATGAAATTAAAAGACACTTGCTCCTTGGGAGAAAAGCTATGACCAACCTAGACAGCATATTAAAAAGCAGAGGCATGACTTTGCCAATGAAGGTCCATCTAGTCAAAGCTACGGTTCTTCCAGTAGTAATGCATGGATGTGAGAGTTGGATCATAAAGAAGGCTGAGCGCCAAAGAATTGATGCTTTTGAACTGTGGTGTTGGAGAAGACTCTTGAGAGTCCCTGGGACTGCACAGAGATCCAACCAGTCCATCCTAAAGGAACTCAGTCCTGGGTGTTCATTGGAAAGACCGATGTTGAAGTTGAAGCTCCAATACTTTGGCCACCTGATGCAAAGAGCCAACTCATGGGAAAAGACCCTGGTACTGGGAAAGATTAAGACAGGAGGAGAAGGGGACGACATAGAATAAGATAGTTGGATGGCATCACCAACTCAATGGACATGGGTTTGAGCAAACTCTGGGAGATGGTGAAGGACAGGGAAGCCTGGCGTAGTGCAGTCCATGGGGTCACAAAGAGTTGGACACGACTCAATGAGTGAAAAACAACAACAACTAATTTCAGAATAAAATCAATATATTACCAGTTACTAGTCTTCTTTGGGAACAAATGTAAAACTTATTTTTGTTCAAAAGAATAATCAGGTGATATATATTTTAGAGGCATATGAAGCAACTACAGATAAAAGCTACCTTTTATAATGTTTAAATATGAATACCTGACAATTAGCACAAAGTGTCAAAATACTTGATAGAAACATGGAATCATCATAGTCATCAATGAAGTCACCTACTGATGTTTGCTACACTTTCCAGTAAGTTTGTTTATATATATATATATATATATATATATATATATATATATATATTTTTATTGAAGGATAATTGCTTTACAGAATTTTGTTGTTTTTTGTCAAACCTCAATATGAATCAGCCATAGGCATACACATATCCCTCCCTTTTAAGCCTCCTTCCCATCTCCCTCTCCACCCCACCCCTCTAGATTGATACAGAGTTTCAATTTGTTTGAGTTTCCTGAGCCATACAGCAAATTCTCATTTACTATCTATTTTACATATAGTAATATGTTTCCATGTTATTCTTTCCATACATCTCACCCTCTCCTCCCCTCTCCTCATGTCCACAAGTCTGTTCTCTATGTCTGTTTCTCCTTTCAGTTCAGTTCAGTCACTCAGTCGTGTCTGACTCTTTGCAACCCCATGAATCGCAGCACACCAGGCCTCCCTGTCCATCATCAACTCCTGGAGTTCACTCAGACTCACGTCCATTGAGTCAGTGATGCCATCCAGCCATCTCATCCTCTGTTGTCCCCTTCTGCTCCTGCCCCCAATCCCTCCCAGCATCAGAGTCTTTTCCGATGAGTCAACTCTTCATATGAGGTGGCCAAAGTACTGGAGTTTCAGCTTTAGCATCATTTCTTCCAAAGAAATCCCAGGGCTGATCTCCTTCAGAATGGACTGGTTGGATCTCCTTGCAGTCCAAGGGACTCTCAAGAGTCTTCTCCAACACCACAGTTCAAAAAAATCAATTATTTGGCGCTCAGCCTTCTTCACAGTCCAACTCTCACATCCATACATGACCACTGGAAAAACCATTGCCTTGACTAGATGGACCTTTGTTGGCAAAGTTATGTCTCTGCTTTTCAATATGCTATCTAGGTTGGTCATAACTCTTTTTCCAAGGAGTAAGCATCTTTTAATTTCACGGCTGCAGTCACCATCTGCAGTGATTTTGGAGCCCTGACAAAAAAATAAAGTCTGACACTGTTTCCAGATGCCATGATCTTCGTTTTCTGAATGTTGAGCTTTAAACCAACTTTTTCCCTCTCTACTTTCACTTTCATCAAGAGGCTTTTTAGTTCCTCTTCACTTTCTGCCATAAGGGTAGTGTCATCTGCATATCTGAGGTTATTGATATTTCTCCTGACAATCTTGATTCCAGCTTGTGCTTCTTTGAGCCCAGTGTTTCTCATGATGTACTCTGCATATAAGTTAATTAAGCAGGGTGACAATATACAGCCTTGACGTACTCTTTCCTATTTGCTGCCCTGTAAATAAATTCTTCAGAACCATTTTTCTAGATTCCATATATGTGCATTAGAATATGATATATATCTTTCTCTTTCTGACTCACTTCACTCTGTGTAATAGGTTCTAGGTTCATCCACCTCATTAGAATCGACTCAAAGGTGTTCCTTTTTATGGCTGAATAATATTTCACTGTGTATATGATTTTTCATTGTTAGTATATAGAAATGCAAGTGATTTCTGTGTATTGATTTTATATCCTGCAACTTTGCTAAATCCACTGATTAGCTCTAGTAATTTTCTGATACTATTTTTAGGGTTTCTATGTACAGTATCATGTCATCTGCAAATAGTGAGGGCTTTACTTCTTTTCTGATCTGGATTCCTTTTATTTCTTTTTCTTCTCTGATTGCTGAGGCTAGGGCTTTCAGAACTATGCTGAATAACAGTGATGAAAGTGGACACCCTTGTCTTGCTCCTGATCTTGGGGGTAATGCTTTCAGTTTTTCACAATTGAGAATAATGTTTGCTGTAGGCTTATCATATATGGCCTTTACTATGTTGAGGTAGGTTCCTTCTAAGCCTCCATTGTTTGAAGAGTTTTAATCATAAATGGGTGCTGAATTTTGTCAAAGGCTTTTTCTGCATCTATTGAGATGATCATATGGTTTTTATCTTTCAATTTGTTATGATTGTTTTGTGTATATTGGAGAATCCTTGCATTCCTGGAATAAAACCAACTTGATCATGGTCTATGAGCTTTTTATGTGTTACTGAATTCTGTTTGCTAAAATTTTGTTGAGGATTTTTGCATTTATGTTCATCAGTGACATTGGCCTTTAGTTTTATCTTTGTGTGTTGTCTTTATCCAGTTTTGGTATCAGGGTGATGGTGGCCTCGTAGAATGAGTTTGAAAGTGTTCCTTCCTGTGCAATTTTTTGAAAGAGTTTTAGAAGGATAGGCATTAGCTCTTCTCTAAATAGAATTCTTAATAGAATTCTGTGAAGCCATCTGGTCCTGGGATTTGTTTTTTGGGAGATTTTTGATCAGAGCTTCAATTTCAGTGCTTGTAATTGGGTTGTTCATAATTTCTATTTCTTCCTGGTTCAGTCTTGGAAGATTGAACTTTTCTAAGAATCTGTCCATTTCTTCCAGGTTATCTATTTCATTGCCATATAGTTGTTCATAACAGTCTCTTATTGTATTTCTGCATTGTCTGTTGTAAACTCTCTTTTGTTTCTAAATTTGTTGATTTGACTCTTCTCTTTTTTTCTTGATGAGTCTGGCTAAAGGTTTGTCAATTTTGTTTATCTTCTCAAAGAACCAGCTTTTAGTTTTATTAATCTTTACTATTTCTTTCATTTCTTTTTCATTTATTTCTGCTTGAATCTTTATGATTTCTTTCCTTCTACTAATTTTGGGGTTTTTTTTTTTGGTTCTTTTTCCAGTTGTTTTAGGTGTAAAATTAGGTTGTATATTCAATATTTTTCTTGATTCTTGGAGGGTAGGATTGTATTGCTATAAACTTCCCTCTTAGGACTGCTTTTGCTGCATCCTATAGGTTTTGAGTTGTTGTGTTTTCATTGCCATTTGTTTCTAGAAATTTTGTGATTTCTTGTTTGATTTCTTCAGGACCCTGTTGGTTATATAGAAACTTGTTTAATCTCCATGTGTTTGTGTTTCTTACAGGTTTTTTTTTTTTTTGTAATTGATATCTAATTTCAAAGTGTTGTGGTCGGAGAAGATGCTTGATACGAATTCAATTTTCTTAAATTTACTGAGTTTTGATCTGTGACCAAAGATGTGGTCTATCCTGGAGAATGTTCCATGTGCACTTGAGAAGAAGGTGTATACTTCTGCATTTGGATGGAATGTTCTGAAGATATCAATGAGGTCCATCTCATCTAATGTATCACTTAAGACTTATAAATTTTCTGTTTTGATGATCTGTCCATTGATGTGAGTGGGGTGTTAAAGTCCCCTACTATTATTGTGTTACTGTCAATTTCTCCTTTTGTGTCTGTTAGTGTTTTTCTTATGTATTGAGGTGCTCCTATGTTCGGTGTATAGATATTTACAATTATTATGTCTTCCTCTTGGATTGATCCCTCCATCATTATGTAGTGTCCTTCCTTATCTCTTGTAATATTCTTTATTTTAAGGTCTATTTTGTCTGATGTGAGGATTGGTACTCCAGCTTTCTTTTGCTTCCATTTGCATGGAATATAATTTTCCATCCTCTCACTTTCAGCCTGTATATTCTTTTCTGCTGGTCAGGTACTCCTGTCTGCTCTGAGCTGGTGTTCTGCATGCTGTTCTGTGTCTGAAGGTGTATTCCTGATGTATCCCTGGAAAGAGATGTACTCCATATCCACCTACTCCTCTGCCATCTTGTTCTCCCTCTCCTTCATATATTTTTACACAAAAAACCAATGTCTTCTAGAGAAATGTATGAGGTTATAAAAATGTGTGTTTTTTTTTAATGTGCCTGAAAACTCTACCTTAAATGCAGTTAACTGTGCCTAAGAAGCAGTTTTCTCCTTATATGTATCTGCTTCTTTGAAAAGACTTAGTAATGGTGTCAGCTCACCTTTCTCCAGTTTTAATTAGCTGGAGTACTTAAGACCAGATAGATACCTATAAGCTCTTGCCTGCTTCCTACCTGGACTTCCCTTGACCACAGTAAGCAACACATTGAAACTAAGTGCCATATGCTTTGGTAGAGTGAATGACAGCTAATAAGGGATGGGATGCTATGGGGTCATCGGTAAGCTGAAAGTCACTAATAGGAAATTGATCTTTGAAAATTTGGTAAAATTTCCAAGACTGAAAGATAATTCCATTTCTTCACTTGAGTACCAGGCCAATCAACTTATTTATAAGTCCGAATTTATGAAAAACACTTCAGATTTGTGAACAATATGTTCAACATACAGACTGAGATAACTGAGGGAATATCAGAGTTTTGTTTTTCATCAGTAACTCTCAGGAGCAACTGGTGGTGATTACTACCCACATTCATTAAATTATAAATTTCTCTCTTTTATGCATACACACACACACACACACACACACACACATAAGGTCACTGGAATTCAGTTCTTCTATACTACGAGAACCGAACACAAGATAATTCTCTTTCCTTGTGTTAAATTATACTGGAACCAGATAAAACAGTTTAGTAGCTTGCTCCAGGAACTATCTTTTTATAGAAGAAAAAAGCCAACTAAATGAATTACTTATCAAATCTAACAGCTTCCTGATCGAGACTTGCTTCAAGACCTGTGCCTCTATGTGTGCAGCAATTCAAGGTTATGTTGTCATAATTGCTAAAAATTCTAACTAATTTCTGGTTTTGCAAGACCTCCTTAAGATAACCCAGTTCAGTCCCTGCTGCTGCTGCTGCTAAGTCACTTCAGTCGTGTCCAACTCTGTGCGACCCCATAGACGACAGCCTACCAGGCTCTCCCATCCCTGGGATTCTCCAGGCAAGAACACTGGAGTGGGTTGCCATTTCCTTCTCCAATGCATGAAAGTGGAAAGTGAAAGTGAAGTCACTCAGTTGTATCTGACTCTTAATGACCCCATGGAGGGGTCACCTAGGAGCCCACCAGGCTCCTTCATCCATGGGATTTTCCAGGCAAGAGCACTGGAGTGGGGTGCCATTGCCTTCTTCGAGTTCAGTCCCTAGAACTCTATAAATCCTTTGTTTCACTTTCCTATTTTGAGATTATTAAGACTCTGTCAAGTTTGTGTTCTCCCTTACTGTAGTGAATCTAATAAAATCAATCCGATCAATAAGTTTCCCTGGTGGCCTTTTTGAGAAGTCACAACTGAGAACCAATTATCTGTATGGTGTGTCTCTATCACATTAGTATAACTGAAATTCCAACCTCTCTTATTTTCCAACTGTTTATACTTAAGTATGTGGCATACTTTCTCCTGAGACTTCCTAGGTAGCACTAGTGGTAAATAACCTGTTAGCTAATGCAGGAGACATAAAGAAACATGGGTTTAATCCTTGGATCAGGACGGTCCCCTGGAGGAGGGAATGGCAACCCATGACAGTATTCCTGCCTGGAGAATTCCCATAGACAGAAGAGCCTGGCAGACTACAGTCCATGGGGTTGCACAGAGTCAAGACAAGACTGAAGCAATTGAGCAGGCACACAGGCATCCCTTCTCCTAACTCTCTGTGGTCACTTTTCCTTCAAATTGGCTTCTGATTTTTAATTTTTCCAATTAACTCTAATTTAGTATGAAGCCTGCCCTGAGACCCAAAATACTCTGATGAAGCTCAGACTTATATTTCTCTACTCCTTCACTGTCCCCTCTGATGAGCCCTTCTCCACACTCCACAATGCTGCTAACCACTATACATCAACAAGGTATCTTTCTTAGAAATTCCAGTTAAGGGCTCTGTCTGCCAGAGTAGATCTAGGATTTTAGGACAATTTGTTGTGGCTTTCCAGTGCAATTGTATGGGCAGTATTCTTAACCATCAACTCGCTGATATCCAATGCTTTCTGTTTGCCAGTATCTTGACTATTAAAGACTTTTTAATTTTCAGCATTATTTTTTACTGGGTATTATAAATAGAGTTATTATAAATACAATTTAAGGGGCATATTTGAATCAATAACTTGATACTTACTAGCCTTGTAAAAAACAAAAACAACAACAACAAAAAAACCTACAGAACTTTCCAAAGCCTCAATTTCCTCAATTATAAAAGAAAAAAAAAAAATGCAAAACAGACTGTGCTCTGTGCTTAGTTACTTAGTCATGTTTAACTCTTTGGGACCCCATGGAGTGCAGTCTGCCAGGCTCCTCTGTTCATGGGACTCTCTAGGCAAGAATCTGGAGTGGGTAGCCATTCCCTTCTCCAGGGGATCTTCCGAACCCAGGGATTGATGGGGTCTCCTGCATTGCAGGCAGATTCTTTATCATCTGAAACACCAGGGAAGACTTCAAAACAGATTAAATGATATTAAACATGTTAGCATAGTTTAAAAATATAAGGTATCAAACATTTATTATTTAGGTGGTAGTCTATCAGAGGCTAGATTTCTTTGTTTACTACAAAGTGCTCAGTTGGGTCTGACTCTTTGAAGCCCCACGGACTATAGCCCACCAGACTCCCCTGTTCATAGAATTTTCCAGGCAAGAATACTGGAGCAGGTTGCCATGTTTTACTCCAGGGGGTCTTCCCAAACCAGGAGTCAAACCAGCTTCTCTTATGTCTCCTGTATTGGCAGGTAAATTCTTTACCATTAGTGCTACCTGAGATGCCTGTTTACTACAAAAGCATGAACAAAGTTTGTTATCCTGTGCATTTGGATTAATAAACTTTCTAGTTAACATGAGCTACCATCTTCATTGCAGACAGAATACAGGTATGTTCATACTTAGTAACCTAAAGGAACAACTTGAGTGTTCAAGAACCATCTATTCAATTCTTATCATTTAAGACCCTACTCCTTTTTCTCTTGGTTCTTTCTTTTGACCTTTTAGCCACTGCCATGCTCATTAGTATCAGAGTGTAAGGAAGGAGAAATGTGAGTTGAGATAAAACTCCATTCTGGATGTGAATTCCTGTTAGTAATCCTGTAAAGTACTTGTTAGAGAAAAGGCTTTACTTTTGCATTTTCCCTCTCCTCATTCAGGAGAGGGCTAAGAAACACATAGGCTATATGTACTTAACTTTCTGGTCTATGTACTTTGATATCAAAAGACTTCAACAGGATATCTATGCCAAAATGTGTTATAATTAGCTTCATTAATTTCTGCCACTTGGGGCTCTAATTTTGACTGTTAAATCTTTGTCATTTATAAGTACATAAGAGGCTTACCAGGTTGCTTTACTGGTGAAGAATCTCCTGCCAATGCAGGAGACACAAGAGATGTGGGTACATCCCTGGGTCTGGAAGATCTTCTAGAGACGGAAATGGCAACCCACTCCAGTATTCTTGCCTGGAGAATCCCATGGACAGAGGAGCCTGTCAGGGTACAGTCCATGGAATTGCAAAGAATCAGACATGACTGAGCACACACATACAAACACAATATATATATTTATACATTATACATAAACAGAAATATGTATATACTTCATAGAAATGGATTTTTTTGGGTAATTGTTCTAAGAGTGGGATCACAAAGGTGGCTCAGATGGTAAAGTGTCTGCCTGCAATGAGGGAGACCCGGGTTCGATTCCTGGGTGGAGAAGATCCCCTGGAGAAGGAAATGGCAATCCACTCCAGTACTCTTGCTTGGAAAATCCCATGGACTGAGGAGCCTATAGCATGCCTTTGTTTTTGCTTTTTTTGGTCTTAAGAGTAACAAAGATATATAACAGTCACTGTAGCTTAAAAAAAAAAAAAAAGAGAGAGAGAGAGAGAAATATGTAAGCTTACCTTTTCTTTTCAGGTTGACCTGACCCTGACTTTCAAATTGAAATGGATAAAGACAGAAAATGGAAAAGCCCTAAATATGGGAGGGAATTTTTTTTTTTTTTAAGTTTTTAAACTGTCCATCTTCAAGTGGCTAAAAGAGGATTTTCAGTAAATAAGTGTTTTGAGTCAGCCATTAAATATCAAATGAAGCGCCTTGGGAGGTTTACATAGCTGGAGGCGTTATACAGAGAGAGTTCCTCTCTGTTCCCTCAGGGCACACACCATCAGCACTCAGAGGCAGTTATCAAGCTCTGTGCTGTGCTCTGTCCTGGTTGCAACTAGGGAAACTTAGGAGAAGCTCTTCAAGATACCCTTGATTAGAATTCCTCAGAGTAGGCTAGGCTGGAGGACACAAAGAGCAAATTCGCCTGTGACTGGGGCTATATTAAGAAAAAGCTTTGTGATTCAAAAGAAAAAGTCTAAACCTAATCCCACAAAACCCCAGAGATTTACCAGTACATACCTCACATTCCTTTATTCTTTCTAGTTACTGGAAAGAAAAGAGGTTTACCAAAAAACAAATCTCCACATCATTTTAGTCATTTTGATAATATACAGGGTATGGTTATAATAATCAATTAACTCTGAATATTATAATTGAGTATGCATGTATGCATGCTTAGTCATGCCGGACTCTTTGAGACCCCACTAACTGCAGCCCACCAGGCTCCTCTGTCCATGGAATTTTCCAGGCAAGAACATTGAAGTGGGTTGCCATTTTCTCCTCCAGGGTTTCTTCCTGACCCAGGAATCAAACCTGAGTCTCCTGCATCTACTGCATGGCAGGCAGATTCTTTACCAGTGAGCCATCTGTCTGGGGAATTATTGGGAATTATCCCAGTAATTGCATAAACAGTGTTTTAAAACTAGTAAGTTTGTTTTAGTGTTTCAACTGTGAGAATCGTATGCACATACTGTCATGCTGAGGGTCTCTTGGGTGGTTTTAGGAGGTCAACACTTACTTTAAAGTCAAGACCATTCTAAATGGAAGTAAATCTGCATCTCCAGGATCAATCAGGAGTGAACCTATGCACTGGCTGCCCTCACTGCCCTTCTTTCTTCTGAGAAACTGCCAAGATCTTTGCACTATGTAATACTCAATGGGAGAAACCTAAACCAAGCTTTCAGAGATAGAGCTAGAAACTGAATTAAAAAATACCATCAAGAAAATAAATAAGTCAAGCCACAGACTGGAGAAAAGATTCACATTACATTTATCTGAAAAAGGATTTATGTCTATTTTATATAATGAATTCTTAGAGAACATTAGAAAAAAACAAACAAACAAAAAAAAAACAGGCAAAAGATTTGTACAGCTGTTTCAAAAAAGAAGATTTGCAAAAAACGATAGGCACATGAAAACATATCAATCATTATTAATTTGAGAAAGCAAATTAAAATACACAAGTGTGGCTAAAATCAAAAATTGCTAATAACAAATGCTGGTAAAAAATGGAGTGGTTAAAATACCCATACACTTCTAGAAGGAGTGTAAGATGGTATATCATTTTGGAAAACTGGAACTTTCTTATAAATGAAACATATTTCTATGATATAACATTTACATATCCACCTTTATGTATTTATTCAAGAGAAATAATAATATATGTTTTCAAAAAGTCTTGTACAAGAATGCTCATACTAGCCTTATTTATAGTAGTCCAAATTGGACATAACATAAATATCCATCAACTAGAAAACAAATCAAGAAACCATGTTATGTGCATACAATGAAATGATACTTAGGAATGAGAAGGCATATATTACAGTTGCACACAGCAACAGGGATGAATCTCAATAACACTATGTTGAATGAAAAGGAATGGGATATGAATATATATATAAGTTTTGACTCTAGAAGTAGACAAATTTCTCAGAATGGGGCATAAGTGAAATCTCTAAAATGATGGAAATGTCCTATATTCTGCATTGGATAATTTAAAACTTATTGAACTAATAATTGAGGCTTTTACATTTACAATAAATGAGGCATTTTACATCACATATACATGTTACCAAAAAAGATGGAAGAAAATCTAAACAGTGGCAGGAAATACCTTTTGGCACAATGCTATGCACCACATTGAAATTGCACTTGAAGACAAGGCCTACAAAGTTAAGTGAGATTTTAAGGGTGTGGCCCTGATCTGATGGAATTAGTGTCCTTATAAGAAGAGACACCAGGGAGTCTACTATCTCTCACTTTCACCACAAATGCACTAAAACAGGTCATTTGTGTGAGTACTAAAGGAGATGGTGGCTTCCATGCAAGCTAAGAGAAAAAACTCAGAATGAAAGCTACCTGGTTTGCACCTTGATCTTAGATTTCCCAGCCTGCAGAACTGTTGTTGTAGCCACGCGTTCCAGGAAACAAACTCACTCAGAAGGACAATGCAGATAGTGGAGTGCAGTTTATTACACCAGCGGGCCCAAGGCAGAGTCTCCTCTTAGCCAAGGATCCCGACCAGCATTTGTGAAAATCTTTTATACCCCATGTGCACGTGTCTGAACCCACCACTCCAAATTCCTTGAGACTTACATCAACCAAGGAAAATACAATCCCAATAACCCCATCATTCACATGTTATGTGTTCATGTGCTCAAACAGTCGAACAATTAGCCAATAATCAATAAACCTGAGGTTACACTCCGATAGATACAGAAAAATTTATGGCCTGTCTGGAGGAAGCGGTGATTAGTGTATGTTTTCTCTTAGGCGATGAGTAACCTAGATATGATCTTCAAGGGTCCCCTGCCTGCAGGGGGTCTTATCCTTCTGTTGTTGTTTACATAGGCACTAAACACAGAATTTAGAGTCCATTGGAAAGCTGCCGAGCATGAGCAGCATGAACAGGCCTAAGATAGAGTCCAGGCCCTATGAATTCCTTCTTCACTGTAAGATATAGATTGCTGTTGTTTGAGCTGCCCAGTCTGTGGTACTTTGTTAGGGTGGCCTGAATAAACTACAATACCACCAACCTTACTTATAGGAATTTTTCATAATTGACACCTCCAATCATACAAACTATATCCACACATATACATATTCATATTCATAAACATATACATATTCATAGAGACATTTTAAATAATTTAATTTTTAATAATCATTTTAAAATAAATTTTAATAATTTCCAAAATATTGGAAATAACCTAAATGTATAGACACAAAAATGACTGAACTATTGCACTTCTATGCAATATAGTACAATATAGCTATTAATAAACTAAGTTATTTCCAGTGTGTGGATGTGCAGAAATGTGTTTGTGCTTGAAAAAACAGAAGATGAATAAATGAATAGTTTGTTCTTAACAGAGTGGAGCAAAGAAAGAGTATGGACGAGATATGGAAAGGAGCGAAAATGCCCTGAGTGTATATATGTATTTTCTGAATAGTTACGTCTTCTCAAGCCGCACTAAAGTTTTGCCAAGTTTAGAAATAAACCTAATCAACAGGGATGGTAACAAATATACATTTAAACCAAACAGAAAAAAAAAAACAAACATGAAACTAATGTTATATCCAGTTGATAATATAATGTCAGAACAAAATAAACTATTCCACTAATTTCAATATAAATTGTCTAAAGACAAAAAAGAAAAACATCTTGAACTTCACTTAAATTTTCATTGTTATCTAGTGTCCTAAAAATATTTGTGGGCATGCATGAGTGTATGTGTACAACTGGATTCAGCAAATCAGTAAATATATTGCTGCTCTTCAGAGACAAGGTTTTTGTTGTGGGAAAAGGGGGGTATAACTAAGGAAAGAGTGAAGAAAAGGGTGTATTCTGTGGTACTGGACTGAAATTTGAGATATCAGGATGAACTAGTGAGTTGAATATACATCTTCTAGCTATGTTAGCTAGAATGTATTATACCCCTAGGCCAATGAGCAAAGCTAGTTCCCAAATCCTGGACATAGAACAACTGACTGGTTCAAAATTTGGAAAGAAGTATGACAAAACTTTATACTGTCACTCTACTTACTTAATTTCTAGGTGGAGTACATCATGCAAAATACTGGACTGGATGAATCATAAGCTGGATTAAAGATTGCTGGAAGAAAGATCAACAACTTCAGTGTAAAGATGGTATTATTCTAATGGCAGAAAGTGAAGGGGAACTAAAGAGCCTACTGATGAGGGTGAAAGAGGAGAGTGAAAAAGCTGGCTTAAAACTCAATATTCAAAAACTATGATCATGGCATCTATTCACTGGAAGGACTGAAGCTGAAGCTCCAATACTTTAGCCACCTGATGCAAAGAGTCAACTTATTGGAAAAGACCCTGATGCTGGAAAAGACTGAAGGCAAAAGAAGAAGGGGCCAGTAGAGATTGAGATGGTTAGACAGGATCACTAACCCAATGAACATGAATCTAAGCGAACTCTGGGAGATAGTGAAGGACAGAGGAAGCTGGCATGCTGCAGTCCATGGGGTCTGCAGAGGTCCAAAGAGTTGGACACTACTCAGAGACTGAACAACCACTATACACACACACACACACACACACACACTCATAATCTATCAAATTAAAATACAATCCAGGAAATCTACAGTGTTACTTTTAAAATGCTGTACACATACATACACATTGAGTACGAAGGAGAAAAGCTCTTCCTTATAGTAAAATGCAACATAAGAAAAGTGGAAGGAAAAACAGAGTGAGGAAAATACCATTGTGTAACTTCTATATAAATAATTGATTCAAGTAAAAATCACACATGGTTGCTAAAGATTCTGACAGAAAGTCTAATATGTGTAGGTGTGTTCTTCCCCCCACTACCAAGCAGTTTTCTGACACAAGATACAAATCTGACAACTCAAAACAATTCTGTCAATATTTTCCCAGAGATAGCATCAAGAACCCACAGGTTAAGGGCTCAGTTCTATAAGACTAGCCTCTACTTCAGACACAAATCCCAAGTCTAGGTTATTACCTGTGCTTCTAAATAACTGGTTATGAATCAGAGGTTCCCACAGCCTCTTCCTAGGGCTCTAGTAATTTGTCAGAGCAGTTCACAGGACTCAGGAAACTAGTTTACTCACTGGATTAGCAGTTTAATACAAAGGATATTAAAGTATATGAATCAACAGTCCTTTGAAAGAGGCATGAAGCAGATAAGTGGGCAAAGGTGGAAAGCCTCCTCTCCCTCTCCAAGTATGACATTCTCTCCAAATAGCCAGAACTAATATGCTATTTTTAGTATTTTTCTGTCAGTATTGTTTTGCCTTTCCTCTAATGTCACATAATTTTGTTGTTGTTTTTCAGTAGCTAAGTCGTGTCCAACTCTTCGCAAACCCATGGACTGTAGCAAACCAGGACTCTCTGTCCTTCACCATCTCCCGGAGTTTGCTCAAATTTATGTCCGTTGAGTTGCTGATGCTATCTAACATTCTCATCCTCTTCTTCCTCCTCTTCCTTTTGCCTTCTGTCTTTCTCAGCATCAGGGTTTTTTCCAATGAGTCAGCTCTTCCTATCAGGTGGCCAAAGTATTGGAGCTTCAGCTTCAGCATCAGTCCTTCCAGTGAATATTTAGGGTTGATTTATTTTAGGATTGATTTGTTTGCCCTCCTTGCAATCTGAGGGACCATAATGAGTCATCTCCAGCACTATAATCTGAAATCATTACTTCTTCGGCACTCAGCCTTCTTTACAATCCAACTCTCACATCTGTCCATGACTACTGGAAAGATCACAACTTTGATTATATGAAACTTTGCTGGCAAAGTGATATCTTTGCTTTTAAATACTCTTGTCTAGGTTTTCCATAGCTTTCTTTCCAAAGAGTGTCTTTCATTTCACAGCTGCAGTCATCATCTGCCATGATATTGGAGTCTAAGAAGATAAAATTCGTTTTTTCTTCCACTTTCTTCCTTTCTATTTGCCATGAAGAGATGTCACTGGATACCATGATCTTAGTTTTTTGAATGATGAGTTTCAAGTGAGCTTTTTCACTCTCCTCTTTCACCCTCATCAAGAGGCTCTTCAGTTCCCCTTCACTTTCTGCCATTAGGGTGGTGTCATCTGCATATCTGAGGTTATTGATATTTCTCCCAGTAACTGTGATTCATCCAGCCCAGGATTTCACATGAGGTACTCTACACAGAAGTTAAATAAACAGGGTAACAATATGCAGCCTTGTCATACTACTTTCCCAATTCTGAACCAGTTGGTCCATGTAAGGTTCTAATTGTTACCTCTGGAGCCACATACAGGTTTCTCAGGAGACAGATAAGGTGGTGTCATATTCCCATCTCTTTAAGAATATCCCAGTTCATTGTGATCCACACAATCAAAGGCTTTAGGGTAGTCAATGAAGCAGAAGTAGATGTTTTTCTGGAATTCCCTAGCTTTTTCCATGATCCAAAGAATGTTGGCAATTTGATCTCTGGTTCCTCTCCCTTTTCTAAATCTAGCTTATACATCTGAAAGTTCATGGTTCACATACAGCTAAGGCCTAGCTTGAAGGATTTTGAGCATTACCTTGCTAACATGTGAGATGAACATACTTGTACAGTAGTTTGAATATATACTTTGGCACTGTACTTCTTTGAGAATGGAATGAAAACTGATTTTTTTCCCAATCCTGTGGGTACTGAGTTTTCCAAATTCGTTGGCATACTGAGTTGTAGCACTTTCACAGCATCATCTTTTAGGACTTGAAATACCTCCACTAGCTTTGTTCATAGTAATGCTTCATAAGGCCTACTTGACTTCATACTACAAGGTATCTGGCTCTACATAAGTGACCATACAATTGTGGCCATCGGGGCTATTAAGTAATTTTTTTTTTTTTTGTATAGTTCTGTGTATTCTTGCAACTTCTTCTCAATGTCTTCTACTTATGTTAGGTCCTTACTGTTTCTGTCCTTGATTGTGCCCATCCTAGAATGAAATGTTCCCTTGGTATCTTCAATTTTTTTGAAAACCTCTCTAGTCTTTTCCATCCTATTGATTTCCTCTATTTCTTTGCACTGTTCTTTTAAGAGGCCGTCTTACCTCTCCGTGATATTCTTTGGAACTCTGCATTCAGTTGGGTATACCTTTCCCAATCAATATGTCCTCTTTTGTATTTGAGTTCTTTGATTTAGTGACATCACTGTTAAAAAAATATTGAAATTTCCCATGCAGAAACACAAAACATATCACTATTTGTTTATACATTCCTTAATTTCTCTGTGCAATATTTTGTAGTAAGCAGGTCATTTACATATATCATTGTCTATTCATAAATATTGTAATGCTATTATAAATGAGGATGTTTGTTTTAACATTTCATCTTCTGATTTCTCATTGCCAGTACAGAAACATAATTAAGTTTTAGATTGACCTTTTATTTTTGAAGTGTTAGTCACTCAGTCATGTCTGATTTTTTGCGACAACATGGACTGTAGCCCACAGGCTCCTCTGTCCATAGGGTTTTCCAGGCAAGAATACTGGAGTGGGTAGCTATTCCCTTCAGGGATCTTCCTGACCCGGGGTTGAACCTGGATCTACTGCACTGTAGGCAGATTCTTTACTGTCTAAGTTGCCAGGTAAGCCCATTTTTGTAACCTTATTAAATTCACTTATTGGTTCCAGTTATTTGTGGTCTTTTGTAAATCTTGGATTTCCTGTACATGATCATGTCATCTGAAAATAATGACTATTTAAATTCTTTCCAATAATTTTGTATTTTATCTCACTTTCTTGCCTTATTTCATTGGCTATGATATTAACCAGAATAAGTAAGAATAGATATTGTTGCCTTGTTTCTGATCTTAGAAAGTGTTTAGCCTTTCACTGTTGAATATAATGCTAGTATTTAACAGAGAAAAGGATGAGGAAGATTACTTCTATATACAGTTTACTGATGTTTAACTGTAGAGATTCTAAACTGTGTTACTTTACTTTGAACTGTTACTGTTTTTGAGAATGACTTCAATATTTCTTAAGCCAATTTAAATAGGAGTTTTCTCTATTGAGAAGTGACAGATTCTAGCTGATATTATGTATTTAATATTAAAAAATGGGTATAATAAATAATGTAGATTCTAAGAGAGAAACATTTGAATCATTAGAGAAAATACACCTACAACTTAACCAAATTAGTTAATCTTAAGAGAAAAAAACTTTTGGCCCACTCTTGCTTTGTGTGTGTATGTGTGTGTGTGTGTGTGTGTGTGTGTAGGTATGTGCATTGAGAATGTGGATTTGTAGGAGAAAGGAAAGGACAGTATCATTTGAGTGTCATGAAAATTCAACATCGGCATCAGAATTTTAAGAAGTATACTAATATATACACATATCTTAATGTATACTTATGTATACTAATTATATATGTTATATGAACTTATATCTACATATGTATAATGTGCATCATTATAATAATATACTTGTGCTATATATGTCTAATGTGTATAACAGTAGTGCTTAAAATGTACTTAATCCAAATATTAATATATAAAAACTTTTAGAATGTGTATATTCTAGGTGTGCTAAGTCAGTTCAGTCGTGTCTGATTCTTTTCAACTCTGTGGACTTTAGCCTACCAGGCTCCTCTGTCCATGAGGTTCTCTAGGCAAGAATATTGGAGGGGGTTGCCATTTCCTCCTCCAGGGGATCTTCCTGACCAAGGGATCAAACCTGTGTCTCATGTCTCCTGCATTGGCAGGCAGGTTCTTTACCACAATACCACCTGGGAAGCCATAGCCACCCGTTCCCCCCAAGGTAGATCAATATAATAACGTGAAAAAGTGTAATGGGATACGTAACTTGATTTTAGTCATATGTTTCCTCATTCTGTACTTACTGGATGCTTTGGAACAACGTAAAGACCCAAAATATGTTGATGTTTGAAAAGGGTTCAGTAAAGGTGAATGATACTTTGGGAAGCATAAGATTAAGCCTTCCTGTTTGTATTGCTGGGATCTGGCTGTACCATCCCTATACTCTCTCGTATTTAAATAACTAGATAAGCTCTTAAGTAGATTTTAGGCAACTGTCACTTTGTGAATAAGTGTGATAGGTGTAGAAGAGGATAAAAAGGGGATAAAGTGACCAGGCTTACTTAAACAGGGAACAAAAGAAAGGAAAGAGCATGGTCTTGCAGTCTGACCCTAGCAATTAGGACAAGAAATTTATCTTTCCAATTTTATAGCCTCTTCATGTTACATAATAGCATTTAAAATACTTATCTCTATAGGTATGAAAATTAAATAGGATCATATTATTACAAAAATTTTATTCAATAAATGAGTTATTTTATGATTCTAAGAATAGTCTAACATTGAAATAAAAAAATGAAATGTATTAAGAAAATTTTGAGATAAGAAGCAGACAGTTTTAGAAAGAATAAAATGAGATTTGTATCTAACTTAGGCTAGGTTAAATGAAGGCTTTTCTAAAAGCCCAGATTTAGTGTATAAAGGGCTTAAAGAATTCAATAATAACAATCATTTTATTATATAGTTATATAAACAAAAATGGTAAGCATCCATATTATTAGTTTGGAATTTAGCTATTCATTGGTTTATTAACATGATTTTGCACTAATTATTTTTTACAGTAATGTAGTAAAATACATATGATTCATGCTTAGCAAAATCCCACAGTCTCTTCACATAAAATATATGTGAAAATCATTAATTACATGTCCAATCCCAATGCACAATTCCTATGGTTCATGCCACCAGACAGGTGAAAATATGAAGTTCAGAGGGAATTCGCATCAATGTAACACTGTCGAGGTGAAGGGATGATTAGAAACCAGGGTGAAATGTGCCTCTAAGACCAGATCTGGAATAATCTAAATTCAGAAACATAGCCAAAGAAGAGCAGAGTCAAGCAGTTCAACACACAGGGAGCTGTGATATGAAAGGCAGGTAAGCAGGGTTGGGCAATCTGGGAGACAGCTGAAAGTTCAAGAGTTTTGTGGATAATACCTGTATTACAGAAATTTTTCTATGAGGATTTCTCTGCCAATGGTAAGTCTAAGGTCAGGAGTGGATAGAAAGCAAATTTACATCAGGATCCAAATCACAGAGAAGGAAAATGACAGAAGCTAGTGGTAATTCTGGTTTCTAACCAAATAGGCTATATAAAGTAGATGATAAAAAAGACAGTCATAGCTACTTAAGAAGGGTATTTTGGTAATTCTAGGAGAATTAGATATTCTGTGAAATGTGGTTAAAGATAGACACATTATCTATGTGGTCAAGTTCAAAAGAAGCTTGAGTGTAGGAAGTATTAAATTTCAAGTAGGCACACTTAACTTTCTCTAGGCAAAGACATGGATCATTCTTATAGGGGCAAATCATTACTAAGTGTTTGAACACTTTCAGAAGAAATTCATGATTCTGTGGATGCCACAGGAACACTGTCTGTTGAAGTTATACACACCAGTTCCATAGAACAGACACATAGAACACTGTACTGTCCCATATATTTTTAAAAAGGGCAAAACAGTAGTGTCCTCAAGAGAAATAATGTAGTGCATTCCAATTAATTAATAGGGAAAATCTTGAAGTTTTCTAGAAATACTTTAAAAGAGAAAAATTACAGTCATATCAATTCAAAGTTTTGAACAATGGAATACTGTCATAAGTAAAGAAAAGTTTTAGAATTATTAATACTGTCTTTTAAAGCTACGTATCATTTACATGTCTTTATAATTTTTTACTTTTAAGGGATGCATCAAACAAATGGATCACAGCTGAGTAATTGAGGACTAGGTTTCAAGGATAGACACTGTTTTACATTGATGAGGTGTATAGAGTATTTTTAGACTTCATGAAGTGCAGCAGATAAGCTTTCATTCATCTGATGACAAACAAGACAAGGAGATATATTTGGGTATTCTAACTTTGCATAACATGTGTGCTCAACCCTTTTCTGTGGAACACTTCATTTAAAACTGATTACAATCACAGCTGCTACAATGATGAAGGGGGTTCCACAAGAGTTCTTTTTCAGGTATAGAGCATGTTATGACATTTTTGTGGAATAGGTTTTTACTTGCTTTCTCATCTTAAAAATTTAGATTACTCGTCTATAACCCATTATACTACTGAGATGGAGATTTATGCCTCAGACAATGTATATATTTTCTGGCAAGAGACTGAAGAGTGACAGCACGCTAGTAGACACTTTTATAGAACTGGTAACACAGGAATAGATTGCAAAGTACTCCTCAATCATACGCAAAAAGCAATCTTAGTAAGCTTGCAAGCAAGGCAAACCTACAAGTTCTGCCACTGCATATAAAAATAACAGATCATGATAGAAATCACAGCTGTTCGGTGGTTGCATTTTTTTCTTAAATCTAGATAAAAAAAATTAACCTTGATTTTATCCATTTTTATGTAAATTTTAATTGAAGAGACAGAAGGTGTTCAAGAATGATATATGCCAGTGGGGATAAAAACCAAAGAAAACACCTCTTGTCCACATGCTGCTATAAATGATAATACTTACATAATTATAAGAAGTGGCCTATGTAAGTCCCATTCTAAACTGTGTGATTTTAGAAAATATCATACAGAAAATACCAGTTATATTTTTATTTAGTTTCAGTGGACTTCCATAGCTCATACATAATATAAATGAAATGGCATATAGAAAAAAAAAAGAAAAAATTCCTAGTATGAGACAGCTAAACTTCCTAACAGTAGGGATTAAGCCATGAATTATGCATACTACAGGTGTACTTCCTGGATGTAAAAAGCTTGGAAGCACTCTCCATTATAAAAGCACACTTACATAAAATTCATCCATTGCATAAGCAGTGTTTAGCAAGCCTCAGCACCAACAAAAGAAAAATGGTGGACAAAGAAATTCAGTTCTCAAGTAGCAATAAAAGTTGACAATTGTGGGTACTTAAAAAGTTTCAATCATTGTTTTTTAACATAGCACTTGTCATATATTATTTGACATTCACAATAGCTCTGAGCTGGATAGTATCTTTTTAAATTATTTTTTATTGTGATAGAAACTGCATAACACAAAATTTACCATCTTAACCATTGCTAAGTGTCAAGTTCAGGGGTGTTCAATATATTTACATTGTTGTGGAAGTAATAGCCAAAGCTTTTTCAACTTGCCAAATTGAAATTCTATACATATTAAACAACAATTCCTCATCATTTCCTTCTCCAAACCCCTGAAAACCATCATTCTACTTTTTGTTTCTATGAATTTGGCTTCTCCTGATAAGAATGCTCAAACTGGGGTGGTCCTAAGATGGCAGAGGAATAGGATGGGGAGACCACTTTCTCCCCCACAAATTCACTGAAAGAACATTTGAACGCTGAGCAAATTCCACAAAACAACTTCTGAATGCTGGCAGAGGACATCAGGCACCCAGAAAGGCAGCCCATTGTCTTTGGAAGGGAGATGGAGAAGTCTTGAGGCTACTGTAAGAATAAGACTAAAAACCAGAGGCAGGAGGCTGAAGTCCAAATCGTGAGAACACCAGAGAACTCCTGACTCCAGGGAACATTAATCGATAAGAGCTCATCAAAAGCCTCCATACCTATACTGAAACCAAGTACCACCCAAGGGTCAACAAGTTCCAGAGCAAGACATACCATGCAAATTCTCCAGCAACACAGGAACATAGCCCTGATCTTCAATATACAGGCTGCCCAAAGTCACACCAAACCCACTGACATCTCAAAACTCACTACTGGACACTTTATTGCACTCCAGAGAGAAGAAATCCAGCTCCACCCACCAGAACACCGACACAAACTTCCCTAACCAGGAAACCTTGACAAGCCACACGTCCAACCGCACCCACAGCGAGGAACCTCCACAATAAAGAGGAACCACAAACTGCCAGAATACGGAAAGGCCACCCCAAACACAGCAATATAAACAAGATGAAAAAGCAGAGAAATACTCAACAGGTAAAGGAACAGGATAAATGCCCACCAAACCAAACAAAAGAGGAAGAGATAGGGAATCTACCTGATTAAGAATTCCGAATAATGATACTGAAATGATCCAAAATCTTGAAAACAAAATGGAGTTTCAGATAAATAGCCTGGAGACAAGGATTGAGAAGATGCAAGAAATGTTTACCAAGGACTGTGTCCTCACTTTGGACTTCCCTGGTGGCTCAAATGGTAAAGCATCTGCCTACAATGCGGGAGACCCAGGTTCAATCCCTGGGTTGGGAAGATCTCCTGGAGAAGGAAATGGGAACCCATTCCAGTATTCTTGCCTGGAAAATCCCATGGACGGAAGAGCCTGGTAGGCTACAGTTCATGGTGTCGCAAAAGTCCAGACATGATTGAGAGGCTTCACTTTCATTTTCAGAAGAAATAAAAAAGAGTTAATATATAATGAATAATGCAATAAATGAGATCAAAAACACTTTGGAGGGAACCAACAGTAGAATAACAGAGGCAGAAGATAGGTTAAGTGAGGTAGAAGATAGAATGGTAGAAATAAATGAAGAAGAGAGGAAAAATAAAAAAGAATGAAAAGAAATGAGAACAACCTCAGAGTCCTCTGGGACAATGTAAAAGTCCCAACATTTGAATCAAAGGAGTCCCAGAAGAAGAAGACAAAAAGAAAGACCGTGAGAAAATACTTGAGGAGATAATAGTTGAAAACTTCCCTAAAATGGGGAAGAAAATAGTCACCCAAGTTCAAGAAACCCAGGGAGTCCCAAATAAGATAATCCCAAGGTGAAACACCCCAGGACACATATTAATCAAATTAACAAAGATCAAACACAAAGAACAAATATTAAAAGCAGCAAGGGAAAAACAACAAATAATACACAAGGGGATTCCCATAAGGATAACAGCTGATCTTTCAATAGAAACTCTTCAGGCCAGAAGGGAATGGCAGGACATACTTAAAGTGATGAAAGTGAAAAACCTACAGCCCAGATTACTGTACCCAGCAAGGAGCTCATTCAAATATGAAGGAGAAATCAAAAGCTTTACAGACAGGCAAAAGCTGAGAGAATTCACCACCACCAAACCAGCTCTCCAACAAATGCCAAATGATCTTCTCTAGACAGGAAACACAAAAAGGGTATATAAATTCGAACCCTAAACAATAAATTAAATGGCAACGGGATCATACTTATGAATAATTATCTTAAATATAAATGGGTTGAATGCCCCAACCAAAAGACAAAGCCTGGCTGAATGGATACAAAAACAAGACCCCTATATATGTTGTCTACAAGAGACGCACCTCGAAACAAGGGACACACACAGACTGAAAGTGAAGGGCTAGAAAAAGTTATTCCATGCAAATAGAGACCAAAAGAAAGCAGGAGTAGCAATACTCATACCAGATAAAATAGACTTTAAAACAAAGGCTGTGTAAAGAGACAAAGAAGGACACTATATAATGATCAAAGGATCAATCAAAGAAGAAGATATAACAATTATACATATATATATGCACCCAACATAGGAGCACCGCAATATGTAAGACAAAGTATGAAAGGGGGAATTAACAATAATACAATAATAGTGGGAGACTTTAATACCCCACTCACACCTATGGATAGATCAACTAAATAGAAAATTAACAAGGAAACACAAGCTTTAAATGATACAATAGACCAGTTAGACCTAATTGATATCTATAGGACATTTCACCCCAAAACAATGAATTTCACCTTTTTCTCAAGTGCACATGGAGCCTTCTCCAGGATCGATCACATCCTGGGCCATAAATCTAGCTTAGTAAATTCAAAAAAAATTGAAATCACTCCAAACATCTTTTTTGACCACAATGCAGTAAGATTAGATGTCAATTACAGGAGAAAAACTATTAAAAATTCCAACATATGGAGGCTGAACAACACGTTTCCTGAATAACCAACAAATCACAGAAGAAATAAAAAAAGAAATCAAGATATGCATAGAAACAAATGAAAATGAAAACACAACAACCCCAAACCTATGGGACACTGTAAAAGCTGTGCTAAGGGGAATGTTCATAGTAATACAGGCGTACCTTAAGAAACAAGAAAAAAGTCAAATAAATAACCTAACTCTATACCTAAAGCAACTAGAAAAGGAAGAAATGAAGAACCTCAGGGTTAGTAGAAGGAAAGAAATCTTAAAAATTAGAGCAGAAATAAATCCAAAAGAAACAAAAGAGACCATAGCAAAAATCAACAAAGCCAAAAGCTGGTTCTTTGAGAAGATAAATAAAATTGACAAACCATTAGCCAGACTCATAAAGAAACAAAGGGAGAAGAATAAAATCAACAAAATTAGAAATGAAAATGGAGAGATCACAACTGACAACACAGAAATGCAAAGGATCATGAGACTACTATCAGCAACTATATGCCAATAAAGTGGACAACTTGGAAGAAATGGACAAATTCTTAGAAAAGTACAACTTTCCAAAACTGAACCAGGAAGAAATAGAAAATCTTAACACACCCATCACAAGCATGGAAATTGAAACTGTAATCAGAAATCTTCCAGCAAACAAAAACCTAGGTCCAGATGGCTTCACAGCTGAATTCTACCAAAAATTTAGAGAAGAACTAACACCTATCCTACTCAAACTATTCCAGAAAATTGCAGAGGAAGGTCAACTTCCAAACTCATTCTATGAGGCCACCATCACCCTAGTACCAAAACCTGACAAAGATGCCACAAAAAAGAAAACTACAGGCCAATATCACTGACAAACATAGATGCAAAAATCCTTAACAAAATTCTAGCAAACAGAATCCAACAGCATATTAAAAAGATCACACATCATGACCAAGTGGGCTTTACCCCAGGGATGCAAGGATTCTTCAATATCTGCAAATCAATCAGTGTAATATACCACATTAACAAATTGAAAGATAAAAACCATATTATTATCTCAATAGATGCAGAGAAAGCCTTTGACAAAATTCAACATCCATTTATGATAAAAAAAAGAAACCCTCAAGAAAGCAGGAATGGAAGGAACACACTTCCACATAATAAAAGCTATATGTGACAAACCCACAGAAAACATTATCCTCAATGGTAAAAAATTGAAAGCATTTCCCCTAAAGTCAGGAACAAGACAAGGGTGCCCACTCTCACCATTACTATTCAACATAGTTTTGGCCACAGCAATCAGAGCAGTAAAAGAAATAAAAGAATCCAGATTGGAAAAGAAGAAGTAAAACTCTCACTGTTTGCAGATGACATGATCCTCTACATAGAAAACTCTAAAGACTCCACCAGAAAATTACTAGAGCTAATCAATGAATATAGTAAAGTTGCAAGGTATAAAATTAACTCACAGAAATCCCTTGAATTCCTATACACTAACAATGAGAAAACAGAAAGAGAAATTAAGGAAACAATTCCATTCACCATTGCAACAGAAAGAATAAAATACTTAGGAATATATCTACCTAAAGAAACAAAAGACCTATATATATATAACTATAAAACATTGGTGAAAGAAATCAAAGAGGACACAAACAGATGGAGAAATACACCATGTTCATGGATTGGAAGAATCAATATAGTGAAAATGAGTATACTACCCAAAGCAATCTATAGATTCAATGCAATCCTTATCAAGCTACCAACGGTATTTTTCACAGAACTAGAACAAATAATTTCACAATTTGTATGGAAATACAAAAAACCTTGAATAGCCAAAGCAATCTTGAGAAAGAAGAATGGAACTGGAGGAATCAACCTGCCTGACTTCAGACTCTATTACAAAGCCACAGTCATCAGGATAGTATGGTACTGGCACAAAGACAGAAATATAGATCAGTGGAACAAAATAGACAGCCCAGAGATAAATCCACACACCTATGAACACTTTATCTTTGACAAAGGAGGCAAGAATATACAATGGAGAAAAGACAATCTCTTTAACAAGTGGTGCTGGGAAAACTGGTCAACCACTTGTAAAAGAATGAAACTAGAACACTTTCTAACACCATACACAAAAACAAACACAAAATGGCTTAAAGATCTAAATGTAAGACCAGAAATTATAAAACTCCTAGAGGAAAACATAGGCAAAACACTCTCTGACATACATCACAGCAGGATCTTCTATGACCCACCTTCCAGAGTATTGGAAATAAAAGCAAAAATAAACAAATGGGACCTAATTAAAATTAAAAGCTTCTTCACAACAAAGGAAACTATAAGCAAGGTGAAAAGACAGCCTTCCGAATGGGAGAAAATAATAGCAAATGAAGCAACTGACAAACAACTAACCTCAAAAATATACAAGCAACTCCTGCAGCTCAATTCCAGAAAAATAAATAACCCAATCAAAAAATGGGCCAAAGAACTAAACAGACATTTCTCCAAAGAAGACATACAGATGGCTAACAAACACATGAAAAGATGCTCAACATCACTCATTATCAGAGAAATGCAAATCAAAACCACAATGAGGTACCATTTCATGCCAGTCAGAATGGCTACTATCCAAAAGTCTCCAAGCAATAAATGCTGGAAAGGATGGACAAAAGAGAACCCTCTGACACTGTTGGTGGGAATGCAAACTAGTATAGCCACTATGGAGAACAGTGTGGAGATTCCTTAAAAAACTGGAAATAGAACTTCCATATGAACCAGCAATCCCACTACTGGGCATACACACTGAGGAAACCAGAATTGAAAGAGACACTTGCACCCCAATGTTCATCACAGCACTGTTTATAATAGCCAGGACGTGGAAGCAACCTAGATGTCCATGAGCAGATGAGGTGGATTAAACTGGAGCCTATTATACAGAGTGAAGTAAGCCAGAAAGAAAAACACCAATACAGTATAGTAACACATATATATGGAATTTAGAAAGATGATAACGATAACCCTATATGTGAGTCAACAAGAGACAGAGATGTATAGAACAGTCTTTCGGACTCTGTGGGAGAGGGCGAAGGTGGGATAATTTGGGAGAATAACATTGAAACATGTATATTATCATATGTGAAATGAATCATCAGTCCAGGTTCAATACATGAGACAGGGTGCTCAGGGCTGGTGCACTGGGATGACCCAGAGGGATGGGATGGGGAGGGAGGTGGAGGGGGGTTCAGGATGGGGAACACTTATACACTTGTGGTGGATTCAAGTCAATGTATGGCAAAACCACTACAATATTGTAAAGTAATTAGCCTACAATTAAAATAAATACATTTATATTAAAAAAATAGAATGCTCAAACTACCGCAGAATTGCACTGATCTCACACGCTAGTAAAGTAATGCTCAAAATTCTCCAAGACAGATTTCAGCAATATGTGAACCATGAACTTCCAGATGTTCAAGCTGGTTTTAGAAAAGGCAGAGGAACCAGAGATCAAATTACTAACATCCGCTGGATCATCACAAAAGCAAGAGTTCCAGAAAAACATCTATTTCTGCTTTATTGACTATACCGAAGCCTTTGACTGTATGGATCACAATAAAATTCTTTAAGAGATGGGGATACCAGACCACCTAACCTGCCTCCTGAGAAACCCGTATGCAGGTCAGGAAGCAACAGTAGAACTGGACATGGAACAACAGACTGGTTCCAAATAGGAAAAGGAGTACGTCAAGGCTGTATTTGTCACCCTGCTTATTTAACTTAAATGAAGAGTACATCATGAGAAATGGGCTCGATGAAGCTCAAGCTGGAATCAAGATTGCTGGGACAAATATCAGTAACCTCAGATATGCAGATGAAACTACCCTTATGGCAGAAAGTGAAGAGGAACTAAAGAGCCTCTTGATGAAAGTGAAAGTGGAGAGTGAAAAAATTGGCTTAAAGCTCAACATTCAGAAAACTAAGATCATGGGATCTGGTCCCATCACTTCATGGGAAGTAGATGGGGAAACAGTGGCTGACTTTATTTTTCTGGGCTTCAAAACCACTGCAGATGGTGATTGCAGCCATGAAATTAAAAAACGCTTACTCCTTGGAAGGAAAATTATGACCAACCTAGACAGCATATTAAAAAGCAGAGACATTACTTTGTTAACAAGGTCCATCTAGTCAAGGCCATGGTTTTTCCAGTAGTCATTTATGGAGGTGAGATTTGGACTATAAAGAAAGCTGAGCACCGAAGAATTAATGCTTTTGAACTGTGGTGTTGGAGAAGACTCTTGAGAGTCCTTTGGACTGCAAGGAGATCCAACAAGTCCATCCCAAAGGAGATCAGCCCAGGGTGTTGACTGGGAGGACTGATGTTGAAGCTGAAAGTCCAATACTTTGGCCACCTGATGTGAAGAACTAACTCATTTGACAAGACCCTGATGCTGGGAAAGATTGAGGGCAGGAGGAGAAGGGGACGACAGAGGATGCGATGGTTGGATGGCATCACCGACTCAATGGACATGAGTTTGGTAAACTCTGGGAGTTGGTGATGGACAGGGAGGCCTGGCGTGCTGCAGTTCATGGGGTCGCAAACAAGAGTCAGACCCGACTAAGCGACTGAACTGAAGTGAACTGATACCTCATAGAAGTAGAATCAAGCATCATTTGTCTTTTTTTAACTCGCTTATTTCACTTAACATAATGTCCTCAAGATTCATCCATGTTGTAATATCCCTCAGGATTTCTTTATCTTTTCCGCTGCATACATATAAACACATTTTATCTATCCATTCATCAGCTGATGACCACTCAGGTTGCTTTCACTTCTTGGCTACTGTGAATCTTGCTATAACGAAGTTGAGAGGGCAAATTTCTCTTTCAATACAGCTTTCAATTCCTTTGAATGTATATTTACATGCGTGCTAAGTCACTTCAGTCACGTCTAACTCTGTGATCCCATGGACTGTAGCCTACTGGACTCCTCTGTTCATGGGATTCTCCAGGCAAAAATATTGGAGTGGGCTACCATGCCCTCTTCCAGGGATCTTCCAGACCCAGGGATGGAACCCTGAGGTCTTATATCTTGTGTGTTGGCAGGTGGGTTCTTTACCACCCAAAGTGGAATTGCTGAATCATATGGTAATTCTATTTTTAATTGTTTAAGGAAATATCACACTGTTTTTCATACTGGCTCCATTATTTTACTTCCTCACCAACAGTATCCTGGGTTCTGATTTCTCTATATCCTCAGCAACATTTTTTATTTTCTGCATTTTTTTTAAGAGTAGCTATCCTAGTAGGTGTAAGGTCATATCTCATTGTGGTTTTGATCCTAATTTTCTGATACTATTTTTAACCTCTTTTTTCAGATGGGGAAACTAAGGTGCAGACAGATTATGTAACATGTGAAAAGCCATATAGATTAGAGTGGATCTGGGCTTCCCTGGTGGCCCAGGGAAGTAAAAAATCAGACAGTAAAAAATCTGACTGCAATGCAGGAGACTCAGGTTCGATCCATTGGTCAGGAAGATCCCCTGGAAAAGGGAATGGTTACCCACTCCAGTATTCTTGCCTGGAGAATTCCAGGCAAGTATAGACCACTGTAGCCTGGTGGGCTACAGTCTATGGGGTTGCAAAAACTCAGACACAACTAAGCGACTAACACTTTCACTTGAACTAAAATTCTACACTCCTCTGTCTTCAAGTTTCCAATCCCTCACCACTCTGTAGCTAGCAATTATAGGCATATTGGAAAAATGAAGACTTCTGTGTCAGAACAAACCAGCACAAAGCAGCTAGCTGATTTATGTTCAGGACTTGATATATGATAACAGAGAACAATGGAGACACTGAGAGTTCACCCTAATTGATACTTAAACTCTGACACACAGGAACAGCCATTTTGTCAGAAGGCATGAGTCATCTTTAGTGGATCAAAAGAATAATAGGTGATGAGGGAGAAGATAAAAACTAGGCTAGAAGCATTTTTCTTAGACATTCTTGTGTAGATTTTCTCTAGTTTATAACGTGGTAAATATGGAAATGTGTTAAGTCATACCAGCCTCATATGTTTTATTTATGATTCGTTGCATAAAAACAATTGCTTAAACGATTACATTAATGTTACATTGTTATATAGAGTTGATCATAGTGTATTAACCTCATTTGTTGTGTTTGTTAAGTCCCAGTTTTTTTAAAAGAAAAATATGATCAGAATATTTCAGAGAATTATTGGGATCAGATTACTTGCATCTGAAAATTTCTATGAAGATTCTCATGTCATTTTCAGGAAGTTTAGTGAGTTGCACATATCTTAATAATGACTACCAAATAATGAGAACCTATCATGGGCCAATGTGTGTGTGCTAAGTCTTTTCGGTCGTGTTTGACTCTCTGCGATCCTGAGGACTATAGTTCACCAGGCTCCTCTGTCCATGGGATTCTCCAGGTAAAAAATACTGGAGTGGATTGTCATGCCCCTCTTCCAGAGGATCTTCCTGACCAAGTGATTGAACCAGCATCTCCTGTGTATCTTGCAATGGCAGGAGGGTTCCTTAACACTAGCAGCATCTGGGAAGCCCATCATGTGCAGGCTTTCTGTTAAGTCTTTAATATGCAACAATCTCATTCAATCCACACAAGAACTATTAACAAAGGTAATAATGATACAGCTGAAAGCTTTGAGGCTCTATGCGATTAATAACTGAGATTCAACACTGCTTACTGAGGATACAAAATTCCAATCAGTTCTGCTGCAGAGCAAAATCAGTACTCTAGCTAAAATGTTGCCCATTTCTTAATTTGTTTATATAGCTTTTCATTAATTTATCAAACTTTAGGAAATGTCTTCTATATGCCAAATAAAAAAATACAAATGGAAATATCTAATTTTAATGGAAATGGAGTCAACTTAACATTCTTTTTATAGGAAGCATACAAACAAAAGACTTCGGCTTCTGGTCAGGGAAAAAGAGATCATGGTGATCCAATATTCCCCTGGTACAGCTAAAACAAACTCGATAAATCACAAAGTTCCTATTATTAAAGACAGCAAACAGTTGTGGAAACAACAGTCATAAGGTGAGTTGAAATTCCAAGGAGGGTGATCCTTTTAAGATGAGCTGACAACCACTGGCCTTTTTAATTTTATATTTTAATCCTGAGCTTCAGGTTTGACACATATAAAGGGGGTTCTCTAGGAGACAAAATCCATCAAGACATTTGGTGATCACAAAGAACTGGCATGATAGATAGGAAACCTTTGGAGTTTCAAACAGAAACCTACTTTTCCCAGGGAATGTGTTATATTTAGGGGTATTTATGAGAGGTTGGGATCAAGGCCCAATGGCTCTCACAAGGCTGATTTACATCTCTAAAAGCTGTGGTGTCCTTAAGAGACTGAGCTTCTAAAACAAAGGGGAGTGTCTCAAACACAAAAGTGCTCTCCACACAAGATATTTGTAAGAGCTGATGTAGTGGGGATGGAGTGGGGAGATTATATAGCTGGGCTCAAAACCTCTGGAGAGTCTCTAGTGAGATCTCTTTCTTTCTCTCTCAATCTATCTACCTATCTATCTATTGTCTTCCTAGAAGACAGTAAGAAAAATAAAAATCTGATATGCTACTTCTATGTTTAAAGTCCTTCAATGTTCTCTCTTTTGTTTCCATGGTGAAAACCAAATTTTTATAACAAACAGAATTCCTTTATGACCTGAGATAGTCCTAATAAATATATATATACACACATATATATTTCTATACCTTGTATTATTTTATATGTGTGTGTGTGCTCAGTCATACATGACTCTTTGCAACCCCATAAACTATAGTCCACCAGACTCCTCTGTCTATGGGATTTTCCAGGCAAGAATACTGGAGTAGGTTGCCATTTCCTTGGAGAAATGGATTATATATATTAAACACTAAATATACACTAAACACTAAATATATTTTTAAAAATTGTATAAATTATAACAAATATATAAATTATATATCTAAATCTATCTATCTATATTTCTCTAGCACATTTTGATTTGTAGGTTTCACTTTGACACTCTTTCCTGATCAAGAAAGATGTCTGCGAAAGGGCTGGCTGGGGATAGGCTATAATGTACAAGGAACCACAGAATGAAGACCAGTAGAAATAGCTACAAGTAATAACACCTAAATACTCTATGTACTAAATAGAGACTCACTATTTACATGCTTTTACCTAGGATTCACTGAAAGACTTCTGACTTTGTATGGCATGTTTCATAGTACCATTTGAATACTAGGCAGTCAGAGCTTAGTGCTTTCCCCAGGACAGTTAGAGTATTTTTTTTTTTTTTTTTGGTCTCAGTTCATTGGCATCATTTTTATTCCAGAATGCTTTATCTCTGTTTGTACAGCTCTGTCCAAGAGAAACTGAATGCAAGCCACGGATGTGAGTGACATATATAATTTACAACATTTTAGCAGCTGCATTAAATGCAAAAAGAAACAGATGAAAATAATTTCAATGTATTATATTGAAACTTCTACATCCAAAATATTATCATTCAACATGTAATTAATATAACATTATTAATAAGCTACTTTATTTTTATAATACATTTTTAAAATCTAGTGTGTGTTTTACACTTGTTCTGCATCTTAATTTAGGCTGGCCATATTTCAGTAGCTCAGTTTGTGGTTACATGCAGGCTTAGTCCCTTAGTTGTGTCTGACTCTTTGTGACCCCGTGGACTGTAGTCTGCCAGTCTCCTCTGTCCATGAAATTTTCCAGTCAAGAATACTGAGTGAGTTGACATTTTCTACTTCAGGGGATCTTCCAGACCCAGGAATAGAACCCGCATCTCTTGAGTCTCCAGCATTATTAGATGGATTCTTTACCACTTTGCCACCTGGAAAGCCCTAAAAGTTCTATTATATAATTTAGAGAATATACTACATTTTTAGTAATATAGGTTAGGCTTTGTTTTCCATAAACTCCTAATCTTTTCAAGCTAAAATAATGAAAGTCATATATACATACCAAGGACTCTGACCTTACTATATAAGGATTAAAAATAAATCTCCAGTGCCATGTCTTGTCCATGGTTTAGTCAGCTTTTACCTGGTTATAACACTTAGCACCCCCATTTGTTATTCTAAGTTTACCCTCAGAGAACCCCTGTTATCCCAAAGTTCAGCACTATTATTTTTTGGAGGAAATTAAGTAAAAGAATATTTGAAGATCATGGTTTCGGCAAAATATAACTCTTTAGTATGGTGCTAGCTCATTTGAAAAATCAATAAATGATAGCCACTATGATGAAGAAGAGGAGGAAGTGAGAAAAATGATGATGATGACAAACTCTTTTCCATAACACAGGATATTTCCATTTCTGTAAAGGGAGATGCCTCTGATTGTGAGCTCATTTGAAGGATCATTTTGACAGATGTTCCAAGGCCAGTGAATAATTATTTCCTTCTATGATAAAATCCCATTGCCACCCAATGCTTATCTAAATTTCCTCTATATGCATCTCATTCTAAACATGCTTATCCCAGATCTTATCACTTAGACATTTTCAGCAGCAATGCATAAAATTGCTCCTATAACATCACTAGACCTAATTTGTCCATTGATAGAAGACTATTCCTTCAAAACTTCTCCGCATTTTTTATTATATAGTTGGCAAAGCATATATTCTTTCTCATCCTTAATTACCTCCACAATATTAAAATTATTTCAAAACTGTCATTGATTTCTCTTTTTTAAGTACACTAAGACTGTTGTTAAACAATTCTTCTCCCATATGCACAAATCCTCTTGTTTAAATTCAATGAAAAGCTCTTGTAAAAATCCTCAAGGGGGAGTAGAAAAAGGAGATTTTACTTGTGATTTATTTTTTTCCCAAGGCAAATTGCATTGATCTTTATTGGCTTTTTACTACACTACAGCATTTTCTCTTCGCAGTTTTGCTACTAACAGCTGTACAATGTTTTGCCAGGTATAGTTTCCAATTGTCTTAAATAAATGCTGATCCCCTTCCTTCCTTGGGGAAGAGTAAATGGTATCAAAAACAATGCAATTATTCCCCAATAACTTTTATTTTTATAATTTAAAAAAAATTACTTTTATTCTCCAAAGGTGTTCTTAGGAATTTATCTCTATGAGGAAATTACATTTGAGATTCCTTTAATGACAAATAAATGAGCAGAAAGAAGTACTAGAGATATTAATGAATCTTCAATACTAGATATATAGAAGCTTTTTGCTGTGCCTCTTCTGTCTTCTATAACATCTGAATTACTTATTTAAAATAAAAAAGAATTTTCCCTTTTCCAGGAAATGTTTATAAGTTTTTATGTTACTCTCACAAATATTCCAAACTATAAGGGTATGAGTGAGAATGGCATACATTTTATATGTTCCCTTATTTTTTCTCAAGCATCACCCTTTGGGTACAGCTATAAAATCAATACCTTATAGCTAACAGAGCTGAATGGCTCTCTTGTGAATGACTTTTCTGGCAGTATGCTATCCCTGGTGGTCTTTGCAGCCCTCTTGGGAAGAGTTGTTAAAAGGTGCTGTCAGGTGGCAGGTAGTGACAAGGTAAAGGAGAGTATATATGAACTGACATTATTACCTGAGTTGCCTTAAGGATCTGCTCACACAGTCAAGCTATCAAAGAGATGTTCAAATGTCAGGATACTTAGAGGTATGGCCTTGGATTCCTTGCAAATAAGTCTGTGCCTGTCACTCAGTGTGATTGGCAATACTCATTGATGCCACACTGGGTATGGCTCCACTTCTGAGGATGACAAGTGGATTTTATATTGATGATCAGGAATATACTGCATCACAAATTGTCTTATTTCCCCCTCCTACATGATAAGTTGCTTCAGTTGTGTCCAGCTCTTTGCAACCCCATGGATTGTAGCCTGCCAGGCTCCTCTGTCCATGGGATTATTTAGGCAAGAATACTGGAGTGGGTTGCCATTTCCTTCTCCAGGGGATCTTCCAGACCCAGGGATCCAACCCAAGTTCTTCTGCTTTAGCATTGGCAGATTCTTTGGCTCAGACGGTAAAGCATCTGCCTACAATGTGGGAGACCCAGGTTTGATCCCTCGGTCAGGAAGGTCCTCTGGAAGGAAATGGCAACCCACTCCATTACTTTTGCCTGGAAAATGCCTTGGATGGAGAAGCCTGGTGGGCTACAGTCCATGGGATCACAAAGAGTCTGACACGACTGAGCAACTAAACTTCATTTCACTTTATTTCAGCACCACCTGGAAAGCCTATCAGTTCAGTTCAGTTCAGTCACTCAGTCTTGTCTGACTCTTTGCGCCCCATGGACTGTAGCAAGCCAGGCCTCCCCGTCCATCACTAACTCCCAGAGTTTACTCAAGCTCATGTCCATTGAGTGAGTGATGCCATCTAGTCATCTCATCCTCCGTGGTCCCCTTCTCCTCCCACCTGCAATCTTTCCCAGAATTAGGGTCTTTTCAAATGAGTCAGCTCTTCGCATCAGGTGGACAAAGTATTGGAGTTTCAGCTTCAGCATCAGTTCTTCCAGTGAATATTCAGGACTGATTTCCTTTAGGATAGATTGGTTGGATCTCCTTGCAGTCCAAAGGACTCTCAAGAGTCTTCTCCAACGCCACAGTTCAAAAGCATCAATTCTTAGGCACTCAGGTTTCTTTATAGTCCAACTCTCACATCCATACATGACAACTGGAAAAACCATAGTTTACTAGACAGACCTTTGGTAACAAAGTAATATCTCTGCTTTTTAATATGCTGTCTAGGTTGGTCATAACTTTTCTTCCAAGGAGTAAGCATCTTTTAACTTCATGGCTGCAATCACCATCTGCAGTGATTTTGGAGGGCTCTCCCCACAGATACAGTCAGCCACAGTTTCCACTGTTTCCCTATCTATTTGCCACGAAGTGATGGGACCAGATGCCATGATCTTAGTTTTCTGAATGTTTAAGCCAACTTTTTCACTCTCCTCTTTCACTTTCATCAAGTGGCTTTTTAGTTCTTCTTCACTTTCTGCCATAAGGGTGGTGTCATCTGCATATCTGAGGTTATTGATATTTCTCCTGGCAATCTTGATTCCAGCTTGTGCTTCTTCCAGTCCGCATTTCTCATGATGTACTCTGCATGTAAGTTAAATAAGCAGGATGACAATATACAGCCTTGACATACTCCTTTTCCTATTTGGAGCTAGTCTGTTGTTCCATGTCCAGTTCTAACTGTTGCTTCTTGACCTGCATACAGATTTCTCAAGAGGCAGGTAAGGTGGTCTGGTATTCCCATCTCTTTAAGAATTTTCCAGAGTTTGTTATGGTCCACACAGTCAAAGGCTTTGTTGTAGTCAATAAAGCATATACCTGTATGATAATCTGAATTCCACATGTATTTTAATTTGTGCTTTCTTATTAGTTACAGAAAATATATTTTGGGGTAAAATGAAAATCTTTCAGGTTGTCCTACTTTGCATAATATTCTTCATGACTGTGAAGTCTGTTTTTAACAAAATAGCAAAAGAAATCTTTACTATGAAGGTATGATATTCATTGTACCTAAAGTCTTAATTTGAAGAGAGATAAAAGAGATAAAAGTTCTTTTAACTGCAATGTCTAGATCCACCCCATCCATTAAAAGAATTATAGAGGGTTACCCTTGTAGCAAACAGGTAAAAATTAATTTTCAAGGTACTTTACTGGTTCCTTAGCTGATCCTGCCATACACATTTATTTCTGGAAAGCAGTCTCTTGACAGCTCCCTGGAGTTAGTGAAATGACACCACTTGTGCACCCTTTGGTTTTCAGAGATCATTTTGGCAACTTTATTTTTTAGTCACCTAATTAAGTCCCTGGGTAAACTGATGAGAAGAATAAAGCTTTACCTGAGTCTCTCTAAAGTAACTTAAATTCTTCCAGCTTCCATGAGCCTGTGGGTACAAATAAGGTTACATTTAGACTATTATCTTCCTGACTCATCTTCCTAACCAGTTCAACTCTACAATGTTGGCCCTGAAAAATCTTTTCGCATCCCCACTCACAACTATGTCTGAGCATTCTCACACTGTTCTAAACAAGGTCACTTTTTATAGAAACTTTTGATGTTCAACAAAAGAGAGAGGCTGCCTTTCAGTGGGGATTCCTTTTGCCCAGGCTCACCATAGCTGTGATTCCGATGCTTTCATTGATGCATTAATTCCTGGACAGTTCTCCTTTCTATACAAAAGTGGAAGAAGTATCATCACATAGTACACACTAATATCCTGTCTTCCAGATACACAGAAAAGAATTTTCTTTCTCCCAGGTGCCCTTCAGTTCAGTTCAGTTCAGTCACTCTGTCCTGTTCAACTCTTTGCGACCCCATGGACTGCAGCATGCCGGGCTTCCCTGTCCATCACCAACTCCTGGAGCTTGCTCAAACTCATGTCCATCAAGTCAGTGATGCCATCCAACCATCTCATCCTCTGTCATCCCCTTCTTCTTCTGCCTTCAGTCTTTCCCAGGATCAGGGTCTTTTCAAATGAATCAGTTCTTCTCATCAGGTGGACAAAGTATTGGAGCTTCAGCTTCAGCATCAGTCCTTCCAATGAATATTCAGAACTGATTTCCTTTAGGATGGTCTGGTTGGATCTCCTTGCAGTCCATGGGACTCTCAAGAGTCTTCTCCAACACCACAGTTCAAAAGCATCAATTCTTTGGCACTCAACTTTCTTTATGATCAAACTTTCACATCCATAAATGACTACTGGAAATATCATAGCTTTGACTAGATGGACCTTTCTTGGCAGAATAATGTCTCTGCTTTTTAATATTCTGTCTAGGTTGGTCATAGCTTTTATCCAAAGAGCAAGTGTCTTTTAATTTCATGGCTACAGTCCCCAGCTTCAGTGATTTTGGAGCCCAAGAAAATAAAGTCTGTAACTGTTTCCATTGTTTCCCTACCTATTTGTCATGAAGTGATGGGCCCAGATGCCATGATCTTATTTTTTTGAATGTCGAGTTTTAAGCCAGCTTTTTCACTCTCCTCTTTCACTTTAAGCAAGAGGCTCTTCATGGCCATTCAAAGAATCTCATGCAAGTAGGCATGTGTGAGGATAAATTCCACTTCTATAGAGATGACTTTATTTTCTTGAGCTCCAAAATCACTGCAGACAGTGACGGCAGCCACGAAATTAAAAGACACTTGTTCCTTGGAAGAAAAGTTATGACCAACCTAGACAGCATATTAAAATTAGAGACATAACTTTGCTGACAAAGGTCCATCTATTCAAAGCTATGGCTTTTCCAGTAGTCATGTATGGATGTGAGAGCTTGACCAGAAAGAAGGCTGAACACTAAAGAATTGATGCTTTTGAACTGTGGTGCTGGAGAAGACCCTTGAGAGAGTCCCATGGACAGCAGGGGGATCAAACCAGTCAGTCATAAAGGAAACTGAATATTCATTGAAAGGACTGATGCTGAAGCTGAAGCTGCAATACTTTGGCCACCTGATGCAAAGAGATGACTCACTGGAAAAGACCCTGATGCTGGGAAAGATTGAAGGCTGGAAGATAAGGGGGTGAGAGAGGATGAGTTGGTTAGATGGCATCATTGACTCAATGGACATGAGTTGGTGCAAACTCTGGGAAAGAGTGAAGGACAGGGAAGCCTGGTGTGCTGCAGTCTATGGGGTCACAAAGAGCTGGACATGACTGAGCAACTGAACAACATAGACATGACTGATTCAAAATTTAGTCTTCAGTTTCAGCTGAACCTTGCTTTATTAGCTTCCAAGCTCCTTGAAAGTTTTCCTAAAAGAATTCATAGAGAGAATAGAAATGCTAAAGTTGGAAGTTAAAAGCCTCAAAAAGAATATAGGTTAATCTTGACATGCTCTCATTTTTCTACCAAAAATTAGGATGATGAGTTCCTACTTGCCACAACAACATGACATTCTGTACCTCTTGGTGGAAAGTCTTAAAACATTGCAGCAGCTGATCTATCCTGCACTGCCTCATCTAGTCTCTCTTGCCTTAGGCTATTATGAAATTGTTCTCATCCACATGAGGCTCTTTGAGCTTAAAGGGTACAATACATCCATTTTTCTAACCCTGAGAACTATAGCTTAACTGAGTTCTTATTTGAGGCATTTTAATATTAAAAATATTTTAAAATCAAGATGCTCAGAGATGTTAGATAAGGAATAGGAATGGTTATTTTTTCATCTTTTCTAATATCAGGAGTTTTTCAATACTATGCAAACATTTTTAATGTAGTCAAAACTAATTTTTAATTATGCTAAGAATGAATTCAGCAAAAGTGATTTAAAAGGAGAAGTCCAAGACTAATTCAACATTCATATTTACACAGAGCCTCTTCACCATGGTTTAAACTGCATGACTGGAGACTTTATAAATTGATAATACAAGAGGTATTGTGGCAAAGAGGGTGAGCTGTAAACACTGGACATGACACTGCCCTCTGCTCAGTTTTAGCCATATATTTTGATCATCATAAGAGAAAAGTGGAAAAAATCCCCCTCAACTTGTAAGTTGATTTTCCATTCTATTTAACATGACCTTGTGAGGATTTCATATTATTCATATTGGGAAGAAAATGCTTCTATTCTTTCTTTTTTTTTTTTTTTTGCTTCTTTTCGTTTTTAAAGGAGCTGAGAAAGCATGGAATTTTGTCTATGCTTTAAAGATCTGCTATTATTTGGTTCATGCAGAAGCTGCACAACTGTTTTAACTGAACCTTGATATAGAGTTTGCTGGAAAAAAATTCCATTTGCTACATCAAAACAGGGTGGTATTATTCCTCTACAATTATATAACAATTAGAGTTTTCTGTCAGCTTCAGGAGAACTGGCTCTGATGCATTAAAACCCAGAAGACAGTTCTGCAGGATTTTGGCATGATGTTAACCTACAAAGACATTTGTCCTACATCCTGCCTTTCTGTACCCACCCATCCTGGATCTCATCCCAGCCTTTGGATTCAAGCTACTAAAATGCTCATTATCTTAAGGGAGATATAGTAAGTATAATGAAAAATATGCTCTACTGATGTTTAAATTTTATTCTAATGTGTCTTGAGATAAAATCTTTCTGTGCCAAATTTTATAAATACTTTTTAGAAAAACTCACTTGTGGTATGGTAAATTATCAGATGAATCTGATTAGTTCATTTGCCAAAGACTAGTATATCTAACTTTATTTTTTAATTTGTAGCAAATTTTCCCTTGTGGCTCAGACAGTAAAAAATTAGCCTGCAATGCAGGAGATCCAGGTTCAGTCCCTGGGTCAGGAAGATCCCCTGGAGAAAAGAATGTCTACCCACTCCAGTACTCTTGCCTGGAGAATCCCATGGACAGAGAAGCCTGGTGGGCTACAGTCCACAGGGTTACAAGTGAGAGACATTTCAAATTACACACACACACAATTATGACTTTTCCAAAAAGACATTTAGGTATATGGTTATTTATCCTGTGGTTTTATTCTTTTATTCATAATTATATATATATATATATATGTGTGTGTGTGTGTGTGTGTGTATACACACACATATATAATAAAATCTGAATGTACCTTATCTACTTTTTCACAAGATGCATTTGACTATTCCAAGCCTATATTCTTACAAAAGTTCTTTAAAAATTGGCAGATGAAACACATCACACAAGTCTCTAAATTTAGGAAACATCTTTTAAAAATGTACCTTTTGATGCTATTTAAAATTCTAAATTGCTTTTTAATCAGAATTTTTAAAGCATATTTATTTTTTATAAAAATAGAAAATCAAAATATGAGAGAGAAATTGGACATAAGTCACTTTTTTCCTCCTTGTGTCATACTTTTATTTGGAACTTTCATATTTTTCCTCTCAGACAGCTTAACTCTGCAGAGATCAAGCCTCCAGAAGTTTATTTAGGGAGAAGTCTAAGCTACGTTGTAAACAATTTTCTGTGTGCATTGGGACTGCAAGCCTGAGTTGAGATTGATCCACTGGCCAGTAAGAAATATTTCAAGCCAGAGACACTCTTCTTTCTCTAGCCTTATGTCACTTTTGGGTCCCATCATGCACTCAGAGGAAAATCCTGAAGTTTATGGTTGTCTATTTCTGTCACCTGGCAAGTGTGAAGAGTTAGGGTGTGTAGGGGAAGGTAAAGAATAAAGATTATGATTAAGAAGTTAAAAATCCAGGAAAATGTCTTTCTGGTGTCCTTATTCGAAAACATTTTTATTTTTCAAATGAGCTCAAGTAAAACCTTTGTACTTGACTTGGTATACGCACTGACCTGTAATTTATTTCAAATTAGAAATACCAATTAGAAAAATGCACAATGTGATTTTTAAAAATTTTCAATGATGTGCATATTAGTAGATGAAATTATATTTTTTTGAATAGTATTTTTGAGTGAGAAAGATATCTATTGTTTCAGTGAGATCTAGAATAGAGTAGTTGTAATAGGCACACATTTGAGACTTCTGATGTTCTGTCATCATCTTCAACCTTGATGTCTCCAGCGTTCTTCAATTGGACCTCAGTTTATGTAAGTTCCAGATATATCTTCTATAGTCTAATTTCCAAATTGCCATCTATGTGACTGGTGAACACTAGTGACTGGGTTAAAACCAGCATTCCAATCAAGCTCAGGGATTACAAATGAAGAAATGTAAAGAATTATGGAATAACCGGGGAAGTGACTTACAGCATTCCTAACTTGAAAGTATGGAGTATTTGTTGTACTACAGCACACTAGTAAGAAGATCTATTATTGTTTACTTCTTATCACTAGTAAGAAGATCTATTATCGTTTACTAATTTAGAGTTTTTAGTATCTAAGTATGGTTGTGTGTGGGTTTTTTTTTTTTTTTTTTTGGGTCTTTTCCTATTTGGGCAACTGTAATACATATGGGTGAACTATTCTTTATTTAAAAAAAAAAAAAAAAGAACATTTCTCCTTGAACCAGAATTATATACTATGATTGGGCATCCTTGACCTTGGTCTTCTAGGTTATGGCCCACAAGTATAAGGTCCAAAGGGGCCATAAGTTTAACAACTTTTAAACAATTAGTATTGAGACATTTTGCATTTCTGAATGATAATGTGAGTATGAAGAACATAAAGGTAATATATCATTTGTTATTATTATCTATATCCATGCAAAATAAAATACGTGGTTATCCTATAATTGAAAATGGTATTCTTTTTAATGATGTAGTATAATAGTGTTTTGATAATAAAATTAATATTTTACAAATATCTTTTTATTATAAAACATAAATAGCAATAGCATTTTATCATAATAGGTTTCTTCTATGATGGCACATGAAAACAAAGTCCCGTGGCAGATTCATGTTGATGTATAGAAAAAACAAAACAATATTGTAAAGTAATTAGCCTCTAATTAAAATAAATAAATTTAAATTAAAAATTAAAAAAATGAAAATGAAAAAATATACCACAATGCATTGTAATTTATAATTCTTTTTATTATTGAGATTCATGAAGTAAAGTTTGTATTATCAATTAAAGAGCACATATTCTTTTACTTTTGGAGCACTTGTAATTGTATAAACTTACTGTTTCTATTGACTTCCAAATGTGTTTTTTTTATCAAAGATGATAATTTTTAACATAACACAGTCTACTTATTATGATCAAAATATATGACTTCTAAAGGCACCTTTATAATAAGGGTAGAGTGCATTAACTCTTTTGTAAAGCAGTCTTAAACCCAAAAGACATTAAAGCCAATAGAAAGAAAATAAAATTAAGGTATAGATTAACTAGAAAAAAAGAAAATAACTAATGTTTCCCAAATAGAAACTGTGACCATTCCACTGAGGCCGCATATCAAATAAGTGTTTTCTTTTTCTTTTTTAATAGTCTGTTATTTATATCACTTTGCATTCAATAATGGATCTTACTGAATATATTTGTGATAGTTTCCTATAAAATCCTACAAATATTTTTTTCTACATAACATCAAATATTCTACTACAGAACCATAAATACTCTGTTTTCATGAACTCTATATCTGACCTTGAAAATAAGGTTGGAATTCAAAGTTATTATATTTTAATATCCTGAAAGAATGCCATGAAAATATATAGTCTCTTGTTACTGCCTGTTGTTAAATTTGATAGGGCAGTCATGAAAATAAATGCTATATTGCATCACCAGAGCTTAAATGAATTTGCATGGGTCTAAAAAGAACCCCTCAGAAGCCAAAATGAAGTGCAATGAATAGCATGAGAAATTCAATTTGGTTTGCTTCTGATTTTTATTTGTTTTCATAGGAATGGGTGTTTGTGGTACAATTTCTGGGCGTATTTCATCTGAGGCACTGCTTGTGTCTGTGTAGAATAAAAATTTATGTTACAATAGAAAGAAAGATTGTGGGTCACTGGGTCTCCAATGTGTTGAGAGTCATAAGGTGGTATTATGTCTACATGTGTGCCTGTTATGTGGATTTTTGAAAAAAGACAACTACATTATTCCAATATTCTATTTCTTAGATATACTATTAGGAAAATCTTATCATATATGATACCACTTTATGCTATGTCCACTTTAAATAAATGTGGCTGTACAGAGATCTCAGTTCAGTTCAGTCGCTCAGTCGTGTCTGACTCTTTGCGACTCCATGAATCGCAGCACGCCAGGCCTCCCTGTCCATCACCATCTTCCGGAGTTCACTCAGACACACGTCCATCGAGTCAGTGATGCCATCCAGCCATCTCATCCTCTGTCTTCCCCTTCACCTCCTGCCCCCCAATCCCTCCCAGCATCAGAGTCTTTTCCAATGAGTCAACACTTCGCATGAGGTGGCCAAAGTACTGGAGTTTCAGCTTTAACATCATTCCTTTCAAAGAAATCCCAGGGCTGATCTCCTTCAGAATTGCTGGTTGGATCTCCTTGCAGTCCAAGGGACTCTCAAGAGTCTTCTCCAACACCACAGTTCAAAAGCATCAATTCCTCAGTGCTCAGCTTTCTTCACAGTCCAACTCTCACATCCATACATGACCACAAGAAAAACCATAGCCTTGACTAGACAGACCTTTGTTGGCAAAGTAATGTCTCTGCTTTTGAATATGCTATCTAGGTTGGTCATAACTTTTCTTCCAAGGAGTAAGCGTCTTTTAATTTCATGGCTGCAGTCACCATCTGCAGTGATTTTGGAGCCCAAAAAATAAAGTCTGACACTGTTTCCCTCAGTAGACTATAAAGAAGATCTAAAGTCCTCGCCTCAAAAACCTTCAGAAAACATATCATGAAAGTGGTCAAAGTTATACCTCAGGCCTACCTCAGGATCAAAAGATACTATTAAAATATTCCTATGATGTGTACATAGGTAAAATGTGTGATCCACATGTGAGTTATAAGTTATGAATCAGAAACATAACTAATGATAAAATAAACACCAACCTTAGAAAAGAATATTATTCTTTGATGAAGGTACTGTTTTCTTCCCTAATTCCATCCTCACGCTTTCTGCTCCAGAGGTACTCATTATTTTCAATTGTTTCCTTATTTACTGTTATGATTATCAGTTGTCACAATGCACATATTCCTAAAGAATATTATGTTTTGTTTTCTGTCCTTAAAGGTTTCCCTTTTCTAGAATGCTGTATGTGTGGATGCTTAGTTGCTTCAGTAGTGTCTGACTCTCTTCAACCCTATAGACTGTAGCCCGCCAGCTCCTCTGTCCATGGGATTCTCCAGGCAAGAATACTTGAGTGGGTTGTCATGACCTTCTTCAGGGGATCTTTTCAACCCAGGGATCAAACCCAAGTCTCCTATGTCTCCTGCATTGGCAGGCGGGTTCTTTACCACTAGTGCCACCTAGGAAGCTCAGAATGTGATATACGCTAACCATATAGTATACAACATTTTTGGGCTGCTTTCTTTCACTTGACATGGTACATTTGATATTCATCAACATTACTGTTACAACATTAGTGCATTCTGTGCTCTTGCTGAGAAGTATTTCATCACTATATATCCATATGTTTATTTATCTATTCCTAAATTGAAGTATGGTGCTTACATAATGTTTTGTGTAAAGAAATTTTTCTTCTCATTTGGGTAAAGACCTAAAGATGATAAATGTACATTTAACTTCACGAGAGACTGAGAAACCATTATGAGAGCAATTAACTACACCACGTTATCGTCCAATCACTGATGTTTGTGAGTTCTAATTACTCTGCATACTCTCTAGCACTTGGTATGGTCACTTTACTTTTAAAGACATTCTAAGAGGTGTGTGGTTGTGTCTCCTGAATTTAATTGGTTGCGGGGAGCGAGCTCCGCCCCTGGCAAAGGTCATGAGGAAGGAGGCTTGGTATACGCAAAGGTGGGATCAAGCCTCAGGAGTCTCCCTGGAAATTCTCGAGCAATCTACCCCCCAAACCAGAGTCTGCCTACTTTCTGCTTTGTGCTTTCACCTACACCTCTGACTTTACGGGGGGCTGTCCCCCACTACCTCTCTGAAAAAAGAGTTAGCTTACAGCTCCAGTTAATAATTCCTGGGTGTGACAGTGTTTCAACCTACAAACTCCCTTGGAAGTCCTCTAGCCTGCCTGAATAGGTTTTTCCGGCCACATGTGATTGCTCAGAGCCTCCAAACTGTGAGAGGCATGAGATGTTCTAAACTGTCTAAATACAGATTCCTTTGAGCAGTCAAAAGATTGATTAGAAATTGTATTGGTGAAGGGATTTTCACTTGTTGGGCCAATATTTGCTGCTAAGTCTCCATATCCCTTACCTGCTGTGTCCCTGGCAGTGTATTGATTAATATAATTGGTGTAAGTAGTAGCTTTAATGTTTGTAACCTGGGACCCTTGAGTTAATTCTTTTTCTTGTTATAGCCCACCACACCTTTGCTCTGTAGGAATGCAACTTTATCTAATGCTTTTTGGAGGCTGGCGCCCGACTTTAGAATAATCACCTTTAGAGAAAAAGGCCTCTGGGCCAGAAGATGATGCAAATCACCTAAACTTTTGCATATGATAAGTTTGCAGGAAGAAAGCCTGGCTTACTGCATGACTCTACCCCTTCCCCATTATCCTCTATGCATAACTTAAGGTATAAAAACTACTTTGGAAAATAAAGTGCGGGCCTTGTTCACCGGAATTTGGTCTCCCCATGTCGTTCTTTCTTTCACCTTCTAGCTGAATTTTTCCTCTGAGGCGGGGAAGCTTGTCAAGCCTACTAATTTTGCCTGGGCTTCTAAGATCAGACCAGGGAGGCCTTAGTGTCTCCTCTCCTTCGGGAGAACGGGAGGACGCCTGCGGCCTTCGTAGGTGATGTTAATTCCCTGCTTTGGAATTTTATTCAGCCTCTTTTCTTCACTGAATTTTCCTACTGAGCTATCCTTATTTCAGCCGCTTTTCTCCACTAAATTTCCTCACTGAGCTATCCTCATTCTATTACTCTTTATATCCTTAATTAACATTTAATTAAGCAATTGTCTCCTGATCTTCGCCTATGCCGTCTCTCCTTCGAATACCCTGGATCAGCCGGGGCTGGTCCCCAGCAATTGGTTACAATAAAATTTTAATTGGCTTCCTGAAAGAGTTTGGGTAGTCTCACTGAGTAGTCCATATATGGAAATCTTACACTGATAGCTTTCATTTTAGTTTGGAAAGTTTGGTTAAATGCCATGCTAATCAGTAATCAAATTCTATGTTTAAGATTGTATTCCATCCCTCTTCTTACCTGCTGCTATGCATGTATCATACATAAAATGGTTGCAACACTAAAGAAGGGAAGAAAGAGTAGGACTTTCATAATAAACAATTCCTATAATTGGATTTTAAATATTTGGGAAGTTGTCAGATAGGGTATAGATTTTCTTTATATACATGACCCATATAACTTATTCAAAGAAGAATAGTTTTCCCTGACAATGAGGGAACAAACCTAAGGAACAAATCTTAGAAAAGACTTAATAGTTAGACACATAAAAAACACCCATGAAAAGTTTCTATTTCTATTTTTATAGACTTTAAATGGCACGCCAATAATCTTGCCTGGAAAATCCCATGGACAAGAGTAGCCTGGTGGTTACAGTCCATGAGATTGCAGAAGAGTTGGACATGACTGAGCAACTGAACAACAAGAAGTTTCTATTTCTATTTTTATGCACTTTAAAAAGAAGAACATTTTTATTTACATTAAAATCTATTAAGTTCTTCTATATGGGAATGGATTATCAAAATTCCTGGTAGTACTAAAGGCTTGCATATCTTGAGACAGATCTTAATAAAAACACAGCTCGTTATAAATTCCCCAGAAGAGAATATGAAGAGCAAAACATCTTAAAAATTATCTTATAAAGAACTTATTTAGCATCCACGGGAAAAAAATTTATAGAAAATACACTACAAATGCTATCAGTCACCTATTGAATTTTTAGCCTTGTATTTGTTTTGGAGAGAATATACATCAATAATGTAAGCATAATCCAAACCACTGTGCTTAAGTAATGCATTTAAAGGGTAAGTGTAAGCAAATTACATTCCAGTTGACCATTTTTTGAAATATCTATGTATAGAGCAGCATACAAAGGTACTGAACAAACATGGTAAAGGGATTGGGAAATTAGGTTTTAAACAAGTGCTTGTTGTAATATAGTAAGAAAATTAATACAAAAATCATTTTACCAAAACTTGGCAAAAAAAATTACCATCCACTCTCATAACAAAATCTATATAGGTGATTTAAGACAAAGATCACACCTTTTGTTTCTAAAAAGTGCCAGTGTATGTCTATGTATCTATAGGTAGCTTTATTTTTAGCTGATTGCTTGAAGTAGTCTCTAAAATTCTTCTTAAAAGAGTTATTATACAGGTGTATTCATAATTTTTATACTCAATTCTATTCCAATTAGTGCAATTGTGAATGGAATAGCAGAGGGAAGGTGGTTCATCCTCCTATTACATGACTTGTGCTAAGAGGCAGGCATTTTGACTTGCTGCTTTGTTAAACTGTGTGAATCATCTGATCTCTGCACCTCAGTCTCTTTCATAATAACATAGAGAGAATGGACTATATCTGTGTTTCTTGATATCAGTTATTCACATACCACCAGATATTTACCATACCAAGTCACATTCACATTCACATTCAAGACTTTCATCACATCTATCTGCTGTTTTTGCTGTTACTTAATGAATATTATTTTGTCAACTTCAGTTCAGTTGCTCAGTTGTGTCCGACTCTTTGCAACACCACAGACGGCAGCACACCAGGCTTCTCTGACCATCACCAACTCCCGGAGATTTGTCAACTTAGTGTTTCTAAAACTTACATTCTAACTTAATTTTCATCCCAAATAGTAGTAACCATGAAACCATATGTATGAAATTTGACATTTTTTTTTCTGATTTTCTTAAATTCTGATTAAATAAACACATTTTGCTTATACAAAATGTATTTGCCTATGAACAAACAAAAATAATCTGCCATAGCACTAATAACAGAGCATGAAATTTGTTTTTTAACACTAGTATCTTTCCAAACCATGTTAAAACGTAATTAATATTATAATATATTTAAGATATAATTATCTAGTCTGTTATTTTAAGGAATAAGTTGTTTTTATGTGCTCAAATAAGAATCAAAATAGAAAAATTATGTTTAGGTAAGTTTTTCATTTTTTTATACTCATGTGTGTAATAAAACTTATTACAACACATTTTTTACAAACTGAAAAGATGTTTAGGTGAGTGAATAGTCATTTTCCAAAGTAAAGAATGGTTTATAGGGTAACATTATATTGCTACTTCAGTTTATTAAGACAAAGCTTAGACACATACCTGCAGAACAAGAGAATTCCAATTTTGATTAATTTTATTATAGATGCTTCATATTTTGTGCATATTCAAAATCATTATTATATGTATTTGAATTATTAAAATATATATTTCTGAATATGATCATGAGCTATTTTACTTAACACCTAGTTTTCATTTCTTTTATTTAGAAGGCGATACTCCTTTGTAAAGCTCATACTTTAATGAGAACTTCAAACTTTGTGAAATCTTACATAATCATTTTTTTCCAAATTGCCACATAAAATCTAAAACTGTCATGGGGAGAAAAGATCATGAAAATCATTCAGACATCCCTGGAAGACCTGATTTTAATGCCTTAATAAACAGTTGGGTATAACACAGCAACCTTCAAATTTTACTTAGCACCACACTTCTAGTACCATCGCTCCATTTGACCCTATAAAAATGCTGTTAATGGTTCTGTTTACTAGAATTTATTGCTACCAAGATGGAAAGCCATAATGCTATGAAACTAGTAATACAGCAATATGCAACCTCAAACCCTATAATGTGGCTATATTTTGAAATCATTAAAATGCTGATGAGGATTAAGCTAAAGACTGATTTTGTGATTGCTTTAAGATATTCAGTAGTTCTTAAAATATATGTCTGGGTGATTCTGTATAAATATAAATAACTTGCATATTAGTGTCTTTTAAAACTGCTCTCCTGGGAAGGGTGTTTTCTTTGTTGGTGATTTTCCAGTTATTTTTAAAGTAGTCTGTGATTCATCAAGTCATCAGATAAATTTCTGGTTTTCACTATTGTGATTATAAATATATAGCCTTCTACATTTTTTTTCACAGATTTTTCAGGTGCTACTTATATGAGATACACAAAATGTTTTGAACTGAGTAATATGCCTCCTTATAACCTTAGGCATATATCATGTATCTGGCTTCTGATTCCTGTGGGACATTTCAAATTACTGAAATTTATTGTTCTAGGCAGATTTCTTTAATGGTGTATATTCAGATCAATACATTAACACATGTTCTATATGTATATAATCTCTTTGATAGATAAAAATTTTTATTTGCACTAACTGGTCATATCATGACGTGAATTAAAACATCTTTATTTCCCTGAACATGTTCATTATCCATAGGTCAAGGTACAAGCATCATCTATTGATACTTAACAGAAACTGTATCACATTTGATACAATATGATATATCGATATGATCCATTGAATCATATTAAAATCTATAAAATTTCAGAAGAAATTTATTTTTCAGGATAACTATTTCACATACACTTCACACTCGATAACCACCCTCTATCTATTTAAAAAGGTTGAGACTTTATCTACTTCTGCTTCCCGCCTGTACTTAGCTCACTGCACATTAGTGGCGCTAAATGGACAAAAGAGGGCCCTTCACAGACCACTTACCTCACCTCCATTGCTCTATGCCCATTGATCCATATAAGCTGTATTTTTACAAAATGTTATGGAGAGGTTTATTACTTGATTTTCTTTACACTAGTTAGAATTGATTCTTTCATTCTGGGGGCATCTTGACATTATATTTCTCTTTCTGCTCTAAATTGTCTCACCACACCCATGCCTTCAACTACTATCTATACGAACCAAGGGCTTTCAAAAATAAATGTTCTTTTCCGATAACACTTAAGCTACAGACTCTCTATTCCACAGTCCTCCTTTGGAACACCTTAAACTTAGTGTTTTTCTAAACCCATGATCTTCTTGCCTCAGCCTAATCTACTCCTGCTCCCTGTTCCCTTTCTGCATTAATGGTATCTCGCTGTCCTTGAATCCTTTCTCTTTTCTGAACTAATGCAAAAGTCTTCCAGCTGGCTTCTGTGGTTTATTTTGCATCCTTCAATTCCTTTACTCATTCTACAACTGGAATGTGATCTAGCTAAAACACAAACCTACTAATCACTACTTCAGGAAAATGACATTTCCAGACATCCATGGATTAATCCAACCTGAATGAAAATGCAGATAAGTTTCCATATTGCATGGGTAGAGGGGCAATCCTTTACACTCCTTTCTCCAGTTTCTCTTACCAGCTCCCTCTGCTTTTGACAAGTCATGGAGAGACGTTGGTGGGGGATAGGGGCAAGAATTAGAGGCAAGTCAGGAGAAGAGAAGTCAGGAGAGAAATAAGTCCTCCTTTGTCTTTTAAAATGGCTGCAACTCTTTTATGGGGCCAGTTGTCAATGGGATAGCCCTGACTTTGCTGTGACGGGGTCGCTCCTCTCCTTATACGACCTCCAGCCCTGCGGTAGCAGTGATTTCTTTCAATGGCTAGTCTCTGAACCACCTCCCGTTCGTTTTCTGCCCTCTCCTTTCCTCAGTCACCTTTTGAATTAATTCGTTATCTGTCTATTTAACTAACGGAAATGAATGCCCTTTTCATGGACTGAAAGCTGCTTGATAAATCTTTTAGTCATTTGTCAAACATATCTCAGTAGTTAAAAGAAAACTTTTGGAGTTTTGGAAGCCAGAAGCGCCTAGTCTTTATAGTCGCTGGTGATCTTGGACAAAAGAGACTCTCTGAGTCTATTTTTCTTCATCTCAGTGTCTGAGTTATAATATCTGCCTCACAAGCTGGTATGAGATTTCAAATAGATGATTTAAGAATATGCTTTCAGCACAGTACCTGCGGTAGCAGTGATTTCTTTCAATGGCTAGTCTCTGAACCACCTCCCGTTCGTTTTCTGCCCTCTCCTTTCCTCAGTCACCTTTTGAATTAATTCGTTATCTATTTAACTAACGGAAATGAATGCCCTTTTCATGGACTGAAAGCTGCTTGATAAATCTTTTAGTCATTTGTCAAACATATCTCAGTAGTTTAAAGAAAACTTTTGGAGTTTTGGAAGCCAGAAGCGCCTAATCTTTATAGTCGCTGGTGATCTTGGACAAAAGAGACTCTCTGAGTCTATTTTTCTTCATCTCAGTGTCTGAGTTATAATATCTGCCTCACAAGCTGGTATGAGATTTCAAATAGATGATTTAAGAATATGCTTTCAGCACAGTACCTGGCCCCTAGCAAGCACTCACTACCTGTCAGTTGTTGCTTCATGAGGGCAAAAAAGGAACCAGTAATATTTAGCACTAAAGTCCTAGCGCATACATAGAATAAACACTCAATAAACATTTGTTCAATGAATCATCAACCTCTGTATTTAAAAGAAGCCTCTGTCCCTCCATCCTCAATCACTGTCTGAGGCCACCTTGTCTCCTACCTGAAGGGGCACAATGACTCCTCTACTGTTTTTTCCACTTCCCATCTTAGAGTTCCCTTCCAACAATTAGAATAATCTTTCAAGTCAACATATACCCGCATGACTTCTCAGCATAGACTGGATATAGACTGATATTTCCACTTATTCTTCTGAATTCTTATTCTAGTGCTAGGTTCACATCTTTTCTATTTTTCTTCCCTGCTTTATGCTTTACTTGCAACCTCCCATGTGAACTGTAGATCCTTTTACTATTATTTTATTTGAATCGTACAAGTTTACAATATGTGTACACCTAGACACACATGCACACAGATTGCATACTGTAAAACTTCTTTAGTGCCTTAACATTTGAAGCTTTACACAGATTTTGTATGTGTGTGTGTGTCGCTCAGTCATATCTGACTCTTGGTGACCCTGTGGACTGTAGCCTGCCAGATTCCTCTGTCCACGGAATTCTCCAGGTCAGAATACTGGAATGGGTAGTCGTTCCCTTTTCCAGGGGATCTTCCCAACCCAGGGACTGAACCCAGGTCCTCCACATTGCAGTCAGATTCTTTACTGTCTGAGCCACCAGGGAAGTCCCAGGTTTTAATTAGATATGTCTCATTAATTTTACTAATAGGTGGTTCAACTGGTAGAGAATCCGCCTGCAATGATGGAGATCTGAGTTTGATCCCTGGGTTGGGAAGATCCCCTGGAGAAGGGAAGGGCTACCCACTCCAGTATTCTGGCCTGGAGAATTCTATGGATTATCCATGGGGTCGCAAAGAGTGAGACACAACTGAACAGCTTTCACTTTCAGTTAATTTCAATAATAGTTTATTGAGTAACAATTAGGTAGCTTTATATAACAATAGCTGCAAAGGATGTCAAAGTCATAACTTAATAAAGGTTTCCAAAGTCAAATTATTATTACTTTTTAACACTCTGGGGATTAATACAATTAAACAGTTTTTTGCTAAAAACCTTCTCAGAGTGGTGAATGTGCTACTATGCTTTGTGAATTTCCAAAGGAGACATAATGTAGTCCTTCCTATTTTATTTTATCATGGAAGCCCGCTCTTTTTCTCCAAGAGCATCTGAAGTGACTGTACTTCTTCAAACACTATTTAGAAAATGGAGACACAGACTTCTGGCCAGTTCTTCAAAGAGAGGTGAGATCCTGAGAGTGAATTACTTAAATAACTAATTTACAAGCTCATGTGTTGTCTGGGCATTCCAAAATACAGCTTATCTTTCCTGGATATAGACTGATATTTTAACTTGTGATTAGAGATTTGGCTTTGATTTTATTTCAGACATATCTTAAACACTAGTATAAGAAGCACAAGCTGGAATCAAGATTGGCGGGAGAAATATCAATAACCTCAGATATGCAGATGACACCACCCATATGGCAGAAAGTGAAGAGGAACTAAAAAGCCTCTTGATGAAAGTGAAAGAGGAGAGTGAAAAAGTTGGCTTAAAGCTCAACATTCAGAAAACTAAGATCATGGCATCTGATTCCATCACTTCATGGGAAATAGATGGGGAAACAGTGGAAACAGTGTCAGACTTTATTTTTTGGGCTCCAAAACCACTGCAGATGGTGATTGCAGCCATGAAATTAAAAGACACTTACCCCTTGGAAGGAAAGTTATGACCAACCTAGATAGTATATTCAAAAGCAGACATTACTTTGCCAACAAAGGTCCGTCTAGTCAAGGCTATGGTTTTTCCAGTGGTCACGTATGGATGTGAGAGTTGGACTGTGAAGAAAGCTGAGCGCTGAAGAATTGATGTTTTTGAACTGTGGTGTTGGAGAAGACTCTTGAGAGTCCCTTGGACTGCAAGGAGATCCAACCAGTCCATTCTAAAGAAGATCTGTCCTGGGTTTTCATTGGAAGGACTGATGCTAAAGCTGAAACTCCAGTACTTCGGCCACCTCATGCGAAGAGTTGACTCATTGGAAGAGATTCTGATGCTGGGAGGGATTGGGGGGCAGGAGGTGAAGGGGACGACAGAGGATGAGATGGCTGGATGGCATTACCAACTTGATGGACATGAGTTTGAGTGAACTCCGGGAGTTGGTGATGGGCAGGGAGGCCTGGTGTGCTGTGATTCACAGGGTCGCAAAGAGTTGAACACAACTGAGAGACTGAACTGAACCACTAGTATTAATCCGGTGCTGTTCCTGATATATATATATATGTATATATATTAGCAAACAAATTAATGTATAGTGATTATATAAATATAAAATGCTCATGATTATAATGAGACTAATTATAGTCATGGTGATGAATAAGAAGAGGATGCTATCTTTAATGTAGTTCACAAATACTGGCTATAGGAATATTACATATGTTATTTAATTTTCTAAACCACTGCCCTCTTGGCATGGGTTTATTTTCTCAACCTACATATATAAAAATCAAGCACCAATATGCTTAAGTGTCTCAAAGTTACATGGACAGCTGCAAGGTTTCATGTGCAATATGACTGATTCTATAATTTCTGAGTATTTTATGTGATATTTAGTCATTATTTAATATATGAATAAAGAGAAGGAACACATATAGAGAAGTTCCCCAATTATCTGAAAGTAGAGAGTTCCAATGAAACCTATTTGTAAACTGACATGGCTTTAAAGCAAAGAAGCAATTAGCTTAGCACACATCTTGGTGAAAATGTTGGTTTTTCAGTTGTGTCCAGCTCTTTGCACCCCGTGGACTATAGCTCACCAGGCTCCTCGAACCATGGAATTCTCCAGGCAAGAAAACTGGAGTCGGTATACATTTCCTTCTCCAGGGGATCTTCCTGACCCAGTGATAGAACCTGGGTCTCCTGCATTACAGGCAGATTCTTTACCATTTGAGCTACCAGGGAAGCTCACACGTCTTAATAACAGCGTACAAAGTAAACTGAGGTAAAGCATAGCCACTTGCAGACACAGTTCAAATCTATGCTGGCTTTGTGCTCAGATGCTGAGTGTGATTCCTGAGGAAGGAACCTGGCAGCGCCACTCTGGCTGCATGGGTATGTGCTGCATCTGTAAGGCTCCCTGCAGAAACAAACACTAAACACTATTTTTGTTTTTCACCATTGTGTGTGTGTGTGTGTGTGTGTGTGTGTGTGTGTGAAAGCGAAAATGCTCCTCCTCCTTCTTTCAGTTAGTGAACACAGGTACTAATGTATATCTCACATAAAAGCAAAGCAGCATAAAATGAGCATACCGTAGTCTCAAGTTATTTATTAGCATAATGGACTCATGCAAAGTTGCCAAATTGGCTTATTAAAGAATTCACAAAGTTCATTAATGAGAGTGGAGACTAAGTCCTAGAAAATTCAAATGACTGAATTACTCAAATTTTGACTGATACCTTGAAAAATTCACAAATTTTCTATAACCCCTCTTCAAAAGGTAAGCTACTTTTAAAACAACTTGTGTCAGGAATTTTGTACCCGTGAAACTCAGGTTTGAAAAAGCCAAACCCCAAGAACAGAGTTTGTTACAGGTTCTATAAACTGTAGGGAAAGGTAGTTTGAGAGAAATAGGTGGAAGGGAAAGGCACTTCACCTGGTCTGCTGAGAGAAATGAAATGAAACACACCATTATACTTCAGAAAAATCAGGCAGTAGGAACCCAGGTATATTGGTTATATGATATATCTCAGACAATGGAACCTGAAGCTCTAGGGTTTCCTGCCTCAATAAATATTCCTTTATCCAACAGAATTAAAGAAGTACACTGCCATGGGATGTCAAGGGATCACTGTGGCCTAGAATGTTGGAGATATCAGTGGGGGAAATCTGACTCATTTCAGCAGTGATCTTCAACCTTTAGAAGGTCATTTGCATTGCATATATGAATTGGATGATATTTATGGGCTGAGGTTCATATCACTGTATCCATTTTTATGTGAATGGCAGTGATAAGTGGCTCATTATTTCTAGCAGCATTGGCTTATTTGTTCTAAGATTAATTTAAAAGTCCCATATATATCCAACTTTTGTCCTAATATCTATGCATGTAAGAAAAATTATCATTGGGAATTAGCAGTTCTTATTTGTATTTAAACCCACTTACACTGGATATTTCTTTATATTATTTTCTATTAGAACTTTTTCAATTTTGTGTTAGAATACTCCATTTTTATGAATAATTTATCTAGTATAAACACTCATAATTAAATATTTCATTGTGCTTCTTTTTTTTCAAATTTTGATAAGTACAGATCACTGTTTATGTGTGTAGTACAGTAATTTAACTTTAAAATATCAACAGAAACTATAAATATCAATTATCTGCTATCCTAATGTGGCAGTCATCTCATAGGCACCAATTTATTAGTTACTATTATTGATTAGTAAATTTGTTGTTGTTCAGTCACTCAGTTGTATCCAACTCTTTGTGACCCCATGGTCTGCAGATGCCAGGCTTCCCTGTCCTTCACTGTCTGCTGGAATTTGCTCAAACCCATGTCCATTGAGTTGATGATGACATCCACCCATCTCATCCTCTGTCACCCCCTTCTCCTTTTGCCCTCAATTTTTTCCAGGATCAGAGTCTTTTCCAATTGAGTTTATTTTTTTGCATAAAGTGGTCAAAGGGTTGGAACTTTCTACATAAAACTTATTCATTTATTATCTAACCATTATTTATCACTTAGCTTGTTCCTTACTGTGCCCTAAGGAAAATGTCCTTTAATTTTATACACATGTACAATAATTAACTATAATTTCGATAAATTCTTTAGTTCCTACTGCTGTCATTTATGCTAAAGTCACTATGGCAATATAAAAAATATATTTCTAGAGAGATCCCTATTCACTAGAAATAAACAGGAGAAGAGCACAACAACATATACTTGAAATGAGAAAAGGCTTTATATTCAGTAAAAAAAAAAAAAAAAAAAAAAAACCTAAAGAGGGTTGAAATAAATACACAGCTGAAGAACATTTCATAAACATCAAAAAGCATAAAGAAGAAAATTACATGCTGGGATACAGAGTCAGAAAACAATAGTTCAAATTCCAAACCCACTATTTACTTGCTCTGTAATTTTGGCAACTTTTTTTTAATCTTTCTGGGCCTGAGATTCCACATCTGTATAATAAGAATCTTCCTTATAAAGTTGTGATGAAAATTAAAAGAGTTAACCCAGGAAAAATGCTTTAAAGAATACCTGGTAAAAGTAAAGTTCTATTTTAGTTCTTAGGATCAAAGATCACTACTTTCCTTATAGAATGCATCTTAATTTTTGTTCTCCCTCCCTCCTTTTCCCCTAACTTCTTTCCTTCTCGGTTTCTCTCTCTTCATCTTTTATCTACAATGACATTTTGTAGTTTGTTTTTTTCACCCTGCTTATATAAAGTTAATGCACATTCTATAAAGAATCCTCTTGCCAAAAAAACAGTTTTACATTATTTTCATTTTTAGCAAATGCATTTTAATTACAGATTAACTTGATTTATTCAGCTCCTCCTCCTATTCCAATACTGGACATTACCTTTTCCTCTTAGTTTCTAATTACTTTAAACACTGCTTCAATAAGTGTCCTTGTAAATGAATCATGGATACTTTCTGTATCACAATTCTGATGGGGAATTACCAGTTCAAATGCAATTTTGAAATTTGAGTTTATCATGTAAAATACAAAATCGTCTTCCTGAAATGTTGATCTGCACATCTGCTGATACTGTATGTGTATCCTGAAGTGATATGAAAAGTTACTCAGTCGTATCCACCTCTCTGTGACCCCGTGGATATTCAGACCAGGTGATTCTCCAGGCCAGAATACTGGAGTGGGTAGTTATTCCCTTCTCCAGGGAATCTTCCCAACCTAGATTGAACCCAGGTCTCCTGCATCGGAGATGGATTCTTTAGCAGCTGAGCCACTAGGGAAGCCCAAGAATACTGGAGTGGTAGCCTATCCCTTCTCCAGGGTATCATCCTGACCCAGGAATCAAACTGGGTTCTCCTGCACTACAGGAAGATTCTTTATCAGCTGAGCTATAAGTGAAGTTCATGCGCACATCCTACTGTTTACTCAAATATTGTGACATTGGTTAGAAACCGAATATACCATCAGAAAATGGCCATATCATACATAAAAATAGAATTCTGACCCACCATCTGCAGGAATCATCCTAGGAAGCCAACCTACTATTTATAAGTCAGACATGTTAGAAAGTCAGAACCCTCTCTGAAAATCAGTCTGTGAAGTGAAAGTGGCTCAGTCATGTCCAACTCTTTGCAACCCCATGGACTATTCAGTCCATGGAATTCTCCAGGCCAGAATACTAGAGTGGCTAGCCTTTGCCTTCTCTAGGGGATCTTCCCAACCCAGAGATCAAACCCAGGTCTCCTGCATTGCAGGCAGATTCTTTACTGGCTGAGCCACAAGGGAAGCCCAAGAACCCTGGGGTGGGTAGCCTATCCCTTCTCCAGCGGATCTTCCTGACTCAGGAATTGAACTGGGATCTCCTGTTGCAGGCGGATTCTTTACCTACTGAGCTATCAGAGAAGCTGAAAATCAGTCTAGGAAGCCCCAAAATACCCCTGTAACAACTGTCCCCAAACAACGGGACTTGACCAATAACTGACAACTTCTCTAACTTTTTTCCCTGCTCCCAACTTATAACCAACACCAGAGAAATCCAAATACGCAGCCCTAACCTATCACACAAGAAGATCCACTTTTAGTTAGCCTGCTTACAGTTTGCCCATGCTAACAGCCTTCAAGGGGGAATACCTGAAGTATGCCCTTTTTGTCCACTATAAAGCTTTTCCACTCTTCTACCTACTTTCAAGTCTTGCCAAATTCAACTCTCTTCTTCCCTTCCTCTTTCTCCCTTTCTTTTATTTCTTTTCTTTTTCCTCCCTTCCTCCTTCTCCTTCCTTCTTTATGTTTCAATGAATTCCAAATTATACCTAAGCAATGAGTTTGAAATAAATGAACTACGGTGCCCTGAGGGTATGAATAGAATAGGGGAGATAAAACAAAAGGTCACAGTTCTACTCCAGGTACAGATTCACAGATTCAAATCATCACATTAATTGAAATTCTATCAGTTATTTTTGCCCACACTGAAAACCATTTGGCTAGGGAAATAAAAAAGCTGACATGCATATAACACCATATTTCTGAATACCTCTCTGTGGTTGAGTAGATTAACACCATGATTTTTTCTTTTTTTTTGGTAGGCCTAGGGATTTCTCTGGATTGATATTTTATTAACCAGCTTTACAGGTGTTTCTGTGATACAAAAGTAATATACTTTTTCTGTAAAAATGGACATAGTTTACTGAAAAGTTATTTTTAAAAACTTTTAATTCTATCATTCAGAGATAAAAACTGGCAACATTTTGTTTTCTAGCCTTTCAGACTTTTTCTATGCACATAGATACATACATGCATACCCCCAGTGGCTCAGCAGTAAAAGGACCTGCAGGAGACCCAGGTTCGATCCCTGGGTTGGGAAGATCCCCTGGAGGAGGAAATGGCAACCCACTCCAGTATTCTTGCTAGGAAAAGCTCACGGACAGAGAAGCCTGGTGGGCTATAGTCCATTGGGTTGCAAAAGTTGAATACAACTGAGCATGCATGCAGAATACAGTATAATAATTCTATTTTCACTTGATCATCTTTTTATATCAAAACTATCATCTTCATGAACTTGTTCTTGCTATGTTCAGTCACTAAGTTGTATCCAACTCTTTGCGACCCTATGACTGAAACACATCTGGCTCCTCTGTCCTTGACTGTCTCCCGGAGTTTGCTCATATTTACGTCCATTGCCTCAGTGATGCATCTAACCATCTCATCCTCTGCAACTTCCTTCTCCTTTTGCCTTCAGTCTTTCTCTTCCAATCAGTAGGTCTTCACATCAAGTGGCTGAAGTATTCGCACTTCAGCTTCAGCATCAGTTCTTCCAATGAATATTCCAGGTTGGTTTCATGTAGGATTGACTGGTTTGACCTACTTGTAGTCCAAGGGACTCTCAAAAGTCTTATCCAGCACCACAATTTGAAAGCATCAATTCTTTGGCATTCAGCCTTCCTTATGGTCCAATTCTCATATCTTCATGAATGGTCTTACATAATTCTATTTTATGGACATGGCCCCATATCATTGGATCCATCAAGTGATGGTGGCTGACTCTCCTGGTGTAGCAAACACTGAACAAATAACCTTTGCCACTGTCATTTTGGTTTATTTCCACACTGGGTATAATTACTTTCATTTTTACCCTCTCAACAAAACAATGGTATTTATTTGATTAAACTGATATATTTTTTTATTTAAGAGTTAATGAGTATTTTTCATGCTATCATATATTTTCCTATTGAAACATTTACTGTTTCTTTATTGATTTTTATTTCAATTGCATTAGTAGTCGGACACGACTGAGCGACTTCACTTTCACTTTCCACTTTCATGCATTGGAGAAGGAAATGGCAACCCACTCCAGTGTTCTTGCCTGGAGAATCCCAGGGACGGGGGAGCCTGTTGGGCTGCCGTCTATGGGGTCGCACAGAGTCGGACACAACTAAAGTGACTTCACTTATTGTAATTTTAACCTATGTTTTGCAAGTATTTTTACTAATACGAAGGAGAGTTATTGTATCTATTTTAATATGCATTATATTTTTAGTAATATTCTTAGGATTCCTACGCAGAAAATTGTATCATTTGCATACAGTTATGTTTATCATTTCCTTTAAGATGCTCTGGTTTCTTATCTTTATTCTTGTTATGTCATTTTCTAGGTCTTTCAGGAAAATGTGCTAAAAGTTGTGCTAGTAGCATTCTTATCTTGACTCTCACCTAACAGAAATATCTTCCAAAAGTCACCAATGACTTTTGTGATATTTATCTACAGTTACTTTGAGATACATGCTGATAAAATACCCTCCTATTCCTAGTTTATTAAGAGCTATTATTAGAAATTATACATTTATCAACTATTTTGGTACCTCTGAATAGGATTGATTTATCCTTTGATCTATTGATGTGGTAAGATATAATAAAGGATTTTTCATTCAAACATCCTTTTTTTTAAAAAAAAAATCCTATTTAGTCCTTATCTGATGAATATGGTATGAAATAAAAGTGTTCAGTTCAGTTCAGTCACTCAGTCGTGTCCAACTTTTTGCAACCCCATGAATCACAGCACTCCAGACCTCCCTGTCCATCACCAACTCCTGGAGTTCACTCATACTCATGTCCATAGAGTTGGTGATGCCATCCAGTCATCTCATCCTGTCGTTCCCTTCTCCTCCTGCCCCCAAGCCCTCCTAGCATCAGAGTCTTTTCCAATGAGTCAACTCTTCGCATGAGGTGGCCAAAGTACTGGAGTTTCAGCTTTAGCATCATTTCATCCTTCCAAAGAACACCTTATAAAAGTGTAGAGCCTGTAAATTTTATTATGTGTTCATTTTCCTCTAACACTTAAAATCATGACATGTAAGTCCAAGCTATAATACTAAGTATCCCATACTTTTCATATTTCTCTCCCAAATTACTAGGTATCTCTATTTTAACAGGAGTTATAGAGATTCAAATAAGAGTAGCAACAATTGGATGAAGTTTCAGGAGTTTCAGGATTTCACACTGACTGTTCAATGAAATGATGGATATTTACAGAGAGAAGTGGGCGAAGATGGCATGAAATCCTAAAGGGTAATTTAGGCATAAAAATTTGGAAAGGATATAAGCAAAGGTGGAACTCTGTTTTATATGTTCCAGGATAAATGATAAGATCTTTTAAAGAGGTCTAATGTAAGAGAAAAATGATAAGAGATATAATTGGAAACATAGATTGAAACCATAGTGAGTAGGGTGTTAAATACTGAGGAGTCTGACTTTTGTACAGTAAGTGGTTTCTGAGCCAGGAATTGATACACAAAATGTTATTTGAGCACCAGAATTCCTGTGGTTGTGTAAGGACTGAACTGTAGGAACATCATCTAAAGGCAGGAGGATTAGTAAGAAAGTTACTACAGTCCTTTAAAGGTGATTTTTATGTCTTTGCTATGCATGGAAAATCTGATTAATAACTTATCTCTTTCCTCAATAATATATTAACAGTTTTTTACAATTAGAATTTGTGCATTTTGGTTACCAGTTTCCTAATTTTACCCTTGAGTTCTTTTAAAACTCTTGTGTAAATCTCAACTGGCCTGTCAACTTATCTACATAAACAGATGTTCCTAACAGGAATCTTTTTTACTGGAATGTATGATACCACAGAAATAATTTAGCAGCTTAGTTGCTACAGAGGAAATAGGAGCTGTCAGTGTATTATAAATGAAATTAAAGACATTTCACAATATGATACAGCCAGAGTTTTCACTTTATGGTCAAATTTTATAACTGAGATCCTTTTGATAATACTTTCATACTAAATATCTAAATATAGGAAACATGACTTAGGTTAACAGAGCTTGTGCATACTTTCATTGTAAGGTTTTCTTAGCATGGTGTGAAACCATTCCTCTGAGAAGAATAGGCTTTTGGGCAATTTTCTTATCAGAGGCATACATTTCTATGCGACTTTTCTCCTATCAGATACAGTTCCTTATGTTGAGAAAAAATATATATATTAAATTAAAATTTTCTCTACAGCTTTTGTTGAACCTGTAGGCAACATAGATCAGAATCTCTCCCTTACACTTAAACAATCAAAACAGAAGACAACACTTATGATATACTCAAGGAAAGAATGTGTAGGCATTTTATATCTAGTCAAATAGTGCTTATAGGATGAAAGCTACGACCAGAGAATTTTGAACATGTATGAACTCATGGGATATTGTTTGCATGAATACTCCTTAGGACTTAGATGATAAACTTCAAGCAAGAAGTCACTGAGGGAAATCTCAGCAAAAGATCCAAATGTATTTTACTGCAAACCTGAAACAAGGGTGCTCATAAAAGTAACTGAATATAATGAAGATGTTACATATCCAGCAGCTGTAGAAATAGAATGAAGTGAAGTGAAGTCGCTCAGTCATGTCCGACTCTTTGTGACCCCATGGACTGTAGCCTACCAGGCTCCTCCATCCATGGGATTTTACCGGCACGAGTACTGGAGCAGGTTGTCATAGAAGTAGAATAAATACTAATAATAGGACTTGGCATATGGAGTCAGGGAAATAAGGTGATCAGCAGAATAATCTAACTGATCGCCTTGTATGTGGTAACTCAGAAATCTCATTGTAGAGATATAAGCATTCAGTATAAAAGTAAAGATAAAGAAAAGTAATATTGCTGATTAAATTGGATGTGAAAAGAGGGACAGAGGAAAAAGACAAGCAAAAACAAAAATAGATATTATTTAAAAGTAAAGGGCTCCACTAATACATTAAAACAACTATGAAAACAAAGATACAGAAATTCCTGTGTCTATGAAGGCTTATGCAAAACAAAAACTTAAAAGGAAAACAGAATATCAAAAAATGCTAGTGATAAGAAGAAAATTGTCAGTAATATTAAGAAATGCACGTGTTAAACTCTCCTATTAAAAGAAATATAACTTTAAGGTTGTTACAAGGAAAAAACAATTCTGCCAGGCTTATATATTGGGATCAAAGTGATTCCCAAGAGATTGAAAATGGCAAGTGAGTAAAAAGCCTCAACTAAAACAACAATAATGACAATCTATAAATATGGAATTTTATCCAAAATATTCAAAATGGAAGAAGTGTAGATACCATCACTTATGCTTTTTCAGCTCTTGTAACAGGACACAAATGTGATAGATTCAGAGTGATGTCTCACTCAACAAGTGCCACAGGAGTTTAATAAATCCTTAGACTGGTGTTATGATAGCTGAGTCTTCAGCTTATTAAGGATTGAATAGGTCTTATGGAATGTCTTCCAAAATAAATGCATACTGAAGAAAATTTAGAAAATATAGACATTTAGAAAGAATATAAAATCACTTATACCCACTTTAGTGATCAATCCTATTAATTTTTAAAAATTTTAAATTTATTTTAATTGGAGGCTATTTACTTTACAATATTGTATTGGTTTTGCCATACATCAACATGAATCCACCACGGGTGTACAAGTGTTCTCCATCCTGAATCCCCCTTCCACCTCCTTCCCCATACCATCCCTCTGGGTCATCCCAGTGCACCAGCCCCAAGCACCTAGTATCATGTATCAAACCTGGACTGGTGATTTGTTTCTTATATGATATTATACATGTTTCAATGCCATTCTCCCAAATCATCCCACCCTCTCCCTCTCCCACAGAGTCCAAAATACTCTTCTATACATCTGTGTCTCTTTTGCTGTCTCGCATACAGGGGTTACTGTTACCATCTTTCTAAATTCCATATATATGCATTAGTATACTGTATTGGTGTTTTTCTTTCTGGCTTACTTCACTCTGTATAATAGGCTCCAGTTTCATCCACCTCATTAGAACTGATTCAAATGTATTCTTTTTAATGGCTGAGTAATACTCCATTGTGTATATGTACCATGGCTTTCTTATGCATTCATCTGCTGATGGACATCTAGGTTGCTTCCATGTCCTGGCTATTATAAACAGTGCTGCGATGAACATTGGGGTACACGTATCTCTTTCAATTCTGGTTTCCGAGATGAGGTACCATTTCACGCCACTCAAATGGCTGTGATCCAAAAGGCTACAAGCAATAAATGCTGGAGAGGGTGTGGAGAAAAGGGAACCCTCTTACACTGTTGGTGGGAATGCAAACTAGTACAGCCACTATGGAGAACAGTGTGGAGATTCCTTAAAAACCTGGAAATAGAACTGCCTTATGACCCAGCAATCCCACTGCTGGACATACACACCGAGGAAACCTATTAATTTTTAAAGTATCATTACCTGTGATAATTTTTAGGTTATTATGAATAGATACAGACAACATCTATATAACATACATATATCACATGTGTTTTTAAAAAAGTTAGATAATGTTGAATATGCAGTTGTGTATTTCACTTTTCTAATATGATAGTAAAATAGACATTTTCTATTGCTCTCTAGTCAGGAAGCAACAGTAAGAACTTGACATGGAACAACAGACTGGTTCCAAATAGGAAAAGGAGTACGTCAAAGCTGTATATTGTCATCCTGCTTATTTAACTTATACGCAGAGTACATCATGAGAAACACTGGGCTGGATGAAGCACAAACTGGAATCAAGACTGGCGGGAGAAATATCAATAACCTCAGATATGCAGATGACACCACCCTTATGGCAGAAAGTGAAGAGGAACTAAAAAGCCTCTTGATGAAAGTGAAAGAGGAGAGTGAAAAAGTTCACTTAAACTCAACATTCAGAAGACTAAGATCATGGCATCCAGTCCCATCACTTCATGGCAAATAGATGGGGAAACAGTGTCAGACTTTATTTTGGGGGGCTCCAGAATCACTGCAGATGGTGATTGTAGCCATGAAATTAAAAGACACTCCTCAGAAGGAAAGTTATGACCAACCTAGACAGCATATTAAAAAGCAGAGACATTACTTTGCCAACAAAGGTCCATCTAGTCAAGGCTATGGTTTTTCCAGTAGTCATGTATGGATGTGAGAGTTGGACTATGAAGAAAGCTGAGCACCGAAGAATTGATGCTTTTAAACTGTGGTGTTGGAGAAGGCTCTTGAGAGTCCCTTGGACTGCAAGGAGATCCAGCCAGTCCATCCTAAAGGTGATCAGTCCTGGGTGTTCATTGGAAGGACAGATGGTGAAGCTGAAACTCCAATACTTTGGCCACCTCATGCAAACAGTTGACTCATTGGAAAAGACCCTGATGCTGAGAAAGATTGAGGGCAGGAGGAGAAGGGGATGACAGAGGATTAGATGGATGGATGGCATCACCGACTCGATGGACATGAATTTGGGTAAACTCCTGGAGTTGGTGATGGACAGGGAGGCCTGGCATGCTGCGATTCATGGGGTTGAAAGAGGTGGACACGACTGAGCGACTGAACTGAATTGCACTGAACCAAAAACTTATTTTAAAGATGTATTACACTGCCCTATTATAAAACCTTCATTTAAGATGCAATATTTTTACTTTTATGATATTATTAGAATAAAGAGATACCTATATGTATCTATGTTGAGGAGATACCGCATGTCCAAGGGCAAAGAAGAAGCCCCCAGCAAGACAGTAGGAGGGGTGAGTTCACGTTTAGAGTCAAACCCCATTCCCACCAGAGATGCTCAGAGGCCTCAAACAAACCTTGGGCACACCAGGACCCAGAGACCCCACAGACACTGAGACAGAACTGTGTTTGAGCATCTCCTTCGGTCGTATGGGTCAGCAGTGTACTGCCACAGGGACAAGGGCTCTGGGTGCAGCAGACTTGGGTATGGCATAATCCATCTTGGAGGAGGTCACCATTAACCCCACCATAGAGCTGCCAGAACTTACACAGGACTAGGGAAACAGACTCTTGGAGGGTATAAAAAAAACCTTGTGTGCACCAGGACACAGGAGAAAAGAGCAAGTCACAAGTGACTGATCTGACTTGCTCGGGAATGTCCAGGAGTGTTCAGTACAGGCATGGGTCGGTGGTGGCCTCTTGCAGGATTGCAGGCACTGGGTGTAGCAGTACATGCATGGGACCTTTTGAGGGGCGTCACTATTATCTTCATTACCTCCACAATAGTTTGGCCTCGGTAAATAACAGGGTAATAAATATTCCAAAGAGTAGCAAGGAGAGATAAGAAAGTCTTCCTCAGTGATCAATGCAAAGACATAGAGGAAAACAATAGTATGCGAAAGACTAGAGATCTCTTCAAGAAAATTAGAGATACCAAGGGAACATTTCATGCAAGGAGGGAGGGGCACAATAAAGGACAGGAATGGTATGGACCTAACAGAAGCAGAAGATATTAAGAAGAGGTACACAGAAGAACTGTACAAAAAAGATCTTCATGACCCAGATAATAACGATGGTGTGATCACTCACCTAGAGGCAGACATCCTGGAATGCGAAGTCAAGTAGGCCTTAGAAAGATCACTATGAACAAAGCTAGTGGAGGTGATGGAATTCCAGTTGAGCTATTTCTAATCCTAAAAGATGATGCTGTGAAAGTGCTGCACTCAATATGTCAGCAAATATGGAAAACTCAACAGTGGCCACAGGACTGGAAAAGATGAGTTTTCATTCCAATCCCAAAGAAAGGCAATGCCAAAGAATGCTCAAACTACTGCACAAGTACACTCATCTCACATGTTAAAAAAGTAATGCTCAAAATTCTCTAAGCCAGGCTTCAGCAATACGTGAACCATGAACATTCAGATGTTCAAGCTGGTTTTAGAGAAGGCAGAGGAAACAGAGATAATTGCCAACATCTGCTCAATCATCCAAAAAGCAAGAGAGTTTCAGAAAAGCATCTGTTTCTGCTTTATTGACTATCTCAAAGCCCTGACTGTGTGGATCACAACAAACTGAAAAATTCTGAAACAGATAGGAATACCAGACCACATCACCTCCCTCTTGGGAAACCTGTATTCAGGTCAGGGGGCAACAGTTAGAATTGGACATGGAACAACAGACTGGTTCCAAATAGGAAAAGGAGTACGTCAAGGCTGTATATTGTCACCCTGCTTATTTAACTTATATGCAGAGTACATCATGAGAAACACTGGGCTGGATGAAGCACAAACTGGAATCAAGATTGCCAGGAGAAATATCAATAACCTCAGATACGCAGATAACACCACCCTTATGGCACAAAGCAAAGAAGAACTAAAGAGCCTCTTGATGAAAGTGAAAGAGGAGAGTGAAAAAGTTCACTTAAACTCAACATTCAGAAAACTAAGGTCATGCCATCTAGTCCCATCACTTCATGGCAAATAGATGGGTAAAAAATGGAAACAGTGGCTGACTTTATTTTGGGGGGCTCCAAAATCACTGCAGATGGTGATTGCAGCCACGAAATTAAAAGAAATTTACTCCTTGGAAGGAAAGTTATGACCAACCTAGATAGCATATTCAAAAGCAGAGACATTACTTTGTCAACAAAGGTCCATCTAGTCAAGACTATGGTTTTTCCAGTAGTCATGTATGGATGTGAGAGTTGGACTATAAAGGAAGTTGAGCACCAAAGAATTGATGCTTTTGAACTGTGGTGTTGGAGAAGACTCTTTAGAGTCCCTTGGACTGCAAGGAGATCCAACCAGTCCATCCTAAAGGACATCAGTACTGGGTGTACATTGGAAGGACTGATGGTGAAGCTGAAACTCAAATACTTTGGCCACCTGATGCGAAGAGCTGACTCATTTGAAAAGACCCTGATGCTGAGAAAGATTGAAAGTAGAAGGAGAAGAGAATGACAGAGGATGAGATGGTTGGATTGCATCACTGACTCTATGAACATGAGTTTGATTAAACTTTGGGAGTTGGTGATGGACAGTCAGACTTGGTGTGCTACAGTTCATGGATTTGCAAAGAGTTGGACATGACTGAGTAACTGAGCTGAACTGAACTTAAATAACATGGAAGGAACACAGCTCCACCCATCAACAGAAAATTGGATTAAAGATTTACTGAGCATGGCCCTGTCCATCAGAAGAGGACCCCCTTTCCCCCTCAGTGAGTCTCTGCCATGAAGAAATTTGCATAAGCCTTTTATCCTTCTCCATCAGAGGGAAGACAGACTGAAAACCACAATCACAGAAAACTAACCAATCTGATCACATGGACCACAGCCTTGCCGACCTCAATGAAATTATAAGCCACGCCATGTAGGGCCACCCTAGACAGAAGGGTCACAGTGAAAAGTTCTAACAAAATGTCGTACACTGGAGAAGGGAATGGCAAACCACTTCAGTATTATTGCCTTGAGAACCCCATGAACACCTTGAAAAGGCAAAAAGATAGGACACTGAAAGATGAACCCCCCAGGTCGGTAGGTGCCCAACATACTACTGGAGATCAGTGGAGAAATAACTCCAGGAAGAGTGAAGAGATGGAGCCAAAGCAAAAAAAAAAAAAAAAAAAACCCATTTGTGGATGTGACTGGTGACAGAAGCAAGGTCTGATGCTGTGAAGAGCAATATTGCATAGGAACCTGGAATGTTAAGTCCATGAATCAAGGCAAATTGGATCGGGTAAAATGGGAGATGGCAAGAGTGAACATCGACATGTTAGGAATCTGCAAATTAAAATGGACTGGAATGGGTGAATTTAACTCAGATGGCCATTATTTGTGGGCAAGAATCACTTAGAAGAAAAGAAGTAGCCATCATAGTCAATAAAAGAGTCCATAATGCAGTACTTGCACACAATTTCAAAAACAATAGAATGAACTCTGTTCATTCCCAAGGCAAACCATTCAATACCAGAGTAATCCAAATTTGTGCCCCAAACAGTAATGCTGAAGAAGCTGAAGTTGAATGGTTCTATGAAGAACCATTCTACAAGGCTGTCTAGAACGAACACCCCAAAAAGATATCCTTTTCATCATAGAGGATTGGAATGCAAAAGTAGGAAGACAAGAAAAACCTGGAGTAAGAGATAAATTTGGCCTTGGAGAACAGAATGAAGCAGGCCAAAGGCTTTGCCAAGAGAACACACTGGTCATACCAAACACCCTCTTCCAAAAACAGAAGGCTCTATACATGGACATCACCAGATGGTCAATACCAAAATCAGATTGGTTATATTCTTTGCACCCAAAGATGAAGAAGCTCTACACAGTCAGCAAAAATAATACTGGGAGCTGACTGTGGCTCAGATCATGAACTCCTTATTGCCAAATTCAGATTTAAATTGAAGAAAGAAAGGAAAACCACTAGACCATTCAGGTATGATCTAAATAAAATCCCTTACGACTATACAGTGGAAGTGACAAATAGATTCAAGGCATTAGATCTGATAGACAGAGTGCCTGAAGAACTATGGATGGAGGTTCGTGACACTGTACAGGAGACAGAGATCAAGGCCATCCCCAAGAAAAAGAAATGCAAAAAAGCAAAATGGCTGTCTGAGGAGGCCTTACAAACAGCTGTGAAAAGAAGAGAAGGAAAAGGCAAAGGAGAAAAGAAAGATATATATATACCCATCTGATTACAGAGTTCTAAAGAATAGCAAGGAGAGATGAGAAAGCCTTTGTCGATGATCAGTGCAAAAAATAGAGGAAAACAACAAAATGGGAAAGACTAGAGATTTCTTTAAGAAAATGAGAGATACCAAGGGAACATTTCATGCAAACAGGGGCACAATAAAGGACAGAAGTGGTATGGACCTAACAGAAGCAGACCATACCAAGAAGAGGTGGCAAGAATACACAGAAGAACTATACAAAAAAGATCTTGATGACCCAGAAACCACCATGGTATGATCACTCACCTAGAGACAGACATCCTAGGATGTGAAGTAAAGTGGACCGTAGGAAGCATCAGTATGAACAAAGCTAGTGGAGGTGATGGAATTCCAGTTGAGCTATTTCAAATCCTGAAAGATGATGCTATGAAATTACACTCAATATGCCAGCAAGTTTGGAAAACTCAGCAGTAGCCACAGGACTGCAAAAGGTCCATTTTCATTTCAATTCCAAAGAAAGGCAATGACAAAGAATGTTCAAAAGAATGCACAGTTGCATTCATCTCAGACGCTAGTAAAGTAGTGGTCAAAATTCTCCAAGCCAGACTTCAACAGTACATGAACCATGAACTTCCAGATGTTCAAGCTGGTTTTAGAAAAGGCAGAGGAACCAGAGATCAAATTGCCAAAATCTGCTCAATCATCCAAAAAGCAAGAGAGTTTCAGAGAAACATCTATTTCTGCATTATTGACTATGCCAAAGCCTTTGACTGTGTGGTTCACAATAAACTGTGAAAAATTCTGAAACAGATAGGAATACCAGACCACCTGACTTGCCTTGAGATATCTGTTTTCAGTTCAGAAAGCAACAGAACTGGACATGGAACAACAGACTGGTTCCAAATAGGAAAAGGAGTCCGTCAAGGCTGTATGTTGTCACCCTGCTTATTTAACTTATATGCAGAGTGCATCATGAGAAGCGCTGGACTGGAAGAATCACAAGTTGGAATCAAGATTGCATGGAGAAATATCAATAACCTCAGATATGCAGATGACACCACCCTTATGGCAGAAAGTGAAGAGGAACTAAAAAGCCTATTGATGAAAGTAAAAGAGGAGAGTGAAAAAGTTGGCTTAAAGCTCAACATTCAGAAAACAAAGATAATGGCATCTGATCCCTCACTTCCTGGCAAATAGAAGGGGAAACAATGAAAACAGTGACAGACATTATTTTGTGGGCTCCAAAATCACTGCAGATGCTGATTGCAGCTATGAAATTCAATTTGCTTGCTCCTTGGAAGCAAAGTTATGACCAATCTAGACGTCATATTAAAAAGCAGAGACATTACTTTGTCAACAAACGTCCATCTAGTCAAGGCTATTGCTTTTCCCATAGTCATGTATGGATGTGATATTTGGACTATAAACAAAGTTGATGCCAACGAATTGACTCCTTTGAACTTTGGTGTTGGAAAAGACCCTTGAGAGTCTCTTGCACTGTAAGGAGATCCAACCAATATACCATAAAGGAAATCTGTCCTGAATATTCATTGGAAGGGCTGATGCTGTAGCTGAAACTCCAATTCTTTTGCCACCTGATGCGAAGAACTGACTCATTTGAAAAGATCCTGATGCTGGGAGGGACTGAAGGTGGGAGGAGAACGGGATGACAGAGAATGAGATGGTTGGATTGCATCACTGATTCAATGGACATGAGTTTGTGTAAACTCCAGGAGTTGGTGATGGACAGGGAGGCCTGTGGTGCTGCGGTTCATGGGGTCACAAAGAGTCCAACTGAGTGACTGAACTGGGCTGAATATGAATCTGCATCTTTGATTACATGTTTAGAATTATCAGAAAGAGGATTTATATATTAAGGTATGTAGAAATTTTAAAGTCATTGTTTTCTGATGGATGGTTTTACTAATTTCCACTGTTACACGCAGTATATACCTGCATATCCTATCCACTATTTTTTTTACATTAAGTCTAAGTATTTAAGAAGAGAGAATTTTAGGGGTGCACGAAATGAGTGAAGGGGGGTCAGACATAAGGTAACTATGGTGGTGAACACTTTGTAGTCTGTACAGATGTCAAATTACAATGCTGTACACCAGAAACTAACATAAAGTTTAAGAAAGAGATCATTTCATTCAGTTACAAATTTTAAAATATACTTTACTTGTATCTCTTCTTTACAAGTGATAATAAGTATTTTCCACAGTCATGTCCAACTCTTTGCAACCCCGTGGACTGTAGCCTACCAGGCTCCTCCATCCATGGGATTCTCCAGGCAAGAATACTGGAGTGGGTTGCCATTTCCTTCTCCAGGGGATCTTCCCAACCCAGGGGTTGAACCTGGGTCTCCTGCATTGCAGACAGACACTTTAACCTCTGAGCCACCAGGGAAGCCCAGTGTTAATTATAGTTGATTTTTATTATTCAGGTAATTACTTCTACAAGTCATCACAAACACTAGAAATGCTGAATATTGAACTATTGCTCCCAACAGGAATGCAGAATTAAGTTCCTGAAATCCTGAGGTCCAGACATTTTCATCAACTGATCAATATACAATATTTTGTATTCTTCTGTTTAAAGACACCCTTTAAAATATATATTGGTGGTTCAATAACATTGTACTCAAAATGCCCAGCACTGTAACTCTTGACTGAATGAAGCTTATTTAACACACATATTTTCTCTGTACAAGGCACATGAAGTCTTCTTGCACTTAGGAACACCATACAGCACTTCAGCACTTGGAGGTTTTTCTGAATGGTAAATTCACAAACAAAAAGCATTAAAATGCAGAAAGCATAGCATGAAATAGACCACAAAAGGAACAACTGTTTAAAGTATGAGAGCTGCAACAAGAAGGCAGAGGTCAGTGTGTTTGACCTCAGCCAGGAATGTATTTGCATTTGGTCACTCAGATTTTTCACTATTCTGCTCATTCCATAAATGACTGATTTGCAACCATAAAATGCCACAAATATAGATTTTACAGTTACACATCAACTTTAGCAAGTAGGTGAATTGACAAATATAGAATTGACAAGTGATAAGAATTAAATGGTTTTCATAATATTTTTCTTCTTTTTCAAATTATTTATGGAGGCATCTATTTCTGCTTTATTGACTATGCCAAAGCCTTTGACTGTGTGGATCACAAATCAACTGTGGAAAATTCTGAAAGAGATGGGAATACCAGATCACTTGACCTGACTCTTGAGAAACCTGTATCCAGGTGAGGAAGCAGAAGTTAGAACGGGATATGGAACAACAGACTGGTTCCAAATAGGAAAAGGAGTACACCAAGGCTGTATCTTGTCCCCCTACTTATTTAACTTATATGCAGAGTACATCATGAGAAATGCTGGGCTGGAGGAAGCACAAACTGGAATCAAGATTGCCTGGAGAAATATCAATAACCTTAGATATGCAGATGACACCACCCTTATGGCAGAAAGTGAAGAAGAACTAAAGAGCTTCTTGATGAAAGTAAAAGAGGAGAGTGAAAAAGTTGGCTTAAAGCTCAACATTCAGAAAACTAAGATCATGGCATCTGATCCCATCACTTCATGGGAAATAGATGGGGAAACAATGGAAACAGTGACAGACTTTATCTTTTTGGGGCTCCAAAATCACCACAGATGGTGACTGCAGCCATACATTTAAAAGATGTTTGCTCCTTGGAAGAAAAGTTATGACCAACCTAGATCAGGATGGGGAACACATGTATACCTGTGGTGGATTAATTTTGATATTTGGCAAAACTAATAGAATTATATAAAGTTTAAAAATAAAATAAAATTAAAAAAATATAAATAAAAAGCAGAGACATTACTTTGTCAACAAAGGTCCGTCTATTCAAGGCTATGGTTTTTCCAGTAGTCATGTATGGATGTGAGAGTTGGACTATATAGAAAACTGTGTGCCAAAGAATTGATGCCTTTGAACTGTGATTTTGGAGAAGGCTCTTGAGAGTCCCTTGGACTGCAAGGAGATCCTAAAGGAAATCTGTCCTGAATATTCATTGGAAGGACTGATGCTAAAGTGGAAACTCCAATTCTCTGGCCACCTGATGCGAAGAACTGACTCATTGGAAAAGACCCTGATGCTGGGAAAGATTGAAGGCAGGAGGAGAAGGGGACGACAGAGGATGAGATGGCTGAAGGGCGTCACCGACTCAATGAACATGAGCTTGAGTAAACTCCGGCAGTTGGTGATGGACAGGGAGGCCTGGCATGCTGCCGTCCATGGGGTTGCAAAGAGTCGGATACAACTGAGCAACTGAACTGGACTGAACTGAATATTTTCTGTGCATTTGTTTGCTAGCGCTGCTATAGGAAATCATCACACATTTAATGGATTAACACACATTATCTTATAATTCTGTAATCAGAAGTCCAACATAGGCCTCATTGGTCTGATACTAAAGTATCTGGAAAGCTGCATTCATATTCGGATTGTACAGAGAACATCTGTTCTCTTGCCTTATCCAGCTTCTAGAGGGTGCCTGTATTTCTTGATTCAGGGCCACTTTGCTCCATCTTTAAAGCAGGCAAGGGTGGGTTAAATCTTCCTCATGTTGCCTCATCTGACCCTTCCATCACTGATTCTCTTTGCACAGGCAGAGAAACTTCTATGCTTTTAAGGACTCATGAGATTATCTTAGATCCACCCAGATTATCCAAGATAATTTCTTCATTTCAAGGTTGATAATCATAATTACAGTTGCTGTTTTTTTTTTTTTGTGCAATATAAGGCAACATGTTCATCTATTCTAGGGGGAAATACACAGATATTTTGCCTACTGCATTCTGTCATTTTTCCTTTTTTTTTTTTGGCATACCGTGATCTTTCATTGAGACTTTTATTCTAGTCAACTGGTCTGATATGTCTACTCCTGCTATACTATGCTGATTTTGTTGATTTATAATACTGGCCACCTCATGCGAAGAGTTGACTCATTGGAAAAGACTCTGATGCTGGGAGGGATTGAGGGCAGGAGGAGAAGGGGACGACAGAGGATGAGATGGCTGGATGGCATCACTGATTCGATGGACGTGAGTCTGGGTGAACTCCGGGAGTTGGTGATGGACAGGGAGGCCTGGCGTGCTGCAATTCATGGGGTTGCAAAGAGTCGGACACGATTGAGTGACTGAACTGAACTGAACTGAACTGAATCTATGGCAGGCTTTAGTGTATCCTCGTAGCTTTTATTTTTTTAATATGTTCTCATGTATTTATTTTAGAAACTGCTTTACAACTAAATAAGTACAAGAGATATCCTTGAGATATTTAATTTAAATTGCACAGATCCTATAAATCCTCTAACATCCTTTCTACACACATTCTCCATTCAATCTTTTTAAAATTTTATACCCACATTTTTATAATTTCCATCAAATATGTTCAAAATATTTATTACTGAGTTTATTCTTATTTATTTATTGTTGATGCTTATGAGAATATTGTTCTACTTTCTGGTCTCCTAGATATATAAGAAAATGTTGATTTTTGAAAGTCTGAATTACCTCATTCATTCTAATATAGTCTACAAGATTACTAAACAATTGTTCATAATGCTAATTAGGTTGACATGTCACATACCAACAATAACTACTATATTTTTTAAACTTTAGGTGGTTAGATAACTTTAGTTATCATGTGTGGTTTTATATATTTACATTTTAAACCTGTTGTGCATCCAACTGAAAAGAAATTTATGTAAATAAATATGATACAAATACTGCTCAACAAAAGATGGAAAGCTGAAGTATGGATATTTTTATATTGTTAGCATCTGAAAATATATTATAAAAAGAAATAGCAAGTCAAGAAACACCCGGAGTAACAGGCAAATTTGTCCTTGGAGTATAGAATGAAGCAGGGCAAAGGCTAATAGAGTTCTGCCGAGAGAATGCACTGGTCATAGCAAACACCCTCTTCCAACAACACAAGAGAAGACTCTACACATGGACATCACCAGACAGTTGACACTGAAATCAAATTGATTATATTCTTTGCAGCCAAAGATGGAGAAGCTCTATACAGTCAGCAAAAACAAGACCGGGAACTGACTGTGGCTCAGATCATGAACTCCTTATTGCCAAATTCAGATTTAAATTGAAGAAAGTAGGGAAAACCACTAGACCATTCAGGTATGACCTAAATCAAATCCCTTATGATTATACAGTGGAAGTGAGAAATAGATTTAAGGGCCTAGATCTGATAGAGTGCCTGATGAACTATGGACAGAGGTTCATGACATTGTACAGGAGACAGGGAGCAAGACATTCCCCAAGAAAAAGAAATGCAAAAAAGCAAAATGGCTCTCTGGGGAGGCCTTACAAATAGCTGTGAGAAGAAGGGAAGTGAAAAGCAAAGGAGAAAAGGAAAGATATCCCCATGTGAATGCAGAGTTCCAAAGAATAGCAAGGAGAGACAAGAAAGCCTTCTTTAATGATCAATGCAAAGAAATAGAGGAAAACAGTAGAATGGGAAAGGCTAGAGATCTCTTCAAGAAAATTAGAGATACCAAGGGAACATTTTATGCAAGATGGGCTCAATAAAGGAAAGAAATGGTATGGACCTAACAGAAGCAGAAGATATTAAGAAGAGGTGGCAAGAATACACAGAAGAACTGTACCAAAAATATCTTCATAACCCAGAAAATCATGATGGTGTGATCACTCACCTAGAGACAGACATCCTAGAATGTGAAGTCAAGTGGACCTTAGGAAGCATCACTACGAACAAAGCTAGTGGAGGTGATGGAATTCCAGTTGAGCTATTCCAAATCCTATGATGCCGTGAAAGTGCTGCACTCAATATTCCAGCAAATTTGGAAAACTCAGCAGTGGCCATAGGACTGGAAAAAGTCAGTTTTCATTCCAATCCCAAAGAAAGGTAATGCCAAAGAATGCTCAAACTACCGCACTATTGCAGTCATCTCACATTCTAGTAAAGTAATGTTCAAAATTCTCCAAGCCAGGCTTCAGCAATATGTGAACTGCGAACATCCAGATGTTCAAGCTGATTTTAGAAAAGGCAGAGAAACCAGAAATCAAATTGCCAAAATCCACTGGATCCTTAAATAAGAAAGAGAGTTCCTGAAAACCATCTATTTCTGCTTTATTGACTATGCCAAAGCCTTTGACTGTGTGGATCACAATCAACTGTGGAAAATTCTGAAAGAGATGGGAATACCAGACCACCTGACCTGCCTCCTGAGAAATCTGTATGCAGGTCAGGAAGCAACAGTTAGAACTGGACATGGAACAACAGACTGGTTCCAAATAGGAAAAGGAGTATGCCAAGGCTGTATATTGTCACCCTGCTTATTTAACTTATATGCAGAGTACATCATGAGAAATGCTGGGCTGGAGGAAGCCAAGCTGGAATCAAGATTGCTGGGAGAAATATCAATAACCTTAGATATGCAGATGACACCACCCTTATGGCAGAAGGTGAAGAAGAACTAAAGAGCCTCTTGATGCAAGTGAACGAGGAGAGTGAAAAAGTTGGCTTAAAGCTCAACATTTAGAAAACTAAGATCATGGCATCTGATCCCATCACTTCATGGCAAATAGATGGGGAAACAGTGGCTGACTTTATTTTTCTGGGCTTCAAAATCACTGCAGATGGTGATTGCAGCCATGAATTTAAAAGACACTTACTCCTTGGAAGGAAAGTTATGACCAACCTAGACAGCATATTCAAAAGCAGAGACATTACTTTGTCAACAAATGTCCATCTAGTCAAGGCTATGGTTTTTCCAGTGGTCATGTACGGATGTGAGAGTTGGACTATAAAGAAAGCTGAGCACAGAAAAATTGATGCTTTTAAACTGTGGTGTTGGAGAAGACTCTTGAGAGTCCCTTGGACTGCAAGGAGATCCAACCAGTCCATCCTAAAGGAGATCATTCCTGGGTGTTCATTGGAAGGACTGATGTTGAATCGGAAATTCCAATACTTTGGCCACCTGATGCAAAGAGCTGACTCATTGGAAAAGCCCCTGATGCTGGGAAGGATTGAGGGCAGGAGGACAAGAGGATGACAGAGGATTAGATGGTTGGATGCATTACTGACTCAATGGACATGTATTTGGGTGGACTCCTGGAATTGGTGATGGACAAGGAGGCCTGGCATCCTGAGTTTATTTGGTTGCAAAGAGTTGGACATGACTGAGCGACTAACTGAAGCTAACTGAACAATCAGTTTCAGGTTTAAGTGTTTGCAAATGTCTATTTGATGATTTTTCTCTATCAATTCTCTCTTGTTAATGATTTCAGGTTGAACAAGTAGTGTTTACTAGTCACTGCATTAACGAGAATACATTCCTTGGGGAACTATTTAGTGTCTTAATAAGATGGTATTACAGAAGGATTACTGTAGGATGTGGGCCTTTGTTCGTGATTTGGGAAGGGCTTATGGAAGTGGGGTTTTACTCTGCATTGGGTGATGTCAGGAAGCAGGGATATTTCTATGACTGATCATTTTAACAAATGTTTTCTAGAAGGAGAAAAGAACAGAGTGAGATAACTGTTATAACTGGTAAAGAAGTAGCAGTCACACATATTTGCCAAGACACAAGGATCACAGTAGTGGTGGTGGTGGTGGTGGTGGTGTAAATCGTGTCTGACTCTTGGACTCCATGGACTGTTGCACACCAGGCTCCTCTGTCCATGGGATTTCCCAGGTAAGAACACTGGAGACGGTTGCCATTTCCTTCTCAGGGATCTTCCTGTGCCAGAGATAGAAGCCACATCTCCTGCTTGGCAGATGGATTCTTTACCATTGAGCCACTGGTCTTCCCAGGTAGGAGGGCACTGCTTTTAGTTCTTGTGTGAAAGTTGTTCAAACTTTTTTCTGTGTTTAGATACGATTTCTGAGAGATTTTGTTTTTGTCTAAATTCTTGCCTGGAGAATCCCCATGGTGGATGGTGCCTGGTGGGCTAAAGTCCTTGGGGCTGCAAAGACTTGGACATGACTGAGCAAATGAGCACACACGCACATATGATCATGGACTAGCCTTGTCTTATGTTGATGTTTTATAAAGCTGTTTATGCTCATCAGGAGCATATGAAGGTCTGTCTGTGTTAAGCCAGCTTCCAGATGTTAGACTACTTTTCTCTCTCATCACCATACAGAAAAACATACAACAACGTTACTGATCCCAAAGGGCTTGATGTTAATTATAAGAATGTTTGACTGTTACTTTTTGTGTCTGAGTTTATCCATTTTAACTTCTTTTACTCCTTGGAAGGAAAGTTATGACCAACTTAGATAGCATATTCAGAAGCAGAGACATTACTTTTCCAACAAAGGTCCATCTAGTCAAGGCTATGGTTTTTCCAGTAGTCATGTATGGATGTGAGAGTTGGACTGTGAAGAAAGCTGAGAGTGGAAGAATTGATGCTTTTGAACTGTGGTGTTGGAGAAGACTCTTGATAGTCACTTGGACTGCAAGGAGATCCAACCAGTCCATCCTAAAGGAGATCAGTCTTGGGTGTTCATTGGAAGGAATGATTCTAAAGCTGAAACTCCAGTATTTTGGCCACCTCATGCGAAGAGTTGACTCATTGGAAAAGACTCTGATGCTGGGAGGGATTGGGGGCAGGAGGAAAATGGGACTACAGAGGATGAGATGGCTGGATGGCATCACCAACTTGATGGACATGAGTTTGAGTGAACTCTGGGAGTTGGTGATGGACAGGGAGGCCTGGCATGCTGCAATTCATGGGGTCACAAAGAATTGGACACGACTGAGCGACTGAACTGAACTGAACTGAATTGATAGTTAATTATAGCAAATAATTATTTTATGAGATATTTTTAATAATCATAGATTTATAGTGTCACACACATTTGGAATTATTTTCCTCTTGTATTCCAGTAACTGTAGTCATTTGCAAATTCACTTTTGAAACTCCAAAATTCTGGATTCAGAAAGACAGTCTGAATTTCCTTACCTCTATGTGTGTGTATGTGTATGCATTACTAAGAAATAAAATAATTTAGATTGATGGTAGCTTAGTCTTCAACAAATATTAAGTAGTTATTGTGCAAGTCAATTATATATAAACTTGCTGCTAAGTCACTTCAGTCATGTCCGACCCTGTGTGACCCCATAGATGGCAGCCCACCAGGCTCCCTCGTCCCTGGGATTCTCCAGGCAAGAACACTGGAGTGGGTTGCCATTTCCTTCTCCAATGCATGAAAGTGAAAAGTGAAAGTGAAGTCTCTCAGTCGTGTCCGACCCTCAGTGACCCCATGGACTGCAGCCTAACAGGCTCCTCCGTCCATGGGATTTTCCAGGCATGAGTACTGGAGTGGGGTGCCATTGCCTTCTCCGATATATAAACTTACATAAAACTAATTATATAGAGACATATAAACATATTGCTTATCATATAGCAGATTTAATATGGTTCCTGCTGCTGCTGCTGAGTCACTTCAGTCGTGTCCGGCTCTCTGCGACCCCATAGATGGCAGCCCACCAAGATGCCCTGTCCCTGGGATTCTCCAGGCAAGAACACTGGAGTGGGCTGCCATTTCCTTCTCCAATGCATGAAAGTGAAAAGTGAAAGTGAAGTCGCTCAGTCGTGTCTGACCCTTAGCGACCCCATGGACTGCAGCCTCCCAAGCTCCTCCATCCATGGGATTTTCCAGGCAAGAGTACTGGAGTGGGGTGCCATTGCCTTCTCCGTGTAATATGGTTAATGTGATATATTTTTAATTAAGTAGTATGTACCCCTTTGATAAAAACAATAAGGAAGTTTCCTCTTCTTTCAACTCTTTCAGAAGAATTTTTGTAATGGTGAATTATATAAAGAAAGTCTTAATAACCTACTGTTAATTTCAACAGAAACAAGCTACAAGAATTTTCCTACATAACTGAAATAGCCACTTAGTTTTTTTTTTTAATAAACAGATTTCAAATGGAAAATTGAACAAGCTAAACTATAATAATATTTACTAAATTATTAGACTTGGTAAGTCTAGTAATTACTAGACTTCTGTCAACTGGAATCAAACAGTCATTTAGAACTTTCCTAGGGCAGAAAATATAGCTACATGTTTTTCTGGCCATTTCCTATAGACTTGACAAATTGTGCTAGATTTATTTTCACCAGTTTTCTTCATTGTTACTTTTCTCTTTCCAACTAATTTAATTTTTATTTATATAATAATGAACATTACTTTTGAAGTCATGATAGTTAGTAGTAGTTACGTAGTTAAGTCGTGTCCGACTTTTGCGACCCCATGGACTGTAGCCTGCCAGGCTCCTCTGTCCATGGGATTCTTCAGGCAAGAATACTGGAGTGGGTTGCCATTTTCTTCTCCAGGGGATCTTCCCAACCCAGGAATCGAACCCGGGGCTCCTGCACTGCAGGCAGATGCTTTACCAACTGAGCTATGAGGGAAGCCCAGGGATACATATGCTTAATTTTCATAATACATGTATAAAGAAAAAGCACATTTGTATAGTTTCTGGTCATTTATGCTTATTATTTGGATATGAATAAACTGATCTGATGCAAAGTTTATTTTATTTTTACATAAAAATATATCTATGATTTTGAATTTTGTCTGAATATTATTTATTCATTTAATTCACCAGAATATTTTAAAAAGTACATCCCTTAAAGATTTCTCTTTAATGTTACCTAGGAAATGCACAATATAAAGCAGCAATCCCCAACCTTTTTGGCACCAGTTTCGTGTAAGATAATTTTTCCATGGACTGGGGTAGGGGTGATTTCAGGGTGATTCAAGCACACTGCATTTATTATGCACTTCTATTATTATCATACCTAAGATCACCAGTCACTAGATCTTGGAGTTTGGGGACCCCTGATATAAAGAATTAAAAACAATCCATTATATAAAACCTTAACAGAGATTTATGTTGTTAATTAGACTAGCTCTATTTCAATCATTTCAAATTTGTAAACTCACTTAAGGCAAAAACTATTTTTAGAACAAGGTTATAAAATGTGGAATATTTTAATCTTGTTGTTTTCATTGTGTTCTTGTTCAGAACATATGGGCTTCTTATACATAAAGGAATAACTAACTGAAAAACTGTCTCCCAGACTATATACTGACAAGTTCAACTAGCAGCTAGACCTCTTGTTATCCTCTTCAAACAGACAAAGGACACTCTATGTACTATCTCTGAAGTAGTAGGCAAGCAACTGTCAATTGTTTAGGCTCTAAGTCCTGTCTGACTGTTTGTGACCCTAAGGACTGTAGCCCACCAGGCTCCTCTGTCCATGGGATTTTACAGGCAAGAATACTGGAGTAGGTTACCATTTCCTCCTCCAAGGGATCTTTCCAACTCAGGGATTGAACCTGCATCTCCTGTGTTGGGAGGCTGGTTCTTTACCACTGAACCACATGGGAGCCGTGGTAGCAGTAAAAATATGCAGACATTTATGTGATCTTTAGTAAACAAATAAATAAAAACACATTCAAATTAAAGACCTAACAAATTGCATGCAGCTTTTCTTGAAACAATTGCTGTCTCTAGTGTTGAGAAGTGGCATCCCACTCCAGTACTCTTGCCTGGAAAATCCCATGGACGGAGTAGCCTGGTGGGCTGCAGTCAATGGCGTCGCTAGGGTCGGACACGACTGAGTGACTTCATTTTCACTTTTCACTTTCATGCGTTGGAGAAGGAAATGGCAACCCACTCCAGTGTTCTTGCCTGGAGAATCCCAGGGATAGGGGAGCCTGGTGGGCTGCCGTCTATGGGGTCGCACAGAGTCGGACACGACTGAAGCTACTTAGCAGCAGCAGCAGCAACAGTGTTGAGAACACCGGGCTATGCACAACACTAACAGGATTACGTTTCGTTATCCTTCCTTCTCAGAATCTCTGTTCTCTGTCCTTTCAGAAATCTCACCATCTCTCCAGATGTGGGGATTGTAGAGATATAAATTCATACCTTTAAATTCTCTTATAAACTTGTTTTAGAAGAGAAAAAGCAAGTGCAAGGGCCAAAGAGAGAGCAAGAAAGAGCTTCCTCATAAAATCCCAGAAATAAAACTTTTAGAATTACACCTATATTTCATTAAATTTGTTTTGAGGTAATGACTCATTTGTTCACATGACATTCCTAAAATGAAGAGAAAATGTAAGTTTTGCTACCTTTGGTTAAAGATAGGAGTGGGGGTATTGTGTGGTAACAGCTAGGATGTTAAAGATTAAATATGATTTTATTAAATATGATTTTATGATCAGCATGTAAATTTTAGGGAGACTAAAGATCTAAATTTTCAATAATAAAATATACTCAAATATTTTATGACTTTTGTATTTTGTGATTTACAAATATCTTGTGATTTTGTATTGGGTGATTTACAAAGAAGTTCACATTTGTCCTGTGAAAATTGTAAAATCCAATATTTATTAACATTTTTTTAAAGCTCCACATAATTTCATTAATTTAAAATCTGATATGAGTAGGCTATAATCCGCTTAAGGAAATTTAATGTACAGTGATTTAAGCACAAAAACCAGGGCCCACTTCTGCTAGCTTTTACCATTTTTTCCACGACTAGCTGATTTTTTGTTGTTGTCTAGTCACTAAATTATATTTGACTCTTTTGCAACCCGATGACTACAGCTAGGTTCCTCTGTTTATGGGATTCCCAGGCAAGTGGGTTGCCATTTCCTTCTCCAGCGTTCTTCCAGATCCAGGAATCAAACTTGCATCTCTTTCATGGCAGGAGGATTCTACATTGTTGCAATTACATATATTTGCCTTTTAATTTATCATTATTTAAAAATCCTCCTCTACAGACTCTTTAAGAAGGAACGAATGCCATGATGATAAAGCGTATTAAAGAAAATATTTCAACTAATCAGCTCTTAAGGAATCATAAATTAATATATGATTTGGAACATTTCTTACCTGTCAATTCTGAAAAAAAAATTTAAAGATAATTCCTAACCAAGGACAAAATGCAGAAAAACATACTTTCTCATATATCAATAAAGAGAAGGAGAATAAATGGTCAGAAGAGTTTGGGAAAGCTCTGTGGAAATATGTTACAAGACTGTAAACATGCTCATATTATTTGGCCCAATAAACTGTTTCAACACCTGGGAAATAATCTCAAGGAAACAAAGGAAAAAAACAGGCAAAAAATATATGTTTCAGAATCTTTAAAAAAAAACATAAAAATTAGGAAATGGTGTAAATGATGAATAACACAGCTATGATTAAATAACTTGCAGTCTATTTCCTTGATTCAGTGGTATTGCATTGATATAAAATGCTCACTAACAATATATTAAAATTATTTCTCTATGTTTCTCTTGTCCAGGCTCTTTTCCATGTTTTTGCCTTGTTCTCCATTTGGCTGATGTTAAAAACATCCAGAAGTACAGAGTCTCTCTTCCTCTAATTGTTCAATGAAAGTCTAGGGCTTTAATTAGAAAATTCAACTTGTTTCTTCCTGAGCTACTCTACTATGTCAAAGAGGGGTGAGGTCTCAATCCCAGGAGCTCGTGACAGATCGATGCCTTCATGCTGCAGGCTCCTGTGTAATGGGGACAGGGTATAACAAATGCTGGGCATGCAAACAACTGTAGTTTGAAAAGAAAAGAGCATAATTGCCATGTAGCTGATCTTAAATAAACAATAAGGGATAAAACACACTGGCATTTATTAAACTTTTTAAAAGAACTGATTTTTCATTGTATCAAAAACCTGGCAAAACTGGGACCTTTACCAACATCTTAAAAGTGGGAACACAGAGGCTTATTGAGCATTATTAATTAATTTGCTCAAGGTTACAATCATTGGCATTTAAGCTAGTTTTAATGGTAAATGCTATGCTCACTCTATGGCTTGTATTAATTCCTCATTGTTGCTGGCAGCAAGCAGTCATAAAGTGTTATTTCTTTTTAACAAAGTTTAAAAATAGTATGTGTTTTATTTGGAAATTAAGGTATTTTTATAGATTTTAACAAGTGGGAAGAAATAGAAAATACATAATTAAAAATGAAATTGTAAAATTTATGTGAAAAGAATGGATGTGGAAGCTGGTGTATGCTCCCTACAGAGGCTGAGGGATATGGATATGGGGACTCTGTATAGTAAAATCATCTGCAGAGAAGTCATAGCCCTTGACTATGTATATTGGTCTCTCATATGTAAGTGTGCAGTAAGTTCTGTAAGAGAAACAATCGCTAGGAGAGCATATGACAAAAATATGAAAATGGTGACACAGAGGATTAATTAAAGAACGTTTCAGAAAATCTCTGAAACATTCTTGCCAACAGGATATTTCCTATTTAAACATATTTTCAAACTTTATGTAGATAAACTTTAATATTTTAAATATCATATACAGAATAACAGTAGAAAATAGCTTATTATAATGTAAGCTGAACCAAATACAAGGCATGCATGTCTATATTTCAATTTTTGCATATATGTAAAGTGTCTGGATTAGTATATTATCCATTAAAAGGCATTAAAGTCAAGATAGAAATAAACACTTGTTTAAAATAAGTTATTCTTTTGGGGCATATCACAAACTCCAACTCTGTAGCCACATCAGGGCTGTGATCTAGGGTCTTCAGGGCTTTGTCCTAGCTCTGCTGCAGGAACGTTTATGACTTTGGCAAGCTGACTTATTTCACTGTATCTGTTTCATATAGGTAAACTGAAACAGTTGTACTGGATTATATCTAAAAATTTCTCTGCTTCCAAATGGCTATTGTTCAAGGATTCTTCTAAACAAATATTTCCTCCAGTAGAGCACACACATAGTATTCTGAAGTATGTACTCATAAATATGTGATAATCGATTCAACAAATACTGAGTGTCTACTTAGCTGGGGAACTAGGAATGTAGAGGTCAACAGGAACTATGGACTTTTTCTTTATTAGTACTCTCTTTTTTTTTTTTTAACTTTATATAGAAGGTGGTAAATTTATTTTTCCCCCCATTTCTCTTTAACCCTAGAAGAATAAAGCCAGCTTCCTACCCCTGGAATGTATGTATGTGTGTGTATGGGTGGTGGTCAGGAAATACTTAAGGTATCATTCCAGCTCAATATCCCAGAGAAAGGCAGCAGCATAAAAAATCATTTTAGGTTCATAAATTAGAAGCCCACAGGCCTCATTCAGAATGTATTAATAGATAACTTTTCTCAAATTCCACCATGCTTTAAAACATTTTTATTAAAGGCCAATATTTATAAAGTTGAAAGATTATAAGTAATACAAATATATTTTCAGTTTCTTTCATAAACTGGAAGACTGAGCCAGTGTAATAGTATGACCTAATAGCTAAAGCTAGGTCCACCAGAGTGGGTGTAGCAAAGCCCCAGTCACTAAGTTCTGCATCACTTACTAATGGGTTATAACAGGTCCATTCTGCTTAAAAGATCTGTCTCTTACTGTCATTTGAGATATGAATGTTAACGTACAGGTCTGAGAAACTGCAAGTTCCTTAATATGTTCGGGCTTAGTTCAATTAGGGATCTTATTAGTAAACACTGGAAACTTGTCCAACAGATTTACAAAAACAATTTGGCAACAGAGAGTAGATACTTTTCATAAACAGCAGGAGAACCAAAAACCTGGCTTGAAACTATGCCACCAAGAATAAGAGCAAAATCACAGCTCTGGGCTGATCTCAAGAGCTGTTCTGCTGCTTCTACACGTGCTCCACAGTTGACCCTGTGTCACAAATCCTGCAGTAGTATCCTAGGCCCCTGGTGCTACTGCAGAGAGCCTTTCATTTTTCAACAGTACACCCACCACCTTCTCCAGCCATACTGCATTTGCTCAAGGGCACCATCCTCCCATTCCTTTCTTCTGAGTGACCCTCTGAAGGATTCTAAGCCACACACAAACCTAAGCTGTATCTCTAAACAAGGCTGGAGAGGCAAAGTCGGGCCTCCAGCTTGCTGAGGTAGGATGCACAAAATGGAAAATCAACAAAATATTAAAAGTGTGTTCAAAGAGACTTGGCTTTTAAGGATGACTGTGTAATAAGTGTGCATATGCCTAAAGGCACATAGTGAACTGCTCTGGTAAAGATGAAATTTGAAACCACTTCTCCTGTGCCTTAATCCATTATTAATTCATGCCTCTAGACCGTATTTATAAAAAACCCTAATCCCAAGAAAACAGTCTGAATGTTACTGTAGGGAGCTTTTTATTTTTTAATTTTTAAAATTTCCTTTTAAAAACCTGTATTTCTTATAACATCCACGTATTAACCACCCAAGGGCTTCCTGCATATAAACTCCAGTAAGACCAGAAGACATCTGACATGGACAGAAGAGACCCCTAATGCATTACTATTAGGTCAGAGAAGCCATGTAATAGTAATGAGGAGTGCAGGTATCTTCCTCTCCGTAGCATATGTATCTTATCCAGGAGTTATGCTTCATGAGATCCCTAAATATGTCCCATGAGTATCACACAGCATCATTTAATCTCACATTAGTTTTTCCATTAGAAATTGAATTGTTCTGAGAAGTAATAATAAAAATGTACTTTAACTTTCTTTTTTTTTTTTTTTTTTTTTAGACTGGTTGTTAATTTATTATTATTATTTTTTTTATTCTTCCAATTTTATTTTATTTTTAAACTTTACATAATTGTATTAGTTTTGCCAAATATCAAAATGAATCCGCCACAGGTATACATGTGTTCCCCATCCCGAACCCTCCTCCCTCCTCCCTCCCCATACCATCCCTCTGGGCCGTCCCAGTGCACCAGCCCCAAGCATCCAGCATCATGCATCGAACCTGGACTGGCAACTCGTTTCCTACATGATATTTTACATGTTTCATTGCCATTCTCCCAAATCTTCCCACCCTCTCCCTCTCCCACAGAGTCCATAAGACTGTTCTATACATCAGTGTCTCTTTTTGCTGTCTCGCATAATCGGGTTATTGTTACCATCTTTCTAAATTCCATATATGTGCGTTAGTATACTGTATTTATGTTTTTCCTTCTGGCTTACTTCACTCTGTATAATAGGCTCCAGTTTCATCCACCTCATTAGAACTGATTCAAATGTATTCTTTTTAATGGCTGAGTAATACTCCACTGTGTATATGTACCACTGCTTTCTTATCCATTCATCTGCTGATGGACATCTAGGTTGCTTCCATGTCTTGGCTATTATAAACAGTGCTGCGATGAACATTGGGGTACACGTGTCTCTTTCCCTTCTGGTTTCCTCAGTGTGTATGCCCAGCAGTGGGGTTGCTGGATCATAAGGCAGTTCTATTTCCAGTTTTTTAAGGAATCTCCACACTGTTCTCCATAGTGGCTGTACTAGTTTGCATTCCCACCAACAGTGTAAGAGGGTTCCCTTTTCTCCACACCCTCTCCAGCATTTATTATTTGTAGACTTTTGGATCGCAGCCATTCTGACTGGTGTGAAATGGTACCTCATAGTGGTTTTGATTTGCATTTCTCTGATAATGAGTGATGTTGAGCATCTTTTCATGTGTTTGTTAGCCATCTGTATGTCTTTTTGGAGAAATGTCTATTTAGTTCTTTTGGCCCATTTTTTGATTGGGTCGTTTATTTTCTGGAGTTGAACTGTAGGAGTTGCTTGTATATTTTTGAGATTAGTTGTTTGTCGGTTGCTTCATTTGCTATTATTTTCTCCCATTCTGAAGGCTGTCTTTTTCACCTTGCTAATAGTTTCCTTTGATGTGCAGAAGCTTTTAAGTTTAATTAGGTCCCATTTGTTTATTTTTGCTTTTATTTCCAATATTCTGGGAGGTGGGTCATAGAGGATCCTGCTGTGATGTATGTCAGAGAGTGTTTTGCCTATGTTCTCCTCTAGGAGTTTTATAGTTTCTGGTCTTACGTTTAGATCTTTAATCCATTTTGAGTTTATTTTTGTGTATGGTGTTAGAAAGTGGTCCAGTTTCATTCTTTTTACAAGTGGTTGACCAGATTTCCCAGCACCACTTGTTAAAGAGATTGTCTTTAATCCATTGTATATTCTTGCCTCCTTTGTCAAGATAAGGTGTCCATATGTGCGTGGATTTATCTCTGGGCTTTCTATTTTATTCCATTGATCAATATTTCTGTCTTTGTGCCAGTACCATACTGTCTTGATAACTGTGGCTTTGTAGTAGAGCCTGAAGTCAGGTAGGTTGATTCCTCCAGTTCCATTCTTCTTTCTCAAGATCGCTTTGGCTATTCGAGGTTTTTTGTATTTCCATACAAATTGTGAAATTATTTGTTCTAGCTCTGTGAAGAATACTGTTGGTAGCTTGATAGGGATTGCGTTGAATCTATAAATTGCTTTGGGTAGTATACTCATTTTCACTATATTGATTCTTCCAATCCATGAACATGGTATATTTCTCCATCTATTAGTGTCCTCTTTGATTTCTTTCACCAGTGTTTTATAGTTTTCTATATATAGGTCTTTAGTTTCTTTAGGTAGATATATTCCTAAGTATTTTATTCTTTCCGTTGCAATGGTGAATGGAATTGTTTCCTTAATTTCTCTTTCTGTTTTCTCATTATTAGTGTATAGGAATGCCAGGGATTTCTGTGTGTTGATTTTATATCCTGCAACTTTACTGTAGTCATTGATTATTTCTAGTAATTTTCTGGTGGACTCTTTAGGGTTTTCTATGTAGAGGATCATGTCATCTGCAAATAGTGAGAGTTTTACTTCTTCTTTTTCAATTTGGATTCCTTTTATTTCTTTTTCTGCTCTGATTGCTGTGGCCAAAACTTCCAAAACTATGTTGAATAGTAATGGTGAAAGTGGGCACCCTTGTCTTGTTCCTGACTTTAGAGGAAATGCTTTCAATTTTTCACCATTGAGGATAATGTTTGCAGTGGGTTTGTCATATATAGCTTTTATTATGTTGAGGTATGTTCCTTCTATTCCTGCTTTCTGGAGAGTTTTTATCATAAATGGATGTTGAATTTTGTCAAAGGCTTTCTCTGCATCTATTGAGATAATCATATGGTTTTTATTTTTCAATTTGTTGATGTGGTGTATTACATTGATTGATTTATGGATACTGAAGAATCCTTGCATCCCTGGGATAAAGCCCACTTGATCATGGTGTATGATCTTTTAATGTGTTGTTGGATTCTGATTGCTAGAATTTTGTTAAGGATTTTTGCATCTATGTTCATCAGTGATATTGGCCTGTAGTTTTCTTTTTTGTGGGATCTTTGTCAGGTTTTGGTATTAGGGTGATGGTGGCCTCATAGAATGAGTTTGGAAGTTTACCTTCCTCTGCAATTTTCTGGAAGAGTTTGAGCAGGATAGGTGTTAGCTCTTCTCTAAATTTTTGGTAGAATTCAGCTGTGAAGCCGTCTGGACCGGGCTTTTGTTTGCTGGAAGATTTTTGATTACAGTTTCAATTTCCATGCTTGTGATGGGTCTGTTAAGATTTTCTATTTCTTCCTGGTCCAGTTTTGGAAAGTTGTACTTTTCTAAGAATTTGTCCATTTCTTCCACGTTGTCCATTTTATTGGCATATAATTGTTGATAGTAGTCTCTTATGATCCTTTGTATTTCTGTGTTGTCTGTTGTGATCTCTCCATTTTCGTTTCTAATTTTGTTGATTTGATTTTTCTCCCTTTGTTTCTTGATGAGTCTGGCTAATGGTTTGTCAATTTTATTTATCCTTTCAAAGAACCAGCTTTTGGTTTTGTTGATTTTTTGCTATGGTCTCTTTTGTTTCTTTTGCATTTATTTCTGCTCTAATTTTTAAGATTTCTTTCCTTCTACTAACCCTGGGGTTCTTCATTTCTTCCTTTTCTAGTTGCTTTAGGTGTAGAGTTAGGTTATTTATTTGACTTTTTCTTGTTTCTTGAGGTGTGCCTGTATTGCTATGAACTTTCCCCTTAGGACTGCTTTTACCGTGTCCCACAGGTTTTGGGTTGTTGTGTTTTCATTTTCATTCGTTTCTATGCAAATTTTGATTTCTTTTTTGATTTCTTCTGTGATTTGTTGGTTATTCAGCAGCGTGTTGTTCAGCCTCCATATGTTGGAATTTTTAATAGTTTTTCTCCTGTAATTGAGATCTAATCTTACTGCATTGTGGTCAGATATATATGATGATGTGGTAGATATGACAGGATATAAAATTATTGAAAACATCAATGTGTGTGAGTATTTTAAATGAGTGGATGCTTTTAATAACAGGCTTTCAGATCATCAGAATAGTTACAGAAAGCTGAGCTGAGATAGCTTCCACATCTTCAATCATTATTTTTTTTTCACATTATAATGAGATAAATAAAATGTATTCCTTCATTTGCCAAGAAAAGTAGAGGCATCAATTATCTGAAATGCAGTCTAATTTCTTTTGTGTGTCAGACCAAGAGAAAAGAAGGCATACAGATAGGAAAAGAACAGTCATAATCAAGAAATCATAAATAATTACACCCAGAGGTCTTGTCTAAGTAGCTTGTTCAGACTCTTGTTTGTCTTCATCCAATTACATGACTTAACAAAGGTGGTGATTAAATGAGTGAATAAATGATCTTTTCACATGCCAGGGAAATACTGACACCAGAGGACAGTGCACAGGCTCAGAGTGGACAGAGGAAAGCACCCTTAGAGTCAGAGATGAGTGTACAACAGGCACATCAATGTTGCTGAGCTGATGTTCTTTGCTCCAGCAGCACGTTTCTTTATATGCAGCATCTCCATTATTCACCAAGTCACCTTTAACAAAACTTATCTTGCTGGATGCAGTGCTTAGCTAGGTTCTCTCTATACTGTTCTGATCACTTCATCTCCTTTTTACCTCTCAAGCTACTGTCTCTTACCTTCATTGAGGCCGTTTCTCTTCTCTCTATAGACATTTCATTGCTGCTGTTGTAATTGTACTGGCTTAGTTACCATCTCTCTTTAAATTCCTAAGTCTGGACAATCATTCCAAACCTCCCTCTCAAGCCCATGCACTTCAAACTAACAATTCAGTTGTAATGTAACCCTTCCTGTGGCTTCTGCATTTTCTTATTAGTAATGACCTTGCAAACTCCAGTTCTTCATTCATTACTCCTTTACTCTTAGCACTGACCCTTAAATTCAGTGAGTTGCAAATCTTGTTTTATTCATTTTTTGTATTCATGCCAGAAATCTCTTTGTGATTCCTCATTCTAGTTTAAGTTTCTGACTTCCTAACACCTGGATTATTGTTAACTGGTCCCTTGTCTTTTGTCCATTTCACTGTTTAGTCCAACCTTCAGGAAATTACCACAATCTTCTTTTTATCATTTTGATTATGTACACAATCTTCTTTCCTAGATCATCAGTAATCCTGTTTTACAAAAAAAATATCTAGATTCATTCCAAGTTGTTGAAAAATCTGATGTTAAAATGGACCATTTTATAAGACTACATTTCAAGTATTCGGTACCAAAATTACACTACTTGGTTTTCCCTGAACATACTAAATGCTTTGATTTGTGTTGTGTCTGCTGGTTGACATGACCTTAATCCTTGTATGTTAAAATAATGCATATTATTCAAGCACAAGTTCAAACGCCATGAAGCATCCAGGAATACTTCTTTAACTCTGCTTATCCTTTCTGTCCTATCTTGCATCCTTTTATTTCTCTTTCTCTGTTAGTGTGTCCATGCCATTTCACCTACAGACTATCAACTTCTTCAGGAGTGTAACTATTTTATCATGTCCAATCCTTTTCCTGGTAATTTTCAGTAAGTATTAGATGAGTAGATTAACAAAATACATGACTAAATTATGGATTGTCATATTAAACATGAAGTTATAAAAGAACCTCTATTAAAAACTCCACAAGTGTGGAGAACTGATATTTAAAAATTACTCTTTACCCAGATGGCCATTATCCTTGGCTCTTTATTTCCCACCTTTGTCCTAGACCAGGTTTTGAGGCTTCTTCTCTTCCCTTTCGCAAGCAAATGACAACTTTATGTTTTGATTCTGGTCTGTATATTCTAATTAAACTATAGTGATCCATGCTATGATGCTATCAAGTATGATCACATTTGCACCTCCTCAAATACAAATGTTATCTGTGTTGGGACCCTAAAGGGAAGATAAATGTTATTTTTTAGCACTGACTCTATGCCAAATATTTCACATACCATTGGATCTTAAATTTCCATATGTTATTTTTAGAAGAGGACATAATAAAAAGATGCAAATTATTCAAAGTGAATCCTGAATTTGATTTTAAAATCTCTAAATGCTATAATTTCCTAAGATAGTTTACTGTGAATATTGTTTCCCCAAGATGTTGTTCTTGAGTGACTGAGTCAGATACAGCCGATTAGGGCATTACCAAATAAGATTTTCATTGTGCTAAATTAATTTATTTTAAATGAGTAGTAAGTTGATGTGCTTTAGTAAATCCAACCACATGTGTTCCATTCAGCTGGAAGATGATATAAGGAATGTGAAAGCAAATATAAGATATATTTCTATTTTTTAAAATTTATCTTGAGACACAGTTAGGACATCCTTGAATGTCCTTGATGCAGCAATTCCAGAACAATTATGGCTAGGTGATTCTGAAAAGCGTAATTTATAAATAAGGAGCCTGCTTTGGTGAGGTGCCATGTAGCTTCTGAGTCCAAAAGAGAAAGGTACTAATATCAAGGTCTCTATGAACAGAAAGAATCTGTAAGACAAATTTGTAATCAGCATGGAAAGAATTTTAGGTCACCAATTCTTATTTTGCACCATTCTTATATTCAGAAGTCAGCGATACCATCTGTAGTCCCATCTTGAAATAGAAAAAATATAATTTCTCCAACATCATTCATCACCAGACTCATCATTATCTCTAGCTCATTCCACAATAGATTATTTCTCTGTCCAAACACTCTGTGACTGTTACAGCAATAATTTCATGTCCAGCTGAAGGGATCCTCAATCTTGTAAATTAGTTCTGATTGCCATTTCTCTTAATAATTCAGTGTTTTTTGTGTAAATCAATTCTATTCTTAGGAAATCTGTTTATCAAGTTTTATATTTGTTTATCTCCCTCAAGTTCTGACTTCAGTGTTACTGTGTAGAGTAATATTTCAATTACAATTAAATTAAATATTATAATTTAATAAATATGTATACTTATTTAAATAAGACAGTTACATAATATTTGGGGATCACAGTTCTTATTTTCATGCTATATGAAATACCCAACACATATTTTTGTATAGTTCTACTTAGTTACTTAAGTAGACTTACTTAATTTACTTACAATTAAATTAAATATTATAATTTAATAAATACATTATACTTATTTAAATAAGACAGTTACATAATATTTGGGGATCACAGTTCTTATTTTCATGCTATATGAAATACCCAATACATATTTTTGTATAGTTCTACTTGGTTTGAAATTTTACATTTCAAAACATGCTCATGTACAGATACATTTAAAAGCAACATTCTTAAACTTTGAGGGTAATGCAAAGAGAAAAATGCTATCACTTTTGCCAGACTTGAAATACAGTGTCAATATAAACACTTACAATCTAGGTAAAAACCAAGTTGACAACACAATGGTCATTCTAGAAGAAATCATTGTTGTGAGGCTCCACGAAGCATCATATACCTCCCAGACCTGTTTCTGAGTCTAATATGGACATTTCTTTTCCAGTGTCTTAGATTAATTTGAGAAACAAAGTTAAGAGAAAAGCTGTAGTGACCTAGAGGCTTGAGAACACTTTTAAGTGGGCAAGACAAACTCTTATTGGTATTCCACTCTTCCTGGTTGACTACAAATCCTTCTCCAAGAAAGCAGGCCCATTAAGAATATAAAGAACCTCACTTCTACTCAAGGGAAAGCAATACTCAAGTGATTTTTCTATGACTGATTGTGTATTACAGATTTGATCATCTCCTGATAATTGGACCCTGGCTAGGTGCAACCTACATAGATAGACAGGAAAGACAATGTAATTCAGAAATAGGGAACAACCTAAGAAAAATTGGGGAGAAGAATTGCAAAAAGTACTCTAAATGGTAGAAATATAATCTACTGATCACAGTCTGCATGCCAAGTCACTTCAGTTGCATCCAACTCTTTGCAACCTTATGGACTGCGGCCCACCAGGCTCCTCTGTTCACGGGATTCTCCAGGTAAGAATACTGAAGTGGGTTGCCATGCCCTTCTCCAGGGGATCTTCCTGACCCAGGTATCAAACCCATGTCTCTTATGTCTCCTGCACTGGAAGGCAGATTCTTTACCACTAGTGCCAACTGGGAATGCTGATAATGGTCTATGAGCTGTTTATTTTCCTAAATTATGATTGTGTGGAGATAGAGCAAGGGTAGAGTATATATTTAGTGCAAAGAAGATTTTATATGTTGTGCCAATTTAGTATGAATACTAATATGATGAACCCTAACTGTATCAGGATTTCAGTAGATTCAGAAGCGACTTATTCATGCAATTACTAAAAATATTCATTAAGTATTTCTATGCCAATCTCTCTGTTAGACACTGGAGAGTTAACAAGAAAGAGACACAATGTCCATTCTCATAGATCTCATACTATGATAGGCAAAGAGAAATAGCAATATTTCCTATTTAGTATTTAACCTCTTATGACAAAGTTCTTATGTTGTAAGATATGGGAGAGCATGGGAAGAATAACTCTGTTGACCTAGAAAGGTTATGAAAGATCTTAAGGAAAAATACTTGAATTGAAATTTATGAGAAAAATACAAATATGTGTTAGTACAAAAGGCAGCTCATTGCCTGAGAGGGTGTTACAATATGGGTTCTGTATAAAGCCAACTCTCAAACAGATACTATAATAGTTTGAGTGCATTCATGCTAAGTCACCTAAGTTGTGTCCGACTCTGTGACTCCATGGACTGTAGCCCACCATGCTCCTCTGTCCATGGGATTCTCCAGGCAAGAATACTGGAGTGGGTTGCATGCCCTCCTCCAGGGCATCTTCCCCATCCAGGAACTGAACCATGCCTCCTATGTCTCCCATTGGCAGGTGGGTTCTTTACAACTGGAATGTTTAATTGAGTTCTCTTGGGATCAAACCCTATGGAAGCAAAGGAAGGAAGCAGCACAGAGTAGCGGGTGAAGCCCAAGTGTAACTGAGGTTCAATTACAGACTTAGCCTACCCCATGGAACACTTTGGAACTAGAGCTGACTTTCAGGGTTGTTCTGAGCTAGGCCTCATACCCCTCCAGTCAACAAATCATGACATGAGTGCCACCCCAAGAGGCAGCTGAATTGGGACTGACAACTAAATAATGTCTGCCAACCACACTCCCAGCAGCTGAGTTACAGGTCCTATGTTGAAGAGAAATTGAGACATATTGCAATGATTATCACAGAAGTGATATAAGTGGTGACTTCAACATGATGGAGGTTTGTAATACAATAGTCAGAAAACTTGGATGAAGCACACATTATAGAAGTGTCTGGGAAACCTAAGGGTGCAGCAGAGATTGGTTACTATTCTGGAGAAGTCAAATACTGTCACATTTCTGGGGCAGCACCAGGGATTTGAGAAGTCCTAAGAAGCAGACCTTGGGAAATGGTACATGCTGGTGAGCAAGGAAATTTAGCAGAAAGCAGAGGAGATAAAAATGTGTCTTCAGCTAAAGGGCAATATCCCCTATTAGTTCTTGTGAGAGGCAAGACAACACAATTTCCACAGTAACTATATTGCTAGAAACATACAATGGAGGTGGTAGACAGAATAATGACTCCTTAAGAGACCTATGTCCTAATTTCCAGAATTTGTTACCTTAGATGGCAAAAGCAACTGTGCAAATGTGACTAAGGGTATACACTTTGAGATAGGGAGGTGATTATTTATTATATGGGCAAGCCCAGAGTGATTTCTAAGGTTCTTAAAAGTGGTAGAGGGTTGCAGGAGAGAAGGTCAGAGTAATGCAACATGAAAATGACTGAAATTGCCATTACTGGCTTCAAAGATACAAAGGGAAGTTAGCCGAGGAATACAGGTGATCTCTAGAAGCTAGAAAAGTCAAGGAAATGAGTCCTACCTAGAAGATACTAAAAGAAATGCACACTGGCATCACTTCCATTTTAGCCAGATGAGACTGTTGTCATACTTTTGACCTACAGAATTGTAACAGAGAAAGTTTGTGTTGTTTTAAGCCATTAAAACAATATTGTTGGGAATTCAACATTATAAAAATGGTAAAAACAACATTGTGTCAACTCATTACAAGAACAATGGAAAATTAATAAGCAATATGTATGTCAGAAAGTAGGTTCTAAATTGAGCACACAAGGCAAAATTCAATTAGTCAACACTGAGTTTGACAATATCTTATATGGCCCATAAAGCTCAATGATAATAATGTTATTTATATGGTCCTATAAATTAATTCTAACCTATAAATACATAATGGACTTCCCAAGTGGCTCAGTTGTAAAGAATCTGCCTGCCAATGCAGGATAAGCAGGAAATGCAAATTAGATCCCTGGGTTCAGAAGATCTCCTGGAGGAAGAAATGGCAACCCACTCTAGCATTCTTACCAGGAAAATCCCATGGACAGAGGAGAGTGGAGGGTTGCAGTCCAAGGGGTTACAAAGACGTGGACATGACTGAGCATGCGTACATAATATATAGACATAATATGTAAAATAATGTATATAATAAACATATGTAACATACACATTAAAGTACATATGCAAAAAAGTTATATGCTTTTAAAAAATCACACACATAATCAAAATTACATGCACTAATTATATATATGTCCAATCTACTTAGATAAAAGGAGCTATGAAAGACTAGAATATTATTGGAAATGTGGTTTAAATATTCCCTTTAATATAGGTGAATGAGGTGGGAGATATTGGGGCTCAATTCTGATCTTGTAGATTACTGATGAAAGGTCTTGCTGTTCTTTCTCTCTGGGAACAGGACTACTTGCAACATTGTGTGTGTGTGTGTGTGTGTGTGTGTTAGTTGTTCAGTTGTATCTGACTCTTTGTGACCCCATGGACTATAACTCACAAGGCTCCTCTGTCCATGAAATTCTCCAGGCAAAATACTAGAATGAGTTGCCATTCCCTTCTAAAGGGATCTTCCTGATCCAGGAACTGAACCCAGGTCTCCTGCATTGCAGGCCTATTTTTCACCACTGAGCTACAAGGGAAGCCCCTGCAGCATTGTGTAAGTAAAGACACTCAGTCGTGTCTGACTCTTTGCGACCCCATGGACTGTAGCCTACCATGCTTCTCCGTCCATGGGATTTTCCAGGCAAGAGTACTGGAGTGGGTTGCCATTTCCTTCTCCAGAGGATCTTCCCAACCCAAGGATTGAACCTGGGTCTCCCGCACTGTAGTCAGATGCTTTACCATGTAAGCCACCAGGGAAGTCATCATGGGCAGCATTGTGAGCAGGGCAAAAATCCTCAGAGCAATTAAATAGTCCATAAGATTCAGAGGCATGGTGCTAAGTTGATCAATACAGAGCCTGCTAATTCATCAGTAATTTTCTTTGATAGGATCTTGGCAAAGATTTACACTGCATTCAGTACTTTAGTAAGTAATACATTAAAACTTCTTTTTGGGGGATGCTAGTTCTGGAAGGTCTTGTAGGTCTTCATGCTGCTGCTAAGTCACTTCAGTTGTGTTTGACTCTGTGCGACCCCATAGATGGCAGCCCATTAGGCTCCACCGTCCCTGGGATTCTCCAGGTTGGAACACTGGAGCGGGTTGCCATTTCCTTCTCTAATGCATGAAAGTGAAAAGTGAAAGTGAAGTCACTCAGTCGTGTCCGACTCTTAGCAACCCCATGCATTGCAGCCTACCAGGCTCCTCCGTCCATGGGATTTTCCAGGCAAGAGTACTGGAGTGGGGTGCCATTGCCTTCTCCAACTTATTAATATGTTAGGGTATAAATAGAACCATTCAACTTCAACTTCTTCAGCATTACTGGTCGGGGCATAGACTTGGATTACTGTAATATTGAATGGTTTGCCTTGGAAATGAATAGAGATCATTCTGTTGTTTTTGAGATTTCATCCAAGTACTGTATTTTGGACCCTTGTTGACTATGATGGCTACTTCATTTCTTCTAAGGGATTCTTGCCCACAGTAGTAGATATAATGGTCATCTGAGTTAAATTCACCCATTCCAGTCCACTTTAGTTCGCTGACTCCTAAAATGTCGATGTTCACTCTTGCCATCTCCTGTTTGACCACTTCCAATTTGCCTTGATTCATGGACTTAACATTCCAGGTTCCTATGCAATATTGCTCTTTATAGCATCAGACTTTACTTCCATCACCAGTCACATCCACAACTGGGTGTTGTTTTTGCACTGGCTCTGTCTCTTCATTCTTTCTAGAGTTATATCTCCACTGATCTCAAGTAGCATATTGGGCACCTACCGACCTGGGGAGTCCATCTTTCAGTGTCCTATCTTTTTGCCTTTTCATAGTGTTCATGGGGTTCTCAAAGCAAGAATATGGAAGTGTTTTGCCATTCCCTTTTCCAGTGGACCACGTTTTGTCAGAACTTTCCACCATGACCCATCCATCTTGGGTGGCCCTACATGGCATGGCTCATACTTTCATTGAATTAGACAAAGGTGTGGTCCATGTAATCATGTGATCATGTGGTCCAAGTGATTATAGTTGATAAGTTTCTTTAAAATGTTAATCATTGAGAGATTACATCTGGGATAATGCATTAGAAGTTCATTTCTCCACCTAGACAATAATTATACTAGTAGAATCTACCCAAAATGATTATTTTTGGAACTCTTGAGTCTCCACAAACACTTGTAGCTTCCAGGGGGAGCTAGGTTGGCAAATTGTGGTCAGAATCAATTTCAGTCAATTTCAGCCTTCAGTGCAACAGTGACTACTCAGCCCCCAGCCCCATGATAGGTAGCTGTGGGAACAGAAATCTGTAGTTCTGGTGTAGCCTGCTGGAGTCGGGGTGGAGAATAAGGACCCTGTCTTTGAAATCTCAGGATCAGTGTTCTGGTTATGGATTGTAGCTTCTGATGGCTGACATACAGCTAAAGAAAGGCTGCCACTGTTCCAATCCCCACCAGGTGAAGCAGTGGTGAGTAGCTGTATCCATGTTTGGACAGTTTCTTTGGGTTCAGTGGCTTTGATGTGTTTGAGAGTTTCATCTACTAAGACATCACCTGTTGGGTTGTCTGACTTTAGCACTACCTTTCTGTCTAGTAGTCACTTCTTACACATGGTGGGGTTCTAGATAGATTTGACCTCACATGGCCAGCTCTATCTTGATGCCATCTCACAGGCCAGATTATATGCAGTCATTTCAGAAAAATGTGTAAACCTCTTTATCTTTTAGTCCCAGGAGCAATGCTTCTTCCATAAGGGTGACGTAGATATCCTTAGAGGCTCCAGTGTCCTCATTGTCTTGACTTCTGTCTTGATTTGTGTCTTCCTCACTTTCTACCTTCTTTTCAGAATTCTTCTCTACTTCAGTACGGCAGGCCTGGTGAGTTAAGGTGGTCATTCTCCCCTGTTTCTGATGTTACCTCTGGGTTACAGCCAAACACAGGTTGCAGCTTGTGCTCTGGAAAGCAAAAGTAGGAATGCAAATGTAGGAAGTCAAGACATACTTGGAGTAACAGGCAAATTTAGCCTTGGAATAAAAAATGTGCAGGTCAAAGGCTAACAGAGTTTGCCAAGAGAATACACTGGTCAAAGCAAACACCCTAATCCAACAACACAAGAGAAGACTCTACACATGGACATCACCAGATGGTCAATACAGAAAAAAGACTGATTATATTCTTTGCAGCCAAAGATGGAGAAACTCTATACAGTCAGCAAAAACATGATGAGGAGCTGACTGTGGCTCAAATCATGAACTACTTATTGCCAAATTCAGATTTAAATTGATGAAAGTAGGGAAAACCATTAGACCATTCAGGTATGACCTAAATCAAATCCCTTACGATTATACAGTGGAAGTGAGAAATAGATTTAAGGGACTAGATCTGATACAGTGCTTGAAGAACTATGGACGGAGGTTCATGAAATTGTACAGGGGGCAGTGATCAAGACCATCCCGAAGAAAAAGAAATGCAAAAAGGCAAAATGGTTATCTGAGGAGGTCTTACAAATAGCTGAGAAAGAAAAGACATGAAAGGCAAAGGAGAAAAGGAAAGATATACCAATTGAAGGCAGAGTTCCAAAGAATAGTAAGGAGAGATAAGAAAGCCTTCCTCAGTGATCAATGCAAAGAAATAGAGGGTAACAATAGAACATGAAAGACAAGAGATCTCTAAAAGAAAATTTAGAGATACCAAGGGAACATTGCATGCATAGATGGGCTCAATAAAGGACAGAAATGGTATGGACCTAACAGAAGCAGAGATATTAAGGAGAGGTGGCAAGAATACACAGGAGAACTGTACAAAAAACATCTTCATGACCCAGATAGTCATGATGGTGTGATCACTCACCTACAGCCAGACATCGTGGAATGTGAAGTCAAGTGGGCCTTAGGAAGCATCACTTTGAACAAAGCCAGTGGAGGTGATGGAATTCCAGTGGAGCTATTTCAAATCCTGAAAGATGATGCTGTGAAAGTGCTGCACTCAATATGCCAGCAAATTTGGAAAACTCAGCAGTGGCCACAGGACTGGAAAAGGTCAGTTTTCATTACAATCCCAAAGAAAGGCAATGCCAAAGAATGTTCAAACTACCGCACAATTGCACTCATCCCATACACTAGCAAAATAATGCTCAAAATTCTCCAAGCCAGGCTTCAACAGTATGTGAACTGTGAAATTCCAGATGTTCAAGGCGAGTTTAGAAAAGGCAGAGGAACCAGAGATCAAATTACCAACATCCGTTGGATCATAAAAAAAGCAAGACAGTTACAGAAAAACATCTACTTATGCTGTATTGGCCATGCCAAAGCCTTCGACTGTGTATATCACAACCAACTGTGGAAAATTCTTAAAAGAAATGGGAATACCAGACCATCTGACTTGCCTCCTGAGAAATCTGTATGCAGGTCAAGAAGCAACAGTTAGAACTGGACATGGATCGACAGAGTGGTTCCAAATAGGAAAAGGAATACGTCAAGGCTGTATCAAGTCCCCCTGCTTGTTTAACTTCTATGCAGAGTACATCATGAGAAACGCTGGGCTGGAGGAAGCACAAGCTGGAATCAAGATTTCCAGGAGAAATATCAATAACCTCAGATATGCAGATGACACAACCCTTATGGCAGGAAGTGAAGAGGAACTAAAGAGCCTGTTGATGAAAGTGAAAGAGGAGAGTGAAAAAGTTGGCTTAAAGCTCAACATTTAGAAAACTAAGATCATGGTATCTGATCATGGCAAACACTGGGTAAACAATGAAAACAATGAGAGACTTTAGTTTTTTGGGGCTCTAAAAATCACTGCAGATGGTGACTGCAGCCATGTAATTAAAAGATGCTTGCTCCTTGGAAGAAAAGCTAACCTATACAGCATATTTAAAAGCAGAGACATTACTTTGCCTACAAAGGTCCATCTAGTCAAAGCTATGGTTTTTCCAGTAGTCGTGTATGTATGTGAGAGTTGGACTACAAAGAAAGCTAAGCCCAAAGGATTTATGCCTTTAAAGTGTGGTTTTGGAAATACTCTTGAGAGTCCCTTGGGCTGCAAGGAGATCCAACCAGTCCATCCTAAAGGAACTCAGTCCTGAATATTCATTGGAAGGACTGATGTTGAAGCTGAAACTTCAATACTTTGGCCACCTCTGTGAAGAACTGACTCATTGGGAAAAAAACCCTGATGCTGCGAAAGATTGAAGGTGGGAGGAGTAGGAGATGACAGAGGATGAGATGGTTGGATAACATCATCGACTTCATGGATGTGAGTTTGAGTAAGCTCTGGGAGTTGGTGATGGAGAGGGAGGCCTGGCATGCTGGTTGCAAAGAGTTGAACATGACTGAGTGACTGAACTGAACTGATACTAAAACTTCAGTAAAACAGTATCTAATAGCTAATATGGGCAATTAATTCTCTAACAAACCTGTATTTTTATAAGTGTTATAACATAAATTTGGAAATAAACAATCTCATTTATAGGGACCATGATTACAGTAGGCTAAAAAAATACATAACCACATAGTTATTTAATAGACAGCATTTTTCTCCCCCTGTTTTGTGTCAAAAGAACCCAGAATAAACACAGAGACTCTTTTTAAATGGAGCATATACAGTCAATAAGAAGGGCCTCATGCTTGAGAAGCTTTGCAAGTGCAAGAAAACAAAGGGTTCTTATTTTCCCCTTTTGGGAAACAGATCCATTTCATTCCATGAACTTTTCAGTGATGCAGAAAGATTAAAAAAAAAAAAAAAAGACCTCAGTTGCTTATCTTTGCAAATCCAACGCCAGACTAACAAGGTAGGGCTGGGGGAAGGGAAGAAGGGAAAAGAATGCAATGCTAGTGTCTTTGGTTTGTTTTGGATTTTAATGTCATTACAGAGACAAGTCAAGCAATACTAGAACATAGCTGTGTAATCCTACCTGTGGTATATCAGAACACATATCTGGGTTTTTGTATGATAATTGAGCAAAGGTTGGGTTTTTGCCTATTAATGGGACAAAGGTGGGCATCACAGGGATGCCATTTAATAGGTCAGAAGATACAAACATGCTAAAATGAAAGTCCTTGGAATAAAGGAAGTTATCGTGGGTCATTCAGTTCAGTTCAGTCGCTCAGTCATATCCAACTCTTCACAACCCCATGGACCACAGCATGCCAGGCCTTCCTGTCCATCACCAACTCCCAGAGTTTACTCAAACTCATCTCCATTGAGTTGGTGATGCCATCCAACCGTCTCATCCTCTGTCATCCCCTTCTCCTCCCACCTTCAATCTTTCCCAGCATCAGGGTCTTTTCAGATGAGTCAGCTCTTAGCATCAGGTGGCCAAAGTATTGGAGTTTCAGCTTCAACATCAGTCCTACCAATGAACACTCAGAACTGATCTCCTTTAGAATGGACTGGTTGGATCTCCTTGCAGTCCAAGGGACTCTCAAGAGTCTTCTCCAACACCACAGTTCAAAAGCATCAGTTCTTCAGCACTCAGCTTTCTTTATAGTCCAACTCTCACATCCATACATGACTACTGGAAAAACAACAGCCTTGACTTGACAGACCTTTGCTGGCAAAGTAATGTCTTTGCTTTTTAATATGCTGTCTAGGTTGGTCATAACTTTCCTTCCAAGGAGTAAGCATCTTTTAATTTCATGGCTGCAATCACCATCCACAGTGATTTTGGAGGCCAAAAAAATAAAGTAAGCCACTGTTTCCCCATCTATTTGTCATGAAGTGATGGGGCCGGATGCTATGATCTTAGTTTTCTGAATGTTCAGTTTTAAACCAACTTTTTCACTCTCCTCTTTCACTTGCATCAAGAGGCTCTTTAGTTCTTCTTCACTTTTTGCCATAAGTGTGGTGTCATCTGCATATCTGAGGTTATTGATATTTCTCCTGGAAATCTTGATTCCAGCTTGTGCTTCATCCAGCCCAGTATTTTTCATGATGTATTCTGCATGTAAGTTACATAAGCAGGGTGACAAGATCAGCCTTGACGTACTCCTTTTCCTATTTGGAGCCAATCTGTTGTTCTATGCCCAGTTCTAACTATTGCTTCCTGACCTGCATACAGATTTCTCAAGAAGCAGGTCAGGTGGTCTGGTCAGAATTTTACAGAGTTTTTGGTGATCCACACAGTCAAAGGCTTTGGCATAGTCAATAAAGCAGAAATAGGTGTTTTTCTGGAACTCTTGCTTTTCTGATGATCCAGTGGATATTGGTGATTTGATCTCTGGTTCCTCTGCCTTTCTAAAACCAGCTTGAACATCTGAAAGTTCACAATTCACATTATTGCTGAAGCCTGGCTTGGAGAATTTTGAGCATTACTTTACTAGCATGTGAGGTTGATTGATTTTGGATCCAGGATTCCAAATGGCCTTTTGGATCCATATAATTCATTGCTGCATAAACTACTCATTTCACCTTTTAGCTTTTCTGACCCTTCCCTCATGGCTGGCCAGCACATCTAGAAAGTCTGCAAACACTTTTTATCTACATTATTAGAAGCTCAATAAATTATTACATAGTGAAAAAAAGAGTAAATGAATAAATGAGTTTACATATAATTTATTTTTGGTGTGATAAAGATGCTAACCTGTTCCAATGGTTATCTGACTGGAAAAATCCTCCACTTTCAACATTTCTCTCTGGTGGTATGTCTGTGTCTGGGATTTGTGTTCAGTGCTAATTAAGCATGATCCCCTTTTAAATGGTAATTTTTCAAAAAGTGATTCTTTCTTGACTTACAGAACAGCTCACTTGAATCTTCTAAATTGGTATTCTAGGGAAATGGTCTTGACCTCCTTCCCCTTTGGAGACAGATTCATGTTCTATGTTTCTTAAACTAAGGCTATGCTCACACCAGAGTAATTAACTGAATAATTGTCCTAATGGGATTTAACCTTACTCTCAGTCTTAATTGGATGATTGCTCCAGTTTGAATATACTCTGATAAGTTCCCTAAGAACTTAGCCTTTATTTTCCAAAATCAAAGTCCACTGTGCTTTCCCTTCATTTGATTTTCCTTAATAGAGATGTAATCAATGTTAAAAATAAAACACTCAAAACAGAAATATATGTGCTGTAAATAAAAGTACCAATGATGAAATCCTGCAGACATATTCATCATTAAAAGTTTACAGAGCTTTCCAGAATTGTTTCTTTCTCTCTCTTACACACATACAAACACATATACATACAAACGTATACGTGTAAAGATATACATATATAAGTAAACATATATAATTACATATGTGTAGTATATTTGTGTGATGCATACACAGGCAGACACACATATCAGACATCTCTCCAAGTACCATTGGGTTCCATGGGAGATAGGCAATTATTAGTATAAGTATTTAGTCAAAATCAAGCCCAAAGCCAAATATCACTGTAGAGTAAATTTCTATAATACAAGAAATAAATTTTACTTTAAACAATTATTGTATTACTCAATTTTTTAATTATACATATTTAAATGTTTGAAACTATAATGCTGGAACAATAATTTCTCAGCACTGTTCTATCCAAGAATGATTCTGTGGTACCTGTATCTTACATTTATTAATACAAAACAAAATATCAGCTCAGTTTTACCAGATGTTAGTACAAGTGAAAGATTTTAGTAGAATGTGGTTAATTTCATTTTTTCTAATGCCTTTTCTCTTTTCTTAAAACTCTTCATATTATTACTGTTGTTATTAATGATTTGGGGGCCATCTTAAATTGAATTTAATATTCAGGTATTAAATGCAGTTTGTAACAATTAGTATATTTAATAATTTAACATTTATGTAGAATCATGATATTAATACCTGTTTTTAATATTGCATTATTGTTTAAATAATTTAAATAGATTTATTGACTTCATAGGAATATCGTGTTCTTTCTAAGGTTACCTAGTAAAGGTGCTTTTGTATTATTCATAGTAACAATCTATTTCTCTGTTTAATTATTTTAGTTTTTAATAATAATTTTATACAAATTAATAGCTTTTAAGATTATTAAGAAACATTTTTGTTTTTTCAATATTAAGCATATGAATAAGCTCAATCATCTTAACATTTTAATATATAAATTACGTAAGAGATTTCTTCACTCTAAGAGTCTAGAATACTTAATTTTAAAAATAACGTTTGTTGATATTTCCCTAAATTCGAATATTCTCTATTTGTGTATATGTTATAGATATCATACTATATTTTGATAAGTTTAGTTTTATATATTTAGATAAGTTTTGATAAGTATTTTGCTAAGTTTAGATATACATCTCTGTTTACATATTTTATATAAAACATAATGCTGCTTTCTATCGAGGAGCTAATAGTCACCTTCTATCAATAGAAAGAGTTATCTGTATTGGATATAAGATACTTTTTAAACATCTTCTGATGAACATGTATGTTGTTTGCAGTGTTTAGGTATTGCAAACCCTGGTACCTTAATTGTTCCTTCTAGTGAACACTGTTTTGCCTACCAAACATCCATTCTTCCATCTATCTTCCTAAAATAATCATAATTATGTTGAGAAATCCATTTCTCTCCTCTGAGACCCCTGAATTTGGGTAAACACGACTGTACTCATGGCCTGAGTGCATATAATTGGTCTGAAAGTAATCCTGTTCACTTTTCTAGTGATCGGCTGAGAACTGAACCGTTTGAGCACACAGAGATGCTAAGAGCAATTTTCTGAGAAAGTTCTATGATATCCTCTGGGATCTTCCAGAAACCACTTTCTGTCTTTTCCTTTTTCTTTGGACTTTCCTGTCAGTAATATGAGGTTGCTGCTGCTGCTGCTGCTAAGTCGCTTCAGTCGTGTCCAACTCTGTGCGACCCCAGAGACGGCAGCCCATCAGGCTCCCCCGTCCCTGGGATTCTCCAGGCAAGAACACTGGAGTGGGCCACCATTTCCTTCTCCAATGCATGAAAGTGAAAAGTGAAAGTGAAGTCGTTCAGTCGTGTCCGACTCTTAGCGACCCCATGGACTGCAGCCTACCAGGCTCCTCCGTCCATGGGATTTTCCAGGCAGAAGTACTGGACTGGGGTGCCATTGCCTTCTCTGTTAGGAATTGCTAAAACCTCACAGGGAATGGGGTCTGAGACAAGACACAACTCAAGTTATAGCCACAAGATATAGCAAGGAGGACACCTGTATACCTCAGAATCTCCAGTCATGTGAGCAAGTTCATTTCCTTTCTGTTTAACCAGCTTGAGTAGGGAGTTCTGTTATTAATAGATAAAAACAAAGACATGCTCTTTGATTAACTATATGAGGTGTAGGATCAAGAAAACTTGAATATACAGAATTAGTGTTTTCTTCATTGCTGAATACCTAGCACTAACTAAGCTAGGGTATCTGGTGCATAGTAAAGTATGGGATGCATGAATATATAAATTCATTCTCTACTCATGAAAGACTTGAAGCAGAGCCCACAGAAATTTTAAAGTAAACTTTGCATCTCTTTCTTTCAACATTTTAATTCTTAGAGTGGACATAAGGATTGAATATGGGTGTATACTTAATACATAAGCAAATATTTATTTTGAAAGTTTACACATGACAGCTTTCTTGTTCCTATACAATACAAATATTTTCTTTAATGAATAAATTCCATGTCAACAAATGTGATGAATTGGTGATAGAAAAGGATATATACCAACAGAAATGGATCATAATGTAATACATTATGTAAATCCTTGACATTCTGGTCCCATATATTTTATGTGGCTGTAAAAACTGCCCCACAATATGTAGGAATATATTAGTCTTTAGAATTTAAATCATTCATGTTTGTTTTTAAAAGAAAATATTATCATTTATTAACCTCTCAAAAGAAAAATCAGAGAAGTAATCACAATCATATTGTTGATACAATTGTTATTTCTCCAATTAATGTCATAAAAATCCCTTGAAATTTAGCTAGCCATCAGCGTGTTCCTTTAGAACTTCACAGTTGAGAGACAAAATTCTTCACAATTATTTTGCCTTTATGAACTCTATTCCCTTACCTATTTCACCGATGCTAGGGAAAGTTGAATTAGATCATTACCTCTGGCTGATAACGTGCAAAGCCAATTTTACAGTCATTACCAGTTCTACACCTCACTATTTTTCCATGTATAATCTCTCTGAAGGGTGTTCATCTTACAATATATGATCAGTGATAATTTAATTGTTCGTGTTTTGACTCATACCACCATAACATAATTTTTAAAGTTCCCCAATGATTCTGAAGTGCAGACAAGTTAGGTAATTAAAGTTAGAGTCAAAAGTCGAAGTCCTTTCCTATCCAAATTTTAAACATTTGAATTACCTTTAATCCCCAAACTTATCTATCATAAGAAACTAGCCTCAAAGTTAGTGGAAAACTCTTATAATGAAAAGTGTATGCAAATCCATGAAAGATATTTTCATCTTTTATTTGCTAATTTAAAGAAAATTTTATCACACTTTAATTCATTGTGCACACATTGAACATAATCTCTGTCTTGTTGCCTGAAATGATATAGGGGATATACGTTTAAAATTAGTTTAAAAAAACTTATTGAATTGTGGATTATCATGGAATTTTTTACTTATAATTCTCTCAAATTAAGAAAAAAAAAGAAAGATTGAAAACAGTTGCTTCTTTGGTATCTTGCATTCCCTTCTGGCAGTCATCTTAATTGGCCTTTCCAGTCTGAAGGTAGGTTTTGATCTAGTACTGACCTGTTTATCTGCCTTAGTTCAGCTCTTTTTCTGAGTTTGGAAGGGCAGTTTGTTTTATCCTATGAGACTTGGGGAGACTTCAAATAACTGGTTGTCTGTTTTCAAGGTTTTGTCTCTGGGTGATAAAATGGAGGGCAGAGACATTTTCTCTGAGTTGGTCTGTCTTAGCGGGAGCCCTAGATAACTGAGAATGACAGCAGCTGGGCTGCTGCTCTAATGGTGTGGATTCAAGCATAGCACTAACAAGATGCAATGGGGGATTCAAGCGTAGTACTAACAAGATATACTGGCAGTGGGGGAAAACAGTCACAGGAGAATGCAGAGGTTTACAGATGCTGCTCTGGCTGTGCTCAGATCTTGTCATTTCAAAGCGGAGACCCGTAATGCAAATGGGTTCCCAGAGGAGTACACTAAGTTTAGAAAGGTTGGGAAACACAGGGTACACTAGGGGCTGGTGATGGTGGCTAAGCTGGCGGGTCTTAGTAATGTCACTGCTTAAGAGATAGAGCTGAGAAATGGAATATTTCCTGCCATATCTGGAAACAAGGATGTCACAGTCCTCAACCATTGCAGCCCTCCTCTGTGAGCCAGTGGACCCTAAGGGAACTCAGGGAGGAGAACAATACCTGCCATCCAGCAGCCATCAGACTACAACCACCTTCCATGGTGAGCCCTGGAAAACACAGGATATTGGCACCAGAGAGCTGAGATGCATATGAAAGGAATGATTTCTGAGAGCTCAGACTCTTGCATCTTCTCATACATAGAAAAACCCTAAATTTCTTAACTTGGGATATTTGAGTAAGTGAAAGTCGCTGAGTCGTATCTGACTCTTTGCAACCCCATGGACTATACAGTCCATGGAATTCTCCAGGCCAGAACACTGGAGTGGGTAGCTGTTCCTTTCTCCAGGGGATCCTCCCAACCCAGGGATCTAACCCAGGTCTCCCACACTGCAGGCAGATTCTTTACCAGCTTTGTTTTTTTTATAAATTTACCAAAAACATTCAGACTACCTTCCCTTTGTTGCAAAACTTCTGTATAACCTGGTTCCCACTGTTGCCTCCTCAGAGAAGTTCTCTCAGGATTACTTGAGATGTTGCCTCTCAGTCCTAAAGTCCTAAAAATTTCTGCCGATTAAAGCATAACTCTCAGCTTTTAGCTTCTGAGTACCTTTTAAGTCAACAGGGCTCAGAAATGAATGACAAGGCACCATTGACACATTAAAATTAAATAAATGTATATATTTTAGACACTGGCAAAATGATTAAACAATTACAGAGTGAAAACAGGAGATACTGTTGCAGCAATGTGACCTCATGAAAGACTTCCCTATGCTACAGGGCACATACCACGGACCACATTTAAGCCTGCAATGCAGTTAATAATTTTAAATTGCAATTTGTGGTTTCTCATGGGTTTTGCCCTTCCCATCTCCTCATCATTTAAATTTAATTATGAAGTATTCCAGAAATGCTCAGAAAAACCATAGGTTGATTTGCTATGTTTAATTTAAAATTCTATACTGTTACTGCTCCCCACTGCATGTAATCACACAAGGTCATTGATGGAATTACCTGCTGACTGACATAGACTTATCACTATCTTTTTCTATTTTTCAGGAAATAACTTACTCAGCAACCTGACTCTTGTCTCTGCAGGAGGTTTAAAAAGAACCTTTTTAAAACCTCATTTTGCAAAATTCAGTTTTAATTTGACCACTGTAGTAGCACTAGTGTGAGACAAAAATATGTGTTTCTCAAAAAAGTTCCTCATGGACATTATTACTCTTTTATATGTAAATGGGGGCTTCCCTAGTGGTTCAGCTAGTCAAGAATCCACCTGCAATGTGGGCGATCTGGGTTTGATCCCTGGGTTGGGAAGATCCCTTGGAGAACAGAACAGCTACTCACTCCACTATTCTGGCTGGAGAATTCCATGGACTATATAGTCTGTGAGGTCACAAAGAGTCAGACAGGACTGAGCAACTTTCACCATATGTAAATGAATACTTGGGCAAGTGAATGAATGAATGAATGAATGCTAGCAGTGAGATTTCCTACTGAAGCTTCTCATATGCCTAGAATTTAGATGAAATTTTAAATTTTCATTTAAATTCACAGTGTGAAGGGAGTCATTTTTATGTTTAATCATCAGTTCTCTTTCCACAATATTAAGCAACTGGAAAATGTGACAACAGAGTTTACTGTGACATATTTTCCTTACTCCTCCTGAAGTGGTAACAGAAAGTAATAAATACTAATGGTAACAACAATCAAAAGTCTGGTGGCACTTTAGATTCCCACAAGATGCATCCACTTTCTCCCCATTCTTTAAGACACACAAAGACCCAAGACACTTTTCTCAGTCTTATGTAAATTGCTCTGCAAACACAGTCTCAAACTGGCTTTATCTACCTGCAAAGAAATCACCACTTTTGAGTCTCCATCTTGTCTTATAAAGCTGGCCCCACCACTGAATCTGATATTAGTAGCTTTTACTAAGTGTTTAATCTGTTTCAGATTTAGATGATCCAATTTCACTGTCACAATGACTCTATGAGACACTATCAGTATTTCCCCAATTTACAAGTTAGGAGATTGCAGTTTACAAATACCAAAACCACACAGCTAGCAAAGAAGTCAGAACTGGAACTCAGATGTTTACCTTTTTTTTTTTTTTGACTGGGTCACCATGTTGCTTGTGGGATCTCAGTTCCCTGACCAGGGATCCAGCTTGAGCCTTGGTCACTGAAAGTGAGGAGTCTTAACCACTGGACCATCAAGGAATTCCCTCAGAGGCTTCATTTTAATCAGCACATTATGCTGGCATTGGCAATAGATTAATCAAACTGCTTATGAGCAGTTCTAATATTTTCTCAGTTGTCCTTTTCTGAGGTAAGTAGAAATAAATTGAGCTTCCATTGAAATTAGGCATATGAAATATTCATTTGCAATCAGCTATTAGCCATTATGAAATATTATGAATTTCTTATGAAAAGCAGTCTATTTTCTGAAATTGGTTAATAAAGTATAGAGTTAGTTGGTCAGTATTGTCCAACTCTTTGTGACCCCATGGACTGTAGCCCACCAGGCTCCTCTGACCATGGAACTCTCCAGGCAAGAATACTGGAGTGGGCAGCCATTCCCTTAACTCTTATTCAATTCTGTGTTCTTAGAACCTAGCACAGTGGCTGGCAAGTAGCAGATGCTTCATAACTGTTTTATTGTTCAATTGCTGAATTTGAATTAAGATATTTTGAGCTAGGGCTAGCAATATATTTATTTTTGCAGCCCTTGATTAATTCATAAAATACTTATTGAGAGCTGGACACTGGGTGGGTAGTAGATAATGGGTTTTTATATTATTGGGCAGCAAAAAATCAACCTAATGCGTTGAGGAGAAAGAAAATGTCTTATTTTTTGAGATATTTTATAACTGATTGAATATAATCAGTACCTAGTAGAGAGGAATGAAGACATTCCTAACGAGATTTATCCTAAACTGATATTAACCCAAATTTAACAAACTTCTCACAGGAGATACCTGATGACTTGTAGTTTGTTACAGTTTTTAGAACATCTGGAGCTAGAAGGGCAAATGCCCCCCTGAGAACCATTTACTTTGAAAGTTTAAAGATCATCGTGAGTTTACAGATAATTAGTGTTTCTTTTACTTGGCCAAACACACTCTCATAGGTTGCATTTAAAGACCCAGTGTATCTCCCACAGAACTAGAAATTTCACTGGTTTGATGAAATACTCCCTTTGCTATATCATACTCTATTTAATGATTTCTGAAAATTATTAAGCTAATAACTTTTAGATACCAGTTGTGATAGCCTAATTCTATTTATCTTAAAAAGCAGGTGTTGTAGTAAGATGTACATATTTATAAGCTCTATTCTCACCGTATGAAGCTTTTAAAGATATAGCTTCATTTAGTGTCTTATCTGATTGCTTATTTATGATACTCAGTTTTCTAAGAAAATATCACAAAAACAAGCCATCTCTGGATGCAAACAATGAAATAAAATGTGTAGAGTCAAAGGTGTCACACTTTCAAAGGTTTTTAAAAATATTTTTAAATTCTCATTCTGCCTAAAGTTGAAAGTCATAAATCATTTCTCTTTCTACTTGAATGTAAGTTGTCTTGGAAAGTTAAGGTTTTATATTTACTTAAATCTAATACTTCACCACTGCTTGGTCATTCCTGGAACCTGTGCCTGAGGACTTTTTGTTATCTTCATAGTCAGTTCAGAAGCTCAGTCATGTCTGACTCTTTTAGACCCCATGGACTGCAGCACACCAGGCTTCCGTGTCCATCACCAACTCCCGGAACTTACTCAAACTCATGTCCATCAAGTTGGTGATGCCATCAAACCATCTCATCCTCTGTCAACCCCTTCTCCTCCCACCTTCAATCTTTCCCAGCATCAGGGTCTTTTCCAAGGAGTCAGTTCTTTGTATCAGGTGGCCAAAGTACTGGAGTTTCCGCTTCAGCATCAGTCCTTCCAATGAATATTCAGGACTGGTTTCCTCTAGGATTGACTGGTTGGATCTCCTTGCAGTCCAAGGGATTATTCAAGAGTCAACTGACCTATGATTTTTACATTTGGAACACAGTGATGTCAGGGATAAGGGAGTCACTGAGCAGACAGAGTACCTGAGGGATAAGCTCTGGCCGGAATGAATTTAAAGAACTAGGTAATGTCCCTCTTACTTTCCCAGGTTCTCGTCCTGGCTCTGCAGCTCCAGCCCTGATGGGTCTTTCACTCTTACAAGTCAGAAATGTGTCTCTGCCTAATTATGGCCAGAAATGCAAAACAAGGAAACAAACAAACAAAAGAAACAAAAAGGAGAGAATTTTAAATAAAGTATTTTTTTAAGTTCACTCTTCCATAAGATGTGAGAATAATCCCAGAGCATTTTCCCTGGTTCTCTTATATGTTTCTGGGTGTTTTGTTTTGTTTTGTTTTTTCCTTTTTTTCCTTTTTTAATTGAAAGTTGCAAAAGCTTAAAAAGTTGCATATTAGGATCAGGCAAAAATCCTATATGCATTTCCCATACAGCAGCTTCACTTCCAGAATATTAAGGTTCACAAAGGTTTAAAACTTTATCTACCACGTGGGCTCTCAATCCTACATGCACTTAGAATCACCTGGGTGGTTAAACAACTGTTGATCCTTGTGCTCCTGCCCCATCCCCACCAGAGATTCTGACTGGTGATAGGTGGGCCCTAGGCATGGTCATCTAGAAGTTCCAGAGTGGATTCTAATATGCAAGCAGGGTCGAGAAGCTCTCTGCTTATTCTAAATGAGCTATTCTGGTTTTATGGTGATCTGAGTAAAGAGTGGAGATTCAGAGAAATTTGCCTACTAATGTCAGAATTGAGCAGGTATATAAACTCACCCTGCTCATTTTCTTAGAAATAATTTTGTGGACAGAAAATGTGAGTTGCATCCTGAGTACTCAGGACGTTCTCCTGGCTGCCTATCCTTGTTCTCACACCATCAACCACCATGAAACCTCGGCAAGGTTTTTTTCTTGGCAAGCATGACTAGCAGAGCCTCCTCAGAGGGGACCCATCATTTGAAGGATTTCCATGGTGCCAGATCTCTTTCCAGTACAAAACAGGTTAATAAGTTCTTATCCATGTGAACTCATGAGCTGCACAGTTCTTTGAGTATCTTTAATGAATTTACCCCCAACACATGACATATCTATGTCTATTTTACCCCCAAATATTGGACATTGTTGTGTAGTTGCTAAGTCATGTCTGACTCGTGACCTCATGGACTGTAGTACAGCATGCTTCTCTGTCCATGAAATTTTTCAGGCAAGAATACTGGAGTGGGTTGCCATTTCCTACTCTAGGGGATCTTCCCAATCGAGGAATCAAATCCACATACCTTGGATCTCCTGCACCGGCAGGTAGATTATTGTTATAATTAACAAACCGATATTAACTCATTATTATTAAAGTCCATACTTTAAAAGTCCATAGTCAGATTTTCTAATAATTTTCACCTAATACTATTTTATGTTCCAGGAGCCTATCCAGGATACCATATTACATTTAGTTGCCATGTGTTCTTAGGCTTCTCTTAGCTGTGAGTCAATTTCTCAGACTCTCCCTTTTTTGATGATCTTAGCAGTTTTGAGGAGTACTGTCAAGTACATTGTAGAAAGTTCCTTAATTGGGATTTGTTGGACTTATTATTAAACTTAGGTTATGTTTTCTTGGGAGAAAGATTACAGAAGTAAAGTGCCATTTTCATCACATCATATCAAGAGTATGTACATCAACAGGACTCACCATCGTTGAGCTTAACTTTGGTTATCTGTCGGAAGCAGTGGTTGTCATGTTTCTTCACTGTAAACTTACTTTGTTTTTCCCTTTCCCTGTTGTAGGCCTTCCCAGGTGGCTCAGTGGTAAAGAGTCTGCCTGCCAGTGCAGGAGACACAAGAGATATGGGTTCAATCCCTGAATTGGGAAAATCCTCTGGAGTAGGAAACAGCAACCAGCTCCAGTATTCCTGCCTGAAGAATTCCATTGACAGGGGAGCTTGGTGGTCTGCAGTCTATGGGGTTGCAAAGAGTTTGACATGACTAAGTGACTGAGCATGTATGCACTTTTTGAAGGGAAGTCTCCATGTGCAAACCACACTAACAAGTGGGGAGTTATGCTTCTTGAAGTCAGAATATGTACATAAATTATCTGGAATTCTCCTTAGAGTTGTCTCTTCTCCCCATAGACTTATTCAATCTTTTTTTTAATATCAGCATGAACTCATAGATATTTATTTTATAATTTGGGTTATAATTCAACACTGCTTTGTTTTGTTGCTGAAATTGTTCTATCTTTGTCTACTGGGAGCTCCTTCAGCTGGTTCCTGTGTCCCTCTGACATAGTCTCCTCATTATATTTTTTTTGTTTAATAATTCCTCATTTTCTGGCCCTGAAGATTCTCCAAGAAATGTTGATCCCCTTTTTCTTGGAAACCCTATTAGCCACAATCTACATTCTAAGTATGTTCACTGCTACTGGGATATTTTTACTTCCAGACCCTTTTAGCTGACAAGAGTAGCAACTATTTGGGTATATATTAATACATATATATGCATACAATTTTCTATATGCAATGTATGTATCTTTATTAAGCAGAACCTGAGTTCATATTGATGTTTCCAGCTCTAATTCATTATCACATGGGTCATTCCCTTTACCTGTAACCTCCAATAGTAAGAAACTTGCCTTCCACCCTCTGCCATCTTATATTTAACTGTTCAATAATTAAAAGATGCTTGCTCCTTGGAAGAAAAGTTATGACCAACCTAGACAGCAATATTAAAGAGCAGAGACATTACTTTACCAGCAAAGGTCCATCTAGTCAAAGTTATGGTTTTTCCAGTAGTCATGTATGGATGTGAGAGTTGGACTATAAAGAAATCTGAGCACTGAAGAATTGATGCTTTTGAACTGTGGTGTTGGAGAAGACTCTTGAGAGTCCCTTGGGCTGCAAGGAGATCCAACCAGTCCATCCTAAAGGAACTCAGTCCTGAATATTCATTGGAAGGACTGATGCTGAAGCTGAAACTCCAATACTTTGGCCACCTGATGCAAAGAACTGACTCATTGGAAAAGATCCTAATGTTGGGAAAGATTGAAGGTGGAAGGAGAAGGGGATGACAGAGGATGAGATGGTTGGATGGCATCACCAAAGTGATGGACATGAGTTTGAGTAGGCTCCGGGAGTTGGTGATGGACAGGGAGGCCTGGCACGCTGCAGTCCACAGGATCACAAAGAGTTGGCCATGACTAAGTGACTGAACTGAACTGATCTGCAACCTCCCACTCCAGTAGTGAGAAACTTGCCTTCCACCCTCTGCCATCCTATATTTAACTGTTCAGTGACATATATAATATACAGAATGGTGTTAGAATGGTGAACCCTTACTCCCCTGGGAAACAACTTATGAAACAGCATTTGCAAATATCTTCTCCATTCAGTAGCTCTCCTCATTTTATTGATGGTTTCTTTTACTGTGCAAAAGTTTTTTAGAGGTCTCATTTACTTATTTTTACTTTTGTTTCCCATGCTTAAGGAGATATATCCAAAAAATTATCACTAAGTCCAGTGTCCAAGAGCATACTGCTTGTGTTTTCTTCTCAAAGTTTATTGGTTCCAGGTCTTATATTTAAGTCTTTTATTTAGTGTTTATTTTTGTGTATGGTGTAGAAAGCTACAGATTTACTTCTAATTTAATTATACTGAGTAAAAATTAGGTTTCCAAAGTGCTTTGTTGACTAAAGTTCTTTAAGTATCTAACTTCTTTATGAAAGCTCTCAATTGAATATATTTTCCTAATGAAATTTATACTTGATATATACTATTGATATTGCTATATACTGGAAGTTGCATTATGCATTATGCCCAACCTCCATCCTGAAAAATCAAAAATTTGCTTTTGGAAAAGTTGCCGGCTTTCCATCTCTCATTTTAGCTGAAAAATCTTGATGAAAATAGACTGACAAAAGTGCTTAATGTAAATAAAATACAGATAAAATGAAGCAAAATTTCCAACATTTGGAGTAAACGAAAAGGATACAGAGAACAAACACAGGCTGACATATCACACAGAATCAGAATGAAGGCTGATACAAAATGTATACCATGACAACTTTTTAGTTGCTAGCAATGGAACCTTAATAAACTGTATACTTTCTTTAATCCAGTACTAAAAGACAAAGGTAATCAGTTATATATATATATATATATATATATATATATATATATATAGTAGTGTTCAAAAGAGAGAAGAGTTGGAATCAACTGGAAAAGATATGTGTTGATGATACTAAGATGATAAAGAAACTTCTCCCAAGAATCTTCATAAAGAAAATACTTTCAACTAAAGTAGCTTTTTCACTGTAATTCTAGCAGCAAGATTCTTTCAGTATATTCTTCCATGTCCTTATGCCAAAGCACAATCGGTAAAATCAACTCAGTGTATGTAACACATCATGTGAGTCATTGTGTGTGTGTGTTTGGCTACAGTCTAATGGGGATGCGGTGTGGCAAGTTGGGGCTAATCAAAACAAAGCTGACATCCAGCGCCTGCCCTTGTGTGTTTGGCCAACCTAGTGGTCATAAGTAAGAATCTAGCAGAATGGTTCAGGCTTCCCTGGTGGCTCAAAGGTAAAGAATCTGCCTGCCAACGCAGGAGACATGGGTTCAATCCCTGGTCCAGGAAGATCCCTTGGGGAAGGAAATGGCTACTCACTCTAGTACTCTTACCTGGGAAATCCCATGGACAGAGGGGCCTGGTGGGCTACAGTCCAGGGGGTTGCAAAGAGTTGGACATGACTAAGTAACTAAACAACAGCAGCAGAATGGTTGTATAAAGTAGCATTCAAAGATTCTCCCCAAACTTAGCTTCTTTCAGCTAAATTTTAGTAAATATTTAGTGGTATTAAGTTCACAATTGTGTTATGTAAAGTTTAAATTCTGATAGCAGAACTTAAATTCCCTCCCATGATATTCTAATATCGAGAATGACTATTTTACCTTTTGTGCCATTGCTGAATGTATTGTTCAGCCACTGTATTCTCCCTTAATTAGTCTACATTGCAGAATCACATCTCCAGTTGAATGGGCAATGTATCCTTTCCAAAGCAGCTTTAATTTATATGCTATGTTGAGCTGGGGCTTCTCTGAATGACTAGTTAGGTTGGATTTGTGATATGTGAATTTTCTACAAAGATAATTCATAAAAAAGTGGACCTAATGAGTAGCAGATGAGTTCTGAATTATTTTGACAGACATAGAACTTGGTCAAATATTTCCTACTTTACCACAATATTTTTATTTTATTTTATTTTTTTCCTTTCAATATTTTATTTTTTATTTATTTATTTTTTTCTTTCTTTCTTTTTATTTTTTTAACTTTACAATATTGTATTGGTTTTGCCATATATCAAAATGAATCTGCCACAGGTATACATGTGTTCCCCATCCTGAATCCTCCTCCCACCTCCCTCCCCATACCATCCCTCTGGGTCATCCCAGTGCACCATCCCCAAGCATCCAGTATCATGCATCAAACCTGGGCTGGCATCTCGTTTCATATATGATATTATACATGTTTCAATGCCATTCTCTCAAATCATCCCACCCTCTCCCTCTCCCAGAGTCCAAAAGACTGTTCTATACATCTGTGTCTCTTTTGCTGTCTCATATACAGGGTTATTGTTACCATCTTTCTAGATTCCATATATATGCGTTAGTATACCGTATTGGTGTTTTTCTTTCTGGCTCACTTCACTCTGTATAATAGGCTCCAGTTTCATCCACCTCATTAGAACTGATTCAAATGTATTCTTTTTAATGGCTGAGTAATACTCCATTGTGTATATGTACCACAGCTTTCTTATCCATTCATCTGCTGATGGACATCTAGGTTGCTTCCATGTCCTGGCTATTATAAACAGTGCTGTGATGAACATTGGGGTACATGTAGCACGATATTTTTAATTTATGCAAATTGATATTTTCATAAGGAAGGCATCTTCTTTATTTGAATGAATCACTTGATAATTTAATCATTAAGAAGTTGATATTAATACATCACAGAATTTTCTTCATTCCAATAACTAAACTTCATACTTATTTTCTGACAGGTACACGGCATCTAACAGGAGATTAAACATGTTGACCTCTAAGTTCCCAATTAACACTGAGAAACTGTTATCCTAGGACTCTTCTGTTTACTTGTTATACTACTTCCTAATCAGGAAATCATAGTGGATAGATTTATTAATGGCATGGAGACCAAAACCTTTGCCCTGCTCCCCAGTTGGCATTGTCTTTCATAAAGAAATCCTATTCCCTCCCCACATAACCAGTTCTTATAACTCTTTTCTTCTGACAGATCAAATCTTACCTGCTTCTTTTCTTCTTCCTCTCTCCCTCTCCTCCTCCTCCTTTTTCTGATCCTCATTCTCTTCTCCTTCCTATATTGAAATGCATGAACACAGCCTCTGTTACCTTGTTGGCCAGTATTTTACATGCAATGAAGTTCTACAACTTGTCCATTGTCCTTTGTCTCCTGCTCTACAATAATCTTCAGGGTTGTAAACCCACATTCTTTTTGCTTTAATTCCTTAACTTCATCCTGGCCAAAACAGGGATGAAAATTGGAATCCTGACTTCACCTTGGGACAGACAGTTCAATGCTAGGGGGAAAAAACCCCAAAACAAAGCAAACAAACAAACAAACCTCATAATGAATTATGCCCCTAAGCTGATCAGCTTTAGAACATGACAACAGAAGTCATCAACTAATTTACCATGTCTTTTGTAAACCCTGAGCCAAGTGTCTTTCCATGACTTGCTGATTGCAACAATAAATGATTTGGGGCTCAAACTCAGGTCAACAGAACCTTAGGAACTGAAGGTCACTTATATGCTTGTTCTCTTTCTATATACGCTTTGTGTTGACTCTGCCTCTTGCCATTGATATCAAGGATGTGTATGCTGTCTGAACATAGAGGTTCCTCTAATGCAGGGTCCCCAACCTCTGAGATCTAATGCCTGATGACCTGCGGTGAAGCTGATGTAATAATAATAAAGTGCACAATAAATGTAATGCATTTGAAACACCATGAAAACTTTCCCCAACCCCTGTTTGTGGCAAAACTGCTTTTCACTAAACTGGTCTCTGGTGCCAACGAGGGATTTGAAATGTGTCATTCATGGGATTACTGAAAAAAATATTTCTTTGCCATTTTTGGTGTTTCAATTGCTTTCTGTTGATTTTTGTTAAAGTCCTTGATACTTTTCAATCTCTGTAGTCTTTCAGGGCCACTCAAACATTTCTTCAAGATCCTTCTAAAAGTCCCAGAAGGTCCCATGCAGTGTCTCGAAAATCTCTCAAGAAGCAGCATGTGTTTTCTTTGCCTGAGGTCAAACTCTCCAGCACTGTAGACTGAGATCAGAGCTATTCCTCTCTGAGCGGCTCAGAATGTCCCTATCTCAGATGCCCAAAGATGGCAACATTTTGATTTTTTGAGGTAAAGAAGCTCCTGACATTCTTTATATTCTTTTTATTAAGTTTTGCTTATATGTTGCAAACAGATTTATGATTTTCCAAGTTCTCCTTGACTTTAACTACTACACTGCATGCTTTCTAACTTGATAAAGATTACTTACTAACAGAGTCCATCCTAACAGCAGATGTAATCTGAGTGTGATTTGAAGAGATCATAGGCAGGTCTCCCTGAACCTGAATTGCTACCACATCCTTTCACTCCATCAGTGTCGTTGTTTTACTGTGATGGTTTGAGAAGCTTTTCAATCTTTCAGAGGTGTTTTTATGTAACGCAGACACACTCAGAAGGAGTCTTACCTTCTGTTTTCATTATATCATGGTCGACTGAAAGTGGTTTCAGAATAAAATATGAACATTCCAAGTTCTATTGATTAAAAGGAGAAGCATATCAAGAAAACCTGCTATCACAGCAGGTTTTGGAAAGCCAAGAAATCTTTGCAAGTCTACGTTTTTCTGTGAAACAATTTTCCCTTTATATAATTTTTCTGTTGTCTATGTTTTGCTTTATTAATATTTTGACCTGGGTAAACCACACATTTTTTGAAGAACTGCCATGATATTCTTAACTTGGTATGGATAGGAAATAGCAAATTTTATTGTATTTTTTTTTCCTTTGACTTGTAAGAAAAAAAGAGGTGATGTAAAACAATGTGACCAGCTCCATTTAATCAAGTCAATTTACATATATATATTCCTAGAATTGTAAAAGTTGGTATATAGAGAAGTCACCCTTTTGTGATACAGAAATTTCATTTACTAAAGAAAATTTAAAATATTTTTCTTGGATATCTTTTACTGAGGAAGAAAAATAAAAAATTCTAGTTAACTGATATTTTGCTATTTGCGTGTGTGTATATGTGCTTGTATGTGTGTTTCTGTGTGTTTCTCCAGTGTCAGACACATAGGACATATACAACAAGAAACTGACAGAAGACATACTTTTATAAACTTGAAATAGATGGCTACACTTCCACCAGTTGCAGATAAAATGTAAAACCATAGACATATATACATATATATATATATATCTAAGATGTGCAGATTCTGATTAATTAAAAAAAAAACAACAACAACACATAAGCACTGTTTTTTAAGTAGTGAAAACACTGATGTTTATTCCTGATACCCCTTTCCCAAAATGCTGAAAGAAATAATGCGTTAAAAAATATTTCCAAAAATAATCTCATATTTCTTTGTAAGAATTTTTCTGTGCATTTGCTACTATTTCAGTGTTTTATATTCTGGACATGATCACTAAACTTAGTCAATCCACTTTGATAAATGGTCATTCACAGAAGTTGCTACTTTTTGTAAATGTTATCATCTGATTCAATTTTGTCACCTTATCCAACTTCTCAAAACTGTTTTATTTCCTGTCAGATCTTTAGTCATCTTGAATCTTGAGTAAAGTAGGATGTCAAAATATCAAATCCTCCTTTCCATCCTTTTTTATTTTTATTCTCTGGCAGCTTCTGGTAAATGAAGGGATTGGTTTTAGATGGGTGAGGTTTGCTTACTTTGAAAATGAGAACTTTTGTGCAGATAATGTACTTATTTTCATTGAAATAGCAGCAATTGAAGCACTGGACAACACATTGGAAGATAAAATGATAGCAGTGTATTATATGGAAATAAATTCACTTTATTACATGGAAATAAAGTCACTAAGAGGGATGGTATGGGGAGGCAGGTGGGAGGGGGCTTCAGGATTGGGAACACATGTACATCCATGGTGGATTCATGTTGATGTATGGCAAAACCAATACAATATTGTAAAGTAATTAGCCTCTAATTAAAATAAATAAATTTAATTAAAAAAAAGAAAGCTGAGCACTGAAGAATTGATGCTTTTGAACTGTGGTGTTGGAGAAGACTCCTGAGAATCCCTTGGACTGCAAGGAGATACAACCAGTTCATCCTAAAGGAAATCAGTCCTGCATATTCATTGGAAGGACTGATGCTGAAGCTGAAACTCCAATACTTTGGCCACGTGATGTGAAGAACTGACTCATTGGAAAAGACCTGATGCTGGGAAAGATTGAATGCGGGAGGAGAAGGGGATTACAGAGGATGAGATGGTTGGATGGCATCACTGACTCAATGGACATGAGTTTGAGTAAGCTCCAGGAGTTGGTGATGGACAGGGAGGCCTGGCAGGCTACAGTCCATGGGGTTGCAAAGAGTCAGACACAACTGAGCAACTGAACTGAACTTAAATTCACTTTGAAATCTAGAACCCATTTGCCCAAGTCATGGTCTCACTAAAGTAATATTTCAAGATGTGCTTAATTACTGGTGCCATAGTTTATACCTCTGAGCTATTTATGTACTGTAGGTATGTAAAAGTAATGTGGGCTAAGAGTCCACTTCAGATAAAGTACAAAAGCTGAAACAAATGGGCAGGAGTCACCTTATGTACAGCTGACCTGTTTTCTTTTTCCTAGTGGCATCAGATGAGCATAGACTTCAGGCAATACCAAACTAGTACAATGCAAGTCGTTAGCATCAAGCACTTAATAGGGTCTGAATAGCACTTGTATATAGCTTAGCTTTGACAAGAATCTCATCTAAATTCTGAGTCTAATCAAATGTGTTATAAATATATTATATATATCATCTGTATTTACAGACATTATATATTTATTATAATAAATTCAATGTAATTAGCTAGTTACTAACTGTGATATTGTAATTTATATGAACTGTAACTTCTGGCCATTCAGATGACTTAAATTATTATCTCATATATATTTGGTCATCATCCACAGTTTCTAGCTCATAGCTCCCCAAGTTCCTGAATTTTCTGACTGATAAGAGCAATGGGAGAAATTTTAGCTATAATAATTGGTCTCTTGATGCTTCAGACCCATGGAGGTAAAACGGGTGTCTTGTTACTCACAGTAAGGCCCTTTCACTGCAACTAGGTTTAAGTTAACATGGTTAGGTGCTTTGGAAAGCACCTAAGGAAGGAGCTAGTTGCCAAAAAAATTACTCTTAGATTTCTGGGTAGGGGTGTGGGGAGTAGAGGTTGAATCAATCACCAGTGACCCATGAGTTAATCAAACATCCCTATGTAATGAATGAAACCTCCATAAAACTCCAAAAAAGCCTCCATAAATAAAGGACAGGTTCGAAGAGTTTTCAGGTTGGGAAACCAAAACCCTTCACATACTATAGTCCTGGGTTGCAAACTCTATAAGGACAGAAGCTCATTTTAGTAATCTCACTCTATGTGTCTCCTCCTCTGGCTGCTGATTCTTATCCTCTACTAACCTTTGCAATAAATCAGTAATCTACTGAGTAGATGGCTTCCCTGAGCACTATAAGCCTCTTTGGCAAACTGAACCCAGGCAGGTGCTCATGAGAACCTCCAATCTGTAGCCTCATGGTCAGAATCATGACTGACAACCTGGGCTTCCAACTGATCTCTGAAGTGGAGGGAAGTCTTGTTGGAGAGAGCCCTTCACCTGTGCAACCTGATGCCATCTTATGGTTAACAGTGTCAGAACTGAGTTGAATTGTATTGATGACATCAGGGCTTCCCTGGTGGCTCAGATGGTAAAGAATCTGCCTGCAATGCAGGAGACCCAGGTTCCATCCCCGGGTTGGGAAGATCCCCTGGAGAAGGGAATGGAAACCCATTCCAGTATTTTTGACTGGAGAATTCCAGGGTGAGTGGAGTCTGGTGAGCTACAGTGCATGGGGTCAAGAAAGAACACAGAGGGGACAGAAGTAACAAAATGGACTGTCAGATGTATTGGAGAATTCGAGTAGACAAGTAGAGCCTGGTGGGCTATAGTCCATGGGGTCAAGAAAGAACACAAAGAGGACAGAAGTAACAAAATGTACTGTCAGATGTATTGTTTAAAGTATATTTTATGATCAGAAAAATACTCCTTGCCAGTAAACGATATGTCCTCTGAAATTTAAGATTCAATTTCGATTACAAGATAAAAAATTATTTACATTTTATTTTATTGGACATTCATACATACTCATTTCCCATTAAGTAACTATTTGGTGAAGTTGAATAAAGCAAATAGATTGCACTGAGTTTTAACCAATAAGGGGGACTTAAAGGTTTCTGCTACTTTTCTTATCTTTCTACTTGTTAAATTCTAAAACACTTTCTATTGGTTATAAACTATACCATCAGATCAGATCAGATCAGTTGCTCAGTCGTGTCCGACTCTTTGTGACCCCATGAATCGCAGCACGCCAGGCCTCCTTGTCCATCACCAACTCCCGGAGTTCACTGAGACTCACGTCCATGGAGTCAGTGATGCCATCCAGCCATCTCATCCTCTGTCGTCCCCTTCTCCTCCTGCCCCCAATCCCTCCCAGCATCAGAGTCTTTTCCAATGAGTCAACTCTTCGCATGAGGTGGCCAATGTACTGGAGTTTCAGCTTTAGCATCATTCCTTCCAAAGAAATCCCAGGGCTGATCTCCTTCAGAATGGACTGGTTGGATGTGTATAATAATTTTTCATTATAATCATTGGATTTCTATATTTATACTCTCCTTTCTTCATATATTTTCTACATATAATCTCACATATATATGTCTCAGAGTCTATCCCTCAATATTTACATTCAATATCAATTGATTGAAAATTTGATTCAATTTTAATGTTTAACATATCAATGCATTTTAACTCTCTCTCATTAAGGCTAGTCTTTATTTAATTACTTCTACTTGTATCTCTACTTTTAAGTCTCTGCTGAGATGCCAAATGCATCTTCTTCCTACTCACCTATGACATACTCAGTACCTCAAATTAATACTTTTCTGTTTATTTCTTCAGTTATTTTTGCAATATGGCCTCAATTTACTATCTGCAATTACAGTCCAAACATCTGTAATCCTATGCTCTAGTCCAGACGGAATTCACTGAACTATCAGACGTATAAAATTCATCTTAGGCAGGATAAAGATGCATTATAGGATGAGCAGAGGGAGGAAGAGAATGGAGTACCATGGAGTGAGTCGGTTTTGAGCAATGCGAGGACAAAAACTATTTTAGAAAGATTCAGTATATAAAAAGTTACTCTGAACTGACAGCTTACTTACCCTAACCTTGTCTGCAAACTTATCTGTCACTCGAAAACTGACTCATGGTTTGACGTCTTTAATATGCTACCCAGATCAGAGCTTTTTTTTTTTTTAACTTAAGAAATTTATGTTGGCATTTGATACTAGTCCCACTGTCACTCAACCCTATATTCTAGCTCCCTGTAATATTAAGATAGTCTTTGCTGGCTTCTTATTCCAGGTTTATCTGTGCTGAGAGTCTGTTCTAATTCTGCCCTCCAACACAGCCAAAGTTGAGCTCTGCCTCATCCAACTGCAAGTACTATCACTAAGTTGATATAAACTGATAATCAGTTCCACTGATTATCTAACTGTGATTCACTTACAACACTTTCTTTTTTTTAAATTTTTTTAAATTTAATTTTATTTTTTAACTTTACAATATTGTATTGGTTTTGCCATATATCAAAATGAATCTGCCACAGGTATACATGTGTTCCTCATCCTGAACCCTCCTCCCTCCTCCCTCCCCATACCATCCCTCTGGGTCGTCCCAGTGCACCAGCCCCAAGCATCCAGTATCGTGCACCGAACCTGGACTGGTGACTCATTTCATATATGATATTATACATGTTTCAATGCCATTCTCCCAAATCATCCCACCCTCTCCCTCTCCCACAGAGTCCAAAAGACTGTTCTATACATCAGTGTCTCTTTAGCTGTCTCATATACAGGGTTATTGTTACCATCTTTCTAAATTCCATATATATGTGTTAGTATACTGTATTGGTGTTTTTCTTTATGGCTTACTTCACTCTGTATAATAGGCTCCAGTTTCATCCACCTCATTAGAACTGATTCAAATGTATTCTTTTTAATGGCTGAGTAATACTCCATTGTGTATATGTACCACAGCTTTCTTATCCATTCATCTGCTGATGGACATCTAGGTTGCTTGCATGTCCTGGCTATTATAAACAGTGCTGCGATGAACATTGGGGTATATGTGTCTCTTTCGATTCTGGTTTCCTTAGTGTGTATGCCCAACAGTGGGATTGATGGGTCATGCTGCTGCTGTTGCTGCTGCTGCGTCGCTTCAGTCATGTCCAACTCTGTGCAACCCCATAGACAGCAGCCCACCAGGCTTCCTGTCCCTGGGATTCTCCAGGCAAGAACACTGGAGTGGGTCATAAGGCAGTTCTATTTCCAGTTTTTTAAGGAATCTCCACACTGTTCTCCATAGTGGCTGTACTAGTTTGCATTCCCACCAACAGTGCCAGAGGGTTCCCTTTTCTCCACACCCTCTCCAGCATTTATTGCTTGTAAACTTTTGGATTGCAGCCATTCTGACTGGTGTGAAATGGTACCTCATAGTGGTTTTGATTTGCATTTCTCTGATAATGAGTGATGTTGAGCATCTTTTCATGTGTTTGTTAGCCATCTGTATGTCTTCTTTGGAGAAATGTTTATTTAGTTCTTTGGCCCATTTTTTGATTAGGTCATTTATTTTTCTGGAATTGAGCTGCAGGAGTTGCTTGTATATTTTTGAGATTAGTTGTTTGTCAGTTGCTTCATTTGCTATTATTTTCTCCCATTCTGAAGGCTGTCTTTTCACCTTGCTGATAGTTTCCTTTGTTGTGTAGAAGCTTTTAAGTTTAATTAGGTTCCATTTGTTTATTTTTGCTTTTATTTCCAATATTCTGGGAGGTGGATAGAGGATCCTGCTGTGATATATGTTGGAGAGTGTTTTGCCTATGTTCTCCTCTAGGAGTTTTACAGTTTCTGGTCTTACGTTTAGATCTTCAATCCATTTTGAGTTTATTTTTGTGTGTGGTGTTAGAAAGTGTTCTAGTTTCATTCTTTTACAAGTGGTTGACCAGTTTTCCCAGTACCACTTGTTAAAGAGATTATCTTTAATCCATTGTATATTCTTGCCTCCTTTGTCAAAAGTGTCCATATGTGCATGAATTTATCTCTGGGCTTTCTAGTTTGTCCCGCTGATCTATATTTCTGTCTTTGTGCCAGTACCATACTGCCTTGATGACTGTGGCTTTGTAGTAGAGCCTGAAGTCAGGCAGGTTGTTTCCTCCAGTTCCATTCTTCTTTCTCAAGATTGCTTTGGCTATTCAAGGTTTTTTGTATTTCCATACAAATTTTGAAATTATTTGTTATAGCTCTGTGAAGAATACCGTTGGTAGCTTGATAGGGATTGCATTGAATCTATAAATTGCTTTGGGTAGTATATTCATTTTCAGTATATTGATTCTTCCAATCCATGAACATGGTTTATTTCTCCATCTATTAGTGTCCTCTTTGATTTCTTTCACCAGTGTTTTATAGTTTTCTATATATAGGTCTTTAGTTCCTTTAGGTAGATATATTCCTAAGTATTTTATTCTTTTTGTTGAAATGGTGAATGGAACTGTTTCCTTAATTTCTCTTTCTATTTTCTCATTATTAGTGTATAGGAATGCAAGGTATTTCTGTGTGTTGGTTTTATATCCTGCAACTTTACTATATTGATTGATTAATTCTAGTAATTTTCTGGTGGAATCTTTAGGGTTTTCTATGTAGAGGATCACGTCATCTGCAAACAGTGAGAGTTTTACTTCTTCTTTTCCAATTTGGATTCCTTTTATTTTTTTTTTTTTCTGCTCTGATTGCTGTGGCCAAAACTTCCAAAAATATGTGGAATAGTACAACACTTTCATTTATTCTCTTTCTCCTGAAACTTTCTACTCTTTTGGTTTTTGATAGCATATTATCTAAATGTTCTTAATTCTGTTGTCTCCCTATCTTCCTCATCCTTCCTCTTAAATATTAAGGCCTCTTTTCTTTCTGGGGCTTCCCTAGTAGCTCAGCTGGTAAAGAATCTGCCTGCAATGCAGGAGACCCTGGTTTGATTCCCAGGTCAGGAAGATCTGCTGGTGAAAGGATAGGCTACCCACTCCAGTATTCTGGCCTGGAGAATTCCATGGACTGTATAGTCTATGGGGTCGCAAAGAGTTGGACACGACTGAGCAACTTTCACTCATTTCATTTAGCTTTCTAAACTGCTCCATTTGCCTTCACTCTCTAAATATTTTTTTATGGATGAGTTAATCCAATCTCAAGGATGCAAATATCACCTGTGGGTTTGTTTATATCTTCTAATGTCTTGTGTATCCACATTATCCAGATCAAACTCTTCCCTCCAAACCACTGAAAATGCTTTTGTCACGGTTGCCAACACCTTCTGTGTTGCTAAATGCAGTGGATTATTTTCTGTTCCCATCTTTCTGGGTCTTAGAGTAGCATTTTCAGTCATTGGGCTTATCCTTTCTTTTTGAAACACTGTTATCTGGTTTTCTTTTGGCTTTCATCCTTTTAAGCTGATAGCTACAATTCAATTTTCTTTTCTAGTTTCTCTTCCTGTGCTCTGTAAATTGGGCATGCTTCAGGCATTTTTTTCCCTGAGTCCTCTTTCCTTGTCTATATGAACTGTCCTTTTTACTGATCTCATTCTGTCTCATGGCCTTAAATATCATATTCTAATGATATTCTGAAGTATATATTAAACGTGGAGCCAGAAAAGAGATCAGAACTGAAGAAATAAATAGATAGATGAAAGTGAAAGTGGAGTCGCTCAGTCGTGTCCGACTCTTTGCAACCCCATGGACTGTAGCCTATCAGGCTCCTCCATCCATGGGATTTTCCAGGCAAGAGTGTTGGAGTGGATTGCCATTTCCTTCTCCAGGGGATCTTCCCGACCCAGGAAATCGAACCCGGGTCTCCCTCGTTGCAGGCAGACGCTTTACCGTCTGAGCCACCAGGAAAATGATCTTTTAGTTATTTATCTTTCAGATATGATGGAATCTAACCCATATTTCCTTCATTCTCTAATCTTGGCTTTTCACCACTACAGTTAATGGACCTATTATTATCTTCACAGATATTCAAGCCAAAAGATTCATTCTTGGCTCAGCTCTTTCCTTCTACTCTCGTATTCATCATCACGTCCTCTCAGCTCAAGTTCCAAATATATATCTTGAATATTTTCATGTATTTCTATCACATGGTCATTACCTTGAACAAAGCCACCACCATCTCTTGTTTGGTGCAGGAGACAACACTGCTTTTCATCAATATCCATTTCTCTAACCTGAGCGAGAATTATACAACCCAGCCCCACTGAAGGCAGGTTTCACCATCATATGGTTGCTTGAGCAAATGAAATGTGAGCAGAGGTGAGACTTGCCACTCTCTAGTAAAAGTTTTAAGGGACAATGATGCTTTGTCCTGTCTTTTTCCTTTTTGAATCAGTCACTGACATTGTATCCAAGAATGCATGCTTCATCAACCTGGACCCCAGCCCAAGGATGATGTCTTTGTACACAGAAACCTTAGTGCACAACAACCCACAATAGAAATGCTGTGTGAGTCAAAAATAAACCTTTGTTGCCAGGAGTCGCAGATGCATTGGCGGTGTTTGTTATCATGGGATCAGCTATACTGTCCTAACCAGTATAGCCTACTAGTCCTAACCAGTATAGCCGACTAATGGCAATATGCCTTCAACTGAAATTCTTCTTCACCAGCCAGACCCCTTACTACAGTTAGTGTCATCTTTCGAATTAACAGTAAACCTTAACCCTTTCTTCCCCACTGTCTTTTCATATTCCCTAGAATAGTATCAAAAGTCCTTGTCAAGGCATGCATGGTCCTAAAGAGCCTGGACTCTGCCTATCTCTCAGATTTCCTTTCGTATCTCTCTAGGTTTATTCTCCATGAGCTATGCTGGTCTTCATTTTTTTCCTGGATATCTTAAAGGTATTAATTAATGGGGAATTAATGACTGTTTTGTTCTCGGTCTTCTCTTGGTTCTTCACATAGCTTGTCAATCTCTCATTTTCCAGGGATTCAGATCAGATCAGATCAGTTGCTCAGTCGTGTCCGACTCTTTCGGACCCCATGAATCGCAGCATGCCAGGCCTCCCCAAAGAAATTGAGGAAAACAACAGAATGGGAAAGACTAGGGATCTCTTCAAGAAAATCAGAGATACCAAAGGAACATTTCATGCAAAGATGGGCTTGATAAAGGACAGAAATGGTATGGACTTAACAGAAGCAGAAGATATTAAGAAGAGATGGCAAGAATACACAGAAGAACTGTACAAAAAAGAGCTTCACGACCCAGATAATCACAATGGTGTGATCACTGACCTAGAGCCAGACATCCTGGAATGTGAAGTCAAGTGGGCCTTAGAAAGCATCACTACAAAGCTAGTTGAGGTGATGGAATTCCAGTTGAGCTATTCCAAATCCTGAGAGATGATGCTGTGAAAGTGCTACACTCAATATGCCAGCCAATTTGGAAAACTCAGCAGTGGCCACAGGACTGCAAAAGGTCAGTTTTCATTCCAATCCCAAAGAAAGGCAATGCCAAAGAATGCTCAAATGACCGCACAATCACACTCATCTCACACGCTAATAAAGTCATGCTCAAAATTCTCCAAGCCAGGCTTCAGCAATATGTGAACTGTGAACTTCCAGATTTCAAGCTGGTTTTAGAAAAGGCAGAGGAACCAGAGATCAAATTGCCAACATCCACTGGATCATGGAAAAAGCAAAAGAGTTCCAGAAAAACATCTATTTCTGCTTTATTGACTATGCCAAAGCCTTTGACTGTGTGGATCACAACAAACTGTGGGAAATTCTGAAAGAGATGGGAATACCAGAGCACCTGATCTGCCTCTTGAGAAATCTGTATGCAGGTCAGGAAGCAACAGTTAGAACTGGACATGGAACAACAGACTGGTTCCAAATAGGAAAAGGAGTACGTCAAGACTGTATATTGTCACCCTGTTAATTTAACTTATTTCCAGGGATTACTTATCCCCCTAATGTCAGTTTTCCCATTTCAGTAACCATCTCATCTATTGCAGTACCCCTTTGGCCTTCTCTTTCCATCACACAGCAGTTCAGATTCTCTGTGGGATTCTGAAGGTAACATGAAATATAGATGACAAAATGGCAACTTGCACAGTTCCTTGCATTTTTCTCTATTAAGTTCCTAGGGGCTGTGGACCATGACTTTTCATCTCTGTATCTCTAATATCCAGGACAGTACAATAGACCACATACAGTAGGTGATAAATAAATGATTTGTTGAAGTGAGTTAAATATCTCTATACTTTCTTCCACCTGAAACTATTTCTGAATAGATCAAGGATAAAAACAGATAAGACTGATAAGTGAAGCTCCACAACAATTTTTGTCCTTGTGTAAATAAATACCATAAACAAAATTGTCTTCACTCCTCTCCAAACACGCCAAGTGTCCTGTAATTACTGCCCAATTCATATCATAATAATTCAAGTGCTGGGTTTATGCAATCTGATCAATAGTGAATTTTTCTAAAATAGGGAAGAATTTTTTTCATTTTTCATATTATTTTTACATTTTATTTTTGCCAAAGTAATACTTGCAGGTGAAAAGATATTTATAAAAACACATTAAAACATAATTTAAAGCACCACAAGTTCATTTCATTTCTTCCCATTCTCAGGCCTATTCCCAGATTAAAACTTTTTAAAATTACTTCTACCTTTATTTCATTTGCTGAGTGCATTCATAATTAATATGGAAGAAGTGTGAGGTACTAAATAATCATCTTTCATAAAGGAAGTGGAAGTCACATCTTCCTATCAGAGCAGTATAAAAATAAATTGTTATAGATGTATTACTTATACTGAACTTTTCACTAGCTCAGTTTATAAATATTCTGAGAGGAAAGCAATGTAATGAATAAAAAAGTCATACAAAATAATAGAAAAAGATAAACAAAATGAAATACTATCATTCCAATGCTGAAGGCCTGAGATAAGAACAACTTTGGAAATGAAAAACAAATTTTAATAATCGAAATGTTCAAAAGAGATGTAGTTCACTTCTCTACACAAATGTCTTAAAGAAGCTTCTTTCTTTCTGTCTGGGAACCTTTAACTTTACACATATATTATCTCATTTAATATACGCAAAGAAATTGGTATGAATGTATCAAATGATGAGGTGCATAATTATGCAAATGCAAAAACAAATTCAGAGTCATTCAGTGACTAAAGAAACCCAGGACATCGTAGAAGCTCAGTGTTATGACTTTGGGTCTAACATTCTTCCAATTATAATAGTATTGGCTCAGAGCTCTGGGATATTAAAATTGGAATGCATATTATCACCTTTTTAAACTTTTATCATTTTACTGGCTAATCTAGTAATTGGAACTTTGGTTGGCATTAAAATATGACTTAATTTGTCCTACTGGAAAAACTGCCATTTTATTCATTCATTTTCTCTCTACTGATATGACTTATACAGGTATTTTTCTCAGTCTCAACCAACTTCCAATTTAAAAAAGGAAAAAGAATCTGAAAACCAATTCTGTATTATATAGATTACATACTGATATCCAAGGGATTGTGAAAGGGAAGAAATGTGAATGCAGAGACTCTTCCTTTAATTAGACAATTCAAACCTACTGTGTCCATAACTCATTCTGAATATGTTCTTTCATTCTCCTAGTATGTAGACTTCATAGCTAAATAAATTTTCCTGTCTTGGTTTAGATATTATTTCAAACCTTGGTCTTTATGCAGTTCTAGAACATCAATGTAAGTAGCAAAAAACAAGAAAGAGTTTAAAATCTTACAAATTCAGTCATGGAAAAAAGTAGTGGATGAAACTTTCTACACTATTTCACTTATTAAAGACTGAAGGTTACTGTCAAACTCTGTACCTATATCTACACAAATATAACATTTAATACAAGAAAACTGGTATTCTAAATTGAGCTCTCTCCTAATTGTTTTTTTATGAAACCATCCATCAGATATGATAATGAGAATATACAAAAATTTTCTTTACTTAAAATCAAATGATAGCCACAGTAAATTTACATAAGTCTGTTTAACTTTCAAATAAATTTAGTACTTTACAGATTTTCAATTGTGTTTGCTATAATCAAGAGCTTTGAGAAATACAAAACACATTGCTATATATCCTTGCTGGGTCCCCTACAACAGAAAAATCTCCTTTCTTTCTTCTAATACCTATACTTAAAATTTACTTTGACTCCCTCATACTATGAAGTACTTGCTGGCTAGTCCAGAACCCGTAGCACTCTCTGTTCAGATATTTGCACTCAGTAGTTTCTTATATTCTCATCTGTGAGATATTTTGAGTAGCCATATGAGTGATAAAAGTCACTTAGTCATGTCTTACTATTTGCGACTCCATGGCCACATTCCTCTGTCCATGGAATTCTCCAGGCAAGAATACTGAAGTGGGTTGCCATTCCCTCTCCAAGGGATCTTCCTGAGCCAGGGATTGAACACGTGTCTCCTGCATTGCAGGCAGACTCTATACCATCTGAGCCACCAGGGAAGCTTATATAATATTTCATAAATTCATCATATTAAGCTCTGATCTCCCAATTGAAACACAAATGTCTTGAGACCACTATTTTGTAATCTGTCAGAACCCATCAAAATCTCTCTCAAAGAGGTGATAAGTGATTAATTTGTTTCAAAGAGCTAGAATACTTTAATGATAACTCCCCATATCACAAAATAATGTTTTCTCCATGTAATTTGTTTCATTAAAAAAAAAGATGGTAGATTTGAAATCAAATTCTTGTTTAAAATACCATTTATAAAAAGGCCAGATACAACTTTCTTTTCAAAAATGTTTGAGAAATTATTTCATCTTTATGTGACTATTTTTAAATCATCTTTCCTTTTATATGGTGACAATTTTCCCTAACAATCTACCTTTTTATATAAAAAAGCACAATTTTAAAACATTTTAATGCTGACCTCCTCAACACCTGTCTTCAAACCTATTTATTATCTATGCTACTTCCCTATTGCCATAACAACTTTTTCCTTTACCAGGACATTACTCACTTTCAAAAGTAATTAACTGACATCATGTCTTTTACATAAAAAATATAATAATATAAAACCCTACAATCAGTGACCAGTACATAGTAAAAACTAATAAATGATTTTAAAATATCATTAAGTTCTACCCATAACCTGACTGCTTAATTTCTTTTCCAAAACAATAAACTTCAGAATACTGTCCAGGGTGATCAATTATTTTTTTTTAAAAAAAAGTTAGCATAAGTAAAAACTACTTACTGCTACTACTACTAATACCTAGTTTTTTTTGCTTACAATTCCTCACCCCTAGCATATTTAACCTAAATTATGATTTTAAAGAAATAATTATTCTTTCATTTGAGAATGTAAGAAACAAAGAGATATATATTTAAAACACTATACTTCACTCTTGCAATCAAATATAATTCTCTTTATGTGCATTCAGTATAGAATATATCTCCCTTTTATCTTAGTGAATTCACTAAGTGGATGAAAGCCATTGTTTAAATACTATTAAGAACACTGCTGCTGCTGCTGCTAAGTCGCTTCAGTCGTGTCCGACTCTGTGCAACCCCATAGACTGTAGCCCACCAGGCTCCCCCGTCCCTGGGATTCTCCAGGCAAGAACACTGGAGTGGGTTGCCATTTCCTTCTCCAATGCATGAAAGTGAAAAGTCAAAGAGAAGTCTCTCAGTAGTGTCCGACTCTTAGCGACCTCATAGACTGCAGCCTACCAGGCTCCTCTGTCCATGGGATTTTCCAGGCAAGAGTACTGGAGTGGGGTGCCATCGCCTTCTCTGATTAAGAACACTAATGCTGTATTAACCAGTTGTGCATTTATTTTGTCCTTTAAAATGAAAGATCAATTAACTGAAGCAGTAATATCATATTCTAAACTGTGTTCCAACTGAGAAATGCTGAAATAATTCATTTCTATCAAGTATTGTGTTCATCCTTCTTGAATTGTCAAGTAGATATGATGAGCTATATATCAAAGATACACCAACATGCTCTTTTTGACAGGTATTTGAAAAGATTTCTTTCTTTAGGAAAAGAATAAAGATATCTGATATCTAGAGCTTGGTTTTCTACAATTCCTCCTTTTATTAGCAATGTCTAAAGAGACAATTTATAAAACAGTCTGTTTTGACTGACAGCATTATTCATTGTGAGGCTGAGGTGACAACAAGGTAAGCATGCCAATGAGTTTGTAGATAATTGAGGGCAGTTTAGAGTCCTCCTTTAATATGATAGATTCTCTGTGCACAGGTAAGAAATAAAATTCTGAAAAACACAGCACTCAGAGATACCTTTGCTTAGCTCTAATTGATCACATTGCTGATTTGGTTGTGAATGCGGCTGGGGTTCCTGAAGTTGTTTAGCTTTATTTTATTTTAAATTCATCAGTGGTATTGATTGGGGAAAAAAAGCACTTTTCAAGGAATCAGAAAAAGTAAATTCAGTACCCAGTTGGCAACCATTTAAAATTTTTTAAAAGAATTTGGACTTTAACTTCCAGTTGGAATGTAGGAAAATGCAAAAAGCAAAATTTTTTAGTCACAGAATAACAGCAACAGAAAACCCAGAAAAACAAAAATCATACTTTTATATTGGGATAGCAAAGAACATCTTCCCTCATCCTTCCAAGGGTGCCTATCAAACTGATGACTTGTTCGCTAAAACTCTGATTGCTCAGTGACAAACTGCAATGATTTAGCAGTCCTATTAAGAGGTTCAGAGAAGGCAATGGCACCCGACTCTAGAACTCTTGCTTGGAGAATCCCATGGACGGAGGAGTCTGGTAGGCTACAGTCCATGGGGTCGCGAAGAGTCGGACACGACTGAGCGACTTCACTTTGACTTTTCACTTTCATGCACTGGAGAAGGAAATGGCAACCCACTCCAATATTCTTGCCTGGAGAATCCCAGGGACAGAGGAGCCTGTTGGGCTGCCGTCTATGGGGTTGCACAGAGTCGGACACGTCTGACGTGACTTAGCAGCAGCAGCGGCAGCATTAAGAGGTTAGAGAATTCTATTGTGTGTTTACTCAGTCACTAAGTCACGTCTGACTCTGCGACCCCAGGTAATATAGCTTGCCAAATGCCTCTGAACATACTATTCCCCAGGCAAAAATACTGGAGTGGGTTGCCATTTCCTTCTTCAGGGGATCTTCCTGACCTAGGGATGGAACCCACATCTCCTGCGTTGCAGGACAATTCTTTATCATTGAGCCACCTGGGAAGCCCAGTGAATGCTATTAGTAACCTGTTTTATGGCTTGATAACCCACAATATGTTTATAAATTTTCCCATATTGTAAAACACACACACACATATATATATATATTTCTTTTTTTTTTCCCTGAGAGCGAAGGATACAGCACAGCCCAATGGCCAAAAATATAAGGAGATCACCTGAAGGGAAAGGCAGAATGCGGCCACTTAACCAGGAAGCCATAGCTGCTCACTAATGAGAGAATTCAGTCACAATGGTTAACAAATAAGGGGAGGCACCTGTGAACTGTACAAGATAAGGAAGACCTAGAAGCCAAAGAGGCAGCAGAATTTGGAAATCCTCCCAGGCTTTCCTGTTACAGACTCAACCAAAGTTACAGTCTCAAAAGCCAATGTTGTGAGAGAGATGACTTTTTATCAGAAAACATGCAAGCCAGAAGACACTGGAGTAACTGTTAAAAGGGCTTATGGGAGTTAAAATTCAGCCAATGCAGAATTCTTTACCCAGTAAAACTATGATTTCAAAAAGAAGCTGAAAGAATTTTCTAAATGAAATAAAAATTGAAATATTTCCCAGTAGACTCTTTAAAGGAAGTTTTTAAAGGAAGTTTTTCTCCCTTTGCCAAAACAAATATTATGTTACTATACAGAAACTAGAATCTACACATACACATAGATAAAAAAAATTTTAATAAATAAAATTAAATGTTATTATTTCAGTTCAGTTCAGTTGATTAGTGGTGCCTGACTCTTTGCGAGCCCATGAACTGTAGCACACCAGGCTTCCCTGTCCAGCACCAATTACCAGAGCTTACTCAAACTCATGTCCACAGAGTCAGTGATGCCATCCAACCATCTCATCCTCTGTTGTCCCTTTCTCCTCCTGCCTTCAATCTTTCTCAGCATCAGTGTCTTTTCAAATAAATATGTTCTTGACATCAGGTGGCCAAAGTATTGGAGTTTCAGCTTCAGCATCAGTCCTTCCAATGAATATTCAGGACTAATTTCTTTTAGAGTTGACAGGTTTTATCTCTTTGCAGTCAAATGGACTCTCAAGAGTCTTCTCCAACACCATAGTTCAAAAGCATCAGTTCTTCAGTGTTCAGCTTTCTTTAGAGTCCAACTCTCACATCCATACATGACTACTGGAAAAACCATAGCCTTGACTAGATGGACCTTTGTTGGCAAAGTAATGTCTCTGCTTTTTAATATGCTGTCTAGGTTGGTCATAGCTTTTCTTTCAAGAAACAAGCATCTTTTAATTACTTGGCTGGAGTCAACATCTGCAGTGAGTTGGAGCTCCCAAAAATAAAGTCTCTCACTGTTTCCATTGTTTCCCCATCTATTTGCCATGAAGTGATGGGACCGGATGCAATGATCTTAGTTTTCTGAATGTTGACTTTTAAACCAATTTTTTCACTCTCCTCTTTCACTTTCATGAAGAGGTTCTTTAGTTATTCTTTGCTTTCTGTCATAAGGGTGCTATCATCTACATATCTGAGGTTGTTGATATTTCTCCCGCAATCTTGATTCCAGTCTGTGCTTCATCCAGCACAGCATTTTATATGATGTGCTATGAATATAAGTTAAATAAGTAGGGTGAAAATGTACAGCCTTAACGTATTCCTTTCCTGATTTGGAACCAGTCTGTTGTTCCATGTCCAGTTCTAACTGTTGCTTCCTGACCTGCATACAGATTTCTTAGAATGCAGGTCAGGTGGTCTGGTATTCTCATTTCTTTAAGAATTTTCCAGTTTGTTGTAATCCACAAAGTCAAACGCATTGGCATAGTCAATAAAGCAGAAGTAGACAGTTTTCTGGAAGTCTCTTGCTTTTGTGATGAGCCAGTGTATGTTGGAAATATGATTTCTGGTTCCTCTGCCTTTTCTAAAACCAGCTTGAACATCTGGAAGTTCAGGCTTCACGTACTGTTGAATTGAAACCTGGCTTGGAGAATTTTGTGCATTACTTTGCTAGCGCATGAGATGAGTGCAATTGTATGGTCATTTGAGCATTCTTTGGCATTGCCTTTCTTTGGGATTGGAATGGGAACTGAACTTTTGCAGTCCTGTGGCCACTGCTGAGTTTTCCAAATTTGCTGGCATATTGAGTGCAGCGCTTTCACAGCATCATCTTTTAGGATTTGAAATAGCTCAACTGGAATTCCATCACCTCCACTAGCTTTGTTCATAGGGATACTTCCTAAGGCCCATTTGACTTCCTATTCCAGGATGACTGACTGTAGGTGGGTGATCACACCATCATGATTATCTGGGTCGTGAAGATCTTTTTTATATAGTTTTCATGTATTCTTGCCACCTATTAATATCGTCTACTTCTATTAGGTCCATACCCTTTCTGTTGTTTATTGTGTGCATCTTTGCATTAAATAGTCCCTTGTTATCTCTAATTTTCTTGAAGAGATCTCTCATCTTTCCCATTTTATTGTTTTCCTCTAGTTTTTTGCATTGATCACTGAGGAAAGCTTTCTTATCTCTCCTTGCTATTCTTTGGAACTCTGCATTCAAGTGGGTATATCTTTCCTTTTCTCCTTCACCTTTCATGTCTTTTCTTTTCTCAGCTATTTGTAAGGCCTCCTCAGATGACCATTTTGCCTTTTTCATTTCTTTTTACTGGGGGTGGTCTTGATCATTGCCTCCTGTACAATGTCATGAACCTCTGTCCACAGTTCTTCAGGCACTCTATCAGAATAATCCCTTGAATCGATTTGTCAATTCCACTGTACAATCATTAGGGATGTGATTTAGATCATACCTGAACGGTCTAGTAATTTCCCTACTTTCTTCAATTTAAGGTATTATATATTTGATCTAAAAAAACCTATCTAAACAAAACAGTAGTTTGTTATGTGTTACAGCATGGAAAAATAAAATGTATAGCAACAATCACATAAAAGACAGGAGGAAGGAGTTGAAAATGTAGTGAGAAGCTCACACTACCTGTGAGTCTACATAATAGTATTTGATGGTGTACTTTGATTAAAGATGTCTATGAATAATCCTAGCATATATATTAATTTTTAAAAAATCTGGCAGTAATGAATAGAAGATAAAATAGAAGATAAAGTGTGATCATAATAGTAAATTAACTTCAGAGAAGTTAGAAAGGATAATAGAAAAAAAACAAATGGAACATATAGAAAGTAGCTAGAAAAATGCTACATTTTTAATTTAATTGCTCCAATAATAACTTTAAATGTAAAGGCTCTGTGTAGCAATTAAACAGCAGAAGTTGAAGGAGTGTGGCAAAAATAAAGATCCTACTATACACAACCTACAAAAGCACATTAAATTTAGATATAGATCATGGATGCTGGTAAACTTTTAGACAGATGATCCAGGTAAAACAGGATTAGACAAAAATGTCTAACAGCAGTATTGAAAAAAGATATCATCAAACCACACAGACATGAAAAAGAAAGTAAAAAAATACTACAGAAAGAATTGTCATAAAGTTTGACAGAAAGGACCAATCCCTTGAGAAAACTACCAAAACCTACTCAGGCAGAAATAAACCTGTATCATCTTATACATATCACAAAAATTAAATTCATAATTTAAAACTTTCTAAAATTAAAGTGCTAGCATATTTTAGCAGGACAATTAAAAATATTTAAAGAAATAATACAATCTCTAGTCTCTTTCAGAAAACAGAGAGGGAATATTTTTTTTTTTAATTATGAAGATATCATTAAAACTAGACTAAAATATTACAAGAAAAGAAAATTATAGACCAATATCCTTCATGAATATGGATGTGCATGTGTGCATGCTCAGTTTTGTCTGATTCTTTGTGACCCCATGGACTGTAGCCATTCAAGCCAGGCTTCTCTAACAATTGAATTTTCCAGGACAGAAAATCATATAATATTGAATTCAATCCTATTATAGTCCTACATTCATACGGTTGCCCAAGAAGTTTTAAATGGAGATCTGGATAGTCCACTCTCTCTTCAGCCTCTCATTTATCAGTAGCCTTTCAGATTACTACTAAAGATGATCAACTTGCTTTATTAGGGGCCACCTAAGAATAAATATTTCCATGGTTTTATATATGGGACAGAGCACCTCACTTTTCATTCCACTCTTATCTCAATTAATAACTGTTAGAACCAAGTAATATTTTGTTTTACATTCATTACATAATTTTTTCTTTGCACTGACTACATTTATTTTTTTAAATTTTATTTTATTTTTAAACTTTACAATATTGTATTGGTTCTGCCATATATCGAAATGAATCTGCCACAGGCATACATGTGTTCCCCATCCTGAACCCTCCTCCCTCCTCCCTCCCTATACCATCCCTCTGGGTCGTCCCAGTGCACTAGCCCCAAGCATCCAGTATTGTGCATCGAATCTGGACTGGTGACTCGTTTCATATATGATATTATACGTATTTCAATGCCATTCTCCCAAATCATCCCACCCTCTCCCTCTCCCACAGAGTCCAAAGGACTAATACAATATTGTAAAGTTTAAAAATAAAATAAAAAACAAACAAAACAAAAAAAACAAAAGACTGTTCTATACATCTGTGTCTCTTTTGCTGTCTCATATACAGGGTTAGTGTTACCATCTTTCTAAATTCCATATATATGCGTTAATATACTGTATTGGTGTTTTTCTTTCTGGCTTACTTCACTCTGTATAATAGGCTCCAGTTTCATCCACCTTATTAGAACTGATTCAAATGTATTCTTTTTAATGGCTGAGTAATACTCCATTGTATATATGTACCACTGCTTTCTTATCCATTCATCTGCTGATGGACATCTAGGTTGCTTGCATGTCCTGGCTATTATAAACAGTGCTGCGATGAACATTGGGGTACATGTGTCTCTTTCAATTCTAGTTTCCTCAGTGTGTATGCCCAGCAGTGGGATTGCTGGATCATAAGGCAGTTCTATTTCCAATTTTTTAAGGACTCTGCATACTGTTCTCCATAGTGGCTGTACTAGTTTATATTCCCACCAACAGTGTAAGAGGGTTCCCTTTTCTCCACATCCTCTCCAGCATTTATTACTTGTAGACTTTTGGATCACAGCCATTCTGACTGGCATGAAATGGTACCTCATAGTGGTTTTGATTTGCATTTCTCTGATGAGTGATGTTGAGCATCTTTTTATGTGTTTGTTAGCCATCTGTATGTCTTCTTTGGATGATACAGTAGACCAGTTAGACCTAATTGATATCTACAGGACATTTAATCCCAAAATAATGAATTTCACCTTTTTCTCAAGCGCACATGGAACCTTCTCCAGGATAGATCACATCCTGGGCCATAAATCTAGCCTTGGTAAATTCAAAAAAATTGAAATCATTCCAAGCATCTTTTCTGACCACAATGCAGTAAGATTAGATCTCAATTACAGGAGAAAAACTATTAAAAATTCCAACTATGGAGGCTGAACAACACGCTGCTGAATAACCAACAAATCACAGAAGAAATCAAAAAAGAAATCAAAATTTGCATAGAAATGAATGAAATTGAAAACACAACAACCCAAAACCTGTGGGACACTGTAAAAGCAGTCCTCAGGGGACAGTTCATAGCAATACAGGCACACCTCAAGAAATAAGAAAAAAGTCAAATAAATAACCTAACTCTACACCTAAAGCAACTAGAAAAGGAAGAAATAAGGAACCCCAGGGTTAGTAGAAGGAAAGAAATCTTAAAAATTAGGGCAGAAATAAATGCAAAAGAAACAAAAGAGACCATAGCAAAAATCAACAAAGCCAAAAGCTGGTTCTTTGAAAGGATAAATAAAACTGACAAACCATTAGCCAGACTCATCAAGAAACAAAGGGAGAAAAATCAAATCAATAAAATTAGAAATGAAAATGGAGAGATCACAACAGACAACACAGAAATACAAAGGATCATAAGAGACTACTATCAGCAATTATATGCCAATAAAATGGACGACGTGGAAGAAATGGACAAATTCTTAGCAAAGTACAACTTTCCAAAACTGAACGAGGAAGAAATAGAAAATCTTAACAGACCCATCACATGCACTGACTACATTTAAAAACACCACTAAAAGCTGTCATTTTATGATAGAATGTCATGTTGAAAACTCAGTTCAGTTGCTTAGTCATGTCCAACTCTTTGTGACCTCATGGACTTCAGCATGCTAGGCTTCCCTGTCCATCACCAACTCTCGGAACCTACTCAAACTCACGTCCATCACGTTGGTGATGCCATCCAACCATCTCATCCTCTGTCATCCCTGTCTCCTCCCACCTTCAATCTTTCCCAGCATCATGGTCTTTTCAAATGAGTGAGCTCTTCACATCAGGTGTCAAAGTATTGGAGTTTCAGCTTCAACATCAGTCCTTTTAATGAACACTCGGGACTGATTTCCTTTAGGATGGATTGGTTGGATCTCTTTGCAATCCAAGGGACTCTCAAGAGTCTTCTCCAATACCACAGTTCAAAAGCATCAGTTCTTTGGCACTCAGCTTTCTTTATATTCCAACTCTCACATCCATACATGACTATTAGTAAAAAACCATAGCTTTGACTAGACGGACCTTTGTCGGCAAAGTAATGTCTCTGTTTTTTAATACACTGTCTAGGTTGGTCATAACTTTCCTTCCAAGGAGCAAGCATCTTTGAATTTAATTTATTAATTTATTTAATTTAATTTTGATGTCAAAACTAGCCTTGTAAAATACAAGTATAGTCTTTTTTGGGGAAAAAAGAAGGTTAATTTTTTTTTTTTGGTCAAATATATTTGGAAAACACAAAATGAGAGTTTCTAATGTGTCCTTCTGAATGTTTCAAATATTTATGTTACGTACAGCCTTCACAACATTGTCTGACACATGAACCATATTCACTAAATTTTTATGGTTCACTAAATTTTGTTGTTAACTGGAAGAAACTCAACTCAACATAGATGAAAGAGGTAAGGATTTATTAAATTATTTAACCAGGAACTTTTGGGAACTTTCAAGTACTGATATAATAATTGAGGAGTTCAAATGGTATCACAAACTCTTCTCTTTTCCATTTTTTCTCTGTGACAATGACAGCTATTCAGGTGCCATATTGTAAATGGCCCGGTCTGATCCTGTCCCTTTCCTGGTAAGTAAGAGTATCAATGCCAATCAAACCATATTGAGCATGTTATGTATTAGAAAGAAAGGTTCTGTTCCCAGATGGGAAACAGGAAGGGGTTTCTATGATAAACTCAGAGAAGACTGTATAATTTTTGTGAAAAGATGATACATTTTGAAGGATGAATACTTTTTTTCTATTGATGTGCTGTAAAAAATTTTAATTTCATATAGTATAATTCTTTACAAGTAATTCAGTTACCTATTTGAAGTTAGAGCATTAAATGTGAATTATGTTTCTTTAATAAAACAAACTGGTTTACTTCTTTTGCTGTTTCCCTACTGAGTTATGTTGTCAGAGCCTTGAAAGTTGAGCACTGTGATAGATGAGTGACCATTTGTCACCTAAACCATCAGTTACCACTTCTGTAAATATCAAAGAGAAAACTGAATTCTGAGAGAAGACACTCTGTTTTACCTATCACTCTGGTCTTTTTGAGAAGCTAGAGAAAAATAATCAAACTTATTTACAAGTCACCTTATTCATATTGACTTCCCTGGTGGCTCAGATGGTAAAGCGTCTGTCTACAATGTGGGAGACCTGGGTTTGATCCCTGGGTTGGGAAGATCCCCTGGAGAAGGAAATGGCAATCCACTCCAGGACTATTGCATGGAAAATCCCATGGACAGAGGAGCCTGGTAGGCTACAGCCCATGGGGTCGCAAAGAGTCGGACACGACTGAGCAACTTTAATTTGATCAATTTATTCATATTGGTGAATTGATTATCATTCAGTTCAGTTCAGTCTCTCAGTCGTGTCTGACTCTTTGCAGCCCCATGAATTGCAGCACGCCAGGCCTCCCTGTCCATCACTGACTCCTGGAGTTTACTCAAACTCATGTCCATCGAGTTGGTGGTGCCATCCAGCCATCTCATCCTCTGTCGTCCCCTTCTCCTCCTCCCCTCAATCCCTCCCAGCATCAGGGTCTTTTCCAATGACTCAACTCTTTGCATGAGGTGGCCAAAGTATTGGAGTTTCAGCTTTAGAACCAGTCTTTTCAATGAACACCCAGGACTGATCTCCTTTAGAATGGACTGGTTGGATCTCCTTGCAGTCCAAGGGACTCTCAAGAGTCTTCTCCAACAGTCTTTGGTGCTCAGCTTTCTTCACAGTCCAACTCTCACATCCATACATGACCACTGGAAAAACCATAGCTTTGACTAGATGGACCTTTGTTGGCTAGGAATGTCTCTGGTTTTTAATATGCTATCTAGGTTGGTCATAACTTTCCTTCCAAGCAGTAAGTGTCTTCTAATTTCATGGCTACAATCACCATCTGCAGTGATTTTGGAGCCCAAAAAAATAAACTCTGACACTGTTTCCACTGTTTCCCCATCCATTTCCCATGGAGTGATGGGACCGGATGCCATGATCTTCGTTTTCTGAATGTTGAGCTTTAAGCCAACTTTTTCACTCTCCACTTTCACTTTCATCAAGAGGCTTATTAGTTCCTCTTCACTTTCTGCCATAAGGCTGGTGTCATCTGCATATCTGAGGTTATTGATATTTCTCCCACCAATCTTGATTCCAGCTTGTGCTTTTTCCAGTCCAGCATTTCTCATAATGTACTCTGCATATAAGTTAAATAAGCAGGGTGACAATATACAGTCTTGACGTACTCCTTTTCCTATTTAGAACCAGTCTGTTGTTCCATGTCCAGTTCTAACTGTTGCTTCCTGACCTGCATACATGTTTCTCAAGAAGCAGGTCAGGTGGTCTGGTATTCCCATCTCTTTCAGAATTTTCCACAGTTTATTGTGATCCACATAGTCAAAGGCTTTGGCATAGTCAATAAAGTGGAAATAGATGTTTTTCTGGAACTCTCTTGCTTTTTCCCTGATCCAGCAGCTGTTGGCAATTTGATCTCTGGTTCCTCTGCCTTTTCTAAAACCAGCTTGAACATCAGGAAGTTCATGGTTCACATATTGCTGAAGCCTGGCTTGGAGAATTTTGAGCATTACTTTACTAGCATGTGAGATGAGTGCAATTGTGCGGTAGTTTGAGCATTCTTTGGCATTGCCTTTCTTTGGGATTGGAATGAAAACTGACCTTTTGCAGTCCCGTGGCCACTGCTGAGTTTTCCAAATATGCTGGCATACTGAATACAGCACTTTTACAGCATCATCTTTCAGGATTTGACATAGCTCCACTGGAATTTCATCACCTCCACTAGCTTTGTTCGTAGTGATGCAATTAAAAATATTAAAATACTTAATAAGTAATTTAAATTAAATTTAATGCTGGAATAAAGGTTATGATCATAAAAACTTTCAGGTTAGGATAGATAATTGTCACATAATTTAACTCATTTTACCAAATTCATTGATATTACAGAAAATGTAGAATCACCATCAAATTCATTCTAACAGGGCTCAAGTACTCTTCACTAACTTTTACTTTCCCTCAGCCCCAATATGTGTTACAATTTATACCTAAATTAATTTACTTTTTACTTATGGTTTTAAAGTGTAACTCCAAATAATTTAATTCTGCAAGACTTAAGATGTCATTAGACTACAGACTGGGGATATTGTTTGTCCCATGCCACCAAGTGTAAAGGGCTACTTTGGCAAATGTTTGTGTGGATGACTGAGAACATTTTATCTAAACACTGATGCCAATTTAAATCAATGCTAAAGTTTCAGGAGTTGTTTTCCATTAAACAAAAACAAATTTGTTAAGCAAATTAGATAAGCATTAATTTAATACACTCTCATACCCAAGCTCAGTAAGTTTCATGCATTTAAAATTCAAACACAGACAAATGTGATACTATATTGTGGGAAAATATATAAGTAGTGGGACAATAAATTAAAAATCAGAGATACTGTTTATCTCTAAGAGGGTTAATAGTATCCTGGAGTAACTCCTGAAACCTTTAAAATATGAGAGATGTTCTATTTCCCTGTTTGGTAAAATGAGTGTCTGGGTCTTTTTAAGTATTTTTAATTATAATTGATTTATTTATAATCAATTCTTTTGCATTTGTGAACTTTTCCTTAATTAAAAAAAAATTAAATAACTAACTACCCACTATAATTTATGTGGTCCTGGCAAAACGTCTATCATTCCTGTATAATTTCTTCGGAGTAAAAGTATCTGGTTTCGAAAACTTCCTCTGTTCCTTAGAAATATTAGATTTAATATGATAATGAAAAGTGGACATAACATCACTAATAAGCATGCTGTTCTGGGAGTCATTATTCAGTTTAATCAGTATAAGAGAAAACCAACTGATATTAAAAACAAAAAAATAAGTTCATAGAGGATGATACTCTTCTGAAGCAAGAGAACATGAAAGATTAATTATGGATGCTTGAAGGAGTAGTCAAAGAAATTCGGTCAAAAATATGTGTATATAAGTGAGAAAACTAAAAAGAAGATAGGACAACCTTTCTACTGGTTCTAGAAAATTGTGCAAATTGAAATTCAGTATATTTTTATAATTCTTTTATTTATTTTTAAAATGGCACTTTATATTACAATAATAGAAATACTATAGTGACATTAATATCTTAAATAGTTATATGTGTATTTCTTATGAACTCACATGGACAATATCATTCAATTATTTTTTGAAGTATGCCAGCAATTTCTCTTGTTCTGCTGTGGTGGAGAGAAATGTAGCACCAGTACACAGCACTGACATAAAATATCTAAGGACTTCTGTTGTTTTTGGTCCTGCATATCATCCATGTGTATTAGTCAATGTTTTAAAATATCTTAAGGTTCAAATTTTCTATAAATTAAGTCACAATCACATATTGCTATGAATATATATATATATATATTTTATAAAGTATACATATAAATCATTTATGGATGATGCAGTTACTTCATATAATTAATAAAAAGAAGTTCCCACATAGATACATGGAGACAAGCATATCAATTCACTAGGGTTTCTGTTTTGTTTTCTTTGGTGTATGTGTGTGAAGAAAATCACTTTATTCTAATCAGTTCACAAACAATAGTGTCACAAAAGCTGGATTAAGGAAGCCATACAAACATCTGTCCAGCCCCCAAACTCTAGACCAACTCACTGAACTATATAGGAACAATACCCTCTTTCACTGTGATGCTGAAACAAGGAAACCAGTAATAATAAAGTAAAAGTTTAACTGACTGTTTTATGCTTTAAACTTTCACTATCAATTATATCTTTATGAAAAATTAACTTGGCCATGAGAGATGACCTGCTATGTCTTCAATTTGAACTTCTTGATTAGGCTAATGCATTGGCAAATCTGTGTGGGTTTTTTTTTTTTTTTTTTTCAGTACCTCACCAAAACCTTCACAAAGCTTAAGGTCACCCTGATTCAGGGCACTCTGAAACTTCTATCTCACAATGGCATGGGCCGCTGCTGTCGTTGGTATGCTGTTTGGGTTCACTGAGGCTGCTGGTGAATGATGTCAGGGCTTGAGAGCTCAACATTACTCCTCCACCAAAGCCTCCAGCAATGGCTCAAAATTCTAATTTTAACTGAGTCATAATTATTCATTTCTCATTTCATTGCCACTGGCTGAGAGCTCTATTCTCTCCACCAATGACGGTGCCATTTTCCTGAGACCTTCAAATTACTACATCCTTGAAATATATCTTGGAAGCTGCATCCATTCTAAATGATCTTTTTATTTTAAGCACATTAATTAAGTTGATAGTAAAAGCTAGACTAGTTGCCTGGTAATGGGGTATTATATTAATTAAATTTACAGGTTTTAATGGGTTAACATAATTTTCTCTTGTACTCTGTAAATTTTAGTTTCTTCAGGTTTTACTGAAGATCCTAAGATTTTTAAGGATTGTTTAGAGACACTGACCATGAAAATAGAGCAGCATTTTTCCTCTGGGTAATACGGGTAGAGGCAGACTCTACTGAAGTGGTTTCAGTGAAAGCCTACTTACTTTACTTATAGAATTAGTAGAAGAAAACTGTTGCAGGAGAAATTTTGGCTAGTCTTGACAATCTTATTTTAGAGTAAATAATCTGATAAATTAAATAAAAGGTATTTAGATGTTTATCATGGTGTTTATTAATTAATTTAGTTAAGCATTTTTAAATTACCAACTACGTGTGTGATGTTTCTCTAGGAATAAGGGGTGCATTAGTAAACATGACAGAAAAGAGAAAAAACAATATATGTCTTTACAAAGCTTGAATTTTTTTCCTAATATCACCATGGTTTTTAGGAAATAGTAAAAATCATAATCCATTTTGAAATTACTTGGCATAATGCCCTCTCACTTCCCCAAAGACTTTATCATTTCATCTGACATTACTGATCAAACCCAGTTTTTTCTCACTTATTTGAAATTCATTTCATATGTACGTTTTTATATGCAGATTTGTGTTTATTTCTAGACACTCTATCTCGGTTCTTTTACTGGTTTTGCTTAGTCTTCCCATTGCAGGATAAAGTGATTATTGTAAATGTTAGTGTGGTTAGCTTCCATAACCCTCTTATCCTTCTCCATCAGAGGGCAGACAGACTGAAAACCACAATCACAGAAAGCTAACCAATCTAATTACATGGCAGTGACAGAAAACTAACTAATCTAATCACATGGTCCACAGCCTTGTCTAACTCAACGAAACTATGAGCCATGCCATGTAGGGCCACCTAAGATGGACGGGTCAAGGTAGAGAGTTTTGACAAAATGTGGTCCACTGGAAAAGGGAATGGCAAACCACTTCAGTATTCCTGCCTTGAGAATCCCATGATAGTATGAAAAGGCAAAAAGATAGACAATGAAAAATGAACTCCCCAGGTCAGGAGGTACCCAATATGCTACTGGAGATCAGTGGAGAAATAACTCCAGAAAGAATGAAGAGACGGAACCAAAGCAAAAACAATACCAAGTTGTGGATGTAAATGGTGATGGAAGCAAGGTCTGATGCTGTAAAGAGCAATACTGCATAGGAACCTGGAATGTTAGGTCCATGAATCAAGGCAAATTGGAAGTGGTCAAACAGGAGATGGCAAGAGTGAACATCGACATTTTAGGAATCAGTGAACTGAAATGGACTGGAATGGGTGAATTTAACTCAGATGACCATTATATCTACTACTATGGGCAAGAATCCCTTAGAAGAAATGGAGTAAACATCATAGTCAACAAAGGAGTCTGAAATGCAGGACTTGGAAGCAATCTCAAAAATGACAGAATGGTCTCTGTTCATTTCCAGGGCAAATCATTCAATATCACAGTAAGTCAAGTCTATGCCCTGACCAGTAATGTTGAAGAAGCTGAAGTTGAATGGTTCCATGAAGATCTGAAAGACCTTCTAGAACTAACATCCAAAAAAGATGTCCTTTTCATTACAGGGGACTGGAATGCAAAAGTAGGAAGACAATAAACACCAGGAGTAACATGCAAATTTGGCCTTGGAGTACAGAATGAAGCAGAGCAAAGGCAAATAGAGTTTTGCCAAGAGAACACACTGGTCATAGCAAACACCCTCTTCCAACAACACAAGAAAAGACTCTACACATGAACATCACCAGATGGTCAATACTGAAATCAGATTGATTACATTCTTTGCAGTCAAAGATGGAGAAGGTCTAAACAGTCAGCAAAAACAAGACTGGGAGCTGACTGTGGCCCAGACCATGAATTCCTTATTGCCAAATCCAGACTTAAATTGAAGAAAGTAGGGAAAACCACTAGATAATTCAGGTATGACCTAAATCAAATCACTTATGATTATATGGTAGAAGTGAGAAATAGATTTAAGAGACTAGATCTGATAGACAGAGTGTATGATGAACTATGGAGGAAGGTTTGTGACATTGTACAGGAGACAGGGATCAAGATGTTCCCCAAGAAAAAGAAATGCAAAAAAGAAAAAATGGCTGGCTGAGGAGGCCTTACAAATAGCTGTGAAAAGAAGAAAAGCAAAAAGCAAAGGGGAAAAGGCAGGATATACCCATTTGAATGCAGAGTTCCAAAGAATAGCAAGGAGAGATAAGGAAGCCTTCCTCAGTGATCAGTGCAAAGAAATAGAGGAAAACAATGGAATGGGAAACACTAGAGATCTCTTCAAGAAAATGAGAGATATCAAGGGAACATTTCATGCAAAGATGGGCTCAATAAAGGACAGAAATGGTATGGATCTGGCTTCCCTGGTGGCTCAGAAAGTAGGGCGTCTGCCTGCAATGTGGGAGACCTGAGTTTGATCCCTGGGTCAGGAAGATCCTCTGGAGAAGGAAATGGCAACTCACTCCAGTATTCTTGCCTGGAAAATCTCATGGATGGAGCCTGGTAGTCCATGGGGTTGCAAAGAGTTGGACATGACTGAGCGACGACGTCACTTTAACAGAAGCAGAAGGTATTAAGAAGAGGTGGCGAGAATACACAGAAGAACTATACAAAAAAGACCCAGATAATCATGACGGTGTGATCATTCACCTGGAATGCGAAGTCAAGTGGGCCTTAGGAAGCATCACTGTGAACAAAGCTAGTGGAGGTGATGGAATTGCAGTTGAGCCATTTCAAATACTAAAAGATGATGCTAGGAAATTGCTACACTCAATATGCCAGCAAGTTTGGAAAACTCAGCAGTGGCCACAGGACTGGAAAAGGTCAGTTTTCATTCCAATCCCAAAGAAGGGCAATGCCAAAGAATGCTCAAACTACCGCACAATTGCACTCATCTCACATGCTAGTAAAGTAATGCTTAAAATTCTCCAAGCCAGGCTTCAACAGTACATGAATTGTGAACTACCAGATGTTCAAGCTTGTTTTAGAAAAGGCAGAGGAACCAGAGATCAAATTGCTAGCACCTGCTGGATCACCGAAAAAGCAAGAGAGTGCCAGAAAAACATATATTTCTGCTATTGACTATGCCACAGCCTTTGACTATTTGGATCACAATAAACTGTGTAAAATTCTGAAAGAGATAGGAATATCAGACCACTTGACCTGCCTCCTGAGAAATCTGTATCCAGGTCAGGAAGCAACAGTGAGAACTCAAAAGGGAACCACAGACTGGTTCCAAATAGGGAAAGAAGTATATCAAGGCTGTATATGTCACCCTGCTTATTTAACTTATATGCAGAGTACATCATGAGAAACGCTGGGCTGGATGAAGCACAAGCTGTAATCAAGATTGCCTGGAGAAATGTCAATAACCTCAGATATGCCAATTTCACCACCCTTATGACAAAAAGTGAAGAAGTACTAAAGAGCCTCTTGATCAAAGTGAAAAAGGAGAGTTAAAATGTTGGCTTAAACTCAACATTCAGAAAACTAAGATCATGGTATCCAGTACCATCACTTCATGGCAAATTCATGGGGAAACAGTGGCAGACTTCATTTTTGGAGGCTCCAAAATCACTGCAGATGGTGCCTGCAGCCATGAAATTAAAAGACGCTTACTCCTTGGAAGGAAAGTTATGACCAACATAGACAGCATATTAAAAAGCAAAAGCATTACTTTGCCAACAAAGGTCCATCTAGTCAAGGCTGTGGTTTTTCCAGTAGTCATGTATGGCTTTGAGAGTTGGACTGTAAAGAAAGCTGAGGGCCAAAGAATTGATGCTATTGAACTGTTGTGTTGGAGAAGACTCTTTGAGTCCCTTGGACTGCAAGGAGATCCAACCAGTCCATCCTAAAGGAAATTAGTCCTGAATATTCATTGGAAGTACTGATGTTGAAGCTGAAACTCCAATACTTTGGCCACCTGATGCAAAGAGCTGACTCATTTGAAAAGACCCTAATTCTGGGAAAGATTGAAGGCGGGAGGAGTGGGGACGACAGAGGATGAGATTATTGGATTATATCACTGACTCGATGGACATGAGTTTGAGTAAACTCTGGGAGTTTGTGATGGACAGGGAGGCCTGATGTGCTGCAGTCCATGGGGTCACAAAGAGTCATACACGACTGATCTACTGAACTGAACTGAACTGAGTGTTGTTAGTATGGCTCTTCTCTAAGAGCAGTCATTTCATTGCCATTATAATTACCTGGCTCAAATCTGGAGCAGAATTCAATGGATGTATTCATTCCTCTAAAATATGTATTCCAGAAGGAAAGTGAAAAGTGGGGGATGTGTCTTAGAGCAAGAGGCGATATTGATGATAAGGGTGAAAAATAGATGTCAACATTTCTCTTCTACCAATTGCTCTCTTCTCATTTTCTCTCTTTTAGATTTCTCAGTCAGCTTTCCCTGGCCTCCAGCCTTGGGGCTTCATCTTTCAGCTTCTTGAATTTTTTTACTCTTGGTCTTTTATTTTGTATGTAAATTTATTTAGTTCTGTCCCAACCCTTTCAAAGCGAAGAATTTATATCCTCTAAGAATGTGAAGGGCTTCCCTGGTGGCGCAGCTGGTAATGAATCTCCCTGCAATGCAGGATACCTGGGTTCGATCCCTGGGTTGGGAAGATCCCCTGGAGAAGGAAAAGGCTATCCACTCCAGTATTCTGGCCTGGAGAATTCCACTGACTGTATAGTCCATGGGTTTACAAAGAGTTGGCATGACTGAGCAACTTTAACTAATGTGAAAGTTCTTTACAATGAGCATGAATCTGTGATTAGAAAAAACAACAACAACAACAACAAAAAACCCAAAACAGATGTTCCAACTATCAAAACCTACTGATTTAGAAAAGACAGAGTAGGGAGGTAGTGGTCGATAAGTGGAAGTATCATGAATTATACATAACAAACGCATCTTCTTCCTGATTTTAAATACAATTGAAAGAACAAAATATTTTCCTGCTGCATTTAAAACATTGTCTCAGGAGTGCTTATGATATGTAGGACACATGTGTCAGGCATATTGTTATCTCTGTTTTACAGTTGAAGATACTGAGTTCTGAGAGATTACACAAATTGTTTGAAGTTACAATGTTAGTAATATGGCAGATTTGACCTTTGTATTCATACCTGATTCAAAGCTTTTGAACATAATGCTTTATATGCCATATGTTTTGATATCTGAAATATCAGTTGCCCACTCATTAACCTTTAGTGTAAAGTTTTCTTCCGTGTACTTAATTTCTGTGGTAGTAGAAAACACTTAGCATCTAATGGATGTAATTCAATGAGATTAGAAACATAAACATATGTCTTAGGTAATTAGACCTTGATTTGCCACATTCATAGACATGTACATGTGGTAGGTAGTTTTATGTGTCAACTTGGCTATACTAAAATATCCAGTGATTTAATGAAACACTTATCTAGGCATTGCTGTGAAAGCTATTTGTTGATGGTGTGAACATGTGGTTGTGTGATAACGAAAACAGTTGATTCTGAATGAAGAATAGTACCCTTGATAATGTCAGCGGTCCTTCTCCAATCAGTTGAAGGCCTAATGAGGAAAAGCTGAAGATTCCGGGAGAAGAAAATATTGTGTTACAAGACCGAAGCATCAACTTCTTCATGAGTTTCTAGCCTGCTGCTCCTGCTGCTGCTAAGTCGCTTCAGTCGTGTCCGACTCTGTGCAACCCCATAGACGGCAGCCCACTAGGCTTTCCCATCCCTGGGATTCTCCAGGCAAGAACACTGGAGTGGGTTGCCATTTCCTTCTCCAATGCATGAAAGTGAAAAGTGAAAGTGAAATCACTCAGTCATGTCCGACTCTTAGCAACCCCATGGACTGCAGCCCACCAGGCTCCTCCGTCCATGGGATTTTCCAGGCAAGAGTACTGGAGTGGGGTGCCATTGCCTTCTCTGTCTAGCCTGCTAGCCTACCTAAAATTCAGATGTGCCAGCTGCCACTCTGTTAAAATAAACTTATATCAATATCCATTTCCATATCTGTATCTTATAAGTGGATATGTATACAATTATATATACTTACACAATATAATATTAATGTGTGTATATATCTATATATACACACAAACATGTTATATAGATATAGATATATATTACATATAAATTATGAATAAATATATATATGTATATATATAGACACCCATATTGACATTCATTGATTATGTTTCTCTGGAGAACTCTGTATGATATAGGACCTAATCAGGTAGCTTAATAGTACAAACATTTTGCCCTACAACAAAAGTTTAGAGATGTCTTCTGTACCACTATTACTGAAACAAATAAGGACATTTAAAAATTATATTATTGTTGTATTAGAGAAGTGATTTAGGTAGTAATTCCAGCTGAAAAAAAAAAAAAATAATCTAAAGTAATTTTTTTTCTTTTCAGATCATAATTCCTATGGGTAAAACATTCTCAAAGAGTTTAGTAATTTATTAGCAATTGATAATCTGCAAATATTTACAATTCAATTGTGAATAATTTAGAGAAATGTGGACTTTGGAGATTATATATATAGATGTAAAGTATATATATATGTCTGTGTTTATATGTAAAATCAAAAATAATTGTAATAGGTAGAACTAATATGAAATAATTTCTTGTTAAATCACTCTTCAATTATAAGGTAATTTTAAGTAAGCAGTTTTAGATTTTATTAAATGTTTCTCTAATTTATTTACTAACTAATCTAGAGAAAAAGTAGAGCTATAAAAATCATCATAGAATTCCTGGGAAATTATTTAACTAATACCAAATCTAATGCATATACACAACAAATATAAACATAGATATATGCCCTGCACATGCAATGTAGTGAGTAAAACAAAAGGAATTATTGTTCTATTTAGAGTTCAAATTCAAGGATTACAGTATGTACTCTTAAGGCAAGGACACACTGTGCTGACTCAAAACCAAACTTCTTTTACTGACAGTGTAAGAAAGTAGCTCACATGATTTGTATTTGTTTAAAAAAGAAATCACAAGATATATCATTAAATGGATTCTTAAGAGTGACTTGAGGTACCACTACAGGTTTTTGTTGAAATAAATTATTTTCTGACTTAATTTAAGTAATTCATTTAATAACGCAAGCCATTTTTCAAATCTGTTATGCTAGGTCAATATTTTTAGGTTCATTGTAGCCACACCATGAGTTCAAATGAAAATAGGAAGAGACCATGGGTAATAATCTGGCAAATGGTAACAGTGGTAGAAGTAAAGCTCCCAAGTGTGGTTATTAGCAGATGTCATGTGCTACTTGTTACCATGTCATTTTACATTTAGTGTGCTAAAAGAAGCCACTTTGGAATAAACGTCTTTTGGATTTGCACTTTAAGATTTTTATCACCACCACTGCTATTATACACAGCATCCAAAAAATGAGTCTGATTTAAATTAAGCATGTAAGGAATATTAGAATTCTTGAAGCAGAGCCATTGCAAATCAATCTCTATAAATCAAAATTATTTGGCTACATTTTCACATATGCATTTCTATCTGAAGATAATATAATGATAAATGTAAATTCATCAAAATTACATGCAGCGTAGTAGAGATAATATAATATAATTAGATATAACATTTATCTTCATTTAGTATCAAACATGAGCAAAGCACACATTATGTTTAAAATATCAAAGTCACAATAATAAACTATACTTAGCCTTAAGGAAAAAGAAAAATAAGTTTCCCTGAGATTTCTCAAATTAACCATTCATAAATAAGAGCCATCTAAGGTTTTTTTTTTTTTAAACTCTTTCACCTTGCCTTATAAGTTGATAGTGTAGTCATCAATTGCATTAGATCAGGAATCACCAGATGAATTAAATACTATATGAGATAAACCAAAAGTCACAGTTATTATGTAGAAAATGAAAGGAGATATCTTCTGCTGAAGAGTCTCAGGACAGCTTGCATGATACTGTTTGCCTGTTGCTCTCTCTTTCTCTCTCATTTCCAATAGAATCCTGAGCTGTTTGAATCATACTCTGAGATACAAGATCACTAAACTATCCAGAGGGAGGAAAGAAAATTTCCAGAATTCACTGATAAGGCAGCATCTACACTAATAATACCTGGACAAAATAAATGACTAGTATTCATAATTAAGCTTTTCAGACCAACATAAGGAAATTGTCCTATACATTATTTGATCTTATTCCTCTGAGGTTGCATCTGACTGTCACTTGACTAATTGAAATTCTACTGCACTGCTCACAGTTGGGAGACTACAGGGAATCAGCCACTGTGTATTCCTATTAGACCAGCAGATGTTATATGGGTCAATATAAGCATGACACAAAATAGATTCTTTTAAAACACATCACATTAACCTCTGAAAGTTTCAGGATAATGAGCTAATAAAAAATATTAATTTTATTTTTCTTCAGGACCTGTTTTACAAGGTCCAATGTCTGATCCATTAAATACACATACACACACACACACACTGTCTCTCTCTCTCCTTCTCTCTCTCTCTCTTGCCCCCACTCTCTCCCTCACACTTAAAACTCAGTTTTTAAAATTTAATTCATTTTGAAGTCGGCAATAAAAACAAAAATAAGCCCTTAATATTTGACTTTTCTCTTATTTTTTGCTGTTATTTTAATCTTTCCCAGTCTGTACCAAGGTGTTTGATGTAAATCTCATGTTTCAGATTTAGCTCAAATTATTTGATATGCAAAGTTAGTTAAAGATGGAGACAGGACCTCTCAAAGTACATTTCTCCATAAAAACAACACCACCACTGACAAAAATTGTCAAAACCAACACTTTCTAGAATTATGAAAATTAACCAAAAGCTTGTAACAATCCAGAGCATGACTAAATCTTACTTTAAAAAAAAATTGGAGCATTTTAACTTATCCTATTCCCATATTTCTCAGCTCAATGATAACCTTGAAAATCAACAGTTTTGTAAGGAAGGTAACTATGAAAACCAGAAACTTAGCAGTCATCAGAAATGGCAAGATGGGTTTGGAGAGAACTGTCATCATTTGACATGGCTGGCAATTCCTTAAGAAGTTCCATTATCAGATTATTGTTTCACTTGATCTAACTTAGAGATAACCTTTGTTTCATCTCTATTTGAACTACCTTTTCTGTCAGTAACTTCCTGAAAACAATCAGCAGCAGTGGTTTAACGTCACTGTTCACTGATATATTCCCCACTGGGGCTAACAGTCTTAGCCTTCTTAAACTAAGACACTCTGTCTAAAATGAGATTTCCATAGGTAGCCTGTAAAAGCTATGATATGGTCTTGAGGACACAAAGGTCACATATATGTGCAAGCCTATGTGAATGTACAGCAAAGCATTGAGAAGGGCCTAACTTTTCACTTGTGTCTGACCTTGAGGGTTTTTGAAAACAGAAGAGTTGGAGTTGTAAACTTCTTCCTGGAATATTAAAAGCATTCCTCACAGCCTGCAGAGTTCCTAGGTGAAGACTGGGAGCCTTACTGGTTCAAAGTATTTAAAGCTATCCTTGTCTGATCACTATCTGACCACTAAGTCAATTAAGCATAGACAGTAAAGCATCTGCCTGCAATGCGGGAGACCCTGGTTTGATACCTGGGTTGGGAAGATCCCCTGGAGAAGGAAATGGCAACCCACTCCAGTACTCTTGCCTAGAAAATTCCATGGATGGAGGAGCCTGGTGGGCTACAGTCCATGGGGTCTCAAAGAGTTGGACACGACTGAGCGACTTCGCTTTCAGTGGCTGCACTTGACAAATAATAGGGATGATAAAGAATTAGTCCAGGAATCATGTTAAACAAGTAATTATCATCAACACACTACTACAATGACAGCAAGAGCCAACAAAAATCACAAACTTAAAAAAATTAGGTAAAATGTGATTTCTATGGATGCCCCATTTGATTATTTAAAATGTCCAGTTTTCAACAACAACAAAAAACATGAAACACATAAAGAAACAGAAAGTGTGGCCTTTATATAAGGGGGGAAAAAAGCAAAGAAAGCTGTTTCTGAGGAATCTCAGATGTAGAACTTAGAAAGAGTTTAATAAGCTATTAAAAAATGTTCAAATGGGGCCGGTGCACTGGGATGACCCAGAGGGATGGTATGGGGAGGGAGGTGGGAGGCGGGTTCAGGATGGGGAACACGTGTACACCTGTGGCGGATGCATATTGATGTATGAAAAAATAAAAATAAAAATAAAATGTTCAAATAACTAAAGGAAGTATATCTAGAAAATTAAAGGAGTATGATAATAATGCTTTAGTAAATAGAGAATAGCAATGAAAACATAAAAAATGAAACAGGATAATACAGAAATTATTGAGTTGAAATGTATAATAATTGTAATAAAAACCACTAGAGAAATTTAACAGCAGGTTTGAATTGGCAGAAGAAAGAAACAGCTAACATGAACATATATTTATTAAGGTTATCTCTGATGCTGGGAGGGATTGGGGGCAGGAGGAGAAGGGGACGACAGAGGATGAGATGGCTGGATGGCATCACTGACTCGATGGACATGAGTCTGAGTGAACTCTGGGAGTTGGTGATGGACAGGGAGGCCTGGTGTGCTGAGATTCATGGGGTCGCAAAGAATCAGACATGACTGAGCGACTGAACTGAGCTGAACAGAGAAATAAGAAAAGATACAGACAGACAAATAAAGTTTCAGAGACCTGAGAGACACAATCAAGCGTGCCAATCTATTTGCAATGGGAATCTCAAAAGAGAGAAGAGAAAGATGTATAAAGTTTATTTGAAGAAGTTATGGCCAATAAAGTCACAAATTTATTGAATATAATTAATCTGCCCATTTACAAATCTTAGTCTCAAAGAATTATACACTGTGTTGCATCAGAGTTGAACTGTAAAAACAGAATCTTGAAAGTAACAGGAAATAGTGATTCATCAAATGAGGGACTTTCAATGAGATGAATGGTTGAATTCTTTTCAGAAATCATGATGACCAGAGGCATAGTAGGGCACAGTCAAATTGCTAAAGGAAAAAATAAGATTGTCAACTAAGAATTCTATATATAGCAAAACTATTTCTCATATATGAACAAGAAGTTAAATTATTTTCAGATCAGCAAAAAATGAGTGAAATCATCACTAGTAGAAATTTTCTATAATAAATATTGAAAGTCCTTTAGCCTGAATTAAGAAAGAAAAAAAGGGGGGGGAAGTTGGGGGGAGAACACTAGACCATGGTTTAACTCTACACTAAAAAAGCACTGGTAAAGATAACTACATGGTTAACTATTAAAAAAGTATGAACCTTCTATTTACAATTCTTCTCTTTGATATAAAGACAACTATATACACTAATAAATATAAAACTGTATTAATGGTTTATAATGTATAAAGGAGAAGAGGGCAACAGAGAATGAGATGGTTGAATGGCATCACCAACTCAGTGCACAAGTTTGTGTAAACTCCAGGAGATACTGAAGGACAAGGAAGCCTGGCATCCTGTAGCTCATGGGGTCACAAAGAGTCGGACATGACTTAGAGACTGAACAAAAAATGTATAAAGACATAATTTATATGGCAATAATAGCATGAAAGAAGGAAGAAGAGCTATACTGGAGGAACAGTGTTTATACTATGGAAACTAAAGTGAAAGTGAAGTCACTCAGTCATGTCCAACTCTTCGCGACCCCATGAATTGCAACATGCCAGGCTTCCCTGTCCATCACCAACTCCTGGAGTTTACCCAAACTCATGTCCATCGAGTTGGTGATGCCATCCAGCCATCTCATCCTCTGTTGTCCCCTTCTCCTCCTGCCCCCAATCCCTCCCAGCATCAGGGTCTTGTCCAATGAGTCAACTCTTCGCATGAGGTGGCGAGTATTGGAGTTTCAACTTCAGGACCAGTCTTTCCAATGAACACCCAGGACTGATCTCCTTTAGGGATTACACGTAGGTAATTAAGTAACTTAACAGTATAGCAAAGGAAATATGGAAATTAAAATGGCATTGTAAAGATAGGAAACTGGCCATAAGACTAATTCACTTCTAACACAAGTTGCAAATTCAGGGGTCCACAAGACTACTCTCAGCTTGATAATTCACTATAAGCCCTCAAAGAACTCACCAAAAGCAGTAATACTCACTGCTACAGTTTATTAGTCATAAAGAAGGTTGAGCACTGAAGAAATGATGCTTTCGAACAGTGGTGTTGGAGAAGACTCTTGAGTGTCCCTATGACAGCAAAGCAATGAAGCCAGTCAATTCTAAAGGAAATCAATCCTGAATATTCAAGGACTGATGCTGAAGCTGAAGCTCCAATATTTTGGCTACTTGATGTGAAGAACCGACTCACTGGAAAAGATCCTGTATCTGGGAAAGACTGAAGGGAAAAGGAGAAGGGGGCAGCAAAGGATGAGATGGTTAGATAGCATCACTGGCTCAGTGGACATGAATTTGAGCAAACTCTGGGAGATAGTGGAGGACAGAGGAGCCTAGTGTGCTGCAGTGCATGGGGTCACAAAGAGTCAGGCACAACTTAGCAACTGAAAAACAACAACACAGTCTATTACAACAAGGATAAAGATTAAAGAAACTAAGGGAAGAGACCCATGGGGAAGAGTCCAGGAATTTTCCAAATATAGAGCTCCCAGTTTTCCTCTCCCAGCAGTCATAGAGTGTTGACTCAGCAACAACCTGTGGCAGATCCATATGCATGGATCAATACCAACCAAAAATGATCACCGGAGGCTGGGTGTCCAGAGTTTTTATTAGTGCTTTGCCATGTAGATATGACTGACCACATGTGTGGCTGATCTTTGCCTCCAGTCCCTCCAGAAGTCAAGCTGATACTTCATGATCCAAATCTTCACAATAAATCACATAGTTACTGTCTTCTGCAACTCAAATTCTCCACATAAACAAATATACTCTTATCGGGCCAGTCATTCCCAGGGCTTAGATATTATATCCAAGGAACTAAGGGCAGAGAGACAGACCGCTCTTTGGTAAAATTAATTCTTTTTCATACAGATGTATTATAAAATATCTCTGAGCCTAACTCAAAGGAGGACAGTGTCAACTACAAATTGGCACTTGCCATGGTGCTTGCCATCTACCTCTTCAAGGATTAAATCATGGGCTGCTGCAGCTGCTGACCTTCAACACCCCTTGAAGGAGTTCAAGGTCAAGAGCAGAAGTGAGGCACTGTGTACTCAGGGCAAAATTGGCAGAACAGGTCTTCAGATAGATAACCTCAGGAGCTGATTGTATGAGCCTTATTCTTATATCTCCTCATATCTAGACAAGCACTAAAATCTTTCATGGTGACAATTGTTTCTCATGACTAGTAGAAGCTTCATGAGACCAGCAGAAATTTTCTACAAAAAATGTGTGCTTGATTGCATGTCCTCCCCCTTTACCAAAATCACACATATACTGTCCGTTCCGCCTTCCTTTTTGGAGCAGTTTCTCAGAACTATCTAAGGTGCTGTCTCCCAGGCTGCAGTCCTCATTTTGCCTCAAATAAAACTTAACTCAGAATTCTCACGTTGTGCATTTTTTTAAGTCGACAACAGTAAAGGAAGAACAGAGAAAAAATGATGTAAGGCACACAGAGAACATATAGGAAATGGTTAAGATAAATGCTGTCTTTTCAGTAATTAAATGTAAACGGAATAAACACTTCAAGTAAAAGCTGGAGAATGGGTGAACAATTAAAAACCATTATACAACTATATACTCTTTTCTAGAGACACACTTTAGATTCAAAGATCCAAAGATTGTTCATAAAAGATGGATAAGGATAAACCACACATTCAGTAAACAGAAGAGGGTTGGCATGACTATATTAACACCAGACCTCACTAATATCATGGACTTTGTGACAGAAAGCATTAGTAGAGATGAAGGCCATATTCTGTTTGATTCAACTTACATGAAATGTCCAGAATAAGAAAATCCATAAGGACAGAAAGATGATTAGTCATTTCCAGAGGTTATGGGTGAGGGGAAAGTGGAGTGTGACTGCTAATAGGTATGGTGTTTTTTTGGGGGGAGCAGGTTAATACTCTAAATTTAAATGGAAGTGATGATGTACAAGTTGCTGATTATATAAAAAATAATGAATTGCATACTTTAAAAAGGTGAGCTTTATGATATGTGAGTTACAGCTCAATGAAGATATTATGAAGATATAATGCTTAAATATTACTATTGCTTGAATGTAACATTTTAGAAATGTGTATAATTATTACATATGTCTGCTTGTTTTCCAGTATGATCACCAAATAACTCTTTAGGAAAACAATCTCTGGATCTTGAGTGTAATTCCTTCGTAAGCTGTCTTTTTTAAAGGAATATCTTCAAGGGGACTTATTGCCTCTTGTGATTTGTCCTTACAGACAGTATTTTGTTTGCTTGTTTTAAGAAGAATGTAAGTATATAAACCCCCAAAGGTGGATTTCAAATTGGATGGTGGTAAAATCTACACAATTTTTTTTTCCTCTTTGCTGCGTAAATATTTTAAGCCATTCTAGCTGCTCTATGCAGTAATATTTTATCCACAATATAAGGTAATACCTATCTAGAGCTTAGTTTTCCAAAGCTCTGGGTAGTCCTCTAAACTGCTGTGTATTCTATGAACAAGTTTTTTACTGGAAGATTTATGCTAATACTATTGAATTAGTTTGGGTTTTCTTCCCTAAAATGAGTGAGAGATTTGGAGTTTTTACTAGCCTCAAAAAAGCTATTTTCAAAGAAAGTGATATTTTTGCTTATATGCTTCAGTAACTTTAAATTAAGGCAGTGGGGAATTTAAAATGCTGGAAAAAAAGCTCAGCAAGAAATAACAATAAAAGACTAGCCACATGAAAGCATTGCAAAGGAAGCCAGTGGGATATAATTATTACTCACATTATTATCAGAGGTGAGTTATGTGAGAGAGTGGTAACATCAGATAGCAGGAAAGTCAATGAGGCCACAGGATCACAAATCATTAGGAAAAACATCCCATATGCACACGTTATTCTTTGTATGTGTTTTTCACTTGAAGAACTGAAATGAAATTTAAATCAGCATTTCACAGCTGCCATATTTTGCCTTTATATAATATTTAGACCTTTAATTTTCCATAAAGAAGAAAGTTAAAAATTCACTTAAATTACATATGAAATCCTTATTTTGGTGACTGTTTTGTTATGCACTTGTTTTAAATGTAGAAGTTTCCCAATTTTTTACTCAGAGTGAAATAATGTAGCTACCATGTTTTGGAATAGAGAAACAGGGATAGAAACATATAATATTCACACGGTAAAAAAATAAAAGGACCTAAGTACTAACTGCCATGAGAATTATCCTCTCATTATCCATATACAGAAAATAGGACAACATGTGTGAAATGATGAAATGACAGTTTTCAGTCATTAGGCAACAGGCAGTGAATTCTGAAGGAAAAGGGAGCAAGAAAAGTAAGTCTCATATTTTCATCTTTGCCTCAGCTTACTGCCCAAGGCAGTTTTGAAACGTTGAACAAAAAAGAATGAAGAAAGATGAACTTTAAACCCATGGAATAACTTCAAGCGCATAAACATATGAAATGGGAAACCAAGAAGCAGAGGAGAGAGACAAAGAACCAGGACAACGTTTTTTGTCCACACTTTTTTGTTGTTTCGTTGTTCAGTTGTGCCTGACTCTGTGCAACCCTGTGACTGCAGCACTCCAGGCTTTCACACTTTAAATATATACATCCGTGTGTCAACTACCTCAGTAAAGCTGGAAAAATTAGAATCTTTGCTAAGGCCAGAATCAAAATAATAACAAAGATCAGTTAGTGAATTTCTCATGATTTTCTTCTGACATAGTGATTAGACGTGATCTGAAAATGGAAATACATATCAAAGAAGGCTCTCTGGTAGTTTGAGTTTTCGCTGCTGATGCTCTTTTGTGTCCTTGATTCATCTTGAAATGCAAAGTTTCCTACACAGAATTTATCAGAGATGATGTGTCTCATCTTCTACTTGCTCAGTATCTGGAAACAACACAGGACTCAAAAGCTATTGTTGAGTGTAAGATTAGGTAAGTAACAGCCACTCAGAATGTGTGCCACTTCATATCTTTCCTTGCTTGGGAGGTGAAGATTTCATACTGTAATGGAGAAAACCAGCCCAAGTCTTGCTTTTTCCTAGCAGTGTGGCTATACGCTTACTTCCCGGCCCTCTGATGTTTGCTTCAGGAGCATAAATATGCACAATTGAGGCTACTTGCACCTTGGCATCAAAGGGCAAAACCATGGGAGACATCTGCTTCCAGCCACAGGTCCTCAACATTCTTTACTTTCTGGGGATGAAAAACTGGCAGTAGGCATCTCAGGTGGTTTCCAGTCTCAAAAGCATGGACACGAACCTGGAATGCTTGTCTTGGTGTACAAAACAACCTAAGTCTAAAGAGGTACTGTTAATCTGGCTAGGCAGTTGTTACCAGTGAACCTTTATTTTCTAAAGTAAAATGAGGAATTAAATTTAAAAAATAAAGGAAAAAAACAAAAAAAACCCTACTACCTAATCCAATGTTATGGTGATTTCCCCTTATGTTTTCTTCCAAGGGTTTTATAGGTCTTGCTGTTACACTTAGGTCATTAATCTGTACTTAGTTACTGTTTTATGTGGTGGGAGGTAGGGGTCCAGCTTCATTCTTTTGCATGTGATTAATCCAGCTTTTCCAGACACATCTGTTGAAGACACTATTCCTTCTCCACTGAATTATCCTGGTGCTCTAGTCAAAGAGTAATTGACTATTACTGGGAGGGTTTATTTCTGGATTCTCAGTCTATTCCATTGGTTTGTGTCTTATGCCAGCACCACACTATTTTATTCAATTAATGAGGCTTTGCAGTCAGTTTTGAAATCAGGAAGGGTAAGTCTTCCAATTTTGTTTTTATTTTTCAAGATTGGTATGACTCTCCTGGGTTATCTTCTTTTATTAAAAATAAAATTAATATGTAGCTCCATTTCAGTGGCTTTCAATTAGGGATTGTGCTAAGTTGCTTCAGTCATGTGAACTCTTTGTGACCCTAAGGACTGTAGCCTGCCAAGGCTCCTCTGGCCATGGGATTCTTCATGCAAGAACACTGGAGTGGGTTGCCATGCCTTCCTCCAGGGGACCTTCCCAAAACAGGGATCAAATCCACATCTCCTGCAGCTCCTGCATTACAGGTGGATTCTTTACCACTGAGCCACAAGGGAAGCCCCAATTAGGGGTCATTTGTCCCCAGTTCCAGGCGTACTTGGTGGTATCTGGAGACATGTTTGGAATCCTTATCTAATTAGTTAAAATAATCATTTTAATTTACTGAGTTGTTAAAGTATGATTTTCCTTCCGTGAAAGAACTGAGAGAGACTTGAAGCAGTAGAGCACATGATGAAAACAGTGCAGTTCCTTGATGATGGGCAAAGAGGGTATTTTGTGGGCACACTTTTGTTAATGGAGCTAAATGTATGCCTCATAACCTTTTTCTCATTTTAGGCTACATCTCCATTTTAGGCTATATTTAAATACTTGCTTATCTTCTTGGTATCTGGGAAGTTAGCAGTTCTCAGAGTAGAAGTTGGTAGGGGTGGCCTGGTGTGTATCAGTGACCCTGTCGCTGAGTGAAGCAGCTGGGGCTTAAGTCTCCAGAGGCTACTATAGTGCCCTAACTTTTAGGAGCCAGGGGAGTCAGTAGGTGGGTGTCACAGGAGCAAAATAAGGGGTTTCTGGGAACTGCAATACAGGCTGTAGCCTGGAATTCTGCATCTTTCCCAGGGGATAGTTCAGGCTCAGTTGGTACTATCCCCGCTGCAGACAGGCAGCTATTAACCGGGGTTGCTGGCTATCAGGCTCCCACTCATCCTCCCAGAATCAGTCCCTCCAGGAACAGAGGCTTCTGTACAGAGGCCTAGTCCACACACAAGGAAGGGACCACCCCATTTCTCAACCAGGGGTTGAATTGGGATGGCCAGAGCTCCTACTGTCTCAGTCCCAGCTCTCAATAAGGACAGATTCCTTGGAAAACTACCAAGCCCCCTTTTCCCACTGTCCTACAGCCTTACAAAGTCTAGATCTGTCACAAGCGGTAGTGTAAGGGTAGAGGCCCAGGAGAGCTTGGTTCCTGCTTCAGGGATGCAGACGCGCCGTCTGCACTCAGGAGTGATCCTGATGGTCCCTAAGACCCACACTGCTTCTGGGTGTCAAGGAAACTAAACAAAATCTCAGGTTCCTGTAATTCTCTCAGTGTTGGAAAGAATGTACTCCATGGTGGAATATGGGAGATACTAGTGACTCAGAAAGAATGCACCCCATGGTGGAATATGGGAGATACTAGTGACTCAGAAAGAATGCACCCCATGGTGGAATATGGATATCCTAGTGGCTTCCATATAATGATACGGGGTTTGATGTAGATCATACTTGGATGGCCTAGTGGTTTTCCCTACTTTCTTCAATTTAACCCTGAATTTTGCAATAAAAAGCTCATACTCTGAGCCATAGTCAGCTCCCGGTCTTGTTTTTGCTGACTGTATAGAGCCATCTTTGGCTGCAAAGAATATAACCAATTTGATTTCGGTATTGGCTATCTGATGATGCTTATGTGTACAGTCATCACTTGTGTTGTTGGAAGAGGGTGTTTGCTATGACCTTGTAGTCTCTTGACAAAATTGTTAGATTTTGCCCTCTTTCATTTTATACTCCAAGGCCAAATTTACCAGTTACTCCAGGTATCTCTTGACTTCCTACTTTTTAATTCTAATCCCTTATGATGAAAGGGACATCTTTCTGCAGAACTATGGACAGAGGTTTGTAACAATGTACAGAAGGTGGTGACCAAAGAAAGAAATGTAAGAAGGCAAAGTGGTTGTCTGAGGTGTTTATACTAAAGGCTGAGGAAAGAAGAGAAGCAAAAGGCAAGGAAAAGGGGAAAAGATATACCCAACTGAATGCAGAGTTTCAAAGAATAGCAAGAAGAAATAAGAAAGCATTCTTAAGTGAACAAAGCAAAGAAATATAGAAAATCAATAGAAGGAGAAAGAATAGAAATCTCTTCAAGAAAATTAAAGATATCAAGGGAACATTTCATGTGAGAAAGGGCACAATAAAGGATCAAAATGGTAAAGACCTAACAGAAGCAGAAGAGACTAATAGAAAGTGGCAAGAATACACAGAAGAACTATACAAAAAAAAAGTCTTAATGACTCAGATAACCACAGTGATGCAGTTAATCACCTAGAGTTAGACATCCTAGAGCTTGAAGTCAAGTGGGCCTTAGGAAGCATTACTGTGTACAAAACTACTGTAGGTGATGGAATTCCAGCTGAGCTATTTAAAAATCCTAAAGAAATTGCTGTTAAAGTGCTGTGCTCAATATGCAAGAAAATTTGGAAAACTCAGCAGTGCCCACAGGACTCAAAAAGGTCAGTTTTCATTCCAATCCCAAAGAAGGGCAATGTCAAAGATTATTACAATTGCACTAATTTCACATGCTAGTAAGGTTATGATCAAAATCCTTCAAGCTAGCCTTTGGCAACATAGGAACCAAGAACTTTCAAATATAAAAATTGCATTAAGAAGAGGCAGAGGAACCAGAGACCAATTGCTAACATCTTTTGGATCACAGAAAAAGCAAGGGAATTCTAGAAAAACATCTACTTATGCTTTATTGACTGTGCTAAAGCCTTTGACTGGGTGGATCAAAACAAACTGTGGAAAATTCTTAGAGATGGGAATACCAGACCACCTTACCTGTCTCCTGAGAAATCTGTATGCAAATCAAGAAGCCACAGTTAGAACCAGACATGAAACAATGAACTTGTTCAGAATTGGGAAAGGAGTATGTCAAGGCTGCATATTATCACCCTACTTATAGAACTTCTATGTAGAGTACATCATGTGAAATGCCAGCCTGGATGAAGCATAAGCTGGAATCAAGACTTCAGGGAGAAGCACCAACAACCTCAGATATGAAGATGACACTACCCTAATGGCAGAAAGTGAAGAGGACCTAAAGAGTGTCTTGATGACGGTATAAGAGGAAAGTGAAAAGCTGGCTTAAAACTCAACATTAGAGAAACTGTGATCATGGCATCTGGTCCCATCACTTCATGGCAAATGGAAGACGGAAAAGTGGAAGCAGTGACATATTTTATTTTTTGGGGTTCAAAAATCACTGAGGATGGTGACTGCAGCCATGAAATTAAAGGACACTTGCTCCCTGGAAGGAAAGCTATGACAATCTGCATATTAAAAAGCAGAGACATCATTTTACCAATAAAGGTCTGTACAGTCAAAACTACGGTTTTTCCAGTCAATGTATGGATGTGAGAGTTGGAACATAAAGAAAGCTGAGCATCAAAGAACTGATGATTTCAAATTGTGGTGCTGGAGAAGACTTGTGAGGGTCCCTTAAAGTGTGAGGAGATCAAAGCAATCAATCCTGTCTTGTGCTTAGGTGATCAGTTGTGTCCAACTCTTTGTGACCCCATGGACTGTAGCCCTCTAGGCTCCTCTGTCCATGGAGATTCTCCAGGTAAGCATACTGGAGTGGATTGCCATGCCCTCCCTTCAGGGGATCTTTCCAACCCAGGGATTAAACCCAGGTCTCCCACATTGCAGGTGGATTCTTTACCATCTGAGCCACCATGAAAGCCACCAATCAATCCTAAAAGAAATCAACCCTGGATAGTCATTGGAAGGACTGATGCTGAAGCTGAAGCTCCAGTACTTTGGCTACCTAATGTGAAGAGCCGACTCACTGGAAAAAATCCTGATATTGGGAAAGACTGAAGGCAAAAGGAGAAGGGGGTGGCAGCAGATGAAATGGTTAGATAGCATCACCAACTCAGCGGACATAAATTTGAACAAACTCTGGGACATCGTGAAGGACAGGGGAGCTTGGAGAGCCGCAGTCCATAGGGTAGCAAGTGCCAGTCATAACTTAATGACTGAACAACAAGAAAGTGGCCTCTAATCTCCAGACGCTTCCACATGTGGGGTTTGAGGGGATCCGAGATTGGTGTATTGTGGTGGGTAAACTCAGGCTTCTATTATGTTAGCACCTGGGATCTAGACCACATTAGTCTACAATGCCTCCACTTCACACAAGGATTTGTCATCTATTAATAGTTCAACGATAGTGTTGTTCCTAATATAAAAACATAGTCCAGGTTCGATGCACGATACTGGATGCTTGGGGCTAGTGCACTGGGACAACCCAGAGGGATGGTATGGGGAGGGAGGAGGGAGGAGGGTTCAGGATGGGGAACACATGTATACCTGTGGTGGATTCATTTTGATATTTGGCAAAACTAATACAATTATGTAAAGTTTAAAAATAAAATTAAATTAAAAAAAAATAAAAATAAATAAATAAATAAATAAATAAATAAAAAGAAAGGGACAGAGTATGGAAGTTGGGTGGAGGTAGGATTGCTAGAGTTAGTAAATGAAAACACAGGATGCCAAGTTAAATTTCAATTCCAGATAAATAAACATGTGGTTTTTAAGTATATCTCAGTTATCACATGGTATATACTTGTACAAAAGTCTCTTATTTATCTGAAATTCAAATTTAACTGGGCATCCTGTATTGTTCTAGCAAGCCTAGCTGGATGAGGCAGAAAAGTCTATGGGAGGGGTGGTGTTGGTGTTGGTGGTAAATGATAATAAAAATACCTTTTAAAAGAAAAAAAAAAAAAAAAACGGTCACATTGTTCAAGGTATTAGTCTGTGATTTTGAAGTCAAATGAAGAGAGATCACCTTGAACTACAGACAAAATGCAAGACTGTGTTTGCCTGATCTCTTGGCAGAACTGGAAGCTATATACTTGCTTTCATTGTGATGCGCAACCTAGTGGCAGCATTCACATTTAAGTACATTCAGATCCCACCTGCCTCCAATCTCAAAGCCTCCTGATATTTACCAAAAGGACCTGTCATTTACAAGATGAAAAACTGGCTTATGTCAGTTTGTGACAGTCAATTATATAAATAAATAGACAGTCATAGGAAATGTTTCACTTGACAATAAATGGCTCCCCTTTCTATTTCAGAAGTTTACCATAGACAAAAAAATGTATCAGGACTGTATCTATTTATAGTTACCTGGAGTAAATAGGCTTGGTAGCACAGAAATCATCACAAAGCATTGATTACCTACAATAATAAATATTTATATACAAAAACAGAAGTGGAAATGCATGACAGATTTAGTGCTAGGACTTTTGCTTCCAACCATGATGGATTACCAAAGACTGAATTCTCCCCAATGATTTCAAACACTATAACACTGAACAGAAGGTAAGAAATAATGATTTTCATATGTGTGACAATAGGTAAGGCAGGTCTGTGATATGTGAATAACGAGAAACAAAGGAGGTGAGTGTTGTGCAAGGAGGGAAATGAAAATAGAATCCAGAGATCTTAATCTGTTGAAGGGATCAAAATCATAATTCAGGGGTAGGCTAATACAGATAGAGTTGAGGGGACATAATATTAGAAAAAAAGAAGTTAATAGACATTCAAGCAATATTGCATAGGAACCTGGAATGTTAGGTCCACGAATCAACGTCGACATTCTAAGAATCAGCGAACTAAAATGGACTGGAAATGGTGAATTTAACTCAGATGACCATTATATCTACTACTGCGGGCAGGAATCCCTTAGAAGAGATGGAATAGCCATCATGGTCAACAAAAGAGTCTGAAATGCAGTACTTGGATGCAATCTCAAAAATGAGAGAATGATCTCTGTTCATTCCAAGGCAAACTATTCCATATCACAATAATCCAAGTCTATGCCCCAACCAGTAACGCTGAAGAAGCTGAAGTTGAACGGTTCTATGAAGACCTACAAGACCTTTTAGAACTCACACCCCAAAAAGATATCCTTTTCATTATAGGGGACTGGAATGCAAAAGTAGGAAGTCAAGAAACACCTGGAGTAACAGGCACATTTGGCCTTGGAATACGGAATGAAGCAGGGCAAAGGCTAATAGAGTTTTAACAAGAGAATGCACTAGTCATAGCAAACACCTTCATCCAACAACATAGGAGAACTCCACACACGGACATCACCACATGGTCAACACCGAAATCAAATTGATTACATTCTTTGCACCCAAAGATGGAGAAGCTCTATACAGTCAGCAAAAACAAGACCATGAGCTGACTGTGGCTCAGATCATGAACTCCTTATTGCCAAATTCAGACTTAAATTGAAGAAAGTAGGGAAAACCACTAGACCATTCAGGTATGACCTAAATCAAATTCCTTATGATTATACAGTGGAAGTGAGAAATAGATTTAAGAGACTAGACCTGATAGATAGAGCGCCTGATGAACTATGGACGGAGGTTCGTGACATTGTACAGGAGACAGGGATCAAGACCATCCCCATGGAAAAGAAATGCAAAAAAGAAAAATGGCTGTCTGGGCAGGCTTTACAAATAGCTGTGAAAAGAAAAAAAGCCAAAGGCAAAGGAGAAAAGGAAAGATATATGCATCTGAATGCAGAGGTCCAAAGAATAGCAAGGAGAGATGAGAAAGCCTTCCTCCGCAATCAATGCAATAAAATAGAGGAAAACAACAGAATGGGAAAGACTAGCGATCTCTTCAAGACAATTAGAGATACCAAGGGAATATTTCATGCAAAGATGGGCTTGATAAAGGACAGAAATGGTATGGACCTAACAGAAGCATGTGATATTAAGAAGGGGTGGCAAGAATACACAGAAGAACTGTACAAAAAAGATCTTCACAACCCAGATAATCACGATGGTGTGATCACTGACCTAGAGCCAGACATCCTAGAATGTGAAGTCAAGTGGGCCTTGGGAAGCATCACTATGAACAAAGCTAGTGGAGGTGATGGAATTGCAGTTGAGCTATTTCAAATCCTGAGAGATGATGCTGTGAAAGTGCTGCACACAATATGCCAGCAAATTTGGAAAACTCAGCAGTGGCCACAGAACTGGAAAAGGTCAATTTTCATTCCAATCCCAAAGAAAGGCAATGCCAAAGAATGCTCAAACTACCGCACAATTATACTCATCTCACATGCTAGTAAAGGAATGCTCAAAATTCTCCAAGCCAGGCTTCAGCAATATGTGAACCGTGAACTTTCAGATGTTCAAGCTGGTTTTAGAAAAGGCAGAGGAACCAGGGATCAAATTGCTAACATCCGTTGGATCATCGAAAAAGCAAGAGAGTTCCAGAAAAGCATCTATTTCTGCTTTTTTGACTATGCCAAAGCCTTTGACTGTGTGGATCACAATAAACTGTGGAAAATTCTGAAAGAGATGGGAATACCAGACCACTTGACCTGCCTCTTGAGAAATCTCTATGCAGGTCAGGAAGCAACAGTTAAAACTGGATATGGGACAATAGACTGGTTCCAAATAGGAAAAGGAGTACGTCAAGGCTGTATATTGACACCCTGCTTATTTCACTTATATGCAAAGTACATCATGAGAAATGCTGGGCTGGATGAAGCACAAGCTGGAATCAAGATTGCCTGGAGAAACATCAATAACCTCAGATATGCAGATGACACCACCCTTATGGCAGAAAGTGAAGAGGAACTAAAAAGCCTCTTGATGAAAGTGAAAGAGGAGAGTGAAAAAGTTGGCTTAAAGCTCAACATTCAGAAAACAAAGATCATGGCGTCCAGTCCCATCACTTCGTGGGAAATAGATGGGGAAACAATGGAAACAGTGTTGAACTTCATTTTCTTGGGCTCCAAAATCACTGCAGATGGTGATTGCAGCCAGGAAATTAAGACGCTTACTCCTTGGAAGGAAAGTTATGACCAACCTAGATAGCATATTCAAAAGCAGAGACATTCTTTTGCCAACAAAGGTCCATCTTGTCACGGCTATGGTTTTTCCTGTGGTCATGTATGGATGTGAGTGTTGGACTGTGAAGAAAGCTGAGGACTGAAGAATTGATGCTTTTGAACTGTAATGTTGGAGAAGACTCTTGCAAGTCCCTTGGACTGCAAGGAGATCCAAGGAGTCCATTTTAAAGGAGATCATTCTTGGGTGTTCTTTGAAAGGAATGATGCTAAAGCTAATACTCCAGTACTTTGGCCACCTCATGCAAAGAGTTGACTCATTGGAAAAGACCCTGATGCTGGGAGGGATTGGGGGCAGGAGGAGAAGGGGACGACAGAGGATGAGATGGCTGGATGGCATCACTGACTCAATGGACGTGAGTCTGAGTGAACTCCAGGAGTTGGTGATGGACAGGGAGGCCTGGTGTGCTGCAATTCATGGGGTTGCAAAGAGTCAGACACGCCTGAGTGAACTGAACTGGATAGATATTCAAAGGGAGCTCTTCAAGTTTTAGCTGAGTATTGGTATGGCTATATATAAAAACAAATTACACAAGGGCAGATAGAAAATTACTTGAAGTTGTTGGATTATCAATTCCTGGAGCTCACACAGGGCTGAGAGAATTTATCTTTCCATCAGCAGAACAGAAAGACCTTCTAACCCACAGATCATACAAGACTTGAGAAAGTTATTAAATTAATAATGGGCTTAATTATGTCCACAGTAACAGCTGATCTGTATTCATACTAACAAATTGTAAAGCAAGCCTTAACAGATTCAATTGATAACTCAACTGCATTCCAAGCAAAATCCACCACTATTTAGGGGAATACAACAAAATCTATCACTCAAATGTAAGATTTACAAAGTTCAGCGATCAATCACCTATTACCAGGGACAGTAAGACTCCTACATATGAATGGCTTCCATTTTCATGAGTCTGTTTTCAATACCAATATTGTACTCTTTTTATTACTATAACTTTGCAATATAGTTTAAAATCAAAGACCATGAAGTCTCTAGTTTGTTCTTCTTTCACAAGAATTGCTTTGTCTACTGGGGGTCTTTTGTGGTTCCAAAAAAGTTATTTTTAAAATAGGAAAAAAGATCTATTCTAGTTTTGGACTTTTTAGCAGGCTAAAATTTACCTTAAACATATTTGGCATTCACATTAAATTTCATTTCTAATACATGAGAATCTCAGATAATCAGTATTATCAAAACTTTTTTGTGGAAAACATCCTGTCCACTGATATAATTCAAACTAACATATCCATTGCCTCTTTATCTTCATAATATTTTTCTTCAATTGCTGTAAAAAACTTATGCCAGGTTTCAATATGTAGCTTTGACAACACTACATCTACAACCCTTTATATTTTTATATATAATTTAGTATATCTTTTAGTGGATCAGTAAGGGAGAATTTAGAAGTAAATCATCTGTTCCTCTCACAGGTCTGGGGAAGTAATACAGTCAAATTGGTCTGTAAAACATTGAATCCTGTGCTTTCTCCAGAACACTGTTTTACATCACTGCTATGTTTACTAAAGCAAAACAGCTGTATAATTATTTTCCCACAAAGACAGTTATTTGCAAACTATAAAAGTGCTTCATATTCTAATTAACATTGTCCAGCAAACACTTATAGAGGGTCCACAATGTGCAAGCATTATTCTAATTACAGTAAATTACAGTAGTTCTGGTTTATGCCTTTGACTAATTTAGAATTTGCTAATGACCAACTTATCTGTAGAAGTACCAGAATCATAAGACATTTTGAAAAATTAATTCACCACCCTCTTAAATAGTTTAGTGACTCATTACTTAATGGAATATCTTACTCAACAATGAAAATATAATCAAATGAATCATGAAATAAGACATCATATGTGCTTCATTTTCCCTAACAATTTCTAACATTTTAAGTTTCAAAATCCTTTTCAATTTCTTATTCTGATTATCAATCCTTTTGGTTAAATAACACAACAAAAGGTGAAACTGAAGCTCAGGGCTATATGTGAATTGTTGTCTGTCACAATATATTTTAATAGCTGGCTAAACATCACTTCATGGTAAATAGATGTGGAAACAATGGCAGACTATTTGTTTAGGCTCCAAAATAACTGCAGATGGTGACTGCAGCCATGAAATTAAGACACTTACTCCTTGGAAGGAAAGTTATGACCAACCTAGACAGCATATTAAAAAGCAGAGACATTACTTTGCCAACAAAGTTCCGTCTAGTCAAGGCTATGGTTTTTCCAGTGGTCGTGTATGGATGTGAGAGTTGGACTGTGAAGAAAGCTGAGCACCGAAGAATTGATGCTTTTGAAACTGTGGTGTTGGAGAAGGCTCTTGAGAGCCCCTTGGACTGCAAGGAGATCCAACAAGTCCATCCTAAAGGAGATCAGTCCTGGGTGTTCATTGGAAGGACTGATGCTGAAGCTGAAACTCCAATACTCTCGCACCTGATGCGAAGAGCTGACTCATTTGAAAAGACCTTGATGCTAGGAAAGATTGAGGGCAGGAAGAGAAGGGGACGATAGAGGATAAGATCTTTTTATTAAAATTTCTTTAATGTCCTACAAGTTTTGCTGTTTTATATATATTGATAATTGAACCTAATTCTCACATATACATTCTACCTTACTATGGAATCAAGAAAAAAAATCTTCAATAAAGAACTTTAAAAAAGAAAATAACACCTTACATCAACCTGTGGGTATTTTACTTTTTGAAATAACACTTTGGGATAGCAGAATTTATTTAATTTTAGACACTTCCATAATTAAAAAGTTGTGTACCTATAAATATCTAAACTAAAACAAGAAACTAGCAATATTTCTCTCAAGCCCTTATCTCCAATATGTCATAGTGCCGATCAAGAGAGAGCTACAACGATGTTTGACTATTACATTATATTTTAAAGCACAGATTTTGACTGATATTTTAAATGTAAGGAATCATCGTAGAATATTGAGTTCCTGTAATTAAATATTAAGAACAAGTATAAAATAATATTTCTGAAATTTTAATTTTTTGAAATATTTTTAAGTATGTAGAAAAATTCATTGGTGAGTTCCTTATGTTCACAAACTTATTTTTTGATGAACAGACTTTTCACTATTTTAAATAAAGCATACACAGAGTTAGAGAATACATTTTAATGCAGGCTATATATCTTTTTTATTTTGAATTGTGGAAAAAACACATAAAATTTACCAACTTAATCTTCTGACAGAACCTCAGAGAGATCTGTATACCTATGGTTACAGCAGTATTATTCACAATAGTCAAGAGATAGAAGCAACCCAAGTGTCCACTGATGGATGGATGAATAATCAAAATGTGTTATATACATACTGTGAAATATTATTTACAGTATGTGTATAAAAGAAAGAAAATCCTGTATATGGATGAACCCTGAGGACATAACACTAAGTGAAATATTAGTCACCAAAAGATAAATAGTGTATTTTTAAAGTAAGAATTTAATGATATTGTTTGAATGAGAAAAAATTTGCAATTTTCACTGAGTTTTATAGTGCCTAAGACTGCTTTATAAATTTAAAAAATTATAAACTTTTAGTGTAGTGAAAACCTAAGATGTCGGATGCCAGTTTTATACATTAGGAATTTCCAGGCCAGAAATTCAGCATTTTATCCAAGTTTATATAAGTAACAGCAACTTACTCAGAATTCACAATGGGGCATAATATGCTAGATGTCTTAGATGCTATCCCATTTAATGCTCATCATTTAATGATTTAATTAGTTTTATTCACTTAACTTTATGCCTGAGAAAGCTGAGACTTCAAACGTTAAGTAACTGGCCTAAGATCAAATAGGAGAGGGTGGAGAAAACATTTGTTTTACTCAAAGCTCATGTTCTCAAACTAGTAAGTTATATTGCCTTCTTCAGCTTGTGTCTAGATCAGTCTTCTTTTATGCACTCTACCAGTAATTGAAAATACATGAGTTTTGTTTAAACAGTTTAAATGATTGAATTTGAATGTCTTATCCTCCTGAATAGCTACCTTGCGCACTGTAACCTATTTTGTTTCTTTAGGGCATATTAAAAAAAAAAAGTGTGTACCTTGTAATAATAATAAATTGGTACTATTTCTTTAACATGCAACAAAGGTATCAAGAGTATGACAAAGCTTAAAACATAGCATTTGATCTTAATTTATTTGCAAATATTAACAGCAAACACTTTTAAATCACTTCTCTATGTCAGGAATACTCATGCATATGAGTGTGTGTGTATGTTGTTAATACCTTCATAATACCTTGGAAATCATAAAGCACATCATAAAAGCATAAAAAATACTTAGGTATTAACAACAGATACACAAATGCATATATATTGCTGGCAAATAAAAAAGTGATAATATATAGAAGAATCATAGTTCTACGAACAACCGAATAGACTAGGTATCAATATTATCTCTGTTTTACAGATAAGGAATCAGAGGCACAAAGAGCTTATACGTACAAAGAAAGTGGAAACCAGGAAGGGCCAGGATTTACACCCATAAAATCTGAATCAAGGGTTTGTTCTTAATCAGTTACCTAAACATTTAATGCTAAATTACTGTCTTTTTCATATGAAGCATTGTTTTGGGTTAAATGTGTCCACCCAAAATCCTTGTGTTGAAGTCCTATTTCCCAGTATTTCAGAGTGTGGCCTTATTTCAAGGTAGGATCTTTATGGAGGTAATCAAGTTAAAGTGAAGTTACTATGGTAGATCCCAATCTGATATGACTAGTGTCCTGATCAAATGTGTGCGTGCATACTGGCTCAGCTATGTCCGACTCTTTGTGACCCCATGGACTGCACCCCACCAGGCTCCTCTGTCTATGGGATTTTCCAGGCAAAGTACTGGAGTGGGGTGCCATTGCCTTCTCCGATGATAGCTCTAGAAAACTAATAAAAGAACCATTACCAAAAAATTATCATTATATGTAATATTATAAAACTAGCTTTAATAACCACAGCTATGCATTCTAGCTGAATACCTGTTATTGCAAGATTAAGACATTGGTATATATATTACAGGGATTCTCTGGTGGCTCAGATAGTAAAGGATCTGCCTGCAATTTGGGAGACTCAGGTTTGATCCTATGATAGTGATAGGATCAGCAATATCAGACACCTTAATGGAATGTTTATATTAGAAAGGTGAGTCATGTTTATTATTATGTAGTTTGGGGCTCTGAAATGATTGAAAAACAGTCTCATATGTGTGGAAAGAATTGCTATTATTAAGGTAGTTATTGAAAGGTAGCCCATAAAATGTAATTATTAGGCAAGCCATATCTGGTTTTTTTTTTTAATGATTTTCTTTACATTGTTCAAGGTACATTCTACTCACTTAAACCAGATCTGAGGTAAGACTTTGAAAGACACATATTAGCCAATGCTCAATATAAGTCATAACAGAGGTGGAATACTAGCCAGGCATGAATTTTACTACTTTATTTACAAACTTTTTCAAAGACATACCATGGGCACTCCAGTATATAAATGTTAATAGTCTAAGTTATGCTAGAATTACCATGGTTTACTACTACTCTTGACATTTCAAAGACTCTTGCTCCCTTATTGGCAAGCAAATAACAGGATTTTTTATGCATTTTTAGGAAATGTTAGAAATAAGTGAAATTAAATTATATGATTTATAACAACTGAGGATAATATGAAAATATTTCTTGGGGTCAAATAATTTATGCACACATTTCTGACAACTGGATATATGCTGAGGGTCCTGAATAAAGAAACAATTGAGGAAAACAAAGCAAAATCCTTTTAATCTTCCAATAAAGTCAAGCAGATCTCTTATATATTTCTCCTAGGATTGATTGCTAAACTCAACAGTGGTCTTTATCATCACACTGTTGGTCCAAGCATTACTACAAATACATTATTATGGGATTCTCCATTTAAAATTATGGAGGAAAGGCTTTTTACATACAAAATAATTTGCTTTTTAAAGAAGATCTCATTAGGTAGCCACGTTGTGATGAAGTTAAATATTTGTTTAAGTATTTGGCAATGAGGCTGCATTCAGCAAGATCCTGGGAATTCTCCTCCTCCTTTGAGAATTTCAGCATGGCAGGGGTGTGTCTATGCCTCTATTTCTACACTTTGCTCTACATTGAACAATATTTCACTGATATTAATGCAGGTTCTCACTTTTTACTTCTGAAGACTGGCATTAGGCAACCTGAGGGATGAATACTTTGAACAACTTGAGAATTACAGAACATTTTTGAACATGTATAGATTTTGAAAAGAAGATAAATGTATAGAAGAACTGAAGAAATAAAGTTTCTACAGAAATATGAAGTGAGAAAATTTTTCTATACTTTTGACAAAGGGAAGATGATTAATAGTTTGCTTCTCTTGTAACATGATGCTGCTGCTGCTACTGCTAAGTCGCTTCAGTCTGTCTGACTCTGTGTGACCCCATGGACTGCAGCCTATCAGGCTTCTCCGTCCATGGGATTTTCCAGACAAGAGTACTGGAGTGGGGTGCCATTGACTTCTCTGCTTATAACATGAACATAGTGATTGTGAGAATAATATGTACTCTTAAAAATCTGTAAATGTGAGTATTTCTATCAATGTATTCATTCATTCTTGCATTGATCAAATATGTACTTAAAAGTGGCTTTGTGGGATATACTCTGTTAGTCGAGGGTTAGAAGGTGGCAAACCTTATGGAGTTTACAGTTTGTAATCTATCATTAATACAGAAAATAAAATTGCCCAACTCTCTCCATATAATGTGATTCATAAGCCTCTTGATGTCACCCATAATGCTAGTTGTCCCTATAAAAGAAAACTGTGACTCTTTATAGTTTTAGGTGAATTTATTACAAAGCTACAGTTTTTCCAGTAGTCATGTATATGTATGAGAGTTGGACCATAAAGAAAGCCGAGCACTGTAGAATCGATGCCTTCGAACTGTGGTGCTGGAGAAAACACTTGCTGCTTTTGTACTGCGGTGTTGGAAAAGGCTCTTGAGAGTCCCTTGGACTGCAAGGAGATGAAACCAGTCAATCCTGAATATTCATTGAAAGGACTGATGCTGAAGCTGTAGCTCTAATACTCTGGCCACCTGATGCAAAGAGCCAACTCATTGGCAAAGACTCTGACACTGGGAAAGATTGAAGGCATAAGGAAAGGAGGTGGCAGAGGATGAGATGGTTATACAGCACCACCATTCAATGGACATGAATTTGAGCAAACTCTGGGAGACAGGAAAGAACAGGGGAGCCTGGTGTGCTGCATTCCATGGGGTCACAAAGAGTCAGACACAACTTAGTGACTGAACAACAAGCTTAATCAACCTGGATTATTTTCCCCCTACTGGGGGAGGTGGGGTTCTCAGTTTTCTGAAGACTTTAAGTTGCCTAATTTTCTCACTGTAACCACCTGGTTTCCTTAGTCCAGATGTTAAATCGTCATCGTGAATGTTCAGCAATGGAACAGGTTGAGTGTTAATTCTCTCCCTCTTTCACTGCACAGTGATTCATCAGAAAAATGTTTATCTGTTTCATGTTGTTGTTTCTGTCTTATTATTATTGGATTATTGGATGTTAGAGAAGATCTTTTATCTTATGATTTCTAAAAAGATATGATTTTCACTGTATGTGAAAGAGCCAGAAACAGGGGGCTAAGTGTACAATGTATTTCAGACCAATGGTAGTAAGCAGAGTTCAGTTCCTCATAGCACTTCTGACTTTGCTACATAATTATGAAGTGAAACTAAACAAGAAATGAGCTTAAAATCATTAGACACATGCTATGTAAGTAGAGCTCTTTGCTGATAGTAAAATGAGTCATTGAATAGATTCTTCTGAAGTCAACACTGCTAATACTGTTTTTCTGGTTGTAATTTGGAGGGTTTTGTGTGTATTTGTTTTATTCAAGGCTTTCTTTTGTGTCTTGTATCAGAGAATTTTTCTCACAAAACCTAAAAATAGTAAAACAAAATACAATCAATATTTATATAATTAAATGATTATTTTCCTCAATGAAACATTCCACTAGGAAAGTCTCCTTAGGTTCAGAAATGTTTTTAACTTTTAATTTTTTTAAAGTTGTTTACAATGAGGAACAAATGTGTCATTATCATGACAGACAAAAGAGAAATAACTGGAAGGAAAATGCAGTTATACTGGAATTTACCAAACTATTCCAATCAAAGCCTTTATCAACGTGCTCAAGAATAGAATTTCAGATAATGTATAAAATCCTACCACAGAACTAAAGCTAGAAGCCTAATTATATTTGAATGCACCCTGTGGGATCTCTCCTGTGACTTATTTCCCAGGAGTTTCTGCATTAATTTTTATTCATTATCCCTCTTTCACATATTTTTCTCCAAAGACATGGGAGAAAAAGATAATACAAGAAAAGCAGACCTTCTTGAAAAGTCTTCCAGGCTTCATACATTTCACTGAAGAACTGGAATGTGGAGTAATTGGTGGCCTCTGTAAATATTGGTATTAATCAGTTACCCTGTGCCTGTCAACTTAAGGACTGAAACAGTTTTATTTTTTTTACTTTTTAAAATTTATCAGCTTATTTGAAACTCATAATTTGAGTTAGTATTTCAGAACTATATAACCAGTTGATCTTGAATATTACTTTCCCAGAAGAAAAGGTGTAAATTATTGTTGATTATTATAAAATAATTATACCTAACAAAATTAGATGTCAGAATTTAAATACAGCTCTACATTCTGTACAATTTTTGCATATGCTCAGGATGAAATCTCTCTGTTTCTTCTGAATATTTTAAGACTACTATTTTACTCTTGAGAATCTGTGGGATGATCTCTGCTATCAGCCGAATGCATAGATTGGGTAATCAAGACAAATATACAAACATAAGTGTCTGATTCATCAGAAATGCTTCCATTAAAGCAGTAGAAGATAATAAAGGCTAATATAAACAGCTATTACATGAAGTACAAAAGAATAGCTTCTCCTGACAGTTACTTTCTAGACTGGAGCTTAATTTCTTGTGGGTCTTTCACAGAGGTTTATGTCAGTATTAAAACTCACTAAAATCAAAGGAAAATAAAGGTTTAATGGTGGGGATAGATCCTGGCAGTTCTTTTTAATGGGAATGTGCATGTCTTCATTATAATCCATCAATCTGTATGTTTCTATTGATGGGGCACCTTGCCATCTTAATATGATTTTAATTTCTAACATATTAGAGATTAAGGATAGTTTAGATGCTCTAAGTTGCACATGGGTAATGCAATCCTCTAAGGCTTATCTGTAACCTTTGTTGCAACTGACATAGTGTAGCAATGGAGCACATAGACTCTTGAATGACATTGCTTACCAGACCCAGTAAATGCTTAAAATGTGAGAGTTGGACCAGAAAGGAGGAGGAACACTGAAGAATTGATGCTTTTGTACTGTGGTGTTGGAGAAGACTCTTGAGAGTCCCTTGGACAGCAAGGACATCAAACCAGTCTATTCTAAAGGAAATCAATCCTGAACATTCATTAGAAGGACTGATGCTGAAGCTGAAATTCCAATACTTTGGTTACCTGATGTGAACAGCTGACTCATTAGAAAAGACCCTGATGCTGGGAAAGATTGAGGCCAGGAGGAGAATGGGATGACAGAGGATGAGATGGTTGGATGGTATCACCGACTCAATGGACATAAGTTTGAGCAAGCTCTGGGAGATGGTGAAGGACAGGGAAGCCTGGTGTGCTGCAGTCCATGGTGTCATAAAGAGTCAGACATGACTGAGTAACTGAATAACAACAAAACCTCACTGAAGATTAAAATTAAATCATGAAGCAGACTTATATTTAAGATTTGGGGATTAGAGATTTCTGGATTCCTTTAATGGAAATTTTGGTTAATACATAAATGGGTACTTCCATAGCTGCAGGGTCAGTCTGGATGTAAGAAAATAATTCTCATTTATGCAGAATCACTATCTGACACAGCATGACTGATTCACTACTTTATCAAGAAGAGAGACTTGATGATAGACAGTCGAGTGAGGTAGTCATATGGATTTTCATTGCTTAACTTAGATTTTCCTGAAGGATTCTTTGAATAGTTGACATAGGCTCAGATATAGATCTCCTGGGAATGAAATAAACTTATAAAAAATAATGTTTGCATTAGTTTGGTGATGTATTTGTTTTCTTGTAGAACTTCCATGGTCAGGGAAATAGTATTTTTCTCTACTTTGACAAATTTTCTTTTGGCGTCCTTCTTCATTAATATTTATTAGGCTTTTTATATGTGTCATCAAGAGATAAATATTTCTAGGTAAGTAGCAATAAAAAATATAAATCTGCCTTTTTCCCCTGATATATGACCCAAAACAACTTACACAAATGCTATTTTTCCAAAATTCCTCAACGGATTTGATTCAATCTACACCAATTTCTAATCCTCTGGTGGCTCAAATGGTAAAGAATACGCCTGTAATGCAGGAGACTTGGGTTCAATCTCTGGGTTGGGAAGATCCCCTGGGGAAGGGAATGGCTACCCACTCCAGTACGCTTGCCTGGAGAATTCCACAAACAGAGGAGCCTGGTGGGCCACAATCCTTGGGGTTGCAAAGAGTCAGACACAATTACATGACTAACAGTTTTACTTTCTTTAATAATATATTTAATGCTTACTTCTTTTTTTTTTTTTTCTGGAGTGTCTTGTCTTTTCTACATGGTCTAAGTTCAGTTAGAGACATAGATGTTACAGCAAGTTTTTTCTACTGCTATATTATTCTCTTCTTCATATTTATAATAAAGTCTAGGGTATACAGAAAAATACTGTTCTGTATTCGTTTTTGTATCCTTAGTTACTTTAGATGTATGTTTGTTCTTTTCCTTGAATCTGATAATAAGCTTCTTAAGGATAGGTATTATGTCTTATATCTCCTGTATCATCAAAATGTACAGCATATTTGTGTTACAGGATAAACCTAATGAACACATATATTTCATTTAAAAATTTCAGTAGCAGTATCCTCAAATAAGATTTTGACAACTGTTCTTGGCAAATTTCCATAAGATTAAAGCTTTTCTGTATTTCAGTTGTTAACTGATTGTATAAATCCTCACGATCTGTCCTCAATATTTTGGTGAGTGTAAAGATGATAAAAAAGAGAATGCAATGCCTATGACAAATGAAATACTGCCTTTCATATCTGTAAACAAAGGATGTCACAATAATCAATGCTTGCAGCCCTCCAATGTGAGCACATGTGCCCAGAAGAACTCATGAAGAAAAGAATACTTGCCATCTAACAGCCACCGGACTGCAGACACTCCCTACAGTGAGCCCTGTGGAAACTCAGGATGTGAAAACACAGGATACTGGTCCCAGACCAGATATGCACATCTGAGGTGCATATCAACTCTTGTTTCTTCCCATATATAGAAAAGTGCTAAATTTCTTAACTAGGAATATCTGATTTTCTTTAATTAAAAATAGTATCTTGACATTCAGAATACTTGCCCTTTGGGGCAACCTTCTATATAACCTGACTTCCCCCATTACTCCCTTGGAGCAGTTCTCTCAGGGTTAATTGAGATGCTGCCTCCCAGGCTTGAAATCCTAAAAGTTACTGGCAAATAAAACATAACTCTCTACTTTCAGACTGAATTTTTTGTTGTTGTTATTTTTAGTTACTCAGTCATGCCCAACTCTTTGTGATCCCATGGATTGTAACCCACCAGTCTCCTCTGTCCATGGAATTCTCCAGGCAAGAATACTGGTCTGGGGTGCCATTCCCTTCTAATAATGTTTTAGTCAACACCTAAAATAAATTGTGCTATATATTTCCTAATTCTCACTGAAATCCACTCCCTATTATTTCTTATAGTTTAATATACTTCAAGAAGCTGACTTAACTCATATTGCATCAATTAGGCTTCATGTCCTATAGGTTCTGTGTTGTTTTATCCATAAGAAATGGAGGAAAGGGCAGGTCAAGAGCATATTTGCCCTTAGTTCCTCTCCTGATAGGTTTAAACTGAAAATAACTGTTTTTCTATCCCAAGGCCACAGATCCCTTTTAGAGCCAAATGGCCCATTTAATTTGGCTCTACTTCTCCCTGCATTCTAGATGCCTATCTCTCTCTTAGTATAACTGGGACTAGAGTGGTGGGCCTTCTCAGCTCTTGCTACCTTTGCATTGTTTCCTCTGACAATTCCTCATAAATTCTATTCTCAGTTCAGTCGCTCAGTCATGTCCTACTCTTTGTGACCCCATGAATCGCAGCACCAGGCTTCCCTGTCCATCACCAACTCCCAGAGTTCACTCAGACTCACGTCCAACGAGTCAGTGATGCCATCCAGCCATCTTATCCTCTGTCGTTCCCTTCTCCTCCTGCCCTCAATCTTTCCCAGCATCAGGGTCTTTTCAAATGAGTCAGCTCTTTGCATCAGGGGGCCAAAGTATTGGAGTTTCAGCTTCAAAATCAGTCCTACCTACCAATGAACACCCAGGACTGATCTCCTGTAGGATGGACTGGTTGGATCTCCTTGCAGTCCAAGGGACTCTCAAGAGTCCTTTTCATTATAGGGGACTGGAATGCAAAAGTAGGAAGTCAAGAAACACCTGGAGTAACAGGCACATTTGGCCTTGGAGTACAGAATGAAGCAGGGCAAAGGCTAATAGAGTTTTTACAAGAGAACACACTGGTGATAGAAAAAACCCTCTTCCAACAATACACGAGAAGACTCTACAAATGGACATCACCAGATGGTCAACATTGAAATCAGATTGATTATATTCTTTGCAGCCAAAGGTGGAGAAGCTCTATACAGTCAGCAAAAACAAGACCAGGAGCTGACTGTGGCTCAGATCATGAACTCCTTATTGCAAATTCAGACTGAAATTGAAGAAAGTGGAGAAAACCAATAGACCATTCAGGTATGACCTGAATCAAATACTTTATGACTATACAGTGGAAGTGGAAAATAGATTTAAGGGACTAGATTTGATAGACAGAGTGCCCGATGAACTATGGATGGAGGTTCATGACATTGTACGGGAGACAGGGATCAAGATATTCCCCAAGAAAAAGAAATGCAAAAAAGCAAAGTGGCTATCAAAGGAGACCTTACAATAGCTGTGAAAAGAAGGGAAGAAAAAAACAGAGGAGAAAAGGAAAGATAGACCCATCTGAATGCAGAGTTCTAAAGAATAGCAAAAAGAGATAAGAAAGCCTTCCTGAGTGATCAATGCAAAGAAATTGAGGAAAACAATAGAATGGGAAAGACTAGAGATCTCTTCAAGAAAATGAGAGATACCAAGGGAACATTTGATGCAAAGATGGGCTCAATAAAGGACAAAATTCTACTCTCGTCTTTGTAAATAAATTTGTCCCTTCATCAAAACACCCTCAATTACTCTATTGTACTACCTTTTTTTTCTTTGCAGACCCTAAATTACACATCCTCTAAGTAAAGGATGAATAAATAACTATAATCTACCTCTTCAGTACTTAATCTTGCCTATGTTTCTTTTCAAAGAAAACATCCGTACTTAATATCAGTACATTATTAGTGGTAAGCTTTATAGCTGGTGATGCTTAAATAAACAAAATTTATGCAATGTCACTTGCAAGGAGGGAAAATTCTGCTCAGGTTGACCTTCTGGAGAATTTGATGAATGAAAAAATATATATATTGGCAAGAAAGCAATGACATTTACCAGCTTCTAAAATAGGCATTATGTTCTCTGCTCTTGAGCCCATAAGACAGCCAAGTGAAAAGATCTCAAAGTGACTCGACAAAATGTTGGAAGCACCATATGAAAGAGTCTGGCTGACATCCTGTCATGTTAACTTTATCTCTACAAAGTCAGATGTTCTTATTCTCCTGTAGTTGATATAAGAAGATTAAGGTGCTGCATGACAGATGGTTTTAAAAAGTGCATACTATTCCATCTGGACCCAAGAGGAAAAAGCAAAGTCACCCAGAACTTTTCATCTAAAAATTGCAATGAAAGGATTCTTAAATGTGAATTTTAACACTTCACAAAGGAATTCCCCTAAAATTCTAGTGATGGTCAATTCCAGTTTTTTCCCAATTATAAACATTTGTGCTACCTGCCATCTAGATGAGATCGGATTTTAACACAGAAAAAGTTAAAAAGTTCCAGACTCATTTTACAGCAGTAATTCTCTGCTCCTTTCCAATTTTTGTTGTAGCCACGAGTTCCGGGAAACAAACTCACTCAGAAGGACAATGCAGATAGTGGAGTGCAGTTTATTACACCGGTGGGCCCAAGGCAGAGTATCCTCTTAGCCAAGGACCCCGACCAGTTTTTGTGAAAACCTTATATACCCTAAGCGAACATGCCCAAACCCACCTCCCCAAATTCCCTGAAACCCACCTTCCCAAATTCCCTGAAACTAGTCTGAACAAAGGAAAAAGGAACATACAATCAAAGTCAACTCATGATTAATATGCCTTAAACCTAGGTAGTTAACAGTGGACAATTAACAATAGGCTTGTGGTCATTCCTCAATAAGCATAATAGAATGTATGATTCTATTTGGTTACATAGATAATTAGGGGTTCTTTTAGGTGATGGAGGGCCCTGGGGCTCTTCCTTCCAGGGGCCTGGTTTTCCAGTTGGTATGTCCTGTTCATAGATACTGAGCATTTAGCTCAAAGTCCACAGTCCAGCCCAAGATAGAGTCCTGCTTTCAAGATAGAGCCTGTTCTGTTTCCTCCTTCATTTTGATCCTATTTCCTTCAGGTGGAGGTTTTATACACTATTCTGTTGTATAAACGTTAGAAAACATTCAATGATTTTTCTTTTGACTGAGTGTTTTCACTAACAGAAAGATAGAGCCTATAACCAAAGAAATAAAATTCTAGCTGTGCTGTTTCCAAATATACAAAATTTCTACTTATACAGATCCAACATTCAAGGTTTTAAAAAACACTAGGTTGATTCAATCCTACAAATCCACAAAATAATTTAACTAAATGTCATTTGTGTTCATGCATCAAGGTGATTATCGTGCTTCTGGTGGTAAGAATACTGATGATTCTTAATTATGGTGACTATGGTGACTCTGCATTAAGGAAAGACTGTTCTTTAATAATAGACAGTAGGTTTTATCTTTTATGATAAAGGCTAATCAGGCACGAATGGAGATCATATGAAACTGGATGCAAGGTACATATGATTATCATATAAGATGGGGAATAGTTTTTCATTGTCAGAATATTTCCAATTTCAATTTTAAGTAATCATGAAATAGAGGGAGTGGTAGTATGAATCTATGATTAATAAGATAAATTTACAAAAATAATATGTTTACAATAACTAATCACTAATGATTAATAATCAACATTTATATAGTTGGAATTTCATAGTTCCATTCACAAACACTATACATGTAATATGTGTGTATAATGTTCGTGTGAATCAGTTGATGTGACATAGATTTTTTTTATAATAATGTTAAATAACCCTTCTTTGAGGAATTAATAATGCATTATATTTTATTACCAACTAAATTCATTCTGCCATATTTTTATTCTAATTGAGAAAATAAAGATTATGATTCTCATTTTGCATTCTTACTACATTGAGTATTGTTCTCAAAAATGTATATGAGATTTTTCCTAAGATTTTTTCTGATGTCTTAGAATATGGCTATCTGTGATATTCAAATATTGTTATGTTATTAGATACCATCATTTTAATTAATTGCTTAAACTGACTGAACTTTAACTTGGCTTTTAGTAGGTAATATTTGCATGTAATTTAGAGAGCAGAATAATAATCACATAGCTGACTAAAGATAAACTGTCACTGAAACACAAATTTTCTTGCTTTCTTTTTTCTTTTTTTCTTCCCTTCTCTCAGAAATATTTGAACCACCATGTCTTTGCCAAATATTAGGATATAAATACAGTACACAAAATGGTTTTGAAAAAATAAAATTCATATAGAATTCATGCTTTCAAATGCTTATATTCTAATGGTAGGGCAGAGAAATACATATAAGTAAAATTAAATGTGCAGCATATACTAGTTAAACAAACAAAAAGTAGAAAATGCATATCTATAAAATACTGCAATACTAATGCATAAAACTAATACAACATATGAATATCTTTATGCTAAAGACACAGAATGCAGATAAAAAGAATCAAATGTTTACTATCAAAGAAGATATTACCAATCTCATGGATTGGAAGACCTACCTAATTCTGAGGAAAATCCTCTAAATTTATGTGCAGATTTAATGCAATTAAAAGAAGGCAGAGATGCAACCAAAACATTTCCTCCAGGGCAAGACTTAAAGGCAAATGGCTTACTAAAAATTTTAAGGAACAGATAATTGTCATGTTACACAATATTTTTGTAAAATAGAAATATATGTGTTACATAGTTAGAATAGTGAAAGAGGCTCCAAGATCGTGGTCGGAGGAAGCAATGATTAGAACTTCGCTGAGGACAGAGGAAAGGCAAAAGCCCAGGAAAAAGGAAACCATGGCCTGGAATGAGAACCTTCGGTAGGGAAACACACCTAACACACTCCTTTCACTGATTGGAAACACATTTCTCTTCCTGACTGGTCTCTTGTACAAGCCCTATTCTGCATGGGGAATAGCCCAACCAGACTCAGGAACCACCAATGGGAAGAGACAAAAACTATAGAAAAGGAAACCAAGACAGGTTGGGACCACTCCTATAGGAGCTGGTCCCCTTTCACATCTCCAGGGTTTATGGTCTGCTGCTTAATAAATCCTGCTTGCTTGAGCTGTAACTGGTCTGTCATTTCAATTCTTTGCTACAAGACAAGAACTGAGGGAGAAAAAAAAAAAACAACATATGGAAAGCAACTAAATTTATTTTATTAAAATACATTACCATACTACCAAATAAATAATAAATAATCCCCTCAAAATCACTTCAGCAGTCCTTTTTCATGAATATGAAGAAGCTGCTATAAAATATATGAGAATGAAAATAACAGTCAAAACTATTTTGACAATGAAAAAAAAAATTGAGAGGGCTTGTGCTATACAATTTTAAAGACTATTTTATAGTTATAATAACAAGGACTTTGTGGTATTATAACAAAGATTAGTGAGAAAAAGTTCAGTCTAGAAATAGAACCACACAAATATCACCAGTTGATTTTTGAAAAGTGGTAAAGGAAAGTCAATGGAGAATGAATAGTGTTAAGTGAATGATGTTTGAACAACTGGACATACACTTGAAATCTTGATCTGTTCTTCACACCTTTCCAAAACAAAATGAATTGCATATCCAAAGATGTAATATAAAATTATTAAACATTTAAATAAAACATAGGAGCAAACGAACCTCAGTGACCTTGGGTTATATAAAAAGTTCTCATCTATGTGTGCAAATGCAAAATCCACTAAAGAAAGACTGAACTTTTCTTTAGTCTAACAATAAGGAAACAAACCATTCAATTTTAAAAATGGGTAAAAATCTGAATTGTTAACTTCATCAAAGAAGATATGCAGATGACAAATATGTTCAGGAAAGATGTTCAACCTAATTATTCAATAAGAAAACTGAAATTGAAATCAAAAGGAGATAACAGATACCACTACATGTCTAGTAGAAAGGCTACAATAAATAAAACAATATCAAGTGCTAGCTTACAGTAAGTACTTCTTTACATAACTCTCCCCAAAATATTTCTCCTGAGATATTGTTCCTTCCTGAGACAGACTTCCTCCCTCCCTGGCCTTAGGAACTTCAAACACAACACAACTGAAGTTAAATTCATTATTTTCACATACACACCATGCATACAAAGTCAGCCTTTCCAAATTGCAGTTTACAACTTGGTTCAAAACTTAAAACTCATTCCATCTATACCTTTCTCCTGTATCCTCCACTACTACATCTAATCACAGATGTAGTTCTAGCAATTCTATTAATATTTCTTCTACCTCTCTATAAATAGGGCAACTTCACTTTCCTTGGTTTTACTCACATTTGCACTTTTTTCCTTGAAAAATGTTTTGATGATTTTATAAAACTAAAATGAACTGGAAATTTTTCATCCTAGAAATTATACTGACCTCAGTTTGAAGATACTGCAAAATCTAGTTTTTAAAATATTTGGGAATATCATATTCCAGATCATTGTAGCGTGAAAACCCATAGGTTTTCTTTTTCTAGCCCCCATGGAGCTGCTTTCAGTATTCTCTCCATGCTTAACATTTCCCTATTTTTGCCTTTGTTCTTATTTTTTATTGTCCTCTCCATTTAGGGAGGAAACAGTTTGTTTTCATGATGTAGTAATCAGGCTTTCCCAAGTTGATGCGGTTTTTAAGATAAATGGAAATGCCCTCTCTTCCAGGAAGTTTAATCACATTCCTCACAATAAACATAATACTTTTCTTCTTTAAGTAATCTCAAAGCATTTTGCATCATAATCCAACTCTTGTCACATTCTGACCCCAAACTTACACACTGGCATTTTGCCTGTATGTTACATTCAGCCAGGAATAAATAAAGGGCTTCTAATTTATCACATCACCTTGTGCATGAGATCAGTTGCATAAATGGTCATTGGATTGAATGCAAGTTTGTTTTTCTTGTTCTGTTTTCTTGATACATGAAGGAAATAGGAAAAGGGCAGTGCTTAAAGAGGTGGAGTAAAATGCTATCCAGAATTTGTGAAGGGGTGGATAAAACTAATAAATAATAAAACAGTTTTGCCCTGTGAAGAAAGCTTATAAAATGCTATCATAAAATATGTACCGTGTCCTTTAAAAATGGTGTACTACTCACCTGAATGAAGACAATGAATAATAATTCCAAGGATATTCATACTGATATTTTTTACTGCCCTCTTGCAAAAATAATGGGAGAACAATTGAATTTCTAGCATAGGTACTATGCTTTCAGTCTGCCAACGAGATTTGTTTGGCAATTGGGAATTGGTATTTTTATACCCTGGTGTTGGAAAGCTGGCAACAAACTTAAAAAATACAAATGTTTACAATATAGTAACTTAGGATCAGTTTATTCTTGAGTTTTAGCATATGAAAGCGATGATAAAACCATGACAATGTGACTAAATCACAATACAGCAGGATAAGACTGTTATTTTTGAGATTGTTTTATTATGGTCACATAAGGCTTCTTACTTCCAGAATCTCAAAACTAGTCTCCTAGTATACATTTGCATTGTCCTATCCATCATCTCCCTGCTGTCAGATAGTCTTAAGAAAACACACATCAGATTGTTTTACATTTTCACTACACCATTTAGTGGACTTCCCTGGTGGCTCAGATGGTAAAGCGTCTGCCTACAATGCGAGAGACCTGGGTTTGATCCCTGGGTCGGGAAGATCCCCTGGAGAAGGAAATGGCAACCCACTCCAGTACTCTTGCCTGGAAAATCCCATGGACGAAGCCTGGTAGACTACAGTCCATGGGATCACAAGAGTCATATACAACTGAGCGACTTCACTTCACACCATTCAGTAGTTTCAAAAAGCTTTAATGTGAAATGTGTGGTTCTCTACATATGTTGTCTAGTCAGCTTTACATTCCACATTTCTTCCACCTTATCTACTCATTTCTGTTCTCTTTCATCCATCTTCTTCTACCATCTCCTTCACCTCCTAGGTCTCCAGTAAATCCAGGCTTCTCTTTGTATTCTTCTGATAAACAGAGTGCACTATTTATTTCAGTGAAGACTGCCAGATATCTTCTATCATTCTTTAATGTTTATTCTTTTATGTTATTATCTTATTCTTTAATGTTTATTTATTTTACTTTTCAGGTCTCCTATAATCTGGCTCCAATCATCCAACCAAAGCCCTTTCCTTATTTCCCCTCCTTCCTTGTATTCCCCCCTCCTCCTCCTTTTCCTTCTCCTCTTTTCTCTCCTCTTCTCTGCTTCCTTCCGCCCCTCTCCATCTCATCTTCTCCTACTCCTCTTTTTCTTTCAATATGAGGATCTAAGACAACAAGTCTGAGATGGTTCCATCAACTAGCATTGCTCAAGCAGAAATATTCCCAGTTATACAGGCATTTTAAAATGAAAACAATTCCCAGAAAAAGGGCAGAATTCTTGACTGTGATAAAGTTGGGATTTTTTTTTTTTTTTACCAAGAAGTAAAATGCAAGCAATGTTAACAGGAGGCTTAATGATCCTAATATGAGGTGAGACAGCTTGTTTTATGGAAAAAAAAAATTACTATTAATATATTGTGATATATTTGCCTTTAGGCAAAGAACTACTTTGATATTTGGGGCATACATATATTCACTTTTTTTTTCGGCTGATACATGCAATAATTTAGTTCTTAAGGACATCATAGCTGTACTGGTATTGCTGTATAACAAAGTAATACAAGGAAATCAATAGACCTGATATTCGTTAATATATAATGTGCATGGACAATATACATAACTCAGCCTTATGAGTCTTTCATGTATTTGTACATATTTAAATGATTATTATTAACTAACATATTTATATATTCATTTAACATACATTTACCTACAAAGTGTCTGGCACCACGGTAATTGGGACATATCAGTGAATAAAACAGACAAAAATATCTGCCCTTTTAGAGCTTACATTCAAGTAAAGGGAGAAAAACAATTAAATAAAACACGTAAAAACATATCATGGTGATAGTGCTATTTATAGAAATAAAGGAGGGAATTATGGTAGGTTATGATGTAAAGGTTATTTGCTCACTCCTAACACAGACTTATATAGACTAAATTTAGAGCTGCTGCTGCTGCTGCTAAGTCACTTCAGCCATGTCCGACTCTGTCCGACCCCATAGACAGCAGCCCACCAGGCTCCCCTGTCCCTGGGATTCCCCAGGCAAGAACACTGGAGTGGGTTGCCATTTCCTTCTCCAGAATGAGGGTCAAATAGTGGGAATTCTTGTCGTGTTGGGGTGTTCAGAGATAGAGTTCCTGTAACAACAGTCCTTAGCATCACAGGCATTTTTGGTTGCTGTGAAGCTGAGCTTAAGTGAGGAGGAGGTAGCAGGTATAAGGTTTTTGACGTGGGGTATGAAGATTGTCAAGATGGAAGGCACTGGCCTAAATATCTAGAGACCTGGGTATGGGAAACTTGTCTAGAGCTCCTTGAACCGTGTCTTGAATCCAGGAACAGAGAATACTTGGAACTTTATTTATTGACTGATTGATTGATTGACTTTAACATTGGTAAAGAGTGTAAGACTTGATGAGTGAGAATCATTTCAGACCACACACAGCATTTTGACTCCTCACCCTTGCATAATCATTTTTAGTATTTTTTTTCAAAGTCATCAAACTTGAAAATAAAGCATTGGTACTCAGATATACACTCCACTTAACAAAATTAATCATTTTGAAGAGTTAAATTCAATTTAGATGAGTTAAAGTTTGACCTCTACTGAAAATGAAAAGAATGAATGTTGAGAGCCTAGCTAAACACTGAAGATGACAAAACCTAAGTCACATTATGGGGAATGACAGAGGGACTGTTCAGTATTAATACTATTCTTTTTATTAGAATTGCACTTTTTAAACTCTTGGTGTAACAGAGTTTTTTAAAGTTCTAGAGAAAACCAACGGGTTATAGAAATAAATAAAAATATTGTAGTTAATTCAGAAAAGATAATGATGATGATTCCCAAACACTAAAAAGTAAAATGACCAAGTGAATGGAATTCACATATTGTGAGAAAAGATCACAGTATGTAGACCTGTCTAGAATAAAGGAAAGAAAACATTTAAAATACAATGGGCTGACTTAATTGGTGGTTACAAATAAAAGAAGACATTTTATGCAAATATAATTACAGCTATGAAATTTCACACTATCAGATCAGATCAGATCAGTTCAGTCGCTCAGTCGTGTCCGACTCTGTGACCCCATGAATCGCAGCACACCAGGCCTCCCTGTCCATCCCCAACTCCTGGAGTTCACTCAGACTCACGTCCATTGAGTCAGTGATGCCATCCAGCCATCTCATCCTCTGTCGTCCCCTTCTCCTCTTGTCCCCAATCCCTCCCAGCATCAGAGTCTTTTCCAATGGATCAATAGTCAGAATCAATTAGGTGAAATGTTAGGAAAACCATATGAGAAGATAAGAGAAATAAAAGCCTGGAAGTTCTACTGAGAGAGCTTGAGGGGACCCATACCTGGAACTCATTAAGCAGAGAATGACAACTCTCTGACTTAGATAATTTAGCCATTCATCTGCTTCAAGGAAAATGTTAGGATTTGATGAGACTTTTTTTTTGTCTTTTTCAAAACAGTTTTATTGAGCAATATCATTGGCATAGGAAAAATAGATATATTTAGGCTATACAACTTGATATTTTGATATATGTATACACTATGAAATGCTCACTGCAGTCAAGCTAATCAACATTGCTTCAGTGTGTCCATAAAGTGATGTGTGTCATCCAGAAGTGAATTTTTAAATCTGAAAATACAATCAGTATGATATGTAATTGTTTTATAACTCAGCAATTCCACTGCTAGCTATAGTTATACCCAAGGGAAGTGTTAGTTATATTCACTAACATTCACAAGCAAGAATATTCATAGCAGAGCTTTCATCCAGCTTCAAATTGAAACAGTGAAGATTAATATATTTTAAATATTTACTTATACTATGGAATTCAATATAAAAATGAACATGAATAAACCACTGCTATATTTGATAACAGGGATAAATTATATTAATATTTAATTAAGCAAATAAATCAGTTACAAAAAAGTTGTACTCTATGATTCAAAAACAGACAACCCTAATCTTTCAAGTTATCCTAAAAACAGGTTAGGATAATAGTTGTTTTTTAGGTAGGAATAGTGCCTGGAAGGGAACAGAGGTGGACTTTTTGGGGTGTCAGCAATATTCTTTTTAAAACATGGGTGCTGATTACATAGGGACACTCACTTTATTAAAACTAAGTTTACATATATGAAGATATATGACTGTTAACTAGTACCTACACTATACTTATGATTGTCAGATTATAGGTGCCCACAATTGTTTAACACGCAAATTCAATAGGTAATATTCCAACTTTGTATAAGTTGATCCTAATAATTAAATACAATATGTGACACAATTATAGAAAATTCAGGACACAGAATATTCCTTAAAATATGCTTATCATCCATGATACAATCTCCTGGCACACAGATCCTGAACCTTTGGGGGCCATCTGATCTTATTCACCTTCCTGTGGTTCTCTCATCATTATCATCTTGTGTGGTCTATTCACAATAGTATTTGGGTTTTGTTTTTTTTTTTTTTTAAGGACTGTCCTTCTGTTACTTGCATGCTCATTTCTGTCAAGTCTATGGAACTTCGCATGTTCTGGTAGTTTTATCTAAAATACCTCTTCTTGTTGGATAAAGGAATCCTTACCCGTTCTTCAAGGTTGAGTTTAACCATGATCCACTTGTCTCTTGGAAGGCCAGCTTCACTCTGCCCTGAGCCTCCACTACAGCGTTTGCTTCATTGTGTTATGATGGTGTCTGCTTATCTTTCTCACACACTGGATTGTTTCCTGCTCAAGAGCAAGCATTGTGTCTTTCTGCTTTATATCCTTTCCCAATTACTTCACACAGAGCACAATAACAGGTTATACTATACAATCAGGCATGTCAGTTGACTGCTTAAATCTTAAATTAGAAATTGTATTTTTGGTGAAAAATTACCATGATAAAATATGACCTGCAATTATGCAGGATTTTGTTCTATTGTCCTCATGAACAGTGTGTGTATATGTACACATGTTTTATTATATTATTTTGACCTTCTGGGAAACATTATGTGAAAAGTGGAGTACTGCATACCTATTTTCTAGAAATATGTTTAAATAATACATGACATTCTTGAACAGAAGATTATTTGGAAATTACCCACCCCTATTTGTCTTCTCACTCCCAAATAATGTCCTTCAGCATTTGTTCAAGGAAAAAAAAATGAATTGTTTGCTGAAGCAGCTGCAGATCACCCTGAATAAAAGCATATTCAAACTGTTTCAGAAAAAAATACAGAACCATTTATGCTTAAGAAACAAAAGGGAAACCATCCTGAATTAATATATAACGAAGGAAATGGTAATTATTGGATCCAAAGGTTTCCTGAATCTCACAGTTCTAATGTTTTTTTGGAACTGCTTCAAGCTGAGAACAGCACAAACAGAAAAGAATATGAAATGAAACCCTGTTGAGGGCTCTAGAGTTTTACAAAAGTTACCATGCCTTTTAAGAATGAGGGAAACACATGCTTTGTTCCCTAGCTTCAGTGGCAGGCTCAAGCTCAGTTGCTTTTGAGCATGTCATATTTATTAGAAACATTATTGAGAGAATCAAATGCATCAGTCACAACTCTATCCACCTCCTAAAATGGAGCTGGAAAGCATCGTTAATTCTTAGCTGAGTGTTGCCATGAGAGATAAACAAGGTTTCAATCCTCTAAGCAAAGATATTCCTTATTAAGAGACTTACATTAGCTTCTCTTCACAGAAGCCAGCTAGTTTAGTCATTTGCTTGTTTTTTTTTTTTTTTTTTAATATGCTGCAATGTAAACCAATTAGGTGGATTTCCTCACTTGACAGAAATAGATAACATAGTAATGTCCTTCGGCATGTTCCATGGGCTTTTAAAATTTTATTCTAGCCTAGTGGCATAAAATTATTCTGATTTTAATCTAAGAGCCAAAATATGATACCTGCTGGAATAGTTCATTAAATACAACTAGTCCAGAAGCTATTCTTTCATATTACCACTTTCAGGACTTAGGAAGTGCTTTGGGTCAAAATCCTTCAAGCTATCTTTAGTTATATATATATATGTGTGTGTGTGTGTGTGTGTGTGTGTGTATACTTAGCTGTTTATTCTTAAATAAAGTGAAAGTGAAAGTCACTCAGTTGAGTCCAACTCTTTGCGACCCCATGAACTATACAGTCCGTGTAATATACAGTCCATGGTATTCTCTAGGCCATAATACTGGGGTGGGTAGCCTTTCCCTTCTCCAGGGTATCTTCCCAACCCAGGAATGAAACCCAGGTTTCCCGCATTACAGGCGGATTCTTTACCAGCTGAGCCACAAGGGAAGCCCATTGTTTAAATAAGTGTTGCTTAATCTATTTTCCACTGATAATGACTAAATAATCTCCAAATAAAAAAAAAAAAAACAGATAGCTATAAATTGCATGTTTGTTCTAAGGACACTAAAAGGAATATCAATAAATATTTTTGCATCCAAGATATCTTAAATCAAACCAAGTTCAAATTATAACAGCTTCAGGCTTATCTTTGCTTGAAACATTTCCTGATGCCCCAACACTCACTAATCTATTTTTGTGTGCTATAATATCTGTTTTGCTTTTCCATCTTTATCTTATGCAGTTTAGATGATAATTCAACAATTTCCTCATCATGACTGAGAAGTTTTTTCCAAAAATATTTTCATAATGAATCTTGTCTAGGGGATCCTCTGCTCCCCAGAATCTAGCAAAACTAGGAAACAGATCTTTATTTTACAAGTCTAATGGAATTTCTATTCTCCTTTCATGGAAGAAGAAAGTTTAATTCAACCCAATTTCCTACTACATAAATATGACTGTGTTAATGGGGAATTTTAGTTCCCCAACTTCCAAAGTCTTTTTTTTAATAGGAAAGGTGAAGTTTTGTTCTAGCTATCATTTCAGTATTTTCAGCAATCTGAACTCCACACTGACTTGACCAGAATTTTTAGCTATCATTTTGAAATAGACAATCTCATTTTATAACTACTATGAATGAAATCTGTCTTATAAACATAGCCATATTTCCCTTGTCATTAAAAATATATACTTGCTACTATCAGTTAGGAAATCATGGTTTAAAGTAGTAAGTAATCAATGTCCTAACAAGAGAAATTATTACCAACATGTGAAAGTATCCTCGTTTAGGGAAAAGACCATTGGGTAGTTGACTGGGGAGAATCAACTTTAAGCTTTAATAGCTGTGACTTAGTGATAGAGACTTATGGTAAAAATGGAACCAACATTTACAGTCAAGACTTCTGAACTTGGGGAAGGCTTATATTGATGCAAAGTATACCTTCTTATTCAATATTTATGAAGTACAAGCCACTATCATAAGTACTAGGGGAATCCTGGATTTGCATTATGCACGGCACATTCTTAAAACTGGCATGCTGAGGCTAATACAAGTGATAAAATGTGCAAGAGAAACAACAATAACCAGATGATTCTTAGCCTATTGCTAACAATAGGAACCAGTGAGTTTGCACTGACCAGTCAGTTTGCACTATAATAACTATATATATATTTTTGTAAAGTCTCCAAAAAGCATTCAAAAACACACTTCTAATTCACATCTGGTGTATGGTCCTGGATTTACTCCTGGAGCTATATCCTCTTAAACAGGTTTCTTAAGCTATCTGAACTTCACATTAATAAATATTAAAATAAGACAGTCAGCCAGTGTTCACTTAACTCTAGTATTATCCAGTTCTAATTTGACACAGAAGTCAGGACTAACTGTACACGCAGCTGCAGTAAGAGTCCACTTTGACATTAACACAACAGCAGCTATAAAACAGCAATGGTCCAATACACTGAACTAAATTTTTGCATATTCATTAGTTTTTGTTATTATTACATCAAGAAAATTGAGGGAATGAAGCAAAGGAAGCCAATCAAGTTTATTCTAATAATGCAAAAGTAGTGCTTTTAAAATGATTAAAATGTGAATTTAATATATTCTACATTTAGAAAACATATATAATGTAATTGTGTTTTTTCTCGTTTCTAAGCATATATCCATATATCCTTATCATTATGTATTTTTTCTATAGAATTTCCACTAGTGAGAGGTAATACCTAAAATACAAATATTTTGCATATACATGAAGAATATGTTAACTATTAGAATATTATGAACTATATTATTCAGCTTCATCACATTTTACTGGTTCCTCTGACCCTGCCACACCTCTATGAGTAGTCTCTTCCATAATTCCTTTCAATTTATCCATTGGGAATGCCAAATGTATTTCCTATTAGGAACCTAACTATTGTACTCTTTATCTCTTAAAAAAAAATGAACTAGGCCAAAATGTAATTATGATCTGTAGGGATGAAATTTATGCTAAATTATACAGGGCAGTTAATATTAATCAGAAATCTTTCAGTTCCAAACTTCACAACTCAAAATGACTTTTAAAACCACAATAAAGCAAAAATTATTGACTCCTTCAGTTATGAAATGGTGTTACTTGTTTCTTATTCATATTTTCCTCTGCTTTCAATTATTTGGCTTCAGTCCCTAGTGAGATCTCTGCCCATGGCCGCAAATAATTCTTCAGCCATTCAGACTTTACATGACCATTACAGTTTGCCTTCTCAAAAGGGAAGAGACACTATTTCCCATCTCTTCCATCAATTGCCTCAAAAGATTCCCAATTCATGCACACCACATACACCAAAACTTTGGTCCAGGAGGATATCGTCCTCTTACTGTCTGCTGCTGCTGCTAAGTCGCTTCAGTCGTGTCCGACTCTGTGCGACCCCATAGACGGCAGCCCACGAGGCTCCCCCCTCCCTGGGATTCTCCAGGCAAGAACACTGGAGTGGGTTGCCATTTCCTTCTCCAATGCATGAAAGTGAAAAGTGAAAGTGAAGTCGCTGAGTTGTGTCCGACTCTAGCAACCCCATGGACTGCAGCCTACCAAGCTCCTCCGTCCATGGGATTTTCTAGGCAAAAGTACTTGAGTGGGGTGCCAGTACTTACTGTCTCCAATCTTATTGTCTAGTGTCTAGTATGAGTCAAATACTTCAGTACTCATTCAGGAAGACCAGTGCCCAGAGAAAAGACGTGGAGAAGACAAAAATGTAGCAGATACCCAAAATACTTTTACAAACATAAACATATTGTCATCAATGTTCATTCATTCCTTAATTCATGGACCATATGAAATAATAGCTGTATACAAACTGTATAATGAAACTTCTGTGTAGGTATACAGGGTAAATACTTGGTATATATTGAGAAAGAAATCATAGTAATTTAGTAGTGGAATTTTCAGGAACCTAAGGTTTAGGGCTATGATAGGAATTACGAAATTGTTTTGTAGGGTAGTTCTGATTTACCTCTTTACTTTTTTTCTAAGTCACACTTTAAAGGAGATAATCATACATTAAATTGTGAAACACTGCTATAGTTCATGAGAACGTTGCCTTTCCTACTAGGTTAAAGATACAAAGTTTAAATTTATATATACATAAATGTAATGGTAGCAGGGAAGGAATAACATCTGAAATTTCTGGTTGATTTCAAATACAAGTAAGATATTCAACCCTGCCTCTGGCTATTTATACAAAGGCACAGAATAGAGTTGACATTGCAAGAACCATATTTGCTTTTTTTCAATCTGTAATACCTGTGCAATTCTTTTATTAGTGCTTATTTTCCATCACTGAATAAAGAACAATTTATTTTTAAGTTGCTTAAGGTTAGAAACTGTAAAAAGACAATTATATTTCTGATTTGTAAATAATATGCCAGCAAAATTAAGATGTCTCCACAGCTTAGTCTTTTAAGGTTTCTACATAAAGTATCTTCTGAATAAAATGTATTATATAATGTAGTACATATACACATATAATCTATGTAGTATACATTAGTATAATATAATATGTTCTTTTCTTTGTAAATACTTTATACATTATCATTGGAGAGCTTTCCACTGAATAAAAGTCATAAGAACTTGCTTGAAATTTGATCACTGAAAATATATAAATTTGAATCTGTTGAACTGAAATCATATTTTCCAATCTGAATAAAGAGGGGTTTATTTGCTTCTATCTGGTTAAAAAGTACTGGGAATTATTTTGGACATATACCTAAATAAAGTAGATCCCTTCATGGTCACTACCTGTCAGTGCAGTTCCACATCAGCCCAATTCCACAACACAAGGCATGAACTAACAAAAGGGTTTTATCAAGGGGAATGTACAGGGCAGGTGTCAAGTAAGAAGAGAGGTACATTTTTTTTTTTTTCACTCCCCATCCTTTCATTAATCTCATGGAGAAACAAGCAGAATCATGGAAATTGCTGGATATGCAGTGACATATTTCCTTTTAAACAGTAAAACAGAATGTTCTATAACCCTTACCTTCTTAGAAGATAACTTTTTCAGCAGTGGGATAAGCAGCTGACTGGGTATCAAGTAGTCTGAATTGTAGTTCCAGCTGTTGAGCTGATGTCTAGGAAAGATGTCTGCCCATTACCTGGAGTATTTTGGGACTGATAGGAAGTTGGGCTCAGGAACAGCACCTCCTGCAAGGAGAAGGAAGGCCCTAGACTGCAGAAGAGTTTGGATACACACATGGAGAAGTGGACCCCTGGTGAAAGGTGACTCATTTTTCAGGTTACATATAGTGTAACTCTTGGGTTGTTCCCAGATAATCCACTTCTCAGGCAACATGTTAAAATGTAAAGTGTTTGTGATATTTTGTTACAGTTTGGAAGTAGGAAAAACAGTTATTTCTGATTGATTAGTGTCAATCTGAGTTTTCAGAATTGAGTGAAATTTGATATGAAATTTGCATTAAAAAATTCAAGAAAGATGTCTATTGTAGCACTACTGTTTTTAATTTCCCCAAATTCTCTATAAAGTCTGAAAGGTTAGGAAGACCAGAAGCCTTCTAAGCCTGACTTAAGAGTATTGTTGGAGAGAGAGTAGGTTCTCAAGGCTAGAGACCTGTAGAAAAGATAAGAGTGATATGAACATTTTTGAAATTGTAAATTTCTCTGACACTTGTTTGTTATGGAGGAAACCCATTCTCTCATCTAACAAAAAAAATCCTTTTAATAGTACTTTTTTTTAAATTTTATTTTTAAACTTTACAATATTGTATTAGTTTTGCCAAACATCGAAATTAATCTGCCATAGGTATACCTGTGTTCCCCATCCTGAACCCTCCTTCCTCCTCCCTCCCCATTCCCTCCCTCTGGGTCGTCCCAGTGCACTAGCCCCAAGCATCCAGTATCGTGCATTGAACCTGGACTGGCGACTTGTTTCATACATGATATTATACATGTTTCAATGCCATTCTCCCAAATCTCCCCACCCTCTCCCTCTCCCACAGAGTCCATAAGACTGATCTATACATCAGTGTCTCTTTTTCTGTCTCGTACACAGGGTTATTGTTACCATCTTTCTAAATTCCATATATATGCATTAGTATACTATATTCGTGTTTTTCTTTCTGGCTTACTTCACTCTGTATAATAGGTTCCAGTTTCATCCATCTCATTAGAACTGATTCAAATGTATTCTTTTTAATGGATTAAAGACAATCTCTTTAACAAGTGGTGCTGGGAAAACTGGTCAACCACTTGTAAAAGAATTAAACTAGAACACTTTCTAACACCATACACAAAAATAAACTCAAAATGGATTAAAGATCTCAATGTAAGACCAGAAACTATAAAACTCCTAGAGGAGAACATAGGCAAAACACCCTCAGACATACATCACAGCAGGATCCTCTATGACCCACCTCCCAGAATATTGGAAATAAAAGCAAAAATAAACAAATGGGACCTAATTAAACTTAAAAGCTTCTGTACAACAAAGGAAACTATTAGCAAGGTGAAAAGACAGCCTTCAGAATGGGAGAAAATAATAGCAAATGAAGCAACTGACAAACAACTAATCTCAAAAATATACAAGCAACTCCTACAGCTCAACTCCAGAAAAATAAACGACCCAATCAAAAAATGGGCCAAAGAACTAAATAGACATTTCTCCAAAGAAGACATACAGATGGCTAACAAACACATGAAAAGATGCTCAACATCAGTCATTATCAGAGAAATGCAAATCAAAACCACTATGAGGTACCATTTCATGCCAGTCAGAATGGCTGGGATCCAAAAGTCTACAAGCAATAAATGCTGGAGAGGGTGTGGAGAAAAGGGAACTGTCTTACACTGTTGATAGGAATGCAAACTAGTACAGCCACTATGGAGAACAGTGTGGAGATTCCTTAAAAAACTGGAAATAGAACTGCCATATGACCCAGCAACCCCACTGCTGGGCATACACACTGAGGAAACCAGAAGGGAAAGAGACACGTGTACCCCAATGTTCATGGCAGCACTGTTTATAATAGCCAGGACATGGAAGCAACCTAGATGCCCATCAGCAGATGAATGGATAAGAAAGCTGTGGTACATATGCACAATGGAGTATTACTCAGCCAATAATAGTACTTTTGATGAGTGTTTCACATCCTCACAAAAACATGCTGATTCTATTAGGGACCAATCCCTGCCACTCCTTGTTGCCTCCATGGCAGGAGTTCTGACTCTGGGTGATGTTGGTCCCCCAACCAGGGGACATCTGACAGTGTCTAGAGACATTTTTGATTGTCACAACTGGGAAGGTGGGTGCCACTGGCATCTATGAGTACTGGCAGAGGTGCTCCTAAACATCCTACATGGACAATCCCTAACAAGAAAGAATTATCTTGGCCCAATATTTCAGTGTTTAAGTTAAGAAATCCTGCTCTTAGGACCATAGTAAGAGTTTTTATATATGTTGTCCATGCTGTGAAACAAATGACCACTAACAGAGGCTTAAAAAAAAAAAACCTGTTTATGAACTCACATCTTCTATAGGTTAGACATCTGGATGAGGATTGGCCAAGTTCTCAGCTCTGTACTCAGTGTTTCACAAGGTTGAAATCAAGTTTCCGGTTTGGTTCCATTCTCGTGAGAGTGCTCAACTAGGGACGGATTGATTTCCAATCTCCCTTAGGTTGTTGGCAGAATTCATTTTATGGTGGCTGCAGAATCCATGGCCAAATTGGAGAGAGACAAATGATAACAACACACAATCTTCTTTCAGGAAGGCGTGTGCTCTTTTGTAAAGTGTTCACCCAGTTAGTATAAACCCATTCTAGATAATCTTTCTTTAGGGTTAAGTTCAGTTCAGTTCAGTTCAGTCGCTCAGTTGTGTCTGACTCTTTGAAATCCCATGAGCTGCAGCACTCCAGGCCTTCCTGTCCATCATCAACTCCTGGAGTTCACTCAAACTCACGTCCATCGAGTTGGTGATGCCATCCAGCCATCTCATCCTCTGTCGTCCCCTTCTCCTCCTGCCCCCAGTCTGAGTCAACTCTTCACATGAGGTGGCCAAAGTACTGGAGTTTCAGCTTTAGCATCATTCCCTCCAAAGAACACCCAGGGCTGATCTCCTTCAGAATGGACTGTTGGATCTCCTTATAGTCCGAGGGACTCTCAGGAGTCTTCTCCAACACCACAGTTCAAAAGCATCAATTCTTTGACGCTTAGCTTTCTTCACAGTCCAACTGTCACATCCATACATGACCACTGGAAAAATCATAGCCTTGACTAGACAGACCTTGGTTGGTAAAGTAATGTCTCTGCTTTTCAATATGCTATCTAGGTTGGTCAAAACTTTTCTTCCAAGGAGTAAGTGTCTTTTAATTTCATGGCTGCAGTCACCATCTGTAGTGATTTTGGAGCAAAAAGAAAAATAAAGTCTCACACTGTTTCCACTCTTTTTCCATCTATTTCCCATGAAGTGATGGGACCAGATGCCATGATCTTCATTTTCTGAATGTTGAGCTTTAAGCCAACTTTTTCACTCTCCTCTTTCACTTTCATCAGTAGGCTTTTGAGTTCCTCTTCACTTTCTGCCATAAGGGTGGTGTCATTTGCATATCTGAGGTTACTGACATTTCTCTCAGCAATCTTGATTCCAGCTTGTGCTTCTTCCAGCCCAGCGTTTCTCATGATGTACTCTGCATAGAAGTTAAATAAGCAGGGTGACAGTATACAGCCTTGATGTACTCCTTTTCCTATTTGGAACCAGTCTGTTGTTCCATGTCCAGTTCTAACTGTTGCTTCCTGACCTGCATACAGATTTCTCAAGAGGCAGGTCAGGTGGTCTGGTATTCCCATCTCGTTCAGAATTTTCCACAGTTTATTGTGATCCACACAGTCAAAGGCTTTGGCATAGTCAATAAAGCAGAAATAGATGTCTTTCTGGAACTCTCTTGCTTTTTCGATGATCCAGCAGATGTTGGCAATTTGATCTCTGGTTCCTCTGCCTTTTCTAAAACCAGCTTGAACATCTGGAAGCTCACGGTTCATGTATTGCTGAAGCCTGGCTTGGAGAATTTTGAGCATTACTTTACTAGGGTGTGAGATGAGTGCAATTGTGTGGTAGTTTGAGCATTCTTTGGCATTGCCTTTCTTTGGGATCATAATGAAAACTGACCTTTTCCAGTGCTGTGGCCACTGCTGAGTTTTCCAAATTTGCTGGCATATTGAGTGCAGCACTTTCACAGCATCATCTTTCAGGATTTGAAATAGCTCAACTGGAATTCCATCACTTCCACTAGCTTTGTTTGTAGTAATGCTTTCTAAGGCCCACTTGACTTCACATTCCAGGATGTCTGGCTGTAGGTGAGTGATCATACCATCGTGTTTATCTTGGTCGTGAAGATCTGTTTTGTACAGTTTTGTGTATCCTTGCCACCTCTTCTTAATATCGTCTGCTTCTGTTAGATCCATACCATTTCTGTCCTTTATCGAGCCCATATTTGCATGAAATGTTCCCTTGGTATCTCTAATTTTCTTGAAGAGATCTCTAGTCTTCCCCATTCTGTTGTTTTCCTCTATTTCTTTTCATTGATCACTGAGGAAGACTTTCTTACCTCTTCTTGCTATTCTTTGGAACTCTACATTCAGATGCTTATATCTTTCTTTTTCTCCTTTGCTTTTCGCTTCTCTTCTTTTCACAGCTATTTGTAAGTCCTCCCCAGACAGCCATTTTGCTTTTTTGCATTTCTTTTCCATGGGGATGGTCTTGATCCCTGTCTCCCGTACAATGTCACGAACCTCCATCCATAGTTCATCAGGCAGTCTGTCTATCAGATATAGTCCCTTAAATCTATTTCTCACTTCCACTGTATAATCATAAGGGATTTGATTTAGGTCATACCTGAATGGTCTAGTGTTTTCCCTACTTTCTTCAATTTAAGTCTGAATTTGGCAATAAGGAGTTCATGATCTGAGTCACAGTCAGCTCCTGGTCTTGTTTTTGCTGACTGTATAGAGCTTCTCCATCTTTAGGGTAACATAAGTCAATAAATCATTAGGGACCTTAATTACATATAAAATCCCTTCTCCTTTGCCATAAAGCATTAGATAACGATAATAGTGGTAGCCTATCACCCTTGCCATATTCAATTGGTTGGAAGGAAGTTGCAAAGTCCACCACCATTCGAAGGGAGGGAATAAGGGCATGGCTCTCTGGTGGTCACTTTGGGCTGTGTTCACCACAGTTCCTATCTGGAAAGAAAAAAGGTCTAACTTTATAGGTGACAGTGTCTTTCTCTACCCAACCTGTAGATATTTTGAACTGGATGGGGAAATAGATACTAACGAATAGATTCCTTGTATTGTTTCCTAGTTTGTGAAGTGAGAGCCATTATAATAGGAACAAAAAACTAAAAGTCCTGAAAATACCACCAACTCCTATAAAAATAGTGAATCAAGAACCGTCTAGCTTCATTAGGGCCAATATAGAGTACAGTGTTAGTCACTCAATCATGTCCAACTCTTTGCGACTCCATGGACTGTAGCTGCCTGGCTCCTCTGTCCATGGAATTTTCCAGGCAAGAATACTACAGTGGGTTGCCATTCCCTTCTCCAGGGGATCTTCTTTGATCTTCCAGGGATCAAACCTGGGTCTCCTGCATTTCAGCTTCTTTACCATCTGAGCATTAGGGATTGCTTATAGGGCACAGAACTGCCATCAAAGATGCAAGGATGGTAAATCCTGACACATTCTCAATTTATATCACCCGCTTGGCCTATACAACATGTAATGTGCTTGGGAAGGTGATAGGAGGTTTCCATAAATTTAATGAGATGGTAATGCCAATTGCAGTTGCCACCATACTGGATACAATATTTTTCTGGGGAAAATAATCTTACTTCTGGCACCTGGTATACATCGACAGGCCTGCCAAATGCTATTGGTTACATTCCCATAAGTGAGCAAAATCAGAAGCAGTTTGTAACTATGTAGTAAGGACAATAGTAGACCTTTACTACTCCACTTTTTCTCTCTGTTGCCACAGTCATTTTGATATCCCTCATAATCTTGCTGACCCATTACACTGAAAATCTGGGGGATTTTCACTTACATTGGATCTAATCAGCAGTAAGAATACCAGAAGCCTTACTATTAGGTATGCTTCCAGAAATGTGGTACATAAACCCTCAACTTAAGGCCTACCCTATTGGTGCAGTTGCTAAGGATGCAGTGGAATGGAGCATTTAGGGATAGTCCTATTAAAATAAGAACAACCTTGCTTCACTTCACACCACCCACAAAGAGCAGGAGGCACAGTGCTCTGTAAGACCCCTCAGATTTTAGAGTGGCATATTCTACACTTGATTGCTCCTGTCTGCCCATCTTGTATTAAAGCTAATTCCTATGGAATACAACCATTATTGAGACTTGGAGCACAAATTTCTGCAGCAGAACCAGGTTGTAGTCTTACAAGATACCCTACTATTCAGATCATATGGCTCCACAGAGAGTCATATTGTAAGTTCTAAGGCAGAGAATTTTACTGTAGGAGATGCTGGAAAATCCCAAAGAAGAATCTGAGTACAGACTCTCCTAGAGTTAACAAATTCACTACTTCTATCACAAACCATGGCCAATTAACTTAAGAGAAAAAAAGCAATAGCCTAATTTATAGGCAAACCTTCACGGTATTCTGAGGTTGATGGCTTTCACACTACTGCCTCACTTAGCAGTGACCTCATCCTTTCACTTTGAAGGGAAATTTTCTCAGATGGTGCATCTTTGATGGTAAATCTGTTTGGTCACCTAATGTTAAAGAAGAAATGGCTTGAGTACCCAACCTGCCAATCACAGAGGCAGATGCTGATCTCTAGTACATTTCCATTCTCTGGGGAAGTCAGTAGGCTTCCCAGTGGTTGGTTCACCACTTTGGACCCTTCCTTTCACAGCACACAGCTCTTTTTTTGTTACTAGAACACACATATATTCCAGGTATGGATTTGCCTTCCCCTTTTGTAGTGGTTTTGTCTGTACTATTATTTTTTTAACTTGCTGAATGCTTTATGCACAGCATGGCATCTCTTATAATACTGTCTTCAACCAGAGGACATGACTTTTTTAATAGAAGAAAATGGAGCCTATTATACAGAGTGAAGTAAACCAGAAAGAAAAACACCAATACAGTATGCTAACGCATATATATGGAATTTAGAAAGATGGTAATGACAACCCTGTATGGAAGACAGCAAAAGAGACACAGATGTATAGAACAGTTTTTTGGACTCTGTGGGAGAGGTGGGGGATGATTTGGGAGAATGGCATTAAAACATGTATAATATCATATAAGAAATGAATCGCCAGTCCAGGTTCGATGCAGGATACAGGAAGCTTGGGGATGGTGCACTGGGATAACCCAGAGGGATGGTATGGGGAGGGAGGTGGGAGGGGGTTTCAGGATAGGGAACACATGTACACCTGTGGTGGATGCATGTTGATGTATGGCAAAACCAATACAATATTGTAAAGTAAAAAAAATTAATTAATTAAAATATGCTGTCAAAAAAAAAAAAAAAAAAAATGCTATGTGTGACTAAAGCTGTAGATTTCAATTTTGGAGTATAATACATTTTCTACCGCCCTGAGATGATATCATATCTTGATGGTAATTTGCGGGTCTTCTGTGTCTAAGACACAAATGCTCCACTACACAAAGAACAGAGTGGCTGCTGAAGGGTAGAAGCCATAGACTACTGCAATTATCTTCCATTTATCTCTCAGAGTCTCTCTCCACAGAGAGCAGGAGTAGGGGTCCTGCTCTGTGTCTTAAGAGAACTCACTCCTATGGATTATACAAAAAGGCTCCCATGTTTTCTGGTTTGTTTAGATTCAGCCAATGGTAAGTCCTATGAGGAGATTAGAGGGAAGCAGAATCATTACTGAGTGATCCTGGGATGTATACTATCATGATATTTTCTCTTTTGCTCTCCATAGGTTGGCTACATCCTTTCAATGAAGGTCAGGGCTCCTCTCAAGTTGGCCCTCTCTATATGATTCTGCTAGGTTTAGGTAACTGCTCCTGTCTCCATCTATTCAAATTTTGGAGTGTTAATAACACCACGTTAAGCCTTTTTAGATACTATTTATCAGTCTGTCTCCTCCTCAATTTAGATTTAAGTTCCTGGTAACAGTCAATATTACCAGTCCTGGGTACTTCACTGTTCCTGGCAGTTTGTGCCCAAATTATTGTAGGCAGTCCTTTGTTGATTACTAATTACCCTAACTGGAGTCTGATAACTATTTACTATGGTGCTCCTGACTTATACAATGGCAGAGGCCAGAACACAACTCAAAGAGGAAAAGAGATAATATCGTAGACTCATCCTCAGGAGTGGGCAGCCAGGAAACTATTGAGATATACCTCTTAATTTTGCAGATAGAAACCCAATAACATGAAGACTCAATATTTTTGTAGACTTGAAAAGATAAATTAGATAGAAATAAAATTGGCACTTTCAAAAGAAAAACAGAGAAAATCAACATTTTAGCATGTGTTGCCTCCAGTTTATCCTTCCTCAAAAGTGGCTCAATTTATGAGAAAAGTTACATGAGCCTCAAACCACGTAAAACTAGTACAGAATGACTAATATTTAGGCCAGATTGAACCAAAATCTCTCTTTTGTACTTATATTCCTTTTTTTGTTTGTTTGTTTGCACAAAACTGAGACTCTGGTCAGAGAAGGCAATGGCACCTCACTCCAGTACTCTTGCCTGCAAAATCCCATGGGCGGAGGAGCCTGGTGGGCTGCCGTCCATGGGGTGGCTAAGAGTCGGACTCGTCTGAGTGACTTCACTTTCACTTTTCACTTTTATGCATTGGAGAAGGAAATGGCAACCCACTCCAGTGTTCCTGCCTGGAGAATCCAGGGACGGGGGAGCCTGGTGGGCTGCCGTCTATGGGGTCCAACAGAGTCGGACACGACTGAAGCGACTTAGCAGCAGCAGCAGCAGAGACTCTGGTAAGATCTTTGGCAATGCTAAAAAGGATTAGACCTGGAACAATAAAACTGTTTGACATAGTGACATTAGGAACTAAAAATTTCTTTGCTTTTCAAAATATCATGTGTGTGGGGTCCATACTCAAGCTCTAAAGGAATATGACTTTTTGCTTTCAGGGTTAGATTTTGCTCCCTCTACTAAGAGATACTCCTGATTCTGTGGTGAACAAAAACATAATTTCCAATCCTATGACAGTTTCAAATAGCATTAATTTCCTCTCCATTCTGTCTGATCATCTACATGTGTATGTGTATCCATCTTTTCAATATGCCAGCAAATTTGGAAAACTCAGCAGTGGCCACAGGACTGCAAAAGGTCAGTTTTCATTCCAATCCCAAAGAAAGGCAATGCCAAAGAATACTCAAACTACTGCACAATTGCACTCATCTCACATGCTAGTAAAGTCATGCTCAAAATTCTCGAAGCCAGACTTCAGCAATACCTGAACCATGAACTTCCAGATGTTCAAGCTGGTTTTAGAAAAGGCAGAGGAACCAGAGATCAAATTGCCAACATCTGCTGGATCATTGAAAAAGCAAGTGAGTTCCAGAAAAAACATCTATTTCTGCTTTATTGACTATGCCAAAGCCTTTGACTGTGTGGATCACAAGAAACTGTGGAAAATTCTGAAAGAGATGGGAATACCAGACCACCTGACCTGCCTCTTGAGAAACCTATATGCAGGTCAGGAAGCAACAGTTAGAACTGGACATGGAACAACAGACTGGTTCCAAATAGGAAAAGGAGTACATCAAGGCTGTATATTGTCACCCTGCTTATTTAACTTCTATGCAGAGTACATCATGAGAAACGCTGGGCTGGAAGAAGCACAAGCTGAAATCAAGATTGCTGGGAGAAATATCAATAACCTCAGATATGCAGATGACACCACCCTTATGGCAGGAAGTGAAGAGGAACTGAAAAGCCTCTTGATGAAAGTGAAAGTGGAGAGTGAAAAAGTTGGCTTAAAGCTCAACATTCAGAAAACAAAGATCATGGCATCCAGTCCCATCACTTCACGGGAAATAAATGGGGAAACAGTGGAAACAGAGTCAGACTTTATTTTGGGGGGCTCCAAAATCACTGCAGATGGTGACTGCAGCCATGAAATTAAAAGACGGTTACTCCTTGGAAGGAAAGTTATGACCAACCTAGATAGCATATTCAAAAGCAGAGACATTCCTTTGCCAACAAAGGTCCATCTAGTCAAGGCTATGATTTTTCCAGTGGTCATGTATGGATGTGAGAATTGGACTGTGAAGAAGGCTGAGCGCTGAAGAATTGACGCTTTTAAACTGTGGTATTGGAGAAGACTCTTGAGAGTCCCTTGGACTGCAAGGAGACCCAACCAGTCCTTTCTGAAGGAGATCAGCCCTGGGTGTTCTTTGGAGGGAATGATATTAAAGCTGAAGCTCCAGTACTTTGGCCACCTCATGCGAAGAGTTGACTCATTGGAAAAGCCTCTGATGCTGGGAGGGATTGGGGGCAGGAGGAGAAGGGGACGACAGAGGATGAGATGGCTGGATGGCATCAACGACTCAATGGATGTGGGTTTGAGTAGACTCTGGGAGTTGGTGATAGACAGGGAGGCCTGGCGTGCTGTGATTCACGGGGTCACAGAGTCAGACACGACTGAGTGACTGAACTGACTGAACTGACTGATCCATCTTTTTATCTGTCATCTATTTCCATGTCCTCATCAGCACTTTACTTGGGGGTTCATATATAAAGAGCTTTTTCTTCTAACGGATCTGGCTCTACTTCAGGCAAGCCCATGTGGAGTCACCATGACCATTCTGTTCCAGCAGAGCAATACAACTGGCAGCACCAGCTCAGCCCCTGGGATAGCAGCAGGATAGCAATGATTGTAAATTTAAAACAGAAAAATGCCATTTTTGAGTTGTGGATACATTCTAGTTGAACATTAACTGTGACTTCAGAAAGACATTTTTCTGTTTTAAATTCAGTAATTGAACTTCTTGTATGTTGACTTCCCTCACCACGGGCTAAGCCAGCATGGTCATTTTGAACAATTTCCCTCCTCTGTGACCTGAAGAGCAACAGACATTTCAAACAATGGGCTCAGAGGAAAAGCACGCCATGCATGGGAAAATGACTAAAACATCCTGAAAGGATTTCCAGTGTCGGGGGCCTTCGGGGAATTGCTCTAGCCCGATACATGCTTTCCTGCAAAAGACTCAGATTTGAACACAGAGAAACAAAGAAAAACTAAAACAAACCCTGTTGTTATGAGACTAATTTAAACAATCATCTCGGGATTTCTTGTTTGCTTTCTTTCCTGTTTTGCTTTATTTTGTTTTACATTTGCCTCTTTTATCTGTATTGACAATGAAGAACTGAATCATACCCGTTCATCAAATATGTTAACCCTGGAGTGAGCCCTGGGCAAAATGATCATGAAATATCTGTCTTTGAGGGACATCTTGAGCTCCTTATTTGATATAAAGTTTTTTCTTTTCCTTTTTCCCCATCCCAATTCTTTTCCAGCTTTTGTCTAATCCTTTCCCTTAATTGTCAAATCCAATGGATCATCCTAGTGTTTATTATTTTCCCTCCCGTAGAAATGAATGGAAAACATCTTGTCCCTCTTGATTTCTCTCACAGAACTCTGCTAATGTCCTATTCCTTTCTGACTTTCTTTTTTTGGTCTCCTTGTTTCCATATTGGGATTATTGTCTGCTTTCTGCCCATTAAATAATTTTTCCCCCTGCTACCACTCATTCTGTTCTCAGCTGTACTGCACTGGGATGCTGCTGCTGCTGCTAAGTCACTTCAGTCGTGTCTGACTCTGTGCAACCCCATAGACAGCAGCCCACTAGCTCCTCCATCCCTGGGATTCTCCAGGCAAGACACTGGAGTGGGTTGCCATTTCCTTCTCCAACTTCCTGCCCTATTCATTTCATATCAGTTTTATCCATCATACATACAATTTGAGTAGTTTTTGGTACATTATTTATTGTTTTTACAAAAATAAGAAAATATATATGCAATCTTAGTCTTATTCAAGCAAATGATGGCATATTATACATATATGTACTCAATACAAATACACATGTAGCCATGTATTTTATCATGGCTTTCTTATTCTATAAAAAAACACATTTTGGCATTTTGTAAGCCACCCCATAGCAGTTCATAAAACATTTGTATTTTATTTTAAATCTGTGTAGAATTCTATTTTAGCCTCAATCCTAAGCCCTATCTGACCTGAAGCTTAAAGAGATATACACTTCTTCAACTATGAAATGAAAACTGCCTTCTGTCCCACTAAGATATTAGTTAGGAATTCTAGGCTTTGATTTTTCTTTTCCCAAAATAAATTTTCCAGTGCTATCAAAAGTGACCACTACCTGCCACTATCTTTGTAAGCACCTTTTTCGCCATAGCAACTAAGTATCAATACTCCTTGATCACCCAGTATCTTTTTCTTCATCTATACTTCATCTTATATTATCACTGCTGATAATGTAGGCAATCATGATATTCCACATGCTGTGACTTCTAGTATCTTATCCTCCAAATGAGAAGAATGATTTATGTTTGCGTTTTCTTTTGCTGGACAAGACTTTCTGAGGTGAAATGATAATGCTGACAATTGCCATCCAAGACTTCCCTTCTCGGGGGTGCATGTTAATTGTTGGTATGGCAGGCTACAATCCATGGGGTTGCAGAATAAGTCAAATGAACACATATACATGGACTAACAATCTGGCTTGGCCTAAATGGAAAGCCTTTGCTGGGGTAAAGAGAGAATCCCAAACTTCTTCATGAAAGAGAGAAAATGAGGTGAAGAGCATTGGAAACTGGGAATCATCAAATATATGGCTGGTATGCTCAAAGTGTGAAATGTTATTTCCTTTGTTATATCTGACTCTTTGTAACCCATGAACTAGAGCCTGCCAGGCTCCTCTGTCCACAGAATTCTCCAGACAAGAATACTGGAGTGGGTAGCCATTCTGTTTTCTAAGGGATCTTCCAGACCCAGGGATCAAACTCAGGTCTTTTGCTTGGCAGGCAGATTCTTTACTGTCTGAGTCACCAGGAAAGCTAAATATATATATTGGAGCCATTTTCCTTATTTTATTTACTATATTAATGCATTATTTTGCAATCTTTGTATAAAAATTCCTACATCTGGATTATGCATGTCTCCTTTTTCTCTTGATTATCAAATTTTCTTGCCTCTTTGTAAGTTTAATATTTTTTTTGGACTATATATATATATTTATTTTTTTTTTTCTGGGTCCTGAAGTTGTATAGACCATTGAGTTACATTAAAATCTTTAAAGGCAGAGATTTGGAAGTGAAATCTGGACAATTACCATTTCTCACGGTATTTGAGTACCATTTCTCATGGTATTCGAGTAAAAAGACCTGTTGGGAGAAAGGGCTGGACTTCAAGCACATGGCCAGTTATCCAGTTAAGGCACAAGCTATGTTCTGAAGCTATACTGGATGGTGGTGGGGTTTAGTCACTAAGTTGTGGCTGACTTAGTGACCTCATGGACATAGAACTGCCAGGCTAAGTCTGTCAATGGAATTTCCCAGGAAATAATACTGGAGCAGTTTATAATTTCCTTCTATAAGGGATCTTCCCGACCAAAGGATAGAACCCATTTTTCCCACATTGCAGGTGGTCTTCTGCATAGGCAGGCAGATTATTTACCACTGAGCCACCAATGATTCCCAGTACACTGAATAGGAGGCTGGACATCTAGGCTGGGAAACTTCAGGGGAAAAAAAAGTGCTACAATGTTTTAAGGCTACAAATAAGATCCTAACCAGATACACACTCAAAATTCTAAGAAAACTATATTCAGAGAAAAGGAATGAATATAGATAAAATAAGAACTTGTTAATTGCAATACACACCTGACACAGTTTAATTTGTCAAACAGAGGAAAGAGATTATCTGATTTGTAAGAAGATGGAATCATATGGTCTTATGGCCCTTTGGCTCGATAAAGGACAGAAATGGTATGGACCTAACAGAAGCAGAAGATATTAAGAAGAGTTGCCAAGAATACACAGAAGAACTGTACAAAAAAGATCTTCATGACCCAGATAATCATGATGGTGTGATCACTCATCTAGAGCCAGACCTCCTGGAATGTGAAGTCAAGTGGGCCTCAGGAAGCATCACTATGAACAAAGCTAGTGGAGGTGATGGAATTCCAGTTGAGCTATGTCAAATCCTGAAAGATGATGCTGTGAAAGTGCTGCACTCAATATGCCAGCAAATTTGAAAACTCAGTAATGGCCACAGGACTGGAAAAAGTCAGTTTTCATTCCATCCCAAAGAAAGGCAATGCCAAAGAATGCTCAAACCGCACAATTGCACTCATCTCACATGCTAGTAAAGTAATGCTCAAAATTCTCCAAGCCAGGCTTCAGCAATACATGAACTGTGAACTTTCTGATGTTCAAGCTTGTTTTAGAAAAGGCAGAGGAACCAGAGATCAAATTGCCAACATCTGCTGGATCATGGAAAAAGCAAGAGAGTTCCAGAAAAACATCTATTTCTGCTTTATTGACTATGCCAAAGCCTTTGACTGTGTGGATCACAATATACTGTGGAGAATTTTGAAAGAGATGGGAATACCAGACCACCTGACCTGCTCTTGAAAAACCTATATGCAGGTCAGGAAACAACAGTTAGAACTGGACATGGAACAACAGACTGGTTCCAAATAGGAAAAGAAGTATGTCAAGGCTGTATATTGTCACCCTGCTTATTTAACTTATATGCAGAGTACATTATGAGAAACTCTGGACTGGAAGAAACACCAGCTGGAATCAAGACTGCCGGGAGAAATATCAATACCCTTAGATATGCAGGTGACACCACCCTTATGGCAGAAAGTGAAGAGGAACTCAAAAGCCTCTTGATGAAAGTGAAAGTGGAGAGTGAAAAAGTTGGCTTAAAGCTCAACTTTCAGAAAATGAAGATCATGGCATCCGGTCCTATCACTTCATGGGAAATAGATGGGGAAACAGTGGAAACTGTCAGAGTTTATTTTTTGAGCTCCAAAATCACTGCAGATGGTGACTGCAGCCATGAAATTAAAAGATGGTTACTCCTTGGAAGGAAAGTTATGTCCAACCTAGATAGCATATTCAAAAGCAGAGACAATACTTTGCTGACAAAGGTTTGTCTAGTCAAGGCTATGGTTTTTCCTGTGGTCATGTATGGATGTGAGAGTTGGACTGTGAAGAAGGCTGAGCACCGAAGAAGTGATGCTTTTGAACTGTGGTGTTGGAGAAGACTCTTGAGAGTCCCTTGGACTGCAAGGACATCCAACGAGTCCATTCTGAAGGAGATTAGCCCTGGGATTTCTTTGGAGGGAATGATGCTGAAGCTGAAACTCCAGTACTTTGGCCACCTCATGCGAAGAGTTGACTCATTGGAAAAGATTCTGATGCTGGGAGGGATTGAGGGCAGGAGGAGAAGGGGACGACAGAGGATAAGATGGCTGGATGGCATCACTGACTCGTTGGACGTGAGTCTGAGTGAACTCCAGGAGTTGGTGATGGACAGGGAGGCCTGGCGTGCTGTGATTCATGGGGACGCAAAGAGTTGGAAACGACTGAGCCACTGAACTGAGTGTCCAAAAAAATATTAAACTTACAAAGAGGCAAGAAAATTTGACTCATAATCAAGAGAAAAACAAAAGGAGACACGCATAATCCAGATGTAGGATTTTCATACAAAGATTGCAAAAAGTGCATTAATATAGTAAATAAAATAAGGAAAATGGCTCAAATAAATATTAAGATGAAGATATTCTATACAGAATTGGAATCTATAAAAAAAGAACTGCATAGATACCCTAAAGTTATCATATATTAAATTAAAAACCCCAGGAATAGATTTAACAGAAAATTGGACACTGTAGATGAGATGAGATGAATAATGAATGATTCGATAAAAGCCAACTTTCACTGGATTCATCCTTCTTCAAAGCATTTTTCCTATTCAATCATAAAGATCATTCTAAAATGCAAATTTTATTACTTCCCTCAAAAAAAAAAAACAACAGATTCTTAGTGCATTTAGGATAGTGTACATATTCTTTAATATATTAATATAACTTTATAAGACCTGCTCCATTTTCTATTCCTGGAGCACATTATTCACTCAGTAAGTATTACTTAAATGAAATAGAAGTTTATTAGTGGACAGTGAGGAGCCTCACCTAATAAAACTATATGATATAAATATCAGTTCAACCTGTTAAAATGCTTATTTGGGAGACATTGCACATTCTTGTCTAAGGGCCTGGCAGGCTGAAAGCAATACATCAGAATTTGGTCTGACAGGGTATTACAGAGTTGATTTTAGCTGAGAAAAAGGTAAACTAAGGACTACTTAAAAAAAAATATATATATATATATACACACTATTGAAACACAGTAAAAAGTGGCTCAGACAGTAAGGAATCCACTTGCAATGCAGGAGACTCCGGGTTTAATCACTGGGTCAGAAAGATCCCCCAGAGAAGGGAATGGCAACCAACTCCATTTTCGTGGCCTGGAGAATTCCATGGACAGAGGAGCCTGGTGGGCCATAGTCCACGGGGATGCAAAACATCAGACACAACTGAGCAACTAACACTTTCATACTTTATTAGAACAATACTTGTTTCTAATCAACTCAAGCTGAGACAAAATCTTCCTTCCTGAGACTCTCCTAGTGACCAATGTGAGACTATCAGGATTCATTTTTCTTTTTTTCCAATGCTTATTCACAAATTCTCTGTGATCATTTCAGACTTGGACAACAGAATGTTGATAATCCTCCACGCAATTTCAGTTGGTATTTATCTTTCTTGGGAAAAAAAAAAGTTAACATCAAAACCACACTGAAATAATTAGAAATTTTCTAAGCTTTAAACAAATATCTTTAGCCATTTATGTTCTGAGTAAGGATTACTGGCTTTGCTAGTTGAGTTCCTCATATCTATAGAAGACCAAAACCAGATTAAATATGTTTATTGTGGAAGAGACAGATACAGTTGTTCCTTTGACCCTCAGCAGATAATAAACCATGGATACTTAAGTCCCTTATATAAAATGGCACAGTATTTGCATATAACCTGTGCACATCCTCCTATATACTTTAAATCATCTGTAGATTAATTATAATTCTGGACCCGTTAGAAATGCCATGTAAATAGTTGTAAATACAAAGCAAATGCTATGTAAACAGTTGCTGGTATGAGGCAAATTCTGCTTTTTGGAACTTTTTGTAAATTTTTCAAATATTTTTGATACATTGTTGGTTGAATCCACAGATGCAGAATCCCTGAAATCAAAGGGCAAACTGTGTAAGCTGTTTTAATATTGAGTTTATTAAGATGTAAAAGAAGGAAAACTAAAAAAAATGTATTCTGAAAAAAAGCTGGGTGCTATTTTTCTTCCAAATTAAAAATTTCAAATATCTTTTACTTTCCTGATAAATTGCATTACATAAAAACATAAGGATTCTTCAACTGTATCAAAAATTATTCTAGAGAACTCCTTTCATAAAAAACTCACATTTGAAATAAAACTAGAAATGACATAGAACTTATATATGTAGGAATACAGCAGAAAATTTCTATATCAGAAAAATAATATTGAATTTCTTTTGAATTAATTTTGTCATTAAGTTCACACTGAATAGACTTAAATATAATGTTTACTGAACTTTGGATATTGTTGAGTATTAAGTGATACAGATTCTTCTAATGCAAATTATGGTAAATTACATAATTCCTGTAAAAATAAATGTAGTAGTATTTTTTTGTGTGTGTGGTAGAGCTCTACTTAAGTTATATTTATCCTTCTCCTGACTAAGTTGATTAGAATACACTTTTAATCAAACTAAGGTAGTAGTATAAACTATCTCATTTGATGCCATTTTAATTCCTGTTTCCTTGGTCACAGAGTGCATATTCAAACTTAGAGATTTTGGCAATATGTTCCATTAGTCATGAGAAAGAAATGTTTGGGTCAAAACACAAGGATGTACTGTATAGCACAGGGAACTCTACTCAATACTCTGTAATGGCCAATATGGGAAAAGAATCTAAAAAAGAGTGATATACATACACACACACAGATATATATATATATATATGTGTGTGTGTGTATATATAATGGATTCACTTTGCTGTATACCTGAAATGAATACAGCACTGTATATCAACTATACTCCCTGAAAAATTTAATAAATAAACTGTAAGTAACTTGAACTCTTAAAAAAAAACAGATTCTATGAAAACATAACAAAAATCATGTATGCTGGGTTACTGGTGATACAATTACAGTTCCGTTCAGTTCAGTCGTTACATTCGTATCTGACTCTTTGTGATCCCATGAACTGCAGCACACCAGGCCTCCCTGTCCATCACCAACTCCTGGAATTCACCCAAACTCATGTCCATTGAGTCGGTGATGCCATCCAAACATCTCATCCTCTGTTGTCCCCATCTCCTCCTGCCCTCAATCTTTCCCAGCATCAGAGTCTTTTCCAATGAGTCAGCTCTTTGCATCAGGTGGCCAAAGTACTGGAGTTTCAGCTTTAGCATCAGTCCTTTCAATGAACACCCAGGACTGATCTCCTTTAGGATAGACTGATTGGATCTCCTTGCAATCCATGGGACTCTCAAGAGTCTTCTTCAACACCACAGTTCAAAAGCATCAATTCTTCGGCGTTCAGCTTTCCTTACAGTCCAACTCTCACGTCCATACATGACCACAGACTTGACTAGACGGACCTTTGTTGGCAAATTAATGTCTCTGCTTTTTAATATGCTGTCTAGGTTGGTCATAACTTTCCTTCCAAGGAGTAAGCATCTTTTAATTTCATGGCTGCAATCGCCATCTGCAGTGATTTTGGAGCCCAGAAAAATAGTCAGACACTGTTTCCATTGTTTCCCCATCTATTTGCCGTGAAGTGATGGGAATGGATGCCATGATCTTTGTTTTCTGAATAATGAGTTTTAAGCCAACTTGTTCACTCTCCTCTTTCACTTTCATCAAGAGGCTTTTCAGTTCCTCTTCACTTTCTGCCATAAGGGTGGTGTCATCTGCATATCTGAGGTTATTGATATTTCTCCCAGCAATCTTGATTTCAGCTTGTGCTTCTTCCAGCCCAGTGTTTCTCATGATGTACTCTGCATAGAAGTTAAATAAGCAGGGTGACAATATACAGTCTTGATGTACTCCTTTTCCTATTTGGAACCAGTCTGTTGTTCCATGTCCAGTTCTAACTGTTGCTTCCTGACCTGCATATAGGTTTCTCAAGAGGCAGGTCAGGTGGTCTGGTATTCCCATCTGTTTCAGAATTTCCCACAGTTTATTGTGATCCACACAGTCAAAGGCTTTGGCATAGTCAATAAAGAAGAAATAGATGTCTTTCTGGAACTCTCTTGCTTTTTCGATGATCCAGCAGATGTTGGCAATCTGAACTCTGGTTCGTCTGCCTTTTCTTTTTTTTTTTTTTTAATTTTATTTTATTTTTAAACTTTACAATATTGTATTGGTTTTGCCAAATCTCGAAATGAATCCGCCACAGGTATACATGTGTTCCCCATCCTGAACCCTCCTCCTTCCTCCCTCCCCATACATTCCCTCTGAGATGAGTGCTATTGTGTGGTAGCTTCAGCATTCTTTGGCATTGCCTTTCTTTGGGACTGGAATGAAAACTGACCTTTTGCAGTCCTGTGGCCACTGCTGAGTTTTCCAAATTTGCTGGCATATTGAGTGCAGCACTTTGACAGCATCGTCTTTCAGGATTTGAAATAGCTCAACTGGAATTCCATCACCTCCACAAGCTTTGTTCGTAGTGATGCTTCCTAAGGCCCACTTGACTTTACATTTCAGGATGTTGGCTCTAGGTGAGTGATCACACCATCGTGATTATCTGGGTCATGAAGATCTTTTTTGTACAGTTCTTCTGTGTATTCTTGCCACCTCTTCTTAATATCATCTGCTTCTGTTAGGTCCCTAACACTTCTGTCCTTTATTGAGCCCACCTTTGCATGAAATGTTCCCTTGGTATCTCTCATATCTCTCATTTTCTTGAAGAGATCGCTAGTTTTTCCCATTCTGTTGTTTTCCTCTATTTCTTTGCACTGATCGCTGAGGAAGGCTTTCTTGTCTCTCCTTGCTACTCTTTGGAACTCTGCATTCAGATGGGAATATCTTTCCTTTTCTCCTTTGCTTTTCACTTCCCTTCATTTCACAGCTATATCTAAGGCCTCCTCACACAGCCATTTTGCTTTTTTGCATTTCTTTTTCTTGGGGATGGTCTTGATCCCTGTCTCCTCTACAATGTCACGAACCTCCATCCATAGTTCATCAGGCAGTCTGTCTATCAGATATAGTCCCTTAAATCTATTTCTCACTTCCACTGTATAGTCATAAGGGATTTGATTTAGGTCTTACCTGAATGGTCTTGTGGTTTTCTCCACTTTATTCAATTTCAGTCTGAATTTGGCAATAAGGAGTTCATGATCTGAGCCACAGTCAGCTCCCCGTCTTGTTTTTGCTGACTGTATAGAGCTTCTCCATCTTTGACTGCAAAGAATATAATCAATCTGATTTTGGGGTTGACCATCTGGTGACGTCCATGTGTAGAGTCTTCTCTTTTGTTGTTGGAAGAGGGTGTTTGCTATGACCAGTGTGTTCTCTTGGCAGAACTCTATTAGACTTTGCCCTGCTTCATTCTGTCCAAGGCCAAATTTGCCTGTTTCTTGATTTCCTACTTTTGCATTCCAATCCCCTATAATGAAAAGGACATCTTTTTTGGGTGTTAGTTCTAGAAAGTCTTGTAAGTCTTCATAGAACATTTCCACTTCAGCTTCTTCAGCATTACTGATCAGGGCATAGACTAGAATTTCCGTGATACTGAATGGTTTGCCTTGGAGATGAACAGAGATCATTCTGTCGTTTTTGAGATTGCATCCAAGTACTGCATTTTGGACCTTTGTTGACTATGATGGCTACTCCATTTCTTCTAAGGGATTCCTGTCCACAGTAGTAGATATAATGGTCATCTGAGTTAAATTCACCCATTCCAATCCATCTTAGTTCACTGATTCCTAGAATGTCGATGTTCACTCTTGTCATCTCCTGTTTGTCCATTTCCAATTTTCCTTGATTCATGGACCTAACATTCCAGCTTCCTATGCAATATTGGTCTTTACAGCATCAAACCTTGCTTCTATCACTAGTCCCATTCACAACTTGGTGTTGTTTTTGCTTTGGCTCCATCCCTTCATTCTTTCTGGAGTGTTTTCTCCACTGATCTCCAGTAGCATACTGGGCACCTACCGACCTGGGGAGTTCATCTTTCAGTGTCCTATCTTTCTGCCTTTTCATACTGTTCATGGGGTTCTCAAGGCAGGAATACTGAAGTGGTTTGCCATTCCCTTCTCCAGTGGACCACATTCTGTCAGACCTCTCCACCATGACCCGACTGTCTTGGGTGGCCCCATTCGGCATGGTTTAGTTTCATTGAGTTAGACAAGGCTGTGGTCCATGTTGATCAGATTGGCTAGTTGTCTGTGATTGTAGTTTCAGTCTGTCTGCCCTCTGACGCCCTCTCAGTGCCTACTGTCTTACCTGGGTTTCACTTACCTTGGATGTGTGGTCTCTCTTCATGGCTGCTCCAGCAAAGCTCAGTCACTGCTCCTTACTTCGGATGCGGGGTAGCCCCTCTCGGCTACTGCCCTTGTCCTCGGGCACAGGGTAGTTTAAGGCAGGTCATAGTTCAGAGATCTTATATACAGGTGCCTCTTCATTCACATCATTTCATTCCCTATATTATGGCCAAAGATAGTTATACTTTGGAGAAAATTTTTAAATATTTATCATGCAAAGTATACATTCATATTTATCCCTACTCAGGCAAGGGGACAGTAAGGCATATTTGCTTCTTAAATGGTGTTATATTGATATGTGAATTCTATGAATGAATGCATTTTTGTAGTTTTATTATATATCTCACAATGCCTGGTTAAAAGACATTACAGCCCAAGTTGCAGTTTTAATAAATAAAACTTTAATAAATATGCATTGTAATACAGAAACTGAGAAATTAAGCAGGACTTTGCAATCTTATAATAATTTGTCAATATTATCGCTATATACAGAATACATGCACTGCAGAGAATTTAGTTTCTGTAGTCTACCAAAGTTACATATACAGTGTCTCTCACGTACCCACTGCACTTATTTTTTATAGTATCCCTGCAGGTTCAGTGCTATCAATTCCATTTTTCTTTTAGAGAAATTTAAGTGTCTTGTTCATTTCAAATCATAGCTAAACCTTATTATAAAACATCTTGCTCTACTGTATGTGGAGTAATAATATATTGCATGTGCTCCCACTGTGCAAGGCAATGCACATGTAAACTCACTAAAACCTCTCTGAAGAGAATGCTGTGCTTATTTCTAAGACCTGAATTAATTAATATCCATCTGTATGTATATTTATGTCATCCACTTTTAATTACACATAGGTAGAGCAGCCTGTCATTCAGGCATAAATCATTTTACTCTTCAGCCTTTACAATAGGGAATTAACCCCATCCACTATTTCTGGAGGAGGGCATGGCAACCCACTTTAGTATTGTTGCCTGGAGAATCTCATGGACAGAGAAGCCTGGCAGGCTGTCATCCATAGGGTTGCAAAGAGTTGGACATGACTGAAGTGACTTAGCATGCATGTTTACTTACTGTTTAACATACAATTAGCTTACTGTTTAACATACAGAATTTCCTGAATTAGCAATGTCAAATCTCTGCTCTGTGGTTATTTTCCAAAGAGGAGAAATTAGAGTTGTTTATTGTAGACATATTATTGATAAGTATTCTATACATCACAGTGTATGGTCCTTATGAGGATTCCTGGGATAAGATTTACTGAGGTCTTAGAAATGGGGATAGACTTTCCAAACTTCATCTTAACTGTGGGCACTCTGAGTAATGTAACTGAGAAGATTTTTCCCTTGTTAGTGATTCTCAGAAAGTTCAGAGCAAATTTGTGATCCCATTCTAAAAAGTGTGTAGAACCTTATGGCATGTATTTTATCCTTGGCTTCATTTTATTTCTTTTACTGTGCTGCTGCTGCTGCTGCTAAGTCGCTTCAGTCGTGTCCAACTCTGTGCAACCCCATAGATGGCAGCCCACCAGGCTCCCCTGTCCCTGGAATTCTCCAGGCAAGAACACTGGAGTGGGTTGCCATTTCCTTCTCCAATGCATGAAAGTGAAAAGTGAAAGGGAATTCACTCAGTCATGTCCGACTCTTAGCGACCCCATGGACTGCAGCCTACCAGGCTCCTCCATCCATGGGATTCTCCAGGCAAGAGTACTGGAGTGGGGTGCCATTGCCTTCTCTGTACCATTAATATACTTCACTGTAGTATATTCCATAGTTATTTCTATTGTGCTGTTTGTGTTTAAGCTGTCTACATATATCATAAATATAACTTTACTCAGATTCATTTCACAGAATATTTGAGGCAGTTTCCTTAGAATACATGCAATAGAGCAAAAAAAAAAAAAAACAAAGCAAAGGAATTTATTATCATGGAGATTATGAGTGTGAATTAAGGGGATATCCAGCTATGAGTCAAATACAGTTTTTAAAATTAGACTACTCATTTGGTTCAGTGTTTTCTTGTGTGCAAAGGACAAAAAGTATATGTTAATTACAAAATTTACATTGTCAACTAGGAAGATATTTTTTAAAAGGAACATATTGTCTCTACAAATGTCATTTTTCCTAAATCTTAATTTTAAAAGAGACATTATAATGATACTCAGCTCCTTTATATATAGAGTGGTATTTACTACTGAATTAAGTGAACAGATATTATTAGTTGTACAGAAATATCATTCTTGTTGTTTTTGTGGAAGGTAGGGCTGAGGGGAGTAATTACTAGCAATGATTTACACTACATAATCAGACTAACACCCACATACTAATAAAATAGAATAAAAATGTGGATATCTTATTTTATAATTACAAAGTAAACTACAGACAAATACTTTGCTCTAATGGTCAAATTGCCTCATATTCAAGTAATAGAAAACATTTTTTTCCCCGTATTTATAAGCCTCATGGGTACACCCTAAGAAAGGCCCTACTTAATAAAGAGTTTTGATGACACTGTATGGCCTCAAACAACAACAGGGTCCAGAAAACTTTGGGCTCCTTTTCGTATTCAATATCTTCCCATCATTCCTCATTCTCAGTTTGAAAAAATAAACATATTACAGATAGACGTGCAAATAGGAATTTAATATGGTTAAGTTAGAATTTAAAATATGTGGGGAAATGTGGACTAATTAAAAAGTAAGTTGGAAAAAATGATTAATTAAACAAAAAAGTTCCATCTCTTTTTACCATTCACAAAATATATAAATATAAAGAGTAAAATATATGTATGGTTTACATTTTTCAAAACAACTTTGAGGCATAGAAATTCTTTACAACAAATCTATAAAAGCTGATACAGATTTTTAAGTAATATCAAAATGATAATTTATATTTATAGAAAAGTTCCTGATAAAGTGAAAGAAAAAAAAAGAGTGGGAGAAAATATTTGTCACATATATAAAAATATCACTGTCTTAGTTCATTTGGATTGCTGTAACAAAATTACCACAGAGTACATGACTAGAACACAACAGAAGCTTATTTCTCACAGTTCTGGAGACTTTTTGAAGCCTAAGATCAAGGCAACAGCAGGTCTGGAGTCTGGTGAGAATTTGCTTCCTGGTTCATTTAGTAGTCTTTTCACTATGTCTTCATATCACAGAAGTGAAGAAGGAGCTCACTGGGATCACTTTTTTAAGGGTGTTCTGCTCAGTTGCTAAGCAGTGTCCGACTCTTTACAACACAATGGACTATCCACCAGGCTCCTCTCTCCATGGGATTTCCAGGCAAGAATACTGGAGTAAACTGCCATTTCTTTCTCCAGGGGATCTTCCTGACCCAGAGATCCAACCTTCATCTCTTGGGTCTCCTGCAATTGCAGGTGGATTCTTTACCACTGAAGCCCCTTTCTAAGGGTACCAATCCTATTTATGAGAGCTCCATCTTCATGACCTAATTGCCCCCTAAAGTGTCCTAAACCTACTTATGAAAGCTTGATCTTCATGACCTAATCACCCCCGAAAGACCCCACCTCCTCTCCTATCACACTGGGGGTTAGATTTCAATGAATTTTGAGGGGACACCCACATTCAGTCTATAGCAGCCATCAAAATCATAAAAGTCTTTTCTGACGCCTTGACTAATGAAGCACCTTCGCACCCCCAGCCCAGCCCTCTCTCAGCCTTTATCCTGTTGTAGCCTATTTACAGCACCCACTTTTGCCTGGTATAATATATCATATTAATTTGTTTGTAATTTTATTGTCTACAGTCTCCAAAAGATGTTGGAATTGGGAGACGGGTAGACAAGTTGCCTTATGAAAATATTAACATAGGGATTATAGCACAGTTTCGTCGACAAAAAGCTATGCTTTATGAGCCATAACTTAAAAAGATTAAGAAAGCTAATCATTGACTAGGACAAATGTATTTCATATTTTTACACATAGGAATTTCATTTGATAAAAGACTATAAAATTCATTCTGGAACTCTCCAAATTAAAATAAAAGCTCCTAATTTGGAAGACCATGGTAAACAATTAAACCTGCATTTTTCTGCTTCAAAATCTAACTTGAGATGTCACGATGTGTTTGCAATTTCTTTTCAAACGAGGAATGTCAATTTACTCCTATTTTCTTTCTTGTATCTAAAAATGCAAATAGGGACGGTGCATTAAAAAAAAAATTTCTTTGACAGAGGGGAAAAAAGGGACATTTCTCAGAGAAGATTTTGACTGAAATAGCGTTTGCTTATTTACCAAAGTACATTCCCAGGCAGATTTTTTTCCTCAAACCCATTTGGAAACATTTCCTTGAAGCCTGGTGTTTCAGGAGAAGCACTTTCTGAGTTGACAGGACGTATGCCTCTTCACTAAGCACTCTACTTTTCATTTCTTGCTATGACATGGTGTTAAAATCTCCAAGGTGATGTTTAGGATGCTCTCAAACTATTCTAACAATCTGGAAACCTTAAGTTCCTTTCTAAAAAACAAAGCTGATAAAGCTTTTGAGCTTTACAAGAAAAGTGTACTTTGAGTTTCTATTGAGTAATACATAAATGTGTTTACATGGGCGTGCTGGGTTTATCTTATTTTATTGTTGTAATGGAAAATTTAGAAATTTAACATAAAGTAAAATCTAGAATATAAGTTTCCAGATTTCACTTTATGTAATATAATAATAAAAACAGTAACATTGTCAAAGGCCAGAGTATAGCAGCCAGTGTCTGAGGGAGTTGAGTAGTCTGCCAACTTTCCTAGATTTAAGGTATTCTAATGACTTATGTACAATGTGCATTATTGGTTATGGTGTCATTGCCTTCCCCAGGCCATCATGTCAAATGTGCATACCCATCCTGCAACCACTCCCCAGCCCCACCCAGCATACAAAGCTTGGCCACCTTTCTAGGTTACTGTGTTGTGTGTTTAGTCACTCAGTTGTGTCCAACTCTTTGCAACCTCATGGACTGCAGCCTGCCAGATCCCTATGATCATGGGTTGTTTTTTTTCAGGCAAGAATACTGGAGTCGGTGGCTATTTCATCCTCCAAGGAATCTTTTTATCCAGGGATAGAACTTAGGTCTCCTATGTCTCTTGCACTTTACCCACTGAGCCATCAGGGAAGCCCTGGCCCAGACTTAATCCCCTCCCCGCGTCACTTGCAGGACTCATGAGTGCATCTAATGAGAGCTAGATGCATGGTTTATAAACCTCAGGAGACATTGGAGGACAAGCCCTCCAGTTGGACCAGGAACCTGAAGCATCTTTCTTTGAGATAGTTGAGGACAAACAACGATACTTAAACAACAATTCCTCTAATTCACATGCCTGGCAAAGAAAACCATAAAAACGCAGTGGCATTTTCTAAGTTTGTTTCATTTTGGATTAAAATTAATTCTCAGGTCAGACTCCTAGGTGCTTCATTTAAATATGCATTTTCCTGGACTTGAGTCAGAAGCTCTCTTTTCCCCTCCTGTGACCTGGCATGATGATTTCTTAATCGATACTATATCATATTGCAAACATCAAAGATGGACACTGATGACCCTGTTTCTACAATACTCAACTCTCTCCCTGAATGATCATTTTGTTAAATTAGATGTTCCATGTCCAGCAGCATTCAAGTTACAGGCTGACATTCATTCACCATATTTTTACCTTTGAATTATTTTAAATAAATATCTAGCTGCCATCTCCAGTATCTGAGAGTTAAAAGCAATGTGTGTGTTCAGGTGTTTGGGATACAGATATTTAAATGTTAAAATTGGATTTTAATAAAATCTTTCTAATATATTGTTGATGTCTTTAAAACTGTTCACTCATTTCCAATCTTACATCACTTCTTTCTAAGGTCAAATTTGTTTAAATGTTTAGTAAATGGCTTATGGAAGCATCAAACAAATGATTTCAAATATTAAAAGCAATTGAGTTCCATTAAAATGAAGATTTTTCCATAACATTGCTTCAGGAATGTAAAATTATTGCATTTTTGAAAGTATTTTTTCTGTCTTTCTTCAAAATTCTCAAAATTAGATCTTCTAGTCCATTCTGAAGGAGATCAGCCCTGGGATTTCTTTGGAGGGAATGATGTTGAAGCTGAAACTCCAGTACTTTGGCCACCTCATGCTGAGAGTTGACTCATTGGAAAAGACTCTGATGCTGGAAGGGATTGGGGGCAGGAGGAGAAGGGGATGACAGAGGATGAGATGGCTGGATGGCATCACTGACTCAATGGATGTGGGTCTGGGTGAACTCCAGGAGTTGGTGACGGACAGGGAGGCCTGGTGTGCTGCGATTCATGGAGTCGCGAAGAGTCAGACATGACTGAGCGACTGAACTAAACTGAACATTAGTTGGAGAAATTTAAGATTATCTAAAATTAATATTATAGATCAGTGTATCCTATCATCTAGATTTTTATCAAACATCTATAATATATACAAATCTGAAATGTTCAAAATAGTGCCTGAGTCCAGGCTTGATATGTTGAAGATTAAAAGTTAAATGAAAATATTTGCTTGTTGACTGCATTCTATCAGCTATTCTAATGTGTATCTGTTTAACAGTTTCACATTATTTCATTTTTGACCTACGCATTAATTACAAAAAAAGAGGCTTACAGAGTTCAAATATTTTTTGACACAGATTCTGCACCTTCTATTTTTTTTTTTTTTTTGCCTACCCATATCCCAGGAAAATTTCTTTCTTTTCTAGGATGTAATGGTTTGGATACTGATACTGTTGTCTAACTCATGAATATCACCTATTTTCATCTCTATGAATGAATTTAAAAATCAGCTTTGAAAGGACACCTGTCAATATTTGCAAATGAATCTTCTTGGAGGCCATTCCTTTGACCTTTGTGTTCCTGGACATCTAGGAACTTCACACATTTATGAGCTTGTTGGCATTTCTTTTATAATTATACATCTGCTTCTAACAATGTTTCCTGAAGAATATAAGCCTCTGTGCTGGCAGACTGGAAAAACAAACAAACGAAAAAAGCTAACTGCAGAGATGAGTAGTTGCATTTCTCCATAATGGTGAAACAAAGTAAAACAACTTCATAATGGACCTAGAACAAATAAGGCTATAAAGAAAACCAAAACATAAAACTACAAGAATATAAAGAAATAAGACATGCCCATTCACAATATAGAATAATCATTTCAGTTACATTGAGATTAAAACCCTGGTAGGCTGCAAAGTGACTTTTTTGAAAAAGCAAAACATACATATATTTGATTGATTTTTTTTTTCTAACAAGAATTGTTTTTCTTCTTCTTCTTTTGTTTTTAAATGTGTTCATTTCAATTAAATGGTCAATTTGGTATGTGTTATACAGCCTATTTTATATCAATTGTTTGCAGGCTTATGGGAAGTAAAATAACCATAATACAGGCCTCCAAATACAGTTCCAATTTAAACTTAAGATTAAAACAACACCGCCACCACCAACAACTTACAGGTAGAGCTCTGGAAAATAAAGTAGAATCAAGTATGCTTCCAACTCAACAATTAGAAACTGACTAAAATGACTAAAGCAGAATTTCAGACGGGATCACTGACTGGCCTCAATTGGTGTTGAAATAAAATAAGTGGAAATAGTGCTGACCATGACTGAGAAAAATATTCGCTAAACACTGTACAGACTGAAAAGAAATGGTGACAGACATCAAGAATTCACATACTTTTTGCCTTCCTAAGAGAGTAATAAAGTATTGGAAGATGTGGAGGAACTTCTTGCAAACCCAACCCAACTGACTTCATTAATTTGGAGGAACAGTGGTCACACATACATTTCAAATATTTCATTCCTAAGAATTTACTTGAATAATGTCCTATATCATTCATAAAGAAAGCATCAAAGACTATAGTTCACTAAAATAAGAAGCTGATTGGCATATAAATGGGAAAAAAATTACATGAAAGATTTTCAGGTGAGCACTGAAATATTTAGATACAGTAATGTTTAACTGTCATAATGATGCAGTAAAAAAGAAGAATCAAGGAATACTCTCAAATTAATTCTACGAGTCCATCATTAGTCTGATACCAAAACCAGACAAAGACACTACAAAAATAGGTAATTAAAAGCCAATAGCTCTGATTAATATAAATGTAAAAATCCTCAACAAATATTAGCAAAGAAAATTAAACACCAGATAAAAAGGATCATACATCATGGTCAAGTGGGATTTATTCCAGGGATGCAAGGATGGTTGCTGCTGCTGCTGCTGCCAAATCGCTTCAGTCATGCCTGACTCATAGCAACCCCATGGACCACAGCCCACCAGGCTCCCCCATCCCTGGGATTCTCCAGGCAAGAACACTGGAGTGTACATCCACAAATTAATGTGATATATCATACTAACAAAAGGAAAGATAAAAATCACATGATCATCTCAATAAACACAGAAAAATCATTTGATAAAATTCAGCATCCACTTATAGTAAAAACCCCCATAAAAGTTCTTATGGAAGGAGTATATCTCAACATAATAAAAACCATATATGACAAATCCATAGCTAACATCACACTCAACGCTGAAGAGCTGAAAGCGTTGAAAATTATGCCTACTCTCTCAACTTTTATTTAACATAGTATTGAATAGACTATGAGCCATAGTGATAAGAAACAAAGACATCTAAATTGGAAGGGAAGAAATAAAATTGTTGCTATTTTTCATTTTTAAGATTAGAGAGAAATAAATAACCTTGTATGCTGATGGAAATGGACAAGGTAAAATGGATAAACACAAATACAAAAGTAAAACTGCAAGAGCAAAGTCCTCAAGAAGGTGAAAAACGATAGACTTCAGAAACCCAAATTACTTGTGAGCAACATATTTTGACTGCAAATCACCTCTGGACCAAAGAAAAAAGAAAACATTAAATAAACAAATATTGAACTCTGAACAGCAGGTTGGTTTTGTTTTTGATTCTGAGTCATGTTGGCTAGCAGGTTTGAGATAGTTTCTCTGTATTTAAGGTTACTAATAATTAAGTATATTGAGATATTTATTTCAGTATAAAGAAAAGGGAAATTCAAAAAAACTAAAAATTGTTTGTAAATTACTCAGGGAGGTGGAATATAAGTTCTTATTTGTAATAAAATATCAAATGTCAAAGATACTGATGATCAGTATCCTTAACTGGGGCTTCCCCTGTGGCTTAGCTGGGAAAGAATCCGCCTGCAATGCTGGAGACCTGTGTTTGATTCCTGGGTTGGGAAGATCCCCCAGAGAAGGGAAAGGCTACCCACTCTGGTATTCTGGCCTGGAGAATTCCGTGGACTGTATAGTCCATGGGGAACTTCACTGCTGGGAAAGATAGAAGGCAGGAGGAGAAGGGGATGACAGAGGATGAGACGATTGGATGGCATCACCGATTTGATGGACATGAGTCTGAGTAAGCTCCAGGAGATGGTGAAGGGCAGGGAAGCCTAGCATGCTGCAGTCCATGGGGTCACAGAGTTAGATACGACTGAGTGACTGAAGGACAACAAACTTCACTCTTTGTGAAGAAGTGAAAAAAGAAGTGAAAAATAAGAAAAACACCATTTTTAAACCAACACAATAATAGCTGATTCACACAAGAATCACTAATCATGATAAATCTAGAGAGGTATGTTTGATCCAAAACATCTTGCATAGTCTCAAGTACCTTTTCTTGAAGGCTTTGATTGAAAAGTGAAAAACAGTAATGCTGTAATGGAAAGAATGTAAGACACCATGTTAACCGAATGATCAAAGTTATGATAAGTCAGGAGACAATTCAAAATCTTGTTTTCCAAAATGATGCACTAAGAAAGCATAAACCATCAACTCTGTATTTCTACTAAGAATGAACTTTTTTTCTATTCAGTAGGAAACATCACACTAACAAGTTACAAATGCATCATGGACAAAGAAAGAATACTCCAAATTAAAAAAGAATGAAGATTAAAAAAACAACTAGATGCAGTATGTTCTGCTGGATTTGATTCTGAACCAAATTTTGGTATTCATATAAAGAAAAGACTGTTACTGATAATTGAGTTTGGATACATTACATCATAATATTCTCTCAATATTGATTTTCTTTCTTTTCTTTTTTTTTAATTACACTGTTTAGCTCTAAGGAAGTATACACTTAGAGGATACTAAGAAGTGGAACTAAGAAGTGGAAATGCAGCATCATGTTTTAACTTACTCTCAAATGGGAAAGAGAGAACCTAAATGTTAAAAATGTTAGACATAACAATATATAAGCCTTATATAAGTCAAGACACTAAAATCCAACAATAAAGCAGGACAAAAAACTCTTTAGGACAATGGGGGATCTGCCAACACTGACTGAATATTTAACGATGTTAAAGGATTATTCTTACTTTCTGAGGAATTTGGTATTAGTTAAGCAAAAAGAATCTGTGTCTTTTAGAGATAAACACTGAAGCATTTAGGATTAAATTTAAATGATAACAATCTTTTATTTCCAATGTTCCAAAGGTTTTACGGAGTAGGGCGTCAATGCAATAGGACTGCCCATTGCACAATAATTATTTACATTGGAGACTGTTACATGGGAGATTATTTTGTTTTACTCACTACATTTGTATACAATTTTCCATAGTAAAAGTTCTTACATTTTAGGAAGTTTGTTTTTAATTCATAAAAGAATATCCTTACCAGGAAAAAGCATCTGTAAAACATCAAATAGTATACCATATACAGATTTTTACAAACACCATTTTAATGTAATAATTTATTTGCTGAGAACAGTGGCAGTAGAAGTAGTCTGTTTTAGAAACTTTTTGTGCCCCATATGCTTACATAATCCCTTTTTCTCTCCTAAGCTTTTAAAATTTCACAATTTGAAGAATATAATTTTCCCCATTTTTTGATTGTGAAAAAACTCTTGTGTTTTACCTTGCTGCCTTTGGCTGAATATTCATGAAGTGATGGGGAGAGGGAAGTGCTAAGACTGTGGTATTCAAAGAGTGAAACTTCATTTTAAACAAACCACTGAATCTAGACAAACTTAGACAGAATATTAAAAATCAGAGACATCACTTTGCCAACAAAATTCTGTATAGTCAAAGCTATGGTTTTTTCTAGCAGTCCTGTACAGATGTGAGAGTTGGACCAGAAGGAAGGCTGAGCACCAAAGAATTGATGCTTTTGAACTGTGGTGCTGGAGAAGACTCTTGAACTGAAAAGAGATCAAACCAGTCAATCCTAAAGGAAATTAATCTTGAATATTCATTGGAATGACTGATGCTGAAGCTGAAGCTCCAATACTTTGGCCACCTGATGAGAATAGCCAACTCACTGGAAAAGACCTTGATGTTACAAAAGATCTGAGGGTATGAGGAAAAGGGGGCAACAGAGGATGAGATGGTTGGATGGCATCACAGACTCAATTGACATGAGTTTGAGCAAACTCCCGGAGATGGTCAAGCACAGGGTATCCTGGCATACTGCAGTCCATGGGGTTGCAAAGAGTCAGACACGACTGAGCAACTGAAGAGCAATAACAACTGAATCACTGATGAGAGTGTGTGGCCTTTTACGCCTATGAATGGTTCATGGTCTATAGAGATTTATATGGGACAAATTACATCAAAACCAGGAGAGAACTAATAATATTTTATGATTCCTTAAAAACCACAAGATGGAATTCCTTAAAAACCACAAGATGGAATTCTTTCAAAATCCATTTCAGTAATTTTCTAAACTGCACATAGGGATTTTTTTTTTCACATTTGCAATCCCAGAGTGAATTTAAAATGACAGGATTTCATTAGTATTTAAATGTAAGTATGCATGGTGATACCTTCCAAGCTTGCCTAAGTGGCTACTCATCATATCATACAGAACTCTCAAGTATCCCGAGTATTTCATGCTTTATACGGTTTTCACATTGCTACTTCCCATCTCTCTCCCTCTTAATATACATCATAAACACTTCATATACACATCTTTAAATGTTCTCAAGTTGTATAGTGGGCTTCCCAGGTGGCTCAGTGGTAAAGAATCTGCCTATCAATGCAGGAGCCCTAGGTTCGATCCCTGGGTCCAGAAAATCCCCTGGAGAAGGAAATGGCAACCAGCTCCACTCTTCTTGCCTGGAGAATCCCACGGACAGAGGAGACTTGCAGGCCACAGTCTATGTGGTCACAAGAGAGTCAGACAGGACTGAGCGACTGAGCATACACACATGGTGTATAGCACAATTAAAATGCTACTTTGAATTCATGATTGAGGTATTAAAAAACATAAAACTACCAATGCAGTAGATTTCTCTGAAAGTGTCACAATCTAGTGTGCCTGTGTTATTCAATGGAACACAGCTGCACCTTGAGAAAATGTCATTGCTTCATTAATTTAAGGTACCAGAATCCTGAGATGTGCTCAACATCTATTAATGTATTCATTGGAAAATCACTGACATTCAAATGAAGATGCAAGTGATTATTTTTCTGTACTCCAAACTGGATAACTATATCTGATGCATTCTTAAATTGGACACTTGTATCATTTTCAATGCTATTGTTGATTGATCATTCTCCCTCCCATCCATCCAACACCCACACTACTGATTCCACTCCTCCTTGGAGCCATATCATCTTAAGATAGAAACACAAATGTCAACTGTTCCAAAGTTTTTTTCTTAATAAATAATGAGAACAGAGTAGTTAAACAATTTTAACTTTAATACAAATACTCTTCTCAATTACCCTAAGCAGGGAAATTAACAAATGAAATTTCTGTTTGAGATCAGTAAAATTATGAAATTAATCGAAAGCCTAACATCTTAGGGCACTCTGTGCAGTGAGAGAATAGGCAATGATGCATGACTTGAACCACAGCAACACTACAGAGCTGTGCATAAAACCTATTGACATTTGAATAGCATTTAAATATTTAGTTATTCATTATGCATAAAATATTTTACCCTAGGATGCGAAATAGAGTAGAAGCTCATCATAAACTTTATGACTAGTACAACATATCATGGTGCAATCAGAAATTCTAAAAGCAAAAAATTACATGAGGAAAGAATATATACTATTATAAATAAAATAATTAAAATTGTTATCCTTTAATGTAACCTAGACAGCATATTAAAAAGCAGAGACATTACTTTACCAACAAAGGTCCATCTTGTCAAAGCTATGGTTTTTCCAGTAGTCATGTATGGATGTGAGGGTTGGACTATAAAGAAAGCTGAGCACCAAAGAATTGATGGTTTTGAACTGTGGTGTTGGAGAAGACCCTTGAGAGTCCCTTGGACTGCAAGGAGACCAAACCAGTCCTTCCTAAAAGAAATCAGTCTTGAATATTCATTGGAAGGACTGATGCTGAAGCTGAAACTGCAATACTTTGGCCACTGACTCATTGGAAAAGACCCTGAGCTGGGAAAGATTGAAGGCGGGAGGAGAAGGGGACCACAGAGGATGAGATGGTTGGATGGCATCACCAATGTGATGGACATGAGTTTGAGTAGGCCCCGGGAGTTGGTGATGGACAGGGAAGCCTGGCGTGCTGCAGTCCATGGGGTCGCAAAGAGTCGGACAGGACTGAACGACTGAACTGAACTGAACTGACTGTAAGTGCTATCCATTATCAAGTATTATAAAACAGTTCCATTCCATTTTCTAAATTTATTCACAGAGTATATTAAATATCAACTAGAACTTTTCTCAATTAAAAGATGCTTTCAATGTGTTTTATAAAATAAAAGTAACATAGTAAGTATACTATCATAAATAGGACAATTATTATGTAGATAATTATATGCAAGGAAATTCAAATAAAATAATTTATTTAGAAGGTATTTTTCTTTTTGTCCAAATGTTAGGAACTCAAGTTTATTGAAGAGCCCAATTACTTGTCAGACTTCTTTATCTGAGTTACTATTTTTACTCAATGTTTCTATTTGATCAATTTACACTGCTTGTGTGCTAAGTCGCTTCAGTCATGTCCGATTCTGTGCAACCCTGTGGACTGTAGCCCGCCAGGCTCCTTTGTTTCTGGGATTCTCCAGGCGAAAATATTGGAGCAGGTTGCCTATCCCTCCTCCAGGGGATCTTCCCGACCGAGGAATTGAATCCATGTCTCATGGTCTCCTGCACTGGCAGGCAGGTTCTTTACCACTAGCACCAACTGGGAAGCCCGAATTTATATTAAGAGGGTATAATAAGCCAAGACTGTACAATCACATATATTGATACCTGATTTAGAATTATATAATCATACTGAAACAAAATTATTCTTGCAATAATTAAATATAATTTGATTATGTATTCTCTGAAGTTATACTCTCTGATCTCAAAAGATACTTGAGAACGTTTACCATGGCATTTCCAGTGACACCTGAATACCAAAAACGAAGTAAAAAAGTTTACTCTAGAGAAACAAAACAAAAAGGATTCCAAATCTATCTGACAAGAATTCTTCCTGACAGCTTGTACTTTCTTTGCTGACTGCTGTATTGACTTGCTGCTGGTGGCTATTGCTAAGCTGCCTTTTAGGACATTTTCTGAAATATGTTATGTGGGAACTCTGCCATCCTAAAATAAGATTATACAAAGTGTCTCCTTGAATTGTGGCTGACTACAAACAGATGAGACTTTTCCGTGTGTGATTAATTCAGAGGCACCAGAACTGACTTCCACAAAGGCAAAAGCTATAAAGAAAAACTACTGAAGCAAGTCTAGCAATTTAAGTTAGAAGCTTTGTTCCCTTAAGAAAATGAATTTTTATATTTCTTACTATAGGGGGACACAGAGATAATTCTTAAGGGGGTTTGACTTCAATGATTAAGGATTCTTTACAGAACATACAGTGGTTACATTATATTTGTAACCTTATTTTCTATATGCAAATAATCTCCCTTTGCCTTTATTTTGACATTTGTTGCTGCAGATCAAATCAGTCAATCCTAAAGGAAATCAGTCCTGAATATTCCCTGGAAGGACTGATGCTGAAGCTCCAATACTTTGGTCACTTGATGCGAAGAACTGACTCATTGGAAAAGACTCTGCTGCTGGGAAAGATTGAAGACAGGAGGGGAAGGAGATGACAGAGGATGAGATGGTTTGCTGGCATCACTGATGGGACAGACATGAGTTTGAGCAAGCTCCAGCAGTTGGTGATGGACAGGGAATCCTGGCATGCTGCAGTCCATGGGGTCCCAAAGAGTTGGACACTGCTGAGCGACTAAACTGAACTGAACTGCATCTTATTATTTACTTTGGAAGATGTACACTTTGAGAGGGAATTATCCTGGTAACATTTCTGTAATCACTGTACTTCTGTAGTTGAAGTCCACCTTGTGTTTGGTTGCTAGGACTAAATTTTCAATACGTATGAGAAATGCTATGAATCATCTTTCATCCTATCTATTATTGACTATAATTCATAAAAATGAGCAATGCATTGTTAAACATATAAATAAAAGGCAAAATATACAGCAACACAAAATATATCAATATGTAATACATATATATATATCAAATTTATAAATCTTTAGTCTTATCTCAATGACTTGAAGATTCTCTTTACCAATTCATTTCCTTTGCTAGCCTATCATTTATTTCCCCCTTTTTCCTTCCCTTTCCTTTCTATTAATATATCATTTCTCTCTCTTTATTCCTTTTTATTTCTTTTTCTTACACTGGCTTAGTAGCCAAATGAGCCAAGGATTAGATCAGAATTCCATACAGCTTGATAGTTCATTTAAATCTGAATCAAATCCTCATACATTTTTGACATGAAAGCATGTGACTGTGAGATGTTACAAACTTAAGGATGTTGACATATTTTCTAGTTACTTTTAGTCCTCTATGCAGTATGTGTCTTTGTGTTTGTTTAATTATACATGCATGTAAGCAGAAATGATATTAAACAAATTTAATTCAGGAAGACTATTTATAAATAGTAAATAAATACTCTAATAGTTAAGTCATCTTAAAGCTATAACAATATGCTTGTTTTAAAGAGATTCTGAAAATTTGCACATTCCTTCTACTAATTTCAAATTAACATTTCCCCAATTTTTTAAAAAAGGAGTATATTCAGGAAAATATGCTTTTAATGAATAAGGAGCTTTTTAATTTTTTTTTGTAATGGATGTCTTACCTTTCAGTTCAGTTCAGTTCAGTTCAGTCACTCAGTCGTGTCCAACTCTTTGCAACCCCACGAATCACAGCACGCCAGGCCTCCCTGTCCATCATCAACTCCCGGAGTTCACTCAAACTCATATCCATCAAGTCGGTGATGCAATCCAGCCATCTCATCCTCTGTCATCCCTTTCTCCTCCTGCCCCCAATCCCTCCTAGCATCAGAGTCTTTTCCAATGAGTCAACTCTTCACATGAGGTGGCCAAAGTATTGGAGTTTCAGCTTCAGCATCAGTCCTTCCAATGAACACCCAGGACTGATCTCCTTTGGGAGGGACTAGATGGATCTCTTTGCAGGCCAAGGGAATCTTAAGAGTCTTTTCCAAAACCACAGTTCAGAAGCATCAATTCTTCAGTGCTCAGCTTTCTTCACAGTCCGACTCTCACATCCATACATGACTGCTGGAAAAACCATAGCCTTGACTAGACATACCTTTATTGGCAAAGTAATGTCTCTGCTTTTGAATATGCTATCTAGGTTGGTCATAACTTTCCTTCCAAGGAGTAAGCATCTTTTAATTTCATGGCTGCAGTCACAATCTGCAGTGATTTTGGAGCCCAAAATAATAAAGTCTGACACTGTTTCCATTGTTTCCCCATCTATCTGCCATGAATTGATGGGACCAGATGCCATGATCTTCATTTGCTGAATGTTGAGCTTTAAGCCAACTTTTTCACTCTCCTCTTTCACTTTCATCAAGAGGCTTTTTAGTTCCTCTTCACTTTCTGCCATAAAGTTGGTGTCATCTGCATATCTAGGTTATTGATATTTCTCCCGGCAATCTTGATTCCACCTTGTGCTTCTTCCAGCCCAGTATTTCTCAAGATGTACTCTGCATATAAGTTAAATAAGCAGGGTAACAATATACAGCCTTGATATACTCCTTTTCCTATTTGGAACCAGTCTGTTATTCCATGTCCAGTTCTAACTGTTGCTTCCTGACCTGCATATAGGTTTCTCAAGAGGCAGGTCAGGTGGTCTGGTATTCCCATCTCTTTCAGAATTTTCCACAGTTTCTTGTGATCCACACAGTCAAAGGCTTTGGCATAGTCAATAAAGCAGAAATAGATGTTTTTCTGCAACTCTCTTGCTTTTTCCATGATCCAGTGGATGTTGGCAATTTGATCTCTGACTCCTCTGCCTTTTCTAAAACCAGCTTGAACATCTGGAAGTTCCCGGTTCACATATTGCTGAAGCCTGGCTTGGAGAATTTTGAGCATTACTTTACTAGCGTGTGAGATGAGTGCAATTGTGCGGTAGTTTGAGCATTCTTTGGCATTGCCTTTCTTTATTTAACTTTAAATTTCAGACTTTCAGTTATGATAGATGTCTTAAAATAATATATATATTCCATTAGTTTTTTTTTAACTACTTGACATCACTTTTCATTCTATTTTAAAAAGTCAAATAAAATTGAATTTTAAAAAGTTTTCTTATTGTTTACAGTCCATTATTGCTTTTCTTCTTTTTATTTTTTTAATTTAAATATAGTTGATTTACAATATTACAAAATAAAAGTTATATTTTCTTGTGCTGTACAATATATCTTTGTTGCTTATTTATTTTATACATAGTAGCTTTTTTAAAATTGGAGGATATTTGCTTTACAATATGGTGTTAGTTTCTGCCACTAGTATTAATCATTTCTGTACCTCATCACTGGGGTGAAGCTGAAGAAAATTTAACTCAAATTTGTCCAGTTTTGATTTTAAAAATATAAAGTTATTACACATGAAAATGAAAGAAAAATATAAGGGCATTTTAAATTAGATATGAATTGAAACATCTTATTTTCCTTATTGGCATATTTATTTTTTGATCAAACCAGTGTTTACATTTAAAACCCAATTTGAATGTTTATTCTCTTCCACATGGGAGTTTAAATTCTATGAAAACAGAAGATTCATGTATCTTATAAAGAATATAAGAAAAGGATAAATATGGTGCATAATCCTATTTGTCACAAGAGTATCAAATAGGTTCTAAAACTTATATAGTGAAAATATGTAATTGAAGAACCAAGATATTTTCTCAAACAATATTGAAATTTATATATAGAAAGACTGAAAGTCTATAATAATTTGAGAAGAATAGAGGAAAAGATAAGCAATAGTGGAATCAAAATATTTTCCTCTTTTTTTCTAAGTGACAGAGAAGATGTGAAGTAAATGTTAAAACCATTCAGAGCATTCTGATATTGCCCCAAACAACTTCATTCTATTTTTTGAAGTCTGCATATCAATATTTACCCATCAGCAATGATCAAGCTCCACACACTACTTTCCGTCTGCCATCCCCCAAATATGGAACTATCAGTCCTCTCTTATCTAGCCACAGCAAGACTGCTACATAAAAGGCACTACTGACAAAGGTCATAAATCCAAATAACAGATCAAACAGTGATGCTTTAGCATAAAACTGCCAGCACCAAAGTCATGAAGCGGCTGCATCAAAATCATCTTTTGTATCAAAATGGGTTTAACAAAAAGTTCTGCTTTATGGGAAGAAACATATTACATGATATTTTGACCAATCTAAAGCATTCTTCTTAAAGAAAGGGCATTTATAATTCTACTCTCATAGTGCCAAGTTGGGCAAAGGTTTATAGGTGTTACTGGGCACTGAATTGAGCTACATACATATACTACAGGGCATACTAGGTTAGAAGCAAATAACTTCAAAAGCAAATATCTGAATTTTATCATTAGAACTTCCACCAAGGAGCTTAAATATAGTTCAAAATATGCTTAAAATATCTTCAATATTACATAATCATAGATCCTGGATTTGACATTATCTGAGAGAAAACTGAATCTCAATCTGTTATTGTAATTCAGGAAAACAAGTCTTAGCTTAATCAACAGACCAAAATCATGGATTAGTGGTGGGGAAAATGTGAAAAAAAAAATCCACATATCCTGATTTTTAGTTTGAAACTGTTTCTCCTGTCCCACACTCTAAATCAACATTTAATTTCTATAATTATTTTTCTTTGTCACTAAGAAGCATGATGCTTTAGAATTGTAGTGCTGGAGAAGACTCCTGAGAGTCCCATGGACAGCAAGGAGATCAAAGGAGACATCCCTAAAGGAAATCAACCCTGAATATCCATTGGAAGGACTGTTGCTGAAGCTCCAATACTTTGGCCGCCTGATGAGAGGAACCAACTCACTGGAAAAGACTCTGATACTGGGAAAGACTGAGGGAAGAGGAGAAGGGGGCTAACAGAGGATGAGATGGTTGGATGGCATCACAGACTCAATAGACTGAGTTTGAGCAAACTATGGGAGATGGTGAAGGACAGGGAAGCCTGGTGTGCTATACTTCATAGAGTCACAGAGTGGGACACAACTTAGCGACTAAACCACAAGAAGCATGAAATATAGAGGATACTCATTAAGTCCTTAAATTTCCATTTTTTAATCTTGTATCCCAACCTACAACTTATGATTTTCAAGACTATTTTTACTAACTCTGTGGAAGTACACTTTCCTATATGAATTTAATCATCAAATTTTTCTCATTAGGAATTATCTTCAGCTTTATACAAGTCAATATGCTTTATGCTGATTAATGCTATACTTGTTCCAAATAATAGATGCTTTTACACAGCTCTTCACTTTAAATATTATTTGTGTGTATCTATCATATAGGTAAAGAAACATAGCACATGGAAGTAGAACAAAATGAAAAGAAAAATGAGATAGAGACAGAACGGGAAAGAATATCCATTTAAAATATTTTTGGTACATTTGTGGTGATATATTTGATTTTTTCACTTGTATTAAAAGACTAGGATCATATGTTCATTTTAGGCAATTTATGAAATGGTTTCAGTTAAATTTTTCTTTAGAGAGACACTAGTCTCTCTAAAATGTGTCTGTTATGTGTTTCACAACTTCTTCTAAACTCCATTTCCTTCCACGCTAATATTCTAATCCTTGATATACATTTAAAAGCATTTTGATTTAATTCAAGATGCATAGGGATCTCAGATTTAGGGATGCATTGTTAAACCTCAACTAACCCATTTGTGAAAAGACAACCATTCTGGATTTTCTGTTGCTAACCCAGTTCTACCATATTTGAAAGCTGATAATTATCTTTCCCAGAATCCTCTTCATTTTATTAATTTCTTTGCCCAAAAGAAAAGTTCATGTAAGATTAGGAAAGTAAATGAAAAGGAGAAACTATTGTTCTTGGGAAGGGGCTATAGTTGGACTTGTAGGTAGACAAAGATTTACAGCCACTGCCTAGCAAGCTCATGAGAACCACCTCTCAACTGTTCCAGAGCCAAACCCTCTGATCCACAATGCAGCCGCTCTGATCTCTGGCTCTTTCTGCTTGAAAATGAAAGTGAAAGTTGCTCAGTCGTGTCCAACTCTTTGAGACCCCATGGAATATACAGCCCATGGAATTCTCCAGGCCAGAATACTGGAGTGGGTAGCCTTTCCCTTCTCTAGGGGATCTTCCCAACCCAGGGATCGAACCCAGGTCTCCTGCATTGTAGGTGGATTCTTTACCAGCTGAGCCACAAGGGAAGCAAAGTGAAAGTGTTAGTCGTGTAAGACTCTTTGGGACTCTATGGACTGTAGCCCTCCAGGCTCCTCTGTCCATGGAATTCTCCAGGCAAGAATACTGGAGTGGGTTGCCCTTCCCTTCTCCAACATGTCTTCCTGACCCAGGGATCGAACCCAGGTTTCCCGCATTGCAGGCAGATTTTTTATCGTCTAAGCCACCAGGGAATCATTTTTTTTGCTTAATTCTGTAGTAAGTTTTGCTTTGGGGCTTCTCTGGTAGCTCAGTTGGTAAAAGAATCTGCTTGCAGTGCAGGAGACCCAGATTTGATTCCTGGGTCAGGAAGATCCCCTGGAGAAGGGAATGGCAACCCACTCCAGTACTCTGGCCTGGAAAATCCCATGGATGGAGGAGCCTGGCAGACAATGGTCTGTGGGGTCACAAGAGTCAGACACAACTTGGTGACTAAACTACCACATATACAGTGGTTTCTATTTTCCTGAACAAACCTTGTCTGATATTGATTTTAATATGAGGATAGAGGTTGTGTTAAAACAAACCCTTAAAATATGTGCATTGGATTTTGGCAAGAAAACTTTTATCAGAGGCTGCAAGAACCATAAACTATATTCTGTAGTCATACAACATCTGGTAAAAGTACACATCAGACAATGTACCTTAATGAACTTGCCACCCTGGGCAAGAAAGCTTTGATGCAGAGATTTAAAAGTGTGAACTAGCTGCCTTGATAGGTATAACATTATCTGGCCAGTTTAAGGGGAATGCAGAGGGAATAAAGAGTCTAAAAATAGCAATGTTTTTAAATAAAGAGATAGCTCATTAAATCAAAGGTAGGTGACATAGCTTTAAAATATGTGGGAGGGAAATGACTCATAGTGACTAAGATGGCCAACTGTGGTCTCATAGGGCATAGAGAGTACTTCTCCCTTTTACTCCAGGTTTGGCTATGTGATGCTTTACCAGTGAGATGTTAGCAGGTGTACTATGGGCAGAGATGTATTGCCTATGCAGTTTAGCTGCTTTTTTGTGTACCTGCCTTTGCCGTGAGAAAAATACAATGAAGATAGATACTTCTCTCCCCCTTGATTCAAGAATTAAATATCACAGACAGATAGCCTTGCTGTCCCAGCCAACTGTAAACATGTGAGCTATAAACACATGTTTACTATCGCATGGTACTCAGATTTTTGTGACTATGCCTAGAACATGAAGCATAAAAAGCTGATTGATGGCATGGGCCTGAAAGAGGAATATTTTCATAGATATAGACTTCTAAGAAAAAGGAGTAGGAAGAAGGTCAAAATACACACACTTGGCTTTGAATGAATAGATTCTCATAGAATGAATAGACTGGATTGCTGTTCTAATTATCACTCCTATGTTACATACAGACTTTTCAATCCTAGAAATACATATTATCTCATCTGGATAAAAATATATGTTCACTTTATTTAGTTGGGTTTGTGCAGTTTATAAGATACAGGGAGAAATTTTAAGAATGCTTTCCTGGTTGAGTTTTCCCTTCTGCTCTCTTATGATTATCAATTAAAAGCATGTTCCGCAGTAACCACTGACCCAGAATCAAAAAGACACACAAAGCAGACCTGAACAAACATTGAAAGCTTGAAGCAAAGTCACTCCATCTGACCTCCTGGACCCATGAGCAAGACAAATATATATATATATATATATATATATATATATATATATATATATATACATATAAATTCTAAGTCTCTGAGTGTATGGGTAATTTGTTATTCAGAAAAAAAATGACTAATAAAGGTAAGGTATGATATTGAGAACAACATGCTGTGGGCTGTTTGTATGGCCTGCTAGCTTTAGTATTCTAATACTGAACATTTTATAAAACAACAAAAAAGGAAGGTAAGATTACTTTGTGACCTAGCTCAGTTGTGTCTGACTCTTTACAACCCCATGGACTGCAGCCCACCAGGCTCCTCTATCCATGAGACTTCCCAGGCAAGAATATTGGGGTAGGTTGCCACTTCCTTCTCCAGTGGATCTTCCCAACCTAGGATCGAACCCAGGTCTCCTGCATCTCCTGGTAGGCAGATTCCTCACCACTGCGCCACCTGGGAAGTCCTGTGACCTAGTAAAAACTGGGTAAAAGAAATGTATTGTAGCTCCCTTATTTCAGCATAGTCATGGATGGACAATAGGTCACCAGAATATTTTTGGCATCATAACAGTAGTTCAAGGTGAATTTTAGAGATTGTGTAAAGCAACAGTATAGCTCCAAGTCAAGCCAAGTCAAGGTGCTTAAGTAAGAAAAGCAGGTTATGCTGCATCATGACCAAAGATCTGTGTAGCCATCATAGGAAGACACAAGGGATGGAAGTTTCAAATATGTAAGAGGACATCATAAGTACAAGTGAAATGACCTCATTGCCACCAGAATCCTGGAAGGGAGAGCCAGTGATCTGATGTGCCTGCAGTTAGACAATCCGGACTAATGCATATACTCTCAACTTGGAGAATTCTAGGGCAATAATAGTTGTATTCATTTTATTTAAAAAGTACACTTATAATTTATGTTGAAATTTTTGACTTTTTATGTGTTGAAGAAAATGGGTAGTTTGGATGATTTAACCCACTAAAAACAAACAACAAAAATTAATTTTAACTGTCAGTTACACAACAGACATAGAAAATCCTTTTTTTGATGGTTTTCCTAATGATTTAGTTAATTTTTCAAGAACAACAATATTTTTACTTTTCAAACATACACCTCTTGAATACAGAGGAGTATGTAGACTGAGAAAGATGTTATAACTAATTTTGTTTCCAAAGTTCTTAAAAAATAGCACAAGCAAGTTCACATAAATATAACAACATGAAATGAGAAAGTTAGAAAATTCTAACAATCTTGTTAAAAGACTCAAGCATTGTTTTTCTAAAGAACAACTGAGAAGAGGATGTTAGGTCTCTTTTACTCAGATTTTTTAAACTATAATTCATATACTATTTTATACATCCATTTCAAGTGCATGAGTCGATATATTGTAAGGAAACTGGTAGGTCCAACCTTTGCTTCAATATAGTTACAGAGCACTCCATCACTCAAAGATATCCTTTGTATTTCTATGGAATCAATTTTTCTGGATATTTTATATAAATGAAACCATATAATACATAGTCTTTTGTATGTATTTTTGTATGAAATAAGCCTGGCTTATTTCATTGAGCATAAAGTTTTTGTGGTTCATTCATGTTGTAACATTTATCAATAATTTGTTCTTTTTATTGTGAAATTTAATTTTTTTATCTAGTCAGTAGTTGGTAGATTTTCAGATTGTTTTCAGTTTACAGCTATTCTGAATAATGCTGCTATGAGCATTTGCATAGTCGTCTTTGTGTAAACAAATGCTTGGATTTCTCATGGACTTAAGAATGGAATTAAATGCATATTTAACTTTTTAAGAAACTGTCACAGTCTTTTCCAAAGCAGCTGTACTAGTTCGCATTCCTACTAGCATTATATAAAGGTTCAATTTTCTCTACACGATTGCCAACACTTGGTATCATCAGGTTATTTCTTTTTTGTAACTTTTTAATGATAACAGTGGATATCTGATCAAATGAGTAAGAAAATAATTTGCCCAATGTTTTAATTGGCTTGCTTGTCATCTTCTTACTGAGCTTAAGGATTTCTCTGTATGTTTTGGTTACACATCCTTTATCATATATATAATTTGCAAATATTTTCTAGATAGGTTGTCATTTTTCTGCCCCAGGTTGGAGGAGAAAGTTTATTCATACCCACTACAAATAGGAATTACTAAATATAAAAGTGATGTTTTGTTGTGGTAAGTACACTTTATACATTTAAAGTTATATTTACTGGGAGAAATATCAACAACCTCAGGTATGCAGATGACACCACCCTTATGGCAGAAAGTTAAGAAGAACTAAAGAGCCTCTTGATGAAAATAAAAGAGGAGAGTGAAAAAGTTGGCATAAAGCTCAACATTGAGAAAACTAAGATCATGGCATCCGGTCCCATCACTTCATGGCAAATAGATGGGAAAGAGTGGAAACAGTGGCTGCCTTTATATTTGGGGGCTCCAAAATAACTGCAGATGGTGATTGAAGCCATGAAATTAAAAGACACTCACTCCTTGGAAGGAAAGTTATGACCAACCTAGACAGCATATTCAAAAGCAGAGACCTTACTTTGCCAACAAAGGTCCACCTAGTCAAAGCTATGATTTTCCCAGTGGTCATGTATAGATTTGAGAGTTGAACTATAAAGAAAGCTGAGTGCTGAAGAATTGATGCTTTTGAACTCTGGTGTTGGAGAAGACTCTTGAGAGTCCCTTGGACTGCAAGGCAATCCAACCAGTCCATCCTAAAGGAGATCAGTTCTGGGTGTTCATTGGAAGGACTGATGTTGAAGTTGAAACTCCAATACTTTGGCCACCTGATGAGAAGAGCTGACTCATTTGAAAAGACCCTGATGCTGGGAAAGACTGAGGGCGGGAGGAGAAGGGGACAACAGAGGATGAGATGGTTGGATGGCATCACTGACTCAATTGACATGAGTTTGTATAAATTCCGGGAGTTGGTGATGGACAGGGACACTTGGCGTGCTGTGGTTCATGGGGTTGCAAAGAGTCAGATACGCCTGAGAGACTGAACTGAACTGAACTGAACTGGAATAAATTGGGTTTGTAAATTGAAAGGCACAACATTTACACACTAAAGAGTTTGCTAAGAGAAATTAGATTCTTTAGCTATACATAAACATGTACATCTGGACTTCAGATGATGGAAAAAGTAATATAATTGATTAACCTTTTTGGGTTTGTAAACCATGGAGAAAATTCTGACTCACAAGGCTAAGAAGTTGCATTTTTATCTCGTTTGCACTCTTCAATTAGACTGATAAAGCATTTTGAAAGAATAAGACATTTTAAAGTTAGATCACTAATGATACCAAAGGAACTGCTTACTTTCCACAATAAAGATTCAAGCACAAAGGCTCAAAATTCAAAACTGCTAAGACTTCCTAAGAACACAGAATTATCTTAACATGATATGTTATGCATTTATTTGTCATTGCACAATTGACTATTAGGCTGTGACCAGAGCACGCATTGAGCAGATGCACGGGGAATGTGCTTGGCATTTAATTGAGCATAGCATTCAGGTTAGGTAGATGGATATTACTTCTACATTTTTACATGAGCAAACATGTGCTGTATTGAATTTTAATGTGCCCTAATGCAGAGCTACAATTGTCCCTAGTCAATGGTATGTTGACAAAGTTTAAAAATACACACAGATGCTATGTTCAGACATTTGACCCCCAGATGAAGGACTCAAGTCATACAGTACATAGGAGGGAGCTGGCTACACAAGAGAAAAGTAATGAACAGCCAAGAATTGAAATACACACATTTGAATAGCCCAATATACACTTAAATGAAATTACTAGTAATTATATGCAGAAACTCTGATGAATTTCTACCAAAATCTAATGCCTATTATAGTAACATGAGTGTCTTGACTCTTTGGGACCCCCTGGACTGTAGCCCACCATGCTCCTTTAGCCATAGGGTATTCCAGGCAAGAAAACTGAAGTGGCTTGCCATTTCCTCCTCCAGAGGATCTTCCTGACCTAGGGATCGAACCTGTGTCTCCTGCAAGTCTCCCACACTGCAGGTGGGTTCTTTACTGCTGAGCCACCAGGGAAGCCCTATTTATACACCCTACTCTTGAGAGTCCCTTGGACAGCAAGGAGATCTAACCAGTCCATCCTAAAGGAAACCAGTCCTGAATATTCACTAGAAGGACTGATGCTGAAGTTGAAACACCAATAGTTTGGCCACCTGATGTGAAGAAATGACTCATTTGAAAAGACCTGATGCTTGGAAAGATTGAAGGCAGGAGGAGAAGGGGACGACAGAGGATGAGATGGTTGGATGGCATCATCAACTCAATGGACATGTGTCTGAGTAGATTCTAGGAGTTGGTGATGGACAGGGAGGCCTGGTGTGCTGCAGTCCATGGGATCCCAAAGAGTCAGACATGACTGAGCGACTGAACTGAACTGAACTGAACCTTCTAAAGATATTATAGATGGAGAGCAACGAGCCCCAGTGAAGGGGCCATACAACTATTTCTGCTGTAAAATTCAAAGGTTTTTCTCAGAGTGAGAGGGAACCCTTTCCACTTTCCTGGTCTTCCTTGCTATGGTTTCCAAACATTCTAAATTCTGTCCTCCACTCTTCAGAGAGGCAACTGATAAGTGGCACTTATTAGACACATTTCTGTATTGTTTAGCTATGCTGTCCAATACCATACCCACCACCCTTATGTGACTATGATGAATTTAAATAGTAATGCAATTTAAAAGCAAAGTTTTTGGTCTCATTAGTTACATTTCAAATGTTCAATAGTGCAAACATAGACTATTTATATTATGGCAGAAGTTCTACTGGGCCATCCTTAACATTTTACAAAAAGTACAATTCATATGACCATAATTAATTAGGAAGAAAGAAAAATGTATTTTTACAGCTATAAACAATTAAGATTGGTTATAGAGATGCAACATATTTCTTTAGTGGCTTCTTTTATTTTTCTATTGTCTTGGAAACACATATTTTAAGATGTGCACTTTCACCATTCACTATTTAACCAATATTTATTATTATTCCAGACTTCATGTCAGGCTTTTGGATACAATAATTAGGATGGCAGATATGAGCCCTACCCTCATGGGAGTTATAATCTAGCAGGATGAAATAGACATTAAATTGATTTTTACACATCATAAGAAAAAGTAGCATACCATGAGTGTTGGGAGAAGGAGGTTACTAACCTATTCTGAGAGGGTTGGTGAAGTTTTCCTCCAGAGAATGACTATACCTGATGCTTTGAAATGGAAAAGAAAATAAGTTACACAGATAACATTGTATATATTGGGCACCTACAATAGGAAGCAGTGGTGGGGCACTGGATGGGTATTCTAGGTGGAATGAATAGTAAATGTATATATAGACATTGAGCAAAAAGAGAGAAAATCAGCTGCTGGTGGGTGGCCAGTATGGCTGGTTTGGAGGAAAAATAGTAGAAGAAGGCAGGGTAAAGAAAGGCAGGAAACAGTCACAAAAGGTTTGATCTAAGTAGTATGGGTTGATTTTGTTTTAAAAGTGATGAAAAACTATCAAACTGACAGAAGCAGAGAGTATAAAGGTTATTTTCAGAGGCTGTGCATGTGTGCGTGGTAAGTTCCTTCAGTCATATCCCACTCTGTGTGACCCTGTGGACACCTGTCAGGGTCCTCTGTCCATGGGATTCTCCAGGCAAGAATAGGGGATTGCCATGACTTCCTCCAGGGGGATCTTCCCGACCCAGGGATCAAACCGGTGTCTCTTAAGTCTCCTACATTGGCAGGCAGGTTCTTTACCACTAGAACCACCTGGGAAGCCCCTGTCAGAGCCTGGGGAAGGAGGAAATAGGAAGACGAAAGTCAAAACATACAAAATTTCAGTTGTGCAAGATGAATAGGTTAGGAAGATCTAACGTATAACATGGTGACTACAGGTAATCATACTGCACTTATATTTGAAACTTGCTAAAAGAATAGATCCTAAGTGTTCTCAGCAGCAGTGGGTAGGGCCAGGGAGGGGGCAGAAATTAACCATGTGAAATGCTGTACATGTAATCACCTTGATGGTAGTGACTACATTGTGATGCATATCAAATCTTAAATCTATACAGTTTTAAAAATGGAATAATTTGAAGATTAAAAGTTCCTGATCAGATCTTCAAAATTGTTTTGTCAGGAAATGGTATCTATAACATGGAAACATTAAAACAATTATTTTGGGAACATCTTCTGTCATTTTGCTTTTAAACCATCAGTGGTAGAAATTTTTTGACCCATTCTACCTTTTACTCATGGTCCTGCTGCTCTTCCATACCGATTTACCTGTGCTCCCTTTGTTTATCTATCCTCACTCCCACCTCGAAGATCTTCAGCACAGACTTAGGCACATTCCTACTCTCAGGTGGGGACATAATCCTATCAGTGGCCTCCACCAACACAAATGGTTCTTTTTCCTCTACTGTAAGGTGATATAGGGGACTGTGGTTTTCTGATCCTCTCTGTATTCTCTTTTATTATCTATCCAGAAATTCCTTTATTTTCACACAATTTCACACCTTTTGAAAAGAAGAATGTAGGTCTCAACTTACTGTCATGTCTAAGAAGCCTACTTACATGTTCACAGGCCCTTGTGATTGTTTAAAAGACTCCTATGCCACTAGAGGGACTCTGCTGATCCACCACTGGATTAAAAAAGAGAATGACATGCCTCCACTCAGTATGTATTCTAAGGTATTTTCAGAAATTACATCTCCTACTGTTATGCAATGATGCTGGTAGCAAATCATGTGGTAACGTGACCTGGAAATTCCTGACTCAATTCTTGGCCTGGGATCATATTTAGGACTTCAGTAAAGAGGAACTAAAAAGCCTCTTGATGAAAGTGAAAGTGGAGAGTGAAAAAGTTGGCTTAAAGCTCAACATTCAGAAAACGAAGATCATGGCATCCAGTCCCATCACTTCATGGCAAATAGATGGGGAAACAGTGTCAGACTTTATTTTTTTGGGCTCCAAAATCACTGCAGATGGTGACTGCAGCCATGAAATTAAAAGATGCTTACTCCTTGGAGGAAAGTTATGACCAACCTAGATAGCATATTCAAAAGCAGAGACATTACTTTGCCAACAAAGGTCCGTCTAGTCAAGGCTATGGTTTTTCCAGTGGTCATGCATGGATGTGAAAGCTGGACTGTGAAGAAACCTGAGCACAGAAGAATTGATGCTTTTGAACTGTGGTGTTGGAGAAGACTCTTGCAAGTCCCTTGGACTGCAAGGAGATCCAACCAGTCCATTCTGAAGGAGATTAGCCCTGGGATTTCTTTGGAAGGAATTATGCTAAAGCTGAAACTCCAGTACTTTGGCCACCTCATGTGAAGAGTTGACTCACTGGAAAAGACTCTGATGCTGGGAGGGATTGGGGGCAGGAAGAGAAGAGGACGACAGAGGCTGAGATGGCTGGATGGCATCACTGACTCGATGGACGTGAGTCTGAGTGAACTCCGGGAGTTGGTGATGGACAGGGAGGCCTGGCGTGCTGCGATTCATGGGGTCGCAAAGAGTCGGACACGAAAGAGCGACTGAACTGAACTGAACTGAACTAAGAGTTCCTCTGGGCTTAGATATTTCATTTTGCAAACAAGAAAGGAATTGAGAATCTTGTGATTGTAATTTTCCTATCATATTTTGCTGAATAAACACCATATCCAATGTCCCATAAAGTATAAAGATTTTCTGTTTATAATTTGTTTTGTGCATTTTCATTTAAACCATGCCTGACAAGAAATCATCCTTCTTCAAAAGAAAAAATGGTTATTGTTTCACCAGTCGTTTTATTGCATTTATTCTTTTTGTTTGTTTGTTTTTAGTTTATATTGTATCTCCTGCCTCGTCTTCTCACTAGAGCCAGCTGTTGAGTCAGCAGTGTGTAGGCAACTCAAGTAGGACATGATTACTGAGATTTCTTTTATGTTCTCCTCCAGGGCAGCCACCTGCTTTGTCATTGCAAAAAAAAAAATGACTCATGTGGCAGCCTGACAAATACCTGGTTGCTCAGCATAGCCTTCTGTGAGACACACTTGTAGCTCGGCTTTAAAGGAGGGTTAAAATGAAGATTAAGAAATCATTGAAATATCCCTGCAGAGCCCAGCTAAAAGGCAAAGAGAGACCTTCACATTATAAATAAAACATTAGCAGAGTCAGAGCAGGGCGTTGGGTTTCTTTTATGATTATTATACCTAAATGATGCAGGAAAACAAAGTAACAAGATAAAAATATATGTCAAAGCAGTATCTGATTCCCTGATGTACTCTCTGACCCAACAGTCAAAATATTTCAGTCATGTTTCTTTGTAGTTTACCCTTTGAACCAGAAAAGTTTCAGTTAAATCTGTGTCAAAAATCCTAGTTTAGTTAGCACACACAGCGTAATTAACCTGAAACAAATCCTCCCTTCTCTTCTGTATTAAAGGCTCACAGAGCTGGTTTCTCTACCACCTAGAAATGATACTGGAAATTGTCCCATTTAACTATTTCTGGGTAACACACTACCTCCAGACTCAAATAATTTAAGACTCAAAATAATTATTTTATTTGCTTACGATTTGTGGGTGGGAATTCAGGAATACTCTGATTGGGTGGTTTGTCTCTGATCCTGGGCACTGACAGCTGGCTATCTGGGGCTGGAGAACACAATTCCATAATGACCCCATCATTCAGATGTCTGGTGCCCCAATTTTCATTGGTCTCTTGTTTTCTCCACAAAGCATATCCTGGGTCTATCCATGTGGCTGTGCTTCTCACCATACGGTGGTCTCAGGATAGGTGGCCCTCTTACCCACTGGTTTGCTTTCTCCAGAGTGAGTGCTGCAATAAGTCTAGCTGAAAGATACACACATGCTCGGTTGCTAAGTCGTGTCAATTCTCTGCAAACCAATAGATCATGCCCACCAGGTTCCTCTGTCCCTGGAATTCTCCAGGCATGAATACTGGAGTGAGTTGTCATTTCCTACTTTAGGGGATCGTCCTGACTTAGGGATCAAACCTGCATCTCCTGTGTCTCCTGCATTGGTAGATAGATTCTTTACCACTGGTTACCTGGAAAGCCCAGATGAGAGAGAGAGAGAGAGAGAGAGTGTGTGTGTGTGTGTGTGTGTTGTTGTTGTTGTTGTTTCAGTCATGTCCAACTCTTTGCAGCCCAATAGACTACAGCCAGCCAGGCTCCTCTGCTCGTGATATTTTCCAAGCAAGAATACTGGAGTGGGCTGCCATGCCCTTCCCCAGGGGCTCTTCCCAACTCTGGGATTGAAGCCTCATCTCTTATGTCTCCTGCATTGTCAGGTGGGTTCTTCACCACTAATGCCACCTGGGAAGCCCAGGTGAAAGATTCAAGGTTTCTAATAATGAAATATCAGAATACCAGGATGTCTCTCACATGCATTCTATTAATCAATCAGGTTACATCACAAGTAGGGAAAAACAGACCCCAGCACTGGATGGGGGAAGTGTATGAACATACAGGAAGCATGAAACAAAAGTCCATTTGTTCAGTAACAATATGTACTTTATTCTGTGAGATTGCACTGAGGTTCCAGCTCAGTGAAGAAGATAATATTATAGGTTGCACAATGGGCTTCCACATTATTTTCTTCATGTTAACTTTATGACAAGGCATAACATGTCAACAATAAGTTTCTCATTTGGCTGAGAATAGCTGCTCAAATCTAGTCCCATTCTTTTTGCTTTTACATATATATTTGTTTCATAGTGGGTTATACTCATGTAACATATACTGAGTAGATGAAGTTGTTTCTAGGTCTGAGAATCAGATTTTCTTAAAAATATCTTTCCAACTCATTTGGTTTTATAAGAAACATATAATAATTTCTTACTAATCATTTATATTTTCTTTCAGGTTTTTTTTTTTTAACAATGTGAATCAGGGTTATTGTTACCATCTTTTTAATGGCTGAGTAATACTCCATTGTGTATATGTACCATAGCTTCCTTATCCATTCATCTGCTGATGGACATCTAGGTTGCTTCCATGTCCTGGCTATTATAAACAGTGCTGCGATGAACATTGGGGTACATGTGTCTCTTTCCCTTCTGGTTTCCTCAGTGTGTACGCCCAGCAGTGGGATTGCTGGATCATAAGGCAGTTCTATTTCCAGTTTTTTTAAGGAATCTCCACACTGTTCTCCATAGTGGCTGAACTAGTTTGCATTCCCACCAACAGTGTAAGAGGGTTCCCTTTTCTCCACATAACAATAACCCTGTGTACGAGACAGCAAAAGAGACACTGATGTATAGAACAGTCTTATGGACTCTGTGGGAGAGGGAGAGGGTGGGAAGATTTGGGAGAATGGCATTGAAACATGTAAAATATCATGTAAGAAACGAGATGCCAGTCCAGGTTCGATGCACGATACTGGATGTTTGGGGCTAGTGCACTGGGACGACCCAGAGGGATGGTATGGGGAGGGAGGAGGGAGGAGGGTTCAGGATGGGGAACACTTGTATACCTGTGGCGGATTCATTTTGATATTTGGCAAAACTAACACAATTATGTAAAGTTTAAAAATAAAATAAAATAAAAAAACAATGTGAATCAGGTCAAATGATCATTTGCCACCCCCTAAAAAAAAATCTCTATTAATACATTAGGTATTGTGATGATTTTTATAAATTAACATTTTATTAATGTAGTTATATTTCAAATTCTCTATTTTGTTTGTTATTAACAGTAATCAACTGAAGAAAATTTCTCTCATTAGAAAAGAATTATTGTAAACTTTAAGAGTTATTCTCTTGATGGTAGTTTTGTGAAAATATGTATTTTCCTCAAGAGTGTTCCTTCTTATTTTTATCATATTATTGAGAAATTTGAGAAAATAGCACACTTTGTATTCTCTACAGACTGCAGTTACCGTATTTAAGGAAACCATGAGAGTTATATATTTCTAAGACAAAATCCTGTTTTTAATCTCTGAGTTTATGCAAATTAATGAGAGCTTAAATATATATTTGCAGATCAAGACAAAATACTGAAAATAGCTATTGACATATCCCATGAGGTGCAAAGATGTTCAAAGGAAAAACCCTAGTTCTTAAAATGGAAATTAACTACAAGATAATTTACATAGAATCAGTTGTGGTATTATTGAATTCCTCTATTAAGCAACCATACAAGAAAAAATAACTTACTCAGGTAGGTTCATGATACCTTCTGGTGGAAGGTATTTAACGAGAAGACCCTGCTACATTTTGAACTATTTCTTGCCTAATTCGTTTTATAATAGTAGACTTTTGCAGCCATGATAGATGGTATGGCTGAAAGAGATCTTAAACTGTGAGATTATACAACAAAACTAAATCATAAACTAAAGTGAAAGTGAAGTCGCTCAGTCGTGCCTGACTCTTTGCGACCCCATGGATAGTAGCCTGCACCAAGTTCCTCTGTCCATGGGATTTTCAAGGCAAGAGTTCTGGAGTGGGTTGCCATTTCCTTCTCCCAGGAATCTTCCCAACCCAGGGATTGAACCCAGGTCTCTCACATTGTAGACAGACGCTTTACCATCTGAGCCACCAGCGAAGTCATAAACTAACTAGATTCCAAATATGGTCATTTTAAATGTCTCTTAATTTGGATGTATGGGTCCTAATGTTGAAAGACAGCCTCCAATCTTCAAAGGAGTTCTCACAGAAGTTTTATGGAAAATAAAGGGAACGATGCTAATATTAAATGTCTTCTGTCACTGCCACTGTTACCACTACCAGGACCACTACTTCCTACTGAATTATTATGATAGTAACAATAATAAAATTATCTTGCAGAAAGTTTCAAGCTACAGACATCAGCAGAAAATATTCGTCTTAGTCTTCAAATGATATAAACAGACAGTCATAGAAGCACATCAGCATTTATAGGATATGCTCTGCTAAGAGTTTTTTCCGATTTAATTTCACCAATTTCTAATTCAGGTAATTTGACTGTAATCTCTAAGTTTCTTTCAACAAATTTTAAAGTATACTTTCATGTATCACTATTATTCTCCTGATGAAAATGTGAAACAGAAATGCAAAATCCAAGCACATGCTCATCTTTAAAAAGAAATACACTTAGAAATTAGCAAAAACACATTTTGAAAAACATCATATATTTGGAAGCCATTTCTCCTACTCTTATGTTGTATTTGTAGGCCACTACAACATCCAATTTTTATCTTTATCTGGTTTATGGATTTCTGGGTACCTGTTTGGTTTATGGTATCTGGGTACCTGTTAACATAACTTATTATTATTGTATTGACTGAAATTATATCCATTGTGGAATTATGTATTTGCAGCAATAGACAAATATATAAGGGGGCAAATAAAATTAGACTTGTTTTTATCCTATTTTACTTTCCTGATGAAACTAGTGAGTCCTCTTTCAAGTGATAACCTAAATAATTTAATAGCTTCAGGCCTGAAACACTGTAGTAATAAAATATAATTTAGTAAATGTAGATAAATATTTGATTGGACATGAGTAAAATTTCTGCCCACACCATTCACAAAAATCCTAGATTCAGGATTATGACTATTTGTTTTTTAACTTTTCCTACCTAGTTTTATAATTTTATAATAAATAGGATTTTATTCTTTCCATCAAGTATTAATAATGCTTATGTAACATTTCTTATGAATCAGAAGGTAGGAAAAATAATATACAAGTTATTTTCATATCGTGTTTTATACTGGATAATTTTTCCAGAAATAAACATAAAACTGCTTCCCTGCTTACAATGTGTGAGTCCAGAAAATTATGCAGCATACATTCAGAAACGAGAGGCAGAAATCTCAATTATGAGTAGATTTGACCCGCTAAAAGAACTTTGTTCTGTTATCCTATTATTTTGGGTTCTTTATAAAAACACAGATAAAAAGCAACAATGATATGACTAATGCCTACTTCATGAGGCTGAAGAAACTTGGGGTTAAAGATTATCTTTGTCTTTGTGCAATGTGTTTTTTTCTATGTATCAATCCACTGTGTGTCAAAATATGATTGTTCTATGTACTGCAAATTTCCAGCATGATTAGAGAATAGGATTATAATTCACCAATCACCAATATTTAATGGGATACTAGTACATATTGTCAACAGAAAAAAAAAATGGGTAATGATCATTAACATGTAATTATAAGGGTGTAAATGAAAACCAAGGGAACATTTCATGAAAAGATAGGCACAATAAAGGACAGAAATAGTATGGACCTAATAGAAGCAGAGGATATTAAGAAGAGGTGGCAAGAATACACAGAAGAATGATACAAAAAAGATCTTCATGACACAGATAACCACAATGGTGTGATCACTCAACTAGAGACAGACATCATGGAATGTGAAGTCAAGTGGACCTTAGGAAGCATCACTATGCACAAAGCTAGTGGAGGTGATAGAGTTCCAGCTGAGCTATTTAAAATCCTAAAAGATGATGCTGTGAAGGTGCTGCACTCAATATGCCAGCAAATCTGGAAAGTGAAACAGTGGCCACAGGACTGGAAAAGATCAGTTTTCATTCCAACCCCAAAGAAAGGCAATGTCAAAGAATGCTCAAACTACTGCACAATTGCACTAATCTTATACGCTAGTAAAGTAACGTGCAAAATTCTCCAAGCCAGGCTTCAATTGTACATGAACCGTGAAATTCCAGATGTTCAAGCTAGTTTTAGAAAAGGCAGAGGAACCAGAGATCAAACTGCCAACATCCGCTGGATCATCCGCTTTTGAACTGTGGCATTGGAGAAGACTCTTGAGAGTCCCTTGGACTGCAAGGAGATCCAACCAGTCCATCCCAAAGGAAATCAGTCCTGAATATTTATTGGAAGGACTGATGCTGAAGCTAAATTCCAATACTTTGGCCACCTGATGCAAAGAACTGACTCATCGGAAAAGACCCTGATGCTGGGAAAAACTGAAGGTGGGAGGAGAAGGGGACGACAGAGGATGAGATGGTTGGATGGCATCACCAACTCAATGGACATGAGTTTAAGTAAACTCCAGGAGTTGGTGATGGACAGGGAGGCCTGGTGTGCTTCCGTTCATGGGCTTGCAAAGAGTTGGACATGCCTGATAGACTGAACTGAACTGAAATGAAAACATCAATATCTTTCAATATGTCATGGAATATTGCTCTTATATTAATATTTACTATTAAAGACTGCTACCTTTTAGCCTCAGTAGCTATGCCTACAGATAATATTCCAAAAAATTTGAATGTCTAGAGCTAGAAAACCTTCTACCTTAACCACTGATTAAAACACCAAATTCATGCACCAGTACAAATTCAAACTGTCAAATATTGTAAAATTGTTAGTGCATTTGAGTGTAAAGAGTGGTGCTCATTTTTGAGAAATTAACAAAAAGATTAAAAACTGTGTAAGGGGAGATTAAGGGGAGATGTAGAGGAAAAAATGAAATGCTCTGCACTAAATATAAATATGTACTGCATAAAAAATCCTGCAAAATGTCAACTTGATATTGAGGCAGGGATGGAATAGCAGAATGGCTTTGCTTTGGTGTCAAATATACTTTGGGGATGATAATTATTCTATATTCAAGTTTTGCAGGACAATATGGCATAATGAAGACTCTAAGGTTCTTTATTACTAACAAAATAAATTTGATTGACATTTTTTATCTCCCAATTTCCCAATACATTTGACCTTCAAACCTTGTTTTATCTTTTTGCTTAGTACCCTTTTTTACCATAAAACACCTTTTGTAAAAAATGGATACAGAAAAATGTGAACCCCAAATTAATTTGTATAGTTTAGACTGTGCAGGGGAAAGGCTAAAAGAGTTGCATCAGTACCTAGGAATTCATATTTCTTTGACATTAGGCTGAATGTTATGTATCTACTACCTGTGAATATATATAAGCAGATCAGGTATTCATACACAATGACACAATGATCATACACTTTCCTTTTGTTTTCTATAATGTGATCTTTACATCTGAGACCTCCATATAATTACCAAAATTAAACAAGTAAACTGATATTCTAGAAACCTTTTCATTTGGAGGGCACCTAGAGAACTGGTGGTTTATTCACTGTGGATATGTTTTTTATCTGACTTACTGCTTATTTGTACTTCAAAGGGAGCATAAATCACAGAACAGCCTTCTGTTTAAAATATTAATAAGTTTTTATTTTGATAATACCTTCTCTACTACTGCCTGAGAATAATTACAGAAAGAATATCAGAATTCTATCTTATGCAAGTGTGCCTGATCAAAAACACACGTAAACATTCATGCACCAGAGAGAAAGACAGAGCTGCTTATGTATGCAGCAGAATAACATCACACTGAATTGAGAAACTAGTCTCTCGGGACCAATTTTATGCCTTCCTCTACAGCTGTATGGAGCCACTTTGGAACATAATATATTCTTTTGAAGTCAATGATCCCTGAGGGTTCAAAGCAAGATAAAAATTTGGCTCTTGATAGAGTGGATGCATTGTGCAGAATAGAGTCTTTAATTCTAAGCCTCACTGAGCACATGCATACCCACACACATACAAGATAAAGAGAAAGGGGGAGTAATTCACTGGAGAATATGTAAAATGATCAGGGCCCAAAATATTGACTTGACATGCAAGAAGTAAAATCAGAAGCTTAGCTATCCTTTGTATTAGAGTGAGGTTGAGGAGGTATGTCTATTTATACGTCTTTACTCAAAAAGGGGAGAAAAAATAGGAGAAAAATAAAAGAGAAATGATCACATGGCTCAAAGGGATATGACCACAGAAAAGAAAACCAAGGTTTAAGAAAAGAAATAATGTTGCTATTTTTTTTTTCTGAAATTGTGTTTCACAACATTTAACCTGGAACCAATCTTCAAGTATCAACCAAATTTTCAAAGGGACTTGATTGGAGTAAAGCTGTTCACAGGTTTAGTTCAAACTTACGAGCATTCATTATTAATCTGTGTGCACGTGTGTGCATGCACGTGTGTGTGTGTGTATGTGTGTTCAGCTTCTTTGAGAATTTCTATTGCTCACATTATACAAAACACAAGACAAAGTCCATTTTTGTATGCATACTGCATACAGTTAAACAGTGGAAATGATCAATTCATGATAACTTCAGTGATGGCTTTGTCAGTATTTATTTGCATGTTTTTGTTAGATTTCAATTCATATAGAACAGTCTCCAAAACTAGCTTAGATTTTATTAATTTTTGTACCTAATTTCAGGTTAAGAGACTTTGGAATGTTTAGCTGGAGTTCTTATTTAACATTACTAACACATATTCTGAAATCTGATAGCATGCTAAAAAGGAGGGGCTCTAGGGTTCCTATTCAGAGAGCTTTATAATTAGAACAGAGTTGAAATTCAGAAAACTGTTAATAGAAGTAAAGCTTGTGAAACAGGAAACACTGGGCAAAAATCTAAGACTTTTGTCAGATAGTCCTTGGATCTGAAAGAGAGAAGACAAGGAGACATTTACTCCAAGAAAGGGGTTCATGTACATATTTATCCAATGGGTTAGACTGAAAAAGAAGTTCAGTTTCAGAGCGGTGTTGAAGCAACTTCAAACAGTATACACTTCCGCTTCTTTGCTGCAAGGATAAGCTATTTTTTGTAGGTAGTAAGAACTATGCAAGTGTAAGGACCTTTTGATGGAAGAGGCAGTGATATGATCACACAGTGATGGATACTTTGGATCAATTCCAACATACTGTTGCTGGGCTCCTTGTCATCAGGATGGGCTGTATTTCAGTCGGAACCTTCTGACTCTTCCATGGCAGTGCCTAACCTATTGATTTGGAAGTTCTGACCCTCTACTTCTAATATTGGAGATAGGCTAGATAGGTTATAGTCCTAGATGAGTTATAGATTGGCCAGCTCTTCTAGGTCATGTATAGATCTTTTCTCCTTCAACTGTTCTCAACCTATTCCTCTACCCTTCACATTTGGTCAACTGAGCTTTTGACTATTTCAATTTTTTTTTTTTTTTTTGCACATATCAACTTGGTAAAGTGTTCTTTCAACTCCAATGTATTTCTTTAGCAAGAACCTAGAATTCTCTTTGTCTCTTATTCTTTATACAGAGTCCTGGCACAAGCCAGCAGGAAAACCATGTAGGATTTTTTAACATATAACTAAAACATTAGCCCACTCTCACATTTTAAAGCATCTAATGATACCAGTTTCTCATTAAGACCAATACAAAATGCAGAGTATGAGGGAGGCGCCAAGATGGCGGAGGAGTAGGATGGGGAAAACACTTTCTCCCCCACAAATTCATCAAAAGAGCATTTAAACGTCGAGTAAATTCCACAAAACAACTTCTGAATGCCGGCAGAGGACATCAGGCACCCAGAAAAGCAACCCAACTCTTCGAAAGGAGGTAGGAAAAAATACTAAAGACAATAAAAGAGACAAAAGAGGGAGAGACGGAGTTCCGTCCCGGGAAGGGAGTCTTAAAAAGAGAGAAGTTTCCAAACACCAGGAAACCTTCTCACTGCCGAATCCGTGCCGAGCTTTGGAAGCACAGAGGGCAACATAACAGGAGAAAAAAATAAATAAACAATTAAAACTTGCAGATTGCGAGCCCTACGGTAACTCCCCCAGCGGAGAAGCAGCGCAGACGCCTGCATCCGCCATTAGCAAGCGGGGCTGGGCAGGGAGGGCCGCGGGCTGCATCGCTGAGAGTAAGAATCTGGCCTGAATATCCTGAGCACTATCTGAGCGAAATAATTTGGGCTAGCAAACCAGACTGTGGGATATCTACCATGCGAAAAGCCAGCCCTAACCTAAGACACCACCAGCCCGCGCACGGAACAAAGGACTAAACAGAGATAGCCGGCTGCAGACCTTCCCCCTCTGGTGACAGGCAGCCAGAGCCGGAAGGGGGCAATCGCAGCCCCAGAGAGACATTATCTATAAAACTGGCTTCTTTGCTAACTAAAACTTATTGGGGGTCTGGATGGTCAACATCTGCCTGAGAAGGTGCGCCGGTTTTACACCCAGATAACCGAGTGGCAGGGAGGCGATAAGTCGCAGTATTGGCGCTCGCCAAACACCTCATCACCTGAGCTGCTCGGACCTGGGAAGAGCACAAAACGCAGGCCCAACTGAGTCTGCGCCTCTGAGGACTACCTGAGTGCCTGAACCTGAGCGGCTTGGACCTGGGAGGTGCATGCAACCCAGGGCCAGCCTCGGATTGTTCCCGGCGGAACAACCTAGAGCCTGAGCAGTGTGGGCAGGGAGGCTACAGGCGCCGTGAGCGGGGGCAGACCCAGTGTGGCTGAGGCACTATGAGTGCACGCCAGTGTCATTTGTTTGCAGCATCCCTCCCTCCCTCCCCACAGCGCGACTGAACAAAGAGAAGAAATACAGCTCCACCCACCAGAACACCGACACAAGCTTCCCTAACCAGGAAACCTTGACAAGCCACCTGTACAAACCCACACACAGCGAGGAAACGCCACAATAAAGAGAACTCCACAAACTGCCAGAATACAGAAAGGACTCCCAAACTCAGCAATTTAAACAAGATGAAGAGACAGAGGAATACCCAGCAGATAAAGGAACAGGATAAATGCCCACCAAACCAAACAAAAGAGGAAGAGATAGGGAATCTACCTGATAAAGAATTCCAAATAATGATAGTGAAATTGATCCAAAACCTTGAAATTAAAATGGAATCACAGATAAATAGCCTGGAGACAAGGATTGAGAAGATGCAAGAAAGGTTTAACAAGGACCTAGAAGAAATAAAAAAGAGTCAATATATAATGAATAATGCAATAAGTGAAATTAAAAACACTCTGGAGGCAACAAATAGTAGAATAACAGAGGCAGAAGATAGGATTAGTGAATTAGAAGATAGAATGGTAGAAATAAATGAATCAGAGAGGATAAAAGAAAAACGAATTAAAAGAAATGAGGATAATCTCAGAGACCTCCAGGACAATATTAAACGCTACAACATTCGAATCATAGGGGTTCCAGAAGAAGAAGACAAAAAGAAAGACCATGAGAAAATATTTGAGGAGATAATAGTGGAAAAGTTCCCTAAAATGGGGAAGGAAATAATCACCCAAGTCCAAGAAACCCAGAGAGTCCCAAACAGGATAAACCCAAGGCGAAACACCCCAAGACACATATTAATCAAATTAACAAAGATCAAACACAAAGAACAAATATTAAAAGCAGCAAGGGAAAAACAACAAATAACACACAAGGGAATTCCCATAAGGCTAACAGCTGATCTTTCAATAGAAACTCTTCAAGCCAGGAGGGAATGGCAAGACATACTTAAAATGATGAAAGAAAATAACCTACAGCCCAGATTATTGTACCCAGCAAGGATCTCATTCAAGTATGAAGGAGAAATCAAAAGCTTTTCAGACAAGCAAAAGTTGAGAGAATTCTGCACCACCAAACCAGCTCTCCAACAAATACTAAAGGATATTCTCTAGACAGGAAACACAAAAATGGTGTATAAACTCGAACCCAAAACAATAAAGTAAATGGCAACGGGATCATACTTATCAGTAATTACCTTAAACGTAAATGGGTTGAATGCCCAACAAAAGACAAAGACTGGCTGAATGGATACAAAAACAAGACCCTACATATGTTGTCTACAAGAGACCCACCTCAAAACAGGGGACACATACAGACTGAAAGTGAAGGGCTGGAAAAAGATTTTCCATGCAAATAGGGACCAAAAGTAAGCAGGAGTCACAATACTCGTATCAGATAAATTAGACTTTAAAACAAAGGCTGTGAAAAGAGACAAAGAAGGTCACTACATAATGATCAAAGGATCAATCCAAGAAGAAGATATAACAATTATAAATATATATGCACCCAACACGGGAGCACTGCAGTATGTAAGACAAATGCTAACAAGTATGAAAGGAGAAATTAACAATAACACAATAATAGTGGGAGACTTTAATACCCCACTCACACCTATGGATAGATCAACTAAACAGAAAATTAACAAGGAAACACAAACTTTAAACAATACAATAGACCAGTTAGACCTAATTGATAGCTATAGGACATTTCATCCCCCAAAAAAAAAAAAAAAGACTGCTCACTATGGCAATTATTGAAGCTGACTTAGGGTGACATAGAGGCTTATTTCCCTTTACCCTTCTGAGTTCTTAGCTGAGGATCTCTGTAAGAAATGACAGAATAGCAGGACAAAATCAAACAGAAGTTTATTAACATTAAAAAAATAAAATAAAAAGGAAGCAAATTCTAACACAGATTACAACATAGATAGTCCTTGAAAATAGCTAAAATAGCTAAATAGCCCAGTCACAAAAGAACAAATACTGTGTGATTCCACTTAAAAAAAAAAGAAAAAAAAAAAAAGGGGTACTCTTTCTACCTCTTTCTGATGTCTATGTCAAAAGCTTTCTCTATCCTTTCACTTTAATAAAATATATGCTGCACGAAAAAAAAAAAAATACATTATGTACACGGTCATGCTGTCATGTTTAAAAAAATGTTTGCATATGGATGAGAATAAAAGTGGAATGGCTAAAAACAAAAAATGCAGAGTATAAGCACTGTCATACATGTGCTATTTCTTCAAATGATTTAGTCTCAAAAGTGAAATGAGAACACTGTCCATAGAAGAACAAGCAATATTTAATTGAATAATCATGTTAAAAATAGATACAAAGAGAGGCATATTTAGTCTACCACTCTATTTGATATTGCAGGAAAAAAATGAGACAATAGGACAAAGGAGAAGGGAGGGGTATGCATATATCAAAGACCTTACTAGTAGGAGTCATTCTCCTCAGACAAATATGCAAAGTGAGAACACTTCCATGCCAGCAAAGGATGTGGGACAGAGTTATGCATTATGACTTAGTAGGTAAAGATTTTGGAGAGAATAAAATAACTAGGAAGAAAATAGCATGATGACAGCAAAGGATAAAAGGTGATATAAATCCCTTCACATCGAACACATTTCCACATAGCTTTTGGTATAGCCATTCCAGAAAAACATAGCCTTTCTCATTTTCACGTACAATAATTTCATGAGGCCACATCTTTACTAAAAATTCTAATTTAAACTTAAACGAAAGCTCTTCAAGATCACACCACCGCCTCCCTCTCTGGCTTACTTCCCTCTCATCTTACCTCTAAGTATTATACCCAAGTTCTAGTAATACCAAGCTTCTAGCTGTGCTTACATGCACCAAGCCTGCTCCTTCCCAACTTCTGTTACCTCTTTTCTGTTGTTCAGTTGCTCAGTCGTGTCCGATTCTTTGTGACCCCACGGGTTGTAGCACACCAGGCTTCCCTGTCCTTCACCATCTCCCCTTCTCCTCCAGCGTTCAATTTTTCCCAGCATCAGGGTCTTTTCCACTGAGTCGACTCTTCGCATCAGGTGGTCAAAGTACTGGAGCTTCAGTATCAGTCCCTCCAATGAATATTCTATTGTAACCTCTGCTTAGGCCTAAGACCCATCTTTTTCTCTTCCCTCAAGTTTGATATTTTGCTGACCCTTTCACACTCCCAAAGATGAACCACATAATTATCTTTTATGCTCCCACAGTATCCATTGATCAAATTCAACACACTCTGTTTTAAAAATGCTTTTTCATCCTACCCACATTAAAGTCATCCATTGCTATACATGCACAGCCTAATACAGCACTTTCTACATACAGACAACCCCTGGTGTTCAATGTTTTGATTTTACAATACAAAGATTTATTCAGTGTTTGAATGCTGATCTTTTCCTGGGCAGAAAATATTCAGTACAATTCTCTCTTGTGATGCAAGGCAGCTTCAAGCCACAGCTCCCAGTCAGCCATAAGATCACAAGGGAAGACAAACAACTCATACAACCACTATATACATCCATATGGCCATTCTGTTTTTCACTTTCTGTACAGTATCCAATGAATTAAACAAGATATTCAATACTTTATTATAAAATAGGCCTTTTGATAGATGATTTTGTACAACTGTAGGCTAATATAATTATTCTGAGAATATTTAAGGTAAGCTGCACTAAGCTATGGTGTTTACTAGGCTCGATGTATTAAATGCACTTTCTACTTAATAATATTTTCAACTTACAATGGGCTTACCAGGATGTCATCCGCTTATAATTTGAGGATGATCTGTATTACCAACTCAAATTTTCTGACCAAGTGGAAAGCAAATACATGGTTCACTGGGTCACCTAGAAAGTCATTTAGAGAATTCTATATTTCTCTTATGGAAGTTAAATTTTAGAAGGATATATATATATATATATATGAAGGCAATGGCACCCCACTCCAGTACTCTTGCCTGGAAAATCCCATGGATGGAGGAGCCTAGTAGGCTGCAGTCCATGGGATCGCTAAGAGTCAGACACGACTGCGCGACTTCACTTTCACTTTTCACTTTCATGCATTGGAGAAGGAAATGGCAACCCACACCAGTGTTCTTGCCTGGAGAATCCCAGGGACGGGGGAGCCTGGTGGGCTGCAGTCTATGGGGTCACACAGAGTCAGACACGACTGAAGTGACTTAGCAGTAGCATACACACACACACACACACACACACACACACACACAATAAATGGGTTGCCTTGAAAATGAACCAAGATCATTCTGTTTTTTCTGAGATTGCACCCAAGTACTACTGCATTTTGGACTCTTCTGTTGACTATGAGGACTGCTCCATTTCTTCTAAGGGATTCTTGCCCACAGTAGTAGATATCATCTGAATTAAGTCATTTGAATTAAGTTCACCCATTCCTATTCAGCTATGACACACCTAGACAGCATATTAAAAAGCAGAGACATTAATTTGCCAACAAAGGTGTGTACAGTCAAAGCTTTGGTTTTTCTAGTAGTCATGTATAGATGTGAGAGTTGGACTATAAAGAAAGCTGAGCACTGAAGAATTGATGCTTTTGAGCTGTGGTATTGGAAAAGACTTTTGATAGTCCCTTGGACTGCAAGGAGATCAAACCAAACAATCCTAAAGGAAATCAGTCCTGAATATTCATTGGAAGGGCTGATGCTGAAGCTGAAACTCCGATCCTTTGGCCACCTGATGCAAAGAACTGGCTCATTGGAAAAGACCCTGATGCTGGGAAAGACTGAAAGCAGGAGGAGAAGGGGATGACAGAGAACGAGATGGTTGGATGGCATCACCGAGTCGATGGACAAGAGTTTGACCAAGCTTAGGGAGTTGGTGATGGACAGGGAATCCTGGCATTTTGCAGTCCATGGAGTCACAAAGAGTCGGACACAACTAAGTGACTGAACTGAACTGATTCTCATTCATTTTAGTTTACTGATTCCTAAAATATTGATGTTCACTCTTGGCATCTCTTGCTTGACCACATCCAATTTACTTTGATTCATGCACCCAATGTTCCAGGTTCATATGCAATATTGTTCTTTACAGCATCAAACTTACTTTCACCACCAGATACATACGCAACTGGACAATGTTTCCACTTTGGCCCAGCCTCTTCATTCTTTCTGGAGCTATTTCTTCGCTCTTTCCCAGTAGTATATTGGACACCTACCAACCTGGGGGGCTCATCTTTCGGTGTCCTATCTTTTTGCCTTTTCATACGGGGGTTCTCAAGGCAAGAATACTGAAGTGGTTTGCCATTCCCTCCTCCAGTGGACCATGTTTTGTCAGAACTCTCTCCACCATGACTTGTCCAACTTGTGTGGCCCTGCATGGCATGGCTCATAGCTTCATTGAGTTACACAAGGCTCTTATCCACGTGATCATTTTGGTTAGTTTTCTGTGATTGTGATTTTTGTTATGAAGACTCTACGATTGTGGTTTTTTCTGCTTCTGCTTGTCTTCTGATGGATGGGGATAAGAGGCTTCTGCAAGCTTCCTGATGGGAGAGGCTGGTTGTGGGGGAAACTGGGTCTTGCTCTGGTGGACAGGGTCAGTAAATCTTTAATCCAATTTTCTGCTGATGAGAGGGGTTGTGCTCCCTTCCTATTAGTTGTTTGGCCTAAGGTGGCCCAGTCCTGGAGTCTACAGGCTCTATGGTAGTGCTAAAGGTGACCTCCCAAGGGACTTATGCTATCATGTGTCACCCAGGACTGCTGCCAGTGCCCCTGTCCCCATGGCAGACCAATGTCAACCCATGCTTCACAGAAGACCCTCAAACACTCATAGGCAGGTATGACCCAGTCTCCTGCAGAGTCACTGCTCCTTTCACACAAGGTTTTGTTTGTGCCTTCCAAATGTCTGTTTCCCCCAGTCCTGTAGAAGTTCTGTAATCAAATCCCACTGACATTCAAAAGTTAGATTACCTGAGGATTCCTAGTCCCTTTGCCCTGAGGATTCCCAGGTTGGGAAGTCAGATGTGGGTCCTAGAATCTTTGCAACAGTGCAAGAACTTCTTTGGTATAATTGCTCTCCAGTTTGTGGGTCACCCACCTGGTAGCTCTATGGTAGGATTACAGGCTCTTATTTTAGGGCTAATGACTGAAGTTGATGAATCACAAGCTGGAATCAAGATTGATGGGAGAAATGTCAACAACCTCAGATATGCAGAAGGTACCACCCTAGTGGCAGAAAGCTAAGCAGAAATAAAGACTCTCTTGATGATGGTGAAAGAGGAGAGTGAAAAAGCTGGCTTAAAACTCATCATTCAAAAACCTAAGATCAAGGCATCTGGTCCCATCACTTCATGGCAAATAGATGGGGAAACAATGGAAACAGTGGCAAATTTTATTTTCTTGGGCTCCAAAATCACTTCAGAAGGTAACTGAAGCCAAGAAATTAAAAGATGCTTGCTCTTTGGAAGAAAGGTTATGACAAGCTTAGACAGCATATTAAAAAGCAGAGATACCACTTTGCCAACAAAGGTACACATGTTCAAAGCTACCATTTTTTCAGTAGTCATATACAGATGTGAGAGTGGGACCATAAAGAATGCTGAGCATCAAAGAATTGATGCTTTTGAACTGTGGTGTTGGAGAGGACTCTTGAGAGTCCCTAGGACAGCAAGGAGATCAAACCAGTCCATCCTAAAGGAAATCAGTCCTGAATATTCATTGGAAGGACTGATGCTGAAGCTGAAGCCCTAGTATTTTGGCTACCTGATGTGAAGAGGCAACTCATTGGAAAAGACCCTGATGCTAGGAAAGACTGAGGGCAAGAGGAGAAGGGGGCAGCAGAGGATGAGATGGTTGAATGACATCATCGACTCAAAGGACATGAGTTTGAGCAAACTCAGGGAGATAGTGAAGGACAGAGGAACTTTGTGTGCTGTCCTCTGTGGTGTCCCAAAGAGTTGGACACAGCTTAGTGATTGAACAACAACAATAATAAATATAAATCTGTATGCAATCGCCATGTATAATAATAGTATTTATTAATCAATGCGCAATGCTCCTGAAAAATTAAAAGCATTTGGCTTTTAATCTTTTCTTTCCTTTTTTTTCCTTAAATCTTAATATCTGAGTTGCTATATTGAATATCATAAAAAAAATTGAAGAGAATTTGGACTACTTCTTTTTTCATTTGTAATGTTATTTGCATTTTGATAGATTTATCTTAGGACAAATAATTTAAATGTTTCATGTAACAAATATATAAATACATAGCAGTAGAAATTAATAACACATTTTAAAATCCTATACATAATATATTCTCTTTTAAGACTGCTTCCAAATTTATTCTATGAGGCCAGCATTACCTTGATACCAAAATCAGACAAAAACATAAGTAGGAAAATTAGAGGTCATTATTCATTGACCTAGATGCAAAAATCCTCAGCAACATATTAGCAAACTGAATTCAACAATACATTAAAAATATCACAGACCACGGTCAACTGGGATGGATCCAGGAATGTAAGAATGGATCAGTATCAGCAAATTGATAAATATGAAAAACCACATTAACAAAATAAAGAATAAAAATCATATAATCATCTCAATAGATGAAGAAAAAGAAAACTCTTGACAAAATTCAACATCTATTTATGATAAAAACTTTCAACAAAGTGGATATAGAGGGAACATACCTTAATATAAAAAAGGTCATATATGACAAACTCACAGCTAACAACATACTCAATGGTGAAAAGCTGAAAGCATTTCTGGTAAGGTCAGGAACTAGACCAAGATAACCTATATTGCCTCTTTTATTCAATACATTGCTGAAAGTCCCAGCCATAACAATGAGAAAAGAAAAAGAAATAAAATGCATCCACATTGGAAAAGGATAAATAAAACTGTCACAGTTTGCAGATGGCATGATACTATCTATAGAACACTCTAAAGATTCTACAAAAAAAAAAAAAAAAAAAAAAAAATAGAACTAATAAAGAAGTCCAGTAAAGTTGCAGGATGCAAAAGTAGTAAGCAGAAATATTGTATTTCTACACACTAGCAATGGATTAACAGGAAGAGAAATTAAGGAAATAATCTATTTACAATTGTATCTAATATAGTACTAAGCAATAAATTTAAGCAAGGAGGTGAAAGATGCAGACTCTGAAAAATACATAATGTGGTAAAAGAAATTAAAGACACAAATAAATGGAAAGATATAATATGCTTATGGGCTGGAAGAATTAATATTGTTAAAATATCCATACTACCCAAATCAATCTACAGATTCAATGCTATTGCTATCATAATACAAATGGTAGTTTTCACAGACTGAAAATATATAATCCTAAAATTTGTCTGGAACCAGAACCACCAAAGACCCCAAATAGCCAAAGCTATCTTTAGAAATAAGAACAAAGCTGAAGGTATCACATGCCATCATTTAAAAGTATCCTACAAAGCTAGAGTAATCAAAACAATATGGTGCTGGCATGAAACAGACATCTTGAACAACAGAACAGAATGGGTGCACGCATGTTAAGTCACTTCAGTTGTGTCTGGCTCTGTGCACACTGATGCACTGTAATCCTCCAAGTTCCTCTGTCTGTGGGGATTCTCCAGGCAAGAATACTGGAGTGGGTTGCCATGCCCTCCTCCAGGGGATCTACTTGACCCTGGGATCAAATCCACGTCTCATGTCTCCTGCACTGGCAGGTGGGTTCTTTACCACTAGAGCCACCTGGAAAGCCACAGCACAGAAGAGATAATCTCAAGAAGAACTCATACTTATATGGGCAATTGGTCTATAACAAAAAGTGCAAGAACATATAATAGGGGAAAGGCAGCCTCTTCAGTAAGTGATGTTGAGAAACTGGAAAGCAATGTGAAAAAGAATGAAACTGAGCCACTTTCTTACACCATATACGAAAATAAACTCAAAATGGATTAAAGACTTAAATTTAAGACCCCAAATCATAAAACTCCTAGAAGAAAACATAGCCAGTATGTGTTCTGGTATAACTCTACATAGTATTTTTCTGGTATGTCTCCTCTGGTAATGTACACACAAATAAAAACAAACAAATGGGACTACATCAAACTAAAAAGTTTTGATACTTCAAAATGATTCATCTTGTAGGGGTTAATATCATATATATATATATATGTATATGTATATATGTATATATATAAAGAACTTATATAATGCCATAACAAAAATTATTAAAAATGGGAAAAGAACCTGAAGAAAAAAACAAATTTTTCCAAGTGAGATGTAAAGATGGCCAACAGACACACAAAAAGCTACTCAACATCCCTAATCATCAGGGAAACACAAATGAAAACTACAATGACATATCATCTCACACCTGTCAGAATGGCTATCATCAAAAAGAAAGCAAATAAAACAGACATAGGTAATGGTGTAGAGAAAAGGGAACCTTCATATACTGTGGTGAAAATGTAAATTTGTACAGTTATCACAGAAACATTATTGGACATTCCTCAAATAATTAGAAACAGAACTGTCATATGATTTAACAACTCCATTTCCCAGTATTTAAGTGAAGAAAACGATCATTCTAATTTGAAAAGATAAATGCACTCAGAAGTAGATTCATACACACAGAGAAATTGTTGGATGTCAGAAAGGAGTTGCATACGAGGTTGGGTGAAATAGCTAAATGGGATTAAGAAGTATGAACTTCCAGTTGTAAAATAAATCAATCACAAAGATATATTGTATAGTATAAGGAATATGTGTGTGCTTAGTCACTCAGTCGTGTCCGACTCTTTGCGACCCCATGGACTGTAGCCTGCCAGGTTCCTCTGTCCATGGGGATTCTCTAGGCAAGAATGCTGGAGTGGGTTCCCATGCCTTCCTCCAGGGGATATTCTTGACCCAGGGATTGAACCCAGGTCTCCCACAGGGCAGGCAGGTTATCATCTGAGCCACCATGGAAGCCCAGTATAAGGAATATGGTCAATAATAATGCAACAACTTTGTACAGGAACAGATGTTTACTAGACTTATCAGGGTGATCGTTTTGTAATGTATTTAAATGTTGAATCACTAAGCTGAATACTTGAAGTTAACATAATATTGTACATAAGCTATATTTCAATTAAACAACTAAAATGAAAAATTAAACAATTCTTGCAGAATTAATAAATGAACATTTAATTATATAATCTAAATAAAAATATAAGTCAAGGGGTTAACAATGGAATTAATATAGCTTTTAGCTAGTTACTTTTATAGTCACAAAATTTAGTATCAGCACTGCATTAGAGTTGCAGCAGGAAATCAATGAAATGGATATACAAATCAATATACACCCAAAGAAAACAATCTGACCCCAAATAAATTGTGTCTCACGATGTGGAGGCAAATTTTGTTTTGCCATAGTATAGTAGCACTTCTGGGTGCAAATCTGGATCTCAAGATGCTTGCAATAATCAAATATATGTATATACTTGGGTATGTTAAATGCATTTACAATACCCATATATCCTTGGCCATCATTTAGGTGTAGAAATAGTAAAAGATATAAAGATGCTGATCTAAATTAGTACAGGAAATAACAGTACATTCCTCCTACATTCAAAAGAAATGTATCACACATTCATCTTTCACATGTCCCTTCCTTTCAAATCTGAGTACTAAATATTTTTTTCAAATGTCATTTGTCACCATTAAGAATCAATTTGGTTTAACTTTTTATTGCTTTTATGGAAAGAGTCTCAAATATGGTAAGTAATGGAAAGAAATAGTCAGTGCCAAAGGGTTAGTTATTCTGAATGGATTTTATTGTAATAGCATCCACAAATGTATATATCTAGCTTTAAAACTAATAACTGAAGCACATCATTTAAAATGTTTCAGTTCTGAGACAGCAATGAAAAAAAAAGAATTCAAATTACTCCAAGTAAAAGTAATTTTTCTTGAAGTTAGGTATATATTAGCAAAACAACTCTAGGCAAGTCTAAATGGGAAAAATACTCAAATAGGGAAAAGGCAACTGAATTTTTTTCTGAATTTATCAGGATACACCTTTTGTGTTTGATAGTGTTAAAAGGACAGTAACGGTCAGTTAACTACCAAATTGAACTGACAGCATTTCCATTTGGACACAAGTGATGAACTATAATTACTTGCTCTTAACTTCCCTACTCTTAGTTAATACTGCTTTACAGTGGGTGGCAGGGTAGAGGAAAATTATATTACTATATAAACATCTTGGGCTTCTCTGGTACTGCAGATGGTAAAGAATCTGCCTTCAGTGGGGGAGATCTGGGTTCGATCCCTGGGCTGGGAAGACCCCTTGGAGAAGGGAACGGCTACCCTCTCCACTATTCTTGCCTGGAGAATTCCATGGACAGAGGAGAGCACTGATTCATAACTTACTCTACCTGGAATGGAGTCTAGGCACCTTTTTGATGGCAGCTTTCTTTGATTATCTACCTTTTTTTTTGAGCTCTTTGTGATTGAATTTTGTATTGTATTTTTGTTTAACCTTTCACTTCTCCCAAGGATTTGGGTCATGTTTGAGATGGTCACAGAAGCCTTTTCTGTCCGTAAATGATGCTAGTTCTGTTACTTTCACACCCAGCAGTGGAATCTGCTGTGTAACTGGCTAGACCAATACACTGTAGTTATATTTATCAGATTCATTTAGCCTTTGTTTTCCATGTTCTGTGGGTTATATTTTTCTCAGACTATATATTAGACTGAATAAAACCCTTATATGACTTAAAATTCCCTATACATTTCTGAACACTTTGCACCATAGAGTAGAGGATGCTTTGGGTGAGGTCAACCCTTGAATCAAGTTAATTTCCAATTCTTTTGTAAATTGGACCAGGGGATCTTTTTATTATCAAAAGAAGGAAAAAATCTGTATTAATGAATTTGATATTTTGTTCTCTCATATTTAGTTTGAATATTAAAAACATGTGTTTTCCCCAAGACTGTGACTTTTTCAATGCAAACAATTTTTTTTCATAGTTTGTGCCTCCCCTAAAATTTAGTATTAAACTTCACACATAGTAGAGAACTAATAAAACAGTTAATGAATTTCTGTAATGTTGCTGCTGCTAAGTCACTTCAGTTGTGTCCGACTCTGTGCGACCCCATCGACGGCAGCCCATTAGGCTCCACCGTCCCTGGGATTCTCCAGGCAGGAACACTGGAGTGGGTTGCCATTTCCTTCTCCAATGCATGAAAGTGAAAAGTGAAAGGGAATTGGCTCAGTCGTGTCCGACTCTTAGCGACCCCATGGACTGCAGCCTACCAGGCTCCTCTGTCCATGGATTTTCCAGGCAAGAGTACTGGAATGGGATGCCATTGCCTTCTCCATCTGTAATGTTACTCTAATATAAACAAATCTAGCACCTCTGGTAAAACAAAAGTCTATTTTTTAATTTCCTACAACTTACAGTTTAAAAGTTAGAGTTCTTCAGATCAATTCATTAATATGTTGCACTGATATTTGAAACAGAGGATGGAGAATTCAAGATAAGCAATGATTTTCCTAAGTATGCCACATACATTTTTGTTGATTATGGTATCTTTACCTTATTACTGTGGATATTAGTGATAGCATATCCATTAGATATAATACATGCAAACATTAGATTTTTGATCTACTTAGTCAGTAAGTTGAAATACAGTAGTGTTGTTTTCTATTCCTCATTTATATCACAAATTACCTGAAGTGTGATCTGTACATAGACATATGAATTTTCAAGTTTCCATAAGATGCAACTGGATTCTCAAATAGTGCAAACAATTTTTAAAAACCAGTTTAGAATGTAACATATTACTCATAAGGTACAATCAATTAGGAATAGTAGACAACCAAAGTAAGATATGGGCTTCCCTGATGGCTCAGAGGTTAAAAGAATCTGCCTGTAATGTGAGAGACGCCAGTTCAATCCCTGGGTCAGGAAGATCCCCTGGAGAAGAGAATGGCTACCCACTCCAGTATTCTTGCCTGGAGAATTCCATGGACAGAGGAGCCTGGTGGGTTAGAATCCAAAGGGTCACAAAGATTGGACATAACTGAGGGACTAACAAAAACAACAAAAAAGTAAGCTGTAAATACTTCACATTTTAACTGAATGATATAAACCTCGGGCACTAGCTAGTGCGTGACAAACTCTAACATGATTTTGAATAACTAGAAATATAAATGGGAAAATAGGGATGGCTGAATCAAGGTGTTGAATGTTAATGTTCTCCATTCAATAAACTTAACTGCTTCTTTACCACTTTATGAACTAAATATATTTTCTGACTATCATAAAGGTTTACTTCTTATCTACAGAATAAATTTATAATAGTTACTAGTATTTTTGCTAATATTATAATTAATAATTAAGACATTAAAGTAATGTTAAAACTTGATACAATCCCTTGAAGCTAATGTTAAAAGCATGAGTAGTCTTTGAATAATGTTACCCAGTAATGTTGAGTTTTCTAAATTAACATTTATTTTTAAAAATATTCCTGTAAAATAACTCCATTTTAAACACCTAAAAACAACTATTTTTCTTAAACTATTCACTATCTAGGATTTCCCTGGTAGCTCAGATGGTAAAGCTTCTGCCTACGATGCAGGAGACCCAGGTTCGATCCCTGGGTTGGAAAGATCCTCTGGAGAAGGAAATGGCAACCCACACCAGTACTCTTGCCTGGAAAATCCCATGGATGGAGGAGCGTGATAGGCTACAGCCCATGGGGTTGCAAAGAGTCGGACACGACTGAGCAACTTCACATTCATTATCTATTTCTATAATTTACTGTACTAGGCATGATACCATTCACAAGAGCAGGAATGACTATGCTATTGCAGAATTTGAAATTAAAGCTGGAAATACCAATGTTCAGTTCAGTTCAGTTGCTCAGTTATGTCCAACTCTTTGCGACCCCATGAAACACAGCACACCAGGCCTCCCTGTATATCACCAACTCCCGGAGTTCACCCAAACTCATGTCCATTAAGTTGGTGAAGCCATCCAACCACCTCATTCTCTGTCGTCCCCTTCTCCTCCTGCCCTCAATCTTTCCCAGCATCAAGGTCTTTTCAAATGAGTCAGCTCTTCGCATCAGGTGGACAAAGTATTGGAGTTTCAGCTTCAACATCAGTCCTTCCAATGAACACCCAATGATCTCCTTTAGGATGGACTGGTTGGATCTCCTTGCAGTCCAAGGGACTCTCAAGAGTCTTCTCCAACACCACAGTTCAAAAGCATCAATTCTTCGGCACTCAGCTTTCTTTATAGTCCAGCTGTCACATCCATACATGACTACTGGAAAAACCATAGCCTTGACTAGATGGACCTTTGTTGACAAAGTAATATCTATGCATTTTAATATGCTGTCTAGGTTGGTCATAACTTTCTTTCCAAGGAGTAAGTGTCTTTTAATTTCATGGCTGCAGTCACCATCTGCAGTGATTTTGGAGCCCCCAAAAATAAAGTCAGCCACTGTTTCCCCATCTATTTGCCATGAAGTGATGGGACTGGATCCTGTGATCTTAGTTTTCTGAATGCTGAGCTTTAAGCCAACTTTTTGAGTAAACAAACATTAAAAATCAACAAAACCCAGAATTAGCATTGAATGAAAGTAGTGTCTTTAAGTATCCCACTGATATCCTTTTGCACCTTTCTTACAATTCTTATTATTCATTTCATACTATTAAAACTTTTACTACATTTTAAACTTCTAGAAGTTAAAACTTACACTTGATGTACTTAGCATGAGGTATCAATCAAAGCAATCATATAGCAGCAGGCTCAACAAATATTTTTCTGATAAGTGAATGATTTTTAAATTAAAAAAGTCACACTTCCGGTGGGAAACAAATGATGGAAGTGTCAGGAATATAACATTTCTTTTCTTACAAAGACATGTGGGGATTTTCTTTCCTTTTGGAAGGTTTGAAGGGGAAACTTAATTCCAAATTTATTGGGTCCAAATTAAAAAAAAAATGAGTGTTTGGATGAGTACATCTGTTGTGTGCTGAGGATGAAGAGTAGAAGGTAAGCATGGTGATTAGAAAAAAGAAATTAATAACTATTATTACATCATAGACAATGGCAAGGAGAAAAAAGAAAGTCTTCTTAAGTGAATAATGCAAAGAAATAGAGAAAAACAATATAATGGGAAAGACTAGAGAGATCTCTTCAATAAAATTGGAGATACCAAGAAAACATTTCATGCAAAGATGGGCACAATAAATGACAGAAATGACAAGAACCTAAGAGAAGCTGAAGCGATTAACAAGAGATGACAAGAATATATAGAACTATACAACAAAGGTCATAATGACTAGGAAAATCACGATGGTGTGGTCACTCACCTACAGCCAAACATCCTGGAATATGAAGTCAAGTGGGCTTTAGGAAGCATTACTACAAAGCTAGTGGAGGTGATGGAATTCCAGCTGAGCTATTTCAAATCCTGAAAGATGATGCAGTTAAAGTGCTGCATTCAATATGTGAGCACACTTGGAAAACTCAGTAGTGGCCACAGGACAAGAAAAAGTCAGTTTTCATTCTAATCCCAAAGAAAGGCAATGTCAAAGAAAACTAAACTGTCAGACAATTGAGCTCTTTTCACATGCTAACAAGGTAATGCTTAAAATCCTTCAAGCTAGGCTTCAACAATATGTTAAACAAGAACTTCCAGATGTACAAGTAGGATTTAGAAAAAGCAAAGGAACCAGAGACCAAATTCCCAACACCCACTGGATCATAGAAAAAGCAAAGGGATTCCAGAAAAGCATCTACTTATGTTTCATTGACTATGCTAAAGCCTTTGACTGTGTGGATCACAACAAACTGTGGAAAATTCTTAAAGAGATGGCAATACCAGACCACCTTAGTCTCCTACTGCTGCTGCTATTGCTGCTAAGTTGCTTCAGTCGTGTCCATCTCTGTGCGACCCCATAGATGGCAGCCCACCAGGTTCCCCCATCCCTGGGATTCTCCAGGCAAGAACACTGGAGTGGGTTGCCATTTCCTCCTCCAATGCATGAAAGTGAAAAGTGAAAGTGAGGTTGCTCAGTCATGTCCTACTCTTAGCGACCCCATGGACTGCAGCCTACCAGGCTCCTCCATCCATGGGATTCCCCAGGCAAGAGTACTGGAGTGAGGTGCCATTGCCTTCTCTGTTAGTTTCTTGAGAATCCTGTATGCAGGTCAAGAAGCAACAGTTTGAACTGGTCATGGAACAATGGACTGGTTCAAAATTGGGAAAGGAGTACCTCAAGGCTGTACATTGTCACCCTGTTTATTTAACTTATATGCAGAGTGCATCATGAGAAATGCAGGGCTGGAGGAATCATAAGCTGGAATCAAGATTTCTGGGAGAAATATCAACAACTTCAGATATGCAGATAATACCATCCTATTGGCAAAAAGCAAAGAGGAACTAAAAAGCCTCTTGATGAGCATGAAAGAGAGTGAAAAAGCTGGCTTAAAACTCAATATTCAAAAAACTAAAATCTTGGCATCTGGTTGCATGACTTCATGGCAAATAAATGGGGGAAAAGTGAAAACATTGGCAGATTTTATACTCTTAGGCTCCAAAATCTGTGGATAGTGACTGCAGCCATGAAATTAAAAGATGCTTGCTCCTTGGAAGAAAAGCTATGACAAATGTAGATAGCGTAGTAAAAAACAGTACATAACTTTGCCAACAAAGGTCTGTCTAGTCAAAGCTGTTATGTACAGTATGTAGTACTCATGTACAGATGTGAGAGTTGGACCATAAAGAAGGCTGAGTATTAAAGAATTGATGCTTTCAAACTGTGGTGGTAGAAAAGACTGTTGAGACTCACTTGGACTGCAAGGAGATCAAACCAGTCAATCCTAAAAGAAATCAACCCTGACTATTCATTCGAAGGACTGATGCTGAAACTGAAGCTCCAATACTTTGTTTGGTGCAAAGAGCAAACTCATTGGAAAAGACCCTGATTCTGGGAAAGACTGAGGGCAGGAGGAGAAGAGGGGACAGAGGATGAGATGGCTGGATAGCACCACTGACTCAATGGACAAGGAGTTTGAGCAAACTCTGGGAGATAGTGAAGGACAGGGAAGCCTGGTATGCTGTAGTCCATGGTGTCACAAAAGTCAGACACGACTTAGTGACTGAACAACAACAAGACACCCTGATGGAGGGTTGAGCCATATAGTAAGATCTATAAATAGAATAAAAATGTATAAACTGAAAATTAAATCAAGATAAGGATTGAAGATGTCTTTTTTTTTTAAATATAATAATATTCATCATCAAAGGAGGGCTTTGCTGGTGGCTCAGTTGGTAAAGAATCCTCCTGCAATGCAGGAGACCTGGGCTTGATCCCTGGGTCGGGAAGATGCCCGGGAGAAGGAAATGCCACCCACTCCAGTATTCTTGCCTGAAAATCCCATGGATGAAGGAGCCTGCATGGGGCCCACCTTCTGCAGGCTGCATGGGTTTGCAAAGAGTAGGACACGACTGAGCACAATGTTCTGTCTTTCTGTCTATTCATCATTAAGGTCCTGCACCAGGGTCTCTTAGGCTCAGTGACTCACAAGAAGGATTCACAAGACAAAGTTGCATTATAGGAAAATAATATAGACTCAAATCAGCATAGGGAAAGACATCTGGGTGAAGCCCAGGAGAGATGAGACACAAGCTTCCAGGTGTCCTCTCCCAGTGGAGTCACATGATGGACACACTTAATTCTACCAGAAATGGTATGTAACAACTCATGTTAAGTGTTGCCAACCAAAGAAGTTCCTCATCTCCAGGGTTTTTAATAGGGTCAATCATGCAGCCATGCAGCACTTGAATGACTGGCCTCACTCAGACTCCAGTCCCTGCAGAGTGAAAATAGGTGTAAATTAAATTGTTAACATAAACTATACAATCAAACTGGTACAGCATGGCCCATGTCCTCAGGAATAAAAAAAACAAGCACTCATCACAGATTACATTGTTAGCCAAACTTACCTGGTCAAAGGGTATAGCATGAACCAAAGTTTCAGGCATACAAAAGTCCTCTTTATCAGGGAGAGTATTCCAAGGCTCAGAGTTCATCATCTAAGAGCCAGTTAAGGGCTAGTCATGACAACGAGCATTTTTGGTGAATGTCCCTTATATAATACAGGAAATATTGAAAGGATTACAAGAATTTGAAAAATCTGTTATTTGGAGTTGGTAATGGGTCCCTCTCAGGAAGCATACAAAATAGGCAGAAACTTGGAAAGGATAGTGGGTATAGACTGCCATGTATTCAGCAAACCTATTTTCTATCTCTCTTGGTCACAGAGTTGTACTAAATTGTACACATTCTCATACAGGTTTCTAAGACCAGATAACTGAGACTAGATGATGAAATGGTGGTGGTAGTGAGGTGTGTTATTTTCAGTGATGTGAAGGTTATCTATCAAAGGAAAGCTAAGCCTGAGTTCAATGGTTTAGGTTTAAATCGCTTTTACATACAAGGTCAAACCTGTAATTATCTTAAGAAGCAATCAGTTGAAAATTGCTATACTGTGAATTTCAGTAAACTAATAGTCTTTTACTTTTAGATCTGATAAATTACCTGCAAACATTGTAAGATAGCAGAGTGACATATTAAAACATTAGAATACATAATAAAAGTAGAAATGACAAAAATCCCAAGTATCACCAAGAATAACACAAATATCTATTAACTTTATTAAACAATGTTATGTTTAAACTAACTTTTAACAATGAGCTCCATAATGTTTTTATTTATGTATGCTTTGTGTTCTGAATGAAAAGTTTGAATTTTTAAAAAAATCAGTTGCGTGATATCATAATTGCAGTATAAGTCTGAGGAAATATAATTAAGACAGTGAAATGTTAAATATTTAAGAAAAAATGAGTTTCACAAAAGGTGGATCAATATTCTAGAAACAAAACAATAATCTAGAAAGGATATTATGCAATTCATATAAGATTATCCAGTGAAAGTTTAAAATTCAGTGTAACTTTTCAGTGAAAATTCAGTGAACTAAAAAGCAGCGCATAAAAATATAAGCAGAAGGAGCATAGCTTTTCAATTTGTTATGAGGTAAAATACCTCATTCAACATACAGCAAGCTTGTGCAATTTTTGTGTCACTATTCTGTGGGTATGAAAGGGGCGTTGTTTTTTTGTTGTTTTTCCTTCTGAAGCAAAACTAAAATGGCTTTTATCTTTGTTCATCTGATTTTAGGTTTACATTGCTCAAGGAAGCTGCATAATATTGATTACTACTGCTTAGGTTCTGTATTTCATGTGAGAACTATCTTTACATAAGAAAGATAGTTTAAGTGGTAAACTATGGCAAGCACTTCATTCATAAGAGAATTTATGTTTTGTTCACTTGTATTTTGTTGGCTCAAAGATACCTTGGTTACTTAGACTCAGAGTATATTTTTTCACAAATGAAGATTAAATGATTTCCTTGACTTCCTAATTTTTGGCCAGTTCCCAGTAGGCTATACAATAAATGACTTTCATGTAAAAAAAACCTGAATTTCATAACTTTAATTATTATATATACATTCAGTAAATTTATACTTAACAATGTGTGGTTGTTTATGCATAACTGTGCCGTGAAGAAGCTATCAACTCTTTATAAATTGAAGTATATGGCTTTGCATCAAACCATAAGTGAATCTGCAAGGACAGAAATCAAGTAGTCACACTTTCTAACTATATACACTATTATTAAGACATAAACAGTATAAAAACTAGTTTTATTTGTTTATAAACTAAGTTGCTAGACATGGCCAACATAGAAAAATCTAAAGATGTCCTGCCTCCTAAAAATAATTGACAATAAAATGAAATGAAGAGGGAATGTCCTACACAGCTGAAGACAATGTGGCTACTTGTTTTCACATTTAATAACAACTCTTCCAAAAACAAACAAAAAATAACTACACAGAAGCCACCCCTTTTGCAACTCCAAAGTCAGAAAATGATGAAACTTTACAATAACTATAAGTACATTAAAAAAAAGCAATATTAAATCCTTTTTGGTCTTCTCCCAAGCCCCTGCTCCACAGTAGAACTTTGCAGGAGACTTTGACAAAAATTATGGAGGAGTTTCTAAAAATTTTCCTCAAAAAACATGAATATCATTTAAAGGATTATTTTCAGATCTATTTTACTCCAGGTTAGAATATTTTTTTCTGTTTTCTTCCAAAATGACACAAATCAGACAAGGTCTCATTTTAAAGCATAGAGCTAATAAGAAATTAGACTTACATCTTATGGTATTAAGAGTCAAATATGGGTACTTTTCTTTTTCATTAGGCTCCCTCAAACTTTTTTAATTGAAATTAACTCACCCATTCATATACATTTCTAGTTTATTACTCATACAGAAAGTTGGATATAACTATTTATTTGAATTCTTCACTCATCCCAAATGCAGAGTCATTACTTCCTGTCACCAAGAGATACTTCAGGGTTGATGATTTAAATGCTCATTTATGATATGAAATTACACTTTACTTTTACCAGTTTTTTCATCATTTTCCTCTTGTAGACCTAGAATCTGTAGGCACATTCTTCTACAATGCCTGCTACATCCTGACTGCTGCTGACACAGAGTTCAACATAAATATTTGCTTTAAAATGACAAAGTCTGGAGTTTTTATATATTGATTCTTCTAAACTTGGATCACTGCTAGTCATAGTAAAACAGCTGATTCATCACAACCTGATAACAAGAGAGTTTTTGGCAAAAACTTTGATGCCCTAAGTATCCATTCTGACAAAGCAATTCTAAAATTTCCCCCAAAATATGAATATCATTTGCTTAAAAGATTTTCAACTATATTTTAATCCAAGTTAGACTATTTTTCTGTTTTCTTTCTAATCCACACAAATAAGACAAGGCCTCCTTTTATATACTTTGAATTATTTATTAAATTTTCTTGACATTAATGCTAATGGGTTAAAATATTTCATGAAACTACAGACACAGATCTGCATTTGAAGTGCTTCTGACCAGTAAGATTTCTGTTTTAGCCTAAACATGAGGCTCTCTCTCTACCATAAGGGCTCTCTGTTCATCCTTCTCTCCTCATGCCCAGAGTCTCTGATGGCAATTTCCATACCTCTGTCGGATCCTGGACCAGGCATCTGACAACAGCAGCCTCTATTTTACACTTGAGGGAAACTGATAAGCAGGATCTTTGCCAGAATGGCAAGGTAGCGAGCATCTGACCACTGGTGCCCTGATTCCTACTAACCAACATCCTCTAGGAGATGGCTAGAGACAGTTCTTTAAAAAATCTAATGCCATACGCAACAGGATGGATGAAACTGGAGGGCATATGCTAAGTGAACTAAGCCAGTCACAGAGAAAGTACTACATGAGTCTCCATATATGAGGTACCTAAACAGTCAAAATCACAGAGACAGAGAGTACGATGGTGGTTGCCATAGGCTAGAGGGAGGGAGACATGAGAGGTTGCTTTTCAGCAACATAGATTCAGTTATGCAAGATGAGGAAGTCCTAGGGAGCTGCTGCACAGCACTGTGCCGGGAGTTAACAGTATGGCATTGTGACTGAAAATTTTGTTAAGAAGGTACATTTCATTCTAAGTGCTCTTGCACAATTAAAAGAAAAAAAAAAACAAAGAACAAAACTGAAACCGTGCAAGGTTCCTCTCCTTCATCACAGGCAAATAAGTAAAACCTTGTGCTTACTCTTCTTTCTTAGAAGTTTCTCACCATATAGATTACAATGTGTCCTCTCACAAACATGACTCTGCTTCCTTCCCTAGCTTCTTACCTCCTCAAAACTTGCAGCTTAAATGTTTTCTGTAACTCTCAGTCCATGATATAAGTCCTTATAGTCCTATAAGTCCATATAATAAGTCCTATGTTCTTATTCTTTTTTTTCTTTTCCCCTGAAAAGTCTCTCTGCCTCCAAATTAATTTGAAACTCACCATGAAAAAATTCCTCTGGCTTGATATGTTTGTCAGTTGCTCTGAGATGTAGACACAAAGGAGTAAACATGCAAAAAAAAAAAAAAAAAGTGAAAGTCACTCAGTCGACTTTGGACTACAGCCTGCCAGGCTCCTGTCCATGGAATCCTCCAGGCAAGAATACTGGAGTAGGGAGCCATTCACTTCTCCAGGGCATCTTCCTGACCAGGAATCACACCCAGGTCTCCTGCACTGCAGGTGGATTCTTTGCTGTTTAAACCATCAAGGAAGTCCCTTACAGGTAAAGATTTTATTAAAGGCAAGACTATGTGAAAGGAAACAGGGAAAGAGGCAGGGAAGACTGCTGAGAGAACCAATCAGGCAGTGTTGCAATTTGATCCTTAGTGTAAAAGAGGAGAGAAGGCTAGGTGGAAGTTGTGCAATCTAAGAAATATTCAACAAGGTCATCAGGGAGTCTTGAGCCCAAGCCCACCCCTGTCTCTGCAGAATGGTCTACTTTAGTATTTCTGACTCACTCGTGTTGAGGAGGTGAAGCTTATAGGAGGTGTGGCCTTGTGAATGCTATGATGGTTTTTAAGGCTCAAAACCTGGGGCCATTTATCAGTTATGCTCCAGGAAACAGGAGGAACACAAGATGCATTACCACAGCTGTCCCACTCAACTCTCCGTTACCAGTCAGCTACCACCCTCTTTCTTTCTTCATCTTCATGGCTCCACTTTTTGAACAAGGTTTCTTTGTTCATTTCTCTATTTCTTTCAGTTCAGTTCAGTTCAGTCACTCAGTCGTGTCCGACTCTTTGCGACCCCATAAATCGCAGCATGCCAGGCCTCCCTGTCCATCACCAGCTCCCTGAGTCCACCCAAACCCACATCCATCAAGTCAGTGATGCCATCCAACCATCTCATCCTCTGTTGTCCCCTTCTCCTCCTGCCCTCAATCTTTCCCAGCATCAGGGTCTTTTCCAATGAGTCAGCTCTTCGGTACAAGTTCTTTACCTCATGCTAATACCTCAATCTACCTCATGCTGGTTTCTTCTCTGTAACCACAAACATTTTCTCAATGAATTCTCTGATATATATTTGGCATTAAGACAATGCACAATTTGTAGTTCTTTTATTCATTCTCTAAGCTGCAAACTGTAGAATACAATCTTCTTCCAAAAGATGTTTCATTTCATGTTCATTTCTATGCTTGATTTTGATCTATAAACCACATGATCATTTTTGTTGATATCTGCTTCTTACTGAGGGTTTCCTTGGTGGCTCAGAGAGTAAAGAATCTGCCTGCAATGCAAGAGACCCGGTTTCATTCACTGGGTCGGGAGATTCCCTGGAGAAGAAAATGGCTACCTACTCCAGTATTCTTGCCTGAAGAATTCCATGGCAGAGTAGCCTGGCGTGCTACAGTCCATGGGGTCACAAAAGAGTCAGACACAACGGAGCAACTAACACTTTAACTTTTCTTACTGAACTTTATACATTACATACTCTGTACCTACAAGCTCTGCATCTGTGGACTCTACCAACTGCAGACTGAAACTATCTTCTTTTTAAATTCCAGAAAGTTTCAAAAAGCAATGTACTTGGCAACTATTTACACAGAATTTACATTAAGACTAGATATTAAAAATAATCTAGAGATGATTTAAAGTATACAGGCAGACATGTGGAGGTTATATGTAAATACTATGCCATTTTGCATTAAGCACTTTACCATCTGTAGAGTGGATTTTGGTATCTGAGGATGACCCCTTCCCCATTCTCTGGATAGCATGGGATGACTGCAGTTGATGTGTCTCAGATGGTTAATATCTCATCCCTCCTAATTTCTGTATTCAATTATAATTGACACAGCAATAAATATGAATTTAAATCACACATCTAAATTTTTGTCCCTGAGCCTAATACCTAGATTTCCAAGTATACTTGGATACTGTATAACTCAAATGAAAATCCTAAATGAATTACTTCTTACCAAACTTTCTCCCATATTCTAAATCTACAGTAACCATGCTAACAGTGCCCCAATTACCCAAGTTAGAAACTGGAACTCCAATATCATTTCTTTATCCCCATAACTGTTATCTATATCCAATATAATGTGCACTGTTAAACTTAAGAATTGCTTCTCCACTGCCACTCCTCTATTTTAAGCCACTATCACACTTATCATGAATTACTATAAAATTAGTCTTACTTCATTCCCATCTTTATCTTTAAATATGCTAGTGCATTATAGACTACAGATGATTATGTTACTTTAAGTAACAACACATTAATGTTTTTCATGTTATATTGTACCCAATCTACAAAATAAAGATGAAATAACATGAAAACAGTTTTTGGAAAATAAATAATTCAGCTCAAAGTCTACCATTCCCTAGATATGTAACTTGAGAACTCTGATTTATTTCATTTTTCTTAATGAAAAATGGATTGGATTAGATCAATACGGTCCAAATAGTGGGCCATATGCAAAACTAATTGTGTTTATACAGCATGTTCACATGCGACACTAAACAACATTGCTACTACAATTTGAAAGTCTCTGCTATTTTAACAAAGGATTTGTATTACAGAAAGTTATATAGCCCTCTAACCAGATTATTTCACTCTGTCAGTCTAATCCTTCCTCATTAACTGTCCTTTTAAGGTTAAAGCACAACGTTTACTCAACACAGACATGCTCTCAAGATGCTGAGCTTCCAAGTTTCAGAATCCTATCACGAGTAATTTCTACTGTCTGGTTCTATTAGTAAACGTTTCTTAGGCCAAGGAATTAAAAGGATTTATAAAAGTTAGGATTGTGCATTTTATTAATCTGTGAATTTTGTGATATAACATTCTACTCACTAAAGAATAAATATAGGCATAGGGATTTTACATAAGGTTAAAAAAAAATTCCAGAAAGAATCAGGAGAGAAAACATTGTTACTGTTTCATCATTAGTGATATATCTAAAAAATCTAGACTAACCAGTTACACAGTATCCTGAATTTTTGTTGTTCTTTCTGTCACATTTATTACATTTTCCTCTGTATTTATTTTTTAAACTATTAATTGGTTTCACTAACATCAGAGACCCACTCCAGTATTCTTTCCTGGAGAATCCAAGGGACAGAGGAGCCTGGTGGGCTGCCGTCTATGGGGTGGCACAGAGTTGGACACGACTGAAGCAACAGCAGCAGCAGCAGCAGCAGCAGAGAATTGAAGCTTAGGTTTGAAGGAATCCATTAGATGCTCAGGGAATTATGCAGACTAAAAATTATAACTTCTCTGATGTTTCAGAAGAGAGGAGACTAGAAGACCTGAAGAAATAAATATTGCTCTAGCTGTTGAGGTCAGTCTCCAACTCACTAATTACATCCAAGACACTGAAGATGATCCCAAAAATCTCTGTTTTTTTTTTTTTTCATATGATTCCTTATAATAAATCATAGTTTTTAAAATATCAAAGGGTTTAGCAAACAACCACTGTTATCTACTGTGGTTTAATCAACCCTCTTCTCCTTAAAAAGTGTCAGTGGGTCAGTGAGATTCCAAGATTAATCTCAAAGCAATCACACTGGCACCTTATACTACTTGCTTTTACAGTAAGAGATTAGGACTACACATCTATACAGTTAAGCAATTAGTTTTAGGATCAAGGAATAAAATTCTATTCATATGAAAGTCTCTAATGGTTATTACATAGTTTTATGATCTCTATTATTTGATATCAAAATAATAATAGTGGAGGAAAATACTTTTCAGCATTTAACACTCATAACTCATAACTTTTTTATTTCATTTGTGACCTGATTTGCAAAGGTGAATTAAAAAATGTTCGACACAAGAGTTATAGGAAAATAAGCACAATCAAAGGGAAAGCCACGTGCCTTCTCTATGCCAACCTAAGAATTATTCCTGCAAAGCATTCTAAAAATGATATCTCTTTTCATTTATGAAATATTTTATCTTAGTGCCAGTATCACTTCCAGAAGTGACTCGAGGACACATTTCATTCTTGATTTTTTTCCATCTTATACATGAGACCCTTCATGTACCTCAAATAAAAGAACTAAATGGATTAGAACTTTACTATCAATGTAATGTGCCCGTGTTAATAATAATCGTCCTCCATCAAATCCTACTCCTTAAACTGGCTCTTTTTAACAGGTTAAAATCATTTAGTACTATTGTTTATACACTGATACATATCTTTTGAGGGAAGGAGAAAAAGGAAAGAAAATGATGAGCACTTGGAATAAGAATATGTGTCAATACAACAGGGGAAAAAAGCCATTATCTAATGTGTAAATATAATCAAAAGCTGATGAATACTTTTTTTTTTTTGTATTTTGGAAGATGGATGTATAAATTCAGACAATATGAGCTGACTCCGACTTTGGTATTTAATGTGCACGATCCTCACATATCACATAACACCCTTGAGCATAGGTCTGCTGATTTGAAGAATGAGGATGAAACACATAACTCAAACAGTTTGGGTGGGGGTTTAATGAGTGACCTATCTAAGAGCTGGACACATGATAAGTACACAATGATAGTGCTGTATTAATGAAATCCTATTGTTCCCACTCAAACTTCTTACTTTTCTTCTATAAAGTCCCAAATGTATAAAACATAGCATTTCTTATACTTTTGTACCCCACAGTAGGTAATTAGGTACGCATCCTAAACAAGTGTTAGAGGTTGAAAGCAACTGATACAATTTGGTAAAACCATATCTGCATATCTATAAAAGGGTCTTTTATTATAGAACTTTATTTTCAAAGCAGGAATAAGGCATTGTTGTTCCAACTGTGTCTCCAGAGTATTTTAATTCTTCTATGGTTCTTTTATTTTCCTTTCTGGTTTCCTTTGTAATTGTCTGCCTCCTCTCTGGTGGAGGCCACCAGAGACTGAATTAGACTGTTTCATTTTGAAGGGGATCCACACTCAATTTTTAATAGCAGCTTCTTCAGTTCTTGCTAGACTGCCAGGGATCTTCTCAGGCTATTACAATACCACCAGCAGTGACACATAGCATGCTCTGCAGGAATCAGATTTTCCTGCTCAGACAAATCAGATTTTTCTCCCACTTTATGTATAATTTTATATGTTTTTCTATGCCATCTTTAAATCTATGAAAACATATGCATGAAATAATGTCATGTGTAAGCAGAAAACGATAGCCTAATTTGGGCTTTAAGTATTCATCTCACATTACACAGCAATTTTCAGCAGTCATCTTTGAATGACACATCGAGGAGTCTCCTTTGTCAGAGATCTTTCATTAGTAAATACTATTCCATTGCCACCTGAACTGTTTCTTGCACAGTTTGCATAGACATTGAGTCTCTGTTATGCATTAATGAAAAACAAGCATGAGCTATTCATAAAGATTAACCACTGGCAGCATCAAATGCAAAAACAATTTTTTCCCCTGCTGTTGATGTCTATAAGAGGGTCTGCTACGGGCCAAAACACAGAATTGTTCTTAATGTTGACAACAATGTAGTGAACTGACTTCTGAAGAAACGGGCAATGAAAAGAAGACTCAGAGAAGAAAATGATGAAACAACAGCTGGTTTCTCTGTGGATGAAATCTGTCTCCTCCAAGATACTTTTTCCGCCCACAGACATATATATTACTGTCATTACTGTAGGCTCATAAAAAACTTAGCATCCAAGAGGCTTATGCCATTACATATAACAAACTACATAAAAACTGTGCACTTCTGTTTACTACCAACAAGCAGTTAGGGGATAAAATTTATTAAAAAATGCCATTGAAAAATCATACATTATGTGGATAGGCATATAATGAAAGCTGTATACATCACTACGTAGAAAACTGCACTACATTACTGAAAACAATTTAAGAAGGTATAAATAGTTGATGTTCCTGCATTGAAGACACAATTGTGTAAAGATATCAAGTCCTCTTAAATTGACCTTTAGATAAATATGACTTTCAACTCAGTTTTAGAATTTTTTAAAAGAAACTAGCAAGTTGAATTTAAAATGTATATGCAAAATGCAATAGGCCTAGACTAGACAATAAGATAGTGAAGAAAAAGAACAACACTTGAAAACTTTTCTAACCAGATATCAAGATTTCTTATAAAATTTTCACTAAAGCACTGTTGTAATGTCACAAGGCTATACAGAGCCATAATCAGCATGGAATGTTCAGAAACTGACTCACACATTTATGAACACTGGGTTTCTGACAAAGTTGGTCCCATAAAACAGTGGGAGAATGACAGTCATTTCAATAAATTAAACTGAGTTAAACAGTAATTAAAAAAAATAATCTTGATTCACTCCTCCCATAATCCACAAAAACATCACCTGCAGGTGGATTATAGATTGATAGATGACAGGTAAAACACTAAAGACTTCTAAAAGATAACATAGGCAAGTACCTTTGTGATGATTTTAAAAGAGAGGATTATAAACATTTTCTTAATGTGTCTAATTAAAAACTTTATCCAAAGACATCATTAAATTATTCAAAGGCAAGCCACAGATTAAAGAGGGTATATACAGATCATTAACAAAGGACTTGCATCCATAATATATAGAAATGCCTATTACTCCAGAAAAAGAAAGAAGTTGCCATTACAAAGAAGTAAAGATGTATAATACTTGGGGACTTCACAAATTCAGATACAACTATGAATTGTATAATTTAATTCTTTATAATAATTATACAATTAAATTATATCTGATACAATTATGAAAAGCTGCTAGACCACATTAGTCACATGGAGATAAAAACTAAAACCACAGTGAGATATCATCACACACATAAACAATGGCTAAACTTAAAAAAAAAACAAACTATTACATTGCAATGTTTCATGTATCTAATATTTTTATAACAGAAAAGCTTATTCATGGAATGCCAAGTTACCTTAAGGGAAGGCAGGGTGGGTTCCACTGGGATGGTGCAAGGGCACAGTCTTGTTTTGTTTTCTAATCTGGGAAATGGTTACACTTCTATGTTCACTTTGTGAAAACACACTGGGCTGAACAATCATGATACATGCAGTTTTCTATTTATTTTTAAAATCGAGAAAAGGAAGAGAATAATAACAACTCTATTTTTTCCTTACTTTAAACCCACTCTATTGAAGTATGATTGGCATACAAAAAGCTTTACATATTTAATGTAGACAACTTGATGAATTTGGAAATAAGTGTATACCCTTGAAACCATCACCACAACCTATAGCATAAACATCTACATCACCTCTGGAAGTTTCCTACCATCCTCCTCATTTATTATTATTTTTTCTCAAGAAAGTTACTGTTACAGGACATAGAGAAATGAAATATTCCAAAAGAAGTTAATTTTCAGAAAAAGTGGATTTTCAAAATACATGGTCATGTAGTGCTGGGAATAAAATATGCATAGGCAAAAGTGAAGAAGGAGAAAGGAGGAGAAATGCTGTATTGCCTGACCCGAGAGAATAAAGAAATGGGATTTGAGACAAATAAACAGCTTGGTTTTAGGAAGGAAAACAAGTTTTTTCTCCATATTAGCAGAGTGAATTCACTCTGTAAATCTTTCACTCTCAAATGTATCTAGACCTTTCTTCCTGTAACTATAACTTCATGCATACCATTCTCCTGAGGAAATGATTTTCTGAATTTACTACCTGCTGTGTAATATATTGCTTTCAGTTTGGGGTCTTAAATTAGCCTCTCATATTTTGAGATCCTGTCTCTTAATTCTTCTGTATTATAGGACTCAACCACATGTCTGTTGCACTGTTTCAGAGACAAGAGTCCTCATCTTCTCACCCTGTCCTCATTGGACAGCCATGTTCTTTCTCATTTTTACTACACCTTTCTTGATTTTAGCTTATCATCTCTGTATACATTCCAGCTCCATTCTATACACTTTGATTGATAAGATCTAAATAATTCCAAGTGGACCTGCATCCTGATATTATACAGTTTAAACAAAATAACATTGTGCATATTTTCAGTATGTTTTTGACTGTCACCCTCTTTTTTTTTTTTGTCATTTTAAATACACTAGCACTTTGAATTGGATGTTTTCAATGTATTTTATTTTTGCCAAGTCCCATAAATGTGGGATAAGAGGTAATGCAGAAATATTTTTAATAATTATTAAAATAGAAATACTATTATATAAAAGGGCTTTCTGGGTGGCTCAGTGGTAAAGAATCTGACTGCCAATGCAGGAGACACAGGAGATGTGGATTCGATACCTGGGTCTGGACGATCCCCTGGAAGAGGAAAGGGCAACCCACTCCAGGATTCTTGCCTAGAAAATTTCATGGACGAAGGAGCCTGGTGGGCTACAGTCCATGAGGTCTCAAAGAGTTGGACATGACTGAGTGACTAAGCACACACTCAATAAATAATAAATCTCCATGGTATAGGAGAGTGTGTTCAAAACTTGAGTAATCAATTGAAACTCTGTGGGTGAATTACAGCTACAGGTTCCCAGGTCTCACAGAGAACTGCTGAACCATAATCTCCAGAGATGGAGGGTCAACGCTTCAACAAACACTTAACATGGTTTTAGTTCTTAGTTGTTTTCGAAACACTGGATTTTGAAATAGATTGTGATCTTCGTTTGTATGATTGTTGGTAAAAGTGTTAGTCACTCAATCATGTCTGAGTCTTTGGGACCTCATGGACTATAGCCTGCCAAACTCCTCTGTCCATGGAATTCTTCAGGAAAGAATACTGGAGTGAGGAGCCATTTCCTCTGGGCTTACCAGGCGGGTCAGTGGTGAATAATCACCTGCCAATGTAGGAGATGCAGGAGACATGGGTTCAGTCACTGGGTCAGGAAAATTACCTGGAGAAGGAAATGGCAACCCACCCAGTATTCCTGCCTAGAGAATCCCATGGACAGAAGAGCCTGGCAGGCTACAGTCCATGGAGTCACAGAGTCAGACACAACTGAACAAAACACACCACGTATTTTATCTCTTTTTTCCTAAGAGAATTTTATTTTGTTCAAGTTACCATTTCACTTCTACTTAACTAGGACAAAACTAAGTTTAGCCTAACTCCATGTTATTTCATTATCAAGTGAACTAACACATGGAAAATTGCTGCCAACTCTTATCGGTTCAGGAGGGAGCATGTACTCTAAGACAGTCCATTAGAACTGAAGAGTAGAACCTTCCTTCTATGCTTCTGTCTTTCACGCCTACTCTTTCTATCTTAGATAATAAGGCAGCCTGATGCCTCAGTTGCTGTCAATGGCTGTATGTGAAAAGGGAGCAGGCTGAGTATAAAGCCACCTGTTCAAAGAGAACTGACACAAGAGAATCACAGTAGAATGGAGTTAAAGGCCTAATATATTAAAATCTACAGCATCACTAATTTCTGACTTCTTGTTATGTAAGACAAATCTCCTTCTCATTTAATTGACGAGTGTTTTTGTCTCTACAGACATTTTTAAATGAGTTTTCGTACTCAAATGAATTCAGTAAATCAATAAAATTATTTAATTCATGATATCTGCCCAGAACCAGCACAGTGCAGAATTTTGTTAAACAACAAATTCAAAGTTTTAATTCCTTCTGTGAAGTCAAGTTCAGCAGACCAACTCATCCAATATCCGGATAATACTATAATCTGTTTTAGTAGTGGTTCACCTTGGATTTCTGTTGAAGAAGCATAATACAAATGTTAAGTGAATCCTAGACTGCTAGTTGGGCTTCCTTGATGGCTCAGACAATAAGGAAACCATCTGCAACTGGGAGACCTGGGTTCAATCCCTGGGTTGGGAAGATCCCCTGGAGGATGGCATGGCAACCCACTCCAGTAGTCTTGCCTGGAGAATCCCTATGGACAGAGGAGCCTGGCGGGTTATAGTGAGCCATGTGGTCACGAAGAGTCTGACACAACTGAGCGACTAAGCACACAGCAGAGCCAAGAATTTGTCCTTGATCCCTGGATATGTGCATTGTGCTTTCAACTTAACCTGCATATTTGCGTATTTAACATACTTTTCCATGTCTACTTATCATGAAAACCAAATTTCTCATCTTTTTCCCATATCATCTTTACTGCCATGGGATTCAGTAAACACACATGTAAGACACTCAGAATCACTTTTATTATCTCTAGATTTTGTAATCTCTCATGATCATTATCATCAATTACTCATTAAGAAGGTGGTCTTGACTCCTCCCTCTCCTCCCCTTCATATTCAAACAGCTGTTACTCTCTTCTCTCTCATTTTCCAGGTCTGCCTACACTCCTTCCCATGACTCTGCCATGTGTCTACAGTTTATCCTGTTCAAGTCTTATCCTTTTAAAACATAAATCTAATCATGTTGCTTAATTGGAAGCTTTCAAAGGCTCATCACTGAATGATAACATAAAAAAAAAAAAAATAGTATACTGTAGCAATGGCATCCCACTCCGGTACACTTGTCTGGAAAATCCCATGGGCGGAGGAGCCTGGTAGGCTGTAGTCCATGAGGTCACAAAGAGTCAGACATGACTGAGTGACTTGACTTTGACTTTTCACTTTCATGCACTGGAGAAGGAAATGGCAACCCACTCCAGTGTTCTTGCCTGGAGAATCCCAGGGACGGGAGAGCCTGGTTGGCTGCCATCTGTGGGGTCACACAGAATCGGACACGACTGAAGTGACTTAGCAGCAGCAGCATTTAAGAACCTCAGGTTCCTATAAACTCTGTCCTGACAGTCTTCCCATCTTAATTATATACTACAACTAGATACAATGACCTTTTTCTAGACTCTTCACATTATTTGTATATACTGTTTTCTGTGCTTTTAATGCCTGTTCTTTTAAAATTCTATCTGGAGAACATCACTTCTCTTCTCAATTTCACAATCTCTGTGAAAATGTTCCTTATCTAAAATACAATAGGAACAACAACCACTTTTGTTTTCCTTTAGTAATACTGTATACATCATAATTATAGCACTTGACATACTCTGTTATTTCTTTTCATCTTTACTTTAAAAAACCTGAGAGGATATTGAGGATAAGACATTAAGTTTTATTTTATATATATATATATATATATATATATATATATATATATATATATATATTCTGTGTCTAGAACAATGCCAGGAACATAGTTCAGTTCAGCTCAGTTCAGTCGCTCAGTCGTGTCCGACTCTTTGCGACCCCATGAATCACAGCACGCCAGGCCTCCCTGTCCATCACCAACTCCCGGAGTTCACTCAGACTCATATCCATCGAGTCAATGATGCCATCCAGCCATCTCATCCTCTGTCATCACCTTCTCCTCCTGCCCCCAATCCCTCCCAGCATCAGAGTCTTTTCCAGTGAGTCACCTCTTTGCATGAGGTGGCCAAAGTACTGGAGTTTCAGCTTTAGCATCATTCCTTCCAAAGAAATCCCAGGGCTGATTTCCTTCAGAATAGACTGGTTGGACCTCCTTGCAGTCCATGGAACTCTCAAGGGTCTTTTCCAACACCACAGTTCAAAAGCATCAATTCTTTGGCGCTCAGCCTTCTTCACAGTCCAACTCTCACATCAATACATGACCACAGGAAAAACCATAGCCTTGACTAGACAAACCTTTGTTGGCAAAGTAATGTCTCTGCTTTTCAATATGCTATCTAGGTTGGTCATAACTTTTCTTCCAAGGAGTAAGTGTCTTTTAATTTCATGGCTGCAGTCACCATCTGCAGTGATTTTGGAGCCCCCCAAAAATAAAGTCTGACACTGTTTCCACTGTTTCCCCATCTATTTCCCATGAAGTGATGGGACCAGATGCCATGATCTTCGTTTTCTGAATGTTGAGCTTTAAGCCAACTTTTTCACTCTCCACTTTCACTTTCATCAAGAGGCTTTTTAGTTCCTCTTCACTTTCTGCCATAAAGGTGGTGTCATCTGCATATCTGAGATTATTGATATTTCTCCCAGCAATCTTGATTCCAGCTTGTGCTTCTTCCAGCCCAGTGTTTCTCATGATGTACTCTGCATATAAGTTAAATAAGCAGGGTGACAATATATGTAATCCTTTTCCTATTTGGAACCAGTCTGTTGTTCCATGTCCAGTTCTAACTGTTGCTTCCTGACCTGTATACAAATTTCTCAAGAGGCAGATCAGGTGGTCTGGTATTCCCATCTCTTGAAGAATTTTCCACAGTTTCTTGTGATCCACACAGTCAAAGGCTTTGACATAGTCAATAAAGCAGAAATAGATGTTTTTATGGAACTCTCTTGCTTTTTCTATGATCCAACAGATGTTGGCAATTTAGTCTCTGGTTCCTCTGCCTTTTCTAAAACCAGCTTGAATAGCAAGAAGAGATAAGAAAGCCTTCCTCAGCAATCAATGCAAAGAAATAGAGGAAAACAATAGAATGGGAAAGACTAGAGATCTCTTCAAGAAAATTAGAGATATCAAGAGAACATTTCATGCAAAGATGGGCTCGATAAAGGACAGAAATGGTATGGACCTAACAGAAGCAGAAGATACTAAGAAGAGGTGGCAAGAACACACAGAAGAACTGTACAAAAAAGAGCTTCAGGACCCAGATAATCACGATGGTGTGATCACTCACCTAGAGCCAGATATTCTGGAATGTAAAGTCAAGAGGGCCTTAGAAAGCATCACTATGAACAAAGCTAGTGGAGGTGATGGAATTCCAGTTGAGCTATTTCAAATCCTGAAAGATGACACTGAAAGTGATGCACTCAGTATGCCAGCAAATTTGGAAAACTCAGCAGTGGCCACAGGACTGGAAAAGGTCAGTTTTCATTCCAATCCCAAAGAAAGGCAATGCCAAAGAATGCTCAAACTACCGCACAATTGCACTCATCTCACATGCTAGTAAAGTAATGCTCAAAATTCTCCAAGCCAGGAACATAGTAGTATGCCTAATAAATATTGATTGAACTAATCCATACTGTGTAAATCTGGAAAAACAAGTTCTTCTAATTAATGAATCCTCAATTTTTTTAAATTAAGTTTTGTTGTAAAAAATAGTATATATACATATATTTAAGAAGTGGAGCTATCTTTTCTACTTGCTCCTTTAATCCCAACACAGTTCTTACAGAATGATGATCTACTCACAGATGACTTCCCTGAATAGATACCTCAGTCCCCAACTCCCACCCTCAACCTCCTACAGTGAAGGAATCTATATCTTATGATAGTAATAATAAGCTTCTACACATGAATAAAGATTATGGATCTGATAGAATCTTTTTCAATAGAAATCATAAGGCAATCAGTCCACCAAACATGCGACATGATGCACTAACACATTCCATAATTTACTAATTTATTGTTGTTTGGTCACTCAGTCATGTTTGACTCTTTGCAATCCCATGGACTACAGCACGCCAGGCTTCCCTGTCTTTCACCATCTCCCAGAACTTGCTCATACTCATGTCCATGGAGTCAGTGATGCCATCCAACCATCTCATCTGCTGTCATTTCCTTCTCCTCCTGCCTTCAATCTTTCCTAGCATCAGGGTCTTTTCTAATGAGTCAGCTCTTCTAATCATGTGGCCAAAGTATTAGAGCTTCAGCATCAGTCCTTCCAATGAATATTCAGGATTGATTTCCTTTAGGATGGACTGGTTTGATCTCCTTTCAGTCCAAGGGACTCTCAAGGGTCTTCTCCAACACCACAGTTCAAAAGCACCAATTCTCGGAGCTCAGCCTTCTTTATAGTTCAACTCTCACATCCATACACGACTATTGGAAAAACCATAGTTTTGACTAGACAGACCTTTGTTGGCAATGTAATGTCTCTGCTTTTTAATATGCTGTCTAGGTTGGTCTTTTCTTCCAAGGAGCAAGCATCTTTTAATTTCATGGCTGCAGTCACCATCTGTAGCAATTTACTAATAGCTACTCAATTTCTTCCTGGCATGCCGGGAGCCACCACGGGAGATCCCACCCATGACAAAGGTCATGCAGAAGAGGCCTGACAGGCAAAGGCAGATCAGGCCTCAAGGGACCCCCTGAATCTGCTCGAGCATCTACCCCAAAACCAGAATCTGTCTGTCTTACTATATTATGCCTTTCACCAACTCTTCTGACATTAACAAGGGGCTATCCCTGACCAGCTTTCTCTGGAAAAAATCAACTTAGGGCTTTAGTTAATGGGCATGAAAGGAATATTTCAATTAAAATCCCTCTGATGGCTTTCTAGCTTACCTGACAGGTTTATCCATACTCTTGCAATTAACACACATGATTGTTTACAACTCCCCAACCTTGAAAGGCATGGGAAGCCAAAACATTCTAAAAGTCCTAATGACCATAGAGTCCTTTAAAGGATTAAAAATTATTAGAATAGATAGTACTGGTAAAGGGCTTCATTATTGGGCCAGTGCTTGCTGCCAAGTGCCCATATCCCTTATCCATTGTGCACCTGGAAGTGATTGGTTAACGTAGTTGGAATGTAGGAAAAACAAGTAGCAGCCTTGGAATTACCACATCAGACCTTTGAGCTAATTGGTTCCTTCTTTGTTGTGACCCACTGCACCTTTGCTCTGTGAGAATGTAACTCTGTTTAGTACTTTCTGAGGCTGGGAGAAATAAAGAAGAAACACTTTAAGGGAAAATAAGTTTTCTGATTGATCAGCCTTTATCAAAAAAGGGTTATAAAATGTCCACAGGCCTCCAAGGCCGGAAGATAACGTGCACAACATTGTTTATGGGAAAGGTATGCAGAAAAAATCCTTGTTTTGATAAAGACAAAACAGATGTAATTAATGTTTGGGCTGATTCTGTATGACTTTGCATCTTTCATTTCCCTCTATGTACAAGTCAAGGTATAAAAGTTCCTTTTGAAAATAAATTTATGGGCCTCACTCACTGAAGCTTGGTTTCCCCGTGCCGTTCTTTTTTTCCTTTTCTCTCTCTATTCTTATTTCAGGATGACTCCTTGGAACACGGGAGCTTTATTGGCTTTCTGTGTTTATCAAGGAAGATCAAGCCCTGCTCTCTGCTTTGCTATCCTCATCGCCCAGGCCGTCATCCTGAGGGTACCCCTGGATCTTGCTGGGGCTGGACCCCGGCACTGGCATGCATTCAAAAATCTTAGGGAAGTGCCATATATTCCCAACAATTTATCTACATTTAACTTGTCAAATAAGTTTATAAAACAACTTGGCTAAGGTACCACAGCTCTCTCTATGTATTGGTCACAAATCTGATATTAGCTAATTATGTCTCTATCTAGGAATCATTAATATGTTTTAATAATTTCACAGTGGGACTGTCCTGATATTTCTTCTGCAGAGACCAAGGCAAATAATTGTTGTCAAACATTTTAATGTTCAAGCAACATTTTGCACCATAGTTATAATTTGACTTTTATTCATAGATACATTGACTTTTCTTCATGCTTAAAGAACAAATTTGTTGGGGATATTTTAAAATGTATCTTCATAAATTAGGGTAAATGAATCTTAATCATATCATAGAATTAGGGTAAACTGTCCAGCAGCCTAGACCAAATGGAAAACCCATACATGTGGCTCACTATCTTGACCTACACTTCTTTACTTAATTTTTATGTATGATGCCTTTTATATTGTTCCTATTTTCTCATACCAATTATTTATTTAATTATGATTTTGTCTAACATAATCTGAATCCTCTTATTCCTTGGAATACTAGCATTTTATTTTCATTTTAGGGGATGCCTTTTAGTAAGATAATTCAAACTGGAAATTGCTACCTTCTGCATATTTGCTAGATAGGATTTTGTTAACCTCATGTCTGACTCATCATTAATGGACAGATGTAGGTTTTGGAAGCTATGACATTAACCAGGATCTGTTTACCCCACCATCATGGGGCACCTTCTTATATGTCTTGACTGGGTTCAGAGAAAGGTTCAGGAGAGAAAATTTGGATCTCTATATGACACTCTTGATAACAAATACCAATGCATGATTTCTCCCCTGCAACACTCTCATATCAGAATTATTATGGAAAAGGGAAAAAATCTATATTGGGAATTATAAATTATATTAAAGTACAAAAGGGATCTTAGTTTATATAAACTTTTGTGGAAGGTTATTTTGAAAGTTGGATTTGTGGATTTACAATATACATACATCCATGCAACCAGCATGAAACATGGCATTAATAACACCTTCTGTGATTTACTTAGTCCCATTGATCTCTATATTAACTAACTGCATTTATAATCACAAGGATAACTTTAATTTTTAAAGAAACCTATAACTTTTAATATCCATCCTAGACTAACATCATTTTGACTCATTTCTATGCTGTACCTGTTCCACCATCTTTGGCAATAGCACGTTTTTTGTTTTTTTGTGCTTTTTTTTTTTTTTTTACATTTTTAAATTGGAATATATTTGCCTTGCAATGTTGTATTACTTTCTGCTGTACAACAAAGTGAATCAGCTATATGTATACATATATTCTCTCCCTTTTGAGCCTCTTGTCCAAAACCCACTCCACTCCTCTAGGTCATCACAGAACACTGAGCTGAGCTCCCTGTGCTATACAGCAGTTCTTCACAAGCCATCCATTTTACACACGATAGTGTATATATGTCAATGCTACCCTCCCAACGTGTCTCATCCTCTCCTTTCCCCACCCACAGTGTTCACATATTTGTTCTCCATGTCTTTGTCTCTATTCTTGCCTGCAAATAAAACATATATATATATGGACTCTAGAATATGGTATCATGGTAGTACTCATTTGAAAATCCTTCCAGGATTACTTTTTTCTTGGCTCACTTACTTGTATATTCTATCTTCTGATTCATGAAAAGGCAACACAACTCAAAATGTAAGAAATGATTAAAAACTTGCATTTGTTCAAAATTACTATGTTAGTTAATATATATAAATAAGCTATTATTTGTAAATAAATGAACAGCATAAAAGAAATAATTTTAAGTAAACTTATCCAGCTCTTCGTTTAATTTTCTTTCTAGTAGTAATAAGTACTACTAGATAGCTCTCGACTGAAAAACTATGTTAGCTTTTTCAGATATTTTGCTGTAGGATTCAAAATTTCTTGTCTTTTTGTAATCTACCCTAGTGCCCTTCCTCTAGGCAAATATTTCTTCTTTTTTAAACATTGTGAAAGAAAGTATCTTTTTTATTCTCAAAGTAACCATCATTGACTCCATGAGCTCATTCTTTCTTAGTTTTCTATAGATTTATCTGTAATAGGTGACATTTATCATCTTGGATGAATAAAATAGAAATTGAGAAATATCATTATTCCACTACATATTTCAAAAAACAAGATCTCTTTTCTCTTTTTGATTCTTACACAGTGGGAAATGGTTAATAATCTAAGGGTAATAATAATTACTTACAAAATAAAATACTGTCAAAATAATTAAGATGATTCAGAGATCTCTTTCCAAGGAAAATTCTGTTTTGTAATATTGACAAATAATATTACTCTGTGTGGAAATTACTCCATAGTGCTTTTTTTTATGCATTTCTCATTTTTGTTATAGAACATCACGAATTTTCCTGTTAATAGCCTTCCAAAATTTAATATTTAATGTGTTCATTCAAAAACATTGTTTTACAAACTTATTAGTATCACACTGTAGCTGCATAGCATTCATTGAGATAACTTCAACACTTCAAAAATATCTGGAATTAGGAGTCAAGATAATTTATAACTATAGAAAATAAATTCTGTAACAACTCATAGACTCTGACTGCCAGAGTTCTTGCCTTCCTATCATGAAGTTAAATACCATAAGATGAATTAATTACTTTTAGCACCTAATCACAATCATTTCTTATCTTGAGTGTCAGCTGATCCAGTGGACAGAGTGACATTACTGCTTCAGGTCTCCTAAATGCCAAGAGATAGATGTGGCAGGTAGAGTCATCTAGGCTAAAGAATCTAAGGTACCTCTCTGGACGGAAAGCTGAGATAATTTCCAATGAACTTCAAAGGAGGAAAAATGAGACTCTTTCTATAAAGAGGGGCCTAAAGTTTAGCACTGCATAACAGGAAGTCATAGGCCTCTAAGTATTATTCTAAGGAGTATGCACTGTTTTTTAACTTCTTTTCTCATGAAATAAAAGGTTGTGGGGTCAAAAAAACACCATAAACAAATAGAAAGCAAAATGAATGAGAATTTTCCCTTTATTTGTATAAAGATGAACACAGTCCTTTCAAATCCTGTCCTATAAAGGCATGAACTACTACATCTAATAAAGTTTACCACTTGTAAAAAAAATGAACAAACAGAAAAGGTAAGTCTGTTTCATTTAAGGTCAATGGACATATGGAATTTAAGAATTTATTAGAATGATTACCATCACCTTTACTCATTTACAGAAGCCATTTTTAAAACTAATTCAGGATCAGGATTGTGGCCTTTTAAATGGGTTAAAAACTAAACTGATAATAAAAAGTACTTGATAATATAAAGCATCAATAGTGAATGCTTATCAAACCCTTACCAAATGTGTTCTAACAGTGTATTATACACTTTAAATTATATAATTTGATTCCCACAAAAAAAACCTTTTAATATTTGTGTTTTAAAGATGAGAAACAGATATTCAAATAATTTAAACAGTATGCTCCAATTCATTTAATAAGGAATTGAATTCTGGTCTATCAAACTAAATTAATAACTATGCTCCCAAAAAACTGTGCTATAATCCTCTTTGAACACAATAAAATGATGTCATTGTAAATATAATATAGTTTCTAAATAAGCAAATATTTCAGTTACTTGACACTGAAGAATGAGAGCTTTTCAACTGATGTTCTTCCTGGTTAATTACTTAGACTATTTTATTTCATCTGGTGTAACGAAAATATTTCTAAAGTGTTTAACTTAATTTCCAGGTTGAGAAAAACCACAATTCAACAAGTTTTAAATGGGTCAGGTTACTATCTGATTTTTATACCCCACTAGATACATGGATTGTAGAAACTTGAAGAGACACTTCATAAACAACCACAATAACTAGAGAAATAAAAGATTTGCCACTTGTCTAATGCTCATAAAATGGATATATAGAATGTAAGCATGCAGCAATGGTATAATAACACTATTTTCAATAAAATAAATTGCTAAGGAAAATAATAAGCTATTTTGGGAGTCCCCATGACATCACTGACAGTCTTAAAATAATATTGCTCAAACTTCTAATACATCATTGTAATATTTGTTTGATTTACATGCAACAATAATTCTAAGTGATGATCTGCAGAATTCATGAATTACATGAATGGGTATTTCTGCCTAACAGTTCAAAAGTTTTGTATATTTTGACAAAATTTTATAGTTTTAGGAATATATCATTCCATTTGTATATAGGAACATTTCTATTAAAATACCAACAAACTTGAGTAATAATTGGCAAAGTTCAAAAATAATGAGATCTCAACTTTTGCATCCTTTTATAGGTGCTCAATTTGTAAGACTTCTTTTTCAACATGATTCCTCTTTTGACTTGTGCCAACTTTTGTCTACATTACTCTACATCCAAAGGTCTACCCCATGTCTTCTCTTTCTCTAAAGTGTTCCACAGATAGAGTTGTTACAAGATTAAGAGTTTAAGCATAAATTCCAAACCCTAGGATTTGGGATAGAATGCAAAGGCAAACAAAGGAATCTCTCTAAAACTGATTTTGTGCCACTGTGTCTGTACTTTTTAAAAAAAAAACGTCCAAAATAACCTTCACAAAAACTCTTTAAAGCAGATCTTTCTCTACTACACATTAAAAGGTATAGAAATGTAGGGGAGGGAAAAAAAAAAAAAGATTAAGTAGCTTTCCTAAAACATTCAATTCTGGCAACTGGATTTAAAACTATGTAAATATGCCTGGCCTCATAATTCATTATGTTTCAATTCACCAATACCAGAAAGCAAAGCATTCAAATGTAAGTCCCATTACTTTCAAAAGCTTTAATTTTAAGACTGTTAGTGCAAATGAATGAAGATTTAATATTTCTAATTATTATTTTTGTCTTCTTTAGTGGCTGGAGTTTCAGTTTTGGTGCTTACAAGTTAAAAGGTAAATGAAATTTTCACTTCATCCTCAAATTGAAATGATTTGTTTGCCACAATTTGATAAAAACTTTTTTTATTTTTGCTAAAGGAAATATAGGAGTTTTATTACCAGTTCAGAGAGACTTACTTGTCTATATTTAATTTTTTGTTCTCATTTTTTTAAAGTCAGTCAACCAGGCCACAAAAGATAATGAAGTAAGATAGAATTCGGTCCACTGGTTAAGGCATAAGTATGGTGGAAAGGTTAGATTAACATATTGCCAGTTTTCCTGTTCACTAACCCATCAAGAGTGAGAGGTACAAAATTATATTTTAGAAATTGAGGGATACAATAGAAAACATTGGGAATAACAGTGGAATATATATCATTTCAAGACAATCATAATGTATGGGTCACAGAATTAGTGATAAGGTAGTGAGTCCATTATGGCCAATTTTTAAGTATTTGTTTAATATGGCAGAGGAAGGATTCTGTAATATATCACAGTATAATCAAAATGGTATATTTGTACTGAACAACCTGAATCATAGAAGTATTACACTCAAGATTTGGTCAAAAACCAAATGTAACCACTTTAATTAGCAAGTTGAGTTTGGATAGAGACATAAAAGAGTTTAAGTGTTTTTGTTTCTTAAAATAAGAATGTAATTGTACACTAGATTCAGCGTCAATAAGGAGACTATTAGGAAAGATTAAATTAGATATGGGAGCAATGTCAGTAACTGTAGTATTAACAATTATGAATATGACAAAAATATAAGAATATGTATAAAGACAAAAGTATTGATAAGGACTTAAGTATTTTAACTATTTTGTGAAAAGATATCAACCTATTGTCTTTTTTTTAACTTCAATAACTTTAGTAATGGAGAAGTTGACATCTATTAATATTATTATTTGTAAACAATTTATATATATTTGTATGTGTGTGTGTGTGTGTGTATACTTTTTGTCCTTTCCAGATTAGTTGAGGAAACTACAAGTGAGATAGTTATGAAAGAATAGGAACTTTACCACAAACTAAAAGTGAACAAAACAATGCGAGAGCAGATTTCAGTGTTGTGCTTCAAATGGATGAATCAGCCATGCGTTTTGAGAAGAGGACAGCTGTGTGGAATCTATGTCATCCATATCTTCTGAGGCATGAAGCCTCTGAAAGACACTATTCAATACTTATAATGAGATGGAAAGGAGTTACAGTGATGTGACTAATTGTGGTGGAGGTTGCAAGTATACCTCTTTCAATTCTTCTTCCCTTACTTGACAGACAAAAAAGTATGATGCCTAGACCCTTTGCTGTTAGGTGCATCCATGTGATAGTTTTAAGAATCAGAATTAAATTGAAGTTAATATTTGTCTTCTTGGCCGAGACAGAAGAGAAAATCTGTCTCTGGATGCAACATAAATCCATTCCAAGATGGCAGCATCTCTAACTATCTGTGTCCTTAAAAGACTTATGTTGAACACATAGGCCTACTCATGCCATAGATACTTATGAGTGAGTGAAAAGTAAATCTTTATCTATAAAGTTATTAAAATGAAGAGACATTACCTTGCCGACAAAGGTCTAAATACTGAAAGCTATGGTTTTTCCAGTAGTCAAGTACAGATGTGAGACTTGGACTGCAAAGAAGGTTGAGAACTGAAGAATAGATGCTTTCAAATTGTGGTGCTAGAGAATACTCTTAAGAGTTCCTTGACTGCAAGGACATCAAACCAGTCAATCCTAAAGGAAATCAACTCTGAATATTCACTGGGAGCTGAAGCTTCAATACTTTGGCCACCTGACATGAAGAGTTGACTCACTGGAAAAGACCCTGATGCTGGAAAAGACTGATGGCAAAAGGAGAAGAGGGCAGCAGGGGATGATGAGATGATTAGAGAGCATCACTGACTCAATGGACATGAATTTGAGCAAACTCTGGGAGTTGGTAGAGGACAGAGGACCCTGGCATGCCACAATTCATAGGATTGCAGAGTTGGACATGACTTAGCAACCAAACAACAACAGTTACTGAGATGTTAGCTTATGCTAATAACAGAGGATTTAACCACAAAATTAGAGGCAGGAAAATAAGAAAAGGGCCAGGGAAACTGTAATAGGAGGATAAGAGAAGAGTCTGCAGTTCTGAAATGTATATAATAAGCCAGACTCTCCAATACATAAATGAGTTTTTTCTAGGCAGAAAAATGAATGATTACTGGCTTCTCTAGGAGACGAAGTCACCAATGGAAATATAAGAATCACATTTCTATGATTCTGTATCATACATTTTTTTCACATTTTAACATCTCTGAAATCTTATTACATCTCATGATGGATGTCATGAAATACAACTGCATCATTGCTTAACTGAATGCTTTCTTTAGTAGCACACAATGCTGCATCTTACAAATAGTAATGGCTTAGATTTATTGAAATATGTTAATGTCTGCTATTTTGTCTTCAGTTTTTATTAGGGAATATGGCTTACTAAATATAAATTAAATTCTCTGACTAAAGTTGAGAAGATTCAGACATGTAAGTAATTAACATCAGGTTATAAATACATAAACATCTATTTATTTAATTTTGAGTTTATAAGAAACTCCTACCAGAGGCTGATCATTTTTATTTGTAACAACAGAAGTACACATTGTGATGACTTTCTTGGATATTTATAATTATACAGAATATAAAACTTCCACAGCATGATGATTTCTGTGTGCTTAACAATTCTAACTTTGTGATAGATGTGTGTGGCAGACATGCAGATGCATCACTCAGGTCCTCCTTCAAGCTCCTCTTTCACTGTCCAGTTTCCAGGGGTGTGGCTATCAGGCAGCTTCTAGCTGTTTGCTTCTTCATGGGTGGCCTCATTTTTTTTTTTTTAGCTAATGCTATAAAGAAAATTTATGACCAATCTAGATAGCATATTTAAAAGCAGAGACGTTACTTTGTCAGCAAAGGTTCATCTAGTCAAGGCTATGGTTTTTCCAGTGGTCATGTATGGATGTGTGAGTTGGACTGTGAAGAAATCTGAGTGCTGAAGAATTGATGCTTTTGAACTGTGGTGTTGGAGAAGACTCCTGAGAGTCCCTTGGACTGCAAGGAGATCCAACCAGTCCATTCTGAAGGAGATCAGCCCTGGGTGGTCTTTGGAGGGAATGATGCTAAAGCTGAAGCTCCAGTACTTTGGCCACCTGATGCGAAGAGTTGACTCATTGGAAAAGACTCTGATGCTGGGAGGGATTCGGGGCAGGAGGAGAAGGGGATGACACAGGATGAGATGGCTGGATGGCATCACCGACTTGATGGACGTGGGTTTGAGTGAACTCCTGGAGTTGGTGATGGACAGGGAGGCCTGGCGTGCTGCAATTCATGGGTTCCCAGTTCGGACAGGACCGGGTGACTGAACTGAACTGAACTGACTGATACTCTTTCAAGGATGACCCCCGGCTTATGACTGAGAAAGGCAGTACCACAAAGGCCTGGTCATTTCTACCCAAAGCAAGACTAACAGATAATTCCTGTTCTAGATCTCCCTGATGGGCTGCAGACACTTCATCATATCTATGAAATAGCATAACTCTTCCTGCCTAATTGTCCTTCTTTCATAGGTGTTACTAACCAACAAAAGTTTTGAACTCCTAAAAAATATTTCCATCTGCTTCCCAGATAATTCAATTGGCATAACATGAATACAATAATTTTCATCGTGATCAGAAAAAAGTAAAACAACATTTGCTTTTTAGTCGTCTCCTTGACTTTGAAAATTGCAAGCATTTTAGTTTGTGTTTTCACATTTCTTTTGTATTTACTGTGTCTGAAATCTGGATGTGTCTTCCAAGTGATGTGGACAAGGACTATACATTTCTAAATAATAGCGAACTTGATATAAATTGTTATTAGAATAATGACGGGTATTTGAGTATATGTCAACCTAGAATCAAGGAATTATGACATATTGTTCTCAGCTACATTATGCAAGGTGCTGTATTTTATATTTAAAAGTCTGGAAGCTAGCAAACATATGCTACAAAACAACCTCCCCATATGTAATTCTACATTTATGGGCTAGCTAATTAACCTCTCTGTCAATGTGAAAATACAACCAGTATTAAAGTTGCTATGAAGATAAAATGAGATGATTCATATCAAAAGCCTTTGAAAATTTAGGAGAACCCTGTGATTTCTCCCAACTGTGTATATCAGACTTTGAATATAACTAACATGTATCAAATATCACACCATTTACCCTTCCCATGCACAAAGAAAATATCTATGAATCCTGGAATATTCTATAAAGCTTTAATGTAGCATGAGATTCTCTTTGAACATAACACAATAGCTGACCATTAATGATTACCTATTATCCTATTATTTTGAATTTGCAAATGAAAATGCCAAGCCTGAACTCTTAATTTTTGACTTCAAGGTCTTTTAAAAATCAGGTTTCCATGGACTTTTCTTTTGAGACTACAATAGTCAAGTTACTCAACAAAGCAATTTTTTATTCCATTCTATCGCTATAGCTCCTCAGAAACAACTTAAGAGTTAGTTGTGTGGTTGCCCTGACCAGTGAAGTGAGAAACCCAAATATTAGTAGACCTGGCAGATCAGGATAATAAGTAACTACTCTGAAAGGATAAGTAACTACTATTTACTATACAAACAATCACTCAATGCACAACAAACAGCTCCAATAAAAGGCTCTGTGGTAATAAAAAATGATCTATATCTTCACTGTCCAATAAGATAACCAACAGTCTTATGTAACTGTTGGATAGTTTAAAAGCATTCAGTATGACATGACTCATATGCATCCAGTCCCATCACTTCATGGCAAATAGATGGGGAAACAGTGGAAACAGTGGCTGACTTTATTTTTGGGGCTCCAGACTCACTGTAGATGGTGACTGCAGCCATGAAATTAGAAGATGGTTACTCCTTGGAAGGAAAGTTATGACCAACCTAGACAGCATATTAAAAAGCAGAGACAGGACTTTGGCCAAAAAGGTCCATCTAGTCAAAGCTATGATTTTTCCAGTAGTCATGTATGGATGTGAGAGTTGGACTATAAAGAAAGCCGAGTACCAAAGAACTGATGCTTTTGAACTGTGGTGTTGGATAAGACTCTTCAGAGTCCCTTGGACTGCAAGGAGATTAACCAGTCCATCCTAAAGGAAGTCAGTCCTCAATATTCTTTGGAAGGACAAATGTGGAAGCTGAAACTCTAGTATTTTTCCACCTGATGCAAAGAGCTGACTCATTTGAAAAGAACCTGATGCTGGGAAAGATTGAAGGCAGGAGGAGAAGGGGATGGCAGAGGAGGAGATGGTTGGATGGCATCACCGACTCAGTGGGCATGAGTTTGAGTAAACTCCGGGAGTTGGTGATGGACAAGGAGGTCTCGCGTTCTGCAGTGGATGGGGTTGCAAGAGTCAGACACAACTGAGCGACTGAACTAAACTGATGACACAGGAACTGAAATTTTAATTATACTTACTTTAAATATAAATTTAAATAGACAGGGAATGGTAGAGGAAAGAACTGCAAATATCCACTCCTCTACAAAAACATGGAAGTGAAAAAATGTTGAAAACAATTTTTTTATAACTCTGTAAATTAACTAAAATTTGCAACAATCAGATGAGTGTTTATTCAAGGAAAACAGCTGAATTTCAGTAGGATCAATAAACTTTGTGATGTTTTCACTTGAAATATTATTATCCCCTTCTCCCCAGCTCTGAAGTAACCAAGAAAATAAGCAACATCTACATGAAACCCATAAAAACTATAACAGACTACAACAAGGAGGTCAGCACATGTTTGATCCCAACCTCAGAAAAACCTCAGAAAAAACTTAACCACCCTGGTGGCTCAGACGGTAAAGCATCTGTTTACAATGCGGGAGACCTGGGTTCAAGCCCTGTGTTGGGAAGATCCCCTGGAGAAGGAAATGGCAATCCAATGCAGTACTATTGCCTGGAAAATCCCATGAACAGAGGAGCCTGGTAGGCTACAGTCCATGGGGTGGAAAAGAGTCAGACACGACTGAGCGACTTCACTTCACTTCACTTCACTTCACTTCACAACCTCTCTGGCAACTCCCTGGAAAATCAGAGTTTGCCTCTGCTTGATTTAACTCAGAGCTCAAGGTAAACAAGCATCCATATTTCCAGAATGTTTGATGCAAACAGTTAGTAGCAATTGTATAATACCACATCTTCCTGAGGTGAAGATACTAGTTGTGGTTAACAATCAGCTGGCCAAAAAATTGAAAATGAAAAACTTGGGAATGAGTTGTCTACAGGAATTTCTGAAAGTTTCAACTTGTCCCTGGGAATCCAGAAGGCCACACACATATCCACAGGCTTACCATACCTAGGAGAGATCTGATAAGATTTAATCTCTTACCTCAGGTTGACAATAAGCAGGAAGTTAAAGCTACTGCACAGCCATTGTTTCGTAAAACATTAAAATTGTGCTTCAACAGACACATAGAGTGTCTTGGAAAATTTTCAAAGAATTATTGGTTCAGTGCATTTAAGAAAAATCTCTGCCCAATCATTAACAGATCACTTGGCTAATTGAGCAGACTTCAAAAGTCACACATGATAAAGAATAAGACTTTAAAAAATCAGACCTGGAAAATCACTAAATAACAGGAGCAGCAACAACAAAAAGTAACAATAACAAATAACAATAATAAATTCTGGGAAGTGGGCAGAATTTTCTTTCTAGGGTTGCCACATTATTTTAATTTAAATTATTTTAAAATATTATAATTATAAAGAAGTAGGAAAGCATTGGATAATACACAGAAAAACAAATATGTTCAAAGACTTAATGGAAGTCATATCTAAACAATTAAAACAAAGTAAAATAATTACTTAGGGTATATCAATAAAAGACAGACAAATGAAAATACAAGAGTAAAAATAAAGCAACGGAAATGAAAATTTTAAGAGTTGCAAAAGCTGTTATTAGCTGGCTGAAGAATGAATCAGTAAACCTGAAGAAGAGTCAACTGCCATTATTCAGCCTGAGGAATAGAAACCATGTCCCCATCTCCCCGAAAAAGAAGAGAAATGAACAGAGACTTTCAGTGATATGGTACATAATATAGTGGACCACTATGATCACAATGGACTTTCCAGAAGGAGGAGGCGAACAGAAAAGATATTTGAAGAAATAGTAGCTAAAAACTTCCCAATTTTAATGAATACCATTTAGCTATCCATTTAACAAGCTCAGACAAGGAAATGGCAACCCACTCCAGTATTCTTGCCTGGAAAATCCCAGGGACAGAGAAGCCTGGTGGGCTACCGTCTGTGGGATCGCACAGAGTTGGACATGACTGATGCAACTTAGCAGCAGCAAGCTCAATGAGCTCTATGTAGGAAAAATTCAATGAGAAATATACTTAAATGCCTCACCACAAAACTGTTCTAAGGATAAGATAGAGACGACTAAAAACAGGAAAAGAAAAGTAATATACTACATGAAACAAATCGTCAACAGAAATAATCACAAAGTATGTTCTCAAAACACAATGGAATATATGTGCACAATTATCTATAAAAACCAATTGGTGAGTATATCAAAATTTTAGGAAACAATATCCATACACAAATATCTCCTGTATTTCTACACAAGCAATGAATATTCAAAAACTGATATTAAGAAAACTACACAATTTATGATAGTGGCAATAAGAAAATATGCATATATATAGCAATATATTAAGAAGCCAAAAATTTGTACACAAAATCTTTCAAAATTAAGGAAATTAAAGAAAGACTAAATGAATGGAAACAAATCCCATGTTCATGGACTGAAAATTTTAGTATACTAAATGACTATAATCACAAATTGATCTATAGATTCAACATAATCCCTATGAAAATTTTAGCTGCATTGTGTGTGTGTGTGTGTGTGTGTGTGTGTGTGTATAAATTGACAAGCTAATGCTACAGTTCAGTTCAGTCACTCAGTTGTGTCCGACTATTTGCGATCAAAAGGACTGCAGCACGCCAGGCCTTCCTGTCCATCACCAACTCCCAGAGTTTACTCAAATACTGGCCCATTAAATTAGTAATGCCATCCAACCTCTATCCTCTATCATCCCCTTCTCCTCTCAACTTCAGTCTTTCCCAGCATCAGGTTTTTTTTTAAATGAGTCAGCTCTTCGCATCAGGTGGCCAAAGTATTGGAGTTTTAGCTTCAGAATCAGTCCTTCCAATGAATATTTAGGACTGATTTCCTTTACGGTTGACTGGTTGGATCTCCTTGCAGTCCAAGGGACTCTCAAGAGTCTTCTCCAACACCACAGTTCAAAAGCATCAATTCTTTGGTGTACAGCTTTCTTTACAGTCCAACTCTCACATCCATACATGACCACTGGAAAAACCGTAGCCTTGACTAGACGGACCTTTGTTGGCAAAGTAATGTCTCTGCTTTTTATTTATGCTCTCTGGGTTGGTCTTAACTTTCTTCCAAGGAGTAGCCGTCTTTTAATTTCAGGGCTGCAGTCACCATCTGCAGTGATTTTGGAACCCCCCAAAATAAAGTCAGCTACTGTTTCCACTGTCTCCCCATCTATTTCCCGTAAAGTGATGGGACCAGATGCCATGATCTTCGTTTTCTGAATGTTGAGCTTTAAGCCAATTTTTTCACTCTCCTCTTTCACTTTCATCAACAGGCTATTTAGTTCTTCTTCACTTTCTACCATAAAGCTGTTGTCATCTGCATATCTGAGGTTATTGATATTTCTCCTGGCAATCTTGATTCCAGCTTGTGCTTCATCCAGCCAAGTGTTTCTCATGATGTACTCTGCATATAAGTTAAATAAGCAGGGTGACAATATACAGCCTTGATGAACTCTTTTTCCTATTTGGAACCAGTCTGTTGTTTCATGTCCAGTCCTAACTGTTGCTTCCTAACCTGCATACATGTTTCTTAAGAGGCAGCTCAAGTGGTCTGGTATTCCTATCTCTTTCAGAACTTTCCGCAGTTTACTGTGATCCACACAGTCAAAGGCTTTGGCATAGTCAATAAAGCAGAAATAGATGTTTTTCAGGAACTCTCTTGCTTTTTTGATGATACAACGGATGTTGACAATTTCCTCTACCTTTTCTAAAACCAGTTTGAGCATCTGGAAGTGCATGGTTCGCATATTGCTGAAGCCTGGCTTGGAGAATTTTGAGCATTACTTTATTAGCATGTGAGATGGGTACAATTGTGCAGTAGTTTGTGCATTCTGTGGCAATGCCTTTCTTTGGGATTGGAATGTAAACTGACCTTTTATAGCCCTGTGGCCACTGCAGTTTTCCAAATTTGCTGGCATATTGAGTTCAACACTTTCACAGCATCATCTTTTAGGATTTTAAATAACTCAACTGGAATTTCATCACCTCCACTAGCTTTGTTTATAGTGATGATTCCTAACTGAGGCCCAATTGACTTCACATTCCAGGATGTCTGGCTCTAGGTGAGTAATCATACCATCATGATTATCTGGGTCATGAGGATCTTTTTTGAATAGTTTTTCCATGTATTCTTGCCACTTCTTCTTAATATATTCTGCTTCTGTTAGGTCCGTACCATTTCTGTCCTTTATTGAGCCCATCTTTCCATGAAAGTTCCCTCAGTATCTGTAATTTTCTTGAAGAGATCTCTCATCTTTCCCATTCTATTGTTTTCTTCTATTTCTTTGCACTAATTACTGAGGAAGGCTTTCTTAAATCTCCTTGCTTTTCTTTGGAACTCTGCATTCAAATGAGTATATCTTTCCTTTTCTCTTTTGCTTTTTGCTTATCTTCTTTTCACAGTTATGTGTAAGGCCTCCTCAAACAGCCATTGTGCTCTTTTGCATTTATTTTTCTTGGGGATGGTCTTGATCCCTGACTCCTGTAAAATGTCATGAACCTCCGACATAGTTCATCAGGCACTCTATCTATCAGATCTTGTCCCTTAAATCTATTTTTCACTTCCACTGCATAATCATGAGGTATTTGATTTAGGTCATAACTGAATGGTCTAGTGGTTTTCCCTACTTTCTTCAATTTAACAGTGAATTTGGCAATAAGGAGTTCATGATCCGAGCCACATCAGCTCCCAGTCTTGTTTTTCCTGACTGTATAGAGCTTCTCCATCTTTGGCTGTAAAGAATATAATCAATCTGATTTCAGTGTTGACCATCTGGCCATGTCCATGTGTGGAGTCTTCTCTTGTGTTGTTGGAAGAGGGTGTTTGCTATGACCAGTGTGTTTTCTTGGCAAAACTCTATTATTGTAGAGTTTTGCTTATGCTACAATTTTATGCAAATGCAAAGATCCAGAATAATCAAAAAATCTTTAAGAACAGGAATAAAGTTGTAGCATTATTGTATTGCAATTTCAAACACACTACATGGTACAATAATATGACAATATGAAAAAAAAAAGACATATAGGATCAACGGAATAGAACTGAGAGTCCATAAATAAATCTTTACATTTATGATCAATTAACTTTTAATTAAGATAAAAGAAAAACCAATAGGAAACAATATTCTCTTCAACAAATGATACTGGCAACAATTGAATATTCATATGTAAAACAATGAAGTCTGATCCCTAAATTACAGTATATAGAAATATTAAGTTAAAATGAATCATAGACTTAATTGTTGGAACTGAAGTTATAAAATCCCTAGAAGAAAACATAGGGATAAACAGTGCTTTTAGATGTGACATAAAAAATTTAAATGGCAGAAAATAAATACTTGAAATTGTTAGTTGCTCAGTCGTGTCCAATTCTTTGCAACCCAATGGACCATAGCCTACCAGACTCTGCTGTTCACGAATTTTGGATTTCCACAAATTTAAAAATGTATTCCTTGGTGGTCCAGTGATTAGGACCCTGCAAGAGATACGTTTCAATCCCTGGTCCAGGAACTAAGATTCCACATGGCACACAGTGTGGCCAATTTTTTTTTTAATTAAAAATAAAGTAAAAACCTATGTGTTTCAAAAGACACCACAAAGGACTTGAAATACAATGTACATAATAAGAAAAATATCTTCAAATCAAGTATCTGATCAGAATACATTAGCATTTTTAGAACTCAACAATACAAGTAATCCAACTGAAAAATTAAAAAATTTGAATAGCCATTTCTCCAAAGAAGACATGAAAATGGCCAATAACCACATGAAAAGTTGGTAAACATCACTAGACATGAGGAAAATGAAAACTACAATGACAGCATTTCATCCACATTAGGAAGGCTAAAATTAAGAAAAGAATAGTAAGTATTATCCATAATATCATGGCATCCGATCCCATCACTTCATGGCAAATAGAAGGGGAAAAAATGGAAATAGTGAGAGACTTTATTTTCTTAGGCTCCAAAATAACTGCAGATGATGACTGCAGCCATGGAATTAAAAGACACTTACTACTTGGAAGAAAAGCTGTGATCAACCTAGACAGCATATTAAAAAAAGTAGAGACATTACTTAACAATGATCCGTCTAGTCAAAGCTATGGTTTTTCCAGTAGTCATGTATGGCTGTGAGTGTTGGACTATAAAGAAAACTGAGCACTGAAGAATTGATGCTTTTGAACTGTGGTGTTGGAGAAGACTCTCGAGAGTCCCTTGGACTGCAAGGAGATCCAACCAGTCAACCCTACAGGAAATCAGTCCTGAATATTCACTGGAAGGACTAATGCTGAAGCTGTAATTCCAATACTTTGGCCACTTGAAGAGTTGGACACACCTGAGCAACTGAACTAAACTGAACTGAATTGGTAATATGGAGAAATCAGACTCTCCTACATTGTCTGTAGAATTTGGTAAATAGTCTTATAGTTTCTCAAACTGTTAAGAGTTGCCATATCTTCCAGCAATTTTCAGTTCAGTTCAGTTCAGTTGCTCAGTTGTGTCCAACTCTTTGCGACCTCATGAACTGCAGCACCAGGCCTCCCTGTCCATCACCAACTCCCAGAGTTCACCCAAACTCACGTCCATTGTGTCAGTGATGCCATCCAAACATCTGATCCTCTGTTGTCCCCTTCTCCTCCTGCCCTCAATCTTTTGCAGCACCAGGGTCTTTTCAAATGAGTCAGTTCTCCGCATCAGGTGGCCAAAGTATTGGAGTTTCAGCTTCAACATCAGTCCCTCCAATGAACACCCAGGACTCATCTCCTTTAGGATAGCCTGGTTGGATCTCCTTACAGTCCAAGGGACTCTCAAGAGTCTTCTCCAACACCACAGTTCCCAGCAATTTTATTCCTATGTAAATACCCACAAGAATTAAAAATCTATGGTCACATAATGGTCACATAAGAATGTTCATAGCAGTATTAGTTTTAAAAGTAAAAAAGTACACACAACCTATATTCTGACCAACCGATAAATGGATACACAAAATGTACACAAAACGTAAAAAGCATATAATGTAATATTATTGTCCATAAAGACAACAGAGGCACTGATATATGCCACAACATGGATGAACTTTGAAAATGTCATGGCAAATTTAAAAATCCAGTCACAAAAGGTCACATATTGCATGATTTCTTTTAAAAAAATGTCCATAACAAGCCAACTGATATAGACAAAAAGTAGATTAATGCACGCCAGAAGCTGGGGCAAGAGGAAAATAGAGAGGTACTGCCAATGAGTACAGGTTTTTCGTAAGAGTAATGACAACATTCTAAAATTAATGGTGTTATTGCACAGGTCTGTGAATACACTAACAACCACCAAATTTCACATTTTGTTTAAAGGGATGCATTAATGATAACGGAGAAGGCAATGGCACCCCAATCCAGTACTCTTGCCTGGAAAATCCCATGGATGGAGGAGCCTGGAAGGCTGCAGTCCATGAGGTCACTGAGGGTCGGACACGACTGAGCGACTTCACTTTCTCTTTTCACTTTCATGCATTGGAGAAGGAAATGGCAACCCACTCCAGTGTTCTTGCCTGGAGAATCCCAGGGATGGGGGAGCCTGGTGGGCTCCCGTCTACGGGGTCGCACAGAGTCAGACACGACTGAAATGACTTAGCAGCATTTATGATATGTGGAGTATATCTCAATAAAGCTTTTAGAAGACAAAAAACAAAAATTATTACAATAGTGACTCCATATCACATAGTACTATTATAGAGAGGAGTGGTAATGTGGAGAGATGGTATCTTTAATTGGAGTCTATCAGAGAAGACATTTCCGAAGAGATGAAATTTGATCTGTGATTTGCATGAGGGAACATATGTGAAGGTCTGGGTAAAGAATGTGCAAGGAGTAGGAAAGAGCAAGCACAAATGCCTGAACAGAACTAACTTGGTATAATAAAGAAGAAAAAAAAGTGAAGGTCACTCAGTCATGTCCAGCTCTTTGCAAAAGCCATAGACTGTAGCCCACCATGCTCCTCTGTCCATGGGATTTTCCAGTCAAAAATACTGGACTGGGTTGCCCTTTTCTCCTCCATGGGATTTTTCCCAACCCAGGGATCGAACCCGGGTCCCCTATATTGCAGGTGGATTCTTTACCACCTAAGCTACCAGGGAAGCTCCTCCTCAAAGAAAAGAAGAAAACAGTGTATTCTGGACCAGAATGAAAGGGGGGAGAGTAAGAGAAGATGATGCCTGAGAGGTAGGCACCAATCTTGGTGGCTTTTCTGGTGTAAGTATTAGAATTTGATCAATTCATTCAACAAATATCTACTACACACTATGTACCAGGCACCTGAATTTGATATGTCACAAAAGAGAACACCCAAAAACTCTTTGTTTTAAGGCGTTCACATTTTTCACATAGAGAGGCAGAAAAAATAACTTTCATTGAAAAGGCGAAATTTGAGAAAGATTTGTAAGAGGCTTAACATGCAAGAATCTGTGAGAAAATTATTCTAGGTGGAATGAATGGACAGTGTGAAGGCCCCAGAGTGCAAGCATGCCAGGCAAGCGCTAACAAAGATGCTTCTCAAATAATGGCAATGTGCATACACATTGATGCATCTCTGCTCAAAATGCAGATTCTGATTCAGTAGGTGTAGGGAGAGGGAGGGCTAAGGTTTTGCACATCTAATGACCTCCCAGGAAAGGGGGTTGGTGCTACCAAGTAGCACCACTGCCGGACTATGAGTAACAGTAGTCTACTGAGTAGATGGAAAGCAACATTAACGAACTTCACTGGAAGTTTACCATCCTGAAACTTCTAAGATTAGAAGCAGAACTCCAGCTCTATGCCTCCAGCACTCATTACCCCATGCTGATTCCACTAACTCTTGTTTAAATTAGGACTAAAGAAATTCAACCAAAATTGGCTTAGGTAGAAACAGGGAAAATATGATTTCCCACAGCTAAGCTGCCTCCATGCCCTCTTTAGCCTCAAAGGCTCAAAACATGTCATCATTAACTAGTCTCTTTTGACTCTGCTCTCCTTTGTGTTGGTTTCATTTTCAGGCAGACTTTCTCCACATGGTTTTCCTCCCAGCAACTGAGATTTAAATCAACACAGCTCCAAATTCATGGAATTCATCTCTGTCCTCTCTCCTCTCAGACATTTCCAAAGAGCTTCAGGATCGATCTGCATTTGATCAGCCTAGATCAAGTGCCTCTCGGATGAATGACTACTGCCAGATGATTTGATGTCTGGTTGTAACAATGTCAAACAAGCTCCTGGGTGACAGGAGTTGGTATAAGTACCTCTAGATCATATATAATAATTTTAGGGGAGAAGAGGATCTCCCCAAGAAAATTCTGTTGCTAGAAAGAGGAAATAGATAATGGTCGGGCAGAAAAAAAAATACTGATTATAACCCAGCACTTTCTGGAACATGTCTGGTTTCCACTATCACAGTGAGAGGAATAGTGACAGAACTTCAGAGAGCTAAGTACATTCTCTGCATGAACTGGAAGCAAAACCGTACAAAGAATGATGAAGAAACACATGTGCTGAAAGAGCAGATGAGGTTAAAACCAAAAACAGCAAAAAAAGAAAAAACTGCCTTAAATATTTGTAAGGAAATTAGGGAGAATAGATTTACATTGTATGAGTGTTTACTCAGATGGAAGAACTAACAGATTAAAGCTGGTGCTTTGAAATTAGGAATAGATGGATTTGGATACAACATAAAGACATCTTTTATGAATTAAAGCTTTCAGTCAGATTCTCTTCAGTGAAAGTATCCTGACTTTTCTGAAAAGCCTAGAAATTTAATTTTTCCATAAAATGCTTAACTAGTGATAATTAGTTAAGCACTGAGGGGAACTTTTCAATCTCAGGTTTAAATTATCATATGAAAAAGACCTCCTTTTTCTCCTTCCATTCCTGTTTCTCCTCCTATTTCTCTTCCTCTTCTCCCTCCCTAAGCATAACATTTCTTTCTAGAGAATTTCTTAGTCTTTTGTTTCTTCTTTTCATTCTCCTTTCATTTCTCTTCTTCTGGATGGTACACAGTCTTAAAAAAAAAAAAATATATATATATATATATATATAATTATTACATTTAATAGAGGTTTCAAAATGTTTATCTTAATTTTCAAACTCTCTCCCATGGTCCAATTCAAAATCTAACTTCTAAATGTACTTTGCCTTTGATATATATTCAACTGGATCGTAAAACAAAATCCATTATCTCTACCTTCTTGAACAAATTACATTTTTGAACTCTCTGCTTCCACTCATGACACCATGATTTTTGCAGTCTACAAAGTTGACAGACTCAGAGGCATCTTTAACTTCTCCTTTGACAGCATTTTTTTTTTTTTTTGGCCAAATTTATGTACTCTACAACCACAACGGGCTTCAATTCACCTGTAATACAGGAGACACATGAGATACGGGTCTGGAATTAAAAGATGCTCGCTCATTGGAAGGAAAACTATGACAAACCTAGAAACTGTACTAAAAAGCAGAGATATCACTTTACTGACAAGGATCCATGTAGCCAAATCTATGGTTTTTCAAGTAGGCATGTATGGATGTGAGAAATGGACCATAAAGAAGACTGAGAACTGAAGAATTAATGCTTTCAAACTGTAGTGTGGGAGAAGACTCTTGAGGGTCCCTTGGACTGCAAGGAGATCCAACCAGTCCATCCTAAAGGAAATCAGTCCTGAATATTGACTGGAGGGACTGATGCTGAAGCTGAAGCTCAATACTTTGGCTACCTGATGCAAGGAGCTGACTCACTGGAAAAGACCCTGATACTGGGGAAAATTGAAGGCAGGAGGAAAAGGGGGCAGCAGATGATGAAATAGTTGGATGGCATCACTGACTCAATGGACATGAGTTTCAGCAAGCTCCAGGAGATGGTGAAGGACAGGGAAGCCTGGCATGCTGCAGTCCATGGGGTCATGAAGAGTCAAACACAACTGAATGACTGAAGAACAGCAAGACTGAGCACTGTAATGAGTCCTCAAATGGTTTTTCCACTGTTCTATGAAGCCAGTTGCTTCAGGGAAGCACAGCAAAACCAGTGAAATCCATGAGCCAACTGCCACAGTTCCTTTGCTCTGAAGTGAGTTCCTACATAAAAAGCAATGTTGTATGCAACACCACGACAGTGTGTAAGTGAAGTGAAGTTGCTCAGTCATGTTCGACTCTTTGTGACCCCATGGACTGTAGCCAGCCAGGCCCCTTTATCCATGGAATTCTCCAGGCAAGAGTACTGGAGTGGGTTGCCATTTCCTTCTCCTTCTCGACAGTGTGTAAAGGATTTTGTAAGTCCCTGGATAGTAGGCTGGGTCTACACATTACATTCAGGAAAGGCATATTGATATCCACAGTGAGTATCTATCTATTCCAGTAGGAAAAAACACTGCCACTTCCATGATGAAAGCTATCTAATGTAATCAACCAACCACCAGGTAGATGGCTGATCACTCCAGTAAATGGTGCTTTACTGGGGACTCAGTGTTGGTCTTTGCTATCAACACAGGCGCCCAAGTGTAAGGTCAGCTTGTACCACAGCCTGAACTTGTTTTAGAATCTTTTCCTTTTCTAGGATACACTCGGTTTTTCGAGACATTCTGTAAACAGCATGGAGTATCATACCCAAATTTAAAAAAAATATGTTGTCTCCAAAATCCAAAGAGGCCTACTAGGTATGGGTCTCTCTCTTAGTTGTAGTAGAGGTCAGATGCAACAGCTTATTGTTTATCTTAGAAAAGATATCACAGCATGACCCATGCTTCTAGAGTCCTAGAAATTTAACTGAATTAGAAGGTCAATTAATTTTTCTCAGATTTATTTCTGACCCTCTAGAATTCAAAAGTCTTCCCAATGAGTCTCTAGTAGTTCCTGTTTTTTGCTCACTAGATCCAATCAGCCTAATAACATCAGTAGAATTGACCAGTGTGATATCTTATATAAGAAAAAGTGATCAAGATTCCTTCAAACTAAATTATGACATAGAGTGGAGAGTTGATTTGTTCCTGAGACAAGACAGTGAAGCCGTATGGTTGATTTTGCCAGCTGAAAACAAACTGTTGGACCTTAGTGACAGGAATGGAGAAAAGGGCATTTGTTAGCTCAAGGGCTATATACCAGGTAATCAGGGGTGTGTTTACTGGCTCAAACCATTATATCACATCTGTTATAGTTGCTGCAACTGAAGTCACTACAACTGAAGTCACTAACTGCTTCAGTCTACGACAATCCATTGTAATTCTTCAAGATCCATCTGTCTTCTGTACAGACCAAACAGGTGAGCTGAAGGGGGATGTCGTGGAAATCACCATTCCTTCCATCCTTCAATTTTTTTTTGATAGCACTAATCTTTGTAATCCCTAAGAAAGGCAATGCCAAAGAACATTCAAACTACTGCACAATCACCTCACACACTAGTAAAGAAATGCCCAAGCCAGGCTTCAACAATACATGAACTGTGAACTTCCACATGTTCAAGCTGGTTTTTGAAAAGGCAGAGGAACCAGAGATCAAATTGCCAACATCCGTTGGATCATCAAAAAGCAAGAGAGTTCAAGAAAAACATCTACTTTTGCTTTATTGAGTACGCCAAAGCCTTTGACTGTGTGGATCACAACAAACTGTGGAAAATTCTTCAAGAGATGGGAATACCAGACCACCTAACCTGCCTCTTGAGAAACATGTATGCAGGTCAGGAAGCAATAGTTAGAACTGGATATGGAACAACAGACTGGTTCCAAATAGGAAAAGGAGTACGTCAAGGCTGTATATTGTCACTCTGCTTGTTTAACTTATATGCAGAGAACATCATGGGAAACACTGGGCTGGATGAAGCACAAGCTGAAATCAAGATTGCCGGGAGAAATATCACTAACCTCAGATACACAGATGACACCACCCTTATGGCAGAAAGTGAAAAAGAAGTAAAGAGCCTCTTGATGAAAGTGAAAGAGGAGAGTGAAAAAGTTGGCTTAAAGCTCAACATTTAGAAAACTAAGATCATGGCATCTGGTCCCATCACTTCACAGCAAATAGATGGGGAAACAGTGGAAACGGTGGCAGAATTTTATTTTGGGGGGGCTCCAAAATCACTGCAGATGGTGACTGCAGCCATTAAAATTAAAAGACGGTTCCTCCTTGGAGGGAAAGTTATAACCAACCTAGACAGCATATTGAACAGCAGAGACATTACTTTGCCAACAAAGGTCCGTCTAGTCAAGGCTATGGATTTTCCAGCAGTCATGTATGTGAGAGTTTGACTCTAAAGAAAGCTGAGTGCTGAAGAATTGATGCTTTTGAACTGTGGTTTTGGAGAAGACTCTTGAGAGTCCTTTGTACTCAAGGAGATCCCACCAGTCCATCATAAAGGAGATCAGACCTGAGTGTTTATTGGAAGGACTGATGTTAAACTTGAAACTCCAATACTTTGGCCACCTGATGTGGAGAGCTGACTCATTTGAAAAGACTCTGATGCTGGGAAAGATTGAAGCCAGAAGGAGAAAGGGATGACAGAGGATGAGATGGTTGGTTGGCATCACTGACTCAGTGGACATGAGTTTCAGTAAACTCCGGGAGTTGGTGATGTACAGGGAGGCCTGGCATGCTGCAGTCCATGGGGTCCCAAAGAGTCGGACATGACTGAGCGACTGAACTGAACTGAACTGAATCTCTGCAAGCCCTCCAGGAATATGGTGTTACTTTTGGTTTACTCTTTTCCTATGCAGAGACCGTTCTACTGGCTTCCAATTAGCCTTTGCCAACATAATAGCCCAATCTGCACCATTCAGGGAACCGTACAGGAGTTCTGTCAGCTGCTGAATATATCTATTCTAACTATGCATTTCAGAACTGGGGAAAAAAAAAAACAGGTTTAGAAACACTGGACCCATGGTGAGATGGAACTCTACTGATCACCTGACCTACTGAAACTCCCACTATGACTGGCATATCCCACTGACATTTTGGGTCTCCTGGTACCATTGTCAGTTCAGAGCCTATATCTAGCAGTTATCAAAAATAACTGATCATTTCCTTTTTCCAACACACAGTTACTCTGGTAAAAGGCTAGGGATTCCTTGGGGAAGGGAAGGGAAAGGATTAACAGTATAAATTGTTGGCAGCAGACCAGGGTCCTCAAGGAGGTCTGGCCTCTCCTTCATTCAAATGCTTCTGGGTCTATAAATTGACTCAGGTCTCATACTACTTGAGTGACTTTGACTCTGGTTTTATGATTCCTGTTAGACTTTTGTTCACTTGACCTAGACTTTTCTGCTTATACAGATCAAACAAAGAATTTATCAGGCAATCTATTTCACTTCTATAAACTCCATGCTCAAAGCCTGGTGGGCCTCCCTAATCCTGCTATGAGCACAGCCAGGGCTAGTAGAGAAGGTCGTCCACTTTAAAACAGACACCACAATGCCTCCTGGGGAACTTTTCTTTCAGCTTAGTCATTTTCACAGTTGACAAAAGACAAGAAGTAAGGATGTTCCATGCCAGCACATTGTAAGGCAGCCAGAAATTCATTTAATTGAGGTCCATGCAGCTGAGAACTGCTCGTCCTCCTTCCTCTTTTTTAGTCTCTTGCTCTCACTGCCTCAATATTGGACATTCCTTTTAGAGCTTTTTACCTTTATTGTGCAGAGTGCAACAAAACCCAAAACGTTTATTACAATGACTACACCTATAATCTAAAGGAGACAAAAAATATAAGCTGTGTGTAATCCAAAACTTGTATTTATTGCCATGGCCTCATAAAAGAGTATAATTTTTGCAATATTTCACAACATATTAGAATGATATTTTCATTTAAATGAGTAACATTAAAATGAATATGTTAAAATCATGGACAATTTTATTCCTTTTTCGTATTTTAAATAAATTACTTTATTTTTATTTTTTTACTTTACAATATTGTATTGCTTTTGCCATACATCAACATGCATCCACCACGGGTGTACACATGTTCCCCATCCTGAACCCCCCTCCCACCTCCCTCCCATACCATCCCTCTGGGTCATCCCAGTGCACCAGCCCCAAGCTTCCTGTATCCTGCATCAAACCTGGACTGGCGATTCATTTCTTATATGATATTATACATGTTTTAATGCCATTCTCCCAAATCATCCCCCCTTCCCTCTCCCACAGAGTCCAAAATATTGTTCTATACATCTGTGTCTCTTTTGCTGTCTCGCATACAGGGTTGTCATTACCATATTTCTAAATTCCATATATATGTGTTAGTATACTGTATTGGTGTTTTTCTTTCTGGCTTACTTCACTCTGTATAATAGGCTCCAGTTTCATCCATCTCATTAGAACTGATTCAAATGTATTCTTTTAATGGCTGAGTAATATTCCATTGGGGAGAAGGCAATGGCACCCCACTCCAGTACTCTTGCCTGGAAAATCCCATGGATGGAGGAGCCTGGTAGGCTGGGGTCCATGGGGTCGCTAAGAGTCAGACACGACTGAGCGACTTCACTTTCACTTTTCACTTTCACGCATTGGAGAAGGAAATGGCACCCACTCCAGTATTCTTGCCTGGAGAATCCCAAGGATGGGGGAGCCTGGTGGGCTGCTGTCTCAGGGTTGCACAGAGTCGGACACGACTGAAGTGACTTAGCAATATTCCATTGTGTATGTGTACCACAGCTTTCTTATCCATTCATCTGCTGATGGACATCTAGGTTGCTTCCATGTCCTGGCTATTATAAACAGTGCTGCGATGAACATTGGGGTAAATGTGTTTCTTTCAATTCTGGTTTCCTCAGTGTGTATGCCCAGCAGTGGGATTGCTGGGTCATATGGCACTTCTATTTCCAGTTTTTTAAGGTATCTCCACACTGTTCTCCATAGTGGCTGTACTAGTTTGCATTCCCACCAACAGTGTAAGAGGGTTCCCTTTTCTCCACACCCTCTCCAGCATTTATTGCTTGTAGACTTTTGGATCACAGCCATTCTGACTGGTGTGAAATGGTACCTCATTGTGGTTTTGATTTGCATTTCTCTGATAATGAGTGATGTTGAGCATCTTTTCATGTGTTTGTTAGCCATCTGTATGTCTTCTTTGGAGAAATGTCTGTTTAGTTCTTTGGCCCATTTTTTGATTGGGTCGTTTATTTTTCTGGAATTGAGCTGCAGGAGTTGCTTGTATATTTTTGAGATTAGTTGTTTGTCAGTTGCTTCATTTGCTATTATTTTCTCCCATTCTGAAGGCTGTCTTTTCACCTTGCTTACAGTTTCTTTTGTTGTGCAGAAGCTTTTAATTTTAGTTAGATCCAATTTGTTTATTTTTGCTTTTATTTCCAATATTCTGGGAGGTGGGTCATAGAGGATCCTGCTGTGATGTATGTCAGAGAGTGTTTTGCGTATGTTCTCCTCTAAGATTTTTATAGTTTCTGGTCTTATGTTTAGATCTTTGATCCATTTTGAGTTTATTTTTGTGAATGGTGTTAGAAAGAGTTCTAGTTTCATTCTTTTACAAGTGGTTGACCAGTTTTCCCAGCACCACTTGTTAAAGAGGTTGTCTTTTCTCCACTGTATATTCTTGCCTCCTTTGTCAAAGATAAGGTGTCCATAGGTGCATGGGTTTAAATTATTTTCTTAAATGGTGTGTTCATTTAAGTATGTAACCTAGCTATAATTTAATGTATTGCTACTATTCTTTGTTTTCCTACCATAAACACATTTGTCTCAATTTAATTATATTTTATACTGACATTTTAACTTGTTTTTGCTTCTGTGGACACTCGAAAACGTGACATTTTTTTTTTTAACAACGCCAATTGTGCTAATGGCACCGTGTTTTGCCTCGATGTTCCAGGTATTTATCAAAGATGTTTGTTATGGAGAAGGTGAATGTGTGTTGTTTACAAACAGCATTTTCTCTGAAGTTTTGAAAATTTACTAGAAATATTTTAGGAAAAAATGAAAAAAGCTGACTTTCAAATTTCTGATTTCCTCTGCTCTCAATTTGATTTCCTCTGCTCTCAATTTACCATTCTTTACTGAATGTATTTCATTTTGAAATATGCATTTTAAGACTTTTTCTGACACTAAACTACACTTTTTTTTTTCCAGTGAGTAAAAGGGAGTGCTGCTATTATGTTATCTTGGTGGTTTATGGTATGTATCCTGATAATCAACCTACTGCTTATGATACACATGTAAAATAACATATTTCCTGCCTTGTTACAAGTTTATAATATAGTTTGCTATACTGTCTTACTTGTATTGCTTATACATGTTGAATATCATTTAAAATATTTTAATTGAGAAAGACTATAAATGTAAAACCCACAATTTTAATAACTAAAGATTACCAATTACTTTACAGTCTTAAGAATTTTGCCTTTAATGAGCTATTATTTATTAATGGACAAATATATTAGGTACTCTGGGTTTTTGGTTGGATTTTACTAGCATTTTACTTTGAGTTTTTGAAGTTTATAGCAACTCAGAGCATTGTTTTAAAAATATTATACCAATCTTTAAAATGTGGCAAATACTATATAAACCCAAAGTATATATTCATATATGTATGTGTGTGTGTTTATATGTGTATCAGTTCAGTTCAGTCGCTCAGTCGTGTCCGACTCTGTGACCCCATGAATCACAGCACGCAAGGCCTCCCTGTCCGTCACCAACTCCCGGAGTTCACCCAGACTCACGTCCATCAAGTCAGTGATGCCATCCAGCCCTCTCATCATCTGTTGTCCCCTTCTCCTCCTGCCCCCAATCCCTCCCAACATCAGAGTCTTTTCTAATGAGTCAACTCTTCGCATGAGGTGGCCAAAGTACTGGAGTTTCAGCTTTAGCATCATTCCTTCCAAAGAACACCCAGGGCTGATATCCTTTAGAATGGACTGGTTGGATCTCCTTGCAGTCCAAGGGACTCTCAGGAGTCTTCTCCAACACCACAGTTCAAAAGCATCAATTCTTCAGCACTCAGCCTTCTTCATATATATATATATATATATATATATATACACACACACAGTTTTCATCTCATATCAAAGGTAGAGTGCAAAGTAACACTACAAATTTTTATAAAAGTGATTAAAAGAAATAGATTCTAGTTTTTATTATTTTTAAAACATCACAAAACAGAAAATATGTTACTTTTTAATTTAGATTAGCCAGACTATACTACTTCTGTCATTTTGCAGGAGTGAAATATTTTTTATGGCCAAAGCCCTTAAAAGAAATAGCATTATCAAATGTTAGAAATTACTTCATTTAAATATTTGGCAAGTAAATAGGCACTGGAGTCAAAGAATCCTAATACACCTGCAATATGATCAGTGCTGAAGGAGTCAAACACAAAGGGTGATTATTATTTATCACAGACATGTTAAGCTTAGATTTGTAAATGGCATTCAAAGATTTTATTATAAATGTCTTATAAAGACATTCAAGGTAGGCCAGAATAAATAGTTCTGTTGAAAAATGAAACAAACATGCTCTAGTATTGGCTTCAGAAAGATACATTTTGCTGGCCAGAGAAAAACAAGGAAGCAGAGTAAAAAGCACAAAATTCCAGCTATATGGGCATATGTCACAGATACTGTGAGTCTGGCTGCAGACCACCACAATAAAGTGAAAATCTCAATGAAGTGTCACATGGATTTTTCAGTTTTCTCATATACTTACATTATTATACCTATACATTACATTATTACATTATACTTACATTATACTATAGTCCATTAACTGTGCGCTAACACTGTATCTAAAAAAAAGCAATGTATATACCTTAACCAAAAAGCAATTTATTGCTAAAAATGTTAACCATCATCTGAGGCTCCAGCAAGTTACAATCTTTTCTCTGGTGGAGAGTGTTGCCTCAGTGCTGATGGCTGCTGATGGAGCAGGATAGTGGCTGCTGAAGGTTGGGAGCAAGAAGGGGGGCGGGCTCTGGAAAGGTCTTAAAATAAGACAACAATAATGTTTGCCACATAGATTGACTCTTCCTTTCATGAATGATTTCTCTATAGCATTGTTTGATAGCATTATCAAATGCCAATTGATAGCATTACCTACAGAAGTACTTTCAAAACTGGAATCCATCCTCTCATATACTGCCACTACCTTATCAACAAAATTTCTATGATATTCAAAATCTTTTGTTGTCATTTCAACAGTCTTCACAACCATCTTCACCAGAAGTAGATTCCATCTCAGTAAACTACTTTGCTTGCTCAACTAAAGGAAGCAATCATCCATTGAGGTTTTATCTGAGCTTGCAGCAATTCAGTCACACTTTCAGATATCACTTCTAATTCCACTCTCTTGCTATTTCCATATTTTCAGTTTACTTCCTCCATTGAAGGCTTGAAACCTTCTCTGAGCAATCCATAATGGTTGGAAATAATTTTTTCCATAGTCCTATTAATGTTGATATTTTAACTTACCACATGTTCTTAATGGCAGCTAGCAGTGAATCCTGTCCAGAAGGTTTTCAACTGACTTTGCCCACATCCATCAGAGGAATCACTATCCATGGCAGCTATATCTTTATGAAATGTATTTCTTAAATGTTAAGAATTGATCAAGACCATCCCCCAAAAAAAGAAATGCCCAAAGGCAAAATGGTTGAGGAGGCCTTACAAATAGCTCAGAAAAGAAGAGAAGTGAAAGGCAAAGGAGAAAAGAAAAGATATAGCCATTTGAATGCAGAGTTACAAAGTACAGCAAGGGGAGATAAGAAAGCCTTCCTCAGTGATCAATGCAAAGAAATAGAGGAAAAAACAGAATGGAAAAGACTAGAGATCTCTTCAAGAAAATAAGAGATACCAAGGGAACATTTCATGCAAAGATGGGCACAATAAAGGACAGAAATGGTATGAACCTAACAGAAGCAAAAGATATTAAGAAGAGATGGCAAGAATACACAGAATATTCATTGAATTCAGTCCTGAATATTCATTGGAAGGACTGATACTGAAGCTGAAACTCCAATACTTTGGCCACCTGATGCGAAGAACTGACTCACTGGAAAAGACCCTGATGCTGGGAAAGATTGAAGACGGGAGGAGAAGGGGACAACAGAAGATGAGATCGTTGGATGGCATCACAGACTCAATGGACATGAGTTTGAGCAAGTTCAGGAGTTGGTGATGGACAGGGAAGCCTGGTGTGCTGCAGTCCATGGAGCCACAAAGAGTTGGACACGACTGAGCAAGTGAACTGAACTGAAGAATTGAAAGGTGAAATTACTTCTTGATTATCAGGCTGCAGAATGGATACTGTATCAACAGGCAATAAAAAACAACATTAATCTCATTAAACATTTTCACAAAGTTCTTGGGGAACCAATACTTTGAAAAAAATCTCTTTCATTTTCAATAGTGGGATTAAAATATTTAGTAACCAATATTGTAAAGAGATGTGCTGTAATCCAGGGTGTGTTCCATTTATAGAGCACAGAAAGATTACATTTAGCATAATCCTTAAAGGCCATTGGTTTTTCAGAGTGATAAACTTTATCATTTATCATTGGCTTCACCTTAAAAGCACCAGCTGAATTAACCCCTAACAGGAGAGTCCATCTGTCCTCTGAAACTTTCAAGTCAGTCTTTGGCTTTTCCTCTCTAGCTATGAAAGTCAGAGGTGGCATCTTCCAATCTAAGGCTATTTCATCTGCACTGGAAATCTGTTGTTAAGTGTACCCATCTTCAGTGATTATCTTGGCTGCATCTTCTGGACAACTTGCTTCCACATCAGCACTTGCTGCATCTCTTTGCACTACTATGCAATGAAGATAGCTTTTTTTCCCTAAACTTCCTGAACCAACTGTTCTACTAGCTTCACACTTTTCTTCTATAGCCTCTGCACCTCTGTCAGCATTCACATAATTAAAGGACTTGAGCACTGCTCCTGCTTTGTCCTAAAGAAACATTGTGGCTGGTTTGATCTTCTATCTGGCCTGCTAAGACTTTCTCCATGTTAGCAATAAGGCTGTTTCACTTCCTTGTCACTTGTGTGTTCACTGGAATAGTATTTTTAATTTTCGTTAAAAACTTTTCCTTTTTATTTACAACCTGACCAACTGGTGCAAGAGGCTTAGCTTTCAGACTATCTCAACTTTGTACTGCCTGTCTTCACTAGTCATTTCTAGCTTATTTACAGTCAGAAATATGAGAAGACTTTTACTCTTATTTGAAACTTAGAGGCCACTGTTTTTGTTTGTAATTTAGTCACTAAGTCGTGTCCAACTTTTTTGCAACCTCATGGACTATAGCCCGCCAGGCTTCTCTGTCCATGGGATTTCTCAGGTAACAATACTGAAGTGGTTGCCCTTTCCTTCTCCAGGGGATCTTCCTGAAGCGGGAATCAAACCTGTGTCTCCTGCAGTGGCAGGTGGATTCTTTAACATTGAACCACCAGAGAAGTCACAGTAGTGTTATTAATTGGCCTAATTTCAATATCGTTATGTCTCAGGGAATAGGGAAGCCTGAGGAGATGGAAATCGGCTGGTGGTGAAAGCAGTCAGAACACAGACAATATTTATTATTAAGTTCACTATCTATCTGGGTGTGGTCCATGACACCTCAAATAATAACAACATTAAAGATCACTGATCACCATAACAAATATAACAGCAATGAAGAAGATTGAAATACTGCAAAAATTATCAAAATGTGACAGAGACAGGAAGTGAGAAATCCTATTTTAAAAATGGCACTGATTAACTTGCTGGATGCAGGTTTGCATAAAATCTCAATTTATAGGAAAAAAAACTCAATATCTATGAAGCAGAATAAAATGAAGCACAATAAAAAAGTATGCCTAAAATTCCATATTACTGTTAATTAAAACAGCAGCTTTCTTTTTCCTTAAGAAAGTTTCAGATTATCCACATTACAGTAATTTGACAGTATTATGAAGCTGAGACTCTTTAAATTGGTCATATGCTTTAAAAGAGGGCTTTCCTGGTCGCTCAGCAGTAAAGAATTTGCCTGTCAATGCAGGAGATGGGTTAGATCTGTGGGTCAGGAAGATTCCCTGGGGCAGGAAATGGCAACCCATTCCAGTATTCTTGTCTGGGAAATGCTATGGACAAAGGAACCTGGTGGGTTACAGTCCATGAGTTCACAAAAAGTTGGACACAAATTAGGGACTAAACAACAAACAACCAGGCTTTAAAACAATTCTTAACGTATAATTCTCAGTTAGTTGAACAATAATGCTAATAAGCCAGTTTTAATTTAAAGCAGTCAGTTCTCAAGACTTGCTGCACTTTAATAATCACAGGATGGACACTAAAAACTTCTCAGTGCCCAAGCTCTGCCCTTGCATATCTCTATGATCTCTAGTCATGAGATCTAAGAATCAGTTTTTTCTTTTTTTTTTAAGTTTCCCAGGTAATTCCAATTGTAATCACATTTGATCACTAGTGACATCGAAACTAGACAAAACAAATATTCAGCTGAAGCAAGACTTGAATTAAATTACATAGAGTCAGAATTAATCAATTGTTCCTCACCTATGAGCAAAGAGGAAACACTTTTCCTAAATATACAGCTAATCCTACACATCATCTTAACATTAGCAAAACCTGTAATGTTTGTGCTGCTGCTCATGCTGGACGTAATCTTGTTCATCTTATTGATTATAGCTGATGTTGCCTGTGAGTCTCTATTTTTCTGGAATAATGATAATTCTGTTTTGTTTTGTTTCGTTTTTTCCCCACAGAAAGACTAGGCATGATCAAACAACAGAGTTTCCTATTTCTTTTCTTCTCTGTGTCACATTTTAATTTTCTTGACACTGTTTTATTTCCTTTTTAGACCACATAATTTATTCTGCTAGGGCATCATCACTCTGTACATTACTGTTTATGTAATTGTTAACTGTGGCCCACCTACATCAGAATAAGCTGGATTTAATGAGCAGATCCATGAGTCCTGCCAAAAAACAACAAAGACCCTGATGTGGGGAAAGATTGAGGGCAGCTGGAGAAGGGGGTGACAGAGGATGAAATGGTTAGAAGGCATCACTGACACAACGGACATGAGTTTGAACAAACTCTGGGAGCGAAGGACAGGGAAGCCAGGCATGCCGCAGTTTATGGAGTCACAAAGAGTCAGACATGACTGAGCTACTGAACAACAAAAAGAACCACTTCAAGGAATGTCTAGAGTACGACTCCTTTTATAATTTACATGAGAAATGAGTCTTACGCACATGAGAATCACTACTTTTAGGTATTCTTTGTGCTATAAATCTTTGGGCAGAAGAACAAAATAATTCATGAAAAAGTTTTGTACATAAAATCACAGTCTACTATAACTTTCTCCAGTTTTTGTCCTCTGTAGCTCAAGGTTGGGAATTCCTGGTGGCTTAGCACTAAAGAGTCCTTCTGCAATATAGGAGATCACTTACAATGCAGGAGACATCGGTTTGATTTGTGGGTCAGGAAGATCCCCTGGAGAAAGAAATGGCAACCCACTTCAGTATTCTTGTCTGGGAAATCTCAGGGACAGAAGAGGCTGGCAGGCTACAATCCATGGGGTCATAAAGAGTTAGACACAACTCAGCGATGAGCACACACACATGCACAGCTCAAGGTAACTCTCATTGTTTTTCTAGACTGCCAATCATACATAGCTCTCTGTTGGCTGATTATTGCTCCCAGGTGTACAGGACTTAGTGATAATTCACCTTTCATGCCCACCCATCTGCCGCTACTGGTATCCTCGGATGATTTGCCCAGGCATTAACATTCAGTATTTGTTATCAGCGATTCCACATCCTGGCTACACATTAAAATCAACTGGTGAGGTTTTAAACATTACTGATGCCTTAGAATGACTTCCTAAATTCACAATTAAATTATTCTGGGATGCGGCCCTGGCATGTCTATATATATATATATATTTTTTTTTTTTTTTTTTTTTTAACCCCAGCTGATTATAATAGACAGCCAAAGTTTAAAACCACAGAGCTACTTGTTAGCACAATAGTTTGGTCTGCAATTTTATCAGGAACTCAGATTTTCAGTTCATTATGATTTCAAACATCAGGAGTGAGGCATTGGTCCCAGGGTATTAAGATATAATAATTACACAGTCTTACTTTACTACACAAATACCAGAATACTGGAAAGAATAGTAATGTCTCTCAGTTTGAAAAGTCCTGATTTCAAGCTGCTGTTACATCTATCTTCAGAATTTATTGCCTGGGTTGCAGATGGTAGAGTGCTACTTAGAAAAGACACCCTGTTGGGAAAACCACACTGCTGTGCAATTAATAAGCAGGGGAGTTTCATTTTCCACACCCGCTTAGTTACCAGTTGAAAAGAATCTTTATTGACTTACAAGGTTAACTAACCGTATAAATTTGAAAATATATAAACATATTTACATTTTAAAATGTTTTATTCAAACAAAAGGAAAATATGTTTAGAAATATTTTGCAAATATTTGTCTCAAGGGCAAATCAGTAGAGAAAGAGTCTTTAACATTGATTTGATTTCAAAAAACATTACAGTATCCAGTGATATTTTTGTACCGTTTCAGATAAGAAAACCAATTTTTCAAGGTAAGTAAGCAGTGACCAAGCAGTGTGAAATTTTCTGAATGCTTTTATACATCTTTACGCTGTTACAGCTTGTATGTATCAGAAATTCGAGTGTGCTTCTTAATTATCACTAAAAGAAATGCAAGATAGTGGAGTAGGAAGTCCCTGAGATCACCCACCCCAACAAACATAACACAATGGGAACTATATGGAGAACAATTCTCTCTCAGAATGAACTGAACACTAGTTGAATGACTCTTCTACAACCAAGGCTGTCAAGGGAGAACCACACAGAGTCTCATGAGAGGAGTGGAGAAGCGATCTAGTCAGGAAGCCACACTGCTGGGGGTGATCCAGAAAAGGAGGGGTATATCACAGGCTTGGAGATCCTACCCAAGGAGTAAGGGACTCAGGCCCCATACTGAGCACCCCAGCTTTGGGTCTAGCACCAGGAAATGAGCCCCCTTGCCTGGCTTGAAAACCAGTGAGGCATACTGGAGGGCTATTAAAAACCAAGACCCTGTCTTGAAGACCAGGAAGACAGACTGGCTTGCTCCAAACCCAACCCAGAATATTGGGAACTGCCCAATGTTCAGGAAGGCCCTCCGGGAACACTGTAAGTATGCCCCAGAGCATGCAGCATGCTTCTGCTATAGCCCCCCTTCATCCGGTACTGCTCCCAGCCAAGGCAGGGACTGTATCACATGCACTGGGGAGAAGCTGGACTACCTCACATTTGTAGCCGTAACCTCTCCAGCCCCAGACCCAACCCCAACCAAACAAGAGACTTACCACTGTGCCAGGGAAAAGCTCAGAACCATGGCTTTCAGCCTCTCTGGCCTCACCTTGAAACAACAACCCTGACCAAAGCAGAGACCATCACTGTGCTGGGGAGAAACAGAGGTAGCTCCAGTTTGCCATTCCAGCGCTTCAAGCCCTCACTTCGCCCTCAACAACTTGAGGACAGCCATCACATTGGAGACAAGCATGGCTCCCTCAGAGTTCCTACTCCAGCACCTGGGCCCCGGGTCCTGCCTCCCATCAGGGCACAACTGTCCCTGAGCCCAGGAGAAGCCCCAGCTCCCTCCTGGCTCTGGCTCAAGCCCCTCTAACTCTATCCCCACACCTCACCAAGGCAGCAAACCTCAAACAGAGTGAGAAGACAGAGGAGTACTTTCCAAACAAAAGAACAAGATAAAATCCCAGAGTAAGTTTCCCAGGTGGCTCACTGGTAAAGAATATGCCTGCCAATGCAGGAGACGCAGGAGATGTGGGTTCAATCCCTGGGTCAGAAGATCACCCTGAGGAAGAAATGAAAACCCACTCCAATATTCCTGCCTGGAAAATTCCATACAAAGAAGAGCTGGAGGACTACAGTCCATGGGGTCCCAAAGAGTCAGACACGACAGAGCGACTGAGTATGCGATGGCTAAATAAATGGAAATAAGTAATTCACCTGATAAAGTGTTGAAAGCAATAGTAATAAAAGTGCTTGCTGAACTCAGAAAAAAAGAATAGAGAAACACAGTGAGAACTTCAACAAAGAACTAAAAAATTTAAAAGAACCAATAAGAACTGAAGGATACAATAAATGAAAAATACACTAGAAAGAATTAACAACAAATTAGGTGATACTGAAGAATTCATAACCAAAATGGAAAACATAATAGTGGAAATCACCAATCAGAAAAACAACAAAAAAAGTGTGTATGTGTAATATAAAAACATACACAAATATATATCCATGCATATATAATATAATATAATATAAATATTTAATATAAATTTTTCTAGAAACATACAATTTTCCAGACCAAATCAGGAAGAAATAGAAAATCTGAACAGCCCAGTTACTAGTATGGGATTTGAATCAGTAAACAAAAAAGTACCAAAAAACAAAGATCAAGGACCAGAGGGCTTCATAAGGGAATTCTGCCAACATTTAAGAAAGGGTTAATAACTATCCTCTCAAACTATTCAAAAAATTGAAGAGAATATGTCCAAATGTGCTCTATAAGGTCAGAATTACCCTGAGAGCAAACAAAAATACTACAAAAAATGAAAATTACAGTCCAACATGTGGTGGCTCAGATAGTAAAGAATTTGCCTGCAATGCGGGAGACCTGGGTTCGATTCCTGGGTTGGAAAGATCCCCTAGATAAAGGAACTGCAACCAATTCCAGTATTCTTGCCTTGAGAATCCCATGGACAGAAGAGCCTGGAGGGCTACAGTCTAATGGGGTTGAAAAGCAACTGTGTGACTGACACTTTCACTTTCATGTCTAATGAACATAGATGCAAAAATCCTCAAGAAAATATCAGCAAACTGAATTCAGCAATACTTAAAAAGGAGACATTAAGATCAAGCTGGGGCTTCCCCAGTGGTGCAGTGGTTGTGAATCCACCTTGTAATGCAGGTGATACCGGCTGGACTCCCAGTCCAGGAAGATTTCACATGCTGAGGAGCAAATAAGCCCTTGTGCCAAAACCACTGAGCTGGTGCTCTAGAGCCTGTGAGCCGCAACTACTGAACCCATGTGCTGCAACTACTGAAGCTCACACATCTAGAGACTCTGCTCCGCAACAAGAGAAGCCACTGCAATGAGAAGGCTGTGTGCCGCAACCAGAGAGTGACCCCCACTCATCACAACTAGAGAACGCCCACGTACAGCAACAGAGACCCACCAAAGCCAAAATAAATAAGTACTTTAAAAAAAGATCAAGTGAGATTTATTCCAAGGATGCAAAACAGTTCAATATCCTCAATCAACATTAATCAAGGAAGGATACAAATCAAATGATCATCTCAAAAGAATGGAGAAAAAGCATCTGGCAAAATTCATCATCAATTCATGATTAAAAACTCTCAACAAAGATGTTATAACAGGGACATACTTCAATAAAATAAAGGTAATTTGTGACAAAATTTTTATTTTTAAACAATGACAATGATGTTTTTCATGAGTGGAGTTGTCTCATATTTTCTAATATTTATAATTTTTATTCATCTTGCTTTATGGCACTGGTTAATTACCTGCAGGAAAATGGCAAATGGCAAAAGCCAACACCATGCCATGTCCCTGCACTTAGGAGCTAAGTGTGCTTACTACTGGTAAGTTTTTTACAGATACCCATCATCAGATGGAGAAGTTTCTCTTGTATCCAAGTTTTTCTATCAGTTTTATTGTTGTTTTTTTTAACACAGTGTTAATTTTTCAAAATTTTGCCAGTTATTGAGATACTTATATAATTTCTCATTTATTTTATTTGAGGTATTTAATTTTTGATATTAAACAGAACTTAAACTTCTGGGATAACAAAGGTTACAATTTATAAGTGTTCATCATGTTTCATCAATATATATATTTTTTTTAAGAAATTTTGTATCTGTGTTCTGGAGGGATAGGGTTCTATCATTTTTTTTTCCTTGTAATACGTTTCATGTTAGGATATAAGCGTCATGTTGGCATCCATCTCAGTCCATTCAGGCTGCTATAACACAATACCACAGATTGGGTTACTTTTAAACTTCTCTGTCTCATAGTTCTGGAGGCTGTTAAGTCCAAGATCATGGTGTCAGGTGAGGACCTTCTCATGGCTGGAGACTGTCAAACTTTCATTGTAACCTCACAGGGTGGAAGCAGCTGGGGAGATCTGTGGGGTCTCGTTTGTAAGAGCATTGATTTCACTCATGAGGGCTCCACCCTCATGACATATGTAGCTCTCAAAGGCTCCACCTCCCAGTACTGCCACGTGAGATCAGGATTTCAATATACGAATTCTGGGGAGGCACAAACAGTCTCATAAAATCAGTTTCCCATTCTTACATTTGTTTGATATTTAGCAATTTGTTCTTTGTTCCTACTTTACCACCTCTGTTGAATCAATTGTACTTGGTTTTATACCTTATATTGACAATTTAGCTCATCTCTTTTTGTTAGTTTCCATAAATACCACCATATGCATATTTATGTGTTTACACTAGCTTTGAACATTATGCTACTTCATGAAACAGTGTAAAAAATTTTATGGAAGCTTTTATGCTATGATTTTGTTAGATTTATATGTCTGGCATATATACTACATCACAGGGTGAATACTGTTGCCTTAGTCACTTATTAGTCATTTAAAGAAATTAAGAAAAACAGGTAGGTTTGCATATTGCTAGCCCTGTGCTCTTCATGGACACTCTTCATGTCCTGTGCTCCACATCCATTCTTATACATTTGGAATTTCATACTTTAGCTAGGAGTATTTCTTTCCATTTTTCTTATAGAAAAGATATATTAGGGACACAATTTCTTAGGTTTTTCCCTCTGAGAATGTTTTTGTTTAGATTATTTCACTAGATTTATAATTTGAGTTATATTTTCTCTTCTGAAATAAAAGTATTTCAAAATAACTTATTATTTCTCATAAGAAGTCAATCTTTATTAATTATTAATTAATTATTAATATCATTTCATTCTCCTGTATCTAACAGCCATTTCCCCCCTGATTTATCCTTTTAAGTATTTGATTTTATCTTCAATTTTTAGCATTTTGGCTGTGATGTGTGTTTGTATGTGTGGATGAGCATATATGTTTTGTATTTATCTATTCATACTTTTTGCATCCTTGGTGGTTCAGCAGTAAAGAATCCACCTGCAACTTAGGAGACCAGAGTTTGATCCCTGGGTTGGGAAGATCCCCTGGAGAAGGAAGTGGCAACTCACTCCAGTATTCTTGTCTGGGAAACCCATGAAGAGAGGAGCTTGGTGGGCTACAGTCCATAGGGTCACAAAAGAGTTGGACATGACTTAATGACTAAACAGCATTCATAATTTCGGAACACTCATTGAACTTCCTGGATCTGGACTGATATCTTACCTTAGATTTGTGAAGTTTTCTTTGCCATTACCTCTTTAAATATTTCTGTGTCACCACCAACTTCTGTCCTTTTGAGATTCAAAGTACACATATTTTACACTGCTTGATCTTTTCTCATATATCTTGGATGTTCTATTTCTTTTGCCTCTTTTATATTTTTATTTTTGTTTTTATACATTCTTGTCAACATTTATTTCCTATGGTGTATCCACTGCTATGTTAAGCACATTAAATGAATTCTTTATTTCTGATATATATATATATATATATATATATATATATATATATATATATGCTGCTGCTAAGTCGCTTTCAGTCGTGTCCGACTCTGTGCGACCCCATAGACGGCAGCCCACCAGGCTCCCCTGACCCTGGGATTCTCAGGCAAGAACACTGGAGTGGGTTGCCATTTCCTTTCCAATGCATAAAAGTAAAAAATGAAAGTGAAGTCGCTCAGCCATGTCCGACTCTAGCGACCCCATGGACTGCAGCCTACCAGGCTCCTCCATCCATGGGATTTTCCAGGCAAGAGTACTGGAGTGGGGTGCCATTGCCTTCTCCATATATATATATATATATATATATATATATATATATAAATATATAAAATAGCATTTCTACTTATTATATTATGTAGTTCTTATGTCTCTGCTAAAACACCCACATATCTCTAATATTTCTTTCTACACTTTCACAAAATGCTTATTTATTTTTATTTTAGTCATTTTAAATTTGGTGTGAAAAGGCAACCTCTTTCTGTTTCTAAAGATCATTGCCACTCGACTATATTTTCCTAAATGTTTGTGTATTCATTATGATTTTTGACTATGTTGTACATGCTGCATTCAAGAACAACAAAGATTGAAATAAACAATGTTTACTTCCAGAAAGGCTCATTCTTATAAAGGCTGACAGAATTTACTGTGGTTTGATTCTGGGTTTTGTTTACATTTGAACTAGAATAGTTAACACTGGGCTTTAGATATTTTGAAAATGGGATCACAACTTTCCCTTTAGCAGAGTCTAGGATCTAAGCTCTGGCATAATTCTGGAGATCTTCTTATGCTTCCAAGTTAAGCTGTGAGTTTCAGATACTAGAAAGGCTCTCATGATTTCCAGCCCTGCTTTTTGCATTTCTGGTAGATGAAGCACTTTCTTTGCTTTCCATTCTCATTCACTGGTGTCTAAGCTTCCAGAGAAATAATTTAGCCCTGCTCCTACATTTCAAGTTCTCTGATTGTGGCCCTTATCTTTTTTTCTGTAGATAAATGTATAGATCACTTGGGTGGAATAATTCTCTAAGTTATGTTCTACCTTTAGCCTAAGAGCCTTTTACATGTCTTATCTTCTCTGCACTGTGATTTTAGATGAAGAATTTCACACTCACACACTCACACACACACAAAATTTCTGTGTGTGTAATTGTGGTCTCTGGCAAGATTTTTTTTTTTTAATTAACTTGTTTGTTTGCTGCTGCTGCTGCTAAGTTTCTTCAGTGTGTCCAACTCTGTGCGACCCCAGAGACAGCAGCCCACCAGGCTCCCTGGTCCCTGGGATTCTCCAGGCAAGAACACTGGAGTGGGTTAACTTGTTTACTTATATGTAAATTGTGTAATACCATGGGAACCTAACATATCAAATGAAATACAGTCATGCAGCTTAGACTAACAAAATCTTTCAAACCAAATTCATTGCAAAAAAACCCCACAATTCTAAAAATGAGTTAAAGAATCATATTTTTAAGAAAAGTTACTAATATCCAGACTATTTTATAACTAAATGTTGAAGAAAGTGCTCAAAATGTTGTGAAAAACACATGCTTTAAACATTTTTTAAAGAAATATATTCAATAATAAAATAAATTATTTGAAGAGAAATGAAAATTAGATACTTTCAAAAACCCTGATGCTTGATTATCCCCTTATTCTTAATATTGAATTTGTTTTGTCATTACAACTTAAATTTTACAGCTATTCAGGAAGCTTACAGATTATTTTGCATAACTATGAACATTATCATTTAAGAAATAATTTCAGCAATGCTAAAAGTCAGTATATATTTAATCAACAGGCAGCTTAAAAAGATGATTAAGACTCAATCTAGGAGAAAATCTATAGTTATTAAATATATTTCCTTAAACATTGTGTTATTTTGAAATGTTGTTTGGGAAATACTCATCTAGACATTTATGAAAAACACAGACTACAATTCATATTTTTCACAGTAGCTTCAGGGATAAAACCAGTTGTTGTTCAGTCCCTAAGTAAGTCATATCCAACCCTTAGTGACCCCATGGACTGCAGCATGCCAGGCTTCCCTGTTCTTCACTCTCTCCTAGAGTTTGCTCAAACTCATGTCCACTGAGTCAGTGATGCCATCCAACCATCTCATCCTCTGCCACCCCATTCTCCTCTTGCCCTGAATCTTTCCCAGCATCAGGGTCTTTTACAATGAGTTGTCTCTTTCCATGAGATGGTCAAAGTATTGGAGCTTCAGCTTCAGCATCAGTCCTTCCAAGGAATACTAAGGGTTGATTTCCTTTAGAATTGACTGGTTGAATCTCCTTGAAGTCCAAGGGATTATGAAGCCTTCTCCAGCACCACAATTCAAAAGCATCAATTCTTCGGTGCTCAGCCTTCTTTGTGGTCCAACACTCACATCTGTACATGACTAATGGAAAAACCATAGCTCTGATTATACGGACTCTGTCAGCAAAGTGATGTCTTTGCTTTTAAATATGCTGGGATCTTTATTTGGAAGACAGCATGGTAGATGCAAACATTACTCTGGATGGATGGAAGAGCCGTGTAATTATTACTTATTTTATATTAACTAGTTCTGAGGAAACAAAACCTGTTAAGATAAGACCACCAAATCCTGATTGACAGATTTTTGATGATTTCAATAAATAGAGATGAGAATTTCATGTGTTTTATACTGTCTTGATATCTTTATAAAGGAAGAAATAGGACATATCTGTCTTGGTTTTGTTTATTTCCTTTAAGAATTTCTCAGAACTATCTATTTACATTTCCCTGAACTACCTTTAAGCAACACAATAAAGATATAAGGAAAAGGTTAGCTCTAATTTTGTGAAAGAGAAGTGTCAGTACTGCAAGAAAGATACATAAAACTGTCAATAAGCTAGGACCACAATATTATACTATCTCTTAAAGTAAAATGACTCTAACTTATGTAGAAATGATATTACTGTCATTGAAGTTGCCTTAATAATTAACAGTATCTATTAAACATGGATATACTTTTTTTTGGTGCTTAATACAGTCTGAGGTTCACTGAAAAAAATTCCAAAGGCTTTAGCAGATTATAGCCTACATTTTTCATCATACTATTTCAGCAGTATTTTTATGATGAAAATAGTTTTTCTCAGATAAAATAAAGAGATCTGAGAAGAACATCACAAGTTAGCTACACACATTAAAGAGTGAATAAATTACACTGTGGAAATTAGTGTACCCTGTAATTCTCCTAGCAAGAAAACAAGATGTCTCTCAGATTATATCTACATATAGAAACTGTTTTATCCATTTTATTCAAGTTGACTGGTAATTTTAGTTAATAACAAATTAGCTCATATTAAAGAACTAATCAATTAAAATAGGAGTCGCCTAAATTGACAACTGAATGTGACTGAATGCTGAAATAGAACAATGAACTCTCCTGCAACTTATATGCATTTAATTCTGATCATTTCTTTTGCTTATCTGGAAACAAATTTTAGGTTTCTGTTCTTATAAAATAACATCATAGTTCAGACTGCTTTAGCAAAATGCTGCAGGTTGGGTGCCATTCAAATATTTCTTACAATCCTTGAGTCTAAGAATTACAGGCCAGGGTGCCAGCATGGTCAAGTTCTGGTGAAAGCCTTCTTCCTGGTTTGTCCATGGCTATCTTCTTGCTATAGCCTCACATGACAGATATAATATGTCTCACATCTCTTCTAACAAAGGCACTAACCACATTCATGAGGGCTTGAAAGGTTCCACCTCCAAATATCATCAAACTGAGGATTAGGGCTTAAAGTATGAATGTGGGGGGGACACAAGCATTCAGTCCATAGCGAATAACACACTTTTAACTGACAGATATTAAACTCATATTGCCAAGACTCTTATATAATAGTACCTATGAAATCCAATTAAATATATATTTACATAGTAGTGAGGTGGCTTCAATAAATACTCAGAATTTGGTCTTGACCTATATTGTATTTTTATTTTGATTTACTTCAATAATTATATTTAATAAGACATGTTACTAGAAGCTAAGAAATATAGAAGCAACTAGCCCATCATCACCAAAACACATGCCCAAACTGAAGCTGATGTGCAGCTCCATGCTTGAAAATGCATATGTCTTAAGCTACCAATATTTTAAAGTCATTTATTATGCAGCATTATCAAAGCACATTCATGGAGCACTGGGAGACCAGGGCATATGTAAAGTAATGCAAGTGCACAGGTCAAACTTGTGATATCCAGAGCATGTGTTGGGATGTGGAGATATTAAGCAGGAGAAATTGGCTTAGACATCAGGCTCAGCACTTCGTAATTGATCCTAAAATCAAAGTGATCCATTGAAACATTTTACTCACTTTGGTAAAATAACCACATTAACATTTTAGAAAGATTGTTCACTTATATCTGTAGCAAATTCTGCCAGAATTTTCAGAGGAAACCTTCCCAAATCAACATACAAAATATTTCTCCATTAAATATATTGCAATTTTTTTTCTTAATTCCATGGTTTCAATGGCAGGAAAATCGATTACACAAATATTTAGAAAGCTCTATTCCAGAAAGAGAGGTGAGCTCTACCCCTGGCATTTTCCTTGGAGGTATCTGATAAGATAAAGCCTTGGTTTTAACAGGTGTCTGGCTTAGAATACAAGAGATAGAACTTCAGTATTGCAAATATGTTAAGGCCACTAATGATACTCCATTTCCACACTTCCACCTCTTACAAAACTTGGAGCCCCAAAAGACATCATTTTGCAGAAAAAAAAATTGCCTTATAGAGGGAATATATGCCTTTCTTAAATTCTATTTAGAGTATAACACACAAAATGAAATTAACATTCCTTAAGAATACTTAATTGCATGTCCACATGAACCTGAATTTGGTTGATGAATTCATATTCCAGGGATAGTTCAAAGCACACCAATAATATATTATTTTAGTTCTGTCCCAAATCAGTAGTGTCGTGCATTGCCTGACAGAAACAATAAACTGAAAAAGTGAATTTCAAATGACAACTTCAAGAGTATCCTACTAAGAAAAAAACTAAAAATATAAGACACGATATTTTTAAATCATTAAAATTAATAAATGGGCCAGAATGTTAAAAGATGAAATCAATTATAAGTTAAAGAATATGAGTTTATTTATAATGCTTAAAATATAAAGGAGATATTGAAATCATAACGAAGGATCAATGATCTATAAAAGCTAAGAAAGCTGAACTTTTTAAAGATAGGATATCTAAGATTTTAATATATAATAGTTAAAATCAGAAACTCAGTGCAGAGAAGTAACAGACTTGACTTCACTGAACAGTGAATAAATAAAATGATATGCTGAAAAAATCTACCAGGATTAAAACATAACATTATTAGGTCAAATGAAACTATATATTACATCTAATAATCTGTTCTCTCTTCCTCACTGACTGAGCTGGTTCACTTGTTTCCTCTCCTCAGCCTGGAACTTACACCTCTGTGTTCTTGGTCTCCAGCTTACAGACAATAGATGGAGGTGAAGGGAGGGGCTTTGTAGATTCCATAATAGCATAAGTCAAACCTTATAATAAGTATCTCAGTGCATGTACATCTCTCTCTTTATATATATATGCATGTATACATATGTATATATGTGTGTGTGTATACATATATAACATATGTGTGTATATAACCTATTGGTTCTGTTTGTCTAAAAATATCCTGACTAGTAAAATAGATAGATAGAGACAGATATAAATTAGGTCAAACTGGGTTAATTACGCTACTCATCACATCTTTATACCATTAATAAATTTCTGTCTTATTCAATTACCTTGTGAGAAGCTGCAACTGTTAAAACTTCCCATAATAACTATAGCTAGTTTCATGGTCTATCAAATATTTTCTCTTTTTCAGGGAGTGGGAAGGATTCTTTAATTAAATCATAATATCTAAAATGAAATTAGACTAAATCACATATATGTAGCCCAATGAGCTTTCCTAGGCTGAACACACCTATGTACCAAGCACTTTGATTGATAAATAGTACTCCAGCTTGTACAAAAGCTCTTTTTATGCCCATTTCAAGTCATTTAATTCCTACGGCCTCAAGGGACCCACTCTGACTTCTGTCACCAAAGATGTGCTTTGTCTGTTTTTGAACCTTCTGTAACTGAAATAAGAAAGCACGTAGCATTTACACCTGGTATAACTTAACACTGTGTGCATGTGGTTCACATAGCTTGCTGTACATAGTTTTAGTTTGTTCACTTTGGTTGCTGTATATTACTCAGTGTGGAATTTCTACTACAATACATGTGTACAGGAATACTGTGCATGAACATTCTGGTAGTTTCCAGTTTTGGGTCATTTTGAATAGTGCTGCTGTAAACATACTCTATCTTTCGATAAACAAATGCACATTTCTGATAGCTCTGTTCCTAGAATGGGAATGGCTGTGTCATAGCACTAGCATATGCTCTGCTTTAACCAATACCAAACCCCCCACACGATTTCATAACAGATAGCTCTAGGCTATATGTTATTTGTGATTTGGGGATCACTTCCTTCTAGTGTACACTAGTCACCTTAACTGGGGATAAGACAGATAAGTCTTTTCGGAAACGCTGGCATTTATTTATTTCACAGAAAACCTGAGGAAGTTTTACCATACTATTTTTATCTAATCGCAAATATCAGTTGCATAGAAGACAGAATAACTTGGTGGAACCAGGATGCATTAATCAAGTTGTCAAGGAAGTACCTTTATAAAGACAAATCTCACAGGTTCAAATTAGTCAGTTCCTGAATAAGACAACAGAAGTAAAATTTTTCACACACAGTAAGAAAAAACATACAGATAAGAGAATAAATAAGAAAATATCATATGAACACAAGGAAGAGAAGCAAGAATTTTATATGCTCCTTTGGACTCCCAATTTCATGTATACTTTTTTTTGTTTTTTTCCTTCTCAGAGAGAATAACATTCTGTATTTTTGCAGGCACAGATTAACATGAGAATTTTAAAAAATGCTTACTTAAGAAAGTGCTGACATGATCAAAGAAGGGCTCAAGGAATAAGTAAAGATAAATCCATAGTTTTACACAGAACATGACGTTAACATGAAGTTAGTGGCCACCATCTAACTTGAAAGTAAATTATTTATCCCTTTAGAAATCCATCCCTTGTACAAGGAAGCAACCCAAAGTATTTACATAGCAAACAGAGCAACAGTTAATAATACACAACAATGTGTCAATTTAAACCACTGAATATGTCCCTAATTAGTGTAAAATAATTTCAGGGTCACTATATTCAAAAGCAATCAGTCAGGCAAGGAGTTGAAATGTTTCACAATCTAAAATGATGATTTTTATAAAATGGCCAATACTTTGGCCACCTGATGCAAAGAAGTGATCCATTGGAAAAGACCCTGATGCTGGGAAAGACAGAAGGTGGGAGGAGAAGGGGATGACAGAGGATGAGATGGTTGGATGGCACCACCAACTCAATGGGCATGAATTTGAGCAAGTTCTGGGAGTTGGTGATGGACAGGGAAGCCTGGTGTACTTCAGTCCATGGGGGTCACAAACAGTCGCACATGACTGAGCGACTGAACTGATAAAAATATCAGGTGATAGTCACTGCAGCTTTCACTTCAGTTAAGTTCAGTCACTCAGTCATGTATGACTCTTTACGACCCCATGGACTGCAGCACACCATACCTCCCTGTCCATCACCAACTTCCGGAGTTTATGCTATCCAACTATCTCATCCTTTGTCATCCACTTTTCCTCCCTCCTTCAATCTTTTCCAGCATCAGGTTCTTTTCAAATGAGTCAGCTCTACGCATAATGTCTCTGCTTTTTAATATGCTGTCTAGGTTAGCCATAACTTTTCTTCCAAGGAACAAGCATCTTTTAATTTCATGGCTAGAGTCACCATCTGCAGTGATTTTGGAGCCCCCAAAAATGAAGTCTCTCATTGTTTCCACTGTTTCTCCATCTATTTGCTATGAAGTGATGGAACCGGTTGTCATGATCTGTATTTTCTGAATACTGAGCTTTTAGCCAACTTTTCCACTCTCCTCTTTCACTTTCATCAAGAGGCTCTTTAGTTCTTCTTCACTTTCTGCCATAATGGTGGTGTCTTCTGCAATCTTGATTTCAGCTTGTACTTCCTCCAGCTCAGCATTTCTCATGATGTACTCTGCATATAAGCTAAATAAGCAGGGTGACAAATACAGGCTTGACGTACTCCTTTTCCTGTTTGGAACCAGTCTGTTGTTCCATGTCCAGTTCTAACTGTTGCTTCCTGACCTGCATACAGATTTTTCTAGAGGCAGGTCAGGTGGTCTGGTATTCCCATCTCTTTCAGAATTTTCCACAGTTTCTTGTGATCCACACAGTCAAAGGCTTTGACATAGTCAATAAAGCAGAAATAGATGTTTTTCTGGAAATCTCTCGCTTTTCAATGATCCAGCAGATGTTGGCAATTTGATCTCTGGTTCCTCTGCCTTTTCTAAATCCAGCTTGCACCTCTGGAAGTTCATGGTTTATGTATTGTTGAAGCCTGGCTTGGAGAATTTTGAGCATTACTTTACTAGCATGTGAGATGAGTGCAGTAGTTTGAGCATTCTTTGGCATTGCCTTTCTTTGGGATTGGAATGAAAACTGGCCTTTTCCAGTCCTGTGGCCACTGCTGAGTTTTCCAGATTTGCTGGCATATTGAGTGCAGCACTTTCACAGCATCATCTTTTAGGATTTGAAATAGCTCAACTGGAATTCCATCACCTCTACTAGCTTTGTTCGTAGTAATGCTTCCTAAGACCAACTTGACTTCACATTCCAAGATGTCTGGCTCTAGGTGAGTGATCACACCATCATGACTATCTGGGTCATGAAGATCTTTTCTGTATAGTTCTTCTGTGTATTCTTGTCAACTCTTCTTAATATCTTCTGCTTCTGTTAGGTCCATACCATTTCTTTCCTTTAATGAGCCCATCTTTTCATGAAATATTCCCTTGGTATCTCTAATTTTCTTGAAGTGATCTCTAGTCTTTCCCATTCTATTGTTTTCCTCTATTTCTTTGCACTGATCATTGAGGAAGTCTTTCTTATCTCTCTTTGCTATTCTTTGATACTTTGCCTTAACATGGGTATATCTTTCCTTTTCTCCATTGTTTTTTGCTTCTCTTCTTTTCATAGCTATTTGTAAGGACTCCTCAGATGGCCATTTTGTTTTTTTGCGTTTCTTTTTCTTGGGGATGGTCTTGATCCTTGTCTTTTGTACAATGTCATGAACCTCCATCCATAGTTCACCAGGCACTCTGTCTATCACATCTAGGCCCTTAAATCTATTTCTCACTTCAACTGTATAATCGTAAGGGATTTGATTTAGGTCATACCTGAATGGTCTAGTGGTTTTCCCTACTTTCTTCAATTTATGTCTGAATTTGGCAATAAGGAGTTCATGATCTGAACCACAGTCAGCTCCCGAGTTAATCTACAATCTGATCTCTAGAGTTTTAAATGCCTTGCCACAAATTTTTATACTTTCACAATTAAGGCAAAGCAAGACAAAGTTTATACTCTATTAAATATTTAGGTATGGTATGTAAAATTGGAATTAACTTTTATAATGTCATCAGGTTCATGTAATGTTTTTTTTCTGATACACTGTTTATATTCATTTGACTAATCAAAAATTATATTAAAAAAAAGAAAGCAAAAAAATAGTCATTGTGCAAATGCCCTAAAACATTAAAATTCTATATAGGATATCTCAACTATGACAAAGCTGGCAAATAATTTTAATCTTCTCTTGTTGACAAAATAAAATTTGCCATCAAGAAACCCACACCCAAGTAATCCTGGAAAAGAAGCACACTGTATTAGGTGAAGAAATTGGAGCTGTAGGAGAGTTTTCATTTATTTAAGTTTCCCAAGAGAAGTCTACATAGTTTAAGGACAGCTACTTCAAAGGGTAAGATCAGTCTTATTATTAATTATTTTAAAATTGTCTTGGCCACGCAGCATGCAGGATCTTAGTTCCCTGACCAGGGATCAAACCTGAGTCCCATGCAGTGGAAACATGGAGTCCTCACCAGAGGACTGCCAAGGAATTTCCAGTATCTATTTTAAAAATGAAATGATAACAATCATAATGTTCCGTTTTACTAAAGATTATTTTGCTCTCTCAAAATCACATCCTTGCTGATGAAAAGTGAAAGTGAAAGTCACTCAGTCATGTCTGACTCTTTGCAAACCCTGACTTTGCTGACTTTTGCTGAATTCTGACTAATTAATGGTGGTTTCTTCACTCTGAGAAGTTATATAAATGTCATCTGTTAACATTTTAATTGGTTTGAAAAAGGAACTGTCCCTGTCCCTGAGAGATGAATGTACATATGTCTATAATTTTGTGTGATAAGGTTTATTAAATGGAACAGAATTTTATCAAGAGATATTTGGGATATGGATTCCACTTATGTATGTTATGATCTTCATCACAATGCCAAGATCATCCAATACAAATATAAGTGGAGTCACACACAGACATATGCATAACAGCAAACTTTCTATTGCCACATAATAGAAGCAAAAGGAACTAGTAAAATTAATTTTAATAACATTTTCTTTAAAACAATATATTAAAATATAATTATGCCATGTAATTAATATAAACTGTTAATAAGTAATTTTACATTTTTATGCTAAGTCTTTTAAATGGGGGTGTGTATTTTATAATTACAGAATATCCCAATTCAAACCAGTTACATTAAAATACTAAAACATGACTAACAGCTAGTGGCTACCATATTGGACAACACAGTTCTAGATTAAAAGAGAAGATATTAATGTTTTTATTTTCAAGGAAAGATCATTAAAATACTTTTTTAAATAAATAAATTTATGTTTTTTCAAACACTGACATATATTACTGGAAATCTATCCTAACTTTCACTTTACTACGATTGATGACTTGAGATAGAGTTATATCCATGGTGGCTTTCATTCCACTTTTCACTATCTGCGGGAAAACCACTATCTTTTAGGCCTTCATCTTCTTTTCTGTTTCTACTCTTTCAAGTTATTTGCCTTTGTTGTCTCCTCCAAAATAACTAAACGAAAAGAGAATAAGAGACCTGAATTTGGGGATTCAATTACTGCATTTCCAATTTTACACCTGATGCCAGGGGGAAATTGTTCTTCATTGAAAGAATATCTCGATTCAAACCAGTTACTTATTCCTGCATAATTTCTACATAAAGTTTATTGATATTCTAAATGTGTTTAAAAGACTGTAACCAGAAACATACTCTTAGAATTCTCTTAAGAATTCGCACAGAAGTTGCCCAAACCTATACCTTCAAACAAGAGGAATGAATTTGTGGTGCTGCCTGCTCTGATGCATTCTGATTCAACTTAAATTTTTTATGTTCGACATGTTGGATTGTTTGCAGTACTCTAATCATGATTCTTCCCAAGAAATATGGGTGTATAGCAATCCCACTCTTATTTATCCACGTCCTATAACGATATTTCAGTTATTTTTATGCCTAAGCTGTATGGTCATAAATCAACAAGGACTGTTTTCTCAGGGTGCTTCTGGATAGGTTTCTCACACTCGATTTATTCCAGGGGCATCACAAAGAGTTTTACAGAACTTTGTCTGATGTGATTTTCCACTATCTCTCCTCTTCCTTCTCTTTCTGTTTAACTAACTTTAGCTAGCTGGGCCATGCATAGCAGTGTACTATACATCTCTTCTCAAAGTAGCTAAGCTTTCAAAATATTACAAAAAGACAAAACCTCAGTTATGGTTAAATGCCTTATACTTTAAAGGCCTGGTAAGTGCCATTTCAGTTGAGCTATTTAATGTAAACAAAGAAATTACCTGTTGTTGTAGCCCTGTAAACTGTAAACAGAATACTAAAAGTGACAAATATGTTGAAACATCAAAGCTTTGGAAAGAAAATACAAATTCTAGGGGTTCATCTAATTGAAAAATTAATGATTTTAGGTTACTGGTATCTGAATTCATTCTGGGTTTGCCTCCCCCTCGCCCAGAATTTTGTTGCTGGCTTTTGGAAAATCATAATTTTAGTGTAAAGAAAACAAACATTTATTTTGGCAACAGAAATGTGAGAGTCAAATAAACTAGCTTCCAAGATAGTAATATAAATGCTCTTTTTGGTCCATGTACAACAAACTCAAAATTATGTCTAACAAAATTAGTCAACTACCAATTACAGTTTGCTAAGAAACATACCAAAATACGTACTAGAACAAATTCTAAAATAGACTCCATTAAATGTTTAAGTAGTCCAGCTATTTATGAGTAATATATTTGTCTTTCTTTGTTTTATTCCTTACCTCCAGTCTGTTAATATTTTTCTTACATAAAAGATACTGAAATTCTAATGCATTACTTCTGAATCAACAGCACATACAGTTTTAATATTTAAGTAATCCTAATTGTTAAAAATGTTAGAAAGTGGCCTTTTAAAAATGATAGCTGATAAATTTCAACAGTGAACAGAAAGCAAGCATATTTTCAACGTGGTCACAAAATTATCTATTTCAATAGTCTAAACTGGCAAAGTTTTCCCAATTCTCACAATTTCTCTAATTATTCTATAGTAACAATTAATGATACAAGATTACCCCAGGAGTCTAAAGGGAAATAACATTTATTTTTATGTAAAAAATAGGAGGAAATATCCCCAAGCAATAGAATTACAGCCACAGAAGGTAGCTCCACTCAACCAGCTGTTCTGTGACACAGTACAAGAAAGGATACAAATAAGCAAATGCGTGTTTGGTGCAAGACGCTTGTGCTACATCACTGACTTGGTAGTGGAGTAGGGACATATGGAACTGAGAGCAAAAGGGAATGGAATTTTACTTTAGTGAATACAATAAATATGCTTATATAAGCCAAAGAGTTTTCAATGTCACAGTTATGACTCATTCTGAAAGAAGACTTGTTTGTGTCTGTGAATGACATTGGTAGAATTCCTGAAGGCCATTTTATTATGTAAAAGATTACTCCTAAGGAAAAACAGGACTCTTTCTAACACAAAAGTAAAATATACTAAAAATTGTTACTCTCGGGAATGAAAATATTTTATTTTATTTTTTTACCATAAACTTACAAGGTAAGTAGTGATTTTTCCAGAATGCAACATGCATGATATGTAAGAAGTTACAACGTTTCTGTATCTTCATTCATTTTGGAAATTGAGGAGAGAGTGGGATGAATGGAGGAAGTAGCACTGACCTATATACACTATCATGTGTAGAACAGATAGCTAGTGGAAGTTGCTATATAAGACAGGGAGTCCAGCCTGATGCTCTGTGATGACTGGGCAGGTGGGAATGGGGGTTGGGAGAGAGGCTCAAGAGGGAGGGGATATATGTATACTTATGGCTGGTTTGCATCACTGCCATTGTATGGCAGAAACCAATACAACATGGTAAAGAAATTTACCTCCAATTAAAAAATAAATTGAAAAAAAATAGTTGTTTTAATAAAAACTTCATTGCTACAACCCCTTTTTTATTTGTAAGGTAAATAAAAAGGTGGCACAGCCCTGGGTTATTTAAGGAATGGGTAGAATATCCCTGTGGTCAGGAAGATCCCCAACTCCAGTAGTCTTGCCTAGAAAATCCAATGGAGAGAGGAGCCTGGTGGGCTACAGTCCATGCAGTTGCAAAGAGTTAGACATGACTCAGTGACTAAACAACAAAAATATCGAAAGTCCACAAGTGAAAATCATCTTCTTTGGAATTCACAAGAAGACAAGGGAGACTTGTGGTTTTAAAACATAAATGATTTTTAGGTTTAATGTGAATGGAAGGCATTGCTTTAATTATTACATTATTGCAGTTAGCAAAAATACATTACTCACAGTCTCACAAATCTTAGAATTAATTATGCATATGAATTTTGCATATGAATTTCTGTTGTAAATCTAGAGAAATAAACAGAAATAAACTTCTTCCCTGAAACAAGGCTTTATTGACATTATAGACATTTGTAAAGTTGAAAACTAAAAAATAAACTTAGTTATAGGTCATGAGCTAGTACATATATTTTATTCACAAACTTCAATTTCCAGTTGATTATCCAAGATGATTTATACACATAAGTTGCAAATAGTAAAATGACACATTTTGTCATTTATTGATTTTAATTTTGTTTAAATTGCAAAGGAGAACAGAGATGGAAATGTACCTGCCATTTACTGCCTCAAAATTAATTTTTAAATGAATGGCAGCACACTCTCTTTCTTAAGTGGGCTGATTCCAGAAGCAGGGGCAAGTCTGAATGGTCCCAAAGAATGAAAAGCTTATAATGAGATCTTGGGTCAAACAAGCAGCATCTTGAAATACTTAATCTTGTCACTGTGATAAAAAAGTGGGAATATTTAAAGCCTTATTATTCAAAGTATGGTCCATGGGCCAGCAGCAAGGGCTCCACCTGCAAGCTCTTTCAAAGTGCAGAATCCTAGGCTCAATCCTAGGCTCTAAGACGTCTACCAAAATATCATGTATGAAACGAGATGCCAGTCCAGGTTCGATGCACGATACTGGATGCTTGGGGCTAGTGCACTGGGACAACCCAGAGGGATGGTATGGGGAGGGAGGAGGGAGGAGGGTTCAGGATGGGGAACACACGTATACCTGTGGCGGATTCATTTTGATATTTGGCAAAACTAATACAATTACGTAAAGTTTAAAAATAAAATAAAATTAAAAAAAAAAAAGAAATGCTAGTAGAAAGGAAAATGGTGGCTTAGTAACAAGAATGGCTGAAATTCCCTTTGATGGTGGTGTGATTTCAGAAGGAAACCTCATCAATCACAGGCCCAAGACATGAAAAAAAAAAAAATACTATGAACATGATATGAATACAAAGCTAAAGTGAAAAATATGAGAAACAAAATGAGGAAGCTAAAACAGAAAACAGATCACAACATATGTTTGGAGAGGCTGGAATAGTTGGAAGTGTTTCATACTGTTTACAGATTTAGTAAGATCCAGAACTAAACCCAGCAGAGGCTGTGCATTCAGTGTCTGGGTGGATAAGCTCTGTGTTGCTTCATGTATGACAAACATCTAGGGGGCTTAAGAATGAAATGGTGCTTAGGCTGTCATAAATGGAGCTCCAAGAGTAAATTAGTAAAATAAAACACATTTGTTAATGTATGTAAATCAATATTTCCTATAATAAATACAGACTATGCAAAATTTAACTAATACCTAGAAAGAACTACAGATCTCCTCCCATACACTGTGGGGTATGGGCAAAACAGTTGAAGGAGATTAAGTGGCACAAACTTCTAGGTATAAAGTTATAAAAATGTAATGTATAGCACAGACAATACAGTCAATATTTTATAACAACTTTGTATGAAGAATTTTCTATAAAAATGTTGATTTACTGTTTTATACACCTGAAACATATAAGTGAAATACATTTCAATAAAATTAATTAAAAAAGAAACTAAATTCTGATATGAATGGAAGGTCAGAAATGAGAAAATATTAAGTTCAGACAATGTATGGCAAATAGAAAACACAGAGAGAGTGCAAATCAATATAAAAATACCATTTTTTACTATAGTGATAAAATTCATCTAAAATGTCCAAAATCAAAAAGGATAAAGAAGCAAAAGTTTGCATTAAATGACTCAAAAAGGCAACAGTAAATGAATGAGTAAATATATAACAAATACTAACCAAAATTAAATCTGTAAAGGAAATATTGCTATCAGGAAAAATACTCAGGTAAAATATGACTGAGAGTAATATATCAATGGGGGTAAATAGTAATGGGAGTAATATTATGACTTACTACATAGTAAAAAAAAATTTCAAAACTAAAGTTAAAAATTAAGATGTTGCATTAACCTCATAGTGAGGTTTTGAATCTACAAAGCAAAGTTAAGAATATCAAGGAACAACAAACTCACCCAGAATCTAATAATGATGGTGTAACAAAACAACTATATAATCATTAAAACAATTTTAATTGTAAAAGTATAGAAGATTTCAGCAAACCAGTTAAGAAACTTGAAAGCATATTTAGAGAAATCCTCTAAACATTACACCTGGTAACGAGTTTTGTCAATCACACATGAATCATTTACAAAAAATGAACACTTTTAAGGTCAAAATTTTTTTGATTCCAAATATGATACTGATAGAATTCTCTGATAATAACAAATCTGAGGTAAAACAACAATTGAGGATTTTAACAATATATTTAAAAACTAAAGGAGGTGTATGTTTCCATGAAAATGTACAACATACTTCAAACTATTTTATATATTTGTAACACTTAATTTACTATTTCAAATCCTAAAAGATGATGCTGTGAAAGTGCTGCACTCAATATGCCAGCAAATTTGGAAAATTTGGTCATCAGTGGCCACAAGACTGGAAAAGGTCAGTTTTCATTATGATCCCAAAGAAAGGCAATGCCAAAGAAACCTCAAACTACCACACAATTGCACTCATCTCATGTGCTAGTAAAGCAATGCTCAAAATTCTCCAAGCCAGGCTTCAGCAATACATGAACCGTGAGCTTCCAGATGTTCAAGCTGGTTTTAGAAAAGGCAGAGGAACCAGAGATCAAATTGCCAACATCCGCTGGATCATGGAAAAAGCAAGAGAGTTCCAGAAAAACATCTTTTTCTGATTTCTTGACTATGCCAAAGCCGTTGACTGTGTGAATGACAAAAAACTGTGGAAAATTCTGAAAGAGGTAGGAATACCAGACCACCTGACCTGCCTCTTGAGAAATCTATATGCAGGTTAGGAAGCAACAGTTAGAACTGGACATGGAACAACAGACTGGTTCCAAATAGGAAAAGGAGTACGTCAAGGCTGTATATTGTCACCCTGCTTATTTAACTTATACGCAGAGTACATCATGATAAACGCTTGGTTGGATGAAGCACAAGCTGGAATCAAGATTGCCGGGAGAAATACATAACCTCAGATATGCAGATGACACCACTCTTATGGCAGAAAGCAAAGAACTAAAGAGCCTCTTGATGACAGTGAAAGAGGAGAGTGAAAAAAAAATGGCTTAAAACTCAACATTCAGAAAACTAAGATCATGGCATCTGGCCCCATTTCTTCACGGCAAATAGATGGGGAAACAGTGGAAACAGTGTCAGACTTTATTTTTGGGGGTTCCAAAATCATTGCAGATGATGACTGCAGCCATGAAATTAAAAGACGCTTACTCCTTGGAAGGAAAGTTATGACCAAACTAGACAGCATATTAAAAAGCAGAGACATTACTTTGCCAACAAATGTCCATCTAGTCAAAGCTATGGTTTTTCCAGTAGTCAGGTATGGATGTGAGAGTTGGACTATAAAGAAAGCTGACCACCGAAGAATTGATGCTTTTGAACTGTGGTGTTGGAGAAGACCCTTGAGCGTCCCTTGGACCACAAGGAGATCCAACCAGTCCATCCTAAAGGAAAGCAGTCCTGAACATTCATTGGAAGGATGATGCTGAAGCTAAAACTACTTTGGCTCCCTGATGCAAAGAACTGACTCATTTGAAAAGACCCTGATTCTGGGAAAGATTGAAGGCGGGAGGAGAATGGATGACAGAGAATGCGAGTTTTGGATGGCATCACTGACTCAATGGACATGAGTTTGAGTAGACTCCGGGAGTTGTTGATGGACAGGGAAGCCTGGCATCCTGTAGTCCATTGGGTCTGAAAGAATCGGACATGACTGAGCAATTGAACTGAATTGAACCATTAACAACTAAAAATTCTCAAGCTTAAATATTAATACAAAGCAAAAAATATCTGTAATATGAAGTGAAGATAGTGTTTCTTTTAGGGTAGAGATGTTTGCAATGGATTTTATTAGCTTTTATACAAGTCAGTCAAATCAGTTAATGCTTTAATTATTTTCATTTTTGAATGATAGTTTTAGTGTAATTGAATTCTTGATTGATAGTTTTTTTTTTTTTTAAATATTTTGAATATGCCCTCTCTCTTCTCTCCTTGCCTAAATACAAAAGGTATTACTCTAACGGGATGCAAGTTATGAACAATCTTATCCTGTAGAAAATATCAGTTATAAAATTTTTTGATTAACCTTAAATGAGAGCTAAAAAGGGTGAACAAAAGCAGGAAGATTTTAGGAAAGGGAGAACAACTCAAAAATCATTCAAATTATAATTATAAATTACATGAATGTGAAACATAATGGGAACAATCACTTACCTCACTTATCAGATATCAGAGAGGCTAGAAGAAGATTATCTTTGTAGTGCTGAAAAACAAAGAAAGAAACTGTTAATTCAGAATTCTATTTTAGTGATAACATTTTTCAAGAAAGAAGTAAAGATATTTTCAGATAATGGAATGTGTTACCTCAAAGTTTCCTTCACTTTTAATCTAAAATTATTACAGCATTGTTGATCAGCTATACTCCATTACAAAACGATAAGTTTAAAGTCTGGAAAAAAATTAAAAAAGAGTGGCCTCAAAGGATTAAAGGGGAAATAAAATCCAAGCTCACAAACTACCAAAAATATTGTCTGTTCACAATAGTTAGATTAGAAAACTTCATATTTCACCTGATATTAGCTAAAGCACTCCAAAGAGTTTTGTCTCAGATGTGAGGGCAAACAACTCAAATCAAATAATTTGAATTGAATTTGAATTAAATTCAAAATAAAAATGTCCCACCTAAATCTTAAAAGCAGGACTTAAAAGTATCAAGTTGTTTCCTTATATTAACAGCATCCCAGAACAAACTCAAGAATATTTATAGCATGCAGAAATATCCAGTACCCAAAAGGGAAATCCATATTATCTGGCATCCTGTTAAAATTATCAGGTAGACAAAGAAGCAGATAATATGACTTATGATTATACTACAAAAAATAAATAAAAACACCCAAGCATGATATAGATTATATAATTAATAAAAAAGACTTTAAAACAGTTACTATAGCTATATTCTGTTTGTAAAAAAAAAAAGGTAGTGTATGCTTTTTAAACTAGCAGAGAACAACTGAAAAATAAAATTTTTACATTTCATTCACAACATAAAAACTAAAATACTCAGGAATAAATTCACGAAAGCTATGCAATATTTCTACACTGAAAACTACAAAGTATTGGTGACAGAGACGAAAGAACATTAACACAATAAATCTTACTATACATGGAAAGAAATCAGTCATCTTACAGAATCAAGAAAATACCTATGACAATTACTACAGATATTTTTGCAGAAATTAATAAGCTGTAATGGATGTCCTATTGCTAGCTGTAATACATTGCTAATAAAACGTTAAAACAGTACAACTACTTTGGAAAATTTCTTCAAAGTCTCCTAAAATATTAAACATATACTTGCCATAATTTCCAGCTATTTCATTTCTATGTATGTGTTCAATTAAATGGAAACACTCTTAATACGAAGATATATTTTTGTACAAGTGGCCAATATTGTACTAGTTGTAGCTCTGAAAGTCCTAGGTGCTGAGAAACACTTCAATCCTGTGTAAAGCTGGACTTTTTTATTTTGTTACCCATCATACAGGTGTAAGAGTAAATAAATTAAAGTTTGATGAATAGCAATATTTATATATTTTCAAAGTTCCTCTCTCTAAAACATATTGATAAAAAAGCAAAAATGAGTTTTCAGCATGGAAGTCTGGCAGACAAAACATTAATTAAATGATCAAAGTGAATATCATAAATAATAGTGCAAATGGAAATTTTATGCTACTTGAAAGAAGCAAAGAAGATCATGCAGCACACCTCTGTGGCATTCTTGTCAAAAACTGTAGCTTGTATATCTCATCATAGGGAATATCAAACACATTTATATTTAGAGACATTCTTTAAAATAATTATGCTGAAATTTTCAAAAGTTTCAAGCTCCTAAGAGTCAAGAAAAGGCTGAGAAACTTGCAGAATGAAGGAACTTAAAGCAGTATGACAACTAAATTCAGTATGTGATTCCAAAGAGAATGTTTTCTCTATGAAGAACATTACTGAGGTCATTAGTGGGATGAAACAGGCTCTAAAGATTAGATAATAGTATTCTATCACTGTAAATTTCCTTATTATATCAGTCCTACTGTGGTTATGTGGGCTTCTCAGTTTGCTCAGTGGTAAAGAATCCGCCTGCCAATGCAGAAGATGCAGGAGACCAGGGTTCAATCCCTGGGTCAGGAAGATCCCCTGGAGGAGGAAATTGTAATCACTCCAGTATTTCTTTCCTGGAAAAACCTAAGGACAGAGGAGCCTGGCGGTCCCAAAGAGACGGACACAACTTACCGACTGAGCATGCACTGTGGTTATGGAGGAGGATGACTTTTCTTACAGAACATATACAGCAAAGTATTCAGAGTAAAACATTAATAGCTTATTGTCAGATAGTACAGCAATAATTTTTCTGTCCTCTGTCTCCTTGCTTTCCTAAGTTTGTGATTGTTTAAAAATTAAAATTAAAAAAAAGAATTAGAACCTTCTAAATGGAAAAAAGACACCAAATATAAAGCTCTAAATAAACTGTATTTTAAGAGAAGATGAATGATCAACAGCTATTTCTGCCTAACATAGAATTTATCCAGCACACAAGATTTGCTGAAGAGAAGTCTGGGACAGCTAGGATTTAAAAAAAAAAAAAAGGTGATATCTTTAAAAAAGAGTGATATTTTTACCTTAGGATAATATGAAATGTTAAATTAAAGCAACTAAAATTTTCATGGAAAGTTAAAAATTTTTATAAAGCACTTACATTTTCATATTTCAAAGTTGTGAAATACAGTCTTGTAATTTAAAAACTAAGTGTACAAAGACTAACCCAATGCAACTTTTATACTCATTTACAAATTATTAATTAAACTTATTAACTTTAAATTTCACATATTTGCATGTTAGTAGATAGTACACCTGGCTTCCCTGGTGGCTCAGTGGTAAAGAATCTGCCTGCCAATGCAGGAGAAGCAGCTTCTATCCCTGGGTTGGGAAGATCCCCTAGAGAAATGGCAACCCACTCCAGTATTCTTGCCTAGAGAATTCCATGGACAGAGGAGCCTGTTGGGCTACAGTCCATGGGGCCACAAAGAGTTGGACATGACTGATCAACTAAACAATAATAACAACTTATGTCTCAATAACAGTCCAAAAATTATTCAACAGCAGTGTTGGTACAAATTATCTTCCCTAGGTTATAGGGAAATATTTCAGAAATCAAGAAAAAAATAAATGAATTCTATGGAGAATAATGTATTTTTCATTCTTCATAAAGACACTTTAAAGGAAGAGTGGATAGTCTGAGGAGGGAGAGAGACCTCATCTTCATTGGATATGGAAGTGTTAGTCACTCAGTCATGTCTAACTCTGCGACCCCATGGACTTTACCCCACCAGGCTCCTCTGACCATAAGATTCTCCAGGCAAGAATACTGGAGTGGGTAGCCATTCCCTTCTCCAGGGGATATTCCCAACCCAGGGATAGCACCCTGGTCTCCTGCATTGCAGGCAGATTCTTTACTGTATGAGCCACCAGGGGAGCTCCACCTTCATTCAGCCAGTTCAGTTCAGTTCAGTCGCTCAGTCGTGTCCGACTCTTTGCGACCCCATGAATCGCAGCACGCCGGGCCTCCCTGTCCATCACCAACTCCCGGAGTTCACTCAGACTCACGTCCATCGAGTCAGTGATGCCATCCAGCCATCTCATCCTCTGTCATCCCCTTCTCCTCCTGCCCCCAATCCCTCCCAGCATCAGAGTCTTTTCCAATGAGTCACCTCTTCGCATGAGGTGGCCAAAGTACTGGAGTTTCAGCTTTAGCATCAGTCCTTCCAAAGAAATCCCAGGGCTGATCTCCTTCAGAATGGACTGGTTGGATCTCCTTGCAGTCTAAGGGACTCTCAAGAGTCTTCTCCAACACCACAGTTCAAAAGCATCAATTCTTCAGCGTTCAGCCTTCTTCACAGTCCAACTCTCACATCCATACATGACCACAGGAAAAACCATAACCTTGACTAGACGGACCTTTGTTGGTAAAGTAATGTCTCTGCTTTTGAATATGCTATCTAGGTTGGTCATAACTTTCCTTCCAAGGAGTAAGCATCTTTTAATTTCATGGCTGCAGTCACCATCTGCAGTGATTTTGGAGCCCCCAAAAATAAAGTCTGACACTGTTTCCACTGTTTCCCCATCTATTTCCCATGAAGTGATAGGACCAGAAAAGTTTGATCAATAAAAAGGGTCTTTACCATTGAAAGTGATTTGCATTTTTATCTACAAGGAGAGGAAAATTTAGGGAAAATAACAAAGATAAAAGAAAGTGAGTGAAAGGAAAGAGCCATTCTATTCTGGCTGCAGGAAAATAAATTGTAATGACAGTTCCAAGGACAATTTAAAATCTTCCAGCACAGCTTCCTGGGGACTCTACTATTAATAAGCAGAGGCTAAAGTTAAAAAAAAATGTTTTGAAGCTTGACATCAGAACTCCACTACGGCTGTCAGGGATTTAATGGTGAGCTGAGGTTCTGACCTCCTCAAGAATATAAGAAGGAAAATTCAGAGGGAAAGAAGTTGAAATATGGGTTGATAAGGTTGCCCTCTGCACATGGTTATCACAAGTCATTCTACATGGATATATCAATGGTGTATACTCTTGATACATCAGACACAACTGCAAGAATTTGGAAGAAACTATTTTTAATAACAAAGTTGGATTAAATCTTTAGAATTCATACTTTTAAAATATGTACCTCAAATACTAATATTTTATTTTGTAGTGAATAAATATAATACATAAATATTTTACTTATCAATGTATTATAAGCTTATTCATTGTACATTCATGAGTACTCATAGTACTCATGAGAATCCTAAATCAATTACCATTTGTTAACATCAGTTTCCTCCAATTATTTTCCATCTTGTTTAAGTTAAAATATTTTTCTGTTTTTGTCTTCAAAAAAGTTACTTAAAGTTTTAGTGATTTTTTTTTAAAGTTTCCAGTAACACCTGATATGATATTTGACATGAAAGAGACACTTAATTCTGTTTGTTGGTGGAGTTGTAACAGCTATTATATAAAGAGACTATGCATTCTTGAAATATAAAATTAATTTAAAATTTCCTTCTTAATGATATTGCCTTTGCCAGAGACTGAATGTACTAACAAGTCATTAAACAGAGGGATTTAGAAATGCTTTGAAACACATGGATTATTGTGCTCAGTTTTCTTTTATCACTACTATAATGTGGATTAGTACAAACTCAAAAGTACTGAAATGAAATGGAAAGAAACAGTATCGCTCATCCTACGATCTTTGTGAAATGTAAGTGGTTATAAATGGTAGTATTTTTGTATCCCAGTATTCTTGCCTGGAAAATCCCATGGACAGAGGAGCTTGGCGGGCTACAGGTCATGGGGTCACAAAGAGTCAGACACGACTGAGGGACTGAGCAAATACTGGGAGTATCTGGAAAACTGTTGAGAGGACACTGTCTCCATAGGGAGAAGGACTTATGGACCAAAGTTAGGAGAAACAGCATAAGAAGGAGTACCCTAGGAAGGATGAGGAGGAAGGGTTGGAGGAGAAAAGGAAGCCTAAGGAGACTATCAGAGAAAAGGGTTAGGTCAAAGACATACAAGTGAAACGGAGAAGGAAATGGCAACCCAGTCCAGTATTCTTGCCTGGAGAATCCCATGGACAGAGGAGCCTGGTGGGCTACTGTTCATGGGGTCATAAAGAGTCAGACACAACTGAATTAGTAAGCACATACAAGTGAAAATTTCACCAAAAAAAAAAAACTTCCTTTGTCCAATTTTTCATTGCTAAATTTTCAAAATGATCTACTACCCTAATCCCACTTTCATTTCAGTTTCCTTTATATCTCTAACTTCTGTGTGGCTCTGGGCCAGATTGTGTGATATCTTAAGACAAATAAGAGAACTTACACTATATATCCCATTTTGTGAAAAAAGGGAGTTCCTTTTATTTCCAAAAAAACCTAGAAATTTACTTGTGGAACATACACATATTTTATCTAAATTCATAAATTCTCATCTCTTAACATGCTGCTAATATGCTATATAATGGGAAACTATGATTGTCATACACAAGATTTTCTAATACTTTCAGGTGATTATATTGGAGGGTAACTATACCCACACACATAATACCCTACGGTCCTAATATTAAAGTCATAATGTGGGAAGCCACATTATGGCTTATCTGGATTTAGATTAGAATAACAAAATGTTTAATATTTTAAAAAGTAAAGTAAAAGATCTCTCTATATATATATTTGAATTTTGGGAGGACATAAACATTCAGCCTGTAGAAATCATATTCTCCAAGCCCTTCTTCCTCACTTTTGTGTTTTGAAACTTAAAATAGAAGCAAAATGTTTTCTTAAAATATAATATGAAGAAGCTGAGAGGAAGTATCATCAAAAATAAAAGTATATTACGATGAATAGGCCAGAAATTTTTCAAGGTTTTCTTTTTTATTCACTGTCCTAGAGGGGTATAAATCACTTGATCTCCACACCTTGAATTCCATTAAAGAACTTCTCAAATGAATACTCAAAGAGATGGAGCATTTCGGGTTCTTCTACCTTATAAACACCTATAAGAGCTCAGATGTTTGGAATAGTTCACCATGTACAGCAAAGCATGAGCTTCCCTGCATCAACACTAAAGCAATTGAAATATTTAGCAGTCAAGTGGCAAGAGGACAAGATCAGACATATAACATGAAGTTGACATAATCAAACTATTCCCTATTTCTGTCAAGCAGATGTTGGAGTTTAAGAGTTTATGTTGGGAGGAAGAGGCAGAAATACTGGAAGGCTACTTTGGGATGTTACTGGTATTTTGAATTTATGGAATATAAGCCTGAGTTTAGTACAAATTTAACTCCTGAATACCCTGAGTATAATTAAGTATTAATGATGCTACAAGTTCAGTAGTATCTCCTTCCAGTCTTTTTATTTCAATCTCCTAGGATGCGACAGACCACTGAATCAGGAGAAGACTCACATACATGAATATGCTCTACTACATAGACTTGATATATCTAGAAATAGGTTAACAATTACCTGAATAGAATATATTCCAACATCTATAATGCTTTTGTACAAGCCAAATTTATCCCCCAAATATTGCTCTTTTAATGATTTACCAATAAATATATTTATATTATTATTCTTTTTTTTTTTCTTTTTTAAATTTGTTGTCAGAAGTGGAAAGTCCATAAAATGAAGACTCATGTGTAATCAGTTCAGTTCAGCTGCTCAGTCGTGTCTGACTCTTTGCGACCCCATGAATTGCAGCACGCCAGGCCTCCCTGTCCATCACCAACACCTGGAGTCCACCCAAATTCATGTCCATTGTGTCAGTGATGCCATCCAACCATCTCATCCTCTGTCGTCCCCTTCTCCTCCTGCCCTCAATCTTTCCCAGCATCAGGGTCTTCTCAAATGAGTCAACTCTTCGCATGAGGTGGCCAAAGTATTGGAGTTTCAGCTTCAACATCAGTCCCTCCAATGAACACCCAGGACTGATCTCTTTTAGGATGGGCTGGTTGGATCTCCTTGCAGTCCAAGGGACTCTCAAGAGTCTTCTCCAACACCACAGTTCAAAAGCATCAATTCTTAGGTGCTCAGCTTTCTTTATAGTCCAATTCTCACATCCATACATGACTACTGGAAAAACCATAGCCTTGACTAGATGGACCTTTGTTGGCAAAGTAGTCTCTGCTTTTGAATATGCTGTCTAGGTTGGTCATAACTTTCCTTCCAAGGAGCAAGCGTCTTTTAATTTCATGGCTGCAATCACCATCCACAGTGATTTTGGAGCCCAGAAAAATAAAGTCAGCCGCTGTTTCCACTGTTGCCCCATCTATTTGCCATGAAGTGATGGGACCGGATGCCATAATGTTAGTTTTCTGAATGTTGAACTTTAAGCCAATTTTTTCACTCTCCTCTTTCACTTTCATCAAAAGGCTCTTTAGTTCTTCTTCACTTTCTTCCATAAGGGTGGTGTCATCTGCATATCATGTGTGATAGCTGCTATTTATTGAATGACTGGCAGGTGCCAGGCATTATGTTAAGTGCTTTGTAGGATTTGTTGCATTTAATTTCTTCAACATGATGGAGGAACTATCAGGGTCTCCATTTTACAGCTGAGTATCTGATGCTTCAATAAATAAAGCAGTGCATCCATGGTCAGTAAAGGTAAAGGATGGCTGATCTGGGATTTGGTAGAAATTTGGTTGCTTCCAAACACTTCCCCTTTCTATAAACTACTACAGTATGTATTTTTCATAAGTGAATAACATACTGAAATACCACACCCACAACTTTTTTTAATATATAAAAGTTATGAGTCAGGTAAGATTCCAGATTCTCGAAAGAAAGCATTCATAATGAAGTAATGATGTATGGGTAGTGGAATATTGTCTGCTACAAGCTTACTAGAGACACATTACTGAACAACTGAGCACCCACGTTCTTTTCTATAAAATGAGCACAGCTATGTCAAGTTGAGAATTGTTGAGAAGACAAAATGGAACAGCATATTAAATTCAGTAACTACTTATTTTCATCCCTCTTCTCAGCCTGTTTACTACTTTGTCAACTAGAGATAATAAGCCTTCTATCAAATCACTGTGATGGAGATCCTTAAAGGGAAAAAAATTATTAAAATGAAAATGCTTTGAAAAGTACAAAGTGATATTTTAGAGAAATCGTGTTTCTGATCATTAGAACTTTAAGAGTCCTGCCAGAAAGAAATGATGAGTTATCACATAATTCACATTGAGCAGTTCCTATTTAAGAGAGTCAGAACTTTTGTTATTTTGGGGAGCAAACTATCCTGACATGTATTTTCCAACTCTAAATTGTTTATTGGGCTTGGCTTTGTTTTACTTTTGATTCTACTGAGTATGTTAGCATTCTAATAATTATTTTGTATGTTTGAGAGCATTGAAGTAAATTTGAATGACTTTTGGTTGTTTCTCTTCTGCCTCTAAACCACAAGATGACAAAGTATGTAATTTAGTGTGTAACAGAGTGTGTTATTTAGTGTATAAATCCTAATATATTTTTCTGGCCATTGGTAATATAGCTGAATATGATTAAGTAGTGTTGTTTAGTCGCTAAGTCATGTCCGACTCTTTGCGACCCCATGGACTGTAGCCCACCAGGCTCCTCTGTCCATGGGGATTTTCCAGGCAAAAATACTGGAGTGTGTTGCCATGCCTCCTTCAGGGGATTTTCCCATCCCAGGGATCGTACCCATGTCTCCTGCACTGGCCAGCAGATTCTTTACCACTGAGGCACTAGGGAAAAGCATGCTTATGTTTTTTGTTGTTGTTGTTTATATCACTAAGTTGGGTCCAACTCTGCAACCCCAGGACTGCAGCACACTAGGTTTACCAGTCCTTCACTATCTCTCAGAGTCTGCTCAAACTCATGTCGATCAGTCAGTGACGCCATCCAACTATCTCATCCTCTGTTGCTCCCTTCTCTTCTTGCCGTCAGCCTTCCCAGCATCAGGGTCTCTTCCAATGAGTCAGTTCTTCACATCAGATGGCCAAAGTATCAGAGCATCACTTCAGAATTAGTTCTTCCAGTGAATATTCTGAGGTGATTTACTTTAGGATTGACTGGTTTGATCTCCTTGCAGTCAAAGGAACTCTCAAGAGATGCTTACAAAATACACAGAACCAAAGATAGGTAGCAATTACATCAAAGAAACCACAGACTATTGTACTTAGTAGATTATGTAAGAGATATACTTTCTAATGAAAAATTACTAGAACCAGCATCAAGACATTTATGAATATAAATCAGCAAATAAAAAATATGGTTATCAAAAAGAAGCAACTTTTAAAGTTACTCTCTGTGGTAAGTTTGTTTTGATTGAATAAGAGTAAACAATCTAAAACTTGGAAAATAAATTTTTACCAAATGTTGCTTGCATGCTTAAATTTTCATAATACACCTCTAATAAACTAATTCATTGGAGGGACTTTCACGTTTGCAATCTGCTTGAGGTACAACTAAATGGCCCTCTTAAGAAGAAAAATGTCTCATTTTGAATAATTCTAGTATTGATAGAAATGTAAAAGAATTCAGATATATGATAATTCTCTTCAGTCAAATTATTTTCCTTAACAATATGAAATACAGCTTGCTTAATAGCTTAGTGATTTTAAGAAATTAGAAATGGGGGTTAAATTTATATAATTATCTATGCTGTAATCTGGATTATTTCATAGTCTTCAATTTGTTTTTAAAGATTGTTGTTTAGCTGTTCAGTCAGTTGCCATTTCCTTCTCCAGGAGATCTTCCCAATATAGGGATAGAACCCTCATTTCCTGCATTGCAGGCAGATCCTTTTCCACTGAGCCACCAGAGAAGCCCATATCAAAAAGTTTTTCAAACTATAATGCTATTGTTTTTATTTCTGTTATGTATTTTTAATTATTTATTAGTAGGAAATAATACCGGAGAAGGCAATGGCACCCCACTCCAGTACTCTTGCCTGGAAAATCCCATGGATGGAGGAGCCTGGTAGGCTGCAGTCCATGAGGTCGCTAAGAGTCGGACACGACTGAGCAATTTCACTTTCACTTTTCAGTTTCATGCATTGGAGAAGGAAATGGCAATCCACTCCAGTGTTCTTGCCTGGAGAATCCCAGGGACGGGGAGCCTGGTGGACTGCCGTCTATGGGGTTGCACAGAGTCGGACATGACTGAAGCGACTTAGCAGCAGTAGCAGCAGCAGCAGGAAATAATACAGAGAGTAATACATGTTGCAAAGCTTCAGTAATATATCATAGCCAGAAAATTAACATTGATACAAACCACCAACCATGTTTGCATTTCACCCATTTAAAAGTGTATGTCACCCATAATAAATGTGTATGTCTACAACTCTGTAATTCTATCATTTCTAGAATGTTACATCAATTCAATCATAGTTATATTCTGTATTTTGAGACTGGCTTTTTTTCACTCAGCAAAATTCTCTTGAGATTCAGCCAGGTTTTGCACTGTTTTAGTATTCCATTCTGTGGATGTACCACAGATTGCTTAATCATTCACCCGTCCAAGGACATCCAGGTTGCTTTCATTTGGGGGGTGTTATAACTAAAGCTACTATGAGCATTTGTTTACAGGTTTTATTGCAGACTTTGGTTTTCATTTCTCTGGGATAAATGTCCAAGATTAAAGTTACATGGTTGCATGGTAATTGTACGTTTAATTTTTAAAGAAACTATTACAGTCATCCAGAATGGCTTATACTATTTCACACTCTCAGCAGTAATGTAGAAGTTTCTCTGTATTCTCCCCAGTATTTGGGATGATTATTCTTTATTTTAGCCATCTGATAGATATGTAGTGATATCTTGTTTGGTTTTAATTTGCTTCTCCCTAATGGTTAATGCTGTTGAATATATTTTCATGTACACATCTACCATCTGTAAATCTTTTTCAGTTAAATGCCTGTTCATGTATTTTGCTGATTTTCTAATTGAATTTATTCATAGTATTTTCTATTATTGAGTTTGGGAACTCTTGCTATATTCTAAATGCAAGTGCTTTTTCGGAATTGTGATTTGCAAACATTTTCTCCCGGTCTGTAGATTGTCAATCCATTCTCTTAATAGAATTTTTCACAGAATAAAAAATTTCAACTTTAAAATGAAACAATTTATCAATTTTTCATTTGTACTTTGGGTCAAGTCTGATAATTTTTTGCCCAGTCCTAATTTTTTTCCATTCTACTTTTTGTAAACGCTTTGTATTATTTTTTGTTTGTTTTACTCATAAGTCCATGATCGATTTCGAGTGAATTTTAATATAAAGCATGAGATTTAGCCAGAGGTTTTTTTTTCTTTTTTTGGTATTCAGTTCAGTTCAGTTCAGTCGCTCAGTTGTGTCCAACTCTTTGCAACCCCATGGACTGCAGCACGCCAGGCCTCCCTGTCCACCACCAACTCCCGGAGCTTACTCAAACTCATATCCATTGATTCAATGATGCCATCCAACCATCTCCTCCTCTGTTGTTCCCTTCTCCCCCCTGCAATCTTTCCCAGCATCAGGGTCTTTTCAAATGAGTCATTTATTTGCATCAGGTGGCAAAAGTATTGGAGTTTCAGCTTCAACATCAGTCCTTCCAATGAATATTCCATGACCAATTTTGAGTGAATTTTAATGTAAAGCATGAGGTTTAGCCAGATTTTTTTTCTTTTTTTGGTATACAGATGGCCAATTGTTCCAACATTCTTTGTTGAAAGTGCTATCATTTGTTATTGAGTTGCTTTTTCATCTTTATCAAAGTTCATTATTGCATATCTGCATGGAATTATTTCTAGATTTTCTATCTTGTTTCATGGCTCTATTCTATTGGCCAATTTGTCCCTTTTCAAGTACCAAAATCCCTTGATTACTATAATTATGTAGAATTCCTTAAAATGGACAGAATTATTAATCTCACTTTTTCTTATTCCAGATAGCATCTAAAGTCTTAATCTTTTCCATGTCATTTTCAGAATATGCTTAATATATCTACAAGAATCTTGCTGAGATTTCAAAAGGAATTGCCTTAAATCTATAGATAAATTTGGAGAGAACAGTTTACTGTGTTGAGTCTTTCAATCCATGAACATAATATTTCACTCCATTTATTTATGCATTCTTCGATTTCTGGCATCAAGATTTTGTAATCTTCAACATATAGATTCTATACATGCTTTTTGAGATTTATATCAAAGTACTTCAATTTTCATTGAATCAACGATAAAAGATATTGTGTTCTTAATTCTGGTATCCATATATTCATTGTTAGTATGAAGAAATGAGATTGATTTTCTTTGTGTTAATCTTGTATTCTAAAACCCCACTGAATTATTACAATAATTCTTTTTTGTAGTATTCAGGGTTTTCTCTTAATTTCACTTGTCCCTTAGAAGAAAAGCTATGACAAATCTAGACACCGTATTAAAAAGTAGGGAAATCACTTTGCTGACAAAAGTGCATCTAATCAAAGCTATGGTTTTCCCAGTTGTCATGTATGGATGTGAGAGTTGGACCATAAAGAAGGCTGAATTGAATTTGAATTGAATTGAAAGTTGCTCAGTCATTTCTGACTCTTTGCAACCCCAAGTTCATGGAATTCTCTAGGCCAGAATACTGGAGTTGGTAGCTTTTCCTTTCTCCATGGGATCTTCCCAACCCAGGGATCAAATCCAGGTCTTCCCTGTTAGCTCAACTGGTAAAGAATATGCCTGCAATACAGGAGAACCCAGTTGAATTCCTGTGTTGGAAAGATCCCCTTGAGAAAGGTTAGGCCACCACTCCAGTATTCCTGGGCTTCCCTGGTGGCTCAGACGGTAAAGAATCTTCCTGCAAAGAAGGCTGAGTGCCAAAGAATTGATGTTTTCAAACTGTGGTCCTACAAAAGACTATTGAAAGTCTCTTGAACAGCAAGGAGATCACATTCGCCAAGCCTAAAGGAAATCAACCCTGAACAGTCACTGGAAGGACTGATACTGAAGCTCCAATAAATTTGGCCATCTGATGTGAAGAGCCAACTTATTGGAAAAGACCCTGATGCTGGAAAAGATTGAGGACAGAAGAAGAGGGTGACAGAGAATGAGATGGTTAGATAGCATCACTGACTCAATGGACATGAGTTTGAGCAAACTCCAGGAGATAGTGAAGGGCAGGGAAGCTGGGGTCAGAGTCAGAAATGACTTAGAGACTAAACGGCAGGTTTTCTACATAGCTGTCACATCCTCTGCAAATAAGAACAGCTTCATGTCTCTTTTTGCAATTTGTATCTTGAGAGTCCCTTGGACTGCAAGGAGATCCAACCAGTCCATTCTAAAGGAGATCAGCCCTGGGATTTCTTTGGAAGGAATGATGCTAAAGCTGAAACTCCAGTACTTTGGCCACCTCATGTGAAGAGTTGACTCATTGGAAAAGACTCTGATGCTGGGAGAGATTGGGGGCAAGAGGAGAAGGGGACGACAGAGGATGAGATGGCTGGATGGCATCACTGACTCAATGGACATGAGTCTGAGTGAACTCCGGGAGTTGGTTGATGGACAGGTAGGCCTGGCGTGCTGCGATTCATGGGGTAGCAAAGAGTCGGACACGACTGAGCGACTGATCTGATCTGATGTCCTTTTTGCTTTTTCTTGCCTAGCCTTTTTGTGCTGGCTAGAATTTCTAGCATATGCTGAATAAGCATAGTAAGGGCAGTCATTCTCATCTTGTTCCCAATCCAGGAGGGAAAGTATCCATTCAGTCTTTGAAAGTAAAGCATGATGTTGCTGCAGGCTTCTGTATGTGTAATTTTTCCAGTTTAGAAAGTCCCCGTCTACTTGAGCTCAGAGTTTTTAGTCATTAATGGAGGTTGGCTTTGGTCACAGACTTATTTAGCATGTTACTGCTGCTACTGCTAAGTCACTTCAGTCGTGTCTGACTCTGTGCGACCCCACAGACGGCCGCCCACCAGGCTCCCCCATCCCTGGGATTCTCCAGGCACAAACACTGGAGTGAGTTGCCATTTCCTTCTCCTATGCATGAAAGTAAAAAGTGAAAGTGAAGTCACTCAGCCCTGTCTAACTCTTAGTGACCCCAAGGACTGCAGCCTACCAGGCTCCTCCGTCCATAGGATTTTCCAGGCAAGAGTACTGGAGTGGGGTGCCATTGCCTACTCATGATCAAATAGTTGTTCTTATATAGCCTACTGATACTGTGGGCTGTAATGATTGATTTTAAAATGCTGAACTAGACTGGCATAACTATAATAAACCCCACTTGTCATGGCATATAATTCTTTTCACAAATTGTTGGATTTCATTAATATTTTGTTGATTTTTACATCTATGTTCATGGTTTTTAATGTTTTTAATTTTCTTTTCTCACAATTTCTTTACCTCATTTTGGAATTTCAGTGATACTTGCCTCAAAAAATGAGTTACAGTCTCTGCTGGAAGAGAACACAGAATACTGGCATGATTTCTCCTTCAAATGTTTGGTAAAACCCACTAGTGAAACTACTAGGCTTAGTACTTTGTTTTTTGTAGGCTAATTTTTATTATCTCTCATTGCATGCATTTTGGTAGATTGTATCTTTCAAGAAATTGCCTATTTCATCTAAATTATCAAATTTCTGGGCATAGACTTGCTCATTTTATCATTTTAATGTCCATGGGCTCAGCAGTGGTGCTCTCTCTTTCATTTTTGATATTATCCACATTCTAGATGATAAATGTAAATATAGGTATCTGTTGGTTAGTCCTGCAAAAGGTTCATTAATTTTATTTACCATTTCAAAGAAGTAAATCAGTTTTATTTTCTCGACTGCTTTCAATTCTATAAATTTGTGACTTTTCTATTCCTTCCACTCAGTTTGGATTTATTTTGTTTTTCTTTTTCTGTTTTCTTAAGGTAGGAACATAAATTACCGAATTCAGATATGTCTTCTTTTCTATTGCAAGCACATACCCCTGTAAATGTTCCTCTCAATACTGTGACAGTTGCATCCCAAATATTTTGATGTATTTTCAATTTCTTTCAGTACCATAGTTTTTTATTTTAAAAAGTACATACATCAACAACAACAACAACAAAAACTATGTATCAGGTAATATTGCTACTAAATATAAAGAAATTCTCCTCTCTTCCCTTTTCAAAAACAGTTAATGTTAGGGCAGCCTGAGGACTTTTTTCCAATCATGCAAAAATTAATTGTTTTGTAAACAGTGAAAGTCATTCAGTTATATCCTACTCTTTGCCACCCATGGACTGTAGCCCTACAGGCTACTCTTCCATGAAATTCTACAGGCAAGAATACTGGAGTGGGTAGCCATTCCCTTCTCCAGGGGATCTTCCCAACTCAGGGATCGAACTTTGGTTTTCTGCATTGCAGGCAGATTCTTTACTGTCTGAGTTATCAGGGAAGCCTCCATATATATTATCCAATACACATATAATGTATATATTATATATAATACACATATAATGTATGTATTATATATAACACACATATGTATTATATATACTACATATATAATGTGTGTATCATATATACATACATATTATGTACATACATATAATACATATGTACTATATACATATATATACATAGAATACATACATGCAATTATTTATGTATTATATACATTATAATAGATATATAATGTATTATATATAATACATATATAATACTATTTTATATAAAGGAGCAATATAAAGATTTTTCATTTACCACTTAGTATATTAATGGTCTTCTTCCAGGTTATGAGAATGAAGTATGTTTTTGCAAATTTGAATGGAATGTGTCCATTCCATCTGTGCAGTCAGAAACTGGAGAAGTATATAGTGGGTCACAGATTCACTTCCTCATGTTGTGAGTAAATCCAGTAGATTTCAACTCATCAATTGATCTTTACATGCTTCCATTGTTACAGGAAAACATGAGTTGCATTGCAAAACAAAAATACATGACATTCTCACTCCAGAATGGTTTCGAGAAAAACACACCTGTTCAATTTATTTGAGAAAACCTCAATATACAAAATGCCACAAGGAAACTGAAAACCTAGTGAAAATGATTTATCACAGTGTTTCCTATTAAAAACAGAATTCATAGCATCTTATTTCTATACTCAAAACATTCCCATCACGTCTCACCTCATTAACAGTAAAGACTGATTTCATGTTGTGGGAAGCGGTCAGATCTAGCATTATCCATCCTTGTATCATCCCCTACTATGGTTCATGTCGTTCCTTCTGTTGCAAACACAGAGACCACCTTGCCAGTTCTTCCTCAGGGCTTTCACACTTGCTCTTCTCTCTGCCAGGAATACTCTCTCCCTTTACAGCATCTTGATTTACTTTCTCATTCTTATAGGTCTTATTTTATTACCTTTTCACTTTATTTCTCACTTTATTACATTTTCACGTTCTTAAGTCTTTGTGGTGCTGTTTAGCATTTGTTTACTGAATGAATTAACTAACCACCTATTCTAATGGTTAAGAATGGGTCACCCAAGGGATGCTTAGGTTCAAATCCTTATATAGGCAGTGTGTAACTGTGTTTTATAGGGAAACTTAGTTAATGCCTCTGTGGTTTAATTCATGCGTGCCTAGTTGCTGACTCTTTGTGACCCCATGGACTATAGCCCACAAGGCTCCTCTGTTTCTGGGATTTACTGGGCAAAAATACTGGAGTGGCTTGCCATTCCCTTCTCCAGGGGATCTTCCTGACCCAAGGATCAAACCTGAGTCTCCTGTACTGCAGATAAACTCTTTACCCTCTAAGCCACCAGGGGAGCCTGCTTTAATTCATTCATCTATACAACTGAGAAAACAGAAGTATTTATCTCATGGACTTGTTACTCAAATATCAGGAGAAAATATATGTAAAATAATTTTCACAGTGCTGGGAACATAGGAAGTACTAAAAACTGCTGTTTATTATTATGAATATATTTGATATTATGTTATACAATGATTAGAAATATCAATAGAAAAATACTCAATTATGTATATTGGCAAACTTGGTGCCCTTGATGGTAAAAATATATTTTACATTACACATTTTTATACTGTTCAGGTAAAAACAATTTATATGTCTATGTGTGTATATAGAGATAAATGTATCTACCCATCTTCTATGTCTCACGTTTTCTTTAGAAACACTTTTGATTCTATTTACTTTCCACCAAAAGAGTGATTATAGATATATTATTTTTCACATCTCTGTGGTCCTCTGGTGAGGCTAATTTATGATTATTTTACTGCCCCAAAGGTCCAACTCTAACATCTAAGAGTTTTATTCCATGGGGCTTTCCTTCTCAACTTCCCAGGCAGCCTGATTCTCATTTGCTCCACAGCTATGGGGTAGTACTTTTATTAAGAACATAGACCTACAGCTATCAAAATCAGCAATATACCCAAGGAAATTTTAAAGCTCTCATAGACTCCCTTAGTGTTTTCCCCTCAAGATATCCATGGTATTTCACTTCAATCAGCATGTAAATTCTTTTCCTAAATCTCTGTCATGGTTGAAAATCATGTTACTCTCAAAAGGAATGAGAGCAAAATGCCGTTCATGTTTCAGAGGATTGTTTTTCGTTCTTATCATAAGAACAACACATAATTATTATTGAAAATTAAGTGGTAACAATACAAAGATAGAAATATTCAGAATGCCGTTTTAAAAATATAAACTGTACAGCAATGAACATTTATATATCTTAAAGTTTTTTGGGCTTCCCTGGTGGCTCAGACAGTAAAGAATCCACCCACAATATGAAAGACCTGGGTTTACTCCCTGGGTTGAGAAGATCCCCTGCAGAAGGGAAAGACAACCCACTCCAGTATTCTGGCCTGGAGAATTCCATGGACATAGGAGCCCGGCAGGCTACAAAGAGTCAGACATGACTGACAGACATTCACTTTCAAGGGTTTTTATATAATCTCTGCATTCCTCCCCTTCTCCTCCTCTTCTTTCTCATCCTTTTCCTTCTCTCTCTCTCTCATTTTACCCAAAAAATAAAGGAATAATATACCCACATTACTTTAAGTATGCATTCTTTTGAAACTATAAATTAAAATTATCATTTTGTTAGGAGCAATCTGTATTTTTAAAAAATTTTGTGAAAGGCATATTTCTCCCAGTTGCCCACTTTTGTATCAGTTAATATCAGCTTTATGTGGTCTTATTCTAATTTGCAATAATGATGTTGTGAACAGAATTGTTTACCCCCCCTGAAATTCGTTATGTCGAATTTCTAATCTGCAGCACTTCTCATCATGACTGTATTTGGAGATAAGGTCTTTGAAAAGGGTAACTAAGTTAAAATGAAGCCCTTAGTGCAGGCCTTAGTCCAACATGGCTGACACTCTTTAAAAAGAGGAGGCGGGGACACAGACATGAACAGAAGTGAAACCACGTGAAGATACAGGGAGAAGACAGCCATCCACAGGCCAAAAAAAGAGGCCTCAGATGAAACCAAGCCTGAAGTCACCCAGATTTTTGGATTTCTAGCCTCTAGAATTGTTAGGAAATAAATTTCTGCTATTTAAGCCACCCAGTCTATGGCACATTTCTGTGTGTTTGTGTGTGTGTGTGTGTGTGTGTGTGTGTGTGTGTGTGAGCCCTAGAACACTAACATAGGTATTAATCACTTATTTCTTCAATCTACATTGAAAATATATTTTCTAGTTTGTTATTTGTTTGTGTATGTATATATAGAAAGTACAAAATCATAATTGTACTGCTTTGTGGGTTTTTTCAGAATGAATAGACATATATAACCACTCCCAGATAGAATAGAATATCATTAGCACAATTAGAACTGGACATGGAACAACAGACTGGTTCCAAATAAGAAAAGGAGTACATCAAGACTGTATATTGTCACCCCATTTTATTTAACTTATATGCAGAGTACATCATGAGAAACGCTGGGCTGGAAGAAGTACAAGCTGGAATCAAGATTGCTGGGAGAAATATCAATAACCTCAGATATGCAGATGACACCACCTTTATGGCAGAAAGTAAAGAAGACTAAAGAGCCTCTTAAAGAAAGTGAAAGCGGAGAGTGAAAAAGTTGGCCTAAAGCTCAACATTCAGAAAACTAAGATCATGGCATCCAGCCCCATCACTTCATGGCAAATAGATGGGGAAACAGTGGAAACAGTGGATAACTTTATTTTGGGGGACTCCAAAATCACTGCAGATGGTGATTGCAGCCATTAAATTAAAAGATGCTTAATCCTTGGAATGAAAGTTATGACCAACCTAAACAGCGTATTAAAAAGCAGAGACATTACTTTGCCAACAAAGGTCCACCTAGTCAAAGCTATGGTTTTTCCAGTAATTATGTATGGATGTGAGAGTTGGGCTATAAAAAAAGCTGAGCACCGAAGAATTGATACTTTTGAACTATGGTGTTGGAGAAGACTCTTGAGAGTCCCTTGGACTGCATGGAGATCCAACTAGCCCATCCTAAAGGAGATCAGTCCTGGGTGTTCATTGGAAGGACTGATGTTGATGCTGAAACTGCAATACTTTGGCCACCTGATACGAAGAGCTGACTCATTTGAAAAGACCCTGATGCTGGGAAAGATTGAGGGCAGGAGGAGAAGGGGATGACAGAGGATGAGATTTTTGGATGGCATCACCTACTCAATGGACATGAGTTTGGGTGAACTCTGGGAGTTGGTGATGGACAGGGAGGCCTGACGTGCTGCGGTTCATGGCGTTGCAAAGAGTTGGACACGACTGAGAGACTGAACTGAACTGAACTGAAGCACCCAGAATCCACTCTCATTCTTTCTCTGAACCTTCACAGAGTGAAGTGTTAGTCACTCAGTTGTTTTCAATTCTTTGTGACCCCATGGACTCTAGCCCACCAGGTTCCTCTGTCCATGGATGTCTCTACCATCTAAGCCACCAGGGGAGCCTTCTCTGAACCCTCCTTAAATCCAAATGTAAAGAGTACTTTGTCTCTATTAACTAGTTCTACATGTGTCACAATGCATATGTAAGCTCAGCTTATGTATAATGCCAACCCATTTTCCTAACACCAGCAGCAATGGAGCCACACATGGGAATTGCATTTTCTCTATGTCCAGGGCCATACTAGGTAATGCCAGCCTTTATTCTAGTCATGTGTCTTTTCTTCATTTTAGTCATTCTCTTTTGTGTAAAGTGATAGAGCTTTACATTTAATTTTTGAGTGAGAGATTGAACATCTTTTCAAACGCTTTTTAATTTATGGCACTTACCTTTGTATGAGTCCCTTATTCATCAGTTTAATTGTTTACTATCTTTTTCTGACTATAAGAGTTCTCAATACATTGAAAAGATACATAATTTATCTACATATATTGTACATTTTGTCCATATTTCACTTGCCATTAAAGCTTTTAATGTTGTCTTTTAACAAATAGGAATATTTAATGTAGTCCTTTCCATCATATTTTATGGTTAATGTTCTTTATGTCTTCTTTCAGAAATCTTTGGCCTCTCACAAGGTCAAGAAGTTGTTTTCCTGGATTTGTTACCTTATAGAGAGTTTTTGGTGGTTTTGTTTTTAGATCTTTAGCATCTAGAATGTAGAGTTTTTAATTTTATGATCTAAGATTTCTTTTTTCAGGAGGGTATTCAATTCATCCAACGTCATTCAATTTTCTTTTGCATTACTGCACTGAAGTTTCACCTTAATCATAAATCAAGGCCACATATTTGTAATTTGTTTTCTGAATTTTCTATAATCTTTCATTAATCTGCCAATGCCTGTACAAAAGTCATTTTGGTGTCAGATTCTCTCAGTTTTTGACTATCTGAAAATATGTTTACTTTGTCCTCATTTTTGAAACACATTTATTGGATTTAAATTTCGGGGTTAGCAGTTATTTTCTCTCAGATCTTCAAAGACACCATTCTATTTTCTTTTGACTCTCTTTGCTCCTTTAGAGAAGTCAGTAGTGAGGTCTGTTGTATCTAATAAGGTTGCCTTATTATTCATTTAAATGTAAATGTATTTTTACAACTTGGAAACTTTTAGGAGGGAAAATATTCAATTAAATGTGCATAATTAACATATATATTAAATACATAAAGTAAAATTAAATATCACACAAGAGAAAAATTAACCTGGATTATTTATGCAAATTATGATAAACTGTGATACACTCTAAATATAGAGTACTTAGGTAGGTTTTCTTTGCTTTCTTTATGTTATTGGATTTCTTAATTTTTCCTGAATTTGGCTGAATGTCCCATTCCCTCTAAAGCTTTTAGAGCTCTGATTATACTTACATTAAAAATTTTCAACTGTCACCTATCAGTCAGTTCAGTTCAGTTCAGTCACTCAGTCATGTCCGACTCTTTGCAACCTCGTGAATCGCAGCATGCCAGGCCTCCCTGTCCATCACCAACTCCCGGAGTTCACCCAAACCCATGTCCATTGAGTCAGTGATGCCACCCAGCCATCTCATCCCCTGTCGTCCCCTTCTCCTCCTGCCCCCAATCCCTCCCAGCATCAGGGTCTTTTCCAAAGAGTCAGCTCTTCGCATCAGGTGGCCAAAGTATTGGAGTTGCAGCCTCAACATCAGTCTTTCCAATGAACTCCCAGGACTAATCTCCTTTAGGATGCACTAGTCGGATTTCCTTGCAGTCCAAGGGACTCTCAAGAGTCTTCTCCAACACCACAGTTCAAAAGCATCAATTCTTCAGCACTCAGCTTTCTTTATAGTCCAATTCTCACATCCATACATGACCACTGGAAAAACCATAGCCTTGACTAGATGGATCTTTGTTGACAAAGTAATATCTCTGCTTTTTAATATGCTGTTTAGGTTGGTCATAACTTTCCTTCCAGGAGTGTCTTTTAATTTAATGGCTGCAGTCACCATCTGCAGTGAGTTTAGAGCCCAGAAAAATAAACTCAGCCACTGTTTCCACTGTTTGCCCATCTATTTCCCATGAAGTGATGGGACCAGATGCCATGATCTTCGTTTTCTGAATGTTGAGCTTTAAGCCAACTTTTTCACTCTCCTCTTTTACTTTCATGAAGAGGCCCTTTAGTTCTTCTTCACTTTCTGACATAAGGGTAGTGCCATCTGCATATCTGTGGTTATTGATATTTCTCCCGGCAATCTTGATTCTAGCTTGTGCTTCCTCCAGCCCAGCGTTTCTCATGATGTACTCTGCATATAAGTTAAATAAGCAGGGTGACAATATACAGCCTTGACATACTCCTTTTCCTATTTGGAACCTATAGGTGTTGAAAATAGAACAACTGAACAATAGCTCTGTATAGCTCTCTATGCTCCAGATTGGGTATTTTCTATTGCCGTATTATTCAGTTTACTATTCACCTCCTAGCTCTGTCCTTTCTAGTGTTAAACTCATCTACTGAGCTCTTAATTACAATAGTTTTGTTGTCCAGCTCTGTAATTGCCACTGTATGTGTGTGTGTGTGTGTGTGTATGTGTATATATATATATATATATTTTTTTTTTTTTTTTTTACAGATTCCAGTTCTCTGGAAATCTAGTTCTCTGGAGTCACTTATTTTGCTGAATATAATTGCAGTTTAAGTTTGCATTTTTATAAACTATGTGAATAACCTGTAGATCTCTTTCCGTGTTTCATTTCTGTCAACTCTGTATGCAAGCTGATGTTTCCTTAAAACCCAAATCATTTGTTTGCAAAATTTTTAAATTTCTAGATAATCTTATCTAATCTGCAAATAAATGATTTCAGTTCATGACTGTCAGTAAATTTTGATGCAGACTACCTTAAATTCAATCAGAAACTGAATCAAAGCTGTGTGTTCAGGCCTTTTTAAAAATTTGTTCTTAATTCTTAGAAAGATCCTTTCAGTTGTAACAAAGACATGAGACTACCACAATCGAAGCTTTCTTCATGCTTTTTTATCCTGTAGCCCTGCGGCATGTATAAATGTGCAAACAACTGAAGGAGAGAAGCAGTGAAATGTACGAAGCTTACTTCTCGGGACTTCCCTAGTGGTCCAGTGGTTAGGACTTCGCCTTCCAATGCAGAGGAGTGTGGGTTCGATCCCTGGTCAGGCAGTTAAGATCCCACAACCCTTAAGGCCAAAAAATCAAAACATAAAACAAGGAATATTGTAACAAAATTCAATAAAGACTTAGGAAAAAAGTAACTAAAAAAAAAAAAAGAGAGAGAGAGAAAGCTGATTTCTCTATGTTTACTTATGTTAGGGATTCTGACTCCTTAAGTCATGGCTATCTTGCCATCTTATAACTCTAATAAATCCTTTTCTCCTCCATCCCAGGAAACTACCAAAAGGTTTCTTACTCCTATTCTCTGTAATTTTCTTCCCAGCAGAGATATGTGTCATATATTCCTTGTGAATTGGTAAATAGTTCTATAGGAAAAACAGCTTAAAATGTTGGGTTTAGCACAGAGATTGTGTTTTCTTTTTTAAAGATTTTTTAATGTGGACCATTTTTAAAGATTTATTGAATTTATTACAATATTGTTTCTGTACGATGCTTTTGGATTTTTGGTCACAAGGCATGTGGGATCTTCGCTCCTCAACCAAGGATCGAACTCACACCTTGCACTGGAAGGTGAAATCTTAACTACTGGACCGCCTGGGAAGTCCCAGAGATTGTCTTTTTTGAACAAGATCGTGACCACCTGGCAAGTCCCAGAGATTATCTTTTTTTAACAAGATCGTGACCAATAATATTTTCATTACCTTGGTAACTCTTGGATGCATTTTAAATTGATGTTATTATTATCATGAAACTACTATTCATTGAAAAATAGAAAATATTGTATTTACTTCAATTATCCTAAATTTGTGATGTTTAAGACAGAATGGTTCAAATGTTAAAAACAAGTGGATTTTATTCTCATAATCTATGAAATTTTCAAAATCATGTCATTGTTTTGGATTGCAATTTTTAATTTTTATAGTTATTTTCTTGGGATTTGTAATGACTATTTTCAAGTATTTTTAATCTTATCATCGAAGTTTTCTTAGTCTTTAACCAAATATTTCTGCACTAGAATTCTCTTCTGTGTATGTGCAGATTTAGTTGCTTTAGAAGTCTAACCACTGCTGTCCTAATTTAGACAGATTGCTATTTGGGTCCAGTGTACAATTTCACTCTATAGCTTCTTATTTCATTTTAGGATAGTTCTATTTTTTCTTGAAATCCACATCTTTCTCTTTGTGTTTTTTTTTTTTTTTCATTGCTTTGGCTGGATAATTTTACAAAGATAAAGTATAGTGGTATCAAAATAAATGATCAGAAAATTGATTCAGATCTCCTTCGCCTAAAATTATCTTGAATTGCACTAAGATATAATTGAGAGTTTACTGAAATATAGGATTCAAGCACCAACACCATTTCTGTCTCAGAAGTTACAATGTTATAGTCTCTGACAAGCCTGTCCATGAATCTAGAATGCCTCTTCTCTTCATCTCTAAATCTTATACTTTTATTTTTTCCTGATTCATTAATTTTACCAGAAAGCACATGGCTATAGACAGTACCAGGAACTGACTGTGGCTCAGACCATGAACTCCTTATTGCCAAATTCAGACTTAAATTGAAAAAAGTAGGGAAAACCACTAGACCATTCAGGTAAGACCTAAATCAAATCCCTTATGATTATACAGTGGAGGTGAGAAATAGATTTAAGGGCCTAGATCTGATAGACAGAGTGCCTGATGAACTACGGAATGAGGTTCATGACATTGTACAGGAGACAGGGATCAAGACCATTCTCATGGAAAAGAAATGCAAAAAAGCAAAATGGCTGTCTGGGGAGGCCTTATAAATAGCTGTGAAAAGAAGAGAAGTGAAAAGCAAAGGAGAAAAGGAAAGATATAAACATCTGAATGCAGAGTTCCAAAGAATAGCAAGAAGAGATAAGAAAGCCTTCTTCAGCGATCAGTGCAAAGAAATAGAGGAAAACAACAGAATGGGAAAGACTAGGGATCTCTTCAAGAAAATCAGAGATACCAAAGGAACATTTCATGCAAAGATGGGCTCGATAAAGGACAGAAATGGTATGGACCTAACAGAAGCAGAAGATATTAAGAAGAGATGGCAAGAATACACAGAAGAACTGTACAAAAAAGATCTTCATGACCCAGATAATCACGATGGTGTGATCATTGACCTAGAGCCAGACATCCTGGAATGTGAAGTCAAGTGGGCCTTAGAAAGCATCACTACGAACAAAGCTAGTGGAGGTGATGGAATTCCAGTTGAGCTATTCCAAATCCTGAAAGATGATGCTGTGAAAGTGCTGCACTCAATATGCCAGCACATTTGGAAAACTCAGCAGTGGCCACAGGACTGGAAAAGGTCAGTTTTCATTGCAATCCCGAAGAAAGGCAATGCCAAAGAATGCTCAAACTACCACACAATTGCACTCATCTCACACACTAGTAAAGTAATGCTCAAAATTCTCAAGCCAGGTTTCAGCAATATGTGAACCGTGAACTTCCTGATGTTCAAGCTGGTTTTAGAAAAGGCAGAGGAACCAGAGATCAAATTGCCAACATCCACTGGATCATGGAAAAAGCAAGAGAGTTCCAGAAAAACATCTATTTCTGCTTTATTGACTATGCCAAAGCCTTTGACTGTGTGGATCACAAGAAACTGTGGAAAATTCTGAAAGAGATGGGAATACCAGACCACCTGATCTGCCTCTTGAGAAATTTGTATGCAGGTCAGGAAGCAACAGTTAGAACTGGACATGGAACAACAGACTGGTTCCAAATAGGAAAAGGAGTATGTCAAGGCTGTATATTGTCACCCTGCTTATTTAACTTATATGCAGAGTACATCATGAGAAACGCTGGACTGGAAGAAACACAAGCTGGAATCAAGATTGCTGGGAGAAATCTCAATAACCTCAGATATGCAGATGACACCACCCTTATGGCAGAAAGTGAAGAGGAACTAAAAAGCCTCTTGATGAAAGTGAAAGTGGAGAGTGAAAAAGTTGGCTTAAAGCTCAACATTCAGAAAACGAAGATCATGGCATCTGGTCCCATCACTTCATGGGAAATAGATGGGGAAACAGTGGAAACAGTGTCAGACTTTATTTTTGGGGGCTCCAAAATCACTACAGATGGTGATTGCAGCCATGAAATTAAAAGACGCTTACTCCTTGGAAGGAAAATTATGACCAACCTAGACAGCTATTGAAAAGCAGAGACATTAGTTTGCCAACAAAGGTCTGTCTAGTCAAGGCTATGGTTTTTCCTGTGGTCATGTATGGATGTGAGAGTTGGACTGTGAAGAAGGCTGAGCACTGAAGAATTGATGCTTTTGAACTTTGGTGTTGGAGAAGACTCTTGAGAGTCCCTTGGACTGCAAGGAGATCCAACCAGTCCATTCTGAAGGAGATCAGCCCTGGGATTTCTTTGGAAGGAATGATGCTGAAGCTGAAACTCCAGTACTTTGGCCACCTCATGCGAAAAGCTGACTCATTAGAAAAGACTCTGATGCTGGGAGGGATTGGGGGCAGGAGGAGAAGGGGACGACAGAGGATGAGATGGCTGGATGGCATCACTGACTCGATGGATGGGAGTCTGGGTGAACTCCGGGAGTTGGTGATGGACAGGGAGGCCTGGCGTGCTGCAGTTCATGGGGTCGCAGAGTCGGACATGACTGAGCGACTGATCTGATCTGATAGACAGTAAAGATTGCTTTGTTCCATAAATACTATTTAATATGTACACTAACCTATACTTTAAAATCAGAAGATTTTTGTCTCTCTTAAGCTTTGTTTCTAATTCCTTTATCATTTACTTAGTTACTTCATTAAAACCATGGTGCCCTGATGAGCACCAACTGAGCCTTTTATCAGAACTCTTATGGATATTATATCACTTTGTAATTTTTTACAGTTATATTAATATAATTGCAGTAAAGATACAAGGTTATTCCCTTCCCAAGATAATATTTTAAAATATGAACAAATGAATTAAAAATACACTAAGCCTATGTAACAGGAAAACTCGTTTATATCATACACAGTTGTATTCAGAGAATTTATTTCAGTCTCTAAGATACTTTCTATTACCTCAATCACTGTATCTGTAAATATTCTTTTCAATGTTACAAAAGTTTATTTTCCCTAATATTGTCATATTGAGCTCATTTACAGTAGTTCAAAGTTATAGTTAATAAGCTCACACACACAGTGTCAGAATATAGATAGGTCTCTGTTTCTTACTGTCCTGATATGGCTAAAATAGTTAATACTTGTGTCAATTAAAAAAAAAACACTAAAAATGTACTTTCCTCCTCTGAAAATGAATTTGTAAATTTCTATGTTTAATGAAATAGCCCTCTTATTTTGTGCATGCTCAGTCACTCAGTTGTGTCTGACCTTTTGCGACTGTAGCCCACCAGGCTACTCTGTCTGTGGCATTTTTCAAGTAAGAGTACTGAAGTGGGTTGCCATTTCCTTCTCCAGGGGGTCTTTTCGACCCAGGGATTGAACCTGCATCTCCTGTCCAGCATTGCAGGCAGATTCTTTACCTGCTGAGCCATTGGGGAATGTCCACTCATTTTACTTATTAGTATTTGTACCTACATAAGACATATCCATTTCCCATGCTGTCATCACAAAATGAGTGTCTTAAAACAAGAGAAAATTTTTGTCTCACAGTCCTGGAGGCCAGAAGTTCAAAATCAAATTTTCACTCTGTGAAACCTTCCTCTCCTCTGCTAACTTTTGGATTTTGCTAGCAATCCTTGGCAACCATTTGTAGATGAATAACTCTAGTCTCTGCCTCTGTATCACAGAGCTATACTTTCTTTTCACATCTTTGTGACTCTGTCTCATCTCTTATAAGTACAGAAATCATACTGAATCAAGAGCCAACCCTTAAGACAGTGTCCTCTCACCTAATTACAGGGCTTCCCTGAAGCTCAGTTGGTAAAGAATTTGCCTGCAATGAAGGAGACCCTGGTTTGATTCCTGGGTCGTGAAGATCCCCTGGAGAAGGGATAGGTTACACACCTCTGTATTTTGAGGCTTCCCTTGTGGCTCAGCTGGTAAAGAATCTGCCTGCAATGCAGAAGATCTGGGTTCAATCCCTCGATTGGGAAGATCCCCTAAAGAAGGGAAATTCTACCCACTCCAGTATTATGGCCTGGAAAAATCCATGGACTGTATAGTCCCTGGGGTCACAAAGAGTCAGACACAACTGAGCAACTTTCACTTTCAACTAATTATACTTGTAACAACCCTGTTTGCAAATAAAGTCACACTCTGAGGCCCCAAGGATTAGGACTTCAACATATTTTTAATGGGGGACACAATTCAACTCAAAACATAGGAAACACTGTAAAATAGTTTAGAGTATGTCGTTTTAAATATAACAGGGCAAATAATCAATTATGTAAAGCCAAATTACTCAACTGAGGAATCTCAACATCTTGCAGTTTCTCAAATAGCCAATCTAAATTTTAACCCATTTAGTTGATAATTAATTTTTTAATAGCCAAGGCAATTAAGAATAGCAAATTAAGCAAATTGTTGTTTTAGTGATTAAACAGAATTAAAACCTCAAGTTGAAAGCAGGCAGAGCAAAGGGGGACATTACAAATATCCTAACTATTTGCCTTCGATATCTTTTTAGTGTGAAAATTATTATGCCGTTATTACCCATGAAGTACATAAATGAAAAAATACTGAAAATAAGTATTATCTGGTTAAAGACAACTTAGTAAAACAGTATTTGCCATTCATCTGTGTCAAATTTATTTTCTTTATTTTACCTTTTTCTCCTCATTATTTTGCTCAAAAGACTCTCAAATTTTGGCCGGATAAGCACCATGTAAGGACCACATGAAATCGCTGGGTTCAGCACAGTTTCTGATTCAATACATCTAGAATGTGATACAGGTATTTACATCTTTACTATCTACACCTCTATGATTCTAATCCAACTATATCACATATTACACTTTGAGAAACACTACTGTTTTGCTACTGGAATTTACACAATATTTTTAAGACCTCATACTCTTTTACATTTTGTACATTTTCTATCAACTTATGATTTTTTCAGTTGATTTTACTTTTTGACACTAGAATTTTGATCTACCCATGAAACTTTTTTTTTTTTTTTTACAAAACTCCCTAACCAAAAGGAGTAAGTATAAATCAATTATGAAATGGGTAAGACTCCTTCAACTATTTGCAGAATTCAACTTCATTCTCCCTGATTACTACCTTCAGGACTACATCAAAATATTCCTTTTCCACACCTGGATGATATCAAAGGGAAATCCTATAGTTTTCCAGGCAGAGCCAGGATTAGAACAATTTATTTATCATGTATTAATAAACCCAGTAATCTGAATCCATACTTCAAGATTATTTGCGATTTAAAGTTTCTCCCACTTCCCTATATTTAACTCAGACCAGCCAGAGAAATCTGAAAGAAGTCAGGTGTAGTGTTTGGTACTTGACTCCTCTGCTTATCATGCTATTAAAAATTCCTCCATCTGTGGTCTGATGAAGGAAGATGAGGTCAGGCACAGAGAAGTTGCAATTGTCTATCTCACCATATAACTGTTTTCTGCTATGAGGGTCTCTCCACCCCAATAACTGGCCCTGTCTGAAACAGGTATCTGAAAATGCTCTAGCTTCACTACCTTCTTTCACCTCTTTGTCAAATTCTAGACACCAGGATATTCCTACTGCACCTCTTACCTTTCTCTGCTATCACTAACAGCTTAGCCAGAATCTCACTTTTTTTTTGGCATTTCCAGATAAGATTAAAAAAATGGAATCTTTATGCCTTTTAAGTTCAGAAGATCTAGAGCAATCAATTTCAAGAACATTTTCACTCATTCCACTTTTGCAGCAATGCAAGTGGGATTAAGGTGTTTTCCACATCAGTAATATTCATTTCAGGGGATAAGATGTCATTCTACACTCCTAGTAGACATCCTAACATTTCAAGGGGGTTGCTCCCTTTAGGCACCCCACTAGTCTCTCCCACAGAGGTATAACAGTGATACATAAATCAGTTTGGATAAACTTTCTTCAAAGGAATTCTCACTCTCTTTGATTAACCTCCTGTCTTTTAAGGCACAAGTTAAACATCAATGACCATGAAAGTATCACTAGTTTGTTCTGAGACCTCTAATGTAAGAAATAGAGGGTTTCCTGCTATGTCAGTAAACAACAATGTCACAGTCATCCGCGATCCCAGCCCTCCAGGGCAACCAGGAAGGAGAACGATGCCTGTGATCTGGCAGCCATGAGGTTACAGCCACTACCTACCGTGAGCGCTGAGGACAAATGCATGATACTGGCCCCAGATAGCTGAGAAGCATATGGAAGGAGTGATTTCAGTGAACACAGACTCTTGCATCTTCCCATATATAGAAAAGTGCTCAATCCCTTAACCTGAGATATTTGGTTTTCATTCACAAAAATACTTTTGATGTTCAGACTACCTGTCCTTTGTTGCAAACTTCTATATAACCAGACCCCTCCCCTGCCCCTGGGAGCAGTTCTTTTAGGGTCACTTGAGATGCTCTCTCCCAGGCTTGAAGTCCTAAAAATTTCCACTTAATAAAACATAACTCTCAAATTTTAGGTTGTGACTATGTTTTAAGTCAACAACTACAAATAAACATCTCCCATTTGAACTTTGGGAAATTAGGTGCCTATTTTCTCAACTCATCAGCTTCAGCCAGGAATCTCAATCAAACTGCACTGAGATATTTAATATTCAAGTACAGAAGATTCCTCTCAACTATATAGTTCTGTTAAGAAGGTAAGTATCAATACTGCATGTGGTATAAACTGCCCAAAGTACCCAGATTCTGATCATTTTAGCTGCTTTTCTAGGCTACTGGGATGAGGGTCAGGACCTATGGCGCATGGTTTCTCTCAATCTTATTTAAATTGAATAAAATTATTAGTTGTATGTGAGATGAGAGCTGAAATGAGTAACTCTAAATCGGGGGGAAACATCCAATGGATTTGGAAGAGAATAGGAGTCAAATAGTTAAACTGAAAATCAGGAATATGTGAGCCAAGGAGAGACAGATCAGGCAAGATAGAAAGACATGTAGAATAATTCCAGAGAAATGAGGTGCTGTTTATTTCCTCCAAGGGTGTCTCAAGCACAAAGCTGAAGAATACTGGCTAAGGCACAAGGCAGCTCCGCACAGTTTTCAAGATGACATGATCCTCTACATAGAAAACCCAAAAGACTCCACCAGAAAATTACTAGAACTAATCAATGACTATAGTAAAGTTGCAGGATATAAAATCAACACACAGAAATCCCTTGCATTCCTATACACTAATAATGAGAAAACAGAAAGAGAAATTAAGGAAACAATTCCATTCACCATTGCAACGGAAAGAATAAAATACTTAGGAATATATCTACCTAAAGAAACTAAAGACCTATATATAGAAAACTATAAAACACTGGTGAAAGAAATCAAAGAGGACACTAATAGATGGAGAAATATACCATGTTCATGGATTGGAAGAATCAATATAGTGAAAATGAGTATACTACCCAAAGCAATTTATAGATTCAATGCAATCCCTATCAAGCTACCAACAGTATTCTTCACAGAGCTAGAACAAATAATTTCACAATTTGTATGGAAATACAAAAAACCTTGAATAGCCAAAGTGATCTTGAGAAAGAAGAATGGAACTGGAGGAATCAACCTACCTGACTTCAGGCTCTACTACAAAGCCACAGTTATCAAGACAGTATGGTACTGGCACAAAGACACAAATATAGATCAATGGAACAAAATAGAAAGCCCAGAGATAAATCCACGCACATATGGACACCTTATCTTTGACAAAGGAGGCAAGAATATACAATGGATTAAAGACAATCTCTTTAACAAGTGGTGCTGGGAAAACTGGTCAACCACGTGTAAAAGAATGAAACTAGAACACTTTCTAACACCATACACAAAAATAAACTCAAAATGGATTAAAGATCTAAACATAAGACCAGAAACTATAAAACTCCTAGAGGAGAACATAGGCAAAACACTCTCTGACATACATCACAGCAGGATCCTCTATGACCCACCTCCCAGAATATTGGAAATAAAAGCAAAAATAAACAAATGGGACCTAATTAACCTTAAAAGCTTCTTCACATAAAAGGAAACTATCAGCAAGGTGAAAAGGCAGCCTTCAGAATGGGAGAAAATAATAGCAAATGAAGCAACTGACAAACAGCTAATCTCAAAAATATACAAGCAACTCCTCCAGCTCAACTCCAGAAAAATAAATGACCCAATCAAAAAATGGGCCAAAGAACTAAATAGACATTTCTCCAAAGAAGACATACAGATGGCGAACAAACACATGAAAAGATGCTCAACATCACTCATTATCAGAGAAATGCAAATCAAGACCACTATGAGGTACCATTTCACACCAGTCAGAATGGCTGCGATCCAAAAGTCTACAAATAATAAATGTTGGAGAGGGTGTGGAGAAAAGGGAAGCCTCTTACACTGTTGGGGGGAATGCAAACTAGTACAGCCACTATGGAGAACAGTGTGGAGATTCCTTAAAAAACTGGAAATAGAACTGCCTTATGATCCAGCAATCCCACTGCTGGGCACACACACTGAGGAAACCAGAAGGGAAAGAGACACGTGTACCCCAATGTTCATCGCAGCACTGTTTATAATAGCCAGGACATGGAAGCAACCTAGATGTCCATCAGCAGATGAATGGATAAGAAAGCTTTGGTACATATACACAATGCAGTATTACTCAGCCATTAAAAAGAATTCATTTGAATCAGTTCTAATGAGGTGGATGAAACTGGAGCCTATTATACAGAGTGAAGTAAGCCAGAAGGAAAAACACCAATACAGTATACTAACGCATATATATGGAATTTAGAAAGATGATAACAATAACCCTGTGTTCGAGACAGCAAAAGAGACACTTATGTATGGAACAGTCTTATGGACTCTGTGGGAGAGGGAGAGGGTGGGAAGATTTGGGAATATGGCATTGAAACATGTAAAATATCATGTATGAAATGAGATGCCAGTCCAGGTTCAATGCATGATACTGGATGCTTGAGGCTAGTGCACTGGGACGACCCAGAGGGATGGTATGGGGAGGGAGGAGGGAGGTGGGTTCAGGATGGGGAGCACATGTATACCTGTGATGGATTCATTTTGATATTTGGCAAAACTAATACAATTATGTAAAGTTTAAAAATAAAATAAAATTTAAAAAATAAAATAAAAATTTAACTGGAAAAAAAAAAAAGATTCTCAGGTGTTTTTGTTTGGAGAAAGTTTGCATGCCTGAGCTCAGTCACTTCAGTCGTGACCAACTCAGCGACCCCATGGAGTGTAACCGACCAGGCTCCTCTGTCCATGGGATTATCCAGGCAAGAATACTGGAGTGGGTTGCCATGCCCTCCTCCAGGGGATCTTCCCAACCCATGGATTGAATCTGCATCTCTTATGTCTTCTGCACTGGCAGGCAGGTTCTTTAGCACTAGAGCCACCTTTGAAGTCCATTGAGAAGGTTTATGTATGCTTAATTATTTATTTGCCAAAGTGCCTTGAAATAAAAACATTTTTTATTTCCACTGTAATTGAACCTTTTAAGATGTTATCATCTGTCTAAATATCAAGGCATACACAATGGAAATAGCCCTTATATGACTATATTCCTTTAATGTACATCTATTTTTAGGACATGGCATTAACTGCAGATTTTCCATTTCTGATATACTGTTTTAAAGTGGTTTAAAATTTTATTTTACATTTTGAAGAGGAAAAACTAAGAAATTTATAAGATTTTCATTTGTTATTAAGCTACTCTTTGGTTTGGCAAATGTAAAAAAGTATTACAATTTCTCTCTCCTGTTCAAAATTATTTTAATCTCATGAATTTCAGGCTATTTAAAAATTTGAAAGTGTATCCGACTGAGTTTAATTAACACATTCTCTTCTAAGTCAAGCTCTCTCACTATCTGTTGGAAACCAACTTTTTCATTAGTGATTCTAATAATCTTTCCTAATTGTGAATCTCTCTTTGTGTTTCTCTATCCATGTATCTCTATCAATCTATGTTTACTTTCTATGTAATTTGTCCATATATATTTTCTAGAATTCCATTTCTACTCCAATTTATTTTAATATCATACTCAACATGATCTTATATTTGCCTTTAGTTTATACAGGAACAGTGCAAATGATACTTTGAATATTTCAAGGAGAGTTTTTTTTTTTATTTTCATAAGACTTTGAGCATAAACATCAGATGAATCTTGCAGCTGATATATGAGGCATCATTATTGATGGAGGAAGGAAGAATTCTGGACTCTGGGGCTTTGAGATGCTTTGGGTCTTTGGAATTTTTTTGAAAAAAAAAAAAAAATTCCAGCCACCAAGCAGGAAATTAAATGGGATTGTTAACCTTCAACATTCAGAAAACGAAGATCATGGCATCTGGTCCCATCACTTCATGGGAAATAGATGGGGAAACAGTGTCAGACTTTATTTTTTTGGGCTCCAAAATCACTGCAGATGGTGACTGCAGCCATGAAATTAAAAGATGCTTACTCCTTGGAAGGAAAGTTATGCAAAAGCAGAGACATTACTTTGCCAACAAAGGTCTGTCTAGTCAAGGCTATGGTTTTTCCAGTGGTCATGTATGGTTGTGAGAGTTGGACTGTGAAGAAAGCTGAGGGCCAAAGAATTGATGCTTTTGAACTGTGGTGTTGGAGAAGACTCTTGAGAGTCCCATGGACTGCAAGGAGATCCAAAGCAGAGACATTACTTTGCCAACAAAGGTCTGTCTAGTCAAGGCTATGGTTTTTCCAGTGGTCATGTATGGTTGTGAGAGTTGGACTGTGAAGAAAGCTGAGGGCCGAAGAATTGATGCTTTTGAACTGCGGTGTTGGAGAAGACTCTTGAGAGTCCCATGGACTGCAAGGAGATCCAACCAGTCCATTCTAAAGGAGATCAGTCCTGGGTATTCTTTGGAAGGAATGATGCTAAAGCTGAAACTCCAGTACTTTAGCCACCTCATGTGAAGAGTTGACTCATTGGAAAAGACTCTGATGCTGGGAGGGATTGGGGGCAGGAGGAGAAAGGGACGACAGAGGATGAGATGGCTGTATGGCATCACTGACTCAATGGACGTGAGTTTGAATGAACTCCGGGAGTTGGTGATGGACACGGAGGTCTGGCGTGCTGCGATTTATGGGGACACAGAGAGTCGGACACGACTGAGCGACTGAACTGAACTGAACCTTCATTAGGGCCTCATAATGGAGAAGGCAATGGCACCCCACTTCAGTACTCTTGCCTGGAGACTCCCATGGACAGAGGAGCCAGGTAGGCTGCAGTTTGTGGGGTCGCTAAGAGTTGGACACAACTGAGCGAGTTCACTTTCACTTTTCACTTTCATGCACTGGAGAAGGAAATGGCAACCCACTCCAGTGTTCTTGCCTGGAGAATCTCAGGGACGGGAGCCTGGTGGGCTGCCGTCTCTGGGGTCGCACAGAGTTGGACACGACTGAAGCGACTTAGCAGCAGCAGCAGCAGTTAGAGACAGAACATTTAGTGCTTTTTAAGTGATGATCAGAATCAAATATTACAACCAACATTAAGCAGCATTAGTGCTCTGTTAGCACAGTTGTCAGTAAAGAGCTTGGCTTTTATCTCATCTGTGTTTATTATACTTCCTCTGTTCCACTCTATACACCTTTGGGCAGATACTTTGTATGCAAACTGCTAGTTTTAATATTGAACATGATAAGTATTGTGGGTTGATGAGCCCAAATTTTTCAACTATCACTCCAGAGAAGCAAGACAGTCTGGCAAAAAGTACCTTTCCTAGATTCAGGTGGGGTATGTTGGGATAGTTAACCCACTGTATGCTAGATGTAAAAGTCTGTCTATATCACTAGCCCTCACTTCAAAGTCTTTGGGAATTCAGCTAATTCATCTCTGTCCTAATTCCCAGAGCTGTTAGTAGAATTTAGGTGAGAAAGCTAACGAGTCTGAGTTCTGGATGGGGTGTGGATTTTGCTTCCCACATACAGTAGAGAACTACTCCAGACTAGGAAGTGTATCTAGATGCAGGGGAACCAAAAATTGGCAAATGCTCATTGTGGTGTGTAGTTTTTTAAAAATCTATAAGAAATCTGACACAAAGATGAAAATTCAGCATGCAACACTCAGCCTCAATCAGAAAAGCAGTATGGGAGGGAAGATCAAGATGATGGAGTAGAGGATGCAGAGCTCACCTCTCCCAAAGTGAAAGTGAAAGTCGCTCAGTCGCTTCCGAGTCTTTGCAACTCCATGGACTATACAGTCCATGGAATTCTCCAGGCCAGAATACTAGACTGGTTAGCTTTTCCCTTCTCCAGGGGATCTTCCCAACCCAGGGATCTAACCCAGTTCTCCCACACTGCAGGCAGATTCTTTACCAGCTGAGCCACAAGAAACACATCAAAATTACATGTACATGTGAAGCAATTCTCACTGAAAAACAAATGAAGACTGGCAGAAAGACTGTTCTACAACCAAGGCTGTTAAGAAAAAGCTACACATAGGAAGGGAAGTGATCACATAGGGGCCTGTTCCTCTAGGAAGGGACATAGAAGAGGGGGTTATACTAACTGTTCATTCATATATTGTGCACCCTAGCCCTGAGGATTTGACAACCAAGGGTATGAATCTCCTTAGCTGGCTTGCAAACCAGTGGAACTGACAGTAAGGCTGTAAAAAACCTAAAATGCACTTGTGAAGAATACATGCATGCTTTCTTACTGCCGAAACAGGGACTGTCAGTACCAATAACAGCTGTGTAAGATGCTCAGTGAATGTTGAATGACTTATTCTATAAAGGAGCTTCAGTTTCTTCAAAAGTTTTATTCGAGGGAATAAAATAATATTTATTGCATGTTTCTTACAAGAATTTGAGGTACTATTTGTAAAGAACACATTTAGTTTGTGATTTTATTGTCTGGCAATAGTAGAAAATCAGTAAGTGCTAATTTTCTCTTCACCCTGTTTTCTGAACACACACATACACACAGAGCTCACTCAGTTACATTTTTGAACTTATAAATACTTTTATAGCCATAATCACACATATGAGAAAAATATAGTTATCACACTTAAAACTAGACATTAAAATTGCATTATGTATATGAAAAATGATTATTAGCAAGCATCGCTTTCTTATTACTTTTGTCAAACTGATTTCTAATAGAAGCACATCACATCTTTTGTTAACCATGTAATATGATAAAGGAAAATATGGGATTTGTAGTCTAAGCATGTCAAATTAAGTTGAACATAGAAATATTACAGTAAATATAGATTTTCTACTGCACATAATTTTAAATGGAAAGCTTTCTGTCAAGTCAATGTTTACCTATTTATCCAGGCCTCAACATGGTACTTAACATTCATTTCAATCATCATGAAAGTTCTATTTATAGTTGATCCCTCAAGCATTAATTCACTTAAGACATATATCTTGTACTTGGGTTTCTATAGAGAACTGTTTGTCACAAATAGCTGAGTGGTGATCAATTAGTCTTTTCTGTATGTTATCTCAAAAAAAAATCTTACTTAATCATTTTTCTGAATAGATTTAGTCATTTATATAGTATTTTATCACATCATATTATGTTATACAATGTTATACTATATATGTCTACTAAATCTCTTACTGTGTATACCTGTTAAATAGGAAGGTAAAGTTTTGGGGTCCTTGACAAGGACAGATAATGTATTGTGCAGTACAGTGTATCGCATTTTATGTGAAATGATCGAAATTATGGTAGTCCAGATTTGGATTGAATCTATTCAGATTCAAAGTCCTTGTTTTCTACACCTTTGACAGTGATATGGTTTCATCTGTTATTGGCTTATCTGATAGCACTGAATGAGATGAGTTTCGTTTTTATATTTCACATTCTCATTTAATGCATTCCTACAACACAGCTGGGAACAGTTGTAGTCGTAAACTCAAATGATTATGTGGTTTCTAAAATGAAGGAAAACTAATAGAACTGATAGAGCACAGTTTTTAAATCAAAAGTTAAAATCTTAGAGAAGATTTGCAGTTCATTTGTAGCTTTAGGCCAGTCTGATCACTCCCATCAGCCCGAATAAAATTAGTTCAGTTGAGTGTAATTCAATTACTATGTTTAAAAGCCGGTAGCCTCTCAGAGGGTGTGGAAAACATTCGTTGCAAATGTATTTTATGGTGTGTGAAACAGTTTCTATTTTTTACAGCATGTATATAGGAAGTAAATACTTTTCCATTTGGTAGAGAACCAAAGAGCTCAGGCAAAAGTGTGTGAAGATAAATTTAGGAAGCTGAGTGCAATTTGATTTTCATATTATTTTTAATATTTTGAGTTTATTTTCCTGTGATGTGTGTGTGCTCGCATGTGACTGTGAGTGAAGTGGCTGAATTTTGCATCAGATCTTCAAACAAATATAAGAAACATACATATACATAAACTATATAAATATGAATATAAATTAAGTAATAACCACTTGTAATAAAATTAATTTTACTTCACAGGAAATTTTTAAACCCAGCAGTTATTGCTAATTGTTGGCAATATAACTTACAGGGAAGGGACATAACAAAGAACTACATAGCAAGCCTGGCAAAAATACTGGAGTGGGTTGCCATGTCCTCCTCCAGGGTATCTTCCCAACCCAGGAATCAAACCCACATCTTTTACGCCTCCAGTATTGTAGCAGGGTTCTTTACCACTAGCACCACCTGGGAGGCCCTAATTACCACTGATTGCAAATATTAAATAAATATCTACATGTAAAACATTTTCGCCAAGTACATACGAAGTGATTGAACCAAACATTTGGTGTATTTCTCCATACTTCCTCCTTTGATCTGCATAGGCACTCAGATTTGAAACAAAATATCAGCTATCTGTAGCATGAGATTTCCCGACTAGATTATTTATACTACTTCCTGCTGCCCCTAAATCACTTCAGTTGTGTCTGCCTCTTTGTGATCCTATGGATTATCGCCCGCCAGGTTCCTCTGTCCATGGGATTCTCCAAGCAAGAATACTGGAGTGGATTGTCATGCCCTCCTACAGACTATCTGCTGTACCCAGGGATCAAACCCACATCTCAGACAGGCAGGAGACACTGCTTAGTTCACATATTTAACATTTTATAGGAGTATGTTTGCTTTACAATGCTGTGCTAGTCTCTGCTGTACAACAGAATCAGCTGTATGTATTCATATATTCCCTCCCTCTTGCACCTCTCTCTCACCCACCCAACTAGGTCATCACAGAGCACTGACCTGAGCTCCCTGGGCTATTTAATTTCCCTATCATTTCTTTCTGACCCTTAAAGCTAAATACTAATTTAAAGACTAGTATTTGAAATAGAGCAAACTCATACTGGAACGTAGAATATATTTCTTATATATAAGATTATTGAGTTTATTCAAACTTGATGTGATCAAACTATAAAACTGTAAAATTTTTTATTTCATGTATAGAAGGAGTTCCCTCTTTGAGTAAAGGGCATAAGATTGCATCTCACACACAAGGAAAAGAAATTCAAAGCAGAACACAGGGAATTTTGTTCTACGGAGCTTAGAGCAAATTTTAGCATATTTTGTTCTAATATTTAGGAACATAAAATACAGTAGTTATTGAAAACACAAGCAGGGAGAATGATGCTGTCTATTGTATATGAAGCCATTCCTCTGAGCAACAAATACCATTTAGTTGTGCTCCGTTCTTACTAGAACAAACCCCTAAAGGAAGGAAGTTTCAGCCAAATTTTCTCATTTATCATGAAATGACATTTTGCTTTCACTTTCTATAACCCAACTTTGTTCTTTAATATCTGCCCATTTTATTATCTAACCAATGTGAGAACCTCAAAAAAAGTAAATTTAAAAAGCCAATACATTTCTGCCAGCTGTGATCTGTGCTAATGTGAAAAGAATACATTGAAGTATCGGTTGGCATCTTCCCCTAAGCTGTACACATGCAACACTGCTCTCACAAATATGCAGAGATATGCTTTCACAAATTATGTTATTAAATATGTGGCTCCCGGCATTAGCTACTAAGCCTGACTTTGTTCTCTGATGCTTTTATATACATTTTTAAAATAAAAATCTTATGAAAGTCAAAGTATTAGTCGCTCAGTCATGTCCGGCTCTTTGTGACCCCATGGACTGTAGCCTGCCAGGCTCTTCTCTCCATAGGATCTCCAGGCAAGAATACTGGAGTGGGTAGCCATTCACTTCTCCAGGGGATCTTCCCAACCCAGGGATTGAACCCAGGTCTCCCACATTGTGGGCAGATTCTTTACTGTCTGAGCCACCAGGGAATCCCAAAAGTACAGTGTGTATTGTACAATATATGTACAATAGTGGAAAAATACTAAACCATGATCAGTAGACCTATTAGATGAAAATTACTAATACCAATCAAATCATCTATTTCACCACTGTGGTTAAAATATGTCTGATTATTTTGCTAACTCGAATCATGCTTGTTTTGTACAGAGAAGAGAGAGCAGGATGGGGTAAAGAAAGATGCAAAAGATATAATTATGGGAAGATAGCGAGCTTATGTCTCTGAAATACTAATCTTGTACCCATCTTCCTATATTAAAATAACTCAGAGAGCCTGGAGTATCCCTATGACCTTAATTTAAACAAAATCTCCAGTGGAAAGGGCAAGTGAATAGATTCATCCTCTGGGCATTAGGTGAGAGCTAGGGAAGTGAAGTCAGAGAATAAAGCCATATATTCTACCCTGAAGATCCAAGAAAGTTAGTGAGCTCCCTGCATCTCAACTATCAGGTAATCCCTGACCAGCTAGTTTTAACTTCAGCAGATAATGTCACAGCATCCATTTTTACACGTCTGTCATTATTCAAGTGATCCCATAAGTCTACCTTTACAGCTAATGAAAAGACACAAAATAAACTCTAATTAAAGAAAAGTAATATATTCATCTTACTGAAAGAGGATCAGTAACCTGGGGGAGGAAGATCCAGCTCAAAATACAAAATTATGGACTCCTGAAATGGCAACACACTCCAGTACTCTTGCCTAGAAAATCCCATGCAGGAAGAGCCTGGTGCAGGCTACTGTCCATGGGGTCCTAAAGAGTCAGATACGACTGAGAGATTTCACCTTATGGAACTATAATGAATGGAAAAAACCAAAAACATGTTTTAGGAAAACTATAATAAAAACTCCAAGTGACATAAAATCAACAGTGCAAAAAACTTTTCAGAATTAAAAAAAAAAAGGCAATGAAAACATGACTTTTACATGAACAGACTGAATAAACAAAACTGAAAAACAGAATGACACAACTAAAATCTGAATCAGTGTTCTGAACAATCATACGGAAACATCTGACAACACGAATATAAGTTCTAGAAAAGCAGGTACATAATGTAGGTACCTTTCTATAGTTTAAGCACTTAAAATAGTACCTATAGAAAGGCTTATTAATGAATATATACCAATACAAAATGAGTTAAGAGATTAAGAATGAAAGAGAAAAACATACTTAAAAAGTTTAAACTGTAAACACAGAGACAGGAGATCTAGAAGGAGAAAATCATCGGTCTACAATATAATAAACACAAGAATGCTAGGATAGATTGGCAGTGGAGATATGCACAATATACACATACATATAAACATGCATATACATACACATATACATATATATATACATATAGTGTGTATCTTAGTGAAAAATACAAGTGATAGAGAAATATGTTTAGTGTGATTTCACTTTTTAAAAACAAAAACACAATTATGTATATCTAAGTAATCCAAATATTATCAAATCAATGACTCAACGTGTGTATGAACTTAAAGAATGACATAAGCATAACAGCAGGTATTTATTAATGTTTACATCAGAGGAGTGGAATGGGGAGGTGACAGGGTCAGTTTCTACTCATCTTTATGCATTCTGAATATTTTATTCATTGTTCAACTCTTTAATAAAGATAAATCCAAATGGAATACACATTACACATAAAAAGCAAATAAAGCTAGTGAATCTGAGATATTGATAATGTTAGCAGCTGAGTCTAAAAGGAAGTATATTTGATTAGCATTACTACAGGGCTTCCCTGGTGGCTCAGATGGTAAAGAATCTGCCTGCAATGCAGGAGACCCTGGTTCAATAACTGGGTTGGGAAGATACCATGGAGAAGGAAATGGCTACCCACTCCAGTATAGTTGCCTGGAGAATTCCATGGTCAGTATTTCTATAATTTGTGACAGCATAAAATTTGTTTGAGTGCAAACATTAGGGTTAAGCTGCTTGGACTGAAATCCTGTTTTTCCAGGAAGTCACGGAAACTGCAGGAACAATTTCCTCTCTGGTAATGACTCCAACCTCTTGCAAGGTGGTTGAGAGGATTTATGAATTAACAAATGCAAAGAATTTATAAGATGAGAGGGAAGATTATAAGATTAGAGATTTTAGTTGGCATTACTGCCCTGCCCAATACTTTGGGCAGACTGCTGGGCATTTTGCCCACATCGAAAATAGACCTTAGCGAATCTGAAAGTCAGAAATATAGGTGAAGTCTGTTTCACATAATAACCCTCACTCACAAGTTTCCTCAACCAGTCTAGACTTGGAAGGTAAGCTGAACGCTCTCCTATAATCCCCCAGACGGATAGGATCATTTGAAAGTGATCCTTTGCTCAAGGCCTGTAAACAATCTGGCCACTTTCCTAGATACCTCCTCATGCCAGGGCACCTGCAGGGAACAAAGATAGAGGAGGATACCACTAGGCCAGTGTGTTTTGAGCAGGCAGGGAAATTCCTAATACCTCTCCCTAGGCTCCCCAAATCTGAAAATGTGGCTGTAGATAATTCTAAAGGTGATGCACAAAGATTCCTGGGTCAGGTTACAGTTTATATTTTCCTGCTAATGGATTTTAGAGCTTTTCTTGAGAGCAGTTTTTCAGTTACAAAATATAACTGAAATGAGAATAAAGGTTTATAAGTGGAAAGCCAGGGAAAACTAGTGCAATGTGGCACAGGTCAGTACTTCCCTCACATTTAAAAATATGTGTAGTGATTATTCTTCAGTATCTCCCCTCACTGAATGGGTAAGATTAGCTCTTCATCATAAGACACCCTCTCACGGGTTTTTTTCATTTTATAAGTTACATAATTGGATGACAGCTTTGATTCAAGGAAGGATAAAAAGGAGATAAATTTTCTGAACCTTTCTTCCAACTTTTAAAATCATAACCACTAACTTATACTTTGTATTGTTCATGATATTAATTTTACTTAAATTCATTTTTTATTTAAGTCTTTTTCTCTTATAACATGGAGTGTATATATATATATTTTTTTTTTTTTTAACAGACGGATTAGTATCTGTGTGCTTCTGTGGGTCTATGCGCATGTGTATGTGTATGACACAGTTCAGGATGAATGTTCTACTCCTCTCTCTTTACTTATCTACCTAGCCATCTACTTAGTGGCTGGCTGCCACTGTTTGGTAGTACAGCATAATTTAACCAAATCTGTATTATAACCTACTAATATAATAAATATGTTGTAACACATATTGTTCATGTATTTTTGTGAACTTATTTAAGTTTTCCCTTTGAACAAATTTCAAATACAGAATTCAGGATCAAGCATTTATGTTTTTTTAACTTTTCGATACCTAATGACAAAAGTTTGCAGTATGTTATACACAGCCACAGAAATATGTGCTATTTTAGAAAGATTAGGAAAAAATACATCAGATTATTGCTTTTCTTCCCATTTCCTTTACTCACAGGGATAAAAGATTACTGATAGAAGTCTGTACACTTTCCATACCATGTTTGGCACGTATTGCTTTTATAGGTTCTCTGTGAATTTACATTATAAGCTGGCTTTTCTGTAACATTTTGGATTTTTTTTTTTTTACTGATTTGTAAACAGCTTTTTACAGATTAAAGGTATTAACTTTTTATCATTTTATATAACTCCTTCACATTTGATATTTGTCTTTAGTTCAATGAGTTTCCTTTTAGTCACGTAGAAGTTTTTACATTTTATGTAGTAAACATATTATGTAGTAATATATTATGTAAACGTTATTGTAAACAATATTGTAAACATATTGTAAACAATATGTAAACATATTATGTAAATATTTTATGCAGTAAACATATCCTGTATTAGTGCTTCAGGAAGTAACTGCATAAACATTGGATATTCCAAATGTAAAGGTATTTCCTTTATTTCAGAAATGCAGAACTACCAAATCATCAGTATTCTACAATAACTGCCACTAGACTCAGAGTCTGGAAGAGTAAATTTATGACGAAGTACAGAATACACTGTACACTAAATATACAACATTCAGAAAACAAAGATCATGGCATCCAGTCCATGACTTCATGGCAAATAGATGGAGAAACAGTGGAAACAGTGGCTGACTTTGTTTTCTGGGGCTCCAAAGTCACTGCAGATGGTGACTGCAGCCATGAAATTAAAAGACACTTACTCCTTGGGAAAAAAGTTATGACCAACCTAGACAGCAAAGCAGAGACATTACATTGCCAACAAAGGTCCATCTAGTCAAGGCTATGGTTTTTCCAGTAGTCATGTATGGATGTGAGAGTTGGACTATAAAGAAAGCTGAGTGAAGAAGAATTGATGGTTTTGAACTCTGGTGTTGGAGAAGACTCTTGAGAGTCCCTTGGACTGCAAGGAGATCCAACCATCCTAAAGGACATCAGTCCTGAATATTCATTGGAAGGACTGATGTTGAAGCTGAAACTCCAATAATTTGGCCACTGATGTGAAGAGCTGACTCATTTGAGAAGATCCTGATGCTGGGAAAGACTGAAGGGGATGACAGAGGATTAAATGTTTGGATGGCATCACTGACTCAATGGACATGAGTTTGAGTAAACTCTGGGAGTTGGTGATGGACAGGGAGGCCTGGAGTGCTGCCATCCATGGGGTTGCAAAGAGTCAGACACGACTGAGCTGAACTGAACTGAACAGAATAGACCCCTTGATAGTTCTAACTACTTTTCTAAGCTCTAAAGAAAACAAACTCCTGGCATGCCTTTTACTTGCATTAAGAATTTTTCCAGACCACTTACATGAGTTACACAATCATCATCTAGTTAATCAGTATCACTTTGTTGCAGGGAGAGAAAAGGCACTTTTATTAACCTTTGTTTAGAGGAAGAAAGTGTAGCACAGCACAATTTCACTGAATGACCCCTGTTAGTCCACAGACAGAAAGAAGACAAATAAATCTGCTTCTGCCCTAACTAACCCAGTCCCTTATTTGAACTTAGTTATTGGCAGCTGGGATTTCAGTTATCCTCAAGTCCTTAAATTCGGAGGGTCACCAGCATGAAGTCTACTGGATTTGCAATATTCCTGAGCAGCTTGGGGGAACACAGCACAAATGACCCCAGGATGCAGGAGGTAAAGTAAAATAATTACAAAATGCTGGGATCTAAGCCATCTCTCAGTATGAACGTGAATACAATTCTTAACACTGTCAAGAACCCAAGTGTGAAAATCGCAAGACGGCTGTCAGAACAATTGCAGGGTGCAGTTCCAGAGTGAGAAGACATTGAGATGCATCAACTATAATCTTTCCTTGAAGTTACTCACATTAATGAAATTTCACCTACTGAGTACTTAATTGTATAGACAACTGAGCTAGAAAGGATTCTGGTTGCTACTTCTAGGTTTAACACAAGTCCAACATATATGAATGTCAAAAAGAAAAAGAATGTCTTCTCAAGTACTTTTTGAATCTCTGTAAAGACTGCCAGCTGGCATGTACCAACTGTGGGATTTATAACTAATGCCCCTCCTGAAAATAAACCACAACCCACTCCAGTATTCTTGCCTGGAAAATCCCATGAACAGAGGAGCCTGGCGGGCTGCAGTCCATAGGATTGCAGAGTCGGACACAACTGAGCATGCACACACCCCCAAAAATACAATTTCCCCAAGAGTATAAGGAAAGATTGAAGGCAGGAGGAGAAGGGGACGAGAGAGGGTGAGATGTTTTGATGGCATCACTGACTCAATGGACATGAGTTTGAGCAAGCTCTGGGAGTTGGTGAGAGCTAGGGAATCCTGGTGTGTTGCAGTCCACGGGGTTGCAAAGAGTCAAACACAACTGAGCAACAGAAATGAACTGATAAGACAATGAGTTAATGTAAAACATGGTATGTTTATCTAAATAATCGTCCCTTTATTTTATCTGTATGAAGTGAAAGTTACACAGTCATATCTTACTCTTTGCAACCCAAAGGACTATAGCCTACCAGGCTCCTCTGTCGATGGAATTTTCCAGGCAAGAATACTGGAGTGGGTAGTCATTACCTTCTCCAAGGGATCTTCCTGCCCCAGGGATTGAAACCAGGTCTCCTCCATTGCAGGCAGATTCTTTACCATATGAGTCACCAGGGAAGACCCCTAAATAATCTTACCTTCATTTCACCTGTATCAGCTCAGTTGTTCAGTTGTGTCCAACTCTTTGTGACCCCATGGATGGCAGCACGCCAGGCTTCCCTGTCCATCACCAACTCCCAGAGCTTGCTTAAACTCATGTCCATCGAGTTGGTGATGCCATCCAACTGTCTCATCCTCTGTTGTCCCCTTCTCCTCCTGCCTTCAATCTTTCCCAGTATCAGGATCTTTTCCAGTGAGTCAGTTCTTTGCATAAGGTGGCCAAAGTATTGGAGTTTCAGCTTCAGCATCAGTCCTTCCAATGAATATTCAAGACTGATTTTCTTTAGGATAGACTGGTTGGACCTCCTTGCAGTCCAAGGGACCCTCAAGAATCTTCTCCAACACGCCAGTTCAAAAGGATCAATTCTTCGGTACTCAGCTTTCTTTATAGTCCAACTATAAAGCTATACAGTTCATATAAACTATATAGTTCACCAGTGTACCCTAACCAATTACGACTCAGTATTCATTATTATGATATTAACCATCTTACTTTCAAAGTATTATAGTTGATTTGATATTTTTCATTATAGTCTATTTAAGATATTTTTCTTTGTGCACATTTGACAGCCTGGATTATACTTGGAGATGCCTGGTCACTTACAGAGTCTCAAGTATAAGATGCTGCACACACTGAGTCTTGTCAACTACAAATTGGCACTTGCCATCTGCCTCTAAAGGATTAAACCATGGTCTGCTGTACCTGCTGACCTGCAATGCCCCTTGAATGAGTTCAGGGTGGAGAGCAAAATAGGCACTGTGTGTCTCAGGGCAAAACTGGCAGAACAGGTCTTCAGATAGTTAGATATTCTCAGGAGCTGATTTTATGAGCCCAATTCTTATACCTCCTCATATCTAGAAAAGCACTAAAATCCTTCATGGTGACAACTGTTTCTTGTGACTAGTAGAAGCTTCTTGAGACCAGCAGAAACTTACTACCAAAAAAAAAAAAGTGTATGTTACTGTCCTCCTCCAACCTCTTTGAAGCAGTTTCTCAGAACTATCTGAGGTGTTGTCTTCTGGGCTGCAATCCTCATATCAGTCAGTTCAGTTCAGTTTAGTCGCTAAGTTGTGTCCGACTCTTTGCAACCCCATGAATCGCAGCATGCCAGGCCTCCCTGTCCATCACCAACTCCCAGAGTTCACTCAAACTTACATCCATCAAGTCGGTGATGCCATCCAGCCATCTCATCCTCTGGCGTTCCCTTCTCCTCCTGCCCCCAATCCCTCCCAGCATCAGAGTCTTTTCCAATGAGTCAATTCTTCCCATGAGGTGGCCAAAGTTCCAGCTTTAGCATCATTCCTTCCAAAGAAATCCCAGGGCTTATCTCTTATAGAATGGACTGGTTGGATCTCCCTGCAGTCCAAGGGACTCTCAAGAGTCTTCTCCAACACCACAGTTCAAAAGCATCAGTTCTTCGGCGCTCCTCATCTAGCCCCAAATAAAACAACTTGCAGCTCTCATTGTGCATTTTTTTTAGTCAACAGTTACTATACAATGAATATGCAAGAAACTAAAAATTAAACAGAGTTCTTGTTACTCTTATAGATCAATGTAAAAAGAGGAAGTCATGTTTTTGATTTGAGTTGAAAATTGAAGTTGTAGCTCCAACAAAGTTAGTGGGAGGATCCCGATGGGGAGCATAATGTAAGAAAGTTTCACATAAACTTGTGCACCTTTCCTTTTCTGTTAAAAACAAACAAGCAAAAACTATTGGGACTAACTGGAAGGAAGTTGTTCTCTTGCCTGGATCACATACACTTTCCCCCACTATTTCCTTCATTTTTTAACCTCCATTATCACCTTAAATATCCACTTTCCTACATTTCATTTTAGTACAATTTGTCCCACCTCTAGTCAATGCTCTGAGTCTCCCTTTCATTAGGTAAGCCACCCACTGCCCATCCCCTTTAACATGGAGAGGAACATTGTAAGACAGACTTGGTTATATTTTGGAATTAGCAATTTGTTGATGGAGTAACCTTGAGAAAATTTATTAACTGCTGCATGCTTCAGTTTTCTCAGTTATAAAACCATAAACAACTAACTCACGGGTATTTTATGAGATCATGAAAAATTAATATGTAACACTAAGTGCTTACTATATGTCGGGATCTATTCTAAACACCTTCCATATATTTTGTATTCATTTAATACTAACCTTTAAGATAATCCTCTGAAAGATAGTCTTATTACTATTTGACAGATGTAGACACTGAACTGCACAGTGGTAATCACATATCCAAGTTTTCCTTAATGATTCAGTGATGGAGTTTGGACTTACATGTAAATATCCTATCTCCATAGCCCATAGCCTTGACCTCGATCAGTGCTGAATTTAAGGAAGATCAAGAACCATTCTCTCTTCCCAATTTCATCAATACAAATTTTAAAGAAAACTAAAATTGAGAGAAAATGTGTAAGTGATTAAGGAGGGTTCCATCTAAGCAAATAGTTTGTTTTTTGTTTGTTCAGTCACTAAGCCATGTCCTGCTCTTTGTGACTCCATGGACTGAAACATGCCAGGCTTCCCTGTCCTTCACTATCTTCTGGAGTTTGCTCAAACTCATATCCGTTGAGTCGGTGATGCCATCAAACCATCTCATCCTCTTTAGACCCGGTTTCCTCCTGCCTTCAATCTTTCCCAGCATTGGGGTATTTTCCAGTGAGTCAGTTCTTTGCATCAGGTGGCCAAAGTATTGGAATTTCAGCTTCAGCATCAGTCCTTCCAATGAATATTCAGGGTTAATTTCCCTTAGGATTGACTGGTTTGATCTCCTTGCTGTCCAAGGGACTCTCAAGAGACTTCTCCAGCAGTACAGTTTGAAAGCATCAATTCTTTGGTGCTCAGCCTTCTTTATGGTCCAACTCTCATATCCATACATTACTACTGGAAAAACAATAGCTTTCACTATATGGACCTTTGCTGGCAAAGTAATGTCCCTGCTTTATAATATACTGTCTAGTCTTGTCATAGCTTTTCTTCCAAGGATCAATTGTCTTTTAAATTCATGGCTGCAGTCACAATCCACAGTGATTTTGGAGCCCAAGAATATAAAATCTGTCACTGTTTCCATTTTTTCCTCATCTATTAGCCACGAAGTGATGGGACCTGATGCTATGATCTTAGTTTTTTGAATGTTGAAGTTCAAGCCAGCTTTTTCACTCTCCTCTTTCACCTTCATCAAGAGGCTCTTTAGCTTCTCTTTACTTTTTGCCATTAGAGTATATCAACTGCATGTCTGAGGTTGTTATTTCTCCTGGCAATCTTGATTCCAGCTTGTGCTTCATCCAGCCTGGCATTTTGCATGATGTACTCTGCATAGAAGCTAAATAAGCAGGGTGACCAAATACAGCCTAATTTACTCTTTTCCCAATTTCAAACCAGTCCATTTTTCCGTGTCCAATTCTAACTGTCGCTTCTTGACATGCATACAGGTTTCTCAGGAGGCAGGTAAAGTGGTCTGGTATTCCTATCTGTTAAGAATTTTCCATGGTTTGCAGTAATCCACACATTCAAACCTTTAGCATAGTCAATGAAGCAGAAGTAGATATTTTTCTGAAATTCCCTTGCTTTTTCTATGTTCCAATGGATGTTGGGAACTTGAACTCTGGTTCCTCTGTCTTTTCTAAATCCAGCTTTTACATCTGGAAGTTCTTGCTTTACATACTGTTGAAGCTTACCTTGAAGGATTTTGAGCATTATCTTGCAGAAACCTTTGTTCTATTTATGTTCACCTTCTAGGTGATCTTTCCAGTGTCCTGGCTGACTTTTCTGAAGCAGCAATGAAAAGAAGCAGAACATGATCACAGATACTAGCCACTCTCTGTTCCCTGTGGTACTTGATCATCCTTCCCTTCCAGGCTGCATCTCCCACTGTCTCATTCCAGTAAAGACTTGCCTCTTTGGTAAAGCTTGTGTAGCCCAGTAAAGATGCCACACAAAACTAAATCCTCCCTCAGTTCTCTGGCTGCCTGATATATTTCTAATAGAATGACTCTAGTACAGTATGCTTGAAAGTCTTGTATATAAGACTTTACTCATTCTCCTCTTGATGCATCAGGTTCCACTAAGAGTGAGTGAGAGTAACAAGCAGATACTGAGGCTTCCATTATAACATCTCCCAAACACCAATTAAGGAACTCATTTGGAGATGTGGGGGTAATGATAATTTTGTTTACTATTAAAATGATGCTTTTTTATGAGTCAGATTTTTGTACTGCCTGTTGTGTTAGTGTACTTGTTATAATACTGAACACAAGAATAAATCTCCATTAGACTCCTTTTATTTCTTTTTTTTTAAGTGTACTTGATATCTTTTATTCTTACAGTTGCATTTGTGCATGTAACATTTTGTTTCAGAATATTACCATTTACTTTACTTATTTATAAACACTTAATAGTTTTATGTGTCAGGTACTATTCTAAGCACTTTATTTAATACAAATTTATTTATTTTAGTTGGAGGCTAATTACTTTACAATATTTTAGTGGTTTTGCAATACATTGACATGAATCCGCCACAGTGTACACGTGTTCCCCATCCTGAACCCCCATCCCATCCCTCTGGGTCATCCCAGTGCACCAGACCCAAGAACCCTGTCTCATGCATCAAACCTGGACTGGCGATTCATTTCACATATGATAATATACATGTTTCAATGCCATTCTCCCAAATCATCCCATCTTCGCCCTCTCCCACAGAGTCCAAAAGACTGTTTTATACATCTGTGTCTCTTTTGCTGTCTCGCATACAGGATTATCATTACCATCTTTCTAAATTCCATATATATGCGTTAGTATACTGTATTGGTGTTTTTCTTTCTGGCTTACTTCACTCTGTATAATAGGCTCCGGTTTCATCCACCTCATTAGAACTGATTCAAATGTATTCTTTTTAATGGCTGAGTGATATTCCATTGTGTATATGTACCACTGCTTTCTTATCCATTCATCTGCTGATGGACATCTAGGTTGCTTCCACGTCCTGGCTATTATAAACAGTGCTGCGATGAACATTGGGGTACACATGTCTCTTTCAATTCTGGTTTCTTCAGTGTGTATTCCCAGTAGTGGGATTGCTGGGTCATATGGCAGTTCTATTTCCAGTTTTTTAAGCAATCTCCACACTGTTCCCATAGTGGCTGTACTAGTTTGCATTCCCACCAACAGTGTAAGAGGGTTCCTTTTCTCCACACCCTCTCCAGCATTTATTGCTTGTAGACTTTTGGATAGCAGCCGTTCCGATTATTTCTTAACTATAGGAATTTTGTACCAACCTGATAAGCTAATCTGTGCTGTGTAGCAAAGCAAACACAGAATAGCAATGGCTGACGACACGTGGTTTATTTCTTAACCCATGTTAAATGTCAACTACGGTATGGCTGCAAGCCTGTTCAGTCAGCGTTCAGGCAGGAACCCTGTTCCTCTTTCGTCTGAAGAAGCAGCCCATATTTGGAACAATATTGGTAAAAGCAAAAGATCAAAATGAAATCACAAAATGGTTCTTAAAACTTATCTTCAAAATTAGAATATGTTTTATCTGCTTATATCCACTGGCCAAGGGAAGTCATACAGCCAGGAAGTATGTCAGTGAAATAGGGTATACAAGACTTGCACAGAGAGGAGGACTGAATGAGGGGGAAATAGTATCCATCTCATCTTCCAAATATGTATAGATTTGGAAACAAGGAGGATGCTGTTAGCATTCTCTTACACAGGAAGTACATTCAAACACATGTAGTTCTGAAACATCTTAATTTCCAATGGGAAATGTATAATTACAAAGAGTAACTGTCTTTTATATTGAATTCAAGGTGTAGTCCATGATATTAAAAGAAATGCCCACAACTGTCTTCATTAATTGAGATGCTAAATTTTTGTTCTTAATCCACGGAGTTTCTCTTCTTTAACTTCAGAAATGTGGCAAGAGCTGTTGTACTCATTGCCTTCTGGGAAGAATTTGTTGTGGGTCCCAAAGGAGAAAGTGCCTACAGTCACATTTATGGTCTTTTTCTTCCTAAAGTTTCGACCATCTATGTTATTATGCTAAACGTCATAGAAAGGGAACAGAGAATGCCTTTGAGAAGAGGAGAGGAAAAGAGAAGTGAGAACAGGGAAAGAGAGAGAGAAAGGCAGTGCAGGACAGAACAAGAAAAAGAAAAAGAGATAAAAACAGAGACAGAGAGAAAGATTGAAAAAAAAAAGGGGGGGGAGGTTAAACACGTCCCATCTCCAAACACAAGGCAAATATGTAAGATTTCTGTGTTTCCCATCAGCCTATCAAGATAACAGATTGTAATACAAACCAAGTTGACTGAAAGAAAATTAAATAACTACATTTCTTAAAAATGTGAGTTTATGGTCTGAGATTTTCACACTCTTTGTTTAACAAAGGGAGCTTGATATTGGTCAATGACAAATGTCCTATGGTTGCAGATTTGAAGTTATTTCCCTCACTTCTTTTGAATTTTTTCCTCATTTCTTCATGCTTACCTATTTCGTTCTTACATATAGATAGACAAGGGACAGAAATCACCTTAAAACTATATTATGGGAAATTGTGGAGGATCTAAAAATATTTTTTTCACTATCATATCGTACAGAAAAAGTGGAGGAAGACACGTCTGAAAAGCAGTTAGGTATCATAGTACCTCTGACTTGAAATGCTTTTACAGCCTCTTGACTTGTTTCATCAATTCATGTCCTCTCCAAGCCTCATTTCATCCCACCCACATCAATCTCCCTAAAATATCATTTTGCAGTATCTTGACCCAAGAACCTGTAATAGCACCTTGTTTGTAGCAAATCAAATCCAAGTGCCTATATTCATATTCAAGATCTTTTGTCATTGAGCACTGAAAGCTTGCATTCCACCACAATTCCTATGTTGAAAAATAACCCTCAGTGTGATGGCAGTTAGAGGTGGGGTCTCTGATTAGATCAAGAGAAGACAGCCTTCAGATGAATTCAACTCATCTCCTTTTACGAGAGTTGCCAGAGAGCCCCCTTGCCTCTTATGTAAAGAATCTACAAAAGGATCACCTATGACTTAGAATGTGAGTTTTCACCAGCCATCAAAATTGCTGATTCTCTTGTCTTGGAATTCCCAGCCTCTACAACCACGAGAAACATTTTTGTTGTTTATAAGCCACAAAGTCTATGTCATTCTCTTACAGCAGCCAAAAGAGTCTAAGATACTGACCATGTTTAATGTGTAAATCCTACTTTTTGCTTCCTTTTTCCCCCCACTAACTATTCCCTCCTCTGCATCTTTTCTCTGGCTTCATCTCCCACATAAAATGTTCCTCCACTTCCTCTCTGCTTTCATATTTTAGAATTTAAACTCATGGTTTTTTTAGCTTTAATTTAACTATCTTAAAGGAAAACCAGAATATCTGTTGAGGGTTGTTACCAGAATTGAACTACTTTTCTGGAGTACACAGGCCATGATCTATGATGTGGTTGGTGTTATGTACATTTCATTCCCTCTCTCTCTCTTTTGATAGGCATAATTGAATATTTCTGCTTTTAGGTGATTATTCCTTACTTCACTTGTTCTTGTTCTTTCCCTTGAACAAGAAAGTTAAAACCAACATCATGGACCACCAACCAGTTGTCTATTCACATAGAGCTTAACCTGCTTAACATATATATTTCAATTTCTCTTACAGCTATTGTTCTTTACTGTCCTCTGTGCCTCTAGTTAACCACCTCTCCCTACAATCTGACACATATTTTCTTTTTAATTCAAGCTGCACGCTCTTCCTATAATTATTTTACACCTCACGCAAACCAGCACTATTAGATCTATTAGACTGTGTTGCATTTTTTGGATTAAATTGCTATTTTCTTTCTAGACTACAAAAAAATACCTTGGGAGAAAAAAAATCAATTCCTCTCATTTTTATATTATCAATACCTATCACAGTGCTTGGCATATCTGGTGAATAAGAGAGTGATGCTTTGAAACTCTTATGGATCTGTTTCACAGAGAAACTATAAGATGCAAGATGAACATATATAGACAGGACAAAGGACCTGGATTCTAGTCTATGTACACATACTTGATGTGAAACCTATGGAAGATTGCTCGCTCGGCCATTCTGATCCTCATTTAACATCTATAAAATGGAATTTTAAATATCTACTTCTCTATCAAATTTACTTTTAGAATGAAACAAAGTAATGAATGTAAGATTATTTCAGGTGCTACCGTGGAACAACAAACTACCACAAAACTTATTGGCATAAACAACCATTTCATTAGGGTACCAATCATTTTTTGTTGTTTGTTTGTTTTGGTTTTTTCACCATGAAGCATGTCGGAACTTTAGCTCCCCAACCAGAGATCAAGCCCCCACTCCCTACATCAGAAAATGAAGTCTTAACCATGGACTGTCACAGAAGTCCTTAGGCTGCCAATACTGCAGTTCAGAAATTAATCATGGAAAGGCTCAGACAGAAGTTCTCCCTTGGCGTCTTTCTGTGGCTATGGTCAGCTGGTAGTTACAGTTGTGATTATCTGATTTTCTACCTTGTTTTCCAAAACGGTCCTTTGAAGTCCTGAAATTCCACATCAAATATTCTATGATCCTAAGGCTCAGAGTAGTTGAACTTTGTATGTGGTAGCTCAGGATTCCATGCACAAGCAATCCAAGCAAAAGACGTAACTGTATTATCTTTTATAGCCAAGCTTGGAAATCAGGTAACACAACTTCTCCTGAATTTTTTTTTTTTTTTTTGGTTATAAATGAAAAGCCCAAGTTTCACAGACACAAGGGTATGGGACATAGGCTCACCAACTAACAAGAGAGATGGTCATTTTTTTTTTTTTTTTTTGAATCACCGTGCGAATGTGCTAAGTTTCTTCAGTTGTGTCTGACTCTTTGCGACCCTATGGCCTATAGCCCACCAAGCTCCTCTGTTCATGGGAGTCTCCAGGCAAGAATACCAGAGTGGGTTGCCACGCCCTCCTCCAGAGGATCTTACCAACCCAGGGATCAAACCTGCGTCTCTTATGTCTTCAGCACTGGCAGGTGGGTTCTTTACCACTAGTGCCACCTGAGTGAAACTCGCTCAATCGTGTCTGACTCTTTGCAATCCCATGGACTATACAGGCCATGGAATTCCCCAGGCCAGAATACTGGACTGGGTAGCCTTTCCCTTCTCCAGGGGCTCTTCCCAAACCAGGGATCAAACCCAGGTCTCCTACATTGCAGGCAGATTCATTACCAGCTGAGCCACAAGGGAAGTCCAAAGCCATCTGAGGAGCCCTTTTAATCACCATTAACTATAAATCATACAGGGTTAAACAAATGTAACAAATCATCTCATTTTGCTTTGAAGTGGTCATTTAATCAATGTTGCCAAAACACATATCTTTCTTCTGTTTTTCATGACAACATAATCTGCAGGATTTTCTACTACTCACTGCCTCTTTTTCAGTCTCTTTCTTTTCTCTCTCTTTCTGGCTCTAACTTTTCCACCTTTAACTGTTGAACCATCTAGGGGCTTGGTCCTAGGTTCCCTTGTCATCTCTATAACAGAGGGATTACCTTCAGTCTTCAAACCTGAAGTACCATATGTAGGCCAATGAATGCTAAATACATGTTTCTAGACCTGAAACTTCTCCTCACATCTAGATTCACTGATCCCAAAACCTACCTGAAATTTCAACTTGTATACTAAACCAAACTCCACACATCTAAATAGAATGTAAAATGTGATATCCCAAACCTGTGTCCCATCAGCAGATGCCATCACTACTCATCCAAACTTTGTCTAACTTTCTCTTAAAATGGATGCACAGAAATCCTAGGTTCCAAGTCTGTACAGTGCATTGAATATGTCATTCCATATGCCATTTGGGAAATACACACCAAAGAGATACCAGCAATCTATTTATTGTCAGGAATTTTCTCTTTGAGCATGTAGGAACACGCTTCCCTCTCTTCCTCCCTATCTCTCTCTCTCTCTCTCACACACACACACACACACAGTCTTTTCTCAATTTTATTAAAGGTGCTATTCATTGAAATATGCATATCTAAAAGAGACTAAGAAGGAAAAGAACACAGCACAAATGTGTTGTTTGTCTTAAAGTCAGTGTTAGCTATTTTAATATGAATTTAGAAGCACTGATTCTTAAAAATTGGAAGGGATTAACTCCAAAGCCTTGACTGCTAACCCAAAGGTCACTCCCTTCTTGGTAGGTGGGAGTGTCTCTCTTTTCTTCAATTACACTCTGAACATCTGGCCATCTGTTCACTTATCAAGTGGGAGGATATTTCATACTGTTAGCCATCCCAGAAATCCTATTCTCCACACCTGTTATTAGTTTGGGTACATATATAATGATATTTAGTTAATAAGATGAAGATTACTGAAGAGCTTCTAAGAGTTTCTTACCTTTCTGGTCGGAAACGTGAAGAGAATGTCCCTTTCCCTCTGGGACACAGAATGTCCCAGAACTGTGTGAGCAAGTGGGTTTGGAAACATGGAATACTGAATCGGGAGGAAATTTTCCCTAAGATAAAACACTTCAGGATGTAGACAGAACAGATGTAAGAACTTGGGTCTTTGGTAGTATCATTGAGTCATCAAATTATCTAGCCATGGAATTATCCTTTTTCTGTGTTTTTGGCCATGAGAAAAAATAAAGTATATGTTTATTTAACCATTTGAGTTGGGTTTTAGCTTTAGCTGAAAGTATTCCAACTTATTTAAGGACCTTAGAGATTAACTTGGCTTTCCTGGTAGCTCAGTTGGTAAAGAACCTGCCTGAAATGCAAGAGACCCCAGTTTGATTACTCGGTCATGAAGATCCGCTGGAGAATGGATGGTCTACCCACTCCAGTATACTTGGGCTTCTCTTGTGGCTCAGCTAGTAAAGAATCTGCCTGCAATGTGGGAGACCTGGGTTCGATCCCTAGGTTGGGAAGATCCCCTGGAGAAGGGAAAGGCTACCCACTCCAGTATTCTGGCCTAGAAAAATCCATGGACTGTATAGTTCATGGGATCACAAAGAGTTGGATACAACTGAGCACTGATTGAGTCATCAAATTAACTAGCCATGGAATTATCCTTTCTCTGTGTTTCTGTCCATAATAAAAAAAAATAAAGTATGTATTGATTTAGCCATTTGAGTTGAGTTTTAGCTGTAGCTGAAAGTATCCTAACTTATTTAAGGACCTTGGAGATTAACTACCCTAGCCTACATAAAGAAAGCTAAAAAATATGAAATAGCTTATTACAAACCACCCACGTGGAGAGACAGAAGTCTTCTCTCTCACTTATCTTCCCTTTCCTCCCCTCCCCTCTCCTCCTTCTGTCTTCTTTCTCTCCCCCCCCCCCATCTTTCCTGTCTCTCAGTCTTTCCCTCCCTCTCTCTTTCTCATAGCATATCCCCACATACACATTAATCATGTGTCTGCATGCACACAAACACACTCACTCACTCACTCTTCACTCAATTCTGCTTGCACCTTGGCCAAATGAAAACCAGAACTGAGAACTGTCAAGTCAATTCAATGTATAGCTGACTCAACACATTGAACATCTAGCTAATCTGCCCATTGGATAGTTAAGAATTTTTATGTTTGTTTGTTTTTATATCATAGGTTTCAGAAAATTTAGTATTTGGATTTTTATGCAAAAATTTATTTTGGATACATTAACTGCAGTTCAGGATTTAATACATGCAATAAAATTGAATCTGTACATAAAATATATTTTGAGATATATTCTGAAAAATGGGAGGCACTGAATAGGTACTATTTTAATAGCTATTCATTTCTAATAAAAAATAATCCTATGGGCTTAATAAAAACACAGAATATTATTGAATCATAAAGGGGCTAATTAGTTTCGTGAATTTAAAGTGCTGTGTTTGCACATGAAAACTAATTACTGATTATATGCAACCTTGGATTGAATTTTTTTTTTTCACATGCTATTCTGTTGGTTGTAAACCTACATTTACCAGAAGTTGGAGGCATTTCCCTAGCATCTAGATTTCAAGCACTTGGTCAGTAAATAATTTTATTATTTACCACATATATAAGAAAAAATATAATCTCAAAATCTTTAAGGAACAACTTACATTTATTCTTTGCCAGAATTATACACCATGGAATCTAATCTAAATTTGATGTATAATATGTTAGCTGTAGTATTTTAGTAACCCTAGCAGAATTCTAGCAATTACATATCAGAGCATATATTGAGTTTAACCTTTAAATGAATGTCCTGGATCATTCATGAGCACAACATGAAACGCTTGAATAAAAAAGAATCATTTACTTGCATATTATTTCTAAATCAATGAGAAAAATGGAATTAAATAAACAAACATACCTGAATCACCAAAAAATAGAGCCACACAGAAAAACTATTTGCAAAATGGGCATTTATTTTATGCAATATATATCAGTCTTCAGAAGCTAGAGTTGCCCTGCCTATAGCCTTATTTCTCCCCAGGGAATTATCTGATAAAAGTCTGTCACCATGACTTCAGTGTCTTCTTCATTATTTGTCACTAGCTTAAAAAGGAACAAGAATGAGTTACACTGTTTCTCTTATTCTTTCGCTCAATCTTCTTGGGATCTGTCCAGAGTAAAACTTTATCTAGGATCTTAGCCAGCTATCCCGTGAATACTATATCTCAGCTGAATGAGGAAGAGGAAGAAAGAGAGGAGAGAAGGAGAAAGAAAAAAAGGAAGAAGAGGAAGAAAAAGAGGAGCTCTCCAGCATCACTGTCACTATCTTGGATTGTAACTTTACATTAGGCAAGTGTGTCAAAAAAACAAGTATGTCTATAGCCCTTTAAGAGTCTTCTTTTCTACCTTATGTGATAACCCATCCCTTTTATGTCTACTTTTAATTACCTAACACTATAATCTCTTATTCTCTGAATCTTTTCTAACTTCATGCCCAGAAAAAAATTTGATGATTGTACAATCATTTATTCATTCATTAGGCTTATATATATGTACCTAAGATGGGTAGAGAATGGGACTCTCAATCCCAGGCTCATAGTTTTGAGTCCCATGTTGAGCGGTTTCTCTTCAATATTTTGGGTCTCCCAGGTGGCACAAGTGGTAAAGATTCCACCTGCCAGTGCAGGAGACACAGACACATGGGTTAGATCCCTGGGTCCAAAAGATCTCCTGGAGAAGGGAATGGAAACTCACTCCAATATTCTTGCCTGGAAAATTCCATGGACAGAGGAGCCTGGCAGCCTAAAGTACATGGGGCCACAAAGAGTCAGACATGACTGAGTATATACATAAGATGAAAACACAATTTTATTATACAATTTCACAGAGAAGAAGAAGATTCTGAAATTTTAACTAAGGGTCACCTGAAGACATAGGTTACTTCTTTGACAGCACAAGTAGAACAGATACCAGAGATTATCCCCTTGGTCTAGTTTCAATCCTGTTTTTTCACTGCAACAGTATTCTTCATCCATCTCACTTCTATTTTATACCTTATTCTGAATTCCAAGTATGCTCAGAATTATTTTGTTATTAGAATACTTGATTTTTGTTTTACTCAAAATAAGCTCTTGTTTTAAAATAATGGACCTAGGTGACTCTGACACATGGCATTCCATAGTATTCAGTCCTCTGAACACAATATTCTGTACTTTAAAAGGTGTTCTTCAACATCTGCTCCTTTATTCTCACTCATTCCTGGTTCAATGTCCCACACAAATTTTTTTTTTCCTATTTAAGACCATAGCCTGTTTCAGGTTATTATCATTTCATCTTTTTTTAAAGTAGAAGCATTTGTGTCAGCAGAGAGCTCATGTAGTCCTCAGTTCAGTTCAGTCACTCAGTTGTGTCCGACTCTTTGCTACCCCATGAATTGCAGCATGCCAGGCCTCCCTGTCCATCACCAACTCCCAGAGTTCACTCAAACTCATGTCCATCGAGTCAGTGATGCCATCCAGCCATCTCATCCTCTGTCGTCCCCTTTTCCTCCTGCCCCCAACCCCTCCCAGCATCAGAGTCTTTTACAATGAGTCAACACTTTGCATGAGGTGGCCAAAGTATTGGAGTTGCAGCCTCAGCATCATTCCTTCCAATGAACACCCAGGACTGATCTCCTTTAGGATGGACTGGTTGAATCTCCTTGCAGTCCAAGGGACTCTCAAGAGTCTTCTCCAACACCACAGTTCAAAAGCATCAATTCTTCGGCCCTCAGCTTTCTTCACAGTCCAACTCTCACATCCATACATGACCACAGGAAAAACCATAGCCTTGACTAGATGGACCTTTGTTGGCAAAGTAATATCTCTGCTTTTTAATATGCTATCTAGGTCGGTCATAACTTTCCTTCCAAGGAGTAAGAGTCTTTTAATTTCATGGCTGTAGTCACCATCTGCAGTGATTTTGGAGCCCAAAAAAATAAAGTCTGACACTGTTTCCACTGTTTCCCCATCTATTTCCCATGAAGTGATGGGACCTAGGTGCCTTGTTAAGCAGCTGAACAGTTCTGAGTGGTAATGGCTGGAAATGCCTGCACAGCTATCTGGAACCCATGAGGAAACAGAAGCACTAACAGAGGTGGTGTTGACAGGAAAAATAATAGAAACCATGACAACCAAATAGTTAATACTTGAAAGGGTGCCAATCTTTTGTCATTATTTTTAGAAAACATTCTAAATTTGAAAACTGCCTCTATGACTCCAAATGGGAATCACTCAATATTTCATCCAGCAGGTGTACACACATACAAGCTAAGGATTTTCATACATTTAACAATCAGTCCAAGCCACTGAGCAGAGATGATCTTTGAAAAAAGCTTGTAGATTATTATCAATTCAGTTCAAGTAACAGCAAAAATACCGAGAAGGTGGTTATTGAGCTGTGAAGGAAACCAGAAGTCTTAGAAAATAATAAATGAATCATTTACTTATTTAGTTTGCCCCTCAACTAGAGCAGAGCCTTCACTTTGAGATGCCACCTTAAAAAACAGACAGGCAAACTGATGTTCTGAGAGGATAGTGATAAATTGAATAAAAAGTTGGAAGAAAAAAAACTGAACGGAAAGCCTAATAATTAATCACAATAATCTTTAAGATATTATATTTTAATATTTCCCTTGACGTCAGTAATAAATAAAATATATTGGAAAGACATGATAATGTGGGTTTCTCTTCCACAACCATTCCCATTTTAATTAAGTCAGTGTTTGAATAGTGATTCAACTTTTTGAAGTTTATGCTTAGAATTTCTCATAAACTTTATAAAAGCAATTCAAAAATTTAACAACTCTATATATATTTTAAACCCTTTGCATCACTGAAAATATATTTCACAATGTTTATGATACATTCTTTCCTGATACATATATCTCTGTCTTTAAAATTAATCTTTTGGTAAAAATTCAGATAATATGTAAGTACAGATATTTCTCTCACACTGATCTTGTTGCAATTACTACTGAAAAAGTGAATTAGAAGTTCTTGATTGGCAACAAAATAAGTGTTTCATGTAACAAAATAAGAAAGAATTTGATATCTTGGAAAAATTCTTAAATGAAAGAATCTGATATATGATTGTACCTAAATAAACATGTTTGTAATATTAATATATAAGATGACATTTAAGCTGTGAACTATGAGAACTGATTAGCATTCAACATAATAGAAGAATGCTTTCAGAATACATGATGCTTATAAATCAATTAGAAAATTATGAACAACCCAATAACTAGACAGTTCACAGATGAAGAAATCTGAATCCTCTAACAGAATTTTCTTTAATGCACTTTCTTCCCCTGCCCATAGTTTGGCCAAGGTAAGCAGGCAGTAGGTTCCAAAGTAACATCCTAGAGCAGGTTTTGAAAATACGGTAAAGGACATCTGTAGTCATAGCCTTTAGTCTATCACACCCAATGAGGTCATAAAGACCCCAGTGCTGAAAAGAAGTGGGGAAGTGAAGATGGAGAGCATTGGTTTCCTGAGAGTGAGGCCATAAGATTCAAGCTACAGAGCACATTCATACAGGAGGAGCACCAAGGCTGGCTGGTGTCAGAACAAGGCCTTGGAAAGGGCAGGACTGTGGCTGGCTAGCTGCTCTGACAGCCACTGCAGGAAAGGGAACTGTTTCTCGGGAAGGCTGAACTTGCAGATTTGTGGGAGTAAAAACATGAGTATGAGGACTGGGAGCCAAGATGGCATTGAAAGGGCCGTTGTTCTCCTCCAAAGAGAGTGTGCTAAACGTATCACCCGAGATCAAAAGTTAAGAGTCAAGTCACATGCTGCTAATCAGAAGACATTACCAATAACAGCTGAGAAGAAACCAAGATGCAGCAGCAGCAGCAGATTTTCAGGAAACCAGAAAGCACCTCACGACAGAGTCAGATTTAAACCACCACCAAATCCATCAAGCTTTATTTGAATAAACCATCCCTCTTTCTTATTTTCCTTCCTTTTTTATGAAGCTTAACTACTGATGTGAGAATGTTTTGAAACTGGAAGAGACAACGATATATTTATTATATGATCTAAAAGATTATGGAAAGCCCTAGATTTTTACCCAGGTATTGAAAAAAGGAACCAACATTTGGGTGTTTTATGGGTGTTTGAGAGGAAAGAATAAAGTTGCTTTACCAATGCACCATACTGGATTCCAATTTTTCATAAGCATCACAACATATGAAATAAACATTAACTTCTCTAGTAATCAAAGATATACATATTAAACCAAAAATAAACTTTTGTATCACAGATATCAAATCTGCAGAAAACTAGTCTTGCAATATAAGTGTTGACAAGAGCTTGGAGAAATAAAAATCCTCATACACTACTGCTGGGAGTAGAAGTAGTTATAGCAAGTGTATGTTAATAGATATTAAAATTTGTATCCATACCCAAATAACAGACTAAATAATTCTTCTGCATCTACATGCTAGAGGATCTTCTATATGTGAGAAAGGAGTAATTATAAAACTCTAACCACAGTCCTCTTTGTGAACAAATAAAATTCCAATATAATGGAATGGTAAATTATAAAACAGAGGATAAAAAATTATTACTATATCATGGCTAAAAGTTAATGTATTCAGTTCAGTTCAGTCGCTCAGTCATGTCCGACTCTTTGTGACCCCATGAATCGCAGCAGGCCAGGCCTCCCTATCCATCACCAACTCCCGGAGTTCACTCATACTCATGTCCATCGAGTCAGTGATGCCATCCAGCCATCTCATCCTCTGTTGTCCCCTTCTCCTCCTGCCCCCAATCCCTCCCAGCATCAGAGGCTTTTCCAATGAGTCAACTCTTCGCATGAGGTGGCCAAAGTATTGGAGTTTCAGCTTTAGCATCATTCCTTCCAAAGAACACCCAGAACTGATCTCCTTTAGAATGGACTGGTTGGATCTCCCTGCAGTCCAAGGGACTCTCAAGAGTCTTCTCCAACACCACAGTTCAAAAGCATCAATTCTTTTTAATGTGTTGTTGGATTCTGATTGCTAGAATTTTGTTAAGGATTTTTGCATCTATGTTCATCAATGATATTGGCCTGTAGTTTTCTTTTTTTGTGGGATCTTTGTCAGGTTTTGGTATTAGGGTGATGGTGGCCTCATAGAATGAGTTTGGAAGTTTACCTTCCTCTGCAATTTTTTGGAAGAGTTTGAGCAGGATAGGTGTTAGCTCTTCTCTAAATTTTTGGTAGAATTCAGCTGTGAAGCCGTCTGGACCGGGGCTTTTGTTTGCTGGAAGATTTTTGATTACAGTTTCAATTTCCATGCTTGTGATGGGTCTGTTAAGATTTTCTATTTCTTCCTGGTCGAGTTTTGGAAAGTTGTACTTTTCTAAGAATTTGTCCATTTCTTCCACGTTGTCCATTTTATTGGCATATAATTGTTGATAGTAGTCTCTTATGATCCTTTGTATTTCTGTGTTGTCTGTTGTGATCTCTCCATTTTCGTTTCTAATTTTGTTGATTTGATTTTTCTCCCTTTGTTTCTTGATGAGTCTAGCTAATGGTTTGTCAATTTTATTTATCCTTTCAAAGAACCAGCTTTTGGTTTTGTTGATTTTTGCTATGGTCTCTTTTGTTTCTTTTGCATTTATTTCTGCTCTAATTTTTAAGATTTCTTTCCTTCTACTAACCCTGGGGTTCTTCATTTCTTCCTTTTCTAGTTGCTTTAGGTGTAGAGTTAGGTTATTTATTTGACTTTTTTCTGTTTCTTGAGGTATGCCTGTATTGCTATGAACTTTCCCCTTAGGACTGCTTTTACTGTGTCCCACAGGTTTTGGGTTGTTGTGTTTTCATTTTCATTCGTTTCTATGCAAATTTTGACTTCTTTTTTGATTTCTTCTGTGATTTGTTGGTTATTCAGCAGCGTGTTTTTCATCCTCCATATGTTGGAATTTTTAATAGTTTTTCTCCTGTAATTGAGATCTAATCTTACTGCATTGTGGTCAGAAAAAATGCTTGGAATGATTTCTATTTTTTTGAATTTACCAAGGCTAGCTTTATGGCCCAGGATGTGGTCTATCCTGGAGAAGGTTCCATGTGCGCTTGAGAAAAAGGTGAAATTCATTGTTTTGGGATGAAATGTCCTATAGATATCAATTAGGTCTAACTGGTCTATTGTATCGTTTAAAGTTTGTGTTTCCTTGTTAATTTTCTGTTTAGTTGATCTATCCATAGGTGTAAGTGGGGTATTAAAGTCTCCCACTATTATTGTGTTATTGTTAATTTCTCCTTTCATACTTGTTAGCATTTGTCTTACGTGACTGTGGTGCTCCTGTGTTGGGTGCATATATATTTATAATTGTTATATCTTCTTCTTGGATTGATCCTTTGATCATTATGTAGTGACCTTCTTTGTCTCTTTTCACAGCCTTTGTTTTAAAGTCTATTTTATCTTATATGAGTATTGCTACTCCTGCTTTCTTTTGGTCCCTATTTGCATGGAAAATCTTTTTCCAGCCCTTCACTTTCAGTCTGTATGTGTCCCCTGTTTTGAGGTGGGTCTCTTGTAGACAACATATGTAGGGGTCTTGTTTTTGTATCCATTCAGCCAGTCTTTGTCTTTTGGTTGGGGCATTCAACCCATTTACGTTTAAGGTAATTACTGATAAATATGATCCCGTTGCCATTTACTTTATTGTTTTGGGTTCGAGTTTATACAGTGTTTTTGTGTTTCCTGTCTAGAGAATATCCTTTAGTATTTGTTGGAGAGCTGGTTTGGTGGTGCAGAATTCTCTCATCTTTTGCTTGTCTGAAAAGCTTTTGATTTCTCCTTCATACTTGAATGAGATCTTTGCTGGGTACAATAATCTGGGCTGTAGGTTATTTTCTTTCATCATTTTAAGTATGTCTTGCCATTCCCTCCTGGCTTGAAGAGTTTCTATTGAAAGATCAGCTGTTATCCTTATGGGAATTCCCTTGTGTGTTATTTGTTGTTTTTCCTTTGCTGCTTTTAATATTTGTTCTTTGTGTTTGATCTTTGTTAATTTGATTAATATGCATCTTGGGGTGTTTCTCCTTGGGTTTATCCTGTTTGGGACTCTCTGGGTTTCTTGGACTTGGGTGATTATTTCCTTCCCCATTTTAGGAAGTTTTCCACTATTATCTCCTCAAGTATTTTCTCATGGTCTTTCTTTTTGGCTTCTTCTTCTGGAACCCCTATGATTTGAATGTTGTAGCATTTAATATTGTCCTGGAGGTCTCTGAGATTGTCCTCATTTCTTTTAATTCGTTTTTCTTTTATCCTCTCTGATTCATTTATTTCTACCATTCTATCTTCTAATTCACTAATCCTATCTTCTGCCTCTGTTATTCTACTATTTGTTGCCTCCAGAGTGTTTTTAATTTCATTTATTGCATTATTCATTATATATTGACTCTTTTATTTCTTCTAGGTCCTTGTTAAACCTTTCTTGCATCTTCTCAATCCTTGTCTCCAGGCTATTTATCTGTGATTCCATTTTAGTTTCAAGATTTTGGATCAATTTCACTATCATTATTTGGAATTCTTTATCAGGTAGATTCCCTATCTCTTCCTCTTTTGTTTGGTTTGGTGGGCATTTATCCTGTTCCTTTATCTGCTGAGTATTCCTCTGTCTCTTCATCTTGTTTAAATTGCTGAGTTTGGGGTGTCCTTTCTGTATTCTGGCAGTTTGTGGAGTTCTCTTTATTGTGGCGTTTCCTCACTGTGTGTGGGTTTGTACAGGTGGCTTGTCAAGGTTTCCTGGTTAGGGAAGCTTGTGTCGGTGTTCTGGTGGGTGGAGCTGTATTTCTTCTCTTTCAATATCCGCAAATCAATCAATGTAATACACCACATTAACAAATTGAAAAATAAAAGCCATATGATTATCTCAATAGATGCAGAGAAAGCCTTTGACAAAATTCAACATCCATTTATGATAAAAACTCTCCAGAAAGCAGGAAGAGAAGGAACATACCTCAACATAATAAAAGCTATATATGACAAACCCACAGCAAACATTATCCTCAATGGTGAAAAATTGAAAGCATTTCCTCTAAAGTCAGGAACAAGACAGGGTGTCCACTTTCACCATTACTATTCAACATAGTTTTGGAAGTCTTGGCCACAGCAATCAGAGCAGAAAAAGAAATAAAAGGAATCCAAATTGGAAAAGAAGAAGTAAAACTCTCACTATTTGCAGATGACATGATCCTCTACATAGAAAACCCTAAAGATTCCACCAGAAAATTACTAGAAATAATCAATGACTATAGTAAAGTTGCAGGATATAAAATTAACACACAGAAATCCCTTGCATTCCTATACACTAATAATGAGAAAACAGAAAGAGAAATTAAGGAAACAATTCCATTCACCATTGCAACGGAAAGAATAAAATACTTAGGAATATATCTACCTAAAGAAACTAAAGACCTATATATAGAAAACTATAAAACACTGGTGAAAGAAATCAAAGAGGACACTAATAGATGGAGAAATACACCATGTTCATTGATTGGAAGAATCAATATAGTGAAAATGAGTATACTACCCAAAGCAATTTATAGATTCAACGCAATCCCTATCAAGCTACCAACAGTATTCTTCACAGAGCTAGAACAAATAATTTCACAATTTGTATGGAAATACAAAAACCCTCGAATAGCCAAAGTGATGATCTTGAGAAAGAAGAATGGAACTGGAGGAATCAACCTACCTGACTTCAGGCTCTACTACAAAGCCACAGTTATCAAGACAGTATGGTACTGGCACAAAGACAGAAATATAGATCAATGGAACAAAATAGAAAGCCCAGAGATAAATCCACGCACATATGGACACCTTATCTTTGACAAAGGAGGCAAGAATATACAATGGATTAAGGACAATCGCTTTAACAAGTGGTGCTGGGAAATCTGGTCAACCACTTGTAAAAGAATGAAACTAGAACACTTTCAAACACCATACACAAAAATAAACTCAAAATGGATTAAAGATCTAAACGTAAGACCAGAAACTATAAAACTCCTAGAGGAGAACATAGGCAAAACACTCTCCGACATACATCACAGCAGGATCCTCTATGACCCACCTCCCAGAATATTGGAAATAAAAGCAAAAATAAACAAATGGGACCTAATTAACCTTAAAAGCTTCTGCACATCAAAGGAAACTATTAGCAAGGTGAAAAGGCAGCCTTCAGAATGGGAGAAAATAATAGCAAATGAAGCAACTGACAAACAACTAATCTCAAAAATATACAAGCAACTCCTCCAGCTCAACTCCAGAAAAATAAATGGCCCAATCAAAAAATGGGGCAAAGAACTAAATAGACATTTCTCCAAAGAAGACATACAGATGGCGAACAAACACATGAAAAGATGCTCAACATCACTCATTATCAGAGAAATGCAAATCAAAACCACTATGAGGTACCATTTCACACCAGTCAGAATGGCTGTGATCCAAAAGTCTACAAATAATAAATGTTGGAGAGGGTGTGGAGAAAAGGGAACCCTCTTACACTGTTGGTGGGAATGCAAACTAGTACAGCCACTATGGAGAACAGTGTGGAGATTCCTTAAAAAACTGGAAATAGAACTGCCTTATGATCCAGCAATCCCACTGCTGGGCATACACACTGAGGAAACCAGAAGGGAAAGAGACATGTGTACTCCAATGTTCATCGCAGCACTGTTTATAATAGCCAGGACATGGAAGCAACCTAGATGTCCATCAGCAGATGAATGGATAAGAAAGCTGTGGTACATATACACAATGGAGTATTACTCAGCCATTAAAAAGAATACATTTGAATCAGTTCTAATGAGGTGGATGAAACTGGAGCCTATTATACAGAGTGAAGTAAGCCAGAAGGAAAAACATAAATACAGTATACTAACGCATATATATGGAATTTAGAAAGATGGTAACAATAACCCGGTGTACGAGACAGCAAAAGAGACACTGATGTATAGAACAGTCTTATGGACTCTGTGGGAGAGGGAGAGGGTGGGAAGATTTGGGAGAATGACATTGAAACATGTAAAATATCATGTAAGAAATGAGTTGCCAGTCCAGGTTCGATACACGATACTGGATGCTTGGGGCTCGTGCACTGGGACGACCCAGAGGGATGGTATGGGGAGGGAGGAGGGAGGAGGGTTCAGGATGGGGAACACAGGTATACCTGTAGCGGATTCATTTTGATATTTGGCAAAACTAATACAATTATGTAAAGTTTAAAAATAAAATAAAATTAAAAAAAAAAAAAAAAAAGCATCAATTCTTCAGTGCTCAGCTTTCTTCACAGATACATGCATATATATTTAAACAGAATATAGAAATGTAACATTTGGTAAAATATTTGCCTAGATGTATAAAGGATGAAAGTAATTATAAAATTTTAAAACTGAAATAATATTTATTATTCTTGTGAATTCATATATGTGAATATAGGTGGAAATATAAACATAATGGACTTAAAGGTATACAATAAACTCACTTCAGCATTCTCCTGTGCTGGTCGAGTGTTTTTGACTCCATTTATTCTGGCTAACTGGGCTTCCCTTGTGGCTCAGCTGGTAAAGAATCTGCCTGCAATGCGGGAGACATGGGTTCAGTCCCTTGGTTGGGAAGATCTCCTGGAGAAGGGAAGGCTACCCACTCCAGTATTCTGGCCTGTATAGTCCATGGACTACATAGTCCATGGGGTCACAAAGAGTCAGACATGACTGAGCAACTTTTCACTTCACATTCTGGCTAACTGGATTAGTGGTATATTTTAAATTATTTTTTAATTCTAAATCCCCAAATTGTAATCACTTATCAATCACATCTATTCCCTATTATATTTTTATCATTGCATCACAGTATAGAGGAAACAAATTATAGAGTCACTAGGATTTTACATTTTAAGAACAGTACATATCTAAGGCTCTTTAAGCAAGAAATAAAACAATAATCAATGATTTTTATAATCATTTTTTTTCTTTTTAGTGAAAAGGCATATAATGTTTATCATGTCAATGTAGCACACTACACAGTACATTTTAAGATATGATGTGTGTGCTCATATGTGTTTTTAGAGCTGTATACTGTAAGTACATACTGTATCTTTAGCCATCACTACTTTTGGAGCTGTTATCCATCTCTTATTTATCATATTAGCCAGTATTACAGATGGAAAAATTAATAATATAAAACTGCATCCTCTGCATTTTTTGTTTAGGACTACAAAGTTTTCCTTCTTTTCAGTCAAGTAATCAAATTCTATCCTATATAATTAACACTAAAATAAAATAAAACCATAGTTTTTATGTTCCCAATTTACTGGTGTTTCAGACAGTTTACAGAGACAACATTTCTTATTCTAATTCCATTGCTATAGAAAACAGATACAGAATCATTCAGAGTCATAAATGTGTCCAGTTAGACCAAAAAGAAAGCATCAGTCGTATCTAGATTAAATTGGATTTTAGTGGTTACTCAGCATAGGAAGAGCAAGTGACTGATAGAACATGTTTCTTCCCCTAGTATCTTTTTACTGCCTTACAAAATGATTTGTCAATTGCAAGCAAAGTTACAGGAGAACTGAAATCTAAGTCATTAAACTAAAATGTAACATAAATAAACTCCATTTCTCTCTTCAATTTCCCATTCATTTCTTTTTAGTATAATGCTCCTGTCCCAACCTCACTTATTACAAAGCATCCCAAATTCCCAACAGTATCATTAGTCTTCTTTTGTATTTGCTATATGGAGAAGGCAATGGCACCCCACTCCAGTACTCTTGCCTGGAAAATCCCATGGACAGAGGAGCCTGGTAGGCTGCAGTCCATGGGGTCGCTAAGAGTTGGACACGACTAAGCAACTTCACTTTCACTTTTCACTTTCATGCATTGGAGAAGGAAATGGCAACCCACTCCAGTGTTCTTGCCTGGAGAATCCCAAGGATGGCAGAGCCTGGTGGGCTGCTATCTATGGGGTCACACAGAGTCGGACTCCACTGAAGCGACTTAGCAGCAGCAGCAGTATTTGCTATATAGTTTTGACTTCCATGGTCAAATACTACATTAGCACTTAGATTTCAGACTGTAAGTAGAAGTTAATTACATACTTGACTGTACAATCAATTAGCAAATATACAGTTTGAGTCTCCTGGATAGAGTCATCCTTATTCGTAGCTGGACTACATAAATATTTCAGTTTGTCTTCCGAACAAAAGTATTACCAAACTTGCTGGTAACTAAAATTTAGCAAAATAACCATGTTTGTTTCCTCCTCAGTATAACTCTGCAGGTTCTTTGGTTTATTTTAATAAAGATATACAAAAAACTGAGTACACAAGAAACTTAGTTAACCTAATGCTACATTTCAACCAGTATCATGGTATATGTAATATAAAACAGGAAATCTAGCTTAAAGAAATAATCATGCATATAATGTTAGGCTAAGCAAAGCCACTATTTCCTATCAAAGTCTACTTTATCCATTCTTCAATTATATTCTATTATAATGAAAATGAAAGTCACTCAATTGTGTCTGACTCTTTGTGACCCCATGAACTATACGGTCCATGGAATTCTCCAGGCCAGAATTCCAGAGTGGATAGTCTTTCCCTTCTCCAGGGAATCTTCCCAACCCACTGATGGAACCCAGGTCTCCCGTGTTACAGGTGGATTTTTAACCAGCTGAACCATAAGGGAAGCCCTCTTCTTATAATAGAATGTGTTTATTAATATTAATAGAATTATTTATAAGAGAGTAAACAAAAGGAATATTTTGATGTTTTTCCTTTTGTATCTACCTGTTGCTCTTTTATTCTGGTGACCACTTGGTATTCATGCATTAGACTTGAAAAGCTGTAGATAGATTTAAGTGTTCTCCAGTTTTTGACACCAATGATAGTGTTCACATTCACTGGTATTCTTCCCAAAATTCAGCATACTAGCAACATACATAAGTCAAATAACAAAATTATGCAACTGCAGTAGCTCTCTGTGTGCCTGGCCTTGAACCAGTCGGAGTCAAGTACTTACCACAGGTAGAAAGGCTGCTACGACCTCAGCTTTCTAGACATACACACATACATATATGCACACATACATGTAGACAGATGCTTTACCGTCTGAGCCACCAGGGAAGTCCATACACATGTGTGTATGTATATATATACACACATATATGCATATACTGGGGGCATATACACATATATACATATGTGTATATATCAGCTGCAGCTGACATCAAGAATCAGAATGCAAGTTTAACATGCAACATTACTCACCAGGCTTTCCCTCTACTCTGCAATACCACTTGCATGCAAAAGCCACAAAAATGAAGAATGGCAGACAGTGAGATCCCTCTCCTGCTTCCCAAACCACGATGTCTCAGCTGCACTCTGACCCAAGCGCACATTTCTGTAAAATGCTGAAAGAACTAGTGACCATATGCTTCTTGCAGCTGCAAAACTTCTTCGTGGTTCTAGCCTTTGCTCCTGAACTCCTGCACATTGTTTGCTAGATCAATTATAGTAAAATAGATCCCCAAATTATGATCTGCCATTCGCTTGACATCCTGTGAAGCAAACTGGATAAAAGTAAACCTTTCCGGTTTTAACTTTCTCATCACAGGCACCACCAGAAAGTAGCTGGTAAAAATCATTCTAAGGCAAAAAGACTACTGAAATGTTCCACATGAAATTTAAGGGAAACATGAAGCTAAACCTGTAAGTACATTTCAGAGGACAAAGGCACAATGTATTAAAGTCAAGCCAGGTAGATTCTCACAAGAACTCTTCTCATGTTATTGTGCTGTACTACATTTAGTACTCAGATTTTCTCTTACCAACAATATTTGGAACCTTCATGTTAATGTTTCCCCAAAGGCATGGATTTCGGAATTTAAAATCTTAAATTTATACCCTAGCTCTGTCTCCTAGTAATATTTTGACCATCATAGAATCATCTAAGGTTTCAGAGATATTAAATACTCTTTCTCACAATAACAATAATAAAGACAACCTCACAAGGCTATAAGCTATTTTAAGGGTTAAGTTAGATAATATATACATTTTTTTTCTGTACGCTTTATAAGAATTGGAATATTTCTTCTCTACAGTGGAGTTATCACTGGTTAAGATCTTTGCCATTTCACCTCCTATAGTTTCTAAAAAATTGCAAATCAAATAGAATTCCTGTGCCTCATTTCTTTTTTTCTCCCATACCCATGTGATTTACCATCTCTGCCAAGGGCACTTTCCTTGTGACAATCTGAATTACTGACCACACAGGAAAAGACTGAATAGTCCTGGGGGCCAAATTCTGCCAGCTTATATGCATTGAAGCTTAGCTCTGAAAAGCAGAATAAGTTAAACTTTCCATGAACTGATAGCAGCATTTGTACATAATTTATAGTCTGCCAATACCTATCATCCAGAAAAGTGTTTCTTTACAACTATATTTCTTAGGAATTTCTAATAGTAGTTCTGAGATAGGAACTTCCTCTGAGAGTTTCTTCATTAGCCTATTAAATGACTATATTTACAGTTAAAGAGGAGACTGAAAAAACAGGATAATATTTTAAAATCTTGTATATTTGGATCTGAAACACATTTTTGTATTCACAGCCAAATATACACCTTAATTTATCACCTCTCATTACTTTCTTTATCAGAAATAATCAGCTATCACACTTTTTAAACACAGTATCATTTAATTCCAGCTCTCTCACTCATCTTCTCTCCATGTATGAGTTGCTTGGTGTCACAAACAACTCAGTGTTTTTACTCCATCTATCAGCCCAACAGAACCTAACATTTCCCCTTTTCTTGCCTGTATTCCATGATTCACTGTTCTTTAGTCAATCACTGAGTAAAAACCTGAGCCTTGGTTGAATTCTACAGTCACTTTTCATGAAGCTTCCATTTAAGCAGAAGTGAGATTTCTTCAACCTGGCAGCCAACTTCTTTAGGTCTTAATGGTACTCATGAGGGCCCATTGGCACTTCATTCTCCCATTTGTCTAAAATTTTAAATTCATATTATGTAGAACTCAAACATAGTAAAGTAAACCAAGTAAACCATATACTGTAATAAACTCCAATATATCTATCACCAGGCTTCCCAGTGGCAAAGAACCTGCTTGCCAATGCAGAAGACTCCGCTTTGAACCCTGGGCTGTGAAGATCCCAGAAATGACAACCCACTCCATTATTCTTGCCTGGGAAATCCTATGGACAGAGGAGCCTGGTGAGGTATATATGTATACATATACATATACATAACATATACATGTATATATATGTCTATCCAGTCCCTGGGGTCACAAAGAGTCAGACATAAGTTAGCAATTCAGCATACTCATTCTCCTTTAACAAACATCAACCATGTACAATGCTTATTTCATTTAAACTTTGCACACGCACTACCTACCTGACTTTCAATTCAAGTGAAATATCCATATATTGAAAGGTAATCACATTAACAGTTTGATTTTAATAAATGGATAAGCATGTAATCCACATTCAGATCAAGATACAGAACATTTCTTCCGCACTGGAAAGTTATCTCATGGCCTTTGTTCATTCAATCCCCTCTACACAGAGGCAACCCAGTGTTTTCATTCCTGCGCCCATAGATTAGTTTTCCATTGATTACATTAGGTTGGTTTCATCAGTTTTCTAATGAAAGGCTTGTGTGTGTGTTCACTCAGTCACTTCTGACTCTTTGTGACCCCATGGACTGTAGCCTGCTAGGTTCCTTCTGTCCATGGAATTTTCCAGGCAAGAATACTGGGCTAGGTTACCACATTCTTCTCCATGGGACTGTCCCAGCCCAGGAATCATACTTGTGTCTCTTGAACCTCCTGCATTCACAGGCAGACTCTTTACCACTGCACCACCTGGGAAGCCCAATGAAAGATTAGCTCATTTCAATCAGCATTACGTCTGTGAGCTTCATCCTTGTTGCATGCATGTTTAATCCCTTTTATAAAGGATATTATTTCATGTAATAAATAATATCATAATTTATTTAGCCATTCCTCTGTTGATGACATCTGAGTTGTTTCCATTTGCAGTGTTATGAATAAAGCCACTGTGTGAACTTTCTTATAAAAATCTCTGGGTGGACATCTGCACTCATATTTCTGGGATAAATATGTACAAGCAGAGAGGCTCTGTCAAAGTGTAGCCATATGTTTAAATGGCCCTTCAATCTGATTAGATGTAAAAACACAAATGATTCCACCACAAATAGAACACTGGGAGTCAATGGCATGATCTGACAATGGAAATACACAAAATATCTCCACTTGATATTCCTAATCAAACACTAATGAGAACCAAGGATCTGAGTGACCGTGTATATAATATTTTAGGTTATTTATGCCGAATTAATGAGTATGCTGAGGTGGACTGGTTGCTCCTAATGCCTCTGGACAAAGTGGGAAAAAGGAGGTGCTCAGGAACTCAAACTCCCAACAAAATTACTGCATAAAGAACCTGAGAATTTCTATAGCTTCCTGAAAAGAGATTCACATCTCCAGTAGCTGCAGAACTAAAATGGCTGAGATCCACACTCAGAACCTTATCCTCCAAGTAAATTATCCTCCAAGCAAAGCAAGTTAAATTCTCAGCCTCACAGGGTATTTATTGTTAAAGGCAATAACAACAAAACCAAGTACTCACACATTTTAATGGGGATATGTGGTAAGACCCTGATACAGCTGAGGACATTGAGCAGTTAAGTTCTGATGAATCATCTTCGCCAGTAGAAGCTGCTTCCCCAACCCCTAGTTTAAGTGGTCTCTCCACCTACTAACTATGCATTGCCTGAGGAAATTGGAATGACCTTTCCTGAGGCAGTTGCCCTACAAGACAACACAGACTCTACGGAAGGCTCACCCCAATGACTTCTTTGTTTCTAGGTCTATAACTAAATTCAAGCCCCAGTAGTTCTCTAAAGGTGAGTTATAATACCCTCCAAAAGAAGTTTTTGAGTTTTCTACTTTATACAGGTAGAAATCTGGGGAATACGTGTAGGAATAGATATTAAGGATGTGAGATAATTGTGGAAGGGACATAACATCAGATAAGGCCAAGTTTTTTGACATGGGCCCACCAGGCAGGGATTCTGCATTTAATGCTGTAGCTAACCTGGGAGGTTCCAGCTTTCATGATGAATATGCGAAATAATGTATGGATGTGAGATGTATGGATGTGAGAGTTGGACTATAAAGAATTAAAAGACGCTTACTCCTTGGAAGGAAAGTTATGACCAACCTAGACAGCATATTCAAAAGCAGAGACATTACTTTGCCAACAAAGGTCCATCTAGTCAAGGCTATGGTTTTTCCAGTAGTCATGTATGCATGTGAGAGTTGGACTATAAAGAAAGCTGAGTGCCGAAGAACTGATGCTTCTGAACTGTGGTGTTAGAGAAGACTCTTGAGAGTCTCTTGGACTGCAAGGAGATCCAATCAGTCCATCCTAAAGGAAATCAGTCCTGAATATTCATTGGAAGGACTGATGTTGAAGCTGAAACTCCAATATTTTGGCCACCTGATGAGAAGAACTGACTCATTTGAAAAGACCTGGATGCAGGGAAACATTGAAAGCAGGAGGAGAAGGGGACGACAGGATGAGATGGTTGGATGGCATCACTGACTCAATGGACATGAGTCTGAGTAAACTCTGGGAGTTAGTGATGGACAGGGAGGCCTGGCATGCTTCAGTCCATGGAGTCGCAAAGAGTCGGACACGACTGAGTGACTGAACTGACTGACTGACTAACTGATACAAAATAAATTAGTGAAGGGAGACCCAGCATCTCTGAAGAACTCTGAGGTCAGTCTTTGTAGACTGAAGTCACAGTGGGGACAGAGGCCACTGAATGGGTAAAACTGAGTACAGTGTAAGTCACTGAATCCCAGGATAACAGAAATTAAATGACAGCAGACAACTGCCCAAGGCAAGATGAGTATAGCTGTTGCAATGTATAGTGGAGTCAAAGTAGTACTCAGAACAGTCTAACACATCTATACAGTGGAATTGGCTAGTGATTAAAGTCTTCCTAGAAGTGAAATATGTAAGAAGCTTACTAAATTCTTACTAGATCTATGGAAGTAGCTGCTGACCTAAAATGAAGAGACTGCCAGATATTCTTCCAGCAAAGATGGTTTTATTCAAGATCAGCTAAGAATTACAATTAAGGGTCTGGGCCTGACAGTCATACATAGTTGGACATGACTGGACTTAACACACAGACTTCACGCAGCATGCAACCATGGCAAATCAATCACAAGCCCAAGGAGAATGCTTTCACAGAGGGGAAAAGTTGGAGGGCCATAGCAAACCAAAAGTCCAGGGTTCACTGATCGAGCCCTTGCCAGGAAAGAAGAAGATTCTTTCTTCTTCCTGTTGGGCTCTGGCAAGTGCTTTTCTTCCATCCCTGCCAATAAGGTCCATCAGAAACAGTTTTCTTTTAGCTGACAAGGCCAGCAATGCAACCTCACTGTCCTTTCACAGAGGTATATATCAACTCTCCAGTCCTGTTATAATTTAGTTCACATAGATATTAATGTTCTTTCTCTTCCACAAGATATCACCCTGGTCTAATTCACTGAGGTCATTATTCTGATTCCCCAATGGCTTAGTGATAAAGAATCCACCTGCAATGCAGGAAATGCAGGAGACATGTGTTTGATTCCTGGATCAGGAAGATCCCCTGGAGGAGGAAATGGCCATCCACTCCAGTATTCTTAACCTGGGGAAAAACCCATGGACAGAGGAGCCTGGTGGGCTACAGTCCATGGGGTTGCAAAGAGTCAGACGTGACTGAGTGACTAAGCACTCAGCACCAGCACATTCTGATTGGACCTAGGGATCAAGCAGTATCAACTACTCTAGACTCACTGGCAAGGCATCTAGGTGCCAGACTGTGAGATTAAATCCAATAAAAATTCTTGGCTTTTTATCTCAGTGAAATTTCAATGAGTCCAAAGGTGTAGGTCATATCAAGAAATCCCTTCTAAGGTGAAGAACGAGTTGTTGTATCCGGCCCCTCTTACAACCAAAAGAGTCACAAAGCTTAGCAGCCCTCTTTGGATTTCAGAAGTAACACCTTCCTCGTTTGGGTATATTAGTCCAGCTCTTTATCAAGCAAGCTGAAAACTTCTAGCTTTGAAGGGGGCCCAGAACAAGAGATGGCACTGCAACAGGTCTAAGCTGCTATGTCAGATACTCTGTCAATTGGGTTACTGGATCCAGCAGAGCCAATGATACTTGAAGTGGCCCTGTCAGACAGGGATGTTCTTTGTAGCCTTTGGCAATAGGCTCCATCACAGTTGAAAATGTGGATCGACACTTCCAGTTTATCTCCTTTTCTTTCCAATACACAGAACTTTGAAAGATGCTTAAGGAAAGCTATTATGTCTGATTGACTATCCTCCCCTTTATACATACTTATACTTTTGTCAGACTTTACAGTAAATTGTCTCCTTTTATTTAAAATTATGCCTTTCAATATTAATGGGTATTTGCTATAAAAGTGTTAACATGACTATAGGTGAATATACAATTTTAAAATATAGCAATTGTTTTATTTCAGGAGAAAGCATTCTATCCTCAAACTTCTGAATGTGAACAGCTTTTTCTTGTCTTTCAGTAGGATATTCTCACTGCATATGCATGCACCTTAACATCTGTGCCATTTTGTTTTGAATGTTTGACAGAGAAATTATTCAACAGGTACCCCAGCTGTCAAAGCATGCCATTTGTGATGCTTCAACAAGCAGCACAGACTCTTCAAACTATACTGCACCTGAGCAGGGGGGACCTCCACTGGGAACTACTGCCTTAAATGTTTCAAAGCATCCATAGGACACTCACGCTTTTCAACATCACGTCTCCTCTATTTCTGCAAAATTGGTTTCTGCTGATCATCTCTTTCTTATTTGTCACCTAGGGTGACACTGATATGATTGATACTGTTTTCTCACTTCTCAATGGTCCCTTAAATACTGTCTTATCTTTGACATTTCACTTATCTCTGCCACTTTACTTGTCAGTTATTTATCTCATGTATTAATGATTTCTTTATTTAATCGTGACCTTCTTCTGAAAAGTTCCATGTGCTGATGTACATTTTTTTTGGTATCAAAAAATATTCAGTAATAGAAGTGGAGAGAATTTATGAAAAAAAATGATATAAGAACAGTTCTTAAAAGTTACTTCTCTGAAGCACATCTCAAACCACTGCTGTGTAAGAAAATCTATTCACACAGGGTATACCTTTGATTATTTTATGTAAAGTATTATTTCAAGGAATGTTGTGCCATTTAAGATATGCCACAACGGAATGGCACTCACTTTCTACTTCTCTAAACTATTATTCTTCCTCTATTATGGGTCTCCTTTGGTAACTCCTTATCTTTCCCCATATGCTAAACCATAAAACCATCCTCAAAATCACATCCTCATATTCCCACATTCATCAAATTCCATTAAACCTATTCCACTTACTCATTCAGACAAATATTATTAAGTACTTGATAACTGCCAGGGAATTTGATACATGGTGAGATGAGAGGAGAAGATAAATATGCATGATCCCTGACATCATGGATCTTATGGACTCATCTAGAGAGAGACAAACATTAATCAACTTCACAAACAGCTGCAGTTATACCACAGGTACATGAAGAAGTCGTTACTGCTCCTAGTACATATATTAAAACTTCATGCAGTACACATATACAATGGAGTATTACTCAGTCATACAAAGGAACACATTTGAGTCAGTTCTAGTGAGGTAGATGAACCTAGAGCCTGTCATAAAGAGTGCAGTAAGTCAGAAAGAGAAAAACAAATATCATATATAAATGCATATATATGGAATCTAGAAAATGGTACTGAGGAACTTATTTTCAGGGCAGCAACAGAGATGCAGACATAGAGAACAGACTTGGTGGACACAGCGGGGGAGTGAGGGCGTGGGATGACTCGAGAGTAGCATTGAAACATATACATTATGATATGTAAGACAGACAGCTAGAGGGAAGTTGCTGTATAACACAGGGAGCTCAACCTGGTGTTCTGTGACAACCTAGAGGGGTGGAATGGGGTAGAGGATAGGAGGGAAGTTCAAGACGGAGGGGGCATATGTATATTCATGGCTGACTTACATTGTTGTGTGGCAGAAACCAACACAACATTGTAAAGCAATTATTCTCCAATTAAAAAAAATTAAGAAGTGGTGAATCACACTCAAATTAGAAAAAATAATAGGCTTGGAGCAGATGAAGAAAGATCTGAGTGTTTCAGCTGAGGGAACAGAAGGTGCAAAGGCTCAGTGGACAGAGGAGTAAGTTAAGTCTGTGATACTAATAGAAGGCAGTGTATTGACTGGGTAAAAGTGAGACAGGAAACTTGGGAAGCGAGCCTTCTCTATGTAAAACCTTATGAGATATTAAGGAATCTGGTACTTAGTATATAAACTTTTTAAAGCCAATGATTCACTTCAAGGAGAAAATGGAAAATGAGAAATTGGCACAATCAGATTTGAGGTTTGAAAGGAGATCACTCAGCTGTGAGAAGAAAAAATTGGAAAGGAACAGTGACTGGACATGGGGAGATTATTTCAGATGCTCCTGAGGAAAGCTGATCTCTTTAATATAAAGACAGTGTTAAAGATCACTTATTGTTATCTAAATTGTATAGCTTGGGGAAAAACTGGGAAGGAACCAGGTTTAATGTAGTGAAGAATCATAAAATTTCTAGACATGTTGATTTTAAGAGGTCTTAGAGAAGGCCAATGGGTGATATCAAACAGACTGTTAAATATATAGATCCATGCCTAGAAATTCTAAATTGAAGATATAACTCTGACTTAACTACATAGAAGAGATAATTAAACCCAAGATGAAGCTGCTTAAGCATCAGAGAAGACCTAAGACTGGGATGTGATGACTTCTGGCACATAATATTTGAGGAGATAACAATGAAATTAGAAAACAAAGCAAGAAGCGGACAGACAAAATCAGAGAATAGTACCATAAAAGGCAAAGAAAGAGATTATTTCAAAAAAAGACTTATCGGCAAGAGAAATGAAAGCATCTACCTAAACAAAACTTGTATACAAATATTCTATAAGCAGCATCACAGCCAGACATTGAAAACTACCCACTCAACTACTGAATGGCTAAACACTATGGAAAACTACTCAGTCATAAAAAGTAACAAAGTAATGAAATATGCAATAATATAGAGAACAGTAAAAGCATACCACTAAATGAAAGAAAGTGAAGTCACTCAGTAGTGTCTGACTCTTTGCAACCCCATGGACTATAGCCTACCAGCCTCCTCCATCCATGCGATTTTCCAGGCAAGAACCCACTGGAGTGGGTTGCCATTTCCTTCTCCAGGAGATCTTCCTGATCCAAGATTGGAAGGAGGACCTGAGACCTCCAAGGAGGTCTCCCGTGTCGTAGGCAGACGCTTTACCATCTGAGCCACCAGGGAAGTAAAAGAAAGTGAAAGTGAAGTTGCTCAGTTGTGTCTGACTCTTTGCAACCCCACGGACCGTAGCCTACCAGGCTTCTCCGTCCATGGAATTTTCCAGGCAAGAATACTGGATTGGGTTGCCATTTCCTTCTCCAGGAGACCTTACCCTTCCTCTTCCTGACCCAGGGATTGAACTAAGGTCTCCCTCATTGTAGACAGATGCTTTACCATCTAAGCACAGGGAAATCCTCAAAGGATTCCTTTGTGGCTCAGCTGGTAAAGAATCTGCCTGCAATGCAGGAGACCTGAGTTTGATCCCTGGGTTGGGAAGATCCCCTGGAGAAGGGAAAGGCTACCCACTCCAGTATTCTGGCCTGGAGAATTCCATGGATGTATAGTCCATGGGGTCGCAAAGAGTCGGACATGACTGACTGAGTGACTTTTACTTCTTCACTTTATAAGAAAATAAAAGAAGACAATGACAAAACACAAAATTCAAAGAAAAAGAGAAAATGATCATGAAATAAAAGACATTAATGCTTCTCTGGAGCTGGGGGTGGGAGGGGGGGAATTGACACCAAAGAGTCAGAATGGAACTCTTTAGAGTTCTGGAAGTATTTTATGTCTTGATCATGGTAGAAATTAAATGAGGCAAGTTACACCTCAATGAAGTTGAGTAATGAAGGGAGTTGTAGGTTAAAATGAAATGTTACTGAGAGGCCAGGTGTGATTGAAACTGAAAAATATTTCTTAAGTTAAACACTGTAGACACCAGGTTTTTATCAGAAACTACTGTACTAGAAGTTAAATCAGGGTGATTGTTTTTAAGGACTGAAATAATTTATAATGTCCAAAAAATAAAAGGAACAACTTTTCTAAAACTTAAGACAATTAATTAATCACTTCAACTGTTTAACTCTTCAGGTGATGGGGGATTCAAGTGGTAAAGAATCTGCCTGCATAGGAGGAGACCTGAGTTCTATCCCTGGGTTGGGAGATCCCCTGGAGAAGGGAATGGCTACCCACTCCAATATTCTTGTCTGGAAAACTCAGAGGGACCTGGTGGGCTACAGTCCATGGGGTCGCAAAGAGCTGGACATGACAAAGTGACTAATACTTTCATTCACACTTTCATTTAACTCTTCATCCTTAATCAAGTCCTAACACATATAATACTTCTTATGACTAATATAAATTTTTGCTTTGTTTTTATTTTACTTTGTTTTTGTTTTGTGTTCACCATGAAAACTGTCAGCCACATCCACACTGAGGATGGACATGATAATGACTACAATTCAGTACCTTAAGATTAGAGGTGGGAGATCAGTTATTTGGCAATTGCATCCATATGTTATTACTATCATTTGGATTTTTGTTTTTTTTTTTTCCCCTATTACATTGTATTCATGAGAGTTTTTAAGCTGCTTAGAGCAATCTACCACTGCCTGACTGTAAATTACGTTAAGTTCATACCTAACACTTAACGATGATCATTTCACATTGTTTGCTAGGATTATCACTTTTAAGAACAAGAATAATCTTAACAATATCAGAGCTGTAATTTGATGTAGATTTCTCAGGTACCTTGAAAATTTTAATTGAACAGAGAGTTAAGATCAAACATAGTTTGATACACTTCAAATCCATAAGTGACTTTAATTGTTAAATATTTATTTGCACATTTAACTGACTATATCAAAATACTTCAGATGGTTTTGGAGCATTTGATATAGTTAACTCAAAGTGAATCATTTATCTTGAAAAGCAAATATAAAACATAATATATACACATAAAACAGAAAGTCTTTCTAAATACAGTACTCACTTTGGAAATCAATTTTATACAGATGTTTTCTTCACCCTAATTCTAAATCAATCCTAACCCTGTATCAAGAAACAAGAATACATTAAAAAGCATGAAATGTATAACATATTTTATGATAGATATGGTTTTCCTATCTATTCTATAACTAAATTTTCATTAGTTAGGTTTTTGATTTGGTGATTTAAGATGTTCTTAAGCAGTGTTGTTGACTCACAGTCTATCCACAAGGACCAGAAAATCAAGTGTGAAGGCAATGCCCATCATTATACAAAAATCTAACCCAGTGAAAACACAAAAGCATTGAGCATAGGAAATAGATATTGCAATTTGCACCCTAAAATCAGGCACTGTATTCTGCCTCTACGAGAGATGCTGCCACTAGTTCCCAATGGTGGCAGAAAAGCCATTTTGTGAAAATCTGGTAGAGCTACTATAACCCAATAGCAAAACAACTTCTGTATGATCCAGTTTTCTTTATGTCATTACATACAGTTTCATCCAGAGCTAGTCCATCTGACTAGTGAAGCATACATGTGATGCTCAAGTTGTAACTTCTAGGGAAACTGCCAAATACAGAATGTAAATATTTCAGCTTCTATGGTGAGAAGACTGTCAAAGAAGATGGTAGATTCCTCTAATATGAGATGAAGTTTCAGATGTTGGTATGTCAAACAATAACAAAAAAATTACTACAGACATTAGTAATGAACTATAATGTACTTTCTCTATGCACTGACAATTACTTATATTTACTCAAAGGACTTTTTACAATACATAAGCATTAATTAATGCTCACCATTTGTAGCCTACTAGACACTCTTTAACTATGAGTCAGCACTCTATAACTTATGACTGCATTACTTTAAACGTGTGAGGTTTTAAAATCTATTTGTGACAAGCTCACAGATAACATCATACTCAATGTTGAAAAGCTGAAAGCCTTTCCTCTAAAATGAGGAACTTGACAAGGATGCCCATTCTCACCACTTGTATTTAACACAGAACTGCAAGTTCTAGCCACAGAAATCAGGCAAGAAAAAGAAATAAAAGACTTTCAAATGGGAAACAAAGAAATAAAACTGTAACTGTTTGCAGATGGCACGATGCTATGAACACCCCAAAGTCTGCACCAAAAATTTTAGAACTAAAAAGGAATTCAATAAAGTTTCAGGATGCAAGATTAACATATAAAACTCTGCTTATTTATACATTAATAGTGAAATATCAGAAAGAGAATTCAAGAAAACAATCCTATATGTTTACAAACACATCAAAAAAATACCTAGGAATAAACTTAACCAAGGAGATAAAAGACCTGTACTCTAAAAAATATAAAACACTGATGAATAAAAATGAAAATGATACAAAGAAATGGAAATATATCAAGTGCTCCCAGATGGGAAAGTTTAAACATTATTAATATGTCCATATTACTGAAAGCAATTTATAGATTTAATGCAATCCCTCCCTCTCAGGTGGCACAGTTGGTATAGAATCTGCCTACAATGCAAGAGGCCTAGGCTCAATCTCTGGGTCAGGAAGATCCCGTGGAGAACAAAATGGCTACCAACTCCAGTATTCTTGCCTGGAAAATTCTATGGACAAAGGAGCCTGGCAGGCTACAGTCCTTGGGGGTTGCAAAGAGTTAGACATAACTAAGCACCCACTTCCTCCTTCTATTGAAATACACACTGCAATTTCAAAGAGCTATAAAGTAATCCTAAAATTTATATGAAACCACAAAAACCCCAAATTCCTAAAACAACTTTGCAAAAGAACAAATTTGAAGATACCACATACTCTGACTTCAGTGTGTATGTGTTAAGTCGCTTCAGTTGTGTCAGACTCTTTGCAACCTCATGGACTGTAGCCTGCTGGCTTCTCTGTCCATAGGATTCTTCAGACAAGAATATGGAGTCGGTTGCCATTTACTTCTCTGACTTCAAACTACAGTACAAAGTTACAGTAAACAAAACAACATGCTCTTTACACAAAGCACACACACAAATCAATGGAATAGAATTCAAAGCCCAGAAATAAAGCCACACTCTTATGGTCAATTAATCTACAACAAAGGAAACGAGACTAAACAATGTAAAAAGGCAGTCTCTTCAATAAGTTGTTCTGGGAGAACTGGACAGTTACGTGTTAAAGAATGATATAAGAACATTTCATTATACCATACATAAAAATAAAGTCTAAATGGATTAAAAGACCTGAATGTAGTACCTGAAATCATAAAATTCCCAGATAAGAGCATAGGCAGAATATTCTTTGACATAAATTGCTGTGATAATTTTTTAAATCTATTTCCTAAGGCAAAAGAAATAAAAGCAAAAGTAAACAAACAAGACATAATTAAATTTAAAAGCTTTTGCACAGCAAAGGAAATCATTGTCAAAGCAAAAAGATAACCCCAGAATTGGATAAAATATCTGTAAATGATATGACCTATAAGGAAATATATATTTTTATATAAACACTTAAACCACTCAGTATTTTTTTTCAAAGCTTGATTAAAAACTGGAAAGAAAATCAGAAAACATTTTTCCAAAGACATACAGAGGGTCAACAGGCACATGAAAAGATGTTCAATATCACTAATCGTCAGAAAAATGCAAATCAAAAGCACAGTGAAATATCACCTCACACCTATTATAATGGCTACCATAAACAAGAACTCAAATAACTAATACTGGCAAGAATGTGGAGAAAAGGAAACCCTAGTAATACACTGTTGGTGGGGATGCAATTGGAGGAGCCATTACAGAAAAACAGTATGAAGGTTCCTCAAAAAAACTAAAAACAGAGCTATCACACATTCCAGCAGTTCTAATTCTCAGTATATATCCGAAGAAAACAAAAACACTAATATGAAGAGATACATGCACTTCAGTGTTCATCACAGCATTACTTACAATAGCCAAGCTATGGAAGCATCCTAAGCATCCATAAGTGATGAATGGACAAAGAAGATGTGGTATATACAGACACACGTATGTATACATATACAATAAAAGACTGCTGTGTTGTGCCTAGTTGCTCAGTCGTGTCCAACTCATTTGCAACCACATGGGCTGTAGCCCATCAGGCTCCTCTGCCCATGGGGATTCTCCAGGCAAGAATACTGGAGTGGGTTGCCATACCCTCTTACAAAGGATCTTCCTGATCCAGGGATCAAACCAACATCTCCTGTATTGCAGGAGATCATACTGGGGAGATCAGTCCTGGGTGTTCATTGGAAGGACTGATGTTGATGCTGAAACTCCAATACTTTGGCAACCTCATGCGAATAACTGACTCATTCGAAAAGACCCTGATGCTGGGAAAGATTGAGGGCAGGAGGAGAAGGGGATGACAGAGAATGAGATGGTTGGATGGCATCACAGACTTGATGGACATGAGTTTGGGTAAACTCCAGGAGTTGGTGATGGACAGGGAGGCCTGGCATGCTGCAGTTCATGGGGTCGCAAAGAGTTAAACATGACTGAACCACTGAACTGAACTGAATGTATGTGCTGTGCTTAGTTGCTCTGTCATGTCTGACTCTGTGCTTCCCCATGGACTGTAGCCCGCCATGCTCCTCTGTCCATGTGGATTCTCCAGACAAGAATATTGGAGTGGGCTCCCATGCCCTCCTTCAGGGGATCTTCCCAACCCAGGGATCGAACCTAGGTGTTCCATATCACAGGCAGATTGTTTATCATCTGAGCCACCAGGGTAGCCCATGCTAATGTGTGTGTATATATATTGCACCCATGAAATTAAAAGACACTTACTGCTTGGAAGGAAAGTTATGACCAACCTAGACAGCATATTAAAAAGCAGAGATACTACTTTTCCAAAAATGGTCCATCTAGTCAGGGCCATTGTTTTTCCAGTAGTCATGTATGGATGCAAGAGTTGGGCTTTAAAGAAAGCTTATTGCTGAAGAATTGATGTTTTTGAACTGTGATGTTGGAGAAGACTCTTGAGAGTCCCTTGGACTGCAAGGAGAATCCAGCCAGTCCATCCTAAAGGAGATCTGTCCTGGGTGTTTATTGGGAGGGCTGATGTTGAAGCTGAAACTCCAATACTTTGGCCACCTGATGTGAAGAACTGACTCATTTGAAAAGACCCTGATGCTTGGAATGACTGAGGGCAGGAGGAGAAGGGGATGACAGATGATGAGATGGTTGGATGGCGTCACCAACTCAATGAACATGAGTTTGGGTAGACTCCGGGACTTGGTGATAGACAGAGAGGCCTGGCGTACTGCAGTTCATGGGGTTGCAAAGAGTTGGACATGACTGAGCAACTGAACTGAATTTACATGTACATATATAAATACCCTTCCATGCTGTCGATAAGTAAACACAATTTCTTAGTCATGTTTTACAAACACTATTTGATATGTTACACGCTTCTGGGAGAGGACAGTTATCTGTTCACTAAATAAAAAAAAAAAACTCTTCTGATTACAAGCTGGCAACATTTAAATAATTAATCAATTTTATGAGCAGTCATCCTAATATCAAACATGACTAAAACCTAGCAGAAGTACAGATTGTCTTGAAGAAGTGTGTAAAATCTGAGGATCACACACACACACAAGCAATACTTAGAAAATTATGCTACTTAATTACACTGCATTGACATGGATTATAAAAGCTATTTGTAGTCCTAGATGTGGTGGGTAGATAAAAATTATATTTCATCTCCATTGCTTAAGGTTTAATGAGACTGTAGATGCATAGCTAGAGAAATGATGAAAGGAAAAACTAATGAGCATAAATTAAAAATTCTCCTTATGTCTCTACTGATATAATCTCCCCACTCTCTAATGTGTTTCCCTCTCTAGGTCACTTAGAAACCTCTGAGTCCTGAAATTTTGTCTGATCTGTCCACCCATACTATTGTATTCTTGCCGATCTCATATTGGGATTTGGAGGAAGGAATAATCTAACCCTTCTCACATTGACTGAGCTAACAGAATTGAGTATGATTTGAAAAGAGAGAGAGGGAACACATCAGGGAAGAATGATAGAGGCAGGAAGAGAGTGATGGCTGTAGCCAGTGGCACCATTTTATAATAGAACACAGTAACCATTTACAAAGTAGGTATCTTTAGAAATTTCACACTAAAATCAATATGCCAGCTCTGATATACAGCTCTGCTGCAGGCAATTATTTTTTCAAGAAAAAAATCATAACAGATTTAACAAAAATAGAAAGTGAATGTATACCCAGAGATCGAATATTTCCTAGGAATAGAAGGCAGCAAGAAAACTAACTGCCTATTATGCTTTAAGCATTTAAAAAAAAAAAAAAAAAGCATGGTGGAAGGCATGGCAAAATGGACCATTTTCTCCAGGATGGTCTGAACTCAACAGTAAGCGCCCCAAATACTTGGACAAAGCTTTGACTTAAGTTTTTCTACCCCCACCTCTATCCACCTACACACGCAAATACATCCACCCATTCCAGTGTTAATATTAAATGGTTCTTCAGATTTACAAATATTTACCTAATTCTAACATGACCAGGCACTTTAACTGACTTTCTTTAGATTAAGAAGACAGTTTTTGTCTGTGTCTTTTGGGAAACTGACAATGTGGACACATTTTCTCAGTTTAGGTTCCATCAGGATGGTGCTGCATTTTAGATTCACCTGGATGTAGCAGTGAAATGGGAGATCACATACCACTGACAGAGTGTAACTAATGGCCCTCTCTCAGAATTTCTGACTCAGGTGTTGATAAACGTAAGTTAGGAGGACTGGCAAGAGTTAGCAGAGTTTTTATAGAATTAACAACCAGGCTGTCACAGCATTCAAAGTGAGGAAAGACAGCCCCTCTTACTGACTAGATGCTACTGGTTCTCAGTAGATTCTGATAATGATAATTATGATAACTAACAATTTTTGATTGAAATTATGTGACACTTTCCTAACTATGTAATGCAAGGTAACTTTTTAAAATTTAATTTAATCCTGCAAGATAAATGCTATTATTATTCCATTTCTACAGTAGGAAAAGGAGGTACAATGCTTTCTAAAGCATTACTCTGAAAGAGTAAAATGGTTTTTGTTTCATGGAGAAGACTTGAGGCTAAAGAAGTTGTATAAATGTTGTGAAGACAGTGTGGTTTCAATGAGAAAAATGGAAAAGCAGAAGGAGAACTGAAGTAAAATATTTTAAAATTGCTCCTAAACATAAACCTGAATAGGAAATAAAATATTGGAAGTAGAAGATAAATGCAAAGAATCATTATTTTCTTATACCCTCCTCTCAGAAAAACTCAGAAATCAGATGAGACAATGTATTTACAGATGTTTCAATATTTTCAATATTCATTCAAAAATTTTTTTGACATTCAAAAACATTCAAAAATTTCAATATTGTTTGCAATAGTTATTGCTAAAAGCTTAGTTTAGAACTGTGGATATTACAGCTCTCACAGAATATCACTTTTTGATACATTTGTGAATGAATTACTCATGTAGACAGATTTTATTCTTGACCCATTATAACAGCTCCTTTCTTTAAGGCATATGCAGTTTATATCTCACAAACTATCACAATCTATTAGAGATTGGTTTCTAATTCTTGACCCACATGCAACAATAGCCTAGTGTAGGTTAATTGTTTTAGCTTTCCTAATAAACAGCAGACCAAGAACAAAAACAAAACTTCTACAATATGAACCAAAACCCAGGATTTAAGAGTTTTATTTGATGCATGCATTCTCCAGTTTGCAAGAGGATTTACCCCTCCCTAAGATTTTTCATCAGGCAGTTTTATATGTTCATTTATGCAACTACCTTAAATATTCCCATTGGTTACTGAAATTTTTACTCTAACATAAAAGAAGGAGATGGTAGTCTTGTTCGGTGAAGGAGGAAGAGGGCAGAATGATGGGAAGAATGGTGTCACTTCATGTTCTAGCACACATCACAGCTTGTTCTTGGAGAACCAATAAGGAAGAATTACCAGCACCGGTGGTAGGAGGTGAATTCAAAGAACACCTGGGAATGTCTTATGACGTGAAGTCTCATTCTGAAATCACCCAGAGCACATGGAAACAGGTTGACCTTTGCTCAGTGAAGTGAGAGGCCTCAATGCCTTCCTGAGACACACAATGCAATCAGTTTCTTCTTGATGCTTCCAGACCCTGTCAAGCACTGCAGGCTGCCATCTCCTATCTCATGGAAACACTGCCGAGGACAAGATCGTGAGCAAAGCAGCAGATATTAGTTCTTACATTTTTCTTAGGATTTTCTTCCTGAAGTTGCCTTTGAGTTTTGGTTTTGATACTTTATATATATATACACACACACATACACATACATATACACATATATACACACACATATATGTGTATGTATATATATATATATGTTTGAGAAGAGTATACATGCTTGAGTACTATGCTTCTGAAATCTCAAACATCTGACTAAAATGAGAAAATGGTCGTGCCCTTTCTTCACTGTTCAAAGACACGGGCACTGAAATATGTGCACTCTTACTGTCACTCCTTTGGGCAAGTTTGGGAATTTAACATATGACTATGGCACCTGAGCCACCTGCACAAGATTTCTACAACCAAATCATGGTAACCAATAGCTACTGTCCACATGGCTCATTTCACGTCTATGTAGCCACCTATTATCACCATATGTCTTTTATTTGATTTTTAGTAATAGGAATATCTTTTCTGAATCATTTATTTTCTATTGAGAGCTCATAAAGGAGATGGTCCGCAGATCCAATATGGGGAAAAGGAACACCATTACGGTGTTAGACTCACGGTCCATAAAAACCACTATTTATTGCTGAAATCTGCTTCGAAAGATCTGCAATGAGGAACCATTGCTGTCCTTCCCTAAAAACTACCAGAGTTTAATATGATCCAAGCCAGTTGTGCATATGACTGGTGATGGAAGTAAACTCCAATGCTGTAAAGAGCAATACTGCATAGGAATCTGGAATGTTAGGTCCATGAATCAAGGCAAATTGGAAGTGGTCAAATAGGAGATGGCCAGAGTGAACATTGACATTTTAGGAATCAGTGAACTAAAATGGACTGAAATGGGTGAATTTAACTCAGATGACCATTATATCTACTACTGTGGGCAAGAATCCCTTAGAAGAAATGGAGTAGCCATCACAGTCAGCAAAAGAGTCTGAAATGCAGTATCGAATGCAATTTCAAAAATGACAGAATGATCTCTGTTTGTTTCCAAGGCAACCATTCAATATCACAGTAATCCAAGTTTATGTCCCAACCAGTAATGCTGAAGAAGGTGAACAGTTCTTTGAAGACCTACAAGACATTCTAGAACTAACACCCAAAAAAGATGTTCTTTTTATCACAGGGGACTGGACTGTAAAAGTAGGAAATCAAGAAATACCTGGAGTAACAGGTAAATTTGGCCTTGAAGTACAAAATGAAGCAGATCAAAGGCTAACAGAGTTTTGCCAAGAGAATGCACTGGTCACAGCAAACACCATCTTCCAACAACACAAGAGAAGACTCTACACATGGACATCACTAGATGGTCAATACTGAAATCTTTGCAGCCAAAGAAGCTCTATACAGTCAGCACAAACTAGACTGGGAGAGGACTGTGGCTCAGATTATGAATTCCTTATTGTCAAATTCAGACTTAAATAGAAGAAAGTGGGGAAAACCACTAGACCATTCAGGTATGACCTAAATCATATCCCTTATGTTTATACAGTTCAGTTCAGTTCAGTCGCTCAGTCGTGTCTGACTCTTTATGACCCCCATGTATTGGAGCACACCAGGCTTCCCTGTCCAGCACCAATTCCCAGAGCTTGCTCAAATCTTTGCCCATCAAGTCAGTGATGCGATCCAACTATCTCATCCTCTGTTGTCCCCGTCTCTTCCTGCATTCAATCTTTCCCAGCATCAGGGTCTTTTCCCAATGAGTCAGTTCTTCGCATCAGGTGGCCAATGCATTGGAGTTTCAGCTTCAGTATCAGTCCTTCCAATGAATATTCAGGACTTATTTCCTTTAGGATGGACTGGTTGGATCTTCTTGCAGTCCAAGGAACTCTCAAGAGTTTTCTCCAACACCACAGTTCAAAAGCATCAATCCTTTGGCTCTCAGCTTTCTTTATAGTCCAACTCTCACATCCATACATGACTACTGGAAAAACCATAGCTTTGACTAGATGGACCTTTGTCAGCAAAGTAATGTCTCTGCTTTTTAATATGCTATCTAGGTTGGTCATAGCTTTTCTTCCAAGGTGCCAAGCATCTTTTAATTTCAGCTTCATGTACAAAGATATTTAAATTTCTTCAGAAACCACTAGTGCATCTTGCTTCATGCTGTGACTCAATCTCTGGTTTAAATATCTGCTTTTTTTTAGGATTTCCATAAACTACCTTAATACCTAGATCTTCACACTTTTTTCATTTATTCCCATCTTCACGGGCCTTTGGCTCTTGCTCTGGTTTACCTTGGGTTCTCTTATTTCAGCTCTGTTCTGAAAGCCTCCACTCTACGGCTTCTAGGTTGGAGTCTTTTGACTCTGCCTCTGATTTGCATGGTTTTTAAAGACTACTCACAAGATGCACTCCTCTTAGCCACCCCACTGGAAAAACCAATGGTCTCAAGGAATTAGCCAGATTCTGGTCCCTATTATATAAAGGATAGTTTTCTATAGTAATGTGTATGTGATTAAAATAAAGTGAGTCATAAACATTAAGATTAGGCTTGTAGTTACCGTAGTTTTGACTATGAAACTGGAAATTAACGATAGATTAGTTTGTGAGAACAATATTCTTACTTATGGTGTGGCAATATATTATCATCTTTTTATGAAGTACAGACTTGGAGGACAGAAAGAATCCTGTGTATGCCAATATGATGCTCCTTAGCTCCAATGCTCCTTAGCATCTCCAATCCTCAGTTTCTTCAACTTCCTTCAAGCAGAGGAGCCAACTGGTCCAACTTATTTTACTACAATGGACTTTTATGACTTCCTTGACCAGACTATTACAGAAACAACAACAACAACAACAACAACAAAACAGACCATGAACTTTAGATGCACAGCTTTTACTTTGTAGAGGTGATCAGCCTTTAATGAGATAAAATGGTATTTTTCAGAAATGCTGTGCAGCCTTCAGAGGAGAAAAATTTCCTTTGTAGCTCCACCAAGCTGTGATTTTTAAACTGGGGTAGAAAAATCTTTACCGGGGATTATTCTGTAAGAGAATCCTCTAACTCAGTAGTAAAAGATTTGGTGGGAGGAACTGAAAGGAACCTTGAAAAGCTAATGGAGGCAAAGGCCAGTGAGTGGTTAATGCTTTAACACAGGCCATCTTTCAGTTCAATATAAATTGTGTCTTTCCTCATTTTAACAACAAAACAAAAAGACTAGAGGACATACAATAATCATAGAAAGCACAATAAAAATAAAAGTAGATATTTACTATATGTTCACTCACTGATTCAACAAGAATTTAGTGAAGCATTTACAATGATGGCTTGGGAGAAAGAATGAATTCAGAGAAACACGATATTTTCCATTATGCAGTTTATATTATGGTAGAAAAACACAGACAATAAATAAGCAGGCAAATAATTTAAATAATTATAGTCTGTTTTATATACCCTTAGGTAGGTTTGAAATCTTCTAAAAGCTTACAAAGTATTTTAGGACAATTAGTTGTACACCAGTAGGTGATTCAGAGAAGGCAATGGCACGCCACTCCAGTACTCTTGCCTGGCAAATCCCATGGACAGAGGAACCCAGTACGCTGCAGTCCATGGGGTCGCTAGGAGTTGGACCCAACTGAGTGACTTCACTTTCACTTTTCACTTTCATGCATTGAAGAAGGAAACGGCAACCCACTTCAGTGTTCTTGCCTGGAGAATCCCAGGGATGGGGGAGCCTGGTGGGCTGCCGTCTCTGGGGTCACACAGAGTCGCAGCAGCAGCAGCAGCAAGTGATTGGGAAACCCCACTAAGTATGGAAGTGAATTAGGGAATGGAAGGCAGTCAATAAATAGTATTATGAAGGGGCCCAGTTCCTCTTCTGAACCCTGGAGGAATGTGTGGAATGACCCTCAGATTTATTCTAAGCTAAAAAAAAAAAAAAAAGCTAGTGTTTCTACCTACTTGTGTCTCTTTTTCTTAAATTGTTTTACTTCTCATTCTTCAGACTGAAGACTTTCTACTGATCTATCTTCCACATCCTCTGGATCATGGAAAAAGCAAGAGAGTTCCAGAAAAACATCTATTTCTGCTTTATTGACTATGCCAAAGCCTTTGACTATGTGGATCACAATAAACTGTGGAAAATTCTGAAAGAGATGGGAATACCAAACCACCTGACCTGCCTCTTGAGAAACCTATATGCAAAGCAACAGTTAGAACTGGACATGGAACAACAGACTGGTTCCAAATAGGAAAAGGAGTACGTCAAGGATGTATATTGTCACTCTGCTTATTTAACTTATATGCTGAGTACATCATGAGAAACTCTGTGCTGGAAGAAGCACAAGCTGGAATCAAGATTGCTGGGAGAAATATCAATAACCTCAGATATGCAGATGACACCACCCTTATGGCAGAAAATGAAGAGGAACTAAAAAGCCTCTTGATGAAAGAGGAGAGTGAAAAAGTTGGCTTAAAGCTCAACATTCAGAAAACGAAGATCATGGCATCTGGTCCCATCACTTCATGGGAAATAGATGGGGAAACAGTGGAAACAGTGTCAGACTTTATTTTTGGGGGCTCCAAAATCACTGCAGATGGTGGCTGCAGCCATGAAGTTAAAAGACGCTTACTCCTTGGAAGGAAAGTTATGACCAACCTAGATAGCATGTTCAAAAGCAGAGACATTCCTTTGCCAATAAGGGTCCATCTAGTCAAGGCTATGGTTTTTCCGATGGTCATGTATGTATGTGAGAGTTGGACTGTGAAGAAAGCTGAGCGCCGAAGAATTGATGCTTTTGAATTGTGGTGTTGGAGAAGACTCTTGAGAGTCCCTTGGACTACAAGGAGATCCAACCAGTCCATTCTAAAGGAGATCAGTCCTGGGTGTTCTTTGGAAGGATTGATGCTAAAGCTGAAACTCCAATACTTTGGCCACCTCATGCGAAGAGTTGACTCATTGGAAAAGACTCTGATGCTGGGAGGGATTGGGGGCAGGAGGAGAAGGGGACGACAGAGCATGAGGTGGCTGGATGGCATCACCGACTCAATGGACGTGAGTTTGGGTGAAATCCAGGGGTTGGTGATGGACAGCGAGGCCTGGTGTGCTGTGATTCATGGGGTTGCAAACAGTCGGACACAACTGAGCGACTGAACTGAACTGAACTAATCTTCCTATTTATTCATTACAATTTTTTTGCTATCATGCATCCACCATTGTATTAATCTACCAAATTTTTCAACTCTAGAATTACACTATTCAACTATAGCATTTCCATTTTTTATTTTTACTTCTCCTTTGAGATTTCCTATTTATTAAGTCATTACAAATTAATCTTTAATTTTTGAAATATTGTGTTATTCAATACTTTGAGCATATTTCTAACAATTTCTTGATGCCCTTTCTGCTCAATCCAATATTCAGCTAACTTAAGATCAGTTTTTGTTGCTGTTTTCCCCTTAACATTGGCCATTTATTTTACATTATTTATTCTACTTCATATTTTAGTGGTCAGCTACTGATTTGGGCATGTACACACTATACTCAAAAAACGCAAGTCCTGTGTGTATATGTCTATTGGGAATCCTCAGTTGAACTCCAGCCATTTTTCTATCTTCCATGGCTTCAACTGTACACCAGGCTTTCTCAGTTCTCCCTTTGCATGTGTATAGATTTCTATCAGTAAGACAGGTTTGGATGACTTATGTGTGGACCTATCATTCTAAGCTCTGCTCAGTAAATTTCTGGCAGGTCTGTAGCTTGCCCCAACTGTGACTGTGACTTCTGGCTGACAGATTTATAAACTTCATCTCATTTCCTATGAGTTAGTAAATTTTACTAATTATGATACCCATGTGAGTTTTTAATTATATTGGTCCAAAGGTAACCCACCCCGTCTCACAGCAAGACTGATTCTCATAGCCAGAGTCCACCCAGGTAACACTACCATGCTTGCTGCCAAAAGTTGGGTGGACTTGATTAGACCAATACCAGGAAAGAATGTCATAGACTTTGCTACTCTTACTGAAACTGTTGGCAGTTTTTATAAATATATGCCTCTCAGTTTGTTTGTTTCATGGTTTTTCAGGGAACATATTATAGTTGTTTTCAACCATTCTGTCCAATTTTATACTTTTTAATTTTTAGGAAAGGACCGGCCAAATTTTTTAAGTTACTATCGATCAAATCTACCCCTGTTCCTCCAAAGTTCCTTTATACTAGCACTGAAAAGACATGGTGGATAGGCTACAATAAATTTTTATCAAGTTCCCCCACTAAAGTAAGTCATATGAATTCTTCACTTTTCAAAATTCTTGCTGTGCTTTATAAAATAATGGTTATATAGAGTTGTCAATATAAAGCAGTGAAAACTCAGTTGCAGAGGAAAAGGTTGATGTCTTTACAGCTGCATATACATTGTGTAATGGAAAATTTTTTTTCTGAAGTTATACAGAAAAGACGTCTGTCCAAGACATAACTTTGTGCAAACTTTTTAATTTATTTTTAATTGTAGGATAATTGCTTTATAATATTGTGTTTGTTTCTGCTATTCACTAACATGAATCAGCCATAGGTATACATATGTCCAGACCCTCTTGAACCTACCTCCCTATTCCAACATTTTTACTGGTAGCACAGATAGAATAAAAATAACTCACAATGAAAATATAAGCTGATGGCAAATATTTATCCTCAGTTTTATTTCTGATAAACTATATAATTTAGTATTTTTCAATTATGTGTTCCAATTTGAGGTTTTCTTTTTGTCCGGAGAATGCATACCTGTGCAATTCATCCTGAATCCATCTAAATTGATTCTTTGTTAAGCTAGATTTCCCTGAAAGCTCTCAGTTGCCAAGCTGCCTTTCGAAAATGAAATACGCTTCTCATTATATTAATCCCTCACTTAAAGTGATCCTTGTTTCAGTTCAGTTCAGTTGCTCAGTCATGTCCAACTCTTTGAGACCCCATGGACTGCAGCATACCAGGCTTCCCTGTCCTTCATAAATTCCCGAAGCTTGCTCAAACTCATGTCCATCTATTCGGTGATGCCATCCAACCATTTCATCCTCTGTCGTCCCCATCTCCTCCTGCCTTCAATCTTTTCCAGCATCAGGGTATTTTCTAATGAGTCAGTTCTAACCATCATGGCCAAAGTACTGGAGCTTCAGCTTCAGCATCAGTCCTTCCAATGAATATTCAGGACTGATTTCCTTTAGGATTGACTGGTTGGTTTGATCTTGCAGTCCAAGGGACTCTCAAGAGTCTTCTCCAACACCACAGTTAAAAGCATCAATTCTTCAGTACTCAGCTTTCTTTATGGTCCAAATTTCCCATCCATACATGAATATTGGAAAAAACATAGCTTTGACTAGACAGACCGTTGTCGGCAAAATAATATCTCTGCTTTTCAATATGCTGTCTAGGTTGGTCATAACTTTTCTTTCAAGGAGCCAGCATCTTTTAATTTCATGGCTGCAGTCACCATCTGCAATGATTTTGGAGCCCAAGAAAATAAAGTCTGTCACTGTTTCTACTGTTTCCCCATTTGTTTGCCATGAAGTGATGGGTCCTGATACCATGATCTTCATTGTTGGAATGTTGAGGGTTAAGCCAGGTTTTTCACTTTCCTCTTTCAGTTTCATCAAGAGGCTCTTTAGCTCCTCATGGCTTTCTGCCATAAGGGTGGTGTCATTTGCATATCTGAGGTTATTGATACTTCTCCACCAATCTTGTTATTGAGTCACAACTTTACTCCTTATGCCATCTTGAATTCATTTGATTTCCAACTACAATTTTATTAATTCTTCTAAGTGTATTCAATTGCTTGCAATGGAAAAATTTATGCAAAGCATATTATCACTAGCATATCTGAATTCAACACAGATTAGGACAATTAAAAATTATCTGAGACTATGAAAAGGGAGCTGTAATTTGGAAGCAAAGCTATTAGCAAGATGAATACATCCTGAAGTATCCTGACGCACACTGATCTAAGCAGAGAATACTCTTCTCTTCACAATACAAAGTGAACTAAGAAAATAAATCTATTACATGCATGTACATATGTATATTTGTGTATGTATTATGTATGTATGAATTAGCAAGGCTTATCAAACAAAACATTGTACAGTAAACTAAGAAAAGTTACACAAGCATGTGGATGTATATATGTGTCTATCAGCAAAACTTATTAAAGATAGTTGCAAATATTTTGAAAAAAATATTGTCAAACTCTCTTACATATTAAAACTGGGCTACTGTTTCATAGAGCATGTAGTAGCCTACTTTGGTTCTCTAAGACCCATCTGATTTTGCAGGTACCAAAATGATGTTTTAAACACCAATATATTTGGAGGTATGATGGGGACTATAACTTTGCATCCTTTAGAGATTTAAAGATAGCACAATATCCTCCATTCCTCCTCCTACAATATTATTTTTTATTTTCTTATGTAGGGAAGTGGGACAGTTTCAGACATTTCAGAGGTTTCTAGCCTCATAGCCCTGTATCCCACAACACAGGGTTACGCCAGGTACCAAGTGTATCAATCCCAATTACACCTTCTGAGCGGGTAAATACTACCAAGTGGGCATGCAAACGTAAATGAACACTCTATAAGCTTAACATGGGCTAGGATTTCATCTATTAGCTGGAATCACATGCCTGCATTCTAACAGGGGGCCATGATGCCACTTTGGTTCTCTGGATATCAACTTGCCCCTGCGTCTAGTGGGCCTTGAGATGCCTGGGCATTTCTCTTTCCCCAGTGTATAGTTACTTAAGTTAACAGCCGCAGATACCCTTGGGGAAGGACTGATGGAATTATTATTTATAGTTATTATGGTATTACAGATTTTTTCTTTTTGGAGATGAAGTTTCCTCTCCCTTCAGTGGGTTCCAAGTGTGAAAATTATCTCATAAAAGGAAAGTGGGAAAGAGATGGTGACACTCAAGCTCCTAATGCTCCATCATTGACATCTTTCTGTAGAACAAGCTGAGGTGTATTCTTGCTGGCTGACCATCTCTTTTTCCCTTGACTACCAGGCTCCATCAGTCATCTCTGTAATTCTCTGTGACCCAAGTCTCTTGACTGGCACTCTGATCCTTTCCTTCTCTCCAATAGTTGTGCACAAAGCTTCAGTCAAGTAAGCACCAACTTCCAGCCTCTACAGGTTTCAAGCTCTATGATTCTTGCTACTTTTAGTGAGCCTAGATATGTCATGGCCTCTGCTATCATCAGCCCTGGGTTACAAAGAAAAGCCAACAGGGAAAATTTTAGTGATGCTGAAACCAGCTCCTCTCACCTGTTTTCTAACAATCATGTTTTTCTCAAGTCCTGATGCACACACCAAACCTCTCCTAATTAATCAGTGTAGGTTTATTCCTCTGGTTATCTTCCCTCCAAAATAAGGTATACTGCCTGAAATCCTCCCCTGTAGAAGAATTTCCTTCCTTCAGAGCCACACTCTGAATGGATCCAACTGCAGCAGTGCTTTTCTGTCTGATGCTAAAAAACCATGGGCACCAATTGTAAACCAAGTTTGACCTATCTTTCCTTGTCAACCTGTTACAGGACATCTCATGATAATACAGCAGAGACTGAAAGATGGTGAGAAATACATCAGTGCCGTAAGCCCTGTGAGAGACTGAGACATGTGTCCATGCCTTTTTTTCACAATCAAGGAGGCCATCTTGTGCTCTTTATACAATGTGAGTAACCCAATGCAAAAATCCCAGTATGCTTCACTTGTTCTCTGAAACTACTCTTGATGGTAAGAATTTGATAGCAAGTCAGAGTCTAACTAGAAAATAGAAACCACTTGAGGATGAAAATAGACTCATTTTTAAGGATTTAATCTACGGGAACACTAAGAAGACAAGCAGGGGACAAAGAATATTCATTAACAATTATATAAACATTCATTGAACTTACATCCATCGATTATCTTTGCAGGAGTGTTATGCAGGTTTATTTACTAGAATGAGTTAAATGGATTTCATATTTCAAGATTTCATAAATGTTTATGCTTTGTCTCATAAAGCAATGGCTGAACGAGCTTGATTTCTAAGGAATTCCATAAGAAAATATATTTACTTTTAACATCAGGGTTTTTTTTTTTTTTTTAGAGATATCTTTGGTGATGGACAGGGAGGCCTGGTGTGCTGTAATTCATGGGGTCGCAAAGAGTCAGACACAACTGAGTGACTGAACTGAACTGATTCCTAGTTAAATACTAGCTTTGAATAAACCTCCAAACTTCCAGAATTTGATTTTCTCTGACAAAATAATTCTGAGAAAAAACTGGCATCAGTTGACTAATGGAAAGAAAAAATATACGTAAACTATTCACCTCACACTGCTCTTTCATATGTCTCAGTTATGTGCATATTTCTTTAAATTCCAAATTAGCATCCCATTTGCAAAATTGGCTATTTGGACCTCTTTACATTCTAACCTGTTGTAAGCTATTATTAATGCATTTACAGCACACTAGCTAGCAATGGCACCTTGATAAATTGTAATCGGCATTAGCTAATTTTCTTTTGTAAGAGCTGTAACTTGTGCGAACCTGTGGATATTGATCATTAGCACAATGATCCATGTCACAAGCATCTCCATTTATCACAACCTCATTTTCATTAATGGCATTAGTAAACACTTTAATTCACTTCCTTGAGTCAACAAAATGTGATAGAGCTTTGTAAATAAATTCAAAGTTTGGGAGGAGAGTGAGAAGTGTTTTAAATCTACGCTAATGGTGACACAAAAGCTTATATATTAGATGAGGCATCATTCACAGCATATCAAGTGGATGCTTGATGTTTAAAGAAACAGTTTCAACCTTTAAAATTGATGGCTCCTTCTTAATGGTACCTAAAAATGTTATAAATATAATGCTTTTTTTCAAATATAAATTTATTGTAAGTGTATATTACATCTTGAAACAACTCTTTTTAATCCAGAGTATGAATAAACCCATGCTGAGAAAATTTTTTACTGGAAAATGCTTGCTCATCATGAATGATCCAACTATGTACAATCATCTGAGTACACATATCTCAGAAGCCTGGAGACAGAGAAGCTTCTATTAAGAGAACTGGAATAGGGAATTTTATTTCCTTTCACCACTGGAGGGAATGGGGGAAAAAATATTGTTTATGATGAAAAACAAATTAGGAGCCCACATGTGAGGACTATCATTTATATTCCTACCATTGTACTTTAAATTATGTGGTATACTGATAAGCTATAACTGAAAATACTATGCTGTGATAGCTTGATAACTAATACATGGTTTATACCCCAAAGGTAGAATAGTGAGAGAGAGAGACACTTTTAAATGAACATGTTCACATGCATTCGCGTCTGTAGACATCTTTATTTTACCTGTCTCCATCTAGAATATTTATGGAAATTTAGTCCATGGTTCACTACACCCTGAAATTGCTTAAATGCCACAACTGACCTGACAGAATCCAAGATAGGGAAAGCAGAAATAGAAAACAGAAATCTGATACATAACACAATATGCTGAAGGTCTGACTAGGAAATCCTCTATAGCCTCCCTACCCAGACAGCATTGGTAAAGGCAGCACTGACCTGAGGTAATTTTTATCCCTTCATATATTATTAAGTATTGGATTTTATGGCAAAATCCAAATGGACTTTTTTGCCAATACAATAATTAAAATAATGATAATAACAGTACTAAAACCTTTTCACTATGTAAGTAAATGCATACTATTCTGAAGAGCTTATGCAGAAAAATAGCTAATTGCATGGCTCTTGGAAAAAGACTACCTGAGACACTTATTAAGTATACCCCTTTGAGCAAGTTATTTATCCTCTACTGACTATCTTTCTCATAGAGCAGGATAATGACATACTTACTGAACATAATAAGAACACTGAATCTTATAAACATTACTACTTTCCAAAGTTGGGCATGACTGAGCACACACATATACACACACACACACAAGTATACCCAATAATTACTGATTCATATTAGTCTTTTTTGGTATGGTGTGGACATAGTGATATAAACACAAAAATGTTTAACTATTTATTTTGATTAATGAATATGCTCAATAGTTAAATTTAAGCACTTTCTTGAAAAGAATAAACACAAGTAAATCACTATGTGTGATCACTGTTTCTCAGAGATGTTGGGAATCTACTAAATTGAGTGTACAACATTTTGTTTTTATATATATATAGAATTTTCTGGATTGTGTTTAATCTATTCTAATGCAGATGGCAATTAAGTGACACTGGGTTTCAGCTATTTTAGTGGGAAATAATTTATCTTATGAACAAGGCCATCTCTTCTGTCATAACACTTTAACAGAGAGCATTAAAGGGACTCACATTTGGCTCTCTCCTACCTCCATATGGCAACTGGATTAACTTCACTATTTAAAACATCTTAGTAAATATCATTCACTTGAAAATAACCATATCAGGAATAAAGAATTGTACTGCCATCTTTACATTGGACATTTATTTTTAGATTAGCAATATAAGTCATTATGTTAAAAATGGGTCCTTAATAAAGCTTCATTTTTGCTATCAACATTTCCTTGAACATATCATAGTTGAGGCTAGCTATACATATGTGTATAGACACTTTGGGAGTATCCTTGGGATTATTATGACAAAAAGGAGTTAAAGCGTTAACTAATTCAATCCAGGTCTTCAAATTGTACATTTTTGGAGTGGAAATCTTTCTATAGAGGAAAGTTACTCTTATACTTGAAAATATATTATATGCAAGGAGAAATGAAATGGTTAGTGATACAAATAGATATACTATAGCAAGTTCTCTAATGCCTATTTCTCTAAACTACCCACAGCAAGTTCTCGAAAAAATCACTAAAATTCTCAAAAATTCCCCAATACTATAGTTTTCCGCAATTAGTCCTGCTAGTAATTTTGCAGAGATTTATAACATTTGTTTATTTCGTCTTTCCTTTCCCTTCTCTTTCTTTCTTAGGAAAAAAAAAAAAAAAAAACACTGAACTTTATTCAACATTTATTTTCCAGATTGTCCTCAGAATGCCTTTGCACTGGAAAGCATTCATCTCTACCCAAAAGATGTCCATATCCAAAACCCCAGAACTTGTGAATACGTTGTTCCCCTACTTGTAAAAGAGACTTTGTAAAGTGTGGTTAAATTAAGGATCTTGATATGGGAAGATTATCCTGGATTATCTGCATGGGTCCAATGTAATCACAAAAGTCTTCGTAAGAAGGATGTAGGAGAATCAGAATCACAAAGAGGGGATGCAAGGAAAGGAGCAAATATCAGAGAGGAGAGAAGATGCTACGGAGCCAGCTTTGAAAAGGGAGGAAGCCAAGGAATGTAAGTAGCCCCTAGATGCTGGGCAAGGCAAGGGAAACAAATTCTCCCCTAGAGCTTTTAGAAGGAATACAGTCTTGAGAATCCATTTCACTTTTAACACTCAGAACTGTAAGATAATAAATTCACATTGTTTTATGCCATAAGGTTGCAGTAATGTGTTTCAGCAGCAATAGGAAACTAATACAGACATACATGAGCACTAGACAAATACCTACTGACTACTTTCTCACACCCCTTTTTGCTTTTCCTTATTGTAAGCACATGCATATTTTCCACACATTGCTTCTTCTCACTTCTCTATCTCCCCAGTCATTCACATTTCAAAGAATATTTTTCAGTGACTATGAAGCTTATCCAACTCTATAATTTCCTTTATATATTTACAAATGGTAAATGCTAAAAATTATTAACAAGATAAAGACTAAAAATAAATTGTAAAAAAAAAAAACATAAAATAGCAAGAGTGTGTGTCTTCTATCGATTTGACAGAAATTGTCAGGACATGTGGCACACATACCATTTCCTTAAAAGGCATAATCATTAGTCATATCTTCTGATTTAGATGTGCTCTATAGAACCAGCAGTGATTCAATTGCTGATTCATTCATTGTGAAAATTGTTTACTATGATAATAAAATTCACACTCTAAAAGGTAAACATGTTTATTATAGTTTATAATAATATATTCAATGATGATTGTAATAATAATAGCATTTAAAAATACTAAGTACATACTTTATGCCAGTGGTTTAAATTTTATCTGATTCAATGCTCACAATTGTCTGAGACAGATACTATTAGTGATTTTTATAAAAGAAGGAACTGAAGCAGAGTAACTGGCCTGAAGTCATATTCACTTAAATTTTGAATGTCCTTGCTATAAAGAGGAAAATTTAATTGTCACAAGTGTTAATATGATCGTAAGCCGCTTACTTTATTTCTGAAAGACTATTAAGACATCTGACCCTCTACCAAACTGAAAGCTGTTTGTTTAAAATTCTCAGTTTTTAAAGTAATGATTTGAGCAGTATTTAACTTGTCTGAGCAGTAATTGTCTATTCTAACTATCTCTTTCATTCCTAAAGACAAGTTTGTTTTCAATTTAACAAAATATAGCATGTTCTTTATTGCCAATAAATGACATTTAACAGAATGTGGTAAAGATGAAATCGACATAGCCTAGGGGAAAGGGGAGAGAAATTAATTAACTATGTTTCTTTCAAAGTAAAAACAAACAAAAAAAATTTTAAGACAAATTTTTTTTTAATCACACTAGCTTGCTATTATTTTATGATTGACTTATGATACAATTTATGATTGAAGAAAAACACATCAGATTACAGAAGATGAGGGAACCCGCTCACACGCACTGTCTCCTATAGGCTCCTACTCCCACTTCACCTGTTCACTGACATTACCTATAGTGGCTGCCAAGCAAGTGCATTTCCACAGGGAATTTGTCATCTGTTTTTGTTACTGTTTTGCCTGCTGCTTTTGCTGGGTTTGGCAGCCATGCTAAACACCAACTTCTAATTATTTTTTTTTGTGACAACTGAAAAAAAAATAAGTTGTAAACTGTCAATTCTCATCCATCACTGTATTATCATGAATCACTCCAGCCATGGACCTCATCTAATCCATTCTCCAGCCTTCAGGCAGGATTATTTTAAGAAAAAAAAAAAGCAGCCCAAGATCTATTGGATATTTAATTCATTTCCAAAGCTCTAGGGAAAGACTACTGAGATTCTTGGCATTCTTTTAATGCATACAGCAATTTGGTTGTTTTGATTATTTCATGACATCAGTGAATATTTATTATTTTTATTAGTTTGTTGTCAGTGGTGATAGAAATAGGTAGGATGAGAAACAGAAATTACATCTAAAAGGAGCTAATTAGCACAACTGTGGATATGACTAGGTCACTATATGTTTTTAAACTCAAACCAGGTGATAGCTTAAAAACACTTCATCATAGACAGCTGGAAAGGAAATGGTGGATGAATCTGAGTTGCCAATGCCAAACATGAATTCGTTTTGTTTTGTTTTGTTTTTCTTTTACTTTTTCCTGGAGTACAGTTGTTTACAATGCTTTAGTTTCTGGTACACAGCAAAGTGAATCAGCCATACATACACATATCCACTCTTTCTTGGATTCTTTTCCCAAACAGGTCATTACAGAATATTGAGTAGAATGATTTGTGCAATTCAGTAGGTCCTTACAGTATCAGTTATCTATTTTATATATAGTAGTGTGGATTTGTCAATCCCACTCTCCCAATTTGTCCCTCCCTCCCTACCCCTTACTCCCTGGTAAGTATAAGTCTATTCTCTACATCAGCTTTAAACATAACTATGAAAAGTACTACACAGTACAGTTTACCCATGGGTTCTATTATGATAGATAAAATTTAGTCAAACTACATCAATATCTTAAAACAAAAAAACACAAGTAACCCTGCGCCTGACTCACTGGCTGCTGCTGCTGCTGCTAAGTCGCTTCAGTCATGTCCGACTCTGTGCGACCCCATAGACGGCAGCCCACCAGGCTCCCCGTCCCTGGGATTCTCCAGGCAAGAACACTGGAGTGGGTTGCCATCTCCTTCTCCAATGCATGAAAGTGAAAAGTGAAAGTGAAGTCGCTCAGTCGTGTCTGACTCTTAGCGACCCCATGGACTGCAGCCTACCAGGCTCCTCCATCCATGGGATTTTCCAGGCAAGAGTACTGGAGTGGGGTGCCATCGCCTTCTCCGGACTCACTGGCTAACAAATCCTTAATCCTATAAACACTTGTATATCTCTTAGGCTCTACAGGTACTGAAATCCTATTGCCATACTATGGTTAATGTTGGAATTAAGCAATGGTGTGCAGTATTATGTGGCTACACTGCCTGTAGTAAATTGGCAAGGTGGCCCTTCCTTTTCCCCTTATCTATATCCTTTCTCATGTAATTTTCATGTCCTTCTCACAAAGTAGATGGAGTGTGCTTCCCCATAGCTTTACTCTGAATCCAACCTTGTGACTTGCTGTGGCCAGTGAAATGTTAACAGGTAGCAAAAATGTCTGTACAATTGGGCTTATGTCCCTTTCAACTCTGATAGCTTCATAAGAAGACCTGGATAGCTTCTGCTCCCCAGTCAGGACCACAGAGCAACCACATGCGGAACATATATAAAGAGTCCAAACTTCAGAGAATGTCCGGCCAGACCCACTCCTTGAAGCAGACCCATTTAGTTATGTCCAGCTGATCCTTGCTAATCCATAAACTTGTAAACTGAATGAATATCTGCAGCTGAGACTTTGTAATTTATATCGGGACACTGTAATTTACAGTGGCAATAGATACTTGATACACTGCCTTCCCATGATATCTGCTTACTACTTGAGTAGCTAAAATCCTAATATCTACTTTGCATTTACTAGGTATTTGTTGAATAAATGTGAATGGATGAAATCAATATTACATGAAAATTCCAGAGTATTAGTACATGTTCTTCTGGAAGAAAATTTCTAGTGATGATTTAGCACTGATATTAGAACAATATTAAAACTGTTTATTTTTTTGTGTTTTGCTTCTGTTATTAAAGACAATTTATATTCATGTCTGTGTTTTATAAAAATCCCATTTTTGTGTGCTAAGTCACTTCAGTCGTGTTCTACCCTGTATGACCCTATGGACTGTAGCCTGCCAGGCTCCTCTGTCCAGGGGATTCTCCAGGCAAGAATACTGGAGTGGGTTGCCATGCCTTCTCAACCCAAGGATCAAACCCTTATGTCTTACATCTTCTGCATTGGCAGGTGGGTTCTTTACCACTAGCACCACCTGGGAAGGCCAAAAATTCCATCAGGATATATAATTCGGATGCTATGTTGAAAATGGACTTGAAAAAATTTTTGTCTTGCTGTTGTTTACTTATCAATTTGACTTATAGTTATTTTCATTGGTTTCTTTTCATATTTGATTTTAGAATGTGCAGTTTGGGTCCTGGTTAAGAAATATTTTCCTGGGCTCTCAAGGATATTGCCCTATATTATCTTCTAGAAGGTGTGTTGATTTGCTTTCACATTTTGATCAACAATTCTTCTGAAGTTGATTTTTGAAAACATTTTCAGTTAGGGGTCAAATATTTAATGTTTGTTTCCAAATAGCCTCAGAGCAAATTATTCAGGACTGCATGTTCCACTGCTCTGAAATGTCACTTCTGCTTTAAACTGCTGTCCTTAATACACAGGTATCTAGTTTAGGATTCTCTATGCTCATCAGTGGATTTATTGGGTTCTATTTGCACTAGTAAGACTCTTAATTACTGTATATTTATGACTTGGTTTTATATAGATCCTGACTGAAGTGACTTAGCAGATTGAGGAAACAAGACAAATTTATTATGAAGAAATGCTATAAATAAAGGAGATGAGCAGGATTCCAAGGGTCTCAAAAGTATCAAATGTAGAAAGCAGCTACAACTTTCAGGATAAAGGAGTGTGAAAAAAAAAAAAAAAAAAGAAGAAGACAGCAGGGAAAAAAATGTACAGCGCAAGTTGACTACTATGGGTCCTTGATGGCTGCTTCACTGAATGCTGATCTTATGAGTCCCCTGCACTCTAATTCACCAGCTGGCATACAGGAAAAAGAAACACAAAATCATCCCACTACCAGACAGCAAAATGCCTTCTCCAGATTTGTCCTAACAGCATCCCCTCAGGCTTAATAGCATCAAAGTCTGATATTAAGCCAGCAGGCAAAGGATAAATATTTACATGATCCAACTGCAGGATCAAAAACTCAGGAAACAGATGGGTGAATCTGGAGCTGAGAGACAATAAATTGGTAAGACACAGTCTTGACTGCTGGTAGAATAATTCCTACAAATTTGTTCTTATTTAAGCTCGTTTTAAACCAGTCAATCCTAAAGGAAATCAATCCTGAATATTCACTGAAAGGACTGATGCTGAAGCTTCAATATTTTGACCACATGATGCAAAGAGCTGACTCATTAGAAAACACCCTGATACTGAGAAAGATTGAAGGCAGAAGGAGAAGGGGACAACAGAGGATGAAATGGTTACATGGCATCACCTACTCAACGGACATAAGTTTGAGCAACCTCTGGGAGTTGATGAAGGACAGAGAAGGCTGGCAAGCTGCCATCCACAGGTCACAAAGAGTTGGACACGACTAAGCGACTGAACAACAATAAATCTTGTTCTGGATAATTTGAACTTTCTTACTTTTATATACATTTTAAAATCTGACTGCTAATGTTCAAATAAAAAAACTTGAACTTGAATCAAGAACAATGAAAATATTGCTCAATTTGAAAATAACTGATACACTTACAAACTCAAAGCTTCTAATTAATGAACGTGACATTCTCTCCTTTACTTATCTTTGATGTCTCTCAAATTATGCAATTATAAATATACATGTATTTTATACTTTTGTTATATTCTTAATTTATAAGCTTTCATATTTAAAATCTGAGACTGATGTTTGTGTATAGAAACACAATTTAAAGTGGCAATCTATTCATCAACTTAACGGTTTATCTGAAGACTTGTATTCTTCCAAATCCACAGCCATGTGATTTAGAGATGAGAGGTGACAGCAGATCTATTCTTCCTCTCTATTTACCAATTGTCATTATATATTTTTCTTGCTTTATTGTCCTGGCTAGGAATGGTAGAATGTTAAGTATAAGTGATAACAGTAGATACCCTGTCTCTTGTTCATTATCTTAGCTTTGAGCATTTTAAAATTAACTATGATATCTTGTAATAGTACCTTTCATCAGATTAACCAATTTCTCTTCTACTTGGTTTGCTAAAGACTTGTATTCCAAATGGCCCTTAACTTGATTAAGTAGCTTTCTTAGTTTATTAAAATAGCCATCCCTTTTAGCATTTAATTTAGTGAATTAAATTGACTTTCAAATATTAAATAAGCATTCTATTCCTGGAGAAAAGTCAGCTTGATAGTAATTATTCATCTTATATGTAAATAGGTGCAATTTAACAACAATTCAAACTGTTTTTGAAATCCAAGTTTATGAATGGGACTAATGTATTTGGCATTTTATATTAATTTAATTTTACCGAGATAAATATATATTCAGTAAAGTGCATAGCTCTTAATTGTATAAGCTGATGAGTTTTTGACACATGTATATACCTGTGTAATCAAAAACACAATCCAGATATACAAAGTTTCTTAGTGAATCTTTCATGGCAGTGCTCCATACCCCACACAGAAATAATCACTATTTTTACTTTTACACCATAAAACAGTTTAATCTGTCCTTTATCTTTACATAAAATAATTATATAACAAATTCTCTATAGTTGACCATTTGCCCAGGTAAACTCATTTGTTATATTGTTAATAAAAATATATTAAATGGTCACTGATTACCAGAATCTTTTAAACATTCTATCTTGTTTTAATATATACAAAATTTAATCAGAGGCAATTTTAAATACTTAAGACACTTGTCACAGTAGATACTGCTTTTATATTTCAATAACAAGTGAAGAGCCAAGCCTAGAAATATATATGTTAAGACATATGTTTAATTTTTGAGAGAAAAAAATATTTTAGTTGAAAAACCATTGTATAGCTTTGTACTTTTTATATATTGAATTATCACAAGACAACATAGAAAGAGGCAGAGGGTATAGCTAGAAAAGAGAGAGGAAATGTATCTTTAGCTTTATCTTGGCAGGTCTTCTTTTATCACATTCAAAAACTGCCAGCAAAATAATAACATAATACATACGATACAAAGGAAAGTCAAGCTGAGGAAAGGAAGTCCATAGCAACCAGAGGAATATCACTGGCTAGTCAGATCATAGATGAAGCACAAGCTGGAATCAAGATTTCTGGGAGAAATAATAACCTCAGATACGCAGATGACACCACCCTTATGGCAGGAAGTGAAGAGGAACTAAAGAGCCTCTTGATGAAAGTGAAAGAGGAAAGTGAAAAAGTTGGCTTAAAACTCAAGATTAAAAAAACTAAGATCATGGCATCCAGTCCCATCACTTCATGGCAAATAGATGGGGAAACAATGGAAACAGTGAGAGACTTTATTTGCTTGGGCTCCAAAGTCACTGCAGAGGGTGACTGCAGTCATGAAATTAAAAGATGCTTGCTCCTTGGAAGGAAAGTTATGACCAACCTAGACAGCATACTAAAAAGCAGAGAGATTACTTTGCTGACAAAGGTCCCTCTAGTCAAAGCTATGGTTTTTCCAGTAGTCAAGTATGGATGTGAAAATTGGACTATAAAGAAAGCTGAGCATGAAAAAAATTGATGCTTTTGAACTGTGGTGTTGGAGAAGACTCTTGAGAGTCCCTTGGACTGCAAGGAGATCCAACCAGTCCATTCTGAAGGAGATCAGCCCTGAATATTCATTGGAAGGACTGATGCTGAAGCTGAAACTCCAATACTTTGGCCACCTGATGTGAAGAGCTGACTCATTGGGAAAAGACCCTGATGCTGGGAAAGATTGAAGGCAGGAGGAGAAGGGAACAACAGAGGATGAGATGGTTGGATGGCATCACCAACTCAATGGACATGAGTTTGAGCAAGCTCTGGGAGTTGGTGTTGAACAGGGAAGCCTGTCATGCTTCAGTCCATGGGGTTGCAAAGAATTTTGGACACGACTGAGGGACTGGACTGAACCGAAATGAGTCAGATCATGAGAGGGTCTTTCTATTACAAAGATGCCTCTAGTTTCAGAATCTGGATATGGGATGAGAAGAATATCTGACTCAGATTGAGTTTTGATGATGAATTTCTTAAAAATGATTTTCTCAAGTTTATGAGTTGAATTCTGTGAGTTTTTAATAGCTAATGAAGGAATTCAAATTTTGAAAACTGCCAATTCTGTCCCAGCATTTACCCTTAAAATCTTATTTATTATCCATACTCTGTTTTTTGAATGTCCTATTGATCATTTGGCTTGACTCTTGTCAACCTCCTCCCTCTACCTTTTCTCCTTTAAAAAAGAAAGAAGTTCAATGAGACACTGGAATAAAGCAAGGGATAAAACAAATACTCACATATCTATTGGGGCTTCCCCCAGGACCCAGTGGTAAAGAATCTGCCTGAACTTCTAAACATATTAGCCATTCTTAAAATAAACTTCTTTGTCATAATAGTTGTTTTTATATATTGATGATTTCAATTTACTTTCGCATCTATATTTCTGAGAGATAACTGCCTTGCTTTAAGTTTTTCTTGTAATGCCCTTTTTAGATGTTGATATTAATTATGCTTGACTCATAAAATCAGTTTAGAAATGCTATTTTTTGCTTATTTATATTTGGACTATTCATATTATCTGTATCTTTTTCAAATATTTGGAAAATTTGAACAGTGAAGCTCTTCAGAAATTTTGTTTGTAAGAATAATTTTATTGTAGATTTATCTTTTGGGTATAGGATATGTAATAGTTTTCTATTTTTCCTTTACTTTTTGATATATTTTTCAAGGAATTTGTCAATTACAAACTTTGTCAAATTAGTTCATATAATACTTGAGATTTACAAGTTAATCTATTTCAATTATAAAATTGACCATTTCATAAGAAAAATCTCTATTTTTCGTTATACTTTAAACATTCAAACAACTTTGTCTGATATTAAAATAGTTATCATTACTTCCTTGGTTTATTTTGTGCAGGTATACTAGTTTTTCATCTATTACTTTCAGTCTTGTGTTTTCTACTTAAAGAACAAACAAAGAAATTGTGAGGGTGAAGGAGGTGGTGCCTTATGACAGCCAAACATAGAAAATATTTATGATTTCTTTTTGAGTTTTGTGTTGCTTTTTTAGTAACACTTTTTTCCCCCTGGAGATCCAGATTATTGTTTTATCTTTAAAGTCTACTAATTTTATTCAGAGTAAATCTCCATGTCCTTGTAGGTCAGTTTTCCAAACTACATGGCAGATCTTCTCAATATGAAAATGCAGATCTTTTATTTCTCTTGGAAATGGTCTTTGGAGTATAGTTTTCAACATTAACTTTGTTTCATTATTTTGTTTTATTCTTTGTAGGACCTCACTGTAAATGTATGGACTTTCCTTCCATAGTTATCACTCCCACTCTAATGGTATTTGCTTATGTATTTTTTATTTCTTGTTTCCTGCCTTCACTGAATGATCTTTCCTATGTTTTCAGTTGAATCTAGTTTGTCCGTGTGTGTGTGCTGTGTAATTTGGCCTTACATGAAATGATTTTGTATTTTTCATCCATGAAAGATACTGGAATATCTTTTATGAGTTTGCCAGCTCTTACATCCTATTAACCATATTATCCACCTGTGATTTAAGTTTTTGAATGTGTTACTTGAAACAGTCTCTTTTACTATATACATACAAGTGATTGTTTAAGGATGTTTAGTATAGATTGATATGTTCCCTTTTTTTTTTTTTTTTTTTTTTTTTGGGGTTTTGGTTTTTTCTCCCCCCCGGAAGAGCTACTCATTAGCTAAAAATCTCGTAATTCTCACTTTCTGTTTTATTTTTATTGTTGTTTATGTATTCTGCAAGCAGTTTTCTGTCCATTGAGAAATGTCTCATGATTTACAGAAGAAGCAACACCAAGTACAGATGAGCAGTCTGGGATGTTTACTATATTGTTTGGTTCAAGTTCGCCCTCTTCTGTTGTTACAGAGAAGTGCAGTTTCTACAATGGCAGCTTTATTTTGCAGGGAGAATCTCTGTGACTTCTACTTCTTTTCAGGCTTTGCTGGTGGCTCAGACAGTAAAGAATCTGCCTGCTATTCAAGAGACAGGGGTTCAATCCCTGGGTCAGGAAGATCCTCCGGAGAAGGGAATGGCAACCCACTCCAGTATTCTTGCCTGGAGAATCCCATGGACAGAGGAGCCTGGTAGCCTACAGTCCATGGGGTCATTCTCCTCCTCCTCCTCCTCCTTTTTATCTCTAGAAGATTTATTTTTCTTCTTGCTTCCTTCCCTTACATACACCACCAACCATCTGAAGTTCTCTCCTTTTTTGGCCTCATTGGTGATTAATTTCTAGCATTGCAGTCTAGTCCAAGTTTTGATTTCAGGATTCAAACCTAACAAGTCCTTGGTCTTTCTGATCATATATGTATCTGTTTCAAAACACACTTTGTACCACAACACCCTCTAATGCTAGCTTTTTTAGTTGTGGATATTAATTTCTCTACTTACATGTGAAGTGAGGAGGGAAGGAGAAAGAATGATTAGGTCTCCTAGCATGAATTATGGATGTTTTTATTTGTTCAACTTGTTAATCTGTTTGGTTTGCGGAATACATATGAAAAGACGTGGATTTAGGGGCCATCCATTTTCCTTCATAAACAGAATCCTCTAAAACTTACTTTTAAATCAAACAATGTGACATAAAGCAAGATGGAATAGAACAGAAATAGATTGGATTACATTCACATATAAAGTAGATGGTATGTGCATATGCTTACATGTGAGCAAATATCTATAATCTTTATTTACTGAATTTTTATAAATACTCTTATTGTGGGTGTATTAAAAAAAGAGTAAAGAAAAGCATTGTTTCAGAATACTTTTTTTTTAAATTATAAATTTATTTATTTAAATTGGAGTGTAATTACTTTACAATATTGTTTTGGTTTTGCCATACATCAACATGAATCCACCGCGGGTATACACATGTTCCCCATCCTGAGCCCCCCTCCCACCTCCCTCCCCGTACCATCCCTCTGGGTCATCCCAGGGCACCAGCCCCAAGCATCCTGTATCATGCATCGAATCTGGACTGGCGATTCGTTTCATATATGATATTATACATGTTTCAATGTCATTCTCCCAAATCATCCCCCCTCTCCCTCTCCCACAGAGTCCAAAAGACTGTTCTATACATCTGTGTCTCTTTTGCTGTCTCGCATACAGGGTTACCGTTACCATCTTTCTAAATTCCATATATGTGTGTTAGTATACTGTATTGAGACTTTTTTTTTTTGGTCTAGATTATGAGAAAAGAATTTCTGATGAGAAAAATAATAACAGCAACACTGAAACAAGTTTGGGTGCAGAGCAGAACAAAGTCTTTTGCAGTAAGAATGGTGAGTCATGAACAATGACTCAGAACAATCAGAACAATGTTAAGTAAGTAATGTTAAGTGAGTTGTTGTTCTTTAAGAAAGATCCTGAATGTCAAGCTCAGCTAAATTCAGTCTTCAGAAAATCTCTAGGGAGAGCAAAACCAACAAATAAAAACAACAATGTTAGACTATGTGTTCAAGTCATAATTTTTTTTTTTTTTGCTTTAGAAGTTTCGTTTTACTTAAATATATTAAGATTTGATTTCTTTCCTCAAAAAAACAGTTTGCCCCATATGATAAAAAGAATCCTTATATCCTTTGAAACTTTCCACATGTAAAGCTTTCCTTACTCTATTTTCTCAATTGCTATTTTTATTTGGTTCCATGATTTAATAAAATTAACTTGCATATATGAAAGCATTTAAATTATACACACATCCATAGAAAAGAGAAATACATATCATTGAGAATCATACAAAATGTCTTTACAATTTTATTGGTTAGTCTAAATATCAGCGTGAAAATAACATACAACCACAAAGACTTGCATTTCTTAATGAGACCTACCGGACAGCTAATCGATAGTTAAAGGTTTTCTGGTGTTTCTTATTATAACCTGCCATATTTGAAAGTTAAAATGCAAGTGTACATTTTAAAAATTCAACACTACTAGCTGAGAAAACAATCTCACTACTTTGTCATTTTATTCAGAGGAGCTGTGAGACTCTGATCCTAAGAATAAAACTATAAAAGCTATTACAATTTCTGGAACATTTTGCATGCGTTGTGTACTATCTAACACACTAGTAATCTGTTCTCATTTAATTCCTATAACAACCCTCTGAGGTATCACTGCCCCCACTTTATATGTGAAATAACTGAGGTTTCAAGGTGTTAAACAATTTGCCCACAGGTACACAACCCTCTGGCTGCTTTTATTCTTCCTAGGCCTGTACTCATCCCTCTCTTTCTATCCCAAACTGGGACTGTGTTCATCCCCTGCAGATAATGAGCCCCCAACTTCATCTTCACCCTCCTGATCAGAAATTTTCAGAAATGAATGCATTCCATAGGATAAATCCCACTGGCTCAATTTTAAGTATGTTCATGGCCTTTAAGGAAGCTCTGGTAGGCCATTGTTTAAAATCCCACTTCTATTAAGCATAAGTTCAGCTGTATGCTACAAAAAAAACAAAAAAACAAAAAACAAACTAATGTGGAGGTGAAAAGTAGTAACTATGAATTGTTTTTCAGAAGAAAAGAAATAACTTGTGTCACCCTGATGATGTACAACTTTGCAGGACTCTCTTGTGGTACTTAACTGCAGATTCTTTACCTGCTGAATGATCAGGGAAGCCCCTCTGCATGCCAGGGGGGCACTTAAAAAAGGTTTCAAAATAAAATAAAGAGTCTTTTCCATATTCCTGGGTGATAGTGGTAAAGAACCAGCCTGCCAATGCAGGAGATGTAAAAGAGCAGGGTTCAATCCCTAGGTTGGGAAGATCTCCTGGAGGGGCAGCCACTCCAGTATTGTCGCCTAGAGAATCCCATGGACACAGGAATCTGGCAGGCTATAGTCTATAGTGTCGCAGAGTTGGACACAACTGAAGCAAATTAGCAGCAGCATGGCATAAAATCTCTTTATGATAAAATATTCAAGAAGCTCAAGGAACCCCAAGGAGAAAACACAAACCACCTCAAGGCACATGATAATCAAATTGTGGAAAACCATAACAAAGAAAATTTCTTTCCAAAAATGGAAAGAAACATCTAGACTTGTCTTAAAGTTGCTGAATTTTGTTCTCATAGTGAAGAATTAAAGATAAAAATCTGAAATGGAATAAATTGTGTAGGAGAGGGCTTAGAGATATGGTGTTCTCAATGGATTTGAAAAGTGGCATATTTTTCATCAATTCTATTCATATTTCATCACCAATAAGAGTCTAATAGGTAGTATTATCAGCTTGACTTTAAAAATGCTTTCCTGAAACCCATTGAAGAGTTTGAGTCTTTTCATCCATTAGCTGTCCCAGACTCCTTTTCTACCTTGCAACAATCATTGAACTCTCAGTTCAGTTCAGTTCAGTTGCTCAGTCGTGTCCAACTCTTTGCAACCCCATGAATTGCAGCACGCCAGGCCTCCCTGTGTATCTCTAACCCCCGGAGTTCACCCAAATTCATGTCCATCGAGTCGGTGATGCCATCCAGCCATCTCATCCTCTGCCGTCCCCTTCTCCTCCTGCCCCCAATCCCTCCCAGCATCAGGGTCTTTTCCAATGAATCAACTCTTCACATGAGGTGGCCAAAGTATTGGAGTTTCAGCTTTAGCATCAGTCCTTCCAAAGAACACCCAGGAATGATCTCCTTTAGAATGGACTGGTTGGATCTCCTTGCAGTCCATGGGACTCTCAAGAGTCTTCTCCAACACCACAGTTCAAAACCATCAATTATTCGGCACTCAGCTTTCTTCATAGTCCAACTTTCACATCCATACATGACCACTGGAAAAACCATAGCCTTGACTAGATGGACCTTTGTTGGCAAAGTAATGTCTCTGCTTTTGAATATGCTGTCTAGGTTGGTCATAACTTTCCTTCCAAGGAGTAAGTGTCTTTTAATTTCATGGCTGCAATCACCATCTGCAGTGATTTTGGAGCCCAACTGAACTTTTCTTCACCACAACTCCAGTCAGTAGATTGGCTTTACTGTGTACAGACCAGGAGAATCAAGTTTGGTTTGGTAACAACAAGGAAATCAAACCTAAAAATATAACAAAATTTACCAAGAAGATAAACAGAAAACATTGCTGAAGTTAGATACATGTGTTGGCCAAAAAGTTCATTCATGTTTTTACCCTGAATGAACTTTTTGGCCAACACAATACTAAACACTGGACATTCAGAAAATGCAGAATAGTCTAAAGAAATATTTAAAATATTCAGTTCTAATCCAGAATTAAATAACGCTTTTATTTGACTGTTTTCTTCCAAGTTTCTTTAACTTGTTGATGCATAGCTGAATTTATGCATCTGCAAGGTAAAGCAGCTCTAACATTTATAACATAAATTAGTTATGATATTTAAAGAGTGTTACCCACATAATAGATTTTCCTTTAATTTTCTAAAGCAAATGCTTATCCATTTATAACCAAGCATGTTTTAATATTCAGTACGACTATATATTAATTCCAATAAGTAATTTTTAAAACTAAAAAAATCTACATAGCTTGTAAATGGAAAAAAAATGAATTCATGCCCAAATCTCTTTGATTCCAGATCTGTGATCATAATCATTATGCTGTACTTTCCTCTAACTAAACTATACCTGGAAGACACTATTTACGATCCTGAGACTTAGTAGCAAAGAAAACTTACATTACCATTGATATTAATACCAGGGAGGATCAGAAGTAAAAGTGGAAGTCATTTTCTTTCACTCATGTAAAAGTAAATACTCATGTATATAAGTTCTTTCATTTTTTAAACATTCCTTTATCTGTCTTGGTTACTACTTTCAAGAAAAATGAACCCTGCTACTTCTGGAGAATTCTGGGGACTTTGTGTTTTAATCTATTAGTATAGAAATTTTCTGAGGTTGAAAAATTGGCTACTTAGTAACTGAACAAAGAACAAGAAATATTCATTCTTCTCTGTTTCCTCTGTCATTCTTTGAACACCGTTTTCCCAGTAAGTTAGCTAGTACCAACGCTAGTTACTGTGTGTGTGTTCAGTCACGTCCGACTCTCTGCAACCGTGTGGACTGTAGACCGCCAGGCTCTCTGTCCATGGCATTTTCCAGGCAAGAAATACTGGAGTGGGTTGCCATTCCCTACCCCAGGGGATCTTCCCAACCCAGGGGTCAAACCTGCCTCTCTAGAATTAGCAGACGGATTCTTTCACTGAGCCATTAACAGACATATAAATGATTGAGATGAGATCATAACCTTTCTGAAGGAAAAGAGACAAGTGGTACTTTGATGTTTAACTTTCTTCTGCAATGAGGAAAAACAAGTATCTCTGAAATTTTTACAAATGTGAAGGTGGATTTACTCAAACGATAGTTGTTTCAATATTAAAATGAATATATAGTGCCTTTTCAGAACCACTTCCATTGGTTTTCTTCTTGCATGCTTTTGAGGTAGATAACTTGTTCTAACTTTGTTGGCATACATTCAAATTCATATGCAGAATTTCTTTTGTGAAGTCATCCAGAAGATATAAGCTAGAACAATGTGCTCAACTGAACAATGCTATCTCCACTTCACAGATGACAGAACTGAGACAGAAAAGTAAAATGACATGTTCAATGCCACCGAATGAGTCACTGGAAAACTCAGGATTAGAATTCACTGTCCATGATTTCCAAGACTGAATGTTGGCAGAACTTCTCCCATATTTGACTAGAGCTTTTTGTTAGCTTTGCAAACTCCAAAATAAACATGAATCTATTTATAACATTGGTGTGGAAATAACACAAATGTCTACTTATAAATATACATGATACATAGATTTTTATCATGAAAGAAATAAATTTAGAAGAAACACGTGATTCATGGAGCATTCAGTTTGGGTAGAAGTAAAAACCACTGTAAGTTAAAGTATATATTATACATTCACTTTTTCATTTAATTAAAGCAGACCCTATTTAGTTTGGAACATATTTCTAATGTTCAATGTTCAAAATTTCATATGATTCCAACTTAAATATGAATTGATAGAAATACAATCATGTAAATAGTTTATTTTCTTTTGAAACTAAAGTCTTAAAGTCAGAGCTTCAACATTAATCCCCAAACTTGGTTCTTAAAACACTAACGACTATGCATCTCATTTACATAAACATTTTATATTCTGAGCTTACTACAGTGCAGGGAGAGTTCAAATTCCTCTAAAAGACTACTTAGCTCTAAAACACGGAGAAGTCAATGGCAACCCAGTAGAGTTGCCTGGAAAATCCCATGGATGGAGGAGCCTGGTGGGCTGCAGTCCATTGGGTTGCAAAGAGTCGGGCACAACTGAGCGTCTTCATTTTACTTTTCACTTTCACTTTTCACTTTCATGCATTGAAGAAGGAAATGGCAATCCACTCCAGTGTTCTTGCCTGGAGAATCCCAGGGACGGGGATGCACGGAGTCGGACACGACTGAAGTGACTTAGCAGCAGCAGCAGCTCTAAAACAGTGGTTCTCAGAATGATTCTGGGACCCCTGGGAGTTCTGGAAACCTCTTCATTGGGTTAAGTATGGCCAAAGCTATTTTCATACCACTAAGATATTTATGCCATTTTTATTCCCATTCTCTCATGAATGTCTCTAGATGCTGTATTGCATTTAATGCCATTACTGCTTTGATGGCTAATGTAATAAAGGGCTTCCTTGGTGGCTCAGCAGTAAAGAAACTATCTGCAATGCAGGAGATGCAGGAGACACAGGCTCAATCCCTGGGTTAGGAAAGATTCCTTGGAGAAGGGCATGGCTACCCACTCCAGTATTCTTGCTGGGAAAATCCTATGGACAGAGGAGGCTGGAAGGACAAAAAGTCTGACACAGCTGAAGTCACTGAGCATGTACACACAAGAACTTATTAATAAGTGCTTGTAAAATCTCATGACTTAATTTTGCTTTCACTTTTGATTTCTAATATGATGAATACAGATAAATACCGCTACATAACAAAACCTCCTCAAAGTATTTGATAATTTTAAGGCTGGAAAGACACAAAAAGCTTTCCATTACAGAAGATGAATTCCTAATTTTAAAAGAGGGAACAGCTCCCTGGTGGCCACTTTTGAGGTTCAGCTTTGAGAAATCTTCTGGAAAGTTCCTTCAAGTTTATATAGGTTTTCAAATTATTCTGTAAGCCACTTAATAACCTGCAATAAAACAATTTCTCTATAGTCTAGCCACAATATATATGTTTGTCTTCATCGAAACTCAGACCAATAAGGCATGTCTTTTCAGTTAAGAGAAAATCATACTCCCATGGCAGAAAGGACTAAAATTCACTAAGAAAGCAGTGTGACCAGGGAATGGTGAAAAATCTAGGCTAATACCTAGCAAGCATGCATAAAACTGACAGGAAATAGTCTGGAAATGTGGGTAAGGTATGGAATGCGCAAGGCCTTAAATGTCAAGTTGAATAATTTACACATTATCCTTTGGGGCATGTGTTCTTACATCTGCCTAGAAGTTTTATAAAATACAGATTCCCATGCCTCACTCCAGACATGTTAATCATACGAATCTGTATTTTATCGAAGCTTCTCAGACATTTATTGGCCAGACTTTTTACCTAGACTTAAATGATGGAAAAATGGTTGCAGTTGGGGAATTGAAGTGATCAGATATGTGTATTAGAAAGAATGCTCAGGTTTTGCCGCTGGTTGTGTTGCCACTGGTTGTCTCACTGATTGTGAGACAGAATAATAAGAAATAGAGCAAATAAGACCCTGTCAATAATAGAGTCAAGAGATTACAAAATAGTAACAATGGGGAAAGATAAATGATTATCAACAAAAGAAGCATTTAACACAACTCTCTTTCATGCATGTTTCCCTAATCTAGAAAATATTTTCCTTGCATGTACGAATTGTACAATAATATTTCAAAAGTGTTCTCTTACCCCAACTTTGAGATCATATCTAAAATACTCTCAATTTCACTTCACAGGAAGTTTTCTAAATGCATATCTCAATCACTTTACCTTATCAAACTTTAACAGTCCTGGGTTACAACACTCATAATCAACTTCCAGAGGCCTCAGTGCCAAACATCTAGGGATCTCTCTCTCTACTTTGGGTCTGCAGAGTCATTCAAAATATCCAGTCCACAAGAAGCCCTCCAAACCTAGCTAACCCTACCTTACTTCTCAAACATAAACCAAGTTCTACGGTTTCAGCCAATGTTTACCCTTTGCCCTAGTATCATCCCTTGTGTGGTTCTGCCTAGAAATCTCTCATTCAAAGACACAAAGTGATAAAGAGATTTCTTTCATTGATTCAGTAGGCAGTGTGTTGTGATCCACCATCATTAGAATCTAACAAATACTACTGTTCATTCTTATATGTTGTGATCACTGAAGAAGCAAAGTATAAAGATTACTGCTTGTCACACTATACGAGTAGTTTTTTTTTTTTTTAATGAATGGAAAAATCAAAGAACCTATTAAGTGGGGAATTACCTTTTCTCTAGGGTATAGTATTCTTATACATATTAGAGCTAATGCACCTACTGTATTTGGCACATAATAGGCAACTGAAACAGGTATTACTCATATATATATATATATATATATACACACACACACACACACACACACACACACACACAGGGCTTAAGCCAAATATATATATATATAAGGTTTAAGCCCAAACTGAAATAGCTGACCTAGTAGTTATGTTTCACAATGTATGACTAATAAAATCCCTAGATAAAGGCTTTACTTTGCCAAAATGCAAAGATAACTCCTCTCAACATACTGTTTATAGAATTTCTTTTTAAATGAAGAATAGAAGCTAAAAATTGAAATCCTAAATAACAGCAGAAATTTCAAATTATCAGGGGAAGGTATGGCATGTTTATACTAAAAAAAAAAAAAAAGTATCATTACTTCTGATTATGTTCCCCATGATCATACAAGTTGAAAATGATAAATAACATCTAATAAGTATATACACATATAATGGCACTCTTATGTTTACGATACCCATAAATATGTTTATTTGGGAAGTATTTCTACATGGGCAAATATGTCATCAGCAAACTGTTTTATTTCTTCCTTCCTCATCCTTACATGTTTCATTTCTCTTTACTGTCTCATTGCACCAGCCCAGACTTCCAGGATGATGTTGAGTAGGGACAGGGGACATTCTCATGTGCTGTCAGTCTTAGGGGTGATCATTCAGTATCTCATAATTAAGCATGGTAAAAGCCATAAGTTCCTTGCAGATTTTTTTTTTTAATCAAGACAAGACGGTTTCTTCTATTCTTGGTTTGTATCATTAATGAGTGTTGAATTTTGTTAAATGCTTTTTCTTCACATGAATATATCATGCCGTCACTTTTCCTCTTTATTTTGTTGAAATGGATTACACGAACTGATTTTCAAAACTCAATCAGCCTTGCCTACTTCAGATAAATCCCACTTTATTATGCTGTATAACTTTTTTACATTTATAAGTTTTGTTGTTCTTTATGTGGAATTACTTTATACTGTAATAGTAAATAGCTGACAGAATTATACTTATGCTACTATTATAAATAGTATATTATATTAAGTAATTATCTTTAACAAATGCTGCCCTACAAATGAAACTGGATTTTTGACTATTGTATATTGATTCTATATCCAGTCAAATTGGTAAGCTACCCAAAAATGGTGCTTTTCCTTATAGTTGAGCACTTCAGCCATGAAAAATGATCATATTATATTCTAATTCTTTAATTTCTATTTTTTGTTTTATTTTATTGCACTATATAAAATATATTTTATGGTAATTGTATTAATCAGACTTAATAATAATGGCATACTTATTCTGTTCTTAATTACAAAGAAACAGGTCCTAATAACTAACATTTTAGATGATTTAATTTCTCTTGATGTTCATTATTACATAAATATGAATGCAAGGTAGATTGAAGAATTAAGGCCAAAAATATGATAACCACATAGTATTACTTTAAGGAAAAAAAATCTAACAAAAGCTATGCAAGATTACTACTGAGGAAAGTTCAAAACTTATTATTAAAGGCATTGCACAAGATCTGCCTCATCTCTGTGTTTCTGATAACTTCAGTTCTGGCTCATATTTGGCTAAATTAAACCTCTGGGAATTCTGAGGGAGACAGATAAAGGATGATAAACCTAGAACATAAATGTATTTGTATTTTCCAGGCACCAAAGGGCAATACCAACCTTGAACCACATTGTTTGGCCCAGGTAGTTTTCTTTCAAGAGAATACACCAGCAAAATGAGCAAGAATAGTCCACTGACTATAAATTCTCAGAGGGTTCTATTATTGTTTTCAATAAGCAGGTAAAGAAGCAGATTTTTTCATTTAAGAGCTTTGCAGGAAGGCACACTTTCTCACACATACTCTCTCAATGAGACTACACATACATAAGAATGTGCTTCTTTACAGCCCAAACCTGCTTAGATGTAAAGCTGTTGTTCTAATTCCCAGTGGTTATATTCTCACAAAGGATGATTTAGCATGTCTGTGTTCTCTGATTGACTTGTGATCGATGTTCTCCTTGGATCTATGTTAAAAATAAATGTGTACTGAATTCTGGCTATGTATAGAACATACCTGGTATACTGCAATGAAACAAAGAAGCTGACTATACTATAATCTATGTAGTGTTACACATTACTCATGCCTAAAGATATACTACAAAGCCATATATCAAAAGATGCATATTGAAAATAAATGTATCTAATAGCTTATGCAAATACCACATGGGGGAAAAAAGTGAAAGATATAATTAAAGTGGAATGCAATAAATTGGGAACAACTGTCTAGTGAAATGAGATCAAACTTTATTTTTAAAAAGGCAATAAATATAGACTGCTTTTAAAAGCATGTATATTATCTTCTAGGATCCTCAACTATTATGTGGTTGTTAAAATGTTGCTTTATCAATACTTCCAGCCAGTGTAAAGACGCCTGGTTGCTCACAGAGAGATCTCGCTTCATTCCATTGCTTTTGTAACATACTTTGCGATATTTGTTTTACCATTTTTATCTTATTTGTTGGGCTCTGTGATTATTTACTTCTGAAATGACTTCAAACATAGGAACACAAAAAATGATTGACTTAAAACATGAAATTTGGCAAGTGATTATACATAATGTACTCTAATTACTTGTTGTGGATCTTTTATCCTATGAATTTTTCATAAGAATAGAAAGTGCATGATAAGTAATTAATTGATTTTTCTTTCATTTAAATAGTGAATATGTCTTGTAACTTATAGATTAAGACAATTGTTCTGGTGGACTGAAGTTATAGTAGTTTTTCAAATGTTTTGCAAACACATCGTTAAAGCTATTAGGATCTAAGTAAATCATGTGAATTTATTTCAAACTACTATAATTATTTTTATCAATGGGCTGCTAAAAATCTTAGTAGACTGGAAATTTTCTATTCCATATGCACATCTTATAAACTTGCCAAAATATATGTATTTTTAAGAATAATACAAGATTGTATGCACTACCAACTGAAATCAAGTTTCTCTTTGGTCCATATTTTTACAATTCACATTTTTTTCGATCACATACATTAAAAAGACTTTAAATGCATTTCAATTACTTTCAAGGACATTTCTGACAACTTACTGATATAGAAGAGGTATAAAATTTGGAGGAATTAAAGGAGAAAAAAGGGAGGAAGAGATAAGGGGAGAAAAGAAATTGTAGTGACCAGTAAGACATGCTAAATTCTTAACAGCAGATACTACTACTTTTTAACAATATAATTAACAGTTATGAAACTTTTCTCAAGATTAACACTACACTTATATTTTTACTTTAAAATAGGTTATGACTTTTAGGCATAACTCATTTCATTTAGAACCTGACATATTGAACAAGTGAGGGTTTGAAGTTCACATACACCTCGACGTATAAGCAGTATTAGGATTAGAGGAAGTTTAAGATACAAATACTATGATTAAATACTCTCTAGTTGTTAGCCATCCCATTACGCTCCAGTATCCTAGAGACATCACAACAAATATCACAAACTGGATGGCTTAAAACACAGAAGTATACTCTGTCACGTTTCTGGAGGCCTTCTAGAAATGGAGGTGCCAATAAGGCCATGCTCCCTCTGAAGGATCTGGGAAGAAATCACCAGGTCTCTGACCTAAAGCAAGTTCACAAATAAGCAGGTCAATTCCCAATAGGTTTCAAGGCCTGAATATAATTCTCTATGGCTTTTCTGCTCAGGCCACTCCATGCCCCAGGCCTGTGGAAGTCTTGCAGGCCCTACCTTTGGGCTGTGCATGCCCCAGACTGGCCTCTGACTCTGCATATGTGACACCTGCTGTTACCTGTTTACATGAGTAAAAAATAATAAATGGTGGACACTATTTGGAACCAATTTTAATCACAAAATCAACAATTACAGAAAAAAATGCTTCTAATTTCAGACTAAAAGAGAATAATGTTTTTGAGAATTCTTAGAAGAACATGTGACTTTCTTTGATAAATACAACATATGTTAAGTACAGAGGGTAGAAAATAAAACACAAAGGGTGAATAAAGTCTGTATCATCAATAAATTTAAACACAAAAGAAGAAGAGAAACTAAACACAAGTTGAAATTCACAGTACCTTCCAGTGAGACTATTAGGGAAGTGATACATCGGGAACATGTGATTATTTAAGAGCAAAACCAATTGAGAGTAAAACACCACAGAAAGGGACAGATCAGTTATCTAAAAGAGTAAAAGAGTGAATTCAGTATACAGGTAGAAGGTGGCTGGACACAGTAGCTGCTAAATTTGGGCGGAACTGAATTGGCTGGGGAGGAACAATAGGAAGTTAACGGATTCATGTTGATGTATGGCGAAACCAATACAATATTGTAAAGTGAAAAAACAAACAAACAAACAAAACAGGAAGTTAATGGAAACTTGCAGGAGGGAAATACAAAATAAGTGAGCTGAAAGAATCAGATGAGGAAAGACCCCTCAAGTCACTATATTATTTACCTGGAAATCTATATAAAGTGTTTTAGGCTGCAGCCCCTAAGGAGATTTTCATGACCAAAATGGCCATTTCTGTGACCTGCCCTGTGCCCTGTCAAAATGGGCCAGTTATAAGCTAAGAGTATGAAAAGCTGTTAAGTCTGTTTCCTAAAGTTTGTCTGTAACACAGATTTATTAAATCAAAGCCCATGATGACATACTAATTCATAAACATAATTCTATATTAAAATAAAGTGTATCTGCAATCATTCAGTCCATTATTGACATTGACAATTACTGAATTAAATGTCCTATGCTCAACAACGAAAAGACTCACCAGTAATATTCCACCATTTTACTCATCCCAATCCCGTCTGTTCTTATAACCAGAGCATGGTTTCCATATGTCCCCAAATCATAATTTAACATACGTATCACCTCAAGAACTGTAAAGCGCAAGGGTCGCCTTAACTGAGTCACCTTTTCCATCTCTGGAACTCCATACTTAGAAGAAACTGGTCCTAGTACATGTACTGACAGTCCCCTGGAGATGGAAATGGCACCCCACTCCAGCACTCTTACCTGGAAAATCCCATGGACGGAGGAGCCTGGTGGGCTGCAGTCCATGGGGTCGCAAAGAGGCAGACACAACTGAGCAGCTAAACAACAACACTGACAGCCCACTTGGGCTGTCATAACGGAACTCCACAGACCAGACGGCTTACATAATACACTTTACTTTTCCACATTTTCAAGGCTGAGTGCCAAGACTGTGCTGCCAGCAGAGCTGGTTGCTGGTGAGACCTCTCTTCCTGGCTTGCAGATGGCTGTCTTCTCGCTGTGTCTTCACGTGGCCTTGCGCTGCATGCATGTACACTCCTGGTATCTCTTCTTATAAGGCCACCAGGCCTACTGGATCAGGGCCCCACCTTCCTGAGCTCATTTAACCTTTCCTGCCTTCTCAAAGGCCTTATCTAATAGAGTTCTATTGGGGTTTAGAGCTTCAGCATATTAATTGGGGAAGGGGTAACTATCATGGCGTGCTGCAATTCACGGGGTCCCAGAGTCGCACACGACTGAGCAACTGAACTGAACTATCATGGGGTCACAAAGAGTCGGAAACAACTGTGTGACTCACACACACACACATCAACCACACTTCACTCAATAACACCATGAATAGCCCAAAATGAAAGATAGCAAATTTTGATGCCAAAGGCACATGTCTGTTTAGTTGTGATAATAAAGCTCTTTACATTAGCAACAAAATTAGTCTCTTGCTGGCAGTCAGTATTAACAACAGATTTTTCCCCCAGCAAATGGATCCATTTCTTCTAAAGCCTTTCAGTATGTTTGCAGATTATTAAGCAAACCTCCCTCTGTTGTAAACATTATGTAAGAAAAACTCCATACTAAATGAAATTCACTTTAGCTGCAAGAAGTGCCATCATAAAGATTCAAGAAATCTGAGAATAATTTCAGCCTATAAGATAATTCCAACAAGATAACTGTTCTTTCTTATACTTAAGTGGATAATTCCTTTAACTTTTTGCAAAGATGTCCACTTGATTACAACAAGGAATTATATAGTTAATATGTTGGCATAAGTATTCATAACAACAAACATAGCAGAGTGAAGTTTTTGTAACATGTGGAGTCCTTTATCACAATTCTTCCATTTATTTCTGGAATTGAGAGATGCTTTGGTTGTGCAGATATAACTGTGTAAATGACACTGTCTGGCTTCAATGGGGCTTTCAAATGTTTGCCCAAGTGGAATTTAGGTCTGAGGCATCTGAGGTATAATCAAATTTAAATGTGGATTACTGGAAGGGGAATGTCAGGAAGTCCCTTAGTGTTTGTGGCATAAATAGCTTTTGAAACAGCAGGAGAAAAGAACTGCCTGAAGGCTCGCTGAAGGTTTCACATATTTTCATTTTCAGAAGAATATCCTGAAACTAAAGCTATCATCAATATATTAAAATGATCACATTTTTCTTCTTTTTCCCTACTTTTTAAATGTGCACCAGAGAAACAATAATATAAAAATACTTCTTAGAGCCGTGGAGTTTATGGGGAAATCTGTTGGGAGCTTATTTTTAGAGCATCTATTGTTTCCCTTGGCATGAAATATGAAAAAATTATTCTGCAGGATAAAACACTAAGGATTCACATGTATTATTTTATCAGTGCTGGACTGCTCACTATAATATCCTCTAAAATGTAGTTATTAGGTCTAATTTAAATTCTGCAACTTTCTCTCAATTAGATCAATATCACTCACTGGGTGCAAAAACCTGTGGATAGCAGATGTTACAAATCCTTTCTCCTTCAGACAAACTGGGATCTTGGTATATTTGAAGTCTCTAGTTCTCCTGAACATAGCTCTGTGAAAGTCTTGGAGTCTCTTACTGCACAAGTGAACACTATTTACTTTACTCTTCTGAGAAGAGAAGACATCTATTTGAGGTCCCTAATAATTTGTATCAGAGAAGGCAATGGCACCCGACTCCAGTACTCTTGCCTGGAAAATCCCATGGCGGAGGAGCCTGGTAGGCTGCAGTCCATGGGGTCGCTAAGAGTCGGACACGACTGAGCGTCTTCACTTTCACTTTTCACTTTGATGCATTGGAGAAGGAAATGGCAACTCACCCTAGTATTCTTGCCTGGAGGATCCCAGGAACAGGGAAGCCTGGTGGGCAGCTGTCTATGGGGTCTCACAGAGTCAGACATGACTGAAGCAACTTAGCAGCAGCAGCAGCAATGCTTTGTATAAGCCAGAGAAAGTCTTACGACTTGCAGAAGAACACTGTGGCTAAATCTCCAAATGAACTGCAATTGTGACACCAGAATATAAGATGTTCTGACATCAGGGCTTAATGATCTGTTCCCCTGTACCATGGACAGGGCACTGGACAGGTGAGAGAACTAAGGGAATTTCTGTTTTACACCTACACCTTTACCGTCCTGAATGAGACTTAAAAGATTTTTGAGTATTTGGAGGTCTCATTACTGGGCATGCTCATATTAAAGAAGTCTGGGTCTTTATGTGCCTTGGACAGTAGTTTACAATATGGAACTAGGGCTTTGGAGCCACCAGAAGTTGGAATGACATCTTACAGAAGAAACATCTGGTGACAAACTAAGGTGATAAAATTCCATTCACTGATTGATTAATTCATACATTTATTGACTCACAATAACTATTTTGTATCTCTATAATTATTTAGTATCTCTATATGCTGGGCAGAATTCTGGATATTGGAGGCACAAAATAAAAAGATAAAGTGCTGCCCTCACAGAGCTTAGAGTCTAGCAAGAGGAGGCATGCTAAATAAAGACATCACGAGAGAAACATAAGTAAAAATTTTTAAAAATCTTCTAATCCAGAAAACTTCTCACAAAGGTAGAAGAGAAAGAAAACAATACTGTTACTGAATAAACAGTAAACCAGAATGTGTGGTGTATCACAGGTGATCTGCTAAAACATTGCATAGATAGATATCTCTACCCTTTTATGGGACAAAGCATGTACAACCCACTAGACATGTATTCTCCAGATAAACAAGAACTGAATCTCAGGTGAGGTGACTGGACTGAACCACCTGTCATCCACAGCTCATTCTAAAATTATTGGGTAACTGGCGTGGTCCTTGAAATTGCTAACTGGCTTTATCAAAGGAAAAATATACTGCTCTTATCTTTATAGGAGGTAGTGTTGCAAGTTGGAGGAGGCACTTGTGACCATAGCCTTCCACAGAAACCAGGAGACAAGAGTCACTGTCTTCCTGGAAGATTACATACTGGAGAGGGCTCCCAAACGCTTGGGAAGAAATTCCTGAAGTCATTAAGTTGGCAAAAGGCTGTTTAGCTTTTAAACAAATTTACATACATAGGAGCTAGGAAGAACTTAAAATTACAAATTTTCTAAAGTTTTAAGAAAAGTAGGCGAGAGGTAAGCCTTTTCTCTTATTTTCAACTGGGAAGATTAAGCTTCTTATTTTTATTTTGAATTTGCCCTTACAATGTCCTCCCTATGTTACTAAAAAATAGTAGCATTACACTTTTCTAATAATCTCCATTGCTATTTTTACCTTTCTCTGGGCAAGCAGCAGACATTGAAGTATCCAGCAAGTCCAGTAAAATTAAAGAAACACTTTCTTTGAAGTGCATGATAAAACAAATATTTTGTTATCTATTTCATCATTTTAACTATTTTTTTTCCTGCTGTAAACAAGTGAGTTACAGCTTTCTCCTCCCTTCCTTGAGAAGAGTTCTGGGTTAAGGAAAAAAATTCTGTCCCAAAAGAAATGCTATCTATATTTTAACAGTTCTTTGCAACTGGGAAGGAAAAAAAAAAAAAGATATTGCCTCTTCAAATACTGATTCCCTTTTGATCACTTTGTTTTGATGAAGAGAAAAGAAAGTGTTGGCCTAGGGTACTATGACAATGTCCAAAGGTAGAAAAAGAAACGGAAAGGAACCAGCACCATCTGTTTCTCAATGGAGTTTCCAGTGTCAGTTCCACTTACAGAAATTAATTGGTGTGTGTGTTGCTTCAGTTGTATCTGACTCTTTGCAACCCCGCAAACTGTAACCCACCACACTCCTCTGTCCATGGGATTCTCCAAGTAAGAATAACGGAGTGGGTTGCCATACCTCCTCTTGGGGATCTTCCCCACCCAGGGACTGAACTCGCATCTCCTGCAGCTCCTGCATTGCAGGTGGCTTTTTTACTCACTGAGCCACCAGAGAAACCCAATTAATTGGTAACACCACCTAAATCAGAATACAGTTAAGATGCAGGCCTCTGTCCCTGTAGTATTATAATTTTCAAAAAGTAGAATTCATTTAGAGAAGTAAAGTCTTCTATTATTTATCAAATGGATAAATAATAAATAGACAGACTGCTTTTTCTCTTCCTGTAAGATTCAACCATCCTCCCCGCCCCAGATATCTATTCACAGAGCTCACTCTTTCCCTGTCATTAGGTTACCTCTCATATGTAATTTTCTCAGAGAGGTTTTACCCTACTACCCTACATAAATAGCACCTTCTCTGTTACATTGAGAACCTCCCTATCCCATGTATTTGTATTTGCTAGCACTTATATGTCCTTGTACTTCCCCCAGCACTTACACAACCCCTGACATGTTAAGGGTAAAACTCTCAAGTGCAGATTGAGTCACCTTCTCTCTTGTAACCTCTACTAAACCCTCTTCTACTCACTAAACAATTTTCTCAGTAAATCTGGAACTAAAGTCTTTTTCCTCTTCTTCTCACATTATTGCATATTTTCATTTTCCTAGGTTACTGTGTGCATACTTATATAATAACATTTGCTACCTTCAATGTACACATCTCTACTACAAGAATTAAAGGCCTTTTAAAGCAAAGACTGTGTTCTTTGCTCTTTAAACCCTAGAAGTGCAGTAGCTAACTGCCTGATATATAACATGTGCCAAATAATCAGTTGCTAAATATTAATATTCAGATAAACATATATAAATATTAAAATCTATAACTTTCTGTAAGGTGAAATCTTTTATAATAAAGCAAATTTAAAAATATATAGGTACACATAGAGAAAGGAACATGAGTTCATTCGTTTTCCCAGGAAACTATTGGAATTTGGATGGTGGAATTCACTGCCCTATCCAAAAACATGAACTGGACTGGTAAACCTATTCTTAAAGCTATTTGAGATCAGGAAGGTGTTCAAATTCTTCTAACGTAACACTGTATAGACAGCCTGCTCCTCTGTTTTCTAATGATAGTGGATCTATTACTGTGCTTCTAAGGAGCCATTTTGAAGTAGAGTCAATTTTCTCTACACTATCCTTTCTTGTTTGAGATTATTCTATAAACCCACAAGATTTGTGTCTGATGATATGTTTTTTTTTTTTTCCTTTTTCTACATTTGGACACTGTCACAGTAACCTGGACCAATACTTTTCATACCATGGAAAGAAAGAGAAAGACTGAAAAAGATTCAGTATCTGAAAGGGCAATGTGTTTCTTTCAATTCCAAGGCACTGCTACAACATATACAACACTGATAAAAACTGTTTTGGGGACAGAACTTTTTCCCCTCAACCTCAAAATTGTCTCTGAGAAGACAGAATGCTATAAATAGCTGGTTTACCACAGAAAAATGCAAACTAAAATAATTAAGTGAAAGTAGATTTATTTAATCTCAACTCCATATAAGGTAACTCTGAAAAAATAAAAATGAATCATTATCTGAATCTATTAAGTATTAAAATAAGAAAGAAACTCCCCAAATTGGATCACTTTATATTAAAAAATTCATAAAACATTTTTATAACTTAAAAGTTATGTATCATAATATTTGTACTCTTTAATGTTTTATATGGCCAGGTAGATATTTTCCTTAGGCTAACTAAAGAGGATAAAATGGGTCATGGCCTTAGTATTAAAATCATTCAAGTCTTTGGATTACTTTTTTCTGATCATATGTTATTATATGTTAAAACCCCAAATATGGATGAATACATACATAAGAATGGCACACTTGGAATTTAAAATTATGTGAATTTAGTGATTTTAAAGAGTCAAGTATTCTGAAAATACACTGTGCATTGGAAATAGTTCTGGTTTAACAGACCTGGGTATTACATGATTACTAGAAAAAGCTTGGATTCTTTCAGCAAAGTCATAGGGGATTATCTCCATTCTTGTCTGCAACAGAAAGAGGACAGTAGAGCAGAAGTGCTCCTGAGGGAGTCACGACTTCCCTCTAGTCAGGATCCTCTCCAGTCAGATTAATAAACCAGTGGCCAAACAGCCATTCCCTCTGAGATTCACAGAATGTTTATCAGGAATTAAACACTATGGCAGAAAGCAAAGAAGTAAAGAGCCTCTTGATGAAGGTGAAAGAGGAGAGTGAAAAAGTTGGCTTAAAACTCAACATTAAGAAAACTAAGACCATGGCATCTGGTCCCATCACTTCATGGCAAACAGATGGGGAAATAATGAAACAGTGAGAGACTTTGGGGGCCTCCAAAACTACTGCAGATGGTGACTGCAGCCATGAAGTTAAAAGATACTTGCTCCTTGGAGGAAAAGTTATGACCAACCTAGACAGCATATTAAAAAGCAGAGACATTACTTTGCCAACAAAAGTCCGTCTACTCAAAGCTATGGTTTTACCAGTAGTCATGTATGGATGTGAGAGTTGGAATATAAAGAAAGTTTAGTGCCAAAGAAGTGATGCTTTTGAACTGTGGTGTTGGAAAAGACTCTTGAGAGTCCCTTGGATTGCATGGAGATCCAACCAGTCCATCCTGCAGGAAATCAATCCTGAATATTCATTGGAAGGACTAATGCTGAAGCTGAAGCTGCAATACTTTGGCCACCTGATGCAAAGAACTGACTTATTGGAAAAGACCCTGATGCTGGGAAAGATTGAAGGCAGGAGGAGAAGCGGATGACAGAGGATGAGATGGTTGGATAGCATCACCGACTTGATGGACATAAGTCTGAGTAAGCTCCAGGAGTTGGTGATGGACAGGGAAGGCTGGAATGCTTCAGTTCCTGGGGTCACAAAGAGTCAGACATAACTGAATGACTGAACTGAACTGAAACACTATGTAAAATAAATACAAAATGTCACGTAGCTATAAAGCATAATTAAATATATGTTTTCAGTCTCTCCTTTGAGTTTGGTTACTGAAATCCATGTACCAAGATAGAAGCTGGACAGGATTATGCTGTTGTTGTTCAGTCACTAAGTCTTGTCTGACTCTGCAACCTCATGGACTATAGCACACAAGGCTCCTCTGTTCTCCACTATCTCCCAAAGTTTGCTTAAATTCATATTCATTGAGTTGATGATGCTATCTAACTGTCTTATTCTCTGCTGCTCTCTTCTCCAATTGCCTTCAATCTTTCCCTGCATTATGGTCTTTTTCAATGAGTCAGCTCTTAACATTAGGTGACCAAAGCATTGAAGCTTTAGAATCAGTCCTTCCAATGAATATTTAGGGTTGATTTCCTGTAGGATTGACTAGTTTGGTCTCCTTACAGTTTTCAAGCAATTCACAAAAGTCTTCTCCAGCACCACATTTGGGAAACATCAGTTCTTTGGTGCTCTACCTTCTTTATGAGCAAGACCTGGTTTACCCCACAGCCACAGCCTAGTTTACCCCACAGCCTTTTGTACTCCACAACTCACATCAGAAAGCTTCCACAAGCCTCTTATACTCATCCATCAGAGGGCAGACAGAATGAAAACCACAATCACAGAAAACTAACCAAATTGATCACAGGGATCACCGCCTTGTCTAACTCAATGAAACTAAGAACTATGCCATGTAGGGCCACCCTAGATGGACGGGTTATGGTGGAGAATTCTGACAAAATGTGGTCTACTGGAGAAGGACATGGCAAACCACCTCAGCATTCTTGCCTTGAAAACCCAGTGAACAATATGAAAAGGGAAAAAGATATGACACTGAAAGATGAACTCCCCAGGTTTGTAGGTGCCAAATATGCTACTGGAGAAGAGTGGAGAAAAGGCTCCAGAAAGAATAAAGAGGCTGAGCCAAAGTGGAAACAATATCCAGGTATGGATGTGTCTGGTGTTGAAAGTAAAATCTGATGTTGTAAAAACAATATTGCAAAGGAACTTGGAATGTTAGGTCCATGAACCAAGGTAAATTGGATGTGGTCAAACAGGAGATGGCAAGGGTGAAGATCGACTTTTTAGGAATCAGTGAATTAAAATGGACCAGAATGGGTGAATTTAATTCAGATCACCATTATGTCTACTACTGTGTGCAAGAATCCCTTAGAAGTAGCCCTCATAGTCAACAAGAGTCCAAAATACAGCACTTGGGTGCAATCTCAAAGATAACAGAATGATCTCTGTTCATTTCCAAGGCAAACCATTCAGTATCACAGTAATCCAAGTCTCTATGCCAACCACTAACACTGAAGAAGCTGAAGTTGAACAGTTCTATGAAGACCTACATGACTTTCTAATGCATCAGGAGAAAAAAAAAAGATGGCCTTTTCATCACAGGGGACTGGAATGCAAAAGAAAGAAGTCAAGAGATACCTGGAGTAACAGGCAAGTTTGGCCTTGGAGTACAAAATGAAGCAGGGGCAAAGGCTAACAGAGTTTTGCCAAGTGAACACACTGGTCATAGCAAACACGCTCTTCAAACAACACTAGAGATGGCTCTACACATAGACATTACCAGATGGTCAATACCGAAATCAGATTGATTATATTCTTTGCAGCCAAAGATGGAGAAGCTATATACAGTTAGCAAAAACATGACCAGGAGCTGACTGTGGCTCAGATCATGAACTCCTTATTGCAAAATTCAGACTTAAATTGAAGAAAGTAGGGAAAACCACTAGGCCACTCAGGTATGACATAAATCAAATTCCTTACAATTATACAGTGGAAGTGACAAATAGATTCAAGGGGTTAGATCTGATAGAGTGACTGAATAACAATGGGCAGAGGTTTGAGACTTTGTATAGGAGGCAGTGATCAAAACCATCCCTAAGAAAAAGAAATGCAAAAAGGCAAAATGGTTGTCTGAGGAGGCCTTACAAATAGCTGAGAAAAGAAGAAAAGCTAAAGGCAAAGGAGAAAAGGAAATATATACCCATTTGAATGCAGAGTTCCAAAGAATAGCAAGGAGAGATAAGAAAGCCTTCCTCAGTGAACGGAGCAAAGAAACAGAGAAAAAATAGAATGGGAAAGACTAGAGATTTCTTCAAGAAAATCAGAGACACCAAGGGAACATTTCATGCAAAGATGGGCTCAATAAAGGACAGAAATTGTATGGATCTAACAGAAGCAGAAGATATTAAGAAGAGGTGGCAAGAATGCACAGATGAACTATACAAAAGAGATCTTCATGACCCAGATAACCATGACGGTGTGATTACTCACCTAGAGCCAGACATCCTGGAGTGTGAAGTCAAGTGGGCCTTAGGAAGCATCACTATGAACAAAGCTGTAGAGGTGATGGAATTCCTGCTGAGCTATTTCAAATCCCAAAAGATGATGCTATGAAAGTGCTGCACTCAATAAGTCAGCAAATTTGTAAAACTCAGCAGTGGCCACAGAACTGGAAAAGGTCAGTTTTCATTCCAATCCCAAAGAAAGGCAATGCCAAAGAATGCTCAAACTACCACATGATTGCACTCATTTCACACACTATCAAACTAATGCTCAAAATTCTCCAAGATAGGCTTCAACAGCACATGAACTGAGAACTTCCAGATGTTCAAACTGGATTTAGAAAAGGCAGAGGAACACAGAAAAAGCAAGAGAATTAGAGAAAAACATCTACTTTTGCTTCATTGACTACACTAAGGTCTTTGTGTGGATCACAACAAACTGTAGAAAACTCTTAAAGAGATGAGAATACAAAACCACCTTACCAGCCTCCTGAAAACCCGTATGCAGGGCAAGGAGCAACAGTTAGAACTGGACATGGAACAACAGACTGGTTCCATATAGGAAAAGGAGTACGTCAAGGCTGTATATTGTCACCCTGCTTATTTAACATACGCAGAGTATGTCATGTGAAATACTGGGTTAGATGAAGCACAAGCTGGAATCAAGATTGCTGGAAGAAATATCAATAATCTCAGAATAGCAAATGACACCACCCTAAGGGCAGGAAGTGAAGAGGACCTGAAGAGCCTCTTGATGAAAGTGTAAGAGCAGAGTGAAAAAGTTGACTTAAAACTCAACATTCAGAAAACTAAGATCATGGCAGCCAGTCTCATCATTTCTTGGCAAATAGATGGGGAAACAATGGAAACAGTGACAGACTTTATTTTCTTGGGCTCCAAAATCACTGCAGATGGTGACTGCAGCCATGAAATTAAAAGACGCTTGCTCCTTGGAAGAAAAGCTATGATCAACCCAGATGGCCTATTAAAAAGCAGAGATTTTACTTTGTCAACAAAGTTCCTTCTAGTCAAAGCTATGGGTTTTCCAGTAGTCATGTATGGATGTGAGAGTTGGATGATAAAGAAGGATGAGAGCCAAACAACTGATGCTTTTGAATTGTGGTGTTGGAAAAGACTCTTGAGAGTCCTTGGACTGCAAGGAGATCAAACCAGTCCATCCTAAAGGAAATGAATCCTGAATATTCATTAGAGGGACTGATGCTGAAACTCCAATACTTTGGCCACCTCATGTGAAGAGCTGACCCATTAGAAAAGACCTTGATGCTGGGAAAGATTGAAGATGGGAGGAGAAGGAGACAACAAAGGAGTAGATGATTGGATAGTATCACCGACTCAATGCACATGAGTTAGAGCAATTTCCAAGAGATGGAGAAGGACAGGGAAGCCTGACATGCTGCAGTCCATGGAGTTGCAAAGAACTGGACACGACTGACCGACTGAACAACCTTCCATTTGGTCCAACTTTCACATCCATACATAACTACTGAAAAAAATGATAGCTTTGACCTTCTTCAGCAAAGTGATGTCTCTGCTTTTGAATATGCTGTCTAGGTTTGTCATAGTTTTCCTTCCAAGGAGCAAGTATCTTTTAATCTCCTAGTTGCAATCACTGTCTGCAATGATTCTGGAAACCAAGAAAATAAAATCTGTAACTGTTACCACTTTTTCCCCATCTATTTGCCATGAAATGATGGGACCAGATACAATGATTTTTTTTTTTTTTAATATTGAGCTTCAAGCCAGCTTTTTCACTCTCCTCTTTCACCCTTATCAACAGGCTCTTTAGTTCCTCTTCAGAAGATTATACTTACTCTCAGACCTCTTAGACTCTCTCCTTAAACCTGGTTTTACTCCAAAGCAAAAAAAAAGCTAAGTTACCCCCAGATTCAAAAGTAATTCCTTCTCCTACTTTGCTGGTGGCTCAGATGGTATTAGCATCTGCCTACAATGCAGGAGACCTGGGTTCAACCCCTGGGTCAGGAAGATCTCCTGAAGAAGGAAATGGCCACCCACTCCAGTATTCTTGCCTGGAAAATCCCATGGACAGAGGAGCCCGGTAGGCTACAGTCCCCGGGGTCGCAAGGAGTTGGACATGACTGAGCAACTTCACTTTCTTTCTTTCTTTTCTTTTTCATAAAGTTAAGAAGGGCCTGACAGAGATCTATTATTTACGCTTTTTAATAGAGATGCAACTGATGGGATTAATTTTTATTAGACACAGAATTTAGCATTTCTGCAGTGCCCTAGCACATTCTAGTTGACACATCTAATGAATATGACAGAATATCTGGTTGACTATCTGCTTTTCATAAAGGGGTTGTTTTAGTCTGTTTGGGCTGCTATAACAATATACCACAGACTAGGCAGCTTATAAAGAACAGACACTGCTTTCAGAGTTAGAAAGATAGGAATCTGAGCTCAGGATGCCAGTGTGGCTGAGAGCTCTCTTCCAGATCTTAAGACTTCTCACTGTTATTGAGAGGTCCAAGGAAGTAGGAAACTCTCTGACGCTCTTTTATAAGGCACCAATCCCATTCAGGGGTTCCACACTCAAGACTTAGCAACTCCCAAAAATCCTGCATCTTATTATCAGCTCAGAGAGTTAGGATTTTTATCCTATGAATTTGGGGATGGTCAGACCACAGCATGAGGATAAAGCAAGACCAACAAAAATCATACAGATATTCAATCAGATACTGGCAAACAAAGGGAGAGTTCATGTCCTAGTCTCTAACATCATTTAAAATGCCAGTGATAGGGACTTTCCTGGTTGTCCAGTGGTTAAGACTTCACCTTCCAGTGCAGGGGGTTGTGGGTTCGATCCCTGATCAGGGGGCTAAGATCTCACATGCTTTGGAGCCAATAAAAAACAGAACATAAAACAAAAGCTATATTGCAAAAAATTCAAGGAAGACTTTAAAATTATCTACATAAAAAGAAATCTTTTTTAAAAATGCCAGTGAAATATATTATTTTGGCAGCCGTTTTATGAATCGATGTGTAATTCTGTTACAGAGAAATCTGAATTCATTTACTTTGCTGTGAGAATGGAAAAACATACAAAACACACAAAGTTTCTCTTTATATGAGAGCTACTTCCAATCACCCTTCGGGAAAAAAAAAAAAAAGATTCATGCATGGTACATGAATATATGGTAACATCTGCAGCACTGAAATTAGAATGAGATAATGAAATAATATGAACAGACTAATTTGAATTAGATTGTAGGGTGCAAGATGTGTTCAAGTTTCATACTGAGCACGGCCTGTCTTATTACCTTTCCCATAAGCCTCACTGGAGGATTCCTTTGAACTCAAAAATAGTGAGATCAATACCAAAATCATCCTTCCACTTAACCTATTCGAAACAAAATGCTGCTGTTTTTTCCTTCCTCTGGTTATGTACTCCAAATCTGACATGATGACAATTTCCCCCCTCTCCCAAGGGTGCTGATGAGTGAGTGCTAACAATATGAAACATCAGGGTTAATAATGTCAGAAAGATTCACTTCTTAAAAGGCAAGTCTTTGCTGCCGCATGTAGAAAATGGAGATTGGGAGTTTCATTACTTACCTTAGTAATTCTCTTCCTTTTAAAAATCAATTAATTTTTGTCTTTGCTTGGCCTAAATTATACTTCTCTATGAAAGAAGTTACAATGAGACCTCTTCTAGACAAATCATTATTAAAGTACCTGGGAATGCTTGATCTTTTTATTTTCTCTCAGAAGACACTATGCTTGTTTTATTTTGGCTTCAGGTTTTAAGATTATTTTAAAGACATATTTACAAAGGTTTATATTCACATGATATTCTCCTTCAAAACATCAGCGAATCTAGCTTAATGAAGGAGACTTCTGATCAAGAATTTGCCAAGTTAAGATATACAAAAAAAAAAAAAATCACTCTCAAAGGTAATTTTTTACTTACTGAATAAAAAACTGAACACACACATCCTTTACTTCAACACACAGTCTACTCTACTTGATTCATTTCACCACACCAAAGAATTCTGTTTAAATAATTATAACACATGATAATTTGAAATAATATGATAAATTTGGGACCTCATAATTATCCAGATAAATGGATAATTATTTTGTAACATAAAATAAAATCACTGTCAACACAATTTCCTAAATTAAGGCAATCATTAAATAATCATAACAAGTAACAAAGAGAATGTAGCTGAGTATATAAAGTAATAATAGATTTTGAAAGACAACAAAGATAAATAAGTCTAGACTATTTTGTAGGCCATAGATCATGTAATCGAAGTGTTTTTCAATTAATCAAAAACAGAATTAAGGAAAAATCTTCATAAAGTTATAATTTTAGAGACAAATAATGCATGTTTTTGGAGAAGGTGATGGCACCCCACTCCAGTACTCTTGCCTGGAAAATCCCATGGACAGAGGAGCCTGCTAGGCTACAGTCCATGGGGCCGCAAAGAGTCTGACCTGACTGAGTGACTACATTTTCACTTTTCACTTTCATGCATTGGAGAAGGAAATGGCAACCCACTCCAGTGTTCTTGCCTGGAGAATTGCAGGGACAGAGAGCCTGGTGGGCTTCTGTCTATGGGGTCGCACAGAGTTGGACACAACTGAAGCGACTTAGCAGCAGCAACAGCAATGCATGTTTTTAAAATTTAATTATTCATAACTGTCACTTTTTCAGAACTGGAGTATCAGTTCAGTTCAGTTGCTCAGTCATGTCTGACTCTTTGTGACCCCGTGAATCGTAGCACGCTAGGCCTCCTTGTCCATCACCAACTCCTGGTGTTTACTCAAACTCATGTCCAGCGAGTCGGTGATGCCATCCAGCCATCTCATCCTCTGTTGTCCCTTTCTCGTCCTGCCCCCCAATTCCTCCAGGCATCAGAGTCTTTTCCAGTGAATCAACTCTTCGCATGAGGTGGCCAAAGTATTGGAGTTTCAGCTTTAGCATCAGTCCTTCCAATGAACACCAGGATTGATCTCCTTTAGAATGGACTGGTTGGATCTCCTTGCAGTCCAAGGGACTCTCAAGAGTCTTCTCCAACACTACAGTTCAAAAGCATCAGTTCTTTGGCACTCAGCTTTCTTCACAGTCCAACTCTCACATCCATACATGACCACTGGAAAAACCATAGCCTTGACTAGATGGACCTTTGTTGGCAAAGTAATGTCTCTGCTTTTGAATATGCTATCTAGGTTGGTCATAACTTTCCTTCCAAGGAGTAAGTATCTTTTAATTTCATGGCTGCAATCACCATCTGCAGTGATTCTGGAGCCCAAAAAAGTGAAATCTGACACTGTTTCCACTGTTTCCCCATCTATTTCCCATGAAGTGATGGGACCAGAGGCCATGATCTTAGTTTTCTGAATGTTGAGCTTTAAGCCAAATTTTTCACTCTCCTCTTTCACCTTCATCAAGAGGATTTTTAGTTTCTGTTCACTTTCTGCCATAAGGGTGGTGTCATCTGCATATCTGAGGTTATTGATATTTCTCCCGGCGATCTTGATTCCAGCTTATGCTTCTTCCAGTCCAGCATTTCTCATGATGTACTCTGCATATAAGTTAAATAAGCAGAGTGACAATATACAGCCTTGACGTCCTCCTTTTCCTATTTGGAACCAGTCTGTTGTTCCATGTCCAGTTGCAACTGTTGCTTCCTGACCTGCATGTATGTTTCTCAAGAGGCAGGTCACGTGGTCTGGCATTCCCCTCTCTTTCAGAATTTTCCACAGTTTATTGTGATCCACACAGTCAAAGGCCTTGGCATAGTCAGTAAAGCAGAAATGAATGTTTTTCTGGAACTCTCTTGCTTTTTCCATGATTCAGTGGATGTTGGCAATTTAATCTCTGGTTCCTCTGCCTTTTCTAAATCCAGCTTCAACACCTGGAAGTTCACAGTTCATCGAAGCCTGGTTTGGAGAATTTTGAGCATTACTTTACTAGCATGTGAGATGAGTGCAATTGTGCAGTAGTTTGAGCATTCTTTGGCATTGCCTTTCTTTGGGATTGGAATGAAAACTGACCTTTTCCAGTCCTGTGGCCACTGCTGAGTTTTCCAAATTTGCTGGCATATTGAGTGCAGCCCTTTCACAGCATCATCTTTCAGGATTTGAAATAGCTCAACTGGAATTCCATCACCTCTATTAGCTTTGTTCACAATGATGCTGTCTTAGGGCCACTTGACTTCACATTCCAGGATGTCTGGCCCCAGGTCAGTGATCACACCATAGTGATTATCTGGGTCATGAAGATCTTTTTTGTACAGTTCTTCTGTGTATTCTTGCCACCTCTTCTTAATATCTTCTGCTTCTGTTAGGGCCATACCATTTCTGTCCTTCTCGTGTCCATCTTTCCATGAAATGTTCCCTTGGTATCTCTCCTTTTCTTGAAGAGATCTCTAGTCTTTCCCATTCTGTTGTTTCCTTCTATTTCTTTGCACTGACCGCTGAAGAAGGCTTTTTTATCTCTCTTTGCTATTGTTTGGAACTCTGCATTCAGATGCCTAAATCTTTCCTTTTCTCCTTTGCTTTTCACTTCTCTCCTTTTCACAGCTATTTGTAAGGCCTCCCCAGAAAGCCATTTTGCTTTTTTGCATTTCTTTTTCATGGGGATGGTCTTCATCCCTGTCTCCTGTACAATGTCACGAACCTCCGTCCATAGTTCATCAGGCACTCTATCTATCAGATTTAGTCCCTTAAATCTATTTCTCACTTCAACTGTACAATCATAAGGGATTTGACTTAGGTCATACCTGAATGGTCTAGTGGTTTTCCCCACTTTCTTCAATTTAAGTCTGAATTTGGCAATAAGAAGTTCATGATCTGAGCCATAGTCAGTTCCTGGTCTTGTTTTTGCTGACTGTATAGAGCTTCTCCATCTTTGGCTGCAAAGAATATAATCAATCTGATTTCAGTGTTGACCATCTGGTGATGAGAACTGTAGTATATATACATACAATTTTAGCATAGTTTACGTCACGCTTTTAAATGTAATATTAAATACTTGCAACATTTTGAAAAGATTTATATATTCTGTTTTCAGTTGGTTGAATTTTTTGTGAGAATGCATATGCTAAATAAATGTATACACATATATTTAAATATCTATATATACACACACAGCTATATAATTTTATCTAATCTAAAATATACTGATTTGTTAAGCCAGATTGACAGTGATAATGTACATATTGTCAAACTATTTGAGATCATTGGCTGTGGAATATATATTTTTGAATATCACAATGTCTAACATAAACTAGGCACTGAGTGTTTGTCTAAAGTGAAATTAATTGAAACATTGAATTTGCATATAATGTGTCTTTGAGTAATGCAAATGGGTACTAAACACAATGAATATTTTAGTTTAATATTGATAAATATAAATTACTATTTTAAGACAAGTAGAATATTCCCTTATTTCTGAATAGAAAATAAAACCATTGGCATACAATATAGAGTGGCATCACTGTAGTAATAACTTCAAGAGCCGTGTCTGCTCTCTAGTCACAACCATGTATGGAGTTGGGAGAAAAAGTAGTATTGAAATATTACTAGGAAAGACACAAGGAGAACACATACTACACAAAGAAAAATCAGGTACATAGATGAGTAAATATGTTGCATTATATAGAATCTGCTAAAACTATTAGCAAATTGAAATAAAGACTGAATAAAATATCATAAGAAAAATTAGATAATGTGGCTTTCTAAGGAATATGTCACACTGAGGAGTTTATGAGAATGTAGCTATATTAGTCAGATAGAGAATTAGTATTTTAAAATATTCTAAAACATTTTACAATTTAAAAATGCTTATATGAAAAATTTATGGCAGAATTTATAGTACATTTTGTAATTAAAATGACAAAATTATAAAGAATCAGGGCTACCTCTGAATTTGGTCTTAATCGATGTTTCTTTTTGATCTGTTTTTTTTTTTTTTTAATTTAAAAAGTGAGACCCTCAGTAACAAATAATTGCATATAGAAAACCATTTTATTCACTCTTATATACATCAGAAAAATATCATATACTGTTGCCTAGTCCATTGTGTAAGTTTTTTAAATCATTTTGTAATAGGTACATCATTTCCTTTGGATTAGATTCAGTGTATAGAGGTACTTTATCTGTTCCCTAGAAACTGGGTACCAGAAGTTCTCTATCCAACATTTTGTGTTCAGAGGTCCCTGAATTTAAGAGTCATTTGGGAGTTGCTAGGCTGTAGAACAATGGGCCCACCTTCCAAGGAAGGTCTTTACTGATCTTCTGAATAGAAATAAAGCTTCAACCTATGCAAAATAGTCTTTTCCCTAAGTAGTAGCTCCAGTGCTTCTGCAAACACAAAATCAAAACATAAAGTCAAAAGCCCTAAAATCTATCGGGTTTGATCCAAACCTCTTGAATTCCTAAGAATTCCTGTTGTTTGTCTACATGAAATAGAAATGTATAGTCCCTCAGGAAATAAGTGTTCTTATTAGAGTGTACCTTCCTTCACCCCCATTGCTTTGAAATTAAAAACACAAGATTTATGTATTTTCTGGAATGGAAGGAGCAAAATATTATCAGTTCCTTCATGATTGAGTTAACTTTCTTCTCCCAAACAAACAGAAGAGGAAGTTTCTAGTTACATAAGGCAAAAGAAATTAAAAAATAAACATCCATGAACCGAGTTCTAAACAAACCACCACAGAAGGTGATTTTTAAAAAATACCCAGTTATAATTGTATATTTAGATTGATCAATCAATATAAAATAAAGATATCTATTAAACAAGGAGTTACATATTCAAAGAAGCTGATGAAAGTTGAGGACCAAGCCTAGGTTACTAAATCAGCCAATAAGACATACTGGCATTCATCATGCATTTCATAAATTATCTGGATTTTTTATGTCATAAAAATACATATGGAAGAAATAGTTGTAATATGGGAAAGAACCCAGCTCTCCTGCATTGCTTCTCTGGTGGCTCAGCTGGTAAAGAATCTGCCTGCAATCCAGGAGACCCCAGTTCGATTCCTGGGTTGGGAAGATCCACTGGAGAAGGGATACACTACCCACTCCAGTATTCTTGGGCTTCCCTGGTGGTTCAGCTGGTAAAGAATCTGCCTGCAGATATTGAAGAATCAATGTAATACACCACATTAACAAATTGAAAAATAAAAACCATATGAATATCTCAATAGATGCAGAGAAAGCCTTTGACAAAATTCAACATCCATTTATGATAAAAACTCTCTAGAAAGCAGGAAGAGAAGGAACATACCTCAACATAATAAAAGCTATATATGACAAACCCCAGCAAACATTATCCTCAATGGTGAAAAATTGAAAGCATTTCCTCTAAAGTCAGGAACAAGACAAGGGTGTCCACTTTCACCATTACTATTCAACATAGTTTTGGAAGTCTTGGCCACAGCAATCAGAGCAGAAAAAGAAATAAAAGGAATCCAAATTGGAAAAGAAGAAGTAAAACTCTCACTATTTGCAGATGACATGATCCTCTACATAGAAAACCCTAAAGACTCCACCAGAAAATTACTAGAAATAATCAATGATTATAGTAAAGTTGCAGGATATAAAATCAACACACAGAAATCCCATGCATTCCTATACACTAATAATGAGAAAACAGAAAGAGAAATTAAGGAAACAATTCCATTCACCATTGCAACGGAAAGAATAAAATACTTAGGAATATATCTACCTAGAGAAAGTAAAGACCTATATATAGAAAACTATAAAACACTGGTGAAAGAAATCAAAGAGGACACTAATAGATGGAGAAATATACCATGTTCATGGATTGGAAGAATCAATATAGTGAAAATGAATATACTACCCAAAGCAATTTATAGATTCAATGCAATCCCTATCAAGCTACCAACAGTATTCTTCACAGAACTAGAACAAATAATTTCACAATTTGTATGGAAATACAAAAAACCTCCTATAGCCAAAGTGATCTTGAGAAAGAAGAATGGAACTGGAGGAATCAACCTACCTGACTTCAGGCTCTACTACAAAGCCACAGTTATCAAGACAGTGTGGTACTGGCACAAAGACAGAAATATAGATCAACAGAACAAAATAGAAAGCCCAGAGATAAATCCACGCACATATGGACACCTTATCTTTGACAAAGGAGGCAAGAATATACAATGGATTAAAGACAACCTCTTTAACAAGTGGTGCTGGGAAAACTGGTCAACCACGTGTAAAAGAATGAAACTAGAACACTTTCTAACACCATACACAAAAATAAACTCAATATGGATTAAAGATCTCAACGTAAGACCAGAAACTATAAAACTCCTAGAGGAGAACATAGGCAAAATACTCTCCAACATACATCACAGCAGGATCCTCTATGACCCACCTCCCAGAATATTGGAAATAAAAGCAAAAATAAACAAATGGGACCTAATTAACCTTAAAAGCTTCTGCACATCAAAGGAAACTATTAGCAAGGTGAAAAGGCAGCCTTCAGAATGGGAGAAAATAATAGCAAATGAAGCAACTGACAAACAACTAATCTCAAAAATATACAAGCAACTCCTACAGCTCAACTCCAGAAAAATAAATGATTCAATCAAAAAATGGGCCAAAGAACTAAATAGACATTTCTCCAAAGAAGACATACAGATGGCTAACAAACACATGAAAAGATGTTCAACATCACTCATTAAGAGAAATGCAAATCAAAACCACTATGAGGTAACATTTCACACCAGTCAGAATGGCTGCGATCCAAAAGTCTACAAATAAAAAATGCTGGAGAGGGTGTGGAGAAAAGGGAACCCTCTTACACTGTTGGTGGGAATGCAAACTAGTACAGCCACTATGGAGAACAGTGTGGAGATTCCTTAAAAAACTGGAAATAGAACTGCCTTATGATCCAGCAATCCCACTGCTGGGCATACACACTGAGGAAACCAGAATTGAAAGAGACACATATACCCCAATGTTCATCCCAGCACTGTTTATAATAGCCAGGACATGGAAGCAACCTAGATGCCCATCAGCAGATGAATGGATAAGAAAAAAGTGGTACATATACACAATGGAGTATTACTCAGCCATTAAAAAGAATACATTTGAATCAGTTCTAATGAGGTGGATGAAACTGGAGCCTATTATACAGAGTGAAGTAAGCCAGAAGGAAAAACACCAATACAGTATACTAACGCATATATATGGAATTTAGAAAGATGGTAACAATAACCCTGTGTACGAGACAGCAAAAGAGACACTGATGTATAGAACAGTCTTATGGACTCTGTGGGAGAGGGAGAGGGGGGGAAGATTTGGGAGAATGACATTGAAACATGTAAAATATCATGTAAGAAACGAGTTGCCAGTCCAGGTTCGATGCACGATACTGGATGCTTGGGGCTAGTGCACTGGGACGACCCAGAGGGATGGTATGGGGAGGTAGGAGGGTTCAGGATGGGGAACACATGTATACCTGTGGCGGATTCATTTTGATATTTGGCAAAACTAATACAATTATGTAAAGTTTAAAAATAAAATAAAATTAAAAAAAAAAAAATCTGCCTGCAAAGTGGGAGACCTGTGTTTGATCCCTGGGTTGTGAAGATCCCCTGGAGAAGGGAACAGCCACCTACTCCAGTATTCTGGCCTGGAGAATTCCATGGACTGTGTAGTCCATAGGGTCACAAAGAGTTGGACACAACTGAAAGACTTTCACTTCCTCCTGCATTGCAGGCAGATTATTTACTGTCTGAGCCACCAGGGAAGTCCAATATAAATGTAATACAGGTTGAAATGAATACAGGAGAAAGATACTGGATCAGCGTGAATTAAAGTTAAGAAATAAAATTAAATTAAAAAGAAAGAAAAAAAAATAAAGTCATTTCCTGTAATGAAGCAAAAGAAACTTAGATTTTCTAAAGTGCCATAAGGGCAAAAAAAGTTGCAATAATTGAAAAGGAAAGATAGTACACTGGTTTTAATCAGTATTGAAAATAAAGGAGGTTATGAATTGGGCTTTTAACTCACACAGAAAGCAATTTCAGTAGCTAAAGCATCCTGAAAGACAAAGGAAAATGATCTATGTGGAAGTCTAAAAGAGAACAAATATGAGAGCTATTTAAGCAGCACTGAGTGAAAACACAGCAAAAAGTGATATGCGAACCTGCAAACTAGATTTTAGAAATAGAGAAACAGACATAACATTCATCATGGGACTTAGAATACAACTGAAAGGGAAACCTTTTGATTAAAGGTAATTCTTTCTCTATCCCTCAGGCTCATCTAGTTTCCAACTGTTTATAAATTTAATAGGAACACAAAAGTCTTTTGTCTTTGCATACTTCTCTGCTCCTACTTTGCTTTTAAAAAAAATGTTGTTCACTCATCTTTACAACAACAACAAAAAACTCTAATTTCCTAAAGACTTTGGGGAATTTTTTAAAGGTAAAAAATTTCATTAAAGTGAATAATCAGTAGGCTCTAAAAGTAAATTGAAACTCAGTGAATTAGATTAATCAAAATGCATCAACACACCAACTTTTTGCATTCTGCTTGGGATGTAGAAAACAGTAAAGAACAACACGCTTTTGTCTTAGAAAAATACTTTGGGAAATACTGGCTTAGAATCAGTTAAAGTAATAACAGACACCAAACACAGATCCAAAATGCTTAGAGAACATGAAGAAGAATACATAATAAAAATAAAATAACAGTTGTGACGTGCAGTTTCAGCTCTGACATCTGCAGAGCTTAGAAGCTGTCAATCCCATTCTTACAGCAAGAAAATGCTCAAAGAACTGAAAATCAATAACGTTTCTTAGGTACATCAGAGAACTAAGGTTGCAGGGCAAATTGACACCCTGACATCTGGAAAGCCACGCTAATCCAGAGAGTCAGAGTCAACATTTTATTTACTTGGAGAAGAAACTGCAGCAGCCATAAACTGGTAAAAAAAAAAAAAAAATCACTGATAATTCTAATGAACTGTGGGAGGCTGAGTGTGTACTAGTGTGAGAATGAAAGATTCCTGAGGGGTCATGTTCTCAGGGGTAAACTTAAGTAAAATTTTCATGAGTTTTACCTCCTAGATCCCACACTGAATGGTCCGAAGGTAAGAATTCAAGAAAGATCTCTTTGTTTCTGGCAGTGAGAAGGGAAGAGTGATTATTGTGAAGTATATCTTAGAACAAAGATCTGATCTCCAGGGAAAAAGATTTCATCAGAGCCTTATCCAACAGCAAGGGCCTTCAGCTCATTCCAGCTCCCTCTAGCATTCATGTCTCACCTTAAGTGTATGCAAGAGGGAAGCTATGCCACTGGGAAGGTCAGAGCCCCAGGGCACCTGTTCACTAAAAGATGGAGATTTAGTCATAATATAGAATGCTTCCCTTGCCCACATATACTTAGGGAAGCACAAACATAAGAAAGGAGACAAAAACAAAAACACTAGATTAATTTCAAGTCTCAGTGTCCATACCTAAAGCAAACACTAAATATAGCTAACTTCTAGTCAGATTAACATTACTTGATACTACATAACTGGCTTTCAAGTAAAAGTGAAAAGGCATACCAACAGGCAAGTAAAAATACAGTCTAAAGATACAGATGTACACCCATGGCCGATTAATGCCAATGTATGGCAAAAACCACTACAATATTGTAAAGTAATTAGCCTCCAATTAAATAAATTTTTAAAAAGATGCAAATCAAGCATTAAAATCAGATTCAGATATAACACAGATGTTTGGAATTTAGAACGGCTGCAATTAGTATCTTACGAATTACACTGGGAAAAATTAAATGACATGACATATAAGCAGAGAGACAGAAAGTCCAAGAATTAAAATAAAATGCTATATTAAAAAAAAAAATCACTGAGTTCATTAGTAGACTGGACATAGCTAAACAAAGAACCTTGGATTTGAAGATGAATCAGCAAAAATGTCTCAAAGTGAAATGCAAACAGAAGGAAAAAAAAAGAAGGAAAGAAACACACAAACAGCCCAGAAAAGAACATTCAAGAAATACTGGACAATTTTTAAAAGTATAATGTAAATGAAACTGGAATAACAGAAGAATCAAAGAATGAAGCAGAAGAAATATATGAGATGAGAGTGACCAAGACTTCCCAAAATTAATGATAGAAATAATAAATGACAAATTTAGAAAGCTCAGAGAATAATAATATCAGGCAAGATTTTTTTAAATTACATTCAGGTATGTCATATTCAAACTGCAGAAAAACAAATAGAAAGTCATGAAAGAAGCCAGTGGAGGAAATAAAACATCTTACTTATTGAAGAAAAATAATAAGATTTACAACAGTTTTCTCATCAGAATCCATACAAGCGAGAGTAAACTGAAACATTGAAAGTAGTGAAAAAATAATAATAACCACTAACTTAGAATACTATGTTTGAAAATAATACTGAATTTATTCTTTAAAAATGAAGGTGATATAAGGACTTTCTCAGATTAAAAACAAACAAGAGAGAACAAATTCATGAACAGCAGACCTAACCTGCAAAAAAAGATTTTTAAAAGTCCCTTAGGAGAAAAATGATACAGATCAGAAATTCAGCACCTGCTTGAGAGGAGCCTAAGAAGTCAAGACAAGACATCTCCTGGGTGGGATCCTGTAAGGCAGGGGTTCCCAAACCCCGGGCCACAGACTTGACTGGTCAGTGGTCTAGTAGGTAGGAACCAGGCCACACAGCGGAGGTGAGTGGTGGGCAAAGGAGCCAAGCTTCATCTGTATTTGCAGCTGCTCCCTATTGCTAGTATTACCACCTGAGCTCCGCCTCCTGTCAGATCAGCAGTGGAGTAATAAACGTAATGCGCTTGAATCATCCTGAAGCCGTCCCCCAGCCCCAGTCTGTGGAAAAACTGTCTTTCACCAGTCCCTAGTGCCAAAAAGGTTGGGGACTGCTGCTCTTAACGAAAAAGGACATCACATACAGACTAAGAAAACCTGAATAAAGTGAAAAGTGTGGACCTCAGTCAACAGAGTCGGACACGACTGAAGCGACTTAGCAGCAGCAGCAGCAGTCAAGGATAATCTATTAATATCTGCTTACTGACTATAACACATGTAGCATACTAATGCAACATATTCATAAAAAAGAAAAAGGTGTAGGATACATGGAAAATCTCAACTATATTCTTATCATTTTTATGTAAACCTAAAAATGTTCTAAAAGAAAAGTTTTTCTTAAACTAATGAACAATAATAGCACTTTGGCATATAGTAGTCAAAATATATAAACAATAATATATAAACAGAAAATATTAAAAGCAGCACAAGAAATGATACACTACATTTTAAAAAAAGATGTGAACTACAAATTTTTCATCAGAAACCAGGTGAGTCTGAAGACTCAGAGGGGTAACTAAAAATATTAGAACAGAAATACACAAACACATGTATCATACATTCACCCACACAAAACTGCCAAGCTAAAATTCTATAAAAGTTTAAAATAAATTTTAAAATTGAAGAACAGTTTCCAAGTCTGGCTAACATGGAATAATCCCTCTGCTCTAAGTCTTCTACTGATTACAAGTGAAATCCTAGAAAGAAGGAAAGAGCTATCTGTTCAGACTCTGAAAACACACAGTAACAGTAGATTGAAAAGGAAATGAAAATCCAAATAATGGTTGATATGGTGATATTATCTCTTATGTTGATGATATCTTTCATATATTCAGCTTTAGACTCTATGATGGCTCCTATCTCAGAACCATGAACACAGATGAGTATGAAAGACAAATCCTCTCTTTCTTGACTTTCTTTCTCTAAATTGTCCAGAAAGGGAGATTGTGGGAGTAACTCTTTTTTTTTTTTTTTTAATCCTCCTGGCCCCAAGCAACTTACAGCAATGAGGTTTGGCTCTGAGATCAGCAGAAACCAAGAAAGAAAGAAAGAAAGAAACGTTGCTCAGTCGTGTCCGACTCTTTGTGATCCTATGGACCATAGCCTACCAGGCTCCTCCATCCATGGGATTTTCCAGGCAAGAATACTGGAATGGGTTTGCCATTTCCTTCTCCAGGAGATCTTCCCAATCCAGGGACTGAACACAAGTCTCCCATATTGTAGACAGACACTTGACTGTATGAGCCACTAGGAAAGTCCATTAAGAAATCAAAAAGGTATTTAAAATTATGAGAGAAAAATCTTCATATGTGGCCTGAGGAACTGGGAATTGGATGTTCACATGTCTTAACATTTTTGTGGGGAACTCCTGTTATCTTCTATCCTTTGCTTGATCCAAAGCAGGCCCATTTAAAGGAAATGGGTGCCAGCACAGGGAGGTTAAAACACCACCTTTTTAGCCAGAGAAGCATGAAAAAGGAGTCATAGGAACCATGGGAGGTGAGGAAACCTGAGAAGAGATGGGAGATGGACAGTGAGACCTCCTAAATTTGTGTACAAATTCTTGGGCTTGCCCCTGAGCCTCACATGTGTGGAACTGAATTAGTCATTGGGGGCCTCACCCCAAACAGGCTAACTCTTTGCTGAAGAAAAGAAAAACAAACAAAAAAATTTATAATAATAGATTCCATAATAATATATATATAATAATAATATATATATTATTATATATAATTATAATATATATAATATATATATTATAATATTATAAATAGAATAATAATAATATAATCCATATATTAAAATAAAAATTATTTTACAAATGAGTAAATAAATAAATGGGGAAAAGGGAAAGTGTTCCTTCTCTCTAGCTGAATCTCAGCTAATAAATACAGAAGAAATGAGGCTAGCAAATTATAAATGCTGCTAAAACAAAGCGATACACCCTTGATAAGGAATAAGATATTTACCTGTTTAAATAATCTTAAAATATAACTCCACATGTTACTTTTCTAAAAGGTATTATCGTAGTCTGAAAGAAAAGTGTTAATCACTCAGTTGTGTCCAACTCTTTGTGAACCCATGGACTGTAGCCCACCAAGCTCCTCTGTACCTGGAGTTCTCCAGGCAAGAATACTGGAGTGGGTAGCCATTCACTTCTCCAGGGGACCTTCCTAACCCAGGTCTCTTGCATTGAAGGCAGATTCTTTACCATCTGAGCCACCAGGGAAACCTCCTCGTTTATAGGAATAAAAATGGCAGACGTTATCTCATCTGACCAAAGTTAGTATTATCACTTCTTGACTCAATGTTTTCATTTCTTCAGTTTAAAAATTAGTCCAGTCCAATTTAAAATCTCAATTTCATATTAAAGTCTCAAGCCTAGATTTGCTACAACAAGGAGCCACTAGCAATGGAGAGCTAGGCAACTGAGGTAACTCTTGTCTCTTTCTACTGCTCTTTCTCCACTTGAATCTGCTCTACTGATGGCGGCAGGCAGTGAAGGGATGTTTGCTCACAGACTGCTTGAGCAATTGTGGTGAGTTCTTTTTCTCATTTCTTTTTTTTTTTTTTCCCACTTTATTTATTTATTTTTGGATGCTAATTACAGTATTGTATTGGTTTTGCCATACATTGACCATTTTATTGGCATATAGTTGCTGATAATAGTCTCATGATCCTTTGTATTTCTGTGTTGTCTGTTATGATCACTCCATTTTCATTTCTAATTTTGCTGATTTGATTTTTCTCCCTTTGTTTCTTGATGAGTCTGGCTAATGGTTTGTCAATTTTATTTAACTTCTCAAAGAACCAGCTTTTGGATTTGTTGATTTTTGATATGGTCTCTTGTTTCTTTTGCATTTATTTTTCCCTAATTTTTAAGATTTCTTTCCTTCTACTAACCCTGGGGTTCTTCATTTCTTCCTTTTCTAGTTACTTTACATGTAGAGTTTGGTTATTTATTTGACTTTTTTCTTATTTTTTGAGGTAAGCCTGTATTGCTATGAATCTTCCCCTTGGCAATGCTTTCACAGTGTCCCACAGGTTTTGGGTTGTTGTCTTTTCATTCGTTTATATGCATATTTTTATTTCTTTTTTGATTTCTTCTGTGATTTGTTGGTTATTGAGTAGCGTGTTGTTCAGCCTCCATATATTGGAATTTTTAATAGTTTTTCTCCTGTAATTGACATCTAATATTACTGCATTGTGGTCAGAAAAGATACTTGGAATGATTTCAATTTTTTAGAATTTACCAAGGCTAGATTTATGGCCCAGGATGTGATCTATCCTGGAGAATGTTCCATGTGCACTTGAGAAAAAGGTGAAATTCATTGTTTTGGGGAGAAATGTCCTATAGATATCAATTAGGTCTAACTGGTCTATTGTATCATTTAAAGTTTGTGTTTCCATATTAATTTTCTGTTTAATTGATCTATCCATAGGTGTGAGTGGGGTATTAAAGTCTCCCACTATTATTGTATTATTGTTAATTTCCCCTTTCATACTTGTTAGCATTTGTCTTACACATTGCAGTGCTCCTATGTTGGGTGCATATATATTTATAATTGTTATATCTTCTTCTTGGATTGATCCTTTGATCATTATGTAGTGTCTTTCTTTGTCTCTTTTCACAGCCTTTGTTTTAAAGTCTATTTTATCTGATATGAGTATTGCTACTCCTGCTTTCTTTTGGTCTCTATTTGCATGGAATATCTTTTTCCAGCCCTTCACTTTCAGTCTGTGTGTGTCCCTTGTTTTGAGGAGGGTCTCTTGTAGACAACATATATAGGGGTCTTGTTTTTGTATCCATTCAGCCAGTCTTTGTCTTTTGGTTGGGGCATTCAATCCATTTACATTTAAGATAATTATTGATAAGTATCATCCCATTGCCATTTATTTTATTGTTTTGGGTTTGAGTTTATACACCCTTTCTGTGTTTCCTATCTAGAGATGATCCTTTAGCATTTGTTGGAGAGCTGGTTTGGTGGTGCTGAATTCTCTCAGCTTTTGCTTGTCTGTAAAGCTTGTGATTTCTCCTTCATATTTGAATGAGATCCTTACTGGGTATAGTAATCTGGGCTGTAGGCTATTTTCTTTCGTTACTTTAAGTATGTCTTGCCATTCCTTTCAGGCCTGAAGAGTTTCTATTGAAAGATTAGCTGTTATCCTTATGAGAATCCCCTCATGTGCTATTTGTTGTTTTTCCCTTGCTGCTTTTAATATTTGTTCTTTGTGTTTGATCTTTGTTAATTTGATTAATATGTGTCTTGGGGTGTTTTGCCTTGGGTTTATCCTGTTTGGGACTCTCTGGGTTTCTTGGACTTGGGTGACTATTTCCTTCCCCATTTTAGGGAAGTTTTCAACTATTATCTCCTCAAGTATTTTCTCATGGCCTTTTTTTCTGTCTTCTTCTTCTGGGACTCCTATGATTCAAATGTTGGGGTGTTTAACATTGTCCCAGACATCTCTGAGGTTGTCCTCATTTATTTTAATTCTTTTTTCTTTTTCCCCTCTCTGTTTCATTTATTTCTACCATTTTATCTTATACCTCACTAATCCTATCTTCTACCTCTGTTATTCTACTGTTGGTTCTCTCTAAAGTGCTTTTGATCTCATTTATTGCATTATTCATTATATATTGACTCTTTTTTATTTCTTCTAGGTCCTTGTTAAACATTTCTTGCATCTTCTCAATCCTTGTCTCCAGGCTATTTACCTGTAACTCCATTTTGTTTTCAAGATTTTGGATCATTTTCACTATCATTATTCGGAATTCTTTATCAGGTAGATTCCCTATCTCTTCCTCTTTTGTTTTGTTTGGTGGGCATTTATCCTGTTCCTTTACCTGCTGGGTATTTCTCTGCCTCTTCATCTTGTTTATATTGCTGTGTTTGGGGTGGCCTTTCCGTATTCTGGCAGTTTGTGGTTCCTCTTTATTGTGGAGGTTCCTCACTGTGGGTGGGTTTGGACAGGTGGCTTGTCAAGTTTTCCTAGTTAGGGAAGCTTGTGTCAGTGTTCTGGTGGGTGGAGCTGGATTTCTTCTCTCTGAAGTGCAATGAAGTGCCCAGTAATGAGTTTTGAGATGTCAATGGTTTTGGTGTGACTTTGGGCAGCCTGTATATTGAAGCTCAGGACTATGTTCCTGTGTTGCTGAAGAATTTGCATGGTATCTTTCTCTGGAACTTGTTGGACCTTGGGTGGGGCTTGGTTTCAGTGTAGGTATGGAGGCGTTTGATCAGCTCCTATCAATTAATGTTGCCTGGAGTCTGGAGTTCTCTGGTGTTCTCAGGATTTGGACTTAAGTCTCCTAACCTCTGGTTTTCAGTCTTATTCTTACATTAGCCTCAAGACTTCTCCATCTATTCAACACTGATGATAAAACATCTAGGATAATGATGAAACAGAGAAGGCAATGGCACCCCACTCCAGTACTCTTGCTTGGAAAATCCCATGGACGGAGGAGCCTGGTAGGCTGCAATCCATGGGGTCGCTAAGAGTTGGACACGACTGAGTGACTTCACTTTCACTTTTCACTTTCATGCATTGGAGAAGGAAATGGCAACCCACTCCAGTGTTCTTACCTGGAGAATCCCAGGGATGGGGGAGCCTGGTGGGCTTCCGTCTATGGGGTCACACAGAGTCGGACACGACTGAGTGACTTAGCATAGCATAGCAATGATGAAAAGTATCTCCACAGTGGGACACCCAGAGAGGTTCACAGAGTTACATGGGGAAGAGAATAAGGAGGAGGGAGAGAGAGGTGACCAGGAGAAGAGGGGGAATCAAAAGGAGCAAGAGCAAGCTAGCCAGTAATCCCTTCCCTATGTGCTCTCCACAGTATGGATCCCTCAGAGATGTTCACGGAGTTACACAGAGAAGAGAAGAGGGAGGAAGGCCACAGAGGTGGCCAGGAGGATAAAAGGCAGAATCAAAAGGAGAGAGACAGATCCAGCCAGTAATCAGTTCCCTAGGTGTTCTCCACAACCCAGAACACACAAAGAGTTTCACAGAGTTGGGTAGAGAAGAGAAGGGGGACGGAGGAGATAGAGGCGACCTGATGGAGAAAAAGGAGAGTCCAAAATAGGAGAGAGCAATCCAGTCAGTAATCTTGCTCCCAAGTAAAAATGGGTACTGAAGATTGGGTTCTTAAAGGTACAAAATTGATAACAAATACCAAAAAGCAAAGATTAAAAACCTAGAGGTTAGATTCTTAAAAATACAATATTAAGGATCATAAGAGACTACTATCAACAATTATATGCCAATAAAATGGACAACGTGGAAGAAATGGACAAATTCTTAGAAAAGTACAACTTTCCAAAACTCGACCAGGAAGAAATAGAAAATCTTAACAGACCCATCACAAGCACAGAAATTGAAACTGTAATCAAAAATCTTCCAGCAAACAAAAGCCCCGGTCCAGATGGCTTCACAGCTCAATTCTACCAAAAATTTAGAGAAGAGCTAACACCTATCCTGCTCAAACTCTTCCAGAAAATTGCAGAGGAAGGTAAACTTCCAAACTCATTCTATGAGGCCACCATCACCCTAATACCAAAACCTGACAAAGATCCCACAAAAAAAGAAAACTACAGGCCAATATCACTGATGAACATAGATGCAAAAATCCTTAACAAAATTCTAGCAATCAGAATCCAACAACACATTAAAAAGATCATACACCATGACCAAGTGGGCTTTATCCCAGGGATGCAAGGATTCTTCAATATCCGCAAATCAATCAATGTAATACACCACATTAACCTGTTGTTTTGATTAAAAGGATTTTATGTTTATATTTTAGAAGAAGAGTGTTAAGTTTCTCTAGTTATTCACTGATTTCCTTATTCATAAATAGAAGAAAGTATATCTGCTGGTTGTATTGATGAAAGGAGAAAATTATAATTTTATAAGGAGTTTAAAATATGAATACTTAATATAAACTGTTACATAAATGAAAAAATACAATATTAAAGAAAAAAAACAAAGTCACCCAAATTATTATATATATATATATATATATGAAGTTTGTTTTAAAAATAGGGTCTTTTTTTTTTGCAAGGTAATAGTAGGTTATAAAAATGAAAATTAAAGGAGTAATAGAAGACTTAAGAATTTTTTTAATTATAAAAATGATAATAGTAAGAATATATCTAGGACTTTCTCTGGTGTTGTTGTGGACAGTGTGGGGTCAGCTCATTTTCAGATAGTTCCTTATCTGACTTACACTTCTCAAGATCTATAGGCCCCTTCCTAAGTAGTCAGTGCTAACTGCAAGGTTTTAATCTATCGCACCTGTCACTTCCAAAGCGGTTGCCTCTGTTTATTTTAGCTTCTTCTGTTTGCTGGTCTCTTCAGTGTCTAATTTCTGCCCTGACACAAGGGGGCAGTGGTGGTCACTTTTTTAGGCTCACTTGTTCAATTGTGCTGTGGGGAGGGAGGGACACTGCAAACAAATATCACTGGCATCTGTGGGGAGTGCTCGCAGTGTCTCAGCCACACTGGGTTTGCCCCCGCTCACGGCGTGTGTGCTTTCCCTGTCTACAGTGCTCAGGCTCTACGTTGCTCTGCTGGGAACTGGCTGAGGCCGGCCCTGGGTTGTATGCACCTCCCAGGTCTAAGTCACTCAGGTTCAGGTACTCGGGTGCTCCTCAAAGGCACAGACTTCGGTTGGGCCTGCGTTTTGTGCCCTTCCCTGGTCCAAGCAGCTCAGGCGACCAAGTGCTTGGCAAGCGCGGTTGTCCCTGGTTGGGGCTGCGACTTATCGCCTCCCCCGACCCTGCGGCTCGGTTTTCTGGGTGTACAATGGGTGCGCCTTCTCAGGTGTGCCGTGTGTCTCTTCTGGGGAGCTGATCTCTGGCTGTGACCCTCCCGGCGGATGTCGACCGTCCAGAATCCCAAGGAGTCTTGGTTAGCAACGAAGCCTGCTTGCAGTTTGGTAAATGAAGCCTCTCTGGGGCCGTGATTGCCCCCTTCTGGCTCTGGCTGCCCCCGCCTGCCTGTCTCCAGCAGGGGATGAGCTGGTCCACAGCCAGCTGGCTCTGCTCTGTCCTTTGTTCTGTGAGCAGGCCTAGTGGTGTCTTAGGTTAGGGCTTTTCGAGGGATACCTATCCCACAGTGTGGGTTGCTAACTCTAGTTAGTTCCCTCAGATTGCCCTCCAGGGATTCAGGCCCAGTCCTTACCCTAAGCAATGCAGCCCGCGCCTCCCTGTCCAGTCCCCACTTGCTAGTGGTGGATGCACGCCTCTGTGCTACTTCTCCGCTGGGAGTTGCCTTTAGGCACATAATCTGTGGGTTTTAATTATTTATTTATTTTTCCTCCCAGTTATGTTGCCCTCTGAGGTTCCAAGGCTCACCACAGATTCGCAGGTGAGAGTGTTTCCTGGTGTTTGGAAACTTCTCTCTTTTTTAAGACTCCCTCCCTGGGAGGGATCTCTGTCCCTACCTCTTTCGTCTCTCTTTTTATCTTTTATATTTTTTCCTATCTCCTTTAGAAGACAATGAGATGCCTTTCTGGGTGCCTGATGTCCTCTGCCAGCACTTAGAAGTTATTTTGTGGAGTTTGCTCAGCGTTCAAATGTTCTTTTGATGAATTTGTGGGGGAGAAAGTGGTTTCCGTGTCCTATTCCTCCACTATCTTAGGATCGCCCCCTCCTCATTTCTTATTATTCCTCACCGAATACTTGTCTGGTGGTATCCTCTGATAGTCCAGTTTCAAGTGTTAGCAATGAGTTAGCAGCCAGACTTGATATGTGACATATTAGGCTGGTTTCAAATTCAAAGCTGATACCACCACGTTAGCCTTTCTGAAAAGGGAGTGGGGCGCTCTTCATGTGCTCCAAACACTATTCTGTTATATCCCTTGGCAAGGTTTCCTTGTCCTCAGCCAGACTCCTTATGAAGAAAGAGAAGGAGAGAGGGAAAGAGGGAGGGAAAAGGAAGCTGCCTGCCAGCTGTCTTTTTTCTTTCCTTCATTCTTGCCTCTCTGTTTCCCTCCAGTAAATATTTAGAAGGCACATATAATGCATATTATTCAAATAATAATTTAATAATACTATTTGAATATTCATAATATGTCTCTAAATTGCACTCTTATTAAAACATGTACAATGCACTCAATATTATTATAATAGTACAATCATTACATTCATAGTCATTAAGGTCAGAAATATATACAAAACATGTGCTTATGATGCCAGCTGAGTATTTCAAGATGTATTTAGGCTCATAGAAATATCTTCCATATATTTTTCTGCAATGCTAAGAAACCTGTTGTTGCTCTAGAAGACTAAATTTCATACAACTCTGCAGGCTGAATCATGAAATCAGCTATCAATGAGAAGATGCAGCATCTGACTGTGATTTAAGGTCTTACTAGACCTGAGAAAGGTCCCTAGGTTTCAGCAATGTAAGATGATGAGGATTCTACAGCGAACAATGAAAGTCTGAAAGTCATCCAGATTTTACATCACACAGATGATACCTTTATAATCTGAGACGTGTGTGAAGGACTAGTAGAAAAAAATTCTGTCTAGAAAGTTGACCAATGTTCTCAAGTCTGATATTGCTTCAATCTGAAGTCAAGAAACCAACAGTTCAGTCCACTGAACTACAGAAGCCCCTTCACTCATGGTCTCCAATCAAGTTGTAAACAAGTCCACCTCAATAAATTGGCCATCTATGAACAAAATCCTTCTATTATCTACTTTTCTATCAAAACTTCAAGAGAAACATTTTGCAAGATATCACAAGAAATATTGGGAAGATATTTTTAAAAAGCTTGGAACCTTAGATTTACAGTTCATATATCAATGTTAGAAAAATATAGATAAATAATATATAAAAAGCAAAAAAAAAAGAAAAATAACATTGTTGCAGAGAATTCAGTAAGTGATTTAATTGCTATATTGAGGAGAAGATATTAAGGAACATATCATGTTCAGGGAACAGTGATATTGTCAAGACAGTTATTGAAGGTAGCTGGACTTCCTAGGTTCATTGCTCATAGAGGACTCAAGTTCAGTATACATAAAATTGAATTCAGTATCTTTAACATCTGGCTTTCCTTTCAAAACACACACACACAAAACTAAAAGGGAAATACACTATGTGGTTCATTCTCTTTATATTTTAATCATGGTGCAACTCCCATGATCCATTTCCCAGGCCAGGAGCCTGAAGAGTCTCTTAAATTTTTGTCCCTCTGTTAATGTCTGAACTTAATCAAGATACACTGACTCCCCTCTCCATCCTTTGGCACGGACTGTTCTTTGCTTCAGATTCTAAGTCTTGGTCCAGATTATGATTCTAATACTGCAACAGACCTCGCTTTCCCTCTACCTTTCCATCCCCATCTCTCCCTTCACTGTAGTTCCATCAATAAATTTCTCAAACTTTTGCAGAATAATCCTTTTAAAATATCAAATGGATGATGTCATTTCCTCTTTAATAGCTTTTATTTCTATTATGATAAAATGAAAACTTATCAAGGCATGTAACACCCCTTTGAAATGAGCCCTTTCTCTAAACATAAAATGTGCCTCAGCTTTTAGCCATGATAAATTAATAAAGTTTCTCAAATGTATCATAGTCTTGAATACTTCCATAAGTTTTCTCAACCTGGAATCACCTTACTCCCTTTTCACCTAGTCATCTACTTGAATAGAAGGAAAAAGATGTTTCATGATACCATCTCTTGACTAAAGAAGTATTCCTTTAGCACCTTGTAAAATTGTAATCAAATTGGTTATAAATGTTAATTTCCAATGCTCATATTACATATAGAATAAAAAGGCTACTAAGACATGGTGCTTAATTTCAAGGAGCTTGTATTCATTTGGAAGAAATTTTAAAATAGCTAAAGAAATAGTGTATATATAAAAGTCTTTTATTATTGGTGCTTTCTGTACCAATTTTTATGAAGCCTAACTTCCAAATCTCTTAAAAGCCACCTTTCCTTCAACAAGTCTGTGTCAATATCCTCTCAAGTGACCACCCAAACTTATCTCATGTCCCTTTAATGCATTATCAACACTGTTGGCAGACTGATGTTTCTAAAATATAGATTGGATTCTATAACTTTCCAGCTTAAAAGCTTTCAGTGGCACCATGTCGTCTATGGGATAAAATTCAAACTTGGTGACACTGCCTTCATGGCCCATTAAAATCTGACTCCACCTTTCATGCTTTATCTCCTGCAAATCCTATTCAGTTCTAGCAACAAATCTTATCATTCTTTGAACCTACCCTGGCTTCTAACATCTCTTGCTTCTGCATGCTATTCTTTTTTCTTAACTACCATTCCCACTTGGAGGATCAATACTAACAAACTACATTTTCCTCTCAAGTTTTCTTTGACTTCCCTCTCCCTGATGTCATTACTTTTAAACATAAATACCGACTAAATATTCGTGCAATAGCACTGCTATACTGTATTTTAATTTTAGAACAAATACATTCTTCTCTATTACACCGGAGATTCCTCAAATACACAGACTATGTTTATTCATCCTTGTGCTTCCTAGGGCTAAATGCACAATAGTTCATAAGGGATTAATGCATGTTTAGTAAATGAATTCATTCTTTTAATTATTTAAAAAGAATGAATTATACACATATTCATATACACATATTCTTTCACATATATTGGTTTTTTATACTGAAATGTATTTTTCATCCATATTACACACACACAAATATGTATTATACACACAAATGAGTGCACTGTATGTATGTGCCTAGCTTAAACAAGAACGCTCACATATTCACCATCTGGAAATGGGTACTTTGGTTTTAAAATGTTATCTGGCATGCCATGGTGTCAGTTTGATACTCTACAAACCCTTGGAAGATGTAAGTATTGGCAAAGGCATTGGGGGTAGGAAAAATAAATGCATATCCAGAATGGAAATCAGTTCCAACAAGGACGAACTATTGTCTCCAAACAGTTTGGACAATTTGGTATAATCAATCTAGGACCGACTGGCTGATGGGTCCCATTGGCTGACTTTGCTCTACTGGGTGTTCCATGTTCCTCTCAGATAATGGCAGGCTGACCATTCAGCAGTGGCAGTAGCTAGATCTGACACAGAGAGAGAGAAACCCTGCTGCTGGACTATTCTCTTCATGGGCCCATTGCTGAAGAAATGGGGTAGCTAAGATCAAATTCTCACTGATTTCCTTAAGAGGAATCTTCTTATTGCTCCTGTTGTTATGGGCCTCCTCTAGGTTGAATGCTTACTGGCAGGTAGTAATGCGACAAACAGATTCTCATGCTTTTTGTCCACACCCATTCTCCATCCAGGTGCCTCTTCTGAAAAGCTTTCATGGTTTCCTCAATGCATCCCCATTTTGTTCTTTGCAGGTCCCTGACCAACCAGCTCTGCCATTTGTGAATGCTCAAGTATCTTTTATGTAAAAGCAGAGCATAGCCAATTATATACTGCTCACAGCTATTCACAATGGAAGAATTTCTTCCTAATGTTGTGGTTAGGGCCATCATTGAGTTTGTGGTATGGTAGAAGTTCAGTCTGGTTTGCGGCAACACATCAAGTTAGTCTCCTCACTAAGGAAATCCCCATGAAGCCACAGGTATGAACTAAGGGAGAAGCGCTGCTTCTAGAGAGCAAGTGAAACAATTTACACTTCATGTAAATTACTGTTGATTCTGACCCTGCTAAGGCCCAAATCTAAATACACCCTTTCAAATAAGTGATACCGCACACATTTTATGTCATTGGTGGAGATTTGCTCTGGGTGTGGAGTCAACAGATGTTCTGTCAGTAAGCATTCTATTTCTACTGGATTTTGTGGCAAATACGGATCTGATTTTTAGAGAGAATATGGTCCTCTGGTGCAGACGCCAGGCCTTGAGATACATGCAACAACTTTATCTAACCTTGCTACTTCTGACACCACTGAATGTAAGTGTCATGTAGCCCAAGCAGTAGGTGAGTTGGCTCTGCACTAGAATAGTAGGTCCAAGTGACACAGAACCCACTAGGTCCTGTGACTGTGTTAGTGGTAGGATGTGGTAGGAATAATAATGTGTTCTTTATTCCAGAAAGTAAATTCTCTTTGAGGTGGTAGGCCTACAACTTTCTCGGAGTATGTTTACCACTTCTGGGATGCTTGTAATGTAGCAGGGCATCTAGTAAACTTGAATACCAGATATAATTAGCATGATACATTTAATCTGGTGAAGCACTGTGATGCTCCCTAAAATCATGAGATGCCCAAGGCCTCAGAAGAGCAGAATGTAGTAGCAGCAAGAGTATTACTATCAGTTCAGTTCAGTCACTCAGTCGTGTCTGACTCTTTGCGACCCCATGAATCGCAGCACCAGGCTTCCCTGTCCATCACCAACTCCCGGGGTTCACTGAGACTCACATCCATCTAGTCAGTGATGCCATCCAGCCATCTCATCCTCTGTCGTCCCCTTATCCTCCTGCCCCCAATCCCTCCCAGCATCAGAGTCTTTTCCAATGAGTCAACTCTTCGCATCAGGTGGCCAAAGTACTGGAGTTTCAGCTTAAGCATCATTCCTTCCAAAGAAATCCCAGGGCTGATCTCCTTCAGAATTGACTAGTTGGATCTCCTTGCAGTCCAAGGGACTCTCAAGAGTCTTCTCCAACACCACAGTTCAAAAGCATCAATTCTTCAGTGCTCAGCCTTCTTCACAGTCCAACTCTCACATCCATACATGACCACTGGAAAAACCATAGCCTTGACTAGACGGACTTCTGTTGGCAAAGTAATGTCTCTGCTTTTGAATATGCTATCTAGGTTGGTCATAACTTTTTTTCCAAGGAGTAAGCGTCTTTTAATTTCATGGCTGCAATCGCCATCTGCAGTGATTTTGGAGCCCAGAACAATAAAGTCTGCCACTGTTTCCACTGTTTCCCCATCTATTTCCCATGAAGTGATGGGACCAGTGCCATGATCTTAGTTTTCTGAATGTTGATCTTGAAGCCAACTTTTTCACTATCCTCTTTCACTTTCATCAAGAGGATTTTTAGTTCCTCTTCACTTTCTGCCATAAGGGTGGTGTCATCTGCATATCTGAGGTTATTGATATTTCTCCCGGCAATCTTGATTCCAGCTTGTGCTTCTTCCAGCCCAGCGTTTCTCATGATGTACTCCACATATAAGTTAAATAAGCAGGGTGACAATATACAGCCTTGACATAGTCCTTTTCTTATTTGGAACCAGTCTGTTGTTCCATGTCCAGTTCTAACTTGCTTCCTGACCTGCATACAAATTTCTCAAGAGGCAGGTCAGGTGGTCTGGTATTCCCATCTCTTTCAGAATTTTCCACAGTTTATTGTGATCCACACAGTCAAAGGCTTTGGCATAGTCAATAAAGCAGAAATAAATGTTTTTCTGGAACTCTCTTGCTTTTTCAGTGATCCAGCGGATGTTGGCAATTTGGTCTCTGGTTCCTCTGCCTTTTCTAAAACCAGCTTGAGCATCCCAATGTTTTCATTCCAATCCCAAAGAAAGGCAATGCCAAAAAATTACCATAGCCCTGGTACAAAACTGTGAATGAATATTGATCCCCTTCCCTCAACAAAATGTGTTACTTTGATACTCTATTGATAGAGATTGAAGAAAATGCATCTTCCACATCAATAGTGATATCCAAAACCAGAAATTGTGTTCTTTCTAGAAATACATCCAGCAAAACAGTTTAAAATGTGGCCTCATTACTTTGATTTGCAGTAATCCACTATCACTTATCATATTAATGGTTTATCTGACTTTCAGTGGGGTCACAGAGGTGAACTGATGGAAGATGCTCGTGCATTTCTTTGTTCTTTTCCTTCTACAAGAACTTTCCCTCAACAGGTCAAGAATGAACCAGAGTCTAAATATATCAGTCCTAACTAGCCCTAGGATAGAAGTTCGGGATGGGCTTGTACACATTGCTATATTTAAAATGGATAACCAACAAGGACCAACTGCATAGCAGAGGGAATTCTGGTCAATGTTATGCAGCAGCCTGGATGTTAGGAGAGTTTGGGGAGAGTGGATACTCTCCATATCTGAGTCCCTTCTCTATTCATTTGAAACGATCTCAACATTGTTCATCAGCCATATCCCAATACAAATAAAAAGTTAAAAAATAAATAAATGTATCAATCCTAGTGTTGCATTTTTGAAGAATATTTTATAACTTTCATAAACTACACATTATTTCTTTTATTTTACATATGATCCTTTATAAAATCATTTATTTAACTTTTAAATAGCTATACTGAAGTATAATTTATACACAATATAATGTACCCACTTTAAGTGTGCAATTCAATGACTTTTTTTTTTTTTTTTGGTAAATTAAAAGAGATTTCCATGGAATTAGTGTTCTCATTGCCAGGACCAGTCAAACACTAATCCATACTAGCCTCTCTAGAATTGCTTTTTATATATAATTAATGTAATTATTCACATGATTTTACACCAAGGATTTCTTATTGTAGTGAAGATTTTCTAAATGTAGACTCATAATTTTAAACATCCATATAAGTCTCTCATTTTGTCCATCAAGTATAGACTGAGTATCAGGACTCTGGGGAAACTTCTAGGATGCAGAAGTACTATAAAAAGGTCTCATTATACGAATTAAACTCAGTAAGAGTTCTCACAATGTAGATCACAGATGGACACCTCAGAACTGTGCTTTAGAGAGTTTACCATGTGCTTGTTTTTGTCACTAGTTATACTATGTTGCTTTGATAATGAGTGCTAAACTCAGAAGTCTTCAACTGTTATTTTCTTCCCCATCGATTTTTTAATCTCAAGGTGACCCAGCCTGATGTATGCCTACACCAGTTATACAAGGTTCCCAATATATCCTAGCAGGCAATACTAAAGGTAATAAAAGTTGCAAGTCATCTATCTAAAACTACCTGGATAATGAAAGCTCATTTCAGGGAGCTGAATAGATAAGATATCGATTCTGGTGAAAGACAATGTATGCTCAACTCATGGCCTGGTAATAGAGGGAATGGAATTAGAGAGGCTGGCTGTCACCACAAATAACCTGAATCTCCTCATGAACCAAGATGGTTTCTAAATGGGTAAAAGTTTCAACTTAGAGAAACTTAAGAAAATATAGCACTTCCAAGGAAACCAGAATGAATGTGGAAGAGCATTTCATTATTTAATTACAATCCAGATACCTGATGTAGCTCTTCAATTAAGATTAACCCAAATTACTATTCTGCATCACATACTAAACTGATGAAACTTTTATTTCTGCATTATTTTGTTAAAGTGGAGTTGGGCTGTTTTATTTTTAGTGTCTTATGCCCCCAGGCATTGTTCTAAGATAGGGACCTGGTATTGAATAATGAATGCAATAGAAAAAACACCCAAGTTTATAGAACTTATATTCAAGTGGAACAGGCAAAAAAAAAAAAAAAAAGGCAAATAAAAAGCTAAATGTATTATTTCTAGTAGTAAACAAAAAATCCTACAGAGGAAAATTAATAGTGTAGGGTTAAGAGTTTTAGGAAAGTAGGGGCACTTTTTTGGGGGTAGGGATGTCAGGAGGACTGTATGAAAATGATATTTGAGCAGAGAATTAAGTGAGGTGAAATACAGCCATATGAATATCTGGGCATGAGATTTCTAACCTCAGGGGAAGTCCAGTGTAAATCTTCAGTAAAAAAGTGTAATAAGCACATTTTGTGGAGGAGGAAAGGGTAAATCCAGGAAATCCCAATAACAACAACAACAAAAATGAAAAGTCAGACTTGAGGACAGAGTTACCCAGGTCAACCAGGTCCTTATGGGGAACCTTGATAAGAACAATGGATGTTGTTCAAAATATGACTGAAACACCAAGCAGAGATTTTTGAGTAGAAAAATGATAGTCATTTAAAAAAAGAAATAATCTAGCTATTGACAGGAGTTGGAAAAAAATAAATGAGAGACTACTTGGTAGAGTTTCAGACTATTTCAAAAAGAAATAGCTTGGATTATAATTTTAGTGATACAGTTGAGATAATACATTGTGTTTAATGAATAATTCAAAAATATAAATAATTTTCTTATGTATTATATATAATATTTGAGAGAAGAGTCAAAAATGATTACAATAATTTAACATGAGTAACTCATGGTCTGGCAGTCCCATATACTTCAAAAAGTCTAGTCAATGAAAAGAATCATGGAGATGATGTGGGAATCAAAACTTTGGACTTGGATATGTTAGGTCTCCAATTCTTATTAGATAATCAGAGAAAATACATGTGTTAGGAAATGGGATAGTCACAAGACAGTGAGAGAAAGCATAAGTTTCTAAAAATAAATGTTTGTGTGTCATTAGTATAGAGAGGATTTTTAGAAACACAGGTCTGGATAAAGTCACCAAACAGGAGGAAAAAAAAAAAACATGGAACTCTGGGACATCAAAGCATTTTAAAGGCAGAAAGAGGAAGACAAGAAGCAAAAGCAGCATGGATTCCCTAGAAGTGATCACTACCAGAAGCCAAGAAACAGAACTTTCTTAAGAATGAGAGAGAGAGATCAAAAGTGTTAACTGCTCTGAAAGTTCAATTAAACAAGAACTGAATTTTAATAAATTAACTGCTATCTAAATTAGGCAACACAGAAGTTTATTTCTCATCCACAAAGAAATTATATGTACATTAGCAGAGGGCAGAAACAGTGAGGGTTTGCTCCATGCAGTCATTTGCATACCAGGCTCCTTCTAGCTCTAGAAAAATAATTACAGAAGTCAGTCTTCACAACAGTCTATTTTTGGCAAGCTGGCAAGAAAGGAGCTACAGATAAATATCCCTACCTCACCCTCTGCCCTTCCAATCATCTCTTGTTGATCCTTCCATTGATTAAATTCAACTGGAAGAAAAGAGTCAAGGAAGGCACTGATGTAGTTCATACATGTAAGAAATGTGGAAGTGCCTGAGAATATATTGATGGGGAAAACATAAGATATCAATACATCACTGCTTTAATTGCTAGAAATATGTAAGAAATGTTGGTACATGACTATTTGTTTCCCTTTTTATGAACACCATGGATATTCTTACATGCAACATTGATATATGAATTTAGACTCAACTTTCCAATGTGCACAAACAAAAAGTCGTGATATCATTATAATTGGAGTTACTTTATATTTATAGATTAATTCATGACTAATTGATACTTTAAGATACTGAGCCTTCACATCCAAGACTTTATTTCATTATTATTTAGGTCCTCTTTTATGGCATGCAACAATATTTTATAACTTCCTATTTAGAAGTGTTGCACAATTGTTCTTAAGATTACTTTCTCTATATCTTATAGACTTGTTTTGCTTTTGAGTGGAGTATTTTTCAAACTATTTCTTCCATTTGGTTATTATTGATATATACTAACACTATGGCTTTCATATATTTCTCACGTTTGACAGAATGGTGTTATCAGTGAGCCCTTTCTAGGTATTTTATCCTTTCTTTCAAAATACTTTTCCCAAAAAAAGCCTGCCTGGCACTAGTAAAATGTTTTTGTTTTATATTTTCTGCTATAATTTAACTTGAACAAGCTTTCTTTGTTCCACTTTCATTTCGCACATCTATGTCCTCTCTGACTTAAGAGCTGTACATTTAGTTTATGTATATTTTATGATGTTACTGAAGTGAGTCTGGCTCTTTGCAACCTCATTGACTATACAGTCCATGAAATTCTCCAGGACAGAATACTGGAGTGGGTAGCCGTTCCCTTATCCAGGGGATCTTCCCAACCCAGGGATCAAATCCAGACCTCCTATATTCCAGGCAGATTCTTTGCCAGCTGAGCCACCAGGGAAGCCCAAGAATACTGGAGTGGGTAGCCTATTCCTTCTCCAGTGGATCTTCCTGACCCAGGAATCAAACCAGGGTCTCCTTCACCGTAGGCAGGTTCTTTACCAGCTGAGCTATCAGGGAAGCCCTTTATGAGGTTAAGTAAGTTTTAATTACTTGTTTACTAAGTGCTTCTTTTGTTTGTGTCAATGATTAAGTGTTAAATTTTAAAGTGAGGATTTCAGTCTAAGACATTTTTTTCTTTACATGTATGATGTAGTAAATGATGTAGTAAATGTAGATCATTTACCACATGAAGATGTGCTTCCCACGTGAGATTGAGTTATGTATTTATTTATTTTATATTCTTTTTCTTAGTTGTCTGCTAAATTATTCTCATGAAATTACATGTAATTTTCTAATTACCAATGTTATATTTTGAAGCTTTGCAGCTTCACATCACCAGCATAAATATCTAAGCTTCCTAGTAATTTTTATAAAGAAATGTAGAATTGGTGAAACAGTGAAACTGTCACTTTCATTAGTGGATATGATTATATTCAGGTATCATATTTAATTTTCATTAAAAATAGAAAATAAGCAAAAATGTATATATCCTTAAACGCATTTTTTTCTCAATTTTCCTCATTCCCTCCTTCATTTGAACTGGTAAACTTTTATACATCCTACTCTTTCTCACTACTTTCTTTTTCTATTTATTTTTTAAACTGCACTTGTATTTATGTTGCTTCAGTGATTACTCTTAATTATGTATGTGTATTTACAGGTATATAATAAATGTGATTAAATTAATATTATACGTTAAAGTCTCAGTCTCTGGTTCTGGATTTGTCAGAGGCATCAATATGAATTATTATATGTTATTTGGAAGTGTTAACACATATACAGATAGGGAAAGAAACAAATATAAATGTGTACATATGCATGTGTTACTACGTATGTTCCCTAGTTCTCCCCACTAAGAGGAATGATATTATTTATAGGGCCCTACGGGACAACCAATAACAAGATCATGGTTTCTATATCCCATTTACCAGTAGAAAGAGCCAGAGTTCATTGGAGAAGCAGTTAATTCCAGAGCTTGGGCAGGGAAAATACAATATGAGCTTGGGGCATGGGATACCAGAAGGACACTCCCAGTTTATGTTTTCATACAGCTAAAACATTGAAGAAAAATTATAATTAATTTTTTAATTACTGTGTAATCCACAGTTTTGAGGTATTTTATGAAAGTTGAAAAAAAAAAAAAAGACAAAACTGGTTAACTTCTACAGAGTACATAGAAGTTTCCAGAACATTACAATGGAGCTGTGTAACAATCATGCTAATCAACTGTCTCATGCTTACTACTCATGTGTGGCTACCTGTTTTATCAATTTATTCCTTGACTCTCTTCAGTCTAATTATAATGGTGTTCTTAAAATTTCTGGAAATGAGAGTCCTCTTTTAGTCCCTACAGCCTCATGCTCATTATGTAGCCTCTAACTACTTGACTTAAGTTGCACTGTGCTTAGAAGAGGGCCTTCAGCAAGACAGTCATGTGTTGAACATGCTGATTTTACATTTATTATGTCACTAATAATCCTTTTTCATTTATCATAATGCTCCAATACCCCTTCTTTCTTTTTGAAATTGAGGTGCTAAAAGCTTGAATGATTTTCAAGCCTAAATGTAATGTTATAAAAATACTAACATGAGGCAACAATGGAGTGTGGGGAGGGAAAAGGTGAGGGGAGATTTGAGAAAAGCCAAAGGTAAGTTAGAGGACGCCACAAGACAGCCTAATGAGATAAGTTGATAGCACCTGGATTGTACTTGTAAGAAACCAAAGAAGGCCATTTGTGTAAAATTATCACACAGAAATGTTTCCCCAATCATTATAATGCCCTTGTTGCTTGTCTATGTTTCTAAACTTTCACCACTGACTCTCAAATTTTTCTTTTTCTTCCAGAATAACTGGTAATGGAGGACAATAACATAAGCTTTCAGAAGTATGAGGTTTATCACACTGGCCAGAATGGTCATCATCAAAAAGTCTACAAATAAAAAATGTTGGAGAGGGTGTGAAGAAAGGTAAACCCTGTTACACTAGTAGTGGGAATGTAGATTAAGGCAGCCACTACAGAGAATAGTATGGAGGTTCCTTATAGAACTAAAAATAGAGTTACCATATGATTCAGTGATCCCACTCCTGGGATATATCCTGAGAAATCTATAATTCAAAAAAAAAAAAAATACATGCACCTCAATGTTCATAGGAGCACTATTTACATTAGCCAAGACACAGAAGCAAACTAAGTGTACATTGACAGATTAATGGATTAAGAAGTGGTATATGTATACAATGGAATATTCAGTCAGTTCAGTTCAGTCGCTCAGTCCTGTCTGACTCTTTGCAACCCCATGAATCGCAGCATGCCAGGCCTCCCTGTCCATCACCATCTCCCGGAGTTCACTCAGACTCACATCCATCGAGTCAGTGATGCCATCCAGCCATCTCATCCTCTGTCGTCCCCTTCTCCTCCTGCCCCCAATCCCTCCCAGCATCAGAGTCTTTTCCAACGAGGCAACTCTTCGCATCAGGTGGCCAAAGTACTGGAGTTTCAGCTTAAGCATCATTCCTTCCAAAGAAATCCCAGGGCTGATCTCCTTCAGAATGGACTAGTTGGATCTCCTTGCAGTCCAAGGGACTCTCAAGAGTCTTCTCCAACACCACAGTTCAAAAGCATCAATTCTTCGGCACTCAGCCTTCTTCACAGTCCAACTTTCACATCCATACATGACCACAGGAAAAACCATAGCCTTGACTAGACGGACATTTGTTGGTAAAGTATTATTATTCAACCATAAAAAAGAATGAAATAATACCATTTAGACTATCATGGATGGACCCAGAGATTACCATACTAAGTGAAGCAAGTCAGACAAAGACAAATATCATGAGATTGCTTATACATGGAAGCTAAAACAATGATACAAATGAATTTATTTACAAAATAGCAACAGACTCATACAGATTTCCCTCCTGGCTCAGATGGTAAAGAATCCACCTGCAATGCAGGAGACTTGGGTTTGATCCTTGGGTTGAGAAGATCCCTTGAAGGAGGACGTGGCAACCCACTCCAGTATTCTTGTCTGGAGAATCCTCATGCACAGAGGAGCCTGGAAGGGTACAGTGTGTGCGGTCCCAAAGAGTCAGACACGACTGAGCAACTACGCACAATAGACTCACACAGAAAACAAACTTATGGTTACCAAAGGGAAAAGGGGAGGAGGGGTAAATTAAGAGTTGGGGATTAAAATATACATGCATACATATATAGATAGATAGATACAAACAAGTACTTACTGTATAGCACATGGAACTATACTCAATATCTTGTAATAACCTATAATGGAAAATAATCCAAAATAGAATGCATACACAGACACACACACACACACACACACACACACACATATAACCCTGGAGAAGGAAATGACATCCCACTCCAGTATTCTTGCCTGGGAAATCCCATGGTTAGAGGAGCCTGGCGGGATACAGTCCATGGGGTCACAAAGAGTTGGAATGACTGAGTGACTGAGCACATACATGTATAACAGTATCACTTTGCTGTAACCTGAAACTAATACATTGTAAACTAAGTATATTCCAATAAAAACTTTTTGAAATATGAAGTTTAACATGATTTAGAATAAGCATGTTTATTATTAATCACTTTTTGGCCTTTTGGCTAAAATCATATGTTCAGTTCAGTTGCTCAGTCATGTTCGACTCTTTGCACACCCATGAACTGCAGCATGCCAGGCTTCCCTGTCCATCACCAACTCCCACAGCCTACTCAAACTCATGCCCATTGAGTTGGTGATGCCATCCAACCATTTCATCCCCTGTCGTCACCTTCTCCTCCTGCCTTCAATCTTTCCCAACATCAGAGTCTTTTCAAATGAGTCAGCTCTTCGCATCAGGTGGCCAAAATATTGGAGTTTTCAGCTTCAGCATCAGTCCTTCCAATGAATATTCAGGACTGATTTCCTTTAGGATTGACTGGTTGGATCTCCAGATCATGTATAGAATATTTATTTAAAATGTTTAATTAATTCCTAATATTCACATAGTAAAATATGATTACAACATTATCTTCAGAGAATTTAACTTTCATTAAATGTAGAAAGATGCACTTAGAGGGATATAATCTATTTAAAAATCATAAACACAGATGAGTTAAAGTGTTAACAAGATACCAAGGAAGGATTCAAGAAGAAAAATGAACTTAAAGTCAGCCTCTAAAGGTATGGAAGTCTCTGTTATGGGGTAAGTGGAATTCATTGCTTCTATTAAAATTGAGACTGAGGTAGAGACAGAGACCAAGATTTGGTTTTCTTAATAGAAAGAAACTCAGAAAGATGTATTATGCCCTTCCGTTTGAATGAATTTAGTGGAGGTGCTAATCATTAGTGTATAATTCATTTGTAATATCAAGTTAAAAATGAACATGCCTGGTCTCTTCAGTCATGTCCGACTCTTTGAGACCCCACAGACTGTAGTCCGGTAGGCTCCTCTGTCCATGGGATTCTCCAGGTAAGAACACTGGAGTGGGTTGCCATGCCCTCCTCCAGGGAACCATCCCAACCCAGGGATCAAACCCAGGAATCCCATGTTGCACGTGGACTCTTTACTGTCTGAGCCACCAGGGAAGCCCATTATCTAACAGGAGTGGTTAGCAAATCCAACTAGTTTCTGAAACTCTGGTATTTTAGTTTTGGTTCAAGTCTAAGGTCAAAACTTAAGGATACCCAGGACATGTAGACTATACACAGGGAACATGTTAGGCAGAATCCCTATTTGAAAAAGTAGAATGCTTTTAAATTCAAATTAATTCAGTGGTTGCAGCAAGTAGTGTTTAAGATAATTTAATTGATTTTTTTCATTTGTTTGTAGCTCAACATAGTATGTTAAGAGCCTATCTGACCTATATATGATTTCTGCACAATTGTTCCAAAGTTGGAAATGTCTTCCTTAGGAAATTCAGCAAAACTGGTTAACTGAATTAAATAATTCATCCAGGAAATATCTGCATAATCCTTCTGAACATAAGAACTGTTACAAAATAGAAACAACCCAGAGAATTCACTAAGTAAAAATAATAGAAAAACGAGGCAGTCTGTAACTTCATGTAGTCATTGGTATTTTGTGCTGTCAAGAATCTAAAGGTATTTAATGAATAAATATGTCAACTATCTTACTTTTGCATCTAAATTGCAATATGAATAAACAAGCACTTTTTGCTCTATAGAGGCAAAATATGAGTTCAGAAAAAAAAAGAGATTATAGATTAAAATACTAGAAAGAAACAGATAATCTTTAAATAACTTAATTTTTAAGTTTTAATAAAAATAATATTATTTTTAATTTATATAAAATTTAATAAAAATAATTGTATTAATAATGACTAAAAGAGACACAGCATAAAAATTTTATGTGTGTATGTTTTGACGTGTCCAATTCTTTGTGACCCTATGGATTGTAGCCTTCAAGGCTCCAACTTATTATTAAATAAATTAAAATATATTTAATTCTTAAAGTTATTCAACAATTATATGTATAATTCTCCTAGTGAAAGTGCAGTCGCTCAGTCGTGTCTGACTCTTTGCGACCCCATGGACTGTAGCCTACCAGGCTCCTCTGTCCATGGGTTTTTCCAGGCAAGAATACTAGAGTGGCCTGCCATTTCCTTCTCCAGGAGATCTTCCCAACCCAGGGATTGAACCCAGGTTTCCTGCATTGTAGGCAGATGCTTTACTGTCTGAGCCACCAGGGAAGCAAGATTCAGAGGAAATTTTAGGGCATTTTAGATTTCTATAGGCTGTTTATAATCTTAATGCTACTGATTTTACTCTGAAATTGATATGTATTCAGTGCCATATTTACATGTAAGAATATCTAAACTTTTAAAACATTCTTATCGTATTTTTAAATATTTAAAATTAAAATTTCAATATGTGGTTTAAAAGATACTAGGGAAGTAGAAACTTGAGTCTGGCACCTTAGACCACTCATGACATGTCAGGACAGCCATCCTGACATGTGGACATCTTATCTTCGGCAAATGAGGCAAGACTATACAATGGAGAAAAGACAATCTCTTTAACAAGTGGTGCTGGGAAAACTGATCAACGACTTGTAAAAAAATAAAACTAGAACACTTTCTAACACCATACACAAAAATACTCAAAATGGATTAAAGATCTATACATAAGGCCAAAAACTATAAAACTCCTAGAGGAAAACATAGGCAAAACACTCTCCAGCATAAATCACAGCAGGATCCTCTACGACCCACCTCCCAGAATATTGGAAATAAAAGCAAAAATAAACAAATGGGACCTAATTAAACTGAAAAGCTTTTGCACAACAAAGGAAACTATAAGCAAGGTGAAAAGACAGCCTTCAGAATGGGAGAAAATGATAGCAAACAAAGCAACTGACAAAGAATTAATCTCAAAAATATACAAGCAACTCGCACAGCTCAATTCCAGAAAAATAAATGACCCAATCAAAAGATGGGCCAAAGAACTAAACAGACATTTCTCCAAAGAAGACATACAGATGGATAACAAACAATGAAAAGATGCTCAATATCACTCATTATCAGAGAAATGCAAATCAAAACCACAATGAGGTACTATTTCACGCCAGTCAGAATGACTGCTATCCAAAAGTCTACAAGCAATAAATGCTGGAGAGGGTGTGGAGAAAAGGGAACCCTCTTACACTGTTGGTGGGAATGCAAACTAGTACAGCCACTATGGAGAACAGTGTGGAGATTCCTTAAAAAACTGGAAATAGAACTGCCATATGACCCAGCAATCCCACTGCTGGGCATACACACCGAGGAAACCAGAATTGAAAGAGACACGTGTACCCCAATGTTCATCACAGCACTGTTTATAATAGCCAGGACATGGAAGCAACCTAGATGTCCATCAGCAGACAAATGGATAAGAGAGTTGTGGTACATATACACAATGGAATATTCAGTTCAGTTGCTCAGTCACGTCCAAGTCTTTGCGACCCCATGAACCACAGAACACCAGGCCTCCCTGTTCATCACCAACTCCCAGAGTTCACTCAAACTCACGTCCATCGAGTCAGTGATGCCATCCAGCCATCTCATCCTCTGTTGTCCCCTTCTCCTCCTGCCCCCAATCCCTCCCAGCATCAGGGTCTTTTCCAATGAGTCAACTCTTTGCATGAGGTGGACAAAGTATTGGAGTTTCAGCTTCAGCATCAGTCCTTCCAATGAACACCCAGGACTGATCTCCTTTAGGCTGGACTGGTTGGATCTCCTTGCAGTCCAAGGGACTCTCAAGAGTCTTCTCCAACACCACAGTTCAAAAGCATCAATTCTTCGGTGCTCAGCTGGTTGCATCTCCTTGCAGTCCAAGGGACTCCCAAGAGTCTTTTCCAACAACACAACTCAAAAGCATCAATTCTTTGGCACTCAGCTTTCTTCACAGTATGAAAAGGCAATGGAATATTACTCAGCCATTAAAAAGAATTCATTTGAATCGGTTCTAATGAGGTGGATGAAACTTCAGCCTATTATACAGAGTGAAGTAAGACAGAAAGAAAAACACCAATACAGTATACTAATGTATATATATGGAATTTAGAAAGATGGCAATGATAACCCTGTATGCAAGACAGCAAAAGAGACACAGATGTAGAGAACAGTCTTTTGGACTCTGTGGGAGAGGGCAAGGGTGGGATGGTTTGGGAAAATGGCAATGAAACATGTATATTATCATATGTGAAACAGATCACCAGTCCAGGTTCGATGCATGATACAGAGTGCTTAGGTCTGGTGCACTGGTATGACCCAGAGGGATGGGATGGGGAGGGAGATGGGAGGGGGTTCATAATGGGGAACACATGTACACCCATGGCAGATTCATGTCAATGTATGGCAAAACCAATACATTATTGTAATTAGCCTCCAAATAAATAAATAAATAAAAGATACTAGGGAATTATTTTTAAATATCTATTGAGGCAACACATTAAAAAATGAGTTAGGTTTACTTACTACTTTCTAATTAAACAAAGTAAAATGGAATAGACTTGGTTTTTCTCTAAGAAATAGTTTAAATACAATTGGATTACTGTGATAATACCCAAATAAATTTTGGCAGTTTATATCATTTCTATAGTGTAGCAAACCATCCTAAAGTCCGAAAAAAAACATTTTTAATATTAATCTATGACTATGAGTGCTTGGTGGTGTCACTTCAGTCATGTTTGACTCTTTGAGACTCTATGGACTGTAGCCTGCCAGGCTCTTTTGTCCATGGGATTCTCTAGTCAAGAATCCTGGAGTGGGTTGCAATTTTTTCCTCCAGGGGATCTTCCCGACCCAAGGTTCACACCCATGCCCCCTATGTCTCCTGCACTGGCAGGCGGGTTCTTTACCATTAGCGCCACCTGGGAAGTCAAGTATTTACAGTTTACAGGAAGTATATTTCTCTCAATTTTATAGAAATTAAAAATGAGATGAACTTATAGTTTGGATTTCTATAATTACTTTCATCCATAATATAATAAAATATATTTTACTTGAATTCTTAACAAGGTGCTGTCCTGTGATTAATTGCTGAGTCATGTCTGACTCTGTGCAACCCCATGGACTGTGGCCCACCAGGCTCCTCTGTCCGTGGGATTTCCCAGGTAAGAATACTGGATGGGATGCCATTTCCTTCAGCAGGGTCTTAACATGGTAGAGACATGCATACTGTTTTTACCAAATTCAGCATATATATTGGGCAACTTTTCCTCACCAACATGATAATGAACTTTTCTGATTATGATATTCCATTGGGTAAAATATAATACAAGAAGTCTGGATTATAGTTTCTACCAAATATAAACTGTTTATCTTTGAATAGAAAACATACTTCCTTTTATTTTTTTTTTGTATTTTTTATTTTTTTTTCTAATTTTATTTTATTTTTAAACTTTACATAATTGTATTAGTTTTGCCAAATATCAAAATGAATCCACCACAGGTATACATGTGTTCCCCATCCCGAACCCTCCTCCCTCCTCCCTCCCCATACCATCCCTCTGGGCCGTCCCAGTGCACCAGCCCCAAGCATCCAGCATCGTGCATCGACATACTTCCTTTTATAACTGCAAAATAAATCTCTAACTTTATCCATTTTATAACACAGTTTATTTAGGCCATGGTGAACTGGACAAAAAAATTATGGATAGAAAACTCAAAACTGCGTGTTTGAAAATGGACTATCTTAAAAGATTATTTTAACATAAGGAAGCAAGTACATAAAATTTTACTTCCCTGATGGTCTAGACTTTCCTGGTGGCTCAGGTGGTGAAGAATCCACCTAAAATACAGGAGACCCAGGATTGATCCCTAGGTTGGAAAGATCCCCTGGAGTAGGAAACAGCAACCTACTACTACATAATTCTTGTCTGGGAAATCTCATGGACAGAGGAGCCTTGAAGGCTACAATCCACAGGGTCACAAAGAATCTGACACGATGGAACACACACACATAAAATGGTACTGTGTCTCTTTTAGTCATTGAAATAATCTTCACAAGTTTCAGTCAGTTTAGTCGCTCAGTCATGTCTGACTCTTTGTGACCCCATAGACTGCAGCACACCAGGCTTCCCTGTCCATCACCAGTTTCTGGAGCTTGCTCAAACTCATGTCCATTGAGTCAGTGATGCCATCCAACCATCTCATCCTCTGTTGACCCCTTCTCCTCCTGCCTTCAATCTTTCCTTGCATCAGGGTCTTTTCCAATGAGTCATTTCTTCACATCAGGTGACCAAAGTATGGCAGCTTCAACATCAGACCTTCCAAGAAATATTCAGGATTGATTTCCTTTAGGATTGACTGGTTTGATCTCCTTGCAGTCCAAGGGGCTCTCAAGAGTCTTCTTGAACACCACAGTTTAAAAGCATCAATTCTTTGGTGCTCAGCTTTCACAAGTTTAGTTTTCATCAGAAGTTAAAATAGATATACTCTAAAAGTATACAGAAGATCTACTTTTCTAAATAATACATAAACAAGTTATATTGCAGTTCACATAGATAATCTTTATATAATCTAGGATTTACTAATAAATCATATGAGAACATCAAAAATGTGTATGTATAATTGAACCTCATTAGTTTTGCTTGCACTTAATTATGCTTTGATTTTATGTTCTCTGCATATGAAATAGTCACTGAGGTAAAAACCCATTACAATGCTTGTTATTAGGCTACTATGAATAAATGCATTTGACTATTTTGTTCTTAAAGTTTCAAGTTAAATATTTAGCCATACTTAATCACTATTTTATAACTTGCAAAGAGAGGAACAAGACTGAGCAACTAACACCACACCAATAATTATGTGTTATTAGGTCTAAGTTTCATCTTTATCCTATTATACAGTAAATGCTGTTGGAAGTCACCTAAAGATTTTTTTAAGGATGTGGCATATACATTAATATGCAGACTTTTATTGTTTTTATATCAAAAGCACACATTTATCTGGGCCCCTTCACATGGCATTAGTGCCAACTCAAAGGCTTGAAAATATCTGCCTGCCACGCTCCCTGGTCCACCATCCTGACATTTTGTTCCTCTGTACACTGAACATCACACAGCTCTCCGAAGGTAACGGCACAGGAGTAGCACTTTGTTTGATTCAACAACACAGACATCAGGGTTTCTCTGTGTTTGCTGTGATAAAACCTTGCTGACAATAGGACAAATAAGGAAAAGGAATAGCTAAGCAAGGTTCAGGGTTGTGAAACACAATAGACCGACACAAACAAGAAAATGGTAGAAATAAAGTAACAAACAGCCAAGGAGGAGCTATAAATGTTTTAGATGAACAAAATGCTCTGCTGAGATCAGTAGTATAGAGCCAAGAAGAATACAGAAATCAAATTTCACTCTCGTGTTCAATCTGAAAACAAACCCAGAAAAATAGAACAGCTGCACAACTTCTATTTTCTCATTCCCTTCTTAAAATTATTGTATCAAAAGCCACATCAACTGCATTTAGCTACTTCTCTTTCAGCTCATCACCATCAGAAGCACAATCATCCCACAATATCCCACAATATCCTTCTTGTTCTAATGGTGAATTTTGTTACCATTCTAACACAACTCTCAGCAGCATTTTAGACTCCTGACTACTCTCTTCATCCTGTCAAAATGTTCTTCTACATTTTCTTATACATATATATGTTGTGACATGGCATTTTTCTGGTTTTCCTCCAACTGCCTTGAACAGTGTGTCTGACTCTTCTTTGCAGGCTCCCCTCTTCTATTCAATCCTTAAGTGTTGAGCTCCTCCAAGATTTTCTTCTCAACTCTTTGCTCTATGTACATGTGCTCCTTAGTTTGTCCATGGCCTTATTCTTTAACATTTTATATATTTACTCTTTTGTTTATTTAGGTATAAACATGTTTAGTATAGGAATTTTCAAACATAGATAAAAGATTCATAAACCTCATTTTTTATAACTCATACAATGAATTTTGGTTTATTTATAATACCTACTATCTACATGCCCCAAGCTGAATCATTTAAATAAGGCATATATCATTTCCCCCTTAAATAAACTATCGCTTCTTGAAGCACAGCCATAAAACAATTAATTCAGTTCAGTCCCTCAGTCCTGTCCGACTCTTTGCGACCCGTGGACTGCAGCATGCCAGTACTGTTTTTGTTTGTGCAGTAATTGTCCATCACCAAACAATTATTTATTGTATTCAGTAAATGTTACAATCCTCCTGATTACCCCATTTCTATAAATGTCTTTTTTACATTTGCTTTGTTTAAATTGGGATCCTAATAAATCCCATAGGTTGAACTTTTCATAACTTTAAATTTATTTTTGACTCTGTAACAGTTTTTCTCCTTTATTTCTTGAGGAAACCAGTCCTTCATCCGGTAGAATTCCCAACATCCTCTATTTGTTTAATTCCACCCCCAAAAATGTCACCATGTTCCTAATCTCAATGCTTTCTATAAAATTAATTAGACCTAGAAATATATGAAATTCACATTAAATTTTTATACAGGGCCATTTCACAGGTGGTGTCATTTATTTTCAGCTGCTATGCATTTCAAATCACAACACGTCCATCTCTGTAAGCAGTTAAAATTGATCAGCCTGTTAGGATCTTATCCATCCATTATAACATTTCTCCATCAACCTTTCACCTAATGATTTTAGCAGCCACTGAAAAACATTTATTTTCATTTCTTCACATTATCTACATGTTTTAAAATGTCACCTATAGGCTGGTGACTAACTTCATACTAATAGCCCTAATCTTCATTTATAGCCAACTGTCTACACACTATTCCTACATGAAGATCCAGTACTTATATCCAAGTTCACTTTGCCAAACAGAAATAATAGTCCTTGATTTTAACCTATAACCAAGTCTTACTTCAGTAAATGGAAATATCAGTCAGTGAGCTTCTTTTCCCATAAACCTAGGAATATTCCTTGGTTCTTTCTTTCATTTTATATTATAATCTATTATTATATCCTATTGGCTCTACTTTTCAAATATGTCCTGGACATAACTGAATTATATTTTGCATCCTGCTACAATCCTTAGCCATTTTGCTATAAACTCAGCCCTAACTTAATAGCATTCTGATCATCATCTCTGTTACCAAGTTTTTCTCCTACCTACAGCCAATGCAATTCTTTCAAAAATAGATCCCACCATTTCCCTATAAAAGTAATATGAAACTTTTAAATTTTCAATCAGCATACAATCCAAACTCACTAATATGGTCAATCTTATTCCACTGAACCAGGTGCCTAATTCTCCAAACTCTCTTTCTGTACACGCCACCTACAGCTGTCCTTATCCTGCTTACCAAACACATAGACCATGTTCCCATCCAATACTTTTGTACTTGCTAGTCTCTATATTTAGAACAATCTTCCCAGTATATTCAAATGATTCTTTCACATCTTTTCAATATAAGTTCCATAGATTATTCCAAACCTCTCAGCTAAAGCAGCAGTTCCAACCACCCCTAGTCAATTTTTATAACAATAGTATTTTGCATACCAATACTCATTATTTGGGTGTTTGATAAACGGATTAATTTGTTTTCCCCAAATAAAATACATGCTCCACCTGGTTAAAGAAGTCTGTTCTTTTTCATTCCTAAACCTAGAACAGTGCCAAAAACAATTTGTAGTAAGAAATCAATTACTGTTGAGTGACTGATTTGCAACAGAAAAGTTCATTCAAATAATTTGCAAAAAATTTTCTTCCGATGAACTAAAAAGTACAAAATACGATAAGCTTTATTAAAATTAAGCTAAGAACTACTCAAATTAAACCCAGAGGTGTTAAAGAAGGATGTCTCAGCATTAGATATGATGAAGTTTGAAAAAGAAAAAAATCACAAAAATAACCATAGTCTTTGTGCTTCAAAACAGGATTACTTAAAAACCACAGGATTAAGGAAAGACTTTAAATACACTGAAAACTTTCCTAAGATATTTTTACAAATAAGTAGTCTTTGAGTCTTATTTGGCAAATCAAATATGGTATTAAATATATCTTACTTTATTATGAAATATTTTTCAAAGCAATTTTGTCCCAAATATACAAATGAAATCTATTTTATTATAGAGTTTAATAAATACAAAGTAAAAGTTACAGTTATAACCTAGAATTTATTGTATGTAAGGTCAGATAAGTGCTTTTAATTTTTTAATGCTTAATATAAAGTTCCAATACAAGCTTACTATTGCTAATTGCTATGGTATTTCATTCCTTTTATTTTTCCCCTTTCTTGTACCAATTATCTGAAAATAAGAAAAATTACTTGCACATATTTTATATTTTGAATTTAAATGAAATTATTTCTACCTTAAATACATTTTTCAGATTTAATTAAATAGCTAAAAATGTCAGAAAGTATGCTAAGCACATAGAGTGTGTTCATTAAATATGTTCCCTTCATTCTTGAATAAATACACCTCGGTTGGGGGTGTGAAAGGAAGAAGCCTACTGAATTTATCTTAGTGATACTGTTACTAGTCTTCATCCAATACTTTGGGTTTAACTGTGTATCACATAAATAGCTTCTGCGTTTTTTTCCTCAAAGACCAACTCCCTTTATATGCACTTCTACCACGGGATTCACAGCAGACAAAACATAACCTTGAAAAAGTTACACATACTTACTTTAGTGCTTATAGGTTGTTGAACACTGTTTCACTTTGGAGTAAAAATCTTGTTACTTTAATGTATTTTATTACAAAATGAAGATTATCATCATCACTTTGTCTCATAATTATATGACAAGTTTGTTAGGTAGTTCATAAGAAACCACAGATGCAATATGTGAATGATTGTATCATAGTTTCTATGATGTTATCAATTAGTATTATTAACAAATAACTTACTAGAGGAAATCTGTAATACCGGAGGCCATCTCTTCGTGGCCATAAGGCTTAATTTTTCCTTATCTAATTTCTGTTTACTCTTAAGGAAAGGTTTGTTGTCCCAATGAAATACCTAGCTTGTCTGGATTTGCATTATATTACTACCCAGCACATCAATATAGTTTAGATAAGGTATACTATGCAATAATTTTTAAAAAATCATTTTAAATTAGTAACCAAATATTAGGGCACTTAGTTCTATGATTGTTGAATATAATGTACCACCAGCCTCTGGAATGTGCTTCTGAAAAATTAATTGCTTCCAGGGCTGTCTGCCAGTTTCCATAGTAACCAGAACATATACTGAAAGGTAAAATATTTAATTTTGTATGATAATGTTTTTCACAGTTTCTTGTCTAGAATGGTTCTTCAGTTAATAATGCCCATCAAGCAACTTCAGCTGAAATAAACATTTATCTACTAACTCATAGCTTGACTGGCATACCCAAAGCATCCTTGTGACACAAAACATTAATCTTTTCAGATTAATTGAGACTAGTAACCAAGCTATTGATCAGAATGCCTCCTGGCTGATTCATGAGGTTGGTTACATTTAAACAGCTATTGATAACTAATATGACAACCAAAACCAAAAAGAGTAGATTAAATTATCATGTAACTGATGCTGGGAGGGATTGGGGGCAGGAGGAGAAGGGAAGGACAGAGGATGAGATGGCTGGATGGCATCACTGACTCGATGGACATGAGTTTGAGTGAACTCCGGGAGTTGGTGATGGACAGGGAGGCCTGGCGTGCTGTGATTCATGGGGTTGCAAAGAGTTGGACACGATTGAGCTACTGAACTGATGTTTATTTATTTGTCTAAAGCTTCATATCCTACAGTTTGTTTAGTATTGGAGGTTAGATAACTGTAGGTGTCTTGGTAATATTTGTAGAAAATTTTCATTGAGTTATAATTAATTGGATCTAGAACAATATTCCAAGTCAAATAGTTTTTTTTTTTTTTTTTTAACTGCTGTAAATATATGCAGATAAAGTCTGGCATTTAAAAACATAACATAATGGCCTAAATTCTAAAATATGTAAGCATCCAAGGAAAGGTACTTTCTTGTGAACTTTGCACAAAAACAGCTTGTACTAAAATTCAAAACACTTATTTTCCCCACAAGCATACATTAGTCATTTTCTGTGTTTTGCTACCAAAGTAGAATAATTTTAGACATTCCTGACATTAAAGAGAAGACCTATAGGTCTTCCCATTCCCCTCACTCCCAGGTCTTTTTACTTAACTGAGAAAACATATAGTTAAAAGCATTCAGACGTCTCTGGATCTCTTAGCAGAATCCAGAAGTGTCAGGCATGAAGCCATCACTCAAAAAACACCAACAGGGATATCAAACTCATTGGCTTCCAAATCTCATCCGATCCCTAAAGCCATTTTCCATCCAAATGGAACAAGAGGTCATGATCTCTGCTCACAGAAGCCCCAGATATCTCCATTTACCCCAACGGTGGACTCCAGTTTCATGAATTAAATTTTAATCTACTGTAAGATTCAAAATTACGAAAAACAGCATGGTAGCACGCAGGAATATGGGGCTTGTGGCTGTGATCCAAAAGTCTACAAGCAATAAATGCTGGAGAGGGTGTGGAGAAAAGGGAACCCTCCTACACTGTTGGTGGGAGTGCAAACTAGTACAGCCACTATGGAGAACAGTGTGGAGATTCCTTAAAAAACTGGAAATAGAACTGCCTTATGATCCAGCAATCCCACTGCTGGGCATACACACTGAGGAAACCAGAATTGAAAGAGACACGTGTACCCCAATGTTCATCGCAGCACTGTTTATAATAGCCAGGACATGGAAGCAACCTAGATGTCCATCAGCAGATGAATGGATAAGAAAGCAGTGGTACATATACACAATGGAGTATTACTCAGCCATTAAAAAGAATACATTTGAATCAGTTCTAATGAGGTGGATGAAACTGGAGCCTATTATACAGAGTGAAGTAAGCCAGAAAGAAAAACACCAATACAGTATACTAATGCATATATATGGAATTTAGAAAGATGGTAACAATAACCCTGTATACGAGACAGCAAAAGAGACACTGATGTATAGAACAGTCTTTTGGACTCTGTGGGAGAGGGAGAGGGTGCAATGATTTGGGAGAAAGGCATTGAAATACGTATAATATCATATATGAAACGAGTCGCCAGTCCAGGTTCGATGCACGATACTGGATGCTTGGGGCTGGTGCACTGGGACGACCCAGAGGGATGGTATGAGGAGGGAGGAGGGAGGAGGGTTCAGGAGGGGGAACACATGTATACCTGTGATGGATTCATTTTGATATTTGGCAAAACCAATACAATATTGTAAAGTTTAAAAAAAAAAAAAAAAACGTGGATGCCGAAATATGAGAAAAGCCACCTTCACTAGAAAACAAATCATTTTCTTCCACGTCCGGGAGACCTAGGATGGGGACGAAACCAGTGGCCACAGGAGAGGGGCCGTGATCAGCTGGCACTGGGGGTACTCGTGGCACTCACCTTCTGCCCTCCGGCTCCAGGGGCAAGGTGTCTCAGTTCAGCGTCCCATGCTGCTGTCCCGGCGCTGCCATAACACCTGCAGGCAGCGCACCGGGCTGGGGTCCGAAGAGAGCCAAACCCTGCTATGTTTGCAAGCATCTCAGCTCACCGCGGGGATTTGCCACGAGCGCCCCACGTGGAGGCTACAGGAGGGACGCTGGGCGTGGCCACACAAGTGGTTTGGATTCTTGTGCCTTGTTAAAACAGAGGCACGTGGAGTCCACGTTGCGTCTTTTAACAGACCTTTGCTTTCTCTGCGTGTTGTCTTTTCGTGGCTGCCTGTCTGTTGCAGCCTTTGTTTCAGGTCCTTTGTTTCCATCTTGGTGCTCCTCTCCGTCCAAACAGTATTGGAGCTTTAAGGGATGGCTGGCTTTTTGGGGGGTTTGAGGCGGTGAGCTTTGACTCTGTTGCTTTACTCTGAAGCTGCTCTTACCAGCCTTGGATCCAGGGGCAGTATCATTACCTGATCTTAGAGGTAGGGAAACAAAGATTCCACTGTTACATGATTTGCCCAAATTCAAGTTTCATTAAAAAGTTAGCCCCTTTATGACAATCAAATGATTGTTTAAGTTTAGTTTATGGAATATCCAAGTAGAGAACAGTGCAATAAAACAAAATCATAATGGAATAGAATGGATTGGAAACTCTAAGTCAGCCTGTTGTGTGAGTGTGTGTCCCTAGTGTTTGCTGAGAAACGTTTCATAAAGCTTGCCAAAGATAAATTTGGGTTTTGTTCAAATTTCAGAGCTCATAAAAGTTAACATCTGTCTTCTATAAGTCAGCACTGCCCAAGGAAACTAGACTATCTCTTTGACCCCGAAACTTGACAAAGTGTTTTTCAAAGTCAGGATCTGTTAACTCATATTATTACTAATTTTTTGTCTCCACTTGAATTTAAACTGTGTTTGTGGTGTGTGTGTGTGTATATGTGTGTGTGCACGTGCGTGAGTGCGCTAACTAACTTTATGGAGGCTGGGGAGATAGAGAAGCTAAAATAAGATTGAACTTTGACCCTTTGTATCCAAAGCAACCCACTCCAGTAGTCTTGCCTGGAGAATCCCGTGGGCATAGGAACCTGTTGTGCTATGGTTCATAAAGTCACACAGAGTTGGACAGGACTGAAGTGACTTAGCACAGACACATGCATCCAAAGCAAAATAAAACAATATCCCCAACATTTCTAGAATTCCTCTGAGATTAGTTGCTTAGTTATAGGACTTTTATCCAAAACTCTGATTTTCAACAGTAAAGGGTAAGAGTTCATATTGTTAGAAGTTAAGATTTGATATACATTGCAGGATATGGTGAGAAGGTTGGAAGGAGTTAGCAAAACTTCAAGGCAATGATAGTCTTAATCAAAATTTCAGGAAAACTGAGACCTGATTGAAACGAACAGGTGTTTGTTTGGGGTTTGTTGGGACTATCCCAGGAGACACAGACTGAAGCACTTGAATCATGTTTCTCTGAACTACAAAATGGAGGAAGCTTATAAAGGCAAAAACTGCAAGGCCACAGATAATTATATGTTATTTGTGAAGCATTATAATTGGAACTGATGAAGTAAGGGCACTAGTTAAGAAAGGATTAATTGGGGTCTGAAATGGTTGCATAGTTACCAGGGTGACCTCGAGACCAAAAAGTGGCAGCTGTCAACTGATGTTCCAGATACCACTGTTGGTGTCCTTCCTTTGATATGTTCACAGAAAATTCAAGTTTCATGGTTCAGGGACATGTCTAAGTCCAGATCCTCAATGGGCACAACACTCTGTTTTTGTGTGCATGAACTGTACTTACTTCATTACAATTGCAGTTTGTCATCAACAGGTTTTCTGTGGTGAGACAGGCTAAGCGAAAATATTTAGGTACCTGGCAATAGGAAGGGTTTGAATGGCAAAATTAGATTCTGGCATCATTCAGTAAGTTGAATGATGAGCCCAGATTTAAAGTGTTGAAAGTTCAGTAATAAGTAACAGCTTCTGGCAATTTGATGAATTACGACTTCTTTTTTGCTTTTGGAGGAAATATAAGTCAAATATTCAGATTGGGTCAGAGTACAGAAACTCGGCCAAGACAGGTCAATTCAGTAACAGGTCTCCTGCCCCAGAGAAGACTTTGTAGTCCCTGCGTCCAGAGATAGAGAAAATATAGAGAAACCATTGGAAATAGAGGTTAAAAGTAGAGCCTTTGAAGTACCCAGCAAAGAAAAGGGCCCAATGTAGGAATCTAGTCCAGACTGGCCCATTCCTTTGGGGCCAATTGGAAACTCACTCTACTCTCTTAGGTTTTGTCAAGTATTTACTGTGGTTAGTGTTAAGCATGTAGAAGTACTGAGGGTACAATAATGAATAAAAGGAAAATCTGAAAATACACTTGTGTATTCTCTTTTGGAACTGCTAGATGATGAAAATCAGAAAGATACCTATAACCTTCTGATGGTGGAAAATCAGAGGATAGCAGTGATTGGGAATGGCAGATAGAATGATAAACCCCTTTTTAAAGTGAATTGGAAGTAACTGCTATGGTGGGCAGAGAAGGCAATGGCACCCCACTCCAGTACTCTTGCCTGGAAAATCCCATGGATAGAGGAGCCTGCTAGGCTGCAGTCCATGGGATCTCGAAGAGTCGGACATGACTGAGTGACTTCACTTTCACTTTTCACTTTGATGCATTGGAGAAGGAAATGGCAACCCATTCCAGTATTCTTGCCTGGAGAATCCCAGGGATAGGGGAGCCTGGTGGGCTGCCGTCTATGGGGTCGCACAGACTGAAGCGACTTAGCAGCAGCAGCAGCAGCTATGGTGGGGCTGGTCCATAAACTGCCATCAGATGTGAAATTATGGGTATTTGCATGACAGGTAGCATCTTGCAAAGAAACAGAAAGTAACTGTTGGTTGATCATCAGTATGAATGGAATGAGCAAAGACAGAAAATCCAAATAGGAACAAACTATGGTCTGTAATAAGAATGAATGAGTTTAATGTATGTATGAAGTAATCAATCCTGGAGAAATTCTCTGAGTTTGTGAGATACATGATCTAAGCCTCCTCATACCTTTGCTCTGTAAGGAGTGGCTTTTGCTAGTTTTTCCCTGTGCGCACAGACTCAGAAAATGGGAAGCAGCTGTTAAAGGTATAGGCCTAGTTAGATAGGCTTCCCTGATAGCTCACTTGGTAACAAATCTGCCAGTTTGATTTCTGGGTCGAGAAGATCCACTGGAGAAGGAATAGGCTACCCACTCCACCATTCTTGGGCTTCCCTGTTGGTTGGCTGGTAAAGAATCTACCTGCAATGCAGGAAACCTTTGTTCGATCTCTGGGCTGGGAAGATCCCCTGGAGAAGGGAAAGCTACCCACTCCAGTATTCTGGCCTGGAGAATCCCATGGACTAAGCAGTCTATGGGGTAAAAAAGAGTTAGACACAACTGAGCGACTTTCATACACCTAGTTAGATAACAACTGAAACAACTTTCTCCTGAGAAAAAGTATTTAAAAAGTCTTCTGTAACTTGAGTTTGACAGATAAGAGTATGATACAGTTTTTAGACATTCTACACCTTGTTTACTTTAGGACTTCACTTGTACTGTGGTGAACAAATAAATAAATCAAACTCCTGTGTCAAGATATTTCAAAACTTGGATATACTGTAGTCTGATATGATTTCCATATTCAGATAGTTTCAATCCCAGGAGGAGTTGTCACTGTGAAACGGGGGAAAATTCCACAGACACATATGGAGAGAGAAAGTGATGAGTTATTCTTGCAGATCATTCCCAGTACCCTAGAAAATGTAGCTATGTAGCAGCTGTGAAGATGAATGGGATATTTGGCAGTAAATGGGTGACTGGCAAAAAATATTGGGAGCATATGGAAATATGCTGTGAGCATACGCATTATTATAGAGTATTTTATCAAGAAGGCACATTAATAGCAAAAAATCCTACCAGCTATTATCATCATTAATGTTTCATCAGAGGCTTGCTCAAAGCAAATATGAGATTAAAGTAGATAACCAATGAAGACCTGTGGCACAGGGAACTCTGCTCAATACTTTGTGATAACCTAAATGGGAAAAGAATTGGAAAAAAATAGATACATGTAAATGTATAACAATCGGTTTTCTGTACTGGTGAAACTAACACAATGTAGTTAATCAACTATGCTCCAATATAAAATTAAAAAAAAAATTTTAAAGACGTTCTACTGTGGTAGGTGTGTAAGATTAAACAAATATTAGAAAGATAAATATCACCACATATTTTAGTTTATGAAAATATCACTGTATTGCCCTCATGTTTTCCAGATGACTGTGGATCAGTGAAATCTTCAAAAAGGGCAGGGACTGCAAGAGAAATATTTTGGGGTTAATAGGTTAAATTAATTGTACAAAGCATCACAGTAAGAGTCAGAATTAGAATTTTATTGCATCCACAGCCCTGTATTCTTTTCATAAGTTTATAGTTTTTGGTTCTTGCGATGGACATGAAGTATCATAATCACAGCTAAGACTTGCTATTATTCCTTGAGGAACATAATTAAACAATTTTGTATTAGGCTTTGATCAGTGAAAAAGATGGAAGAAAAAGATTAAATTGATATTTTATATGACTCTATTTGACAGTCATAAAACTACCAATCATAAAACTATAAACAAAGATTTATATTGTTGGACTTTGTTTTGGAGGTATTTGATTCATACTTTCAAATGTATTAATTCTACTTCACTATCTCTATGCTTTTATCCTGCTCCTTAAGCAATGAGCTGCCTACACAAATTAAAATCAGCTGCAGACAAAAGGCTGCTTGTGTTTTACTAGTGTTTTCATCATAGACAGTGTTTTTTTTTTTTTTAATTCCCAGCAATTAGAGGAGCAGTCAGTAGAAGTGAAGTTCACAGAACTGAGAGAGGGAGGAAAATCTCAGATTTTGAACTTTAAAAATTATAAAGGTCTCATGTTTTCATGTCTTCATGTTACAGTTGTTTCTCTGCACTGTGCTCTGTCTTCTTCATGCTTTTGCTCTACTACTTTTCCCATTTCTAAATTCTGCCTTTTAAGAATACAATTTAAAGCAAATAAAAGATATCCAATTTGGAAATGAATCAATAACACTCTCTAACCACAGATCACATGATCCTGCATATATATAGAAAGTCCCAAGGAATCCACAAAGAAAAATACAAGAGCTAATAAACAAATTCAGCAAAGTTGCAGGGTACAAGACACAAAAATCACTTGTGTTCCCAGCAATGAATAATCCAAAAGGAAATTAAGAAAACAATTCAATTTATAATACATCCAAAGAATGAAATATTTGACAGTAAATTTACAAGTAAGTAAAAACTTGTACTTTGAAAACCACAATTTTTACTTAAAGAAAGAAAGCCTAAATAAAGGGAAAGCCATCCCCTCTCCATGGACTGAATAGCTGTTTTACATGGTTGTAGCCTGGAAAATCCCATGGGCAGAGGAGCCTGGTAGGCTGCAGTCCATGGGGTTGCGAAGAGTCGGACACGACTGAGTGACTTCACTTTCACTTTTCACTTTCATGCATTGGAGAAGGAAATGGTAACCCACTCCGGTGTTCTTGCCTGGAGAATCCCAGGGATGGGGGAGCCTGGTGGGCTGCCGTCTATGGGGTCCCACAGAGTTGAACACAACTGAAGTGACAACAGCAGCAGCCCTCGATTGACTTTATTACATTGCAATGGGTAGAGAGGAAGGCTCAACTGTTTTTTGCAGACTATTTGTTTAGGCTTGATCTAGTTCAGAATTTTTCACCTTGGCACTATTGATATTTTGGACTTCTTAATTCTTTGTATGCAGATGGCACCACCCTTATGGCAGAAAGTGAAGAGGAACTAAAAAGCCTCTTGATGAAAGTGAAAGAGGAGAGTGAACAAGTTGGCTTAAAGCTCAAAATTCAGAAAACTAAGATCATGGCATCTGGTCCCATCCCTTCATGGCAAATAGATGGGGAAACAGTGGAAACAGTGTCAGACTTTACTTTGAGGGGCTCCAAAATCACTGCAGATGGTGATTGCAGCCATGAAATTAAAGACGCTTACTTCTTGGAAGGAAAATTATGACCAACCTAGATAGCATATTCAAAAGCAGAGACATTACTTTGCCAACAAATGTCCATCTAGTCAAGACTATGGTTTTTCCAGTAGTCATGTATGGATGTGAGAGTTAGACTGTGAAGAAAGCCGAGCACCAAAGAATTGATGCTTTTGAACTGTGGTGTTGGAGAAGACTCTTGAGAGTCCCTTGGACTGCAAAGAGATCCAACCAGTCCATCCTAAAGGAGATCAGTCCTGGGTGTTTATTGGAAGCACTGATGCTGAAGCTGAAACTCCAATACTTTGTCCACCTCATGCGAAGAGTTGACTCATTGGAAAAGACCCTGATGCTGGGAGGGATTGGGGGCAGGAGGAGAAGGGGACAACAGAGGATGAGATGGCTGGATGGCATCACTGACTCGGTGAACATGAGTTTGGGTAAACTCTGGGAGTTGGTGATGGACAAGGAGGCCTGGCATGCTGAGATTCATGGGGTCGCAAAGAATCAGACACGACTGAGCGACTGAACTGAATTCTTTGTTTTTGTCAGAGTGCAGGGGTGTCCTGTGCCTTTTTTAGAGTGTTTAGCACTAGAGGAGTTAGATTCTATTAGCATTTTCACACTCGACACCCCAAAATATCTCAAGGCATTGCTAAATGTCCTTGGTGGAGGAAATGGGGTTAGCCCCAGTTGAGAACCACTGTTCTAACATTGTTTCATATGTCTGGTTTATTCCCAGTAACCACCTTCATCAAATTTCAAAATTATGGTTGAATCTGGTAAATTTAATCTTTTAGGAAGTTAGCAGATAATTTGTGTCATGGCCGTGGTCTGAATTAAACTGAAACATTTTCATTTTTTCTGATTTTTATTTGTGAATATTTTATTTAGTTTTGATTTATAATCTCTGATAGTTGTTTTCTGTCCCATCTTGAAAATAGACTTATTCTAGTTATAACAAATATGAGAAATGAAAGACTACTACATTATCCTGTTGCAAAAATAACTTTCTATTGATGAGGCTAGGCTTCCCTGGTGGCTCAGAGGTTAAAGTGTCTGCCTCCAATGCAGGAGACCTGGGTTTGATCCCTGGGTCAGGAAGATCCCCTGGAGAAGGAAATGGTAACTCACTCTAGTATTCTTGCCTGGAGAATCCCATGGACAGAGAAGCCTGGTAGGCTACAGTCCACGGGGTCGCAAAGAGTCGGACATGACTGAGTGACTTCACTATACTATACTATACTATACTATTGAAATCCAAAAAGAGTAGTCAGTTTGTTTAAGGATTGATAGCTGACTTGAAGCTAGTCTCACAAAACCTCTCCATCCAGGTGCTATGAATGCATTTTATTTAATGTTGAGACTCTGGATTCCTGTTACTTTGAATTGGTATTTAAAAACATCCATTGTGTTACTTATTTATAAACTTGTTTTTCTTGATAATTTGACTTTGCAAAATCAGTAAACAATTCAAATATTTCCACTGTCTCTCCAGTATTACTTATTTATCTGAAAAATCATAATATCTGAAATATATGAAATGTAATTCTCTAACCTATTTACTGTAGTATAATGACACAATGAAATTTCAAATTAAATCACATATAAAAGAATATTTTTATATTTTCTTCATTTGTAAAGAGACTATAATAATTAAAACTAAATCATGAGTAATTGAACCATGATGACTTCTTAATGGCCTCATCTTATGCCACTAATCATTTTGTGTATATGATACAACTACTAAATTACTAAGTTATGCATGGAAGCTCAAACCTTTGTTTTAAATTTTATTTTCAGAGTCACATCAAATCAGGAATCAAGACTTTAGACTGCATTTGTATGTTCAGATTTCTGGCTCCCCTCAGAGTGAGTTACTTAAACAATATCAGCCAGATCACTGATGTAAAGATAAAAGTTTCTGATAAATGAAACAAAAAGATATGCCTTAAAAATAGCATAATCTTCTAATATCCTGTGCAGTCTGCAGTAATTGGCAATTATTGCATTTTTCAGTTCAGTTTAGTCACTCGGTCGTGTCCGACTCTGCGACCCCATGAATTGCAGCATGCCAGGCCTCCCTGTCCATCACCAATTCCCGGAGTTCACTCAGACTCACATCCATAGAGTCAGTGATGCCATCCAGCCATCTCATCCTCTGTCGTCCCCTTCTCCTCCTGCCCCCAATCCCTCCCAGCATCAGAGTCTTTTCCAATGAGTCAACTCTTCGCATGAGGTGGCAAAGTACTGGAGTTTCATCTTTAGCATCATTCCTTCCAAAGAAATCCCAGGGCTGATCTCCTTCAGAATGGACTGGTTGGATCTCCTTGCAGTCCAAAGAACTCTCAAGAGTCTTCTCCAACACTACAGTTCAAAAGCATCAGTTCTTCAGCACTCAGCTTTCTTCACAGTCCAACTCTCACATCCATACATGACCACTGGAAAAACCATAGCCTTGACTAGACGGACCTTTGTTGGCAGAGTAATGTCTCTGCTTTTAAATATGCTGTCTAGGTTGGTCCCCTGGAGAAATGAGACTGAAAACATTTAATTTGGGACTTAATGTGAACTGAATACCAAGCAACTCCTGTATGTTATTTGGGCTTAATTGCTTTTTGAAGGATATAGAATTTTTTAGTTTAAAATTATCTTATGATCTTGCTTTCCAATGGCAGAGATATGGCTTCCCATATTAGTCTTCATGGAAGATAATAGCTATGTAAATCGATGTAGGTATTAATATCAGCATTTATCAAAGGCCTATCAAAACTGTACGAATGACTTTAATCCTTCCTCAATTATTCATTTCAACTGTAAGCAGCCTATAAATACTACCATTTTCTAGCAGAAGACACTGAAGCTTAGTGACAGTAAACAACACATAATTTTATAAGCTCACAAAGGCCAGTACATGGTAGAGTTAAGGTTTGGGTTTTCATTTCTGTTTTCCGGTACACTATATTGAAACACTTCCTTGTGTATGTCAATAGTTAAACAGAATAAAAAACTTTCAAACCCCTGGACATTTGAGAAAGATCTTAAAAGATAAGTATGCTTCTTCTCAGACTAAATCAATTATGGTTATTTGAAGGAGGAATAACAAAGAGAAAAGTAACTTGGAGGTGTACTTGATTAAGGCATATTTGCTGCTGCTGCTGCTAAGTCACTTCAGTCGTGTCAGACTCTGTGCGACCCCATAGACGGCAGCCCACCAGGCTCCCCCGTCCCTGGGATTCTCCAGGCAAGAGCACTGGAGTGGGTTGCCATTTCCTTCTCCAATGCATGAAAGTGAAAAGTGAAAGTGAAGTCGCTCAGTCGTGCCCGACTCTTAGCGACCCCATGGACTGGAGCCCACCAGGCTCCTCCGTCCATGGGATTTTCCAGGCAAGAGTACTAGAGTGGGGTGCCATTGCCTTTAAGGAATGACAAATTGTCAAACAATTCAAGGAAACAGGAGTTCCAAGTAGGTAACACCCACTATCAACTAAAGGATATAAAGAAAAGTTTAATGAGGATTGGAGAGAGGCTTATACATATGTTAAGAAATTGAATACAAACCTTTGGAAAGTGAAGAAACAAAATCTTCCTTGCTCTCCACAGAAGATAAAATTCTGTATATATGCTTTGTTAGGTTATTTAGAGACAGATGGGAGGCAAGGAAATAATTCTCTTCAGCATAAGCAATTTTCACGATTCCAATTGAGGAGCTATTCACTTGAAAAGCAGCACTATAAACAAAAAGCAATGACAGTGGGTTAGGTCCATCCATCATTAGCAGAGATGTGTCTGAATTCCAAAAGGGACTTTCAGGCTACATTGCTCAAGGAAATGTGTCTAGTTTAAATTAGAAATATTTTTGCACCTCCAGTTTGTGATAGGTATTTTTACATAAAGTCTGAAAAAGAACTTTGAGGTGATGGCATCAAAAACTAGAGGGAGATAACAGAAAAGTCTAATAAACTTTCCTTCAGTAATGAACACACGGAACAAATTAATAGTATCCAGAGACACTACAGAAAGTATTGCAAATAAGTTATAAATGAACATGTAAAAATGAGAATAGAGTTTTCTAATGGATTGTGCCACATCGAATTTTGTTTCAGAAACAAGTAGAATGGGAGCAGAATTGGAAAATAACTGAGACAATAATAACAAAATGTGGAACTTGGGGAAACTCAAAAACATAAGACTTTAGGATGGCACCCATTACCACTTTCTGACAAACAAAAAAAGAAAAACAATAGTGTATGCTTGGTTTTAGTGAATTTGGACTCTTGGATTTAGTGTCTTGAAAAGAATCCACAGAGGTCAAGACTGTAAAACATTAAAAAAAAAAAAAAAGAAAGAAAGAAATCTAGAACCTTTGGACGCTCATACCACTCATACTGTCTATTTACTAATTTACTCTTCCTGAGCAAAAATGAAGAATTGGGGATAGGGGGAGAATTGTTAAAAAGGATAGTGTTTGCAAGTATCATAAAAGTCAAAATTCACTTTTTAAAAACTTGTTTATATACACTGCTGCTGCTGCTGCTAAATCACTTCAGTTGTGTCCAACCCTGTGCAACCCCATAGACGGCAGCCCACCAGCCTCCCCGTCCTTAGGATTCTCCAGGCAAGAACACTGGAGTGGGTTGCCATTTCCTTCTCCAATACATGAAAGGGAAAAGTGAAAGTGAAGTCGCTCAGTCATGTTCGACTCTTCGCAACCCCATGGACTGCAGCCTACCAGGCTCCTCCGTCCATGGGATTCTCCAGGCAAGAGTACACTACCACGTGTAAAATAGATAGCTAGTGGGAAGCTGTTGTATAGCACAGGAGATTAGCTTGGTGCTCTGCGATGACCTAGAGGGATGGGATGGGTCGGGGAGGGAAGTCAAGAGGGAGGGGATATATGACTACATAGAGCTGATTCACTTTGTTGTACAGCAGAAACTAACACAACATTGTAAAACAATTATATTTCAATAAAAATAATAAAGTAAATGAAAAAAATTAACAAACAAAATACCCAAAACCAAACTTGTCTATTCACCAAATAGCCATATATAAATATGGCTTATCATCTAGCAAATTGCCCATCTTTGGTCAATAGGTGTATGTTGATCTATTTCTATTTTTCTATTATTTATATTTTTTATTATTTCAACTAAGCCTCACTTTTTGACTCCTTACACTTAACTTTTATAAAAGTCATAATATTAAATAAAAGCAACTAGCCAAAGATATTTCAGAAGGAAGAAATTTAACTTCTTCCATCTGGATGTTAAAAGCAATTGGGAGGATAAATAAACAACTATTTTAAAATAAAATGTTAAAATTTGTGAAGCTATTTGAACAATTAAATGCAGCCTTCCTTTAGACACACAATGTCCATAACATCCTAAGACTATGATTATATAATAAATACCACCCTAAGAACTGTGAATATGTCCAGAATTGTGTTTTCTATGTCCTTATTTTTAACAGATGAATTACTCAGTTTGGGGACTTTTTCTCCTAGCTACTATTTTTGTGGGGTTCCTTCAAGGCAACCTTTTCAAAATATTCTACCAAACATATGTTTTCATTTAAACAGTACCATGTAGCATGAACTTAAGAGTTATTAGGCCACTGTGCATGTTCTCAGTAAGATATTTTCTCTATTCCCCAATCACTGATTTTTTGGTATAGTTAATACTACTGTTGCTCTGTGAACTAAATATTATAAACCAATAGAGATATAGCTGAAAAGTGCCTTAGGCAACATATAATGAATAAATGGAAGGATTTTGTTTGCTTATTTCTCTTAATTTTTTTAAAAATATAATTTTTAAACACAAAAAAACTAGACTTTAATAGGAATTAAAGTAATTATAGTTATTATGATATTTGATCCCTCACATAACTATGTCTAGACCACCACACAGTCCTCTTGTGAAAAAGGTCAGGCACAATATCAGTGCAAGCACACAAGAAAAGATACATTTTACATCTTTGCTATTTTGAATTTATATCAACAATACCACAAAATCATCTGTTACATGTTGTTCTTTTTCTCCCTGCTAAGCTTTAACATCACTTAATAGAAAAGTGGGCTTCCCTATTAGCTCAGATGATAAAGAATCTGTCTGCAACACAGGAGACCCAGGTTACATCCCTGGGTCAGGAAGATCCCCTGGAGAAGCAAAAGGCTACACACTCCAGTATTCCTGCTTGGAATAGGGTTGCAGAGAGTCAGACATGACTGAGCAACTAACACCTTCATACAAATGGAAAAGTAGTCGATGTGTATCAAATGTAGATATATTGTCACCCTGCTTACTTAACTTATATTCAGAGTACATCATGAGAAATGCTGGGCTGGATTAAGCCCAAGCTGGAATTAAGATTGCCTCGAGAAATACCAAAAACCTCAGATATGCAGAGATACCACTCTAATGGCAGAAAGTGAACAGGAACTAAAGAGCCTCTTATGAGGATGAAAGAGGAGAATGAAAAAGCTGTCTTAAAGCACAACATAAAAAAACTAAGATCATGGCATCCAATCTCATAGCAAAGAAATGGGAGAAAAGAGGAAGCAGTGACAGATTTTATTTTATTGGGTTCTGAAATCACTGTGGACAGAGACTGAGGCCATGAAATTAAAAGACACTTGATCCTTGGAAGGAAAGCTATGGGAAACCTAGAAAGTGTATTAAAAGCAGAGACATCATATTGCTGAAAAAGGTCAGTATAGTCAAAACTATGGTTTTTCCTGTAGTCATGTACAGATGTGAGAGTTGGACTATAAAGAAGGCTGAGTGCTGAAGAATCGATGCTTTTGAATTATGGTGCTTTAGAAGATTCTTGAAAGTCCCTTGGATAGCAAGGAAATCAAACCAGTCAATCCTAAAGAATATTCATTCATACTTGATTCCCTGAATATTCATTGGGAGGACTGATGCTGAAGCTCCAATATGTTGGCCACCTGATCCAAAGAATTGACTCACTGGAAAAGACAGACCATGATGCTGGGAAAGACTGAAGGCAAAAGAAGGGGGCAGCAGAGGATGAGATGGTTAGATAGCGTCACTGACTCAATGGACATGAATTTGAGCAAACTCTGGGAAATAGTGAAGGACAGGGAGCCTGGAGTGCTGCAGTCCATGGGGTCACAAAGAACAGGACATAACTGAGCTACTGAGCAACAACAGCAACAAAATCAATAAGAACATCTAACATCAGATTTTATTACTATTGCCACTTACAAAAAGGGCTCCTCTATCCTGGGTTGGCACAGGAAAAGGACAAATGTTCCCAGAGCTCTATTTGTTCCAGAAAGCAAGGATGCATGCACCACTGAGGAAGATTTGTCCAAAATGTGACAGGAGATGGCTTCCCCTTCTGGTTGAGATAAAGTATTGGGGATTGGATTTACTCTCTCCCCTGAAATAACTAACAAATGCACAATAAAATATGTAAAACAATGGTTCTCAAGAACCATCCAAAAACAGAGGACAGTGATCTCTGAGACATGGGAAAAAAGGTGAACACTATAATTGTCCCTACTTAGAGCTTGGGTAGAGTTTCAAGGTCATGGGGTTGAGAGGGAGAACTCAGACACAGTCCAGTGGAATCCTTCAGGTGATGAGATGGAGCTCCAAGGCTTGGGAGAACCAAACATCTGTGGTTCACAGGACAGAGTAATAAAAGTAAAAGCACCATGGAAGAGAGAAATCTGGAGAGCTGCAGAAGGTCTTGCTAAGGATTTAGCTGAGTCTTGAGTGAGGAGACTAGTGGGGCTAGAAAAGAAGCACACACAAGGATTTGTAGTGGAAAAAAAAGAGGGAAAAGTAACAGTAACAACGAAATAAAAGAGCATCGATGAGTTGGGAGACAGCCTGAAGCAGCCTGATACATAAGTAATTGCAATCCTGAAGGAGGAGGGGGAGCAGCAGAGAAATATTTGAAGAAATAAATTGCTGAATTTTTTCTTCTGATTTTATGAAAACAGAGAACTCACAGATCCTAGAAGCTGATCAAAACCCAAACACATAAACATAAAGAAAATACATAAAAAAAAATACACCAAGGCACAGTATAATTGCTCAAAATCAGTGATAAAGATAAAAGACTTAAAAAGCAGCCGGTGGGTGGGGGGGAAATCACATTGTTAAGGATAATAGCAGGCTTCTCAATGGAAATAATATGTTAAGAAGATAACTGAACAATATATTTAAAGTAGAGTTATTAAAACCTGTCAATCTAGAATTCCGTGTGTTTCTGTGTGTTCAGTCATGTTCCACTCTATGTGATCCTATGGACTATAGCCCATCAGACTCCTTTGTCCATGGAATTTTCCAGACCAGAATACTGGAGTGGGTTGTCATTTCCTCCTTCAGGGGATCTTCCTGACCCAGGAACTGAACCTGTGCCACCCGCATCTCCTGCACTGGCAGGTAGATTACCACTGAGACCCCTGGGAAGGCCCTTAGAATTCCATACCACTTAAAAAAAAAAAAAAACTCAAAAATGAAGGCAAATTAAAAAATTGTTTTAAAAAGCTGAAAGAATGAATCCCCACAGATTCATATTCTAGAAATGCTAAAGGGAGTCCTTCAGTTAGAAGGAAAACAGACTTCAGTCCAGTAGTTAAGACTGGCAGTCCAGTGGTTAAGACTCTGCAGTGCTTCCCCTACAGGGGGCATGCGTAGGTTTGATCACTGGTTGGGGAACTAAGATCCCACAAGCTGCATGGCCAAAAAAAAGGAAAATAATACCTTATAGAAATCTGGATATACATAAAGAAATAAAGACACTGGAAATGGCAATTCAATGGGATTCATTATTACTATTATTACTAGTATTTAACTATCTTCATAGGACTACTGTTGCAGGGGTCCTAAGGGAATATCCTCAGGCTTGATGATTTGTTACAAGGATTCACAGGACTCTGCAAAGTTGCTGTAAGAGTGGCTAGAGTTACCTATAGCAAATGAAACAGTTTAAAATCAGCCAAAGGAACAGGTTCATGGGTGAGGTCCAGGAGAAACCAGGTGCAGGCTTCCAGAGGAGTTGTATGGATATGCTTGATTCTCCCAACAACAGTGTGTGTCAACATTTGTGAGGTAATATCAACCCAGGAAGCTCTCCTGGGTCTTGGTGTACAGGGTTTTAATGATGGCCTTGACCGAGTCTTCACATGTTGCCTTCAGACACAGCCTGCTGTTTCAGATTTCTATACCAATGTGAACTTCTTTCAGGCAGGTTTGGGAATGAGGAATTAGTAATATGTCCATATATAAAATACACTTCTTCCCAAATCCAAACAGCCTAATCAACTGGTTTGCCTCTTGATTAGTTCCAAAAGGAGGCAACAATAGCAGTTTATTCTTAGTTGCCTGTGGGTGGTATGTTACAGGTGGCCCTCCCCACAAGCCGGCCTCTGTTAGTCGTGTGTCATCATGGTCAATGCATTTAGTCAGTACTAGCTTATTCTTCCCGGAGAAGGCAATGGCACCCCACTCTAGTACTCTTGCCTGGAAAATCCCATGGACGGAGGAGCCTGGTAGGCTGCAGTCCATGAGGTTGCTAAGAGTCTGACACAACTGAATGGCTTCACTTTCACTTTTCATTTTCATGCATTGGAGAAGGAAATGGCAACCCACTCCAGTGCTCTTGCCTGGAGAATCCCAGGCATGGGGGAGCCTGATGGGCTGCCGTCTATGGGGTCGCACAGAGTTGGACACAACTGAAGTTACTTAGCAGCAGCAGCAGTTTATTTTTCAGTTTCTGACACTAACTATCATACTATCATCAATTTAGTGTAATTTCATACTAGGGATTTTGCATCAAGTTCAAAACCTTTCTACTCAAATAATGACAGGAAGCTGGTGAATTCAAATAGCCTATGAATACAGTAAATGATAATTGAGATCATTCACACTTAAAGGCAAATTGTTGTCAGCTCATTTCCAAGACTGAGGGAAAAAAAGCATTTGCAAATTCGATCACTGACTACCATTCTCCTTTGGCTTGATGTAGATTTTGGAGTGTTGAAACCACATCAAGACTGCTGATGCTATATGTGGTACTAAAAGTCTTGATAATTTACTGTTGGTTTCTCTCCATCAACTATTTTCCTCATAGGCCACTGAGGGGTATTTACATATATTGATATCAACATTTTAACCTCTGTCATGCCAGTAATTAAACTGAGGTTTTAGTTTCCTAGAGCTATTGTAAAATCAGTATACAAATTGGGTAACTTAAGACAACATACTTTTTTCTTTTTTTGGTCTCACTGTTCTGAGGGCTCCAAGTCCAAATTTACGGTATTGAATCTGAGTATGTTCAAGCTTTCTGATCCACCTGCCAATTTGTGGGTCGTACAGATGACACAGGAAAACAGTGAACCATACCATGAGAGTGCAGCTGGAAATTTATATTGTGGGGAAATCTACAAGTAAATGGCTCAGATTAATTCAGTTCAGTTTAGTTTAGTTGCTCAGTTGTGTCCAACTGTTTGTGACCCCATGGAAAGCATCACGTCAGGCTTCCCTGTCCATCACCAACTCCGGGAGCTTGCTCAAACTCATGTCCATTGAGTCAGTGATGCCATCCAACTATCTCATCCTCTGTTGTCCCCTTCTCCTCCTGCCTTCAATCTTTCCGAGCATCAGGATCTTTTAAAATGAGTCAGTTCTTTGCATCAGGTGGCCAAAATATTGCAGTTTCAATTCAGCATCAGTCCTTCCAATGAATATTCAGGACTGATTTCCTTTAGGATGGACTGGTTGGATCTTCTTGCAGTCCAAGGGATTCTGAAGACTGTTCTCCAACACCACAATTCAAAAGCAGCAATTCTTCAGTGCTCAGCTTTCTTAATAGTCCAACTCTCACATACATACATGACTACTGCAAAAACCATAGCTTTGAGTAGACAGACCTTTGTCAGCAAAGTTATGTCTTTGCTTTTTAATATGCTGTCTAGGTTGATCATAGCTTTTCTGTTTTTTTAATTTCATGGCTTCAGTCACCATATGAAGTGATTTTGGAGCCCCCCAAAATAAAGTTTTTTACTGTTTCCATTGTTTTCCCATCTATTTGCCATGAAGTGATGGGAACAGATGCCATGATCTTAGTTTTCTGAATGTTGAGTTTTAAGCCAACTTTTTCACTCTCCTCTTTCACTTTCATCAAGAGGCTCTTTAGTTCTTTTTCGCTTTCTGCCATAAGGGTAGTGTCATCTGTGTATCTGAGGATTTGAAATGGCTCAACTGAAATTCCATTACTTCCACCAGCTTTGTTTTTAGTGATGCTTCTAAGACCCACTTGACTTTGTATTTCAGGATGTCTGGCCCTAGGTGACTGATCATACCATCATGGTTATCTAGGCTATCTAGATCATGAAGATCTTTTTTGTATAGTTTTCAGTGTCTTTTTGCCTCCTCTTCTTAATATATTCTGCTCCTGTTAGGTCCATACCATTTCTGTCCTTTATATTGCCCATCTCTGCATGAAATGTTCCCTTGGTATCTCTAATTTTCTTGAAGAGATCTCTCTAGTCATTCCCATTCTATTGTTTTCCTCTATTTCTTTGCATTGCTCACTGGGGAAGGCTTATCTCTCCTTGCTATTCTTTGGAACAGCAAGGGCCTGGCTGGCATGCTGGGGATGCTGGCACCAGGGGCCCAGCGGCTGCCCAGTGCTGGTCTCTGGCCGTGTAGCCACTGTGTGCCTTGCTCCCAGGTGCTATGTCGGCCACAAGCCATGCATGGAGGCCCTGGCTCCATGGCGAGCCCTCTCCCCGCACCTCTGGGCTGGCGCAGGTAAACGTGGATGACCTGGGCGGGGGAGTGGGGGTGCAGGGTTGGATATCATTAACAATTATAATTAACAAATACAATTAAATGAGCAAGGTCAGATGGAGAGTTTTACATTTGTGGGAGTTTTTGTTTCATTTTTTAATTCTTTCCAGTTTTTTTTAAGATATCTTCTTTTATAACTTTTAAAAAGCTGAAAATCATTGCTGATACATACAGAAATTTTGGCATATTCTCTGGTTTTTCTTGATGTTTAAAATGTTGATAGTAAGTTAAAAAGTAAGATAGAGTAATGACTACAAAATGTGTGCAGTCTAATAGCACTAAGGGCTATCCATCACTACCGTTGGAATAATCTTGAATAGTCTGAAGAATTGGTGCCAATTTTTATTCATGTAAAACATCAGGTAAGGAATATGCTTTCTCAGTCAGTTATACTCACAAATACAATTTAGAAGTAGAGAATTCTATACATTATGAAGATTGATAAGAATTCCCTTTTTCTAATCATTGCCAAGATAAGACTGAAGAAAGTTAGCTACTTAATGCTAATGAATTATTCATTTTTACTTGTCAGATATAATGCAAAAGGCAAATTTTGACTCCTGAACTATTCCATCTGTCTGCTGACCTCTTTTTATGCCTTGGAGTGGCTGCCTGATCTGGGGACCATATGCCCTCATCCTTTCCTATAGCAACAAAGCCACATGATTTGAGATTTGGAACTGATGTAAATCCTCATTCCAACTTCATGGTAAGAAACATAACCTCAAACGCAGGTGAAGTAATCATGTGATAGATCTTTTCATCAGCCTATCAAGGATAAAGTCAGAAATTATAAAAAAGAAAAAGACATCCTTCCCAAATGATTTTAATGTCACTGCAGTAACTGATGTGATTCCTTTAGAATCAAGTCACTCTCTACACCCAGGAGCTCTCTTTAGACAAATGGACCCCTGGATGTTGGCTGTACTTGGTATTTGGCTGTCCTCCACCAACTCAGATAAAATAGGCTCTCTTTATAATGTCAGAATTAAGTTGGCTGTAATTGAAATAAATGGATTTCACTGCTTTTCATTATTTACAGATAATTGAGAAGAATTAAATTCTTATTTTATACAGCTTGTGCCTTATTCTTTGGAATAAGAAACTTCTGGGTGAACTTCATGAAATTTGATATTCTAAAGTTATCTGCTGGTTCTTCTTGACAGTGCTGAACAATAACAAAAAGAAAAATTTAGTGTTCATAAATGACATTGAACCTGAGACTTGGAGAGTGGCAGAGACATGTTTTGATTTAAAAATTGAGCAGAACATGTCAGATGAGAGAAAATGAGAATATACACATGCCAAAATGTCATTTTCATAAAATACCTGTTTGAAAGATACTTCATTTTGAGCAGAACATTAAATAAGCCTATAAAGAAATAACTAGGACCACTTTAAAAGCATTCAAGATTTTTCTTTGTATGGAATTACATTGTAGATTTCCAAGGTCGTGATCACTATTGTGCCAGAAAAACTGTGTGTTTATGAAGACAGAAAATAGATCAACAAAATACATCATCAAAAATCTCACCAAGTTTATCATATACATTTAAATCCAAGTTAGAAACATACCCATTTCATATAGCATACCAGGTAGTGGTCATATATGCAGACTGCATTCAAGTTCATATGAACCTTCAGAACTTCCTAAAACAAAGTAGAAACAACAGGGAATCTATGAAAGTGAAAGTGTTAGTCACTCAGTTGTGTCTGACTCTTTGCAACCCCATAGACTATAGCTCACCAGGCTTCTCTGTCCATGGAATTCTCCAGGCAAGAATACTGGCATGGAGAGCTGTTCCCTTCGCCAAAGTATCTTCCCGACTCTTTGATCAAACCTGGGACTCCCACATTGCAGACGGATTTTTTCCTATCTGAGCCACCAGAGAAACTTATCCCTCAATAGGATGAAAAATCAACAGATCAGTTTTTAGAACAACCCAAATCAGTAATTATGTCCACCAGATCATTGTTCCGGTTTTTAATCCTATTCTCTGCCAGACAGTATAGTTGTTTAATCTATATACCTTTTGGGCATACTTCTTCCCATAAGATAAGTTCAGTTACTAGGTAGGACTAAGCCTAAGGTGGTTAACATATATGTTATCAGTCACAATGAAAAAATAAAATCAGAAAAAAATGGAGGACTTGAATGAGTCTCATTCAGTCGTCTTATTTAGGGTCCATACACGCATGCTCGTGTCTTTCATATGTATGTCTTTGCATGTGTGCTAAACAAGGTTCTAAAAATACCTTCCACATTTATTTCATGTTCCTGTATTGAACTGAACTAAAAATATTTTTTAGACTTATATTGCTATGCTTGGGTTGTTTTCCTCAGACTGTATTCACTGTTTCTCTCTCCTTTCTCTTAGTGCTGTGTTGTGTTTCTCTCTCTTTCGTATTTTCTTATTATAAGTGTCTTTTCCCCTGAGTTTCCTTTCAGGGCTTCCATTTGTCTTTAGTTACCTGGTCTGTAACTAGGTTTCAAACTACGTTGTCTATTAAAGAGAAGATACTCCTGGTTTCGTAGTTTAGACCCAAGGATTTAATCAATATCATCTTCTACAGTATGGTGACCAGAAGCCTCATGGACCATAACATTTCCTGGAGTTGAGTTACTATGTTAGGCAGACTCAACTCAAAGATAGCAAGCCTTAAGTCTTAGAACGTGTAAATATTACTTTATATGTCAAAGGGTCTTTGCATTTGTGATTAAATGAAGGATTTTGACATCAGGAAATTGTAATGGGTTAGTTAGATCACAATTTTCATGATAAGAGAGAAACGGGGAGAGATCTGACAGAGAAGGTAAGGTGAAGATGGAGCCCAGAGAAAATTAGAAGATGCCATTGTTAAAAATGGCCATGATTGGACTACAAGAAATGCCAGCAGCCCTCAGAAACTGGATGAATCAAGGAATTCTTCCTCAGAGCCTGTGGATAAAGTACAGCCCTGATAAAACTTTTATTTCAGCACAGTGAGATAACAATTTTGGACTTTTCGCCTTCAAAACTGTGAGTAAATACATTTTGTTGTGTTAAGCCACCAAGATTATGGCAATTAGTTACAGTAGGCATGAAAAAAACTAATGCATTTATATAATTAGTTCATTCTTTGCATAATTAAATGTGTTGTTTAATCATCTGTCTGATTTAGCAAAAATAATACTGACTTAATAGGATCCCTCAACAGCTACTTCTCTGTAGGAAAGCCTGTGTTCCCCCTGCCTGTTTCCCTTAAATTTTGCTTTTGCCACATGTTCAGGTCAAGGCAGTATTCTCGTCTCAACATTACTATTAATTTATAAGAATGGACAGACTTTCTGTTCTTTATTCAGTGTACTATGTTAACATATGAAGGTATACTATCCTAAGCTATTTTAAAGATACTATGGTTTCAGAGCGAATCTAAAAAAAAACAAAAACAAAAAAAACTCAAGTTTTAAAGAATCTTCTTTCCTTTACACAAATTGTTTAATTTTAAATCTTAAGTAATTTCATTCATACAGAAATTTTACATTATTAAGTGCTCTGAAACAAACACAAACATATAAACATTGAAAAGTCTTGTTTTTCTTGATGTTTTGGGAATGGGGAAGTCCATTCTCTGAAAGCTGAAATAATATGAATTCCCAATCACATCTTACCTTTTAAATGAAACTTTGACTTATGTAATCCATCCCAGGATGCTATAAGGTCTCATGTTTATTTTATTTCCCTTAGAGCATTAGAGCACATGGTGAAAAGAGTCTATGTCTGAACTTATAAAGCTGAGGATGGCTGATATTAACATGCATTAAAATTGCCATTTTCCCTCCCTTATCTGTGTTTTTAAATATTAAGCAAAATGGGCAAAGCACCAATATAATAAAATAGCCATATACTTTGTTCGTCCATACTGTAGGCATGAAGGAGATACAGCTACAACTCAGTCACTGTCAATCAACATATAATAACATCAAAAAGCCATTACTGAAAATATGATATAAAATAGCCATTCAAGAATATCCATTATTAAGGGATAAAGTGCAGACTTATGAAAGCTAAGGATTTCTTCTCCTGTGTTCCACTATTCTGAGAATCATAGAATTTTAATCAATGGTTATCCCTTTATCTTATTATCCTTTGCTATTTTCATATTTCCCCCTCTGGAAGACTAAAACACTTTGCATAATATTCAAAGGCAAATTTGAATATGTTAAGAGAATCTGCAGGTTTATATAACATATACTCAAAGTAAGATGTATAATATTCATTTCATATATTTCTGGTTATTAGCCAGATTTTGGAGGTGTTCTTATAGCTGTTTCTAATTTCCCCTTGATATGATTTTGTTTGCATATCAAATAATATTTGAAAATCAAATAATATTTCTAATCCTTCCCCCTATTTTTTTCTCTTTTTTAACTGAATTGACATATAATAGTATATTATTTTCCAGTGTATAATATAGTGATTAAACATTCATATACTTTTCCCCCATTTTTAACTAGAACCCCCTATTTGAGGGAAAAGGAAAAATACATACCCTATTGGATATTCCCTGTAGCTCAAACCGTAAAGAATCTGCCTGCGATGAAACCTGGGTTTGATCTCTGGGTCGGGAAGATCCCCTGGAGAAGGGAATGGCAACCCACTGCAGTATTTTTGCCTGGAGATTTCCATGGACAGAGAAGCCTGGTGGGCTACAGTCCATGGAGTCGCAAAGAATCGGACACGACTGAGCGACTAACACTACCTCTACTATTGGATATTCACGTCAGGTGTCTGTTTTACTTTGCCTTGGTAAAACTAATTAATATTAACTTACAGGACACGATTTCTTTAAAAGGTAGTATTCTAAGGTTTTCAACTGAGGCTTAAGCAGCAGCTATATTTATTACTGCACATAAATTCCCTGAGTAATCTGAAGGAAGCATTTGATGCTGTATTTGATTTGCAGCCTAGCCATTCAGGAAAACTGTTTCAACATCCTCTACGAACATGTAAGCAAAGTAGGTGTCTTTTAAGCTTATTATCAGCAGAAGTGTTCTCACCCAAGGCATTAGCAACAATGATAAAAACAAAGTACACTAGACCAAAGGTGCAGAGCTGAGCCATGGGTCTTGAGAAGCTCTTTCCATAAATCAATGCATGATGTCTTTTCTATAGAGTATCCAATTAACTGTAAATAAAACTTCAGACATGCTTAAAAATTGTTTCTTCCCCCAAGAAATGACAGTTGGAAATAGCTTCCTGATAACAACCATTACTGGCTTTTACCATTTACTACAAAAGGCCTGACCATGGTTAAAAGGTTTAATTTTTATATTTCAGTGGTCACAAAGTCAAAAACATGGATTTATCTACAATTGCAAAGATAGCTATAAATTCTATTACTAGTGACAGCAATTTTCCTTCAACTATCTTATGCTGAATGTAACTTTATTGCTACTTCTAGGAGGGACTTGCAGGCAATTTCTAGTTTACAGTCACCATGAGTTAAACTCACAATCCCAAGCAGCAGTCATTTCAGACTGGTGCATAATTTGAAGAAAGAAGTGTAACATGTGGATCGCATTATCCACAGGCACTGTCCTTGGTGTCTTGGTTGCTTAATCTTCTGCCAGCCCCAGCCAATCAATATGTCTGGCCTGTCAGAGTCAGATTGACAAGGTGCTTGCTGTGCATTTTTTCTTTTTTATTGCGTTCATTATTATCTTCACATAGTGTTTTTACATTTCCCTGGTGGGGAGGCTGTCAAAATGCAGCTGAAGTCAATAGTTTGCGTTTTATAAATGAGAAGTCACTAATTAGACACCCGTCTAGCATAGTTAGTGCAATAATGGTATAATATCCACTCTTTTCCTAACAACTTATCAAGGTTTTGAAAACAGTTGATAAGAATTGTTTTTAGATCTCAAACTAGTAATAGAACAGTGTGTTCTGGCCATGTGTTAAAGAATAAGATGTGGTCTATACAATAAAGGTTTATAATTTTGTTTATAAATTCATGTATTGGGGTATTAATGTAGAGAACAGCACTAAATATTATTCTTTCATTTCAAGCTGGATATGGGACAATATCAGCAGAGTAAATATTCTGACTGAAAAGCTCTGGAGTTGCATGAACACTTAAACAAGCTTGTTATGGCAGTACGAGTATCACTAAGAAAATCTCACCATTTTTTAAAAAAGCATTTCTGGTTATTTCAAAGCACAGGATCATCTCAACATGAACAAATATGTAACATATGCCATATTACATAAAATTGGACTAAAGTTCGTCATATTTAAGTAATTTATTCAGGATTACACTTCCCACTATGGCTTCCCTGGTGGTTCAGATGTAAAGAATCCACCTGCAATGTGGGAGATCTGGGTTCAATCCCTGGGTTGGGGAAATCCCTAGGAGGTAGCCTTGAAAACTCATTCCAGTATTCTTGCCTGGAGAATCCCATGGGCAGAGGAGCGGAGAGTTACAGTTCATGGTGCCACAAGAGTCAGACACGACTGAGCGACTAAGCACACATATTCCTAAGAGTTTAAACAATAATGTCTTTTGTGCTGGTTAATATCAGAACTGGGACTAGAACCCAGAAACAGGAGTCTGATGATAACTTAGCACTCAATAAACAGCTGTGGACTAAGTGAAGTTCATTTTACATAAATAATCAAAGTGGCAAAAAAATTTCCACTCACAGTGAAGCCTAGCTTATTAGTTTTCTCTGGTTTAACCATTGCTTAATTGTGTCAGATGGAAACATTAATAAAAAAAAAACCAAAAACTAGACCCCTGTTTTAAAAAATGGCCTGAAATATTTGCCAGTTAGCTAAAATTTGTTTTCCACCCTAATTAATGTTGCACTCCAACCAAATATAAAGATGCAAGACAGATAATTTACTCACTCTTTTACTTTATTTTCCCTGATATTTGCTATAAATGACATTTATAAATGTATTATATGTGATCTGCTTCTGTAATTTAATTCAATATTTGTGTCATGTATAAAAGCAGATAAACAGATGTGCAAACATATGAATGATGGGAAAATATTGAGAAAAAAATGTTGATAAAATTCAAAATTAAAAGCTTTAATTAAAAGTTCAACAGATGCCCCCAATCTGTTCACATGATTGTGTTCCTTTTACTTCTCAGAACTTTTAAAAATATTAATCACTTTTAATCTATGTAACCACTCCAGTGTTCTTGCCTGAAGAATCCCAGGGACAGGGGAGCCTGGTGGGCTTTCGTCTATGGGGTCACAAAGAGTCGGACATGACTGAAGCGACTTAGCAGGTTTAATCTATGTGAGAATTTTATTTGGGGGTAGTTGTAAATTTTCTGTATAGATATAATTTTAAATGATGCATTTGGATACTTCAGTCACATTTTCAGATGTCTTCTCATGTTATAGTTCTTAAAAGTCTCTAAACTGTGGTCCCAACTTGCTTTCTAATTAATATATCATCTATATGTTACCTAGTAGATAGTATTGCTTGTTTCATCAAGTAGATATTTAATAAGTGCCTCTGGAAACTGCTAAAATCTCTTGCCACACACCTGAGGCTTTTGTGTCTCTGTATGTTAATTTAGTCCTTTACCCCATAGTCTAGAATGTTTTCTAAGAATTTCAGCATGCAGATGCTAGAGGCAGATTGCTTGGTGAAAATTCTCTCATCACATCTTGTGACCTTAAAAGTGAAAGTGAAAGTGAACACTCAGTCGTGTCCAAATCTTTGCGACCCGTGGACTGTAGCCCACCAAGCTCCTCCATCCATGGGATTCTCCAGGCAAGAATACTGGAGTGGGGTGCCATTTCCATCTCCTTAGGCATATTTAAATTCCCTCTTTGCACAGGCTCTTCATTAAAAAAAAAAAAAAAAAAAAAAGGATCCAATGCTTGTAGCTTGCACCTACTTATTCAACTGCAAAGACCAGTGAGCTATCCTGTCATCTGTTTGGAACAGTATTTGACATCTAGTAAATGCTCCATATCGTTTGTTGTTGTGGTTTAGTCACTAAGTCGGGTCCAAGGCTTTGCGACCCTAGGGGCCGTAGCCCACCAGGTTCCTCTCTCCATTTCTAGGCAAGAATACTGGAATGGGTTGTCATTTCTTTCTCCAGGGGATCTTCCCCACTGGAGGGATCAAAGCCTAGTCTCCTGTATTGGCAGGAGGATTTGTTAGCACTGAGCTCCCAGGGAAGCTCTGTATATCGGTAGTTATTATCATTTTTATGAATCTGGAATTTACCTTTTACAAATTATATCAGTTTTAAAATGTAAGTTTTCCCTCCTGTATTCAATTTCCTATCACAAGCTGAGCTACAAATCTGTTGTTCTTTTGACTTTGCTTACAATTTAATTTTTCATTTGTTCATTGAACATTTGTGTAATGCCTAATATGTATTAATTCTTCTGTTGGGTTCAGTTCAGTTCAGTCGCTCAGTCGTATCTGACTCTTCGCAACCCCATGAATCATAGCACGCCAAGCCTCCCTGTCCATCACCAACTCCCGGAGTTCACTCAAACTCATGTCCATTGAGTTGGTGATGCCATCCAGCCATCTCATCCTCTGTTGTCCCCTTCTCCTCCTGCCCCCAATCCCTCCCAACATGAGGGTCTTTCCCAATGAGTCAGCTCATCGCATGAGGTGGCCAAAGTACTGGAGTTTCAGCTTTAACACCAGTCCTTCCAAAGAACACCCAGGACTGATCTCCTTTAGGATGGACTGGTTGGATCTCCTTGCAGTCCAAGAGACTCTCAAGAGTCTTCTCCAACACCACAGTTCAAAAGTATCAATTCTTTGGCACTCAGCTTTCTTCACAGTCCAACTCTCATATGACCACTGGAAAAACCATAGCCTTGACTAGATGGACCTTTGTTGGCAAAGTAATGTCTCTACTTTTCAATATGCTATCTAGGTTGGTCATAACTTTCCTTCCAAGGAGTAAGCGTCTTTTAATTTCATGGCTGCAGTCACCATCTGCAGTGATTTTGGACCCCCCAAAAATAAAGTCTGACACTGTTTCCACTGTTTCCCCATGAAGTGATGGGACCGTATGCCATGATCTTCATTTTCTGAATGTTGATCTTTAAGCCAACTTTTTCACTCTCCTCTTTCACTTTCATCAAGAGGCTTTTGAGTTCCTCTTCACTTTCTGCCATAAGGGTGGTGTCATCTGCATATCTGAGGTTATTGATATTTCTCCCAACAATCTGGATTCCAGCTTGTGCTTCTTCCAGCCCAGCATTTCTCATGATGTACTCTGCATAGAAGTTAAATAAGCAGGGTGACAATATACAGCCTTAACATACTCCTTTTTTTTATTTGTAACCAGTCTGTTGTTCCAAGTCCAGTTCTAACTGTTGCTTCCTGACCTGCATACAGAACCCTTTAAAAGAGGCAAATTTGGGATAAGGTATTTTTTTAAAAAAGGAATAATTTATACCTAATTATACATAGTATTAATAACTTAGGTATTTTGCAATTAAACTATCAATGGTTATTTAGTATTAACTACTTTTTTTATTTATAAATGCACCCTCTTTTAAAAAATGAATTGATATTTTTAGCTTTGATGACTATAGACCAAATAAAAGTGCTTTGTTTATAGCTAACACATCAATAATTTTAATGCACCATGATTTTCATACATTTTATTTATTAATTAATTAATTAAAACATGACCATGTGTATTAATTTGCTAGGACTACCACAACAAAACACCACATTTGAGGGTTCAAAGAGCAAAAATTGTATTTCCTTTAGAAACCTATACCTATATTTTCTATAGATTTTCCTTTGAAGATTAATATTAAGTTAACTATCTTTGTTATGAATTACATCATATACAAGCACTTATATTACATTTAAACATGTTTCCTGAACTTACTGCCTTTCATGATAGAGTAAGGGATAAGATTTTATAACTCAAATGCATATTGAATAAAGCAGATTGTATATAAAACACATACAACTTCTTTTTAAGATCCCGTAGAATATTTACCATAATTAAATATTAGATGATAGTAAAAAGTAATAACGGGGCTTCCCTGGTGGCTCAGACAGTAAAGAATCTGCCTACAGTGAAGGAGACCTGGGTTTAATCCCTGGGTTGGGAAGATCCTCTGGGAAGGGAATGGCTGCCCACTTCAGTATTCTTGCCTGGAGAATCCCATGAACAGAGGAACCTGGCAGGCTACAATGCATTGGGTCACAAAGAGTTGGATGTGACTGAGCGGCTGAGCATGCACATAAAGTGATGATAATGGCAATACATGACAGAACATGGACTTCCCTTGTGGCTCAGACAGTGAGGAATCCACCTGTAATTCAGAAGACCTGGGTTCGAGCCCTGAGTTGGGAAGATCCCCTGGAGGAGGAAATGGCAACTCACTCCAGCATTCTTGCCTGGTAAATCCCATGGACAGAGAGCCTGGCCAGCTACAGTCCATGGGGGCACAAAGGAGTCAGACACAACTTAGCAACTAAACAACAATGACAAAACATACATATGAAATCCAGCAATGAGATAAAAATATATGTATGTATATATGTATACATAAATACACATAAAATCATACAAATTAATACATTAAAAAAGCACCAACTCCAAAGTATTTAAAGAACAAGTCAATAATGCTCAGAGAAACAAAAAAAAATAATAAGGATAAAATCTTAGATCAATGAATTTTAAAATTAGATTCACAAATAAGTCTTTAGGACATGAAAAACAAGTAGAAAAATATGATTTATCACAGCCAAGCCTGTTATCAACAAGACAGCTGTTAGCTCATACCATCAAATGAGTACACATGCATGATTGAGTCCAGCTGAAACTATCTAAGCAGACTGCTCAGTTATCATGGAAATTATAAAAATATGAGTAAATAGGTGCTATTTTAAGCCTTTCCATTTTGGGATGCTTTTATTCTGGGGTGCTCTATTACACAACAATATTTAACTGATACAGTACTCGTTTAGCATTAAAATTTTGAACTGTGTGAAAATTTTATTTGTTCAAAAATAAAAATTTAAAAATACAAAGTGAAATAATAAAAATATGCCATTTTTCATCAAGCATAAGAAAAAATGTTTTTAAGTATTGTTATATAAGTAGTGAGAAAAATAATCACAAATATTATTTAAAATCTGCATCTAAAAATAATTCTCTCAAGGTATTTTAGATGTAGACATGAAAAATATGAGAATCTTAGACTTTTATCTAAAAAACACTTACAATGTGTCTAAAGAAATTAGTCTTTGATGCTCATAAAATCAGAGCTATGAAGAAGTTTTTCATAGACATATTATTGATAATGGGAAATATATGTTATTAAGAATAAAATATTGAATGCCAGTGGATGATACTTTGACTTTATAGGTAGCAGCACTTGGCTCATAAGATGTCCTTAGATTTTAAAACTTCTACATTTTAAAACTCTCATGGTTACTTTTTAAACTTTTTGAAATTATGTACTTCCATACAGTGTCAGACTTTATTTTGGGGGGGCTCCAAAATCACTGCAGATAGTGACTGCAGCCATGAAATTAAAAGACGCTTACTCCTTGGAAGAAAAGTTACCACCAACCTAGATAGCATACAAAAAACCAGAGACATTACTCTATCAACAAAGGTCCATCTAGTCAAGGCTATGGTTTTTCCAGTGGTCATGTATGGATGTGAGAGTTGGACTATGAAGAAAGCTGAGCGCTAAAGAGTTGATGCTTTTGAACTGTGGTGTTGGAGAAGACTCTTGAGAGTTTCTTGGACTGCAAGGAGATCCAATCAGTCCATGCTAAAGGAAATCAGTCCTGGGTGTTCATTGGAAGGACTGATGCTGAAGCTGAAACTCCAATACTTTGGCCACTTGATGCAAAGAGCTGACTCATTTGAAAAGACCCTGATACTGGGAAAGATTGAAGGCAGGAGGAGAAGGGGACGACAGAGGATGAGATGGTTGGATGGCATCACTGACTCAAAGGACATGGGTTTGGGTGGACTCTGGGAGTTGGTGTTGGACAGGGAGGCCTGGCATGCTGAGGTTCATTGGGTCACAAAGAGCCAGACATGACTGAGTGACTGAACTGAACTGAAGGGTTCTGTGTTCCTATTTTGTTGCAGTGGCAAAGAATCCACTTGCCAATGCAGGAGACACGGTTTGACCCCTGGGTCAGGAAGATCCCCTAGAGTAGGAAATGGCACTTGTTCCAGTATTCTTGCCTAGAAAATTCCATGGACAAAGGAGCCTGGTGAGCTACAGTCCATGGGGTTGTAAAGAGTCAGACACGACTGTGTGACTTAGCCCACACACACATATACATTCTTAATTTAAAGGGAACTCATGAGGGTTTTGCTCAGGTGCTTCAACCTGGAAAATTCAGTTATTTTTCATTATCCTTATGAAGAATGCTTCAGAATACTGCAGAATTAAGGTTAGTGATGTCACTGTCAGATCTGAATGCTAATCCTCCCTCCAATATCAGTAAGTATAAAGCATAATGGAACCATGAGAGGAGCATTCCAGATCTGGCTTCTAGTAGAATCCATTTTGGGTCTCAGAAATCCTACTATTTATTCCTTGTAAAATGAATGAAAAGACATACTTCTCCTATTCTTTCTACTCAACACAAACTACCTTTGTGGAGTCATCAGCAACTCTAAGCCAGTTTATAACAATGGTGAGTCCTGCAGGTCATCAACAATTGTGTCCGTGAATAGGTACTGCTTCGGTCAATTGAAATTCTTATAAAGGATATCTGTGGTTGCAAAGATAAATCAAACAGCTAAAGAAACATTGAAAATGTAAAAGAATGGTGGTGAGCTCCAAGCAACTTGGCACATATTTATTCAGCAGACAAAGGGACAGAACTTAGAATTGGCAGGCATTTTCTGTAGAAAACCTCATGGGGTGTTTGTCCCCTTTAGGTATTCCCTAAATGAGAGAGAAGAAACAGGGTGAAATGGTGGCCAACCTTTGAAACCTCACACTTGATTTTTAAAATATAAATCACCTCCCCTCACTTCATGATGAACTTTTAGATTTTTGAGACAAATACAGAGAGAGGAAGAAGAGAAAATGACCCTTTTCTGATGTTGATAATGTGGACTAATTCCCTGAAGAACTGTTATTGTAAGAAATTATACAGAATAATTCATATACCAACAAACATTTCTACAACAAACAATAATCATACTAGCAGTATCCATCATGATCCCTTACATTTTGTGAAGAGCATGACTAATGTGTCAATTGTGAGGCTCACACAATTGATTTTTCCAAGTTAACCATTAGATCATCTCTTATTTGTCTAAAAATTCTGTCTTGTTTAATAGTTCTTTTTTACTAAAGAGTGTATTACCATAATGTCTCATCAGAATAGCACAGAATGGAGAAAAATAATAAGATTTATGTTTTTATATTTCTACGTCTTCCAACAGAAGCTTAAATACATGTGTCTTCAATATCTATCTTCCTTATTTCCTTACCCATACCTACAGTACATCATACACACCCAACAGATATACATCCCATATGTGTGTGTGTGTGTTAGCAGCTCGGTCGTGGACTGCAGCCTGCCAGGTTCCTTTGTTCATGGAATTCTCCAAGCAAGAATATTGGAGTGGGCAGCCATTTCCTTCTCCTGGGGATCTTCCCGACCCAGGGACCAAACCTGGGTCTCCTGCTTTACCATGTGAGCCACCAGGGAAGTCCATGCCCCTTTTATGCATGCACAACTCCGATCTTTTTATACTCTTACTTTGGTAATTATGCAGCTCACACGGGGCTGACCTAATCTGTCTAGTCCAAATTGGAAAACATATTTAAAAAAAATTCATGTGATAAAATATTTTAAAATGCCAACATATAAAGACAGAGAAATGAACAAAATAGCAGTATGCTGATAAATTTACTAATGTTCTGAATCACAGTATCTATAGACAGTGACTTAATAACTAGATATTGTCAAGCAAACACTCATTTGGAAAAACCTATAGCTAACAATACACTCTCCCTAAGATCAAGGTCAAATATAAGGATATTTTCTTTTATCAGTTTTATATAATATTTACTTTGATGCCCAAGCCAGTGAAATAAAGGAATAAAATAAGAATATATTATCAGAAAGGAAGTAGTAAAACTACCTATTCACAAAGACATAATACTTTAATTAAAACATCTTAAGGGAGAAACAAAAACTTAGAATGAATAAATGACATTTGAAAGGCATACAATTTAAAGGCAAAAAATAATCACATTCTTCCTATATTGGCATTAAATGATTAGAAATATGAAAAAATAATCATTAAAATAAAATATTTAAGAATAATTTTCACAAAGGATATGCAAAATATCCACAATGAAAACTAAAAACAGAAAAGTATTCACAAGAAAAATGTTGGTTTTAATAAATTAAAAATATATATTATATTCATCATTAATATTGCATTCTAAAAGTGTCCATTCTTTCCAATGTGATCCATAAGATTTAAGGTAATACAAATCATAATCCCAAGATGTTTTTTCAGTAGAAATGGACAAAATAACTCTAAAATCATGGTAGCTCAGACGGTAAAGAATCACTCTGCAATTCAGGAGACCTGGGTTCGAACCTTGGGTCAGGAAGATCCCCTGGAGAAGGGAAAGGCTACCCACTACAGTATTCTTGCCTGGAGAATTCCATGGACAGAGGAGCCTAGCAGGCCATAGTCCATGGGGTCGCAAAGACTCAGACATGACTCAGCAACCACAATCCATATAAAAATGCAAAGGATCTAAGATATTCTTTAAATAGAAGACAGAAGTTGGACATCAAGTATACAGTGAAATAATAGTAATCAAAATACTGTAATATGTATAACTAAGCAAATAGAGATAGAACAGAAATAGATACTCATATAGACACACATCAAATAGAACTCAAATAGACCACATATAGAGTCAGTTAACTTCAAAAAAGTGTCAGAGCAATTCCATGGGGAAATGAAAGTTTCTTAATAAATGGTGCTAGAAAACTTGTCTATCAATTTGCAAAATAGATACAAGAAACAAACCACACCCTTACCTCCTATTATTCATAAGTTAATTTGCGAGAGACCACGTATTTATGTGTAAAAGCTAGATATATAAAACATCTAGAAGGGAACACACAAGAATAAAGCCGTGAACTAAGAGCAGGCAAAGATTTGTTTGAAATAACCTAAAACACATAATTGATAAGTTAAACTATATTAAATACTTCATGTCATCCAAATACATTATTTTAAGAACAATGAGGCATGAACTCAGAGGAAAAAAATGTAAAATATGTATCTGGTGAAGAAGTTTTATCATATATAGTCAAAATGTCTCAATTCAACACAAATGACAAAGAATCGAATAAGAAAATTATCAAAATATTTGAATATACCCTTCTCAAAGTCAGATAAATGAGGTACCAATAGTCACATAAACATGAATTAAATCAGCAAAATGTGAAATAAAACAACAATAAGGCATCGCTACACACACACAACCTGCTCCAGTGTTCTTGCCTGGAGAATCCCAGGGACAGGGGAGCCTGGTGGGCTGCCGTCCATGGGGTCACTAGGAGTCAGACACGACTGAAGTGACTTAGCAACATACACATACTAGAAGGGCAAGTATGAAAAAGGTTTCTATAGAAAGATGGTGAAAATGTGACACAATTATAACTCTCTTTTATTGAAGATGACCAGGTGCTAATAAAAGTAAACATACAACTAACATATTACAAAGAAAATGCTCTCTTAAATATTCACCCAAGAGAAATAATGATAGAGGTCCACAGAAACACTTATGCATGAAAGTTTATAGCAACTTTACCTGGAATAGTTTATTTCCAAACTTGACAATTACACAAATGCCAGACCGCAGGGAATGCATAACTAATCGTGCTCTATTCATACAATGGCATATGATTTCTAGAATAGATAAAATTAATCTATGGAGAAGAAAAATAAATCAAATATTCACCTCTAAGGACATGTTGGTTGGATGAAGCACAAACTGGAATTAAGATTGCTTGGAAAAATATCAATAACCTCAGATGCTTCAGCAATACGTGAACCTTGAACTTCCTGATGTTCAAGCTGGTTTTAGAAAAGGCAGAGGAACCAGAGATCAAATTGCCAACATCTGCTGGATCATTGAAAAAGCAAGAGAGTTCCAGAAAAACTTCTATTTCTGCTTTATTGACTATGCCAAAGCCTTTGACTGTGTGGATCACAATAAACTGTGGAAAATTCTGAAAGAGATGGGAATACCAGACCACCTGATCTGCCTCTTGAGAAATATGTATGCCAGTTAGGAAGCAACAGTTAGACCTGGACATGGAACAACAGACTGGTTCCAAATAGGAAAAGGAGTACGTCAAGGCTGTATATTGTCACCCTGCTTATTTAACTTCTATGCAGAGTACATCATGAGAAACGCTGGGCTGGAAGAAGCACAAGCTGGAATCAAGATTGCCGGGAGAAATATCAATAACCTCAGATATGCAGATGACACAACCCTTATAGCAGAAAGTGAAGAGGAACTAAAAAGCCTCTTGATGAAAGTGAAAGAGGAGAGTAAAAAAGTTGGCTTAAAGCTCAACATTCAGAAAACTAAGATCATGGCATCCGGTCCCATCCCTTCATGGCAAGTAGATGGGGAAACAGTGGAAACAGTGTCAGGCTTAATTTTTGGGGGCTCCAAAATCACTGAAGATTATTATCGCAGTCATGAAATTAAAAGATGCTTAGTCTTTGGAAGGAAAGTTATGACCAATCTAGAAAGCATATTGAAAAGCAGAGACACTGCTTTGCCAACAAAGGTCCGTCTAGTCAGGATATGGTTTTTCCAGTGGTCATGTATGGATGTGAGAGTTGGACTGTGAAAAAGCTGACCGCTGAAGAATTGATGCTTTTGAACTGTGGTATTGGAGAAGAGTCTTGAGAGTTTCTTGGACTGCAAGGAGATCCAACCAGTTCATTCTAAAGGAGATAAGTCCTGGGTGTTCTTTGGAAGGACTGATGCTAAAGATGAAACTCCGAATCTTTGGCCACCTCATGTGAAGAGTTGACTCATTGGAAAAGACTCTGATGCTGGGAGGGATTGGGGGCAGGAGGAGAAGGGGACGACAGAGGGTGAGATGGCTGGATGGCATCACTAACTCGATGGTCGTGAGTCTGAGTGAACTCCAGGAGTTGGTGATGGACAGGGAGGCCTGGCGTGCTGCAATTCATGGGCTCGCAAAGAGTCGGATACGACTGAGCAACTGAACTGAACTGAACTGATGCAGATGACACCACTTAAGGCAGAGAGCGAAGAGGAACTAAAGAACCTCTTGATGAAAGTGAAAGTCTTGGCATCACCAAGTCTATGGAATTGAGTTTAAGCAAGCTCCAGGAGTTGGTGATGGACAGGAAAGCCTGGCGTGCTGCAGATCATCAGGTTGAAAGAGTCAGACACAACTGAGAAACTGAATTGAACAGAAAGAGATGTTTGGCAGGGACGGGAAATGGACATTTCCTTTGGTGATCAAATACTCTATATTTGGATAGAAATGTAGGTTATTTGTTAAAAAATATAAAATTACATAGCAAAAGTATGTGTATTTTAATTTACTTAAATTTTATGTCAAAGAAAATCTGTAAGCAAACATAAAAGGAAATATGGCATAATTACACATATAAATTTTGGTGCTTCCGTAGCTCAGATGCTAAAGAATCTGCCTGCAATGTGGGAGTCTTGCGTTCAGTCCCTGGGTCAGATGATCCCCTGGAGAAGGGAATGGCTACCCACTGCAGTATTCTTGCTTGATAAATTCCATGGACAGAGGGGCCTGGCGGGTTACAGTCCATGGGATCACAAAGAGTTGGACATGACAGAGCAGAGCGACTAACACTTTCACTTTTCACTTTCATAAAAAAATGTTTGGGTAACTAATGAAAATAAATATAGAAAGAAAATAACCAATAAAGATAAAATCAAGATCTTTTAAGTACACATAAATTGGGTCAATTTATCTTTTAAATTTCCCATAGATTGAAAATATCAAAAACTATGAATGAATTAAAAAGAACAGTGTGAAATCAGAAACACTTAAATCCTATTTCTTCTATGTAAGTGGAATTCCTACCATTCCATTTATAAAATTATTGCCAATAATTTTTCTCCTCATTTTGTTTTCTTGGTAGGGGAAAAAAATGTGAAAATTGCAGGGAGTAAGAGACAGTGTTCTAACAGATATTGTAATTTATTTTAGCAAGTTTAATAACATAGAGCTGAAATTGTGACCCAAGTGTATTAAATGATGAATAAATTATCATTTGAAAGGTGAAAACATAGTATATTATGTCTATCAAAACTGGTGACTAGGGCACGTATTTACTTTATTTTCTAACTATTCAACATTGTAAAATAGGGAGCTATACCAATTTGACATTTTTTTAGTGACTCTAAATTCCATTATATTTCCCTTTATTATTTTTGAGTATTGGAGGATGCAAATATAAATATACATTCTGTTACATTAAAAAAAGGAATAGAAAATGATAAAGGAAAGTCATTTAATGTTTTGGTTTTAGGTCATTTATTTCTCCATGCATGAGGAGAAGTTAAACAATGCCATCCTAAGGGAATATTATCCTGCAATAAAGGAATCAGATTTTTTTAAAATCAAGGTATAAATTATAAGTAAAGCACAGCTCCTCTAATATCTACTTTTTGTAATTCTTTTTTAAGTGTATGCTTAAATTATTACAAATAATTATTTGTATTATTTGAATTATTACAAAGTTTCACAGGCTTTCATCTAAAGTATTTAAAATTTGGAAATTTTATTCAATATACAACAGCAAATGCATATTTAGAATATAATTCAGGAACAAATTTTTGTCCTTCTATAAAAATAATGAAATCAATTGCAGTCTTAGTTTAAGAACTTCACTTTTACCTGAAGGAAAATTCCTTCTCTACCAAAGGACAGCAGAAAGAAGGATTAATCTAAATCCAGTTAGAGTGCAAAAGAATAATCTCCAATATGTTATCAGTGTTTCTCAACTTCTTGAGTCTATTTCTTATAGGCTGTTTTTTACATATTTAATTACATTTTTATTTTATTGCAAATGTTTTTATGTAGCTTGAGATATAAAATAAACTTCATTTGGAAAAGTAAAATCCCTCTGTCTCTTACATATAAATTTATTATCATTATAGTAAATGGAATTTGCTATTATCAATTAGGGAAAACATTTTGTGAGGCTGGAGATGAGAAATGAAATGGGAACCTAACCCAGCAAAGATAACTTCAGAGTTCTCTTGACCACAAATAGCATGCCCAGGTGACCATGTCTTAATAAGTAAAGTGGATTCAATTTGCTGTGCCTGCTAGTTTTTTGCTTTCCTTCAAGGAGCTGTGACAGACAGTATAGGGCCTGCAGGGGATTGTTCGTACCCTCCCACTGCTGATATCTGTCATTGCATCTTGTTCCTGTTCCCTGGCTTGACAGGAATTCTGCTTCAGGGTTGAGAATGGTTGGGAACCTAGCCCATTTCTGCCTGTCAGCCTTGTTGACAGGTAGACACGGGAGCTGCCCTCTTCAGTGTCATCTAGCTCAGCTTCTAGAGGCACCAGAATAGAGGTTTTCTTTTCCACTGAACAAAGGGGAGTCCACGACACAGAAATGTGACACCTTAACTGCTGCCGCTCAATTCTGGTTTGTTGATTCAACAGATTGTTCCTCCCACCACTCCTGGCTTAGATCAGCACTTAACCAGTGTGCAAATCTTAATGAATCCTCTAGACTCAACAATACTGAATGTTTCACCATACTCCAGGCATACACATGTGTGTGGGCTAAGTCACTTCAGCCGTGTCCAACTCTTTGTGACCTGATGGACTGTAGCCCACCAGGCTCCTTTGTCCATGGGATTCTTCAGGCATGAATACTGGGGTGGGTTGCCATTTCCTACTCCAGGCAAACACACACAGATGGTTAAAAGGGTCCTCCCAAACTCATCTCATTATTAAACTCCTGTGTTAGTTAGCTTGGGCTTCTAAGACAAATGTATCATGGGCTGCTATTTTTCTGGAGGCTGGAATTCTAAGATCAATATGCCAGCTAATTAAATTCCTGGTTAAGAGTGCTCTTTCTGGATTTGCAAGTGGGAAAAGGCAAAATGATAGGATACTGAAAGAGAAACTTCCCAGGTCAGTAGGTGCCCAATATGCTACTGGAGATCAGTGGAGAAATAACTCCAGAAAAAATGAAGGGATGGAGCCAAAGCAAAAACAATACCCAGCTGTGGATGTGACTGGTGACAGAAGCAAGGTCTGATGCTGTAAAGAGCAATATTGCATAGGAACCTGGAATGTCAGGTCCATGAATCAAGGCAAATTGGAAGTGGTCAAACAAGAGATGGCAAGAGTGAATGTCAACATTCTAGGAAACAGTGAGCTGAAATGGACTGGAATGGGTGAATTTAACTCAGATGACCATTATATCTACTACTGTGGGCAGGAATCCCTCAGAAGAAATGGAGTGGCCATCATAGTCGACAAAAGAGTCCGAAATGCAGTACTTGGATGCAGTCTCAAAAATGACAGAATGATCTCTGTTCGTTTCCAAGGCAAACCATTCAATATCACAGTAATCCAAGTCTATGCCCCAACCGGTAAAGCTGAAGAAGCTGAAGTTTAACGGTTCTATGAAGACCTACAAGACCTTTTAGAATTAACACCCAAAAAAGATGTCCTTTTCATTATAGGGGACTGGAATGCAAAAGTAGGAAGTCAAGAAACACCTGGAGTAACAGGCAAATTTGGCCTTGGAATACGGAATGAAGCAGGGCAAAGACTAATAGAGTTTTGCCACAAAAATGCACTGGTCATAACAAATACCCTTTTCCAACAACACAAGAGAAGACTCTATACATGGACATCACCAGATGGTCAACACCGAAATCAGATTGATTATCTTCTTTGCAGCCAAAGATGGAGAAGCTCTATACAGTTAGCAAAAACAAGACCGGGAGCTGACTGTGGCTCAGACCATGAATTCCTTATTGCCAAATTCAGACTTAAGTTGAATAAAGTAGGGAAAACCACTAGACCATTCAGGTATGACCTAAATCAAATCCCTTATGATTATACAGTGGAAGTGAGAAATAGATTTAAGGGCCTAGACCTATCTGTCTATTCTAGGCCTAGATAGATAGAGTGCCTGATGAACTATTGGAATGGGGTTAGTGACATTGTACAGGAGATAAGGATTAAGACCATCCCCATAGAAAAGAAATGCAAAAAAGCAAAATGGCTGTCTGGGGAGGCCTTACAAATAGCTGTGAAAAGAAGAGAAGTGAAAAGCAAAAGAGAAAAGGAAAGATATAAACATCTGAATGCAGAGTTCCAAAGAATAGCAAGAAGAGATAAGAAAGCCTTCTTCAGCGATCAGTGCAAAGAAATAGAGGAAAATAACAGAATGGGAAAGACTAGGGATCTCTTCAAGAAAATCAGAGATACCAAAGGAACATTTCATGCAAAGATGAGCTCGATAAAGGACAGAAATGGTATGAACCTAACAGAAGCCGAAGATATTAAGAAGAGATGGCAAGAATACACAGAAGAACTATACAAAAAAGATCTTCATGACCCAGATAATCATGATGGTGTGGTCACTGACCTAGAGCCAGACATCCTGGAATGTGAAGTCAAGTGGGCCTAAGAAAGCATCACTACGAACAAAGCTAGTGGAGGTGATGGAATTCCAGTTGAGCTATTCCAAATCCTGAAAGATGATGCTGTGAAAGTGCTGCACTCAATATGCCAGCACATTTGGAAAACTCAGCAGTGGCCACACGACTGGAAAAGGGCAGTTTTCATTCCAATCCCAAAGAAAGGCAATGCCAAAGAATGCTCAAACTACTGCACAATTGTACTCATCTCACACACTAGTAAAGTAATGCTCAAAATTCTCCAAGCCAGGCTTCAGCAATATGTGAACCGTGAACTTCCTGATGTTCAAGCTGGTTTTAGAAAAGGCAGAGGAACCAGATCAAATTGCCAACATCCACTGGATCATAGAAAAAGCAAGAGAGTTCCAGAAAAACATCCATTTCTGCTTTATTGACTATGCCAAAGCCTTTGACTGTGTGGATCACAATAAACTGTGGAAAATTCTTCAAGAGATGGGAATAGCAGACCACCTGATCTGCCTTTTGTGAAATTTATATGCAGGTCAGGAAGCAACATTTAGAACTGGACATGGAACAACAGACTGGTTCCAAACAGGAAAAGGAGTTCGTCAAGGCTGTATATTGTCACCCTGCTTATTTAACTTCTATGCAGAGTACATTATGAGAAACGCTGGACTGGAAGAAACACAAACTGGAATCAAGATTGCCGGGAGAAATATCAATAACCTCAGATATGCAGATGACACCACCCTTATGGCAGAAAGTGAAGAGGAACTGAAAAGCCTCTTGATGAAAGTGAAAGTAGAGAGTGAAAAAGTTGGCTTAAAGCTCAACATTCAGAAAAGGAAGATCATGGCATAAAGTCCTACCACTTCATGGGAAATAGATGGGGAAACAGTGGAAACAGTGTCAGACTTTATTTTTCTGGGCTCCAAAATCACTACAGATGGTGACTGCAGCCATGAAATTAAAAGACGCTTATTCCTTGGAAGGAAAATTATGACCAACCTAGATAGCATATTCAAAAGCAGAGACATTACTTTGCCAACCAAGGTTCGTCTAGTCAAGGCTATGGTTTTTCCAGTGGTCATGTATGGATGTGAGAGTTGGACTGTGAAGAGGGCTGAGTGCCAAAGAATTGATGCTTTTGAACTATGGTGTTGGAGAAGACTCTTGAGAGTCCCTTGGACTGCAAGGACATCCAACCAGTCCATTCTGAAGGAGATCAGCCCTGGGATTTCTTTGGAGGGAATGATGCTAAAGCTGAAACTCCAGTACTTTGGCCACCTCATGCGAAGAGTTGACTCACTGGAAAAGACTCGATGCTGGGAGGGATTGGGGGCAGGAGGAGAAGGGGACGACAGAGGATGAGATGGCTGGATGGCATCACTGACTCGATGGATGTGAGTCTGAGTGAACTCCGGGAGTTGGTGATGGACAGGGAAGCCTGGCGTGCTGCGATTCATGGGGTCGCAAAGAGTCGGACGCGACTGACCGACTGATCTGATCTGACCTTTTGGCTGTATCCTCACTTGATGATAGCTCAAATGTTAAAGAATCTACCTGCAATGCAGGAGACCTGGGTTGGATCCCCTGGTCGGAAAGATCCCCTGGTGAAGGGAATGACAATCTACTCCAGTGTTCTTGCCTGGCGAATACCACAGACAGAGGAGCCTGGCAAGCTACAGTCCATGGGTTAGAAAAAGAGTTGGACACAACTAAGTGACTAACACTCACTTGATGAAGACAGAGAGGCTCTAGTCTCTTCCTTTTATTATAAGAACACTAACCCCATCCTCATAACCTCTTCTATCTCTCATTACTTTCCCAAAGCCCCATCTCTTAATTGGGAATTGCAGAAGGTACTGGCACCCCACTCCAGTACTCTCACCTGGAAAATCCCATGGAAGGAGGAGCCTGGTGGGCTGCGGTCCATGGGGTCACTAGGAGTCCGACACGACTGAGTGACTTCACTTTCACTTTTCACTTTCATGCATTGGAGAAGGAAATGGCAACCCACTCCAGTGTTCTTGCCTGGAGAATCCCAGGGACGGGGGAGCCTGGTGGGCTGCCGTCTCTGGGGTCGTATAGAGTCGGACATGACTGAAGCGACTTAGCAGCAGCAGCAGCAGTTCATTGCACTGGGGATTGGAGTTCCGACACGTGAATTTTAGGTGGGGGGAGGGGATAAACACTCAGTACATAACACTCTATGCCTTATTTTAAATTCTTCATCTCTTAAATACTAGCATTAGTGTTTAACATATCTAATTTATTTTGTGTAAGGATATTAATTATTGGATCATGGCAATTCAATTCAGTTCCCATAAAATGAGCTATTATTTTAGTGAGTTCAGTAGCATAAGCAGTATTCTTTGGAAACACTCAATTATAAACATTGAGTTGATTATTCTTTAGTTTCATCACCTTTGCAGTGTCTATATTATAATACATGATTTCTTATTATAAATTTTCACACTGTTTACATATCAATTTGCCTATAACATTGGGAGCTACTTGAAAACCAAAAGTGTAACTTATTAATTTTTGTCCACTTCATTTATGACAATTTATGGAACAAAGCAGGCACTGAGTAAATGTGTTTAGAGTGTTGAAAGAATGGCACAAATTATCAAATATATAATGTGCAAAAGAGCAAAATATGGAACTTATCATAATACATTTGTCATTTAATTATATAAACTATAATTATGGCTTTGTAAAATTTATAGTAACATTTGAACAAAGACTAAAAGAATAGCAGGGAAAATGAGAACAGACTGATTTGTTGGAGATAGTAAAAATGAGCTTTTCTATGTTTCTGATTTCTATTCAAATGATCATATTATTTGGCAATAAGCAAGATATAAGAAAAATGCTATGAATATTACATGAGATGTAATGAGTTCTATGTCTATATTATGCAGCTGTTTCTATTTCCCCAAGATTGGTTGGATGTGATTATCCCCATGATCACTCCAGCCAATGAAATTATAACTAGCTAAAGGACAAATGAGTCAGCTCTTCACATCAGGTGGCACTCAGCTTTCTTTATAGTCCAACTCTCACATCCATACAGGACAACTGGACAAACCATAGCCTTAAGTAGATGGACCTTTGTTGACAAAGTAATGTCTCTGCTTTTTAATATGCTGTCTAGATTGGTCATAACTTTCCCTCCAAGGAGTAAGCATCTTTTAATTTCATGGTTGCAGTCACCATCTGCAGTGATTTTGGAGCCCAAAAAAATAAAGTCTGACACTGTTTCCACTGTTTCCCCATCTATTTGCCATGTAGTGATGGGACAGAAAGCCATGATCTTAGTTTTCTGAACGTTGAGCTTTAAGCCAACTTTTTCACTCTCCTCTTTCACTTCCATCATATTATATTAAAGAGAATTCAATTATTGATTAGCTTGTAAAGAAGCACATTATTGATTATATATGTTAATATTTTACTAAGTATTAAGATCTAGTGTAATAACATTTGTTATTCTAATCCCTTAGCTCTCCTGTAGGTAAGTTCAATCCTACATTTATTTTTGAGATAAGGATTATGTAAATAGAATCTCCTCTAAATAATATAACTCTATGAGTAAAATTAGACTAAAAGTACTAGCCTTTTTAATTCAAATGTTCATCTTTAATAGTAATATCTTTCTTCTTCTCCTCTTGTAATGACTTTTTATTTACTATTTCAGGATGTATATTTTACCATTAAAATTAAAATATGTAGATTTTATGTGCTACGTAAGTATGCAATATGACATATAATATCTATTAATATACTATTAATACATAACAGATGTATATTTTAGAATTAAAGTTAAATATTTTAGCATTCAAAATTGTAGCTAATTTGTAAACCCATCTAACATTGTTTAAAATAGAGTAGAGCCTCTCAAGGGCCTCTATTAAGTCTCTTTCTGACACCCAAGGACTGAAAAATCACTGGAGGCAAGAAGTTACAGATTCTCAGAAAAACCACATCCTATAGAAGCACAGCTGACCCAGATATAACTGTGGACCAGAATAGATATGAGCCCAACCCCTCTTTCCTGTTCCTTGCCCTTTGAAACTCAATAAAAAGACTCAAATTCCCACTCTTCTGGGCTGAGATCACTCTATCTGGCCCCTTTGCTCCCTTGAATAGTGAATAAAAGTTCTGTTTTCTTCCCTTAATAATGCTTCTGTGAATGATTTCATCATCTGCATTGGCATACTTAACATAACTGGTATCTATAAATTTTTACTTCTTTAATTTGTTGTTGTTTGTCACTAAGTTGTGTCCAGCTCTTTGCCACCCCATGGACTGTGTAGCCCACCAGACTCCTCTGTCCATGGGATTTTCTAGGCAAGAATATTGGAGTGGGTTAGCTGTTTCCCTTCTCCAGGGATCTTCCTGGCCCAGGGAACAAACCCACGTCTCCTGCATTGGCAGGAGGATTCTTTACCACTGAGCCACCGGAGAAGCCCAGTTCTTTAGAGTGTGTGCTAAGTCCTTTAGTTCTGTCTGAACTTTTTGGGACCTCTAGGCAAGAATACTGGAGTGGGTTGCCATCCCCTTCTCCAGGGGATTTTCCTGACCCAGGGATTGAAACTGCATCTCTTATGTCTCCTGCATTGACAGGCAAGTTCTTTTTCCAACTGTGCCATCTAGGAAGCCCAAAATTCTTCAGAATAGTGAAGTGAAGTGAAGTTGCTCAGTCGTGCCCTATCCTTTGCGACCCCATGGACTGTAGCCTACCAGGCTTCTCTGTCCATGGGATTTTCCAGGCAAGAATACTGGAGTGGGTTGCCATTTCCTTCTCCAGGGGATCTTACTGACCCAGGGATCGAACCCAGGTCTCCCACAATGCAAGCAGACACTTTACCCTCTGAGCCACCAGGGAAGCCCCATTCTTCAGAATAAATAGTCCTAAATAATGAATTATGGCAAAAAAGAGAATATAATCTTGACTTTCTTTTCAACCCCACTGATAATTTCAAAGTCCCATTGACCTACTCTCAAGTTATGATTATTTCCATAACCAGAAGAGCAATTTCAGTTTAATGACAATTTTGTCCAACTGCCTGATAAAGTAGTAGGGGCTTACATAAATGTACCTTTATGTTGATATTTTTTCTCAGGCTCCCCTGCTCCCAATTCACGTAGATGTGAAGGTATTAACTGTGGCACCACAACATGAGTTTGAATGACTTCATGGCTTTGTCCCAGCAGCAGCTATCATGCCACACAAGGATTACCATGCCAATGAGACTAATAACAAAGATTTAAAATGATTGGCGTGCCCAGCCCAGAAAATAGTGAATGAATGTTCATGACTATTCACTGGAATCCAGAGACAACATATTATGGAAATTTTAACTAATTTGTGTGAGAAATACAGATATGAGACAAAATAATACATGATACATATGAATCTGCTAAAACAAAATATTGTCTTAATTTCCCTTTTCTTCTATAATCTGAGCATTGTTTGAATTCCATGTCAGTTTCTTGAAATACATATTTATCAGCAAATCAGTGACTAAGTAGATATTCAGTATTAGTTCAGTCAGTTATATTTTAAGAAGAAAGTGGCTACCCACTCCAGTATTCTTGCCTGGAGAATTCCATAGACAGAGGAGCCTCATGGGCTACAGCCCATGGAGTTGTAATGAGTTGGACATGACTGAGTGACTAACACTTTTACTTTCAAGCATTATTTTAGCTATTGAACAGTTACTTGGTAATGAAAAATCAATAAACAAACAATCCTTGCCCTTATGAACCTTACTATAAACCATAAGTAAATAGAAATAAAAAGAATATGTATAAAATATGTCAGAGTTAGCCTCATTCTATGAAGATAACAAAACAAGGGGGGAAAAGGGGCAAAAAGAGTGACCCAATGGGGCTTTGCTGTTTTATAAAAGATAATCAGGAAGGATTCTTTGGTAAGGTGATAAAGAACAGAAACATTAAGAATGTGACAGTAGCTGAGTGGATATCAAGGGGAAGAAAAATAGTAATAAATCTACTGTGACTTGAACAGGATAAGTGGGAATGGGGAAAAAGGGGTAGTAAGGGCCAAATGATTTAGGGTTTTGTAGGTCAGTATAAAAACAAAAAAAATTTTTAAATAAGATGAAAAATCTGGGAAGTGTTCAATTTAAACATTGACTTTCATTTTTAAAAGATTGTTCTGGCATTTGGTGTGGAGAAATTGAAAGAATAAGCAAAATTGCAGCATGGAGACAAGTTAATATTATATTCCAGTCATTCAGGCAAAATATGATAATGGTTTAAACCAAATTGGTAATAATATTTGGCATGCCTATTTGATAGACCAAAGAGGAGGATGAATAGGTGGTTAGCTTTGTTGCTGAAAATTCTTAAGTTTTTAACAGATGTAAATTTGGAAGATGTTAGAGTAGAGATTGGAAAAGGCAATAGCACCCCACTCCAGTACTCTTGCCTGGAAAATCCCATGGATGGAGGAGCCTGGTAGGCTGCAGTCCATGGGGTCACTGAGGGTCAGATACGACTGAGCAACTTCACTTTCACTTTTCACTTTCATGCATTGGAGAAGGAAATGGCAACCCACTCCAGTGTTCTTGCCTGGAGAATCCCAGGGACGGGGGAGCCTGGTGGGCTGCCGTCTATGGGATCGCACAGAGTCGGACATGGCTGAAGTGACCCAGCAGCAGCAGAGTAGAGATTGTGCCTTAATTTTAGCTTGGAATAAACAGATTATTTGCAGCAATTCATGTATGAGGGGTCCTTTGGAAGCAGAGGTAGCAGTAAGAATGCAGGCATAGAGACAGAGAAGGAGAAAACTCTAGAGTTGATGTGTATGATTGAGACTGATGTTGCAAGTATTGGACATTTGATTCTGCAAGAACCTCTGGAGAAGTGCACAGATTTCTGGAAGTTTCCATCTAAATGACAGAAGGCTGGGAAATTTATTTATTTATTTGTTCCTGTTCTCCATCATTATCAGATAGTTGTTTCCAGGAGTTTTATATCACTCTGGATATCCCCGCTGTCTTTCCTTCTGGGTCAAATGTTTTTTAAAAAATTCTGGGGAAGAAGATAGAAATGTGCTTAAAGTGGGAACCATGTCACTCTAAGATAATTCAGAGTCTGCATGGAGCTGCCATTAAGCCTGAAATCAGAGGGGGCCTCAAAGAACACAGCATAGAACCAGAGACATCCACTACAGACATTCTATAAACCTAGATGATGAAATGGGATAGGGCTGTCTCTAAGGACTAAAAAAAAGTAAGAAGAATTAGAGAAGAATTCCCCACAACCTGTGGATACTCCCAGTATTTAGAGTTTGGGAAAGTTCAGAAGAACCAACAAAAAGAACCAAAAAGGAACTACTAGTTAAATAAAGAGAACCAAGAATGGATATCTTGAAAGGCAAATAAAGAAAACACATCAAGAAAAGCATTCATTTAAAAAAAGAGTCAAATTCTACTGACAGATAAACTAAGGGTTGAGAATTCATTATTAGATTTATTGATAATGACACTGAAAATAGGATACACAGTCCTGACTGAAATAAACTTAACTGAGACTAGAAAAACAAGATGTGGAAATGAAAGGCAATAAACAAACAGAAAACTCAAGGGGTTTTATAGTGAAAGAAGGTGAAAATATACTGGCATGTTGAGGAGGCTGTGGTATCAAAAACAAATAATATTTTATGAATTATTTTCTAATTCTACTGTAAGTAGCTAATGAGTTAAGCTTGGTTCTGTAGCTCAAAAGAAAATTTGTGACTAGAGAAATATAGCTCTGGTTGAAACATATTGCTTATACACTGCTTGTCCTATAAAATAGAACATTATAAAATAGGATATTTGTTGTTGTTTAGCCACTTCAGTTGTATCTGACTGTTTATGGACTGTAGCCCACTAGACTCCTCTGTCTATGGGATTTCCCAGTTAAGAATACTAGAGTGGGTTACCACTTCCTTCTTTGGGGGACGACCCAAGGATCAAACCTGTGTCTCCTACATTGGCAGGCAGATTCTTTATCACTGAGCCACTAGACAAGCCCAAAATAGAATATACTTCAGAGTAAACATTCATCACTACGTGTTTTTTTCCTTCTACTTCCTTTTCCTTTTCTCACATGTTTTCACCACTGAGCTTAACAATCTCTCACCAATCTTAAGCTGACAGGACAATTGTGTGACAGGCATGTTGCAGCATAATTTTTCTCTACTTATTTTAAGGTAGGCATATGGGTAAACAAGCTAGAATTTGGGGGCCCCAGCCAATCACAATCCAAGTAAGGAAAAAATTCAACAGCATAATTTCCTGTCCATACCCCCCTGAAGAAGAGTGTCAAATGAGATCAATGAAAAAGAATCCCTCAGGGGAACATTTAAGAAGTGGGTTGTCTGTGCTAATCCAAAGTGGTCAAATGATATAATGGGTTAAAACAATTAAAAGCATGGTTCGCAAAATCTTTTGAACATTTTAAACTTATCAAGTGGGAGAATCACATCTCTATGAATAGTAATTAGGTGTTTCTGTTGTCAATGACGCCAAGAAGCTGGTTGGTATTGTTCAACTTAAAAGGTAGAGTGCTCAAGTTAGTAAATTATAGTTGATGAATTAAAACCCTGTCACATGTTTATATAATAGTTTCATTATTTAATAATATTTAAAGTCCATTAGAAGAAAGTATCATGTAGTGGTTACTAATCCAGGCATTGTGGTATTATAATCTTGGTTGGAATAATATTCCTCAGAAAAATAAATATTATTATTATTGTAAGAAATATAATAAAGAATGTAGTATCAACAATATAAGTAGTCTTACCTCTGCTTTTTATCATTTCAACTCTAACTACATTTGTTGAAAAGATGTCAGCACAAATGCATCTTATTTGTTGATTCAGCCTTTATGCTGTTTGCAAAATAGGAAATAACAACTTACTACTTGCTTGAAGAAGACAATTATAATTTGAATGTTATTAAACCACTGAAATATACAAAGATGGATATTTCACTGCCCTCTGTACAAATTAAATAAAGACTTGCCTGCCCACTAGGATTTGTGTTAAGCAATGGCCAGGTTTATATTCATTATTTTTAGTAAATTATACATTTATTAATTATTGAAATGGTACTATGAAGGTAGAATTATTTGGATGAAACTTTAAATGACAAAATTTAAATCTAGTATTATTCACAAATAAGCATTTAAATATGAGAAGAAACAACATTTTTAAGAGACTTAACAAAATGTTACTTTCTACTTGAATTCTGTAATTTACAGTTTTCTTTTTTTAAATTACTTTTATTTTACTTTATGTTATTTAAGCTTAAATTCAAGCTGAAAGAAAAGTGTATCCAGTAATGTGGATTATTTACTATTTATTCCTGAAATTTATTTTCAATGTAATCTTTCAGTCTCAGGAAGTATTGTAATGATACTCTGCTTTCTTTAAATTCGTAAGGTAATCCATAACTATACTTACAATTTACCCAAGTTATACCTATAATTGCTGTATTATTGAGCTACTAGTCATTTGTGGTTACTGAGTACCTGAAATACTGATGGTCAAAACTGAGATGTGCTGTAACTGTGAAATACACACTGGGTTTCTAACTTTTTGCATGAAAAAATGTAAATTATGTCATTAATAACTTTATACTTGTTACATGTTAAATAGTAATATCTTAGGTATATTTGGCTAAATAAAATGTGGTTAATTCAAGTTTACAGAGTCTCTTCTTATTTTTTTAATGTGGTCATTAAAGTTTTTTAATTAAAGACATACATATATTCTGGCTGGCTAAATTCTAAGGTAGTCCCCAAGATCCTAGCCTCTGGTATACAAACACCCTCTTCCGGATAATCAATTAAGCATAAATCTAGATGACACTTTAAAGGGATTTTGTAGGTGTTTAAGGTCCTAAATCAGGAGAAGGAAATGGCAACCTACTCCAGTACTCTTGCCTGGAGAATTTCATTGACAGAATAGCCTGGCAGGCTCCAGTCCAGGGGCTCACAAAGAGTTGGACATGACTGAAGCAACTTAGCAAAGTCACAAATCTGTTGATCTTAAGAAAGAGAGATGGTTGAAGTGGGCTTGACCTAATTATGTGAGCCCTTTATTTCCTGCACTTGGTTACAGAAAAGGACATCTGAAATGTTCTCTGTCTGACCTGAAAGAAAGTAAACATCCTTGCTCTGAAATGACTGTGAGAAGTGTCTTTGGTGGAGACACGATTCAGTCTACAGCAGATGGTACATGGTAAGGAACTGCCTGTAAGCAGCTGAAAATCGTCCCTGCTTGATACCTAGCAGGAAAACAACCTCAGTCCTATAACTTCTAGGAATTAAAAAAAGTAAGTTTGGAAGAGGATCCTAAGGTCTAGATGAGAAACATAAGTATGGCTTAACCCAATGATTTTAGCCGAGTGAGACCCTGAGCATAATGTTTAGCCCAGTGAGACCCAAAGAAGAATATTTTATTGTTCCCAGATTTCCTACCTACAGACATAATGAAAATAAATAGATGTTTTTTAAACTGCTGAGTTTGTGGTAATTTGTTATGCAGCAAGAGAAAATAATGCATGCAGCTCATATTTCATCAAACAGTAGTTACCCAACAGTGACAATTCTAGGTATGATGTGGTTAGAAAAACTGTAAAAGTCTTCAGTGATATCCTCAACTTAAAGGTGGTTTTGAAAATGGAGTGGCTTCTTCCCTAATATCTCTCTCCTGATTCTTTATTCATCAAACATATGCATAATATTTTCATGGGGTAGTTACTGGGAACTGCAGTGTAAAAAAGCTATCATCTTGTACTCATGGAAATCAATATATAAAATCTATTTTGAATGATATAATGTAAACAATCTTTGCTTTATAATTCATATTTTAATGTGTACAATTGCATTTAGCTACCTTTCATTCCTAAACTCAACCAGTTCAATATAAAAATTAATTGTATTTAACTAACCACAGCTTATTAAAATGGAAAAACAAGAAACAGATTAATCCAGACCTTCTTTAAGTGCACCAGTTAATAATTTCTACAAAAATCTATTATGAAAGTCATTTGGACATTGGAGAAATTTTTATAACTTTAGGTGCATGAAAGCTAGCCTTGAAGAAGCTGCTGCTGCTGCTGCTAAGTCGCTTCAGTTGTGTTCGACTTTGTGTGACCCCAGAGACGGCAGCCACCAGGCTCCCCTGTCCCTGGGATTCTCCAGGCAAGAACACTGGAGTGGGTTGCCATTTCCTTCTCCGATGCATGAAAGGAAAAGTAAAAGCTACCTCTCCACAAACTTCCATTCCAGTGACATTCTTAAAATTAATGCAAGAGCATTAGGAAATGTCTCCAAAAGTATCTGCTTATGCAAAAAGTCATGAAAGAAAGAAATTGGAACTAGCAGTTTTTACCACAAGATTAGAGGGCAGAATCAGTAAATATGAATCCAACTCAGGAGAGTCACAAACTGACCATTCTACAGATGGTTTAGAGAGCAACCAGCTCAGATAATAATTAGAAAATGGAGAACGCTGGTAGGATCAGGGAAATACTAGTAACTGGGATAAAAATGGTAGCATTTCATGCCTTCAGGATATAAAGATTTATTAATTTAAAAAAAAGTAGTTGAGTAAAAACTCAAGGAGGAGGGGGTGTTTTACAAAGCTAAAGAAGCACATTAAAATGCTTCCTGTCTTACCAATGGATGGAATATCAAGAGAAGTGAATCTATTTGAAATTAATTTTACACTAATTACATTTAGAATGGTCCTTGGTTAGAGACAAGGCTTCCTTTGTCTCTTGTGGCTCAGCTGGTAAGGAATCCGACTGCAGTGCAGGAGACCTGGGTTCGATCTCCGGGTTGAAAGGTCCCCTGGAAAAGGGAAAAGCTGCCCAGTCCAGTATTTGGGCCTGGAGAATTCCATGGACTGTATAGTCCATGGGGGTGCAAAGAGTCAGACACGACTCTGCGACTTTCATTTTCACTTTCACTTAGTGAGAGAAACTGAACACAGAGAAGAATGTGTACTACTAATTTAGTTTTCATGGTTATAATAATGTAAACTCTATTTGTTGCCTTACATCTTTTGACTTAGCTTCCCAGACAGAGCTTCCCAGGTGGCTCTAGTGGTAAAAAAAAAAACCTATCTGCCAATGCAGGTCAGACATAAAACAAACCAGTTTTATTCCTGGATCAGGGAAGGCCCCTGGAGAAAGGAATGGCAATCTACTCCAGTATTATTTTTTTCTAATTTATTTATTGTTTAATTGAAGGATAATTGCTTATCAGAATTTTGTTGTTTTCTGTCAAACCTTAACATGAATCAGCTGTAGGTGTATGTGTATATATATATATATATATATATACATATATATATAGGTATATATATATACCTTCCCTCTTGAGTCTCCCTCCCATCTCCCTCCAATGGACAATCCCATGGACAGAGGAGCCTGGCAGGCTGTAGTTCATAGGGTCGTACAGAGTCGGACATGACTGAAGGGACTCAGCACAGCACAGCAAGGACAGAGAATAAATATATTGATGTCTGATTTTCAGATAAGTAAAATGACATCAAACTTTAAAAGGTAAAGGTGTACATAGTATAAGATACTGAATTAAACACTTGTAATTAGAAGTATTATAGAAGACTGCTGTTACTCAGATGGAAATCAAGAAAACAATAATACAAAAGAAAAACACAGGACTATAGCATATTTTCTGAAAGTTTAGAGGTAACAAAAAGTTAAGATGATATTAAACTGTAAATGTCATTCATTGGTGGTATGAATCGAAGTGAAAATGGAAAGTAGTCAAAAGAATTATTTAAGTTCTCATCTTTTATAAAGAATAAATAACTTTTTTGCAACAGGTTTGCTGCCAGGACACAGGTGTCATGAAAACCGCCATTAAACCTAAGCAAACATGGGAAAGGAAGAGACCCACATCATCATTGTTGTCACTAGATACGTAGATTCAGGGAAGTCTACCATGACTGGCCATCTGATCTACAAATGTGGTGGGATTGACAAGAAAACAATTAAAAGTTCAAGAAGGAGGCTGCTGAGATGTGAAAGGGCTCCTTCATGTATGCCTGGGTCTTGGACAAACTGAAAGCTGAACGTGAGTGTGGTATCACCACTGATATCTCCCTGTGGAAATTCGAGAACCAGCAAACACTATGTGGCCATCATTAATGTCCCAGGACACAGGGGCTTCATCAAATACATGATTACAGGCACATCCCAGGCTGGGTGTGCTGTCCTGATTGTTGCTGCTGGTGTTGGTGAATTTGAAGCTGGTATCTCCACAAAAGGGAAGACCTGTGAGCATGTCCTTCTGGCTTTCATTCTGGATGTGAAACAACTAATTGTTGGAGTTAACAAAGTGGATTCCACCAAGCCATGCTACAGCCAGAAGACATAGGAGAAAATTGTTAAGGAAGTCAGCACCTATATTAAGAAAACTGGCTACAATCCTGAGACAGCAGCATTTCTGCCAATTTCTGGCTGGAATGGTGACAACATGCTGGAGCCAAGTGCTAACATGCCATGGTTCAGGAGATGGAAAGTCACCCACATGGATGTCAATGCCAGTGGAACCACCCTGCTTGAAGCTCTGGATTGCATCCTGCCACCAGCTTGCCCAAGTGACCAGCCCTTGTATTTGCCCCTCCAAGATGTCTATACAATCGGTGGCATTGGTGCTGCCCCTATGGGTTGAGTGGAGACTGGTGTTCTCATACTTGGCCTGGTAGTCACCTTTGCTCCGGTCAGTGTAACAACTGAAGTCTGTTGAAATGCACCATGAAGCATTGAGTGAAGGCCTTCCTGGGGAGTGTGGGCTTCCATGTCAAGAACGTGTCTGTCAGAGATGTTTGTCATAATATTGTGGCTGGCGACAGCAAAAGTGACTCACCAATGGAAGCAGCTGGCTTCACAGCTCAGGTGATCATTTTGAACCATCCACGCCAAATCAGTGCTGGATAGGCCCCTGCACTAGATTGTCACACAGTTCACATTGCTTGCAAGTTTGCTGAGTTGCAGGAGGAGATTGATCATTGTTCTGGGGAAAAGCTAGAAGATGGCCCCAAACTCTTGAAATTTGGTGATGCCACCATTGTTGATATGGTTCCTGGCCAGCCCATGCGTTTTGAGAAGTTTTCTGACTATCCTCCCCTGGGCCATTTTGCTGTGTGTGACATGAGACCGACAATTGCCGTGGGTGTCATCCAAGCAGTGGACAAGAAGGCAGCTGGAGCTGGCAAGGTCACCAAGTCCGCCCAGAAAGCTCAGAAGGCTAAATGAATATTACTCCCAATACCTGCTGCCCCGGTCTTAATCAGTGGTGGAAGAATGGTCTCAGAACTGTTTGTCTCAACTGGCCATTGAAGTTTAATAGTAAAAGACTGGTTAATGATAACAATACATCATAAAACCTTCAGAAGGAAAGGAGAATGGTTTGTGGACCATATGCTTTGTGTGTGGCAGCTTTAAGTAATTAATTAATTTTAAAATTAATTAAATTAACTTTAAAATTAATACTTTTAATGGAAGCAACTTGACCAAAAATCTGTCACAGAGTTTGAGACCCATTAAAAAAAAAAAAGTGTGTCTGGACCTACTGTATAGCATGGGGAACTCCACTCAGTGCTATGTAATGGTCTATATAGGAAAAGAATCTAAAAAAAGAGTGGATATATGTATAACTGATTCTCTTTGCTGTATAATGTGAAACTACACAACATAGTAAGTCAACTATACTCCAATAAAAATTTAAAAATAATAATAATAATAAAAAAGAAACCTGTGTCTTATTTTGGTCAACTTTGTAACTTCCTATAGTATTACTTTGGAAAGAATTTTTCATAACCTATTTCTGGTGAAACCATTTTCTATTTATGGGTTTGTAGTTCTGATGGAGAAGGAAGTGGCAACCCACTCCAGTGTTCTTGCCTGGAGAATCCCAGGGACGGCGGGGCCTGGTGGGCTGCCGTCTATGGGGTCACACAGAGTCAGATACGACTGAAGCAACTTAGCAGCAGCAGCAGCAGTTCTGAAGTGGAGCTTCAGGTTTGTTAACCTTGTGTTGAGAACTCATCTGTTTTAAGAAGCATCTTGAGAAACATTGATGTAACACTTTACAGGTTAGGATAGATGAGTAAAGAATAACTATTTTATATGTAAACAAGTGTGTAAGGTCAGATTCCATAGTGTAAAAGTTCCTGTTGCATTTGCTTTCCTGGATCGCTCATCCTGGGAAAGCCAGCTGCCATGTCATGAGGACACTCAAAAGGCTATGCAGAAAGGGTGACGAGCTGACATCTCCTGCCATCAGCCAACATCAACTTGTCATTGCTTATGCCATTAGTTAGAAAAACAGAAGGACTCCAAGTGGCCCAAACTAGTTTGTTTTAGCCCCAGCTAATAACAACATGATATTTTGCTACTTTTGAGCCATCACGTTTATTTTCCCTCTTTGTTTTTGGACAAAACTGAGGATGACAGACAAATAAGGATGCAGGAATATATGAATTCCTAAAAAAATTATCCACCTCATCTTGACATTTACTTTGCATATGTTCCAATATAACAATACTTGGAATTCTAGATAGTTTATGAATGAAACAAATTAAACATCTGTTAACACCCCCAAGTAATTATTTATAATTTGGAGATATCAATATTTTGGCAAAAATTTAAAATATATTTATGTGTGAGGTGAGTTGAGTTCAAGCAATTCTTTTGATTTTGAAAACTCCAAAATAATTATTTTCAGACATCTTCAGCATAGGCTTCATGTTTTCGACTTTCACTATCTATGAAAGTAAACACTTTTACTTTGAAATTCTGGAATAGGTTTTATTTATCCTATTTAAGATAGGATAAGTATTTCATCAAAATTATTATTAAAGATTTATTATTATTAAAGATTTAAGAGCTCTTGTAAAACAACTTGTATATAAGTGAAAATAAAATAAATCTAGGTGAATTCCTTCAGATTTATTTTATTTTCACTTGTATACCAGTGAATTCCTTTAGGGTCACTAAATAGTGAGAACTGAACCACTTCACAACACTAAACAACAATACCACTACTACATTGACATCTACAGTAAATAAATCACTGATCAGGTCATGTATTTTGATTTACAGATAAACACCAATTTCTATTCCAGAAATATCACCTAACAGCTTACACTGAAAATTTAAAGGTAAGCAAGAAACTTTTAAGAGTATCTCTAACACAGAGCTGAATCAAGTAAAGCATCGTTTTCCTCATCTCCAACAGCCAACCAAACTTTGGAAACAATCCAACTTTATCCATTGTTAGTATCACTTAGTTCAGATTCAGCATCATCTCTGGATTTAGGTTCCTAGCAAGCCTTTCTATGTCTAGAAATAGCCACTGAAGAATATGGTTCAACACATCCCTTGGATGCTTAAATATGATCCCTGATGAAAATCCTATAATGATTGTCTATTTTCCTGATGCCTATTTCACTGTGCACCAAATTCCTTAATATTGTAGCAAGTCCCCTTGTAACTTATAACTTAGCCTCTCACTCTCTTTCACAACTTAAAATTTACTTGCAGCTACTCAATTGTGCAATGCTACACTAATCTCAAAGAGATTACTCATTTTGTTCTCTCTTTGCCTGCAGTGCCCTTCAGTCAACCCACCCCACTAGGACCTAGGTAACCTCTCCTCCTCTGTAAGACTGTAAGAGTATGAGAGTCATTGGTGTGTGTGTGTGTGTATGGGTGTGTTTGGTGTGGGAAGGGGATTTTCATTCCTTAAATTTTAAACTGTTTGGTAAATTTTTGTTTGCAGACTATGACAAGTAGATTGACTCAATACCTTGTCCTGTCTATTTATTCACATTTAACTGTTTATTATGCATTGTTTCACATTTGTTATTTTCCTACATATTGTTCTATCTCTGTATGCCACTATAGCCAGGCTCATTTCTATATAATTACATCTCAAGGTGATTATTTTCAGAGAACTAAACTAATAGCCAAAATAATTTAAGTTAAAGGTATCCCTCAAATGTTGAGAAAACTGCCCCCAGGAGCTTAGTCCTGGTGTTTATAGTATTTTGAAAATGTACAAGAAGTCCATAATGGCCCAGAAATGTGTAATGATCAAAATAATTACATTTTATTCAAAGAGAGATCTGATTTAAAATAATAAAACTTGATCCAATGCAAAATAATCACACATTATCTTTGTGATATGTTGCCTTCTTAGCAAAGGAAAAGAAACTCTACAATTTATGATACTCTTGTATCAACCTTCTCTCCATGTCAGAAGAAAAGATGAATATACAAAGTATTCCTTTATTTAATTATTTCATCAGCATCAACTATTTTACAAACTTTTCCCTTACATTTCATCTCAAATGCCTGATCTTCTCTATGATCCTATGGTCAAAAATTAAACAAATTTAAACATAACTTGAAATTGGTTAGTCATAGCCGCTCAGTTAATCTCTTAACCAACTTCATGAATATGCTGACTCTCGTCCTGTAGGCTCTCTGAACTCTCTGAAGTTCAAACTGTCCAAATTTCTTGACTGAGACTTGAAACAACCTTCTAAGGAATTAATATTTTCTGTCCTAAATACTCCAGCAAATCAGTATTCCTTAATAGTATGATAATACCAACTGTTCCTTAAATCTCTTCAACAATTATCCTTCAACTTTTTTTTTTTTTAATAAAGCCTAAACTTTTTATCAAGGTATACAAAAACCCTTTAACTATTTGTTCCTAGGCAACTTATCCAGAACTATCTTCCCTTTCTTTCACTCTCCTCACGCTCAATCCTCAGCCACACACAACTAATTCATGCTTATAAAATGCTTCTCTACATTTGCCTTCCTCCCCTCTTCTCCTCCACAAGAGAACTCCACTTACTAAACCAGAACTTCAACCTTCTTTATGATGTTTCTCCACCCCAACCCCACCCCAGTCCCACCGAGGCTGCAACCTTCCTTCCTGAGCTCCTATAGCATTTTGCACAAGGCTCTGTCTAACAATGACATATTTTATCGTGATTTTCTTCTATCAGGCTTTAATTCATTCAAATAAGTTTTACTAGACTGCCCTGTGCCATGTCCTAGAAATTCAAAGATGTAAAAAACCACCCTGTCCCAAGGAAAATATTAACAATTTAAAAATAACTATACTTCAGTAAAATTAAAAAAAAAATAAAAAGCTAACAAAAAGATACACAATTATAGTCAACTATTAATTTGTATGATAGGTGTATTAGAACATGACTGAAACATCAAAAAATAATTTCTAGAGCAGATGACATTGGAGCTGAAATTTAGTCATTCTTGTCTTTGTCACCAAAGACAATATCTCAATTAATATTGAATTTTGAAAAACCTGGAGTGAATAAGCAAAGTTCACAGAACACTTTACCTTTAAATATAATGTCTCCGAAAAGAAACATTATTTTATTAACTGTAATATGTTTGATCAGTGGCTATGACCTGGACGAGGTTGGGCCCATACATATCTTAAAAAAAAAAAAAAGTGCATTTATTCACAAGATCTCCATCAGGGATGAATATTTCTCAGGTTTCAGTCACTTTAAACTACTCTGATATGAGGTTAGGTACTTACTTTGGTAAACTGACGCTTCATTTTAACATTTGTTAAATTTAAGGCACTTCATAAAATGTAAAAAGAAAAACTGGTTTATTTTTCTAATACTAATTTTAGATTCTGCCCATATTGATTCTTTCTTTACTTGATTTTTTAAAGAGAATAAATTATTCTACACACTCTCCCCCTGACTCCTCAGTTCTTCACAAGAGGCAATACATCATGGCTACGAATCACTAATTAATACTTCACAACAGAGATTGATGAGCCATTGCAACTTCTCTGAAAGTATGCTAAGTTTCAGAATCTGAATTGTCATTAGTCATAAAAATACTGACATAATGATTAAGTTTAACTAGGTAATTCTACCCCAATTTAAGTTTCCGGTAACATGCCAAACTCAGAATCCATTCATTTATTTAACTGCAATCATGAATACAAGAACTGTATTCAAAATTTTTATGCTATTCAAATTGTTTCTAACACTCAACTGGTGAGTTCACCAGCTCATGACAAATAATTACATCACTTATTTATATGTTTGTCAAAGTAATATATTACCTTCCCCTGGGAAGCTCATTGTACTTCCTAGTAAACCGAAATTATGCTCTACTGTATTATACGCACACAAATGAAAAGGAGAGGAGGAAAGGAGGATGTATCAGTGCAGAATGAAACAGTAAACAGTCACTAAGTCAACTTCTTACCAGAAAAGTGACTGAACAAATGTGTCACAGTAGTAGTGGATTAGCCTGTACTTCCAGAGAAATAAGATATTTATCTAGAATTTTGACAAATATATTGTGCCTTTGATGGGCTTCCCAGGTGGCACTAGTGGTAAAGAATCAGCCTGCCAATGCAGGAGAGTTCGATCCCTGGGTTGGGAAGATCCCCCAGAAGAGGAAATGGCAACCCACTCCAGTGTTTGTGGCTGGGAAATCCCATAGACAGAAGAGCCTGGACGGCTGCAGTTCACAGGGCCACAAGGAGTCAGACACAACTGAACACACAGCTGCACACTGTGCCTTTGATGGAATGTTTTGTTGTGATATTTTTGCTTTCTATTCAGTATATAGTTTCACAGGACTCTGTTGAATATCTGGTGGTGATGACAATCTGAAGTGAAGTTAGGAAACTTTCTCTCACCTTCAAGAATATTTAACAGGAGCTAGGCCTTAGTCCTCTGAATAAGGATCTCTTTTTTAATCCTGTTTCTTTGATAACTAAGTTGTTGAATACTTATGCTATATTTGAAACTTTTATTGTCCAGACCCTAGTGAAATAATTTCTGGTTCTTAAAGCAGAACTGCTTTCATTTTTTTAAAGGTAACAAAACTGTTAGAACACTGAAAAAATATCCCTGTGTTCACAAATACTATGTTATAATCAGTGCAAACTATTAAATTTAAATCTAAGCAAACTCCTAGACTGAATTTGGGCTAAAGTCTGGAAGTAGACTCAGAGATGAACAGTACAAGGATGGCTGGATCATGCTGAATTTTTCACGGTAAAATGACCATTTGGGATATATTTTAGTGAAGCAGTAACAGGGTCCATTACCTCCAGGATCTGCTAATTCCACTTTAAGATTCTAAAGCAAAGTAAGGGCTAGTCCAGCTGGATGCATGTTGTTCACCTGTGGTTCTGTCTTGATTGGTGCAGTGTCTGCCATATCAAAGAATAAGCAATTAAACACCTTCTTAGAAATACCTTCCAAAATAAAATACAAAATAAATTTCATGTCAAGAATATGCTTAACTCTTTTATCTGTCTCTTTCACTCTTTTTCTTAAAAGAAACTAGACATGATATATTATTTCTTGAATATTCCAAACTACTACTTCACATGAAAGATTTAAAAATTTTAGCCTTTCAATAATCCTTTGAAATAATTTCTGTGTTAATCACCAGTTCTGACATGTAGGTTTATGCATTGCCTTTATGACAATCCAGTTGAATGGCAAGAACAGATGTGGATGCTTATTTTGTTATTTATGGTCTTTTTACTGCAATGGTATAAATGTGAAAATCCATCAAACTCTTGAATATTTTTGTGAATATGAAAAATTTCAGATGATTGCATCTGTTTTGTTCCACACCTCACTGGGATTATTCTTTTTTTTTTTAATAATGATTAAGTATAGTCTGATTTACAATTAACTAAGCTTATATTTTAATTGTCCTTATTTTATTTCTGTTTTTATGAATCTTCTTTTGGTGGTATTTACAAACATAGGACTGAAAATAGAGAGGGGAAGGTCTAAAATATTAGAAAAGAAGCTAATAGTTTAATTTTGTATAATATTTGCACTGTATCATAAAAATCTGTACAAGTACATAATACCGACTGAAGTATATAAAATATTAGGTGAGCTTCAAAGTAAAGAAGTATTGTGTCTTATTCTTTAAGTTGAAGGTTTGAAATATTCAACAATTCTGAAATTCTGATAGTATCTCATTAAAAATTTATGATGAGAATGTAAGACTAACTTTTTTTCTGTAAATTAAAAATTTGTTGCTAGGGGTATTTGTTAACAAATGTACATATCCCACTCCCTATTCCTTGTTGATTAATGGTTGTTGGCCTCACTTCTTTTTCTGTAACAAATTTCACTTTTTAAATATCCTTATATGCTGTTAGAAAAGCAATATTCATACACATACAAGCAAGTAAAGAACTTATTATCAGTTTCATTCTGTCATATATAAGACTCATGCTGAGTCATAAACTTGTATGCATCTATCTGTTATGGATTAGTTAGAAAAAAGCTTTTGTAATTTGCAGAATATATATATTATATTTTTATGTGTATGTTAAAAGCATAGAATGTACAACCAAAACAGCTGACTGATTATTTGGGCTTACGTGTGATTATATTGGTCTTAATTTAGATAGTAACTCATTAAGCCTATTTAGCATATTAATTAATGAGAATTTTTATTCTGCTTATTTACAGAGACATTGTAGCATATTTGTAATGCCCAGTAATGACATTTTTAGCAGATCCCAATAAAGCAGTCCAATTAATATTGGCTTCTAGGAACTGAAGTAAGAATTAATTCATTTGGCTGTTTATTTGACTCTAATCTAATATTACAAATAAACAATTAGTAAGTAAAATTAAAATTTTAAATTTTGTGCAATAGTAGAATACATAATTGCATTAATTGTACTTTAATAACAACCTCATAGAATTATAGTTTATCCTCTGATCTTAATTTAAAATAGGTTTTTACCGAGTGCTTTCTTCAACATCATCAAAGAAATTAAAGAATCAGCCCATTATTATCTTAGAGGGAAAATAAATGGAAAAACTAGAGAAAAATGATAACTAGCTTATTAATAGTTTCTACTAATATTTATTTTTAAATTATTAAAATATATTTAGTCTCAATTGTTGCCTGAGATAATTAGCTTGGTCAAAGACCAAGAATAAACCATATATAAGAAAGTTTTCTACCATTCTAATTATCTCAATTATTAATGCATACTTTTCAGTCTCTTTGTGTTTTTATTGTTTTATTGGTGATGCATTATAAAAGATGATATATGTCCTAATAACCTCCTATTCACTCTTAAGAAAGTGATCCCTCACACTGTATAGTATTAACAGGAAATAGCTGAACACAGGACACTCAATATCATGAAAACTTTCAATCCATTTAAATGCTATTTTATGATGGTTTGAGTCAAGAATACAACTACCTAATTCTTACACCATTTGTTGGATAACTCATCCTTTCAATAAAATATTGCATTCAGTACTTTAAGACGTTTTGTTGACACAATTCTATTTATCACTCTGTAAGTTTTATGATAACCACATAATTTTGATTATCCTGGATTTGGAACATATTGCAATCACTTTTATATCTTCATTATTCTACAGTAAAAAATGGTCTTGTGTTTATGTATTTCCAGATGAATTCAACATCACTTTTACAAATTTTCCTTCAAAAATTATCATCAAAATTTCATTAAATCTGATAATTTATTTTCCCTCAAATTAACATATTCATATCCCTATCAAGAAAGACAGTATGTCTCTCCATTTTTAATGTCCTTGTTCTTTCTTAGAAGTTTTCTTTACATTTCCTCATAATAATCTTCAGCATGACCAGTAAGCATCTCTGTCATCTGACATGACACAATCCTATTTTATGACTGTTGTTGAAACTGATGATGTATAAACACATTAAAAATTTTTTTCATATCAATTACCTTAGTGGTTATACAGACTTTTTTAATCATACAATTTCTGTGATAACATCATTACAAAGTCTTTGGCTCATCTTCTCAGAAATATATGCTTCTGCAAAATATTTGAGATTTAATATACCATTTACTGGAGAAGGAAATGGCAACCCACTCCAGTATTCTTGCCTGGAAAACCGACAGATCATATCCCATGGTCCTCATGTATACAAATTTATTTTCACTGCATGCTTAGTCACTTCAATCATGTCTGACTCTTTGTGAACCTATGTACCATACCCTGCCAGGCTCCTCTGTCCATGGAATTTTCAGGCAAGAATACTGGGGGTGGGGGTTGCCATTTCCTACTCCAGGGGATCTTCCTGACCCAGGGATCAAACCAGAGTCCCCTGCACCTCCTGCATTGCAGGCGGATGCTTTACTTCTGAGCCACCAGGGAAGCCCATTAATTATTCCTAACTTATTAATGTGTTTAGTTTTATATTGGAGAAGGCAATGGCACCCCACTCTAGTACTCTTGCCTGGAAAATCCCATGGACAGAGGAGGCTGGCAGGCTGCAGTCCATGGGGTCGCTAGAGTCGGACACAACGGAGCGACTTCACTTTCACTTTTCACTTTGATGCATTGGAGAAGGAAATAGCAACCCACTCCAGTGTTCTTGCCTGAAGAATCCCAGGGACGGGGGAGCCTGGTCGGCTTCCGTCTATGGGGTCGCACAGAGTCGGACACGACTGAAGCGACTTAGTAGTAGTAGTAGTAGTAGTTTTATATTATACCTGACATAACTAAAATTTAAATCAACTCTAATAATTTTTTTATTCCAGTGGTATATGCACAATATGATAATGGTATCTCCTGCCTTCTCATAATTATACCTCATACATAATACTAGTCAGAACTTTCAAAACAAAGTTATATTGTGAGATCTTCTGGAAAACAGAAACTTCTGCATGACTGTTTTTGCTTTTGTATTTTTACCAATCTAGGCTCCTCCCATGTGACAAGCATAGGACAGCAAAATTTACCACCTCAAATTTTACTTCTTTGGCTTAAGGATCAATTTAAGCTGACTATTTTTAAGCTCCAAAAGACTCAGGACGAACATTTGACCTTCTCCCTAACTGCCTAGAGAATGTAGGTAAAGAGCTTTTCCCAGTAAGCTTTCTCCTACCTAGATGTGTAGACAGGGATGTACCCATAAAAATCTGTTAAAATTCATCTCTGCATCCCATGGTCTCTGCATGGTCCAGCAAACATTTGTTTACCAAACATTTGCTGTTCAATCTCCATGAAAATTGCCTTTCTTTCCCCAACTACCCCCAACATACTCTTGTCTTTAACTAAAGACGGTATTTAAGGTGAAGGCTTTGCCCATGTGGGGGAGTTAGTTTTCCAAGGTTTCCCCATGTATAGGGCTTCCCTGGTAGCTCAGCTGGTAAAGAATCTGCTTACAATGCAGGAGACCCTAGTTTGATTCCTGGGTCTGGAAGATTTGCTGGAGAAGGTGATGGCTACCCGCTCCAGTATTCTGGCCTGGGTCACAAAGAGTGGGACACGACTGAGCAACTTTCACTTCTTATTCTTCTTCCATGTATTCATTTGATCAAATTTTTGTTTGACTTTATCCTGTTAATCTGAATCACATCAACGTAATTCTTGACCAGCCAGAAGAATCTAGAAGAGCAGAGGAAAATGTATTTTTCCCCAACACAGGTTAACCATGCTGCTGCTGCTGCTAAGTTGCTTCAGTCATGTCCGACTCTGTGCGACCCCATAGACGGAAGCCGACCAGGCTCCCCATCCCTGGGATTCTTCAGGCAAGAACACTGGAGTGGGTTGCCATTTCCTTCTCCAATGCATGAAGTGAAAAGTGAAAGTGAAGTCGCTCAGTCGTGTCCGACTCTTATCGACCCCATGGACTGCAGCCTACCAGGCTCCTCTGTCCATGGGATTTTCCAGGCAAGAGTACTGGAGTGGCAGGTTAACCATACAATTACTTAAAACATCTTATCTTTGTGCTTTAAACTAAAGATGATAGTCACATGCAAAAAACATTTTGAATAATGTTTATTATAGTGTAGATGGATTTCATTGAGGAAGGAATTACCAAACACATAACTGTCTAGTATCAAAGTTATCATTTAACATAGAAAATGTAAAAGGGACCTTATCAAATTTCAATAAAATCTCTAAACTTTGAACAATGAGGTGCCGGCTGGTCTTGGAGTGGACGTGGAACTTGATGAATATTCTACTAGTAAACAAGATTATGCAAATCTAAAAACTGAGACACTTATGATTATTAAATTGTCAAAAATAAAATAAAATCATAAACTCCTTGCTGATGAATGTACAGAGAAGTACAACCTAATATTCATTGAAATTAGGAACAGAAATTGATACATACAGCTGGTATTTTATATTACATTAAAACATTGCTTTCTTAGCCAGGTTCCATCATTTCAATATTACTCTTGTCAAACACTAAATTCTTATCTTACTCATCTAGCAGATTCAAAACTTATATGGGCCCCAGTAGATTTCAATACTTGTTCCAGAGCCCAATGTACATGCATACGTACTAAGCCACTGCAGGTATGTTTGATTATTTGCAACGCTATGGATGGTAGCCTGCCAAGCTCCTCTGTCCATGGGATTCTCCAGGCAAGAATACTGAGGTGGTTTCCATGCCCTCCTCCAGGGGAGCTTCCTGACCCAGGCATCTAACCCATATCTCTATGTTTCCTGCATTGGTAGGCAGGTTCTTTATCACTAATGCTACCTTGGAAGCCCCCCAGAGCCCAGCATGTGTGTTGTGTGTTTAGTCATTCAGTTGTATTCAACTCTTTGTGAGCCCATGGACTGTAGCCCACCAGGCTCTTCTGTCCATAGAATTCTCCAGGCAAAAATACTGGAGAGGGTTATGATGCTATTCTCCAAGGGATCTTCCCAACTCAGGGATCCAACCAATGGTCTCCCATATTGCAGACAGATTCTTTACCATCTGAGTCACCAGGGAAGCCCAAGAATACTAGAGTGGGTAGCCTATCTCTTCTCCAAAGAATCTTCCTGGCCCAGGAATTGAACTGGTGTCTCCTGCATTGCAGGCATGTTCTTTACCAGCTGAGCTACCAGGGAAGCCCATCATAGCTTGGTAATTTCACACAATAGGGCACCATGGTTTCATGATCTTCAAATTCAAATTATCCCACAACAGTCTGACTATTCACTTTCTTTGTTAAACTTGCCATGTTATATTGCACAACAATTTTTGTCCTCAAATTCAACTTTATTCTAAATTTTCTTCTCCATTCTCATATCTTAGCAGTTGATATAACCTTTTATCTCAAAAGAATAAAATGTCAATGAGAATTACCTCAATATCTATTTAACTTAACCACAAGCATATATAATTATATATAATATAATAATGTTATTATTATGCCCCTTTGTATCTTCAGTTCTGTGTGTGTGTTTGTGTGCACACTCAGTCATGCCCAAATCTTTGTGACCCCATGGACTGTAGCCCAGCAAACTCTTCTGTTCCTAGGATTTTCCAGTCAAGAATATTGAAACCATTCCTGTCTCCAGGGGATCTTCGCAATCCAGGAATCAAACCCATGTCTCCTGTGGCTCCTGCATTGTCAGGTGGATTCTTTAGCACCAGCACCACCAGGACCTTAGCTTTTATCTTATGTATAAATACTTTCTCAGTGCCAGGATCCCATCCTGGATCGCACCTTATATTTAGTCATCATGTCTCCTTAAGCTCCTCTTGGTTCTGATAGTTCTTAAAACTTTATTTGTGATGACCTTGAGAGTTTTGGGGAGTTCAAGTCAAGTGTGTTTTAGAGCGTCCATCAATTGATATTTGGTTCCTGCTTTTTCTCATGATTAGACTGGGGTTATATAGGCTTTGGGCTTCCCTTGTGGCTCAGCTGGTAATGAATCCACCTGCAATGTGGGAGACCTGGTTTTGATCCTTGGGTTGGAAAGATCCTCTGGAGTAGGGAAAGGCTACCCACTCCAGTATTCTGGCCTAGAGAGTTCCATGGGTTGTATAGTCCATGGGGTCATAAAGAGTCAGACATCACTGAATAACCTTTACTTTCATATAGGTTTTGGGTTGGAAAATCACAAAGTCAAAGTGTCATTTTCATCACATCATATCAAGGGTATCTACTATCAACTTGACTTAAAACTTTCCATACTAACCTGAACACTGGGCTGAGGGGTGTCTATCCATTTCCTCACTGTGAAATCACTCTATTTTTTTTTTAACTCCCATCCCACTCTGCGTTCTTTGAAGGACATCACTATGCACACTCCACTCTTAACGAGTACAAGATATTCTTATCAATTGCCTTTTATCAGTTAGATCATTAGTCAATTTGAACATATTTAAGCCTTTCCCAGTTGTATATTGTGTGTTTATATAGATATGGTGGTTCAGATGGTTAAGAATCTGCCTGCAAGCCTAAAGACCCAGGTTTGATCTCTTGATTGGGAAGATCCCCTGGAGAAGAGAATGGTAATCTGCTCCAGTATTATTCCCTGGAGAATTCCATTGACAGAGGAGACTGGCAGGCTACAGACCATGGAGTCACAAAGAGTTAGACACCACTGAGTGACTAATACTTCCCTTTTCAACATAAATACACATGCCAAAAATCTCTCTTTAGCCACTTCTCACTTTTCCCCTCTTTCCTCTTCCTCAAGCAGACTTCTTGAAAGATCTGCCCAGACTCCCTCTTTTGAGCATGTGCAGAGGCAGCCGTTCTCATCAAAAGAAGGATGTGTGAAAAAATTCTTTAAATATTTCTATTAGTTATAACAAATAAACCATATTTCAAATAGAACATTTTTGAAGATGCTAACCTTCTCTCAGCAAACTGACACAAACTCCTCATCAAAAACATTGACCTCAGAGAATTCCCTGTTGGTCCAGTGGCTAAGACTCTGTGCTCCCAGTGCAGGGGACGGACTCAATCCCTGGTCAGGGAACTAGATCCCACATGTCACAACTAAGAGTTCACATGGTACAACTAAAGATCCTGCATGTGGCAACAAAGATCGAAAATTCTTTGTGACACAGTTAGAAGCCTGGCATAGCCAAATAAATATGTTTAAAACAAAGAAACAAAATGCTGACCTCAAACACTTTATCCAGTGCCAAAGAAGCTTCTATAAATGAGTCTGTAACATATAGTATAGACATAGGAAAGGCAATTATATCAGAAGCCTTCTGAGAGAATGTCAGTGTAAACTACTCAAGCATTTCCAGCACTTACACATTTGAAATGAATAATTACAATCCTTCAAAGACTGGCTAATAGCCAAATAAATTACAAAACATGAGTGTGCTGCTAATAATGAAATAAAATGAGAGACTTTGCCCCTTCTTTAAAGTGTTTCTCAATCATCTCATGCAGAGCTTTCTTTATAGCTACACTTGATTTGTTACATTACTTCATTCATTTTATAAAATCATTTGTCCCAAAGCCTCATTTTATGATTTTTGACAATACACCTGAATATTTTCCTTCCTATTGATGATCACAATCACTGAAAACCTGACTGCTACAGAATATCATTTTTGCTAGTACTAAGATATATATAAAATGTAGGTTAAAGCAATATTTCTGACAGTGAACTCTGATATCTGTGGACTATCTGAGAGCATAAGATAGATTTTCTAAGTTCTTTCTATTACAGTACATAAGAACCAGACTTTCATCTCAGATTTCTGAACTAAAGAATTGCTACAGATCACACTACTAAAAAGGAAAAAAAGAAAGGTATTTTCCTCATTGAGGTCAAAATATTATTAAAGACACCTAGACAAGTACCTGTGATTGCTTTTCTGCCTGCTCCCAAGAGACCAAGCAAGATAAATACTTTCTTAATGCCAGTGTGTAAAACATCCAGATCTCAGGATCTTTGTTTGTTTTTGTTTAGTATAACTTAAGATAGATTTATATCAAATTACACATAATTTTACATATACTAAGAATGATTACTAACTATTTGGTTACACATACTAACAATGATTACACATACAGAGAATGATTCTGTTAAAGCCAGGACTCAAATTTTTATTGTAAAATAAAACTGCAGTTCTGTAATGTTTGCTTAGGGATAGTAAAGACAAAAAAAATGACAAATTTTATATTTCTAAGACCATTCAGGTATGACCTAAATCAAATCCCTTATGATTATACAGTGGAAATGAGAAATAGATTTAAGGACTAGATCTGATAGACAGAGTGCCTGATGAACTATGGATGGAGGTTCATGACATCGTACAGGAGACAGGAAGCAAGACCATCCCCAAGAAAAAGAAATGCAAAAAGGCAAAATGGCTGTCTGAGGAAGCCTTACAAATAGCCGTGAAAAGAGGAGAAGCAAAAAGCAAAGGAGAAAAGGAAAGATACCCATTTGAATGCAGAGTTCCAAAGAATAGCAAGGAGAGATAAGAAAGCCTTCCTCACAGATCAATGCAAAAGTGAAGTGAAGTGAAGTCTCTCAGTCATGTCCGACTCTTTGCGACCCTATGGACTGTAGCCTACCAGGCTCCATCCATGGGATTTTCCAGGCAAGAATACTGGAGTGGGTTGCCATTTCCTTCACCAGGGGATCTTCCCAATCCAGGGATCGAACCCAGGTCTCCTGCATTGCAGGCAGATGCTTTACCGTCTGAGCCAGAAATACAGTAAAACAACAGAATGGGAAAGACTAGAGATCTCTTCAAGAAAATTAGAGATACCAAAGGAACATTTCATGCAAAGATGGGCTCAATAAAGAACAGAAATTATATGGACCTAACAGAAGCAGACAATATTAAGAAGAGGTGACAAGAATACACAGAAGAACTATACAAAAAAGAACTTCACAATCCAGATAATTACGACAGCGTGATCACTCACCTAGAGCCAGGTATCCTGGAATGTGAAGTCAAGTGGGCCTTAGGAAGTATCACTATGAACAAAGCTAGTGGAGGTGATGGAATTCCAGTTGAGCTATTTCTAATCCTAAAAGATGAAGCTGTGAAAGGGCTGCACTCAATATGTCAGCAAATTTGGAAATCTCAGCAGTGGCCAAAGGACTGGAAAAGGTCAGTTTTCATTCCAATCCCAAAGAAAGGCAATGCCAAAGAATGCTAAAACTATGCAGAATTGCACTCATCTCATACGCTAGCAAAATAATGCTTAAAATTCTCCAAGCCAGGCTTCAGCAATACATGAACTGTGAACTTCCAGATGTTCAAGCTGGTTTTAGAAAAGGCAGAAGAACCAGAGATCAAACTGCCAACATCTGCTGGATCATAAAAAAAGCAAAAGAGTTCCAGAAAAACATCTGTTTCTGCTTTATTGACTGTGCTAAAGCCTTTGACTGTGTGGATCACAACAAACTGTGGAAAATACTTCAAGAGATGGAAATACCAGATCACCTGACCTGCCTCTTGAGAAAACCTGTATGCAGATCAGGAAGCAACAGTTAGAATTGCACATGGAACAACAGATTGGTTCAAAATAGGGAAGGTAGTATGTCAAGGCTGTATGTTGTCACCCTGCTTATTTAAACTTCTATTCAGAGTACATCATGAGAAACTCTGGGCTGGAAGAAGCACAAGCTGGAATCAAGATTGCCAGGAGAAATATCAATAACCTCATATATGCAGATGACACCACCCTTATGGCAGAAAGTGAAGAGGAACTAAAAAGCCTCTTGATGAAAGTGAAAGAGAAGAGTGAAAAAGTTGGCTTAAATCTCAACATTCAGAAAACTAAGATCCTGGCATCTGGTCCCATTACTTCATAGGAAATAGATGGGGAAACAGGGGAAACAGTGTCAGACATTATCTTTTTGGGCTCCAAAATCACTGCAGATGGTGACTGCAGCCATGAAATTAAAAAACGCTTACTCCTTGGAAGGAAAATTATGGCTATCCTAGATAGCATATTAAAAAGGCAGAGACACTATTTTGTCAACCATAGTCCATCTAGTCAGGGCTATGGTTTTCCCAGTAGTCATATATGGATGTGAGATTTGGACTATAAAGAAAGCTGAGCCCCGAAGAATTGATTCTTTTGAACTGTGGTGTTGGGGAGAAACTCTTGAGAGTCTTGGACTGCAAGGAGATCCAACCAGTCCAATGTACAGGAAATCAGTCCTGGGTGTTCATTGGAAGGACTGATGTTGAAGCTGAAACTCCAATATTTTGGCCACCTGATGGGAAGAGCTGACTCATTTGAAAAGACCCTGATGTTGGGAATGACTGAAGGCTGGAGAAGAAGGGGACGACAGAGGATGAGATGGTTAGATGGTATCACCAACTCAATGGACAACAGTTTTTGATGGACTGGGAGGCCTGGCGTGCTGCGGTTTATGGGGTAGCAAACAGTCAGACACGACTCAGCGACTGAACTGAACTGAACTGATGATATCAAAAGATGTCCAAGAAGTCATGTAACTATTTATATGAATCTTTTAATTTTAACTTTACAAAATTATTGAAATTCACTATTTTTGTTTAGTTTTAAGCAATAGATCTTTTTAATATTATATGCTATACTTCTCTAATATATATAATTCAGCAACATTTGTTATATTTATTTTTTAAAGGCCTGCAATTAAACATGGATAATAGGAAAGTCCTATTCTTAACAAATTTAGGATCTTTTGAATAGGACTGAACACATAATTAAGAGTCTAAAACCTGCATAAGAATCAGCATATAAATAAGATACATAATTTTCTTTCAAATGAAATAACTTAATGGTCACTCCATTCCATGATAATAAATGTCTTTATTGTGTCTTGGTTAATCAGGATAAATTTATTTTTGAAAGTTGTAATATAATTCATAACTGCTTACGAGAAGAAATTGTTCATTTTTCACTTAGACTATTTTAAGGGCATGTCTTAGTCATTTATTGCTCCAATTATCATATGTACCAAAGAACTCCAAATCTCAGTAATTTACAGCAACCAGGTGGCTTCCAAAACTGCACGTGGCTGGTATGGCTCTAGTTAGGCCAGATTTCATTTTTCATGCAGGCTTCTAGCTTGGGGTCACATGTTTCCATAATTTTCTTAGAACAACAGATATTAAAGCAAGTTCATCTTTTAGAGACCATAGTAGAACAAGCAAGTAAACAACGGCATGGAGAAACTTTTAATGCCTTGGCTCATTTGACAAAGTATGATTTCCATCCATATCCCACTTGAACAAAATGGAGATATGACAAAGTAGAGACTACTGTTCCCAGCGGACTAGGAAGGCAACAAACAAAGACATACGCATTCTGGAAGTGCTTTTATCCCTAAACTTCTCTAACACATTGCCCAGAGTGTCTCAGAAATATTGTAAGGAATCTTTCTGAGGCTAGAGTTTCTGCATATCCTTATACAGATCAAGAACCCCTGAGAAATTAGGCAGACAGAAGTTATTTACTGGTTGGGAAGGGCCATTTTATATTTACAGAAGCCTATAGTCACATAGAATAATCTTATGTTCTACATAGAGAATCTTATAATTATGCTTTTTAACCTTCTTTTTATTCTGGAACTTTCTTTAGAGTTGAAGCCTCACACATTGCTTATGTTCAATTCTAAGAAGCATAAAGGCAGTCATACAACTAATTGTTAGACAGTAAATATTGCGATGGCTAATTTGATATGTTAGTTTGACTGGCCATGTGGTATTTGTATTAAACATTATTTCTGGGTGTGTCTGTGAAGGGGGTTCTGGGTAAGATTAGCATTTGAATCATTGTATTCAGTAAAGCAGATTGCACTCCTCAATGAGGTGTGCATGATACAATCCACTGAAGTCTGAATAGAATAAAAAGCAGAGGGAAGAGCAATTTGCTCCCTTTTTTTCTCAACTGCCTGAGCTGAGTCCTCTTCTCTGGCCTCAATCTTGTATTTACATAATTATCCTCGCTTCTCAAGCCTTCAAACGTGGAGTGAATTACACCACCAGCTTTCCTGGGTCTCCAGCTTGCAGATAGCAGACCATGGGACTTTTCAACTCTATAATTGTATGAGCCAATGCTTTATAACATATATTTGCTTTATATATCAGTTCAGTCATTTAGCTGTGTCCTACTCTTTGCGACCTCATGGACTACAGCACGCCAGGCTTCCCTGTCCATCAACAACTCCCAGAACTTATTCAAACTCATGTCCATTGATTTTGTGATGCCATCCCACCATCTCATCCTCTGTCATTCCCTTCTCCTCCTGCTTTCAATCTTTCCCAGCATCAGGGTCTTTTCCAATGAGTCAGGTCTTCACATCAGGTGGCCAAAATATTGAGTTTCAGCTTCAGCATCAGTCCTTCCAATGAATATTCAGGACTGATTTCCTTTAGGATGGACTGGTTGGATCTCCTTGCAGTCCAAGAAACTCTCAAGAGTCTTCTCCAACACCACAGCTCAAAAGCATCAATTCCTCGGCAGTCAGCTTTCTTTATAGTCCAATTCTCACATCCATACATGACTCCTGGAAAAACCACAGCTGTAACTAGATGGACCTTTGTTGGCAAAGGAATGTCTCTGCTTTTTAATATGCTGTTTTGGTTGGTCATAACTTTTCTTCAAAGGAGCAAGCGTCTTTTATTTTCATGGCTGCAGTCACCATCTGCAGTGATTTTGTACATATATATATATATGCACACACATATATATACATATATATATATTTATATACATCCACCTATTTACTTATCTCTCTATCTTTCACTGATTCTGTTTCACTGTAGAATCTTGACTATAATCAATCATTTAAAATGTCTTCTTTATGATTATGTTAGAAATAAACTTATACTTCTCTACTAAGAGAGACAATATTTAAGACAAATTCCAATACTTCTGACAGATAATTTTTAAAGTTTTTTTATTTGTTTATTTTTGTCTCATGTAGCTGAAACATACAAACACACACTTACATGCACAAATACAAAAACCTGCGATTCTGCTAGGAAATCTTGAGTCAGTTAAATGAAATATTTTAAGAGGAAATAAGAGAAGACTTCTAACAGATTAAGCCAAATTAATAATAATTAAAAGTCTGAAATGAAGTTGCCAAGTGCTATATCTAGGATTTAATAATCTTACATTTTAAAGTATATTTTAATAATTTAAATATAACTACTACAAATGTCTTTTTAAAGTGTTTTTAAGTTTTTGATAGGTAGGAAGCAACAATATATAAAGAAATGACTTTCTGATTAACCAAGTTAGTAAGAAATGTATTATGCAAGTTGTAAGCACAGTGTCTAAGATAAAATAGAATATTACGCTTAACAAAATCAAATCTTGAAGTGCCATCCCCTGGCCTTGGTTGTTTAATATTTGTTCTCTGAAAAGTGACTATTTGTTCAGCATTAGCATATATATCATCTACAGATAAGTCAAAGGAAAAAAGATAAAGGAAATGGAAAAATAATACAATAGCAAAATTGTTATATGAGCTTTCCAGGGAACAATCACAAAATGTTTTGCATTATTTGCATTATCCACAGACATCTCCTGATTTTGTGCATGTTCTTTATCTGTAAGAAGAAATTTCCTTATAATTAGGTGGAATGGTCTGGTAAATGGCAAACCAATGTAACAGAAACTTCAGAAAAAAATTCTTCTGCTTGAAAATATCTGACTAAATATATACAGGATACCAAAAAGTGCAGGGAAAAACTAAATGCCAGTTACTCACCAGTTGGGGTTTGAGAGGGTTTCACCTCTGGGATGCTGTGTAGCTAAGAGCTTAAGAATATCACCACCCAGTAGTAGTTAAAATAACTGGAAGTAATTCATTCAATCCTTTGATTGTTAGCAATGCATGCCTTACACTTTTTTAGATACTAAATGCTTAAAAGAACATTCTAGTTTACAATAACTTGTATATAGGTTAAATATAAGGAAGATACAATTTATTTGAAATTATATTTTTAATGAATTTGAGGCAATTTCTAGTATCTGGGTATGCTGTCTCAAATATTAGTGATTTGATTAATTAGTGGTACTTAATGCCAAAGAATGCTCAAACTACCGCACAATTGCACTCATCTCACACGCTAGTACAGTAATGCTCAAAATTCTCCAAGCCAGGCTTCAGCAATATGTGAACCGTGAACTTCCTGATGTTCAAGCTGGTTTTAGAAAAGGCAGAGGAACCAGAGATCAAATTGTCAACATCCGCTGGATCATGGAAAAAGCAAGAGAGTTTCAGAAAAACATCTATTTCTGCTTTATTGACTATGCCAAAGCCTTTGACTGTGTGGATCACAATAAACTGTGGGAAATTCTGAAACAGATGGGAATACCAGACCACCTGACCTGCCTCATGAGAAATATGTATGCAGGTCAGGAAGCAACAGTTAGAACTGGACATGGAACAACAGACTGGTTCCAAATAGGAAAAGGAATACGTCAAGCCTGTTTATTGTCACCCTGCTTATTTAACTTCTATGCAGAGTACATCATGAGAAACGCTGGACTGGAAGAAGCACAAGCTAGTCAAGATTGCAGGGAGAAATATCAATAACCTCAGATATGCAGATGACACCACCCTTATGGCAGAAAGTGAAGAGGAACTAAAAAGCCTCTTGATGAAAGTGAAAGAGGAGAGTGAAAAAGTTGGCTTAAAGCTCAACATTCAGAAAACGAAGATCATGGCATCCAGTCCCATCACTTCATGGGAAATAGATGGGGAAACAGTGGAAACAGTGTCAGACTTTATTTTTCTGGGCTCCAAAATCACTACAGATGGTGACTGCAGCCATGAAATTAAAAGACGGTTACTCCTTGGAAGGAAAGTTATGACGAACCTAGATAGCATATTCAAAAGCAGAGACGACTTTACTGCCAACAAAGTTGCGTCTAGTCAAGGCTATGGTTTTTCCAGTGGTCATTTATGGATGTGAGAGTTGGACTGTGAAGAAGGCTGAGCATGGAAGAATTGATGCTTTTGAACTGTGGTGTTGGAGAAGACTCTTGAGAGTCCCTTGGACTGCAAGGAGATCCAACCAGTCCATTCTGAAGGAGATCAGCCCTGGGATTTCTTTGGAAGGAATGATACTAAAGCTGAAACTCCAGTACTTTGGCCACCTCATGTGAAAAGTTGACTCATTGGAAAAGACTCTGATGCTGGGAGGGATTGGGGGCAGGAGGAGAAGGGAACGACAGAGGATGAGATGGCTGGATGGCATCACTGACTCGATGGACGTGAGTCTGAGTGAACTCCGGGAGTTGGTGATGGACAGGGAGGCCTGGCGTGCTGCGATTCATGAGGTCACAAAGATTCAGACATGACTAAGCGACTGAACTGAACTGAACTGAAAATTAAGAGGAGGATTGTGAGAAACAGATATGATTTTTTCTTTTCAAAACATCTCATTTCAACTTGGTTGTTGATTACTAGCTTTCCTATTGTCCACATATTCTTCTAAAATTTACCTTATTATCATTATCATACTTAATTTGAAAGTTTGAAAGTGAAAGTGTTAGTCATTCAGTTGTGTCCAACTCTGTGACCCCATGGGCTGTAACCTACCAGGCTCCTCTGTCCATGGAATTCTCCAGCAAGAATACTGGAGCAGGTAGCCATTCCCTTTTCCAGAGGATTTTCCAGTCCAGGAATCAAACCCAGGTCTCCTGCACAGCAGGCAGGTTTTTTACCATCTGCGACATCAGGAAAGCACATATTTAATTTACTCTGGGATTAAAAAGTAATTAATAAGTAATGGAAAAGTGCTGCTTCGTAGCCATTAAGCCCAATACAACGGAAGCAATGGAAAGTAATATTATGTTATTCTTGGGAGAGAACATCAAAATTTATATGTACGTAGTACATATAAAAGGAGAGATATATATATATATATATGTGTGTGTGTGTGTGTGTGTGCACGTGTGTGCACTATTGATAGCTTACGATGAACCATGTTGGATTCATGATCTCCAAAGAATATTTAGCTTTGGGACCAGGGACCAGGCTTGATCACTTAGAGCTTTTGTGTAGCAGAAGCTTATTAAAGTGAACAAAGACAAAGAAAGCTTGTCACATGGACATCAGAAGGGGGACAGAGAATGTCCCCCTTGCTAGTCTTATCAAGGCCTTATATACTTTTACTAGACCTACTCCCCCAGCATAAATCATAAATCGACACGATTAGAACTAAAAATAGAAAGGTCTTACCAGACCCACTTCTACAACACTGTTCTTATAATAAGATTAGTCAGAAAGTTCTTGGTAAGAAGGAGAAACATGTCCTCAAGCAAGAAACATTATTGTTATATAATCATTCAGTTCAGTTTAATCCTTCAGTACTGTTCAACTCTTTGTAACCCCATGGACTGCAGCACGTCAGGCTTCCGTGTCCATCAACACCTCCTGGAGCTTGCTCAAACTCATATCCATTGAGTTGGTGATGCCATCCAACTATCTCATCCACTGGCGACCCCTTCTTCTCCTGCCTTCAATCTTTCTCAGCATCAGGGTCTTTTACAAGGAGTCAGTTCTTTGCATTACATGGCCAAAGTATTGAAGTTTCATCTTCAACATCAGTCCTTCGAATGAATATTCAGGACTGATCTCCTTTATTTATTTTTTTTCTTTTTTTTTTGATCTCCTTTAGAATGGACTGGTTTGATCTTCTTGCTGCCCAAGGGACTCTCAAGAGTCTTCACCAACACCACAGTTTAAAAGCATCAATTCTTCAGTGCTCAGCTTTCTTTATAGTCCAACTCTCACATTCATACATGACTACTGGAAAAATCATAGCTTTGACTACATGACCTTTGTCGGCAAAGTCATGTCTCTCCTTTTTAATATACTATCTAGGTTGGTCATAGCTTTTCTTCCAAGAAGCAAGTATCTTTTCATTTCATGGCTGCCATTCCATCTGCAGTGATTTTGGAGCCCACAAAAGTAATGTTTTCATTTTATAATGGGTTTCCACTGTTTCCCCATCTACTTCCCATGAAGTGATGGGACCAGATGCCATGATCTTTATTTTCTTAATGTTGAGCTTTAAGCCAACTTTTTCAATCTCTTCTTTCACTTTCATCAAGAGGCTCTTTAGTTCTTCTTTGCTTTCTGCCATAAGGGTGGTGTCATCTGCATATCTGAGGTTAGTTATATTTCTCCCAGTAATCTTGATTCCAGCTTGTGCTTCATCCAGCCTAGCATTTCCTACGATGTACTCTGTATAAAAGTTAAATAAGCCGGATGACAATATACAGACTTAACATACTCCTTTTCCTACTTGGAACCAGTCTCTTGCTCCATGTTCAGTACTAACTGTTGCTTCCTGACCTGCATATAGATTTCTGAAGAGGCAGGTCATGTGGTCTGTTATTCCCATCTCTTTCAGAATTTTCCACAGTTTTTTGTGATCCACACAGTCAGTTCTTTGGCATACTCAGTAGAGAAGAAATAGATGTTTTTCTGGAACTCTCTTGCTTTTTCGATGATCCTGCAGATGTTGGCAATTTGATCTCTGATTCCTCTGCCTTTTCTAAAACCAGCTTGAACATCTGGAAGTTCACAGTTCATGTACTGTTGAAGCCTGGGTTGGAGCATTTTGAGCAGTACGTTACTAGCGTGTGAGATGAGTGAAATTGTGCGGTAGTTTGAGCATTCTTTGGCATTGCCTTTCTTTGGGATTGGAATGAAAACTGACCTTTTCCAGTCCTGTCGCCACTGCTGAGTTTTCCAAATTTGCTGGCATATTGAGTGCAGCACTTTCACAGCATCATCTTTAGAATTTGGAATAGTTCAACTGGAATTCCATCACCTCCACTAGCTTTGTTCATAGTGATGCTTCCTAACGTCCACTTGACTTCACATTCCAGGGTGTCTGGCTCTAGGTGAGTGATCACACCATCGTAATTATCTGGGTCATGAAGATCTTTTTTGTACAGTTCTTCTGTGTATTCTTGCCACCTCTTCTTAATATCTTCTGCTTCTGTTAGGTCTATACCATTTCTGTCCTTTATTGAGCCCATCTTTGCATGGTTTTCCCAGTGGTCATGTATAGATGTGAGAGGTAGATTGTGAAGAAAGCTGAGCACCGAAGAATTGATGCTTTTGAACTGTGGTGTTGGAGAAGACTCTTGAGAGTCCCTTGGACTGCAAGGAGATTCAACCAGTCCATTCTAAAGGAGATAAGCCCTGGGTGTTCTTTGGAAGGAATGATGCTAAAGCTGAAACTCCAGTATTTTGGCCATCTCATGTGAAGACTTGACTCATTGGAAAAGATTATGATGCTGGGAGGGATTGGGGACAGGAGGAAAAAGGGAAGACAGAGGATGAGATGGCTGGATGGTATCACCAACTCGATGGACGTAAGTTTGAGTGAACTCCGGGAGATAGTGATGGACAGGGAAGCTGGTGTGCTGCGATTCATGGGGTCACAATTAGTCGGACACGACTGAGCTACTGAACTGAACTTGCATGAAATATTCCCTGTGTATTTCTAATTTTCTTGAGCAGATCTCTAGTCTTTCCCATTCTATTGTTTTCCTCTATTTCTTTGCTCTAATTACTGAGGAAAGCTTTCTTTTCTCTCTTTGCTATTCTTTGGAACTCTGCATTCAAATGGGTATATCTTTCCTTTTCTCCTTTGCTTTTCACTTCTCTTCTTTTCACAGCTGTTTGTAAGGCCTCCTCAGACGGCCATTTTGCTTTTTTGCCTTTCTTTTTTTGGGGGGATAGTCTTGTTCCCTGTCTCCTGTGCAATGTCACAAACCTCCATCCATAGTTCATCCAGCACTCTGTCTATCAGATCTAGTCCCTTAAATCTATTTCTCAGTTCCACTGTATAATCATAAGGGATTTGATTTAGGTCATACCTGAATGGTCTAGTGGTTTTCCCCACTTTATTCAATTTAAGTCTGAATTTGGCAATAAGGAGTTCATGATCTGAGCCACAGTCAGCTCCCAGTCTTGTTTGTGCTGGCTGTATAGGGCTTCTACATCTTTGGCTGCAAAGAATATAATCAATCTGATTTCGGTGTTGACCATCTAGTGATGTCCATGCGTAGAGTCTTCTTTTGTCTTGCTGGAAGAGGGTGTTTGCATGACCAGTGCATTCTCTTGGCAGAACTCTATTATCCCTTTCCCTGCTTCATTATGTACTCCAAGGCCAAATTTGCCTGTTACTCTAGGTGTTTCTTGACTTCCTACTTTTTCATTCCAGTCCCCTATAATGAAAAGGATATCTTTTTTGGGTCTTAATTCTATACGGTCTTGTAGGTCTTCATAGAACTATTCAACTTCAACTTCTTCAGCATTACTGGTCAGGGCATAGGTTTGGATTGTCATGATATTGAATTGTTTGCCTTGGAGACAAACAAAGATCATTCTGTTGTTTTGAGACTGCATCCAAGTACTGCATTTCAGACTCTTTTGATGACTATGATGGCTACTCCATTTCTTCTAAGGGATTCTTGCCCACAGTAGTAGATATAATGGTCATCTGAGTTAAATTCATCCTTTCCAGTCCATTTTCGTTCACTGATTCATAAAATGTTGACTTTTACTCTTACCATCTCCTCTTTGATCACTTCACTGAAAGATGAACTCCCCAGGTCAGTATGTGCCCAATATGGTACTGGAAATCAGTGGAGATATAACTCTAGAAAGAATGAAGAGATGAAGCCAAAGCAAAAACAACACCCAGTTGTGGGTATGACTGCTGATGGAAGCAAAGTCTGATGCTGTAAAGAGCAATATTGCATAGGAATCTAGAATATTAGGTCCATGAATCAAGGCAAATTGAAAATGGTCAAACAGGAGATGGCAAGGGTGAACGTCGACATTTTAGGAATCAGCGAACTAAAGGACTGGGATGGGTGTAATCATTAGCTCTGGGCTTAAAGAAAGTTAGTCTTAAAGATTGTTGTCATAACAACTCAGAGTTTAAGAAAAAAACTAAGACATGTAACTAATACAAAGCAATGTACAAAAAACGTTTGTCCCTTTCTCCTTCTCAATGACCCCAGACTCCTTATCAATCTACCTAAGAATTAACTCTCTCACTATTAAAAAAAACAACAACAACAACAACCAGTATGTGCATTACTAGCAAAATATAAAACATAACAGATAGGGAGAAACCATGTAAGTATTAATAGCATCTAGCTATAACTAGACGCTGAGTCAGTGATGCTATTTAATGATTTAATCCTCTGGTGCCCCTTCTCTATCTAGTTGGGAGTTATTAAAATCATCTAGTCTGATCTCTCACTTTATGCATGGGAAACCATTATCCAGAAAAGTTAATTGCTTAGCTAATCTGGTTAGCCAGTGTCTTATATGTTCATTGCTATAAAATAGCACAATTTAGGAATCTGAAATAGCAGCCAGAAGACTAGTCACTGAATAAAGATAAATGTGATTATCCACAAATCATACACTGAGAATAATTTATATGTATAAGAAATAAACACAAGTGAATGTAGTGACCAGCAGTCCATGTTAGGCACTGTGAAGAGAAATAAAAGTGGTATAATTTGCTTACAGGCAAGGGATATATGAGAAATCTCTTATTCTCCTCTCGATTTTTCTGTGAACCTAAAACTGCTTGAAAAAAATCATCTTAAAAAAGTGAAACAGCCAATTTCCTAAAAAACATAAAATAAAACAAGTAAGTGTAACTAGTGTGTGCTCAGTTACTTCAGTCATGCATATGTTTATGTATAATGTATAAATATACCTTGTGTGTGTGTGTGTGTGTGCACGCATGACGCGCTCAATAGTGTCCAACTCTTGGCAACTCCACAGACTATAGTACACCAGTCTCCTCTGTCCATGGGATTCTCCAGGCAAGAGTACTGGAGTGGGTGGCCATGCCCTTCTCCATGGGATCTTCCTGACTCAGGTATCAAACCCACATCTTCTGAGTCTCCTGCACTGCAGATGAGTTCTTTACCCACTGAACCACCTGGGGAGCCCCTAAGTGTAATAGAATCAGAGGCAAATATGTGGTAAGTAGTCTAATAGAGCTAGGAATCACAAGCTATGCTCAGAGAAAGAAAATAACCATGTCCTGTAGAACAGAAATAGACCCATGACCCAGCCTAAAATGTTAAAAGGCTTTAAAAAGTGGATGCTAGGTATGGAAGGTGGGGAATTCAGTGGAGAAAATCTACTGAGATACAGTTCTATTCCTTAATTATTCTATGGTTATAGAAGTTTACTAATTACAGCAAATAAATTATTAGATGTCACAAACTCTGTAGAGGACTAACACAGAAATGGAATCCACACCTAGTATTTTAAAATAGCAATAGCTACAATTTGAGAACTTACCACGGAGCAGACCCTGTTCAAAGTTTATTGATATGTAACAAACCCCCTGCCAACAGAAACAGTCTCTTATTTTCATGGTTCTGTTCTGTGGGTTTCCTGGGTCCAGCTGGGAGGTTCTTCTGCTCCATGCAGTATTAGTTGTGATTGCAGTCATCTGGATAATCAGTTTAGCTGCAACATCCAAGATGATTTCTCATATGGCTGACAGTTGGTATTGGCTGTAGGCTGGAAACTCAGCTGGAGCCATTAAGCACAGCATCCGGTTCTCCTTCACAGGCCCTCTCCTGTATCTTGGGCTTGTAGGTTGCCATTCCCTTCTCCTTCTTATAGAACAGGGATCACTAATTAAGAAGAAATAACCTGAGCATGTAAAAGTGCAAAATTGCTTAAAGCTCAGATTTAGAAGTAACACAGTATGACTTTTGTCACATTCTATGAGTCAAGGCAATTTCATGACAGTGTAGAATCCAGAGGGAGAGAAAATAGATTCTACCTTTTGGTTTAAGGAGAGGCAGAAATTTGTACCCTTATTTAATCCAACAATCTTATTCAAATCAAATCAGCATTCACAACAACTCTGTTAAATACTCAAGAGACTTGAAGTACAGAGAGGTTAATAAATACATTTTCCAATTATCACAGCAAAGAATTGGCTGAATAGAGATAGTCTGACACAGAAGGTAACAAATGGAGATTAAGTGGAGATAGTCTGACACAGAAGGTAACAAATGGCATTCATCTTACACTGAACACAAATAATGTGAATTATTTTATTTCTTAATAAATCAATTTGATGTTTTCTGATATACTGTATTTATCCTGTTTTGTATAATACTCTACTTAATTTGCATTTTAGCCTACAGGCATCCCAACACTTGGTAATATTCTTATTTCCTTTATTTTATTTTTTATTGAAGTTAATTGACTTAAAATATTACATAACTTTCAGGTAAACAAATTTGTAATTTGGTATTTTTATAAATTATATTACATATAGTTATCATAAAATGATAGCAGTATTTTTGTGCTGAACATTACATCTTTGTAATTTATTTTGTACTTAGTAGATTTTACTTTTTAATCTCCTTCATGTATTTTGCCCTTCTCTCCAGTTTTCTTGTCTTAGATATTGTGATATTTATAGGTCCCCAAATTTAATACTACCATATTGGTGAGTGATTTTTTTCAGTAATCAGTTGAATATTTGCAGTTCTTTAAATACTGAAAATCCATAACATGCAAAAAAAGCTATCCACTGAAAATTTCTGAAAAAATGTTTTTAGTGTTATAAAACTGCTGTCGCTTTTCTATGACATGAAATTGAAATATATTTGGGATTAGTGAAGAATGATTTCAGGAGTTACGTCATGGGTTTCAGGATATTTCGAATTGCATCAACATTAAAAAAAAACAGAAATATGATGTCATTGTTTATCATTAAATAAGAGTATTATTTTTATTGCATTAAAAGTTTATACATTAATTTTATCAGCTCCATGTCAGCTTTCTCCCATACTTTACACACTATTTAAGGGCAAAGTCTATCCAGTTTTCTCAGTTATGGTTAGGATGACCATAAGCTGTGTTCAATATGATCCTAGGCATAAGCCTTTCAGAGCATGGGATGATTTTTTTAACTGTTACTTTGCCTGACTGGATCTTCCTTACTGTTTTATCCCCAGAGAAGTTTTCTTCAGCTACAGATTTATCCGGTCTTTCTTTTGTTATGTGTTTGTCTTTTTAGAAATAGTACATCCATTCCAATTAACATTTATTTTATTTAGATTTGACTTAATATTTTAAAAGTAGCAGATTAAACATACATCTTTAAATGAGCATGTTACTCTAGCTTTCTTTTCTTCCCCCGTCTCCCTTTCTATCATTTTTCTTCTCTTTTTCATATCCCTTCTTTTTTCTTCCTTTTTTACAAAAGAATAAAATACAATTACCAAGGCAGAGCTTGAGGATCAAAGTGGCACATAAGTACATTATAAGTATTCAGTATATCCGATATTCATAAAGTATTAGGAAGATTCGACGTCTCTGATTAACACTGACTTGTAAAGGAAGCAGGTATTTGAGTGACTCATTGAGAAAACTTCTTAAAGCAAAGTAACAGCTCAGAAGGTATAGTTCAGATGTTTGTATATATTATTGTGTTCACATTCAGTTGCTTTGTCATTGTCCAAATCTTTGCGACCCCATGGACTGTAGCCCATCAGGTTCCTCTGTCCATGGGATTCTCCAGGCAAGAATACTGGAATGGGTTGCCATTTCCTCCTCCAGGGGATCTTCCTGACTCAGGGATTGAACTCACATCTCCTGTGTCTTTTGCAGAGAGGACACAGAAGATGTCTTTTCCTCCCTATGTCTTCATATTTGATCTCTCTCTTTATATTTGTATCCTCATTTTCTCTTATTATAAGGACACTAGTCATATTAATTAGGGCCCATCCAATGACCTCATTTAAATCTAATTATCCATTTAATGGCTAAACATAAAACCTTCTGAGGTACTGGGGGTTAGAATTTAAACATGAAATTTAGGAGAGAAGGCAGACATAATTCAGCTTATAACTTGTTATATTTGAATTCATTTGTTATTTTTGAAAAGTATTATAATTTTCAACCTTAATTTATCATGAATACTTACTGTTCTTTATTTGCTTATCCATATTTCTAAGGAATAAGGGAAAATTATAGATTCTATCATTTACCTAAAAACATATTTGATTTTATTTCAAACATAGCAAAGAGGGGCAAAAGAATCAAGGTATATTCAAAGTTGAAATATATGAAAAGAAAGACAAGGCTCAGAATGAATATTTACGAGTTTTACTGTCCCCTCACTGCCAAAAAAATGTGCCCTACTACTGGCCTGCTGCTGCTAAGTCGCTTCAGTTGTGTCCGCCTCTGTGCGACCCCATAGATGGCAGCCCACCAGGCTCCCCCATCCCTGGGATTCTCCAGACAAGAACACTGGAGTGGGTTGCAATTTCCTTCTCCAACTGGCCTAGTTACAGGCTAATATAGTGTCTCCTATGTGAATAGTTTCATCCTGTAAGCAATTTGCATATCTCCTTTAAGTGTTTATTAAAATACAAAAATTTGTAGATTAAACAACTCTGAAAACTCAATAAATTATTACAAATTGAAGTACATAATTTTAAATAGTGTTAGTTTTTATTAAAGATCATTAATAATTTTAGGAAAGATATTTTTTTCTGAAGAAATCACATCATGATAACAATAAATACCTCCTTCTCTCGCTAAGTCGCTTCAGTTGTGTCCGACTCTGTGCAACCCTATAGACGGCAGCCCACCAGGCTCCCCCGTCCCTGGGATTCTCCAGGCAAGAACACTGGAGTGGGTTGCCATTTCCTTCTCCAATGCATGAAGGTGAAAAGTGAAAGTGAAGTTGCTCAGTCCTGTCTGACTCTGAGCGACCCCATGGACTGCAGCCTACCGGGCTCCTCCGTCCATGGGATTTTCCAGGCCAGAGTACTGGAGTGGGGTGCCATTGCCTTCTCCGTAAATACCTCCTTAGAAAGTCTTTTAAACAGTAAAGTAAAATTCTATATTATGTTATGGAGAATGAGCTTCATTTTCAGAATAGTTCAACTAAATTAGACCATAGCTGTCACATTTCACTAATATATGATCCTTTATAACATACCTTTCAAGAATGTCACAGAACTTGAAGACAGACATGAAGCAAATATCCTTATCTGTACTTTGCAGATAGGTCAATGAGGCTATTGAGAGTTGCAAGACTAGCCTAAAGTAAGAGAAGGAATTTTTCAGTCCTCTGTGCCTCTGGAAATTGAAACCCTCTTATTTTTTGGCCCTGCTCCTCCCTCACACAAACAAAACTTCCTTTCTTTCGCCAGATTGCCTCTAGGTGTACAACACTATGGGGCAATATCAAAGTAGCTCAATGCAACAGCTCTGGTTCCACAAGGAATTGAAAAATCGCCATGGATTGTGGCTTGAGACACTATCTTCACACACCCCACACCCACCAAAACTTGTTGACTCCATCAGAGATCTCTGGTATTTGCATAAATACCATGTCAATCAGTATTAGTCTAAACAGCATGCAGTTAGTTTAAGGAGATTAAGAAGGCATCAAACACACTGCTGTATTGATGTGGACTTTAAATCTCCCAAAATGGTTCAGTGTGCCTGAATATACATGAAAATAAGTTTTAATGAATCTAGTGCATAGTAGTAAGCAAATTATATGAGGAAATGATTTATACGATCATGTCTTACATATTCATTCCTCTTTGATATGAATGTTAATGATGCAATAGATATCAGTTTCACTCCAGTAAGTAATGGTTTTATGGAGTAACATGAATGAGAAATTATTAAAATAATTGAGGTACCAGACAATGAAGCAGTAGCTGGACATGACTAATTATTAGAATTGACCCAATATACTGAAGTTTCCTCTATGGCTCAGTGGGTTAAGAATCCACCTGCAATACAGGAGACACAGGAGATCTGGATTCACTCCCTGGGTTGGGAAAATTCTCTTGGGAAGGAAATGGCAACCCACTCCAGTACTGGAAATTTTTCCTTGGAAAATCCCATGGATAGAGGAGCATGAAGGGCTAAAGTTCACGGGATGGCAGACTAGGACACAACTGAGTGACTAACTCAATATGATCTGTGTGATAGATGTTTTTGTTAATTTCTGTCAAAATCTTTTATATCTCATGAATAATTAAAATAGCAATCTTCATATGGAAATAGGATTACTCCCAATTTTTTTCAGTAATGAGCACCTAAAGATGTTGCCTCCAGTAGAAGAAATGGGAGTGTATTGGCACAATGGCACATTCACTCTTATCTTTAACCCATTTGGTTCACATTTCACTTCAAAGTTTACTGGATACATCGCTTTGCTTTTTTTACTTGCAAAGGAGCTACCTATTCATATTCAATCAACCTTGATACAATTTGATTCCTTTTGTACTGACCTTTTACTAAATGAAGTTTGCATAAAACAGGAACTATAAAGTAAAAATTACAAATAGAGAGTCAGTGGTGAAAATAAAGCATTCAAGTAAAACATAGACTGAGATGGAATAGAAAAGTTCTTATTTTTAAAAAATAAAGATTCTAGGAAATAAAGATTGGAAAACTAAAATTTGTTAACTAGAAGAATTCATTCAGTTCAGTTCAGTCACTCAGTTGTGTCTGACTCTTTGCGACCCCATGAATTGCTGCATGCCAGGCCTCCCTGTCCATCACCAACTCCTGGAGTTCACTCAGACTCACGTCCATCGAGTCAGTGATGCCATCCAGACATCTCATCCTCTGTCGTTCCCTTCTCCTCCTGCCCGCAATCCCTCCCAGCATCAGAATCTTTCCAATGAGTCAACTCTTTGCATGAGGTGGCCAAAGTACTGGAGTTTCAGCTTTAGCATCATTCCTTCCAAACAAATCCCAGGGCTGATCTCCTTTAGAATGGACTGGTTGGATGTCCTCGCAGTCCAAGGGACTCTCAAGAGTCTTCTCCAACACCACAGTTCAAAAGCATCAATTCTTCGGTGCTCAGCTTTCTTCACAGTCCAACTCTCACATCCATAAATGACCACTGGAAAAACCATAGCCTTGACTAGACGGAACTTTGTTGGCAAAGTAATGTCTCTGCTTTTGAATATGCTATCTAGGTTGGTCATAACTTTCCTTCCAAGGAGTAAGTGTCTTTTAATTTCATGGCTGCAGTCACCATCTGCAGTGATTTTGGAGCCCCCCAAAAATAAAGTCTGACACTGTTTCCACTGTTTCCCCATCTATCTGCTATGAAGTGATGGGACCAGATGCCATGATCTTCATTTTCTGAATGTTGAGCTTTAAGCCAACTTTTTCACTCTCCTCTTTCACTTTCATCGAGAGGCTTTTTAGTTCCTCTTCACTTTCTGCCATAAGAGTGGTGTCGTCTGCATATCTGATGTTATTGATATTTCTCCCAGCAATCTTGATCCCAGCTTGTGCTTCTTCCAGCCGTGTTTCTCACGATGTACTCTGCATAGAAGTTAAATAAGCGGGGTGACAATATACAGCCTTGACGTACTCCTTTTCCTATTTGGAACCAGTCTGTTGTTCCATGTCCAGTTCTAACTGTTGCTTCCTGACCTGCATATAGGTTTCTCAAGAGGCAGGTCAGGTGGTCTGGTATTCCCAACTCTTTCAGAATTTTCCACAGTTTATTGTGATCCACACAGTCAAAGGCTTGGCATAGTTAATAAAGCAGAAATAGATGTTTTTCTGGAACTCTGTTGCTTTTCGATGGTCCAGCAGATGGCAATTTGATCTCTGGTTCCTCTGCCTTTTCTAAAACCAGCTTGAACATCTGGAAGTTCACAGTTCACGTATTGCTGAAGCCTGTCTTGGAGACTTTTGAGCATTGCTTGCCTAGCGTGTGAGAGGAGTGCAATTTTGTGGTAGTTTGAGCATTATTTGGCATTGCCTTTCTTTGGGATTGGAATGAAAACTGACCTTTTCCAGTCCTGTGGCCACTGCTGAGTTTTCCAAATTTGCTGGCATATTGAGTGCAGCCATTTCACAACATCATCTTCCAGGATTTGAAATAACTCAACTGGAATTCCATCACCTCCACTAGCTTTGTTCATAGTGATTCTTTTTAGGGCCCACTTGACTTCACATTCAAGGATGTTTGGATCTAGGTGAGTGATCACACCATTGTGATTATCTGGGTCGTGAAGATCTTTTTTGTACAGTTTTTCCATGTATTCTTGCCGCCTCTTCTTAATATCTTCTGCTTCTGTTAGGTCCGTACCATTTCTGTCCTTTATCGAGCTCATCTATGCATGAAATGTTCCCTTGGTATCTCTAATTTTCTTGAAGAGATCTCTAGTCTTTCCCATTCTGTTGTTTTCCTCTATTTCTTTGCACTGATCGCTGAGGAAGGCTTTCTTATCTCTTCTTGCTATTCTTTGGAACTCTGCATTCAGATGCTTATATCTTTCCTTTTCTCCTTTGCTTTTCACTTCTTTTCTCTTCACAGCTATTTGTAAGATCTCACCAGATAGCTATTTTACTTTTTTGCATTTCTTTTCCATGGGGATGGTCTTGATCCGTGTCTCCTGTACAATGTCACGAACCTCCATCCACAGTTCATCAGGCATTCTATCTATCAAATCTAGTCCTTTAAATCTATTTCTCAGTTCCACTGTATAATCATGCCATACCTATATACATGTTAAAGGCTATAAGTATTTTAAGAAGTAAATATAGGAATAGTATAATACAATATAATCCTTGGCTATAAGCAAATAATAGTTTACTTCCATCCTTTACCTTCATCCGGAGACAGAATACATGATACACAAGAGGTTTTAGAACCAATTTGTCATGCTTCTATGCAGGATGCTCAAACAAGACATCTTAAATAAGATAAGCTACATTACACATTAAGAAGGATGCTTGAATAAAAGAAACTCTTCACATATAGATTACAATACAGCATGTAGCAGGACTTGATAACAACCAGTTAGCTTGCTTGCTGGAACCTGATGAAGAAATAACTGAAGTAACATTTCCAACGATTGCACTTATTTATCCATGATCTCTGGTATAAAGAACCCACTCTACAGAATAGAATGAAATTGGTGCATAAGCACTGAAAGCTAAGCTAAAATCAAAAGTGATTTTTCTTTATCTTGAAAGCTAATTATATTGTTCCTTGCCACATTTCTACATTTAAGGTTTAAGGTTAAACTTTTTTATTTAACTATATAAAGCAGCAAATACATGCAAATTTATTGAAAACAGAAATATAAATGAGAAAATATATCTCATATCTACTGAAAATATTTAGAAAGAATCTTATTCATGTAGTACCAAAGCTTTGGCTTGTATGACTGCTTTTACTATACATCATCTTGGGCATTGTAATCATCTTCAGGATGGTAATTTTCAAATCTGGTAAATGAATCTTTAGTCAGGGAGAACCAGAGAGAACAAGATCAACCTCACCATCATCAGAAACATAGTCTGACACATCTGGCCAAAAGCATTTCTTCTTCCAGGCAACTTAGTTAAAAATGGATGTGAATAATTGTGCAAAGTGAACACATCAGCAGTATAACAACCAACAGTGTTGAAAAATTACTCTGCCCACAGTATAATGCTATAAATCTTTATAAATAATCTATGACATTTAAAGTACATAATTGTAAAACTAAGGTAAAATGTTGATAAAATTCTAGATTATTTTATCTTTGACTTATAATGGTGATAGTTATCTTTCAATAAATATTGATTTTAACATTTGCCATTCAGCATTTAGCTAAACTCTATAATTGATGAGTCTATAAAATTCAAGCACGATTCACTGCATGTTTATAATTGGTATACATGACCAACTAGTTCTGCTCTCAGTGCCCTTTTTAATCCCTAAATTATTTAATTGACTAGAATGCCCATGAGCAAGCCAGCCATATGCAACAACTGTCATTCCTGCACATAATTTTGGATTTATTTTATCCCTTGCCACTTTTCCCCTTCTGCTTCCTGCCCCTGTCACACTGACCACCTTGCACCTGGCTTAATAGGCTGTGCTTTTAGAATCTTTGTTCTAAATATTTCTTCTGACTGGAATACAACCAACTTACCCAAATATTTGGGGCTTTCTTGGTAGCTCAGCTGGTAAAGAATCTGCCTGCAATGTAGGAGACCCTGGTTCAATTCCTGTGTTGGGAAGATCCCCTGGAGGAGGGCATGGCAACCCACTCCAGTATTCTTGCCTAGAGAATCCCCATGGACAGAGGAGCCTGATGGGCTACAGTCTATGGGGTTGCAAAGAGACGGACACGACTGAGCAACTAAGCACAGCACACCCAAATATTTGTGTGGCTTTGTGCTTCACTTCCCTTAAACAAATCTCACTTTCTAAATAAGATTGACTAGGTGCCCTTTCAAAATCTAAACTCTTGCCACCAGCACATGTGATTCCTCCCACCCTTATCTATGTGTCCTAGTCTTATATTGATTGCACTTATCACCTACTGAGAAACATATTTTTCACATTATGTATAATGTATAATGTTTCACATATGTATAATGTATATATGTATACATATACATATGTATATGTATAATGTATAATGTATACATAATGTTTCACATTATGTATAATGTATAAGCAGTGTATTGACTGCTACCTTCTGCCAATTCATTTTGATATTTGGCAAAACTAATACAATTATGTAAAGTTTAAAAATAAAATAAAATTTAAAAAATAAATAAATAAAAGAAATTAAAAAAAAAAAAGTTTGTCAAGGGCAAGAATCTTGGTCTTTTTTGTGTCTAGTGCATAGTAGTTTTTCAATAAGTACATCACAAAAGAGTGAATGAGCCATAAAATAGGACTTTGGGTACCATCACATCTGTAATGGCAATTATACTGCCCATAATTCAGTCATTCTAGAGATCTAAAATACCTATAAACATTTTAAAGCTAAATGAAGAGTTCCTATATAAATTAAAATAACAGTTTATATAAATATTGATGATCAAATAATTTCTTCAACAAAAAGAAGGTGAAAATTTTCTAACTAGCCATATTTTCTCCCCCTGGGTAAACATGTACTAAAATGTTACAATTTAAATAGATTCATGATGCGATGGCAATGACTGAATTATTTTAGCATTTACTTTATCCTAAGCATTTTGCAGAAAATGAAGAGGAACTAAGGAGCCTCTTGATGAAGATGAAAGAGAACAGTGAAAAAGCAGGCTTAAAACTAACCATTCAAAAAAGTGAGATCATGGCATCTGGTCCCATTATTTCATGGCAAATAGATGGGAAATTGGAGACAGTGGCAGATTTTATTTTCTTGGCTCCAAAATCATCGTGAATGGTGACTGCAGCCACAGAATTAAAGATGCTTGCTCCTTGGAAGCAAAGATATGACAAACCTAAACAGCATTTTATTATTATTATTTTTTTTTTTACTTTATAATATTGTATTGGTTTTGCCATACATCAACATGCATCTGCCACAGGTGTACATGTGTTCCCAATCCTGAACCCCTCTCCCTCCTCCCTCCCCATACCATCCCTCCGGGTCATCCCAGTGCACCAGCACCAAGCTTCCTGTATCCTGCATTGAACCTGGACTGGCATTTTAAAAGGCAGAGGCATTACTTTGCCAGTCAAGGTCTGTCTAGTCAAAACTATGGTTTTTCCAGTAGTCATGTAAGGATGTGAGAGATGGACCCAAAAGAAGGGTGAGTGCCGAATAAATTGATGCTTTTGAACTGTGATGCTAGAGAAGACTCTTGTGAATCCCTTGGACACCAAGGAGATCAATCCAGTCACTCCTAAAGGAAATCAGTCCTGAATATTCATTGGAAGGACTGATGCTGAAGCTGAAGCTGCAATATTTGGGCCACCTGATGCAAAGAACTAAATCATTGGAAAAGACCCTGATGCTGGGAAAGATTAAAGGCAGGAGGAGAAGGGGATGACAGAGGATGAGATGGTTGGATGGCATCATCAACTCATCATGGACATGAGTCTGAGCAAGCTCCGGGGGATAGTGAAGGACAGCGAAGCCTGGCATGCTGTAGTCCATGGGGTCACAAAGAGTTGGATATGGCTGAGTGACTGCACAACAAGCCTTTTTGATGGCAATAAGGTTGTTATGTGAATTCCTCTCTCCTCTTTCACACTGGGGGAGCAAACACCAAAATGAAAACAAATATAGTTTTTTAGCATTGGTGTTAAATGATATGAAAATTTCCTCTATAGATAATAGACATGGTACATTGATTTAAGCTAATGATAGTAATAAAGTGAAGCATGTTTTATGATATTATAAAATGAGTGATCGGGTTTAGTTACTTCCTCTTTGCCTATCTATTGTTATAACTTTTGAAATGAGACTTTTGGTTCATAGAAAAATGTGGGTCCATTTGCAAATCATCCACTTTCAGTAATTTTAGCTATTCTCTCTAATGTCTATAAGCTGCTTACTTGTGAAAGAGAACTTAGAAATATAACATCTATATTTTTCTTATCACACATTATTTCTGCATTTCCTACAACCCTGAAAACCCCATATGGACAGGCACCACATCTGCTGTGGTGCCCTTTCTGAATCAAAGGGCTAACTGGCAAGGACTCTCATAGCTATTACATGTGAAATCAGAAACAATATTAATCTTATAAATTTTAGCATCACTTGTGTTTTAGCATAGAAACTTCAAATTAATATTTAAATGAATTGGCAAAGTTTTATTTAGGAAGTGATACAATATATTTAAATATACATTTGCTTTTATAACTCATAAGTTGCATTTTATGCATACTTTTCAATTCCACCTACATATCAAATTAAGACAATATTCATCTCACAGGATTGTCATGGGATTTAAGTGAGATGAACCTGCTAAGGCACCATGCAATTATTATGCAATAAATATTAGTTGATACTTAAAATTAATTTGCTGCTGCTGCTGCTAAGTTGCTTCAGTCGTGTCCGACTCTGTGTGACCCCATAGACGGCAGCCCACGAGGCTCCCCCGTCCCTGGGATTCTCCAGGCAAGAACACTGGAGTGGGTTGCCATTCCCTTCTCCAATGCATGAAAATAAAAAGTGAAAGTGAAGTTACGGAGTCTTGTCCGACTCTTATCGACCCCATGGACTGCGCCCACCAGGCTCCTCCGTCCATGGGATTTTCCAGGCAAGAGTGCTGGAGTGGAGTGCCATTGCCTTCTCCGAAAATTAATTTAGGCAACTGCATATAAAGTTTGAAGTGACTCTTTGGGCCTCCATCATGGAAGGCAGAGCATAAAACACTATGTAGCATAAACTAGAGCATCAATAGGAATTTGCCACTAAGTCTAGGTCAGTGAGGACTTCCCTGGTAGCTCAGCTGGTAAAGAATCCACCTGCAATGCAGGAGGCCCTGGTTCTATTCCTGGGACGGGAAGATCCCTTTGAGGAGGGCATGGCAACCACTCCAGTATTCTTGCCTGGAGAATCCCCATGGATAGAGGAGCCTAGCAGGCTGCAGTCCATGGGGTCACAAAGAGTTGGACATGACTGAGTGACTAAGCACAGCACAGCATAGCTAGGTCAGTGAATTTTTCTCTGAGTAAATATAGCCAAGTGAACAGACTTAGAATACTACATAGAATATTACCAGTGCCTCTGAAGACTCTCTTACAACTCCTCTAGTGACCGCCACTCTAAACATTATATTAGTTTTTCTCTTTTACAAATGGAACTATAATGTATGCACTTTGATGTTTGGCTCCTTCTGATAAACACTGTTCATCATACAGGATTTTTATTATAGTTATAGTTCATTTTTGTTGTGATGTATTCCACCGTGTGATGTCATAATTTATTTTTCCACTATATTTTGATTAAAATCTGGATTATTTTTCAGTTTGAGCCTATTTTGCAGTACTACCAGGAATATCTCTTTGGCAAACATATCAAAGCTGCTTTATGTGATGTTCATATATTCAGCTTTAATAGCTATTGCTCTTTTTCAAACAGATATGACAGAAAAACTCTCAAAGTAGTTTATTAGTGTTTCCTTTGTTCCATATCCTCACCAACTGTTGCCATTTCATCTTTATTATGTAAGCTATTCTGTAGGTGGACAGCCACCTTGCATGATGGCATTAGTTTGCATTTTCCTTATGATTACTGAAGTTGAGCATTCGTTATATTCATGTATGGCTCTGTATATTTTTAGTATCTTTTATTCTAAAGTGGTTTTAGATTTACAAAATTATTTTATAAAGATAGCACAAAGTATTCCTCTATACCCAATTAATGAAATAACATTGATATATTATTATTAAATACAAAACACTATATTCATATTTCTTCAGGTTTTTCCCCCTAATGTCCTTTTTATGTTCCATTATTCCACTCAAAGTAGCACATTACAATTAGTTGTGATGTTTTCCTAGGCTCTTCCTGACTGTGTTAGTTCTAAGACTTCCCTTGCTTCGTTGACCTTACAGTTTCAAGGATTATGTCAGTCAGGTGGTTTATAGAATTCCTTTGAAATGGATTCATTGTTTTTCCTATAATTATACTGCTAAGTCGCTTCAGTCGTGTCCGACTCTGTGTGACCCCATAGACAGCAGCCCACCAGGCTCCCCCGTCCCTGGGATTCTCCAGGCAAGAACACTGGAGTGGGTTGCCATTTCCTTCTCCAATGCATGAAAGTGAAAAGTGAAAGTGAAGTCGCTCTTAGTGACCCCATGGACTGCAGCCTACCAGGCTCCTCCATCCATGGGATTCTCTAGGCAAGGGTACTGGAGTGGGGTGCCATTGCCTTCTCCCATAATTATACTAGTATAATGTATTTTGAGGAAGACTGCAGAGGTAAAATGCATTCTCATCATATCACAATAACACTGAATATTATTGAAATGAGTCACTACTCGATGCTATCTTGATCATCTGTCTTGAGGTAGTGTTTGCAACTTTCTGCACTATATGATTATTCTTTTTCTTTTTCTCCCTTTCCGTACTGTACTATTAGGAAGAAAGTCTCTATAAGCAGGATACACTGAGTTAGTAGGGACTTATGGTTTATATCCTTGAGGATAGAATATCTGTTTCAATCATTCGTAACTCTTTTGCCTAAGAAATGTATTTCTTCTCCCACATTTATTTATTCAATCGTTTATATCAGCAGAAACTCATAGATATTTATTCATACTTTGGGTTGTAAGCCAATATTTGTTTTCTCAAATTGTTCTAGCCTTAGCTATTCACTCAGTTGGCATCAGTATCCCTTCAGCATACCACCATGTGTATGTGTGTGTGTGTGTGTGTGTGTGTGTTCAGTCCTTTTCACTTTCTGGAACTATAAGATATCCTAGCCTCGTAGTGTATATTTTCTGCCCCAGTCCCATAATTAGTCATATATCCAAGGAGTACTATTTTTAAAATTGAAGGATGTATTAAAAACCAAGATCTGAGTATTAATATTCATTGATACTGGCCCTCCTAACTGAAGAGCAAGGAGCTACATGTGTATGTACTAATCCATGTATATACATATATGCATAAATACTTTTATACTTAACTATGTGTATACATATTAAGTTAAACATGAGTTCAGATTAACATCTGCAACTCTAACTATGACCACATGCATGAAGCTAATCTCCTCTGGCTTTTCTGCAATCTCACACCTGAACAGTCGTAGGTCTGGTTCCCATCATGTCCATCAATTTACTTAATCACTGAGTTTCAAACACAAAATCATTAAATTTCAAAATGGTTGCAGAATTGTTAACCCATACTCCTCAAAGAACAATTTTACCACCTGTATTACAGTGCTTATGCATAGTTCATTTTCTCTTATAAACTCCACTCATTTCTAAAGTAAATTAGGTTAACATCATTTTTTTTACCACCTTTGTTGGGTTGTTTCCTACACTTTTAGAAGAGTTAGAAGTCATGCTCTGCATTCCATCCTGGGAACTTCCCCTCCTAAATTATTTTGTTTTATGTTGACAAATTAAAGTTTCCTACACTTTTAGAAGAGTTAGAGCCATGTTCTGCATTCTGTCCTGGGATTTTCCCTCCTAAGTTATTTTTTTTTAATATTGATAAATTAAAGTGTACTCTTTGTGCCATAAAGTCCATCAGCTCTGACAGATGCTTTCTTAGTATCTTATATTAACCACTACATAGAATATGTTCATTGCACTAACAAATCCATTGTTCTGCCACAATGTAATCAGCCCCTCTCTGAAGCGCTGGCAACCACTGATGCTTTAAATATTTATATGCTTTATTTTAAAAGCATTTTTAGGTTCATAGAAAAATAGAGCAGAAATAACAGAAGGTTTCCATAAACTGCCTCACTCCTCTCGATTTCCCTTATTAATTAACATCCTGCATTAGTGTGGCATAATAGTAATATAGTCTTATTAGCTAAAGCATACAGTTCAAATTAGAGCTCATTCTTTGCATGTACGTTCTATGGATTTTGACGAGTATAACATGTATCCACCATTACAGTATCATACACAATGCTTTCATTACCCTAAACATTGTAGCCTGTAGAATAAAAGTAGAATGCATAAGTCATTACTGACATGAATATATGAGAGAAAGAGAAAAAGAGAGATTGCCATTTTCTTCCTTAGATTGAAGTGTAGTGATGGAAATGAAAAATTACAATTTGGTGACTATCACAAAAGTAATTGATTTAAGCAAGAATAAATAATAGAATCTAATGCAAGTTAGTTTAAGAAAAACAAGCTTTTTACATGGTCTCAAAATATCTCCCCATAAGATACATTAATTACAGAGGGAAAAATACTAACTTCACATTGTAGAACGCTGGCAGATACTATTTAAACCAGGTGATCAGAAAACAGACATGTGGACACAGTGCAGGGAAGAGAGGGTAGGATGAATTGAGAAAGTAGCATTAAAACATATATATTACCATATGTAAAATTAGAGAGCGAGTGGAAATTTGCTGTCTTATGCAGGGAGCTCAAATTCAGTGCTCTTGGTGGGAAGTAGGAGGGAGGTTCAGAAGGAGGGTACTTATATGTATATCTGTAGCTGACTCATGTTGATGTATGGCAGGAACCAACATGATATTGTAAAGCAATTGTCCTCCAATTAAATATAAATAAATTTAAAAGTAAACCAAGTAATCAAAGTAAACCTGTGTTTTTAAGTAAAAACTTAGTAGTATTCATAAAAGGCATTTTAAATTATGCATACATTCATCTAAAATCATGTTACTAGAAACAACCTAAAATGGCAGAAAACTACTATAGTGTAACTTTCATCATAATTAGCAGCTACATAAAACTATTATTTCTCTAGATAATTTGATAAATAATGATTTGTTTAGTAATTTGGATAGTTTTATAATGTGGCATTTTACTCCAAATGACAGACAACTACTTCCTTAATTTTTATCTTTCAAGAAAACTGTTAGAATAATCCTTCAGTTTTAATTTTTACTTTTCAAGATGAATTATTCGTTAATTTATCTCGACACTTCTGTAATCATAGAAATATATCTTCCAGATACCACATGTCTGACTCTTTGCTACCCCATGGAGTGCAGCATGCCAGGCCTCCCTGTCCATCACCAACTCCCAGAGTTAACCCAAACTCATGTCCATCTAGTTGGTGATGCCATCCAACCATCTCATCCTCTGTCATCCCCTTCTCCTCCTGCCCTCAATCTTTCCCAGCATCAGGATCTTTTCAAATGAGTCAGCTCTTCACATCAAGTGGCTAATGTATTGGACTGTCAGCTTCAACATCAGTCCTTACAATGAACACCCAGGACTGATCTCCTTTAGGGTGGATGGGTTGGATCTCCTTGCAGTCCAAGGGACTCTCAAGAGTCTTCTCCAACACCACAGTTCAAAACCATCAATTCTTCGGTGCTCAGCTTTCTTTATAGTCCAACTCTCACATCCATAAATGACCACTGGAAAAACCATAGCCTTGACTAGATGGACCTTTTTTGACAAAGTAATGTCTCTGCTTTTTAATATGCTGTTAGGTTGGTCATAATTTTCCTTCCAAGGAGCAAGTGTCTTCTAATTTCATGCCTGCAATCACCATCTGCCTTGATTTTGGAGCCCCAAAAAACAAAGTCAGCCAGATTTCAAGAAAGTAAAAATATGTCAGAGGGAAAAGACTACTAAGTTCAGTTATATATAATTGAGTTAACTCTGCTTAGAAGTAAATTGATTTAAGTGTTATTAAGTCACAGCATAGTACTACTCTCACAGAATAATACAAAATAGAAAAAAAAAATCAAGGAACTTTGCAATGTTTCTCAAATAAGGAAAAATACACACCCTAACTGGACGAGAGAAAAGGAGCAAGATCTTGCTATATCAGTTACTGCTTAATAGCAGTAAAAAAAGAAGAAAAAAGAAATACAGTTTTTTTTTTTCCTGCAAAAAAGAAATACAGTTTAAAAAAGGAGTCAGATATACTAATACACATCAGAGGAGAAAGAAAAAAGAACAATGAAATAGATTTTTATATCCAAACATCTGAGTAATTTAGTTCATTTTAATTCCACTTTTAATGAGAAAAATGAAGAGTGAAGGCAAGAACTGAAAGCTATGGAAAATTAAAAAGCAGTAGAAACCTTACCAAATTAAGTAATATTTGACAAAAATAATGCCCTAAAAGTCATTGATTACAGCTATGATGCATGACTCATTTTAAAATAAATAGTATTTATGAAAACACCAGTACTGTTTACAATTTTCTAAAAAGAAAGTGAAAATAGAAATTGTAAGTATAAAAGCTTAACAGAAAACATTTTCTTGAGGTATGTGATATTTTTTGAGATATGCAAAGAAACAACCCAAATAATTGAAACACATTTCCTTAAGTGTAATATCTCACAATGGACATAAATTGATAATAAAACAGTAGGGTCATTTTCTACAAGTGGTAATTCTGGTCCCTTGAGATTATTAGTGGGGTTTAAGAGTAAAGCTTTTTTTCTGTGAGGTTTTCCTTATGAATCAGTTGCCAGAATACCATGGGAAGAGAACAAAGCCAATAAAACAGAATATAAAGAATTAAGAACAAATCTACTAAAAGGAATTATTGCATTTTCTCTTCATTCTGAAATTTGTCATTTTATATTCCTAAAATTTGTCATTTTATATACCTAAGATATACTATTCTTTAAAATTCCACTTAGAGGTACTGTCCAAATTTTCTGTTCTGCTCCTCCAGGCAAATTGACATCTTCTAAAAATGTATATGTTGAAATCCTGAATATTATTTAGATCTCAGAAGATTCTTATTAAATGGCCACCTCTCACTGTATCCTCACAAGGCTAAGAGAGAAAGCTCTGGACTCTTTCTTACCTTGTAAAGACATTTTCTCATGGGGTTACCACCTCATGACCCCATCCTAATCTAATTACCCCCAAAATTCCAGATGCCTAATAGCATGCATTTGAGTATTAGGACTTCAACGTACAAATTTGGGGGTGCATGAACATGAGTCCATTGTAGTAATGAATAATCCAAATCAATGAATCCATCTGTAAAGCCATTTGTACTTTATCCCCAGCTTTGGAATTCACCTGTTATTCATAAATATACTTGGGTCAGGAATTGCATCTACTTATAAACTTGTTAACATAGATAGCAGGTTGTTTGAAAATGAATATTTTTTGATGTAGTAATATACAATTACTTTAACATTTAGACCAATAGAACTACAAATAAATGGGATTGTAATGGCAGTTGTGGAACAGAAGACATTGCATTCTGGGAGAAGGTTTACAATTTTTTTCTCAAAAAAAATTTGGATTCTCTATTTGTTGTGGAGAATTTCAGTAAGAGAAGATGTTCGAGAAATGAGATATATTCCTAAAAGGATGACCAAATATGTCATGAAAATGGTAATTTATGAACAAAGTTACTGTTTGACTCTGTGTGACTAAGTGGGAGAATTTTTATACTTCAAAACATGAAACTGTAAAAAGAAAGACTAATTATTAAGCCAACTGCTGAACACTTTAATTGTAGTTTGTGTGATCACCTGCATGTCGGCATGCTTTCGCACAAAGTACAGAATTAAAATCACCATTATTGTTCATATGATGACTTTAGAATTCATCCTACCTCTCAAATAAATTCAAATGGGAAAACATGACTATAGATGCAGGTAGTACTTATCTCTTGGCATTCATGTTCTTCTTTGAAGGTGACAAATTAAGTATTAGAATTCTCAGTGCTGTTAGAGAAAATAACACAGAATAAAATGAAAAGGCAAAAAATAAAGCCTCCCACTAACTGGCTTTGGAAACCTACTGCTTGTCATCTTCATCTTCTTAATCACAAAGTAAAGCCAGACTACTCATAGTCATAATTTTAAGAAAAATTAAGTCTCTTTTAAGATACAATCCGCACTGCCTTAATTATGCTCCAAAGATAATGATTTATTCATCTCTCCTCCCTCTTATATTTTGTGTGCCCCATATTATAGTAACCCTTATGTCTTATCCATTAATTATCAATAAAATCCTTCTTAGATAAATCATGAATCAATATAAATTTTCTTCCTAGAGACCATGTTCACATTATAAAGAGACTAGGAAATAAACACATGAGTGTGATCTAGCCAGGGCTTCTCATTCCATCAGTAGTGAAGGACCAGTTTTACTTATTTCAATCCATGGTAGATCTAAGTTTTTTTGTAAAACATAATTACAAAATTTTCTAAAATATATAAAATGAGAAAAGAATGACAAAATATAAACCTTACTCTAAAAAATTATCAAATTTAATAAACTATAATTACTCTCCATGCAGGCAGATTCCTTATCATCTGAGCCACCAAAGAAGCCTCATACTTACTCTCTATATTGCTATAAAAGTCTTTAAACTCACTCTTGTTGTTGTTGTTATTTTTAGTCACATGCTAATAGAGTTTGTACATTGACATTTCCCTAACTAGTAAACAGCTAACCATGAAATCACTAGGCAGAAAATTGCTCCAAATAAGAAGTTTTTGTTTTTTTTTTAAGTTGGGAATCTTAAAACAAAACAAAAATATTGACACTTTCAGTAATGAATGCAAGAAAAATTTAATAGTAGACATCTAAACGCCACCTGATGATTCTCAGTACTGATGACTAATGAGCATAATAGGGTTTCCCCGGTAACTCAACTGGTAAAGAATCTGCCTGCAATGTGGGACACCTGGGTTCAATCCCTGGGTTGGGAAAATCCCCTGAAGGAGGGCATGGCAATCCTCTCCATTCTTGCCTGGAGAATCCCCATGGTCAAAAGAGCCCTGGAGGGCTACAGAGTCCATGGGGTCACAAAGAATTGAATACGACTGAATAACTAGGCACAGCACAGCACAATAAGCATATATGTGGATAGATTTTTTAAATTCCCTTCCCTCTTCTCACCTTATCACCCAAGAATCTGATTTAACTGTTTTGGTCCCAGGCCTCAGTAATTTTGAAGCTGAGAGATTTTAATGCACATCTGGGATTCAAAACCACTGCACCAGAGTCTCATTACCATCCAGATATCAGCCACATAACAACTCAATAAATGCTAATTATTCAATAACTGGTTCCAGTTAATCATACCTCCTTTAAAAATCCATAATCTTTAACTAATCAAGAATAGCGAACCCATGTCCCTAAGTAAGTAAGTGTTAGTCACTCAGTTATGCCCGACTTTTTGCAACCCTATGGACTGCAGCCCACCAGGCTCCTCTGTCCATGAGATTTTCCAGGCAAGGATACTGTAGTGGGTTGCCATTTCCTTCTGCAGGGAATCTTCCCCACCCAGGTATCAAATCCGGGTCCCCTGCACTGCAGGCAGATTCTTTATCCACTGAGCTATGAAGGAAGCCCTAACCATTTCCCTAGGGAACCCTAAAGGAAGAAGAAGTTTTTCTTTCTGCTCCAGGTCAGTTCTTTCACCAGATGCTGCACAAAGGATGGAAGCTTTTCTTCAGCAGTGCACTAGAAACTTCTTTTGACACAGAACTTTTTTGTGGCTTTACAGAAGAGTAAGGGGTGGTCAGGGCACCCCAAAATAGTTTCCCATCCCCATCCCCTAGTTGGGTTCTCAGTGCTAGGCACCTGCCTTTTGGTGGCTTTTCCAACACGCACACAGGCAGCTTTGCAGTGAGTTCTGGATACAGCATGTCACTGTCAGGAGTTTCTCCCACCGTACCCATAGCACCAAATTCAAGTAAGTCTTTCCAGCATCTCAGTGAACTTTACCTGGTGAGCGACAGCAGTACCTTTCAACAAGTCCTGCATCTCAGCCCTGGGAAAGGCTGAACTTTCTGTGGTTGCTTTAAATCAGTCCTAGAGATGGTGTCTACTCTCCATGCTTGAGAACTTTTGCCTCTTATTACACAATCTCCCATTCCTCCAATCCCTGATTATAATACTTTCTATTAAACTTTGCCTGTTCAAATAACTGTAGTTTCTGTCTCCTGATTGGACACTGAGTGATACACCTATGGTCTGAAACTTAAATATATCTACTCTTTCTTATTTGTCTGAAATTAGCATGTGAGTCTTAATGACTTTATCAAGCCATTTAAAGCCACTTCTCTAAAAATAGGCCTTCTCATCTATATCACCAAAGTTTCAACTCAGAACTTTAAATCCATTTATTCAAAATGTCACAAAATGTTAAATTTAAACAAAGAATTTTGAGGGAGGAAAATTTTATCACCGTCATTATTCAGGCTTGTAATTATTTGGTAATAATAAAAAGCAGGCTTGCTTTGAGTTGTTTTTTTTTAACTGTTCTTAGGTTTGTTGGCTCAGAGGGTAAAGAATTTGCCTGCAGTGCAGGAGGCCTGGATTCCATCCCTGGATTGGGAAGATTCCCTGGAGAAGACAATGGCTATCCTCTCCAGTATTATTGCCTGGAGATTTTCATGGACAGAGGAGCCTGGCGGGCTATAATAGAAGGGGTCACAATGAGTTGGGCATAACTGAGCGACTAACATACAGATTTTTAAAGTTGTTATTCTAAAAATTTTTTAAAAGCAAAACATCTCTTACTGTCTGCATTCAAGGCCAACTGCTTTACTGTCCCAAGCTTGTCATGCTGCTGTGCTGTGCTGTGCACTGCCTACCGCTCAGTCATGTCTGACTCTTTGCGACCCCATGGACTGCAGCCCACCAGGCTCCTCTGTCCTTGGGGATTCTCTAAGGCAAGAATATTGGAGTCTGTTGCCATGGCCCTCTTTCAGGGGATCTTCCCAATCCAGGGATCAAAGTCTGCTGCTGCTGCTGCTGCTAAGTCGCTTCAGTCATGTCCGACTCTGTGCGACCCCATAGACAGCAGCCCACCAGGCTCCCCTGTCCCTGGGATTCTCCAGGCAAGAATACTGGAGTGGGTTGCCATTTCCTTCTCCAATGCATGAAAGTGAAAAGTGAAAGTGAAGTTGCTCAGTCGTGTCCGACTCTTAGCGACCCCATGGACTGCAGCCTACTAGGCTCCTCGGTCCATGGGATTTTCCAGGCAAGAGTACTGGAGTGGGATGCAATTGCCTTCTCCGGGATCAAACTCAGGTCTCCCATATTGCAGGCAGATTCTTTACCATCTGAGCCATCAGGGAAGACCTAGAAGCAACTTTTTCATTTCAAAACAGAAATACAATGAAATTTTAAAAACTATATGTTTGTAGCACCAACTTGCCAAACAAACAAAATCGAAAATGAATAGCCTAGGTTTGGTAGGAATATGAGATCATCAGAAAAATCAAAAGTGATTTCCTCCCAAAGAGATAATATCCAACCCACACTTACAGAGAGGAATTATGCCTCATCTCCTTAATGGTAAATTATCTGCATCACTTCGAATTCTTCTAAACAATAATTTACCAATTCCCATTTATTACTTAGTCATTATTTATATAAGTATGAACTTATGTATATAATATGTTATAGTATGGATTATAATACAATACTGTTTAGTTTTGTTGCCAAATTGTTGCAGCTTCGCTTGGCCATCAGTTCTTTCATTTGGTTCTTTTGTACTCCTTTGACATATTCTTATCACTGTGGTGTCTTTGAACATTTTCTTACTTTCTGACATCACAAGTTGCTTCAGAATCGTCATCCTGCTCTAATCCTAGATTCAGTCAGTTCTCCAAAGAGCCTTGGTTGCTTTTATGGGAAAATGACATTAGAAGATGCTTTCTCCTTAGAAGAAAAGTTATGACCAACTTAGCATATTAAAAAGTAGACATTTCTTTGCCAAAAAAAGGTCTGTCTAGTCAAAGCTATGGTTTTTCCAGGAGTCATGTATGGATGTGAGAGTTGGACTGTAAAGAAAACTGAGTGTCAAAGAATGTATGCTCTTAAACTGTGGTGTTGGAGAAGACTCTTGAGAGTCCCTCGGACTCAAAGGAGATCCAACCAGTCTATCCTAAAGGAAATCAGTCCTGAATATTCATTGGAAGGACTGATGCTGAAGCTGAAACTCCAATATTTTGGCCACCTGATGTGAAGACCTAACTCATTTGAAAAGACCCTTATGCTGGGGAAGATTGAGGGCAGGAGGAGAAGGGGATGACAGAGGATGAGATGGTTGGATGGCATCGCTGACTCAATGGACATGAGTTTGAGTAATGTCCAGGAGTTTGTGATGGATAGGGAGGCCTGGCATTATGTAGTCCATGGGATTGCAAAGAGTCAGACAGGACTGAGTGACTGAACTAAACTAAACTGACATTAGAAACTAAGATGCTAGGTTATAGGTGTGCATGTTGGTACTTTAGGATGTGGAGTATTATTTTTAACGTAAAATATGTCTGGGATCAGAGGCTCTGAGTCACAAAAAGATTAATCTCATTATTATTTATGGAGAGACCACTACCTCTTAGACTCTGTTCTACATACTGGAAAGTCATCAGTAAGCTAAACAGAAAATATCTGCCTTCATGAGGACCATATTCTAGGAGCAGATAAAAGCAATAAACAATAAATAAATGAAGAAATAACAATAATAAGCATGATGAATGAAATGAAGTCAAGACAAATAAGAGTGAGTGGGGCTACATTACAGAAAGTGACCTTTGAACAAAGTCCTTTAAGATGATTATGAACATTATAATCAGCCAGGCAATTTCTGAATATATCAGTGCTGAGGGCAGGCCCTGAATCAGTTCATCTGAATATCTGCAGTTAGAACTCCTCAAAAATGTTAGAGTGATCTCATCCATAGTGAAAAATACAGCAAACAATAAGCTTAAAGGCACTGAGATAGGAATGAGCTTTATGTGACGTAAGGAAAGGAAAGAAAAGTACAGTTCCTGCTTAATCAATCAATGGGAGAGAATAAAAAGAAAATTGTCAATAAGAAGATAATGGAAAATAAATCAGATCTTTTAAAGAGTTTAGATTCTACTCTGTGGTTGATTGTAAGCCATTTGGGAGACATAAATAAGAAATTACATGCTCTAATAATTTTTCTTTTGTAAAGATCATCCTGGAAGCTGTGGAATTTAACTGTGTAAGAGAAAAACCATGTATTTGCTTTGATTCCCAATATCAGTTCTCCTGCCCTGACATCTCTAATGAACTTCATATGAGTATGAAGCTGACACCTTGACTTCCCACTTGGGATACTAACAGATACCTGACTTATCTAGTCTATAATCAAGTTCCTAATAAGTCTTCAGATCTGTTCCTTACATAATATCGTTAGTTCATTCTCCCTCTACCACCAGGACTGCCCAGGTGGCACAGTGGTAAAGAATCCTCTTGCCAATACAAGAGATGCAGGAGACACAGATTTAATCCCTGGGTGGGGAAGATCCCTTGGAGTAGGTAATGCAACCTACTCCATGGACAGAGGTACGAGTGTAACCTGGGATCGCAAAGAGCTGGACACCACTGAGCATGGTCTTCCACCACCAAGTACCAGTAAAAAGAATGGCTCTGGCCCTTAGAAGAGAAGAGGATTAGGGGAACGGAAGCCCTGTGATATGAGAATGTCTGAAAATTGTTTGATAGACTTCTAAATATTAACAAGTTGCTTGTGTGAAACAAAAAAATAATAAATTAGAAATTATATTATTCTTAACAATGGTGTTTAAATCTTCAAATTGTTAACAATTGATAATCTGTTGAAGATAACATTGAAATACATAGCAAAATAACAATTTGAGAGAAGGATAAAGAGTTTAACTTTCTTAGCTTTCTCTCAATAGTAACAATATTGATTAAATTTGCATACCGAGTCCCTTGGACTACAAGGAGATCCAACCAGTCCATCCTAAAGGAGACCAGTCCTGGGTATTCATTGGAAGGACTGATGCTGAGGCTAAAACTCCAATACTTTGGCCACTTCATGTGAAGAGTTGACTCATTGGAAAAGACTCTGATGCTGGGAGGGATTGGGGGCAGGAGGAGAAGAGGACGACAGAGGATGAGATGGCTGGATGGCATCACCGACTTGATGGACATGAGTTTGAGTGAACTCCAGGAGTTGGTGATGGACAGGGAGGCCTGGTGTGCTGTGATTCATGGGGTCGCAAAGAGTCAGACATGACTGAGCTACTGAACTGAACTTAACTGAAGTAAATTTCTCATATTGTAATTTCTAACACAATTACTAAAAGAAATAATATAATATTGAGTATAATGGGGAAAGCATATAAGGAAAAAATAAAATAATTGAACAATATTATGAATAAAAATATGAATGAATTTAAAAAAAAAGACTAGAAGAGCAAAGAGGTAACATTACTTCTAAATAACTATGCTTGCTCCAAAGATGGTCAGATAAGATATCCAACTATTTGTACTTTTACAAGAGATACATCATAAATATGATTATCAAAAACTGAAGGCAGAGGCATGTCCATGTTTTATGTGATCTGAAACATGCAATCTAGGGGACAGCTAAGAAAAATAATAAGTAATTATCAACGTAACCTTAGGAGCATAAATACATACTTACAGAGTGAGAAAGTGAGGATTTTAAACATGTGCAAATACCATAATCATCATAAATCAAGAAAAAGAGCATATCATCATCTTTATTATTGTTGCATATTATAATTTACTTCAAAATTATAGATAATTTATTTTTACTCTAGCATAATTGTTGTGATTATTAATAGTTTCAGTAATTAAATCTTTCAGTTTTACAACTCAATAGTTATTGCCAATCAATACCTTTCACTGCCATTGATGGCACAAGTGTGCTTCCTTCCAAAGCCAAGTCCTCAGGGATCTCCAGCCCTTTGCCTATGTCCTGCTCCCCTTCCCTCCTCTGATGCTATTTTTTATAGAGGAAAGTAGCTTTGAAACATAGGTCTGATGGGTCCCCAAGCAGCAACTAAGGGCACTAATGCTCAAAGAAGCCCATTTAGGGGCAGGTTGTCACTGGAGACCAGGACACTAGGCACCTGTCAGTAGGTGCCTCTAGGTACCTTTAGAAGCCTCAATACCACCTCAGTTTTTAGAGGTTGACCCCAGCTTAGGCCAGCACTCTACTCCTGGCTGAGGGTAGAAGATAAGATTCCTCTCTGAGTCAGGGGAGACTATGGAAAGCTTAGATTTGTTATGGTAAATCCTATCTATTTGAAAGTAGAGAGAAAGCTATCCCATTTTAATAATAACCAAAGAAAGCTCTCATTCCCCTATGAACATTAGACAAAACGGACCTAAAGGCAAAAAAGAATTTCTAAAGGAAAAGAAGTTTACTTTATAATGATCAAAAGTTTAATTCATCATCAAGCAGCACCAATTTAAAATTTATATGTACTCAATGATACCATCTTAAAATATATATAATTGATATTGAGAAACCTATAAGGAATAATGGACAAATCTACAACCAGAGCTAGGCCAAGTATCCAAAATATTAGTACGAATAGGAAAGTTGACCAACATCATTAAAAAAGTTAACTCAAACTGTGAAATGTGCATTCTTTTCCATTGCATACTTAATATTCAAAACATGGTCCATCTACTAGATCATAAAGAAAACTTTCATACAGCACATGTACTTTGCAACAATGCATTAAAGGTAATATTTGCCTTGTTTCCTTCCAACCTCTCCATCACACATATGCACACACTTAATCACCTTTTTCAATCTCCCCCAAAAAAGGTGATTTTAAGAGGAGAAACTGCTAGTTCTGAAAAAGGTAGAAATGAGTGTTCAAATGTATCTGACCCAAGAAAATCAATTACTTATCTATTCCTTTATTGAAATCATTCATATCATTCGTTGGTGGAGCTAATTTACCTTGGAATAATTTCTGTAAAAAAATAAATCTTGTACATTCTAATACTAAGACTTAAGAAATGGTAACAGGCATCATAGAGGCCTGAAAGTACATTATTATTCAGTTCAGCTGTTCAGAATCCCAGCTATGATCTAGTTAATCTCTGAGACCATTGCCCCAGGCATTGATAGCATTCCTGGAAAACCTCCCCACAACCCCACTTCAAATCTACTGCTGCCTGAAACTGCCAACTGTTTCATTTTAAAGATTCTAGTGATTTTAAAATTGCCTCTACTAGAGAGGGAGTAATTGGTAAAAATCCCCAAGGGTAGTGACTGGGAAAAAGCTGTCACTGGTAATAGCAGGGACTTACACATAAATGCCGATGAATTTTCTGACTGATGGAACTGAAATATGATTGAAGTTTAATAAACAAGGATGCAGATAGCTGGATAAAAAAGGAAGACAAAAGCTCAAGCACTCACACATGTATACATATCAGGGGGAAAAACATATTTAAAAGCAATTTTTCTGCTTTAAGTTATAAGTCACATAGGATAGATTAAATAAGATTTTGGCATTGAGATACCAACAACTTGTGAGAACAGTTACTGTTTTCCTATTTCTTCTTTTCACCTCTCATTAAATATTACTGTTGCAAGGATTATTATTTTCAACACTTGAAAAGGAAAGGAGTGTTCAAGAAATTAGTGGGAAGGATATGGACATTACTAAAAGCAGAGAATACAATCCATCCAATCAACAATTAGATACTTCAACAAAACCATGTACAACCTATACTTCTTAAAAGGTACATGCATAAACATACACAAATATATATAGAACCAAAACATTATCTCAAGCAAAACTAACATTAAAATTTTAAGTGTACCGAGTATTTCCTTTCAAGTGCATGATAGAGTGATAGAACACTTTTAAGGTCATTAGTATATTCTTACCTGCAATGTTGACTGCTTGTCCTCCTTTTTACAGATTTTAGTTTCTTCAAAAAGTTATACGATAACTCTAGGATATTACATTAACTTTTAACTTCTTGATTATAAAAATAATCTTAAAAGAAGTAAATAAATTCATGTCTTTCCTGCCAAGATTCCACTAGTAATACTGACATTAACAGAGTGAAGTAATGTATCTTTGTAGCTTATGCAGGCTTTCAAATAATATATTTACATTGAATTCTATCTTTGACAGTGAAAATAAAATAGAATGTCTGGTAGATAACCAGTGTTAAGACTGCTTTTATCCCAAAGATTCACTCATGACTCTTCTAAAATCACTTTTTATTCCCCTTCTTTGTGAGTGTTGTTGTCAATAACTCAAATTGCCCTACTCTGAAGTCTAGCACCACTAAGGAATAAATCATGAGATGACAAATGCCATTATCAATTTGATAGTTCTTACTCAACTGTTCAGTATTTTCTGAAGAAAGGTAATTCTGAAATTGTTTTGTAAATGGGCACCTTTCCTTAGATAAAAAATAGAGACATTCCTTTAGAATTCTAGACCACATTTTCTTATATAAGGCTTATATTTTTCTTCTTCTTTAATGACCTTAACTCTCTTGCTCTTTTCTTCCTTCTTGTGAAAACTTATGGGGATAAATATATCCCTAGGCATTCTATTCTTTGAGCCTTCCACTATTCAGTGAGCTGACTTGTCACTTCTCAGATGCCTGGATACCAGGCTAAGAGCCAAAAATATGTTGCTACTGGCAAGCTCCATGATTGTGTTGATGTCCTGTGATACCTCTCTAGATATTGTCACCTTGAATGTGTACATTACTAGAGAATTTAAGAGCTACACTGGTAAATGTTCTTTTTTTTCCCCAAAAATCTTTCCTCCAAGTACCTTACTTAGAGGTAAGTAGTACTAAAATGCACATTGACCCACAGTATTATGTAGAAATGAGAGTGAATTATTAGCAACCACATTAAATAGATTAATCTCACTAAATTTTTAAAATAAAAAAAAATTCAAAAATTATGGAGTTACTGAGAACAATGATTATTTTGCATGTGTATTGCAACTAGTTGGAATAGGAAATGACAATCCCTTCCAGTGTTCTTGCCTAGAAAATCCCATGGACAGCATAGCCTGATGGGCCACAGTCCATACAGTCCATGAGGTTACAAAGATCTGGACAGGACTGACTGAGCACATACATACACTTTGCAACTAGTATCTTAGTAGTTGTTGCCTTAATTGAGATCTTTGTTCTTAAGTCCAGAGTTTTATTTGCTTTCTATCCTCTCCTGCTCTCTATCCTTTCCTCCACTAGTTTCAATAATTACTATAAGAAATGAAAGACATGTTAATAGGAAAACAACTCATCAAAAATGAGTTAGCTTCAGTTACTAAAGCATAAACATAAAATAAAACATGTGTTACTTCAAAGTTCAACCAGTTTTCCATGTTTATTACTCTGATTAGAAAGATTATTCATTATTTAATAAAAAATAAGAGTGTTGTTTGTTTTTAAGTAGTTGGTGTTAAATATATCCATAAAAATATTTAAAGGAATCAGGGCAAGAGATTTTTTTACTTAAGAATGAAAACAACATCTGAGTATCTTGATTTGATAGCTTTGTATAAACCCTAATTCAAAAGATGTCTTTCTGTCCTTTGATAATAGCACTTATTACTGTAGTGACTTGTTATAGTTTGCTTCTTAGTACCCTTGAGTCATGGTTTTCTGTTAAATCTGTTTGGTGATAGATTTTACACTCATTATAATTGAATCTCATCTTCCTTTATTTATAAAAGCTGTTTTTAAACCAAACTAGTGAAAGTCGCTCAGTTGTGTCCAACTCTGTACAACCCCACGGACTATAAGTCCATGGAATTCTCCAGGGAAGAACACTGGAGTGGGTTTCCATTTCTTTTTCCCACATTGCAAGCAGATTCTTTATCAGCTGAGCCACCAGGGAACTCCAAGAATACTGGAGTCGGTAGCCTGTCTCTTCTCCAGCGGACCTTCCCGACCCAGGAATCCAACTGGGGTCTCTTGCATTACAGGCGGATTCTTTACTGTCTGAGCTACCAAAGAAGCCCTAAACTGAACTGATCTCTAATATTAAAAATGAGGAATTATCCATGAGGGCAGCTTATAACCAAAAGAAGTCATCAGATGGGCATTAGGAAAGCAGAAAATATTCTGTTTCTATCTGGGTACTAGTTACATTGTAATGGCATTTATTTAAATTAAAGAAAGTTAATTTTACAATTAATTTCAAAGTAGAGAGTACCTGAAAAATATCAAGCATGCTGCAACTAGGTACTCCAGGAACTGAATTAATTTTTTCTGTTTACTGGGATGCTCTTTATTAAATACATAAATCAATAAGAAATGTCATTATTTTGCAAAGTTTTCAAATGCATAAGAGCCAAATAACTGATTTGGAAAACAAAGTTCAGTATCTTAATTTTGTACCAAGACAGTATAGTTTGATGATACAAATGCTGTGGCATGGGATAAAGTACACAAGTCTGGAAATATCAAGCAAATAAAAGTAATCAGGTTTCCTTTGTAGCCATTGATATTTGAATAACTAATATTTGCCAAAACCTTCTCTCAATTTTTGTTATTTCGGTTGTCCTAACGACTCCTATTCAGCAGTTGAATAGCGGGGTTCTTAACAGGAAAAGTATAAACAGGCTTTTATGTTTGAAAAGAAACAAGAGTAAATTACTAAGTGACATCAGTTACAATTAATTCCAGATTTACAATAGAAAACTAGAATAGAGGACATAGTTTTTAAAGTAATGGACAAGAATAATTTTTGTGTACTTAGCTATATTTTTTCCTAATAAAGAAAAGTCAGGGGATGCATCTTTAATATCCTCTATTTAATGCACTATAATAGGGATGCATTTAACATCAATTTTCTGTTCTTTATTGTAGGTTTCATTTCAAAAGCATTGACAGATTATTTCTCACACAAAAAGGTAGATGATCATTTATTCAAAGCAAAACACCAATAAAATTTGTTTTATTGTTTTAAAGAGATAAAATTTAAAATTAAAAAATTTAAAGAGTTATTGTTGCAGAAATGATTTGTTGTTGTTTTTCAGTCGCTAAGTTCTGTCCAGCTCTTTTGCAACTTCGTGGACTATAGCCCACCAGGCTCCTCAGTTCATGAGGTTCTCCAGGCAAGAATACTGGAGTGCGTAGTTGTTCCCTTTTCCAGCAGAACTTTTCAACCTAGGGATCAAACCTGCATCTCCTGCATTGGCAGGTGAATACTTTACCACTGAAGTACCTGGGAAGCCCACAGAAATGATACATGTATTTTAGCAGATGTATGACACTCTTGGTCTTCTCTCTTAGGAAATAGAACATTTCAGTATCATTTGCTCAAACTTAGCTAATGAGCATAACTACTTCTCTTTCCCTTCCTTCCTCAAGGAAGTGAGAGCACTGGATATCAAAGTGCCCAGCAGGATTCTGTATTAGAATCATATCCTCTGCCCTGTTTTATAGGATCACTCAAATTTGACTTTTACTTCCAGAATTTTTCTCTTCTTTATACTCCATCAACTAGAACCTTCCCTCTGTTTTCCCCAGAACATAAAATGTACCCTTGCTTCCAGAACTTGGCTTTATAGCTGATGACCAGCATTCACTGTCTATTGAAGAAACTCCACACCATCTGTTTCATTTCTGGAATGGTGATGTGAAGATCTTCATGAACCCTCTCCCAAGTGAAACAACCATAACTGGTGAAAATTATTAAAAATACCCAACCATTTGAAGTCTTTGAAAAATGTCATAGGGTGCACAGTAAGAGAAGAAACACTTTTTTAAGAATATCTACTAAGCCTTGCTCAGAACTGCAAAGGGATATGGCATTTCTTCCATGATCCACCCACTTCCACTTGTGTTCACCATGATGGAAGCTCAGCTCCAAATTGATTTATCTTCCCTATGTACTCAGTTGCTCAGTCATGCCCAACACTTTGCGACCTCATGGACTGTAGCCCACCAGGCTCCTCTGTCCACAGAATATTCTAGGCACAAATACTAGAAAGGGTTGCTATTTTCTTCTCCAAGGTATCTTCCTGACTTAGGAGTCAAACCTGCATCTTTGGCATCCCCTGCATTGGTAGGCAGAGTCTTTACCACTAGCAACACTTGGGAATCCCTGTGTAGTAACGAATTTCAACTTTCAAGACTCATTTTTATATCTCATCAGAAAAAAATCTACATTTGATGGTGGTCTGCTCAAAGACCCAAAGAAAGAGAAGCTGTAAGTGTCATTATTTACTATCAGGGACTTATGATAGACTGACTAATGTGTGGGATTTAGCATGGCATATGGATTCCTTTAGATGTAATTGGAAATTAGACTATTCTAGCAACTTAAGTGACTGAACTGAACTGAACAACTTAAGAAGTATTAATTTTCCCTAATATAATCTTTGAGGATGATGATTTATCTTAAAATCAAATATTGTTTCCAAAAGCAACTCCACCTTGTTGGATAGGACTGAGCAACTCTGAGTTATAGGTTGAAACTTATGTGCCATCTGGGATTATAGGCATAACTATACTTAAAAATTGATTCAAGTTGTAAGACTGCTTTCCCACTTGATTGACTTCTACTGTGAGCCAGGGTAAAAGAATGGTAATACACAAGAAATTTTGTCTTCAAGACATTTGGAGATGGAGATAAAGAATATAAGAAGTACAGAGCTATAATTATATACATCCACTTGCATGTGAGATAATAAAAAAATTACTGCAATATAAATCATAGGTTCCATTTGGGACCTTGAAAATTCACATACATGCCTGAAAATTATAGAAATATGACATATTGATGATGGAAATTATAGTATAGAGATAAGCTTTTCATTATAGATAACTGTGTGATCAAAGATTCTAGGATGAGCAAACAGTGCTTTGCAATAGTTACAAGCAAACAGAATTGATTAACAATGTTAATGAGTTCAAGGGAAATAGCTCCTTTCCTTTCTATCCCATTTCTTCTTTTTCTGTCATTGCTATGTTTCCATTTTTTGCTTGATTGCATCCATCCATCCATGACAACTGAACTATAAGATCTGTGAGGCTAAGAACATTTTCTATTTTATTTGCCACTGACTACCCAATTTTAAACAAAATGTATGTTTTATATGCTATGCTATGCTAAGTCACTTCAGTCGTGTCTGACTCTATGCGACCCCATGGATTGCAGCCTAACAGGCTCCTCCATCCATGGGATTTTCCAAGCAAGAGTACTGGAGTGGGGTGCCATTGCCTTCTCTGATGTTTTATAGGATGTGCACAATTGATATTTGATGACTTTGCCTGCAAACTGTATTATCTAACCAAATTGTATACTTCTAAAAAGAAATAGGCATCCATGTGACAATAAGACATTTATTAAAGACAATACAAAATGATTCCTGTTATACACGCACTTCTAAATGCATAATATTCTAGGTTCTTCATCTCAATTTTCACTCATAAAAATACAATGTGAGTAGAGTCAGTCATCCCCACATCAAAGGCAATTTTCTATTACAGGAGGATTAATTAGATCTGCTTTGTTTGGTCTTGAAAAACCTTAACTGGGGTCACTGATGCCTCAGTATTCTATGCCAAAACAAAGACTTTTTGTCAAAGCAATCAGGTGGCAAAATAGATCACAGGTAAATTAATATACCTGTAACTATGAGGAAAAATATGGCAAGATGTCTCTATGATGTCAATAAAAGCAGAGTAAATATTTTTATATAAAACTGCATTGCGGCTCCAGCAACTGACTTTTTGTTTTCAAAGAGTTTCTCTAACATATTCCATTACACAGCATTGGGTCCAGGAAATATTTTTTTTAAGTCTCTGGGCCTTAATACTAATGATTAAAGTCATTTTAAAATTGAGTTATTTCCTCAATGCCTTGGAAAAAATCTGAGATTAAAGTGTCTTCTCACAAATAAAATAAAATAAATCAGCAGGACAAATACAGTTGATTGTCTAATTATTGACTGAATAATACCTAAATGTGGAATGAAATCAAGAGCTATAGTTGCAGGATCAGAGGCATTGCAATGTTTGGGAGATGACTTAAATGCAAAGTTAAATTAAGCACTGGATGAAAATCCTGGGATGAAATATAATATTTATATGGGTTGATTGTGAATTTGCCAATAGCAAGGCCTATTTCCCTTATTCTTCTTCTAAATCACTATTCCTTTGTGCAACTGAACATTTAATTTCCTATTTGGTCACTTTCATATCTACAACATTAAAAACACTAAAGCCTAACTAATTCTCACTTATTTTATTATCCCAACAGTACCTATGTATAAAGGGAGCAAAGTCAATTTCTATTTAATCTGGGCTGCTGTAAATACAAACCTTTGCTTGACAACCAACCTAGACATCTCTGTCTGTTGCAGACACTATAAAATCCTCATTCTCAGTGACTTGCAGCAATCAGAAATATCATATGACAAATTGCAGGTTTGTAGAAAGATGAGGTTCAATTACAATAAATGTAAAATCTACCATTTAAGAGATAAATGCAGAAAACCAAGACTCAAGGGAATCCTGTCTAAGAATCAAATGATAACAAATCATAAAAGTTATAAGTACTATTATCAAGAGAACAAAAAGACATCTTTCAAATTAAGGTTTTTACAGGGCTATCAAATCAAGATACACAGTTCTTGTTCCAATTCTAAAGTAAAAAAATCACTTGCCCTGACTCATATAAATATTTTCAACTACTTGAAAATAAGCAGCAATCCTATTTTTTATATAACTAAATGATGAATAATAATCTTTCTGATGATGTTAATAAACATGCCCAAATGGAAAAATAGTTGAACTTTGAAGTAACTCATACTTTCTTCTATGCTTATGCTTTAGTAACCAAGGCTAACTCATTTTTGGTGTTTTCATTTCAACATATTTTTCATTTTGTATAGTACCTAATGGGCTTCCTTGGTGGCTCAGATGGTAAAGAATCTGCCTGCAATACATGAGACCCAGGTTCTATCCCTGGGCCAGGAAGATCCCTGGAGAAGGGAAAGGCAACCCACTCCAGTATTCTTGAGTGGAGAATCCCATGGATACAGGCGCCCAGCAGGCTATGGCCCATAGGGTCACAAAGAGTTGGACAGGACTGAGTGACTAACACTACTTCACTGCTACTATAGTACCTAATGAAACCAGCGGAGGAGAGAGTAGAGAGTAGGAAATATAATTCTTGAGAACAAAGGTCTCAATTAAGACACCAACTACTAAGATAATGGTTTCAATACACATGCAAAATAATCATAGTTCTCCGTAACTCCAAAGCATGGGTGTTAGAAGTTCTAGATAAAAATTCATTGTGCACCAAGGGATCTTGAAAAAGAAGTAAAATATTTGTGTGCTATAATATTTGTTTCCTGAATTAAAATTTTCACAGCTTTTTTCAGATTAAATTTTTATTACATTCACTATTAGCATACTCTAGAAACATATCATAGTTGATATCCTTGTGCTTATAAATGACTTCTGAAGACAAGTTAAAGTAGATATGCCTTCTGCATAGCTTTATATAAGCTAGTGTAATTAATGTTAACTATAGGAGTTCCCAGGTGGCGCTAGTGGTAGAGAACCTGTCTGTCAGTGCAGGAGACTTAAGAGATGAGAGTTAGATCCCTGGGTCAGGAAGGTATCCTGGAGAGGGGCATGGCAACCCAATTCGGTATACTTGCCTGGAGAATTCCATGGACAGAGGAGCCTGGCGGTTACAGTCCATAGAGTCACAGAGTTGGACATAACTTACCCACTGAACAACAACATAAAAATATAAATTGAAAATTTGAACATCCTGTTCTTCATGATTGTTTCATTGCTTTAGAAAACATGTGCCTTAAAAAAATAAATAAAACTATTACCTTAGAGATAAATTGGGGACCCTGTGATAAACTGACTAATGTGTGGAATTTAGTATGGCCTATAGATTCCTTTAGATTGAATTGGAAATTAGGCCATTCCAACAATTTAAGGAGTATTAATTTTCCCTAATATAATCTTTGAGGATGATGATTTCTCATAAAATCAAATCTTATTTACAAAAGCAGCTCCACCTTGTTTTAATGAAATATTAAAAATTAGTTATTTCCTGTGTGGAAGGAGTGACAAAGAAAGAGAAAGAGCATTGTATTCATCACTACACTACACGTGTTTTCAGTTATTTTAAAGAGAATTATTCCTTTAAGCACTGCAGAGAAGTGCTTTTGAATAAGTGTTTGATGTATTGTGTATATTATTATTCCACACCCAGATATACAACCTACATATAACACATAGATCTCACTCAGTTCATGTAACACTGGGCTACTGACCACCTGACCCTGTGATATTTCATATACCCAGGAGACTCGTTTCTTTGGAGCTCTTGAACTTGTCGGCCCCTGTTCTTTTAATGCTCTTCCCCAGGTATCCCACTTTGCTCTCTTACTTTTATCTCTGGTGTTCATCTTTGATGAAATACCACTTTATCAATGAGACCTTCCCTGACCACCATATTAAATGTTTCAGCACACTTTTACATGAGTATCACTCATTCATTACACCCTTTATCTGTTTTCTCTCTCTCCAGAGATATAGTTCATGGGGTTACAAGAGTCGCATGGACACAACTGAGCAACTGAATCACCACAGAGCACTTCCATCACCAGTTTAATTTAATGTTTATTTTTTATTTACAGTTGTCTGTTTTCCTCTTATTGGAACGCCAGTGCATAAACTCCACGAAGGTAGCTTTTTATGAACAAAATATCTTTTGAGCTGATACTACAGTTTGGCACATTCCATTACTGTATTTGAATGAATTCTGTCCATCTTATTTGACCAATGTAATTACTGTGGAACCTATACCTCTTCCCGTATTTTCTACATTTGACACAAATCTTTGCTTATGCTTTAGCACTTTTGGATCATTTGCTCCTTATCCAAGCTATAGCCCCTTTTTTCTTGCCTTATTATATCAGCAGAGGCATTTTCCTTTGAGTTCTCTCCTATATTCCATGTGTTGCGATGCTTCATCTGTGACCCTCTGCTCTCTCTCTTTCTATTTTATTTTCCTTGAAATGCTATCCTTTCAACATCAATAAATTCACACTCAATTGTTGCCACAGATCATTTGCTGCTTTTCTCCCTGACATTTCTGCTATTTATCAAACAATTCCTAATTTTCATTTCACACTTCTTTTCTGTGATCATACAAAGATGAGGTGTGAGAGGATAAAGTGATAAATGCACAGCTCAATTGAAATCTTAAAGAAAGAAAACTGGCAATATAAATTTACATTACCATTTGGCCATATGTCTGTCACACTAGAGAACATTGGTTTCTTGAATTTTCACTCGATAATGCAATCAATTTGGTTTGTAAGGAGCCAATCTAGAAAGGTCCAAATGTATTTCTTAATGTTTAAATATATTGTGTGCAAAGTCAAGCTGAGCAAAACTCAGTGAATGCATTGATCCTTTCCAATTCCTTTCTCTCCCATTACACTCTGATCAATAAACACTTTTCCTACTTTAACTCTGAAACCCTCTTTAAAGAGAGGCACATAATTTTTGGAGTAGTTTCAAGAAGGTCTTGTAGTTAATCTCATAATTCTTCAATTTTATTTTCTTCAGCTTCTGGTGTTTGGGTATAAGTTTGAATGACTTTGAGAAAGACTGACAAGATGGACAACATTTCATTTTATTATAGGACACTCTTAAGAAATATAGTTATTTTCATCCTAGGGTCTTTTTATACTATTTTTTCTCTCATTCACATATATGAAATTATTGTCAAATGTTATTACATGAACATTATGAGTCTAAAGATTTGCTGAAAATATATTATGCCAGAAGACCTCTCTCCTATACCATCAAAGAGGGCCCTTTAACTCTGGGATGCTAATCCACAATGTTCCCACATTTGCAAGATGTTTCTAAGCCAATTACTATTTCACAGAGAAAAGGTAGCAACTTACTTTGTACTGTGTTTGTTAAAAATCTCATCCTGTGCAAGCTTCCTTTTACATATCCTCCAACAATTTGAGGGATAATCATTAACTCTCAGGGATCTCACTGTGACTAAGTCTGAATTGTGACTATAGTTATATGTGCACTTCACTTCAAGGATTTCAAGAACCCCCATGAATGTAGAGCCATATGCTTTAAGATGTGGGGATATAATTATTATACAACATGGGTATTCACAAAGAAATGTTTATAAAGAAAGAAAAGAAGGCAGTAATTAAACTTAAGGAATGCAAATATCCATTAACCGATTCTACGATGTTCTTTAAGGGTTCACAGGGAGACACCACTAAATGACTAGGCAATTAAAATAATTTGTGAATACAAGGGGTCAAGCAAAATGAGAAGAACATCCATGTGTTCTTCTCACTGGAAGCCAAGAGGCTGGTCCAGCATAAGAGCCAAGGCAGATGAGTAGTTGTTGAAAAAGAGCTGCATTTGAGTAGAGAGAAAGCAATGACATGAATGCTACAGGAGAATAAGGGAAAGCACAATAGGAATGTTACTTGTGTTTTATGCAGAAGATAATAGATTAGTCTAGTCATATATCGATCACTGCTCCTAAGTCTACTCTTGCAAAAATGAAATATTTGTTGTTGGACTATTAAGGGGAACTCATGGTTTTCTATATAAGATAGTCAGTTCAGTAGCTCAGTCGTGTCCAACTCATTGTGACCACATGAACCACAGCACACCAGGCCTCCCTGTCCATCACCAACTCCCAGAGTTCACCCAAACTCATGTCCATCAAGTCAGTGATGTCGTCTAACCATCTCATCCTCTGCCGTCCCCTTATCCTCCTGCCCTCAATCATTCCCAGCATCAGGGACATTTCAAATGAATTAGTTCTTTGCATCAGGTGGCCAAAGTATTGGAATCTCATCTTCAAAATCATTCCTTCCAATGAACACCCAGGACTGATTTCTTTTATGATGGACTGGTGGGATCTCCTAGCAGTCCAATGGACTCTCAAGAGTCTTCTCAACACCACAGTTCAAAAGCATCAATTCTTCAGCCCTCAACTTTCTTTATCATCCAATTCTCACATCCATACATGGCTACTTGAAAAACCATAGCCTTAACTAGATGGAACTTTGTTGAAAAAGTAATGTCTCTTCTTTTTAATATGCTATCTAGGTTGGTCATAACTTTCCTTCCAAGGAATAAGTGTCTTTTAATTTCATGGCTGCAATCACCATCTGCAGTGATTTTGGAGCCCAAAAAATAAAGTCTGACACTGTTTCCACTGTTTCCCCATCTATTTCCCGTGAAGTGATAGGATCAGATGCCATGATCTTCATTTTCTTAATGTTGAGCTTTAAGAGAACTTTTCACTGTCCTCTTTCACTTTCATCAAGAGGCTTTTCAGTTCCTCTTCACTTTCTGCCATAAGGGTGGTGTCATCTGCATATCTGAGGTTATTGATATTTCCCCCAGCAGTTTTGATTCCAGCCTGTGCTTCTTCCATCCCAGAATTTCTCATGATGTACTCTGCATATAAGTTAAATAAGCAGGGTGACAATATACAGCCTTGACGTACTCCTTTTCCTATTTGGAACCAGTCTGTTGTTCCATGTCCAGTTCTAACTGTTGCTTCCTGACCTGCATATAGGTTTCTCAAGAGGCAGGTCAGGTGGTCTGGTATTCCCATCTGTTTCAGAATTTTCCACAGTTTATTGTGATCCACACAGTCAAAGGCGTTGGCATAGTCAATAAAGCAGAAATAATTTTTCTGGAACTCTCTTGCTTTTTTGATGATCCAGCGGATGTTAGCAATTTGATTTCTGGTTCCTTTGCCTTTTCTAAAACCAGCTTGAACATCTGGAAGTTCATGGTTCATGTACTCTTAAAGCCTGGCTTGGAGAATTTTGAGCATTACTTTACCAGCATGTGAGATGAGTGCAATTGTGCAGTAGTTTGAGCATTCTTTGGCATTGCCTTTCTTTGGGATTGGAATGAAAACTGACCTTTTCCAGTCCTGTGGCCACTGCTGAGTTTTCCAAATGTGTTGGCATATTGAGTGCAGCACTTTCACAGCATCAACTTTGAGTATTTGAAACAGCTCAACTGGAATTCCATCACTTCCACTAACTTTGTTCATAGCGATGCTTTCTAAGGCCCACTTGACTTCACATTCCAGGATGTCTGGCTCTAGGTGAGTGATTACACCTTTGTGATTGGGTCATAAAGGTCTTTTTTGTACAGTTCTTCTGTGTATTTTTGCCACCTCTTCTTAAAATCTCTGCTTCTGTTAGGTCCATACCATTTCTGTCCTTTATCAAGCACATCTTTGCATGAAATGTTCCCTTGGTATCTTTAATTTTCCTGAAAGATCCCTAGTCTTTCCCATTCTGTTTTCCTCTATTTCTTTGCATTGGCCGCCGAGGAAGGCTTTCTTATCTCTTCTTGCTATTCTTTGGAACTCTGCATTCAGATCCTTATATCTTTTCTTTTCTCCTTTGCTTTTTGCTTCTCTTCTTTTCACAGCTATTTGTAAGGTTTCCTCAGACAGTCATTTTGCATTTCTTTTTCATGGGGATGGTCTTGATCCCTGTCTCCTGTACAATGTCAGGGACCTTCATCCATAGTTCATCAGGCACTCTGTCTATCAGATCTAGTCCCTTAAATCTATTTCTCACTTTCACTGTATAATCATAAGTGATTTGATTTAGGTCATACCTGAATGGTTTAGTGGTTTTCCCCACTTTCTTCAATTTAAGTCGGTATTTGGCAATAAGGAGTTCATGATCTGAGCCACAGTCAGCTCCCAGTCTTGTTTTTGCTGACTGTATAGAGCTTCTCCATCTTTGGCTGCAAAGAATATAATCAATCTGATTTTGGTGTTGGCCATCTGGTGATGTCCATGTATAGAGTCTTCTCTTAACTATCAATAAATAAAAATAGTTATTAACATAGCTAAAGGATAGAGGTGTGTGTGTGTGTGTGTGTGCAATATATAAACATAAATATATTCTCTACTTCCATCCACTAACAAAGCCTGGGAGCTTTGTTACATCTAATATGCAGATACTGGTTTTGAAGTATTATTTTCCACTAAAAGGAACCAGCCATGTTGAAGAAATGGCAGACCTCATGACTGAAACAGCACAAAGTGCACAAACCTAAGATGACCTGGCATGTTGTTTTGTCAGAAAGCAAGGAAGTGCTTAAAAACTGATTGCAATATCCAGTCTGATGGTAGGGGTTTTGGGGGAGAATGGATGCACGATATCGTATGACTAAATCCCTTCACTATTCACCTGAATCTATTTCAATATGGTTAATTGGATATACTTCAGTACAAAATGGTTTTGGTATTACAAAAGGTTACATTAAAAAAATTGAAAACAAAACAAAAATGATGGCAAAATGACAAAAGATTATAGGGGCCAGCATAAAGAACCTTCGACTGGCCAAATCCTGGGCAATTTGATAACCAGTATAAAACAGTGGTAGGAATATAAGATAACCCGTTGAATAAAATAGGACACTATATATATTAAATTGAATGAATTAAAAATAATGATGAGGAACATTTACACAGCTTCAAATACTGATTGATTCCAAAGGCAAAATTAGTAATTTGACAGGAGAGAAGCCTGATACATAACACCTTAGTCAAATGAACAAAATGTACATCACCAATAATGGAACTAGTCAAAATTATATACCATTTATAAAAAAAGTTCAAGAACAGAAAAATTTAAATATATATATATGTACATATATATACATAAAAGTTTTTAAAAAAGAGCAAACAAAAGGAAAATGTACGTGCCACCTGATCAGTGGCAAAAATACTCACATAGCATCCCTTGTGTGATATTCTAACCGGGAAAATAAAACTTGAATCTAATTATGAGGAACATCAGGTAAACTCAAGTTGACAGATATTTCATAAAATATTAGGCTTTAATTTAAATATTATCAAAGTCATGAGAATCAAAGAAACACCAAATAACTGTTCAAGAGAGAAGCCTAAAGACACATGGTAAGTAAAGTAACACATGATTCCAAACGAGATCCTTTCCTTATAAAGTATGTTATAAGGGGATCTAGGTGAACTTCAATAGAGTGTGAACTTCATACTCCAGGTGACATGATAGCAATATTGTTGTTGCTGCTGACTCCATGAAATGGTTGAAGCAAGGAGGAAGGGTGTAAAAGGCAATAGCCAACTAAAAGCAGTGGGTATGAGATGGGGCAAATGAAAGTGTCCCTATGCAGCCAGTGATTAATTTCAAAAATTGAGTCCTAGGATAACAGGCACTAGTTTGTCTAGTGATGCATCTAAGTAGAATCATTTAGCCACTGGACTGAAGGAGTACTTATGTTCAAAATTTTGTATAATTTTCATTTTAAGAAAGCACACACTGTATTTTTGTTGCCACACCTTTATAATTTGGGAGATGTATAAAAATAATTTTTATTGTTGAGTTAGAGTTAGTCACTATTGTAAGTAAGTTTCTGATACATCAGAGCTTACACAGGACTGGGGAAACAGACTTTTGGAGGGCACAAACAGAACTTTGTGCCCACCAGGACCCAGGACAAAGGAGCAGTGACCCCAAAAGAGACTGACCCAGACTTGCCCATGAGTGTCCTGGAGTCTCTGTGGAGGAATCAGTTGGTGGTGGCCTGCTGGAGGGTTGGGGGCACTGACTGTAGCAGTGCCTGCATGGGACATTTTGAAGGAGGTTGCCATTATCTTCATTACTTCCAGCATAGTTTGGCCTCAGATAAATGACAGGGATGAAATACAGTCCCACCCAACAACAGAAAATTAGAATAAAGATTCAATGGATCAAAACAAGACCCAGTTTTCCCCTCAGTCAGTCTCTCCCATTAAGAAACTTCCATAAGCCTCTTATCCTTCTCCATCAGAGGGCAGGCAGACTGAAAACCACAAAAACATAACCAATCTGATCACATGGACCACAGCCTTGTCTCAGTGAAACTATGAGCCATGACTTACAGGGCCACCGAAGATGGATGGGTCATGGTGGAGAGTTCTGACAAAATGTGGTCCACTGGAGAAGGGAATGGAAAAAAACCTTCAGTATTCTTGCCTTGAGAAACCCATGAATAGGATGAAAAGGCAAAATGATAGGATACTGAAAGAGGAACTCCTCAGGTCGGTAGGTGCCCAATATGCTACTGGAGATCAGTGGAGAAATAACTACAGAAAGAATGAAGAGATGGAGCCAAAGCAAAACAACATGCAGTTGTGGATGTGACTGGTGATATAAGTAATGTCTGATGTAAAAAGCAATATTGCATAGGAACCTGGAATGTTAGGTCCATGAATCAAGGAAAATTGGAAGTGGTGAAACAGGAGATGGCAAGAATGAACATCAACATTTTAGGAATCAGCAAACTAAAATGGACTGGAATGGGTGAATTTAACTCAGATGACCATTATATCTACTACTGCGGCCAAGAATCCCTTAGAAGAAATGGAATAGCCATCATAGTCAACAAAAGAGTCCGAAATACAATACTTGGATACAATCTCAAAAACGACAGAATGATCTCTTCTTTTCCGAGGCAAACCATTCAATATCACAGTAATCCAAGGCTATGCCCCGACCCGTAATGCTGAAGACCTACAAGACCTTCTAGAACTAACACCCAAAAATGATGTCCTTTTCATCATAGGGGACTAGAGTGCAAAAGTAGGAAGTCAAGAAACACCTCGAGTAACAGGCAAATTTGGTCTTGAAATACAGAATGAAGCAGGGCAAAGGATAATAGAGTTTTGCCAAGAAAATTTACTGGTCATAGCAAACACCCTCTTCCAACAACACAAGAGAAGACTCTACACATGGACATCACCAGATGATTAATACCGAAATCAGATTGATTATCTTCTTTGCAGCCAAAGATGGAGAAGCTCTATACAGTCAGCAAAAACAAGACCAGGAGCTGACTGTGGCAAGGATCATGAATTCCTTATTGCCAGATTCAGACCTAAATTGAAGAAAGTAGGGAAAACCACTAGACCATTCAGGTATGACCTAAATCAAAACCCTTATGATTATTTAGTGGAGTGAGAAATAGATTCAAGGGATTAGATCTGACAGACAGAGTGCCTGAAGAACTATGGATGGAGGTTCATGACATTGTACAGGAGACAGTGTACAAGACCATCCCCAAGAAAAAGAAATGCAAAAAGGTAAAATGGTTATTTGAGGAGGCCTTACAAATAGCTGTGAAAAAAAGAGAAGCAAAAAGGAAAGAAAAAAAAAAAAGATATAGCCATTTGAGTGCAGAGTTCCAAAGAATAGCAAGGAAAGATAAGAAAGCCTTTCTCAGTTATCAGTGCAAAGAAATAGGGGAAAACAATAGAATGGGAAAGAATAGAGATCTCTTCAAGAAAATTAGAGATACCAAGGGAACATTTCATGCATAGATGGGCTTGATAAAGGACAGAAATGGTATGGACCTAACAGAAGCAGAAGATATTATTAGGTGGCAAGAATACACAGAAGAACTATACAAAAAAGATCATCATGACCCAGATACTCATGGTGAGGTGATCATTCACCTAGAGCCAGACATCCTGGAATGGGAAGTCAAGTGGGCCTTAGGAAACATAACTACAAACAAAGCTAGAAGAGATGATGGAATTCCAGTTGAGCTATTTCAAATACTCAAAGATGATGCTGTGAAAGTGCTGGACTCAATACGCCAGCAAATTTGGAAAACTCAGCAGTGGCCATAGACTGGAAAATGTCAGTTTTCATTCCAATCCCAAAGAAAGGCAATGACAAAGAATGCTCAAACTACTGCACAATTTCACTCATCTCACACACTAGCAAAGTAATGCTCAAAATTCTCCAATCCAGGCTTCAACAGTACATGAACTGTGAACTTCCAGATGTTCAAGCTGGTTTTAGAAAAAGTAGAGAACAAGAGATCAAATTGCCAATATTTGCTAGATCATGGAAAAAACAAAAGAGTTCCAGAAAAACATCTATTTCCGCTTTATTGACTATGCCAAAGCCTTTGACTGTGTGGATCACAACAAACTGTTGAAAATTCTGAAAGAGATGGTAATACCAGACCACCTGATCTGCCTCCTGAGACATCTGTATGCAGGTCAAGAAGCAACAGTTAGCAATGGACATGGAACAACAGACTGGTTCAAAATTGGGAAAGGAGTACGTCAAGACTGTATATTGTCACCCTGCTTACTTAACTTACATGCAGAGTACATCATGAGAAATGCTGGGCTGGATGAAGCAAGCTGGAATCAAGATTTCCTGGAGAACTATCAATAACCTCAGATATGCAGATGACACCATCCTTATGGCAGAAAGCCAAGAAGAAATAAAGAGCCTCTTGATGAAAATGAAAGAGGAGAGTGAAATAGTTGGCTTAAAGCTCAACATTCAGGAAACTAAGATCATGGTATCCAGTCCTATAACTTCATGGCAAATACATGGGGAAACAATGGAAACAGTGATAGACTTTATTTTGGGGGGCTCCAAAATCACTGCAGATGGTGACTGCAGCCATGAAACTAAAAGACTCTTGCTCCTTGGAATAAAAGTTATGACAAGCCTAGAGATCATATTAAATAGCAAAGACATTATTTTGCTAACAAAGATCTGTCTAGTCAAAGCTATGGCTATACAGTGGCCATGTATGGATGTGAGAGTTGGACTATAAAGAAAGCTGAGCACTGAAGAATTGATGCTTTTCAACTGTGGTGTTGGAGAAGACTCTTGAGAGTCCCCTGGACTGCAAGGAGATCCAACCAGTCCATCCGAATGGATATCAATACTGTATATTCATTGGAAGGACTGAGGCTGAACCTGAAGCTCCAATACTTTGGCCACCTGATGCAATGGATTGACTCATTGGACAAGACCCTGATGCTGGGAAAGATTGAAGGTGGGAGGAGAAGGGGACAACAGAGGATGAGACAGTGGGATGGCATCACCAACTCAATAGACATGAGTTTGATTAAACTCTGGTAGTTGGTGATGGACAAGGAGGCCTGGCATTCTGCAGTCCATGGAGTCACAAAGAGTCAGACATGACTGAGTGACTGAAATGAAGATTTGGTTGCTACTGATGCTTAGGCTAGGTTTGAATTTCTTAGACTTGATGAATTGATTAATAATAAAGTTTTACCTTTACCAATTATTTTACAGAAGTCTATAAGAGTGTTAGCTACATAGAACAGCCTGCATGTGTGCTAAGTCACTTTGGTGTCCAATTTTTTGCAACCCTATGGACTGTAGCTCTCCAGCCTCTCCTATCCATGGAACTTTCCAGGTAAGAATACTGGAGTAGGTGCCATGCCTTCCTCCAGGGGACCCGCCTGATCCAGGGATTGAATGCATGTCTCTTATGTCTTTGTCTCCTGCACTGGCAGGAGGGTTCTTTACCAGTACTGCCACCTGGGAAGCCCATAGAACAGTTTACATTCTATTTATTTCAGTACTTTGGAAGAAGAGTAAGGAGATTTTTTAAATCATGATATTTGTTTTACACAAGTCATTATAACATTAGTACTTTGATAAAATTTAAAGATCAGGATTTTTTTATGCTTTACAAAATATAGAAGAGGTCAGATAATTTTATTTTGTTTGTTGTTGCACATTTAAAGTTGACTAAATTATTGACTTACTACTCCTTCATAAGTGATTATTCTATTACAAATTATGTGAGTCTCATCACTGTATTTACTGAGCTCTGTGAAGGAAAATAGCATACATAGCAATGCATGGAGAAACTAAGTTTCAAAAAATGTAATGATGCTTTCTTGTCTCAGTAGTTACACTGCCAATAGAGTTCAGCTGTTTGAATTTAGTAATTGATTCTCCATAGCTTATAACATTTCTCTCTCCCCTCAAGAGTTTTTCTACTGGTATACAAAATTCCGTTTCTTATGTTTATTGAGAACTTACATTAAGCAACATACTTTGTGATATACTACAATGATATAAAATCCATAAAACATAAATCATGTGTTAAATACCATAAAAGAAAACCAAAGGCACTTGTGAACTCTAGCTAAGATTAGACTGTTTTCAGATGATAGAATTCCCAATAGACACACGGCACATAGGCTGGATCTTAAAGAATAGACAGAACGTTAACATATACTGTTAAGAGAGAATGTTATCCTAAGAGATGAAAATAATAAGATTAAGAAAATTAAATTGGAAATATAATGATCAGTCTTAATAAGGGAAGAATTTGAACTTCCTTTTGGTTGGTAGGGGTGTATGAGAGGCCAGTAAGAACAATGTCAAGAAAGTTATATTCTAATCAGACTTTGGAGGATACTGAATGCTAAATTTATTTGGAGTTTATTTTATCCTCACTATTTGGATTTATTCTCAATACTTTTGGAAGCCATTGGTGTGACACATTTGTCCTATTGCAGAAGGATCAATTGGGCAGCTATAAAATGTTAATACTTGGGGAGAAGTAAGATACAGATGAAGAGAACAGCTGGAAGTGACTGCAATAGTCCAAGTGTGAGACACTAGGCTACATTAAATTATAAACACTGTTTAATAAATAAGGTAGGTCAACTGAAATATATCACAAAGATAGGATAGACAGGATGTGGCAACTGATTAAATGTGGAACACCAATGGGAGAGACATGTCGATAATGTATAGAGTTTGTATCTGAATGGCTAGAAGAATGGCTGTAAGAAAATGGGTTTAGAGGAGAAGGGTATTAGAAACGAGACAGCTGAATTCAGTTTTTTTTTTAATTTTATTTTATTTTTAAACTTTACATAATTGTATTACTTTTGCCAAATATCAAAATGAATCCGCCACAGGTATACATGTGTTCCCCATCCTGAATTCAGTTTTTAACATTACAGTTGATTTACTAGTCTTTAGTATACTGTGTTCTTTTCTTAAACAATGATCCTGTATAGCTACTATTCCCCACCACTCTAAATCTGAAAAGGGATCCGTTTCAAGCTGATTTCCTATAAGAAGTGATTGATTACCCTAAACCAGCCAAAACTTCTCATTAAGTAAAGCTAATGACCAAAATTGATAAAATGACTAGCTGCAATCCAGACATTCCCATCTAGGGACTGATAAAACAATTAATGATACACAGTATTAGTTTTTCACTGGATTTTCATAATCAGGAGGCTTAGAACAATTATTTTTTTATTGCTCAAGACTTTTAATAATATAAAGGTCAGTATGGGTTTTGCCTTTGGATAATATTTAAATGTGTATCTTTAATTGGAAATTATGGAAACATATATAAGTACTTTATTTTAGCTCCCAAGTAAAGATTATTCTATCAGCTCACTGAATAAAAAAATGAAATCAGCTTCATTCCCAAGGCTCTGTGTTCTCAGATATTGTTATGCAGTCTTATTAAGTAATTTTTAAAAAACAGTTCCTTTCCTTCTGAAAAATTACTATAGAAGGGAGACATATACTTCCAAAGAATACTAAGAAAATATTTAAAACTCTTTCTAAAATCCTCATGCTTTCTAGATAATCATTCAAAAATATGTGAACATATCAGAACATAATAGAAAAACAAACTTTAATGTTAATAATTTTTATAACATCAAGGTTTATCAAAAAAATTTTGTTTCTATCCTACTATATGCATACACAGTATATAACTGAAAACTTCATCTTGTGAGAAATTAATCATTCAAATCTGGTTTATTCGAATGTTGGGTTTGCCAATTTTTAGTTCTGTTATTTTTAGCAAAAGTTATACAATTTTTCTTTTACATCTGATACTTATCATTCCAAAATAAACAGTAACTCCTTCATGAAATTGTAAGAGATATTAAAGTAAAAGATATAATTAGTATAGTATAGTATTAGTATAGTAAAATGGTGCTAGATTCATATGACAACTATGTAATATGAATTATATCTGATTATAATGATTATAATCTGGTTACAATCATTGATTATACCTAGCTTTGTTATTGTTATCAATATTATTTTCACATGCTATGTGAATACCGTATTTCTGAGAGTTTCTCTAAATTATCTCTCTTGTCTTTCCATTAATATACACTACGATATTATCATCTAAATCTTAAATAATTCTCAAATATGTCCTCTCCTCCACATCAAAGTTGCTGCTGCCTTTGTGTAGGCTATGATCTTCCAATGTTATTATAAAAATAAGCTCCTAATTCTATTTTGCAATTATCTAAACTCGATATAGAGTTTTATGTCTTCACATCTTTGCCCTGGAAGCATCTTTCGACATCATCAACTCTGTTGTGTGGTTATATATTGATTCTGCCCAATATGTAGCAATAAATATAAAAACAGAAACGATAGTTTAATTGGCTTATATATAAAACTGTTAATTTTTTTAATGCAGAAATTTTCTTCACAAAGATAAATATATGCTTGTGAAATTATGATACTATTGTTTTTATTAAAAAACACAATTCTAAATAAATACTTTGAAATCAAAGTGGTGGAATGAGAATTTGTATTGGATCATAATCACATTATTAAAGCTATCTTGAAAATCACCATATTCATATCATTGTTTGACGCACTAGGCATGTTTCCACTTGGCAAACTTCTGTTTATTCATCAAGATGCAACTTTATTATCACATTCTCATAGGAAATTTCTGCTAACCTCATACTTGACTATGCCTGTTTCTTTGCCCCAGCCCAACTGATTATAAATGTATTAAACATTTCATACGAAGGCAGACACAATAAAGGACAGAAATGGCAAGGACCTAACAGCAGCAGAAGAGATTAAAGAAGAGGTGCAAGAATACACAGACAAACTATACAAAAAAGGACTTAATGACCTGGATAACCATGATGGTGTGATCACTCATCTAGAGCCAGCATCCTAGAGTGTGAACTCAAGTGGACTTTGGGAAGCATTACTACAAACAGCTAATGGAGGTGATGGAATTTCAGCTGAGCTATTTCAAATCCTAAAAGATGATGCTGTGAAAGTGCTGCACTCAATACGCCAGAAAATTTAGAAAACTCAGCAGTGGCCATAGGACTGGAAAAGGTCAGTTTTCATTCTAGTTTCAAAGAAAGGCAATGACAAAGTATGTTCAAACTAACATACACATGTGCTCATTTCATATGCTAGCAAGGCAATGCTCAAAATCCGTCAAGCTAGGCTTCAACAGTATGTGAAACAAGAACTTCCAGATGGCAAGCTGGATTTAGAAAACCCGAGGAACAAGAGATCAAATTTCTAACATCTTTTGGATCATAGAAAAATCAAGAGAATTTCAGAAAAAAACATCTACTTCTGCTTCATTGAATATGCTAAAAACTTTGACCGTGTGGATCATAACAAACTGGAAAATTCATAAAGAGATAGGAATACCAGAACACCTTATCTGCCTCCTTAGAAACCTGTATGCAGGTCAAGAAGCAACAGTTAGAACCGAACATAGAACAACAGACCAGTTCAAAATTGAGAAAGGATAACATCAAGATTGTATATATTGTCACCCTGTTTATTGAACTTCTAGGCAGACTACATCATATGAGATGCCAGGCTGGATTAATCACAAGCTGGAATCAAGATTGCTGAGAGAAATACCAACAATCTCAGATACACAGATGATACTACTTTAATGGCAGAAAGCAAAGAGGAACTAAGAGACTCTTGATGAGGGTGAAAGAGGAAAGTGAAAAAGCTGTCTTAAAACTCAATATTCAAAAAATGAAGATCATGGCATCCAGTCCCATCACTTATGGCAAAAAGAAGTGTAAAAAGTGGAAATAGTGACAAATTTTATTTTCTTGGGCTCTGAAATGACTGCAGATTGTGACTGCAGTCACAAAATTAAAAGACGCTTGCTCCTTGGAAGAAAAACTATAACAAAACCTTGTCAGTTTATTAAAAAGCATAGTCATTATTTTGCTGACCAAGTTAAAGCTTTGGTTTTTCCACTAGTCATGTACAGATGTGAGAGTTGGACCAAAAAGAAGGTTGAGTGCTGAAGAACTGCTGCTTTGAAATTGTGCTGGGGAAGACTCTTGAGAGTCCCTTGGACAGCAAGATCACATAAGTCAATCCAAAAGGAAATCCACCCTGAATATTCATTGGAAGGACCGATGCTAAAGCTGAAGCTCCAATTCTTTGGCCATTTGATTTAAAGAGCCAACTCACTGGAAAAGATCCTGATGCTGGGAAAGACTGAGGGATGGAAGAGAGGGGACAACAGAGTAAGAGATGGTTGCATGGCATCACCGACTCAATGGATTCAGTTTGAGCAATCTTTGGGAGATAGTGAGGGACAGGGAATTCTGGTATGCTGCAGGCCCTGGGGTCGAAAAGAGTTGGGCACAACTTAGTGATGGAACAACAACAACAAACATTTTATAATATTTGTAATCAAATTTTACATGTTGTGAAATAGGCATAATATATTTTTTTAATTTTGAATAATACTTGGCACAAGGTTCAGTTCAGTTCAGTTCAGTCGCTCAGTCGTGTCCGACTCTTTGCGACCCCATGAATCACAGCACGCCAGGCCTCCCTGTCCATCACCAATTCCCGGAGTTCACTCAGACTCACGTCCATCGAGTCAGTGATGCTATCCAGCCATCTCACCCTCTGTTGTCCCCTTCTCCTCCTGCCCCCAATCCCTCCCAGCATCAGAGTCTTTTCCAATGAGTCAACTCTTCGCATGAAGTAGCCAAAGTACTGGAGTTTCAGCTTTAGCATCATTCCTTCCAAAGAAATCCCAGGGCTGATCTCCTTCAGAATGGACTGGTTGGATGTCCTTGCAGTCCAAGGGACTCTCAAGAGTCTTCTCCAACACCACAGTTCAAAAGCATCAATTCTTCAGCGCTCAGCCTTCTTCACAGTCCAACTCTCATATCCATACATGACCACAGGAAAAACCATAGCCTTGACTAGCCAGACCTTTGTTGGCAAAGTAATGTCTCTGCTTTTGAATATGCTCTCTAGGTTGGTCATAACTTTCCTTCCAAGGAGTAAGCGTCTTTTAATTTCATGGCTGTAGTCACCATCTGTAGTGATTTTTGAGCCCCCCAAAATAAAGTGTGACACTGTTTCCACTGTTTCCCCATCTATTTCCCATGAAGTGGTGGGACCGGATGCCATGATCTTCGTTTTCTGAATGTTGAGCTTTAAGCCAACTTTTTCACTCTCCACTTTCACTTTCATCAAGAGGCTTTTGAGTTCCTCTTCACTTTCTGCCATAAGGGTGGTGTCATCTGCATATCTGAGGTTATTGATATTTCTCCCAGCAATCTTGATTCCAGCTTGTGCTTCTTCCAGCCCAGCGTTTCTCATGATGTACTCTGCATGTCAGTTAAATAAGCAGGGTGACAATATATAACCTTGACGGACTCCTTTTCCTATTTGGAACCAGTCTGTTGTTCCATGTCTAGTTCTAACTGTTGCTTGCTTCCTGACCTTCATACAAATTTCTCAAGAGGCAGGTCAGGTGGTCTGGTATTCCCATCTCTTTCAGAATTTTCCACAGTTTATTGTGATCCACACAGTCAAAGGCTTTGGCATAATCAATAAAGCACAAATAGATGTTTTTCTGGAACTCTTTTGCTTTTTCCATGATCCAGTGGATGTTGGCAATTTGATCTCTGGTTCCTCTGCCTTATCTAAAACCAGCTTGAACATCAGGAAGTTCATGGTTCACATATTGCTGAAGCCTGGCTTGGAGAATTTTGAGCATTACTTTACTAGCGTGTGAGATGAGTGCAATTGTGCAGTAGTTTGAATCATGGCAGAAGGTAGACACTTGATAAAATGAAAATTGAATTGATAAACTTACCAATTGTGGAAAATATCCTTTCCCATAATGGAAGGATCAGGGAAGGCAGATTATAAAGCCTGACAAATAGATCATATTAGGAAACTTCTGAACTCTAAATTATATAGAAATTAGAACAACAGAAATAAGAAAAATAATTATATGTGTTTTAGCTATGTTTCTATGAGAGATTCAATTTATTTTCATTATTTGTGGATTCTATATTTGTGAATCAGCCTACTCATTAAAAAGTATTTGTGACCTTGATATCTACACTGCCAATAATTTCCTTGTCATCCATGGACAGGTACACATCAGAGCAACAAAAATTTTAACGAACCCAATACACAAGTTCTCAGCAGAGATTGAATAAGATCCAGCTCTGATCTCATGTTTCAAGTCCACAAAGTAAACCAGAATTTTTTTTATACTCTGTTTAGTGCCACGTTTGTCATATATTTGTATTTGTTTGTGGTTTCACTGTTTAAGAGGCTCCTGTGTATAGTGCTGAGTAGAGTCTAGCATTCCCAAGTGCAAGGTGGTTGTGGCATGCTTCACAGAGAAAATGTAGGTCAGATGCCAAAACATAAATTCACGAAGCTCAGAGAACAACAAGCAGCATAAATGCCAAAAAAGTATACTTAGGCACACCATGGTCAAACTATTAATGCAAAAAAATCAAAGATAAATAATCTTGAAAGAAGTCAGAGAAAAAAAATATATCCCATAGAGGAACAAAGTCAGAATCCACGCAACCAAGAAGAAAATGGAGTGAACTATTTGAAGAGTTGAGACAAAACCACTAACCTAGAATTCTGTCTGTTTAGTTGCTCAGTCGTGTCTGATTCTTTGTGACCCCCATGGACTGCAGACTTCCCTGTCCATCACCAACTCCCAGAGCTTTCTCAGACTCACATCCATTGAGCCAGTGATGCCATCCAGCCATCCCACCTCTGTCGTTCCCTTCTCATCCTGCCCCCAATCCCTCCCAGCATCAGGGTCTTTTCCAATGAGTCAACTCTTCGCATGAGTTGGCCAAAGTATTGGAGTTTCAGCTTCAGCATCAGTCCTTCCAATGAACACCCAGGACTGATTTCCTTTAGGATGAACTGGTTGGATCTCCTTGCAGTCTAAGGGACTCTCACAAGTCTTCTTCAACACCACAATTGAAAAACATCAGTTCTTCAGTGCTCAGCTTTCTTTATAGTCCAACTCTCACAAACACACATGACTATTGAAAAAACCATAGCTTTGACTAGATGGATAATGTACCCTACAAAATTATCCATCAGTGGTCAAAGAGAAATACTTTCTCAAAAAACAAAAATTTAGGAAATTTGTTGCCAGTAGACCTTGCAACAAATGTTAAAAGAAGTTCTTTATCCAGAAGGAAAATAATATGCATAAGAAACTTGGATCTATATAAAGTAAGGAAGAGCACTGAATAAGGAATGTGCTTGCATGCTAAGTTGCTTCAGTCATGTCCAACCCTATGGACCATAGTCCATCAGGCACCTCTTTTCATGAAAAAGGAATAATTAAAGATAAAATAAAACTTTTATTTTTCTTAATTGATCCAATTGATCAAACATAGTATTTTGTTTAACAGGATATCCTTTGCCTTCAAGTTGATTATTTTATCATTTCCATATGTCTTGCTAAAACTTCCCATTGTCTTCTTCATATTCTCCATCTTTTCCATTTTTATCTTAGTAACTTCAATGTCTTTCACTAACATTTGAACATCTAGGCCATCTCTGAAATGGACTGTTTTCTCTCTTCAGGAAAAATCAAATTTTCTTGCTTATTCATATGCTTCATACTCTTTCATTATATGCCAGAAGTTTTCATTAACAGGATAGTAGATTCTAAAGTAAATAACATTTATCTTGGGAAAAGGGACTTCCTTTTTTCTGCCATTCTGCTACACTGTTTGCTGAATCCATCTCCATAGGGCCTCTGAGCAGCTATAATTTGACTAACTTCACCATTAGCTTTATATCTTTCTGTGAGTTGAATTATTATTGTCCTTTCAGGGGAGCCTGAAATCTGAGTACCAGTGATATTCCAGAAAGCTCCCTTTGCTTCACAGCTGAGTAAGACTTTTTTTTTTTTTTTCAAGTGTGAAAAATATCTGAAGGTTTTTAAGTCATGGAGTGTAGGCTTTGCTCCCTAGCTGTCCCCCTTGGGAAATTTATTTCAGCTGTTATCCTTCTGACAACTTCAACAGCCACCAGCCTCTGTGGAGGTTTAGAATGGCTTTGAAGTCACTTACCTTAGTTTTTCTCTCCTGCCTTCAGTCTACGGTAACTGAAATTCCAACGTGCCTGAAGGAAGGGAGAAATTTCTGTCAGCATTCTTGCCCTCCCTTCAACAGGGAAAACAATGGAATGGAAAGAACCTAGAGTTGGTCTTATGGATCTCTCTTCTCTCTTTCAACCATCCCTTATCTTGGGGAACAGGAAGCGCTTGCACTTGAGTGAAGCCCCACACTCATCATAAGATCTCCCTCAGCTCCCTTTTTCTGACCATTGTTTTTTAACAGACTCCCACGGTTGACCTCTGCATCCTGAGGAACCCAAGAGACTTGAACATTCATGGATTTTGGCTCGGTGGTGGTGGTGGTAGGGTAGTCCTGGAACCAATCCCCCAATGATATCAAGGCACTACAGTCCTCATGAATGAGTTGAGTGACTGCAGACTAATTCTTTTGGAGGAGCTCCTCTGGTATCTAGTCTGCCACAATGCTCACAGGAGACCGTTAAACACTTTTTTAAATGTTAGCTGGTCTATACTCTCCCTTAGTCCCACCCAGGCCTCCTCCCCTTCATTAAACATAAGGGTGGATTCTTGTTCTCTTTGCAGTTCTAGGAGGACTGGGAGCCTGTCTTTTTTATGACAGGTTTTCCATTTTCTGGAATTTAGTTTATTTAGGAATCATCATGTCTTCAGATCTGTGATGTGTTTTTTTTTTTTTTTTTTTTTTAATATGTGTTGTAGTTTATCAACTTTTTGTTGATTGTTAGGCTGGGACAGAAGGTCACTTATACATTTATATTTTCAAATTTAAAGTAAAACTATGTTTTGAATTTTAAACATCAAGAGCTTTCCTCTTTGGGGTGCATTTATTATGAAAGTCTCTTCAAACACTTTGAAAGGAGGTCTTGCAGGCACCATCTTCTTCCTTCACATAATTTCCAGAGGATCTACTCAAACAGTTGTTTTTACCTGGTGTTTATTTTCCCATTGCTACAGATTTGATTTCTGTGCCTCAGTCCTGGCTCCTTCAGCTGCTACTTTATTTATATAGCTAACTTGAAAGTGGAATCATGACAGCTGTAACCTCCAGGGTTCCCCTCAGCTTGATGATTTGTGGTGTGTTTGTCACATACAAAACCAAAGTCTGTTCCTTGAACATTAACTCAGGTTCAAAACCTTGTTATGAAATCTTACAATTGACTCTGCATCTTGTATCAGACAAAAATAACGTCCACAGGGTACTGCGGAGCCAAGACTGAAGATCACAGTGACAGTTTCTTCTTCTTCCATATGAGTGGCCTCCAGCTGTAAGCAATGGGGTATAGGTGATGGAGAAATAATTGCATCTCAGAACCCAGCATTCTCATTTACCAACATCCAATTAAACAGATGTTTCATCATTTGGGAGCATTTACTAGAGACTCTGAGGCATCAGTGCTGTCTCTCCAATACATTTGGTTGTATGGGGGGACTAATTTCCAGGTTTCTAGTGGAGTCGGGGAAGGAAATGCATATATCTCCCTTTCATACATATTCTACTGCTAGATGACAGCTTAGAATTTCAAGCAGTCCTGAGAAATGTAATGTAATATCTATCCATGACATTCATTTAGAGGACTTGATAGATAACAGACAGTGACACACTGTAGCACATGGGCTCATTTACAAAAAGAGTCAATCTGGAATTATGTCTCTTTGTAGACACTGTTGTGTGAACTCTGAGGAAACTACATAATGCCCTGGCCTACTCTTCTGAATATTTCAGGGTTCTGAATTGGTTGATCTCTCATTTATGATATGGTTATGGCTGCTGTTTCATTCTCCACTTCTTGAGGGTACTGCTATTGTGGCTTCCTAACTCATTCAGGATTATGCATATCCCTGGAGTTGATGGTATGTATGTATCACCTGTGGACATCTACAGGAGCAACTTTTCCTCCAATTTAATGTGACTTATCATAGAATCCCATTCAACAATGACAGTACTCTGCATAGACTGTCACTCTACAATGCTTACCTCAATGGGAACCTCATTGGTTCTTACCCTCTACTGACCTCTATAACCAGTCAAGTCTTCCCTAGTGGCTGAGGGGTAAAGAATCTGCCTGTCAATGCAGGAGATGTGGGATTGATCCCTGGGTCAGGAAGATACCTTGGAGAAGGAAATGCAACCCATTCCAGTATTCTTGCCTGGGAAATCCCATGGACAGAGGAGCCTGTTGGGCTATAGTCCATGGAGTCACAAAAGAGTCAGACACAACTTAGCAACTAACCAGCAACAATCTAAAGCTAAACTTCAGGGTCGGAGTACCCCCCCCAAACTTAAAGCAGGGATCAACTTGGGGACAGTATTCTGACGCTAGTTCTTGAGCTAACTCTAATATACACTGATTCAAAAAGACCTTGCAGATAGAGGCCCTCTACTAAAGAGAGGAAGTAATCAATGAGACTAATGGTGCCTAACTGTACAGAAAGAATATTATTAACTCAGTGATGCCTACTACCATGTGTATGCACCTTTTCTTTAAATTAGTATTTTTCTGGGTGTCAACCCACAGCCAATAATTTCCTAAGCACCCTCTACTTCACATTTCTAATCATAATTTCTATGGTTTCCTGATGCCTCCCCTCTCACTGGCCATGGCTACTCTACGATTTCTGGAAAAATGTAACGTGCGTAGGAAATAGTTCAAGACATGGTCAGAGAATGATTGTACCACATTTCCACATGCATTCAGTACTCTTGGTTCTTGGCAAGTATTCACTGATTCCCTAACATGAGGATGAGGCTATTTGGAAGCCATCAATAGATTACCTCTCCTGCATCTTGCCATATTATCTACTTTGATACTTGATGTCCCAAATCAGCTCTGTGGGCATAATTCTTTATAAAGTTAGGTCTCAATTGCAGACCTAAGCTAACTATTGCAAAGGAATTTGATGTCAAATACCTGGTAGTATTTTGTATCACTATTGTGTTCCAGCCTGATCTGTATGCCAAGTGGTAATCATCAAATCTGCTTCCATTGCAATTGGAATGAGTTATTTTTCAGGAGGCTTCTCTATTCCTCAAGTAAATATTTATTTCATGAGCCCAACCATATACTGATCCCAGCTTAGACTTAAACTGAGTTTTTTACTACACATGTATTATAACTGCTTCACACAATACTTATTCATGTCATCATTTCATTTTTTCTCACTTGAGAATAAGCATCTTAAGGGACATCTTTGCTCATATGTATATGTCAAGTTTAAAGGCAGTATGTTGCACATTGTAAGTAGGAATAAAAAGAAAAATTAGGATAAAGAGAAAAATTGAGAGGGAAGGAGGGAGAAAAGAAAGGATATGAAGCAGAAAATAAGGAAAGTTAAATGATGAAATAGCAGACAGAAGCAAAAGTTTACAACAGTTTAAAAAACTTAGCATGAGAATTGAGAATTAATAAAACAGGCTAATGATCGCAACATAGCCAAGAAAATAACGGAACATTTATAACAAAGTAAAAACTTTTTACTTGTAAAACTAAATGTCATTGCAGGAAGTAAGAAATAGAGCTTAGGAATTAGGGCAACAGAGAAATCTTTAAAGAGAATCAATGAGACCCAAAAAATGCCACAGTCTGTCAGATTCCTATCATTCATTAAGAGATAAGTGAACGAAATCCTGAATCCCTATTCCTTTATATCATCATTCTGTTAACATTACTAATTTAGACCAGAAAAGAGAAAATAGTGCTTTATCTAACAGTTACTAAAGCTAAAAGTAAGTCAGATGGGAACATTTGTATGAACATGTTATAAAACTAACACTCAATGTTAACATTTCTTGATTTTTAACATCATTTATAAAACTGATTTCTTGAGCACATGGATATGAAGCAAAATCAACTATTAAAACACTCCACTCCTACCCATATCCAAAATTACATTTTCCCTGGACACAGAGACACCTGATCCCTTTGGCAGTATAAACAGTTAAGGGTTATTGATCCCTGTCTTATTCTTTTATATGGATGACTTACTTTACAAAAATGTCTCCCAGCTCTTCTAGACCAGTCACTGAATTTATTAAAATAACAATCCTCTCTCCCTATTCCATGCACAGTGAATAAAATTCTCTGGTACTGAGGACAGTGAATCTTTTTTTTTTTTTTTTTAATTTTTTATTCCTTTATTTCTCATGTGTTCCCCATCCTGAACCCTCCTCCCTCCCCCTCCCCATACCATCCCTCTGGGTCGTCCCAGTGCACCAGCCCCAAGCATCCAGCATCGTGCATTGAACCTGGACTGGCATCTCGTTTCATACATGACATTTCACATGTTTCAATGCTGTTCTCCCAAATCCTCCCACCCTCTCCCTCTCCCACAGAGTCCATAAGCCTGTTCTATACATCAGCGTCTCTTTTGCTGTCTCGTATACAGGGTTATCGTTACCATCTTTCTAAATTCCATATATATGCGTTAGTATACTGTATTGGTGTTTTTCCTTCTGGCTTACTTCACTCTATTAAAATGATTTCCAAATATTTGAATGCAGCTATCTGGCTCTTGTCCTCAGACTGACATTTAGAATCACTCTTCTGAGCTCCATATTGCCACATTAGTCACCATCCAGAAGGCTGATTACTTGGATCCCACATCTAATGTGTTTGGACATCATCACTGCCCACCCTTTGCCCAGATACCAATGTGTACACATTTTGGCTGGGCCCACTGATGTCCAAACCAACCCAGTACTCACTGAACTCCATTTCTAATGTAACCACAGAGTCCTTATGAGTCACTGCAATATGTGCAGATGCCGTTCTTCACTCCAAGCCAAGTATCCCAAATGCATCAAAGGGCAAATCTGAAATCTATTTCATGATATCTTTGGGAGACTAAGAGTGAGTTGATTTGCCACCACTAATGCTCAGAAGAGTGTGTCTTCTCCTGTAGATAAGCCTTATTAGATGAAATTCAGGTCTGACATACTGCTAAGTCAGAAGCTGGTGCTCTGGGATGGTATGGAACTGCTACATAATGCAGTCAGCATGGTCAGAGAAAATAAGTGAACTCAAACGTGGCAGAAGAATAACCTTTCTCACCTACTTGCAGCAGGTTGTGTGGAATGCCTTTTCCCTTTTCTTAGAAGCTATGTATTCCTAGAATATGTGCACCTAACCACTCACAAGAACAGCATAATTAGAAAAGGAGCAAAGTAGTTGCTTCTATATCATCTCATAATTACTATATGCCAAGACGATGAGAGTTATCACACTGAATCATTGCCAGGTTTGGTCTTCTGGCTGAAGATTTTAAAGAGCTCAGCATATTTTGAAGATGTTTGAAATTCTTTGGCTTCTGTCATAAATTTAAAACCCAGAGCTTTGCGTCAGCTGTTTTAAGGAGGAAAAATAGTCCAAGTCCATAATAAATTTTTAGTTGAAAACTAACATTGTTATTGTATTCGGAGAAAATGTCATTAATGCACTCAAATCTTTATTAGCTGGAAAGGCCCAATGGAAGACACATCAAAATATATGAGATCAATATAGAAAACAAGTATATTATGTTGTTTTTTAAAACTAGAAATTTCAAGATGCTTAAAGACCTATCACAATGTCTTTTGGAACCAGCAGCAAAATGTGAAATAATTGAGGAGTACAAGTATGGAATACTGTAGAATTAGAGAATGTAAGGAGAAGGCCATGGCACCCCACTCCAGTACTCTTGCCTGGAAAATCCCATGGAGCCTGGTAGGGTGCAGTCCATGGGGTAGCTAAGAGTCAGACACGACTGAGCGAGTTCACTTTCACTTTTCACTTTCATGCATTGGAGAAGGAAATGGCAACCCACTCCAGTGTTCTTGCCTGGAGAATCCCAGGGATGGGGGAGCCTGGTAGGCTGCCGTTTTGGGGGTCACACAGGGTCGGACATGACTAAAGCAACTTAGCAGCAGCAGAGAATGTAAGATGCTATTAAAAAGTGACACTAAAGAAAGAGACACAATCCTGTTTTTAGATAACATTTAGATGACCTAGAAATAGAATTGTTTGGACAAGCAAGTGATTTAAATAAGCACTTTAAAATGTGGCAAGAACTCGAGTTAATGTTCTGTCACTTGAATAAATAGATGACAATTTAAGAATAAGATATGCTATATCTAGATAACAATGTGAACCAATTCCTTCTTTACTATTAAGCATTCAGATGTTGTCACATAACCACTTGGAACAAAGTTAAAAGGATTCATGGCTTTTAAATTGGAAATAATTTTTATGCAGCATAAGTAGAGAACAGAGGATAAAAATATGTAAACATATCTGATACAAATACATATTTAACCCAGTTGACTGAAACTTTGGGAGTTCAATAGGAAGAATAACTGAACTTCTATAACATAACACCCTAAAATAGCAGTGACAAAGATACTAAAGTGTATTTCACATTCACCAACAATTTGGTCCCTGTGATTGGCAGATGCCATCACAGGATAATTCAGAGGCCCAAGCTCTTTACCTTCTGACATTCCCTTCCCTAGGTCCTCAAAGCCCATTCTGTTCATCCAACAAATGGGAAAACATAATTTTAGAGGTGGTTTTTACTAGGGCTAGAAGATAAATTCATCATTTTGCCCACATCCTATAGCCACACCATAACTAATGAAAGCAGGAAAATATACTCTAGATCTTTGATCAGCATGAAAGGAAAACAACTGTTTAGACCAATTGTTTGCAAAGATTATCAACTGTTTCCTTGAAAAATTTCACTGCCAACAATTCTTATTCTTCACGTGCATGAAAAGTTAACAGTTTTAATTCAAAGAGGTCAATAAATACAGTGTCTTAATGATAGGCCAGAGTTCTGCAATGAATTTCAGGTTGGGGAAAGGATTTACCTTTTTATAATTAGCATAGTATATATGTGCTCAGTCGTGTCCAACTCTTTGCAACCTCATAGATTGTAGCCCATCAGGCTCCTCTGTTCATGCAATTTCCCAGGTAAGTATACTGGAGTTCAGTTCAGTTCAGTTGCTCAGTCTTGTCTGACTCTTTGCGACCCCATGAATCACAGTACACCAGGCCTCCCTGTCCATCACCAACTCCCCGAGTTCACTTAAACTCATGTCCATCGAGTCGGTGATGCCATCCAGCCATCTCATCCTCTGTCGTGCCCTCCTCCTCCTGCCCTAAATCTCTTCCAGCATCAGGGTCCTTTCCAATGAGTCAACTCTTTGCATGAGGTGGCCAAAATACTGGAGTTTCAGCTTTAGCATCATTCCTTCCAAAGAACACCCAGGACTGATCTCCTTTAGAATGGACTGGTTGGATGTCATTGCAGTCCAAGGGACTCTCAAGAGTCTTCTCCAACACCACAGTTCAAAAGCATCAATTCTTCAGCATTCAGCTTTCTTCACAGTCCAACTCTCACATCCATACATGACCACTGGAAAAACCATAGCCTTGACTAGACGGACCTTTGTTGGCAAAGTAATGTCTCTGCTTTTGAATATGCTATTTAGGTTGGTCATAACTTTCCTTCCAAGGAGTAAGCGTCTTTTAATTTCATGGCTGCAATCACCATCTGCCGTGATTTTGGAGCTCCAAAAAATAAAGTCTGACACTGTTTCCACTGTTTCCCCATCTATTTCCCATGAAGTGATGGGACCAGATGTATGTCACCATTTCCTTCTCCAGGGGATCTTCCTGACCCCGGGATTGAACCCGAGACTCCTGCGGATCCAGCATTGGTAAGCAGGTTCTTTACCACTGAGCCATCTGGGAAGCCCTATAGTTAGCATAATTCCTTTTAAAAATAGAAATATATATTTAAGTGATGTGATGTGCCTGAAGATCATGTTAAACACAAGTCTACAATATTTAGATTTTATATCAAGTTATCATCTTAATTCTCTGAAATTGGTTGGAGTATTTAACATAGCAACAATGGTAGCTAAAATTAGTTACTTTAATAAAATTCAGGTGAAATGTTTTTGGAAAATGTTTTTAAAGTCCTCACCATCATATTTATCCCCCTAATCCAAACACATAAAAAAGGACAAAGGACAGAAATATGCAACTATTTCTTGGAAGTTTTAAAGTTTAAAAGTCCCCCAAAAAGGTAAAAAAGAGAAAACTATAAAATATCAGGAATTGGGAGAAATACAAAATGAATGATTATCTTAGGTATAATGTAATATTGCTTGTAGTAGCCGTGTTCTGTGGTTTTATTCTGGTTATCACAGAAAAGGTGTTTTTGTTACTATTAATATTAGTTTGTGTGATACTGAAGAATAATAAAGGAGTCCCGAGAGAAACAGGCCCGTGCATGTACAGTATTGTTCAGGCTTAGTGATTGTAAACGATCTTCCCTCTCTGAGCTTCATTTTCCTTCCTTATAAAATATGATTGACAGCATTAAGTTCACAGGAATGCTGAGAGGGTTAAAGTATGGAGCACATGAATGGGTGAACAAATACCTGGAATCAAGTAAGTGAAAGTCAGGTTAAAAGCAAGTCTATCTTACCTCTTGGGAATAAGTTTGTGACTTAACTGGCACTGTTATATTCAAATAGATAAAATAATCTTGGCCTCATTTTTCTCTTTATTTTGATGTGGATCATTTTAAAGTCTTTATTGAATTTGTTATAATATTTATATATTATATAATAATATATAACTAATTAATAATATTTAGTAATTAGTATACAATAATATAAAGGGAATTATTATATATATAATATAAGGGAATACCAGCTTCCCAACCAGGGTCGAGCCCACACCCACTGTACTGGAGAGTGAAATCCCAACCACTGGACGGCCAGGGAAGTCCCATTCCCATTTATCTTCCAAGTGAAAAATCAAATAATGATTCTGAAGGCATTTCATGGAGATAAGAAGACCAACAACTCTAAAATGTTACTAGTTGCAATGCATCATTGTATTTTCCTCAGATTAAAATCTAAGAAGACCTTATTTGGGTTTCCACATGGCATGTTACAGAGTGAAGCTTTGACATTCTTTATAAACTCCTCTGTATCTTGGTAATAATAGAATTTATGCACCACATTATAAGCTACAGGAGTGCTTTCAAACCACTCTGCTGCAGCAGAGGGTTAACCAGATTTCACTCCCTGCTTACTTCACAGTATAAAGGAAGGTTGTATTAGAGATCAGATGAGTTTTAACTAGAGTAAGTACAGCAGCAAAGCAATGAACGCTGTTGCCTGGGAAATAAAGGAATGGGAGAGGTAATCAATTTCTTCCAATCTTTATTTCGCTCACCCACTTGATTTGAAACCACATATTGCTTCTCCCCAGATTAACAGTGAAGGCATCTTCTTGCAACTCAACAAGCATTACAATGTACACTCAATTTTGAATATATTGAAATCTCAATCATAAAAATTCTTCTGAGGCTTCTATATTTAAAATAACAGCATTTTCTAGTTAAGCCAGCAAATATAAACACATAGAAATAAGGAAATTTCTGGCGAATTAGCTCTCTGGCATAAACTATGGTTAACTATGTGCATATTTATACATTTATTTTACACATTCTGCTCATTTGTTTCAAAAGTAGACAGTATAGTTTCGATGTTCATTGTAATCTCAATTTGGTTCTATTTCTTTAATGTGCTTTCTTGGCATCTGCTTTTATGGAAATATAGCTGGTCATTAACACAGATTTGCATGCCTTACAACTGTGTTGTCTTTCTTGCAAAATATACATTTGTAAAATAATTACAGACGGAAAAGTATCCCCCATGGAATTGTTTCTTCATTACAAAATTATCCTGTTCTGATCATTTTACATCCACTTCATTTAAGGGGAGAACACAGGAAAAATCAAATATTTCAGTTGTGATAGTCATCTTCAGAGGACTTGTTCTATCAAAGTAAGAAATGATGGATTATATATAAAAGGAATCATTACAGAGAGATTTACTTAATAAATTATTTTCAATTCCCCTCCTTTTCACCACCCTCTCCATTCTGTAAGAACAGCCTCTCTCAGCTTCAAAGCAGGCTCCTGCTAAAGCTTTCAGAATCTAAAGTTCATGGTGGACTTGGCAGCTAAAATCCAGAAGAGGAGGATTTGTTATAAAGTATTATTTAGTTTATCACAGTATACAACTTTCCTTCCCACCTATCAGTAGGAAAACCCTGAGCTGAATGTCCTTTATGTTACTCCAGATCTACTCTCTACCCTCTCTACCCTGCTGTGTACCTGGAAAAACTGACCTGTATGGACTGCATCAACTGGGATCCCTTGCCTTCTAATTCCATGTTAGGTTTAGCTGTTAGGAAGCACTAATAGATGATTTCAGGCAAAAAGGAGAAAAAGACTGGGGATGTATTCTTCAAACATTAACATTGCTGGGCTACAGTTGGCAGTGTCCATACCTTTACTGATGTCCATAGCTCCTGTTAGGCAGTCCTCTCCTAGAACTTCTGGCAACTTCTCCTTCTCTTTACCAAGTCAAGCCTAACAATGGGAATGGCTTCCAACTGGAGCTAGTTCCAGGACATATTATATCACCTCCTCTTGATTTCTTTCACTCACATATTGTATGTAGCCCCTTCATTAAGGGCTTCCCTTGTGGCTTAGCTGGTAAAGAATCCACCTGCAATGCTGGAGACCTGGGTTTGATCCCTGGGTTGGGAAGATCCCCTGGAGAAGGGAAGGGCTACCCTCTCCAGTATTCTAGCCTAGAGAATTCCATGTACTGTATAATCCTTGGGGTTGCCAAGAGTCAGACATGACTGAGTGGCTTTAACTCACTCCCTTCATTAAACTATTATATAATTTGTTGAGATTGTCATTTATTTTGTGAACAATCCAGTTTCTTAGTTATGTTTTGTTTCTGTGGAAGTAGAGATAAAACAGGATTGAGATTTCTTTTTTTTTAATTATTTATTTATTTATTTACTTTACAGTATTGTATTGGTTTTGCCATACATCAACATGCCTCTGCTAGATTTCTTGAATTACAAAATTATGGACTGTTAGAACTGGGAAAAGTCTCATACATATAACCATGACAAAAGTGAGATCCCACAATATGAAGCCTTATGCCCAATCACATCACCAGTTTGTTGAAGAGATGAAATCATAACCAAAGTCTCCCAAATCCTGGTCAAGGATTTTTGTTTTTGTTTCTCTTACCTTAGCAATATCTGTATTTGATCATTCAGAATCTGAAAATGAGATTAGTCACAGGGATATGAGTTGTCTTTTGCTAAGTCACTTCAGTTGTGCCTGACTCTGCAAGCCTATGGACTGTAGCCCACCAAGCCTCTCTATTCATGGGACCCTCCAGGCAAGAATACTAGAGTGGGTTGCCATGCCTTCCTCCAGGGGATCTTCCCAACTCAGGGATCGAACCCACATCTCCTGCCTCTTCTGCCTGCATTTCAGGCCCATTTTCCTTTACATATCTCTTTATCTTATTTTTTTAATGCATTTTTAGGGAAGATTCATACAAGTAATGGAAATGAAAGAGATGACTACCAAATTAACAAAAGGAAGACTGCAGTATTTGAGGAATACATTGTAGGGACATTGATAGTTGAATTTTAAATTTCAGTCATTAGAAATATGCATTTTAGTACCCCTTGTTTATCTCTTCAGTTTATGCTGAGAATAAATAGACCCCGAATGCAGAGTGAATTTTGTGTCTAAACCGTTTAGTGCACAGCTGTGAACCTCACATTAAAAAGGCTAATTATTTCATGAAATGAGCTCAAGAGGAGCTTCAAATCTGTATTTCAGAGATGGGGGGGCATATTTCTCTTAAATGATTAGCCTTTTCAAGATAGAAACAAAATTCCTAAAAACTACTACTAACATAAAAAATTCACTTCTATCATGTGTAACCTATTATTTTATGCCTTGTAGAAGTTTACAGTTAGAAACAGTTTCTAAGAAGAATCCTTAGCATCTTTTATTACTCCTCATATTAAGTTACTTCTAAAAAATAGAATGAAAATATATTTACTTCTGTCTTCCTAAAGGCAAGACAGTATATAGAACATAAAAATAATTTATTCCATAATTTGATTGAAAAAGTTGTCCTTTAATTTTCCACCATGACCATGCATGTAGAATTTAGTATTTCAACAAGAAAACCAGAAAGCAATTTATAATACTTATACACAAAGAAATTCATGAGCAGTCTTATTTATTTAGTTACACTTCACTTTGAAAAGGTTTACACAACTGAAAAAAATAGAAACAATAAATATAAAACACTGATACTATCATTTTAATTGGATGATTCAATGGCTAAAATGATGTTTTGTCTAAATTCATCAAGCATCTGCCATACATACTCATTGTGAAATACTAGATATTTGTGTATAACAACAACAAAAAATATGTATCCAAAAAGAAAAACAAGAAACTTTTCCCCCTATAATATAAATTAAGGGATGATTTGAAGAAGGATGTCATTTGATTTTATATTTAAAGAGGGTATACATTAAAATAACCAACTTCTTTGACAGTAATGACTAACATTATACTATAGCCTCACTAAAGCTCCATAGCTTTGAATCTGGCTTTTGATACAGTTTCAAACACAGCCTACATGCACATATACATCAAAAAAGTTTAAATGGGAAAAATATACTAATCAGTCAATCCAACAATAATAAAATAGCTATCAGAGAGAACACATGAGATCTGAAGAAAAGACATTAAGACTTATTAATGATCTGGCACACTTCCTCTGACAAAATAAGGAACACTCTAATGGTGGTCAGCAGGAGTTGGCTGAGTGTGACACACTTACACATGCATTAGCATCCAGGACACTCCTGGGTGTCACACACTGGCCCAGAAAAAACAGAGTGATGGCAACTGACCCAACTTGCATTTTCTTAAATCATATGATTTGATCACCGCTACTCAGTGCAAAGAGAAAAACAACATGAACATATGAAAAATAGTAGCTAAGATTACATAAGATTAGAGAGTCCATCTTATTTATATCCATATTTCCACTATTTAGGATGGTGCCAAGAAAAGCCAATATTTACAGTCAAGTTATTACACATTAGCTCATATTGAATAAATCAATTAGTGTTCCTTCACTGCTAGTAATCTATTGTACTGAACTTGAACAAATTGTTTCAACTCTCTGAGCTTGAGTTTCAACATCTAAAAATTGTAAACTATAATAGTACTACCTCCAGGAGGCTTCCCCCCAGAGAATGAAAGGAGATAATACACATGAACACACTCTTTGGACTTCACATACCATTAAAGACAGAAAGTTTGTGTTACTATTTTAATATTTTATGGATTATATAAAAAAGCTAAGTTTGACAGTCTGTTCAACACATGGTTAGATTTATCTAACAATTGTTAGGCTTTATTTTCCTTAAGAGATTCAATAATATTTTCGATTTCAATGACAAATAACTTGCAAACACTTTTATTTTTTAACACATTTGGCTTTACTACAAAAAGATGGCTCATCATTTTTCCAATATAAATAAGTGATAACTCCATAGTAGTAACACAAATAGCAAAAAGCTGTGAAATCTGGCATTTCAGGGCATGTCTACATAGCCAGTGTTCCCCCATGAGGGAGGTCCTAACGGCATGAGAGATAGTTGAATCATACCAGTGAGAAAATGACTAAACACATTATTTCGTGCAGCAAGCTCCCAGTGTCTGTGACAGCCAATATGAGACAGGGACAAAAAAGAAGTTGTTTATACAGTTGTTTACACAATATAGTCTTGGCAGCTCAGGGGGTCTCCCACATAGTTTAACTGAGAAATTTCTAGAAGTACTGTAAACAAATTTATTCCTGGAAGAATATGAGGTTATTTTTCTTACCTCTGGAAAAAGTTGTACTGTCTTATGAAACAAGATCAGTGTTAGTGATCACAGAAATAACTCTACCAATGGGAAAACAGAAAAGTGGCTATAGATGAAAAGTGAGGGCAGAGGTGACAAAAAAATCAATAATTAAATACTGTTAGTGAAAGTGGGAGAAAAGGCACCTTGAGGCAAAAAGGAAATGGTAGTGGGTACTTGAAAAGCATGTGAATATTTTTACATTCACCAAAGATATTAATCGCTAGAATTTAGGGACAAGAAATGACTTAAATTACAGATGATTCATAAACTATGTCTAGCATTCTTAATACTCATTAATCTTTATTGTAGATAATAAAATGCTTACTATTTGAAAAATATTTTAGTAGTTTTTACAAAAGTTTTAGCTTATGGGCATATTTAAAACAACTGGAAAATCCAGTAACCTTATTGGCTAGTTTTCAAATAATAAAATTGGTATTGTCTATCAAGATGAGATATTCTATGTTGTTTCCAAAATGTGTTGCTTCTTGAAACATGCTTATAAGGTTTGTCTAATGTCTACTATGCATATAAACTTATTAATGTCTATTGATAGGAATGACTCACCACTGGCAGAAGACAGGGCCACCACCAACACACACTTAGCACAGATGCAAACAGGAGCAAGACTGACTGATTAACTTGTGACTGATAGTCTCCTAAGTGTTTCTGGGTTGATTATCAGAGATGTCAACTTAGCCTTTGACTCTGAAGCCTTTGTCATCCCTTCCTATTCTTGCTTTCAACTTGACATTAGTGGTTTCTTTCAAACCAGCAATACCTTGATGTTTGTTGTTAGGGTTTAATTCTTTCAAGAGGATTACAATACTTTTTTTCTCATGTTTCCAATTTTCAACTGATTTTTCTTAAGATTTTGAACTCAGAAAAACGTAAACTTCCCGAGTGGAAATCCTATGCAAGACAAACTGTCTTTTCCATGTCAATAAGCGGCATGACAGGCAGGCAGTTTCTTGAGTTTTCGTCTAGGTATGAAAGTGTTAGTCACTCAGTGGTGTCAGAATTCAGAAACATAAATATTCATCACTGTAAAATGATAAGAAATATGTATGTTGGTCTCTGTCCCTGAAAGTGAAAGTTGCTCAGTCATGTCCAACTCTTGAGGACCCCATGGACTGTAGTCCGCTAGGCTCCTCTGTCCATGGGGATTCTCCAGGCAAGAATACTGGAGTGCGTAGTCATTCCCTTCTCCAGGGAATCTTCGTAACCCTGGAGTCAAACCCAGGCCTCCCACATTGCAGGTAGACTCTGTACTGCAGGGCAGCCCCCATCTAAGCATGAACCCTTGGTTCCTCTATGCCTCCCACACACCCAGTCTTCTCAATGCTACTTCAAATATATCCTGAACTGCCAACATCTCTCCAGCCACAAGGTTAGCACTACCACCTCTCCTGGCCATGACACAACAGTCTCTTAGGTGGCCTTCCTGCTTCCATTTCTGACCCACTAAATATAATTTACCACACAGTAGTCAGAGTAAAAACTTTAAACATACAATTTAGGTCTTGTTACTTTCATGCTTAAAACCCCCATCAGTTTCCTATCACATATAAAATTTAAATTTTGTAATATGCCTTCCAAATTCCTGATAGTCTAACTTTCCAAACCCATCCCCTCAGCCTGAATTCTAGGCCCACTGACTTTCTTTCTGCTTTTCGAACACTGTAAGTTAATTCTTTGATCTTTTGTTCTATTTGGTTTCTTCCTAAATTGTTGTTGTCCTGCGTATTCAAGGATGAGCTTAGGAGTCACTGCAAGTGACTTACATGACCAGTGAATCTATGGTAGCCTACTGCATACTCCCTATTATACCATCTTATATAAATTTTCCACATAGTATCAATCACCACTTTTTTAATTGTACTCTCTCTTCTTTCCTTCCCTTCCCTCCCTTTCTTCCTCCCTCTCTTCTTTTACTAAAATGTAAACTATAATAAAGCAAATGTTGTTCATTTTGTTCACTGCTGCATCCCAAGCACTTTAGAACAGTATGTGGCACATAGTAGTGCTCAGTAAATAGTTATTAAATGAAGGAATTAATAAAAAAGGAATCTTTTGGATCATACATTTAAACTGAGCTTTAGTTTCCTGATTTCTAACATGATCATAATACTGCTTTCCTCAGAGTTCTTATAAAATTATATGTGATTAGTTCATGCAAATACTTGTAACCACCATGAAAATGGAAGATACTAAAATATTAAGCCTATGAAAGAGAATATTTTTAAAAACCATACACAACACATAGCTACTTTAAAAATGTAAGCCAGAATCTGGTAATCATATATATTAATATATATTTACCTGATGGCTCAGATGGTAAAAAATCTGCTCACAATGTGGGAGACCTGGGATCAATCCCTGGGTTGGGAAGATCCCCTGGAGGAGAGCATGGCTACCCACTCCAGTATTCTTACCTAGAGAATCCCCTGGACAGAGGAGCCTGGCAGTCTACAGTCCATGGGGTCGCAAAGAGTCCAAGACTGAGCAACGAAGCACAACACAACACATATTAATATATGTTTTTAATTAAGGTACATTCTATGGGGTGAAATATTCCTAAGTGGGGCTCACATATATTAATATATATACATATTTAATCAATACAGATTTTATGGGGTAAAACATTGGAAGTTGCTAAATTTATTTAACCTAATTTAGAGATCTAGGCTTCAGGGAACAGAAGGAAAAGGAGGAAAGGCACTTTATGCTATTGAGTACTTGAATTGAGTACTTCAATCTAAAAAATAGATTGAAGATCATGTTAAGATTTTCACATAATATACATCACTGGGGTGGTATTGTCATCTTAATTTATAAATAAGGAATTCAGCCCCAGAAACATTAGGTCTTTATGTCTCCAAACCAGTCGCTTTTCCTATCATGTCACCTTGCCCTCATCAGTGGCTGGGAAGATGACCTGACACAGAAGCCCCCAACAGTTTTTTCTGATGTTATATCTTCAAATGCCAGTTCTACCTGTACCTTTTCCAGGTAAATCCCACCCCCAGCCCCAGCTGAGAGGTTGTCAGGTCACAAAACTCCATGTCACTTTAGCTCCCCTTCTCATCTGTGCATATCTGATCCAAGAAGAAGCTTCTGTGGCCTGGCTTTAAAAAACATAATTAGATTGCTTTTTCAGGTACTTGAATTGAAAAACCAGAAGCCAGTGTCAGTCACCTGGAATCTTTTTTTTTAATGTGGACCATTTTTAAAATCTTTATTGAATTTTTTTATATTGATTCTGCTTTATTTTTTGGTTTTCACAATGAGGCATGTGGGATCTTAGCTCCTCAACCAGGGATTGAACCTACACCCCTGCTTTGAAAGGTGAAGCCTTAACCACTGGACTGCCAGGGAAGTCCCCATCTGGAAATTTTGAAACAGGTTAAGTTCAAAGGTTGAGTCATAAAAAAAATAAAAAATTTATGAAGTAGAGTCAGGAATGAGGTTGGTGCCCTAGCAAGCCAAAACCATCCACAAGTTGTGGCTGTTAAAGAGTAGAAATAAGATATTATGAGAAAGGAGAGACAGAACAAGGAGCCCACATGCTGAGATTAGGGAGACCATGCAGCTCCTAAGAAATGCAAGAGAACCTTTGATAGCCTACTTAGTTTCAGTCCCTATAAGACTGTTTCATATCTCTGAATGTAATTCCTTATTATATCTTCATAAGAAAATCTATTTCTCCTTCCTATTGCTGGAGCTAGCTGGAATGATCTCTCCTTCTTAAAACCAAAAGGATCACAACTAGAACATATCATGTTTATTACCTCCTCCCAATCTCAGCCATATAGCCTGAAAACTTAGCTTTACACAATAAGAGCTACATCCACCACACATAAATGATTTCCGAAGAAACTGAAGAATAAGCAATTAATAAAAATAACAGCAAAGGGCTTCCCTGGTGGTCAGGTCAGTAAAGAATCTGCCTACAATGCAGGAGACTGGGTTCGATCCCTGGGCTGGGAAGATCCCTTGAAGAAGGAAATGGCAACCCACTCTAGTATGCTTGCCTGGAAAATCCCATGGACAGAGGAGCCTGGTGGGCTTCAGTCCACAGGGTTGCAAGAGATGGGCATGATTTAGTGAGTTAAACCACTGTCCCAAAAATAACAGCAGAAAGGATCCCTAAAATATTATCTGAAAGACTATGCTTTGTGTTTGTGTGCCCAGTCACTCAGTCAAGCCTTGCTCTTTTGCGACCCCATGGGCTGTAGGCCATCAGGATCCCTTGTCCATGGGGTTTCCCAGGTAAGAATCCTGGAGTGGGTTGCTATTTCCTCCTTGAGGGGATCCTCCAGACCCAGGGATTGAATCCATGTATCCTGTGTCTTCTGCATTGGCAGGCAAATTTTTTACCACTGTGCCACCCGGGCAGCCCTTGTGCTTTAAATCATTTCAATTAATGCAAATTTTTATTGCTACTATTAGTGTGTCATTGATTTGATCTCATCATTTTTATTTAAAATAAAAGCTATATAAACTAATGTGCATCTGTAACTTACATTCCTAATAGCTGAACTTAAGTTTGGATAGAAAGTAATTTTATGCACTACAAATGCCCTAGTAGAAGACAAATACGAGCTATGGTTGACATAACGATTTTCTATCAGACTAATGCAAAAAAGTCTGCTAATTATAAGCCATAACTCCAAAAGAATAAGACTAATGTCCTCATGTCTTAGTAAACTCTCATTAATTATTGTATAGTCACAGTACTGTAACTTCGGACCAAATTAAAAAGTGCTTTTTTCTAGTTAATACTGAATTAGAAACAGGTTTTCTAAGTGTCTGTCTTCAGGCATGGATATAGAGATGGTCATGGGTTTCTGGATGTGGACAAAGGGAATAAAGAATGCAATACAGGTTTAAGTATTTAAACAGGAGAAGAAAAAGTTGTGAAACATTAGCTCATCCCCCAGACGGGGAGACTGTAAAGTCACAACAACATGTTGTTCTTAACAGACAATCAATAATCATGAATTTACCAAGGGCAGATCCTCAGTTCATTTGTTAGGACTTGACTTCCCTGGTGGCTCAGACGGTAAAGCGTGTACCTACAATGTGGGAGACCCAGGTTTGATCCCTGGGTTGGGAAGATCCTCTGGAGAAGGAAATGGCAATCCACTCCAGTACTCTTGCCTGGAAAATCCCAAGGACAGAGGAGACTGGTAGGCTACAGTCCATGGGGTCGCAAAGAGTCGGACACGACTGAGCGCCTTCACTTTCACTTTCATGATAATTAAAGACGTTCCCTTTAGCAACAATTTGGTTACATTTAAACTGATTTTCTGTACCCCTGAAGAAGGGAAAGGCTACCAACTCGAGTATTCTAGCCTGGAGAATTTCATGGACTGTATAGTTCACCAGGAAGCAAAGAGTCGGAACATCCTGAGCGACTTTCACTTTCACTTTCTTTTTTGTAGATAGAAAAGGATATTCATTTTCCCAAGTAATAGGCTTCGAAGTTGACTGATTTCAATCAGCTGTGACAGAAAACAGGGGGTGGGGGGGAAGGATATATGTAATATATTAAGGTATATAAATATATATATATATGTTCATAAGGGTTTGATCCCTTGTTTTGGAAGATCCCCTGGAGGAGGGCATGGAAACCCACTTGAGCATTCTTGCCTAGAGAGTCCCATGGACAGAGGATCCTGCTGGGCTACAGTTCATAGGGTCACAAAGAGCTGGACATGACTGAAATGATTTAGGACTCACGCATACATTATTTTCTAAAGGAGCAGACACTTAGGTATCTTTACTGAGTACTAAGATCCCCTGGAGCAGGAAATGACAGTCCACTCTAGTATTCTTGCCTGAAAAATTCTAATGACAAAGGAGCCTGGAGGGCGGCGATCCATGAGGTCATAGAGAGTCAGGCACAAATGAGCACTCACGCATGTTCATGTTCATGATGTGCATAAAGCAGAGAAAGCTATGAAACAAAAGAGTTAACAAGAAAGAAGAAATGGTTGAAAAGCATGTGTGGAGAACCAAATCAAAGAGGTTTGTAGTGAGATGCTAGATGCTGTGTGTCTTACTGTCTCTTCCTTTCTTAATCACCCCACAAAATCTTTAATGATCTTAAAACTCACAATATTTTGAAAATGCAATGAATGTTAGCAGTGATTCAAGGTCAACAAAAAGAAAAGAACAAGGTAGGGAGCAAATCTGTATTACTAAGATAATTCAATCATCAGTTAGCTTTAAAAATTTTACAATATTTTTCTTTTTTAATTACTAACAAAACCCTAGTTTATTTTTTAATATAAATTTATTTATTTTAATTGGAGGTTAATTACTTTACAATATTGTATTGGTTTTGCCATTCATCAACATGAATCTGCCACAGGCATACACGTGTTCCCCATCCTGAAACCCTAGTTTAATAAAAATAAGATAATTTACAAAGGTTAAACTTTTAAAAGCTATTTTATAGAATATACTACATACATACCAGACATACACTTCAATGATTAAAGAAAATTTCTCATTTAACTAAAAACAGGAATATAATTGACAAATTTTCTGAGTAAAACTGAACTTGTAAAATTTGCAGGGCAGGACTAGCGATGCAGACATAGAGAACAGACCCTGGACACACTATGAGGAAGGAGAGGGTGGGACAAATCTGAGAGAGTAGCGCTGAAACACATATCACCATATGTAAAATAGACAGCTAACAGGAAGCTGCTGTATAATGCAGGGCTGCCCTGATGGCTCAGACTGTAAAGAATCCGCCTGCCATGCGGGAGAGTTGGATTTAGGCTCTGGGTTGGGAAGATCCCCTGGAGAAGTGAAAAGCTACCCACTCTAGTATTCTTGCCTGGAGAATCCCCATGGACAGAAGAGCCTGGCAGGCTACAGTCCATGGAGTCACAAAGAGTAGGGCATGACTGAGGGACAAAGCACACAGCACACACTGTATAATGCAGGGAGCTCAAGCAGTACTCTGTGACAACCAAGAGGGGTGGGATGGGGCAGGGGTGGCAGGGAGGTTCAAGAGGGAGGGGACACATGTATGTATACTTATGGCTGAGTCACACTGTTGTATGGCAGAAGCCGACATAATATTGTAAAGCAATTATTATCCTCCAATTAAAAATAAAAAAATATAGGGCAAAAAAATCTTTAAAAATTTTTAAATTGACTCTAGCACAGTGTTTTCATAGAGTTTTGACAAATCATCATAAGGTACTTTAAGTGATGAACACAACTTATATGGAAAAGAAACATTTGAAAAGGTTAATTACAGATGGAAATCTTTGGCTTAGTCATTTGCAATATCTTCCTTCCCTGATATGTATAAAATATAAAAGTACCTTTTGATTCCAAATTTTTGCTTGATTACTGATTAATATAGTTTTCTATACCTTACGTATAATTGGAACTAAATTAAAATCCTTGGTATGATTTATATAACAGAAATCTTTGCAATAATATTTTCTCTAGGATGAAATATATTTACACTTTAAATTTATTAATGCTTATAATCTCAGATAACCCAATGCCATAAAATGTTCTGTTTTGTGAAATATTCTCTTAATTCAATTCAGTAAATTATCAGGAAAATTAAGCTCCTCTGAGTTTGGATTTTGTTTAAAACTGGAGTTATTTTGGTCAGTATGCAAAATCAGTGTATTAGGTTTTAATTGCTGCTTTAACCAATATCAATCCCAAAGAAAGGAAATGCCAAAGAATGTTCAAAGTACCACACTATTGCACTCATGTAACACCTAGAGCCAGACATCCTGGAATGTGAGGTCAAGTGGGCCTTAGAAAGCATCACTATGAACAAAGCTAGTGGAGGGGATGGAATTCCAGTTGAGCTATTTCAAATCCTGAAAGATGATGCTGTGAAAGTGATGCACTAAATATGCCAGCAAATTTGGAAAGCTCAGCAGTGGCCACAGGACTGGAAAATGTCAGTTTTCATTCCAATCCCAAAGAAAGGCAATGCCAAAGAATGCTCAAACTACCACACAATTGCACTCATCTCACCACGCAAGTAAAGTCAGGTTCAAAATTCTCCAAGCCAGACTTCAGCAATACATGAACTTTCAGATGTTGAAGCTGGTTTTAGAAAAGGCAGAGGAACCAGAGATCAAATTGCCAACATCCGCTGGATCATCGAAAAAGCAAGAGAGTTCCAGAAAACCATCTATTTCTGCTTTATTGACTATGCCAAAGCTTTTGACTGTGTGGATCACAATAAACTGTTGAAAATTCTGAAAGAGATGGGAATACCAGACCACCTGACCTGCCTCTTGAGAAACCTATATGCAGGTCAGGAAGCAACAGTTAGAACTGGATATGGAACAACAGATTGGTTCCAAATAGGAAAAGGAGTACGTCAAAGCTGTATATTGTCACCCTGCTTATTTAACTCATATGCAGAGGACATCAAGAGAAACACTGAGCTGGAAGAAGCACAAACTGGAATCAAGATTGTCAAAGAAATATCAATAACCTCAAATATGCAGATGACACCGTTCTTCTGGCAGAACGTGAAGAGGGACTAAAAAGCTCTTGATGAAAATGAAAGTGGAGAGTGAAAAAATTGGCTTAAAGCTCAACATTCAGAAAACGAAGATCATGGCATCTGGTCCCATCACTTCATGGCAAATAGATGGGGAAACAGTGTCAGACTTTATTTTTTGGGGCTCCAGAATCACTGTAGATGGTGATTGCAGCCATGAAATTGGAAGACGCTTACTCCTTGGAAGAAAAGTTATGACCAATCTAAATAGCATATTGAAAAGCAGAGGCATTACAGTGCCTACAAAGGCCCATCTAGTCAAGGCTATGGTTTTTCCTGTGGTCATGTATGGATGTGAGAGTTGACTGTGAAGAAAGCTGAGTGCTGAAGAATTGATGCTTTTGAACTGTGGTGTTGGAGAAGACTCTTGAGAGTCCCTTGGACTGCAAGGAGATCCAACCAGTCCATTCTAAAGAGATCAGCCATGGGTGTTCTCTGGAAGGAATGATGCTAAAGCTGAAACTCCAGTACTTTGGCCACCTCATGCGAAGAGTTGACTCATTGGAAAAGACTCTGATCCTGGGAGGGATTGGGGGCAGGAGGAGAAGGGGATGACAGAGGATAAGATGGCTGGATCGCACCCCTGACTCGATGGATGTGAGTTTGAGTGAACTCCAGGACATGGTGATGGACAGGGAGGCCTGGTGTGCTGTGATTCATGGGGTCGCAAAGAGCCGGACATGACTGAGCAACTGAACTGAACTGAACTGAACATGCTAGCAAAGTAATGCTCAAAATTCTCCAAGCTAGGCTTCAACAGAATGTAAACTTTGAACTCCCAAATGTTCAAGCTAGACTTAGAAAAGGTAGAGGAACCAGAGATCAAATTGCCAACAACCATTGGATCATTGAAAAAGCAAGAGAGTTCCTGAAAAACATCTACTTCTGCTTTATTGACTCTTCCAAAGCCTTTGACTGTCAATCACAAAATACTCTGGAAAATTCTTCAAGACATGGCAATACCAGACCACCTGACCAGCCTCCTGAGACATCTATATGAAGGTCAAGAAGCAACAGTTAGAAATGGACATGGAACAACAGAATGGTTCTAAATTGGGAAAGGAGTACGTCAAGGTTGTATATTGTTATCCTGATTATTTAACTTACATGCAGATATATCATGCAAAATGCCAGGCTGGATAAAGAATAAGCTGGAATCAAGATTGCCCAGAGAAATATCAATGACCTCAGATATGCAGAGGACACCACCCTTGTGGCAGAAAGCAAAGAAAAATCAAAGAGCCTATTGATGAAAGTGAAAGAGGAGAGTGAAAAAGTTGGCTTAAAGCTCAACATTCAGAAAACTAAGATCATGGCATCCGGTCTCATCATTTCATGGCAAGTAGATGGGGAAACAATGGGAACAGTGAGAGACTTTATATTTTGGGGCTCCAAAATCACTGTAGATGGTGACTGTAGCCATGAAATTAAAAGATGCTTGCTCCTTGGAAGAAAAGCTAAGACCAACTTAGCATATTGAAAAACAGAGTCATTACTTTGCCAACAGAGGTCCATCTAGTCACGGCTATGGTTTTTCCAATAGTCATGTATGAATGTTAGTTAGATTACAAAGAAAGCTGAGCACCAAAGAATTGATGCTTTTGAACTGTGGTGTTGGAGAAGACTCTTGAGAGTGCCTTGGATGGCAAGGAGATCAAACCAGTCAATCCTAAAGTAGATCAGTTCAGTTCAGTTCAGTAGCTAAGTCGTGTCTGACTCTTTGCGACCCCATGAACCACAGCACACAAAGCCTCCCTGTCCATCACCAACTCCCAGAGGTTACCCAAACTCATGTTCATTGAGTTGCTGATGCCATCCAACCATCTCATCCTCTGTCTTCCCCTTCTCCTCCTGCCCTCAATCTTTCCCAACATCAGGGTCTTTTCAAATGAGTCAGCTCTTCACATCAGGTGGCCAAAATATTGGAGTTTCAGCGTCAACACCAGTCCTTCCAATGAACATCCAGGACTGATCTCCTTTAGGATGAACTGGTTGGATGTCCTTGCAGTCCAAGGGACTCTCAAGAGTCTTTTCCAACACCACGGTTCAAAAGCATCAATTTTTCAGTGCTCAGCTTTCTTTATAGTCCAACTCTCACATACATACACGACTACTGGAAAAACCATAGCCTTGACTAGATGGACCTTTGTTGACAAAGTAATGTCTCTGTTTTTCAATATACTATATAGGTTGGTCATAACTTTCCTTCCAAGGAGTAAGCGTTTTTTAATTTCATGGCTGCAATCACCATCTGCAGTGATTTTGGAGCCCAGAAAAATAGTCAGCCACTGTTTCCACAGTTTCCCCATCTATTTGCCATGAAGTAACGGGACCAGATGCCATGATCTTAGTTTTCTGAGCTTTAAGCCAACTTTTACACTCTCCTCTTTCACTTTCATCAAGAGGCTCTTGAGTTCTTCTTCACTCTCTGCCATAAGGGTGGTGTCATCTGCATATCTGAGGTTAAAGTAGATCAGTCCTGAATATTCATTGCAAGGACTGATGCTGAAGCAAAACTCCAACACTTTGACCACCTGATGCAAAGAACTGACTCCTTGGGAAAGACCCTGATGCTGGGAAAGATTGAAGGCAGGAGGAGAAGCGGATGACAGAGGATGAGATGGTTGGATGAAATCACCAACTTGATGGACATGAGTTTGAGCATGCTTCAGAAGCTGGTGATGGACACAGAAGCCTGGCATGCTTCAGTCCATGGGATCATAAAGAATCAGACATGACTGATTGACTGAACTGAACCAACTGTCATTAAATTAGTGGTTTAAAACAACTCAAATTTGTTATCTTAAAGTATTAGAGGTCAGAAAGCCAAAATGTGTCTTGCTAGGCTAAAATCAAGGTGTCAAAAGGACAGAGATCCTTTATATGCCATATGGAGAATCTTTTACTTGTCCTTTCCAGCTTCTAGAGACTACATTCCTTGACTGTTGTCACTCCATCATTTTTCAAAGCTAGCAGCACAGTATCTTCAAATCTTTCTCCAACTGATTCTTCCTCCTTCTTCCACTTAAAAGTTAACTTGTTTTTATACTGAGCCTACTAAAATAATCAATGATAATCTCATCTCAAGATCAGTTAATTAGCAGGTTCCATCTGCAACTTTAACTCCCTTTGCCAAGTAGTCTAACATACTTATAGACCTCAGGGATTAAGACATGGATATCTTTGGAGAACTACTTCCAGCCACTAAAGAAACTGAAGTTGTTTCCTTTTATGATATATATTTTTGATTTTCAAGCATTTGTAGTTCATTTTCAATTTTATACCTTACCATAAACTCTATCCCTAGAGGATTAGAGGACAAATTTTATTTCTGAATAGAATTGATAAGTTTTTGTGTTAAAAATTCATCAGTGTCTTTCCACAGTGGGGAGATATTATATGATGTCCCAAATCTTAGATTTTTACACATTGTACACTTTATGAAAAAGATTGGTTAGGGCCATACTATAAAATTCCATGGCAAATGAATGCCCACCAGGGAGAGATTTTTCCTACCATCTCTCTTTGGGCTATACAGATTATGCTGTAAATGTCACAATTGGCTTTCTACAATTCAGTTTGAAAAGTTTCCCTTCCATAGTACTAAAATTTAACAACCAGTGAGCCAAATAGCAAACTAAAACTTAACAGACAAAAGGGTTAGTCACTCAGTAGTGTCCAACTCTTTGTGATCCCATGGACTATAGCCCACCAGGCTCTTCTGTCCATGAAACTCTCCAGGCAAGAATACTGGAGTGGGCTGTCCTTTCCAATAGCATTCAAAACAATTTTAGTATTTACTTAATAAAATACCACCATATTGTAGAAGATTTTATAATATTTGTTGTAATACTGCATTTCATATTTGTCATTTTCAACCTGAAACAAGAAGAATGAGTTTAAGATTCTTTCCACGTTGAATTTATATAGTTCAATTATGCTTAAAATCAGACATTTCTCTCTAAACTCATATCTTTATAAGATCTAGAAGGAATGCAATGTGGAATGAATTATGGTTATAGAATAACTTTGAAATGAAGGTCTTTTAGTCTAACATTTTCAATGTACCATAAATGGCTATTTGGGAAAGACTAAGGTTAAAAATATTTTTGTAAACACTGATTTACTTAAGATAGGTGTATTGGTTCTCAGGAAAAAGTATCTCCATGTGATTTTTCTGATATAATCACTTCAGTCTTATATTTAGAGAACAATTATTTTACCTAACTAAAATTTAGGATTTCCATCCAGTAGGTGAAGATGCATACATTAGAGGATACTGTAACAATATTAATAGTAGTTAATAATTTCTTACACTTCATAAACCAGAAAATATATGGATCTAGACTCAGGCAGATCTGGATTCACATCCCAGACCTGTCATTAATGACTTATGTGGCTATGTACCTCAGTTTTCTCATCTGTAACTATCAAGAATAATGTAACCTTTCTAAGATTCAATGAGGATTAACTATAAGCAAAATATGGGTGCTTAGCATAGGTACATGGAGAAAGAAATGGCAACCCACTCCAGTACTCTTGCCTGGCAAATCCCATGGACAGAGGAGCCTGGCTGGCCACAGTCAGTGTGGTCACAGAGAGTTGGACACGACTGAAGTGGCTAAGCAAGTCATTTGACTCAATGAGTGATAGCAATCTTTGAAGTCAAAAATTCTTCCTCTATATTCTGTGGGTCAATGGAAAGCTGGTGACAAGTGTTAACAAATGTGGATAAAGAATATGGTTAAACTTTCATATATGTGTATGATAGAGAAATTAGTCCTGAACTAGTCTTCTCATCATAAACAAACATAAAATGAAAAAAAATGTATTTTTTGAAATAAATTCCCTGCTTGGAATTCATTAATCAGTGTATGCTGCTACTGCTAAGTCGCTTCAGTCTTGTCCAACTCTGTGCAACCCCATAGATGGCAGCTCACCAGGCTCCCCCGTCCCTGGGATTCTCCAGGCAAGAACACTGGAGTGGGTTGCCATTTCCTCCTCCAATGCATGAAAGTGAAAAGTGAAAGTGAAGTCACTCAGTCATGTCCAACTCTTAGAGACCCCATGGACTACAGGCTACCTGGTTCCTCCATCCATGGGATTTTCCAGGCAGAAGTACTGGAGTGGGTTGCCATTGCCTTCTCCTAATCAGTGAATAGGTTTATTTAATAACATTTGGAAAAAAATTCTATATCTTTCAAAATGTCTTCTTTCTCTATACCCTTTCTTCCTGGTCTTCAATTACTCATTTGATACTAAGCAATAAAACATCGAAAATAAGTTTATTTCAATCTTTATTTTCAATGATTCCTTTCACAATACTAAAAATGAATTTTATCATAAACTTTCAATATTTTATTTCAATTGAGGCTCAGCACACTTTGTTTCCTTTATCTCTGTGACTTTAGTTTGTATAATTTCTACAGACTTTTCTATTGTGCTCTGTAGCAAAAACATCAAGTGATTTATTTTTATTCTAAATATATTTCATTTTCATTTTACATTTCATTCTTTTAGAAGTTTTATATCTCCTCTAATATTTTGCATATTTTTCTCATTATATACATCATTAACTGTATCAACATATTTTATATACTTATTTCAGAGTTTTCCTCTGACAGTTCCAACATCTGTGTCATCTTGTTTGTCCTTTCTGTGTCCCGTGGAGCCATGTCTCATTTTTCTCCCCTCTTATTTAAATCTTGCATCACCACCAGAACTACTACAAGCAAATGTTTATGGCTTGAAACTGAAAGTGAAAGTTGCTCAGTAGTGTCCAACTCTTTGCGATCCCATGGACTATACAGTCGATGGAATTCTCCAGGCCAGAATACTTGAGTGGATAGCCATTCCCTTCTCCAGGGGATCTTCCCAACCCAGGAATTGAACTGGGGTCTCCTGCATTGCAGGCAGATTCTTTACCAACCAAGCTATCAGGTTTGTGGCTTGGTAGTCATCAAAAGATGAATGGATAAATGCATGCATACATAACACAATGGAATATTATTCAGTAAAAAAATGCACTATCTCAAGCTATGAAAATATAAGGATGAATCTTAATGCTGTTATGTGAAAGAAAGCAGTTTGTAAAGGCTGAATGTTGTATGATTCCAATTACATGAAATTTGAGAAAAAGCAAAACTCAAGTAATGATTAAAAAAAATCAGTGATTCACACAAATTTTTCAGGGGAAGAGGGAGATGATTTACTAGGTGAAACACAGGAGATAGTGCAGGGTGGTGACACTATTCTTAAGAGAGTGCAATGATGCATGCATGACACAGTGCGCATGTAAAATCCATAGACTTTACTGCAGGGAGAGTGTTGTTCCCTTCTTTATGGGATCTTTCTGACCTGGGGATTGAACTAAGGTCTCCTGCATTGTGGGAAGGTTCTTTTCCATCTGAGCCACCAGGGAAGCCCAATCATTAATATATGTACATTTAAAACATCATTTAGGAGGTCAAGGGAATTTCAGGAAAGAATGCAGAATGTAATAAAACCATCTAGCTGACTTATAAAAATATGAAAAAAATTTAATGAAGAGGATGGGAAAAATGAGCTAACCTAATTAAATCTGGAAATGGAGTATATAAGTACTATATGCTGCTCAATAAAGTTGTTTCCCACAGGAGTGTGAATGAGTAACTGATACTGCTATATGGATGTACTGGAATTGAACAGCTAAATAAATGTGCAGTAGATGTTGGGATTCAGGTTTCTCACTGTTGGAGAGGGAAGTTATAGATAAGGAAGAAGAGTTTACAATGATCCATCCCTGGTGGCTCAGATGATAAAGAGTCTGCCTGCAATGTGGGAAACCCGGGTTTGATCCCTGGGTCAGGAAGACCCCCTGGAGAAGGAAATGGCTACCCACTCCAGTATTCTTGCCTGGAAAATCCTGTGGACAAGGGAGCCTGGTGGGCTACAACCCATGGGGTTGCAAAGAGTCAGACTCAACTGAGAGACTACCACATACTCATTTATGTTAATGAATCAGAGCAGGAGACATCATATGAACTCATGTTTGACCTGGCATAAAAATGGTTAAATACAGAATTACCTTTTTTTCCAGTGGTCATGTATGGATGTGAGAGTTGGACTATAAAGAAAGCTGAGCGCCAAAAAATTGATGCTTTTGAATTGTGGTGTTGGAGAAGACTCTTGAGAGTCCCTTGGACTGCAAGGAGATCCAACCGGTCCATCCTAAAGGAGATCAGTCCTGGGTGTTCATTGGAAGGACTGATGCTGAAGCTGAAACTCCAATACTTTGGCCACCTGATGCGAAGAGCTGACTCATATGAAAAGACTGTGATGCTGGGAAAGATTGAGGGCAGGAGGAGACGGGGATGACAGAGGATGAGATGGTTGGATGGCATCACCAACTCGATGGATGTGAGTTTGGGTAGACTCTGGGAGTTGGTGATGGATAGGGAGACCTGGCGTGCTGCAGTTCATGGGGTTGCAAAGAGTCAGACATGCCTGAGCAACTGACTTGAACTGAATATACAGGAAACTAGACACATGAGCTTTAAGGAATAAAAAAAATAAAAGAACCTTTAAGGAAGAAAAAAATAAGAAAATACAAGGTTGAATTGTGTGATTGAAAGATTAGTCATGCTTATTTTTCACGGATTGATCTTCGGATTATTGCATAGGGATAATGATGATGCTTGAAGAAATGTACTGATGTCTTTACATTCACTGTGAATTGGAACTATAAAGAAAAACATTGATTTTTGTAGCCAGTGTATTAGGAATTTAATCATTATGTTTCTTACCTTGGAGAATTTATCTAACTCAGCTTTTTGTCTCCTTAAGGCAAACTTCTACTGTCCTCCTCTACTATGAACATCTGTTTTATTTTGGAAATGTGTACTATGGCATATGTTCATTTTCTTTTTCTAACTCATAACTTAGTGTCTCTTCATATAAATTATTAATTAAATTTATGTACACAAAATCCCAGTTACACTGTAATGCCATATTGCTGCCTTGCAATTGTGTAGGTAGCTACTCAGCTTTTCTGCCACCATGGATTATCTCTTCTATGGTGACAGATTTGCACTTCTCCACCCCAGGCTTTCACATTTGCTTCTCATGAGTCATTATATCCAGGATTAAAGGCTTAGTCTGTGTCCTAGTCAGTTCAGCTTGCTAAAACCAATATAGCATAGACTGAGAATTTTAAACAGCAAGCATTTATTTCTCACAGTCCTGAAGGCCGAGAAGCAGATCCAGTGTCTGGTGAGAGCCCACCTCCTGGTTTGCAGATCATTCTCGCTGAATCCTCACATGACGAAAAACAGAGGGAGGCTAGCACTCTTGTGTCTCTTTCATAAGTGAGTGAGTGAAAGTCGGTCAGTCATATCCGACTCTTTGCGACCCCGTGACCTATACACTCCATGGAATTCTCTAGGTCAGAATACTGGAGTGGGTAGCCTTTCCCTTCTCCAGGGGAATCTTCCTAACCTAGGGATCAAACCCAGATCTCCAGCATTGCAGGTGAATTGTTTACCAGTTGAGCCAAAAGGCTAATCCCATCTTTGAGGTTTATATCCTCATGACCTAATTACTTCCCAAAGGCCCCACTTCAAGTACCATCACAGTGGGGATTAGGCTTCAACATATGAATTTTAGAGGGACACATTCAATCCATAACACTCCTTCCCCACCGAAACTCACATTTTTCTTACATGCAAAATATACTCATTCTCTCTCAATAGCCCCCAAAGTCTTAACATGTTCCAGTATCAATTCTAAAGTTCAAAGTCTCATCTAAATATCTAAATCAGATATGGGTTAAACAGTGATTCATCACAAGGCAAAAATCTCCAGCTGTGAACCTATGAAACCAAATTCCCATTCCAAAAGGGAGAAATAGGAAGGAAGAGGTAACTGGTCCCAAGCAAATATCAAACCTGGCAAAGCAAATTCCCTTAGATCTTGAGGCTCAAAAATAATCTTCTTTGACTCAATGCTCCCCCTTTTGGACCTTGTCGGGTAGTAATGTCACTCACATGGCTCAGGATGGTACTACACAAGTCTTGATGCTCTTCACTGACACTGCTGGTGTCAAGACAGCGGTTGTGCCCCCAGGGTTGCCCCAACCCCATGGCTTCTGTTTGAAGCCTTGGCAATAGCCCGGAGGATCTCTGAATCACCTTTGGGGCCTTCTTCCATTTTCTTGAAGGATAGCACACATTCACAGCCTGCCTTCATTCTATCCTGTTTCCTGTTTCCTTTAGTCATGCATGCAGCTAAGTTGCTTCAGTCGTGTCCAACTCTTTGCAACCCTATGAACTGTAGCCTGCCAAGCTCCTCTGTCCATAGGATTCTCCAGCTGCCATGGTTTCTGATGGTATAATACCATCTCTATTCCTGGTGCCTGTTGAGATGCTCTTAAGTCTGTGATTAAATCTCTATAGCTTGCTCCTTTTCCTTCTGACACCTTACCAGAGTTGATTTTAAAATTTCCTTACTGACTTTCTAGGCTGCATCTCAAAACTCTTCCAGCTTCTATTCATTCGCCAGTTTCAAAGCCACTCTGACATTTTTTTAGGTATTTGTTACATCAACACCCCACTTCCAGGTACCAATTTCTGCTTTAGTCAGTATAGGCTGCTATAAAACAAATATACCATAGACTACATTGCTTAAATTACATGTATTTCTCACAATTCTGGAGGCTAGGAAGTCCAAGATCAAGGTGTCAGCAGATCCAGTGTCTAGTGAGAGACCACTTCAGTGGTTGCATTATTGTATCCTCTCATGGTGAAGACCAGAGAGAAAGAAAGCAAGCACTCTTGTGTCTGTTCTCATAAGGGCACTAATCACATTACGAGGGATCCACCCTCATAATTTAAGTATCTTCCAAAGCTCTCACCTCCAACACCATTAACACCAGAGATTAGGTTTTAACATGTGGATTCTGTGGGACCACAAGCATTCAATTCATGGCAATTAGGGTATACAAAAACTTTAGGCTAAATCTATGTCAAAAGCAGCTGAACTAAATGACTACATCTGGGATTGAAGCAATAAAATATAATACTGCAGTAAATTTTACTACACATGCATATTTTAAGATTATTTGACTCATTCTCCTATACATTCTTTATAATCAGCCTTATGTTATTGGTGGTAAAAATCTGGCTGTCAAGATTTTATCAGACAGAGATGATTGTAACTTTAAGTCTAACTGTTCATAGCATCAGTCAGTGTGATGATGATCTTCAAGGTTGACAAAAATCAAAGTTCAAGGGGAAACATATGATAGATGTGATTTATATGATATTTCATTGGGATTCTTAGCCATTTTGTAAAGGACATGGACAATGTCAATCAAGAAACAGCTCTACATAAAATTGTTCACAAGTCCCATATCAACACTTTCTGAGAATATTTTTGATCTTTGACTGAAACACTTTAGATTGCTGTACTCCCCCACCCCACTCTTTCTATCCTCCTCATAGGAAAGTCTTCTCTCAGAACGAGTAAAGGCCCTAATGCAAGAGTGATGGACAAAACCAAAACAGGGAATTTCTCATTAGTTTTAGCAAGATGTATGTTCTAATACACTCATGCTCTCACCTGCTTTTTTTTTTTTAACGTATAGGAATAGGAATGAGTAGAAATGAATTTCATCCAGGAACACAGTGAAATATGCCACATTTTATTTCTTCCTGTGCTACTGGACCCATTCAACAAGAATATAGGATGTTAAATGGGTAAAGCAGTCACCCATTATGTGTTGCCAATAGTGACCGTCGAGTAAGCCCTATAGAGGTGAACATGTTAAAGCATGTTTAGTGGACGGGTGAGAATGTACATTTGACTGGAAAACACTGAGGAAAGAGTGGTATTAGAGACAGAACCACAGCCAAAATTTTCAAGTAGTTTGTTGTCAGATGGGGCGACTCCAGTAAAAGGATATGGGACTGACAGGGGTTAGTTAGGTTGTTCTAACAAAAGCTGAGTGATTGAGTGAAAGTTGTTCAGTTGTGTCCTATTCTTTGCAACCCCATGGACTATACAGTCCATGGAATTCTCCAGGCCAGAATACTGGAGTGGGTAGCCTTTCCCTTCTCCAGGGGATCTTCCCAGCGCAGGGATCAAACCCAGGTCTCCTGCATTACAGGCAGATTCTTTACCAGCTGAGCCACCAGGGAAGCCCCTTACAGAAGTTACTTGAGCATATATTTGGTTTCATATACTAAAGCTGAAGTACATCCTGGTCACTTTTTTTTTTGTTTAATTATAGCAGATTACCAATTACCTAAAAATACTTCCACTGGAATTATTCTGGGGTACATAATGTCACATGTAAATTGTTTAGTTTATTCATACCCTTCTTTATTTACTCATTTAAGGGGCAGGGGTGAAGTTTTCTTTCACTCTATACTTCATTTATAGTCCCCAGTATGGTGATCATCACAAAGCATGGTGTCAAAACCATTATTTGCTCTTCCTTTTAACTCTAGGTCTAAGAGGAGCCTGAGCTAAGAGGACTTCTGTTAACAGATATCTGAAGAACCTGAAGCAATTGCAAAACATAGGAAGAGATATAAGCCTGATAGCCAAGAAATGGAAAGAAGTGACTCGATGGGCATGGAGCTAACCTTCCAGGTAGACTCTTGGAGTAATACTACAATGAAAAGGGAGGGAAGACCTCAACAGAGGGAAGCCTCTTTTGCTCGTATCCTATTCTGTGGTAACAGGACTGAAGACTGAGTCAGCAACATTAGTATTAATATTTTGAGAAAGAGTGTTTCAGTCAAAGGAAGGGATACTTCCCAGAATATTTTCATTCTTTCACCTAATAGAAGCCTGATTCTAATCTAATCTTCACTGTTAGTGTTGTTAGTGATAAAGCATTTTATGACACTTAGAAGACAGTCTTTTTTCTCCCCAAGGATATAATTCAGTCAGGACTAACAAACAATAAAGAGATTTTTCTTTCATTTGCTGTTTTAGTTATAAAAATGAAAGGCCAACCTCAGCTGTTCAGAAGTACCCAAGTGCTGAAGGGAATTGTCAGAGCGATGGTGGCAGCTGAGTTGGACTTAGTCTGGGAGGACTCCATGTTGCTGATTCCCTGAGTAATTTGTTCTCTCCTTGCAACAACCTTGAGTTTCTTGCCTCCTGCTTGAAATTTAGTCTTAGTGTCTCTAATCCCCCCGGTTCTTAAAATACACATTTTTAAATGCTGAACAACAAAAGTACCTACAGTTGGCAGAACAACTTTGGGACAATTTCCAAACAATGTTTTTTAAAAAAACAATTTATCCAAATTTGTTTGAGATTTCAATTATGTTGTCTTATTTTCCTGATTCACTGGAGTTAGTCCAATTTACTGATTACCCTTTCCCACACACTATTTCTCTTAAAATTGGAGTAAGGCCTATTTGAATGCCAGTGAGAGGGAGTGGAAAGAAAGTACATTCTAAACAGGAGAAATAAAGTAGGGAAGATTGAGTAGCACTAAATCTAGAGTTTAGGCATTGGCATGGCAACTCCAATGGCAGGCTCTGAGTGTGCTGTGGGAGAAACCCTGAGGGCATCATACAGAGTTGAGAATAAAAACTGCTAAGAGAGAAAAGATGAATGGAGGATACAATGTACGGGTTTATAGTAGGTAGTAAGGAGTTTTGCCAAGTCTGATTCTAATGGCTAGGATATGCCATACATTAGCATATTGATTCAACAAAAACATGAACTCTTCCATGTGTTAGACACAATGCTAAACATTGAGAATACAAACTGATTTTAAAGTAACTTTTTCTTTCAAAGTAGGAACAATTTAGCCAAGATATATAATATTCTTAACTAATGTCAAATTATAAATTTGCTATCACTGCTACTTTTGTCTTCGAAACATCTTTTTCTTAAGATGCTTGTTGTGTATTGTCCACTAATTGTTTTCCTACTGGTATTAGTTTCACTGTTTTATTAGCATATCCATTCACTTATTCACAGATTTAATTTCTATTCATTAATAGAAATGAATTAGAGACTCCACAGTAAAACACACACACACACACACACAGTCCCTACATTACTTTATGTAATCCCATCAGTAGGTTACAATAAGCTAGAAAAGACAAAGATTTAAAACGTGGTTAAAGAAATAAGTAGAATAAACACCACCTAGTGATCAAGGATATTGCAAGTCTCTTTTCTGTTCTTTTCAAGACTATCTCTCTTTACCACCACTTGAGACAGTGGCGGAAGGAGTGTGTGTTTTGAGGGGTGGGGGTGTTTTGTGTGTGTGTGTTTAAGAGAGAGAGATGGAACTTGGGGATTCAAGGGCTTAAAGCTTGAGGGCTATAGTATCTACAAGAGGGAGACACCTCACTTCACGAACTCTTGGTGGAAAACTGGTAGGTGTTCAGTGCCGACCCAGTATTTCCTGAGTGTCCTGAAATTGCCTTAGACACTTTATTCTCACAATCCCCAAAAGACATCTGACAAAACTTCATCTCCAAGTCAAATTTACTTTAAGTCATTCACTTCTATATTCACTCTTTCATCTGATCAATATGCATTGAGTGCCTGCTCTACAAAATTATACAATCTATGCTAAGTGGAAAGAAATCAATTCATGTCAAGACCTCTCATTCTGGAACTTACATTCTTCTTGTAGGCGGAGGGATGAAACAGGCATATAATGAGTAACAATACTAATAAATATGTATATAAATTATGACAAATGACACAAAGGAAAATATGGAGGCCAGTACAGGTTATAAGGGCGGAAACTGCACTAGTCTGGAAAGAAGAATAACAGAAGTATTTTCTGAGATAGTGGCATTTAATATCATAATGTAGCTAGATGAAGAGATAGAAACCAGAGAGATAATGACCCAAGCTTTGTGGTAGAAAAGGATCAAGTGATGTGAATAGAAACCTTACACTATAAAATCAGACAGAAAAGAAATAGCACTTCTATATTTCCCTTTAAATGACTCCAATCCTGCAAGATGACAGGAAATTCAACCTGTGTCATAATTCTGGCTTCCTGTCAAACTTCTCACAGCTGCTGTTATCCCAGATCTTCACCTGAACAGACTAGTCACAAAAACCTCTCCAGCTATGAGATCACTATAGCCACAAAAGAGATGTGGGCAGTATGCTTTTGTGACAAATTTAAGCCCAGCTGCTCTTCTATTTCTGTGCATCCTTGGGCATGGGAAACAGATTGCAGAAAGGACCCCTGGTCCCTTGGTTACAGTATTCCTAGATGTATCACTTGGGTCCCTAGGAGGAAATCAACCAAGAAAACACTTATAGTAGTACAGCTATCAGCCCTCAACTTCCCACTCGTAAGAGTGACTGCCCTTCTCACTGTGCATAAGCCCCTCAAAGAAGTTTAGGCTATTGAAAAAAAAAAAGTTAAGTGGCTTGTAACTTTTGTTTTCAGTATTCTCAAGTCAAGGGAACACAAAATCCTGAGTATTTGGTGAATTCAATGTAAACATTAAGAAGGAAAAGTCGAGATTTAACATCTTAATAAATCATGAAGTGGCACATAGCATGTTTAAAAAGTTAAAAATATGCTACATTGGCCAGACATCCAAGATTTGGGAGACTATTACTATTTAGAGAGCAATAAAATCATACATGAATACCACCTACAATAGCATCTACTGTCATATGAAATACTATGTTAATAATAATAGTTCAGTTCAGTTCAGCCACTTAGTCGTGTCCGACTCTTTGTGACCCCATGGACTGCAGCACGCCAGGCCTCCTTGTCCATCATCAACTCCCGGAGTCTACTCAAACTCATGTCCATTGAGTCGGTGATGCCATCCAACCATCTCATCCTCTGTTGTCCACTTCTCCTCCTGCTTTCAATCTTTCCCAGCATCAGGGTCTTTTCAAATGAGTCAGTTCTTCATATCTTGTGGCCAATTAATAATAGTAGCATCTATCAATATGTTGATATTAATCATAATATAAAGAAATTTAACAAAAAATATGCATATTATATATAACACACAAACATATACATATTTTAAACTCTTCACTGTCTGAAGTTAGAGTAACAGGTATATAAATTATTATACTAATAATGAGTGAGTGAAACTTGTTCAGTCATGTCTGACTCTTTGTGACTCCATGGTCTGTAACCCATCAGCGTTCTCTGTCCATGGGATTCTCCAGGCAAGAATACTAGAGTGGGCTGCCATTTCCTTCTTCAGGGGATCTTCCTGACCCAGGGATCGAACCTAGGTCTGCTGCATTGTAGGAAGAATCTTTATCATCTGAGCCGCCAGGGAAGTCAACAATTAATAATAGAGGTATACATTAAAATTCAAGTTACTATGAGTCAGAAAAAATATTAGAAGGCCGCCTACCTTTTAGAACATAATAACCATAAGAAAGCATACAGTGTTATATCTACTTTTGCAGGAGATGCCCCACACTCTTCACTGAAAGAGTATATTTTTTTCTTTTTTTTTAAATTTTATTTTATTTTTAAACTTTATATAATTGTATTAGTTTATTTTTAAGTCTCTCATCAGCTCCCATCATGAAGTAAAGAAAGGAGAAATGATCTAATCAGTCACATGGTCATTTTTCTGGATATCATAGCTCAAAATCCTGAGTATTTTGTAGGCAATTGAGAATTATAAGACTTCGTCTTTTTCTTCTTGTTTCTAAGGCTTAAAATTATTTATTTTCATCACAACAAAGGGACATGGAAGGGAAGTGGCATAGAGAACATGGTTATCAAATTCAGGATTTGACTAAGAAGACCGAGCTGGAAAGAGGACTTGCTCTAAAATATTTTCGTTACACAGGTATACACCAGGGCTTATCTGATGGAGAAAGAGGAGGATGCTCTGAGAAAGGAAAGGGAGAGATTGGAGGGTGCTAACAACAAAGAAGTAGTTAATTTAAATTTGAAGCCATGTGACTTGGCTCTGATGCATCTGAATCAGAGACTGAGTCATTGAACAAATGAAGGCACTGTGAGTTGTTTGGATATGACGAGAATTAAGGCAATGGCATCCCACTCCAGTACTCTTGCCTGGAAAATCCTATGGACGGAGGAGCCTGGTAGGCTGCAGTCCATGGGGTCTCGAAGAGTCAGACATGACTGAGCGCCTTCACTTTCACTTTTCACTTTGATGCATTGGAGGAGGAAATGGCAACCCACTCCAGTGTTCTTGCCTGGAGAATCCCAGGGACGGCGGAGCCTGGTGGGCTGCCGTCTATGGGATCGCACAGAGTCGGACACAACTGACTGAAGCGACTTAGCAGCTGCTGCTGCTGCTGCTAAGTCGCTTCAGTCATGTCTGACTCTGTGCGACCCCATAGACGGCGACTTAGCAGCAGTAGCATGCTAACATTAGTCAGAGGGAGAGTCAGCCAGAGAGAGAGAATCACAAAACATGGAAGCTTAGTCACCTAGGGAATGTCTGCTTGCCTACTCCTAAAGGTTGGCAGAGTGACAAACTGATGTCCATTCAACATTTACAAAACAGATATCCATTTCCTGCTTACCAGGAACCAGAAATGGAACAAAGTCTTGAGGTCAGGAAGTGGACAAAGAACAGATTAACTGCAACATTTTGACTACTCTCAGCCAAGAAATTACTGTGTTAATTAGTTTTGCTCATAATATGTTGCATTTCTACTAGAGTATTTTTGGATGCTATCTTTATGATTATAAAAGTGTCCCTCAACTATATTATTTTCATTAGAGACATTAAATACATGTTCAACCATGTATTAATATTTTATTAAATATTAACAATATTCAGTAAACATTATTTAGTAACTATTATTAATGATGAGTTCATGAACAGTTCTACCCACCAATATTTTCTTTTGTTAAAATAATATAATATTTCAGCACCCAAATTAGGAAGGATTGCTTTACATTATAATCATGCTGCTGCTGCTGCTAAGTCACTTCATTCGTGTCTGACTCTGTGCGACCCCATAGACAGCAGCCCACCAGGCTCCTCCGTCCCTGGGATTCTCCAGGCAAGAACACTGGAGTGGGTTGCCATTTCCTTCTCCAATGCATGAAAGTGAAAAGTCAAAGTGAAGTCGCTCAGTCGTGTCCAACCCTCAGCGACCCCATGGACTGCAGCCTACCAGGCTCCTCCATCCATGGGATTTTCCAGGCAAGAGTATTGGAGTGGGGTGCCATTGCCTTCTCCAACATTATAAGCATAGAGGGTGTATTTTTTGAAAGATGGTGACAAAGCTATGCTAACATGAGGCATGTGTTTAAGTGAAATGATATTCTGTTGTGTCTGATATGAATTAGTGCCCCTTTTGAAACAGTGTCTTTGTACTAGCTTGTAAGAGGGGTTTGAAAGAGGAAGCAGTGAGGAAAAATAACTAGGCATGAAGAAAATATGAAAAAGAAACACACTCCTTTCAAAGCACTGCCTCTTAAGCTGTCCCCTAGTATGTCCCCTAGTATGTCCCCTAGTACAAAAGAATGATCCTGTGACTCCAAAGAGATAGGACCTCTCAATTCAATTCTCAGTTCTTCTCAATTCTTAGTCGTCTTCCCTTGAGATATTATTGTCTCACAATGAAGACTCTCATACATGTTTTTGGATGGCAAAGAAGTACTTCAGAAAAGTATAATCACCTTCCCATGTCATTGTACAGAGGCTAAGAAAGAATGAGACAAAGCTGGAAAAGCGCTTGACCGCTCTGATTGCTCTCAAGGTTCAAGACTGGATGTCCATAACATTGAAAAGATCCATGAACCAGTAGTAGCTCCAGCAGCCACAACAGCCCAGAAAATCTCTCTATACACACATTGCTGTAGTAAGATACAAAGACTGATTCTCGAGTCAGGCAATATTGAAAATAAGAACAAAATAAGCAACGAGTACCCAGTAACAGAGTTCTCTAAAAGTCCCATGCCATATTAGTCTCTTCCCCTCAATTTTTTCTGCTATTATTTTTCACTTTATGCAAAAAGATAAAATTATTGAATATCTCAAAATGAACATTTTGATGACAAGTTGATCTCAACATTTAAAAAGCTGATTAAGCAAAGTGATTCCATCATACAAGCTTTGGATATTTCTTGATTATTCAGAAATGATCAATGAACAGGGATTGACCTTTTGCTGGAATTGGGGGAACATTATTTAGATGAAATATACCACACAGATTTTGTATTTAGTAAAGGAGATGTGATCTGGCCCATAACTAAACAGACATTAGTTATGAGTAAGTGTTAGTTGCTCAGTCATGTCTGACTCTTTATGACCCAACGGACAGTAGCCTGCCAGGTTTCTCTGTCCATGGAGTTCTCCAGGCAAGAATACTGGAGTGGGTAGCCATTCCTTCTCCAATTATGAGTAAAGGCCATTCCAAAACTGACATTTACACATCAACAATTTGGCACACACAATACATTTTATTATAGAAAAAAACACTATATAAAAGGGTTGCCTTCTAAGTGGCGCCACAAAACTAAATCAACACCATGAAACTATATATGTAACCAACTTGCTGATGTTAGGCTTCCTGTAATACTAGTACACTTATATATTCCTTTGTTACCATCATCACACCTACAACTACTGTGGAAATTGGCTGTAACAAAGTACTCAATGTCCAAAAGTTGTCATAGATGATATGTGGTTGTATTTTGTGAGATTTGTGAGTTGAAAAAAGTAACACAGTCAATTAGTTAAGCATGAATTCTCAGGGTTCAATTTTGTGATATATTGCTCTGTTTAAATATTAAAGGGGTAATTCTAGTTTTCATGGCTGATTAAGACTGAGACAGTAGCACTGATTATAGCAATACTCTGGTTAATGAGGACCACTTTTATAGACCACTTATGGTATACAAATTGGACAGACAGAATAATGGGAGGGCAAGACATCTACCATCAGCCTTCTCTCTTACTATAGCTTCTCTATAAAGCTTTATCCTCTCACAAAAATCCTCTCTTAACACTTTCCATCACCCTCTGAAAAGATCACTACTCATATTTTTGTGAGGACATGAACAGACCACTTTTAATATTTTTCTGCCTTTTAATTAAAATTGTAAGTATACATTTTCTTAAGTGATTATGGTACACTACATATTTCATTTCTTGGGGACACAAATAATATACTTCTCCTCAATGGTAGATCATGTTGGTGATGAATCACTGCCTAAAACAAAAGCGGTAACATGTAAAGGGAAAACTTAAACAGCATCCTCAGGGTTCATGTAGGAATAGGAGGTAACCAGGAAACTGCCTTAAAGTGGGAAAGAAAATTCTTTGGAAAAATAGAGAAAGAGTACACAACTTCTGATGATTCTCACTTTTCAAAACTTTCACGGCTGCTCACTGTGTTTGTTCCTACTCTCCTCAGTTTCTTGTTCCAGGTCTCAGTGCCACTACACACAACTGAGGGCGGTGACTGTCTTCCCTTATGTGGAGGAAGGGAGAGAAAAATAGTCCTAAGCAAGTGGTAGTTGTGTTGTCAACACATATGCCTGGAGACAGAAGTGGAAAAACTTTCCATACTTCAAAAAAAGTGTCTAGAATCAGATTCCTCCCAATTCCAACATGTTCATGAGCCACAGGAGAGATCTGAGATAAGAAACATAATCATTAGGGAGTAGAAGAAAAGAATCAGGCCAGGGAAATGTGAGAAAACCAGAAACAAGAGCCTACCCAAGGGAGGTGAGGGGAGCAAAGTTATATGTATTTAACTTATGAATCCTACTTTTCAATCTGCCCTTTCTCTTGCCTCCACTGCTCACTCCTGTCTCTGCGGATACCAGAGCCCCCTCTCTCTAAACTGGATCTTGAGCACATGAGACAAGAAGGACTAAGTAGAAAGCCCTGGCAGTAGCCAAACAAGGGCGGGGTGGAGGGGGTGGTGCGAAAAAGAGGATATGAGAGGAGTCCCAAGTTCTAAGCAGCACCAGTGGGAATCCTGGGATATTCTAGGTAAGCACTGGTTTATAAAAATTGCCCACTATATGAGCTATTAAGAGCCTACAATTGTTCATTTTACTCTAAGGAATTTTCAGAGTAATATTAATCCTCTGCCTCCATGAAAAACAAATGTATACTGTCATATGTATACTATAAATTATTTTTCTCACATAAAAAATTCTCACATGTATATTATAAATTTGTTTTCTTTCTAAATATGAGCTATTTTACATTAATTAAAATAAGGATATAATTAATACTCTTCTCTCCAAAGGTGACATTGCTATTATTTATTTTTTTCCCTTTCTTAACTAGTGAACTTATTTCTGAGAATGTGTGAAGAAGGTTGAGAATAATATAAGATCTTAATAATACCTTTGAGGAAATGAAAGAACTCAGCAATGTTAACTTATTAATTCTCAATATCTATCAGTAATAATATGAAAGAAGTGTTAGCCATGATTCATAGAGGAGGAAACTAAAGCGATCTCTGGTGAATCAGCTTTCCTAAGGTCAACAACCACAGCTACTTTTATAACTACGGAGATTCAAGGACCAGACAATTTCCTCAATTTGATTCCAATCTCAAGCTATCCTTCCAGTCTATAATATTTGAAGAAAAAGAATAAATTTTTAGGTGCTGACACTGAAATTTACTTCTTTAATTCTGTTCCTGAGCTAATTTTGCTGAATTATCCAGCTGATTATCAAACTTAATTATTATCCAAACTTTAGCATATTATGGCTAGCTAAATGGATGTAGAAATAATTTTGAGAACAAAAATTAAAGTGATTAATATCACAGGGATTGTATGTATGGAAGATATGTGCAGTTGATGGCTAAATAAGGCAAAGGGGAAAAAGAAAGATATATCCATTTGAATGCAGAGTTCCAAAAAATAGCAAGGAGAGATAAGAAAGCCTTCATCAGTGACCAATACAAAGAAATAGGGGAAAATAATAGAATTGGAAAGACTAGAGATCTCTTCAAGAAAATTAGAGATACCAAGGGAACATTTCATGCAAAGATGGGCTCGATAAAGGACAGAAATGGTATGCACCTAACAGAAACAGAAGATAGTAAGAAGAGGTAGCAAGAATACATAGAAGAACTTCTTCATGTCTTCATGTCTTCATGATCCAGATAACCACGATGGTGTATCACTCACCTAGAGCCAGACATTCTGGAATGCGAAGTCAAGTGGGCCTTAGGAAGTATCACTACGAACAAAGCTAGTGGAGGTGATGGAATTCCAGTTGAGCTATTTCAAATCCCAAAACATGATGCTATGAAACTGCTACACTCAATATGCCAGCAAATTTGGAAAACTCAGCAGTGGCCATAGGACTATAAAAGGTCAGTTTTCATTCCAATCCCAAAGAAAGGCAATGTCAGAGAATGTTCAAACTACTACACGATTGCACTCATCTCACATGCTAGCAAAGTAATGTTCAAAATTCTCCAAGTCAGGCTTCAACAGTACATGCACTGTGAACTTCCAGATATTCAAGCTGGATTTAGAAAAGGCATAGGAACCAGAGATCAAATTGCCAACATCTGTTGGATCATCAAACAAAGTAAGAGAGCTCCAGAAAAACATCTACTGTGCTTTATTAACTATGACAAAGCCTTTGACTCTGTGGATCAAAACAAACTGTGGAAAATTCTTAAAGAGATGGGAATACCAGCTTACCTACTTGCCTCATGAGAAATCTTTTTGCAGGTCAAGAACAAACAGTTAGAATTGTACATGAAATAAGAGACTGATTCCAAATTGGGAAAAGAGTATGTCAAGGCTATATAGTGTCACCCTGCTTATTTAACTTATATGCAGAGTACATCATGCAAAATGCTGGGCTGATGAAACACAAGCTGGAATCAAGAATGCCAGGAGAAATATCAATAACCTCAGATATGCAGATGACAGCAACTTTATGGCAGAAAGCAAAGAACTAAAGAGCCTTTGATGAAAAATGTGAAAGAGGAAAGTGAAAAAGTTGGCTTAAAACTCAACATTCAGAACACTAAGGTCATGGCATCTGCTCCCATCACTTCATGGCAAATAGATGGGGAAACAATGGAAACAGTGAGAGACTTTACTTAGGGGGCTCCAAAATCACTGCATATGGTGACTATAGCCATGAAATTAAAAGATGCTTGCTCCTTGGAAGAAAAGTTATGACCAACCTAGAGAGCATATTAAAAAGCAGAGACATTACTTTGTCAAGAGAAGTCCAATTGTCAAAGCTTTGGTTTTTCCAGTAGTCATGTATGGATGTGAAAGTTGGACTATAAAGAAAGCTGAGTGCCGAAGAATGGATGCTTTTGAACTGTGGTGTTGGAGAAGACTCTTGAGAGTCCTTTGGATTGCAATGAGATCCAACCAGTCCATCTTAAAGGAAATCAGTCCTGAATATTCATTGGAAAGACTGATGCTGAAGTTGAAACTCCAACACTTTGGCCACCTGATGTGAAGAACTGACTCATTATAAAAGACCCTGATGCTGAGAAAGATCAAGGGTGGGAGGAGAAGGGGTCGACAGAAGATGAGATGGTTGGATGGCATCACCAACTCAATGGACCTGAGTTTGACTAAGCTCTGGGAGTTGGTGATGGACAGGGAAGCCTGGTGTGATGCAGTCCATGGGGTCGAAAAGATTCGGATACAAGTGACTGAACTGAACTGAACTGAACTGATTAGAGAAATTATACATGCACAAATAACTTGTACAGGTTGCAGTGCCATAAAAAGACCTTTAACTTAGTAAAGTCATTAATTTTGCAACTTTCATTCATTTCTTCTCTACAAAATTTGCATACCACCATTAGAACATGATGATTCCCTAAAGAGAAAAATAGAGGAATAAAATAAGGAAATTTTTTAAAAATGCTGACACAGTCTAATGAGTTTGACTTTAGATATTAAGATATACTTGACTTGTACTTTTATTTGCATTTAGGCCAAAATGTTTTATTTACATACATTTTGATATGTGGTACTTTTATTTGCATTTAGGTCAAAATGTTTTCTAATTTCTTTTTTTGCTTCTTTTCTGACATACCTTATAACAGCATGGTATTGAGTCTCCAAATATTTAGATATTTTCTAGAGATATAAAGTTTAACAATAGAAGGGGGGAAAAAAAGATATACTGAAGTCAGAGAAGGTATTAACAATATAAAATTTTTCTATGACTTTGCTAACTGGTCTCAACAGAAAAACCAATGGAGTAACTATATTAGAATTCACTACCACAGAAGTTTATAGGGAAATAACAATCATGTATTTTATGCCTTTGAAGAGAATAAATAGTAATCATAAGTAATGATGAATTCAATGACAAAATGCCTGAAAAGAAGTTGTACTCTTGGTAATTGTGGGGAAGTCCTAAAATGGATTATCTTCCACAGACATTAATCATCAGTCATGGTCATACAGACATATATAATTTTATATTTAAACTATATATATAAATTTTATATTTAGATTTGTTTATATATAAATAAATATATTTATAATATATATTTATAATATTTTAGACAGTAACTAAGGCAGTCAGAGATTGGCAGGAGATATTCCATCCTGGGGGCTTCCCTGGGGGCTCAGTGGTAAAGAATCTATCTACCAGTGCAGGAGATGCAGATTTGATCCCTGGATTGGCAAGATCCCCTGGAGAAGCAAATGGCAACCCACTCCAGTATTCTTGCCTGGGAAATCCCATGGACAGAGGAGCCTGGTGGGCTACAGTCCATGGGGTGGCAGTCAGAGAGGACTCAGCGACTAAACAACAACATTACACACATGGGAGAATGGCAATGCTGACATGCCTTTTCCCTGAGGATCTTTTCTAAGATGATCCCCAATGGTATCTGCTTCCTGCTATCCATGCCTTTGTGTAATCTCCTCCCCTTGAAGGTGGGCTTGATCCAGTGACAACTGTCTTCTAACACAATAAATATGGTGAAAGTAACAGTGTCAGTTCTGAGACTAGATTTCAAAAGTCTGCCTTCCATATTGCTCACCCTTGCCTGTGGTCCTCACAATGGAAGAGGAAGGAACCTGAAGGCAAGGCACTGATCTCTGGTCAAATACAGTGAGAACTTAAGGTGGCTAACAGCCGGATGAGGGAGCCTGGGAACAGATTTCACCCCAGTTGTGCCTTGAGATAACTCCATCCCTGCCCCTACATTTGATTGTAGCTTTGCGAGAGACCCTGAGCCAGAAGACCCAATTAACTTGCATATGAATTTCTGTTAAAATAGATGCTTTTCATAAGAAATACTTATTAAATTTTAGACAGCAATCAAAATAGGCAGAGACTGGTAGATATTTGATCCTTTAAAGAAAGGAACCCTTGAAATCAGGGTGAGATAGGGCTTTCCAGCTGTCATAGTGGCAAAGAATCCCCCTGCCAATGCAGGAGACACAGGAAACTTGGGTTTGATCCCTGGGTCAGGAAGATCCCCTGGAAGAGGAAATGGCAACCCACTCCAGTATTCTTGCCTGAAAACTACACAGATAGATGAGCCTGGTGGAATACACTTCATGAAGTTGCAAAGAATCAGATGCAGCTTATTGACTGAATGACAACAATACACAAAATGAACAATTCTTAATACTATACAAGAAAATTAAGTTAAAAGGGATCAAAACCTAATGTTAATACTAAATTTTGTTAACACCAGATTTCCAGAAGAAAACAGATTTTTCAGTTATTATAGGTAAAAATGTATTAGCTACATAGGCACTAAACCTAGATCAGTCTTATGGACTCTGTGGGAGAGGGAGAGGGTGGGGAGATTTGGGAGAATGGCATTGAAACATGTATAATATTATGTAAGAAATGAGTCGCCAGTCCAGTTTCAATGCACGATACTGGATGCTTGGGGCTGGTGCACTGGGACGACCCGGAGGGAGGGTATGGGGAGGGAGGAGGGAGGAGGGTTCAGGATGGGGAACACAGGTATACCTGTGGCGGATTCATTTTGATATTTGGCAAAACTAATACAATATTGTAAAGTTTAAAAATAAAAAAAATTAATTTGACTTTAACAAAATTTAACATCTCTGGTCTTCAGATGGAGAAGGCAATGGCACCCCACTCCAGTAATCTTGCCTGAAAATACATGGATGGAGGAGCCTGGTAGGCTGTAGTCCATGGGGTCGGTAAGAGTCGGACACGACTGAGTGACTTCACTTTCACTTTTTACTTTCATGCATTGGAGAAGGAAATGGCAACCCACTCCAGTGTTCTTGCCTGGAGAATCCCAAGGATGGGGGAGCCTGGTCGGCTTCCGTCTATGGGGTCACACAGAGTCAGACACGACTGAAGCGACTTAGCAGCAGCAGCTGCATCAGTTTTCAGAAGGCACTATTACAGAAGGAAAAGATAAGCCAAAGAGTAGGATTAAATATTTACAATATACATATCTGTTAAGTAACTTTTACCTAAAATACATAAATATTTTTATAACTCAAAAGACAATCCGATTAAAAATGCAAAAAAAATTGAAAAGACATTTCATCAAAATTACATGGTGGCCAATAGGAACTAAAGAAACAAAACATTCGTATGAATCACTGGTCACCAGAGTAATGCACAGGAGGATATAATGCCAGAATAGCTAAATTTTTAAAATATGGACATTAATAAAAAGATGAAAAGTATAGGCAAGATACTGTACACATTTTGATGGAAACACAAAATGGTATCATCCCTTTAGAAGCAACTTATCAGTTTTCTATAAAATTAGACATGTGCTGTGCTATGCTGTGCTAAGTCGCTTCAGTTGTGTCCAATTCTGTGAGACTCTATGGACTGTACCACATCAGGCCCCTCTGTCCATGGGATTCTGCAGGCAAAAATACTGGAATGGGTTGCCATGCCCTCCTCCAGGGGATCTTCCCAACCCAGGGATTGAACCTGCATCTCTAAAGTCTCCTGCCTTGGCAGGCAGGTTCTTTACCACTAGCGCCAACCTGGAAGCCCAAAATTAAATGTACATTGTCATAAAACACAGCAATACCTCTTTCAGGTACTTACCCCAGGAAAATGAAAACACATTTCCACACAAAGACCTGGATATGGATTTTTAGAGCAACTTTAAAATAACCCATAAGAAAAAAACCACTTCTAAAACAGATAGTTTAAACACAAAATCGTGGGAAATAATGCGTTGTCACTGACTGTGGGGAGATATTATGTACTGCAAAACAAGAGGAAACTTTTCTGGTTGGTGGAAATGCTCTTGGTTTTGATTGGTATGGTGGTCACATTCAGAAATCATTTGTTGTAATTAAAATCATTTGTTATGATTAACTGAACTGTATCTTCAAATGAGTAGACTTTACCACATGTAAATTATCCTTCAACAAGCCCATTTTTAAAAGTGGGGTCCCTGTAACTCAAATGACATTTTATTGCAGTAACTTAAAATATTTAACTTAGAAAAGAGATTTGACAATTAACTTTCCTTTAAATAATTGATTGATAACTTACAGAAATTGAATACTTCCATTATATAACTCTAGATGAAAAAACTAAGACTGGTAAATAATAGTTTCAAAAGGACAGATTTTATTTCTAGCTAAAGAAAGAGTCCTACCAAAAGAACAATAGCATATTCTGTAAGCTAGTGAGTGCTCTGTCACTCAACTAAGGAGAGGCTGGAAGTTCACAGATTTAAGATAATGCAGAGGGCTTATTACTCAAATGGTTGAGTTTGTTAAAGATACATTCTAATTCCAAGGTCACTGGGATTTATGCTATAAATCTAATAGATGGGAATAGAAAACATAATAGATGGTATTTTCATTTTTGTGATACACAATAAAAACATAATCATCATAGTTTTATCTCCATTTTACATTTTGTAGGATCTATAAGTTTTGACACTATATCAAATAAGTTAAATTATTCTTTATAGCATGTAAAGAATGAATACAGTAGATCAATAAATTATTGACTTAGTATTAGTAATTTAGTATTACTTTGAATTAAAATGTATACTATATATAAATAGTATTACTTTAATATGTTGTTATATAGTATTGCTTTAATACTTTATATCACTTTGAATTAGAATTTATATATTAGTTCTATAAGATATGTTAACATACTACTCCTTTCCATCTTTAATAATGTAAATGAATCTGTATTTTTACATATTGAGTCATTTGTAACGTTCTTTAGATTTTTGATTATACTCTGTAGAAGTATTATTTGCTTATCTGAAATATGGTCCTTATAGTTTCTTTCCCCTCTAATAGATTAAAGTATTTAAACACTAAATATAATTTAAAAGTTTTCATTATGTATATTATTTTGCCTCTTAAATTTTGATAATGGAATCGTATCATTCCAGACATTGTATTTTGCCAAAATAGAATAAAAAACTTAAGATATTTTTCTTTTCAGATTTAGGATACAAAAAGTACAAACTCCTATTTCTTTGGAAAATTCAAGTTTTTAGTGAATGTCTGCTACATGGCACTGACAAAAAGAATAGAAATACAAAATTAGAAAGTGTGTCTAATAAAAAGGTTTCTATTAAAAGCTGTGGTACATACACATAATGGAGTATTACTCAGCCATTAAAAAGAATACATTTGAATCAGTTCTAATGAGGTGGATGAAACTGGAGCCTATTATACAGAGTAAAGTAAGCCAGAAAGAAAAACACCAATACAGTATACCAAGGCATATATATGGAATTTAGAAAGATGGTAACGATAACCCTGTAAGCGAGACAGCAAAAGAGACACAGATGTATAGAACAGTCTTTTGGACTCTGTGGGAGAGAGGTGGGGATGATTTGGGAGAATGGCATTAAAACATGTATAATATCATATAAGAAACGAATCGCCAGTCCAGGTTTGATGCAGGATACAGGATGCTTGGGGCTGGTGCACTGGGACGACCCAGAGGGATGGTACGGGGAGGGAGGTGGGAGAGGGGTTCAGGATGGGGAACATGTGTACACCTGTGGCGGATTCATGTTGATGTATGGCAAAACCAATACAATATTGTAAAGTAATTAACCTCCAATTAAAATAAATAAATTTATATTAAAAATTAAAAAAAACTCACAATATCTAAAAGAAAACAAAGAATTTTATAAATAAGGATGTTTCTATGAAGAAACAGAGGTTTTAAAAAACTAAGAAAATATATTAAGAAGTGAAATAAGAAAAAGACTATTTTAATTTCTATCAACAAATTAAAAACTTTTTATATTTTATTTTTAACTATTTTATTTTTAAAATTATGAGAATAATTTACTAATAATGTCATCTACTTGTGAAAAGTTTGTGTTTGTATACTTCAAATAGCAGTGTTTCAGAAACAATGATCCAAAAGCTCAGGTTGTCAGCAGAGAATGAAAAGACTTTTTTGAGCCATAAAAAGGAGAGGCAGGAAAACAAAGGTCATAAGACAGGAAATCAAAATACAGCACACCTTGAAAACTCAGAAAGTTAAACTGGCAATTGGTCACATCTGAAAAAAGAAATGAAGTAATGAAGAGCCATGATTGAAGATGCAGAAAGGGCTGCTTGTTCTGAAGATAAATAGGCTCAGAGGGGGGTAAGAGGAAACAGGGTAAAGTGCATAGAATGAGTGATAATGGCCGTATAGGCAGTATGTTTATCACAGTAGTTCATGGCACTGGAGATAAAAGCCCAAAGTGTATTAAATCATTTAATTGCTTGCTATGAATTATGGAAGAAGACCCATTACTGTGGTATATTGTTATATAAAACTGCATGTTCAAGAAAAGATATCCAAGCCAGCTGCAACGTTCCTCAGGGATCTCTTTATCAATTTAGAATTCTCTCCTGTGAACTACATTAAGTATTAAGTGACTCGCAGAGGAGTAACAAATCTTGTGTTCTTCAGTATGGTGCAATAAAATTTAGGACTCACAGACATGTGAATTAATCACTCAATCGGTTAAATGCAAAAAAAAAAAACCCAAAAAACTCAAACTTGCAAGATGTTATCAAAATTTAGATGACAAATACTTTTTCCCCAGTAAAGGAATGGCCTCAATAAAAGAATCAAACATAACTGCTGAATCTTAGAAAAGTAAGTTTTCAAAACCAACATTTTTTTTCTTTTAAAATGTAAAATAAGAAGTAATCAGAATGTCTGTTAGTTTATGAAATAAGTATTCATATATGAGTATGTTGAACAATAATAAATGGCAACTAAATTTATGCAAAGTAAATGGAAACTAATCAGTTACATATTGATTACATATTAGTCTCATTAGAAATAGTGGTTTAGCAGAAATAATACCATATCTTAAATTTAGGGGTTTGAATTTGGATTTTGGGCTTTAAAATAAAAATCAAAGTCATATGCTTTATGCATTCAAGACTAAGAAAAGTAAATTAAAATTTGATGAACACTTACGTACTAGAAATTACTTAGTATGACTTTTTAAATGGGAAATGGTTTTGTGTTGATATAGACAGAAAGGATTAATCACTACATTTAAAAACTGACATTGGGTCATTTGCCACTTTATTTTATAAATTAATCAGTAAATCAACAAATGATGATTAATCAGTAATGAGCTTTTAGTAGTGTGCTGGACAATGCAAGAGATACAAAGGAAGAAAAATACACAATTCATATAATCAAAACCTCAATTGTTGGGTGACCACCTTTATAACACAGATAGAATTCCAAATGCATTGTAATTGAATTCTTCTAAATGAAGCAATATCACTGGTATATATCTATGAAATACAAGTTTTCTTTAATAGATTGCAAACTTATAGTGTCAGTGTAGGTAAAAATTGGCACTAAAAGGTGCCTGTTCTGCCATTTGAGAATTTGTAAGGAAAAAATCAACTGATTTGGTAAACTGACTTTTTTGTTGAATTGTTTAGTTTTTGCCTAGTATCATTTACATTTATAAATACTGGATGCTTGGGGCTGGTGCACTGGGACGACCCAGAGGGAGGGTATGGGGAGGGAGGAGGGAGGAGGGTTCAGGATGGGGAGCATGGGTATAACTGTGGCGGATTCATTTTGATGTTTGGCAAAACTAATACAATATTGTAAAATTTAAAAATAAAATAAAATTAAAAAAAGAAAAAAAAAACAGATGAAGGTTTTCAAGTATAAATCTAGCCATTAATTTATTATACTTCAAAATGTGTTAAGTAAAGCCTAAGGGAAGAAATGGGACCCTGATAATTATATTTCTGATAGAATTTTTAAATGTCTGCATAGACTCAAAAGGAGAAATATGACTTTAATTATTTTTCTTTTCCACATGCACATATTTAATGCACACATACACCCATACATACCTTTTAAAATGTACATTATGGGTTTTAAAGAAACCCATAAATGGAAAGTTTGGCATTCCAACTAAGCTATTTTTAGATATATGGATAATATTATTCTAAAATATTCTGGAGCAATGTATATTCTTACAATTTACTATTTCCTTAAGTTTGAAGTCAATCTCAAAAATGGGTATGATAAATGACATGTGACCTTGCAAATTTTATTTTTTGTCACATTAAATTTAAGTAAAATCTTACCAAAATATTTAAGTCTTTTGTTAAAACTTCCTAAGTATGATTTTTCTCTTTTTCTTTTAATCTCAGTTAACCATCATCATGAGTTTATATGTATCATTCAATAATGTTCTCTAAATGTATATTTATAAGCTATAAGTAATTTTATATCCTTAATACATCTTTACAAATCCAAGAAAAGTTTAGGATCCCATATTCTATTTAGGAAATTAAAACCAGTAAGAAATTATAAAAAATGTTTTCTGTCAAAATTTCTAAAGTTCGACATACTTTTCCAGAGGTATACAGATGTCGAGAAACTTACCTCTGATTTTTCAGGCTTTAGGATTTGATTTCTAAATTTATCTTTAAGGTAAAGATAAATGAGCTTTCTACATGCAAAATATCCTTTATTTCAGTGACAATATCCTACCACAACATGAGAAAGCAGAATTTAGTTCTTACTATAATTTTAACCATTTAAAGATGCACAGGCTATTTTATATCAATCTAATTTTTTGTGTTTTCTTTTTCACCTTAGATAAGCACAAGAGTAAACAATGCATGGTACTTCCCTGCATAGAGATAGTCCCTTAAACAATATCCACTAGAGGTGTTTAAATGGAAACCCCTTGTGGTATTTGCTACCCCTTATGGTGAACAGGAATAAAATCACAGTGACATTTACCCTCCCAGCAGAAACAATAGTAACAACATAAGTTCATTCCAAAAGAAATAGATCACATGAAGATCACATGTATCTATTAATAACACTGATTTATGGTTAACCTTTCCATATAGAAAACTCCAGACCCATATGATGTTAATCGTTCAGTTCAGTTCAGTCACTCAGTTGTGTCCAACATTTTGCAATCCCGTGAATCGCAGCATGCCAGGCTTCCCTGTCCATCACCAACTATCAGAGTTCACCCAAGCCCATGTCCATTGAGTCAGTAATGCCATCCAACCATCTCATCCTCTGTTGTCCCCTTCTCTTCCTGCCCTCAATCTTTCCCAGCATCATGGTCTTTTCAAATGAGTCAGCTCTTCACATCAGGTGGCCAAAGTATTGGAGTTTCAGATTCAACATCAGTCCTTCCAATCAACACCCAGGACTGATTTCCTTTAGGATGGACTGGTTGGACCTCCTTGCAATCCAAGGGAATCTCAAGAGTCTTCTCCAACACAACAGTTCAAAAGCATCAATTCTTAGGTGCTCAGCTTTCTTTATAGTCCAACTCTCATATCCATACATGATCACTGGAAAAACCATAGCCTTGACTAGATAGATGGACCTTTGTTGGACTAGATCTGATAGGCAGAGTGCCTGATGAACTATGTTCGTGAACTATGAACTATGAACTGAGGTTCGTGACATTGGAAAGGAGACAGGGATCAAGACCATCTCCATGAAAAAGAAATGCAAAAAAGCAAAATGGCTGTCTGGGGAGGCCTTACAAATAGCTGTGAAAAGAAGAGAAGCGAAAAGCAAAGGAGAAAAGGAAAGATATAAACATCTGATGCAGAGTTCCAAAAAATAGCAAGAAGAGATAAGAAAGCCTTCCTCAGAGATCAATGCAAATAAATAGGGGAAAACAGCAGAATGGTAAAGACTAGAGATCTCTTCAAGAAAATTAGAGATACCAGGGGAATATTTCATGCAAAGATGGGCTCAATAAAGGACAGAGATGGTATGGACCTAACAGAAGCTATTAAGAAGAGGTGGCAGGAATACAAAGAATAACTGTACAAAAAAGATCTTCATGACCAAGATAATCATGATGGTATGATCACTCATCTAGAGCCAGACATCCTGGAATGTGAAGTCAAGTGGGCTTAGAAAGCATCACTACGAACAAATCTAGTGGAGGTGATGGGATTCCTGTTGAGCTATTTCAAATCCTGAAAGATGATGCTGTGAAAGTGCTACACTCAATATGACAGCAAATTTGGAAAATTCAGCAGTGGCCACAGGACTAGAAAAGGTCAGTTTTCCTTCCAATCCCAAAGAAAGGCAATTCCAAAGAATGCTCAAACTACTGCACAATTGTACTCATCTCACACGCCAGTAAAGTAATGCTCAAAATTCTCCAAGCCAGGTTTCAGCAGTACGTGAATCATAAAATTCCAGATGTTCAACTGGTTTTAGAAAAGGCAGAGGAACCAGAGATCAAATAGCCAACATCCAATGTATCATGGAAAAAACAAGAGAGTTCCAGAAAAAACATCTATTTGTGCTTTATTGACTTTGCTAAAGCGTTTGTGTGGGTCACAATAAACTGTGGAAAATTCTTCAAGAGATGGGAATAGCAGACCACATGACCTGCCTCTTGAGAAACATACATGCAGGTCAGGAAGCAACAGTTGCAACTGGACATGGAACAACAGACTGGTTCCAAATAGGAAAAGGAGTACATCAAGGCTGTATATTGTCACCCTGCTTATTTAACTTCTATGCAGAGTACATCATGAGAAATGCTGGACTGGAAGAAGCACAAGCTGGAATCCAGATTGCTGGAAGAAATATCAGCAACCTCAGATATGCAGATGACACCACCCTTATGGCAGAAAGTGAAGAGGAACTCAAAAGCCTCTTGATGAAAGTGAAAGAGGAGAGTAAAAAATTTGGCTTAAAGCTCAATGTTCAGAAAACGAAGATCATGTCATTTGGCCCCATCACTTTATGGCAAATAGATGGGCAAACAGTCGAAATAGTGTCAGACTTTATTTTTGGGGCTCCAAAATTACTGCATATGGTGACTGCAGCCATAAAATTAAAAGACGCTTACTCCTTGAAAGGAAAGTGATGACCAACCTAGATAGCATATTCAAAAGCAGAGACATTACCTTGCCAACAAAGGTCCATCTAGTCAAGGCTATGGTTTTTTCAGGTGTCATGTATGGGAGAGTTGGACTGTGAAGAAAGCTCAGCGCCAAAGAATTGATGCTTTTGAACTGTGGTGTTGGAGGAGACTCTTGAGAGTCCCTTGGACTGCAAGGAGATCCAACCAGCCCATTCTAAAGGAGATCAGCCCTTGGTGTTTTTTGGAAGGAATGATGCTAAAGCTGAAACTCCAGTGTTTTGGCCACCTGATGTGAAGAGTTGACTCATTGGAAAAGACTCTGATGCTGGGAGGGATTGGGGGCAGGAGGAGAAGGGGACGACAGAGGATGAGATGGCTGGATGGCATCACTGACTCGATGGACGTGAGTTTGAGTGAAGTCCAGGAGTTGGTGATGTACAGGGAGGCCTGGCGTACTGGGATTCATGGGGTTACAAAGAGTCAGACATGACTGACCAACTGAACTGAACTGAACTGATGGGACCAGATGACATTATCTTAGTTTTCCGAATGTTGAGCTTTAAGCCAACTTTTTCACTCTCCTCTTTTACTTTCATCAAGAGGCTCTTTATTTCTTCTTCACTTTCTGCCATAATGGTGGTGTCATCTGCATATCTGAGTTTATTGATATTTCTCCCAGCAATCTTGATTCCAGCTTGTGCTTCCTCCAGCCCAGCGTTTCTCATTATGTACTCTGCATACAAGTTAAATAAGCAGGGTGACAATATACAGCCTTGAGGTACTCCTTTTCTTATTTGGAAGCAGTCTGTTGTTCCATGTTAATGGTAAATTCTATATGTATTTAAAGAAATAATAATAACACTAGGGGCTTTGCCAGTGGCTTGATGGTAAAGAATTTGCCTTCCAATGCAGTTGCTGAGTAGCAGCTAAGCTCATGTCACACAACACCTGAACCCACCGGCTGCAACTAATGGAGTTCTGTACCCTATTGCCCTTGCTCCACAACAAGAGAAGCCACCACAGTGAGAAGCCAGGGCACCACAACAGAGTAGCCCCTGCTTGCTGCAACTAGAGAAAGCCCATGCGCAGCAACGAAGACCCAGCACAGTGAGCAAGTGAGTAAGTAAATAAGCAGATAAATACAATTAAATAATACTAATTCTATGCAAACTCTTCCAGATAACTGAAGAGGAGGAAAGATTCTCTAGTTCATTCCAAGATGCTAGAATTATTCTAGACATGATAAGAAAGTTCTAATTTTCATGAACACAAATGCAAAAATTCTAAACAAATTAGCAAATCAAATCCAAAAGCATATAATATTTCATGACCCTTGGTGTTTATCCCAGGAATACAAGTTTGATATTCTATTTCAAAACTTCTCAGTCTAGGTCACTTTTTGACAAATTAAATAAAGAAAACCATGTAATACTCTTAATGAACACAGAAAAACATCCATTCCTCATTATAAGACCAAAAAAAGTCAACAAAAACCATAATAATAAATCTCTCCATAAACAAAGAACAAGGATACCTCCTGAATCTGGTAAAGGACAGTTAAAAAAAATCTATTCTAAACTCATACTTAATTATGAAAATTGAATGGTTTCTCCCTAGATCAAGGACAAGACAAGGAACTCTACCATCACCAACTCAGTGTTGCAAGGGAGTTATCAGTTCAGTTCAGTCACTCAGTCGTGTCTGACTCTTTGTGACCCCATGAATCACAGCACACCAGGCCTCCCTGTCCATCACCAACTCCCAGAGTTCACTCAAACTCATGTCCATGGAGTCGGTGATGCCATCAAGCCATCTCAACCTCTGTTGTCCCCTTCTCCTCCTGCCCCCAATACCTCCCAGCATCAGGGTCTTTTCCAATGAGTCAATTCTTCGCATGAGGTGGCCAAAGTATTGGAGTTTCAGCTTCAGCATCAGTCCTTCCAATTAACATCCAGGCCTGATATCCTTTAGGATGGACTGATTGGACCTCCTTGCATTCCAAGGGACTCTCAAGAGTCAGCCCAGTACAAAAGACAAGACAAAGAAAAGACCAAGACTGAAAAGAAGTAAAACTGTCTTTATTCCCAGAGAACCTGATCACCTATGCAGAACATCTGCTGAAATCTACCAAATAGCTGCCAGAATTAATGTGAATTTATTGACTACATTATACAAGATTCATATAAAAATTAATTATATTCTTGCAGACACAGATAAAAGAATCCCCAAGAAAAGCCTGCTCACTCTAGCCAAAGACTTTGGGAAAGAGACAGCTCGAAGGACTTTCTGACAATTACACATCATACTCCAGCCAAAAATCAAAGGAAAACATCTCTTTCTTTTATCACAGAGTCAGGCATAAATTTCAGCTTCTACCACCAGCCAGCAACTACCCTGGGGTTCCCAGGTGAAATTTTAAACTGGTCCCTGTACACAGGGAGCTAAGAGACCAAGAAAGAGGCATATTACTCCAACTGGTAGATGGCAGGTTTAATGAGAAAGGGAACTTACCAGGCTTGTCTCTGGTGGTTGAAAAACCAAATAGATCTCCACACCTGCTTGCCTGGGTCTTGAGTTTTTATGGAGACCTTAATGAGGTTAAGCTATATGAACAGTCTAGGTTTCAGTAACACATGACTGTCTCAATGTGAGAGACTCGTGACTCTCAATATGACTCCATCCTTGAAGGGACCTTCATGGGCAAGTCTGTGTCAGTCTCTTGTGGGGTCACTGCTCCTCTCTCCTGAGTCCTTGTATACACAAGTTTTTGTTTGTGTCCTCCAAGAGTCTGTTTCCCCAGTCCTCTGTAAGTTCAGGTGGCTCTATGGTCAAGTTAATGGTGACCTCCTCCAGGAGGGCTTATGTCATAGCAAGGTCTACTGCACCCAGAGCCCCTGCCCCTGTGAAGTCCACTGCTGACCCTACATCTGTAGAAGACACTCACACAGTTCTGGCTCAGTCTCTGTAGGGTCTCAGTGTCCTGCCTGGTGTACACAAAGTTTGTTTGAGCCCTCTGAGTGTCTCTGGTGGGTATGAGGTTTGATTCTAAATGTGATTTCTCCACTCCTATCATCTAGCTGGGGCTTCTCCTTTGCCCTTGGATGTGTAGTATCTTTTTTTGGTGGGATCAAACATTCTCCTGTTGATGGTTGTTCAGCAGCAAGTTGTAATTTTAGGGTTCTCGATGAGTGTACATCCTTCTACTTTGCCATCTTGGAGTCATTCCATTTCACTAGAGTGGGTGAACTTAACTCAGAAGACCATTATATCTACTACTGTGGGCAAGAATCCCTTAGAAGAAGTGGAGTAGCCATCATAGTCAACAAAAGAGCCCAAAATGCAGTACTTGGATGCAATCTCAAAAACGATAGAATGATCTCTGTTTGTTTCCAAAGCAAACCATTCAGTATCACAGTAATCCAAGACTATGCCTTGACAAGTAATGCTGAAGAAGCTGAAGTTGAACAATTCTATGAAGACCTACAAGACCTTCTAGAACTAACACCCAAAAAAGATTTCCTTTTCATTATAGGGGACTGTAATGCAAAAGTAGGAAGTCAAGAAACACCTGGAATAACAGGCAAATTTGGCCTTGGAGTACAAAATGAAGCAGGTCAAAGTTGACAGAGTTTTGTCAAGAGAATGCATTGGTCATAGCAAGCCCCTCTTCCAACAACACAAGAGAAGACTATACACATGGACATCACCAGATGATCAATACCAAAATCAGATTGATTATCTTCTTTGTAGCTAAAGATGGAGAAGCTCTATAGAGTCAGCAAAAACAAGACTGGGAGCTGATTGTGGATCATCATGAACTTCTTATTGCCAAATTCAAACTTAAATTTAAGAAAGTAGGGAAAACTACTAGACAATTCAGGTATGACCTAAAGAAAACCCCTTATAATTATACAATGAAAGTGACAAATAGATTCAAGGGATTAGATCTGATAGAGTACCTGAAGAACTATGGATGGAAATTTATGACTTTGTATAGGAGGCAGTGATCAAGAACACCCCCAAGAAAAAGAAATGCTAAAAGGCAAAATTATCATATGAGGAGGCCTTACAAATAGGTGAGAAAAGAAAAGATGCAAAAGGCAAAGGAAAATAAGAAATATATACTCATCTGAACGCACAGTTCTAAAGAATAGCAAGGAGAGATAAGAAAGCCTCCTCAGTGATCAATGCAAAGAAATAGAGAAAAATAATAGAATGAGAAAGACTAGAGAGCTCTTCAAGAAAATTAGAGATACCAAGGGAACATTTCATGCAAAGATGGGCAATATAAAGGACATAAATGATATGGACCTAAGAAGCAGGATACAGTAAGAAGAGGTGGCAAGAATACAAAGAAGAACTGTACAAAAAAGATCGTCATGATCCAAATAACCATGATGGTGTGATCACTCACGTAGAGTCAGACATCTTGGAATGTGAAGTCAAGCAGGCCTTAGGAAGCATCACTATGAAGAAAGCTCATGGATGTGATGGAATTCCAGTTGAGCTATTTCAAATCCTAAAAGATGATTCTGTGAAAGTGTTGCACTCAATATGCCAGCAAATTTGGAAAACTCAGCAGTGGCCATAGGACTGGAAAAGGTCAATCCAAAAAAAAGGCAATGTCAAAGAATGTTAAAACTACCTCACAATTTTACTCATCTCACATGCCAACAAAGTAATGCTCAAAATTCTCCAAGTCAGGCTTCAACAGTATGTGAACCATGAAATTCCAGATATTCAAGCTGGATTTAGAAAATACAGAGGAACCAGAGATCAAATCGGAGAAAGCAATGACACTCCACTCCAGTACTCTTGCCTGGAAAATCCCATGGGCAGAGCAGCCTGGTAGGCTTCAGTCCATGGGGTCGCGAAGAGTTGGACATGACTGAGCGACTTCACTTTCACTTTTCACTTTTATGCATTGGAGAAGGAAATGGCAACCCACTCCAGTGTTCTTGCCTGGAGAATCTCAGGGACGGTGGAGCCTGGTGGGCTACCGTCTATGGGGTCACACAGAGTCGGACATGACTGAAGCGACTTAGCAGCAGCAGCAGCAGCAGCAGAGATCAAACTGCCAACATCTTTTGGATCATTGACAAAGCAAGAGAGCTCCAGAAAAACAACTACTTCTGCTTTACTGACTACACTAAAGCCTTTGACTCTGTGGATCACAACAAACTGTGGAAAATTCTCAAAGAGATGGGAATACCAGACCACCTGAACTGCCTCCTGAGAAATCTGTATGCAGGTCAGGAAGCAACAGTTAAAACTGGACATGAAACAACAGACTGATTTCAAATCAGGAAAGGAATATGTCAAGGCTGTATATTGTCACCCTGCTTATTTAACGTCTATGCAGAGTACACCATGAGAAATGCCAGGCTTGATGAAGTACAATTTGGTATCAAGAGTGCCAGGAGAAATATAAATAATTGAGATATGCAGATGATATGACACTTAAGGCAGAGGGAAAAGAACTAAAGAGCCTCTGATGAATGTGAAAGAGGAGCGTGACAAAAAATGGCTTAAAACTCAACATTCAGATCATAACATCCGGTCCCATCATTTCATGGCAAATAAATGGGGAAACAATGGAAACAGTGAAAGACTTTATTTTGGGGGGCTCCAAAATCACTGCAGATGGTGACTGCAGCCATGAAATTAAAAGACGCTTACTCCTTGGAAGGAAAGGTATGACCAATAGATAGCATATTCAAAAGCAGAGACATTACTTTGCCAACAAAGGTCCATCTAGTCAAGGCTATGGTTTTTCCATATGGTCATGTATGGATGTGATCATGTATGTGGTCATGTATGGATGTGAGAGTTGGACTATAAAGAAAGTTGAGTGCTGAAGAATTGATGCTTTTGAACTGTGGTTTTGGAGAAGACTCTTGAGAGTCCCTTGGACTACAAGGAGATCCAACCAGTCCATCCTAAAGGAAATTGGTCCTGAATATTCATTGGAAGGACTGATAGTGAAGCTGAAACTCCAATACTTTGGCCACCTGATGTGAAGAGCTTACTCATTGGGAAAGACCCTGATGCTCGGAAAGTTTGAAGGCAGCAGGCGAAGGGGATGACAGAGGATGAGATGGTTGGATTGCATCACCAACTTGCTGGACATGAGTTTGAGTAAGCTCTGGGAGTTGATGATGGACAGGGAAGCCAGGAGTGCTGCAGTCCATGGGATCACAGAGAGTCAGACACGACTGACCTACTGAACTGAACTTACTAAAAAGTACTAATCTGTACACATTAGCAAATTGACTGAAAACCTGAGTTAAAGAATAACTATAGAGACACTAACCAATGCCTTATATAGTGCATATTCATAGACACAAAGCTATCTTTCAGAAATCATGGATTTACAGTTCCATCTGAATTTGATAAATACAAACAAATACATAATAAACAAGCTAATTCATAAAAAACCAGGTATTCAACCAGGCCATCTGTGCAATAAATAATAAAATGCAACTTTTCTAGGAATTTAGTTATCACATTGTTACATATAGACCCTGGACACAATCTGGTATGATAATGAGAAAATAATCTAGTTAGAGTTATACTTCATATAAACAGCCTCTAATTTGGAGAGGTTTTGCCAGCCACGTAACTTAAAATTAGGAGTAAAAAATAGAACTGAGGAAAATGAGTAAAGTTGATACTCAGACTTGATGTCAGTTCTTAATTTAAATACTTATTTTTAAAATAGTTTTCTTATTATGTTAGAAAAGGAAAAATAAAGGATAGGTAGAGATCAGAGAGTTAAGTAACACGTGATTTCAGAAGACCAAACAAAAATTCCAATTTCATTATGGAAGCATTCAACTTTCCATATTCGGATGAATAGTTTAGTCCCTAGGAAGCATGTCATGTGTGGGATCAATGATTTAGAAGAAATCTGTGGTAGGTTGAAATAGTAAAGTAATTGAGTAAAGAAGCTCAATTAAAAGATGAAATAATTTAATTTAATATATATCATAAGCATATTAATCAAGAAAGCATTTATACATTTTACTTCAAATAAGAAGGTCTTCCAGGTTTGCTAGCCAGAGGCAAAAAATAGAAGCAGAATGGTGGTTGTGCTGCCTTATGACAAATTTCATTAGTATGCTCAGAATTATTCTGTCAGCCTCTTTAGGTAGACATTTAATTAGATTTGTCTTAAAAAACCTTAAGTGACAGGAAGACAGCTGCATACTTACCTTGAAAATGACAAGCTGCGTTTTCCCTGTAAGCTGAACTGCTGCAGCTGTCTGATAATTTTTGCTCTTTTAAGGAAGTGGTTTGTAAGAACTAGACAAGTGATCAGGTTTGGGGCCATACTGACTTTTACAGAATTTGGGGAAGGCTGGGCAAAAGAACAAAGGGAAATTTATATCAGGGATAAAAATTGGTCATGCACTTGTGATTTCTGCTGGTCTGCTTTGGCTTATTCATTATGACATTAATACATCTTTTTTGGAAAAAGAAAAAAAATTGAGGCAAATTTTGAAATGCAAATATTATAGACAAAGGAATAGATTCAGCCCTGCCTATGTGGTAATTTAAAATCAGTGCACTATATTTATGAATTTTCATTCATTTCCAGTAATTTTTTTTCTCATTCAAGTCTGTGAATTACTCTGGAGGCACTGGAATATTCATTTATTCTTGGTTACTTTTGCACAGTCTGTTATTTTTGAGGAAATACACTGATGTTAATGGGAAATACATTGCTAGAGAGATACAGAGCGACAGTGAAATATTTCCAAAAATGACAATGCCCAAAGTTCTACTCAAAACATTTAAGTCACATGCTTGACAGTTGTATAAACCATGGACTCTGGTAGACTCAGGGAAGGACATAGGGAACTGGTGGTGCATGCATGCTAAGTCGTTTGTCGGGTCTGACTCTGTACAACCCCATAGACGGCAGCCTACCAGGCTTCTCTGTCCCTGTGATTCCCCATGCGAGACTATCGGAGTGGGTTGTCATTTCCTTCTCCAATGCATGCTGGGCTGCCTAAGAAGTATGTCATGTGTGGGATCAGTGATTTAGAAAAAAACCTATAGTAGGCTGAAATAGGATAGGCTTTAATTTTCTGGGGCCATATAGCAGAGGTGGAGGTCAAATTGAAGAATAAGAAAGATCAAACACTAGAGCAGAAAAATCCATGTTGATGTAAAGATTAAAAACAAAAGAAGCCTGTTGTCTAAGCTCTTTAGAGCCAAGAGATAGGAACAGGGGCAAGGAGGTGCCCCAAAGAGCCTATCAAACAATTTGCTGAAGAGTAGCTTGTTTGTGAGGGCTCCATCAGTCCAAGCCAGGGCAATTTCTTTGTGGTGGGACTGTTTCTATTCAGTGTATTTCAAGGACTAGCAACTAACATCTCTGGGAATGTTTTACAACTTCATGTTTTAAACACATCCTTATCTATAATCAATTATGCCTCTTACACTCTTGTCTCTGAATTCAAGGAAGCTTAAATAGCAGACACTGGGGAGGCTGTCTCAGTGATCTTGATAGGTTGTGAGAAGAGACTTAGGCAATTTCAGAAAAGCAGCACCATGAGATGAAGCTGAAGCTAAGTTTGGCATTCCACGAATTTAATTGTTCCTCCCCCAAACTCACCCCACCATCTCACTTCTCTTACTCACTGGACTTAACAGTTGACCCTAGAGTCAACCAAAAGCAGACTGGTCAGCAATACGTGAGGAAAATGAGATTTTCACCTTTGTGGAGCTGTTCTATCTGCAGTTACATAAATTCCACTGTGAATACTCCGAGTATTACTGATAGGCAGCTCAGCTTTTACGCCTAAACCTCAAGGCTCTGAAAGGCATCCAGGCAAAAAATTCACACCCTGGTCTAAGTCTTATATCATATATTTCCAGCCACATGTTCTGAGATGGTTGGTTCAAGGGTGTTATGCAATAAATCAAAATGCCAATAGAAAATTACTCCAAATAGTTAAATGTCAGCATTATTAAAATATGTTAAATTTGAACTGATATTTATTCCCTCACTTGATTATATTCCAGTTGAAATTAAAGGCCATATATCAGATAACTTGCTTATTTAAATCTTAAAGAAATAAAAAGCTAAAATTCTTAAGTGTAAGGAAATTAAAATCCCCAAAATCATATTGCTTTTTTTTTTTTTTATTTCACTGTTTTAGCCAGATGAATTTCATTTTGATGCCTGAATAGGATTGGGATTCCTTCACCAACTGTGATCTAGGCTATGATCCAGGGGGACTGGTATAGCCAACTACAGAAACTGAATTATTTCCATAAAAATCCTCTTAACCTAAGGTAATGTACATGTCTTAACTAAAATCCTTAAACTTTCCACCTAGATTTCAGTGCTCAAACTAGTACTTCTAGTTTGAGATTATTTTTCTTTTTTTTTTAATTTATTTATTATAATTGGAGACTAATTACTTTACAATATATGCTGGGATTTTAAGGGCTCATTTGAAATTCAGGCTTTAGACATAGAGGTCAAACATATGGATTATAACTGATAAAAGTTATGCATGAAGATGCAACTTGATATAAATTATAATGTATTTTTATAATATGTCCTTTATATTTAACTTAAAAAACACTGAACTAAGGAACTTAGCTTAGGAATATGGAAAACAGAATTAAAGCTTGCAAAGTCTAGGTACCTGTGAAAACTAGAGGGCCGGGTTGTACAGACAACACTTTCTATTTTACTACCAGTCTTACCAACTGGGTCAAAAAGGTGGCAACCTCTTTCCTGGCTGACATAGGAGCCATAGCAGCAGCCATAATGTAACCATAAAGTAGCTGTAACATAGCATAACATAACCTCAGATACCATAACCATGATGTTGCTCAAATGTAGCCCCAGTGCAGCAGCAGCCAGGGCTTTCATGGTAAAGCTCATATAGGTATACCACACAAAGTAGCCTGTGACCAAGCAAGTACCTTGTGACAAGAATGTGCAGTGCTATCAGTGATCTTGCATTACACAACCACGCAAAGACACTGTTTACAGAACATGGGGCGAGAAGGCATGAGAGCTTGGGGTGAGAGTGCCTGACTGGCACCATCCTATTGATTTCCCCAGACGTATTTAAATATCTGATGGCACTCTATCTACAAATCAAAATCACTTGAATTTTCAGTTACATTATTTAATAAATCCTTCTTTTGCTTAAACATGTCATGCTGAGTTCCAGTCTTATGTAATAATAATTCAGAACTGATGGGACACCTGTACTAAAAGAATACCAAATAAGATATAATCAATTTCTGCATTCAAAGATGTTTATCACAATATATCTGGAAAATACACAAACCACTGAATTAAATTTTCATAAACTAGTACAAAGGAAAATTATGTGTTTGATATAGAACAATCTTGAAATTAATGTGAAAAAAGGTACAAAACTAAATATATATAGTATAATTAATTTAACATAAATTAAAATAAATGTATATCAATATGTAAATATATGCATATGTTCCTGTTGTTGAGTCACCCAGTTGTATCTGTCTCTTCCCAACCACATGGCTGTAGCACATCAGGCCTCCCTGTCCTTCACCATCTCCTGAAGTTTGCCTGAGTTCACATTCATTGCATCAGTGATGCCATCCAGCCATTTCATCCTCTGACACCCTCTTTTTCTGTCCTCAATCTTTCCCAGTATTAGGGACTTTCACAATGAGTCAGCTGTTTGCATCAGATGACCAAAATACTGGAGCTTCAGCTTTAGCATCAGTCTTTCCAAAGTATTTAGAGTTGATTTTCTTTAAGATTGACTGGTTTGATCTCCTTGCTGCCAAGGGACTCTCAAGAATCTTCTCAGCACCACAATTCAAAGGCATCAATTCTTTGGCACTCTGCCATCTTTACGGTCCAGCTCTTGCAACCGTATGTGACCACTGGAAAGCCTTGACTATATAGGCCTTTGTTGGCAAAGTGATGTCTTTGCTTTTCAACACACTGTCTAGGTTTGTCATAGCTTTCCTTTCAAGAAGCAGAGATTTAAAAAAGGAAGATCTGCTAATAATGTTATAACTTATCTTACCTTGATATCTTTATAATTAATTAAAAAATGTAAATAGAAAAAAATGTAAATAGAGATTATCTTTTGGTAGCATTGTGGGCAATTTTTATTCTTTTTTTAAGATCCTAATTTGAAATTACAAATAAATGTTATTATATTTCAAAACGAGATACCAGTCCAGGTTCGATGCACGATACTGGATGCTTGGGGCTAGTGCACTGGGACGACCCAGAGAGATGGTATGGGGAGGGAGGAGGGTTCAGGATGGGGAACACATGTATACCTGTGGCAGATTCATTTTGATATTTGGCAAAACTAATATAATTAGGTAAAGTTTAAAAATAAAATAAAATTTTAAAAAATCACACACAAAAAATATATATATTTTGGACAATAGGTTTATTTTTACAATAAATTTATGTCCACTATAGATTAATTTGAATTAATGTATCCTATATTATGCTTAAGAATTTCCTGTTTGCTAAATTGTTTTATAAATTGTTTAAATAATTTATCTACATGTCCTCCAAAACATATGCAATCCAGAAATACAAAAAAATAAATAAATAAATAAATAAAAAGCAAAAAAAATGAATGTCTATGAAGCTGAAGGTGGCACAGAGCTAAGTGATAATGTATCTAATTTCAGAAAGATAGTAGCCCCTTGAAGAGGATCATAGTTTCTTTATCTTTTCTCCTTAATAGTAACATATAAATTCTGCCAAATTGATTTGATATGTAATGAATAATGTGGTTTGATGATATGCATTAATTGCCAAGTTCTTTCCTCTTTTCTCTTAGAAAAACTGCTAGCTTTATTTGAAAATATACAATTCTTCCATAAAATCATATGAAAAATTACAAAACTGAAAAATAATCATTTGATCTATTTTATGGCCAAATTTACATAGAAAAATGAACTTAAAAGCAACAGGAATTGTGTGATTTTTGCAAAATGTCAGACTCTTCCTCTTATAATTGTCTTCCAGTGAATGAATTTCTTGGACTTTAGGACAAATTGCAGGGTTCATTCAACCTTGAACATTCAGTACATTTTCATTTTCTTTTAAAGAAAGCTCTAGTATGCTGCTTAAGTAGCTGGTAGTCACAAATGAATATGGAAAACATAATTTCAATAGCAAACCTCAAATTCTGTTATATGGCTACATCTGTAGTCAATGAATAATGTAAATGAAGTTTCCAAAATTTTCTGTATACCATGTGTACTTTTATTCCTACTCTTTTATCTGTGAATATTTATGCCAGCTTGCGATTTTGTATCATTGCAAGTGCAAGGCAATTGTAATATGGTTACAAAACATTACATAGTAACACTTTAGGTGATCCTCCAATATGCATCCAAAACCTGTTAAAGTTCCGTTTTTTCTTTAAGAGTTATAGCTTATCTCTAATTCATAGAAATGTTGGATCAATGGTTTATTTTTTTATGTATTTCTAAACAGAACTATATATTAAATTGGTATATGTACAATAAACACAATTTAAATAATGATCAAGTTCATCCTATCTCATTCAGGGACTATTGAAAAATAGAGTATTTAGAATTATCCCAAGGATGATATCAAGTATATTTCTCAATGGCTTGATCAAGATTATATAAACTTAATGATGACTGTTACATACAATAAACATTATTATATTTAGATTCATTCCCAAAACAAACTTCTATATTTGAAGGAAGTATACATTGTCTTCTTTAAAATAGCCTGTATTGGTTTGAACTCTCTCATTGAAACTATTATGCTGAAATGTATTCATATATCACATTAATTCATTCCTTTTTTTAAAAGAAACCCCAAATATAAGAATATCTATTTTCTACAAATAGATAATCTAACACATTCAAAGATCATTTTCTTTTACTTTTAAAACACAGGATCTTAGTAGTAATGCTTTTAAGGCAGTTCTGCAATGCTGGTGTAACTGGATGGTTTTCAGGTATCTGAAGTTGTGTTATTTTTCCCAGGAGTACGTTCTAACAAATGTCCCAGTGAGTTCAGGCAGTTATTATTTTTAAAGAAGTTTTGAAACAAATAAAACGTCATGAGACTGAAATAGCAAACTGGACAAATAGTCAAATGGGTTTTTCTTGCCCCTCATTCATGAAATCAAAGGCTAAAATTAGAACTGAATTTGAAAATATATATTAGAAGGTATTTTTAGACACTATCTTTGAATAATTGTAGAATTAATGCCTTAAATCAGAATAGTAAATTTTAATTTTCAAATATATTTGCACAGATTTTATCTTATTGTATCTTATTACAAATAAGATATTGAAATTCCATCTTTTCTTTTTTTAAACTCTTTTAATTTTTACAAGTCTTATTGACAGAGCAAGTATATTATACTCTATTAATCAGGATAACTTCTGTGTGTTCTGTGTATTTAACCTCTCTACATTTTTTAATGATCTTTGGCTCAAAGAATATTTATGTTTAGCAAAGCCGAATCCAAAACCCAGGTTTATTAATACCTAGAACAAGTCCTGGCCCACTACTTGACACTGTTTAAGTTGAGATGGTTGCCATTCATTACTATTCATGGTCTAGAATATGGTAATACTTAGAAAAAACGTTATGGATACTGAAATACTGTACTTCAAATACGAGTTTATAAACGAGCATGTATTTAGAGAAGTTACTCCTGGAGAAACTTAAGAAGAAATGACAAATGAGGCTGAATCATATTTAATTATTCTTTTAAAGTGATAACAGGTAATACAATTATGTAAAGTTTAAAAATAAAATAAAATTAAAAAAATAAAGTGATAACAGGACATAATTCAAAGCAATGTTTGATTTTTGGTAAATTAGATACAAAAAAATCAAATTAGATATCACTTAAATTGGATTATCATTGTAAAAACCATCTTAAAAAGCTCCCCCAAGTTAATTGTTCATAGCACCAAATCAAAGCTTACAAATATCAGAGATTGAGGGATGTGTTGTTTATGAATGTATTCATATGTTTATATATGTATTTATGTGTACTTTATACTCATTTATATATAAAAATTGGTTATTATATGTATTTTATATATAGATACAGAAGGCAATATGTATATATATATACACAAAATTAGACATACTAATTTTTGTTAGTTTAAAAATAAATATAAAATTAGATATACTCAAGCATATATGTATATTATAGTTATGTGAATATGTGTGTTCGTTCAGAGACCAAAATTCTAGGAGAAGGCATGCCAACCATCTATATAGAGAGAGGGACTTTGGGGGTGAAGCATGGAAAAGTGTCATTGTCAATTTTTGTCTCATATACCTCTGAATTTTAAGTAAAATTTGCAGGGAGCATGTCATTGTGGATTATTTTTTATATAAAAAATCAAAATTTAAGGAGTGGAAATGTTGTGTCTTTGTAGTAGCTCATTCTTTTTCAGCACTCTGGAATTCTGAATCACTTTAGCTGTAATTTTCAGGTGATGGCAGTTATTCTTTACAAAGTACCTTTTAGAGCACTTCCATCATCAGATTTTGTTATGAAGTTATAATTATTAAAACATAGATTGACTAACAATTTTGCAAAGTATTTTCAGATGCCAATATATATGCATGGGTTTCTTTTTGCTCAAAGATGTACACTGGTTCAATTATTTATATTCATTGTTGTTGCATATCTTCTTCTTTTATTTCCAGAGACATAAAGCTAGCAGAATATAAACATATGCCTGAAGTTAATACACTCAGATTTTCTCTACAGACAAGAGTTCCTGAAAATGATGAACAAAGAGTTAAAAAAGAAAGAAGGAAAGAAATCTAAATATAAAATAATATAGATTTCATGTCTTAAATTCCAGTAAGTCCATCCTAATTTCTTTCTGATCATGGGTCAGTACTGGTTAATATTTCTTTTTGTAGCCAATATACCATTAAGTAAATAATATTTTAACATTGTAAATGGACTAAATTTTAAATTCATAGAATAAAGGGAAAATGTTATTTGCCATTCTCCTATGCCAATAAGTATTATCAGAATTATCCAAGAGGGGAAAAGCCATAATGGTAATGATATTCATTAAAAGTTTAAATTTAGTATTTCCCTGAGCTTTGCAACTAATTTACTATCTCTACTTTCTATCAATTTTTCTGCTGGTAAAATTTGTGAATCTCCAATAGGCTGTTAATACCTATTAGTACATTTCTGCAGGGAAAACAAATTTCTTAAGGATATAAAATAAATTTAACAGGCTCTGATTACAGAAAACCTTATAGAAAATAAAATATTTTAAATGTAATTTTGAGCAAAATATTAAAAAAATCATCATCATCAAGAAGAAGGCTATATGTTTTACTCTTTTAAGCTGTTATTTTACAAAATATATATTCTAAAAAAATAGCTAATAGACAAACTTCCAACAAGGATATTTCTTGCAATTTGCTAACAAGGATATCTTAAGTTTAAATATAAAGAAAAGTTCATGACTTTGAGTACGCATAAAATAAAACCAAATTGTGGTTTGCAAATATTTAACGTGAATACTTACCAAGAATACAGTAGCAAGGAACACAGAATAATAAAGCAACACAAAACTAATTTTTAAAAAATAGAAATATTTTGACAAACCAAAAATTAAATGAACAAAAAATTATGACAGATATCATATAATGGCAGACATTGCTTGTATATGAAACATGAGCTGATCGGTTTTTCAGTCAGAGATGAACAATGATCGTTCTTGAGATTTAAAATAAATGAACAGGTTTATCAGATACAGTGATATAATTCCAGTGTAGTCAATAGACTATAGAATCTTACATAAGCAAGCCACTTAATGCAATGTTTAACTCTTTCTTGGCTTATTAGAAAATATTTAAATGTCAAGGCCCATGGTTCTGTTCACCCTGGAGGCAACATTTCTTAAAGGTCATTCTGAAAATCTACAGAGTATGAAGACTGCTTTTTAAAAAGTCATAAATGAATTAGTTCAGTCCATATAAAAGTATACATGGGTGAGACCCACGCAATGATTAATCTTTAGATCGATCCAACTGAAAAAGCTACTGAATAGATTTATTTCTTAAGTCTGTTTTTCATCTAGATATGTTTTCCCTGTAGCTTCCCATTGATTTTCCCACTACTTCCAAGGGTCATTTTACCACCTGAAGAAAATGTTATCAACCATGTGAAAAAATATATAGTGATAAGGCAATCCTTAAATACTTAAATACTAAATATTGAAAAAAATATTTAAATTGTTATGAAAATGTTGTTTTAAATATATAATGCTGTATCTCTATATATGCTCTATTTTATAAAATGCTATTTGATAATAACATATACATACTTCATAGTATAATAGTGATTTAGCTAATACACAACATGACAGATGAAAAATAACTTTTAAAATTCTAAAAATATAAATTATAAACCTAAAAAGAAACTTTTTCCTCTTGCTGCTGCTAAGTCGCTTCAATGTCCAACTCTGTGCGACCCCATGGACTGCAGCCTACCAGGCTCCCCCATCCCTGGGATTCTCCAGGCAAGAACACTGGAGTGGGTTGCCATTTCCTTCTCCAATGCATGAAAGTGGAAAGTGAAAGTGAAGTCACTCAGTCATGTCTGACTCTTAGCGACCCCATGGACTGCAGCCCACCAGACTCCTCCGTCCATGGGATTTTCCAGGCAAGAGTACTGGAGTGGGGTGCCATTGCCTTCTCCTTTTCCCCTTAATAAAAGCAAAAAAAAGATGGTGTGTGAATGAATTGACCATAGGAATGTTAAGGACATTTAAAATTATTCTTTACATTTTAAAACTATAAATAGAAAAATTTATATTTTGCAAAAATAATTTAGTCTATTATTTACTAAAAACAGGGATGATTCCAAATGAAAAAATGTCCTTTTTTTTTTTTTGGTGGGGGTTCTCAGGGAAATTCAAAGTAAATACCATTAATTGTCTACTACAGACCCAGAAGTTTAAAAAGAAAAAATGTGAAGGAGCAGGAACTCTTGAATGTTGCTGGTGGGGGTAGAAATGGCTCAGGTTCATGTGTGTGTGTGTTAGTTGCTCAGTTGTGTCCAACTCTTTGTGACCCCATGGACTGTAGCTTACCAGGCTCCACTGTCCATGAAATTCTCCTGGCAAGAATGCTGTGGTGGGTAGCCATTTCCTTCTCCAGGGGATCTTCCTGACCCAGGGACTGAACCTGGGTCTCCAGGTCTTCAGGCAGATTCTTTACTGTCTGAGCTACCAGTGAAGCCCATATAATATATAACAGTAATAATATATAATTCCATTTTAATTACATTCAAAAGTAAGTGAAGTATTTTTATTATGGAGAGAGTTGTTACCTTGCCTGGGGAGAGAATGCTTGAAAATTGGTACAGTAATGGTTTCTTGGTAAGATTATTGACTTCTTTGCTCAGTTATATTTAAGCTACATATTCATGCATTACATTTCAATTTTTTTAAAAGTTTAATTAAAAAATACAAGGATGCATGAAATGATCAGAAGCAAAAGCTAAAGTGTTACACTCATTTCCTAGTCATTTAAATAGTCGTGATTTAAGACTGACATGATGAAAATATCAATAATACCAAAAGTCAGGTATTATATACAAGTTCATTTATCAAGTACAATATCTTTGCAATATATTTATCAAATATCCAGCTCAAAACATTGTCATTCTGGTGTCTCCTAAGACCTCATCAGTTTTAGCCCCAAAGAATCCTAACTGCAGATCTAGTTTGCTTTCATTGTCAGTATCTACTGGCTTCTCCAACCAGTCCATCCTAAAGGAGATCAGTCCTGGGTGTTCATTGGAAGGACTGATAGTGAAGCTGAAACTCCAATACTTTGGCCACCTGATGCGAAGTGTTGACTCATTTGAAAAGACCAGCAAAAGACCTGATGCTGGGAGGGATTGGGGGCAGGAGTAGAAGGGGACGACAGGATGAGATGGCGGGATGGCATCACCGACTCGATGGACATGAGTCTGAGTGAACTCCAGGAGTTGGTGATGGACAGGGAGGCCTGGTGTGCTGCGATTCATGGGGTCGCAAAGAGTCGGACACGACTGAGCAACTGAACTGAACTGACTGGCTTCTCCAAGTAAGCTCAGCCTTGTGGAAGATTTTCTAAACTAGATTAAGATAATCCTCCCACTTTACCATGATTAAAGAACAGTCTCCCCTTTCACTAACATCTATAAACTATTTTTAGTTTAAATGATAAAGTCTTGGAAAAGTTTAAAGCATAAGGTTATAAATCTGGAAAAATACCTCTTCTATTAAACATATATAAGGTACCATTATAAGTTAGTACAGTTTCAAAGTTTATTTGCATTTCAGTGCCCTGGTTCATCTCTTGAGTATACGGAAGAACGTGTGTTGATTCAAAAAAGATTTGCAAATAAGTTTTCTCCTTAATATTTATTTTCTTTTCTTGCTTATATTTTTAGAAAAATAACTCTTATTTTGTCACTAACTTTAAACTATTTTATAATATTTTAACATTGTAATTAATATTTACACTGGCATCTAAATCAATTTGGTAACTGATTACTATGTGCTTATTTGTTTTCAGTTATTTGCCATCTGAAGCTAGGAGTTTCCATCTGGGTCGAGCAATTTCTCACAAAGGATTAAAGATCCAAGAACTGAAAAAGTATATAAAAAAAAGAAAAACTATGAAATGATTTCAATTTCCAGATAAGCCAAGAATCATTGTATAAGATTCCAATAAGTAAAAAGAAAGTTATACAAGGAACTGAATATCTACATAATTTCAACACCATGACTGTTAATGCTCACTTCACAATGAATAATTTACCACAAACACTCTAAGCTCCAATTGAGCTCAGAATTATTTCAGTAAATGTTCTGAATATTAAACTTGAAATAAATCTCTTTGTTCATGTTATCTCTTAATGAACACTATAGGTATATTGACTTGATTTCCAGATATTTCTAATAGTTTCTCATCGTATCACTTTAGGTATTTGCTGTTGTTATCAAATAGTAAGAAAATATAGGGAAGCTCAGATATAAGGAAATAAACCATGGTGTTCTAAGCTTTATAGTTGTCTATCCAAAGCAGGAGTAAATTTATGAGAAGTGAGAGTGCTGGGTGGTGGAGAGCTAAAGGTACATAAGGCTTCAAATAGCAAGCAGATCTCTCAGGCCAAGGGTTGACGAATCTTCACCATCAAAATCCAAATATGTATGAATCCCAATCTATTTGTCTAAATATTTTCCATGGTGGAGAAGTATTTGCCAATCAGTGTGGAATAAAACAAATTATTTACCCATGTGCCTAAACCATCTTGCAATCCTGTGCAAAGTAAAAAATATTATTGTGACTTTAAACTTCCTTTTCTTTCTCTGTGTTTCAAGAGTTAATGGTCCTTATTCATTTTAATGAACAGATCCATGAGTCAGAGTGAAAGTGTTAGTTGCTCAGTTGTACCTTACTCTTTGCTACCCCATGGACTGTAGTCTGCCAGGCTCCTCTGTCCATGTGGTTTTCCAGGCAAGAATACTAGAATACTAGGTAGCTGTTCCCTTCTCCAGGGGATCTTCCTGACCCAGAGATCAAATTCGGGTCTCCTGCATTGCAGGCAGATTCTTTTTAGTACATTCAGAGCCACCAGGGAAACAAAGTAGTGGAACAGTAAACATGCTTTGGGCCCTCTGACGATGGAAAGCTTTCTTAGAAACTTAACAATCAGTGGTGTGTCATGGTTTAGTTACTAACTCATGTCCAACTTACTGCAACCCAATGGACTGTAGCCTGCCAGGCTCCTCTGTCCATGGAATTTTGTCCAAGAATACTGGAGTGGGTTGCCATTTCCTTCTCCAAGTGATCTTCTCAACCCAGGGATCAAACCCAGGTCTCTTGCAATCAGAGAAGACAATAAACCCAGTCTACGAGCAGAAGAGTAACACACAGTAGTGTTGGCACCCTCAAATTCATAACTGAGTCTTAGGCTTTGAAACCTGCGTCCCTGGCGACTTAGATGGTAAAAAATCTGCCTGCAATGCAGCAGACCAGGGATCGATCTCTGGGTTGAGAAGATCCCCTGGAGAAAGGAATGGCTACCCACTCCAGGATTCTTGTCTGGAGAATCCCATGGACAGAGGAGCCACGTGCACTACAGTCCATGGGATCACAAACAGTTGGATTTGACTGAGCCGACTAACACTTTCACCTTTTTCTGTTTCTGTGGCAGCTGGTTTGGAGAGCTGGTTGGTCAAGTTACATAATTTTTTCAAATTCAATTCTATTTAAAAAATGTTTAGTTCTTTCGCTTACATAGAGAAAAAAAGACATTGTTTTTTGTTGTTTTTTGATCAGGGGATTGGAAGGGGTATTAGATGATTTCTGAAACATTGCATTTTATGCAATTTGGGGCATATATTTTGCATATAAATTAGAATATGAGAATGTAAGGTTAGAGACACCTTTAAGAATAATTTATATCTTTGAAGCCAGGGTCCAACACAGCCAAATGCCTTGTTTCTATACCATTTGAGGTCACTACCCTAAGAAGGAAACAAAGGAGATGAGACCAAATGCCAGTTCACTACTTTTAGGAGTATAGTTTGGTATACTTGCCAAAAAAATAATAAATCCATTAATAAGTCATCACTGTCATCTTTATACAAATACCACACAAAATTTGCATCTTGTTTTCTTTTTCACACTTGATCTTCTCTTTCTCATAATTTCCAAGTTCAATTTTGAGGCAAATATTATCTAATATAATTTTCATATGCAGTTTTTTTCTGAGTGGCTTCTCTGACACCATTACCTAAAGCATTTAGGTTTTTTTTTCTCCACAGCAGAAGCAATGTTTATGGTTGATCTTACAAAGATCAAAGAGAGTATATGCAAATCTATATTTTTATTGTTCTCATTCTGAAACACAAAGAGCCTAAGGATACAAATAAGGGAAAGTCATGGCAAATGAGAAGAAAATATTCAACATTAAATGCAAATGAAATTTAATTTGCATTAATTGTACATATCTGGCTCAGAAGTTGTGAAATGTCATATTTGTGGTCTCATTTAAAGGGGATATTAAACTTTAAAAATCACATAGGGCAACTGGTGCTGGAGAGCACTTGGTTTTATCTTTAAGCCTAATTTTGCTTTTAGAGGATTTAAGCTATTATTTAATTATGTTCTTTATACAAATTCTCATAAGAACTAATTGAGGCCAGGCATGGTAGAATTGACATTTATTTTTATTTTATCGTTATTATTATCAGTACTACTACTATTATCAGTACTACTATTTTCCTATGGGGCATTGGCTCCTCAGATTGCTTTGAGGACATGGACTTAAATAAGCCAGCTAAGTGGGAAGAGATCAGATACCACTTTAAATGAATGCTGATAAATTATAAATGACTACCAATGACGATAGTTACATTCAGGTTATCAATTGTTGGAAATCCAATTAGATTAATGATAACTTTAATGTCTACAACACACATTTGAGGAAACACCTGTTTTGAAAATTTGACTTAACTTCTTACTTTGATGTTTATTGTTTTGACAACTTTGCTCACTCCAGGAAAAAGCAGAATCTGGATTTACTCAACCAAAAAGATTCTTGCAGAGTAATGATAACAATCACAACAAATTACTGCAAACGACACTGTGCGATCTAGGCATTTTATTTGAAACATTTTTTTCATTTTAACCACTATTTAGATTTTCAGTATATAAATAAGGAATATGTACTCAGAGAGCTGAAATAATTTACCAATGCACATTCAGCTAATTAATGCACCATCCTGTCAAAAATAGTTGTCTATTCATTCCTTCAAACTTTGTGAGGCAATGCCACTGTTATTCATATTATCCAGATGTGAAAAGCTACATTTAGAGAGTAATTCTCTTAGTATTATCATGGAGAATCAATGGTTGAACTTAAAATAACATACCAAACTAGGAAATCAATAAATATCACTGAGCTAAGGGTCATGGAATAAAAGACCAAAATGTTTATGTGCACCAACTTGATCAGCAGTTGGCACTAACACTATTAACATATTCACTGGTTCATGTTTTTAAACAATTCAGTTCAGTTCAGTCGCTCAGTCCTGTCCAACTCTTTGCGACCCCATGAACCACAGCACGCCAGGCCTCCCTGTCCATCACCAAATCCCAGAGTCCACCCAAACCCATGTCCATTGAGTCGGTGATGCCATCCAACTGTCTCATCTTCTGTCGTCCCCTTCTCCAGCCCTCAACCTTTCCCAGCACCAGGGTCTTTTCAAGTGAGTCAGCTCTTCGCATCATGTGGCCAAAGTACTGGAGTTTCAGCTTCACCATCAGTCCTTCCAGTGAACACCCAGGACTGTTCTCCTTTAGGATGGACTGGCTCAATCTTCTGGCAGTCCAAGGGACTCTCAAGAGTCTTCTCTAACACCACAGTTCAAAAGCATCAATTCTTCAGCACTCAGCTTTCTTTATAGTCCAACTCTCACATCCATACATGACCACTGGAAAAACCATAGCCTTGACTAGATGGACCTTTGTTGGCAAAGTAATGACTCTGCTTTTCAATATGCTATCTAGGTTGGTCATAACTTTCCTTCCAAGGAGTAATCGTCTTTTAATTCCATGGCTGAAATCACCATCTGCAGTGATTTTGGAGCCCGAGAAAATAAAGTCAGCCACTGTTTCCACTGTTTCCCCATCTATTTGCCATGAAGTGATGGGACCAGATGCCATGATCTTCGTTTTCTGAATGTTGAGCTTTAAGCCCACTTTTTCACTCTCCTCTTTCACTTTCATAAAGAGGCTCTTTAGTTCTTCACTTTCTGCCACAAGGGTGGTGTCATCTGCATATCTGAGGTTATTGATATTTCTCCCGGCGATCTTGATTCCAGCTTGTGCTTCCTCCAGCCCAGCGTTTCTCATGATGTACTCTGCATATGAGTTAAATAAGCAGGGTGACAATATACAGCCTTGATGTACTCCTTTTCCTATTTGGAACCAGTCTGTTGTTCCATGTCCAGTTCTAACTGTTGCTTCCTGACCTGCATACAGGTTTTATAGGGACAGGTCAGGTGGTCTGGTATTCCCATGTCTTTCAGAATTTTCCACAGTTTAAATAATTAGGTAACTAAAAATTAGTAAATTCAGTTTTTAGAAGTCCAAAGTGTTGTCTCCTTAAATGAAGTGAATTAAATACAATGTATTTTGAAGTACGTAGGAGGTGGAGATACTAAATTGTAATGTATCTAACAAATAGAGGATGTGATCCTAATTGTAGAAATGTATTAGCCATGAACTGAACCTACCATTTCAGTTATCTCCTCTGTATAACATTAAATCATTTCCTGCATTTGATACATGACCTACAAAAATGTTTAAGGTATCTCATTTAAAATTTTAAAATCCCCTAGATTCTATAAGTGCTAACTGCCATAAGAACCAGCAGAGCACTGCTGTTCCCACCAGGAAGTTTAATTGATAACAAAAAAGCAAGAAGGACGGAATTTTGTCCTGTGTCATTGCTGCCAGTGTTCTAGAGAAAACAGTAAATGTCTGGCTCAGAAATCATCAAAGTATGCCATTTGTGCCCCACAAAACATCTTGGCAAAGTTTTCCTACGGTATTAGGAATACCCTGCTTAGGATATTGTCAGGCCAATTTGTTTGAAGAATAAGGTTGATTTTTAACATTTTTTTCATAAAAGTATACCAACTCTTCGGAGAAGGCGACGGCACCCCACTCCAGTACTCTTGCCTCAAAAATCCCAGGGACGGAGGAACCTAGAAGGCTGCAGTCCATGGGATCGCTGAGGGTCGGACACGACTGAGCTACTTCACTTTCACTTTTCACTTTCATGCATTGGAGAAGGAAATGGCAACCCACTCCAGTGTTCTTGCCTGGAGAATCCCAGGGACAGGGGAGCCTGGTGGGCTGCCATCTATGGGGTGGCACAGAGTCGGACACGACTGAAGAGACTTAGCAGCAGCAGCAGCAGCAACACCAACTCTTACAGAAAATTTTATCACTATACTTCACTGAAGTGTCATACACCTAGAAATTGTTATCTGAGATGATGCAAATGTTAGTGACATTCATATTATGGAGTGGGAAAGTAGATGAGAGATAACTTTTGGGTCTTAGGTCATCTGAGGTCATGCATTCACTGAGGGCACTAGGGATTGACAGGAGATAAAACTATGTATTTAGTTAGCATCAGAAAGCTAGAGAAAAACAACTTCAAGCTCTGCATTATTTCCTTTAGTTATTAAAATCTTACATCCTCATACACATACATATGCTTCCCAGGTGGTACTAGGGGTAAAGAAATCTGCCTGCCAATGCAGGAGATGTTAGAGATGCAAGTTCAATCCCTAGGCCAAGAAGATCCCCTGGAGGAGAGTGTGGCAATCCACTCCAGTATTCTTGCCTGGAGAATCCCATGGACAGAGGAGCCTGGTGGGCTATAGTCCATGGAGCTGCAAAGATCGGACATGACTGAATGACGCAGCACACATGCACACATACACATGTGCACACACACACACAGGGAATCTTTCTATGACCGTTCTGTAAAACTGTGTCTTCCTTTGTAGACTTTGTAGACTACAACAGTAATTGTAACCAGGAATATCAAGATTCTGGATTAAAGTTACTGAGTTATAATGGCAACAGAATTATGCCATCAGGTCTTGTACATAGAATAGGCCACTTGTAGAGGAAAATATACAATATCAAAATTCAGAAAGATGACACTTGGAAGTAACTAGAAGACCTAGAAACTCTTAACTCTTCTGAAATCCTCTGTTTTAGAAAACAGTGTCTCAAGTATAGAAGAAAAATAACACCATCATTCTCTACCCCTCATTATAACTAATCCAGAAATCAGGAATCGAACAAAGCTCAAAGTAGAAGGACAAAAAAATATGAAAGGCCAGTATGTATCTGCCTTGCACAGCAGTCCCTACATGAGCAGTTCATATGAGCAAGACAGCTCTTGTGGCACCTCCATCTCCTGCAGCCTTTTGGTGGGTCTCTTTCAGGAAAAACTGACAAAAGGCCACTTAGTAACACCAGTTTCTACCACTGCACCTGGCTCTAAGACCGGCACAACTAATACTCATAATCTTCCTCTTCTACACTTCATTTTTGTTTTCCTCACTCTCAGCCAGCATCTCTGCTGGTCTTAAAGGATATCCCAGGCCTTTACTGCTGAGAGGTATAAGCCCTGGTCTTTATGCCATTACTATGTTGTGCTTCTAACTACGACGTCTTTCCACTGTAAAAATTGAGGCCCCAGAGAGCAACTACGTACATTTCTCCATTGGTTAGCAGCAGCTCTACAATAATCTGGTGATCATGTCAAATTTCTTTCTTGCTTATTCTTCTCAGGATTAACCATGGACTAAGTAAATGGATAAACAGAGCATGAATTGTAATGACATTTTTTCTATGTCCTCTATTGAAAGCATTTTTCCTCTGGAAGCCCTTTAAACTTGCAGACCCCAGAGTAACACAAATTTACCCAAGTAAGCTTTTGGGAGTGACAGTAAATGGGATCCTTTGCACTGACTCCTTTAAGTTCTCAAATCCAAGTATTCTATCCCAAGTCCATAGACCTATGTGAAATAAACAAAGAAAATGATGGGGAACACGTGTACACCTGTTGGATTCATGTTGATGTATGGCAAAACCAATACAATATTGTAATTAGCCTCCAATTAAAATAAATACATTTAAATTAAAAAAAAAAGAAAATGATGATTGCTCTATTAGAGTATAAACTTATTACGGAAGATGACACTCCTTCACTGCAGTTTCATCACCAAGTTCTTATCTCATGAGGCCATTTCATGATCCTATCCAGACTGGCAGTTTCTGAGTGATGCAGCATGGAATCAGTTCAGTTCAGTTCAGTTCAGTCCAGTCACTCAGTCGTGTCCGACTCTTTGCGACCTCATGAACCATAGCACGCCAGGCCTCCCTATCCATCACCAACTGCCAGAGTCTACCCAAACCCATGTCCATTGAGTCGGTGATGCCATCCAACTATCTCATCCTCTGTCGTCCCCTTTTCCTCCCGCCCTTCATCATGGAATGCTGCTGCTGCTGCTGCTAAGTCACGTCAGTCGTGTTCGACTCTGTGAGACCCCACAGACGGCGCCCCTGCCCCTGAGATTCTCCAGGCAAGAACACTGGAGTGGTTTGCCGTTTCCTTTTCCAGTGCACTAAATGAAAAGTGAAAGTGAAGTTGCTCAGTCGTGTCTGACTCTTCAGGACCCATGGACTGCAGCCTACCAGGCTCCTCTGTCCACGGGATTTTACAGGCAAGAGTACTGGAGTGGGGTGGCATTGCCTTCTCTGCCATCACGGAATGGGTCCAGTTAATTTCATGGTCATATCCCTACTGCTGCATCTCCTTTTATGTACAGTATGTCTCTTCATCCAGTGAAAAGTTAGGTGAGAGTCTGTGATAATAGATCAAAAACTTAGTAAGCTCTCAGATAATATTACTGGTTAAGGTCCAGTAGTGCAAAAAGACAAATCCGTACCCAGAATATATGCAGATTTCACCAAAGATGAATGCGTACATCACTAAGGACAGATAATCTAATATAGTCAAGTGGTTGATGGATGAGATGGTGACATATAAGGGATCACCTTTACACTCTGTTGCTAGCCTGTTAAATATTTTCAACAGCAGTAAGTAAAGGAGCCTGGGTTGAGTGAAAGTCTATGATTGTACCTTCTCACCATGGAAATCTACATGTGAAGGTTCCAGCAGCTTTACTGAAAACTGAAAAAAAAAAAAAAAAAGTAAAAACAGTCTTTTGTTTCCAATAGGAAAATGAATAATCAAATCACTGATATATCTATACAATGGAACACTACTCAGTAATAAAAGGGAAAAAACAGGAATACAGGTAAATCTCCAATTCATTATTTGAAGTGAAAGAACCCGAATTCAAAAGTTTATATTCTGTATGATTACATTTATATAATACAGCAAAGGCAAAATCGTAAGGACAGAGAACATTTCAGCAGTTGACAAGGTTTTATTGTGGGGGTGGGAGGATGATTTGGCTATCAAGGGACAGACAATATACCTGATGTGAAGAACTGACTCATTGGAAAAAACCCTGATGCTGGGAAAGATTGAAGGCAGGAAGAGAAGGGGACGAAAGAGGATGAGATGGTTGAATGACATCACCGACTCAATGGACATGAGTTTGAGCAAGCTCTGGGAGTTGGTGATGGACAAGGAAGCCTGGGATGCTGCAATGGGGTCACAGAGTCGGACACGACTGAGCTATTGAACTGAACTTAACTGAACATCACTCTGCATTTGTCAAAACACACAATGTACACCTGAAAGAGTCAATCTGACTTTATCCAAGATAGAAATTAAAAATTAACAAGGAACAAATAATTAAAATCTTAGAACATACAGATGGATCCTTCTTTTAAAGAGATAAACCCTGAAAATCATGAAACAGCTCATCCCTTTAATACTGATTATTGCATCCATTTAAATAAATGGAATTCTGAGCTGTTAATAATATCAGCTTAGAGAATGTAAACACTTAAATCTCTTTTCTATTCAGCATTTTTTAAATTGGTGGATCATCAGTGAATAAAGCAAACTACTCATGCTGCTCTGTAATGATCCTCTTTTAATTACTTCGACTGTTTTCTACATGGCACTATTTCTTAAAATCTAAAAGATCACCAATATTTTTTGAACTGGAGACATTAAAAAGGAGGATTATCTTTATATCTCAGCTTTTATTCCTTTATGTTCATGCTTTCTTCCAAGAAATCGCTTAACAGCACCAGTCTCCTACTTCTAATTAACCAATTATCACTACTTGATTTTAAGGTAACTTCATATTCTGTTAAAACTGCTAAACGTTTTTATAGACTGTATCTCTCCCTACTTTTAAGCTTCTGATTTTTTAACTCCTTGTAAACTTTGAGGCAAAAAATAAGAACTATGTAGATTCCTTCCAAGTCACTCTCATGGATCACAGCAAGTGAATCCTGATATTGCCCCTCATTTCTTATCAGCTTCTGGGCCTGATGATATGAAAATTACCAGATATTAGAGAGAAAAGACCAAAAAAAAAAAAAAAAAGATAGTGGAAAGAGAACATATGATAAATAATCAATAGAGCTGTTTAGTCCTGTCCAAGTGAAGCCAGTTAGGAAAGAATCAGGAACTAATTTTGACTTTGACTCCTGTTGCCAGGACTGCTGATCTCTCCTAGGAATTTAATTTTAAAAAGTCATTTTTATTTTTGTTCTTCTCTGAACAATGCCTGGGGAAAAGATTTTATTTTCAGATATTGGTTGCATCACACAAATGCTTGTTTGTAAAATAAACTTATTGCACAAGATACCCTGGGCAGGTGAACATCAAACACCCAAACTCACATATAAAAGTGAGAAATGAAGGATTTAGGGGATTTGGATTTGTTTTCTGACATTCTCTGGCTTTATGAACACAGCCATACATAGTTAGCTAATATTTTGTTCACCGAATTCCAGGAGAAAGTTACTGAAGTCATAACTTCAGCCATGGTCTTCAGATCCACCCCCGACCAACAACCCAGACTAAACACATGCTTTGACCACCTGTTAATTTGAGGGGGAAAAGGGAGTGGGAGTGGAGAGAAGAGTCACAGGAGCAAGAAGAAGGAAGAAAAAGCCTGAGAAGTACTGCAGTAGAGTCTACATTGATAATGGATGTGGACTGAGATAAATGTGATACTTATTTTCATAAAACTTTATCTTTTTAAAACTATAAACAAATATGAACTAGAAGTTCTTTCTCATTTTTATTCATATTTCAGTTGTTTCTCATTTCCCACTTTATTCTTAAAATAATATCCATGTTCTTAGCAATATTAAGTATGAGGTAAGGGGACCCGTTCAAGATCCTTTCTATGATGCTGATTGTTGCTATTGTTCAGTCACTCAGACTTGTCCGACTCTTTGCAACCTGATGGACTGCAGCATGCCAGGCTTCCCTCTCTTTACTGTCTCTTGAAGATTGCTCAAACTCATGTCCATTGAGTTGATGATTCCATTCAACAATCTAATCCTCTGTTGCCTCATTTTCCATCTGCCCTCAATATTTCCAAGCATCAGGGTATTTTCCAACGAGTGAGCCCTTCACATCGGGTGGTTAAAGTATTGGAGCTTCAACTCCAGCATCAGTACTTCCAATGAATATTCACATTTGATTTCTTTTAGGATTGACTGGTTTGATTTCCTTGCAGTCCAAGAGACTTTCAAGAGTCTTCTCCAACACCACAATTCAACAGCATCAATTCTTTGGCACTCAGCCTTCTTTATGGTCCAACTCTCACATCTGTAATGACTACTGGAAAAACCATAGCTTGACTATATGTGCCGATATCCTATAATAAAGGCTAGGGTACAGCATCTACTATTACATATTCTCTCCTTTTCATTTTTTTATTCTTCTTCCTTTTAAATATTTATTGTTAAAATGCCTCTTAGTTATTTTTATAACTTGCCACATTCAGTAAGTCTGCTTAAGATGAGGCTTGAAAGGTGTAGTTATTCTTAATAATTCTCTTGAGCCTTATTGGTAAAGTCAGTATTGACTTTCTTTTCTGATGATGTAATGAGAGCTTAATGAAATAGAACAATAATGATAAAATATCTAAATTCTCCACTATGTCAGAAGCAGTCAGCTCCAATTTTAAAGCGAGTCTTTATCATTCACCAGGAGTAGATTTCTATGTAGTTAGTATTCTCTTGGTTCAGTTTTATGAGATCCTTTGCTGGTGACTTGGCAGTCTCTATTCCTGGAGGTCATGTTGGACTTTTGTGTGTGAAAAAATGAAAATGTAGTTCTACTACCTGGGCCAATGAACACATAAAGAGTTTCTCCATTGTGTCATTCTTCTGAGGAACTATCACTATTGATAACTATGTAATCTATCATCAGAGAGCATTAAAAATGATGTATCATTTTGCCCTGCTTGTACCTTAGAAGTCCTGACATTACCAATTCTAACTTTCAGAGTTGGCTTAGTAATGTCATGTGCTTCATCAAACTTGGGCAAAATAGACACAAAGGAAATGTAAAAATAGTGGCTTTTTCATGATTTTCCTGGTTAGTTAGTTTTACTGAAGATAGTTGAAAAATAGTGTGTATGTAATTTTTCTATAACAAAACTACTACCAAACTAGAATGTATTTGTTTTTTTTATTTTATTTTATTTTTAAACTTTACAATATTGTATTAGTTTTGCCAAATATCAAAATGAATCCGCCACAGGTATACCTGTGTTCCCCATCCTGAACCCTCCTCCCTCCTCCCTCCCCATACCATCCCTCTGGGTCGTCCCCGTGCACCAGCCCCAAGCATCCAGTATCGTGCATCGAACCTGGACTGGCGACTCGTTTCATACATGATATTATACATGTTTCACTGCCATTCTCCCAAATCTCCCCACCCTCTCCCTCTCCCACAGAGTCCATAAGACTGATCTATACATCAGTGTCTCTTTTGCTGTCTCGTACACAGGGTTATTGTTTCCATCTTTCTAAATTCCATATATATGCGTTAGTATACTGTATTGGTGTTTTTCTTTCTGGCTTACTTCACTCTGTATAATAGGCTCCAGTTTCATCCACCTCATTAGAACTGATTCAAATGTATTCTTTTTAATGGCTGAGTAATACTCCATTGTATATATGTACCACTTTTTTCTTATCCATTCATCTGCTGATGGGCATCTAGGTTGCTTCCATGTCCTGGCTATTATAAGCAGTGCTGCGATGAACATTGGGGTACACGTGTCTCTTTCCCTTCTGGTTTCCTCAGTGTGTATGCCCAGCAGTGGGATTGCTGGATCATAAGGCAGTTCTATTTCCAGTTTTTTAAGGAATCTCCACACTGTTCTCCATAGTGGCTGTACTAGTTTGCATTCCCACCAACAGTGTAAGAGAGTTCCCTTTTCTCCACACCCTCTCCAGCATTTATTGCTTGTAGACTTTTGGATCGCAGCCATTCTGACTGGCGTGAAATGGTACCTCATAGTGGTTTTGATTTGCATTTCTCTGATAATGAGTGATGTTGAGCATCTTTTCATGTGTTTGTTAGCCATCTGTATGTCTTCTTTGGAGAAATGTCTATTTAGTTCTTTGGCCCATTTTTTGATTGGGTCATTTATTTTTCTGGAATTGAGCTGGAGGAGTTGCTTGTATATTTTTGAGATTAGTTGTTTGTCAGTTGCTTCATTTGCTATTATTTTCTCCCATTCTGAAGGCTGCCTTTTCACCTCGCTAACAGTTTCCTTTGTTGTGCAGAAGCTTTTAAGTTTAATTAGGTCCCATTTGTTTATTTTTGCTTTTATTTCCAGTATTCTGGGAGGTGGGTCATAGAGGATCCTGCTGTGATGTATGTTGGAGAGTGTTTTGCCTATGTTCTCCTCTAGGAGTTTTATAGTTTCTGGTCTTAGGTTGAGATCTTTAATCCATTTTGAGTTTATTTTTGTGTATGGTGTTAGAAAGTGTTCTAGTTTCATTTTTTACAAGTGGTTGACCAGTTTTCCCAGCACCACTTGTTAAAGAGATTGTCTTTAATCCATTGTATATTCTTGCCTCTTTTGTCAAAGATAAGGTGTCCATATGTGCGTGGATTTATCTCTGGGCTTTCTATTTTGTTCCATTGATCTATATTTCTGTCTTTGTGCCAGTACCATACTGTCTTGATAACTGTGGCTTTGTAATAGAGCCTGAAGTCAGGTAGGTTGATTCCTCCAGTTCCATTCTTCTTTCTCAAGATAGCTTTGGCTATTCAAGGTTTTTTGTATTTCCATACAAATTGTGAAATTATTTGTTCTAGCTCTGTGAAGAATACCGTTGGTAGCTTGATAGGGATTGTATTGAATCTATAAATTGCTTTGCGTAGTATACTCATTTTATGTAAAATGCCTCTTCCATAATTCAAAGCTTAGCCCAACGACCAAATAGTTTAAACCTTTCTCCCTAGGTTCCGCTTGTGGCTCTCTGGAATTTTTACCACAGGTCTTTGTATATGTTTTTATTTGGGCACATACACACACACACACACACACACACACACCTATATATGTTGTTGTTATTGTTTAGTTGCTAAGTTGTGTTTGGCTCTGTGATCCCATGGACAATAGCCCACCAGTCTCCTCTGTCCATGGGATTTCCCAGGTAAGAATCCTGGAGTGGGTTGCCATTTCCTTCTCCAAGGGTTCCTCCCAACCAAGGGCCTTGTCTCCTGCATTGCCAAGCAGGTTCTTTACTGCTGAACCACCAGGGAAGCCCACCTACTATATATAGGCACACAATAAATAACTTTGAAATAATTTGAGTGAATATAAATGATAAATAATTTGCTTGTAAAAATTCAACAAATTTAAATTGGAATGAATAGGATCCTATAAAAAGGCACTTTTCATAGATTATAGTATAGACATAGAAGTTACTATAAGAACAACGGGTTTTCCAGGTAGCTCAGTGGTAAAGAATCAGCCTGTCAATGCAGGAGATGCAGGAGACACAGGTTTGATCCCAGGGTTAGGAAGATTACCTGGAGTAGGAAATGGCAACCCACTCCAGTACTGCCTGGAAAATTCCATGGACAGAGAAGCCTGGTGGGCTGCAGTCCATGGGGCTGAAAGAGTTGAACATGACTGAGCATGCACCCGCATGAACATAACAACAACTCTTAGTTTCAGAGCCCAGGACTTGAAGCAAAATATCTATCTTCCTGTCTATCTATCAATCTAACTGTTTACATAATGTATTATATATACATATGCATATATTACACATATGAAAAAGCCAGGTAATGTTCTGCTTTTCTTTTTTTTTTTCTAACTAGTAATGAAATTAATAAAAACACTTGTTATTTCTTATAAATTTCTTACATTCGTAGCATCTATTTCAAAGTTAAATGTAGTCTAACTGTGGAAAATAAAAGGAATTAAAACATACACATTTCCATTTAAAGCTGTAATATTGTATCTGAAAATACAGTACTAGCAGTCAATTCTTACCAGTTAGTAAATAAAAGCAAATGAGGAATAAGGATTTTAATTCTCTTGTAGTAAATATAGTTAATTTTAAGTGAGCTTTTTCCAATTTTGATTTGCATTTTATTCATGCATTAAATACATTTACATACTGCTCTCAATAAAATAATGCATGCTGATTAATCTATTGACTCCTTTCAAAGTCTTCCCCAACCCATCAGATGCCTATAGACATTAATGACACTTTTCTAATAATAGAAGAATAGGACCTTAAGAAATAATTTGATTTCTTAATATCACAAACCCAGATGTACTTTTTTCTATATCATTTCTTAAGTTCAGTTTGAGTTCTTCTTCCTAGATAATAATCGCTTAGGTCAAAAGACAGAATCTGTATTTTATTTTATTTTATTTTTTTTCAGAATCTGTATTTTAGAGTAACAAAATAAAAATTGAAAAAAATCTATAATGTTCTAGTTCTACAGTATTTATTGCAACAATTTACCCATTATGCTCCTGTGAATCATGTTTCTAATGTGTGACCTTTAATAATAAAAGTAGGAATAAAGTTTTAGCTGCCTCATGAAATGTAGTAAAATTGCAAAGTAAAGAATCAAAATCACCTCTATTTGTGCTCACAGAAACCTCCAAAATTCCTCAATAGTAAAGTTATATATCATAGACAAAAATAATTTGAACATCATCTCATAAGGGATTCTTAAATAAGCCAGGATCTGGTCTATTTCAAAACTTAAACACATATATGTCATATCTAATTTTTTTTTGATTTTTTAAATTTATTTTTTTTTTTTACTTTACAATATTGTATTGGTTTTGCCATACATCAACATGCATCCACCATGGGTGTACATGTGTTCCCCATCCTGAACCCACCTCCCACCTCCCTCCCATACCATCCCTCTGGGTCATCCCAGTGCACCAGCCCCAAGCTTACTGTATCCTGCATCGAACCTGGACTGGCAATTCATTTCTTATATGATATTATACATGTTTTAATGCCATTCTCCCAAATCATCCCCTCCTCCCTCTCCCACAAAGTCCAAAAGACTGTTCTATATATCTGTGTCTCTTTTGCTGTCTCACATACAGGTTGTCTTAAATTTTAAAGTAATTATCTCTATATTAAAACATGTTAATGCTCACATCTATAAAAATACAATATATTGCACATATACTTATTTAACAAGACAACCTGGTTTGTCAAGAACCTGGTGCTCAAGCAAGAGGAGTCAGTTGCCCTCTTTTGGAAGTGTTCCTTCCCCAAATACAGCTGCTGGGATCTGGGACTTGGAGGCTATGCTGTAAGAGAACATTTTTTTCCCCTCTTAGAGCAGGAAAGGTAGAATAAAATAAATTGATATTCAAACACATCCTTACTTAAACTTATCTGGTACATTCTCAGTCAGATATAGAAAGGAGTAATGAATAACAGTAGCTCCCAAAGGGAAACTCACCATATGGTAAATGGGTCTCTGCAGGTAAACAATTTCAACTTCAGAGCCTAGGATATAGCAATCAAGTGTTGATTCTCTGATCAGCATGCAGTTAATGCGGAAAGAGCTCCTGGCCCTCTAAACAAAAAAAGAAGAAAAATTCCCATCTTAATATTAGTGCCACAATGAGGACTTGAGGAAGGTTAATTATAAAAAAGCAATAGCACAAGGGACATCTCTGTCACTCTCACTGAGCATTAAAGTGAAAAGAGCATAATTCCTCTCAGCCAAAGGAGCAGACCAAGAGGTAATCTTGATCTGCATAAATAAGTACAAGAAAGTGGTCATGATGAACAAACCACAGTGGGCTTGCAGGGGTAACATAGGAGCTTTCTTGGTCTGCCCTGAGAATGAGTCTGGAATGATGAAGGGATATGAAACCAACCTAAACAGTACATGTGATTCCTTGTAGGTTATCTCAGGGGAACATCGGAAGGATTGATTCAATGACAAGTATATTACCCTGGGGTCTCTCAAGATTATATCCAGAAAGAAATTTTAGAAAGAAAAGACTGAATTCCATACTAATTTAACGGTGAGAGTTTCATAGGTATAAATAATTGTAGCAGTGAAATCTAATTATATGCCACTCATTCTTTGTATTTAAACTGCCTTTCAATCCTTAAAACCACTCCATTTATTGACGGACTAACCGGGGTACTGAGGTAACAATGGCCCAATTACACACACTCAGTAACAAGTAGAATCACTGTTAGAACCCAAGAAATCTGACTCCAAAATTTCCTTTTAAAACTATTTCTCTTAACACTGGATATTTTAGGAAATAGAAACTTACTATGGAGATGAGGCTAACAGGATCTATAATGTTTGGGTTTCAGTTGATCCCCTTTCTATTACTTGTTTTTGAAGATCATTTAACTTACAATATATAACTTCTTGTATCTTCCCAACTAAAAGTTTAGCCATTTCTACGAATGGAGTTGAAAACAAATCTATTTTTTGATAAATAATCACTTTGCTCTCAGCATCTAAAACTTGTTACCAGAAATATTGTCTTCTGCCAGACAGACAAATGGTATTATTTCTTATCCCAATGCCTATGATAGGCATTTTGATTGTTATTATTTTTTATTGTGTTTATTTCTGGAATTTTCTACTTCTTTGAGGTTACTATACTTGTCATTAGCTAGAAGCTACAATATGAATTTTGCATTCAAATTTCAGTGCCCTTTTCTGTGCATGCAAATATTATACTTCAAATGATATCATCTGTTCACACTTTTTATTGAAAGAACTCAAATATTAACACTTTGTTCTCTTTGAAGATGGTGATCTAAGTTTTATAAAGTAAACACTCCAATTATATTACTGGTTTGAAAGGAAATTTCTGAATTTTAATTAAAGATACTTGACAATTTTGATTAAAGATATTTGCTTTTGTCAGATTAATGAGGCATAGCTTTACTTGGTTTTCACTGATTTATTTTGATACATGGACAGGTAGAATTGCTTTGATTCATGGATAAATTTGTTTTAATAGAAGTATTTCCAAATTTCAAGTTTATATTTAAGATGAGTATAAACATGCTTAGATTGTTTCAACACTTTCAGTGAAGATTTTGATTTAAAAGTTGCTCTATTCCCTTCAATCCAACTAAAATTTCAGATTATGAGTAATTACATAGAAAACCTTTATAAAAAGCTAAAAAAAATCATATATAAAACTTATGCTCATAGCATATTAATAAAAGTAAAATCAGCAATTCATAACAGATATAAAATAATCATTTGTAGAGTAGCTGCAATCAATTATTATTATAACACTCACCAGGTTCAAGAGAATTAAACAAAATCCTTATAAACATTGCTTACTCATTAACAAACCAGCTTAAAGATTATCAAATGCACTGCCTTTTTTTGTTGTTGAGATATTTAAGATATCCCAAGTTAATGATTCAAGGTATTATGAAGGGATTTTAAATGAAATCTATTGAAAATTTCCATAATGGGTGCCTCTGAAGTCTGAAACATGTATATGAATAGGATTTGTCTGATACTCTCCACCGCATTTTCAAGATTGGATAAGAGAGGAACATGTATTAAAATCAGACACCATTTCTTACATGTTGTAATTTAGGATGGTCAAGGAAGGAATACAACTTTTTTATACTCCCCTTTATATTTTTTACAATTTTACCATTCATCCTTAAGAGGCATTTATTAATAACAATCAGACTTGGTTTCAGTAAAGGAAGGTTGATTTACACTAAATCTCCTGCTGAGAACAATTTTAAAAACCCAGACACAAACACCTACTTTAAAACCCAAAGGAAATGCTAAGGGTGTGAAGAATAACCAGTTAGGATCTGTGAGAGGATGAAAGCACAGGCAGAGACAAGTTTAGGGCTTCTTTTAACTATTTTCTGACTCAAGAGAAAGTAGCAGAGAAGTATTTTCTGACTAAAGAGGAAGTAGCAGAGAAGCTGTTATCAGTCCTGCTATGCTAGGGGGCAGAAATTGGAGTTCAGAGATGGTAACCTGGTGAACTCATCTTGATTTCAGAGAATTATGATCAATAAGTAGAAGTGAGATAGATAGAGTGCCTTAAGAACTACGGAGACAGGTTTTTGAAATTGAACAGGAGACAGGGATCAAGACCATCCCCAAGAAAAAGAAATGCAAAAAGGCAAAATGGTTGTCCAAGGAGGCCTTACAAATAGCTTTGAAAAGAAGAGAAGTGAAAGGCAAAGGAGAAAAGGAAAGATATACCTCTTTGAATACAGAGTTCCAAAGGATAGCAAGGAGAGATAAGAAAGCCTTCCTCAGTTATCAGTGCAAAAAAATAGAGGAAAACAACAGAATGGGAAAGGCTGGAGATCTCTTCAAGAAAATTAGAGATACCAAGGGAACACTTCATGCAAAGATGGGCAATATAAAGGACAGAAATGGTATGGACCTAACAGAAGCAGAAGATATTAAGAAGAGGTGGCAAGAATATACAGAAGAAGTATGCAAAAAAGATCTTCATGACCCAGATAACCACAGTGGTGTGATCACTCACCTAGAGCCAGACATCCTGGAATTTAAAGTCAAGTGGGCCTTAGGAGGCATGACTACGAACAAAGCTAGTGGAGGTAATGGAATTCCAGTTGATCTATTTCAAATCCTAAAAGATGATGCTATGAAAGTGCTGCACTCAATATGCCAGCAAGTTTGGAAAACACGGCAGTGGCCACAGGAATGGAAAATGTCAGTTATCATTCCAATCCCTAAGAAAAGCAATGCCAAAGAATGTTCAAACCGCCCCACAAATACACTCGTCTCACACAATAGCAGAGTAATGTTCAAAATTCTCAAAGCCAGGCTTCAACAGTACATGAACCATGAACTTTCAAATGTTCAAGCTGGCTTTAGAAAAGGCAGAGGAACCAGAGATCAAACTGCCAACATCTGGATCATCAAAAAAGCAAGAGAGCTCCAGAAAAACATCTGTTTCTGCTTTATTGCCTATGGCAAAGCCCTTGATTGTGAGGACCACAACAAACTCTGGAAAATTCTTAAAGAGATGGGAATACCAGACCACCTAATCTGCCTCTTGAGAAATCTGTATGCATGTCAGGAAGCAACAGTTAAAACTGGACATGGAACAACAGACTGGTTCCAAATAGGGTAAGGAGTACTTCAAAGCTGTATATTGTCAGCCTTGTCAAAAAACCCTGCTTATTTAACTTATATACAGAGTACATCATGAGAAATGCTGGGCTGGATGAAGCACAAGCTGGAATCAAGTTTTCTGAGAGAAATATCAATAACCTCAGATATGCAGATGACACGACACTTATGGCAGAAAGTAAAGAATAACTAAAAAGCCTCTTGATGAAAGTGAAAGAGGAGAGTGAAAATGTTGGCTTAAAAGTCAACATTCAGAAAAAGATTGTGGTATCTTGTCCCATCACTTCATGGCAAATAGATGGGGAAATAGTGGATACAGTGGCAGACTTTATTTTTTTTTGGCTCCAAAATCACTGTAGATGGTGACTGAAACCATGAAATTAAAAGACTATTGCTCCTTGGAGAAAAAGTTATGACCAACTTAGACAGCATATTAAAAAGCAGAGACATTACTTTGCCTACAAAGTCCATCTAGTCAAAGCTATAGTTTTTCTAGAAGTCATGTATGGATGTGAAAGTTGGACTACAAAGAAAGCTGTGTGCTGAAGAATTGATGCTTTTGAACTGTGGTGTTGGAGAAGACTCTTGAGAGTCCCTTGGATTGCAACGAGATCCAGCCAGTCAATCCAAAAGGAAATCAGTCCTGAATATTCATTAGAAGGACTGATGTTGACGTTGAAACTCCAACACTTTGGCCACCTGATGTGAAGAATTGACTCCTTGGAAAAGACTCTGATGCTGGGAAAGATTGAAGGCAGGAAGAGAAGGGTATGACAGAGGATGAGATGGTTGGATGGCATTACCGACTTGATGGACATGAGTTTGAGCAAGCTCCAGTATTTGGTGATGGACAGGGACATCTGATATACTGCAGTCCATGGGGTTGCACAGACTTGGACATAACTGAGGGACTGAACTGAGTTGAACTGATTATCCAGAACTCACAAGAACTAAGGCTCAGATTTACATCTACTCAATCCTTGAAATTTGATTAAGTTGATCCTGGATTGCTAGCACAACAAATCTCCTGGCAGAAACAGAAAGGTTGTATGTTGAAAGATAACTTCGTGTAAAACCATGATATTTCTACAATTTTGTTGATTCAATGTGTAGCACACAGTGTTAAAAAGGAAAGTAATATATTGACAAGAGAAGACAGTATTCAAGAACTTAAAACATAGGCAACAGAGAAAGGACATCATAGTTACCAGCTACAGGTTTTAGCATCAGTTGCCAGCAGCATATGCAATTATCAGGCAGACAAGCAACACCATCACTGCAGAAGCCTATGAATAACAGTTAGAACTGGACATGGAACAACAGACTGGTTCGAAATAGGAAAAGGAGTACGTCAAGGCTGTATATTGTCACCCTGCTGTTTAATTTTTATGCAGAGTACATCATGAGAAACACTGGACTGGATGAAGCACAAGCTGGAAACAAGATTGCTTAGAGAAATATCAATAACCTCAGACATGCAGATGACACCACCCTTATGGAAGATAGTGAAGAAGAGCCAAAGAGCTTCTTCATGAAAGTGAAGAGAGGAGTGAAAAAGTTGGCTTAAAGCTCAACATTCAGAAAACTAAGGTCATGGCATCTGATCCCATCACTTCATGGGAAATAGATGGGGAAACAGTGGAAATTGTGCCTGACTTTATTTTTGGGGGGCTCCAAAATCACTGCAGATGGTGACTGCAGCCATGAAATTAAAAGACACTTATTCATTGGAAGGAAATTTATGACCAACCTAGATAGCATATTAAAAAGCAGAGACATTACTTTGCCAACAAAGTTCCATTTAGTCAAGGCTATGGCTTTTCCAGTAGCCATGTATGTATGTGAGAGTTGGACTATAAGGAAATCTGAATGCTGAAGAATTGATGCTTTTGAACTGTGGTGTTGGAGAAGACTCTTGAGAGTCCTTTGGATTGCAATGAGATCCAACCAGTCCATCCTAAAGGAAATCAGTCCTGAATATTCATTGGAAAGATTGATGTTGAAGCTGAAAGTCCAATACTTTGGCCACCTGATGCGAAGAGCTGACTCATTGGAAAAGACCCTGATGCTGGGAAAGATTGAAGGCGGGAGGAGAAGGGGATGACAGAGGATGAGATGGTTGGATGGCACCACAGACTCGATGGACATGAGTTTGAGTAAACTCCAGGAGTTGATGATGGACAGGAAGGCCTGGCATGCTATGGTTCACGGGGTTGCAAAGAGTCGAACATGGCTGAGTGATGAACTGAACTGAACTGATGAACATCAATCACCATGACATCAGCTGGCTCAAGGCACCCCTCCCTGACCATAAGAACCCAGGAAGAAACCCTTCTCAGACTCTTTGATCTAATCTCTAAGTGTGCTGAGCTTTTACTTAATGAAGAAGTCATTAACCCTGTGTGGTTAATTTTAGAGTAGATTAAATTTGGAAAGTGAATTTAAGCCATTTAAAACAAAAGAGATTTGAATAAATGAAAGTTTCTTTACTCTTCAGCAGGAAGGGAAACTGAAGGAGATTAATGAGACATAGAGGTAATTATGTCTTCCAGATACATTTAAAAAATTATTGTTAGCTCTACTCTCATTTATCATATTTTTTCTCTTGATCTATTTTATTGTAATTCACCTCTCTGAAGATATTGTTGCTTCCGCTACATTTTGCAGTGATATGTGGGAGGTGTGAGGTGCTGTGCCTCTATTTAACATTATGTGATTAGTGGAGTCTACTCTTTTTAATATTCTTGTTCTTTCCTCCTTTAGTCAGGAATAACATATAAAGTTAAGACTTACAGTAAAGTGGGCTCAAAAAAATTCCAGATAATTTCCTTCAAATTTATATACTGCACTCTTCTTTGCTGAGGTTTCTAACACTTCATATGAAAAACATAGTTAGATAATTCAGAAGCCCTGCTTAGAAATAAAATTTTCTTTATCCTAAAACTACCTGAATATTTTCTCTTATGGAACTTATGGGAAGAAATATTAATAAGTTAAAACTGAATTAATAAAGCTATACTGTTCTAAGCATTACCACTGACATTCCACAGGCAGTGTAAGACATTAGATACAAAACCCGTACAAGAAGCTACCAACAGTATTATAAATACACAAGAAGAGCATGATTCATCCTGTGTATTTTCTCTTTAAAGAGTTCATTCTTTGGGGACAGTCTGCTGACAACAGTACGAACCCCAAACATTTGTAAAGATATTCAGAAAATAATGAAATGTCAGTAGAAACAAAATTATAAAGCATCATGTAAATTTAACATATAAATATACTACATATGAAAAGGAAATTTTCTTATAGCATTCTTTAGGTAATCTTTACTCAGTTATGCATCTCAATCAGTTATCATTTATTAATCGAAGAGTTTCCTTATCATCTCCAATATTCAGGTAGAGATAAGTACAATTAAATATTTCAATTTAATAATAATGTGTAATAATGATGTTACATTTACTCTAGTATAAGTCTATGTAATAAATACAACTTTATGGTTTACAAGTCTCTTTTGCCCTAATAGCCCTTTAGGAAATTGTTGTTGCTCTTTAGTCTCTAAGTGGTGTCTGACTGTGTTACCACTCCATGGACTGGAGGCCGCCAGGCTTCTCTGTCTATGGGACTCCCCAGGCAAGAATACTAGAGGGGGTTGCCATTTCCTTTAGGAAGTAGAAAGGCATTTATGACAATTGACGTTTCACAGATAAGGATACTGAAACTGGAAGACGGCAAGTTACCAGATCATAATCATAATGAACTTAGAAGAGGAGGCAAGATTAAGACAGAAGCCTTTTAATAGTACGCACAGTACTCTTTTTGACACAGCACTCTTCTTATTTTTCTGAAAAGTTTATGTTTCATATGTTTGTAGTTCTCTGGTGGCGTCTGAGTATTGTGTTTGCTATGCTTTACACCAATGTTTTTAAAGGAAAGAAAATAACATTGGAATATGCTTTATTTATCAACAGCTTACAATATTCCATCACTGTCTTAAGTGCTTTACATCAGTTAACACATTTAGTCATCCCAAAATGCAATGAAGAGGATACTATCACTAAAACCCTCCCCAGATGGAGATGTTGAGACCTGGAAGGATTCAGGGCTAGGCAGAGTGCTGACCAGACTGTGTACAGACTGATCCGATCAAACAATTCATCCCCAACAGAGAGCACATTATCCCAGAGCTATTGGCTCCCTGTCCCGAGCGACCACAGGGTCCATCTCTGTGACAAACACCGATGGATTGAGGGAATCATTTGGAACCACTTTTTTTTTTTTTAATTGGATTTTTAAGAAAGCATTTGTTTATTTATTTGTCAAATCACAGAGCATGTAGGATGTTAGCTCCCCAACTAGGGATCAAACCCACGTTTCCTGCATTGGAAGTGGCAGGGCCTTAACCACTGGACTATAGAAGTACCCAGCTCCACTTCTAACCAAAGCACATTTCATCCTGACCTCAGACTCATTCTGCGAAGTTCAAATAGCTACTGTTCTCCAAAGGAGTACTGGAGAGGAAATTAATGATGCTGATCATCATGCTTGTTTTCCTTGGTCAATGCCCAAATAACAGGTCCCTGCCGTGTGCTGCCATCATCGCAGTGCTCTGATTTTTTTTTTTCGCCTTTGACTCACAGGTTGACACTTCCACTGCCCACAAAAATCTAAACACTATGGTCTCTCTAACTCCCATATCCTTAGAAAGGGACCCCCACACCCCATATATTGTCATGTCCTCAGCATTATTTCTCAATATTTCTGAAACCTGAATTTTCCTTAAAACATTATTTCCTATGGATCCATTTAAGTGAAGAGCTTTTATTCTCAGAAAATATATAAGCCAGAGTCAATATTCTTGATCACCATTTCCCCTCCTCTAAAAGTAAGCATTCAGAGCATTTAGGAAATACTAATAGCTAACATTTAGTGAGCACTTGTGTGTATTAGTCGCTTAGTCATCTCTGACTCTTTGTCACGCCATGGACTGTAGCCCACCAAGATCCTCTGTGCATAGAATTCTCCAGGCAAGAATACTGGAGTAGGTAGCCCATTCCCTTCTCCAGGGGATCTTTCCAACCCAAGGATTGACCCTCGTCTCCCAATTGCAGGCAGATTCTTTATGGTCTGAGCCACCAGGGAAGCCTAATGCACTTACCACATGCCTGATCTCTTTTAAGCAGTTTTTATGTACTTGCACATAAATCTTCATAATACCTATAAGACGATTATTGCCATCACTCCTTGATAGATTTTACATCTTAAGCCAGAAAGTGATCATTTTAACCCTTATTATAACTCCCATGCTATACCTGTATACCTATATATCTCTGTATTGATTCTGTTCAGCCATATTTCAAAAAATCAACATTTTTTCTTTCAATAATAATTTACTTTCTTTATCTCTATTAAGTAAATACATAATTATTTTCTCTTCTCATACTTCAATTATTTTCTACCACGCATTACTTATGTTTTTAACGAGGAAGAATCTTCATTCCTTGTCATTTATTTCTTTAAAAAGACATTTAATCCAAATTTGAGTAACAATATTGTTATAAATTTTGATCTATATGGCTACTTAGTTTCTTTTTTCTGGATCCATTATACTTAGGAAGGAAATAAAATATAAATAATGGAATATAAGATCTATTTTTTTTAAATGTATTATATAAGACCCTTAAAAAAGGAAGATTTCCAGAAGTCCAATTGTAAGAAATCTCCATTCTCTGACTGTAGTAAACCTGACATGGATGCTCCCCAGGTCATGTGTATTAACTGATTTTGAAATCAGTCAGATAGGCCAGGCCATGACTCAATATGGCTATAATAATTGCTACACTTCGGCTATTGAACCTATTTTAATGTCAGAGATAATTTTTAATACACATATATTTAGGTTTTGTCCTCTTTTATACAAACTAAATCATCTAGCTCGTATCATCTACAGAAACAATGACTTTGTAGCCAGGCTACAACGGTTGTTATTCAACACACTACAAAATTATTTATGAAGAAATAAACATTGGAAATAAGCACATAAACAGGGGTAGCATCTAGTATAAAAAAACATTTGGGAGTTTTCTTTAAAAGCCTGTTTATATTTTCAATGTAAAACATTAAGTGCATGCCACCAAATCCATATGCCAACATGTTCAACGGCAGTAGCTATGACTAAACAATTTTTAAAGGCACATAGGTAAAAAGGGCTTCCCTCATAGTTCAGTCGGTAAAGAATCTGCCTGCAATGCAGGAGACTTGGGTTCAATTCCTGAGTCGGAAAGATCCCTTGGAGAAGGAAATGGCCACCCACTCCAGCATTCTTCCCTGGAGAATCCCATGGACAGAGGTGGCTGGCAGGCTACAGTCCACGGGGTCGCAAGTGTTGGACACGACTTCGCAACTAGAGAGAGAGAAAGAACGTAAAACAGGGCTTCCCAGGTGGCGCTAGAGGTAAAGTACCCTCAGGTTCGATTCCTGGGCCAGGAAGATACCCCTGGGGAGGGCATGGCAACCGCCTCCAGTATTCTTGCCTGGAGAATCCCATGGACAAAGGAGCCTGGAAGGCTGCACTCCATAGGGCTGCACAGAGTCAGACAAGACTGAAGCGACTTAGCATGCAGGCAAGATAAAACGTGTCACAGACCCCACATAACTTTTTTTTTTTTTTTCCTTAGTGCTATTGCATTGAACAAAAAGGCTTTCCCTGTGGCTTATCTGCCTGCAATGTGGGAGACTTGGGTTTGATCCCTGGATTGGGAAGATCCCCTGGAGAAGGGAAAGACTACTCACTGCAGTATTCTGGCCTGGAGAATTCCATGGACTGTATAGCCCATGGAGTTGCAAAGAGTCGGACATGACTGAGCGACTTTTACTTCAACTTCTTCAACTGCATATAACACTGTTCTTAAAAATATGCAATTCCCACTAGCAATAAAACTTAGCTGAAAATTAAAAAAAAAAAGGCTTGAAAAGTCACGGGTATTTTACAAAAATTATTGAAGGAAATTTTGAAAATTACATAACAGAGTTCATATTCTAGGCATATTTGATGACATCCACCTTAGTAAGAAAATTGGATTGATCATTCTGTAACACTACTTATAAGAGGCTTTACCAATTGAATATATGCTACAGGGTTGATTGCTTTGTTCTTTTATTTTTTTAAACCGATATTTATTTTTCTTTGTTTTTCATTATTATAATTTTGAAAAAATTTGTGTTTTTTTTTTTTTCCAATCTTTTTTTAATCAATTTTTATTTTATTTTATTTTTAAACTTTACAATATTGTATTGGTTTTGCCAAATATTGAAATGAATCTGCCACAGGTATATATGTGTTCAATCTTAAAAGATGTTTTCAAGTATTAGTAGTTTATGTTACTTATGTAACATTTGAAATCTTTTCACTCGCACATATCGGTATCATTCCCTTATTATTATTGTTATTTCATCTACTGAATAATAATCTGTTGAAAACTTACTATGTGCCAGACATGATTTTAGATTCTGGAAATTCATATATAAACAAAATAGCTACCAATAGCTTACGTTTTAATGAAAGGAGACTGGTATTAAACAAACAGAAAATAGAAAAAGAAAAAAAAAACCCAGATGATTATAAATGCTATGCCAGAAATAAAAATTGGGTGATGTGATAAAAAGGAGATGAATGGCAACTATATGCTGTGTTACCAAAATTATTTCTTTGAGGAAGTGACCTAATAGCCATTCCCCTGGCACTTCTTGCCTAAAAGAGCATTGATTGTATCCATCTATTCACTCTTGAATAGGATTCTTGGATTTGTTGATGGCATCATAACCTTGAAAAGAAAGTAAAAAGAATGGGCAGAGAGACTGCACAAGCGCTTGATATATTTGGACTTCTTCATTAACTAGCTTTGTGATAGTCCTCCTTCCAGAATTCTTGTAAGTAAAATAGTTAACCAACTATAAAGTTACTCTTGGGTGCATCTTTCGTTTATCTCAGTATCAACATTCTAAAGGATACAAAAGTAGAATTTAAATTGAAGCATGAAGGATCAAATAAAGAGCCCAGGTATAACAAAGTCGGAGAGAGGTATATGCAAGGGAAAATGACTGGTTCAAAGAATGTATGGCTGGAATGAGCCTTTGAAAAAGAACAGAATGTGTGTGGGGTTTAATGGTAAGGATGAATAACAAAGATGAAGTCAGAGCTACAGCAGGTTCAAACTGAGCAGGGTTTTGTTAGTCAGGTTAAGGTAGGTGTTTGACTTTATTCTAAAAGTATAGGAGTCATTCCAGTGTTCTAATCTAGGGAGTAGCAATCTCTGGTTAACATTTAAAGAAACCTCAACTAGCTGCCACCAGTGGGGGAGTAGAGAAGCAAACATTGAAAAGAGGGTGATCCATTTAATATAGAATTGCAGAAGTCTTGGGATCATAAAGAACCTGTGACGGATTCATTTTGATATTTGGCAAAACTAATACAATTATGTAAAGTTTAAAAATAAAAAAAAAAAGAATTGGACATGATTGAGTGACTAACACGCACACACAGGCAAGAGATAATGGCAATATGGATTTGATAACAACAGTGGAGAAGTGAATAGATTTGATATTTATTTTCTGGATCTGTAAGACATAATCATGAGTTGGATAGATGAATGAAGAATAATTGCTTAGTTTTTTAATTGGTCTTTCACCTAAAATGGCCTCAAATATTTAGAAAGAGTAAATAAATATTGCATAAAAATGTGTCTCTAGTATGAAAGAAATTAAACCTCTTTTCATAGAATTCAAAACTTTTCCTCATATAAAATAACTAATATTAAATATCTACTATAAATTAAATTTTGTGTCACTAACTAGGGATGAAAATATGTAAATTTTTATGTAAATGACTACCTTAACATGTAGTGATATTCTAACAGGAGTATCTCTAAGACTCTATAGGTAGCCAACATAGTAATTGCATAATTGTAGGTGTCTTTTGTTCAACAACTAGGTTGGAAATTTCCTTACACGGGGGCATGTTTATTTTACTTCTTTGTTGTACCCATGGTACCAAGAATAGTGTGAGGAATATAATGAATGCAAAATACATAGAAGCCTAGAAGTTCAGATCTGTACAGTTAACTACCAGGCATTTTCCAGGAGAGGCATAAAGGCAAATTCTGAGTAAAAACTCCTCTAGAAAAACACTTTATTCTTTTGCAAAGACCAAAAGAATCATCTAGAGCAGAGGAGATCTTCTTTAGCAATAGCCACAACAATCCAGTACATGTAGTCAGACACTATTCCTCCATCAGTAAAACAAGGTAAACGTCTCACGATCAAAGACTATTAAGTTAAAAGGTACATCTTAGGTCCAGGGGTAAAATAATGTTTACTTTAGCTTTTATACATCTGAATTATCACATTTTTTTTTCTTGAAAGAGTTCTATATTCTAGCTTAACTCTTTGTTTAAAATGGGCTAAAGTAAAGCTGTAGGAGACAGGGCCTCTGCATCCCACTGAGATCAGGATCACCAGAGCATCTGTCCTTCAAGAATGCAGCCAAGTATGCAAATACCCTCTACCTGCTGAGGGAGGACGTGCAAGTGACCTGGTCCTCTGGCCAACTGGCAATAACCGTGCTGGTGGTTTAGCAATTTTTTTAACTCTTGCTGGGAGGGAAGATAAGAATATTCTTGCTTGTTTGACTATATATATATACACACACACACATACACAAAAACAAAAACTATATATATATATACATATATAAAACACAAAGTATACATTTTGCTGGTAACTTGTTTGCTGACTTTAGAGAGAGAAAGGCCTAGAGTTAATCATCTCTGCCCTCATTACTGCAGTCAGTGGAAATCATTACAGTTGGCTGCAGGGCACACAAGGATAATTTGTCCATCCAAGAAAAGGAATTAAACATTGCAAAAACAAAAATCATAAAACTGCAGTATAGTATGAAGAGACCAACCTTCTTAAATTGCACAGAAATGTTTTAGTTCTAAACAAGAAAGGCACAAAGTAACATCTTCCTAAATGAAATTATAACCTATTTTGATCTTTCAAAACTCAGGTTTGCTGCTGTGTTAAATTTGTTATGAGATTAAATTTGTATCTGTATTATTCTACACAAGCTTTTCTTTCTTTTATCTTAAGATCCTAACTCACTATTTCATCCATTTCTACAAAAGACATTTACAAAACAGATACTCTTTGCAGGACTTTTAAACAAGCTTAAATGCCAGAAGCACTGAACTCAATTTGGTAGCTATATAATGGGATGTTTTAATTTCTAACCTAAAGCAGCTCAGCCAAAGATATAAAATGCCAAGGGGATCAATCTATTGTTGAAATGTGCTTTTCAGACAGACCTATTGAAAATAGCCCTGACAAACAAATTCAAACATTCCCTGTCTGGTCAGCTTTGGTAAAGTAAAATACTATCTTTGTGTTTGACCCAACTCTGGTTGAGAATCAGCATTAACCAAGCTCCAATTTTCCTTGACTTAAAAACATCTTTCTCTACTTAAATATAACATTACCTGAGTGACCCCAATGGATAAATTTATCTCAAATCCATATAGATCCCCTCACAGAATAACATGAATATAATGAAAATAAACATGTTCTGAGGGGCTTCCCTCATAGCTCAGTTGGTAAAGAATCCATCTGCAATGAAGGATACCCCAGGTTGATTCCTGGGTTGGGAGGATCTGCTGGAGAAGGGATAGGCTACCCACTCCAGTATTCTTGGGCTTCCCTTGTGGCTCAGCTGGTAAAGAATCCTCCTGGAATGCAGGAGACCTGGGTTCAGTCCCTGGGTTGGGAAGATCCCCTGGAGAAGGGAAAAGCTACCCACTCCAGTATTCTGGCCTGGAGAATTCCATGGATATAGTCCATGGGGTCTCAAAAAGTCAGACACAACTGAATGACTTTCACTTCAGTTCACTTCAAACATGTTCTGAGATGCTATTATGATAACAAAATTAGAGAGGAACAATAATTATGAGTTTCAAAATCATATATAAACTCTCATACATGAATCTTAGGTTAGTCATATTTCACTGGAGGAGCCTGGTATGCTACAGTCCATGGGGTCGCAAAAAGTCAGACATGACTGAGCGACTTCACTCACTCACTTGGTTTGGCAGGTACTTGTGATAACCTCAGCTAGCTGAGATTTCCTCTAAGGTTTGGTTTTCTCATTTTTACTTTCTTCTCTTTTCTCCTTCTTTCCCTCCTCGACTCCCTCCCTTCTTCTCTACACATTCTAGTGTAGATAGCTGGACAGTGAAACAGATGACATACCTGATGGTAAGAGCTATAGAGAAAAATACAGCCGGGAAAGAGAACTGGCAGTGCTGGAAAGGAACACTGATCAGAGGGCTTCCCAGGTATTGCTACTGGTAAAGAATTCACCTGCCAATGCAAGAAACTCAAGAGATATGAATTCAATCCCTAGCCAGGACAATCCCCTGGAGTAGGAAACTTGTAACCCACTCCAGTATTCTTCCCTGGAAAATTTCATGGACAGAGGAGTCTGGCAGGCTACAATCCCTGGGGTTGAAAGACTCAGACATGACCGAGCATGCACACACATGCTCAGTCACATAGGATGATCAAGGAAGTATTTATATATTAAAAGAGTGAACAAGGAGGTCTTACTGAAAAGGGCACCTTTGAGAAGACCTGAAGGAGATGGAGGGTAAGTCTTATTAAGCTGCACAAAAATCTTTGAAGTTAGAGGATGGTTAATGTGTCCAGCAAAGAGAAAGCAAGTCAGTGACGCCAGAGCTGACTGGGTTGCGTGAAGAGTGAAGAGCTGACTGGGTGAAGAGTCATTTGTTTATTTTAAATACCTTCTAAAGATTTTGATTCAGTAAGTCTGGGTACAGCCCAAGAATTGATATATTTTAAACTTTCTATGGATTGCTGGGGTCCAGCTCTGGCTGATCCAGGGTATTTGAAGGAGAGACTGCATAGGTGACCTATTTATTTAAATATTTATCAAAGATATAAAGAGTAATAGAATGAGGATAGCTCAGTGAGGAAATTCAGTGGAGAAAAGAGGCTGAGTAGCTTGGTTTACGCGGGAGACCAATAAAACTTCAAGACAAGAAGTTTGCACCACTTACATAGGCTGCAGGCATCCTTCCGTTCTCCTGAAGGAGAGGAGACACTGAGGCCTCCCCGGTCGGATCTTAGAAGCCCAGGCATAATTAGTAAGCATGGTGGGTTCCGCGCTCCAGATGGAGACTCAGCCAGAGTGAGAGAGAGCGCGACATGGGGAGACCAAGTTTCGGTGAACAAGGCCCGCACTTTATTTTCCAAAGTAGTTTTTATACCTTAAGTTGTGCATAGAGGATAATGGGGGAAGGGGTGGAGTCATGCAAGGACAGCAGTTCCTGATCCTAATCGAAGCCAGACTTTCAAACTTATCATATGCAAAAGTTCAGGTGATTTACATCATCTTCTGGCCAGGAAGCCTGTTAACATTTTAAGAAACTTATTTTCTCTAAAGGTCATTATTCCAAAGTCAGGAGACACCCTCCAAAAGCATTAGATAAAGTTGCATTCCTATAGGGCAAAGGTGTGGTGGGCTCAATGAAGAAAAGAATTAACTCAAGGGTCCAAGGTTACAAACATTAAAGCTACTACTTACACCAATTATATTAATCAATACACTGCCAGGGACACAGCAGGTAAGGGATATGGAGACTTAGCAGCAAACATTGGCCCAATAAGTGAAAAACCCTTCACCAATACAATTTCTAATCAATCTTTTAACTACTCAAAGGAATCTGTGTTTAGACAGTTTAGAACATCTCCCGCCTCTCACAGTTGGGAGGCTCTGAACAATCACATGTGGCCAGAAAAACCTATTCAGGCAGGCTAGAGGACTTCCAAAGGAGTTTGTAGGTTGAAACACTGTCACACCCAGGACTTATTAACTGGAGCTGTAAGCTAACTGTTTTTTCAGAGAGGTAGTGGGGGACAGCCCCCCGTAAAGTCAGACGTGTAGGTGAAAGCACAAAGCAGAAAGTAGGCAGACTCTGGTTTGGGGGGTAGATGCTCGAGAATTTCCAGGGGGACTCCTGAGGCTCGATCCCGCCTTTGCGTATGCCGAGCCTCCTTCCTCATGACCTTTGTCATGGGCGGAGTTCCTCATGCTGGCTCCCGGGATCGGATAATGTTAAATCATGCACCATCCTCTCAATGATGTACATTGGTTTCCAGCAAATCGAAGGGGAAAAAATAAAAGCATTCAGCATCTTCTCAACTTAACTTAGTTTATGTACATTATTTTAATATTAAAACAAAACAGAAATACCCTGTAACTTTTAGTGAACTTAGAAGACAGTACATTCCACAAGTACTTTCTCAAATGAACCCTAAATTCCTGCTTACTGTTTTTCAATAATAGGCATCATGGCATCTCTATTCTTTACTTTTTTTAACTTTTCAATTCTTGAGTTTTTAAATGCCCTTCATTCCAGTTATCCTTGAAGACAATAGGAAAAGCTAAATGAAGTAATCCATCTTAAGACAGGCACTGTCTTCAAACCCAATCTGTGTCTCTGGTACAGAAAAAAGTCCATGCGTTTTCCTATATCATTATTCTTAGTTGTTTTAATTATAGCTTACATGTTCTCTTTGGATATTTGAAATACTCCAGAAGCGTGTTCTTCCAGCAGTACTCTATAAAGAACAACTCAAATAATAGTTTTACAAATATTTAATGATTAAGTATTCTCTTCCTATCACTTTTGAGTTGTTTATAGGCATATATGTAAGTCTATATATCATACAAACAGACAGACATTCACATCTGTTTTTACCAAAAGAGCTTACAGATTGGTGATGGTACACACACACACACACACACACACGCACACACACATCTTTATGTATCCACAATGGATATCAGACTCATAGATGTGCTCAGTTAACAGTTACTAAATAGATAACGTTAATGGATAAATGAATGGCTAAATTGTCTTAGAAAGTGCTAACTTTCAAAGGACACACACAGAATGTCTGCTGTATTTGGTGGAGTTGTTGTTTGGTCCCCAAGTTATGCTGGACAGTTTTGTGACCCCATGGACTGTAGCCTTCCAGGCTCCTCTATCCATGGGATTTTCCAGGCAAGGACACTGGAGTAGGTTTCCATTTCCTTCTCCAGAGGGTCTGACCAACCCAAGGATTGAACCCACATTTCCTGCATTGGCAGGAGGATTCTTTACCACTGAGCCACCAGGGAAGCTCACATACCTGGTGTGCACAAGCCCTTATTGTAGGTCCCATCCCAGGCAACAACAAAGGGACATAAAAGGCCTTGTGTACATGTGCAGCTTCAGATCATGGCAACATCTGGGTCTTTTGGGTGTTTCATTTCTAATTAGATTTTAATTTCTAGAGGATATTTAATTTTATAGAATACTGAGCAGACAGTACAGAGAGTTCTTGTATACCTCCTCATGCCTTCTCATGATTAACCCACTTGTCAATATCTTGCATTATTGTGATACCTTAATTACATTTGATGTATCAATATTGGTACGCTATTATTAGCTGAAGTCCATAGTCTGCATTAGGGTTCACTCTTTGTGTTGTACATTCTGTGAGTTTCAATGTATGCATAATGACCTGTATTCATTACATTATCCTAATTAGTTTAACTTCCATAAAAAATGACTATGCTCCACCTGTTCATCCCTTTCTCCAGCCACTGATCCTTATACTATCTCCATAGTTTCACCTTTTTCAGAAAGTTGTATAGCTAGAATCATACCAGAAGGTGGCTTTTTTCAGTTTAGCTTCTTTCACCAATTAATATGTACTTCAGGTTCCTCCATGTCTTTTCATGGCTAGAGAGCTTATTTCTTTTTATTATTGAAAAATATTATGTTGTAATGTCTATACCATAGAGTGTTTATCCATTCACCCATTGAGGGACATACTTGTTGCTTTTAAGTTTTAGAAATCATGAAAAAAGATACTACCATAAACATCTATGTGCAAGTCTCTACATGGGCACAAATGTCTGAAAAGACATTCCACCAAAGTAGATATCTAAATAGCAAGAAAGGGTATAGAAAGATGTTCCACCTTTCATGTCACAACATAAGCAAACTGCAAATTAAGACAACAGCATGATACCACCCTACAGCTATTAGAACAGCTAAAATCCCAAGCACTGTCAATACCAAATACTGGCCAGGATGCAGAACCAGGAGTTCTCACCCATTACTGGCATAAATGCAAAATGGTATAGCTACTTTGGAAGATGATTTGGTGATTTCTTACAAAATTAAACATAACTCTTACTATATGATCCAGCAGTTGTATGACTTGATATTTAATTACCCAAATGAGTTGAAAATTCATGTCTACACAAAAACCTTCACACAGATGTTTATAGCAGATTTATTTATAGCAGATTTATTTATAGCTGCTAAAACTTGGCAGCAACCAAGATGTTCCCTGGTAGGTGAAGGGATAAGTAAACTGTAGTATGTGGGTACTAAGTCACTTTAGTCATGTCCAACTCTTTGTAACTCCATTGACTTTAGCCCATCAGACTCCTCTTTCCATGGGATTCTCCGGGCATGAATACTGGGGTGAGCTGTCTTGCTCTTCCCCAGGGGATCTTCCTGACCCAGGGATCAAATCCATGTTTCTTATATCTCCTTCATTGACAGGTGGGTTCTTTACCACTAGCACCATCTGGGAAGCCCCAAGTGTAGTATATCCAGGCAATGGAATTTATTCAGTAATAAAAGAAAATGAGATATAATGTCATAAAAAGACATAAAGGAACTTTAAATGCTATTACCAAGTGAAAGATGTCAGTCTGAAAAAGTTACATACTATGATCCCACTTTATGCCATTCTGGAAAAGTAAAAACTATCCCTGGTTGCTTGGGGCTGAGGGATGAATAGGCAGAATACAGAAGATTTTTAGGGCAGTCAAAGTACTCTGCAAGATACTATAAATGAAGTATATATGCCATTATACATTCCCTGAAATTTACAGAACTACAACACCAAGAGTGAACTATAATGTAAATTATGGGTGATTATGATGTGTAATGTAGGTTCATCAACTATAAAAAATGTACCTCGATGGTGGGAGATGTTAATAGTGAAGGAGGCTACGCAAGTTTGGGGCAGAGGGTGTTTAAGGAAATCTCTATGCTTTCTTTTTAATTTCATAGTGAATCTAAAATTGCTCCAAATAAAGTCTTCAAAAAAGAGAGGTGGCTAGAATCCAAGATGATAATCATTGCAGAATAGAAGATTTGGATACAAAGTTGGGTAACTCACTAAAGAGATACATCTGGAGAGCAACTTTAATGACATTTAAATATATCAATCATACAATTAACTTACTAAAAATCCTAATATTCTTTATTACAATGTTTCTCATCATAGGCCAACTTTTCCATTCCTAAATCTTATGACATAATCACTCACTCCTAAATTAATCCAATTAGTTTAGGAATGAGTTTTTTTTCAAAACTGTTTTTTCTGCCTTCAGTTTCAGCCCCTTACATCCATAATCCACAGTAAAACTGTATTTCCTGGTGGTGGCTCAGTTGGTAAAGAATCTACCTGCAATGCAGAAGACCCGGATTTGATCCTTGGATCAGGAAGATCCCCTGGAGCAGGAAATGGCCACCTACTCCAGTAATTCTCGCCAGGAAAATCCCATGGACAGAAAAGCCTGGTGGGTTACAGTTCCGTGGGGTTGCAAAGAGTCAAATGTGACTGAGTGCGCGCGCACACACACACACACACACACACACACACAGAGCTGTATTCATACCCCAAAGATGCAAAAACAAGGCATCACAAATAAGGTGGCTTAAACAACAAAAATGTATATTGCCTCATAGTTCTGGAGGCTGAAAATGTAAAATCAAGGCATCAGTAAGACCTATTACTTTCAAGGGCTGTGAGGGAAAACCTATTCCATGAGTCTCTGGTAGACTTGGGCATTTATTGACTTGTAGATGGTACTCTTTCCATATCTTCACATCATCTTCCCTGTTGTATGTATCTGTTTCTGCCTAAATTTCCCCTTTTTATGAGGACACCAGTCATACTGGATTTGTTGTCGCTGTTGTTTAGTCAGTAAATCATGTCTGACTCTTTGTGACCCCATGGACTGTAGCTCCCCAGGCTCCTCTGTCCATGAGATTTTTCCAGGCAAGAATACTGGAGTGGATTTCCATTTCCTTCTCCAGGGGATCTTCCTGACCCAGGATTGAACCAGTGTCTACTGCATTGATAGGAGGGTTCTTTACCAACGAGCCACCTGGGAAAGCCAGTTGTTATTGGATTTAGGTCTACCTTAGTGACTTCCTTTTAACTTGATCATCTGCAAAGGCCCTATGGGTCACATTTATAGATACTGGAGATTAGAAATTTAATGTTTTTTTTTAAGGGGGGAAACATAATTCATTCCACAACAATTGCCAAAAGGCATCATTATGAAGAAGGCCACAGCATATTTGTCCCTTTTTTAGCTCTTCATCACTATTTAATAAAGACTATTTTCTTAGGATAAGAAAAGATAAGTAAGGCTGTTCCTATTCTACTTCCAGGATATGCCTGATGCTCCGACTCTTCTGGGCATTGCTGAAATCATCACCACCTGAAATCTTTTTCTCTGCCAGTAGAAATTTTACTGATTTTTCATAACTCAAACCCAAGTGAAGTATTCTCTAAAGAGCCTCACTTGATTCTCTGAGTTCCAATTAATCTTCTTCTATCCTCTTTTCCATAGTATTTATTTAAACCTCTTTAAATTAAGATTCACAAAGCCTGACTTCTTGAGTCCTCTTATGAGTCCATTTTTATCATTCTTAGATAAATTCTATTATATTCCTTTTAATACACCAATGGCATGTGAACAATAGGTATTTAAGAATATCTAATTTAAGTGATCTATGTCTAAAAGTTTTCAGTAATAATACACGTATAGATTTTTTTTTTAACTAAGGGACATTGTTTTTCCAACTCTCTGCCATAGAAACTAAAGTGGTAACAAGGAGAGTATTCTCTTCTCAATTTTGGCCTATTTTTTCATTTTATCTATTTTAGTTCTCATGTTAAATCATAACATTTAGCTGAGCTTTAATGTTCGCACTTAAGATGAAAACCTAAAATGCACATTTAATGGGAATGAAATTCTTAAATCATACTACTTCATGATGCATGATTTAAGAGTTTCATTCCAATTAAGTATATGGATAAAGCTATAATTATTGCCACTCTGCCTTTCTATTTATAATTTTACCCCTACTCAAAAGGTTTAATGATTTTATTGGATAATTTTGGGAGATGAAACCTGTCTTACAGCTTCTTTATTTCATTTAAAATTCTAAATACAAGGTTTCACCTTCAACATTTGGTTATATAATGGATAACATAGTTGATCCATCTCTCCCTGATGATAATTCTGGCCTTTACTTAAAAGGTATCATAATTTAAATGCTATAAATCTAACCAGTAGATAAATTTTTTTTCACTAGGATTATGGCAAGGCAGCTTGAGGGTAACTGATGAGTTTCTATCACCATCTGTCAGGGGTTGAGGTGCATTCCTGTATGCTTCTCTTCTTAATGGGAAAATAAGCACATTTATGTACATCTCTGACTAAACTAGGGCCAAATACATCTCAAGAATCTCTGCTTCCTTTTAGAGAGTGTTCATTCTAAGGCAATTACCATATGACAGGTGGAAAGCTCAAGTGAAACCACAGCTGCAGTCCCTTAAATGATGCCTATAAACAATGGAAATAACCTAGGATATTTCCATGATCATACAAGAAAGGGTTGTCAGCAAGTCATTGCTGCTCTATCCTAGTGGGAATGCCCTGAAGGCAGCAAGTGATGTTTTACATGTTGCCAAACTATAAAATACACTGTAGTCTTGTTTGTTATTCCCAGTGACCTGCCAGTGTGGAATTCTCATTTGCTTCTTTTGGGGATTGTGGTCAGCAGTTTTACTCTTGAAATATGTCACCTTCTCTATTATGCATGGAATCTCATGATTCAGTATATTTTACAGAACAAAGTGTTCAAAAATTCAGAGAAGTATACGATTTGAAAATAAAAATATATATTAAAGAGATATTTCTTTGTGATCTCATGAAAATAGATGCCACATAAAATTCTGAAAAATATCAAAATTATATATAAGTATGTAAATTATTAAACACATTTCATGGACTTCTAAGTATCTTGTTTAATCACAAATAAAAATGTAAATTTGAAGACTGGAGAATATCAAGACATTTAAGTGTTAACACTTATATTTGAGATCAAAGAAAAATGATACATTCTGTAACTGGAAAATCTGCTCTGTCAAGTAAGGGATACGTCTTTAACATCTTGTGACCTTTTTGAATGCATCATAGTAATTATCAATATGAGCAGTAGTTGAAATTCTCTGAAAGGATGGGAGGAAAACTGTGCAATAGAGCCACTTAGGATCTTGTGTTTGGTGTTACTAGTTAAGCATCAATAGTCCTCATTAGCTACATTAGCAAATGCTAAGATTCTGTCCTGATAACTTCTATGTCCTGATTGTAGCTTTAGACAAGATAAATTGGGAAATTGGGAATTGACCCTAAAATTTTATCCTGAAAATCCACTTACTTCAGGTCATTCTATGAAACAAAGCATATACTCTCATGATTCTGCGAACTTGCCCTGGGAAATTAGTAATAGGAGGGACAATTTTTCCTTTCTTGTTTAAGGAGATGGTATCTTCCTTTCTCCAAAATGCTCTAATTCCCTTATACAAAGGAATTGCTTTGCAATAGTGAAGTTGAACTTCCCTGGTGGCTCAGACGATAAAGCGTTTGCGTACAATGCGGGAGACCTGGGTTCAATCCCTAGTACCAGAGAAGAATTAACAGTGCTTTTGTGAGTTTTCCTCTAGCTAGACCTGAGTAAGTCTGAGAATTCTGACCTGTGGAAACTCACATAATTGTTAGTAACTTACCTATACCGTATCCAAGATGAGAACTATGTACCAGGCCTCTCTATCTGTCAAATAATGAGCAACTTGTATTCTTGGGCTTCCCTGGTGGCTCAGACTGTAAAGGATCTGCCTGCAATGCAGGAGACCTGGGTTTGATCCCTGGGATGGGAAGATCCCCTGGAGAAGGGAATGGCTACGCACTCCAGTGTTCTGGCCTGGAGAATTCTGTGGACAAAGGAGCCTGGCAGTCTATACTGCATAGGGTCCAAAGCATCGGACACAACTGAGCTACTTTCACTTTCAAGTTTAATGAGTTTCAACTAAAGAGAGTGAGTCCCAGCAACAGCATTTTTCACAGAAATAGAACAAAAAATTTTACAATTTGTATAGAAACACAGAAGACCACGAACAATCAAAGCAAACTTCAGAAAGAAAATCAGAGCTGTAAAAATCAGGCTCCCTGACTTCAGACTATATGAAAAGCTACAGTAATCAAAAGAGTATGGTTTTGGTGCAAAAACAGAAATATAGATCAATGATACAGAATAGAAAGTCCAAACATAAACCCAGGTACCTATGGTCACCTAATCTATGACAAAGGGGGCAAGAATGGAGAAGACAGCCTCTTCAATAAGTGGTGCTGAAAAAATTGGACATCTACATGTAGAAGAATGAAACTAGAACATTTTCTAACACCATACACAAAAATAAACTCAAAATGGATTAAAGACCTAAATGTAAGGCCCTTAGAGGAAAACACAGGCAGAAAACACTTTGACACAAATCACAGCAAGATCTTTTTTGATTTACATCCTAGAGTAATGAAAATAAAAACAAAAATAAACAAATGGAACCTAATTAAACTTAAAAGCTTTTGCACAGCAAAGATAACCATAAACAAAATGAAAGGTAATCCTCAGAATGGGACAAAATATTTTCAAATTAAGCAGCTGACTAGGGATTAATCTCCAAAATATACAAACAGATCATGCAATTCAATATCAGAAAAACAACCCAATCAAAAAATAGGTGGAAGATATAAATAGACATTTCTCCAAAGAAATACAGATAGCCAAGAGGCACTTGAAAAGATGCTCAACATCACTATCATAGAAATGCAGATCAAAACTACAATGATGTATTACCTCACACCAAGCAGAATGGCTGTGTCAAAAAAATTTACAAACAATTAAATGCTGGCAAGGGTAAGGAAAAAAGGGAACATTCCTACCTTGTTGGTGGGAATGTAAATTGGTGTAGCCCCTGTGGAGAAGAGTATGGAGATTCCTTTAAAAAATAAAAATAGAGCTACCATAAGGCCAGTAATCCTACTCCTGGGCATATATCCACAGAAATCCATAATTTGAAAAGATGTATTTATTTCAATGTTCACTGCAGCACTATTTACAATAGCCAGAACATGGAAGCAACCTAAATCTCCATCAGCAGAGGAACAGATAAAGAAGATGTACATATAGCCACAAAAAAGAACAAAATATGTCATTTGCAGTGACATGGACCTAGAGATTTCATAGAGTGAAGTAAGTCAGACAAAGAAAGACACATATCACAATATCATGTATATGTGGAATCTTAAAAAAAATGGTACAAATGAACTCATTTACAGAAACAGAGTCACAAATGTAGAAAGCAAGCTTATAGTTACCGAGAGGGAAATGGGGAAAGATAAATTGGGATATTGGGACTGACATATACACTCTACTGTATATAAAATAGCTACCTAATAGGAAGGTACTATACAGCACAGAGAAGTCTACTCAAAATTGTATAATGATCTATATGGGAACAGTATCTAAAAAAGAGTGGATATATGTATGTGCATAACTTACTCACTTTGCTGTACAGCGGAAACTAAAATAAAATTGTAAATCAATTATACTCCAATAAAAACTAATTAAAAAAAAACAGCAAAGAGCTAGTTACATGTGTGAAGAGACTGAAAGACTAGTCAGGACAATCACAATGGGATCTGTGACAAGCTAGATATAGAAGCTAAGACATTTTAGAGACAGTGGTTTTCTCAGTCTCAAGGAGTTTACATACTCTCAGAGAAGCCTGTGTAAATTATACATTTGACTGTCAACTCATATGCCAAGCCAGAGCTGCTAGCAGCATACCACGGCTTCTTATCTTAGAAAGAATTCTTCCATTTTAGAGAAACTGCTCTATTATGTAGGCATTAGAAATTAAAGATACAAAGATTAAAAATATAATCTTTGCCTTCAAAATCATTCTGTTGGACAGATAAGGGAATTATGTATAGTTTAATAAATGTTAATAATAGAAACAAGTACAGGATATTTGGTGGTGATATGTTTGGGTTCACATATGTCAGAATGGTGAAGAGAGATGTGGTCAAATACTGCTTCTCCCCAAAACTATACTGGTTCTGGGTGGTGGACAAAAAAAAAAAAAAAAGGATCCATCTTAGGAGGAGCATGAAAACAGCTCTGCTGGTTGTGAGAATTAGATTGTTCAAAGCACTTATATGCACGTGCTTTGTTCAAAGAACTGCAATTTAGGATTAAGGAATTAATAAGAAGAATTAGGAGCTATAGGCAGCTATATCATGGGGGATATAGATTTTTCACATGTTAAAGAAATTGGGCACTGCCACATAACAAACTGAGAGATATTAAATCATTTTAATTAGGAAACAATGATATCATATTTGGAAAACTAGAGAAAGATAAAGAAAAAGCCACTTTAGCTATGAGGAATCCATGATAAGAAATCCCATTGTAAAGCTACTGCATAAAATCATTATTTAAAATAACTTTTTATAAAATTTAAACTGAAGAGCTATTTTTACTAAATTGTTAAACATTTAACATGACATATTTATGTGAGGAAATAATAATGACAGTTTTAGAGCATACAAAATAAAATTCATGTTGTTATTTCTCAGAAGTAATACTTTATAACTTCTATAAATAAATATATTATACACCACTGCTATCTATAAATAGGTACCATTACTTTTGTTATTACTTATAGCTTGCATGATATTCATAACCCAAGAGGCACAGGAAGAAAAAAGCTTGATGGTATTCTGTTGTTTTGGAGACTTTCTTTTTTTTTCCTCTTACAAGAAATAGACCTCAAGTATAAAAATAAATAAAATTTGATAATCAAAGGTTTGAAAAATATATAATACATGGAGACTAATCAAACTTTGTTTTAACTATGCATATCAGACACAGTTGATTTTAAGACAAGAAGCATTATTAGAGATAAAATGGGACATTTAAAAATACTATATTCACTCACCAAGAATATATAACAATTCTAAATTTGGAGACATTAATATCAACTATCAGAACTAAAAACAGAGCTAGAGATATCCCAAAATATGAGAGCCACACAATTCTCAAGATGTCAAGGCATCTGATAAAATAAGATGAAACATCTGTAAGCTATAGAAAAATTGAACAAAATGATTAAGAAACATGACATAATTGGCAAATATAGAACAACTCAATAACTTAAGGGTTTATCAGTTCAGGTCAGTTCAGTTCAGTTCATTTCAGTCACTCAGTCGTGTCCGACTCTTTGTGAATCCATGAATCGCAGCACGCCAGGCCTCCCTGTCCATCACCAACTCCCGGAGTTCACTCAGACTCATGTCCATCAAGTCAGGGATGCCATCCAGCCATCTCATCCTCTGTCTTCCCCTTCTCCTCCTGCCCCCAATCCCTCCCAGCATCAGAGTCTTTTCCAATGAGTCAACTCTCTGCATGAGGTGGCCAAAGTACTGGAGTTTCAGCTTTAGCATCATTCCTTCCAAAGAAATCCCAGGGCTGATCTCCTTCAGAATGGACTGGCTGGATATCCTTTCAGTCCAAGGGACTCTCAAGAGTCCTCTCCAACACCACAGTTCAAAAGCATCAATTCTTCGGTGCTCAGCTTTCTTCACAGTCCAACTCTCACATCCATACATGACCACTGGAAAAACCATAGCCTTGACTAGATGGACCTTTGTTGGCAAAGTAATGTCTCTGCTTTTGAATATGCTATCTAGGTTGGTCATAACTTTTCTTTCAAAGAGTAAGCGTCTTTTAATTTCATGGCTGCAGTCACCATCTGCAGCCATCCATCTGTGATTATGGAACCCAGAAAAATAAAGTCTGACACTGTTTCCACTGTTTCCCCATCTATTTGCCATGACCAGATGCCATGATCTTCGTTTTCTGAATGTTGAGTTTTAAGCCAACTTTTTTCACTCTTTTCTTTCACTTTCATCAAGAGGCTTTTGAGTTCCTCTTCACTTTCTGCCATAAGTGTGGTGTCATCTGCATATCTGAGGTCATTGATATTTCTCCTGGCAATCTTGATTCCAGCTTGTGCTTCTTCCAGCCCAGCGTTTCTCATGATGTACTCTGCATATCAGTTAAATAAGCAGGGTGACAATATACAGCCTTGCCATACTCCTTTTCCTATTTGGAACCAGTCTGTTGTTCCATGTGCAGTTCTAACTGTTGCTTCCTGACCTACATATAGATTTCTCAAGAGGCAGGTCAGGTGGTCTGGTATTCCCATCTCTTTCAGAATTTTCCACAGTTTATTGTGATCTACACAGTCAAAGGCTTTGGCATAGTCAATAAAGCAGAAATAGATGTTTTTCTGGAACTCTCTTGCTTTTTCCATGATCCAGTGGATGTTGGCAATTTGATCTTTGGTTCCTCTGCCTTTTCTAAAACCAGCCTGAAATCTGGAAGTTCACGGTTCACGTATTGCTGAAGCCTCGCTTGGAAAATTTTGAGCATTACTTTACTAGCATGTGAGATGAGTGCAATTGTGCAGTAGTTTGAGCATTCTTTGGCATTGCCTTTCTTTGGGATTGGAATGAAAACTGACCTTTTCCAGTCCTGTGGCCACTGCTGAGTTTTCCAAATTTGCTGGCATATTGAGTGCAGCACTTTCACAGCATCATCTTTCTATTCTCAAATCCATGACGGACCTTACCAAAGTTGGCTGTATAATGTGTCATAATGCTAGTCTCAACAAATCTCATAAAACTTAAAAAAAGTGTTAGCTGCTCAGTCATGTCCAACTCTTCGCAATCCCACTGTTGGTAGCCTGCCAGGCTCCTCGGTATGTGGAATTCTCCAGGCAAGAATACTGGAGTGGGTTGCTGTGCCCTTCTCCAGGAGATATTCCCAACCTAGGGATCAAACTCAGATCTCCTACATTGCAGGTGGATTCTTTACAGTCTGAGCCACCATGGAAGCCCTCAAAAGACTGAAATTAAGCCAAATCAATAGTACAAATGTAACTAAAAATCAATCAAATCTTTGGAAAGTAAGCAATTCACTTCTAAATAACATATGGATCAAAAACTAAACAAACAAAAAAACACCACATTGATTTCAGACCACATTTTAACTGAATGATAAAGTATGATATATCATATTTAGAAGGGAATGTTTAGTCTTAAATGTATATGTTAGAAATGAGCAAAAACTAATTAAAATTAATATTAGTTGTTTAGTCTTAAATGTATATGCTAGAATAAGCAAAGTAAAAATAATATTAGTATCCATCTCAGAAAGTTATAAAAATCAAATGAAATGCAAGAAAAAATGGGATAAAATGATTAATAAATATGAGAACAGACATTAAGGACATTAAAAATTCAAATTGCAATAGAGAAAATAAACTAAGCTAAAAGTTTTTTCTCAGAATACCTAATATATTTTACTTTCAGAGGTCACTCTAACTTTCATACAAACACCAAAAATATATATATAGATAGATAGATAGATAGATATTCTTTATTATCTACAAAGATATGGATATCTATATTAGGTATATATCTAATTCTTATTATTATCTTTATTCAGCAAGATAAAGGAAAAAAAAAAAACTAAAAACAAAATCCTCTCAAGAATAGAAATGTAAATATATAAAGAAATTTTTGACAATTAAAATCTAGGATTGTATAATATGGGACTACATCATGACCAGGTTGTATTTATCTCAGGTATGTACTCGGGTTTAACATTTCAAAATTAATCTATGAAATTCACAACACAGGACAGAATAAGAAGAAAAATCCCCTAATCTCATAAGCATTTCAGAAGATTCACCATCCTTTATTTATAAATAAATGTAAGACATTAATGATAAGAGGAAAATTTCCTTTCTAATAAAAGGTATCTACAATAAACTACAGCATATATTATATGTCATGGGGAAACATTGAAAACTTCTCTACTGAAGGAGAAAGGATATTGACTATGACCACTTTCCTGAAAACTGAGTGGAAGCCATAACTTAAACAGTAAGAAAAGAGAAAGGAATAAACGCAGTGATGATTGTAAGTGTTAGTCGCTCAGTGGTGTCTGACTCTGCGACCCCATGGACTGTAGCCCACCAGGCTCCTCTCTTATGGGACTTATTTTTCCTAGGCAAAAATACTGCAGTGGGTAGCCATTCACTTCTTCAGGGCATCTTCCAGACCCAGGGAATGATAATCAAGTAAGAAATAAAACTTTTCTTTTTTGAGACAAGTAGGAAAGTGTCTAGTGATAAGTTATCAAAATCAATGAGTTCAGCATAATTATGAGATAGATTGTTACATGACAATTATTTTCTATTACTAGCACTGAAAAATAAAAATTTTAAAATATCGATTTCAATAGTAATAAAAAGCTTTGAATAGTTATGACTAAATCTAAAAGAATTTGTGAAAGCCCACAACACAGAAAATTGCAGTGTTTCTTTTCTTTTTCTGGAGTTGCCTATCAGTCTCTCTCATTTTTCAACTGTGCTGTTTAAAAATCAGACATATCTGATGGACTCACATCAATCTGTTTCTCCCAACCTTAAAGCAGACTTTGTTTGTTTTGTGTTGAGTATATTGCCCAGTTTTTCTAGTTATACTCTGAGAGAAATGCTCTACTAAAAGCTGGATAGTCAAAACAGCAGAATTCAAAAGTCTTCAAAAATCTCCTTTATACCAACAGAGGTATTGTTCCTTTCTATATATTAATCACAAAAGTTAGCTTATGCTTGATATGAGAACTTTTAAGAAAGTACTTTGTATTTACCCCTAAATAAAGAAAGCTGATTATGTGGTGACAGATTTTTATTTGATTAAAGGTTATTGAATTATCAATTAAATAATTAATGCTTCTCATATTCAGGCACTTATGTGAACAGAAACACTAGCTTTTATTCAAACACCCTGTTCACTCTTGAAATTTCACATGATAACACTTGGATGAAAATAAGCAGAATACTAAATTTAAACTCAAGGCTTAAATTTTGAACCAAAAGATAATCTACTATCTTTTTTATTATTTTTCAGTGATCTAAAGAGATTTATTTTGTCCCTTTGGAGTACACTTAAGTGAATATAAAAAGGCATGGTATAATCTGCCACAATCCTGTCCTGAAGAGAGAATATGTACAATAAATTTTGAAAATGTATGACCTGATTAGCATTATCACCTTCTTATTGACTTTCCCATAAGTCCTCAACTCTGAGGTTCCTAGGCTTGATCTTAATGTGTTTACTGTTTAGTTGTAGGGGAAAGAGAATTGGAAGTAAGAATGATATAAGAAAAATATATTCAAAATAAACACTGGATAAATCAGAAGGAATACCAGGGTATCCTTAATATGTTCTATTGGATAGACTTTAAATCCCCTTTTTCACTGAGTTCTCAGTCTCTACCCCCCACTCCCTTTTAATGGTGGCGATTATCTTGCACAGGTCAAAGCACCCTGTGGGTGGGATAGAGACTTCTAGCCAGCGGGTGCACTGCAGTTTGTAGCCAGCAGCAGAGGGTCTTTCATAGCCTGAAATCAGTACATTGTAACATGGGGAAAGCTCTTTATCTTGAAGAGACACTGTAGAAAAGCAGGCCCATTAGTTAGGAGTTCCAGGAAGACCTCTGGGAAACATGAATCTCATCAAGATTTTCATGCCTATGAGAAGAAAACCCCACTAGAAAGTGAATAGGGCTTTCCAGGTGGTGCTAGAAGTAAAGGCTCCACCTGCCAAAGCAGTAGACATGAGATGCAGTTCAGTCCCTGGGTCGAGAAGATCTCCTGGAGGAGGGCATGGCAACTCACTCCAGTATTCTTGCTTGGAGAATCCTGTGGACAGAAGAACCTGGTGGACTACAGCCCATAGAGTTGCAAGGAATCAGACATGACCTAAGCAGCTGAGCACACACACCCAGATGAATAAAGTAGGTCCATTCTGCCCTGAAGTTTGGAGTATCCTACATCTTCTGCTGACACTCTGAAGTTCAGGATGTAAAGCACTGGATACCCCCAAAGTCCAATACTTCACTCACTGTTAATGACCAAATAAGTCAATACCATGGAGCTTTAAAAACATCATTCCTTCCTTCGGACACATCTTTTATGAAGTCAACAAAAGTTACATCTTGTAAATGAGGTTGAAATAGGCCACCTAGGAATTTTTGTATTTACTGAATAATGTATTGTTGAATAATAGGAGTTGAAACCTGCTAAATCAAGTGTTCTTTCATATAATGTTTGCTGCTGCTTATGCTAAGTCGCTTCAGTCGTGTCCAACTCTGTGCAGCCCCATAGACAGCAACCCACCAGGCTCCGCCGTCCCTGGGATTCTCCAGGCTAGAACACTGGAGTGGGTTGCCATTTCCTTCTCCAATGCATGAAAGTGAAAAGGCAAAGTGAAGTTGTTCAGTAGTGTCGGACTCTTAGCGACCCCATGGACTACAGCCCACCAGGCTCCTCCATCCATGGGATTTTCCAGGCAAGAGTACTGGAGTGGGGTGCCATTGCCTTCTCTGTATAATGTTTGCAGTTTGATTAATTGGCACAAGCTAAAAGAAACCAGTTTGATTGTGTACTTCTTTTTCAACAATTGCACATCTATGAGTTTATAAAAAGAGACAACAAGAGATATATAAAAGGCTAAATGCACAAAGATGTTTATTATAAAATTGTATAATGTTTAAATAAAAAATTAATTGTTCAACAATAGCAAATGATTAAATAATGTATAGTAAATAATTATGATGGGAAAGCTTATCACAGCAAGATGATATTAATAAATACAGGTTTAATGGCTTGGGGAAGTGCAAATACTACAATGTTAAGTAAAACTACAGAATAAAAATATCAGTTGCAGTATGATGGTTAAATTAATATAGATATATTAATATATTGTGTATATATACAAAGAAAAATTTATTGTTTTCAATTAATGAATACAGATCAAAATAAATATATTTGAACATTAGCTTTAATAATTTTGAGTGATATCTTTATAGAGAAGTATATTTATTTTTTATATTAAAACTTTTCATTAAGAAATATAATGTCTTAGATTTAAAATAGGGAAAATACTTTTTAAGCTTGAAACAATAATAGATTTTTTCTTTATTATTTTCAAGTAGATATTTTAAAGTATAACTAACTACAGTTTAATATGGCACTTGTTATTCAGAAGTCTCATTTGTTAGTTCCTTTTAAAGGTTACAGAACATGAGAAAGAATCCCCATGAAATCAAGTGTAGTTATGTACTTTACAGAAGATCATAAGATACTCAGGACTGCTAATGCTACCAAGATCTGGGAAAACTGGTTAACCACTTGTAAAAGAATGAAACTAGAGCACTTTCTAACAACATACACAAAAATAAACTCAAAATGGATTAAAGATCTAAACGTAAGACCAGAAACTATAAAACTCCTAGAGGAGAACATAGGCAAAACACTCACCAACATACATCACAGCAGGATCCTTTATGATCCACCTCCCAGAATATTCGAAATAAAAGCAAAAATAAACAAATGGGACCTAATTAAACTTAAAAGCTTCTGCACAACAAAGGAAACTATAAGCAAGGTGAAAAGACAGCCTTCAGAATGGGAGAAAATAATAGCAAATGAAGCAACTGACAAACAACTAATCTCAAAAATATACAAGCAACTCCTACAGCTCAATTCCAGAAAAATAAATGACCCAATCAAAAAATGGGCCAAAGAACTAAATAGACATTTCTCCAAAGAAGACATACAGATGGCTAACAAACACATGAAAAGATGCTCAACATCACTCATTATCAGAGAAATGCAAATCAAAACCACTATGAGGTACCATTTCACTCCAGTCAGAATGGCTGTGATCCATAAGTCTACAAGCAATAAATGCTGGAGAGGGTGTGGAGAAAAGGGAACCCTCTTACACTGTTGGTGGGAATGCAAACTAGTACAGCCACTATGGAGAACAGTGTGGAGATTCCTTAAAAAACTGGAGATAGAACTGCCTTATGATCCAGCAATCCCACTGCTTGGCATACACACTGAGGACACCAGAAGGGAAAGAGACATGTGTACCCCAATGTTCATCGCAGCACTGTTTATAATAGCCAGGACATGGAAGCAACCTAGATGTCCATCAGCAGATGAATGGATAAGAAAAAAGTGGTACATATACACAATGGAGTATTACTCAGCCATTAAAAAGAATACATTTGAATCAGTTCTAATGAGGTGGATGAAACTTGAACCTATTATACAGAGTGAAGTAAGCCAGAAAGAAAAACACCAATACAGTATACTAACGCATATATATGGAATTTAGAAAGATGGTAACAATAACCCTGTGTACAAGACAGCAAAAGAGACACTGATGTATAGAAGAGTCTTTTGGACTCTGTGGGAGAGGGCGAGGGTGGGATGATTTGGGAGAATGGCACTGAAATACGTATAATATCATATATGGAATGAGTCACCAGTCCAGGTTTGATGCACAATACTGGATGCTTGGGGCTGGTGCACTGGGACGATCCAGAGTGATGGTATGGGAGGGAGGAGGGAGGAGGGTTCAGGATGGGGAACACATGTATACCTGTGGCAGATTCATTTTGATATATGGCAAAACCAATACAATATTGTAAAGTTTTAAAATAAAATAAAATTTAAAAAAAGTATACCTCTAGACATATATCTTCTGAAAGATAACAAATGCCCCAAATCATGCAATCTGAACAAAATAAGTGCAAATCAAAATTTGGACAATAAACACCTTGACATTGGGGAGAGATTCTGTAGAGACCATTTTCATGTAGCGCAATGTAAAATCTGGGTAGTTTATGTTTGCTCTCCAGCACCTGCTGTTTCATTTCCTCTAGGGAAGAATCTTATAGCATGTAATCTTGTAGCTCTTACATCTACTATAGATGAGACCTCGGCACAAAACTTAACATTGGGAAACACGATTTGGATTTGTGATTGTTTCTAAGATTAAGGACTCTATAAACTCCCCACAAAAAATACAATATTACTTCTCCACTACTCATTTTGTGACTGCCAGACATTGTTTATATAGTCTTTACTCTATTGTTTAAATGGAAGAAAATATTATCAAGTTTAGAAAGCTGCAATTCAGGCCAGCAAAATTTTTACAACTAAACTGAGAAAAGTTAAAAATTCCTGCCAGGGAAAAACAGATTTGGTTTGTTTATTGAAGCAAAAACTGATAGAGTTTCTGTTTCCAGGGCAATATTATTTAATAGGAAGATCCCATATGTATGGTTTTATATGCTTTACATGCACCTTAAGACTGTCAGTTTTTACTTTTATAAATGGTTCTCTGTCATAATATTTTCAAGTTGAAATGCATAGTTGAAAATAAAATCTGAAATTTTGTATTTTTGAAATGTATTGCCTTTGGCCAAAATTCAATAGTAAAAATCATAAACGCTCTCCCGTAATGCTATTTACTTTTCCTCTTTCATTTCTTATTTCTTGGTTTCTTTGCTCTAAATCAATGCACTTGACTCAGATACCTGAAGCACAGAACTAGAAGAGTAATTTAGAGACTGAGATTTTTTTTTAAGTGGAAAGTATTATAGACACAATAGGGGAATAAATAATCAGAAGAGATGCTAGGTTGTTAACTCTTCTAAGTATATAATCCACTCAGGGAAGAAAACAGGTAATTTAGAATGGCATAATACTCCTTACATATTCTGACTCCTCATTACCTAGTCATATATAACAATGCCACCTTTTTCCATATCATGTTCCAATTGAAGTAAAACTGTCCTTTTTCTACCAACATGCTACACACATTCCATCCTTACATATTGATTTGACTCTGCAGAGAATGTTGCACTTCCTCTGTTGTTCCTTTCTTGGTTCACAGTTCAGTACAGCAAACAAGTTAAAATCAGCCCAGCCTTTGAAAGTATTGCATAACTACTACTGCAGCCAGTAATTAAGGGGTCAGATCTTAGAAAACCAGGGAAGCACACTGAGATACCTAGAACTCTCTGCATGCTATTTTGCCCTTAGATGCTGACCAAGTCTTGGAGTAAGGCAAACGGCTGAGAAATGCTACAAAAGATTTCTGCTCACAGGTGGAAAATCCAATGGAACTTGATGCAATCTCTGGGAAATTCTGGCACAAATAGTGAGTTTGAGACTGCCACGTTATCTAGAAACTGATGACCTGAGATCGCAAGGAAGGGTAACACAGAGAAGTTGAACAGACACTACACATTAGTTTTTTGTTTGTTTGTTTTTTTAAGATGTTTGTCAAGGCCAAGGGACTAAGAAACTGAGCAGAAGTATCTGAAAGGTGGAGAGATTTCTAGACAGCTCACTGCATTGGGAATATAAACACTGGGGTTCAGAAATCACTAAATAGGAGAAAACATGTGCAAGTTCCAGAATTCACATTTGTTATTAATAGAGGGCTAAAAACATGAATGAGGCCAAATCCAAGGAGACACAGCAAAAAATGAAGGAGAGGGAGACCGAAAAGGATGGAGGGAGAGATACAGGAAAAGAGGAGGAGGAGGAGGGAGTGAAGGAGGGAAGAAATGAAGGAAGGAAAAAGGAAGAGAGAGAGAAGACAGAAGAAGGAAGGAAGAAAGTGGTAGGGAAAGAGGGAAAGATGGAGGGAGGTTCTGGGGAAACAAGTAATTTTTAAAATTATTCTTATAACATAGGATTCTTAAATATAACCAGTCATAGGCAAGAAAATCATATGTTTTCTTTAAAGGTATGTAATTTAGCTATCACTGATAAAATAACATCTTTAAAATGATGAAATTATTGATAACCTAGATTTCTAGGCCTAGTGAAAATTTCCTTCAAAGATAAAGAAAACAAATCCTTTGTTTCAAATAACATAAAGTATACAAAATAAAATTTAGCCAGTAGATCAATATTAACAAAATTTTAAGCATAAAATACAGTATCATTACCTACAGGCGTGATGGAGTAAAGCAGATCTTCAGAACTTATTCATCTATTACCAACTCCCCCTCCCAGCCCCGAAAATCACTCAATATTAAAAAAAAAAATACTAAAATGAATTCTCATGCAAAAGGAAAATGATCCTAGAAAACAAACTAACTACCAAAAATTTAGAGAAGAGCTAACACCTATCCTACTCAAACTCTTCCAGAAAATTGCAGAGGAAGGTAAACTTCCAAACTCATTCTATGAGGCCACCATCACCCTAATACCAAAACCTGACAAAGATCCCACAAAAAAAGAAAACTGCAGGCCAATATCACTGATGAACATAGATGCAAAAATCCTCAACAAAATTCTAGCAATCAGAATCCAACAACAGATTAAAAAGATTATACACCGTGACCAAGTGGGCTTTATCCCAGGGATGCAAGGATTCTTCAATATCCGCAAATCAATCAATGTAATACACCACATTAACAAATTGAAAAATAAAAACCATATGATTATCTCAATAGATGCAGAGAAAGCCTTTGACAAAATTCAACATCCATTTATGATAAGAACTCTCCAGAAAGCAGGAATAGAAGGAACATACCTCAACATAATAAAATCTATGTATGACAAACCCACAGCAAACATTATCCTCAATGGGAAAAAACTTAAAGCATTTCTTCTAAAGTCAGGAACAAGACAAGGGTGCCCACTTTCAGCATTACTATTCAACAGAGTTTTGGAAGTTTTGGCCACAGCAATCAGAGCAGAAAAAGAAATAAAAGGAATCCACATTGGAAAAGAAGAAGTAAAACTCTCACTGTTTGCAGATGACATGATCCTCTACATAGAAAACCCTAAAGACTCCACCAGAAAATTACTAGAACTAATCAATGAATATAGTAAAGTCGCAGGATATAAAATCAACACACAGAAATCCCTTGCATTCCTATACACTAATAATGAGAAAATAGAAAGAGAAATTAAGGAAACGATTTCATTCACCATTGCAACGAAAAGAATAAAATACTTAGGAATATATCTACCTAAAGAAACTAAAGACCTATATATCAGATCAGATCAGTTGCTCAGTCGTGTCTGACTTTTTGCAACCCCATGAATCGCAGCACACCAGGCCTCCCTGTCCCTCATCAACTCCTGGAGTTCACTCAGACTCACATCCATCAAGTCAGTGATGCCATCCAGACATCTCATCCTTTGTCGTCCCTTTCTCCTCCTGCCCCCAATCCCTCCCAGCATCAGAGTCTTTTCCAATGAGTTAACTCTTCGCATGAGGTAGCCAAAGTACTGGAGTTTCAGCTTTATCTTCTCCAACACCACAGTTTAAAAGCATCAGTTCTTCGGTGCTCAGCCTTCTTCACAGTCCAACTCTCACATCCATACATGACCACTGGAAAAACCATAGCCTTGACTAGACGGACCTTTGTTGGCAAAGTAATGTCTCTGCTTTTGAATATGCTATCTAGGTTGGTCATAACTTTCCTTCCAAGGAGTAAGCGTCTTTTAATTTCATGGCTGCAATCACCATCTGTAGTGATTTTGGAGCCCAGAACAATAAAGTCTGCCACTGTTTCCACTGTTTCCCCATCTATTTCCCATGAAGTGGTGGGACTGGATGCCATGATCTTCGTTTTCTGAATATTGAGCTTTAAGCCAACTTTTTCAGTCTCCACTTTCACTTTCATCAAAAGGCTTTTTAGTTCCTCTTCACTTTCTGCCATAAGGGTGGTGTCATCTGCATATCTGAGGTTATTGATATTTCTCCCAGCAATCTTGATTCCAGCTTGTGTTTCTTCCAGTCCAGCGTTTCTCATGATGTACTCTGCATATAAGTTAAATAAACAGGGTGACAATATACAGCCTTGATGAACTCCTTTTCCTATTTGGAACCAACATGTTGTTCAACTTCCAGTTCTAACTGTTGCTTCCTGACCTGTATACCAATTTCTCAAGAGGCAGATCAGGTGGTCTGGTATTCCCATCTCTTTCAGAATTTTCCACAGTTTATTGTGATCCACACAGTCAAAGGCTTTGGCATAGTCAATAAAGCAGAAATAAATGTTTTTCTGGAACTCTCTTGCTTTTTCTACGATCCAGAGGATGTTGACACTGGTGAAAGAAATCAAAGAGGACACTAATAAATGGAGAAATATACCATGTTCATGGATCAGAAGAATCAATATAGTGAAAATGAGTATACTACCCAAAGCAATGTATAGATTCAATGCAATCCCTATCAAGCTACCAACGGTATTCTTCACAGAGCTAGAACAAATAATTTCACAATTTGTATGGAAATACAAAAAACCTCGAATAGCCAAAGCAATCTTGAGAAAGAAAAATGAACTGGAGGAATCAACCTGCCTGACTTCAGGCTCTATTACAAAGCCACCATCATCAGGACAGTATGGTACTGGCACAAAGACAGAAATATAGATCAATGGAACAAAATAGAAAGCCCAGAGACAAATTCATGCACATATATACACCTTACCTTTGACAAAGGAGGCAAGAATATACAATGGATTAAAGACAATCTCTTTAACAAGTGGTGCTGGGAAAACTGGTCAACCACTTGTAAAAGAATGAAACTAGAGCACTTTCTAACAACATACACAAAAATAAACTCAAAATGGATTGACGATCTAAACGTAAGACCAGAAACTATAAAACTCCTAGAGGAGAACATAGGCAAAACACTCACCGACATACATCACAGCAGGATCCTTTATGATCCACCTCCCAGAATATTTGAAATAAAAGCAAAAATAAACAAATGGGACCTAATTAAACTTAAAAGCTTCTGCACAACAAAGGAAACTATTAGCAAGGTGAAAAGGCAGCCTTCAGAATGGGAGAAAATAATAGCAAATGAAGCAACTGACAAACAACTAATCTCAAAAATATACAACCAACTCATACAGCTCAACTCCAGAAACATAAATGACCCAATCAAAAAATGGCCAAAGAACTAAATAGACATTTCTCCAAAGAAGACATACAGATGGCTAACAAACACATGAAAAGATGCTCAACATCACTCATTATCAGAGAAATGCAAATCAAAACCACTATGAGGTACCATTTCACGCCAGTCAGAATGGCTGCTATCCAAAAGTCTACAAGCAATAAATGCTGGAGAGGGTGTGGAGAAAAGGGAACCCTCTTACACTGTTGGTGGGGATGCAAACTAGTACAGCCACTATGGAGAACAGTGTGGAGATTCCTTAAAAAACTGGAAATAGAACTGCCTTATGATCCAGCAATCCCACTGCTGGGCATACACACTGAGGAAACCAGAATTGAAAGAGAAACGTGTACCCCATTGTTCATCGCTGCACTGTTTGTAATAGCCAGGACATGGAAGCAACCTAGATGTCCATAAGCAGATGAGTGGATAAGAAAGCTGTGGTACATATACACGATGGAGTATTACTCAGCCATTAAAAAGAATACATTTGAATCAGTTCTAATGAGGTGGATGAAACTGGAGCCTATTATACAGAGTGAAGTAAGCCAGAAAGAAAAACACCAATACAGTATACTAATGCATATATATGGAATTTAGAAAGATGGTAACAATAACCCTGTGTACGAGACAGCAAAAGAGTCACTGATGTATAGAAGAGTCTTTTGGACTCTGTGGGAGAGGCCGAGGGTGGGATGATTTGGGAAAATGGCATTGAAACATGTATACTATCATATATGAAACTAATCGCCAGTCCAGGTTCAATGCACAATGCTGGATACTTGGGGCTGGTGCACTGGGATGACCCAGAGTGATGGTATGGGGAGGGAGGAGGGAGGAGGGTTCATGATGGGGAACACATGTATACCTGTGGTGGATTCATGTTGATATATGGCAAAACCAATACAATATTGTAAAGTTTAAAAATAAAATAAAATTTAAAAAGCTAAAAATAAAGAAAAAGAAAACTAAGACCACATAGAATTCAGAAAAGAATAAAGCAATCAGAAAAGCTAAACATTAATTACTAACTAATTTTGAGGAGTTAGATATGTATAGCATGTATATTTCAGATTATAATTTTAACTAACAAAAAAATGGTAGAGTCTACATAATAAAAAACCAATAGCAACTAATTGTATTTTCTTTGTAGAATTCTTGACTCTGAAGGACGTAGGTCCTAATTCCTCTGTTAGAGCTATATTCTTGAATACATGTGAAACTAACAACACAGAGCATATGGGTCTGTATTTGAAGATTTAATATTTGAAAATAATCATGAATATACACAGAATTTGAAGCCCATTACACTCAAATATGAAAAATATATTCAAACTAGTTATAATAACTGTAACTGATAGTTATGGAAGTTCTTCATCGTGGGATAAGAATATACATGCTGCTGCTGCTGCTGCGTCGCTTCAGTCGTGTCCGACTTGTGTGATCCCATTGATGGCAGCCCACCAGGCTCTCCCGTCCCTGGGATTCTTGAGGCAAGAACACTGGAGTGGGTTGCCATTTCCTTCTCTGTGCATGAAAGTGAAAAGTAAAAGTGAAGTCGCTCAGTCGTGTCCGACTCTTCATGGCCCCATGGACTGAAGCCTACCAGGCTCCATATACATGAAGCATTTACAAATTCTGACACGGATCGCAATACCTATCATGGTAATATACACACAGATGATATCTTTACAACAACCTCCCATTAAAATGACAAATATTAAAACATGCTTTACTTAAAAGGTAATTTTAATAATGAATAGATATACCTTCTTAAGGTCACAATCAGTTGGTGGCAGAACTGGGGTTATAACACAGACTTCCAACTCTTTTACATATAACATAAGATATATCATTGAAAATGATTTCTTGCCCTGAATATTTAATCAGTTAGACTACCATAAACAAATTTCAATATAGGTAAAGACTGGTTCCAAATAAGAAAATGTATATTGTCACCATGCTTATTTAACTTATATGCAGAGTATATCATGAGAAACTCTGGGCTGGAAGAAACACAAGCTGGAATCAAGATTGCTGGGAGAAATATCAATAACCTCAGATATGCAAATGACACCACCCTTATGGCAGAAAGTGAAGAGGAACTAAAAAGCCTCTTGATGAAAGTTAAAGAGGAGATTGAAAAAGTGGGCTTAAAGCTCAACATTCAGGAAACGAAGATCATGGCATCTGGTCCCATCACTTAATGGCAAATAAATGGGGAAACAGTGGAAACAGTGTCAGACGTTATTTTTTGGGGCTCCAAAATCACTGCAGATGGTGACTGCAGCCATGAAATTAAAAGACACTTACTCCTTGGAAGGAAAGTTATGACCAACCTAGATAGCATATTGAAAAACAGAGACATTACTTTGCCAACAAAGGTCCATGTAGTCAAGGCTATGGTTTTTCCAGTGGTCATGTATGGATGTGAGAGTTGGACTGTGAAGAAAGCTGAGCGCCGAAGAATTGATGGTTTTGAACTGTGGTGTTGGAGAAGACTCTTGAGAGTCCCTTGAACTGCAAGGAGATCCAACCAGTCCATCCTAAAAGAGACCAGTCCTGGGTGTTTATTGGAAGGATGCTAAAACTGAAACTCCAATACTTCGGCCACCTGATGCGAAGAGTTGACTCATTTGAAAGGACCCTGATGCTGGGAGGGATTCGGGGCAAGAGGAGAAGGGGATGACAGAGGATGAGATGGCTGGATGGCATCAGTGACTTGATGGACATGAGTTTGAGTGAACTTCGGGAGTTGGTGATAGACAGGGAGGCCTGGCATGCTGCGATCCATTGGGTTGCAAAGAGTTGGACATGACTGAACTGAAATGAACTGAACTCAAAGTCTTTCTTCCTTAACTAGCACTAATAAAATTTACATGTGGACCCCTGTTATAATATGGCTTTCTTATGGGGTGATCAGGAAATGTTGTCAAAGCAAAATCCTCTATGGCGCAAAACTTCTCTGTCAATCTCAGTGTTGAAGTTTTCCCCTATAAACAGTGCTGTGCTAATAATACGATGTGGCAGTTTTTTTTATTTGTGGCAAGGCAAAGAACCAAAGTAAACTTAACTGCATTTGACTTCTGTGCCTTCCTAGAAAAATGACATTACCTTTCAGCCTTACACCCATTTCAAAATCCCCAAATCTATCAAGCTATTTTAAAAATAAATTCACAAATAGTCCATAAAAATAAAGTAATCCCTCTTATCACTTAGAGGAAGCTTCAAGGGTGAATTTTATATGTGGGCAGTACTTTTCTTCTTGAGATAAAACCAAATTTCATTCCAGTCTATTATACAGAAGATAGTCTGAGCCACACTTCATCATCAAGTTCTAAAGCTATGATGTCATTCTGACAATGTGTTCATTACAGATATTATAAAATTTTACTGTAATTAAATAGTGTTCAGTTCAGTTCAGTCACCTAGTAGTGTCTGACTCTCTGCAACCCCATGAACCACAGCACACCAGGCCTCCCTGGTCCATCACCTACTCCTGGAGTTCACCCAAACCTATATCTATAGGCAGTGATGTCATCCAACCATCTCATCCTCTATCGGCCCCTTCTCCTCCTGCCCTCAATCTTTCCCAGCATCAGGGTCTTTTCAAATGATTCAGCTCTTTGAATCAGGTGGACAAAGTATTGGAGTTCAGCTTCAACATCAGTCCTTCCAATGAACACCCAGGACTGGTCTCTTTCAGGATGGACTGGTTGGATCTCCTTGCAGTCCAAGGGACTCTCAAGAGTCTTCTCCAACACCACAGTTCAAAAGCATCAATTCTTCAGTGCTTAGCTTTTTTTATAGTCCAAATCTCACATACGTATATGACTACTGGAAAAATCATAGCCTTGACTAGATGGACCTTCGTTGGCAAAGTAAAGTCTCTACTTTTTAATATGTGGTCTAGGTTGGTCATAACTTTCCTTCCAAGGAGTAAGCGTCTTTTAATTTCGTGGCTGCAATCACCATATGCAGTGATTTTGGAGCCCAGAACAATAAAGTCTGACACTGTTTCCACTGTTTCCCCATCTGCTTGCCATGAAGTGATGGGATCGGATGCCATGATCTTCATTTTCTGAATGTTGAGCTTTAAGCCAACTTTTTCACTCTCTTCTTTCACTTTCATCAAAAGGATCATAGTTCTTTTTCACTTTCTGCCATAAGGATGGTGTCATTTCCATATCTGAGGTTATTGATATTTCTCCCAGCAATCTTGATTGCAGCTTGTACTTCCTCTAGCCCAGCGTTTCTCATGATGTAGTCTGCATATCATTTAAATAAGCAGGATGACAATATACAGCCTTGATGAACTCCTTTTTCTATTTGGAACCAGTCTGTTGTTCCATGTCCAGTTCTAACTGTTACTTCCTGACCTGCATACAGATTTCTCAAGAGGCAGGTCAGGTGGTCTGGTATTCCCATCTCTTTCAGAATTTTCCACAGTTTATTGTGATCCACACAGTCAAAGGCTTTGGCATAGTCAATAAAGCAGAAATAGATGTTTTTTTCTGGAACTCTCTTGCTTTTTCCATGATCCAGTGGATGTTGGCAATTTGATCTCTGGTTCCTCTGCCTTATCTAAAACCAGCTTGAACATCAGGAAGTTCACTGTTCACATATTGATAAAGCCTGGCTTGGAGAATTTTGAGCATTACTTTACTAGCATGTGAGATGAGTGCAATTGTGGGGTAGTTTGAGCATTCTTTGGCATTGTCTTTCTTTGGGATTGGAATGAAAACTGACCTCTTCCAGTCCTGTGGCCACTGCTGAGTTTTCCAAATTTGCTGGCATATTGAGTGCCGCACTTTCACAGCATCATCTTTCAGGATTTGAAATAGCTCAACTTGAATTCCATCACCTCCACTAGCTTTGTTCGTAGTGATGCTTTCTAAGGCCCACTTGACTTCACATTCCAGGATGTCTAGCTCTAGGTGAGTGATTACACCATTGTGATTGTCTGGGTCATGAAGACCTTTTTTGTACAGTTCTTCTGTGTATTCTTGCCATCTCTTCTTAATATGTTCTGCTTCTGTTAGGTCCATACCATTTCTGTCCTTTATTGTGCCCATCTTTGCATTAAATATTTCTTGGTATCTCTAATTTTCTTGAAGAGATCTCTAGTCTTTCCCTTTCTATTGTTTTCCTCTATTTCTTTGCATTGATCTCTGAGGAAGGCTTTCTTAGCCCTCCTTGCTATTCTTTGGAACTCTGCATTCAAATGGGTATATCTTTCTTTTCTCCTTTTATTTTCACTTCTCTTCTTTTCACAGCTATTTGTAAGGCCTCCTCAAATAGCCATTTTGCTTTTTTGGATTTCTTTTTCTTGGAGATGATCTTAATTCCTGTCTCCTGTACAATGTCATGAACCTCCACCCATAGTTCATCAGGCACTCTATCAGATCTAGTCCCTTAAATCTATTTCTCACTTCCACTGTATAGTCATAAGGGATTTGATTTAGGTCATACCTGAATGATCCTGTGGTTTTCTCCACTTTTTCAATTTCAGTCTGAATTTGGCAGTAAGGAGTTCTACTTGTTAAAATTGGATTTCACTTGTATCATTTCAAAAAAAACTTGAAAAGTGAAATAACCATATGGTTGTTTCTCTGATGAGCCACTGGTATTATTCCTTTCTTTTTGGGCAGAATTTTTATCATTTCTACTTCCATATTCATTGTACATAAAATAATACTGACTTCAGAAGGCTTTTAGAAAATATAAATATGAAGAGAGACGGGGACACTCATCTGCCTACACACACACACACCATACCCAAATCTCTTCTTCATTTTTCAGGCTATACATTATCTTTATACCTAAACTATTTCTCTCCTACACTTTGGCTTTCTCATTTTTTTGAGCTCCTTATTAAACCACAGTTTGCAGAAATGAACGCCACACTCCACATGTTATTTGAGTAATTTGTTGTTTTAGACAATATGATCTATTTACTAAACTCAGATGGCCTGTTAAATCTTCAAGTATTGTTCTCCATTCTTAACCATCAATAATCTTTTTCATCATTGATGTTCTGAAAATCTGTGATACTCTGCTGAAGATTATTATCTCATTTATTGTGGGTACATCGGGAACCTTGCTAATCTGAAAAACTATTTGTTAGTTTCTTAAATAACTAAACTTGAAACTGTCATGTGATCCAGTAACTGCATTCTTCTGTATATATTCCAGAGAAATTATACTTTATAGCCACACAAAAACCTGGACACATTTGTTCACAGCAGTCTTATTTTATGAGTCAAAAATACAAATAATCAACCCAGATGGCCTTCAGCCAGTGACTGGTTAAAAACAAACAAACAAACAAAGATGCTGCTTTTAACTCAGGAATGGGTGAATTGTTTTTTTTTTTAATTTTATTTAATTTTTAAACTTTACAAATTGTATTAGTTTTGCCAAATATCAAAATGAATCCGCCACAAGTATACATGTGTTCCCCATCCTGAACCCTCCTCCCTCCTCCCTCCCCATACCATCCCTCTGGGTTGTCCCAGTGCACTAACCCCAAGCATCCAGTATCGTGCATCGAACCTGGACTGGCAACTCGTTTCATACATGATATTATACATGTTTCAATGCCATTCTCCCAAACCAGCACTGTTTATAATAGCCAGGACATGGAAGCAACCTAGATGTCCATCAGCAGATGAATGGATAAGAAAGCTGTGGTACATATACACAATGGAGTATTACTCAGCCATTAAAAAGAATACATTTGAATCAGTTCTAATGAGGTGGATGAAACTGGAGCCTATTATACAGAGTGAAGTAAGCCAGAAAGAAAAACACCAATACAGTATACTAACGCATATATATGTTTTTTTTAATAAGTTAAAAGTTTTTAAAGAAAAACCTGTTGTTCATTAATGCCATTGAATAGTATCCAGCAATAAAAAAGAATGAATTATTGATATGCATGACAACCTGGATGAATCTCTTAAGAATTACACTGAATGAAAAAAGCCAATAACAGAAGGTTATGCAATATATGATTTCATTTATATAATATTCGCTCAGTGAAAACTTTTAGAAATGGTGAGCCAGTTCATGTTTCCCAGAGTTTAAGTACGGAGAAAGGTGTAAGGACAGGGTGGAAAGTGAATGTGTAACCTGGGAGATTCTTGTAGTGACAGATTTGTTTCATATCTTGTTTGTATCAATGTCAATGTCTTGCTTTGAGATCCTGCACTATAGTTTTGCCAAATGTCATCTTTGGGACCACTGGGTAAGGGATGCATGGGCTCTCTTGGTGTCATTTTTTCCAACTGCTGGGGAATCTATAATTATCTTAAAACTAAAATTTTAATTAAAAAAAGAAAAAGCGTGTAGATTAAAAAACTCCCTGAAGCCTGGAGAGATATATGGGACAATAACTGGAGATCACACACAGGACTGAATAATTCCTGTTCTCATCAGCCAGTGTGTGAAAACTTGGGGTTCAGTTAGAGCACTGAGTGTTTTGTGTCACTAGGGAGACAAAATTAGCCCTGAACTAAATGCTAACAAAGCTTAAATTCAAAACACAAAATTATCAAACTGTTCCCAAATAACTTAGCTGCCTTCCAAAACAAAGCTCAAGAATACTTTTAGGAATGCAAAATATCCAGCCCCCAACAAGCTAAAATATCTCACATCTAATCAAAAATCACCAGGCATTAGTTTCTTCTATTCTTTCAGCTTTGTGTCTTCCTGTAATTTTTTATATCCTTAAATCACTAAATGACTTCCTCTGTTTCTTTTTTTTTTTTCCCTAGTCTTGCTTTCATGAGCTCTTTCTATTCAGATTTCCCACTGAAGTAGAAAGCCCCAGGAAACATCTTTCCTGCTCCATACTGTTGTTATCCATGTAATATATCCTCCACCTTCCTCAACTTGTATGAGTCACAAATATGATCAGCATGATAGACCTGAGAAATCTGATGAATAATGTATTAAACACAAATATAAATGACAAATAATATCAATTCCAATTGCTTTTTAAATTAACTGGCCCATATTTTGCTCATAATTATTAATTGCACATTAAGTTTTTGACCCAGAGTCTATATTTTTGTTGTTGTTGTTTTGCTAACTCTAAGCTAAGTTTCAAAGTTGAGAGACATTTGCCCTTTTGAGAAGTAAAATATCTACTATATTGTTCATGGGTAGACACAAGAATTAATTTTTTTTAAGTGAATACAGTTAGATGGGTAAACAAATAGAGCCTGCCTAATAATGAAATTCCTAGTGAACAATATTAACTTTAATATTTATCCCCAAACTAAAAGAAGAGATTGTTAAGAGGGGATTAGATTTATATTTTCAAATTACTCTGAAGGATGTACAAGGTATATACTGGATAACTGAAGATTCCTAGTAAGAATGTTGGTAAAGTAATTTGCAACTGCTATATAGTATTAGTATTATACAGTACATATAGTAGTATTATTAATACTATAATATAAGATAATGGGCATGGGTATAACTAGAAGTAAACAGAGTCAAGAATTGTGTAGGATATAGAATCATAGGAGTTTATATGAAGAAGACAGGTACCTCCAATATTTCTTGCCCAGTCTAAGGAAAGGCTCTGCAAGACATAATTCAGACAGAATATCACAGAATGGGTGATAAAAAACCCATTGAGATGGGTTTTGTAAATATTGATTTGAGATTCCTGTAAGACATCCATGTGGAGCTGGTTCCTGCATTTCAATTTCTAGAGCATGTGTTATCAGGCTGCTTATGAGAAAATAAAAGGAAACCCTGCAGTCCTGGAGAGATCATACACGCACAAACTCATCATTTCTCTCTTGCCTTCTGTGTTCTGCCATCTGGGTCATTGCTTTGACTTGCTTTACATTTCCTTGTTTTTCTAGAGAACAATACATGCCTTTGTCTTTAGAAAGTCTTGTCCAACCCAAACTCTTAGTGAGCATTCCTCTTCCTCTCTTTTTAGCAAATTTTCAGCTGGAAATGTTAACTCATATTTCAGATCAGTTCAGTTCAGTTGCTCAGTCGTGTCCGACTCTTTGTGACCCCATGAATCGCAGCACGCCAGGTCTCCCTGTCCATCACCAACTCCCGGAGTTCACTCAGACTCATGTCCATCGAGTCAGTGATGCCATCCAGCCATCTCATCCTCTGTCTTCCCCTTCTCCTCCTGCCCCCAATCCCTCCCAGCATCAGAGTTTTTTTCCAATGAGTCAACTCTTTGCATGAGGTGGCCAAAGTACTGGAGTTTCAGCTTTAGCATCATTCCTTCCAAAGAAATCCCAGGGCTGATCTCCTTCAGAATGGACTGGTTGGATCTCCTTGCAGTCCAAGGGACTCTCAAGAGTCTTCTCCAACACCACAGTTCAAAAGCATCAGTTCTTCGGCACTCAGCTTTCTTCACAGTCCAACTCTCACATCCATACATGACCACTGGGAAAATCCATAGCCTTGACTAGACGGACCTTTGTTGGCAAAGTAATGTCTCTACTCATATTTAAACATACGTATATACACACATTGGAGAAGGAAATGGCAACCCACTCCAGTATTCTTGCCTGGAGAATTCCAGGGATGGAGGAGCCTAGTGGGCTCCCATCTGTGGAGTCACACAGAGTCGGACATGACTGAAGCGACTTAGCAGCAGCAGCAGCATATACACACAAAAGACGCAGTTCTGAGTATTTATTGGGCAAAAATGTTTGGCTAGTTTATAACTTTCCTGACCATAATTAAATTAGTTTTGAAAAATAAAAGTTCAAATAATCCTTCTCAGCTTTATTTGTATATTATTGAAACACTACTAAAATAATAAGCTAATAAACTGGTTTAATAATAATAATATATTATCAAAATATTAAAGTTAATGAAATTCATAACAGAGTTTCACAACATCACTACTAAAATGTTCCTTTCTGATTGATGCTGACAGATAATTACACACATTTGGCATGATTATTCCATTAGTTAAGAAGGCACCAGATTCTACTAATATTCAGCACATATGTCTCAGTTTGCTTACAAGGATAGCACGAAATATTTGTTAAATGCTTTGTTAATATTCAAAAACATAATGTAGTTTCCACTGCCACATGTTAAATAACATTACTCAAAAGGAAAAGATAAATGTGAAATGAGGTGATCTTAGGGTATTTTTTTATATATAACTTTAGTAATTAAAGCACATTCTTTTGGGTCCTTTGAAGTTCTTCATCACATACTGCTACTCCAAACTCACATTTTTATTCTAAAAATATGCTTATACTTACATTTTAAACTGGCAAGTAAAGCTTTAGTCCGGTTACTTTCGAAATGGATACAGCAGAATATACTTTCCAATTTTTCTAACTTTAGAATAACGATGACTTAAAGAAAAATACCAAAATGTACAATGCAAGAAAATAATTTCCTACAATGAACATACTGTATAAAGCATGAGACATAACAACAGTCTCCCTGCCTGAAAGGCAAACCGTCCCAGCCTTTAAGTTTCATGACGGCATCACACTAGGAATGAAATCCCCCACAGGAGTGAGGACCATCAGATTCCATGGAAATCTCTCTTTACTAATGTCACAAGGTGTGTTTTCAGCCTAGGGACACCTTGTCTTTGTCCTGGAGATCTGGATAAGTGCCTTGTGCCCTTCTTCCCAAGGAACTGGTAACAACCACAGATCGCAGGTAAGTGATTACTATGATAATACATTCAGGATCAATTCAAAAGTCCTTTCTTTTCTCTCTACACTCTCTCTACTTGATAGTTCCAGAATAAAAGTCTCTAGCCAAGCCTAATCTTCAGAACTAAAACTCTGCCTGTCAGATTTACATCATTAAGATTTCTTCTTGGGAGTCATGCAGTCAGATGTATTTTAAGTGTCCTATTTTCTAGGACATCCCTCTAAATTCCAATCTTTCCAATGTCAGTAAAAGCAACAACACCCTTACCCAAGTGCTTAAGTTATTAACTCAATAATCCTTTCTGTAGTCACATTCTTCTCTAACTGTTTAATTCAGTTCAGTTAATTTTAGTCACTCAGTTGTGTCCGACTCTTTGCAACCCCATGAATTGCAGCACGCCAGGCCTCCCTGTCCATCACCAACTCCCAGAGTTCACACAAACTCATGTCCATCCAGTCGGTGATGCCATCCAGCCATTTCATCCTCTGTCGTCCCCTTCTCCTCCTGCCCCCAATCCCTCCCAGCATCAGAGTCTTTTCCAATGAGTCAACTCTTCGCATCAGGTGGCGAAAGTATTGAATTTTCAGCTTTAGCATCATTCCTTCCAAAGAAATCCCAGGACTGACCTCCTTCAGAATGGACTGGTTGGATCTCCTTGCAGTCCAAGGGACTCTCAAGAGTCTTCTCCAACACCACAGTTCAAAAGCATCAATTTTTCAGTGCTCAGCTTTCTTCACAGTCCAACTCTCACATCCATACATGACTACTGGAAAAACCATAGCCTTGACTAGATGGACCTTTGTTGGCAGAGTAATGTCTCTGCTTTTTAATATGCTATCTAGGTAGGTCATAACTTTCCTTCCAAGGAATAAGCGTCTTTTAATTTCATGGCTACAATCACCATCTACAGTGATTTTGGAGCCCCCTAAAATAAAGTCTGCCACTGTTTCCCCATCTATTTCCCATGAAGTGATGGGATCAGTTGCCATGATCTTAGTTTTCTGAATGTTGAGCTTTAAGCCAACTTTCTCACTCTCCTCTTTCACTTTCATCAAGTGGCTTTTTAGTTCCTCTTACTTTTCTGCCATAAGGGTGGTGTCATCTGCATATCTGAGGTTATTGATATTTCTCCCAGCAATCTGGATTCCAGCTTGTGCTTCTTTCAGCCCAGCATTTCTCATGATGTACTCTGCATATAAGTTAAATAAGCAAGGTGACAATATACAGCCTTGATGTACTCCTTTTCCTATTTGGAACCAGTCTGTTGTTCCATGTCCCATTCTAACTGTTGCTCACTGTCGTGCATACAGGTTGCTCAAGAGGCAGGTCAGGTGGTCTGGTAGTCCTATCTCTTTCAGAATTTTCCACAGTTTATTGTGATCCACACAGTCAAAGGCTTTGGCATAGTCAATAAAGCAGAAATAGATGTCTTTCTGGAACTTTCTTGCTTTTTTGATGATCCAGTGGATGTTGGCAATTTGATCTCTGCTTCTTCTAAAACCAGCTTGAACATCTGGAAGTTAACAGTTCACGTATTGCTGAAGCCTGGCTTGGAGAATTTTGAGCATTACTTTACTAGCGTGTGAGATGAATGCAATTGTGTGGTAATTTCAGCATTCTTTGGCATTGCCTTTTTTTGAGACTGGACTGAAAACTGACCTTTTCCAGTCCTGTGGCCACTGCTGAGTTTTCCAAATTTTCTGGCATATTGAGTGTAGCACTTTCACAGCATCGTCTTTCAGGATTTGAAATAGCTCTACTGGAATGCCTTCACCTCCACTAGCTTTGTTCGTAGTGATGCTTTCTTAGGCTCACTTGACTTCACATTCCAGAATGTCTCATTCTAGGTAAGTGATCCACCATCATGTTTATCTTGGGTGTGAAGATCTTTTTTGTACCGTTTCTATGTATTCTTGCCACCTCTTCTTGATATCTTCTGCTTCCGTTAGGTCCATACCATTTCTGTCCTTTATTGTGCCCATCTTTGCATTAAATATTTCTTGGTATCTCTAATTTTCTTGAAGAGATCTCTAGTCTTTCCCATTCTGTTGTTTTCCTCTATATCTTTGCATTGATCACTGAGGAAAGCTTTCTTATCTCTCCTTGCTATTCTTTGGAACTCTGCATTCAGATGCTTATATTTTTCCGTCTATCCTTTGCTTTTTGCTTCTCTTCTTTTCTCAGCTATTTGTAAGGCCTCCCAGACAGCCATTTTTCTTTTTTGCATTTCTTTTCCATGGGCTGGTCTTAATTCCTGTCTCCTGTACAATGTCACGAACCTCAGTCCATAGTTCATCAGGCACTCTATCAGATCTAGTCCCTTAAATCTATTTCTCACTTCCACTGTATAATCATAAGGGATTTGATTTAGGTCATATCTGAATGGTCTAGTGGTTTTCCTTACGTTCTTCAATTTTAAGTCTGAATTTGGCAATAAGAAGTTCATTATCTGAGCCACAGTCAGCTCCTGGTCTTGTTTTTGCTGACTGTATAGAGCTTTTCCTTCTTTGGCTGCAAAGAATATAATCAATCTGATTTCGGTGTTAACCATCTGGTGATGTCCATGTGTAGGGTCTTCCCTTGTGTTGTTGGAAGAGGGTGTTTGCTATGACCAATGCATTCTCTTGGCAAAACTCTATTAGCCTTTGCCCTGCTTCATTCTGTATTCCAAGGCCAAATTTGCCTGCTACTCCAGGTGTTTCTTGACTTCCTATTTTTGCATTCCAGTCCGCTATAATGAAAAGGACATTTTTTTTGGATGTTAGTTCTAAAAGGTCTTGTAGGTCTTCATAGAACCACTCAATTTCAGCTTCTTCAGCATTACTGGTTGGGGCATAGACTTAGATTACCGTGATATTGAATGGTTTGCCTTGGAAATGAACAGAGATCATTCTGTCATTTTTGAGATTGCATCCAAGTACTGCATTTCAGACTCTTTTGTTGACCATGATGGCTACTCCATTTCTTCTGAGGGATTCCTGCCCATAGTAGTAGATATAATGGTCATCTGAGTTAAATTCACCATTTCCAGTCCATTTTAGTTCGCTGATTCCTAGAATGTCGACGTTCACTCCTGCCATCTCCTATTTGACCACTTCCAATTTGCCTTGATTCATGGACCTGACAGTCCAGGTTCCTATGCAATATTGCTCTTTACAGCATTGGATCTTTCTTCTATCGCCAGTCTCAACCACAACTGGGTATTGTTTTTGCTTTGGCTCCAACCCTTCATTCTTTCTGCAGTTATTTCTCCACTGATCTCCAGTAGCACATTGGGCACATACTGACCTGGGGAATTCCTCTTTCAGTATCCTATCATTTTGCCTTTTCATACTGTTCATGGGGTTCTCAAGGCAGGAATAATGAAGTGGTTGCCATTCCCTTCTCCAGTGGACCACAGTCTGTCAGACCTCTCCACCATGACCTGCCCATGTTGGGTAGCCCCATACAGCATAGCTTAGTTTCCTTGAGTTAGACAACGCTGTGGTCCGTGTGATTAGATTGACTAGTTTTCTGTGATTATGGTTTCAGTGTGTCTGCTCTCTGATGCCCTCTTGCAATACCTACCGTCTTACTTGGGTTTCTCTTACCTTGGACTTGGGTAACTGTACATGTGTGATTAATTTCTCTTAACTTCTCTGTTTAAATCCCAGCCCAGACTATCATGATCACTTACCCAGAACATGGCAACAGTATCATGGCTCATCACTCCTTTTCTGCTCAGTCTTCCCTTAGAGGTATTATCTACAGAGTGACAGGAATATTATTCATAAAATTGTTTACATCAATCTATTCCTCATAACACTTTAAAAATTTTTTGAAGTGTTTTCTGATTATTCTTATAAAAAATATAATGCTTTATCTTATCCTAAATTTTCTGTTATACATTTATTCTTACTTCATCTGATATCATTTGGCAGCTGGAATGACAGACTTTAAGAAAGATTGTTCCATCTTCTTGTTTAAAATCCTCATTCTTATCTTTAATATAATTTCATCCTCCAGCACAGCACTTATAATTTTTCTTAGATGAAAGAACAAATATGTCTTAATTGTTGAGGAGATTAAACAAAATGACATAAACATACTGCTTGGCATGGTGCTTGGCATTTAATACATGATCAACAGTTGTTAGCAATTATGTATATCATTTTACTATAAGCTCTATGACTTTTTATTTCTGTAAATATAAATGTATGAGTTCTTATAGTTGTTCTCATAAAGATGAAAGTCAGTGGTAGCACTTGATATGCTTTAAATAAATGATTGTCTACAAAGGGTAAATGGTCTTTTAATTTATGAAAAATATATTAATATATGCCAGCATCTTAATATTTTATTCTATATTTCAGAAAGTTGATATATTGAAGGAGATTTAAGGGGAAATCTCTTTTAAACACTAAACAAGCAAAACTCAGTAACAATCTTTGTTTTCATTTTCTAAACAAAGGGGAGCTGAAGATTGATATAAAAATTAGACAAATGTTTCCAGATTTTGAATGTGTTCATATCCTATACATTAACCCAGGCGATATCTATTGGTTATCCAACAAAAAGCAAATATTGAACCTGGAAATGTGATCAAAGGGATTTAGGGAAAGAAGATACTTGAAGAGAAATTATTATAATTAAAGGTGCTTAAAATCACTTTTCACAATTCTTAAACACTCATATGACCAAGCACATTTCTCTCTAACCCCACTCTGCTCTGAAACCACTGGAATAAAGGTAAATGAGAAGCAGAGAAAAAAAAAATTTTTTTTAAAGAACTAGCCAATACCTGTAACCCTATGTGCCATGTAAAAAGGGCAAGTAAGGGTACTAGGTGAATGAGACCACCTCGGAGAACACAGGACAAGCAGATCTTTCAGGTCAAGTAGACCAAAAGGCCTCAAAAGTAGGGTCAAGACCAAGTATTTCTTGCTTGGAATTTCAAAGTTGTGCTGTAGGAACTTGCTGTAATAGCCTTCTTGAAAGGAGTTGAAACTTGAAACTTATTTAGCAGTTCTGAGAGTTGGCTGAGGGTATCTGTATAAACAAATGCACAAACTACTTCTGTAAAAAGCAGTTGTTGGGGTTGTAAAGGGAAAATTAAACCAAATAGCATGATGTCCTGGATCGGCCAAACTATATCATCTGAAAAGCATTAACAACTAAATCATACTAGAAAAATGCTTACATACAAACATGTAGACATGTGGACACACACACACACATACAAACACACACACACACAGATGAACCACTGCACTCGTCACACCTTGATCATGAACTACAGAGATTTCCTACTTAACAAGAAGCTGTGAAGCCACATCCAGGAATAGCGGCTGGTGAGGATTCCTTTTTTTTTAATGCTCTAAAAACTATCTACTGTCATTTTACAACACTAGCTACATGTTAGCATCACCAGGAATTTTAAATAATAATTTACAAGTTCTAAACAATCAGAATTTTGTTATATTTTAAAAGGGCCTCTCTTCCAACCTATCCATGAAGTTCTATGAAGCCAGATTTAAATACTGTGATAAAAGAAATACAAAATACAAGGGGCCCAACTAGAACCTGAGGCGGAATGGGAAGGAGAAAATAGAAACTGTTAATTCTTTACGTGTAATATCATTCACACCAAATAATTAATATGTAGCATTATATAAAAGTTGATATTGCGTATAAGGCAATAAATATAATGATGAAAAGAAGTACCAAGGGTAAGCCCCCAAATATTCAGAGGGAAATATATAAGACATACAAGACAAAAACAATGCAAATCAAGCAAAGATTATAAAGGAAGATTGAAAGAAAGAAATAATGCAAACCTAGACATACCCTCACGTGTATACATATATGTTGGTAGTCAGCAGTTCAAAGAATAAAATAATTATTTGTTAAATATGAGACAAAGTTAAAACTGAAGCAAGAAACTTGTAAGTCATAGGATGGTTAAAGACATATCCAGAAAATGCAAATAAAAAGAAAACAAGAAGCATAATCTTACATCAACAGTTTGAACTTAAGGGGAGAGATAAACTTTTCTCAAGAAAAAGAAGGGTATTCTAAAAAAAATGATAAATTGAATCATGAAAATATGTCATAAGTATTTTCCCAAATATCTCAATATCATAGTAATAAAAAATAATTAAGAAAAATCTAAAAATTGAGCAAAGTCAGGGGTATGGTTTTTCTGGTACAGTCACGTGCAGATGTGAGAGTTGGACGGTGGAGAGTGCTGAGTGCCTGACTTGATGCTTTTGAATTATGGTGCTAGAGGAACTCGTGGGGGTTCTTTGGACCACAAGGAGATCATGCCAATTGATCCTGGGGGAGATCAGCCCTGGATATTCATTGGAAGGACTAATGCTGAAGCTGGGGTTCTGGTACTTTGGCCATCTGATGAGAAGAGCCACATTACTGGGAAAGGCCCTCATTCTGGGAAAGACTGTAGGCAGGAGAAGGTGACAATGGATGAAATAGTTGGATGGCATTACCAACTCAATGGACAGGAATTTGAGCAGACTCTGGGAGATGGTGAAGGACAGGGAAGCCTGAGATGCTGTAGTCCATGGGACTGCAAAGAGTAAGACACAACTGAGTGACTGAACAACACGAAGAAAAAGTTGAGATAGAATCATGATGGTTGTAATAAGGAGACTTTATAGTGACTTTAAAATCAAACAAAGATCTTCAATATGCATGAATAAAAACTACAGGAAATGAAAGGAGAATAATAGACACAAACATTAATTAGAATACAATTTATTTCCATCAGAATTAAAAACAAATAAAATATAAATGTATTTAGAAAATTTATATTTAATTTATAAATTTAACATTTAAAGTATAAATATATAAATAAATATAAAAGAAACAAAATTATTTTTTTAGAATTTAGAATATAAAAATAGAAAGCAAACTTTCTTTTCTGAATGCAAAGTAAGAAGGGCTGCAAATGGATAAGAAAGCTGTGGCACATATACACAATGGAGTATTACTCAGCCATTAAAAAGAATACATTTGAATCAGTTCTAATGAGGTGGATGAAACTGGAGCCTATTGTACAGAGTGAAGTAAGCCAGAAAGAAAAACACCAATACAGTATACTAACGCATATATATGGAATTTAGAAAGATGGTAACAATAACCCTATGTACGAGACAGCAAAAGAGACACTGATGTAGATCAGTCTTATGGACTCTGTGGGAGAGGGAGAGGGTGGGGAGATTTGGGAGAATGGCAGTGAAACATGTATAATATCATGTATGAAATGAGTCGCCAGTCCAGGTTCGATGCATGATACGGGATGCTTGGGGCTGCATGCACTGGGACGACCCAGAGGGAGGGTATGGGGAGGGAGGAGGGAGGAGGGTTCAGGATGGGGAACACAGGTATATCTGTGGCGGATTCATTTCGATATTTGGCAAAACTAATACAATATTGTAAAGTTTAAAAATAAAATAAAATTATAAATAAATCCAAGGAGTTAGATAAAAATACAGAAAAAATAGAACAAGGAAAATTGAAGGATAAATCTACACACTATAATATAAAAGCTTAAATTAATGAACTAGAAAACAGAAAATCAGAACTAATAAATGAATCAATGGTTTGTTGAAAATGCAAATGGGAAAAACAATAGATAAACCACAAGCTAAGCTAATTCAGTGGAAATAAAGAAGAAAACAAAAGTGAATGGAAAAGTATATCTACAGAGTGTATTAAGAAAAAATCATAAGGAATTATTTTGCTAAACACAATAAAAATAAATTTTTAACCCTGGCATGAGTAAAACTACCAACATAAAACTAATAGATAACTGCAATACAACATGGTTCATTCAAAGAGTAGAACGTGAATAAAGCATTCAAAGTCTCTTGCAAAGACGCATGTTATTTTAAAAATCTAATAAGAATGGAAACTACAATATACATCAATTAAATTTTTTCATTGTAAAAATATACCAAATAACATACAATATGAATAACGGGTTAACTTTTATAGTAAAAAGGCTATTATGAATCTTTAAGAAATACTAATGTGAGATATTCAAATGATTCTTGGGAGAGGAATTGCCAAGCTATAGGTTTTGCATATTGTCATATGAATTAGATATTAGCAGTTCTTTGATGCGAAGAACTGACTCATTGAAAAAGACCCTGATGCTGGGAAAGATTGAGGGCAGGAGGAGACGGGGACGACAGAGGATGAGATAGTTGGATGGCATCACCAACTCAATGAACATGAGTTTGAGCAAGCTTCAGGACCCAGACGTCTGGTGTCCTGCAGTCCATAAGATTGCAAAGAGTCAGACATGACTGAGTGATGGAACTGAACTGAACTGAGCAAGTAGATATCCAAAGTGCTTATAAATACTTTGTGTAAATCACACATTGCTCCCTATATAAATGAACATTTATATATTAAATGACAATAGCATGTCAGACTTTTAGTGTTTTATAGTTTGGTGGTTATGAAATAATTGTGGCTTTAATTTTAACCCACTGATTATTACTGAAGTTGTATACTTTGGGTTTGAGTTCCATTTCAATGAATAACCAGTTTGTAATGTTTCCTTGTGTTTTATTTTGTATTCTTTTAGATCATTATAAATCTTTTTTAAAGATCTTGGAACATCTTTTCAATTTTTATAGCATTGTTTGTTATCCAGTTGTAAGCGGGTTATGTTGACCTTTTTAAATCATTTTTTAGGGACTGTGATTTTTATATGTTTTATATAAGAAAATCCTCACAATCCTGAAGTAATAAGATGGCAATTATTATAATTTTTCATCTTCTAAAAAATTAAATTCTTCATTTTCATATATTGATTCTTAATACACCTGGAATTGAGTCTATGTGCTTTATATATTTACGTTTTGCTTTATGAGTAACTGAGAGCCTTAACGTATTTCCAAAGAGTCCACTGATTCGACATGCTACTTACTTTGTAACTCAATTTTCCACGTGTGCATGGGTGTTTTCACGATACTTATTCTTTTTGGTCCATCTTTTAAATCTTTGTTTGAATACCATACTGCATTCAATATATCTTTGTTATATTTTGGTTTGCATAGAACACATTCCCCAGCTTCACACTTCTTCAGGAGTGTCTTTGATATTTTTGGGTCTTTGTGCTTTCATGTAAATTTTATAATTAGCATGTCAAGTTTCATTAAAGACTTGGTTAGTACTTTAATGAGAATTACATAGAACTTATAATTTAGGGAAAATTAACACTTTTATCATATTAATTCTTCATGCACATACATGTATATCTCTCCATGTATTAAGTTTTCTTGAATTGTTTTAAAAAGGTTTAGTTTTTTTTTTCTTATAAATGTCTTACAGATTTATTTTCCCTTCAGTTATCATTAGTTATCATTAAGAAAAATATATATATACTTTATTGCTATGGTAAATAATTTTTCTGAATGACATTTTCTAATTTTGCTGGCATTCAAAATTACAGTTAAGTATACTTTAAAACCTTTTATCTTGAAATAACTATAGATGCCAGAACTTGTAAAAATAGTGCAGAAGGTTTCCATATACCCATCACCTAGAATCCTTCAATGGTAACACCTGTATCACTATAGTACCTACATTATCAAAACCAGAAAATTGACATCAAAGAAATAAAATTAGTTAGACTACAGACTTTATTCAGGTTTAACCAGTTTTTGCACTAATTCTTTTTTGTATACCTTTGTGTAAATCTATATAAATTTTTTATCATGATTAGGGTTCATATAACCATCATCCTAAGCAAGATATAGAATTCTCTTGTCAACACAAAGGAACTCTCTGGAGATATTTTAAAGTCACACCTCCCTCCTTCTCTAACCACAGATATGTTCTCCATTTCTTTAACTCCATCATTTCAAGAATGATGCATAAATTGAAATATAAAATATGTAACTTTTTGAGATTGGCTTTTTTTTCCTTCACCATAATGCCCTGAGATCCATCCAAGTTGTTACATGTATCAATTGTTTGTTCTTTTTCAATTTGATTTTTTATCTAAACAGTTATTCCACTGCAGGGACATACCACAGTTTATTTAAGTCATTGAAGAATATATGGACTGTTTTCAAATTGGGGCTATCACTGTCAACCGCCATCCTAGTCAAGATAAACCTGCTATGAACATTGTGTACAAGTGGTTTGTTCAGCTTTTTTGAGCTATAATAGAGAAACAAAAACTTCACATATTTAAAGTTTAAAATTTGATGGATTTGAATATATACAGACAGCCATGACACCTGCATCATAATTGAGGCAATAAACCTTTCTATCCATATGAAAAAGCTGTGGTTTTTGTGATTGTTTTATTAGTTGTGTTTTGCTCTGTGGTAAGACACATAAGAGCTACCATTTTAACAAATTTTTAAGTGCACTATGCTGTATTGTTAACTATAGGCAAGATGTACAGCAGATCTCTAGAACTTATGCATGTTATATAACTGTAACTTTATAGAACAACAATCTTATATCTACAGACTTGATTAACTCTTCTATTAGTTTAAGAATTTATCTGAAGATTCTCTTGGATTTCTTTGGATTTTTCCTTAAAGGCTCATAACAAGGGGTATTTTTGCTATAGTCAGTCTTCAATATTATCAACTATCAAAATTAAATTTTTAATTTAAAATCTTCTAGTTCTCTGAAAAAATAATTGAAAAAACACACAATTGGCAAGATTTCTTCAATTTAGACACACTCAAATCTTTGATGTTCTTTTTGATTTTTCAACTGAGCAATCAATTGCCAGAAAAATCAGCCCTTACTGAGTCTTTAACATATTTATTTTTTGAATCCTCCTGGAAAGCAAGAATCAGAACTTATAAATATTAAATCACCCACAGCAACTATAATAATATAGCATGAGAAAACTTTAAAAGCTCAATTAGAATATGCTTCAAAAGATGGAAAAAACAAGTATAATCAGCCACAAATAAGAACAAAAACAAAAACTTTCCATGAAGAACTAATTGCTATTGCAATTTCCCTCCCATCATAGACATTAAAAAAAAGAAAAGGACAAATATTTGAAACAGCTACATTTAATTATTGGACAAAAATCAGTGCAAGCATTTGACAATGAGATGAACCCATAACTGCTCCAATTTACTGCCTAGATCCCAATTCCAGGGCACCTCAGAGGGAGAGAAGATCAAATAAAGTCCTGTAGTCAACAGGCTAAATAGACAGAGGCTAGAATGTGGGAAAGGAGATCTGAGTAGAGCCATGGGCCAGAATACCAGAGAAAACAGAGTTTGAGAGAGGTTGATCTCTGGAACTCTGCAAAGAGGTGACCCTTAAATGTTTGTCTAAATACTGTTCTCAGCAAACCTGAAGTAAAACTCTGTAATTCTCCAAGAAGTACCATTGGAAAGAAGTAGACCAAAGAATTTTTGCATAATACTTATGAATAGTTTGCTTTTCCCCAGCCAGAGTAGGGAAACCTCATAAGTCATGGGACATTGAGTAAAATACTCAGAAACACATTTTCTTCAGTGATATATCTCTAAACCAATGAGAAGCACTAAGTAGTCCCTTGGTAGTGCAGTTGCAAAAGAATGTGCCTACAATGCAGGAAACCTGGGTTCAATCTCTGGGTCAGGAAGATCCCCTGGCAAAGGAAATAGCAACCCACTCCAATATGTTTGCCTGGGGAATCCCACTGAAAGAGGATTTGTCCATGGGGTTGCAAGTGTTGAACACGACTTAGCAACTAAACCACCACCACCATAAAGGCCCAGTCAATCACAGATGAAAATTGCAGTATTTGAAATGTATGGGATAAATAAGATAATAGAGTGTAAAACAAGGTATCAATTAAAGGTAAAGAAATAGAAAGTTTCCAAACTGAAGTACAAATTTTAAAAAGATTTTAAAATAAGTATATTAATCTAAATTGTCTAATATATGTGTAGTTGGAATTCTTGAAAGAGGACTGCAGAAAAAAAAATTGAACTAAAAGTATCCAAAAATTTTCCAAATTTGATAAACATGATGAACGCATAGAGCTAAGATTTTAGATTCAAGAATCTCAATTAAACTTTAGCAACATAAGGAGATCAGAACAAAGCACAATGTAACAAATTGCTAAAAACCAGTGATGAGAGGGCTTCCCAGGTGGCACTACTGGTAAAGAATCTGCCTATCAATGCAGGAGACATAAGAAACATGGGTTCAATCCTTGGGTAAGCAAGAGCCTCTGGAGGAGGGCATGGCAACCCACTCCAGTATTCTTGCCTGGAGAATTCCATGGACAAAGGAGGCTAGCACGTTGCATTCTATTGAGTTGCAAAGAGTCGGACATGACTGAAGTGACTCAGCATGCATGCTCAAAATTCTCCAAGCCAGGCTTCAGCAATACATGAACTGTGAATTTCCAGATGTTCAAGCTGGTTTTAGAAGGAACCAGGAAGGCAGAGGAACCAAAGATCAAATTGCCAATATCCGCTGGATCATTGAAGAGAGTTCCAGAAAAACATCTATTTCTGTTTTTTGACTATGCCAAAGCCTTTGACTGTGTGGATCACAATAAACTGTGGAAAATTCTGAAAGAGATGGGAATACCAGACCACCTGACCTGCCTCTTGAGAAACCTGTATGCAGGTCAGGAAGCAACAGTTAGAACTGGACATGGAACAACAGACTGGTTCCAAATAGGAAAAAGAGTACGTCAAGGCTGTATATTGTCATCCTGCTTATTTAACTTATATGCAGAGTACATCATGAGAAATGCTGGGCTGGAAGAAGCACAAGCTGGAATCCAGATTGCTGGGAGAAATGTCAATAACCTCAGATATGCAGATAACACCACCCTTATGGCAGAAAGTGAAGAACTAAAGAGCCTCTTGATGAAAGTGAAAGAGAAGAGTGAAAAAGTTGGCTTAAAGCTCAACATTCAGAAAACTAAGATCATGGCATCTGGTCCCATCACTTCATGGGAAATAGATGGGGAAACAGTGGAAATAGTGGCTGACTTTATTTTGGGGGCTCCAAAATCACTGCAGATGGTGATTGCAGCCATTAAATTAAAAGATGCTTACTCCTTGGAAGGAAAGTTAATCTAGACAGCATATTAGAAAGCAGTTGACATTACTTTGCCAGCAAAGGTCCATCTAGTCAAGGCTATGGTTTTTCCAGTAGTCATGTATGGATGTGAGTTGGACTATAAAGAAAGCTGAGCACTGAATAATTGATCCTTTTGAACACTGGTGTTGGAGAAGACTCTTGAGAGTCCCTTGGGCTGCAAGGAGATCCAACCAGTCTATCCTAAAGGAGACCAGTCCTGGGTGTTCATTGGAAGGACTGATGTTGAAGTTGAAACTCCAATACTTTGGCCATCTCATGCGAAAAGTTGACTCATTTGAAAAGACCCTGATGCTGGGAAAGATTGAGGGCAGGAGGAGGAGGGAACAAAAGAGGATGAGATGGTTGGATGGCATCACCCTCTCAATGGACATGAGTTTGGGTAGACTCCGGGAGTTGGTGATGGACAGTGAGGCCTGGCATCCTGTGGTTCATGGGGTTGCAAAGAGTTGGACACGACTGAGCAACTGAGGTGAACTGAACTGAAGTGATGAGAAAGTCTTAAAAGGTGCTGGAGAAAAGAAGACACATCATGTATGTATGAACAGATATGAGAGTAACACAATTTTTCTAAGATATGTTTTGAGCCACAGAAGTAGCAACCTCTTTAAAATGTTGAAGGCAGGAAAACAAACAAACAAACAGTCAGCTTAGAATTTAATAATCAGTAAGCAGCTTTCAAAAATAAAAGTAGAGTAAGATTTCTATGCTTTCCAGAGCAGCACACACTTTTTCTGGGACAAGAAAGGAATTTAGAAAAGTCCCATTAACTCAGCCAAGCTGAGGACATGCTCACTGCACCTCAACTTTTAGCAACAGCTCTGGCCTTGAGGTGAGGCTGAAAATTCTCAGGACATTCAGACAGGGGGTAACACTTTCTCCAACTTTTCTAGGAAGGCAAAAATGGCTCCTGGGCCTCCAAGTAGAATTGGACATTTTTTCAGTGGCTCCAAAACTGCAAGAGGCTCTCTCTAGGTCTTCCAGACCACCCTGAGAGTTGTTTGAGCCCTGGAAGGGACTGGTGATCTTATTGGAAGCTTGGCCATGTAATTGGCCTTGTCACTGAGCCTAAGTATTCAATAGTGTTGATTCTGGGGCTCTGAAGTAAGGTAGACAATCCTGAAATATCTCAGACAGTAGTAACTCTCCACTGTTTCTAGGAAAGCAAGAGAGGCTCTGGGCTCTTACAATGTGGCTGGCAGCCCAAAATGCCCTCTCTGGGGCATCCAAGCTAGGACAAGCATATGCTGGGTGCCCTGAGGTAACTTACACAGTTTTCTACCAGTTTCCAGCATGCTTATAACTTCATCTCTATGGCCACTCTGTTAGCATGACTAGTTCCATGCTTCTTGAAAGGGACTTGAATTATTTCAGGATTCTTGAATAAACATTTCCAAATTCAGTGTCTTAAACTTATTTTTAGTTCTAATGAGTGTATGGGTGAGCTGGGTGTTTGTTGAGTTTGTATCATCTCTCCCAGGCTCACTCATACAATTGTTCAAATGGTAATGAGAGCTGGCTGTTTTACCATGTTCTGGACAGTTTTAAGTCAGTTTCAGAGTGTCATTGAAAAGGTCAGGAATTGAAAAAGGAGTGAAAGAGATATTTAAATTCATACCATATCAAGGATTTGACTTAGGAAATCTAGTCTTGACTGACTTTCCTATCATTTATATCTTCATCATTTCATCATTGTTTAAATATTATTTTATTATAGGAGACTGATTTCATTTTTCTAAAACAAACAAGAAGAAACAAAGTCATTATTCTCAGAATCAGTGAGACATGAAATTTTGTTCTCTTTCACAAACACATAAACACAGAAAACTTTTTTTCATTTTTGACCGCTTTGTGTTACTAGTAATTTTATAGTGTAGTAGTTTTTTCCTATTAAATGATATCCGACTCTAGCTCACAGTCTCAGACTGATGAATTTTCTAAATTACTGAACATCCCAGGAAGAGTATGGACCCTTCTTATTTGGGGAGATTGTTCCTCTGTTGACCCCAACTACAAGGTTGTAGAGGGGATTACTAATCATTGTACCTAAGAACTCAATTTTTGGAGACTTGAGCAAAATCAGGCTAATTAATTTATTCCTCTAACACTTTTTAAATCATAAAACTGAAGTATGATATGTAATGTGCCTTGCATAGCATAACTGAAATGCACTAGACTGAGAGTGGGCACTGCCATGGAGAACTGGCTCATGAGCTGTAAAAAGCCTGAATAATGAGAGACAATACTAAGGTGAAGATGCAGAGAATAAGCAACATGTGATGTATTTCAAACCCCCATTCTCAGTCATTTCTGAAAAGAGCTAACACTATGTGACTTCTAAAGTCCTGGTAGGTAACCCATAAATTCTGCTCTCTGAGTAAATGTGTTCCAGTTGGATTTCTGCCATGTGCAGTCAAAATGAATCCTGGCTGAATATTCTGATGAATGTCCTATTTTTCCTATGGCAGATTTTTTCTTCTCACCCATCTCCTAGATTCAGTAGCTGCATAGTCTGACACTGGATTAATGCTCATCACAGAGACAGAATCAGGCTTCAAAACCAGAAGAACGTGTCACCCTTTATATTCTAAGTTTTAACAGCTTATTTTAGATCATGGAAAGACTCAACAATAACCCTGTGTATGAGACAGCAAAAGAAACACAGATGTATAGAACAGTCTTTTGGACTCTGTGGGAGAGGGAGAGGGTGGGATGATTTGGGAGAATGGCATTGAAACATGTATAATATCATATATGAAACGAGTCGCCAGTCCAGGTTCGATGCACGATACTGGATGCTTCGGGCTGGTGCACTGAGACGGCCCAGAGGGATGCTACGGGTAGGGAGGAGGGAAGAGGGTTCAGAATGGGGAACACGTGTATACCTGTGGCGGATTCATGTTGATATATGGCAAAACCAATACAATATTGTAAAGTTAAAAAATAAAATTACATTAAATTAAAAAAAAATATTTTCAGGCTCTCTTGATGAGCCAATGTTTTGGTAACAAGAATCACTGTAGTATATAAATATGAGTTATAAATTTAAATAAACATTAAAACATTGCTCAGCAATTTAAATCTATTCTTACTTGTCAAAATATGGTCTTTTTTACTAGGCCTTTTTTAAAAATTTCAACTATATGGTTAATCTATACATTCACTCACATAAGAGAATACTCTACACATGGACACCACTGGATGGTCAACACTGAAATCACATTGATTATATTCTTTACAGTCAAAGATGGAGAAGCTCTATACAGTCAGTAAAAACAAGACCGGGAGCTGACTGTGGCTTGGACTGTGAACTCCTTATTGCCAAATTCAGACTGAAATTGAAGAAAGTGGAGAAAACCACTAGACTAATCAGGTATGACCTAAATCAAATCCCTTATGACTATACAGTGGAAGTGAGAAATAGATTTAAGGGACTAGATCAGATAGAAAGAGTGCCTGATGAACTATGGACAGAGGTTCATGACATTGTACAGGAGACAGGAATCAAGACCATCCCCAAGAAAAAGAAATTCAAAAAAGCAAAATGGCTGTCTGAGGAGGCCTTACAAGTAGCTGTGAAAAGAAGGGAAGTGAAAAGCAAAGGAGAAAAGGAAAGATATAAGCATCTGAATGTAGAGTTCCAAAAAACAGCAAGGAGAGATAAGAAAGCCTTCCTCAGAGATCAATGCAAAGAAATAGAGGAAAACAATAGAATGGGAAAGACTAGAGACCTCTTCAAGAAAATTAGAGATACCAAGGGACCATTTCATTAAAAGATGGGCTCAATAGAGGACAGAAATGTTAGGGACCTAACAGAAACAGAAGATATTAATTAGAGGTGGCAAGAATACACAGAACAACTGTATAAAAAAGATCTTCATGACCAAGATAATCATGATGGTGTGATAACTCACCTAGAGCCAGACATCCTGGAATGTGAACTCAAGTGGGCCTTCGGAAGCATCACTACGAACAAAGCTAGTGGAGGTGATGGAATTCCAGTTGAGCTATTTCAAATCCTGAAAGATGATGCTGTGAAAGTGCTGCACTAAATATGCCAGCAAATTTGGAAAACTCAGCAGTGGCGACAGGACTGGAAAAGGTCAGTTTTCATTCCAATCCCAAAGAAAGGCAATGACAAAGAATGCTCAAACTACCACACAATTGCACTCATCTCACACGCTAGTAAAGTAATGCTTAAAATTCTCCAAGCCAGGCTTCAGCAATATGAGAACCGTGAACTTTCAGATGTTCAAGCTGGTTTTAGATAAGGCAGAGGAACCAGAGATCAAATTGCCAACATCCTCTGGATCATTGAAAAAGCAAGAGAGTTTCAGAAAATCATCTATTTCTGCTTTATTGACTTTGCCAAAGCCTTTGACTGTGTGGATCACAATAAACTGTGGAAAATTCTGAAAGAGATGGGAGTACCAGACCACCTGACCTGCCTCTTGAGAAACCTATTATGGAGGTCAGGAAGCAACAGTTAGAACTGGACATGGAACAACAGACTGGTTCCAAATAGGAAAAGGAGAACGTCAAGGTTGTATACTGTCACCCTGCTTATTTAACTTATATGCAGAGTACACCATGAGAAACGCTGGGCTGGAAGAAGCACAAGCTGGAATCCAGATTGCTGGGAGAAATGTCAATAACCTCAGATATGCAGATGACACCACCCTTATGACAGAAAGTGAAGAAGAACTAAAGAGCCTCCTGATGAAAGTGAAAGAGGTGAGTGAAAAAGTGGGCTTAAATCTCAACATTCAGAAAACTAAGATCATGGCATCTGGTCCCATCAGTTCATGGCAAATAGATGGGAAAACTGTGCCTGGCTTTTTTTTTCTGGGCTCCAAAACTACTGCAGATGGTGATTGCAGCCATGAAATTAAAAGACGCTTACTCCTTGGAAGGAAACTTATGACCAACCTAGATAGCATATTAAAAAGCAGAGTCATTACTTTGACAACAAAGGTCCATCTAGTCAAGGCTATGGTTTTTCCAGTAGTCATGTATGGATGTGACAGTTGGACTATTAAGAAAGTTGAGGTCTGAAGAATTGATGCTTTTGAACTATGGTGTTGGAGAAGACTCTCTTTTTTTTTTTTTATTTGGAGAAGACTCTTGAGAGTCCCTTGGACTGCAAGGAGATTCAACCAGTCCATCCTAAAGGTGACCAGTCCTGGGTGTTCACTGAAGGACTGATGTTGAAGCTGAAACTCCGATACTTTGGCCACCTGATGCGAAGAGCTGAGTCAATTTAAAAGGCCCTGATGCTGGGAAAGATTGAGGGCAGGAGAGAAGGGTTCGACAGAGGATGAGATGGTTGGTTGGCATCACTGACTCGATGGACATGGGTTTGGGTGGACTCTGGGAGTTGGTGATGGACAGGGATGCCTGGCGTGCTGAGGTTCATGGGGTCACAAAGAGTCGGACATGACTGAGTGACTGAACTGATACATTCACTCAGAATATATTTGCTAAAAGCCCAGTATGTTTCAGGTGAACAACGAGATCACACTATTGTACAAACTCTACAATATGATGGAAAATCAGTGTTCACTACTGTGTTTTAAAGTTGAATTTGTTAGCCACATTTAGTTTACATGGAAAATAAAACATCTTATAGAACACTAATAGCTTTTACATGATTGTCAATTTTCTGTATCACTTCACTAGGTTAAGGCATGCCCAGATAGCTCATAAAACATTGTTTTTAGGTATGTCTGTGAGGGCTTTTCTGGAAGAAATTGGCATTTGAATTGACAGACTGAGTGAAGATGAGTGTCCTCACCAACGCAGGTGAACATCCTCCAATCCTCAGAGGGAACAAATAGAACCCAAAAGTGGAGGAGGAGTGAATTTACTTTCTGAGCTGGATGTCCATTTCCTCCTGCTCTCAGACATTGGCAGACTTCTCAAGTACCATCACCACACGAACCATTCCCTCGTAATAAATACCTTTCCTTTTCTGTCTATCATCAACCTATCTAATCTATCAACTATTAGTTCTGTTTCTCTGAAGGGCCCTAATAGATGAATGAGATCAGAATCAGCAGGTTACTTATCATGGGAGCAGTGAGATAATTAATTTAATATGTCAAACAAAGCTTATCAATTTGAATGAAAAGTTTACCATAATTCTAAAAGTTATTCTTTCCCAAAAGAAACATGCAAAATCTCAAGGTCACAGGCCTATGGTCCCTGGAACTATTCAGATTTGTCAATATTAGGGAAAATGTCCTTCCCTCATTTTAGAAAAAAAATATTTTTAAGAAACAAGATAGAGAGTAAGTATGGATTTCACTTAATTTTCTTCATAACTTCCATGTAAATATTTACTATTGTCTTTCTTTGTAAATGAAAATAATGGATAAATCCTTTGCTTTGCATGATCAAAAGCATTTGTGTGAACAGTTTCTTAAATATTACCATTAAAGTTTTATCACCAAATATTAGCTTAACATTTGCAACCTCAGGTATCAACTTCAATTTTAATCAAAATTGGATGAAAAACATCTGGGGCTTAGAACATATATCTAAACCACAAAAGAATCAGAGTTCAGAATAGAGGCCACCAGACAAATATCTAAAAATATTACAAAGGAATTAGTTTGGCCTAGAATGTTTTTAAAAGACAGTGAAAGTATACAGACCAGAGAAATCCAGTACTTATGTATTGGTTGAATCAGAAAAGGCACCACAGAAAAAATGAAATTTCATCAGAATCTAGAATAAATGAGCTTTTTCAAGAGAAAAAATGTAGATTGAGGGCAGCAGCAATTTATTCTCAAAATTCATCATAATATCATATGATGTTACTTATCTGTGAAATCTAAAAAAAAAATAATAGAAATGAACTTATATACAAAACAGAAGCAGACCACACAGACATCGACAACAAACTATTGGTTATCGATGGGGAAGGGGGAGGAAGGCTAAATTAGGAGTTTTGGAGAGATAACCAACATACTTTTTTGAGGGAGACAGTTTAGCCAACTAAGGGCACTCTAAGCAGAAGAAACAAATTTTTAAAAAATTCATAAATTTCACAATTAATCTTTGGTTTAGATTTCAAGAAAATTTTTGTTTTGATTTTCCCTTAGATCATCAACTTGTCTATATTACTCCAAATTTCAAGTATACCATAATCTTTAGCTAAGATACATTAAAAATCACTTTGCTCTATTTCAAGCATTTTATCTGGCTTATTTTAATATTTCAAAGCATTCTTCAATATTAGTTATTATTTTATAAAAACTAACTAAAACTGCTTTTATTATACCACAAAGAAATAGCAGTTGTTCAAGACTGGCTTTAATGAGAAATGGGGAAGGTTTTCAAACTCAGCTAAAAGGTGGAGGAAAGTGGGTTAAGTTTAGTTAAGTTTCTTTCCCAGGATAATGCATTGTGATGTCTCCTTTCTGTCATCCCAAATCCTTTTTCCATCTCGGCAATTATCATCAGGAGCAAAACATCTTGGCAATTATCATCAGTCCCTTTTGCTTAAAATATCTTGTCAGTACCTTTCTACTTGATGGGAAACTTTTATATTTATATAAAACTTTAAGGTTTAACCTTATTGTGGATATAAATTTGCCCCTCCCTCCACAAAAGATACTTTGGAGTTCTAGCCCTCAGGTCCCCAGTGACCTTATTAGGAGACAGGTCTTGACAGAGACAGGGTCTTGACAGAGACAGAAAGTTAAAATGAAGTCTTTAGTGAAGTGAAGTGAAAGTTGCTCAGTCATGTCTGACTCCCTGTGACCTGTATAGTCCATGGAATTCTCCAGGCCAGAATACTGGAGTGGGTAGCTGTTCCCTTAGCCAGGGGATCTTCCCAACCCAGGGATCAAACCCAGGTCTCCCGCATTGTAGGCAGATTCTTTACCAGCTGAACCACAAGGGAAGCCCAAAGTCTTTAGGGAGGGCCCTAGTCCTATATGGACCTTCCCAGGTGGTGCTAGTAGTAAAGAACCCACCTGCCAATGCAGAAGACACAAGAAACGTGGGTTTGATCCCTGGGTTGGGAAGGTCCCCTGGAAAATAAAATGGCAACCCACTCCAGTATTCTTGCTTGAGAAATCCCATGGACAGAGGAGCCTGGTGGGTTACAGTCCCAAAAGTTGGACACGACTTAGCAACTAAACAACAAGAAGAATAATCCAATATGACTGGTATCCTTATAGAAAGGGGAAATTTGGACAAAAAACCACATCCATAGGGAGAACATGAGGCACAGATATAGACAGAGACTGGGGTGATGCATCTATAAGCCAAAGAATGACAGAGATTTCCAGCAAACCATCACAACCCAGTAGAGAGGCATGGAACACAAACTCTTACAGCAGTTAGAAGGAATCAACTCTGTTGACACCTTGATTTTGGACTTCTAGACTCTAAAACTGGGACAATAAATTGCATCTAGTTTGTGGTACTTTCTTATGATAGCCCTGGTAACTAGTATAAGCATGCAAGAAACACAAATACTAAAATGTTTTAAATGTGTATTACAGGCATAAAGAATTCACACAAAAATAGCAGATAATAAGATGAGGAAAATATCTTTGAGAGTGAGCATGTACCTCTCCATCATCATCTAGTCCTGCTCTCAATCTTATCCTCAGATTTCTAAGCTGCAGAAGAAGTGGCCTTATTTCACATTCATCTAAGAGACGCAGATGTGGATTTGACCCCTGGGTTGGGAAGATCCCCTGGAGTAGGAATCCCCTGGATTCTTGCCTGGAAAATTCCATGGATAGAGGAGCCCAGTGGGCTACAGACCATGGGGTCACAAACAGTCAGAAATGACTGAGCCCACACACAAGGTGTCATAGCCCCTGATTCCTTACACATTTTGTTCCTTCTAATTGTGTAACACTTTCAATAATCTTTTATACAGCAACCTAAATGTCGCTGTCACCAGAGGACTTCTAGACTGCCAAGGATAGGTTAGATTCTCCCAAAGCCCTATTTTTCTCTGTCTACTATTCAAGATAATAAGGTTTTGGGAATTTTCATAAATAAAAATATCTGTCTAGATGTCTGTTACAGCAAAGACCAAATATATTGGTAATGATTTAATTTCTAGGATCTGGATGATTTCTTGGCACACACTTGTGCACTCAAAACATTTTTTGTTGACCATGTGGTTATCCTATATCCTGACAACATGTTATAAGTAAAAACAATGTTAGAAGCAAGGCTTGCTCAAAATGTCAATTATTGGTACCCAGCTAAAATTATTCACATCTTTATTTTCAATGCTATTCAGTAAAAGAACATGACAGTGCTAACATTTCTTGAGATTATTTGATCCAGAGCAGGTCCTATTTCCTTTCTACACTGCTCCATGACCAAAAATATCATCGCTACTCTACAGAGAATTCTACTAGAAACTTAAGTTTCTAAGTAGAGTATTTTGCATGATAATTCAAAGATAGCTCTTTACGGGTATACTGCTGTACCTATAGCTGTAGTAATTTAGGCGTGTACTTACTTTCAAGAAAAAAGCACTGCTGTGTTGAAGGTTTTATGGCTAGTTTAATGTTACTCAAACTCGCACATTCTTGAAATTTGGGTAAAATTCTATTCAAAAGACATCTGACTAGCAATAGGCAAAATATTTTCCCAGTAGCCTGTTATAAATATCTAACCTTATAATCTACTTCATATAATTTTTAAAGCCAAATACAATTGCATTTCAATACAATCTTGATTGTCTAATATAAGCCAAACTATGTTTTAAGATACACAAACAAATTAGAAATGTCACTTGTATTCACTTAAGAAGCTCTTAGGCTATTGTTAAAATTTATATATGTGTTAATTCGCTTCAGTCGTGTCTGACTCTGTGGGACCCCATGAACTGTAGCTTGCCAGGCTTCTCTGTCGATGGGATTTTCCAGGTGAGAATACTGGAGTGGATTGCATTTCCTTCTCAAAAATATATATATATATATATAGGTAGAGAGAGAGAGAGAGATTATTTTCAAAATTGAAATCATTTAATTATGAAAATGGTATATATGTTCACAAGAGTATAAAAATAGGTAGAATTTCTCTTTCCAAGGTTCAATTTGCACTCAGAGTTTACTATCAACAATAGTTTATTTTCCTTCCAGAATATGCCAGTTACTAGATAAATACACCTATCTGCATTCATTATATTGAGAAATGGAATACATTATATGCACAATTTTGTATTTTTCTACTTAAGTATATTTACATAAAATCTGTTAAAATCATTAAAACTGTTTTCAGATACATTGTTTCATTAAAATCTACATTTTATCACATTATAGAAAAATATCATAATTCACTTAGCCTATCTCTCCATTATGGTCTTTAGGTTATTTGTATATTTTTTGGCATAGAAAGCATTTGCTGTATATATCTATGGTAGTGGTGGTTTAATTGCTAAGTTGTGTCCAACTCTTGTGACACAATGAACTGTAGCCTGCCAAGCTCCTCTATCCATGGGATTCTCCAGGCAAGAATACTGGAGTGGGGTTGCCATTTCCTTCTCCAGGGGATCTTCCCAACCCAGGTCTCCTGCATTGCAGGCAGATTCAATACCAACTGAGCTACGAGGGAAGCCCATATACATTTATACATAGACATAAAAGTTTAGTATCAGTTGCTACTTGTATATTTTAAATTTTGTCAAAATTCTTTCAAAATTTTTGTATCAATTTATATTCAGAAACAATATATAAGAATACTCATTTCTTCAGACCCTAATAAGTCCTGTGAATTATTTATGTTTTTGGCTCATTTGTGATCTGATAATAAGAAGAAAAATATTAGCTAACCAATATATGGCACACATTATTCATCAGAAACTATATACTACATGTGTTTATGTGTGTATATACACATACAAAGGCTATATATGGATGTAGAGAGACTGACAGAAAATTGCCTTAAACGAAGTTGCTTTAGTGAACAAATACACACTGTTAAATTATTCCAGGCATGTTTCAACATGCTGGAGTTTTGTTTGTGAACAAAACAGGTAAAATTCCCTGCCTTCATGAAGCTTATATTCTAATGCAACTTGCATGAAGCTACCAATATATTTAAGTGTGGAATTATTATAATCAGATTTTCATTTCTGCTGCATGAATCTGGTTGAATGAAACACAGAGAAACAAACCAAGCATAAGACCACTGTGATTATTGCCCCCTTAAGTATCAGTCAACAAGAGATCATATCAGGTGTCCTATAGACAACTTCATCCAAATATGTATTCATCCTTTCCTGTGATATGTCATATTTGAATCAATTAAGTTAATTAGTGATTAATTTTGTTACGAAGCATTTCTGAAAATGAAATGTCTCCTGATTTTGATTCTAGTTTTGAAAGGCATAAGGTACAAACAAGTCAGTGATGTGTTTGCTATTGTTTTTGTTGTTTTGTTTTTTAAGAATTTGAGAGAAACTAGTGATTTGAAAGTAGATGATATGAGGGGAATATATAAAGTATTAATATAAATTATTTAATATATGTCCCCAATACAATATTTGTTCCTTGGGTGTCATTGGCCAAGATCTTCTCCTGCTGTATGTAAATTTTGAAGGAAAGAATCTGATTGAAATAACTTTGAGAGGGCATGTGGTGAATGGTGAAGGAAGGTGGAGCAGTTAAGGTATAACTAAGTGTACAACTGCAAGATCTTAGAGGTGTTATCTAGTGAGCAGGCTTTTTGTGCAATGAATAGAAGGAAGGAAAAAGAAAATAGCAGAATATAGTCAAGGAGGAAGAAAGCGATTTTTATTGCATTCCTATCATACACAGGTAATTGAAACCTGTGCTTATTTTAGAAAGATCACTTTCTTTAATCCTTGAAATACACTTACACATTAGTCTCTACATTAGAGGAAACAGGGAGCTTAAAATAGTGTAAAGCTCACACAGATATACTGTCTTTGAATCACATCTGCCTAATTTCAAAGCTTTAAGCTCATGGAATTCTGGAATTCACAAGTGATATTTTAGTAGCCCTTAGAACTGCCTCCTGGGAAACCTGTATTTGAGTCAAGAGGCAATAGTTAGAACTGGACATAGAACAAAAGACTGGTTCAAAATTGGGAAAGGAGTATATCAAGGCTGCATATTGTCATCTTACTTATTTAATTTATATGCAGAGCACATCATGCAAAATACCAACTGGATGAAGCACAAGCTGGAATCAAGATTGCCAGGAGAAATATTAATAACCTCAGATAAGCAGATGACACCACCTGTGAAGTGAAGAGGAATTAAAGATCCTCTTGATGAAAGTGAAAGAGGAGAGTGGAAAACCTAGCTTAAAACTCAACATTCAGAAAACTAAGATTATGGTATCTGGTCCCATCACTTCATGGCAAATAGATGGGGAAACAGTGGAAACAGTGGCAGACTTTATTTTCTTGGGCTCCAAATCACTGCAGATGGTGACTCAGCCATGAAATTAAAAGACTATTGCTTCTTGGAAGAAAAGTTATGACCAACCTAGACAGCATAATAAAAAGAAGAGATATTACTTTGCTGAGAAAGATCCATCTAGGCAAAACTACGGTTTTTCCAGTAGTCATGTATGGATGTGAGAGTTGGACTATAAAGAATGCTGAGCACTGAAGAATTGATGCCTTTGAACTGTGGTGTTGGAGAAGACTCTTGAGAGTTCCTTGGACTGCAAGGAGATCAAACCAGTCAATCCTAAAAGAAATAAGCCGTGAATATTCATTGGAAGGGCTGATACTGAAGCTGAAGCTCCAATACTTTTGCCATCTGATGCAAAAAGCAGACTCATAAGAAAAAAAACCCTGTGCTAGGAAAGATTGAAGGCAGGAGGAGATGGGGACGACAGAGGATGAGATGGTTGGATCGTATCACCGACTTGATGGACATGAGTTTGAGCAAGCTCCAGGAGATGATGAAGGACAGGAAAGCCTGGCGTGCTGCAGTCCATGGAGTCACAAAGTTTCGGACAGGATTGAGTGACTAAACAACAACAGAGCTCTGAAAGAGCTTCCCTGGTGGCTCAGTGGTAAAGAACTCAGCTACCAAGCAGGAGACATAGGTTTGATCCCTGGGTCAGGAAGATCCCTTGGAGAAGGAAATGGCAACCCACTCCAGTATTCTTGCCTGGGGAATGCCATGGACAGAGGAGTCTGGAGGGCTACAGTCCATGGAGTCACAAAGAGTTGAACATGACTGAGCAACTAAACCACAATAACAAGAGCTCTGGAAACATGATAAGTTATTTTCACCTTATAAAAAACCTTTATTAGCAAAATAATGTTGCCAATAATTTTCATTAAAATATCGACATGTTCCATTTTTAGAAAGGTTACTAAACCCATTGTTATACATGTGTATGCGTACACAACCAGCCATGTTAGACTCTTTGTGACCCCATGGATTATAGACCGCCAGGCTTCTCCATCCACAGAGTTTTCCAGGCAAGAATACTGGAGTTGGTTGCCATTTCCTCCTCCAGGGGATCTTCCTGACCCAAAGACTGAACACACATCTCTTGTGTCTCCTCATCGGTAGGCATATTCTTTAACAGATGAGCCAGAAGGGAAGCCCTGGTCTTTATACATATTAGAATCTTACTCTTGGAAAAGGCAAAATTGTAATTCTATATACAAAAGAAAGTGAAATAGATCTTACTTAAATAGATCTTACTTAAACACTCAATGCCTAATTTATTTTTCAAACTGTATTTCCATCACCTACTTATTAAAGATGCCAAATATATCATGTATAATATAATTTTATATATTTAATTTGCATGGAAAGTTTTTAACATTTTATTCTGTATAAAATACTCATGGGACAAATTATGAGTTGTTGCTAGATTCAAAGAAATATTTAAGAAGTAGAAACATGTTAACACATATGAAGGCATTCATTAAGGCCACAGTTAGAAAGGAGTGGGTACCACTTCCTGACATTTTGTTTTCTTTTTGGAATTTCTTCTTTTCCATTAATTGCCAGTTTCCATTGACCTGCCTCCTGTCCTCTTTGATGCATCTGAGGATAAAGAGTGCATGTGGGTAAGGCAATGGAAGAGGAGGCATCAACAATTAGCACTCCTTAGATAGAAGAAGAGATATCAGAATGCTGGAGTTTCAATGGAGTTAGGACAAGGGGATACTGGGGAGAGTTCATGTCAAATCTGGAGATTATATCACATCTCCCAAAGTATAAAAATGCTGTCCTTGAAGAAGACCTCTAGTTGTCTTGTTACACAGGATTTTTTTTTTTTTTTTTTTAAGATTGATGCAGACTTGTTAAGAAAATAGCTGGGGTTTTGGAGTCAATCCAATGCATAGCTCTGTAGCATAAAAATGGGATTATTAAATATTTCAGGTTATTAAACACCTGATGATTTGGCTCCTCATTTGAAAACTGGACAATGTCTACTCCATAGGATTCTCTAAGCATCAAACTACAAAGTATAAAATAAGCCTAGTGCTGTTACAAACACTTGGCAGGGATATAACAAAGGCTACTATATTTCCTTCATGTACATATTTTATGAGTGACTGGAAATAGTATTATTCTGGAGGTAATATTATTATATGACCATAGATATTTTAAATTTTAATGTATTCCTCCTATCAGAATTATGTACAAGAATTCCCATTGTATATAAAAATATAAATAGCTGCACTAATTGCCTCATTCAAACTGACAAATCTCAGCTTAAAAAATAAAACCAAAGTCAACTACAAGTTAAAATGCTTTCCAGGAAATCAAATAAAACTATTTCTTACTATTTATTGTATTGGGATCATATTTTATGCAAAGTTATATAGCTTATTTTTGTATAAAATTATGTCATGGATTTTTTCCTGTAATATAGGGACTAATGTGTAAGGGTATTTTAAGGATTAAAGAAAGTGATGTTTGTAAAATAAGCACAAGTTTCAATTACTTGTATATGGTGTATATCTGCTGTTGTTTAGTAGCTAAGCTGTGTCCAACTCTTTTGCAACCCCATGAACTATAGACAGCCAGGCTCCTCTGTCCATGGGATTTCCCAGGCAAGAATACTGGAATGGATTTCCATTTTCTTCTCCAGGGAATCTTCCCAAGTTCAGCTCAGTTGAGTTGCTAGTCGTGTCTGACTCTTTGTGACCCCATGGACTGCAGCACGCCAGGCCTCCCTGTCCATTGCCAACTCCTGGAGTTTACTCAAACTCATGTCCCTTGAGTCTGTGATGCCATCCAACTATCTCATCCTCTGTTGTCCCCTTCTCTTCCCTCCTTCAATCTTTCCCAGCATCAGGGTCTTCTCAAATGAGTCATTCTTCACATCAGGTGACCAAAGTATTGGAGTTTCAGCTTCAGTATCAGTCCTTCCAATGAATATTCAGGACTGATTTCCTTTAGGATGGACTGGTTGGATCTCCTTGCAGTCCAAGGGACTCAAGAGTCTTCTCCAACACCACAGTTCAAAAGCATCATTCTTCAGCGCTCAGCTCCAAACCAGAGATCAAATCCATGTCTCCTGCACTGGCAAGAGGATTCTTTACCACTGAGCCATCCAGGGAAGCCCAGTGTACATTTCATAGTTTAGAGAGCATCACTTTGGATGTGCAACAGCCAAATTCCCCACATATGCCATACTCTGTCATCCCCTTACAGGATTACTCCTGAGCAGGTAACTGCCTTGATTGAATTATCTCAAATCAAGATATGTAATGATTAGAAAAGAACCAGCTACAGACCAATCAAAGGACTGATGAAGAACGTACACCAGAATAATTACAATATGAAATTTCAGATATATAGTCCTCAAATTCTATTTCTGAGTCTAATGCAAAATCCAGAAATCAATTAGAAAATATTAGAATACCAATGTGAGATCAGTAAATGAATTCAGGTCATTAACTATTAGGTGAAGGGGAAGGCATGGACCCTTAGAAAACAAAAACAGCATAAGCCAAGATGAGGGAAAGAACTAACTATACTTATTGTTTAAGTACAATAATATTAAAAATAATATTAAAAACTACCTTCTGTCTTTTAGTCATCTTCTAAAATGAAAATATGATGATGCCATTTCCCAAAACAAAATATGTTGCTTGTTGTCCGCTGTGCTTTGAGGACTTTTAAATTTATATTCTTGGTTTTTAATGTGGCTCCAACCTACTTATTCCTTTTTATTTTTTCTATGGCATCTTATTTGTCAACTTGTTCATAAACATACTATCAACTTTTGTGACTTTTATTAACATCATATTGGTCTACCACCTGGTTTGAAGGCTCCTTCCTCAACTTTTGCTATTATTACTGCTGATGTCTCTGAAGAATCAGGTCAACTGTCACTCTGCTTTGCCAGGCAAAAATAATTACTCTTCCAATATCTTGTTTATGTTTCTATCAAAATATATGACACACTTAGAGCGACACTAAGTAGTGGTATTTGCATAATCAATATTTTTCCATTGAAATGAGAATTCCACATAGAACATTAGCAAACATTCATCTGCTGATGCTTGGGCTAGTGCACTGGGATGACCCAGAGGGATGGTATGGGGAAGGAGGAGGGAGGAGGGTCCAGGATGGGGAACACATGTATACCTGTGGCAGATTCATTTTGATATTTGGCAAAACTAATACAATTATATAAAGTTTAAAAAAAAAATATTCCAAGGCCAAAAAAAAAAAAAAAAAGAACATTAGCAAACTTCAGATCAATGGTTACAGAAAAAAGGGGAAAAAGAGATGGATTCAGTAGTACTCACAGTAGATTCTATAAATTTAGTTTGCAAGGACCCAGAATTATTTGTGGAGACTTGGGGGAGAATGAGCCATTTGTGTAGAAAACACAGCCTAAAAGACACCACACACAGGAATAAATAGCTAAAAGGAGTAGGCTGAAAACAAGGAGACCCAAGGACAGAAGTTAACCAGAAATGCATGTCAGCAGCCTTTGTCAGAGAAGTTTATCTACAGCCAACAGCAACCATGCTACCATACTGGCATCCAGAAGTAGGAAAGCTAATGAGGAGAAAAGACAAAAGCAAGGCAAAGATCCATATACAGACCCAGTATTGAACGGATTCCTAAGGCAGGAAAGCGAGCCAAGGAAAACATGTAAGAAGAGTTGTCAAAATTGGAGCCATCATGAGAATGTCAGACTCAGGACAAGAGAGGCTTGATAGTAAATCACAAATATTTGTGATAGAATATTAACTTTTTCCTCTCTGACTCCCAGGCCTGTATGAATATCAAAACTAACATTGTCTTAAATTACAAATCCCACTTCCAAAGATTGAGAACCACTAACATTTGTACTTAAAAACAAAAATACACTGAAAAGCATTCTACATTTCAGCCAGTTTTTTTCTAGACTAGAAATATGTCACAATCAGAGTCAACCCATGCTTGTCTCTATTTTCCTCTCTAACTAGAGCTTTTAATTTCATCTGTTTTTGTATTGAAAACTTTTTAAATTTGTAGTATTTCATCACAATTCCTCTCAGTTTTCCCCTTGGATGTCTTGCTCAGTGTGACGGCTTGTTTTATTTCTCTATCAAGAAAAGATCCCATGTGTCTAAAGCCTTTTCTTCTTGAGCTTTCCCCATTGTTTTCAGACTCAAACGCCCTCGTAGTGTCTTTGATTTTACTTTTCCTGACATCAACAAGATTCATCTGGACTCACAGTGTCAATCTTCACATATCTGTCAATCGATTCATCAAGAAACATTGCAGTTAATATGCTTATACTGGTGTTAATGGTAAAATTGCAAACCTATAATAACATGTCAGTATATAATTTATTCTAACATTTCAACCATATATTATAACTGTTAAATTTCTGATTAAGTGAATGAACTCAATAATCACTCAACAAACATTTATCTACAACCACTTTCTGAACTTTAGTAATTAGATAGAGACTGTGGGACAATGACAAATCAATTCCAAAGGCACATTTCCAGTCTCTGGAAAATGAAAAAAGAAAACCATAATGGAGACAAGTTTTTATTTTAATAATGGTGAAACCCTAGCACATATGTTATATGCAAATCATATATTATGACATGTTTTATTACATTCAATTGTATCTTAATGCAGGGGTTGAACATTTTTTCTATAAAAAGACAATAAATAAATGATTTCAGGTTTGTGGGCCATACAGTCTCTTTTGAATCCCAGGTTAGAACCCCAGTTTAGAACCCCAGTTTAAACTTTACCAGTTCCTGCTTTAGTAGATATGTTTTGATCCATGGTATTATATATTGGTATGATGAAATACAAATTTTTTCTTCTTTAGAATCCTTGGTATAATATACCTGAAGACATGATAAATTTTGATGGAATAGAATGTGTTGTTATTTTTACAATATAAAAATTCTAGGATTCAAGCCACCAAATATTTATCACATACTCTATGCTGCATGATGCAGGTGGAAAAGAAAGAGGAAAACTTTCCTAACAAGCTGTTAGGACCTTGCTAATTTAACAGCTGTTACAGGGAAGCACAGGGTATTGGATAGTGAGCTATGTTCAACAACATCACAGGAAAAAAAATACAAAACAAAACTGAAATAGCTGTTTACTACTCACAGGTCTTGGATGAAGTACAGAGCAGGCCTCAAAGGGCCACAAAAGGAGGTCAAGGCAGAGTCAGACCAAGAGAGAGACAGGAACCAGGTGAGACACTTGCCTTTATTAGGGTGTCTGGGTTCAAAGGTAGGGCCAGCTTGGTCAATTCAAATCAAAAGAGAAGGGTTTTGGAAAGCACCACAGGGTCTTATCTAGTGACATCATAAAGTATCCAGCTGCTAGGAGGCAGGGGAGACTGCGGATCACAAAGGCTATTGGGGAAGTTATGTCAGGAGCTTACTTTTGTGGGTGATGCTGAGGCTGCTTTCTAGGACTTGAACTGGTATAAGAAGGCTAGTGTCAGTTTAAGGTCCCTGCCGGTCCCTTGACCAAACAAAATGACTGCCGAGGCAACCATCCTAAGGAGTAGCCTGGCTAAACTCTCAATACAAACTTTGCTTCAAAATTAGTTGTACTCATATCCTAAAACTGCTGTAAAAATTACCACAAACTGGCTTGAAACAAGTCATTTATTCTCTCGAAATTCTGGATGCTAGGGGCCTGAAATCAAGGTATCAGCAGAGTCAAGCTCCCTTTGAAGGCCCTCGGGAAGTATCCTTCCTTGCCTCTCCCTACTTTCTTTTGCTCTCTGCAATCCTTATCACTCCTGGGTTTGTACCCACATCAGTCTAATCATCCTCAAAAGGTCTTCTCTATGAGTCTAAGTATCCTCTCTTCTTCTTATAAGGATATCAGTCATTAGACTTAGGACTCACCCTAAATCCAGGATGAATTCATCTTGAGATCCCTAACCATTAACCACTGTAAGGACTCTATTTCCAAATAAGATCACATTCTAAGGTTCTAGGTGAATATGATTTTGGAGGAACACTATTTATTCCACTACACCACTCATTATTTGCTTATTTTTAAGTCTTTTCTGATGATTGATTTAACTGCTTCCAAAAAACAACATTGCTTTTAACTCCTCAAAGGTCAGAGCTCAAAGACTTTGGTTTTGTCAAGAAACACAGCACCAATACAAGTATTATCGTAATCAGAGATGTAAATAAAAATTAGGGTTTACAAAACATGAAACTACCATAAGAATTCTGTAAGGCTGCAGCCGAATGCACTGCAATGACTGTAGAAGCCGTATGAAGCAGCCTGAGATGCCACCACTTTACTTCATCAAAATTACAATGAAAACGAATGCGGGACATCTGTAAAATGTATGTGTGTCCACTGTGACTGCAAGCTGATGCTCATGGAAGGTCCGAGTGAATGCATGTTCAGTTGATTCTGTTGTATTCGACTCTTTGCAACTCTATGGACTGGAGCCTGCCAGACTCCCCTGTCCATGGGATTCTCCAGGCAAGAATACTGGAGTGGGTTGCCATGCCCTTCTCCAAGGGATCTTCCTGACCCAGGGATCAGGCCCTTGTCTCATGTATCTCCTGCACTGCAGGTGGATTATCTACTGCTGAACCACCAAAGAAGCCCTCATGGAATGTCTATAGAAATGCAGAATGGTCATTATACTCTTCTGAGAAAAACAGCTGCTATTTCACATCCATCTCCAAATCTCACAGAATTTTCTTTCATTGACCAACTTAAATCTAGTACCATAGAGAAGGGGATTTTGGAATATATGCTTCCCAGATGTGATAGGCAGTGGTGGTGAAAAACTGTCACCAGGCTAACCAGCATAGTCTGCTCCTTTGTTAACCTGGTTTCTAAAAAAACCTTTTGAACTATACTGAATTTACAAATAAAGTCAATAACCCTTAATAAGCAGTACCATCCAGGTTCCACCAAAGGCAGGCCAGGTGGAGAGTCACAGAATCCAAACAAAAGGGCTAGTGGCCTCACAAAGACACAGTTTAACTAAAGTGGGCTGGAGAGGACTCTCAGAAGCTTTCTAAAAAATCCCATGGGCTGTGTCATATCCAGAATAACTCACTCCAAGAGAAGGATGAGGAGGATCAGGGAGAGAGTCTTGTGGGAAGCTTCATAATTCTCTCACGTCAGGAGGTGGGGAAAGTCTAGAAGAAGCCAAGGGTCTCATTCATTTTGGCAGAAAAACTTACTCCAGTGTTGGGAAGTCACATAATACCAGAGACTGTGAGAAAAGCTTTGAGACAAGGCACAGTCTCACCAAATACAGTGACCACAGATCACAATGGACTTCAAAAGCAGGCCCCTCAGGAAGTGACTCTGGTGTGGAAGAAGAACATCCAGGAAGCAGCTGAAGGGAGCAAAGATGGGGCCCTGCAGACAAGGTTCTGGAGATTGGATCAGTAGAAAGTGCACACTACACCAGTGATGAAATTCAACTCTGGGGGTGGGTGTCACTGACTGAAGGTGACAGGTGGAATAGCCTCACAGCAGCCATTACAAGGTGAAGAAATAAATGGCTGTTGGCCATAGAGGGCTCCCACCATCCTCGGTGGGAAGGCAGGGTCTCACAGAGACACACCGATGCCTGGATGACAGAAGGCAGAGGGGTCTTCGTGTCAACAGTGGCCCTCTCTTGGCAGAGAGAGTGGTGGGATCTGTCTTCTACAACCTGGGGTCCAGTTTAGTTGGCAGGCATTCTCGTAAGAGGCTAATTTTGACAGTTCAAGGGTTTCTCAGTTCTTTGTGAATGCCTCCCCTGGAAGGACCCCCTCAGCCGGGTCCATGAAAGGAGATTCATAACCAACTTTTCCTGCCAATCATCACTATACAGGCCAGACCAGGGACCTAAGCCTCCTTGAACTGGGCCTCTACCCTGAGGAGGAAATGTAAGACTCTGCTGCTGGTGAAAACATGGGTCCCCTTGGTCCTGGAGGGCTGTGTGATCCTGTCCCAGATCTCTTTCCCTGAGGACGGGGCTGCAGTGGGTGTAGTTGCTTCTGATTCTCCTTTACATCAGCAACATGGCTGCGGCAAGGACTGCAGTGGGAGCTCCCTTCTTTCTTTTGAAACCAGTATAATATACATTTTAGGAGTGTGGTGTTAAATACATTTTATTCTTTAGTTTATGGTACACCTGCCACCTTTATTATACAATTTTACTCATTTTAATTCATTTGCTTATGTTTCCCTCTTCATCTTTTAACATCACTGCCACTCCTCTCCTCCTATAAGTACACAATCTTAAGATTTTGATAAATTTTGTGCCTGTATTAATAGTATCCTTGTCTCCCTGAGAGGAAATCTAGAACAAGATGCTAAAATAAAAATGACATGCAATGAAGGACTTGACCTTTAGCGTACTTTACAAAGGCCCCTCATCTCCAATGCTTTCCCTCAAACTAAGAACAATAATAATGAAAGAGTTAAACTACACACATCAGTCCTTTAAAGTGTTTTGCATTTACTATCTTCAAGCAATAGAAAAATGTTTTAAGTGTAAATCCTGCTTTTCAGCAATAATTGTACTTCAAATGAATTTTTTCCACAAGGTCTACATTAACTGGTTGAAATTTCTTCCCAACCTGCATTAGAGTCATAAACTATTATTTGTTTAAATGCCAATATAGATGTGCACAACCTGTCTTTACTATACATGAGCTGGAGAGGATCTGAATCACAAGTACATGATTTTAAGAGGCTCAGAAAACATTACTGCTATTGATTTACCACAGCCTTCTTCACTAGTGTCAATTTTTAACATAATAGCAATTACACAGAAGGTGGAGAGGGATGTAGAGTGAGAAATAAGGATACTCTTTTTATTATTATAAATTAATGGTGCAAAAACAATAGAGGTCTTCTTCTCAGTTTTCTAACAGAACTGATAGTGTCAGCTTTCCTGAAATGGCAATGGAAGAGGGTGGGACTCCTGTAGACACTAATATTTACTACAAATCACTGACTTATAATCACAAAACCAGCATGACTTATGGCAACTATATATGGGATAAGTCCTCTGAATGTAATAAACACAGCATATTGACTGGATTTTTGTGGTTTTTTTTCGTTTTTTAAAATTTTATTTTATTTTTAAAATTTACAATATTGTATTAGTTTTGCCAAATATCGAAATGAATCCACCACAGGTATACATGTGTTCCCCATACTGAACCCTCCTCCCTCCTCCCTCCCCATACCCTCCCTCTGGGTCGTCCCAGGGCACCAGCCCCAAGCATCCAGTATCGTGCATTGAACCTGGACTGGCAACTCGTTTCATTAATTAAGTTTGTTTTTGTTTTTTAAATTGTGTTCCCACATTTTGTACAAAAATAAATTCTAGCATTTTTTGTTGATGGTGATGTCAGTAGTTTTTTAAAATTATTTCTCTGTTTTTGACTGTGCTGGATCTTCACTGCTGCGTGGGCTCTTCTCTAGTTGTGGCGAGCAGGGGCCACTCTTGAGTTGCAGTGCACAGGCTTCTCATTGTGATTTCTCTTGTTGCAGCTCCCAGGCTCTAGAGCACAGGCTCAGTTGTTGTGGCAGAGGAGGTCAGCTGCTCTGCAGCATGTGGGATCTTCTGGGATCAGAGAGCGAACCCTTGTCTCCTGCATTGGCAGGAAGATTATTTACCACTGAGCCACCAGGGAAGCCCCTGGTGGTCCTAGTAGTGTTTTCAAATAAGTAACTTTTTAACTCTGTTAGGGAATAGTGGGGTCAAAGTATTGAACTAGTTATTCAAACTTCTTGAAAGAAAGCATTATGCCTTGACTGTGTTTCATATTGAAGATGGCCCTTTGAAAGACACAGGCAAATTGAAAAACAGTAGCTCTCTATTATGTAATTGTTGATACTGTATGCTTTAGATTAGAATCAACTTTCTCTCTTACCTTCACAAACTCATGCATATTACTCATGGTTATAGGATAACTGGATGAAAACTACAGCCTGGGCTTAATAAAATCCAATTTTCACCAGGGAGCAACAAAAAGCCCACACACTAAAATGATACTGTACTGAAATACAGGGCACCAAAGTGAAAAATAAAAGAAGATATAATCACCTTGGCCACCAAAACTATTCACTTGAAGGTTCTGCAGCAGACATGAGAGTGAGTTGCTCAGATCTCCCTCTAAGAGAGAACTTCTGAAAGGAATGCAATCAACTGACCTTCCCCACTTTCAAGGACTAACGCTTTCGCTAGGTAGCTTTTAACCAATAACTTAGAACTGCAGAGGTATGATATCTGGGAAATTCCTGCCCAACAGGGACTCCTCTAACAGGCAACCTTTGCTCTAGAACACCCTCATTGCCTGACTGACCTTTTCTTAGAGTTGTACTGTGGATGAAGCATTTTAAATCCAATTTTCCCACCTTTCCTTCCTACCTTAACATGTGTCACCTTGTCCATGCCTGCTTTCCCTTTAAGGACTTGTCTCCCAATAAATATTTTTACATTCAAAAAATAAATAAATAAAATAAAGTATAAAAACTGAAAGTATAATACAAATTTATAAGTATTTTCAGGCAGAGTTGTCCAAAGTTTAACGAGAAAGGCAGTAACTGGATATTTATCTGGTATTACAGGGAGTCCACACATCAGGAAAAACGTGTGGGAATGAGGCAGAGACAGCAATAAACAAAACCAAAAAAGTCACAAGTTGAATTTAAAAAATCAGTGAGGATTTTATAAGGCCATTAAATAGATGACATTTAAAAATGGGAAGAGTAGTCTATTAAAGTTAAGTAGACAAAAGAATTTGGTACAAATGTAGTGATATTAGATATTTAGAATACTAAGCATCATCATCATTAACAATATCATGATCATAAACAACAGTCATCACCATACCTAATATTACTGAATACTTACCATGAAGTGAACACTATACCAGTTATCTATCAATTCCACCTGGTAGCTACAGTTTGCAGGTAAGCAAATTAAAGCTGTAAGAGTTTTCACAGCCTTACTATGAGACCAAGTAATTTGCCACGAGTCTGAAGAAACTAGTCTTAAATCCCAGTTTTTTTTTACCTCATCCATCAGTGGAATCACCTTCAGTTCAGATCAGTTCACTTCAGTCACTCAGTCATGTCCGACTCTTTGCGACCCCATGAACAGCAGCACGGCAGGCCTCCCTGTCCGTCACCAACTCCCGGAGTTCACTCAAACTCATGTCCATCGAGTTGGTGATGCCATCCAGCCATCTCATCCTCTGTCATCCCCTTCTCCTCTTGCCCCCAATCTCTCCCAGCATCAGAGTCTTTTCCAATGAGTCAACTCTTCGCATGAGGTGGCCAAAGTACTGGAGTTTCAGCTTTAGCATCATTCCTTCCAAAGAACACCCAGGACTGATCTCCTTCAGAATGGACTGGTTGGATCTCCTTGCAGTCCAAGGGACTCTCAAGGGTCTTCTCCAACACCACAGTTCAAAAGCATCAATTCTTCAGCGCTCAGCTTTCTTCACAGTCCAACTCTCACATCCATACATGACTACTGGAAAAACCATAGCCTTAACTAGATGGACCTTCACTGGCAAAGTAATGTCTCTGTTTTTTATAATATTTTAATCTTTAACCTATTGTTTAACTGAGACTTATTTTCTTAAACTGGTTTTGTTGTTAAAAATTGCACTTTATTTGGTAGTTCATTTGTGCCACTAATGCAGTATTTGAAACTCTTAATACTTTTTAAGTATTTAGGGTCTTTATAAAATTTTTAAATATAATGTCCTTTTATTGAGTCCATTGTTTGTGGACACTTTCATTTAAAGAATAGCCCCACATTTAGGGCTTACATGTAAAAAATAGATTTTCATTGTATCCCAGACATTATTCAGTTTAGTTCTGTTTAGTCCCACAGTCGTGTCCGACACTTTGTGACCCCATGGACTGCAGCACGCCAGGCCTACCTGTCCATCACCAACTCCCAGAGGTTACCCAAACTCATGTCCATTGTGATGCCATCCAACCATCTCATCCTCTGTCTTCCCCTTCTCCATCTGCCCTCAATCTTTCCCAGCATCAGGACCTTTTCAAATGAGTCAGTTGTTCGTATCAGGTGGCCAAAGTATTGGAGTTTCAGGTTCAATATCAGGCCTTCCATTAAACACCCAGGACTGATCTCCATTAGGATAGACTGGTTGGATCTCCTTGCACTCCAAGGGACTCTCAAGGGTTATCTCCAACACCACAGTTCAAAAGCATCAATTCTTCGGTGCTCAGCTTTCTTTATAGTCCAACTCTCACATCCATACATGACTACTGGAAAAACCATAGCCTAGACTAGAAGGAACTTTTTCGGCCAAGTAATGTCTCTGCTTTTAATGTGCTATCTAGGTTGGTCATAACTTTCCTTCCAAGGAGTAAGCGTCTTTTAATATCATGGTTGCAATCACCATCTGCAGTGATTTTGGACCCCCAAAAATAAAGTCAGCCACTGTTTCCACTGTTTCCCCATCTATTTGCCATGAAGTGATGGGACCAGAAGCCATGATCTTTGTTTTCTGAATGCTGAGTTTTAAGCCCACTTTTTCACTCTCCTCTTTCACTTTCATCAAGAAGCTCTTTCGCTCTTCTTCACTTTCTGCCATAAGGGTGGTGTCATCTGCATATATGAGGTTATTGATATTTCTCCTGGCAATCTCTAGTCCAGCTTGTGCTTCATCCAGCCCAGCGTTTCTCATGATGTACTCTGTATATAAGTTAAATAAGCAGGGTGACAATATACAGTCTTGACTTACTCCTTTTCCTATTTGGAACCAGTCTGTTGTTCCATGTCCAGTTCTAACTGTTGCTTCCTGACCTGCATACAGGTTTCTCATGAGGCAGGTCAGGTTGTCTGGTAGTCCCATCTCTTGAAGAATTTTCCACAGTCTGTTGTGATCCACACAGTCAAAGTCTTTGGCATAGGCAATAAAGCAGAAATAGATGTTTTTCTAGAACTGTCTTGCTTTTGGAATGATCCAGTGGATGTTGGCAATTTGATCTCTGGTTCCTCTGCCTTTTCTAAATCCAACTTGAACATCTGGATGCTCATGGTTCATGTACTGTTGAAACCTGGGTTGGAGAATTTTGAACATTATTTGCTAGAGTGTGAGATTAGTGCAATTTTGTGGTAGTTTGAGCATTCTTTGGCATTGTCTTTCTTTGGGATTGGAATGAAAATTGACCTTTTCCAATCCCATGGCCACTGCTGAGTTTTCCAAATTTGCTGGCATATTGAGTGCAGCACTTTAACGGCATCATCTTTTAGGATTTGAAATAGCTCAACTGGAATTCCATCACCTCCACTAGCTTTGTTTGTAGTGATGCTTTATAAGGCCCACTTGACTTCACTTCCAGGATGTCTGGCTCTAAGTGAGTGATCACACCATAGTGATTATCTGGGCTGTGAAGATCTTTTTTGTATAGCTCCTCTGTGTATTCTTACCACTTCTTTTAATATCTTCTGTAAGATGTAGGTAAGAGAAACCCCACTAAGATGGTAGTCGCTGAGAGAGAGCATCAGAGGGCAGACTGACTGAAACCACAATCACAGAAAACTAGCCAATATGATTATAAGGACCACATTCTTGTCTAACTTAATGAAAGTAAGCCATGCCATGTAGGGCCACCCAAGACAAATGGGTCATGGTGGAGAGTTCTGACAAAATGTGGTCCACTGGAGAAGGGAATGGTAAACAACTTCAATATCCTAGCCTTGAGAATCCCATGAACAGTATGAAAAGACAAAAATATAGAACACTGAAAGATGAACTCCTCAGGTCAGTAGGTGCCCAATATGCTACTGGAGATCAGTGGAGAAATAACTCCAGAAAGAATGAAGGGATGGAACCAAAGCAAAACAACACCCAGTTGTGGATGTGACTGGTGATAGAAGCAAGGTCCAATGCTGTAAAGAGCAATATTGCATGGGAACCTGGAATGTTAGGTCCATGAATCAAGGCAAATTGGAAGTCGTCAAACAGGAGATGGCAGGAGTGAACGTCGACATTCTAGGAATCAGCAAACTAAAATGGACTGGACTCAGATGACTATTACATCTACTATTGTGGGCAGGAATCCCTTAGAAGAAATGGAGTAGCCATGACGGTCAACAAAAGAGTCCAAAATGCAGTACTTGCATGCAATCTCAACAACTAACAGAATGACCTATATTTGTTTCCAAGGCAAACCATTCAATATCAAGGTAATCCAAGTCTATGGCTGGACCAGCAACACTGAAGGTGCTGAAATTGAACTGTTCTACGAAGACCTACAAGACCTTTTAGAACTAACACCCAAAAAAGATGTCCCTTTCATTATAGGGGACTGGACTGCAAAAGTAGGAAGTCAAGAAACACCTGGAGTAAGAGGCAAATTTGGCAGTGGAGTACAGAACGAAGCAGGGCAAAGGATAATAGAGTTTTTCCAAAGGAACACACTGGTCATAGCAAACACTCTCTTCCAACAACACAAGAGAAGACTCTACACGTGGACATCACCAGATGGTCAACACCGAAATCAGACTGATTATATTCTTTGCAGCCAAAGTTGGAGAAGCTCTATACAGTCAGCAAAAACAAGACTAGAAGCTGACTGTGGCTCAGATCATGAGCTCCTTATTGCCAAATTCAGACTTAAATTGAAGAAAGTGGGGGAAACCACTAGACCATTCATGTATGACCTAAATCAAATTCCTTATGATTATACAGTGGAAGTGAGAAATAGATTTATGGGACTAGATCTGATAGACAGAGTGCCTGATGAACTATGGATGGAGGTTCGTGAAATTGTACAGGAGACAGGGAGCAAGACCATCCCCAAGAAAAATAAATGCAAAAAAGCAAACTGGATGTCTGAGCAGGCCTTAAAAATAGCTGTGAAAAGAAGAGAAGCAAAAAATAAAGGAGAAAAGGAAAGATATACCCATTTGAATGCAGAGTTCCAAAGAATAGCAAGGAGAGATAAGAAAGCCTTCCTCAGTGAAAAGTGCAAAGAAATAGAGGAAAATAATAGAATGGGGAAGACTAGAGATCTCTTCAAGAAAATCAGAGATACCAAGGGAACATTTCATGCAAAGATGGTCTCAATAAAGGACAGGAATGGTTATGACCTAACAGAAGCAGAAGATATTAAGAAGAGGTGGCAAGAATACACAGAAGAACTGTACAAAAAAGATCTTCATGACCCAGATAATCATGATGGTGTGATCACTCACCCAGACATTATTATTCTACCTCAAATTCAAACAAATACACCAATTATGCAACATGAAGCAATATCTACAAACTGATTGTCTTAAGTGTTTGTAGAATATAGTTTTGGGTTTTCTCTAGGATAATTTCTAAAAATATTTTTGGCATAAAAATAATTGAGTTATCTGATTAATAGTGTAGCATTGCAAAAGCAGAAAGCTATAATTGTATTTGTCCATTATTGTTTTCCCAAACTGAAGTCCAGCACAACTATAGCAATGAGAAATACATGGAAAATATACACCCTGTTTCTCCATAGCTTAAATTTCATTCCTAAGATTATACATGAGTATATGAAATACTCTCAGATTTTACATGTCTTTCTAACAAAGAGGATAGTGGTATGGGCACATTTAAATCACAAATAACTTTTACATTTATTATTATTATAAATATTTTTATTCTAAAGCAGATCTATCTTCCAAAGTGTCATAGGCTAAAATTTTCCTATGATCAACTGCATTAAGTTAGGTTATCAGATGATCTAAAAGTACTTAAAAACAGAAAAATAATCCTATTCTACCATCCCATGAGGTAGAATTGGAGCCAAAGAAAAGTCCTTTTAAAATGGCCAGAAACTAACAAGAGAAGACTTTAGGTAAAGGGTTTGGATTCAAGTATTCATTCTTAAAACTGATTCTTATCTAATTCAGGTACTTTTCTTAACACCAACATTCCTTCCATTCATTACTGGCTCCTTTCACTTCCAAGGAATTGATTCATGGATACAAATAGGTTCTCTTACTCCATTAGCTGTGAATGGTTTGATACTCTGCTTGGCAGCATTTACAATGAGGGAAGGAAGGGATGACAAATTGGATCTTTCATTCAATCATATTTCTTTTTAGTACTCTTTCTAATTTTTGCATGAGGTCTCTCCTTTGATCCAGCTTCAAAATATATGTTCATTCCTAATTTTGAATCTTTGTTCTTTGTCATTCTGATGAATTGAAAAGCACATACTAAAGTTGTCATCTGGGAATGAGTCTATCGTCTACAGATCATCAGCAGGGCAGCCAAAGAGTTTTTCTACCAAATTGTATTCCCAGCAGGAGTAGATATAGACACTAACAAACTCTGGGCACGGTGACATCTGTATCTCTGAGAAGGGATCAATTTGCATACCATCTGGCACCAGAGAATTGAACTACTTGAAGTCATAGTGGAGATGCTTTTGGCTCTGGCAATCAGGTTACAGATATGTGGTGAGTTAAATGCTCCAACAGAGCTGCTGACAGGAGTATTAAAGCCCTGAAAAAAGACAAACTGGGTGGTATCATTGGACGGGCTAGAATAATTGTAACAAAAGGAAGACATCTAACTTTGTAATTCATCTTCCTGTGGAAATTCCAGAAGGGCTTATATGTCATATTAATTCACAGTATTAACGTTTATCCTTCAGAAATAAGTTAGTTTTTTTAAATAAAGACATTAGCTTTGAGATTCAATTAAAAAATATAAGAATATTCCTTCCAAGGTGCAACATACTGTGTCTGTAAGTAACAGCTTGAGAGAAAATTACAGTCATTAGGGTGCAATGGTAAGGAGTTTTTATTTCTATTTAATTCAAATTAAATCGGGTTCAAAATACATGGGGAACAGGGGTGGTTATTGCCAGGAATGCTATTAAAGCTTCTGTTCAGTATTTCTGTAGACTGTTTATTAAAATGAGACTGACAGCATCATCTTGGCCATTGGCCTTCTGTTCACTCTCCACTCATGACCACCCTAAATGCAACTGCTGGTTGGAAGTAGGATCAGGGAGTGGAGATGGGAGACTGAGGGAAGGGAGGCTTGATAGAAAGAACTAACATATTACAGCTTAGGAGAGAAGAAGTTTTAACATTTTTACTCATTATTCCAAGATTGGGTTTATAAAAAAGAAACTCTGTAGTTGGTTTATGATACTTGCATTTTTAAAATGAATTAAAGTATTGATTTATTTTTTTATGAGCATGATAAATTAATTTTCATAAAACTTCAGCCAACTTCCACGAAGAAAATACTTAATGTACTTTACTTATTTTAATTGGGGGCGGGGGTTGGGGGAGGCTTCCCTGGTGGCTCAGATGGTAAAGAATCATCCTGCAATGTGGGAGACCTGGGTTCAATCATGGCCTCAATCAATGGCACCAGTATGACCTTTGCTTCCATTATCCCCTTCTTATGAGGACCCCTATGATTACAATGGACCCACCTGGAAAAGCCAGGATAATCCTTAAAATAATTACATCTGCAGAGTCCTTTTGCCAGGTAAGGTAGGTAACAAGTTCTGGGATTTAAGAATATTATTTCACATACGACACAGAGAAGGCACCAAATGATCATAGGAGGCACACAATTTCCACCAGGGTTAACTGCTATCTTATTGTGACAGATGATGCAATGGTGTTAGAATTATCAGCAATGTTCTCTTTGATAGAAGGAAATGGAAGTCACTCACCTGCCCCTAGACAGTCATTGATTCACTTATGCACAAGTCCTATTGAACAATAACCTGAAGCAATGGAAAAAGTCATCTCTTCACAAGAAGTTTATAATCTACTATAAGTTAAAATGTATGCAGATAAGTAATCATAAGAGAAGGCAAAGTGGTAAGTGCCCTAGGAAGTGGATCCTGTGATTCAGGAAATAGGGGGCAAAGCATACACTGAACAGGGTTAGCAGTGAAGGCTTTATTTTTTTTTAAAAATTCTTTATTTAGTAAGTACTTAGCAGTTCTTACTTTATTCCAAACAGCAATTTACATACTTTCAAAAATTACTTGTTTAGCTCTTATAACAATCCTTTCTAAAATATTATTGTTTTTATACCCATTTCACAGATGAGGGAGCTGAGCCACAAATATGTTAAAAAGTAAAATAAAGTCATCCCCAGAAAGAGGTCTGAGCCCAGGCATTCTGACTCTGGATTCTCTTCTTAACCACTACCCTAAGCTGCCCCTTAGAGAGGGCCATTAGAGCCAGGCTTTTTCAAGTACTATATTAAGATGTTTGTGAGTGGAGAAGACAAAAAACATTATGGGTTATAAACAAGTGGCTTATTTGAAGGCAGGAAAGCAAAGAACACGATTGTTCAGCTAAATATCGTAACTCAGTTATCTTAAAGAGTAAGGAGATACACAGCTGTATGTAATGTGTACCTACACATTTACAGATGAACAAAACTCCAAACCATTTGGCCATACCACCTACCCCAGGGCATTTTAAACTTTCAAGTCACCTTAACCTGAATCTACAGTTGAGTATAAATATGAAGCCCATAAAATCTTGGTTTGAAGAATTTTGGTTTGCTAGCAATTATCTGTCAGGTTATGTAGGTTATTTCAGGTCTGGAAATTTCTGTCTTTGTATATGTTTTTCTCATCATAAGAATTACTAAATTATATTAATATATAGCTTCATGATACCAAAGGGCAAACAGGAAAGTGGTAAAGAGCTTCAGAATCAGACATTCCTGGATTTGAATAACAACTCTGCTCATTCCTAGTTGTATCAACATATTTGCCTCCTTTAGGCTAAGTTTCTCCATCTTAGGAGAAATGAGGGTAAAAGCAATTCCCACTTCTTCAAATAGTGGTTATAAGTATTAAAGACTGCATATTGAAATACATAATACAGACTATTAATTACTCAATAAATGTTAGCTACCATTAGTCAATCATTTGATATTTACATTGACATAATATGGCAGGAATTAGATTGGGAGGTATTCATAACACAGCAAACTGAAAATTTCAAAGTGGAAGAAAGATTATTTTTTAACAATGATTTTTCTTAAATGGCAGCAAGGTATACCAGTTAGAAAAATAGATTTTGGAATAAGAAAAGACTAGCTGAAATTCATGATTTTGCATACTTAAGCAGCTATCTGACTCAAGAGTGTGTTAATTAGCTTTCTGAATCTATTCTTTCTGTCTGAATAAAATTATATAAATAAAACTGTATAATCAATGCATTACACATAAAAAACTATTAATAGTATATCACCATAAATATCAACTTTGTTTAACAATTCTAACTGGATTCCTATTATTTCTAAATGCTATTTATGATAAAAAGTTCAAAAGTAGTAACAAAGATAGAAGAATAGCCCATTAGTGGCATATCAATGTAGATCAACAATATACTAATGGTTTCAAGAGAACACATCATCTAGTTATTTTACATTGGGCCACAATTCTTTTTTGACAAAAAAAAAAAAAAAACCCTCACATTGCATTTTTTAATAAAGTTTATGCCTGAATTCACCTATTTGGCTTTGCTAAAAGCAGTCAAATCATTGTTTGGAAACAACTGTTTTCAAAAAATATAAATTTAAAATAATAAAAGTAGTGCCCAGTTCCCTTTAAAAAAGAATGAAATGAAGTCATTTTTCAGCAATGTGGATGGACCTAGAGATTGTCATACTGAGTGAAGTAAGTCAAACAGAGAAAGACAAATGTTATGATACCACTTATACAAGCAATCTAAAAACTTATTTACAAACAGAAATATATCCACAGATATAGAAATCAAACTTAGGATTACCATGGGGGAAGGTGGGGAAAGGAATAAATTGGGAGATTGGGATAGACATATACCCAAGAAAATCAAAGCAGTCAATACTAAAAGAAATCAATCCTAAATATTCATTGGAAAAGGGGACGCTGAAGCTGAAGCCCAAATGCTTTGGCCACCTGATGCGAAGAGCAGACTCATTGGAAAAGACCTTGATGCTTGGAAGGATTGAGGGCAGAAGAAAAGGTTGACGGAGGATGAGATGGTTGGATAGCATCATCGACTCAATGGACATGAGTTTGAGGAAAGCCCAGGAGATAAAGTGAAGGACAGGGAAGTCTAGCGTGCTGTAGTCCATGGGGTCACAGAGAGTCAGAAATGACTGAGCAACTGAACAACAATTATATATAAAATAGATAACTAATAGGAACCTACTGTATACCACACAGAACTCTCTACTCAGTACTCTGTAATGGCCTATGTGGGAATAGAATCTAGAAAAGAGTACATATATGTATCACTGACTCACTTTGCTATATACCTGAAACTAACACAGCATTGTAAATCAACTATATTCCAATAAAAATTAATTTTAAAAATAAATTGGATTTGTATAATTTATGTATATAGTCTAATCAATAGTTTTGACTGAATCAAGTCAGTTTGGAAAATTTAGTACATTTTCTAGTATCTGTTCTTGAGTCATTGTTTACTAAAGCTGCACTTTTACAACAGGAGGGGAAATTATTATAAAGTTAATTGATAAACTAAGCATTTCCACCAGAAGGAATGAGCTGATTTTACAACAGCAAATGGGTCTGAAAAATTTAAAGTACATAGTCAGGGAGTCTCAGATTTATAGGTACAGCCTCCTTGATACCAATAACTTCAGCTAGGATTTACTGAAGAACTCTTAATGCCAAGTACTTTAAAAGAAGCAGCACATTTAACTGACAAATTAAAACCTATGAGAGATAGTTTATCTCACACGCACCCACTTTCCAGTTGAATAAAATAAGGTTTACATGAGTTAAAAAGTTTTGTTCAAGCCATATCATTGGTAAGTGGCAAATATGGGACTTGAATTCATGTATGGGCAATTCTAAATTTTGCATTTTTAACTTCTATTTTTACTATCTTTACAGATAAGCACAGAAAATATCTATTCTCATATACTTTCCATAAATATAACTTTTATCTTTCAAAGCACACAGGGTGCCCCTTACTTTTACCTTTGCCACCTTCTCCATCGCCAGGATGCCGTCATCATTGTCATAGGCTAGGCTCTTCTACTCTCCCAACCTCCCAGTCTCTCAACCACGGCACCCCTCCCATTCATCCTCTTGCTTGGCTCCCTTTACTCTTTCACTGCATCCACGTTGTACTGAACATATGGAGAAAGGTGCCCTGGGAGAGAAGAGCAGAGTAAGTAATTCCTTCTTTCTCCACTAAAAGCCCCAACACACTAATTTTGGATGCTACATGGCAACCTTGATAAAATGACTAGTATGTACAGCCTAGGATTTTCTCTGAAAAATAGATCTTCAAAATCTCATCTTGTACATTTACATACTCAAAAAATTCTCTACTTTTAAATCAATTTTAATCATTTTTATTTAATTCTAAGAGATAACTACAATATAACCAAAGGAATGAAACTTTTAAATTTTAGTTTTTCTTTGGAGCTTTCAACAAAACCCGTTAAGAGAGATAAAAAATGATCAATAGTAGTCTATATTGGTGACTCAAATATTTTATTAGGGCTAGTCACCCTAACCCTAACCCTAAATATTTTAGTCACAAATATACTGGTGACTCAAACAGATCAAATGTTTTAAGGGTCATTTTCCATAGAAGATCTAAGTTGAAAATGAGTTGTGGAGAAAAAGAAAAAGGAAGCTAACTCTTCGAGTGAGAATAAAGGTTAAATTAGAGAGCAAAGGTGAAAGGAAAATGAAAAATATGAAAGATTAGATAGCAGGAAATATAGATTTGAAAAATACAGAAGATAAAAAATAAAAAATATGGAAGACTTGAAAGCAGCAGACAACTTCCCAGGGAATAGTATAATATTCCATTCCACAGTCATTGACTGCATCTATTATCATTATGCACCAGATCTCAAATTCAAATCTCAGTTGTTTCTTTAATAGGCTTCCAAGCATAAAGGCTGTGAATCTTTTAGGGCCTCAGCTTCATGCTTTAGAAAGTTTCAGTAAAGACTAAATGAAACAATATTTTGTGCACTTTGCAAACTGGGCTTTGCAAGGGGATATGGATACAAAGAAGGTTATGGTTACAGAAGGTTCAAAAAGCCATAGGATAAATATAACATATCCATTGAGCAACAACCTGTTTAAAATATTCTCTATATGTTTAAAAGGATACCCATACTTGGAAGTAGCAAGCAAAATTTTACTTTTTATTCAGATTACACACATACCTTTAAAAAAGTTAGTGCATATGAAGTTGTCCAAATATAACTTGACCTAATAAACACTATTTGATACCTTAGAGAAAATTGAATGTCCTCTGAGCTTTTAAAAAGCATTAGAAGTTTATGGCAAAATACATTTCAGAAACATGATATGTTGTATCTTACAATGCACATAAACATTTAAGGCACTGAAGAATCCTACAGTAAGAAAACTTACTGAATGTATTCAACTTCAACATAATCAGTATATTTACTCATGAAATTCTACTCTTCTTTGAAATGCCTATTAATAATTATAAGTACACTAGAGTCTGGGGGAAAACTTTAGTGAGCTGTTCTGAGAGCTTTCTCACCAGCTACCATAAATACTCCTCTTTCTCTGGGAACACACAATGGAATTCTCAATAAATATCTTACACAGAACTTTTTGAACATAACTCACATGTAAGGTAAGAACAATTTTTTATGTGACATGATTTTTCTAAGAACTGGACCCTTTCATAATGTAATCTATGACCATAATGGGGTAGAGACATTTCTATATACATTTCCTATATGGAAGTTGACATATAGAAAGATTAAATAGCTCCCATCTTACATGAAGTTTATAAATTTCCTTACAAACTGTAGCACATTTTTTTTAAATTAAGTGCCTCATTCAGATCCTGAATGAGTACACAAGGATTGTTGTATAATAAACTATATAAACTGTATATTATATATAATAGACTATACAATATCATTATTCAATCATTTATAAAATTATTAAAATAAATTCTGCTATTCAAATATTACAATATTATTTCTCCTGGAACATTCACCAAGAAACTTCTAGTCTTTAAAGTTCCTATCATTTTCTTTTTTTTATTATTTTATTGGAGTATAGTTGATTTACAATGTTGCAATAGTTTTCATGTGTATAACAGAGTCAGTTACCCATATATATGTGGTGGTTTAGTTGCTAAGTCGTGTCTGACTCTTGCGACCCCATGGGCTATAGCCTGCCAGGCTCCTCTGTCTATGGGATTCTCCAGGCAAGAATACTGGAGTGGGTTACCATTTCCTTCTCCAGGGGATCTTCCTGGCCCAGGAACTGAACTCCAGTCTCCTGCATTGCAGGCAGATTCTTAAGCGACTGAGCTACCCGGGAAGCCTCAGGTATACGTATATCTACTCATATACATATATACTCATATACACATATCTACACATATACATATATCTATTCATTTTTAGACTATTTTCCTACTATAGGTAATTACAGAGTAGAGTTCCCTGTACTATACAGAAGGTCCTTATTAGTTATCTACTTTATATGTCAATCCCAATCTCCCAATTTTTCCACCCCCCTTTTCTGCTTGGTAATCATAAATTTATTTTCTACCTCTGTGATGCCTATCATTTTAATAGTCACTGCTTCTGTAAGGACAAATAGAGGACATGAAAAGTATACTGACATGAGTTTATAGGGCATTCATATAAGCCCACTATCTGACTAAATGAGAGGAAAAAAACCTGAATTATTTAAATTCTCACCTCATCAACTCATCAAAATTATACTCTGCTAACTTAAGTTGCTACAGAATAATCAAAATTACAAATACTGAATCTTCCATATCAAAATGTATACTCTCCTACACACACAAAAAATATGTTTTAATTAATAATCCCAGAAAGAGATTGAGTATATAAATTAATATGCTAGTTAATTTTTTAAAAAACTTTTCAGATCTTCCATACTTGAATATACCAGTTTACATAAAAACATGTCAGTCTCAGCATTCTTATAATCAGTTATATAAATAAAGAGATCTTTAGTATGTTTTGTATGTTAGTCACCTTGAATGAAGGGAGAAGGAAATGGCAACCCACTCCAGTATTCTTGCCTGGAGGATCCCAGGGATGCTGGAGCCTGGTAGGCTGCTGTCTATGGGGTCGCACAGAGTCAGACATGACTGAAGCGACTTAGCAGCAGCAGCAGAGACACTGGTTGTTATTTTCTCTGACTGTATTACTTCCAATGAAAACAATGACTCAGGCAATGCTGATTTAAAATATTCAGCAATCCAGAAACATATATATTATCATGTAAATACATAGCTTGTGGGAAGTTGCTATGTAACACAGGGAGCTCAACCAGTGCTCTGTGACAACCTAGAGGTGTAGGATGGGTTGGGGTGGCAAGCAGGTTCAAGAGGGAGGGGATATATGTATACTTAGGGCTGATGCTGGGAGGGATTGGGGGCAGGAGGAGAAGGGGACGATGGAGGATGAGATGGGTGGATGGCATCACTGACTCGATGGACCTGAGTCTGAGTGAAGTCTGGGAGATGGTGATGGACAGGGAGGCCTGGCGTGCTGTGATTCATGGGGTCGCAAAGAGTCAGACCCGACTGAGTGACTGAACTGAACTGAGCGCTGATTCACACTGTTGCATGATAGAAACCACACAACATTATAAAGCAATAATTCTCCAATTAAAAATAAATTAAAAAGCACAAAAGAAATAAAAAGCAGTAGTTTAGGGAATGGAGAAGGCAATGGCACCCCACTCCAGCACTCTTGCCTGGAAAATCTCATGGACGGAGGAGCCTGGTGGGCCGCAGTCCATGGGGTCACTAAGAGTCAGACAAGACTCAGGGACTTCACTTTCACTTTTCCCATTCATGCATTGGAGAAGGAAATGGCAACCCACTCCAGTGTTCTTGTCTGGAGAATCCCAGGGACGGGGGAGCCTTGTGGGCTGCCGTCTATGGGGTTGCACAGAGTCGGACATGACTGAAGCAACTTAGCAGCAGCAGCAGTTTAGGGAAATAGAAAATAAAAGAACAGTGTTAATATATAATTGGGACAATTCTATTTATCCTAATCAGGGTAAAGAGTATTAGAAGAACAGAGATTATTAGAAGAAGTATAAACGTAACATTTAACATTCTTTAATAATAAAATCATTTATCTAATAAAAATTTAGTAATTTTGTTATTATAAGTTCAATTCAGTTCAGTCACTCAGTCGTGTCCAACTCTTTGTGACCCCATGAATCGCAGCACGCCAGGCCTCCCTGTCCATCACCAACTCTTGGAGTTCACTCAAACTCACGTCCATCAAGTCAATGATGCCATCCAGCCTCTCATCCTCTGTCGTCCCCTTCTCCTCCTGCCTCCAATCCCTCCCAACATCAGAGTCTTTTCCAATGAGTCAACTCTTTGCATGAGGTGGCCAAAGTACTGGAGTTTCAGCTTTAGCATCATTCCTTCCAAAGAAATCCCAGGGCTGATCTCCTTCAGAATGGACTGGTTGGATCTCCTTGCAGTCCAAGGGACTCTCCTGAGTCTTCTCCAACGCCACAGTTCAAAAGCATCAATTCTTCGGTGCTCAGCCTTCTTCACAGTCCAACTCTCACATCCATACATGACCACAGGAAAAACCATAGCCTTGACTAGATGGACCTTTGTTGGCAAAGTAACGTCTCTGCTTTTGAATATGCTATCTAGGTTGGTCATAACTTTTCTTCCAAGGAGTAAATATCTTTTAATTTCATGGCTGCAGTATTATAAGTTAAATTTCCTCTATTAAAAATGATGTTAATTCAATGGAATTAGATTCCACATATAAATGAGATCATGCAGTTTTTTTTTTTTCCCTTGGTATTTGGCTTATTTCACTTAGCATAAAGTCCTCCAGGTTCACCATGTTGTTGCAAAGGGGAAGATCTTCCTTTTTTTAAAGGCTGAAAAATATTCCTGTGTGTTCATCAGAATTTCTTTATGCATTTGTTCACTGAGGAACACTCAGGTGTTTCCATATCTTAGTTATTATGAATAATGCTGCAATGAACATGGGAGTGCAAATATCTCTTTATGATACTGATTTCATTTTCTCTGGGTATATGTATAGAGTTGGATTACTGAAATATGTAGAAGCAAAGAGTAGAATGGTGGCCACCATGGGAGATGTTGGTTAAACAGTACAAAGCTGTAGTTATACAAGGTGAAGAGATCTAATGTACAGCATGATGACTAAAGTTAATAATAATGTATTGAAACTGGAAATTTGCTTAAAGGGCAAATTCAGGTGCTCTCACCACACACAGAAAAATGGTAACTAATGAAGAGATGATGTTAATTATCTTAGCTGGTATAATCATTTCACTATATCTGTATATTAAATCATCATGTTGTGTAACTTAAATATATACAAATTTATTTTAAAGTAAAATATACTAAACTATGGCAGGTTTTTTGTATTCAATTCTCTGGCAAAAATTTATTCATTTAAAATCATCTATCATATATGAAACAAATCGCCAGTCCAGGTTCAATGCATGATACTGGATGCCTGGGGCTGGTGCACTGAGACGACCCAGAGGGATGGTACGGGGAGGGAGGAGGGAGGGCGGTTCAGGATGGGGAACACGTGTATACCTGTGGTGGATTCATGTTGATGTATGGCAAAACCAATACAATATTGTAAAGTAATTAACCTCCAATTAAAATAAATAAATGTATATTAAAAAAAAACAAGGAAAAAAAAACTTTACAAACCCCCCCCCACACAAAAAAAATCATCTCTATATGACTGGAATCAAATAAAGAATAACTTCAGAAAAATAAAACTCCAGTGGTTTTAGGAAAACAAATTGTTTTTAAGCACATTAGAAGGATCCATTCAATCATTTAAAGTCCTAATTATTCTACTTACATCCTTTCATCTGCATTAGAAGTTAGTTTCCAATCTGTTAATATGGATTTTCTCAAACTGGAAGGAGGTATAGATTTAATTAAATAAATTAACTTTTTAATTCTAAAATTCAGACTTGGTAACAACTCAGATTTTCATTCTTCTTTATTATTTCTACATAAGAAAACTTGGCACATGTATTCCTTATATTAAATATATATTATTTGTTAATTTGTTTTACTTATAATTATTCTTAAAGAATTAAATAGACAGTATTATGTGTATTTGATGCAATACAACTCACACAATAACTGAAGTGTTAATTTCTTACACATAGCATTAAAATCTATCAGGAAAGACCATAGGATCTTATGAATTATTAGCTATTTTGAGACTACAGTCAGAAACACTGAAAATAAAGTAGTTCATAATAAAATGTTATACTACATTAACAATAGTGATTGACATTAAATGTATTAAATTATGTGCCTCATATTTGAGAATATATTTCAGAAAATGTAGAATAAGGAATATTCCTATAATAAATCTTGTCACCTCTACTTAAACCTAAGATTTCTCTCAAAATATTATTACTAAGATTAATCTCAAAGTACATTAGTTCTAAAATTAAAAATTCAACATTTTAACTACATTTTTTATTGTAGTCAGAATATTTAACATCAAATATACTCTTCTAACAAGTTTTCAAGTGTACAATACAGAATTTTTAACTATAGGCACAGTGTTCTCCAGAGAACCTAGTCATCTTGGATAACTGAAACATTATATCCATTGATTAGCAACTGCCCACATCCTGTTTGATCCCATTTATGAGGTATGAGGTGTCTAAAATGGTCAGACACACAGGAAAAAGAGTAGGCTGGTGACTTCCAGGGGATGGGGCTAAGACGAAATAGGGGGTTGAATAAACTATGCTTAAAGTACCAAGGGAACATTTCCTGCAAAGATGGGCTCAATAAAGGACATAAATGGTATGGACCTAACAGAAGCAGAAGATATTAAGAAGAGGTGGCAGGAATACACAGAAGAGCGGTACAAAAAAGATCTTCACAACCCAGATAATCACGAAAGTGTGATCACTCACCTAGAGCCAGACATCCTGGAATGTGAAGTCAAGTGGGCCTTAGGAAGCATCACTATGAACAAAGCTGCTGGAGGGGATGGAATTCCAGTTGAGCTTTTCAAATCCTGAAAGATGATGCTGTGAAAGTGCTGCACTCAATATGCCAGCAAATTTGGAAAATGCAGCAGTGGCCACAGGACTGGAAAATGTCAGTTCTCATTTCAATCCCAAAAAAGGCAATGCCAAAGAATGTTCAAACTACTGCACCATTGCACTCATCTCACACACTAGTAAAGTAATACTCAAAATTCTCCAGACAGGCTTCAACAATACATGAACCGTGAACTTCCAGATGTTTAAGCTGGTTTTAGAAAAGGCAGGGGAACCAGAGATTAAATTGCCAACATCCACTGGATCATCAAAAAAGCAAGAAAGTTCTATAAAAACGTCTATTTCTGCTTTATTGACTATGCCAAAGCCTTTGACTGTGTGAATCACAACAAACTGTGGAACATTCTGAAAGAGATGGGAATACCAGACCACCTGACCTGCCTCTTGAGAAATCTGTATGCAGGTCAAGAAGCAACAGTTAGAACTGGACATGGAACAACAGACTGGTTCCAAATAGGAAAAGGAGTACGTCAAGGCTGTATATTGTCACCCTGCTTATTTAACTTCTATGCAGAGTACATCATGAGAAACTCTGGGCAGTATGAAGCACAAACTGGACTAGAGATTGCCGGGAGAAATATCAATAACCTCAGATATGCAGATGACACCACCCTTATGGCAGAAAGTGAAGAATTAAAGAGCCTCTTGATGAAAGTGAAAGAGGAGATTGAAAAAGTGGGCTTAAAGCTCAACATTCAGGAAACTAAGATCATGACATCCGGTCCTATCACTACATGGCAAATAGATGGAGAAACAGTGGCAGACTTTATTTTTGAGGGCTCCAAAATCACTGCAGATGATTGCAGCCATGAAATTAAAAGACTCTTGCTCCTTGGAAGAAAAGTTATGACCAAACTAGACAGGTGACTGAAAAGCGAGATATTACTTTGCCAACAAAGGTCCATCTCATCGAGGCTATGGTGTTTCCAGTAATCATGTATGGACGTGAGAGTTGGACTGTGAAGAAAGTTGAGCGCCGAAGAATTGATGCTTTTGAACTGTGGTTGTTGGAGAAGGCTCTTGAGAGTCCCTTGGATTTCAAGGAGATCCAACCAGTCCATCCTAAAGGAGATCAGTCCTGGGTGTTCATTGGAAGGGCTGATGTTGAAGCTGAAACTTCAATACTTTGGCCACCTGAAGCGAAGAGCTGACTCACTTGAAAAGACCCTGATGCTGGGAAAGATTGAAGGCAGGAGAAGAAGGGGACGACAGAGGATGAGATGGTTGGATGGCATCACCAACTCAATGGAGATGAGTTGGGTAAGCTCCGGGAGTTGGTGATGGACAGGGAGGCCTGACGTGCTGCAGTTCCTGGGGTTGAAAGAGTCAGATACGACTGAGGGACTGAACTGAACTGAAAGTACAAGTTGAATCCATAGTAGTCAATTAGTGTTTCTAACAAATAATAATACACCTGTGATTTCTTTTCAGCTACCATTAGAATCAGAGGAGCAAGGAAATATGCACTATCAGGCATTATATCAGTTCAGTTCAGTTCAGTCGCTCAGTCGTGTCTGACTCTTTGCAACCCCATGAATTGCAGCATGCCAGGCCTCCCTGTCCGTCACCAACTCCTGGAGTTCACTCAAACTCATGTCCATCGAGTTGGTGATGCCATCCAGCCATCTCATCCTCTGTCGTCCCCTTCTCCTCCTGCCCCCAATCCCTCCCAGCATCAGAGTCTTTTCCAATGAGTCAACTCTTCACATGAGGTGGCCAAAGTACTGGATTTTCGGCTTTAGCATCAATCCCTCCAAAGAACACCTAGGACCGATCTCCTTTAGAATGGACTGGTTGGATCTCCTTTCAGTCCAAGGGACTCTCAAGAGTCTCCTCCAACATCACAGCTCAAAAGCATCAATTCTTCAGTGCTCAGCTCTCTTCACAATCCAACTCTCACATCCATACATGACCACTGGAAAAACCATAGCCTTGACTAGACGGACTTTTGTTGGCAGAGTAATGTCTCTGCTTTTGAATATGCTATCTAGGTGGTGTATTCAAAAATTCAGTTAAGTTGAGAAAAAAAGAAATCCAGGTTTTGTGCTACAGCAGATAATTATATTAAAAATATCTTTTTTATGAAACCAATACATCTAAAATCATTCCATGTAGACAATATTATTACAAAAGATACGTATTTAGGTAAATTCTATAAATTATATCAGTCGTACAGAGTGATGAGTCAGGCATACAAGAAAACTGGATCTAAAAAAGAAAAATTATTTAAATATAACTACAAGCATCTGAACTAATAGATTTTAAATATAGAAACTTATTTTGTAAATATATAACTTATTTCTTTAGTTCATCATCAAATTTCAAATCAACTTCAGTTAATTTCTACTAAAGTAGCTGTTAAAGATGATCATTAAAGATAAATCAATTATTTGTATTTTCTCAGATGAAATATAAAGGAAGATTTTTCACTGAGATGTTCTATTAGGCAGGGTAGGCTAAGTTATGTTTCAGTTACAAAAAAAGTAAACCATAAGACTTATGTCCTGCCCATTGTTTATGCTTCATGTCCACTAGAAGCTAGCTAGGGCTCTGCTGTTAACCAGCCTTCTGTATGTTCCTATTGTGGTGGTCCTTTTTAGGCAGGGCAAAGGTTCTAAGACTCCTTATGAATGCCCAAAACTGCAAATAGTAGGATAGTTCTGAGCCCTATATCTACTGTGATATTTTCTATACATACATACCCACAATAAAGTTTAATTTATAAATTAGACATAGCAAAAGTTATTAATGATTAATAATAAGAACAATTAAAACAACATAATGGAATAAAACGTATCAATATGGTCTCTCTTCACAAACATCTTACTGTACTCACCCTTCTTCTTTGGATGATGAGAGATGTCTGCCGCATGAGATGAAGTGAGACTACTACTGACCTTCTGATTATATGTTAAGAGGAGGATCACCCACTTCTACTGATTCTGGATCATTGAGCAGTGATGATGCTTGATGTCTGGATGTCCAGGGCTAGTGTCCTAGGCAAGGTGGAGCAAGAAAGTGCTACTTGCATCAAACTACTCAGAATGCAGCATTTAAAACTTATGAATTTTATTTTCTGGAATTTTCCCTTTAATATTTTCAGACTAAGGTTGATGGTGGTTTAGTCACTAAGTCATGTCTGACTCTTGTGACACCATGGACTATAGCTTGCCAGGCTCCTCTGTCCATGGGATTCTCCAGGCAAGAATACTGGAGTGGGTTGCCATTTCCTTCTGCAGGGGATCCTCCCAACCCAGGAATCGAACCCGGGTCTCCTGCATTGCAGGCAGATTCTTTACTGACTGAGCTATGAGGGATGTTATCCCAGCAACAGTTGTATAACAGTTTCATGACTACAAGGACTAAGGTTGACCTTGGGTAACTGAAACCATGGGAAGTGAAATGTGGATAAGACAGAACACTGTGATATGATCTGTGTAGTAAGGCTGAGTTTCAAATAGGCTCAAATTGTTTTCAGTATTTTATTTTACATTGTTTTCAAATAATGTATTGACAATGTTTCACACTGAAATAATAGCTGATATTCAATAACATTTTAAATATTGTTTCAAATTGTTTAAAAATATTTATATGTTATTTTTATTTCATTTACTTTGTAATTGAGAAGGAAGTCCCTGTTCTAACCCTATAATGCCTAATTTTATGGGCTCTCTCTATTCTCTTTTGTACTGAAAACTGGTCAGTAATTTTCTCATCTCATTTCTTTCTTGGGCTTCTCTTGTGGCCCCGTGGTAAAGAATACACCTGCAATGTAGGAGATGGAGGAGATGTAGGTTCGATCCCTTGATTGGGAAGATCCCCTGGAGAAGGAAATGGAAGCCCACTTCAGTATTATTGCCAGGAAAATCCCATGGACAGAGGAGCCTGGTGGGCTATGACCCATGGGATCACAGAGTCAGATACTACTGAAGTGACTAAGCACATCTCTTTCTTATAATGCATTGCCAAACGTAGCCAACAGAAATTGACACACACACCTAATATTCACTGTATATCCCAATCTCTTCCCACAGGGCAGCAGGGTAGAGCTATAGCTCTAGGTATAAATAACTGCATACAAGCAGTATTGCAGGCATTCCAGTGCATGATGACCTGATATACGGAACATAGCAACACAAAGCTTCCTTGCACTAAAAGACACAAAACTCTAATGATAAATTCATTATTCTATCCACCCTTGAATTCCTTTTACATTACAGCTAGTCCACATACCAAGCATTCTAGAGGAAGCCATTAAAACATCATTTTTACACCTTACAGTATTTATATATAATGGCACTGTTTATCATATAATATTGTAAATGCCTTAGGAAATAAGAGTATAAACTACAGTTTTACCTCCTTTGATCAAATCTGTCTGAAAATATCTTGACTATATCATAAGGAGATCATACTCATATACAAATTACTTGCATAACAATTGACTGTATGTGAAAGCAAGGGCAATGAGATTTATTTTCAGCAACATGGAAAATAAACATAAAGGTGCATTCTGAACATGGGTATTTTGTAGTTTGTATTTTAGGGTCAGCATTTTAGTGTCCCAAGGCCTTGTCAGAGTCATTCTATCATGGCCTTTGTTAATGAGAGAGAGGAATGGAGAGTTCCAATTTACTTATTTGTATTACTGATGTATTACTGTTTACAATATTATTTTAGTTTCAGGTGTACAACACAGTGATTCAGTGTTTTTATAGATATACTCATTTAAAGTTATAAAATATTAGCAACATTCCCTGTGCTATGCAATGGATCCTTATAGATTATTTTATATATAGTAGTTTGTAGCCCTTACCTCTACCTTGCCCCTTTCCCTCGCCATACTGGTAACCGCTAGTTTGTTCTCTGTAAGTCTGTTCATGTTTTTCTAATATTAATTCTGTTTCATTTTTTAGATTCCACATTTAAGTGATAACACACAGTGTTTGTCCTTCACTGACTTACTTTTCTAACTATAATACCCTCCAGGTCCAGCCATGTAGTTGCACACAGTATAATCTCACTGATTTTTTTATGGCTGAGTAATATTTCTTGCTTATGTATTTGTATATACTACTTCTCTGTTGATGGACACTTAAGTTGCTTCCCTATATTGGCTACTGTACATAAAGCTGCTATGAATATTTCAATTTAGTGTTTTCATTTTCTTTGGATATATTCAGCAGAAGAATTGATGGATAGTTCTATTTTTAAATTTTTTGGGGGAATCTCCATAGTTTGGTCTCTATTTTATTTATTTCCTCTCTGATCTTTATTATTTTCTTCCTTCTGCTGACTTTGAACTTTTTTGTTCTTTTGCTAATTCTCTACATGGCATAGTAGTTTTATTTGAGATTTTTCTTCTTTCTTTAGATAGGCCTGAATTATTATAAACTTCTCTCTTTGGATTGCTTTTTCTATGTCTTATAGCTTTTAGAAGGGCTTCCCTTGTGGCTCAGCTAGTAAAGAATCCACCTCCAACGCGGGATGCCTGGGTTTGATCCCTGGGTAGGGAAGATCCCCTGGAGAAGGGAAAGGGTACCCACTCCACTATTCTTGCCTGGAGAATCCGTGGACAGAGAAGCCTTGGAGAGTCAGATATGACTAACTTTCACTTTCATAGCTTTTGGAAAGTGGTGGTTTTATTTTCATTTGTCTCTTCAGAAATGTTTTCTGATTTTCTATTTGATATCTTCATTGACACATTGGTTTTCTTAGTAGCATGTTGTTAGTCTCTTTCTCTCTCTCTCTCTCTCTCTCTCTCTCTCTCTCTTTTTTTTTACCTCCTGTAATTGATTTCTAGTTTCATAACATTATGGTCAGGGAAAAAAAAAAGCTTGATATAATTTCAATCCTCTTAAATTTGTTGAGACTTGTTTTATGTCCCAGAATATGATATATCCTGGAGGAAGAGGGACTAAAGAAAGTAACCAATGAAGGCAGGGACAGTGCTGGGACAGTACCAGGTCAGCAGTCAGAGGCTGAGACAGCTCCCAAATTACTGCCCCCTCAAGCACCAGTAATAGCTGGTTTCACCCCATTCAGATTAATTGCAGGGTGCTAGCCAACCCCACTTCCCTTACCCTTGATCTCTCCTTGGCAATAGCAGCCTTCACTCTGGTGAGGAACTGCTTCAGAGTAAAAGAAATCAGAGCAAGTGTTCAACATGGGCCAGAGCATGTGGTGGGATGCTTGGAGGAAACTGGCCAAAATCCTAGGCTGTTCCAGTCTGTTTCTTCTGCCTTGTTCCCAAGGGTAAGCAAGTGTGTATGCTTGCTCTTCATAAAAGAAATCTGGATTTCTTCAGATCTACTGTTAGGCCCACTAGCTTTCACATCACCTAAGGGGACTAGTCTTGCTGAGGTTAAACCTAGGATTAGGATGCCCAACATGAGGTTCAAACCAATAACTCCATAGGGAGGATCTCCAAGCCAAAGTAATCCCCCTCCTTCCTCTCCTAGAGGTACAAGTCCCAAACTAATTGCTTACCTTTCCTTCCTACCTAACTCTGTGTGGATCTTTCTTTAGTTTTTCTGCCAGTCTCCAGTGAGAATTGCTCTTCATATAAATGTGTTTTTGCTATGTTCATAGGGGGAGGTAAGTTCAGTGTCCTCCTATTCCACAATCTTGATTTCCTCTTCCAAAAGTTTCCAATTTAGAGAGTGTCCACACTGGTAACTATTGGAAGTATCTGAAGAAACTTTACAACATGGGCCTATCAATAACATTTTCACATTTCATTGTGGTTGAACTACGGAACTAGACAATATATATAACATTGGAAATCAGAAACTGTTAAAGATTGAAAAGTAAGCAAGGTATCATAGAAATAAAAAGAATCTGTATTAATATTATTAGATTATATTTTTTCATTAAATTGTCAATTTTAAAGCATCTTACACATCATTTTGTAAGAGTTCTTGTAGGGAAAAGAGGACTTCCTGGGTGGCACTAGTGGTAAAGACTCAGCCTGCCAATATAGGAGATGCAAGAGACCTGGGTTTGATCCCTGGGTCAGAAGATCCCCTGGAGGAGGAAACGGCAACCCACTACAGTATTCTTGCCATGAAAATTCAATAGACAGAGGAGCCTAGTATCACAGAGAGTCACATGGAGTTCATTTTGCAGTCCACGGAGTCACACAAAGAGTCAGATTGAGCAACTGAGCAAGTAGGAAAAATAACTTATCATTTTGTAAACAACAAGCTGTCAGAATCAAAAAGGAAACAGATTTCATGAGCAGTAACAAACCTGAGATAACCACAGAGCACAAGACTTATTAAAAATCCATGATTCTATAAAGCCTGTGAGCAAGAGGGTAATAAATGAATTAATGACAAGAACCTGTAGTGAGCTATTACTCCTGTAATGATGCCTTAGTGACCCTCTAATAAATGCTTAATTTGTTTCTTGGCAGGAGAACCGTGTTGGAAGGCCTAAGGTGATATGGTCAAAGCAATATGAACAAAAAATGGCTTTTTAATAGCTACATAATGAAGCTTGCATGACTTTAAAACATTGAAATAAAAGTTACTATTTCATATTGGTGTTTTCTTATTCCGTATTCCAAAACTAAAATAACAGTGCTACTTTAATAACCTTGTCATCTACATTTTTAAAAGTATTATTTTATCTTAACTATAATTAATAAGATATATGAGTAACTACATTAAAATATACTGCTTAATATGGCTTAATATGCCTGAACATAATGGTAAATTTTACTAAATTAACAATTCATAAGCATTCATTTTAGATGAAGCACTTAATATTTCTAGATGCCTATGTTAATTATCTTCTATATTTATTATGAAAAGCAGAGACATTACTGACAAAGGTCCGTATGTATAGTCAACGCTATGGTTTTTCCAGTAGTCATGTATGGATGTAAGAGTTGAGCCACAAAGAAAGCTGAGCACCAAAGAATTGATGCTTTTGAAGTGTGGTCTTGGAAAGGACTCTTGAGAGTCCCTTGAGTAGCAAGGAGATCAAACCAGTCAATCCTAAAGGAAATCATCCAGAATATTCATTGGAAGGTCTGATACTGAAGCTGAAGCTCCAATACTGAGGTCACCTGATTCGAAGAACCGACTCATTGAAAAAGACCCTGATGCTGGGAAAGATTGAAGGCAGGAGGAGAAGGGGACAACAGAGGATGAGATTGTTGGATGGCATCATCGACTTGATGGACATGAGTTTGAGCAAGCTCCAGGAGATGGTGATGGACAGGGAAGCCTGGCATCTTGCAGTCCATGGGGTCACAAAGAGTCAGACATGACTGAGTGACTGAACTGAACCATTCTTTCTGTACTTAGGACATAACTTCAAAGAATCTGGATGCTTAAAGTAACATAAGTCTTATTGTTTTCGCTAATACACAAGTAAAGAAACTACCAAGAATGCTATATACTTTTATACATGTTTGATATAGTTAGAACTGGACATCGAACAACAGACTGGTTCCAAATAGGAAAAGGAGTATGTCAAGGCTGTATATTGTCACCCTGCTTATTTAACTGATATGCAGAGTACATCATGAGAAACGCTGGGCTGGAAGAAGCACAAGCTGGAATCAAGATTGCCAGGAGTAATACAATAACCTCAGATATGCAGATGACACCACGCTTATGGCAGAAAGTGAGGAAGAACTAAAGAGCCTCTTATGAAAGTGAAAGAAGAGATTGAAAAAGTTGGCTTAAAGCTCAACATTCAGAAAACTAAGATCATGGCATCTGGTCCCATCACTTCATGGGAAATAGTTGGGGAAACAGTGGAAACAGTGGCTGACTTTATTTTTCTGGGCTCCAAAAACACTGCAGATGATGATTGCAGCCATGAAATTAAAAGACGCTTACTCCTGGGAAGGAAAGTTATGACCAACCTAGATAGCATATTCAAAAGCAGAGACATTACTTTGCCAACAAAGGTTCGTCTAGTCAAGGCTATGGTTTTTTACCAGTGGTCATGTATGGATGTGAGAGTTGGACTATAAAGAAAGCTGAGCACTGAAGAATTGATGCTTTTTTTTTTATTTTATTTTTAAACTTTACAATATTGTATTAGTTTTGCCAAATATCGAAATGAATCCACCACAGGTATACCTGCGTTCCCCATCCTGAACCCACCTCCCTCCTCCCTCCCCTACCCTCCCTCTGGGTCGTCCCAGTGCACCAGCCCCAAGCGTCCAGTACCGTGCATCGAACCTGGACTGGAGACTCATTTCATACATGATATTACACATATTTCAATGCTATTCTCCCAAATCTCCCCACCCTCTCCCTCTCCCACAGAGTCCATAAGACTGATCTATACATCGGTGTCTCTTTTGCTGTCTCGTACACAGGGTTATTGTTACCATCTTTCTAAATTCCATATATATGTGTTAGTATACTGTATTGGTGTTTTTCTTTCTGGCTTACTTCACTCTGTATAATAGGTTCCAGTTTTATCCATCTCATTAGAACTGATTCAAATGTATTCTTTTTAATGGCTGAGTAATACTCCATTGTGTGTATGTACCATAGCTTTCTTATCCATTCATCTGCTGATGGGCATCTAGGTTGCTTCCATGTCCTGGCTATTATAAACAGTGCTGCGATGAACATTGGGGTACACGTGTCTCTTTCCTTTCTGGTTTCCTCAGTGTGTATGCCCAGCAGTGGATTGATGCTTTTGAACTGTGGTGTTGGAGAAGACTCTTGAGAGTCCCTTGGACTGCAAGGAGATCCACCCAGTCCATCCTAAAGGAGATCAGTCCTGGGTGTTCTTTGGAAGGACTGATGTTGAAGCTGAAACTCCAATATTTTGGCCACCTGATGTGAAGAGCTGACTCACTTGAAAAGACCCTGATGCTGGGAGGGATTAGGGGCAGGAGGAGAAGGGGATGACAGAGGATGAGATGGTTGGATGGCATCCCCAACTCGATGGACATGGGTTTGGGTGGACTCTGGAAGTTGGTGATGGACAGGGAGGCCTGGCATGCTGCAATTCATGGGGTTGCAAAGAGCTGAACATGACTGAGTGGCTGAACTGAACTGAACTGATATTGTTTGTCCTATGATTTTACTTACATTCATTTAATTATTGTTGTTTCTGAAAAATTCAAACACCCAACAAGTTTGAATTAAGCCCATTATTAGGGTTTGATGTGTACATTAGAATGGTCAGTATTTAACTGAATTATTCGCAAAGCCAATCTTATCTCTTTTCTCATGGTCCATGGATAAGAGCCCAAGTGTCCTTCAAGAGTGAATAGTTTTCTACGTGTTCCTGATACTTTCTAATCAATCTCACTAAATATTACAGCAAATCCTTTGTAGCTATGCATGTGTGTACTAGTTGTTCAATCGTGTCTGACTATGCAACCCCATGGACTGCAGCCCAGCAGGCTCCTCTGTCCATGGAATTCTCCAGGCAAGAATACTGGAGTCAGTTGCTCTTCCCTTCTCCAGAGGATCATACCAACCCAGGGATCAAACCTTGATCTCCTACACTATAGGCAGATTCTTTACCATCTGAACCACCAGGGAAAATGAGTGAACTAGACCTTTATGTACTTTGTAGCTATGTCTATGTAAAATTTTGACTTTTACCAGGGGCATTTTTAATTTTGTCACTTCTGAAAGTCCCTGTTGGTATGAGAGCTCATTACTGCCTGTCTGCTATTAGTTTCTCTTTACTTCAAGTTCTGTGAATACAGATCCACATACCCTACTATTGACAAAAAATTTTATCCATACTTGATCTAAGAAAGAAATGGAAATTTTTATTCAAGCCATCTTCAGTGTTATAACCCAGGAGACAGTCTTTTAGAAAGCTCAGAGGACTGTTCTGCTCATTAGAGGTCAAAGCACAGTTATATATGTTTTTAAGTTTACGCAATCCTGATGTGCATCCACAAAATGAGTAGTGGGTCATCGTGAACACTTACAAGATTAAGAAGGAAGATTATCTCCCAAAGTGATTAATTCAGATATACAATACACACTAGAAGGGAGGGAAGAGGCCCAAACAGAGAAAAAAATGTATGTTTAAATTTTCCTTCTCTTGTCATAAAAATATGAATTTTATTTCATCACTGCTCATACTAAATCTGTTTTCTGGGGTCAGATCATCCCAGGAGCACTTCTATTCTTAAGAAAGGTTCTCAGGCAAGGAGGTAAAGAAAGTCAGGCTGCTTCACTCAGTACTTGCTACTATTGAAATGATGAAACAAAAGACAGTAAATTGTAGGCATGATAACTTCAGAATTCCATGCAGGGAAAAGGATAACTGATATGGGAATTCAGTAACCTAGACAAGCCTTTCCAGAGCCCCAGAATCTAATACAGAAATCAAGATTGTCCACCTAGGTTTAGAGAGTCAAGAGAAAAATTTGCAAAAACTCATAAATTATAGCTGAGTCAGAGGAAGATCATGGATAAAGTAAAAGAGAAGGGAAAAGATAAAACTAGTTATAAGGCAATCTATAATTAATGCAAAGACAAGAGGGTCATGAATTGTTGTGCATAAGTTTCACTTTCTAACTGAATCAACAGCATAGCACAACTCAAAGGAACAAAGCTATGCTAAGTCACGTCAGTCATGTCCGACTCTGTGTGACCCCATAGACGGCAGCCACCAGGCTCCCCCGTCCCTGGGATTCTCCAGGCAAGAACACTGGAGTGGGCTGCCATTTCCTTCTCCAATGCATGAAAGTGAAAAGTGAAAGCGAAGTCGCTCAGTCATGTCCGACTCTTAGCGACCCCATGGACTGCAGCCTACCAGGCTCCTCCATCCATGGGATTTTCCAGGCAAGAGTACTGGAGTGGGGTGCCATTGCCTTCTCTGAAAGGAACAATAGCAAAAACCAAATTGAATGTATCTTTGGTTGAAAGTCCAATACAATCTTAGGCCCATAATAATTCAATATATTTAAGTATCATACTAAAAAGGCTTACTGTTAATTAAATTTAATTAATTGTATTCTTAAATAAAATATTATAATGAGAAAATAAAGAGTTCAGCCCCAGAATATTTCTTAATATCGTCCAAGAAATAAAACATTTAACACCAGTAGCAAATCCAAATATAAATCACCTCTTTAAAAGGGTGAGTCCGCAGTTTGGAAATGTGCCTTGTTTTTTCCGAAAGCGTAGTTCAGTCATTTATAGTCAGTCATGATTCTATCAAAAAATTTAAAAAGTAAAAAACGTCTTCTTCTTTCTGTCCCTAAGAACTTTGTCTAAGTGAAGGATAGAAAAACAATTCTACTCCACATAAGGGTTTTTTTCAGTGACACAAGGAAAAGTGAAAGGCAGAGGACAAGCAATAAGAGACAATATAATTTTTTTCTTTTCATAAATTAACTCTGTATCTAAAGCAATAAACATGGTGAATGAAGCTCATAGTACAGATTATAGAGTACAGAGACTTTCAACTCAATGATATTTGTTTTCTGTCTTCAACTACCATGGTATTGATAGTTATCTGGAGAAAGAAACAGTGTTAGCTGGAACTTGGGACTGTATCTACTTACTAGCCATAAAATTTGGGGGCAATTTCTTTTTTACTACATGTTTCAAAATGTATGCTAAATAAATAAATATTGTAATCTTTTTGAAGTAAAAAGAGAGTATTTTAGAGTGTAACATTAAAAAAAGTTGCTTTACAAATAATTTCAAATTTATATATGAGTTGCAAAGATAGTACAAAGAGTTTCAGTAAATCTTTCACTTATCTATCCCTATTATTAACATTTTCCATAACTATTCCCATATAAACCAGGCTTCTCCTGCACCAGGCTCCTCTGTCCATAGGATTTTCTAGGCAAGAGTACTGGAGTGGGTTGCCATTTCCTTCTCGGGGAATCTTCCCGACCCAGGGATCAAACCCAGGTCTTCTGCATTGTAGACAGACGCTTTACCATCTGAGCCACCAGGGAAGTCCATAGACAAGTATAAGTATACTAAAAAATAAGCTTATAAACATTGGCATAGTTGGAGAAGCTCAACACAGTCAGCAAAAACAAACCGGAAACTGACTATGGTTCAGATCATGAATTCCTTATTGCCAAACTCAGACTGAAATTGAAGAAAGTAGCGAAAACCACGAGTCCATTAAGGTAAGACCTACATCAAATCCCTTAAAATTATACAGTGGAAGTGGGAAATAGATTAAGGGACTAGATCTGATAGACAGAGTGCCTGATGAACTTTGGATGGAGGTTCAGGACATTGTAGAGGAAACAGGGATCAAGACCATCCCCAAGAAAAAGAAAGGCAAAAAAGCAAACTGGCTGTCTGAGGAAACCTTACAAATAGCTGTGAAAAGAAGAGAAACGAAAAACAAAGGAGAAAAGGAAAGATAGACCCATCTGAATGCAGAGTTCCAAAGAATATCAAGGAGAGATAAGAAAGCCTTCCTCAGTGATCAATGCAAAGAAATAGAGGAAAACAATAGAATGGGAAAGACTAGAGGTCTCTTTAAGATAATTATTCCCCCCCCGCCCCTTGGAAATATGTTTTTGTTTTTTTTTTAAACTTTACATAATTGTATTAGTTTTGCCAAATATCAAAATGAATCCACCACATGGTCATGGTGTATGATCTTTTTAATGTGTTGTTGGATTCTGATTGCTAGAATTTTGTTAAGGATTTTTGCATCTATGTTCATCAGTGATATTGGCCTGTAGTTTTCTTTTTTTGTGGGATCTTTGTCAGGTTTTGGTATTAGGGTGATGGTGGCCTCATAGAATGAGTTTGGAAGTTTACCTTCCTCTGCAATTTTCTGGAAGAGTTTGAGCAGGATAGGTGTTAGCTCTTCTCTAAATTTTTGGTAGAATTCAGCTGTGAAGCCATCTGGACCTGGGCTTTTGTTTGCTGGAAGATTTTTGATTAGTTTCAATTTCCGTGCTTGTGATGGGTCTGTTAAGATTTTATATTTCTTCCTGGTTGAGTTTTGGAAAGTTGTACTTTTCTAAGAATTTGTCCGTTTCTTCCACGTTGTCCATTTTATTGGCATATAATTGTTGATAGTAGTCTCTTATGATCCTTTGTATTTCTGTGTTGTCTGTTGTGATCTCTCCATTTTCATTTCTAATTTTATTGATTTGATTTTTCTCCCTTTGTTTCTTGATGAGTCTGGCTAATGGTTTGTCAATTTTATTTATCCTTTCAAAGACCCAACTTTTGGCTTTGTTGATTTTTGCTATGGTCTCTTTTGTTTCTTTTGCATTTATTTCTGCTCTAATTTTTAAGATTTCTTTCCTTCTACTAACCCTGGGGTTCTTCATTTCTTCCTTTTCTAGTTGCTTTAGGTGTAGAGTTAGGTTATTTATTTGACTTTTTTCTTGTTTCTTGAGGTGTGCCTGTATTGCTATGAACTTTCCCCTTAGGACTGCTTTTACAGTGTCCCACAGGTTTTGGGTTGTTGTGTTTTAGGTATACATGTGTTCCCCATTCTGAACCCTCCTCCCTCCTCCCTCCCCATACCATCCCTCTGGGTCATCCCAGTGCACTAGCCCCAAGCATCCAGTATCATGCATCGAACCTGGACTGGCATCTCGTTTCATACATGATATTTTACATGTTTCAATGCCATTCTCCCAAATCTTCCCACCCTCTCCCTCTCCCTCTCCCACAGAGTCCATAAGACTGTTCTATACATCAGTGTCTCTTTTGCTGTCTCGTAAACAGGGTTATTGTTACCATCTTTCTAAATTCCATATATATGCGTTAGTATACTGTATTGGTGTTTTTCCTTCTGGCTTACTTCACTCTGTATAATAGGCTCCAGTTTCATCCACCTCATTAGAACTGATTCAAATGTGTTCTTTTTAATGGCTGAGTAATACTCCATTGTGTATATGTACCACAGCTTTCTTATCCATTCATCTGCTGATGGACATCTAGGTTGCTTCCATGTCCTGGCTATTATAAACAGTGCTGTGATGAACATTGGGGTACACGTGTCTCTTTCCCTTCTGGTTTCCTCAGTGTGTATGCCCAGCAGTGGGATTGCTGGATCATAAGACAGTTCTATTTCCAGTTTTTTAAGGAATCTCCACACTGTTCTCCATAGTGGCTGTACTAGTTTGCATTCCCACCAACAGTGTAAGAGGGTTCCCTTTTTTCCACACCCTCTCCAGCATTTATTATTTGTAGATTTTTGGATTGCAGCCATTCTGACTGGTGTGAAATGGTACCTCATAGTGGTTTTAATTTGCATTTCTCTGATAATGAGTGATGTTGAGCATCTTTTCATGTGTTTGTTAGCCATCTGTATGTCTTCTTTGGAGAAATGTCTATTTAGTTCTTTGGCCCATTTTTTGATTGGGTCATTTATTTTTCTGGAGTTGAGCTGGAGGAGTTGCTTGTATATTTTTGAGATTAGTTGTTTGTCAGTTGCTTCATTTGCTATTATTTTCTCCCATTCTGAAGGCTGTCTTTTCACCTTGCTTATAGTTTCCTTTGATGTGCAGAAGCTTTTAAGGTTAATTAGGTCCTATTTGTTTATTTTTGCTTTTATTTCCAATATTCTGGGAGGTGGGTCATAGAGGATCCTTCTGTGATGTATGTCAGAGAGTGTTTTGCCTATGTTCTCCTCTAGGAGTTTTATAGTTTCTGGTCTTACATTGAGATCTTTAATCCATTTTGAGTTTATTTTTGTGTATGGTGTTAGAAAGTGTTCTAGTTTCATTCTTTTACAAGTGGTTGACCAGATTTCCCAGCACCACTTGTGAAAGAGATTGTCTTTAATCCATTGTATATTCTTGCCTCCTTTGTCAAAGATAAGGTGTCCATATGTGCGTGGTAATTAGAGATACCAAGGGAACATTTCATGCAAGGATGTGCTCAATAAAGGACAGGAATTGAATGGACATAAAGAAGCAGAAGATATTAAGAAGAGATGGCAAGAATACACAGAAGAACTATATAAGAAAAATCTACATGACCCAGATGATCACGATGGTGTGATCACTCACCTAGAGCCAGACATCCTGGAATGTGAAGTCAAGTGGGCCTTAAGAAGCATCACTGTGAACAAAGCTAGTGGAGGTGATGGAATTCCAGTTGAGCTATTTCAAATTCTAAAGATGATGCTGTGAAAGTGCTGTACTCAATATGCCAGCAAATTTGAAAACTCAGCAGTGGCCACAGAACTGGAAAATGTCAGTTTTCATTCCAATCCCAAAGAAAGGCAATGCAAAAGAATGCTCAAGCTACCACACAATTGCGCTCATCTCACACACTAGTAAAGTAATGCTCAAAATTCTTCAGCCAGGCTTCAACAATACATGAACTGTGAACTTCCAGATGTTCAAGCTGGATTTAGAAAAGGTAGAGGAACCAGAGATCAAATTGCCAACATCTGCTGGATCATCAAAAAACCACGAGAGTTCCAGAAAAACATCTATTTCTGCTTCATTGACTATGCCAAAGCCTTTGACTGTGTGGATCACAACAAACTGTGGAGAATTATGAAAGAGATGGGAATACCAGACCACCTGACCCGTCTCTTGAGAAATCTGTATGCAGGTCAAGAAGCAACAGTTAGAACTGGACATGGAGCAACAGACTGGTTCCAAATAGAAAAAGGAGTACATCACCCTGCTTATTTAACTTATATGTAGAGTGCATCATGAGAAACAGTGGGCTGGAGGAAGCACAAGCTGGAATCAAGATTGCCAGGAGAAATATCAATAACTTCAGATATGCAGAGGATACCACCCTGATGGCAGGAAGCAAAGAACTAAAGAGCCTCTTGATGAAAGTGATAGAGGAGAGTGAAAAAGTTGGCTTAAAGCTCAACATTCAGAAAATTAAGATCATGGCATCCAGTCCTATCACTTCACAGCAAATCAATGAGGAAACAGTGGAACATGACAGACTGTATTTGGGTTGTTGGGGGGTGGGGCTCCAAAATCACTGCAGATGGTGACTGTAGCCAGGAAATTAAAAGACGCTTACTCCTCCTTGGAAGGAAAGTTATGACCAACCTAGACAGCATATTAAAAAACAGAGACATTACTTTGCCAACAAAGGTCCATCTAGTCAAGGCTATAGTTTTTCCAATAGTCATGTATGGATGTGAGAATTGGACTTTAAAGAAAGCTGAGTAGAGAAGAATTGATGTTTTTGAACTGTGATGTTGGAGAAGACTTTTGAGAGTGCCTTGGGCTTCAAGGAGAGCCAGCCAGTCCATCCTAAAGGAAATCAATCCTGAGTGTTCATTGGAAGGATTTATGTTGAAGCTGAACCTTCAATACTTTAGCTACCTGATGTGAAGAACTGACTCATTGGAAAAGACCTTATGCTGGGGAGGATTGAAGGCGGGAGGAGAAGGTGACAATAGAGGATGAGATTGTTGGATGGCATCACCAACTGAATGGACGTGAGTTTGGGTAAACTCTGGGAGCTGATGATGGACAGGGAGGCCTGGCATGCTGCAGTCCATGGGGACTCAAAGAGTCAGACAAAACTGAGCAAATGAACTGATCTGAACTGATAGTGAGTGTAAATGCAGCTGTGCCTGGAAGTTGAAAAAAATAGGAGCCTTCTAAATTAAAGAATAGATTATATGAGAGAAATTTCATTAACAAGAAAAAAAATAGGACCCTTTAAGGCTTTCAGGAGTGTATAAAAAGTTATTTAGAAATTTTAAACCAACTTCTGCATCTCATTTACCTAACTGATGAGAGATAAATGAGCTGAGCATCTAAAACACAGTCCTTAGGTATGTTTTTTGCACAAGAACTGTCTCTCTTAAAAGACAATATAATCATTAGCTTCTGCTACCACCATGCCAGCAGCAGTCACTGACCTTTCCTACCATAAATAGTTTCAGAAATAGCAATAGAACAATTATAAATCATGATTCTTCTGGCTGATTTAGTATATTTTTATAATCTAGAAACTCTGTAAATGGTAATACCTTATTATGTGTAAACAGGATATTATTATTTATTAAAAATGCCATTAAATCTCACTGTGGTAGTGTGAAAATAATTCAAACTGCCTCATGGGAGGTCTTTTTATAAAGCAAGCTGAGAGATAAATATTCTGTAGATTGCTCTAAAGACAGATGAGAATTTCATTTGCTGAAGAGGGTGAACATCACCACCATTTGGGCAATATTAAAATCAGACTTGAGGCTGCTGCCAAGACCAAATCCTCCCTTGCCTATACAAAAGCCAATGATAAAATGTCTCCTTTTAAAATGAGATAGAATTAGTATGATAAGCCATTCCAATAATAGGAATATGAATGCTCTGCTGTATATCTGTATTCAGCTTTGTAACAAACTCTCGAACCGTCTTCCAAATGGTTATATTATTTTTCATTTTTTGCATTGATAGATAAGAGTTCTTGTAGCATCCATAGCTTACCTTTTCAATATTAACGTTGTCATTTTCAGAGCAAATTTTTTAATTTTAATAAAGTTCAAGTCATAGTCTTTCTTTTGTACATCATGACTCTAAGAACTTATCACCAAACCCAAGGGGACCTAAACTTTATCCTTTATTTTCTTCTAGAACTTAACATAATTTTGCATTTGGCATTTATGTTGCTCATCCATTTTGGGCTAATTTTCATAAAATAGGTAAGTTCTTTGACTATGTTCAGTTTTTGCATTCAGTTAAGTTCAGTTCAGTCTCTCAGTCGTGTCCCACTCTTTGCGACCCCATGAATGGCAGCACGCCAGGCCTTCCTGTCCATCATCATCTCCTGGAGTTCACTCAGACTCACATCCATCCAGTCAGTGATGCCATCCAGCCATCTCATCCTCTGTCGTCCTCTTCTCCTCCTGCCCCCAATCCCTCCCAGCATCAGAGTCTTTTCCAATGATTCAACTCTTTGCATGAGGTGCCCAAAGTATTGGAGTTTCAGCTTTAGCATCATTCCTTCCAAGGAAATCCCAGGGCTGATCTCCTTCAGAATGCACTGGTTGGATATCTTTGCAGTCCAAGGGACTCTCAAGAGTCTTCTCCAACACCACAGTTCAAAACCATCAATTCTTCGGCGCTCAACTTTCTTCACAGTCCAACTCTCACATCCATACATAACCATTGGAAAAACCCTAGCCTTGACTAGACGGACCTTAGTTGGCAAAGTAATGTCTCTGCTTTTGAATATGCTATCTAGGTTGGTCATAACTTTTCTTCCAAGGAGTAAGTGTCTTTTAGTTTCATGGCTGCAGTCACTATCTGCAGTGATTTTGGAACCCAAAAAAATAAAGTCTGACACTGTTTGCACTGTTTCCCCATCTATTTCCCATGAAGTGATGGGACCAGATGCATTATGGATTCTCAACTGGTCCAGCACCATTTATTAAAGTTAACAATTTTCTTTATTGAATTACCTTTTCCCTTTTGTAAAAAATCAGTTGAATACAGTGCATTTCTGGACTCAATTCTCTTCCATTGGCTGTGTGCTTAAACTTTCACCAAAAACTATGCTGTTTTATATTTTCTTGAAATTGAGTAGTGTGAGTCCTCCAACTTTTTTATTCTTCTTCAGTATTTTTTTGGCCATTTTAGATCTACTGCCTTTCCATATAAACTTTGTTGTTTATTTTCAGTTGCTAACTTGAGTCCAACTCTTTGCTACACCGTTCACTGCAGCATGCCAGGCATCCCTGTCCTTCACTATCTCCCAGAGTTTGCTCAAACTCATGTCCTTTGAGTCAATGACGCCATCCAACAATCTTATCCTCTATTGTCCCCTCTTCCTCCTGCCCTTAATCTTTCCCAGCATCAAGGTCTTTTCCAGTGAGTTGGCTCTTGGCATCAGGTAGCCAAAGTATTGGGGCTTCAGCATCGGTCCTTCCAGTTCAGGGTTGATTTCCTTCAGGATTGACCAGTTTGATGTCCTTGCAGCCCAAGGAACTCTCAAGAATCTCCTCCAACACCACAGTTGAAAAGCATCAGTTCTTCAGTGCTCAGCCTTCTTTTTGCTCCAACTCTCACATCTGTACATCACTGGCTCCTCTGCCTTTTTCAAGTCCATCTTGAACATCTATAATCTATGTTCACATACTGTTGCAGCCTAGCCTAAAGGATTTTGATACTACCTTGCTAGCATGTGAAATGAATGCAATTGTACCATAGTTTGAACATTCTTTGGCATTGCCTTTCTTAGAATTGGAATGAAAATTGATGTTTTCCAGTCCTATGGCCACTGCTGAGTTTTCCAAATTTGGCATATTGAGTGCAACAGTATCTTTAAGGATTTGAGATAACTCAACCGGAATTTCATCACCTCCACTAATTTTGTTCATAGTAATACTTCCTAAGGCCCATTTGACTTTATACTCCAGGATATCTGCCACCACGGTTATCTGGGTCACTAGGTCCTTTTTTGTATAGTTCTGTGTATTCTTGCCACTTCTCAATCTCTTCTGCTTCTGTTAGGTCCTTGCCATTTCTGTCTTTTATTGTGCCCATCTTTGCATGAAATGTTCCCATGGTATTTCCAATTTTCTTGACGATATCTCTAGTCTTTTCCATTCTACTGTTTTCTCTATTTCTTTTCATTATTCACTTAAAAAGGCTTTATTTTCTCTCCTTACTATTCTCTGGAACTCTGCGTTCAGTTTGGTATATCTTTCCCTTTCTCCTTTGCCTTTTACTTCATTTCTCAGCTATATAAACTTATAAAACTTTGTAAGAAACTTTATATATATAAACTTTAGAATCTATTTATTCATATCTCATAAATAGCTTCTGAGCCTTTTGATTGAGACTGCACTGAATCTTTAGAGCAAGTTGGGAAGAACTGATGTTTTAACAGTACTGAGTCTTCTAATTGAGAAACACAGATTCTCTGTCCACTTTTCTAGATCTTTCTATTATTCTTTTATCAGTTTTTTTTTTTTGCCATATAGATATTGCCCATACTTTCTTATGTTTATATCTAAGTATTTCCTTTTTGTAGTGTTATAAATGTTCTTTTCTTAATTCAAATTCCAATTGTTAATTGCTAGTATATAGGAAAGCAATTGATTTTGAATGTTAATTTTGTACCCTGTGATCTTGATGTTCTCATCCATTAGTCCAAGGATGCTTTTGGCCAATTCTTTATAATGTTATACATAGTTAATTGTTATATGCAAATGAAGATGGTTTTATTTTCCCTTTTCCAATTTCTACACCTTTTATATCTTTTATTGTTGCACTAACTAGAACCTTCAGGATAATATTCAATCGGAGTGGTGTCTTGTTAAGTATGATGTCTATTGTAAGACTTTTGTATATATTTGTTATTATGTTGAGGACTTTCCTCTATATCCCTCATTTGCTGGTATGTTTTATCATAAACCGATCTTGGATGTTAAAAGCTTTTTTTTTTGCATCAACTTATATATATATATATAATTATATAATCTTTCTTATTTGGACTATTGTGATAAATTATGACATCTTTAAATGTTGAGTTAGCCTTGAATAGCTGGTGTAATTTTTTAAATACTTCATGGAAATTGATTTGCTAATATTTTAAGGATTTCTGTATCTACATTTATAAGAAATATCGCTCAGAAGTTTTTGTTTATTCTAATTCTTTATCTGGTTTGGTAGTAAAAGCGTTATGATGATTTAAGCAGCAAATAACAGAAAACTCCAGTCAAATTTCTTAACTAAATCAGAATATATTCCCTCATTTACAAGAGCTATCAAGTATAGCATTTCCAGGTTTGGCTGATGCAGTTGATCAACAATGTCAAGGACTCAGGTCCCTTCTTTCTTTTCATTCTGTCACCCTTAGAGTGCTTGTTATCAATTAATACCATTTTTACAGAAGATACCTGGTGGAAGAAAACGTACTTTTGTTATATGTGTGATTCCTTTCCTGGAGTCATGGCAAATGCCTCATATCTTATTGGTCATAACCAAGTTATTCCTAAATCATGCTTATTCTTAAACCAAGTCAGAGAATGAGAGAATTTCAATTAACTTAGACAAACAGGGTTTATTCTGAATAAATATTTAGTAGAATGGAGGCATGAACAAAATCTGTTCCTAGATAGTGTTCCAATTACTACTGAAACATAACAAATCATATACTAAATTTACATGTTTAAAAAAACAATTTTTTTTAACCTCTTACATTTACTGTAGAAATGTAGGAGGAATTTGTAGGAATTTGGCAACTTCTGTACACTCTTGGCTCAGGATATATCATGATTGTCGTCAGACAGGGATTTGAATTGTAAGAGCAAATGACTAAATTCATTGGAAGATAAACAAGCATCTCTCTCTCTCTCTCTCCCCATATAATCTTAGGGCCTCTTCCTCTCATTTTTCTACATGATTAGTCTTCACGGCCTACATTGGTCTTCCTCAAAACATGGCAACCTAGGCAATTAGATTGCTCACACTGAAGTTTTGATCTCCAAAAATTAATGCCTCAGGTAATAAGGTGGATGTCGCATCCTTTTAAGGCCAGTGTTTAAATTAATATAGGATAATTTTTGCCACACTCTCTTGGATATACATAACTTATAAAGCCTGCTCAGAATTAGGAGGGGAATTAACTTCTGCAACTTGATATGGGCATGGCAAGGTTCCCGTGTGTGTGGCACATTAGATGAGAGACAAAAATAAATGCGGATGAAAACAAAACGCGGACAAAAACAGGAGAAACCCCTGTGGGTATTCTGCCACACACACACACACACATACATTATTCTGCTTATTCTATGTGAATGGAAAGTAGAGTACATTAGTGTTACTCACTCAATCGTATCTGACTCTTTGTGACCCCATGGACTGTAGCCCACCAAGGCTCCTCTCTCCATGGAATTCTCCAAGGAAGAATACTGGAGTGGGTTGCTATTTCCTTCTTCAGCAGAGTATACTAGTTTGGGCAAAAATTCAAGATCAGGAAATGTCTAGGTGAACCATTCATAAGAAGAGTCCCTGGGCCAGACACAAGCTCCTAGGTTGAAAGATCTTATGAGGGAGATCTTATTTATTGAGGGAGAGAGAAAAGAAGATGGCAAGTAACAGAGAAAGAAGAGGAAGGTTTTAGAAATGACAAGGGAAGAAATGATGATGCCAAGTAACTGTTTTCCCCCACAGTGTTGCTCATGGTTAGCCCTTTTTCTTCTTTTCCTTTTTAAATTAATTATTTTATTTATTTATTTATATTTAATTGAAGGATAATTGCTTTACAGTATTGCATTGGTTTTGGCCCAAAATTTACATGACTCAGCCACGGATGTTGATGAATCAGCCACATCAACATATACATATGTTTGTGGTTAGCCCTTTGTGAGCCACTATGTGTCAAAGATTCATGATCCTGCACAGGTTCAACTAGCCTTTTTCTTCTGTCTGCACTCAAGTGATCTGCCCATTCAAGTTTTTTTTTTTTCCCAACATTTACAGCCTGAAACACTGCCTGAAGCTGTGTTGCATGCCTTTACAGAGTTTCTTCTTGATGTCCTGGTAGTAGTCCTCTTGGATGGCATAACTGATTCAATGGACATGAGTTTGAGCAAATTCTGGGAGATAGTGAAGGACAGGGAAGCCTGGTGTGCTGCAGTCCTGGGGTGACGAAGAGTTGGACATGACTTAGCAAATGAACAACAACAGCTCTGCACACTACTTTAAAAATGAGTTAATATAGTTTGAAGTGAAATGTGGCTTGGTAATTGAGTGAAAGGATTTTGTGGTCACATTGTAAAGGACTTATATATCATCCTTTCCTTTCCAAGATTTGAAACAAATGTTCAAGAAGGGACTGCCATACCAAAGACTGCAAAAAGGATGAGATAGAGAGTAAGAGATGTCCAAGAAGGTTTAGTTCAGTGACTTGAAGCAACTGAGAGAAATGAGAAAGGAAATATGAACTGATAGACTTATGGAGGAGAAGAGAGGAATTTAACAAGGTTAACATGGGAAGATTCAGTGAGTGACCTGATAGCTAAAGATATGGACTGAAGGAAGGTGTATCAAGAATATTTGAGTTTTCAAGTATGGCTAATTCCATTATTAATAACTTCATTGGTTCCATTTAAGGAAATAATAAGCACAGAAGTCTTTAGAGATTAATTTAATTGGCCTTTTAAATTGGTGCTAATAAAGTCTATAGTAATAGGTAATATCACACACAAAATCATATCTAATGGGGTACAGGTCAAAGATGGAATCATGGAACTTACCAGCAGTTAGGGACAGAACTGGAGGAAATCCAGAAAGACAATAATCAGTGAGCTGAAGACAGGAAAGAGAAATAAGCAAACTATTAATGTCATAGTGAAGAAGACTATAGTGGAAAAATGTATGGTCAATATTATGCTATAGAGCAGCTAAATTAAGTAGAAGGCAGTCACTGGATCAGATCATTACAAGTGTATTTTCTATGTAATTAAAATAAAAAAACAGATCAAAGTGAGTTTAGTAGCACATTGGACATGAAGGAACTAGCAATTTTTGTAAACTCTTTAATGAAGTTTGTTTGTAGAAGGAGGAAAATGAGAGCACTTACAATGCAGCAAAGAAACAGTATATGTGATGGTGTGTTGTCAGGATATGTTTTTAAAGTGTACCTAGTAGTAAAGTTGCAGGATATAAAATCAACACACAGAAATCCCTTGCATTCCTATACACTAATAATGAGAAAACAGAAAGAGAAATTAAGGAAACAATTCCATTCACCATTGCAATGAAAAGAATAAAATACTTATGAATATATCTACCTAAAGAAACTAAAGACCTATATATAGAAAACTATAAAACACTGATGAAAGAAATCAAAGAGGACACTAATAGATGGAGAAATATACCATGTTCATGGATTGGAAGAATCAATATACTGAAAATGAGTATACTACCCAAAGCAATTTATAGATTCAATGCAATCCCTATCAAGCTACCAATGGTATTTTTCACAGAGCTAGAACAAATAATTTCACAATTTGTATGGAAATACAAAAAACCTCGAATAGCCAAAGCAATCTTGAGAAAGAAGAATGGAACTGGAGGAATCAACCTACCTGACTTCAGGCTCTACTACAAAGCCACAGTCATCAAGACAGTATGGTACTGGCACAAAGACAGAAATATAGATCAATGGAACAAAATAGAAAGCCCAGAGACAAATCCATGCACATATGGACACCTTATCTTTGACAAAGGAGGCAAGAATATACAGTGGATTAAAGACAATCTCTTTCACAAGTGGTGCTGGGAAAACCGGTCAACCTCTTGTAAAAGAATGAAACTAGAACACTTTCTAACACCATACACAAAAATAAACTCAAAATGGATTAAAGATCTAAACATAAGACCAAACTATAAAATTCCTAGAGGAGAACATAGGCAAAACACTCTCTGACATACATCACAGCAGGATCCTCTATGACTCACCTCCCAGAATATTGGAAATAAGAGCAAAAATAAACAAATAGGACCTAATTAAACTTAAAAGCTTCTGCACAACAAAGGAAACTATAAGCAAGGTGAAAAGACAGCCTTCAGAATGGGAGAAAATAATAGCAAATGAAGCAACTGACAAACAACTAATCTCAAAAATATACAAGCAACTCCTCCAGCTCAACTCCAGAAAAATAAATGACCCAATCAAAAAATGGGCCAAAGAACTAAATAGACATTTCTCCAAAGAAGACATACAGATGGCTAACAAACACATGAAAAGATGCTCAACATCACTCATTATCAGAGAAATGCAAATCAAAACCACTATGAGGTACCATTTCACACCAGTCAGAATGGCTGCGATCCAAAAGTCTACAAGCAATAAATGCTGGAGAGGATGTGGAGAAAAGGGAACCCTCTTACACTATTGGTGGGAATGCAAACTAGTACAGCCACTATGGAGAACAGTGTGGAGATTCCTTAAAAAACTGGAAATAGAACTGCCTTATGGCCCAGCAATCCCACTGCTGGGCATACACTCTGAGGAAACCAGAAGGGAAAGAGACACATGTACCCCAATGTTCATCGCAGCACTGTTTATAATAGCCAGGACATGGAAGCAACCTAGATGTCCATCAGCAGATGAATGGATAAGAAAGCTGTGGTACATATACACAATGGAGTATTACTCAGCCATTAAAATGAATACATTTGAATCAGTTCTAATGAGGTGGATGAAACTGGAGCTGATTATACAGAGTGAAGTAAGCCTGAAAGAAAAACACCAATACAGTATACTAATGCATATATATGGAATTTAGAAAGATGGTAACAATAACCCTGTATATGAGACAGCAAAAGAGACACTGATGTATAGAACAGTCTTTTGGACTCTGTGGGAGAGGGCAAGGGTGGGATGATTTGGGAGAATGGCATTGAAACACGTATAATATCATAATTGAAATGAGTCACCAGTCCAGGTTCGATGCACGATACTGGATGCTTGGGGCTGGTGCACTGGGACGACCCAGAGGGATGGTACGGGAGGGAGGAGGGTGGAGGGTTCAGGATGGGGAACACATGTATACCTGTGGTGGATTCATGTTGATATATGGAAAAACCAATACAATATTGTAAAATTAAAAAATAAAATAAATTAAATAAAAAAAATAAAGTGTACCAAAGAATGGTATTCTTCAAAGAGTTTTAAAAAAAAAGTGAACTTGAACTAAAGAAAGGTCAATTCTGCCTTGAGAAGAAAGAGATAGGGAGTGACAAAGATTGCTGGAGGAGATGACGGATTAAAGTGGTTTGATGAGTTTGTTTGACATGCAGGGTTTAAGAAATTTGAAGTAAATATAACATATCCAGTCGATGAGGTACAGTTTAAACAAAAACTAAGCCCCACATGACCAGTCAAGCCATGAAGCTGGTTTGGAAAAAATATAAACTAACAAGTGAAAGTAATGAAAATAAACCACTATTTACTGGAATCTCTCAAATAATATTAAAGTGTAAGAAACGTTTTTCATTGCACTGAAAATCTTTAAAACATTTTCATTTCTGTCATCACCAGTACCCTACGCTTGAATTAGAACTGATATCCTCAAAAGCTCACTCCACTGTAACTCTGAACCCCTACTTCTTTTCCTATAAGCCACCATTCTCTCTTAAAGAGACAAAGCCCTTCCCAACAAGACTCAGTTTATGTATCTTTCTCTCTACTTGTCATAAATTTATGATGCTCTATTTGTTATCTTAAAACTATATTACAGATATCTAAAGAAGGAGCTGACACAACAGGGATACTCACTAGATGTGGCAGGGGTACAAAATCTCAATGGAAATAATCATAATTTTCCTCAACATACGAGGGAGAAAGAAAATGGAAAATGCAGATGTTTTATCTGTCACAGATGAGAAAGAAAACAGAAGTTGCAAAATCATTTTCTGCTAGAGTTGCTAAAATATGGATGATTTTTCAAGGGTAATTCAAAGATTAAACTGTTCAAAATGTGAGCATATATGCTCCTAGAATCAATTACTGAAGTATTATATCATATTAAATTCCCATATATCGCCTCATAAGCCCTACTATTTACCATCAGTATGGGTGGATGATGGAAATTTTAACCTCATGAAGGTGGTTGTAAAATTATATCATCCCCCAAATACTAATACCATCTTAAGTGTATGATGTGTGCCAGACTCATCTGTGCACACTCCTTCCGAAAACTCTAGGTTATATGTACGTCTTTTATTACTATTTCAGATGAGAAAAATAAAAGCATAAAGGTAAATTAGAAGAAATAAAGAACAAGTAACAGTGATATAAACTGATGATGCAGGACTGTAGTAAGCAGAATAATGCCCCCTTCCCAAAGACATTCCTGTCTTAATCACCAGAACCTGTGAATATGTCATGTACAGTTACAAGGCACTTTGCATATATGATTAAGATGAAGGGTTTTGAGATAGGGAGCCTGTCCTGGATTTTCCAGGTGAGCTTAGTTTAACCACAAGAGTCCTTAGAAGAGGGACTGAGGAGAGTCAGAGTCACAGAAGGGGATGTGATTATTGAGGAAGAGGCAAGAGCATTGCTACAGTAGCCAAGAAATGTGTGCAGCCCCTAGTTGCTGGAAAGAGCAAGGGATGGATTCTCTGCTAGAGTCTCAGGAAAGGGTGCAGCTTCGCTGATGACACTGATTCTAGCCCATAAGACCCAGTTCACATATCTGACCTCCAGGAAGATAATAACTTGGTGATGTTTTAAACCATTAAGTCCTTAATAATTTGTTGTAGCAGCAACAGAAAACTAATACAAGAAAAGACAGGAATAGTGAGAAGAGTGAAGTTTTTGAGTAGCTGTGAGGGAAGCAGCTCCAGACTACGGGGATTAGATATTTATTTGTCTTGGAGAAAGATTTTTTTTTTTTTATCTTGGATCACCAAATGGAGCTCAACAAATATTAGTGAATTACAAAAGGCTATAAATAGCTCTCAAATAATAGACCATCCCTCTTCATGCTGTTAAAAATTATTATATTTCTAAGATATGATGCTGAGTGGTCTACTCACAGTAATTTGCCTACCCTACCCCCTTTAAAGGGGCTCTCAAGGCAGCTCAGTGGTAAAGAATCAGTCTACTAATGCAGAAGATGCAGGTTTAATCCCTGGGTTGTTAAGAGCCCCTGGAAATGGCAACTCACTCCAATATTCTTGCCTGGGAAAATCCCATGGACAGAGGAGCCTGATGGGGTCTCAAAGAGTCAGACACGACTGAGTGACTAAACAACAACAACAACAACAATCCCTCTTTAAAACCTGGTTTCTACCCATATCTTTGAAAAATTAAAATATTTGTGAGAATAGGGTGGAGGGAGATATAAATAAGTCACCGAAAGGAGAGAGGGGCACCATCCATGTACCCGAGATATTAAGTAAATTCTGAAAGTTACAGGACTGAGAAAAGCAGATGGAGGGGGAGGCCAGACAATCTGGAATTAGTGTTAAGAACAGGACTATCTCTGGCCAACATGTGGAACAGTCACCAGGAGGAAGCATTACTATCTTACATCTGTGGAGAAAAGGATGAGGCTGCATTCAGAGATCCTGCTGGAGCTTCCTGTCTAGGTAAAGACCATCCAGAGAAGGAACCTACTCTCCATGAGGAAAGACAGTATTTTATGATCCTTTTATGGTAGCTGTCTTGCCAGCTAAATCATAGTGGCCCTTCGCATCTGACTTGGCATAACAGTGAGTAAAGGCAACTCTGACACAGATTGTAAGAGTCTCACTATTAGCAGCCACCAATGACACCATCATTTTCTTTTCTCTTGCTTGATGTCTGGGCAGTTGAAGCAAGTCTAGAACACATGTTGCATAAGCTTTCTTGTCTTCTCCCTCTAGGTATGAAAAAACATTCATTGCATATTTGTATAGGCACAAAAGTTGCAAAATGTTTTCTCTTTCCATATTTCATCGTAAGCAGTTTGGATAATCTGTGTAAAAGGTCATCATAGTTCTGTGCTGAAAACACTTAAAAAGACATTTTGCTCTTTGTGAAACACTGCCTAACATGAGACCCTTCTTACCCGGCTTCTGCTTTCTTACCTGCCTTCTGCCTTCTTGCCCAGAATCAAAAGTCCCTGACACAGTACACATTAGTAGTAAAATGGGATAACCTTTATTTTTCCTAAAGTTCAATGTTCTGTGATCTCAGACCTTTACATATATCGTAGTTCTCTCCATTTGGACTCTGTCTCTCCCACCTTTCAGGTCTTCAACATGATAAACTTAGTGTGGCTGATTTGGAAACATTTCAGGTCTCAGCTGAGAAGTCAACTCCCCCTTGGAGATGTTCTCTGATCCTCCACAAAGGACTATCCCATCACCATGCCCTGCTCTGTGTTTCAGAAGAGCAGAACAGCAAGAGAACCAGAATACCTGTTTGGGAGAGCACTATTTTTGCACAAATAAATATTTATATGTTGATAAAATTCAAGGGAGTGTTTTATAAGAAATTAAAATTATCACTAAACCATTATACAAGAGTTTATGAGAGAAGTTTATTTTCTGTTTCCAAGAAGAAGGGGGAGAAAAGAAGCAAGAAAAAGAGGAGAACTAAACAGGGAGTGCAGTTAGATGACCACAACTGTCATACATTCACTTGTCTCTGCCTTAACACATATCAGCATGTCTACAATGATTATCTCTGATCAGATCAGATCAGATCAGTCACTTAGTCATGTCCGACTCTTTGCGACCCCATGAATCGCAGCACGCCAGGCCTCCCTGTCCATGAAGTCATTATCAATAATTTATATTCTAATTTTATTCTTTATATTTTTTGAAGATTTCTAAAATAGTCACTTTATTTTTAAAATTAAAAAAGAGTACTGGTTTGTTTATTCACTCAGCATGTGTGCTGGAATTTACTAAGTGCCAAGTACTTTTCAAAGCACTGAAATAAAACACTGAACAAGAAATAAATAAAATGTTGCTGATTGTAAGGAGTTTGCATTCTAGAGGGAAGTGTAGAAATTTAAACTAAAAATAAATAAAGCAATATCAGATAGTAAGAAGTAATACATAAAATATCAAAGTGATATACTAGAAAGTAAGGGGTCAGAGAAGACCCTTTTCAGTGACAAGAAGGTGTTGTTCGCGTGAAGATATAAGGAAGGGCCTTCCAGGCAGTGAGAAGAGATAATGCAAAGTCCTAACAGTGGAAAAGTGTTGCCCTGTTAGAAAAATAGAAGAAAAACCAGTGTGGATGAAGTGTGAAAACTGAGGGAGATAGGTATTTGAGATGTAAAGTACAGTTTAAGGTATAAAGCATAGTTGTGCAGGAGCCCATAACTATGCAGAACCTTAGCATCCAAGATGATGAATCTAGATTTTATTCTCCATGTAGTACTGATAGTAAATTTATTATATGCATTTTCCAGTTTTACTAAGTATTCTTCTAAAATACCATTTTAATGGGTTCACATTATTCTGTCATATGGATGTGCTAAGATTCAATTAATCATTCCCTTATTATCGGACATTTAGGTTATAAGCCTTGGCCAAAACCCAACTTGAATCAATTAATGAAACAGAATGAATCCACCTCTTTACTGCTTCAATCAAATCCCAGTTAGTAGTAATTAGTATTTGCTGAACATGATATATGACACTGGAAATTATAATCAGGTAAGAAATGTGCATTATTTCCCATGATATAACTTATTTTGACATGTTTGGAATAAAGTGTAGATGCTTAAGTTAATATCAAGGCATGTTTTCAACTATCCCTGGAGAGCTCTTACAAATCTAATAAGTGGATATGCTAGCATAAATGATGAAAATTTTAATAGCATTTTATTTGAAATAAACATTTCACAAGAGATATTCAAAAGGTAGCCAAGGAAACATGTATTTAGGGTTTTTGAAAAAAAATGATAAAGAAGACTTTTATAATTATAGTGGAATCAACCATCATTTTAAAGGAAGAAGTATGTTACTATGAGGTATCCATCATTGTCAGGGATCCTATCCTAACCACCTCTCTAGATCTCTGAAGCTTGAATTATATGTGCAATATCTGCCAACTCCTCCTCCTACCTTCAACACAATTCCCTGGAGCAGGAACCTAAATCATAATCTCTTGATAGCTGGATAAACCTTATGTATGGATCCTTCTCAGAATATTGATTTTAGCTGAATTAAATTAAATACATAGGATTGTAAAGAAAATCAGTTCTACTGAAATGTAGTTCTATCCATCATTATGGAACTCAGTTGAAGGCCTAGATTATCAGTTCTCCATGGATGATTTCATAGTTGTAGTACAAGACCTGTCCTACCCTTAGCTCAGGAAAATATTAATATGTGTGTCTTGGATTCCCTGATAAAGAATCTGCCTGCAATGCAGGAGACCCAGGTTCAATCCCCAGGTTGGGAAGGTCCCCTGGAGAAGGGAATGACTACCAACCCAGTATTCTTGCATGAAGAATTCCATGGACAGAGGAGTCTGGTGGGCTATAGTCAATAGGGTCACAAAGAGTCAGACAGGACTGAGCAACTAATACCCTTTCACTTTTTTTTTTTCAATGTAGAGCATGTTTATGATAATAGTAGGTACATGGGTGTATGTGTTTATAAAATTGGCCCCTCAGGCTACAAAAGCCAGATGTATAGTCAGTGTTTGAGCAAATTACAAAACTTATTTTAATGTGGTCCTTAGGAACACCAATCCTACACAGTGATTTCTTTCCTTTGACTCCGTGTCTGATGGTGGAGGGCATAGAGAGCACCTACATTTTCTTAAATGCTGTCATCCTCTGGATCCCCTACGGACTGAGAAGAGGCACTCAATGGGCTTTCATATTAGCCATCCAAAGATGCTCCTGGTTATGGAGAGGACTAATCTCTGTCTTGGTCACCACATGGCTGAAGTTCTACAGCAGTACGCTCTTCATTGTCCATGAATTCCTACAATAGTACTTTCTTCATTGTCCATGAAGCTGGCTGACCCCTGAGACTTGCTGGGATGGAGCTGCTAGAACGGTACACACACCACTCCTTAAAATGTGAGGTTCTGCACCCTTCCTCACATTTCCCTTCTCCTCAAAGAAAGTATATTATTTAGACATAGTCCTCAAATCAGGCCACAGAGTTGAGCCTTTCCTGGTGTTGTTTGCTTGCTTTTGCTTTCCAGGATTTTGTTGTTGTTTTTAATTGCTGGCACATTCTTAGACCAGGAAGCAATGTCTGTTCCTTTCCCAAACTGTCCACAGAACTCCCCAGAAACCAGTTTTTATTCCTACTTCTTTCAGTGCCTGGTCAGCTACTTCTCTCAAAACTCAGGCACTAAACTAGGTCAAAATTAAGTTTCTCCATCCAATCTTAAAGCCAAGTTTGTGCTGTACAATTTTCTTTGAATTTTTAGTAGACACGATGTGACCAACTTTTGCTTCATATACCAGTCCTACTCACATCCTGATTCCTAATATGCATATATGTATAAGTATGTTAGTAAATAGAGGAATGCCTATTTGTATCTCTATGTGAGCATTTGTTGTTGGAGTTTAACCATTGGAAGAAATATGTGTTTGTAAAGAGAATATTTTTCTTTCGTAGCTACAAGGAGGATTATGAGAAGGAAGGGATGCACAACTTTTTTCTGGATAATTATATTTCTCCAAGAGTTCCTCTGGGCATGCCATGAGAACCATGTGTAAATGTCGTTTAAAAGTGTTTTGACTCAGAAGTGAAGAGAGAAGACTGAAGGAGGAACAAAGATTCTGATACAGAATAATACAAAAAAAGCAGAAAGGCAACTGGAGTCAGGTGGTCCTGAGGTCTCCTTTTATCTGCTACCTGCTGTGTAACCTCAGTAAGTCACTCAGAGCTTCGATTTTTCTCACCTTTAAACAAAGGAAAACATATGATTATTTGAGGATTAAATGCCTGGCACAGTGTAGGAGATCAATATACGTGATCAATAAATGGAAGGTTCCAACCTCTACCTCAGTCAGCAAGTGTTGCTTCTAAGACACTTCATGCTGAGTGATCAAATTTGCATAGGTCCATAAGAACAGTAACTTTTATTAAGTATTGAATATATAGGAGATGCTCTTCTTGAAGCTCTAAATCTTCTGTATCATTTAAATCTATGAGAAAGGTATTTCTGTTATACACACTTTACAAGGGAGTAATTTAAGGCACAGAGAGGTTAACAGGCTGGCAGTCATAGAACTCAGAAGCAAAGCAACTGGGATTTGAGTCCCAGCAGCATGGCCTCCAAGCTCATGCACTTACCCAATGTGCCCAAAATACCTCTTATTAACTAGGTAGAACTGAGGTGGTTGGGCATGATGCAGAAATGAGAGATTTTCCTGTGGATCCAGTCTTTGGGAATGAGGAAGGCATAAAATGTTTTTTCTCAAAGAAGAATGGATAGTTAGTTAATATCACACAAGAATCAGTGCTGTGTGTAAAAGATCCAGGGTGTTCCATGCTTAGACCACAAACTGGCTGTGTTTCAAGGCACTCTCTTTCTGTTCCACCTAGAAGAGGAACCACACTCAGCTTTCCAAAGGATGAGCAGTTCCCTCTATCTGCTACATATCAGCCACTGGCTTTGTTTCCCAGCTGTCCCCAGTCACAAATTCAAGGAACCTGGCTTTCCCAGCTACTTCTCCAAAGAAGTGGTACCCTCACATAGAGACTACTGTGCCAACTGACTGCTTATTTTCCCCTGAGCAGAGCCCTTCTTCAAACTCACCCTCTATGAGGAGAGTCACAGTTGGAAGTGTATTTTCTCTAGCAATGGAATGGACCCTATACTCCATAGGATGACTGGAAACTAATGGCTGTCCCAATTCTCTGCCTGATTAAATCTAACCACACAAGTTATCCCTCTCACCACACCATGTCACAGTATGGAATTTGTCCCAACTGTATGCATTGACAGATGACAGCTCTGAAGGCATCCACCAGATATGCGAGTTGGAGAGTAATATAAGGTAACAGGAGACTATTCTTTTCAGCCACTGAGCAGCTTATTGTCAGCATCAAGATGATATGATGATGTGATGATGATGATGATAAGACCTCACATTTGTATATAAATTTACAGCTTCAGAAGTATTTTTTATCTATTACCATGTTTTATTTTGGGGCTTCCCTGGTGGATCAGATGGTAAAGAATCTGCCGGCAGTGAGGGAGACATGGGTTTGATCCTGGGTTGCGAAGATCCCTTGGAGAAGGGAATGATGACCCACTCCAGTATTCTTGCCTGGAGAATCCCACAGACAGAGGATTCTGGCAGACTACAGTCGATGGGGTCACAAAGAGTCAGACACGACTGAGCGACTAAGCATACACATTTTATTTTTAGTAAAGAGAATATAAATCATCCACATACTACACCCGAGGAAACAGAAAGATTAAGAAATAGAGACTTTTCCAAGTCTGACTGCTAATAAATCCAAGAACCAGTACTACAGCTTAAGTCTTCTGATGGTTTTACACATGGTGCTTGAGAAATACCAGGTAATTAATTAAAAACTATTACCGCTAAATAGCAGTTTAGAGATACTCCGACAAGTGGTAATCTTGTGTGCAGTGAATTATATTAGCTAAATATAACCAAGTTACATATAAAGTGTAACTAGTCTGGGCACCTTGACAGTTCACACTGTTTGCTTCCTCTGTGAAGGTAGCAAGTATGCAGGGTCAGCCCAGCTGAGAAACCTTTCCACTTAGAAAGTAACTGGATACTGGCTAGCATAATTCTTCAATCAACATGCTTCTTCTTTCCTGGCAGATTGACTCTACAATTCTTCATCTGCAAGGAACTGAGAGTCAGTCAATTAAGTGAAATGAACAAGGACAGTCCTATTTCCCCCCAAAAGCCAATGTTCTTTTGTTGCTCATTGTTTTCATTTTTGAAGTCATTGTAAAACGGTGTCTCTACGTGGCACATACCTTCTCAGCCAAGTTCGCCATCTCAGCACAAAAAGATTTTGTGTACACAAACTGAACATGAGCCTGATGTCCATGGTGTGGACAAGTCTTAAAAGGAATTAAGTAGTTGACAGGGCCCTTGTTTTTTGGGTCATTTCCTTTCCTATGCATAGCCTTTTTTGTCAGTACTGAAATCACTGCCAAAAAATTCTAAAACTTAGGTCGGAACACTATTGATCCTTTCTGGACACTAACTTTTTTTAATGAGATCAATTTGAGCAAACTAGGAGATGGTGAAGAACAGGAATGCGTGGCATGCTGCATTCCATAGGCTCATAAAGAGTCAGACACAACTTGGTGACTGAACAAGTGAAGACCATTGTCTTTTTTAATATCCGTCACAAAAAATTCAGGATGACATTTCACTTTTATGCTTTCACAACATACATATAATAATTCTTCATATATGCACTTCTCTATTAAGTTTGAAGACATCTACACTTTTCATAGGAAGAACTAGTCAAGAAGAGAATAAATGATGCATATCTAATATAGATTAGTTTTTCCTTACAATTCTACAACAGTATATTCTCTGCCATCAGCAAAATATTATACAATTGTATATACTGACACAGAAAGAGCAAAAATACTTTACTCAGTACTCTTTTAATGGTAAACTCCTTGGTTTACCATTTCTTACATAACCATATGTATTTTGCTATATGCATGCTACTTATATTATTTTATGTGGTATAAGTATATTCTACTTTTGTTGAAGAAGTTTGTAGTCTGGACCATGGATAATAAGATGTTGTCTAAATACTGTATATCTAGGTCATTTTGTTCTACTCTAGATTCAATCACATATATTTTGAAAGACATTGTATGAATCCAAATTAATTAATCATTTTTAAAGGAAATAAGAGTGAACTATTAGAACTTTACATTTTCAATTAAATTTTTATTTTTCTCTACAGTTTCTACCCTGGTAAATTATTTTTTTATCTGGGTGACATCTATCCCAAGTGTGTTATAAATTCTCATGTTCTGTTATTTTGAAATGCATGTGTGGATAAATTGTGACTTCCTCAATTGGCTCTATGTGCCAATTGTGCGTCTATGGGGTCGCACAGAGTTGGACACAACTGAAGCGACTTAGCAGCAGCAGCAGCAGCAATTGTCTGGTAAACATAATATAAAGGATTGATTTCTAGTATTGAATTTTTCATCTTACCTTCCAATATTCAGAAGCTTCAAATTGATATATTCAATTTTTTAAAGACTATAAAATAATCGCTTGATATTATTGAGCTCTTCTTGGGTAAAGGAGATATATAGTTGAATTTTACTGAAGTAGTAAATTAGTAGTTGAATTCTACTTTGTATCTGATCTTTATAAATCTACTCTATCTAATGTACAGCCAGTTCCCTGTTTTCCTGAATCCAGAACAAACTAATCATTTTGTTGTTTAGTCATCAAGTCATGTCCGGCTCTTTCATAACCCCATGGATTGTAGCCCTCCAGGCTTCTCTGTCCATGGTATTTCCCAGACAAGAATACTGGAGTGGGTAGCCATTTCCTTCTCTAGGGGATATTCCCAACCCAGGGACCAAACATGCATCTGCTGCTTGGAAGGCAGATTCTTTACCACTAGCATCACCTGGAAAGTCCCAGTCATCTTGGACCTCATGCAAATGCTGACCTAGATACTGTTATTGAATGACGGTAACTCAAAACTTTTTTTTTTTTATAATTTTATTTTATTTTTAAACTTTACAATATTGTGTTAGTTTTGCCAAATATCGAAATGAATCCACCACAGGTATACATGTGTTAGCCATGTACTCCATTTAATTTGCATATATCAGTTTTGGTCTTTGCTTTTTTTTTTCTTTTTTTTTCTTTTTTTTTTAAGGAAAAGACAAAACTGAGGTGGGTGGCCCTGTTTACTGGCGATTTTGAATTGGCTTAGTCAAAATAGAAGAATTTCTTGAAAAGCATGACTCTAAGAGCATCATTCTCTTTCCCTCTTTTTGGCACTACTTTTTTCCCAAAGAGCTCTTTTCCAACCAATTTTCAAGTGCTAAAATTCTACTATTACTAGTGCTTGATTCCTTTAACCTCTGTTAAATGCAAATTACCTTTGGCAGAATAATAATTAAGGTGATTCGTGTCATAATGTCCTCAGAGTATTTCTCCAGTAAAGATTTCCATGAGAGAAAGAAAGAAAATATAACTCAAGGAATAAAAATAGAATGAAGACAGACTTCACTCACTTAACTTTCTTCCTAGAGTCAGCTCTAGAAATGAAAAACAGCTATATTAACACACAGCAGTATAGAGCAGAGCTTATTACTACTGAAATGTGAGCTAAAGGATGATTCTTTGTCCTACAGTATAATCACGCAGTGGATTTTCTAACCTACTGGACTGTAAAGCATCTGTATATAATACAGAAGAGTATAGTAACCTGAAAGAGCACATACTTTCAGAACCTCAGAAAATGCTACTTTCAGAACTATAAAATTTTGTAAAATGAAGGAAAACTTGTTGACATTAACTTAATTTTGATACCACACACATGCACACAGATACACACACACAACACACAAACACTAGTAAACATAATTCTAAAATATTGTTAACATAAACTATAAGAAGATGTTTCAGTTGGATAAATCTTCCATGAATTTTTTTTTCTAAATATGACTTTGATAGTCAAAATGTAATATTGAAAAATGAGAGAATGAGACCCTGGGAAATTAATATACATCAATCTAGCACTGTCTAAGGATACAAAATAATTCTCCAGAGTAATTCAAGGTTTATCACTTAGACTGTATTAGAATCTGGTGACATACACTGGAACAGATACATTTCATTGAATAAATACTAATCACTCTTCACTTGTTCCTCACCAATAGAAATCTTGCTTCCCATATGGCATAGTGGTAAAGAACCCATCGGTCAATGGAGGAGACACAAGAGATGTGGGTTTCCAAACAGTGGTGCTGGAAAACTATATATCCATTTGGGTGAAAAAAATAAACATTCACCTTATACTACAAAATGCAAGAAATAATAATAGCATATGGAGAAGGAAATGGCAACCCAATCCAGTATTCTTGCCTGGAGAATCCCATGGAGAGAGGAGCCTGGTGGGCTATAGTCCATGGGGTCACAAAGAGTCAGACACGACTGAGTGACTGAGCACAATAATAGCATAAATTAAAGCACAGCCATAAATGAACAACCATGAAACTTCTAGAATAAAATACATCAGAAAATGTTTTAAAATGTGGGAGGAATGCCAAAAAAATAAACCTATAAAAATTAGAAATTGGGCTGTATCAAATTTAAAAAACATTTTTTTTCTGTTGAAAGAATACCATTACAAAAATGAAGTTGCGAGTCATAGAATGGAGGAAAATATATGCAATACTTCTATATGACAAAATGGACAATAAGGAAGCAAACCACTCAACTTAAAAATTGGCAAATATTTGAACAGATCCTACCAGAAAAAAATAAAATTGAATCTGTAGATCATCTTTGTGGTTCACATTGTATTTCTATTGTAATTTACAGTTCTACAACACTTGAAAGCACAGGATTCAAAAAGAATAAAGATGAAACAAAGTAATTGGTTCCTTCAGTTCAGAGTCTTTTCCAATGAGTCAACTCTTCACATGAGGTGGCCAAAGTACTGGAGTTTCAGCTTTAGCATCATTCCTTCCAAAGAACACCCAGGACTGATCTCCTTTAGAAAGGACTGGTTGGATGTCCTTGCAGTCCAAAGGACTCTCAAGAATCGGTTCCTTAAGCAGCATTAAATTGAGTTTCCTCAACTAACAATAAGATAAACTGAATCTGGATTCTCTTTTGCCCAGGATCTGAAAAAAACATATTCTAAACACATGCAATATAAGAAATTTACATTGTCAGTTAGATATGTAATACATAATCATTCTGCAGACTTATGATCCTCCTCTAAATGATTCAGGGAGAATTTTAACCATGCTTAAGCAAGTTAACAAAATATTCCAAAGCCACAAATAAGTTTACAACATAGTTCCCTATATTCTGTCCTAATAATCCTCATGTTCAGGCTCAAATATATTCTTGATTTTAAACTATACATGTTCTTTTGCTCTTTAGATTTTATCTCATGTTTCTATTTTTACTATCTTTTTTTGGAAAGGTAGGTGGGAGATAAATTCGAAATCTAGTCCATATCCATGGCCTTGCCTTCCTTTAAATTTCAATTTATTTATTTTCTCTATGGCTTTACTATTTACAGTCCCAACCTCACTCAGCCCTTGCTTTGGGCCTTGGCAATTTTCAGATTTTTCACCCTATGCATATAGCTAAAGTAACTGAAGTGGTGAAAGAATGAAATACAAGGCATTATAAACCACTAATTACAATTAACATTTGAAACAAGGGAAGAGTTTAAGGAAATATTAAAAGCATATCAAGTTCTATAAATATTTCAATAGAAAGAAAGATATAGATATCACATGAGTATTACAAAGTACTTTAGAGACAGATTCATTTATAATAAATGCATGAATGGGGTTGTGGCTGTTCTAACAAAATATCAACCCTATTAAATTCAATTTAACATGAGAAATTAGGGCTGCTATTTATTCCTACTTCTTTATCCTTGAAATTCTATATTGTGCATAACAAGAAAGTTTCACAGTTCTAAACACTGTATTTGTACAAAGATAAAGAGTGTCTAAATGCCAGAAGAAATGTGCACTATGTTGGTGAAAATATTATTATATACATTTTAATCCTCAAAATTTTAAGCACATAGGAGCATTCACTGTGGAAAGCAGAATAATTATAGAAATAGAGCAGATTAAGATAATAAAGAAAAATCTTTTTCTAGGTCTGACTTGTATTTATAGCTAGAAAAATAAAGGATTTGTAGTGGCACTGCATTTGAATATACATTAGTTTGAGGAAATTCTCAAGAAAAAGATTTCAAAGTTAGAAAATAGGGTATTTTATTCATAAAAGCAATATGAAATTTCACAAATTAAGCAACAGTTGAAGGAAAGTACTCATAATAAAACTTACTATTTCTTAGGTGGGTAGAATTTAGAGTCACAGCAATATTTTAAATGAGATTAAGAAAATGTGACTCACTAATGCTGAAACTAATTGGCTTTTGAGACATATACAAAGAGCAATGTCCAGACACAGTGAAACATTCATTGATAACAACTGATATAGAGCATAAAGAAAAAGTTCTTAGAAACTCTTTATCATGGTAATAACCCTTGATTATATGATTTCTCTGGTATAGAGAGCAGGTAATAGAAATTGAATACCCATTTTCTTTGCATAAAAATTGTGATTTATTCTAACAGGGAAGCATAAAATGAAATTAGAAGTATATAGGTGAAATTTTAAGTTGGTGAAATGGTCAAAGTTTGATGGTAAAGTCCTAAAAGAGATTTATAGAATCAATCTCCTTTATTCCTTAAATACTAGAGTATTTTCCATGAACAAAGCACTTTGCAAGGTGGATTATACCAAGTCTATAATTATAGCTTCTGCTTTAAAATGCAATTGTGTAGAATATAAAGAAATAAAAGTCCTTTGAATTACAATGACAGACAGAGACAGGAAAGGCTGACATTGGCAATGATGAAAGATAAGGTGGAGCAGAACCTGGACCTGTTTGTCACCAGATCTTCCTCTCCTTTAGGCTCTGTAAAATTGGTAATCTGATTCCATAGACCATGTTTTCAAGATCTTTTATCAGTTGGCTTTCTACTGGGATTCATAAAATGGAGGATAGAAGAGAGGAAACAACTTGTTGTCTATCTCAGCCTTAGGCATCACCTCATCCTCATCATCAGGCCATGTCAGTGTCTCTTTCAAGGAACCAGCTTCCAATTGCTTGACTCTGGCCCCTGAGTTCAGCTTACCACACTGTGCCCAGTTTCTAATGATGGAAGCAACACCCTCTAGTCGCTATTGCTCATCCTGTTATTGCTTGTTCTTGGATTATCTCCCCACAGTCTTCTATTAATTTTCTCTGCTTTTCCATCACCAGAATAACAACTTATGTACACTAAATTCTATTTTAAATATTTTGAGTGTTTTCTGCTTTTACTGGACAGACACTGAGGATAAAAAAACACCATCAGGAGCTCACTGAGTACCAGGCATCCTAAAAATGCTTTTCATATGATATTGCATATATTCCATATAATAACCACAAGAAACAGATAATATTAGTAGTATCATTTGTCAGAGAAGGAAACAAAGTGGTTTAAATATTTTCACAAGGTCACACAACTGTAAGTAGAAGCACTAGACTTTAAGATCAGGAAATCTTAGTCTAAAATTAATGCTCTAAACACTGAAATACTAGGTTAAATCAACTCATTATCTTTCACGTGGGAAACATGCAATAGGGGTGAGTCTAAGCTGTCCAAATCACCAAAAGATGAATCTGTTTCAGTCAAATATTAATATCCAAGGGCTTAGGGTAATACATGATAGCTGCAATTCATTCATCTACTGTACCAAGAAATTAATGTTCTTGGTGCTGGGAAACAGCAGATAAACAACAACCAAATAGATAAAAATCCCGACCTCACGGAGCTTACAAACTATTAGAGGGTAAAAAGATAATACATAAGTGAATGGTAGCTGGTAGCAGTGAATCCTATGATAAGAAAATAAAGAAAGGAAGAGGTATGAGAAATCTCGGGACAAGTTTTGAATTTTAAATAGGAAAGTTCTATATATTTCCCTGCTGCTGCTAAGTCACTCCAGTCGTGTCCGACTCTGTGTGACCCCATAGACGGCAGCCCACCAGGCTTCCCCGTCCCTGGGATTCTCCAGGCAAGAACACTGGAGTGGGTTGCCATTTCCTTCTCCAATGCATGAAAGTGAAAAGTGAAAATGAAGTCGCTCAGTCATGTCTGACTCTAGTGACCCCATGGACTGCAGCCTGCCAGGCTCCCCCATCCATGGGGTTTTCCAGGCAAGAGTACTGGAGTGGGGTGCCATATTTCCCTAGATGTTCTCAAATATCACTTTTCTTCTTTTTTGGTCCACACTCTTCCTTTCAGCATTGCTTCTCCTCTTTAAATATGAATGAAATACTGTGTCATAGAGGATGGGGCATGGCTTAATGAATGGCCATCAAGGTGCTGGCCACTGTGACATGGAAGTTCAAGAAATCTCCAAGAAGTTTCCCCATCATGTTTTCCTCATCTTATAGGAAGCAGGATGCCATTTATTATCCCTCTAGTAAATTACTTTGATGTAAAGTTCCTACTTTCACTGTTTCAAAAACATTTTATGTGCCTATTATTTCTCTTTGTGTCTTTTGATAAAAATACTGTTGCAGTTTAGTTGCTAAGTCATGTCTAATTCTTTTGTAACTCCATGAACTATAACCTGGCAGGCTATATCCAGGTTAGTGTGTGCGTGCTAAGTCACTTCAATTTTGTCCAACTCTTTATGACCCTATGAATTGCAGCCCACCAGGATCCTCTGTCCATGGGATTCTCCAAGCAAGAATACTGGAGTGGGTTGCCATTTCCTTCTCCAGGGGATCTTCCAGACCCAGGGATTGAACCTGAGTCTCTTGAGAGTCTCCTGTATTGGCAGGCAGGTTCTTTACCACTAGCATTATGTGGGAAATAATTCATGGCATTACCTTGCTCAGCATCTTTCTTGTTTCATTTCCATAGTTCTCTCATCTTCACCCTTGTCATGTTCCCCTCAAGTAAAGTTGTTGTTCAGTCACTAAATCATGTACAATTCTTTACAACCCCATGAACTGCAGCACACCAGGCTTCCCTGTCCTTCACAGTCTCCCAGAGTTTGCTCAAACTCATGCCCATTGAGTCATTGATGCCATCCAACCATCTCATCCTTTGCCACCCCCTTATCCTCCTCCCCTCAATCTTTCCCAGCATCAGGGTCTTTTGCAATGAAGAGCCTCAAATAAACTATCAGCAACTAAATTTTTTCCATAGAATATGTTTAAAGAAACTGAAATTAATTTCTTTATAGTTAAAAATGTGGAGTGAGGCAGCTAATAAGCAACAAATTTGTGCCTTAGGTATAGCACAGACATCATCTCTGATTCCATCTCAGGCTTTTGCTTGATCCAAACAAAGGCTGCTGAAGCTCCATACATGGCATTTAAATTTGAGGCAGTAAGGAAGGAGGAAAAAAGAGAAACACTAACTGAGTTTCCCTTTATATCATAAAAGATTTTTTTTCTGGAAATGCCAATAACACAATTCCATTTAGCATATCATTGGGTTAGGGTTAGGGTAGGGCAGGAGGCTGCGACCGGCATGCTAAGTGCGGCCGAGAGGAGCCACCCCATGTCCAAGGTCAGGGGCAGAAGCCGGGAGGACCCCATGCCCAAAGGGCAGCGGCCAAGAGGAGTTACCCCATGTCCGAGGTCAGGGACAGCGGCCGAGAGTACCAGACTGCGATGGCACAGGAACGGCTGAAAGGAGCTACCCTGCGTCCGAGGTCTGGGGGGCAGCCGAGAGGAGATACCCCGCGTCTGAGGCCAGGGGCGGCGGCCGGGAGGAGGAACCCCACGTCCAAGGAGCTGTGGCTGCAGGGGCGCAGGAGGGCCTAGAGGCGCTATCCCACGTTGAAGGTCAGGAAGGGTGGCGGTGAGGAGATACCCCTCGTCCAAGGTAAGGAGCAATGGCTGCACTTTGCTGGAGCAGCCAGGAAGAGATACCCCACGCCCAAGGTAAGAGAAACCCAAGTAAGACGGTAGGTGTTGCAAGAGGGCGTCAGAGGGCAAACACACTGAAACCATACTCACAGAAAACTAGTCAATCTAATAACACTAGGACCACAGCCTTGTCTAACTCAATGAAACTAAGCCATGCCTGTGGGGCAACCGAAGATGGGCGGGTCATGGTGGAGAGATCTGACAAAACGTTGTCCACTGGAGAAGGGAATGGCAAACCACTTCAGTATTCTTGCCTTGAGAACCCCATGAACAGTATGAAAAGGCAAAATGATAGGATACTGAAATAGAAACTCCCCAGGTCAGTAGGTGCCCAATATGCTACTGGAGATCAGTGGAGAAATAACTCCAGAAAGAATGAAGGGATGGAGCCAAAGCAAAAACAATACCCAGCTGTGGATGTGACTGGTGGTAGAAGCAAGATCCAAAGCTATAAAGAGCAATATTGCATAGGAACCTGGAATGTCTGGCCCATGAATCAAGGCAAATTGGAAGTGGTCAAACAAGAGATGGCAAGAGTGAATGTCGACATTCTAGGAATCAGCAAACTGAAATGGACTGGAATGGGTGAATTTAATTCAGATGACCATTATATCTACTACTGCAGGCAGGAATCCCTCAGAAGAAACGGAGTGGCCATCATGGTCAACAAAAGAGTCCGAAATGCAGTACTTGGTTGCAATCTCAAAAACGACAGAATGATCTCTGTTCATTTCCAAGGCAAACCATTCAATATCACAGTAATCCAAGTCTATGCCCCAACCAGTAACGCTGAAGAAGCTGAAATTGAACGGTTCTATGAAGACCTACAAGACCTTTTAGAACTAACACCAAAAAAGATGTCCTTTTCATTATAGGGGACTGGAATGCAAAAGTAGGAAGTCAAGACACACCTGGAGTAACAGGCAAATTTGGCCTTGGAATACGGAATGAAGCAGGGCTAAGACTAATAGAGTTTTGCCAAGAAAATGCACTGGTCATAGCAAACACCCTCTTCCAACAACACAAGAGAAGACTCTACACATGGACATCACCAGATGGTCAACACCAAAATCAGATTGATTATATTCTTTACAGCCAAAGATGGAGAAGCTCTATACAGTCAGCAAAAACAAGACCAGGAGCTGACTGTGGCTCAGACCATGAACTCCTTATTGCCAAATTCAGACTTAAATTGAAGAAAGTAGGGAAAACCACTAGACCATTCAGGCATGACCTAAATCAAATCCCTTATGATTATACAGTGGAAGTGAGAAATAGATTTAAGGGCCTAGATCTGATAGATAGAGTGCCTGATGAACTATGGATGGAGTCGTGACATTGTACAGGAGACAGGGATCAAGACCATCCCCATGGAAAAGAAATGCAAAAAAAGCAAAATGGCTGTCTGGGGAGGCCTTACAAATAGCTGTGAAAAGAAGAGAAGCTAAAAGCAAAGGAGAAAAGGAAAGATATAAGCATCTGAATGCAGAGTTCCAAAGAATAGCAAGAAGAGAGAAGAAAGCCTTCTTCAGCAATCAGTACAAAGAAATAGAGGAAAACAACAGAATGGGAAAGACTAGAGATCTCTTCAAGAAAATCAGAGATACCAAAGGAACATTTCATGCAAAGATGGGCTTGATAAAGGACAGAAATGGTATGGACCTAACAGAAGCAGAAGATATTAAGAAGAGATGGCAAGAACACACAGAAGAACTGTACAAAAAAGATCTTCATGACCCAGATAATCACGATGGTGTGATCACTGACCTAGAGCCAGACATCCTGGAATGTGAAGTCAAGTGGGCCTTAGAAAGCATCACTACAAACAAAGCTAGTGGAGGTGATAGAATTCCAGTTGAGCTATTCCAAATCCTGAAAGATGATGCTGTGAAAGTGCTGCACACAATATGCCAGCAAATTTGGAAAACTCAGCAGTGGCCACAGGACTTGAAAAGGTCAGTTTTCATTCCAATCCCAAAGAAAGGCAATGCCAAAGAATGCTCAAACTACCGCACAATTACACTCATCTCACACGCTAGTAAAGTAATGCTCAAAATTCTCCAAGCCAGGCTTCAGCAATATGTGATCCGTGAACTTCCTGATGTTCAAGCTCGTTTTAGAAAAGGCAGATGAACCAGAGATCAAATTGCCAACATCTGCTGGATCATGGAAAAAGCAAGAGTGTTCCAGAAAAACATCTATTTCTGCTTTATTGACTATGCCAAAGCCTTTGACTGGGTGGATCACAATAAACTGTGGAAAATTCTGAAAGAGATGGGAATACCAGACCACCTGACCTGCCTCTTGAGAAATCTGTATGCAGGTTAGGAAGCAACAGTTAGAACTGGACATGGAACAACAGACTGGTTCCAAATAGGAAAAGGAGTATATCAAGGCTGTATATTGTCACCCTGCTTATTTAACTTATATGCAGAGTACATCATGAGAAACGCTGGGCTGGAAGAAGCACAAGCTGGAATCAAGATTGCTGGGAGAAATATCAATAACCTCAGATATGCAGATGACATCACCCTTATGGCAGAAAGTTAAGAGGTACTAAAAAGCCTTTTGATGAAAGTGAAAGTGGAGAGTGAAAAAGTTGACTTAAAGCTCAACATTCAGAAAATGAAGATCATGGCATCTGGTCCCATCACTTCATGGGAAATAGATGGGGAAACAGTGGAAACAATGTCACACTTTATTTTTTTGTGCTCCAAAATCACTGCAGATGGTGACTGCAACCATGAAATTAAAAGACGCTTACTCCTTGGAAGGAAAGTTATGAACAACCTGGATACATATTCAAAAGCAGAGACATCACTTTACCAACAAAGTCCGTCTAGTCAAGGCTATGGTTTTTCCTGTGGTCATGTATGGAGGTGAGAGTTGGACTGTGAAGAAGGCTGAGTGCCAAAGAATTGATGCTTTTGAACTGTGGTGTTGGAGAAGACCCTTGAGAGTCCCTTGGACTGCAAGGAGATCCAACCAGTCCGTTCTGAAGGAGATCAGCCCTGGGATTTCTTTGGAAGGAATGATGCTAAAGCTGAAACTCCAGTACTTTGGCCACCTCATGCGAAGAGTTGACTCAATGGAAAAGACTCGGATGCTGGGAGGGATTGGGGGCAAGAGGAGAAGGGGACAACAGAGGATGAGATGGCTGGATGGCATCACTGACTCGATGGACGTGAGTCTCAGTGAACTCCGGAAGTTGGTGATGGACAGGGAGGCCTGGCATGCTGTGATTCATGGGGTCACAAAGAGTCGGACACGACTGAGCAACTGATCTGATCTGATCTGGGTGAAACTGCCACTTGGCATGCCCTAATTTCAAGAGAGACTTTGAAAGTTAGTATTTAGTGGCTCTAGTCTTTTTAGTGAAAGTGTATAAAGAGGAAGGAATCTAGGAACGCTGTGCACTGGCCAGGCAGTAAGACTCATCACATGCATTAAGAAGAGTTGCAACAGGAGAGAACAAAGAGAATGTCACTGAGGCAATATTTGAAAAACATGATGTCTGACATCATCCAGAATTTAGTAAAGACATGAATTAAAACTCATGACTGAAATTGCCCACTTATTTCCAAGCAAACTGAACAAGAAATTCACATCTTGTTAAAAGTTAAATTGTTCCTCCTAAAATGCAAAAAAAAGTGTTGAAAGCAACCATAAACAAAAGATGAGTTACATAGAAGGGAACAACAATTAGACTGACAGTTTCCAATAGAAAAGAAAGAGGCTCAAAGACAAGCAGACCTTCAAAGTGTTCAGTTCAGTCACTCAGTCATGTCCCACTATTGCGACCCCATGAACCACAGCATGTCAGGCCTCCCTGTCCATCACCAACTTCCAGAGTCAACCCAAACCCATGTCCATCGAGTTGATGATGCCATCCAACCATCTCATCCTCTGTTGTCCCCTTCTCCTCCTGTCCACAATCTTTCCCAACATTAGGGTCTTTTCCAATGAGTCAACTCTTCGCATGAGGTGGCCACAGTATTGGAGTTTCAGCTTCAACATCAGTCCTTCCAATGAACACCCAGGACTGATCTCTATTAGGATGGACTGGTTGGATCTCCTTGTAGTCCACAGGACTCTCAACAGTCTTCTCCAACACCACAGTTCAAAAGCATTGACTCTTCGGTGCTCAGCTTTCTTTATAGTCCAACTCTCACATCCATACATGACCACTGGAAAAACCTTATCCTTGACTAAATGGACCTTGTTGGCAAAGTAATGTCTCTGCCTTTTAATATGCTGTCTAGGTTGGTCATAACTTTCCTTCCAAGGAGTAAGCATCTTTTAATTTCATGGCTTCAATCACCATCTATAGTGATTTTGGAGCCCAAAAAATAAAGTCAGCCACTGTTTCCACTGTTTCCCCATCTATCTGCCATGAAGTGATGGGACCAGATGCCATGATCTTAGTTTTCTGAGTGTTGAGCTTCAAAGTGTTAAAAGAAAATAAATGTCACCTGTCTTGTAACTTGTTCAATTATCATTCAAGGATATAGACTATATAAAGGCATTTTCTTTCAAATAGTGGAAAATTTTATCACTCATACATATTTGGCTAAAGAATTAGAAAGACTTTACCTCAATAAAAAGGAAATTGATATCAGTGAGAAGGAATAGAATGTAAAGAGCAGTGTTATGGTCTGAAACCAAATGATCAAAACTTGACTGAGAATAATTGCAAAGAATTGCATGAATAAACAACCTAGCATGATCATATAATTTGTTGTTCCAAACTGGGAGATTTTTGACAGTAAAAGGGATTACTAAAAATAATTTTTAAATATGAATTTTATAAAATATTTTTATTAAGTATCTGGGTTTTATTAAACTAATAGGTCTTTATTATAAGAGTTACCCTTTTTAAATGTTTTTTGAAAGTGTGCTTTAGTTGCTAAGTTGTGTCTGACTCTGCAACCCCAAGGACTGTAGCTTAAATTAATATTATTTTTACAAAATTAAGAAAATATATATATTAAAGCAAAATTTTCAGTCTCATTATTAATTTTTTGAACCATTAAAATCAGTTTTTTAATTGTATCTGTTTCTAAAACTATGCCAACATACCTTCTGTAAAATGTGCTTTTATTAAATGGTCTTATTGCTCTTCATTTTTAAATAAAGTTAAATACATTTTTTTTCAAAATTGCATTTCATGGTCAATAAGTTTGAATTATCAATACATTCCCCATTATATTTTGTTGATATGAAAATATTCACTCTAGATAAAGACCCTTGAAAAATCAAACTCTACTAAATACAGGATATTTTCAATTATAGTACTGTCTTTTTGCCTTGAATCAGAGTTTGTTTACTTAATAAATATCCTCAAAAGAAAAAACTCATAAAATCAGTTGTTCTCATCTAAGCTTATTTTGAATATTTCAATAAATTTTCATTTAAAAGTATCGTTAAAGATAGACATTAAAGATATAGTAAGAAGTCACAGACTATCAATTCATCCAATTAAAAGTAGAGGATCAAAAGAATCTCTACAATTTGAGATATTCTAAAGCACAACTATTCTAAATTGAATATTATAAAGCACTTCACTGCTCATTCAACTTGTTCAATTCTTTTCTTGTTCTTATGTAGGATAAATCTTAGTGTTTACCTGTTTGTAAGCTTTGTTGCCATGTGTTGCAAATTACTAAAATCTTCAAATCTTATATTTTCTAGCAGCTAATCTTATGACTTAAAATATCATTTATTTTCAAAATAAAGCAACATAGTAGAAATATTTACAAAAGTTTTTGTAATATTTTAGTGCTGTTAGATTGGCTTAAAAAAATACTAACAGCTCAAACATTTTTGAAATGCAAAGTGAAAAAAAATAAAGAGTGAAGGTTACATGTACTGCTATGCTGAGTTTTTGTCTGTATGCTTATTCAACATTGGTTTTGTCATAAAAATTTTAGTTAATTACCCTAAATATATATGGGCAAAAATTATGAATTTTGACAGCTTCAAGTTTCTTGTCCATCAGTAGAAACATATGTCTTAAATATATACACACATATATATATATAATTATATATACAATTATAATTTATGTGTGCTCCCAAATTAAGTCCAAGTACATTTCTGCTCCATGGATTTCTTACTTTAGTGTGAATATTGTTTTTATCATAAAGCTTTGCTCCACCAAAATTGGTTAAAATAGTTGTATCATTCATGTTGGATTTTAACTGAAATTCCAATAACACGTCAGATGTTTTAACAAAATAAGCCTTCAGGATTGTATTTCCTCTCGATTATTGGCCAACAAAAAGAAGTATTTGATGACATTAACTTTTTTAACTGAAAAAATTTAACTATTTTTGAAGCTCTTCTTGTACACATAGAGACAAGACATTAACATCTATTAATTCATTCTTCACAGTATGTAAGAAAGCTGGAATTAAATCAGGGGGTCAATTGATATATTTAGAAGAGTCCCTTGACATATGAAAAATCATACTTTACAGAAAGATTATTTATATATATAAATGCATCTTCTGCAGCACTGAGTGTCATCTTCTTAAACAATTTAACTAAAATTTTTAGGTAGATTATGAGACTGACAAATCTGGAAATAAAACATTTTTTGAGTTTTACCACACATGTGCTATTTACAAATAAAACTACTTATAAAAATACTTAGCTAAATCAGGGGCAAGGGCTAAATTAGGTGGATGCCAGGAAATAAACTAGAAATATTCCAAGCAAATCAGAAAGCAAACTTATCCATATTAAACTCATATTATCCTTGGTCATTTATGTACAGTATGGTGGCATTTGGAGTGGTGTGCTATCAAAATCTGAATTCAAGTTTGTAAAATGTGTTGCCAACGTTATGTACTTAATCTAAAAGATTTAGGATAATTTACATGAAGTGTTGAAGAGAATTTTACAAGGCATAAAAACTATGATTATAAACTATAGTGAAAATGAAATCTTGGAAGATTTTATTCAATAAAATAAAGCATATTATAAAAGTTTGTGAATTTTGTGAGTCTACAGTTGTCACAATATTTCATTTTACGTTTCTTTTCTCTGAATGAAATGACAAAGCGCTATTGTTAAATGTCAGTCTTCACATAACTCCCTCATTCTCCCTCAAGCTAAAAATGATGAACTATCATTTTTTTCTCATTGATTTCTTTTCATATAAAAGTCAGTGCATAATTATTTCTCAACATAGAAACTATAAATAAGTTCTGAAACACTGTAAAAAGTCTTGCCACACAAATAATATTTCCTCTTGGTCTTTACCTGCTGTTCACCAGGATTCAAGATGAATTTTATAATGTATGACATGGCTAAGGACATACTTTAGTGAGAAAACTTACATAGGGTCAAGGTCAATAGGTGACTTTTTAGTGTGTGTGTGGGGGGGGTGAAATCTGGAGAAGGCAATGGCACCCCACTCCAGTACTCTTGCCTGGAAAATCCCATGGATGGAGGAGCCTGGTAGGCTGCAGTCCATGGGGTCGCTAAGAGTTGGACATGACTGAGTGACTTCACTTTCACTTTTCACTTTCATGCATTGGAGAAGGAAGTGGCAACCCACTCCAGTGTTCTTGCCTGGAGAATCCCAGGGACGGGGGAGCCTGGTGGGCTGCCGTCCATGGGGTCACACAAACATGACAGAAGTGACTTAGCAGCAGTGGGGAAATCTCTGACCCTCCCATCATTCCACAGAGATGTGTACAGAAGCTTTGAGCCTGTTGAAGCATTTAGTCCTCCTACTATAGTGTTGATGTACTGAAATATGAACTGTATAAAAAAGTATTGGTAATTGTATATAGAGTGTACCTGTTTCTCTGTAACTATTATGCAAACAAATACTGTGGATGCAAAAAAAAAGTCTTTTTTTATATGATAAACATGGGCAAATAGCTTTGTCATTGACAGAATGAATGAACTGCTAAACTTGGGGACCATCTATTTATAACATTGTTCTGGAAAAACTAGCATTTCGACACTTGGAGATTAACTCCTGAGGAATCCCTTTGTTGGAGGAGGAAGCCCTATTCCTATGGAAACAACCTTCCTAAAAGGAATCTCTGGTCTTAGACAGCTGAGGTACAGGCAACAAAAGGTGAGCATCCCCACTCAGCTTCAGCAATTGTTTGTGGCACTGCACGTCTTATAAAAACTCATGTATCTTTATCTATCTATCGTCTATTATCTATATACCACAACTATGAAAATATTGTCTTATATAAATGGTCATTTAAGATTAACAAGTTGTACATCATGCATGGCAAACTCTATAAAGATGACACCATTTTTAAACTTCATATTTATAAGAACAAAAAAGTCACCTACTACCGTTAACAACCACTGCTGGACTTAATATGATGGACCTGAATGAATATAGAATCAAAGTTCCTGCATGCCTTTTTCAAACATGGTATGTATAGATCTGATTCATTTTAAAAAACAAACAAAAACTACAAATTATTTATATTAAAAAAGCTATAATTTTTCACTTCTGGGACATACAGTATTAGAGTCTTATTATGGAACAACAGACTGGTTCCAAATACAAAAGAAGTAGGTCAAGGCTGCATATTGTCACCCTGCTTATTTAACTTATATGCAGAGTACATCATGAGAAATGCTGGGCTGGAAGAAGCACAAGCTGGAATCAAGATTGCCAGGAGAAATATCAATAACCTCAGATATGCAGATGACACGACCCTTATGGCAGAAAGTCAAGAGGAACTAAAAAGCCTCTTGACGAAAGTGAAAGAGGAGAGTGAAAAGGTTGGCTTAAAGCTCAACATTCAGAAAACGAAGATCATGGCATCTGGTCCCATCACTTCATGACAAATAGATGAGGAAACAGTGGAAACAGTGGCAGACTTATTTTTTTGGGCTCAAAAATCACTGCAGATGGTGACTGCAGCCATGAAATTAAAAGATGCTTACTCCTTGGAAGGAAAGTTATGACCAACCTAGACAGCATATTCAAAAGCAGAGACATCACTTTGCCAACAAAGGTCCATCTAGTCAAGGCTATGGTTTTTCCAGTAGTCGTGTATGGATGTGAGAGTTGGACTGTGAAGAAAGCTGAGTGCTGAAGAATTGATGCTTTTAAACTGTGGTGTTGGAGAAGACTCTTGAGAGTCCCTTGGACTACAAGGAGATCCAATCAGTCCATCCTAAAGGAGATCAATCCTGGGTGTTCATTGGAAGGACTGATGCTGAAGCTAAAACTCCAATACTTTGGCCACGTCATGCAAAGAGTTGTCTCATTGGAAAAGAGTCTGATGCTGGAAGGGATTAGGGGCAGGAGAAGAAGGGGATGACAGAGGATGAGATGGTTGGGTGGCATGGTCAGCTTAATGGACATGAGTTTGGGTGAACTCCAGGAGTTGGTGATGGACAGGGAGGCCTGGCGTGCTGCGATTCATGGGGTCGCAAAAAGTCAGACAGGACTGAGCAACTGAACTGAACTGAATTGATCTATCCTTCCTGAGCAATTAAACATTAACATTTGTGAAATCAAAAGTTGCTAATAATAGAATTTTCTTTTTTATTTTGGAGCCCAAGAATATAAAATTCACTACTATTTCCATTTTTTCCCATCTTTGCCATGTAGTGAGGGGACTGGATGGAATGGATGTTTGGTTTTTGAATGCTGAGTTTTAAGCCAGCCTTTTCACTCTTCTTTTTCATCTTCATCAAGAGAGTCTTTAGCTCCTCTTCACTTTCTGCCATTAGGGTGGTATCATCTGCATATCTGAGGTCGTTGATATTTCTCCTGGTAATTTTTTTTTTAATTTTATTTTTAAACTTTACATAATTGTATTAGTTTTGCCAAATATCAAAATGAATCCATCACAGGTATACATGTGTTCCCCATCCTGAACCCTCCTCCCTCCTCCCTCCCCATACCATCCCTCTGGGTCGTCCCAGTGCACTAGCCCCAAGCATCCAGTATCGTGCATTGAACCTGGACTGGCATCTCATTTCATACATGATATTTTACATGTTTCAATGCCATTCTCCCAAATCTTCCCACCCTCTCCCTCTCCCACAGAGTCCATAAGACTGTTCTATACATCAGTGTCTCTTTTGCTGTCTCGTACACAGGGTTATTGTTACCATCTTTCTAAATTCCATATATATGCATTAGTATACTGTATTGGTGTTTTTCCTTCTGGCTTACTTCACTCTGTATAATAGGCTCCAGTTTCATCCACCTCATTAGAACTGATTCAAATGTGTTCTTTTTAATGGCTAAATAATACTCCATTGTGTATATGTACCACAGCTTTCTTATCCATTCATCTGCTGATGGACATCTAGGTTGCTTCCATGTCCTGGCTATTATAAACAGTGCTGCGATGAACATTGGGGTACACATGTCTCTTTCCCTTCTGGTTTCCTCAGTGTGTATGCCCAGCAGTGGGATTGCTGGATCATAAGGCAGTTCTATTTCCAGTTTTTTAAGGCATCTCCACACTGTTCTCCATAGTGGCTGTACTAGTTTGCATTCCCACCAACAGTGTAAGAGGGTTCCCTTTCCTCCACACCCTCTCCAGCATTTATTATTTGTAGACTTTTGGATCGCAGCCATTCTGACTGGTGTGAAATGGTACCTCATAGTGGTTTTGATTTGCATTTCTCTGATAATGAGTGATGTTGAGCATCTTTTCATGTGTTTGTTAGCCATCTGTATGTCTTCTTTGGAGAAATGTCTATTTAGTTCTTTGGCCCATTTTTTGATTGGGTCATTTATTTTTCTGGAGTTGAGCTGGAGGAGTTGCTTGTATATTTTTGAGATTAGTTGTTTGTCAGTTGCTTCATTTGCTATTATTTTCTCCCATTCTGAAGACTGTCTTTTCACCTTGCTTATAGTTTCCTTTGATGTGCAGAAGCTTTTAAGGTTAATTAGGTCCCATTTGTTTATTTTTGCTTTTATTTCCGATATTCTGGGAGGTGAGTCATAGAGGATCCTGCTGTGATGTATGTCAGAGAGTGTTTTGCCTATGTTCTCCTCTAGGAGTTTTATAGTTTCTGGTCTTATGTTTAGATCTTTAATCCATTTTGAGTTTATTTTTGTGTATGGTGTTAGAAAGTGTTCTAGTTTCATTCTTTTACAAGTGGTTGACCAGTTTTCCCAGGACCACTTGTTAAAGAGATTGTCTTTAATCCATTGTATATTCTTGCCTCCTTTGTCAAAGATAAGGTGTCCATATGTGCGTGGATTTATCTCTGGGCTTTCTATTTTGTTCCATTGATCTATATTTCTGTCTTTGTGCCAGTACCATACTGTCTTGATAACCTGGTAATCTTTATTCCAGCTTGTGAGCCATCCAGCCCAGCATTTCCAGTGATGTACTCTACATGCAAATTAAATAAGCAGTGTGACAATATACAGCTTTGATGTACTCATTTCTCAATTTTGAACCAGTTTGATGTTCCATGGCCAGTTCTAATTATTTCTTCTTGACTTGCATACAGGTTTCTCAGGGGGCAGTAAAGGGGGCTGTATTCTCATCTCTTTAAGAATCTTCCACAGTTTGTTGACACAGTCAAAGGCTTCAGCATAGTCAATAAAGCAGAAATAGATATTTTTATGAAATTCTCTTGCTTTTTTTATTATCCAGTGAATGTTGGCAATTTGATTTCTGGTTCCTCCGCCTTTTCTAAATCCAGCTTCTACATCTGGAAGTTCTTTGTTCATGTCTTGTTGAGGCCTACTACTACTACTACTAAGTCACTTCAGTCATGTCCGACTCTGTGCGACCCCATAGATGGCAGCCCACCAGGCTCCCCCATCCCTGGGATTGTCCAGTGGGTTGCCATTTCCTTCTCCAATGCATGAAAGTAAAAAGTGAAAGGGAAGTAGCTCAGTCATGTTGGACTCTTAGTGACCCCATGGACTGCAGCCTACCAGGCTCCTTCGTCCATGGGATTTTCCAGGCAAGAGTACAGGAGTGGGGTGCCATTGCCTTCTCCTGTTGAGGCCTAGCTTGAAGGATTTTGAGTACTACCTTCTGAGTATGTGAATAGTGTGCACAGTAGTTTGAACATTCTTTGGCATTGCCTTTCTTTGGGCTTGAAATGAAAACTGACCCTTTCCAGTCCTGTGGCCATTGCTGCGTTCTCCAAATTTGCTGGCATAATGAGTGCAGGACTTTAACAGCATCATGTTTTAGGAATTTAAATAGCTCAGCTGGAATCCCATCACCTCCACTAGCTTTGTTTGTAGTAAAGCTTTCTAAGGCCACTGGACATCACATCCAGGATGTCTGGCTCTAGGTGAGTGACCACACCATGGTGGTTATCTAGGTCATTAAGTCCTTTTTTCTGTAGTTCTGTGTATTCTTGCCACCCCCTTTTAATATCTGCTGCTTCTGTTAGGTCCTTGCCATTTCAATCCTTTATTGAGCCCATCTTTGCCTGGAATATTCCCTTAGTATCTCTAGTTTTCTTGGAGAGATCTCTAGTCTTTCCCATTCTATTATTTTCCTCTATTGTTAAATTAAGAAGGCTTTGTTATCTCTCCTTACTATTTTATTTATTTTATTGGACTTCAAAATCACTGAAGACAGTGATTGCAAAAATTAAATTAAAAGACACTTGCTCCTTGGAAAAAAATTATGACAAACCTAGTGTGAAAGTGTCAGTCACTCAGTTGTTTCTGAGTCTTTGAGATGCTATGGACTGTAGGCCACCAGGCTCCTCTGTCCATGCAAATCTCCAGGCAAGAACACTGCAGTGGGTTGCCATTTCCTTCTCCAGGGGATCTTCCTGACCCAGAAATCGAACCCCCCACATTGCAGGCAAATTCTTTACCGTCTCAGCCACCTAGATAGCATATTAAAAAGCAGAGACATCACTTTGCCAACAAAGGTTCGTATAGTCAAAGCTAAGGTTTTTCCAGTAGTCACGTACTGATATGAGAGTTGGATGATAAAGAATGCTGAGCACCAAATAATTGATGCTTCCAAATTGTGGTGCTAGAGAAGACTCTTGAGAGTCCCTTGGACAGAAAGGAGATCAAACCAGTCAATTTTAAAGGAAATCAACCCAAACATTCATTATTAACAGAAGGACTGTTGCTGAAGCTCTAATACTTTGGCCATCTAATGGGAAAAGCCAGTTCATTGGAAAAGACCCTGAGGCTGGTAAAGATTGAGGGCAGGAAGAGAAGGGGGTGACAGAGGATGAGATGGTTGGATGACATGAGCAAACTGAGGGAGATAGTGAAGGACAGGGAAGCCTGCCATGCTACAGTCCAGAGGGTCACAAACAGTTGAACATTTTATGCAAAGATGGGCACAATAAAGGATAGAAATGGTGTAGAGCTAACAGAAGCAGAAGATATTTAAAAAAGGTGGCAAGAATACACAGAAGAACTATACAAAAAAGATCTTCATGACCCAGATAACCACGATGGTGTGATCACTCACCTAGAGCCAGACATCCTGGAGTCCAAAGTCAAGCAGCCTTAGAGAGCATCACTACGAACAAAGCTAGTGGAGGTGATGGAATTCCAGTGGAGCTATTTCAAATCCTAAAAGATGATGCTGTTGAAAGTGCTGCACTCAATATGCCAGCAAGTTTGGAAAACTCAGCAGTGGCCACAGGACTGGAAAACGTTGATTTTCATTCCAATCCCTAAAAAGACAACGCCAAAGAATGCTCAAACTACTGCACAATTGCACTCATCTCACATGCTAGCAAAGTAATGCTCAAAATTCTCCAAGTGAGGCTTCAACAGAAGGTGAACCGAGAACTTCCAGATGTTCAAGCTGGATTCAGAAAAGTCAGAGGAATCAGAGATCAAATTGCCAACACTGGCTGATCATAGAAAAAGCCAGAGAGTTCCAGAAAGACATCTACTTCTACTTTATTGACTATGCCAAGGCCTCTGAACACAACAAACTGGAAAATTTTGCAAGAGATGGGAATACCAGATCACCTGACCTGACTTCTGAGAAATCTGTATGCAGGTCAAGAAGCAACAGTTAAAACCAGAGATGGAACAACAAACTGGTTCCAAATAGGGAAAGGAGTACGTCAAGGCTGTATATTGTCACCCTGCTTATTTAACTTACATGCAGAGCACATCATGAGAAATGCCAGGCTGGATGATGCACAGGCTGGAACCAAGACTGCCGGGAGAAATATCAATAACCTCAGATATGCAGATGATGCAACCCTTATGACAGAAAGTGAAGAGGAATTGAGGAGCCTCTTGATGAAAGTGAAAGAGGATAGGGAAAAAGCTGACTTAAAACTCAACATTCAAATAACTAAGATTATGGCATCATCCAGTCCCATCACTTTATGGCAAATAGATGGGGAAACAATGGAAATAGACTTTACTTTCTTGGGTTCCAAAATCCAAAAGCTAGCATCATTGTGAAATATAAAGCCACATCTTTTATTTTGGGTGACTGAAGCCATGAAATTAAAAGACACTTGCTCACTGGAATAAAAGCTATGACCAACCTAGACAGCATGTTAACAATCAGAAACTTTGCCAACAAAGGTCCATCTATTCAAAACTCTGGTTTTTCCAGTACTCATCTATGAATGTGATAATTGGACTATAAAGAAAACTGAACGCCGAAGACTTTTGGACTACGGTGTTGGAGAAGACTCTTAAGAGTCCCTTGGACTACAAGGAGATCAAACCAGTCAATTTTAAAGGAAATCAGTCCCGATTATTCATTGGAAGGACTGATGCTGAAGATGAAGCTCCAATACTTTGGCCACCTGATGCAAAGAACTGATTCACTGGAAAAGACCCTGATGCTGGAAGAGTTTGAAGGCAGAAGAAGGGGACGACAGAGGATGAGATGGTTGGATGGCATCACTGACTCAATAGACATGAGTTTGAGCAGACTCCAGGAGTTGGTAATGGACAGGGTAGCCTGGCATGCTGCAGTCCATGGGGTTGCAAAGAGCTGGACACGGCTGAGCAACTGAACTGAACTAGAGACTGAACAACGGCAACAATGACAGAACTGATTTTGATTCTAAAAGACTGAATTAAAAATCACTGAAGCTGTGTCGAGGGCAGGACAATTCAGTTCTGCAGTACACATAGAATGTTATCAGATTGTCTATTTTTAAGAGTCTCTGAAATATTACTGCTCAATATGGAAATGGCAACCCACTCCAGTATTCTTGCCTGGAGAATCCCATGGACAGAGGAGCCTGGTGGGCTACAGTCCACAGGGTCGCAAAGAGTTGGACACGACTGAGCGACTTCACTTTCACTTTCACTTCATGCTGTTTATTTTCTGTCATCATACATCCATCACATTCTCTATAGCATGGGAAGTACTATTTTAGAAAAATGTGGGGGACAAACAAACTACCAGAAGCACAAAATGCTTGTCCTCTGGTCTCCCTGAAATTTTCTTTACGTCAAGATAAAATGAAAGTCCTGCATTCATATGATTCAAATTGTAGGAAGATAGTAAATATTTCAAAATGCAAAAAAAAAAAAAAAAAAAAGGCAAGATACCATAGCACACAAAGCATAGATTAATTGTATTCCTATTGATTCTCTTTCTACCAATAAGGCAATCAAGGTCAGGTAACGTAACCCACATAGCCTGTTTTTTTTTACCTGCAAAATGGGGATAAGGAGATTATCTCAAGGAGAGAACTAATGGAAATTATTATGACTTATCACAATCATTTTAAGAGGGTCTCCTGAATTCAATGTCGATCAATACATTATTTACCAACAATGTAAATTTTTTTTTGGCTGAATAATATAAATCTTTATAAAATAAATTTGATCTTTATTTAGCTCAACTTTCTTTACAGTTAATAAATCTAAAATTCTCAAAGATAACTGTGGAAAAGCTTAGTTAAATTTGAATATGATTCTTTTTGACATACTTTCATAATATGCTGCTGTAAAAGTCAAAGAGGGTAAAGCTAGCATCATTGTGAAATATAAAGCCACATCTTTTATTTGAAAGTGAACTTCCTAGGACTAGTTTCTCTTACATTCTTTGGGAAACACTCATCTAATTCTTTTTAAAAGAATCCCATTGCTATTGCCACATGTTGTAAAGCTTATAAAATCATTAGAAAAACAATATTTTATTTCCACTCATTAATTATAATCTACTGTTTAGCTAACTCAGAAAATACACATAGTTATACTTTGTTGTGTTTGTAAAAATACTTTTTAAGTTGAAATGTTTTTCAAATAGGGGAAAACTGCTTTGTTTTTCAGAGAACATGAATCCATCTGAAACAAGATTTTATTTTGCTTCTGGATTGTTGAATTTGGGGAATGCTATCGGTATGTCGCTAAGGCTAATTGTTGACCATAAAGGATGTGGTTTTACTATGGAAATAAAAATATCCAACAACCAGAACAGGCATCTTCCAGGAACGTTGGTCAGTCACTGAGCATCACATTATGGGTCATGGAAACACTGCCTGAGCTTTGACTTGATACATCAAAAATGGAATATAATGTTTAATTCTTCATACACTTGAAGGCATTTCAGGAAAATTATAACAAAGATAAGGGATATTTTTTAGACAGTGTCCCACAGTGTCCATAAGGCAACAGACTACATTAGTCTTATTGCTGTTGAAACAAATTACCAACAATTTAATAACTTAAAAGAGTGCAAACATATGATTTCACATTTTAAAAGTCTGAAATAGGTTCTTTGGGTTTAAAATCAAGGTGTTAGCAGGGCTGAATTCCTTCTGGGGGCTCTAGGAGAGAAAAAGTATCCCTGCCTTTTTTAGTTTCTGGAGGCTGCCTCCATTCCCTGGTTCATACCCCCTTCTATCTTCAATAAAAATCAGCAAATAAATCACTCTGACCTCTGCTTCTGTCATCATGTCTCCTTCTATGATTCTTCCTCTCCTGAATCCTTTTCTAAGGTCCCATGCAATTATATTGGGCCCACCCAGAAAAATATGTCCATCTCAAGATCCTTAACTTAATCATATCTGTAAAGTCCCTCTTGTCAGGCAATAAAATATTAATAGATTCCAGGATTAGAATATGAACATCTTTGGAGGGACATTTTTCTACCCACCACAACACTCCCCTTTTCTTCACATCCAAAAAAACAAAAACAAAAAAAAACAGTTGAAATCTTTGAGTTAGCAATCATAATTCTCAATTTAATGAACATCAACAGTAATGATTTAGATTTTCAGAGTACTGATAGAAGATTTACTTGCCAGGTGACTGAAAAAATATAAATAGCACCAGCAACTGAATTTAAGAAATGGAGAACATTACTTTAGAGATTTTATTACATACAGCTTACATAGACAGAGAATGATTTTGTCTCACAGCTACTATATCCATCAACTCAATTTTATCACTTTGCTTTTCTAAACAAGAAAGTGTTTTATAAATCATACACATCTGTCATCTTATTTGCTGCTGTATGAGGCATCATGTGTTAAGAATAAGTGTTTAGAGTTCAATGTGATATATCCTCTCTTTTTAATAACTTGTCTCTGCTTGGTATTTTCTCACCTTGCAGCAAAATTTTAGAGATTGCTGTGTTCTCCAATGAGTTATTATAAATCCAAAGAGACTTACCACATGCAAAGAGAAAAAAAAGTATCTGTTTGTTTGATAATTCACTGGGTCCATTCTTCATATCAGATAAATGCTATCTGACCATGTGAGAGGTAATAAAAGCCAATAGCCATTTTGTTAAATTCCTCTTCTGCGACATCTGTGTGTGGGTGATTACACACTTTCAGCGTATCATGTGTGCTGGTCATTAGAGCTAGACCTGGCTCATCTAAATCAATTTGTAATGTATGTAGATTAGTTACAGATTTTCACTGCTAATGCTTCATAATATGACTCATATTCATAATTTAGTTATTCAACAAAGATAAAAAATAGCTAGTCAAACTGAGAACAATTGCTTTTCTTTTTGACCTCATTACAGGTTTGAGTTTCAGTTTGCTTATATCCTGGATTCATATCAGTTCAAATAAAACATGACTACAGATAATTTAGGGCTACTGACCATCAGGGCAATCAGCAAACTTGCACTGCAGTAGAAGAGTGAACACCCTAATATAATATCCTGAGTAATCTGCTCTGAAGACAATAATAGGGAGAGAGACACAATGAGAATTATTCTGACATTTCAGTAATTAAATTCATTTTGTGTCTAGATCAATCCGACTTAACTCTGAATTCCACTCTAGAATGGGTTTCAAGACATGTTTTCACTGTATTCAGGTACCTGAATGGGACCTTTCAGAAGATCTCAAAGGGAAATAACTCATTTGGTAACTGTACTTTCAGGGACTCTGGTACAGACTAGTCTAAAGAATAAATCACTGATGTGAAAGTAATGTGTCTCTGGAGGAACTGTCATTTTATCTTGTTCAGGTTTGGTTTCAGAGACACTGTGTCACAGGTGACATCGTACTGTACTTGCAAGTGAGCTAGAACTGGGCCAACATCTACTCCGTGAACACGGAACAAGAAGTTGGTGTTCTAGTGAGAGTCAGCAAGAGGTTCATGTTCCCTGAGGCAGATAACCCAAACCTTATAGCAAGTAAGTTCATCTGCACCATTTTTCTAGATTCCACATATAAGTGACATTATATGATATTTGTTATTCTCTTTCTGACTTATTTCACTCTAAATGAAAATCTCTAGATCCATCTAAACGGCACTATTTAGTTCCTTTTTATGGCTGAGTAACATTCCATTGTGTATATATGTACTAATCTTCTTTTCTGCTACTGCTACTGCTGCTAAGTCGCTTCAGTTGTGTCCGACTCTGTGTGACCCCAAAGACGGCAGCCCACCAGGCTCCCCCATCCCTGGGATTCTCCAGGCAAGAATACTGGAGTGGGTTGCCATTTCCTTCTCCAATGCATGAAAGTGAAGAGTGAAAGTGAAGTCTCTCAGTCATGTCCAACTCTTTGTGACCCCATGGACTGCAGCCTACCAGGCTCCTCCGTCCATGGGATTTTCCTGGCAAGAGTACTGGAGTGGGGTGCCATATCCACTTGCAAAGCAGAAATAGAGTCACAGATGTAGAGAACAAACTTGCAGTTACCAAGGAGAGAAACAGTGTGATGAATTGGAGGATTGGGATTGACATATATACACCACTATGTATAAAAGGGATAACTATTGAGCCCCTCCTGTACAGCAAAGGGAACTCTTCTCAGTGCTCTGTGGTAGCCGAAATGAGAAGGAAATCTAAAAAAGAGGGGACACATGTATACATATAACTGATTCACTTTGCTGCAAACGGAAACTAACACAATATCGCAAACTATTTTTATTGTTGTTGTTCAGTCACTCGGTTATGTTGGACTCTTTGTGACCCCATGGACACAGCACTCTAGGCTCCTGGGTCCTCCACTGTATCCCAGTGTTTGCTCAGATTCATATACATTGAGTCAGTTCAGTTCAGTTCAGTCGCTCAGTCCTGTCCGACTCTTTGTGACCCCACGAATCGCAGCACGCCAGGCCTCCCTGTCCATCACCAACTCCCAGAGTTCACTCAGACTCACGTCCATCGAGTCAGTGATGCCATCCAGCCATCTCATCCTCTGTCGTCCCCTTCTCCTCCTGCCCCCAATCCCTCCCAGCATCAGAGTCTTTTCCGATGAGTCAGCTCTTCGCATCAGGTGGCCAAAGTACTGGAGTTTCAGCTTTAGCATCATTCCTTCCAAAGAAATCCCAGGGCTGATCTCCTTCGCAATGGACTGGTTGGATCTCCTTGCAGCCCAAGGGACTCGCAAGAGTCTTTTCCAACACCACAGTTCAAAAGCACCAATTCTTTGACACTCAGCCTTCTTCACAGTCCAACTCTCACCTCCATACATGACCACTGGAAAAACCATAGCCTTGACTAGACAGACCTTTGTTGGCAAAGTAATGTCTCTGCTTTTGAATATGCTATCTAGGTTGGTCATAACTTTCCTTCCAAGGAGTAAGCGTATTTTAATTTCATGGCTGCAGTCACCATCTGCAGTGATTTGGGGGCCCAAAAGAATAAAGTCTGATGCTGTTTCCACTGTTTCCCCATCTATTTCCCATAAAGTGAAGGGACCAGATGCCATGATCTCCGTTTTCTGAATGTTGAGCTTTAAGCCAACTTTTTCATTCTCTTCTTTCACTCTCATCAAGAGGCTTTTTAGTTTCTTTTCACTTTCTGCCATAAGGATGGTGTCATCTGCATATCTGAGGTTATTGATATTTCTCCTGACAATCTTGATTCCAGCTTTTGCTTCTTCCAGCCCAGCGTTTTTCATGATGTACTCTGCATATAAGTTAAATAAACAGGGTGACAAGATACAGCCTTGACGTACTCCTTTTCCTATTTCTAACCAGTCTGTTGTTGCATGTCCAGTTCTAATTGTTGCTTCCTGACCTGCATATAGGTTTCTCAAGAGGCAGATCAGGTGGTCTGGTATTCCCATCTCTTTCAGAATTTTCCACAGTTTATTGTGATCCACACAGTCAAAGGCTTTGGCATAGTCAATAAAGCACAAATAGGTGTTTTTCTTGAAGTGTCTTCCTTTTTCCATGATCCAGCAGATGTTGGCAATTTGATCTCTGGTTCCTCTGCCTTTTCTAAAACCAGCTTGAACATCTGGAAGTTCACAGTTCATGTATTGCTGAAACCTGGCTTGGAGAATTTTGAGCATTATTTTACTAGCGTGTGAGATGAGTGTAATTGTGCAATACTTTGAGCATTCTTTGGCATTGCCTTTCTTTGGGGTTGGAATGAAAACTGCCCTTTTCAAGTCCTGTGGCCACTGCTGAGTTTTCCAAATTTGCTGGCATATTGAGTGCAGCACTTTCACAGCATCATCTTTCAGGATGTGAAATAGCTCAACTGTAATTCCATCACCTTCACTAGCTTTGTTCGTAGTCATGCTTTCTAAGGCCCACTTGACTTTACATTCCAGGATGTCTGGCTCTAGGTGAGTGATCACACCATCATGATTATCTGGGTCACGAAGATCTTTTTTGTACAGTTCTTCTGTGTATTCTTGCCACCTCTTCTTAATATCTTCTGCTTCTTTTAGGTCCATACCATTTCTATCCTTTATTGAGCCCATCTTTGCATGAAATGTTCCCTTGGTATCTCTAATTTTCTTGAAGAGATCTCTAGTCTTTCCCATTCTGTGTTTTTCTCTATTCTTTTGCATTGATCGCTGAGGAAGGCTTTCTTATCTCTCCTTGCTATTCTTTGGAAATCTGCAATCAGATGCTTATATCTTTACTTTTCTCCTTTTCTTTTTCACTTCTCTTCTTTTCACAGCTATTTGTAAGACCTCCCCAGATAGCCATTTTGCTTTTTTTGCATTTCTTTTCCATGGGGATGGTCTTGATCCCTGTCTCCTGTACAATGTCATGAACCTCCATCCATAGTTCATCAGGCACTCTATCTATCAGATCTAGGCCCTTAAATCTATTTCTCACTTCCACTGTATAATCGTTAGGGATTTGATTTGGGTCATACCTGAATAGTCTAGTCATTTTCCCTACTTTCTTCAATTTAAGTCTGAATTTGGCAATAAGGAGTTCATGATCTGAGCCACAGTCAGCTCCTGGTCTTATTTTGCCTGACTGTATAGAGCTTCTCCATCTTTGGCTGCAAAGAATATAATCAGTCAGATTCTGGTGTTGACCATCTGGTGATGTCCATGTGTAGAGTCTTCTCTTGTGTTGTGGGAAGAGAGTGTTTGCTATGCCCTTGTGTTCTCTTGGCAAAACTCTATTAGCCTTTGCCCTGCTTCATTCTGTATTCCAAGGCCAAATTTGCCTATTACACCAAGTATTTCTTGACTTCCTACTTTTGCATTCCAGTCCCCTGTAATGAAAAGGACATCTTTTTTTGGGTGTTAGTTCTAAAAGGTCTCATAGGTCTTCATAGAACCATTAAAATTCAGCTTCTTCAGCATTCCTGGTTGGGGCATAGACTTGGATTACTGTGATATTGAATGGTTTGCCTTGGAAATGAACAGAGATCATTCTGTCATTTTTGAGATTGCATCCAAGAACTGTATTTTGGACTCTTTTGTATTTGGACCATTATGGCTACTCCATTTTTTCTGAGGGATTCCTGCCCACAGTAGTAGATATAATGGTCATCTGAATTAAATTCACCCATTCAAGTCCATTTTAGTTTGCTGATTCCTAAAACGTCGACGTTCACTCCTGCTATCTCCTGTTTGAGTACTTCCAATTTGCCTTGATTCATAGACCTAACATTACAGGTTCCTATGCAATATTGAGGTCTGACTATTTAGGTTGTCATACCTATTCTTTCTTGTTCATTTTATAATCCCGAGACAGCAACATGGTCACTTGAGAATAATTAAAATTTCAAGTTACTTAATCCCATGAGGGTAGGGTGGCAGGGCATGGGGTTTTGGGGGGCTGCCATCAAACAGCAAATAAATTTAAATTTCAGACTATGTGGAAACTTCTCATTATAAGTAATCCTTATCAAAACTACTAGTCAATGCATGACAAAGCATTTGTATTAAGAGGTTTTTTTTTTTTCTCTTTACTAGTTTCTTTTTTGAAATTTGTTGTATTTAGCAATTAATGTCCTTTTCTTCACAGTCCCTTTTTTTAAAAGTTACAATATCACTATATTGAATATCACTAACATTGAGTCAGTGATGCTATCTAACCATTTCACCCTTTTCTTGCCTTCAGTCTTGCCTAGAATCCTTGTTTGTTCCAATGAGTCAGCTCTTTGCATCAAGTGCCCAAAGTATTGCAGCTTCAACATCAGTCCTTCCAATAAATTTTCAGGTTTAAGTTCCTTTAGTATTGACTGGTTTGATGTCTTTGCTGTCCAAAGGACTCTCAAGAGTCATCTCCAGCACCACAATTTGAAAGCATCAATTTTTCAGCACTCAGTCTTCTTTATGGACCAATTCTTACATCTGTACATGACTGCTGCAAAAACCATAGCTTTAAATATATGAATCTTTGTCAGCAAAGTGATGCCTCTGTTACTTCAATAAAAATTAATTTTAAAAACATCACAGCAGTCCAGGACCAGGCTCTATCTATCACTATCTTCTGATGCTACGTCATGTACAAAGGAGTCTCTAGTGTGAGGGAAGCTGGACAGAAGACTGGATGGAAGATCATTCCTTCAAATTTGACTAATGAAGGAGGTGGCTGCAGACTGTTCTAACAGGGGCTCATTTGGAAGGGACATTAGAAAAGATCATCCAGAGGGAGAAAAAGTAAAAGACAAAGGAGGGAAAAAAATGAAGATAAAGACAGTCCTTGTTTTGAGTTAGAATAATGTACAATAAATAGTCTTATTCAGTTAGGATTTATAGATAAATCAACTATATAATTTTACATAGAATATTACTTTTGGATGGAAGGGGCAATCAACGTTAGAATGTTCAAGATTGCCAGCCACTCTAGGAAGTGAAAAAAAAAAAACAAAAACAAAAAACAGTGCTGGAATGCTGGCTTGTGCTGTTGTATCACTCTTATACCTGCCTTGTTAGAAGCTATTTTTATCTACTCTCTTCTTTTGGAACATGTTCCTACATTATCTTCTGTTAGTTACTGGTACTACTCTGGGTTTTCATCTTCTGGTTCAGTATATACTGGCTCTCCCCATCCTCTCCATTTTGGACAGTTGCTGTCCCCTCTTGGTCTCAGGCCTCTACAACTATGTTCTGCTTTTGGTTGTCAGCACACGATACAAACCATCTGTCACTCCCCAGCTCAACTCACCCTTCATATCATCCTGTTTTCAGTGTTATCCATGAACCTCCTACACAAAAGATGGGTGTGTATAAATACACAGACTCCTAAACCCCACTTTAAGAATATGGCAAGGTTCATTTATAACATTTATATCAAGTTTATTGGACTGCAGGATACATTTTGACAAAAACTGTGTTAAGTCTTCAAATTACTAGAAAAAGACAAACCTCTGTCCTTTCTTTTCCCTACCCCTAGTTGCTTAACTGAATTTTGTAGGTAAGTTGACCTACACAGAATTTCGAGAGAACAGAAGTATTGTGAGTAGCCACTCTGCAAAGTACAAATTAAGAATCAGGATTAAATTTTTATTTATTGATATAAACATATAACATTATTAAATATTTAATGATAGTCATGAGACTAATCCAGTATACTGCTGAAAATAGCAGATGCCATGCTGTGTTACTCATCATTAAGGTGCAAATTAATTATGTGTAAATCAGAAAATAGATTTCCAGGGTCACTTTCTGTGCTAAAAAAAATCACCAGCTCCCAATATAAGTTTATCTATTAGTAGAAGGTGAAGAATTTCAGTGACACTCTTTCAGAATGTAACACAGGCATTCTAGGCAGGCATGGATGGCAGGGCATGGGGTTGTGGGGGGCTGGAGGAATTTATACAGCTGCAATCAAACAGCAAATAAATTTAAATTTCAGACTATGTAGAAATTTCTCATTACAGGTAATCCTTATCAAAACTACTAGTCAGTGCATGACAAAGCATTTCTATTAAGAGTTTTTTTTTTTTCTTTACAAGTTTCTTCTTTGAGTTTTGTTGTGTTTAGTAATTAATGTCCTTTTCTTCAAAGTCCCTTTTTTAAAAAAGTTACAAACATAAGATAAAGGGTTCATGTAACCTTTTAATGGAGCAATAAGGATCCTGGTTGACTTATGAAGTTAATTAATTCTAGTCTTTCCAAAAGAGATATTAAAGTCATTGTTTGGGAGTGGAAATAGAGAAGTAGTCTGACAAGTTGCTACAGCTTTTGATCACAGGCATGAACAGATTCACTGACAAAACTTAACAATTTTGTTATGTATTTGTGTAGACAACATGAGTACAACCCATGCCAGTAATTTGTTTTGCTCAAAATAATGACTTATTTAAAAACTCGCTACCTTTTCAGTATATGCAAATTAGTTGTGTCACATTGTGCTTTTTTCAAGAACATTTGTTAGCAATTAAGAGATAAAGATGATAAAAATGTTTATCCTCATGGGATTAAGTAACTTGAAATTTTAATTATTCTCAAGTGACCATGTTGCTGTTTCGGGATTATAAAATGAACAAGAAAGAATAGGTCTGACAACCTAATTCTTCAGACCTCAGATGGCATTAGAAGGAAAATCTTTACTCATGGGTGTCTTAAGACTAAAAGGTATTTCCACTAGAAGTCTCGGTATTTCAAGACAGATAATCAGAGAAGGTCCAAAACTAAATTTCATGTTACACAGAATTTGTAAGTGGCAATACAGTAGACAGGTGGAATTTGGGGGAAAATTCCCTAAAACCTCATGGCTTGGCATGCCTACTTCACATAATATTATTTAAATGTTTATTGAGAACTTTCTAGGCTCACGTATTGAAGCTATAAACTTTAATTGTTTAGTCATCACTGTAAGCCTGTGGGGAAAGTTCTATAGTGATTCCAATTCCATAGCTGAGGCAAAAGGGAAGATCAAAAAAAAAATAAAATTAGGATCTCACCTCAGATGATTACAGCACAGCCTGCATGTTTAAACACCATGCTCTTCTACCTAGTAAATTGTGATTTATGTGTAATTGTATAGGGGAGATACTTTGATCATAGGATAGAGCCATGCTCAAATTCTTCCAGGATGACAACTGCCTAATGTATGGTACGTAAAATTGATATTATCATTAAATGACAGCATTCTCACATTACTTACTGATTATAATACATTTTTAAAAGCTATATAGGGGACTTTTGTTTCTTATATATATCATGTCTCAGCTTTAGAACTTTGAATCACATGATACAACTACAAATACAAGAAAAAGCTTTAACTATGATAGCATTTATCTAAAATGATTCAATATGAATCAATTCTTCAAAATGAAGATTTTTATATTTATAAATGTTCATTAATATTTAAGGTTACATCTTGGAGAAGGCAATGGCACCCCACTCCAGTACTCTTGCCTGGAAAATCACATGGATGGAGGAGCCTGGTAGGCTGCAGTCCATGGGATTGCTAAGAGTCTGACACGGCTGAGCGACTTCACTTTCGCTTTTCACTTTTATGCATTGGAGGAGGAAATGGCAACCCACTCCAGTGTTCTTGCCTGGAGAATCCCAGGGATTGGGGAGCCTGGTGGGCTGCCGTCTATGGGGTCGCACAGAGTCGGAAACGACTGAAGCGACTTAGCAGCAGCAAGGTTACATCTTAAGTTTTGAGATTTAAAATTTAACTTCAAAGATAAGCTTTCAGAATATTTGATCCACTTTTACATGTATCTTTTATTACTTTCTTGGAATTTGGGGAAATAGTCCTATTATTTTCATAATTCCAAGCAAAGAGCTGGTTATATAGTAGACAGTTAATAAATATTGGATTGATAAACTGATTTACCTTGTTTCTAAGCTTTGCCCCTGGTAATTTGTACTATAGTTGTTATTGTGCAGTCGCTAAGTCCTATCCAACTCTTCGTGACCCCACAGACTGCAGCATGCCAGGCTTCCCTGTCCACTATCTCCCAGAGTTTGCTCAAACTCATGTCCTTGAGTCACGGATGCCATCCAACCATCACATCCTCTGTTGTCCCCCTTCTACTGCCCTCAATCTTTGCCAGCATCAAGGTCATTTCCAGTGAGTCAACTCTTCCCATCAAGGGGCTATAATATTAGAGCTTCAGCTTCAGTAGCAGTCCTTTCAATAAATATTCAGGGTTGGTTTCCTTTAAGATTGACTGATTTGATCTCCTTGCTGTCCAAAGGACTTTCAAGACTCTTCTTCAGCACCACAGTTTGGAAGAATAGATTCTTCAGCCCTCAGTCTTTTTTATGGTCCAGCTATTACATCCGTACATGACCACTGGAAAAACCATAGCTTTGACAGTACAGACCTTTGTCAGCTTTGCTTTCTTTGCTTTCTCATATGCTGTCTAGGTTTGTCATAGCTTTTCTTCCAAGGAGGAAGCTTCTTTTAATTTCATGGCTGCAATCACCATCCACAGTGATTTTGGAACACAAGAAAATAAAATCTGCCACTGTTTCCATTTTCCCCCTGTCTATTAGCCATGAAGTGATGGAACTGAATGCCATGATCTTAGTTTTTTGAATATTGAGTTTTAAGCCAGTGTTTCCACTCTCCTCTTTCACCCTCATCAAGAGGCTCTTTAGTTTCTCTTTACTTTTTGCCATTAGAGTAGTAGTATTTGCATACAGAAGTTGCTGATATTTCTCCTGGTAATCTTGATGCAGCCCTGCATTTCACATGCTGCACTTTGCATATCATGGGTTTCTGATAGCTCACTTGGTAAAGATTCTTCCTGCTGCAGGAGATCCTGCTTTGATTCCTGGGTTGGGAAGATCCCCTGGAGAAGGCATAGGCTACCCACTCCAGTATTATTGGGCTTCCCTTGTAGTTCAGCTGGTAAAGAATCTGCCTGCAATGTGCAAGACCTGGGTTTGATCCCTGGGTTGGGAAGATACCCTCGAGAAGGAAATAGCAATCCACTCCAGTATTCTGGCCTGGAGAATTCCATGGACTGTATAGTGCATGGAGTCACAAAGAGTCGGACATGACTGAGCTATTTTCATTTCACTTCACTCTGCATATAAATTAAATAAGCAGGGTGACAATATACAGCCTTGATCCCTTTCCCAATTTTGAACCAGTCCATTGTTCCATGTCTAACCATTGCTTCTTGACCTGCATACAGGTTTTTCAGGAGTCAGTTAAGGTTGTCCAGTATCCCCATCTCTTTAAGAACTTTCCACAGTTTGTTGTGATCCACACAAAGGCTATGAAGCAGAAGCAGATGTTTTTCTGGAATTCCCTTGCTTTTTCTATGATCCAATGGATGTTGGCAATTTGATATCCTGTTCCTCTGTCTCTTCTAAATCCAACTTGTGTATCTGAAAGTTCTCATTTCACATAATGTTGAAGCTTAGTTTGAAGGATTTTGAGCATTATCTCGCTAGAATGTGAGATGAGCAAAATTGTGAGGTAATATGAACATCCTTTGGCATCGCTTTCCTTTGGGATTAGAATGAAAACTGAAACGTGTACTGGAAAAATCCAGTCCTATTGCCATTGCTAAGTTTTCCAAATTTGTAGGCATAAAGAGTGCACTACTGTAACAACATCATATTTTAGGATTTGAAATAGCTCAGCTGGAATTCCATCACCTCTATGAGCTTTGTTTGCAGTAATGCTTCCCAAGCTCCACTTGACTTCACACTCCAGGATGTCTGGCTCTAGGTGAGTGACCACACCATCATGGTTACCTGGGTCATTAAGACCTTTCTTGTAGTCCTTTTGTGTTCTTGCCACCTCTTCTTAATCTCTTCTGTTTCAGTTATGTCTTTGCTTTTTCTGTCCTTTTTGTGCTCATCTTTGCATGAAATGTTCCCTTGGTATCTGCAATTTTCTTGAAGAGATCTCTTGTCTTTCCCAATCTATTGTTTTCCTCTATTTCTTTGCATTGATCATTTAGGAAGTATTTCTTATCTCTCCTTGCTATTCTCTGGAACTCTGCATTCAGATGAGTATATCTTTCCCTTTCTCCTTTGCCTTTTGCTTCTTTTCTTCCTCAGTTATTTGTAAGCCCTCCTCACACAACCATTTTGCCTTCCTGCATTTCTATTACTTTGGGATGATTTTGGTGACTGCCTTCCATACACTCTTGCAAACCTCCATCCACAGTTCTTCAGGCATTCTATCTAGCGGATCTAATCCCTTGAATCTACTTGTCACCTCCACTGTATAATCATAAGGGATTTGATTTAGGTTATACCTGAATGGCCTAGAGGTTTACTGCCATATTAAAAATCCTTAATGGTAAAATAAAACTTATTTTGGGATTAAAACATTCTTCAAATGGGATTAGAAAAGGTTTTCCTTTTTTTCCTCCCTAAACATATCAGTTAATTCATTGTTTATCAGCTTTAAAACTGAAGGTTCCCTTTTTCCATTACTTGGGTCACTGAATGTTATCTGAGGGTCCAGCGAATGCTTTGCTTCCCTACCATTATATAAATTCTCTAATTTCCTGTAGAATTAGTAGCTGGTGGAACATATATGATGAATTTCAACTTTGACAACAGACTTTCGATGCTAAGTATGCTTTGTTCAAAGAAGTCTTATAGTTTAAAGAATTCCTACTCATTTCCTGGGACTTCCAGAGTCCATCTTCTTTGTAGGATGCATTCCAAATTTTGACTTTGACAGCTCCTAGTTGTGCCTTTAGTAACCCTCATCCTAAATTAGATCTTCAAGCACTGAAGCTGTATCTTTTACAGTTGTATTTCTACCTGTATTAAGCTCTGTTTTTGCCTACTTTGGGACTTTTCATTGTTTGTTTATGTGGTTATGTGTTTTACCAAGCAGTAGTTGAAAAACCTAAAAATCAAGCTCTTATCACTGACGTAAAGAGGTCTGCCAAATACTAACTGCACCATAAATGTTTGTGAGTGACTGAACTGCTGTCATACAGAAATTCATGAGGTTTTGTCAGTGGCTCTATTCCATGTCCTATTATGATGCTTTTTGTCAACCACCCATCATGATACTAAAAATGTCATTTACTCTTTCTCCTTTCCTTATTCTCCTACTCTTTTTCTTCTGATTTTGTTTCCATTACCTTTTTCTCTTCCTCCTCAAAATATAATATTGGGTTATATTCTATTTATATATTTTATTTATATTATTTATTTAATTATTGGGTTTCTCCTCACCATCAAGGCTGAGAAGTTTCTACTCTGGCTTTAAAAAGAAAGAAAGTGAAAGTCACTCAGCCATGTCTGACTCTTTGCAACCACATGGACCATACAATCCATGGAATTCTCCAGGCCAGACAGAATACTGGAGTGAGTAGCCGTTCTCTTCTTCAGGGGATTTTCCCAACCTAGGGATTGAACCCAGGTCTCTCACATTGCAGATGGATTCTTTACCAGCTGAACCACAAGGGAAGCCCTTAAGTATGGATCACCCAATCAAATACTCCACCATCTTATTTTGAGTAATCAGATAGAGGATTTTGTGTTTTCACTAAAAATATTCATAAATGAAAAATGTACTGTATTAACCAGGATTCACCAGAGAAACAAAACTAATGGATCTGTCTATCTATCTATCTATCTTTGAGTTGGCACATATAATCACGGGGGCTAAGTCCCCGTGATCTGCTATCTGCAAGGTGGTGACCCAGATAAGCCAGTGATACAGCTCCAATATGAGTACAAAGTCTTAGGAGTCAGGGGAGCCAGTGGTATAAATCTCAGTCCAAGGACAATGTCTCAGTTGGGCAGGGAGACAGAAATAGGGCAAATTCTCCCTTCCTACCCTTTTCATTCTAGTCAGGCCCTCTTAATGGATTGGACCATGCCACCCCCCACCCCCATCTATTTTACTGAGTCCACAGATTCAAATGCTAATCTCATCCAGAAATACCCTCATAGACACATTCCGAAGTGTTTAATCTGGGCACTCATGGCCCATCATGGACATTTCAGTGTCTGATATAGCCTTTGAATTCCAGGGGGTATAATCCAGTTTTAAGTCATTTTGCAAATTCAGAAAACTAATGTAGTCTTCTAAACTTCACAGACTATCCAAGTCATATAAGGAAAAATTATAAAACACCCTTAAATCCCAAAAGATTTAACATCTCACTAAGGGAAGGACACCTTTAATTCATTCCTCTTGAATGGATCAGATGCTTTAGTAAAAAGTAAAGAAGGAAGGAAGGAGGAAGGAATATGAAAAGATTAAAACAACGGCAGTTTATTACTACCTGTTCAACATCAAACAGCCTTATTTCTTCTCAGTCTTGAAAAAATAAAAGCATCTGCTTTTGTTTCATGAAGACGTATTTCATTGAGGTTGCTCTATTTTTTAAAAAGTGATGTAGGATTGTGTAAATGTGATTATTATTCTGACCTATATCTCTAGACTCTACAATTTAGAATCATGGGAGGAATGACTATTGATACAATGTCCTATTCAAATAGAAAGACAATCCAATAGAAACACTCTCTTGCATTTGAAACATTTCATAATCTCATTGACAAAGGAACTTTGGAAGTTTTGCAATAACTGCATGCATAGGTCTCGGTAAAAACAAATAAAAATCCTTTTTTTTTTTTTTCTTACAATGACTTTTTATATCCTAGATGCTGTGGTTTTGTTTGTTCAAGTTTCTACCCCAAAGAAAGTAGCTTTCCTTGCATACACAGTATCATGGTCAAAGTCTTTATCTTGTCTTCTTCATTGGTCATAGCCATCTTACACTCAAATGGTGTTAGAGCTTTTTAATTGCATTATGCAGGCTATTAAAATGAAGCAATCAGGGAGAACCGGTTGCAAGTCCAAGAGAAGTGGTAAAAATCATATGCAACTAATACTTTTGCTCTTTGAAATGACTATAAAAGATACTGGCTATGTCAGCAGACAATTAGATCAGCAGTGCAAAGAAACGAAAATACAATACAGGAAAGAAAGCAACTTTTAAAAAGAAAAAAAAATTCCTTTTCAGTTGGCTCTCTGGAAAAATCCCCCCACACATCCAAGTTTGACTTGACTATATTTCTTATAAACTTCTGTCACACTGGTGGTTAAATTCACAAATAAACAAATTATTTGGAATGTTTTAAAAGCCTAGGTTCATCTGATGAAGAAGATGCCTAGAAGCAGTTGAGTCTCAAGATAATAGGAACTACTTACATAATTAAAATTGTCTACCTTTACCCATGACACTAAGTGTCTCAGAATTTATATAAACTCATTTTATTTATCAGTGTGCTTTGGAAATCCCTCTTGCAACATCGAATATAGAAGTAGTAACAAATAAAAAGAGGAAACGAGATGCTGCTTCTTTGGCAATATCTCAACTTCATTATCTTAAAAGCTGAGCAAAGCTGGTCTTAGTCACCTTTACATTAAGAGAAAAGAAAAAGATATCTAAGAGTCAAAAATCATCATTCAGAGCTTTCTGCTTAGAGGAGATTCCAAAGAGCAATTTCTATGTTTACCCTCTGCCTGTTCAGCACTTTTGTGTCTGTCCCTACACGTCTCTACAATTCCCTTGCACTAAATAAGGCTGAATTTAACAAAGTGAAGAATTCAGTTTCACACATTGCTAAGTATGAAAATAGTGTTCCATAAACGAACTGCACTGCTAGCTTACGTTTCCTGAATGAAAGAGTAGATGACCGATGATGAAATGAACTAACAAATTGAAAGTTAGTATGTATAATAGAGAGGATTTGGTATGTGGCTGTGTTTCTCACCAATGTGTAACTGCCTGGGGATAATACAAAAATTGCCTTTTGCTTGATAGTATAAATTTTAAATCAATCTCTTTCAGTTAATCAGAAGAGAAGCTGGTCTGGTTCCTGCCACAGCCTTTCTGTTTGTTATTAACTTTGCTCAAAGAACTTATGATTTATTTATTTTTTAATAACCAAATCACACAGTATACAGTGACGGATCTGCAATGATTTAACTTCCAGGAGATTTGCAGCCTTTATTTTAAACAGAATTATATATCCCTTAGAAGTTTCACATTATTTTCAGCCATCCACAAATGTTGTATAAAATAGTTAACCACATTGAGAAAATTGGATTTAAAAAAAAAGTAGTGATGATGATATCTGCCTTCGGGCAGAGAATATATCAAACAGAAACTGAAAGATGAGTACTTAATACAATAAGAGTATAATATAAGGGGGGTTCTACATTGTACTACCGCCTAAATTCTCCTTCTTCTGCTAGTACATTCTTTCATTTTCCTGGGTAAACTTCCTTGACATACTCAGAATCAGATCTTCCCTTTGGAGACCTCCATCAATGTGGGTCAGTCCGGAGACCCGGAACTTGCTTCTGACATGCCCTAATCTCTAATCCCATCCCCTCTTTCCCTGAGCTCTACTGCTATCTGTTCAGAATCATCAGGACTAAAATAATTGTCATCAGCATCTTTTTATATCAATCACCACAGGAAGCTTGGCTCTCCAGGTTATACCTTATCTCTCAGATTTCAATTCCCAGGATGTACCCTAGCACCTTTCTATCCATCTTTCCCTCTCCCACAACTCCTTCAACTTTTCCTCCTTCATCATTAGATTCTCTAATTTGTCCCATTACTTTCTTGTTCTAACCAGGCTGACACACAGCTCATTCAGTTGGTGTTAGTCTCTTTACCTCCCTAACCATTGGACCTGGAAATGTGGTAGAGATTCTCCTTGTACCAATTACTACTTCTAGCATATCCTCTTTTCTTCCTCTCTAAAGACCTTCAGCCTAAATGACTCGTCACTTTTTTCCCTTTCATAAAGATTTGTTATATGAATCATTATGACTCTTTAAAAATACCCCGTTTTAACTTTTAGTGATGTTAAACCCACCATGAAAAGCTACAGAAAGAACAGGGAGATTATTAGGGACTCTCCCCTATTTATTTCCACCAGGAAATTACTACTGCACACACTAGCATTAGAGAGGATGTATGTTCCCTGGAAAAGTTTAGTCAAAAGGGCTCTGAACTCAGAAATAAATGGACACATGGAGGCAGAGTGCTGTAACTAGGGTCTTTGTTGCTCAAAGAATGGTCCACAGAGCAACAAAATTTTTATTACCTGAGATCTTGTTAGAAATTCAGAAACTGAAAGTCTACACTAGAACTATGGACTCACAATGCATATTTTACTGTGTATTTATAGGCATGTTGAAGTTGAAGAAGCAATGACACTGTGTTAACTAAAAAAAATGTGGCAATCCAGTTTATTTTTACCAAGCAAACCCCACAGCAAAGCCCCACAGCATCTATAGATGGTGATGTTTGAGGGAGGTTTTCAGAGGCAGAGATGGAAAGTTGTCTTCAAAATTAGTACTTCTTTCCCAGAGCTCAGAGTTGTCATTGGGAAGTAGTGTCCTAGCTGGAGACATTTCTCAGCCCAATTTTCACTGAACTAGTTCTGGCTACTCTAATATCTGTCACTTACAGGATGAAGATTTATTTTTATTTTTTTAATTTAAATTTATTTATTTTAATTGGAGGCTAATTACTTTACAATATTGTATTGGTTTTGCCATACATCAGCATGAATCCGCCACGGGTATAAGATTTAAAAAGCAAATGTGCCCTCTCTAAAGTTCATCTTCACTTTCTGCCATGAGGGTACTACAAGACCCTATGACAAGTAGGATCACAAGGAAAAAAGTCTGTACTTCTAAATCTCTCCAGAGAGTAAAATCACCCATTAACCAGAAAAGTGAATAATAAAAATGTTCCATTGTGTTTGAGCCTTTATATTGTCTTTATTTTAGTGTCTACGTGTTACAGAAGCTATCTATGATTTATCCAATAGAAATTCCCAACCAAATATCTGGGTGTGTGTGTGCGAACATACTAAGTTGATTCATTGTGTCTGACTCTTTGTGACCCCTGTGGACTATAGCCTGCCAGGCTCCGTTGTCCACGGGATTCTCCAGGCAAGAATAATGGAGTGGGTTGCCATGCACTCCTCCAGGAAATATCTGGATGTACATCTGATCAACTTATGATAATGACACTGTACCTCATTGGAATTAACAGAGATTGACTAGCAGAAATTCTTGGCCCTGTTTTGCAGAACAAGAGGTAAGGGAACAGCTTGTAACAGCCCTTTCACTGGTATAAGCTCACTTTTCAGTTCAGTTCAGTAGCTCAGTCATGTCCGACTCTTTGCCATCCATTAGAATGCAGCATGCCAGGCTTCCCTGTCCATCACCAACTTCTGGAGCTTGCTTAAACTCATGTCTATTGAGTTGGTGATGTGATCCACCAATGCCATCCATCCTCTGTCATTCCCTTCTCCTGCTGCCTTCAATATTTCCCAGCATCAGGGTCTTTTCCACTAAGTTCTTCGCATGAGGTGGCCAAAGTATTGGTGCTTCAGCATCAGTCCTTCCAGTGAATATTCAGGATTGATTTTCTTTAGCAAATACAAGACCAGAAGCTGACTATGGCTCAGATCATGAACTCCTTATTGCAAAATTAATACTTAAATTGAAAAAAAAATTGGGAAAATCTCTAGACCATTTAGGTAGGACCTGAATCAAAAGTCCCTTTTGTTTATACAGTGGAAGTAAGAAATAGATTCAAGGGATTAGATCTGATAGAGTACCTGAAGAACTATGGACAGAGGTTCATAACATTATACAAGAGGTGGTGATCAAAACCATCCCCAAGAAGGAGAAATTCAAAAATGCAAAATGGTTGTCTGAGGAGGCCTTACAAACAGCTGTGAAAAGAAGAGAAGCAAAAGACAAAAGAGAAAAGGAAAGTTATATCCATCTAAATGCAGAGTTCCAAAGAATAGCAAGGAGAGATAAGAAAGCCTTCCTCAGTGATCAATGCAAAGAAATAGAGGAAAACAATAGAATGGGAAAGACTAGCCATCTCTTCAAGAAAATTAGAGATACCAAGGGAACATTTCATGCAAAGATGGGCACAATAAAGAACAGAAACAGTATGGACCTAACAGAAGCAGAAGATATAAAGAAGAGGTGGCAAGAATACACAGAAGAACTATACAAAAAAGATCTTTATGACCAAGATAACCATCATGGTGTGACCACTACCTAGAGTCAGACATCCTAGAGTAGGAGGTCAAGTGGGCCTTAGGAAGCATCAATATGAACAAAGCTAGTGAAGGTTTTAGAAAAGGCAGAGAAACCAGAGATCAAATTGCCAACATCCGCTGGATCATCGAAAAAGCAAGAGAGTTCCAGAAAAACATCTATTTCTGCTTTATTAACTATGCCAAAGCCTTTGACTGTGTGGATCACAATAAACTGTGGAAATTCTGAAAGAGATGGGACTACCAGACCACCTGACCTGCCTCTTGATAAACCTGTATGCAGGTCAGGAAATAACAGTTAGAACTGGACATGGAACAACAGACTGGTTCCAAATAGGAAAAGGAGTACATCGAGGCTGTATATTGTCACCCTGATTATTTAATTTATATGCAGAGTACCTCATGAGAAATGCTGGGCTGGAAGAAGCATGAGCTGGAATCAAGATTGCCAGGAGAAACATCAATAACCTCAGATATGCAGATGACACCACCCTTATGGCAGAAAGTGAAGAGGAACTAAAAAGCCTCTTGATGAAGGTAGAGGAGAGTGAAAAAGTTGGCTTAAAGCTCAACATTCAGAAAACGAAGATCATGGCATCTGGTCCCACCACTTCATGGGAAATAGACGGGGAAACAGTGGAAATAGTGTCAGACTTTATCTTTTGGGGCTCCAAAATTGCTGCAGATGGTGATTGCAGCCATGGAATTAAAAGACACTTACTCCTTGGAAGGAAAGTTATGACCAACCTAGACAGCATATTGAAAAGCAGAGACATTACTTTGCCAACAAAGGTTCGTCTAGTCAAGTCTATGGTTTTTCCAGTGGTCATGTATGGACGTGAGAGTTGGACTGTGAAGAAAGCTGAGCACTGAAGAATTGATGCTTTTGAACTGTGGTGTTGGAGAAGACTCTTGCGAGTCCCTTGGACTGCAAGGAGATCCAACCAGTCCATTCTGAAGGAGATCAGCTCTGGGATTTCTTTGGAAGGAATGATGCTAAAGCTGAAACTCTAGTACTTTGGCCACCTCATGCGAAGAGTTGACTCATTGGAAAAGACTCTGATGCTGGGAGGGATTGGGGGCAGGAGGCGAAGGGGACGACAGAGGATGAGATGGCTGGATGGCATCACTGACTCAATGGACGTGAGTCTGAGTGAACTCTGGGAGTTGGTGATGGACAGGGAGGCCTGGCATGCTGCGATTCATGGGGTCACAAAAGTTGAACAAGACTGAGTGACTGACCTGATCTGACTGAGTGGAGGTGATGGAATTCCAACTAAGCTATTTCAAATCCTAAAAGATGATGCTGTGAAAGTTCTGCACTCAATAAACTCACTTTAGATAGTACTTTTTTTTCTCTTTATATGCATACTTGCTGAGTCTCATGTAGCCTAGGTAATTTATCACAAGTCTCCTTAACCACCCCTATAGATAACACCTCAGATGTATGGATTGCTACAGAAATAATGGGGGCTGAAATTGTTTTTCAGGAACTTGGAGTCAGCTCTTGTTTAGTTCAAGCTGGCTAAGACTGACTGAGATCACCAGTCTCAAAACTGGGCCTTGGCAGGTGCCTGATGAAACACCCTTTGATGTCAGAGGGCCAAAAATTCCCTCTGATCACACTAAGCACCTCCAAATTTTAACATGCATCCTATGAAGAAGCATGTAACTCAGATATACCTGCACAGCACTCCAATTATCTCACCTTTCCCTTACCTCCAATCACCTTACACACCCCATGTCTAAGACCAGGGTGCTTCTTTATCCTGTAAATATCTCAACCCCCTCACCTATGAGGAGGCAGGTCTGAGCCTTTTTCTCAGGTCTCCTTTCTTGGCTGTCTTGTGAATAAATTCTTTGTCAGATGAAAACCTCTGGCATCTCAGCATTAAACTTACTGCAGGGTAGGCAAACAAACTTTGATAGCAAAGCTTAGCAAATCAGTAAGGCCAAGTTCTGTACACAGTTTCCAATTACCATGTTAGTGCCCCACTCTTAAATATGAATGGACAGCAAATGTCACCAAGTATCTGACAAAAGCATCTAAAGGACAAATAGGCATATAGAAAGGGGGAAAAGTCATTATTAACACCAGGAAAAGCAAAGAATTATACAAGAAGGAAACAAAAATCAGAGTGTATTACAGAATTTATGTGACCAATATATACAAAGTCAAAATAACATAAGCAGGAAACATGGCTTGACAAATAACATAATTATGTTGGGAGACATAGGAGAGAGAGAGAGTAGGGAGAGTGGGGATATAAGACAGAGAAGTCCGCATTTTCCAATCAAAATTGTATATGTTTACATTTAAAAAATCAAAACATATCAGTATACTTATTTTATTTATGTATAGGGAAGTAAAAACAGGAAGATACAGTTAAGCAATTGACAACAATATCCTCAGAGCATAAATCTGGGGTGAGGAGAGACACAAAGTGAATATGGGTTTGTCATTTTAAGGCTGTTAGGGCATTTTAACTCCTAAATTATATGAACACATAAATAAGTAAAATAAAAATTAAATTAAAATTTAAAAACATGTGATTTTATTTTTTTCTTTCTTCACTCTACCTAGGATCATAATACTTTATTTGAATTAGTTAATTCTGCAAAAATTCCATTTTATCTCCCCATCCTACCTATCATTAATTTTGTAAATTTGTTCAAATTAAAGATGAGAATCTATGTTTTGGTGGAATGCTTATATGTTAAATTTGCATGTAAACAGTCACGCTGAACACAGACAAATAAATAAAGATCTGCCATTTATCCCACTGATGGTATTATTTTACCATAAGCATACAGAAGTGAAAGTCGCTCAGTCATGTCTGACTCTTTGCAACCCCATGACTGTACAGTCCATGGAATTCTCCAGGCCAGAATACTGGAGTGGGTAGCCTTTCCCTTCTCCAGGGAATCTTCCCAACCCAGGGATCAAACCCAGGACTCCCACATTGCAGGCAGTTTCTTTACCAGCTGAGCCACAAGGGGAAGCCTTAAGCATATGGAGGTTAAGTCTAAATCAATGCATTTGATTTTCCAGTTAAATTATCAAAAATTTCAAATAAAGGAATTGTTTTTGTTAATAAACTATGACTTAGAGAAGGTGTTGAGGCACAAGAAATTTTTCTCTACTCTTCTAGGTTTTTCTCGTTGGTCTAAGAATACACTGACATGAAATAGATTAACAAAAGAAAATCAAACAAAAAATAACATGTACACATGAAAAAGATCCAGGAAATTGAGTAACTTGCCAAAATGGCCAAAGTGAAGCCCTCACCTTAAATCCCATCTCCAGCTAACTAAAGACAAAAGAATATGCTGAAGGTGGGAAGAGGCAGTTATGAGAGGGTACCAAGAACAGCACAATAAAAAGGGACATCATGGTAAAGATTTAAACCCGTGCCTACTCCATGGACTTCCCTGGTTCCTCAGATGGTAAAGCATAAGCCTGCAATACAGGAGACCCAGGTTCAATCCCTGGGTTGAAAAGATCCCCTAGAGAAGGAAATGGCTACCCACTGTGGCAAGAATCTCCAGTATTCTTGAGTGGAGAATTCCATGAACAGAGGAGCCTGGCGGGCTATAGACAATGAGGTCCCAAAGAGTCAGACAAACCTGAGGACTACTTCACTGATGAGCGTTTCTGGAGTTTGGTCATCCTCCTCTCTAGGTATAGATGGAGACTTCTCTTACAAATGTAATTGTCTCTTGTTGTTATTGTTGTTCAGTTTTCCAGTCATGTCCGACTCTTTGCGACCCCACGGACTTCACCACGCCAGGCCTCCCTGTCCCACACCATCTCCTGAAGTTTGCCTAAGTTCATGTCCATGCATCAGTGATGCCATCCAGCCATCTCATCCTCTGACACCCTCTTCTCCTTCTGCCTTCAATCTTTCCCAGCACTAGGGACTTTTCCAATCAGTTGGCTATTAGCATCAGAAGATCAAAATACTGCAGCTTCAGCAGCAGCCCTTCCAAAGAGTAGTCAGGATTGATTTCCCTTATGATTGACTGGTTTGATCTCCTTGCTGTCCAAGGGACCTCTCAGGAGTCTTCTCCAGCATCACAGTTCAAAGGCATCAATTCTTTGGTGTTCTGCCTTCTTTTCACTCCAGCTCTCACAACCATACATGACCACCAGGAAGACCACAGCCTTGACTATATGGACCTTTGTCGGCAGAGTCATGTCTCTTCTTCTCAACACACTGTCTAGGTTTGTCATAGCTTTCCTACCAAGAAGCAATCACCTTCTGATTTCATGGCTGCAGTCACCATCTGCAGTTATTTTAGAGCCCAAGAAGAGGATATCTGTCACAACTTTCAGAGTTCCTCCTTCTGTTTGCCATGAAGTAATGGGGCCGAATGCTACGATCTTCATTTTTTTAACATTTAGTTTTAAGCTGGGTTTTTCACTCTCCTTCACCCTCATCAAGAGGGTCTTTAGTTCTTCTTTGCTTTCTGCCATTAGAGTGGTCTCATGTGCATATTTGAGGTTGTTGATGTTTCTCCTCTTGATTCCAGCTTGTAACTCATCCAGCCTGGCATTTCTCATGATGTGTTCAGCATACAGGTTAAACAAACAGGATGACAGCAGACAGTCTTGTGGTACTCCTTTCCCAAACTTGAACCAATCAGTTTTCCATACAGGTTCTAACTGTTGCTTCTTGACCTGCATACAGGTTTCTCAGGAAACAGGTAAGATGGTCCTGTATCCCCATCTCTGTAAGAGTTTTACACAGTTTGTTATGATCCACATAGTCAAAGGCTACAGCATAGTTGAGATAGATGTTTTCTGGAATTCCCAGAAACAGAGATAGATGTTTTCTGGAATTCCCTTGCTTTCTTTATGGTCCAGCAAATGTTCAATTTGGTCTCTGGCTACTTTGCCTTTTCTAAATCCATCTTGGACATCTGGAAGTTCTGGGTTTGCATAATGCTGAAGCCTAGCATGCAAGATTTTGGCATGACCTTACTAACATGGGAGATGAGTGCAACTGTCCAAAGATTAGCACATTCTTTAGTACTGCCCTTCTTAGAATTTGGGATGAAGATTGACCTTTTCCAGTCCTGTGGCCACTACTGAGTCTTCCAGATTTGCTGACATATTGAGTGAAACACCTTGATGGCATCATCCTTTAGGGTTTTGAATAGCTCTACTGGAATTCCATTTTATCCACTAGCTTTATTAACAGCAGTGCTTCCTAAGGTCCACTTGACTTCACACTATAGAATGTCTGGCTCAGGGTGACTGACCACGCCATTGTAGTAATCTGGTTCATTAAGATATTTTTCATACAGTTCTTCAGTGTATTCTTTCCATCTCTTCTTGATCTCTTCAGTGTCTCCTAGGTCGCTACCATTTCTGTCCTTTACTGTGCCCATCTTTGGGAAAAGTGTTGCCTTGATATTTCCAATTTTCTTGAAGAGATCCTAATCTTTCCCCTTCTGTTGTTTCCCTCTAGTTTTATACACTGTTCATTGAAGAAGGCTTTCTTGCCTCTCCTTGCTATCCTTTAGAACTCTGTAGACAGTTGGATGTACCTTTCCCTTTCTCCCTTGCTTTTTGCTTCTTTTATTTCTTCAGCTATTTGTAAAGCCTCCTCAGATAACCACTTTGCCATCCTGCTTTTGTTTTGTTTTCTGCCTCCTGCACAATATTAGAGACCTCCGTCCATAGTTCCTCAGGCATACAGTTTACTATATCTAATCCCTTGAATCTATTCATTACCTCAACTGTATATTCATAGGGGGTTTGATTTAAGTCATACCTCACTGGCCTAGTGGTTTTCCCTACTTTCTTTAGCTTAAGCCTGATTTTGTTTATGAGAAGCTGACAATCTGAGCCACAGTCAGCCCCAGGTCCTGGATGAATAGCTGTAAGAAATGTTTCTTATAAATGGATAACTCCTACTTGGTTTTCAGGACCTTCTCAGGTCTACTGTTTCTCAGAAAATAATCAGCTTAAAACAATTAAAATGCCAAAGAGACAAATTTTAGGGTGGCAACTTCTGCTCCCCTACAAAGGAAAAAGAAGATAAGAAGTTGAAGAAGAAGAAAATATTACCATACCTAATTGTAAACAATGTACTTCAACAGTCTTCAAAAGCCATTTTGAACTGTTACAAAGAAATACCAATGGTGGGGTTCCAAACTGAAATCAAAATATTGCTGTTGTTCAGTCGCTAAGCCGTGTCCAACTCTTTGCAACCCCATGTAATTATATAGTAATTACATAAACGGTGAGTATAAAACACCAATAGGGTCTTCCTTAGATTCCTCTTGGAAGTCACTGCTTAATTCCTTACACCATACAAGCTTCTGCCATATATAAATACCTAGGCCAAAGCCACATGAGAAGAATAGTGAAGTAAATAACAGAACAGCCAAGTTGGAAGTCTCCAGTCCTAAAATACCTTGAAGTTATAATACTGAACATTGTAATTGACAAGTTTGTTACTGAATAGCTAAAAACTATTTTTTAAAATTCCTGTTATCACTTTACATTTATGATCATGTTTTTTCACCAACATTACAAGCAACATAGGAAATGCTCCTGCTAGTATACAGATTTATTGCCACAGTGTCTTGATTTTGTTTGTTTGTTTGTTTGTTTTTTAATGTGATTCCGGTTTTACTTTATGTTAGGTAGTTAGAATAGGAAAAAGGAGTCCAAAATGGCGATGGCTAAAGGACAAAGAAGGGAAAAGCCCGCAAAAATGGAACAAAGGAAGGTCTGAGGACTGGAGTGAGGACTTCAGGTAAAACAAACAGCCCTCCTAGCTAGCCGAATTTACATAGGGCATGCCCAGGAGGAGGAGAAAAAAAAACGTATAAAAAGAGAAGTCAAAATTGAGCTGGGGCTTCTCTTCTCTTCATGTCTTTTGGGTCAGCCCACCCTCATGCCCCAAGGATGTATTTTCCTTTGCTTTCTAAATAAAACTGAGCTATAATATGGAGCTGTAATACTGGTCCATCCATCGCTTCAAATTTTTATTGTGACGAGACAGAACCGAGGAAATTACAAACTCCCTTGACACTTTATAAAAAGAAAAATTATTTTCCACTTTAGTCTGATCAGAGGCTAAATCCAGACATAAGGAGTAGAGATAGGAAACAAAATGAAAATGATTCACTTCACCCTTCTATTTCTAAAGACTGCTGCTTCAAAACACAAAGACCTCCTATGCAGTAATTATATTTTGTTACTTTACATAATAATACAGCTTACAGTCACTTCTGTTTTCTAAATTACCTGGAGGCAGCAAATTGTTCTGGCAATTATCTGATTTTCTACTTAACTAGGACAGAGTTCTCAAACTGTGAAGCTGATCACCCAACGATGACTTCAGTCTTTTCCTGGGGATGTGAAAGCCAGTCCAAAGAGAAGGATGGTGTATTTTCCTGCTCAGTAATTATTTTCACTAATGGTTGAGAAGGCATTTAATTAGGAATTTTTGGTACATTTTATTTCTTTTGGATGTAGTATATCCTTTCTCTTCTATATTGTGAAATAAAAAAGATATTTATGTGTTTCATTAGCATTCAAACATTAAATAATAACAGTTGTAATTTATATTGGTTGCTATTCAGTCATGTCCAACTCTTTGTGACCCCATGGACTGCTGCACACCAGGCTTCCCTGTTCTTCACTATCTCACTGAGTTTGCTCAAATTCATATCCAATGAGTCAATGATGCCATTCAACCATCTCATTCTCTGTCACCCCCTTCTCCTGCCCTTAATCTTTCCCAGCATCAGGGTCTTTTCCAATGAGTTAGTTCTTTGCATCACAAAGTATTGGAGCTTCAGCTTCAGCACCAGTCCTTCCAAAAAATACTCAGGGCTGATTTCCTTTCAGATTGACTGGTTTTATCTCCTTGTCGTCCAAGGGACTCTCAAGAGTCTTCCCCAACACCACAGTTTGAAAGCATCAATTCTTCAATGCTACCCTTCTTTACAGTCCAACTCTCACATATGTACATAACCACTGTAAAAACCATAGCTTTGACTAGGTGGAGCAAAGCAAGTCTATGGTTTTTAATATGCTGTCTAGGTTTGCCATAGCTTTTCTTCCAAGGAGCAAGCAAGCATCTTTTAATTTCATTTCATGGCTGCAGTCACCATCTGCAGTGATTTGTGAAACCAAGAAAATAAATTCTGTCATTCTTTCCATTGTTTCCCATCTATTTGCCATGAAGGTATGGGACCAGATGCCAGTATCTCTGTATTTTGAATGTTGTTTTAAGTCAGCTTTTTCACTCTCCTCTTTCACTTTCATCAAGAGGCTCTTTAGTTCCTCTTCAATTTCTGACATAAGGGTGGTGTCATCTGCATAACTGAGGTTATTGATATTTCTCCCACAATCTTGATTCCAGCTTGACCTTCATCTAGTCTGGCATTTTGCATGATGTACTCTGCAGGAGTTAAAAAGCAGGGTGACAATATACAGCTTTGAAGTACTCCTTTCCCAATTTGGAAGCAGTCCATTGTTTCATGTCTTGTTCTTACCTCATACAGGCTTCTTGACCTCATACAGGTTTCTCAGGAGGCAGATAAGGTGGTGTGGTATTCCCATCTCTTTAAGAGTTTTCCACAGTTTGTTGTGATCTACACAGTCAAAGACTTTATCATCAGTGAAGCAGAAGTAGATGTTTTTCTGGAATTCTCTTGCTTTTTCTGATTGAACAGATGTTGGCAATTTTATCTATGGTTCTTCCGTCTTTTCTAAATCCAGGTTGTACATCTGGAAATTCCCAATTCATATACTGCTGAAGCCTGGCTTGAAAGATTTTGAGCAATAATTTGCTAGCATGTAGAATAAGTACAATCATGCAGTAGTCTGAACATTCTTTGGCATTGCCCTTCTTTGGAAATGGAATGAACACTGACATAGTCCTGTCCCGTGGCCACTGCTGTTTTCCAAATTTGCTGGTATATTGAGTGCAGGACTTTCACAGCATCATCTTTTAGGATTTGAAATAGCTCGGCTGGAATTCCATCACCTCCACTAGCTTTGTTTGTATAACACTTCCTAAGGCCCACTTGACTTTGCACTCCAGGATGTCTGGCTCTAGGTGAGTGATCACACCATCGTGGTTATCTGGGTCATAAAGATTTTTTTTTTTTATAGTTCTTCTGTGTATTCTTTCCACCTCTTTATAATATCTTCTGCTTCTGTTAGGTCCATACTGTTTCTATCCTTTATTGTGCCCATCTTTGCATGAATTGGTCACCAGATTAATAATTTCGTTCTGTTTGCATCTCAGAGTAAAAGTGTACATATTTTAAAGAATCAGATAATAAGAGTTCTATTTGCTTTATAATATATGCTGCTGCTGCTAAGTCACATCAGTTGTGTCTGACTCTGTGCGATCCCATAGATGGCAGCCCACCAGGCTCCTCTGTCCCTGGGATTATCCAGGAAAGAATACTGGAATGGGTTGCCATTTCCTTCTCCAATAATATATGCCACATATGCTTAAAGAAAAAAACTTTTTTTATATTTTTATGTATGGATTTACTTTTGGCTATATTGGGTCTTCACTGCTACATGGGCTTTTCTCTGGTTGCAGCTACTAGAGTGTGGGCTACTCTATAGCTGTGGTGCTCAGGCTTCTCATTGTCATGGCTTCTGCTGTTGTAGAGCACAGGCTGTAGGGCAGGCAGATTTCAGTAGTTGTGGCACATGGGCTTAATAGTTGAGGCTCCCAGGCTCTAGAGCACAGGCTCAGTAGTTGTGATGCATGGGCTTAACTGCTCCCTAGCATTTGGGATCTTCCCAGATCAGGGATTGAACCTGTGTCTTGTTGCACTGGCAGAAGCTGATTCTTTACTACTGAGCCACCAGAGAAGCACTGAAAATATTGATAATCATGCTGTTTCTGAGATATTATAATATTCCAATTTTTTTTGACTTAATAAGTTATTGTCTATTCTTCTACCTTCTCACCTCAACATCTTCTTTTGTCTTTAATTAGAATTGGTATTTAACATAGTGGCTTAGTCCATTTAGGGGAGTTACTCTGTTTTCCTGGGTCTCCCCTATTTTTCTCCTATTAACCTGTCTTTTTTTTTCTTTCAGGGGGTTTCTGAGCCAAGAAACTAGAAAGAGAGAGGGAAATTATTTTTCCTCCCTTGCCAGATCACAGAGAAACTACTTGTTGCCTACTTTCTAGCCACCCTGATGAAGCAGGGTACAGAATCAGAAGTAATGTTGCCAATGAAGAGTAAGTTTTCACAAAGCCATGCTCTGTATAAGTAAGAAATCTTCACAGCTCATTAGTTGATCTATTCCCCAGAACAGGCATAAACAATCTTTACTCTTTGTAAATGGAACAGCCATAGGAATAATATACATGTTATGGCTTATCTCTACTCTGTTTAATTAACCAGAAGTCTAACTTTTTCATCCTGACTTATTATTTTAAAGAATTCTTCTGCTGATATTTCCTCCATTTTATATTTTTCTAGAATACATATTTTTGTATTTGTATATGCAAAATGATCTTTATTAATTCCAGCAAGTTCTCAATAATGATCAGAAAATTGCAGAAGAAATAATGTAATCAGTGTTGACATTTATATATATTTACTAGAGATAATTTTGTTTATATTTTCTGAAAAGAAACTAATTATTATCTTCAATTTTGTATTCTACTTTATGTTCCGCTTAACATTATTTTTTGTGAATTTTCCATATGCATGTAATTCAAAAACATATCATTAAATAGATGTAACGAAGTCTTTAGAGCCATGTTGGGAGGATGTTAACCAGTTACTGCAATTTTCTTACCCAGTTCAAAGATGTGTTAACTGAAAAGACTATAAATTAAGAGAGAGTGGAGTTCTGCTTATACTATGCATTAGTCTAATGGCACACATTTGTTTCTATAGAAGAGTAAAGAAACCAGAGAAACTAAAATATCATATTGAAATGCTAGAGTTTACTGAACTAAAGCAAACTCAAGTGAATTCTTGGACCAGCTCCAGAATATTACTGAATGAATGAAACATGCCCCACTTAATACAATAGCAGTCAATAAGAACTGTGGAAAAAGAGAATATTCACCTTGTTTATAGCCAATAAAATTTAACTTTTCAAGCCAAACAACATATTTCTGATAACCTGTAAGCAGGGTGTAACCTTCAGATATCGAATAAAGCTTTATCTATACTTGAGAAGAATTCCAGAATATCAGACTTCATTTTGTATAATTATGATCCTGTTCATAGACAAATAAAAAAGACTTTAAATCATTTGAACTTTTTGCAGTGTCTGTGACCTTCATTTTGATAAATTCTCTCGTATGGCAGCTTCTAACCATCAAGACTTATTTACTTAGACATCTGCTACATAACTGTTCATATACATTCATTAACCACCATGTACTAGAAACTTCTATGTAACCTCAAATGTTCTGTGTGCTTTTCTCCTAGCTGTGGAACCCTGTGAGACTTAGTTTCAACTTGCCCATCACTTGAGTGCTATGGGCTAGGACTATTCACTCCGAAATATATCATTCACTCGGTTCTCACTATTCAAAGGTTATGCTATAAATCATTCTTCACCCAGAAAACACACCAAGACTTGGAAAACTAGGCAAGAACTCTTTCAGAGGAATCTCTGTAGATTATTTGGAAAGTGGACCAACCATAAAGTCTCAATAACTGAAGGATGTAGGACTATGAGTGTGCCTATTAAAATGGCAAATGAAGTTCCAGAATATTGCAACCTGCTTAAGAATATGTTTTTATATTAGAATTGATTAGCATGAGTGTGTTTTGTAACTATGATAAAACTTCATAAATGGCACTGCATAAAAATCATGAACTTTGCTATAAAATAGACTTTGATTAAAATCCAGTTCAACTGGTTAAATGACTTCAGGGACTCTCTGGAGTCACGTATAAAATGAGGAAAAAGAATTCCTAGCAGAATGAATTATTTTAAGTATTTGAAATAGTTAACTAATCTAGTCAGAAATGGGACCCCTGCTCTGATACTGTGTTTTCATTCCAGGTCTCTATAATAGGTATTCTATATGCCTCCAGATAATGAAAGTGCTCTGGCAGGAAAGCTGAACCCATAACTGTAATAGGTATCTATCCTTGAAAGGATAAACCACTGGTTTTTCAAGTACAGAAGGTGATTTTGGAGGTAACTTGCCACAAGTGGTTGGTTAGTCTCCCTCCAAAATATCATATTGGGGGATTCACGTTGGGTTCCATTACTATAAATTGTTTATTCAGAGGCAGAAGTAGCTTGATCACCATTAGTACACAAGACCATACTGTCAGACATGTACATGAACTCCCATCAACTACATCAACTGTGGGCACTGACTGTGGGAACAGTGATTTCCTTGAAGATGTCACCACTACATCCTAAAAAATGCTTATGGTATATTTTTAGTTCATCTATAAAATCAATTCATAAACATACAAATTATTGAGAATATGAGGATTTTCAAGAATACAAACAAAAGCCCTCAGGGAGATCAACTTAGAAAAAGGATATAATTTTAAAAGCTGTAAATATAAGACTATCAATGGGAAATTACAGTAACATTCAAAACCCCAAAAGAATGGGCACCACTGCTTCATGGAGTACTGAGGATGTAATTAGTAACATTAAAAGATATACTAAATTGTTATCTTCTTAGAACAGTCAGAGTAAGCAGAAAACAGTGATAAATACATGTGAACATGTTTTGATCTGAAAACATGTTTTCAGATCCATGTTTCTTCAAAGAGAAAACTATTTCTTAGCAGGTTTATTGGTGACTATTAAAAAACCATGCTGATAATCTTCCTGAAAGCATATTCATCTAGCTCTTCCTTTAAACCCACAAAGTGACCATAAGTCTAATCCAGAATCACTTCACATACACAAGTACTTTTGCCAGCTACCTTTCATCTACAACTCACTTCCTTATATCTTATTCAAAATTATCTTCCAGCAAATTCTCTTTTCTCAAACAAACTGATTTCATGAGGGGAAAAAAAAAAAGTGTGGAAAGAAATGTGGATGATTGTTTTCAGCCTGATTTTTTTTTATTGTACCCATTCACTGCCTGACTGATGTTAAACACAATTGTTTCTAAAACCACGCAATGTGGGCTTGAAGTACATATTCATGATATATGATACTTAGATATAATCAGTTGGAAGATTAACCTAACTTGCTATAGAAATAAACACTGCACATTTCTATATTATTGTTGCTTATTATATAGAGAACAGGTATACTTCAGAAATCTAACATTCTCACTTTATCTCCCTTTTATTTCACATGTCTAATTCAGTGATGCATATGACTATATAACAACTTTTGCTTCTAGTCTGGTTTTCCAGTTCTTTCAATTTTTTGAGAACTGGATTAGAAATATATTACAGTAACAGTGTCTCTGTATACACTTAAGCTGATGTTTCAAAAAGTGAGACTATTTTATTTAATTTGTCTTTTTACTTTATGAAAATAAAGAACAAGTAAGTACTCTAATCAGCACATTTACACTTTTAAATATTGCACTTAATTATATCCTTCTGCTTAACAAAAAAGAGACAATTGAAGGTAGTTAGAAGTGTTTTCCATAATGGGTTTCTATTATAAGATGAGCTAACCCTCTAAAGGGTATGCATTAATGTTTATGAATTCAATACTGCAAGTCTATTAATTCTGCCTCAGGGAAGAATTCAGAGAACTATTTTAACAGCAAAATCTGAATTTTGCTAGAATGATGACAAACAATCATAAAAACACATCATTTAAAATGATATCTGCTCATATGTGAATATATGAAATACCAAAAAGGGTATATTCAAGCTTATCCTTTTACTAAAAAGGGTATAGAAATTAAAATTTGATGGTAAATCAGCTTCTTAGTGACCAATGCACTGTGATAAGACAATCTTGAAGACTACTAAAATAATCGTTTTGTCTAGTAAGTTTACTTGAACTACTCTTCATTTCATTTAGAGAGCTGGTTTTCACTGATGTTTTTACATGAGTTGGACAACCAGCTCAAATACTTGTTCTGGATTAGACTTAACATGAATTAACTGGAAAACAAGCATAACTTGTTAAGTTTATCTAGCTGTCTTTTAGAAACAACTGTTCCATTTGAGAAGAGTCATTTATTCAAGAATGAAGGTTCATTGGGAAAGTGAAAACAGGAAGAGTTGTAGAATAAAATTGTGTATTTTTTTAATATAAAATTTTTAAAAAGATGAAATAAAAAATCCCATGGGTTTGGATATCTCTTCTATTTAAAAATTCTCATGTGATCATGATAAAAAAGGAATCCAGAATATTAAAAACCTCAAAGAAACTCTGATTTCTGAAAGACAGACAAAAACTCAAAATCTTCCTTATTCCTAAAACATTAGTACTCAGATCACTTTCTGCATTAACAGTGCCAAGGCCCAGTAATATGACTGTTCAGTTTAGGTATCAAGCTGTGAACAAAATCTTTCCTTAAAGTTCACTTAAATGCCCCACATAATACAACATTGAGTGATGGACAGACACATATCCCTCTGATCTCTTCCTAAACTTGTCAGTCATGTGCTCTTTGTCCCAGTTTTGCCCAAAAGACTTTAATAATCAAATGGATTTCTGGTATCCCTTTTCTTGTATGCAACTGTATGTTTTATTACAACTAACTCAGGTAGGGTTTATAATTACTCACAACATTAAAATTAAAAAAAATTTCAAACTATAGGTACGATTAGTTAGAAGCCCTTTGCTTTGTTCACCTCTAAGCACAAGGAATGGGAGAAGGCAGTGGCACCCCACTCCAGCACTCGTGCCTGGAAAATCCCACGGATGGAGAAGTCTGGTGGGCTACAGTCCATGGGGTCGCTAAGAGTCTGACACGACTGAGCAACTTCCCTTTCACTTTTCACTTTCATGCATTGGAGGAGGAAATGGCAACCCACTCCAGTGTTCTTGCCTAGAGAATCCCAGGGATGGGGGAGCCTAGTGGGCTACTGTCTATGGGGTCGCACAGAGTTGGACATGACTTAAACGACTTAGCAGCAGCAGTAGCAGCAAGCACAAGGAATAAAATAAACAGTGAAATTAAAAGAATACTTTTTGTGGCTTCCCTGGTGGCTCAGTGGTACAGAATCCACCTGGCAATGTAGAATACATGGGTTCAACTTCTGATCCCAGAAGATCCCATATGCCACAGAGCAACTAAGCTCCTGTGCCACAGCTATAGAGCCTGTGCTCTAGATCCTGGAAGCTACAGCTACTGAGCCCATGTGCTGCAGCTTCTGAAGCCCATGTGCCTACAGTCTGTGCTCCACAAGAGAAATCGCTGCAGTGAGAAGCCCACGCACTGCAACCAGAGGTTTGTCCCTGCTCTCTGCAACTAGGGAAAAGCTAGTGCAGCACGCCCGTGCACAAAGATCCAGAATAGCCAAAAAATGAATAAAATAAAATAATAATACTAGTAATCATTAATTGGTTCCATATTCTTTCTTACTGCTATGTTACTAGTAGAAGCGAAGTCCCTCAGTCGGGTCTGACTCTTTGTGACCCCATGGACTGTAGCCCACCAGGCTCCTGCATCCATGGGATTTTCCAGGCAAGAGTACTGGAGTGGGTTGCCATTTCCAAGCACACACCTAATATATCTTTTAAAAAGATCATGCTTAATTAACTTAGTTGGTCAAGTCACTCAAAAGTACTAAAAATCAAAATGCCTAATTAATGGTTAACAAAAGCTATATGCTCATCTTTAAAAAAAAAAAAAAAAACCTCTTTATTGAGACATAATTAACATGCTATAAAGTTTACCCAGTTTTAAAGTTTACTTTGGCTATTCTGGATCATTTGCATTTCCATACAAATTTGATCATCAACTTATCAGTTACTGGAAGAAGTAGGTTAGAATTCTGGAAGGGAACGTGTTCAATCAGTAGATCAAATTAAGGTGAACTCCATCTTGACAAGGGGCTTCCCTGGTAGTTCAGCAAGTAAAGAATCTGCCTGTAATGTGGGAGACCTGGGCTCAATCCCTGGGTTGGGAAGATTCTCTGGAGAAAGGAAAGGCTACCCACTCCAGTATTCAGGCCTGGAGAATTCCGTGGATGTGTAGTCCATGAGGTTGGAAAGAGTCAAATATGACTGAATGGCTTTCACTGTCACTTTCTTTCCATTTTGATAATATTGTCTTCTGATCTATGAACATTGTATGGGTTTCTGTTTATTTAGAACTTTTTAAATTTCTTTGAACCACATTTGCACGTTGTCAGTTTCTACTTTTATTAAATTTATTCCTAGGTTTTTAAGAAAGTTTTTGCACATGGAATTATTTCCTTAATTTCATATTCATTGCCACTTATAGAAATAAAGCTGATTTTTACATTGATCTTGTATTTTGCTGCTGCTGCTACTGCTGCTGATGCTGCTGCTAAATGGCTGCAGTCATGTCTGACTCCATGCGACCCAAGAGACAGCAGCTCACCGGGCTCCCCCATCCCTGGGATTCTCCAGGCAAGAACACTGGAGTGGGTTGCCATTTCCTTCTCCAATGCATGAAAGTGAAAAGTGAAATTGAAGTCGATCAGTTGTGTCCGACTCCTAGTGACCCCATGGACTGCAGCCTACCAGGTTCCTCCATCCATGGGATTTGCCAGGCAAGAGTACTTGCTTATTAACCCATATATTATTTTTAACAGTATCTTGGCAGGTGTGGATTGCTTAGGATTTTCTGTGTTCAAGATCATTTCATCTGTGAATACAATTTTACCCTTTCCTTTTCAATCTGGATGCTATTTCTTTTTTCTTAATTTTTTTCCCTAATTTTTCTGGCTAGAACCTCTAGTACAAAGTCAAATAAAAGTGGAGAGTGGAGACATTATTGTTTTGATCCTGATCTTAGGCAGAAGCACCCAATCTTTCTTTATAAATGGTAAGAATTATTCTTAAGGCAGGCAAAGAAGCTATAAAGTTCTTTTGGCATGGGGGAATATATTTTAACATTGCAGGTAGTTTGTTAAATCTAACCTAGAAAGATCACTGCCCAAACAGACTTAATTGGGATCATTCTAAAAATCAGAAAGGCTTCCTAGGAAGAAAGTAGGATTTTTATATGAAATTTTCATTGTAAAGCATATAATAGTTTAAGTATTTTGGAGATTTTAGGCATATTAGCTATTTCTATTCAGTGAGTAAAAAGAGATTTTAAATATCAATATCATAAAAGTTCTATTACACAAGTGCCAGTCTATATTTGACTTCTATATTATCTGTCATCCCCAAAGAAACTATTTCTTATAGCATTGAATGCTAGAGTACAATGCAAACATTCTTTCATTCTGAGTGCACAACAGGAGTACAGAAGAATATATGATGATTTCAGCTTTGCACTGTCTCTTTGAAAAAGACATAATCAAGTTTACCTTACACAGTCTTACATTTTGTTCTATCTATCCACATCTCCTCTATGAAACTTTCATTCCACCACAAGAATATGTTAAAAGCTAACAATCATTAACTCATTGATCTTTATAGATCCTATTCTTGGAAATACAAATGATTCTCTAACTCAGAGGCCAATAAACAAATACACGTGACATCTGGGTTTCTCCTCCCCTCAATACCAGATCCTAAAGTAGGGAAAACCACTAGACCATTCAGGTATGACCTAAATCAAATCCCTCATGATTATAAAGTGGAAGTGAGATATAGAAATAACGGACTAGATCTGACACAGTGCCTGATGAACTATGGACGGAGGTTAAATTGTACAGGAGACAAGGATCAAAACAATCCCCAAGAAAAGAAATGGAAAAAAGCAAAATGGTTGTCTGAGGAAGCCTTACAAATAGCTGTGAAGAGAAGTGAAAAGCAAAGGAGAAAAGGTAAGATATACCCATTTGAATGCAGAGTTCCAAAAAATAGCAAGGAGAGATAAGAAAGCCTTCCTCAGTGATCAATGCAAAGAAATAGAGGAAAACAATAGAATGGGAAAGACTAGAGATCTCTTCAATAAACTTTGAGATACCAAGGGAACATTTCATACAAAGATGGGCTCAATAAAGGACAGAAATGGTATGGACCTGACAGAATCAGAACATATTAAGAAGAGGTGGCAAGAATACACAGAAAAACTGTACAAAAAAGATCTTCAACACCCAGATAATCACCATGGTGTGATCACTCACCTAGAGCCAGACATCATGGAATGCGAAGTCAAATGGGCCTTAGGAAGCATCACTATAAACAAAGCTAGTGGATGTGATGGAATTCCAGTTGAGCTTTTCAAATCCTAAAAGATGATGCTGTGAAAGTGCTGCACTCAATATGCCAGCAAATTTGGAAAACTCAGCAGTAGCCACAGGACTGGAAAATGTCAGTTCTCATCTCAATCCCAAAGAAAGGCAATGCCAAAGAATGCTCAAACTACCGCACAATTGCACTTAGCTCACACTAGTAAAGTAATGCTTAAAATTCTCCAAGCCAGGCTTCAGCAATACATGAACCGTGAACTTCCAGATGTTCAAGCTGGTTTCAGCAAAGGCAGAGGAACCAGAAATCAAATTGCCAACATGCCCTCGATCATTGAAAAAGCAAGAGAGTGTCATAAAAACATCCACTTCTGCTTTATTAACTATGCCAAAGCTTTTGACTGTGTGGATCACAACAAACTATGGAAAATTCTTAAAGAGATTGGAATACCAGACCACCAGACCTGCCTCTTGAGAAACCTGTATACAGGACAGGAAGCAGCAGTTAGAACTGGACATCGAACAACAGACTGGTTCCAAATAACAAAAGGAGTACGTCAAGGCTGTATACTGTCATCCTGCTTATTTAACCTATATGCAGAGTACATCATGAGAAATGCTGGACTGCATGAAGCACAAGCTAGAATCAAGATTGCCAGGGGAAGTATCAATGACCTGAGATATGCAGATGACACCACCCTTATGGCAGAAAGTGAAGAACGAAAGAGCCTCTTGACAAAAGTGAAAGAGGAGAGCCTCTTGGAAAGTGAAAGTGGAGAATGAAAAAGCTGGCTTAAAACTCAACATTCATAAAACTAAGATCATGGTATCCGGTCTCATCACTTCATGGCAAATAGATGGGGAACCAGTGGAAACAGTGGCAGACTTTACTTTTTTGGGCTCCAAAATCACTGCAGATATTGACTGTGGCCCTGAAATTAAAAGATGCTTGTTCCTTGTATGAAAAGCCAGGAACAACCTAGACAACGTATTCAACAGCAGAGACATTACTTTGCCAACAAAGGTCCATCTAGTCCAGGCTATGGTTTTTCCAGTAGTCATATATGGATGTGAGAGTTGGACTATAAAGATAGCTGAGCACCAGAGAATTGATGCTTTTGAACTGTGGTTTTGGAGAAGACTCTTGAGAGTCCCTTGGACTCCAAGGAGATCCAACCAGTCCATCCTAAAGGAGATCAGTCCTGGGTGTTCATTGGAAGGACTGATGTTGAAACTGAAACTCCAATACTTTGGCCACCTGATGCGAAGAGTTGACTCATTGGAAAAGACCCTGATGCTAGGAAAGATTGAGGGTGGGAAGAGAAGGGGTTGACAGAGGATGAGATGGCTAGATGGCCTCACTGACTCAATATGAGTTTGATATGAGTTTGAGTAAACTCCGGGAGTTGGTGATGGTCAGAGAGGCCTGGTGTGCTGCAGTCCATGGGGTCGCAAAGAGTCGGACACAACTGAGTGACTGAACTGAACTGAACTGAAACTCAGTTGAGCTTACGTTAAGCTGTGCTTCTCTAACCCACAGCAGTAGCCTTGAAGAAAGTCTTCTTTGCTTAACTTGGGAACAATTTTTGCTTTGACAGTGCTTTTTATAGTTATTATTATAATCAGCTTTGTTTATTGACATTTATGTTTAAAACAAAAGATTTACTCAAGGAACTCTTATCTCAAATAATTTTTTAGAATGTTTTCTCAAGCTACATTTTCTCTAATTTTTCTTGGGTGCATGTGTCAAAAACATTAAAGAAAGGATTCAGGGTATTAGATAAATAGAAACAGCTACAATGAATTAATGTGATAAACTAACTAATCTCCTTAAAACACAATTTTTAAATACAACTGTTGATCACAGAAGCAGCTGAATAATTTATAGATGAAAACAAAACAATCCAATCATTGTAAATAATTATCATCTTTGCCATAAATATACCAACTGCACTCCTATTCTCAGCATAATAAAAGGGACAGGAGATATCCAGTGATAATACTTTTCATCCTTGCCCCTGTTGACCATAGCCCACTGATCCCCTATGAAAAATATGTGTGTGTGCTCAGTCATGTCCAACTCTTTGCGGCCCATGGTCTGAAGCCCACCACGCTCCTCTGTCCATGGGATTCTCCAGGCAAGATTATTGGAGTAGTTTGCCATTCCCTTCTTCAGGGAATCTTCCCAGCCCCAGAGACTGAACCTGTGTCTCCTGCATCTCCTGAATTGGCAGATGGATTTTTTACCACTGAGCCACCTGGGAAGCCTCCTATGACAAATAGTATCCCTATATTCCATACAGGTAAGCTGGAGGACGTGGGTTTCTGAACTCAGGCATGGATTTCTAAAAACGAAATCGTATTTTAAATGATCAAAGAAAATTTCTCTTTAAAAATATACTTTTAATGTGAAAAAAGTCACCATTTGGTTTGTCTGTTAAAGTGTATTTGTAAATAATTGGTTTTTAAAGGTGTACTAACCTGTGTTGAAGAACTTTACTAACCTACTTCAATTAGCCGAGCATTAATATCGACTTGAGGCAATAGTACACAGTGGTTAAAACCACTATAGTCCAGGGATTCTGGACTATAACTGACTAGTTTAATGTTCCAAGTCCACCCCTCACTAGTTGTGTGAGCTTGAGCAAATTATCTACACTCTTTGTACATTCAATGAATCACATGTACAATGAAGGTTCTTAGTATCTACTTACAGAGCTGTGAAGATTAAATGGTTATATGTAAACTTGACTTGAAAATGTCTGCAGTATACTAAATGCTATATAAATGCATGCAGTTTTTATAAGGAAAAATTTCGTTCATTGAAAAGAATTCTTTCTCACATTGTAATCTCAGTGTACCAAGTGGCCATTTAAAATGCTTACGTGAATTAGGTTTTTAGAGCAAACTAAATGCAGGTATTAACACAACTCCAAAAAGTATTCCAGTCCTATAAAATGTACTTCCAAACATCTTGTATTTATTTTTAAGGCTTTTTAAGGAATAAATAACATTACAATGCAGTATAAAGATTTTATTTTTGCCATTCTTATATTAGTTTAAGGTGACTAATCAATCATCCATCCATGTTTCAGTCAGGAAAAGCCTGATAATGCTCAGTGACAAAGAGTTTCCTTTTATTTCTTGTCTCCCAGTGCCTTCTGTGTACCTAGGCAGTAACTGCCTCCCATATAGCCATGTAGCAATGTTGATTAGGGGAGAATAAAGTATCACATCTGACTATGAGTTTCTCAGAGGTACAGATCACTTCTGCTCTCAGCTGTATACCTGTGGCAGATTCATTTTGATATATGGCAAAACCAATACAATATTGTAAAGATAAATAAAATAAAATTTAAAAAAAAGAAAGAAAAGTAAAGCATCGCTGTTTTAACCAAAAAAAAAACCCACATTATTTCTAAGGTGCTGACTGCAAAAAGATGAGTAATAAGAAAAAGAATTGTTTATTGAGTGGCCATTATATCTCTACCTTAGTCTGTCCTCCAAATATTCCTTCACATGAAATACCTCCTTAAGGGAGATAGCACAAAGTTCCATCAGTGTATCCAGTTCAAAGGCTTATTTTGAGTGACATGCAGTAGTGTCTATATCAGGTCAAGGCATGGCTTTGTTTGGTGTAGGTATCTCTGAGCTAAAAATATAACTTAAGTCCCTTCTACATTCCAGTATAATGTAAAGTTTGCATGAAATGACTGTAAAAATCACTACCCTTTTGAAGAAGGAAGAATGGGTGACATGCAGGAATGCAGTCTATTTGATTTATTAAGAAATTGAGAACATAATACTATGAGAGACAGTAAGGCTCACTAATTATTCTATTTGTTCCATTATATTTCCACACACACAGGGAGGTCTGCCACATATCTATCTGCAACCCCACTGGGAAGGTACTGTAAGGGACCCCATGTCTTTGACTATTATCAATGGAAGGAATAACTACCAAAGGACCATTAATACCAACTATGAATGTTCTTTGATCCACAGAACATTTGTAGTTGGTATCAATGGTCGATTGGTAGTGTCTGTCTTTATGCTTCATGTCCATTTCTGAAGTGGACACTTGGGTACTATGCACTCTTGATGGCTGAGGAGATATTTCAATTCATTTCTTTAACCTAAAAGGTTTGCACGATTTAAAGTAATATTGAGCCTTAGGCTTAAACATTTTGATGTAAGATGCAATATCTCCCCAAAACTGAGCTTCTTATAAATTTGATTCCACTTAGTTCATAGGTACATTCTTAGTCTTTCCAACATAAGTTTCAGATGCACTATAATTTTTGCTCCCTTGTCCCCATCCCTCTGTATGTGTTTAGAGGCTACATGATTTTCTAGACTCCAATCAGATTTTTGCCTCAAGTTATTTTTTTCAGTTTAAAGTATTTACTGTCTTCATATTCTTGGTCTGATTTTTTTCTCCCCTGAAGCAACTAAATCAGTTTAAAGATCTTGCTGGATTTTCATATTTTTACTGGTTGGGAGTCCAGAAACTGGACTTTCTTAATCCTGAGAGGCCCAGATTTTGTGTATTATATTTCTTCTCCTGCATTTTTGCTTAGAAACAAGCCAACTTTTATCTGAAATCATCACCTTCATGTAATATCTTGCCAAAACAATCATCTAAAACTATTCAAAAGTCTAAATTTTTCAACCTCTCTTTCCCTAAAAGCCACACATTCATTTTTTTAATCACTGTGAATCCCATTGGTTGGTGATGCTTTCATTTTGTTTTATTTTGAGGTATATGATCCGCCTCCTTAAACCCTGCAGGTATGTAATTTGCCAGATATTTTACTACTGTAAAGATCACCAACTTTTTTAAAGTTTTGATATAAGTTCAATGCTACCCCATACATCAGGCTTTTGACACTCAAAAGTTCTACAACTTCGGTTCCATTAACAGTGTTTGTCAGGATAGGCTTGGATATTCTGCACTAACAACTGCCCAGTGTACAATGGCCAGTGTTAGCAACTTAGAGCAACAAAAGCTTATTTCCCTCCCATACAAAATTCGACATCTCTCTAAGCAACTCTACAGTAAAACTGTGCACCAGTAACAGAAGTTCCATTATTTGAGTTATACCGTATGGAATTGTGGAGGACTCTCTTCACTTCTGTTCATAGCCCATTGACCATTACCACTGACAGTGCCCCTGCCTAATTTCAGGGGTGAGGCGATGTAAAGGAATAAATGCAATAGTTGATGAGCATACCACCTCTGGTCAGTATTACTTTCTAGATTTCTCAATGAATTAAATAAATCACATAATGCAATCTCTGTCTGTTGCTGATATGCTTTGGTTAAAGCTTTTTGTTGTGTGGAAAGAAATCTCCAACAACTGAACATGTGAGCTTAGTATAATAAGCATATTATTTACTGCCATTGTAATTATATTAGGAAAATAAGTTGAAATCTAGGGCTGTTGTGTTCAGTAAAATTGAGAGAAAGAATTTGCATAAAAATTTAAATACTGTATAGATTAGTATATTAACACATATATATGGAATTTAGAAAGATGGTAATGATGACCTTATATGAGAGACAGCAAAAGAGACACAGATGTAAAGAACAGAATTTTGGACTCTGTGGGAGAAGGTGAGGGTGGGATGATTTGAGAAAATAACATTGAAACATGTATATTATCATATGTGAAATAGATTGCCAGTCCAGGTTCAATGCATGAGACAGGGTGCTCGGGGCTGGTACACTGGGATGACCTTGAGGGATGGGATGGGGAGGGAGATGAGAGGGGGGTTAAGGATGGGGAACACATATATACCCATGGCTGATTCATGTGAATGTATGGCAGAAAAAACCACCACAATATTGTAAACTAATTAGCCTCCAATTAAAATAAATAATTTTTTAAAATGAATTTAAATATTGTATAGATTAATATTATATAACCCTCAAGCTTAAAATCTATCTTGTGTATAAGAGTCTTAACAGAAAATGATCAAAGGATAATTAACATGAACAATAAGAAGCACTATTAAGAAAATACATAAATAAAATTCAAAAACTAGTTTTATTTTGAAAGTCAAAAGTATTTAGGTTTATGAAGAGGATACAGCAGAATTCATTCCTGTCTCCTCTCTTCCTTCCTTCTTTCTTCCTTCCCTCCTGCTCTCCCTCCCTTCCACCACTCTTTTCATCTCTCCCTCTTTTCTTCCTTTCTTCATTCCTCAAATGGATATCACACGCCTACTGTTTTCAAGATACGTGCCAGCACTGGAAATCCAAAGAGGAATATGAAGATTCAAAGAGGAAGAAGACTCAGTCATCATCTCAAGGAGCTTATAATTAGGCAGAGGGGGAGATAGACAGTAAATAGATAATACAGACCAATAAGAAGAAAACAGGGTTATGGGGCAGACCTGAGGATCGCAAACTTAAGGTTCATCACACCATTTCCTGTCATCTTAGATGTATCCAAGACACAATTGAGCACACTAAGTGAATGTGGAAACACATAACTGTGACCCTCAGTTAGAAGACATAGTGCAAAATTAGGCTGGAGCATCTTTTCTGACATTACGTATTTGATTTCATTGATACATAGAACACAATTACTTGAAACACATGTCCACAAAAGTCCATAAAAATCAAGTGATCTTTCAGTATATAACAAAGGTAAAAGGTTACTGTCATCACTCTATGAATCACCTCATTATCAATATTTTAGATTTTTGAAGTAAAATAATGCCATCAGGTAATTAAGCCATTCTTTGGTTTTTAATACCAATGTTTCATAGGTAGGACTCCAGAGTATTTCCAGATATCATTCTTCACTTCATAACTACATTGATATAAATAGTTCTCTTCACAGGAGGGGTGACTGTGGGTGGTGACATTTGTCACTCTGATATTAACTTAAAGCATAGCACAAATGGATAAATATAGAGGTAGCAAGACAAAAATTACAAAATGTATAACAACATTTCATTTGTATGTTACAGGCTCCACCCTTGTAGTCCCCACAATGACACATATACAAAGAAAATGTGCAATTCTCGATGAAGATATTCACACAGATACAAGTGATACCAAGAAAGGACATCATCATAATGTTCTGCTGCTATGAAACTTAGAGAAAATTCCTCTGGTTACAGTGTACTTGGATTTATATTTAATTAAGATCATACTGTTCATTGTTTTTGAATAGTAATTTTAAAATACTCAAATAGTGTTTATTAAGTATTTAGCATGGTCTGATATTATGCTAAACACTGAAAGAAAAGCAAAAGAAGTTGTGCAATCATACATTCATTCAGCATTTATTGACTATTTAGTAATTTGCCAGATGTGTTGAACACTTTCCTGCCCTTGAGATAATTATATTGTTCCTGGGAAGCCAGAGCATGCAAGTGTAAAACAGAACACTGGGAGAACATAGAGATAAATATAAGCATTTAATGATAAAGGCAATATTAGCCAGTATTTAGTAAGTGCTTACTATGTGTCAGTCAAGGGGCCAAGCATTATACATGCATTACTTTATTTAATGTTCACTGTAATTTATACACACACAGTACTTTATATTCATGCCATTGAAATACTTGTTTTATAGCTAAGAAAGCTCAGCAAAAAAAAAAAAAGTATTTAGGATAAGTAAGACTCTGTGAGTCAAAAAGCGATAAGATAATAAATTGCTGACGTAGCCTAAGACAGATTGTACAAATGCAGTGTGCAAAAAAAAATTATAATATAATATTAGATATTAAAATATTTCAAATTACTCTTTTTCCTTAAGGACAATAAACAAATCTATATGCAATTTAAGTATGCACATATTTTCAGAGAAACATATTTTTAAAGTTTATGACATTAAAAATGTCATTCAGCTATCAATAGTTAGCAAATTTCTCTCATTTGAAGGCCATTTTATAAAATAGTTTGCAACTAGAAATGGTGTGTATATCAAAGTCTATCTGAATGGTGCTTTAGTTCTCATGAAAGATGAAAAATAGATTCATCAGAAATTTTACTCTGCAATAAGCCTTAACATATCACACAAGTCCATCTGAACAAAAGAAAAAGCCTTTAATATTAAAATATTTTTAAGCTATGTCATCTGGTCCATTAGACACTAGTTTGATAATGCTCTTCTCCATTTGCAGTTAACTGTTATTTAAAAAAAAAAACACACATTTACACTCATTAACAGTACAGATTTGAAAAATAGGAAATGAGACTTTTAAAGACACTATTTCAAATATTTGCTGCTCGATATTTTCCTAGCAATCTGAACACTGGGAACAATCATCATTTAAAGGTAAAAATTAAAGTGAGTCTGCAAAATTAATTGAGCATTATCCCTTATTGCACATACTGTAATTGCTTCTTATAATGAAACTGAACATTATTTTGGTCATTAGAATGGAATTTTTGAATGCTACTAGGATTCTTTATAGGAAAAATAAGGCATTTCCCATTGAAATATACCACAGGAAAATATATAGAAAAAAATAAATTTAGAATTTGATTGTAGAATAAAACCATGTTTTAAAAAAATGCATCATGCAAGCACAAGATAAATTATCTGACCACAGTTAACTTGTGAAGCAGAATAGCAAATGGACATACCACCCGGGGCTCATTACTAGCTTTGCTTTTAGCTCTGAGATGTGGTTCCAAGAGCAGAGTTTTCCATTAAATCCAGAGTCAGACAATTCAATCTTAGGAGGCTTGGGACAAGGGAGGGAGCAGGTGCCTTGGGGACAGGAGGGAATACAGAGTTCTGATCCACATTTTATTCCCCACTAGATGCTTAATGCTGGACCAGGAAATATGCCAACTTACGATCCTACTGGGCAGAAACTTCAGCCGGCTGTTCTTGGAATTCCACATCTAATGAGTGCCAGGGCTTATTAAAGGTTCATTACTAGTTGCAGTCTCCCAGTTCTTTGGGTTTCTATTCAGTAGAACAGTTGAAACACTGCACTATGTTTAGAAAAAACTGAACTACACTTCCACATGTTTGCTTCATTAGCTTAGTTCCCTCAAAGGCAGAGCCATAGACAAAGCCTTGCAAGGCAATTAAAGTGATCTCAGGAAATTGGGGGCAAGGAGAGTTTAACAGGAAAACAAGGAAAGCAAATTAAAAGATGTATTATTTCATTACCAATCAAGCTGGAATGACAGTATTTGATCTTGCAGGACATTCTGAAAAGGTTTATGAAATGCATATTGGAACTTGAAGCCCAGAGGACAATTGAGAAGTGTTTATCCATTAACTTCTGTCCCCATAGATATTGACTCTCCAACTCCAGCTGTCCAACCATGAGCATCCATAAGATACTTTCTATAATTTCAAGCTGTGTCCTCAAAAATGCATGGAATATGAAGCTAGAGGAAGCCTTTGTTCAAAGTGAAACATGATCAAATTGCCCCTGTATGAGGCTGAGAAACATCTGCAAGGAACTGGGCTCTACTAACACTGGCTGCTGTCAGAGATGCATCCAGGAGGATGTGGAGTGATGCCCAAGAGGTTCTCACACATTGGTTTAATTAAACGTCAGACCAGAATTAAAGTACCGGGAATATGAATGAGAGGGAAAGGGGAAGAAAGAGGTTCCAGGACTGCTTCCTAAACACAACTAAACTATTTGACCACCACCTCTTCATTTCTTTCCCTTCATACATGGTAAGCAGTGCCTCAGAGGACTGGCTTGGAAGGAAATGTACATAATACTATTAAAAAGTCAGTATAGTCAAAGATAATATCTTAATATGATGACCTTCAAATGAAAGTTGAACAGCCACAAAGAAAGAATCAATATTAAACAACATTATTACTAAGTGAATTTTTCTGAGTAAATTTGGTATTCTGGCTAAGAAACAATGAAAAACAGATGCTGTGAAATACCTGGGGGTGGTAATTCTCCCCCATGATGTAGTAGGAAGAGCTCTGAACTTTAGCTAAGAAGCTGTGGGCCTGAATTTGGGGCCTGAAACCCTTTTATTGTATAAATTTGGAAGTCTCTTAACATCTTTGAGTGTATGCAAAGCTGAACTAGCGCTCACAAATGTAACTGGTTGGGTACAGGGTCAAACAAGATGATGTGCTGGAAGATGCTGTTTTCCTGGGCTGTTGTTTATCTTGGTCATTATGACTTTTCTGGTTCAGAAATTTCAGAGGCCATCCTAGATTGATCCCCAGACTAAGACTAGTTCTAGCTAAGGAAGCCCAATCCAGTCATTCTCCATCCCTGCCAACTCTGAAGAGCCTATCGACAATTTTGGTAATCTTGTCTACACACATAAAATTCTGAATCCTGGTTAGTCTTTCCCAACCTATATTCAAAACAACTTAGTCTTTTGATTCTGTAACTGTGCCTCTCAACATTAATTGTTATTCAGTTCAGTCGCTCAGTCGTGTCTGACTCTTGGTGACCTCACAGACTGCAGCACGCCAGGCTTTCCTGTCCATCACCAACTCCCAGAGCTTATTCAAACCTCTGGTTATTAGCATATACATTTTGATGGTTATCCCTGAATATTCTTATTTTCCTAAAGTTGAAACTTCCAATGTTAGGATTTTCTTCCAACATTTTAAAAGAACCATGCCATCATTTTTACTTTGTTGCTCTCTTTAGATTTTGACTGAAATAATCCTCTCAACATACTAAGAAAAAAAAAGTCATATTTTTAATCAATACCTGACCTAGTACTGGCTATGATATAATTTATTTATCTTTCAGTTCTTGAATTATTAAATTAAGGCAACTATTTGGATTACAAACAAAACAAAACATTTCAACATGCTATGTGTTGTTCAGTTGCTCAGTCATGTCCAACTCTTTGCAACCCCATGGACTGCAGCACATCAGGCTTCCCTGTCCTTCATTATCGCCTGGAGTTTACTCAAACTCATGTCCATTGAGTCAGTGATGTCATCCAATCATCTCATTTTCTGTTGCCCCTTCTCTTCCTGCCTTCAATCTTTCCCATCAGGCTTTTTTCAATGAGTAGGTGCTTCACGTCAGGTGGCCAAAGTATTGGAGCTTCAGCTTCAGCATCAGTCCTTCCAATGAATATTCAGGACTGATTTCCTTTAGGATTGACTGATTGGATCTCCTGGCAGTCCAAGGGAATCTCAAGAGTCTTCTTCAGCACCACAGTTTGAAAGCATAAATTATTTGGCACTCAGCCTTCTTTATGGTCCATCTCTCACATCCATATGTGACTACTGGAAAAACCATAGCTTAAACCTACGTTTAACATAGGTTAAACAGCTTTAACCAGAGACTAAAACAGTCCTTCACCAAAAATTTACAAAGGCAGAAGAACAGAAATCTTCAGAACCACCAAGAAATATATTTCATAAATAAACTGTAATTTAAAATATTGAGATGCTAGAGGTGATTATAAAAGCAAAAGGGACATCTAATAGGAGAATTATTAGAGTGGAAAATTCTTAAATAGATGGGAATACCAGACCACCTGACCTGCCTCCTGAGAAATCTGTATGCAGGTCAAAAAACAACAGTTAGAACTGGACATGGAACAACAGACTGGTTCCAAACAGGGAAGGAGTACATCAAAGCTGTATATTGTCACCCTGCTTATTTAACTTATATATAGAGTATATCATGCAAAATGAAAGGCTGGATGAAGCAAAAGCTGGAATCAAGATTGCCAGGAGAAATATCCGTAACCTCAGATATGCAGATGATACCACACTTATGGCAGAAAGCGAAGAAGAACTAAAGAGCCTCTCGATGAAAGTGAAAGAGGAGAGTGAAAAAGTTGTCTTAAAACTGAACATTCAGAAAACTAAGATCATGGCATCTGGTCCCATCACTTCATGGCAAATAAATGGGGAAACAATGGAAACAGTGAAAGACTTTATTTTGGGGGGTTCTAAAATCACTGCAGATGGTGACTGCAGCCATGAAATTAAAAGATGCTTGCTCCTTGGAAGAAAAGTTATGACCAACCTAGACAGCATATAAAAAGCAGAGACATTACTTTACCAACAAAGGTCCATCAAAGCTATGGTTTTTCCAGTAGTCATGTATGGATGTGAGAGTTGGACTATAAAGAAAGCTTAGTGCCAAAGAATTGACGTTTTTGAACTATGGTGTTGGGGAAGACTTTTAAGAGTCCCTTGGACTGCAAGGAGATCTAACCAGTCAATCTTAAAGGAAATCAGTCCTGAATATTCATTGGAAGGATTGATGTCGAAGCTGAAACCCCACCTGAGTTTGGCCACCTGATGCAAATAACTGACTCATTTGAAAAGCTCCTGATGCTGGGAGGGATTGGGGCAGGAGGAGAAGGGGATGACAGAGGATGAGATGGTTGGATGGCATCACCAATTCAATGGACATGAGTTTGAGTAAACTCCAGGAGGTGATGATGGACAGGGAGGCCTGGCATGCTGCCATGGGGTCGCAAAGAGTCAGACATGACTGAGAGACTGAACTGAACTGAATGGCTCAAGATAAAAATATAAACTTAAAATTGACTTTATACTAAAAGTATAAGCTAACAGGCTGGAATAGAAAGCATAAAGTTCCAGATGTTTTTAAGTTAAGTAACTGTTTTAATTACATTCAAATATACTGCATATCCATCAAACTTTATTATATTTTCTATGGCACTAAGATATAGATAGTTACATGTCCTGACTCCATGCAGAGAAGAGGATGGTCTCTGCTCCCTTATTCCTATCTCCTTCCTCACTCTTCTGCAAGAGGTGATAGTGCTAATTGATTATAGAATATTAATCGGGCCAGTTTACAACTAAAGCCATTAATTATTTAAAGGGAAAGTGCATATGCTCTGCCTCAATTACTACTCCTATCAATATAAGGCCAGTGGTCAAGGTAGGACATGTCACCATCAGGCCCTGTTATCATACTTAGTCCTCTTTCTCACCATATATATGACTAGCCAGAGGGTGGAAAGACTCATCAAACCGACTTGATCTCAGAGGCAAACAGATACATATCCTCCCAAGTTTTAGCAGAACAATGTGTTGAGGAATATTTGACACTAATCCCCAAACAAAATAGTTTCAACTTGTACCATTTTGCTATTGCTTCTTGCCTTTGTCATAGAAATGTTTATTTTTGCTCATACCTTCTCTCTTGACAAGTTACAAATTATTTTTTAAAGTTGCAAGAATATTATACATTTGTATTCTCTGCACTTAACATTCATCAGTTGTTAACATTTTATCTCATTTGTTTTTACTCCTTTCTCTGATACTTTTGTCTCTATTTTTGTCTCTAGACAGATCATGGATGGATGGATACACATACACACACAGACACATTTTTCCTGAGTTATTTCAGAGTTAAGTGCTAACATCACAATACCTACCCTAAATAATTATTTATCTCATGAGTTAAAGGCTATTCTATGAGAGTAGCAAGAGATGAATGCAATATTACATATTTAAAGGTAAAAGTAAATCTCTTCAGAGGTCATTATATCCATTATATCTTTTATTTTGTCTATTAGAAAAACTGAGCCACAGAAAGGTAATTTGATTTGCTTAAAGTAACACCATCAGTTTGTGCCAGCATGAGATCTTTTGATTCCTGAATCAGTGCTCTGATAACTTCACCTGATTATCACGATGTAACAGGTTGGAAATAATATCAATTAACTCTGTATATCAACACACTGAAATATAGTACTGATTAAAATACTGTGACATGGAGTTACCTTCTTAATGATAAATTCTTATTCAACTAGCTAGCTAAATCATACCAGATAATTAACTGCTTTCTGTAATAAGCAGAAATGACTCTAGAATTCAGATATATTAAAAAATACTCCAATCATAAAATGACATTGCTTCTATTTTTCTTCCCATGAATGATTTTGCTTTAAAAAATTTATAAGGTATGGTAAATGTCTTCAATTAGCACCAAAATTTCTTAAAAAGGAGAAAGGTCATTAAAATCCAGAGACCCACTGCTCTTCTGTTTTCTATCTTCTCTATGTGTTGAATATCTTCCTAAAAAGTTTGCTAAGAGGGGAGAAGATGTATTGAGCATTTTAATACTTGGATACAATGAAGATTAGAAATATTTTTGATTTTCATTGAGTCACTATTTAATGAAGATAATATGGAGATGTATATAGAAGCCAAGGGAGATACGAAATTTATAATCGTGATTCACTAAACTAGCTTCCCAAATTCCAATATTCACAAGAAATTTAGATAAATTTTTTTTCAAAAATTACTTCTCATTCAAGTCATACTGGGTGTGTCTGATTTTCTATGCATAGGTATGAAGTACTTCAAAGAGGTTTAAGTAAAAATCATCCTTAGATGTATCAAGAAGGACTACCACCACTATGATCTCCCTCACACATGCAAGTCACTCTATATAGAAAAAGGATGTGATCTGGGATCCCAGAATTATTAGTTACAATAAAACTGAACAGATTATGCTGCCCAGGCAAAGGACAGCATAAGTAAATGACGATAGCAAACAAGTGAATGACGGTGCATATATCTGCCTTCAACTCTGGGCATAGATCCATATTTAGAGGAAAAGGGACTGGTTGGAAAAGTACTAGTGTGGAATAAGAAAATATACATTTCTCTTTGCCCAAAGGTTTTCTCAGTATTACATATTTTAAAAATAACTAAGACAGATTAGCAGAACATAAAATGGAAAACAAATTTAACTGTTCAATCACTTTTATGGAGGATAATGGTTACTAACTTTCTGGAATTTATTACTCATCTAGTTACCAAGTGTCCCGGTTCCCCAACTTCATCCTAAAAGCATACCCTACCTCATTCTGGGAATGGCAACCTCCACTTATATTAATCCTCTAATATTTACTTTAATAGTCATATATTGTGTATATCTGTAAAAGGAATTTTTCAAAGCTCTATTTGTGATTATTTATTGTGATTATTTAAATTTGCCCTTTCACATTAAAAAGTGAAGAAGGTTCATCCTCTGTTCTGAGATTCTTTCCCTCTATAGATCATTTTTGCCCCTAAATAAATAAAGGCAGATTACTTACTGATGTTCAGAATATTACCATTTAGGATGGAGGTATATTTTGACTCCAAATGTTCAGTAATTAACACAAAAGCTGCCATAGATAAAAAGAGTAAAATAATGGGGCATGACTGTAATCCAATAAAACTTATTTGTGGGCAAAAAAAAAAAATTTTTTTTTACAGTGCTCAGCAGGATTCAATAAAAGGAATGACCTGATTTACCGAAGTTGATCTGTAAGGATAATAGTAGAGCTAACAGGATTACCAATTATTTTCTTTTGCCTAGACTTACCTTCTTCCCTTCCTTCTACTTGCTGAGCCTTGTCTTGCCTTTCTTACAAAAAAGAAAAACAGTACTCACTTTTTCATAGTTAGTAGAAAGGATTATAGCAAAAAACAGCAAAAACAAAGACAACAAAAACAAGCAAACAAAAAAGGATAACATGTCTGCACTCATCGAATTTACATCCTCTTGAGGGATATAGACAATAAAGCAAGTAAATAAATATGGATATGTTGTATGTGTAATGAAAATTCTATGAAAGAAACAAAGTGCATGAGGTGATAGAGAATTTGAACCAATAATACTTGAGATGTCTGAAGGATACCAATGAGTTGCTCCAGAAAGCTGGAAACAGAGCAGTGCAGGCAGAAGGAGCAGGAAGGACCTGAGAATGGAAAGGGCTCTTGTATTCCACAAACACAAGCACCAGTGTTCCCAGAGCATAGTGAATAAGAGGGAAAGTGGTACAGAAAGCTGACTATGAAGAGATCAGGCAGGCTTCAGAAAGTCCATGGTAAATATTTCTGGCTTTGATATAATGACAAGCCCTTAAAGTATTTCAACAAGAGAAGTTACATGACAGGTTGGCTGCTGTGTGGAGAATGGAAACTAAAGTAAAAAGGAAGATGAGTTCAGAAGCTACTGAAGTAACTAGAAAACAACAGTGGTCTAGGTAGGAAAAGAAAGCCAAAGATGAGCCTTCCTAGCCAATGTGAGAGCTGTAGAGACAGAGAGAGACCAATAAGAATCTGCTTTCCATCACTGGCAAGAGTAAGGGCTATTGTATGGTAATAATAAGGAATCTTTAATTAACATCTCTCTGTAAAAAACAGTATACACACAGATACACACAAATATATTCACTGTAAATTTCTCTGACATAAAGAATGTGTGGCAAATATTTACAAATTTTATTATAAATTCTAGAGAGCCAAGAGATTCTAATAGAGTTCTTTGATTTTTCTAAGGAAATCTTATACCATAACCAATCCATGATTGCAACTGTTGAAAGAGCATATTTCCAGATGCTTGGTACTGGTGCGCTGGGACGACCCAGAGGGATGGTATGGGGGGGGAGGAGGGAGGAGGGTTCAGGATGGGGAACACATGTATACCTGTGGTGGATTCATTTCGATATTTGGCAAAACCAATACAATATTGTAAAGTTTAAAAATAAAATAAAAAAGAAAGAAAGAGCATATTTCCGACATGAATGGTGACTGATATTTCCACTTATGTGACCAATTAAAATGAAAGTGAAACAACACAAACTTCTGTCATAACTTCACCCATTCATTAATGACATGAGCCACTTTGGTGAATCAGCTTACTAGTTTTTAAGTAATGAAAGAATAGTTGCTCACTTTTTCTGTGGAATTCCCTAAAAGCTACAACTATAACACAATTTCAATTTTGTCTCCATTATTAACATTTTCTTCATCAATTTAAGTCTAGACAATCAAAAAATGATAAAATCTATGGCGGATTGTAGTGTTTGCTAATTATTGTGGTATAAATACTCTACACATGGACATCACCAGGTGGTCAATACCGAAATGAGACTGATTATATTCTTTGCAGAAAAAAATGGAGAAGCTTTATATAGTAAGCAAAACTAAGACCAGGACCTAACTGTGGTTCTGATCATGAACTCCTTATTGCCAAATTCAGACTTAAACTGAAGAAAGTAGGCAAAACCACTAGACGATTTAGGTATGACCTAAATCAAATCCCTTATGATTATACAGTGGAAGTGAGAAATAGATTCAAGGAATTAGATCTGATAGACAGAGTGCCTGAAGAACTATGGACTGACGTTCATGACATTGTACAGGAGGGAGGGATCAAGACCATCCCCAAGGAAAAGAAATGCAAAGAGGCAAAATGGTTGCCTGAAGAGGCTTTACAAATAGCTGTGAAAAGAACAGAAGTGAAAGGCAAAGGAGAAAAGGAAAGATATACCCATTTGAATGCAGAGTTCCAAAGAATAGCAAGGAGAGATAAGAAAGCCTTCCTCAGTGATCAATGCAAAGAAATAGAGGAAAACAAAAGAATGGGAATGACTAGAGATCAATTCAAGAAAATTAGAGATACCAAGGGAACATTTGCTGCAAAGATGGGCACAATGGACAGAATGAAATATAGATCAATGGAATAAAATAGAAAGCCCAGAGATAAATCCACGCACATATGGACACCTTATCTTTGACAAAGGAGGGAAGAATATACAATGGATTAAAGACAATCTCTTTAACAAGTGGTGCTGGGAAATCTGGTCAACCACTTGTAAAAGAATGAAACTAGACCACTTTCTAACACCATACACAAAAATAAACTCAAAATGGATTAAAGATCTAAACATAAGACCAAAAACTATAAAACTCCTAGAGGAGAACATAGGCAAAACACTCTCTGACATACATCACAGCAGGATCCTCTATGACCCACCTCCCAGAATATTGGAAATAAAAGCAAAAATAAACAAATGGGACCTAATTAACCTTAAAAGCTTCTGCACATCAAAGGAAACTATCAGCAAGGTGAAAAGACAGCCTTCAGAATGGGAGAAAATAATAGCAAATGAAACAACTGACAAACAACTAATCTCAAAAATATACAAGCAACTCCTCCAGCTCAACTCCAGAAAAATAAACGACCCAATCAAAAAATGGGCCAAAGAACTAAATAGACATTTCTCCAAAGAAGACATACAGATGGCTAACAAACACATGAAAAGATGCTCAACATCACTCATTATCAGAGAAATGCAAATCAAAACCACTATGAGGTACCATTTTACACCAGTCAGAATGGCTGCGATCCAAAAGTCTACAAATAATAAATGTTGGAGAGGGTGTGGAGGAAAGGGAACCCTCTTACACTGTTGGTGGGAATGCAAACTAGTACAGCCACTATGGAGAACAGTGTGGAGATTCCTTAAAAAACTGGAAATAGAACTGCCTTATGATCCAGCAATCCCACTGCTGGGCATACACACTGAGGAAACCAGAAGGGAAAGAGACACGTGTACCCCAATGTTCATCGCAGCACTGTTTATAATAGCCAGGACTTGGAAGCAACCTAGGTGCCCATCAGCAGATGAATGGATAAGAAAGCCATGGTACGTATACACAATGGAGAATTGCTCAGCCATTAAAAAGAATACATTTGAATCAGTTCTAATGAGGTGGATGAAACTGGAGCCTATTATACAGAGTGAAGTAAGCCAGAAGGAAAAACATAAATACAGTATACTAATGCATATATATGGAATTTAGAAAGATGGTAACAATAACCCGGTGTATGAGACAGCAAAAGAGACACTGATGTATAGAACAGTCTTATGGACTCTGTGCGAGAGGGAGAGGGTGGAAAGATTTGGGAGAATGACATTGAAACATGTAAAATATCATGTAAGAAACGAGTTGCCAGTCCAGGTTCGATGCACGATACTGGATGCTTGGGGCTAGTGCACTGGGACGACCCAGAGGGATGGTATGGGGAGGGAGGAGGGAGGAGGGTTCAGGATGGGGAACACATGTATACCTGTGGTGGATTCATTTTGATATTTGGCAAAACTAATACAATTATGTAAAGTTTAAAAATAAAATAAAATTTAAAAAAAATTAAAAAAAAAAAAAAAAAGAAATGGTATGGACCTAAGAGAAGCAGAGGATACTAAAAAGAGGTGGAAAGAACACACAGAAAAACTATACAAAGAAGATCATCATGACCCAGATAATCACCATGGTATGATCACTCACCTAGAGCCAGATATCCTGGAATGTGAAGTTAAGTGGGTCTTAGGAAGCATCACTAGCAACAAAGCTAGTGGAGGTGATAGAATTCCAGTTGAGTTATTTCAAATCCTAAAAGATGATGCTGTGAAAGTGCTGCACTCAATAGGCCAGCAAATTAGGAACACTCAGCAGTGGCCACAGGACTGGGAAAGGTCAGTTTTCATCCCAATCCTAAGAAAGGCAATGCCAAAGAATGCTCAAACTACTGCACAATTGCACTCATCTCACACACTAGCAAAGTAATGCTCAAAATTATCCAAGCCAGGCTTCAACAGCATGTGAACTGTGAACTTCCAGATTTTCAAGCTGGATTTAGAAAAGGCAGAGGAACCAGAGATTAAATTGCCAGCATCCATTGGATCACCAAAAAACCAAGAGAGTTCCAGAAAAACATCTACTTCTTCTGCTTTGTTGACTATGCCAAAGCCTTTGACTGTGTGGATCACAACAAATTGGGAAATTCTGAAAGAGATGGGAATATCAGACCACCTGACCTGCCTATTGAGAAATCAGGAAGTAACAATTAGAACTGGACATGGAACAAAAGACTGATTCCAAACAGGGAAAGGAGTACCTCAAGACTGTATATTGTCACTGTGCTTATTTAACTTATATGCAGAGTACTCCATGAGAAATGCTGGGCTGAATAAACGAAGAAGAACTAAAGAGCCTCTTGATGAAAGTGAAAGTGGAGAATTAAAAAGTTGTCTTAAAACTCAACATTCAGGAAACTAAGATCATGGCATCTGGTCCCATCACTTCGGGCAAATAGATGGGGAAATTGAGGAAACAGTGACAGACTTTATTCTTGGGCTCCAAAATCACTGAATCAGTGAATGCAGCCATGAAATTAAAAGGTGCTTGCTCCTTGGAAGAAAAGTTATGACCAACCTAGACATTATATTAAAAGCAGAGACATTGCTTTGCCAACAAAGGTCAATCTTGTCAAAGCTATTGTTCTTCCAGTAATCATGTATGGATGTGAGAGTTGGACTACAAAAAAAAGCTAGGTCCTGAAGAATTGATGCTTTTGAACTGTGGTGTTGGAGAACTCTTAAGAGTCCCTTGGACTTCAAGGAGATCCAACCAGTTCATCCTAAAGGAAATCAGTCCTGAATATTCATTAGAAGGACTGATGCTGAGGCTGAAACTCCAATACTTTGGACACCTGATGCGAAAAACTGACTTATCTGAAAAGACCCTAATGCTGGGAAAGATTGAAGGTGGGAGGAGAAGGGGACAACAGAGGATGAGATGGTTGGATGGCATCACCAACTCAATGGACACGAGTTTGGGTAAACTCTGGAAGTTGGTGATGGACAGGGAGGCCTGGCGTGTTTCACTCCATGGGTTTGCAATGAGTTTGACAAGACTGAACAACTGAACTGATCTGAAATACTCCCAATGTGGACATTTTCCACCTATTAATATTGTACCCCTGAATATGGAACACACAGTTATGTAGTACATCCTCTATACAGATACAGTAAATATAACCTCAAACATACAGATAACACTGCCATGTGGCAACAAATAGTTAGAATGTGATAAAATCTGAGTATTTACTACCATCACTTTTAGTATACTTTAACTGTAACTTTATTTAATTTATATCTTAGTAATGGCTTTATTTAAGAGCCAGCTCACAACATTCCTGAAAACATAACAAACATCCCATGAGTCAATATGAGCTGCTGTGAGCCAGTCTGGCATATCACTAAAGTAGGGCCATATGACAGATATAAGGGACTAGATCTCTCCCTGGTAGGACTCTATCTTGAGACCCAAGCTTGCTCCTCTGCCCTAGACTCCACTTTACCCTGGGATAGGAAAAGAAAGTACCTATGAAGCTGAGCCATAGTCTAGAGGAAGCCACTGAAATTATATCATCCCCAAGAGAAGAATATAAGAATCCAAGAGCAAGTTTTTCCAGGATCAGTGATCAGAGAACAGTTCACTGAGTGACTGGCACAATTTTTATACGTCATCCTGGTAAAGTAAAAGTCACTCAGTTGTGTTCTACTCTTTGCCAATCTGTGGCCTACCAGGCTCCTCTGTCTTTGGAACTCTACAGGCCACAATACTGGAATGGGTAGCCATTCCTTCTCCAGGAAATCTTCCCAACCCAGGGATCTGAATCACCAGGAAATCCCAAGAATACTGGAATGGGTAGTCTATCCCTTCTCCAGGGGTTCTTCCTGACCCAGGAATAGAACCAGGGTCTCCTGCAATGCAGGCGGATTCTTTACTAGTTGAGCTATCTCTTGGTACCTATTCCCAATCTCTTGAAGTTGAAAAGTGCTTCTTGTGAGTAAATCACATAAATGGGTTACAAATAAATTAGAATCTGTACCCATTTCTTAGTGCTGCAAGTAGTTCAAAAGCTTCTAAAGGTCAGAGATTTGTTGCTAAAATACTTGGTACAAAATTCAATAATCTAGCTTAATATTATGTACATTAAACATAATCAATACAATCTAATATAGGAAGTAAAAAGGTCTGGGGCAATTTTAAGTTGCTCTCCCTTCATTGTCCCCTGGTGACTCAGTGGTAAAGAATCCACCTGCCAATGCAGGAGATGAGATGCAAGAGACGTGGATTAGATCCCTGGGTTAGGAAGACACCCTGGAGGAGGAAATGGCAACCCACTCCAGTATTCTTGGCTGGAGAATTCCATGGACAGAGGAACCTGGAGGGCTACAGTCCATGGGTTGTAAAGAGTCAGATACAACTGAGCAACTGAGCACTGAGTACCCTTTGTTACAGATCTTTGCCTCTCCCCTTATATCCCAGAAGCCATTCTACAATGGCTTAAAAGTCATACATACATGACTTTTTTGGTAACCAAAAGACACTACACTTCTTTCAAGTCAAGGAAAAATAAATGCTTTCAGGCACATTCACTGATGTTACTAATTCCCAGAATTAATTTTTTAAGATCCTACAGTTGAATGCATCAATATGGTTCCTACGCTAATAAAAATTATAACAGCACCATGCCTTTTTTTTTAATATAAATCACTGCAGATGGTGATTGCAGCCATGAAATTAAAAGACGCTTACTCCTTGTAAGGAAAGTTATGACCGACCTAGACAGCATATTAAAAAGCAGAGATACTACTTTGCCAACAAAGGTCCGTCTAGTCAAGGCTATGGTTTTTCCAGTGGTCATGTATGGATGTGAGAGTTGGACTATAAAGAAAGCTGAGGGACGAAGAATTGATGCTTTTGAACTATGGTGTTGGAGGACTCTTGAGAGTCCCTTGGACTGCAAGGACATCCAACCAGTCCATCCTAAAGGAGATCAGTCCTGGGTATTCACTGGAATACCCAGGATGTTGAAGCTGAATCTCCAATATTTTGGCCACCTGATGTGAAGAGCTGACTCATTTGAAAAGACCCTGATGTTGGGAAAGATTGAAGGCAGGAGGAAAAGGGGACAACAGAGGATGAGATGGTTGGATGGCATCACCGACTCAATGGACATGAGTTTGGGTAAACTCTGGGAGTAGGTGATGGACAGGGAGGCCTGGCATGCTGCGGTTCATGGGGTCACAAAGAGTTGGACACTACTGAGCAACTGAACTGAACTGAACTGATGTTTGCATACTATAGACTGTTTTACTCTAGAAATAATAGCAAAATATTTTAAAGATAAATCTTTTAAAAACATGGATAAGTAAATATATCTAAATTTAGCTTTGCTTATTCTCAAACTACTCACACATTTTATACCCTGATAATGTATTCATGAATCTACTTATTTTAGCCTTTGTTATAGAACTTCTAGCTGTTTCATTTGCATATATGCAAAATATATTTTATATTAAGAGAGGAACTTGGCACCTTTTTAAGTCTTGTGGTACATAGTGCTATGAAGTGTGCACATTGTCCAGCTCTTTGTGTTCCCATGGACTATAGTCTGTCAGGCTGTCCATGAAATTCTCCAGGCAAGAATATTGGACTGGGTTGCCATTTCCCCCTCCAGGGGATCTTCCCAACCCGGGGACTGAATCCCTGTCTCTTACATTCCTACATTGGCAGACAGGTTCTTTACCACTAGTGCCACCTGGGAAGCCCCACGCTTATGGAATAATTGTGCTAATTTCTAATCCCAAACCCTACATACAGAATTTTTCATAGATTATATATTCTTAATATCTCTGTACTATTTGACTCATGATAAAACAGTCAGAATGTGTTAGTTTCAGAGAAATTAAGCAAGAAAATATTATTCCCAACCTATGTAAAACACATGTTTAAATAAGCACATAATTCACTTAGTCAATCAAGTACTATGGTTAGGCTTTTGTTGCTAGGGAAGATTGTTTGCTGTGTACGTTTCTCTGGTTTTAAGATTCTCCACAACTCTAAAAAACTGTTTGATAAGTATTTTACAGACTTTTTACACTTTTCTTTTTTATTGGATTATACTTGCTTTACAATGCTATGCTAGCTTCTGCTGTACAACATCATGAATCTGCTATCACTTTTAATTTGCAAATGGATATGAAAATAATTCCAATAGCTTATTTAAAGTAGTATAGTTCAGAACCTTCTTTCATTCTACTCATTCCTTACAATAACCTTTCATAGATAATTAGTTTACAATGTACCTGAGGTTCTTTAAGTATTTAGGGATATTCTTAAAGTTTTAATGGTTATTATTAATAATTGAAAATAAAATGTGTATGAAGCCAATTTTTCAAAACACTTTTAACAGATGCATAATATCATGACAGGCTCAATTTATTCATCTTTTTGGTGAGTCATCTCAAATTAGTCATATTTCATCTAGTGATAATTACAAACTTTGGAAATTTCTTAGCAATATTTTTGTGATTAATTAACTATAGTAAATATGCTGAACATAGAAGAATTAGTAAATATGAACAAAATGCCTATGTGTTTCACACCTTACAACATTGAATTTTATACCTTAACAAATAAACAAAATAAAGGTAAACTTATATAGAATGTCTATATTTGTATATGCAAATATCAATGGTAGAGACTCCACCTGCCAATGCAGAAGACATAGGAAATGCTGGTTCAGTCCCTGGGTCAGGAAGACCCCTAGAGGAGGCCAGGAATAACACCTAGTCCAGTATTCTTGCCTGTAGAATCCCATGGACAGAGGAGCCTGGGGGGCTACAGTCCATAGGGTCACAAAGAATTGGACATGACTGAGCATGCAGGCACACAACTGCTTATCACTGTTAAACACAAAATTTTAAAATGAAAATTCTAATTTTTATGTTTAAATGACAATCACTCTTAGGAGCAAAATATTTTTATTGTGGATTCTTCCTGCACAGCAGAAGAACCCTAATAGTAATAGAATATGTAGGATAAGTGAAGTTAAAGTCGTTCAGTCATGTCCGACTCTTTGAGACCCCATGGACCATACAGTCTATGGAATTCTCCAGGCCAGAATACTGGAGTGGGTAGTGGTTCCCCTCTCCAATGTAGGATACGATGCTAGCAAAAGTGTTTTCCTCATATGATACAGTCTCTAAAGGTTAGTGGGCTTACATACCATTAAAATTTTAATGATTATACATTTATATAAATATCTAATACAGATCTAATTACTAAATCATTCCTGGAAAATCAAACAATTAAACAACAAAAGCCAGTTTACCTGAAATTACTACAAAACTGCAATGTCAGTGGTGCAATAGAAACAAAGGTAGACAATCAAATGTGAGGAAATTAATTGACCATAAGACCACTGATATTAGTGATGTTTGTTGCATTCAATTTTTCAGGTTTACAATAGTTCTATGTAGGAAGAATTATATCTAGTGTCATTCAAACTCATGCTTGAGAGATACACCAGTATAATGAAAGAGAGCCCTTAGATTTTAGGATGAAGAAATGCAGGGTCTGATGATAACACTTGAATTTTAAAAGACACTGATATATGACAAATCACTTAGGAAAATGTTAGTGAAGTGCTGATAATAAGTATAAAAAAGTCTACTTCTAAACTTTGTCATTTTAATTTAAATCACTAGGAATGTCTTTCTATTTATTATCACTATATACCCTAAAATGTACTGAGTTTATCTATTTTCATCAATATAATGTATCTGGTTTACAACAGAAACTCCTTCATATCTAATTCTATTGGTTCCTGAAGTAGTTTAGGTTCTTAGAGAAGACCCTCAGGAGTAATTACCCACGTCGCAAAACCATTATTCCATTTCATATATTTAACAAGACACATGACTAGAATATCAGTGATGCACAAAATCAGTGTTGAGATCTAGGAAAACCAGTTTAGCAATTTTCCCCATAGTGCATGTCTCCAGACAACACTAAGCTGCAAATATTTGTTGTATCTTAATGGTATTTACAGTAATATGCACTGGATTCCTTCATTTCATTTTGTTTTCTGGAGTATATATAAATTAGATAAGCCAATGTTAAAATGACATATGGCCAGTCATGAGTGAAAATAAAATTATAGGCAGTAACACTTTGTAACAACTTAAAAATCACCTTCCAAGGTAGCAGTGATTTTCCTTGCTTGTATTTTCCAGACCTCCTTCTACTCCTGTTTTAAGCTATATTTTCTTTAGGACTTCATTATGTTCCTTGGGAGACAATTTCACACTCTATTAGTCACAGGCAATTTCATCACATTACTAGAAGTATTAACACCCACAGTTTTGCACCTCTTGAAAGCACATTTCTTCCTTTTGGTATTTAATAAACTGTAGGCTGGAACTTGAATTAAGGGGTAAATTTACCCTTCTGGCAGAAAAGTGGGGAAAATCTTATTTCCCAATTTCAAATTCTATATTACATGAAGATAAGCTGCATATGTTTTTTGTATATGATACTTTTTTGTATCAGAAAAACTCCCCCAAACTTGGAACTAATGCAAGTAATTGGGGTATACATCTTTTCAATATTATACTCTGAAAAAAGTTACCTAAAGATTGTCTTTCCTTTCTCCAGGTGATCTTCCCAACCCAGGGACTGAACCTAGGTCACCTGCATTGCAGGCAGATTCTTTACCAGCTGAGCCACAAGGGAAGCCTAAGAATACTGAAGTGGGTAGCCTATCCCTTCTCCAGTGGATCTTCCCAACCCAGGAATCAAACCAGGGTCTCCTGCACTGCAGGCAGATTCTTTAACAACTGAGCTACCAGGGATGGTCAGATAGCATCACTGACTCAATGGACATGAGTTTGAGTAAACTCCAGGAGTTGGTGATGGACAGGGAAGCCTGTCATGCTGCAGTCCATGGGGTTGCATAGAGTCGGACACGACTGAGCAACTGATCTGAATTGAACTAAACTGAAGGATTTTCTAAGAGAATGTGCTTAGTTTATTTCATTATTTGTTAAATGAAAGGCCCTAATTAAAGGCCCTGGATTTAATGAAGTTATTTATTAATACTTATAGTTTTTTGATAAAGATGAAAGTTGTTTTTGTCTGCTTAGATAACTCCAAAGATGTGTGATCTATTGGATATTAAAAAGTATTCAATCCAATTTAGCAATCTTATCCTAAAATCTTTTTGATGAGTTTCCTACAAATACATCAACTTGTTAAGTGCTCTTTGAACCAGTCATTACATCTTACTGGTCCCTTCAGAAACTAATGTGTTAAATAAAAATTTGATATGGCCACATTTTCTGAGACTTCTCCCCTTGTTTGAAAAGCTAACTCATTGGATAAGACCCCAATGCTAGGAAAGTCTGAGGGCAAGAAAAGAGGACAACAGAGGCTGAGATGGTTGGATAGCACCACTGACTCATTGAACATAAGTTTGAGCAAACTCAGGGAGATAGTGAAGGACAGGGAAGAGTGGCATGATGCAGTCCATTGGGTCGCAGAGATTCAGACATGACTCAGCAACTGAACAACAAAATTTCTATTTGCCTGAGAGTCATGATTTCGCTTTTTAAGTTATGTTTTAATCTATGCAATGGTCAAAATTTATCCAAGCAATATGAGTAATATTACTTATTCTGCTAAAGATCCAGAACTTATCCAGATTTTTTCTAAGAAATTCAAATACTGGAATAAGACTTTATTAGCAGTCTTACAACAGGAAGATCCTGGTTGAATTAGTCTCCGTGTGCATCTTACTCTTCCTTAGTCATCATTCTTCATGTAGTTTACAGTTTGATAACATGTCAGATCAACTTCTGGTGTCTCAGGTGGTAAAGAATCTGCCTGTAAGGCAGGAATCACAGGTTCGATCCCTGGGTTGGGAAGAATCCCTGGAGAAGGAAATGTCAACCCACTCCAGTATTCTTGCCTGGAGAATTCCATGGAAAAATGAGCCTGGTGGGTTACGATCCACGGGGTTGCAAAGAGTCAGACATCACTGAGTGCTAACACAACAACAACAACAACATTTCAGAGAGGTTATAAAAATATTGAGTATCATTCAATGCATTTACATTCCTAAAACCTCATCAAAAGTCATTTCCACAACAATTTATGTCTAGTACATTTCAACACGTATCACATAACAATACTGACTTACTTGTTAGTTAATAAAACTTCCTCATGATATATTCAATAATTTGTCAATCCACATCCTCAGATAGGCATAGACATTTACAAGTGTATGTATCTAGACAATTTTCACTGCTTAATTAAAAAAAATAAATCTCTTCTCATATCTATAAAAATATGTTTGTTATATACAAGTTTCACTGTATCATTGTTTTTGCATATTAAGAAATATCAATTTTTGTGCCAAAAAACAAACATAGAAAGTGAAGAAAAAGACAAACTATGCATTAGCAGGTGGAATGACCTAGAGGCTGAAATATAAAGCAGCAAAAAATTGAGACAACACAAACTATATACTGAGTTAATAATCACCTCTGATACATGCCATAAAATAGGAAATATAAAATTGTACTCAGGCTTAGAAGTAGATGAGAAGTATTAAAAGAAATTTAAAATTATCACTTACCCTGAATTCATCAAAGTAAAATTAGAAATCTCTATCGTATCATTGGGAATGTATATCAATATTCTTACTTTGCCTAGAAATAGTTGCTTCAGGTATTCAAATTTATCTATGTATTAATTGATGACAAATACTGTATTTACGGTCCCTCAATAAACTTTGTGCATTTGGATCATTTATTTGAGGTGGAAAATTAAAGACCATTTATTTGACTTTTGCCTGGGTGTTGCTTCACAGAAATCATTTCCAGAGGCCTGGAGATATAAAATACCCTAAAGAATATTATCTTAATTCCATTTCAGAGATAGATGGGTAAAAAGTAAATAAAAGCCATTTTCTTCAGCCACGTTTCCAATACCAACTTAGTCAGCCATTCCCCACAAGAATGAGCTTCATAATTAATAAGGCTTAGAAATTAGGCTACAAATAAGGCTCTCAAATCTCCAAGTATATCAGATTCCTGTGACTAAAAAAAAAAACTAGCAAGCTGGTTTAATTGCATTCTAGGATCTCAATTATCTCATGCAGATGATCTAGCACAGAAATGATATACTTCAAGCAACACAAACGCATTTAAACAACAATTTTCCTAAGGATGCTTGAAAATCTACTTTCTTCTGTATGCTACAAATAGATGCCAAGAACTGGATGATAGTAAAAGATATTAGCAACACGGTTGGTTTTATCTAAAGTGTGGTTATAGCAAATGTACAGAGAAATCAAAGTTTGGGTTTAAAATTGTATAAAACAAGAGAAAGTGTTAAGCCTAGGAGTTTATTAGCAGTCTAGGAAAATAGTAACCGAGTCTTCTTCTTGATAAGACTTATTTTTCAAATAGTTTTTAAAATTAAAAGCATCTAGGCAGAATTATATTCACAGCATATGTGCAGAATTCAAAGAATTATCACCAAGATACAAATATGATTACCACCAAAGTCAATAAAAATACCACTGATACCACATCAGAGGTTCATCACATACTGTTTTACAATTGCTACCCTTCATGTCTCTCCAGAGATAACTATGACCCTGAATTCTAAAAGCCTTATTTTTTTTTAATTTTTGAATTTCAAATAAATTGAAGCATACAATATGTATATTTTGGCTAGTTTCTTTCACTCAAAATAGGTTTGCGGAATTCACTATAACTCTATCAATAATGATTTTACATATATATACAGTATTCTAAGATATGAATATACCACACTTTATCCATTTTACTAATAATGGGAGATTTTCACTTTGGGGCTACTAAAAATGATGTTGCTCTGAACAGCTTTGTACACGCTTGGTGCACACATACACAAAATTATCGCTTCGGTACATATATACAAAAAAGTCTATTGAGAACCCACTCAGGAATGGAATTCATAGGTTATAGTATATATTTACAGAGAAGGCAATGGCACCCCACTCTAGTACTCTTGCCTGGAAAATCCCATGGACAGAGGAGCCTGGTAGGCTGCAGTCCATGGGGTCGCTAAGAGTCGGACACGACTGAGCGACTTCACTTTCACTTTTCACTTTCATGCATTGGAGGAGATGGCAACCCACTCCAGTGTTCTTGCCTGGAGAATCCCAGGGACGGGGGAGCCTGGTGGGCTGCCGTCTATGGGGTCTCACAGAGTCGGACACGACTGAAGCGACTTCACTTTCACTTTTCACTTTCATATATTGGAGAAGGAAATGGCAACCCACTCCAGTGTTCTTGCCTGGAGAGCCCCAGGGACTGGGGAGCCTGGTGGGCTGCCGTCTATGGGGTCGCACAGAGTTGGACACGACTGAAGCAACTTAGCAGCAGCAGTAGCAGTATATATTTATGTAAACTTTAGAAGACACTACTTAGTAGTTTTCTAAAACAATTTAATGATTAATAATCACATCAGAATTGGAATTGTTCCACATCATTGTAAGATCTTTTTTTTTTTTTTCAGCGGGCGCACCGCCGCCGCCGCCGTTTCCCATCTCAGACATTCGAAGTGGGAGAGCGCACGCGAAAAAAAAAAAAAAAACACATTGTAAGATCTTGATATTAACGTTATTTTAATATTTAGTCATTATTACAATGTATAGGATGTTATATAGAGGTTGCATTTTCCTGCTGAATAATGAGGTTGAGCACCTTCTATTATTTTTATTGGCCATTTGGATATCTTTTTTTGTGAAGAGCTTACTCAATCTCATGAATTTTTCTGTTGGATTATCTGTCTAATTTTTATTAATATGTGCAAGATTTTTATATACACTGGACAAAATACTTTTGAGCATTATTTATGTTGAAAATGTATTCACCTACTCAATAGCTTGACTTTTCACTCTCTTAGTAGTGTCTTTTGATAAACAGAATTTCTTAATTTTAATGAAATAATATTACTCATAGCTTATTTTAGTGATATTTATATCCTATTTTATAATATTAACAATCTCCATTATGATCTTCAAGGATTATATGAGAACTTTACCATTCATATTTAGACATATAATCAGGACTTGGGTATTATCTATTGTGTCAAACAGTGATTAAGAATTTCCCCCTCTTTTTTTATATATACAGTTGACCCATTACTATTCATTAAGATAAATCATCCTTTCCTCACTATTTTTCAGTTATACTTTCTTATCATAAAGCAACAGTCATTGTACCTGTGTATGCCTATCTCTTGACTCTATTAGATTACTTGTCTCTCATTGTACTAATTTAGTTTGAAAAATAAATATTGAAACACAAATGTATTCTATTTTAGGATGGTCTTAGCTATTCTTTTGGAGAAGGCAATGGCATCCCACTCCAGCACTCTTGCCTGGAAAATCCCATGGACGGAGGAGCCTGGTAGACTGCAGTCCATGGGGTCGCTAAAAGTCAGACACGACTGAGCGACTTCACTTTCACTTTTCACTTTCATGCATTGGAGAAGGAAATGCAACCCACTCCAGTGTTCTTGCCTGGAGAATCCCAGGGACAGGAGAGCCTGGTGGGCTGCCATCTCTGGGGTCGCACAGAGTTGGACACGACTGAAGCAACTTAGCAGTAGCAGCAGCAGCTATTCTTTTAAATTTTTAATATGCATTTTAGTCATGGTAAATGTTCATAAGCATTTTGGTAGAATTTTGGTTGATATCATACTAAACCTACATGCTTTTCCACCAAACCCAATGTATAGCAGGAAAGGCAGATGACTACATCTGAATTGACTGAAAAAAGAGGCAGAAAGTTTAAACTATATATTGCCATCCCCATACCTTATTCAAAGGACAAGTTCCAATGACAAGCAGTAAGTGTCAAAAAGAGATATCACCTCAGATCCTTTGGTTCCCTTACTCTCTGGTAAAAAGATAAATATTCATATTCATCACCTTGATCTGTTGCCAATCGTTCCTTAGTGAACAATAAAACTTCAACATAGTTCAAAGAGCAACATCTGATGCACCAGGTCCAGATTTGGGGCCCAAATTTTTCATTCTGAAGTATATAACTCAACAGCTCATTGAATCTCACTGGATTTCATTTCTCTCAACAATAAAATAACAAGGTCAGCTCCATATTTCCTAAGGCTACTTACTTCTGTAAAGAAAATTCTATTCTTTTAAAAGGATTTTTAAATTTGCTTTAATTATTTTGTGTTTGAAAGTGAAAGTGAAGTAGCTCAGTCGTGTCCGACTCTTTGTGACCCCACGGACTATTGCTTACCACGCTCCTCTGTCCATGGGATTTTCCAGGCAAGAGTACTGGAGTGGGTTGCCATTTCCTTCTCCAGAGGATCTCTCCGAACCAGGGATCAAACCCAGGTCTCCCGCATTGTAGGCAGACGCTTTACCATCTGAACCATCAGGGAAGCCTATGCTGCTGAACAGGTAGTTTCACTCTTCCCTAGGATACAGAGACACAAAGAACAATGCTCTCATTCTAATTAAAAAAAAATTATAAGAGGTGCATAAGCTACAACATACAGACATTCAGAGGGTAAGTGACTCTGGCTGGGGAACAGGCTGGAGTCACTGAAACAATAAAACGAAACCATTTATCAGTGGGTGGTGGTTAGAGATACACTGCCACCATTTACTCTTGCCTTTTAACTTTGTAACTTGCTGATTAGAAACCAAATCCAATCAATCTGAACTGAAGACATCTACATCTGAGAAATAAGGATAAATGTAGCAGTCTCCTAGAGGCATATGGAAACACATATGTGTAGGAAAAGTCTAAACGGTATTTGAAGAAAAGAACTTAATATTCAAAAGTGTTTTAAGAAAAATGTTTAAATATATATTAAGTAGTTGAAGGATATGTACAAAATTGGAATTAAATGTTTGGAGAAATGTATAAGTCCTTTATTAATATTTCTATGACAGAGTGATCTTATATTTCAGAGGGCATCATTTTGACAAAACTATATGAAAACACTGACAAATATTTTAAAAATCACATGGAGAGTACTCATTCACTGAAATGATTGATCCCACTTGTTGTGGCTTTAATGTGTTTTTTTGTATAACTGTATTTGTTACCATCTCTGAGACTATTCATAAGGCTTTGATGAAGTGCATACTAAATATGCTGTAATAACTGTTTGAAGCTTCTGTCAAATATGACTGTGCTTAGTAAATCATGCATCACCAATGTTATGATTTGCAGTAATAAAGTTATGCTATGGTAATTTTTTTGGAACACTGAAGCATATGGTACCAGATGCCACAGGCATACTAATTAACAAGAAAATTAGCTTATAGATACCAGACCACGGTAATGTATCTGTAACCAAAGCTTAACGTATAACTAAGAAAGTAATTTGAAATTTTAAGGTTAGTATTATACACAACTTAGTATCCTTAATAGCAGTATACAGACAAAATATTCATGGTCTTTGGAACAATGTGGATATAGAAGGTATGCTATTGATCTAATTATTCTATCTTTCCCTTTCAGACAGGAGTTATGCTGAGAAAAGCAGTTTCTCACATTCTGTGATCAACTATCTTTATCAAACATATCTTTCACATTCCACTGGATACTCTCAAGAATAAGAACATGTTTCAGGGTGGAATTATCAATAAGTCGAACAGGTACTAGTCCAATCTTTTTTGCCTCAGACTTCTTAAGGGCAAAACAGAACCTTAGATGAAGAGCCAAAAGGCCTCCCAATCAAAGGTATTCCTGCCTCTATTAAGCAGTTTTAATAACTAACTGATTTGCAGTTACACAGATCAAGTTTTTATAATAAAAATGCTACTACTTTACACTGCTGTAGGCTTTAAAGTCCTACAGATTACTGTGTGACACTGAAGTTAAAAGCCTGAGTTCTGGAGACAGGTGGACAAATTCCTAAGGACAAACTTCAACTCTAGGACTTGTGATCTTTGTGATCTTGGGAATGTTATCTAAACAGTCACAGCTTCCTTCCCTTGCAGTGGAAATCACTGCAGTATGTATTTCAAAGGGCTGTTGAGCAAACTGACATACTCCACGTAATGTTAAAACAATGCCTGCACATAAAAAATATTCAACAACTTTAATAAGTTATTGTAAGTTTTCTCCCTGCAGCTCAATGATGTTGTTATCACATTCACAATTATCACAAATGAAGAAATGAACAATGAAGAATTTAAATGGCTTTCTAAAGTTTAGGGCTGATGCTGAAGCTGAGGCTCCAATACTTTGGCCACCTAATGTAAAAAGCTGATTCATTGGAAAAGACACTGATGTTGGGACAGATTGAGGGCAGGAGGATAACGGGGTACAAGGATGAGATGGTTGGATGACATCACTGACTCAATGGATGTGAGTTTGAGCAAACTCTGAGAGATAGAGAAGGACAAGGAAGCCTGGCATGCTGCAGTCCATGGGGCCACAGAGTTGGACACGACTTAGAGAACAACAACAATCAAAGTTTAGGGAGGTGATAAGCTACAGAGTTGGAACTTGAGTCCACTACCCAGATTCTCTCTAGAGTTTCTCACTTCAGTTCAGTTCAGTTCAGTTCAGTCGCTCACTCGTGTCCGACTCCTTGCGACCCCATGAATTGCAGCACGCCAGGCCTCCCTGTCTATCACCAACTCCTGGAGTTCACACAAACTCAGGTCCAACGAATCGATGACACCATCCAGCCATCTCATCCTCTGTCGTCCCCTTCTCCTCCTGCCCCCAATCCCTTCCAGCATCAGAGTCTTTTCCAATGAGTCAACTCTTCACATGAGGTGGCCAATGTACTGGAGTTTCAGATTTAGCATTATTTCCTTCCAAAGAACACCCAGGGCTGATCTCCTTTAGAATGGACTGGTTGGATCCCCTTGCAGTCCAAGGGACTCTCAAGAGTCTTCTCCAACACCACAGTTCAAAGGCATCAATTCTTCGGCACTCAGCTTTCTTCACAGTCCAACTCTCACATGCATACATGATCACAGGAAAAACCATAGCCTTGACTAGACAGACCTTTGTTGGCAAAGTAATGTCTCTGCTTTTGAATATGCTATCTAGGTTGGTCATAACTTTCCTTCCAAGGAGTAAGCATATTTTAATTTCATGGCTGCAATCACCATCTGCAGTGATTTGGAGCCCAGAAAAATAAAGTCTGACACTGTTTCCACTGTTTCATCATCCACTGCCATGATCTTCGTTTTCTGAATGTTGAGCTTTAAGCCAGCTTTTTCACTCTCCACTTTCACTTTCATCAAGAGGCTTTGGAGTTCCTCTTCACTTTCTGCCATAAGGATGGTGTCATCTGCATATCTGAGGTTATTGATATTTCTCCCGTCAATCTTGATTCCAGCTTGTGCTTCCTCCAGCCCAGCGTTTCTCATAATGTACCCTGCATATAAGTTAAATTAGCAGGGTGACAATATACAGCCTTGACGTACTCCTTTTCCTATTTGGAACCAGTCTCACTACTTTCCCACTAATTGATACAGACATGGATAGAAATGACTTGGGTTTATTTGATGGACTGTGTCAATTCTAGGGATTATTTTATGCTTAGTGATTACTTTCAGCCTTATTTGACTCTATATAAGCATAACTAGGTCTTCTCCGATGGCTCAGTGGTAAAGAATCTGCCTGCAGTACAGGAGACGCAGGAGACGTGGGTTTGATTTCTCCTTTGGGAAGATCTCCTGGAGGAGGAAATGGCAACCCACTCCAGTATTCTTGCCTGGAAAAAATCTCATAGATGGAGGAGCCTGGTGGGCTACATTCAGAAAGAGTCAGATAAGACTGAGCGACTAAGCATGCATACCAAGGATGACTAACCCATCATGTTAAGGATAAATATCTTAGAATTCTTTCTGATTTCTCCTCAAATTCTAAACTGAGATGTGCATTTGACAAGCTGCATTGCTGATAACAGCTATTGAAAAATGACTGCAAGAAAGCTACGGAAAGTTAGCTTCTGCTCCATGCCCTTCTGTGTGGTAAACGTTCGTTACACAATTCTTAAGGAAACTTAAATAAACAAGTGTGGAGAAAATAAACTGTGTTACAAAATGTAAACCATTCAAAATAATACTAAACACTATAACTGTGTACTTTAACCTATAATTCTTTGATTTTATAGGACAGTTATTTGCAACTGAAAAGACACAAAAATTTTCCAGTTGCAAACTGGGAACAAAAAACAAGTTGCAAAAAACCATAAGTCTATCTATATGAGTTCTTTAGGAAGACCCCCCTCCTTGTAGCTTGCAGGCAGTGTTGAACCCTGCTGAATTGTCGACCTAAACTCTCATTTTTACACTCTTTTTATTTCCTTCCAAAGATTTTAAACCTACAATTCCAGAGAAATAAAAGACATTTCCATGGGAATCCTGAAATCACCAGTATTGCCCATCAGAGAACAAAAGTTCTCAAAACACTACTTGCTGAGGCAGGTTTAGAAGGATTATTCTGAGAACTGCCTTGCAAATTCAAAGAATGAAGCCTAGGTGACCTACATCGAATGGGATATGAAAATATGTTTAACATGCAATTCCAAAAGCATGACCACTGATAGAAATAGAATCATGTCATCCTTATTAAAAACATGAAAATCATTAGCAGATTTCATTGACTCCTCAATGACCCTATGAAAATAGTTTGAACCTAAAGAACCAAATCTAATTTTGAACAGGCATTACCACTGATAAAATTTACTCTTTTTTGAAAGTATATTTATTATCTCAAGTGCACAGAAAAATTTTTCTTTCCCTATCTTCCTTATCTATGTTTTATTGTCTCTCCCATTCTGTGTGTAAAGTCTAATAGATTATTTCATAAAATTTCTTAAATGCCAACTAACCCCTAAGCTGGCCAGTCTCATTTAATGAAAAACAAAATTATATAATTTTAGAGTGCAGTTTTATTATTTTTCAGTATAGGAAAATCTATACTAAGATTAACTTCAAAATACAACAATAATAAAATCTACACACGCAAAAATCTTTCTACGTGCTCTGTGAGGAGGGGTATTAAGGATCAGTTGTCTACAATTCTGATCTTTTAGACTAAAAGGAAATAATAAGATATTTATAACCATGAGCCAAATTCACGCTGCTTCCATTCAGTCCTCAAAACTCAATATATGTTTGGTGAAATTTTGATGTTACCACCTTAAAAATGTGTTAGTTTTTCTCCCAGTCTTTAAGGGTTACACAATGTTCTTATATTTCTGGATTGCGATAACATCTGTATCCCAAATCACTATAATTAAAGAAATTCTCATCACGCAGTTTTACTTATTTCTTCCTATACTAGATACTACTAGCATTTTTATGGTTCTACACATTGTTGTTTTTGTCTAGTTGCTAAGCCGTGTCTGACTCTTTGCGACCCCAAGGACTGCAGCACGCCAGACTTCCCTGTCCTTCACTATCTCCCGGTTTGCTTAAATTCATGTCCATTGAATCGGTGATGCTATCTAACCATCTCATCCTCTGCTGCCCCTTTCTCCTCTTGCCTTCAATCTTTCCCAGCATCAGGGTCTTCTCCAGTGAATCAGCTCTTTGCATCAGGTGGCCAAAATATTGGAGCTTCAGCTTCAGCATCAGTTCTTCCAATGAATATTCAGGGCTGATTTCCTTTAGGATTGCCTAGTTTGATTTCCTTGGAGTCCAAAGGACTCCAAGAATCTCCAGAACCACAATTCGAAAACATCAATTATTTGGCACACAGCCTTCTTTATGGTCCAACTCTCACATCTGCACGTGACTACTGAAAAAACCGTAGGTTTGACTATATGGACCTTTGTCGGCAAAGTGATGTCTCTGCTTTTTAATATGCTGTCTAGGTTCGTCATAGCTTTTCTTCCAAGGAGCAAGCATCTTTTTATTTCATGGCTGCAGTCACCACCTGCAGTGATTTTGGAGCCCAAGATAATAAAATCTGTCACTGCTTTCACTTTTTCCCCTCTATTTGCTATGAAGTGATTTGACTGGAATGCCACAAATAGCAGTCCTCAAAATGAGAAATTTGCCTAGGTTCTGAGAACAGTCCTAGTAATGCTGGCTGTCATTAAATTTATGATAAAGTTAAGATTTAAATAACTAAAAGTAGTAATTCTTAGATGTATACTGCTGCTGCTGCTGCTGCTAAGTCACTTCAGTCGTGTCCAACTCTGTGCGACCCCATAGATGGCAGCCCACCAGGCTCCCCTGTCCCTGGGATTCTCCAGGCAAGAATACTGGAGTGGGTTGCCATTTACTTCTCCAATGCATGAAGGTGAAAAGTGAAGGTGAAGTAGCTCAGTCCTGTCTGACTCTGAGCGACCCCCTGGACTGCAGCCTACTGGGCTCCTCCATCCACGGGATTTTCCAGGCAAGAGTACTGGAGTGGGGTGCCATCACCTTCTCCGAGAGGTATACTACTGAGTTATAATATCTTTAAATGTATGATGTTTGTATTCACCAAAATCTATATTAAACTGATAGTAAAAGATACCTCTCAATATAATGGCATAAACATGATGTTGTTGAGTTTTCTTTTGCAAAAAACAGGTCTCTATTCTTTGTAGTTGGTGTCTACCCTCAAGTTTACCTCATAGTAACAAGATGGTTGGGAGAAGGCAATGGCACCCCCCTCCAGTACTCCTGCCTGGAAAATCCCGTGGACGGAGGAGCCTGGTAGGCTGCAGTCCATGGGGTCGCTAAGAGTTGGACATGACTGAGCGACTTCCCTTTCACTTTTCACTTTCATGCATTGGAGAAGGCAATGGCAACCCACTCCAGTGTTCTTGCCTGGAGAATCCCAGGGACAGGGGAGCCTGATGGGCTGCCGTCTATGGGGTCACACAGAGTTGGACACAACTGAAGCGACTTAGCAGCAGCAGTAGCAACAAGATGGTTGTGGAACTCTAACAATTACATCCACAGCCCAAGCAGGAAGAAAAACAAAGGAAGATTTCTGAGATGACCCATGAGACTTTTTTTCCAGCTTTCTTCAGATACAATAAACATATAACAATGAGTTAAGTTTAGGCATACAGCATAATGATTTGATACACATATACACATTGTGAAATGACTAGCACAATGTTTCGGTACCATATCTACCACCTCACACAGTTACAAGTTCATTTTTCTTGTGTTAAAACCTTTTAATATTTATTCTCCTTAGCAACTTTGAAATATACAATACAGTTAACTACAGTCACCAAGCTTCACAGTACATCACTAAAACATATTTATCTTATAACTGGAAGTCATTGGCCTTTTACTTAAATCTCATCAGACCTTATTTATGAAAGAGAAACTGTGAGTTACAGTTGTTATTTACTGGGTACACTGCCAGCCGAAACAATAAAGTTCATTTATGGAAGACCCATAGCTTCAACATACTCAATGGTGAAAGCGGAAACTTTTTCCTTTAAAAATCAAGAATAGACAATGGAGCTCACTTTCACCATTTCTATTTAGGTAGTATTGGAAGTCCTAGTAACAACAATCAGATAACAAGATAGAAAGGCATCCAAATTGGAAGGGAAGAAATAAAACTGTCACTATTTGCAGATGACATGATACTATATGCAGAAAACAAAAAAGGCTCCCCTAAAAAAATCTATTAGAATTAATAAATGAATTCAATGAAGCTGCAGGATACAAGATTAATACATGAAAATCTGTTGTTTTTCTATGCACTAATAATGAACTACCAGAAAGGGAAAGCAAAAAACCAACCTTGTTTAAAATCACATCAACAAAGAACAAAATACCTAGGAATAAACTTAACCAAGGAGGTGAAGGACCTATACTCTGAAAAATATAAAACACTGATGAAAGAAACTGAAGATGACCCAATATTTTTTATTGAATTTTAAGTTTTAGGATTAGTTTTGTCCTATCACTTGGGTTCATATAGTAGGAATCATTTTATACATATGCCTTATGTTCTTCTAATCTTCATCCATCACTTACACTCATTAATATCTTTTATCCAATTATTTTTAAATGTTTGCATATTGTTATCTGTCTTAAGACATCATCCAAGGTATTTACATACTCTTTTTTGAATTATACTTTGACCTTATTTCCCAAATGATTTTATATGTTATTTTAAATTATTTTATGAGTCATTTCAAGTTACTCTAGAAATCTTCCTTTTCTTTAAACACGTTTATCTCATCTGTGTTTATCTAAATCTGATTGATTCATTCATTCTTTTATAGCTTTCATTTCTTTAACATATTTCATTCATATTAAAAGACTATTCATGTCATTATTTGTATAAATTTTTATTCTGATTGTTGTTATCTCTTAAAATTGTAGTTGCAATTTTTCTGCAATCCCTTTACATTACTTATATTTTATCAAGATAGATTTTCTATACTAATAGTAGAGAAAGGTGGGACAGAATAGCTTTCTAATATTTGTGATTTGGGACTCTCCTAATGGCACAGTAGGAGATTAGAAAATACAGTCTGTGTATCTTGGGGATCTGACTCCTTTGTTACCTGGTCCTGTCTTTTTCCTTCCTTTGGTCCTCTTCCTTCTCAGGTAAGTTTTCAGTCTCAGCAATATTTTCACATTGCAGGCCTTACTGGGAAAGAGCATCAGCTGGATAGCTTGAGAATTCACTTGTCTAGTGTGACCCATAATAACTAACCTTTTAGTGCTCCTTCTATATTTGTTCCTTGAATGGTATCCTTGGAACTCCCCTCTCAGTCTAGGCTATCTTCCTGAATTTGGCCCACTGAACTTCCCACGCTAACTGGGATTCTGGACTGCATATCATGGTATTAGTTAGATGCATAGGTTTTCCTGCTACAAAGTTCATCAAAAGTTACTTTCATTTCCTTTGCTTCCTCCCAAACAGCTATTAACACCAATTGTGACTTAATGCTCTTGGTGTTGGCTGACAGTTATTTTTCAGGCTTCTTAGTATTATAAAATAATTTTTGTGAACACTGAATATGTGTTTTTAAAATTTTGTTTGGCTAGTCCTGTGCTTTTTTTTCCTCCTTAACTGGGGGTGGGTGTGTCAAATATATACCAGTGCTAATATATCTCATTCAGAATGCTCTCAGTTTTTCTTTTGTCTTATCTGTTTATATTTTAATGCTGCCATATCAACATACCCCTATCTCATTTTTACTCTTCTTTAATATCTTTCATAATTTTATTCTCACATACATTTGAGCTCATGTTAATGGGGAGGCTAGTATTGGAGAAAGGTAAATGGAAATAAAGAAGGAAATCATCATTTTGGTATCTATATTCACATCTTAACCACTTCTTCCATAGTATAAATAATGCATCAAAAGATCAATTATTTTCCTCCTTAAAGACAGAAAAAATGAAACTGGTGGAAATGCTCTTCTTACTCAGCATCCAAGAGCACTTGAGGTGAACTGTTAAGGATTCTGACCCCCACTGACCTTTATTGCTTTTGTGAATCAGTTGGCAGACAGGACAATTATGACTTTTTTAAAACAAACTTCACTTTTAAAGTGCCAGTTCTAATACAGTATATGTTTTAAAATACAGTATATGTTTACATTTTATTTTGTGCTAGAATTTCATCTGATGGAGCCAGTCATGAAACGTTAAATATTTCATTATATTACTAAAAATAACACAGTTGCTACTAATAATCTCCCTAACATTTCACAGTGCAATGTTATATTCATAATCTCCAAAGCCATGTGAGAGAGGTACAAATTCTTTGATTTAAAAAGCACAGGAAACAAACTCCATTAAACATGGTTCACAAGCAGATGTGACATTTCTATTGTGGAAAGTACTTTCTTGATTTATAAAACCGTCATGAATGAGGGTCACAAAACACTTATTTTTACAGACACCCTTACAGGAAAGGTTAAGGTCTGTATAAAACGGTTCAGATGCCCTTAGTGTGAGGAAAGGAAGCTACGTTTCACACAATGCCTTTGTCATTTCTCAGTTGTGTTTCTCCCCTGCTCATTATTTATGTTTTGTATGTTCTACAAGCTGACCTCATCTCCTTTACTCTTACTCACTCTTCACAGGCAAGGGGACATCACTGAGGAGCTAAGGCTTGTCATCTAATCAGAATAACAACCGCGATGTTAGAGGGCTTTACTTGTATTATTAAGACAAATGAATGGGAAATTTATTGTGCTTAGGGATCAAACTATGAGCAAGCTTTTGGTCAGTCCTCTAGCTTCATCTAGATCAGATGAGAAGAAAACACATCTGAGATTCTGCAGCACATACTAGTTTGATGTTTCTATTTGTGATCTCCCATATTGGTTTAGAAAATACAATGACTGGATGTTTCCAATCATTTCTAATGGGAACAAGATAAATAATCCAGGAGTCTTCATAAAATATCTTAATATAAATACTTCAATGGTCCTCTGAAGTGTTGTCCTGCAATTCCTTAATCGGTATCAGTCATAAACAAGAAGTACAGTAAAAAACACGATGCCCATATTTAATAATAACCCACCAAAATGGCTAGATTTGAATTAAAAATCAAAGTCGGAGTTTATAACATCCTTTGATTTTATATGGGTATTTTCAAAACACCTGCCAATTAATTACTGCATCGAAACAAACTTGCAAGGTGGACAGAGTAACTATTCATACCACACAGATGTGGAAACTGAGCAACTGCAGTTATTTTGTGACCTTCAGAATACTCAGCTTAGTGAAAACTCAGCCCCAGTCTGTCCCCTCCACCATGTTGCTAACGGACATAAGTTATCACTGGGATCCACACACACTGAGGAGAAAAGGCATGTAACCTGGGCTTTTAGGACTCAGCTAGGGTCATGCCCTTCTGCTCATCTGGATAAAATATGCTGCTTTTGTCTCTTTTTAATATTATCCATGAAGTGCTCATGTTTTCTGGTTGCATCATGATGGATCACTAAATGAGGTAATCCATTCTCTTTTTGTTTTCCTCAGAACATTTTATGAGTCTAGAGAATTAGAAAGCATTCTGCAACTGTTTTGGCAGACAGAAGAGTGGAAAAAGAGTAAATTGCCTAATCAGAGGAACCGAGGTTTGCAGGCTCAACACTAAAGGTTTAATGACAGGGTCTCACAGGGGTCGCTGATCTGATTACAGGCTGTTTTTCTAATCCACTGCCCAACTTACCTTTAATTCTAAATAAGTGAAACTGAGAATCATGTCCTGACAGAATCTTTTGTTAGCTTTTGTCCCAACTGCCCAAATAGGAAGACCTGAAATAGAAGATATTCTTGCACCACCTTGCTCAGAAATCTGTAAGTAAAATAAGAATGCCAGGCCAAGACACATGTTCCCAGGGCATGAGTTTTTCTTTTTTAAAAAATTTGTATTTTATATTGCCATATAATTGATAAAAAATGTGTTAGTTTCAGCAAAGTGATTCAGTTAGACATGAATCTGTACTTTTTCAAATTATTTCCCCATTTAGACTGTTACAGAATACTGACCAGAGTGAATTTCACTGCCTCTATGTTTTCATTTAGACATTTATCAAAACTCTATCAATGTTAAGGGCTTCCCTGGTGGCTTAGATGGTAAAGAATCCACCTGGAATGCAGGAGCCACAGGTCACAGGTTCAGTTCCTGGGTGGGGAAGATCCCCTGGAGAAGGAAATGGCAATCCACCCCAGTATTCTTGCCTGGAGAGGTCCATGGGCAGAGAAACCTGATGGGCTATCGTTCGTGGGGTTGGAAAGAGTCAGACATGACTAAGCCACTAACACTTTCACTTTCTAACAATGTTAAAGCATATAAATGAAAGTAACAGAATTTTTGTTACCAATTGTTATTTTCATTCACAGGTGATTCAGAAAAGGGTCAACTTTGGGAAAAGATCTGAGATAATAGGTTATGTGATATGTCTGATAAGTTACATATGTCTCAATTTGTTGCTTCTAGTGAAGTTCAGGTTTTATGTAATAAGAAGGCAAGATGATCATCTTGGTCCACTCACATGCTGAGAAATAAGAGGATGTTCTTTCCTTTTTCAATAGTTTAAGTTAGAGGGCAAACATCAGTAAAAACAGGGGCCTGCACATAACACAGTATACATACTTTATAACGACAGTAGACTGTTGAACCCTGGAAATAAATCTATGAGCAAGAAGCAGAGGGGAGGGTGAAATCAGCCCACTTTAAGAGTGGAAAATTTATCAAAGAGCAGAAAATTGATGTAAAATTAATAATGCTTATATTTCCATTTTTCCTTAGTTGCATTTTTTCATCTTTTTCATTTTAAAGAAAGTTACAAATAAATGTAACTAAGCAAGACTTCACTGGGTATTATACAGGCTGGACAATTTGGAGGTTGGTGTTATACAAATACTACCTAGTAGGATGTGGCATAGAATTTCCTAGCTCAGTACAGCTATATTGGTTTCCAAAACCCTCTATGGATTCCATTTAATCCTTCTTTTTCGGACTGAGCCCCTGATACTTTCAATCATCAAGGCCTGGTGATTGAATCATTATCCTTTCAATGACTATTTCTTCTCCTTCTATCAAAATTTACCCACTATGCCCCAGAATTAGTCTCTCCAAAGTAATAATAGGCCTCTCTGAGAAATAATTATGTTTTAATAAACCAAAGAGGAAAGACTTTGGCTGACATCTTATTTTGTCTCAGGTATGATTTCTTATCTTAGGTCAGTGATATTCAGTCTAAGTTGTGCAAAGTCCTGGAAATGCATGAAAACTTATACACAGCCATGAAAAAGTTTAAGTGATTCAAATTCAAATACTATTTCCTGAAATTAATATGTCTAAAGAAAACCCTGAAATTAGCCTTCATATCATTTCTACTTTTTAACTCCTCTTTTAAAAGATCCTTCCTCCAATGTAAAAAAAGAAAATAATGGTAGAAAGAGAGAGAAAGTATCATCTAATCTTATATCCAAAATTTTTCTACAAATATCCATACATTTCTTTCCATGATATCACAAAACATAACACATACCAGAACAGTGAAGTACTTGAACTTTTATGTTAGATCTCAATTCTAATCTTATTCACTTATAAATTGGGTGACTTTATGTAAGTCACATGGCTTCCTAGGTGTTTCAGTGGTAAAGAATCCACCTGTCAATTCAGGAGATGCAGGAGATGTGGGTTTGATCTCTGGGTCGGAAGATCCCCTGGAGAAGGAAATGGCAACCAATTCCAATATTCTTGCCTGGGAAATTTCATGGACAGAGGAGCCTGGTGGGTTGCAGTCCATTGGGTAACAAAATGTTGGAGATGACAGAACAACTGAACACACACACACATGCATGTAGGCCATGCAACGTAGAAGTGTGTAAATAATATCACACATGTTTTTTTCCTGTGGTCATGTATGGATGTGAGAGTTAGACTGTGAAGAAGGCTGAGTGCTGAAGAATTGATGCTTTTGAACTGTGGTGTTGGAGAAGACTCTTGAGAGTCCCTTGGACTGCAGGGAGATCCAACCAGTCCATTCTGAAGGAGATCAGCCCTGGGAGTTCTTTGGAAGGAATGATGCTAAAGCTGAAACTCCAGTACTTTGGCCACCTCATGCGAAGAGTTGATTCACTGGAAAAGACCCTGATGCTGGGAGGAATTGCGGGCAGGAGGAGAAGGGGATGACAGAGGATGAGATGGCTGGATGGCATCACTGACTCGATGGACGCGAGTCTGAGTGAATTCTGGGAGTTGGTGATGGACAGGGAGGCCTGGTGTGTTGCGATTCATGGGGTCGCAAAGAGTCGGACACGACTGAGCGACTGATCTGATCTGATCTGTTGATAAAGAGAAATATCTACAAGAAGTAAAAGGTTATAATAGTTTTAGAATAACTAATCTTCAGATTGCCAAGTTCATGCTTTCTTTTCTAAAACTGATCTGCCTGAGAAAATAGGACATCATGCAATTTCTCCTATCTAACCTTTCACATTGGAGAAGGAATTGGCAACCCACTCCAGTATTCTTGCCTGGAGAATCCCATGGACAGAGGAGCCTGGCAGGCTACAGTCCATGGGGCCTCAAGAGTCAGACTTGACTTAGCAATGGAACCACCACCAACCTTTCAGATGCATTTCTCCTGAGGGACAACCCTGTGTATGAGAAATAAGTGGAGTGTTGGTAGGAAATGTTAATAGCAATAGAGGCTTTTATCTTCCACCCAAGACAAATTTGGGTCTTTTCTATCTGTTCATCTTAGAATAAGAATTTAAAGGTTATTAAAAAATGAAGTCAGATGTTTTTCTATAAGAAATAATTATATTGCAATTTGTTTGATTACTTTGACAATGAGGATTGGTTTTCCCTTTATGATTTATGATGGATATTTACCATAAATTGAATGAGTTAAATCAGCAACTGCAACTTCTGAGTATATCAGGTTAAATAGGGTGCCTCTGAGTAAAACTTAAATTAAGATGGTTACAGCAGCACTGTTTGCAATAGTCAAGATGAGAAAGTGACCTAGATGTCCACTGACAGATGCATGGATAAAGAAGATGTGGAAAAAAAAAAAGAAGATGTGGTATTTAAACACAATGCAATACTAATCAGCCACAAAAGATAATGTAATAATGGCATTTGCAGCAACATGGAGGCACACAGAGATTTCATTCTAAATGAAGTAAGTCAGAAAAAAAAAGACAAATACAATATATCACTTATATGTGAAATCTAAAATATGATACAAACGAGCTTATTGACAAAACAGAAACAGACTTACAAGACACAGACAAGGAACTTACAGTTACCAGAGGAAAAAAGGCATGGGGTAGGCATGAATTAGGAGTTTGGGATCAGCAAATACAAAAATACTATGTATAAAATAGATAAACAAAAAATATATATATATATATATATATAAAAACTGATTTACTTTGATAAATACCAGAAACTAACACAATGTTGAAGGTCAAAATATTTCAATTAAAAAAATTATTTAATTAAGGAACTGATGCATGTTAGTGAATTATTTTGATATACTGTCCAGAAACTGAAGAAATAGATGATTTTATTTAATAGAGTGTCATTTGGAAGTCAGATGGTCTTCTAGTCTTTGTTTTCTTCAAATATTTAAGATTTAAATGAATCAGAAGCTGATAGAGCATCAAAAATAACGATAAAGTACAATAATCTTCAGCTTTAAATTTAAAATTTTAAGAAAATGTGTGACATGACATTAATAAAATTCCCAGTATGTATTAACAGAAAATATTTTCACTACTATCATCAATAAAAATAGTAGAAATGATCTTAAACCCTGTTTTATAATAACAATAAGAGAATCATTTTTGGACATATCAGTTCAGTTTACTCGCTCAGACATGTCTGACTCTTTGTGACCCCATGGACTGAATGAAGCACATCAGGCCTCCCTATCCATCACCAACTCCCGGAGTTTACCCAAACATGTCTATTGAGTTGGTGATGCCATCCAACCATCTCATTCTCTGTCGTCCCCTTCTCCTCTCACCTTCAATCTTTCCAGCATCAGAATCTTTTCAAATGAGTCACTTCTTCACATCAGGTGGCCAAAGTACTGTAGTTTCAGCTTCAACATCAGTCCTTCCAATGAACATTCAGGACTGATTTCCTTTAGGATTTAGTTTCCTTTGGAACTCCTTGCAGTACAGGGAACTCTCAAGAGTCTTCTCCAAAACCACAGTTCAAAAGCATCAATTCTTCAACGCCTAGATTTCTTTATAGTCCAACTCTCACAACTCATACACGACTTCTGGAAAAACCATAGCTTTGACTAGATGGACCTTTGTTGGCAAAGTAATGTCTCTGCTTTTAATATGTGATCTAGGATGGCCATAACTTTTTTCCCAAGGAGCAAGCATTTTTAATTTCACAGCTGCACCATCTGCAGTAATTTTAGAACCCCCAAAATAAAGTATTTCACTGTTTCCATTGTTTCCCATCTATTTGCCATGAAATGATGGGACCAGATGCCATGATGTTCATTTTCTGAATGTTGAATTTTAAGCCAACTTTTTTCACTCTCCTCTTTCACTTTCATTGAGAAGCTTTTTAGTTCTTCTTTGCTTTCTGCCATAAGTGTGGTGTCATCTGCATATCTGAGGTTATTTATATTTCTCACAGCAATTTTGGACATATGAACTATGCAAAAATAGAGTCCCTTTTTTTTCATTAATAGGAACATTTACCTTAAAATCTTTTCTTTATGTTTAGTAATCACTTGTCAAATCTTATATATGTCTGTTGCTTTGATTAACCCTGTACTTTCTCACAGAGAAGTATGAGTAGTTTATTTAATATTTAACTAATAAGAGACATGAGTCTATAAATATATTAACAGTATAAAATTCTCCAGCAAATGAAATGTAAATCAGGTTGAAGATTAAAAAACATGATCATTTTTAATAATTAGGAAAAGTTTTCTAATGTAATTATTAAATATCTGGTTGTAGATTTTAAAGTCAATCCTAAAGGAAATCAACCTTGAATATTCATTGGAAGGATTGATATTGAGGCTGAAGCTCTAATACTTTGGCCACGTGATGCAAAGAGCTGACTCATTAAACTGTTATGGTACTTAAATTCTATGGAAACTTTATGTAAGATTTATATAATTTTATGAATAAAATCACACTACTTTTTAAAAGAAAAGAATATATATATATATATATATATATGTATATAACTGAATCACTTTGTGGATGCTAAATACAACATTGTATCAACTATACCTCAATCAAAAAAACAATATAATGAATTTTTTCATTTTCAAATGTACGAAGGAGTCTATACTTATTTTCAAAATAATCCTTAGGAGTTTGTTTCAGTTCAGTTCTGTTGCTCAGTCGTGTCCAACTCTTTGTGACTCCATGAACACAGCACACCAGGCCTCCCTGCCCATCACCAACTCCCAGAGTTTACCCAAACTCATGTCCATTGTGATGCCATCTAACCATCTCACCCTCTGTAGTCCCCTTCTCCTGCCATCAATCTTTCCCAACGTCAGGGTCTTTACAAATGAGTCAGCTCTTCACATCAGGTGGCCAAAGCATTGGAGTTTCAGCTTCAACATCAGTCCTTCCAATGAACACCCAGGACTGATTTCCTTTAGGACGGACTGGTTGGATCTCCTTGGAGTCCAAGGGACTCTCAAGAGTCTTCTCCAACAACAGTTCAAAAGCATGAATTCTTCTGCATTCAGCTTTCTTTATAATCCAACTCTCACATCCATACATGACTACTGGAAAAACCATAGCCTTGACTAGATGGAACTTTGTTGACAAAGTAATGTCTCTGCTTTTTAATATGCTCTCTAGGTTGGTCATAACTTTCCTTCCAAGGAGTAAGTGTTTTTTAAGTACATGGCTGCAATCACCATCTGCAGTGATTTTGTACATAAGCAAAAATTTGAAGACCCCTAGTCTAAGCATATGCATTTCATAAAGGCCATCTGATTTGCTGAAGATCTGACTCACTTAACTACTCTAGCTTATTTATTTTTAATCCTTAACATCCAATATAATGCCTAGCAAAACATTTCCAAAAGAAGGAATAATAAAACAAATATGAGATACTCCTAAGCAAAACTGAGATTTTAGCACATTACTTTTTTGAAGCATTTATATATATATCATTTACATATAAATTTATTGATCAACAATGGCTTTTAAGATATTTCCTGATTGGAAATACACAGGTCTATTTTAACACAGCTTAATGTGTTCTTCATCTCAGGGACAGTTGCCTTTTGCAAAGAGAATACTATATTTCAATTTTGATTCAATTCATTGAAGTTGTCTTAAGCTGTTCCTATATACTACACACTTTGTTAGTGGTTGATGATATGTCAGTGAAGATAGTCATGGACTTGCTTTCATGGAAATTTCATTCTTACAGAGAGGGAGGATTTAAATCAGTAATAACAAGTGTGATAATGGTCACAAAGGGAACATATAAGTGAGTATCGAGTACAGAGCACAGGGGTATAACCCAGTCATTGAGGCCAGAAATATACGTGCCAGTGAAGAAACATGGCACAGAATTATATTTTGACTGCTTGAAGAGTAGAAATGTACATATATATATATATATAAATTAACTAAATTTTGAAAATAATATATGCAAATGTATGTGTGTGAGGGTGGTGATTCATACCTCCCAAACTTAAGTGAACTATTGAGCACTTAAAATGTTCAAAACCATGAGCTACCACACAACTGACTAATTTCACAAGCTAGCAAGGCAATACTCAAAATCCTTCAAGCTAGGCTTCAATCGTAATTGAACTGAGAAATTCCATATGTACAAGCTGGACTTAGAAAAGGAAGAGGAACCAGAGATCATATTGCCAACATCTGTTAGATCACAGAAAAAGAAGAGAATTTGAGAAAAACATCTACTTCTGCTTCACTGACTATACTAAAGCCTTTGATTTTGTGGATCACAGCAAACTGTGGAGAATTCTCAGAGAGATGAGAATACCAGACCACCGTACCTGCCTCCTGAGAAACCTGTAAGGAGGTCAAGAAGCAACAGTTATGAGCTGGTTCCAAATTGGGAAAGGCTATATACTGTATCCCTGCTTATTTAATTTATATGCAGAGTACATCATGCAAAATGCCAGGCTGAATGAAGCACAGCTAGAGTCAAGATTGCTGGGATAAATACCAATAACCTCAGATATGCAGAGGACACCACCCTAATGGCACAAAGCAAAGAGGAATGAAAGAGCCTCTTGATGAGGTGAAAGAGGAGAGTGAAAAAGCTGGATTAAAACTCAACATACAAAAAATGAAGATCATGGCATATGGTTCCATCACTTCATGGGAAATAGATGGGTAAAAAATGGAAACAGTGACAGACTTAATTTTCTTGGGCTCCCAAATCACTGAAGACAGTGACTACAGCCATGAAATTAAAAGATGCTTGCTGCTTGGAAGAAAAGCTATGACAAACCTAAGCAGAATACTAAAAAGCAGAGACATCACTTTGCTAACAAAGATCTGGAGAGTCAAAGCTATGGTTTTTCCAGTAGTCATGCCCAATATTTTACTGGAGAAGAGTGGAAAAATAGCTGCAGAAAGAATGAAGAGGCTGGGTCAAAGTGAAAGCAATGCCCAGTTGTGGATGTGACTGGTGATGGAAGTAAAGTCCAATGCTGTAAAGAAAAATATTGCATAGGAACATGGAATGTTATGTCGATGAATAAAAGTAAATTGGAAGTGGTCAAACAGGAGATGGCAAGAGTGAACATCGACATTTTAGGAATCAGTGAACTAAAATGGACCAGAATGGGTGAATTTAATTCAGATGACAATTACATCTACTACTGTGGGCAAGAATCCCTTAGAAGAAACGGAGTAGTCCTCATAGTCAACAGAAGAGTCCAAAATGCAGTACTTGGGTGCAATATCAAAAACAACAGAATGATCTCTGTTTATTTCCAAGGCAAACCATTCAATACCACAGTAACCCAAGTCTCTGTCCCAACCTTTAATGCCACAGAAGTGAAGTTGAATGATTCTATAAAGATCTACAAGATCTTTTAGAACTAACATCAAAAAAAGGATGCCCTTTTCATCATAGAGGATGAAAGCCAGGCAAAGGTTAACAGAGTTTTGCCAAGAAAACATACTGGTCATATCAAACACCCTGTTCCAACAACATAAGAGATGATTCTACACATGGACATCACCAGATAGTCAATACAGAAATCAGACTGATTATATACTTTGCAGCCAAAGATGCAGAAGCTCTATACAGTCAGAACAACCAAGACCAGGAGCTGACTGTGGCTAAGATCACAAATTCCTTATTTCAAAATTCAGACTTAAATTGAAGAAAGTACGAAAACCACTAGACCATTCAGGTATGACCTAAATCAAATCCTTTATGATTATACAGTGGAAGTGACAAATAGATTCAAGAGATTAGATCTAATAGACAGAGTGTCTGTATAACTATGGACAGAAGTTTGTAACATTTGTACAGGAGGTGGTGATCAAAACCATCCCCAATAAAATGAAATCCAAAAAGGCAAAATGTTGGTCTGAGGAGGCTTTAATAATAGCTGAGAAAAAGAGAAAAGCTAAAGGCAAAGGAGAAAAGGAAAGATATATCCATCTGAATGCAAAGTTTCAAAGAATAGCATGGAGAGATAAGAAAGCCTTCCTAAGTGATCAATGTAGAGAAATAGAGGAAAACAATAGAATGGGATAGACTAGAGATCTCTTCAAGAAAATAAGAGATAACAATAGAACATTTCATGCAAAGATGGACACATTAAGGACAGAAAAGGTATGGACTTAACAGAAGCAGAAGATATTAAGAAGAGGAGGCAAGAAAACACAGAAGAACTACACACACACACATACAAAAGAAAAATCTTAATGACCCAGATAACCACAATGGTACGATCACTCACCTAGAGCCAGACATCCTGGAGTGCAAGATCAAGTGGGCCTTAGGAAGCATTACTATGAACAAAGCTAGTGGAGGTAATGGAATTCCAGCTGAGTTATTTCAAATCCTAAAAGATGATGCTGTGTGCCTGTTCGGGCGCCACCTGCCAGGGTCCAACCCCAGCTGATCCAGGGTATTCGAAGCGGGGACGGCATCGGCGAGGGTCAGGATACAATAGCTTCAATTAGATATTAATTAAAGATATAAAGAGTAATAGAATGAGGATAGCTCAGTGAGGAAATTCAGTGGAGAAAAGAGGCTGAATAATTCAGCCAGAAGGTAAGAGAAAGAACGACATGGTGAGACCAAGTTTCGGTGAACAAGGCCCGCACTTTATTTTCCAAAGTCTGTTTTTATACACTGAGATGTTATACAAAAGTCACGCGGGGACAGCAGTCCTGACTTTTATTAAAGTCAGGTGCTTCACACAAATGTATACAGAGGTCTTAGGGGTGTTACATCATCTTCTGGCCAGGGGGGCCTGCTGACAATTTACGACCCTCTCCTTGTGACAGTGGTCAGAACACTTTTTTCTCCAAGGGTGATTATTCTTAAAACAGACGCCACCCAAATAAAGTTACATTCCTATAGGGTGAGGGTGTAGTGGGTTTTAGTTAAGGAAAGAATTTACTTAGCCTAAGGTCTAACATGATTAATATCAAAGGTTAATACTTATTTCTTCTATATATTCATTAATGTGTGTAAGGGCAGGGGATATGGAGACTTAGCAACAAACATTGGCTCAACAAATGAAAAACCCTTCACCAATACAATTTCTAATCAGCCCATTATACTCATACTAATAGTTTTCTAACTTTTCTAAGGAACCTGTTTTTAGAAGGTTTAAAGCATCTTGTGCCTCTCACGGTTGGGAGGCTGTGAGCAATCACATGTGGCCGGACAAGCCTGTCAGGCAGGCTAGAGAACCTTCAGAGGAGTTTGTAGGTTAAAACATTCTTATCACGCCCAGGAATTATTATTAACTGGAGCTCTAAGTTAACTCCTTCTCCGAAAGAGGTGGTGGGGGACAGCCCCACGTAAAGTCAGAGGTGTAGGTGAGAGCACAAAGTAGTAAAGTAGGCAGGGTCTGGTTATGGGGGTAGATGCTCGAGGATTTCCAGGGGGACTCCTGAGGCTCGATCCCGCCTTTGCATATGTCCAGCCTCCTTCCTCATGACCTTTGTCACGGGCGGAGTACCTCACTCTGGCCCCCAACAGCTGTGAAAGTGCTGTACTTAAAATGCCAGCAAAATTGAAAAACTCAGCAGTGGACACAGGACTGGAAAAAGTCAGTTTTCATTCTAATCCCAAAGAAAGGCAATGCCAAAGAATGATCAAACTAACACACAATTGCACTCATTTCTCATGTTAGCAAAGTAACACTCATCATTTTGATATTTGGCAAAACTAATACAATTATGTAAAGTTTAAAAATAAAATAAAATTAATTAAAAACAAACAAACAAACAAACAAAAATTCTCCAAGCTAGGCTTCACCAGTACATGAACGAAGAACTTCCAGATGTTCAAGCTGGATTTAGAAAAAGCAGAGGAACCAGAGATCAAATTACCAACATTGGATCACATAAAAAATAAGAGAGTTCCAGAAAAACATCTGCTTCATTGACTATGCTAAATCCTTGACTGTGTGGATCACAACAAACTGTGGGAAATTCTAAAAGGGATGAGAATACCAGACCACCTTACCTGACTCCTGAAAATCTGTGTGCGGGTCAAGAAGCAACAGTTAGAACTGGACATGAAACAACGGACTGGTTCCAAATTGGGAAAGGAATACATCAAGACTGTACACTGTCATCCTGTTTATTTAACTTACATGCAGAGGTCATCATGTGAAATGCCAGGCTGGATAAAGCACAAGCTGGAATTAAGACTTTTAGGAGAAATATCCATAACCTCAGATATGTAGATAACACCACCTTCCTGCCAGAAAGTGAAGAGGAACTGAGGAACCTCTTGATGAAAGTGAGAGAGGAGAGTGAAAAAGCTGGCTTAAAACTCAACATTTAAAAAACTAAGATCATGGCATCCAGTCCCATCAGTTCATGGCAAATTGATGGGGAAAGAATGGGAACAGTGACAGATTTTATTTTCTTGGGCTCCAAAGGTGACTCCAGTCATGAAATTACAAGATGCTTGCTCCTTGGAAGAAAAGCTATGCCAAACATAGACAGCATATTAAAAAGGAGAGACATGACTTTGCTGACAAAGGTCCATATAGTCAAAGTTATGGTTTTTGCAGTAGTCACGTATGGTTATGAGAGCTGGACCATAAATAAGGCTGAGCATTGAAGAATTGATGCTTTTGAACTGTGATGTTGGAGAAGATTGTTGAGAGCCCTTTGCATTGCAAGGAGATCAAATCAGTCAATTCTAAAGGAAATCAACCCCGAAAATTCATTGGAATGACTAATGTTAAAGCTGAAGCTCTAATACTTTGGTCACCTGGTACAAAGAGCCAACTCACTGGAAAAGACCCTGATGCTACTAAAGATTGAGGGCAAGAGAAGAAGGGGCAACAGAGTATGATATAGTCGGATGGTGTCACGGAGTATATGGACATGAGTTTAAGCAAACTCTGGAAGATAGTGAAGGACAGGGAAGTCTGTCATGCTACAATACATGGGGTTACAAAATGTCAGGCTCCACTGAGTGACTGAACAACAACAAAGACCCTTATAGAAATAAAAACTCAAATATGCTTGAAAACAACTTATGTAAAATTTTGCAATAACTCTGAGGGTTGAATTATAATGTATAAACTTTATCTCTCAGTAAGACACATACCCACAGTTTTTGAGATTTTAAAATACATTTACATTGCCTAGAACTTCACTGACTATAAAATTTATTTAAAATCGTGAAGCATACAAAGCTTACTTTTAATTCAGGAATGTTTTTTCTTTCCCCTCCAGTAGCTAATCCACATTTTCTAACCATGCTCAACAGTACAATAGGTCCAGTGTCCAGGCCACTGTAGCAGACAGACCAGCTTTGAGTGCCTATTTACTAGTTCTGATTCTCTATGATCTTAGAAAAGTTACCTATCTTCTCATCATCATATCAACAGAACAAAACAAGATAAAAATATCTAATTTACAATCATTTTACATCTTAAGGGAGATAATGAATGGAAACATGTCTGTTATAAAATCATCATTAAACATATGTGAAATCCTTTATCTTTTGGCACTCTTTGGGATTTTACATTTTAATCTTGAAATTTAAGGGCAAAATTAAAAGCCTTGCCACATGTGAAAAATGCTTCAGGACTCAGGATGTAAGCAGATGGAGGAAATTTGGAAAAGGGAGTTAGGAGGGTCTTATCTGGGACTTCTAAATGCAATCATAAAGATAATTGTTTATTCTGCCATTTCGGGAAACCATATTTATGTATCTGATACAGGTTATTCATATTGCTTCCCTGATTGGCACACACACACATACAACCACACACACACCCATATCCATATACAGATAAAATTGGGAGTGGACAGGATTCAACTATTTGTTTTCAGTCCCACTGACCAGTTGTCTGAGATTCCTCTAATTTCTTTACAGCCTTGAGCAACTGAGGTAGTTGTATTTTCTTTCCTGGTTTATTACTCATGTTTTATCACCTGAAATACCTCTGGGAAAAAAAACGAGAGGTAGAACCTTATTTTTGGTAGTATAGTTTCCTTCCAACTAAAATGAAACCCATTGCTCAAATCCCAGAGATTGCATAAACACAGAAACTTAATTTCCTGCAGGCATTCATTCATTTCAGACCTATAACAGTATAGTGTAAAGAAGCCATCCAGAAACTTACCATGACCCTCGAAAAAGTCAGCATGTTTGATGTGGAAAAAGTACTGCCCTTTTTATGAGGTTTCAGTTACTTCTACTTTATGCTTTTTATTTGTACAATTACTCGGAGGAAAGAAATGGTAGGGAATTTTTAATCATGGCAAAACATAGTAGTTTTTAAAAGTAGCTTTTTCACTGAAATGGTAAGGTGGCTGGATTTATGGGGAAATCACTGGAGGATGAAGATATTATTTTTCTAAAGTATCAGCTGAAACCCATCTGTGTACCAATGTCTGGTGATGTCTTAATTCGCAACCTTATTATCAAAGGCTCTCAGAAAAGGTCAGCAAACAAACAAACAAAGCCATTTGTTAGCAACAGAGATTTTGTTAGAGAAAAAAACATGAGTCACAGTTTTGCACTCTCCATCCAGAGAAGTAGAATATATAAATTCTTCTAAAAATTATTATGCATTAAAGCAATAAAGTCCTTCATCCCAGAAAATGTTATACTTCCTTTTACCAACTTTTATTAAGCTTTTTCATCTCTTACTATTTCATTTTCAAAGCAAAAAAGTTCCCTGTAAAGAAATGGCAAAATGTTAAAGGCCTTTTTTTTTTTTTTTGATGATTTTTTTTTTAATGAAAAAGGGAAAACAGTTCAGATCTCTTGTTTTCACTTTCCAAGCATGGTTGTTTTGTTTTCATTTGGTTTTCTTTTTAGTATATGTAAACATTGAATAAAAATCACATAGAGAAACCTTTAAAAGAGAAGCTTCAGTAACTGTGGGCACACGTATTCCTAGGTAAACCATGCTACTTTAGGATGATTTAACACTCTCGTATGCCTAATTCAGGAATTGGTCTCCTGAGGAGAACACTAAGTTCTTATGGCCTTTGGGGTGCATTGACACATAATTCCTGCTGGGTAAGGAGCTAAGAGAAAAGATTTTCTGAGATTTTAATATCAGAAAACTTGTGATATCACAGTTCTAAAATTAAAGAAAGCAAAAGAAGCAAAGTACTTATTTTTATCCATAGGAGAGCAGGCTATTTGGGACCTGATAGAGTGTTCCTGCCACAACAATTAATATCCATGTGTCAATGACAAAGAATTACTTTTCAGTTCAGTTCAGTTCAGTCGCTCAGTCATGTCCGACTCTTTGGGACCCCATGAATCGCAGCACGCCAGGCCTCCCTGTCCATCACCAACTCCCTAAGTTCACTCAGACTCATGTCCATCGAGTCAGTGATGCCATCCAGCCATCTCATCCTCTGTCGTCCCCTTCTCCTCCTGCCCCCAATCCCTCCCAGCATCAGGGTCTTTTCCAATGAGTCAACTCTTCGCATCAGGTGGCCAAAGTACTGGAGTTTCAGCTTTAGCATCATTCCCTCCAAAGAAACCCCAGGGCTGATCTCCTTCAGAATGGACTGGTTGGATGTCCTTGCAGTCCAAGGGACTCTCAAGAGTCTTCTCCAACACCAAAGTTCAAAAGCATCAATTCTTCGGTGCTCAGCCTTCTTCACAGTCCAACTCTCACACCCATACATGACCACTGGAAAAACCATAGCCTTGACTAGATGAACCTTTGTTGGCAAAGTAATATCTCTGCTTTTGAATATGCTATCTATGTTGGTCATAACTTTCCTTCCAAGCAGTAAGCATCTTTTAATTTGGTGGCTGCAATCACCATCTGCAGTAATTTTGGAGCCCAAGAAAATAAAGTCTGACACTGTTTCCACTGTTTCCCCATCTATTTCCCATGAAGTGATGGGACCGGATGCCATGATCTTCGTTTTCTGAATGTTGAGATTTAAGCCAACTTTTTCACTCTCCTCTTTCACTTTCATCAAGAGGCTTTTGAGTTCCTCTTCACTTTCTGCCATAAGGGTGGTGTCATCTGCATATCTGAGGTTATTGATATTTCTCCCAGCAATCTTGATTCCAGCTTGTGCTTCTTCCAGTCCAGCGTTTCTCATGATGTACTCTGCATATAAGTTAAATAAGCAGGGTGACAATATACAGCCTTGACATACTCCTGTTCCTATTTGGAACCAGTCTGTTGTTCCATGTCCAGTTCTAACTGTTGCTTCCTGACCTGCATATAGATTTCTCACGAGGCAGGTCAGGTGGTCTGGTATTCCCATCTCTTTCAGAATTTTCCACAGTTTATTGTGATCCACACAGTCAAAGGATTTGGCATAGGCAATAAAGCAGAAATAGATGTTTTTCTGGAACTTTCTTGCTTTTTCCATGATCCAGCAGATGTTGGCAGTTTGATCTCTGGTTCCTCTGCCTTTTCTAAAACCAGCTTGAACATCAGGAAGTTCATGGTTCATGTACTGAATTACTTTTAAGACACTTCAAAAAACTGAAGTCTCCAAATAAAACCCACAGAACCTCTTTCTGCAAAGAACAATGACATTCATTCATTCATTCAAACTTTCATTAATTTATTCAGCAGTTCATCAATTTACTGAGTAGTTTATCTGCAGTCAGCATTATTCCAGGTACTAGAATATATCAATGGAAAAACTTCCCACCCCCAAAGTAGCTTCTATATTCTTGGAGTATAAGGATAATGAAATAGATAATACAAAAGTATGGATAACTAAATGGACAAGAGAATTTCACACAGTTGTAAGTCTTATGAAGACTATAAAAAATAATAAGAGGGAGAGAGAGAATGGAAGGGTCTGGGAGCAGTTTCTGAGAAGGTGATATCTGAGCCTGAAATATGAGTACTCACAAGCAGCATGATACAAGAAGATGGTGAATGAAAGAAATTCAAGTAGAGGAAACTGTAGTTAGTGTATTTTAGAAAAACAGAGTCTGTATGGTTGGAGTTCAGAAGGTAAAGAGATTAAACAGAAGATAAGTTTAGAGAGGTAAGTAGGATAAAAATCATCAGAAACTTGAAGATCATAAGCAAATCAGATTTTAAATCCAGAGACACTGATGTATAGAACAGTCTTATGGACTCTGTGGGAGAGGGAGAGGGTGGGAAGATTTGGGAGAATGGCACTGAAACATGTAAAATATCATGTATAAAAAAAAAAAAAAACAACTATACTTCCAAAAAAAAAAAAAAAAATCCAGTGGGACATAATTGTAGAATCAAAAGCAGGAGATTGACTTGATTTGATTTATACTTAAAAAAGAATATCTGGCAAGAGAATGGAAAATGGATTATAGACAAGCAACAGAAACAGGTAGAAATGATAGTTGCTATAATAGAGTAATAGCAGCAGACATGGTCAGAAGCATGGAAATTCATGGAGACCTGCCTATGGACAGGAAGAGGATGTGGGGAAGTAAAGAAAACAATCAATGAATCATATCTAAGTTTTTTGCTTGAGTAAATGGATGGGCTGTGAGCCATTGCCTGGCATGGAAAAAACAAAGAAGAAAAAAAAAAAACGTGTTGGAAATAGAAATCAGAGATTTCCTTTGTCAATATTAACTTCAAGATATCTCTTAGACATTTAAGTAGAGATTACATGTAAAAAGTTGGCCATACCAGACTAGGGATATTCCAACACCCCCAAGTCTATCACACACACACACACACACACACACAAAGACAAAGAAAAGCAAGCTGAGAAGGAATACCAGTGAAACAGGAGAAACACTGGAGAAGGATGGTGTCATCAGAGTGAAGAGGAAATGGTTCAAGAAAAAAGGGAGTAGATAGCTGTGCTGAATGCTGAGAAATCAAGAAAGACAAGGACAGAGAAGCAACGGTTTTGACAAGAGCTGTACTGGTGGATTTGTATTAATATTAATGAAAGAAGGTTAGAATATTCTGTGATAACAAACAAATCCTCAAATATCAGTAGTTAAGCTCAATAAAGGCTTCCTTGCCAAACAGGCGATGTCCTGAGGTCAATCACTGAACTCCTTTCCAGTTCGCAGCCCTCATTCATCTTGTATAATGCCACTTTAAACAAATGGCTTTTCAGTTTGTCACAGCAGAAGAAGAAAGACAACATGGTATATTTTTAAAAATCTGGCCTGGAAAATGTTTACATAAATTCCATACACATTATCCAAAATCCAATAACATGGCAAAGAAAACTGGCAAATATAGAAGAGAACACGAGTATCTGCTGAGCACAGTATCTACTTGGGATAGCAACCTAAATTACTGCACTGAAGACAGTATGAGAGATGACAAATTAGAAAGAAAGAAAAAGGACAATACAAATACTTTCCATTTCATAAAAGCCTTCCTTGACCCCACCTCCTCCTCAAACTACCAGTCCATTTCTCTGCTCTCGTTTGTACTTGACACCTTGAATTACCAACCAACATCTTAATAATAATCTTAATAAAACTTTTACTCTGTCATGGGCCAATGATAAAATTTTTGAACATAACTGGCAAAAAATATCTGATACAATTATATAGTTTGGAATTGTTACATAATGAACATTCATAGGACAAGGACGGTAATTTTTTTTAACCTTTGTATGATTAATGGACGCCCCCCCACACACACACACAAATAGGAACTGCATCAAAGAAAACAAACAAGTGAAGTGAAGTTGCTCAGTCGTGTCCAACTCTTTGTGACCCCATGGACTGTAGGCTACCATGCTCCTCTGTCCATGGGATATTCCAGGCAAGAGTACTGGAGTGGTTTGCCATTTCCTTCTCCGGAGGATCTTCCCGGCCCAGGGATTGAACCAGGATCTCCCGCATTGTAGACAGACATTCTACCATCTGAGCCACCAGGTAAGTTCTAAAAAAAACAAAAGTACATGACAAATTTTGAGTTAGGTACTTATGGAGAGAGAACCAGTATTTATAAGTTTTTCTATTTGTTAGGCATGTTAATGCATTGTTATATAAACCACATAGTAACATTAATTAGTATTAGGATCTTATCTGAAAGGTGAAATTTAGGCTCTAAGATGAAATTTTAGTAAGCGACATAGCTGGGGTCTCAAATCAGTTGATTTTGATTTCAAAGTCCATGTTCTTTCTACCCCTTGATGATTTCTGTTCAAAGTTCAATAAATCAGGGTGCTTATCTATTCTATTTTAAAATTCTAAGATCAAGAGCTTCTAAAAAATGGCCTTTGAGGGAAAAAAATCTTCTATTAAAACTATAATTCTAATAATTACTTCTAATTTAAATTTCAGTCTTCTATCAAGGAGCTGCTTTTAGAATACCTGCATTTTGATATTTCACATGACATCAAACCCAACACCCACCAAACCTGATTTACCTTTTAAAAGCTACTCTCTCCCCAAGATTCTCATTTTACCATGGCATCACTTTTCCTATCACCTCACAATTCAGTCTATTGACCTATCATCAAGTTGTCCATTATTCTTAGTACGTATTTTCTCTGCTAGTTTAAAACTCTTTGAAGAAAAGACCCCGTGACTTCTCCATCTTTTTATGTCCATTATCTCTGCCATTACCTTATTTATAATGGGTGCACAACACATGTTTGTTGATGTCTTTAATGACAAAATATAACTTTAATTCACTCTTCTATTTTTACTACATTTACTACCTAAATCTAAGGTCTTATAAGCTAGTTACTATGACAGCTCCATCACTGACCTCCTAGCTCCCATTAGGTCTCCTTACAAGTAATCCTATAGACTCTCTGGAGGAGGGAATGGCTACCCACTCCAGTATTCTTGCCTGGAGAATCCCATGAACAGAGGAGGTTGGTGGCTTACAGTCCATGGAGTTGCAAAGAGTTGGACCTGACTGAGCAACTAAGCATTCACTATATACTATAATCAAGCAAAAAAAAATTATAAAATACTACTTTATCATATCGGTTCTCCTTTCCCAATTCTACAATGGAATTATATTGACTATTAATTTAGATGAAAGTTCTTGACATACAAAGTCTTCCTAATCTAGGTCATCTTTGTCTACCAACCAATGAACAGGTAGGGTTTTAAACACCTAGAATAGATATACACTTCCTTATTCTTCACTTTAAGTATAAGTAAAAACTCTGAAAATGATGTATAAAACAAATATAAGAAGACTATTAAAGAGTGAGAGAAGAAAAGGATAGCTAGAAACCTCAGGACTCAGGAACAACATGGTGGTGAGACCTCTGGGTTTCTTTTGGCCTCATGTAACCCAGATTTACAACTGAAGAACCCAGAAACCTGAACGCACCTATAATCATAAGCAAAAAAATATCTTCAAGAAAAGCCTTACTCAAAGGATCAATCTACAAAAGCAGAAAATGTTTAGATAATAACTGTACTACCCCCAGCAAATATCACAGGGAAGGTTGTGACCCCACTCTGCCCAACGCCAAGGCTGAATGAAGAAATTAGACTGCAAAATTTGAAGCTATAATAAGGCACCTCAGCATTCTTGCCAGAATGATATTAAGAGGAGGCTAGGTTGAAAGGCAGGATGTTCAGCACCACCCAGCAATAACAATGCCTCATACCATAATGATGCCAATGAGACCAACTGGGGAACAAAACTCTTACCCACAAATAGCAATAATGAGGAGGCCAAATTACAGGTGTTAAAATCCTAATGACAAGCCTGGACTTCTACACCCACCAGAATGTAATAAGATAGCAGAATGATGTTCAGAAAAAAGTAATCTTAAAAAGAAGGTTTAGCAACTTTGTAGATATTGACTAACTAATTCTAAAGTATTAAAAGGGAAAACATCTAAAACAGCCAACACAATGTTAAAGAATTAAAAAAAACAAACAATGAAAACAGACTAACAAGATTTACTATAAATGTACAGTATAGTATTGGTGACAGTGTGGTACTGGTGAAAGACTAGACAAAGAGATCAAAGAAACAGAATAGAGTCAGAAATAGACCGCAGAAATATAGACAATTAATCTTCAACAAATGAGCAAAGGCAATACAGTTGAGCATATTTTTTTGCAACAAATGGTGCAGGAACAAGTGGACATCCACATGCCAAAAAGTAATAATAATAATCTAAACATCACCGACTTGATGGACGTGAGTTTGAGTGAACTCCGGGAGATGGTGATGGACAGGGAGGCCTGGCGTGGTGTGATTCATTGGGTCACAGAAAGTCAGACATGACTGAGCAACTGAACTGAACTGAACTGAACTGAAACATAGACCTTGGAAAAGGAATTGGCAACCCACTCCAGTATTCTTGCCTGGAAAAACCTGTGGACAGAGGAGCCTGGTGGGCTGACATCTATGGGGTCCCACAGAGTCGGACACGACTGAAGTGACTTACCATGCATGTATGCATTGGAGAAGGAAATGGCAACCCACTCCAGTGTTCTTGCCTGGAGAATCCAGGAGGAGGAGGAGCCTGATGGGTCACCATCTATGGGGTCGCACAGAGGTGGACACAACTGAAGCGACTTAGCAGCAGTGGCAGTAAACAGAGACCTATACACTAAACTGAATTAAAATAAAAATACAACATATCATAATTTGTGTGATACAATTAAGAGGAAATTCTTCCCTGGTGGCTCAGATATTAAAGAATCTGCCTGCAACTCAGGAAACCCAGGTTCAATCCCTGGGTTGGAAGATCCCCGAGTAGGGAATGGCAACCCAGTTCAGTATTCTTGCCTGGAGATTCCCATGGACAGTGGAGGCTGGCAGGCTACAGTCCATGGGGTCGCAGAGTCAGACATGACTGAGTGATTAACACTACATATTCAAGAGGAAATTCACAGCACTAAACACACTCATTAGAAAAAATGAAGTCTGAACTGAGTAATTTCACCTCCAGCTTCAAGAATTTAGAAAAAGAAGAGCAAAATAACCCCAAACAAGTGGAAGGAAGGAAATAATGTAGAATAGAAATGAATGAAATTGAAAACAGAATAGTAGAGAAAAATCACTGGGACAAAGTGCTGATTTTTCAAAAATGCAAATAAAATTGACAAACTTCTAATAAAATGAAAGAAAAGAAATTCATTGATAGATAAGACACATGGATCAATGGATATCAGATCCACGACCCATGAATCTACCCATAGAAAGAGGCCCAAGTGATTTTGGACAAAGTTTATATAAAATTCAATGGAGTCTTATAAATAAGGCTGCTAGAGCAATTGGGCCATTGGACATTCATAGACAAAACAAATAGGCACAAATCTTATAGAAAAACATATTATCTTCAAGAACTATGGTGAGGCAAAGAGTTCTTAAACTTGATGTCAAAACTACAACCCATAAAAGGAGATATTGATAGACTATACTTCACCAAAATAAATAGATTTTACTCTGTGAAAGACTGTGTTAAGAGGATAAAGATATGAGCTACAGTGACAGAAAACATCAAATTACAACTAGCATCTAGAAAGATAAAGAATTCTCAAGACTCAGTGTTAAAAAAGAAAATAAAAAAGAAAACAATAATCCAGTTTTATACACAAAGATACAGACAGTTCACCAAAGAAGATAGATATACAAGTGCAAATAAACATGAAAAAGTGATCAAAATCTTTTCCTAAAACATCACTATACACCAGTCAGAATGGCTGAAGTCAAAAAATAAAGATAACTCTAAACACTGATAAGAATGTGGAGGAAATACATTACAAATACTTTTCTACTGAAAATGTAAAATGGTACAGCCACTCTGGAAAATCATTTGGTAGTTTCTTAATAAAACTAAACATTCAACTACCATATGACCCAGAAATTTCACTCCTGAGGATTTATCCCAGAGAAATGAGGCTTAAAATGAAGACACAAAACTGTATATGAATGTTTATAGTGTAATCATAACTGTTCAAAACCTGAAGCAACCCAGATGTATTTCAATAAGTGAATGTTTAAATAAATTATGGCACACTGATATCATAAAGTAATTTATAAATGCAACCACCTCTAAATGAATCTCTAGATGATTACGCTCAGTGAAAATTATATATATACTCCATTCTTATAATTATATAACATTAATGAAATGGTAAAATTATGAAAATAGAAAACAGAGTAGTGGTTATCAGGGGTTAAGGTGAGGAGAGGAGCAGAAGGGAAATGGATCTAGCTGTAAAAAGACAACTGAAGGACTCCTGTGGTGACAGAAGTGTTCTCTGTCTTGACTTTATCGATGTCAATATCCTGACTGTGATACTATACTACAGCTCTACAAGATGATATCACTGGAGGAAGCTGGGTAAAGAGTAAGGGGATCTTTTCATTATTTCTAACTGCTTCATGTTAAATAGTGATTATTTCAAAATAAAAGTTTAATAAAAAATTAAACATACGAGGGAATAGACACCATTTTCATTTACTTAGATACAGGATTCAAACTAAGAAACATGAATCCTCAGATTCATTTATAGAGCCAGCTGATTTCTTCCTGTGCATGCTCACTCAGCCGTGTCCTGACTCTTTGTGACCTCATGACTATAGCCTGCCAGGCTCTTCTGTCCATGGGATTATCCAGACAAGAATACTGGGGTGGGTTGCCATTTTCTTCTTTAGGCGATCTTCCTGAGGCAGGGATCAAACCCACATCTCCAGCACTGGCAGGCAAATTCTTTATCACTGAGCCACCTAGAAGGAATGAGGCTGAAGCTGAAACTCCAATACTTTGGCCACCTGATGCGAAGAACTGACTCATTGGAAAAGACCCTGATGCTGGGAAAGATTGAAGGCAGGAGGAGAAGGGGACAACAGAAGATGAGATGGTTGGATGTCATCATTGACTCAATGGACATGTGTTTGAGTAGACTCCAGAAGCTGGTGATGGACAGGGAGGCCTGGCATGCTGCAGTCCATGGGGTCACAAAGAATCGGACATGACTGAGTGACTGAACTGAACTGAACTTAGCCACCTGGGAATCCATGATTTCTTCCTAAACTCCTTCTTTTAGAATAACTCATCAGGAACTTCCCATTTCATATTTCTGATCTTTGCGATCAAATTTACAAAATTACTCTTGATGGGAAAGAGCTTTCATGATACGAGTGAAGTGAAAATACCCCATGTATGGCCTGCTCTTCTATTGTTTAGGACTCTTTTTTGATTCTTTGTCTTCATGATATATTTGTTTGGAGGGCCCCATGATCTACCTGTTTCTGTCACTTCCAAGAAATAAACCACAATGTCACCCAGAAACAGGTAGTGACGTACTTCATGATTTTATTCTGCTCAATTGCTTACAGTTGCCTTTCTTTACTTGGCCACGTCAGTAGCTTTCAGACAACCCTTCTATCTTACAGGAATCTTTTCTATTTGATTTTTCATATGTTCAGCTTGGTAGAGCTAAGTCACTCAGAATACAGCTTCAGTGCCCAGTAATCCTGCTTCAGAACTTTATTGGATCATGTAAAATTCTCAAGCAAGAAACTCACATAACTAAATCTGACTTTCCAAGCTGGATTGTGTATATAGGTGAAATGGCTCCCCAAATGGTGGCTCTTTCAAGGCACTTAAACACATTTTCAAAAATAAAAATCAAACAAATATTTGTAGAGTGCTATATATGTACCCATCACTGTATGTCACTGTAAAGAATCCCAAAGAAACTCCTGATAGGAAGACACCAGCTTGATTGGGACAGAGGCACATGGCATCAAGAAGTAGGAAATCGATTAGCATTAAAGAAATACATAATATGATCTCTAACCTAACAATTGTAGAAAACATTTTATTAATAACTAGTTTTTCAATGAGAAATGTCAAATATTACCATATTTACGTACTTTTAAAAATTTTCATGGAATCTTTACTGTATAAGTCTAATGCTATTCTAAACATCAGGATGTGTATTATACTGGAAATACCAGAGACAGGGACCCTGACTTTAAACAGCTGGCATTTTGGTTGGAAAATGCATCTTATCATGGGACAATATATAAGTAATACATAATAATGTAAGAAAATAAAAACATATTTAATAAGAAAAGCACTTCAGAGACCAGCAACCAAAAAGTATCAAAATGTAGTAGAGACATTTTTATAGAAGGAGTGTGACTAGAGATGGGACTTATAAATAAATACTGGAGTGTTGATGGAATTGGCAGATAGTCACATGAAAGTTTAAATCCCAAAGATTCTATTTTTTTAACCATATTTTCACAGCTTAGATCCCTTTTCTTAGGCATCTTCTCAGTGAACTGCATTCTGAGCTCAGGACCTTCCTTTCTTCCTGTTAAGTTTTCATCCATTTCCCCCACTCAAAGTCTTACCCTATAACTTCAGTCCCTTGCTCTCTTTTATTTATGCTTAAATATTCTCAGTCTTGGCTGCTTACCTAGCTTCCAGAGATCTCCACCTCCCTTTCCTGGGTACTTGCTGAAAGGAATCTCTTGCCTGGACAGAATCTGTCAACTGACACTGTATATTACCCACCTGACTGTATTATCTGCAGGCAGGATTCTCCTCAAGTGTGTTCCCTACCCCAATGTGCCTTCCAAGTTCATATTGTTTTGGTATCACGTTCTGTGCATCACTGACTGTAACTTATTGAACACTTAAACCACTGAATCAGATCTGTTTCACCAAACTGTCAAAATGACAGATTTACTCACTATTTTGTTTCTTTGAAATGACCATCTAGTCTTCTAAAGAATGTACACAAGAGTTTCATGAGGGTGGATTATACTGAATGAAATCCTCACTAAAAACAGTGAATTTTTTAATTTAATTTAGGGTTGCAAAAAGGTCTTAGAGGGAAGTGATTGTAAGTCACGCTAATGGAATAACAAGTACTAGAGTTCAATACAAAGTGATAATGACGTACACAGTGCAAGATGTGCTATATTATATTTGCAAGCATCACAAACATTTAGTTCTCAGTCCTGTCTGACTCCTGGCCACTCTATGAACTGTAGTCTGCCAGGCTCCTCTCTCCATGAGATTTCCAAGCAAGAATACTGGAGTGGGTTGCCATTTTAAAACAGGACAAGTATTAAGAAATTAATGCATACAATAATCCTGGCAATGTCAGTATGAAAGAGGTTTGGTCACTTATTATATAGGAAAAATTAAACAGACTGGAAAAGAGGCTGCTGTTGCTGCTGCTGCTGCTAAGTCGCTTCAGTCGTGTTCCACTCTGTGCGACCCCAATAGACGGCAGCCCACCAGGCTCCTCTGTCCATGGGATTCTCCAGGCAAGAACACTGGAGTGGGTTGCCATTTCCTCCTCTGATGCATGAAAGTGAAAAGTCAAAGTGAAGTCACTCAGTCATGTCTGACTCTTAGCGACCCCATGGACTGCAGCCTACCAGGCTCCTCTGTCCATGGGATTTTCCAGGCAAGAGTACTGGCGTGGGGTGCCATTGCCTAGATAATAGATATTAGATAATTCTAGTAAGTGTGAATGAAGAGTGATAAAATCACTATATATGTCTTAGTGAAAAACAAAATTTGAAAAAACTACCAGCAATTTTTTGATCCCTATTTATGTAAGAATGGTAATTCCTTTAGTGACTAGAGTTATAAATGATTTCTATTTTGATTAAAACCTATAACTACAGAAATGTAAAAATTTGAGGTCTATTTTGAACTGTGTTGTTGGAAAAGACTCTTTAGAGTCCTTGGACTGCAAGGAGATCAAACCAGTCCATCTTAAAGGAAATCAGTCCTGAATATCCATTGGAAGGATTGATGCTGAAGCTGATGCTCCAATACTTTGGCCACCTGATGCAAAGAACTGACTTGTTGGAAAAGACCCTTATGCTGGGAAAGATTGAAGGCAGGAGGAGAAGGGGACAACAGAAGATGAGATGGCTGAATGGCATCACCAACTCAATGGACATGAGTTTGAGCAAGCTCCGGGAGTCAGTGATGGACCGGGAGACCTGGCGTGCTGCAGTCCATGGAGTCACAAAGAGTCTGAGCGACTGAACTGAACTAAACTGATGGCAGGCTAGGATCTCATAGCATAAAACTCCAAATCCAAAACCAGTAGGATTCATTTTGATATTTGGCAAAACTAATACAATTATGTAAAATTTAAAAATAAAATAAAATTAAAAAAAACAAAAAACAAAACCAGTAGGGCAGTTAATCACCACACCAGTGCCTGTTTCCTACTTCACACACCCTTAGTTTTTGTGGTTTTTTGTTTGGTTGGCTGATTGGTTGGTTTTTTTAACGCTGCAGTATTTCAGGTCCAGCTCTCCAGAAGTCAGTAAAGGAGCATGTCATTAGTTATGTCTTCCCTCCCCTCCAATGGTCTTCAATTACCATTTTAGTATTGCAATGATAATTTGAGTTAATAGAAGCTAAACTAATTAAACAAACAAACTCTGCTTAATATCTCCCATCTGTCCCTGGGAATATAATCAACTCTCCCTTTATCGTTCTGTGCCCTGGATGGCTGCTGTCCCTGGTCCACATTCCTGACTCCTTTGCACTCTAGTCTTTGGTTGGCAGAAGAAGGGAAGGAAGGAGGAAATATGACTGGAGTTTACTTCCTGAGCCCTCTCACTGTGGTTGCTGTAGGCCAGTGGTAACAGTGGGTCTTCTTCTGACAGGGACTTCTCTCTAGGCATTCTTATTAGTCCCTCTCACCTCTCCACTTCAGAGAGGGTTGGCAGACATTCTATTCCAATCCCAGGGAAGCAAACTATTCATGTATTTCCCCACAAAATGTTCAATTTTGTAATAGCCCTTTATTATATTCACTTCCGCTTTCTCCAATTTGGTTGTGCTATCATTTCCTGCTGAGACATAGCTGACATCCAAAAAATTAAACACATTGCTTTCTGGCATCACTTCATGGAATATGGATGACATTAATAAAATTTCCAAATCTTCCCATATTCTAACATGCTGTTCACTACATACATCTTGAACTACTCACAATAAGCATAAAAGGTAGAAATGTTGGATGCAGATATTGACAGATTTTAGGAATATTCCTTATTGGAGAGCTGCAGTTTTGCTAATGAAATTTCAGAAACTGCATATTGTATGAATCATTTTGTGTGTTTGGAGTATTTGGTGATGTTAGCGAGGGACAAATAAGGGTTGTAAGGAAAGCCTACTAGTTGTATCAAAGCTTTGGGAAAAGTCAAGCCCTTTACATCTATTATTGATATTGATTATTTCATTTAATTTTTTTTCAGAATGAATTTCTTTACAAGACCAGCTGGAATGGATTTACTCTTTAGAGGTCACACTGGCTATCCCTAAAAATGCCTGTTTCTGTGTAAACCTCCACACTGTCTATCCAAACACACTCAGTGACAGATTCTTTCCTCTTTCTCTTCCTGTGAAACCCAGTTTCTGTCCAACATCTAGAACAATGACAGCTGCTCCCTGAGGTCTATGCGGATGTCTCCAAAGGCTATTACTTTCTCTGTATTTTCAAACTCTTAGGTGTACCTCTACACTAGCATCCCTTTAATATATTAAAATTAGAACTCTAAATATGGTGTGAGTTTCTGGATAGCAAAGGTCTAATTTATTTCTCTTCCCCTAGTATCCAGTTCAGTATATAACAGCATACAATAATTATTTAATGAATGAATTAGTGAATGTATTAGCTACCCACAATCCAAACTCTCATAGAGCATTTAGATTCTGTTCTTATAAAGCCCCAAATGTGTATTTCTTACTGTAAATAAGGGATCACTTTCTGATCAAAAATAATTAAACATATTATCTATTAAATTATTTTAATACTTAATTTAACAGTTGTTACTTCAACTGAGCTGGGATATTTTATTTCTTGATTTTACATAAACACAAACTTCAACTATATCTGTTAAAACATATGCGTTGTTTTCCACTTAAATTGACTGAGAAAGAATTCATGAAACAAAAACAAAAAAATACAAAGCAAATTCTGCAAATGGTCATAAAATGGTAACTGTTTGAAAAGGATACGGGAAATCTACTTGAATCTTTTTTATGCACTATCTAACATTAAACTGCTCACTGAAATCTTTAAAAAGCCTGAGATGAATATAATGAATGACTATGGAGGAAGTCAGCAGATGGTATTCCTCAGCTATAATACAACTGGACATGATGACTAAGGATACTGTTGTAAAACTTGTCCACAATTTCAACAATGAATGCTATAAATTTCATAGGTCTATAGGCTGACCAAACCAGCACGATTCTTCTCACTGTTAAGACTGTAAATATAACTGCTTATTCTATTGGGCTTTTCAGTCCTGCCATCTCACTATTCTATCGTTGCTAAGCAACCTTGGTGGTATTATGGCATGCTTACTTAAAAAAAAAAAAATAGAATCACCAAAATGTGTTTGCTGATTTATTTATTTGAATGGAAATGATCCAGGACCAAAATAAAATCTTTTCAATGTGACAGCTGGCACTGACTGGGTAACAACTTGCAACTTGACTGTAATCACAGTTAAGACAATGTTTTTCTCTGAAAAGGTAGACTCCTATGTACCCTCTAATCCCAAATGTATATTTGTTTAATTATTTTTGGTCGGGTTTGCTTTTGAATACCTGAAGATAGATTTGGCCTTGGAAGTTCATGTGAAAAAGTGTTATATGTAGCGGAGCCCAGGGCCAGGACGTTTGTAGGACAATACGAAGTATGAATTATTGCAACTGTAGTACTCAGTGAGCAAACTAACCCATCAAGCTATATAAGTTGTCACAAAATGTACTGAGGCATTCCATTCCACTCAGGTGAGATAGGACGAAGGGCAGAAAGAAGGAGTCTGAGTCATAAAATCTTTCCTGCCTCAGGGTAATAGTAACTTATTTCACTATATTTATAGGTCACTAATGGTAACTGATCCCAAAAAAATGGTGGCATCGAATTGTCCTTGGCCTCTTGTCAAAAAGAAAGAAATCATCTATGAATATAGTCAAGGGCCAAAAAAAAAAAAAAAAACACACAATAAAAGACAACACTATTAGCATAAATACAGGAATAATCATAGTATGTAATTTATATGGTCTATATTCAATGTTTTTTCTAATGGAATTATTCAAATTCTAGTACATGCAGAGAATATTTATCACACAGAGGAAAAGTCTACCAGTACACTATTCAAACTTATGAGGCTAAATTCGCTATATTCACTTTGACTGTTCCTGGGTGAAGAGAATAATACAATGAATCATACTTTCCTCCCTCTATTTCTCCTTTTCACGTTAGATGGTTTTGTCACGAAAAGCTGAGATATTGGAAAATAAATTCAGCTCTTTCCTGTACTCTGTATCTCAGAGCAGCACACATACATTTTTCTAGTTCTTAATTTTTATCCCTTCATGCTGTTCCTAAGCTGCCCTTTCCTGTGATAACTTATGCTAAAGAAAACTGCATTATTTAGTGATATTACTCATGGCTACCATTTACTAAGGACTTGATATGTGACCAGAGTTGATACCATTCTAGATTATTCTTTGCTTGTTTGCCCAGTGTAATAAAAATCCATTAAATAATACAGAATCTCTGTTTCAGGGAAGAATGGATATGAAACCAGTGAAAATTCAAATTTTTTCTATGATAAGCACCACAGTAAAACAATACAATGAAATAGGGTAGCTATTTTATTCCTAAAATATAGATTATGATTCCACTCACTCTTCTGTTATTCTGCTGAAATACTTTTAAATGGTGTTATACCAAGACATAAACTCTGCTGAGAATCATCAGACATGTGTATACTATAAAGAAATCACACACTTCTTGTTTCCATAACCTTTATGGCTAAGCTCTTTTAATCAAGCCTATAACATCTATTCTCTGTTTTATATTGCTAATTGTCACAAACGTGGTATAACACTCTTACCCATCAGTTTAGGGTTTAGAAATTCATATGGGAACTCTGGGAAAATTTAGTGTCACAGAATTCATTGATGAATTTCAATTTTATACAATACATGTTTAAAAGTTTACTTATGAGTAAGTTTGTGCCTAGCAATAATTAGTCTGTTTGACTGAATGATAACTGAATTAGCTAATTATTTGAATATATTAAACTGCCAAGCTTGAGCATATATTGACACAAATAAATCATTCTTAAGTTTTAAAATTTATTTAAATCAATGTCTGCATTATATTGCTTCCCAGGTGGCGTTAGTGGTAAAGAACCCAACTGCCAATGCAAAAAACATAAGAGAAGCCTGCCAATGCAGAGATGTGGGTTCGATTCCTGGTTTGGAAAGATCCCCTGGGAGAGGTCATGGCAACCCACTCCAGTTTTCTTGCCTGGAGAATCCCATGGACTGAAGAACCTGGTGGGCTACAGTCCACAGGGTCGCAAAGAGGCAGACATGATTGAAGTGCCTTAGCAGCAGAAGCAGTTGCATTAATTTAGTTGACTACTTTGAAAGACATAGACCGTATTGTAAAAATATTTCGAACTTTATTAAGCAAACAATGGAATAAACTTAAATTCTACCTTTAAATAAATATATTCATTGCTTACTAAAAACTAAACAGTTTTGTTAATTAGACTCCTCTAGTTGGTAAAGAATCCACCTGCAATGCAGGAGACCCTGGTTCGATTCCTAGGTCGGGAAGATCCACTGGAGAAGGGATAGGCTACCCATTCCAGTATTCTTGGGCTTTCCTTGTTGCTCAGCTGGTTAAGAATCCGCCTGCAGTGCGAGAGGCCTGGGTTTGATTCCTGGGTTGGGAAGATCCCCTGGAGAAGGGAAAGGCTACCCACTCCAGTATTCTGGCCTGGAGAATACTGTATTCTCCATGGACTGTATAGAGAATTTCATGGACTATAGATCCCATGGGTCTCAAGGAGTCGTACACAACTAAGCAACTTGACTTTCTTTCTTTCACCCTGAAACTCAGTTCAGTTTTACGTAGACTTGTTATACCATGTGGCTTCAACTTGTGCTTATAGATGACATTTCAATTGACTCAAGAGTGTCTGGTTTTGCATTCATAAGACAGTAAACATTTTTATGCCATAAAACTGTTTAACTCAAATGAATGGCACTCACACATGGGCTTCTAAGCTGCATTTATACATCTCATATTGCAGTGTACTTACATAAATCTGCCTCTTCTGGAGAGCATGCTTCCCTTGAGAGGTTCACCTGAAATGTCAGATCAACTAGAGCATGAAGAACTAGCCTAGGGAACAATTCAACAGTCTGAAAGTATTCAGGTTGAGTTAAAACAAATACTTTCTTGTTTATAAAGCAAGATCTACTTATTAGCACCTATTTAGGTATTACTTTAAGCTTTTAAACATAGATCTACTCACATTTTGTGTTTCTGTCCATGCTGCTGCTGCTGCTAAGTTGCTTCAGTCGTGTCTGACTCTGTGCGACCCCATAGACGGCAGCCCACCAGGCTCCCCCATCCCTGGGATCCTCCAGGCAAGAATACTGGAGTGGGTTGTCATTTTGTTCTCCAACACATGAAAGTGAAAAGTGAAAGTGAAGTCACTCAGTCATGGCCGACTCCTAGCGACCCCATGGACTGTAGCCTACCAGGCTCCCCTGTCCATGGGATTTTCCAGGCAAGAATACTGGAGTGGGTTGCCATTGCCTTCTCCATTTCTGTCCATAACGGACAGGAAAAGAGAAACAGCAGAAAAAAAAAAAAAGGAAAATGAGACTTATGTATGCTTAGGATGCCAATTATTCTGAAATAAAGTGTTTTATGGCTAAAAGTTACTAATAGTCAAATGCTTAAAATAAATATTATGCCTAAAATATCTAAAAAGTAGCATATCTGTATTGCAATAACCATTTAATCATAGCTCAGTGTTACCTTCATCACATTTGAAGAAAATCTAAATGTACAAATTCTTTATTTATTTATCTACTTTATAAAGTTGCCCATCACATAGAGTGAAGTAAGTCAGAAAGAAAAACACCAATACAGTATATTAATGCATACATATGGAATTTAGAAAGATGGTAACGATGACCCTATATGCAAGACAGCAAAAAAGAGATAGATGTAAAGAACAGACTTTTGCACTCTGTAGGAGAAGGCGAGGGTGGGATGATCTGAGAGAATAGCATTGAAACATGTATATTACCATATGTGAACTAAATCACCAGTCCAAGTTCGATGCATGAAACAGGGCACTCAAAGCCACTGCCCTGGGACAACCCTGAGGGATGGGATGGGGAGGGGGGTGGGAGGGGGGTTCAGAATGGGGACACATGTACACCCATGGCTGATTTGTGTCAATGTCTGGCAAAAGCCACTATAATATTGTAAAGTAATTAACCTCCAATTAAAATAAATAAATAAATTTAAATTTAAAAAAATAATAAAGTTGCACAGAAGATAAAATTTATCATCATCTTGCAGGTTAAAACAATCTTTGATTTGGGGAAATGATCCTTAACAAGAAGTTAAATAAGACAACTCTTTCCTGAACACTTCAATATACTTTTGGGTAGTAGGTATTAAACTATATAGGCTAATCCTACGTATTAGAGATTCTCACTTTCTAACATTCTTTTCAAAATGCTCCTAAATCTTGCTTCTCTGAACAGCAACAGATAATGAGATGTGGACTTCCCTCGTGGCTCAGAAGGTAAAGAATCTGCCTGCGATGCAGGAACCAACCCCTAGGTCAGGACAATCTCCTGGAGAAGAGAATGCTTACCCACTCCAGTATGCTTGCCTAGGAAATCCCATGGACAGAGGAGCCTAGTGGGCTACAGTCCGTGGAGTGTCAAAGAGTCGGACACATCATTGAGCAACTGACACTTTTCACTTTCATACTTTCACCTCTCATATATGTCTGTTTTTTTTTTTTTTTTAATTGCATCCTGTGATGTTGAAAGGGGAACAATTAAATAAACTACAGAGGACCGTATATGGCAGAGTTGTCTCCTAAGAGCCCTTAAGAATAATTTTTGGATGTAAATATCCAATGGTCACTCCAAAAACTTAGACCAAGGAACCATACTTTCAAAGTTGTCTTTGATGCTGCTTCCTGAAAATAGGGTCCTTACTTTTTAGTCACAATCACTGACTTCCTCCATAATCCCTTATCTACAGGTGATCTAAGAGATGCTTGAATGTCATGTAATAACAAACAAACAAAAAAAAAATGGTCTGCAAAAAAGTCTTACTTGGGGCTTTCTCCCTAATTAAAACCCTTATCCTCATAAAGTTAATATTCTCCACCTTAATAACATTACTTTTAGTTGTTGAAGCACAATGATGTTCATTTAATAAAAACTGAACTTATTTGGAACACTCATATAAAACTATATATTTTCCATTGAACATAAGAATGTCCTATGTATTCAAACATATTCACCTTTCCTTTTAGGTTTTTAAATGCAACAAATACTTACAGTGAGAAAAACTTTTTTCCTTTATGATATTTTCATGTGGTAAAGAACCCACCTGCTGATGCAGGAGATGCAAATTTGATCCCTAGATCAGGAAGATCCCCTGGAGAAAGAAATGGCAACCCATGCCAGTATTCTAGCCTGGGAAATACCATAGACATAGGGGCCTGGTGGGTTACAGTCCTTGGGATCACAAGGAGTTAGACATGACTTAGCAACTGAAAGACAGCAACAGTCATTTTCACTATATATTTCAGAGAATTCCCCATCACGGATTCACTGTTACTAAGGAGTTAAAATTTGGACTATGAAAATAAAGGGAAAATAACAGTGGCAAACCAGGAGTTAGGGTGTCTTTCCCTTTTTATTTATGCTCCTTCTCTTCCACCTTCCAAATTTTGTGAGAGTGCTTCTATTGGCAAATTACAACACATTGGATATCACCAGTATGGTACTGGAACAAAAAACAGACATATAGATCAGTGGTACAGAATAGAGAGCCCAGAAATAAATCCATGCATACATGACCAATTGTTGTTATTGAGTCACTAAGTCATGTCCATCTCTTTGCAACCTCATGGACTGCAGCATGCCAAGCTCCTCTGTCCTCCGTCCTGAAGTTGGCTCAAATTCAATAACTAAAATTCAAATTCAAACTGAAAAGCTGTCACACAATGAAGGAAACCACCAAATGAAATGAAAAAGCAACCTACTGAATGGGAGAAAATATCTGCAAATGATATACCTGGTAAACCACTAATATCCAAAATACACAGAAAACTCATGCAATTCAACAACAACAAAAAATCCAATTAAAAAATGGGAAGAGGACTTGAATAGGCAGTTTTCCAGAGAAGAAATACAGATGTTCAACAGGAATATGGAAAGATGTTCAACATCACTAATCATCGGGAAAATGCAAATATAAGTTACAATGAGATCTCACCTTACACCTGTGAGAATGACTATCCTCAAAGAGACAACAAACACATAGTATCAGTGAGAATGTAGAGGAAAGGTAACTCTCATGCACTGTTACTGGAATATAAATTGGATCAGCCACTATGGAAAATAGTATGGAGGTACCTCAAAAAATTAAAAATAGAACTACTATACAATGCAGCAATTTCACTCCTGGCTATTCATCCAAAGGCAACAAAAAACAGTAATTCAACAAGATACCCCCCTATGCTCATTTCAGCATTACTTATAATAGCCAAGATATGAAAGTAATCTAAGCATCCATTGATGAATAGATGAAAAGAATGTGATATATACATACAACAGAATAGTAATCAGACGTAAAAAGAATGAAATCTTGCCATTTGCAACATAAATGAACCTAGAGTGTATTGAGCTAAGTGAAATAGTCAGACAAAGAAAGATAAATAAAGTATGTTTTCACTTATGTGTGGAATCTAACAACAACAAAAGAATAAATATAACAAAACAGAAAACAGACTCACAGATATAAGAAACAAAGTAGTGGTTTCCAAAAGGGTGAGGGATGAAAGATGGATGAAATGAGTAAAAGGGATTAAGAGGTAAAACTATTTAATACCAATTATAAAATAAATAAGTCACAGGGATGAAATGTATAACACAGGAGTATAGTCAATAATACTGTAATAACTTTGGTGCATAATATAGAACATATTATAAAATTAATTTCATTGGACTATAGTTGATTTACAATGCCGTGTTAGCTTCTGCTGCACAGCAAAGTGAATCAGTTATACGCAGACCTATATCCACTCTTTTTTAGATTCTATTCTCATATAAATCATTACAAAGTATTGAGTAGGAGTCAATTGCTATTCATCACCAAGACAGGGTACTATGGCTGTAACTACGGAGTAAGCAATGAGGAAGAAAAAAGGGGTTCAGTGACAAGTATTCATACAGAATTCTTATTTAGCCAGTATAGATACAGAGTGTAGCTACTTGCACTCATTGCCTGCCATGGTCATTTCATCTGTCCTTTTACCTTTAATTTTTCCTTCAGTTCAGTTCAGTTCAGTCACTCATTCATGTTCAACTCTTTGCAACCCCATGAATCGCAGCACGCCAGGCCTCCCTGTCCATCACCAACTCCCGGAGTTCACTCAGACTCACGTCCATCGAGTCGGTGATGCCATCCAACCATCTCATCCTCTGTCATCCCCTTCTCCTCCTGTCGCCAATCCCTCCCAGCATCAGAGTCTTTTCCAATGAGTCAACTTTTTGCATCAGGTGGCCAAAGTATTGGAGTTTCAGCTTTAGCATCATTTCTTCCAATGAACACCCAGGACTGGTTGGATCTCCTTGCAGTCCAAGAGACTCTCAAGAGTTTTCTCCAACACCACAGTTCAAAAGCATCAATTCTTTGGCACTCAGCTTTCTTCACAGTCCAACTCTCACATCCATGCATGACCACTGGAAAAACCATAGCCTTGACTAGACGAACCTTTGTTGGCAAAGTAATGTTTCTGCTTTTCAATATGCTATCTAGGTTGGTCATAACTTTCCTTCCAAGGAGTAAGCGTCTTTTAATTTCATGGCTGCAATCACCATCTGCAGTGATTTTGGAGCCCAGAAAAATAAAGTCTGACACTGTTTCCACCGTTTCCCTATTTCCCATGAAGTGATGGGACCAGATGCCATGATTTTAGTTTTCTGAATGTTGAGCTTTACTTTCATCTTTCATCTTTCATCTTTCACTTTCATCAAGAGGCTTTTGAGTTCCTCTTCACTTTCTGCCATAAGGGTGGCATCATTTGCATATCTGAGCTTATTTATATTTTTCCCGGCAATCTGGATTCCAGCTTGTGCTTCTTCCAGCTCAACATTTCTCATGATGTACTCTGCATATAAGTTAAATAAGCAGGGTGACAATATACAGCCTTGATGTACTCCTTTTCCTATTTGGAACCAGTCTGTTGTTCCATGTCCAGTTCTAACTGTTGCTTCCTAACCTGCATATAGGTTTCTCAAGAGGCAGGTCAGGTGGTCTGGTATTCCCATCTCTTCCTTGCTGCTAAGTTGCTTCAGTCGTGTCCGATTCTGTGCAACCCCAGAGATGGTAGCCCACCAGGCCCCCCTGTCCCTGGGATTCTCTAGGCAAGAACACTGGAGTGGCTTGTCATTTCCTTCTCCAATGAATGAAAGTGAAAAGGGAAGGTGATGTCGCTCAGGTTGTCTACTTGAAAGTTACACAGTCGTGTCCGACTCCTAGCGACCCCATGGACTGCAGTCTACCAGGCTCCTCTGTCCATGGAATTTTCCAGGCAAGAGTAGTGGAGTGGGGTGCCATTGCCTTCTCTGATCTCTTCCTTAGTCCTACCCAAACGTTTTCTGGCTCTCCTGCTCAAAGCTGCAGGATTTCCAGGCAACATTATGGAATTTTACATTTTTCACCACTGTTAAGAGGGTCATATAGGCCACTTCCAGCTTCCAGCTTCTCCATATACCCAATTTTATCCATGCGATTTCCTACACTTCACTCTTAATGTTGCCTTGTCACACACAAGGTGTGTGTGTGTGTGTGTGTGTATGCTAGTCACTAAGTAGTGTCCCACTCTTTGCAACCCTATGGACTGTAGCCCACAGGCTCCTCTGTCCATGGAATTCTCCAGGCAAGAATACTGGAGTGGGTAGCCATTCCCTTCTCCAGGAGATCTTCCCAACCCAGGGATTGAACCCAGGTCTCCCATATTGAAGAGATTCTTTATCATCTGAGCCACCAGGGAAGCCCAATGTTGTCTCAAGGACTTTCAAAAAGAAATACTTTTTTTTTTTCTGTCTAAAATAGTATGCTCTTCAAGAAATACTGTCCATTTAGTCAGTAAAAATACACCTAAGAAATATCCAAAGTACCCTTTACATTTAGCCTGAGATTAAGCATGAGAAAGTTCAAGCTGAAGTTAGACTTCATTGTAAAGGGTATTTGTACAGTTTGAATAAAATTCTGTTTACTAATTTTGAGTTAAGTATAGAGAAAAGTGATTGTATGTTTAAAGTTGAAAGTGTTCATTTTGTGATAAATATTTGATTCCAAGAGCTTCCATTTTTGAATTTGATGTTCCATTTCATTGTGAAGTGATTATTACTATGAAAGAGCAACAGAGAGAGAAGACATTAATAAAACTACAGATATTAAAAAAAAAAAGAAATATCCCAAGTAGTAATCTCTAAAATTAATCTAGCCATGCATATAAAAGGTTAAGCTCTGTTAACTAAGCAAAAGAATTTGGTGTAATGTTTCAATGATGATATTAATGATTGCATACATACTTGGTCAAGGTGAAATTATCTTCTCTACATATTTTAAGTGAATATATTTGAATATTGAATGAGTGTATTTCAATGAAAGTGTTAATAATGAGGGCTAACCCTAGCAAAAACATTTATATGAAAAGCACTTCTTTGCAATGGCAACTACTTAAAGACTGATCCAAGGATTTCCAGAAACAGCATCTTCACATATTTGACGGTCCACAGTATGCTTTGCTCCAGCTCCAGAAGTCTCAGTAGATTCTCTTTTCACACTTACCCTCCGTACAATCCTCATGCATGCTGTTCTCCTCTTTCACTTTTGACTTGGATTCTTCTCCTAACCACCCCTGCTGCCACCACCATATTCAACCGTGTTTTTTCCTAACCAAATTCCCTAGATGTTTAATGTAGGATTTATGATATAGCTGGCATTATTCTAGTGCACTAAGTTCTATTTTCCTTTTTTTTACATTGCTTTTATTGGAGTATAGCTGCTTTACAATGTTGTGTTAGTTTCTACTGTACAGCAAAATGAATCAGCCATATATCCTCTCTCTTTTGTATTTCCTTCCCACTCAGGACACCACTGAGGATTAAGTAGAGTTTCCTGTGCTGTACAGTATGTTCTCATTAGTTATCTATTTTATACAAAGTATCAATAGTGTATACGTGCCAATCCCAATCTTCCTTCTATTTTCAATGGAAACCATTATTCCTTCACATTTTTAGAAAATACTGGATGTATGCACATGCCTCCTATATTGTTTGTATGTTTAGTGACAATATTACTAATCATCTATACAAGATTACAGTTTATTGTAGAATAGGAATTTTTTTCATATTTGTGTCAGTTATAAGAAACAACTGAAAATCTTTTTCTCAATAAGGAGTTTAGTTCATTTTCTGGTAAGAAAACTTTATCTGCAAGCTATATTATAAAAGAAAGGCCAGTGATTAACTCCTGCAATAATCTTCTATTGCTTCTAGTCACATGTAAAAATTAAGTGAGAATGGATTCCTCTAATATAGGCTGTATTCAGAAGATGGAAATGGTGTAAAGTGTAGTGGAAAGAACAGAGCCTTTATCTCTAATGATTATTTCTTACTGAAAGAGGCAGGAAAGAGTAACAGTGACAAGACCCATATCCTCTCATTTAGGGATCAAAAAACATGCAGCTTATAACCAAAGATAAGCGAAACCAAACTTTCCCATGGAATGTAATGAGGAACAAGGGAGTGAAGAAAATTTTTAATAGGTTGGAAGATATTCTAGGAAGCACAGGCAGAGTTCTCTGCATGACCCACCTAGGATGACTAGACCCTGTCCCTATCTTACCAAGCTCCTGTCTCATTAAAAATCCCCAAGTCACACTACCAAAAAGCTGTTTGAACTAATGATCAATGGATCTCCTTGTTACTTCATTCATTTCATAAAATCATAAGAATAGGGTTTGGTTTAAAATTAGGATTTAATTTGAGATGGAAGAGAAATGAGAGGGAGGGGAGTACAGAAGGAAAATAAGCTTAAGAGTAACCAAAAGGCATTAGGAAAGATAGTAGATAGTTAAAAAGGTAAAGGGCAAGGGAAAAAGATGTCAATTTTACCATAAGTAACATCTCTATCAGACTTTTTTTTAATCGATCAGAGTTTAAAATTTAGATATATTACTATTCCTGGAAATCTGACTTTATGGAGCAAGTCACACCCATTAGATTTCTGACATCACTTTTATTAACATATTGATTATAGCCCAGATTAATGTAATTCTTAGAAATTACCCATCTTCCACAGAAATGTAACTTTTATGTTCATTATGGTACCCTTAATTTCTGGTCTTGATCTAAAAAAATGAACAATTAGCAATTAAACGTAAGGGCACAATACCACTGAGCTTCAACTTATTGCCTGAAGTTTAGAGTCAGTGAGTTGCTATGAGTATTTAACAGAGTAAGAACTTCACTATGGCTTAGAAAAGTTTAGAATTTAATCAGAATTTTGTACTGGCTTTCATTATTATTCATATACACAGAAATAAAAGAAGGTAAATTCAAACATCAAATGAACAAATTGTGTTTTCTTTTATTCTTTTGCTATAAGAAATCTGCTTTTACAACTACTTTATTTGTAAATTTCAGAGTTATACTTTAACAAATGAATTTATCTTAACCTACTAAAGACAGCTGGTAGAAACACTGCTCTCTCTACAGTATCTAACACTTCACTACCCTGTACACACATCCTGTGGCGACTTGTTCAAAACTCACTTACATAATCCTTGAAATTAGACAAATTGTGAAATTTGGTGAAATAATTAAATTTAAATAAATGTTAGCAACTGACAAAATCCCATGGACGGAGGAGCCTGGTGCACTGCAGTCCATGGGGTTGCTAGGAGTCAGACACGACTGAACGACTTCACTTTCACTTTTCACTTTCATCCATTGGAGAAGGAAATGGCAACCCACTCCAGTGTTCTTGCCTGGAGAATCCCAGGGACGGGGGAGCCTGGTGGGCTGCCATCTCTGGGGTCACACAGAGTCGGACACGACTGATGCGACTTATCAGCAGCAGCAGCAGCAGCAGCAGCAACTGACAACAATTGTTTCCCTATCCTGGTTTACCAACTGTTTACAGTAATCAATTAGCACTTAGGACTGTTATGTATATCCACAGAATTTTAGAACCCAGACAGTGAAGTAGAGATCCCAAGATACTAAATAACTTACCTCAAAATTCCATTTCTCCTTTTTAAAAACTGCCCCATTCCCATTTGTAACTTGTAATGAAACATGGCTTGGCAATGTTTTCCACCATCCTACAAAAATTTTTAAATTTTAACATCATTGTTTTATACTAAATAAATTAAACTTTAGCAAGATTTAAGGTAAAATATACAGTCTCAGCAGTATGCGAACCGTGAACTTCCAGATGTTCAAGCTGGTTTTAGAAAAGGCAGAGGAACCAGAGATCAAATTGCCAACATCCGCTGGATCATGGAAAAAGCAAGAGAGTTCCAGAAAAACATCTATTTCTGCTTTATTGCCTATGCCAAAGTCTTTGACTGTGTGGATCACAATAAACTGTGGAAATTTCTGAAAGAGATGGGAATACCAGACCACCTGACCTGCCTCTTGAGAAACCTGTATGCAGGACAGGAAGCAACAGTTAGAACTGGACATGGAACAACAGACTGGTTCCAAATAGGAAAAGGAGTACGTCAAGGCTGTATATTGTTACCCTGCTTATTTAGCTTATATGCAGAGTACATCATGCGAAATGCTGGGCTGGATGAAGCACAAGCTGGAATGAAGTTTGTTGGGAGAAATATCAATAACCTCAGATATGCAGATGACACCACCCTTATGGAAGAAAGTGAAGAGGAATTAAAGATCCTCTTGATTAAAAAGGAGAGTAAAAAAGCTGGCTTAAAACTCAACATTTAAAAAATAAAAGTCATGGCATCTGGTCCAATCACTTCATGGCAAACAGATGGAGAAACAGTGGAAACAGTGACAGACTTTATTTTCTTGGCTGAGAAAATCACTTTAGATGGTGACTATAGCCATGAAATTAAAAGATGCTTCCTCCTTAGAAGAAAAGCTATGACCAACTTGGACAGCATATTAAAAAAACAGAGACATCACTTTGCTGACAAAGGTCCATATGGACCTTTCTCCAATAGTCACATGAGGTACAATATAAATTGGGATTCCAATTCACTCATATTCTGAGCTCTTTTGGACTTGTATGGATTAAAAGCAAGTATAGATTACCCATCCAGTCTTTGTACATTTACCTCCTATGAAACAGGAAAATATAAGCTTGACAATGCCTTGTTCCATCATCTGGTACATGGCTTGGTGTGAAAATCAACAAGTGAAGGCCAAACAGTTATATGGGGATGGGAATGATACCAGCCTGCAACTCTCATGGGGCGACCTGTTAGTTCAGCCAACTTCTCTGCCTCTGTTGAGGCCACAGACAACTATTTGGAAAAATTTCCACTCTATCCTTCCTCTTATCAGAACATCGCAAGATGATGACAAAATGAACATGAACTCTTATGTTGATGTCAACTTTTCAGCAACAATACAGATTTCAGTTCCAATACATGTAAATTTGGAGTCACTACTTAAATCACCATTCAACGCCCCTATGCACAACCCCATCACCTCCTCCCTCTCTGTGCCGACATGTGATTGAGACATACTAGGAAAGCATCCAGATGAACTGCTCTCACTGCCTGCACCACTGGCACTGCCATCTTGACCCAGTCCAACTCACGTCTGCCTCCCACCAGCTTGGGCCGACCAACCAGTTGCTCAGGCGTGTGGGTTGAATCCAAACATTCTTTGCTTAAATCCACAGAACTAAGTGTCTAAGAAAGACACAAACTTTTGTTCTGAATTATCATGTATTTTTTAATGTTTTTTAATAAGTTATTAGTCATTCCAATTCAAATATATTAATTTCACAGATTTCATCCAGGAAAAATGCTACTCATTACCTTTCAAAAATTTTTTTACTAATGCTGCATTTTTAAGTATTAGAAAAACAATTGCAATACCACACATGAAGTTTTCATTCAGAATAATTCATGTTTTAAAAATTATTGGATTGATTTATTAATTGATAATCAAAAAATTCTTTTCTCATAAACTTATATGAAGCCCAGTAAAAACACTTTTTCCTTATTTAGAGACTACCAGAATTTATTTAAAATGGCAAAGAAAAGTTAGTAAATCTACATTTACTATTGAACGGTCTACTAGTTATATTTCTAAAAACCCCTTTTTCAATATTTTACATCATTGATATCTGGAAAAATAATCAGAGTTATAAAAATCCAAGCCTGATTATCTGTGTTCTCAGATCCTTCAAACTTTGTTCTTAATTATATGAAGAGCACAATGCAGCATTATAGCACTTGAGGCTTAATATCATTTCATTTAATTCTGTAGCCTCAAATACCTAATGATTATGAAAAATGATAATATGATGATGTGATTTATAAAATTAAAATATTCACTATTCAATTTGACTCTGTTTAAAGCAACAAATAACAAAATACTGATATCTTAATAGTTCTTAACGGTAACTTAAAATCTAAGACTGATGGTGACTTGTAGGGTACACACCAGTTCAGCATAATGGCTGCCCTCAATTCTTACAGGTCAGTAAATATATTATTGGCCTATGCCCAATGTGTATTATTTTGAATATCACCCCTGAATATACCTGTCCTTTCTCGAAGCTAAACTGGGCACAGTGTTGGTTTAGACAGACAAACAGAAAGACAAACAAGCTTAAACCATCAGTCTGACAACCAAAATGCATTAAAAATTCATAGGTAATTAATGAGAACCTACTGTACAGCACAAGGAACTCTACACAACGCTCTGTGGTGAACTAATGGGAAGGAAATTTTAAAAAGAGGGTATATGTGTGCATATGGCTGAATTACTTTGCTGTGCAGTGGAAACTAACACAACACTGTAAGGCAACTATGTGTGTTAGGAGCTCAGTCGAATCTGTCTCTTTGCAATCCCAAGGAATTCACCAAGTAAGAATACTAGGGTGGATAGCCATTTCCTTCTCCAGGGGATCTTCCTGACCCAGGGATCAAACCGGGGTGTCCTGCATTGCAGGTGGATTCTTTACCATCTAACCAACTAGGGAAGCCCAAAGCAACTATACTCCAATGAATTTTTTTAAAAGTCATCTTAACTGCAATCTACAGCAGAGCTACTAGTCATCTAGCTCTCAAAGTATCTATTCATAAGACAAGCCGCTTCCCCTTCTTTATGTTGCTGTCTCCCTAACTTTCCGGCCATGCATATATTCTCACTCTTCCCTATCAATGCATGTATTCTCACACCACTCCTGTCCACTGCATCAACTTGCAGAGAATCTCTCCTTAGTGGAGTCTTTTGCAGCTTGGAATTTTTGTCAACATTTCTCCACCCCCTCAGCTTCCCCCGCAACCCCTTGTAAGGATCACTTGGTCACCTGCCTTATTTGCTCATCAGTACTGTTCCAGATATAATCATGTCATCTCCCTTTATCTATTATCTAAGCCAACAACAAAAGTCAAGGAGGCAAATACAGAGTCTTCCTGAGTGAGGAGGATGAAAGTTTTAAATACTTACATATTATTAATATATTTTGCCACCTTCACTCAAATCTAAATAGCTACTTATATTTTCACAGTAGTTCATACAACTTGTATAAGACCATTAACAGTATATTATTAAATATGTGGCTCTTTTTAAATGGCCCCATTCACCCTTTTCATAACGAAGCTTACTTCCACTTTATTTTTTTTCCCCTTGAGATATCAAGTATCAGTTTAGTGGAATTTTTTTCCCTGTCACCATTTGCTTAGCTTTTGTTTATGGTTTTTATATGATATCCCTACCCTTCTGGCATGAGGCAAGTGGCCTATTCTTTCTTTCCTTCTTTTTTCAGAACGTCTTGGGCATTGGAGGATCAGAGGAAGAGGATGAAGTGTAAATGCTGCCTTACTAACCGAATAGGAAACAGCATTCTCCCAACAGGTTTCAGTTTGAATATTACTCATTCCAGGACTGCAGGTGATGATCACCCTGCACAGGAAAGCCAAGTCTCCCATGATGAATAATGATCTCAAATACAACTGAGCAAAAGTGAGAATCATCACTGAGGCAGCATTTCCACTGGTAGAGCACTCCCTGAACATCTGGCCAGAAGGCTGGTTCAGAACTGACTCAAAGGTAGCCCTGTTGTTGAATTATTTCTTAAAATAGCTGTTCTACAGAAGGTGTTCCTCAGAGACAGCACCAAATACTGACCCAGTCTGTTCCTGCTTAGCTTAATGACAGGCTCAGTATTTTAGTTGCACTGCCTTCAGTTCTGTTATGTCACTCAGTCATGTCCAACTCTCTGTGACCCCATGGATTGCAGCACGCCAGGCTTCCCTGTCCATCACCAGCTCCCAGAGTTTGCTCAAACTCACGTCCATCGAGTCAGTGATACCATCCCACCATCTCATCCTCTGTCATCCCCTTCTCCGCGTGCCTTCGGTCTTTCCACCTTAGCATGGAAGAAATCCTACTTGCCTTCTCCTAACATATTAAGAGTGTGGACACAGGCTCCTGTCACCTCTTCTTCTCAGCTGTTCAAGGTAAAGTTTTTCTTTCAACAAGCTAGTGTTGACAAAGACTGGTTGGTTTTTGTCAGGTTTCAGCTGATAAAAGGAAACTTTCCAAACGGATCTCTATTCCTTTTCACTCTGTATCGAAAATAATGGGGTCAATGGTCTCGCTTTCAATGTAACTGTGCAGACTATGCATATAAAGCCTTTACTGCTTTGTGACTCATTCCTTCTGGAAGTTTCCTTCTCATTTCTTTTCCTTATTTATGATCCTCTATCGCAACTCAGACTCATTCCCTTACATCTTACCTATTATACATAAAACATCAACCATCCGGAGCCCATCAGTTTCTCTGTTTTATTTCAGTTTGAAGAAAATACATATAAAATAATAATAAACCATTTCTGTTCATTAAGAATAATATGATGAATACCCATGTACTCAACCTCCATGTTAACATAAATTTAAAGCCCATTGTGCACCTGTTCCCAACACATTCCCTCAGAAGCATGCACTTCTACCTTTGTACCTGTGATTCCGATTCATTTTTGGTTAAAACACTTCAGAATAATTTTTTAACTAATACATTACTTAACCTTTGTCCTTTCTTGAACTTTATATACATTAAATTATACTACATGCATTCTTATGTGAATATGTCTTTTATATAAGAAATGTATGGGATAGGTCCAGGTTAAAATCTCAAAATCTTCACATGATGGCTGTATTGGCTGTTTTTCACTCATTTTATTATTGTACAGTGTTCAACTCTATGACTACACCACAGTTTAATAATTGGTCCTATTTTTGGTGTCATAACAGTCAAAGGAAAAAGTCTTAAACAAACAAATTAAAACAAAAAGATTTTTTTAATAGTATAATATCCCCAACTAACTTTAAAAGTCATGATTGAAGAAAAATGATGTTCAAGAAGTAGAGTTGAGATACAGTTAGGAAGCCTTTGAAAACTAGAAGGAAAGAAAGATGGTAGACAGAATGACAAGTGGATCAGTTCAGGACATGCAACATCTGAAGAAGTATAGTTTCAGAAAGAGGGAATAGAAAAAAATAGAGGAGTACATTACTAAGAAAACAATTTCAAAAAGATTCTAGAAGGATATATGAAGGATATGAAATTTTTTATCAGAAAACTCATTAAGTGCCCAGTAAAGGAGATGAAAAACAATTCATGCCAATGCATATTGTTATGAAAGCTCAAGAGAGAAATGTCACACTAGAAGCAAGACAATGGAGGATGCTTTCAATCATTTAAAGAAAATAATTTTCAGCTAAGAATTCTATGCTGGTACATCCTCTCAATCTAGTGTGATGGTAGAAAATATATATTTTTAAACAGGATTTCTCTTGTTTTCAGATTTACTTTTCTTAAGCAAACCAAAAAAAAAAAAAAAATCTAGTACACCACATGGGAGAAAAGAAAAAAAACCCCAGGATGACAAGAAAGGAAAGCTTTAAGGATATAACCTGAAAATTTAAACATTTAAGAGAAATTATAATTCTGGGAAAGAATTCAAAGATAACTATGTGATACTCACATTGCAAATTATTCAAAGAAAGAAAAAGACGATTACTGAACTCAAGGAAAACAAAAATTTATGTAAGAATGCAGCAATTCAGGAGCTCTGATGTGATTTACTCCTATCTACATAAATTCTACCTACTTGCCGCCCTCATCCAACTTCTTAACTATACCTCTACTTCTGACGTGTGGATAGCTTCTCCAATAGTGTTAGTCGCTCAGTCATGTCCGACTCTTTGCAACCCCATGGATTGTAGCCCACCAGATTCCTCTGTCCATGGAATTCTTCAGGCAAGAATACTGGAGTGGGTTGCCATACCCTTCTCCAGGAGATCTTCCTGACCCAGAGATTGAACCCAGGCCTCCTGAATTGCAGGCAGATTCTTTACCATCTGAGCCACCAAGGAAGCCCTTCTCCAACAGAAGAGGACTAAAAGACAACATACAAAATCTTAAGCTCCAACAGCATCTCATTCTAAGCTAGACTCTGCCTTCAAGATAAACTTTTCACAAATTGTATTTTTCCACATAGACTAATAAACTGCATCTATCTGGCATGTGTATAAGATGTCAATATCAGAATCCTTTTATATTCATTATATTTATCTAAAACTGATAGGGAAATCTCTTTAAAAATTGTCAGCAATGAGACAGATGAGACTCAAGTCAATTTCGCACAATTTATCCTCTGCTAAACTAATATCATGTTCATACTCCTTATCAAGCTGTTTTTCTTTCCTGTTTGACCTACTTCATAAAGCTTCACATGAAATGAGGTTGAAATAATGCTACAAATAAATGTGTGGTTTTAATATGCTCTGAAATATAGGAAGGAAAATTCCTTTTGATGTCTTTGAGTATAAAAAGTAGACAATTAGAGGTAATAGGTAATCATTGCTGGTACCAATCTGTAATACATGAGAGAGGCAAAACTTTATTTTACAAATTGAGATGATAGGCAAACAGCTGAGGATTAGAGAAAAAATATTACAACAAGCAGCCAATATGACATGGATGTCAAGGGGGAACAGTGCCCAACAGAAAGTTTATATCTATACAAAGTGACCGACTTTATATAAAATAAAATTAAGTTACTACAAGAGAGAAGTGTCAATATAGGCAATATGAAATGCCTATTCATCTTATGTAACCTACTTTTGCTTTAAGCTTCCCTGGGTGATTTCTTACAACTAGAGTATATAGTCATACTCATTTAAACACAAATGCTTTACAAAGAACTTGTATAATTTTTATTGTGATATTTAAGTGCTGCATTTTGCTGCATTGGGGATATACTTAAAAGGCAGAATGTGAAAGAATGATTTCTAAATAGTTTGTCATGTTTTAACAATTGTGAATGAGGTGAATCTTTATTTCTCTTTGTCAGTTTCATCACAGAAATACCAAATTAGCATCTATCTGGTTGTAGATAGTTTATTCTTTCTCTTTATTAAAAAGTAACCTTCCCATTTGCTTCTGTAATTAATTTTGTTATTATAATCTATAGGCTTTTATATAATAATTCTAATTACTTTACAGAATTATTTAAATTATAACTCGCAATTGGAATATATCTACTTCATGCTTCTATCTTTGTTCATGGTCTTTCCACTACCAGGAACGCCTCATACTACATTTCTGTGATTCCAAATCCCAAATACCTACCCCTTAGTAAAATGTCAGTTTTGTTTTTTTAATTTAATTTTTTTTTTAAACTTTACATAATTGTATTAGTTTTGCCAAATATCAAAATGAATCTGCCACAGGTATACATGTGTTCCCCATCCTGAACCCACCTCCCTCCTCCCTCCCCATACCATCCCTCTGGGTCGTCCCAGTGCTCTAGCCCCAAGCATCCAGTATCGTGCATCAAACCTCGCCTCTGATGGTTCAGCTGGAAGGAATACTTTGTTGTCCTTAAACTCCTAAAACAATTTAGCCATACCACTGCAATGGCAGGCTTCCCAGAGAGCTCAGTTAGTAAATGCAATTCAGGAGACCCCAGTTCAATTCCTGGGTCAGGAAGTTCCCAGGTAGAAGGGACAGGCTACCCACTCCAGTATTCTTGGGCTTCCCTTGTGGCTCAGCTGGTAGAATCTACTTGAAATGTGGGCAATCTGGTTTTGACTCCTGGGTTGGGAAGATCCCCTGGAGAAGGGAAAGGCTGCCCACTCCAGTATTCTGCCCTGGAGAATTCCATGAACTGTATAGTCCATGGGGTCGCAAAGAGTTGGACATGACTGAGTGACTTTCACTTCATTTTCACTGCAATGGCAGTACTCATGACTTCTCATACCATAATATATAGTCACTTGTCTGTCTCAGGACCCCTCTTTGAAGTAGGCTTAGTTATTTGTGTATTTTGTGTGGATCACAATAAACTGTGGAAAATTCTGAAAGAGATGGGAATACCAGACCACCTGACCTGCTTCTTGAGAAACCTGTATGCAGGTCACAAAGCAACAGTTAGAACTGGACATGGAACAGACTGGTTCCAAACAGGAAAAAGAGTACATCAAGGCTGTATACTATATCCCTGCTTTTTAACTTATATGCAGAGTACATCATGAGAAACGCTGGGCTGGAGGAAGCACAAGCTGGAATCAAGATTGCTGGGAGAAATATCAATAACCTCAGATATGCAGATGGCACCACCCTTATGGCAGAAAGCAAAGAAGAAATAAAGAGCCTCTTACGAAACTGAAAAAGGAGAGTGAAAAAGTTGACTTAAAGCTCAACATTCAGAAAACTAAGATCATGGCATCTGGTCCCATCACTTCATGGCAAATAGATGGGGAAACAGTGGAAATAGTGGCTGACTTAATTTTGGGGGACTCCAAAATCACTGCAGATGGTGATTGCAACCATGAAATTAAAAGACGCTTACTCCTTGGGAAAAAAGTTATCACCAACCTAGATAGCATATTAAAAAGTAGATATATTACTTTACAAACAAAGGTTCGTCTAGTCAAGGTTATGGTTTTTCCAGTAGTCATATATGGATGTGAGAGTTGGACTATAAAGAAAGCTGAGCTTTGAAGAATTGATGCTTTTGAACTGTGGTGTTGGAGAAGACTCTTGAGAGTCCCTTGGACTGCAAGGAGATCCAACCAGTCCATCCTAAAGGAGATCAATTCTGGGTGTTCATTGGAAGGACTGATGTTGATGATTAAACTCCAATAATTTGGCTACCTGATGCGAAGACCTAACTCATTTGAAAAGACCCTGATGCTGGGAAAGATTGAGGGCAGGAGGAGATGGGGACAACAGAGGATGAGATAGTTGGATGGCATCACCAACTCAATGGACATGAGTTTGGGTGAACTCTGAGAGTTGGCGATGGACAGGGAGGCCTGGCGTGCTGCGGTTTATGAGGTCCCAAAGAGTCGGACATTACTAAGCGACTGAACTGACCTGAAGCAGAAATATTATTGCATGGATAAATTAACATTTATTAATGTTTGCTTTAAAAAGCTCTAGCAAAACATGAACCTGAAAAAAAAAACTGTATATTTGTATTCTGATCATGAAAAGCAGTGGCCCAAAATAAATGAGAATTTTTCTTCCAGCATATTTCTTAGATTAAGCAATCAACCATAAAATCTTAGATGACTTAAACAAACCTGACCAGTTTCAGACATCTGTCCCACCTAGGGCCACATAACTACTACAAAGTCACCCTCTGTGTAATACCCTGGACATGAAATGGGAGTAAAAGTATAAAGGTTGCAGGTGACTTCTCTGTATGTGTCCAATACATTGACTTTAGAGACTCATTTCTCTCAGACCTATCCAACTATCATAACACCATCAATTAATGTTATAATCCCAAGAAACAAAATCTAGGTCCTCCTAACAAAATGGGTAGAGACTTCAATATTCAGGTACATCTTAAAGGTGAGATAGAGAGATTGACTCTACAAGTTTCCAACAGCTTTATTGTTTTAGCGTTTATATTAAGTCCACAATCTATTTTGAACTGGTATTTTTGTGTATAGTAGAAGATAGGAATTATAGTTTATTTTAAATTACAGCTAGCTTTTTAACCTAGCACCCTGTGTTTAAATGACCATCCTTTTCCTCCACACTGCTGTGTCAACTCTTATAAATCAGGAGATCATATTTGTGATTGCTTTCTGAAAACTATTGTTTCATGGTTCTATTCGTGCATTCTTTTCTTAATATTTTGGTCTTAAATACTATGGTTATGTAATAAAGTTTGTATCTGATAAAGTAAACTTTATCTTTACTTCCAGATAAAGTTTGTATCTGGAAGAACACATCTCCCAGCTTTGTTCTTGTTCAAGAGTGCCCTGTTTATTCACAGCTTTTGATTTTCCATAAAAACATTGGAAATAGCCTGTTACTTTCCTCCAGGAAAACCTGTTGGAATGTTGACTGGAGTCTATTAGGGAAATTTTACTTCTTTAAAATATTGATTCTTCAATTCCATTGACATAAAATACCATGATCAAATTATATTTATTATTTTGGCATAGATTGCAGCCAGTATTTCCAAACTCCTTGTTTGAGTATAACTGTAAAGGTTTCTAAATATAAATAATTTATCAGTGTACTTTACAGTTGGGAATGCCATGTGACATAGGTCTGGCTTATTAAACACAGGGGACGATTAAGAGGCTTTTTAAAAATTAATGTGTCTATTGAAATATCGTTGATGTACAGTATTATATAAGTTATAGATATACAATATAGTGATTCATATTTTAAAGGTTACACCTCATTTATAGTTATTAAGAAATATTGGCTATATTCCCCACACTGTATATCCTTTTAGATTATTTTATACCTAATAGTTTTTACCTCTTAATCCCCTACCCCTATATTGCCCCTTTCCACTTCCAACTCCCCAGTGGTACACACTAGTTTGTTCTCTATATCTGTGAATCTGTTTCTTTTTTGTCATATTCACTAGTTTGTTCCATTTTTTAGATTCAACATATAAATGATATAACACAATATTTGTCTTTCTCTGACATTTCACTTAGCCTAGTACCTTCCAAGTCCAACCATGTTGTTGCAAATGGCAAAATTTCATTCTTTTGTATGGCTGAGTAGTATTTCATTGTGTATATATACCACAACTTCTGTATCCACTCACTTGTTGGTGGATAATGAGGCTTTTATATTCCTAATAAAGGGCACTGTAAGTAAGTGGAACTGTTTTCCTCTTTCTTATGCACTAAACATATAAGTGAGCCATCACTATCCAAAGGAGTCACCAACTAGACCAAATTAAGGCCAGATGCTACTTACTTCCAAAAAAAAAAAAAAAAAACTTCATTTATTAAGTTACTAATTACCTAAGGTTTCATATTCTCAAAGGACAACCCATTGCTAAGCAAAATTATATTTTTAAAAAGAAAAAAACACTAGATTAGAATTATATGTATTCTTTCCATGTAGGAAGTCTCTGATAACTAGAAATGCTAAACAAAATAGTGTGATTGAGAAGAAATTAGTCTCCAAAATTTACAAATAGCTCATGTGGCTCAATATTCAAAAAAACAAACAATGCAATAAAAAAAATGGGCAGAAGACATTTTTGAGAAATAGATATTTCTCCAAAGAAGACATACAGATGCTCAACAAACACAGGAAATGATGCACAACATCACTAATTATTAGAGAAATGCAAATCAAAATTACAATGGAATATCATCTTTCACCAGTCAGACTGGCAATCATCAAAAAATCTACAGTAAATGCTGGAGAGGATGTGGAGAAAAGAGAACTCTCCTATACTGCTGGTGGAAAAGTAAATTGGTACAGTATGGAGGTTCCTTAAAAAACTAAAAATAGAGCTACCATATGATCTAGCAATCCCACTCCTGGGCATATGTCTGAAGAAAAACATACACCCCAACATTCACTGCAGCACTGTTTACAATAGCCAAGACATGAAAGCAACTTAAATGTCCATCAAGAGATGAATGGATAAAGAAGATGTGGTACATATATACAAAGGAATATCACTCAACTATTAAAAGAATGAAATAATGCCACTTGCAGCATCATGGATGGACCCATGGATGTGACTCATGTCACACTGAGTGAAATAAGTTGGACAAAGAAAGACAGGTATATATGGTATCGCTTTTGTGCAGAATCTTAAAAAAATGATACAAATGAACTTAGTTACAAGACAGAAAGAGACTCACAGGCTTAGAGAATGAATTTACGATTACCAGGTGGGAAGGGTTCGGGGAAGAATAAATCGGGAGTTTGAGACTGACATGTACACACTGCTATATTTAAAATAGATAACCAGGACTCCCCTGGTGGTCCAGAGGTTGAGAATCCACCTTGCAGTACAAGGCATGCAGGTTTGACCCCTGGTTGGGGAACTAAGATCCCACGTGCTGCAGAGCAACTAAGCCCATGTGCCACAACTAGAAAGCCCACAGGCTGCAACTTTTGAGTACATGTGATGCTGGAGACTTTGTACTTGCAATAAAAGATCTGCATGATGCCACAAAGATCCCACATGCTACAACTAGGATTTGATGTGGTCAAATAAATAAATATTTTAAAAAATTAAAATAATAGATAACCAACAAGGACCTACTGCAAAAATAATATAGAAAGAAAAGGAAAAAAGTGAGCACGGAAATTACCAATTTTATGAAGACCTGCCACAAATGGCTAGTAAGAAGAATTTCACTTCATTAATTATTAGATAAATAAAAACTAGAACTAAAAACTTAATTGAATAGCAGGAATTAATACAACATTGTAAACAACTATACTTCAATAAGGGCTTCCCAGGTGTCTCAGATGGTAAAGATTCTGCCTTCATTGCAGGAGACCTAGGTTCAATCCCTGGATTGGGACGATCCCCTGGAGAAGGGAATAGGAAGCTACTCCAATATTCTTGCCTGGAGAATACCATGGACAGAAGAGCCTGGTGGGCTACAGTCCATGGGGTCACAAAGAATAGGACACAACTGAGTGACTAACGCTATGCTAATACTTCAATAAAAAATTAATTAGAAAGCTTTCAGTCTACTATAAATTAGAAATATTAAAGAACTCATATAAATAATAACATTACTTTTCTTGGCTATATATAAAATTCATATGCAGTAAGCATCTTGAAAACATCAATTCCTAATGTAATATAATGTCTTACTTAACTTGCGTAAAGGAACAATATATCCTTCTCCTCACTAAAAGTTTCACATGTTATTCCCAGTGTCTGTGTTTGATCTTTTAAAGACAAAGCAAAACACAGATAAAGAACAGACTTTTGGACTCTGTGGGAGAAGATGAGGGTGGGATGATTTGAGAGAATAGCACTGAAACGTGTATATTACCATATGTGAAATAGATCACCAGTCCAAGTTCAGTGCATGAGACAGGGTGCTCAGGGCCAGTGCACTAGGATGACCGTGAGGAATGGGATGGAGAGGGAGGTGGGAGGGGGGTTTTCAGGATGGGGGGACACATGTACACCCATGGCTGATTCATGTCAATGTATGGCAAAAACCACTATAATATTGTAAAGTAATTAGCCTCCAATTAAAATAAATTAATTAAAAAAAAAAGACAAAGCAAAAACCCTATGGTGGGTAAATGGTGTTCTTATTTTATAATTTGGTCATTTACACTAAATGATTTAATGATTTACTAACTATGGATGACTGCCTTTCCCTTCAAATGCCTTTAAGATATTATTATTTTGAAAATTTGTAAATATATTTTATTTGCTTAAATGTCACAACTAGATGTAAATAACATTTGTTTTTTAAAATATTTCAAAAATAGCACCTAATATGACTCTTTAATAGAGCAAGATAGCATGTGCTAAGATAAGAAGTGAAATATACCCGAGGATTAATATGTAGTTTATAGATTAAAACTTTATTTTAAAAGTTGCACCAGAGTCACCTTTCCTAAACATAGAATTATTTTGTCAGAACTCTTGGATCCATAAAAAAAATTAGATCTTAAAAAATTTCTCTAAATACCATTTTCATGCTTATTTGGAATCACCTTGTTTCAATTTGAGTCAATGAAAAATTGTTTGTTATGATCTGAAAGGCAGTTTTCCAGGGGATCTCTAGTGAACAATGGAAATAATTAAACCAAACTATAGCCCATAATCCCAGACTGCTACTCTATACTACTCTACCCACCCCCCAATACAAATACCTGTGGTTTCAAAAGATTCCTATAAATAAAGTATACTATTTAAATATAATTTTCTACAATAAGCATACAAAATAAAAGTAGATCACCTATTGTTGGTGGCAATTTATGCCATATTCATTAGCAGTTGGAGAAAATAAAGTTACATCATAAACTTTTCTCTATAAATTTTCAAGGAAAAACACATTTTCCTTGAGTAATATACAAAAACTGACTAATAGTTTTCATTTATTTGATAAAGATGAAGACCCTCTGTCTCTTGACGACATCTTAATTCATCAGATCTTTTCCATATTATTATTACAGCCCAGAAATAATCCCTGTACACTGTCTTGGCTATTCCTACTACGAGTTTAAAAACAAGAGCTATTGAAAAACTCAAAGGACGTCCTAATTAACATGCTAAAGAGTTATATAATAATAATATAATAAGTTATAATAATACCTAATACCCAAGTCCATTGCATTGAAGAAAATAATGTCATTCTTTCTCTTTTCCTCTCACCAAATGCCCTTCTCCACTAATGATTCTCTTTCTTCCTAATATTTAGAGCTTAGAATTCATTCCTTAAAGTTAACTGAGCTTTTGATTAAACATTAGATTTACTTATGTACTGGATTTTCAAGTTAAAATGATTATTGAGACTAGATAGGTAACGTAAGTCAAAAAAAAAAACAGGTCAAGTGTGATAAAATAGAGAGTACATATCCTATCTAAAGAAAGAAGCATCCAGTGGATTATTCTTTTGGGAACTGAGACATAGTTTTGGTAGAACTTGATTTTTCACAACTCATAATGAAGATAATTCAATAAAATATTTCAATTTTAAATGCTGGCAACCAATTCAAATTTAGTAAGAAACAAACAACATACAGTACACAGGAGCATACTTGTTGAATTAAACAATATACATTTGTTGATATATTCAGTCTTGTTTCTTACTTTTGTGCTTATACAGACATAACCAGCAGAATGTATACAACTATATCACTCTTTGTCTCATCCCACCTATTAAAATGTTTGTTTTTCCAAGGAAGCAGGGAAACTATACAGTTTCCTCTTGTCAACAAGGAAATTTTAAATTGTGTATAATTTTACCTTATTTCTCCAGGTCTCAACAGGAGGCATTTTGCCCCCTCAAAGACATTTGGTAATATCTTTGGGCATTTTTGGTTGTCATAATAGGGGAATGGATATGCTACTGGCATCTAATGAGTAGAGGCATCTACAGTTCAGTTTAGTTCAGTTGCTCAGTCGTGTCTGACTCTTTGGGACCCCATGAATCGCAGCACGCCAGGCCTCCCTGTCCATCACCAACTCCCGGAGTTCACTCAGACACACGTCCATCGAGTCAGTGATGCCATCCAGCCATCTCATCCTCTGTCGTTCCCTTCTCCTCCTGCCCCCAATCCCTCCCAGCATCAGAGCCTTTTCCAATGAGTCAGCTCTTCCCATGAGGTGGCCAAAGTACTGGAGTTTCAGCTTCAGCATCATTCCTTCCAAAGAAATCCCAGGGCTGATCTCCTTCAGAATGGACTGGTTGGATCTCCTTGCAGTCCAAGGGACTCTCAAGAGTCTTCTCCAACACCACAGTTCAAAAGCATCAATTCTTCAGCGCTGAGCTTTCCTCACAGTCCAACTCTCACATCCATACACGACTACTGGGAAAACCATAGCTTGGACTAGATGGACCTTTGTTGGCAAAGTAATGTCTCTGCTTTTTAATATGCTGTCTAGATTGGTCATAACTTTTCTTCCAAGGAGCAAGTGTCTTTTAATTTCATGGCTGCAGTCACCATCTGCAGTGATTTTGGAGCTCATAAAAATAAAGTCTGACGCTGTTTCCACTGTTTCCCCATCTATTTCCCATGAAGTGATGGGACCGGATGCCATGATCTTCGTTTTCTGAATGTTGAGCTTTAAGCCAACTTTTTCACTCTCCACTTTCACTTTCATCAAGAGGCTTTTGAGTTCCTCTTCACTTTCTGCCATAAGGGTGGTGTCATCTGCATATCTGAGGTTATTGATATTTCTCCCGGCAATCTTGATTCCAGTTTGTGTTTCTTCCAGTCCAGCATTTCTCATGATGTACTCTGCATAGAAGTTAAATAAGCAGGGTGACAATATACAGCCTTGATGTACTCCTTTTCCTATTTGGAACCGGTCTGTTGTTCCATGTCCAGTTCTAACTGTTGCTTCCTGACCTGCATACAAATTTCTCAAGAGGCAGGTCAGGTGGTCTGGTATTCCCATCTCTTTCAGAATTTTCCACAGTTTATTGTGATCCACACAGTTGATCCTGTTAATTATCCCACAATGTACAGGACAGCCCCATAACAAAGACTTATCTGGCCCTAAATTTCATTGGTACTAAGGTTGAGAAACCCTGGTTATATCTCCCCTTTCCCCCCAGTTCTTAATACTTTCTAAAATTTTTATGAAAGCTTAATGTATGAGAAATGGTATTGAAAAGCACTGAATACAAATGTGTGAGGGGAATTAAAGGGTGCTGGATATGAAACGAATAGTTCCCATTTTGTCGAGTGTTTTAATTTATTCCACTTCTCAATTAGTGGAACTACCTGAAACAGAGTTCTTCATTTTACTTAAATTTTATTTAAAAGCAAAATAAGGAAAATCATTCCTATTTCTTTTTCTCTACCTTAAGCCTAGATGTTTATTTTAAAGTCTTATTCTTCCATCATGTTTAGACCTCATGCAATTCTATTTAAATATTCATGCTCAGTTGCTCAGTCATGGGATTCTCCAGGCAAGAATACTGGAGTGAGTTGCCAACTCCTCCTTCAAGGGACTTAAATGTTCAACTTACTATTATTATTAATACCAATAGCCCAAGTAATAGTCTAGTGTTTCAGACATTTATGAATATTTGTGACATATAATAAATACTCAATAAATATTAGTTTTATTTTTCAGTTATTGTTCACCTGCATTTTCAGTGACTTTTAATAGTAATTTTATTTTTCCTTTTCTTAGACTTTCTGGTTTTTATTTATCTTCATATGCTTTAGCTAAAAGTTGGAGATTTATTCCAAAAGGTTTGAGCTAGACAAAATAAACAATTACATACTAAAACTGAAATATCATTGCAGTAGGGTAAATTAATTCATTCAGATATATTTTCCCATCTTCTGGGTTATCACATAATTATTAGGAAACATAAATTCTTCTAATAAAGATATATTTAAAAGAAAATTTCCTGATGAGTCAGCTATCTGGATACCTAATTAATGTGTATAGACCCAGGAGTTCTGCTCCTTTCTTGAGCTCAGGAATCATTTAATGGGGTAGTTCCCTATCTTGAAGTGTTTTTTTGTTTTTTTCATTTTCTAATTCATAATCACTATAAATTATTTGGAGAAGGCAATGGCACCCCACTCCAGTACTCTTGCCTGGAAAACCCCATGGACAGAGGAGCCTGGTGGGCTACAGTCCATGGGGTCGCTAAGAGTCTGATACGACTGAGCGACTTCACTTTTCCCTTTCATGCATTGGAGAAGGAAATGGCAACCCACTCCAATATTCTTGCATGGAGAATCCCAGGGATGAGGCATCCTGGTGGGCTGCCATCTATGGGGTCACACAGAGTCAGACACGACTGAAGTGACTTAGCTTAGCTTAGCTTATAAATTATTTGCTTACATTCTCCATAGAAATTTATACTGCATGGTTCAAGGATACTGGATAGAGTGTTTGTAATATTTTTTCAGGTTTCAAGAGACCACCAGAGTGAATCAGATTTTCTTAACAACTTCTGACAAGCATCAAATTCATTTAGACTGAGGAGTTAGTCACCTTGAAAATTTCAGTTCATCTTAATCTATGGCCAAATACACCACCAATTTCATTCAATTTATTTGCTTAAAAGTAGGGTTGAAGAGTTTTAACTTCTTTAAAATATCTATTGGTGACTAGCTATATTTTTGTTTCTCTTATGTTGGTTTGATCTGTTGACACTATTTCATTGGATGAGCTGAAATTTTCATTTTTGCCAGTTTGTTTAAGCATTATATAAATGCAGCATTTATGTGATTTCAGATTATATACTAACTAAAAACCCTAACTACAAACTCAAGACTAACTACAAATACTAACTACGAACTACAAACCCAAGAAACCCTCTACTTCAAAGTTAAAAGTTTTCAGATTCCTCCATCTTTCTAAAATTAAAAGATTTTAGATTAGAAAATTATCATATTTTAGCCATGAATAAAACTTATGGGAAAATTTTCTCTTACTCTGTAGCAAATAAGGAAATGCTTTAAAAAATCAAGAGTTTTATATGATTATTTCATTAACATTAAAAATAGTTATACAAGTATATACAGACATGTGGGTACAGTGTAGAGAGTTATGTATGGTTCCAAATGATTGCAGCTCCTTAAAACTTCTGAAAGTATAGAACTCATGGAGAGTATAATCACATACTTCCTGAACATATTCAAGAATACTAGCATTTTTTTTCCTGTTCTCTCAAGCTCAAGGGGATTTATTTAGGACAAATAAATGAATATACTACTTTGTACCATACAACTTTTGTGGTTAACACGCTGGAAAAACATTTCTTTACACATAACATCACTTGGTTTTTTTCTTCCCTTCCCTTCAGGTGATGTCACTAATTTACAAAGCTTCAAGTAAATGTGTCAATGTGTATGTATATATGTGCAGCTTTGTTAATTCTTAAATTATTATGAGTATGCAAACATAGTAACACTGAACATTGAAAATTATTATTAATACTTCATTAACTCAGCTTTAATTATTTCCATTTAACAAAATTATTCTAGTCAACTACTTTAAAAGTTCAAAAGTCCTAGCATTTTAATTCGAGGACTAACCCAATACTGCCTTTAGATCTGGACAAGTAGGGCCTCTGTTCTAGGCCCTGCAATGCAGAGGATGAATGCCCTCTCTATAATCTTCTAAGTCAACCCTGGGTCCCTGGGTAGAGCCAGCAGTGCCATCTGGGCATAGTCCCCTTGACCAGACTGGTACCTACCTTGGCCATAGGGCCCATTTCTCTACTTGGGCATTCTCTAACCCTCTATCCAAGTACATGGGCTCAATCAGATATCCATTAAGTTTTAGAACTCACTTAGTCTACAGAATCTTCTCTAGTCTCCATGGGGTTGAGGTCCATGTCTGGGAAGACAGCTTAGCAAGAAGATTGCTCCAGGTCCTCAGAAAAGTGTTTATTCTGTAGGACTTCACAAAACTGAGCTACTATTATGATGAAGACACATTGACTGGGGTGACTTTCACTCACGTTGGACACAGAGTGAATTCAGAGTTCCAGGCTACTATGGATCAACACTAACCCTTGGTGACATGAGTTGAATGTGTGGACCTATGCATTAGCTCTTGTTCTCAATTCAACTGTAGTGCCACCTCTAGTCTTTGGCACACAATGGTGCCAAGGTGGTGGCAGGTGACTTTTACCATATATGTCCCTGCTGCTGACACCTGAAGAGAACAGAACCTCTCTTAGCAGGCTTTGTGCCACCTGACAGGCATTAAAGTCCACAAAGTTGTAGAGACTTGCTCACAAGACCTATCCTTCTGACTGGTCTTTTTCTGATCAATGTAGTAATGTTATAATCTCCTGGATCAGTCTTAAGCTTTGCCAGACAGGGACAGTTAACAGCATTGTTAGCTTTATTATCATGGTATGCCAGAAGATATGAATCTGTGCATGAATCTTACTTTGGAAACTAAAAACTTAAAAAATGTTCTGGATTTGAACTGGAGGGGATAGTGCGTAGAACGAGTAGACAATCAACAAATCCCTAAAGACATCTCTAACCATAATTCTAATGTATCATCAATAAATTACTATACCTCACAAGGGCCTGTGGATTTTGCAACATTTTTTTTACTCCAATTATTTGTGTAGACTGGGGCCTAACACACCTTAGGGGATGCCCCAGAATAGCCATCTCTATTGCTGGAATTTGACAGATACTACTATGTAATTTAAAATACTTAAAAATGAGACCACAGACAAGAAATAAAGAGACAAAGTGAAACATACAGAAGACCATTTTGAAGATAAACCTCACAAATTCCAAATTCATCTTTTATGTGGCTTATTAATAAAAGATTGAAATTATTAACCTTTTTGTTAACTTTTCTATGTATTTATATTGTAGTTGTATATCTGTGACCTTTTTCTTTTTTACTAACAAGCACAGGTCTTGAAAATAACATACTCTGACCATGAAAATATTACTGGTGCCAGATTAGCTGTGGCAAAAAACAGCTGAAAAAAATTATAAAATATATATGGCAACTGTTTTCAGAGGACAGCAGGCAGGGAATAAAACACAAGTAGGGAAGTACATAGGTAAGCAGAGCAATCACCCTGGCTTTGTTCCTGGGGACACTTTCCAGATTGTGGTGCAGAGAGTTGGAACCCAAACAGAACACAGGGATGCTGCTGAACTGTGAAGGCAAGGATCAGGGTTCCAAGGTGCCAAGCTGGATAGACCCTGTAAAACAGAATATTACAGGTAAAGAAGAGCTACAGAAATTCTGTATGGGCTCCATCACTATTAAAACATATACTAAGCTTTGCTAGTATACTTTTTCCCAGGATAAAGTTCCATAAGGTTTATTAGAGAATAGCTGCTGGGGAATATGATGATCTCACATCCCAGCCAACACTTGGCCTCCAACAATATGTTAAATTTTTAACTGATTCATCTTATGTGCTTGTGTAGTTTCACCAATTTCTCCCATGCTCTGCCACAAACAAGCCACTGTGTATGTTGTTACTCCCAAGAAGAGCCATTTCTGCTTTGTATTCCATGTTATTTATTTGTTCTGCTGCTTCAGTTCTTTAACAGTCTCAAGAAGTTATGATTTTACAGTATATCCAGCCATGAATAGTTGTTAGAATGGATAAGACTCTTTTCAGTTTTACATATGCTGGGCAGAAGCAGAAATAACTTTCAGTTTATTTTCAACAAAGGTGCCAAAGTAATTAAATTGGGTAAAGGAATGTCTTTTCAGAAAATGATTCTGACATAATTGAATATTCATATAGAAAAAAACGTGGCCTCAATGACTATTTCACATCATGTAGAAAAATCAACTGGGGGTGAGTCACAAACTTAAATGTAAGTTAAAGCTCTAAAGCTTCCTGAACAAGGATGCCACAAAAAAAAAACTACATGCCAGTATCACTGATGAAGATAGACGCAAAAATCCTCAACAAAATTCTAGCAAACAGAATCCCACAATGTATTAAAAAGATCGTACATCATGACCAAGTAGGCTTTATTCTAGGGATGCAAGGATTCTTCAGTATTCACAAATCAATCAATGTGATACACCATATTATCAAATTGAAAGATTAAAACTATATGATTATCTCAATAGAGGCAGAGAAAGCCTTTGACAAAATTCAACACCCATTTATGATAAAAACTCATCAGAAAGCAGGTATAGAAGGAACATACCTCAACATAATAAAAGCCATATATGACAAACCCATAGCAAACATTATCCTCAATGATGAAAATTTGGAAGCATTTCCTCTAAAATCAGGAACAAGACAAGGGTGACCACTCTTGTCACTACTATTCAACATAGTTTTGGAAGTCCTAGCCACAGCAATAAGAGAATAAAAAGAAATAAAAGGAATCTAGATTAGAAAAGAAGTAAAACTCTCACTGTTCACAGATAACATGATCCTCTACATAGAAAACCCTAAAGATACAACCAGAAAATTACCGGAGCTAATCAGTGAATATAGTAAAGTAGTAGGATATAAAATTAATGCATAGAAATTCCTTGCATTCCTATACACTAACAATGAAAAAACAGAAAGAGAAATTAAGGAAACAATCCCATTCACCATTGCAACAACAACAAAAAAATAAAATACTTAGGAAAAAAAATTTACCTAAAGAAACAAAGGACCTATATATATATATATATATATATATATATATATATATATATATATATGGACCTATATATATATATATATATATATATATATATATATATATATATATATATATAAAACTATAAAACACTGACCAAAAAAAATCAAAGACTACACAAATAGAGAAATACACACGTTCATGGATTGCAAGAATCAATATGGTGAAAATAAGTATACTACCAAAAGCAATCTATAGATTCAATGCAATCCCTATCAAGCTACCAATGGTATTTTGCACAGAACTAGAACAAATAATTTCACATTTGTATGGAAACACAAAGAACTTTGACTAGCCAAAGCAATCTTGAGAGAGAAGAGTGGAACTGGAGGAATCAACTTTCCTGACTTCAGACTATACTACAAAGCTATAGTCATCAAGACAGTATGGTACTGGCACAAAGACAGAAATATAGATCAATGGAAGAAAGTAGAAAATTCAGAGACAAATCCATGCACCTATGGACACCTTATCTTCGACAAAGGAGGCAAGAATATGCAATGGAGAAAAGACAATCTCTTTAACAAGTGGTGCCTGAAAAATTGGTCAACCATGTGTAACAGAATGGAACTAGAACACTTTCTAACACCATACACAAAAATAAACTCAAAGTGGATTAAAGATCTAAATGTAAGACCAGAAACTATAAAATTCTTAGAGAAAAACATTGGCAGAACACTCCCTGACATAAATCACAGAAAGATCCTCTATGACCCACCTTCCAGACTAAAGGAAATAAAAACAAAAATAAATAAATGGGACCTAATTAAACTTAAAAGTTTTTGCACAACGAAGGAAACTATAAGGTGAAAAGGCAGCCTTCAGAATGGGAGAAAATAATAGCAAGTGATACAACTTACAAAGTATTAATCTCCAAAATATACAAGCTGCTCATGCATTTCGTATGCATATACCAGGAAAAAAAAAATCAAAAAGTGGGCAAAAGAACTAAACAGACATTTCTCCAAAGACATACAGATGGCCAATAAACACATGAAGAGATGCTCAACATCACTCATTATTAGAGAAATACAAATCAAAACCACAATGAGGTATCATCTCATGCCATCAAAAAGTCTACAAACAATAAATTCTGGAGAGAGTGTAGAGAAAATGGAACACTTTTACACTGTTGGTGGGAATGCAAACTGGTACAGCCACTATGGAGAACAATGTGGAGATTTCTTAAAAAGCTGGAAATAGAACTGCCATATGACCTATGTGTATGTCCAATCCCATCGCTGGACATGCACACTGAGGAAACGAGAATTGAAAGAGACGTATGTACCCCAATGTTCATTGCAGCACTATTTACAATACTAGGACATGGAAAAACCTGGATGTCCATCAGCAGATGAATGGATAAGGAAGCTGTGGTACATATACACAATGGAATATTACTCAGCTATGAAAAGGAAAACATTTGAGTCTGTTCTAATAAAGTGGACAAAACTGTAGCCTATTATACAGAGCTAAGTAAGTCAGAAAGAGAAACACCAATACAGTATATTAATGCATATATATGGAATCTAGAAAGACGGTAATGACAATCCTATAGGCAAGGCAGCAAAAGAGACACAGATATAAAGAACAGACTTTTGGACTCTGTAGGAGAAGCTGAGGGAGGGATGATTTGAGAGAATAGCATTGAAACATGTATATTGGAGAAGGCAACGGCACCCCACTCCAGTACTCTTGCCTGGAAAATGCCATGGACAGAGGAGCCTGGGAGACTGCAGTTATTATTATATGTAAAATAGATGACCAGTGCAAGTTCAATGCATGAAGCAGAGCACTCAAAGCCAGTGCTCTGGGACAACCCAAAAGATGGGGTGGGGATGGAGGTGTATGGGGGGTTCAGGATTGGGGGACACATGTGCACCATGGCTGATCCATGTCAATGTATGGCAAAAACCATCACAATATTGCAAAGTAATTATCCTCCAATTAAAATTAATTAATTAATTTAAAAAAATGAAGCTTCCTGGAAAAAAACACAAATGAATATCTTCATGGCTTAGGGAGCATTAAATATTGATTTCTTAGACTATGTACAGAAAGCAAAGCCCTCTCCCCCAAATTTTTAAATGTTAAATTATATTTCATTAAAATTAAAATTTTATGCTCATCAAAAAAGACACCATGTATTGACAAAAAACTGACAAAGGCTTGTACCTTTGTACAAGTTATTTATATACGGTATATAAATAATTCCTACAACTCATAAATAAAAAAAAAACACTTCAATAATAATGGGAAAAAGACTTGGGACATTTAAAAAATATATGATGACTGATAAGCACATGAAAAGCTGTTCAATCATTAGTTTTTAGGGAAACACAAATCAAAATCACAATCAGTTAGGTATTTCCCCAGTGGTCCAATGCAGTGGTGGTGAAGACTCCACATGTCCAATGCAGGGCTAAGGGTTCTATCCCTGGTCAGGTTACTGAGATTTCACATGCCTTACAGTGCGAGGAAAAAACAAACAAACAACCCAGCACAATGTGTTATTTAAAGATATCTAATATAACTAGAATTAATACAATTATAACAGCAAATATGAGCAAAGATGTAAAGGTACTGAAACTTTCACAAACTCTTAAAAGGAGTGTGAATTGGTACAAATACTTTGGAAAACGTCTAGCAGTTGCTTATAAAGTTAAATGCAGATCTGTGCTGTGCTATGCTTAGTTACTCAATCATGTCCAACTCTTTGCGACCCCATGGACTGTAGCTCGCCAGGCAACTCTGTCCATGGGGATTCTCCAGGAAAGAATACTAGAATGGGTTGTCATGCCCTCCTCCAGGGAATCTTCCCAACATAAAGACTGAACCCAGGTCTGCAACATTGCAGGAGGATTCTTTACCTTCTGAGCCACCAGGGAAGCCCAAGAATACTGGAGTGGGTAGCCTATCCCTTCTCCAGGGGATTTTCCTGACCCAGGAATCAAACTGAGATCTCCTGGATTGCAGGCAGATTCTTGCCAGCTGAGTTACTAGGGTAGCCCCAACTCTTCACTATGATTCAGCAATTCTATTTCTAGATATTTCCCAAGAGAAACAAGCAAACAAAGAAAATAATCCCACAAAATAACTAGAACAAGGGTTCCTAGCAGGCTTTCTCATAATTGTTGAAAAAAAAAGTCAACCAAAACATTCACTCCCTTAAGAATGAATAAACAATCTGTGGCTTATTAGTGAAATACTACTTAGCAATAAAAAGGGCAAAACCACTTATGAATCTCAAGAACATTTTACTGTGCAAAACAAGATGGACAAATTAGTATACACACTATTTGATTTCATTACTATTGAGAAAAATTTGAATACAGATTTTGATTTAGATAACAGTTTTGTTTCAATGTTAACTTTGAAGTAAAATGTCCTCCTTCTAGAAGAACATATTGGAATATTTAGAGGTATAGAAGGGCTAAACTTGAATATATTCAGCAAAGTTTTTGAGAAGTTAGTATGTCTGTGAGAGAGAGGGACAGAGAGACAAGGTAATAAATAATAAGGCAAATGGATAAAAATGTGAACAATTAGAAACTGCATAATGGGTACCAAGAAACTCCCATTTTGGCAACTTTTCTGTAAGTTAGAATAATATAAAAAGTTTAAGTTCCAAAAATTAGCATTCTCTACTTTGTATAATCAAAGTGCATACAAAAGTCTCTTACTACCAAAGTATTATGTTATGCTCAAGGCAAATTATCTTACCTCAAATTTTGACTGAGATATTTATATATCATACTATCCATTTTTTAAAAAAAACAGGCTTTTTAAAAATTGTATTTATTTATTTAGGCCATGCCACACCACATGTGGGCTCTTGGTTCCCCAACTAGGATCAAACCTGTGTCCCCTGCCACTGAACTGTCAGTTAGTTTCGCCATTCATTCTTAATAGCTAGTAGAATAATGGATACCTAAGATACTAGTGTAAGGCTATCTCCCACATAAGACCGGTGAAACAGCATTATAATAATTCTTTAAACCACCCTCCTTATGAATTTTGTTAAGATTTGAGACTAACAAATGAGACTAGAGAAGTAAGCCAAAGCTCGGTCACCAATGATCTTATTTATTTACCATGCTAAAGTGTTTAGATTTCATGAGGAAAATAGGAAGCCACTGAAAGGTTTTATGCAGGATTTTTAAGTTCAGAGGGAAATTTCATTACATCACTTTCATAAATTTGAGGACTGCAAATTATTGGCAAGGAAAAGAACTAGAAATGTATTGTCACAATCTACGAGTAAGAAAAAAAGGGATTTAGAGTGCAGACAATATGAATACTAACTGTATCTGTAAAATATTTTAAAAGGTAGAAGCATAGAGGTTTGTTGTGTATTCAGTGTGGTGGTAAAGAAGTGGAAGAAGTAAAGCATTTATTTTGTAGGACAGAGAATATAACAGTAACAACAGATTCAAGAAAATAATTAGCTCTACTACAAGTTTCAGACCTCCATGTAATGGCCAAGTTGAAATGATCAGAAAAGATCTGGAGTTCAAGAAGGTGAACTGAGCTAGAGGTAGTACTTAAGTCATCAGCATATAGATCTATCCTCTTGCTGTGAAATACTGGGCAAATAACTTCTCAGGTATAAAATATTTTAAGTTTTTATCAATTTCATTGTTAAATGTCAGGTGGTGTCATGATCTTTCATTGTCTATTATCCAAATAAATAGATTAAAAATGTTAAAATGCAGATAAACCACTAGAAACTGTAAATAAACACCTATCACAGTTTCTTTGAAAGAAATTTCTCTTTCTTTTGATACTTTCTTCTAATTTCAAGCATTTATTTTTCTTGAATGTTAATGCTGGTTGTTATATGAGAAAAATGTCTGTAGGCCAATTTTCAAGTGGCTGATGCTTTAATTATCCAAATTATGTTACATTTCTTGACAGGCTCCATGTTAACAGAATGTGAAATATGAAGTTTTCTCCAAATACAAGATTCCTTTCAAGATTTTCAATAAGACATTTGAACCTGCCCAGAAAAGCAGAGGAAGGATAATGTAATTCTAATACATTTGAGATTCTTGATGGTATTAAAATTTTCAAGCCAAAATATGTGCCAATTCCCAAGACAGAAGGGTTCAGCAAAGCCGCTCTGATGAAAATATTAATAAAAGCCAAGATGAAAACTGGGAGAAAAATCAGTCATTCACTCCTCCTACAATCAGAGAATAACCTGTAGGAGTACATATGCATGTGTATATGTATACATGTGTGTATGTATATTGATAGATAGATATAGATGCAGCTGTATGAACACCAGTGGGAATGTGGGTTTCAGAACTATCTCAACTACTTACTAATAAGATAAAAGTAGGACCCTCCAAAGAAGTGGAACATCTTTGACCACTTGGCCATTTAAGTAGATCTTAAATTTCTGTTTTTTGGATTTGGCTACTGGTTAAAAAATTTTTGATTTTCAAAAATTTTGGCCTGTCATAATCCATCCATTCTTTCCTTATTTGGTAGAGACACTTTTACCCTAACTATAACAATTGTAACCCATTCTGCCAATATTAATCACAGAAATATAACCATATTTATGTTTATAATAAAGTGATATTTTTTTAAAGTTTATTTCCCAACTTGCTACATTTTTAAATTTTCTTTTCATTTAGGAATTAATATTATCAGTGTTGAAAAAATGTCATGAATGTAGGTAATCTGAATACATTATAAATTTGCTTACAAGACATTATTAAGATATGCTAAATATAATATGCCCCACAATAATGCCTAATAGGTGAACTGGACTTCCAGAAGTACAAAGGAGTTCTGAATGTTTCCTACTATTCTTGGAAGATGTAAAACTATGGCCTTAGTGGATTACTTAAAGAAAATAAAATGTTCCTTTATTAAATGTAACTGATTATTATCCAAAACATCACTTTTCCAAGGACAGCAATCTGAGATTTCCTCATTGACATTTAAATAATGCTTTACCACAAAACTAGAATTGAGAAAATAATAAATAATGCCATATGCTTTTATCTAGTTTGTGTCCCCAAAGGCCTAGGGAATGGGCTCAGTTTTCTAAAGCTAAACAAATTAAATAAATGTTTTGCACTTGTAACGCTGTTACCTTTTAGCAAAAAAAATGAATTACTGCCAGGGGAGCCACAGAATTAAGAGACCCTGTAAACAAAAGAACAGAAGGCTGTCTGCATCTTCACACTAAATTAACGAACACCAGACAAGTTACAACAGATTATTCAGTTTATCAAAACAGACAGCTAAGTCATTGCAGTTTATCTGCATGGACTGTATATAAAAATATTTATAAATATAGCCTTATTTTAATCATTAATGAGGAAACACACAAAAAAATTTTCAGTTTCTCAAGAAATTAAATGCATTTTTAAAAGCATGATGTAAAAATCTTGAATATGCCTTTCTAAACCTATTTCAGATTCTGTATCTGCCTACAAACACAAATACTGATGTTACATCTCCCTGTAATCATCTGACTATACACCAGCACATGTACATGAGCCTTGGCTATTATATACCCCACACTTTGGGAAAATTATAATTTTGTTTCCCTCAAATTCTACCAGTTTCATTTTGTTTTTATTTTTTTCACAAACAGAATTAGTCAAGTTTTCTAATTTTATACCATGAAAAAAATCAATGTAACATTAGAAGGATGGTCTTTCATTTTGCATGTTTACTTGCTAATCTTTTTTATCTTACTACTTCTGATGAATTTGTGTACTACAGATTATATTAATAATTCTTAAGAGTTATGCCAGCAAATTTGGAAAATTCAGCAGTGGCCACAGGACTGGAAAAGGTCAGTTTTCATTCCAATCCCAAAGAAAGCCAATGCCAAAGAATGCTCAAACTACCGCACAATTGAACTCATCTCACACGCTAGTAAAATAACGCTCAAAATTCTCCAAGCCAGGTTTCAGCAGTACGTGAACCGTGAACTTCCAGCTGCTCAAGCTGGTTTTAGAAAGAGCAGAGGCACCAGAGATCAAATTGCCAATATTCGCTGGATCATGGAAAAAGGAAGAGAGTTCCAGAAAAACATCTATTTTTGCTTTATTGATTATGCCAAAGCCTTTGACTGTGTGGATCACAAGAAACTGTGGAAAATTCTGAAAGAGATGGGAATACCAGACCACCTGACCTGCCTCTTGAGAAACCTATATGCAGGTCAGGAAGCAACAGTTAGAACTGGACATGGAACAACAGACTGGTTCCAAAGGAACCATACTCCAAAGGAAAAGGAGTATGGCAAGGTTGTATATCATCACCCTGCTTATTTAACCGATATGCAGAGTACACCATGAGAAACGCTGGGCTGGAAGAAGCACAAGCTGGAATCAAGATTGCCGGGAGAAATATCAGTAACCTCAGATAGATGACACCACCCTTATGGCAGAAAGTGAAGAGGAACTAAAAAGCCTCTTGATGAGAGTGAAAGAGGAGAGTGAAAAAGTTGGCTTGAAGCTCAACATTCAGAAAACTAAGATCATGGCATCTGGTCCCATCACTTCATGGTAAATAGATGGGGAAACAGTGGAAACAGTGGCAGACTTTATTTTGGGGGGCTCCAAAATCACTGTAGATGGTGATTGTGCCATGAAATTAAAAGACGCTTACTCCTTGGAAGGAAAGTTATGACCAACTATATAGCATATTGAAAAGCAGAGATATTACTTTGCCAACAAAGGTCCGTCTAGTTAAGGCTATGGTTTTTCCAGTGGTCATGTATGGATGTGAAAGTTGGACTGTGAAGAAGGCTGAGCACCGAAGAATTGATGCTTTTGAACTGTGGTGTTGGAGAAGACTCTTGAGAGTCCCTTGGACTGCAAGGAGGTCCAACCAGTCCATCCTAAAGGCGATCAGTCCTGGGTGTTCATTGGAAGGACTGATGCTAAAGCTGAAACTCCAATACTTTGGCCACCTGATGCAAAGAGTTGACTCATTGGAAAAGACTCTGATGCTGGGAGGGATTGGGGGCAGGAGGAGAAGGGGACGACAGAGAATGAGATGGCTGGATGGTATCACTGACTCAATGGACATGAGTTTGAGTGAACTCCGGGAGTTGGTGATGGACAAGGAGACCTGGCGTGCTGCAATTCATGGGGTGGCAAAGAGTTAGACACAACTGAGTGACTGAACTGAACTGAGGAGAGTTACAGTCACCAAATCAAGACCAGTATTCTATTGACTCAATTATGTTTCTTTCCTATTTGACTTACATATTGTCAAAAAGTGGAATTTACTTCTGGCCACTCATCACAAGTCATTTAGGGGAACCCATCCCCTCTTTTACTAACCATGAACCTCAAATGAAGTTTACTTCCAGAGCTAGTGGCATTAATGAACGTGAAAGAGGAGAGTGAAAAAGTCTGCTTAAAACTCAACATTCAGGAAACTAAGTTCATGGCATCTGGTCCCATCATTTCATGGGAAATAGATGGGGAAACAGTGGCAGAATTTATTTTGGGGGGGCTCCAAAATCACTTCAGATGGTGACTGCAGCCATTAAATTAAAAGATGCTTGCTCCTTGGAAGAAAAGTTATGACTCACCTGGACAGCATATCAAAAAGCAGAGACATTACTTTGCCAACAAAGGTCAGTCTAGTCAAAGCTATGGTTTTTCCAGTAGTCAGGTATGGATGTGAGAATTGGACTAGAAAGAAAGCTGAGCACCGAAGAATTGATGCTTTTGAGCTGTGGTGTTGGAGAAGACTCTTGAAAGTCCCTTGGACAGCGAGGAGATCCAAACAGTCCTTCCTAAAGGAAATCAGTAGTGAATATTCATTGGAAGGACTGATGCTGAAGCTGAAGCTTCAATACTTCGGCCACATGATACAAAGAACTGAGTCATTGGAAAAGACCCTGATGCTGGGAAAGATTGAAGATAGGAGGAGAAGGGGATGACAGAGGATGAGATGGTTGGATGGCATCACCTGCTAGATGGACATGAGTTCGAGTAAACTCCAAAAGCTGGTGATGGACAGGGAGGCCTGGTGTGCTGCAGTCCATGGGGTCACAAAGAGTTGGACACAACTAAGTGACTGAACTGAACTGAACTGAGTGGCACTAAAGTCCACTTAAATCTTTTTTTTCCCCAGGCAGGTCACTTAACTCTCTTAAACATTCGTAATTTTTACCCAAATTACTTCATAGCCCAATGAATATATCTCAGGAAAGAAACAGAAATCTCCACTTTAAAGGTAACTAATAATTTGCTTTTGGATCCTTAACAGTTCTATGATTGCATTTAAGCCACATTTTAAAATCACTCAGCAATAAAGTCACGTTCAACAAGAAGTTCAAATTCATGTTAACAGGGTCAAATAAAAAATTAGGACACTCCCAAATAGGACTTTTTAATGATGAGCTACTCAGTAAAATGTCAGTCTGTTGGGGGCCAGAGTGAGGTACTCTGCCCATGACAAAGATCATGAGGAAGGAGGCTCGACATACGCAAAGGCGGGATCGAGCCTCAGGAGTCCCCCTGGAAATCCTCGAGCATCTACCCCCATAACCAGAGCCTGCCTACTTTACTACTTTGTGCTCTCACCTACACTTCTGACTTTACGGGGGGCTGTCCCCCACCACCTCTTTCGGAGAAGGAGTTAACCTAGAGCTCCAGTCAATAAAAACTCTTGGGCGTGACAAGAGTGTTTTAACCTACAAACTCCTCTGAAGGTTCTCTAGCCTGCCTGACAGGCTCGTCCAGCCACATGTGATTGCTCACAGCCTCCCAACCGTGAGAGGCACGAGATGCTTTAAACCTTCTAAAAACAGATTCCTTAGAAAAGTTAGAAAACTATTAGTATAAGTATAATGGGCTGATTAGAAATTGTATTGGTGAAGGGTTTTTCATTTGTTGAGCCAATGTTTGTTGCTAAGTCTCCACATCCCCTGCCCTTACACACATTAATGAATATATAGAAGAAATAAGTATTAACCTTTGATATTAATAACGTTAGACCTTAGGCTAAGTAAATTCTTTCCTTAACTAAAACCCACTACACCAGCACCCTTTAGGAATGTAACTTTATTTGGGTGGTGTCTGTTTTAAGAATAATCACCCCTGGAGAAATAAGTGTCCTGGTTGACTGACCGTTGTCACAAGGAGAGGGTCGTAAATTGTCAGCAGGCCCCCCCTGGCCAGAAGATGATGTAACACCCCTAAGACCTCTGTATACATTTGTGTGAAGCACCTGACTTTGATAAAGGTCAGGACTGCTGTCCCCACGTGACTTTTGCATAACATCTCAGTGTATAAAAGTAGACCATGGAAAATAAAGAATTGGGATCAGTTTCTCGAAATACTGGTCTCCCCATGTCTCTCTCTCTTTCACTCTGGCTGAGTCTCCATCTGGAGCGCGGAACCCACCATGCTTACTAATTATGCCTGGGCTTCTAAGATCCGACCAGGGAGGCCTCAGTGTCTCCTCTCCTTCGGGAGAACAGAAGGACGCCTGTGGCCTACGTAAGTGGTGCAAACTTCTTGTCTTGAAGTTTTATTGGTCTCCCCACGATCCTTAATTAACATTTAATTAAGCAATTGTTTCCTGATCTTCGCCTCGCCGTCTCTCCTTGAATACCTGGATCAGCGGGGCTGGCTGAGCAACTAAACATAGAACACACAGCACAGAGAGGAAGGAAATAAGAACAGGAAGCCAAAATTCTCTCACCACTCCATAAATTCTTAAAATGTTCTCTTCCTCTTAAAAATACCACCACCACAACATTCAGGCCAGAAACCTAAGTGTAGAAGAATTGCAACATAATTTTTTTGGACACAAGTACCAGTATCTGTGCATTTCTCTTTCCTTTGTCAGAACAGCTCAATGGATTATGATAGCACACCTGTGCTACAAATGGGCTCCAGGTGTGATGAGATTTTTGTCCTCATTCTTTGCCCTACCTGGCTATAGCCTGGTATAAGATGCTCACAGTTAGCTGCCTCTATAAATATCATAAATTTTTATGAATCCATGACTTGTAAAAGGTATGGAAGTACCATTATATCCAACTGTCTCCATCTTCCTGGGCCAATGAAAACACACTGATTCTGTTTGATCTTGTATTCTTCAAAATTACTTTCTAATGGCATATGCTTCATTCTCAGTGTCTTTTGGGGCTTTATTTAGTAATTCTAAAGCTAAGAGTGAACTCTTCTATCATCTGCTTTTATAAGGCAATGATTGTTGCTTACTGAATGGGAAAAGGTCTTGAAAAAACTACTTAAACTAAGTACACGTTAGTCAGCATATCACAATAATCTTCCTATCTTTAGGTAGTGTATTCATCAAGAATCAATCATGGTTGAAAATGAACTGAAATGTTTTCAAATTGGGTTCAGCAGAAAATAAAAGGGGTGTGGCTCTCTATCATCCACAAATATAAGAATAAGACAGAATAAATAAGACTTATGGGGGGAAAAAAAACTACCTACCCAAGGGCAAGAGGAGTAATTGAGCATTTTGTGAGACTAGAACCAAGTTCAGTCTCGCTGTCTCTCTATACCACTTGATCTTATTTCTAGGTTTCAGATTCATTCTTCCTTCACTCTCCTTTTGTGCCAAAGATTATTTTCCTAATTAATTTACTCTTGCATACTTCAAAAAGACAATTTTACACCTTTTCTCTCCTGATATCTCTAACAACCCTTTCACACTTATCAGTCTCAGATAAAAAAGTCCTCATACCCACTAAAAATAAGTAATCAGAAAAGCATTTATACATTCCCCTTACCATCATATCAACCAAATGACCTGTGTCTGTTCCTATATACTGACTTAATTCTTGTAACAATGAATGAATTGTTCCCTGTCTATGGTCAACCACTTTATTGGTGGACTAGATCACTTCTTCTTCTTACCTGAGCAAGAACATCAGTCCTGTAATTATCCCCTTCTTCTATGTCATTTTTCCACTTCACCAGATCATTCCATAGTCATCCTTACATTCAAATTACACTCTGAATTATCTATCTCCATTTGGAAAAAAAAAAAAAAAGCCTAATCTAAAATCCCCTTATAGATTGTATCCGGTTTCCCCATTCCTTTTTCAAAACCTGTTGTGACATTTGTTTTTACTTATTTCTTATGTTCTCTTCAACTGAACTCATATGTCTTTTTGTCCTCCCTAATCCAATAAAACTGCCCTAGTTAATCTTCTGAAATCTAGACACATATATTAGCATCTATTCAATGTACTGACTTCCACATCTAATAGGAATCCTGTATTTAACGTACCCCAAACCAGACACTTCATTCTGCTGCCACTTTAACCCCAAATTAGCATGTTTCTCCCTAAGTGTCAACTTTTCCATAATCAACACCACATTCATCTAGTGGATTTACCCAGTGGATGCATCCGATAAACCCACTCCAAGGTGACAGAAATTTTGAATTATATATCAAAGATATATAACACCTCACATGCAGGCTTCCCTGGTAGCTCAGCCGGTAAAGAATCTGCCTGTAATGCAGAAAACCCTGGTTCAATTTTTGGGTCAGGAAGATCCCCTGGAGAAGGGATAGGCTAGCCACTCCAATATTCATGGGCTTCCCTGGTAGCTCAGATGGTAAAGAATCTGTCTGCAATGTGGGAGACCTGGGTTCCATCCCTGGGCTGGGAAGATCCCCTGGAGGAGGGCATAGCAACCCACTGTAGTATTCTTGCCTGGAGAATCTCCATGGACAGAGAAGCCTGGCGACTGTAGCCCATGAGGTCACAGAGAGTCGGGCATAACTGAACGACTAAGCACACACATCCAAACCAACAGCAAATCCTCTCAGCTCTACTTTCAAAATATATCTTGAACCTGGGGCTTCCCTGGTGACTCAGTGGTAAAGAATCTGCTTGCCAATGCAGGAGACACAGGTCTGATCCTTGGTCTGGGAAGATCCCAAATGCTGCGAGGTAACTAAGCCTGCAGGCCACAACTACTGAGCATGTACTCTAGAACCCTGGAGCTGCAACTAATGAAGGCCACATGCCCTGGAGCCCAGGCTCCACAACAAGAGAAGCCACTGCAATAAGAAGCCCATACAATGCAACTAGAGACCAGCCATCACTCGCTGCCAACTAGAGATAAGCCTGCACAGCAATGAAGACCCAACACAGCCAATAAATACATACATAAAAATTTTATATATATATATATATATATATATATATATACATATCTTGAATCTAAGCATCAGCACACCCACCAATACTACCTTACTCCTTGACCAGTATAACACTTTAATTTGTTTCTCAGTCTCCACACTTTGTCACCCATAATGTTATTATATATATATAGAGAGAGAGAGAGAGAGAGAGAGAGAGAGAGAGAGAGAGAGAGAGATCTATATATCTATATCTATCTATCTATATATATATATATCACTCTCTTTCTTAAAACTCTTTAAAAGGTTTAACAGCACCATTTGAAAAAATTCTGTCCTTTCTTTGGCCCTCCAATTCCAAAGAATTTGGCTTGTAACTGTATTTCCAGTCACATCTCTTATCATCACCTACCTCACTCACTGTACTCTAGCCAAACTGATCTCTTGCTTTTGAGCTTTTATGCTTGCTGTTTTCTTTGCCTGGATCATTATTCTCCAAGTGATCCATATAATTTTTTCCTCACATTATACAGGTCTCTTTTCAAATGTAATCAACTCAGAGAGTTAGTCTAGTACTACCCTATGTAAAATAATACCTCTGTCTGCTATATATTGGGTTTCCCTGGTGGTTCAGCTGGTAAAGAACCTGCTTGTATTGTGGGAGACCTGGGTTGGATCCCTGGGTTAGGAAGATCCCCTGGCGAAGGGAACAGCTAACCCCTCCGCTATTCTGGCCTGGAGAATCCCCATGGACAGAGAAGCCTGGCAGGCTATAGTCCATGGGGTTACAGGACTGAGCAACTTTCACTTTCACTTGTTATCTGTCATTTTGCCCTGCTTTGTTTTTCTCCTTAACACTAACTTCATAACTATTATTTACGTAATTATTTTAATAATCTATACATCCCCATAAGTGTAAACATTAAAGCATGCTTTATTGACTGAGGCATTCCTCTCACCTATGAGACAGTAAATAGTAGATAATCATTACTTACCCATTGAAAAAGTTTACAGAAAATAGCCCACATAGTATCACCCAGATCAAATGAAGAACACAGTTTCATGAAGTCTCCATGTTTTATCTCCATGCCCCAATCTATATTTCTAGGGCAAAGAAATACTTGGACAAATTTACCCTGGACCCATCAGTTACACATCCCATTAGCCATGGCGAAAGGGTGGCAGTCAATACAGGTACCACTGTACACAGTTACAGCTATGGGAGTATTTAAGAAAAAGGGATATGAATAGGCAGGAAAATTAAATAACTTGTCTTCACTTTCATCTATTCAACAAATATTTATTGAGTACTGAAACTGTGCCAAGAATTCTAGAAGGTAGGATACAATAGGAACTTGGCAAACAAGAACCTTTCTGTTATAAATCTTTCACTTAGTGAATGGAGCTCCAAGTATATATGACACTCTTGCCTCTGGTCCATGAAAAAAAGAATCAGAGTAAATGAAATTGAGTTCTTTTGTTGTGTTGCATGCTACAATTATTTAAATGTATTAATTAAAATAGGAATCCTTAGAAAACATCATGAAGTGAATATTGAATCATTTTCACACTGATCTTGATTATAATTTCACAGATAAATTCTTAAAATTTTTTGTCTCTTACATATTATTTAGAATTTATAAATGTGAGTATTTATTCCAAAAAGAATACATCTTTTTAAATGTGGTATACATGCACTTGACTCATTCTCATAACCTCTACCACAATATAACCACTACTAAATTTATTCACTGTTCAACCTTCAGCACATTGCTCAGCCTCTCAACCTTATTTTGTTATCTACAAAATTAACATGGATTAGATGTTCAGAAAGCCTTTTGTGAGCTTAACATATTTTCAGTTCAAAAAGATGTATGGCAAAACCAATACAATATTGTAAAGTAAAAAAAAAAAAAAAAAGAAAGAAAACCAATGGAGACAGATTTCTGTATTCTAGAAAGATGTATCATTGGTGCACCATGGTCCACCATTCTCCTTTTATGAGAAGGTCCCATTGACTCTAAATGTTTTCGATGGTTAAGACTGCTGTTTAGAGGATATACAGTCAGGGACAGCAAAATAGATAACCACAGAGAAATGTTTTCTAAATAGTTCAATTATGACCAATTAAAGTTTTGAGCATTCTAGAAATTAAAGTGTCAAAATTCCTCTGAATCTGAAGACATAAACTGATTTACCATGGTTTAAATTCTTCCCTCACATGTGATGTTTATGTTTTGTTTTGGTCAGCTCAGTTTGTTGACATTGAATTTGAATGCTTTAGGACATACTCTAGTTCACTGAAGTCCATAATTTCCCATTATTCTACACTGGTTGTTCACAAATTTGAGCATAAATTACAATCACCTGTAGAGCTTGTTAAAACACATATTGATGGTCTCATCCCAAGTCTCTGAACGGCATCTTCAGTGGGGCCATATAATATGCATTATTTAAAATTTCCCTTGTGTTGCTAATGCCACTGGTCTCAGGTCTGCATTTTGACAACTACTGCTCTGTACTACTTCTGCACTTTATATTATTTGTCAAGCCTCTAAAGACATCTAAATTCATGACTCACTGCCAAAAACAATTTACTCTAATCCTAAGACTTTTTTTTAACTCTTAATGAGTAGACATCAAAAAGAATTGAACTGAGCTTGTCAATCCCCATATGGCCTTGGATGTGATTAACATACATGGTGTTCTTTAAAGCTGTTTGACCAGACAACAAACTATTAGAAAGAGTAACTCAAAAAACAATCCCTTTTATATATGTGCAGGAAAAATAAAATATCTAGGAATAATTTTAACTAAGGAGGTTAAAGACTTGTACCTGTTACAAGATGCTAATGAAAGAAATTGAAGATGACACAAACAAATGGAAAGATATACCATACTCATGAGTTGGAAGGATTAATATTGTTAAAATGACCATACTACCCAAGGCAATCTACAAATTTCATGCAATCTTGGTCAAAAATACCAGTGGTGTTTTTCATAGCACTAGAATAATTCTAAAATTTGTATGGAAATGAAAAAGACCCTGCATAGCTAAAACAATCTTGAGAGAAAAACAAAGCTAGAGGCATCACATTCCCTGCTTGCAAACTATACTATAAAGCTGCTGTAATCAAAACAATACGGTACTGGCACAAAAAAGACACATAGATCAACTGAATAGAATAGAGAGCCCAGAAATAAACCCATATTTGCATGGGCAATAAACCTATGACAAAGGAGGCAAAGATATACAATAAGGGAAAGATAATCTCTTTAGCAAATGGTGTTTGGAAAACTTCTGCCAGCTACAGGCAAAAGAATAAAATTGGACTGCATGCTAAGTCACTTCAGTCATGTCTGACTCTTTGTGACCCTAAGGACTGCAGCCTGCCAGGCTCCTCTGTCAACCGGATTCTCCTGACAAGAGTACTGGAGTAGGTTACTGTGCCCTCTTCCAGGGCATCTTCCTGACCCAGGGATTGAACCCATATCTTCTGCATCTCCTGCACTGGCAGGGGGGTTCTTTACCACTAGTGCCACCTGGGAAGCCCCAAAATTAAACTACTTCCTCATATTGTGTACAAAAATAGATTCAAAATGGATTAAAAAATGTAACACTCAAAATCATGAAACTTCTAGAAGAAAACATAACTAATACAGTCTTTGACATTGGTCTCAGCAATATTTTTTTGGATATGTCTCCTCACATGAGGGAAACAAAGCAAAATAAATAAATGGAACTATATCAAACAAAAGGCTTTTGCACAGTGAAGGAAACTATCATCAAAATGAAAAAAACACCTACTGAATGGAAGAATATATTTTGGCAGGGAGAATTAGATGAAGGCAGTCAAAAGATACAAACTTCCAGCTATAAGATAGGTAAGTACTAAGGATATAATGTACATGATTAACAAAATTAACATTGTTATATGTTATATATGAAAGTCGTTAAGAGAGTGAATCCTAACAGTGCTCATCACAAGGAGAAATACTTTTTGTTCCAATTTCTTTAATGTTGTGTCTATATAAAATGATGAATATTCACCACACTTATTCTGGTAATCATTTCATGATGTTATGTAAATCAAGCCATTATGCTGTACACCTTTCACTTATACAGTAGTGTATGTCGATTATATTGCAAAAAAGCTAAAATAACTAGATAAAAATTTTTGAAACATTGTTTGATCTGGACTGTTATGTGACTATCTTATTCGGACCACACAACTAAACTATACACCTAGTCGGGTATGAGGATTCTCCTAAAAGGAACAGATATTCTCATGTTCTTAAATACTATATATTGGGGTACAAAAATCTGTAGTTATCAGATTTATCTTTAGACCTTGATAATGAGTTCATCTTAAGTAGTGAGAGCATAGGTAGTATCAATCTTCTATGTTATTTCTCACTATAATTATATACATATATAAAGCTATATATATATATATATATATATATATATATATAGTGTGTGTGTGTGTGTCTATATATATCCATGTATATTCATCTACCTGTCCACCAGAGTGATTCCCACAGTAGATACATTATTTTTCATTCCTTTCCCTTATCCTCCTTAACTTGCCTAAAAAATCAGTACTGATTCCTCTTTTCCAAAACCTACCCATTCTGCAAACTCTAAAGTACATTATTTCCTTACTGGACTCTGGGGGAATCTTACTGCAGTTGTGACACAGAGCTGTACTGCAGATATGACAGGAAAGAATAACTACTATAAAGATCTACTATTTGTCTGGATTGTAACAGCATTTCAGAAGAGAAAAGTTATTATATTTGACAGATAAAGCAAACTACATTGCCAGAGAATTAATTACTGTGGCCATGAAACCTATAACTTTTGTTTATGCTCTCTATACAAAATGTGTTTGTTTATTCAGAGAAATTGATATGTGAAAATGTCAAAACAATATTAAGCATCCAAATTGTATACTAATCATGATAAATATTGATAAAAATCTAAATTCCATATAGGTTAAATGGATCTTTGCTTCAGAAGTTTAAGTCTTTTATAGTGCAACATGTAATTGGTTTATTGTTAAATCATTAGAAATAATCATCATCATATTACAGGGATTTAAATTTTTAAGATCTTTACCTAAAGAAACTAGCAAGTTGCATTTTTATTTCTTTACTTAATAAATAATTTGGCTGATTTTGTTTGATTGCTTTATTTTGTGATATCCATCAAGGCCCTCAGTCTTATAGCAAAGACTCAGGGACCAAGCTGAGAGCTTGTGCCCTGTGATGTAAAGGGAAGGGATCACCACTAGTCCCTGCCTTCAGCTCTCAGAAAGCAGGAAGTGGAGGTGACTTGTGAAGACATATAATCCTCAAGGAAGCTTTGCCCTTTCTGTTGCCTTTGCCTAAAGCATATTCACCCTGCCTCTTTGTCTAATTAACATCTATATATTCTTTTTCTCAGTCAGTTTGGGCATCATAGCCCCCAATTAAGTTTACTCTCCTTTCATAGGGCCACTAAGCTTCCCTTTATCGCACTTATCGCAGCTGCATATTATATATTCATTTTTATATTATTTAATGGATGCCTCTCTCACCCCCAGAAATGAGCTTCCTACAGGCAGTAGTGTGTTTTTACACAGAAACAGTGTGTAACAACACACCTGACATCCAATAGGTACAAAATCTATATATGTATATCTTATACATGCATATATGTGTTCAGTGAACAAATGTATGAAATATCTTTGCTCTTGGTCTACCACTTGAATTGAAATTTCCAAAGTTATAATCATTGATTATTATATAAATGAAATAAGAATTTTGCCCAATTGTTCCCAGATAAAATGAGAAATATTATCTAGGTTTTTCCTTTTTATATGGGCAATTTATTAGGTCCTATAGATATGGCTAGCTCATTAGATTAAATTTTAATTAAATGACAGGTGAAAGAGTAGGACTGTGCCTTTTAAAGCATATTGAAATGTGACCTGAGCTGAGAGCTCTGTGCAGCAAGCATGAGCAGTAAAGGAGAACATTGACCATCTAATCTGGTGGAGAGAACTCTGAAATGATGGAGAGGGCTCCCTGCCTTAGAGGACTTTTTAAGGTCCACTCTACTAGATGTTGTACAGGAGACAGGAATCAAGACATCCCAGTGGAAAAGAAGTGCAAAAAAGCAATATGGCTGCCTGGGGAGGCCTTATAAATAGCTCTGAAAAGAAGAGAAGCGAAAAGCAAAGGAGAAAAATAAGCATTTGAATGCAGAGTTCCAAAGAATAACAAGAAGAGATAAGAAAGCCTTCCTCAGCAATCAATGCAAAGAAATAGAGGAAAACAACAGAATGGGAAAGACTAGAGATCTCTTCATGAAAATTAGAGATAACAAGGGAATATTTGATGCAAAGATGGGCTCAATAAAGGACAGAAATGGTATGGACCTAACAGAAGCAGAAGATATTAAGAAGAGGTGGCAAGAATACACAGAAGAACTGTACAAAAAAGATCTTCACACCCAAGATAATCGCAATGGTGTGATCACTCACCTAGAGCCATACATCCTGGAATGTGAAGTCAAGTGGGCCATAGGAAGCATCACTACGAACAAAGCTAGTGGAGGTGATGGAATTCCAGTTGATCTATTTCAAACCTGAAAGATGATGCTGTGAAAGTGCTGCACTCAATATGCCAGCAAATTTGGAAAACTCAGCATTGGCCACAGGACTGGAAAAGGTCAGTTTTCATTCCAATTCCAAAGAAAGGCAATGCCAAAGAATGCTCAAACTACTGCACAATCGTTCTCATCTCACACGCTAGTAAAGTAATACTCAAAATTCTCCAAGCCAGGCTTCAGCAATACGTGAACCGTGAACTTCCAGACGCTCAAGCTGGTTTTAGAAAAGGCAGAGGAACCAGAGATCAAATTGCTAACATCCGCTGGATCATGGAAAAAGCAAGAGAGTTCCAGAAAAACATCTCTTTCTGCTTTATTGACTATGCCAAAGCCTTTGACTGTGTGGATCACGATAAACTGGAAAATTCTGAAAGAGATGGGAATACCAGACCACCTGACCTGCCTCTTGAGAAACCTATATGCAGGTCAGGAAGCAACAGTTAGAACTGGACATGGAACAACAGACTGGTTCCAAATAGGAAAAGGAGTACGTCAAGGCTATATACTGTCACCCTGCTTATTTAACTTATATGCAGAATACATCATGAGAAACGCTGGACTGGAAGAAGCACAAGCTGGAATCAAGATTGCCGGGAGAAATACCAATAACCTTAGATATGCAAATGACACCATCCTTATAGCAGAAAGTGAAGAGGAACTCAAAAGCCTCTTGATGAGAGTGAAAGAGGAGAGTGAAAAAGTTGACTTAAAGCTCAACATTCAGAAAACAAAGATCATGGCATCCGGTCCCATCACTTCATGGGAAATAGATGGGAAAACAGTGGAAACCATGTCAGACTTTATTTTTTTTGGCTCCAAAATCACTGTAGATGGTGATTGTGCCATGAAATTAAAAGATGCTTACTCCTTGGAAGGAAAGTTATGACCAACCTAGATGGCATATTCAAAAGCAGAGACATTACTTTGCCAACAAAGGTCGGTCTAGTCAAGGCTATGGTTTTTCCAGTGGTCATGTATGGATGTGAGAGTTGGACTGTGAAGAAAGCTGGGCACCGAAGAATTGATGCTTTTGAACTGTGGTGTTAGAGAAGACTCTTGAGAGTCCCTTGGGCTGCAAGGAGATCCAACCAGTCCATTCTAAAAGAGATCAATCCTGGGTGTTCTTTGGAAAAAATGATGCTAAAGCTGAAACTCCAGTACTTTGGCCACCTCATGCGAAGAGTTGACTCATTGGAAAAGACTCTGGTGCTGGGAGGGATTGGGGGCAGGAGGAGAAGGGGACGACAGAGGATGAGATGGCTGGATGACATCACTGACTCAATGGACATGAGTTTGAGTGAACTCCGGGAGTTGGTGATGGACAGGGAGGCCTGGCGTGCTGTGATTCATAGAGTCGCAAAGAGTCAGACACAACTGAGCGACTGATCTGAACTGAACTACTACTTGATTCAACAAGATATTTGTTCTTGTTGCTAGGAGGATGCTAAGTATTAAAAACTAATATAATAAAAAGGAAAATGAATATGATAAGACTTTTCATTCCCATTTTAAAATTCTTAGCAATTCATATTATTTGATTAGAATCCTCCACAATTTTTAATTCCATTAAATAGCCACTCATCTGGAGACGGAGGAAACTGGAAGTTCAAGATTTCCTTTTATAAGCAATAGAATAGCCAGTCTTGAGAAGTTTTGGAAAGATTGCCAAATCTCACCTTGTGGTCTGCATAAGAATTGATGTTGTTTTCTTTTGATTAGTTTTCTAATACTGAAACAGTAAGCACTGATTTAAATTTCATAGTGTTAGGTCTTTGGTGGATCAGATTATCAAGAGAGCTATCACAGGGCTTCCCAGGTGGCAAAGAATCTGCCTGCCAATACAGGAGACATGGGTTTGATCCCTGGGTCAGGAAGATACCCTGGAAATGGCAACGTGTTGGACATGACTGAAAACACACACACACAAGTTCATTATAATTTTTACAGGTCTATATTTAGAAAAATTTTTATTGTAAAATCTGTTTTTCATGCATGCTAAGTCACTTCAATCGTGTCCAACTCTTTGCAACCCCACAGACTGTAGCCCACTAGGCTTCTCTGTCCATGAGATTTTCCCAGAAAGAAATTAGAGTGGGTTGCCATTTGCTCCTCTATGGGATCGAACCTGTGTCTCCTGCATCTCCTGCACTGTCAGGGAGGTTCTTTATCACTGTGCAACCTGGGAAGCCCAAATCTATTTTTAAACTAAATACCTATAATTATTTTCCTATTTAATGAGTTTAATGATGAGTTTCAAAATAAAAAATTACAGAAAAACTAGACTATATTCCTTGATATAGTTAGAATATAACATATTTTATTTTCTTATGTTTTAGCACTTGAAAATTTTTTAAAAATGAAGTGAACCAACCCAATATTCTCTGTGTTTAGCATAACTGTATGCATGATTGCTTTGTTGTGGCAAGCTAACCAGGGATGAGGAGATGATACTAGAAATTAATACAGTTACTTAAGAAAAGCAACAAGTTACAATTTCGACTTCAATGATGATAATGAACATGAGTTCAATTATATGTGGGTTTAATTTGCTTAAAAGTTTGCTTCTGTTAATTCAATTTCGCTATTTTAAAAAAATCTTACTCAAAAGAGTAACTTAAATCAGATAGACTCACAAAGAAATGCAGGCTTGACTCCAAATCTATTTGAAAATATTTTAATATCAAGGCATCATTAATAGCTGCAGCTTCCACGACTTTGCATATCTGATAGCTGTCTAAAAACTTTAATTGTCTCTTGAAAAGTCAATAATGCTGAGCAGCATGCCCAGCAGCAGTGCTCTCTCTTGCTGCCTCCAAGTCTCACATTGTGAGCCACCAAAGCAATGCTACGAGTGTGCACTCCTGCAAGATCAGACTGGAGCTTGTTTTAAGGCCTGATACATCTATAGATGAAACTACAATTATAACCTGACAAAATCATACAACTTCCCTGGAGGCATGGAAGATGCTGTTGCATGCAAAGTACTGGGAATGACTGGAATTGTCCTGGAAACTTTTCCTGTGTGTATATATTAACAGCATAAACACAGTGATTAAAGAACCTCTCTTTCATGAAGTTAATAAATATCAAGTATTTCTATTGAGTTTTACTATTGTAAATTTACTGGCATACTTCTGTAAACTTTCAAATATCACCACTTGGATAAATGTATCCTGATAAGGTAATCCTCTAAAACCTCCAAACTCATCCAGTTTAAAGCTAGTCTTAACTTGAAGACTGGGAAGAAATCTGAGAGTAAGATCGACTTTTCAGATATTGATGGGAGACGTGGGAGGTTACTAAGAAGCCCTCAGCAGCCTGATTAGAACTTGCTTTGTAACGTTTCTTTCCTCATGATATCCTGGTGTCCTCTGTGGAGAACTTCCATCCTAATGCTATTATGTAAATAAATGCTGTGTGTTAATGCTTGAACTTCAATGTATACACAATCAGTAGTAACATACATATATATATTTTAAAATAATATAATCCACCATAAAAATCATCCCTAGATAAGCACAAACAAGAAAAAATTTTTTCCTATTCATTAATAAGAGCAAATATAAAATATCAGTCAAAACTTTAGTAAAATGTACCTGTTTTCTTTGGATTGCAAAAGTAATCATTAAAACTATTTTAAAATACTAAAACACAAAGAGGAAAATAAATATCCTTAATAATCTCACCCTCAAAGATAAATGCTAAGAAAATGTTTGCGTATAGGCTTCCAGGATTCAACATCCTGTACATATATAAGTGAAGTTTTACAAAAACACAGTTGTTTAAAGTTCTCGAATTTGTTCTATTACATTCATAATGTTATGATTATTTCCCCCATGCCATTAAATATTCTAAGCGTAAGTCTGAATGGTTGTTCATTGTATTGTTGTAGGAGTATTTGTTTAACAAATTCCATGTTGCTTCATATTTAACCTTTGTTGTTGATCAGTCGCTCAGTCATGTCCAGCTCTCTGCCACCCCATGGACTGCAGCACACCAGACTTCCTTGTCCTTCACTATCTTCTGGAACTTGCACAATTCATATCAACTGAGTCGGTGATGCCATTCAACCATCTCATCCTCTGTCATCCCCATCTCCTCCTGCCTTCAATCTTACCCAGCAACAGGGTCTTTTCCAGTGAGTCAGCTCTTCATATTAGGTGGCCAAGTATTGGAGCTTCAGCTTCAGCATAAGTCCTTCCAATGAATATTCAGGACTGATTTCCTTTAGGATTGACTGGTTCGATCACCTTGCAGTCCAAGGGACTCTCAAGAGTCTTCTCCAACACCACAGTTCAAAAGCATCAGTTCTTTGGTGCTCAGCCCACTTTATGGTCCAATTGTCACATCTATACATGACTACTGGAAAAACCATAGCTTTGACTATACGGACCTTTGTCAGCAAAGTAATGTCTCCACTTTTTAATACACTGTCAAGGTTTGTCATAGATTTTCTTCCAAGGACCAAGTGTCTTTTAATTTCATAGCTGCAGTCACCATCTGCAGTGATTTCAAAATGGAAAATGAAAGTTACTCAGTTGTACCTGACTCTTTGCGACCCCATGGACTGTAGCCTGCCAGGATCCTCTGTCCACAGAATTCTCCAGGCCAGAAACTGAAGTGAGTTGCCATTCCCTTTTCCAGGGGATCTTCCCACCCAGAGATCAAACCCAGGTCTCCCACATTGCTGGCGAGTTCTTTACCGTCTGAGCCACCAGGAAAGCCCAATTCCAGCAGTGATTTTGGAGACAAAAGAAATAAAGTCTGTCACTGTTTCCATTGTTTCCCCATCTATTTGCCATGAAGTACTCTGCATATAACATAAATAAGGAGGGTGACAATACACAGCCTTGAGGTACTCCTTTCCCAATTTGGAACCAGTCAGTAGTTCCATGTCCAGGCACTAAATAACAAGAAAATCTGTTAGAAGGTTGTGTCTCATTCTAAAAGAAAGATAATGAGTCAGGATCAAAACACTGGCAAGGATCATGTAAAATAGGGGAAAAGAAAGGGATTTAATACATAGATTAGCAATCACATACTGAGAAATCAGCACAGAGGGAGTGGGCAGAGGTGGGAGTGATGGAAGTAAAAGTAAGAAAGAAACCAAGGATGATTCTGAGGTTTCTAAAGGACCTAGGTTAACATTTACCCTGTCAATTTATATATTTCATATGCATCCAAGCCAATTATTTTTATTCTGTGTGAAGGTTATTTCATGGACTAGAAAAACTTTCAAAAAAAAAGTCTCAGTGACTCAGGTGATATTAAACATCAGAACATCTAATAAAATGGGAAAATACTGAGAACATGTTATGATTTTGAGGACAACAATCATTTCACTCTTCTAATTAGGAATACAGCCTAGAGTGTCTTGTTTAAATGGACCCCATTTATTATAGCATGCCTTTAAAGGAATAGTATTTTAGTCCTGACATTTTAGCAACAAGCTGAATAGAAAGTTAGTTAATTGGCTCTGCTATGGAAGCATGGCTTCCAATTAGACTATAGACTCTGAAAGTCTAAGTTTAGGTACACTGCAGGTGGAAAATGGACTCCAAGGTATTTTATGGCTTACTTCTTACAATAAATATATATAAAATAACTATGTCTCAAAACCATAGTTTCAGGCATGAATTAATTTATTTGTATTTAATCTGTATTAAATTGTTCATTTGTATTAAGTAAAAATCCCCTAAAAATATTAGTGTTCTTCCTTCCCTTCCTCCTTCCCTCCTTCTTCTCTTCCTCCTCTACTACCTCCCTCCCATCCTTCCTCCCTTCCTTCCTTCCTTTTTTCTTTTCTTCCTTCCCTTCTTTGTTTTGGCTGACACATGCAAAAATCAGTAAACAGTATTAATGGAAGAGAGTAGAAAGGCAATATTGCATAACAGATTCTGAACTCCAACTGTCTTGGATTCAAATTCTGGCTCTGCTGCTAAACAGTATCCTGACCATGAATAAATTACTTATTTCTCTAAGACTCATTATTTTCTAAAATAGAGATGATGATGATAACAATATCTACTTTGAAGGGTAATTATAAAATTTAAATAAGAAAAGGAATGTACAGTAACAATGGGCCTAGCACATAGTATATAGTTAATACTGATTAGCTATTATTACTATTAATAAATAGTCATGTGCACTGATATTAGCTATGAAGGAAAAAATCATGAGCACCTGAAAGAAACAGATACAAAAACGGTCAAAAACAGATTAGTGTCTTTTTTGAACAAGTCTCTTTTTCTTAGTCCATCTTTACTGATGATTAATTGTAAAAAGGTCCCAATTCACCACCTTTTCCTACATCCACATTCTTTTCCTCATGACTGTGCAGCTCCTTCCTTCAGAAGGTATAGACTCTGGCCACAAGAATAAAATAGAAGTGACAAAGTGCCAGTTCCATGTGGGGGATTCAATAACCTTGAACACTTCCTCATGCTGCTTCCTGGAAAGGAACCAGTCTTGGCTGGTCTGCTGGAGGACGAGAGATCATGGGGACCAGAGAGCAGATGGCCAGCTGAGATCATAGATGAGCCAACCCCCAGCTGATCTACAGCTGTCCACCGATGGGGTTCAGAACAAGCTGCCCTAAGAGGTGTCACTCTGGTGTTCAGATTGTTTCGAGCCGAAAACAAGTAAGGCCCCAAAGACTCAGCATAACCCTTGAACTTCCCCCTACTGACTATAAGAATTCAAGATAGAAGGTGTGTTCCAAGGAGTTATCACCACAGATAACTGCAGTAAAGAAGTGGCACCCCACTCCAGTACACTTGCCTGGAAAATCCCATGGACAGAGGAGCCTGGTAGGCTACAGTCCATGGGGTCACGAAGAGTCGGACACGACTGAACGACTTCACTTTCACTTTTCACTTTCATGCATTGGAGAAGGAAATGGCAACCCACTCCAATGCTCTTGCCTGGAGAATCCCAGGGACGGGGGAGCCTGGTGGGCTGCCGTCTATGGGGCTGCAGAGTCGGACACGACTGAAGCAACTTAGCAGCAGCAGCAGCAGCAGGTGTGGTAGATAAGGAGGAATTTAGCAAAGCCCCCACAGTCAAAGCCCTTTCTGGGTCCCAGTGTCTCTTGGTGACCAGGCAAACACTTGTTTATCAAACATTAACTTTTTTCATCTTCCTGTAAATTTCCTTATTCCTTTTTGAAGTCCCAAGCCCCTAACTCATTCTACTTAATCCAAAATTGTCTGTCTTTGGCATCCTTCATGCTTATGTGAATTCCCCACAGGCACATAAAAAATTTTATTTACTCCTGTTAATCTATCTTATGTCATTTTAATTATTTGACCAGAGGAAAGAACTACAAAGGGAAGAGGTGAGCTTGGGGGAGATATTACCTTCTCCCACTCCACAGACACAGTAGAGATTGGCCCAGTCTGGTCCAGATCTGCAGAAACAGCAAACCATGAACTTATAAGCAAAAATAAATGTGTATGTAGTATATCACTGAGGATTTTACTTGTTTGTTAGCAGGCATTATTGGGGCAGTAGATTCTTGGTAATTCCCTGCATATGGAAGAAATTGAACATATCTTTGATTAAAAAAAAATGTTTGCTTGTGAATAAAGACTTAAAAATAAACATAGGAAAAGAAAAAAGCAAAGCATAGCAATTTAGTTACCACTGGAGCACTTACTAACTGCCAGATAGTGTGCTAAACTTTATGTGTACATATAAATATATACTATTTATGCACCTATACAAATGTAATTTCATTTAATTCTTATGAGAAATTTTTGAAGAAATTTATCAGAAGAAATCAAAGCTGAAAGAATTTAAGTAACTAACCTAAGCTTTCACTATGATTTCTGCTCGGGTTTGTCTGACTCCAAAGTGTATATCAATGCTCTTGTGATATTGTCTTCCAGTATAGATTTATTCATAAGTCACAAGGCCTCTGCATTCATTTACTGCTGCTGCTGCTGCTGAGTCGCTTCAGTCGTGTCCGACTCTGTGCAACCCCTTAGATGGAAGCCCACCAGGCTCCCCCATCCCTGGGATTCTCCAGGCAAGAGTACTGGAGTGGGTTGCCATTTCCTTCTCCAATGCATGAAAGTGAAAAGTGAAAGTGAAGTCGCTCAGTCATGTCCGACTCCTAGCGACCCCATGGACTGCAGCCTACCAGGCTCCTCCGTCCATGGGATTTTCCAGGCAAGAGTACTGGAGTGGGGTGCCATTGCCTTCTCCGCATTCATTCACTAGAACTTGATTAATACACAGTTTTATCAGTGACTTATAATTTCTACGGTAACAATGAATTATTATTCTAAACACCTTTTGGCTCCTTTTAACAGAAGCAGAGAATCAAAATCAGTAATCCAGACAAGTGCAAACAAGGCAAAACACTTTCTAGTAAACACATTATTTTCTCAAACACATCCTTTTTATAATTAGCAAAATAATAAATTCTAAAGAAATTCAAAGCATATATACAATCTGAGGATAACTAAGAACTAATCTGGTCAATAGATTTACACAGACTATGACAAATCAAGTGAAGGAATACCTAGTTTCTCCGTTTTCAGAGAACAACTTTTGTAAAGGTCTAAAATATAAATGCATAAGATAATTTTGTGGAAATCATTAGAAGGGACACGAACAATGTAAATTGTTGAAAAAAGAAAATGCACTCTCCCTTGGAAGAGATGGTTTTGAAATTTTATGAACATGGAAATATCACTGTAGACTGAACCTGGAAGAATTCGGGTATCCAACTTAAAGAAAAAGTGTCATCAGCTTTACTGAATGAAATGACCTTACACTGCTTAGTCCTCAAAGGAAAGGAAAAACCAACCAGCTTTTATGTTCTAGAAGCTGCCAGTCATGCAGCAGTGAACATGAGCCGTCACATGAGTCACTTTTCTTTCAGCTATAATCTCTTTTCACAGTGACAAATGAATCACAGAAGTCAATCTCAACTCTGACTATGAAAAATCTTCTGCAGGGATTTTTATTTGAAAAGAGTAAAGACAGGCAACCTAAGATTTCACATTAGGAGGCAGACAAAATGAGTGTGAGCCTAAACTGGTTCAGGCGTGCACAGAAAGGGTTTCAGAGCCCTGCCTGGCATGTTAGAAAGAGTTCAGTCCTTGAGACAGAACAGATGAGACCACATCCTGTCCCATGGCTTATTAGCTCAGTGAGTGGCTAAATTAGTCAACCTCTGCAAAACTTAGTTTTCTCATTCATCAAAAAAGAGAAGATAATAAAATCTACATGATAAGACTGTGATGAATGTTAAACAACGTACTGAGGCTTTTTTACCCACATTCCACTAAAAGCTCTGATACAAAATCAAATAAGCACAAAGGAATCCTAACATCATTTTATACTATATGACTTAATGCATAAAAATACCTTGCTGCTATTTTTCTGCAAGCATATGTTTATTTCATCCCCCTAATCGAACAACTATTTCCAAAAAGCATGGCTTTCTATTTCTTTAATGTACCCTTCAGTTCTGAATACTGTGAAGACCCTCTCTCTGCCCAAAGAAGGAACTCATTAAATAAGGTAGATAACTATTGAGCTACACATTCCAAACAAAAGAGTGAGATGTTGTGAATCATGTTTTTATATGGATTCAGAAGGCACTACATGAATCATACCAAAAGCAAAACATGTACCAATACTATTTCTGCTCATTAGTAAAGTTTTATATAATCTCCATGGTTCTTCCTCCTGCACTAGTGCCTTGCGGACAGTTCCAAGGCATACCATTTGTTTCTCAGTCATTAGTAAGAATTAATAAGGTAATTCTGGATATCTCAATGGAACTTTTGCTGAATACTCTGGTCTCTCTACTTATTAGACAAAATTATTGTCAGGTTAAGACACCTCTTAGTGGTTGCTGAGCTCCTGTTGCTACTCATTAGAAAATTCTGGAGCCAGGAGCAATACAAAAGGAAGGGGTTTATTAAGGTTCATTTTTTATGCTGAATAAAATTTCTGCTATTAGCACACATTGCAGCATTTCAGTTTATACTATATTAGCTACGTTTTAAAAATACACCCATAAATACATTAAATACATTAAATGAAAGCATGGCAAAGGGATCCTTGCTCTGTTAAAACCTCTGATGAATGATGCTGCCTTGCTATAAACTAAATGCAACATAAACATGCCCCCAACTTGAATTTTACTGGACTACTGCTAAATGTACGTAATTTAAGTACAGAAGCTATTATTTTGTGGTTAGTCTCAGGCAATTATCACAGTTTTAAACCTTGCCTTTGGTTTCTATTATTCTGTTTTTTCAGTCTCAGCACAGTAGAGTGTGTCTGTGTGTGTGTGTGTGCGTTTGTCAGCACATAACTTTCAAATGATTCAAGATATGTTATATATATTTAGTTTAAAAACCCACTAATTAGCAGTTTCATACTCAAGATGCTTTTATAATGTGAAAAGCAAGAAGAGAGAAAGCATGAGAAAAAAAAAAATGTGGTACTGTGTAAAACATTTTTAAGCCTTTCCCACCCGGATGCATAGCAAACTTATTTTACTACATAGGCATTAAAGATAAGGTGAGCACATCATCAGAGAGTTATTTGCCAAGCCCTAGGAATTGGTTTTAAATACTTGGATAATATTTATCTACATTCCATAAAATAAAAGATTTGTTTATTGATATAGCGCCATCTTCTGGTAAGTATTATAAAGGTAGTTGGTTTCACACCAAAATAGTATTGAAATCATTTAAAGAATTTAATGAAAAATTGATCTATTGTAACAAATGTCTAGAATTGCATTCTACTAGGGCTTTCTTAACATTTTAGTGTTATTCTAACTTGCTACTTGTTAACCTTGACTTTTAACCTTTTCCAAGAAGTTTAAAATTATTGTCAAATGGCTACACATGGCATAAAATCAATACAAACTGTACAATGAAGTTATATATGAGTGTCTTTTATACATAACGTGTCATTTTATAAATTTATTTTATATGTAATATAAATACATGTCTATATAAAAATAAAAATGTACTTGGATAATCAAAAAATTAGAATTATGTATTCTACTGCACAATGGAATATAATAAATACATATACATACACATACACACACACACACACACAATTCTACACATATAAGATCCAAAACATAGGAACTGGCTAGCATTAATAGAAATGCAACACATCAAAAATGGACTGCTTGTCTAAATATACCTTAACAAAAATTAAAAATTAAAATGCAAACATAAAATTGAACAAAACTCTTAGCATGTATGAAATAAAAAGGGCCAATAACTCTAAAATATAATCATTATAATTGTTATCAATGACAAATGCTAACCTCCTTAAAATATTATAATTTAAGGAGTAATTTTTAAAAAGGCAGTGAGAACACAGAAAAATGAGATTAATAAAATTTTATAAGTGAGGAAATAGAAACTTAACAAAGAATAAGCTTAGTAAATAAACCAAAAAAAAATTTTATCCTTATATACAATGAATTGTAAGCTAAAAAATATGTTTTTAACTAAAATTTGATAAAAAATTAAAATTGCAAATTCATAATTTTAGGAGTATAAATGCATACCGTATTTCTGAAGATATTTGTCAATATGCACCAAAAGTTCATTTTAATGTATATAACCTCAGATAATAAGGAAATGTGTGAGAAACATGTAAAAAAGAAAATTTAAAAATTTTAGTTTTGGGAATTCCCTTGCAGTCCAGTGGTTAGGACTCCATGCTTCCAGCGCAGGGGCCAATGGTTCAATCCCTGATCAGGGAACTAAGCTCCTGCATGTGTGCAGAGCAGCCGAAACAAAAACACACACACAAAAAATTTTAGTTTCATTTGGTTTGTTTGTATTATACATTGGGAATATTTAGAAACAAATTAGACATCTTAAGACATCTTAAGAGGATTATTTATATTAACTGCAATGCCTTAACATGATAGAAAGATACTATTGACAGAATGATGGTCACAACATATTGCTTAGGAAAAAAAAAAGAAAAGAAAATGAACAAAGTAATATGTACATGATTCATGGAAAACAATGAATGGGGTACATCAGTTACTCACGGGTCATCTCTGGATATTAAAATTACATGTAAATGTAATTTTATATTAATCCTTATTTTCTGTATTCTAAATAGTAACTTATTTAGAACAGAACTTTTAAAAATTATAATTGCTAAAATTCTTTAATTTTCAAGCACATATAAAACGACATAAATCAATAAACAGTTATTAAGAGCCTGTATTTTGTGTAGTTACACTTAAGTATAAAGTGTACTGTGGAACTAAGTCACAAATCAGTAACATAGCAGGGTAGATGAAAAGCACTGTATAAGTGAATACATCAGCAGGATATTTTGACTTAAGACTTCAAGAAACTGAACGCAACCTTGTTGAATATGCTTAAACAAAAAACAAACAAAAAACTACGGCCAGGGGTCGGGGGGAATTATTTGCTTACACAACTGGGCAGAGCAAAACTCAGGCTGATCTTAAAGATGACTGAAAAGAAGGATGTAGAAGCAGACAGATCTGGGCTCTGTTTCTGTCCATGTGACATCATTTTCTAATGTCAAGTTTTCTATATGGTGGAAGCAGGGGATGGTCCATAGCAACTTAGGGCTCATACCCATGTAACTCCATTAAAAAGACTACAGTTCAAAAAATTTTGACTGGTTGAGCTTGTGTTGCACCCACACTCTACAGCCCAGGATATAAGTTAACATGACTGGCACTCTCCACTGCTAAAAAATAATATTTGACACCTGTTAAAATAGTAAGTTAGACTTTTCTTTTGGGACTATTGTGATAAATATCAAGATATCAAGACTATCTGGGGTCCCTGGTGGCTCAGCCTGCCAAAAGAATTTGCCTGCCAAAGCAGGAGACCCAGGTTCTATAGGAGGATCCCCTGGAGAAGGAAATAGCAACCCATTCCAGTATTCTTGCCTGGGAAATCCCATGGACAGACAGGCCTGGCAGGCTACAGTTCATGGAGTCACAAACAGTCAGACATGATTTAGCGACTAAACAACAACAATATCAAGACTATCATAACAGAGAAGAGAGATCAGCCCAAACTCCTCATACAGAAAAGACAACTGGAAATGTATAGTCGATGAGCAGAATAAGTGGTTATTGGATGAAAGTTACAAAGAGAAGACATCAAGGTGGGGAGGAATTCTTGTTAAACCCCCTTAACAGGGTTCTTGATGAAGACAGGCCAGGGTGATCAGATATCAAGGGTGGAAGGACTCTTAATAAGAAGACTTAGCAGGATTCTTGCTACAACTGAACTAGGCAGGCTATACAAAGGGCCCAAGGACAAGGACTAGTTAAAAAGTGGGCTCTGAGGACCCTGACTAAAGTTTGGTCAAGGAGAGAGTCTTCGTTACCACTAAAACCACATTTTTGAAAGAGGAAGAAGGATATGGGAACAGGGTTCTGCTCAAAACAAAGGATAAGAATTTAAACATCATAGTGCGACTCACTAGAGGCTTATAAGAAATCAGTCATGGGAAATAACTCCAGCTTAAAGATACTTAAAGAAAAGAGTATAAATGTGATATTGAAAATTAATTAGCATTTTATAGGCAGACATGACAGCAGGAAGGAAGCCACTGCTAAGTCATGAACAAAGATAAGAAAGCAGGAGAAGAGAGATGAGCCTGTATGTGAATAAGTTCAGCAGTCTGGCTGGTATGTAGGATTCACGTAGAGAATTAACAGAAGATAGTTTATAAAAGTCTATTAAAGCTATATGTGGAGTATCATGAAATTCCAGCAAAAGAATTTGAACTCAGTCTGACTTTTCAAATCAGAGTACTCTTATCTCCATGAAAACGTGGTACAGCCAGGGAAACTTGGAGGCATATGGCAAATCTTCCTGAACATCAAAATCACCTCAAGATTTGGAATGAAATACTGGGCTCTTTAACCAGGAAGTATTTTTAATAACATGAAAACAAATGTTGATAGTGAGACAGGCCTGGGACCTAAGACCCTTTGAAGCAGTGCTGCAGAACTTCCCCCCGGGCACACCTCTCCCAGAGCAACAAAATACAAAGAAGCTGCATGGGGCCAAAAATAACTGCACATGTACAGCTGGGGCAAATTCTGAACCAAAAGATGTGAAGACAACAATAACAAAAAACTCAGCTGCCATTTCTGAAGAGCCAGTAACAAAAGAAAAGTGGGTGGCAAAAGCAGAGTACTGTGCATGCCTGCACTCAACAACGCAGAGGGGTGGGCAAACCACCTAAGCCATTCCTCTGCCCCCACCCCAGGATGTACCCCTATTCTACCCTCACTTCATATAAAGAATGGAACAGGAGGGTGTAGGGGGAGCTGTGAACAAAGGAACAAGTTACTTGTTTCACTTCCTCCTACAGCCAGGGCAGGAGCCCCAATAAAGCGTTGCCTGAAATTCTTATCTGACCTCTAGTCAATTTCTGTTACTTGGGAAAGACCAAGAACTCTGATTGGTATCAATAGCATGTGATTAAGAATGAAAAGTTAATTTGCATTTTAAAACTGCAAGGCAAGATTGGAGGAGAATTGATAAATTCTTTGCCCCCAGGATCTTCCAGTCCTCTCCCATCTGCCATTTGGATAGAAATTCTTGAGAACTCTGCTGCAATTCAAGGATGTGTGAGCATGAAGACAGAATAATGAAAAAGCATATATTATATAAATGTTAGTGTGAAAAGTGAACGTGAAAGCCATTCAGTTGTGTCAGACTCTTTGTGATCCCCATGGTCTATACAGTCCATGGAATTCTCCACGCCATAACACTGGAGTGGGTAGCCTTTCCCTTCTCCAAGGGGTCTTCCCAACCCAGGGATTGAACCCAGGTCTCTTGCACTGCAGGCGGATTCTTTACCAGCTGAGCCACAAGGGAAGCCCTAGTATATACAGAATCAGGAAAGAAGGGTAAGAATAAAGAAATGGAAGCTAGTTAGAAAAATATTTTTATAATTCAGGTATAATACCATAAGGTAATGGCAATGGAGATGGGGAAAAAAGGAATGATTTAAGAAACACTATAAAGGAATTTAAAAATATGTACCATGTTTTTAAATAAAATTCTAACCACATTAATGAAAATAATGTTGATACTATGTTGTTAAGTCAAACTGACACTAAGGTCATGAAGAATGCCTAAGTCCACTGAGGTATTTGGTCCATTGTACCTTTTTGTCACCCCTTTTTGCTTACCTGCCACAACAAAGGGCTAATGATTAAGAAGGTAATATTCATGAACTCCCACAGACATTGTTCTCATCAGACTCCAAGACTTCCATGGCAAGAGGAGCCATAAGTCTAATGAGTAATTCTTCATCCCTTCCAATTTCAACAAGACTTCACTTTCCTTCTGGGATACTTAAAAATGGAAGCTAATTACAAGAGTTGATAAAAAGTCTGAACTCTTGGGTACAGTTGTTCTGGTGCCGTGCCTGAAGAAAGACAATATAAACTTTGAAGACAGGAGAAAAGGTAGTTAAAATCAAGAATATGTGGAAATTTTCATATAATGAAGTGGGAATCATGAATCACAAAAAGTAAATTTGAAAGGAAACATAACTGAATTCTATAAAAGAATGAGGATGATACGGAGGTAACTGATTCTGGAACAAAACAGCACCTACTATGTACTAAGAAATTGTATTTGCCATAATGCATTCTATTTTGAGAACAAAACTGGTTATTATTATTTTAACATTTCAAATAAAGAAACTCAGGCTCAAAGAATTTGAGGATTATCCCACAATGAGTGAATGAAATAGTGCCAGGTGATATCAAAGAAATTATCACTCATACCCCAGTGGATGAAGATAAGAGGTATCAGAGCCTAAAATTAAAATTAAATATAAGTGAATAAAAATTCAAGGAGAACTCGGATTCTTGACTACAACTGTGCAATGAATAGTGAGTATATATCATGAAGATTTTTGGAATAGAAGGCTAAACCCTTTGAGACCGAAGCATGGCAAATAATTGGGAAGCTTTTATAACACCACTGCCCTGTCTCTCTCAGAAACAGAATTAATGTGTAACAGCATCAAAGTTGTTAAAATGTGACAGATATTTATCAAGCACAATGCTTAGGATATCTTAACTCTATTAACATTCCTATGACATTATTACAAATAATCAAACATCTGTGTTTTAAAAAGATGTTTTTATATGTATAATATCATATATGAAACGAGTCACCATCCAGGTTCGATGCACGATACTGGATGCTTGGGGCTGGTGCACTGGGACGACCCAGAGGGCTGGTATGGGGAGGGAGGACGAAGGAGGGTTCAGGATGCGGAACACATGTATGCCTGTGGCGGATTCATTTCGATACATGGCAAAACCAATACAATATTGTAAAGTTAAAAAATAAAATTAAAAAAAATAAAGTAAACTATAAGGGAAAAAAAAAGTTGTTTTTCTTTTATACATAATTGCTTTTCTTTGTCATAGAGACCCAGAACTATACAGTAATGTAATCCCCAGGATCCATGCCATGGGACTCTATTATAAATGAAGCCTTGGTACAGTGAGATCTTTTTGGTATTTCCAGTAATAAATCCCCTGAGATAGGGTCAAAAACACATCTACTTTATACTGAATTCTACATTCTCCACAGCAGTACTGTGAGGCTCTGGCCTTATATCATAAATGTGAAAGCCAACCCTCAAAAAAATTTTGATTCAGATGGAAAACCTAAGAATTATCTTTAATATGACCATGTAATGCTACAAAGAATTCTGAGCAGCTCTTATCTAACAGCATTATACTGTCTCATGAGATCTATGTACCAAGTAATAGCTGCCAACCAAGCCAAATCCAAAGCCAATTTCTAATTTATTATTTCATAGGGAACTTTGAAATATGCTCATTTAAAAATCTGCCACATAACAGCAAGTTCTGTACCACTCTTCTGTAATGTCAGTACAATATTGCTAAGCACAGGAAAGAAGCATGAATGTTGACACTCAATTATGGATATTAAATTCAGTCTCCCATTTCAGATCTATGTCAGATGTCACCATCTTCAGGAATTTATAAATGAGCAATTCTCTTCCTCTAGTCAATGTAATATGAACTATAGCTTGAGAAATATTATGTTACACCACTCTTCTTTGGCTACACACCTGTAAAATATTCTTTCGTACCCCAGAAGCTCTGGATCACAGAAATTTCCCAAATACTTCATCCATCACTGTATTGTAGTTACCTCTCAAGTGTGATTTCAGTATTCAGAGGCGAAATGGAGCATAGCAGATCATGACTTCTAACTAATTCATGATTTAAATTGTTATGCCTGGTAAGCTTGAGCATTTTTCAAAATAAGAATTGCAGTGGCCTATTTTTAGGAGCAGCACAGTCTAAATTACCAGCTATATATCTATACATGCATGACTTCACAAAATGGAAAAATATGAAAAGGTATGTTGGTGATAACAGGGACATTTAAGGTCATTGTTTGTTGCTACTCTTGTTTATTTGAAGAAACTAAAAAAGTAAGGCTTTATATTTAGCATTCTTTGACCGCTTAAACTGTGTGCTGAAAGGTTAAAAGTTATAATCAAAAGTTAAAGTTTTGCAATCAATTGTGTCTTAAACTCTAACCTTAGAGCTCAGCTACTGAAAACATTTTACTTTTCTCTGGAGACTTACTGTTCATGGGATTCACACTGCAAAATCATATTAGAGCTGAAGCATTTGTACAATTTTCTGTAATAAATGCCTTCAGACAATGGTCCCAGATTTAGAGCAGATTTCCTAACAGAGAATTCTATATTGGTTTATGGTACAGTGAAGGCCAAGATAATCAAAGAAATGTGGTTCACTTTCAAAGGAAAAGTTAAACATTTTGGTCCCTAAATCAGAAGTCATCTGCTTTTAGCAGTCATGATTACATGTAATAACCAGCAGGCTATGATACATTTTAAGAAATGTATGTATCACACAGTGATAACGTATATTGCCAATTCATTATTCCTAACTCTTTTACTTCCATTTTATCATTTCTGACTAATTGCATGTTCTGACAGTTTCTATGATATGTGTGATACTGAATAATAATCATTGACTATTCATCCAGCTGTGGTAGGAAACATAGCCAGGGGAAAATGTATCCCAGATGATATATCAGCAAATGTTACTTAGACTTAAATAATTTCATGTTAATTTGGATTTCAGCAGTAATTAAGAAATTTATGCCTTAAATTTTTTTCACTTTTATTGACATTGTTAATACTTTTCAGCGGCTAATTTTTTAAAAGTTTCTTATTGACCATTTAAACAGAGTTAGCTTATCAGTATAATAAACTTATAAGCTTTGGTTTTTTAAGGGAAATTTTCTACCAATAAAGAATGGCTTGGGATTTGTTTTCTCATAGAAGTTTTGTTTATTAGTGGTTAGTTTCTGCTTCAAAACAATTCAATCTTATTTCCTAGATTAATTTTGCATTTGAGTGCGATATACATACAGGAAGAGTCTTCATGTGGACAAATATTAAAACCAAACTGTAACCTGGAAATGCCATACCAGCAGCTCGTCATCTTCAATGATGCATTTCAACAGAGTCGCAATTTCATCACAAGCGACCACTTCAGTGGTTACACTTGAAACCTGAACAAAGTCTGGTTTTACCTGTGGCTGTTCACTGAAATTGCAAACACAATTCAGTACGCTTTTATATACATTCTAGGGCTTTAACTCAGTCATGCAAAGAACCCAAAGGCATCTGACCTGCTAAGTTGCCTGAAAATATGGCACTGAAAGTTTTTCTCTGAAATAACTCAAGTATGGCTTTAGTTTTATTATAGATTTCACTTGGAGGCAGTGAAGAAGATAACATGCTTCACAGGCTGTCCTTGCTAATCTAGCAATACCTGGTCTGAGGTTAAGGATGGAGTGAACACTTAGAAAATACATGTTAAATGAAAGAGCATTTGCATAGTTAAACAGTTTCAGTGACAAGGAAGTATCTGTAAATTCAAAATTCTGCAATGTCTACATAGATATTTTCTTATCTTAGACTATCATAAAAGTAAACAAGATTGAAACCTATGGCATCAAATCATTAATTTACTCATAACTGGTTGACCTATTTAGCAAATGGGGCCTTCCTCGTGGCTCAGTGGTAAAGAATTTGCCTGCCAATGCAGGAGATGCAGGCTTGACCCCTGGGCCGCAAAGATCCCCTAGAGAAGGACATGGCAACCCACTCCAGTACTCTTGACTGGGAAATCTCATGGACAGAGGAGCCTTGTGGGGCAGTCCACGGGGTTGCAAAGAGTCAGACATGACTGAGAGACTGAACTGAACTGAAGACTTAAATATGGCAAGCAAAGAAAAAAGGAGCCAAATCACTCTATTTTATTAAAGATATAGCTGTTCATGCCTGGGCACATTAAGTGCAAAGTGAAAATTATAGACAATGTCAGACTCTAGTATAAGCAACTCGAAATGGGAATTAGAGTATGAAAGAGCTCTGAGCCTCAGTTTCCTCATCCGTAAAGTGAAAGTGGTGTTTCTGTAAGATTTCTCAGATTGAAAACTGTTAAAGACAGGGTAAAGTGATTTCATACCCCTAAGTATCCAGAGCAACAGAGATAGCATAAAGAAGAAAAAAATAAATAAATAAACCTCCGAAAAGCAAACAATAAAACCTCTCACTGATTTGCTGTCACATCCCATGGTACTTTAAGATTATATCTGTTATACATACTATACCTAAGACATTTATACAATCTAGGATGAAATCATTTCATATGTTATTTCCTTCCCAAGAACATAAACTTGTTTTGTTTTTTTTCTGTTTATATGAATATGAGGTAGAAAATCATCACACTAACCATGGTTAGAGTCTTTCTCAACATTTAAGTAATGGACAAATATCCCCAAATTAGCACATGCTAAATCATCTACAGAGAACCTTCCTGAAGTCTTACAAATGTGGAACAACATTTGAGCAGTAGTCCTCAGATGGAGAAGGAAATGAGCAGTGTTATTTCTGAACCAACAGGATTTTTTTTCTTTCTAAAGTATCTTTTCACTTGGAACTGACATATACAACTGCTATGTATAAAACAGATAACTAAAGAGAATCTACTCAACAGCACAGAGAACTCTACTCAATGTTCTGTGGTGACCTAAATGGGAAGGAAAGAGGTCTAAAAAAGAGTGTATATATATACACGTACAGCTGATTCACTCTGCTGTACAGCAAGAATCTAACACAACAAATATAAATCAAATATACTTTATACTGGAGTAAAGCAAATATACTCCAATAAAAATTAATTTTTAGAAATGCATTCTTTCACTCAGAATGATATCTTTACAGTCAGAATAGGGTTGTGGGTGGTGGATTTGTAATTTGGGAAAACAGGAATAATACATCATCATACACACATCTTCCTTCTTCTGCTCATCCACAAGAAGATCATCAAAATCACCCAGGAATTTCTGCAAAAACTCTGACAAGTAAGTGGAAATTCACAGGTTAAAGCAATGTGGTGTGGTGTTGGGGAGTTTTTCTGAAGCGTGAGTACTTTTGCCCGATTTCAGTTAGCCCCACCCTCGTAGGAGTCACAGCCTCAAAGCAAAAGTGGAAATAACGTATACGTAAGTTCAAAGACTGCAGTCATCTGAAAGTGAAAGTTGTCCAGTCATGTCTGACTCTTTGCAACCCCATGGACTGAATTCTCCAGGCCATAATAGTGGAATGGGTAGCTGTTCCCTTCTCCAGGGAATCTTCCCAACCCAGGGATTGAACCCAGGTTTCCTGCATTGCAGGCAGATTCTTTACCAGATGAGCCACCAGGGAAGCTAGCACATTCCAATTTACCTATCTGGTCCTCTCTCACTGTAAAACTAAGTAATAATTTTCAGAAAGGGACTGGAGTCCCTATTTTGAGAAAACTACAATTTCACTTCTATTTTATCAATGTTTTAATATCATTTTACATCTTTATTTACATGAAAAATTGGTATCTCTTAGGCAGAATGATATTTTAAAATACACAGATGCTGCAAATAAAACATCTCGTGGCTGTTCAACAGAAACATAAGGCCACTGAAATATATTAATTTTTCAGTACACATGTAAATGTGGCTAAGCAAAAATTTGGCAGAAGAACAAATATTCTCACAAAGAAAATACAACACAGTAAAACATAAACACAATTAAAGGAGCCAAATTATACCCCATCAATGGATGAGAGAGGCGTGCCATTGACTCTGTCTGCATGGTAACTATACAGTCAATTTTCTGGATTATTAGACAAAATATGCACAAAAGCTTTTGGATGATTAACTGTGTATAATAGAATCCTATTAATTTAGCCAACATTCATTGAACACCTATCATATTTCATGCACTATGATAACCACTGGAACTACCAAGATGAAAAGAGGCACAGTCCACACACTTAGAAGCCTGACACCTTAAGTCTTTTCTTTACTGTGTAGCTTTAGATGCATTATAGATCAGCTTACGTTTCTTGAATACCAAGCAAAGTCTGATACAACATGATTCGTCAAAGTTCAGCAATGCTCTTTCCTTACACAAGCATGTAAAGACGAAATTCACTTTACAGTCTACGACATTTCAGCAATATATAGACATTAAAAATATATTTCATTTTAAAATGTCTTGTTCATTCATTTATTTCGCTCAAAAAATATTTATCAAGGGCTTATTCTGTGCAACATTCTGTAACTGGAGACACAGCAATGAAATATCAGCATACTCCTTGTTTTTCAGAACTGTAATTGTATATTATTCTTTTCACAATAACAAAGCTCCTTAGACCCTTCCATCTGGACAGATTATTTCTTTGTTTCCCTGCTGTTAGAGTCTGCCCTTCTCCTGAGAATATCTACGCTTCACTCATCTCCACTCAACTTATTTGGCTCAGTCTTTACTTCCTTGTCTACCCAACAAGGAAGTAAAGATTATTATCTGGTTATTATCATCAGATCTGATTATTATTATCTGACACACTAATATATGCTAATGAATCAATAAAATATCTGCCCCCTACTGAGTGACAGTTGTGCATTTGTGTAGTGTCCTTCTAGAGACCATGTGTTTAAACTTAAGTGAGTCTACTGGTAGGTATTTCAAACTCTTAGACAGTTCGAGGAAATGATGAGATTGAATCCCTAAGCAGTTACCTGTATGGCTATGCAGGGATTATACTATTACCATCTGGTGTTAAGTGTTGTGAAAGTATTTTGGTATTTAACTGCACTGCCCATCTCATGGCGAGGTGTTCCCAATATGACACTCATACCTTCTGTTTTGGAGACTTAGGCATGGTCCTTTGATTGATGAATGTAATCATTTCATTAAAAGAGGTGTTTTTGTTTTCATCCTTCATCCTGCTGTGTCCTACTAATCATTTACTAAAATGAACAGAGGACATCCATCCTCAAAAATCAGGTTTAACAGCCTCTATTTCACATGCACTTTATCAATCTAGTCTGCTGTCAGAGTAAACCAATAATCAGGAATACTTTCTATTATATGCAATGAATTTCAGTGTTCTAAATGCAGTTAATTTAAGACCATTGTAGGAATAAAGAAGCTAAAGGCAAAGGAGAAAAGGAAAGATATACCTATCTGAATGCAGAGTTCCAAAGAATTGCAAAGAGAGATAAGAAATCCTTCCTCACTTCTCAATGCAAAGAAATAGAGAAAAACAATAGAATGGGAAGAACTAGAGATCTCTTCAAGAAAATTAGAGATACCAAGGGACTATTTCATGCAAAGATGGGCACAAGAAAGGACAGATGTGGTATGGATCCAACAGAAGCAGAAGATATTAAAGAATAGGTGGCAAGGATACACAGAAGAACTACACAAAAAAGATCTTCATGACCCAGACAACCATGAATGTGTGATCACTCACATAGAGCCAAACATCCTGGAATGCGAAGTCAAGTGGCCTTAGAAAGCATCATTACGAACAAAGCTAGTGGAGGTGATGGAATTCCATTTGAGCTATTTCAAATCCTAAAAGAGGATGCTGTGAAGGTGCTGCACTCAATATGCCAGCAAATTTGGAAAACTCAGCAGAGGTCACAGGACTGGAAAAGGTCAGTTTCATTACAATCCAAGGAAAGGCAATGCCGAAGAATGTTCAAACTACCACACAATTGTACTCATCTCACAGGCTACCAAAGTAATCCTTAAAATTCCCCAATTAGGCTTCAACAGTCTGTGAACTTCCAGATGTTTAAGCTGGATTTAGAAAAGGCAGAGGCACTAGAGATCAAATTGCCAACATCCACTGGATCATCGAAAAAGCAAGAGAGTTCCAGAAAAACATCTACTTCTGCATTATTTAACTACCCCAAAGCCTTTGACTTTGTGGATCACAACAAAATGTGGAAAAATTTTTAAGAAACGGGAATATCAGACCACCTTACCTGCCTCCTGAGAAATCTGTATCAGGTCAAGAAGCAACAGTTAGAACTGGACATGGAACAACAGGCTGGTTCCAAACTGGGAAAGGAGTACCTCAAGCCTGTATGTTGTCACCCTGCTTATTTAACTTATATGCAGAGTACATCATATGAAATGCCAGGCTGGATGAAGCACAAGCTGGAATCAAGACTGCCAGGAGAAATATCAATAACCTCAGATATACAGATGACACCATCCTTATGGCAGAAAGTAAAGAGGAACTAAAGAGCCTCTAGATGAAAGTGAAAGAGGAGAGTGAAAAGTTGGCTTAAAGCTCAACATTCAGAAAACTAAGATCATGGCATCCGGTCCCATCACTTCATGACAAATAGATTAAGAAACAATGGAAACCGTGAGAGACTTTATTTTTGGGGCTCCAAAATCATTGCAGATGGTGACTGCAGCCATGAAATTAAAAGACTCTTGCTCCTTGGAAGAAAAGCTATGACCAACATAGACAGTATGTTAAAAAGCAGAGTCATTACTTTGCTGACAAAGGTCCATCTTGTCAAAGCTATGGTTTTTCCAGTAGTCATGTTGGAGACGGAAATGGCAACCAACTCCAGTATTCTTGCCTGGAGAATCCCAGGGACAGGAGCCTGGTGGGCTGCCGTCTATGGGGTCATTTAGAGTCGGACATGACTGATGTGACTTAGCAGCAGCAGCAGCATGTATGGATGTGAGAATTGGACTGTAAAGAAAGCTGAGCACCAAAGAATTGATGTTTTTGAACTGTGGTGTTGGAGAAGACTCTTGAGAGTCCCTTGGACTGCAAGAAGATCCAACCAGTTCAACCCAAAGGGAATTAGTTCTGAATATTCATTGGAAGGACTGATGCTGAAGCTGAAACTTCAGTACTTTGACCAGCTGATGAGAAGAACTGAGTCATTGGAAAAGACCCTGATTCTTGGAAAGATTGAAGGCAGGAGGAGAAGGGGATGACAGAGGATGAGATGGTTGGATGGCTTCACTGACTCTGTGGACATGAGTTTGAGCAAGTTCTGGGAGATGGTGATGGAAAGAGAAGCCTGGCATGCTGCAGTCCATGTGGTCGGAAAGTCGGACACAACTGAGCAACTGAACTGAACTGAATTGAACTAAGGAATAACTACCATTAATGCATGGGGAACTGTGCTACTTCTCTTTATTTTCCAACTCATGTGGTTCCCTTTATAGTTTGATGAGGTGGATTATATATCTCCACTTCACAGTGAAGAAACTGAGATTAAAATCTTTGGCTTTGGTTGCATAACTAGTGAGTGTAACATTTTAGACTAAAACAAGCAGAACAGATTTCAACAGTGTCAGAAATAGAGCCTGACCAAAACTACTTCTGCCACTACCTACCACTGTGATTGAAAGTCTACTTTCAGAAAATCATTATTTGGAGTTCTTAAGATATTTTACTTGACTTGATCTTTTTTGCTGTTGTTTCATTTTAGAAGCTTATTAAATAAATGTGTTCCCCTAAGAGGAATAATGCCTAAAGATTTTCACCTAAAATATTACTGAACATTTAGACATTTTATAGGGAGACACTGTCTTTATGAGCGCTACACCTTATATCTAATCTTACTAAATCTAAGATGCCCTTAATTGGAAAATGCACCAATTTTCTATGTACTACTGAAAAAATGCCAGTTAATCATGACAGTGATAATGATATTTTATCACATCAACTAAAAGTTACATCTCAATTTCAAAGATGCTAAAATGTTAAAAATTCACTTTTTATGTTTGGCAAAATAATGTAGAACATCTGAACGTGAAGAAAGTAAAATAAGATGGAATTCAAACTAATATTACCTGCTTTATCCATTTTAAAAAAGATTACTGAAATTACTAGTTAATTCCTTAAATGGGTTTGATACATCATATTTAAATAGTTCTGTGTTATTGCAGAATTAGAATAGGCACAATCATTATATTCAGAGGAATACAGTTGCTATAGTTATGAGTTTAATTAAGAAAATACTGATTTAATATCTATTACTTATACTTTGTTTTGTACAATGTAAAGGCAAAACAAGAAGAGGCACAATGTTCTTTGATTCTTAGAATTTCTAACTGAGGCCAAGATGAGGAACTGTTTCAGTTTAAGTGGGTCAGTCAGTCAGTCAGTTCAGTCACTCAGTCGTGTCCAACTCTTTGCGACCCCATGAATCACAGCACGCCAGGCCTCCCTGTCCATCACCAACTCCCGGAGTTCACTCAGACTCACGTCCATCGAGTCAGTGAAGCCATCCAACCATCTCATCCTCTGTCATCCCCTTCTCTTCCTGCCTTCAGTCTTTCCCAGAATCAGGGTCTTTTCCAATGACTCAGTTTTTCTCATCAGCTGGTCAAAGTATTGAAGTTTCAGCTTCAGCATCAGTCCTTCCAATGAATATTCAGAACTAATTCCCTTTAGGATGAACTGGTTGGATCTCCTTGCAGTCCAAGGGACTCTCAAGAGTCTTCTCTAATACCACAGTTCAAAAGCATCAATTCTTTGGTGCTCAGATTTCTTTATAGTCCAGCTCTCACATTCATACATGATCACTGGAAAAACCATAGCCTTGACTAGACGGACCTTTGTTGGCAAAGTAATGTCTCTGCTTTTCAATATGCTGTCTAGGTTGGTCATAACTTTCCTTCCAAGGAGTAAGAGTCTTAATTTCATGGCTGCAGTCACCATCTGCAGTGATTTTGGAGCCCAAAAAATAAAATCTGACACTGTTTCCACTGTTTCCCCAACTATTTCCCGTGAAGTGATGGGACAAGATGCCATGATCTTCTACACCATAACTCTGTCCTAACATCATTTGTAAAGTGCTTCTAAGAACCTTCTAGGTATTTGAGTCCTCCGGTATCCCAGCAGGCAGTGCAGCCTAGAGATGCTGACAAAGGACTGGAAGGAGCAATCGCAGCTGCTTTCCGAGGAGTCGGTATTGCCGAGATTGCCAAAATGCTTTGGAGTTTTTAACTGATTTTTAAGAAAAACCCCAAATAGATTTGAGACTGTAAAAACCGACGCCTCAGCGAGGGGGATTTAGTGCCAATGCATCAACAAAAGACAGCCAGATTTACTGGAAGGAAATCTTCCTGTCTTTGTGTTTCCCACAGAGCTAATATCTTATGCAGATGATCAGTCAACACATAAGCAAGTGTTGACACTCTATAATCCCTATGAGTTTGCCTTGAAGTTCAAAGTGTAATTCGTCATAGAGATGTCCGATCCTGTCACTATGGCGCAATAGACAAATTCCATCTCCAAGTTTCCGAGCAAAGCCAGAGGAAGGCTTTAAGAAGCAAAGAGGTTGTGGCTACTCTTCTCCCATCCGCAAAAGAACAACAAAAGGAAGAGGAGGAAAAAAGAGTAAAAGAACATTTAACTGAAAGTTTATTTTTTGAGCAGTCGTTTCAACCAGAAAATAGAACTGCCTGTCTTCCTGGCAGTGGTGTGTTTTACAGCTCTGATGCTTCCCACGCTGGGGGATGTGGAATGGCTGGTGCCTCTCTACCTCCACTTAAGTGTGAATCAAAAATCAGTGGCTGCTTATATCTTAGGTATTATCACAAGGGCTATATTTAGAACATGAACAAGGAGTTCAGTTGACTTCTAAAGTACATTTATCTTGAAAATATGAACGTGGACTGCCTTTTATCTCTATTTCATCCCATTAACATGCTACAAACTATAGAATGATTTACAATCATTTCAAATGTATAATATATATTTTAAATTACTCTATAATTTTATTCCAAGGACTCCAGCACATTATATTACAGATAGCAGGGAGGCTTCTGAGTGACACTTAGGAAATTATTTGAAGAAATTCTTTTTATATCTAAGCCACCCATGCAAAAGACTTTAATTAAGACATTTCTTTTTTTCTCATCCTTTTCCTAATTCACTTTGATTGTTGCAGTCATGTGTCCTTCAAAGTTAAAGGCCTAAAAGAGCAAACTGACCAGTCTAAAAGTAAAAGTACATTTACTTCCTAGGTACGAACATCAATGTTCCTATGTAGACTATGCCTTGTCCTCTATTATTATAAACACTTGCCATGGTATTTCTAAAATACAAGTTTTACAGTTAATATGTAGAGAGTAATAAAAAGCATAAAGTTAAAAAAAAAAGAACACTTCTGTATTCAGCTCAATACAACCATCATTGCCAATCCTGATTCAAGAATATCCAATCATCACTTCTAGTATAACCTGAAGTATCCTCTGTTTATCCTCTCCTATTATTGTACCCTTTACTTCATCAACCACCTGAGCAAAATTTCAAATTAGTTTTTTATTTATTTCTTGTTTTTAAATATTATCCATTTATAATTAACTATAAAGTAAACATCAGAATAGACAGCAATAGAAATATCATAAACCTCAGAGTCGGAGTTGAATTTGAATTACATTTTCAGGCTTGATTTCTTTAGTTGCAAAACATAAGAATTAAAAGAAATAACATAAGTAGCTGGTATGTAATGAGTACCAATATACATTAGCTTCCCACAGACGCATGCTTTGTAAACAGTCAAGTGTGTTGATTTCTTTAAGGATGCCCTACGTCGTGACATTTTGGAGCTCTAGCAGTGGGTAAGAGAAGACACAACAGTTGTGGCTGAGGTTGAAAAGAAAATAAATATCCTAAAATTCTGGAGGACACCTAAGTAAGTAATAAGTGTAGTCACTCAGTTGTGTCCAACTTTTTGCAACCCCATGATGTAGCCCCGTAAACTCCTCTGTCCACGGGATTCTCCAGGCAAGAATACTGGAGTGGATTGCCACTTCCTTCTCAAGGGACACTTAGGGGGACATCTAAGATATGTTTAATAAGAAACACAATTTAATAATTTAATAATAAATATTTTACGTTTCTCAAATGGGCACAAAGCTACTTATTAATATACACATGTTTCAGAAGACTCTTAATACTTACACTTTTTAACAATGTGTTCATTTTTCCCTCCCACTTTCCTTCCCCACCACTTTTCTTACTTTTACTTCCTAAGTCTGCTTCAAAGTCCCTATTATTGTATAGTTGTGGCTTTGTTAACTAGTGCTTAGAAGAAGCCTTTCTAATTACTTTGTCCCTTCACCTCAATCTTTGGATGAAAATCAAATATGCAGAAAAGAGACTCCAATGGCTGTTTCATTCTCATCTCTGTAACGGGAAAAACCAGAAACAGCTAACTTTGATTCAATGTTTTACAAAATTCTAGTCAAGTTTCAGTGCCTGTGTAAAATTAATTGAGATGAACATAAATTCTTCTTTGTTATTTCTGGTCCATGAATTAATTTTTCTAAAAGTTTCTACTTTGATTCTTCTATAGTAATCAGGATCCTAGGTACAAGTTAGTAGCTTTTTGGTGACAATCCTCAAGCAGTAGTTTGATAAGGATCTCTCTCCCCCTCCACCATTCTGGAAATGTATCTGCAAACATTTAATCTCAATTTCACACTGAATTTTTATTGTGACTTCTTATGTTGGTTTTGGACAACTTTTAACTTGATAAATAAATAGCCACACTTTATTTTCCATATTTTAACTGCTATTTTATGCATCTTCCTACTTTGTACTAAGAAGGTAGAAGAAAAAATCAGTACTTATCAGTGAAAATTCATAGTTATAAAAAACTGAAACAAAGCAACACCTGTACCGTTTTATTTTTACTGTTTCAAGACAGGCAGAACTTTAATAATTAGTTTTAGGAAAAAATTTTAACAAGTCAACAAAAAATCGGAACACCTCAAATTCATTTTTCTGATGCATAATGACTAGTAACATCCCTACAGCTAGCTGTTTTTGTGTGATTGATTTCTCAGCACAACATATTTACTTTTAGAAAAAAGTTTTCTTTATATGTTAGTTCTTTATAGGATTCTCCCATAACAAGGTTTTATTATACATTCACCTTAGCTAGGGCTTCCCTGGTGGCTCAGAGGTTAAAGCTTCTGCCTGTAATGCAGAAGACCTGGGTTTGATCCTTGGGTTGGGAAGATCCCCTGGAGAAGGAAATGGCAACCCACTCCAGTATTCTTGCCTGGAGAATCCCATGGAGGGACGAGCCTGGTAGGCTACAGTCCACGGGGTTGCGAAGAGTCGGACACGACTGAACTACTTCACTTTCACTTTCACCTTAGCTAATGCTTCCTGCTCTACTTTCTTCATATTTATATTCTCAGAAGGAGTGCTACTATTTCCTAAAATACACACTAAACTGTTATCAGCTGGCAGTGAAGTTAGTCATAAAACTGAAGCTATTATATTTGAAGTAACTTGGCAATTAATACCAAATTACATTGACAGGTCTTATTAGGTAAATTATTCAACATAAATCCTCTGGCTCAATTAATTGCTGTATAACAAAACTTTTAACTTTAGGAATACCTATACTAAGAAGCCAATGATATCTTGTTTCAAATGAATATTTGTTTTTCTTTTAAGCAAGTAATAGTACATCTCCTATGGTTAGATTTACAATGGCACAACTCCTAGGTAAGTCCTTACCTTTCCAATCTTCTAATCTTAGCAGAGAGCCCTCATAATGAGCAGGGCAGACAGATTGTGAGGACTCCAGCTCTACAGCAGGGAAAGGTAATCTTAAAGAAGTATTTTCAAAGCAAAATAAAATACTTTAGAAGCACTGACTCCTGTCCATCACCTATTTTACAAATGAGGAAAGTGAAGACCCTTTCTTGTCCACAGTGACTTCTGTCCTAGTAATTTTCTTTAGCTGAGGAAAACATTTTTTGAAATCAGATCTTTTCATACACAATGTTTATTTTCTCAGAGGGGAAAAAAATGTTTCCCACCTTTCACACTTGGAAACTTACATACCTTGAAAACCTTTAAGGATTTTTGACTCAGTTTAAAATTTAAAATATTTTACTAATTATGAAAATTACCATTTCTAGCCGATAGTGCTAGATGCTTGGGGCTGGTGCACTGGGACGGCCCAGAGGGAAGGTATGGGGAGGGGGGAGGGAGGAGGGTTCAGGATGGGGACACGGGTATACCTGTGGCGGATTCATTTTGATGTTGGGCAAAACTAATACAATATTGTAAAGTTTAAAAATAAAATAAAATTTAAAAAAAGAAGAAGAAGAAGAATTCCTTATGTATGTCAGGTATTTTGTTAGACACTGAGGATCTAGAAATGAAAATATATGGCTCTCTGACATGAAAGATCTTGCAGTCTAGAAAGGAGGCAAAGTGACAAATAACTATAATTCACTATACTGATGTCATAATAAAGGTGCATGTAATGTGACAAGAAGCACAGAAGATGGGAGTTATATCTGCCTAACAGTGTAGAGTAACTTTTACATCTAAACACTCTTTCTTCTAAACTTGCTTGCTTTTTAAATAAATACCATATAAATCCTAGTATTCTAAAATTGATGTTTTCGGAACTATGATATATGGCATTTCATCGAAAACATACTGAATCCATAATATATAACAAATTGCTCTCCAGTATTCTCTTACCTAATAAATCCATCATTAATTAGAGAAGATAAGAGCAGCTTTAAAAAAAAAAAAACTTTAATAAATTTGTGATGTTGATCACTTTTCAAACATTTTGTTCTCAAGTGGTCACATATCAATAGTATTTATTGGGTCATAAATTTAAATCAGTTCGTAAATCATGTGACTCAACTTTGTGTAAACTTTCTAGACTTTTGAACTATAACCATTCCAGAGTGGAAAAGCTTCACTCTAAACTATGTGCAAGGAGATCCAACCAGTCCATTCTAAAGGAGATCAGTCCTGGGTGTTCTCTGGAAGGAATGACGCTAAAGCTGAAACTCCAGTACTTTGGCCACCTCATGCGAAGAGTTGACTCATTGAAAAAGACTCTGGAAAAGACTCAGATGCTGGGAGGGATTGGGGGCAGGAGGAGAAGGGGACGATAGAGGATGAGATGGCTGGATGACATCACTGACTCGATGGACATGAGTCTAAGTGAACTCCGGGAGTTGGTGATGGACAGGGAGGCCTGGCGTGCTGCAATTCATGGGGTCGAAAAGAGTCGGACACGACTGAGTGACTGAACTGAACTGAAACTATGTAGGGCATTGAACCTAAAATGCAATCTGAATAGGCTTTTATAACATTGTTTCTATTAAAAGTGTGATTATGCAACTCTCAGGTAAGCTCCTTCAAAGAGGAGGGATAGGAAAAATACTTAAGGCTTTCTGCTGAGGTTCCCAAAGGTTTTCACAGTAGTGTAAAGACAAACTGGAAATAGAACAGGACTCAAAAATTCTGAAACAGTTTAAATACATGCATGGCTAAAGGTGGTTTCTTTGCTAACAAAAGGAAATTAAATTCTCTTTGGAGAAAGAAATATCATATAGTCCTTCTATAACTGTCTAACTTTTCTCTATAACTTTTCCTAAAGATCTGTGGTATTCACTAAATGACCAAAACAGCAAGACCAAAATCCACATGACAGAAAAAGATCCACAGGTAGACCATTTATATATTATAGCAATCAAACAGGGACTTTAAAGTAACAATGATAAATGTGTCCAAGAAAACAAATAAGATAAAAAATTTTACTAGCAAAATGAAACCCATTAAAAATAGTCAAGTGGAAATTCTATAAAAATAAACTTACAATAAGTTAAATTGTGAATTTAATAGATATGCTTACTGGATGATAAGATACTGCAGAAGACTATTAACTTGGAAACAAAGGAGCAGAAAAATAAAGTTAGTAAAAGAATTAAAAATATATAAAAGAGAAGGAAAGTCATATGGGAATACTAAAATTATCTAACATGCCTGAAATTGGAGTACAAGAATCAATGGAATGAAAGAATATTTGCACATATATTGGACAGAGAATATTCCAAAATGGATAAAAACTAGCTGGCAACATCAAGCATAAAACATATTAAAAAGCTCTGAGATCAAAGAAGATAGGCACCTGAGCTGTACAGTCACTGAAAAAGGAAAGGAAAAAGAAAAAAAAACTTAAAAGAAGGTAGAGGGACAGAAAACAGAAAAGGAAACATTACCTTCAAAGAAGTGACAGACAATAAGACTGACAGCTTGCTGAGCAGACATGATGCAAGTCAGAAGACAATGAAATGACAGTTTAAAGTACTGAAAAAAATAAATGCCAACCTAGACACCTTCCGTCAGTGAACACATCCTTAGAAAGGTGGTGAGATGAAGAAATGTTCAGATAAATAACATATAAGAAAAGTCATTTCAAGGGCAACTGCACTAAAAGATATAACAAAATTGTTCTTTAGGAAGCAGAACTTCACAAAGCAGAAGCATAGTAAAGCAAAGGATGGGTAAGTTTTTTAAAGTATTGACCTGAGGGTAAATCTAAATAAATATTGACTGTTCTAAATAATAATATCTAGTGCTGTTTGAAGTGTGTGTATATGTGTGTGTGTATACACATATATGTACTTGTATGCATATAAGCATACAAACACACATATATATGTACCTGTACTTGTTTTTGTATATATCATTAAAATATATAACAATAGAAAAAAGTTTAGGAGGTAGGCAAATGAACTTAAAATGTATAAAGTCCAGGAATTAATAAAAAATATTAATAAAAAGTAGACCATTGAAACCTCTGGTGCAGCAATCCCCAACCTTCTTGCCACCAGAGACTAGTTTTCTGAAAGACAATTTTTCCATGAACTGGAGAGAAGGTAACGGTTTCAGGATGATTCAAGCATATTATATTCATCGTGTACTTTATTTCTGTTATTATTTTATCAGCTCTACTTGAGATGATCAGGCATCAGATCCCAAAGGCTGGGGACTCCTGCCCTATGGATCCTGCTCTATGGATATCACTTCAATAATAAATATACGTATATAATTAAAAAGCTAAGAGAATAAAGAAAATACTTTAAAATTATACAATTATTCTAAAAGAAAATAAGAGTGGAGGGGGAAAATAAACAAACAAAAAAACCCTGAATATATAAAGATAATAAATTTAAATTCCACATGTATCATTACTTATATTTATTATTTGAAATTTAAATGGATTAACTACTCCAAATTTTTTTTAAATTGTCAGACTGAATAGAAAAAAATCAAACTATACACCGCTTACAATGGATATGATTTAAATATTAAAAGACATAGAAAGTTTGAAAGAAAAAAGATGAAAAAGCATGCCATGAAAAACTATACATAGAGAGAAATATCTTGTAATAATTGTATTAGGGTTCTCCAGAGAAACAACCAACAGGATATAATATAGAGATATATAGATATAGGGCTTCGTCGTAGCTCCGTGGGAAAAGAATCTGCCTGCAATGCAGAAGATTTGGGTTCAATTGCTGGGTCAGGAAGATCCCCTTGAGAAGGAAATAGCAACTTACTCCAGTATCCTTGCCTGGAGAATCCCATAAACAGAGGAGCCTGGCAGGTTCATGGGGTCACAAGAGTCAGACCATCACCACCACAGAAATAGAGAGACTTGGCTCATGCAATTATGGAGGATAATAAATCCCTAGACCTGCAAGGCAACTAGGCAGAAGGAGTTCTCTATTACTCTGGGAAGAGTCAGACTTTCTGTTCTATTGAGACCTTTAGCTAGTCAGTTGGGGTTCACCCACACTGAGGAGAGCAATCTGCTTCACTCAGTCTACCAATTCAAATGTTAATCTCATTCAAAGACATTCTCACAAACACACCCAGATTATTGTACCAAATAACTGGACACCCATGGCCTAGTCAGGTTAATATGTAAAATTAATTATCACAACAACAAGAAAAAGATAAATTCAATTGAAATATATAACAATCTTAAATTTGTGTGGACTTAATACTACAGCACCAAAAGAGACGAAGAAAACTCTTACAGAATTGAAAGGAAAAATAGACAAATTCCAAAAATACTGAAAAAACATTAATATAAATTCTTCTTGTAATTAATAGAAAAGAAAAGCAAACAACCAACAGAAAAACATAATTGACAAAAAACATAGTTAACAGAAAACATAATTAACAGATGTGGAACACTGTCCCTAACAATAAAACAGTACACTCTATTTCTGCCTACTGCTGCTGCTAAGATGCTTCAGTCATGTCTGACTCTGTGTGACCCCAGAGACGGCAGCCCACCAGGCTCCCCTGTCCCTGGGATTTTCCAGGCAAGAGTACTGGAGTGGGGTGCCATTGCCTTCTGCCTAATAGAAATACTTTATATAAAAGGTCATCTATGGGTCACAAACCAGTCTCTACAGATTTATAATGATGAAACTAACATACAAGTCAGTCCCCTATATATGAACAAATTCCGTCTGAGAGCACATTCATAGGTCCAATGAGTCTGTAAGTCCAACAAAGTTAGCCTAGGTACCTGACTAACACAATCAGCTATACAGTATGGTACTGTAATAGGTTTTATAGTATTTTTCACATAAAAAAAAAACATAAAAAACAAACACAAAATAAAGAAAACATTTTTAATCTTACAGTATAGCACCTTGAAAAGTACAGTAGTACAGTACAACAGCTGGCATACAGAGGCTGGCATCAAGTGAACAGGCAAGAAGAGTTACTGACTGGAGGAGTGAGAAAAGAAAGAAAGGAAAGGGAAGTCGCTCAGTCAGGTCTGACTCTTTGCAACCCCATGGACTGTAGCCTACCAGGTTCCTCTGTCCATGGGATTTTCCAGGCAAGAATACTGGAGTGGGTTGGCATTTCCTTCTTCAGGAGATCTTCCCAACCCAGGTCTCCAGCATTGTAAGCAGATGCTTTACTGTCTGAGCCACCAGTGAAGTCCAGGAGGAAGGAGAGAAGGTAGGAAATGGTAGAGCTGAAGGATCATCAGCAATAGGAGAAGGAGGGCAATCTGCAATTTCACTCATGCCTGACATTGATAGCACAGGTTCTAGTTCCTTCAATTCTGGATTCAATTCTATCTACCCTCTGGAAAAGCGATCCAGAAATGTCTGGATAGTAGCTCTTTGTTGTTGTTGTTGTTGTTGTTGTTGTTTTTCTTATCATAGATTATATGATAGCACTGTATTGCCACATTCTGAAGTGTTGTTGCAACCTTTGTGTGCCATTCTGCGTTCAGGTCCTGTTCCTCAAAAAATAATATTGCCTCCTCAGATAAAAAAATTGCGCTTGCCATTTCCTGCATCATGAATCCCTTTGGTTCTTCAATTACTCCTTCTTCCTCTTGTCTCTCTTCATTCTTTCTCTTTCTCAACTCCATCAGGTCTTCTTCATTGGCAAGCTCTTCCTATTGCACAGCAAGGAGTTCAAAAAAGCCATCTTCTTGCAGTTCTAGCTCCAGTTTTTCGCTGAGGGTCACAAAGTTACTGAAGACTTTTTTTCAGGGTAATGGCTGTAACCTCATGCTAAGCAAAGTCAATGGTTTTTATGCCCTTGTAGATATTATCAAATCAGATCAGATCAGTCGCTCAGTCGTGTCTGACTCTTTGCGACCCCATGAATCACAGCACGCCAGGCCTCCCTGTCCATCACCAACTCCCGGAGTTCACTGAGACTCATGTCCATCGAGTCAGTGATGCCATCCAGCCATCTCATCCTCTGTCGTCCCCTTCTCCTCTTGCCCCCAATCCACATTATAGTCCTTCCAAAATTGCAACAAGGTTCTTCCTGATTTGTCACTCACCTTTACTGCCTGCTGAAAAGTGTGATGTAAATATTTCTTGAAAGTTGCTACAACTCCCTGGTCTGTAGGTTTGATGAGTGATGTAGTATTTGGTGGAAGATGAACTCCTCTGACGATGGGGTGAAAGCTGTCCATGAATAGGGGTTGGCCTGGAGCACTGACAAGCAGCAAAAGAATGTTGAATCAGATGTCCTCCCCCAAGCAGTTTCTCTACCTCTGAGATAAAGTGGTGGAAAAACAAGTCTTGGAAAATGACCTGTGTGACCCAGGATTTGGGGTTACTCTTCCACGTAATATGAAGCGAGCCCTTTTCTATGTTCTGGGGTTCTCTAAGTGATAAACTAAGAGAGGCTTCAGTTTCATATTGCTGAGGACTGCCACCAAACAACAGCGTTAGCTTATCCTTTGCTACCTTATAGTCTGTCATTAACTTTTCCTCCTCACTGATATAACTTCAGTCTGGCATCCTCTTCCAGTATAGTCCTGGCTCATCCACATTAAAAAGCTGTTCGGGTAAATACACGTCTTCATCAATACTTTCTCAAAGACTTTCAGGAAATTCTCAGGCATCTACCATATCTGCACTCACTGTCTCGCTACTTACTTTTATGTTGTGAAGTTTGACTCTAGCCTTGAACTAATGAAACCAGTCATGGCTGACATTAAAAGATGCACCCTCTGATTCTTCACTGTGTTTCTTTTTCAAGTCTTCATACAAGCTTTTATCTTTATCTTAAATCAGCATTAGGTTGAGCAGGACTCAACATTGATGCTGATTCTGCATCCACACGCTGAGAAATTTCTCTATCTTCTCCACCATTTTTCCATGCTCCTTCTATATTATTGTTGACATCACTGGCACAGCACACTTTACACAGTCAATGATTTTGTCTTGTTCTTTAGAATCATGTTGATGGTTGAACAACTCATTTTATGAGTGACATCTACCATCTATTCCCATCACTCAACTCAATCATTTTTACTCTTGTTTTCATTGTTATCACTTGGTGCTTCTTAGCAGTACCAGCTTCATGACCACTGCTCTCACATTTGCTTCTGGACATTTTGGGCTTGAAATAAATATACTGTACTACTGTACTATACAGTATTATAAAGTAAAGTACACAAAAGCACAATTATAGAGAATGCATGGACATGACAATGTATGCCAGACACATGAACCAACTTATGTGATTGGATATGCCAGTGCACGTTCACATCTTTGAAAGTTTCCCAACCTAAAGGTTCATTGGTAGGGGGACTCACTGTATAACATACAGAATATTTTCTTTAATTATAGTGGAGTTAGTCAGAAATGATCAAAAATATATATATCAAAAATTACCAAATTTCAGATACTTAAGTACCACATTTCTAAGCACCTACAAAACCAAAGAATTAGTCAGAATAGTAATTAGAAAGTATTTAAAACATGGAATACCAAAACGTGTGGGAAATACAGAAGGCAGTGCTTAGGAGGAATTATGTAGCCCTACTTGAAAATATTAGAAAATAAGAAAGGCTGAATAGTAGAATTACATCAAGGACCAAGAAAAGGAATGACATACTAAAATTCACCAATAAAAACTAGATAAAACTGAAAAAGAAATCAATTAAATAGAAAATAAACACATAACAGAGAAAGTCAAGAACATTAAAACTGTCCTTTCAAAAGACTAACAAAATGATGAACCTCCAGAAACATTACTCAAGGAAAAAAAAAAAAAAGAGAGAGGAATACATAGAATACAACATCACAAAAGAAAATGGGCAATATTACATACCCCACAAACATTTAAAAAAATAGTAAGAACAACTTTATGTCAATAAATTTAAAAATTTAGAGGAAGTGACTGGACAAATTTGTTTCAAAACTCAACTTTTAAAATATCAGGTGGATGAAATTGGAGCCTATTAAACAGAGTGAAGTAAGCCAGAAAGAAAAACATCAATACAGTATACTAATGCATATATATGGAATTTAGAAAGATGGTAATGATAACCCTGTATGCGAGACAGCAAAAGAGACACAGATGTATAGAACAGTCTTTTGGACTCTGTGGGAGAGGGAAAAGGTGGGATGATTTGGGAGAATGGCATTGAAACATGTATAATATCATATAAGAAACGAATCGCCAGTCCAGGTTCAATGCAGGATACAGGATGCTTGGGGCTGGTGCACTGGGATGACCCAGAGGGATGGTACAGGGAGGGAGGTGGGAGGGGGGTTTAGGATGGGGAGCACATGTACACCTGTGTCGGATTCATGTTGATGTATGGCAAAACCAATAAATATTGTAATTAGCCTCCAATTAAAATAAATAAATTTTAAAAAATAAACAAACAAATAAAATATCAATAGGCTTTCCACCTGTTAAAGTAGATGAATCCATAGCAATCCCACCGCTGGGCATACACACCGAGGAAACCAGAATTGAAAGAGACATGTGTACCCCAATGTTCATCACAACACTGTTTCTAATAGCCAGGACATGGAAGCAACCTAGATGTCCATCAGCAGATGAATGGATAAGAAAGCTGTGGTACATATACACAATGGAGTATTACTCAGCCATTAAAAAGAATACATTTGAATCAGTTCTAATGATGTGGATGAAACTGGAGCCTATTATACAGAGTGAAGTAAGCCAGAAAGAAAAACATCAATACAGTATACTAACACATATATATGGAATTTAGAAAGATGGTAACAATAACCCTGTATATGAGATAGCAGAAGAGACACAGATGTATAGAACAGTCTTTTGGACTCTGTGGGAGAGGGAGAGGGTGGGATGATTTTGGAGAATGGCATTGAAACATGTATAATATCATATAAGAAATGAATCGCCAGTCCAGGTTCGATGCAGGATATAGGATGCTTGGGGCTGGTGCACTGGGATGACCCAGAGGAATGGTACAGGGAGGGAGGTGGGAGGGGGGTTCAGGATGGGGAGCACATGTACATCTGTGGCAGATTCATGTTGATGTATGGCAAAACCAATACAATATTGTAAAGTAATTAGCCTCCATTTAAAATAAATAAATTTGAATTTTTTAAAAATTAAATTCCATTTGTTAATTCTATGCATCTGAATCGGGTTCTGATGATTATTTGTCTCCCCAGATAATATTTCTTGCCTTTAACGTGTCCTATACTTTTTTTGTTGAAATGTGAACAAGATAGGATACACTAGAGATAAATGGGACTCTTCTGTGAGAATTTTTTTTTTTTTCTTTCATGTCATCAGGATCAAGAGTTTCTAAAAACTTTATTGGAATATAGTTGATTTTCAATGTTGTTAGTTTCAGTGTACAATAAAGTGATTCAGTTATACATATACATAATGTATTATTTTTCTAATTGTTTCCCCATATAGGTTATCACAGAATACTGTGAAAGGTTCCCTGTGCTCTACAGTGAGTTCTTGTTATCTGACTCATATCTTAGTGTGTGTATGTTAATCCCAAATTCTTGATTTATTCCTCTCCCCCATATTTCCCTTTTGGTAACTGTACATTTGTTTTTTTTTATATCTGTAAGTCTGTTTTTTTTTTTGTAAATAAATTTGTGTCATTAAAAGAATAAATAAATAAAATAAAATAAATAAAATTTTTTAAAAAAAAGTTCTAGGTGGAAACATAGCACGGAACAAGAATGTTCATGATCATTATATCTATTCAACGTAGCACTGGATGGTTTATAAGGCAGTAGAATAAGGCAACAAATAGTAAATATATTTCCCAATTCAACATTTTGTTCTGGATTTATGTATAAAATCATGCCATTTGCAAATAATAGATTTCTCTTTTTCATTTCTAATATTTGCAACTTATGGCATCTTCCACTAGCTTCCATTTTCTAATCTTAAACCTAGTTATTGGGTCTTCTACAGGACTACCCAGAAAACAGCATGTGTCTCCTGAGGTTAGAGGTGGCATAGTTGACCAGAAAGTCTAAAAGGCATAGAGATCAGATGGCTGTGCCAAATGAGTAAAATGAGCATAGCAGAAGTTACTGTCATGTTAGACATCACTTACACGTCTAGAGTTTGCTCCTGGTAAGAAGGCATGAGTTTTTTCTGTGGATCAATAGAGGAACATGTGAGAGAAAGTAGACAGAACCCACCATAAATTTTCTCACATTGAAAACAATAATAAGAACACTAGATCCCCTGGAGAAGGAAATGGCAATCCACTCCAGTACTCTTGCCTGGAGAATCCCATGGAGGGAGAAGCCTGGGGGGCTACAGTCCATGGAGTTGCAAAGAGTAGGACACGACTGAGTGACTTCACTTCAGTTCACATTATGTTTACCATGGGATTAGTGGATAGATAAATAGAGGGCTAGATAGGCAGGCAAGTAGGTAGGTATATAGATGTAATTTCCTCTCAGGAGCTCTATGATGTTAGTTCTATTTATTATCATACCTCTTCCAGATGACAAAACTGAAGCAAGAGATATTAAGTAACCTGCCCAAAGTCACATGGCTAGTAAGTGGTATAACAAGGATTTGAACTCAGACAGCCAAGTTCAAGACCTTCTTTAGCACCATGCTTTGCAACATAAACAAAAAAAGTCTAGGAAAAGTACATCTCCAGAAAACTAGGAGGTAGTAAGAGGAAAGGTTGAATCCAGAGAAAATTACACCTCTTCATCACAGAAACCTATGAAAGAGCACATGAAAGAAAGAGCTTTAAATACCTATCAACTCAAAAAGAGAAAGTTAACCTGGCAGAATCAAGTAAGTACATTTATTTGACAGCCCCCCCACCTTTTATGCCTCTGTCTTTCCCTAGTTTGACCCTAGAGGGTTTTGGAACTTCTAGTTCCAGGAATAAAATATTACCTTCTTTCGCTTTCCTTTATTCATTTAAAATACTAAAAAAAAAAAAAAAAAAGAATCACAGTTTAAAAAAAAAACAGCTTAACTCATATTTTTCAGATTATTCTCTTATTCTGACTTCACTGTAAGAAGGATTCACACCATTTCTTTTAGTTCATTATAATTTTCAAATTTCTAGTCTCTGCAGGTGTGTGTCCTCTGTTACACAAAGGATCCAATGCTCATATTTGGGAATACATGATGAAAAAGACCTTAGTTGTTGCTTTCCTCCTAACAGTCTTTTTCTTGCCAAACCAATTAAGTAAATAAGCTGTAGTTTCTACTCTAAAGATAAAAACACACATTTACAGTTGCCCAAATATGTTTTCCTTTTCTTACATAAAAGGAAATACTCAGAGGATTTAATTATAACAAGACTTGACATTTGTGGCATAAATATGATAGGTTCGTTAATGTTTGTGTACTTTCTTTAAACACAGAAACAAATTAAAGGATCTAGCAAGCTGGCTTAAATGCTGTATGGCAGCTGACAAGCTGGAAACGTGCCACATGGATACTATAATTGTTGCAATTAGCTAGCGCCTCTTGGACAAAAATTTTGTCTTTCCTTACAGGATTTTTTTAATGCAGAGGAGAAATATTGGGAAAATTAAGACAGTCTTATGGAAGTGATAACTGTTAAAAGAAAAGAAAGATTAAGACCAGCCTATATTGTGAACCTGCAAGAATCTTCAAAAGAGGGCCTAAAATATTGCCTCAGCAGCAGTTTTCACATTAGCCTAGAGTCATTTTAAACTTACAAAGTTCAACTGAGGCAGGTGCTGGGCAGACAAAGACTGGAAGAATCCTGTTGAGAAATGATCACAGCAGGATAGTTACTAAGAATAAGAGGAAGAATATTAACCAAAAAGGGTTTTCCAAACAATTTTCCAAATTCTGAAGGAACATCAGCCAAAGTATTATATTTTACCCTCTAACTCTAAATTTGATCTATTTGATCTACCATTTTTCACAGAGAGAATATTTTTTAAAAGCATTTCCCACTTCTTCCTGCTTCTGAAGTCAGTTCTACAAGGGGTTAACAAAAATCTAAATAGTGCTTCTAAAATAAAAGCTTCACAGATTCACTCGGCTGATGGATTCACAAAACGGTAACAGAGCAACAAAACTCATTCCTCCACCAATACTATGTTCTTTTGCACTTTCTTTAGCCTGTATATACTATCATGAACAGTTACTTCAGCTGGAATTAGAACACATTTAGTTTGAGCTGAATCTCAATTTAGATGTTCCTCCTTCTAGGCATCTTCTCATGATTCTTCCAAATATTAGAATCCTCAACACTCCCCAAACTATAGGACTTGTGCTAGGACACATTGAAAGTGAAAGTGTTATTTACTCAGTCGTGTCCAACTCTTTGTGACGCCATGAACTGTAGCCCGCTAAGCCCCTCTGACCATGGAATTCTCCAGGCAATGACACTGGAGTGGGTTGCCATTTCCTTCCCTAGGGCATCTTCCCAACCCAGGGATTGAAAGTGGGTCTCCCACATTGCAGGCATATTCTTTACCATCTGAGCCACCATGGAAGTCCACACTAGAACATATTAGAAGAATCTAAATGTTTAATGTTCTTAATATGTTTCCATAGTATCCTGTATTTCTCCTCTCATAGTACATACTTAGCATGCACTGTATTGAATTCAATTATTTTTCTTCCTGTGCTAATCTTATAAAATATATAAAAGCAGAAGACCTGCCTTTACTGTTCACTGTTACATCCCCAAAGCTCAGTGCAAAGCCTAACACCACAATGACAACATTGAAAATACATGGATGGAAACAATAGCTAAACTAAAATAGAGCATACACAAAAATTCACATAGTGAAGCTTTGACTCAGACATATATGTGGATTTTGGACAGCACTATAACATTCAGGTATGACCTAAATCAAATCCCTTATGATTATACAGTGGAAGTGAGAAATAGATTTAAGGGACTAGATCTGATAGACAGAGTTCCTGATGAACTATGGACTGAGGTTCGTGACATTGTACAGGAGACAGGGATCAAGACCATCCCCATGGAAAAGAAATGCAAAAAAGCAAAATGGCTGTCTGGGGAGGCCTTACAAATAGCTGTGAAAAGAAGAGAAGCAAAAGGCAAAGGAGAAAAGGAAAGATATAAGCATCAGAATGCAGAGTTCCAAAGAATAGCAAGAAGAGATAAGAAAGCCTTCTTCGGCGATCAATGCAAAGAAATAGAGGAAAACAACAGAATGGGAAAGACTAGAAATCTCTTCAAGAAAATCAGAGATACCAAAGGAATATTTCATGCAAAGATGGGCTCGATAAAGGACAGAAATGGTATGGACCTAACAGAAGCAGAAGATATTAAGAAGAGGTGGCAAGAATACACAGAAGAACTGTACAAAAAAGATCTTCATGACCCAGATAATCACGATGGTGTGATCACTCACCTAGAGCCAGACATCCTGGATTGTGAAGTCAAGTGGGCCTTAGGAAGCATCACTATGAACAAAGCTAGTGGAGGTGATAGAATTCCAGTTGAGCTATTCCAAATCCTGAAAGATGATGCTGTGAAAGTGCTGCATTCAATATGCCAGCAAATTTGGAAAACTCAGCAGTGGCCACAGGACTGGAAAAGGTCAGTTTTCATTCCAATCCCAAAGAAAGGCAATGCCAAAGAATGCTCAAACTACCGCACAACTGCACTCATCTCACAGGCTAGTAAAGTAATGCTCAAAATTCTCCAAGCCAGGCTTCAGCAATATGTGAACCGTGAACTTCCTGATGTTCAAGCTGGTTTTAGAAAAGGCAAAGGAACCAGAGATCAAATTGCCAACATCTGCTGGATCATCGAAAAAGCAAGAGGCTTCCAGAGAAACATCTCTTTCTGCTTTATTGACTATGCCAAAGCCTTTGACTGTGTGGATCACAATAAACTGTGGAAAATTCTGAAAGAGATGGGAATACCAGACCACCTGATCTGCCTCTTGAGAAACCTATATGCAGGTCAGGAAGCAACAGTTAGAACTGGACATGGAACAGACTGGTTCCAAATAGGAAAAGGAGTACTTCAAGGCTGTATATTGTCACCCTGCTTATTTAACTTATATGCAGAGTACATCATGAGAAACACTGAACTGGAAGAAACACAAGCTGGAATCAAGATTTACGGGAGAAATGTCAATAACCTCAGATATGCAGATGATACCACCCTTATGGCAGAAAGTGAAGAGGAACTAAAAAGCCTCTTGATGAAAGTGAAAGTGGAGAGTGAAAAAGTTGGCTTAAAGCTCAACATTCAGAAAACGAAGATCATGGCATCTGGTCCCATCACTTCATGGGAAATAGATGGGGAAACAGTGGAAACAGTGTCAGACTTTATTTTTTGGGCTCCAAAATCACTGCAGATGGTGACTGCAGCTATGAAATTAAAAGACGCTTACTCCTTGGAAGGAAAGTTATGACCAACCTAGATAGCATATTCAAAAGCAGAGACATTACTTTGCCAACAAAGGTTCATCTAGTCAAGGCTATGGTTTTTCCTGTGGTCATGTGTGGATGTGAGAGTTGGACTGTGAAGAAGGCTGAGCGCTGAAGAATTGATGCTTTTGAACTGTGGTGTTGGAGAAGACTCTTGAGAGTCCCTTGGATTGCAAGGAGATCCAACCAGTCCATTCTGAAGGAGATCATCCCTGGGATCTCTTTGGAAGGAACGATGCTAAAGCTGAAACTCCAGTACTTTGGCCACCTCATGGGAAGAGTTGACTCATTGGAAAAGACTCTGATGCTGGGAGGGATTGGGGGCAAGAGGAGAAGGGGATGACAGAGGATGAGATGGCTGGATGGCATCACTGACTCGATGGACGTGAGTCTGGGTGAACTCCGGGAGTTGGTGATGGACAGGGAGGCCTGGCGTGCTGTGATTCATGGGGTCGCAAAGAGTCGGACACGACTGAGCGACTGATCTGATCTCATCTGATAAAAAACAACAACAAGCCAACAAAACGAGCAGAAATCAGGGAGGAGTAGTGCAATGGCAACCCACTCCAGTACTTTTGCCTGGAAAATCCCATGGATGGAGGAGCCCAGTAGCCTGTAGTCCGTGGAGTCACTAAGAGTCGGACACGACTGAGCGACTTCACTTTCACTTTTCACTTTCATGCATTGGAGAAGGAAATGGCCACCCACTCCAGTGTTCTTGCCTGGAGAATCCCAGGGACAGGGAAGCCTGGTGGGCTGCCGTCTATGGGGTCACACAGAGTCAGACACAACTGAAGCGACTTAGCAGCAGCAGCAGCAGTGGTTGACAAAAAAAAAAAAAAAGGAAGAAATAACAGCAAAACTTACAAACAAGGAACATTCACTAGAAAGTAATTCCACATGCAAGTTAAAAGCTGTACAAGTTACTTTGTCACAATTTGAGAAATACTTAATAAAGCCATCTCTTACGTGAAGGAAGTCACAAACCAGAAATTTTAGAACTCAGAACAAAGATGGTGAGACAAAAGAGGAAATAATGTGTGAGCTGATAGTACTTGGGAAAGAAGTTAGAAGGAATAAAAACAATCACAGAAATGAAGGAACACAAATAACAGAAAGTGATGGAAGTTCTGAAGGAACACAAAGAACAGAAACTGATGAAAATATAGTAAGTGAAAGAGTAAATACAAATTTGTGTCAAACTTAAAAGTAATGGAGTTAAGGAAAATTGAGAAGAATCAGAGAGACTATATTTAAAAAGAAGACAGACAAACCAAGCCAATATAGAATAACTGGAGTCTCCAAAGATAAAAAAAAGACAAAAATCTATATTTAAATATTCCATTCCAGAAAACTCTCATTTTCTGAAACTAGCAGAGTGTATCATAGCAGTAGAAGTGAGCCAGAATGACTAATAATAAGCTATATCCCAGTCAAGTTATTAAACCTTGACGATACAGAAACAAGCAGGAGAAAGTGGGCGAAGGGGGAGAACAAAGCAAGCTTCAAATTTCTCTGCAGCAACAGATAATAACAGAATAGAGTGAAAAAATATCCAAAATATCATCAAAGAAAGAAAAGCCCAGGGTTTATTATACAGACAAATATACAAGAATTATAGAAATATTGTTTCCATGAACATTAAGTATCTACTTAAAAAATTGTTATAAAAATCATTTTTTCAAAAAGTCAGATTGATTGACTGAGATCAACTAATTATATTGATAGAATTGAGACCAAAATAAAAATGGAGATAAAAGTGGCTTGACCACACAATTTCTATTTTCATTGCTCTTTATTTCCTCCTGCGTCTTTGAGTTTCCATTTGGAAAAGTTTCCGTACTGCCTGAATAAAACCCTTTAGCATCTTTTTGTGCCATGTTACTGACAGATACTCACAGTTTTGTTCATCCAAAAATGTATTAATTTAACTTTCATTCTTAGTGAATTCTTTCACTCAATAGAGGATTTCCGGTTGGCATTTTGAAGTTGCTATTCCATTACCTTTAAAACCACAATTCTCTTTTCTAGCAAGAAATCACCTGCCAGTGATCACTATTGCTCTCAAGATAATCTTTTTTTTTTTTTTAATTCAGCTGCACTTGGCATTTTCTTACATCTTTTTAAGTATTATATTCCCTATCTACTCCTTCTCTCAACAATCCTACTTGAATTAGAATGACTCACTTGTGTACTTTACATTCTCTTGCTTATTTTCAGTTTTGATTTGTCCATGTTCTTTCTGGGCATGTTCTTCTGACCTATCTGCTGCTGCTGCTGCTGCTGCTAAGTCGCTTCAGTTGTGCCTGACTCTGTGCAACCCCATAGACGGAAGCCCACCAGGCTTCCCTGTCCCTGGGATTCTCCAGGCAAGAACACTAGAATGGGTTGCCATTTCCTTCTCCATTGTGTGAAAGTGAAAAGTGAAAGTGAAGTTGCTCAGTCATGTCCGACTCCTAGTGACCCCATGGACTATAGCCTACCAGGCTCCTCTGTCCATGGGATTTTCTAGGCAAGAGTACTGGAGTGGCTTTCCATTGCCTTCTGATCCATTAGTTCACAAATGCTGTCCTCATCTATATCTAATATATTGAGAAATCTTTACTGATTATTTCTAAATCTTGTTATTACATTTGTTGGCCTTAAAATAATTTATTTCTTATGGTGTCCAGTTCTCTACAAAATTAAGTTCATATTTTATCTCCTTTAACTTATTTTTGGAGGCGGGGGGAGACTCTCTGATGGCTCCACTATCCGGAGACCTATGGGTTTATTCCACTGCTTATTTCTGCTGGGTTTTTTTCACCCTGTTTCTTCTCCTTGTCCACCATGATATCCTGAATACTTTTTATTATGTTACCAGACATTGTATTTGCAAAATTTATTGTATAAATAATTTATTTGAGATAAGGTTTCACCATAGGTGATTTATCTTTAGTTTCTGCTTGGGAGGAGAAGGGGATGACAGAGGATGAGATGGTTGGATGGCATCACCGACTCAATGGACATGAGTTTGAGCAAGCTCCAAGAGTTGGTGATGGACAGGGAAGCCTGGAGTGCTTCAGGCCACGGGGTCGCAAAGAGTTGGATACGACTGAGTGACTGAACTGAACTGAGGGGCAGTATAAACATGGGATTGTGTTTATCCACTCCTGGAAACTGAAATGTTCCAGAGCTGACATCAGTCTCCATGACAGCCTTTCTATTTCCAATTTTCCCTTCTTCTAAGGCTGTGGCCTGTTGAGAATCCTCTGCAAGGACATTGGCACCCACCAGACCCCAATTTCCTTCACAGGCCTTAGACTCCAGCTCTGCTCCCACAGAAATACGGAATAAAATTAGAGTGGTTTCTTTCCTGACATACCTCAAAAGTAATCATTATAAGCAAAAATTTAATTGTAACTTTCTTTTTTTACAATTTAAAGAAACTATAGAAGCAATGGAGGAAACTATGGAGAATTCACATATAACTTAAAGTTGGAGAGGATATTCATACCATCACTCAAAATCCGGGGTTCTCAAAGAAAAGATTGATAACTTTCACTACCAAAAAAACCACTTCATGTCAAGAAATGCCATAAATGAATTTAAAAGGCAACCTAGGAATATATCTGTGATTCTAAAACAGATGAAGAACAACTCTTGCTAGAATGTATGTTACAAAAACTAAATTACAAAAATGAAAAATGGCAAAGGTTATGAGAAGAAAAGAAAATGCAAGCAGCTGCTAAACACATAAACAGATTTTAAACTCATCTATAATGAAAAAAATAAACTTATCTTGAAAAGTCACCTGATCTTATCATATTTTCAAAAACTGAAAATTCAAAATAACAGACTATGAGGAAACAGACATCTTCATATATCGCTGACTGGAATACATATTGCTGCAATTCTTATGAACAAAAATTTGGCAATAACTATCAACATTACAGAGATCTTTGACACCATAATCCAATACGACATATTTTTCAGATATGCTTGCACAGGTAGAAAAATGATACAGATGTACATACATTCTGTCTTATAAGCATTCTGTCTTACAGTAAAAGCTTACCTTTGTAATATCAAAATATACATCAAGCCCATACGTCAACACAAGACATATCAAATAAATTAAGGCATGAGGACCATAATGATAGCTTTTATTTTCATAGATATATCACCATCCTAACACCTATAATGTATCTTATTATATATATAAAATTTAAATGATTACTGCTGCTGCTGCTGCTAAGTCGCTTCAGTCGTGTCTGACTCTGTGCGACCCCATAGACGGCAGCCCACCAGGCTCCCCCATCCCTGGGATTCTCCAGGCAAGAACACTGGAGTGGGTTGCCATTTCCTTCTCCAATGCATGAAAGTGAAAAGTGAAAGTGAAGTCGCTCAGTCATGTCTGACTCTTCGCGACCCTATGGACTACAGCCCACCAGGCTCCTCCGTCCATGGGATTTTCCAGGCAATGATTACTAATATACTCTAAAATGAAAAACACAGTAGCACAAATTAATATAAACCCTATAAAGTAAACAAAATAAAGTAAACAAAGATTTATCTAAGCATTCCAATTGACTTTGCAGATGGACAGGAATAATGAGGGTTCTGTCAACAAAAGGAGAGATTGAGAAAGAGACTATCGGGATCCATCATCCTACAGTGTGTTTTAGAATATAGGAATGGTATATTTTATAAGTCTTTCAATAACAGAAAATAACTCTTGGTTGCCTTCAGAACTTCATGACAAAGTGACTGGAAATAAAATTATTAGATAAATTACCTTTTGTTTTAATATCGGGTATGTAATTACTTCACTAATAAATTCTTCTCCATCATCTTATGAAGTCCATGATAGTAGTGACTGTGATTATTTTATCTGCTTATTTTCCACCTAAGTTTGTATCTGATATAGAATTAAGTGTAAAATAAATACATTTTAAATTAATAAATGAGCAAATGAGTAATGCAAAGAAATACAGAAAGCCCCTATCTCTATTACTTCATTTTCTTCTAGCATTTACCATTTGAGAAAAGATATCTAAGGAACGGCAAGCTGTGCTCTGTAGAAAATAAGCTGTATGTTCTAAGTTCATGTTTACAGGACTTTTAAATCCTCCTTTGAATTTGGTAAAAATATATCTCTGTGTGAGATTTTTATAGTCTGTAGCATAGGACCATTTTTAGTTGAAACTATTTGGATTCAACATTTAAATACCATACCTTTATTAAAATGCAATTATGTCAATCAGTAATGCAAGATCTTGGGCAAAAATGTGAAGACATTAATAACTAATACAGAGTACTCGCCTTGTACCAGATACTCTTTCAAGGTTTCCATAAAAAAAAAAAAAAAACATTTATCCCAAATTAACTCTCTGAAGGTGGGTTAATTATACAGGTGAGGCATCTGAGATAACAAAGGTTAAGGATGTTGTCCAAAGGAAAGGACCATTTGGGCATGAAGAGATTCTTCTAGATGCTTAAGATAAACATCATCTACATGTATGTAAAATATGTATGCATAGAACAGATGTGCAGAAGAAATTCAGCAGAGGTTAGTTTCAGGGGCACTGGAGGAATAAGGATCTACAGTGAGAGGAGAATTGATGTTTTACCATAAACACATTTGTACAACCTGAAAGGTTTGCTATGTGCATATGTTACACTTTCAGTTTAAAAATAAAAAGAGGGAAAATACTACATATGTTCAGTTTGAGTTACTTACACTCCATTTGGCAAGAGATGTCAAATGAAGGGAGGAAAGACAAGGCCTAAATTTTCAGTGTCTTGCTCATGGTCTGTCCTGTTTCACAGAGAGTATTTAGGATACTTTATAGATGTAAAAAATATGTATTTTATATATGATACAAATAAATCTTTAGGGAAAAATATACAAATATAGTTTGTTTATCCTTATTTGAATTGTTTTATACTTAATTCATTTTAAAAGGTTATTGTGAAATATATGTAATATATCCATGCATTAGCACTTTATTAATAGAATGATTTCACTAGCTACATGTTCTGAGATGCAGAGGCATTTCTTTGAAAACAGCACTGGCTTTTTTAGCCCCACAATTCCAGCTTTGTAATCATTCAATATCAAATCAGTAACAAATCTCATAATTCTCAAAGCTATGCTGAGGTGGTATGATGAGATATTGGTCTAAAATATTGTTTCAGTTGTCAGGAAAAACACTTGTAAGGAGAACTAGTCTATTTGTCTGTTTCAAAATGAGCTTTAAAAAAAGCTGTAATCTGAAAGACGAGAAATAAATGACAGAAGACAAGACTGATAGTACGATGAGCCACTACCCTTATTTTGCCTTCAGCTCAATCAGTCAACAAAAAAATAATAATTCACAGGACACAGGATAGAATGGGATGCGGTTGGCAGAGCTTTCTTCACTTTTGAGATAAATACAGGTAAGCAAAGACCTTGAACCTTAAGAAAAGCACTTAATCTCTATTGAAAAATACATTTTAAATAAATACCTATTTGCTGTAAAAAGGATCATATCATTTGAAGAGAGAACAGCTAGCAATGACGGCTGACATTTAATAACACATTCCAGTCAACCCTGCACTCTACATTCATTGTCACATTTAATATCCCAGTTTCTATATGTTCAAAATGGTGAAACAAGTGCCACAAGGGTAAGTGACTTACTCAAAATGAAACACCCTAGAAACAGAAGAGGAGAAACTCAAATCCAGGACTGTCAATTCCAAGTCCTGAGTTGGGCACCCAGCATTTATTCACCAGATATTTATCTCACTCCTTTCTGCTAGGTACTCTGTTAAAACTTCAGGATTCAATCATCTGAAGGAGTATACTTGTTAATGGGGAAGATTAATAATATCAAGTTAACTAACATTTTTAAAGTTATATTTTATGATAAAATATATAATGGAAATGAAGAGTGAGCTGTGCTTAAGACTGAAATGAGGCCTCTTTCAGTGGGGACCTCTGAACACCTTCTCAGAGGTTGTGGCACTGAGCTGGGCTCTAATGATCAGAAGAAGCTGCTTGTATAGAGAAGGAGAGAGGACATTAGAAAAAGAAGGAAAAATAAAGTTAAAGGTTCAAAGAAAAAACTTAACCTGTTTATGGAACAGGAAGGAGGCCAGTTTTCTGGACTGCGGAACCAGAGAGATAAGTCTACAGAAAAGGGAGTGGGGCCAGATTATTAAGACTTTATATATCAGGAAAGGAATTTGAATTTTATTCTAAGTACAACAGAAATTCATTTAAGGAGTTTAAAACAGAAAATAACTAATTTTAAAATACATTTTTAAATATAAAATTTGTTTGGAAAATCAACAGTAGTACTTTTGACTTAATTGTACAACCTCTACTTGAACAACTATAGTTTTGAGAATGAGAGAAGGCCTTACTAATAATTACACCACAACAACAGATCTAAACTAGGACTGTTCCAGGTATATTAGTTGGGTTTTGCTACATAACATTATACCCATTGGATATAAGCAACATTTACTTAGCCCATGATTCTATCAGTTCAGTTCAGTTCAGTTGCTCAGTCGTGTCCGACTCTTTGCGACCCCATGAATCACAGCACGCCAGGCCTCCCTGTCCATCACCAACTCCCGGAGTTCACCCAGACTCACGTCCATCAAGTCAGTGATGCCATCCAGCCATCTCATCCTTTGTCGTCCCCTTCTCCTGCCCCCAATCCCTCCCAGTATCAGAGTCTTTTCCAGTGAGTCAACTCTTCGCATGAGGTGGCCAATGTACTGGAGCTTCAGCTTCAGCATCATTCCTTCCAAAGAAATCCCAGGGCTGATCTCCTTCAGAATGGACTGGTTGGATTTCCTTGCAGCCCAAGGGACTCTCAAGAGTCTTCTCCAACACCACAGTTCAAAGGCATCAATTCTTCGGCACTCAGCCTTCTTCACAGTCCAACTCTCACATCCATACATGACCACAGGAAAAACCATAGCCTTGACTAGATGGACCTTTGTTGGCAAAGTAATGTTTCTGCTTTTCAATATGCTATCTAGGTTGGTCATAACTTTCCTTCCAAGGAGTAAGAATCTTTTAATTTCATGGCTGCAGTCACCATCTGAAGTGATTTTGGAGCCCCCAAAAATAAAGTCTGACACTGTTTCCATTGTTTCCCCATCTATTTCCCATGAAGTGATGGGACCGGATGCCATGATCTTCATTTTCTGAACGTTGAGCTGTAAGCCAACTTTTTCACTGTCCACTTTCACTTTCATCAAGAGGCTTTTTAGTTCCTCTTCACTTTCTGCCATAAGGGTGGTGTCATCTGCATATCTGAGGTTATTGATATTTCTCCTGGAAATCTTGATTCCAGCTTGTGTTTCTTCCAGTCCAGCGTTTCTCATGATGTACTCTGCATATAAGTTAAATAAGCAAGATTCTATAGTCAGACTCATTCTGTGATCTGGATCTGCTTAGCTTAATCCCTCGATTCAAGCAGAATGAAGAAGGCTAGTTGGTGGCCCAGTGACCTAAGATGGCCTCTGGATCACTCTAGACTCACATATCTGGCTGTTTTTCATCCGGGTACGGACGCAAATGTGCCACTGATCTCTGCTTATCCACCAGGTTGACTCACCCACATGCTAACAACAGGGTTCTACAAGCAACAAAGGCTGAGGGTACAAGGCCTCTTGAGGTCTTGGCTCATAACCCATTATAACTTGTACTTACTTCATCATTTGTACTACATTCAGTGTGTCAAAGAAGGCCACAAGACAAGCCCCAGGTTTAATGGGTGGGGAACCAGACTCCACCTTTTGGTGACAGTTACTATAAAATATTGTGGCCATTTTGCACATTTGTCAACTCTTATGTTGACAGTTTGGGACGTTGTATAAGATGGATGTTCTGTGTTAGAATAATCCTTTAAACCCTCCATTAACCACCCATATTCTCAGAATAAAGTAGACATCTTTAAAGTAGACACTTAAATCAGACATAATCTCCGAAAATACAGGTCACACATAGAAGATATTTGCCCATTCATGCTCCTATGTCTCCTGGTCACTCAAATTGCCTCTGAGGCAAAATACTCTTACAGCTCAAGGATTCTCACCCTTGAGCAGACGTTTTGATGGTAGCTGAAACACTAGTGACTGCAACAGGATAATTAATTGCCTGTAGGGGGAGGAGGAGAAGGGGACGACAGAGGATGAGATGGCTGGATGGCATCACCAACTCGATGGACGTGAGTCTGAGTGAACTCCGGGAGTCGGTGATGGACAGGGAGGCCTGGCATGCTGCGATTCATGGGGTTGCAAAGTCGGATATGACAGAGCGACTGAAATGAACTGAACTGAACTGAACTTGCCATATTATCTAAGGAAATTCGAAGGACTCATGGTAAAACTTAAGAGCAATAGGAAGGAAGTGCAGGTCTCACAACCTGACATGTTATTAGCTTTACGCCTCTTCTGGTATACTCATGTCTTGTGGCTATGGTGCAAGATCACCACTAGCCCACAGTATAACCAGATCCCCTCCTCCTCCTCCAAGTCAACTCCCAGTGGACCAAGATTTTACAAAAGTTTTTATTTATTTATTTTTTTTTCAGCCATGCTGTGTGGCATGGGGTCAACCAGGGATCAAACCAGCATGCCTGCATTAGAAACAAAGAGTCTGAACCCCTGGACTATCAAGGAAGTCCCCAGAAGTCTTCATTTTGAAAAGCTTCCTAGAATATCTTAATGGGCCACCAGGTTTGAGAAACGCTGATGTTATGGACAAATTTATAGTTGAACCTAGATTCTCACTTAACTCTTACTCATTTGTGTTTTCTTGGAACTAAAGAAATCATAATGTATAAGTTATTTTCTAAGACAAGACAAAATATCATTTCAATTTCTGTGAAATACTTTCACTAGAAAAAGAAAATTTTGCATCACTAAGAAATCCTTCTTAAGCACAATATATCTCAAATTTCAGACACCTGGTTCCTATAAATTATAATAGTTTCTCAGGGATATGGCTGGCAGATGCCACTTTTATGGAGTGAATCGTCAAGACTGGTACAGTACTCTCCTGAAAAGAATACTGAAATGTATAAAAATGAATGATAACAACCACAGAGCACATAGAAAAGAAAATTTAGCCAGACTCATCAAGAAACAAAGGGAGAAAAATCAAATCAATAAAATTAGAAATGACAGTGGAGAGATCACAACAGACAATATAGAAATACAAAGGATCATAAGAGACTATTATCAACAATTATATGCCAATAAAATGGACAACGAGGAAGAAATGGACAAATTCTTAGAAAAGTACAACTTTCCAAAACTCGACCAGGAAGAAATAGAAAACCTTAACAGACCCATCACAAGCACGGAAATTGAAACTGTAATCAAAAATCTTCCAGCAAACAAAAGCCCAGGTCCAGACGGCTTCACAGCTGAATTCTACCAAAAATTTAGAGAAGAGCTGACACCTATCCTGCTCAAACTCTTCCAGAAAATTGCAGAGGAAGGTAAACTTCCAAACTCATTTTATGAGGCCACCATCACCCTAATACCAAAACCTGACAAAGATGCCACAAAAAAAAAAACTATAGGCCAATATCACTGATGAACATAGATGCAAAAATCCTAAACAAAATTCTAGCAATCAGAATCCAACAACACATTAAAAGATCATACACCATGACCAAGTGGGCTTTATCCCAGGGATGCAAGGATTCTTCAATATCCGCAAATCAATCAATGTAATACACCACATTAACAAATTGAAAACAAAACCATATGATTATCTCAATAGATGCAGAGAAAGCCTTTGACAAAATTCAACACCCATTTATGATAAAAACTCTCCAGAAAGCAGGAATAGAAGGAACATACCTCAACATAATAAAAGCTATATATGACAAACCCACAGCAAACATTATCCTCAATGGTGAAAAATTGAAAGCATTTCCTCTAAAGTCAGGAACAAAACAAGGGTGCCCACTTTCACCATTACTATTCAACATAGTTTTGGAAGTTTTGGCTACAGCAATCAGAGCAGAAAAAGAAATAAAAGGAATCCAAATTGGAAAAGAAGAAGTAAAACTCTCACTATTTGCAGATGACATGATCCTCTACATAGAAAACCCTAAAGACTCCACCAGAAAATTACTAGAACTAATCAATGATTATAGTAAAGTTGCAGGATATAAAATCAACACACAGAAATCCCTTGCATTCCTATACACTAATAATGAGAAAACAGAAAGAGAAATTAAGGAAACAATTCCATTCACCATTGCAACGGAAAGAATAAAATACTTAGGAATATATCTACCTAAAGAAACTAAAGACCTATATATAGAAAACTATAAAACACTGGTGAAAGAAATCAAAGAGGACACTAATAGATGGAGAAATATACCATGTTCATGGATTGGAAGAATCAATATAGTGAAAATGAGTATACTACCCAAAGCAATTTATAGATTCAATGCAATCCCTATCAAGCTACCAACAGTATTCTTCACAGAGCTAGAACAAATAATTTCACAATTTGTATGGAAATACAAAAAACCTCGAATAGCCAAAGCGATCTTGAGAAAGAAAAATGGAACTGGAGGAATCAACCTACCTGACTTCAGGCTCTACTACAAAGCCACAGTTATCAAGACAGTATGGTACTGGCACAAAGACAGAAATATAGATCAATGGAACAAAATAGAAAGCCCAGAGATGAATCCACGCACATATGGACACCTTATCTTTGACAAAGGAGGCAAGAATATACAGTGGATTAAAGACAATCTCTTTAACAAGTGGTGCTGGGAAATCTGGTCAACCACTTGTAAAAGAATGAAACTAGAACACTTTCTAACACCATATACAAAAATAAACTCAAAATGGATTAAAGATCTCAACATAAGACCAGAAACTATAAAACTCCTAGAGGAGAACATAGGCAAAACACTCTCTGACATACATCACAGCAGGATCCTCTATGACCCACCTCCCAGAATATTGGAAATAAAAGTAAAAATAAACAAATGGGACCTAATTAAACTTAAAAGCTTCTGCACATCAAAGGAAACTATTAGCAAGGTGAAAAGACAGCCTTCAGAATGGGAGAAAATAATAGCAAATGAAGCAACCGACAAACAACTAATCTCAAAAATATACAAGCAACTCCTACAGCTCAACTCCAGAAAAATAAATGACCCAATCAAAAAATGGGCCAAAGATCTAAATAGACATTTCTCCAAAGAAGACATACAGATGGCTAACAAACACTTGAAAAGATGTTCAACATCACTCTTTATCAGAGAAATGCAAATCAAAACCACTATGAGGTACCATTTCACACCAGTCAGAATGGCTGCGATCCAAAAGTCTACAAATAATAAATGCTGGAGAGGGTGTGGAGAAAAGGGAACCCTCTTACACTGTTGGTGGGAATGCAAATTAGTACAGCCACTATGGAGAACAGTGTGAGATTCCTTAAAAACTGGAAATAGAACTGCCTTATGATCCAGCAATCCCACTGCTGGGCATACACACTGAGGAAACCAGAAGGGAAAGAGACACGTGTACCCCAATGTTCATCGCAGCACTGTTTATAATAGCCAGGACATGGAAGCAACCTAGATGTCCATCAGCAGATGAATGGATAAGAAAGCTGTGGTACATATACACAATGGAGTATTACTCAGCCATTAAAAAGAATACATTTGAATCAGTTCTAATGAGGTGGATGAAACTGGAGACTATTATACAGAGTGAAGTAAGCCAGAAGGAAAGACATAAATACAGTATACTAACGCATGTATATGGAATTTAGAAAGATGGTAACGATAACCCTGTGTACGAGACAGCAAAGGAGACACTGATGTATAGAACAGTCTTATGGACTCTGTGGGAGAGGGTGGGAAGATTTGGGAGAATGTCATTGAAACATGTGAAATGTCATGTATGAAACGAGATGCCAGTCCAGGTTCAGTGCACGATGCTGGATGCTTGGGGCTGGTGCGCTGGGAAGGCCCAGGGGATGGTATGGGAGGTTGGGAGGGAGGAGGGTTCAGGATGGGGAGCATGTGATTTTTTAAAATTAATAAAAAAAAAAAAAAAAAAAAAAAAAAAAAATTCTGCTCAATCACACCTAAACTAATGGAGAACAGAATCAGTGCAAAGAGTAAGGTTTGCCATTTCTTCCTTTTGTGTACACCAAACATTGTTAAAGTAATAATAGCAGTAATGCTATAACCACTGAGTCCTACACTATAGCCCCCACAATGCTTCTCACTAAGCACTGTACTTGCATTAGTCTATTTAATCTTCACAAAATCATGAGATAGGAATATTATCCCTCCTTCAGAGATAGAGAATCCAGAATGCAAGACTGTTAAGTAACTTATCCAAGTCACACAGCTGCTGATAGAGCTGGGATGAGACCAAGGTCATCCTATTTCAAAACCCCAAAATTCACCCATTACTTTAACCTGCCACGGAGTGAGATGGAGGAGCACAGCAAAAGCAGAGAAGTGACAAGAAAGCTGAAAACGTGGTCATGATTTCTCAATATACACTCAGAAATAACTACAAATTTGGCTTCCAAACTTGAGCTTCTCCCAACCCACAATTCAGGTAAATATGAACTACTCCCAGAGGAAAATGAACACAGCATTATTTTCTATTATTATGCTCATCTTCTAGTCCTTTGCACTTAAGAGAATATTATTAAGCTAAAATGTGGGGGGGGGTTTCCCTTTTTGAGGGGGAGTATTGTTTCTTTTGGGAGAAGGCAATGACACCCCACTCCAGTACTCTTGCCTGGAAAATCCCATGGATGGAGGAGCCTGGTGGGCTGTAGTCCACGGGGTCGCACAGAGTCAGACACGACTGAAGCGACTTAGCAGCATTGTTTCTTTTACCATATCCATAACTGCCAGTAAGAGAAAATTTATTTTGTGCTTAATCAATAAAAAATAATGGCATTCAAGGGCTTCCCACCAAGTGAACAAAAGTCATTGGTAAAAATTATTTGTTAAGTCCAACTGAATGGGTTCCATACAAACGGGCAAACAGAAAGCAATGCAAGTCATCTTCTAACACATACCACTATATGAATGTGTCTTCATATACAAGAAAAAGGACATTTCACCAATTTGCCAAGTAGGGCATGAATTTTCACAACTACTCAAGTAAAACTTAGCCATATATGGATTATTCTTAGGAATAATTTTGTTTGAAAGTGATTTATGTCTCACCTAGCAATAAACAGTCAGTGCAGATCATCTGAATATAGCTTGCACTGTAAATTTTTGCTGAAAAGCTTTTCAAATCATTAGTAAAGACTTTTAAATATATATAGCTCTATTTTTTTGCTTCTGTTATTATATCTTCTGATTGGGAATTTGTCTTGTGAAAATTCACACAGCAAATACTTTAAGTTGTTTTATTAGATGTATTCCATAGAGACATTGTTTCCAGTAAATGGAATGTGTCTGCGTGCTAAGTCGCTTCAGACCTGTCTGACTCTGTGCAATCCTATGGACTGCCTCTGTGCAATCCTATGGTCTTCAGCCTGACATGGGGTTCTCCAGACAAGAATACTGGAGTGGGTTGCCATGCCCTCTTTCCAGGGATTTTCCCAACCCTACAATTGAAACCACATTTCTTACATCTACTTGCATTGGCAGCTGGGTCCTTTACCTCTAGCACCACCTGAGAAACCCAAATGGTGTATTTAATATTACATTTGTGGTTTCAGTCACATTGGAGAAGGCAATGGCACCCCACTCCAGTGCTCTTGCCTGGAAAATCCTATGGACGGAGAAGCCTGGTAGGCTGCAGTCCATGGGGTTGCTAAGAGTCGGACATGACTGAGCGACTTCACTTCACTCACTCACTTATCTATCACATATCTTTATTTTCTCCTGGATATTGTATGTTTATTTTCTGTGCTATCATTATTAAGAATTATTAATAACTGCCTAAATTCATTTTAGGTACAATTTAATAAGTCAAATTTAAATGTTTTGCAGATATCATAAAATTCCCTTATGACTCAGAGCTGCATGCTGGGTTCAATTATTTGACTGTATCTAGATGTGAGTCAAGAAAATAAAACCATATATTTTCTGGGAGTATGTTCTCAATTTTATAAGCCCTCCAATCTCCTCCTATTTTTAAGAACAAAGAAGAGGCACGAAGGGAGGTGTAAGAGCATTTGACCCAAATATCAGATGTGTAGAGACCTGTACCTACGTTTTAGAAAGTAAAGAAGGGTGATGTTTTACCGTAAACACAGAAGTCCTGAAATACATCAATGCTGCAAAATCAGAGATGGCAGGGCCAAGGTGACAGGAAAACTACACGGTCTTAACAAACTTGTAAGAGGACATTATCTTTCTTTTAAAATGCTCAGTTTAAATTAGTTCCTCATAACCGCTGTAGAAAAAGCAGGAAATAATCTTTACTCTTCAAACAACTTGATAAAATCTTTAATCTGTAGGTAAGCAGAGTGTGCAGGTGTGTCAGGAACTCCACTTAAAAGAAGTAGACAAGAAGCAGAGCTACACAGCCCATCTAGACGGGGAAAAAAAAAATACCTAAAACTTTGCTTTGTGGAGCTGAATAATACAACGAGTTGTTATACCAATCAAATTACATAAGAAATAGCCAAATGTCTGTTTTGTGCTGTGTGGAGACAGACACTAACAATCAAAGCTAGGGAGTTTTAATGAGGAGACTTAATTAAGACACACATCATCTTACGAAAACATGAGTCTTTAATTCTGAGAAAAATCACTGCCAAACTCAGTTCAGCTGTGCTAATTAGCAAAGACTGGGAATTCAGAAAATCAGGCTGTTAGAAAAAGGTATGCTAAAGAGTGACTATAGAGTATTGGCCACAGAGTATATTGTCGGGGTTCTGATCCTACAACAGAAACCTGCAGATGTGGAAAGGGACAGGTCTTCAAATGATACTCGACCAGACCTTTCCACGAAGAGCAGAGTTCTATAAACAACCTGATACCTGGGAACCTCAAAACCAGAGACCAAGGTTTTGGTCTCATTACATTCTTTGGCTATCCTTTAAATTTTTGAATAGCTCAATTTAATTGAAAATAGTGTCTTCAATTGAGCTACATCTGTCTCCTTAGGGTTTTCATTTATTGCTTAATTCTTACTCTCTGAAATTATCCAGATGAAGTCTAACCCCATTTCTCATACAAAAATCTGTTTTCTCTTTCCTAACACAATAGGATTCCCTGCTGTTTCTACTGTCCCTCACATAATCCCACTTCAGACCTTACCACCATCTGGGTCAGTCTCTTCTGAAAAAGATCAGTTGCTGTTTTTCTTAAAACTGTGGTACCTCGAAGTGTAATCTGTTCAGTGTGTCTCCAGTCCTCTGGATTCTGCTGCTGCTGCTGCTGCTAAGTCGCTTCAGTCGTGTCCGACTCTGTGCGACCCCATAGTCGGCAGCCTACCAGGCTCCCCCGTCCCTGGGATTCTCCAGGCAAGAACACTGGAGTGGGTTGCCATTTCCTTCTCCAATGCACGAAAGTGAAAAGTGAAAATGAAGTCTCTCAGTCGTGTCTGACTCTTCGCGACCCCATGGACTGCAGCCTACCAGGCTCCTCTGTCCATGGGATTTTCCAGGCAAGAGTACTGGAGTGGGTTGCCATTGCCTTCTCCCCTCTGGATTCTAGAATTTTGTAATTGCTACCCAAGTTTGCATTAACATTTTGGTAGTTACAACACACTGTTCACTGATTTTGAACTTGTAATCAGCTAAAACACCTGTTTTTTTCTTATGACCAGCTATTGAGCCAGGTTCCTCTGTATTTCATACTCTACCAGCTGTTTATTAATTTAAGTTCAAATTTGTTTAATATTTATTGAACAAGTGATCAATGTACACTTGTTGAAAAATTAGAAAATCAGCAAGATGAGCAAGAACATAAATTAAGTATAAAGCATCACTTTACTCCAAACGTTTGAAGAAAACTGCTGTCTACATTTTTAAATACTTTCCCAAGTGCCTTTTTGTATACATACACATGCTGACTGTTGGGTATTTATGTGAATTTTTGTATACACACACAAAATGTAATTATTATATATAATGTATACTCTATGATATATAGTATTATTATTGTTCAGTCGCTCAGTCATGTTTGATTCTTTGTGACCCATGGACTGTAGCCTGCCAGGCTCCTCTGTCTATGGGATTTCCCAGGCAAGAACACTGGAGTGGGTTGCCATGTCCTTCTCCAATAAGATTATTATAGTATTACTATATATACTTTATATAATAATATATACTCTTTTGATCTACCCTTTTTTTTCAATTGCACTTTGTAAATGTCTGTAAAATTTTAAAGATACATATTTTCCACCTACGTTTTTCTTTAAAAATGCCCTCACAATATTTCAGTTTTGGAGGTAATGTTGTTCCAGGTACTACGGCTATGTATAATAATAAACCACCTCAAACTGTAGTGACTTAAAACAACAGTATTCATTTTGTTCACAAATCTGCAATTTGGAAGTATTCAACAATTTGTCTGCTCTAGTTAGAATCAGCTGTAGTGACTCAAAGGCTGGAGGCTAGCATCATCTGAAATCTCATTCACTTAGATGATTAGTAGATACTGGCTGTTGGCAGCAATCTTACCTAGGGCTTTCTCCTGGAACACCTACAGGTGACCTTGCCATGAGGTCTGGGCTTCATCCCAAGCTGAGTTTCAAGGGAGAAAAATCCCAAAGGAGAGAATCAGGTGGAAAGTCTTTTGCCTTTAAAAGTCATCCAGTTTCACTTTCATCATCTGTTACTCAGTGAAGGAGCCATAAAATATTGCCTAGGTTCAAGGGGAAGGAAAATGGTAACTGGGGAGTGACAAGGTTAAGGAAGAACATGTGGGACTGAAAATACTGTTGTAACTATCTTTGGAAATCAGTATTTCCACAGCCATAATTCATTTAACCTATTTAATACTATTTAAAATTTTCACCAATATAAAAACTGCTGCAAAACAATTCTCAAATAGACATTTGTGAGTATTTTTACAATTATATCCCTAAGATATTCTGAGACCAGTGCTTACAAAGTTTAAGCACATTTTTTAAGGCTTTTGATAGATATTGGCAAAATGCGACTCAGGAACATGAATGGCAATTTAGACCTTAATTATTAGTGTATTAAAGGAAAAGCCCATTTCTTAACTCAAGCTTAAACCCTGGGAATTATCAAATTTCACAATAGTAGCCAGTTCTGTATTATTGTTATTTAAATTTGAGTTTCTTTGATTACATTTGAACATTTTATATGTCTACTGGTTATTTGTATTTCTTCTTAGAAATTGCTTTTTTCTTGCCCTTTGATCACTTTTCTTTTGATCTCTCTCTTTGAAGTTTGTGTTAGAGAATTTTATGTATTAACATTAAACCTTGTCAAATATATTGCAATGCTTTTCCTGATTTGTTATTTGCCTATTTCACTCTATGTAAAGTTCTTAAACTTTCCTGTTTGCAAAAGAATACTCAGCTATATGTATACATATAGCTGACTCACTTCATTGTACAGCAGAAACTAACACAACATAGTAAAGCAATTATGTCATTGCTGCTTAGTTGCTAAGTCGTGTCCAACTCTTTAGCGACACCATGGACTGTAGCCAGCCAGGCTCCTCTGTCCATGGAATTCTCCAGGCAAGAATACTAGAGTGGGTTGCCATTCCCTTCTCCAGGGGATCTTTCCGACCCAGAGATCAAACCCGAGTCTTCTATGACAAGTCTTCTTTACCACTTACCCACCAGGTAAGCCTCTCTTAAAGACCTACACCTACATAAAAATTAACCTATATTTTCTTCTAATATTTTAAGATTTAATTTTTATATAAAGTCCTTAATATGAAATTTTGGTTTATGGGAAGAAGAAGACTACATTTTTTTCTAAATAATTATCTCTTTTCTCAAATGCTGTTTAAAAATTAATCATCTATCAATTATTTATGTATTATTTATCATACACCAAATATATATTTTTTAAATTTTCTTTATGATTCCATTTATCTGTCATTTCCAATTTATATCAAGCTATACCACCCATTTATCAATGAATTTTTACTACACTATTCTATATACTGCTGCTTTATGGACAATGATATATAAACTTTTTTGTTTCTTTAGCTCATTTGAGAATTTGATGGACTGTTTAGATTCTCTACTTAGAGAAATGTACATATATGCATACACAAAATTGTTTTCATTCAATTTCCTACAATTACCCATCTCTGACATCCATATAAGGTGTCTTCATCTTTGCCAATATCACATGAATTTAACTCTAAATATTTTTATTTTTTAGACTGTTATTTTGATTGAGTTCTCTTTTGCATTTCATTTCATTATATTTGTTTGTTGATAACATATAAGAAAGCTGTTGACTTTGTTAATCCTTTTCATCCAGAATTCTTTTTTGAATTCTTTCAAGTCTATTTGTTTCATAAAATTTTTATGTATTCTATATAGGCTTCCCTGGTGGCTCAGATGGTAAAGAATCTGCTGCAGTGCAGGAGACCCAGGTTCATTCCCTGGTTAGGGAGGAGAGGGGAATGGCCACCCACTCCAGTATTCTTGCCTGGAGAATTCCATGGATGAAGATACTGCTGAGCTATAAAGTCCATGGGGTCACAAAGAGTCAGATATGACTGAGAGATGAACACTTTCACTAGACAATCAAACCATCTTCACTGAATATAATATGTCCTTCTCTTTCACAGCATTTAAATATGATATATATCATGTCAGAATATTTACAATATACATCTTGGTTATAATATCTAGAACAAGGCTTCATAATAATAGATATAATATACTTCTATTTTACTTCTATTATTTTTTTCCATTTTTTTAACGCATGAGTTAATAAGAATGCAATGAAACTTTCACCTGGTTACATGTGCAAGATAAAAATCCTTTACTATGTTCAATTTCCTTCTGTTTTTCGTAAGTTTTTCTTCTATTCCCAGTTTCTTAAACATAAGTGCCTTTTTAGAGTTTTACTGAGATATAATTTACTTACCATTAAATTCATCTTTTTAAAGTATAAAATTTAGTGGATTTTAGTATGTGCTCAGTTTCTCAGTTGTGTCTGACTCTTTGCAGCCCCATGGACTAGAGTCCACCAGGCTCCTCTGCCCATGGAATTTTCCAGGCAAGAATACTGGAGAGGGTTGCCATTTCCAATCCCGGGGAATCTTTCTTACCCAGGGATCAAACCCACATCTCCTGCATTGCAGGCGGATTCTAGCACCACCTGGGAAGCCTGGATTTTAGTATAGTCAGAAAATTATGCAACCATTACCATTATCCAATTCCAAAACATTTTGTCACTCCAAAAGGAAATCATTTGTTTCATTTGCTAATAGTCACTCACCATTTCCTGCTTCCCCTAGGCCCTGGTAACCACTAACTTACTTTTAGTTTCTATAAATTTGCCACTTCTGGACATCTCATATAAACACTTTCTTAGTGAATTCTGCCTATTATTTCAACTCTTCATGTGTGGATGTGAGAGTTGGACTGTGAAGAAGGCTGAGTGCCGAAGAATTGATGCTTTTGACCTGTGATGTTGGAGAAGACTCTTGAGAGTCCCTTGGATTGCAAGGAGATCCAACCAGTCCATTCTGAAGGAGATCAGCCCTGGGATCTCTTTGGAAGGAATGATGCTAAAGCTGAAACTTCAGTACTTTGGCCACCTAATGCAAAGAGTTGACTCATTGGAAAAGACTCTGATGCTGGGAGGGATTGGGGGCAGGAGGAGAAGGGGATGACAGGATGAGATGGCTGGATGGCATCACTGACTTGATGCGCATGAGTCTGAGTGAACTCCGGGAGTTGGTGATGGACAGGGAGGCCTGGCATGCTGTGATTCATGGGGTCGCAAAGAGTCGGACACGACTGAGCGACTGAACTGAACTGAACTGAAATGAAAGATTTTTCTGAATCCTGATTCTACTCCAGATCATATTAGCTATTAATTTTGTACTTCCAGATAAATGTTGGTTAATTTTACATGTATGCCTCTGCATCTTAAGTCATTAATAAATTTCACAGAAATGTGTCGATTACTTATGCAACTTCTATATGTAGACATCTCCTGTTACTTTGGTATTAATATAAAAAGCTAAAAATTTACTCATCTTTAGAATCATCTTGTCTGCACATCTCAATTTTGCCTAAAAAAACTGTTAAGTGATTAGGTTAAAACATAATACCTTGTTTCTCCTGTATCAATCAAACTTTTCCAAATGCTGAACTTAGTTTTGGAAGCAAAGTTTATTCTAACTCACTACATACTACTCCTAATCAATGAACCTTGTTCTGTATGTGAATAAATTATCTCTTTCATAATGAAAGCCAGACTCTTTTCTAGTATTAACTACAAACTTTAATGACCCATGATTTTCAGAACAAAACTATTAAAAAATCAAAGTGTCACAGCTTTTCCTTACTTTACATTCTATGACTTTTCCCTTTTCCATTATCTGAAAAATCACAGGCAATGTGGCAATTACTAAATCTCCACTTTAGTGTCTGCTTTGTAAACTCCACAGCTTAGATAGATAAATGGTGAAAGGGGAAACAGCATAATCCACATCAATCCGCCAAGATGCTAGTGATTCTTGACCCACAGTTTATGAAATGTTCCACACTGAATGTTAACAGATAATTCAATATATCATTTCTCCCTGGAACATTTGATCACTATAAATTATAATGAAAGATGAAGAGTCAAAGACTCCGACATACACAGCAGTGGCATAGAGAAGGGCCAAAGAATGGTCCCATAGAGCACTTCAGATTTTCATGCCCCTCCTCACCAACAAGGTCTGATACCTGCTTCTGGGGCTAGGCTGGACCTGCCACCAGTGTGATAAAGGTGGTAAGGCAGGTATGGATGCTGCTCTGTCCATGCAAGCTCCTTTCCTAGCCCAATTCTTCCCACCCCTTGGGCTGTCAACTGCAACCTCACTTTTGGACAGACTTGACTTTCCACCAGAGTACAGCCTCAGTCTCAGAAGACATCCATCTTCTGGAATCAATCTCTTTCTAATTCCTTCTTGTAAAAGCACTTGACCTCACAGCCCACCAGAATTTTGGCCTTGTGCAGATGTGTGTATACGTATATGTATCCTGTAGAACCAAAACGAAATGGAGTCACTTATGTCGGAGACAAAATGGAGTTGGTTAATGTAGGCACATGAAAGAAAAATTAAATTTAACTTTACCTAACATTAGTTGCAGGAAATTGACAGCTCTTCTCAGAAATTAGCAGAGTACACCAGCCAATCCACAAATGCCAAGTGTGTTCACACCGTCTTTGGACTTGGTTGATCCTGACTCAGCTACCTTTACCCAGAAAAGGAAGAAGCCACCAGGTCTCAGCTGAAAGAGACAATAACTTCTGCATTTACTCCATAAAAATCCTTTGGTTCTTAGAAGTCATTTGTATTATTTTATTTTCTTCTGGCTTTATTTAAATTTCCTTTGGAATATCAATGTCTTTGTTACTGGTTTCTAAGAACTCATTAATGACAAAGGACGTTAACCATTTGTCATGCAGTGCAAATGAAATATCATGTTTTATTGGCATCAATTTACTATGGTGGTCTGTATTTTTGTTATGTATTAAAATATAATTATGTAGTGATTAAAAAAACAAAACAAAAAACTGCAGTCAGTAAGCAACAGGAAACATTGCCGGTCGCCTTGAGTTTCCCGGTTTTGCAGGCCCTAAGCCTTGAAAATAAACTCATCTTTCTGCTTTGTTTTATTCAGTGTGCAGAATTTGGTTTTGGACAATACATACCTGTGCACCCATAAGAGCCAGAAGTCCATACTTTTTTTTTTTTTTTTTTTTTTGTTTTATGATTTCTTTTTTTTTTTTTTTTTTTTTTTAATTTCTCCTCCCCTCCCCATACCATCCCCTGGGCCTTCCCAGCGCACCAGCCCCAAGCATCCAACATCGTGCACTGAACCTGGACTGGCATCTCGTTTCATACATGACATTTCACATGTTTCAATGCCATTCTCCCAAATCTTCCCACCCTCTCCCACAGAGTCCATAAGACTGTTCTATACATCAGTGTCTCTTTTGCTGTCTCAGATACAGGGTTATCGTTACCATCTTTCTAAATTCCATATATATGTGTTAGTATACTTATTTATGTTTTTCCTTCCGCTTACTTCACTCTGTATAATAGGCTCCAGTTTCATCCACCTCATTAGAACTGATTCAAATGTATTCTTTTTAATGGCTGAGTAATACTCCATTGTGTATATGTACCACAGCTTTCTTATCCATTCATCTGCTGATGGACATCTAGGTTGCTTCCATGTCCTGGCTATTATAAACAGTGCTGCGATGAACATTGGGGTACATGTGTCTCTTTCCCTTCTGGTTTCCTCAGTGTGTATGCCCAGCAGTGGGATTGCTGGATCATAAGGCAGTTCTATTTCCAGTTTTTTAAGGAATCTCCACACTGTTCTCCATAGTGGCTGTACTAGTTTGCATTCCCACCAACAGTGTAAGAGGGTTCCCTTTTCCACACCCTCTCCAGCATTTATTATTTGTAGACTTTTGGATCGCAGCCATTCTGACTGGTGTGAAATGGTACCTCATAGTGGTTTTGATTTGCATTTCTCTGATAATGAGTGATGTTGAGCATCTTTTCAAGTGTTTGTTAGCCATCTGTATGTCTTCTTTGGAGAAATGTCTATTTAGATCTTTGGCCCATTTTTTGATTGGGTCATTTATTTTTCTGGAGTTGAGCTGGAGGAGTTGCTTGTATATTTTTGAGATTAGTTGTTTGTCGGTTGCTTCATTTGCTATTATTTTCTCCCATTCTGAAGGCTGTCTTTTCACCTTGCTAATAGTTTCCTTTGATGTGCAGAAGCTTTTAAGTTTAATTAGGTCCCATTTGTTTATTTTTACTTTTATTTCCAATATTCTGGGAGGTGGGTCATAGAGGATCCTGCTGTGATGTATGTCAGAGAGTGTTTTGCCTATGTTCTCCTCTAGGAGTTTTATAGTTTCTGGTCTTATGTTGAGATCTTTAATCCATTTTGAGTTTATTTTTGTATATGGTGTTAGAAAGTGTTCTAGTTTCATTCTTTTTACAAGTGGTTGACCAGATTTCCCAGCACCACTTGTTAAAGAGATTGTCTTTAATCCACTGTATATTCTTGCCTCCTTTGTCAAAGATAAGGTGTCCATATGTGCGTGGATTCATCTCTGGGCTTTCTATTTTGTTCCATTGATCTATATTTCTGTCTTTGTGCCAGTACCATACTGTCTTGATAACTGTGGCTTTGTAGTAGAGCCTAAAGTCAGGTAGGTTGATTCCTCCAGTTCCATTTTTCTTTCTCAAGATCGCTTTGGCTATTCGAGGTTTTTTGTATTTCCATACAAATTGTGAAATTATTTGTTCTAGCTCTGTGAAGAATACTGTTGGTAGCTTGATAGGGATTGCATTGAATCTATAAATTGCTTTGGGTAGTATACTCATTTTCACTATATTGATTCTTCCAATCCATGAACATGGTATATTTCTCCATCTATTAGTGTCCTCTTTGATTTCTTTCACCAGTGTTTTATAGTTTTTTCTATATA